>NC_040095.1:50055260-55055260 GCF_003369695.1 Bos indicus x Bos taurus | reverse complement strand
AGAGTCGGACATGACTGAGCGACTTTCACTTTCACTTTCATTTATAAAATAGCAGCTGACTTTCTCAGGTGAAGAAGTAATTTTCAAATTATCCATCATGTAACCAAGATTTCTCTGTGATACTTCATTCTTTTGGGAAAGCCATTTACTAACACAGGTTCCTAGCATAATAGAATATTATTAACACATTTTTTTCTTAAGAACGCAATATGGTAGATGTGTCTCTCACATTGCATAGTATCTAACTGCATTCTACAAATTAGAAATATTACTAAAACAATAATTAAGGATACTAATTTTTAACATGTAGCTACTATATTTTTGGCTTTGTTTTTCCATTTTGTTTCCTGAGATGCAGAAGTCTTCTTGCTCATGCAAAATATAGAGTGAAAAATAATACAATGTCTGCATCCTGAGTGACCTCCAAATTTATGAGCAATACCGAAATACTCAAAAGATCCTTTGTAAACATTAGAGGCAGGAACAAAAGAAAGGTCACTACTTTTGCTTCTGCACATCTATATTTGCTCATGTTGCTAGGCAATGGAAGCAAATCATAGCCCTAAAGCTTTAGCTCGCCTTTTTCTGACATCCACTGTTAAAACAAACAAAATCCCCCTGAAACAAATACATGAAGTGATATAATTTTGCATAAGTATTTTTGGAATGTTGTTAAACATTAGCACTTATCTTAGGCAGTGAAAAATTAATTTCCCACTGTTAGAAAATATGAAATTTTGTTTCTTCTTTTCTCTTGCTTTTCTCATGAAAAAATGTCAGATTTCTTATTTATTATATTTTTTAAAAAGTCAGTTTTCCCCTAAAAGTCCAAAATAATGTTCAACAGTCTCTTGACATTCATAAGTTAAACATTTGAGACTTTAATTTTTCATGAGAGATACTGATGATTACCTATATTCTTTCATAATTTTGCTGAGGCATACATGTGGGAGTGGGCACTTTCCAGGTGGTCCTAGTGTAAAGAATCCACCTGCTAATGCATGAGACACAAGAGATGCCAGTCCAATCCCTGGGTTAGGAAGATCCCCTGGAGTAAGAAATGACTACCCACTCCAGTATTTTTACCCATAATATTCAATGGACAGAGGAGCCTAGAGGGCTACAGTCTATGGGGTCACAAAGAGTCGGACAGGCTGAGCATATATACATATATGTGGGAGTGGGATTAGCCAACCATTCAGCATACTTATCACACAAGACAAGTTTTTCTTTGCATTGACTCTCTTTTTCTTGTGAATTAGGAAAAAAGTACCTTTGCTTCTTTGTGAAATTGCCACTTCTCATCTCCACATTCACACATTTCAACTCCAGTGGTGGAAAAAGTAATGAACACTGGTTTAAAACACTACTAATAAAAAGTTTGACTGTGTGGATCACAATAAACTGTGGAAAATGCTGAAAGAGATGGGAATACCAGACCACCTGATCTGCCTCTTGAGAAACCTGTATGCAGAGCAGGAAGCAACAGTTAGAACTGGACATGGAACAACATATTGGTTCCAAATAGGAAAAGGAGTACATCACAGCTGTATATTGTCACCCTGCTTATTTAACTTAAATGCAGAGTACCTCATGTGAAACGCTGGGCTGGAAGAAGCACAAGCTGGAATCAAGATTGCCGGGAGAAATATCAATAACCTCAGATATGCAGATGACACCACCCTTATGGCAGAAAGTGAAGAGGCACTAAAGAGCCTCTTGATGAAAGTGAAAGTGGAGAGTGAAAAAGTTGGCTTAAAGCTCAACATTCAGAAAACAAAGATCATGGCATCTGGTCCCATCACTCCATGGGAAGTAGATGGGGAAACAGTGGAAGCAGTGTCAGACTTTATTTTTCTGGGGCTCCAAAATCACTGCAGATGGTGACTGCAGCCATGAAATTAAAAGACGCTTCCTCCTTGGAAGGAAAGTTATGACCAACCTAGATAGCATATTCAAAAGCAGAGACATTACTTTGCCAACAAAGGTCCGTCTAGTCAAGGCTATGGTTTTCCCTGTGGTCATGTATGGATGTGAGAGTTGGACTGTGAAGACAGCTGAGCACCAAAGAATTAATGCTTTTGAACTATGGTGTTGGAGAAGACTCATGAGAGTCCCTTGGACTGCAAGGAGATCCAACCAGTCCATTCTAAAGGAGATCAGTCCTGGGTGTTCATTGGAAAGACTCATGCTAAAGCTGAAACTCCAATACTTTGGCCACCTCATGCAAAGAGTTGACTCATTGGAAAAGACTCTGATGTTGGGAGGGATTGGGGGCAGGAGGAGAAGGGGATGACAGAAGATGAAATGGCTGGATGGCATCACCAACTCGATGGACATGAGTTTGAGTGAACTCCGGGAGTTGGTGATGGACAGGGAGGCCTGGCATGCTGCGATTCATGGGGTCACAAAGAGTTGGACAAGACTGAGCGACTAAACTGAACTGAAGTGAACTAATAAAAAAAGAGCCTTGGTAATGGCCAAGTTTGAGATTGTAGCCTTTCTGTAAGTCTTCAGTAGGCATCTCATTTGAATGTCATATATGGCCTTTTGACATTCTGTGCCATTCATTGTGACATCTGTAGGCAAGGATCTGATGAGACTTTAATTTTTAATGAAAGTATTGGATGTATATAAAGCATTCTATAAGGAACACAAGCTTTCATGGTTCTCTATTTCTCTGTCTCTGAGAATGGACCCTTCCTGGGCATTTTTTCATCTGCTATGAAACTACCTTTTTACTGGAACTGTTTTCAGTGTCTTTTATTTTAGGCTTTCTTCATTCCTCCACTTGTGCCTAAATTGGTGTCCCTCGCCTGCCATTATACCCAGGGCATCCCTTTCTGAACATCATTACTTTATGCTATGACCATATATTTATCCCACTCCTGCCCTGGACTGCATATTTGAACATGCAAAGTCCTTATTGATCCACTTCTTATGATGTTGTGAGGCATTCACACAATGCCTGGAATATAGCAGAGCCTTAATAGCTGGATAGTGAAAGTAATAGCAATATATTAGCTAAGAGCAAGAATTCTGGAGTCATACTGCTTGGGATAGAGTCCCGGTTCTAATGTTGATAAACTATATTTACTTCAAGTCATCCACATAGCACAACATGTTTCATATACTGCTCGAGGCTATGGGGCATCATTCACATGAACTACAATATAAATGGTTAACCTGGTGTCCTTATTGCTGATGATCTCTGCTCGTCTTGGTTTTCCCATCTTTTCATCGGGATAACTATTGTTCCTACATCAAATAGCTGTGAAGACAAAAAGAGATATTATATGTTAGGTAATTAGAATACTGCCTTCTATGGAGTAAGAACTAAAACTGTTAAATATTTTTTATCTTCTAATTATTATTATTATATGAGATGAAAAACAGTCATAATTGTTGCCTAGGATTCCATTAAATGAATAAACCATTTACTTTTTTATTAAATTTTTTAAGAAATAACTTTATCTATTTATTTATTTTTGTTTGCGTTGGGTCTTCGTTGCTGCTCAGGCTTTTTCTCTAGCTATGGTGGGCAAACTTCTCATTGCTGTGGCTTCTCTTGTTCCAGAGAAAGGGCTCTGGGCTTGCAGGCTTTAGTACTAGTGGCACATGGCTCAGTAGTCGCAACTCCCAGGCTGCAGAGCACAGGCTCAGTAGTTGGGGCATGCAGACTTAGCTGCTCCGTGGCATGTCTTTCTGGACCAGGGATTGAACCCATGTCTCCTGCATGGGCAGGCAGATTCTCAAACACTAGGGTAGCCCTTCATTATGTTTTAATAAATGATCATTAGGTTTTTATCCATTTTTTATCTTTATAATTATTGCAAATTAAAAATGTAATCTAATGCATGTCTCCATGAGCACTCATCTCTAGGACAGATATCTAGAAGTAGAATCTGTGGGTCCAAAGGTATGCACATGTTCAATTAACCAGATAGAGACCAGTTGTTTTCCACAGGACCACCATAAAAACTTACACTCCTACCAAAACAATAGTTGTGTATATGTTCCTGTTTCTCACATCTCCATCAATACTTGTTTGATCTTGGCCGTGCTAATGGGTAGGAAATATTTCATTGCTGCTGTATTAGTATTCAATTTTTTAGTTGGAGTATAATCACTTTACAATGCTGTATTAGTTTCTGCTGTACAACAAAGTGGATCAGTTATACATATACAAATATCCTCTCCTCTTTGAGCCTCTCTCCCTCCCATCTCCCCATCCCACCCCTCTAGGTCATCACAGAGCACCAAGCTGAGCTCCCTGTACTATACAGCAACTTCCCACTACTATGCATGTTACACATGGAAGTATGCATATGCCAATATTGGTTTCCTATTGCTACGATAACAAATTACCACAAATCTAGGGGGTTAAAATAACAACCATTTATTGTGTCACAGTTTTGTAGATCAGAAGCCTGGGAATAATGTGTCTAAGCTTGTTTTGTGTTTAAAATCATTCATGGGAAAAATCGAGCTGTATGCACGTCTATGTTTTCTTTTTTTCCCTAGATTCTCTGGACGATTCCATTTGTAAACTCAGTCATGGTGTTGGCCTAATCCAGGTTTCTTTTTTCCGTCTGGCTGTGAGCCAGGGACCAGGCTTTGCTCTGAGAGGTTGCCTGCCTTTCCTCTCAGTTGCCCCATGTGGTTCCCCCCAAGCAGTGGTGGGGCCATCCCAGCTCACTTAGAATTTCTCAGACTTCTCTTTAGACCTTACCTCTCTTGTTCCAGCTAGAGAGGTTCTGTGCTTTGGGAACTCATTTGATTGGGTTGAACCTACCTAGATAATCCAAACTGCTGTCACTATCATGAGGCTCATACCCTTAATCACATCTGCTAAGTCCTTTTTGCCATGTAATGCAAAGAGATTCTAGGGATTGGGGCCTTCTCATCTTTGAAGTGAAGTGAAAGTTGTTCAGTCGTGTTTGACTCTTTGCGACCCCATGGACTATACAGTCCATGGAATTCTCCAGGCCAGACTACTGGAGTGGGTAGCCTTTCCATTCTGCAGGGGATCTTCCCAACCCAGGGATCGAACCCAGGTCACAAACATTGCAGGTGGATTCTTTACCAGCTGAGCCACACCTACCACAGTTCTGTTGATTTGCCTTTTGCTGTCCGTTAATTGCCCAGACTGACTTCTATGGTTCGAATTGCCTATTCATAGACTTTTTCCAGTTTTTTTTTTTTTACGTCATTTGTCTTTAAGTTCCAGAAAAACATCTATTTCTGCTTTATTGACTATGCCAATGCCTTTGACTGTGTGCATCACAATAAACTGGAAAATTCTGAAAGAGATGGGAATACCAGACCACCTGATCTGCCTCTTGAGAAATTTGTATGCAGGTCAGGAAGCAACAGTTAGAACTGGACATGGAACAGCAGACTGGTTCCAAATAGGAAAAGAAGTACGTCAAGGCTGTATATTGTCACCCTGTTTATTTAATTTACATGCAGAGTACATCATCAGAAATGCTGGACTGGAAGAAACACAAGCTGGAATCAAGATTGCCGAGAGAAATATCAATAACCTCAGATATGCAGATGACACCACCCTTATGGCAGAAAGTGAAGAGGAACTAAAGAGCCTCTTGATGAAAGTGAAAGTGGAGAGAGAAAAAGTTGGCTTAAAGCTCAACATTCAGAAAACGAAGATCATGGCATCCAGTCCCATCACTTCATGGGAAATAGATGAGGAAACAGTGGAAACAGTGTCAGACTATTTTTCTGGGCTCCAAAATCACTGCAGATGGTGACTGCAGCCATGAAATTAAAAGACGCTTCCTCCTTGGAAGGAAAGTTATGACCAACCTAGATAGCATATTCAAAAGCAGAGACATTACTTTGCCAACAAAGGTTCGTCTAGTCAAGGCTATGGTTTTTCCAGTGGTCATGTATGAATGTGAGAGTTGGACTGTGAAGAAGGCTGAGCACCGAAGAATTGATGCTTTTGAACTGTGGTGTTGGAGAAGACTCTTGAGAGTCCCTTGGACTGCAAGGAGATCCAACAAGTCCATTCTGAAGGAGATCAGCCCTGGGATTTCTTTGGAGGGAATGATGCTGAAGCTGAAATTCCAGTACTTAGGCCACCTTATGCGAAGAGTTGACTCCTTGGAAAAGACCCTGATGCTGGGAGGGATTGGGGGCAGGAGGATAAGGGGACGACAGAGGATGAGATGGCTGGATGGCATCACCAAGTTGATGGACGTGAGTCTGAGTGAACTCTGGGAGTTGGTGATGGACAAGGAGGCCTGGTGTGCTGTGATTCATGGGGTCGTGAAGAGTTGGACACAACGGAGCGACTGATCTGATCTGATCTGATTAATTTGCTGAGGTTTATTATATATTGTGACTAGTAATGCTTATACATATGTCCATTGCAATATTTTTAAATTGTGGTTTAACTTTTAAATGTAACTTATGACATCTTAAAATAGTCAAACATTTCAAATTTTAATGTGGTCCAATTTAGCAATCATTTTTCCTGGTATTATAAGAACATTCATCTATATTATCTTCTAAAAACTTTTCAGCTTCCTCTTTTCCATTTTGTCTTTCTGTGTCTTAAAATGATTTGAAATTGAGATTAAATGATATGGCATTAGATATAGGTATGCAAACATGCGTGCATGCTCAGTCATATTCAATTCTAGGACCCTATGGACGGTTGCCTGCTAGGTTCCTCTGTCCATGGAATAACTTTATCTTTAAAGGCAAAACTAATACAATTATGTAAAGTTTAAAAATAAAATAAAATTAGAAAAAAAAATTTGCCACAACACAATTTAATAGTACCAATGTCTTGTTTGGTATTGTTGTCAAATTATTGTAAATATAGTTTCCATAATTTTTAACTCTTGACTGTTTTATGCTTACTATCATCATATGCAATTAATAACCATAGTAAATCTTATCAGCTGATAAGGAAATCCTTCTTTATTAATCTTAAATTTTCCTTGGTTATTATTTTCACATCTGCTCATACCTCTATGTTTTAGGACCAGTTGGTAAGTCTTATTTAAAAAAAAAAAAAACAAAACTTTAGGAATTTTAAATACTGTACTGCATTTGTAGTTCATGTGACCAAGAACTCTCATCTTAGGAATCCTAACTTCCTTTCATTAAAAGAAATTGTTCTCCATGTGGGTTTTGTTTTATGTTTTGTTTGTTTCTGTTTTTCTTTTTTTATTGAAGTATAGTTGATTTACAATGCTGTGTGAGTTTTAGATGTATAGCCAATAACTTATATATATATATATATATATATATATATATATATTCTTTTTCAGATTCTTTTCCATTAAAGCTTATTATGATATTTAATGTAGTTCCCTGTGCTATGCAGTAGGCCCTTGTTGTTTTCTACTTTATATACAATAGTGTGCATCTGTTAATCCCAAACTTTTAATTTATCCCTCCCCATAGCATTCCCCTTTGATAGCCACAGTCTTGTTTTTTATGTATGTGAGTCTATTTATGTTTTGAAAATAAGTTCATTCATATCTTTTATTTTTTGATTCTATGTGTAAGTGATATCATATGGTATTTTATGTTTTTTTGACAGCTACTATGATCTTAATCTCACACACTAGTAAAGTCATGCTCAAAATTCTCCAAGCCAGGCTTCAGAAATACGTGAACAGTGAACATCCAGATGTTCAAGCTGGTTTTAGGAAAGGCAGAGAAACCAGAGATCAAATTGCCAACATCCACTGGATCATTGAAAAAGCAAGAGAGTGCCAGAAAAACATCTATTTCTGCTTTATTGACTATGCCAAAGCCTTTGTGTGGATCACAATAAACTGGAAAATTCTGAAAGAGATGGGAATACCAGACCACCTGACCTGCCTCTTGAGAAACCTGTATGCAGGTCAGGAAACAACTGTTAGAACTGGGCATGGACCAACAGACTGGTTCCAAATAGGAAAAAGAGTACATCAAGGCTGTATATTGTCACCCTGCTTATTTAACTTCTATGCAGAGTACATCATGAGAAAGGCTGGGCTGGAGGAAGCATAAGCTGGAATCAAAATTGCCAGGAGAAATATCAATAACCTTAGATATGCAGATGCCACCACCCTTATGGCAGAGAGTGAAGAACTAAAGACCCTCTCGATGAAAGTGAAAGAGGAGAGTGAAACAGTTGGCTTAAAGCTCAACATTCAGAAAACAAAGATCATGGCATCCAGTCCCATCATTTCGTGGCAAATAGATGGGGAAACAGTAGAAATAGTGGCTGACTTTGTATTTTTGGGCTCCAAAATCACTGCAGATGGTGATTGAAGCCATGAAATTAAAAGACGCTTACTCCTTGGAAGGAAAGTTATGACCAACCTAGATAGCATATTAAAAAGCAGAGACATTACTTCATCAACAAAGGTCCATCTAGTCAAGGCTATGGCTTTTCCATTAGTCATGTATGGATGTGAGAGTTGGACTATAAAGAAAGCTGATTGCTGAAGAATTGATGCTTTTGAACTGTGGTGTTGGAGAAGACTCTTGCAAATCTCTTGGATTGCAAGGAGATCCACCAAGTCTGTCCTAAAGGGGATCAGTCCTGGTTGTTCATTGGAAGGACTGATGTTGAAGCTGAAACTTCAATACTTTGACCACCTGATGAGAAGAGCTGACTCATTTGAAAAGACCCTGATGCTGGGAAGGATTGAGGGCAGGAGGAGAAGGGGACGACAGAGGATGAGATGGTTGGATGGCATCACGGACTCAGTGGACATAAGTTTGGGTGAACTCCTGGATTTGGTGATGGACAGGGAGGCCTGGTGTGCTGCAATTCATGCGGTCACAAAGAGTCAAACATGAATGAGTAACTGAACAACTGAACTGATGATCTTGATGTTTTTGTCCTCCCCAAATGGGTTAAAATCCTAACCTATCAAAGGTGATAGTATTAGGAGTGAGGCCTTTGGGGTGATTAGACATGAGGGTGGAGCTTTCATGAGTGAGATTAGTGCTCTTGTATTATACATCCCATACAGCTCCCCAGTCCCTTCTGCCCTTTAAGAATACACAGACAAGTCTGCAACATGGAAGAGGGCCCTTCTTCACTCCTGTTGGCTCCCTGATCTCAGACTTGAGCCTTCAGAATTATGAGAAGTAAATTTCCGTTGTTTATAGGCCACTCAGTCAATGGTATTTACAATAACCCAAACTGACTAAGACAATAACTATTATACTTTTTCTAAAGGGTTTCTGTTTTGCCGGACCAAATTCAGAATGTTTATGTCTTTTGTTTTTACACTTATTGATATTACATTTTTAATTCCATTGTCAAAATGGTTTTGGCTGTGTATATAAATGTTACTGATTTTCTACATTGATCTATACCAGGTAAATTTTCTAAGTTTATTTACTGTTAATTGTTTATAAAGTGAAAGTGAAGTCGCTCAGTCATGTCTGACTCTTTGCGACCCCATAGACTGTAGCCTACCAGGCTACTCCCTCCATGGGATTCTCCAGGAAAGAATACTGGAGTGGATTGCCATTTCCTTCTCCAGGGGATCTTCCCTACCCAGGGATCGAACCCAGGTCTCCCACGTTGCAGGCAGATGCTGTAACCTCTGTGCCACTCTTTAATTTCTGTGTAGACAAATAAAACAATTATATATTTATATTTTTATTTCTTTGTCCCAAATCGTTTTGTTTTATTTATCTTATTTACACTGCCTTAAATTTTCATAAAATTATAAAGAGTAATGATGATGATTATCATTCTTGTTTTGTTTATTAAGTTTCACAGAATTTTTTGACATGTATTTTGATATATCCCTATTTTCAAATTAAAAAATGTTCTCATATTCCTAAGTTTTCTGAGTTTAAAATGATGTGGTGGATTCATGTTGCTATATGGCAAAACCAATACAATATTGTAAAGTTAAAAAATAAAATAAAATAAAACTTAAAAAAAAAGAAAATATAACCCAATTGATTGATAATAAAAAAAATGATGCCTGTGTGTATTTGATTTTATAATGTTCTTTATTATCACATCTGATTTATTTTTATGTTTATATTTCTCTTTTAATTAACATTATATGTTACGTTAATGTTTTACCATAGTAAAATATCCTCCCATTCCAGCTATTAAACAAACACTTAAAATCCCAATTAAAAATACATTGCTGAATTTAATTTGCTCATATTTTATTAATGGACAACATCTTTGCCATAAGTGAAACTGGTTGAAATTTTGTCATACCATTTTTGATTTGAATGCTTCATTAAATGAATTATAATTTCTCTCTTTTTCTATATCTCAGAGTAATATACACATAAGTTAAATACTGACATTTCTGTGAATGTTTCATAGAATATATGTGTTGAATTAAATATTAAGTTTTTCATTGTTTAGTATTTCTATTTTTGTAATTGTTTTTGATGGATTCTTATTTTCTGCTTCTTCTTGAATCACTTTTATCCAGGAATTTATCGATTTGTTAGATGCTTTCATTATGTATGAAATATTGTCCTAGATTTCTTTCCAATTTTATTTGTGTCTTCTTGGTTATTTCCTTTTCTTTTGTCTTATGTCTCATGTCTTTTTATTTCCTTAATGTTTTATGTCTTCTTTTTAAATTTTATTAACACCTCATGATCTCACCTATAGAGATTTAGGAATAAGGAATCTCATAAGGAATCTCAACCCTGATCACCGTATCTTCCTAAGATTACGGTTATTGTACCTGATATTTACAGTCACAACTAGACAAGGGTGTTCAAAGCAGCACCAAGCAAGTCACCAGGTTCTTTCTTTTTTCCCTTCCTGCCTATATCAGGTACATTCTTCCCTCAACTCTCAAGATCCCTTAGCCCTGGCAAGATAGCAACTCCATTCTTGCCTACTGTTCCCTGAACATAAGGAGCTTAAAGCACCCAGGTAACGGCTATAGTTTTTAATAAATGGTATCTTTGCTGTGTATCTCTGTTCTATTCAGTAACAGGATCCAAGCATTGCATGAATGGGAAGCACGAACTCCCCCACGGATGCTGTGTGCAGATGCTACGTGTGACTACTTCTACATTTACCCATTGGTTAGTAGACTCATGAATTTTTCCTAGTTGGGAGACAATGCCATACAGAGGTCTGTGATCAGCTGCACATCCTCCATTCTGAAGAACAGTGGCAGATCCTTACAAAGTATGCCACCCTGCTGGAATATCACCTGCCAACTGGCTACCGACTGACTGGTTGGTCTTTTGAAGTATGGTTCCATCATAACGGGGACTCAGTTTTGGTCCCTGTGACAGGCAGTCTGGTTTTTCAGCAGGATCAGTGCTAGATCAGCTTTAGTAGATTAAGGTCCATGGTGTTTGTTAATTAAATCTTAAACTGGGCAGTCTCTCTCTGAGTCATCACCATGAGGCCACAGTGTCAATAATCTCATAATGAGGGTTCCTAGGTTCATTAAAGACTTTCAATGTTTCTTGGAAAATTACTAGGAATCATATTATGTGCATTTCATTTCCATCTGAATAATTTTTTTTTATTTTATTAGATGAGAATTGCATTTTAATGAGAACAAAAAGCTTTGAAACAGAGCACTGAAAGGAAATAACTTGTACATTTTGTTACCAACCCAGAAAGAGTAAGGCAATATTCCATAGAGCAATGTTCCTTAACTTAGTGTACATTGGAATCACCTATAAGGCTTACTAAAATGCAGATTATGGAGCCCACTCCCAGTTTCTTACTTGGCAGGTTCTGAGTTCTGCTGAGATTTTTATTTCTAATGGGTTTCCAGCAAAGCTTATGCTGGTGGTCCTTAAACTTTGTGTACATTAGAATCACCTGTACGGTTTATTAAAATGCAGATTATGGGAGTTTCTTACTTGGCAGGTTCTGAGTTCTGCTGAGATTTTCATTTCTAATGGGTTTCCAGCAAAGCTTATGCTGGTGGTCCTCCTGAGAACCACACTTTGAGAAGCACTGCACAGAAGATACTGTTTATCTGGTGTGCATTTTCTAGATTCTAGGTACTTTTATTCAGTGAATAGAACCTTTCATGATGTTATTTTCTCTCTAGAGATCATTTTTAAAGGTTCGCTAGGTAAGAAATTTAGGATATTCATAATTTTGGTAGGATTTGATTCCTCTTGAATTCTTATTTTTTCGTAGTGCAAGGTTTGCTAATCTTCTTGTATCCTACTCCATTGTTATTCCATGAAGCAAGAACTCTTCTCTGCCTTTTCTGTCTGAACGGACTAGACACCATGAAATTTCCACCTGGGCAATGACTTGTTAAATGGCTGATACAACTCTGCCTGCTTTTATGTTTCGGCACCTTAGGGGGCACTTTCAAACTCTTTCTCCTCTCAATCCTCCAAAGATAAGAACTCTGTGATTTTTGTGCCATTGCTTAGAAACCGGTTTCTGCTTTTTGGCCTCCTTTTCATTTGAACCATATTTCTTTTGTTTATCAAAACACTGTGTGCACAGCCATAAAAGCACTCAGTTCTGGGTCCCAGTCTAGATAAAAGATTTTCCTGAACAGCTAACATCCCAAAGAGGAGCATGCAGACACTCTTATTAATGCACTCACAGCAATTTTTATATCTGTTTTGCAGTTGCTCAATGTCTACTATAAATACTGAGTTTTCATACAAAAATACCCAAGGAAATTCTCTAAAGGGTCTCAATAGCCTACTTCTAAAGACTTAAAACTTGGAAATCACTTATAGCTCCTATGTTTTTGATTGACAGCTTTCCTTCTTTCCCTTACCCACATTTTAGTGTCTGTCAAGCTGTTGATCAGAGCTGTTTTGTTGTGCTAATTTTTTGGTAGCAAGAATAAAACAATAGCCCCTGCCAAAGGTGAAACTAGAGCTTTTACTGAGCAGAAACGTCCTGATATTGACACCTCTGGGCTGCCCTAGCTTAAGGATGTCACTGTTTAAACAATTTATATCCAGTTTTACGCACCTTACATATATCCATTGTCCTACGTAATATTCTATAATAAACATTCAAAAGAGCCTTCCAGATGGCCAAACAATAAAGAATCCTCCTGCAGAGCAGAAAACTCAGGCTTGATCCCTGAGTTTGGAAGATCCCCTGAGGAAGAAATGCAACCCACTCCAGTATTTTTACCTGGAAAATCCCATGGACAGGGAGCCTGGTGGCCACAGTCTACAGGGTTACACAGAGTCAGGCATCACTGAGCAAGCACACACAAGCAAACCTTCAAAAATATTCATATACTAACAGACAACACACATTATCATAACTTACTTGGCTTTCTACTTTACAAGTATGCATTCTGTAACATCCTCATTTTATTTTTTTAATGGCTTACAATATAATTAATAACCCGTGTGAGGAAAGTTGAAACTTGGATATGAGACAAACCACTTTTTATTTGCTATGCTTTAAGTGACCTCAGTCCTCAAGAGCTAGCATTTATTATATTCATTCTCCTCACACATTCTGTTTATACCTTATGCAAATTAGAAGATCATAAAGCATTCCATGGAGATGTTAGTTATGCATGTTTTATGACACTATTAATGCATCTTTGCATGTCTAAAATGACACATCGGCCAAAAATTGATTAACCACTATGTATTTTACAAACTGAAACTAATTGTTTAACTAAATGGATTAGTTAGAACTTGTTAGCCTTGTGGGAGCACATGTTGAATTGTTTTCATGCTTTTCTAATTTTATTACAATAAATTTTCTGCAAATGAATGGCTTTAAAAAGGAGTGCATCTCAGTTTATAGGCAATAGGAGTATGTCTACTTCCTCAAAATATATGCTCAAACTAATAAAAAAGACTAATGAATACATTATTACACTTTTATGGTGCATATTTTTGCCTGTCACATTAAAATAAAACTAGTTTAGGGACTTGCAAATGATTCAGATCTAAAAACTTTGCTGTGACTATGCTCATTATGAAAGTTTGACCTTTTCTCCCCCTATCTCTTGTGAGTATAGATCAAGGAAGAAATAATGAATTTCACTTAGTCACTTACATTGCTATAGCTTTTAATGGTGCTCGCTGACAGATCTGCCTTGAATTTTGCAGCAGTGAAATCCATCATCATAAGAATAAAATTTTTGTTTTTGCTCAGTTTAAATATATTCAACTTGAGCCTTCTTACTTGTGAAGAAGAAGTCTTAAGACATGTTTTCTTCTTTTTTTTTAAGTTAATTAATTTACTTATTTCACCGCACTGGGCCTTAGTTGTGGCACATTGGACGTTCCATGCAGGGTTTTTTTAGTTGCAGCATGTGAGATCTTTAGATGTGGCTGCAAGCACTTTAGCTGTGGCACGTGGGGTCTAGTTCTCTGACTAAGGCTAGAACCCAGGTCCCTACAGTGGGAGTCTTAGCACTTATCCACCAGGCAAGTCCCAAGAAGCCTTAAATTTGATGACCTGATTTGAACTTTTCAGGACATTTTGGTCCTCTCCAAAGCATCCATGAGATATTTGGTCTGTAAAACTTCGGTCCACACCAAAAGGTCCTTGAGATTTAGAGCAATCTCCCATGTTTATAAGTATATTTGGTCTATGCGAAGTGGTTTTAGACAGGACTAAATCTCAAGGACCTTTTGGTGTGGACTAAATGTCTCAAGGACATTTTGGACAGGACCAAATGCCTGATGATCAACTTGGAACATATGACTGGTTTTTCATAAATGTGGTCTAGATATTTATGATCTATTACCTGCTCACAAGGAAACATATATTTTATGTCTTTTTGTGATGTCAGTTATCCCATACTCAGTTTGTCAAACTTCCTGACACTTTCAATTTTGTATGTTGTTTGTATTACTTTGTGAAGAGACCAAATCACAGTAATAAGAAAATCACAATGTATAGCATCTCAAATAAGTTAGAAAATGACCTTTTTCTTAAGTCATAGTTCAAAGCAAGGTAAGTGGTCCTGTGGGGGTGGGCAGGCAGCTGTATTCTACATGATCATTCAGTAATCCAGGCTCCTTCTCTCTTGCTGCTCTTTCGTTCTCTAAGGTCCTGTCTCTTTCCCAAGTTCTGGCTTTCAAGAGAAGAAGAATGAAAAGGGAGGCAAGCAATTTCTTAAGAATGAGTTGGGGCAGCAATTGGCAACCTCCTGTCTTCCCTTTTGAGAAGTAGCAGGTTGATTTTACTACGCCTAATAATAATTCTTATTTTCTATTCAAAGTTGTATTAAAATATAGTCTTCAAAATTGCTTTGTGATTAAAATGTATGTGTGCGTAATTCGTATGTAAAATTACACTGTGGTAAAACATTCACTTTGTGAGCATATCTAATAAAAAAGCTTTGGCACACATGTTCAAATCTTTTGTCTATAACTTTATGAGATTAACATTTCCACCTAACTTGACCATTTTAAGTATATATACCCTTAGGGGGTTACCAGAATCATTTAATGTTCTTGAACTTTAAAATATGGTATTTAGATTAGTGGCACAATATCTCTGTAGAATTACTCATAAATATGTCAAATGTAATAATTTTGACCTCACAAATGCATTTGTTGATTTATATCACTTACACTTTTATTATAAAATGTGGCATTAAAAATGAACATTAAATCAAACATTAAATATTATTGGCACTAATTACTAAGTTTGAAGGAGCTTTTAAAATGATGAAATATAACTTAATATTCAAATGATGTTATAGAATTAGGTACATTAAATGGATAAATGCTAAGAAAACCTTGTTTTAAAATGATTAATATCCTAGAAAACACCTAATATAGAGATATTTTCTATTTCCCCAAAAATGGTCTATATTATATGCTATTTTAAAAAATGAGTGGATAAACATAAAATCAGCAATGGTATTTTTTCCTAGATAATTTTTCCTGCTGGAATTCCAACTTGGATATTTTTCCATCTTTAAGAAAACTAAGATCATGGCATCTGGTCCCATCACTTCATGGGAAATAGATGGGGAAACAGTGGAAATAGTGTCAGACTTTATTTTTTTGGGCTCCAAAATCACTGCATATGGTGACTGCAGCCATGAAATTAAAAGACACTTGCTCCTTGGAAGGAAAGTTATGATCAACCTGGATAGCATATTAAAAAGCAGAGACATTATTTTGCCAACAAAGGTCCATCTAGTCAAGGCTATGGTTTTTCCAGTGGTCGTGTATGGATGTGAGAGTTGGACTGTGAAGAAAGCTGAGCGCCAAAGAATTGATGCTTTTGAGCTGTGGTATTGGAGAAGACTCTTGAGAGTCCCTTGGACTGCAAGGAGGTCCAACCAGTCCATCCTAAAGGAAATCAGTCCTGGGTGTTCATTGGAAGGACTGATGCTAAAGCTGAAACTCCAATACTTTGGCCACCTCATGCGAAGAGTTGACTCTTTGGAAAAGACCCTGATGCTGGGTGGAACTGGGGGCAGGAGGAGAAGGGGAATGACAGAGGATGAGATGGCTGGATAGCATCACCAACTTGATGGACATGAATTTGGGTGAACTCCGGGAGTTGGTGATGGACAGGGAGGCCTGGCATGTTGAGATTCATGGGGTCACAAAGAGTCGGACATGACTGAGCGACTGAACTGAACTGAACTGTAGAATATATTTTGCTATATAGTAAGTTTTTTACCTATGACTATATATTTGCATTATATATATATTATATTTACATTAATATGAATTGAGATCACCCATTATGACCAGCCTAGATAGCATATTCAAAAGCAGAGACATTACTTTGCCAACAAAGGTTTGTCTAGTCAAGGCTATGGCTTTCCCTATGGTCATGTATGGATGTGAGAGCTGGACTGTGAAGAAGGCTGAGCGCCGAAGAATTGATGCTTTTGAACTGTGGTGTTGGAGAAGACTCTTGAGAGTCCCTTGGACTGCAGGAGATCCAACCAGTCCATTCTGAAGGAGATCAGCCCTGGGATTTCTTTGGAGGGAATGATGCTAAAGCTGAAACTCCAGTACTTTGGCCACCTCATGTGAAGAGTTGACTCATTGGAAAAGACTCTGATGCTGGGAGGGATTGGGGGCAGGAGGAGAAGGGGATGACAGAGAATGAGATGGCTGGATGGCATCACTGACTCGATGGACATGAGTCTGGGTGAACTCCGGGAGTTGGTGATGGACAGGGAGGCCTTGGCGTGCTGTGATTCATGGGGTCGCAAAGAGTCAGACACGACTAAGTGACTGATCTGATCTGATCTGATAGCTGAGATATTTGAAGTTATTTTAATGCTACAATTAGTTATAAGGCTTTTTGTTTTAGTCAAATATCCAGACTTTAGAAAATGTTTTATAATTTATAGTTTTACACTATTTTTTATTTTACTTATTAATTTCTTTATTTCTCTCAGTTAATAATCCAGCATGCTATAACTGAAACTGATTTCTCCTAGGAATTAGAAAACTTGATATCAAATTCCAGTTCGGTAACTATTGTTGTTCTGTGACCTTGAATAAAACATTAACATTCTCTGAGTCTCAATTTTTCAGTATCAGTATGAAGGGATTCAGTTCAGTTCAGTTCAGTCGCTCAGTCATGTCCGACTCTTTGCGACCCCATGAATCGCAGCACACCAGGTCTCCCTGTCCATCACCAACTCCCGGAGTTCACTCAGACTCATGTCCATCGAGTCAGTGATGCCACCCAGCCATCTCATCCTCTGTCATTCCCCTTCTCCTCCTGCCCTCAATCCCTCCCAGCATCAGAGTCTTTTCCAATGAGTCAACTCTTCCCATGAGGTGGCCAAAGTACTGGAGTTTCAACTTCAGCATCATTCCTTCCAAAGAAATCTCAGGACTGATCTCCTTCAGAATGGACTTGTTGGATCTCCTTGCAGTCCAAGGGACTCTCAAGAGTCTTCTCCAACACCACAGTTCAAAAGCATCAATTCTTCAGCGCTCAGCCTTCCTCACAGTCCAACTCTCACATCCATACATGACCACAGGAAAAACCATAGCCTTGACTAGACAAACCTTTGTTGGCAAAGTAATGTCTCTGCTTTTGAATATGCTGTCTAGTTTGGTCATAACTTTCCTTCCAAGGAGTAAGCGTCTTTTAATTTCATGGCTGCAATCACCATCTGCAGTGATTTTGGAGCCCAAAACTCCTAATTCCATTTCTAAAATTATGTTTACCTATCACATTTTTAGAATTTTTTAGAAGTCAATTGTTACATTTACAAGATATAAAGATGATTTAGATGTAGTCTTGCTTCATGTGGTGCTTATTTTCTTAGAAAGTAATTATTTGCACAAAAATAGAACACTTAATACTTTAAGTGCCATAAGAGAAATGTAAATTTTCAAATTCCTTGAAAAAACATTAAAGAAGGCATTATTGTAAACCTTCTGTCAGAATGGTATGCTATTATAGTTTTTCATCAATTTACAGATTATATTTTCCCAGGTTCAACTAATGTCACTTCCTTTTTATATAGCCCAAATTGTCCATTCTTCTAACTTTTATTCATGCATCCAATTGCTTCTTTTTTTAACCACTTGCATCTTGAAAATTGCATCTTGATAATTCCAAGTGGAGAAAAAAAACAAAAGTATTTTCTCCTGGAAAAATAAATTCAGCTGCTTAAACTGGACTCATAACTTGCTATATGTTGGTGTCAAACCTTTTCAGTATTAACTCTTGATTTTTCTATACGACATTTCACTTTAAATATATGAATCTATTTGTAATCCAGCTGCATGTATGCTCAGTTGTTTCAGTCTTTTTTGGCTCTTTGTGACCCTATGGATTATAGACTGTCAGGCTCCTCAGTCCATGGGATTCTCCAAGAATACTGGAGTGGGTTGCCATGCCCTCCTCCAGGGGATCTTCCTGACCCAGGGATCAAACCTGCATCTCCTGAATCTCCTATTTTGTAGGTGGATTCTTTAAAGCCAAGACAGCTACACGAATGTAAATTAGTTGTGGATAATTTGAATAGAGCGGACACTTGCCTAATAAACAATTTTTCTATATTTATTTTATCCTTCAACATTGCATGGAATAAAATGAGTCAAGGAAGTACCATTAATCCAACACCATGAGCAACAACTTCTTGCTTGTCTTTAAACAATATTTGAAACATATTTTAAAACATAATATAAAAGCCAAATTTTGTGTAATATCATTTATATCTGGGATCTAAAAAAGCCAAACTCACAGAAACAAGTAAAATGGTGGTTATCAAGGACTGTGGGTCAGGGAACTGAAGACACGTCAATCAAATGGTATAGGTTACCAGTTACTCATTGGAAAAGACCCTGGTACTTAAAAAGATCAAAAGCAATAGAAGTAGGGGGTAGCAGAGGATGAGATGGTGTGATAGCATCACCAACTCAATAGACATGAATTTGAGCAAACTGATGCTCAAATAGTGAGGAGATAGTGGAGGACAGGGAAGCCTGGTGTGCTGCAGTCCATGGAGTCACAAAGAGTCAGACACAACTTACTGACTGAACAACAACAACCAGTTAAAAGATGAGTATGTTCTGAGGATCTAATGTAACTATAATTAACAACACTGTCCTATATACTTGAAAGTTACTAGGATAACAGATCACGAATTTGCTCACCAAAATGAAAAGAAAATGGTAATTATGTGAAGTTATGGTGGTGTTAGCTAACCGACTGTGGTGATCATTTTGCAATATATGCAAGTATCAAACCCTCATCTTAAACTTGCACAATGTTAAATGCCAGCTATATCTTAATAAGTCTGGAAAAAAGTCTGAAGAGAAACATACTCTAGAGATAAACATAGACAGAGTTCAGGAATTTGAAAATACAATTAATACCAGATATCACAAGAGACAAGTGAAAGCACAAGGTGCTTTTTTTTTCCCCCTTTTTTTTTTTTTTTGCCATGTCAACCAATCAAATAAGGCCGCTGTGGTCGGTACCCATTGACTCTTCTGGATAATGCCTAATTCATTTAGGTCCAAACATACTTTTTCCTGGGGTAAGTTAACTTTGGACCTTTAAAAATAGTTTTCCTAAATTAGGTAAAAGCATCCTCCATTGAATCTATTGTTTTACTTCAGAAAAACCACAAATGACTAGATCGAACTCTGGCTGTGAAAAGTATCCACCTTCAGAAACTGGGGATTATAAAAGAGAATGAGATGGTTCCCATTAAGTAAATGGAAACAGGCCATATAGGATCAACCAATATTACCGAGAATGAGAGACATTGAATATAAATACAAAACACTTTTGAAAAAGGCTTGGACAGGATTAATGGGAGCCAACAAAGTCTGTCTGAATGATTAATGGGAACTATCAGAGGGCAGTTGTCCAGGGCCAGCAGCCGCAGGAAATCTCCTGCTATCTATTGATATTATCTGCTAATATGCAGAAAGCTGAAGAAGCCAAAAGAATGGGCTCACCTTATTCAGGACTGTAGTGTAGAAGAACAACTCCAGCTAACAGTAAAGGAGAGCAGTCTCTGGAAAGCCATGGCCCACCATGGAAGTAAGCCAGCAAAGAAATACTCTAATTTCTCTCCCTACCTGCCCTCCGATTTGCTCCCTTTGGCCAAACTCAACTGGAACCAGGGAATGTTGTGGCCCAGGGGATGCAATTCCAGAGTACAACCTCTTGGGACAGAATGGAGGGTGAAAATGGGTAGGGAGCAATACCCACAGGAGCACTGACCCAAATGGAATAAAACACAATACTATCTGATTTTTCCCATGCCCTACCTTCAGATTTTCTTTCTTCCATGCAACACCCTTCTCTGATTTTAAAAAAAGAACTATTTAAAACAAAGACATTTTAATAATGTACTGAGAGATTATAGATAAGGCATAAGATTTGAATATTTGCAGAATGGATTGTTTAATCCAGAAGGACACAGATAATTTGGACAAAAGTATAAGGTCTGAGATCCCATACATTTGAGAAACACAGTACACTGTGCCTGAGCCAGCAGGGAAGTCCCCCCAAAGCACAGTACACTGTGTTCTGTTGCTGGAGACCATCAATGGGCATCGGCTAATGAGGAAACGTGTTGCATATTTTACGGTAGTTAAGAATCCAGACTTTCGCTTTGGTCTGATTTGGTTCATACAACTTCTTCAGCAGTTGCTGTCCATGTAAATCCACCCAAATTATTTGATATAAGTCTAAAGAGCTTCAGCTCTAAAATAGGAATGATGATAATACTACTTACCTCAAAAGACTCTTGTAACGATCATATGTAGATTTGTCATAATGACCTAATTCAGAGCAGGCACTCAATAATATGAGCTATTATTTATTATATTAAAGGTACTGAGAAGTCTCCCAGGTTTTTTTTTTTAAGTCTTTGTTTAACCTCATATTACCAAATTTACAAATAACAATGCCTCCCCCCCATTTTTTAATAGTGCTGCTAATATTAATTCTGGAGTATATAAACTAACCTAATTCCTGGTTATTTGGGGAAGTCATTCACTGTAATCTGTCCAATATATTTCTTCAAAAGAAAATAATTTCAATCCCTGGACTTTTAGAAGTTCCAGAGGATTTGTATATATTTTCTCCCTAAATACCATGTATCAGAAGTATTTTGTTGTCAGGAGAAAAAAAATTCCATTTATATCTTCTAATCTATATTTGGCATTTGAGCTTCCACACTATCTAGACAGCAGCATATGCAAACTTGATTGAATCCCACATAGTTTTCGCTTTCATTTTTTAAATGTCACATAGTTGAGTTATGAGTTTTTACTAATGCAGCTTGCATCTTCAGAAATACATACATTTTTTATCTGAGAAAAACAATCTAGTCCTTAGTTAATCCTAGTATATTTCTTAAAAAGTTAACTTATAACATGGAAACATCATTTCTTATTGCCACAGAATTTATACACGCAAATTCTTGACAACAGCAGAATTAGATATTTCTCTAAATTACAGCAACCAAGTGGAAGAGCATACCACATTTGTTCTAACTTTTAAGAATTTACCTGATTCTACTTGCCATACTTACAGGGACTAAATGATATTTTTTAGAAATGTTGAAGATGGAAGAAAATAACTGTGTAGGTATATAGGTTGAAACTGGCAGAATGGCAGAATAGTACTTGAAATATTTTATTCCTTTCAAACAAAATTAGCATTACAATTTTTACATACTTTCTAGTATTTACTATGCAAAGCTATATGTATGAAGATATACATATGGATATATATACACATTATATATATAATACACATAGATGGGTGAATATGCAGCATTATATATGTATATGTATGAAAATACATGTAAGTATACATATGACATGTATAAATATAAGTATATTTTCTTTACACAAGTTTGTGTTTCTCATTAAAACACTGTCAAAATCATTTTCTCACTGTTTTAAAATTTACAAAAACAACATTTTAAAGGTACAGTATATTTCCTGATATAATTTATGTACACCCTTTTTCTAGGTATCTAGATATTATTTAGTGTGCAACTGATATACAAGAAAACTGTAGAGAAGAAAAAATGTATTGGGTAGAGAATAGAATACCAATGATGAGTTTGGTTAGGAATTTAAATAAAAGTGATATCTTCTTTATTATTGCCATTAATATTAGTCTTTTAAAATATTTATGCTTTTACAGTTTGTTATTTAGCTAAGTATTTGGGCCCAGAAGCAATTCACTGAAGAAAACCTTTTTTAAAAAATTAAATAAACAGAAATAAAGTCTGAAGATGATGCCCTGCTGCTTTTTATTTCTGAAAAATCATATAATAAAAGGAGGACCACAGAGGGTTTTAAATAAACCCCAGAATGAGGTATAAATAAAATGAAGAAAGTAGCTTCCTTGACCTATTTAAAACATGTTTTTTCAACCTTTTTTCTTTATTCCTGTAGCTTTCTCAATCAAGGACTTAGTATAGCTCAGTAGGTGCAGTAGGTTGGTAAAAGTTAATACCAATTTTGCATGAACTAGAGCTGTTCCTCACTTGAACTTGAGAAGAACAATGTCAATTCAGCTCAGTGTGAAAGAATACATAAAAATATACTAAATTTTATTTGGATTTATGGTACTAGCATAGCAAAAGGTATCTGTTCTTCATGTACATTTATTTATCTTCAGACTGAATTATTCATGGTGAATATCCTAGTGAAAATCTAGTCCATCTTCCAGAAACCAATCTTTTTTTGCCTGAATTTTGAGAAGAGATGAATTAAGTCTATTCAAACAGCATTCAGTCTCACTTTAAAATAAACATTTGAACAGTCACCTAATGACATTTCCTTATGTTGGGAGTTGACAATCTAAAACATCTACTTCCATGATATACTGGACTTTGAGGGGAGAGTCCTCAAAATATTCTCCATCTTGACATGATTGCAAGCATCGTTTCTGACAGAGTTTTAGGGTCCCTGGGATAGCCCAGATGTCAGAGTTTCTGAATGTTTGATTCGGTACCTGCAATATCTTGGAGAGAGGCCAACCCTGAATCACTAGTTAACTAAAGAGAAATCTTAGAAAGTGATGTCTTTGGAGAAGTAATTCACATAAGCATAGTAAAATTCCTGTGTTCAAGTTTTGATTTGGAAGTAGGAGAGTGAGAAGCCCATAGAGATAGAACAAAATAAGGGAACTTAGGAAACATGGTTTTACCCAAAGTAGACATGATTTACTGATGTAAAGATGACAATATGAGGTTTTATTTTATTTACTATTATATTTGTGATGATTTCTTTTTCATCAAGCCAGGCATAACTATATGAAGTCTAGATCAGTGGTTATTATATGTACAAGTGCCGAGTAAACCCCTACAAGAATCATGCTGGGTACCATTAAAAATGTAAAATGAGGCCACATCCCAAAAAATTCTGATTCAACAAAGAAGGAATGAGATTCAAGAAGCCAATAATAATAATCATAATGTAATAATAAAACTCTAAGAGGTCTAGTACAGAAGCAACCACATGCCAGACCACATCAAACTGAAATAAATGAGACATCATGAAATAGGTCAGGATGGATCACGAGTAAATAGGTTGACCCAACATTTTAAGTCTTGGAGGTAAAAGTGGGTCAGTGAGGCAGGTTGACAATTTCCCTTCACCCTAATTCTTCCCTCGTTTCATTTTAATAGAACTTTTAGCTAAGCAGATAAACACTGAAACATAAAGATAAATTTCTAAATATTTCCTTGCCTGTTCATTCATTCATTTCATTTCAGTTGCATAGTCATGTCCGATTCTTTGCAACCCTATGAATCGCAGCACGCTGGGCCTCCCTGTCCATCACCAACTCCCGGAGTTTACCCAAACTCATGTCCATCGAATCGGTGATGCCATCCAGCCATCTCATCCTCTGTCGTCCCCTTATCCTCCTGCCCCCAATCCCTCCCAGCATCAGAGTCTTTTCCAATGCGTCAACTCTTCGCATGAGGGGGCCAAAGTACTGGAGTTTCAGCTTTAGCATCATTCCTTCCAAAGAAATCCCAGGGCTGATCTCCTTCAGAATGGACTGGTTGGATCTCCTTGCAGTCCAAGGGACTCTCAAGAGTCTTCTCCAACACCACAGTTCAAAAGCATCAATTCTTCAGTGCTCAGCATTCTTCACAGTCCAATCTCACATCCATACATGACCACAGGAAAAACCATAGCCTTGACTAGATGGACCTTTGTTGCCAAAGTAATATCTCTGCTATCTAGGTTGGTCATAACTTTCCTTCCAAGGAGTAAGCGTCTTTTAATTTCATGGCTGCAATCAAACCATCTGCAGTGATTTTGGAGCCCCCAAATAAAGTCCAACACTGTTTCCACTGTTTCCCCATCTATTTGCTATGAAGTGATGGTGGGTGTGGTCAAATGACTGAATTACAGCTAATGGGCTGTCAGAAGGAATGTCCTATGTCAGTTTAGGAGATATCTTTCCCCATTTTTTCATCATTCTTTTCTTTTCTTTCCTTTGGCTATTCCAAAGGAAACAAAGTAGAAGCTGCCAAATTATCTTTATCTTACCTTTCACATTATTCCTCACCTACAGTATTCTTATTTTAAAAATTATATGCACATGAATAAATATCAAGGGTGCACAGTGTAGAAGAGGTAGTAATCTGGGATGCCAAGGTCAGGATACAAAGTGACTCAGAAATAATTTCTTCATTGGGTTGGTCCTATGTCATTTGAAACATTAGAAAGCAACATATCAAGTCTGAGAAATTTGTAGTTTAAATAATCTGTCTGCAATACAGGAGACAGGGGTCAGGAAGATCCCCTGCAGAAGGCAACCCACTTCAGTATTCTTGCCTGGAGAATTCCATGGACAGAGGAGCCTAGTCTGCTACAGTCCATGAGGTTGCAAAGAGTCAGACATGACTGAGAGACTAGCATACATATACAAAGATACAACACCAGAAAAGTAAGGCTGCTAAGGGTTTTAAAACATTGATAAAGTGTGCACAAATAGAGAACATATCAGTTTGCATTACTACTGCCTGAGGGCAATTTTGATTGTTCTAAATATATATTTTTTAATGAATGTGTGTGCACACAAAGTTTGTGTTTACATATGTGTTAACATTTAAATTTAAAAATTTGAAGGACAGACTTATAATGAAAAGTAGAACCTTTATTTTTGTATTGACTTGCCATTTTATAGGGGATAAATGACAAAATGTCATCTATATCATGAGAATTAAATTGTACATTTAGAAGACATGAGAAATCTCACTCTAAATATACAAGTAACAGAGGATAATTCTAATTAGATATTTTTGATACCATGATTCTAGAACCTTTATAGGAGAAGGCAATGGCACCCCACTCCAGTACTCTTGCCTGGAAAATCCCATGGACGGAGGAGCCTGGTGGGCTGCAGTCCATGGGGTCACTAAGAGTCGGACACGACTGAACAACTTCACTTTCACGTTTCCATTTCATGCACTGGAGAAGGAAATGGCAACCCACTCCAGTATTCTTGCCTGGAGGATCCCAGGGACCAGGGAGCCTGGTAGGCTGCCCTCTATGAGGTCGCACAGAGTCGGACACGACTGAAGCGACAGAGCAGCAGCAGCAGCAGCAGCAGCAGCAGCACCTTTATAAAAGCATCAGTGCCAGGAACAAACATTGGTTGATGGTTTTATTAAAATTAAATCCTGATAAGAATCTAACATGATATTTTTGTGATTGAATTTCAAAGAAAGTATTTCTTTTGAATATTTTTGAAAATAGATTTTGGCCATTTATTTGAATAACCTAGAATTTAGTTTCTCTTACTTCAATAAGCTCATGCTTGATTATTATGAAGAAACGACTTAGCTTTCATAGTATTTTCAATATACTAAAGCTTTCTCATGGGCATATTTTTTAAAATAAATATTTTTATTTTCATAATTCGTGCTGCATGTGTTAGTCGCTCAGTCATGTCCAGCTCTTTGTGACCCCATGGACTGTAGCTCACCAGGCTCTTCTGTCCATGGGGATTCTCCAGGAAGAATACCGGAGTGGGTTGTCATTCCCTTCTCCAGGGGATCTTCCCAACCCAGAGATCAAACCCAGGTCTCTTGAATTGCAGACAGATTCTTTACCATTTGAGCTACCTGGGAAGCCCCATGTTTCTAATAATAATAGTTTGCATTTGCTCTGTGCTCACATGCTCAGTCATGTCTGACTCTTTGCGACCCCATGGACTGTAGCCTGCCAGGCTCCTCTGTCCATGGGATTTTCCAGGCAAGAATACTGCATGTGTTAGTCGCTCAGTCATGTCCAACCCCATGGACTGTAGCCCACCAGGCTCTTCTGTCCATGGGGATTCTCCAGGAAGAATACTGGAGTGGGTTGCCATTTCCTCCTCCAGGGGAACTTCCTGCCTCAGGGATCGAACCTGGGTCTCCGGCATTGCAGGCAGATTGTCTAACAACTGAGCCACCAGGGAAGTCCCTGGTGGGACTAATAACACAATGCGTTTCTAATAGCACAAAAGAAAGGCAGCATGTAGAAGAATATGAGAAACACTGAAACAACAATTTCCTGATGAGTCACTTTTATAATCTTTGCTTATATTTTATCTATTTTGATGTCTTTATTTTTGAAAGTCTGTGGTAAAGTATGTGAGCAATACAAAGTAAAGTAATATAAAGTAAAAAATGATATGTAGCAAATTATATGTAGTAAAATGTTTTTTTCCCCTATACCCAGCCTCTACAAGTAAACAGCAATTTACAGTATGTCTTTTCAGACATTCTTCTGTGCCCTCCTAGATAGACTGATAAATAGATGGATAGGGTATTGACACACACTGAGAGAGACACATATATAATACTTTCAATTACATATATTTATAATATAGATGTGATAAGTCTCTCTCTTTGTACGCATATATGCACACACACACAAATATTTCTGCAACTCAAATTTTCCACCTAATAATATACCAAATTGCAGAACAAGTGAACATTAGCTTCTTTACTTTAAAATTCTCTAAGTAATATTGGTCAGATTCAGTTATATAAAATATAATTCTAAATTCTAAACCTAGTGTTCTTTTGAAGTTCTTTGAAAAGCATGAAAGTAAGAGAGATTATGGAAAATCAACACTGTCCTGAAAAAGTTTAAAATGTTAAAAAAAATCAGATTGTAGAATAAAAATTAAAGGTCTTTATTCACAGATGATATTTTTGACTATTTATGTAGAAAATCCTATGAAATCTATGAAAAGGCTACCAAAACTAAAAAGTGAGTTTAGCAAGACCAGGACACAAAATCAAGGTATAAAAATATCTACAGTAGAAATAAACAATCAGAAATTGAACTTAAACTAGATTTGACTTACCAAAGATTATTCTGGATCATGTAAACTTAAGAAAAACATTTGGGTTAGTTTCTCTAGCTTTGAGAGTATGCTTCATTTATACTTGTTTATCTTTAAGCCACTTAAATTTCACTTTTTATAAATTAATTTTGGCAATATCATCCAGAAGTAGAAAAGTATCACACACTAAAAACATATATATATATATAACCATACAAATATGATAAATGGAATGTTTCCTGCCATATCAGTAAACAAAGAATGTCACAAGTCATCAGTGATTGCAGCCACCACCAGATGGTGAACTGGTAAGCCCTGAGGGAACTCAGAAAGGAAAGAATACCAGCCATCTAGCAGCCATCAGGCAGCAGCCACTTTCCAATGTAAGCCCTGAGGAAACTCAGGATATGAAAGCAAGAGGATATTGGCTCCATAGCCCGGACTCTAGCATCTTCTGATACACAGACAAGTGTTAAATTCTTTAACTTGACATATTTGGTTTTCTTTAATTAACAATAATCTTTAACCTTCAGACAACCTGCCCTTTGCTGCAAAATTTTTATATACCCTGGCTCCCTCCTCACCTCTTCAGAGCAGTTCTTTCAGTGTTGCTTGAGATGCTGCTCCCTGGGCTTGAAGTCCTGAAAATCCTTCCAAATAAAACATAATTCTCAATTTTTATGTTGTGAATATATATTTTTAGTTGACATATAGATGCAAAAATCTTACAGTTTTCACTTAAAATTTTTAACTATGATATGATATAATGCAGATATAATATTATAGTTCTATTAAACCACTAGTTTATAAAGCACAAACTAGATCCAAATTGTGTTTCTGCCGGATAGAATATGTTAGGGTTACCTGCTCAGATGGCTAAGATTTTTATTAATACTTGTAAGAAAGACTTAAAATTTTGTATTCACCTAATTTCAAAATTAACTTTTTAAATAAGTCTTTCTCTGAAATTTTCAAGAGATGACTCTGTTCCTGGAGGAGAACAAGTAAAAGAGTTACCTCTCATAGGCACTGAGAAAGGATATGTTTCTCCAAGAAGGGCTTTTGTTTCCTAAATCCAAATATTTTATCAGCCTTTTGACATAAGTAGGGGAATATTTTGGGATTGGTAAAAGAATAGATGGGTTTAAAATGTTTCCACAGCCATATATCTGTTGTTATAATTATGGGATTTATAAGACAAGTGCTTTTGCTTTCACTTCCTCAAAGAATTGGGTTGCAACCTGAGATGATATCAAGACTCTGACATCTGACTATGTTGCCTTCAAATTGCCTCTTTATATCAAGAAAAAGATCTTCAACTAAGATATAAATCAAAAGATTCCTATGTTCTAGATTTAGAACTGTGTTTCCTGGAATGTTTTAGTAAATCCTAGAAGGCTTCACAGTGGTTTTCTTTCCCTCTGGGTACATAGTTTCATTTTGACTTGAGGGAGAAGACCTAAAAACAGTCATGATCAGGCTCTCAAGAGCAGCTTCCACGTTGGCCAACTTTTGACCATAGAGCTGGTTAGAATATCTTGGAAGATTTCAGCTGGACAAATGGTAAACATTGCTGCTGTATTGAACAACCTTATTCACACACACTGGAGAAGGCAATGGCAACCCACCCCAGCTTTCTTGCCTGGAAAATCCCATGGGTGGAGGAGCCTGGTAGGCTGCAGTCCACGGCATTGCTAGGAGTCAGACACGACTGAGTGACTTCACTTTCACTTTTCACTTTCATGCATTGGAGAAGGAAATGGCAACCCACTCCAGTGTTCTTGCCTGGAGAATCTCAGGGACGGGGGAGCCTGGTGGGCTGCCGTCTATGGGGTTGCACAGAGTCAGACACGACTGAAGTGACTTAGCAGCATTCACACACACAAAAAGAAATTGCAATAAAAATCATATATAATAGTTTAAAATATTATGTACATAGGGATACCTTTAATAAAAAGTGTCACTTATTTACTGAAAACCACAAAACATTGCTGAGAAACATTAAAGACCCAAATACATGGTTAAACATACGATGATCCTGAAACAGAGAATGATACTGAAATTATGCCAAGTCTTTCTAAAATGACCTCTGAATTCAACACAACCTCAATCAAAATTCTAGCAGTCTTTTCTGTAGAAATTAAGTAGCTGATCCTAAAACTCATATCAAAATGAATAAATAGCATTGAAAGAGAAGTCAAGGCTGGAAGACTTATGCTGCCTGATTCAGGATTGATTTTTAAGTCAGAGCAATGCTCAATGAGGTATTCAATAGACAAATAGATCAGTGGCTCAGACGGTAGAGTCTGCCTGCAATGCAGGAGATCCGGTTTCCATCCATGGATTGCAAAGATCCTCTGGAGTAAGAAATGGCAACCCAGTCCAATGTTCTTGCCTAGAGAATCCCTTGGAGAGAGGAGCCTGGCAGGCTACAGCCCACGGGGGTTGCAAATAGTCAGACATGATTGAGTGACTAACCGCTTCAGTAGATCAGTGAAAAAGAATAGAGTCCAGAAATAAACCTGTACAAACACAGCCAATGGATTTTTTGACAAACATGCAAAGGTAATTCAGCAGAGAAAGGATAGATTTCTCAAGGAATAAACAATGCTGAACATATCCATCCCTTGCCTCATATACCAATATTAATTTTAAACAATTCAAAGACCTTGATGCAAATCGTGAAACTACAAATGTTATAGAAGAAAACAAAAGTGAGTATCTTTATGAGGGGTTTTGGTAAATAAAGATGTCCTGGAGCTCCACCATGCTTCTGTTTATTATTGCCTCAGGCTGATTTTGCAATAAAACACCAGAGTTGGGTTACAGACCCCATGTCCACAGAGCCTAAATTATTGACTATCTTAGATCCTTTTCTGAAGTTACTGAGTCCTGCTGTTGATTACAGGGAAACAAAAACCCAACAAAGTCTGACTTCTTGGCTGAAACAACTGCAAAACTGGGAGGTGAGTGGATTCAGTTCAGTTCAGTTCAGTTCAGTCACTCAGTCATGTCCGACTCTTTGCGACTCCATGAATCGCAGCACGCCAGGCCTCCTTGTCCATCACCAACCCCCGGAGTTCACTCAGACTCACGTCCATGGAGTCTGTGATGCCATCCAGCCATCTCATCCTCTGTCGTCCCCTTCTCCTCCTGCCCCCAATCCCTCCCAGCATCAGAGTCTTTTCCAATGAGTCAACTCTTCGCATGAGGCGGCCCAAGTACTGGAGTTTCAACTTCAGCATCATTCCCTCCAAAGAAATCCCAGGGCTGATCTCCTTCAGAATGGACTGGTTGGATCTCCTTGCAGTCCAAGGGACTCTCAAGAGTCTTCTCCAACACCACAGTTCAAAAGCATCAATTCTTCTGTGCTCAGCCTTCTTCACAGTCCAACGTTCACATCCATACATGACCACAGGAAAAACCATAGCCTTGACTAGACAGACCTTTGTTGGCAAAGTAATGTCTCTGCTTTTGAATATGCTATCTAGTTTGGTCATAACTTTCCTTCCAAGGAGTAAGCGTCTTTTAATTTCATGGCTGCAGTCATGATCTGCAGTGATTTTGGAGCCCAAAAAAATAAAGTCTGACACTGTTTCCACTGTTTCCCCATCTATTTCCCATGAAGTGATGGGACCGGATGCAAGGTGGTCCTAAAAACACAGTCTGAGTTTTGTGAGTCAAACTCGTCTTCAGACAGTGGCTACAGAAGGCTTCAGGGCAATGAAGCACAGATGATGGCATCCAGAGGGAAATGAAAGAAGTTGCTCCTTCCTGGAGCATGGTCTTCAATTTCTGGAGACTTTACTCAAATGTTCTCAATAAGCTAAATTCAGGTACCTCTGGTGTAAATGACAGTGTGACAGAGGAGTGACAGTCTTCTTTCCAAATCATCCTTTTTTCCATGAGTTTATGACTTGGGTCACATTTCTGAATCATTCGTCAGTGGGAATGGATTACCCGTTGACCTCTGATGGCCATCTTGTGAGTAGGAATGGGTTGGAGGGAAGTCAGATGAGGTGGCAGCAGTGATTCTCTATGTATGCTTTCTCCTATTATTCTAAAAAGTACTATTTGCTTCATTTTTTCTTTTTAAATTGGATTCTGCTATACGTTTTTAGTTTTGTTTTTTGGTGGTGGTGGTTTCATTGCTAAAAATGCCTTTAATTGATTAATTTCATTTTTAGAAATATCCTCAGCTTTTATAATAAAAGTGGAGAAGCTGTCTACATATAGTATTCTAAGAATTTTAATTAGTAGTATATTTTTGGGCTTCCCTGGTGGCTCAGATGGTAAAGAACCCGCCTGCAATGCAGGAGACCTGGGCTTGATCCCTTGGCTGGAAAGATCTCCTGGAGAAGGGAAAGGGTACTGACTCTAGTATTCTTTTCTGGAGAATTCCATGGACAGAGGAGCATGGTAGGCTACAGTCCATGGGGTCACAAAGAGTTGGACAAGACTGAGCGACTTAAAAAAAAAAAAAAAGCCAAATAGAAGTGTATTTTCAAGTTTTACATGTTGTTTACTGCATTTTAAAACACTATTTAAAAATTAAAAATCTAGAAATGTGGTGAATCATATGGTTATACTTTCTAATATCACTTCACTTTTGCATTTCTGGAATGTATCCTTTTGGATTATGGAGTATTTATCTTTTAATATACTTTTAGTTTATCTTTTATCTATGATTTTTTTTTTTTTACTTCTAGTCATAAATAAGATTTAAGTCTATATTTGGGGCTTTCATTGGATTTCAATGTTAGTTATATAAACTGTAATATCAAAGGTCTGTAAAATAGTTTTGAAGCATTTTTTCCTTATGATGTGGAATTCTATCAACAAAATTGAAATATTTTTTCCAAGATAGTTTGATATAACTGACTCTTAAAACTGTCTTTGCCAGGCATATTAAAAAAATCACTATGATTTATTGTTTTAATAACATTATGTTACTGTATTTAATTTTAGTAACATATATTGAAATGTATTTAAAATTCTTATTATATGAAGCTTGAATTTTTCATCCTTTTATTAATTTTGCTCAGTGGTAAAGAGCCCACATGCAATGCAGGAGAGGTTGATGCAGCTCACTGGTAAAAGACAGGCTTTCTATATATGAGGCTCTGGGTTTGATCCTTGGGTGGGGAAGATCTCCTGGAGGAGGACATGACAACCCACTCTAATATTCTTGCCTGGAAAATCCCATGAACAGAGGAGCCTAGGAGATGGGTGAGTTACAGTACATAGCGTTGCAAAGGGTCAGACACAACTGAAGCAACATAGCACACACAATGTAAGAGAACAGGAGGAGCTGCGATATCCATCCCTAGGTTGGGAAGATCCCCTGGAGTAGGAAATGGCCACCCACTCCAGTATTCTTGCCTGGAAAATTCCATAGACAGCACACTGGGATCACAAATGAGTCAGAAAGGACTTAGTGACTAAACAACAACATTGGCATATAAGCTCAATAGCATGTATAAACATAAATCATTATCTAAAAATAATTGTAAAACAATACTAAAACTTGCTTTTTTTTTTCTTTTAGGCACTAGTTATATGTATTTTATAAATATTTGGCCTCAAACTTGGACACTCTATTAAGAGAAAAATTAAAATTGTCTTAAAAGTTTTAGGATACTTAACATGAGACAACTGGAGAAGGAAATGGCAACCCACTCCAGTATTATTGCCCGGAGAGTCCCAGGGACGGCAGAGCCTGGTGGGTTGCAGTCCATGGGGTTGCTGAGAGTTGGACACGGAATACGGAATGAAGCAGGGCAAAGACTAATAGAGTTTTGCCAAGAAAATGCACTAGTCATAACAAACAACCTCTTCCAACAACACAAGAGAAGACTCTATACATGGACATCAACAGATGGTCAACACCGAAATCAGATTGATTATATTCTTTGCAGCCAAAGACAGAGAAGCTCTATACAGTCAGCAAAAACAAGACCAGGAGCTGACTGTGGCTCAGATCATGAACTTCTTATTGCCAAATTCAGACTTCAATTGAAGAAAGTAGGGAAAACCACTAGACCATTCAGGTATGACCTAAATCAAATCCCTTATGATTATACAGTGGAAGTGAGAAATAGATTTAAGGGCCTACATCTGATAGATAGAGTACCTGATGAACTATGGAATGAGGTTCATGACATTGTACAGGAGACAGGGATCAAGACCATCCCCATGGAAAAGAAATGCAAAAAAGCAAAATGGCTGTCTGGGGAGCCCTTACAAATAGCTGTGAAAAGAAGAGAAGTGAAAAGGAAAGATATAAACATCTGAACGCAATGTTCCAAAGAATAGCAAGAAGAGATAAGAAAGCCTTCCTCGTGATCAATGCAAAGAAACAGAGGAAAACAACAGAATGGGAAAGACTAGGGATTTCTTCAAGAAAATTAGAGATACCAAAGGAACATTTCATGCAAAGATGGGCTCGATAAAGGACAGAAATGGTATGGACCTAACAGAAGCAGAAGATATTAAGAAGAGATGGCAAGAATACACAGAAGAACTGTACAAAAAAGATCTTCACGACCCAGATAATCACGATGGTGTGATCACTGACCTAGAGCCAGATCCTGGAATGTGAAGTCAAGTGGGCCTTAGAAAGCATCACTACGAACAAAGCTAGTGGAGGTGATGGAATTCCAGTTTGAGCTATTCCAAATCCTGAAAGATGATGCTGTGAAAGTGCTGCACTCAATATGCCAGCAAATTTGGAAAACTCAGCAGAAGCCACAGGACTGGAAAAGGTCAGTTTTCATTCCAATCCCAAAGAAAGGCAATGCCAAAGAACGTTCAAACTACCGCACAATTGCACTCATCTCACATGCTAGTAAAGTAATGCTCAAAATTCTCCAAGCCAGGCTTCAGCAATATGTGAACCATGAACTTCCTGATGTTCAAGCTGGTTTTAGAAAAGGCAGAGGAACCAGAGATCAAATTGCCAACATCCACTGGATCATGGAAGAAGCAAGAGAGGTCCACAAAAGCATCTATTTCTGCTTTATTGACTATGCCAAAGCCTTTGACTGTGTGGATCACAATAAACTGTGGAAAATTCTTCAAGAGACGGGAATACCAGACCACCTCATCTGCCTCTTGAGAAATTTGATTGCAGGTCAGGAAGCAACAGTTAGAACTGGACATGGAACAACAGACTGGTTCCAAATAGGAAAAGGAGTACGTCAAGGCTGTATATTGTCACCCTGTTTATTTAACTTATATGCAGAGTACATCATGAGAAACGTTGGACTGGAAGAAACATAAGCTGGAATCAAGATTGCCGGGAGAAATATCAATAAGCTCAGATATGCAGATGACACCACCCTTATGGCAGAAAGTGAAGAGGAACTCAAAAGCCTCTTGATGAAGGTTAAAATGGAGAGTGAAAAAGTTGGCTTAAAGCTCAACATTCAGAAAACAAAGATCATGGCATCCGGTCCCATCATTTCATGGGAAATAGATGGGGAAACAGTGGAAACAGTGTCAGACTTTATTTTTCTGGGCTCCAAAATCACTGCATATGGTGACTGCAGCCATGAAATTAAAAGACGCTTACTCCTTGGAAGGAAAGTTATGACCAACCTAGATAGCATATTGAAAAGCAGAGACATTACTTTGCCAACAAAGATTCGTCTAGTCAAGGCTATGGTTTTTCCTGTGGTCATGTATGGATGTGAGAGTTGGACTGTAAAGAAGGCTGAGCACCGAAGAATTGAGGCTTTTGAACTGTGGTGTTGGAGAAGACGCTTGAGAGTCCCTTGGACTGCAAGGAGATCCAACCATTCCATTCTGAAGGAGATCGGCCCTGAGATTTCTTTGGAAGGAATGATGCTAAAGCTGAAACTCCAGTACTTTGGCCACCTCATGCAAAGAGTTGACTCCTTGGAAAAGATTCTGATGCTGGGAGGGATTGGGGGCAAGAGGAGAAGGGGACGACAGAGGATGAGATGGCTGGATGGCATCACTGACTCGATGGACGTGAATCTGAGTGAACTCTGGGAGTTGGTGATGGACAGGGAGGCGTGGCGTGCTGCGATTCATGGGGTCACAAAGAGTTGGACACGACTGAGTGACTGATCTGATCTGATCTGAGCGACTTCACTTTCACTTTTCACTTTCACGCATTGGAAGGAAATGGCAACCCACTCCAATGTTCTTGCCTGGAGAATCCCAGGGACGGGGTGCCTGGTGGGCTGCCGTCTGTGGGGTCACACAGAGTCGGACACGACTGAAGTGAGTTAGCAGCAGCAGCAACATGAGAGAACATTATGTTTTCTTCTTTTGAAGAAAAAACATTCTAATGCCAATACATGAAGAATTCCAATACATGATCCTCTATGGAAATCATATTCCTTCTCTCAATAGGCAGCATTTTTTTAAATGAAAATAAGAATATATTGATATTTTTCATCACATGGCTCAAAAGAACAAATCATTAGCAAGTGAAAAAAAGCATTAGGTGAAAGTCAACATATATTCATGATTCAGAAAACCCCAAATCCTTAACAAGCTAGGAAGAGACCCAGCCTTCCTTAAGCTGATAAAAGAGATGTATCTACAGCAAAGTAATTCCTTGGCAGTCCAATGGTTAGGACTCTGCACTTCCACTTCAGGGTGTACCCGTTCTTTTAACTAAGATCCTGCAGGCTTCGCAAGACGGTCAAAACCAAACCAAACAGCAAACCTACACAAAGCGTCATAGTTGGCAGTGAAAACGTAAGTCAGGGACAAGGTACCATCAGTACTGCTTCTATTCACTCCTGTGTTAGAGCCTCACCAGAATAGAAAAACAAACAAAAAAGACAGCTTCTGGGTACAGCAGTGTTCATTGCTCCTGGGTCAGTAGGGCTTTAGCAGGAGACAGAAAGACAAGAGGTCAACTAAGAGCGAGTAGTTAAGAGCAGGTGGGCAGAGATGGCTGGTGTGCAGGCATAGCAGAGTGGAGCTGAGGTCCCCAGCATCTCCAGGCCTGGGAGTCAGAGCAGGGGACGGAAAAGACATAGAGGGTCGGGTGGCTGGGAGCTGACCAGGTGGGGGCTAGAGGTGAGAGGGCTGGGTGCTCCTAGGCATGGTGATGCAGTGCCCACCCTGGCACCCAGCGTGGGTAACTCCTCCGACTCCTCCCATGGCTTCCTCCACAGCAGTCTCCACCTGTAAATATCTACTGTCATCAGTACAAAAAGCACCTGCTTTTATTAAATAAAGCAAAGGTAGAAGACAGATGGTGGAAGAGGCCAGGGACCCCTCCTCCTAATTACAATATACAGACGTAAATACAGACATGACTGAGAAAAGGACAGGGACAATTCTGGGGACAGACTGAAGGGCAGAGAGAGACAGCACCCTTCGAGAATGGTCCTGGACGCAAGGGTGGGTAGAGACCTGGGTCAGTGGCAGGTGTTCTGAGAGGTTATGCTTGAGCAGCTTGGGGATGAGGTCCTGGGCTCCCATGGGCACAGAACGGGTAACTTCAGTACCACCTTGACGATGCGCAGATACATCTTGTTCCTTGTGGGAGGCACTCAGGAACATCAGGTTGTCCACCATCAGCTGGTAGGAGAGCACTCCAATGAACTCCAGATCTACCTGCTCCCTGTGTGCCTGTGTGCGCGCCCCTCAATCATCTCTGCAGAAAGGGGGACCAGGTGCCAAACATTGTCTTCCTCCTCAAGGAGAGGGCATGCACCTGAAGAGTCAGTTCCTAGGCAGGTTGATAAGAAGTCCAGGGGTCCCCAAGGAGATAGGGGGCTGGAATTCTCAAGGAGGAGGGAAGGACAAACATCTTTTTTTCCCCTCTACCTTCCTTAGTCTTAGTCACATAAAACATAAAACGTTTTGTTCTTTAAGCCCGGAACTGATGATTACACAACAAACAACTCAGTTTAAACTCTGAACTAGGGAAATGACAACCCACTCCAGTACTCTTGCCTAGAAAATCCCATGGACAGAGGAGCCTGGCAGGCTACAGTCCATGGGGTTGCAAAGAGTCAGACACGACTGAGGAGCTTCACTTTCTTTCACTTTCAAGGATTATATAAAAACAATGATTCCTGCTTGAGGACAGTTTCTCCTTCCTGAAAACCTTCTGGCTAATCCTGTTATCTTAAAATATAAATTATGGGAGTGGGTCTAATAAGATCTTGACAACCTTGAGACATTATTTTGATTTACTATAATAGCTAATTTAAAAAGTATATAACTCCCTTGCTAACACTACCAAGGGGGGCACTCCGTCCCCTTCTGATGTCTATGTCAGAAGCTTTCTCTGTGTCTTTTCTTACTTGAATAAAACTCTGCTACATAAAAGCTCTTGACTGATCAAGCCTGGTCCCTGGTCCGAAAGAATCCGACACCGTTCACCATAAGCTATCACACCGACCAGCTTATCAGCTCTCTTTGGAGCCGCAAGAGCAGATTCTCGGCTTTAAGTCTCTGCGAATCACCTGTTTGCCGCAGCAGTACATCAGAGCATCTGCCAGCTCCTGGCTATTCGCTGCTCCACAGAAGTGCCGCCCTTCCGCAGTTCCTTGTTGAGCTTCCCCCTCCCTCCCCGACCTGGTGAGGGGCAAACCCAGAATCAAATAGATCCTTCGCTGGTTAGAGAAATTGTTGAGAAGCAAGATGTTGGGAGGCTGCTGATCTCCCCGCACAGCTGGTGCTCTTCACCCTCCTTCTCTACCTGAGACTTGAAGAGGGCTTTGAGAGTCACGATGAAATGGTTTCTCTTCTTCCGAGCCAGGTACACATTTTCAAACTTTCTTTTGCCCAGAGGACGTCCAGTCTCAGTCATGGATTGCGAAGAAACACGTTGAGAAGTGGGGGTCCCCAGGCTATTCTCCACCACCTTCTGGCCAGGGAGCAACTGTGGGCTGGACATTGGAGCGGCTCAAGGGGACAGAAGAGATGGGATGACAAGCTTCTTCCGGAGAACCTCTCTGGGGCAGGTGTTCAGACCAGGCTGAGCCATCTGCTGGCCATAGAGATTAGGGTAGGTGTTTTCCTTCCTGTCAGTCCTTAGAGGGAAAGGATGTGAGAGCTGGAGCCCGTGGTACAACCTCCACATTCAGTTCAGTTCAGTCGCTCAGTTGTGTCCGACTCTTTGCGACCCCATGAATCGCAGCAGGCCAGGCCTCCCTGTCCATCACCAACTCCCTGAGTTCACTCAGACTCACGTCCATCGAGTCAGTGATGCCATCCAGCCATCTCATCCTCTGTCGTCCCCTTCTCCTCCTGCCCCCAATCCCTCCCAGCATCAGAATCTTTTCCAATGAGTCAACTCTTCGCATGGGGTGGCCAAAGTACTGGAGTTTCAGCTTTAGCATCATTCCTTCCAAAGAAATCCCAGGGCTGATCTCCAGAATGGACCTCCACATTGGTTGCTAGCAAATGATTGACCTTCTCCACATGCAGTTTTATAAATATTTTTAAACTTGTAATTTGGAATTATTTTAGGCTTCCTCCTTGTTTTAATGAACTTGATCTAGAAACACAAACATTTATTTACATAGACTGTTTTGCTTTATTTATTAAAAATGTAAAATCATTTCTTAGGCATGGTTATGTTTCTAACACTATTTATTATACCCATCTTCCTTTTCCTAGCTTCCTAAAATTTTTCCTGGACTGAAAGTTTGTCCCTTAGTAAATGGTTTCAGGAAAGAACAAAGTTAGTTTGAATATTCAGTTCTTTTGTATCAGAATATTAGTAAGTGGACTGTAATCCTTCTAGAAAGCCTAGAACGTAATAACCAGACATCCCTACTCAAAGTCATTTGAAATTAGTTTTCCCCTACATATACTTTTTATTGCAAAGGATCTGGTAGCTCAGATCATAAAGAGTCTGCCTGCAATGCGAGAGACCTGGGTTCGATCTCTGGGTCGGGAAGATCCCCTGGAGAAGGAAATGGCAGTCCAGTCCAGTATTCCTGTCTGGAAAAATCCCATGGATATAAGAGCCTGGTGGGCTAGAGTCCATGGGGTCACAAAGAGTCGGAAATGACTGAGCGCCTAACACTTTCACTTTCATTTACTACTTAACATTCTGTAATGCTGTGATTTGTAATAAAAAGATAATTTAAACATAGAAACACTTCCAGGATTAACATAGGATAGGACTGCATTGTTTTTCCCTTGCAGAAAAGCAGATGCCTTCTGTCAGTCCTAAAATTAAACATAAGGCAGTTTTCCCTTAGAAACTCGTTTGTCTGCTATAAATGTGCATGACAATATTATCCTCATAAAGTATAATAATTAAAATCACAGAAAGTTTCTGGAATGGTGGCTTTTCCTCTGGATATTTAGTATTTCTTTAAATAGCATAATTCCTTTTTTAAAAAACTATTAAAGTTTATAGAGCTCATTTAGTTGAATGAGATATTAGGCTATTAAGTATCATTAAGAAAATAGATTAACACTGATATCAGGAGGCAAGTGTTTATAGTTTCTGAATGATATATTGCTTTTAATAAAATTGAAATAATTAATTTTAAAACACATTAGGACTTCCAAAATTAAAAGTCTTTCAACATTCAAGGTCATGGATATGAACCCTTGCTTTATGGTGTTTCAGCTGATTCCCAGGCCCTCTTTTTTTATGCCTGAGGCTCCTGCATACTTATACAATTACTTATTTAACTATTTATTTACTTAGTTATTTCTTTTCTCTTTGGAAAAACTTGGGAGTAAGAAGCTGTACCTATTCACTATTGCCCTCATGCATTCAAAACTAAAATCTCTCTACCCCACTCTCAAAAAGATAGATTTTATGCAGTTCCCATGGAATTTCTGTTGAGTCTTCTCTGGTAAAAAAACAACTGCCTGGAGTTTTTTTTTTTTTTCCCAATATTTCTGCTAAATTGAATGTAGGGACTTGCCTATTTAATTGGCTTCAAATGAGGTGGTTATTGAATCTCATTATTGCCAATTAAAATTTTCTCTAAAGGACATTATAAAGGGGATCTTTGAAGTTGAGTCCAAGTTTTAGGTAAAGCCCTTCTGCTTAGCCACACCATACACACCAAAAAGTGAGATCTGTTTCTAGACATGCTGGACAGATGACAAAAAATCAATTTTTTTCAACTAAGTTCATTGTCTTACTATCTGAATGTTATTTAGTATAATTTTATATAATAAATGACTAGCAAACTTTTGACTGATTTTTAGGTATATTCTTACCCTGTAATATCTGCCTCATTCCTTATAGTTAGGCACTGAATTTATAACAGCTAAGGAGAATAAATCATCTTTTATTTAGACAAATAATATGTACAGGTTCCCCATGTATGGGTGTGTAGGTTGTTCACTGCACACGTGTACTTGGACAAGAAGCCGTACGGGGACTGATAGTCATCTTGGGATTTGCTCTTCAAGCCATTTGCCCTTGTAAAGTTATGTCCTCCAAAGAAAGTCACTTTTTCTTCTAATTACCCAAAAGCTGTGACTTGGCTATTATAGCCATTTAATTTGAGAAATTCATGTAGTCATAGAAAAATGTGACACGTGTTCTGAGGCTATGTCACTATCATATAACAAAAATAAGCTGAGGCTTTATCCCTAAGGAACACTACCTTAGATTTACTCCTTTAAATATATTACTTTAATATTGTAAATATTTATGCATAGAAATTTTTTTAATTTAAATTTATTTATTTTAATTGGAGGCTAATTGCAATATTGGTTCTGCCACACATCAATAGAAATTTTTTTTAAAAAATTTACAATAAATACTTTTCTCTCTGTGTTTAAAGTTCCATTTCTTTGTGGGATTTTCATAGGATTTTGACAAATACAATTAAGAAAAACCATCAGAAGTCAAGTAAGTGAAAATGACAGTGGTATGAGATACTGTGCTATCAGTAGGAAATTATTAGGTTGTACATTAAACTGCCATTTTTTTTGTGGTTAAATATAGTCAAATGCCATTGCTTTCTTATCGTTCAATCTAACTATTGCTCAGTACCTCAGTATCTAAGTCATGTCTGACTCTTTGCGATCCCATGGACTATAGCCTACCAGGCTCCTCTGTCCATGGGATTTCCCAGGCATGAATACTGGAGTGGGTTGCCGTTTCCTTCTCCAATGCATGAAAGTGAAGTGAAAATGAAAGTGAAAGTGAAGTAGCTCAGTTGTATTCAACTCTTAGCGACTCCATGAACTGCAGCCTACCAGGCTCTTCCGTCCATGGGATTTTCCAGGCAAGAGTACTAGAATGCGGTGCCATTGCCTTCTCCATGGGCTTGTGATTGGAACAAGGTAAATGAAGAAAATCTAAGCAAGTTCCAAATATAAGAGAGGGCGTATAGTAACATAAAAGCAAACTCAACAGTTTTTATAAGGTAACATCATAGATATTTAAATAGCCATTGATATATACATATAGTAAAATAAAAAGGAATCTATTTTGATTATCATTTATTTTTGCTCAAAAATTTTTTTATAGTATAAATTTTAAGAATGGTTGTGTTTTCTTAGAACAAACTATTTTGGTTATTATTTTAATGATTTTATTTGGGAGAATGGCTTTCCATTTGAGGCAGCATTTTTCTGGGCTCCAAAATCACTGCAGATGGTGATTGCAGCCATGAAATTAAAAGACGCTTACTCCTTGAAAGGAAAGTTATCACCAACCTAGACAGCATATTGAAAAGCAGAGACATTACTTTGTCAAAAAAGGTCCGTCTAGTCAAGACTATGGTTTTTCCAGTGGTCATGTATGGATGTGAGAGTTGGACTATAAAGAAAGCTGAGCGCTGAAGAATTGATGCTTTTGAACTGTGGTGTTGGAGAAGACTCTCGAGAGTCCCTGGACTGCAAGGAGATCCAACCAGACTATCCTAAAGGATATCAGTCCTTCGTGTTCACTGGAAGGACTGACGTTGAAGCTGAAACTCCAACACTTTGGCCACCTGATGCGAAGAGCTGACTCATTTGAAAAGACCTTGATGCTGGGAAAGATTGAGGGCAGGAGGAGAAGGGGACGACAGAGGATGATATGCTGGATGGCATCACCAATTCGATGGACATGGGTTTGGGTGGACTCCGAGAGTTAGTGATGGACAGGGAGGCCTGGCATGCTGCAATTCATGGGGTCACAAACAGTCAGACATGACTGAGTGACTGAACTGAACTGAACTGAATGCAAAAGAAGGACCAGAATCCTATACACAAGGTGACCTGAAATCTAGATCTTCCATGCATATACTAACTCTGGTTGTGTTGGTATGTCTTTCACCTCTTTGAATCTCATCTTAATTTTTAATATGGGGAACACTACTTCTCCTGCTTGTATTAAAGAGAAGCACTCTTTACATTAGAAGACCTGTATAAATAATGTAGCAAGAGGATGTCTATTGACAATTCTTATGTTTTGTTTTAAAATAGATGCACTGTGAAACCCCGTATTGTTTGCCTTAGACCCTAGTCTGCTGTTTCAGGAAGCATGTGGTGTCCTATGTTCCTACTTCCTTTAGATTATAATTGATTTGCAACATTGTGTTAGTTTCAGGTGTACAGCAAAGTAAATCAGTTATACATGTACATATATCCACTCTTTTATTAAAAATTCTTTTCCTATATAGGCTATTACAGATTAGTGAGTAGAGTTTCCTGTATTATGGAGCAGGTTCTTACGAGTTATCAATTTATACACAGTAGTGTGTATAGGTCGGTCTCAATCTCCCAATTTATTCCACCTCCTCTAACTCCATAGTAACCATAAGTTTGTTTTCTACATTTGTGACTCTACCTTTTTTTAAAATGAGTTCATCTGTGCCCTTTTCTTATATTCCACATATAAGCGATATCATGAAATTTGTCTTTCTCTGACTGACTTCACTCAGTACGACAATCTCTAGGCCCATCCATGTCGCTGCAAATGGCATTATTTTGTTCTTTGTTTATGTTTTCACTTTTGATAGCTACTCTACTGTGCAATGAGGTGGCTGAGTGGTTAAGGTGATGGACTGCTAATCCATTGTGCTCCTGCACGTGTGGGCTTGAATCCCATCCTCGTCGTCTGGTTGAGTTTATGGCTTTCTGTTGTGGCTCAGCTGGTGAAGAAACCACCACCCGCAATGCGGGAGACTTGGATTCGATCCCTGTGTTGGGAAGATATCCACTCCGGATATCCACGGCTCTCTTTTTGGGGGTCTGTTCTGGTGGATCAGAGGTTAAAGCGTCTGCCTGCAATGCGGGAGACCTATGTTCTATCCCTGGGTCCAGAAGATCCCCTGGAGAAGGAAATGGAAACCCACTCCAGTATTCTTGCCTGGAGAATCCCATGGACAGAGGAGCCCGGTGGGCTACAGTCCACGGGGTCACAAAGAGTCGGACACGACTGAGCAACTTCACTTTCTTTCTTTCTACTGTTTCACCTCACCATATTTGTAACTTAGAAAACCTTTCCCTTTACCCTTCCTTTTTTTGAAAGTGGAGCCAAAACCGTTTAAATTCACTAGTTATGAAACAAACTTCTTGGTGCAGTGGAAAGAGAATTCATTAGGAGTTAAAAGAAAATGGATTATTGTCTTAATTTTACCATATCCCTGTCTGGTGACCATGGCCCAGTCTTGGCTTTTCTGGTCCTTGTTACAAAGCAGTGTGGCTGAATTAGGAAAACTGAAGTGCTTCCTCTTTTCTGAAATCCTGTAATTCTCTTTGTAGGTTGGTTTACAGTTTTATTTTTGAAAAAAAAAAAAAAACAATGCAAAACCATGAATGTTGTAAGTTCTTTTTGTGCATAAACATCAAATCATATCATTGAATTTATTGTATATTTTGTTCAGAAAACTAAATTAGGTTTTATTGTTCTTTTCAAAGTTTGCAATATGATTCACTAAAGCATAATATATTTAATCTTAGCCATATACTGATATGAAATCAATATTCCATTCTGAGATGCAGCCGAGTTTATGGAATTCCCATAAAATTTTACTTTCTGTGTGGTTAAAAGAGAGTGGAACTTCAACAACAATGTGTTTATCTCAGTGGAATGAAATGTTATATAAGCAGGATAAAATGTTATTTTAATGTAATTTTTCATATTGTGATATATTGAAAGTGAATGTAATTTTATTTCCAGTACAAGTTTTAAAAACATGTCTTTCATTACAGATCACTTATTGTTCTGAAATGCATTTTTTCTTTAATTTTAATAAATTATTTCTAAACAGGCTTTTAGCACACATTTCTGACGGATAGAGGCTTCACAAGTGGCTCTGTGGTAAATAATTCATCTACTAATGCAGGAGACACAGGAGACGCAGGTTCCATCCCTGGGTTGGGAAGATTCCCTGGAGGAGGAAATGGCAACCCACTCCAGTATTCTTGACTGAAAAAATCAAATCCCAGGAACAGAGGAGCCTGGCAGGCTACAGTCCATTGGGTAGCAAAGAGTTGGACATGATTGAGTGATTAAGAACGTTGTGGCCGAGAGAATTCCTATTTTTAAGACACTAAGAAATCAGAGGATATAATGCATTTGTCCAGATATATGGTACAAAGATTGCCGGGAGAAATATCAATAACCTCAGATATGCAATGACACCACCCTTATGGCAGAAATTGAAGAAGAACTAAAGAGACTTTGAAGAAAATGAAAGAGGAGAGTGAAAAGCCTGGCTTAAAGCTCAACATTCAGAAAACAAAGATCATGGCATCCAGTCCCATCAGTTCATGGGAAATAGACGGGGAAAAAGTGGAAACAGTGTCAGACTCTGTTTTTCTGGGCTCCAAAATCACTGCAGATGGTGACTGCAGCCATGAACTTAAGACCCTTACACCTTGGAAGGAAAGTTGTGACCAACCTAGAGAGCATATTAAAAAGTAGAGACATTAGTTTGCCAACAAAGGTCCATCTAGTCAAAGCTATGGTTTTTCCTTTAGTCATGTATGGATGTGAGAGTTGGACTATAAAGAAAGCTGAGCACTGAGGAACTGATGCTTTTGAACTGTGGTGTTGGAGAAGACTCTTGAGAGTCCCTTGGACTGCAAGGAGATCCAACCAGTTCATCCTAAAGGAGATCAGTACTGGGTGTTCATTGGAAGGAATGATGCTGAAGCTGAAACTCCAGTACTTTGGCCACCTGATGGGAAGAGCTGACTCGTTTGGAAAGACCCTGATGCTGGGAAAGATTGAGGGCAGGAGGAGAAGGGGACGACGGAGGATGAGATGGTTGGATGGCATCACCAATTCAATGGACATGGGTTTGAGGGTCCGGGACATGGGTCCGGGAGTTTGTGATGGACAGGGAGGCCTGGCATGCTGCAGTCCATGGAGTGGCAGAGTCAGACATGGCTGAGCAACTGGACTGTACTGATGGTACAAAGACAAAACTGAAGTACTCTTGAAAGCCAGAGCAAAAAAGCTAGCTTCTGGAGGAATCCTTTCTTCTTGTCACACTTTAATGGATTCCATGAAGACAATTGTTCATAGGTATGGTTAAAGCTCAAGATGGTAGAACATTAATATGAGGGTGTAAATAAGCCTTTTAGGGCAAATGTCTTGGTTCTTCTGTTATTTTCATGAAAGGTTTATATTTTAACATGACTTTTTATCTTTTTGAAGTGGTATAGCAAAACTGTCAAAGCCTTGGTCTGGGGCAAGGGTCCAGATGGATTGCTAAGTCTGTATTAATTTTAAGTCCAGGCCTTCTTGCTGTAAGGGGCCCAATGGGTACTTGTTTTCAATCTGTTTCAGCAGGAAACTATTCTATTGTTTAGGTCAAAACACTGCTGGGAATCAGTATGCTTTATGTGTCTGCGTGCCTTGAGAGCAGAGGCGTGAGGGCCTTTATTCTGGACCATCTCTTCAAAGATGCTGGTGTGATGAAAACAGCTTTGGAAGATAGAGTCTACCTTAGAAGCAGAGAGCAAGTTTCTTTACTATCTGATGTAAGAAAGATAATATATCCCTCTAAGGTAATGCCCAACCATTTCTTGCAATCTGTTGCAAAAGATTTGGATTCCATAAGCTCAAGGTTCCACTCTAATACAACTCATTCTTCTTTCTGTGGCACAAAGGAGTCTTGCTTTTTCAAAGTACCGGTTACCTCTGGAAACTCAGTTTTTATCATGACTTAAGGCAATGGCACCCCACTCCAGTACTCTTGCCTGGCAAATCCCATGGACGGAGGATCCTGGTGGGCTGCAGTCCATGAGGTCGCTAGGAGTCAGACACGACTGAGCGACTTTACTTTCACTTTTTACTTTCCTGCATTGGAGAAGGCAGTGGCAACTCACCCCAGTGTTCTTGCCTGGAGAATCCCAGGGACCGGGGAGCCTGGTGGGCTGCCATCTATGGGGTCGCACAGAGTCGGACACAACTGAAGCGACTTAGCAGCAGCAAGACGATGGCACCCCACTTCATTACTCTTGTCTGGAAAATCCCATGGATGGAGGAGCCTGGTGGGATGCAGTCCATGGGGTCACAAAGAGTTGGACACGACTCAGCGACTTCACTTTCACTTTTCACTTTCATACATTGGAGAAAGAAATGGCAACCCACTCCAGTGTTCTTGCCTGGAGAATCCCAGGGATGGGGGATCCCAGTGGGCTGCCGTCTATGGGGTCGCACAGAGTCCGACACGACTGAAGCGACTTAGATCAAATCAGTCGCTCAGTCGTGTCCAACTCTTTGCGACCCCATGAATCACAGCATGCCAGGCCTCCCTGTCCACCACCAACTCCTGGAGTTCACTCAGACTCATGTCCATCGAGTCAGTGATGCCATCCAGCCATCTCATCCTCTGTCGTCCCCTTCTCCTCCTACCCGCAATCGCCCCCAGCATCAGAGTCTTTTCCAATGAGTCAACCCTTCACATGAGGTGGCCAAAGTACTGGAGTTTCAGCTTCAGCATCATTCCCTCCAAAGAAATCCCAGGGCCGATCTCCTTCAGAATGGACTGGTTGGATCTCCTTGCAGTCCAAGGGACTCTCAAGAGTCTTCTCCAACACCACAGTTCAAAAGCATCAATTCTTCAGTGCTAAGCCTTCTTCACAGTCCAGCTCTCACATCCATACATGACCACAGGAAAAACCATAGTCTTGACTAGACAGACCTTTGTTGGCAAAGTAATGTCTCAGCTTTTGACTATGCTATCTAGGTTGGTCATAACTTTCCTTCCAAGGAGGAAGCGTCTTTTAATTTCATGGCTGCAGTCACCATCTGCAGTGATTTTGGAGCCCAGAAAAATAAAGTCTGACAGTGTTTCCACTGTTTCCCCATCTATTTCCCATGAAGTGGTGGGACCGTATGCCATGATCTTCATTTTCTGAATGTTGAGCTTTAAGCCAACTTTTTCACTTTCCACTTTCACTTTCATCAAGAGGCTTTTGAGTTCCTCTTCACTTTCTGGTGTAAGGGTGGTGTTATCTGCATATCTGAGGTTATTGATATTTCTCCCAGCAATCTTGATTCCAGCTCATGTTTCTTCCAGTCCAGCGTTTCTCATGATGCACTCTACATATAAGTTAAATAAACAGGGTGACAATATACAGCCTTGACAAACTCCTTTTCCTATTTGGAACCAGTCTGTTGTTCCATGTCCAGTTCTAACTGTTGCTTCCTGACCTGCATACAAATTTCTCAAGAGGCAGATCAGGTGGTCTGGTATTCCCATCTCTTGAAGAATTTTCCACAGTTTATTGTGATCCACACAGTCAAAGGCTTTGGCATAGTCAATAAAGCAGAACTGGCTGAATGGATATAAAAACAAGGCCCATATATATGCTGTCTACAAGAAACTCACTTCAGACCTCAAAACATATATAGACTGAAAGTGAGAGGATGGGAAAATATATTTCATGAAAATAGGAATCAAAAGAAAGCTGGAGTAGCAATCCTCAAAACAGACAAAATAGATCTTAAAATAAAGAAGATTACAAGAGATAAGGAAGGACACTGCATAATGATCAAGGGATCAATCCAAGAGGAAGACATTTGTCTCGCTCAAATGTAAATATCTATGCACCCAACATAGAAGCACCTCAATACATAAGTGGAGAAAGCAATGGCACCTCACTCCAGTAGTCTTGCCTGGAAAATCCCATGGATGGAGGTGCCTGGTAGGCTGCAGTCCATGGGGTCGCCAAGATTCGGACACGACTGAGCGACTTCACTTTCACTTTTCACTTTCATGCACTGGAGAAGGAAATGGCAACCCACTCCAGTATTCTTGCCTGGAGAACCTCAGGGATGGGGCAGCCTGGTGGGCTGCGCTCTACGGAGTCGCACAGAGTCGTACATGACTGAAGCGACTTAGCAGCAGCAGCAGCAATACATAAGACAAACACTAACAGACATAAAAGGAAAATTTGACAGTATCACAATAATAGTAGGGGACTTTAACACCTGACTCACACCAACGGACAGATCATCAAAACAGAAAATTAATAAGGAAACACATTAAATGATACATTAGATGAGATGGATCTCATTGATACCTTCTTGATATTCCATCCAAATGTAGAAGAATACACCTTCTTCTCAAGTGTACATTCTCCGGATAGACCATATCTTGGGTCACAAATCAAATATCAGTAAATTTAAGAAAATTGAAATCCTATCAAGAATCTTCTCTGACCACAATGCTGTGAGACTAGATATCAATTACATGAAAAAACTGTGAGAAACACAAACACGTGAATATTAAACGACACGTTTTTAAATAAGCAACAGGTTACTGAAGAAATCAAAAGGGAAATAAAAAAATTTCTAGAAACAAATGTAAATGAAAACATGACTGCTCAAAACCTATGAGATGCAGAAAAGCAGTTCTAAGAGGGAAGTTTATAGCAATACAATCCTACCTCAAGAAACAAGAAAAACATTGAATAGACAACCTAACTTTACACCTAAAACAACTGGAAAAATAAAAACAAAAATTGCCCAAAATTAGTAGAAGGAAAGAAATCATAAATATCTGAGCAGAAATAAATGAAAGAAATAATAGTAATGATTCAGTTCAGTTCAGTTCAGTTCAGTCAGTCATGTCCGACTCTGCGACCCCATGAATCACAGCATGCCAGGCTTCCCTGTCCACCACCAACTCCCCGAGTTCACTCAAACTCACGTCCATCGAGTCGGTGATGCCATCCAGCCATCTCATCCTCTGTGTTCCCCTTGTCCTCCTTCCCCCAATCCCTCCCAGCATCAGAGTCTTTTCCAATGAGTCAACTCTGCATGAGGTGGCAAAAGTATTGGAATTTCAGCTTTAGCATCATTCCTTCCAAAGAACACCGAGGGCTGATCTCCTTCAGAATGGACTGGTTGGATCTCCTTGCAGTCCAAGGGACTCTCAAGAGTCTTCTATAACACCACAGTTCAAAAGCATCAATTATTTGGTGCTCAGCTTTCTTCACAGTCCAACTCTCACATCCATACATGACTGCTGGAAAAACCATAGCCTTGACTAGACGAACCTTTGTTGGCAAAGTAATGTCTCTGCTTTTCAAAATGTTATCTAGGTTGGTCATAAGTAAAGATTAATGAAACTAAAAGCTGGTTCTTTGAGAAGATGAACAAAATTGACAAACCTGTAGCCAAACTCAGCAAGAAAAAAAGAAGAATCAAATCAACAAAATTAGAAATGAAAAAGGAGAGGTTACAACAGACAATGCAGAAATGCAAAGGATTATAAAAGACTATTATGAACAACTATGTGGCAATAAAGTGGATAACCTGGAAGAAATGGACAGATTCTTAGAAAAGTTCAATCTTCCAAGACTGAACAGAAAGGAATAGAAATTATTAACAACCCAACTACAAGTGTTGAAATGGACGCTATGATCAACAATCTCCCAAAAAACAAAAGCCCAGGACCAGATAGCTTCACAGGAGAATTCTATCATACATTTAGAGAAGAGCTAATGCTTATCCTCTAAAACTCTTTCAAAAAATTTCAGGGGAAGGAACACTTCCAAACTCATTCTATGAAGCCACCATCACCCTGATATCAAAATCAGACAAAGATAACATAAATGGAGGACAACTTTGATAGCTGAAATAAGACAAATGCTTTTAAGTTGAAAGGGCATAAAAAATAAAAACAAAATGGAATAAAAATACGGTCAATTAGACATATTTTTGTAAGATTTCAGAGCATGATGGCACAAGAGAAGATTCTAACACCTTTCATAGAGAAGTAACCTATCAAAAGGATCACTGATAAACAATTATTTTTTATTAGCTCTGCTGCTGCTGCAGCTGCTGCTAAGTCGCTTCAGTCGTGTCTGACTCTGTGCGACCCCATAGATGGCAGCCCACTCGGCTCCTCTGTCCCTGGGATTCTCCAGGCAAGAATACTGGAGTGGGTTGCCATTTCCTTCTTCAATGCATGAAAGTGAAAAGTGAAAGTGAAGTCGCTCAGTCGTGCCCGACTCTTGGCGACCCCATGGCCTGCAGCCTACCAGGCTCCAGATATTAGATATTCCCAAGTTTTGAGTGGGAAAAATGGGCATAGATTTCTCCTGTCAGCTAAAATGACCATTTAATAACAAAAGAGCAGAAGAAAATATTTTGAGAAATGTCCACAATTGTACATTCCACAAAATAAGAAAACAGAGAATCAACTATGGAAACAAAGAAACTAACCTAACCAGAAAAAAACAAAACTAGTTCTTATGCACTTTGAACTCGCTTATACTGTGGCTGTGTGCAAATCCTAAGATGCTTCTTTTGCTCCAGGAAAACCTGATGTCTTTAGGAGATGGAAATATGTATTTAGATAGATAGTAGGTACCTATGCTGCTGCTGCTGCTGCTAAGTCGAGTCAGTTGTGTCCGACTCTGTGCGACCCCATAGATGGCAGCCCACCAGGCCCCGCCGTCCCTGGGATTCTCCAGGCAAGAACACTGGAGTGGGTTGCCATTTCCTCCTCCAATGCATGAAAGTGAAAGGTGAAAGTGAAGTCACGTAGTTGTGTCTGACTCTTTGTGACCCCATGGACTGCAGCCTACCAGGCTCCTCCATCCATGGGATTTTCCAAGCAAGAGTACTGGAGTGGGGTGCCATCGCCTTCTCCGAGTAGGTACCTATAGCTATATTGATATATATCAATATATGTGTATATATTGGGCTTCCCAGGTGGTGCTAGTGGTAAAGAATCAGCCTGCCAATGCAGGAGATACAAGAGACTCCGGTTTGATATCTGGGACAGGAAGTCCCCTGAAGGAGGGCATGGCAACCCACTCCAGTGTTCTTTCCTGGAGAATCCCATGGGCAGAGGAGCCTGGTGGGCTACAGTCTATATGGTCACAAAAGAGTTGGACACGACTGAAGTGACTTAGCAAGTCTGCACATGTGCTATGCTTAGTCGCTCAGTTGTGTCTGACTCTTTGTGACCCGATGGATACACACACACACACACACACACACACACACACATACACACACACATAGAGAGAAAGATTGGTAATCTGATGCTGCAGTAGCACCTTCCATGTTTGTCATTAGCTCTGACACAAAGTCAGGCAATTTACATCTGCTTGAAGAGGCCTAAGTCACTTGTTCACAAATTCAAGTACAGAGAAGGTTGGACACCAAGTACCTAAAATTTTCAACACTTACAAGAAAGGTGGTATTTCCATATTTGCTCTCTTGCCCAGACTAATAAAGAAGAGATTACTCAAACACAGTAAAAGGTTTAGGTGTGAAAAGGAAGGAAAAAAATGCCTTTTTTTAAGGTTTAGAAATTGAATGTAAGATTTAAATTAATTAATTTATTTTAATTGAAAGATAATTACTTTATAATATCATGATGGTGTTTGCCATGCATCAACATAAGTCAGCCACAGGTATACATGTCCCCCCCCTTCCTGAGCCCCTCTCCCACCTCCCTCCCCACTCTATCCCTCTAGGTTGTCCCAGAGCACAGGTTTTGGGTGCCCTGCTTCATTCATTGAACATGCACTTGTCATCTATTTTACATACAGCAATGTACATATTTCAGCACGCTTCTCTCAAATCATCCCACCCTCGCCTTCTTCCACTGAGTCCAAAAAAAAAAAAAAAAGATTAAATGTAAGATTTAAAGTTTGAGAGATCTTGAAGTCAATGACTTTGATAAAGTTTATGAGAATATAAAGGCTCAAGGATTCCTCCCTGGATTGGTGTGCTTTGGGAGGTGTGGTAATTTTTATAAACTAAAGGAAAGTACCCTACATCTTAAGTGACTCTAAAAATATTTCTCCCCAGACTGTTAATTTACTGAAATGGAGAAAATTTCTTGTAAGTCCTCTATTACCCGTGGCAGCTTGAGGAACAATTCACACTTAAATAGCTGTTTCATAATAGCATCTTTTTCTCTGCCAGCTGCATGATCCTGAAAATCTAATGTGCACCCAGGAAAGAGACTAGTAGTATAACAGAACACTAATGTTCTTTGAGTGCCATATTGGGTATTTTTATTGAGATGTAATCAGTTACTATGTAAGCTAGCTAAAAATTATAACAAAAAGTGGTAGAAAGTTATTTTTATGAAAATTTGGGGCCAGCATATGATTTATCCAAAATGTTACTTTTCTCTTTTTTTCCTGTTAAATTCTGTCCTTTAGAAGAATACAGCAAAACCTAAGTTGATATTACCTTGCATTAAATGCATAGCATATTATTTTCCACATGACTTTAACCTCAGCATATTAGACTTATAAAACTTTGTTTTTAAGTTATAATTGCTCTGTTATTGATTTGGATGACAAGGTTAAGTGCATATGGAACTTATCTTGATTGCAGTATTTGGAAGGCAGAACCATAATTTATAAATGGAATTCTATTTATTAAGTTGAACCATATGGGATTGGGTTTGATAGGTCAAAAAATATCCAGATAGTGATAATTTCATATAGTTTAGCCTAGAAAAATTGAACTTTTTATTAGAATTAGTTGTGTATAAAGACAATTCTTTGTCCTTCTACTTCCCTAAGCATTCAATAAATTTTGGAACCTGAGGAGACTGTAATGAACACTTCAATTTATGCCTTCACAAAATTAGATATTTCCTTTACAAATTGCCCTGATGGTGCTTATCACACTATAAGAATTGAAAAAAAAATAAGACCCTGAAACCATTTTATGTTTTTGTTTAAAAATATGAAGTTTAAGCTATAGTGGTCTAAAACATTTGTGAGATTTATTAGTAATAGAGTAGTCTAAAATTCTATTTTGTAAGAATGTAAATGACCTTAATTCTGACTGAAGACCTTCACACAGTCACTCATTCCACCAGTAATACCTGTGTCTTCCCTGATTCCAAGACTTCTCCTGATCCTCTACTAAACCTCTGGCTGATTCCAAACAGCTGGATGGACATTTTTTGATTGTTTTTTGGAATTTACACATTCATTTCAGTTCAGTCACTCAGTCGTGTCTGGCTCTTTGCAACCTCATGAATCGTGGCATGCCAGGCCTCCCTGTCCATCTCTAACTCCCGGAGTTCACCCAAACTCATCTGCGTCGAGTCGGTGATGCCATCCAGCCATCTCATTCTCTGTCATCCCCTTCTCCTCCTGCCCCCAATCCCTCCCAGCATCACAGTTGTTTCCAATGAGTCAACTCTTCACATGAGGTGGCCAAAGTATTGGAGTTTCAGCTTCAACATCAGTCCTTCCAATGAACACCCAGGACTGGTCTCCTTTAGGATGGACTGGTTGGATCTCCTTGCAGTCCAAGGGACTCTCAAGAGTCTTCTTCAATACCACAGTTCAAAAGCATCAATTCTTCAGTGCTCAGCTTTCTTCACAGTCCAACTCTCACATCCATACATGACCACTGGAAAAACCATAACCTTGACTAGACAGACCTTTTTTGGCAAAGTAATATCTCTGCTTTTAAATATGCTGTCTAGGTTGGTCATAACTTTCCTTCCAAGGAGTAAGCGTCTTTTAATTTCATGGCTGCAGTCACTATCTGCAGTGATTTTGGAGCCCCAGAAAAAAAAGTCTGACACTGTTTCCCCATCTATTTCCCATGAAGTGATGGGACCAGATGCCATGTCTTAGTTTTCTGAATGTTGAGCTTTAAACCAACTCTTTCACCCTCCTCTTTCACTTTACACATTGCTTTATACCTTTATGGCATGTTTACTGAGTTAGTTATTATATGATTTCTTTCATCTCACAGCCTGAATCCTTGGGGAAAAAAAAAGGCTTGTCTAACTTTTTGCTGTATGTACTAATACATAGGAAATGTCTTTCCTCATTAGTTATTGACACATTTGTGTCCATCAATGGATGACTGGATCAAGAAAATGTGTACATTTACAATAGCCAGGACATGGAAGTAAACTAGATGTCCATTCACAGATGAATGGACAAAGAAAATGTGGTAAATATATACAACTGAATATTATTACTCAGCAGTAAAAAGAATAACTTTGAGTCAGTTCTAGGGAGGTGGATGAACCTAGAGCCTGTTATACAGAATGAAGTAAGTCAGAAAGAGAAGAACAAATATTGTATATTAACACATATATATGGAATCTGAAAAAATGGTATCGATGAGCCTATTTGCAGGGAAGGAATGGAGACACAGATGTAGAGAATAGACTTGTGTACACAGTGGGGGAAGGAGAAAGTGGGATGAATGGAGAAAGTAGCATAGATCTATATATACAATACCATGTGTAAAAAAGATAGCTAGGGGGAAGCTGCTGTATAAGACAAGGAGCCTAGCCTGGTGCTCTGTAATGATACAGAGTAATGGGATGGGGGAAGGGGCGGGAGGCTCAAGAAGGAGGGTATACGTGTATAATTATGACTGATTTACATCGCTGTATGGCAGAAACCAATACAACATTGCAAAACAATTTCCATCCAATTAAAAAATAAAACAGTAAAAAGAAATTGTGTAACTTTATATAATACAGTAGTATACTGCACTCAATGAGAAGATAATTCTATTATTTGTGACAATGTGGATGGACATGGAGGACATTGTGCAATGAATGAAATATGTCCGAGAGACAAAAGCTGTATGGTATCCCTTATACAGGAATTTTTTAAAGTAATATATATATAGAAACAGGGAGCAGAAAAGTGGTCACCAGGAGCTGGAAGAGGATGGAAGAATAAGGTGAAGTTGGCAAAAGGATATAGACTTTCAGTTATAAGATGAATAAAGTCTGAGGTTTTAATGAATAATATGATGATGATAATTTATAACTCTGTATTGCATGTCTGAAATCTCCTAAGAGAGTAGCACTTAAATGTTCTCATCAAAAAAGAAAACAGAAAAGAAAATAGGTGAAGTGATAGATTTATTAATGAAATCAAAGGAGAAAATTTTTTCATAATATACATTTATAGCAAACCATCACTACGATATATATTTTTAAATATATCACAATTCTATTTGTCAATTATATTTCAATAAAGTTTAAAAAATAATATATTGGCTCAATTAAATGACATTCTGAAAAAAAATTGAAAGCAACTACTAAACTTTCCTTAAAAATGATTAAATGAATAATATGTATTTTAATATACATAAATACATTAGCATTATATATATACAGATACATATAATTGAGTCTTCTCAAAATTAATATGTTCAAGGTTTAACCACCAGCCACTGTGACTGCATTGGAAAACAAGGCCTTTAGAGAGGCAGTTAAAGTTAAATGAGTTCATAAGGGTGAAGCCTTAATCCAGTAGGACTGTGTCCTCAGAAGAGGACAAGACACCAGAGAGGCAGACGCAGGAAAGTCCGTGTGAAGACGCATGAGGACAGTGCCCAGGAGAGAGGCCAATGGAGAAGCCAAACCTGCCAACACCTTGATCTTGGACTCCAACCTTCAAAACTATGAGAATATGAATATTCATATTCATAGCTCATAGAATCGGAGAGGGCAATGGCAACCCACTCCAGTACTCTTGCCTGGAGAATCCCAGGGATGGAGGAGCCTAGTGGGCTGCCGTCTATGGGGTCACACTGAGTCGGACACGACTGAAGTGACTTAGCAGCAGCTGCAGCTCATAGAATAGAAATAAGTTCTCACTTCTTTTAAAGTCCCCCAGTCTGTGGTACTTTGTTATGGCAGCCCTAGTAAGTGAATTACTCAGCCATTAAAAAGAATACATTTGAATCAGTTCTAATGAGGTGGATGAAACTGGAGCCTATTATACAGAGTGAAGTAAGCCAGAAAGAAGAACACCAGTACAGTATACTAACGCATATATATGGAATTTAGAAAGATGGTAACAATAACCGTGTATACAAGACAGCAAAAGAGACACTGATGTATAGAACAGTCTTTTGGACTCTGTGGGAGAGGGAGAGGGTGGGATGATTTGGGAGAATGGCATTGAAACATGTATAGTATCATATATGAAACGAGTCGCCAGTCCAGGTTCGTTGCACAATACTGGATGCTTGGGGCTGGTGCACTGGGATGACCCAGAGGGATGGTATGGGGAGGGAGGAGGGAGGAGTGTTCAGGATGGGGAACACATGTATACCTGTGGTGGATTCATTTGATATATGGCAAAATCAATACAATATTGTAAAGTTAAAAAAAATAAAACAAACAAACAAAAAAAGAAACCCTGGATCCAAACAGTGTTTTTTGGGCCAGCATGTAATTCACGGATATATTGTCAGTTCTCTACCATTAGTTCTATTACTCCAACACCAAAGTAAGCAAAGGACATTAGGGACCTGAATCTGACAGATTCAGGATTCCTCCAAAAGAAATGTTGCATACATGCTTGGATTTTGCTTATATTCACTGTGAATCATTAGTAAAATTTAGCATTGAGTGACAGCTATGCTTTCTATGAGTCTGATTTGATAAGGAACATTTTACAGTATTTCAGGTGGTCCTGCAAATATCTGAAAGCTAACACATTCCAACTGAAACAATTTCAGATCTGTAAACCTGCATCTTGATCAATAGCCCTTGTATTCATTTCTTAGGGCTGCCATAACAAAATATCACAAACTAGGTGGTTTCATACAATAGAAATTTTTTCTTTGAAAGTTCTGGAAGCCCGAAGTCCCATATTAAGCTGTGGACAGGACCATGCTCTCTCTGAGGGCTCTCAGATGAAATCTCTTCTATACCTTATTGTTAGTTTCTGGTGTCACCAGCAATTCTTAGTCTCCCTTGGCTTACAGATGCATCACTTATCTCTGCTTCTGCTATTACCCGGCGTTCTTCTTGTGTGTCTCCACCTCTACGTGTCTCCTCCTCTTTTTAAAAGAACATCAGCCATTTGGCTTAAGGGGCCACTCTACTCCAGTGTGAATTCACATTAACTTGATCATACCTGCAAAGTCCAGTCCCTGTTTTCGAATAAGATCACATTCATAGGTACCAAGGCTTAGCACTTGAATGTATATTTTGTGAGGACATCATTCAATGCACAGCAGCCCCTAAATCCCTAAGTCACTTCCATTTCTTATTTCTTCTTTAGAGTAGAAGAGGAATTTAAAGAATAATTCATCCATCTATTTATTCACTTATAGAACACATATTTATCTAGCATCTAATTAGTGTCAGGTACTATTTTAGATGCTGATGGTAAAGTTGTGGAGAAGATAGACCAGGACCTTGCTCCTTCAGAGTTAATATTCTAATTATGGGCATCTGGAGTGAACATATAAATAAGTAGATGAGTGGGGGAATTTTTGATAGTAAGTATTATGAGAAAAATGTGGCAGGAAATAGGACACAGAGTGACTTAGTAGAAATGAGATGAAGGCTTCCTTGCTTAGAAAATAAGACTGCAGAAGGCTTTGTTAGAAGGGAATATTTAAACTGAAACCTAAATGAAGAAAGTTCTAACAGGGAAGCATTCTAAGTAAAATGATGAAACAATTAAAATTCTTTAATATCTGTGATTTAAAAAGTAAAAAGAAAACTCCTATGATTAGTGACTGAGCAGGAGGCAAAGGTAGAACCTCAGACAAAAGTGGTCAGATCACTTCCATGGTAACAATATGTTTAAACTTTATTCTAATTAAGGATGGAAACAGAAATCAGTTTAGAGGTATTTGAATTAATCTAGGTAAAAGATGACGGTGATTTAGATCAGAATGGTAGCAGTGGAGACAGTGAGAAGTGATTGGCTTTGCCATAGATTTATCAGTTATTTACTATGTGCCAAGAACATTCCATCTGTGGCAGGCTGAGTAATGAAAGTGTGAGTTACTCAGCTGTGTCCTTCTCTTTTTGATCCCATGAACTATTGCCTGACAGGTTCCTTTGTTCATGGAATTCTCCAGGCAAGAATGCTAGTGTGTGTAGCTGTTCCCTTCTTTAGGGGATCTTCCAGACCCAGGGATCAAACCCCAGGTCTCCTGCATTGTGGACAGATTCTTACCTGTCTGAGCCACAATCTGAGCCACCAGGAAAGCCCCTGAGTAATGGCTACCTCAAAATGTCTCCATATTATGCGTATATCTTGTGAATATATCATGTTTCATCACATGTATTGTGTAGTGAAGGAGACTTTGCAGATATAATAAAGTTTGGACCTTCAAATAGATAAATAATTATGAATTATTTTATAGGGAAAATCTAATCACATGAACTCTGGCTAGAATCAAAAATATGAGGCAGAAGGAAAAATTGGAGAGATGCTAAGGAAGGGAAGAACTAGACCCACTGAGGTGAGAGGAGAGACACAGAGAAAACACGGGAAGGAATGCAGACAGCCTCTAGGGTCAGAGACTCGTCCCTGGCTGACGGCTGGCAAGGAAACTGGGACTTCATTTCTCCAGCTGCAAGGAAATAAATTCTGTCAACAACTGAGCTTGGAAGCAAATTCAAGCCCAGAACCTCTGAAGGGAATTCTAACACTGATTTTGGTTGTTTGAGACTAAGCAGGAGACCTATCTGAGCCAAGCTGCACCTGGATTTCAGATCTACAGAACTATGAGATAATGCACAGTGTGGTGTAAGCCGCTGAATTCATGCTTATGTGTTACAGTAACAATGGAAAACTAACACAATTTCCTTCAAGGAATTGGTTCAAGTAACGGATCTTTTCTATTCCCATTGTCATAAATCTTAGGTAATAAATTACTTGAGTTTCCCTGGTGGCTCAGATAGTAGAGAATCTGCCTGCAATGTGGGAGAGCTGGGTTTGATCCATGAATTGGGACAATCCCTGAAGAAGGGAACAGCTACCCACTCCAGTGTTCTGGCCTGGAGAATTCCATGGACAGAGGAGCTTGGCAGGCTACCGTCCTTGGGGTCACAGAGTCACGAGTGAGCGATTTTGGACTTTATTATCATAGATGACCACTGAAAAACCTCTCTAATCTAACTTAGTGTTCACATTCAGTCAGAGCCATTGTTTAAAGTGCAAATCTGATTAGGATAGTGTGTCTTTACATGAACAAGTACTTTTGACCTTAAAACCAATTCAAATGGCCTTTCCTGCAGGAAGCCTTCCATAATGAACTCCTCCAGGTCGAATGTTTTTTTTCTCTGCTTCCAGAGCAGAGTCCATATTTATCATTCTATCTCGTCTCCTGACCTACTACAAAGTCTTTTTTCCATTTTAAAATGTATTCTATTTTTAATTTCATAAATGATACATGAATCAGTCAAAATCATTCATTGAATATGAAATGTTACACAATTTTTTTCTATGTAATCTCATATCTAAAAGAAGTCACTATTAACAGTTTCAATTTTGTATATTTTCTATACATACAAATTGAAAATTGATATCTGTATTTGTCATATGTATGTGTGTGTGTGTGTGTGTTTACATATGCACTAGTATCCTTCTTAAATAGGGCTTCCCTGGTAGCTCAGCTGGTAAAGAATCATTCTGAAATGCAGGAGACCCTGGTTCGAATTCTGGGTTGGGAAGATCCCCTGGAGAAGGAAACAGCAACCCACTCTAGTATTCTGGCCTAAAGAAATCCATGGACTGTATAGTCCTTGGGGTCACAAAGAGTTGGACACGACTAAGTGACTTTCACTTCACTTCACTTTATCCTTCATAAAACATGGAACATGTTTATGAATTTGTGTTGTAATCGTGTTTTTATTAAGTTTTTACATTAAGCATAGTTAAGCTATGTTTTTCCTAATGGCTCTAAATTATTCCATTGTTTGTATATATTTTCTTTAATTTGATCCCTTTTAGATAATTTTTAGAAATAATTTTAGCTTTATCTTGATAATGAAAATACTTCTATAATTGGTGTGCAAATATAGATATGTGTTTGAATTTGTGAAAATACATGGAATAAATATGTAAAAAAGGAATCAAGGAGTATGTCATTTGAAAATGTCAAATTGCCTTCCAAGAATTCTGTGATAATTACAATTGGTATGCATCATCAGTGTATGATGCCGCCTGTCTTTTCACAACCTTAGTCACATATAATATTTGAGGTATTTAGAATAAAGATAGCAACTACAGAAAAACTATAAGTAGAAGCTACGAGAAGAAGTCTCTGAAGAGAGTAATTTTGTAGTGAAGATTAGGACAGAGATTTTGTCTTTTTATTATAAAACTTTCTGTGCTGCTCGATTTTTTTAAAACTAAGATAAATCTTAGGAAAAATAATCACAATAAAGGATATCTATTTTTCAGGGTAAAGACTATAAGGTGGCACTTGTGGTAAAGAACCCACCTGGCAATGCAGAAGACCTAAGAGACATGGGTTCAATCCCTAGGTTGGGAAGATTCCCTGGAGGCAGGGATGGAAACCCACTCCAGTATTCCTGCCTGGAGAATCCCATGGACAGAGGAGGCTGGTGGGCTACCATCCACAGAGTTGCAAAGAGTCAGACCAGACTGAAGAGATTCAGTGGTGGACTTTATATTTGGAATTTAACTTTTTGTTATTACCAGTTTATTAATTTTATTTCTCTCACAGTAAAGTATATGCTTTATGAAAAGAGTTTTTCAACAGTTCTCCCATATTTCATCATGCCAAACACATCGATTTAGCCATATGGCATGCTGTGTGCTAAATCACTTCAGTCATGTCCAGTTCTTCATGACCCTATGGGCTGTAGCCCATCAGGCTCCTCTGTCCGTTGGATTATCCAGGCAAGAATAGTGGAGTGGGTTGCCATGACCTCCTCCAGGGGATCTTCCCCACCCAGGGATTGAACCTGTGTCTTTTATGTGTCCTGCATTAGCAGACAGGTTCTTTACCACTAGGGCCACCTGAGAAGCCTTAGGTGTATTAGATGGGCTCAAAAATATAAGCTGAAGTAATTTACAAAGATTAGGTACCAGAAGAATGCTATAAATCTGAAACAACTGGCCAAGGAAAGTGAGCCAAATTTAATTCTTACTTATAAGAATTCTTTCTTACTTATAAGGTAGTGAAGAAGCCATTTCAATTGTCAAGTATACTGGACCAGTCCTTAAGGCACAGTGCGATAACATGCAGTTCTGGGTATCTGGAGATTTGATTTCCAGTCTTAGCCATGAGTTAGCTGCATACCTTTCCTGAGTCTTAGTTTTCCATCTACAAATGGATACATAGAGACATAGACATATATATATATGCCTATGTATATGTGTAAATGTATGTAATGAAGTAAGGTTTCATCAGTATCATACTTACTATGACATAATTAATAAAAAATAGTCATATAGCATTAAATGATTCATCAGAATATTTTTTTTTACTACTGTCTTTAGGAACTGTTTATCTTATAATACATTAAAAAATAAATATATTAAAAATATGAGTTATTCAATAGCACAATTCATGGTCAAAACTTTAAAAAAAAGCACATTGTAAGACTTAAAAATACTACTTCAAATATGTTTGTATGTGTGTGTCCTCAGTTGCTCAGTCATGTCCAACTCTTTCTGACCACATGGGCAAGAATATTGGAGTAGATTGCCATTTCCTACTGCAGGGGATCTTCCTGACCAGGGATTGAACTCACATTGCTTGCATTTCCTGAATTGCCAGGGGGGTTCTTTATTACTGCACTACCTGGGAAACCCTATAGGATATGGAATAACTTTTAAGGTTAAAAAAACTTAACCTAAAGGTAGCTGCATTTAAGTAAGAAAATTAAAATTTGGGGTAATAAATATCCCAGATGCTATACAAAAGTATGCTTTTATAAATAGAAAAATGCAGGTGATTGTGGGAAAATACAATAGCTCAGATTATATGGATTATATTTGTGCATGTACCTATTATATTTCAAATATTCACTTATGGAGTTAACATTGTTACATCTAATCATAACTTTTTTAGTCACAATTTATTTTTTAATACTCTAATGTCTGTGGTATTTCATACACAGATGCTAAGTTTTTACAATCTCATACTTTTAATCTCTGACATAAAATGATATATAAAAGAGTAAGAAAGATAAAGAGGGGAAATATGATCTATTTCCACTCATTTATTTGTCATAAAAATTGGCATGAGAAAGCAAAATAGTCCCTCAAGTTTAAATTAAAGGGAGCTGGTGTTTCTTTCTTTCTTTTTTTTAAAGTCTTCTTCCTTTAGTGCATTTACTAACTGATATTTTTTCCTTCTGGACAGAAGTCCCTCCTAGCCTCACTAAACTGACCTCTGTTTGGTTCTTCCAGCAGTAATGATAGAAAGTTTGCTTATAATGTCCTGGCATTGAAGAATGCTACTCCTTCAATTTCAAACCTCCTGTGTCTTCAGCTGGACTGTAGCCTTAGGGGAACACATGTAGATAGGTGAAGAGAAAGGAGACACCCACTCAACTGGCCAAAGCTTTTGAAGAAACGATCAATAGAGTAACAGATGCCACCGCCAGCTTGTCCTGACATGCCATGCCCAGCCTGGGAATGAGTTCATTGACTTTGTCGTGGAGAGGTCTTTTAGAGTTTCTCTGGTGTCACCTGTTGCTGTCTAGAGGCAAGATCTAATAAGCTGATTGAGGATTGAGACAGAAGTATTATATTTCACAAAGGATGTCTTTATGCTGTGCAAATTGAAAAAATGGACTCAGTGGAGGAAGAGGGGGGTGGGATGATTTAAGAGAATAACATTGAAAGATACACATTACCATATGTAAAATAGATAATAACCAGTGTGAGTTTGATGTGTGAAGCAGGGCACCCAAAGCCAGTAATGTGACAATCTGGAGGGGTAGGATGGGGAGGGAGGGAGGACGGCGTTCAGGATGGAGGGGACATATAGCCATGGCTGATTCATATTGGTGTATGGCAAAAACATCACAATATTGTATTATCCTCCAATTAAATAAATTAAAGAGAAAGAGAGGCTTATTTCATTGAGTCCTATGACATCTACTTCTCATTTTTTCTTCTTTTTCTTTCTAAAATTTAATGGCATTATAGAGAGAAAAATGTAAACAATCCCAAAGTAAGAGGAGTAGAAAAAGAAGAAGGAAAGACTTTTAAAAAGATGTGTGAATATAAAGGTAAAGAAGGAATATAGAGATGAAAAATCTCTTCCATTACCAGTTACCAATATTAACTTCTGATTGATTGCAAAGTTAAACATAATTTCCGGAGTAAATTTTGTGTACTTAGTAAATTAAGGTAAGAATTGACTGATCTGTGTTCTTTACATCTATTTACAGTTATACTGCATTTATAGTTTAGAAGTTTTATCCCCTTTTGACATTTTGTTAACTCATCAGCTCATAATTATTATATAGATATTTACCATTATTTTATTACATATATTTTTCTGTCTCACTCACTGAAATGTCAGTTTCATCAATCATGGGATTGATTCTCTTTTTCTCACTCTTCCAACAAGAATGCCCATTGGATTAGTCAAAACCCAGTAAATACTTTTTGAATAATAGTATTTTATGTAATGTAGTTTATATTTCTTTAGAATTAACTAAAATAATTTTTCACTGAAAATATTTCATGAAGTATAATGTTCAGATCTTAATACAATAGGCTGGACACTGTTTGATCAGTATATTTGAAAATCTCATTTCTTTTTGAAAGCCAGTGGTTTTCAAATATTTATTTGTGGAAATTATTCTTTCAAATAAATATGTGTGAAGAATTATAATTTAATAAGGAAAAAGAATTATTCTTGTTAAAGGAAATTTTGAATGCCTTTGGTCGAACTAACTTATTTGCTCTTCCTCTGTTCCTACATAGCAACATTTGACGTATCTTTAAAGAAATTAAGGAACCCAAAGCATAACGTCTGAAACATATTTTGACAGATTAACAGTTTATTTTTGAGTCTCAGGCTTTCTATCATTAATTTATTAATGTATTGACATAATATGAAGATAAAATAATATTAAAATATGAATATATTTAATTGAAATTTCTTATGAATTTTCCAGTTATATCACATGCTTTCTATATGCTATCATTTTGAAATAAATGTCTAGCACATGCCTTTTATAAAATGTATACTTCTATTTCCTGAAAAAGTGAGCTAATTATTTTAGAATCAATTTTCCTTCCTTATAAATGCTCAGTGTATTTTATTTAATTTCCTTAATGAGGTTGAAGAGTTTGAAAATAGTAGAGATAGTGAAGATAATTTTAGTAGACAGTTATGAACCTAGACATCTGGAAAGAATATGAGAGCACCAAATCTGCTTTTGTTCTAAAAGCATCATCTGACACCTTGTAACTGGTTTTAGCTAATGAAGAGCTAGAGACTAATCTAGAACCAGGACTATCAAGGTGTGGAATCTCATAAGAAATCCTCCCCACATTTACTTGAAAGTTAAAGATCTCTTTAGAGTAAGCATGAACGAGAAGGAAACCCTCCTCTCCTCCTATTTCTCTAAGTTCACGGTTCTGGAAAAAGGGTCATAAAATCATTCACATAAATGAAAAAGTATCCTAAGTTTATTTCTTTTCCATGGGGATGGTCTTAATTCCTGTCTCCTGTGCAATGTCACAAACCTCCATCCATAGTTCATCAGGCACTCTATCTATCAGATCTAGTCCCTTAAATCTATTTCTCACTTTCACTGTATAATCATAAGGGATTTGATTTAGGTCATACCTGAATGGTCTATTGGAGAAGGAAATGGCAACCCACTCCAGTGTTCTTGCCTGGAGAATCCCAGGGATGGGGAAGCCTGGGGGGCTGCCGTCTATGGGGTTGCACAGAGTCGGACACGACTGAAGCAACTTAGCATGAATGGTCTAGTGGTTTTCCCTACTTTCTTCAATTTAAGTCTGAATTTGGCAATAAGGAGCTCATGACAGTCAGCTCCCTGTCTTGTTTTTGCTGACTGTATAGAGCTTCTCCATCTTTGGCTGCAAAGAATATAATCAATCTGATTTTGGTGTTGACCATTTGGTGATGTCCATATGTAGAGTCTTCTCTTGTGTTGTTGGAAGAGGGTGTTTGCTATGACCAGTGTGTTCTCTTGGCAAAACTCTATTAGCCTTTGCCCTGCTTCATTCCATATTCCAAGGCCAAATTTGCCTGTTACTCCAGGTGTTTCTTGACTTCCTACTTTTGCATTCCAGTCCCCTATAATGAAAAGGACATCAGGCCTGGCGTGCTGCAATTCATGGGGTCACAAAGAGTCAGATATGACTGAGCGACTGAACTGAACTGAACTGAATCCTAAGTTCATAAAGTGGAAAAAGTATAATTTAAATTATCTCAATTTTCTCCAAATTGATGGGTGTATTTAATACCACACCAATCAACATTCAGTGTGGTTTGTGGATGTGTGTGTGTATGGCTGTGTTTGTATAACTTAACAATCATAATATATATATATATATATATATATATATATATATATATCAATCATACATATATGTATATATAAACAATCATAGATATACAACTATATATATAATAATCATATATATTTATACATATATATATATATACACATATAGGATTGAATATGCTCATAACACTCTTGGAAGAACTTTTGAAATGTCAAAACATATTGTAAAGCAATAATAATAAAGCTGGTTTGGAATTGGTTCAGAAGCAAACAGATCCACGGTTAGGAATAGAAAGTACAGAAAGTATCATATTTTTGACTATGGCAAATATGTCATGAATGATGAAAAAACCAAAGTTTTGTTTTTTAATTTTTGCACATTAAATGGTTCTAGGAAAATTGAGTATTCAGTAAACTTTCAGAGCACCAAAGGCCTAAAATTAAAATTTAAAAAGGTTAGATAATCTAGAAGTCATGTGAGTGCTTAAGTCATGAAAGAACAACTTGAATTATAAATAGTGTCAGACTTGTTTTTTTGGGCTCCAGTATCACTGCAGATGGTGACTGCAGCCATGAAATTAAAAGACACTTACCCCTTGGAAGGAAAGTTATGACCAACCTAGATAGCATAAAAAGCAGAGACATTACTTTGCCAACAAAGGTCCGTCTAGTCAAGGCTATGGTTTTTCCAGTGGTCATGTATGGATGTGAGAGTTGGACTGTGAAGAAAGCTGAGCGCTGAAGAATTGATGCTTTTGAACTGTGGTGTTGGAGAAGACTCTTGAGAGTCCTTTGGACTGCAAGGAGATCCATCCAGTCCATTCTAAAGGAGATCAGTCCTGAGTGTTCATTGGAAGGACTGATGCTAAAGCTGAAACTCCAATACTTTGGCCACCTCATGTGAAGAGCTGACTCATTGGAAAAGACCCTGATGCTGGGAGGGTTTGGGGGCAGGAAGAGAAGGGGACGACAAAGGATGAGATAGCTGGATGGCATCACTGACGCGATGGACGTGAGTCTGAGTGAACTCCGGGAGTTGGTAATGGACAGGGAGGCCTGGCGTGCTGTGATTCATGGGGTTGCAAAGAGTCGGACATGACTGAGCGACTCTACTGAAACATACAGAAAGAGGGCTTCCCTCATAGTTCAGTTGGTAAAGAATTTGCCTGCAATGCAGGAGACCCAGGTTCAATTCCTGGGTTGGGAAGATTCCCCTGGAGCAGGAAATGGCAACCCATTCCAATATTCTTGCCTGGAGAATCCCATGGACAGGGAAGCCTGGAAGGCCACAGTCCATGGGGTTGCAAGGATTGGACATGACTTAGTGACTCAAGAGAGAGAGAGATACAGAAAAATACTGATAAAATTTGCTATGTTATATTAAGCACCTTTGTTCATTAAAGCACCTAAGGGAGAAAGGAGAAGCCACAAGGTAAGGGAACTCTATATTAGAAAAAATAGCTTTCTCGAATGCTATAGCCAGATAAAGAACATGATTCTGTAAGTGAAGCACAAATTGTGTGTCAGCTCTCATTGTCTCCTTGGCTGCCTGTCCGGATGCTTGGCACCACAATATACATGGGGTGATGATATTGTGGGAGAGGGTAGTTACTGTATGCATAATTGACAAAGAACAAACATTTAGACTATGGAAACAACTCTAGTGTTATTTTTTTTAATTAATTAATTTACTTATTTATTTATTTTTTACTTTACAATATTGTATTGGTTTTGCCATACCTCAACATGCATCTGCCACAGGAAGCTTGGGGCTGGTGCACTGGGATAACTCTAGTGTTATTAAGGGCAACACAGACAACGCGATAGAAAAACATGAGCAAAAATCTTGCATAGGCAAATTATAAACAAAAAAGTTCAAAAAGAAATGAAATGATATACATGGTTACTATTTTATAATTAATAATCACAGTGATAAAAATGAAAGCCATTATCATTAAATGATAGGAAATATCATTATATAAGTACTAGATTGGACAAAATTAACTTGGAATATGAAGTGTCTGAAAGGTTGTGCAGCAATAGAAATGTATCCACTGTTGTAGAAATGAAATTGGTATGAGTATTGACAAATGAAGTTTTGAACACACTCTAAGCAGTTCAGCTTTAGGTATAACAGTAGGGAGTAGAATATTGCTACTACATATATGAAGATACGGGCTTCCCAAGTGGCGGAGTGGTAAAGAATCTGCCTGCCAATGCAGAAGATGCAGGTTTGATCCTCGGATTGGGAAGATCCCTGGAAAAGGCAATGACAACTACTTTAGTATTCTTGCCTGGGAAATCGCATGGACCGAGGAGCCTGGAGGATTAGAGCTCACGGGGTCATAAAGATTCAGACACCACTTAGTGACTGAACAACAGCAAATTATAAGGATATAATTACAAGAAAGTTCAACTGAAGTATTACCCAGAATAGCTCTACTCTGGAAACAAACCAAGCGTTCATCAACAGTAGAACAGATAAGAACTACAGTGTTGAAAGTTGAAAGTGTTAGCCACTCAGCCGCTCTTTTCGACCCCATGGACTGTAAACCACCAAGCTCCTCTGTTCATGAACTTCTCCAGGGAAGGATACTGGAGTGGGTAGCCATTTCCTTCTCCAGGGGATCTTTCTGACCCAGGGATTGAACCCAACAATACAAACAAAGGAGAAGGCAATGGCACCCCACTCCAGTACTCTTGCCTGGAAAATCCCATGGATGGAGGAGCCTGGTGGGCTGTCGTCTATGGGGTCGCACAGAGTCAGACACGACTGAAGAGACTTAGCAGCAGCAGCATACAAACAAAAATATCATATTTATGTATGCATATATGTCATAATTTCAATTATATGATGTCAAAAAGAAGTCAAAACAAAAGCATGCTTCATAGGGACCATACTAAGAATGCCACAAGAATACCAAAGAAATTATTGAAATCAGACTCTGGAAAGTGGTTATACATGGAGAGGAAAGAGGAGTGACTTCGAAGAAACTTTTGAGAAATTTGCACAATGCAGGCAATATTCTATTTTCATGTACATCTTGGAGGTGATTTCTTTTGTATTCACTTTATATTTTTTGTCCATATCAGTTTTGCTTCATATATGTTTTATATTTGATTTGTTTTGTGTATTGCTTTCTTTGTGAAGAGTTTATAAGTTTTTAAGTAGAGAAAATTATTCTCAATTGGATAATCGGGAATTTGCTAATTTACTGGTTGGGGAGGTATATTGGTTTCCTGGGACTGCTTTTAAAAATTGCTAAAAACTGTAGGGGTTAAAACAAGAGAAAATTGCTCACTCACAATTCTGGAGGTTAGAAATCCAAAATCAAGGTGTGGGCAGGCCCATGCTCTTCCAGAAGGCTGTAGGGGAGACATTTTTTCTTGGCTTTTCCTGGCTTCTGCGGGTTGCCAGCAATCCTTGGCATTCACGGCTTGCAGCTGCATCACGGCCTGTGTCTTCACGTGGCTGTCTTCCTTCTGTGTCTGTTTCTCGGTCCAAAGTCTCGTCTTCTTATGAGAACAGCAGTTGTATTAGATTTAGGGTCCCTTCTAATCCAGTAGGATCTCATTTTTTTTCTTAAGATTTTTTTTTTTTTTTTGATGTGGACCATTATTTTAAGTCTGTATTGAATTTGTTACAATATTTCTTCTGTTGTTTATGTTCTGGTGTTTTGGCTGTGAGGCTGTGGGATCTTCCTGCCCCTGCCAGGGACGCAACCCTCAGCCCCTGCACTGGAAGGCGAAGTCTCAATGACTGGACACCAGGGAAGTCCCCAGTATGGCCTCAGCTTAATTTATTACATCTGCAAAGACACTATTTCCAAATAAGGTCACATTCTGAGGTTCTGGGTCACATGAATTTTGGAGGGATACTATTCAATCCAGTATATGGGTGCATAGTTTAATAAATTCATGAGGTTTTATAAATTATGTTTTATAAGCAGCAATATTAAGTTTTAGTTAACAACTCATCTCTAAATCATGACGACAGAACCTGGCCCAAGGTTTGAAATCTTTCCAAACCAAGGTAAAACACACATATGTAAACTAGGGAAAGCAAACTTGATCTGGGTATCTTGAAGAAGTAGTTATATGGAAATTGCATCATATTCTCTATGGAAACAAGACCCCAAGTGATAGATAGCAAATTTTTTTATTGAGGATTAAAATAAAAATTGTGTTCTTCATTGTTGAATCGAGCTCAGAGAGGGGTTTTAGTTCTGCTAATCACTGAATCTATCAGAAGGAACACTATACTCTAATTCTTAATTAATCAATTGCTCAAAATTAGATAAACATATTTTATACTGAAAAATCCCAGATATTTAATGTGTAGTTAATAACAATCTGAATATTTGAATATTCTTCTTTTTTTTTGGTGACAGCTTTTTGTGTTTTATATTAGAGTAAGCATTGGACTTCAACATAATTTATGTTTTCTTTATGTCCATTAAATAATAATCATGACTAACATTCACATTTTGGGGTAATATATGACGTCTTTGAATCTAAATATATAACAGAATTGTTTTCTCTAAAATAGGTTAAATAACATTTTCTTTGTAATCCTTTAAATTTCTGTGTCCACAGTCTCTCAGCTTTCCATTAGTATCTGGAATGTTGTTTCTCAATACTTTTAAAATATTGAAATATGAGATTTGAATCGGAAAATATGAGTAATTATCTCCAAAACCAAATTGGGCTTATGCTGTATCTCCTTAGTAGCTCAGCCCACAAAGAAAAACAAAGTGCTTTGGGAGCAGAGTGGGAAAGAGAGGAACGATAAATCTGGCTTCATTTTAAAGTTAAAAAAAAAAAAATTGGCTCCTGGCAGAATCAAAGGCATGAATTATATTCAAAATATAGAATGCTAAAACTGGAAATTATCTTACAAATCATTATCCAATTCAATCCTTTCATTTAATAGATGAGGAACCTGAAGCACAGAGAGAATTAGTATCATGCTTAAGTTTTCCCAGCTAGCCAGGCATAGTTCTGCTTTGTTCTATCTCTAGGACCCAAATGAATAGATTTGTAAGCACCCCTGCTTTCCCAAACACCCGGATCCATTGATGTCCTGGTTTAAAGTTAAAGAAGACCTGTGGTGTTAATGCCTAGTGTGACGCTGCTGGCAGCCTTAGGGGCTGTTCAGATGGGGACGTGAGTGGTCACAAGTGAAAAATTAGGTTTATATAGATGTTTATCTTTCACCTTTTACAGTACCATCCTGTCTTTATTTAGATTATTTTAAATAGCATGCTAATGAGAGCCTATAGCTTATGATTTTTAATTGTTTTGGAGTCCCATGAATAATTGTGGATGAATGTGGCTAATTGTCTTTAGAGTGAAAGTGAAATATTAAAAATTTACTTTAATCAACTTCATTTCTTTGGAGCACTTCTCAGCACAGGTGTCTGCATCAAGCTTTGTTCACAGGCATTTGTCTCCACATTTTTGCTTTGTGCCTTCAGGTCACCAAGGACTTTTTTTTTTTTGCCTGCACCATGCAGCTTACTGTATCTCAGTTCCCCAACTATGGACTAAACCTGTGCCACAGCAGAAAAAGTGATTAATTCTAAACTAGACCACCAGAGAACTCTCTGACACAGGACTTCTGATCTCATTTCTTCGTTACTGGCATTCATATATGTATTTTAACCTGGATCTAAATTTTGGAGGCATCTTGAATTTATTCAATCTATCTGGGTATATTTGTCTTCTGTATGGACTGAGGAAAAGAGGTAATCATAGATAATAGAAAATTTTAAACTAAAACATACTTAAAATACTGTCCCTGATTTAATATTCTGCATAATTAGTGATCAAAAATAGAAAATTAGTTTGATACATGGATTTTTGTCTTAAATTTGTGCCAGTTCTATTCCCTGAACATATTTCCATTCAGGTACATGACTGTCATCTTTTTTTTTTTTTTTTTAAGAGTGTGTTGGTGGGTAATAACATTATCTGATCCAATCCAGGTCAATTCTTGAGTTTCTACCAGCTGTGGGACTCAACAGTCCATTGAGAAGACTTTCAAAGCCCCAAGTGTCCTCCTCTTAAAGGCTCGGATCTTTGGCTTCTAGCCTTTGAAGAGGGGTGGAGTCCAGTCCAGTTGGGTCCTACTCCCATGACACCTGGGGGATATTATTTGCTGAGTAGTAGTTCTCAGTGAACTTCGATTTGAAGCTTTAGATGAACTTCGTATTCTAGACAATACTGTGGTTTCCGTGAAAAACACTGCTACATTCCCAGTCCTTTTCCAGAGGTATTAATTTTTCAGTTTGGTGTCCCAAAGAAAAATGAACTTCATGCTAAATTGGTGAGCGCTCTCAAGGTCAGTGCCTGTATTTCAGCAAACCACACTTAGTAGCAGGTCTTGACAGTGTTTGTTGAACATCCGTCTCCTGATGGGCTTTGGGGACAGGGATTCTGGCTACGGTGAGGAAAGACCATTGTTTAGCTGTTCTGTCTTCCAGCTGTGGGGGTGGATCAACTGAGAACAATCACCATGTAATATTTAGTTTATAGGAATCGATGCCCTAGTTGGCTTGATAATGAGATATGACAGTTTTATTAATTAGCTTTTTAAGTCCCACACAGAAGCAATTCCAAGGTTATAAAAGGCCCAGTTCCAGCATCAAGCACATCATGAACTGGGATCTCTGCCTCCCTTATTGCCTTCTTGTTGAATGCTGGGATTCATTCCAGACTACCATACTTTTGGACCATGCTGTGGACATTGTTCCAGAGGCCTCCTTGCCCTCCTTTTCACAGGCCTTCAGGGAAGAAGTCACCTTCCCTTCACTTTGATTTTCACAATTGTGAATCTTTGAGGAAAAGCATTGGGATGCCTACTGCAATCACAGCTCCCATATGTAAATTGTCCCATGCCCTCTGCAAAGTACTTCATATAATAGCTATACTGAGCTTCCCAAATGACCACTGTACATATTTTATCTGCTGAATTAAAATGTTACTCAAGAACAGCACAGGATATCTCCTTTATCTTCACAGACAGCAACTAAAAGCTTTTGTTCTATTTTTAACTTTACAATATTGTATTGGTTTTGCCATATATCAACATGAATCCACCACAGGTATACATGTGTTCCCCATCCTGAACCCTCCTCCCACCTCCCTCCCCGTACCATCCCTCTGGGTCATCCCAGTGCACCAGCCCCAAGCATACAGTATCATGCATTGAACCTGGACTGGCGACTCATTTCATGTATGATATTATACATGTTTCAATGCCATTCTCCCAAATCATCCCACCCTCTCCCTCTCCCACAGAGTCCAAAAGACTGTTCTATACATCAGTGTCTCTTTTTCTGTCTCGTATACAGGGTTACTATTACCATCTTTCTAAATTCCATATATATGCATTAGTATACTGTATTGGTGTTTTTCTTTCTGGCTTACTTCACTCTGTATAGCTTTTCACTGGAGACAAATAACAGATTGTTTTCTCATTGCACACCTTAATATTCTTGTTTTATTTATGCTTATCCATGTGAAAGCAAGAAACATAACTTGAATTTAATAAACTGATAATGTTTGAACAAGATCAGTCAGTTCAGTCGCTCAGTCATGTCCGACTCTTTGCAACCCCAAGGACTGCAGTATGCCAGGCTTCCCTGTCCATCACCAGCTCCCGGAGTTGCTCAAACCATCTCCATAGAGTCCATGATGAGACATTACTTTGCTGAGTTGGTGATGCAATCCAACCATTTTTTCTTCTGTCGTCCCCTTCTCCTCCTGCCTTCAGTCTTTCCTAGCATCAGGGTCTTTTCTGATGAGTAAGTTCTTTACATCAGGTGGCAAAAGTTTTGGAGCTTCAGCTCCAGCATCACTCCTTCCAATGAATATTCAGAATTTTCAGAACTGATTTCCTTTAGGATTGACTGGTTTCACTCCTTGCAGTCCAAAGGACTTGCAAGAGTCTTCTCCAACACCACAGTTCAAAAACATCAATTCTTTAGCATTCAGCTTTCTGTATGGTCCAACTCGCATATCCATACATGACTACTGGAAAAACCATAGCTTTGGCTAGATGGACATTTGTTGGCAAAGTAATGTCTCTGCTTTTGAATATGCTGTCTAGGTTGATCATAGCTTTTCTCCCAAGGAACAATCACTTTTTAATTTCATGGCTGCAGTCACCATCTGCAGTGATTTTGGAGCCCCCCAAAATAAAGTCTGTCACCACTTCCATTGTTTCCCCATCTATTTGTCATGGAGTGATGGGACCACATGCCATGATTTTAGTTTTTTGAATGTTGAGTTTTAAGCCAGATTTTTCACTCTCCTCTTTCACTTTCATCAAGAGGCTCTTTAATTCTGCGCTTTCAGCCATAAGAGTAGTGTCATCTGCATATCTGAGGTTATTGATATTTCTCCCTGCAATTTTGATTCCAGCTTGTGCTTCATCCAGCCTGTCATTTCACATGATGTACTCTGCATAGAAGTTAAATAAGCAGGGTGACCATATACAGCCTTGACTTACTCCTTTTCCAATTTGGAACCAGTCCATTGTTCCATGTTCAGTTCTAACTGCTGCTTCTTTTCCTGCATACAGATTTCTCAGGAGGCAAGAAAGGTGGTCTGGTGTCTGGTATTCCCAACTCTTTAAGAATTTTCCACAGTTTGTTGTGCTTTTTCAATAATCCAACGGATGTTGGCAACTTGGTATCTGGTTCCTTTGCCGTTTTTATATCCAACTTGAACATCTGGAAGTTCTTGGTAGTATGTGTAAGACATGTGAAAGGTTATTGCTGATTCTTTGATCAGAGAAAGCACTGTCATGAAATACGTTCACTTTTTTTGAAAATATATTTTTATTCTTTTGACTAGTGTTCAGTACGGAATAGAAATAGAATTGTACAGAGACTTCCCTCACTCTCTGCCACACACATTTTTTTGTATTACTAACATCCTCCATTAGTGAAACACATTTGTTACAATTGATGAGCCAATATTGATAGTTTATTATTAACTATAGTCCACAGTTAACATTAGAAAAGCAAAATGGCTGTCTGGGGAGGTCTTACAAATAGCTGTGAAAAGAAGACAAGTGAAAAGCAAAGGAGAAAAGGAAAGATATAAACATCTGAATGCAGAATTCCAAAGAATAGCTAGAAGAGATAAGAAAGGCTTCTTCAGTGATCAATGCAAAGACATAGAGGAAAACAACAGAATGGGAAAGACTAGGGATCTCTTCAAGAAAATCAGAGATACCAAAAGAACATTTCATGCAAAGATGGACTCGATAAAGGACAGAAATGGTATGGACCTAACAGGAGCAGAAGATATTTAGAAGAGATGGCAAGAATACACAGAAGAACTGTACAAAAAAGATCTTCACGATGCAGATAATCACAATGATGTGATCACTGACCTAGAGCCAGACATCCTAGAATGTGAAGTCAAGTGGGCCTTAGAAAGCATCACTACGAACAAAGCTAGTGGAGGTGATGGAATTCCAGTTGAACTATTCCAAATCCTGAAAGATGATGCCGTAAAAGTGCTGCACTCAATATGCCTGCAAATTTGGAAAACTCAGCAATGGCCACAGGACTGGAAAAGGTCAGTTTTCATTCCAATCCGAAAGAAAGGCAATGCCAAAGAATGCTCAAACTACCGCACAATTGCACTCATCTCACATGCTAGTAAAGTAATGCTCAAAATTCTCCAAGCCAGGCTTCAGCAATATGTGAACTGTGAACTTCTTGATATTCAAGCTGGTTTTAGAAAAGGCAGAGGAACCAGAGATCAAATTGCAAACATCCGCTGGATCATGGAAGAAGCAAGAGAGGTCCACAGAAGCATCTATTTCTGCTTTATTGACTATGCCAAAGCCTTTGACTGTGTGGATCACAATAAACTCTGGAAAATTCTTCAAGAGATGGGAATACCAGCCCACCTGATCTGCCTCTTGAGAAATCTGTATGCAGGTCAGGAAGCAACAGTTAGAACTGGACATGGAACAACAGACTGGTTCCAAATAGGAAAAGGAGTTTGTCAAGGCTGTATATTGTCACCCTGTTTATTTAACATATATGCAGAATACATCATGAGAAACGCTGGACTGGAAGAAACACAAGCTGGAATCAAGATTGCTGGGAGAAATATCAATAACCTCAGATATGCAGATGACACCACCCTTATGGCAGAAAGTGAAGAGGAACTCAAAAGCCTCTTGATGAAAGTGAAAGAGGAGACTGAAAAAGTTGGCTTATAGCTCGACATTCAGAAAACAAAGATCATGGCATCCGGTCCCACCACTTCATGGGAAATAGATGGGGAAACAGTGGAAAAGTGTCAGACTTTATTTTTCTGGGCTCCAAAATCACTGCAGATGGTGACTGCAGCCATGAAATTAAAAGACGCTTACTCCTTGGAAGGAAGGTTATGACCAACCTAGATAGCATATTCAAAAGCAGAGACATTACTTTACCAACAAAGGTTTGTCTAGTCAAGGCTATGGCTTTCCCTATGGTCATGTATGGATGTGAGAGTTGGACTGTGAAGAAGGCTGAGCACAGAAGAATTGATGCTTTTGAACTGTAGTGTTGGAGAAGACTCTTGAGAGTCCTTTGGACTGCAAGGAGATCCAACAAGTCCATTCTGAAGGAGATGAGCCCTGGGATTTCTTTGGAAGGAATGATGCTAAAGCTGAAACTCCAGTACTTTGGCCACCTCATGAGAAGAGTTGACTCATTGGAAAAGACTCTGATGCTGAGAGGGATTGGGGGCAGGAGGAGAAGGGGACGACAGAGGATGAGATGGCTGGATGGCATCACTGACTCGATGGACGTGAGTCTGAGTGAACTCCGGGAGTTGGTGATGGACAGGGAGGCCTGGTGTGCTGCGATTCATGGGGTCGCAAAGAGTCAGACACGACTGAGCAACTGATCTGATCTGATAGTTAACATTGGAGAACCAGTGACTCAGTGGTAAAGAATCTGCCTTCAGTGCAGCAGAGGTGGGTTCAATCCCTGAGTCAGGAAGATCCCCTCGAGGAGGTCATGGAAACCCACTGAAGTATTCTTGCTGGGAAATCCCATGGATGGAGGAGCCTGGTGGGCTACAGTCCATAGAGTCACAAAAAGTTGTTGGATATGACTGAGCGACTGAGCAGGAGCACATAGTTGACATTAGGGTTCACTCTTTGTGGTGTTCATTCTATGGGTTTTGTCAAACATACAATGACATGTATCCATTATTACAATATAGTACAGAATAGTTTCATTGCCTTAAAAATCTTGTGCTCCTCCTACTTATCTCTTCCTTCCTTCCCCCAAATTCCCAAACCTTTTTACTGACCTTTTTACTGAATTCTTAGTTGTTGCCTATTTGAGAATGTCATATAGTTAGAACCATATTCTGCATCGACTTTACAGACTGACTTTTTTCATTTCAAATATATATTTAAGGTTATTCATGTATTTTCATGACTTGGTAGGTCATTTATTTTTATAGCTGAATAGTGTTCCATTGTATGTGTTTGCCGCAGTTTATCCATTCACCTACCAAAGGACATGTTGGTTGCTTTCACTTTAGGGCAATTATGAATAAAGCTGTTATAAACATACGTGCGCAAGTTTCTGTGTAGACATAAGTTTTTAACTCATTTGGATAACTACCTGGTGGTGTGATTGCTGGAGAGTGTGGTGCGGATATGCTTAGCTTTGTAAGAAAGTGCCAAACTGTTCCTAGGTGGTTGTGCCTCCCTTATATTCCTACCAGCAATGAATGAGTGTTTCTGTCTCAAGGCTGCATTTTCCATTTGGAATTCTAATTTAGTAAACCAACATTTAATAAATAAGGAGCCAATTGTCTGCATAGCTACAGATGAAAATTATTTAGAGGATGGATGTCCTAAGTTAGAATCAACTTAACTGTCACAATCCACCTTGTCTTTCATTTTGGGGAGTAAATTTGATCTTTCTGCCTCGGGAATTATGATACTTTCTTTAACTTGTCTTCCAAAATCACATTGAAATGCTGACCTCCTCAAGAGCAATGCACTTTTTTCCCCCCCACATTCGGTCCTTGTTGATATCTTTTCCTTCTAGTGTCCCATTGTAAATTTGGCTAAAACTCACTTAACTACATCTGTAAAGTAGCTTCCAAGTTATTTTTATCATGAAATATTTGATTTTTAAAGAGCACTTGAAACAAGTATTTTATTATTTAAAATTATTCAATTTTTATCTAATTCACACCATGATTCATAGTTTTACTCTTATATCTGTCCATTCAAATATATTGTTACTTTTTTTTCAATAAGCTATGGAATTTTCTAACTTACAATGTGTCAAGAATATAATTTGCTATCATGAGCTCTGTAAGTTGGGCTTTTTAATAAATTGTTGTTTTCCCAACAGGATAGTATTTAAGTATGCACCTTCAACTTTCAGTTAATGTTAAATGTGGATCAGTTATTTTCTTGGAAGTATTTTTAAAAATACCATTCATGTTAAAAATACACAGATAATATAGCAGTTAGAATTCCACAGATCTTTAGTTTTCCTGTTTTAAATTTTATCTCTCTTCCACTTGCTATTTATTATCTATATTGGGATACCTCTGAAATACTACTGCATGGCTGTTCAGAGACATCATGTTTCAATATCAGATGCAAAGACCAGCCCCATTTTCTAAACAATTTTTAAACAAAAACCTTAATGACTCTCTTTTTGTTTTCATGAACAAACTATTCTCTTTCAGGAGGAGACTCAAGACTAACATTTTGCCATTTTAAATTTATATATACTTTCTTCTTCCCTGTAAGGAAATCAAATCATTAATTTGATTGTCATGCTGGTAGGTGTCCAGTATTTTATTGGTACAGTTCCTTTTCAGCAAGAAGAAGGTGTGATGTGTGCTGAGCCCACATTACCTGTGGTTTCCCTCCCTTGTGTTTTCCTCCCTCCAGAATGGGTCTACCCTGCTGCTATCAGGTGATAAGAGTGAGGCCTCTCTTCCTTGAAACTCAGAAGAGCATGAATCCAAACCAAGGGTGGAGTCTCAGGAAGGGATCTGGGCATTGGTTGAAGCTGCACCCCTAAGTCATCAGTCTCTCAGGAAAGCTGAGGTCCCCATAGGATGCCTCTTTCCAATTTGCTTTTATTGATTTTCAATTCAGGAAAAGATGGGTTGTGATTGAGCCTCAGAAGTTTTCATCCTAATTTGGAATAACTGGCAGGAACTACCCATTAGTCAACACATCACTGAGACAGCAAATATTTATTAGGAAGGGCTTCCTCTATGTATTAATCCCTTCATACATGCTAGGAACTGTATGTGAAGTGAAAGTGTTAGTCGATCAGTCGTGTCCAATTCTTTGTGACCCCATGGACTGTGCCTGTCAGACTTCTCTGTCCATGGGGATTCTCCAGCAAAGAATACTGGAGTGGGTAGTCATACTCTTCCCAACCCAGGGATTGACTCCTGGTCTCCTGTAGTGCAGGTGGATTCTTTACCTTCTGAGCCACCAGGGAAGCCCAGGAACTGTATATCAGCATTCAGTTTGATGTTACTCCTTTTAATCTGGGTGCGGGATGGATTTCACAGACAAGAGTTCCAACTTTAGCACTAGGATTATTTAAGCATTCTTTCTCATAAATAAGTGGTTAAAAGAGGCTTCCAAAAAATCAAGGAACCCAAAGATTTTTGTTGTTGTTGTTAATCATGGGCAACATATCATTTTAAGTAACTATGATCTATCTTTTTTAAAAGTTTGATATAATGGTGATAGTGATCCTTGGATTTGGGGGTGGAAAACTCAAGACAGGATGCTTTAACTTTATCCAATACTATGACCTCTATTTTCACCCTGTTTATTTAACTTATATGCAGAGTACATCATGAGAAACGCTGGACTGGAAGAAACACAAGCTGGAATCAAGATTGCCGGGAGAAATATCAATAACTTCAGATATGCAGATGACACCACCCTTATGGCAGAAAGTGAAGAGGAACTCAAAAGCCTCTTGATGAAGGTGAAAGTGGAGAGTGAAAAAGTTGGCTTAAAGCTCAACATTCAGAAAACGAATATCATAGCATCCGGTCCCATCACTTCATGGGAAATAGATGGGAAAGCAGTGGAAACAGTGTCAGACTTTATTTTTCTGGGCTCCAAAATCACTGCAGATGGTGATTGCAGCCATGAAATTAAAAGACGCTTACTCCTTAGAAGGAAAGTTATGACCAACCTAGATGGCTTATTCAAAAGCAGAGACATTACTTTGCCAACAAATGTCCGTCTAGTCAAGGCTATGGTTTTTCCAGTGGTCATGTATGGATGTGAGAGTTGGACTGTGAAGAAGGCTGAGCACAGAAGAATTGATGCTTTTGAACTGTGGTGTTGGAGAAGATTCTTGAGAGTCCCTTGGACTGCAAGGAGATCCAACCAGTCCATTCTGAAGGAGATGAGCCCTGGGATTTCTTTGGAAGGAATGATGCTAAAGCTGAAACTCCAGTACTTTGGCCACCTCATGAGAAGAGTTGACTCATTGGAAAAGACTCTGATGCTGGGAGGGATTGGGGACGGGAGGAGAAGGGGACGACAGAGGATGAGATGGCTGGATGGCATCACTGACTCGATGGACGTGAGTCTGAGTGAACTCCGGGAGTTGGTGATGGACAGGGAGGCCTGGTGTGCTGCGATTCATGGGATCGCAAAGAGTCGGACACGACTGAGTGACTGATCTGATCTGATCTGATCTGATGATCTCTATTCTCACAAAGTGATCTCTATTCTGACAGAAGTGTAATCATAGACAGAACAAACTGTCACCTTATGTGCTTAGTGCAATCTCTCTTGTATATTGAAAGAAATGTTTCAGCAAAACTAGAAATTAGTTAGAGGTAATGAATCTGCCTTCAATGAAGGCAATGGCACCCCACTCCAGTACTCTTGCCTGGAAAATCCCATGGATATAGGAGCCTGGTGGACTGCAGTCCATGGGGTCACTGAGAGTTGGACACTACTGAGCGACTTCACTTTCACTTTTCACTTTCATGCATTGGAGAAGGAAATGGCAACCCACTCCAGTGTTCTTGCCTGGCGAATCCCAGGGATGGGAGAGCCTGGTGGGCTTCTGTCTATGGGGTCGCACAGAGTCAGACACAACTGAAGTGACTTAGCAGCAGTAGCAGCAGCCTGCAATGCAGGTGATGAGGGTTCACTTCCTGGGTTGGGAAGATCCCCTAGAGAAGGAAATGGCAACCCGTCCAGTATTCTTGCCTGGGAAATCCCCCAGACAGAGGAGTCTGGCAGCCTACAGTCCATGGGATCGCAAGAGTTAGATATGACTTGGGGACTAAACCATTACCAGTACCATACTATCTATCTATCCAACTATCCATCTAACATGCAAACTTGTCACATTAGAGGAAGACCACCACTGAGTTGTTGCTTCACATTTCTTGCATGTATTTTAATAGGTGAGAACACAGTGTGCCATGATCATTTAAAATAATTTCCAAGTTCAGAATCTATCTACTCAAAGCTACAAATACAACCACCACCTTGTACCCAAACTCATCTTGTGAGGCCAAAAACGGTGTCACTTGGTGCTTGAACATGCTTTCCTATTGCCCATATCTTTTTGTTTCAAAATGCATAGAGGTTTTCAGCAGTTGCCTTTGAATATAAGCCCTCCTTTTATCCAGAAGACATAAAAACATTTAAAGTGTGATTTTGTTGTTCTCCATTCTGGATTAGCTCAGTTGGTAAAGAATCCGCCTGCAATGCAGGATACTCAGTTTGATTCTGGGCTGGGAAGATCTGCTGGAGAACAGATAGGCTACCCACCCACTCCAATATTCTTGGGCTTCCTTGTGGCTCAGTTGGTAAATGATCCTCCCACGATGTGGGAGACCTGGGTTCGATCCTTGGGTTGGGGAGATCCCCTGGAGAAGGGAAAGGCTACCCACTCCAGTATTTTGGCCTAGAGAATTCCATAGACTGTATACTCCATGGAGTTGCAAAGAACCGGATACAACTGAGCGACTTTCACTTTCCTCCATTCTGGATTTTGTGTCATCTTTAATAAAAGGATTATTTTTATTCTAAAAGTGTACTTCCACTACTTTGACTGTTCTTTCGTGGAAACTGGAGTGGCCTGTCCCAATCCCTTCTTCATGACCGGTGCAGTCGTTCTCAGACGCTGCTAGGTGTATCACTTTTGATGGTTCACGTCTCTTGTTTCCCACTGCACATTACCTTCCGCCTTAGGAAATTGCCTTGCTTAAGTTTCATCCCTACAAGTAGCAATTTGTGCCTATCAGTGTCTCCTTGTGTCCAATCTCAATTTCTTCCCTTTCTTAAATGGTGTATCTACCAAGAGCACTCTAGGATAACTCTTGCATGACATTATTCACTTTACTCTCTGTTTCTGGGGAACTTGAACGAAAATAGTTGCTATGAAGAGGGGACACAGAGAGTGAAACCTTCCAGCTGCTTTATTCACCCTTTGGTTGGCACTGAGTACTCTGTTGCTGATAGTAAGTGGATATGGATAGCACCTGGCATACTAAAGCAGTACAATCATTGAGCTATATTTTGATGGTAAATTTAGATGGTATGCAAATGGAAAGAATCTCATTTGTTGATACAATATTTCTGGAATTTGAGAAATATGAGAGAAACTGTGCTTATAAACAATGGCATTTGGTGACTCTTGCCGAGTACCACTGAATCATTAACGAGAGAAAATGGCAGGCTGTGGGTGATAAATCACCATTTCAAGAGAAACTGAAAGCAGAAAGTTTTTCTGGAAATATTTAAGGAAACCTTAATTTCTTGCAGCTGGAGGACAAACAAAATGAAAGATTTGGCTCAAAAGTTAATCATAAAATAGCAGAGCTTCACAGAAGGTTGAGCTATCAGCCCCACCTTCCTCTTACCCGAAAGTCTGAGACTTAACAGGAATTGAATGTGTCCATGAAGCTTGAGATGGAGATATTTGGGTAGATGAGCTTGAGATTCTTGATCCAATAAGTTTCCACTGAATCCACTAGGCTTACAGAAGTGAAACACACACACGTTGATTAGATAGTACCTCTCCTCCCACGGGACTGGGTCGGGGATGAGACAAGTGAAGCACACAGAGAGCAACATTTGAAGGGGCTCTCACTCTCAAGGTTGTGAAAATTCAGGGTCTTCTCAGGCCCCAAGCTTTTCTAGGCACCTCACTTGTCTCCCCCTAATCTTGGCCCTTCCTTCATGTTTGAAGTTTATGAAAAATACTTACATCAGGCAAGTTTCTTTCAAGACAAAGTTCACACCTCTCTTCTGTCATCCTGACCATTAACAGAAGTTGGATCTCAAGACAGTATGAATGATAAGATGCTGAGCTTCCTAAGGGAAGAAAAATATAATCCATGCAAGGAGCTGCAGAATTTCTAATATGTGTCAGTAAGATCTAGGACAGTGGACATGGGAAGAAATCCTGAGGTGTTTTCAAAGGGATGCAGAATATTAAGTTAGATTAGAGATAGTTTATAGACATTGGAGTAATCTTGCAGTACAAGATTTAACACTGTGGAAAAGACCCCAGTGATGCTATATTGGGAAGCAGTGCTGTTGAATAATATCCTTCAAACTGATAAAGAACTTTGAGACCAATAAATGAAATGGGCAACTCAATCAAGTGCCATTGTGAAGCTTATTGTGAGTAACTTACATACAGGAAGAAAGGGTCAGGCAGATGGATGATCCAGAGGCATTCACAGCTGCACTCACACCACTGAAAGGAGTACAGGGGGGAATTTAAGGGGTCAAAGTTAAAAATAGAATCTGACTACCACGTGAGTTGCATGTCTGCACAGACTGGAACTGGGACTATTTCCTCTCCCAGCAGTTTCATAACCATTAACCATCTGTATCACGAAAAGGCATTCTTATAGTTTTCTTATCTGATGAAGGCAAGGGTTAAACTTGATAGCTTATCTGACTTGGGTGCCTTCTTTGTGAGTAGGCTGAAGCTTGATCATGCAGAGAGAGGAGGGAGTATGACTATGGGTCTTACAGGAGATGACAAAATGAAGTTGGTGTGGTTCAACCACACGTTGCTGTGCTATTTGGATGTCTCTTTGAAATTTAGCAAAAGCAATTGCTCATACTAAGTATAAGTGCCATATCATAGAGAAATGGGTCAAAATGGGCATGCCAGAATGTATATCCTATGCAGAGATGGAAGATTCACCAGTTGACCTTGTTCCCAGAGCAGATTCAGAAGACATTCCTTTTACAGGTAACATATACAGTCAAGCCAAAAATCAGCTTTTCATACATGATTCTAAATAAGTTTTCAGACTCAGAACTCACCCACTTATTGAAGAAGAGGCTGAAAGTCTATGAGAAAGGATCTTTCAATGTGACATTCTATGGAGTGATCTTCCCCAGTCCAGCCCTCAAGGATTCTATTGCCTTTTAGTCATGTAATTATGCATTGGAGAAAAAATTTCTCAAGGAAAGAACTACTAAACACTGGTTCTGAATTGGCATGGACTATGGACTATGTTGGGCTTCCCAGGTGGTGCTAGCAGTAAGAACCTGCCTGCCAATGCAGGAGATGTGTCATAAGAGACATGGGTTTGATCCCTGGCTCAGGAAGATCCCCTGGAGGAGGGCACAGCAACCCACTTTAGTATTCTTGTCTGGAGAATCCCATGGACAGAGGAGCCTGGCAGGCTGCAATCCATAGGATCATAAAGAGTCAGACACAAGTGAAGTAACTCAACACACACACACACACACACACGGACTATGTTACTCTCCTGCCCTCTGTCATATTGTAGTTCAAAGGGACCTGAACCATCTGGTTATTCTGCAGAACAACACATTGATCCCCTCTACTGCTTTCATCATGTGAATTGCACCAAATGAGCAAGATGTGACCAATGTACAAGAATCCTCAGTGAAGACATTTGAGAAGGTGAGAAGTAAATCATAGCAAGATTTATAGCCTACCATATAAGAAGCCTGGGGTCCAGTGGGCTGAGGTATGATGGGACATCCTCTCCTAATAAAGGACACGTCATTGTATTACAACCCTCTTACTACCAAGGAAAAAGATTGATACTTGGTAAGCAGGCCTGCAGGAGGCATCATACTCTACACTCCTTCAGCCCAGTCACTGCGTGAATAAAAGTCTGCTGCTGCTGCTGCCGCTGCTAAGTCGCTTCAGTTGTGTCTGACTCTGTGAGACTCCAGAGACGGCAGGCCACTAGGCTCCCCTGTCCCTGGGATTCTCCAGGCAAGAACACTGGAGTGGGTTGCCATTTCCTTCTCCAATGCATGTAAGTGAAAAGTCAAAGTGAAGTTGCTTAGTCGTGTCCAACTCCTAGCAATGCCATGGACTGCAGACTACCAGGCTTCTCCATCCATGGGATTTTCCAAGCAAGAGTACTGGAGTGGGGTGCCATTGCCTTCTTAACATAAAAGTCTGCCAGCTGTGAATTGGATCCAGGTAGGGAAATAATTCTGCAGCATTTCCAGGCTATGGGAACAGTAAGAACGGCTGCTTGAGCCATGAAATCAGGAGGACATTCTAGTATTAGAGATAGCCATGGTGGATAAAGATGCTTGTGTGAATTTTAAGCCAGCCCCACCCAAAAGAGGATCACAACATAGAATGCCTAGGATTCTCAAACAAATCATATAATCAGCAACATATAAAAAACACGCTATCTGTAAAGTAGCTCTTGGTGTCTTAGTGGGTGGAGTAGAGATGGCTTATTCGACTATGTGATAGCAGGTGATTTTGTGGCCAAAGATAGATTCTGTCAGACCCACTAAATTCTCAACATGGGTAGCCCTACCAAAAGATCACTGCAAGTGAAAGCACCACATTTGGGGCTGAGCATAAGCAGGACCAGAAGCATGAGTAAACTATCAGATAGGTGGCCCAGAACTCTATCTGATCATCCATCAATGTGCTAAGGGTAACCTCAAGGAGATTAGATTGGAGAGACAGCTCAGTAGGGACTCATTAGTGAACGAGGATACAGAAGCATGAGTTCAGTTAAGAACGCTTCAAGTTGCAAATACTGTAAATACATTGAGAATGAGAGTTACAAAAGAACAGACAATAGAAAACTTGTTACAGGGGCTGCAGTGAGGGGAGATGGCTGTGGTGGAGAAGACAGGGAGAGGCTGGCAAAAGAAAGCAAACTTTCCGTTATAAGACAGGTAAGATCTGAGGCTCTAATGTATAATATAGTGATTATAGTTGGTAACACTGTATTATATAGTTGAAATTTGCTATGAGAGTAGGATTTAAATATTCTTACCAAAAACAACAACAACAACGTGTAAGGTGAAGGATGTTAATTTAAATTCATGGGGGGGATCCTTTCACAAGGTGCACATAAATTATTATGGCATAAATTTCAAATATATAACAACTCACAATTTTGTCAATTATACCTCAATAGAGATGGGGAGAAACTGAATCAGAGTTATAAATAGAAGCCTATATTGAATATGTAAATTTGGAAATCCTTTTGTGTACAGAGAGTAATTGAATCTATAGGAGTAAATGAATGAGAATAACAGGACTTTGATTCCAGTCTTGGGGGACTTCAAAGTTGAATGTCTTAGAGAGGAAGATTAGCTTGCAAAAGAGACTCAGAAATAGCAAGCAGACACCTAGGTGAAAAAGCTGGAGACTAGGGTCATGGAGCTAAGGGGAAAAAGAGTTTTATAAAGAAGAAACTCATTAAAAAGTGTCATATGTTGCTAAGACATCAAGTAAAATGAGAACAAAAAATGTTCACAGAATGTAGTGAATTTAATAGCAACAGTGTCAATTATTTAAATGACAAAACTGCACAGATAACAAATGAAATTGTATTGATGTCTGTCTGTGACATGATATGGAGGCAATGAGCATAGTTAACTCTCGTAAAATACTTGGCTGTAAAGGAGAGGAAAGAAATGAACCTGCATCTTGGAGGATTATTAGATAAAAAATACACTGTTCACTTTTTTTTTTTTTTTTTGCTTATTTTGTTAGGTTTTTGGAGTGAACTTGCTTAAGGGTGGCAATACTCCAGTTCAAGGTGACTTCCAGCTTTAATTTAAGGAGTAGAAAGCTGAAGAAAACAATACTACCAGCCTAACAACAACACAACAAGCTCAATATGGACAGTCAGTAGATTCACAAAACCAACTTTTTCTTGAACCTCTCAGAGAGTTGAGGATACTGAGCCACCAATTAGCCCAAAACCTAAAGGGAGACAGTCACCTACAAGAAGAGAGTTGATGTGAGCATTTGCTTACTTGGGGAAGATGCTACCACACACCGATAAGAAAAATTCAACAAGACTTTTTAATTAATTTCAAAGAATTGAGTGTGATATAGTAAGAAAATGGGCTTCCCTGGTACCTCAGATGTTAAAGAATCTGCCTGCAATGCAGGAGACCCAGATCTGATCCCTGGGTCAGAAAGATCCCCCGGAGAAGGGAATGGCTACCTACTACAGTATTCTTGCTTTGGAGAATTCCATGAACAGAGGAGTCTGGTGGGCTAAAGTCCATGGGATTGCAAAGAGTCAGATACAACTGAATGACTAACAGTAGTAAGAAGATATAGAACCACATGTGGTCCAGAGAAACAAAATGAATTAATTATTAACTGTAGGTTCTTCTTAATAAGATTGGGGGCAGTATGAGGGTCCTCTAAAAGAATCCCTTTCCTATCAGTAAAGGATGAGGGAGGAGAATACTTGTAACTCTTGGAAAAGCATGGAGCATTGTTTGGGTCCTTCTCTCTCTTTTACAGAATAGAGTTCTAAAGCATTTTGGGAAGAAAAATAGAACCTAGTGCTTTTACAGCACAGGTGAATATCAATTGCATCTTGGGAAATTAAAAAAAAAAAAAAAAAAGCCCATTCAGTGGGAAGGAGCAGGCAAAGGGATTGGCTCAGAGGAACACCAAGGGCTGGGTCTGATAATTGGGAAGGTCTTCACACTCAAAAAAAAAAAAACAAAAAAAAAACACAATATGAGAGTTGGAGTTAAGTTTTATTGGAGGCAAAATGAGGGTTGCAGCCTGGGAGATGGCACCTCATGTAGGTCTGAGAAACTGCTCCAGAGAGGCAGGGGGAAACAGTGTATATGTGATTTTGGAGAAGGGAGTATATATGCAATCAACCCTATATTTTTCCTAGAAGCTTTCTACTAGTCTCCTGAAGCTTTGCTAGTCATGAAGAACAGTCATCGCCATGAAGGATTTTACTGCTTTTCTACATATGAGAAGATACCAGAATTGGGCTCATAAAATTGGCTCCTGAAAATATCTAACCATCTGAAGATCTGTCCTGCCAGCTTTTCCCTGAGCACAGAGCGCCTCATTTCTGCTCTCCACCCTGAACTCCTTTCAGGGGGTGTTGAAGGTCAGCAGCTGCAGCAGCACATGATTTAATCCTCATAGAGGTAGATAGGTAGATGGCAAGTGCCCATGACAAGTGCCAATTTGTAGATGACAGTCTCATATGACCCAGGGACTCAGTGTCTGCCTAAGACCGAAGAGTAAGCAAAATAATGGGAAGTACTTCTTTTCCTTCTCCTTCAAAACCACCTCCAGTGTAACAAACATCACTATCAACTAGAGCGAAGTAGTAACATTGCTTGCAGAAGGGAAAGTGCACGGAGAAGGACACTCCGAGGGTTAGGGTGCAGAGAAGACCTAAATCAAGTGCGGAATGGACCTTGTAAGGGAGGAATCCTCCAACCAGCCTCGCCTCTAAAGATAAGGTAGTATCAGAGGAATTTGAGACATTTGGTTCCAGAGGGTGTCACAACAAGATGAAATCAGAAACCCACCTTAACTTCTGACTTCACTGACTCAATCTTCCACATTAAAATTGCAGCAGGAGGAAAGTGTAGCTATACACATTGTAGTCATAACAATTAATTTGCTTCAGTATCTACTGCTCAAGACAATGTACCTACTTTCCACCAGAAACTTCTGAGATAGAAAAAATTAAGCAAAAGCAGCACATTTCAAGAAACCAGCAAAAAATAGGGACAGATATAACATTAGATATGAATCTTAAAACAATTCTCTTGAGCAAAAGAGAAGAAAGTCTCTTGAGCAAAAGAGACTTTTCATATGCATGCCACTGGTTAACTTCAGCAGATACACAGAAACTGTAAGAAAGAATCAAATGTAAAAACACATTTACAAAGATGAAAAATAACTTTGACAGTCTAATGAGTAGATTTGACGTACCAGAGGAAATATCAGTGAACCTGAAAACGGGTCAGCTTGAAATTATACAAACTGAAACACATATAGAACATTGTTAAAAACAAACAAAAAAGAACATTGAATAAATGTGGTACAAAATTAAATCACCTAAAATATTTGCCATTGGAAACTTAGAAAGACAGGGATAACTGCTGAGACTTTTAAGAAGTCTATACAGATAATCCTAAAAATATACCAAAAGATACTAAAACTATAAAGTGACCTTAGCAAGAAGTCCAGTTACAAGTTAATATTTAAAGCCAATTATATTTTTATATGCTGCTGGTGGTGGTTTATTTGCTAAGTTGTGTCTGGCTTTTGCTACTCCATGTACTGTAGCCTGCCAGGCTCCTCTGTCCATGGAATTTCCCAGGCAAGAACACTTGAGTGGGTTGCCATTTCCTTTCAGGGGATCGATCTTTCAGACCCAGGGATCAAACCCATGTCTCTTGAATTGCAGGTGGATTCTTTACTGACTGAGCCACCAGGGAAGCCCCTAGGAAGCAAGCACATGGAGCCCAGAACACCCTGTCTGGGCTCATGGTGGTGGGGTGACCTAAGAAGCTAAGAAGGAGGGGAAGGTGCACACTGAGCTCTATGGCTCGCCCCACCTGCAGTGAGGATGGCCCAGTGTTGGAGCTCAAACCAGCGTGCTGCAGGGGTGGCAGGGAGGGCTGAGGCAGGTCCCCTTTGATATGCTAGCAATGAATACTTAGAAATTAAAAAGAGCAATTGCCAAAAGTATGAATACATGAAAAGGAAAGAAATCTTCCAAAGTATATACAAAATGTGTATACATGATGAAAATAATAAAACAAAGTTGAAATAAATCAGAGAAGAAACAATAAATGGCGAGGTACCACACTAAGCTGGAAAGGTTTAATATGGAAGCTCAAAACTGTTAAATGTCAATTTTTAGAAACTGGACTGATCTATTGGTTCAACCCAATTGAACTTGCAACCACTCAAGATTACTTTGTGTGTGTGTGTGTGTAGATTGACAGGATGTTTTTGCCTATGAAGAATTTAACCAATTGTCGATTTAAGAAAAAAGCGGAAAATTTTATTTGAACAAATCTGAGGATTATAACCCAGGAGACAGTCTCTTAGAAAATCTGGGGGACTATCTCACAGAAGGAAGGGGAGGCCAGCGCATGTGTCATTTTAACAAAGGGGTACACAAAGATTGAGCACATATCCTGGTAGATGTTTATGGCTATTTTCAAGGGGTATATCTTATTTAATGGCTTTGGTGCTCTTCTAGCTATAGGAAACTGTAAGAAACTGGGCTCATAAAATTTTCTCCTGAAAAGATCTAACTATCTGAAGGTCAGTTCTGTCAGTTTTCCCAGAGAACCAAGTGCCTCGCCTTGATCTTCATGCTGAATTTCTCTCAGCGTGTATTGTAGGTCGGAAACTGCAGTGCCTATTGACTTGATTCTTATACAACTGGATGGCGGGAGACACTTTATTTCACAGTCACCTCTCTTTTGGTTTTAATCTTGACCAAAATTTGGGAGGCATTTTGTGACGCATTTGACCCATGGCCCTAGAAATGCTCATTCCCCAGGTCAGGCAGATTTTGTTGATGGACAGACACTACAGTGGATCATTACTGGACTAGGTCCTGTTAACAGTAACCACTGGACCACCTGTTTTACTAGTCAGTTATGGTGCGGGAAATGATTCCCTCTTATTGCTTCTTCCCATTTCTAGGGTTACACTGTTAATATTTCAATCATATTTCACGTGGTCAATTGTTTCAAGTTGCTACGACATAATTATTTTTATTGGAGGCCCAGTCACACATGTAGTAATGCAAGAAACAATAATCATGTAAAACAGGCAGATTACAAGTAATACAGCTAGTGACATTGATAAGATCATAAGTAAATATTTAAGCTAATCTGCTGCATACTAATCACTGTCTTTAAGGGAAAGGATTTATTGGCATTGTACATAAAGTTCACCAAAGATGTCTGCATGTAGAAGGTGAGTGGTGGGTCATCATGACCCCTTACAAGATTGAGAAAGGAATGTTATCTTTTAAGGAGTTACATGCTGATGTCAGAGGAAGAAAAATTGATCTTTCTGGTTGAGCAGGCCATTGAGGGATTTGGTTAATACATAATGCAGATGTACAATGCACCCTGCAGGGGAAGGAAGAGGCCCAAAGGAGCAAAGAAAAAAATTATGCTTCATTTTCTCTTACTTTGCCTTAAATAATGAACTTTATTTAGTCAATTCTTAAATGTATAAGGAAAGGAAAAAAAAGGGAAAACTAATTGTTAAGTGAAGTCAAACGTAGAAAAGACACAGGGATACTTAAAAGTATTTATTTCTATTTTTGTGGATACATTATGAGGTATGTTTCATGAATAAAGAAAATAAAGTTCAGAGAACTCTATTGCTTGCAGACAGGTAAGCAAAGAATAGGGCTTATAATTAAATCAGAAATTCTCATATCAAAATGTTTCATTGAATTACATCAAAGCTAAATGCTCAACTCTGTCAAGGTGACTCTCTGAGTTTATAGTATAATTTACAAGACTATATCTGTAACCATGCAAAGAGGCTAGAGTATGTAATAAAAAACAAACCAAGTGTATGCAAAGTTTAAAAACAATTATTTTTCAAACAACTATTTTGGTTATATAATTTACAATAATGATTACTTTTTTTATTGTCTTTCCCAAATGACACTTTTTTTTTTTTTTTGGTGAATGCATAGCATAACAGAACATTTCAAATGAAATATTGACTAATAGTGTTTACAGTCTCCGCCCGGGGCAGACTGTCAGGATTCATTCCCTGGAAGGGGTTAGAATCATTACAGTTTATGGTGACAATTTAGGAGTGAAAAGTTCACCGAGATGGGAGAGGAGTCTCCAGAAAGCTTCCAAGGACTGAGATAAACTAATTCATAGTCAGATTATTCCTTCTATAATATAAAAAGTTGGACTGCAAACCAAATAATATCATGGTATGTATCTATAAAATTGTTTTAGAAACACTATATTTTAAAGTGATCTGACATTTTAAAAATTACTTGGGGTGAAAAAGAGTTTGAAAGGCTGCTGCTGCTGCAAAAAAAATGATTTTAAAGGATTTTTCAAATTGGAATATAATTGCTTCAGGAGTATGAAATGGCAACCTGCTCCTGTGTTTTTGCCTGGAGAATCCCATGGGCAGGGTAGTCTGGCGGGCTGCCGGCCAGGGGGTCGTGGAGAATTGGACACGACTGAACACAGCACCACACAGCATAATTGCTTGACAATGTTGTGTTGGTTTCTGACATATAATAAAGCGAATCAGCCATAATTATATATATGGCCTCCCCCTTGATCCTCTCTCCTCTCCCCACCCCTCTAGGTCATCACAGAACATCAAGCTGAGTTCCCTGTGCTATACAGCAGCTTCCCACTACCTGTTTTACATGTGACAGTGTATATATGTCAGTGCTACTCTCCCAATTTGCCCCATTCTTTCCTGCCCTCCTCCGTGTCCACAAGTACATTCTCTATGTTTGCATCTCTACTCCTGCTCTGCAAATGGATGATCCAAACCAATAGTATGACATTCCACTTGAGAGAAAGGAAATCTTTAGTTCATATTGTCCTTCCTCTTCTTTCTGAAGGAAGAGAATTTTCAGATTTTAAAAGGATGTTTCTATATTGCTTACTCTGAGCCAAAGCATGGAAGACTTGAAGAGATTGTTGGAGAACTTAATTTGTTCTACTGTCCAAGATTGACTATATTCTTTGTTACAGAGAGGACCTGAAAATATGTATGCCAACTGCTATCCATGCTCTTAGAGATTTTTCAAATTAGGACATTTGCAAGTGAAAAAATATAGAGAGATTTCTTTATGCGATCATCCTTCCTTAGAAATAAGCTAAAGAATAAACATCATTCCTCTAAGTACTCTTTTGCATGCTCAGTTGCTTCAGTCATGTCTGACTCTTTGAGACCCTATGCTCTGAAACCCACCAGGCTTCTCTGTCCATGGGATTCTCCAGGCAAAAATACTGGATTGGATTTCATGCCCTCCTCCAGGGGATCTTCCTGGCCCAGGGACTGAACTAGCATCTCCTGTGTGCATCTCCTGCATTGCAGGCAGATTCTTTACCACTGAGCCACTGGGGAACCCCAAGTACTCTCCTAGGAAAATAATTTTCTTATTTGTGCACAATATTGTCTGTAACATGTATTAGTGCCTAGCATTACCAGAGTCAATTTTACTAGAATGCGAGGAGAACTCACTTTTGTGGCAAGAACTTTCAGAACAACAAATCAGTGAGAAATAAACCTCTATTTCTTTTAATGCAATACCGAAGCTGAGCCCTTGTTACAGACTGGAGTGGTTGAACATATGTATTCCTTTTTCAGATGATGCTTTAAGACAATTGACTCTGACTTTCCTTATAAAGTAAATGAAGCTAAGAGCTAAGAGAAGCTCCAATATGTGGTCTAGTATCAGACACAAATAATATAACTAGACATCCCAGTGTGAAATGAAAAGATCTCTTGTCATATCAGTACACAAGAAATGTCACAACCATCAGTGATTCTGGCCTGCAAATATGAATGAGGACTCTCCAAACTGCAATCCTGAAAATGCCACCAACCCCCACGATGACTGCTGAGAAGCCCAGGGCAGCAGTGGAGGGAAGGAAGCCTTCTACCCCAGCTGCCACTCCTTAAGTTGGAAAAGGGAACAGAAAATAGCTTAGGTGCACATGAAAGGAATAGCTCAGTGAGCCCAGAGGTTTGCATCTTCCCATACACAGAAAGCTAAATTCTTTAACGTGGTAATGATTTTGATGTTCAGACTGCCTTCTTCATTTGTTGCAAACTCAAATATAGTCTGACTCCCCCTCCAGCCTCCTTGGAGCAGTTTTCTCAGAGCTACTGAGATGTTACCTCCCAGGCTCAGAGTCCTAAATATTCCCACCAAATAAAATAACTCTACTTTCAGATTGTGACTAAGTTTTAGTAGACACCAATAACCTGCTTATTAAAAAGCAGAGACATTACTTTGCCAACAAAGGTCCATCTAGTCAAGGCTATGGTTTTTCCAGTGGTCATGTATGGATGTGAGAGTTGGACTGTGAATAAAGCTGAGTGCCAAAGAACTGATGCTTTTGAACTGTGGTGTTCGAGAAGACTCTTGAGAGTCCCTTGGACTACAAGGAGACCAGTCCTGGGTGTTCATTGGAAGGACTGATGCTGAAGCTGAAACTCCAGTACTTTGGCCACCTGATGAGAAAAGCTGACTCACTGGAAAAGACCCTGATGCTGGGAAAGATTGAGGGCAGGAAGAGAAGGGGACGACAGAGGATGAGATGGTTGGATGGCATCACCGATTCTATGGACATGAGTTTGGGTAAACTCCGGGAGTTGGTGATGGACAGGGAGGCCTGGCGTGCTGCGTGCGATTCATGGGGTTGCAAAATGTCAGACACACGACTGAGCGACTGAACTGAACTGAACTGAATAACCTGCTTAAAAAAACTCAGAAAAATAGTTGATTGCAGGTGGGGCTTTTTCCACCATTGCATTTTCAAGTTTAGTTCAGTTCAGTCGCTCAGTTGTGTCTGATTCTTTGCAACCCCATGTACTGCAGCACACTGGGCTTCCCTGTCCCTCATCAACTCCCGGAGCCTACTCATGTCCATCGACTCAGTGGTGCCCTCCAACCATCTCATCCTCTATCGTCCCCTTCTCCTCCTGCCTTCGATCTTTCCCAGTCTTTCCCTCCCAATCTTTCAGGGTCTTTTCCAATGAATAAATTCATCACATCAGGTGGCCAAAGTATTGGAGTTTCAGCTTCAGCATCAGTCCTTCCAATGAATATTCAGAACTGATTTCCTTTAGGATTGACTGGTTTGATCTCCTTGCAGTTCAAGGGACTCTCAAGAGTCTTCTCCAACACCACAGTTCAAAAACATCAATTCTTTGGTGCTCAGCTTTCTTTATAGTCCAACTCACATCCATACATGACTACTGGAAAAAACATAGCTTTGACTAGACGCAACTTTGTTGGCAGAGACATTACCAACCTGTGACCTGTTGGCAGGTCACAGCTTTTCTTCCAAGGAGCAAGTGTCTCTTAATTTTATGGCTGCAGTCACCATCTGCAGTGATTTTGGAGCCCCCCAAAATAAAGTCCGTCACTGTTTCCATTGTTTCCCCATTTATTTGCCATGAAGTGATGGGACCAGATGCCATGATCTTAGTTTTCTGAATGTTGAGCTTTAAGCCAGCTTTTTCACTCTCCTCTTTCACTTTCATCAAGAGGCTCTTTAGTTCCTCTTCACTTTCTGCCATAAGGGTGGTGTCATCTGCATATCTGAGGTTATTGATGTTTCTCCTGGCAATATCGATTCCAGGTTGTGTTTTTCACCCCAATATAGAGCTTTGCTTTCAATGTTTAGAGGCCAAGAGTTCTAAATTTGATCTGCCTATGTGGATAAATTAGGGAGGAAATGTGTCTACTGTTGCTACTGGGACTGGGCTCAAAGGTAGTTAAAGAAGAAAGGGCTCCCAAATTTCCTTGAGTGACCCTCAGTCTTCCTCACTGGGGCTTGTATTGCCTATTATGTTTTTATATCATCTACAATTCAATTCTGAGTTTATCTTTTTGATTTTTCTGAATCAGAGTCTTCTGGAACAAAAGTGGTTACAATTTTTGAAACAAACTGAAAGATGTATTTCAGTACCATTAGATAGCTACTATTTTCACCCTGAAATAAATTTTATGTAGGCAATCATTGCTTTATTTATTCCAACGCCATTAGGTAGGCACTTACTTTGTTCCATACACTCTCCTAAGTATGAGATTGCAGCATTGAATTAAACACACAGAAAAACTTCCCAGAGCTTGAATTATAAGCATTAGTAAAGAAATACTTTTATGGGAGTAAAATAAGAAGATAATCATCACTGAGAATTCAGATTTTCTGTTCTGAGACCAATAGACCAGGGGAATGTCAGAGTTTAAAGCAAATGCTTTGACAAGACTTCCTTTATATATCATGCTGCTGCTGCTGCCAAGTCGTTTCAGTCGTGTCCGACTCTGTGCGACCCCATAGACGGCAGCCCATCAGGCTCCCCCGTCTCTGGGATTCTCCAGGCAAGAACACTGGAGCAGGTTGCCACTTCCTTCTCTAATGCATGAAAGTGAAAAGTGAAAGGGAAATCGCTCAGTCGTGTCCAACTCTTAGAGACCCCATGGACTGCAGCCTACCAGGCTCCTCCATCCATGGGATTTATATATCATACTTATGTATATATACATATATGTATATTTTATATGTAAAGCAGACAATAAAGACTAAAATGTGGTATAGCTGGGATAATATTTGATAATTATAATGCAAGAAAGTAACTTCTAAATAACAACAAAAGAGATTTTGAGTGGCATTTTGAAAACTTTGTTTTAATCAATATTTTATAGTAATTTTTATATGTATAAGATTGTATTTCATGTTGGAAAAGTGCAATGCAACAGAAACATAATTGAGATAGATTAAAATGAATGTGCTGATCATTTAGGAAAAATAAATCTAAAATATATTCTGCACACATTAGAAGCTTCCCATAAAGACCTTAATCTCTGCATGGCCCTCTCTCTTGCCCCCTCCCAAGTGTCCCACACACAGGCAACTGTCACTTTTTCACTGTTTAATGAATGATAAGCAAAACCTGTGCTACCCTGGTGGCTCAGCAGTAAAGAATCTGCCTACAATGCAGGAGATGCGGGTTCAATCCCTGGGTTGGGAATATCTTCCAGAGAAGGGAATGGAAACCCACTCCAATATTTTTGCCTGGGAAATGCATGGACAGAGGAGGCTGGTGAGCTAGTCCATGGGGTCACAAAGAGTTGGACATGACTTGCTGACTAAACAACAACAAACAAAACCTAGAGAATTTGAGGAACCACTTCACATTCTGGAAAATTAAGGCTGAAATTCTAGCCTCTAACACATATCTGAGATACAGAAGATGCAAGAAATGCTGGTTATTGTTTTAATTAGGATTATTGTGATTATTAATTTTAATATTTTCTTCTTCCCTGTTACTTGTATTTAAGAAAGATTCATTTAATTTCTTATCTCTTGTAGTGTCTGAAAATTTCCAGGCATTCAGCAAAATTTTTCTGCATATAAAAGTTATTGAGATAATATCCTATTTATAGATGGTATGAAGTTTAATGAGGATAGTTTGGCTAAAAGACGATAGTCATGAAATATTACCTATTAGAGTATATCTAATTGATGTTTTCAAATTGCGGTGTTGAAGACTCTTGAAAGTCCCTTAGACTGCAAGGAGATCAAGCCAGTCAATCCTAGAGGAAATCAACCCTGAATATTCATTGGAAGGACTGATGCGGAAGCTCCAATACTTTGGCCACTTAATGTGAAGAGCTGACTCACTGAAAAAGACCTTGATGCTAGGAAAGATTGAATACAAAAGGAGAAGTAGGTGGTAGAGGATGAGATGGTTAGAAAGCATCACTGACTCAGTGGACATGAATTTGAGCACACTCCAGGAGATAGTGGAGGACAGAGGAGCCTGGCCTGCTGCAGTCCATGGGGTCGCGAAGAGTAGGACGTGACTTAGCGACTGAACGACAACAACAAAGAATAGACCAAATAGGATAAAGTGTTATAAGAATAAATTTATAAGTGTCTTTTAATGTTCAGGAACACATATAGGATAGAAAGCATATGAATTACCTGAACAAATGATACACATTCCTACTAGGAATGTGCCGAGTCATCTGCAGTTGTACCAGGAGATATATGGGCGTTTAAGTGGAGAAAATGGGTTAAGTCATAATAATACAAAGCCTGAAACTTTATGCTTGGGTTAAACACTGGTTGGAGAAATGTTAGCCTGCCAATGACTACATCAAAGTCAAACATGGATTATTAGTCACAGATGTGAAACAAGAAAATAGAAGCAGCTGCTCTTGGGTTTGCCCAGCTAAGTCAAGGCTTTGGCAGTATGACATTTTCCTCTTGTTGGGATTGTATGAAAGGATCCCTGGAAGGCAAACAATCCTAATATATAACTTCTTGATAGATGATTTCTATAAATGGATTTTCTGTCCTTGATTATCAAAACAGGCTATTCATAGAGGCAGCATTGAGGAAGTTCATGAGAGTAAGGCTGAAGTCCAAATGCTTTTCTGTGAATTTCATCACATCTCATAATGAACTGTTTTCCTGACAGATATCAATCAGTATTGGTCACAGACCTGATCTCATATTTTGACTATAATTCTTTATAGGATTGTGTGACTCTGTGCAACTTAAACTCTTAAGGACAGGGATCTTAAGTATAAAATAAGGGCATGAAAACCTAGTATTATTACAAAGATTAACTGAGATAATGGATTATTGCGAACATTAAATTTTCATTAAATTAAATTAAAACATTAAATAATGGAGGAATACAGGTTTATACCTGACACAAGGAAGATTCAAAATGGTCCCTTTGAACCTTCTTCCCAACTTCTAGGGAAGAGACTCATGCATAAGTAAATAATCAGACAAGTCTCATATTAGGAGTTTTACTTATGAAAAAGAACTTTTAAAAAAATAGAATTGAATGGAGGTAAATAATTTTAACTTCAGTGAAATATATTTCCTTCATGAAAGTGAAGGGTGAAAGTGGAGAATGAAAAAGCTGTCTTGAAAGGCTTTGGTTTTTCCAGTAGTCATGTACGGGTGTGAGAGTTGGACCATAAACAAGGCTGAGAGCTGAAGAATTGATGCTTTTGAACCGTGGTGTTGGAGAGGACTCTTGAGAGTCCCTTGGACTGCAAAGAGATCCAATCAGTCCATCCTAAAGGAAATTAACTCTGAATATTCATGGGAAGGACTGATGCTGAAGTGAAGCTCCAATACTTTAACCACCTGATGTGAAGAGCTAACTCACTTTCCCTGATGTTGGGAAAGATTGAAGGCAAAAGGAGAAGAGGGTGGCAGAGGATGACATGGTTACATAACATCACCAACTCAATGGACATGAATTTGAGCTAACTCCGGGAGACAGTGAAGGAGGAGCCTGATGTGCTGCAGTCCATGGGATCGCAAAGAGTCAGACACAACTTATGACTGAACAATAACAAAAATATATTCGGGGAAAAATAACTTTAATACCAAGAAGATGCTCCAAAAATGAGCAGAAAGTGAGATTGTATATAAAAGGCAGTTGAAAATATCATTCAAATATTGGGAGAAAAAGTAAGCATAGAGATGGGATTAAGATATTTTTCCTTCAAGGAAAGCAATATTATTTCATATGGAGCAACTGATTTTCAGTATTCATTAGGATATTCTTTCTTTGATATATTCTTCCAGTTGATTCTAATTACTAAGTCAACTTTGGGAAATTATTTTAAAATTCATCTTTTAAATACATTTGGAGAATTATGTAAAATATTTAGTTGTCCTATCACTGGACTGGAAGAAACACAAGTTGGAATCAAGATTGCCGGGAGAAATATCAATAACCTCAGATATGCAAATGACACCACCCTTATGGCAGAAAGTGAAGAGGAACTCAAAAGCCTCTTGATGACAGTGAAAGTGGAGAGTGAAAAAGTTGGCTTAAAGCTCAACGTTCAGAAAACGAAGATCATGGCATCCAGTCCCACCACTTCATGGGAAATAGATGGGGAAACAGTGGAAAAGTGTCAGACTTTATTTTTCTGGGCTCCAAAATCACTACAGATGGTGACTGCAGCCATGAAATTTAAAGACGCTTACTCCTTGGAAGGAAAGTTATGACCAACCTAGATAGCATATTGAAAAGCAGAGACATTACTTTGCCAACAAAGGTTCATCTAGTCAAGGCTATGGTTTTTCCTGTGGTCATGTATGGATGTGAGAGTTGGACTGTGAAGAAGGTTGAGCACAGAAGAATTGATGCTTTTGAACTGTGGTGTTGGAGAAGACTCTTGAGAGTCTCTTGGACTGCAAGGATATCCAACCAGTCCATTCTGAAGGAGATCAGCCCTGGGATTTCTTTGGAAGGAATGATGCTAAAGCTGAAACTCCAGTACTCTGGCCACCTCATGCGAAGAGTTGACTCATTGGAAAAGACTCTGATGCAGGGAGGGATTGGGGGCAGGAGGAGAAGGGGACGATAGAGGATGAGATGGCTGGATGGCATCACTGACTCGATGGACATGAGTCTGAGTGAACTCCGGGAGTTGGTGATGGACAGGGAGGCCTGGCATGCTGCGATTCATGGGGTCGCAAAGAGTAGGACACAACTGAGTGACTGATCTGATCTGATCTAATACCTCTATATGATTATTTCTATGTAATCAAATATTATTTTATTCTCCTCAGTACAATTATGTAGTATCTGTCCAAATCCTTTTTAATATGATTTACTGTACCCTGATGTGTATACCAAAACTATTGCTTTGTGTGCAACATATCTGAATTTTCTCATTATTGATTCTGATAGCTTTTAGATGAATTCTTCCTACCATTCTTTCTGTGTGTGTCTGTCACACACACATGTCTCTGTCAGACATTTTTTTAGATATTGTGAAATCTGGAAACAAAGATGAGATAACTTTCCTACTACTATAATTTGTTGTTCAGTTGCTCAGTGGTGTCTGACTCTTTGTGAGCCCAGGGCAGCATAAAACTGGTCAGGATGTCAAGCAGCAGGTACACTCATTCTGTGCTGGTAGGAATGTAAAACAACTCTGGAAGACATTCATACTTTATTGCAAAACTAAATATATCCTAATTACAGTATTCAGCAATTTCAGTCCTTGGTATCAAATATGTATCCAAGTAAGCCGACAGCTTATATTCACAGGAAAACTGCATACAAGTGTGTATAGCAGCTTTATTAACAATTACCACAACTTGGAAGCAACTAAGATGTCCTTCTATAGATGAAGGGTGAACAAACCATGGTAGGGGCTCCTCTGTTTATGGACTTCTCCAGGTAAGTGGGTTGCCATTCTCTTTTCCAGGGAATCTTCCCAACCCAGGGATCAAACCCAGGTCTCTTGCATTGCAGGCTGATTGTTTACTATCTAAGCCCCCAGGGAAGCCTGGTATATCCATACAGTACAATACATTTTTGGTGACAAACATAAATGAGCTATCAAGTTATTGAAAGACACAAAAACCCTTAAGTGTATATTGGTAAGTGAAAGAAGTTGATTTGAAAAAGCAAAATACTGTATGATTTCAACCATGCCATTCTGAAAAAGGCAAAGTTATGAAGGCTGTAAAAAAAATCAGTGGTTGCTAGGGGACTTGGGAGAGAAGGAATAGAGAGTGGTTAGGTGGAACACAGTATAACATAATGATGCTATATTATATTGCAATGGTGGATACATGCCAACTTACATATGTTAAAACTCATAGAATGTATAACATGAGTATGTCCTAATGTAAAATTTGGCTTTTAGTTAATAATAATGATTTAATATAGTTTTTTTTTACTTCCCTGGTAGCACATCTAGTACAGAATCTGCCTGCAATGTGGGAGATCTGGGTTCGATTCCTGGGTTGGGAAGATCGCCTGGAGGAGGAAATGGCAACTCACTCTGGTATGCTTACCTAGACAGTCCCATGGACAGAGGAGCCTGGCGGGCTACAGTCCATGGCGTCACAAAGAGTTGGACAGGACTGAGCGACTAAGCACAGCACACGTGTTCTTCATTGTGACAAGTGTATTACACAAATGCAAAATGTCTTGCACTAATGGAGGATGTGTACAGGGGACATAGGATACTTTCTATACTATGCTTCATTTTTTTTTGTTTTGTTTTAAACCTAAAACGTCCCTAAAAAGTAAAATCTATTAATTAAAAAAATGAATAAGATCAGTTCCCACCCTCAGTACACCTGTATTATGGTGAAAGAAGGTAAAGGATGAAAAAAAAGATGAATACAGAAGTTGATAAATGAGGATCGAGGAAAGTGTGCACTCTCTGTTGGTAAATGATAGTTGGGTGTTGGGCTGGGGACCTTTAGATGTCATGGTTAAAGGTCTCTCTGTGACACTTAAGCTGGATTAAGATCAGCTGTTTCTCAAAAGTAGGGCTTGCATCTACTCATTTTCCTAAAAACTACATTGCTAATAAGAGTTGGAGTAAATCTGGTTTAAACAGAAGAGTTTTTAACTAGTTTTACTACTTCTTCACCTACTCATTTCCAATCCTTGAAAGACTAAAAGTAGTGCTTTGAAAATACTAATTCAATCATATCACTTCCTGGCTTTCAAAATCTTTGCTTTCTCATCTATAACACAGTATTCCAAGAAGTTCCATTGCTAACTGGAGTTTCCTTTCCAGCTTAACCTCACTGTACCCCCTCTTCTGCTTCACTAAAATGCCATCCTTACCAAGTTCTCACCTGGGTCCTTTTTGCCTTCAAATACATAAACTCTTCCTGACCTCAGGGCCTTTGCGCTTGCTATGCTTTCTCAGGCATTATCTCCCAATTCTTCTTTTAAATAGCTGTGATGATCAGCATTAGGAAAAAAAAAATTAACAACATAGGCAGTGGTAAAATGCATGCTTTTTATTCTTCCATCAACTCATCTCCATGGCTGACCCTCCCTTAGTCCAGATCTTTAATCAAAGTTCTTTTTCTCTGAGGTTGTCCTTGCCCTCTCTGTGATATATATGTCCTTCCTTGCTTTTTCCCCTTTAGTGTTTATCATGTTCAAACTTGCAATTCCTTTCCTTGTTCAGTTCAGTTCAGTTCAGTCACTCAGTCGTGTCCGACTCTTTGCGACCCCATGAATCGCAGCACGTCAGGCCTCCCTGTCCATCACCAACTCCCAGAGTTCACTCAGACTCATGTCCATCGAGTCAGTGATGCCATCCAGCCATTTCATCCTCTGTCGTCCCCTTCTCCTCCTGCCCCCAGTCCCTCCCAGCATCAGAGTCTTTTCCAATGAGTCAGCTCTTCGCATGAGGTGGCCAAAGTACTGGAGTTTCAGCTTTAGCATCATTCCTTCCAAAGAAATCCCAGGGCTGATCTCCTTCAGAATGGACTGGTTGGATCTCCTTGCAGTCCAAGGGACTCTCAAGAGTCTTCTCCAACACCACAGTTCAAAAGCATCAATTCTTCGGCGCTCAGCCTTCTTCACAGTCCAACTCTCACATCCATACATGACCACAGGAAAAACCATAGCCTTGACTAGACAAACCTTTGTTGGCAAAGTAATGTCTCTGCTTGTTATCACAAGGAAATTACATTTCCTTGCAATATTGTTAAGTGTTTGTATTTCTAACCAGAATATAATCTTCATGAGGACAGGGAATTTTGTCCCTTCAGAATTTTGTTCTTTCTTCAGCACCAAGGAAATGCCTGGCCCATAATGACACTCAATAAATTCCTGATGAATGAATGGATAAAAGCACAGGTAATATTTACAAAAAGCCTACATTTTTGTTAAAATTATAAAGAGTTTTAATAGAAGTAAGTATCATCTTATTTTACATTCTCTCTGAATATATTATATAGCTACTATGTAACTTACAAACTCATATTTTCTTTCCCTAGATTTATAAACAACTTGAACATAGACATTGTTTTCCATTCACTGAAATTTACCTGGGGCTCACACTGAAGTTTGTACTGTGTCAATCATTCTGTCCACTATTGAGGGTGAATAAAATTTTAACTTTTAATATAAGAAAACAAATACAAAGACTCTCTCTCAGTACACTTTTATTTTAAAGCTAGACTTTTAGAACTAGGGTTTAGCCTTTAAAATTTAAATGAAGGATTCTGCTAGTTCTGCATAAGATGGCAAATATAAATAATATATTGATTTGGAATGAAGTCATTTAAGTTTAGTGAATATAGGATTTTTTTTACATTGATAATTATTGACAAACTAAGATAATTATTATAATAAAACATGTTTTTTCATTTTTTTGGCTACAGTTGTCAGAGGCAGATTATTGGGTTATCTTTTGGAGTTCTTTGCCTCAACTTAAATGAAACCTACTATATTGGAAGAATGGTGAGGAGCTGATCAAATTAAGAGAAATCTGAAAAGCCAAACCTTAGCTAGAACAGATAATAAGGAAATATCAGGAAATTTTGCAGCAGGAATTGGGTTCCAACTAACTTTGGTTTTTCTCCAATAGAGAATCAGACTGAATCAAGGTGCATTCCTATACCCCAGGGGAATTGCGATTGATCAACCGTTCCTGCTGCCCTGGAATGTGGAAGCAAGAGGCAAAGGAAAACAGAGGACCATATTCAGAAAGGAAAGGGAAAGTCTGGCAAGCCAGCCAAACAAAAGAATCCAGTCTACTGATTGATTAAATAGGCTAAGGTCCCTACCTAATGCCAAGAAATCATTGAAAAGGGGACTGAAACATGAATTCATAGAATTGGTATTATTATGCCTGAAAAGCAGGGATTTTGATTTTATTTTTGCTTTAAGTCATATTTAGGTGTCTGATAATTTTCAGAACTCAGAAATAATTATGCATCTAATAAAGCTCGAGATCCTTACTTACAGTCAACTCAGGCAAAAATCTGAAGATACAACCTAATAATATTCCTGATCTTTGTTTGATAAATAATATTGCAAAGCTTTACAAGAGAAAAATGATCACTGCTTGGTGGAATGCCTGTGATTAACATTTCATTATAATCCCAATGAAAATAAGCTTTCTTGGTACTTATCTCCCTAATTTTGAAAACTTTGGCAATTGTAGCAACCTTATGGTGGCTCGGTGGTAAAGAATCCTCCTGCAATGAAGGAGCCTCATTAGATGCCTGTTCAGTCCCTGGGTTGGCAAGATCTCCTGGAGGAGGGCATGGCAACCCACTCTAGTATTTTTGCCTGGAGAATCCCCATGGACAGAGGAGCCTGGGAGACCACAGTCCATAGTGTCTCAAAGAGTCGGACATAGCTGAAGGGACTTAACATGCAGGATGCACATACTATTGCTAACTCTGTCTTTCTGAATAAATGTAGTCTTATTATCCCACTTATATCTGTCATGTACAGGTATCACTCGCATGTTTTCATGTTTTTTGGTTTTTTTTTTAGTTCAAGTACAGTTAGAGGGAAAGTTTGCTCATAGAAATAAAAATTCAAGTGAGCCCTTTCCTATATTTATGATGTTTCCCCTCACTGTCTACACTTTATGTGAATGTTCCTGAAATGGTTTCCTTGGTAACCAGAAGGAGCCTGGCTCTGAGTGGGTATAGTACAGGCTCACACTTTTAGACATCATTTGCTTTTAAAAATTAACTGTTCAATGGAATAGTCAGTAAAACAGATGAAAAGCATATCTCAGTTTTGTTATAGAATTAACATCTTGCTAGTGTTTTTCCGTTTGAACATTTTAACATCTTGCTACACACTATATACTCTTGCAATTAGTTATAATTCAGAGAAAATTGTTATTTATTATAGATGCCATTTTAGGAAGTTATGGTAGTGAAGCAGTTTCCTTTTCCACATCCATTTAAAATTAATTGCAATATCCTATAACTATCATCCAAGTGACATCCAACACACAAATGTTTAATGATACCAAATCACAGAATAAACAAAGTGAAATCCAATGTGCCTCCATGCACCAGGCTGCCACAGTCAGAGTCTAAACTAAATGTCAGAGGTAATGAAAAACTGACTGATTTTAATAGAATCAAATAGATTGTAAACAGCAGCTGGTTATCAGTGTTCATTATGAAATAGTAGCAAAATCTCTTCATTCTGATTTTTAGCTTATCTATGTGGTGCTATTTCACATGAAAATTGTAAACAATATCTCCTGCTGAATTTGATTTTATTGAGCCATCATTTTTCTTTTATCCAGAAGTTCCCTGGACTCTTCCAGACCCCTTTTGCCACACCATGTTTGTTATCTGAAATATGTGGCTTTAATGAAATTTTATATGCAGTGCTATCCCTTTGGTAATTGATTTATGTCATACTCATGAAATTATAAGATATTCACACTACAGGAGCTAACTAAAGAATGAAGAGAGGTTAGTAGGTAACTTCCGATTGTTGTTATTGTTCAGTCGCTAAGTCGTGTCCGACTTTTGTGACCCCACTGAGTGTCAATCTTGAGGCTCCCCTGTCCTTCATTACTACTTCATTTCTTCTAAGAAATTCTTGCCCACAAGTAGTAGATATAATGGTTATCTGAATTAAATTCGCCCATTCCCATACATTTTAGTTCACTGGCTCCTAAGATGATGTTCACTCTTGCCATCTCCTGCTTAACCATGTCCAATTTACCTTGATTCATGGACCTAATACTCCACGTTCCTATGCAATATTGTTCTTTACAGCATCAGACTTTTCCTTAACCATCAGACACATCCACGACTGAGTGTCATTTTTCTTTGGTCAAGCCGCTTCATTCTTTCTGGAGCTATTAGCAGTTGCTTTCTATTCTTCCCCAGTAGTGTACTGGACACCTTCCAACCTGGAGAATTCATCTTCTGGTATCATACCCTTTTGCCTTTTCATCTTCTTCATAAGGTTCTCACAGCGAGTATACTGAAGTGGTTGCCATTGCTTCCTCCACGTGGACCACGTTTTGTCAGAACTCTCCACTGTGACCTGTCTGTCTTGGGTGGTCCTAGACAGCATAGCTCAGAGCTTCATTGAGTCATGCAAGTCCCTTAGCCACGACAAGGCTGTGACCCTTGAAGGGGAACGTCTGATAACAGCATGTTAGTTTAGAACTTCATTGGCACCCTAGTGATCATTTTATTAGTTACATTTTTTTTCCTACCTCTTAACATTTTCATGCAAATTCAGGTAGCAATAAAACTCTATCAAATTCATATCCTTCTGTTTTTTTTTCTGGACAGTTTCTCTAAAATATTATAACTAAACTGAATCTGTTTCCCTTGCCAAGAACACTAGAATGACAGCTTGTCTGGTGTGTCTATGACATCATCAGCTTCTCTTCCCACCCCCTTCCCTTCCCATGCAATGCGTGTTATTGGCATGCTTTGAAGAGCTCTGTCAAAATTATTGAATCACTTTGTCCTAGTCTCTTCCTTTATCACCAAATTAATTAAAGCACCAGCTCTGCTTTTCTTCTGTAGCATTCATTACTCACATTATGTGCCACTACCTTTTTTTTTTAACAAGAGTACATTTTTATTTATTTTAATATATGAATACAAACCAAAATGACATGGAATATTTGAACAGTAGCAAAGTTAATTTTTTTGTTGTTGTTGTTGACAAAGTAATGTTTCTGCTTTTTATTTTTAAATTTATTTTTAAATTTAAATTTATTTATTTTAATTAGAGGCTAATTACTTTACAATATTGTATTGGTTTTGCCATACATCAACATGAATCTGCCACGGGTGTACACGTGTTCCCAATCCTGAACCCCCCTCCCACCTCCCTCCCCATACCATCCCTCTGGGTCATCCCAGTGCACCAGCCCCAAGCATTCTGTATCCTGCATCGAACCTGGACTGGTGATTCATTTCTTGTATGATATTATACATGTTTCAATGCCATTCTCCCAAATCATGCCCCCCTCCCTCTCCCACAGAGTCCAAAAGACTGTTCTATACATCTGTGTCTCTTTTGCTGCCCCTACCTTTTAAGATTAACCATCAGAAATTAAAAGATGGAAAAAACCCTCATTCAAATAAAGCATAGTTTCTGACTCTAGGTCTCTTACTCTTTTCTCTTCCTACCTTCCTTCCTTTTTTTCTATTTGGTATGTTGAAATTATGCTTTATACTAACGAGGATATTTGCTCACCTTGTAAACACTCCTTCAGATTTGAAATCTTGTGGAAAAGATGCAGTATTTCATTTATTTCCCAAATAATAGCTCTTGAATTAGTGCATATGAAAGAGGACTCCTTTGCCTTGATTAATAAGGTCCAAATGCTGAGGCAGATCTCATCTGCCATGATTTGGCAGACATTTTTTGGCCACATGTTTTTCTTCCATTTTTTAACTGACATGACAAAAAATGTAAATATCAGCATGTTCTGAGATATAGTTCAAATGGTTTGCAAGTTCTATGCATTGAGTTAAAAGGTAGTTACCTATATAACCCAGATTATCATTACATAATTTCGTACAACTGCCTTACACATGGATTCTGCCAGTGCTCATGATGACAAAAATGGGTTTCAAATTATTGTAGTACCAAAAAGATGCCAAGTAGAGGTTTCATATAGTTTTGGACAGAAAGTATAATTGGCATACTGAGTCTTAAGTCACAGCATTAATGAATATCCCTAAAACAAAACAACTTTAACTAAGTAATCTATTTCCTATTCAGGTCATTGATCATTCCAACTGAATCATTGCATGGACGTTTAGCAACATATGAAAATTGATGGCATCTAAACTGAGACTTGAGGGAAAAGAAAGGATGAGATTTAAGCAGAGGTCCTGAGTCCGGAGAGAACTGATCATTGATACGAAGCTGATGAAAAGTCAGGAGTAAAGTAAGCTGGGTGGATGATATTACCAGATAGGCTAGGATATAAGCTGGGCCTAATTTAAACAGGATCTTACAAAGCATACAAAAATGGTGAAGATAAAATGGGATCCATAATATAAGGACCTTTACTAATAATAGTTGATATTTACATTTATTTTCTAATTTAATTATCATTAACACCCAAGAAGATAGAAGAAGCTATAATTATCTCTACTTTACAAGTGAGGAAGTTGTAGCACTAAAATGCTGAATAACCTTTCCAAGGTCATATATCTAGTGAGTATTGGTGCCAGGATATGTATTCAGACCATCTGACTTCAGATTCTGAGCTGCAAATCCATCTGTCTGAAAAAAGTGGAAGACTGGCTTTCATCTGGGAGTATACACTACCAATGGAGAAGAAAATGGGAACCCACTCCAGTATTATTGCCTGGAAAAATCCATGGACAGAAGAGCCTGGTTGGCTACAGTCCATGGGGTCACCAAAGTTGGACACAACTTAGTGCCTAAACCACCACGGCATACACTACTAAAAGAGGATAACATTGGGAATTATGATGTATTAATGGAGAGACTGCCCTTGGGGGAACAATTTAAGTACTGAGAAAGTGAGATCTGATAGTTTGATCCTCAACTAGAGGAGAAGGAATCAATTCTATAACAGTGGTTGGAATTTATTTCATTATGAGAAGTATCCTTCAGGAGTTGTGAGTTTGATCCCTGGGTCAGGAAGATTCCCTGGAAGAAGGTATGGCAACACACTCCAGTATTCTTGCCTAAAGAATCCCATGGGCAGAGAAGCATGGTGGGCTATGGTCCATAGGGATGCAAAGAATTGGATGCAACTGCAGCAACTTAGCATGCATGCATGTATGCATGGAAACATATGTCGTATTCTCATGTATCTCACAAATACTCTTCCTTTTGGCCATATAAGAAAATATACTTCCAGCCTCCTTGCATTTATGCATGGTGACATGATTAATTCTCTTCAAAGAAAAGTGAGAAGTGGGAATGTATGATTCTTCTAAGCTAAGGCACTTGAAAGTCTCCAAATAGTTCTCCAGATTTTTTCTTCCAACATATGGTAGAAAAATGGATGTCTCAATGGTCAAATGAGCTGGCAGCAAGAGAAAAGTAGTTGGGTTGCCTAGTGGTGACTGCTGTGTAATGCCACAAGAAGGATGGCTCCCTTGGAGAGTCACCTTCTCTGGCAAGGGAACTATGGTGCTAAGTCATTGATATAGTCTAACTCATCCTCAAAAACACAGAGAGAATGAAAGGAGGGACCAGTTGCAGAGAACAACATGTAAAGAGGCACCAAGCTTAGAATATAAACAAGTAGCCCTTGGCTAAAAATCAGTGGAAGAGTTTTTTTCTGACTCAGTTCTTCTAATTCTGTTTCTTCTCTGACCACCCGCTATGGTGTTGCACATTGTAATTCTATTGAACTTGCTTTATTTTCGTAGTCTTACTTTTCATGGAACACCTCACATCTCCAGAAATTATAATTTGGAAAATGCTTTTCCGGGTCTTAATTTTTTTTAATGTGCTTAATTACTATATTAACTATAACCATCACTCTTAATTACTGTTCTTACTTCAAATGCGTAGATTTATCCATCCAGAGAGATGATGAACACTGGTGAGGAAGATACTAGAATGGCTTACATTTTTGTATATTTATCTCTTAAGAGATCCAAACTTCTTCAGGGAGTATTACAATCTATCCATTCATTAATTCATGCATATTAATATATACTGATCAGCTGTTACTAGATCATAGAAATAAAGGGTGCTTGAATAACTTATTCTTAATTTTCAGGGAAAATTGCAGCCCTAATGGTATGGCTTTGAATTATATATAGTGTAAAGTCATCCAACAATATAGTGGAAACTAACTATTCTTGCCAATAACTGTGCCTTTTGGTGGTCAATCACAGTGATAAAACTTTTAATTTTTAAGTCTGCTTATGAATCTCATCAATAATTTATAGAACTGTACAGAAATAAAAATACACAAGAAAAAGTACTTACACAGACATAATATTTTCTTGCCCATAATTTTTTTTATTGTTTTTGAGAAAAGATAGGCACATGGAAAATTAAATCCTATTAAATGTGTTGCCATAAGACCTGTTGATGAATTGCAAAGAAAACCCAGGAAAGGAGAATGTTTCTTTCTTCATTTGTATCAGTCCCACTGTGGCTTGATTGTTATATAAGCAAAAAGGACTTGCTAATATTCTTGGTCAGAGATGGAGAAATGGATTTTAAAGAAATTACAGGTAGAAATAATAATCTACTTCTGTGTTCCAAAGGACATGGTCTCTCTAATCTCCTACTTTATTTATTTTTTCTTTCTTGTAATGACTTCTCACATTTTCTGTTCTCCTGTGTCACAAAGATTCCTAAAATGTGCTGTCTGTTTTTCTGTTTTCTACCGCCTCTGTGTAGTAAAAGAAGTGAGAATTTCCCAAGGAAAGCTAGTTCTCTCTTTTTCAGTGTCAACTTATTTCTCTCTGTTTTTGACAGTGCACGATTTGGAGATTCCTAGAAACATGACACGGTTCTTTCTTGGACTTTAACCTCTAGGATGAAGAGGAAATAAGCGTCAGAGTTTTAAGACATTCACTGCTGGCTGGAATCACAGGGAAGCTGTCAGTGGCAAGCAGGAGTTGAGAGCTGAGTTTTGGAGTAGGACAGGCAAACAGGAGATGGGAGCATATTTTTAAGATGTTGAACAAGAAGTGAACCTAGATAATTAAAGTAGGTACAGAAGTTGAAAAATTTCCAGCATAGTACTTGGGACCCTGTAGAAAATCGAGTGAGGAAATATTGAAAAATACACCTCGGAGGTGAAATGTGAGCTTCTAGCGATGTAGTCACTGGAGAACTTTGTGCTGGGCAATGAGTTGGTATTCCCTTTTGTCATCCCACGCTCCTCTCCAACTCCTGTACAATTTCACTTTAGATACCGTAAATTCTCAGGAAAGTGCTTTACACTCACTCTCTCACTTTTGTATTTCTCATCCACTTTTCAGCCCACAAGGTCTAGCTTCTCTTCCTATTGCCCTATCAAAAGGTCATTTATATCTGCTGCTGCTGCTAAGTCGCTTCAGTTGTGTCCGACTCTGTGCGACCCCATAGACAGCAGCCCACCAGGCTCCCCCGTCCCTGGGTTTCTCCAGGCAAGAACACTGGAGTGGGTTGCCATTTCCTTCTCCAATGCATGAAAGTAAAAAGTGAAAGTGAAGTTGCTCAGTCGTGTCCAACTCTTAGGGACCCCATGGACTGCAGCCCACCAGGCTCCTCTGTCCTAAGTAGTCACAATTCCTCCTATGATGTGACCTCTTACCTTCATTTCAACTTTTATTTTTCTTATAACACTCTACCACTCAGAATTTTTTTAACACCATAGATCTTTGTTATAGCTATTAATTTAATGATCTTCTCCCTTCTTAAATTCCTACAATAGAATATCTTGTACCAGCTGACTTCTAAGTGGGATTGCTAGCCGTGGGCATCATCTTCCACTCAGATGTTTAAACGTTCATCAGTCCATGTCCCTCCCTCTCTCTCTCTCTCTCTTTTTTTTTTTTCTTGCTTAAATGTTTCCATTAGTCTTCCATTACAATAAAATTCAAAGCCTACCAGGCTCTATTCCATCTCTCTCAAACTTCACCTCACAGCATCTCCTATGTTTCACTTTAAGCTTCAGTCATACACAGACTTTCCCAATATTCCCCAGTTTTTTCCCTACCTCAGATCTTTTGCTGCTTCCTGAGCCTAGAGTCATACAAGCTCTTGTCCAGTATTATAGCACTTACTTATTTCCTTTATAGTGCCTAGGATTTTAGGATTTTAGGAACTTAATTTTTGTGAAGCTTCATTCATATGAAGCTTTATTTATTTATTATTTATTATTGTTTCCACATTAAAATGTAAGATCATTGAATGTAGGAACATCACTAGTTCTTTCCACTTTGTTCTTAGAGCCTAAAAAATGGGTAGATAGTCAAATCAGTATTTCTGGAAGGAATGAAGATTTGTTGTAAAGCAATGGATCTTACTGTGGATTTTGTATTTATGGCTGCCTCGGGTCCTAGTTGTGGCATGTGAGGTTTTTATTTTTATTTTTTTGTAGTGCGCAGACTCTCTAGTTTCTGTGCAAGAACTTAGTTGCCCTGAGGCATATGGGCTCTTAGTTCCTAGAGCAGTGATCAAAGGCACGTTCCCTGGATTGAAAGGCAGATTCTTAACCATTGGACAACCAGGGAAGTTCCATACTGTGTATTTCTGAGTGAAGTATTTTCAAAACAGATAATCAATTTGCAAGTTAAATTTCTAGTTTTTCTTTTTTAAAAAAATTTTAAATAAATGCCATACTTCTTACCATTACTTACATTTATATTTATTTTTTCTCTCAGTATATTTGGCATCTTAGTTTTAAAATATCATTTTTATTAATATGCTATTTTCTCAGTCATTCATCTGTTGAATCCTCAGTTATACTGTGGTCAACAGCATTTATAAATCGGTTGTTGTCATTTAGTCTCTAAGTCATTTCTGACTCTTTTGTGACCCCAGGGACTGTAGCCTGCCAGGCTCCTCTGTTCATGGGGATTTTCCAGGAAGAAAACTGGAGTGGGTTGCCATTCCCTTCTCAAGGGATCGTTCCAACCCAGGAATTGAACCAGTGTCTCCTGCATTAGCAAGCAGATTCTTTACTATTGAGCCACCTAGGAAGCCCTTACAAATGGGTACAGAGTATAAAAAGATGCATCATATTCTACTTTGAAAATCCAAAAAGTACTCTGTACTAACTTTATCTTTTTCTAAAAGCAATTAGTCTAGTCAAGGCTATGGTTTTTCCAGTGGTCATGTATGGATGTGAGAGTTGGACTATAAAGAAAGCTGAGCACCGAAGAATTTATGCTTTTGAACTGTGGTGTTGGAGAAGACTCTTGAGAGTCCCTTGGACTGCAAGGAGATCCAACCAGTCCATCCTAAAGGAGATCAGTCCTGGGTGTTCATTGGAAGGACTGATGTTGAAACTGAAACTCCAATACTTTCGCCACCTCATGCGAAGAGCTGACTCATTTGAAGAGACCCTGATGCTGGGAAAGATTGAGGGCAGGAAGAGAAGGGGACGACAGAGGAAGAGATGGTTGGGTGTCATACTCGATTCAATGGATGTGGGTTTGGGTGGAATCCAGGAGTTGGTGACGGACAGGGAGGCCTGGCATGCTGCGGTTCATGGGGTCGCAAAGAGTCGGACATGACTGAGCGACTGAACTGAACTGAACTGAAAAGCAATTAGGTGTTCATGATATTTGCTTAAAGCCTAATGAATACCAATGGTTCTTTTCACTTTTGACTTTTTTTTTTAAATTTATCAGACAGACAAGAATTTTTTTTAATTTTATTTTATTTTTAAACTTTACAATATTGTATTAGTTTTGCCAAATATCGAAATGAATCCGCCACAGGTATACCTGTATTCCATACACACAGGCCTTCTTTGTTAAGCAAATGAATGAAACAGAAACTTCAGGAAGAAAATCACCCAAAATGCAAATTTAAATACATATACATGTGTGTGAAAAAGTATGTGTATACATATCTTGCACACACACACACACACACACACACACATATACATGAAGAAATATGATTCAGGATTTCAAAGGCTGGTAAAATAGATGGCTTTTAAGGACCTTTCAAACTTTGAAGCACAGCATTTGATGAATTGCATCTATTGTCTAAGAGTGACCAGAAATCACTGAGATCAAGTGGACATTTTCACTCATTTGATTCAATTGAGTCTGTTCTAAAAACAGATTGAAATTCAACAAATTCACTCAACTGTATGGATGCCTGCTGCACGCCAGGCTGGGTGCCAGGTAATGAGGATTCCAAGATGAAGGAAGCATATGCCCTGCCCTGGGGCATTTCATAATCTTGTAAATGAGACTGTCATGACAAACAAAATAGATGTTGTATCTATAGTATGAGAAAAATTAAGGTTCAGACATAATAGATGAAAAGATGTCCATGTAGAATTACTTTGTGTGGTAAGGAGACGTTATCAGAGAAGTTTACTTAATGCAGCACAGTAAGTAATACTTTAATTGTAATCACTGGTGTATTTCACCTCTCAGTTTAGTCAATGAAATGCTCTATTTAAATTCACATCTATCAGTTTACCCATTATTTTTCCAAGGACTTGAGGATATGACCATCCTTCCTCCTCCAGTTCTGTTCAGTGTCACCTCACACTCAGTCAAAATTGTGAATAAAGCTCAATTGTGTCCTACGGCTTCCCAGGTGGCTCAGTGGTAAAAAATTCCCCTGCTAATGCAGCAGAAGCAGGAGATGCTGGTTCGATCCTCGGGTTAGGAAAATGCCCTGGAGAAGAAAATGTCAACCTGCTCCAGTATTCTTGCCTAGAGAATCCCATGGACAGAGGAGCCTGGCAGGCTACAATTCATGGGGTTGCAGAGTTAGACATGGCTGAGCAATTGAGCATTAGAAATCCCTATTTCACCATTGATTGATAGGTTAATTTCGCTGTGCCTAAATCCATATCCAGTGCCCTGTATATCTGAATATAAGCAAAGCTTCAGTCTTTTGCTTTAATCTGCTCTGAATTATTTTGATCCAAGCAACAGGGATACTGGGTGGTTTTCTCTTCCATCTATAGTTCCTTCTTGGGGACTAGACCTCTTATTCTAAGGCACCCATTTCCTTATGTCCAGATAGACTTTCTAACTTTTTCCAGCTCTCTTTAATGACAACCTTAATTCCCAGAACTCTCACCATTTGCTTTATTCCTAAAGTTATGAAATCATTCCAAAATAAAACAACATTTTCCACTTAACCTAAGCATCTCTATTTCTACTGACAGAAACGTCTGTTTAACACTCCATAGATGGGAGGGATTGGGGGCAGGAGGAAAAGGGGACGACAGAGGATAAGATGGCTGGATAGCATCACCGACTCAATGGACATGAGTTTGAGTGAACTCCGGGAGATGGTAATGGACAACGAGGCCTGGTGTGCTGTGATTCACAGGGTCGCAAAGAGTCGGACACAACTGAGAGACTGAACTGAACTTAACTGAACTGAACTGAATATCATATTGCTTCTATTTGAATGTCACACAACTTATTGGACCCATTCAAATATCAAGTTCAAGGGTACCGTGCATTCTAGGGAGTTATTAGGATGTGTTGGTTATCAAGATGCAAACAATTGAACAGTTCTAACCCTGAGTTTTCTCTTGACTTTTTTTTCCCTCTGATTTCCTTTCATGTTTCCAACATACTCAAGCATTGTGTTTGCTTGAGTAACAAGAAGAAATCCCAAGGAACTGTTTCAATCATTATCAGATAGGAAAAAAAGAATATTATTTAATAACTAATTTAAAATGTAACCTAGTAGGTCAAACTATGTTAAATAATTCCTATGTTCAATGTACTGTTAGTTTATGGATACACTAATAATACCTGAAAAAAAAAAAAAACAAGTTGTAGACTTTGTTGTACTTATTTGATTTTGGGAAATTTGTAAATCTTGTAAACATAGATATCAAGTAGGGTGTGAACAAGGATTTTGGATGCACGGGTGGTTTGTTTTGCTTTTTGGTTACCACATCCTAATACTTAATGTGTTCTGAGCACAAATGATGTTTTGAAATTTGCATTGAGATGCTTTTTCTTAGTGAAAATATAACTAACCAAAGGAATGGAAGACACAGTGTAAAACAGTAGAAAGGACATCCAACTTTCTGGCATGAGGTTCTTTTATCTTTTCTGTTTATTCATTGATTCTTATTTATCTGGAAGTCACATATCCCTTTGGGAAGCTAGTAAGAATATAAGTTCTCTCTCCATAAAAAGTTGATATGTAGTCTCGGCAATTATTAATCATTGTCTCTTAACTTCAACCCCTTCTCTACACCCTGCGTGCTGATTATGGAGCTGGGACTCAGATCACTGCATTTCTGCTCCGTCAACTGTCTTTCTGTTTGTCTCTGCTAATAAAAGGTATCAGAGGAGGCTTGCAAGGCTGGAGGAGAGAGAGACTTGTTCCTTCCTGTCTGCCTTACATGGGCTTCCCGTCTGCTTGTGTTCCTGTGAGCATCACTGCTGCATCTCCTCACCCTGGAGGCAGCAGCTATTTCTGTAGCAGCAGCTGAATGCAGTCAGCATTTTTGCCAACAGTTGCAGAATCAGCCACATCTTGTCTTCCATCCAGTAACACCATTTCAGTCCCTCCTGAAAGGTCTGAGTTTCAGCTCCCAGAGGCCCTTCCTTTAAGTTTCTAAGTTTTTGTCATTGTCCCCTTGTTTCCTGAGCATTTGGGCTCATGGTTTGTTTTTTGCTTTTTTTTAAATAGTAGCTACCTTTATGATAGATACCTTAGCGTTTTCTTTTCATCCTTTGTATTATTTAACACTTTCTTAAATCTTTCCATTCAAGTCACTGGCATGATTTTAGTCAAATAGGCTCTGGCTGATAAATATTTTCACAAAAAGAAAAATTTTTCCTTTAATTTTTCTAGGTGTCCTATATGATTGGGGACAGCATAACGACAGAGAATGATCAATGAAAATATCAGTGAAAATATAAGACATAATTGTAAATATGTAAAGCAATCATCAAGACCATTCTGTACCTATTTTGAACCCGAAATGGATTAAAAACAGAAGTGATTATTTATAGGGAAGCAGAAGATAAAAGAGAAAAAAATTGTATGATGGAAGTGGGGGAGTATTCTTGGCATATGGGCCGTAGGAACAGAGTGCAGATTTTGACCAGCTGAAGGCTAAATTATCTGAGTTAAAAAACATCTTTCAGAAAGCTTATGTTATAAATGCATGTAAGAGAATTGCAGGGAAAATTTTTTCAAAATAGCCAGGTACCTGTGGAGTCACTTTTGATATGACACAGCATTTCTTATCGTAGAAATACAGTTGTTCAAATTTAGAACTGATAGTAGATTTTCTACAAGATTCTGGCAGTAATTCCTGCACATCCATAACTGTCAGTAGAGTAATTGCATTGTCACTATTAGGAGGTGGTTATCAGCACACTGCTTTTATAACAGAGGAAATCCCATTTGTGAAATCTCAATTCTCCAAATTCTTTCATTTTTAAAGGTTGGAAAAAAAAAAAAGCAGTCCTTTTCCTCTGAGACCCCTACTCCAATAAGGATGAGAAAATAAAATTTTGTTTTTTTCCTGTAATTCAATTTATTATTTTTTTAATTTTCTCTTTTATTTTTTTAATTTTATTTTATTTAGCTTTACAATATTGTATTGGTTTTGCCATATATCAAAATGGAGAGGGTGGGATGATTTGAGAGAATGGCATTGAAATATGTATAATATCATATATGAAACGAGTCGCCAGTCCAGGTTCAATGCACGATACTGGATGCTTGTGGCTGGTGCACTGGGACAAAATCAAATTTAACAAAACTTGAAAGTGAAAAGTTAAAGTGAAAGTCGCTCAGTCGTGTCTGACTGTTTGCGACCCCATGGACTACACAGTCTATAGAATTCTCCAGGCCAGAATACTGGAGTGGGTAGCCTTTTCCTTCTCCAGTGGATCTTCCCAACCCAGGGATTGAACCCAGGTCCACCACATTGCAGGCAGATCCTTTACCAGCTGAGCCACAAGGGAAGCCCAAGAATACTGGTGTGGGTAGCCTATCCATTCTCCAGGGGATCTTCCTGATTCAGGAATTGAACCCGGGTCTTCTGCATTGCAGGTGGATTCTTTACCAACTGAGCTATCAGGGAAGCCCTGATAAACTTGACTAAGTCAGTTAAGGAGGTAAGGGATAAATTAGTGCTAGAATTAAGAGTAGTCCAGGACACACTAACGACTGACCATTTCTCATTGTCTTTCCAAATATAATTTTATGCCTGGAGACAAGAACCATCTTTGAATCAAACCTTTTTCTGTTGCATCTTACTGTTGTTGAACGCACTCAATGGGGCAAGAAAGAACAAATTTGGAAAGCCTTATTCTGACCTTTAGCCCAGGCTACTGGGGATGGGGTTGAGTGATGAGAAGCTCCATGGGATCATCCCTGGGCAACACAGTTCAAAGTGACTGCCACTGAATGTGTTTCTGTTCCCTTAACTATTATAAAGAGGGGAAAATACACAAAAAGGAGAAATGTTTAGAAGGGAAACCCAATCAGTATAGGCATTATTGCAAAGAAAACATTTTACTCCTTCCTAGGTGATAACAGAGAGGATAATTTATTGTATTAGAGACTGGTTTATTTAATTTTCCCCCTACTGATTAGGAAACAGGTGAGATAATCACTTTTCTTATCATACCTTGCTTCCCTTCCTGTCCTCTTGGGCCAACAGCTCAGGTCTATCCCTCAGTTTAGTTCAATTCAGTTTAGTTGTTCAGTCGTGTCTGACTCTTTGTGACCCCATGGACTGCAGCATGCCAAACCTCCCTGTCCCTCACCAACTCCTGGAGTTAACTCAAACCTATGTCCATCCCTAGGGAGGTCCAAGCTGTGTGGTTCAACATAATTGTCTCTAACTGCCTGTGAGTGCTGAAATTTAAGTTGATTTAATTAAACACATTTCTAAAGATGTTAGTTTCTCTATTGCAAGATTAACTTTCAAGTTCAGCAGCCACATGTGGTTAGTGGCTGCATCTGAGACAACTCAATGTCCATCATCTTAGTGTTTCAAAGAACACATCTGTCATTTCAGAAAGTTCCCCAGGACAGTGTGGACTCAAAAGCATCAACCTAGTAAACATGCAAAGTATTTTTCTTCTATTTTCCATCCCTATTAACTTAGTGTGTTAAAAAAAAAAATGTGCTTGTAGCAAATTATTTTTTTTTCCAAATTGTTGGAAGAAAATGGAGGGACAGAAAATTTATTAATGCCTCAAGTAGCATAGGGGCTTCTCAGATGGCTCTAGTGGTAAAGAATCCACCTGCCAATGCAGGAGGTATAAGAAACACAGGTTCAGTCCCTGGGTTGGGAAGATCCCATGGAGGAGGGCATTGCAGCACACTCTAGTATTCTTGCCTGGAGAGTCTCATGGACAGAGAAAGAAGTCTGGCAGTCTACGGTCCACACCATTTCAGAATGTGAGACACGACAAAAGCAACATAGCACGCACACATACAAGTAGCATAGTCAAAGCATTTGAGCTGAAGGGTTGTACTTGAGAGTGATAGATAATGTATTTTCCAAAGCCTTAAAACAGATTTGGGAACCATTTGCAGGGACTTGCCTTATGAAGTAGTAGTGCCACCAAGTGTCGGGTGAAAGAGGTTAAATTTTTGGAAAACACTTGATAAAAATTCTGACTTAAAAGGATGAACAGAATCAACCATAGTGGCCATTAAGCTTGTATAGATAGAATCACATTTCAAAGCCTTATACATCATTATTTACTTAGTTTAGAACACAGTAAAGATGGATACAGTTAGAAATATTCTGTGCTTAATATCCTTTTTATTCCAGATAAAAGAGATAAACAGCGTAATCATTTGAAGTGGCTAATTGGTTTTCTCTTGTACTTTGGCTCCAGTATGTTTAGATACTTTGAAATGCCCAACACTGCTGTTGTGTATGGCAAGCGTTTAAGAATTTTTCAATCAGTGGCTTTGCCACTGCCTGTGATCTTCTATATCTTTCTGATTCTACTTCATTTCGCCAATCCTTACACCCTACCTTCTCTCCCTTCACACCTTGTAGATCACCGTCTGTCTTTGTGGAGATTTTCATCCAAATTATGACTTGCATTTTATGATTGGGAAAGCCATAGACAGAAAAAAATGATGGTTTTCATTTTCTGTGTTGTCTTTGTCACAGACTGAGGGAGGAAAAGTCCAGGGTTTCTCCACCTCATTTATAACTGCAGCAGAAACCTAATTTTACTTGTCCTCCGTTGCCATGGCTACAAGTTTTCCGATTTCAACAGGTCAGTACAAGCTTTCAGTTTACATAAGGTCGTGGGTAATTCATCTCAGCATTGCAATAACAAAAACCCAGCTCTTCTTTCCTGTTTTAAAAGGATAATCTATCAAACCTCTGAAAGCACAATTAGTTCTGATTTCCATAATTTATTATTCTCATTCTCATTCTTTGGTTTGTGGCTTTGTGCTTATGTTTAAGTACTTCAAAATAAGAGGTGCTGGTGTATAGCAACCATTAACAGTTCTCTATACTACTAGAGATCTAAACTGGCTATTTTGCAAACAATACTCTGTTTATTTTGTGATGAATATATTCACAAAGCTTCACTTAAAAAATACAGGTCAGATGGGAGTAATTTTTGTCAAGTATTAATATATCTACTGACACATTGTTCTCATTGTTCATCAGCTATAGGCTTGTTGTTGGTTTTTGTTATACCCAATGAAAGAAAATAGTAGAAATCATAATACTAACATATTGAAGTTATGGCCAGGTGGAATTCTCCTCCTTTGAGGGCAAGAAAAGATTCTGAGTGGAGAAAACGGGGGAGAATAAATGAGAATCTTTGTAATAAGAGGGAGAGGGAAGATTATCCATTATGTGGGAGAACCAAGGTATGAATAGATTTTAAAATTATACGTGTGTGCACACATGTACACACACAATGTGTGTATATTTGTACATACATGTATGATTTTAATATATTGTGTGTACATGTAAACACACATGTATGTATACATACATTCTTTACTTACAAAAGAGATGGGTTTATATTCATATTTTTATTTGCATAAAATAGGGATCAGGTAACAAAAATTCAAACACTAAGGAGTAGTGTGGACTTTGGTGAACAAGAAGCACTAATTCACACAAAAGTGTTCAGTTGATGTTTTTCAACCTTATAGTAGCTAAGTAGGTAGTATGGCCATGTATCTCTGTATGCCAGGGGACTGACTTTTGAGTTTCATGCCTACTGTTACTTTCAAATGCATCTTGTTTTGCACTATGGATCGTATGTCCATCTTACAAACGTAACATAGCGGAGCGACCCATTTTGACCAGGGTGCCAGTTTGGAATCCCTTGTACTAAAGTCTTCCCGAAGAGTGTTAAACAAGATAAGTTAGTCAAAATTTATTCCTAAAATATAAGCATGCTGTAAAAATTAGTTCATATAAGAAATGTGATTTTTATAATAAGGGGAAGTAATATGAATATAATTGCTTTGTTGAGAAATTTTTCAAATATCCTTATAGTTGACAGCATTTGTGAATTTCTCAATTTTTCATGATGTGTGTAAGTTAGTTAAGATAGATCTTTCCTGTACATAAAGTGCTAACTTCTTCTTAACCCCCCTATCTACTGTTATTACTCCTATTTTGTCTTCTTGGGTTAATTCAGTAACTTTTGTTCCCTTTGTGGGCTGTGGTTAAAGAATTTGCTTGCCAATGCGGGAAACATAAGAGACATGGGTTCTATCCCTGGGTCAGGAAGATCCCCTGGAGGAGGAAATGGCATTCCACTCCAATGTTCTTGACTGAAGAATCCCATGGACTGAGGAGCCTGGCAGCTTAAACATATACACACACACAGACACACACACACACACACAAAATCCCACTACATAAGAACAAAGATGTTGTGGTTGAAGATATAAGAAGATATTAGATGGAAGCCTCCAAGCTGTTCTTCTTCTGCATTCCTTTGTCTGCTCTGCTTTTTGCCAAACTGGCCCCAAGAAAACTCTCTAGACCTCTAGGGCTCTGAAAACATAATCTCAAAGAAGCACCATTATGAAAGCATAATCTCAAAGAAATCTCTAATGGGAAAAATAATAGACTTTAAAGTTAGACTTTGGGACTCCATCTCAATGTTTAGAAATTTTGTGTCCATGGATGTAGCTTAAACTTGGTTACTCTTAAAATATTTGAAATGTAGAGATGGTGTGCAGAATTCATGATAAATAGTATTCCTAGTGCCTGCGGATGTTTCTCAAGATTTACAATTCTGGGCCAGCAAATTTGCCAATAGGACAGCTTAATGACAGAGCTGAACTGAATGACAGAGCTACACTTTGGCTTCTCATTTCTTCATGCATAGCATACCTTTGATAAGTTAACTCATCATTTAAGAGGGGTTGTAGCAACTAACGCTCTTTATTTCCCTCCCTACATTTGTGATTCTCACTTTGCCTGTGAATCAGAACCACTGTGGATCTTCTTTTAACTAAATAGGTCAGTTTCTACTCAAAACCTACTGATCGAGGATTCTCAATATTTGGACCAATGGATCTGATTGTAAAGCTGCACAATTGACCACTGTTAAGAACGACTGCTCTGAATTCTCTTATACAACTATTTTTTTTTTTCTTCTTTCCAAAGTCTATGTATTCATCAGTTCCCATTCTTCCCTTAAACCTAACTTAAGATATTTATTTGTGGATGGTAAATTGGATAAGAGCACAATCTTTTGTAGCTAGCATGTCTATATGTAAGTCCTGGTGCTACCAATGATCAGCTAACTTGTAACACTAGACACTTTCCATCTTTGGGCTTCACTTGCCTCATCTGAAAAATCGGTTTATGGCAAGCAGCAAGCACGCGGTTAGATGAGTGCTTTGAACCTAGTAAATAGTTAACAACACTAATTCTCATCATCAGAATTACTTGGGTGTTCTTTTCATTTGACATCTAACCCTGAAATCATTTTTTTTTCTTCTCTTAAAAACAAAAGGAAAAAATAACAGAAGCCAAACACAGCTTTTTCTTACATTTGCATAATTTTAAATTATGACTTTTATTCTCCAGGTAATACAGATTCAAAACTTCGGAGACATTTTATCCATTTCTGTTCAGCTTTTATTAGCTATAAGGGATGCGCTCTTATTACTTTGCATCTGTAATACAGAAATATCCTGTTGACTGTGCCTGAGGTTTCAATCTCTTTAATTCCATTCTTTAAATCTCCCTCTGAATAATGTTCCTAAGTACTATATTTTATGACCATTTTACTCCCTAGGTCAAAGAACATTTAAGATGTTCTTTGGCATTCAGTGCCTATGAAACAAAACATAATCTTCTTAGTATGGACTTCAAATATAATCCTAATAAATGATCAAAGTAGAGCTAAGATAGAAGCATTGCCATTGGTGGGGAATCTGAAATTAAGATTCTTATAAAGCTGTATGTCTTGATACCTCAGGATAGTGTTAACAGGTTTCTTATGACAGCAGTGAGACATTTGTCTGTGATATATAATCAGAAACATTTTACTTTTATCTATTACTCAATCTTTGCTCACTTATGAAGTAGGTCTTTTCAACACTTCCCTAATTATTTTGTCAGTAGATATACAGACAGGTATTGTTTCTAATGTTTATAATAGTATAATATATAATGGAATATTATCCAGCCATAAAAAGAGTGAATTTTGCCATTTGACACAACATGAATGGACCTAAAGAGTATTATGCTAATCAGATAATTTAAAGAAAAATACCTTATGGCTTCATTTGCATATAAAATCTAAAATTAAAAAAAATGAATAAATACAACAAAATAGAAGCAGAGTGATAGATACAGAGAACAAACAAAGCATTGCCAGAGGGGAAGGGGAATGAGGGGAGAAAAGAAAAAGGTGAAGGAGATGAAGACCTTTGAACTTCCAGTTACAAAACAAGTGAGTCATGGGAATGAAATGTACAATGCAGAAAATACAGTCATAAACTGTCTTTTACGGTGACGTGGTAACTAGACTTATAGTGATCATTTTGAAATGTACAGAAATATTGAATCGCTATGTTATGTAACAGGAAATTAACACATTGTTTTAGCTCAATTATACTTTTAAATTAACAGGCAAATAAACACAGAAAAAGAGATCAGATTTGTGGTTACCAGAGAGAAAAGGGGGTGCATGAAGGGGGAATTCGGAGAAGGCAATGGCACCCCACTCCAGTACTCTTGCCTGGAAACTCCCATGGACCGAGGAGCCTGGTAGGCTGCAGTCCATGGGGTCGCTAAGAGTTGAGCACGACTGAGCGACTTCACTTTCACTTTTCACTTTCCTGTACTGGAGAAGGAAATGGTAACCCACTCCAGCGTTCTTGCCTGGAGAATCCCACGGACGGGGGAGCCTGGTGGGCTGCCGTCTATGGGGTCGCACAGAGTCAGACACGACTGAAGCCACTTAGCAGCAGCAGAAGGGGGAATTGGATGAAGGTTATCAAAAGGTCCAAATTTGCAGTTACAAGAAAATGAGTACTAGGAATGCAATATACAATTTTATTAATATAACTAAAACTCCTGTAAGTTATACATGGAAGTTGTTAAGAAAATAGATCCTAAGAGTTCTCATCACAAGGAAAGCAAATTTTTTCTTTTTCTTCTATTTTGTATCTATATGATTTATATATACAAATTTATTATAGTAATCATTTCTTGATGTATGTTGTTAAATCATTATTTTGCACACTTTAAGCTTATACAGTACTGTCAATTATATTTCAATAAAACTGGAAGTGAAATTTTTAAAAAGAAAATCAAAAAAGACACTTAAATAGAAGTTCAATAATGAAAAGGGGGATCTGATAATTAAATTTCACACTTAAATTAGGCATTTAAAAATATTTAACAAATCTCATAAACACATCAAAATGATCAACTGATGTTGGACATTACATTTTTATTTAGGTAGTCAAGTGTTGTCAAGTAGACTTAAATTTAATGCATCACTATACATCCTAAATCAGGTAAAAATAGATATTGGCTTAAATTTTCAATCAATTGTTCCCGTAAAAGTGCTTAATTAACCAATCCAGTCCCACTGACATTATTGTTTCTCTTGCATTTACTAATAGAAACATGATCTCTATCTGAGCTATTAATTCTGATATATCAATTTTCTTGTCTCACTTCATGCAGTCTCACTCAGCCATCTCCGATTCTTGCAGCATGTTAATCAATGTGTTTTTTTTTAAATATGTGTTAATATTTTCTAGGGCCATCCTGTTGCCATAATATTTCATTTTCATAATATCTCTCCTCTTAATTGAACCTTGGATACTTTAAGAAATTTTAAAATAAAGGATTTTGCTTATCATTTTTATTAGCTATTATTAGTTTGGGAATATGATGTATTACATTATTCAATTTCTGAGTTTAAATCATTAATATCTGGTCATCTAGTCAACTCCTTTTATGTCAGTCACTCACTCAGTCAGTTCAGTCGCTCAGTCCTGTCCAGCTCTTTGTGACCCCATGAATCACAGCACGCCAGGCATCCCTGTCCATCATCAACTCCCAGAGTTCACTCAGACTCATGTCCATCAAGTCGGTGATGCCATCCAACCATCTCATCTTCTGTCATCCCCTTCTCCTTCTGCCCCCAATCCCTCCCAGCATCAGGGTCTTTTCCAATGAGTCAACTCTTCACATGAGGTGGCCAAAGTATTGGAGTTTCAGCTTCAGCATCATTCCTTCCAAAGAACTGGACTGGTTGGACCTTCTTGCACTCCAAGGGACTCTCAAGAGTCTTCTCCAACACCACAGTTCAAAAGCATCAATTCTTCAGTGCTCAGCTTTATTCACAGTCCAACTCTCACATCCATACATGACCACTGGAAAAACAATAGCCTTGACTAGATGGACCTTTGTTGGAAAAGTAATATCTCTGCTTTTCAATATGCTATCTAGGTTGGTCATAACTTTCCTTCCAAGGAGTAAGCATCTTTTAAATATCTGGTCATCTAGTCGACTCCTTTTATGTATCAAATAAATTTCATAGTTTTGTCTTATTTTGCTGAACTCCTTTCTTGTAATAGTTATGTTTTTATCTATTTGTATATTTTTATCTATTTATTTATCTGGTACTATTGTAAATAAAATATTTTTATCATAACTTCTCATTAATTATGAGTGTGTACATATACTCATGTAACACACATCTGTTAGATTGGGTGACTTTATCCTGTATATTTTAATATACTGAATTCTATCTTTCAATCACTGACTCAATGGACACGAATTTGAGCAAACTCCAGGAGACAGCAGAGGACAGAGGAGCTTGGCATACTATAGTCCATGGGTTCACAAAGAGTCGGACATTGACTTAGCAACTGAACAACAACTTCTTCAATCAACATAACATTTAATTAAATCATGTGAACAGAAACAAAATAAGATTAATTTATTAAATGATAATGTGTAGGAAAAAATATATCTGCATTGGAAAAACTTCAGGAAATTTTTATTTAAAGCAACTCTCAATGATTGGTTGACTTTCATTATGAAATGAAAATAGAATTAATATAAGTGCATATTAAGAAAAGGATCAGATAAGTAGCTCAATATTTAAAATTTCAGGATAAATTGTGAACACAAGTTTGAAGTATCATATTTGTATAAATCAGATGTGTTACAATAAAAACTGCAATCAAACTAAATATAGAAAACTGTTAAAATCTTAAATAGTTAATTTTAAAACAAAGACCATTTGATTAAATTGCTTCTCCATCAAAGAAAATGTTCATCTGGACAAATTCTAACATATTTTTTAAAACTTAAAGGTGACATACTTCCTACATGTTCATTAATTTTAGGTGCTGTTGTTTTCAAATTGCTTAGAGCATTTGACTTAAGCTGGGTGCAAAGTATGTCACATACATTTTCAACAATGGTGGACACTAATTCTCTTCCACAGATAGTTTTCCAGAGTCCAAAACAGTTCATTGTTTCTCTGCATATCTCCTAGTGCAGGTAATTTCCTACTGATAGGCTTATAGTCACCATTTTCTGAAACCACTTCCTGAACTTGATTTCAAACACCCGTGGCGGATTCATGTTGATGTATGGCAAAACCAATACAATATTGTAAAATAATTAGCCTTCAATTAAAAAAATAAATGTATATTAAAAAAACAAATACTATTGGCTGCTAAAATCCTTTCATGATACATACTGTATAAATCAATAATGATTTTAGCTAAAGATATGACATTAAGCATTCAGTTCAGTTCAGTTCAGTCGCTCAGTTGTGTCCGACTCTGCAACCCCATGAATTGCAGCATGCCAGGCCTCCCTGTCCACCACCAACTCCCGGAGTTCACTCAGACTCACGTCCATCAAGTCAGTGATGCCATCCAGCCATCTCATCCTCTGTCATCCCCTTCTCTTCCTGCCCCCAATCCCTCCCAGCATCAGAGTCTTTTTCAATGAGTCAACTCTTCGCATGAGGTGGCCAAAGTATTGGAGTTCCAGCTTTAGCATCATTCCTTCCAAAGAAATCCCAGGGCTGATCTCCTTCAGAATGGACTGGTTGGATCTCCTTGCAGTCCAAGGGACTCTCAAGAGTCTTCTCCAACACCACACTTCAAAAGCATCAATTCTTTGGTGCTCAGCCTTCTTCACAGTCCAACTCTCACATCCATACATGACCACTGGAAAAACCATAGCCTTGACTAGATGGACCTTTGTTGGCAAAGTAATGTCTCTGCTTTTGAATATGCTATCTAGGTTGGTCATAACTTTCCTTCCAAGGAGTAAGCGTCTTTTAATTTCATGGCTGCAGTCACCTTCTGCAGTGATTTTGGAGCCCCTCAAAATAAAATCTGACACTGTTTCCACTGTTTCCCCATCTATTTCCCATGAAGTGATGGGACCAGATGCCATGATCTTCGTTTTATGAATGTTGAGGTTTAAGTCAACTTTTTCACTCTCCTCTTTCACTTTCATCAAGAGGCTTTTTAGTTCCTCTTCACTTTCTGTCATAAGGGTGGTGTCATCTGCATATCTGAGGTTATTGATATTTCTCCTGGCGATCTTGATTCCAGCTTGTGTTTCTTCCAGTCCAGCGTTTCTCATGATGTACTCTGCATATAAGTTAAATAAGCAGGGTGACAATATACAGCCTTGATGTACTCCTTTTCCTATTTGGAACCAGTCTGTTGTTCCATGTCCAGTTCTAACTGTTGCTTCCTGACATTAAACATTAATGACATTTTAATTATCTCACTTAACACCAACTGTGCTTTAACTACTGCTGGGTTGATTCAGCAACTTAACAGTGTCAACAGGATCTAATTTCTTTTCATCCTCTACTACATCATCCTGAGTGTGTTAGCTTTTTGTCCTGCTTGTTCCTCACAGTAACAAGGAAGCCCTTGCCACTCCAGATGTCTCAGTTGCATCTCCAGAACATATATGTTAGGAAGGAATAGCATCAGCAAGTTTTTGTCTCACAATATCAGTTTTTTAGACCTTTTTAAAAGATTCAATTTATGTAAACAAACAAAAAAAGGAACAAAACAAGTTCACCCATTTCTGCTTTTGGTTTGTTTACAATTAGACAGCAAAAGATTTCTTATATCAAATTGATCAGACCTTAATCACATTTTCAAAACCTGTGTGTTTGTGTGTGTCTTAGTCACTTAGTCGTGTTTCTTTGTGACCCCATGGACTATAGACCACCACACTCCTCTCTCCATGGAATTCTCCAGGTGAGAACCCTGGAGTGGGTTGCTATTCATTTCTCCTGGGGGTCTTCCCAACCCAGGGATCAAACCCTGGTCTCCTGCACTGCAGGCAGATTCTTTACCATCTGAGCCACCAGAGAACAGGAGTCAAACCCATCTCTCATTCAGATTGCTGCCTAGTTTATAGATGAGTTCAGAGTCTGTTTATTATACAAGAAGAGAATTGCCTGTTAGGTGAGCAGTCAGTTCCTGTCATCACATGTCTCTTTGTTCAGTGCTCTGGGCAGAATTTAGGCAATCCATGAGACACAGAGTCATTAAAATTTTCCCAGATCTTACTATATTTGACAAAGTTAATTCAATTTTCTTTTAACTTGAATGGTATGAGTTCTGTAAGATGGAACAAAATATAAAATAAAATTTAGAGAAACTACATAAGCATATTTGATTAGACAGGAGACAAAACTGTCAATACAAAGAGGGTGGCGTAGGAGTACTATTAGTTCAGATTTAACTAACAAAACCTCGTATCTTGCCCTACTAGATGCTCACTACATCTTCTGAATTAATCCCATTGGAGGATGGGAATTCTGCCCACAGTAGACTTGTAACAGAGACTGCCTTCTCTCTTCCACAGCAACTGCCACAGGTGGGGTTTTTCTAAAGCAGGTCCTAACCAGGATTTCCTTGGATCACATTAAACTCCAAAATAAATTCTGGAAAGATTTAAGAATTGACTAAAAGTGAATATATGCCTTAAGAAAATAACTAATATTTATGTTAATTCTTAAAATGATACCAAAAGGAAACCAGAGAGCTTTAAACTTCCAAATTTTAAGCTTTTAGTTTATTAAAAATACAAGTCTCTGAAATTCAATTTGTTAGTATCTAAAAAATAGACTACTCTATTTAATTTGATTCAAAATTCCAAATCTAAGACCTTATAATGAAAAAATAGCCTCCTGTGTAACTATGCATGTGAAAATACTTATTTGCAATCTAATAATGGTGGACAAGGAGAAGGAAATGGCAATCCACTCCAGTACTCTTGCCTGGAAAATCCCATGGATGGAGGAGCCTGGTAGGCTGCATGCAGTCCATGGGGTCCCTGAGTCGGACACGACTGAGTGACCTCACTTTCACTTCTCACTTTCATGCATTGGAGAAGGAAATGGCAACCCACTCCAGTGTTCTTGCCTGGAGAATCCCAGGGACGGGGGAGCCTGGTGGGCTGCCGTCTATGGGGTCGCACAGAGTCGGACATGACTGAAGCGACTTAGCAGCAGCAGCAGCAGTGCAAAAACACATATTTACTATAACATATTATTTTTAGAGATTTTCTTGAGACTACCAATCATGTTTGAAGAACTATCCATCAATCATTAATGAAACAAAAAGGAGTCATGTGCAATTTTTATGAAGAACATCACCATCTTCAAGTTAAATTCCAAAGAATGGCTTTGACTAAAAAAGCAAAGTGGCATTTTAACATCCACTATCTCAGAGAGTCAAATCCTTAAATATATAGCATGTTGTAAATGCCTACTAATTTCTCAATTTTATAAAGTGTGAATGTGAAGTAACCTAAAAACTGGCAAGAAAAGCATAAAAAATATACTTATGCAAATCATAAATAAGAGAATGACTTTCACGAGGAAAAACCATTCATCATATTTTTGTATGATTTAAAGTATATTTGGTCATATATTAAAAAAGAAAACACTTTAATGTGCATCAAAGGCATTTTATTTTACATGCTTGAAAATTTAACTTTTGTTCATTTGTAAAGAGGAAAAAATTTATGAATTCTGTAAATACTAGTATTTGTAGAATTTTTTAGGCACTCAATACTTTTCACTACTAAACTGTGAATGACTTAAATGAAAATCAGTTAATGTATCAGCTCTGAAAATATATCAATTCCTTGAAACATTCTTTCCCTTGGTTCTTTCTTTAAAATCTTAGGCCACTTCCATTGTCCTAGCTTAATTTAAAATCTGTGCCTATTAGTCCTTTGAATATTGTACAACCAATTCCTAACCCCTTGGGTTTTTACCATTCTTTCCCCCAACCCTAGTCTTCAATGTTATTTTCTCTAGGAATGAACACATTGGTGGAAATGCTTTCCTTTAATTACTGACCTTGAACTGAGGAAAGCATTAGTGAATGAGAGAAAAGCTTATGCATTTGAAATGTTGCACAGCTGTCATTTTCTTTCAGATAAATTAATGAGCATTGCTGTTTAGACACCTGGGTTATAGTTCCTGCTCTGTAGCCAACTAGCTGAGTGACATTGATCCAAGGCCACATGGGACCTCAATGCCTTCATCTCTAACATTAAAGATTTGTACTAAATTATCTCTAAGATTCTTAAATTTTTAATGGTTTTCATTATCAAATTCATTCATTTTTTAACTTCCCCTCTTTTGTCTGTCTTGGCAAAGCTGACACCTCCATTTCTGTATAAATATCCTACAGGATAATAAATAAAACTCAAATTTATAATTTTTTCCACTGGTAAATAGCACTGGGTGTGGAGGATATTGAAATTAATGAATAAAATTGCCTTTTGTATTATCTGCGGATTTCATTTATCAAAACTAATTTCTTCTTGTAATGCCAGATCTTGACTGTAAATTATTTTATTATAGTAGATACATATAATGGCTCACTTTATGATTAGCTCCTTACTATAAAATCTAAATTAGTAATATGACAGTTGAGGTCTTTGTTTTTTATTTAGGTATTTATGACAAAGAAAAACAAAATCTTTATGCCACCTCTTCATATAGGTGTTATCTTTGCATCCTTATGTCAGCAATTACCACATTACATGATAATTTTCTAACTTCTTCTGGTCTTCCTCAACTAGATTGAAATCCTTAATAGTAGGGACTATGTCTTATAAATCTTTGTTTCCTCAATATCTAGGGGAGTGCCTAGCTAAAATGAGGGGAGCTTAAGAAATGTTTACTAATTGGATGAGTGAAAATCTGCTTCATAGAATAACTTAATTTCACAATCATAGTCTCATTTCAAATATACATAGTGAATGAAGATGGATGAAAGCTATCATCAATGTTACAGCACCTGAGTTGGGTGAGAGCTGCAAGGATATTTATCAGATTATTAAATATTTGATCAGATAAAGTAACAAAAATATATATGAATACACATAATGTGAATACATCTGAATGCCAACTTGATGGTTTATGATTTGATATATTTATGTAAGTAAGTGCTCTTTACTAATAAAGTATATATTAATAATGATAGCATTAATCAAAATTAGAAAATGCTTACAAAGCCCTTAGTAGGTACTAGGTACTTTACTTAATATGATAGTCACACTCTGTATTCAATTTATTATAATATGTTGGTTTTCTGCAGTGCAAGAAAATCCAGCCTACACAAATAGGTATTAGTAATTAGAAAAGATAAGTATTTCATAGCCCTTTCATATTATTTTGGGTATTTCTGTTTTGATTCTACACAAAAACTTGATGATGGTCACTTTTTAAGTTGACTTGGAATGTGGAATCTAGTCTCATCCACTAACTTTTTATTTCTCTTGTTAAATTAAAATCAGTTATTTATCTTGCATTTTTAATGGTTTTACCCCTGTGTGATTTTGTACCATCCTGAAAGGACCATTGTAAATGATTCACTGAGATATATTAATGTTCTTAACGTTGGCATATCTCGTTGCACAATATCAGAATATCTTAACAGAGGAACATTTTAAGCATGCATTGGTAAGTATCAAGCTTATATGATTGATACAAGTTTTCAGAAAAAAAAAAATTCTTGGAAAGTTGAATGTTATTATAGTCAAAAGATAATATCAGTTTTCCCTGAAATGACAAACTCACTTCATTAATTTTTGAGAAAACATCTACTGTGAAAATATGCAAGTGTGAGTAACTATAGTTTGTCACAGAAAAATGATATTCCATGAAGAAAGCAGCTAGTTCAGGCCACAAAGCAAACAGTAGATGATTTTCCTCCAGCCAGCCATGTATATTAGGATGCAGAGGGCTGTACACCTACTTCCTATTTTTGCACATAGAATATTAGAATTAAGCATACTGAGATGTAGAGATTTAATCAAATCCGTAACTTTTCTGTGTCATCAATAGAATACTTATGTGAAACATTATTATTATTGTTAGTTAATCTGTGACAGTGGAGAATGCAATGACGGTTAGTTTAGATTTTGATTCTCCATTTTGATTTATGGTTACGGTGCCGGAAATTTTACCCACTGATGTGTTCATATGATCAGTGCATATATGTCCAGTTCAGTGAAATGTGGAAATACCACATAATATTGCTATGGAAGAGTTTTGATATTGGGTATATCTTGAGAAAATTCAAGTGTTTGAGAAGTGCTGGTCAAGTGATTAATCAAAATCACATGCGTGAAAATGTTGGTTAAGAATATACACTTGGATTTAAATGCCAGCCCTATGTCTTGATAATTGTGTGATAATGGGTTAATTTCTTCAAGAATCTAATTTGCAAAATGAGGATGAGTGTTAACTCTATGTGTTGTGTAAGTTGGAGTAGGAAACGGCAACCCACTCCAGTATTCTTGCCTGGAGAATCCCATGGATAGGAGGAGCCCCATCCCTAAGAGTTAGATACAATTGAGCGTTATGTATCTGGCTTTTGAAATCTTTGCATTAATTGAACTGTACCTGATATATAACATTGTGTTAGTTTCAGGTATACAGCGTAATGATTCAGTATCTGAAAGCTGGAGGTGTCGGCCAGCATAGGGGTTTGCCTGATAGGTGGTGTGAGCCAGACTCTTTGCTGATGAGTCCAGGATGTGGGGGCACTTGGATATGTCTCATTCTAGGACTCCTCTGATGGCATGCTGAGCTCCTAAGATCTTGGGAGGTCAGGCTTCCTCTGGTAAGGGTAGTTGGGACTTCAGCACCTGGGACCTGATTCTATTGTTCTCTGAGCTGCCCTAGATGCCCAGCACAGCCCAGCCCATCCTCTTCCTGCTCTTCCATCAAGACCCACACTAACTCCCTGCACACATCCTCAGGGCCACAACTGGATCCTGTTTGCCTTTTTAGAAAACCCCACACTTCATCCACCTGGATCAGGCTCTCACTCTGTTTCCCAAAACGGACCACAAAACATAAAACATAAAAACAAAAAGATAAAAACAGAAATCTTAATATATTTTTATGATGAAGAAATCCTCTGGTGGGGGCTTCCTTGGTGGCTCGGTGGGAAAAATTCCACTTGTCAATGCAGGGGACACAGGTTCCAGCCCTGATCTGGGTGGATCTCACATGCCAGGAGTAACGAAGCCCCTGTGCCACAATAAGAACTACTGGAATGAGAAGCCCATGCACTGCAACTAGAGAGTAGCCCCTGCTTGGTGGAACTAGAGAAAAGTCCATGCAGCAAAGAAGATTCAGCACAGCCAAAAATAATAAATTAATAAAATCATAAAAAAGAAATCCTCTGGTTATAGAAGTGTCCTTGGGGAGGAGCAAAGACTGCCTTTCTATACAGTAGCTGGAAATGCTAGACTTTTGTTTTCCTAGCTTCTGAAGTTTGCTTAAACATGTCCATTGAGTCAGTGATGCCTTCCAACCATCTCATCCTCTGAAGCCCCCTTCTCTTCCTACCCTCAATCTTTCCCAGCATCAGGATCTTTTGCAATGAGTTGGCTCTTCATTCACTTGATCTCCCTTTCAGCTAGACCAGAGACATCTAATCTATACTCTTCTGATCAATTTAACTATTCCAGATGTGGACTGTGCAGATAGTGATGGCAGAAAGGAAGTGGAGAGCTCACTCTGGGATAGGAGATGTGGTGCTAGTGAAACACAGGTAGAGTTCCTGGTACAGAAGGGAAGGACTTGTATGCTGATATGGGTAGAAGTTGCAAAAGATGTATAATTGTAGCTTCTAGTGCTTGACTACAGCAATTATGTCTTCATCAATGAGTTCTGCTCATGGTTGGGAAATTATTCTTGAAAGCTTAGGCCCTGAGTCTGCTCTCCAGCTTTCCCAGCAATTCAGAAAACTGCTGGGCATCCTTAAATGGTGTCTGCAGCTGTTGTTTGTATTTAAAATCCTAAGGAATAAACCAAGTCCTAATGCTGTGAACTTAAATGAGATAAGCTATGTAGCAAACTTGGAAAAATTCCCGATTCATAAATAAATGAATACATAAGTACATGTTAAGTACCTAAAGATGGGTTCCATATTCCTTTCCTTTCCTATATGTTTTTCCAATACACTGCACTGCTTCTATCAAAGCAAATGAAAACATGGGTAAGATAGATGAATACTTATTCTGTTTGTATTTAGTGGCTTTTACACAGAATAATTTCCAACAGTAGGTATCCATATAGGAGTACATAGGCTTCCTGGTGGCTTGGATGGTAAAAAATCTGCCTGCAATACAGAAGACCTGGGTTTGATCCCTGGGTCAGGAAGATACCCTAGAGAAGAGAACGTCTACCCACTCCAGTATTCTTGCCTGGAGAATGCCATGGAAGGAGGAGCCTGGCGGGCTGCAGTCCATGTGGTTGCAAAGAGCCGGACACGACTGAGCGACTAACACGTTCAACTTAAATTATCTGGAATAGGGATGCCTAGAGTTTAAATATTATAGTAAGTAGGCAGGAAAATAATTAATGGTTCAAAAACACCGATGAGAAAATAAGTTATCTTTTTTTTGACAATGGATATAAAAAAAAAAAAGTCTAGCCACTGCTACTACAAAAGCAAAGAGATGCAGGATAGTGTAGCAAAGAATGGAAAAATTTGGCCAAATATTAAAAAAATAAAAATAATGATTAAGGAGGAAAAAATGGAAAAGAGCCAAGAAATGCAGAAGTGCTATTTCTCTGGCCTTAGTCCACCAGTCTGTGTGTAAATCTTCCTGGAGTGCTGGCCCTTGTCATTGCATATGTCTAGTTTCCCACAGATAGATGGCTCTCGAATTTTATACTTTTGACCTTCAAGCCGTCTGTTGTTGCTGTTGTTCAGTTGCTAAGTTGTGTTCCACTCTCTGTGATCCCATGAACCATGTAGCATGCCAGGCTTCCCTGTCCTTCACTGTCTCCCAGAGTTTGCTCAGCAACCCACTCCAGTATTCTTGCCTGGAGAATCCCATGGACAGAGGAGCCTGGTAGGCTACAGTCCACAGGGTCGCAAAGAGTCAGACACGACTGAGCAACTTCACTTTCACTTTTCTTATGTCCATTGAGTCAGTGATGCTAGTATATTAAACACTGGCACTCAACGTGTTTTTAATAAGCATATTCAGACTACTTGGATCAATCTGTTGGAGACCTGCTCTAACAGTTAACAGTTCCATTTGAGAGTTCTGCCATTTTAGAAGAGTGAGGTTTCTGCAATCCCATATTTCACTATTTCATTATTGTCATTTCTTCCCAGTTTCTCTGTAGTCTAGTGTTTTTGCAAAATTCTTCAAGAATATCCAAGGGTTGGGGGGGATATCCAAGGAGGACACAGAGAAAATGACTGAGATTCCATTTACATCCAGAGTACCTGTTGTCTCTCCAGATCAGGTCCGGATTGAAGAATATGTTCTACTAAAATGTTGCAACAATATTTTATCATGTTGTCTTTACTATCTTTTGAAAATCAAAGAGTGACAAAACAATAAAAATTGAAAAGTGACTCACAAATTGACATTCAACTGAGAAAACTTGGGAATCATTTAACCTGACAAAAACAGGGAGATTTTATTCTTAGTAAAACAATCGATAGGTTTAAACTGCTGAACAGTTTTCAATTGCCAAGGAAATGTATCATATTAAAGAATGTGTTCAAAAAAAAATAATGTGTTCAAACATTGGAAATGTTTTGACACTATTTGGACATAAATTTCAAGTGTGATTAGAATCTTAATATTATAGCATTTTTACCTCATTGAGAGCCAAAATTATTTTCATAACTCTTAAGGTTTTTTGGACTTTGAAGTTAGTTCATATTTCCAGCTAAAGCTGAAGCTCCAATACTTTGGCCATTTGATATAAATAACCGACTCATTGGAAAAGACCCTGATGCTGGGAAAGATTGAAGGAAGGAGGAGAAGTGTTGACAGAGGACAAAATGGTTGGATGGTATCACTGACTCAATGGACATGAGTTTGAGCAAACTCCAGGAGATGGTGAAGGACAGGGAAACCTGGGGTGTTGCTGTTCATGGCGTCTCAAAGAGTTGGACACGACCGAGTGATTGAACAACAAACAGCAACATGTTTTTGGAAAGTAGTCATTTAAAAATGGAGAACACACAGTGCTAATTTTTACTTCTTTGGTGGGTGCCACTGCCTACATTGCATAGTCTGCCGTCCTGTGTTAGTGGGATAGTATTTCTCTCTCTCTCTCTTTTTTAATATTTTATTTTAAAAGCTAACAAATCCTTACCTCATAGACTACATTCAGTGAAAGTTCTTAAGGTAAAATAAATTTAAAGGTAAGATGGGTCCTGAGAGTATCATATGCTATAATTCAACAATTAAGTTGTCCCCAAAGAAGCATTAATCAAAAGCCTTAAATATGTAAGGTCACTTCACTAGGACTTTCAGTAGCTGATATGAAAATTAGTGGGGAAGTACACATTTTGGAAGCTAGAGGTATGGATTGGGAACACATATTATGAATTTAGATAGGACTGACTGCAAATTATCCATGCTACCTCTTAAACTTTGGGCAATTTCCATAAAATCACCAAGATTCTCTTTCAAATCATAAAGTGTGAATAATGTTATCTATAACAGATTGGGATTTTTCCTTCCAAAGGCAACTTGCTTCAAATTTAGATATTTGTACTCATAAGGTTTTTCCATAATTTAACTTCATGATTACTCTGTCATTTAATTTATCACGAGTACATTCACTACATGAAACATATATTTAGCTGTATGATTGAGTTATTCATTTTTTGCATGCTATAAATGAAGTTTCTCAGTTGTATCTGACTCTTTGTGACCCCATGGACTGCAGCCTGCCATCTTCCTCTGTCCATGGGATTTTCCAGCCAAGAATACTGGAGTGGGTTGCCATTTCCTTCTCCATGAGATCTTCCCAACCCAGGGATCAAACCCAGGTCTCCCGCATGGCAGGCAGACTCCTTACCATCTGAGCTACCAGGGAAGTCTTGCATGCTATACTTCAAAGGAAAGAAGAATTTTGCTTGTCATTTAACTCTTCTTTCCTTTGCTCAAACCTAGTCCCAATCCCAATCTTCAAGTGATTTCAATTTTAAACATTTCTGTCATGTTTTTCTAGCATTTCTCTTCCTAAGCATAAATAATATGCTTCTGTCTTTATTTTGTGATTAATCAAGTTAACATACTTAATCTGAGTTCTTCTCTTGGTTGAATTTGTTGATCTACTTGATCTATTTGATTCTTTATTTTCTTTATTCATCAACATTAGACTTTATGTCGTGTCTTGCCCCTATGTTAGATATGAGTCATTTCTTTTTCTCCTTCTTCCAACTCCTGTCTGCCATTCCATTATTTTTATACTGCCAAGCTTTAAAATATTCTGTTCTATAGCTATAGCTTTCTGTGGTTGTCAATCTAGTTCATCGATTTATAGATTAAGCCTGAAAAATGGATGCACACTGGACACTTCTCACAGTATAGGGACTTTCATTTTGTAGCATTCTTTGTTTTCTGTTAGATAATGAGCTTCCTGAGATCAGAAATCATCCACTTATATTTTAATTAAATTCTGATTATTTGACACAGTTATTGGTTTTTACAAAGCACTGAACCAGATCCTAGGATGGCAATCAGTGTCAGTGAGGTAAGCAGTAGGGCACAAGGCCCTGACTGTGGGATAATTTAAGGCTTTTAATCCTGTATGCACCAGCAAAAACAGAGCAGGGAACTGGTCTTTAGAGAATGGGGTTATTCAATAGTTTTTAAGTCAGAGAGTTGTTAATGGGCAATAAGGCAGGGCCAAGTGATTCAGGAGGTGCTAGTGGTAAAGAACTCACCTCCCAACGCAAGAAATGTAGGTTCTATTCCTGGGTCAGGAAGATCCCCTGGAGAAGGGCATGGCAATTCACTCCAGTATTCTTGTGTGCAGAATCCCATGGACAGAGGAGCCTGTCGGGCTAAAGTCCATAGGGTCACAAAGAGTCGGATACGGCTGAAGCGATTTAGCCTGCAAGTGACTGGAATTGGTGTGATGGATGGTTCACAAAGGAAATTTGTTTCCAAGGCAATGTAGAGAGAGGATAGTATCAGGCATGGACACCACATATGATCAGACACAGCAGCAATGTGGACAGATGCTGGGGCTCCTAATCAAGCTGAATCATTGCTCTAATTCTCCTTGTTATAAGTGGGAGTGACCAAGAGCTTAATGTGGAGATGAAGTTGAAGCCACTCAGATGTCAGGAATATAGGGGTAAGGCGAACCATTGATAAGAAAGTGATTTTTTTCTCTTTAGAATAAAAAACACATTCTATTTTAGTGTTGATAATATCCTACAACTGGTGTACACAGAAAGGTTTCACTTAAAAATATTACTCTAATATAAAAATTGTTGCAGTGCTAAATAGGCATATGTGTGTGTGTGTGCACATGCGCATGTGCGTGCATATGTGTGCACTCAGCCATCTCTGACTTTTTGCAACTCTATGGACTGTAGCCTTCCAGGCTCCTCTGTCCATGGCATTTTCCCAGCAAGAATACTGGTGAAAGTGAATATTGGAGTGGGTTGCTATTTTCTTCTCTAGGGGATCTTCCCAACCTAGATATTGAACTCAGGTCTACCGCCCTGCAGGCAGACTCTACCCTCTGAGCCACAAGTGAATCCCGTCAGTGGCATAGGATATGGCAAAAAGGAGCCTAGGAGAGGACATTCTATCACCCACTATATGAGTCACAGGTCAATTTCTGGGTCCAGAAGGAAGGTTTGACCATGCCTAAAGTACATGTGCTTGGGGAAGGAGAAAGCTGTTCCCTAAAGGAAAGTCAAGATGCTGCGACCAGAAGGAAGTAGATGGATCTTGGACCACTACCCAAACTCACAGATGTCCCTTTCATGGAATACATATCCTGAAGTTAGAATTTGGCTCTCAACCATTTAATAATGACTTTAATAATGTAGAATTGATGGTAATACAGATATGTTGTCTATGAAAGTACAAATTAATATATACCTTCTTTCTGTCAGTATAGAAATAAACATTCTTTTCATCAGTGTAGAAATTCCTTAGCATAGTTAAGCAATTTGCCAAAAGTCAAACATCTTTTAAGTGGCAAAGCCAGAGTTTAAGCCCAATATTATCTGATGTCAATAATAGCATAATAATAATTTCAGGTAAAGATATATATTACTTAAATATTTATTTTGAACATTCTCAATGTTTTATTTTAGCCAGTTACAAAGAAATCTGTGCATCAATCTTCTTTATTTGCTGAGCTGGATAACCTTAAACCACTTTTATTAGGCAACCCTTTTTACCTGAACTAAGTTATGATTAATATATGAAACTTTATTCGAACGCAAAACTGATAAAACTGACCAAGCAGTTTCTGTGCTGTGGACATTGGTTAAAGGCATAGACTACATCCAAATCCAGACTTTGTCACCTACCAGCCGTGGTGATCTTGGGCAAGTTACTTGCCTTCTCTGTTCTTCACTTCCCTAGCTTGTAAAATGAGGCTAATTTATAACTGTATTTACCTCACAAAAATGTTGTGAGAATTAACAAAATGTAATATGTGTAAAGTGCTTAGTCTAGTATCTGGGACCAAGCAAGTGCTAGATTTTATTAGGCTTTCTTATAATTAATGCTTTGATAAAAGTAAATATTGAGCACATTTTCATTCTCAAGGTCTAAATATAAGATTTACAAATACTATGACAAAAATTCTAAAAATATATATGTCTTCTTTTCATCAGTGTAAAAATTCCTTAGCAAAGTTAAGCAATTTGCCAGAAGTCAAACATCTTTTAAATGGCAACAGGTTTTATAGCCAATATTATCTGACGTGAAACTCTGTGGTCTTAGAAATTATAATATTCTGTCTCTGAAATAAAGAATATAGTGTGATGATCTTTATCAAGTACTCTGGGAGACAGAGATATATTCTAGCCACCTTAGTATTGCATTCCTTAATCTAATTTTTCACAGAACTATTTTTTCTTGAAACAATAAAAATAATTCCAAACTAAAGGAGTGATATTTGAAAAAGTTCAGATATTTGATGATACAAAATCAAAAAATCCTAGTGCATGATAAAACATCAAACAGTAAAAGGACATTGACATATCACCAGTGTTCACTGCTTGGTGGTAAGAGTATTTCTTTTTTATCAATGTGTTTTTCCAATCATGAGAGGAAGTAACAAATAATTGAAAAAGAATTTAGTTGAGAGAGCAGGAAGGCCATGGAGGTGTGTGGCCATCACTAGTACTAGAAGGCTGCCATGCATACCCAAGGGAAGCCTTTCACTTCAGAGTCCATAAATTTGCTGTATACTAGCCAGAGTCATGAATATGAGTCATATTCTTAGGATCCCAGCCAATCACTTCAGGAAAGAAAAACTTCACCATTTAATGCAAAAGCATCCTTTATAATCATTGTCGGAAGCTTTCTCCTTTTGGAGCTTCTAAATTCTTCCATGGCTACTTGAGGTGCTAGCTCACATACAGGAAATGTTTTAAATGCAAGAGTGCTGTGAATTTCTATTGGCAGGATATGTAAATCTCTCTCTCAAACACACACACACACACACACACACACACACACACGCAAAATGATGGGGTGGAGAGTGGACAGCTTGGCAGATCAGAACAGCTTGTATGGGGGTGGCCTCACATTTCAAGTCAAGGCTGCTCAAGTGGTGAAGATGACAAATGGGGAAAACAGATTGTGAAATCTGAGCTCAAGAGAGAAGAATCTTTCATAAAGGGAATAAAATCAAGTATCCAGCTTATGGTTTCCGGCTTGGAAAGAACATTGAAGATTAATTATTCCAATATTTTCATTTCAAAAATTAGAGAAAAAGATGAAGTTAAATGACTTCTTCAAAGTTACACTGAAGAGAAAGGGCTAAAGTTTAGGTCTCTAGCATGAGAGACTTCTCTCTACTATTTCATTTGGCCCCACCAAATTTAAATATGAAACAAGCAAACTCTTGCAAAATCATGCTTCTTTAGTAGGTGGGATTAAAAGGAAGAAGGACTTTAACATTTACTTTTTTATATATAAAAGAAAGAATATTTAAATTCCTAGATTTTTATCCAAAAAATTATATCTGTTAGTATTTGTACTTTTGTCTATCTTGATGGCAACCAAGTGTGATGTAGTGATGTTTTCTTATAAAATAAATATTCAAAAATCAAGAATATTTTGTCTAATTTGGAGTAGAATTCAGGAGTCTTGCAGTTGTGTAAAGATTTTTCCCTTTCAATTGTATAGATACTATGATAGTAAGTGTAGCATTAGTAGATATTGTAGGGTTTATTAGTAGATACAATGATGGCCTTAGTAGATATAGTACTGTTAGTATATGTTGTAGTGTTAGCAGACATCACAATGTCAGACACTGTACTGTTAGTAGGTATTATAGTGTTAGTCATTACTGTAGAGTTGGCAGATACAGTATTCTTAATAGATACAGTATTGTTAGAAGATGCAGCAGTGTTAGTAGATATAGTAGTTTTAGTAGATACTGTAGTGGTACTAGATTACAAGTAGATATGTAATGTTAGTAGATATGGAGATAATGATAGTGTTATTAGATATGATTGCATTAGGAGTACTGCAGTTTGCTAAAGTACAGTATTTAGCAAATACTGTCGTGGTAGTAATACTGTAGTGGTAGATGGTTCTGTAGTGGTAGAAGGTTCTGTAGTGTTCTGCCTTATCAGCCCATGGTGACTCTCAGCTGATACCTTACTGGGAAGTGCTAGCTGTTACAGGTAATTATCTCCCAGGACCAGCTAACATAAGGACACAATGGCCCCACCACGCTTTCAAAGGACACTTCAGTTCCAGAACTTGTTCTAGGATCAACTGAGACCTCATTCAACACTGCACTGAGAATCAGCAACTCCCTCTTCTACATTCCCAATACACGTCTCCCTTGAGAGCAATCCCCAACACAATCTCTTTCTCAGAGACTGTTTCCAGAGAAGCCCTTCTAGCATAGTGGACACCAGGAATGGCTCTAAGAAGCCAGACATAAATTGGAATTTTACCGACACAATGCTGACTATCTAACCAGCAATGGGGACCCCGTTAGTGACAGCAGAGGAACACTGGAAAGTTGCACAGCTTGTTGCAATTATGCAATTGTTAAAATGTTCACCAGCAGAGAACTGGGATGGGACACTGATAGAAAGAGATGCTGGCATAATACCTCTGGCCCCAGAGAACAAGGAGGAAAAATGTCACTATCAGATCAGATCAGATCAGATCAGTCGCTCAGTCATGTCCGACTCTGTAACTCCATGAATTGCAGCACGCCAGGCCTCCCTGTCCATCACAAACTCCTAGAGTTCACTCAGACTCACGTCCATCGAGTCAGTGATGCCATCCAGTCATCTCATCCTCTGTCGTCCCCTTCTCCTCTTGCCCCCAATCCCTCCCAGCATCAGAGTTTTTTCCAGTGAGTCAACTCTTCACATGAGGTGACCAAAGTACTGGAGTTTCAGCTTTAGCATCATTCCTTCCAAAGAAATCCCAGGGCTGATCTCCTTCAGAATGGACTGGTTGGATCTCCTTGCAGTCCAAGGGACTCTCAAGAGTCTTCTCCAACACCACACTTCAAAAGCATCAATTCTTCGGCGCTCAGCCTTCTTCACAGTCCAACTCTCACATCCATACATGACCACAGGAAAAACCATAGCCTTGACTGGATGAAACTTTGTTGGCAAAATAATGTCTCTGCTTTTGAATATGCTATCTAGGTTGGTCATAACTTTCCTTCCAAGGAGCAAGCGTCTTTTAATTTCATGGCTGCAGTCACCATCTGCAGTGATTTTGGAGCCCAGAAAAATAAAGTCTGACACTGTTTCCCCTATTTCCCCATCTATTTCCCATGAAGTGATGGGACCGGATGCCATGATCTTCATTTTCTGAATGTTGAGCTTTAAGCCAACTTTTTCACTCCCCACTTTCACTTTCATCAAGTGGCTTTTTAGGGCCTCTTCACTTTCTGCCATAAGGGTGGTGTCATCTGCATATCTGAGGTTATTGATATTTCTCCCGGCAATCTTGATTCCAGCTTGTGTTTCTTCCAGTCCAGCGTTTCTCATGATGTACTCTGCATATAAGTTAAATAAGCAGGGTGACAATATACAGCTTTGACGTACTCCTTTTCCTATTTGGAACCAGTCTGTTGTTCCATGTCCAGTTCTAACTGTTGCTTCCTGACCTGCATACAAATTTCTCAAGAGGCAGATCAGGTGGTCTGGTATTCCCATCTCTTTTAGAATTTTCCACAGTTGATTGTGATCCACACAAAGGCTTTGGCATAGTCAATAAAGCAGAAACAGATGTTTTTCTGGAACTCTCTTTCTTTTTCCATGATCCAGAGGATGTTGGCAATTTGATTTCTGGTTCCTCTGCCTTTTCTAAAACCAGCTCGAACATCTGGAAGTTCACGGTTCACATATTGCTGAAGCCTGGCTTGGAGAATTTTGAGCATTACTTTACTAGCTTGTGAGATGAGTGCAATTGTGTGGTAGTTTGAGCATTCTTTGGCATTGCCTTTCTTTGGGATTGGAATGAAAACTGACCTTTTCCAGTCCTGTGGCCACTGCTGAGTTTTCCAAATTTGCTGGCATATTGAGTGCAGCACTTTCACGGCATCATCTTTCAGGATTTGAAATAGCTCAACTGGAATTCCATCACTTCCACTAGCTTTGTTTGTAGTGATGCTTTCTAAGGCCCACTTGACTTCACATTCCAGTATGTCTGGCTCTAGGTCAGTGATCACTCCATTGTGATTATCTGGGTTGTGAAGATCTTTTTTGTACAGTTCTTCTGTGTATTCTTGCCATCTCTTCTTAATATCTTCTGCTTCTGTTAGGTCCATACCATTTCTGTCCTTTATCGAGCCCATCTTTGCATGAAATGTTCCTTTGGTATCTCTGATTTTCTTGAAGAGATCCCTAATCTTTCCCATTCTGTTGTTTTCCTCTATTTCTTTGCATTGATCGCTGAAGAAGGCTTTCTTATCTCTTCTAGCTATTCTTTGGAACTCTGCATTCAGATGTTTATATCCTTCCTTTTCTCCTTTGCTTTTCGCTTCTCTTCTTTACACAGCTATTTGTAAGGCCTCCCCAGACAGCCATTTTGCTTTTTTGCATATCTTTTCCATGGGGATGGTCTTGATCCCTGTCTCCTGTACAATGTCACAAACCTAGGACCATTAAATAGAGTAGCTCTTGGATTCCCTGAAAAGTGATCTGAAGGTAGAATTTCTAAAATGGTCAGCCAGAAATGTCCAGTCTTAATCCCAAAAACCTATGAAAAGATATCATTTCCGTGATTATATTATATGGCACAGTTGAGTCGATAAGACAAGGAGACAATTTAAACGGACCTGACCTAATGCAGATGACACCACCCTTATGGCAGAAAGTGAAATACTAAAGAGCCTCTTGATGAAAGTGAGAGGAGACTGAAAAAGTTGGCTTAAAGCTCAACATTCAGAAAACTAAGATCATGGCATCTGGTCCCATCACTTCATGGCAAATAGATGGGGAAACAGTGGAAACAGTGACTGACTTTATTTTTCTGGACTCTAAGATTGCTGCAGATGGTGATTGCAGCCATGAAATTAAAAGGCGCTTGCTCCTTGGAAGGAAAGTTATGACCAACCTAGAAAGCTTATTAAAAAGCAGAGACATTACTTGGTCAACAAAGGTCCGTCTAGTCAAGGCTATGGTTTTTCCAGTGGTCATGTATGGATATGAGAGTTGGACTATAAAGAAAGCTGAGCACTGAAGAACTGATGTTTTTGAACTGTGGTGTTTGAAGAGAAGACTTCAAGAGAATACTCTTGAGAGTCCCTTGGACTGCAAAGAGATCCAACCAGTCCATCCTATAGGAGATCAGTCCTGGGGGTTCATTGGAAGCATTGATGTTGAAGGTGAAACTCCAGTATTTTGGCCACCTGATATGAAGAGCTGACTCATCTGAAAAGACCGTGATGCTGGGAAAGATTGAGGGCAAGAGGAGAATGGGATGACAGAGGATTAAATTCTTGGATGGCCTCACCAACTCTATGGACATGGATTTGGGTGGACTCTGGGAGTTGGTGATGGACAGGGAGGCCTGGTGTGCTGTGGTTCATGGGGTCACATAGAGTTGGACAAGACTGAGCAACTGAACTGAACTGAACTGATCTAATTACAGTAGCCATTAAAGCAGTTTCTGATTACAAAATAAGAAGTCAGGGAGACTTGAAGCTAGAAAAGGTCTTGTGCCATTGCTTGCTTTGAAGATAGATGTGGCCACAACAGCATGAAGGTAGGCAGTCTTAGAAAGCTAGGAGAGTCTTCTAGCTGACAACCAGCAAGGGAATAACAGTCTTAGTCCTACAATAAAATTAGCTGATATTTGCCAAAAATTTGTGTGAGCTTGCAAGCAGAATTTTCCCCCACAGCCTCCAGCTCAGCTCACATAGTGATTTTGGCCTTCTAAGGCCCTAAGCTGAGAACCCAGTCAAGACCACCAGACATTGGACCCATAGCTGTAATAAATGGGTGTTGTTTTAGCATGCAAAGTTTGTGACAACTTGCTACAGCAATGATAGAAAATTAATACAATAGATACCAAGAATCTCAAGGTGTTGTGTTTAATCATCAATTTTACTTTAGGCAAATGTGTCAGCTTTCTCCATATTTTTCATTATCAATAATTCAAGCACACAAATTCACAGATCCCTTTGCGTCTGTATCTCATATGCGATTCCCTCTATTTGATATTACAGGCAATTTTTCAAAAAATAAATTTCCATAAATGTTAAATCCTGCTTCATCTATAGCTCCCCTCCCCACTCACAGGTGGATCAGACTAATAATTGTGTAATGTGTGTTCAGTAGATCAGTCATGCCTGACTCTTTGAGACCCCATGGACTGTAGCCTGCCAGGCTCCTCTGTCTTGGATACTGGGGTAGGTTGCCATTTCCTTCTCCAAGGGGTCTTCCCAACCCAGGGATCACACCTAGTCTCTTGCACTGGCAGGTGAATTCTTTACCACTAGCACCTCTTCTATTAACTGGACCTAAATGAAATCTTCCTGCATCAGAATTTTAGGTTTATAGATCAAATTCCATCTCTCTGTTTTCCAGAATGTGCTATGTGTTTCTTGTAGGTATTACAATGCAAAATAGGAATATTATTCCATAGAGTTGCAGGTGTGTGTTCCATTGCTTCCATAGACTTAATAGAGCTGACCTTATGCACACAATGATAAAATTCTGCTTTTAAGTTATTTGAGTGTCAGGGACCTATTCTGATAAGCATCCAGGGCCTGTTTGAAGCAATGAGCTCCTTAAGCGTTTCAGAGACAGATGTCTGAAAATCATTTCCAAACCCTCTAACATAGCCTGAATCCTAATGACACATTTGAATCAGCAGACATATGTAAATTCTGCTTCAGTTAAAGGAATATGACTTGAAATGAAAGTGAGTAAATGGTCTAACACTGCAAAAAGGATTACGTTTTCATTATGAAGTCTACTAAACCTTATATATAGGAAGAAATCTATTTTTCTTTTTGTTGTCAAGGAGTCAGACTATATTTAAAAACTTTGTTTTTATAGGAATGTTATTGATTAGACATTTTTAACCTGTCTACAGACTTTTCTTTTGTTCCATACATTAAATTGAAGCATGTATAATGTCATATATGAAACAAAATGCCAGTCCAAGTTCAATGCATGCTACTGGATGCTTGGGGCTGGTGCACTGGGACGACCCAGAGGGATAGTACGGGGAGGGAGTAGGGAGGGAGGTTCAGGATGGGGAACATGTGTACACCCGTGGAGGATTCATGTTGATGTAGGGCAAAACCAATACAATATTTAAAGTAATTAACCTCCAATTAAAATAAATAAATTTATATTAAAAAATGCTTAGTGACTTTGCTTTAGAATGAACTGGTCATATTCAGGCCAATCGGTTTCGCTGGCTGTGACAGCACTGCCTTGATTCTCGGAAATATACAGGACCACTATCTGTTAGAGCAGTCTTTGACAAGTTAAAAATAATGTTCAGAATTAAATGCAAAAACACTGCTTCTAATCATATGCAAATTGCTATTGGAGTGTCACAGATGACTTCTTACCAATATCAGGCAATTCTGCTAAGTCACTTTAGTCGTGTCCGACTCTGTGTGACCCCATTAACGGCAGCCCACAAGGCTCCCCTGTCCCTGGGATTCTCCAGGCAAGAACACTGGAGTGGGTTGCCATTTCCTTCTCCAATGCATGAAAGTGAAAAGTGAAAGTGAAGTCGCTCAGTCGTGTCCGACCCTCAGCGACCCCATGGACTGCAGCCTTCTAGGCTCCTCTGTCCATGGGATTTTCCAGGCAAGAGTACTGGAGTGTGGTGCCATTGCCTTCTCCAATCAGGGAATTCTAGCTAAGGTTATTAAAAGAAGATCTACCATGATATATAGACAATGTATGTATACATATTTCTTTAACTGTATATATATATATATATATATATATATGTGTGTGTGTGTGTGTGTAGGTCTATATATTTCTTTAACTGTTTACCATATCACAACAGAATTACATATATTAATTAGAACTATTAATTGAGACATTTTAAACACTTTGATAGGACACAAAATCTACTTTTTGAATAATGTAATATCTTATTTCCTTCACCAAATTCCTGTGGGTCAAAGGCTTTATTTGGATATTCTATTTTTCTATAGTGTATATATATATTTTTCAGTTATCTTTTTAATATGACTGGTTATTATGAACAGTTGTTCAATACATTTTAAAATTAAAAAAAAAACTTACAATATTGCATTGGTTTCTGGCATACATATAGTTATGGCTGTATCAGCCATAGTTATATATACCTCTCCTCCCTCCCATTCCCCCATCCCATCCTTTCAGGTCATCACAGAGTGCCAGGCTGGACTCCCTGTGCTACCAATACCTTCTCACCACCTATCCATCTTACACTTGGGAGTGTGTATATGTCGACGCTACTTTCTCCATTGGTATCACTCTGTCCCTCCCATACTGTGTCCAGAAGTCCATTCTCTAGCTCTGCATTTCCCTTCCTTCCCTGCAAATAGTTTCATCAATATCATTTTTATAGTTTCTATGTATATAAACATGAATATACTATATTTGTTTTTCTCTTTCTGAATTATTTCACTATGTATAACAGGCTCTAGGTTCATCCACCTCCCTAGAACTGACTCAAATTTGTATTTTTTTGGCTGAGTAATAATCCATTACTTTGTCAACAAAGATCCATTCAGTCAAGGCTATGATTTTTCCTGTGGTCATGTATGGATGTGAGAGTTGGACTGTGAAGAAGGCTGAGCACTGAAGAATTGATGCTTTTGAACTGTGGTGTTGGAGAAGACTCTTAAGAGTCCCTTGGACTGCAAAGAGATCCAACCAGTCCATCCTAAAGGAGATCAGTCCTGGGTGTTCATTGGAAGGACTGATGCTGAAGCTGAAACTCCAATACTTTGGCCACCTGATGCGAAGAGCTGACTCATTTGGAAAGACCCTGATGCTGGGAAAAATTGAGGGCAGGAGGAGAAGGGGACGACAGAGGATGAGATGGTTGGATGACATCACCAACTCCATGGACATGGGTTTGGGTGAACTCCGGGAGTTGGTGATGGACAGGGAGGTCTGGCATGCTGCGGTTCATGGGGTCACAAAGAGTCGGACATGACTGAACTGAACTGAATAATCCATTATATATATGTACCACATCTTCTTTATCAATTCATCAGTCATGGGCATCTAGGTTTCTTCCATGTCCAAGCTATTATAAATAATGCTGCTACAAACATTTGGTGTACATGTGTCTTTTTGGATTATGGTTTTCTCAGAGTATGTGCCCATTAGTGGAGTTGTGGGGTCATATGGTAGGTTTATTCCTAGTTTTTTTTTTTAAGGAATCTCCATACTATTCTCCATTATGGCTGTATGAGTTTACATTCCCACTGATAGTACAGGAGGGTTCCCTTTACCCTACATTCTCTCCAGGATTTATTGCTTGTATTTTTTTTTTTTTTGATAATAGCCATTCTGACTTGTGTGAAGTGATACCTCATTGTAGTTTTGATTTGCATGTCTCTAATAATTAGTTATGTTGAGAATCTTTTCATGTGTTTATTGGTCATCTGTACGTTTTCTCTGGAAAAAGTGTCTGTTTAAGTTTTCTGCCCATTTTTTGACTGAATTTTTTATTTTCCTCATATTGAGCTGTATGAACTGCTTATATGTTCTGGAGGTTAATCCTTTGTCAGCTTTTTCATTTGCAATTACTTTTTCCCATTCTGAAGCTTGTCTTTTAATATTGTTCATTGTTTCCCTTTGCTGTGCAAAAGCTTTTAAGTTTAACTAAGCCCTTTTTGCTAATTTTTGCTTTTATTTCCATTACTCTAGGAGATGGGCCACAGAGGATCTTGCTGTCATTTATGTCAAGAAGTGTATTGCCTATGTTTTTTCTAAGAGCTTTATAGTTTCTGACCTTACATTTAAGTATTTAATCCATTTTGAGTATATTTTGTACATGGTGTTAGGAGGCATTCTAACATGCAACATTCTTTTGCATGTTGCTGTTTTCCAGTTTTCACAATATTGATTCTTCCAATCCAAGAACAAGGTGTATCTCTTCATCTGTTTGTGTCATCTTTGATCGGTCCTCTCTAAGATCAAGAATAAGACAAGCGTACCCATTCTCATCACTATTATTCAACATAGTTTTGGAAGTCCTGAACATGGCAATCAGAGAAGAAAAAGAAATAAAAGGAATCCCGATTGGAAAAGAGAAGTAAAACTCTCACTGTTTGCAGATGACATGATCCTCTACATAGAAAACTCGAAAAATTCCTCCAGAAAATTACTAGAGTTAATCAATGAATATAGTAAAGTCACAGGATATAAAATTAATACACAGAAATCCTTTGCATTCCTATACACTAACAATGAAAAATCAGAATGAGAAGTTAAGGAAACAATCTCATTCACCACTGCAACAGAAGAATAAAATATCTAGGAAAAAACCAACCTGAAGATACAGATTTTTTTTTTTACAGACCTCTATGCTGAAGAGTAATTAAAAAAAAAAAAAAAGACAAAGAAAGGCACTTTTTTTCCCCCACTAGGAGGATTAAATTTAAACATACCTTCCTTTTAAGATTTTAACATTTTCCACTGTGTGGATTATCTCTGAACTTATTCCCAATAAAAGAAAATATAACATTTAATCCCTGTGGCTTGTTTTTTTCACTTTGAAGTTTATACCACTGCTGCAATTTCACTTTCCTTTAGGTAGAAATGGACCATTACTAATTATGATATAAATTCTGATCAACATTAGAAATACCAGTTATATAGAAGACAACAAGTAAAAATCAACTAACTTTCTTTTACTTTTCCCATTATGCTCACAGTAAATACACAAATCATTTAGGAAAAATTTTAGTCTAATTTTCTTAGAGTGTTTCTAACCTGTTAAACATGATGACTCAAGGCAGATTACCATATAGACTCAAATTTTCAATATTTTGTTACAGTTAGTTAAACTGGTGAGTATATAAGGTCAGTCTTTTGCATTCATATTACCCTAGTGACCTGTTAATTTCCCCAATGCAATCCTTTGTGACAGGTGAAAATTTAAGAAGATCTCTAGGACTCCCATGTCCTGGTGTACATGGCCTATAACCCCTCTCCTCTCATTTTAGTATAGACTGGTACTGTGAAGATGGTGGAAGTCACTTCCATACCAGTAACATAATATGGCCAAGGTGACAGTACTTTTAAAGTGCAATTAAGGTCTCTAATCAGTAGATTTTAAAGTTAACCAAAGGGGAGATTATCCTGGGTATAGGATCAGGGGCACCCTTTTTATTTTTTTGTTGTTAACTTTTTAAAAATATAAATTTATTTATTTAAATTGGAGGCTAATTACTTTACAATATTGTGTTGGTTTTGCCATACATCAACATGAATCTGCCACAGGTATACACGTGTTCCCCTCCCTGAACCCCGCTCCCACCACCCTCCCCTAATTATTACAGTATAGTTGCTTTACAATTTTGTGTTAGCTTCTACTGCGTATCGAGATGAACAGCCGTACATACGCATATATTCCCTCCCTTTTGGATTTCTCTTTCATACAGGACACCACGGAGGATTAAGTGGAGTTCCCTGTGCTATATAGTGGTTCCCATCAGCTGTCTATTTTGTACATAGTATCAATAGTGTATATGTGTCAGTCCTGGCCTTTAAGAAGCAATCCACCATGAGTTCCACAGCTGCCCATGAGTGTGACTTCTGTTACCCACACTTTGAGCTTGGGAGAAGCCCCTGGGCCTCAGGTGAGAATGCTGTGCCAGGAAGTATGTGGATTGCAGCTGTTTGAGATCCTGTAAGGCGGACTCAACTAAGCTGTGCCAAAACTCCTAACCTGTGAAAAATGTAAAATAATAAATGAAATTGTTTTAAACCATCAAATTTTGGTAATTTCTTATGCAGTAACAGAAAACTAATGTACTCTGTGCCCCTGCTTTTGCTTCGGAAAACAGGATTCCACTTTCCTGTATGGAAACAATTTTGTATGACTCAGTTGGAGCTGATCTTAATTTGATTCCTAGAAGTATACCCCATCCCTCTGAGTATAATGATAGGTTCAGAGAGCAAAGAACCAAGCTTGACCAATGAGCATCCTTCACATTTTCTGTCAGTCTTTGTAAGGATAGATTTCCCTTCCCACATATGGTATGATGTGATTGTTGGTTGTAAATATCCATATTGTCTATCTTCCATTTTCTTATAGACTGTTGATATTTAGTTTTGGTTGGCTAATGAAACACCCCTTCCAAAGTCTCTTTTCCTTTAAAAAGGCTGAGAAAAATGGGCTTTCATGATGTCTCTTATCATTATGTAAGTATATGTGATGTGGTTCTAGCCAACAAATGTTAATGAATAATTGCTGCGTGGCTTCTGGGAAGTGTCCTTAAAACAGAAGTCATCCTGTCCCTGGATATCTTTTTCCCTACCATTCTTTATTCTTAAAATATAGATGTAAAATCTAGAGCTTGGCTCCCATCTTGATGTCATGAGGTAAAGATGAATGATCCTGACATTTTTGAGCTGCTGAAGCAACGCCAGTGGCCTCTTACCCGTGGTCTTCTTATGTAAGACGTTATATGTTATGTATTGAACTACTGTAAGGTGAATATGCTTTTCTTGTATCTGAAAGTCTTTAAGTATGGTTGAGGAACCATATGAAATATAGAGTTAGACACAGAGTGTTACTGACATCGTCAAAGCCCTGTTATCTGACTGTGTGCAAAATCAGCTTTATCCATGAGATTTTCAGTTTAATGAGGCACCCAATTCCTATTTTTCTTAACTTAATTGGAGTTAGGCTTCATTCACTCAATTACTATTAAAGAATCCTAATAAACACAGACATTGCTAGGCGGAAGGGTTTGGGTTTTCTTTTTTGTTTTGTTATTTACTTGCTTTGGTTTGTTTATTTGTTTTTGGCAGGGATTGGTAACCGAAGGGGCATGCACTAATAATGAGAATCTAAAGCATATGGAATCTGATTGGAGGGTAAGTGTGGGATACTAATACATTTCTAAATCCTACCTAGGAAATTATTGACTCCCCTGAATATTCATTGGAAGGACTGATGCTAAAGCTGAAGTTCCAATTCTTTGGCCACCTGATACGAAGTGGCCACCTGACTCACTGGAAAAGACCCTGATGACAGGAAAGATTGAAGGCACGAGGAGAAAGGGCTGATAGAGGATGAAACGGTGATCCATTGAGTTGGATCACTGACTCAATGGACATGAGTTTGAGCAAACTGAGGGGAACAGTGAAAGACAGGGAAGCCTGACGTGCTGCTGTCCCTGGGGTCACAAAGAGTCAGACATGACTTAGTGAGTGAGCAACACTCGGTGACAAAGTGACTGACTTAAATAAATCCTGACTCAGGCCCATTGTTTACCAAGGCTAGAACTTTAAGGAGCAAGGTGGAAAAGTTTCAGGATTTTGTAAATTTTGTCTACTTCATTTTGCAGTTAGATCCTGCAGTAAAGGGACACAGTTCAGTCCAAGGAAGATGTCAAAATAAATCATTCATAAATAGATTTTGATGTGCTTAAGATTCAGGAACACCAAGACTTACTTTTAATTACAATAATTCCAGCCTCAGGAAGATGAACAAGTAAACTGCTTATCTTACAAAACATATATCTTGAAATTTGTGAAGCAGTGTAAATTTAAGAAAATCTTAGTAAGCTAAGAGCTGAATGTTTTATATCACGTGATATTGATTTTACATCATCATTAATTTAATATTTACTCTTCTTTATAGTTTATTTAATAATCAGATATTTTCAAATCATATATAACAATTTGCAAAAAAAAAAAAAAAGGCGTTAGTAAGCATAACAAAATAGGAACTACCAAATTCATTAAGATAGAAGTTTATCAGCTTTTGACTGGGTGTCAAGAAATTGGAGGAACTATGATTTTAGTACAAATGATCCAAAGGAAACAAACAAAGAATGTGTTTACTTCTTTCATCTTTCATCAGGCTGGGACAAATAATATATGTTATCCTTCATTCTTGAAAAGACAAGCTGCAATTAGAGTGTTAGTTTTTCCTAGAACTAAGAGAGGCTTAGTAGGGGCTAATCTGAAAGCCAAGGTGGCTTTTTTGCTTGCTATTCACTTTCCAGAATGACTGAAATGGGGGGGAAAAAAGAAACAAAACTGAGCAGAGAGAAATTAAATTCTCTACTCTATAGTGAAAACTGTTTGAGCAGGGAATCAAATCCAACCAGCCACCTAAATTTTGTGAGTAAAATTTTATTGGAAAATTTATCAGAAAATACATTGTCCATGGTCACTTTGGTGCTATCTGGCAGAACTGAACAGTTGTGGTGGAGACCTAATGGTCCATATAGCCAAAAATATTTATTAACTGGCCCTTTAAAATATCTGCCAACCTCTAATGTAGGGGAGTGCCCTGTGCTCCCTATCAAAACAGAGAAAATGTCCCACATGGTGAGAAGTCAACAGTCTGAAAGCAAGGAGCAGATTATCCTGCCCTATTTCCATGGCTGCTCAGAAACAGAATTAAGAAGCAGATAAACTTCAAGAAGAGGTAGATAGAGCACCCACCATTCAGTTCAGAGACAAAATCTTAAGGCTGGAATAGAAAATTAAGAACCATGACTTACAAGTTATCCTTCCTATAATCTTCCTTATTGAAACATAAAGTCTAAAGTATGTAAAGTGATTCTCAACCCATTTAGGTTTCAACCGCTGAAGGGAAAAACACCAAAAATAAGAGAAAGAGTAGCCGGGATATTCCAAATTCTCCGGGTAATTCCTAAGCCTCTAAATCACTCCAAAAGTTAAGTGGGAAGTTTTATCAGTACAGAGTGTGAGAAGGAAATTTTTGCCAAAATCACTTTGAGATGTGAAAATAAAGATCATTTTTTAAAAATGGAATTTCTCCCTGATGATTCCTTGATCCCTTTTTCTCTAGTTCCTGTCTGGGGCATAGAGGGGGCCTTTCACTCCACCGATGGAAACCAGTGGCCACAGAAAGAGTTAACCCCTTCCTTGCTTTATATAAATATGTTTATTAAACTGGTCTATCTTCTATTAATATTTATATTCAGAAAATTGGAAGTGTTCATGATTTGGGATTATTAACAACCTTACTTCACTGTATTTTTCAAGTCTACTTAAAAACTATTTGCCCATAAAAGTTGAAGATGCCTGCCAACTGGACTTCTGGACTTTCATTCACTGGGCACTTAATTTATGCCAGGCACTGTTGTAGGCACTCAGGATTTCAGTGAACAAAACAAAAATCTCTCTGAGTGGAGCTTTCTGCTGCTGCTGCTAAGTCGCTGCAGTCGTGTCTGACTCTGTGTGACCCCATAGATAGCAGCTCACCAGGCTCCCCTGTCCCTGGGATTCTCCAGGCAAGAACAATGGAGTGGGTTGCCATTTCCTTCTCCAATGCATGGCAGTGAAAAGTGAAAATGAAGTCGCTCAGTCATGTCCGACTCTTAGCAAGCCCATGGACTGCAGCCCACCAGGCTCCTCCGTCCATGGGATTTTTCAGGCAAGAGTACTGGAGTGGGGTGCCATTCGCTTACCTACATTCTATTGTGGGGGAATTTGGACAATGGACAACAAACAATACATAATTAAAGCTTATGCTAGAAATTGGAAACTACTGAAAAGAAATTGAAAATATAAAGAGCATGATGAGGGTGACTGGAATAAGTGTCTACTACATTTTTAAACAGTGGGGTCAATGTGGACCCCGTTAACACTTAAAGGACAAGCCAGGAAAGCAGGGCTGTGTGATCCCTTGCCACTGAGGCAGTTGCATCTTAGTGGAGATCTACTAATGCTACTTCATCATTTCATTTTTGATCCTGAAGGGATTCAGAGGATAATCCATCTTAAGGTTGTCTGAAGTGCTGTTATTGTATTTCTAGTGACACTTCACCAATGATAGGGAGAAATCCAAATTAATGCTCTCATATTTCTTTTGAGGAGGGGAAGAAAATGCATAACATGTTGAATGGGAAATCAAGGGAACGATTTTATGTATCTTGATATAAATGAACTTTGAAGATTTTCCATTATTTAAAAAAATGTCTATTTTTTGCATTTCAAAGTATAACTGAGATGTAGAAAATTGATTTTAAGAACACCATTTCTCAACTAATAAAACAGGTTGGAATCCATGTATCTGGTGTTTGCATGTTTTTCAAAGTTAAAGCTATATGATTATTAATTAACCTACTTATATACCAGACCCGAGTACATTTGACAACTCACTGCAGCTGATGTTGGACTTTTATTTAATTGTGTTTGGAAGCCCACTTCCAATATTCTGACATTGAGGGAGTGATGCTTCTGATCTGATGATTAATGTATTCGAGAAAAATATCTGTTCACACTAAGGTTGCCCAATGTTGATATGAAAGAATGTTTTCCATGATTTGGAAGTCATATTTTAGCTGTTGAGTGACGGTATCACACCCTGCAGTTGTTACCATGCTGTTCCTCCTGTAAAGTTACGGGGTGAATGCTTGTAGGCCCAGCATACCAGGGATCCAATATCTAGGGAGGGAGAGAAGAGAGGGAACAGTTTTCTCCAGATAAAGTCACATGAATTTACCTTTTAGTATCTAACCAGTGCTTCCTGCTGTGCTAGAATTCTTTATTTGAAAAAAAAAAAAAAAGTCTTTTTGTAGCTGAGGTTTAATTCAGGGAGAGAATTGTTCCTTTTAAACTAACATTCAAGTGGCTTAAATCATCTACCTTTTATTAAAGAGCTGTTAGTTACTACTTTATGAAAAGACTATTTTGAATTTTATGCCTGATATTCATATCAAATTTATTACATTTACAAAGTTAAAATCTTACCTCTTCCTTGAAATGTAATGTTCAGTTTATAAACTATTCTATTTTTAAGTCCGTGAATATGTAACTACTTTTAAGAAACCTGAGATTAATGATTCATCCCATTTATAATCATTTGAAATAAACATCTCTTAATAGCTTAAATTGCTTTCAAATTCAAATATTTTTTTGTTCATAAGAATTTTTTAATCACTTGATGTGATAAACATAATCCTTGTAAATCATTAAACAGGCTTGAAGCACAGTCAGTTACCACTCATAGTCTACAGCTAAAAGAAGTTCCCTCACTGAGACCACATGCCAGCTTTGGACCAACACTCTCTCTCAGCAGGGCTCTTTCTTTCTTTAATTAGGTCCTTAGCCTCCCTTAACTATATTCTGAATCCTCCACATTTGGAGAGGTTACCTAAGGTTCTAATTGTATCTTTTTTTTTTGTTGTTGTTAAGCATATCTCTTTCTGCTTTATTAATGCTTGTGGCTCACCTGGTAAAGAATCCTCCTGCAATGAGGGAGACCTGGATTCGATCCCTGTTTTGGGAAGATCCCCTGGAGAAGGGAAAGGCTACCCACTCCAGTATACTGGCCTAGAGGATTCCATGGACTGTATAGTCCATGGGGTCGCAAAGTGTTGGACACAACTGAACGGCTTTCACGTCACGGCACATCAACTTTTCTCTTCCCTATCAAATATTTTTTCCCTATGATTTAAAATTTTAGGCTTGGCAAGGTCTAAACATCTTCACTCTGCAACTTAATGTACTTTTTCTCATTTTTACTAATCAGACCTCGCTAGTTAATTTTGGTATTTCCAGTGGACATCTTTAAGGGAAACAATCCTTTTATGCCCATGAGCAATGGGTGAACTGGGACTGGAGGGAGTGATGAAGCTGTTTACCTATGGACTGCTAGTTTTCTGGGCTACTTAGACTCTTTGGCTTTTCAAAAATTCTTTTGACATTTTCTAAGAATTCTGGATTTCTAAAAATCTAAAATTTAAACAAATCTTCTTAGAAAATCTTCAGTTCAGTTCAGTCACTCAGTTGTGTCCAGTTCTTTGCAACCCCACAGACTTCAGCATGCCAGGCCTCCCTGTCCATCACCAACTCCTGGAGTTTATTCAAACTCATGTCCATTGCGTCAGTGATGCCATCCAACCATCTCATCCTCTGTCATCCCCTTCTCCTCCCACCTTCAATCTTTCCCAGCATCAGGATCCAATTTCTAAGAAATATTGAAACATTCTTTTTCTATCTTTTTTCATATGTACTTTAATCTATCATTTCTAAAATGGATATGATCAGGTCCTCCTATTCTTTCTCTTTGAACTTTCAGTATAATAGAAATGTATTTGTGAATAGCTCTGTTTTCCCTTACATACATGTGACAAGCAAACTTTTAAGGTGGCCACCATCTTCCTTGCCTTGAAGTAGTAGACTCATGCGAGTCCTTCTGCTTGCTCATGGGCAAGACCTGTGACTTGACTGTAATGAGAAGAATATTTGGATTATGTGTATGCCATTATATTACATAAGGTGATATCACTGCTCTTCCTGTAGTCCATTTCTCCTGTGCTGGCTGACGGAAGCCAGCAACTATGCTGGGAAACCCCACATGACACACATGGCAAGGAGCTGCAGGTGGCCTCTTGGATCTGAGAGTTTGACAGCAGACGACAAAGAAGTTCTCAGTCCAACATTCAAGGAATAGAATGCTACCAAGAACTGTGAGTAGGGAAGTGCATCCAACCTGGTGGAATCAGAGAGAGAGAGAATTCAGTTCTAGCTAACACCACGACTTCACCCTCCTGAGGCTCATAAACAGAGGATTCAGATAAGTCACTCCAGGCTTCTACCTCACAGAAACTGTAGGATGATTAATGCGTGCTGTTAACCCCAAACTCTTAATTTATCCCCTCCCCAAACTTTCCCCTTTGGTAACCATATGGGATTAACAGATACATCTGCTGCTGCTGCTACTGCTGCTAAGTCGCTTCAGTCGTGTCCGACTCTGTGCGACCCCATAGATGGCACCCCACCAGGCTCACCTGTCCCTGGGATTCTCCAGGCAAGAACACTGGAGTGGGTTGCCATTTCCTTCTCCAATGCATGAAAGTGAAAAGTGAAAATGAAGTCGCTCAGTGGTGTCCGACTCTTAGCAACCCCATGGACTGCAGCCTTCCAGGCTCCTCCGTCCATGGGATTTTCCAGGCAAGAGTACTGGAGTGGGGTGCCATTGCCTTTTCCTACAGATACATCTAGTATATATAGAATAGATAATCAACAAGGATCTACTATATGACACAGGAAAGTCTACTCAATATTCTGTAATAACCTTTATGGGAAAATAATCTGAAAAAGAATGGATATAGGTACATGCATAACTGAATCACCTTGTTGTATGCTGAAAACTAACACAACATTGTAAATGAATTATACTCTGATATAAAATAAAAATTAACAAATATGTGATGTTTTAGGCCACTAAGCTTGTGGTAATAGTGTTGTTATGCAGCAAGTTATATTGAATAAAATATGACACAAAAAATCAGACTAAATTATAGTAATACATCTACAGTGCCTGACAAATTTGGGGGTATTGCAACTCATCAAGGTATTTTATGCTTTTTAGATGATAATTTTAGTTGACAGTTTACTTAAAGACCACATGCTCTGGAAGCTGCTGTATAACACAGGGAGCCCAGCCTGGCACTCTGTGATGATCTAGAGGGGTGGGATGGGGAGGTGTGTGGAGGAAGGTTCAAGAGGGAGGAGATCTATATAGAGAAAGATCTGATTCACATTGTTGCACAACAGGAACCAACAAAACATTGTAAAGCAAGTTTCCTCCAATTAAAAAATAAATAAAAAATAAAACATAAATACCACATACTCACTGTGTAAAATATTTTGTACTGACATTATATCTCCACCAATTCACTTAAGCAATATTCCTTGAGTACCCACTCTAGGCTAGCACTCTCCCAAGTGTTGAAGATACAGTTTCAAAAGAAACATCTGCCCAAATCATTTATCTACTCATAATTGATTTAACACAATTAGACTATTTTTGATTATCTAATAAATATTTGATAATTATTTGGGGCTTCCCTGAAGGCTCAGATGGTAAAGAATGCAGGAGACCCAGGTTTGATCCCTGGGTTGGGAAGATCCCTGGAGAAGGGAATGGCAATCCACTATGGCATTCTTGCCTGGAGAATTCCATGGACAGAGGAGCCTGACAAGCTATAGTCCATGGGGTTACAAAGAGTCGGACACGACTGAGCAACGAACACATGCATGTACTATGGATAAAATAATGAGACCTAGGAAACGTGTTTTTCCTATAACAATTCATGAAAATTGTATTATGGAAAATGGTAACAAAAAATAACTAATAATGGCAGTCTTGTTTAATAAATTAAAAAAAATGACCAGTATATCAAAGAAGAGAACTGAGACTAATCTTCTTCAGATTTGCTAGCCAGAAAATCATGAAAACCTTTGCTTTTCTTTATACCTCTCAGCTGATGTGAAAGACAGTTAACACTGTCCATTCACACCTCATCTTATACTACCCTCTCTGTCATCTATGGGTAGGAACATATATCATCTATACAACTAATTCCTTCCTTTAGAAAGCATTTTACATATTTAGAATAAATTTGTGTTCTAAAGATATCAATAAATACAGGGCATCCAAATATTTTCCCATTGTCTATATTTTCATTGCCATGAATTTACTCTCCCATATGCTTTCAAGAATGTCAATTAGGGTTCCAATGCCAACATATTTTCCCACCTGCTACTAGGCCCACATATAATTCTTGTGATGGGAAACTAAAAGAATTTATTCTTCAATTAAAAACTAAGTTTCAAATGTAGTATTGATTTCTGATTTTTGCAAAGAGTAAACTTTTGGTTTTATTTTCTCTATTTTTAAAATTATCTGTTTATTCCCTCTCCTATGTATTCTCTTTTCTTCTGAATACTTTAAATTTAGTTTGTTCTCTTTTTCTGTAGTTTCATAGGATGGAAATTTAGGCTATTGATTAAGGATTTCTTTTTTTTTAGTATAGGCATTTACAGATACAAATCTCCTTTTAAATACTGCTTTATCTGAATTACGTAGATTCGGACATGCTGTGTTCATTTTACTCATCTCAAATATTTTCTAATTTTTCTTGTCAGTTCTTTTTTACCCCATTCATTATTTAGGAGTGAGTGTGTTGTTTAATTTTATCATATTTGTGAATTCCCCAAGTTTCCTCTGGTACCTATCTTTAATTTCATTCAATTATGATAGAAGAGCATACTTTATATGATTTTGATCTTTTAAAATTTAATCTTATGCTTTGCTGTTCTATCATTATTGAAAATGAGGTATTGAATCATCCAAATATTATTGCTGAATTGTCCATTTGTCTCTTCAATTCAGATATTCAGTCATACATAATTTTGAAATTTATTACAAACTCTTTCCAATCTATTTTTTTGGGAACTTTAAATGTTTTCTTCAAAATGTAAAACTTGAACTTTTGCATGTAATTTATAAAACCTTTTTTTTCTTTTTTCCCCCAATATTTTATTATAAAAAATTTAAACATAGAGAAATGTTGAAAAAATTTTTTACAGTGAATCCCAATATACCCTCACCTAGATTTTATTTTTTATTTTATTTATTTATTTTTTAATTTTAATTGGAGGCTAATTACTTTACAATATTGTATTGGTTTTGCCATAAGGAAATACAATTGTCAACACCGTGTAACAAAATTCTAGTATTCTATGTTTAATCAACACATGATACAAAAATTTATAAGACGCAAACCAGAGAAGGATCTACTGAAATAAATTTACATTCATAAACCATATTGTTACAACTCTATTTAATGCACTTACAGCCCTATATCAGGATCTAGGGAGGTATTGATATATACATAATCTACCTCATTATTAATAAGGAGCTTTATCAGCTCACTCAGTTCAGTTCAGCCGCTCAGTCATGTCTGACTCTTTGCAACCCCATGAATTGCAGCACGCCAGGCCTCCCTGTCCATCACCAACTCCCGGAGTTCACTCAAACTCACGTCCATCGAGTCGGTGATGCCATCCAACCATCTCATCCTCTGTCGTCCCCTTCTCCTCCTGCCCCCAATCCCTCCCAGCATCAGAGTCTTTTCCAATGAGTCAACTCTTGGCATGAGGTGGCCAAAGTACTGGAGTTTCAGCTTTAGCATCAGTCCTTCCAAAGAACACCCAGGACTGATTTCCTTCAGAATGGACTGGTTGGATGTCCTTGTAGTCCAAGGGACTCTCAAGAGTCTTCTCCAACACCACAGTTCAAAAGCATCAACCATACAACATTGTAAAGTTAAAAAATAAAAAATAAAAATAAACGAAAAAAAAAAGCATCAATTCTTCAGCGCTCAGCTTTCTTAACAGTCCAACTCTCACATCCATACATGACCACTGGGAAAACCATACCCCTCATTAGAATTGGGTAAATATGAATAGAAATCAAAGGCCTATTTTATACAAGTAATTTTAAGGTCTGAAAAAGAATGGCCTGGAGTGAAGAAGTGGCATTATAATATCCCTATATGAGGACAAACAGAAATAGAAGACTCCATGAGGAATGAGATATGTGAATGGTTTAGTCACTCTATAGGAAACAAATGCACAGGAATAGGATAATATTGATAAATTCTGCAGTATATCCTCTATAGTTTATTGTTAAATGTAAACTACACGCATGCATGTGTGCTAAGTTGCTTCAGTCGTGTCCGACTCTGTGAGACACTATGGACTGTAGCCCCTCAGTCCCCTCTGTCCATGGGATTCTCCAGGCAAGAATACCGGAGTGAGTTGCCATGTCCTCCTCCAGGGGATCTTCCCAATGCAGGAATTGAACCCATGTCTTATATATCTACTGCATTGACAGGCAGGTTCTTTACCACTAGCACCACCTGGGAAGCCCTCAAACTACATGGATTCAAACTTACATAAATTATCTGTCCTAGGTTGTTTAGAGAAAAAGACAAATGCTTGTAAGTACTTAAGTGCTTCTCACACATCCACTCCCAAAACCTTGGATATATAAAACATTTTTATCCCTTAGATGAGAAGTAATATATATTTTCTGTGTACTAATCTAAGTTGACATCACTCAACTGATGGTAAAATTATTCATTTGCATAGCAAAATAGAGCTAGATTATTAAGATGAAAACAAAGATAAATGATATTTAGGACTGTTACTGTGTAAAGTTCAAGTATCTGAAACTTCCACAGACCTGAATATGTTTTTGCTTCCACTATAGATACAATAAATGTTAAAAACATAGATGGACAAGGCCGACATGTTACACAACTTGATGGTGATGGGAAACACCATCAAAATCATGGTAAATGTGAATGCATAATGGAATTGTTCAGTGTACAACATATGTGACTATATTTTATGATAAAGTGTGTTTCCAACTTATTATCATATTTGTGTCTATGTTATTCTGAAGTTGTTCCAAATTTTTACTTTTAATTTTAGCTGCCTTGGCTTGCATCATTGATTGTAAATTGGAGAATTTTCATCTTAATTTTCAGTTATAGTCAAAAGTATATTTTTTTTTGATGGGAAACATATCTTTGGACTTGTTATAATTTATATGACTTCTACTTATTTCAGAAGTATTGGCTAGAATCTGATACACGAATAAGAAAAAAATTAGAATGCCATAGTTATGAATAAAGAAAGTGTGTAGCTTGGCTATTTTATCATTAGCTTCCTGTCTACCTGGACACAAACTGGATAGTAAATAAATGAAAACTGAAAAGTAATTTCAAAGGGAAAAATATTAAATGTCGTTAGGTATGTGTGTGCAAGTTATTATAACAGAAAATGTAATAACATGCATATTTTATAATAATTTAGTGCAAACTTAATTTACATAATTTGTTTAAATTGGTCTTTACACGGCAAAACATAGAAAAATTTAAGTAGTTTTACCCACATGTCAGTGGCACTTAAATCAGAAATTTATAGAAAGGAAACTGCAATGATTTCACCTCATTCCCCACCCCATCCCCCGTATAACCCTGTCTACACAGTCATGCATGTCCACTAAGCACACGGGACAGATGGGAAGGTACAAACTGATTAATGCTGGTAATAACAGAGACGAAGGCAGTGCTCTCTTGGGTTCCCCCAGCCTCCCTTATGAACCCAGGATGAGTCATACTCACTGTATCTATTTGCATTCATAATCCCCTAGATAAAATGCTTTAGTTCTCAGTCCTTCTTGCTATGGCAAAATCATGCAATAGCTGTATATTCATGTATATAGACCTATATGTGCATTGTATACATTATACGGGTAACTTTTTTCAAAATTTTATTGAAGTATGTTGATTTATGTCTTGCTAATTTCTTTTGTACAACAAAGTGACTAGCTATACATAATATACATGTAACATTACATATTATAATACATTTTATACATTTTCTTCACTCACAAGAAAATTTGTTACCAAGACCCTGCAGTTAGCCTTGGGACTTCACTTGTAAAACCTAATTATTTCTTTCTGAATAATTCTTTCTTTCTATGCATACAGATTACATTTGACCTCACTATCATGTTTATATAACCAGATGGCTCATAAATAAATCATTATAGGATTCAAGATTCTGGGTTCTTAAATATTAGGTTATTTCGTTTGCCCTACATTTTTTCTTGGGTGAGATTTTGATAAGATGAACTCATGTGGTATTAACACAAACTTAAAATTAAAAAATCATCCTTACAAATAACACAATGTACTGGATAAATTATTATGCACATTATTCTTCAACAGAGGTCTTATATATTGTAATTTGAAAGCAAAGACATTGAAATAATTACATGCTTTTTGAAAATTTGTGGATTCTTAATTGAATCTATGTCAGTTTTTGTTACATCTACTTTTCTTTCCAAAATTCTCTATCTTGTGCAAAATTGGAAAGTTGTTAGAAGTGAAATATAGAAAGGCTTTGAATAATTTTTAATTATTTTTCATTATAATGCATAACTTTCCAAAAACCAAGATACAGTTTGTTTCTATAAAGTCTTTTAGAAAGCAGCTTGTGTAGAGAAAGTGGAATAATATATTCAATAAAAGTCTGAACTTCTTAAATTCATATGTGATTTGTTCTGTTTCTGAAGGGACTTTTTTTTTCACATTGGAGGAGCAGGAATAAACAGGCTTAAAATTCTGTCTTGACTATTATTTGGGTCTGTGACCTTAAGCAAGTTTAATATTCCCTATAATTTATGCTTTTTCATATGCAAAACCACAGTAATAAAATCTGCAGTCTGTGTCATTCTGAGTATTAAACAAGCATATATATATAACTTATAGTACCTGTTGCATAATTAAAATATTAATTCCTTCCCGCTGTCTCTATAAAATAGGAGGACAGGATTTAATTTATAGAGTTGTGCCTTATAATAAATAAGATTATGTATAAAGGCAATTCCAACTGTGCCTTGTACTAAATAAATGATGCTTTCTCCTGCTTTTCTTTTTACATTTTCTGGGTAAAACCTCTCTTTCATTCTTAAAAATTCACTTGGGATAGTATTTCCTGATTAAAATCCTCCCTAGGCTAACAACCCTCAGTTCAGTTCAGTCGCTCAGTCGTGTCCGACTCTTTGCAACCCCATGAATCGCAGCACACCAGGCTTCCCTGTCCATCACCAACTCCCAGAGTTCACTCAGACTCAAGTCCATCGAGTCAGTGATGCCATCCAGCCGTCTCATCCTCTGTCGTCCCCTTCTCCTCTTGCCCCCAATCCCTCCCAGCATCAGAGTCTTAGATAAGGCAAAGTTACTTATTCTCTTTTTATACTCACATAGAAGTGTACATGCATTTATATGAGAATATTAAATATACTGTACTGTATTTATTCATTTATATATTCATATATACATTTTTGTTTCTGTTGTTTAGTTGCTAAGACATGTGTGACTCTTTGCGACCCCATGAAATATAGCATGCCAGGTTCCTCTGTCCATGGGATTTTTTCAGGCAGGAATCCTGGAGTGAGTTGCCATTTCCTTATCCAGGGGATCCTCCCTACCCAGGGATGGAATCCACATCTTCTGCCTTGGCAGGAGGATTCTTTACCACTGAGCAACGAGGGAAGCCTTCATATTCAATTCAATTCAGTTCAGTCGCTCAGTCGTGTCCGACTCTTTGCGACCCCATGAACCGCAGCACACCCCGCCTTTCTGTCCATCATCAACATCCGGGGTCCACCCAAACCCGTGTCCAACAAGTCGGTGATGCCATCCTACCATCTCATCCTCTGTCGTCCCCTTCTCCTCCTGCCCTCGATCTTTCCCAGCATCAGGGTCTTTTCCAATGAGTCAGCTCTTCGCATCAGGTGGCAAGAGTATTGGAATTTCAGCTTCAACATCAGTCCTTCAAATGAACACCCAGGACTGGTCTCATTTAGGATGAACTGGTTGGATCTCCTTGCAGTGCAGGGACTCTCAAGAGTCTTCTCCAACACCACAGTTCAAAAGCATCAATTCTTCGGCACTCAGTGTTTTTTTATAGTCCAACTCACATCCATACGTCAGTTCAGTTCAGTTCAGTCACTCGGTCGTGTCCGACTCTTTGTGACCCCATGAATCGCAGCACGCCAGGCCTCCCTGTCCATCACCAACTCCCGGAGTTCATTCAGACTCACGTCCATTGAGTCAGTGATGCCATCCAACCATCTCTTCCTCTGTCGTCCCCTTCTCCTCCTGCCCCTAATCCCTCCCAGCATCAGAGTCTTTTCCAACGAGTTAACTCTTCACATGAGGTGGCCAAAGTACTGGTTTCAGCTTTAGCATCATTCCTTCCAAAGAAATCCCAGGACTGATCTCCTTCAGCATGGACTGGTTGGATCTCCTTGCAGTCCAAGGGACTCTCAGGAGTCTTCTCCAACACCACAGTTCAAAAGCATCAATTCTTTGGCACTCAGCTTTCTTCACAGTCCAACTCTCACATCCATATATGACCACTGGAAAAACCATAGCCTTGACTAGATGGACCTTTGTTGGCAAAGTAATGTCTCTGCTTTTGAATATGCTGTCTAGGTTGGTCATAACTTTCCTTCCAAGGAATAAGCATCTTTTAATTTCATGGCTGCGGTCACCATCTGCAGTGATTTTGGAGCCCAGAAAAATAAAGTCTGGCACTGTTTCCACTGTTTCCCCATCTATTTGCCATAACATGATGCGATTAGATGCCATGATTGAATGTTGAGCTTTAAGACAACTTTTTTTCTCTCCTCTTTCACTTTCATCAAGAGGCTTTTGAGTTCCTCTTCACTTTCTGCCATAAGGGTGGTGTCATCTGCATATCTGAGGTTATTGTTATTTCTCCTGGCAATCTTGATTCCAGCTTGTGCTTCCTTCAGCCCAACGTTTCTCATGATGTACTCTGCATATAAGGTAAATAAGTAGGGTGACAATATATAGCCTTGACATACTCCTTTTCCTTTACTTTCTGCCATAAGCATGATGTCATCTGCATATCTGAGGTTATTGATATTTCTCCCAGCAATCTTGATTCCAGCTTGTGCTTCCTTCAGCCCAACGTTTCTCATGATGTAATCTGCATATATGGTAAATAAGCAGGTTGACAATATACAGCCTTGACGTACTCCTTTTCCTATTTGGAACCAGTCTGTTGCTCCATGTCCAGTTCTAACTGTTGCTTCCTGACCTGCATACAGATTTCTCAAGAGGCAGGTCAGGTGGTCTAGTATTCCCATCTCTTTCAGAATTTTCCACAGTTTATTGTGATCTACACAGTCAAAGGCTTTGGCATAATCAATAAAGCAGAAATAGATGTTTTTCTGGAACTCTCTTGCTTTTTTGATGATCCAGCAGGTGTTGGCAGTTTGATTTCTGGTTACTCTGCCTTTTCTAAAAGCAGCTTGAACATCTGGAAGTTCATGGTTCATGTATTGATGAAGCCTGGCTTGGAGAATTTTGAGCATTACTTTACTAGTGTGTGAGATGGGTGCAACTGCGTGGTAGTTGAGCATTCTTTGACATTGCCTTTCTTTGGGATTGGAATGAAAACTGACCTTTCCAGTCCTGTGGCCACTGCTGAGTTTCCCAAATTTGCTGACATATTGAGTGCAGCACTTTTACAGCATCATCTTTTAGGATTTGAAATAGCTCAACTGGAATTCCATCACCTCCACTAGCTTTGTTAGTGATGCTTCCTGAGGCCCATTACTTTCACATTCTAGGATGTCTGGCTCTAAGTGATCACATCATCTTGGTTTTCTGGGTCATGATCTTTTTTGTACAGTTCTTCTGTGTAGTCTTGCCACCTCTTCTTAATATCTTCTACTTCTGTTAGGTCCCTACCATTTCTGTCCTTTATTGAGCCTGTCTTTGCATGAAATGTTCCCTTGGTATCTCTAATTTTCTTGAAGATATCTCTAGTCTTTCTCATTCTATTGTTTTCCTCTATTTCTTTGCACCGATCACTGAGGAAGACTTTCTTATCCATCCTTGCTATTCTTTGGAACTCTGCATTAAAATGGCTATATCTTTCCTTTTCCCCTTTGCTTTTTGCTTCCCTTCTTTTCACAGCTATTCATAAGGCCTCCTCAGACAGCCATTTTGCTTTTTCGCCTTTCTTTTTCTTGGGGATGGTCTTGATTCCTGTCTCCTGTACAATGTCACGAACCTCTGTCCATAGTTCTTCAGGCACTCTGTCTACCAGATTTAGTCCCTTAAATCTATTTCCCATTTCCACTGTTTTTTCATAAGGGATTTGATTTAGGTCATACCTGAATGGTCTAGTAATATATGATATGATATCACTATGATATATACTTTAATCATAAGATTTTATATAACATTCTTTTTTCCCCCCTGTTATCTAAATGTTCTCAGAACTAGTCTTAATTCCTAGAATGATTTTAAATCCATCTCTCTTTTTTATTTCAGGGATAGATATTATAATAGATTTTTTCTTCAAAGAAAATATTATGAAATCTGTAAGTTCTTGATGTTCAATAAGCATATTTTTCTGTATATCAAATTGTAAAATGATGTAAACTTTTCCTTATTAGAAATATAGAAAAATGATGTAAACTTTCCCGTATTAAAAATATAGAAAGACTGGACATAATCAGCTCATTCATGATAGTATTTTTTCAATTCATCCTAAATTCTGAGATATAATTAGACACCATGGAGTTTATATTCTAGAAATTCAAATAATAATATATTTGAAAGATAAATAGTATAAAGTAAAGGTATGCAATATTATGTTACAAAAAAGGAGACTAGGTGTAAATAAAACAGCATAGGACAACTTTTGAAGGAAGGGAGAATTGAACTAATATTGAAGGATTATTACTACTTTGTGAGATGAGATAGAAGAAAAGAGATTTACAGGCAGATGCAATAGTTTGTACAAAATTCTTCAGTGGAGGAATAGATAACTAATACAGGATGATACTAGTAGGATGTGCTTGATTTTTCTTAATCTTTCTCAGAATGTGGGAAAGAGTTTCAGAGGCTCCAGCTTTTTTTTTTTTTTCCCAATGAGAAACTCCTGTCCTATAGGCCAAACAGCAACATGGGGATTCTACCAACTCCCTAGCAAGTCCATTCCAACAATCAACTGGTGGTGATAGATATTACCACTAGGTCCATTCATAGTCCGGGTAGACCATGCTGTATGGACTAGCATCAGAACTTTACTACTTTTCCTCCGTGTATTCCCACTCTGATAGGGTATTCACAGACAGGCTCTGAATCCCAGAGAATCTATATCAACTTCTTTTTTTTTCTAATTTTATTTTATTTTTAAACTTTACATAATTGTATTAGTTTTGCCAAATATCAAAATGAATCCGCCACAGGTATACATGTGTTCCCCATCCCGAACCCTCCTCCCTCCTCCCTCCCCCTACCATCCCTCTGGGCCATCCCAGTGCACCAGCCCCAAGCATCCAGCATTGTGCATCGAACCTGGACTGGCAACTCGTTTCCTACATGATATTTTACATGTTTCATTGCCATTCTCCCAAATCTTCCCACCCTCTCCCTCTCCCACAGAGTCCATAAGACTGTTCTATACATCAGTGTCTCTTTTGCTGTCTTGTACACCAGGTTATTGTTACCATCTTTCTAAATTCCATATATATGCGTTAGTATACTGTATTTATGTTTTTCCTTCTGGCTTACTTCACTCTGTATAATAGGCTTCAGTTTCATCCACCTCATTAGAACTGATTCAAATGTATTCTTTTTAATGGCTGAGTAATACTCCATTGTGTATATGTTCAATCATCCTTAAAATATCTGGATATCCTCTTTCCCTCTTTGTATTATAACTCAAACTAGTCCATAGGTCCCTTTAGGAAAAGATGGGGCATTATGACACATACTTGCTCTAATATTTCAGAGTCCTTCACATGGAGATATTATACTTTCTTATACAGTGGGTTTTAGGTCTAAAGATTAGCTCAGGTTCAGAAACTGGGCATAGGGTCATCAGTTTTTACTAGGGCAAATGTCATCAGCTTCTTGATCATCTTTTCAATCTCACCATTGATATTTTTATGCAAAATCCGCTTCCTGAAGACCTGCCTATAATCTCCCAGTGGTACCACTAGACCATCCTTATTGTTTCAGACACCTGGTGGACTTCCTGCCCTTACACAGAATAAAAGAATAAAAATCCTACCACATCCACATCTCTAAACCTTTGACTCTTTCTTCAATAATACAGCATGATTATTTAGGCATTTTGACTTCACCTAATTTTGGTCATCACTTTCTTTAAGCGTATTCAAGCCTTGCTAGTAGCATATTTATTTCATCTGTCAGTGTTTTTGTCAGGCCCTTAGATCCTGAATGCTATCAATTTGGTAAACTCTTCCTTATCCAACTTTACTTTCCACCCCTTCTTGACTCAGTATCCGTAGGAATCAGTTTTATACATACTAGCCAGTCTCCTCTGGCTCACCTTGATTAAGTCCTATAGCTCCTTCTGTGTATACTCTTTTCTCCCTAGAAAGGTTTCGGTCTTTTCTAATCTTAGTACATCATAGCTGCATGAAGAAATGTGGAGTCAGATATTGAGAGAATGCTTGTTTTATTGCAAGCCAGAATCTTCTGCATCATCTTCAAAGAAAAGGGCACTTACTATACCCTAGCAGGTGGGTTTGTGGAATGCAAACTTTTCAAGAGCATTAATCCTGATATCACCATACATTGTACCAGGTCCCATTTTTTTCTATCGCAGTCTTGACTTCAAAGAGCAGAACTGCCTAGTTTCTTATTTGGAGATTTTGAGTTCTATGTCTTGTCTTTAGTTTTCTTGACTTACCAGCTCAGAGGATGAGATATGCTTAAAGAAAGACCTTTGACTTGAATAATTGTTTTTTATTAAATCATGATTATTGGCCCTAGACCAGAACCATCCAATTCCACTGTGTTATAATCACTCTTTCTACTATGTTTGTCATTACATTCACCAGTGCATTGCATTCTACAGATATACAATCCCAACTCACCACTAACGAAAGTTAAGTAACTATACTTCCATCTGCCAGGGACTCTTATGATTCATATACAACTGGTGATGAGATCCTCATTGCCAACTGGGTAGAGGCAATGCTGTGTAATCCAGCTCCACTACTCCTTGCGACACCTGCTCCCTTGGGCCACATCTGGTACAAACTATTAAAGGTTGGATTCCCTTGAGACATAGATTATTAAGTGCATGAAATTTCTATGTAGTATCTCAGCTGTAACAGTTCTTGAGGAAAAGGAAGAAATCAGGGTGTGGCAGAAGGAGAATTAAGACTTCAGTGCCACTACAATGAAGCCATACATTACCCACAGTAAGCTCTGAAAGTAGAATCACTCTCTACAGGGCTTTGGAGATTGGTCGAAGGGACAAGGTTTTATAATCTCACATTGGCGGTTCATTACAAGTGGGATGTTCCCTGGAGGGAAAAATGAACTTGGGCCTGACAGCCCTTTTCAACGGAGGGCAAGTCCTGAAGAATACAGACAGCCAAGGACAGTCTGCAGCAGCATTCTGTGTATCTGAAGAATAAGTTCTTCAGTCCTGAAGGGGGATCTGTGTATATAGCTAAGAGTCAATCAGCTTAAGATGCATCATAAGAGGATAATGAGAACAAGTGACAAAATTTAGCCTGTAGTAGTGCAAAAGCAATTATATTAATTATATTTTAATCAACATTTTTCACTAGATTAAAAGTAAAGATTCAGTTCAGTTCAGTCGCTCAGTTGTGTCCGACTCTTTGCGACCCCATGAATCACAGCACACCAGGCCTCTCTGTCCATCACCAACTCCCAGAGTTCACTCAGATGCACATCCATCGAGTCAGTGATGCCATCCAACCATCTTATCCTCTTTTGTGCCTTTCTCCTCCTGCCCCCAATCCCTCCCAGCATCAGAGTCTTTTCCAGTGAGTCAACTCTTCCCATGAGGTGTCCAAAGTACTGGAGTTTCAGCTTTAGCATCATTCCTTCCAAAGAAATCCCAGGACTGATCTCCTTCAGAATGCACTGGTTGGATCTCCTTGCAGTCCAAGGGGACTCTCAAGAATCTTCTCCAACACCACAGTTCAAAAGCATCAATTCTTCGGCACTCAGCTTTCTTCACAGTCCAACTCTCACATCCATACATGCCCACTGGGAAAACTACAGCTTTGACTAGACGGACCTTTGTTGGCAAAGCAATGTCTCTGCTTTTCAATATGCTATCTATCTTGGTCATAACTTTCGTTCCAAGGAGTAAGCATCTTTTAATTTCATGGCTGCAATCACCATCTGCAGTGATTTTGGAGCCCCCCAAAATAAAGTCTGACACTGTTTCCACTGTTTCCCCATCTATTTCCCATGAAGTGGTGGGACCAGATGCCATGATCTTCATTTTCTGAATGTTGAGCTTTAAGCCAACTTTTTCACTCTCCACTTTCACTTTCATCAAGAGGCTTTTTAGTTCCTCTTCACTTTCTGCCATAAGAGTAGTGTCATCTGCATATCTGAGGTTATTGATATTTCTCCCAGCAATCTTGATTCCAGCTTGTGTTTCTTCCAGCCCAGCGTTTCTCATGATATACTCTGCATATAAGTTAAATAAAGTAATAAGGTAAAGATTAGTTGGATATATATTCTTTTTTATCATAGCTAGATATCATAGTACCATATTCAATAAATTATTTTATTGATTTCATATTGTCATAACTTCCTCAAAAGTATTATACATGTGCAATATATACAAAATGTAGTATACAATGCAAAATATAAAACAAAATATTATATAATCCAAAACACGGTGTATATATGTGTGTGTGAATTGACCCTACCTGTTGCAGTAAATATTTTGCAACTTAAATTTGGCAGAGCACATAAGTAACAAAGTGAGGATTTTTTAATCTCAGTATTGCCTAATAATTGGGCTTCCCAGAAGGCGGTAGTGGTAAAGACTCCACCTGTCAATGCAGAAGACATAAAAGACCGGGGTTCCATCCCTGGGTTGGGAAGATTCCCTGGAGAAAGCCATGACAACCCACTCCAGTATTCTTGCCTGGGAAATTTCATGGACAGAGGACCCTGGCTGGCTCTAGTCTATAGGGTCGCAAAGACCTTCAGATATGCCTGAAGTGACTTAGCACCTTGCCTAATAATATTTCATGTTGAAAGAAAAAAAATTATTAAATTATAACAGAAGAAGAAAAGCAAATCCTTTAAAAATCTCTTTTCAAAGCAAAAGGGAAACTAAAGAAAAAAATCTTTTTTTCCTTTAAGACTTTTACAGTTGGAATAAACACAGCCTTTTAATGATAGTATACAAAGAGAATAGCGGTTTTTCTGATAATAGTTTTAGTTAAGTTGTTAAACTGAATTTATTGCTTTGAATCATAGGAGACTGGAAAAATAACTTGGATCTTAATGCTCTATCATATTTCAACTATGACCTTCACAAAGAGAATGAAGGTGAAATGTGGTTCATATTCTTTCATCAAAATTGAAAAAGAAAATATGCCTCTACTCTCTAGAGTAGCATGAAATTCTATAAAATAGATAAAAGAAGTCCAGCAGAACTTGAACCTAGTATTTCATTACAGTAACCAATGCAAAAGTCAAATTTTGCTTAAGGATCAAAAGTAGAAGAAGACACACATGGCTGCTGTCTGTGGATGTTTAGGTGCTGAAGGTATTGTGTCTGTTTGAGATCACTAGGTGAACATGGCCATGATATGCTAGGAACATTACATTTTACAATGACTAGATAAATGTCTGCTACGTTTTTTGTCAGAAACATGAAACGGATTCTTTATATTTTTATCTTTACACACATACTTCTATTAGAGAAATATAATTAGGTAAGCTTTGGAATGGTGATGGTTCAGTTTATTCTCTCACTAGAGAATATGTGTGGTTCAGATGGATTCTGCAATCTCAACTACCAAGAGGCATTGGCAAGCCATGCCACTAATATGGAAAGAGATGGGATGGGAGAATGAAGACCATCTGAAGCTTGAGCATAGATATCACCTCAAATGGAATTTCCTGTTGAATTTAGCAGTGGTTCATTGCTTCTGCCTGTATATTGTTTATGTGAAACTGGAGCTAAATAAACCAATCCATGACCTGATTTATCTGCCAAATGGATTGAACATTTATTCTCTCTGCCTCAAAGGCTTGTCATTTCAGTTTAGCCTTGCAGATGGTACATCCATTTCCCTGAAACAGAGCCACTTTATAGCAGCTTGCCAACATTTCCTGTTATTTAAAGTTCACCCTCAAAGTACACAGAGCCATGCTTCACTTTCTCAGGCAATGCTCCACAGTATCAATATGACAATTATTCGTCTTTCAGGTCACCCTACCAGAGTCGAATGCTTCATTATCAATTATTTCTTTTAAGCTTACTAGGAGAAAATTATAGTGACAAGAAATCGACTTCTGCTTTTGAGAAATGACTTTATACCAGAAACCTAGAGAAACTTTGTGAAAGTGTTTGACAGTAAGTACAAGATGAGAGTGTGTTGGCATTTTTCTAAAATACTTCATGTGTTCAGATGCAACATGAAAAAAAAAAAAAACAGCTTCTGCTTCACACAGATACTTTGAGATGGAATACTTCTATTATAAAACAGAGTCATGTGCTTTAAAATATAAGCAAATAAGCCATAGTTTCATTGATGACAAATATATGAAAGAGCATTTAGGGCTTTGGTCATATTTTATCATACATAGACAAAATATATTTTGAAAGGGTAGAACAAGATTGTTTTTTAGCAGAGGAAGACATTCATGTGGTATCAGAGAACTAAATCTATTACACTTATATGGCTGTCATTTTCAAAACCTCTAACTGTAGAAATTTTAAGAGTCAAATTTTTATTCCTCTACTGAAATGAATAATATTTCACACTGAGATATTAATAATCAAATATCTATTTCTACAATTTAGGAATGAGTATCTTTTCCAAGCTGCTTACATGAGAGTAACTTGATATTAATAACGGTTATATCAATAATAGGTATTTAAATGTGAGGTAATTAATATCAGGGAGCTAGGTCAGGCCAGGGAGTCTGGGTGACACAGAGGAAGGGAATAAATATTAAAAGTATAGTTTGAGGCAATAAAACCAAACCTCATGATTCAACCTAGACCAGCATGAGTCAAAGGTGAGTGAACTAGAGGACAGCTTTTGTTGCTATCACTTCACTTGTTTACCTGATATCTTGGTGATTCTGACACCTACGGATTTTAATCAGAATAATGATATAAGCAGTGTCTATGGATGTCAAAGAAGGGAAATTTGTTTTTAATAGAAAAGAAAGTGAGGAGAATCTTTTGAAGATATAGATATTGTGGTATAGTGCTTCATGCAATCAACCTAAGTGTAGCACACCCTGCTGTATTCTGTATCCCCAATAATACTCATTGACCGGTATTTATAATAAATGGTTTCTGCATACATATTAGGTTACATTTCAGAAGTTATTGGTATTTTTGCTTACTTGCATGCAAAAGGATAATTTAAAAATATTCTCTGGTTATTTATTTCATCCCACAATAATGGAACTGATTTGTGTTTTTCATAAATTTTACTATAATTAATTATTTTTATTGGAGTATTAAAAATTTTTTTAATAATGAAGGTTTGCCATTCATTGCTCCTAATTGAATATTAAAATACTTTTTCATTATAAATTCATTAAATCTGGTTACCCTCTTCTGGGGACACCCAGTACATATTAACTTCAAATCATTAATTGCATATTTTATTTCTCATTGTAATGCTCTAACTTCTCTAAGTTGATATTGGAAAATAGGCATCAAACTGAAATCTGTTTTAAAACAAAATTAATATATCTGCAGGCAGTCTGTGATATATCTATTGATTTTTCATGCAAATATATCAATATACCAAAAGTTCACATACAGATATAAATGATTCTGTTAGCAGAAGTATAAGATAATTCTAAACAGGCTACAGAAAATCCTAATCTACTGTTTCAGCCACTGATTTGAGCTTTGTTCACTTAACATTTTAAAATAATATTAAAGGTGTCTGTGTGAAATGTCATTTGTTCACATCTTTTTCTATTTGTATGAAGAGGAAGTAAAATCTATTCTTAGCACAGTGCTGCAAGAGTCACTGTCAGAGGCTCTTTCTGGGTCTCTGGCTTTGACTTCACAAAGACTCCTTCTGTAGCTTTCTGGCTGTGTGGCTTCTGAGTTCTCAGACTCTGCAGCTTCTACATGCCTGATGCAATTCACATGACCCAAAGTTCATCTGGTCTTGTCAGTTACAGAATGAGGATACTGGCAATTAAATCTCATTAGTCTAAAAACTACCTACTACTAGGCTGAATTGTTTTAGTGCATTGAATATTTAGACATTTATCTATGAAAAGAAATATCAATTTAATGAGAGGTAGCATGCTATAGAATATTAAGTAATGAATCTACTGCTTCCAGGGTAAAAGTGAAGAGCACTTTCATATTTAGGGCAGACACTTGCTTACGATTCAGTATTTCCTCTGAGAGCATTATAGCAGTTGCTCTTCAGCCTAATACACTAAACATATCAGTTTAGAATCACTGATACCAGACATTAAGGATCATGGAATGTCCTTGCAAGTTCTTTAAAACAGATCTTTGTAAGATGCTCATAAGATTGGGGACAATGTGTGAATGAATGATGAAAATAGGTGGTGACTGGTTGCCCCTGCAAAAGTCAGGAAACCCTGTTCCCTTGATTAGAGGACTTAAGATATTCTTTATATGCAACAAAGCCTTAAGCCACTGGGAAAGTGACAGCAAACTTGCTTATCTACAGGGACTGGGCAAAGATCCACTGATTTGGAGGGAGAGAGAAAAGAAAATTTCATCTAAGCCTTGAGCTCAAGCTTCTGCACCAACATAAAGGACTAGGTAGTGGCAGCTTTACTGCCAGAAGTGTTAAAGCTTATGGTTCACTGAGGTAAAGACAGGATCAAGAAAATTAAATCCAGTTCAACTACTGAACAGATTTAATCAACCCCAAAGCTATCACTGGCGGAATAGTGCTCCTTTCTAAGTACTGCCTACTTAACACTCATTTATTCATGATGACTACAGATCTCTTCTAGAAAATTAAAGATACAAAGAGAATATTTCATGCAAAGATTAGCATAATAAAGGATAGAAATGGTATAGATCTAACAGAAGCAGAAGATATCAAGAAGACGTGGCAAGAATAATAGAAAAACTAAACAAAAAATATCTTAATGACCCAGATAATCATGATGGTTTAATCACTCACTAGAGCCAAATATCCTGGAGTGTGAAGTCAAGTGGGCCTTAGGAAGCATCACTACAAACAAAGCTAGTGGAGATGATGGAATTCCAGCTGAGCTATTTCAAACCCTAAAAGATGATGCTGTTAAATTGCCACACTCAATGTGCCAGCAAATTTGGAAAACTCAGCAGTGGCCACAGCCTGGAAAAGGTCAGTTTTCATCTCAATCCCAAAGAAGGGCAATCCCAAAGAATGCTCAAACTACCACACAGTTGCACTGATCTCACATATTAGCAAAGTAATGCTCAAAATCCTTCAAGCTAGACTTCAACTGTACCTGAACCAAGAACTTCCAGATGTTCAAGCTGGTTTTAGGAAAGGCAGAGGAACAATAGATCAAATTGCCAGCATCCGTTGGATCATAGCAAGAGAATTCCAAAAAACATCTACTTCTGCTTCATTTACTACACTAAAGCCTTTGACTGTGTGGATCACAACAAACTGGAAAATTCTTAAAGAGATAGGAATACGAGAACACCTTACCCACTTCTTGAAAAACCTGTATGCATGTCAAGAAGCAACAGTTAGAACCAGACAAAGATCAATGGATTGGTTTCAAATTGGGAAAGGAAGCCTTATATTGTCACTTTGCTTATTTAACTTATATGCAGAGTATATCAGGTGAAATTCCAAGCTGGATGAAACACAAGCTGGAACCAAGATTTCCAGGAGAAATATCAATAACCTCAGCTATGCAGATGACAGAAAGCAAAGAGGAACCAAAGAGCCTCTTGATGAACATGAAAGGGAAGAGTGAAAAAGCTAGCGTACAATTAAACACTCAGAAATGAATACCATGGCTTCTGGTCCCATCACTTCATGGCAAATAGGTGGGAAAACAATGGAAACAATAACAGAGTTTATTTTGGGGGGCTCCAATATCACTGCAGATGGTGACTGCAGCCATGATATTAAAAGGTGCTTGCTTCTTGGAAGAAAAGCAATAACAAACCTAGACATCATATTAAAAAGCAGAAATATCATTTTGCTTACAAAGGTCCATCTAGTCAAAGCTATGGTTTGTCCAGTAGTCATGTATGGATGTGAGATTTGGACCATAAAGAAGGCTGAGTGCCAAAGAATTGATGCTTTTGAACTGTGCTGTTGGAGAAAAGTCTTGAGAGTCCCTTGGACATAAGAACATCAAACCAGTCAATCCTAAAGGAAATCAATCCTGAATATTCATTGGAGGGACTGATGCTGTGGCTAAAGCTCCAATAGTTTGCCCCTCTGATGCAAAGAGCTGACTCACTGGAAAAGACCCTGATGCCAGTAAAGGTTGGAAGGCATGAGAAAAAAGGGATGATAGAGGATGAGACGGTTGGATGGTATCACCAACTCAATGGATATGAGTTTGAGCAAGCTCCGGGAGAGGCCTGGTGTGCTGCAGTCCATGTGGTCACAAATGTTGGACATGACTGAGTAAATGAATAACAAAATTCATGATGACTGATATTCAGATAAAATTTATGAGCCATAAAGAAAAACAGAACAAATGATCCTTTTTCAAGAAATATAGGAAATGACATAACCAAATTGAGAAAAAAATACAGATGCTGGAGCTAGGGGGAGTTTAAAATAAATTATCTTTGAGATGTTAAGGATCTAGTGGAAATGGTAGACAATGTATATTACTATAAGTGGATGATGAACTTCAGCAGAGAGATAAAGACTTTGACAGAAAATGCTAGAAATGCTAGAATTTGGAGACAAGATATTAGAGGGGAAAAACTTCTTCAAAAGGCTTTTTAAAATGCTGAACTTAATAACATTTCAATAGAAATGATCCAAAAATGAATTAAAAAAGTAGAACATTCAAAATATAAAGATAGTATCAAATTTCTAACATGAAAGTAATTGAAGTCCAAGAAAAATGAGAAAGAAAGCATGCATAATATAAACAAGGGGGGAGGCAGTTTGAAGAGATAATGGCATAGATTTCTCACAGTTAATGAAAGACAACAAATAAAGGTCCATAAATGAAGCATACTCCCAGCATTAAAAACTGAATATACGTGCAAAAAATGAAACAATTTAATTTGCATCTTATATATATCAGTTCTGTTCAGTCACTCAGTTGTGTCCAACTCTTTGCGACCCCATGAACTGCAGTGTTCCAGGCCTCTCTGTCCATGACCAATTCCGGAAATCCACCCAAACTCATGTCCATTGAGTCGGTGATGCCATCCAACCACCTCATCCTCTGTCATCCCTTTCTCCTCCTGCCCTCAATCTTTCCCAGCAGCAGGGTCTTTTCAAATGAGTCAGCTCTTTGCATCAGGTGGCCAAAGTATTGGTGTTTCACCTTCAACACCAGTCCTTCCAATGAACACCCAGGACTGATCTCCTTTAGGATAGACTGGTTGGATCTCCTTGCAGTCCAAGGGACTCTCAGGAGTCTTCTCCAACACCACAGTTCAAAAGCATCAACTCTTTGGTGCTCAGCTTTCTTCACAGTCCAACTCTCACATCCATACATGACTAGTGGAAAAACCATACCCTTGACTAGATAGACCTTTGTTGACAAAGTAATGTCTCTACTTTTTAATAGGTTGTCTAGCTTGGTCATAACTTTCCTTCCACAGAGTAGAAGTCTTTTAATTTCATGGCTACAATCACCATCTGCACTGATTTTGGAACCCCAAAAATAAAGTCAGCCACTGTTTCATTTCCCCATCTATTTGCCATGAAGTGATGGGACCAGATGCCATGATCTTTTCTGAATGCTACACACTGATATCTGATATATGTTCCAGTCTCCATAGACTTGGATGCATCCATGTCATTATGTTCTGCAACAGCAGAGGTTCACAATACTTGCAGGCCTGGTCCATGTAGAAATCTTGAAGCTCTACTAGCCCAAGCTATTTACCCTCTTCTGTATTTTTTTTTTTTTTAATTTTTGAGCTGTGCCACATAGCTTGTGGGATCTTATTTCCCTGATCAAGGATGGAGCTTGCATGTTTGGCAAAAAAGTGCCAAATCCTAATCCTAATCGCTGGTCTGACTCTTCAGGATTAATTTAGCCAAGCCCCGTGACCTTCCATACTGAGTTGGATAACATACCTCAAAATAAATAAATAAATAAAATTATATATAAAAAAATGTTCATCCTCAACCTGTTAACATGACCTTGTTTATAAATAAGGTCTTTGCATATGTGTTCAAGTTAAGATTGGTCCTAGTGTACATGGGTACTTCATTAGTCTAGTAGAATTGGTGTCTATACAAGGATTGTGATCCTTACAAGAGGAGGAGAGCTTGGACACAGAGATATACAGGGAAGATACCACGTGACAACAGAGGCAGAGATGGAAGTGATGTGCTTACAGGCAAAAAACAACTAAGATTGCCAGTAAACACCTAAAACTGGAAGAAGGAAGGAAGAAGCAAGGAAACACCCTTCCTTAGAATTTTCAGAGAGAAACACAGCCTTGTCACATCTTGATTTCAGACTTCTTACCTCCAGAACTGTGAGGGGATAAATTCCTGTTGTTTGAAAGCCATCCAGTGTGTGGTCATCTGTTAGGGCAGCCTTAGGGAACAAATGTATTTCAGAAACTACATATTGAAGATAGCAGCCCCCCAAAATATAAGGAACTTGGCCTTTAAATAATCACTTCCAAGAGAGTAGCCTCAAATCAGAAATAAAATTTTAGAGTTTAGATACATGAGAAATAAGGTGTATTGTTAAGCTACTGAAATTTGTGGGTTTGTTTCTTGTAGGAGCTGAAAGTGAAGTGAAAGTGTTAGTCGCTCAGTTGTGTCTGACTCTTTGCAACCCAATGGACCATAGTCCACCAGGCTCCTCCATCCATGGAATTCTCCAGGCAAGAATACTGGAGAGGCTTGCCATTTCCTTCTTCACTTGTAGGAGCTAGTGCGAGTCAAAATAAAACATTCAAGCTCAGGGAAGACAGTGTTATGGAAATCAACACTGTTCTTTGTGAGAATGTTCTCTCCCCACCTCAGTTGTCCTAACAGGTAGCAAACTGAGGGCATGAATATTTCCTGGCACTAAGCATTCCCTAATTCCAACTTAAAAGTCAAAAAAATACACATTTAAAAAAATCTGATCTAAACCTCCATATGCTAAAACCTTGTAATAGTTTTGCTAAATATGTCTATGAGACTTGGATTGAAGGAAACAGCTGATCTGTTCATGTGTGAGAGAATGGGTTTCAAATAATGTGTAGTGATCCTTGTAGATTTTGCACAACATGTGTGCATGCTGTTGCTCATTGCACCCAACTCTTTGGGACCCCGTGGATTGTAGCCCACCAGCCTCCTCCATCCATGGGATTCTCTAGGCAAGAATATTGGAGTGGGTTGCCATTTCCTCCTCCAGGGCATCTTCCTGACCCAGGAATGTAACCTGCATCTCCTGAACTGCAGATGGATTCTTCATCACTGAACCACCAGGGAAGCCCTTGCATGACATGGGCTAATTTGACTCTCCCCAAAGCCTCTAACTCAGAAGAACAAGGGCTGCTCTGGGGTGCAGGGTGGGGGCTGGGAGTAGCCGCATAATGAGAAACTGAGAAGCCCACCACTTGGACTACCTCAGGGATTTATAAATCAATGTCATGGGTAATACATCTGCAGTTCTGACAGTCATACACTTTCTTCACATAAAATAGAGAAACATCATTGCCTATCTGCTTTCAATCTGAAAATGAAATAAACTTTTATGGAAAGTCTGGCTAGAAAACTATACATTTTCTAACATTACCCAGCTGAACTCCTAAATTTGGCACTGAGAATCACTGCACTCAGCCTCTAAGCCAAAGAGAAAACAGCAATACAACATGGGTTTATGCTTCTGTTCAATCAAAACTAGTAGGGAATGTTGCCAGGTTTAAATTAGGTAATATCAAAGCAATTTGTTTACGTATATGCATTGTGTTTTGCCATCTCCTTCTCTCCTAAATAACCACATGTGTGTACGTGGGTGTGCTGTAAATGTATAACTTATATTTGGAAAATAAACACAGAGAATAAAGTCTACAATGACCCAAAAGCACATCATATCAAGAAGTGATTATAATTCCTGTAGTCCCATTAGAAATATTAAGATTAAAGACAAATATCACCCAAATTTTCATCAAAGTCCTTCGGGCAATGGCACATCATGTATTAACGCTGATAGATTTTGCAAGAGTCATTCAAGATTACTGGGCTGAAATCACTGATAATTATATGCTATTTATTAAGCTTTCTTCCAGACATGACTTCAAATCATGCGTTCAACAGTTCTTGATAATGGACTGTGGATCTTCTAATAGCTAAATATAAGACTTTAGTCATTTTTCATTGTTCTTCACCCTTACCTACATTTTTTAAGCAATTATATTTACACTGTCCTACTTTCAATATGTTTTTGTATTGCTTTGACTTGTTTTGTTTGCAATCACTTTCTTTCCAATACCTCTACATATAATACCTTGTAGGCTCCCTCACATACAGCTGGGCTTACTGAAATCGTGGCTGCCTGCTAACTTCATCTTTACTATCACTTTAGCTAAATTTATCCTATGGATTATAGAGTTGCAATATCAATTGGCCTTAAGCAACATTATAACCATTTCCGTTGTCTATTTCATTAGATCTATAGTCCATAGTCTTAATTTCTCAAAATCCTACTGCCTTGATACCATATACTATCCCAGGATTATAGATGACTGAACTTTAACAAGAGTAATACCATCTGAACAAAGCATATTAAAAGTATTTCACTAGTAGTTACTCAAATTTCCTAGCTTCTGAAGTTTTGTTCATGTAAATATATATGAAAAGTCTTTCCTCTACATATTTACCTATCAGAATTCTATTTAATCTTTACAAAGCAATTCAAGTATTACTTCCTTCATGATATACATTTGGGTCCTTGCAATGCACTTTGAATTATAGCTTGTACTTAATTGTCAATATATTTTTCCAACACCTTGAGATTATACTCCAAGTCTTTAATAGAAACTTTATGTGTATCTTCTAGAGAAATCAGCACAGTGTTAAGGACTTGAAACTTTCCAAACAACAATTATTTATTTGAATGCAATTTACATAACCTTCCATTTCAAACTCAAAACTTTCCATGCTTATAAAAATGTCTTTGACTAATAAAAAATATAGATTACATTTATTTTGTAACACTGTCTCCAATCCATTATAGTATAGAAATATATCACTAGAAGCATAACAAGAAACAACTGGGAATTAACTATGAAATATTCTTATCTCCTAAAAGTAGTTGGCAGGAAAAAAAATTGTCTTCAGAAAATAGCCATAGTTTGTAACACTAAAATCCCTTCCACTGAATGGAAGTAATCTTATCCTATATTCCTCTGAAAAGCTCATTGCCAATTTCCTTGCATATTTCTAAAGTAACCATTAGAAGACACAGGAAACCACTGTAATTTATGATAGGATAAAAAGCTAGCCTTGCTTCTCCTAATCGTGTTGTTGTATTCTTGAGATAGAGAGAAACCTTATGTGTTAAATACAGATATTCAATCTATTGTTTTAAATAATACAGATTTTCTTCATTTTATACTAATTTTTAGTTTTAATCTCAACAAAATAATTATATTTTTATCATTTGCAAACACCCATGCCTCCTAATCAAAGCTTGATGTTTACATTTAAGGTTAGACCAAAGAGGATGTAATCAGCTGTTGGCAACAGACTGATGGGCAGAAGAAACTAGCACGAGCCATCTGACTGAGATAGCTTTTATGTCTCCATTATTCTCATATTCATGTAAATATATTTGGTAAACCATCAACATTAGATTCATTTCTGAATATTCCTTTCCAAATCCATACATTTCCTTCTCTTTGAATATTTCCCTGCTATATATGAATATTTAAAGTTTTCTCCATTCTTTACAATATCTTTCTTCCTCCCATCAACCCCAGCCAAAGTAGCCTCAGAACCTACCACAAAATCTTGGTACAAGACAAGAAACTAACTTTCTTATAAAATAACATGGAAAGTTCTGATATCCATGGCATTAGTCATTGGTCTTATATTGCATCTCATTAAATAGAGCAGACCCAGTATACAAAACAGTGGGATAGGTCAATAAGATTCAAGCGGAGTGCTAGCTGGATGGTTAAAGTCAGACTGAGGTTCTACCAAATTGGGTGCAATGCGTGCTTGGAATCAGTGAACACTATTTCTCACTATTTAATCTATTGTTCCATTAGAAAAAATATTTCTCTTCTCAATCCCTAGAGATCTTCTTAACTGAAGATTATACCCCCAAAGGAAAAAATAAATGGTTTTACTTGGTAAATAATAGTGATTTTATTGACTTGAGAGTTAGCATTGCAACCTGGCCAATTTAAGCTCCCAAAGTTAAGCTTCACTTAAAAAAAAAAAAAAAAGTGGGTTATGGTGAAGATTTGGGTGAAAAACTGTGCCTATCAAAGGGAAATAATTTGCTGCTGCAAAAGGGAGTTTGTACATCCATGTGCTGGCAGGACCTACATATGATTAGAATCCTTAGAAATGGGAGTGAGGACAAGCAAATGGAAGTGAGCTACAAGCGAAGTAGCTGAACTATAAGCAGCAGCAAGACTCAAGCAGCTGTTTCTTAGAAAAAGTCCATGGGGTAGGTGACACAGAAACAAAAGCATACGTACCGTTCACAACCTTCACGCAGGGTGGAGTCACAGATCCCACATGCAAATGAATTGATTAACTTCCACAATTAGCTCAGAAATAACAATGCAATAGGCTTTAGTGAATTCAGTAACTGGGGACACTGGAGTTGTCTCAAGCATAGCGATATGATGTTGGTAATGTAAGGGGCAGCTGAATTATAATGGACATTTCTTTGAGAAGCATATACAAGAAGTAGGTATATGTATGTGGGATAATCAAAGGCTATCTTCAAAACTGAGGTAAATTTTATTTGAGTATATATGATACTAACTTCCTGTGTTTAGGGACCGTAACATTGCTTGAGTTTTGGTGAGAATTGGTCTTCATTTTCCCTTAGGGAATCTAAAGATGCTAGACTTCTGTTTTCCAGGAACAAGGTAGTATAGCATTATGGCACCTTCACTTACCCCGACAATGGCACCTGGTATATTTAATTATTAATAATTTGAGCAAAATAGAAAATCAAAATATGGTTGATAATTTATCACCATGGCAACAGCATTCTGTGTTTCCAGTAGTGGTTTGAGTAGTTTATTCTAGAAACTGCACCATGTTTTGGTAATTAAAATATCATATATAATATACAAAATATAATATATAGTATTTAATATAGCTATATACTATATAGCTATATATATTCACTTACATGAATCAAAAAAAATTAAAAGTAGTAGTAGGTCATGTCAAGGACTATTAGTACACAGGTTAGGAAAGTTGAAACCCATTCATACATTATACTGTTAAAGTTGAACAGATCCATTAACTCACCTGCTTTTTTATCTGTAAAATAAAATACTGTCTCAAAAGAACTCAGGAAATCATTCTCTATTACATCTACTGTTTGATTAAACAGTTATGTTTGAAGTAGTTTTCCGTTAATGTTGATCCTCAGCTGAAAATACAATGTGATTAGCAATTATTCTTCTATCAGAATAACTTATTAGCTTTCATCACTAAAATTTCTTATGTGATGGTGAGTAATTTATTTTTTAAATTGAGTAAAAGATTGACAGTAGTTAATGGTATTTATTTGGGGGAAAAGAATCTTTACCAGCAACACTGAGAAACTAACTTCCTTGAAACACACATGGAAATCTTCCCAGACTTTGGAATCCATCTAACATCCAATAGGACTCTAGACGATGTGTTGTGTTCATGCTGCTCTTGCTATACATTTGAAACAAAGTAAATGTGTATTATCTGCTATGCTAAAAAATCAACACATATATATATATATTTGAATTTATATTTAACAAGATGTTAGGGAACACTAGGGCTTCCCTGGTGGCTCAGACAGTCAAGCGTCTATCTACAATGTGCGAGACCCGGGTTCGATCCCTGGGTTGGGAAGATCCCCTGGAGAAGGAAATGGTAATCCACTCCAGTACTATTGCCTAGAAAATCCCATGGACAGAAGAGCCTGGTAGAGTACAGCCTGGTACAGCTACAGTCCATGGGGTCGCAAAGAGTTGGACATGACTGAATGACTTCACTTTCACTTTTCACTTTCACTTTAGGGAACACTAGTTTATTGTAGAAAACAGTAGCACAAGATGAGGACAAATATATAAGGATGTTATCCAGTTATGTATGTTTAAAGACAAACTTTACTCTGATAAATTTGTTAAAGAGACTAAGCTTTTCCTAAGTAGCGTGACTAGACAGGGCAGACTGAGGTTGGTAACTTCTGTGTCAGAGGTAAGCTGTCTCCAGATAAATGGTTCACTTAAATGTGAACGATAAAACCTGAATATGACTTGCTTTGGGGCAGAAGAGGGCAACTTACCAGGTATTACACCTTGTTCAATAAGATTTCTCAAGGAGCTTGAGTTGTACTTGTCTTACAATCTCTAAAATATCAAGAGATTGAAGTCTTCACTTTGGTACGCTTAGTGATATAATTAGTTTCTGAAGTTGGGCTATTGGCTGTTTTAAACATTGGAAAAGTTTGTATATTTAATAGAGATTGGGTATGAATTGAAGATTGTTATAAGCTGAATTTTGTCCCCTCAAATTCATATTTTGAAATCCTAACCCCGAGTATGTGACTAAATTTGCATCAAAGGTCTTGAAAGAAGTAACTGAATTGAAGGGAGATATTTAGGGTAAAACATAATCCAACCTGAGTTTGTTCTTAGTAGCAGAGATTAGTGCACAAGAAATCTACAGAGGAGACACTATGTGAAGACAAGAATACAGCCATTTGCAAGACAAGGGGAGATGCTTAGAAGAAACCCTGGCATATAATTGTTGATAGTAGTCTCTTATGATCCTTTGTATTTCTGTGTTGTCTGTTGTGATCTCTCCATTTTTGTTTCTAATTTTGTTGATTTGATTTTTCTCCTTTTGTTTCTTGATGAGTCTGGCTAATGGTTTGTCAATTTTATTTATCCTTTCAAAGAACCAGCTTTTGGTTTTGTTGATTTTTGCTATGGTCTCTTTTGTTTCTTTTGCATTTATTTCTGCTCTAATTTTTAAGATTTCTTTCCTTCTACTAACCCTGGGGTTCTTCATTTCTTCCGTTTCTAGTTGCTTTAGGTGTAGAGTTAGGTTATTTATTTGACTTTTTTCTTATTTCTTGAGGTGGGCCTGTATTGCTATGAACTTTCCCCTTAGGACTGCTTTTACCGTGTCCCACAGGTTTTGGGTTGTTGTGTTTTCATTTTCATTCGTTTCTATGCAAATTTTGATTTCTTTTTTGATTTCTTCTGTGATTTGTTGGTTATTCAGCAGCGTGTTGTTCAGCCTCCATATGTTGGAATTTTTAATTGTTTTTCTCCTGTAATTGAGATCTAATCTTACTGCATTGTGGTCAGAAAAAATGCTTGGAATGATTTCTATTTTTTTGAATTTACCAAGGCTAGCTTTATGGCCCAGGATGTGATCTATCCTGGAGAAGGTTCCATGTGCGCTTGAGAAAAAGGTGAAATTCATTGTTTTGGGATGAAATGTCCTATAGATACCAATTAGGTCTAACTGGTCTATTGTATCGTTTAAAGTTTGTGTTTCCTTGTTAATTTTCTGTTTAGTTGATCTATCCATAGGTGTGAGTGGGGTATTAAAGTCTCCCACTATTATTGTGTTATTGTTAATTTCTCCTTTCATACTTGTTAGCATTTGTCTTACGTACTGTGGTGCTCCTGTGTTGGGTGCATATATATTTATAATTGTTATATCTTCTTCTTGGATTGGTCCTTTGATCATTATGTAGTGACCTTCTTTGTCTCTTTTCACAGCCTTTGTTTTAAAGTCTATTTTATCTGATATGAGTATTGCTACTCCTGCTTTCTTTTGGTCCCTATTGGCATGGAAAATCTTTTTCCAGCCCTTCACTTTCAGTCTGTATGTGTCCCCTGTTTTGAGGTGGGTCTCTTGTAGACAACATATGTAGGGGTCTTGTTTTTGTATCCATTCAGCCAGTCTTTGTCTTTTGGTTGGGGCATTCAACCCAGTTACATTTAAGGTAATTATTGATAAGAAAGTTGTACTTTTCTAAGAATTTGTCCATTTCTTCCATGTTGTCCATTTTATTGGCATATAATTGCTGATAGTAGTCTCTTATGATCCTGAATAGGCAATTTTTAAAAGGTACAGTTCAAGCTACCAACAGTATTCTTCACAAAGCTAGAACAAATAATATCACAATTTGTATGGCAATACAAAAAACCTCAAATAGCCAAAGCGATCTTGAGAAAGAAGAATGGAACTGGAGGAATCAACCTACCTGACTTCAGGATCTACTACAAAGCCACAGTTATCAAGACAGTGTGGTACTGGCACAAAGACAGAAATATTGATCAATGGAATAAAATAGAAAGCCCAGAGATAAATCCACGCACATATGGACACCTTATCTTTGACAAAGGAGGCAAGAATATACAATGGATTAAAGACAATCTCTTTAACAAGTGGTGCTGGGAAATCTGGTCAACCACTTGTAAAAGAATGAAACTAGAACACTTTCTAACACCATACACAAAAATAAACTCAAAATGTATTAAAGATCTAAATGTAAGACCAGAAACTATAAAACTCCTAGAGGAGAACATAGGCAAAACACTCTCCGACATACATCACAGCAGGATCCTCTATGAGCCACCTCCCAGAATATTGGAAATAAAACCAAAAATAAACAAATGGGACCTAATTAACCTTAAAAGCTTCTGCACATCAAAGGAAATTATTATTAGCAATTAGAAATTACTATTAGCAAGGTGAAAAGACAGCCTTCAGAATGGGAGAAAATAATAGCAAATGAAGCAACGGACAAACAACTAATCTCAAAAATATACAAGCAACTCCTACAGCTCAACTCCAGAAAAATAAACGACCCAATCAAAAAATGGGCCAAAGAACTAAATAGACATTTCTCCAAAGAAGACATACAGATGGCTAACAAACACATGAAAAGATGCTCAACATCACTCATTATCAGAGAAATGCAAATCAAAACCACTATGAGGTACCATTTCACACCAGTCAGAATGGCTGCGATCCAAAAGTCTACAAATAATAAATGTTGGAGAGGGTGTGGAGAAAAGGGAACCCTCTTACACTGTTGGTGGGAATGCAAACTAGTACAGCCACTATGGAGAACAGTGTGGAGATTCCTTAAAAAACTGGAAATAGAACTGCCTTATGATCCAGCAATCCCACTGCTGGGCATACACACTGAGGAAACCAGAAGGGAAAGAGACACGTGTACCCCAATGTTCATCGCAGCACTGTTTATAATAGCCAGGACATGGAAGCAACCTAGATGTCCATCAGCAGATGAATGGATAAGCAAGCTGTGGTACATATACACAATGGAGTATTACTCAGCCATTAAAAAGAATACATTTGAATCAGTTCTAATGAGGTGGATGAAACTGAAGCCTATTATACAGAGTGAAGTAAGCCAGAAGGAAAAACATAAGTACAGTATACTAATGCATATATATGGAATTTAGAAAGATGGTAACAATAACCCGGTGTACAAGACAGCAAAAGAGACACTGATGTATAGAACAGTCTTATGGACTCTGTGGGAGAGGGAGAGGGTGGGAAGATTTGGGAGAATGGCATTGAAACATGTAAAATATCATGTAAGAAACAAGTTGCCAGTCCAGGTTCGATGCACGATACTGGATGCTTGGGGCTGGTGCACTGGGACGACCCAGAGGGATGGTATGGGGAGGGAGGAGGGAGGAGGGTTCAGGATGGGGAACACATGTATACCTGTGGCGGATTCATTTTGATATTTGGCAAAACTAATACAATTATGTAAAGTTTAAAAATAAAATAAAATTAAAAAAAAAAAAAAAAAAGAAAGAAACCCTGGCAACACCCTGATCTAGGACTTCTAGCATTCACAATTGTGAGAAAATAAATCTCTGTTGTTTTAGCCACCCAGAGTGTAGCAGTTTGTTATGAAAGACCCAGGAAACTAACACAAGAATACAGAACATATGAGTCCCAGTGTCAACCTTCCAGTTACTATTTATTTTACCTTGTATAATTAATTTAAGCACTTTGAACCTCAGTTTCCTTCCTCATGTGCAAAAGAAGAAAATGTAGACCAAGATTTTGTTCATACTTTTTTAGCTCTGTGGCAAAATAATGGATAAAGATGGCAATTTTTTTAACTTTTTAAAATCTAAATTTATATATTCAGGGTAATATAATTCAACTGTGATTTCAAAATAAAAATATATTGAGAGACACAGGCCCTCAGAAAGTACATTGTCTAAGTATTAACTTTTCTGAAAATCTAACTAAAGATATGCTTTAACCACAAAATTAAAGGCAAAGATGGAGAACATAAAATACAAGAAAAATTGGTAAACGGAGACACCTTCAAATGATAGTAATTCTTAATCAGTCTTTGTAATGTGAAGACTTAGAACGAGCATGTACACTCAGTCGCTATGGAATCTTCCAGGCAATCTTCCAGAATACTGGAGTGGATTTCCATTTCTTCCTCCAGGGGGAGGGTTTATTATATTTTATATTAAGTGGTTAAAATATAGAGGACATATATTATATTTCAAAGAAACTGACATTCTGGACAAAAATTCTGGATAGTTCATTTGAAGTTTTATTTTGGAAATAGAAGATTAAGAAAGAATAACCTCAATTCACACTTGAATCTCTTTTTCTCTTTTTTGAAAGAAACTTATACTACCAATTTTTATTTCTAACTCCTCTGTAGTTACAGTCTATACTATATCTATACTATATCTGTATTCCTTGGTCTTTGGATATCTTCAAATATGTCCACTATAAACAAGAATATGGCCGACCAAATGAGTAAATATTTTCAATCACACATGCTATTTACTACTTTTTGAATTTCTCTCTTCTTCACAAACTTCTTAAAGAGTTAACTGTATTTACGGTCTCTAAGACCTGAATAGAAAATGGGCCACACTTTAACTGATAATCTGCAGAAACAAATGAAAAAAGCAGTTAATACAAATGCAACATTATTCAAGTCTCATTCGAGATCAGGAAATATATATTGAAACATTAATTAGATAACAGTTTTGTCTTTTAGATTTTAAAGGAAAATATGTAATACCACACGAGGTTCACAAGAGTAATGGAATAGTATATACTTTTGATGGGAATGTAAATTGATTTGACTTTTCAAATGGCAGTTTGAACTTATAAATGCTTACACATTTGACTAATAATTTTATTTCTGTAAATTTCTCCTGTGCTAGTGCTAGCATTAAGGAAGACCTATGTGCAGTGTTTCCACTAAAGTTTGTAACAGCAAAAACCAAACCAAATCAAACCTGGAAACATCACAACTATGCACAAATAAACACAGTTGATAGGTTTGAGTATTTGCACAAAATGTAGTAACTAGCTAAAGTAAAACAAGCCTCCACACTTTCACTTTAATTTTAAAAAATAGCGTTAATTTATAAAATCCAGGTGTAGAACAATACGCAGAATATGATCCTTTGCAAGGGATTAAAATTTTTATTTTTGTGTTGTTTGTGTGTATGTGTGTGTGTGTGAGAGAGAGAGGAAGAGAGAGAGAGAGAGAAAGTTAAGAAAGATAGAGAAAGTTTAGAAATAATCACGTGCCAATTAGCACAAAAAATGCCTGGAACTATATTTCATTCTAAAAGCTTTACTATCCGCTGAATTGGATAAGGAGTGAAACATAAAGATATACTATGCTATATATTGTTTAGATTTGCTAAAATATGCTGCATTACTTTTCTAATAAACATAAATATATACTGAAAAGGAACATTTTAAGTATACAATATAAAGATACTTTACAAAATCTATAACTTTATATATAATGCTATATAATATCATTTGAAATACACTGAAATACAGTGCAAATTCCACTGCCTTAAAAGTATATAAACATCAAGATTTTTGATGTTGTTGTTTGATGTTTTGATGTTTGTTGTTGTTCAGTTGCTAAATTGTATCCAACTCTGTGACTTCATGACTATAGACAGCCAGGCTCCTCTGTCCTCCACTATCTCCCAGAGTTTGCTCAAATTCATGTCCATTGAGTCAGGGATGCTATCTAACCATCTCATCCTCTGTTGCAATACTTTTGGGCAAAAAGAAAAAACTTCTGAACCAGAGAAAACAAAAAGGGAAATGTATTGTGAGGCTTCCTGGACCACGCACAATGTTGTGAAGGAATAATTCAACAGTTATGCTTTGGGATCGATTCTGAAAATAATCTAGAACTGGAAGCAGAGATTCCTCTCTCTGTCTTGTATGTCTGGCTCATTCTCTCAGACTTTCGGGATGGTGTTATACATGACTAGTAGTATCTTTTAGCATGGAGATTATTAAAATATAACATTTTCATTGTCTCTAGTAATAAAATAAAATTTACAAAGAACAAACCATTGACAACAACAAAACACTTCCCCAAGATGGTCTCTGGTTGGCTCTGCTGCATCTTTTGCCTTGGGTCCTCCTGTGGGTGCAAGGTGGGTGTTCTATGTAGTAGGTTTGACTTGGGCACTACACCCACCTCCTGCTCAGGCAGTCTGTCTTACAAGACAGGAGGATCCAGTTTATATCATATGTTTAAGTAGTACACACTAATTTTCTTTTTCCTTCTGATCCCCAAATGTCTCACCTCCGATTGTGCAATTTACTTTTACAGTTATCAACATGCTTACCAGTGATCACTCGCTCTGCTTTGATCAGGCTCAGAGTCCTATCACCAGCCACAGGCAGACAGAGCCTCTCTTACTGAAGTCATGTGATAGAGCTGAAATGATGACACAGCATTACCCTCTGCTAGGGGAAAGGCATGGGACAGATACTCAGAAGGAACGGACACTTTAAGACTTTTAGCCTCGAGAGCTGTGAGATAATAAACCTCTGCAGTTTAAGCCACTCCATTTGTTGTACTTTGTTATTGCAACCTTACCAAAAGAATACATCCCTCACTCTATTTTCTGGGTAAACCTTTATGACCTCTTCCCCCACCTTGCAGAGTTCTCCCAAGGAGCCACATTCCAGAATGATGGAGCTCCTCTGCTCCCATCCATTGAAGTATGCAATTAAAAGCCTGTTGCATTTGCTTCCTCAGCCTATTTTTGTCAGGTCATTTGCTTCTGTAAATAATTAGTTTCTATATGTATACCAAATTAGATATATGAGTGTAAAGAGGAATGAAGCTTGCTATTTCTGTGAAAACTAAATTAAATGCTTGGGAAAAATCGATAAAACTAGTCACACACATAAAAAATCATTTAATTATGTGTATATAAATTAACTAAAATATTGAAACAAAAAGGATAAATATCTAAAAGCCATCTGAACCCAGATTAATAGCACATTTCAATCTATATTCCACTTTAAAGAAACTAGACATATTAAATGATATATAGTGGATTTGGTAGATGTAAAAAAAAGTGATGCAGAAATCTTATCAACTGATCTGCTCCAAAATGTGTTAAAATACTGAAGACACACGTATGTATCTTTTTCTAAGTAATCTCTTAGCTGATTATGGGTTTCATTAGGTTGAATAGCTGTCCATGATTTCTCTTCAGACAGACAGGCTTGGGCTCAAGTACATTTTACTTCAGCAGCGTTTTAATTAAGAAGTAACCAATACATAGCTGACATATTTTTGAGAAGCCACCTAAATGGCTTTTTGTGCATGTGTGAATACATGTCTGGGGTTTCAAGGACCAGCATATTATAGTTTGATTGCATTGCTTTTGCATGGTCCAAAGAGCTTTCACCAATCCTAAATGTCAGATACCTCAGTGCCTACTTTCATATCCCCATTTTATCACCTGTAACATACCAGTACTATTGACAGTTTCTCTATCCATCAGGCCTCTTGATTTTTAATGATAAACAACTCAATCTCAGCAAAAAAAACAGAAAAGTTAGCTGGGAAGATACTACTGTTTCACACTGAAAGGGAAGTGTGGAAAGTACACTCAAATGTAGAAAAGATGGGGGAAAAATATTTAGACACTTTAAAGAGTGGTGTGAACTTGGTCAGAACTCTATCTCTCATCTTGGCCTCTCTTTGATATCAGTCTTATTCTCTGCAACGGAAAGATGCTATTTGACATGCAAATTGATTAGTTCCATGGAAATATTAGAATAGGTAGAAAAATGGTTTATCTAACTTCAAGGACAAGATGCAGAAATACAGCTTTGAACAGCATCTTCCGCCATTCATTTCCCTGAGGAAATATTGGCCAGAGGACTTGGAAAAGCTCTAAGAATCCATGACTGGCCAAAGGGATCACTGAAGAGGAGGAGGAAGAAGAGGATGAATAAAAAAACTGTTGACCTGTCAAAAAAAAAAAGATATGATTCTTGGATTTAATCAGCTCTCATAAAGTCTCACAAATCACAAATCAAATCAGCTTTTTCCTCTAGAGCAGGTCTAGAGGAAAGGGAACATCAAATTGATGGGTCATATCTTTAAACACTGTTTTATAGGGCTCATTTGACATGATGAAACACACCTTCACAATGTATGCAATATATTTATACTTCAGGATAACTTTCTCAGGAGGGTTTAAGATCAAGTTCCTCATTATGAAGGGAACTTTGTATACAGACCATGACAATGTCAAACCTACTTTCTTCAAAGTGCCAGAGCAATAGTTGTCAGAAATTTGGGGTTTGCCAGTTTCCAACTTTGCCTTTAGGAAAATATGCAGTTTTCTTTATGTGAAAAATTCCAAGGATGTTGAGAGGTTCATTTGGTTTGCATGCTTATACTTAGATGATTCATTCTTTCCAGAGAGATCAGAGTTGTGCATGAAGATAACAGCTGTTTTCAAGATCATAAGTAATATATGCAGAAGAAATAGCTCCCTAAAAGTGAAAGAGCAGGCTACTCAATAAAAGGAAGGGAGTCTAGGCAAAAAAATTAAAACCAGCTACAGAAGATAGGCTGAAAATAGATATTGAGAGCTCAAAACACATAGAAAAGTATAATAAAATAATAGCTAGGGACTGCAATTTTACTTATACACGAAAAAGCACATTTAGGTTTATATAGTCACAACACTTAGGATCATTCAAAATCAAATATATTTTCCATGGATATTTCTAGTAATGGACTGCTTAATTTCATTCTTTTTTCCCCTAATTAGCTTAAAACATTGGAAAAGACCCTGATGCTGGGAAAGATTGAGAGCAGGAGGAGAAGGAGGTGACAGAGGATGAGATGGTTGGATGGCATCAATGACACAATGGACATAAACGTGTGAGCAAACTCGGGGAGATAGTGGAGGACAGGGAAGCCCAGCATGAGGTAGTCCATGGGGTCACAAAGTCTCAGGCACGATTAAGCAACTGAACAACACATGAAAGTATTATTTATTAACTACAGGAGAATATTTTTTAACATATTTATTGCTTTTGCCCACAAAAGTGAAAAAAAAAATCCTTTGTATTTATTTTACTGTACATTGTGGGTGAAGAGTTTTAAATTTATCTACTCAACTAATTTATGTGTGAGTTCATTTTCCCAGTAGTTTTTGCTTTTCTGCATGTTACAGTAAAAAATAAATAAATCCCTTTAAAGCTTGAGTTGAACTATATATATCAAATTCTAACCTCACTTAGAGATCAAAAATAGTAGTAATTTAGGAGAAATCTTGGAATGCTTTCATTAAAACTACATGTATGTCCAGAAATCTTTATAATCATCAGGAATCTCTTTAGGGAAAACACTTATAAACACAAAAAAAATTTTTAATAAAATGAAAATTGTTTTTAAAGTATTTGACATAATTTGGGAAACTAAAGGCATTAGGTAGCTATTAATTTTGAAAGTCATAGCTATTTAATTTTTTTCCTCAAACTGGCAAAAGCCTCTTGCCTAGGGTGAAGACAGAAGAGAAAGATAGTCATCATAGTACCAGCTTCAGCTGGTTTTGAAGCAGTTTGCCGTTGCTTGTGGACTTGAAGTTCACAGTTACTCAATCCTTACTAAGTTGATAAAGGCTAGAGGAAACCATGTGAAAATAAATGAGTCAGAGGTGTAAAAGCATTTTATTTAGGCCATTTAAAAAGGTTAACACTTGGGAGTTCCCTGCAGTCCAGTGGCTAAGACTCAGCACTCCCAATGCAGGGGGGCCCGGTTTCAATCCGTGGTTGATCCCTAGATCCCACGTGCCTTGACTAAAAGATCCTGCAGGGACTAATGAAGATTGAAGATCCTGTGGCGTGCCACAACTAAGACCTGGAGCAGCCAAATACATAACATTTTTTTTTTAAATGTTAATGTTTAATTGCTCGTCTGTCAACTTGAAATTTTAGCCTACTATTGTCTACGTCTTTTGACAAAAAATTGGGAGATCATATAAGGGCAACTGAAGTCATCTGAACCTCCAGGCTCACTTGTGTTTCAGGGGCGGACAAAACTATTGCCTTTATGCTCACCTCTCCCTCTCACAGGGGAAAGGCTAAAGAGAAGATCTAAGATGTGCCAATGAAAAAATGTTATAGTCTTTGGCTTTCTGGAGGCAGGGATCTAAACTCCAATTTAATTGGAATTTTTCATGAAATTCTTTGAAGACTAATACCCGACTAATCCATTTTGATTTATAGTCAGAGCAAATTTCCTAAGTCCTGACTTCAAGTGATTAAAACTTCTTGTCACTGCTGATTACATGGAAGCAGAGAAAAAAATTTTTTTTTCATGTATATGAAGAAAGAAAATAGCTCAGCAATAAAATCCAAAATGGATGTAAGTGTTGTAGAAAACCAAGTGGACAGATTGTGTGAGTGATATAGTACGACCAGAACTCAGAGCAGTGGCAAAACAACTTCCAGGTTTCCAACACGTTGGGTTTGAGCCTCTTCAGCAGAAAGTTCAGGAAAAACCTTTTGTCTGGTCTTCTCTGCTGAAAGAATATCTTGACTAATTCTGAATCATTATATTTATTCTTCTGAGTCAGAATCATAAGTTTATTTATTTTTTTCTTTGATTATACTGTGAGTGATTAAATCCAGGAACCATATCTGCTATTTTTTTTTTTAATCCCAAGGGCATGGTAGGTGATCCTACTTTTTTTTTCTTATTGTTGTTGTTAATCTGTCAGTGAGAACAGAAAGACCAAGGGATGGTGAAGATTGAGTCAAGGTCTAAGACATCCTCAAAAGAGGGTCTGAATCATAGACTCAATGGATGTTAGTAATCATCACCATTATGCAAATTGCTCATTCCTCATTATATAGTTTTTACTTTTATGATAGATAAAAATTCCCAAATTAACTTTCAAAATGATCAAGTGGTCATTCATCAAAATAGTCAAGTGCCATGGTGGTTCATTTATGACCCTGTGTTGATATGAAACAAAGAGAAAAATTAAAGTATTAGTTGTCCATTTTATACTAACTTTTTTTTATTTTAAGCCTTGTGAGGAAATGACATTTAAAAAAAAACCTGTAAATCCCACATTTACTTATATAATCTTATAATTTATAACTTATACAAATAACTTATAATCTTATAACTTATACAAATCTTATAACTTATACAAAATAGATTAATCGATTCAAATGTTTCAACACGATTTGTATGATTTGAAATCATACTTGTGAGAAGATTAGTGTATATCCTACTCCTGAACTTCTTAGGAATCTTCTGATATTATTTTCAGATTATTTAGGGATTACATGAACAGTTCTGATTTTTAAATTGCTTAAACTCACCTAATAATCATTTTCATACATGTATGAAACACAATCTCTACTCAAAAGATAGAGAAAACTATGTAATCACATTTTCCACTATCTCTATGTTTTACTGTTAGTGCCAATAAGTAAATAAAAAAAAGTAGTTTGACTACATTATCCTAAAAATTTGGCAAAATACTTTAATTCATTCACTTTCCCACATCTTTATTTATTGGTAAACATCATATATTTACTTAATAACATAAATTAATTTCTATGCAGTGAAATCCACTGAGCTTAACACATTTATGAACATAAAATGCTTAGATTTCCATTCCCTTCTCCAGGGGATCTTCTCAATCCAAAGACTGAACTTGGGTCTCCTGCATTGCAGGCAGATTCTTTACTCTCTGAGCCACGGGGGAAGCCCATAAAATGCCCAATCATCAACTAATTAGTTATAAAGATTTTATACAAGATGATGGAGGAAATGAGAATGTATGAAAATAAGATATGAAGGTATAAAATGTTAAGTACTATGAGAAATAACTAAGCCAATGAGTAGTTAATTAAATGAATAAATGAAATGGTATAGGTCAAAAGTGAAATAGCATAGGTAAAATATACTATTAAGTCATAACAACTGGGCTTTCTAAGTCTATTTTTATGGAAGAGAAAGAAATCTGAAAAACAAATTAATGGGAAAATATAAATCTCTAACATGTCTAAGGACATTCAAGTCACTTTTTACCTGCAATTTGTTAAGAAATTTTCATACTAATTTATTTAATAGTTAATAATTGTGACTTTTTTCGTGAGAATTTTCTTTAGATAAAGTTACTGAAGTTTAAGCTATGTGAAATATACTGTGAAAGTGCTGTACTCAATATGCCAGCAAATTGGGAAAACCCAGCAGTGGCCACAGGACTGGAAAATGTCAATTTTCATTCCAATCCCTAAGAAAGGCAATGTCAAAGAAAGCTCAAAGTTCCGCACAAGTGCACTCATCTCACACGCTAGCTGGAGAAGGCAATGGCACCCCACTCCAGTACTCTTGCCTGGAAAATCCCATGGACAGAGGAGCCTGGAAGGCTTCAGTCCATGGGGTCGCTGAGGGTCAGACACAACTGAGCGACTTCACTTTCACTTTTCACTTTCATGCGTTGGAGAAGAAAATGGCAACCGACTCCAGTGTTCTTGCCTGGAGAATCCCAGAGACGGGGGAGTCTGGGGGCCTGCCATCTACGGGGTTGCACAGAGTCAGACACGACTGAAGTGACTTAGCAGCAGCAGCAGCACATGCTAGCAAAGTAATGCTCAAGATTCTCCAAGCCAGGCTTCAACAATCCTTGAAACATGAACTTCCAAATGTTCAAGCTGGTTTTAGAAAAGGCAGAGGAACCAGAGATGAAATTGCTAACATTTGCTGGATCACTGAAAAAGTAAGAGAGTTCCAGAAAAACATCTATTTCTGCTTTATCGACTATGCCAAAGCCTTTGACTGTGTGGATCACAATAAACTGCGGAAAATTCTGAAAGAGATGGGAGTATCAGACTACCTGACCTGCCTCTTGAGAAAATCTGTATGCAGATCAGGAAGCAACAGTTAGAACTGGACATGGAACAACAGACTGGTTCCAAATAGGAAAAGGAGTACGTCAAGGCTGTATATTGTCACTGTGCTTATTTAACTTATATGCAGAGTACCTCATGAGAAACGCTGGGCTGGATGAAGCACAGGCTGGAATCAAGATTGCTGGGGAAAATATCAGTAACCTCAGATATGCAGATGACACCAGCCAAATGGCAGAAAGTGAAGAACTAAAGAGCCTCTTAATGAAAGTGAAAGAGGAGAGTGAAAAAGTTGGCTTAAAACTCAAGATTCAGAAAACTAAGATCATGACATCTGGTCCCATCACTTCATGGGAAATAGATGGGGAAAAAGTGGAAACAGTAAGAGACTTTATTTTTTTGGCCTCCAAAATCACTGCAGATGGTGATTGCAGCCATGAAATAAAAAGACGCTTATTCCTTGGAAGAAAAGTTATGACCAGCCTAGACAGCATATTAAAAAGCAGAGACATTACTTTGCTAACAAAGTTCTGTCTATTCAAGGCTACGGTTTTTCCAGTATTCATGTATGGATGTGAGAGTTGGACTATAAAGAAAGCTGAGTGCCGAAGTATTGATGCTTTTGAACTGTGGTGTTGGAGAAGACTCTTGAGAGTCCCTAGGACTGCAAGAAGATCCAACCAATCCATCCTAAAGGAGATCAGTCCTGAGTGTTCATTGGAAGGACTGATGTTGAAGCTGAAACTCCAATACTTTGCCCACCTAATATGGAGAGCTGACTCATTGGAAAAGACCCTGATGCTGGGAAAGATTGAAGGCAGGAGGAGAAGGGGGTGACAGAGGATGAAATGGTTGAATGGCATCATCGACTCAGTGGACGTGAGTTTGAGCAAATTCTGGAGTTGGTGATGGACGGGGAAGCCTGGCGTGCTGTGATTCATGGGGTCACAAAGAGTCGGATACGACTGAGCAACTGAACTGAATTGAACTGAACTGAGCGACCGGAGAAGGCAATGGCACCCCACTCCAGTACTCTTGCCTGGAAAATCCCATGGATGGAGGAGCCTGGTAGGCTGTAGTCCATGGGGTCGTTAAGAGTCGGACAGGACTGAGTGACTTCACTTTCACTTTTCACTTTCATGCATTGGAGAAGGAAATGGCAACCCACTCCAGTGTTCTTGCCTGGAGAGCCCCAGGGACGGGGGAGCCTGGTGGGCTTCCGTCTATGGGGTTGCACAGAGTCGGACACAACTGAAGCGACTTAGCAGCAGTAGCAGTAGCAGAGCGACTGAACTGAACTGAAGCTATGAGACTTGTTTAAAATCACAAATCTTTGAAGTCTGTGGAGGTAGCAAACAAATTTAGATCTTAATATTTCCAAGTCTATATCCAGCTTTTATACCTTGATACCTTCTGTTCTGGGATGTAAAGAAATAGCAAAATCTGAAAAGGTAGGATAAAGAGATAGAATATTCTGAGAAAAGCAGAATAAGGACTTGGGCAAAATACAGAGTTAGAAAATGCACACTACATATCATGCTGGGGCTTGGGATACAGAGAGGCTGAACAAAATTCAAGAAGTGGTTGAGGAAAAATACTTAAATGAAATCTATAAAATCAAGCTCAAAGTCAAGAGGCTTAAAGGCCACCTTTAGGAACCATAACCAATGTGAAAGGAAGACTCTATGGATCTATATAGTCAAGAAATAAACAAAATCAAAATAGACTAGTGTGATCAAAGTCATCACAGGGAGAGTTGGACTCTGTAAGTTAGGTGATTATATGGATGTATTAGATGATTGGAAAAAAAAAAAAAAAAGCCAAGTTCTGACCAAGAATTCAGGATTAGGCCAAGTGACTGAGTAGCAGTACCAAAGCACTGGCATCAAGAACAAAATAGGAAATTATTTACAAGCTGTGTGGATAACTTCCATTCCCCTAGGCTCCTGGAAACATAAAGGACGTTTATTACAAAAACACCACTGGCTTCTCATCACTCCCCTTTCACTTTCTTCACCATGGAATGAAGAAAACTGTCTTATCTGATCAATGGTTTCATCTAATATGGAAGAAATACCCGAGCTTATTCTCCACAGAGTCTCCCATTTCAGAATCAGTGGAAATTCCAGAGGAATTTTTTTCTTTTATTTCTCTGCATTCAATGGCCTACAATTTCATGTGGCCCAGAGGTAAAGGATTAATGAACTCATTTCTTTACAGAAGTAAAGCAACATTCTCTGATTCATGTACAGTTATTAGACCTGGTATTCTGATCTCCATTAGAACCTGTTTTTCGCAAAGATTTTGAACATCAGGAAAGGGAGTAAAATGTATTGTCTCTATAAAACTCTAACCAAGCAATTCACATAAAAAATGGGTATACCTGTGGCGGATTCATTTCGATATTTGGCAAAACCAATACAATATTGTAAAGTTTAAAAATAAAATTTTAAAAAATGGGTATATACCCACAGCCAGGACTATTAGGTTGGTGCAAATGTAATTGTCATTTCTAACTGTGAATTTTAAATCATAATTAGGCTTCCAAACACATCTTTATTAATCAAAATAGGTGCTAATACAACCAACACATTTTTGCCAGCAAGAAATGTTTGTTTATTCCTGTATCGTAAAAATCCTTGCTTCAGGATTCGACAAACTCTTGGAAACCATTTTCTGTCTCCTGCTGCTCATGGAAGCATTTTTCCTGAAAAAAGTTGTCCAGATGCTTGAAGAAGTGGTAGTTTGGCAAGAGGTCAGGTGAATATTGTTGGTGATGCAAAACTTCATGGCCCAATCTGTTCAACTTTTGAAATGCTGGTAGTGTGACATGCAGTCTGGCACTGTAGTGGAGAAGAATTGGGCTTTTCTATTGACAAATGTTGGCTGTGGTATTGCAGTTTTCAATACATCTCATTAACTTGATGAAAATACTTGTCAGATGTAATGGTTTCGCCAGGATTCAGAAAGCTGTATTGGATCAGACCAGCAGCACACCACCAAACAGTGACCACGGCGGTTTTTTTTTTGGTACAAGTTTGGCTTTGGGAAATGCTTTGGAGCTTCTTTTTGGACCAACCACTGGCTGGTCATCGCCAACTGTATGAAAGTGAAAAGTGAAAAGTCGCTCAGTTGTGTCCGACTCTTGTGACTCTATGGACTGTAGCCTACCAGGCTTCTCTGTCCATGGGATTTTCCTGGCAAGAGTACTGGAGTGGGTTGCCTTTTCCTTCTCCAGGGGATCTTCCCAACCCAGGGATCGAACCCAGGTCTCCCGCATTGCAGGCAGATGTTTTACCCTCTGAGCCACCAGGGAAGCCCATTACTTTTTGTCACATGTCACAATCTGATTAAGAAATTGTTGTTGTTGCATAGTATAAGCAAGACCTTCAAAACAACACTTTTTTTTTTTCAGTTAGCTCATGAAGCACCCACTTATTGAGCTTTTTCACCTTTCTAATTTGCTTCAAATTGAATGACCATAGAATGGTCAATGTGGAGTTCTTCAACAACTTTTCATGTAGTTTTAAGAGAATAAGCTTTGATTGCTCTTAATCAGTTGTCAACTTCTGATGGCTGGCCACTGCATGCCTCATCTTCAAGGCTCTTGTCTCCTTTGCAAAACTTCTTGAACCACCACTTCACTGTACATTCATTAGCAGCTCCTGGGCCAAATGCATTGTTAATGTTGTGAGTTATCTCCACTGCTTAACAACCCATTTTGAAATCAAATAAGAAAATCACTGGATTTTGCTTTTCATCTAACATTATTTCCCTAGTCTAAAAAAAAGGCAGCAAGTAATAAGTCATTAACAAATAAATAAATAAATAAAGCAAGAAATGAGTATTAAAATGGTATACAACATAATCACATTTATTTAAGAAAATTTTCCAATATCAAATGGCAAATTTCAGCAATGCAAAAACTGCAATTAGTTTTGCACCAACTTAATATATTGTAGCTAGAATTAATAATTTCCTGGAAAAATGGTGAGATTTTATATGTTTTATAATTCTTAACAAAAATCTGTACCGATGTATTTATCTCATATGTTTTACACTGATTTCTAAACAATCAAAAGGCAAGCTGGGCAAGACAGAAATTTCCTGAGTAAGATAATATTTTTGGCAAATAAGTCAATACTTTTTAAAAGTATTTCCTCTCTATATACTATTACTGTTTTTTTAATATTAAAAACCAGATGATTCTTGCTCTACTGTGGGGTTTTGAAAAATGAAGCAGCAGAGACAAATAGAGATAAAATTTTTATTTTGATAAAGCTGACTGAGAAAAAGATTATGGATCTATGTGTGTGTGCTCAGTTGCACATTTTCTAGTTATATTTATGCTCTCATTTAGCCATTTTAGTGCTTTTGACCTCACATTCACAACTCCACATTAAATTTCAGGAACACTAGTGACAAGAAAAAGCTCTAGAGTCTGCAAGGCCAAATCATAAGTCTAACATTTTAGTCTAGACTAAAAGTGTAAAAATAATTTTATTATTTATTTATTTATTTATTTTAAAATAATTTTAAAACTTAACGGTGATCAAAACCTACATTATATTGCAGGTGAACTTAATTTTCAACTTCAGTCATTAATTTTTTGAATTACAGGAATAGATAAAAGAGAATGGGAAGAGTTCCTTGCCTCTAAAATCAGTTATAATGAATTGGTTTATAGCAACTTTCTGTATAAGTTCAAATGTGTGTGAAGCATGGATTCAGAACCTAATTTTTAAATGAGTTATATGGCCTAAAACCCAACCAAAGCCATAAAGGCCATTTGAAAATGTGAGAAGTAAATATATTGATCTGAAAATAAAAGTTATAGCTAGTAAATGATATAAAACTTATCAATTTGTTACAATGCCAAAATTTGTGATATTTCTTTTTTTGATCTGAAAGAGACTTAACTGCATTTCAAAGTGAGGTGAAAAAAATTGCAGTAAAAACTATAACAGGCATAATTATGTAGCTTACTATATCTTCAATGTAGAAGGAACTACCTTATTTGACAAGTCTATACCAGATGGAATGCATATTTTTTTAGAAAAAAAAAATTTTAAATGCTAATCTATAAAGTTTTGAAAGAAAGGCTGATATTTTGACTTGAGACTAACGTACTGGGAGATGGCCCAAAGGAATAATTGAATCATTATCCTTCAACATATCAACAGTTTCATGTATATCCAATTTCATTTCATTTAAAATTCAATTTTGGCAGATAAAAAACTAAAATTGAATAAGTTAAGGAAAGTCTATGTTATTGAGCACTGTTAAACACAACATCAGGTTTCAACCATAGTCTCTGACTCCAACTCTGCTGTTTCTCCCAGAAATCCAGACCAGTGATTAAGAGCAGACACCAACTCTGCAAACATAACCCATGACTAAGGAGGAAAGGGAAACTGGTAGTTTAGAAGATGTACCAATGCATATAGAGTATTTTAGGTAGTTTACTTAGAGACAGATTTTTTTTTTTTAATCACCATTATCTATTACTCCTCTCCCTTATCTCTTCTAGTGTCCCTTACTCCCCCACACCACACTGTCTTTTTTAACTAGGAGAAAAGGGAATGTGATGTAAAAGTCACAGACTCTTAGATTACTTGTGTTGGACATAACTGTGTCAGAGGATACGTGATGGACGGAGAGCAGCAACACGGTCCACCGTGAACACAGAATCTGCAAACACCATTAACTGACTGACTGCATGCTTTTGCTTAAGGTCTCCTTCTGTGTCCTATTTAAACAACTCCCAGACACTTACTTGGATCTTAAATCATGACAGAGCTATTCAAACTCACTCACTTCAAGTAATTATTTGTTTCACTTTCATATGTTTTTTGCCCCATGCAGGAGGCCTTGTTGAGGATTTATTGTAATGAGACAGCTGGGTTGGGTGACTGCCATTTTAGTCTTTGCCAGACTCTCTGCTCTCCAGCTGTGCACTCACTTAAATCTTGGTTTTCAGAATTTTTTTAAGCCACAAAACAAACTAAAAAACTAAAAATTCTACAGCTCCTCTCTCTTTTCTTGCCTGTTTCTTTCAATATCAGGCTGAATGGCATTTGGAATAAGTTCCTCTGAAATCACTAACTTCACACATCTTAATCTTGGAATTAAGCCTAAAACATAGAGCTATATTTACAAATACTTTTAAAAAACTTACTTCTTTTTTATTGTTAAAGTCCTCTCCCTTTTAAATTTCCCTCTCTCAGAGTCCAAGAAGAGTTATATTAGACTTAAGCTGAAGTATAAAGATGAGAAAAGTGTTCACGGAGATGAACCTGCAGTCAAAAACAAGATAAACCTTACAGAAACCTTAGACCAGGGTTTCCCGGAGAAGCATAGAACCATCCTTTTGTGATGTATACTTCACCCTCAATCCATGATATTTTAGTGGAATATAGTTAGAAGTACTACTTGGTTTCAGTTGCGTTGTGGTCATTTTAAGAGGATGGATGACTTGCAAAAGAACCATCTTTCTTCACTGATATCATATACCTTAGTGGGGCAAGAGGCGACCGTGGAAGTCGGAAGCTGAGAAAAGCTATGTTTAGGCAAATGGGGGTCTTGGGAACAGCAGCAGCACTATGGATGAGGATATGTTGGCAAAGCAAGTGGGTTCGAGCAGAAGAAACTTAGATAACTGTCTCAAAGTATTTGTGAAACAGCTCCCCAGGAAATGCTTAAGCTTCTGGGGAGTAAATTGAGGAAGGAGATGGCCAATTTATTAAAAATCCAAGTGATAAGATCTCCTGATTATCCTGACAGAAAGAGAAATTGGGACTATATATATATATATATATTTTTTTTTTTTTTCAGAAGCTGTTGAGACCAGGGGTTTGAAATTAATGTATAATTTGGGGAAAAAATTTACTTACCATTAGCTTATATGAGAGATAGCATAAGAGAAATCATCAAAGTACATGGAGGCAAGAATTTAGAGACCCTTAAAGACCAGAGAGTGAACTTGGCTGCCATTATGGAGGTAGCTTGTAAAACAAAGCTTTTAAAGCAGAAGAGTGAAGCTCTGAGACTGACCTAATTAACCATTTATGTGGAGACTGGGTAGACAGGTACAGATAAAAACAAGTATTAAGATGAACCAGCATCAGCACTTCCAAGATGATGACACAGTAGTTCAAGCTATAGAATGTATGCTAAATATCTGTTAGAAGTTTACTTAATTTTAACTATTAACCTTAAATTATCTGAATGCCAGATGATCTGGAAAGATGAAGGAAAAAAAAAAAAAAAGAAAGCAAACAATCACCTATATAACACAATGAATAACTGAGGCTTTTTTGGCCAGCCCACGTGACTAGGTGGGATCCTAGTTCCCTCATTAAGGATCAAACTCAGGTCCCAAAAGTGAAAGTGTTGAGTCCTAATCACTGGACCCTCTGGGAATTCCTTGAATAATTGATTTTAGAAGAAAGGAGTGTGGCTAGATGTCACTATTGTTTTGCAAGCACTTATTGTTTCACTAATTATTCAAGAAATATTTACTAAATGTCTAGTGCTAACCAGGTATTTTGCTAGCCAATGGTAATAGGTTTGGGATGAAACAGTGACTTATGTCATGAATTGTACAAACGCAAATTTATCTGAAAATTGGTTGTGATGTTTTCAGTAACGTGACAGAAATTGTTATTTGCAAAATACTCATTCTGAAACACATAGTTGGACACACACACACAAGGTAAAAATTGTTAGGCAGTTCTATAACTGAGTAAAGGGTTTATGTGCCTATAGCACATAAAGCCAAACTCTGACAGTGGGAGTTTGCAGCAAAGTAAGAATTCATTGCATGACATCCAGCAAAGGACTGGGAAACAACTTTCATTTCCGCTGAAACTTGATCTTTGAGTTAGAGGTGTCTTAAAGGGGAAGAACCAAGAAGCTAGGGTTTATCATCACCTTGTGACATTTCTATGACATGTCTTAATTGTATTTTTGGGAGTCATGATGCTTCTGGTTTACAGTTTTCTGGTCAGGTGGTCCATGATTCTGTTAGCTCATCTTATCCTGGAGGAACAACTCAAGTTTGTATGTTAATAATGATGTTGATAAGAGCAATTACAGTACATAGCAGGTGTTATCAACAACAGCAATCATCTGACTTTGCTTAATTAGTACTCAGCACAGAGCTGAAATCAGAGGGGACAAGAGAGACAATAAAGTTTTAAATAATGAGAATAATATGACTCAGTAAGGGAATTCTATTTTAGGGGGACTCGGTTTCAGTTCTACTCTGTAAATGTATGTGATTCTACCCCACGGTGGCAGAACAAGAGCTAAAGGCTTCTGTTTATGAGGCAACCATGTAGATATACTTTTCCCTATTCCCCCAAGTGTAAGCAAAACCTCTAGACATTAAATAAATAACAAACAAGAAGGCTGAAACTCTGGTCAAAGAAAAGCAAACTGGTAAGAACCTTGGGGTTGAGGAATGACCTGATGGAGAGTTTCCTGGGATTTCTTTTTTCTTTCATTAATAACATCTTAAAGAAGCTGTAAGCAGAATCCTATGGGGCCATCCAAAGATAGACCGCTCCCCCCTCTCATCTCTTGTTTGTAGAAAACATTTTAGCCTCCGAAGTCTATTTTTCACAAAGGCAGAACCAATTAAATAGAGGAAAGATACTCTTTTCAACAAATCAGACATTCATAGGTGGGAAAAAAAATCTTGACCTAAGTCTTACACATTATACAAAACTAGACTTGAAATGGATCACACAGTAAAATGTAAAACATAAAACTTAACAAATTTTAGATGAAAAAAGGACCCTATCTTCAAGATATCTAGGGCTAAGAAAGAGTTCTTAAACCAAGAGCATGACCCAAAAAAGAAAACAGTTAAGTCCTAGGAAAAATGTGCCCCAAAAAAAACCAAAAGAGAAAATTTGTGACATGCTGCCAGGTATGTGTAAAGGAGGAAACCCTACACAGCTCACAGAAGAATGTCAAACTGAGGTAGTAAAAAAAGCAAACAGAAAAACAAAACGGATCAAGTTGTGTCAAATTACCTGTACATCCGTTGAAGCAAGCATAGACGTTTATAAGGGTGGGTAAGCAAAGAATTATTCCCAAGGAACTGCAACCTAAACAATTCCCAGGACTCCCAAACTGTTGGATATGTTTCAATTCTGAGTAGACAGAGATACAGACCTCAGAAACACACGGTGTGCTCATGAAAGGCACCACCAGAAGAGTTATGCTTCAGTGGCAGGGTTAAGAGTCCTAGGGGACTTGAAGCCCTCAAAACAGCAGCATCAACCTGAACAACAACAAAAAAGACCTTAGAAAAGATCAAGCTAATCTGCAAGCAGTTCAATTGTTAAAACAAATTCAACAATATTTAAAAGATAAGAGAAAAGCCAAACAAATGATAACATCCACAATGTTCAGCATTGAGTTAAAAAAGACAAAAAACCGATTCAAATTTTCTTGATCATAAAATGCATCTTCACCTCTCAAGCAATTGCAAAGGGCTGGGATGTCCAAGAATTCAACTCAAAAGACTACCCTCTTCCTCTCCTTGTGGTATCAGTTTCCAAGACAGAATTTATAGCTATTTGTAAACCCAGAATCACATGCTTGGAAGTTTTTTTGTTATTTTTTCATCAGGAAAAAAAAAAGTAACAATACCTTTTCTAATGCAGGTTGAAATAATGCTCAGAAAAGAAGGCTCTTGATATCCTTGGTTTCAGTTCAGCTCAGTTCAGTTGCTTAGTTGTGTCCAACTCTTTGTGACCCCATGGACTGCAGCACTCCAGGCTTCCCTGTCCATCACCAACCCCCGGAGCTTGCTCAAACTCATGTCCATTGAGTCAGTGAGGCCATCCAACCATCTCACCCTCTGTCGTCCCCTTTTCCTCCTGCCTTCACACTTTCCCAGCATCAGGGTCTTTTCTAGGGAGTCACTTCTTTGCATCAGGTGACGAAAGTATTGGAGTTGCAGCTTCAGCATCAGTCCTTCCAATGAATATTCAGGATTGATTTCCTTTAGGATTGACTGGCTTGATCTCCTTGCAGTCCAAGGGACTCTCAAGAATCTTCTCTGACACCACAGTTCAAAAGCATCAGTTTGGCACTTAGGCACTCAGTTTTCTTTATAGTCCAATTCTCATATCCATACATGACTACTGGAAAAACCAGAGCTTTGACTAGATGGGTCTATGATATAACCATTTGGATCAAATCACTGTGGCCATGGATATAGGCTATTATGACTGAATAAACAAGAGCACAATAGTATTATGCTTTGTTAATGACAATGCAAAAAAACAAAATCTTATACGATTTCATTAGAGAATAACTTCTTTATTTTCTTTCCAAATACACATGTTCAGCAAACTCCATCTTATTAAGGTGCCTCTGATTAAGAGAGTTTATCCACAAAAATTAATTAAAATAGATTTTTATTTTATAACATTCTGTATCTTTTTTTGTATTTTTTAAAACTTTATATATTTTTAATTAGAGGAAAATTGCTTTAAAATATTGTGTTGGTTTCAACCATACATCAATGTGTGAATCAGCCATCTATTTACATAAGCCTCCCTGCCATCTCTTACCTCATTTTCAGAATGGGAGAAAATAATTGCAAATGAAACAACTCACAACAGAATTAATTTCCAGAATATGTTAAACACATGAAAAGATGCTCAACACCACTCATTACTAGAAAAATACAAATTAAAATAAAATGTATTTTTAAGTACCCAAAAAGAAACTGGAAGCCTCTGAGACTATACAAAATAGGTGAGTTTCTAAATGTAAGAAGAAAGAGTTTTTTCCAAAGGGAAATGAATATTATTGGGCTTCCTCAGTGGCTCAGCAGTTAAAGAATCTGCTTGCAATGCATGAGATACAGGATAAAAAGTTTCCATCCTTGGGTTGGGAAGATCCTCTGGAGAAGGAAATTTCAACCCACTCCAATATTCTTGCCTAGGAAATCCCATAGACAGAGGAGCCTTGCAGGTTATAGTACAATGGGTTTGCAAAGAGTCAGACACTAAGTACAGTAAGCTCATGAATATTATTAGAGAGAAAATGGATTGGATTTGAAAATGATCCCTTTAAACCATCTCTTGAGCATGTTGATCATGTGCTCACTCAGCTGGAAAAATAATCTAAGACTTAAAAAATAAAATTGTGAAGTGCATTATATTATGTGAAAATAAGTACATCTGTTAGAATATTTAAATTTGAGGATCTTGCCTGTGTGCATTAAGGTTTTGGAAAGATTTGATTACGGCTTTTAGGAAGTTTTACATTTTGGAAGATACTACTTCCAATCATATAAGTAATTGAATTAAAAAAAAAAAAAACAGATGCAGACTCAAAGCCTTTCTGTTATGATAGTTGCTATATGGTAATGATTAATCCTTACCCTCAATATCCCATGACATACTCAGAAAATACAACACCAGATGCAAACATCACATTAATGTAAAGCAACAAGAAAAAAAAATAGATAAATGATAGAAAGCTGAGTGTTTGGTGATTGTAGGAAGTAAGAAGAAATACAAGACAAGCAAAGCAATGAAAATGGGGCGTTCTAGTATTACATGATACTCATTTGTGACTTCTGGCAAGGGAAAAAGTGTAATTGACTGACTTCAGCATATCATGGAAAATGGACTCTGTGGAGACAACCAGCACTTGAGAACATAGGAATAAGGCCAGAGATGGGGCTTGAGGCTGTTCACAACCATGGAACTCTACTGGCAGAGAAGAGCAACTATTTTTCCTCAGATTACTTTCTCTTCTCATGTATGTAGAGTCAGAACCAAGATATGGAAAAAAAAAAAAAAAGGATAATCCTTTTTAGTTTAAGAGAAAGAAAAGTGAAAGTCGCTCAGTCCTGTCTGACTCTTCGTGACCCCATGGACTATAGAGTCCATGGAATTCCAGGCTAGAATACTGGAGTGGGTAGCCATTACCTTCTCCAGGGGATCTTCCCAACCCAGTGATTGAACCCAGGTCTCCTGCATTGCAGGCAGATTCTTTACCAGCTGAGCTACCAGGGAAGCCTGTAGTGAAACAGAAAATCAGAGTTATTTGTAAGATGTGAAGAGAAACTAAATGCTCATGGCAAAATATCAGTTTCTAATAAATCTGTAAGAATCTCCTGAAATGCTAAAACGTTCAAGGTAATCAGAAGAAACCTATCCACGTTCTTTGCTACAGCAGCAAAGAGCTTGTCTCTCAGGAAATGGAACAGATAGTGGAAATTATCTGGGACCTAGGATTACAACCCTTTCCTCATTCCCCACCCAACAGAATCATTTGAGGGGACTCTGTGCCTTTCTGAGTTTGGAACTCATCAGAGAGAGCTCATCCATGTGCATCTCAGTTCATTTGCTTACTCAATGTGAAAAATCCCTTTCTCCTCTAAACTGCAATTTTTTGAAGGAAAAAACTTCATTTTTTGCTTCAAAATTTTATTCGAATTCGCCCATGAGATCTATAGCATTTCTCAAAAGCCTATTGGCTAGTAGGCTTTAGTCCTTCCTTTTGAGCCAAAGTTTACTGACATTTATTTCTCCTCATGATAAATGAGAAAAACACGCTCTGTGTGCCAAAATCTCTTCGCTAAAAGCTACTCTGCAAATGTTGCAAGTGGAGGAATTTCACTCATAATATTTTCTATGCTGATTTTGCCATTAAATTTTAGAGTTAATAGAGCAATTAATACGTTGAGGCAAGTGTTTCTTGTCAGGTTCATAAGAAATTGTTTGAAAATGACACTTAATTCCAAGCTTTAAGAGATTTTATTATCTTTAAGACTGTGATAAGATTTATAAAAATTGTCAGTATTAGCTTCACCTGAAGCTCTTTTCAATTTTTGAATGTGTATTTCACATTACCATAAAACCTGCATATAAACAAAGGTTTATGATATAATATTCCCATAAGATGTTATGGGAAAACCCAAACAAACTTTTTGGCCAAAGGATATATTCAGGAATAAACAGACAAAATAAACAGTGTCCCTAATGTTCCATATGACTTATGTATGCATTTAAATACTATAGGAATTAACAGGAAACAATAATTCTGACTAATAGGATATAAACTAATGTGAAAATATTAAAGATGTAATACACTTTAAGTATTCCTTAGAGGAGAAATATAGTGTATTTCTCTTGAAATTTTCAATAATAATAAAACTGCTGCTGCTGCTAAGTCTCTTCAGTCGTGTCCGACTCTGTGTGACCCCATAGACGGCACCCCACCAGGCTCCCCTGTCCCTGGGATTCTCCAGGCAAGAACACTGGAGTGGGTTGCCATTTCCTTCTCCAATGCAGGAAAGTGAAAAGTGAAAGTGAAGTCACTCAGTCATGTCTGACTCTTAGCGACCCCATGGACTGCAGCCTACCAGGCTCCTCCGTCCATCGGATTTTCCAGGCAAGAGTACTGGAGTGAAATGCCATTGTCTTCTCCATAATAAAACTGCTTTTATAAAATATTATTTTCCTGTCCACGTACCTTAATCAATCACTCAAGGAGATCCCCAAAGTTTTAGTGAGGGTTTGCTGCTGTTTTATAAAACTGAGTATTCTACTCATGAAGCCACAAATGGCAAGCTGGAAATGAATGTATCAAGAATCTATATAAGACTCAAATGAGTCATCTCATCCCATGGTCAGAATGACCGTCATCACAAAATCTACAAACAATAAATCCTGGAAAGGGTGTGAAATAAAGGGAACCCTGCTGCACTGTTGGTGGGAATGTAAATTGATACAGCCGCTATGGAGAACAGAATGAAAGTTACAGTGTTAGTTACTCAGTGGTGTCCAACTCTTTGAGACCCCATGGACTGTAGCCCGCCAGGCTCCAGTTCTTATGGGATTCTCCAGGCAGGAATACTGGAGTGCCATTTCCTACTCCAAGGGATCTGCTCCACCCAGGGATCGAACCTGCATCTCTTGCTTCTTTTGCCTTGGTAGGCAGATTCTTTACCATGTGACTCAGCAATTTCCCTACTGGCCATGTACCCAGAAAATTAAAAATTCAAAAAGACACATGTACCCCAGTGTTCACTGTAGCACTGTTTATACTAGCTAAATATCTATCAACAGAGGTATGGGCAAAGAAGATGAGATACATATATACAATAGAAAATTACTCACCAATAAAAAGGAAAAAAATTGGTTTATTTGGAGAGATATGGATGGACCTAGAGACTGTGATACATACTGAAGTCAGAAGTAGAAAAAAAAATTACATATTAATACATATATGTGGAATCTGAGAAATAATGGTAATAAGAAATAAGAATAAGAGACAAATCTTATTTACAAAGCAGAAATAGAGATAGAGCTGTTGAAAACAAACGTAAGGATTCCAAGGAGGAAGAGGAAGGATGGGATGATTGGGAGATTGGGATTAACATATATACACTACTGATACTATATAAGGGCTTCCCTGGTGGCTCAGACTATACAGAATCTGCCTGCAATGTGGGAGAGTTTGATCCCTGGCTTGGAAAATCCCCTGGAGAGGAGCATGGCAACCCACTCCAGTATTCTTGCAATAGATAGCTAATGAGAACCTATCCTCCAGCACAAATATCTCTCCTCAATGCTCTGTGGGGACCTAATGGGAAGCAAATCCAAAAAGAAGGGGATATGTGTATACATATGGCTTCCCTAGTGGCCAAGTAGTAAAGAATGCCCCTACCAATGCAAGAGATGCAAGTTCAATCCCTGGCTGAGAAAGATACCTTGGAGAAGGAAATGGCAACCTACTCCAATGTTCTTGGCTGAGAAATCCCATGGACAGAGGAACCTGGCCAGTTACAGTCCATACCTCACAAAGAGTTGGACATGATTCAGGGACTAAACAATTACAACTGTATACATATAACTCATTCACTTTGCTATACAGTATAAATTAACCCAGAAGGTGGGCTTTGACTTTGAATAGGACAGCTGAGAGAAAAAGGACAGCAATTCGTGATAAAGTAACTCACTGCTGTTTTAAAATAAGACTTCACTATCAATTTAACAGCTCCCTATTCATTCCCAATGAGGATTAGCAGGAAAAACACCCTAGGCTTGTTCAATTCAGATCAGTTCAGTTCAGTTGCTCAGTCCTGTCCGACTCTTTGTGACCCCATGGACTGCAGCCCGCCAGACCTCCCTGTCCATCACCAACTCCGGGAGTTTACTCAAACTCATGTCCGTTGAGTCCGTGATGCCATCCAACCATCTCATCCTCTATTGTCCCCTTCTCCTCCTGACCTCAATCTTTCCCAGCATCAGGGTCTTTTCCAATGAGTTAGTTCTTTGCATCAAGTAGCCAAAGTATTGGAGTTTCAGCTTCAGCATCAGTCCTTGCAATGAATATTCAGGACTGATTTCCTTTAGGATGGACTGGTTTGTTTTCCTTGCAGTCCAAAGGACTCTCAAGAGTCTTCTCCAACACCACAGTTCAAAAGCATCCATTCTTTGGTGCTCAGCTTTCTTTATAGTCCAACTCTCACATCCATACATGACTACTGGAAAAACCATAGCTTTGACTAGACGGACCTTTGTTGCCAAAGTAATATCTCTTCTTTTTAATATGCTGTCTAGATTGGTTATAACATTTCTTCCAAGGAGCAAGCATCTTTTAATTTCATGGCTGCGCTCACCATCTGCAGTGATTTTGGAGTCCCCAAAAATAATGTCTCTCACTGTTTCTAAAGTGTTTTAATTGATACTTTGATGCAGCTGCAGGCACTTGCAGGGCCCCATTACCCTCTCCTCCTGGGGGCTGCCTGGGCTACCGCACCTTCCACTTTACTCACCCTTGACTTTGCTTCTTGGTTGGCCAAGGTCGAGTGCTTTCTAGTCTAGAGAACCACAAAAACCTCTTGCACCAAATGTAAGGGCTGTGTGCTCCATCTTGACCCCTGGTTTCAACTCTTTTTTCCTGAATCAGCAGTTAGCAACTAGTTCCTTAAAGAAGTCTGCCTCTTCTCTCCAACAAGAATGCTACACACGCACACACATACAAGCACAATTTTACGGTTTTTACACCACACCAAAAAGGTTTGGGTTTGTTTTGGTTTAACTTACTTGGTTTCTTCCGGGCGTAGTACTGTGGCTGGAAGTGCAAGGACTCCGTTAGTGGAGGAGTCCAGTGTGCAGTTCAGTTCAGTTCAGTCGCTCAGTCGTGTCCGACTCTTTGCAACCCCATGAATCACAGCAGGCCGGGCCTCCCTGTCTATCACCAACTCCCGGAGTTCACCCAAACTCATGTCCATGAGTCGGTGATGCCATCCAGCCATCTCATCCTCTGTCGTCCCCTTCTCCTCCTGCCCCCAATCCCTCCCAGCATCAGAGTCTTTTCCAATGAGTCAACTCTTGGCATGAGGTGGCCAAAGTACTGGAGTTTCAGCTTTAGCATAAGTCCTTCCAAAGATCACCCAGGTCTGATCTTTAGAATGGACTGCTTGGATCTCCTTGTAGTCCAAGGAACTCTCAAGAGTCTTCTCCAACATCACTTCAAAAGCATCAGTTCTTTGTGCTCAGCTTTCTTCACAGTCCAACTTTCACATCCATACATGACCACTGGAAAAACCATAGCCTTGACCAGACGGACCTTTGTTGGCTCCTGCCAAAGGTGTCCAGAACTGTTCAGCTCAAGAGGAAACTTGAATTAAAAGTTTCCTTTCCATATTAAAACCTGCACGCCTGCCTTCCTTGGCGCCTTCCAACGTAGCCCTCTGGCAGCTCCCAAGTGGTCCGCTCCCCTCAGTCCGGACCACATGTCCTGCTCTCTCGCTCTTTCCCGCTCCTTCTCTCGCGAGAGTCAGGTTGCTCAGTATCCACCTAGATTCACTTTATTTGATTCCAATGACTTCTCATCTCAGGTTTTGTAAGCAGCACCTATTATACACAGATTTGCATAAAAATACAAGAGGTCCCTTTAGGTATGGATTTCAGATAAACATCAGCTAGTGTTTTAATGTAAGCATGTCCCACACAATACTGGAGACATGCTTATACTAAAAAATGATTTGTTGTTTACCTGGCATTCAAATTTGACTAGCTATCCCATATTTTATCTGGCAACTCTGTATCATTTTCTTTCACTCATCAGCTATTTATTGAGAACTTATCATGTGCCAGACATGGCTTCGTATCTTAAAAAATGTATTCTTTATACATATACACACAGAGACATCCAGTATATATAGTTTCTTATAGTCATATGTTGGAGAAGGCAATGGCACCCCACTCCAGTACTCTTGCCTGGAAAATCCCATGGACGCAGGAGCCTGGTAGGCTGCAGTCCGTAGGGTCGCTAAGAGTTGGACACGACTGAGCGACTTCACTTTGACTTTTTACTTTCATACATTGGAGGAGGAAATGGCAACCCACTCCAGTGTTCTTGCCTGAAGAATCCCATGGACTGAGGAGCCTGGTGGGCTGCCGTCTATGGGGTCGCACAGAGTCGGACACGACTGAAGCGACTTAGCAGTAGCAGCAGCATAGTCATATGTATATATGAAGGATGAAGACGCTAGAAAGTCTGAAATTCAGAGAAGGAAGTCATACATATGACTATAGAAAACATAGGGCTTCCCAGGTGGTTCAGTGGTAAAGAATCTGCCTGCCAATGTAAAAGGCAGGGGAGATGAGATGCAGGTTCCATCCCTGGGTCAGGAAGATCCCCTGCAGAAGGAAATGGTAACCTGCCCCAGTATTACTTACCTGAGAAATCCCATGGAGAGGGGAGCCTGGCAGGCTACAATCCATGGGGTCGCAAAAGAGTCGGACACAACTTAGCAACTAAACAACAGGACAACAAGGAATTAACACAACATTGTAAAGTACCTATACTCCAATAACAATTTTTAAAAATTGTACATAATACTGTTTTAAAAAATAATCTGTATAAGAAATGATAATTAGCTAACTGGCTGACATTTCATAAATGAGGATATTGGGACGAAAAGAACTAGTTTCCAAAGTCAAGGTCAGTCTGAGGTTATAAAGCATCTCTAGGGTGGCCTAATTCTCAGGGTTTTTTGTTGTTGTTGTTTTTCTTTACTAAGAATGATGAAAATCAAATATCCTCTAGGTATGAGATTATATGTCTTAAGTTTGTACTATCTGATTTTTACTGAAGTGAATTACAAGGGTAGAAGTATGCAGCTGCCCTGGGACAATTCCCAGTTGCTTGGATGCAACAACATTTGTATTTTGATTGTTTGAGTGGCAGTTCTTAGAAAACAGACTAATTATTTGTTTTTGTTTAATCCAGGAACACTGAAGGATAGCCAATACTGTATCAAAATCAGATATAACAACCTTTGCCAAACCCTAAATTTTGTAAAGCCTACTTCTCTTTCTGCTTTGGAATAAGTGAATCCATTGCTTTATGCACTTTGGAATATTTTTTCTATCATTTGATAGAAAATGATTCTATCAAAGAAAATGTGCATATTGTTCATATACACAGTCTGTATTCTCCAGTCACTGCAACCTTTAATTTTCATGACAACAGTGAGTTAAGAGCTTTCTCTTTCAGCCTTTTAAACTAAAATAAAAATATTATTATCAATATTTCCTAATAAGAAGCTATTGCAATTGAAAATTTGAAAACTATATAAATGCAAATGACATAAATATTTAGAAAGAAAGGGAGAGGAGAGCAGTCTTAAGGAAGAATTAAGACCATTTTCACAAATTAGATTATTTAAAAAGGAAAATCACTGAAATTGTAGAAAACTAAAACAAGAAATAAAAAATTCAATTACATATCTAGTGATGACTATGTGCTAGAAACTGTGCTAAACTTTTAATCACATTTAAACCTTCAAAAACACCTTCAAAAACACAGGGAGCCATTATTAGTATCCTGATTTTATAAATGAGAAAACAGGCTCAGAGCTATTTATTCCTCATTCATTCATTCATGCTCCAAAACTTTGGCCACCTGATGTGAAGAATCAATTCATTAGAAAAGACCCTGATGCTGGGAAAGATTGATGGCAGGAGGAGAAGGGGATGACAGAGGATGACATGGTTGGAGGAGGTCATCATCAACTTGATGGATCTGAGTTTGAGCAAGCTCTAGGAATTGATGATGGACAGGGAAGCCTGCTGTGCTGCAGTCCATGGGGTCACAAAGAGTCAGATACGACTGAGCAACTGAATTTAACTGATTCATTTACTCAACAAATAGTCATTGAATGCTTGCTATGTTTCAGTAAATAAAGATATATATATATATATATATATATATATATATATATATATATATATCCCCTAAGATCAAAGGGTTTACAATCTAACAGGGAAGATATGCTGTGCTTTGCTTAGTCACTCAGTCGTGTCCAACTCTTTGCAACCCCATGGACTATAGCCTGCCAGGCTCCTCTGTCCATGGGGATTCCCCAGGCAAGAATACTGGAGTGGGTTGCCATGTCCTCCTCAAGAAGATCTTCTCCACCCAGGGATTGAACACAGGTCTCCCACATTGCAGGTGGATTTTTTTTACATCTGAGCCATCAGGGAAGCTCATGAATACTGGAATAGGTAGCCTATCTTTTCTCCAAGGGATCTTCCTGACCAGGAATTGAACTGGGATCTCCTGTATTGCAGGCAGATTCTTTACCAGCTGAGCTACCAGGGAAGCCCAGCAGGGAAGACAGACCCTAAAAATAGGTATATTCTCTAGGTCTTGATAAGGATAAGAGGCAAATGTAGGCAAAATATGGAATGTAAGTAATAACATAAAAATTGGTGTTATTGTTTTAAAGAGGAGATTGGGTTGACACCTCTAATATGCTAACATCTGAGTAGAGATATGAGTCAAGTCAGGCAAATTACAAACATTTCAGATAGAGAAACCACCAAGGACAAAGTCACGTAGAAAGGTTACCCACTGACTCCGCTGGCAAATAATGGGCCACAATTTACATATTGTTTTCAAAATTTCAATTGCAATAGCTTATTAGGAAACTTTGATAATAATATTTTGATTTTGGTTTAAAAGGTTGTAAGTAAAAGCTTTTTACTCACTGTTGTGAGAATTAAAGATTGCAAAATGTATGATTGCTTCAATATAGTGTAATGCATATTTGGCTGTATTATTTTATTATGATTCTACATGTCTAGTAATGAGCATTATAGTTCTGGAAATGGTTTAAAATGGTAATTTTCTGTTCTTATGGATAACTACATTCTACTCTAAGAAATTTCACTATTTGATTATTAAAATTTAAAAATAAATTTTTTTATCTTAAAAGACTGCTCTCATTATAATTTTCAAATGATATTCAGTCTCTTGTGCATTTACCTTTATTTTCAGTCATTAATGGAGTTCCTAGACCCAGTTTCAAAGTGTGTGTAGGGTATTTGTTCATACCTCCAAGAATTCATACATCGACTGGGAATCCTACAATCCATCTCAATTCTGACACTATCTACGCAGATATAGCACCAGATTCCACAGGTTTAGGGTTCAGTCCTACAAGATTACCTCCTTCCCCCACTCAGACATCAATCACAATTTTGGGTTGTCACCTCTATTTCTGACTAACTGGCTACACTTTGGGGGTTCCTAAAATGCTCTCCTTGGATTTCAGATGTTGTCAAAATAAAGGTTGTTAGGTCACGGATTTCACCCCTTCTTGGGTTTCTTTAATTTGCTAGAGAGGCTCACAGTACTCTGAGGCATTTTATACTGACTAGGTCACTGGTTTATCTTAACAAAAATGTAACTTAGGAATAGCCAGATGAAGAGATGAATAAGGCAAGGTTGGTGGGAAGGTGCTCAAGGCTGCCCTATCCTCTCCAGGACCCATTCTCCCCACATCTTCATGTGTTCACCAACCTGGAAGCTTTCTGAACACTGTCCTTTTAAGATTTGTTGTTGTTCAGTTGCTAAGTCATGTCTGACTCCTTGCAACCCCGTCAACTGCAACACACCAGGCCTCTCTGTCCTTCACTGTCTCCTGGAGGTTGCTCAAACTCATGTCCATTGAGTCAGGGATGCCATCCAACTATTTCATCCTCTTTTGACCCCTTCTTTTCTAGCCTTCCATCTTTCCCATCATCTGGATCTTTTCCAGTGAGTTGTGTACTTGTGTCAGGCAGCCAAATTATTGGAGCTTGAGCTTCAGCTTCAACATCAGTCCTTCCAATGAATATTCAGGATTGATTTCCTTTAAGATTGACTGGTTTGATCTCCTCATTGTCCAAGGGACTCACGAAAGTCTTCTCCAGCACCACAATTTGAAGGCATCAATTCTTTGGCCCTCGGCCTTCCTTATGGTCCAACTCTCACATCTGTACATGACTGCTGAAAAAACCATAGCTTTGACTATACAGACCTTTGTCAGTGAAGCGATGTCTTTGCTTTTTAATATGCTGTCTAGGTTGGTCATAGCTTTCCATCCAAGGAGTGCATGTCTTAATTTCATGGCTACAGTCAGGTCTGATTAATTAAATCAGCAGCCATTAGTGATAGAACTTAGTTTTTAGCTTTTCTCTCATCCCAGGAGGTCAGAGGGTGAGACTGAAAGCTCCAATCCTTGAATCACAGGTTGGATCCTTTGGTAACTAACCTCATTCTTCGGTGCTTTTTGAAAGTCACCTCATTAAAATACAAGACATTTTTTATTCTCAACATTTAGGTAATTCCAAGGATTTGAGGAACTATGAACCAAGAACTGTGGATAAAAAGAATATATGAAAAATATATTTTGGTCATCTGGATAACCAAATATATATTTTTCTTATAATATAAATCAATTTTTTGAATTAAATTTATTTATTTTAATTAGAGGCTAACTACTTTACTATATTGTATTGGTTTTGCCATACATCAACATGAATCTGCCATGGGTGTACACGTGTTTCCAATCCTAATCCCCTCTCCCACCTCCCTCCTCATACCATCCCTCTGGGTCATCCCAGTGCACCAGCCCCAAGCTTCCTGTTAACAGTCATTATAGTATTGTATTTTCAATGTAAAATATGAAGGGTATAAGACAAAAAAAAGTCTTCCTCCTTATTGCCTGTTACAAACTGCACTCTCAAAAAAGTGTTCATTTTAACAGGTTACCACATATCTTATCAAATGCCTGCTAGAAGATGTTGATAAATGCTGGATTTTAAATTGGTCTCTAAAAAGTACTATTTTAGATTCCTTTCCACAGCGGAATTTCTCTGGTTTACCTTTACTTCACCAACATTGGATTATTTCAGACATTTTAAGTTTTAAGAATAAAAAGCAAAAATAATACCTTATGTTCTTTTCCCTTTGCATTACTGTTATTAATCTCAGTATTAGTGAGGTCAAACGTTTTTATACGTATGTTATGATTTGTATTTCTTTTTATCTAAATTGCCTATTCAAAGTCATTTTTAATTTCTCTATTGGGTTGTTCACTTTTTTAAATTTAGATATATGTGCACAAAATGCACACATGCATAATGCATGCTTATATGTAGCATTAATACTTGAGCTCCATTACCAGTATCGTTCAGTCGCTAAGTCGTGTCTGACTGTGCCACCTCATGCACTGCTCCACGCCAGGCTATCCTTCACTGTTTCCTGGAGTTTGCTTAAACTCAAGTTCACCAATTTAGTCATGCCATCTCATCCATCTCATGCATCAACTATCTCATCCTCATTCGCCCCCCCTTCTCCTCCTGCCTTCAGTCTTTCTCAGCATCAAGGTTTTTTCCAATGACTTGGTTTTCACATCAGGTGGCCAAAGTATTCCAGCTTCAGCTTCAGCATGTCCTTCCAGTGAATATTCAGGGCTTTCTTGGTGGCTCATACAGGAGAGAATCTGATCCTAATGCTGGAGACCCAGGTTTCGCGTCTTGGGTTGGAAAGATCCTCTAGAGAAGGAAATGGCAATCCATTCCAATATTTCTGCCTGGAAAATTCCATGGACAGAAGAGCCTGACAGGCTACAGGCCATGGGGTTGCCAAGAGTCAGACATGACTGAGCAACTAACACATAACACACATATTATTTCCTTTAGGATTGCCTGGTTTGATCTCCTTGCTGTCCAAGGGACTCTCAAGAGTCTTCTCCAGCACAATTGGAGAACATTAATTCTTTGGCACTCAGCCTTCTTTATGGTCCAACTTGCACATCCATATGTGACTACTGGAAAAACCATCACTTTGACTATATGGACCTTTTCCAGCAAAGTGATGTTTCTGATTTTTAATACACTGTCCATGTTTGTCATAGCTTATCTTCCAAAGAGCAAGCAACTTTTAATTTCATGTCTGCAGTCACCATATGCAGTGATTTTGGAGGCCAAGAAAATAAAATTTGTCACGAAATCTGCTTTTCCTCCCATCAGAAAGTGAAGAGGAACTAAAAAGCCTCTTGATGACAGTGAAAGAGGAGAGTGAAAAAGTTGGCCTAAAGCTCAACATTCAGAAAACAAAGATCATGGCATCTGGTCCCATCACTTCATGGGAAATAGATGGGGAAACAGTGGAAACAGTGTCAGACTTTATTTTTTTGGGCTCCAAAATCACTGCAGATGGTGACTGCAGGCATGAAATTAAAAGATGCTTACTCCTTGGAAGAAAAGTTATTACCAACCTAGATAACATATTGAAAAGCAGAGACATTACTTTGCCAACAAATGTCCATCTAGTCAAGGCTATGGTTTTTCCAGTGGTCATATATGGAGGTGAGAGTTGGACTATGAAGAAGGCTGAGCACCAAAGAATTGATGCTTTTGAACTGTGGTGTTGGAGAAGACTCTTGAGAGTCCCTTGAACTGCAACGAGATCCAACCAGTCCATTCTGAAGGAGATCAACCCTAGGTGTTCATTGGAGGGACTGATACTAAAGCTGAAACTCCAGTACTTTGGCTACCTCATGCGAAGAGTTGACTCACTGGAAAAGACTCTGATGCTGGGAGGGATTGGGGGCAGAAAGAAAAGGGGATGACAGAGGATGAGATGGCTGGATGGCATCACAGACTCCATGGACGTGAGTTTGAGTGAACTCCGGGAGATGATGATGGACAGGGAGGCCTGGCGTGCTGCGATTCATGGGGTTGCAAAGAGTTGGACACGACTGAGAGACTGAGCTGAACTGAACTGAACTGATTTTCCATGAAGTGATGGGACTGGATGCCATGATCTTGGTTTTTTTTAATGTTGAGTTTTAAGCCAGCTTTTTCATTTTCCTCTTTCACCCTCATCAACAGGCCCCTTAGTTCCTCTTCGCTTTCTGCCATTAGGATTGGTATCCTCTGCATATCTGAGGTTGTTGATATTTCTCCTGGCAATCTTGATTCCAGTTTGTGCTTCAGTCAGTCTGGCATTTTGCATGATGTACTCTGCATATAAGTTAAATAAGCAGGGCAATGATATACAGCCTTGACATGCTCCTTTCAAAATTTAGTTATCAACATTTAATTTATTATTTAAGTTCTTAATGGAATTTTTTTACAGATAGATATTTTAGATTTATTAATGGATAAATGTTTCAAATTTTCAAGGTTTAATATGGACAATATAAACAGTAACAAATTATGACAAAACATTGATATCCCTACAATGTTCCAAACAAAAGTTTTCACACATATCTGTCATCTTCTGTTTGTATCAACCATGGTAACGGCTTTTAAGGTCTTCCCTCTCAACTTGACAATTAATGTAGACATCAGTCATCATTTTGAATCAATCTTTCCTTTGTAAAGTATTTTACACATTGTTATTTTGAATGCTTTTTTACATTGTCATATCATTTATGTGCTCATGTTCCTGGAATATCTTATCATTTTCTTCATTAGCATCTCCCTATTTGCTTTTATTTATTTTTCCAAAATGCTAATGAGACATCTCAAAAATAAAAAAAAAAATAGAAAAAATAAATGAGTTCTATGGTCAAATCAATTTGGGAATTATTGTATAATACATCTGTTTTCTGCTCCTGTTCTGATTATTCTGAGATAGTCACAAGTCATATTAAAATCTCTGAGAAGTCTTGCAGTAGAAAAAAGAAAGATTTTGCCAAACATTTCTCAAATGTATATAACTATATATATATATATATATATTTTTTTTTTTTTTTTTTCTTATCACAGACATAGACATCCAATACAAAAGCCTTGGAAAGCTTAGTCTGAGGAGAAACTTTACTGATATAATGGTAAAGGTTCTCTACATTTGACCTCAAAATACCTCTCCATTTATACCACGCTCTATGCTGCCAAGGGGGTTCCCTCATAGCTCAGTTGGTAAAGAATCCACCTACAATGCAGGAGACCCCAGTTCCTTTCCTGGGTTGGGAAGACAAACTACATTTTGTACTTGGGATGCCTAATTATGATATGGCGCAGGACCCTGTGAGGCTGCTGGCCACAAAAGTTTACCTCTGTCCTCTATTTCTTTTATATAGGAAATAGATTTCATTCAGCCTCCAGGACCTTCCCTGGATTCCAAGGAGCAAGTTCAAACATTTGCTAACTAGAGAAGGGTAAGAATGTAGAAACAAGAGAGGAACAGTCAAGAGAAACAATAGTGGAGCCATGGGGCAAGATCCTGGTTCCCCATTAGGATACACTCAACAATATCTTTGAGCTGTGCTGTAGATACTGAAACCACCTCCAGGTGAGAGAAGTTAATGGTTAATAAGTTATTCTGCCCACAAGTTTGTAGACTCAGATGCTTGCAACCAGAAGATAACTCCCATTTACCTCACGAACACCAAGTCAGAAGAGTGTCCACAATCCAATCACTTCCTCTTTGAACCATTACTATAAAAGTTCTCACTACCCACTCCAGGTTAAGATTCAGTCTTGAGGGCATTAGCCCCTTTCGCCTGGCAGAACAATAAAGTGATTCTTTTCTAATTCACCCAAAACTGTCTCTGAGATTTAATTTGGGGTCCTGGTATGGAGGCAGGATTCAGCTCCAGTTATATTCAGTTCAGTACAGTTCAGTCACTCAGTGTCCGACTGTTTGCAACTCCATGGACTGCAGCACGCCAGGCTTCCCTGTCCATCACCAACTCCTGGAGCTTACTAAAACTCATTTCCATTGAGTTGGTGATGTCATCCAACCATCTCATCCTCTTTCGTCCCCTTCTTCTCCTGCCTTCACTCTTTTCCAATGAGTCAGTAATCTTCAGTGTCTTCTTCTAATTGACAAGTTAAACATTAATGATACACTGCTCAGATAAACTGCTTATTTCTAGTACAAGACAAATATATTCTGCACCTTCTGCTCTCATGTTGTTCAATTGCTATGATATGTCCAGCTCTTTGGACCCCCCTGGACTACAGCCCACCCGTCTCTTCTGCCCACGGTATTTCCCAGGCAAGAATGCTGGAGTGGGTTGCCATTTCCTTCTCCGGGGGATCTTCCCAGATTAGGGACTGAACCTATATATCATGCACTGATAGGCAAATTCTTTACCATTGAGTCACTTGGGAAGTTCTCTTTGCTTCTCTGTATATCCCGCTGACTTTATGTTGTCAAAAGGAAGGGCTTGATACTTAACCTAATTAAAACTTAAATCTTTCCCAGAAATGTAGACTTAATCTGTCAGTCTGGAATTTTCTGGTCAGTACTAATAAAGCAATCTGTCATATGGACCTTTTTCACCTCCCAAAGATGAGATTATCTGCCAAACAGATCCCTTCCATTCCCCACAAATAGGTTATCTAAACTTGAAATAACCTATTTTGCTTTTTCTTCTTTGTCCTGCCTATAAATGCCTTTCCTTTTCTGTAGCCCTTTGGATTCCCCCTCTGCTTGCTACATGGAAAACTGTCCAATTCATGAATCATTCAATAAAATCAATTAGATTTTTTTTAAAGTGCATCTTATTTTTATTTATTGATTTTTTAAATATTTTTTTACTTTACAATATTGTATTGGTTTTGCCATACATCAGCATGCATCTGCCACGGGTGTACACGTGTTCCCCATCCTGAACCCCCCTCTCACCTCCCTCCCCATACCATCCCTCTGGGTCATCCCAGTGCACCAGCCCCAAGCTTCCTGTATCCTGCATTGAACCTGAACTGGCGATTCATTTCTCATATGATATTATACATGTTTTAATACCATTCTTCCAAATCATCCCCCCACCTCTCCCACAGAGTCCAAAAGACTGTTCTATACATCTGTGTCTCTTTTGCTGTCTCACATACAGGGTTGTCGTTACCATCTTTCTAAATTCCATGTATATGTGTTAGTATACGGTATTGGAAATAGAACTGCCATACGACCCAGCAATCCCACTGCTGGGCATATACACCGAGGAGACCAGAATTGAAAGAGACACGTGTACCCCAATGTACATCGCAACACTGTTTATAATAGCTAGGATGTGTAAGCAACCTAGATGTCCATCAGCAGATGAATGGATAAGAAAGCTGTGGTACATATACACAATGGAGTATTACTCAGCCATTAAAAAGAATACGTTTGAATCAGTTCTAATGAGATGGATGAAACTGGAGCCTATTATTCAAAGTGAAGCCAGAAAGAAAAACACCAATACAATAAAATCAATTAGATTTTTTAAATGTACTCAGTTGCATTTTTTTTAACAATATCTTTTTCATTTTGGCAGAAAGATCTAAACTGGAACGATGATAAAATGCTATGATATTTGTATGATTTCCTAATAACTTTATTATTTAAAGATAATTCAAACAATTAAAGTTGTGTTTATATATAAATAAAATAAAGAGTTGGAAAAGGCAGTATCTAAGTTTCCTAACATATTGGTAATTCTGTAAATTACAAAGCTTACCAAAAACAATTAAAAGAAAGCAATGAATTTAGCAGCAATTAGTATAAAGATTAAGAGCATGAGCTATGAAATGGAACATCTAATGTTGTTTTACACCTTTCCCTCTTACAAACTGAGCAGCAATGGACACGTGCATTTAATTTATTGACATAAAGTTGTTATAGTAGATCATTATAATCTGATGAAATTAAATTCATACTGTGAGGCAAGATAAAAAAAAGCAACACTTTTCTCTGCCCATTTGAGCTTCATCTATCCCCTCTAATGTACACTGTATATCTGCATTAAGCATTAACCAGCTCCCCCCACCCACCGCGATGTCAGAAAGACCTGTTCAATCATAACAATCATTTTTTTTTCCCTTTCTGGAAATAGCCATGTAACTCCTTAAAAGATAATGTTTCTTTCTCAATCTGTAAGAGGTCACCATGACCCACCCACCGTTCACCTTGTACATGCATACATCTCTGATGAACTTTATGTAAAATGTCAATATATCATTTCCCTTAAAGATAGTAGTTGTGCAGGACAGACTGAGTAAAATGATGTAGGGAAATACTAGACTGGCTGCACCTAATGGAAGCATTTAAGTACTTAGCTGTGTGGGCTTTCCTGATGGCTCAGCAGGTAAAGAATCTGCCTGCAATGCAGGAGACACAGGAGACGTGAGTTCAATCCCTGGGTCAGGATGTTTCTCTGGAGAAGAAAATGGCAACCACTCCACTTTCTTCCCTGAAAAGTTTCATGGACAGAGGAGCCTGGTGGGCTACAGTCCATGTAGTCGTAAAGAGTCAGACATGACTGAGTGACTAAGCACATACTACTTGTATTCTGCCTATGTTTACAAGATTATTATTTCTTACATTATCAAATGTGTGACCAAGCCTCCAATAAAAATAATGATGATTAGGTGACTTGATCAATGCAAAGAAATACAGGAAAACAATAAAACGGGAAAGGCTTGAGATCTCTTCAAGAAAATTAGAGATACCAAGGGAATATTTCATGCAAAGATGGGCACAATAAAGGACAGAAATGGTATGGATCTAACAGAAGCAGAAGCTATTAGGAAGAGGTGGCAAGAATACATAGAAGAACTACACAAAAAATCTTCATGACTCAGATAACCACGATGGTGTGATCACTCACCTAGAACCAGACTTCCTGGAATGTGAATTCAAGTGGGCCTTAGGAAGCCTCACTATGAACAAAACTCGTGGAGGTTATGGAATTCCAGTTGAGCTATTTCAAATCCTGAAAGATGATGCTGTGAAAGTGCTGCATTCAATATGCCAGCAAATTTGCAAAACTCAGCAGTGGCCACAGGACTGGAAAAGGTCAGTTTTCATTCCAATACCAAAAAAGGCAATGCTAAAGAATGTTCAGACTACCACACAATTGCACTCATCTCACAAACTACTTGAGCAAAGTAATGCTCAAAATTCTCCAAGCCAGGCTTCAACAGGTGAACAATAAACTTTCAGATGTTCAAACTGGTTTTAGAAAAGGTAGAGGAACCAGAGATCAAATTGCCAACATCTGTTGAATCAGAGAAAGAGCAAGAACGTTCCAGAAAAACATCTTCTTCTGCTTTATTGACTATACCAGAACCTTTGACTGTGTAGACCACAACTAACTGTGGAAAATTCTTCTAGAGATGGGAATACCAGACCACCTGCCTCCTGAGAAGTATACATGCAGGTCAAGAAACAACAGTTAGAACTATACATGGAATAAAAGACTGTATCCAAATTGGGAAGACAGTATGTCAAAGCTGTATATTGTCATCTTGCTTATTTAACTTGTATGCAGAGTACATCATGTGAAATGCCAGACTGGATGAAGCACAAGCTGGAATCAAGATTGCCAAGAGAAATGTCAATAACCTCAGATACACAGATGACAGCACCCTTATGACAGAAAGTGAAGAAGAACTAAAGAGCCTCTTGATGAAAGTGAAAGAGGAGAGTGAAAATTTTGGCTTAAAATTCAACATTCAGAAAACTAGGATCATGGCATCCGGTCCCATCACTTCATGGCAAATAGATGGGAAAACAATGGAAACAGTGACAGACTTTACTTTTTAGGGCTCAAAAATCACTGCAAATGCTGACTTAAAACATGAAATCAAAAGAAGTTTGCTCATTGGAAGAAAAGCTATGACCAGCTTAGACAGCATATTAAAAAGCAAAGACATTACTTTTTCAATATATGTACATCTAGTCAAAGCTATGGTTTTTTCCAGTAGTCATGTATGGATATGAGAATTGGACTATAAAGAAAGCTGAGCACCAAAGAATTGATGCTTTTGAACTGTGGTGTTGGAGAAGACTCTTGAGAGTCCCCTGGACTGCAAGGAGAACAAACCAGTCTATCCTAAAGGAAATCAGTCCTGAATATTCATTGGGAGGACTGATGATGAAGCTGAAACTCCAATACTTTGACCACCTGATGTGAAGAACTGACTCACTGAAAAAGACCCTGATGCTGGGAAAGATTGAAGGCAGGAGAAGGGGATGACAGAGGATTAGATGGTTGGATGGCATCAACAACTTGATGGACATGAGTTTGAGCAAGCTCCAGAAGTTGATGATGGACAGGGAAGCCTGGCATGCTGCAATCCATGGGGTCAAAAATAGCTGGACACAATTGAACTGAACTGACTTGAAACGATGGGCCAAATATGTAGTTTTATAAGATGAAATGATTGGAACAGTGTAACTCAAGATATGAGAGGAAGGATCAAGAGGGAGCCATAATAGACAATAAGATAGGCAGTCCAGAGGTTTTTGGCTACTGTTAGTGAAAGTGAAAGTCACTCAGTCACATTTGACTTTTTGCAACCCCATGGACTATACAGCCTATGGAATTCCCTATGCCAGAAAACTGGAGTGAGTCACCTTTCTCTTCCCCAGGGGACCTTCCCAACCCAGGGATCAAACCCAGGTCTGCCACATTGCAGGCAAATTCTTTACCAGCTGAGCTACCAGGAAAGCCTTTGGCTACTGTTCAAAGGGTGTAATTCACTAATTGCATATGGTGTGGTGTATCAACAAAATCCTCACCAACCTAGTAATGAACATTCCTAGTGCCCAGGATAAATTGGTCACAAAGTATTTCCCAAACCTTGGTTAAAATTGAGACCAAAATGGAAGGGATTATAAAATAAAAGCTTGCCCACCATCCAATTTATAAGAATCAAGTAGTTAGCTATTGTAGTTGCTGACCTACAATACACCTTGTACTCTAGGAAAACTGGCAGAACTAGCTCTCAGATGGGTATTTTCAGTAGAACATGTTGTGAACCCAGTTTCTTAAATCTTCCCATACTTGGAAAAGCACTAAGATATTTATTTCCTATGAACAGCAGTAATCTACCAAGATGTATGCTTGATTTCATGTATCCCTTGGCAAAATAACATAAATACTGGTGTCCACCCTTAGCTATTTGGAACAATCCTTAGAGCTTAATGAAAGACTGTCTCCCAGGTTATAATCCTCAGATTGACTCAATTAAAACTTTCCTTTTCTTTCTTAGATTAACTATTGGTTAATTTTTTTCACCAACAAATACATTTAGTGTCCATTACCATGCTCCTCCCTCATTTCAGTTGTGTATTTCTTTTTATCTTGACTGTTGGGTAGATTTTTATTGAAGTCAATTGACTTCAATAAAAATCCTTGTTCATTTCAAGGAGACAGCTTTTGGTTTCATTAATTTATCTATTCTATTATCTTTTATTGACTTTAATCTTGTTTTTATTTATTTTTTCCTCCCATCTAATTATATTGCATATAATTTGGTCTTCTATTTCTAATTTCTTAGGATGGTAACTTAGATGATTGATTTATAGCTTTCTTCTAATATAAACTTAAATTTGTTGCAAAATATTGCAATCCATAACTTTCAATAAGTTGCATTTTAATTTTTATTTTGTTCAGAATATTTTAAAAATTCCTATGCTGTTTCTTCTTCTCTCTAATTTATTTAAAAGTATTTTTATTGTAGTATAATTCACATAAGCCACTGAATAAGATTAAGGTGTACACAGCACAATGACATAGAAGTGTTATTTAATATCTGAATACTTGTTGATTTTCCAAATATTTTAATTTAGTTAGTTTTATTTCATTAAAATCAGAGAACATGTTCTGTGCAATATTAAACTTTAATTGATCCTTATTTTATGATGCTGGTTGTTATCTATCTAGGCCCACACACTATGTTCACTTAAAAATATGTATTCTGCAGTTGATGAATGTTCCATATATATATTAACACAAGTTCATTGATGATGCTAACTCTTCTATATGCTTATTGTCTATATATTCTGCCAACTATTGAGAAATGTTGAAATCGCCACTGAAAATTCAAGCTTTTGTTTGTTGTGTTTTCAAAAGTATCATTTTTCTACTTTATGTACTTTGAAACTCTGTTATTAAGTTTATAAATAAATATTTTTGATTCTTATATCCTTTGATTAAGAATTAATCCCATATTATTATGAAATTCCACTCCATACTTTTAATAATATTTTAGTCTATTATTTTTTCTGATATTGATATAGTTATCCAGATTTATTATGATTAACTTTAACTGTCACATCATTTTTCTGTTTACTTTTAACCTATCCTGGCCTTTAATTAAAATGGAATTACTTACGACAGCAAGTAGTTGGATTTTGTTTTTTAATCCTGTTTGAAAACATCTGTCTTCTAGCTGGAGAGTTTATTCCATTTATACTTAATATTAGTATCACATGGTTAGATTTTTATATGCTATTTGGTTGCTTTTTCCCCTGCTTGATTTTCCATTATTCTTTCCTTGTTTTCTTTAGATTTATAATTGCATGTATCTTAATAGTCTTTTATTGCCAATATTACCTATTAAAATCCCTCTTTTTAAAAAATCTTTGTGGTTGCTCTTGGGTTAATAATTTCATCATATTATAATCTACCTTCAAATAATAACATAGCTGTTCACATATAATGCAAGTACCATACAACTTTGAATATCTATTTACCCCCCTCCCATCTTTGTATAATTTGTATCTTATATTTTTGCTCTACTTTTAGTTCTACACATTAAACATAAATAGTACATTGTTATTATTTTGCTTTAAACTGCCATTTGAGTCTTAAGATTTTTTAAATTAAAAATAATCTTCTTTATCCTTCCCCACAAAATTGCTTTTTTGGAGCATTTTTTTTCCAGGACTCCATCTGGTGTTATTTTTCTTTTGCACAAGACACTTCCTTTAACATTTTCCATAATGTAGTTTTATTGGCACTAAATTTTCTTATAGTTTTACCAAAATGTTTGGATTGGCTAAGGCTCTTATTTAGTAGCTTCCCCCTGCCCCAAAAGCTTGCATGTTCAAAACTATTCAACTATCACATTTGTTTTCGAGGTCTATTAAGCTTGTCCTTGGCTCACACTTGATTTTTTAAAAAAAGATCTTAAATTTTCACATCATTGTCAACTTATCAGAACCTGATTTTTCCCTCTTTAAATGTGTCAATATTCTTGCTAGTTGCCCATAGAATTCTTTAATTTTTAAGCTTAGTAATTTAAATAATATGTATCTTAGTTTTCACACTGAAGGTCAATTTTTTCTTTCTTTCTTTTTTTGTTTACATGCTGGATGCACTTTTGTGGACTTTCAAGGCATTTTTTATTTTAGAAAATGTTTCTAAATTATAAATACATATTTTATTATAACAGTTTAATGTCAGGGATTCCAGTTATACAAATATTGAATCAATTTTGTGTTTTATACTTTTAATTTCTTCTCAAAATTAAAAAAAAAAGTATTTCCAACACATTTTATTTGCTTTTCTTGTTTCTAGCTTCTATGTCCTTCATTGTAATTCCTTAATGCCTTTTTATCCATGGTTGCTTAAATTTTAGTTCTTTGAAACAAATTTTACTTTTTCTCATACTTCTTTCTTAATTCTCCCATCTCAAATTTAACTACTTCTTCCGTCTTTCAACAAGTCCTTGAATCCTTGCGTTTCCACTTTGTGTTTTGACTTTTTAGAATTGATTGCTTAAATTTCATGAAAAAATGTAATTTCAAGTGTCCTTTTCTACATGGCAACATTTATCTTCTAGGTAGTTCTTTATCCATTACTTATACTCTTCTATTTCCCTTTTTTGTAAAATATCATATATAGGCATTTATCAACTCATTTTAATATTCATTATTGAATAAACTGGGTTTCATCTCCACTTACAACTCTGTCTTCTATATAGACTTAAGGCTTTTGTAGTCCTGCAATTAATTTGGAAACTATCTATAGTCTTTCTCAGATGGGGCTAGTGGTAAAGGACCCACTTGTCAATGCAGGAGACATAAGAGACGTAGGTTCCATCCCTGGGTTGTGAAGATCCCCTGGAGAAGGAAATGGCCACCCACTCCAGTATTCTTGCATGAAAAATCCCATGGACAGAGGAGCCTGGGATGATACACAGTCCATGGGGTGGCAAAGAATCGGACACGAGTGAAGCGACTTAGCATACATGGATGCATAGTTTTCAGTTCAGTTGCTCAGTCGTTTTGGACTCCTTGTGACCCCATAAACTGCAGCATACCAGGCCTCCCTGTCCACCACCAACTCCCGGAGTTCACTGAGACTCACGTCCATTGAGTCAGTGATGCCATCCAGCCATCTCATCCTCTGTCATTTCCTTTTCCTCCTGCCCCTAATCCTTCCCAGCATCAGAGTCTTTTCCAATGAATCAACTCTTGGCGTGAGGTGGCCAAAGTACTGGAGTTTCAGCTTTAGCATCATTCCTTCCAAAGAAATTCCAGGACTGATCTCCTTCAGAATGCACTGGTTGGATCTCCTTGCAGTCCAAGGGACTCTCAAGAGTCTTCTCCAACACCACAGTTCAAAAGCATCAATTCTTTGGCGCTCAGCTTTCTTCACAGTCCAACTCTCACATCCATACATGACTACTGGAAAAACCATAGCCTTGACTAGACTTTGACTTGACTACTTTGTTGGCAAAGTAATGTCTCTGCTTTTGAATATGCTATCTAGGTTGGTCATAACTTTCCTTCCAAGGAGTAAGCGTCTTTTAATTTCATGGCTGCAGTCACCATCTGCAGTGATTTTGGAGCCCAGAAAAATAAAGTCTGACACTGTTTCCACTGTTTCCCCATCTATTTCCCATGAAGTGATAGGACCAGATGCCATGATCTTCGTTTTCTGAATGTTGAGCTTTAAGCCAACTTTTTCACTCTCCTCTTTCACTTTCATCAAGAGGCTTTTTAATTCCTCTTCACTTTCTGCCATAAGGGTGATGTTATCTTCATATCTGAGGTTACTGATGATTCTCCTGGCAATCTTGATTCCAGCTTGCGCTTCTTCCAACCCAGTGCTTCTCATGATGTATTCTGCATAGAAGTTAAATAAGCAGGGACAGAGGTTCGTGACATTGTACAAGAGACAGGGATCAAGATTATCCCCATGGAAAAGAAATCAATAAAGCAAAATGGCTGTCTGGGGAGGCCTTACAAATAGCTGGGAAAAGAAGAGAAGTGAAAAGCAAAGGAGAAAAGGAAAGATATATGCATCTGAATGCAGAGTTCCAAAGAATAGCAAGGAGAGATAAGAAAGCCTTCCTCAGAGATCAATGCAAAAAATAGAGGAAAACGACAGAATGGGAAAGACTAGAGATCTCTTCAAGAAAATTAGAGATACCAAGGGAACATTTCATGCAAAGATGGGCTCGATAAAGGACAGAGATTGTATGGACCTAACAGAAGCAGAAGATATTAAGAAGAGGTGGCAAGAATACACCGAACTGTACAAAAAAGGTCTTTACAACCCAGATAATCACGATGTTGTGATCACTCACCTAGAGCCAGACGTCCTGGAATGTGAAGTCAAGTGGGCCTTAAGAAGCATCACTATGAATAAAGCTAGTGGAGGTGATGGAATTCCAGTTGAGCTATTCCAAATCCTGAAAGATGATGCTGTGAAAGTGCTGCACTCAATATGCCAGCAAATTTGGAAAACTCAGCAGTGGCCACAGGACTGGAAAAGGTCAGTTTCCATTCCAATGCCAAAGAATGCTCAAACTACCACACTATTGCAGTCATCTCACACGCTAGTAAAGTAATGCTCAAAATTCTCCAAGCCAGGCTTCAGCAATAGCCGAACCGTGAACTTCCAGATGTTCAAGCTGGTTTTAGAAAAGGCAGAGGAGCCAGAGATCAAATTGCCAACATCTGCTGAGTCATCGAAAAAGCAAGAGAGTTCCAGAAAAACATCTATTTCTGCTTTATTGACTAGGCCAAAGCCTTTGACTGTGTGGATCACAATCAACTGTGGAAAATTCTGAAAGAGATGGGAATACCAGACCACCTGACCTGCCTCTTGAGAAACCTGTATGCAGGTCAGGAAGCAACAGTTAGAACTGGCCATGGAACAACAGACTGGTTCCAAATAGGAAAAGGAGTAGGTCAAAGCTGTATATTGTCACCCTGCTTATTTAACTTATATGCATAGTCTTGCCAACATTTAAATTTGCACATTTTTTTTCATAATTTTCCACAAACATGAGGGAGAAATGTTGACTTTGAACATTTTATGTGCATATTCGGATATCTTTAAATATTTGTTTCAACATGTGAATTTATTTACATTGTTCTCCTACAAAATAAAATACAATAAAGTTTAAATAGTTTTAGGCACTACAGATCCATGGGTTCTGCATCCACTGTTTCAACCAACTGAGAGTCTAATAATCATTCATAGAACCTTTGCAGATTAGAGTATTTATGGGTTTTGAAATCCACAGGGACATCCTGGAATGAATCCCTTGAGGATATAGAAGAATGATTTTAATCTCAAAAACACTTGGAAATCCTCACTGTATTTTTATTGACTTTTTCACCTTTATCTTCTCATCTTATGTTTTTTGGAAAAAGTTTCCAATAATTGAATTAAGTAGCAATAAAATCCCAGCAATTTACAGAACTGAGTTAAGTATTAAATCTAAAGTCCAGAGTCTTTCTACCTCAACCACAAGGACTGAACTTTGTCTTCTTGTATTGCACTATTTTTTTAGGCATATTTAAGGCTTGACTATAGAGTGTTACTGTAAAGTCATGGGAGCTTTTTCCTTTTGTTTTTAAAATCCCCAGTGTATATACATACGGGCTTTAAGCAGGGGCTCACAAATATGCATTTTATAGTGTACTAAATCCTAACCACTAGACCACCAGGGAGCATTCGTATACACCCATTTGTGTTTGATATTCTAGAAAGCCTACTGAATCCAATTTTTTTTTTTGGAAATACTGTTTTCTGTCTCAGAAATATTTGAAGTTGGGGACTGTGGGGAGACATAATGAGGAAGGAAGCCTATAGGCATCACATCATAAAGCAAGCTAGTTAAGAGAAATGTATTTGAGAGTCCCTGCTTCAAAGCCCCTATGTGGGAATAATTTATGGCTAATATAAATTCTAATTGCCATAAACAAAATCAGCATAACTTGAAGATATTTAAAAACATCTGCACAAAAATACTTTAAATTTTTTTTAATAACTTTAAACTTTTTCTTCTTTCCTTATTTGCATATTCACATATCCCCTCTGAAAACATGTATCCCATTGAAGGCATATTTCAAACTTAAATTTGTTTTTGTTCATGGGATTTGAAAGATATAGCATTACTGGGTCAGAAATGTTGCCTGGTGATTGGATTCTTCTTGTTTCCATGGTGATTAACATGGACCCCATTTGCCAGTCTATTAAATATAACTTACACTCAGCTACTGGAACTGGAGTCAAATTTTTTGTTAACTGTAGTTCTGCCAAAAAAAACCTTAACTTACTAAAAGAACTTACTTACTAGGTAGTCCCTAGTAAGCCTTGGCTTGTTGAGACTCTTTAACAATAGTACTTTTTCTTTTTGTCATTTTTCAGTCACTGAGTCGTGTCTGAGTCTTTGCGATGCCATGAACTGTAGCCTGCCAGACTCCTCTACCCATATGATTTCCCAGGCAAGAAAAGTGGATATATTATTTGTTTCTCCAAAGAATCTTCCCCATCCAGGGATCAAACCTGTTTCTCCAGCATTGCAGGTGGATTCTTTACCTCTCGGCCACGGGGGAAGATTTATCTCACCACCTCCTCACTGCACACATCAACCTCTTCATTTGCAATAATGGATATGCAGCAAGACTCACAGGTTGACAACCAAGATAAATGAGTAACCCTGAACCTTTATTTCCCTGCTCACCTCCCTTAAATTCCTGGTCCACCAGGTTCTCTGTTTTCTTCAAGGCAAAACTTTGAGGTAGTTGTGCTTTCTATTTATGAGTTGCTATTTGTAAGTTACCATTTGTATTCATAAGAAACGATTAAATGTCCACTTGGCTCAGGATTTTTTTTTTCTGATATGCAGAGAAAAATCAGACAAAACGGAGCTTAAAAGTTTGGCATGGTCAATTCAAGTTTATCAGAATAAGAATAAAATTTCTGTTTATATATAGTGAAGCCTGAGGGGGAACTTTGAACTAATTAGGGTAGGTGAGACCTTGATCCTCAAAAGACATCAATTCCCTAAGAAACCAGCTTTGCTTTGAGGGGAAAATGATTTTCTAGCTTTGGGACAGGAAAGGAAGGATAAGGCAGGAAGGTAATTAGAATTTTTTAACTAAGTGAAATCATGCCATACTGAAGGCATTTATTTATCTAATTAGACCCTCAAGAGTACAGGCAAGAGTAGCAGCAACAGACCCTCAAGATTGAGATTCTGTGTACTTCAAAACTTTGTAGCTCCAACTTCAGGATATTCTCCAATGTAATTCAGACATTTAAAATATAGATATGCATAATTTAATTACATCAATGTATAGCATTTTACAGGTAAATGTCATAACTTACTGCATAATAACTGCACAGAATTTTTTCCCCCGCTATATGTGTGTGAGCATGTGTGTGTGTGTGTGTGTGTGTGTGTGTGTTAGTCTCTCAGTTTTGTCCAACTCTTTGTACCCCATGAACTGGGACTCATCAGGGTTTTCTGTCCATGGAATTCTCCAGGCAAGAATACTGGAGTAGGTTGCCATTTGCTTCTCCAGGGGATCTTCCTGACCCAAGGATCAGACCTGAATCTCCTGCATTGCGGGAAGATTCTTTACCATCTGAGCCACTAGCACATTTTACTAATTTACCTAATCTTTGTTACACATTCCTTCATCTGCTTAGCTCCCAAAGAACCACTAGAAGTCATCTACTCCAAATAGTACTCATGTTACAAAAGATAAAGTTGAACTTCATGGTGGTACTTACTTGCCCAAGGGTATAGAGACAATTAGTCATGGAGCTGAGAAAAACATAGGAGTCACCTGAGGTCTTGTTCTGTAGTATCTACAATGTTGTATCTGTTTGTTGTTTTACTCCTGGGTAGTGGAGAAATGGTAGCTCAGCTGGTAAAGAATCCGCCTGCAATGCAGGAGACCCCAGTTCAATCCCAAAGTTGGAAAGATCCCCTGGAGGAGGGCATGGCAACCCACATCAATATTCTTGCCTGGAGAATCCCATGGACAGAGGAGCCTGGCCAGCTACAGACCATGGGGTCGCAAAGATTCAGACATGACTAAGGACAGCACAGTGAGGAAACAGAGCTGGGAAGAGAATGAAGCATGAAATCATATTTACTTCACTGTGGGAGTGTTCTGTAGAAGATACAAAAACATTTCTTGAAATTTAAACATAAGAAATAGTCCTATCTCCCCCCGCCAGCCCCGCCACTCTCAACTATCTGCTTTTCCAATTCAGTCTCTTGTTCTTTGTATTTTGAAAAAAGAGCTTACATTTTCCCATTAGAAGTGGTCAAATTTGTTAGAAGTTCCCGTAGTTTTGCAGGCTTCACTCAAATTAAAAGTAATCGGTCCTGAAGGTAAGGGCTTCGGGACACAGAGTGTCTTTTGCCTTCATTTTAAAAGAATTTCCCATGAACATTTCAAAACAGGAGACTTTATTTGGCGGAGCAACCCATAAAGCAAGGAGAATTTCATGCCCAGAATCGCAAGTTTATTTTATATTTCTCTCTGATTCCTTTACACTCTATGGTTTTCCATGTAATTTAGTGATTTATTTGGCGTATCCGTTTGGCTGGTGGTAGTGGTGAGCCCCGGGTATAGGTAAGAAGGCGATGAGAGAACACAGAGAGTGTGAACACTAATGAAACTGATTATAATCGGTCTGATTTTAATTAACACCATGAACTGGCAATTTTGAACAATTATGGTGATGAAATACCCTTCTGTTCCAGGATGGACAGATCCCACCATCTGTACTCACATCAACACATCACTGCCTGAGAAATAATTGATATCACTTCAATCATTTTGGCCATTTGGAACTTAAATTCATTAGGGGAGCTCCTGGGAACTGGATTCTCTGAGTTCTTCCACTTATAAATGTTTGTTTGTTTTTGCAGCCTTCATAACTAAAGATAAGTTTAACTAGACACAGAATCCTTTAGTCACACTTTCTTTCCTATGTCAACTTAAATGTGTCAATACGTTGCTTTCTGGAATAGAGAGATACGTCTCTTCCTCATCATCTGTGGCTTCTGTGGCCCTCTTTACATTGGGCTTCCCAGGTGTCTCAGATGATAAAGACTCTGCCTGCAATATGGGAGACCTGGGTTTAAGCCCTGAGTTGGGAAGATCCCCTGGAGAAGGGAATGGCTTCCCACTCTAGTATTCTGGCCTAGAGAACTCCAGGGTAGCAAAGGGTCGGACACGACTGAGTGACTTTCACTTTCATTTAGAACCTGATGCCAGTCTGAACTTCTTGGCATTATTGCTTGGATATCTGATTGATGATATCAGATATCATCAATTTTTGTATTTGGAAAGTGGGTAATTTTTGTATTTATGCTTTTCAATTAATAGATTTTTTTTTTTAGCAGTTTTAGGCTTATAGGGAAATTGAAAGAACCATTTCCATATCTCCACTTATTCTGACCCTTCTCCTGTTCCTCATTATTATTAACATCTTGCATTTGGGTATGCCATTTATTATAATTGGTAAGTAAATATTGATAGATTATTGTTACATTAAATGTCAATAACTTACATGAGGCTTCATGTTTTGAACTGTACACTCTCTGGGTATCGACAAATGTATAGCAGGTATCCACTGTTCAGAGAATGGTTTTGCTGCCCTAAAAACTCTCTTTTGTTATTTCTGTTTAATCCTCCCTTCTCCCCTACCAGTGATGTTTTTACTGTCTCCATAATTTTGTCTGTATGTAGCTGTTTCGGAATGGTTTCTTTCACTTAGTAATTTGCCTTTAAGATTCCCCTCGGTCTATTCATAGCTTGATAACTCATACATCTTTTTAACACTGAATAATATTCCATTGTCTGGATGTACCACCGTTTATCAATTCATTTATCCAAAGACATCTTGGCTGCTTCCAGATTTTTGGCAGTTATGAGTAAAGCTACTGTAAACATCCATGTGCAGGTGTTCACATGGACATAAGCTTTCAACTTTTCAATTTTCAATTTCAGTGAGATTACTAGATAACATAATTTGAATATGTTTTGTTTTGTTAGAAAGCACCAAACTATCTTCCAAAGTGGCTGTGTCATTTTGCATTCCCACCACCGATGAACCAGAGGTTCTATTTCTCCACATCCTTGTCAGCATTTGGTGTTGCTAGTGTTTTGGATTTTAGCCATGCTAATCAATAGGTAATGGCATCTCATTGTTATTTTAATGATATATAACATTGAACATACTTTAATATAATGATTTTCCATCAGTGCATCTTTTTAGAAAAAAGTATGTGTTTAGAATTTTTGTCCATTTCTGAAATGGGTTGTTTTCTTGTTAACTTTTTAAGAGTTCTTTGTTTACTTGGATACCAGTCCTTTAACAAATATGTGCTTTGCAAATTTTTCTCTGAGTCTGTGGGTTGTATTTTCATTCTTTTAACAGTGTCTTTTGCACAGCAGAATTTTTAATGTTAAAGAAGTTTAATTTTTAATTAAAAAAAAAAAACAAACTTTTTTTTTCCTTCCTGCATTTGCTTTCAGTCAGTTCAGTTCAGTCGTTCAGTCATGTCTGACTTTACGATCCCATGGACTGTAGCCTGCCAGGCTCCTCTGTCCATGGGATTCTGCAGGCAAGAATACTGGAATGGGTAAGCCATTCCCTCTAAAGGGGATCTTCCTGACCCAGGGATCAAACCCTCCCTCATTGCAGGCAGATTCTTTACCATCTGAGCCACAGGAAAACCCAAGGAAGTTCTAGAACTCTCTAGTATTGTTTTCACTGAAGGATCAAAAAAGGGGAAAAAAAAGAGTAATTATTACTTTCTGAGATCTTCCTTATCTGCTTCTTCCCTCACTTTTATCTGTATCTTCTGTTCTCTTTGTTTTAGATAGTTTATATATCATTTTTCCCCTTTCAATTAGACTTTATTCTGGAAGAAAGATTACTAGTTTCTAAAATGATTGGAGCTCAGACTGCTTTCAGAATTGACTAAGACTCCCTTGCATTTTGTTTACCAACTGGATTCTCCTTGAAACCCCTCTTATTTTTGGTTGCTGTTCTCAGAGATGTCTATGTGGTCACTAGAATAGGGCTTCACTTCCCTGTCCATCAGTTACTTCTATGCATTTCCCTGCTTCCTAGTACATGTAGACACACAGCCCATGGATCTTTACCTTCCTTGCTTTGCTCCTACCTACCCATATGCTCTACAAAGTTGTAGCCACCATCTTTGAGCGTTTAATATTGACATTATATTTGTTATACCTATTTTTATTGGAGGATTAGGGGTATCAGAAACTATGTTGCTGTTGCCACCACATTCCCAGAATTCATTCATGCTGTGCTAAGTCACTTCAGTCATGTCCAATACTGTGAAACCCTATGGACCCTATGGTGGCCCACCAGGCTCCTCTCTCCATGGGATTCTCTAGGAAGGAATTCTGGGGAATAGTGCCATTCCCTCCTCCAGAGGATCTTCCCAACCCAAGGATTGAACCCATATCTCTAATGTCTCCTGAATTGGCAGGCAGTTTCCTTACCACTAACACTATATGGGAAGCCCAGAATTCATTCATAGACTTTGTAATATTCTCTTAACATTCCTGTGGCTCAAATTGCACCACTCCCTCATTACTTACTACTCTTCTCAGTATGTGGCATTTATTCATTCACTCTTTAAAAAAAAGAAACCAACTTTTTATTTTATATTGGAGTATAGCCAATTAGCAATGTTGTGATAGTTTCAAGTGGACAGAAAAGGGATTCAACTACACAGATACATGTATCCGTTCTCTCATAAACTCCCTCCCACCCAGGTTGCCACATAACATTGAGTCTTCATTCATTCTTTCAATAAATATTTATTACTTGCCAAGCATTTTGGTGGGGGTTGGGTGGTGCACAGGAGATTTAGCAGAGAGCAAAACTCATAAAGCTTACATTGTAATTGTGAGAGATAAAAAACAAGAAAATAAACAAGCAATTGTATTATATGCAAGAAAATGATAAGTGTTATGATGAAAAATAAATAAAATTGAGTATGCAGAATTAATAGCACAGGGAGAAAGAAAGCTCAGTATTTTAAATAGGGAGGTAGAACAGATTTCTGTGATAGTTTTTCATTTAAACAGAGACTTGAAAACAGTGAGAGAATGAGATTCATGGCTCCCTGGATGCACAATGAGTGAAATTTTCAAACAGAGGAACTAGTAAGCCAAAATTCCCTAAGGCTAGTGCATTCTTGAAGAGCAATAAAACATAAAAATATCCAGTATGCATAAAGAGGAGTGAGTGAGAGTTGGATGTAGGAAAAAGCCCTAGATGTCAGTGTGCAAATCCCTCTGGATCTCATAGGTCCTTATAAGGATTTTGGATTCTGTTCTTTGTCAGATGGGAAGTTTTGTGCAAATTGATACCATGGTTTTGCAGATCTACTTTAAAAGGATTACCAGTTTGGGAGAGGATACACTTAGGAGCAAAGGCAGAAGCAATGTGGAGCAGAGACCAGTTATCGACCCATAACAATATTCTAGGAGACAGGCTGTGAAGTATGGATAAGGGAGGAATGAGAACTAGAAGAGGTGGTAACAAGTGATGGGAATCTAGGTATATTTTGAACTTCAAGGTGGCCTTGAAGTTCAAGGTGGCCTGAGCAAACACAGCTGAGTGTTGTACCTTTATATTCAAATCTCATATGGAAGTCCTCAGGCAGTTCATATGAGTGCCAGACACATAATTCCCAGTCCTTGTTTTCACGTCCATTGAAATCACTCCAAAAAAAATTTATCTTTACCTTTTATTGTTCAGAATAACTTTAAAAGATAAATGAATAACCATCCCAGCAACTCTTCTCATACTTTTCCTTTTCTCTCAAACATTATCACTTGCAATGCTCAGAAGTCTCTAATTTTTCAGCTCTCTAAAAACTCCTTCTCCATTCTCAGCTCAAGTAGGTTCTCTCTTTTTCTTTTCCATCTACCCTGTCAACACTTTACTGTAATATAGATACAGCCTCTTTCACCAGGTCCTTTCTTTTCTCTCTAGTCTTTTTACCTTGAAGTGAAGTGAAAGTGGCTCGGTTGTGTCCGACTCTTTGCGACCCCATGGAATGCAGCTCAGCAGGTTCCTCTGTCCATGGAATTCTCCAGGCAAGAATACTGGAGTGGGTAACCATCCCCTTCTCCAAGGTGTTGTCCGCACTTCCAGATGGAATCCTGGTCTTAAGTGTTGAAGGTGGGTTCTTTGCCATCTGAGCACCAGGGAAGTCCCTTTTAATCTTATGGACCTCTTTTCTGCTGGTCATGCATTTCTGCAGCAAAAAGAATGCACACTCTTGCAGGATTCACATCTGGAGGTAGGGGACAGGGAAAGAGATGTACAGAGGAAAATCTTTCTCTGTCCTTCTGCTCAGTCATGTCCAACTCTTTGTGACCCCAGGGACTGTAGCCTGCCAGGTTCCTCTGTCCATGGGATTTTCCAAGTAAGAATTCTGGAATGGGTTGACATTTTCTTCTCCAGGGATCTTCCTGACCCAAGGGTTGAACTCGCATTTCCTGCATCTCCTGCAATGGCAGGTAGATTCTTCTACTCACTGAGCCATCTAGGAAGCACAGAAAGTGGAGCTTTCTGTGTATAATTTTCTGCATTAGTCTGGTAATTTAGCTAGGTAAAGCCATATACCTTGAATGTTTAAAAAGATGATTGTTTCAAATGTAGAGTAAGTATGTACTTGAACCTGATCAAACCGAAGTCCTAAAAAGCCCCATGAAAAAAACCTACTTTACATCATCTCAGGCTGCTGTTTAATTTTCTTTGCTCCTTCTCAGAGTGAAAATTCTCTGTGAAAGGCCTGAGTCCTTACATAGAAAGATGTGTTCTTTCTAGTCAGAGAGAAAGGTGAGTAAAAGATGTAAGAAACAGATGATGTGAGCACTTCCCATAAGTGGCAGTAGAAGACACATGTCCTGGACCATCAGAAAGTAAAAGTGAGTCATTTCTTTCATGTGTGAATTAGTGACAGCATTAAATCCCAGAGCTGCCTGTAGAAATGAGAGCAAGAGAAGAAGCTAGACAACTCTCTAAATCATCACAAACTTTACATTGAGTTAATAATTTGTGACAAATAAATTCAAGGGATTAGATCTGCTAGAGTGACTGAAGACCTATGGACAGCTGTTTGAGACATTGTACAGGAGGCAGTGACCAAGACCATCCCCAAGAAAAAGAAATGCAAAAAGGCAAAATGGTTGTCTGAGGAGGCCTTACAAATAGCCGTGAAAAGAAGAGAAGCGAAAGGCAAAGAAGAAAAGGAAAGATATAGCCATTTGAATGCAGAGTTCCAAAGAAAAGCAACGAGAGATAAGAAAGCCTTCCTCAGTGATCAATGCAAAGAAATAGAGGAAAACAATAGAATGGGAAAGACTAGAGATCTTTTCAAGAAAATTAGAGATACCATGGGAAATTTTCATGCGAAGATGGACTCAATAAAGGACAGAAAAGGTATGGACCTAACAGAAGCAGAAGATATTAAGAAGACGTGGCAATAATATGCAAAAGAAATATACAAAACAGATCTTCATGATCCAGATGATCACGATAGTGTGATCACTCACCTAAACACATACTGGAATGTGAAGTCAAGTGGGCCTTAGGAAGCATCACAAACAAAGCTAGTGGAGGTGATGGAATTCCAGTTGATCTATTTCAAATCCTAAAAGATGATGCTATGAAAGTGCTGCACTCAATATGCCAGCAAATTTGAAAAACTCAGCAGTGGCCACAGGACTGGAAAAGGTCAGTTTTCATTCCAATCCCAAAGAAAGGCAATGCTAAAGAATGCTCAAACTACTGCACAATTGGCTTCATCCCACATGCTAGCAAAATAATGCTCAAAATTCTCCAAGCCAGGCTTCAGCAATACGTGAACTAGGAACTTCTGTATGTTCAAGCTGTATTTAGAAAAGGCAGAGAAACCAGAGATAAAATTGCCAACATCTGTTGGATCATCAAAAAAGCAAGAGAGTTCCAGAAAAACAGCTACTTCTGCTTTATTGACTATGCCAAAGCCTTTGAAGTAGTGGATCACAACAAACTGTGGAAAATTCTTAAAGAGTTGGGAATAGCAGACGACCTTATCTGCCTGCTGAGAAATCTGTATGCAGGTCAAGAAACAACAGTTAGAATTGGATATGGAACAACAGACTAGTTCCAAATTGGCAAAGGAGTTCATCAAGGCTGTATATTGTCACCCTGCTTATCTAACTTTTATGCAGAGTACATCATGAGAAATGCTGGACTGGATAAACACAAGCTGGATTCAAGATTTCTGGGAGAAATATCAATAACCTCAGATATGCAGATGACATCACCCTTATGGCAGAAAGTGAAGAGGAACTAAAAAGCCTCTTGATGAAAGTGAAAGAGGAGAGTGAAAAAGCTGGCTTAAAGCTCAGCATTCAGAAAACTAAGATCTTGGCATCCGGTCCCATCACTTCATGGCAAATAGATGGGGAAACAGTGGCTTACTTTATTTTTATGGGCTCCAGAATCACTGCAGATGGTGATTGCATCCATGAAATTAAAATATGCTTGCTCCTTGGAACAAAAGTTATGACCGACTTAGACAGCATATTAAAAAGCAGAGACATTACTTTACCAACAAAGGTCTGTCTAGTCAAAGCTATGGTTTTTCCAATAGTCATGGATGTGAGAGTTGGACTATAAAGAAAGCTGAGCACTGAAGAATTGATGCTTTTGAACTGTGGTGTTGGAGAAAACTCTTGAGAGTCCCTTGGACTGCAAGGAGATTCAACCAGTCTATCCTAAAGGAAATAAGCCTGTAATATTCATTGGAAGAACTGATGTTAAAGCTGAAAGTCCAATACTTTGGCAACCTGATGCGAAGAAGTGACTCATTGGAGAAGACCCTGATGCTGGGAAAGGTTGAAGGCAGGAGGAGAAGGGGATGACAGAGAATGAGATAATTGGATGGCATCACTGACTCAATGGACTTGAGTTTGAATAATAAACTCTGGGAGTTGGTGATGGGCAGGGAGGCCTGGTGTGCTGCAGTCCATGGCGTTGCAAAGAGTTGGACACAACTGAGCAACTGAACTGGTGATGAATACTTTGTGACTTGATATGCAGAGGTTTCTTTAAAAAAATTATTTTTTTAAATTCTGAGCTGGGAAATTGAGTCCTGATGTTAGTACTCTGCCTTGCAAATTTGCCAGGGTTTAGTTCTGTCCAAAATGTCACTCTGCCATCTCTCAGAGGTTGTATTCATTTACACAGTTACATCCATATTTACATCACAGGAATCAGGAAGGAGCTTTGCAACTACATTTTTTATTGTGGAAAATGAGGGAAAGAAACTCAGACACAACCAGAAATCTCTTCTCTAGAGGTAAATATCCAGCCATATAAAAGAGAAAATAAGCTAATATCTATATAGACTAGTAGGGTAAACTAGTCTATATCCATGTATAAAAGACAATGATCATAAAAAAATTATATTTTACTGCTTAAATAAAAGATAAAATAGAATTATGCAACATAAGAACTCAAATAGAATGCTGGAGAAGGTAAGTGAAGACGGAGAAAAAGAGAGAGGGGGAGAGAGAGAGAGGAGGTGAAAGTGAAAACGTTGGTCACTCAGTCATGTACAACTCTTTACATGGAATGTAGCCCACCAGGCTCCTCTGTCCATGGAATTTTCCAGGCAAGAATTCTGGAGTGTGTTGCCTGTCTCTTCTCCATGGGATCCTCCCAACACAGGGATAGAAACTGGGTCCCCTGTATTTCAGGCAGATTCTTTACCATCTGAGCCACCAGATTAGAGAAACAGAAATGTAATTGGAAGCTAAATCTGGATAGTATACGTACATAATACTTAATTCTTGTTGTGAGAATGAAAACGTTACTTTTATACTGAAGCTGATCACTGATCAATGGATGTTTCTTTAAATCTTTTACCTCTGCCTTTCCTCCACAGATTTGTTCAACAGCAACAACAACAAAAAAACGTTTTAAATGGAAATGCAAGCTTATTTTAGCATGTCTTCATCATCCTATTTTTTTCATTCCTTGGCTCAGGAGTAATAAAACATGAATATTTCATGTCAATTTTAGGGCAATTTTTACATATGGAATAGCTTCCCTGCCTGATAGCTTGACGTCTGTAATTTTGGACATTATAGCAATTAGATGATACTTTAAAAAAAAATCTCACCAAAATATACATATCCTTTGTGTTGGCTAAAAGTAAATAAATAAGTAAAATGAGAAAGGGAAATGGAAGAGATACATGAAGATCCAAGTGAAATAAATATGCCTAAGTTAGACCTTAATTAAATTTTACAGCTCTGACTACATTGGCAGGAACTGAAAGATTTAAATGTTCAGGATACATCAATGCATTTGCAGACTTCAAATGCTATTTGCTTTGAACTCACACACATAGTGACCTTACATTATTTTTTCCCTTGGATTAGGAAGGACATGGTTATCACACTAATAGAAATGTGGTCTGTGAGAGTACCCTAAGTAATAGATAATTCCCATGTGGTCCAAGTGCTTAAGTGAATTTGAAGCATGTGTTCTGCTTGAAAGCCATTTGGATAGAGCAAACCAACCACACACAATTGCTAGGACATTACACGAGGGAAAATGCAGAAAATGAAATTGTTGGCAAAGATAATGATCACGAGTGCAGAGTCTGAGAGCAGAAAGCTTTATGGAATACCACACTGTCGATTGTGAGCCAGCGAAGAAAAGATGGTTTACATTTGAAACTCCTTAGTGAATGGGTAATAAAAGTATAAAGGCTTTTTATTATTATTATTATTATTAAGGTCACCAAAAAGTTATAACCTGAGAAAAGTGGCTCAGTGTGCAGAGTTGTAAGTGTTTCAAGGGTGATAAGCCTGGGCTTTAGAATGGCATCTTTTGGCCTGGCTAATACTATTGTGCTTCTCTGGATGTTCCTTTCTTTCACTTAAGAAAGCGGCTGTGGAGAAAATAAAATAGCGGCATCACAGATATCAAATACCAACAAAAACGTAGATGAGATTATAAATTGAAAACAATACCATAGTTCTCAGTATGTTGGAAAACGAAGAATTAAAATACTGAGTTAAAATAGGGAGAGTTATGGGTATTACCTTCAGAATTGTATCCACTCTGAGAATTCCAGTTAAAATAAACTGGTGTGTGAAGTGAAAATAGCTAGCAGGAACATTCAAAAACAAAGCTCAAAGACTGAGTGATAAAAGACATTTGAATTTTACCAAAAATAAGGTAAAATTGTATATCCAGTTTATATCAACTTTCTGAAATAAAACAATAGCATTTTGGTAGAAAATGGAAAATAATTGAATACAATTATTCACAATTCCAGCATAGAAAATGAGAGGGGATTTAAAGGGTAGCATTGAGTTACCATGGTTCATAAGGAAATAATCTGATAAATAATTTAGTTTTAAAAGATAAAAGACATTAATTCATCACTCTATTTCTAAATTCTATAATCCACAATTAACTGTAAAATAATTTTTTGAATCTCATGTAATTTGATTTACATGTGGAAAAGTGGAAAGGGCTCATCATATGACCTTCTGGCATGATAGGGGATGTTGTGATGCAATATTATTATGATGATGACGTTTACTTCCGTTAAGGCCCTTGTATTGGGCTGCAGTGGTATAGGCTAATTTCATTTTCCATTCAACATATAGGCCAACTCTCTGGTCAAAAACCAAGAGCATGATTCTATCATAATTCTCATATTCATCAATAGATTTGCTTGTTTCCCCATTGTTATTACTTGGATTGATTTCCCATTGAAGTAGAGGCATTTGAGTGTAAATTTTGTAGTAGACGTTGGGTTCAGATTCAAAAAAGCTAAGGGGTAGATCTTCCTTCACCACCAAAATCTAATTAAAATGGAAGAGTAAGAGATAATGTACAACTACTAGGAAACTTCTATGGGTACCATTAGTGGATGTGAAATAGGGAGAAATCCAAATGATATAAAAAAAGAATTCAGCTGCTGATAAATATGAAATATGTGTATATATTTAGAAAAGCCCTTAAATCAAATACAGCATGACCTAAGATAGAGTATAACATGGGCCCGGGAGAAAGATTATGGCACAAGATTTCAGAATGCCTATTCCCGAGTCCAGTCTCAAGAAGCCAGTCAAACTCAGTATCTGTCCTAAGTAAAGCCATAAACAGGTTTGTAATAGATGCAGGTCACCTGCTACTTACAACATTAGAAATTGAGGCCAGATTGAAATAGAAGAAGGCACCAGGTAATTTATTTCCACAATAAACAAGGAGCATTTCCTCAATGAGTGTCAAATCCCTGCCAACTCTGAGGGAGAACCTGTCCAGCTTCACAGGCTGGGCTGCTTACAACCTCCAGGCTCTGAAACCACCAGCTGGCTGGATCACCAGCTAACACTGAGCATTCTATCATTTGAGGAAAACTATCCCACTTGCCAATACTAGTTTAGACATGCATCTTCCCAAGTGGCTCTAGTGAAAGTGCCAAAGAACTCGCCTGCCAATGCAGGAGCCACACGAGATACAGGTTTGATCCCTGGGTTGGGAAGATCCTCTGGAAGAGATCATGTCAACCCACTCCAGTATTCTTGCCTGGTGAATCCCATGGATGGAGGAGCCTGGTGGGCTACAGTCTGTATCATCACAAAGAGTCAGATGCAACTGAAGCAGCTTAGCACACATATAAACCCACTTACAGATATTAATAGATCACCAAAAATCAAAGACTACTTAAGAAGAATAAGTAATAATATGTAGAAGTATATAAAGAGCTATTCAAGAAATAGGAAAAAAACACCTCTAAAAATCTGTTCCTTATGCTAGAAAACTAGTTAATATCAGAGTTCTAAATTGAGAAACTTTGCTAAAAATAATGATTGTAGAAATCAAGGATGTTTCATATACTAACAATAAAAATAAACTGAATTAAATGACTAAACTGAAGTGATGAGTACCAGAATAGATATGGTAGAAAGATTAATCATCCTGAAGATAGAGCAATTTGCCTAGAAATTGATTTGAAAAATAGTGAAAACAAGTGAATTCAAAAAGAAAACATAAGAAAGAATGGAGAGTGAGAGGGCAAGGGAGAGGGAGAGAGGCTAGAGGATGCATCCAGAATCTGCAATACTTTGTTCAAAATTAATCCCAGAAAAGGAGAACTAAGAGGATGACAAAATCAATAACCAAAGATCTATATAAAAATTCTCTAGTGTAAAAGTGACTCATGATTCACATTGAAAGTGCTTACATAATGTCTTCCAAGCATCTTAGGCTTTCCCAGACAGATTTTCAGTGTCTGGAGAATTTGAGATGGATTATCTACTTTTTCCTTGGGGACCTCTTGCTGCCTGTGTTGGGATATGGACCTGACTTAGAGCAGATGTCACACGGACAACATTTTAACTCTCTATGTCCTGCTCACTCCCCATCTGGAGAGTCCTTGATGCTGGTTCTCCATCAAGGAAAGGATTCTTCCTCTTCAGCCCATTCCAGCATCTGTGCCCAACTTGTTAACCTAACTAAATTTGGGTCCCCTCACCAATATGCAGTAAAGTCAACCTTCTCACACCAGGTTGTGGTGAAGAAAAGCGCAACTTTTATTGCAGGTGCTGAACAAGGAGTATAGGTGGTTATTGCTCAAAAGACCTGAGCTGTCTGATGGATTTCAGGGAAAGGTTTGTGTGAGTCAAGAGGATTTGTACAGCTTGCATGCTTTCTTCTGATTGGTTGGTAGTGAGGTAATCAGGAGTCAGCATCATCAACTTCCTGATTCCAACCTGTCTGGGTTGTACTTGCTTGTGGGCTCATAATATTATCTACAGTTTTTGAGGGAGAACTAATTGTCCTGATTATTATTTTGTCTTGTTTGACTGTTTCCTTTGTGTGTGTATTTTCTCACTTCTCTGATTAAGTGTATTCCTTGGAACTCAGGGGAGGCCTCAGAAGCTATACTTTTTCTGCAAATAAGAGGAAGGAGAGGACATAAGGGCCCTGTCCTGGGAAGACCCCATAGCGTTCTGTTTGGTTGCAAACTGAATGTAGTTGGCCCTGCAATGCCACCTGGCTGCTTTCTATCACCTGCTACTGTCTTCTGTCATGCTGGCTGTGCTCCTCTAACTATGCCCTCCTATTTTTCTACTAGTCTTTATTCCATCGCCTATCTGAAAGGAGAGAAAAACACCATATTGGTGCATTCTACATGTAAGACTTACCTACTTGATAAAGCTTAATCATGAGAAAATAAAACTTGCTGTTAGAAACCGAAGGCAGTGAATCTGAGGTCACCATATCTGTTTCTCAACAACTCAACAATTACACGATATATTTGGAAAAATATCAACTTTGGGAGGGAAATCTCCTCAATTATACCTGAAAAAAATCCCTTGAATGAGTAATTATGAATTATATAAGCATTATGATTATGTTCCCAGTCAGACTTACAGAAATGGAAAGGAGAGAAATTATATAGAAATAAAGTAATTAGCCTCCAATTAAAGTAAATAAATCTAAAAAAAGAAATAAAGAAATGAAGAACTGTAGTGTATTCAATCATCTTTTTTATAATCACAGAAAATATATTAAAACTGGATGAATCGTGTTACTGTTTGATTTAAATCCTCTATTTTAGCTCTTTTTCCAAAAGTATAGCTAACAATTTCAAAGATGGCTTATGTACTGGAATATAAAATACATTTGAGAATTTAGCTTCATATTGCTGAGATGTCTACTGATTTAACATAACTAATAAAACGCTAAAGCCACTGATAAAAGATTTGAATAAAACAAGACTGAAATTCGCTTTTAAATCTGTGAGTTGTAACACCCATAAATTGCTCATGTGTAATTGTGTAATTGTCCCACTTGCATTTTCATTTTATTTCCAATAATATCATAGAATTTCTTACTGAGTGCTTTGGTGAACTTAACAAAGGCAGCATGCTGGGGTGAAATGAGATACGGAATCAGTAGATTTGTGCTACAGAACTTACTATCAGAATGACTTTTAATACAATATCAACTTTTCCATAAATGTTACATTTCCAGCCTACAAATGGTAATTGAGTCTGAACCAGGCTGTGACTTGCTGTAGCCAATAAAAATGAGTAGAAGGGGCTCTGGGCTAGATATGATCTTGGTCTTCAGAAGGCCTGGGAGCTACTATTTCACAGAGTATCCTGATTTTCCAGTTCTAACCATGCATTTCTGTTTAGCCTCCAAGTCTGGGATGTAAACCCTTTTGATCAGACCAACAAATCTTTTAAACAGTTCTATACCAGTCTTTATGGGAAGCTCTCCTCACTTTCCCAAAAGATTCTCTCTCTGATGTTACATATCAAGTCTGGAATATAAAACCCTGTTCCCTGAAGCCTACAAACCATTAGCCACATGTTCCCTTTAATCCTTTCCAGAAAAAAAGGAAACTCTATCTATATCTCTAGTCTTCTGCTTTATAAGAATAATAACTTTGAAAAATAAGTAATATCCCTCTTCCTTCACCCCAACTCAATGAGGGGAATCAAACATATCTATTAATTTCTCTCTTCCTGAGTCAAATCTAAATCCTCATGATGTCTTGTGCATGTGCTGCAGAAAACCTCCCCATCATTCATGTCAAACCACCTTAATCTTCTCACCATGCTCCTCAGATGGTGTTAAACCCTCCTCTCAAAAGCACAGGGGCAGGGAGATGGTAAAAAAAAAAGATGGAATTACTCTCTCTAGGCACATTTTCCAAATGGCAGCTTTACAAAAAAATATTGAAGGTGTTTTCTGGGCAAAAGAATTGCTAAGAATATGACAAAACATTCAAAGAAGCCTTTTGAAAGAAATACCTATTTATTTCTGAAAGCACCGTTACTACTCAAACCTTGAGATACACAGAGAAGTCAGAGCTGTTTCCTTCTCCTTGTAACATTTCCTGTTGGTCAGAGCTGTCTCCTTCTCCTTGTAAACTTTCCTGTTGGTCCACATTCATGCCACGCACTCCCACCCTCATCTGAGAGCCACCTTTGCTTCCTCCTGCTGTTTGGGATTTTTAGATTGTTTTGTGGAGTGGAGATTTTTTTTTTTTTTACTAGACTATGCTCGTCCAATTATGCTTTTCTCTCTAGACCTTCCTTGTGTTTACTAAGAACTGTACCTCTACACAAACCTCCTATCTTGAGAAAAGAACGTTGTGCAATTTGTATGGTTTCCAAGATGTGCAGATTCTGTTCTTTGGACTTTATTTCTTTTCTGTCTCTTCCTCGTAAACAACATCTCTCTTTAAGCTAACTGTGACTACCTAAACCTCCAAAGGAGTTCTTCTCCAACTCCAATCCCCTAGAAATTGTAGAGCTGAAAGGGAACCTAGAAATCATCCAAGCTTTCTCAGTTTGGAGAAACTGAAGAGTAGGAAGGTTAGATGAATTGCCAAGTGTAACCTAGAGAGTTAGCAGAAACTGGATGAGAGCCCAGGTGTGATGTTGACTCAGGGCTCATTATTTAACTATTAAATAATGCTTTATGAGTTACTTTATCAAAATGCTCTATAAACATTCTATTTTATAATTCACAGACTCTAAAGGAGTGATCATAAAATCTCCTCATCTTAGAGTGGCTCTAACTTCCTGGCTACAACACAATGACAAATAACAAAAATAATCTTTTGAACAGAAATTGCTCACAGTCTATTTTTCAACCTAGAGAAAAACTGCAATAACTATACACGTCCTCCTAAACCACCAAAGAGAAAGTTTGTGGGCCTGTACCTGCTCAGCAGATCTTTTTGAACACTCTTGGGAGGAGTATTCTTGGTGGACCTGCTTACAGTCATTGCCTTTCTCTCCATTCATCTCTGTTCATTTTTGAGGAGTGTCAGTAATTACTAGAAATTCATACCTACCTGGTAGGACTTTTAGCCTCATTCAGTAAATATCACAACTTTTGAATTAAATGTCCAAATAACTACTCTTTCCTTTTACAGTTGGCAACTTGCTGCAAGTCTCTGAATTAAGTTTGGGAGAAATTCATTGTTTCTCAGTGGGCATTGTATCCCTTATCTTCCCTTTTACTATCTGTCATGGATTTGGCCTTCCAGGGAAATTTGTATGATATTCATGTAGTATAGGGTCAGGGGGCAGTGGTTTTCAGATGTTTCCCTATTCATGGCAAACATGTTATTCATTCACTCAGCACATAGCTATTGAATATATATGCCATGGCCTGTGGAAAATGCTGGAGCAAACAAAATGCTGAGCAAGCCTGACAATGCTCCAGACTTTCTACAGCTTTCAATATCTCACAGAGATAAGCAGTTTAGAATTTCATAATTATATAATGGGAGAAATAAAAAGTACTAAAATGTCTCAGAAGGTAAAGGATCTGCCTGTAATTTAGGAATCCTGGGTTCTCTCCTTGGGTGGGGAAGATCTCCTGGAGAAGGGAATAGCAACTCACTCCAGTACTCTTGCCTGGAGAATTCCAAGGACAGAGGGACTTGGAGGCTTACAGTCCATGGGGTTGCAAAGAGTCAGACATGACTGAGGGACTAACACTTTCAGTTTTCAGTAGGAGATAGAGTGGTGGCAATTTATCAGGTTCCAGAATGCAATGGGCATGAATTTAGGCAAACTCCAGGAGATGGTGAGGGACAGGGAGGCCTGGTGTTCTGCAGTTCATGGAGTGGCGAAGAGTCAGACACACCTGGGTGGCTGAACAGCAGCAACAACAACAAAAGTCTACCTATGAGGTGTGACTTCTAAGCTGAGACTTATGATGCAGCTAGCCAACAGAGCAACTATATAATTTGTGAGACCCAGGTTAAAATGAAAATTGTGGATCCCCCTTATTCACAAATCATTGTGGATTTCAAGAAAGCAACAGCAGAGCATGAAACCAATTATGTGGTCCTGTGTGACTCATGAAACTGGCCCTACTAGCCAGAAAAGAGTAGGGTTAGAAAGACTATCTGGAGCTTAGCACCTCCCCAGTCATATATGAAAGCCTTGTGGTCAGATAGAGGATAGTGTATGTGAAGAACAATGCCTGGATGGTTGTAGAAAGAGTTTTATAGGTGAGGCAATGTAAGTACCTTGATGTCTTCCCTCTACCAATCTCAGTAAATGCCTAGTTCACTGTGTCCTAGGCACTGTTCTAAGAGTTTCCTGTGAACTGAATCATTAATGTCACAATAACCCCATAGGACAGACTATTGCATTGCTTCTATTTTACAGATGAAAACCCCAAGGTAGAGAAGTTGAGTTACTTTGGCAAGTTCATGTTATAGTACTATGGGAGTGGTCTATTATCTTGCAACCAAGATAATACAGTAACCAGTCAAGATGTATTCAGTTAATATACTTCCTTCCTGCAGTCACATCTCATGTAAAGTGTATAAATCTACTCTCAGTTCGTATAATCTGCAAATTTCCCCTTTACCTACATGAACACTTCTTCATAAACTCTTTGAATGTTTTTTATTCTATTGATTAATCTCCTCTACATTATGATTCCTCTCTCATGGGACTTGTCTTTCTTTCCTTCTTCTTTTTTTTTTTTTTAATTTATTTTTTTATTCCTTGCCCCCTTGTTTCCTCCCTGGCTTATTCTGGAAGCTGCCATCTTTCCTTTGCTTTCTTTTTACTTTGTACTCTGCTTCCCCCCACATTTTCTGGAAGTGGTGGCCATACATATGGCCTCCTCCTGCCCTACTCAAGGTAACTCTATCTCAGCCATTTTTCCCAGGTCCAAGCTTGAGTTCCTTCCCTCCAGACCAAAGGGAAAACCCATGGGGAAGAGTTGGTGGGTGTATACTCTCCCTTTGTAGCTTGCTCCCTTGGGATTCTGACCTGGCACAGTAGCCACTCATTGTTCTGTAGAAACTTATCTAGTTTTATCTGGTCTCTGTCCAAGAAAGAGTCCTCCTTTTTCTGCAATCCTGCCTGGGATGAAAGCAGAGGTGGTAAGTGCCTCCTTCTTTTCTGGAGTTTGCTTCATTTCAATTTCTTTGTGTTCTCTGATCTCTGTTAAGTTTAAAAAACTATGATTTGTCACTTCTCTGGATTGTTTCAGTTCTTAGGGTGGAAGTAATGGGCTCTTGCAGCTTTCTGCTGTGAACCAGCAGAGGAAAGCCACACATGTATATCCTAAAGAAGTGTTTCCAAGTGTCTAGAGGTACCTCATTTAGGGGAAAAAAATGGTTTTGGGGTTTTGACCTAGATTTACATTTTATCTATACCATTTGGAAGCTACACAGTCAATGGATTAATCTTTGTGAATTTTACTTTCTTTCTATGTGAAAAGATTGTAATATCATTTATGTGATAGCCTTGTTATAACAATTAAATTAGGATATTTCACATGTGATAGAGCTTCAAATAACTTCAATCTGCTTAGGCTGCTATAAAAAATGTCATAACCTAGGTAACTTAAACAGTACACATTTAGTTATCATTGTTCTGAAGGCTGGGAATTCCAAGATCCAGGTGCCAAACTATACGGTTCTCTGTAAGGGCTCTCTTTCTGGCTTGCAGACTGTGGTCTTCTTGCTGTGTCTTCATATTTGGGCTCTCCGTCAAGAAGAGAGCTGAATTACTTTTTTTTTTTTTTTAATTTTATTTAATTTTTAAACTTTACATAATTGTATTAGTTTTGCCAAATATCAAAATGAATCCACCACAGGTATACATGTGTTCCCCATCCTGAACCCTCCTCCCTCCTCCCTCCCCATACCATCCCTCTGGGTCGTCCCAGTGCACTAGCTCCAAGCATCCAGTATCGTGCATCGAACCTGGACTGAATTGCAGTGTAGAAGAAGACTCTTGAGAGTCCCTTGGACAGTCAGGAGTTCAAATCCATCAATTCTAAAGGAAATCAACCCTGAATATTCATTGGAAGGACTGATGCTCAAGCTCCATTTGGCCCCCTAATGCAAAGAGCCAACTCATTGGAAAAGATCCTGATGCTGGGAAAAATTGAGGGCAGGTAGAGAAGGGCCAACAGAGTATGAGATAGTTGGATGGCATCATCGACTCAATGGACTTGAGTTTGAGAAAACTCCAGGAGATAGAGAAGGACAGGGAAGCCTGGTGTGCCTCAGCCCATGGGGCCACAAAGAGTTGAACATGACTTAGTGGCTGAACAACAACAGACAGAGAGACAGAAAGAGACAGGGACATAGACATTGTTCTTTATGACCTAGTCTCTGAAGTCATAAAGCCTTTCACCCCACACTATCAAACAAGGCACTTACAAAGATCGACCTTGTTTCATCAGGAAGCAACATAGATCTTACACTTTGATGGAGGAGGGACTGTGTCCCATCCTAAGAAGAGGCAGTAGGATGAAACACATATTTGTGAGGGCATCTTTGGAAGTATAACTGCAAACACCTCTGGAAGAAATACCGTGTCCCACAAAATAACCTGGCTGTCAAATGATCTAGTTCATCTTTGTTACTTTAAAAAACATTCATGCATGCTTTCCTTGACCTGAACACTCAACCATTACCTCCTAGATTTTATTCTTAATAGGTAGAGAATGACTTTTTTTTCCTTTCTAGCCACCTCAGGACTTGGAGGGGAATCAAACAGGAAGTGCAGAAGCTAGTTCATTATGTGCTGCTAATAGGCCACCTCCCACCACCTGTGTTCTTACATGTAAGCAATTTACTTTAGAGTCAAGAACATTGCTTGAATTTTACCTTTGGTCATTGAATTTATTCCATTTATTCCATTTCTTTAGATCCTGAAGTTTTGTTCAATCTTATTCTTACGCCTAAAAATGATTCTACCATAACTCAATATGAGAAATATTTTTTTTAAAGTCTTTTATGAAAACATTAATGAAACAAAGGTCAAAGCTCTCATTTGACACAAAGCCTTTGATGAGACCAAGTTACTTTAATCTTTTCATTGATTAAACAGGAAAACATTAAACTATCAGTCATCAATCTACCTAATTTTCTTTAAAAATAGCTCATGTTTCTTAACCTTAACCAGGGTATAATGAAAAAACATTTTAAATACTTTTCTGTCATCTCTGTACCTTGTGTCCATTGCTTTACTAACATCACTATCACTAAACCGATAAAACATTTTAATTTTCTTATTCAGGTTATGATGAGTCTGACGAAAAACACTTAGTTACACTTTTCAGCAAACAGACAACAGACTACTTAAAAAATTGTTTTCACTAGTCTTTCACTTGACTAACTTCATCATTTGTGCAATCACTGCTTTTGCCTATATGTGTAAGAAAAATGGTGTTGGTCAAAAGTAAGCTTCTAGAACACAGTCCAACCTCAAACATTGATCAAAGATGACCAGACAAGATCTGAAAATTCCACTTTAGTTCATTATTGAAATTTTTGTACAGAACTAGACTTGAATTAAATTTAAATAGCCATATTTTCTAGGTTTATTCACCAATTTCCATTTCATTAATTCTACAAATATTTATGATTTTCCCTCACTAATAAATGGACTCCTGACCATCTTAGCAGCCAGACTGGAATGAGAAAGCCATGGGCTAGAGAAATTGCAGGTTTTTGTTTTTTTTTTTATCTACCCTTTGGCACACTGCTGATGTCTATGCATGTGTTTAATGAATTTAGTTGCCAAATTTAAGATTTGAGAAAATTTAATCCACAAGAGGCAAAGGTTTTACATTTGGCTGGAACAGAGCCAATTGAATTATGTGATATTCCAAGCATCTACTTACCTCTTAAAGAAGCCAAGATTCAGAGAAGTCAAGAAACGTACGTGTGGTTAAAGAAGGAAAAAAAGCTTTCATATTCCAACCCAGATCTTTGACCTCAACTCTTGGGTGCTTTCCAATAGATCCTGCAGATCCTGCAATCATAGTTTAGACATGATGCTACTAAGGTTTTCAGGAAATCTGTAATTTTCCCTACATAACATAGATACTAAGTAACAAAGTCAGAAGAAACTACACAGAAAAGTGCTTTTTCTACTAAAATTCAAATCCCCATCATTTCCAAGTGTACTTCTTCCATAGTTAAGTGTCCAATCATCCTGTTTAATGAGCTGTGGTTCAGCCAACTCTGTCCTCCTGATGGATATTAATTCTATATCCAACTGCCATCTCTCAGCTCCTCCTTCCAGTTCTGATGTTCTCTGGTGCTTATTTAATTCCATAATTATTTTCATCTCATGCCAGAATCATGTCCCAAGAGAAAAAGATACTTCCTAATTAACTTCCTCTATACTGTTAAAAATGGAGTCAGTAAAGATCAAGAGGTTCCTATTAATATTTGCATCCATCCATTATTTCTCAAATAATTTAATCTACAGTACATGAGAAAGTGTTCCAGAAATCAGAGGAATGGTGATGAACAGACAGAACAGCATTTCTGCTTTAAAGGGGCTAATTTTATAGTGGGGGAAGGGTGAGGATAGGCTTCCTGGGTGGTGCTCATAGCAAAGAACCTACCTGCCAATGCAGAATATGCAAGAGATGTGGGTTTGATCCCTGGGTTGGGCAGATCCCCTGGAGAAAGGGATGGCAACCCACTCCAGTATTCTTGCCTGGAGAATCCCATGGACAGAGGAGTCTGGTGCATGACTGAGCGCCTGAGCTATAGTACATACTATAGTAAAGATAGAGAAAAAATAGATTTCAAAAGAAAATATGTTCTTAAGTCAGGATGAAGGGCGAGAACATAAGGATGAGTGATGGAACTGGGAAGGGGATACTTATGGGTGGGCAGAGGAGGACTCATTAATGTGGCACTTTGTGACTGCAGGCCTGAATATAAAAGAAATTGCTATCTGTGGATGCCAACCGGCCACCTGGCTTCTCTTCTTCCATGCCCTGCTAAGAGATCACGCCACAGGAGCCCAACCCGACACCAGGGGATACACCTTAGTTTAAGCAAAACCTGACAATTTAGGCATTCTGACACACCACACTTAGCTTTAGAGAAGGAGATACGAATTTCCTGAGGGCTTTTTCAGAAAATCTTCATTACTGGAAAATGAAATGTGTGGGCGTATGTTCAGACACTTGACTGAGGTATGAGGCCACGACTGAAGAAACAATAAAAAAGGTTTTTGAAAGAAAAAAAAATATGTTCTTTCCATACGTCTGGAGAAGCTCCATTCACCTGTGACCACTAGAGGGGTTGTTTACACGCTGGACGGAGCAGTGGATGGAGAGAAAACACCAGTCATCTGATGCCGTCATTCAGCCCTGAATCAATCTGAGAAGAGTCTTTCAAGTTTTGGCTGTCCAGCAGAAGAAACAGCCTTCTAACTCTTGCCCAGAACTCTGTGGTCTGAAACACTGTACCTGAGACAGAGTGATGCACTCATGTGTGAATGCGTGTTTGTACATTTTTATGAGCACATGGAGAGCAGTGCTGCTCATGGGGGCCATTATTCCATTATATATTGAGTAGAAACATTTCTTGGGGTAGACAGACCACATAATATGAGAAAGAGCCAGAATTAGAGGAATATTAAAGAATATTTAAATGATGCACAGTGACTGAAGCTACATGACTAAGGAAAACATTAGTAGATGAGGACAGCTAAAACGATGTGATCTGGTTTATAGTTTCTTATGTAAGAAACTGCCATGAATCTGGACAATCTCCTTGGATTAAACAGGGAGTCTATCCTCAATCAATGGTTACTGGCAACTCTTCAGCAATTAATTTCCATAAATTTCATGGGACTATATTACATTCGTAATTCTATTTTTTAAATGCGTGCATTTTAAAATAGCTAATTTTAAGGTATGTGCTAGAGCAACACCAGTAACTCTTAATTCCATTCCTATAAAATCTCTAAAGTCACCAATTACACATAGATTAGGACAATCATTTCTTTTCACAAAAGCTAAGGCCTTTTTCCAAATCAAGACCATCTTTTCCTCAGGATCTGAGAACATTTCCCCACCTCCTCCTTCTGTCTCAAGAGCTGTGCCATCCTTCTCATGATTACTAATGATAGTCAACACCTGAAAAATAGGGGTATTTGTGCCATCTACTGGATTTTTTAGAAAAATGCATTTTCAAATACCCAGATGCTGTGTTTAGAAATTTCCAAAATGTAGGTTATTTTGATTTGTATTCACAGTACTGAGACATCCTTCAAGTTCTCTGAAAATCACTGGAAGGCCCACTGCTATTAAATTTTGGATGCAGAGCTGAGCTTTCTCTCTGTGGCAGTGCAACTAGATACTATGGGATGGCAGAGACCCATCATGTCATTTGCAGAAGTAGGGATGTATCTAAATTAGTTCAGGTGTTATTTAGTTCTTGTCCATGTTAAAACAGTTGCCCATGAGGTCATGTATCTTTTAACTTACATCAATTTTTCCTATGAAGAGATCAACATATTTACTATATTAACAAAATGTTACTTCCTCTGTTTGTAAGTCAGCTCATCATATACATAATATTTATGGCTGTATAAGCATTAATTACATCCTTGCAGTTTGTGGATTTCCAGTCTAATAGCTCTCTTTAAAAAAAAAAAAAACAAAAAACAACTCCTTTCCACTAATTCAGAAATAACAAAGATGATTATTTTTTTTCTGGGTCTTTATTCATGAAGTTTAGTAACAAGAAATTTAGACCAGGTAGTCTAGATCTTTTGAACTTTTATATATATATATATATATATATATATATATATATATATATATGTGTGTGTGTGTGTGTGTGTGTGTGTAGCCTTTATTGTAAAAATATATATACACACAAACATATATGTCTTTGCTATATGAAAGACACTGCTAAAAATAGAAAAGTAAAACATTGAGGTTTTCAGATCACCTTTATCACAAAGTACTTGTATTCAGAATAAAGAACAGCAAAATTCAACAATAAGAGAACAAACAATGGAAACAAAAAGAGTAAATAAACTATCTAACATCAAAGAGGGCTTAGTGATGGCAAAAACCATATGGAAGATGCTCATAAAAATTAGTCATTGAGTAGATGCAAGTGAAAACCACAGTGATATTCCAATACACACATAGTAGAATGTTTAATTTAAAGAAATGCTGGAAATAACAAAATGATGGTGAGGGCATGGGCCACCTATACTCCTGCTAATACACTAATCCTGTGAATGCAATTTTTCCATTTTGTGGAAAATTGTATGGTAATTTATCACATAGTTAAACATACATTTTCATATGACCTAGCAATTCCAATTAATGACATTTTCCCAAGAGAAATGAAAGCTGAAGTTTCCTCAAAAACTACGTGTACATGTTTGAATGAGTGTTCGTCGCTCAGTCATGTACTATTCTTTAAGACCCCATAGACTCTAGCTTGTCAGGCTCCTCTGTCCATGGAATTCTCCAGGCAGTAATACTGGAGGGGGTTGTCATTTCCTTCTCCATGGGATCTTCCCCACCCAGGGATCGAATCTGAGGGCTTCTGCAAAGCAGGCAGATACCTTGCCATCTGGGGCTTCCCTTGTGGCTCAGGTGGTAAAGAATCCACCTGCAAAGTGGGAGACCTGGGTTTTATCCCTGGGTTGAGAAGATCCCCTGGAAAAGGGAAAGGCTACCTACTCCAGTATTCTGGCCTGGAGAATTCCATGGACTGTAGAGTCCATGCGGTTACAAGGAGTCAGACATGATTGAGAGACTCACTTTCACTAGGTTTCATTTTCATCTTACCATCTGAGCCACCAGATATAGATGTTTATAACAGTATTATTCATAATTCAGGAAACCTGAATACAATCCAATGGTTTTCATGCTGTATGTAAATAAATTTAATATATCCATACAATGAAATATTACTCAGGCATGAAAAGGAATGAATTATTAATTCATCAAATAATTAATCTAAATTTATTTTGCTGTGTGAAAAAAGCAGACTCAAGAGCTATATACTGTTCAATTCCATTTATATAATCTTTTTTAAAAGGCAAGTCTATGAGAACTGCAAAAAGATCAGTGCTTGCCAAGGGTGGAGGGAGGGCTTGGCTAAATATGAGTGGCAGAAGGTAATACTTGGGGTGGTGGAATTTTTCTGTGGTACAAATATGTTGAGTAAGATTCTATATATGTCAAAAGTAACTGAAATCCACAAAGAGTGAATTTTACTACACATAAGTTCTAAAAAAATCAACCATAATATGGTAAGAATGCAAAGTGAATAGATGACATATTTTAAAAAGCATACTGAAGGTGGAGAAGAAGATAAGTAACCTAAGTAACTTTGGAAACTAGAATTTTGATGAGATTATAAAAGACTGGAAAAAATAAAAAGTACTGTATGTAAAATGTATATTTGAGTTAGTAAATTCATTTTTTTTTCCAGGAGTATGGGTATAGGATTTCAAAAAATATATTTTGCACATACTAGGATCAAACAAGTACATAAATATAATCTATTTAATGAGAACCAGGTTTCTTACTGTTAGATAGGACAGATTAGGAAGAAGGAAGGCTAGAATTAGTTCTTTGAAGGAATGGAATAGAGGTATCATTAAAAGCCTATGTTAAGAATTGTAGACTAATACAGAGATGGATCAATGATAGATAGATAGGTTGATATAGATGAATGGTTAGATAGAGAGATAAATAGATAATGTCTGCATGTGCACCGGTTGGTATAGATACTTACGTGTACTTGCTGTTTGTGCTGAAGTCTAGATTCAGTGACATCTAGCTGCAATGAGCATACCTGGAGCCAAGTATTACTGTCTAGTTAAAGAAGCCAGGACTGCTTCAAGAAATGGTTGATTCCTTGATTCCAGGCCTGGTGCAGAGTAAATATAGGATGAACCTGGAAAAAAATGTAGTGCTGGAAAATCAAGAATACTCAAAATAATAAAATATTAACTATGTGAAGTGATGGATTTGATAATTACCTTGACCTTCATAATCATCCCACACTATGTATGTACATCAAATCATTATGTTATATACTTTAAAATATACAATTATATTTGTCAATTATCACCCATAAAGTAATTTTTAAAAAATTAAAGAAGATGGGGAAACATGGAAAGGGCACAGGAGCCAACCTATAAAAGCTTATAATAACCAAAGCTGGAATGACATAAGCTACAAAATAAAATAATACAGGATAAAATCCACAGAGTAAAGTAAGCATTTATAAGTTCATATTAATGAAAGTAAATGTTTAGTTTAAATAATTAAATGAGGGAGAAAGGATATTTCTCCCTCATGTAATAACTTTAGCTAAGAAATGTGGAAAAAAATAAAGCAAATGAAAACAAAATCACCAATAACATAACATAGAATTATAGTAGTCAAGATCTACAAATGGATGCTAATTAAAACCAATAAGTAAGATGGCGAAAAAGTCAAGTTACTGATTAATTACAAAAGGAGAAACAGTAACCACCAGGGGAGAAACCCAGCAGACCCCACATTAACTAAGTGATCATGGTCACACCATCAATATCAACACCACCAACTCCTGGAGTGTTGTACTCAGATGGAGGAATCATTTCTGTGGTATTCTTGCCCCAAATGCATAATCATAGTCTAAACTTGAGAATAAAAGACCAACCGAAATTTCAGGGCATTACCATGTGGCACAGTGGTACCAAATCTGCCTGCCAGTGCTGGAGATTCAGGTTCCATCCCTGGGTGGGAAAGATCCCCTGGAGGGGTATCACACTCCAGTGGGGGGCAACACACTCCAGCGTTCTTGCCTGGAAAATCCCATGGACAGGGGCATTTGGTGGGCTACAGTCCCATGGGTAGCAAAGAGTCGACCACCACTGAGCAACAGGCATCACGCATCTACCAAAGTACCGTACTAGAACTTTTCAAGAGTTTCAAGGTCATGAAAAAGAAGAGACAGCGGACTTTCATAAACTGAAGGAGCCTGAGCAGAGATACAACTAAATGCAATGTATGATCCTGGAACAGAAAAAAAAAAAATGGAAATACTGTGAAATACAAATAAGACTTCAGTTTATTATATTATATCCATATTGATAACTTAGTATAATATTATTAGGTCATGCAGGATACTCGTATTAGCAGAAGCTGAGTGAAAGTAAATATGGAAATTTACTGTACTATTTTATAATTTTTCTGTAAATCTAAATTATTTCAAAATAAAACTTGGAAGTACTGTAAGCTGTTTTTTTAAGGGTAGCTATCTTAATATTTATATATCAAGGTTTGCATGTGTGTATGTGTGTTTATTTCATATTTAGAGGAGTACATGTTTTTAAACATTTCACCTAAATTTTTATATTGCAATATTTGGTTTTATTTTTATTTTAAATATTTGTATGTATGCTGCTGCTGCTAAGTCGCTTCAGTCATGTCTGACTCTGTGTGACCCCATAGATGGCAGCCCACCAGGCTCCTCTGTCCCTGGGATTCTCCAGACAAGAGTACTGGAGTGGGTTGCCATTTCCTTCTCCAACGCATGCATGCATGCTAAGTCACTTCAGTCATGTCCGATTCTGTGTAGCCCTATGGACAGCAGCCCACCAGGCTCCTCTGTCCACAGGATTCTCTAGGCAAGAATACTGGAGTATTTACATGTATAATTATATTTTATTTCTCATTCAAAATGTTACTTCTTAATTTCTTTTTATTAATATTTTTCTTTATTGTTTTCAAAGGTCAGTCTAAGATATCAGCTTATTGGAACCAACTTTTCATTTTGCTGGTTGAATTGCTTTTGTTTCCAAACTCCTTAATAAATTTTACTTCTTGGTTGCTTGTGCGATGTATCACTACCTTTCTTCTTCTCTTCTTCGTATCCTCTAAAATTTGTCAACCTAACTTAAAGAGTAAATCAAGGCAAACTCAAATGACCAGAAACTGAGTTTATTTGGGAACAGAAGAAGACTTGAAATTTGGAAAATGCACAGGATAGCCAGCAAGAGGCAAGTCAAGTCGGTTGAGCTTTGGAGATGGGCTGGACTTGAGGACTCAGACAGGAAGTGGAAGTCTTGACAGAATCTAAGCCATAACATCCTTGGCTGAGGATGGGGAGGAGTTCTTGGGATATTTCTTGGTCAGGAGATCAGTCTATCTACTGCAGTTCAGGTTTTTACTGGAAAACTATCTCACATTTCTTAAATTCTGTTCTTCTAAGAATGTGTACATGAGATTCTCCATTTCATATCTTCAGGTTCCATTTTGGATCAAAATCCTTTCACAAATTAAAATGATAAATATTCCTACAAATCTTTTTTTTTGTAATCCTCAGTTTGTGATACAGTGTTTTCATACTGTTCTGTTCTGGATAGTTTAATATTTCCATTTAAAGCTAATCTTTATATCAGACATACTTTAGGAGTATGTTTTTGAAATTTCCAAGTATTCTACTTTTTGTTATTATTTTTATAACTTCTGCTTTGATTTCTAAATTTATGGTATTATGGTTAGTAAACATGGCTTAAATGTATTATTTTGAGGGATATAATAAGATTTTCTTTTTTACCAATTGCATGGGCACTCCTGTGAGTATTTCCTTTGTATTTGTTAATACATATATAATGCTTCTAAATGTGTTTAGGCTTCCCAGGAGATTCAGTGATAAGGAATCTGCTTGCCAATGAGAAGATGCTAGGGACATGGGTTTGATCCCTGGGTCAGGAAGTCCTCCTGGAGGAGGAAATGGTAATCCATTCTGGTACTCTTGCCTGGAAAATTCCATGGACAGAAGAGTTGGTGGGCTGCAGTCCAAGGGGTCACAAAGAGTTGGACATAACTGAGCACACACGCATGAAAAATGAAAAAATTACATTCACTATAATTTTGTATTTGCTTTTTCTTCTCTAAGAGCTATATTTAAAGACATTCACAATGATTACTAATTCATCAGCTTCTATTTCTAGTTTGATTAGTTTCTGACATTCCTTGTTTAAGGTTATGTTTTAGACATATGTGCTATACTGTGCTTAGTGGTTCAGTCCTGTCCGACTCTTTGTGACTGCATGGACTGTAGCCCGCCAGGCTCTTCTATCCATGGGATTCTCCAGGAAAGGATATAAAAGTGGGTAGCCGTTCCCTTCTCCAGGGGATCTTCCAGACCCAGGGACTGATTCGGCATCTCCTGCATTGCAGGCAGATTCTTTACCATCTAAGCCACCAGGGAAGCCAGGTCTATGATTTTTATGGTTTCATGATTTTTTTTTTTTTTTTTGCTTTCCAGACTTGATTTGACAAAAATTGTCTGGGTATAGAATTTTGGGTATGATTTTTAAAAATCTGCTTATTCTCAAGTTTTGTTTTTATCATGTTATTATGCTTTCGTCTTCTGTACAATGTTGCTGATAAGTCTGATGACAATCTGGTTCTTGTTTTACTCTGGAGAGCTTTAATACTTTTTTCCTCTTTGGAAGCTCCTAGACATTTTCCCCTCCTTTATCCTTTATCCTTGAGGATCTGGTATTTGTCAAAGTTCTGATTGTTTTTATCTTTACATCTTTATTGACCTTCTGTGGATCCTTCTGACCTAAATACTCAAGTAATAGCTGCTTAGAATTCTTGCTGATGATTTTTTTAAAAATGCCCACATCTCTCCATCTCTGTTATCTAATTCTGTAATTGGGCAAATGCTAGGACTTCTGAGCATGCTTTCAGTAACCAAGAAGTCGCTTAGTCGTGTCCGACTCTTTGCGACCCCATGGACTGTAGCCTACCTGGCTCCTTCGTCCATGGGATTTTCCAGGCAAGAATAATGGAGTGAGTTGCCATTTGCTTCTCCAGGGGATCTTTCCCCCGCAGGGATCGAACCCAGGTCTCCCGCATTGTAGGCAGACCCTTTACCGTCTGAGCTACCGGGAAAGCTTATTTGATTCTTAATCTTCCTTTTTGTCTTTCCTTCTCTTATCGTTTTTGAAATGTGTTCTAGAAAAATGACTCAGCTTGATCTTCCAACTGATAACTATTTTTATCTTATCCACTTATCCAGACCATCAGTTAAGCTTTAAAAAGTATCAGCAAAGCATGTGTGTGTACAACTATTGACATTTAATACCTATGACATTTTTAGTTGGCAACTTTATCTTGTCTCTTGAATGTGACATCCTCAATCATCTTTCTGAATATATTAGTTATTCTTAAATTGGTGCCCCATTTTGTTGATTCTTTTTTTTTTTTTTTTTTTTTGAGATATAGGTTCTCCTGCTTGTTGGACTTCTTTACCTTATTTACCAGTTTTGGCTTTGTCTAAATATCTGATGATTCTTGACTATGCTCTTATATTTGTAGTGACGTTGTCTCTGTCTCTTGTGTATGGTCTGTGGCAATGCTTGGGAGCCACTGTTATTTTTAGCATTCTCACCTGAGGTGTGTTGGTCTGAGAGCATCCCAAGAATGACATACCTCAGGAGCTATTTTTCTGTGTGTGAATGCTCTTGTTTCTGTGGTTTACCACACAACAGGGATAATATTCTGTTTTTCTGACATGCGTTTCTTTTCCTTTTGCTCCTGATGTGAGCGGAGCATTTGAATCTTCACTTGACTGAGGGCAGAAGCCATCAATCACATTGTTGCCTGTCCCTTGGGAATTCTTTCGTGTTTCTGCGTCCATCTCCTCTACAGATTGGTACCTTTGTTGCTGTGCTCACTCTTAGTGACTGTACTCAGCTGTCAATTTTTCTTTTCTGTGTTCTCTCTCACAGGCCAAATTTTACTTCTCGTTTGTTTGTTGGGCTTTCCATGAACATGGTTATAGAGAAGGGATCAAAAAAAAATTTACTATTGTTGGCACATATTTTCTAGGAATGAAGAAGTTGTGCTGAATATGTTTAACTTACCATCTTTAAGCAAACATTGTAGCTTTTTTTGGAGTCAAGTCATATTATATGCTGTTTTTCTGGGTCTTCCCATTTTTGTAGGTCAAAAATAAAATGAATGGGAGCAATTTCATATGGTACTAGGCAAAAAATTTGTTATTCACACACTACTTATAGCATGGATTTTGTGTATGGTAGGAATATCCTGGGGCTTCCCAGGCGGTGCAGTGGTAAAGAATCCTCCTGCCAATGCAGGAGATGCAGTTTTGACCCCTGGGTCAGGAAGATTACCTGGAGTAGGTAATGGGCACCCACTCCAGTATTCTTGCCTGGAAAAGTCCATGGACTGAGGGGCTTGGCAGGCTACGGTCCATGGGATCGCAAAGAGTCAGACAGGACGGAGTAGCTAAGCACTGCAGCTTCTTTGCCAAAACAGGAACAAACTGAATGGGGTGGGCATACTGCTTGCATCTGGATGGGGTGTCTGACTATGGTAGATTATATGCACTTCAATCCAGGCCAGCTTCAGAAATATATCCGCTTCAGTTTACCAAATTTCTTGGGGTTATACACATTAGAGGATCTTCTTTTCTCGTGGGAGGGTCTGACTACATTAATTATGCACTAAAGCAGGAAAGTTGCCACTATCTCAACTTGCCAAAATTCTGGGTTGTCCTAACCAAAGATAATTCCTCTGTCACTCCCTATCCAGTTTATTGTCTGGCAGGTACAAGGATCTTAGAGGTTCTTAGTCTCTTCCTTCTATATCCTTGGACTCCAGACTCATCTGTCTTCCCATTTGAGAAGCTCAATCTGGGGAGATTTTCCCAGTACATTTCGCCCTGGAAGAGTCCCGCCTTGCATGTACGTACCTGGCACTCTCTTCCTGAATACAGGGAGCTTGAGACAACAGAGTACCTACTTTTCACTGGGTCTTAGCTCACTCACTTCTGCTTTCTGACAAGCTCTTTCCATTTATCTGTATGTAACTGAAGATGTGAAATACTGGGACCTGGGAAGATCACCCTAAAGATGATTATTTCTCACTCAACTCATATTCAAAGACTCTGGCCTCAAAACTGGACTCTTAAATAACTGAAAATAATAGTCACATTATTGTGTACAAATTGTAGCCTCAAATAATACATTTCTGATAACATTTTATTAGAATTATTGCTAACTTTCCCTTTTATCTTGACTGGCACTTGTTGAACCGTCTAAATAAAATCATTCCAGAAATGGAGAAATGAATTATTTAACAGGGAACTTTAATTTGAAATTTTTAAGTTCCTCATAAAAGTCACTTATTTTTCAGGTTTAAAATGGTTTTGAAATGTAGCACTCTAAACTTACAGTTTTCTTTATCAGAAGTGGATTTTTGGATTATGAAATAATAATAACAATGCTACTTCTAATCCAATGAGGACAGATTTAGGAAGTGTGGAAGCCTGAAGCTTATATGGCATTACATGTTTTCCTCAAGGAAAAATCACAGCCATAAAGTTAGATTAAAAATGAGGACACTTATTTACAATGAGAAAAGAAATAAGAATCATAATCTGTCAAAAACTGACAGACAAAAACATCACTAAATCTAGAAAATTATTTCAGTATTTCTATTAATGAAAATATTATTAGTCAGTATTTTAATTAAAATATTTCAGTATTTTAGGACTCCTCTATGTTTTTTTTCCTCCTAATTCTTTGGCTCAATACTCTTTTACTACCTTTCATATGATAATTATCATACATGATAATAATTTAATTTTTATTATTGCTAATTTAGGAAGTTTTCTTTCACTTTCACACCTTTTAGTTAGAAACGTCTTGTATAATTTTAGAGTTGACAATTTCAGAGAACAGCTATTAGGATTTTCTTACATGTGAGCTGTTTTGATGTGGGTGGCAGTGTATGCAATTCTGTACAGGAATTCCAATTAATTCTCTTGTGCAATATTCTCATCAAAAAAGACTTTTTCAAACATGTCTAGCACATTCTTTTATGCACCTTGTTTTAAAATATATTTCTAAGACAAGCTAACTTCCATTTTGAAAAGTTTTTTTTAATGAGAAATGAATCCACCATTATATTTTTCCAAAGCTGATGACAGGGAGAATTTTCTGCAGGCTGCCTCTGGCTCCATGTGTTGCAAGTCTTGTCGCTCCCTCACTGCCCTCACACACCTGGTGCCAGGAGTTGTGGGTACATCTCACCTGCCAGAACATCCTCAGGGCCAGCATTTGCATGCCCCTACACACAGTGAGTTGGCCCAGGGAGTGCAGACATGTCCATGGCAGCCCTTACACACTGGAGCCAAGCAATAAATCTGCTCAGAGTGATGTGAACTATACAAATACTCCCCAGTAAACCCAAACTATGTGTACCCCCAAGTCAGCCTCTCCTTCATTGCATTTGTTATATTTAGAGTCACTCAACAGCAGCGGACAGCAGAGGCAGCATGACTGTAAGTGGGAGCAGGAGACAGTAGATGGGGTCAAGTTTAGTGAAAAAAAAAAAAGTACCTTTAGAAGCTCACAAAAAGCTCATGGTGGTATCATAGCATACACTGCTGGTCTCTATCTGGGTCTTGAAAGGAGACTACAAATAAGGGTTCTGACATGTACGCACTACTGTATTTAAAACAGATAACCAACAAGGACCTACTGTACAACACAGAGAACACTGATCAATATTCTGTAATAACCTAAGTGAGAAAAGAATTTATAAAAGAATAGATACATGAATGGGGCTTCCCAGGTGGCACGAGTGGTGAAGAGCCCACCTGCCAATGCAGGAGACGTAAGAGATGCAGGTTCAATCCCTGGATCGGGAAGATCCCCTGGAGTAGGAAAGAGCAACTTACTCCAGTATCCTTGCCTGGAAAAACCCCATGGACAGAGGATCCTGGTGGGCTACAGGCCATGGAGTCACAAAGAGCCAGACATGACAGAAATGACTTAGCAGCAGCAGCAGATACATGTATATGGATAAATGAATCACTTTGTTGTCCTCCTGAAACTAACACAACTTTGTTAATTAACTATGCTCCAATATAAAATAAAAATAAAAAATAAAGGTTCTGAATCCTGCCAGGCTCAGTGCTTTCATGGCAATGCACTTGAGTTAAAACAAAGTACTTGTTGTTGTTTATTCACTAAATAGTGTCCCACTCTTTGTGACCCCCATGGACTGCAGCACGCCAGACTTGCTTGTCCTTCACTAGCTCCTGGACTTTGCTCAAACTCATGTCCATTGAGTTGGCATACTTGAATTTCAAAGTCATGCTAAGAACTTTTTTTCTTGTATCTCTGTGTTGTGCCTTCACATTCTCACCCTCATTTATTTTGCCTCTAGAAAGAGTGTTTCGGTAAGAGTTAATCGAACAGAAAGTAAAAACTCAGCCAAAGGGAATGTATTTTCAGTTATTTTTGCAGGCGGCAATTTATATGCCCCGAGCAACTTTCTTCATGTTCTGGAATTCTTATATTACACTGGCAGCCCCATAACAAGGTAGGTGGGGTGTTGTTACTATTGGCTAGAGCTGTGATGGATTTGGAAAGCTTCCCATTAAGGTTGTGTGGTTAATAGCTTATAGAAAGTTTGAAAGAACACCTGAGTTCTTGTGAAAGCTCACAGGGGTACTCTGAATTAATGTTCTGGTGTGGCATTTATGACTGTTATTGTCAAGATAAGCAAAGAATATTCTCTCTAATGGTGACTCTGTTGCTGTTATAAATGTCCAGCATTATTCCAACTATGGGTTCACTTTCATACGGGTGTGCATGCTCAGTCCTACTTGACTCTTTGCAAACGCATGGACCGTTAGCCCGCCAGGCTCCTCTGTCCATGGGATTCTCTAGGCAAGAATACTGTAGTGTGTTCCCATATCCTCCTCTAGGGGATCTTCCTGACCCAGGAATAGAACCCTCGCCTCCTGTATCTCCTGCATTGGCAGGCAGATTCGTTACCACTGTGCCACCTGGGGAACTCTTCAGTTCATATAATTATACTCTTTTTGACCGCAATTATCACATAGATGTAACCTAACAAAGCATATTCTAGTAGCCTGTTCGAAACTTTCTAATAGCATGGTGGGTGTCTAAATGGTGTGGGATGATTCCTGATAGCTTGTGGCAATGTGAAATGTTTGAAGAGAATACGGAAAACATATTTTTCTAATTTCAGAACTGAAGTTTAGGGTCATGCTTGTATTATAACGATTTTTTTTTCTGAGTTGCGTGTGATGCTTGCAGCTCCCATAAGCCTCTGGAATCTGTTATTCTCTTCTAACAGGATCTACATTTTTGCAAAAGCTGCCTGTTCATGGCTGCCAACAAAGAATTATTTTCTACTTGTGATACAAAGGGGCTTGAGTTATACTCCCAAATGATGAGTGTCTATTTTGCTCAAAGCTCTGTTCTCTATTATGGAAAATTAGATTATCATTCTTAGCTTTCAGAATCTTTTAACTAATGGAAGATACATAATGGCACAAAAGAGGATCTGCTTCCTCAAAAAGTGTTTATTGCATTCAAAAATAAAAGAAAAGAGAAGGGAAAAAGAAAATGCAATTGATAATATTCCACAATAGTAGTTTCCTCTTACTTTTGGTACAGTTTCTCTCTCTCTCACTCTCTCTCTCTCTCACACACACACACATACACACAGACACATACATATACATACATGCATTCACATATAAAATAAGGATCAAGAAAACAATGCTCACTAGCATTACTATTACTGGAAGTAGAAGTGGATGCAAAAGGACTGTAGAAAAATCAGAATATAATAAATATTATAATGAAAAGAAATCAAGTTCCTTGATTGCATCTGATTTTACTTTACACCTGAAAGCTCAAAAAGAAAAAAAAAAAACAGTGGGAGAGTACAGAAACAAGAAGATAACATTAGAATCAGTAAGAAAATCCAGCAAAACAAGTGGATGCAGATAAAAATAAATATCAGTTTTACTATTTCTAAAAATACCAAGCTAAAAACAAATGGAATCAGTATTTTTATGCATAATATGGATGCGTGTGTCTTCAGTCACTCAGTCCTGCCCAACCCTTTGCGACCCTATGGACAATAGCCCACCAGGCTCCTCTCTCCGTGGAATTTTCCAAGCAAGAATACTGAGTGGGTTGCTGTTCCCTTCTCCAAGAGATCTTTCTGACCCAGGGATCGAACCCTGGTCTCTTGCATTGCAGGCTGGTTCTTTATCTTCTGAGGCACCAGGTAATATGGATAGAAATATATAAATGAAAATATGTCTAACAGGGCATGGGTTAAAGCTATATGAAACCTAAAATAGATTTGAATAGTTAATGAAATAAATAGGAAATAACTTGTTTGAAGATAAGGAAATTAATGATTATGTTATTAATTCTCCTCAATTAATCTTTATCTTCCATGTGACTTTAAAGTCTATTTGCCGATATTAAATATTAAATAATCATACAATACTGAGAAAGATTAGTAGTAAAATGTTAGATTAGTAGCAGAAAATATTAAGTGAGAGATTTTTGTTGTTAAACTTCTTTGCCACTAAAAAATAATAGACACACAGCATAGTGGTCATTTCGAAGCTAGGAAGAAATCAACAAAAGAGATTTAGTAATATTGTGATGTCTTATCAATGAAACATAGGTTAAATTTCTATCTGTTTCTTAATACAATATAAATATTAAAATGAATTCATAAAGATATTCATACAGAATAAAAAAATGGAAAACAAGGTGTCTGGAAAACATTTTTGGCAGAATCTTAAGTCTACAAACAACACACAAACAGAATTTGGTGATTTTAACACCTAGATATTTGTATGTAGCAAAAAATACTATAAGCAAAGTTGAAGTTTATTGGAGCAAAGCTGTGATTTCAAGAGTTTTTCAATAATTAGAGCAATTATTCTCACCCTTCTGTGCCCTTTGGAAATAAAAATAACTTCAAATAAAAATATGCAGAAATTATTTGCAAGACATGTAATAAACACAATGAACCCCCACACACAAAGTTTTATTTCTGATTCAAGTTGATTAGATCTATATTGCTGTTAGTGAAAATAGCACTCTGATGTTAAATTCAAATTCTATTCAGTGAGCCTGGGAGTTCCCCTCTATCAATGGTGAAAAAGAGTTGTTTTTAAAAATGTCACACATTACATTTACTGTTTAATGCTACCTTCTCATCAAGGATGACTTCTTTGAAATTCTGCATTTCCAGTGCTATTCCTTTCCTCTGTCTCTTTAGGTGTTTTGAAACATTGCAAATAAAATGACTATAATGAATTCTTAGAGAATGAAAAATACTACTTATTCCTAAGCAAGGTACAATATATTCTTAGCTCAAATACTGTTAGGGCACAAAATATCCTATAATTTCCAAAATCACCAAAACAACACAGGCACTGCTGAGAGGGATTTTTGGTCACTGAACCCTTAATATCATAGCCGCGTCTTTCTGGTGGTCAGTACATTCTCTTACCATATCAAAGGATAATAATTGCTGACATTTTGACATTTTCCCCCCAAACTTTGCAATTTTCCTGAATTCTCTGGCCAGGTTACTTCATAACTACCTCTTCAGTGGAATTTCAATTTTGGCAAAAAGTTTTAACCTTCCAAGTAAAAGTCTGTTTACTCCCTCCAAAAGACTCTTAACTCTGAAGTAAACACAACTGTGTCTGTTTAATGGAAGTAAAGCCTCCATCACTACAACATTCCTCAGAAAGATAAATGAGCCAATGAGCTGCCAACTCCCAGTCTGTTATTAGTTATACTCCTAATCATTCCTTCCTCACTGTTGATACAGTTTCTACACATTTGGGGCAAGCCAGATTGATATATAGTTGATCTAAAAGCAGGAACATTTATTCCAATAATCAGGAAGATGAAACAAAACCTTGTAGATTTACCCTGCAAATTATAGTCATATCACAGTTTCCAGAGTTTATTGAAAGGTTTGAACAGCAATTCTTCTTTCTGGAAGCACATTAAATACACTTGGTGAAATAATTTGCATATTGAATCCTAGTTTCCACCCAAGACTAAATGAATCAGAATCTTTAGTACTAGAGTTGATATACAGATTTCATTCATTAAAAGTAATTTTCTTGTGTAGTCTAATAACCAGAAATTAGGCAGTCATTTCATAGATTTTTTTTCTTAATTAAGATAGTTATCTGAAGAATATAAACTATACCTGATCCATACTTTCCATACCTTACTTTTATTCCATCATTCTAACCTCCTTCTTGATAGACACACTGGTATTAACATCACTGCATGCACGTCTGTATCCCCAGCAGAAGGGAAGGGCATGATAGAATTAAGAGTTTCAAGCTCCATTTTAGGCAGCTCCAGGTGGTGATAAATTTGCAGGCATATTGTTCTGAAGCCCCCATTTCACATATCCCACATTCAACTTGTAAGAAAGCCACCATCACTTGATGTTACTTACATGGATGGCATTCAATCCTTAAATGACCCCTCTATCTCTCAGCAAGATCCTGTGAAGACTATCAGTGTGACTGGCAAAGAAGCTGACACTACCTCTATGAAGGGAAACTCTGGCCTTTATCGTCTTTGTAAGTTAGTTTCAAAAATGCTTACATCTAAGCACCTATTTACAAATTTCAATGTGGATTTTTTACTTTGACTCTAGATTTTCTTATAAAAATCTCTGTGTCCTTTTGAATATGCACCTCAAAATCAGTATACTGAAAGGGAAAAATAAAAACCAAGATTACTGTACCTGGCAAGGATCTCATTCAAAATTGGTGGAGAAATAAAAAGCTTTTAAGAAAAGCAAAAGTTAAGAAAATTCAGTACCACCAAACCAGCTTTACAACAAATGTTAAAGGGACTTTTATAGCCAAGAAATACAAGAGAAGGAAACAGATCAAAAAGTCAACCCCTGACAATTAAGAAAATGGCAATAGGAACATATATATCAATAATTACTTTAAATATAAAAGGATTAAATTCTCCAACCAAAAATAGACTGGCTGAATGGATACACAAACAAGATCCATACATATTCTGTCTACAAGAAACCCACGTCAGACCTAAAAACACATATAGACTGAAAGTGAGAGCATTGAAAAATATATTCCATGCAAATGAGAAGCAAAAAAAAAAAAAAGCTGGAGGAGCAATCCTCATATCAGACAAAATAGACCTTAAAATAAAGAAGATAACAAGAGATAAGGAAGGACACTGCATAATGATCAAGGGATCAATCCAAGAGGAAGACATAACAATTGTGAATATCTATGCACCCAACATAGGAGCACCTCAATACATAAGACAAACACTAACAGACATACGAGGAGAAATTGACAAGTAACACATTAACAGTAGGAGATTTTAACACCAAGTTGGACTGTGAAGAAAGCTGAGCACTGAAGAATTGATGCTTTTGAACTGTGGTGGTGGAAAAAACTCTCGAGAGACCCTTCGGACTGCAAGGAGATCCAACCAGTCCATTCTAAAGGAGATCAGCCCTGGGATTTCTTTGGAAGGAATGATGCTAACGCTGAAACTCTAATACTTTGGCCACCTAATGCGAAGAGTTGAGTCATTGGAAAAGACTCTGATGCTGGGAGGGATTGGGGGCAGGAGGAGAAGGGGACAACAGAGGATGTGATGGATGGCTGGCATCACTGACTCGATGGATGTGAGTCTGAGTGAACTCTGGGAGTTGGTGATGGACAGGGAGGGCTGGCGTGCTGTGATTCATGGGGTTGCAAAGAGTAGGACATGACTCAGCAACTGAAATGAACTCATTTAAGGCTCCATCCCCTGACACCATCACACTGGGGGAGGTGTGTGTGGGGGGGTGGTTTAGGATTTCATCACATGAACCTGGGGGAAAGACAACTATTCAGTCCTTAACAAATGCTCTAGGGCATGGATTGGCTTTAGGAATGTTATTCGTGGTGTCATGTGAAGGTGCCCACCTTCAGTTAGTGACAACTGACTTCAGGTGGTCATATTCCACTACATAATGATCAAGGGATCAATCCAAGAGGAAGACATAACAATTGTAAATATCTATGCACCGAACACAGTTCAGTTCAGTTCAGTCGCTCAGTCATGTCCGACTCTTTGCGACCCCATGAATCGCAGCACGCCAGGCCTCCCTGTCCATCACCAACTCCCGGAGTTCACCCAGACTCATGTCCATCGAGTCAGTGATGCCAGCCATCCATCTCATCCTCTGTTGTTCCCTTCTCCTCCTGCCCCAAATCCCTCCCAGCATCAGAGTCTTTTCCAATGAGTCAACTCTTCACATGAGGTGGCCAAAGTACTGGAGTTTCAGCTTTAGCATCATTCTTTCCAAAGAAATCCCAGGGCTGATCACCTTCAGAATGGACTGGTTGGATCTCCTTGCAGTCCAAGGGACTCCCAAGAGTCTTCTCCAACACCAGAGTTCAAAAGCATCAATTCTTTGGTGCTCAGCCTTCTTCACAGTCCAACTCTCACATCCATACATGACCACAGGAAAAACATAGGAGCACCTCAATACATAAGACAAACACTAACAGACATAAGAAAAGAAATTGACAAGTAACACAATAACAGTGGGAGACTTTAACACTGAGTCAGACTGTGAAGAAGGCTGAGCACTGAAGAATTGATGCTTTTGAACTGTGGTATTGGAGAAGACTCTTGAGAGTCCCTTGGACTGCAAGGAGATCCAACCAGTCCATTCTGAAGGAGATCAGTCCTGGGTGTTCATAGGAGGAACTGATGCTAAAGCTGAAATGCCAGTATTTTGGCCACCTCATGCGAAGAGCTGACTCATTGGAAAAGACTCTGATGCTGGGAGGGATTGGGGGCAGGAGGAGAAGGGAACAACAGAGGATGAGATGGATGGATGGCATCACCGACTCGATGGACATGAGTTTGAGTAAACTCAGGGAGTTGGTGATGGACAGGGAGGCCTGACGTGCTGCAGTTCATGGGGTCACAAAGAGTCGGACACGACTGAGCAACTGAACTGAACTGAACACCAATGGATAGATCATTAAAACAGAAAATTAATAAGGAAACACAAGTCTTAAATGATACATTACATGAGATGGATCTCTTTGATATCTTCAGAACATTCCATCCAAATGCAAAAGAATCCACCTTTTTCTCAAGTGCACATGGAACATTCTTCAGGGTAGACCACATCTTGGGTCATATATCAAATCTCAGTAAATTTAAGAAAATTGAAATCATATCAAGCATCTTCTTTGACCACAACACTATGATACTAGATATCAATTACAAGAAAAAAGAAAAAAACTCTAAGAAACTCAAACACATGGACATTAAACAACACATTTCTAAATAGCCAACAGGTTATAGAAGAAATCAAAATGGAAATCAAAATATTTCTAGAAACAAATTACAATGAAAACAAGATAACTCAAAACCTATGGGATGCAGCAAAAGCAGTTCTAAGAGGGAAGTTTATAGCAATACAATCCTACCTAAAGAAACAAGAAAAACATCAAATAGACAACCTAACTTTACACCTAAAACAACTGGAAAAAGAAGAACAAAAAAAAAAATACAAAATTAGAAGGAAAGAAATAATAAAGACCCAAGCAGAGATAAATGAAAAAGAAATGAAAGAAACAGTAGTAAAGGTTAGTAAAACTAAAAACTGGTGCTTTGAGAAGATAAACAAAATTGACAAACCTTTGGCCAGAGTTATCAAGAAAAAATCAAGAAAAAAAAGAGAGTAGAATCAAATCAATGAAATTAGAAATGAAAAAGGAGAGGTTACAGCAGACAATGCATAAATACAAAGGATTATAAGAGACTATTATGAACAAATATATGGCAATAAAATGGATCACCTGGAAGAAATGGACAGATTCTTAGAAAAGCTCAATCTTCCAAGACTGAACCAGGAAGAAATATAAACTATGAACAACCCAATTACAAGCACTGAAATTGAAGCTGTGATTAAAAAAAATCTCCTCAAAAACAAAAGCCCAGGACCAGATGGCCTCACAGAATTCTATCAAACATTTAGAGAAGAGCTAGTGCCTATCCCTCTAAAACACTTTCAAAAAATTGCAGAAAGAAGGAACACTTCCAGACTTATTCTGAGTCACCTGTCATCACCCTGATACCAAAACCAGACAAAGACAACACAAAAAGAGAAAACTACAGGCCAATATCACTGATGAACACACATGCAAAAATCCTTAATGAAATTTTAGCATACAGAATTCAGCAACATATCAAAAAACTCATACACCATGATTAAGTTGGATTTCTTCCAGGAAGGCAAGGATTCTTCTATACACACAAATCAATCAATGTAACACAGCATATTAACAAATTAAAAGATAAAAACCATATGATAATCTCAATAGATGCAGAAAAAGCCTTTGACAAAATTCAGCATCCATTTATGATTAAAATTCTTCAAAAAATGGGCATATAAGGAACCTACCTCAACATAGTAAAGGCCATATATGCTAGGCCTACAGCAAACACTATTCTCAGTGGTGAGAAACTGAAAGCCTTCCCCCTAAGATCAGAAAAAAGACAAGGGTATTCACTTTCACCACTATTATTCAACATAGTTCTGGAAGTCCTAGCTACAGTAATGAGAGAAGAAAAAGAAATAAAAAAATCCAGATTGGAAAAAAAAAGATGTAAAGCTCTCACAGTTTGCAGATGACATTATACTGTACATACAAAACCCTTAATATACTATCAGAAAATTACTAAAGCTAGTCAGTGAATTTAGCAAAGTTTCAGGATACAAAATCAATACACAGAAATCACTTGCATTTATATATACTAACAATGAAAAATCAGAAAGAGAATTTAAGGAATCAATCCCATTCACCATTGCAACAAAAATAATTAAATATCAGAAATAAGCTTACCTAAGGAGACAAAAGACCTGTACACAGAAAGTAATAAAACACTGATGAAAGAAATCAAAGACAACTGAACAGATGGAGAGATATTCCATGTTCCTGGGTAGGAAAAATCAATATTGTGAAAATGACTATACTACAGAATTCAATCTACAGATTCAATGTGGTTCCTATCAAATTACCAATGGAATTTTTCACAGAACTAGAACAAAAATTTTCACAATTCATATGGAAACACAAAAGACCCTGAATAGCCAATGCAGTCTTGAGAAAGAAGAATGGAGCTGAATGAATCAACCTTCCTGACTTCAGATTATACTACAAAGCTACAGTCATCAAAACAGTATGGTACTGGCACATAAACAGAAATATAGACCAATATAACAAGGTCAAAAGCCCAGAAATAAACCCATGTACCTATGGGTAACTTATTATTGACAAAGGAGGCAAGAATATACAATGAGGCAAAGACAGCCTCTTCAATAAATGGTCTGGGAAAACTGGACAGCTACATGTAAAAGAATGAAATCTAAACACTTCCTAACACCATACATAAAATAAAGTCAAAATGGATTAAAGACTTAAATGTAAGACCAGCAATTATAAAACTCTTAGAGGAAAACATAGGCAGAACACTCAATGACATAAATCAAAGCAAGATCCTCTATGACCCGCCTCCTAGAGTAATGGAAATTAAAACAAGTGTAAACAAGTGGGACCTGATTAAACTTAATAGCTTTTGAACAGCAAAGGAAACTATAAGCAAGGTGAAAAAACAACCCTCAGAATGGGAGAAAATAAAAGCAAATGAAACAACTGACAAAGGACTAGTTTCCAAAATATACAAGCAGCTCATACAACTCAATTCCAGAAAAACAAACAACACAATCAAAAAGTGAGAAAAAGACCTAAACAGACATTTCTCTAAAGAAGACATACAGATTGCTAAAAAACACATGAAATGATGCTCACCATTGCTCATTTTTAGAGAAATGCAAATCAAACCTACAGTGAGATATCACCTCAAACCAGTCAGAATGGCCATGATCAAAAAGTCTACAACCAATAAATGCTGGAGAGGATGTGGAGAAAAGGGAATGCTCTTGCACTGTTGGTGGGAATGTAAATTGATACAGCCACTATGGAAAACAGTATTGAGATTTCTTAAAAAACTAGGAATAAAATCATTATATCTACTACTATGGGCAAGAATCCCTTAGAAGAAATGGAGTAGCCCTCATAGTCAAAAAAGAATCTGAAATGCAGTACTTGGATGCAACCTCAGAAAGTACAGAATGATCTCTGTTCATTTTCAAGGCAAACCATTCAATATCACAGTAATCCAAGCCTATGCCCCAACCACTAATGCTGAAGAAGCTGAAGTTGAATGGTTCTATGAAGACCTACAAGTCCTTCTAGAACTAACACCCAGAAAAAGATGTAAAATTCATTATAGGGGACTGGAATGCAAAAGTAGGAAGTCAAGAAACACCTGGAGTAATAGGCAAATTTGACCTTGGGGTACAAAACGAAGCAGATCAAAGGCTAACAGAGTTTTGCCAAGAGATCACACTGGTCATAGCAAACACCCTCTTCAAACAACACAAGAGAAGACTCTACACATGGACATCACCAGATGGTCAATAACAAAATCAGATTGATTATATTCTTTGCAGCCAAAGATGGAGAAGCTCTATACAGTCAGCAAAAACAAGACCAGGAGCTGACTGTGGCTCAGGTCATGAACTCCTTATTGCAAAATTCAGACTTAAATTGAAGAAAGTAGGGAAAACCACTAGATCTTTCAAGTATGACCTAAACCAAATATATTATGATTATACAGTGGAAGTGACAAATAGATTCAAAGGATTAGATCTGATGGACAGAGTGCTTGAAGATCTATGGACCGAGATTCATGACATTGTACAGGAGGAAGTGATCAAGACCATCCCCAAGAAAAGAAATGCAAAAAGGCAAACTGGTTGTCTGAGGAGGCCTTACAAATAGCTATGAAAAAAAGTGAAATGCAAAGGAAAAAAAGGAAAGATATACCCATTTGAAGGCAGAGTTCCAAAGAATAGCAAGCTGAGATAAGAAAGCCTTCCTCATTGGTCAGCGCAAAGAAATTGAGGAAAACAATATAATGGGAAAGACTAGAGATGTCTTCAAGAAAATTAGAGATACCAAGGGAATATTTCATCCAAAGACTGGCTCAGTAAAGGGCAGAAATTGTATGGACTTAACAGAAGCAGAAGATATTAAGAAGAGGTGGCAAGAATACACAGAAGAACTATACAAAAAGGAACTTCATGACCCAGATAACGACAATGGAATGATCACTCACCTAGAACCAGACATCCTGGAATGCAAAGTCAAGTGGGCCTTAGGAAGTATCACTATGAACAAAGCTAGTGGAGGTGATGGAATTCCAGTTGAGTTATTTCAAATCCTAAAAGATGATGCTGTGAAAGTACTGCACTCAATATGCTAGCAAATTTGGAAAACTCAGTAATGGCCACAGGACTGGAAAAGTCAGTTGTCATTCCAATTCCAAAGAAAGGCAATGCCAAAGAATGTTCAAACTATTGCACAATTGCACTCATTCCACACACTAGCAGAGTATGCTCAAAATTCTCCAATCCAGGCTTCAACAGTAAATGAACCGTGAACTTCTAGATGTTCAAGCTAGAATTAGAAAAGGCAGAGGAACCAGAAACAAAATTGCCTACATCCATTGGATCATCGAAAAAGGGAGAGAGTTCGAGAAAAACATCTACTTCTGCTTTATTGACTATACCAAAGCCTTTGACTGTGTGGATCACAACAAACTGTGGAAAATTCTTAAAGAGATGGGAATACCAGGCTAGCTGACCTACCTCCTGGGAAATCTGTATGCAGGTCAAGAAATAACAGTTAGATCTGGACATGGAACAACAGACTGGTTCCAAATAGGGAAAGGAGTGTGTGAAGGCTGTGTACTGTCACTGTGCTTATTTAACTTGTATGAAGAGTTCATCATGAGAAATGCCAGGCTGGATGAAGCACAAGCTGGAATTAAGATTTCCGGGAGAAATATCAATAACCTCAGATATGCAGATGCAACCACTCTTATAGAAGAAAGTGAAGAAGAGCTAAAGAGCCTCTTGATGAAAGGGAAAGAAGAGTGGAAAAAGTTGACTTAAAACTCAACATTCAGAAAACTAAGGTCATGGCTCCAGTCCCATCTCTTCATGGCAAATAGATGGGGAAACAATAGAAATAGTGACAGACTTTATTTTTGGGGGTTCCAGGATCACTGCAGATGGTAACTGCATCCATGAAATTAAGACACATGCTCTTTGGAAGTAAAGCTTTGACCAAACTAGACAGTATATTCAAAAGCAGAGACATTGCATTACCAACAAAGGTCCATCTAGTCAAAGCTATGGTTTTTCCAGTAGTCATGTATAGATGTGAGAACTGGACTATAAAGAATGCTCAGTACCAAAAATGTGATGGTTTTGAACTGTGGTATTGGATAAGACTCTTGAGAGTCCTTAGGGTTACAAGGAAGTCCAACCAGCCCATCCTAAAGGAAATCAGTCTCGAATTTCTTTGGAAGACTGATGTTGAAGCTGAAAATCCAATGTTTTGGCCACCTGATGCAAAGAAGTGACTCATTTGAAAAGATCCTGATGCTGGGCAAGATTGAAGGCTGGAGGAGAAGGGGATGACAGAGGATGAGATGATTGGATGGCATCATCAACTTGATAGACATGAGTTTAAGAAAGCTCTGGGCATTAGTGGTGGACAGGGAGACCTGGCATGCTGCAGTCCATAGGAGTGCAAAATGTCAGGCACGAATAAGAGACTGATCTGAAATGATGACTGAGCAATCCCACTCCTTTGCATATGCCTTGAGGAAACCGTAATTGAAAAAGACACATGTATCCCATTGTTCATTTCAGCACTATTTATAATGCTAGAACATGGAAGCAACCTAGATATCCATCAACAGATAAATGGATAAAGAAGTTGTGCTACATATATGCAATGGAATAGTATTCAGCCATAAAAGCAACACATTTGAATCAGTTCTGATGAGTTGGATGAACCTAGAACCTATTATAAAGAGTGAATTGAGTCAGAAAAAGAAAGATAATTATTGTATCCTAACAGATATATACAGAATCTAGAAAAATGGTACTGAAGAATTTTATTCACAGGGCCACAATGGAGAAACAAAGAGAACAGACTTATGGACATGGGGAGAGGGGAGGAGAGGGTGAGATGTATGGAAAGAGTAACATAGAAACTTACATTACCATATGTAAAATATTTAGCCAACGGGAATTCTCTGTATGGCTCAGAAAACTCAAACAGGGGCTCTATATCAATATAGAGGAGTGGAAGATGGGAGGGAGGCTCAGAAGTGAGGGAATATATGTATACCTCTGGCCGATTCATGTTGAAGTTTGACAGAAAACAAAAAATTCTGTAAAGCAATTATCCTTCAATAAAAAATAAATTAAAAAGAAAAAAAAAGTCAGTATCTTAAGCACCAGATGAAAGTCCTCATGTCTGCTTATGTGTTCCTGGCTATGCGTGTGTGACAAGTCACTTCAGTCATCTCCAACTCTTTGAGAATCCATGGACTGTAGCTCATCAGGCTCCTCTGTACCCAGGCTTAATCTGATCAGGTTGGTTGTTTTTTTGGGGGGAATTGTATTTCCTAACTCATAAAATACTTTCTATTACTCGTATTGAAGGAATGGAAGCTCTTTTGACCTCAGATGAAACTTTAATTGTGACATTCAAAGACACCAATTTTTTTTTTCTTTCTGTTTTTCATTTGCTGAAGATTTGAAATTACTGCTGTATAGCCAGGAGTTACTGCAATATATTCCTTCTTGAAAGTGATGACACATTGGATAGAAAGTTGACCCAAATTAAGGTAAACTAATTGGAAGGAAAGTTATGACCAACCCAGACAGCATGTTCAAAAGCAGAGACATTACTTTGCCAACTAAGGTCCATCTAGTCAAGGCTATGGTTTTTCCTGTGGTCATGTATGGATGTGAAAGTTGGACTGTGAAGAAAGCTGAGCGCTGAAGAATTGATGCTTTTGAATTGTGGTGTTGGAGAAGACTCTTGAGAGTCCCTTGGACTGCAAGGAGATCCAACTAGTCCATTCTGAAGGAGATCAGTCCTGGGTATACTTTGGAAGGACTGATGCTAAAGCTGAAACTCCAGTACTTTGGCCACCTCATGCAAAGAGTTGACTCATTGGAAAAGACCCTGATGCTGGGAGGGATTGGTGGCAGGAGGAGAAGGGGACGACAGAGGAAGAGATGGCTAGATGGCATCACCGACTCGATGGACATGAGTTTGGGTAAACTCCAGGAGCTGGTGATGGACAGGAAGGCCTGGCATGCTGCGATTCATGGGATCACAGAGAGTCAGACACAACTGAGCGACTGAACTAAACTGAACTGAATATTGTTTTATTAAAATATAAATGGGGAAGCTTCTTAATGGTTTAAAGTACTTAAAGGCTCATAAAAGGAGGATTTACACTTTAGAGTGGAAATTTCCTTAAAAAAAGGTTATATTTTCCCCATTAAAATGTTTATCATTGTCACTAACAAGTGTATTTTTGAATGTTACTCATTTCTGCTTTGAATGGTTATAGCAGATTTTTTCTTTTTGCCATACCTTTAGAACTCTGATATAACAAAAACAAATGCAACTTAATGCTGTAATGTTGAGATTTCCTAAAAGGGGCCTATTGGAGTAAGTCAAAGGAAATTTCAGAGATTAAGTATGTTTTCCAGAAACTTTTCATTTATACTCAGTCTTATTTTCTGTGATTTCATGATGTTTTATAGGTTGAGCATTTGGATTAGATCTTTATTTTTACATCTTGCTATAAACATATGACTTGGCTTCCAGAGTGGCTCAGTGGTAAAGAATCCGCCTGCCAATGCAGAAGATGCAGGAGATGAGGGTTCTACCCTGGGTCAGTAAGATCCCCTGGAGAAGGCAATGGCAACCCACTCCAGTATTCTTACTTGGAGAATCCCATGGACAGAGGAGCCTGGCAGACTATAGCCCACGGGGTTGCAAAAGAGTCAGACACAACTTAGCAAGTAAATAACAACAACAACAGCAATAAAGGCATGACAGTTTGAGGTAGGAGCATATACCGTTTTATATTTATAGCGGACATTCATTTCTAGCTGTTACATTATTGAATATAGTGAAGTAAGAACGAAAATAAAGCATTTTATCATTATACTGAATTAAAATTGATCTCCACTACCTTGGAAAGATTTGAAGCTTTGCTGCATTTTTTTCATGCAAAACACAAAAAAGACATGGAGTGAAATTAGGGATTATTTGAGTAATCATCTTGATCAAATGGTATGGTCACTGAAAAATATTTATTTGATAATCACAAGTGGTATTATCCTTGGAATAAAGTGGTAATTCTATTATTGGAAGTAAAATAGTTTGTGAGTATTATTTTATAGCTTTATTATTAAATTGTAAAGCTGTTTTAATTTCCTGGCCTCTTTCTGAAGCACTGTAGAATAATTAAAATTTCATAACTGAAGTATTTGAACTTATGTTTAATATGATTGCTGTCAGCTAACTTAAAAATTTTAATCCTTTTCCCACTTGCATTTTCAAAAAGAGATTGTGTTTTAGAGCTGTTGCTTTCAGTAAAGCACATCCCCATATAAATACAAAATATCATCTACAGTTTTGGTAAAATACATTTGTAGTCATGGATATTCAGATACTATTTGAAACAGGAAGTAGATACAGTAATCTGTGGGACAAAATGCAGTATTTGGTTGGCAAACATTGTACATGGCCTTGAAAAGACACTTGGTTTAACCAGAGAAGGAACTTGGGTTTACTGAAACCTATCTCTGCAACTATATAATCCCTATGACCTTGAATATATTTAACTTTTCCACTTTATTTATAAAATAGGGATGATAATATCTACCTTGTAATGTTATGATAAGACCTTAATTTGATAAGGCCTAGAAATTCTCAGAGCTTTGTGAAAATCATAGTAGCTTCTTATTTAGTTTTATAATGTCAATTCCATTATGCAGTAACACATTTCAGTATTGGATAATTCTGGATGCTAAAGATAGTTTTTCATTCTCTTTTCCAGTAGCCTTTCTTGTTGAGAACTGTATTCTTTTGGCAGTAGAGTTAGAACTGCAGGCATCAGAAGAGATGTATATCTGAGATATTTTCTTTTAAATAGTTAACTTGCAATTTATCCATAATTTCCCCCTTCGGTATGGTAACTCCCATGATAAAACAAAAATAACCCACTCAAAAAGTCCCACTAAATTACCAAGTGACCCAGCAGACAAAGAAGAGGGAGAGAAATTTGAGAAATTTTAAAATTCCAGAAATTTCCCAGAAATTTGAGGGGGGAAGTATTAGCCAAATCTTTTGAACCAAGGAAATGCTCCTCCATCCTTTCTAGGCATCAAGTAAATATTGTAACTGGTGGTTACAATTTCCATTTCCATTTTTTTCCTGATATGTAGACACATGTGAAACTTTGTAAAGTTTTGTTAGACTGTAAAGTCACTAAAATGGAAAGAAATAGCTATGAAGAATCTTGGATAGCAAGATTCACGCAAAACTCTTGGTTTAACACAGTTCCACTAAAACGGAGGGAATCCTGTACACCTGAGACTTAATTACATTGAGTTCTTCTGAAGCATCATACATATTAGCCACTGTTCATATGAATTCAACCTTGAATATTTGTTGGAAGGACTAATGCTGAAGTTGAAGCTCCAGTACATTGGCCACATGATGCAAAGAGATGATTCACTGGAAAAGAACCTGGTGCTGGGAAAGATTAAGGGCAGGAGAAGGCAGCGACAGAAGATGAGATGGCATCATTGACTCAATGGACATAAATTTGAGCAAACTCCAGGAGATAGTGAAGGACAGGGAGGGCTGGCATGCTGTGGTCTGTAGGGTCGCACAGAGTTGGACCTGACTTAGCGACTCAACAACAACAATATCTAAAGTATAGAAAGAAACAATCAATCAGAGAATGACATTCCACCGAAGTCAGCTCCCAGCATTTGGTGTTGCAGCTTCCAATGTTCCTGGCATCAGTGAGTTATCTGTATTCCTAGGTGTAAAGAACTCTGTGTCTCTTGACATCCAGGTGTCTCCTGGACTTGGACTTTCTATTCAGGGTCAGAAAGGCTGTCCCCAGACCCCCTTCAGTGTCCAGTCATTTCTCCTTAAATAAATAAAGCTGATCTTCTGTCTTGATAAATAGAGTTCCAGTCCTGCCCCGTCTCATAAGCAGGGCTATCTTAAATTTCTACATCCCTTTTTCCATAGGTCACTATAGTAAATCCCAGCAGGAATACCTGGTTCTAAGGAGATTGTCTTTAGTGTTTAAGGTAAATAAGCAATGAAATAAAATTTCTAACTATAGCTGGGCTTTCTGGGCTCCTGTCCTGAGTTTTAATAAGCACTGTATTTCATTATCAATGAAGGCTCGTAGGACCAGTGTGAAGTATATTGTCTAGTTTTCTTCTCTGCTATATTTCCTGAAACACTTTACTGCCCACCTACTATATCAACACTCCTAAGCTTAATGCATGTACATGGACACATACATGCACACATTCAAACAGTTGAAAACACAGATGATGCCTATTTAGAATAGCTATGCACATTGGTATAAAACTCTGAGAATTTTTGCCTTGGAAAATCATGCAAATAACTTGCAATGTGGCAACAGATGAGCTTTATAAAGAAATAATTTCAGTTGAAAACTTGATTCATGAACAGTGCTGATTTTGAAGCTGTCAATGCATTTCATTTTGTTAAAGAAGAAAAGGTAGAAAGTAAAATCAATATATATCCTTTATCATTGCCACTCCATGAATATTAACATTAGGGTTTTTTAATGTTACGAAATGTGTGTCAGATAAATTTTTTGGCATTCTGCTGTCATTTCCAACTACTACTACCAAAGAATACCCTTGGAATATTAACTATTATGTTAACGATTATGATGAACTTTATATTTCAATTTATATAAACACACTTTAATGTTTTTCAATGGCTTCTGTTAAAATACCAGGACTGAAGAGCACTAGATGGTGTTATGCCTGCAGAATCATTATAAGAGCTTACTTAAATCACATAGAGGAAGCGGATCCTTGAGAGAACAGAGACCAAGGATTCTATTATATCTGACACCAAAGAAACTGAGATTTATTTGAGGGAGAGTCTCATTCTTGAATGACATGTCCAATTTTGTCCCAGCAACCTAAGCGTCTGCCTATGCTTTGTTTGGTAGAACTTACAGACGTAAGCACATTATGGTCTTTTGGGTTTAGAACACTGTCGATCCTTTACAAGTTAGGAATTGAAATTCAGAACATGTTTGCCCCCTGGTGTTCAGGTGCCTGTATTACAACTATATCCGACCATGTGCTGTGCTGTGCTTAGTCGCTCAGTCCTGTCTGACTCTTTGCGACCCCATGGATTGTAGCAGCCAGGCTCCTCTGTCCATGGGGATTCTCCAGGCAAGAATACTGGAGTGGGTTGCTATGCCCTCCTCCAGGGGATCTTCCCTATCGAGGAATCGAATCAGGGTCTTCTGTACTGCAGGCGAATTCGTTACCAGCTGAGCTACCAGGGAAGCCTATATTCAACGATGTACAATTTTAATTCATGGAGAATGATGCAAGTAAAGAATTGGGAAAATGAATAATGAGAACCTCTTTTTTTGTTAATATAGTTGACAACAATACAAAACATATATATTTCTGACATTGCTGTCAACTTAGGGATTTATATTATTTTGCTAGGACTGCCATAACAAAATATCACAGACAGGGGGCTTAAACAGCAGAATTTTATTTTCTTATAGTTCCAGAGGCTAGAAGGCCAAGATCAAAGCGTCAGCATGTTGGTTTCTCCTGAAGCCACAATCTCTTTGCCTTTAGATGGTCACCTGTCACTGTGTCTGCACATGACCTTTCTCTGCACATGTACTTTCCTGATATCTCTTCCTCTTCTTGAAAGGACACTAATCAAATTGGATTAGGACCCACTCTGGACACTTCATTTCTGCAGAGTCCTCAGATATTGTCCCTTAGCTGTCTCCTTGCCCACTTAGAAGGTTACAGTCTGTGACAGACGACCCTGGCTGGCATTACACATCCCTAGAGTTGTTCAGAACAATCCAGATTCAAGAAGGAAAGACATACAGAGAAAACACTGTGATCTTTCCTGCCTCCATCCCAATCTCAGCTCAGGGCACTCCCATCCTAGGCCTCCCTTCCAGGTTTTATATCCTACCTCAGGATCTGCCACTTTGCAAAATTTTTGACAGCCAAGCTTCAGGGCAGATATTCCCTCTCTCCCAGCAGGTGGGAACGTTGTCTAACCTTAGAGAGCTGGACTATTATGCTTTGACACAAAAAAAATTAATAAAAAATCAAAAGAAACTCCCCCAGTATCTTAGGAACTAAAAGACACCACATGATTATGACAGATACTCTTCTGTTACTTTATAACATTTTCCTTTCAATTGAAAGGAAAATCTGTAAAAGTTTGTCTGGCTCAGAGTTAAATACCACCTAGTGGAGTAAATCAATGGTCTAGTTCAAGTCACATCTTTACCACTGTGTCCATGCTCGTGCAGGCATGCTTAGTCTGGTCATGTCCAACTCTTTGTGACCCTTTCAACTGTAGCCCGCCAGGCTCCTCTGACCATGGGATTTCCCAGGGAAGAATACTGGAGTGGGTTGCCATTTCCTCCTCCAGGGGATCTTCCTGACTCAGGGATCAATCCCATGTCTTCCGTGTCTCCTGCATTGCAGGTGGATTCTTTACCCGCTGAACCATCTTTAACACTTTATTTCTTGTCATTCTTCCTCCATGGTGGACTTCGTCCTGCCTGCGCATCATTTCTATAGTCTACACGGTCCCAGCTCCTGACCCCATGAGCATCTGTTCATGGCGTCGGTTACATCTCCACAACAACAAATTGCAGGCACAGCACACTCTATCATAACAACATAAATAAATGATTTTAAAAAACACATTTCCTCAAAGTCCATGTGAACTACAGATAAACTTTGGCTGTCAACATGGAGCCTTTGCCGTCACAGCACAGAACAGTTTAGACACGGGTTTCCAAGCATCTCTTTCACTTTCTCTTCTATCTCTTTCACTTCTGCCCCTCTCAGGGAAGCATTTTATGTGGCTCTTCCCAGAAAAGGGCTGTTTGAAGTAAAGAGGAATTTTAGTTTTTGGACAAATCTCTTTGAGGTTTAAAATTTGGTAAATTTGTCAAGCTTCATTCATGAACATGAAAGTTACAAATGTCAAGGGCAAAGACTCGGACTTAATCAAACGTTGTCCTCCACCTCCTCTTCCTAGTCGTCTCTAAGAGGAGTAACTTCACATGGTAACAAGCCCTAGAATTAGCAATACAGCCTTGAGATGTTGCCAGAAAGTTTCATTTCCTCTTTATCAGCATGTTGCAAAGGTCACTTTCTTTTCCTTGTGTTACCAGCATCTGAGTTTTCCCCAATGTCCAAAAGCAATTAGAGGGTGAGTTTATCTAAGATGCTGAATTGCAGGAAAAGCATAAACGTCACACATATATCATCTTATCTCCTTTTTTAAAAAAATCTAAACAACGTAAAATGAAAGATATATATATATATATATATATAAACATATGTCCATCCTGCCTAGATTAAATTCTTGGCTGGCAGCGGGTTCTCATCATATTGACTGCTAGAAAAGGAGGTCACTCTTACTTCTGTTCAGGTCTTTTATCAACTCTTTCATTCAGTCAGCTTTGCTATATGATTATGAAATACAAAACACATTTATCTCACGGCCAATATCCTCAGGAGAAAACAAGTACTTTTCTGTGTGGTTTTCAAGACCTTTCCTGATGCTGCTGTTCTAGCTCATTCCTCTAACTCCTAGCCTGCGTCTCTGCTTCAGCGCTGTGGGAACTAGTGCCCACACACTACAAACTCCCTCTCCTGCACCCGTGGACCTGCTGTTTCCTGTTTGTAGAATATCCATAGGATTTTCTCCCTTTCTTCTTTCTCCTCTTCCTCTCTACCTATCCCTCCCCACCTCACCTGGCTAGCACTCAGTATTCTTTTGAGGTTTCAGATTACATATAATCTCCTTCACATATCAAGGACTGAAATCAAAGAATATCAGGATGGATGAACTCTATAATGCTCAAGTGGACTGATGTTTGGATTGTACACTGCTGAAATATAAACAGGAAGAAGCAAACACAAATTCACCCTCAATTAAACAAATGTGAATCAGTGACATCTACTGTGTTCAATTATTTCCTTACACACTAAACAGTTCCCAGTTTCATAGATAAAGTATATTGGAGTATCATTATACTGAAGATTATTTTTTTCTAAAATTTGGAATTTAAAAAGTGTTATTGCAACATATTGTTTATTCACAAAAATATTCAGAACTCAAGAACACGTTATTTGAGAACTTTGTTATGTAATTTTAAAAATTGATTCAAATAAATCCACATTTAAATTTCAAAGTGGCTGAATGCTTCAACAAATATGGCAATGCAGAATTTTTAGACTTTATTTATAGTTCCCTCTATATTATGTTTGCATGTGTGGGTGTATATGAATGCTGTATTTCAGTAAGTGTAGCCCATCTAATTTGATTTCAGTTTGACACTTCTCATTTATTTAAGGAAGGGAAACTCTTTAGGCTTCTTTGCAAAATTTCCTTTTGGGGGCCTGTGTTTCTGAAACTGATCTTCCCAGGTGCTACTAGTGGTAAAGAACCATCTGCCACTTCAGGAGACATAAGAGAGGTGGGTTCAATCCCTGTGTCCAGAAGATCCCCTGGTAAAGGGTATGGTAATCCCTTCTGGTATTCTTGCTTAGACAATCCCATAGACATAGGAGCCTGGCAGGCTACAGTCCATAGGGTTGCAAAGAGTTGGACATGACTGAGGCGACAGTACATTCCTGAAATTATGGTCAAATAGAATGCTACTTTTGCTTCAAAATGTGTAATGTGCAATGGCCTGTGTCTTACTGTTCCATTCCTATCAAGTGTTTACTAGAGAAGTTTTTTTTTTCTTTCTTTTTTTTTTTGATCTGATGAAATTAAGTCACACACAGTTTGCTGCTGCTACTGCTAAGTCGCTTCAGTCGTGTCCGACTCTGTGCAACCCCAGAGACGGCAGCCCACCAGGCTCCCCCATCCCTGGGATTCTCCAGGCAAGAACATTGGAGTGGGTTGCCATTTCCTTCTCCAATGCATGAAAGTGAAAAGTGAAAGTGAAGTTGCTCAATCATGTCTGACTCCTAGTGACCCCATGGACTGCAGCCTACACACAGTTTAGCCATATTTATAATGAGAAGTAATTTTTGTCATTTGCATTGTCTTTTATGTCATGCTGCCATCTTGTGGCCACTTAGTCAATCTTAAAAATACATTCCAGGCAAGTGTAATAGAATGACCCCCAAAGCATTGCATAGTATAATTTCCAACATCATGGAAGATACTGACTCTCAAAAGGATGACCCTCTTAACTATCTCTCAGAGAAGAAGCTATATTAGTTCTTTATAGCGTCTTAACATTTTAGGAAGCCTAAAATTTTAGGCTCTAAATTTTTTTCTGAAAATTTGCCTGATCATTTCTTTACTTTCTTCCATAAATTTATATTCCCAGGTGACTCAGTGGTAAAGAATCTGCCTGCAATGCAGGAGACATAGGTCCGATCCCATGGTTGGGAAGATCCCCTGGAGAAAGAAATGGCAACTCACTCCGGTATTCTTGCCTAGGAAATCCCATGGACAGAGGAGCCTGGAGGACTATAGTCCATGGGGGTCGCAAAGAGTCAGACACAGCTTAGCAACTGAACAACAACAACAGAAAATAAAACACTTTTAAATATTTTGTTCACACAAATATATTTCATGATGTATATCCTATTTTGTTCTTGTATAAAAGCATTATTTATTTTAAGAATTTGGTACGGGGAGGGAAGTGGGAGGGGGGTTCAGGATGGGGAACACGTGTATACCTGTGGCAGATTCATGTTGACGTATGGCAAAACCAATACAATATTGTAAAGTAATTAACCTCCAATTAAAATAAATAAATTTATATTAAAAAACAAAGAAGTAAATAAAATCATACCATTAAAAAACTATTTTACACTTTAAATTGAACATAGGAAAAGATAAATTATACATAGAGCTAAAGCTATGTGGTAATTTGACATTATTACATGCTCTAAACTACAGAATAATTCAACTATTTGGTTAAATTTTATAATTGTCTATAGAGCCTATCTGGGACATGAACATCTTTTTTTGTACAGTTCTTCTGTGTATTCTTGCCACCTCTTCTTAATATTTTCTGCTTCTGTTAGGTCCATACCATTTCTGTCCTTTATCGAGTCCATCTTTGCATGAAATGTTCCCTTGGTATCTCCAGTTTTCTTGAAGAGATCTCTAGTCTTTCCCATTCTGTTGTTTTCCTCTACTTCTTTGCATTGATCACTGAGGAAGGCTTTCTTATCTCTCCTTGCTATTCTTTGGAACTCTGCATTCAGATGCTTATATCTTTCCTTTTCTCCTTTGCTTTTCGCTTCTCTTCTTTTCACAGCTATTTGTAAGGCCTCCCCAGACAGCCATTTTGCTTTTTTGCATTTCTTTTCCATGGGGATGGTCTTGATCCCTGTCTCCTGTACAATGTCATGAACCTCATTCCATAGTTCACCAGGCAGTCTATCTATCAGATCTAGGCCCTTAAATCTATTTCTCACTTCCACTGTAAAATCATAAGGGATTTGATTTAGGTCATACCTGAATAGTCTAGTGGTTTTCCCTACTTTCTTCAATTTAAGTCTGAATTTGGTAATAAGGAGTTAATGATTTGAGCCACAGTCAGCTCCTGGTCTTGTTTTTGTTGACTGTATAGAGCTTCTCCATCTTTGGCTGCAAAGAATACAATCAATCTGATTTCAGTGTTGACCATCTGGTGATGTCCATGTGTAGAGTCTTCTCTTGTGTTGTTGGCAGAGGGTGTTTGCTATGATTAGTCCGTTTTCTTGGCAAAACTCTATTAGTCTTTGCCCTGCTTCATTCCACATTCTAAGGCCAAATTTGCCTGTTACTCCAGGTGTTTCTTGACTTCCTACTTTTGCATTCCAGTCCCCTATAATGAAAAGGACATCTTTTTATGGTGTTAGTTCTAAAAGGTCTTGTAGGTCTTCATAGAACCGTTCAACTTCAGCTTCTTCAGTGTTATTGATTGGGGCATAGACTTGGATTACTGTGATATTGAATGGTTTGCCTTGGAAATGAACAGAGATCATTCTGTCATTTTTGAGACTGTATCCAAGTACTGCATTTCGGACTCTTTTGTTGACCATGATGGCTACTCCATTTCTTCTGAGGGATTCCTGCCCGCAGTAGTAGATATAATGGTCATCTGAGTTAAATTCACCCATTCCAGTCCATTTTAGTTCGCTGATTCCTAGAATGTCGACATTCACTCTTGCCATCTCTTGTTTGACCACTTCCAATTTGCCTTGATTCATGGACCTGACATTCCAGGTTCCTATGCAATATTGCTCTTTACAGCATCGGACCTTGCTTCTATCACCAGTCACATCCACAGGTGGGTACTGTTTTTGCTTTGGCTCTATCCCTTCCTTCTTTCTGAAGTTATTTCTCCACTGATCTCCAGTAGGATATTGGGCCCCTACTGACCTGGGGAGTTCCTCTTTCAGTATCCTATCATTTTGCCTTTTCATACTGCTCATGGGGTTCTCAAGACAAGAATACTGAAGTGGTTTGCCATTCCCTTCTCCAGTGGACCACATTCTGTCAGATCTCTCCACCATGACCCGCCGTCTTGGGTTTCCCCAAGGGCATGGCTTAGTTTCATTGAGTTAGACAAGGCTGTGGTCCCAACATCCACTGGATCATGGAAAAAGCAAGAGAGTTCCAGAAAAACATCTATTTCTGCTTTATTGACTATGCCAAAGCCTTTGACTGTGTGGATCACAATAAACTGTGGGAAATTCTGAAAGAGATGGGAATACCAGACCATCTGACCTGCCTCTTGAGCAATCTGTATGCAGGTCAGAAAGCAAAAGTTATAACTGGACATGGAACAACAGACTGGTTCCAAATAGGAAAAGGAGTACGTCAAGGCTGTATATTGTCACCCTGCTTATTTAACTTCTATGCAGAGTACATCATGAGAAACTCTGGACTGGAGGAAACACAAGTTGGAATCAAGATTGCTGGGAGAAATACCAATAACGTCAGATATGCAGATGACACCACCCTTATGGCAGAAAGTGAAGAGGAACTAAAGAGCCTCTTGATGAAAGTGAAAGTGGAGAGTGAAAAAGTTGGCTTAAAGCTCAACATTCAGAAAACGAAGATCATGGCATCTGGTCCCATCACTTCATGGGAAATAGTTGGGCAAACAGTGGAAACAGTGTCAGACTTTATTTTTTGGGGCTCCAAAATCACTGCAGATGGTGACTGCAGCCATGAAATTAAAAGACGCTTACTCTTTGGAAGGAAAGTTATGACCAACCTAGATAGCATATTCAAAAGCAGAGACATTACTTTGCCAACAAAGGTCCATCTAGTCAATGGTATGGTTTTTCCTGTGGTCACGTATGGATGTGAGAGTTGGACTGTGAAGAAGGCTGAGCACCAAAGAATTGATGCTTTTGAACTGTGGTATTGGAGAAGACTCTTGAGAGTCCCTTGGACTGCAAGGAGATCCAACCAGTCCATTCTGAAGGAGATCAGCCCTGGGATTTCTCTGGAAGAAATGATGCTAAAGCTGAAACTCCAGTACTTTGGCCACCTCATGCGAAGAGTTGACTCATTTGAAAAGACTCTGATGCTGGGAGGGATTGGGGGCAGGAGGAGAAGGGAATGACAGAGGATAAGATGGCTGGATGGCATCACCGACTCAATGGACGTGAGTCTGAGTGAACTCCGGGAGTGGACAGGGAGGCCTGGCGTGCTGCGATTCATGGGGTCTCAAAGAGTCGGACCCGACTGAGCAACTGAACTGAACTGAAGTGAGCTGTTAGAGCCTATAGTTAGAAAAGAGTTTAGTTCTATTTTTTCTTAGATTATGCCATGTTTTTAATACTGGTTAAACTTCTCTTGGGCTTCCCTGGTGGCTCAGAGGGTAGAGCCTCTGCCTGCAGTGCAGGAGACCTGGGTTTGATCCCTGGGTTGGGAAGATCCCCTGGAGAAGGAAATGGCAACCCACTCCATTACTCTTGCCTGGAGAATCCCAAGAACAGAGGATCCTGGTGGGCTACAGTCCACAGGGTCACAAAGAATTGCACAGGACAGAGCAACTTCACTTTCACTTTCAAACTTCTCTCACTTTTAAAGGCTTTATTATTATTTTTTTAATAGTAGTTTTAGGTTCACAGAAAAAAATGAGAGGAACATACAGAGTTCCCATGGACCCCTTCCCCGCCTCACATGCACAGCCTCCGCCGTTACCAACACCCACTTCTGGGATGGTGCTTTCGTTATAACGGATGACTCTACACTGACACATCACCACCACGCCAAGTCCGTAATTTACACTGCGTTCACTCTTGGTGAAATTACTTCTATGGGTTTAGGCAAACCTGTAACGACATGTATCTGTCATTATATTACCACATGCAGTATTTTCACTTCCCTCAAAACCCTCTGAGAGTGCTAGTCACTCAGTCATGTCCAGCTCTTTGCAACCCCATGAAATGTAGCCCTCCAGGTTTCTCTGGCTGTGGAATTCTCCAGGCAAGAAAACTGAAGTGGGTTGCCACTTCCTTTTGCCACTTCCTTCTCCCCAAACCCTTTGTGTTCTCCTATCCATCCCTCCCTTCACCCTAATCCCTGGCAGTGGCAGATCTTGTTACTGTCTCCTTAGTTATGCCTTTTTCATTTTTCCTTTTTAGTAAAAGCAAGATATTGTACACAGCCCATTGTCAGTGTACATAAAACATTTTCACACTCCATTCTGACATAGGAATGGGTGAATGGGAACTTTGAGCAAAGTTGACTCTCCCAAAATGTCTGACACTGTTCCCACATAAGATTTTGTCCAACCAGCTTTGGATCCTGGTCAACCATGACATACTTTCTATCCAGCTGCTGTTCACTCACATTCTGGTTTATTCATTGGTCAGGGCTTCCCATTTTCTCCCTACAATGAAGGGCGTTTTGTAGGAGGTTCAGCTTCAACTTCATTTCAGCCTTCATGGTCTCCTGGCTCTTCTAAGAGGAAACAGTGGGGAAAGTGAGAGAGTTTTATCACATTATCCAAAATATTTAAAGAGATTTCTGCTTTTAGCTTAGTCAAAGGTGCATCTAAACCCAATAATATTTATTTTTCAAACACAGTGTATATCCTAAGTGATTATAGTCACACAATGCCCACTAACATCTTGTCATTTGGGGGAAGCAGGATTCTAATTAAGATATATTTGATACACTTTATGCAAGCAAAAAGGTTACCTCAGCTGTTCTCCTTACAAGTGTCAATTCATAATATTTTTATTGTGTTCTGAAATCTTTTTTAAAATTAATTATAATGATAGCTAATGCTCATATTCACCAGGTGATGCTTTGAGATATTCACATATATTAATTCAGAGGTTAGGCTATGTTCTTATTTCTATTTCCCATATTGAGAAATAAGGCACAGAGAGATTCATTACTTCTTCCAGAATCACAGAGCCCATGAGTGTTTGAACTTAGGAAGTCTGTTTCCACCTTCCCTGGTGGTTTTAGTGGTAAAGAACTTGCCTCCCAATGCAGGGGACTTAAGAGACGCCGGTTCGATCTCTGGGTTGGGAAGATCCCCTGGAGGAGGGCATGACAATCCACTCCAGTATTCTTGCCTGGAGAATCCCATGTAAAGAGAAGCCTGGAAGAGTAAGATCCATAGTGTCGCATAGAGTCAGATATGACTGAAGTGACTTAGCACACATGCCCACTCTGGCTCCAGAGTGCCTCTCCTTAAGTGTAAACGTTATCCTTTTCTGATGTATTTATCTTGCTAACTCTATTCCTTTTCACAGTTCTTTTGCTGGCATGAGTTAGTGTTGAAAATTTGGCTCTGAAAAACCAAGCCACTTGGTGGGTTTCTCTGAAATAATGAATCAACAGTTTGTTTTATCCACACTAACATGGATTCATGACCCATTAATATGACTAAGAAATGCCTTATGAGGTGACATTTGATCATTAGAAAATTCAAGACATATAAAAAGGAACATAGTTTCTCACATTTATTTTTATGTTTCCCTAATGGTCTGTTTTATGAAGATATTTTATTTACTCTGTTTATAGTAGCTTTCTTTAAAATTTAGTCTAAGTGTATGACATTTTTCCTCATATTTGATATTGGAGCTTTTAATAGATAGTGGAATAAATCTACTTAAATGTTTGTTTTTTTATGAATTTTAAGAGAGCTTTTGTTTAAAAAGCAAATTCAGTGTGGAAGGAATTACTTATTCTCCAGGAAGTGTGACCAGTGGCATATCATACCAGAACCCAAGAGAAGTCAGACCCATTTCTGCCTCTCTGACTTGACAGGCTTGAGATGTGCTCTAATTTGGTCAAAGGGGGTCTGAGGGCAAGAGTGGAGCTGGGCCTCACTTCAATGTGCCATCCCGTTTCTTGAGTGCCAGGGAAGACTTTTAGGAGAAGCTGTCATGGTCAGAGAATTTCTTGAGGAATTTCTGAGTCTTTGAGCCTAGAAGGCTTGGCTTTGTGTCTAGATCACCAACAGCTGTATGGCATTAAGGCAGAGACTACCAAGGCCCAAACAGCTGAGGAACAAGATCTGTTGTGGAGCTGTGAGAATGAGATGCTTTCAGTAAAAGGTGGATAGAATGCCCCTTGGGTATGACCTTGAGGTTCACATTCTGATGGCACAGCTAATGGCATGAGGATGCCAGTGAAGGGTATCAAGGATTTCAGGCTTCAACAGGGAGGGATCCAGAACAGGAGAGGTGTGTGTCATGGATGTTTAGGGACTGGTTTATGAAAGCAGGTTAGATACGCATCTGAGAGATTCCCAGACGCGTTTGAGGATGGTGAAGCATAGACTACTATAGTAATGCGACGTGAACTCTCACCTTTCCACTGATCTGGGGAGTCACGTTGCCATTCTGAATAAAAGATACTTCTCATCTTCCTGGCAAGCTCAGTGTGGCCATGTCCCTAAATACTGGACAAGATGAATTACGTGAGGCTTCTGGTAATACTCTTTTTTTGGAGGAAGCTTTTGAAATTTATTTCTTGACATGAAAGATGAACTTGATGGCAGGAACTTCAGCAGTCATCTTGAAACATGAGGTAATCGTGGATGAAAGAAGTCAAACACTGATTGTGAGAGAAAAGTTCCAGAGTCTCTTATGAATACAATGTTTCACCTATCTTTCTTGAACTGCCTAACTCTGAGCTGCTTTTAAATGAGTAAATGATCATAATCATTACTGATTCGTTTAAAGAGGATTCCCAATACAGCAGTTGGAGAATAAAGAATCAATCTGATTAATAAAATATCCTGTGTATGGACAACCTAATCAAGCATGACAGTGTTTTGACTACAAGTTTAATATACAATAATTAGACTTCAAGTCACAAAATTGGCTGGAGAGAAGTTATCATTTAAACAGCAAATACTGATACCTTTATATAAACAATGCCCTTGCAGACATGATAAGTTTAGACAAAGAACTGAATACAACTTGGTGCCTGCTCCCAGGATCACACTTCTGTCAGAAGAAAGATGTGCATTTCATAAATAATATAAAGTGAATTTTAAAAATTAAACTTAATTTTTTTACAGTAGTTTTTGGTTCACAGCAAACTGAGAGAAAGACACAGAGATTTCCCATGTATCCCCTGCCCCTACACATGCATAACCTCCCCCATTATCAACCCCCTCCTCCCCAGGTGTGGTACATTTGTTACAATTGAGGAATCTGTATGAACTAATCACAGGCACCCAGAGAACATGGTTTACATCAATGTTTGTTCTGGCACTCTTGCCACTGTATATTCTATGCTGCTGCTGCTGCTGCTGCTGCTGCTGCTGGGTCTAGGTTTGGACAAATGTATAATGACGTGTATCCACCATTATAGTATTATACAGAGTAGTTTTGTTGCCCTAGACATCCTCACTACTCCACCTTTTAAAACAGTTTTAAAAGTTAATGTACAAAAAAGTTCTTAAGTAATGGTTGGAGATCTTAAGTACTGAGACACGCTGGCATCTCATTTATATAAGTATACAGTGTGTAATGTGTCCTTGGCTTATCTTCTTGACAATATCAAGATATTAGTGTCTCTGTAAATCTTCAGTTGTACACAAGCCAGGCCTTTTTAAAAATTCATGAAACAGGCTGTAATGCATTCCCTGGCCTAATACCAGGATATTGTTGTTTATTAGGTAGTCAGCTGATTGATATAATTATATTTAGTTTCCAGACATAGTACAACACCCTTTACAAAAGTCCAGTGCTATGATCACTAAGCTGATATCAGTAATATTTGATTTAACGAGACTGAACAAGATGTTTGCAAGCACAAAAATGACTATGCCATTCTCAGACAAAATTTCTGAGCAGAATAGCAATAAAATTATTTTGAAGTATTGGACTACTTACAAAGAGAAGAAATGATCACTAGAAACTAACATCAGTTGGCTAAGTACAAGATTTACCAAAAGCAATTTGTATCCTGTTAGATAAGGTGAATGAAGGACTCACGAGTATGTCATTTGCGGCAAGACATTGTCAAAAATTTTCTCGATTCAGTAGGAAACACTGAAACAATTTAAGCTAGATGATGATAGCAATCAGAAGGATTTAACATCTAAAGAAATGATTCCTGATTTCTTAAAGCCTCATTTCTTTCTCTATTAGTTGTCTGTTCTCATCTAGGTACATGCACGGGCAAGACAAATTGTGAACAGTGAAGTATCAGTTCAGTTCAGTTCAGTTCAGTCGCTCAGTCATGTCCGACTCTTTGTGACCCCATGAATTGCAGCATGCCAGGCCTCCCTGTCCATCACCAACTCCCGGAGTTCACTCAAACTCACGTCCATCGAGTCAATGATGCCATCCAGCCATCTCATCTTCTGTTGTCCTCTTTTCCTCCTGCCCCCAATCCCTCCCAGCATCAGTCTTTTCCAATGAGTCAACTCTTTGCATGAGGTGGCCAAAGTACTGGAGTTTCAGCTTTAGCATCATTCCTTCCAAAGAACACCCAAGGCTGATTTCCTTTAGAATGGACTGGTTGGATCTCCTTGCAGTCCAAGGGACTCTCAAGAGTCTTCTCCAACACCACAGTTCAAAAGCATCAATTCTTCAGCACTCAGCTTTCTTCACATAGGAAGACCTAAAGGGAGTGCTGAGGTGGCTCGTGGCAAAAAATCTGCCTGCAATGCAGGAGATAATTGGTTTGATCCCTGGGTTGGGAAGATCCCCTGGAGAAAGAAGTGTCAAGCCAATCCAGTATTCTTGCCTGGGAAGTCTCATGGACAACGGAGCTTGGTGGACTACAGTCCATGGGGTCACAAAGAGTCAGATATGACTGAGTGACTAGACAACATCAAAAATGGAAGTAAAAACATTTTGCACAAGGTAAACATGGGGATAGGTAAGAGTTTACAAAAGTAGCTCTGCATACAGTGATGCTTATTAAATGGAACACTTTCCTCTTAGTTATATATGGTTAAATCTGACCAGAGGACTTAAAAACCATGACATCAAGTCATAAAAATCACTTACAATTTGGGTTGTATATTTTGTATGTATCTACATTTCTATACGGATTTATTGAGATGAAATTTGAGTCACCAAAAGCACTTGTAAAGTGCTACTCATTCTGAATCCCAAATGACCTCTATAATATTGAATTGCAAGAGCCATGCTTCAGTTCAGTTCAGTTCAGTTGCTCAGTCGTGTCCAACTCTTTGCGACCCCATGAACCGCAGCACACCAGGCCTCCCTGTCCATCTATAATATTGAATTGCAAGAGCCCTGTTTAGTGATGGAAAACTCTGATTTCTAGACAATGGAATTTGCTTCTATTTCTAGATATTTGAAATGAAGCTTTGTAATTTAAAGAAACTAGCGCACTTTTGACTGATGTTTGGATTCAAAAGCACATTCCTTTTTATTTTTTTAATTAAAGACAAAAGTATTTAATATTGATCTCAGAAAACTATTCTTAGTTAAAATTTATTATTGTCTATTTATATATTTCACTAAGAAGTTTACTGTAACTTATACAATGTTATATGTCAATTATATCTCAATAAAACTGGGGGCAAAGGATGTTTATTGTAGTTTTCAACTTGGTCAAACTCACTGTGTATGATTCTGATAGTGGTTTTCCATTTGTCTTCCAGCTATATATTCCTTTTACTACCTCATTAAAAACTACAATATTAAAATTAGTTCCTTGTCACAATTTTACTTCCTCATTTTGTCATTATGGTTAAACCAAACTTTTACCTCTAATTCATAATAAACATTTTCTTTTTTCTTCTCTCCTGGGGCCTAAGCTATTTTATTTCTCATTTAATTTGCAATATTGGCCTTCTCTTTCTCTGGAGATACAAACAACATTTTTTCAAGTGATTTGTGTAAAAATAATTTTGAGGCCTAGTTATGTTTTTTCTTTTCCAAATCTTTTTCTTCTGTATTCTCCTTCATGGGCATAAGCTCTATAAGGCAAGGCTTCTGTAGAGTAATGTTTTTCCCCAATAGAGTCAGATTTTTTATTTTTTTTACTCCTGCAGCAATTTATATGTTATTTATTATTTATTGTGTCTATGATTTATTAAATAAATTAAATGGTAAATAAATTGAAAGAAGAGAAACCTTTAAAATTTTTGCTTACACAAAGAAGGGACTGATTTAACTGTGTAATCAGCAAATAGTTTTGTGATTAATATAACATTATATGATTATACCCAAGCATCTCTTAAAAACCCACAATTTTGTGAGGTTTAAGAAATCCTATTAGTTATAGGAATAAAATTAGTTGCAATATAGAACTGTAATGTATCAAGAATGAAAACTAAGAAATAGGCATTAAAATAAGTTGTAAGAATCAGCCTGTAATTCACAGAAATGCAAAATGATTTTCTTGTTATATAACACAATCAGATTATTTTCAAGTATCTCTTTTCTTTAATAAAAGTTTCTTCCCTAGTTTTCAAATTTCATTTTATTTTGAAAGGCAGTGTGTGTGGGAAGAGAAATAGATTTTAACCCAATTAAGGAATGTTCTTAATGAAATTATATATTCTGGTAGAGAAACTGATTTAAAGTTTGTAATAATTTAACTTAAACCCTGACTTCAGTAAAAGGTATTTCTCTATAATTCCTAAGCACATATTAAATAAACTTTTAGTAAAGCAAGAAAAATCTGAATTTTTGCCCAATCTTATACTTTTCTTCTCTGTCTAGATTAATGTTTACCAAGACAAATCTTATATTTCTTATAGAACAGATAAACTGTAACCGCTGTGAATGTGCATTCTTTCTCTAATAAGACAATGGGATATCACACCTTCCCTCTGCACCCCTGCCTGCCCCAGCCAGGACCGGTTCACACCTACATGTTGGGTTGTGTTAACTTCGCCTCTGATTCCCAAAATAACACACGGTGTCTGTGCTTGTGGTGCAAGGCTTTGCTGTTTCCAAAAGGCCTGCATTTCCATGGAAACCAGACAGACAGAAAAGAAAGGATAAGTGCATGAAATCATTCTGTGCTTAGAAACAAAGCTGAACACAGACCAAGGGCCTCATCTGAATTCAGCCTGTGAGAACCAGGACCCACGGTGACCCTGGGCTGCCTAAGGAAAACCTGCTCCCCGCTGGCTTCAGCCCATGAGAAAATATCTCTTCTTCTCACTGGAGATGTTTAAAGGCTAGAAAGGCAGGATTTGAGATCCTAGAGCCCGGATTGTTTCTACCTTCTGCCACTTTTTGGTAACCCGAAGTTCACATTTCCATTCTGTAAAATACAAAATCTTTTTTTTTAAATTTTGTTTTATTTTTTAAATTAATTAATCTATTTTAATTGGAGGATAATTACAATATTGTGGTGGATTTTGCCATACATCGGCATGAATCAGCCACGTTTGCATGTGTCCTCCCATCCTGAACCCCCTTCCCACCTCCCTTTCCACCCCATCCCATCCCTCTGGGTTGTCCCAGAGCACTGGCTTTGAGTGCCCTACTTCATGCATCAAACTTGCACTGGTCATCAGTTTTACATATGGTAATATACATTTTCCAATGCTATTCTTTCAAATCATCCCACCCTCGCCTTCTCCCACAGAATCCATAAGTCTGTTCTTTACATCTGTGTCTCTTTTGCTGCCTTGCATACAGGATCATCATTACCATCTTCTGAGTGGCTTATCATCTCAAACAAATGTTCAGTGTTACTTAAATCTGAAAATCGAAGAACAATGCCTTGACATTTTTAAGAAATACTATGCTAAATGAAAGATGCTTGCTTACTGTAACTTAATCAAGCAATGGATATTTATCAAATGTCTACAGAAGACTTGTTATTGACAAGCAGGAAAATGTCTTTTAGTGAGAAACTAAACAACCATAAATCCAAGGAAAGAAAACTGTGCTCATGTCTACCCTCAGAGCTTCTTAGAGGAGTATGAAATTTTGATTTAACTGATATGAAACATGCTACTAAAACTATGTGTATATTATGGAATGTAAGTTGGTTCTATTTTTGTGTGTGTGTGTGTGTGAAAACCACCTAACCATTTGTCATTAAGATAGAAAAAAAGCTTACCTTGATTTCACTAAATAACAGGGACTCCTGTTCTCATGTCCACCTGACCCCATATCCTAGCATTTTGGTCACTTCACCTGGATGATAAGACATAGAAGTTCCAGAGAAGAGACTGCAGATGTTGTTTCGGGTCATTCAGTTTAGGTTTTTCTCTTTAGCCACATCTGATGCTATAGTTAAAGGATTAGTTGAAAGCCAAATAAACTTATTAATCTGTGTGTGTGCAAGTAACTTATTCAAGTAACTTATTCTTTTCTGGTGTGGGACAATTATGAGTTTGACAGGGCTATTTTTGCCACCAGAATTTAGTTATTATAGCCATGTTAACCTAATTAAATAAGAAGGTCATTGAAATGAGATGGAACTAATTACAAACAGCCACGGAGGCTTTAAGTTACAGCCAATCAAATAATTTTTCTTTGCTTCCACACCATCTCTACATGGTTTTCCCCTAGCTTCTCACAGCGGAACACTCATAACCACTCCCAGTTTGATGCCTGATCTGAATTAATTTTTGCTCAAATGAAATCAAAGTTTTTAATATCCAGCAAGTAAAGGTCTCATATATGACATGAAGAGTCTCAACTCCAAAAAGGAAAAATCAAAGAAGACAAACTTGGTCCAGAGCAGTGGGTAATCTGGGAGATCCTCGTGTGTGTCACTCAATTTGAAATTTCCTCCAGTTTTCCTGGACTTGTGGAAGATTCTTATATATCAGAGGGTCCAGTAAACAATGAGAAGTGTGAAAGAACAGCACCCAATAAAGCTCAAAGAGTAAAGGATGGGTCCTGAGAAAGAAGAGAATAGCATAAATTGTAGTGGAGAGAATTCTACCCAATCTGTCATAGTGTTTTTGAAGTATGTTAGAGAGTAGAACCAAAGAGAAGAGTCACATATGACATTTCAGAGACTGGTACTGTAATGAAAAAAATAACCATATGCATATTGGACAGCGAGAGGGCAGAATGTATATCCATTTAAAGAACACCTGTAAGACATTTGAATAATCACAAATGATCAGAAAGTGAACATTTGAACCTGAGGTCTCTGAAATTCTCTGGGTACAGGAATTCAACCTTATTGTGTTTTCAACCTTATTGCGGTGATATGACATTATGAAGTACTTGCTGTTAATCCCTGTGAATTGTTAACTGTTTTGCAACCTGTTGCTCCCTGAGACAATTTCTAGAGAACAAAGCTATAAGATCATTGGATTTTAATTTTAATAAAGCTTAGCTCATGCACGAGGTTTCCCTGGTGGATTAGCTGGTAAAGAATCTGCCTGCAATGCAGGAGGCCCTGGTTCGAGTCCTAGCTAAGGAAGATCCACTGGAGAAACAATAAGCCCATTCCAGTATTCTTGGGCTTCCCTGTGGCTCAGATGGTAAAGAATCCTCCTGTAATGCAGGAGACCTGGGTTAAATCCCTGAGTTGGGGAGATCCCCTGCAGGAAGGCATGCAACCCACTCCAGTATTCTTGCCTGGAGAATCCCCATGGACAAAGAAGCCTGGCAGGCTAACGTCCATGGGGTCACAAAGCATCGGATATGACTGGGTAACTAAGCATAGCACAGCGCACTCTAGCAAAGTAATGCTCAAAATTCTCCAAGCTAGGCTTCAACAGTACCTGAACTAAGAACTTCTAGATGTTCAAGCTGGATTTAGAAAAGGCAGAGGAACCAGAGGTCAAATTGCCAAATCCATTGCATCATAGAAAAAGCAAGAGAATTCTAGAAAAAGTCTACTTCTGCTTTATTTGCTACACTAAAACCTTTGACCTTGTGGATCACAAAAATTTTTGGAAAAATTTTAAATAGATGGGAATACCAGACCATCTTACCTGCCTCCTGGGAAATCTGTATGCAGGTCAAGAAGAAACAGATAGAATCAAATGTGAAACAATATACTGGTTCAAAATTGGGAAAGGAGTATGTCAAGGCTGTATGTAGTCATCCTGCTTGTTTAACTTATATGCAGAGTACATCACGTGAAATGCTGGGCTGGATGAAGCACAAGCTGCAATCAAGATTGCTGGAAGAAATATCAATAACCTCAGATATGTAGATGACACCACCCTATGGCAGAAAGCGAAGAAGACTGAAGAGCCTCTTGATGAAAGTGAAAGAGGAGAGTGAAAAAGTTGGCTTAAAACTCAACCTTCAGAAAACTAAAATAATGGCATCTGGCCCCATCACTTCACGGAAAATAGATGGGAAAACAATGGAAACAGTGACAAACTTTATTTTTTAGGCTCCAAAATCACTGCAGATGCTGACTGCAGCCATGAAATTAAAAAAACACTTGCTCCTTGGAAGAAAAATTACGACAAAACTAGATGGCATATTAAAAAGCAGAGACATTACTTTGCCAACAAATGTCCATCTAGTTAAGGCTATGGTTTTTCTAGTAGTTATGTATGGATGTAAGAGTTGGACTATAAAGGAAGCTTAGTGCCGAAGAATTGATGCTTTTGAACTGTGGTGTTGGACAAGACTCTTGAGAGTCCCTTGGCCAGCAAGGCGATCAAAGCAGTCCATCCTAAAGGAAATCAGTCCTGAATACTCATTGGAAGGACTGATGATGAAGCTGAAGCTCCAATACTTTGGCTATCTGATGTGAAGGGCAGACTCATTGGAAAAGACCCTGATGCTAGGAAAGATTGAGGGCAGAAGGAGAAGGGGACGACAGAGAATAAGATGGTTGGATTCCAACACCAATTCAATGGACATGAGTTAGAGCAAGCTCTGGGAGTTGGTGAAGGATGGGGAGGCCTGGAGTGCTGCAGTCCATGGAGTCAGAAAGAGTTGACACGACTGAGCAACTGAACTGAGCTGAATGAACAGGAAGAATAAAGTCACCTTTTCCTGACAAGGACTCTGCCAATGAAAAGTTAAGGAATCTTTGTATGCAATAGCCCTCCCAGCTTCCTTTTTGCCTCTATAAAAGTGTTCTCCTTCCCTTGCTCTGAGGGGACTTAACCTATAGTTAAGTCCAAGATTGAGGATTTTGAATGGCTATTCTTTGTTTATTCCCAATAAATCCACCTTTCCTGGAGAAATATCTGGCAGCCTATTTGTTCCAGGTCAACACTGATTATTTCTACCTACTCAATACAACATGACTTCTTAGGGTAGATGACCACCTTAACCCTAGAGGTTATATCACATCGTCAGACTCCAGCTCATTCTATGGCATTATATGCACCTTTAGGAATTTATACTGGTCTCTGGGGAAAAATAGACCAAGAGATGGAAAACCCAATTATATTGTGATCACCTGGAGTTGACTAGAGCTAATATTGTTTCTCCTTGTATGAACACAGTTGACTTATAGAAAAATAAGTTACATTATTTGAGTAAGTTTGTGATTTTGAAATTTTATGCTTGCTACTTATTATTTTATCTGTATTAGCCTACTTATTATTTTATCTGTATTAACAAGTTGCTTAATTTTGTCTTAGCTACTTGAATTTTCTGGGCTCTGATAATTTTTAAATAAATTATGCAAAATACCTTCACTAACTGAAGGCATACAGTGGACCTATATTTACTATATTTTATGTGATTTCTGAGGGAAAATATAATATTTTCAAAGTATAACATTAATGAGTATTTCAAAATTCTTAGCTTGAATTCTAAGTAAATTTAATGAAGCATTAATTGCATGTAGAAAACACACGTATGTCTCTTTTGGAATCATCCCAATACTATATCTTTTTTTTTTCTTTTGATAATAAGCAATCTGTTTCTCTAGATTTTAAAATGTGTTGATAAACATATACTATTTACTCATTTTTTCAGTCTTTCCCTCACTCATTCATGCACCTTTACAAATTAAAATTATTTAAGGAGAAACATTTTTGTCTCCTTAGGGTAAAGGAAAAAGACAAGATTCTCAAAAACACAGGTAGGATCACTGGATTAAGATATTTCATTTACAAGTGAGGTAATCAGATACCCCACATAATTCATACTATTTACCTTAAAAGTTTTAAATGTGTTTGAAAAATTGCAAGACTTTGTTTATTGTTTAAACTAAGTTGAATAATAAGAAACAAATTTTGGTAAAAATAATATACAGTGATTTTCTTGGGCGAATGTTATTTACTTTTTGATAACTTAAAAAAGATGTTTTGTCATCTTCCCTTTCTTTCACACTTCTTTATCCTGTACATAAAAATTATTTTTTTTACTTCAAAATAATTATAGGCTCACTGGAAACAGAAAAAATATAAAGAAGCCTTTTTTTTTTTCTTTTTTGATTACAGTGGATGTGCAATGATTTCTTATAGCAGTCATCAGTGTTCATATATTGTCATCATCATCATCAGGAACATGTATTTTCCACCAAATTTGTTCCTGGAAAGATACAAGGGTACTGGAGAAGAGAATCTAGACCAAGAGGAAGAGTAATCCTTACAAATAGGTTTGACTCAAAAACCTTGCTTGGAAACTAGTATACTCATTTAAAAAAAGGCAAACTTAATTTTAATTAGTATAGCATATAATGGTAGAACATTTGATCTTCTAAACAGTGACAAAACTCAAAATTAATACTACAATTAAAGGAATTTTAAAGCATGTTTGAATTGCATCAACACACATGCACCTGTAGCAGCGCCTTGAGCATCACAGCAAGCATCTACATTACTGTTTTTATATTGATTAAGAACAGTATGTGAAGGTTCTCTATTTTCAAACAAGATTTTTTTTTTGGGGGGGGAGCGGATTCTTTTTTATTGGAATATAATTGCTTTACAATGTTCTGTAAGTTTCTGCTATACAATTAAGTGGAATCCACTGTAAGGATACATGTCCACTCCCTCTTGGATCTCCCTCCGGCCCCGACCCCCATCCCACCCATCTAAGTCATTAAAAAGAATTATTCTGTAACACTAAGACTGTGATATTATTGATACAAAGCTTTTTTTCTAAACCATCTGTTCTTTATTGACAAAGCTATAAAAGTATCATAAACAGAAATTGGCTTTATCTTTACATAACTGCTTCCATAATTTAAAAACATGCCCCAAACTAAAGACATAGTAGCAGAATGTTCTAAAATAGATTTAAATACTTAACATAGTTTTAAAGAAGGAAAAAATCAATTAAATATTAAGGAATTAAAAAAAAATACTTGTCAATTTTATTGTCCAGTTTAAAAATGTAGATGTTTGCCCCAGGGTCATGACATAGTATTTTAAGTGATGGCTTCTAACAGCTCTATTTTTGACACATGCCAAATGTTATAAGTGTCTTCAGGCTTTAATAAGTGCAGTATTTCCTCTACATGGGAGCTATGTGGTATAAGAGGCACTAGAGTTGATCTTTGAAGTGCAAGTTTCATGACCTGGTCATGAGGTTGACCACTTAGATGTATGTCACCTTTCCCTTCCCGGCTAAACTGAAATACATCCACTTCTTTGGGTTACTTTGTCAGTTAAATAAGAATATATATTAGGACAATTATTCAATAGAATATTACTTAACAGTTTTATTAATCTATATATTTTGTTAATGTTTAAATATCCAATATATTTCTACTAATAAGTTATCCATGCCATATGTTTACCTGGTAGTTACTGAATAATTTAGCTAGTATATATTTTTATAAATACTTTTTAAGTTATTTTAGAATTTTTTCAAATGATTTGTTTTATTTTAATTTCTTTATAAACTTTTTAAGCTTCTACTTTTTTTTTTTTTTTTTTTGTATCAGAAGTTGTCTAACCTGGCTTGCTCTCAAAAACATGACTGCTTTGTCTCATTTTTTTCTTCATCTTTCTTGAGTTTGTTGTATATAAATTGCTAATTTTCAGGACCTGCCCTAAAGAAATTCTTTTTTTTTTTATTCTTAAAGCTATGTTTCCTTAAATTAAACTTCTTCAGAACTGGAAGAGATCATGAGGAAGGAAAAATGGTAGCATGCTTTGGTGATGATTTATATTCTGCAGTGTATCAACACAGTCAAGTTTCTTGTTCAACTAATCATACTGTTATATTAATATTAAAGTAAGAAATATCCAATTGTCTAATTTTAAATCTCACATCTTAATTTTGCATGGAAACTCAGGAAAATTCATTTTTCTTTCTCCTTATAAACAGAGATAACTTCTCCTTTTATGTTTATTGCTAAAGGAAGAACTGGGTTGTTCAGCAGATGTCACTAGAAGGCTGTTGCTCTGTCCTTTTATGTTTGTGTAGTCTTACTAGCAAAGCTGAAATACACATGTTTTCAGTTGCTTTAATGTTAGACATATTTTAATGTCTCAATTTTAAGTGAAAATAGAAGAGAAAAATAGATGTCTTCAAATAAAAATAATTATTTAAGATGAAGAAACACAATTAATACACTATCATAGTGGTATTTTTTAGATGGCATTAAATGTGTATTAATGTAATGCAAGTCCCAATTAAATGATCACAGAAACTTAAGCTGATCAACATTACTTAGTAAGCAGTGAAACATAGATTTAATGGCTTGTTCTCTGTCATGTTATTAAAGAAACCTCTGTTGACATATTTGCTATTTCCAAACTCTGTCATGAGAAAGAAAACATGACTTGTCTGTTGGGCTTTTTTAGGACAGGAAATTCATGGAAACAGTAAGTTGACTCTATGGTCCCTTATCTTCATAAAATTCTCCTTAGACTTTAACTTTTATATTGCTATCTCCACTTAACATTCCTTTTTAATTTTGTTAATCATCATTATCTTAGGTTTACATAAAGGTCCCAGTCAACAAGTTCTCTTGGGTGGTTTCAATCTTCTCATTTTAGTAATGTGAAACACATGTGCACTTCTTGGACTGTTCTTACAATTCTCCTTGGTTTGTCCTCCTAGACAAGGCATTCTCAGTTCTGGAGTTCTTTTATTCTTCTTCTTCTTCTTCCTTTTAATGTCTCTTTGTCATCTAGTTCCTGCACTGTGAGTGCAAATTGAATTGATTTATTTTTTCCATTAATAATGATAAAAGTAGCTGAGTGTTGGCTGTGTTCTAGCCTCATTCCACAGCTCAGGCAGCTACCACACTGCTGTTTGTTGTTTCATCGCTCAGTCATGTCTGTCTCTTTGCAACTCCATTGACTGCAGCACACCAGGCTTCCCTGTCCTTCACTGTCCCCCAGAATTTGTTCAGATTCATGTCCGTTGAGTTGATGATGCCATCCAGCGATCTCATCCTCTGTCTCCCCCTTCTTCTCCTGCCCTCAATCTTTCCCAGCATCAGGGATTTACCAATGATTCTACTCTTCACATCGAGTGGCCAAAGTATTGGAGCTTTAGCTTCAGCATCAGTCCTTCCAATGAATATTCTCAATCCTTTAGGACTGACAGGTTTGATCTCCTTGCAGTCCCAGGGACTCTCAAGAGTCTTCTCCAACACAACCCTTGGAAAACATCAATTTTTTGGCACTCAGCTTTCTTTATGTTCTAGCTCTCACTTCTATATATGCTACTGGAAAAACCATAGCTTTGACTATATGGGCCTTTGTCAGCAAAGTGATGTCTCTGCTTTTTAATATGTTGTCTAGGTTTGTCATAGCTTTCCTTCTAAGGAGCAAGTGTCCTTTAATTTCATCACTGCAGTCAGTATCTGCAATGATGTTGGAGCCCAAGAAAATAAAATCTGTCACTGCTTCACCTTTTTCCCCACACTCCTTTAAATGCCTTATTAGCCTGGGTAGGCCCACTGTGCTCATATCTTGGTATCACAGCACTGCATATATACTTACAAAATCACTCACACAAGGTCCAGTGCAAATACTCCTTGTCTGGATTCTTTTGTGAATAGCTCTGTCCCAGGATTCAAGATTACTATTACCCTGACACAGTTACTCTCAACAACTGCTTCCTAACGTCTCCAGGAAAAACAAAGAAGGAATGAAGGCAAGGTGGGCCAGAAATACGTCAAGATCTTGACCATCTTACTCAACACATCCTCTCATCATTCATTAGCCAGAAAATACCAAATATCTCTGCTTCAAGCAAGAGGACTGAGAAATGCAATACAAATTACATTTTCCCTCTTCATATTCCTAGATTTTTGTATTATAAAGCACACATTGAAAAAACAATAGTCAACTTTCCTCATGACACTTTAAAAACTATCCATTGTCCTACCCAAAGTACAAAATAATAGGTTTTATGCTTCCATTGGCTTTTGCTTTTTTCATGCTTCCATATGCTTTTGCACTAAGCGCGGCGGCGGCTGCGACCGGCGCAATAAGTGTGGCTGAGAGGAGCTACTCCACGTTCGAGATCAGGGGCAGAAGCCGGGAGGACCCCATGCCCGAAGGGCGGCGGCCAAGAGGAGCTACCCCACGTCCGAGGTCAGGGGCAGAAGCCGGGAGGACCCCATGCCCGAAGGTCGGCGGCCAAGAGGTGTTACCCCACGTCAGAGGTCAGGGGCAGCAGCTGAGAGTGCCAGGCTGCGACGGCGCAGGAACGGCCTACAGGAGCTACCCCGCGTCCGAGGTCAGGGGCGGCGGCTGAGAAGAGATACCCTGGAAGGAGGTCAGGGGCGGCGGCCAGGAGGAGCTACCCTACGCCCCCACGCCCGAGGCCAGAGGCGGCAGCTGGGAGGACCAACCCGACATCCAAGGAGCAGTGGCTGCGCGGGCACAGGAGGGCCTAGAGGAGCTATCCCACGTTGAAGGTCAGGAAGGGCAGTGGTGAGGAGATACCCCTTGTCCAAGGTAAGGAGCAGCGGCTGCGTTTTGCTGGAGCAGCTGTGAAGAGCTACCCCACGCCCAAGTAAGAGAAACCCAAGTAAGATGGTAGGTGTTGCAAGAGGGCATCAGAGGGCAGACACACTGAAACCATACTCACAGAAAACTAGTCAATCTAATCACACTAGGACCACAGCCTTGTCTAATGCAATGAAACTAAACCATGCCAGTGGGGCAACCCAAAATGGGCAGGTCATGGTGGAGAGATATGACAGAATGTGGTCCACTGGAAAAGGGAATGGCAAACCACTTCAGTATTCTTGCCTTGAGAACCCCATGAACAGTATGAAAAGGCAAAATGATAGGACACTGAAAGAAGAAATCCCCAGGTCAGTAGGTGCCCAATATGCTACTGGAGATCAGTGGAGAAATAACTCCAGAAAGAAGGAAGGGATGGAGCCAAAGCAAAAGCAATACCCAGCTGTGCATGTGACTGGTGATAGAAGCAAGGTCCGATGCTGTAAAGAGCAATATTGCATAGGAAGCTGGAATGTCAGGTCCATGAATCAAGGCAAATTGGAAGTGGTCAAACAAGAGATGGCAAGAGTGAATGTCGACATTCTAGGAATCAGTGAACTCAAATGGACTGGAATGGGTGAATTTAACTCAGATGACCATTATATCTACTACTGCGGGCAGGAATCCCTCAGAAGAAATGGAGTAGCCATCATGGTCAACAAAAGAGTCTGAAATGCAGTACTTGGATACAATCTCAAAAATGACAGAATGATCTCTGTTCGTTTCCAAGGCAAACCATTCAATATCACAGTAATCCAAGTCTGTTCCCCAACCAGTAACGCTGAAAAAGCTGAAGTTGAACAGTTCTATGAAGACCTACAAGACCTTTTAGAACTAACACCATAAAAAGATGTCCTTTTCATTATAGGGGACTGGAATGCAAAAGTAGAGTCAAGAAACACCTGGAGTAACAGGCAAATTTAGCCTTGGAATATGGAATGAAGCAGGGCAAAGACTAATAGAGTTTTGCCAAGAAAATGCACTGGTCATAGCAAATACCCTCTTCCAACAACACGAGAGAAGACTCTACACATGGACATCACCAGATGGTCAACACCAAATCATATTGATTATATTCTTTGCAGCCAAAGATGGAGAAGCTCTATATGTCAGCAAAAACAAGACCAGGAGCTGACTGTGGCTCAGATCATGAACTCCTTATTACCAAATTCAGACTGAAATTGAAGAAAGTAGGGAAAACCACTAGACCATTCACGTGTGGCCTAAATCAAATCCCTTATGATTTTACAGTGGAAGTGAGAAATAGATTTAAGGGCCTAGATCTGATAGATAGACTGCCTGGTGAACTATGGACTGAGGTTCGTGACATTGTACAGGAGACAAGGATCAAGACCTTCCCCATGGAAAAGAAATGGAAAACAGCAAAATGGCTGTCTGGGGAGGCCTTACAAATAGCTGTGAAAAGAAGAGAAGCAAAAAGCAAAGGAGAAAAGGAAAGATATAAGCATCTGAATGCAGAGTTCCAAAGAATAGCAAGAGATAAGAAAGCCTTCTTCAGCAATCAATGCAAAGAAATAGAGGAAAACAACAGAATGGGAAAGACTAGAGATCTCTTCAAGAAAATTAGAGATACCACGGGAACATTTCATGTAAAGATGGGCTCGATAAAGGACAGAAATGGTATGGACCTAACAGAAGCAGAAAATATTAAGAAGAGGTGGCAAGAATACACAGAAGAACTGTAAAAAAAGATCTTCATGACCCAGAGAATCACGATGATGTGATCACTGACCTAGAGCCAGACATCCTGGAATGTGAAGTCAAGTGGGCCTTAGAAAGCATCACTATGAACAAAGCTAGTGGAAGTGATGGAATTCCAGTTGAGCTCTTTCAAAACCTGAAAGACGATGCGGTGAAAGTGCTGCACTCAATATGCCAGCAAATTGGGAAAACTCAGCAGTGGAAAACTCAGGACTGGAAAAGGTCAGTTTTCATTCCAATCCCAAAGAAAGACAATGCTAAAGAATGCTCAAACTACCGCACAGTTGCACTCATCTCACACGCTGGTAAAGTAATGCTCAAAATTCTCCAAGCCAGGTTTCAGCAATATGTGAACCGTGAACTTCCTGATGTTCAAGTTGGTTTTAGAAAAGGCAGAGGAACCAGAGATCAAATTGCCAACATCTGCTGGATCATGGAAAAAGCAAGAGAGTTCCAGAAAAACATCTACTTCTGCTTTATTAACTATGCCAAAGCCTTTGACTGTGTGGATCACAATCAACTGTGGAAAGTTCTGAAAGAGATGGGAATACCAGACCACTTGACCTACCTCTTGAGAAATCTGTATGCAGATCAGGAAGCAACAGTTAGAAGTGAACATGGAGCAACAGACTGGTTCCAAATAGGAAAAGGAGTCTGTCAAGGCTGTATATTGTCACCCTGCTTATTTAACTTCTATGCAGAGTACATCATGAGAAACGCTGGACTGGAAGAAACACAAGCTGGAACCAAGATTGCCGGGAGAAATATCAATAACCTCAGATATGCAAATGACACCACCCTTATTGCAGAAAATGAAGAGGAACTCAAAAGCCTCTTGATGAAAGTGAAAGTGGAGAGTGAAAAAGTTGGCTTAAAGCTCAACATTCAGAAAACTAGGATCATGGCATCCGGTCCCATCACTTCATGGGAAATAGATGGGAAAACAGTGGAAACAGTGTCAGACTTTATTTTTGGGGGGCTCCAAAATCACTACAGATGGTGACGGCAGACATGAAATTAAAAGACACTTACTCCTTGGAAGGAAAGTTATGATCAACCTAGATAGCATATTCAAAAGCAGAGACATTACTTTGCCAACAAAGGTCCGTCTAGTCAAGGCTATGGTTTTTCCAGTGGTCATGTATGGATGTGAGAGTTGGACTGTGAAGAAGGCTGAGCACCAAAGAATTGATGCTTTTGAGGTGTGGTGTTGGAGAAGACTCTTGAGAGTCCCTTGGACTGCACGGAGATCCAACCAGTCCATTCTGAAGGAGATTAGCCCTGGGATTTTTTGGAGGGAATGATGCTAAAGCTGAAACTCTAGTACTTTGGCCACCTCATACGAAGAGTTGACTCATTGGAAAAGACTGATGCTGGGAGGGATTGGGAGCAGGAGGAAAAGGGGACGACAGAGGATGAGATGGCTGGATGGCATCATCGACTCGATGGACATGAGTTTGAGTGAACTCCGGGAGTTGGTGATGGACAGGGAGGCCTGGCGTGCTGCGATTCATGGGGTCGCAAAGAGTCAGACATGACTGAGCGACTGAACTGAACTGAACTGATGCTTCCATTTGTAAGATTTTAAGATATAAACACTAGCATTATAGTTCAAACCTGCTAAAAAATGGAAGTTATCAAAATATATTGTAGAAAATTTAGTGTTACAATGCATTACTATAAAAGATTCCTTATCTATTAAATTTTCTATTAAATATATACTGAATTTATAATTGAAAAAATTCCTCTAGTAGACTGAGTAGTTGGTTTGGGTTTGAAATGTGATAATATGGTTACACTTGTACAGTCTATTATGACTATCATGCTGACCTCTCTGGGGACACAATTTTGTCAGCAATTATTTCTTATGGACATGAATTTCAGCAAACACCAGGAGATAGTGAAGGACAGATGAGCCTGATGTGCTGCAGTCTATAGGGTCCAGAGTCAGAAAGGACTTAATGACTGAAAAACAGCACAGTGCTTTTCTAAGTCATTCAGGCTTCTGTTGATCACACTGAGGCCCATTTTACTTCACTTTACCTCCTCTAGAATTTTATATATTTTTGTCTTTTTATTAGATTATTTATATCTACCAGAAATTGGCTGTACTATCATACTTCATTTTAAAATGATTTAAATTGCTAACGTTTCCCATAATAGAACACAAAATATATGCAGTGATGTTTGATGTCATTTAAATTAAATTATCAGCTTGATAGCCACATCAATAATGTAATTTTAAATTCTATTTGTTACTTGATAGAACTAAAAAAGCTGGGACATATATAACTTCATGGAAATTGTTTTACTTGATGTATATTTTAAAATACTTAATTCTGTGCATCTGTTTGAAATAAGTTTGACTATATATGCCTATGTATATGTGTGTGTATATGTGCCATGTGTGTGTATATATATATATATATATATATATATATATATATAGATCAGTTACTCAGTCGTGTCGGACTCTGCGACTCCATGAATCACAGCACGCCAGGCCTCCCTGTCCATCACCAACTCCCGGAGTTCACTCAGACTCACATCCATCGAGTCAGTGATGCCGTCCAGCCATCTCATCCTCTGTCGTCCCCTTCTCCTCTTGCCCCCAATCCCTCCCAGCATCAGAGTCTTTTCCAATGAGTCAACCCTTCGCATGAGGTGGCCAAAGTACTGGAGTTTCAGCTTTAGCATCATTCCTTCCAAAGAAATCCCAGGGCTGATCTCCTTCAGAATGCACTGGTTGGATCTCCTTGCAGTCCAAGGGACTCTCAAGAGTCTTCTCCAACACCAGATTTCAAAAGCATCAATTCTTCGGTGCTCAGCCTTCTTCACAGTCCAACTCTCACATCCGTACATGACCACTGGAAAAACCAAACCTTGACTAGATGAACCTTTGTTGGCAAAGTAATGTCTCTACTTTTGAATATGCTGTCTAGGTTGGTCATAACTTTCCTTCCAAGGAGTGTCTTTTAATTTCATGGCTGCCGTCACCATCTGTAGTGATTTTGGGGCCCAGAAAAATAAAGTCTGACACTGTTTCCACTGTTTCCCCATCTATTTCCCATGAAGTGATGGGACCGGATGCCATGATCCTAGTTTTCTGAATGTTGAGCTTTAAGCCAACTTTTTCACTCTCCACTTTCACTTTCTTCAAGAGGCTTTTTAGTTCCTCTTCACTTTCTGCCATAAGGGTGGTGTCATTTGCATATCTGAGGTTATTGATATTTCTCCCGGCAATCTTGGTTCCAGCTTGTGTTTCTTCCAGTCCAGCGTTTCTCATGATGTACTCTGCATAGAAGTTAAATAAGCAGGGTGACAATATACAGCCTTGACAGACTCCTTTTCCTATTTGGAACCAGTCTGTTGTTCCATGTCCAGTACTAACTGTTGCTTCCTGACCTGCATACAGATTTCTTAAGAGGCAAATCAGGTGGTCTGGTATTCACATCTCTTTCAGAATTTTCCACAGTTTATTGTGATCCACATAGTCAAAGGCTTTGGCATAGTCAATAAAGCAGAAATAGATGCTTTTCTGGAAGTCCCTTGCTTTTTCCATGATCCAGCAGATGTTGGCAATTTGATCTCTGGTTCCTCTGCCTTTTGTAAAACCACCTTGAACATCAGGAAGTTCACGGTTCACATATTGCTGAAGCCTGGCTTGGAGAATTCTCAGCATCACTTTACTAGCGTGTAAGATGAGTGCAATTGTGCGGTAGTTTGAGCATTCTTTGGCATTGCCATATATATATATATATATATATATTTACAAATAATAAAGCAACAGCATCTATTATTATTGTTTTCTCTCTACATGTCAAAGAAAGTAAGCACTCGTGGGGGACACTGCCTACTGTGTTTATGTACTATAAGAGAAATTGGCAAAAATATTCCTGTTTTCCCCCTAGTTCAGAAACATAAAACAATTTATAAAGTATTATCGCTATGAAGAAAAATGAAGTGCTTTCCCTGTCTTGCTTTTAGCTGATCTTAGCTTAAGTGTATATCATATTGCTGATATTGAACAGAAGATATTTTCTTTTAACTGCTCTGACTTGGATAGTCTCCCAAAAGAAAAATGGAAAGAAAAGGCTTGTGATTTTCTATCCTGCACAAGTCTCCTCTGCTTACAGAAGCCTGCAAACCTGGTCCTGGCAATGGAGCAATGGTCATCATGCTCTCCTGAGGTCTTGTTGCTATGCAGGTGGGAAAATGGTGTGGCTCTCTCTTGCCTCTTCAGGAGAGTTAGACCCTCCCTCAGTTCATGGTGCAAATACATAATCATTTTTCTGAAGCAGACCGAGCCAGAGAGAAGAAACTGAGCTCTTTGAACTCAGTTCACATACTGTAAGTACATGTATCAAAAAGTACTTTTGGAATGTCTATCTTCAAAACTTCTACACAGATACAGATATAGATAGATAGTAGAGACACATATCTAATGACAAAGGAATCATTTAAATATTGATGTGCATCTTTACATATTTTCATATTTATTTTTTTTATGTCCCCAGCATCAGAGGGTCAATTTTTTCCCTAAATGCTTTTTAAAACATTTGTTTATTTTTTAATTGAAGGATAATTGCTTTACATAATTTTGTTGTTTTCTCAACAACAAAATTTTTTAACAAGAATCAGTCATCAGTATACATATATTTACTTTTAACAACTATTTTGGGCAACATAATTATGTCTGGTTAACTGATGAGAAGAACAAATATATACTCAAGATTAGAATTCATAAGTGGGAGAAATGGGATTTGAACCCAGGTCAGCAACTTCTCTACTATATACACTGAGTTATACTTTCAGGCGGTATGGTATTCATGGTGCTACTTTCTAAGGGCTTCTCAGGTGACACCTGAGAAGAGACACGGGTTCGATCCCCGGGTCAGAAAGATCCCCTAGAGTAGGAATGGCAACTTGCTCTAGTACTCTTGCCTGGAAAATTCCATGGACGGAGGAGGCTGAGGGGGCTACAATACATGGAGCTGCAAAGAGTCAGATGTGACTGAAAACACACACACACCTCCCATACACACTTTGTAAACTGAGAAGATTGAGAAGCCCTGGGGAGGAACTATATGCACTTAAGAAAAATATTATATTTCTGGAAGGATGCCTATTCACAGTGAATCACTCATAGGAAGACAAAATTCATACTTGATGGATACACTGATTCTTACATACTTTTCTCTAAAACAAAACACAAGAAGAAACTTTAAGAGTTATAACACTCCAGTGTCACTTCTGAAATTACTTCTTCCAGAGGTAATATATCTATAAAGTACAAAAATGCAATAGTATTTCTGCCTAGCAGAAATTGTTTTAGATTCTTGAAGCTAGTAAAAACATTTGACTTTGTACACTTAAATCTCTTTAGTTTTTGAAATAATCACCTCCAAAATTTGGATTTTTTTAACAAATGTATCCAAGGAACCCAACTATTACATTTTTATTTAACCTATTTGTGTTTTAATATATACATAGATAAATATGTATGTATTATCTTCCCTGGTGGCTCACCTGGTGGTTCAGTGGTAAAGAATTCACCTGCTAAGTAGGAGACAGAACTTGGATCTCTGGGTTGGGAAGATTTCCTGGAGAAGGAAATGGCAATGCACTCCAGTATTCTTCCCTGGGAAATCCCACAGACAGAGTGGCCTGGCATGCTATACTCCATGGGGTCACGATAGAGTATGACACAACTTAGGGACTAAACAACAACAACAGATAAGTATTTATTACATTTATAAAACTAAATAAATGATATTATACTTTTATTAATATGTTAGAGATCAGAAGATTAAATAAAACATATTATTCAGGGATCTTTCATCTTCTAAGGCATTTTAAAAATTATATTCTGTTTTTAATTGTGTTTCAATAAAGAAGGAATTTATATTATGTGCACTTCAACAGAAATTAACATATAGTAGATTAGCTGTGGGCAGGATCTATTAGCTTGGAGTTCTCAAATCTTTAGTAGAAGCTAGAAACTCAAGAAAGGAAACTTGTGGCCATCATAAGTCCATATCCTTGAAGTATAAGCGTGTTTATTTGTTCTAAACTAGAGTCAGAAAGATGAAAGGGCTAGTTTATGGAACATTTTCTATCTTCTTATTCTCACGGAATATGAGTTTATCTGTCATATATTTATTATTTTGTCCAGATAAATTGTGGCTCTAAGGAATTTATCATGGTAGTTTTTAAAGCATATAGGGTCAAGTTATGTGATTTTGGAATATATCTCTAGAAATGCATTCAGGCCACCACATGTGTCAGAAATCTAGAGAGTCACTAGAGACTGGAGCCATATACCATTTTACAAAGTGAAAGAAATTTCTGCAGAGAGGCAGAGGCTTGAGCAAAAGAAATGCTTCTGCCAACAGAGGCAGTTTGGCAAAGTGATTCATTTCTCTCCAGGTATATCCAAATGAACTAAAGCCCCATAAAAGAGTGTATCATTCTTTATTTCTGTTTTCAAAGTGTTCAAATCTATGAACTGCTGAAGTAGTATCCTGGCTCTATTATGTGTGCATGCTAAGTCGCTTCCGTTGTGTCTGACTCTGTGACTCTGGACTGTAGCCCACCAGGCTTCTCTGTCTGTGGGATTCTCCAGGCAAAAATACTGGAGTGGATTGGCATTCCCTTCTCCAGGGAATCTTCCTGACCCAGGGATGGAATCCACATCTCTTATGTCTCCTGCATTGGCATGTAGGTTCTTTACCACTAACTCCACCTGGAAAGCCCTGGCTGTATGACAAATTATTACAAAACATATGTACTCCTTATATATTAGAACTTACATCATTAGTGTCCTCTTCCAAATAAGTCTGACCTACAATGCCTAATTAAAACATTTTTAAATTTTTTATATAGTTCATTTTAACAAAACATGAAAAGAATAACTATGTGTTTGGATATTATTCAGTTCAGTTCAGTTCAGTTTGCTCAGTCATGTCTGATTCTTTGCGACTGCATGAATCGCAGCACACCAGGCCTCCCTGTCCATCACCAACTCCCGGAGTTCACTCAGACTCATGTCCATCGAGTCAGTGATGCCATCCAGTCATCTGATCCTCTGTCATCCCCTTCTCCACCTGCCCCCAATCCCTCCCAGCATCAGGGTCTTTTCCAATGAGCCAACTCTTTGCACGAGGTGGCCAAAGTACTGGAGTTTCAGCTTTAGCATCATTCCTTCCAAAGAAATCCCAGGGCTGATCTCCTTCAGAATGGACTGGTTGGATCTCCTTGCAGTCCAAGGGACTCTCAAGAGTCTTCTCCAACACCACAGTTCAAAAGCATCAATTCTTCGGCACTCAGCCTTCTTTACAGTCCAACTCTCTCATCCATACATGACCACTGGAAAAACCATAGCCTTGACTAGACGGACCTTTGTTGGCAAAGTAATGTCTCTGCTTTTGAATATGCTATCTAGGTTGGTCATAACTTTCCTTCCAAGGAGTAAGCGTCTTTTAATTTCATGGCTGAAATCACCATCTGCAGTGATTTTGGAGCCCTAAAAAATGAAGTCTGACACTGTTTCCACTGTTTCCCCTTCTATTTCCCATGAAGTGATGGGACCAGATGCAATGATCTTTGTTTTCTGAATGTTGAGCTTTAAGCCAACTTTTTCACTCTCCACTTTCACTTTCATCAAGAGGCTTTTTAGTTCCTCTTCACTTTCTGCCATAAGGGTGGTGTCATTTGCATATCTGAGGTTATTGGTATTTCTCCCGGCAATCTTGATTCCAGCTTGTGCTTCTTCCAGCCCAGCGTTTCTCATAATGTACTCTGCATAGAAGTTAAATAAGCAGGGTGACAATATACAGCATTGACGTACTCCTTTTCCTATTTGGAACCAGTCTGTTGTTACATGTCCAGAACTAACTGTTGCTTCCTGCCCTGCATACAGATTTCTCAAGAGGCAGGTCAGATGGTCTGGTATTCCCATCTCTTTCAAAATTTTCCACAGTTTATTGTGATCCATTCTGTAGGAGATCAGCCCTGGGATTTCTTTGAAAGGAATGATGCTAAAGGTGAATCTCCAGTACTTTTGCCACCTCATGCGAAGAGCTGACTCATTGGAAAAGACTCTGATGCTGAGAGGGATTGGGGGCAGGAGGAGAAGGGGACGACAGAGGATGAGATGGCTGGATGGCATCACTGACTCGATGGACGTGAGTCTGAGTGAACTCCGGGAGTTGGTGATGGACAGGGAGGCCTGGTGTGCTGCGATTCATGGGATCGCAAAGAGTCGGACACGACTGAGCGACTGATCTGATCTGATCTGATCTGATCAGAATTTTCCACAGTTTATTGTGATCCACACAGTCAAAGGCTTTGGCATAGTCAATAAAGCAGAAACAGATGCTTTTCTGGAATTCTCTTACTTTTTCCATGATCCAGCGGATGTTGGCAATTTGGTCTCTGGTTCCTCTGCTTTTTCTAAACCTAATGCTCTGTGAATGGAGATTTGAAACCTTAATTTAAAAGAATATGTCCTATGTAATTCTCATTAAAACACTGAAGTTTGATAATAATTGATATTTTTTCCTTTTTCTTACTTGATGAAGCCTAGTGTAGCATGTTTTTTTTGCACTGGATGGCAAATTAACAACAACAACCACCACCACACACCCAAAAAAAAAAAAAACACTGAATTTTAAGAGCCTCTAGCTTATCCTATCTAGTAAGGTTGAAAAATATTTCATGTAACATTGGGAAAATGTTTCATGTATAAATATGTATATATAGCGTATCACACTTTATGAGATATACATTTGTAAGTACTTTTTATCAATGATCAGGTTATATATCACTTGAATGAACATACCATAAAATATCATTATCATTTTAGGTCCATACATAACAATCAAATAAATAATTATGCTTTCTATAAATTTAACTCAATGTAAAGCTAATTTAAAATTTCAGAGATAGTTATTTCAAGTTTGAATTATTTGTAAAATTACCTTAATGTCTATTTCAAGGACTGATTTAATCCTTATGAAATGAATTTCAATTAATATTTATTGAATAGATGAATAGAACAGAATTGAACATTATATTTTGCGTTTTAACATGTTAAGCCAAAATATTTCCATGTGTTTCTATTAAAAGTTAATTGTAAGTACTTCATTCTATTCCATAGTAAATTTATTTGTTGTTCATTGAACTGTTTGAATGTCTGCCATTGGAGTTTTTACTAGGAGGACTATTGTTTAACATTTCATACTGAATTAGCATAAGTCTCTGATAAAGAATATTAACTTTCCTCTCTTTATTCAATTTTTGGATTTTAAAAGGCTTAATGTTTACTTAGGAAAGTATCTCTCAACTTCCAGATGAAGTGTTTCTGCCTAGACCACTAGGATTTGCCACAAGGATGAGAGATTCATGGTTGCTGGTAAAAAGTTTTTATGACTGAAGTGATGCTTGCAAACCTCAAAAACAAGAGCCCACTTTTGAATGTGGAATTGGATCTCGTTATCCAAAGTGAATTGGATCCATGTGCCTGTCAACTGAGGAAAATATAGAAAATGCAATCAGATTGGAAAAGGGTCAGATTGGAAAGATTGCATTTGATTGTGGCAGCAGGAATAAACTCTTTGCAGCTTTCCCAAAGGCAAATGATCTGCACTTGAGGACAGTTGCTTTATGCACTAGGATTCTTATCTGTGGTGCTATTTAAATGAGTGGGCATGGTTATCCGCAGAGTTCCTCTGAAAAAATTTCAGTTAGTTACCTGTGGCTCAGAGAGCTGACTTTGAAAGACAACGTGCTTAAGAAATTACATCTCAATGTTGAATTCTATGAGAAAAAATATTTTGACTTCTCTCTGTCCTTGCAGCATTATTTTCAAACTATTTTCCAGACACAGCCATTTATCTACCTGAGCAGCAGATTGCTCAAATAATTATCATTCATAATGTAGCCACAGGGTCTTTTAATCTTTTAATTGACTACTCTAGGAATTGTATATACATCAAAGGGTAACATTACAGGAAATAAAAATGCCTCTTAACATAGAGATTGCATTTAAAAGATTGTTTTTCTTTTTCTTCCTCCAGTACTTTCTCATTCTGACATCTAAAATTGCTTTTCTCCAACCTGTCGACAGGTTCACGTACAACATAGTTAAATGACTTTCCTGGCATTTGAGGAACCGATGAAGTTCAGTTTGCAATGAATTATAACATTAAAGAAAAAATAAGTACAGCCAAGATCCCCACATTCCACGGTTTTGCTGGATTTTTTTTTTCCAAAATAAAGATGAGTCTCTAAAGGTCCCAATTAAAATGGAAATAGAGGGAAAAAGATTTTTCTCTTTGCTTTTATTCTGTGAACCTGTGAAATCATAAATGAAGTTTATAGAATTATTACATGGTTACAGTGCTTCACACTTCCTTCTTTATTTATTTATTTTTTTTCCCCAGGAGAAGCCTTGACACAGCTGAATAGTCAAACCATTTCTGCTTTTCATGAACTTTCTGAGGAGTAAAAAATGGTACTCTTCTACAAATGTGAGTTATCTTAAAAAAGTTAATTCTGAAATTAATTTTGGTATCTGAATGAGTGAATAACTGAATCACAAGATTTTAAATCTTCAGTTCAGTTCAGTTCAGTTTAGTTGCTCAGTCCTATCTGACTCTTTGTGACCCCATGGACTGCAGCACACCAGGCTTCCCTGTCCATCACCAAGTCCTGTAGCTTGCTCAAATTCATGTCCATAGAGTCGGTGATGCCATCCAACCATCTTATCCTCTGTCTTCCCCTTCTCCTCCTGCCTTCAATCTTTCTCAGCTTCAGGGTCTTTTCCAATGAGTCAGTTCTTCGCATCAGGTGGCCAAAATTTTGGAGTTTAAACTTTAGCCTCAGTCCTTCCAATGAATATTCAGGACTGATTTCCTTTAGGATGGACTGGTTGGATTTCCTTGCAGTCCAAAGGACTCTCTAGAGTCTTCTCCAACACCACAGTTCAAAAGCATCAATTCTTCGATGCTCAGCTTCCTTTGTAGTCCAACTCTCACATCCATACCGGACTACTGGAAAGGCCATAGCTTTGACTAGACCGACCTTTGTTGGCAAAGTAATATATCTGCTTTTTAAATATGCTAAGTTGGCCATAGCTTTTCTTCCAAGGAACAAGCGTCTTTTAATTTCATGGCTGCAGTCACCATCTTCAGTGATTTTGGAGCCCCCTCAAAAATAGTCTGTCACTGTTTTCATTGTTTCCCCGTCTATTTGCCATGAACTGTTGGGACCAAATGAATGATATTAGTTTTCTGAATGTTGAGCTTTAAGCCAACTTTTCCACTCTCCTCTTCCACTTTCTCCAAAAAGCTCTTTAGTTCCTCTTCACTTTCTAACATAAGGGTGGTGTCACCTACATATCTGAGGTTATTGATATTTCTCCCGGCAATCATGTGCTTCAGCTTCAATTCCAACTTGTGCTTCATCCAGTCCAGCGTTTCTCATGATGTACTCTGCGTAAAAGTTAGATAAGCAGGGTGACAATATACAGCTTTGACATACTCCTCTCCCAATTTGGAACCAGTCTGTTGTTCCATGCCTTGTTCTAACTGTTGCTTCTTGACCTGCATACAAATTTCTCAGGAGGCATGTCAGGTGGCCTGATATTCCCATCTCTTATAGAATTTTCCACAATTTAAATCTTAACCTGTGGGAAACAATGTTCATAGAATTGTTTAGTATCCACTTTATATATATATAAAGTATATCTATATAAAGTATAAGTATATATATATATAATATATATTGTATTATATATGTATATATATGTATATATGTATATATAATGTATATATGTATACATATATATATAGTATACACTTATATATATATAAAGTATATATATTTTTATATATATATAAAGTATATGTATATATATACTTTATATATAAAGTATATATATATAATATATATATAATTGTTTAGTATCCACTTTATTTATATATATATAAAGTGGATACTAAACAATTATATTATATATATATATTGTATTATATATATGTATATATGTATAATATATATGTATTATATATATGTATATATATACAATATATATGTAATATATATTGTATTATATTATTATAATATACAATTATAATTATTATATATTATATATAATACATTATATATATAATATAAAGTGGATACTAAACAATTATATATAATTATATAATATATATTATTTATATTATTATAATATAGAATATATAATATAATTATAATATATAATATAATATATATTATATTATATACATAAATATAGTATCCAGTTTATATTAAATAACCACAAGTATGATGGTCATGCTACATTTTAGATTTGTTGTTACACAACAAGACAGAAATAAATTGAATTCCAGGTAGTGGCTAGTTTATTTGTATTTGGTAATGATAATTCTTTGACAGTAACAGTTAGATTTCACCAGTTATTTTTGATCCATTATCATCATATTACATTCAATAGAAAAATTAATTTCTCCCTCTAATCTTATAAAATTTAAGATTATAGATATAACATATTTATGTAACTGGTAGAAAATATGTTGATGAGGACAGACTTTTTTAGAGACTGAAAATCAAGATTTATATGACAGAAAGTTTTTCACCAAATATGTTGTTGTTGTGTGCTGGTCGTTCAGTTGTGTCTGACTCTTTGTGACCCCGTGGACTGCAGCCCACCAGGCTTCTCTGTCTATGGGATTCTACAGGCAAGAATAATGGAGTGTTTAGCTTTATCCTTCTCCAGGGATCTTTCCGACCCAGGGATGTAACACAGGTCTCCCACATTGGAGGCAGATTCTTTGCTGTTTGATTATAACTCCATAAAATTCTGCTTTCTTTTAGTCTATGGCCACTCATTTTATTTGCTTTTATGTCATGATTTTGGTTGGAATTTTAAAATTAGAATAGCAATACCAGAAACAAACATCAATAGTTTGATTTGGAACTAGGGTGAAGAATAACATTTGTTTATTTATTTTGCCCCCTGGAATATTGTTACATAAAATTTCAAAAATAGCCTTTATAAAAAAAGTTATAAGATTAAAAAATATATATATATAATTTTATTTTCAAGTCACTGACTCTTCAGTTCAAAGCACCAGCTTTGAGGTTTAATCAAAGGAGTATAGCCTTTGACTTATCTTTGAAGAAACTGTAGTGAAGTACACTATAAAAACACTTCCTCAGTGTCAACACTGAAACTTTAAAGGTGAGAAGTTCGAGTGGAAATGCTCAGTAGCCTAAAATAAAACTAACTCATAGTTTTAACTATTGACTATAGGCTAGTGAGATAATGTTTCTTTCTTACTCTTCTTTCACCTAAACTTATCTTAATCTCCGCATTTAGCAGACATGTAATCAAGTGTTTGTTGAATGAATGTTGAATACAACAGATCAAGTATTCATTAAAAAGCCATCACCAAATGACGCTTTACATGGTACATTATGCAATACAGAATCAGGCCGATTTGCCCCCAAACAGGATGACATTCTCAGCATGATAGTAGGCAAAACCATTGGCATCATTTGCTAGCAAACATTCATAACAAGAGTGTTATTTTAAATCACAGACATGTTGTGAATAATCACAGTCCAACAGATAAAATCATATTTAGAATATTGAAGTTTATTGTCTATTATGCCACAGAGAAATCAAAGAGAAGTTTACTTTTGTAAGAAAAATGTCATATATTTATTTTTACAACATTTTAAAGAATCTCATTCCAGAAAGGATTTGAGGTGAAAAATCTCTGTGATTAAGGGTACGAAGACTCTGATGATGGGAAAGATTGAGGGCAGGAAGAGAAGGGGGCAACAGAGGATGAGATGATTGGATGGCATCACTGACTCAATGAACATGAGTTTGAGCAAACTCCAGGAGATGGTGAAGGACAGGGAAGCCTGGTTTGCTGTAATCCATGAGGTCACAGAGAGTCAGACACGACTTAATGACTGAACAACAAGGGTAGAGTTTGAACATGTACAGTGAAAGATGAATACTCATTTAACCAACACCACAAGAAAAAAAATAGACTATTTCCATTATCCAAGAAAGTTTGTTCATGCTGCTTTCTAGAAAGCCCTCCAATCCAAGCAAACATTGCTCTAGTTTTGTTCATAGAGTAATCGGGTTGGCACTAGGCTCATGTCTACAGCTTTGTTTCTTGGTTCTTTCATTCAGTGTAATTTTGATTTTTTTTCCTTTGGTACTATAGCTGCATAATAAATTACCCCAGTGTAAACTGCATTAAATGAGTACAATGTTTACTGTACTCATGAATTCTGTATATGAATCAAAAAGGCCAGTTAAGGTGTCTTAACTCTACTTTGTGATTTCCATAGCCTCAGATGGAAGTTTTGAAGGTAGGGATCTCAAATCGTTTGACATCACTTAGAGGTCTCGTGGTTGAGGTTAATTGTCAGCTAGGATCCTCAGTTTCTCTCCCTGCAGTTTTCTGTATGTTGTCTCTTTTTGTGTGCCGGTATAGATTTTCTTATATCACCTGAGTTCCCAAGATGGTTTTCTCATGCTTAGACTGCAGTTATGGGTTCTTGGGAAGAAGACCACAGAGATTAAGTGCCATTCTCCCCGGTGGCTTAGATGGTAAAGCGTCTACCTGCAATGCGGGAGACCCGGGTTCCATCCCTGGGTTGGGAAGATACCCTGGAGAAGGAAATGGCAACCCACTCCAATACTCTTGCCTAGAAAATTCCATGGATGGAGGAGCCTGGTGGGCTACAGTCCATGGAGTCACGAAGAGTCAGACACAACTGAGTGACTTCACAACACATTCTCAACATGACTTACCAGTGATGATGTTAAATTTTGGCCAGCTGCCTGAATTAATGTCTACTAGATTTTTCCATTGAAAACTTTATTTTCTTCCTTTCCTATATTCTACCTTGTGAAAGTAAAAGTCACTCAGTCTTGTCCAACTCTTTGTGATCCCGTGGACTATACAGTCCATGGAATTCTCCAGGCTAGAATACTGGAGTGGGTAGCCTTTCCCTTCTCCAGGTTATCTTCCCAACCCAGGGATCAAATCCAGGTCTCCTGCATTGTGGGCGGACTCTTTACCGGCTGAGCCACAAGGAAAGCCTAAGAATACTGTAGTGGGAAGCCTATCCCTTCTCCAGCAGATCTTCCCGACCCAGAAATTGAACCGGGATCTCCTACTATTTGATGCAAGACACTAAACTTATCCCACAATCTAGAGGGTGGGAATTAAGCTTTATCTTTGAGGAGGGAGTATTTCCACAATTAATTTGGAATTCTTCAGATTTCCCTCTTCTATATTTATTCAGTCTTTTATTGATATCAGTAGATACTCATGAATTTCATTTCATACTGTGCTAATGATTCTGTTGCTCAGAATTCTTAGCCATTTAAAGCTCTTTTAAGTTGACTACTCTAGTGTCCCTTTGACATATCCACACCCTTTTGTTTTTTAACTACTTTCTTATTTGCTGTCATTACAAGATACTCCATTCTCAGCTGGGAAGAAAAAAGAAGAACCAGCCACTTTTCTAAGGATCCCTGATTTCTTTCATTGGAGAATAGTGTTAGAATCCAATAGCCTGGCTGAGTTTGCTTATTGCTACCGGGGTGTCATTATTTCTACACTCTCTCAGCAGTCAAAGTTAAGAAATATATGTGTTTATATTGACATATATATATATATATATATATATATATATATACACATACATACATACACACACACCCACATTTATTTATTTCTGTGTCCTTTGGACAGCAAGATGATCAAACCAGTCAATCCTAAAGCAAATCAATCCTGAATATTCATTGGAAGGACTGATGCTGAAGCTGAAGCTCCAATACTTTGGCCACCTGATGTGAAGAGCCAACTCATTGGAAAAGATCCTGATACTGGGAAAGATTGATAGCAGGAGGAGAAGGGGATAACAATGGATTAGATGTTTGGATAGCATCACTGACTCAGTGGACGTAAGTTTGAGCATCTGGCAGATGATGAAGGACAGGGAAACTGGCGTGCTGCAGTCTATGGGGTCACAGAGTCAGACATGACTGAGCAACTGAACAGCAACAAAGCTATCTATCTGTATGTATATTAAGGGGGGAATGAATTTATATTGATTTCTTCAGCTATAATAAATTCCCACATGGTTTATACTGTCTGTCCTCACTGACTGATTTGTAATCCAGGTGGTGCTACTGATAAAGAATCTACCCACCGATGCAGGAGATGCAGGAGATATGTTTGATACCTGGGTCAAGAAGATCCCCTGGAGGAGGAAATGGGAACCCACTCCAATGTTCTTGCCTAGAGAATCCCATGGACAGAAGAGCCTGGCGGTCTACAGTCCATGGGGTCTTAAAGAGTTGGACATAACTGAGCACAGCATAGCAGCACAGTCCAACAGTAAGAAAACTGGCTCTTACCATCTTTCCTACATTTACATATATGTTCAATCTCAATATCCATATACAGCAGTTTCATAATTTCTTTTACCCACATACCTATGAGAAATAACTTTACCAACTAAAGTGAATATCCATATAACTGTTTTCTTTTGGCCTAGATTTTCTAGCCAAAAGATCATTATCCAAAGTTATTTTAGGTAACACTACCCTCCCCATCACCTTTCAGTAAGATTACATTGCACATTAAAAAAAAAATTATTTATTTTAATTGGAGGCTAATTACTTTACAATATTGCAGTGGTTTTTGCCATACATTGACATGAATCAGCCATGGGTGTACATGTGTTCCCCATCCTGATCCCTCCTCCCACCTCCCTCCCTATCCCATCCCTCAGGGTTGTCCCAGTGCACCAGCCCTGAGCACCCTGTCTCATGCATCGAACCTGGACTGGTGATCTGTTTCACATATGATAATATACACGTTTCAATGCTATTTTCTCAAATCATCCCACCCTCATCTTCTCCCAAAGAGTCCAAAAGACTGTTCTATACATCTGTGTCTCTTTTGCTCTCTCACATATAGAGTCATCATTACCATCTTTCTAAATTCCATATATATGCGTTAGTATACTGTATTGGTGTTTTTCTTTCTGGCTTACTTCACTCTGTATAATAGGCTCCAGTTTCATCCACCTCATTAGAACTGATTCAAATGCATTCTTTTTAATGGCTGAGTAATATTCCGTTGTGCAAATGTACCACAGCTTTCTTATCTATTCATCTGCTGATGGACATCTAGGTTGCTTCCATGCCCTGGCTATTATAAACAGTGCTGCAATGAACATTGGGGTACACATGTCTCCTTCAATTCTGGTTTCCTTGGTGTGTATGCCCAGCAGTAGGATTGCTGGGTCATATGGCAGTTCTATTTCCAGTTTTTTTTTAAGTTGCACATTTTTAATAGAGTAGAATATTTTTGGTTTCAGTTTGGATTTCATTCTGGATCCTAAACCTCCTAATAATTATTACTTTTTAAAATTTTCATAGGTTAAATTTCACCTGTTGTGTTGTGAAGTTCTGTGAGTTTCAACAGAGACACTGCTACCACTGTATTATCCTGAATAGTCTCTCCAATTGAAAATACCTCCTGTGCCTCACCTGGTCATACAGCTCATCGAAAACACCTCTGGTGACCACTGGTCTCTTTCCTGTTCCTATAGTTAGTTCTGCCTTTTCTAGACGGTATCACTAATGAAACCATAGAGTATGTAGCTTTTATGGGTCTGTGTTTTTTCACTCAGAAAAATGCATTTAGGTCTCCTCCAAATGGTTACATGAATTATAGCTTGTTCTTTTTCATCGCTGACTAGTATTCCATTTAAATGTGTACCCCAATTTGTTTATCTGTTTGCTAATTGGAGGCCATGTTGGTTGTTTTTAGGTTTTGGTGATTGTGCATAAAGTTGCTTTGTGTGCCAGTTTTTGTGTGGATACAGATTTTAAAGACAGTTGAACCTAAGAGTGAAACTTCTGGATTGTGTGCTAATTCTGCATTTGATTCTGTAAGAAACCACCATAACTGTGGCAAAAAGACTGCCATAGTGCCTTGCAACCAGCGGTGCCTGAGACCTGTTGTTGCTCCAGATTCTCATCAGTGTTTGGTATTTACAAATTTTGTTAGGTATGTAGTGTCTATTTCTGGTTTTAATATACATATTCCTAATGATATATTATGTTGTGAAAGTGAAAAGTGAAAGTTGCTCAGTTTCATCTGACTCTTTGGGACCCCATGGACTGCAGCTCACCAGGCTCCTCTGTCCTTGTAATTCTCCAGGCAAGAATACTGGTGTGGGTTGCTGTTTCCTTTTCCAGGGGCTCTCCCCAACCAAGGGATTGAACCAGGGTCTCCTGCATTGCAGGCAGATTCTTTACCAGCTGAGCTATGCTTACTTCTCATCTGTGTATTTTCTTTAAGATTCTGTGAAGTTCTTTTGCATATTTAATATTTGTTTTAATTTTTTTCTTACCTTATTGAATTTTAAGACATCTTTATATATTATAGATAGAGGTCATTCATCAGATATATAATTTGTAAATATTTAGTTCCAGTCTGTCACTGGCCTTTTCATTCTCTTAATAGCATCTTTCACAGAGCAAAGTTTTATTAACATATACAATGAATTGCAATTTATCTTTTTCTTCCCCCAATGGAGAATGCTTCTGGTAGTGTACTCCTCATGAAACTCAAAATTACACAGATATTCCCATACATTTTCTTCTAGAAATTTTACAGTCTTGCATTTTAAGTTATTTATATTTTCCATCTTGAGTTAGTCTTGTATAAGGCGGGAGGTATGTGTTTAAATTCTTTTTATAAAATTTATGTCTAACCACTCAGGTAGCTTTGTTAAGAAGACTATTCTTTCCCCACTGAATTTCCATTCAGTTCAGTTCAGTTCATTTCAGTAGCTCAGTTGTGCCCGACTCTTTGTGACCCCATGAATCGCAGCACACCAGGCCTCCCTGTCCATCACCAACTCCCAGAGTTTATTCAAACTCATGTGCATCCAGTCGGTGATGCCATCCAGCCATCTCATCCTCTGTTGTCCCCTTCTCCTCCTGCCCCCAATCCCTCCCAGCATCAGGGTCTTTTCCAGTGAGTCAACTCTTCGCATGAGGTGGCCAAAGTACTGGAGTTTCAGCTTTAGTATCAGTCCCTCCAATGAACACCCAGGACTAATCTCCTTTAGGATGGACTGGTTGGATCTCCTTGCAGTCCAAGGGACTCTCAAGAGTCTTCTCTAACACCACAGTTCAAAAGCATCAATTATTCGGTGCTCAGTTTTCTTCACAGTCCAACTCTCACATCCATACATGACCACTGGAAAAAACATAGCCTTGACTAGACGGACCTTTGTTGGCAAAGTAATGTCTCTGCTTTTTAATTAAGATTCTCAAAACCCAGTTTACTACACTTGTGTCAGTGTATTCTATACTCCCTATCATGTTCAATTTGTCTTTGTGTTTACCCTTTTACTGATATTCTAGATTAATATAATTTTCTAGTAATACTTGAAATTAGATAATGTAAGTCGTCCATAAAATTAAAAAATGTTCTGAGTATTTTACTTTCTTTGACTTTAAGTTTATTTATACCTATAAAATGATTGCTGCAATTTATTGCTTTTATGTTGAATATACAGATATAATTATCTTTGTTAGCTGGACAGAGGTTTATCATGAATTAAAAAATATTGAGTCTTTTCCATGAACTTGGATTACTTCTCCATTTACTGAAAGTTCATTTGTTTCATTTATCAGGCTTTGGTAATTTTCTGCAAATAAGGCATGCTCATATTTTGTTAAGCTTATATCTAAGTTCTTCTCCCCCTTTTTTTTTGTTAAATTTATTTTTTATTGAAGGATAATTGCTTTACAGACTTTTGTTGTTTTCTGTCAAATCTCAACATGAATCAGCCATAGGTATACATAGATCCCTTTAAATTCTTCTCCTTTTTCATGTGGCCCCAAAAGTGTTAGTCCCTTAATTGTGTCTGACTCTCTGTGACCCCATTGAGTGTAGCCTGCCAGGCTCCTCTGTCCCTGGAATTCTCTAGGCAAGAATACTGGAGTGGGTTACCATTCTCTTCTCCTGGGGATCTTCCCAACCCAAGAAGATGGTACAATTGGTAAAATAGAAAAGTCAGCCTATGACACCTTTGGTGTCTGCCTGGGAATATCCACCTCTTGTTATCTCTTGTTATTATTTAGAAAACTGAAAATTTTCATCATGAATAATGATTTCGTCAACCTTCTAGACTGAATTTTACCTTATCCCCACAAAGACAAATGTTATGTTACAGCTTATGACAACAACAACAGTAATAATGCAACACAGTGGCACAAATACTTTGGAATAACTTTAAAATTTCAAGAGAGAGAGAGAGAGAAATCCTGGTTATAAATATTGCTGAGAAACCAAAGTCAATTAGCGGGGAGAGAAATGTAGGTGGCAAGTTGCCAAAAGCATAAATCTGTAAAGTGAGAAAAATTTCTAAGAGTAATTAGAAAATAAATTTCTTTGTAAATCAAGTACTCAAATTTTAGGAAGAAGAGTCTGATTTATTTTCCCTGAGGGAAATGGCTTTTCACTTGCATTCAATACTGTAAATATATAAAATATCATGCACAGATGACTTGCTCTCTGGATGAGGGTGTTCACATTTCCTCATTGTCTTTCTGAGTAGGAGAAATACACCCTCCTTGGGCAGAAAGCTGTATGGCAAATGTGCTCAAAAGGCTGATGACTGCAGTTGAGAAGAGCCTCAGAAGTGGGAACCTGGTATATTGTCTCAAGTCATTCACATTTAAATGACCTGAAAACTAGAGCTTTCAGTTATTCTTTTAGCTCAGGAGAGAACTTCCCTGGTGGTGCAGTGGATAAGAAACCTCTTGCCAATGCTGAAGACATGAGTTCCATCCCTGCGCTGGGAAGATCCCACATACTCTGGAGCAACTAAGCTCATGAACCACAATTACTGAGCCTGCGCTCTAGAGCCCACGTGCTGCAACTACTGAAGCCCACACACCATGAGCCTGTGCTCCACAACAGGAGGCATCGCAATGAGAAGCCCATGTACTGCAATAAAGAGTAGCCCTCGCTCACCGCAACTAGAGAAAGCCCACGCAAAGCAACGAAGACCAAGCACGGCCAAAAATAAACAAAATTTTAAAAAAGAATTAATAAGAGAAAACAGAAAGTTGCAAGAAGACTCATATCTTTTAGTACTATTATTGCATGACCCATCATATGAGCTTTTAAAATATGTTTTCAACAATCTTGAGTGGAAGTTGCTACAGGCAACAAAATTTTCAGTTACTGCCCTGGATTTTATGCACTTAATAGTCATGGCTAATGTGTACCAACAGTAGGATAATCAACTGTCTCCATCACCTGTGACTGAGAAAGAACCTAGTCATGGGGCTTCCAATGCTACAAATGAGAAAGTCACAAGCCAACTGGGACAACTCATCACTCCAACTGGCACTTACCATGTCCAAGGTACTTAACGCATCTCTCCACATTTAATACACTCATAAACCATGTGCAGTGTCCATGAGGATTGTAACCATGCAGTGGGAATTCAGGGGCTACATTCTTTCTCATGTTGGCACATAACTTCGTAACTTTGGAGTTTGGGTAGAGATAAATGGGAAGAACAGAGCATTCATTTGTGTTAGCTGCCTGGACTATTGCTATTCTATTTTTCATCCAAAATGAATCAAAGGAAGCAAAACAGGTGGCAAGGGCAAAATACACAAGGGTGTTAGACTAGGTGTGCTTCATATAGATGGATTGAGTTTATCCCAAGCAGGGTTCTCTCGGAAGCAGCTGTCTGTGATAGATATTAGTGGGCAGAGAATTGTCTGAGAGTTAATACTAGTGGGCAGAAAAGCAAGGAAAGAGGAGAAGACCCTGGGAAAGGTTAGGCTGACATGTAGTTCAGACAATCCCCAGCTGACCTCATAGACACTGTGAAGCTGAAATAGTCAACAGTAGTAGGCTATGATGGAACGAGGGTCCAGAAATGAGTCACCTGTGAAATTAGAACGATGACTTCCATGAGACTAATATGCATAGTGTAGATTAATTAGTCACTTGACATAGAGTGATGCAGTTAGAGAAGGAGAAATAAAACAGGATTGCTTGCTGAAAAAGCCCTCAAGAGCTTGGGGAATAAGAGCGCATTTCTGAAGGCATATCTGTGCAGCACATCATAGAATCTTTACTGTTGTAAACGGAACCAAGACTTCCTATAGAGATTAATTTCCCTCAGAACCAGTGAAATCTCAAATAATATAATTAAAGATTAAAGGGTCTATAGCATTCTTTTTTTGGTATCCCCTTCGCTTAGGAAGCTGCTTGATTTTATAAAAATGCTAGTGAATGACGAATTAATTAATGATTTGACTTCCTATTTTTACCTCCAAAATTTAAACTTATAGACAAAAATAATGTCTGATGTAACATATACTCAGGCCAGAAATTCCATCAAAGCATGAGTAAACTTGCCATATATGGAAGGGGCTGTGTTTTAGTACCACATGCACTCTTCCTAGATCATAGAGCTTTAATGGTTCTTCATGATCAAAGTTTTCAAATGCCACGTATCTTCAAAGGAGTTGTCATATCTCTGGGTTTGAGTAGAGAGGTCATTCACATCCAGTCACTGGCTCTGTCCCTGAATTCCAAGCTTTCAGAACAGTGACTCTGTTAATGCTGTTAATTGCAAAAGCAGTTTACAACCAAAACACAAGAAAATGAAAATATGTGCTATGAATTTTGGTCACATGCTGTCATTGGCCCAATGTTATGAAAACAAAGGTTACCAAAGATAGGCCAAGTATGCAGCATCACTGAAGATCTCCCAAACTGCTTCACTACATATTCACTATTTTGAAACATGTTGTTGCATGTTATTTTCTACCAAATGTTTTATTATTGAACAGTAATGCCATGTGAAGTAAAATAGTTTTCTCATATTATTTCAGAAAAAAAGACAATGCTTCATGAGATAGAATGGTAAAGATGTTTGCATATATATAAGGAATACCAGTTATATATTTTCATAATAATATCTGACCTTTAAAATGAGTGATATATCACATTACAATTTATAGTCTATTAACTTCTTTGTGTTTTCTGCCAGGCTTTAAATGAAGGTGTAGACAAGGGTATATTTTTTCCTTGTTTTTGGTATGGAGTCACTGAATAGTTTCACATTTGTCAATGTGAATATAATAAATCTATTATGTATTTTTATCTTTTGTTTTGATTTTTTCTCAATTTATGTAAAATAAGTAACTTCCTAGCTCCTTATCCTTTGCCTTCCCTATCTCTTATACATAGATTCTCTGGAAATACAGATCCCATTCATGTTTTTTTTTTTCCCTTTAAATATTTAATATTTAACAAGTGATAAAATGTAGCTAAGATGTATATATTTCTTAGCAAAGATAATCCCGTTAATTTTTTCCTCTGATTTCCTTATTTCAATTAAATTTAAAATAATGGATTGAGGAACTCAATGGATTTATTTAATTGTCAAAGAAATTCTAGAGTAAAACTGATGTATGCTGTTGAAATCAAGCTTTGAAAGGACAATTTATCAGAGGTATTTAGACAGAACTCTAGATCTATTTATTTTTTGAGCAAGTCCATGATAAATTTCTAAGGTAAGCTGGCAAGTTTATGTTCTTAATTTTTTCTGTATTCAAATGCTCCACTATTTTTTTTACATAACATGTACTACAGCAAATGTCTCTGTTTGTACCTAAAATATTATTTCTTTCATGCAATACTTTCATTCATCTTTAAATTGATCTCTTATGATTCTGAAATTTTATGCTTTTTAATAAATTGTGCAAGCTTCACTGGTGGCTCAGATAGTAAAGAATCTGCCTGCAACACAGGAGACTTGAGTTTGATCTTTAGCTCTGGAAGATCCCCTGAAGAAGTGAATGTCTACCACTCCAGTATTCCTGCCTGGAGAATTCCATGGACAGATGAGCCTGGCAGTCTACAGTCCATGGTATGGCAAAGAGTTGTGCCATTGAGCAACTAATACTTTTCACTCTTAGTGGATAAGAAGTAAGTCTCCGGTTGGTCTTGACCCAATCAAAAAATGGGCCAAAGAACTAAATAGACATTTCTCCAAAGAAGACATGCAGATGGCTAACAAACACATGAAAAGATGCTCAACATCACTCATTATCAGAGAAATGCAAATCAAAACCACTATGAGGTACCATTTCACGCCAGTCAGAATGGCTGCCATCCAAAAGTCTACAAGCAATAAATGCTGGAGAGGGTGTGGAGAAAAGGGAACCCTCTTACACTGTTGGTGGGAATGCAAACTAGTACAGCCACTATGGAGAACAGTGTGGAGATTTCTTAAAAAACTGGAAATAGAACTGCCTTATGATCCAGCAATCCCACTGCTGGGCATACACACTGAGGAAACCAGAAGGGAAAGAGACACGTGTACCCCAATGTTCATCGCAGCACTGTTTATAATAGCCAGGACATGGAAGCAACCTAGATGCCCATCAGCAGGTGAATGGATAAGAAAGCTGTGGTACATATACACAATGGAGTATTACTCAGCCATTAAAAAGAATACATTTGAATCAGTTCTAATGAGATGGATGAAACTGGAACCTATTATACAGAATGAAGTAAGCCAGAAAGAAAAACACCAATACAGTATACTAACACATATATATGGAATTTAGAAAGATGGTAACAATAACCCTGTGTACGAGACAGCAAAAGAGACACTGAAGTATAGATCAGTCTTATAGACTCTGTGGGAGAGGGAGAGGGTGGGGAGATTTGGGAGAATGGCATTGAAACATGTGTAATATCATGTATGAAACGAGTCGCCAGTCCAGGTTCGATGCACGATACTGGATGCTTGGGGCTGGTGCACTGGGACGACCCAGAGGGAGGGTATGGGGAGGGAGGAGGGAGGAGGGTTCAGGATGGGGAACACAGGTATACCTGTGGCAGATTCATTTCGATATTTGGCAAAACTAATATAATATTGTAAAGTTTAAAAATAAAATAAAATAAAATTGAAAAAAAAAAAAAAAGCTTGTTTGGGTTTTTCCGTAACATCTGACTTGCAATGGCTTATTCTTTCTACATGAAAATAAATGTGAGTCTGACATGAGGTATGAGTTTTAAAGTTATAATAATTAGATACAGAGTGGTAAAATATGCTGTGTGTATTTTGACCTGCCTCTTGAGAAACCTGTATGCAGGTCAGGAAGCAACAGTTAGAATTAGACATGGAACAACAGACTGGTTCCAAATAGGAAAAGGAATACGTCAAGGCTGCATATTGTCACCCTGCTTATTTAATTTCTATGCAGAGTATATCATGAGAAACACTGGGCTGGAAGAAACACAAGCTGGAATCAAGATTGCCGGGAGAAATATCAATAACCTCAGATATGCAAATGACACCACCCTTATGGCAGAAAGTGAAGAGGAACTAAAAAGCCTCTTGATGAAAGTGAAAGAGGAGAGTGATAAAGTTGGCTTAAAGCTCAACATTCAGAAAATGAAGATCATAGCATCTAGTCCCATCACCTGATGGGAAATAGTTGGGGAAACAATGTCAAACTTTATTTTTGGGGGCTCCAAAATAACTGCAGATGGTGATTGCAGCCATGAAATTAAAAGACGCTTACTCCTTGGAAGGAAAGTTATGACCAACCTAGATAGCATGTTAAAAAGCAGAGACATTACTTTGTCAACAAAGGTCAGTCTAGTTAAGGCTATGATTTTTCTAGTGGCCATGTATGGATGTGAGAGTTGGACTATAAAAAAAGCTGAGTATCAAAGAATTGATGCTTTTGAACTGTGGTGTTGGAGAAGACTCTTGAGAGTCCCTTGGACTGCAAGGAGATCCAACCAGTCCATCATAAAGGAGATCAGTCCTGGGTGTTCATTGGTAGGACTGATGTTAAAGCTGAAACTCCGATACTCTGGCCACGTGATGCGAAGAGCTGACTCATTGGAAAAGACCCTGATGCTGGGAAAGATTGAGGGCAGGAGGAGAAGGGGACTACAGAGGATGAAATGGTTGCATGGAATCACCAACTCAATGGACATGGGTTTGGGTGGACTCTGGGAGTTGGTGATGGACAGGGAGGCCTGCTGTGCTGCAGTTCATGGTGTTGCATAGTCGGACATGACTGAGTGACTGGATTGAAGACTGAAGATTTCATGTGGTCAGAGTGACAGCAGTAGGACTGTGATTGGTAAATATATTCATGTTTTATTTTTATGTGATTATAATAGCTGTTGTGTTTTGTTTTGTGTTGTTTTGAAATGGACAGAAAAACAAAAGCAACTTAACTTTTATTTTAAAAAGTTGGCGTATTGTAAATTCTGCCCTTATCTACTATGACAAATCAATGCATTCTTACATACTTTACCTAAACTCTACTTAGCAGAAAGTCAGAAGTTTATGTTGCTATCAAGATGGAGAATATTTTAAAACCTTAGGTCTACTGAAGAATCTTAACTTACTTTTGGTAAAATTTATAGTTAGCTGTACAAGTATTATTTGAAAGAAAAGCCAGGATCTTTATGTTACTCCAAATCTCTATCTTGGGTATGTAATATATTTTCTTAAGATCACAAATAATTTTCACACATATTATTTCATTTGCTGTTGGATTTTATTAAATTGAATCCTTTTTATCATTCTCTCTATAGACATCATAAAAGCTGTCTCTATGTTTTTGTTTTATTGAATAGAAACAAACATATTCTCTTTTCATTATAGATATTGCTACTGAAAAATCTACTCCTCCATATCAGTCATCTCACATTTTACTGATTTTATGATATTCTGCAGTGAAAGTAATTTAATAAAGACTAATTTCTCTCTGACCTTAAAAAAAAATAACATTTAGTGAGTATTTATGCTTTGAAATATTTTGTCTTATTGACTATCCATCATCCTAGAGGTCTTGCCAGGTGGTGCTAGTTGTAGAGTCCACCTGCCAATGCAGGAGACTCGGATTCTGTCCCTGGGATGGTAAGATCACCTGAAGAAGGAAATGACAACCCAACCCTGGATTCTTGCCTGGAAAATTACATGAACAGAGGAGACTGGTGGGCTACAGTCGATGTGTGGCAAAGAGTCAGACGTGGCTTAGCAACTGAACATGCACACAATCTGAGACAGGAAAGTTTTTACTTTGTTAAGATCGTATAGCTGGGAGAGACACTGAATGATTCAGATACAAAATTAGAATAATAACCTGTGAAAAAAATAAGTATATTATATACTTGGAACTAGTTTAACATTATAGAATTAATCTTACAGAAATATATATTAAAGAGTTGTGAATGTCTCTATCAAGTGTAATTCCTAAGAGTATTCTCTTTAAGCACATCTGTGTGGGAGGTGTTTCATGTTTTATAAACTGCCTTCCATGTTTCCCCTTCTGTATTGGCAGACAGCCTGAAGCTCCTCATAACCAACCTGACTTTTATTTCCTTTATTAACAATTTTGGCTTTGTTATCTGTTTGTCAGGTGATATTTTCCTTTTTTTAAAAAAAGTTTGATAGTTTTGTGAAAACATTTCTAAATTTTTATAATTATGGCATGATTTTCCTAAACACATAATTTTTCATTATAAATGCATAAGTTCAAATATATCTTTTAATCAAGAAAGTTTATGTTAGCTACAGAAGTTAGTATGTGTTGTTCCCATGGCTTCTGTTGTCTTTGTGTTGTCCTCATGTTGGGTTTTCTGGGGTTACCTTCCACATCCTTTGCTTGCTCTCAAACCTGTTTAAATCTCTATTCACTTGCAATACTTTCAGTTTAATTTCCTTTCACCATCACACAATAAATATTTTTATTTCTTTCTAAATGATTTCTATGGAAGTCTAGTTATTTCTCTTTATCATTTTCCTTTTTTGTGTGTTTTCCTTCTTATCTAATCATTCATACCTGAGTGTCTTTAATTCTGATTATACTCTTCTTTCACATCTTTGTTTGAATTTTGATATTTTAGCTTATTTGGAGATAATACATTTTTGTTTCTCATGTTTTGTGACTATGTCTTTCTGCTGTTGCTGCCGCTGCTAAGTTGCTTCAGTCCTGTCCGTTTGTGCGACCCCATAGATGGCAGCTCACCAGGCTCCCCCCTCCCTGGGATTCTCCAGGCAAGAACATTGGAGTGGGTTGCCATTTCCTTCTCCAATGCATGAAAGTGAAAATTGAAAGTGAAGTTGCTCAGTCGTGTCCGACTTTTCGTGACCCCATGGACTGCAGCCCACCAGGCTTCTCCATCCATGGGATTTTCCAGGCAAGAGTACTGGAGTGGGGTGCCATTGCCTTCTCCGCATGTCTTTCTACCATCTTCTTTATTGCTTTTAACCTGGCTGCCCTGGGTCTCAGGTGTGGCATGTGGGACCTTTTAGTTGTGGAAGGCAGGATCTTTAGCTGTGGCATGAGAACACTCAGTTGCAGCACATGGGATCAAGTTCTCTGACCAAAGGTCACACCTAGGCTACCTGTGTTTGGAGCATGGAGTCTTAGCCTTGAACCACCAGGGAAGTACCTTTAATATCTTCACATTTGTTTGCTGAGATCTCATTCAACTAATTTTTCCATTTTTTTTTCCTCATTCATCTTTGGGTGAGTCTCAAATAAATTTATGACTATCCCATATTTGAGTGCAGCAGTGCCTGCATGGGACCTTTTGAAGGAGGGTGCCATTATCTTTATTACCTTCGCCATAATTTGGCCTCAGGTCAAAAAACAGGGAGGGAATAAGGTCCTGCCCATCAACAGAAAATTGCATTAAAGATTTACTGAGCATGCCCCAGGGATGACAGAGGATGAAATGGCTAGATGGCATCACCGACCCGATGGACATGAGTTTGGGTAAACTCCGGGAGTTGGTGATGGATAGGGAGGCCTGGCATGGTGCAATTCATGGGGCCACAAAGAGTTGGACATGACTGAGCAACTGAACTGAACTGAGCATGGCCCTGTCCATCAGAACAAGACCCAGTTTCCACCTCAGTCTCTCCCATCAGGAAGCTTTCATAAGCCTCTTATCCTTCTCCATCAGAGGGCAGACAGAATGAAAACTACAGTAACGGAAAACTAACTAATCTGATCACATGGACCACAGCCTTGTCTAACTCAATGAAAATATGAGCCATGCCATGTGGGGCCACCCAACACAGATGGATAATAGTGGACAGTTCTGACAAAATGTGGTCCACTGGAGAAGGGAATGATAAACCACTTCAGTATTCTTGCCTTGAGGGTCCCATGAACAGTATGAAAAGGCAAAAAGATAGGACACTGAAAGAGGAACTCCCCAGGTCAGTGGGTGCCCAATATGCTACTGGAAATCAGTGTAGAAATAACTGCAGAAAAAATGAGGAGATGGAGCCAAAGCAAAAACAACACTGAGTTGTGGATGTGACTGGTGATGGAAGTAAAGTCCCATGCTGTAAAGAGCAATATTGCATAGGAACCTGGAGTGTTAGGTCCATGAATCAAGGCAAATTGGAAGTGGTCAAACAGGAGATGGCAAGAGTGAACGTTGACATTCTAGGAATCAGAGAACTTAAATGGACTGGAATGGGTGAATTTAATACAGATGACCATTATATCTACTATTGTGGGCAAGAATCCCTTGGAAGAAATGGAGTATCCATAATAGCAAACAAAAGAGTCCAACATTCAGTACTTGGATGTGATCTCAAAAACAACAGAATGATCTCAGTTCATTTCCAAGACAAACCATTCAATATCACAATAATCCAAGTTGATGCTCTGACCAGTAATGATGCAGAAGCTGAAGTTGAACAATTCTATGAAGACCTACAAGACCTTGTAGAACTAACACCCCCAAAAGATGTCATTTTCATTGTAGGGTGATGGAATGCAAAAGTAGGAAGTCAAGAGAAACCTGGAGTAACAGGCAAATTTGGCCTTGGAGTACAAAATGAAGCAGGTCAAAGGCTAATAGAGTTTTGCCAAGAGAACACATTGGTCATAGCAAACACCCTCGTCCAGAAACATAAGGGAAGTCTCTACACATGGACATCACCAGATGGTAAATACTGAAATCAGATTTATTATATTTGCAACTAAAGATGGAGATGCTCTATACAGTCAACAACAACAAAAAAGACTGAGAGCTGACTGTGGCTCAGACCATGAACTCCTTATTGCCAAATTCAGACTGAAATTGAAGAAAGTAGGGAAAACCACTAGACCATTCAGGCATGACCTAAATCAAATCCCTTATGATTATACAGTGGAAGTGACAAGTAGATTCAAGAGATTAGATCTGATAGACAGAGTGCCTGGAAGACTATGGACGGAGGTTAATGACATTGTACAGGAGGCAGTGATCAAGACCATTTCCAAGAAAAAGAAATGTGAAAAGGTAAAATGGTTGTCTGAGGAGGCCTTACAAATAGATAAGAAAAGAAAAGATGTGAAAGGCAAAGGAGAAAAGGAAAGATATACCCATTTGAGTGCAGAATTCCAAAGAATAGCAAGATGAGATAAGAAAGCCTTCCTTAGTAATCAGTGCAAAGAAATAGAGGAGAAAAATAGAATGGGAAAGATTAGAGATGTCTTCAAGAAAATTAGAGATACCAAGGAAATATTTCATGTAAAGATGGGCACAATAAAGGGCAGAAATGGTACGGACCTAACAGAAGCAGAAGATATTAAGAAGAGGTGGCAAGAATACACACAAGGACTATACAAAAAAGTTCTTCACGACCCAGATAATCACAATGGTGTGATCACTCACCTAGAGCCAGACATCATAGAATGCAAAGTCAAGTGGGCCTCAGGAAGCATCACTACGAACAAAGCTAGTGAAGGTGAGGGAATTCCAGTTGAGCTATTTTAAATCCTAAAAGATGATGCTGTGAAAGTGCTGCACTCAATATGCTAGCAAATTTGTAAAACTCAGCAGTGGCCAAAAGACTGGAAAAGGTCAGTTTTCATTCCAATCCCAAAGAAAGGCAATGCCAAATGATGTTCAAACTACTGCACAATTGCACTCATCTCACACACTAGCAAAGTAATACTCAAAATTCTCCAAGCCAGGCTTCAATAGTACATGAACTGTGAACTTCCAGATGTTCAAGCTGGATTTAGAAAAGGTAGAAGAGCCAGATATCAAATTGCCAACATCTGTTCAATCATTCAAAATGCAAGAGAATTCCAGAAAAAAACATCTGCTTCTGCTTTATTGACTATACCAAAGCCTTTGACTGTGCATCACAACAAACTCCAGATAATTCTTCAAGACATGGGAAAGCAGACAACCTTACCTGCCCTTTGAGAAATCTGTATGCAGGTCAGGAAGCAACAGTTAGAGCTGGACATGGAACAACAGACTGGTTACAAATCAGGAAAGGAGTACATCAAAGCTGTATATTGTCACCCTGCTTATTTGACTTATATGCAGAGTGCATCATGTGAAATGCCAGGCTGGATGAAGCACATTGGGAATCAAAATTTCTGGGAGAAATATCAATAATCTCAGATATGCAGATGTCACCACCCTCATGGCAGAAAGAGAAGAAGAACTAAAGAGTCTCTTGATGAAAGTGAAAGAGGAGAGTGAAAAAGCTGGTTTAAAACTCAATATTCAGAAAACTAAGATCATGGCATCTGGCCCCATTACTTCATAGCAAACATATGGGTAAACAGTGGAAACAGTGAGAGACTTTATTTTGGGGGCTCCAAAATCACTACAAATGTTGACTGCAGCCATGAAATTAAAAGACACTTGCTCCTTGGAAGAAAAGCTATGACCCATCTAGACAGTATACTAAAAAGCAGAGACATCGCATTACCAACAAAGGTTCATCTAGTCAAAGCTATGACTTTTCCAGTATTCATGTATGGATGTGAGAGTTGGACTATAAAGATAGCTGAGCACTGAAGAATTGATGCTTTTGACCTGTGGTATTGAACAAGACTCTTGAGAGTCCCTTGGAATGCAAGAGATCCAAGTAATCTGTTCTAAAGTGAATTAGTCCTGAATATTCATTGGAATGACTGATGTTGAAGCTGAAGCTCTGGTACTTTGGCCACCTGATGCAAATAACTGACTCCTTGGAAAAGACCTTGATGCAGGGAAAGTTTGAAGGCCAGAGGAGAAGAGGATGATGGAGGATGGGATGCTTGAATGCATCACCGACTTGATAGACATGAGTTTGAGTAAGGTCCAGGAGCTGGTGATGGACATGGAAGCCTGGTGTGCTGCAGTTCATGGGGTCACAAAGAGTTGGACATGACTGAGCAACTGAACTGAACTGGACGTGTTTGAATACAATGGCTTTTGTGCACAATTTACAGGGAATCTTCTAACAGTGGATGGGGAGTGGACAAGGAAATATTTCCTAGTTTCATGATTGTATGCTTCTCTATTTTGTTATCATAAAATTTTTTTAACGTGCCTCTATTCTCTAACACCTTCCTTTCTATTTGTTTCCTGTCATATAGTTGAGTCTTCTCTTACTTTTGCCCCTCATTTTCCTTTCCTTCATATTTGTGCGTCTCCTCCCAGTGGTTTCTTCTCCTAAGAAGAACAGCTTGGGCTGCCTACTCTCATGAGTTATTTCCTCTTAAGCCACACCAGCACTATTAGACCTTCTCCAATCCCACAGCCTGTGTTGAACTCTTCCCAAAGTCAACTCTCATCCTCAAGTCGTTCCACCAGATTTCTATTAATACTAAGGACCACGACTTCTCTTATGGTAGGGATTTCAAGTTTCTTGGATCTGTGATTTCACTGTCTTCTGTTTCAACCCACAGAGTTGCTCACATCATGTCAGCCTGGTTGCTAGAGTGGCCCAGCTTCTTGGATTTTTATGTTTATGGGGTACTTTTTGGAGATGTTATCTGGGGATTTTCAGCTTTGCCACTATAGCTGCTCATTTGCTTTGTCCTTTTATGAGAGATTGAGATTGAAAAACTACCTTGGCATTGTGATCTTGTTTTCATTCTTCCATCCACTCATTCCATAGTAAATGTAAAGCAATGTAAAGACTTCTTTAAAGGGAGGAAGGGTCTCACTGCTATGTGGGTATAGATATGGATGCACATACATATAGGTATACATATGTGTATGCATATACAGCCTATTCAGAGACAGTCATTCTGTGCTTACAAATATCGTTCCATCCAAAAGTTTTTCATTGTATAACTTTAAGAGCTACTTTTTTTTTTTCGTCTTTCATGTCTCTTTCGCTCAATGGAAGCCCCCTTGAAGCAGTTAAAAAACACTAAGCAGAAAGCCTCACCCTAAATCGGATCTTTACCTTAAGTCACATTATTTACCTAAAAAGTTCTACTAGGCCTCTGTTGTTAGAGTTTTTTGAAATTCAGTCCTTCACAGATTGGAATCTAAAAGCATTCAGTTTTTCATTTAAAAATCCTCTAATACCTGGACACTTTTTTCTTTAGTTTACAATAACAATCAAACAATTATTTCATGGGCTCATTTATTCTCACAATCTTCGTAGTTACTGTAGGTAAGAGTCTTACCAAATACTTGAGATTCACCTAAATTTTAATCTCTGGAACTTGTTTCCTTGTTAGTCTTCACACTGTAAGATTTTTTCCTAGTTGCAGTATCTTTAAAGATACTTACTTCCATACAGAACAGAAGAAAGTAGGTTTTATGGAAGTAGAAAATCACACCTTGAATATGAATGGCTTAATTATTTCATAAATGATTTTATTTATTAAGATATATGTTTTTATTCCTTTCACTCTGTGATAAAAGAGAATAAGTCCTTGCCTACATCTCTCCTCCAGGTGGTGCTCTAAGATCTGAGTTTCTTGCATGGTATACGCAATCATGACTGCTGAAACAAGTAGCTTCTTCCTTTATATGGCAGGGCAAGAGAGGAGTGTATCCTTTTATTAGGGCTGCAGTCAATTGGCAATATTTCAATTATGTGACTTGAAACCAAATTGTAAAAGAAGCTTGGCAATGTAGTTTTCCTTTATGGTCAGAAAGGTACTAGAGCATGGAGAACCTATGTTTTCTATATAAAGGTAGTAAGCCGGGGTTGACATATATACACTATTGACACGATGTGTAAAATGGATAACTAATGAGAATGCACTGCACAGCTCAGGGAACTCAGTGCTCTGTGATGCCTTAAATGGGAAGGAAATGCACACTGGAGGGAATATATGTACACGCATAGCTGATTCACTTTGCTGTACAGTAGAAATTAACACAACATTGTAAAGCAACGATACTCCAATAATTTTTTAAAAATTGGCAGAAGATCTGTCCTTTTTTCATAATGTAGTCAACCCATATTTTTAGGACATTCCAAACACATGAAATACTTTCTCTTATCTTCCTTTGTAATTTAATAAGACATTTTACCCAAGTCATCTCAAAAGGTCTCTTAATACTAGTTTAAAAAATAAAGATCGAATGTTATAATTGAACCCAGGATATCCAGAAAAAAACTTAAACTGAGGACAAGAACAGTAGATGATGAAAGAAATTAAAGCTGTGGGGTATGTAATGATTTTTCCATGTAACTTACATGAGGAGGCAATAACGTGTTCAGAATAAAATCTAAAAATTCCAAATGTGATGGAAGCCATAAGTAAACTAAAAACTTAGCATCAAACTAGTAATGGAATTTAAATTTTAGTGAATATGTACCTAAAAGAAACTTTAATTTCTTAAAAATAAGGCTCATAGCAGAGAAAGATGACATATAAGAGGCAAACTATATATATGTACAGATTTTAAGTTTATCTTATATCTTTATCAATGTATAAAATTATATTCACTGAACCATTTTTAAATGATAAAAAGCAATATTTCAATGACAGAAATTATATCTCTAGGAGTTACAATGTAGAATTTGTAATGAATTAAGAAAACAGAATCAGAGAAGTATACTAATATTTTCAGAACAGAAAACTTAAGATAGACTCATTTTATAAAATGCAGATGAAGTACCTTACTTAATGAAATTATGTATTCAGTAAAAACTTATTTTGTGAAATGTGTCATGCTAACGTAGAAGAAAGTATAAAAAAAAATTCCATCCTTAAGAATAGCAATAGAAGAGTTTCAGTGCCTTTAAAAGTCAATTCAGTTCAGTCACTCAGTCACGTCTGACTCTTTGTGTTCCATGGACTGCAGCATGCCAGGCTTCCCTGTCCATCACCAACTCCCAGGGCTTACTCAAACTCATGTCCATTGAGTCCGTGATGCCATACAGCCATCTCATCCTCTGTTGTCCCCTTCTCCTCCTGCCTTCAATCTTTCCCAGCATCAGGGTCTTTTCCAAAGAGTCGACTCTTCGCATCAAGTGGCCAAAGTATTGGAGTTTCAGCTTCAGCATCAGTCCTTCCAATGAATATTCAGGACTGATTTCCTTTAGGATTGAGTGGTTTGATCTCCTTGCGGTCCACGGGATTCTCAAGAGTCTTCTCCAACACCGCAGTTCAAAACATCATTCTTTGGCCCTCAACTTTCTTTATGGTCCAACTCTCACATCCATACATAACTACAGGAAAAGTCCTAGCTTCGACTAGGCAGACTTTTGTCAGCAAAGTAATGTCTCTGCGTATGCTGTCTGGCTGGTGACAGCTTTTCTCCCAAGGAGCAAGCGTCTTTTAATTTCATGGCTGCTATCACCATCTGCAGTGATTTTGGAGCCCCCCAAAATGAGGTCTCTCACTGTTTCCAATGTTTCCCCATTTATTTGCCATGAAGTGATGGGACTGGATGCCATGATCATAGTTTTTTGAATGTTGAGTTTAAAGCAAGCATTTTTACTCTCCTCTTTCACTTTCATCAAGAGGCTCTTCAGTTTCTCTTTGCTTTCTGTCATAAGGGCAGTGCCATCTGCATATCTGAGGTTACTGATATTTTTCCCGGCACTCTCGATTCCAGCTTGTGCTTCATCCAGCCCGGCATGATGTACTTTTTTTTTTTACATGATGTACTCTGCATATAAGTTAAATAAGCAGGGTGACAATATATAGCCTTGCCATACTGCTTTCCCAATTTGGAGTCAGTCTGTTGTTCCATGTCCAGTTCTAACTGTGGCTTCTTGAACTGCATACAAATTTGTCAGGAGGCAGGTAAGGTCATCTGCTATTCCCATCTCTTAAGAATTTTCCACAGTTTGTTATGATCTATACAGTCAAAGCCTTTGGCATAGTCAATAAAGCAGAAGTAGATGTTTTTCTGGAATTCTCTTGCTTTTCCTATGACTGAACGGATGTTGGCAATTTGATATCTGGCTCCTCTGCCTTTTCTAAATCCAGCTTGAACATCTGGATGTTCACAGTTCACATGCTATTGAAGCCTAGCTTGGAGATTTTGAGCATTAGTTTGCTAGCATGTGAGATGAGTGCAATTTTGCAATAGTTTGAACATTCTTTGGCATTGCCTTTATTCTGGATTGGAATGAAAAACTGACCTTTTCCAGTCCTATGGCCACTGCTGAGTTTTACAAATTTGCTGGCATATTGAGTGCAGTGCTTTAACAGCATCATCTTTCAGGATTTGAAATAGCTCTGCTGGAATTCCATCACCTCCACTAGTTTTGCTCATAGTGATGCTTCCTAAGGCCCACTTGACTTCACATTTCAGGATGTATGACTCTAGTTGATTTATCACACCATCATGGTTATCTGGGTCATTAAGATATTTTTTGTATAGTTTTTTGTATAGTCTTTAAAAATACTTATGTTTATATATTGAATATATATTCCCATTCACATCATCTTTTTCCACTTTCCTACTCCAGAAACTATTCTGAATTTTCTAATAATAATTACCCAAATGATACTTAATAAAACAATACTGTACTAGAGAACTCACCTGCCAATGTAAAAGATACAAGAGATGTGGGTTCAATCCCTAGTTGGGAAGCTCCCCTAGTTGGGAAGCTCCCCTAGAGGAGGAAATGGCAACCCACTCCAGTACTCTTGCCTGGAGAATCCCATGGACAGAGGAGCCTGCCAGGCTACAGTCCATGGGGTTGCAAGGAGTCAGACACAATTGAATGATTAAACAACAATAATACAAGATAGACCGCAAGGTAAAATGGACTGGATCCCAGTCCAAAGATAATTTTCTTCGGACCCCATTCCAAAGATAATTCACTTTTCAATTTTTTTTTTTTTTTAACTTTCAGTAAACTGGGCTGTGGTATATGCAGTAACAATCAATGATGCATTTTTTTATTAAATCAAAAATTGCAATATTACAACAGCACTCTGTACTTTTCCACTTATATTTTGCGATGCTTTCTAGGTGAGTTCTATGGATAAGCTCCTGTCCTTCTAAAAACAGATTAAACTGTAATTGTTGCTGCAATATTCTCATATTTATCTCCTTGATATTTTTATTTTAGAGAATATTTTTAAATTATTTCCAACAGTGGACTTTATAAGCACAGCTTTTTCAAAGTTGTTGGCTGAGAGCCTATAAACATCTCTTGGGAACTCTTCTGCACCTTCTTAAGGAAACACTGTCTTCATGGGCAGCCCTATTTAAGTAACTCAAGAATTTCCTAAGGGGGCTATGGCAGGCACACATCTTACCTAAAATCTAATATAGTATAAAGTCTAAATACAATTATATTTGTTTAAATTGACATGGACATGAATAATGCTCATGCTGTCATGGGGAAATAATTAAAAAATAAATGATCCTAGATTGTCAATTTGATCTAAAAATACTGTATAACTGAAAATTAAGTCATAAAATTTTCACAGGTTCTGTAAGGTAAGAAGTTAGAGATGAGCAAGGAAGGGTGGCTTAGTGGAAAGATTTGAGCTGATTTCTAAACCTGACCCCAGACATACCCTAGTGTGGCCCAGGAGAGCTCATAGATAAGCTACAACATAATCACACAGACTGTTCCAATGGGACTTCTCCAAGTCTGGCACATGTGACCTTGATGCACAATGTGCAAATGACCTTAGGCAGCTGGGAGCCCATTAAGGGTTCATACATATTCTGTACACACATATATCTGATTATAACAGACTGTAATATGGAAAAGACATGTGCCATAGTCTTTTGTTATGTGACTTCAATTGTCAATAAAAACTGTCAGTCCATACCCACCTATACAAATATGAAAAGCTCTGTCTTATGAATATGAAAAAAAAAAAAACAAACATACCTCTTAATTCCAGTACCAGTGCCTCTCTTGAATTGGCCCACCTCTCCCTTGAAGTGTTCTTTCTGTTTTGGCTTTAATAAACTTGTTTTGCCACCGGTAGGCCCTCAGATTCTTCTTTGTGTCCCTACTAAGAATCGAGACCCATGAGGAAGAGCCCTTATTGACCCTCCCTACCCAGTAACAATTTTTAAAATAATACATTTTTCTGAAAACTTGGTGGTTTACTTATGATCCCTACTATCCTTTCATAATAATATATGATGAAAGTTTAGCTTAGACATGAATTTTGATATTTTGATTTCAGCAATCTTCTTTATACATAGTCATGAAAATAAATTACTGTCATGTATACCTGCAAATTGTCAACACCCGCTGGATCATTGAGGAAGCAAGAGAGTTCCAGAAAACATTTATTTCTGCTTTATTTACTATGCCAAAGCCTTTGACTGTGTGGATCACAATAAACTGTGGAAAATTCTGAAAGAGATGGGAATATCAGACCACCTGATCTGCCTCTTGAGAAACCTATATGCAAGTCAGGAAGCAACAATTAGAACTGGACATGGAACAACAGACTGGTTCCAAATAGGAAAAGGAGTACGTCAAGACTGTATATTGTCACCCTGCTTGTTTAACTTCTATGCACAGTACCTCATGAGAAACGGTGGGTTGGAAGAAGCACAAGCTGGAATCAGGATTGCTGGGAGAAATATCAATAACCTCAGATATGCAGATGACACCACCTTTATGGCAGAAAGTGAAAAGGAACTAAAAAGTCTCTTGATGAAAGTGAAAGAGGAGAGTTAAAAAGTTGGCTTAAAGCTCAACATTCAGAAACAAAGATCATGGCATCTGGTCCTATCACTTCATTGGAAATAGATGGGGAAACAGTGTCAGACTTTATTTTTTGGGCTCCAAAATCACTGCAGATGGTGATTGCAGCCATGAAATTAAAAGACGCTTACTTCTTGAAAGGAAAGTTTTGACCAACCTAGATAGCATATTCAAAAGCAGAGATATTACTTTGCCAACAAAGGTCCGTCTAGTCAAGGGTATTGTTTTTTCCAGTAGTCATGTATGGATGTGAGAGTTGGACTGTGAAGAAAGCTGAGCACTTAAGAATTAATGCTTTTGAACTGTGGTGCTGGAGAAGACTCTTGTGAGTCCCTTGGACTGCAAGGAGATCTAATCAGTCCATCTTAAAGGTGACCAGTCCTGGGTATTCATTGGAAGGACTGATGCTGAGGCTGAAACTCCAATACTTTGGCCACCTCATGAGAAGAGTTGACTCACTGGAAAAGACCCTGATGCTGGTAGTGATTTGGAGCAGGAGGAGAAGGGGATGACAGAGAATGAGATGGCTGGATGGCATCACTGACTCGATGCATATGAGTTTGGGTGGACTCTGGGAGTTGGTGATGGACAGGGAGGCCTGGCGTGCTGTGATTCCTGAGGTAGCAAAGAGTTAGACACGACTGAGCGATGAACTGAACTGAACTGATACCTGCTGAGGAACTAGAAATTACTCAGTGAGATTGCTTAAAAATAATAATAATAAGGTAAGGTAACCAAGAACTAAACTAGTTATCACTGATTTTTTTTTTCTGTACTATTATCTATTTCCAAGTAGTGATATCATCAAAAGAAGAGAGAAACAAATGATTCAGCATGTGCAATTACACGTTAATTTTCTCTGCTAAACTGAGAAGCTTAATTTGAAAAAATGTCCTTTACACAAGGTATTCAAATATTTAATTTCTTGAAATAGATTTCTTCTATGTTGGTAATCCTCATACTCTCTCTGATTCATAGAGCATCCTTCTTGCTCAAGAAGAGAAATGAGAGAGTAAACTGTAAAATGCAAAGAGAGGTGTCAAAAATGCTCCCCACTGATTAGTATAAGATAAGAAATATCGTCCCATTATTTTTTGAAAAAAAAATACACATATTACAGCTTTCTCCCTTTCAGGGTACAAAATAACACATATTACTCTGGTCCTACTTTGTTCTCAGCAGTAGGCTTTCCTTTCTTCCTTCCACCCTTCCCGCCTTCCTTCCTTCCCTCCTCCTTTCCTGCTCTTTCCTCCATTCATTCCTCTCCCCACCTTGGGCCAATTTGATTGTTTGACCCATCTGTGAACAGGAATCACACGTTAAGGCTGATCTAAGACTATTGAAACCATAGTATATTCTACAAGTCATTTTATTGCCAATCTATTTATAAATTTGGTGAATTAGTAATATTCAGTTTTCCCTGATAACTACACTTTCTTTATGATTAATGTGAAATCATTATTAAAATGTTCCTGCATATCAAAAACATGTTATTTTTGTGAATCAGGCTACCAATCAGAACTTTTTAATCTGCTCTTCATTCCTTTCCATCTTTCATTCCTGCTCATTCCCTTTAAACTTTCACTGACTTGTTGAAGTGAATAAGGCAGTTGTCAGCTTTTTTTTTTTTTTTGGGGACTGAGGGGGCTGATTTGTCCCTGGTATTATTATTAAATATTTTATACTCTTCCCTGAATATCATTTAAACGGTAAGATAACTCTAGAGCTTTCATAGGCTCAAGTAGGTCACATGTGACTAGAACACACTATAAGCTATGTTATGTATCACATATTGCAACAGTTCTTGAGAAGAGTTTCCAGACAAAATACGAGACTCCCTAATATTACATGGAAAATGATGATATTAAAAATTACATTATCTGAAATTCAAATTCAACTCAGTACTACATGTTTTTATTTCCTAAAAGAGGCCACCTTATTCAGAAGATACATAAAAGTTTAAATTACTAAAGTGATGACAATTTTATTCTTGTGTTGTTAAATTCATTTCCCTTGATACCAAGTGTGTCAAGTTGCTTTGATACTGTATAAATTTATGCTTCCACAGCCATTTTTGTGCTTTTCCACATCTATATGACTTGACCTGGCTTAGGTAATACCATGTCTGACTGCTGTGTGCAAAAACCTTTAAACTGGCAAGAAGGGCTTGGACCCAGGGAACTACAAAGACATTGTAACTATGTCTCCACCCTCAGGTGGTGATTTGTGGCCTGATTCTGGATGTAATTTGAAGGTAAACTCCATAGGAATTCCTGGAGGTGAGGTGTAAAAGAAAGAAAAAATCCAATAATTTCCCCCAAGGTTTTGGCCATAATTTTAATATTTCTAAAAAAAAAAAAGTTGGCTTACTAGGTGCTGTAGTTAAATACTGAATTTTGTTTTACCTGTTGTTTTTCTTTATCATAACAGATATATAGATTTTCATTGACTCAATGTGTTTCAAAGTAAATTCATTATTTTATCTGAATGTTTGCATTCAATTTGATGATATTTTGTTGAGCATTTTTGCATCTGTTTTCCTGAGAGATACTGATCTGTAATCTTTTTTTTCTTTTTTTGCAATATCTTTGACTGTTGTGGACGTTAGAGTGATGTTAAACGTATAGAATGAGTTAGGAAGTATTGTCTCTTCTTCTATAGTCTGAAAGAGATTGTAGAAAATTGGTATAATTTCTTTTTTAAATGTTTGGGGGAATTGATCAGTGAATTTATTTGGGACTGCTGCTTTCTGTCTTGGAAAATTATTAATTATTGATTCAATTTTCTTTAATACATATAGGCCTATTTAGAACATCTATTTCTGTGTGTGCATGTTTTGACAGATGGTACCTATTAAGGAATTTTTTTTTTTAATCTAGATTTTCAAACTTCTGGACACAGAGTTTTTTCATAGTTTCTTTAGTATAATTTTCATGCCCATTGGATCTGTGGTGATGTCTCTTCTCTTATTTCTGATATTAGCAACCAGTGCCCCTCTTTTTTTCTTAGAAACTGGCTATGGCTAAGTTCTATTTATTTTTTAAACAGGAACAGCTTTTGGTTTTGATGATTTTGTCTATTGGTTGCTTATTTTCAATTTCACTAAGTTCTGCTCTAATTCGGATCATGTACTTTCTTCTGCTTACATTAGATTTAATTTGCTCTTCTTTGTTTCTAGTTTCCTAAGGTGGAAGCTTTGATTATTGATTTTAGATCTTTCTTCCATTGTAATATATGCTTTCAATCCTGTATATTTTCCTTTAAATACTGTTTTTGCTCCAATCCACAAATTTTGATAGTGATCATATTTTAAATAACCAAAATATGTACTTGATTCTTTACTGCATCTTGTTTGATTTCACATATTTTAATGTCTGTTCATTTCCAAGGCAAACCATTCAATATCACAGTGATCCAAGCCTATGCCCCAACCAGTAACAGTGAAGAAGCTGAAGTTGAAGGGTTCTATGAAGACCTACGGAGAAGGCAATGGCAACCCACTCCAGTACTCTTGCCTGGAAAATCCCATGGGTGAAAGAGTCTGGTAGGCTGCAGTCCATAGGGTCGCTAAGAGTCGAACACGACTGAGCAACTTCACTTTCACTTCTCACTTTCATGCATTGGAGAAGGAAATGGCAAGCCACTCCAGTGTTCTTGCCTGGAGAATCCCAGGGACAGGGGAGCCTGGTGGGCTGCTGTCTATGGGGTCGTACAGAGTCGAACACGACTGAAGTGATTTAGCATTAGCAGCATGAAGACCTAAAAGATCTTTTAGAACTAAGACCCAAAAAAGATGTCCACTATAGGGGACTGGAATGCAAATGTAGGATGTCAAGAAATACCTGGACTAATGAGAAAATTTGGCTTTGGAATATGGAATGAAGCAGGGCAAAGGCTACTAGAGGTTTTCCAAGAGAATGCACTGGTCATAGCAAACACCCTCTTCTAACAACACAAGAGAAAACTCTACACATGGACATCACCAGATGGTCAACACCAAAATCAGATTGATTCTATTCTTTGCAGCCAAAGATGGAGAAGCTCTATACAATCAGCAAAAAAAAAAAAAAAAGACCAGGAGGTGACCGTGGCTCAGATCATGAACTCCTTTTTGCCAAATTCAGACTTAAATTGAAGAAAGTAGGGAAAACCAATAGACCATTCAGGTACAACCTAAATCAAATCCCTTATGATTATACAGTGGAAGTGAGATATAGATTTAAGGCACTAGATCTGATAGATAGAGTGCCTGATGAACTATGGTTGGAGGTTCATGACATTGTACAGGAGACAGGGATCAAGACCATCTCCATGGAAAAGAAATGCAAAAGGGCAAAATGGCTGTCTGGGGAGGCCTTACAAATAGCTTTGAAAAGAAGAGAAGCGAAAAGCAAAGGAGAAAAGGAAAGGTATAAGCATCTGAATGCAGAGTTCCAAAGAATAGCAAGGAGAGATAAGAAAGCCTTCCTCAGTGATCAATGTAAAGAAATAGTGGAAAACAACAGAGTGGGAAAGACTAGAGATCTCTTCAAGAGAATTAGAGATACCAAGGGAACATTTCATGCAAAGATGGGCTCGATAAAGGACAGAAATGGTATGGACCTAACAGAAGCAGAAGATATTAAGAAGAGATGGCAAGAATATATAGAAGACCTGTACAAAAAAGATCTTCACGACCAAGATAATCATGATGGTGTGATCACTGACCTAGAGCCAGACATCCTGGAATGTGAAATCAAGTGGGCCTTAGAAAGCATCACTACGAACAAAACTAGTGGAGGTGATGGAATTCCAGTTGAGCTATTTCAAATCCTGAAAGATGATGCTGTGAAAGTGCTGCACTAAATATGCCAGCAGATTTGGAGAACTCAGCAGTGGCCACAGGACTGGAAAAGGTCAGTTTTCATTCCAATCCCAAAGAAAAGCAATGCCAAAGAATGCTCAAACTACCGCACAATTACACTCATCTTACACGCTAGTAAAGTAATGCTCAAAATTCTCCAAGCCAGGCTTCAGCAATATGTGAGCCGTGAACTTCCAGATGTTCAAGCTGGTTTTAGAAAAGGCAGAGGAACCAGAGATCAAATTGCCAACATCCACTGGATCATTGAAAAAGCAAAGAGTTCCAGAAAAACATCTATTTCTGCTTTATTGACTATGCCAAAGCCTTTGACTGTGTGGATCACAATAAACTGTGGAAAATTCTGAAAGAGATGGGAATACCAGACCACCTGACCTGGCTCTTGAGAAATTTGTATGCAGATCAGGAAGCAACAATTAGTACTGGACATGGAAAAACAGACTGGTTCTAAATAGGAAAAGGAGTACGTCAAGGCTGTATATTGTCACCCTGCTTATTTAACTTCTATGCAGAGTACATCATGAGAAACGCTGGGCTGGAAAAAGCACAAGCTGGAATCAAGATTGCCAGGAGAAGTAACAATAACCTCAGACATGCAGATGACACCACCCTTATGGCAGAAAGTGAAGAAGAACTAAAAAGCCTCTTGATGAAAGTGAAAGAGGAGAGTGAAAAAGTTGGCTTAAAGCTCAACATTCAGAAAACGAAAATCACGGCATCTGGTCCCATCACTTCATGGGAAATAGATGGGGAAACAGTGGAAAGTGTCAGACTTTATTTTTTTTGGTTCCAAAATCACTGCAATTGGTGATTGCAGCCATGAAATTAAAAGACGCTTATTCCTTGGAAGGAAAGTTATGACCAACCTAGATAGCATATTCAAAAGCAGAGATATTACTTTGCCAACAAAAGTCTGTCTAGTCAAGGCTATAGTTTTTCCAGTGGTCATGTATGGATGTGAGAGTTGGACTGTGAAGAAAGCTGAGCTCCAAAGAATTGATGCTTTTGAACTGTGGTGTTGGAGAAGACTCATGAGAGTCCCTTGGACTTCAAGGAGATCCAACCATTCCATTCTAAAGTAAATCAGTCCTGGGTGTTCATTGGAAGGACTGATTCTAAAGCTGAAACTTCAATATGTTGGCCACCTCATGTGAAGAGTTGACTCACTGGAAAAGAATGTGATGCTAGGAGGGATTGGGGGCAGGAGGAGAAGGGGATGACAGAGGATGAGATGCCTGGATGGCGTCACCGACTCGATGCACATGAGTTTGAATAAACTCTGGCAGTTGGTGATGGACAGAGTGGTCTGGCATGCTGTGATTCACGGGGTCGCAAAGAGTCCAACACGACTGAGAGATTGAACTGACTGAATGTTAGAAGATATATCAAATGTTTAGTTTGAGTAAGGTCAAGCAGTAAACTGCTTTAGAAAATAAAAGCAATTCAGACCGTGATCTTTTGACTTAATGGAATATAGGAATTGGAAGAATTTCTGTTAATGTAAGAAAAGGGTGAGAAAAAGGTAAGCAAGCCCATGAGGGAGTGAGGACAATCCATTTAATGCTTTTAATGGAAGCATGAAAACAAACTTGAAAGTATATCAAAGATGAAATAACCACATCTGGGATCAAAACAAAGATTTCTAAATTGTAATTTTGCCTAGTCAGTCCTTACAGAAACAACTCACTGTGAGCTCTGTTTTTCTGAATTCCTCCTCTAGCTCTGGAGTTTTTTATTTCACATTTTAAAATGTTTCCTGACTGCATTTTTGTTGGACAGTGCTATTTCTCACATAATAAAGTTTTCCTAATTGCAACTGAAATGATATACTGTTGAATAGAATCAATAAATAGGTCCCGGAAACAATCTTGAGTCACTTTCAGTTCAGTTCGGTTACTCAGTCATGTCCAACACTTTGCGACCTCATGGACTGCAGCAATCCAGGCTTCCCTGTCCATCACCAACTCCAGAGCTTGCTCAAACTCATGTCCATCTAGTTGGTGATGCCATCCAACCATCTCATCTTCTGTCATCCCCTTCTCCTCCTGCCTTCAATCTTTCCCAGCATCAGGATCTTTCCAGTGAGTCAGTTCTTCACATCAGGTGGCCAAAGTATTGAAGTTTCAGCCTCAGCATCAGTCCTTCCAATGAATATTCAGGACTGTTTTAGTTTAGGATTGACTGATTTGATCTCCTTGCAGTCCAAGGGACTCTCAAGAGTCTTCTCCAACACCACAGTTCAAAAGCATCAATTATTCAGCACTCAGGTTTCCTCGCAGTCCAACTCTCACATCCATACATGACCACTGGAAAAACAATAGCCTTGACTAGACAGACCTTTGTCAGAAAAGTAATGTCTCTGCTTTTTAAATGCTGTCTAGGTTGGCCGTAGCTTTTCTTCCAAGGAGCAAGCGTCTTTTAATTTCATGGCTGCTGTCACCATCTGCAGTGATTTTTGAAGACCAAGAAAATAAAATCTCTCATTGTTTCCATTGTTTCCCCACTTATTTGCCATGGAGTAATGGGACTAGATGCCATAGTCTTAGTTTTTTGAATGCTGAATTTTAAGCCAGTTTTTTCACTCTCCTCTTTCATTTTAATCAAGAGGCTCTTTAGTTCTTCTTTGCTTTCTGCCATAAGGGTGGTGCCATCTGCGTATCTGAGCTTATTGACATTTTTCCAGGCAATTTTGATTCCAGCGTGTGCTTCATCCAGCCCAACATTTCACATGATCTACTCTGCATATAAATTAAATAAACTGGCAACAATATACAGCCTTTATGTACTCTTTTCCCAATTTGTAACCAGTCTGTTGTTCCATGTACAATTCTAACTGTTGCTTCCTGACCTGCATACAGGTTTCTCAGGAAGCAGGGAAGGTGATCTGGTATTCCCATTTCTTTCAGGATTTTCCATAGTCTATTGTGATCCACACAGTCAAAGGCCTTGGCATAGTCAATGAAGCCAAGGTAGATGCTTTTATGGAACTCTCAAACTACAATAACCACCTTAAGAAAAAGGTTTCTAAGTTATAACCATTTCTAATTTCTGAAATCTTTGAACTTCAGAGTTTAATCTGGTTATTGATCTGATAATTGTAAAGAGGTGAGGAGTCCAAGTACAGAGAGAGTGTAATTTCAGGAAGAAATAGGACACAATTTCTGATAAATGGAAAACAGGAATTGAAGAATTCTAGACACAATGATGACAACTATAACTAATTAATCCACCCATTCACTCAGTTTTCTAGCAGTTGTTTACCAGTGCCTCTTACGTGCCTGCCACTGTTATATGAAAACACCAAACAGATATGATGCATGAGAATTGTGTCATTGGAAGCCAATGTGCCCCTCTATAAAGTGATTAAATATTTTCTAAAGATATTCAAATGAAATCTAAAGTTCAAAAACTTTTACCATGTTATTCCCTAGCCTTACATTCATTTTTCTGCAATCAACAGTGTTTGACATAAAGTTTCAACAGAATCAGGTACTGATTAAGTTTTCAAACTCAGTTTCCTTTACTTATCTCCATCTTCAGTTTTCAAACTGACATGCATAGAGTCAGAGCATTTGTTGTAGAACACTGAGTATATGAAAACATACAAGATAAATTAGATGAGTTCATCATTAATTCACCAAATGTGGCTGATCATCTACTGTGCAGTAAGCATTAGAGATACGGCACTGAACAAAGCCAAGTCGTTGCCTTTCTACAGTTTGCAGTCTAGAGAGGCAAACAGATAACAAGCTAATGAATAAATATTTATCTGGTGGTGGAAATTGCTATGAAGGAAAAGAAAACTGGGTATAGGAAATTAAAAATGGTGAGAGAAGGGGGTGGTTAATTTGTATAGGGTGGTCAAGGGAAGTACTCTCTGACCAGGTGATATCTGAACAGAAATTTGAATAAAAGATTATGAGCTGTCCTTAGATCTAGACATACACTACCTAGGCTGAGAAAAAGTAGGTTCACAGGCTATGAAATAGAAGCTAACCTACAAAACCCGTGAATAACATTGACAGCAGAAAAAACAAGATGATAGAGTAATTAATTGTCTAAAATGTAATTTTCCATGTAACGTGAATATTCTATGAAGAAGCAAGCATTATTTGCATGAAGACTTGAAGTAGAAGAGGACTCATCAAATGGTGGCCACTTGAGGTGTTCCATAACTCATTATACCCTAGAGCACTGGTGGGTAACTTTCCAAAAGTAATTTAGCAGAGGTCAGCACTGTATGTGTGTGTGTTTTATTTTATGTCATCTCTATGAAAAGGAAATATAAACAATAGATCCGTGTCTCGTTTTCCAAGCCATGTAAGATTTGATTACAATATTTGTTGTTTATACACTTCTGTGCATATACAAGCCTCTTCATTGGGTTTCCCAGGTAGTTCTAGTGGTAAAGAATCTGTCTGCCAGTGCAGGAGACTATAAGAGATATGGATTCAATCCTTGGGTTGGGAAGGTCCCCTGGAGGAGGAAGTGGTGATCCATTGCTGTATTCTTGCCTGATAAATTCCATGGTCAGAGGAGCCTGGTGGGCTATAGTCCATGGGATTGCAAAGAGTTGGACACAACTGAGCATCTGAGCAAGTCTATTCATTGTTCTAACGTTGAATTTCTCAGTATTTGTACTATGCTGGGAAAGACTGAGGACAATAGAAGAAGGGGGCAGCAGAGGATTAGATGGTTAGATAGCATCACTAACTCAATGGACTAAGTTAGAGCAAACTCTGGGAAATAGTGAAGGATAGGGAAGCCTGGTGTGCTCCACTTCAGCGGGTCACAAAGTGGGGAACACAACGTAGTGACTGAAAAACAGCAGTGCTTACTATCACTCTTGACCAGAATGTTCACTCTCATTTCAGGTTTATGCCTGCATATATAACCTGTATTTGTTTTAGGACATCTCATGATGATGTGCTTTTCTTTTTTCAGTGTTTTCCAATTGGCTCACCCCTCCCCTCTGCCTTCAAACTCTGTGTTTGAACAACAAATATTTGGAGATCCTGTGATATATTTCATTGTATCAGGTAAATAAATTTAAGTAATAAGTATTGAATACAACTGTACGATTTCAATTTCATACATTGTTAACACAATGAAATTGAGTAATTATGTGAATTATTTAGTCATTAACCAAATAATAAAGGTAAAATCTTCAACAAACACCTAAAACCTCTTAAACCATTCATTTTTTCTATAGTGCTACAAGAGTGAAAATATCCTCCTTAGTGCCAATTGACTTTTAAGAATAATTAAAAATTATTGTTTCCTTATATAACTGTCTCCTGAAATGGTATATTAGGCTTCTTTTTATGGTAAATGGGAGCCAGATGTTTATATTTGAAATCTGGGAATTTTTATTTCTCCATTTTCCTTACTCCCTATATCTTATCAAATGCCAAATATATCTTACATTCTCCTACTAAGTAGTTCTTCTTAAAATAAATTTCTCAGAAACATTTGTATATGTGGTTGCTTATGTTGCTTATGCCAGCAAATTTGGAAAATGCAGCAGTGGCCACAGGACTGGAAAAGGTCAGTTTTCATTCCAATCCCAAAGAAAGGTAATGCCAAAGAATGCTCAAAATACCACACAATTGCACTCATCTCACACACTAGTAAAGTAATGCTAAAAATTCTCCAAGCCAGACTTCAGCAATACGTGAACCATGAACTTCCAGATGCTCAAGCTGGTTTTAGAAAAGGGAGAGGAACCAGAGATCAAATTGCCAGTATCCTTGCTTTTGCCATCGCAAAAGCAAGAGAGTTCCAGAAGAAACATCTATTTATACTTTATTCTTATGATCACGATAAACTGTGGACAATTCTGAAAGAGATGGGAATACCAGACCACCTGACCTGCTTCCTGAGAAATCTGTATGCAGGTCAGGAAGCAACAGTTAGAACTGGACATGGAACAACAGACTGGTTCCAAATAGGAAAAGGAGTATGTCAAGGCTGTATATTGTCACCCTGCTTGTTTAATTTCTATGCACAGTACCTCATGAGAAACGCTGGGTTGGAAGAAGCACAAGCTGGAATCAGGATTGCTGGGAGAAATATCGATAACCTCAGATATGCAGATGACACCACCCTTATGGCAGAAAGTGAAGAACTAAAGACCCTCTTGATGAAAGTCAAAGAGGAGAGTGAAAAAGTTGGCTTGCAGCTCAACATTCAGAAAACTAAGATCATGGCATCTGGTCCCATCACTTCATGGCAAATAGATGGGCAAACAGTGGAAACAGTGTCAGACTTTATTTTTTGGGCTCCAAAATCATTGCAGATGGTGACTGCAGCCATGAAATTAAAAGACGCTTACTCCTTGAAAGGAAAGTTATGACCAACCTAGATAGCATATTCAAAAGCAGAGACATTACTTTGCCAACAAAGATCCGTCTAGTCAAGGCTATGGTTTTTCCAGTTGTCATGTACGGATGTGAGAGTTGGACTATAAAGAAAGTTGAGCACAGAATTGATGTTTTTGAACTGTGGTGTTGGAGAAGACTCTTGAGAGTCCCTTGGACTGCGAGAAGATCCAACCAGTCCACCCTAAAGGAAATCAGTCCTGGGTGTTCATTGGAAGGACTGATGTTGAAGCTGGAAGTCCAATACTTTGGCCACCTGATGCGAAGAGTTGACTTATTGGAAAAGACCCTGATGCTGGGAAAGACTGAGGACAGGAGGAGAAGGGGATGATAGAGGATGAGATGGTTGGATGACATCACCGACTCAATGGACATTGGTTTGGGTGGACTACAGGAGTTGGTGATGGACAGGGAAGGCTGGCATGCTGTGGTTCATGGGGTCGCAAAGACTTGAACACAACTGAGTGACTGAACTGAACTATGTTGCTTGTGTGTGTGTGGTCAGTTATGTTTGACTCATTGTAACAGTATGGACTGTAGCTCATCAGGCTCCACTGTTCATGGGATTTCCCAGCAAGGATATTGGAGTGAGTTACCATTTCCTTGGGTTTCCTGGTGGCTCAGAGGTTAAAGCATCTGCCTGCAATGTGGGAGAGCTGGGTTCGATCCCTGGGCTGGGAAGATCCCCTGGAGAAGGAAATGGCAACCCACTCCAGTACTCTTGCCTGGAAAATCCCATGGACAGAGGAGCCTCGAGGGCTATACTCCACTGGGTAGTAAAGAGTTGGACATGACTGAGCGACTTCACTTTCACTTTGACCATTTCCTTAAGCCAAGGGATCTTCCCAACTCAGGGATCAAACACACATCTCCTGCATCTCTTGCATTGGAAGGCGGTTCTTTATTGCACTGACCTGTCATCTGTGGACCAAATCATTGTAATAGGGCATCAGTATAGTCCTAGTGACTCTAATATTATTTCTTGACAGGATTTTTGTAATATCCCCACTTTTGTTCACTCATTCATCATCCTGCCAAAAAGTTAATAGTATAAATGCAAATTTTGACATGCTACTTTCCTACCTGAAGTATTTCATAAAATTATTTTGCATTTTAAGGTTAGGTTCAGAAAATTTAATGTATCCTAAAAGCCCCTGCATGTGATAATTTCTGTAAACATTTCCCCTGCATGTTATAGCCTTATTTCTTGTTTTAGTGCTCTCTAGCTCTCCTTTTTCCTGGCTTTCACACGATGACTCATGGAAGACCTGCCTTGTTCCTTCTGAATCCTTTCACCTTCTGGTTTTGGTTTAAGTGCCAAGGTTTTCCTGGCTCCATCTTCTCATCCTACACACTAGATGAATATTCCCTTCAATGACATTCTCTGTTTCTTCGCAGCACTCACCTTACTTCTAACTGCCTATCCCTTTGTCTTCCTTAAGTATATAGTAAATCATTTTCAAGCATAAAAATGATCTTGGCCTGGTTTGCATTATCACAAGGACATGCTAATTGCTAAGCACACAGTATGTAGTTCTACAATGAAATATTATTGACCAATGAGTGAAATGATTTATTAATAATTCAGATTATCAGGATGTCTACACAAAGCACAGACATTAAAATATATTTAAACACCTTACCATTTTTGATACTCATTTGTTAAGACAATACATATATATTACTTGCCTGGGAGGTGTCTGTGGCACCAGATATAAGAGGTTGAGAACAATATGACATGGGATCTGGTTGCATGGATCTGGGACTCAAACAAAGCCATTAAGTCTGAATATTTCCATCTCTTCCATCTGCTCTTTTCTATATTGGCTCTTTTCCCAGGCAGCCCTTCTGCTCCAGCTGACCCCCTGGCAGCTCAAGTGTCATTGTTATAGTTCTGAGTCCTAGACACTCTCATAAAATTTCTGGAAAGCATTCTAATTAGACCAACTTGGGTCCTTGCTTCCAACCCTGTGACAATCTTTGTGGAGACAAGAGGATGCAGTTATGATGACTGGCCACTTCAGGGATACATGTTTCTCTCATGGAGTGGATGCAGCCCCAAACTCAGCCCCACATAGACTGAGGATAAGGAGACAGATGGTTCCTGGTGGAATTGTGGGATAATGTTTCCCAAAGAATTGAAATGAATAAATGCAAAAACATCAGATTGTCTACTAACATGTAACTGGGCAAATAGGGTCAGGGGAGTTTCATGCAAATAATAGCATATGCTAAAGGTCTTATAATTTGAGCAGTAGGGGGAAGTAGTAAGGAATAAATAAAGGCCAGTAAAATTGATGCAGAGAGAAGGAAAGAGCACATAACAAGATAACCTGGAAATTAAATAGGGTTCAAACTATATAAAGATTTGTAGCTCATGAAAAGGAGACTTAAGAAATAATTGAAGGATTTTCAGAAGGTTGTGTGGCATATACATCATGTATTGAGTATTTTGTTAACTGGAATATTTCATGTCAAATTATATAACTATGTTTAGAAAATAAGTGTGCTAACTTTAGAGACAAATCAATTTAATTTTTAGAAAGCAATTGACAAAAAGTATTGTTCCTATTAATAAGAGTTCAAAATTGCTATGCAATTTATTTTAAATATAATTATCAGTGAAATGTTTTTGGCATATAACTGGATATAATAAAATATGATTATATGTTAATAACATTGATCATATGTACTTTCTTCCAGATTTCTAAGAAAAATATCTATAAATGTGTCCTTGGAGTAAGAAATATGTGTTTTGTTAGGTTATTGACTCTATAGGAAGAATTTGTGCTCATATGTTATGCCATTGCTATAAAGTAATTTTGGTCTTAGTGGATCATATTATCCACAAACCATTCAGGAGGAAGCTAGCAATAACTGATGTGAAAAGAGCTGGAAAAATGCTAAGAATCAAGAGAAAAACTTTTTTTCAGAAAATAATAAAGCTGTATGACTTTTCTTTTCATTAGGAAATTTACATTGTAAGAAGAATTAAAATGCTTCATATTTAATATTTTAAGGCTTCATATTTAATATGCTGCAAGTTGAAGCTTAGGACTTTAATTATTCAACTGGAGATCCAATACAATAGCTGCAATGTTTGCTTTAATACAAATTTTCTTAAGAAGGTACATTCTTTAAGGTTTAGCATAGGTAGTAATTAATAACATTTTCTAATTAAAATAATATTAACTGATTCAGTTAATTGTTTACTCTCTGAAATCTTAATAACACAGTTTATAATCTGTGTGAAAATTCGTAAGTGACCCAATGGATAGTTGAAACTTGTAAACAACAGATGTTCCACTGCATCCAGTCACATCATTAGCCAAAAATACATGAATTTAAAAAGAAATCACCTTGGTGCTTAAACAAGTTTTATTGTGAATAAAAGCTTTTATCTAATAACTCAAAATGGGGATGATAATTTATCATACTATCTTTAATTGTCATACTTTCCATAAATTATCTAATAAGTATCTATTTTACGATATGAGCTTTAGATGGCACATAATTAAATAATTATGCTGATTGTGTATGTCTTTCACAAATACTCATATGATCTTGATGGGTAAAAGTCCTTCCAAATTAATTTTCTGATTTTCAGAATCTGTAGGATATATTTGGCTTATACCCTGAGGTACTCATTAATGCTTTTCATCTAATATTTCTGGTTGCCCCATCTCTGGGCAAATATTTCATTGCACTTTTCTGTTCCTTTTGGGAATCAGTGGGGCTATGTGAAACTGAAATTCCAATACTTTGGCCACGTGATGCAAAGAACTGACTCGTTGGAAAAGACCCTGAGGCTGGGAAAGATTGAAGGCAGGAGAAGGGGACAACAGAGGATGAGAGGGTTGGATGGCATCATTGACTCAACGGACATGAGTTTGAGCAAACTCCAGGAGATAGTGAAGGACAGGGAAGCCTGGCATGCTGCAGTCCATGGGGCCTCAAAAAGTCGGACATGACTGAGTGACTGAACTGAACTGGGCTGTGTGACTGTTACATCAATACACTGTGGACTGACCATGGTGTTTAAACACCCACTGGTGTGAGCCCTTCAACGTCCCCTGATTTTCCTGGTGTGACAGTCCATAATGGCTTTTCATTAACTGAGTCCTTGCTAGGAAAGGAGTCTTTCCTCTTGTTGGGCTGGACTATAGTCACAGGGTGTAAGAGCTCCCCCTGCTGGTCTCCCAACTATATTTAATTAAGGTTTCTGTTTATTTCAGACTTCCCTGGTGGCTCAGATGGTAAAGCGTCTGCCTACAATGCGGGAGACCTGGGTTCGACCGCCGGGTTGGGAAGATCCTCTGGAGAAGGAAATGGCAACCCACTCCAGTACTCTTGCCTGGAAAATCCTATGGATGGAAGAGCCTGGTAGGCTACAGTCCATGCGGTAGCAAAGAGTAGGACACGACTGAGTGACTTCACCTCACCTCTGTTTATTTTTACCATGTGAACAATAAATAATGAAGAAATTCACATGGTCAGGGACTTAGTGGCCTGAAAAGAAAACTGTTTCTCAAGTCTAAAAAGCAAGCAGAAAAATTACAAATGAATTCTTTGAGTGACAATGACCAATTGAAATTTAGTCCTGCAGCAAGAACAATGTGTGCTGTCCAATGAAATGTAGCTGAGGAGGGTGATGAAAAAGGAGAAACCTCCGCAAAGAGCATTGTCAGGAGGATTCTTTACCACTGGACCCCCTGGGAAGCCCTCAAGTACAAAGGCACAGCATCCAATGGAACCAGGTATGTTTGAAAATTTAGAAATTTTCAATCTTTCTAAATACAATATGATACATATAATTTCTATTATATAGAGCCATGGTGAGGGAGATTGGGACTTTACTCCATCCTAAGACACATATATAGTTCTACACTGAGACCTGTGCATATTTTCACTAGGTTCAGTTTTGCTGTCAAAGACTTTTTGTTTCCAGACTTCTGTGAGTTTCAGCACTGTGGATAAAAGATGTGGACATACAGTTCTCCTGAAAATAGCAGTGACTAAAACTTGGACCCAGGAAGATGTGGGTGAAAATGCAAAGTGAAAATGCAAAACCCTAGATTTTTTCAGGAATTCCAGCAGGTATGACTGCAGCTATTCAGCACACACACAGGTTGTTATTAAGGGCTTCCCAGATGGAGCTAGTGGTAAAGAACCTGCCTTCCAATGCAGAAGACATAAGAAACTCTGGTTAGATCCTTGGGGTGGGAAGGTCCCCTGGAGGAGGGCATTGCAAACCACTCCAGTATTCTTGCCTGGAGAATCCCACAGACAGAGCCTCCCTGGAAGGCTAAAGTCCATGGGGTTGCAAAGAGTTGGACACTACTGAGTGACTTAGCACCCACACAGCAGGTGCAAGAATAAACCAAGAACCTGATCTTTTATAACACTATTCTTTAGCCCAGCACAATCAAGGGTGGCAGGGCCAAGGTGGAGATTGTAATTCCATGGTTCCAAGAGAGATCTGGGCTCCTCTGTGGAGGGGAAAAAAAATGTAGAGCTCCTTCCATTAATGTAATTATGGTCACCTGTTATTCAGTTGCTCGGTCCTGTCTGACTTTTTGAGGCCCCATGGACTGCAGCATGCCAGGCTTCCCTGTTCTTCACCATCTCTCAGAGCTTGCTCAAACTCATGTACGTTGAGTCGGTGATACCATCCAACCATCTCATCCTCTATCATTCCCTTCTCCTCCTGCCTTCAATCTTTCCAAGATGAGAGTCTTTTCTAATGGTCGGCTCTTCACTCAGGTGGCAAAAGTATTGGAGCTTCACCTTCAGCATCAATCCTTCCAGTGAGTATTCAGGGTTGATTTCCTTTAGGATTGACTGGTTTGGTCTCTTTGCAGTCCAAGGGATTCTCAAGAGTCTTCTTCAACACCACAGTTCAAAAGCATCAATTCTTTGGCGCTCAGCCTTCTTTATGGTCCAACTCTCACATCCATACATGACTACTGGGAAAACCATAGCTTTGAATATATGGACCTTTGTCAGCAAAGTAATGTCTCTGCTTTTGATAAGCTGTCTAGTTTTGTCATAGCTTTTCTTTCAAGGTGCAAGTGACTTTTAATTTCATGGCTGCAGTCACCATCTGCAGTGATTTTGGAGCCCAAGAAAACAAAATTTCTCCCTGTTTCCATTGTTTCCCCATCTATTTGCCATGAATTATGATATTACAAAATCTTATTGTGCTTTTTAAGTCCTGGCAATAATCTAGGGGAATTTTTCACACAATATGAGGGCAGGAGTGAGTTCAGAGGAAAATGAGGACAGTTGGGACTGGAGATTTCTTCTGTAGCCCCTAGTGTATACTGACAACAGGCAAGGCTTGTAGTTCATTGCCCCACAGGAGTTGAACTTCTAACACAGAAGAAATTGTTGCCTCTCTGTGGAATGTCACTGTGATGCACAGAATGTTTTGAGCTGAGAGTAGGCAAAATACCAACTTCCCTAGGAAAATCCATTAACAAGGGAGAGGAAGACAAAACACCAGGCAGACCAGGAGAAGCCTAATGATGAGGGAATTCACAAGCAGTCTGGAATTAGAACAAGCAACCAATGAGTCCACTAAATCAAAAGAACATGTAAGTATATTCCCTTAGAATGTAAATATATGCCCTGCAACTCAAGTCATTAGTTTTTAATTTTAAAATAAATTAGTATACTGAAAGCATAGTAACTGAATAAAAATATTAAAATGCATTGCAATTAAAACAAATAGATCACATAATCAAAAGTAAAATGTTAAAAGGTGGAACTAATGAGAGATGAGTTCCACAAGGAAAGAAGGGAACAGATGATACAGTGGCAGTATATGGAAGGAAAAAAAAAAAGCCCTGACAGATTTGGGTCCATTTTGGATAGCCTCACTAATTTACCTAAATAGTGATGAGAAAGTGAAACACACACATATCCTGGAAATGTGTTTTTGTAAAGGTGGCTCGGACAGTAAAGAATCCGCCTGCAATGCAGGAGATCTGGGTTTGATACCAGGGTCGGGAAGATTCCCTGGAGAAGGGCATGGAAACCCACTCTGATATTCCTGTATGGAGAATCCTCATGGACAGAGGAGTCTGGTGGGCTACAGTCCATGGGGTCACAAAGTGTCAGACATGACTGAGAACTGACACTTTCATTTTTTCACTTTCTCTAACATGTTGGTAAACCAAGAGTTATTTTTCAGAAATCCTTTCCGCTCTTACATACAATTAGTGATCCAGAAGAGTTTTTGTTTATGTGTTTTATGCCCACTGAAATGCACTGCATTGGAAATTAAAATGAAGGATTTCAAAAATAATCTATTCACTAATTTACTTAAAAATAAAGTGATACATTTGGTACCTGTTCATATAAAATATATATACATATATATATTCCCAAACAAGTTATTGAGAAGAGTGATATTATCTCATATTTTAGCAAATCTCTTTAATGTCTGGTTTATCAGAAGGCAGCTGATTTCATGTCTAATTCTGCATTCAATCTGTTGTGATTCATTATTTTGATTGAAGCACATGATGAAATATGTCTTCAGAGATAAGAATTTGGAAAAGTTAGGGTGTTTTCAACCTGTTCAGATACTTGCTGATATTTTATTTTTGTAACTACACCAAAATTTGACGAGTGACAGTTTCTCAAAAGCTAGTTGTTGTGTAGAACCTAAGTCCATATCAATAAAATTTTCACCTTCTATTACATTAGAGTTCACTGGTCTCTTGCATTTTGACTAACTCTTTTATTTATGCATATTTGTAACATCATGCATTGATCATCTGGAAAATACTGCCTAACTATGAATCTTCCAAATAGTCACCCACTTTATTATGCACTGCTGAAATACATACACACACTAAAATCCATTTTTAAAAATGTTTTTGAGTATAGTGAAGCTGCCAGCTGTCACTGGGGACACAAGTTGTCCAAAATTCTGATTTTCCCCTGAAAGCTCAAATGTTATCATCATCAATAAATACTGTCAGGTGCTTTCTCTTGCCAAATATTCATGTTCAAACAGCCATCATTTGTCTTTCAGTCATTCTTTCTAGTATTAATGGCATTCCATGAAAAAAGCAACCAGTTCAGCTGACAGCACACACAATCACCTACCTATTTTTTGCGGTGGGTAACAATTATATCAGTATGTAGTAGAAATGCTTCATGCTTTGTTCCTATGTCTTTACACAGACTATTAAAGAGCTTTACTCACAAAGGTCAAATTTTGATAACAATAATTATTACTGTTTCCTCAAGGACATTCTCAAGTGAAATAAGGGAATGACTTTTCCTGTGCATGTATTGCAGTGAGCAATAAAATGGTGATTTGTGCAGTTTTGTGCCAACACACTTAAACACCATCATTTAAGACAAGTGACATCTTAATGTTATTTTCAAAGTGATTTGACCTCAGGAACACCCTGGAAGTGTCTTTGGGGTCCTCACTGGTTCATGAGCCACACTCTGAGAACCCCCAGGAAAAAGACTTTCCATCCCTCCCCCATCCCACAGCAAAGCAGAGACATTAAATAACACAGAATTTTACTCCTTTCCCACATACCAATGTGATCAATGTAATCTGGAAAGGGAATTCTATTTCCTGAGAGAAATCAGGAAGCTAGTTTCTGCCAAACTGCGGTTAACACTATCTTCAAGGAAGTTGTTTTCATTAGCATGAGTGCCACCCTATCCAGGTTGCAGCTTTGGGAAGAGGAAAGAAACACTCATGGACAACTGTGTTCTTTGTAAACCTGTAAAATGGAGGTTGCACAACTTTCCAACCATGTTCCATGGACAGCAACTTGGTACAGCCTCGTTACTAGAAGAGCTGGAAAACCAGGTGCTAATGAAGCAAGCATATGGGCTTCCCATGTGGCTCAGTGGTGAAGAATCTGCCTATCAAGCAAGAGATGCATGTTCAATCCCTGAGAATAAGAATAAAGAATAAAATACTTAGGAATATATCTACCTAAAGAAACTAAAGACCTATATATAGAAAACTATAAAACACTGGTGAAAGAAATCAAAGAGGACACTAATAGATGGAGAAATATACCATGTTCATGGATTGGAAGAATCAATATAGTGAAAATGAGTATACTACCCAAAGCAATTTATAGATTCAATGCAATCCCTATCAAGCTACCAACAGTATTCTTCACAGAGCTAGAACAAATAATTTCACAATTTGTATGGAAATACAAAAAACCTCGAATAGCCAAAGCGAACTTGAGAAAGAAAAATGGAACTGGAGGAATCAACCTACCTGACTTCAGGCTCTACTACAAAGCCACAGTTATCAAGACAGTATGGTACTGGCACAAAGACAGAAATATAGATCAATGGAACAAAATAGAAAGCCCAGAGATAAATCCACGCACATATGGACACCTTATCTTTGACAAAGGAGGCAAGAATATACAATGGATTAAAGACAATCTCTTTAACAAGTGGTGCTGGGAAATCTGGTCAACCACTTGTAAAAGAATGAAACTAGAACACTTTCTAACACCATACACAAAAATAAACTCAAAATGGATTAAAGATCTCAACGTAAGACCAGAAACTATAAAACTCCTAGAGGAGAACATAGGCAAAACACTCTCTGACATACATCACAGCAGGATCCTCTATGATCCACCTCCCAGAATATTGGAAATAAAAGTAAAAATAAACAAATGGGACCTAATTAAACTTAAAAGCTTCTGCACATCAAAGGAAACTATTAGCAAGGTGAAAAGACAGCCTTCAGAATGGGAGAAAATAATAGCAAATGAAGCAACCGACAAACAACTAATCTCAAAAATATACAAGCAACTCCTACAGCTCAACTCCAGAAAAATAAATGACCCAATCAAAAAATGGGCCAAAGATCTAAATAGACATTTCTCCAAAGAAGACATACAGATGGCTAACAAACACATGAAAAGATGCTCAATATCACTCATTATCAGAGAAATGCAAATCAAAACCACTATGAGGTACCATTTCACACCAGTCAGAATGGCTGTGATCCAAAAGTCTACAAATAATAAATGCTGGAGAGGGTGTGGAGAAAAGGGAACCCTCTTACACTGTTGGTGGGAATGCAAACTAGTACAGCCACTATGGAGAACAGTGTGGAGATTCCTTAAAAAACTGGAAATAGAACTGCCTTATGATCCAGCAATCCCACTGCTGGGCATACACACTGAGGAAACCAGAAGAGAAAGAGACACGTGTACCCCAATGTTCATCGCAGCACTGTTTATAATAGCCAGGACATGGAAGCAACCTAGATGTCCATCAGCAGATGAATGGATAAGAAAGCAGTGGTACATATACACAATGGAGTATTACTCAGCCATTAAAAAGAACACATTTGAATCAGTTCTAATAAGGTGGATGAAACTGGAGCCTATTATACAGAGTGAAGTAAGCCAGAAGGAAAAACACCAATACAGTATACTAACGCATATATATGGAATTTAGAAAGATGGTAACGATAACCCTGTATAGGAGACAGCAAAAGAGACACTGATGTATAGAACAGTCTTATGGACTCTGTGGGAGAGGGAGAGGGTGGGAAGATTTGGGAGAATGGCATTGAAACATGTGAAACGTCATGTATGAAACGAGATGCCAGTCCAGGTTCAATGCACGATGCTGGATGCTTGGGGCTGGTGCACTGGGACGACCCAGAGGGATGGTGTGGGGAGGGAGGAGGGAGGAGGGTTCAGGATGGGGAACACATGTATACTAATTAAATAATTTTCTATTAAAGAAAAAAATAAAAGAATCTGCCTATCAAGCAAGAGATGCACGTTCAATCCCTGAGGCAGGAAGATCCCCAGGAGAGGGAAATGGCTACCCACTCCAGTATTCTTGCCTGGAGAATCCTATGGACAGAGGAGCCTGGTGGGCTGCAGTCCTTGGGGTCGCTAGAGTCGGACACGACTGAGCAACTTCACTTTCACTTTTCACTTTCATGCATTGGAGAAGGAGATGGCAACCCACTCCGGTGTTCTTGCCTGGAGAATCCCAGGGATGGGGGAACCTGGTGGGCTGCTGTCTATGGGGTCGCACAGAGTCGGACACGACTGAAGTGACTTAGCAGTAGCAACTAGACAGCATCAATAACAAGCAGGCATACGCCCTGGAAAAAGGAAGGGATGGGGTTTGTGTGTGTGTGTGTGTTTTGGTGGAGGAAAGGAATATAGTGGCAATGTCTCATGATTTTTGAATTTAAGCACTTAAAAAAATCAGAAGCAATGGAGCAATTTATTTATATTTCAAAAATTATATTAAATGTGGTATTTAAAAATTAGTTTAGCAGATTACTAGAGAAGAAGAACTACAGAATGTTTTTGGCTGACAACTTATCATTTACTTGTTAGTTGGAAGAAAAACTAAGGACTCCCAGTTTTGGTTACCTCATCTAAGAAAAATATTTCAGAAAATGCTCTAAACAACTCTAAGTCAGACAGTTTAAGAAGAGAGAAAATGAAAGAAGAATAAGTAGTGTCTGGTGGCATTTTATATCTGATTAATGCAATGATATTGTGCTTGGAATTTTGTGCTATCAAGTCTAAGCAATATTTGTGATATGAAGTATACTTATAGAAAGGGAAAAATAAAACTAAATTACTAGAAATAGCACAACAACATTTTAGAAAAAAAAAATGGAACAGGTGAGCTGGAGCAAGGGAAAATAAATATATTCTTTTAAGGCTGAAATTAAATAAGGTAATGTGCAATGATAAAATACAATTTTATTGGAGGACATATTCCTCATAAAACTGTAAGTACCAGAGCATTTAGCATTCCAAACATAAAGCTCAATCAATTAGAAATGCAGGAGAAGTTGATAAAAATAGAATGATACTCAGAGAATGGAATATATCTTTTTCAGAAATAGAAAAATCTATTAGAAATTAATAAATGAGAACATATATGAATTGAATACTGCAATAAACTCCACTCAAACATGAATATCTGATTTTGCATTCTATGAATATTGAATACATGTATATTTTATTAGTGTCCAAGGAACACTTATGAAATTAATCATGCATGTGGCTGTAAGTTTTGAAGCTTTTTAAAAAATGAATATTTCAAAGGCTACAACCATGGTCATATATTTAATAAACTTAAAAATAAATGATAAACATACAGTATAAAAATGTGAACTGCTGTAATATAAGAAACACAGTTATGAATAATGACCTGAATTAAAAAAAGATACTCCTGAAATTGCAATCTTAAGAAAAGTAAATAAAAGGGAATATAAGGAATAACAAAACTGATGACAGATTACTTGAAAATAAGATTTTATACTTAAAATTGACTATAAATAACTGGAGTAAATCCTCCTCTTGTGTTAATCAACTTTGCTGCACTAACAAATAAGCCTGTCATCTTGGTGGCTTATGATATCTAAGATTTCTTTCTTGCTGATATCCTCGGAGGGCTGTGTTGGTTGAAACTTCTCCAGGCTATGTGGACTGAGACTGGGGACTCAGGTTGAGGTTTCAGTAACCACATGGAGGATGTCATTTTTATGACCCAGGGAGAACCAACAAGCACACAACTGCATTTAAAGCATTTGCTTGCACTTTGCCACTCAGATGTTCTTTGCCAAACAAATCACATGTGGCCAGTGATGCACATTACTTATTTGGAGGCACTGAAATTCACTGGATAAGTGCAGGGCAATATCATCCTCTTACAGTGATAGGAAAGGAGAAAATGGTTTTGAATAACAAGATAATCTCCGATGTATCTTACATACAAAAACTCAAGTTAAAAGTAACTGGGGGAGGGTGCACTAAAAATTAAAATTAACATACAATAATATTATGTTAGAAATGAGAAAAATACACAGCCATAGATACAGAAGTAGTTGATTCAATCATGATAATATAAATTACTACATGTAAATTTAAATTTAAAAACTTATTAAACAATAATGACCTAGGCCAGCAAAAACTACCAAATGATTTTTAAAGAAGGACACAAGGCTTTACTAGACTAATTACTAGATAAATTAGTGTTAACTTAAAATGATGATTTCATGGTAGAGCTCTATCTAATCTTTAAAAGAGAAATGTGACTTATCTATGCCTAGAGACATTTCATTTCACAGTGATTAAAGAACTTTCTGTTAAAAACTATAGCACTAAATGGGAAATAAAAATGGGAGATCATTTTCACTGTAGATATATAACCAAATTTTAAATAATAAAAACCCTCTTCAAACAACACAAGAGAAAACGCTACACATGGACATCACCAGATGGTCAATACTGAAATCAGATTTATTATATTCTTTGCAGCCAAAGATGGAGAAACTCTATGCAGTCAGCAAAAATAAGACCAGGAGCTAACTGTGGCTCAGATCGTGAACTCCTTATTGCAAAATTCAGACTTAAATTGAAGACAGTAGGGAAAACCAGTAGACCATTCAGGTATGACCTAAATCAAAACCCTAAGATTATACAGTTGAAGTGACAAGTAGATTCAAGGGTTTATATCTGATAGAGTGCCTAAAGAACTATGGACATAGGCTCCTAACACTGTACAGGAGGCAGTGATCAAAACCATCACCAAGGGGAAAATAAAAAAGCAAAAAGGCAAATGGTTGTCTAAGGAGGCCTTACAAATAACTGAGAAAAGAAGAGAATCGAAAGCAAGAGAAAAGGAAAGATATACTCATCTGAATGCAGTTTCAAATAATAGCAAGGAAGATAAGAAAGCCTTCCTAAGTGATCAATACAAAGACATAGAGGGAAAAAAAAAAAAAACAGAATGGGAAAGACTAGAGAACTCTTCAAGAAAATTAGAGATACCAAGGGAACTTTTCATGCGAAGATGGGCACAATAAAAGTCAGAAATGGTATGCACCTAACAGAAGCAGAAGATATTAAGAAGAGGTGGCAAGAATACACAGGAGAACTATTTAAAAAAAAAAAAAAAAAAGATCTTAATGACCCAGATCATTTACCTATAGCCAGACAGCTTGGAGTGCAAAGTCCAGTGGGCCTTAGGAAGCATCACTATGAACAAAGCTAGTGGAGGTGATGGAATTTCAGCTGATGGATTTCAAACCAAGAAGATGATGTTGTGAAAGTGCTGCACTCAATATATCAGCAAATTTGGAAAACTCAGTGCTGGCCACAGGACTAGAAAAGATCAGTTTTCATTCTAATCCCAAAGAAAGGCATTGGCAAAGAATGCTCAAACTACTGAAGTTGCACTCATTTCACATGTGAGCAAAGTAATGCTCAAAACTCTCCAAGCTTGGCTTAAATAATACATGAACCAAGGATTTCCACATGTTTAAGCTGGATTTATAAGAGGAAACAGAACCAGAGATCAAATTGTGAACATCTGTTGGATCATAGAAAAAGCAAGAGAATTACATAAAAAATCTACTTCTGCTTCATTGACTATGCTAACTCTTTGATGGTATGGATCACAACAAACTGTGGAAAATTCTTCAAGAGATGGGAATACTAGACCATCTTATCTACCTCCAGTGAAACCTGTATGAAGGTCAGGAAGCAACAGTTAAAACCAGACATGAAACAATGTACTGGTTCAAAGTTGGGAAAGGAGTACATCAAGGCTGTATATTGTCACCCTGCTTATTTAACTTCTATGAAGATTACATCATGCAATATGCCAAGCTGAGTGAAGCACAAGCTGGAATCAAGATTTCTGGGAGAAATATCAATAATCTAAAACATGCAGATGACACCACCCTTATGGCAGAAAGCGAAGAACTAAAGAGCCTCTTGGTGAAAGTGAAAGAAGAGAGAGAAAAGTTGTCTTAAAACTCAGCATTCAAAAATCTAACATCATGGCATCCGGTTCCATCACTTCATGGCAAATAGATGGGGAAACGATGGAAAGAGTGAGAGACTTTATTTTCTTAGGCTCCAAAATCACTGCAGATGCTGACTGCAATCATGAAATTAAAAGACACTTGCTGCTTGGTAAAAAAGCAATGACAAGCCTAGACAGTATGAAGCAGAGACATTATTTGCCAACAAAGTTCGATATCAGTTCAGTTCAGTTCATTTCAGTTGCTCCGTCATATCTGTCTCTTTGCAACTCCATGGATTGCAGCATGCCAGGCTTTCCATCCATCACCAACTCCCAGAGCTTGCTCAAACTCATGTCCATCAAGTCGGTGATGCCATCCAACCATCTCATCCTCAGTCATCCCCTTCTCCTCCTGCCTTCAATCTTTCCCAGCGTCAGGGTTTTTCTAATGAGTCAGTTATTCGCATCAGGTGGCCAAATTATTGGAGCTTCAGCTTCAGCATCAGTCCTTCCAATGAATATTCAGAGTTGATTTCCTTTAGGATTGACAGCTTTGATCTCCTTGCAGTCCAAGGCAATCTCAAGAGTCTTCTCCAACACCACAATTCAAAAGCCTCAATTCTTTGGTGCTCAGCTTTCTTTATTGCCCAAGTCTCACATCCATACATAATTACTTGAAAAACCATAGCTTTGAGTAGATGGACCTTTATTGGCAAAGTAATGTCTCTGCTTCTTAATATGCTGTCTAAGTTTGTCACAGCTCTTCTTCTAAGGATAAAGTGTCTTTTAATTTTATGGCTGCAGTCAGCATCTGCAGTGATTTTGAAGCCCAAGAAAATAAAGTCTGTCACTGTTTCCATTGTTTCCCCATCTATTTGCCATGAAGTGGTGGGACCAGCTGTCATGATCTTAGTTATTTGAATGTTGAGTATTAAGCCAGCATTTTCACTCTTCTCTTTCACTTTCATCAAGAGGCTCTTGATGAAAGGTCCATATAGATAAAGCTATGGTTTTTCCAGCTGTCATGTATGGGTGTTAGAGTTGGACCACGAAAAAAGTTGAGCACCAAAGAATTGATGCTTTTGAACTGTGGTGTAGGAGAAGACTCTTGAGAGTCCCTTGGACTGCAAGCAGATCAAACCAGTCAATCTTAAAGGAAATCAGTTTTGAAAGTTTGAATGACTGATGCTAAAGCTGAAACTACAATACTTTGGCAACCTGATGTCAGGAGCTGACTCACTGGAAAAGAGCCTGATGTTAGGAAAGACTGAAGGAAAGAGGAGAAAGAGACAACAGAGGATGAAATGGTTGAATGACATCACCAACTCAATGAACATGAATTTGAGCAAACTCCAGGAGATGGTGAAGGACAGGGAAGCCTGGCGTACTGCAGTCCATGGAGTCACAAAGAGTCAGACATGACTGAGTAACTGAAGAACAAGGGTTAGGTAGAGTGTGAGAATATTTACAATCTGTTTTTTCTTTTTTAATGGAAGGATAGAGTTGATATTAAAAATATTATCAAAATTAATTATATATCATGAAATTAAAAATCATAGTATACTAATAAGTGCTTCAAAGATGATTGAAATATCCAAGAACCTGTCTCCAAACAGGCTTATGTAGCATAGAGACAGAAAAAACTTCAAAGCAGCAAAATTCAGCTCCTTTTACAACAGTAATGCTTCATTATATGCTCAGTCACTTCAGTCTTGTCCTCCTCTTTCTGACCCCATGGGCTGTAGCCCACCAGGCTTCTCTGTCCACTGAATTCTCCAGTCAATAATACTGGAGTGGGTTGCCATGCCCTCCTCCAGGGGACCTTCCCAACCCAGGGATCAAACTCTTGGCATGTCCTGTGTCTTCTGCATTGCAGGTGGATTCTTTACCACTGGGCAAACCAGGAAGCGCCTCTCCAAATCTCACTGGCTTCCACAGCCACTTTTTTTCCTTATACTGTGATGGTTGGAACCAACCATCACAGTATATCCAACTAATATTTTCTTAATATTTATTTCCCCTTTATATTGCCTTGTAGCTTTCGGAACAAATGGCAAGTTGAATATTAGCAGTGCAAGTTAATCCCTCCTGGCTCTATTTAACCAGGTCTTCAAGAAAAATGAGCACGGAAAAGAACTGCAAGAAAGAAAAGGGATAAGATTTACAAATGAAATGTGTTTTTAAAGAGAAAAGCAAAGTATGGAGATATTCATATAAATAATTTTTGTGAAATAGAAAATTTCAAGGAGTCTATGCATTCGTAAAGTTAGTTGCATTTTATATATGTGAGTAATAAGCAAAGATGCACAATGTGGAAGGATTTGGGTCCTGTTGGTTGCTTTGATGGAGAAAGAGGTGATGGAATTAAGCAAACAAAAGAGTAACAACAGAACCTCTAATATTCTAGTAAAGTACGTGGTGCCAAAGCCTCCTTAATCCATCATTTGCAGAAGTGAAGACATGAAGACACTCTAAAAGGCAGGCAGGCGTATCTGTTAATACTTTGGAGTTTATTTCTTTCTCTCTGTCTAAGGGTCGATTTGAACAGAACTTCTGAGGAAATCTGGTCCTCACTTAAGCACACTTACCAAATCCATGGACAGAGGAGCCTAGCAGGCTACAGTCTATGATTGGAGGGGGGGGCATCACATGAGTCAGATATGACTTAGCAACTAAACTACCACCACCCCCAAACACAGGAGACAGTGAACAGAAAAAAAAAAAAATCCTCTTCTAAGATTCCTCCTAAGACTTACTCAGCTTTAGCTTCCATATCAACAAATTCCATTCAATTCTAGTCTGTTACATTCATTTTCATAGTGTGTAATATGAGCTCACTATACCCCAGTCAACAAGTTAAACACAGCAGAGAGAATGTTGAACAAAGCAAGCACAATACCTGCCATTTCTGCATAATTCATAGCATAGAATGATAGCAATCAAACAAATACAATAAACTTAAGAAGACTCTAACAATCCAAATGCACAGTGCTCAGAAACACATAATAGGAGTGCATATTTTAAGTGGGTCAGTGAGACTTTCCCAGAAAGAGTAGGTCAGATCTGAGACCTAAATGATAAATATCTATACTCTGGGTATCAAACATGATTCCACAAATATTGTTCATAAACACATACCGCACTTTAGGCATTTCCCCTTTGTTCTAGAATGAGAAATACATTGGTTCCAGGGCCATGAAAAACATACAGTATAACAGTAAATTAAGGAAAGGTCCATCTAGTCAAGGCTATGGTTTTTCCGATGGTCATGTATGGATGTTAGAGTTGGACTATAAAGAAAGCTGAGTGCTGAAGAATTGATGCTTTTGAACTGTGGTGCTGGAGAAGACTCTTGAGAGTCCCTTGGGTTGCAAGGAGATCCAACCAGTCCATCCTAAAGGAGATCAGTCCTGATTATTCATTGGAAGGACTGATGCTGAAGCTGAAACTCCAATACTTTGGCCACCTGATGCAAAGAGCTGACTCATTTGAAAAGACCCTGATGCTGGGAAAGATTGAGCGCAGGAGGAAAAGGGGACGACAGAGGATGAGATGGTTGGATGGCATGACCAACTCAATGGACATGGGTTTGGGTGGACTCCAGGAGTTGGTGATGGACAGGGAGGCCTGGTGTGCTGCAGTTCATGGGGTCACAAAGAGTCGGACATGACTGAGCGACTGAACTGATCTGAACTGAAGGTGAAGTCAGGATTCTCATTGAAAAAAAGACTACTGTAAAGGACAATAGATAGAGCTTTCAAGCCCTTTGCTTTTACTTGATTATAAGAATCAAGTAAAGGTGTGTTGTTAAAACAAGAGAACATCGTAAGTACAAATTCACTTACTGAGAGGAATGATATACAAATGGAGAGAATTTCTAATATGAAGCAGAAATAAAAGGCTCTATTATTAATAAAAATGTAATAGACACATCAAAATATTTAGATATATTAATAATTAACATCTCAGAAACCCTATGGGACATAATATGTTAGAAAAAATCAAAATCCAATAGTAGAATTTAAAGCTGGGCCAAAAGCACTAAAAGAGAAGAATTAATATTACAGAACCATTAAGTAGAGTTCAAATTCGGAGCTGTATACCTCTAAGCAGAAGTATAGGACAAAGAAGAAAATAATCAAACAGGTAATTGTAAGTACAAACATGGAATGAGAGCTCCAACAAGAGAGGTCAGACAGACAGGACTGGAAAATAATCACCCACTTTATGGAAGAATATGTAGACATCTGACTTTTCAGATGAAAAGATTCACTGATATAAGAAGAAATATCCTGCTGCTGCTGCTGCTAAGTCGCTTCAGTTATGTCCGACTCTGTGCGACCCCATAGACGGCAGCCCACCAGGCTCCCCCATCCCTGGAATTCTCCAGGCAAGAACACTGGAATGGGTTGCCATTTCCTTCTCCAATGCATGAAAGTGAAAAGGGAAAGTGAAGTCGCTCAGTCGTGTCCGACTCCTAGTGACCCTCTGGACTGCAGCCTATCAGGCTCCTCTGTCCACGGGATATGCCAGACAAGAGTACTGGAGTGGGTTGCCATTGCCTTCTTCAGAAATATCCTATAGTTATATAAATAAATACTCCGAGTTTTTGAAATCCAGGAAGAGAATCCTGGATCATTTAAGTAAAAACAGCATGTGCATGCTAAATCATTTCAGTTATGTCTGACTCTTTATGACCTTATAGACTGTAGCTTACCAGGCTCCACTGTCCATGGGCTTCTCCAGGGAAGAAAACTGGAGTGAGTTGCCATTCCCTCCTCCAGGGGATCTTCCTGACCCAGGGATTGAACCTGCCTCCTTAGGTCTGCATTGACAGGCAGGTTCTTTACCACTAGCACCACCTGGGAAACCAGCATCAGATCAGATCAGATCAGTTGCTTAGTCGTGTCCGACTCTTTGTGACCCCATGAATCACAGCAGGCCAGGCCTCCCTGTCCATCACCAACTCCCGGAGTTCACTCAGACTCACATCCATCGAGTCAGTGATGCCATCCAGCCATCTCATCCTCTGTGGTCCCCTTCTCCTCCTGCCCCCAATCCCTCCCAGCATCAGAGTCCCTTCCAATAAGTTAACTCTTCACAGGCAATTACAATTATACATTTTAACAATGAAGGTGTGTGCTTAGTCACTCAGTCATGGCTGATTCTTTGCAACCCCTGGACTGTAGTCTGCCAGTCTCCTCTGTCTATGGGATTCCCCAGGCAAGAATACTCAAGTGATTTACCATTTCCTCCTCCAGGGGGTCTTCCAGACCCAGGGATCAAATCTGTGTTTCCTGCATCTCCTGCATTGCAGGCTGGTTCTTTACTACTGAACCATCAGGGAATATGGAAAGAGTAATTATAATGTTTCCAGTTTCTCAGTTATGAGAAGCATATAGTAGCAGAGACCAACTGATACCATTCTGAAGATAATTAAGACAGCTATCAACTCAAGAAGCGGGGGATACATGTATCCTTACAGCTGATTCACATTGCTGTACAGGCAGAAACGAACACAGCATTGTAAAGTAATTATCCTACAATTAAAAATAAAGATTCTGGTTAACAGGACTGCAAGCAATTAACACTGGCCTCAAACACACCCCTTCCCCTGCTCCCAGGGTCTCTCAGTCACCATAGTAAGTTCCAGGGATACCAACAGGTTTTAATTCAGAAAATGAAGATGTAGTCTCAGGCCAGTTTCTATTCATTATGACCAAAGGAAGAGCATCTGGCTGATCTTTGGTGTATTGCCAGTAATTACAGGGAATATAAAATGAACCAACAAGCAACTCCCACCTCTTATGGAAACAGTCCATGGTCACTTACTTGCTCTATATACTAACATATAAGCCAAAAGATTATGGAAGGAGATCAAACTAGTCAATCCTAAAGGAAATCAACTCTGAATATTCACTGGAAGGACTGATGCTGAAACTGCAGCTCCAATAATTTGGCCACCTGATGTGAACAGCTGACTCATTATAAGAGATTGATGCTGTAAAGATTGAAGGCAGGAGGAGAAGGGGACTACAGAGGATGAGATGGTTGAATGATATCACTGATTCAATGGGTATGAGTTTAAGCAAACTCTGGGAGATGGTAGGGGACAAGGAAGCCAGCGTGTTGCAGTCCATGGGGTTGAAAAGACTGTGTGACACGACTGAGTGGCTGAGCAACAACATCAACCCAAAGGGGCACAGGACATTTTGGTTTGGGATTTGTTCTTAAAATTGGTTTGATCTGATGTGGTCAGTTTGGGAGGAGAATGTGGAAACACCTCTTTTGCCACAGAAAATACAGGCTACCTTTTTTCAGGAGTTACAAGTCTGCCATAGGCTTCCCTGGTGGCTTAGTGGTAAAGAATCTGCCTATCAGTGCCAAGGACTTGGGTTCGATCTCTGGGTTGAGAAAATCCCCTGAAAGATGAAATGGCAACCCACTCCAGTATTCTTGCCTGGGAGATCCCATGGAGAGAGGAGCCTGGTGGATGACAGTCCATGAAGTCACAAAAGAGATGAACATGACTTAATCATTAAACAGCAACAAGGCACCTGCCTTACAACTGTGGCTTTGCATCAAAGCACTTTGTGCTCAGCCTATGAGGGTGACAGGTTGCCCTGTTCAGTGTGCTGATAATTCAGTGAGTAAGTGTAGCAAAATGGGCAGCACAAATTTGATCAGGATCTTGGTTCCTGCTTTTAACCCCAAAGAGAGGCATTTGAAACTGCTGGTCCATAGGCTGCCCAGCAGCAGACCAGATGGCTGTGACACTGACCACAGCCCGAGTGTTAGTGATGTAACCTGACAGGTCCTTTGGAGTATTTTCTAAGGCCAAGAAAATGACTGTTAATTGATCCCTTTGTGCTGCTGACTGACCCTTAGAACATTTGGCCTTCCAAAGTCCTCCCTGGGGCTGGATTGCTAATACCACTCAAATGACAACAGCAACTTTTACCTTAACCAAGCCGTCAGTCTACCAAGCCCAGACATTTAGAAGAATCTCTATAAATCAAGGCCCTCATGGAGATAATGATTTTGATTCAAAAGTGGGGTGAGGGATAAAGCTTCCCCAAAGATGAAACTGCCACTTTTTCTTTCCTTCCTTTGGCCATCAGCATAGCACGAGCTGATGCTGGTCCAGGTGCTGATGCTGATCTGGAAACAGAATACAGAATTTCCATTTCCCACAGAGGCTGATCATTACCTTCCATGTTAATTCTTGAATCCCAAGAATTAACTCCTAAATGGTATTAATGAGTCAGGGGATCAGAATAAAGCAGCTTTTTTTTTTTAAAGTAACATACTTGGGGGCTGTATCAGACAGAAGTCATTCTTCTACTGAAAAATAGCTTTTCAGTTTCAGCAGTAATTGTATCTTTTAAAAAATTTTAATTGAAGTATAATTGCTTTACAATGTTGTATTAGTTTCTGCAGTGCAACAATGTGAATCAGTTACATGTATACATGTATGCCCTCCCTCAAACACCTCCTTTTCACCCCACCCCCCACCCATCCTACCCCTCTAGGTCATCAGAGAGCTCTGAGCTGAGCTCCCAGTGATATATTTGGCAACTTCCCACTATCTATCTTGGAGAAGGCAATGGCACCCCACTCCAGTCCTCTTGCCTGGAAAATCCCATGGACGGAGGGACCTGGTGGGCTGCAGTCCATGGAGTCGCTAAGAGTCGGACACGACTGAGCGACTTCACTTTCACTTTTCACTTTCATGCATTGGAGAAGGAAGTGGCAACCCACTCCAGTGTTCTTGCCTGGAGAATCTCAGGGACGGGGGAGCCTGGTGGGCTGCCATCTATGGGGTCACACAGAGTCGGACACGACTGAAGTGACTTAGCAGCAGCAGCACTGTCTATTTTACATACAGTGTGCTGTGCTTTGTCACTCAGTCGTGTCCACCTCTTTGCAACCTCATGGACTGTAGCCCACCAGGCTCCTCAGTCCACAGGGATTCTCCAAGGCAAGGATACTGGAGTGGGATGCCATTTCCTCCTCCAGGGGATATTCCTGACCAGGTGATCAAACCCACGCCTCTTGTGTGTCCTGTGTTACCAAGCAGATTCTACGACTGGCCACCTGGGCTTCTGTCTCTCTTTTTTTAAATCTTATAATCAAACAATAATGAAATGTTCTGATATGTCATAACTAAAGTCAACTGGAATCCATCAATATAACCTGAAGATAAATTGCTATATTTCAACTTGATTAATTTGTATTAAGCCTTTTGATATAGATTAGAAAATTATCTCCTGAAAAAATCTTAACATAAAGAAGGAAATTTTAGGCATATATGTGTGTGCAAAATTTCAAAACACAGGGTTAGGAAATTGAATATATTGCTTGAAGAATCATTAATATTTTTTAAATATTAGATTATTAATGTATATTAAGGGTAAATTGTCTTGTGTATATCATCTATCTTGCTGAATTCGAAATTTATAAAGTAAACTCTAAGCAATAAAGAAATCTAAAGTTACTAATTTGTTTTGGAATACTAGGAATTTTAGTATTTGAGCATCATAGATCAGTTACATTCAATAAAAAAAAAAACATACTGGCAGTCTCTAATCGGCACTCTAATCAGCACATTTTCAGCACTGTTTCCTGAGAGACGCCTCAAGTTATCAGTCATTGGTTTATATGTTCTTATATATTTTAAAACATGTAATTTGGCATTGAGACATCCAATGAAATAATTGATTTAATCTGTAATTAAAATGTATGCTCATATGTACACCTATGGGTAATTCATGTTGATATATGACAGAAATCAGACCAATATCATAAAGCAATCATCAATTAAAAAAAAAACGCTTTTTCAGCATAGGATCCCATCATTAACAGAATCATCAATATTTCAAAAATAGACAGCCTACATCTAGACTTGCTTTCCCGGTGGCTCAGGGGTAAAGAATCTGCCTGCGGTGCAGGATGAAGTGCAGGAGACTTGGATTTGATCTTTGGGTGGGAAAGATCCCCTGGAGGAGTTCATGGAAAGCCATCCCATTATTCTTGTTTGGAGAATCCCATGGACAGAGGAGCCGGGGGGCTAGAGTCCATAGGGTTGCAGAGTTGAACATGACTGAAGTGACTGAGCATGCATGCATGCGCCTCTAGACCATCCAATTTGGATATTTGACTTATCTTTGAAATTCTACTTTGTAATTGCTCAATTTCTCTTCAAAAATAAGTATCTAATGACACTGCAGCAAAGAAATAAGCCCTGTGCATTTCTTTGCAATAGAAGTTAGTATAAATAGCCCCTATTATACTGTAGCCTGTTACAAACCTAGCCAGATAGATAAGCTTGAGCAAGGTTCATTTTATGTTGCTTGGTAAGTATTTCGCACTCCATAAGTAAATTTAAATGTAGAAGCAAAAATGATAGCTGGCATGCACAATGAAAACAGTATTGTAAAATTTCAGCTTGCAGCTAATTTATTCACAGAAAGGCAATCAGGATTTATCATTTCAGGGTACTTTCTGCTTTACATTATACCCCCAAACTAGCAAATTTTGTCAAACTTTCCAGTTCTCTTTACAGACTGTAAAATGATTGTAAAACTATGGGAATTTAATGAAAGGGGATTATGAAAATAAACATATCAATTTTAAATAAAACTTCAGTTGAACTGGATATTTTTCTAAGAAAGACAGTAATGAAAAGCCCACAGTCACTGTCTTCATAGGTCATATAGTTTAGTACAAAAATGTATGGATGTGAGAGTTGGATCATAAAGAGACTGAGTGCTGAAGAATTGATTCTTTCAAATTGTAGTGCTGGAGAAGACTCTTGAGGGTCCCTTGGACAGAAAGGAGATCTAACCAATCAATCCTAAAGGAAATCAACCCTGAGTATTCATTGGAAGGACTGATGCTGAAGCTGAAACTCCAATACTTTGGCCACCTGATGCAAAGAGCTGACTCATTGGAAAATATCCTGAGGCTGGGAAAGATTGAAGGCAAAAGGAGAATGAGGCAGCAGAGGAAGAGATGGTTAGAGAGAATCACTGAGTCAGTGGACATGAATTTGAGCAAACTGCGGGAGATAGTGAAGGACACAGGAGCCTGGTGTACAGCAGTCCATGGGGTCTCAAAGAATTGGACACAACTTGGTGACTAAACAACAGCAAAGTAGGAAAATAATAAAATATTATTTTGTTATTTATTTATTATTATTATTTAATTTATTATGTATTTAATTTATTATTTATTATAATTATTTATTATTTAAAGAATGAGTATAATTTAAGGAATGTCACATGGTTATAAAAAAAATAAAGTATAAATTTCTAGCAGTAGGTTGATGGGATTATTTCGATTGGTAATTTGAAAAATCCTCATGGAGAAGGTTATGTTTCAGCAAAGACTGAGACATGCTAGGGAGTAAGTTATATATGTACAGGCACAGAACATTCCAGTAAATGCAAATTATCTGAGGCAACAGGGATAATGAAGGGATTTGACAAATAGATCGGGAGTTTGGCATTGCTCCAGTGCCATGCCATTACTCCATGCTAAGACTGAGGTGCCTTCTAGATATCCAAGTAGAGCTGTCAAGCACACAGGTAAACACAAAGTTTGAAGTCTAGAGACAAGGTATGGAGAAAAGATATATTATCTTATTAAATATATGTTCTATGTATAGACTTACTTTTATTTTTCTCTCTCTTGATTCAATCTCAACATTCCATAGAGTAATATGTACCATATATAATACACTAGATTGTGAAAATCTGATGTGTGAGATATGTGTGTGTGTGTGCTGCTGTTTTGTTGCAAAGACATGTCCGGTTCCTTGTGACACCGGGTGTAGCCTGTCAGGCTCCTCTGTCCATGGGATTTCCCATGCAAGAATACTGAAGTATGTTGTCATTTCCTCCTCCAAGGGATTTTTCCCAACATTGAGATCAAAATCATGTCTCCTGCCTGGCAGACCAATTCCCTACCACTGAGCCACCAGGGTAGCCTCTCTCTCTCCTCTCTCTGTGAACCGTACAACTCTTTGAAAACCTGTGGACTGTAGCCTGCATGCTCCACTATCCATGAGATTCTCCAGGCAAGAATACTGGAGTGGGTTGCTGTTTCCTCTTCCAGGTGATCTCCCCAACCCAGGAATTGAACCCGTGTCTCTTATGTCTCCTGAATTGGCAGGCACGTTCTTTACCATTAGTGTCACCTGTGAAGCCCCCTCTACAGATAGATAGATAGATATTAGACTTTTGGTCAATATCTCTGTTTGGTCAATATTTTTCTCTGTTTTATGTCTTGCCTACTAGGAAAACAATATGGCAGTTTATTAGACTGAAATGATGGTTAACTTTACATGTCAGCCTGGCCAGGCTATAGTGGCCATTTGTTTGGTCAAACACTAATATAGAAGTTAATGTGAAGGTATTTTGTAGATGTGATTTACGACAGTTGATTTTGAGAAAAACAATTGCCCTCTATAATGTGGGTGAGCCTCACCCAATTAGTTAAAGGCTCTTAAGAGCAAATATTGAAGTGTCACTGACCAAGAAGAAATCCTGCCTTGAGACCCCTGCACAGAAATTTCATTTGGATTTCCAGCCTGCCAGACTTCTGACTCAAGATTCTATCAAACCCTGTCTGAGATTCCAGCCTGAGGGCCTACACCAAGGATTTTGGACTTGCTACCTCCAGAAGTGTGTGTGAGCCATTGTATAAAATATCTTTACAAAGAAATTTACTTTAATTTTATATATATATATATATATGTATATACATATATATATACACACACACACACACACTGCTAAGTCACTTCAGTCGTGTCCGACTCTGTGTGACCCCATAGACAGCAGACCACCAGGCTTCCCTGTCCCTGGGATTCTCCAGGCAAGAACACTGGAGTGGGGTGCCATTGCCTTCTCCGATATATATATATATATATATATATATATACATATACATATATATATATATATACATACATACATACATACTATTGGTTTTCTTTCCCTAATGAACCCAGATTGATACAAGCAGACAAACTAGCTGTCTGGTTTTTAATGTTATTTCTCCCTCTCTTGGTTACTTAACATAATGCCTGATACATAGTATGCTTTCGGCTTCAGTACCTAGTTTGAAAGCACTGGACTGCTTTTAGGAACTGCAAGGATTGATGATACACAATGCCTCAAAGTTCTACATTGTTATGAGCTTCTAGACCCAGAATAATTATTCATATCCATCCAGCCTGATATAACGTTCAGCAGAGTGTGTACATGACTGATGAGCAATTATTATCATTTATTTTATTTTTGCTAGAACATGGTACACCAAAGTAAGGATGAAAGTAAGATTACAGATTTAAAAGCCTAAGATAGAGTCAAGCTCATGCAACTATTGATATAAATAATAATAATAAATACCATGTATTGAAAACCTTCATAATAACCATCCTAACTTGTTTTAACAGTGCCAGTAATATTATTTGCACAATTTATAGAATATAAATAAATTACTAACATTAAATAAATCATTCTTTTATATTAAACTAATTATTTAATATTAAAAATCATCATGTGCAATTTTCAAGTGAATTGTCTGTTTATATGATATAACAAATCTGTTACAACTGTATATTGGTATTGTCATTTACAATAAGATTTTGGAGAACGACAGAAAATTTGGAAGTAACTGAAATAAAAAGATATTTTGAATGACTTTTTTTTTACACATTTGTCCACCATGTGATTTGCTACAATGTTAAGAATGATTTGGTCTATCAACAAGATAATATCTATATTAATGTTCCTATACTTTGTTTTCTACATGCCTTTTCATTTTTCCCTCTAACCTATATAAATATATGCAAGCAATTGTTTTCTAATTTATTCACCTTTATTGCTCTCTCAAAAGCAAGTCTGAGTACATTATCTCACAAAACAACCCACTCTTTAGTACTTGACACCTTAATCTTTATCAAGGTACTCTGAATTTTCCAAATAATAACCTGGTCCAGAGTTCAGTTAATTGCTGTTTCTTAACACAAACACCCTCTTCAAACAACACAAGAGAAAACTCTACACATGGACATCAACAGATGCTCAACACCCAAATCAGATTGATTATATTCTTTGTAGCTAAGGATGGAGAAGTTCTATACAGTCAGCAGAAACAAGACCTGGAGCTTGTGGCTCAGATCATGAACTCCTTATTGCCAAATTCAGACTTAAATTGAAGAAAGTAGGGAAAACCACTAGACCAGTCAGGTATGACCTAAATCAAACCCCTTGATTATACAGTGGAAGTGAGAAATAGATTTAAGGTATGGGTAGAGTGCCTGATGAACTATGGATGGAGGTTTGTGACATTGCACAGGAGACAGGGATCAAGACCATCTCCATGGAAAAGAAATGCAAAAGGGCAAAATGGCTGTCTGGCGAGGCCTTACAAATAGCTGTGAAAAGAAGAGAAGTGAAAAGCAAAGGAGAAAAGGAAAGATATAAGCGTCTGAATGCAGAGTACCAGAGAACATCAAGAAGAGGTAAGAAATCGCTGATTCCTCAGCGATCAATGCAAAGAAATAGAGGAAAACAACAGAATGGGAAAGACTAGAGATCTCTTCAAGAAAATTAGAGATACCAGGGGAACATTTCATGCAAAGATGGGCTCGATAAAGGACAGAAATGGTATGGACCTAACAGAAGAAGAGATATTAAGAAGAGGTGGCAAGAATACACAGAACTGTACAGAAAAGATCTTCATGACCAAGCTAATCACAATGGTGCAATCACTGACCTAGAGCCAGACATTATGGAATGTGAAGTCAAGTGGGCCTTGGAAAGCATCACTATGAACAAAGCTAGTGGAGGTGATGGAATTCCAGTTGAGCTATTCCAACTCCTGAAAGATGATGCTGTGAAAGTGCTGCACTCAATATGCCAGCAAATTTGGAAAACTCAGCAGTGGCCACAGGACTGGAAAAGGTCAGTTTTCATTCCAATGCCAAAGAATGCTCAAACTACCGCACAATTGTACTCATCTCACACGCTAGTAAAGTAATGCTCAAAATTCTCCAAGCCAGGCTTCAGCAATACGTGAACTATGAACTTCCAGATGTTCAAGCTGGTTTTAGAAAAGGCAGAGGAATCAGAGAACAAATTGCCAACATCCGCTGGGTCATTGAAAAAGCAAGAGAGTTTCAGAAAAACATCTATTTTTGCTTTATTGACTATGCCAAAGCCTTTGACTGTGTGGATCACAATAAACTGTGGAAAATTCTAAAAGAGATGGGAATACCAGACCACCTAACCGGCCTTTTGAGAAACCTATATGCAGGTCAGAAGGCAACAGTTAGAACTGGACATGGAACAACAGACTGGTTCTAAATAGGAAAAGGAGTACGTCAAGGCTGTATATTGTCAGTCTGCTTATTTAACTTATACGCAGAGTACATCATGAGAAACGCTGGGCTGGAAGAAGCACAAGCTGGAATCAAGATTGCTGGGAGAAATATCAATAACCTCAGATATGCAGATGACACCTCCCTTATGGCAGAAAGTGAAGAGGAACTAAAAAGCCTCTTGTTGAAGGTGAAAGAGGGGAGTGAAAAAGTTGGCTTAAAACTCAACATTCAGAAAATGAAGATCATGGCCTCTGGTCCTATCACTTCATGGCAAATAGATGGGGAAACAGTGGAAACAGTGGCAGACTTTATTTTCTTGGGCTCCAAAATCACTGCAGATGGTGATTGCAGCCATGAAATTAAAAGATGCTTACTCCTTGGAAGAAAAGTTATGACCAACCTAGAAGGCATATTAAAAAACAGAGACATTACTTTGCCAACAAAGGTCCATCTAGTCAAGGCTATGGTTTTTCCAGTGGTCATGTATGGATGTGAGAGTTGGACTGTGAAGAAGGCTGAGTGCTGAAGAATTGATGCTTTTGAACTGTGGTGTTGGAGAAGACTCTTGAGAGTCCCTTGGACTGCAAGGAGATCCAACCAGTCCATTCTGAAGGAGATCAGCCCTGGTATTTCTTTGGAAGGAATGATGCGGAAGCTGAAACTCCAGTACTTTGGCCACCTCATGCAAAGAGTTGACTCATTGGAAAAGACTCTGATGTTGGGAGGGATTGGGGGCAGGAGGAGAAGGGGATGACAGAGGATGAGATGGCTGGATGGCATCACTGACTCGATGGACGTGAGTCTGAGTGAACTCCGGGAGTTGGTGATGGACAGGGAGGCCTGGCCTGCTGCAATTCATGGGGTCACAAAGAGTCAGACACAACTGATCAACTAAACTGAACTGAACTGAACACAATCATTCCCAAATCATTTCTGTTGCATTTATTTGCTATGTGATGATAACAAATGGCGTGTGAAATAAATTTGAATGATATATTTTAAGCTTCTAATTAAAAATATATACACTGAGTTACGACTAACTGTTTATATTGACCATCCGTAGCAAAATAAGCATTTTCTATAATTAATTCCAATATTTTACAAGTAAATAACAGAAATTTCCACCTAAAATTTGAGATAGTAATTTTGCATGGCAGTATACATATAATTGGGGTTTCGCTGGTGGTGCTAATGGTAAAGAACCTGCTTGCTGTTCAGAAGCACAGGAGATGCAGGTTTGATCCATGAGTCAGATGATCTCCTGGAGGAGAGCATGGCAATCCACTCCAGTAGTTTTGACTGGAGAATTCCATGGCCAGAGGAGCCTGGTGGGCTACAGTCCATAAGGCTGCAAAGAGTCAAGCACAACTAAGAGACTTAACATGCACATATTAATATTTATAATCAGACATTTTTATTGATATCTTTTATACCACCACCACCAACAAAGAAAGAAATTCTGTAAGAGCTTCTAAAATTAAATTCAAAAAATATATTTCTTGTTCTATAAAGAAATTTTATTCTCAATTTTATAAAACTAGATAAAATAAGATTTTACTTTCAAAAGCAGTAACTTGAAAATGGCAGATGTTTCTTTGTGAACATGTAACCAGTTTTATTGTTTTGAGAAAATATAAATTAAGTTGTACATTTTTTTGTATTTGGAAATTACAGGCTGGATTGTATTTTGCATAGTACAGGATACTTGATTAAGATAGACCCTTGGTGAAATTTACACCTGATGTGGCTGCTCTATTTTGAAAGGAAACAGCTGTTTTCCTAATGTTCCTGTGGTTTTATGAACATGATGTTTCCTTTATGAGACAAAGTGGATTCAAATGAGCTCCCTCAACTCCCTCCAGAAACAAATACTTCAAATGTTTTGTAAGTTACTATTGCTTGATAAATGCTATATTGCAGATTATTCTAGGTGTTATGCCTCGGGCTCCTGAAGTGCTGCCATTTGCTTGTTTATTTTCTTCTCAGGCTAGGGAATTGCTTTATGAACTCCAAGTCATAAAGGAGAGCAACAGAGTGGGAAGAAAGCCATTAGGTATAATACTACTTTGACTGAAAAGGAAATTGGATTTTACCTGTTGCAAAGAGGTCACAAATTTTATTGTTAAATGGGCTAAACGTATACTTATTTAATAAGATGTGGGCCTAAAATGAAAAAAATCTTTAATCCCAGGCCCCCAGCAAATACTCCATAACAGATTTTTCATAGAATTTTCACATTTGGTAACCTTAAACTTTTCTTATAGCTTTGATGGATTGTTTTCCATATTTGTTCTCAACCTTGCTATATGGATAAAGTCGACATTTTTAAACAGAGAAGCCCTTATGTGGGAAGTAGAGTTATTTATACTTGACATAGATTTCTGGAAGTGATTTATAAAGAAGCTCAAATGTATTAAGCCAATGTCGAAAGGAGAGCTCCATTAAATATATGTGTACAGTACTATGCTGGCAAGAATTCCAATTTAGTTCTTGTCTCAGTTGTCTTAAGATGGTCCTCTGTGTTTTAAAGGATCTGCTGGGAAAGTAGAGAGTAGGAAATGAATTAAATTTAGAATTGTATAATATGCTAGGTTGCATGCATTTTAAATTCCCACTTTAAATATAACAAAATACCATTATCTGGGAATCAAACCCTTTTCTTTTAAAAGCTATGGACACCTTATTGCACATGAATTGCCTAAATAATATACATATGCTATTATTCTGTTTATAATTTACTCTGTTTTCTAAGATTATTTGAAAGTCAGGCAGAAGAAACATCTAGCAGGAAAATGTGGATATAGAAATTTCAGTCAATAAATTAGTACGTCTGTTTAAAATTGAAAAAGATACTATTTTTTAAATGACTGTGCCTAGTTTTTAATAACTTCATGATAAATCATTATATGTACCAGTTTCCTCTCTTAGAAGAGAGTGCAGAAAAGAAAAATGAGTGAGAAAATAAACAACTGTTTTGAAGTGCTAACATTTCCAAAGAAAACAGGGGTGTCAACACACTCATTAATGAACCTTATACACTGAATCATATGGTTATTGGTCCTATGAAGTTCTGTATAATTGTAGGCCATTTGGATCGATTTCTTATGTTCTGCTTTGTATCACATTCCTCGTGGCATCCTTTATTTCAATAACCACATAACAATTTCCAGGAACTAACAAGCCTGGAGAGTCAGAGGGACACTTTCAGTCCCCACCACTCCTTGCACTCCTATTTCACCTTGTAAAATTTCCAGCGAATTTGGAGATTCTCATGAGAGAATTTGCATACCATCTGCTTCTGTGGAAATCCATCCCACAGCTTATCTGCCTGTGTTTCTGTGGATTCTAAGTGTTTTCCACGGCTTCAACTGCTATCCTATTCCCCTGGTAAATCTACCATCTCTTTACCTCCACTACCTAAAAAAGCATATCCCTCTAGGAGTTTTACAGTTTTGGTCTTACATTTAGATCTTTATCCTAGAGGAAAACATAGGCAAAACACTCTCTGACATAAATCATAGCAGGATCCTCTATGACCCACCTCCCAGAGTAATGGAAATAAAAGCAAAAAATAAACAAATGGGACCTAATTAAACTTAAAAGCTTTTGGACAATGAAGGAAACTATAAGCAAGGTGGAAAGACAGCTTTCAGAATGGGAGAAAATAATAGAAAACAAAGCAGCTGACAAAGAATTAATCTCAGAAATACACAAGCAGCTCATGCAGCTCAATACCAGAAACATAAACAACCCAATCAAAAAATGGGCCGAAGAAATAAACAGACATTTCTCCAAAGAAGACATACAGATGGCTAATAAACACATGAAAAGATGCTCAACATCACTCGTTATCAGAGAAATGCATATCAAAACCACAATAAGATATCATCTCATGCCGGTCGGAATGGCTGCTATCAAAAAATCTAAAAACAATAAATGCTGGAGAGGGTGTGGAGAAAAGGGAATCCTCTTATACTGTTGGTGGGAATGCAAACTAGTATAGCCACTATGGAGAACAGTGTGGAGATTCCTTAAAAAAACTGGATATAGAACTGCCATACAAGCCAACAATCCCACTGCTGGGCATACACACTGAGGAAACCAGAATTGAAAGAGACACCTGTACCCCAATGTTCACCACAGCACTGTTTACAATAGCTAGGACATGGAAGCAAACTAGATGTCCATCGGCAGACAAATGGATAAGAAAGCTGTGGTACATATATACAATGGAATGTTACTCTGCTATTAAAAAGAACGCATTTGAATCAGTTCTAATGAGGTGGATTAAACTGGGGTCTATTATGCAGAGTGATGTAAGTCAGAAAGAAAAAGACCAATATAGTATATTAACACATATGTATGGAATTTAGAAAGATGGTAATGATGACCCTATATGTGAGACAGTAAAAGAGACACAGATATAAAGAACAGATTTTTTGACTCTGGGAGGTGAGGGTGGGATGATTTGAGAGAATAACATTGAAACATGTATATTACCATATGTGAAATAGATCACCAGTCCAAGTTCATCGCATGAGACACGGCACTCAAAGCCAGTGCACTGGGACAACCCTGAGGGATGGGATGGGGAGGGAGTTGGGGGTGGGAGGTTCAGGATGGGGGACACATGTACACCCATGGCTGATTCATGTAAATGTATGGCAGAAAACACTATACTATTGTAAGGTAATTAGCCTCCAATTAAAATAATTAAAGTGAAAAAAAAAATCATAACCCTAACAAACAGCTGTTGTGCGTAACTGGTATTACTGAAGGTCTGTGTTTACTCAGTGGTGGTTCTGCACAGTGAAGCAAAAGGCACGTTCAAAATTGGAATTTATATCTTTACTGTGTATGCTGCTCCTTGACACAGAGCATTTCTCATGGGAGCTGGGATGATAGTCATTTCCTACAGTAAACTTGCTCAGCTTTTCTTCACCAACAAGCCCACTTTCTCTAAATTCCTAGATTATCTGGTTCAGTGTCTTGAAGTTTTGCTCTTTTAAGTCCACTTTTGGGAAACATCAAATTTCTATTAATTTGTTTTCTTTTTTTAAATTTTATTTTATTTAACTTTACAATATTGTATTGGTTTTGCCATATATCAAAATGAATCTGCCACAGGTATACATGTATTCCCCATCCTGAACCCTCCTGCCTCCTCCCTCCCCATACCATGCCTCTGGGTCGTCCCAGTGCACCAGCCCCAAGCATTCAGTATCATGCATCGAACCTGGACTGGCGACTCATTTCATATATGATATTATACATATTTCAATGCCATTCTCCCAAATCATCCCACCCTCTCCCTCTCCCACAGAGTCCAAAAGCTTCCACACTGGTACAGTGCTTGAAGTCTTATTTTTTTAGAATTTTATAATAACATTTATTTATTAAAAGTTAACATCTGCATAACAAGAAACCAAAAGACACAAGAAGCAAAAAACAAAGTCATCCATAATCACAGTGTGCTTGAAGCCTTTTTTTTAATCAAAAAGCTCTTGTCTTGCTAATAGCATTATATTCTTCCTACAATTATCAAGTATAATAATATATTTTTATTATACTTATTTATGGATTTTGTATGTTAGTTGTTCAATCATGTGCAACTGAGCTTCTCTAGACTGTTGCCTGCCAGGCTCCTCTGTCCATGGGATTCTCCAGGCAAGAATACTGCAGTGGGTTGCCATTGCCTTCTCCAGGGGATCTTCCCAATCCAGAAGTCGAACCTGAGTCTTCTGTATTGCAAGCAGATTCTTACTGTTTTAGCCACCAGGGAAGCCCATTTATGGATTATAGTTTAATATATTTAGTAATTCAAATGTTAGGTTAATATGCATGAGATAGTTGTTTTCAAATGAAAGATAACTATAAAAAGTTCAAACATTTCTATCATAGCATTAATAACAACATCAGTAACAACACCTGTTAGCTGATCTTCATGACTATAAATTCAGGTAAAATAAGTTATTTGGTTACACTAATCTACCTAACTTCTTGGTCTAGTTAACATCAACCATAATGTGATAGTTAATATCAGTCAACTGGGATAAACAAAATTGTCAGATTCAATTTTTTTTATGTTACTTTTTTTATGGATCAGAATCTATTCCCAGATTTTTTTTTTAAATGTCTAAAAGGACAAGCTGTCTTTAATTTGCAAAATGACATAGAGTGCATAGCTACTTTTTGGGGGGATAGGGGAATTTTTAATTTTTCACCACTTAATCCCAGACCAATTATTCTTAGAAGGCATTCCCACACCTCCAAATTGATTTAAGTTTGTTCCATATTCCAGATACTATCCTTGTGTGGGACAAGGATGGTGTGCCTCCCTGTGGGGTGAGCAGTTCATAATGGAAAGAGACCGTGATGACTGAACTCCATATGTGTATTACATATTTTAAAAGGTCTTTAATTGACTGACAAGGGTGCAACTATCTCCAATTGTATTTTTTAAACAGAATTTATTTTAGATTTACAGAAATATTGAGAAGATAGTACAAAAGATTCCCACATACACCATAACAATTTTTGCCTCTTATTAACATTTTCCATTAGTGTATTGCATATGTTACAATTAATAAATCAATATTGATGCATTCATATCACCTAAAGTCCATTCTTCTTTCAGATATCCACCTTCAGTAGTATTTTCCCTTTGTAAAATATATGAATGATAATAATTCCACTCATATCTGAATAAGGAGCTGCCAATACACATATTTTTTCTTTGAGGTAATTGTATTTTAACCTTATGGATGTTTCAGCAAAATTGGGCTATCATGGTAACTTGGCATCAACATTTTATCATTATGTATGATTTAGAAAATATAAAAAAAAATCTTTCAGAATCTGAAAGACAGAAAATAAAAAGGACATCTCAAGAACTGCTACTGAAATTATTTTGAATTATTTTAAAAAGTTACTTTAAAATACTTCTATCAAAGATAATCAATTCAAAAATATGACAGTACCTAAAGATAGTGTTTTCTTTCTTTTGAAATCAATATGTAAAATACTGAGTCCTACTTACATTGTTGTGAAAACTATTTGTGCTGATAAACAAGTGCATACATTTTCAATTTATGTGATATGTGTTGTGGACTGAATACTGTTGTTACTTTTGTTAAGTTGTGTCTGACTCTTTTGTGACCCCATGAACTTCAGCCCACCATGTTCCTCTGTCTAGATTGTCTGGATTTCCCAGGCAAACATCCTGGAGTGGGTTGTCATTTCCTTCTCCATAACTGAATGTCCCACCTGCTCTGCTGTCCCACCAAAATCCATATATTAGGCCCTAATCCCAAATTGATGGTTTGGAGATCAGAGCATTGAGACACGATATGTCATGAGGGTGGAGCCCTTGTGAATGTGATTTGTGCCCTTATAATAAGAGACATGAAACAATCCCTCCACTTGTGAGGATGCAGCAAGAAGGTATCATTCATCATTCTGCAAACCAGGAAGCCAGTCCTCACCAGCAGCACTTTGGTCTTGGACTTCCCAGCCTCCAGAACTATGAGAAACAAAAAAATGTTTGTTGTTTCAGGCGCCCAGTCTATGGTATTTGTTACAGCAACCTGAGCAAAAGCAGCATGAAAAATATGTTATTTTTGAAATAGCGCTCTCCTCATTTATTCCTTCATTAAGTATGTGACAAAATTCAAAATAATTTATTGTCACTGAAATTTGGTTACCATCCAGGGAGAAAGGTTGTAGCCTTGGATGAATATTTTTAAAGGAAAATGAGCACACTGCTGTGATATGCTGGGCAAGCTGTTTTTCCAAAGCAATTAGAATTTCACTTTTTAAAACTTGTGGTAAAGTGAATGTGATTAACTTCACATTATTAAACAGACATAAGACCACAGATCAGGAAAGACCTGTTACTAGAAGAAATCCTTTGTCTTTCTTAATTAAGAGAACAGGTTTGTAACACTGATTTTTGTCTTTCACAAAAATAATTTCACACACACAAACTATCTTAAAATAAAAATTTCTACTTTCCTAAACTAATAGCCTATGTTCTCTTAAGATTTTAAAGAATATTGAAGAAAATCAATATTCTTTCAAAGAGAGAAATCATACAAAACCTTCTGCTATGGGCTATTTAAAAATTCACTACAGTCATATATGAATTAATATTGACTTTGATGCACTTTGTATTCTCATTTGCAAAAGAAAAATGTGATTATGTCAAGGTAGGCAAAATGCTTTGCACATTTGGGTTCACTGCCTTAGTATTATAAAACACAAACTGCTAATTTATTTAAATTTATTGAATGTTTTCTTCATAAGTATATATTTATTAGCACTGCTACAAAGAATGTCTGAGAAAAATTGTGGCCTAGACAATTTTTTGTTTTCTTTTGGCAACAAATGTGTGATTCACACCAAACTGATGACAATCTCACTGAAAATTTTACTCCTTTTCCTATGAGAATCTGATTATCTATTAGGATCCAAAGAACTATTAATTTGTATCTATATTCTTTGGTCAATTTCTGGATAGTATGGACAATCCAAAATTTCTTGTCTCCTTATCACTGTAACATTTAGCTCCACTTGGGCTGGAATAATATATCTAGAATGTACTATATTATAAAATTAATGATATGTTTGAGCTGGCTGAGTCCACTCTACATTTATAATTTGTTTAGTAAAATTATTTTTAAAGGAATGAACGCATTTTTTTATTTCAGTAAAAGAAGACTACAAGTTCTTGGATTTTTTTTGTCAAAGATAATGTCTGGCCAGTTTCTGTAACCTAGGTAGTGTTCTCACTGTTGGCAGATACTGGTACCATTTAACAGTATGAGCTTGCTTGCTACCACTGTCATTTAAGACATAAAATATATTTTAAAAAACCTGGAAATCTACAAGACATATTTATGGAATGATTTTTGCCCTTTGAGAAAAGTCACTTAAAAAGATAATAAAGTTCTAAAATGCAAAGAACTGTAGGAAGTGCATCAACCATATGAACAGAAAGTTTTTTGGTAGAAGAAGATGGGAATAAGTATCATCAGAGATATTTTTCCCTCTTACACTTTTTCTTTTTTCACTTAAAAATGATAGAACTACCATATGACCCAGCAATCCCACTGCTGGGCATACATACCAAGGAAGACACCTGTACCCTAAAGTTCATTGCAGCACTGTTTACAATAGCCAGGACACGGAAGCCACGTAGATGTCCATCAGCAGACGAATGGATAAGAGAGTTGTGGTACATATACACAATGGAATATTACTCAGCCATTAAAAAGAATGCATTCGAATCAATTCTAATGAAGTGGATGAAACTGGAGCCTATTATACAGAGTGAGGCAAGTCAGAAAGAAAAACACCAATACAGTAGTATATTAAGACATATATATGGAATTTAGAAAGATGGTAATGAGGACTCTATATGCGAGACAGCAAAATAGTCATAAAGAACAGGCTTTTGGACTCTGTGGGAGAAGGCAAGGGTGGGATGATTTGAGAGAATAACATTGAAACATATATATTACCATATGTGAAATAGATCACCAGTCCAAGTTCGATGCATGAAACAGGGCACTCAAAGCTGGTGCACGGGGACAATTCTGAGGGATGAGATGAGGAGGGAGGTGGGAGGTGGGTTCAGGATGGGGGGATGGACACATGTATACCCATGGCTTATTCATGTCAGTGTATGGCAAGAGCCACTACAATATTTTAAAGCAATTAGCCTCCAATTAAAAGAAATAAATTAATTAGAAAAAAAATGATTGTTTCTGGTTTTGTTTTATCTTACTGTGAGAATGAGATGGACTGGGCCTTATCCTGGGACCTAGACCCTCTGCTTCAGTACTTGCACCTGGACAAATATCTTCTCCAGCAATATATACAAAGCAACTATGAGGGACTAAAAATAAGTCTGTGCATATGCATTTTGGGTAAATTATGAACAAAAAGACACCAAAAGACCAAAAACCTAATTGCTACTTCTCGGTTTTCTGGAGTAAAAGCAGGACACTGGGCATGATTCCTGCACACAGCACCACCAAGAGGGTGGGGACAGTACATAAACCACTTCTTCCAACTGCTTGATGGGTCCAACCCCACCCTCATCCAGTTTAAGGGGCCAACTTGCTCCTCCTCCCCACACGCATCCGCGGCGCTCAGGGAGTGAGCAGGAAACCTGTTACTTGTTTTAGCTCCTCTGTGCTGCTTGACAAGTTTCAACCATGCCTTGCCTGAATTTCCAGTCGGGCATCATATAAATTTCTATTGATTCTGAGGGGTCCAAGAGCCCTAGTTGGTAACAAGAACATACCGAAAGAAAGTGCCAAAACATATATGTACAGGGTAAACAAAACTCTGAGCATCGTTATATAACATCACCCATCAGGAGACAGGTGGCCAGTGCTGTAGGAGGCTCTTTGTTCTCATCTTCAATCACGTCACACAGTTTGCTTTTCAGAAGTAACCGTAAGCCTTGTTTTTTGTGATATCAATTTCCTTGCTATTCTTTATCATTTTATTTCCTCTGTTTTGGAACATCATATCAATTTAATAATACTGTAGCTTCTTTTCTGTTTCTTACCTCACTTGTTCAGAAATTTCTAAGAGACTTAGCTATGTAATTGCTTGCATTTACATCAACGTTAAACAAACAAACAAACAAAACCACTAAGATCTTGGCATCTGGTCACATTGCTTCCTGGCAAATAGATGGGGAAAAAGTGGAAACAGTGACAGATTTTCTTTTCTTGGGTTCTAAAATCAATACAGATGGTGACTGCAGCAAAAGAATTAAACATCACTTGCTCCTAGGATGGGAAGCTATGACAAACCTAGACAATGTATTAAAAAGCAGAAACTTTGTCACTTTGTTGACTAGGATCTGTATAGGCAAAGCTATGCTTTTTCCAGTAGTCACATATGCATGTGAGAATTGGACCATAAAGAAGGCTGAATGCCAAAGAACTGATATTTTCTAATTCTGGCTTTGAAGCAGACTCTTGAGAGTGCCTTGGTCAGCAAGGAGTTCAAGCCAATCAGCTTCCCTGATGGCTCAGATAGTAAAGAATTCGCCTGCAATGCAGAAGGCCCAGGTTTGATCCCTGGGTTGGGAAGATCCTCTGGATCTTCCCACTCTTAACTGGAGAATCCCCATGTACAGAGGAGCCAGGTGCACTACAGTCTATGGGGTTGCAGAGTCAGACACAACTGAGCGACTAATGCTTTCACTGAGGTCCTAAAGGGAATCAACCTTAAATATTCATTGGAAGGGCTGATGCTGAAACTGAAGCTCCTGTACTTTGGCCACCTGATTAAAAGAGTCAGTTCATTGGAAAAGACCCTGATGGTGGGAAAGATTGGAAACAAAAGGAAAAAGAGGTGGCAGAGGATGAGATGGTTAGGTAGCATCAGCCACTCAATGGACATGGATTTGAGCAACTCCCAAAAATAGCGGAGCCTGGCATGCTGCCAGGGGGTTCAATCCATGGGGTTGAAAAGAGTCAGACACAATGACTGAACAACAGCATACTGTGTGAGATGTTTATTAGTACTGAAACCTATTAAGTGACTGAGTCTGGAAATCAGAATACAGTTGCTAGAGGAAAATAGAGAGATGATTTTAAAAGTCATAGTGTGAATCATGAAGGAATGCATTTAAGCAGAGATGAAAAGGGGCTAAAAACTATGTCCTGGGCCATTCCTGTGTTTAAAATTTGGGGAGGTAGGGGACAGCATGGAAAAAGAGCATGGATTCTTATCCACTGATAGGAGCATAGAATCAAGGGAGCATCCCTTTTCAGGACTCCAGTGAAAAGAACTCTTTCAAGATGGAAGCAGCAAACTAATGATTCTGAAACTGCTGCTAACTTCAATAAAATGGGTATTGAGGACTGAAAATTAGTTTTAACAATGTGGAGATGATTGGTGAAGTTGCCAAAGGCAGTTCTGAGACTACAGTGGGTAAAAACCTGATTGAAGTGAATTTAAGAGAACATAGGAAGAGAGGAAATATACCAACAATTATTTAGGACTATTGTGAGATATTTGGCTATACAGGGGAACAGAAAAACAGTATAGTAATCTATTAGATGGTGGAATCATATGAAAAAAATTATAATATATGATAGTAAAACATGTCTGAAATGCTGATGAGGCAAATATGATTGAGTAGAAAAAAAAATGATGTGGCTAAAGATAGAATCTAATTGTTCAAGCAGTACCTTAGGGTAGACAGACTGGATCCAGTGCACCCAAGGAGCAGATGACCTTTGACCAGGGTAGGATGCATTGATTTTGGAGTCCATCACCTCTTAAAAATGCCAGTAATTTTAGCATCCACCTGTCAGCTTTGGTGCTTGAGGACTGATTACCCTAATTTGAATTGCTGTCCCAGTGAACATGTCTGAAGAGATACTGAGAGCTAGTTATGGATTGTTTCTGTTTAGTCGCTGTCATGTCCGACTCTTTTGCAACCCCATAGACTGTTCAAGGTCTTAAAGACAAGAGGGGAAATTTGGATCCATTGGCATTGATCCACTTGCTGCTGCTGCTGCTGCTAAGTCACTTCAGTTGTGTCCGACTCTGTGTGATCCCACAGACTGCAGCCCACCAGGCTCCCCCGTCCCTGGGATTCTCCAGGCAAGAACACTGGAGTGGGTTGCCATTTCCTTCTCCAATGCATGAAAGTGAAAAATGAAAGTGAAGTCGCTCAGTCGTGTCTGACTCCTCGCAACCCCATGGACTGCAGCCAGCCAGGCTCCTCTGTCCATGGTATTTCCTAGGCAAGAATACTGGAGTGGGTTGCTGTTTCCTTTTCCAGAGGATCTTCCTGACCCAGGAGTTACAGATACTTGACTCAAATGGATCTGTCTTCTATACTCTTGATGAAGTTTCTATACTAGGAAGCCACCATCAGCGCCTATAGTTTTATTTGGAGAGTCATACACTTTGTTTTGTTTTGCATGGCCTACATGGCCTGGTGTGATTGCTAGACCTGTCCAGTAGATTATGGGGTTCGTTTCTAAATCTTGTGGCCCTAATGTCATTAACACACTTAACTTTCTATTTATTCTTTTCTAAGTGGAAAATCCCATGGATGGAGGAGCCTGGCTGGCTGCAGTCCATGGGGTTGCGAAGAGTCAGACACGACTGAGCGACTTCACTTTCATTTTTCACTTTCATGCATTGGAGAAGGAAATGGCAACCCACTCCAGTGTTCTTGCCTGGAGAATCCCTGGGATGGGGAGCCTGGTGGGCTGCAGTCTGTGGGATCACACAGAGTCGGACACAACTGAAGTGACTTAGCAGCAGCAGCAGCAAGTGGATCAATGCCAATGGATCCAAATTTCCCCTCTTGTCTTTAAGACCTTGAACTTCTGAATAAAGCAGATGGTGCTCTCTTATTGATGACTGAAGAAAGAGAGGTCCAGTTGAGCTACTGTATCCTCTTTCCTCCGGCTACCATGTTTATCATAGGGTAATTTTTTCCTTTACTTGTGTTTCCTCTTTTTCTTTTAACATGAAAGTGTCATAGTTACCCACTTTGTAGTTCTGACACCGATTTCTTTTCCACCAATCTCTTATTCCTTTCCCCATTTAAATTGGAATCAGGAAGATTTGGAGGAGATTTTAGGATTATGATCATTGTATGGAGTCTTATATTCCAGGAATTCATATATATATATGTGTGTGTATGTGTGTGTGTGTGTGTGTGTGTGTGTGTGTGTATAAGCTTAAATACATCTCAACCTTAAATGATTTCTTATTACTGATAAAACCAAAACATTACACAATTTTACCCCAACGCACTTTCATATCCTTATCTCCCATACTTATCTCCATAAGCTCTGGGTTCCAGTGTAACTACATTTTTTAACCTTGAGAGAAATAAGGTAAATATTATTTCTTCAAATGTTTACCTTTTACATTTTGCAAACAGTTCTGCCCAATTGCCAGGCTCATCTACTTTGACAAGTGTGATCAATTTTGTCTTCATCTCTGAATCAGAACTAATTTTTCCTCCCTCATGTTTCTATTTCTTTGATAATGATGAAAGTTAAGGTGCCTGTCACTTGTATGGTTTCATTTCATTCTGTGTACAGGTGTTCATATTGGAATGACTATGGTCATAAAGATTACTTACTAGATGAATATCTGTTACTTCCTTGTAATATTCTAAAGCTATTAGATGAATACCTCACTGCTATTTTTCTTCTAAATATTTCTTTCGTGTTTTTTTTTTTTTTGAGATGGGTAAAAATTAATGAATGTATCTTATGTAATTTTTCCATCTCAAAATACTTAGCCCACAGTATAACATACAAGAACTTCATCAACATGAAATGTGCACTTCTAGATATTTTATTTCAGCCCAAGTGAAATTAAATATTACAGTGATATATATGCGTTAGTATACTGTATTGGCGTTTTTCTTTCTGGCTTACTTCACTCTGTATAATCAGCTCCAGTTTCATCCACCTCATTAGAACTGATTCAAATGTATTCTTGTTTATGGCTGAGTAATACTCCATTGTGTATACGTACCACAGCTTTCTTATCCATTCATCTGCTGATGGACATCTAGGTTGCTTCCATGTCCTGGCTATCATAAACAGTGCTGCGATGAACATTGGGGTACACGCGTCTCTTTCAATTCTGGTTTCCTCGGTGTGTATGCCCAGCAGTGGGATTGCTGGGTTGTATGGCAGTTCTATTTCCAGTTTTTTAAAGAAATCTCCACACTGTTCTCCATAGTGGCTGTACTAGTTTGCATTCCCACCAACAGTGTAAGAGGGTTCCCTTTTCTCCACATCCTCTCCATCATTTATTGCTTGTAGACTTTTGGATCACAGCCATTCTGATTGGCGTGAAGTGGTACCTCACCAATACAGTATACTAATACATATATATGGAATTTAGAAAGATGGTAATGATAACCCTGTATGTGAGACAGCAAAAGAGACACAGATGTATAGAACAGTCTTTTGGACTCTGTGGGAGGAGTGAGGGATGATTTGGGAGAATGGCATTGAAACATGTATAATATCATATAAGAAACAAATCACCAGTCCAGGTTCAATGCAGGATACAGGAAGCTTGGGGCTGGTGCACTGGGATGACCCAGAGGGATGGTATGGGGAGGAAGATGGGAGGGGCATTCAGGATTGGGAACACGTGTACAACCATGGTGGATTCATGTTGATGTATGGCAAAACTAATACAATATTGTAAAGTAATTAGCCTCTAATTAAAATAAATAAATTTAAATTAAAAAATATTACAGTGATAAGGAGACAAGAAACTTTGGATTGTCCAGACTATCCAGAAATTGAGCAAGGAATGTAGATACAAATGAATAGCTCTTTGGATACTACTGAGGTGAAGTGAAGTGAAAGTCACTCAGTCGTGTCCGACTCTTTGTGACCCCATGAACTATACAGTCCACGGAATTCTTCTGGTCAGAATACTGGAGTGGGTACCCTTTCCTTTCTCCAGGGGATCTTCCCAACCCAGGGATTGAACTCAGGTCTCTTGCATTTCAGGCAGATTCTTTACCAACTGAGCCACATCAGATTCTCGTAGGAAAAGGAGTAAAGTTTTCAATGATAATATCATCAGGTGGTGTGAGTCTCACATTTGTTGCCAAAACAAAACAAATTTTCTAGGCTATAGTCCTGCTCAAACATTCTTTGTAGCAGCAGTTTATCATAATGCTAATAAATATATACTTATAAAGAAAACACTCAATAAATTTAAATAAATTAGCAGGTTATGTCTTATAATACTCAGGCAATGAATCCAAATGTGCAAAACATTTCGCTTACTTTGATATACTCACATTTTATTTTTTGAAAATGAGAACAGAAAGTGCATCAAAGCCAACAATTAATTCTACATGACCATAGTGAATTATTAAATAGCTCACAAGCAGAATGCTTTATATAATTGACTTTCTTCAATATTCTTTAAAATCTTAAGAGAATATAGGCTATTAGTTGAGGAAGATAGAACTTTTCCTCTTCAAATGATTTATGTGTGTGGAATTATTTCTGTGAAAGGAGAAAATCGATGTTACAAATCTATTAATTTAGAAAGATAAAGAAATTCTTCCAGTGATAGAAAAATATATGCTTTGTTATTGCTAAAAAATCTTTATAAAACTTAATAGCACATTTATACTCACAGCATCAATTGTTCCTTATTGGACAGCAATGTTTTTCAGATGCTGTTAGTTCATTGCGTCAATGTTCCAACTTAAGAACTATAATTAATACGAAGTCTTGATTTCCCTGTGGGCACAGTTGTTCCTGGATATACAAATGAAATACTGTGACTAGTTTCATAATTGAGAAGCAAACTTCTTAACAATGAAATGCTCAGAAACTCTGAGTAGAATAAAAATTACTTTGTGAAAAATATAAATTTTAATATAGCAGAAGTGAGAAAGAAAATACCATTGTATCGATTATTGAATCTAATATTTTATACAAGTTGCACTTGAATTGAATCCAGGGATTTGCTGGTAGCTCAAATGGTAAAAATCTGCCTGCAATGAGTTGAGACCAGAGTTTGATCCCCAAGTCAGGAAACACCCCCGGAGAAGGGAATGGCAACCCATTCCAGCATTCTTGCCTGGAGAATTCCATGGACAGAAGAGCATGGCAGGATATAGCCCACAGAGTCACAAAAGAGTTGGACACGGCTGAGTGACTAACACTTTCACATTCAAAGGAAAATCTTAAAAAACTTACTTCACAATAATACAGAAAAAAATAATAAAAAGAACCTTAGTTGAACAATGTATCATTTGAAATGAAGAAAAAAAAGTTAAACAAGTGGAATGTATTAATTGTGCAAATTACTTATTAATTTGAGTGTCCGTGATTGCTTGGTGCTTCCCTATATGGTGGATCTCAATGAAAGTTTAGATATTTATACTCTTCAATCTTAAAAACTCAGAAAATTAGGGTCTTAAAGAATAATTATGATTCAAATAAATGCTGGAAGGGATGGCATCCAAAATGGACTTCACAAAAATACGCCCTCCATTTAAAATTACTTCTGTCTGATGCAGGATACAGGAAGCTTGGGGCTGGTGCACTGGGATGACCCAGTGGGATGGTACGGGGAGGCAGGTGGGAAGGGGGTTCAGGATGGGGAACACGTGTACACCTGAGGTAGATGCATGCTGATGTATGGCAAAACTGATACAATATTGTAAAGTGAAAAAGAAAAAAAGAAAAGACTAGGGGGTAAAATAAATAAATAAAATAAAATAATCTGAATAAAATAAATTAAAATAAATCATTAAATAAAAGATGGGTTCTCTAAAAAAATAAATAAAATAAAATTATTTATGTCTATCAAAAAGAATTAGAAAAATCTTCTGAAGGTTTTCTTCTATTTTTTAAATTTACTTTGTTTTCTTGTTGGTGGCGGTGGTGGGTAAGATGGAGTCATTTCTTTCTCTTTCTTTCTTTGGATCCCTGTGTTTAATCTAGAAACAAACACGCACACACAAAAGATTGGGACAGCAAAATAAAGGCTTAGTTCCAGTGATAAAATAAGCTACAAATTAGCAACACTGCTTTAAAAAAAAAAAAAACTGGAGTACTGGAGGTTTCTTGGTCTGTATCTGAAGTTCTGTTTATGATTATTACATTTTAATATTTTTCTAGCTGATACAGAGCTCACTGGCACAGTCCATCTTTTCTGTGACATCCTGCTGGTAATTGAAGATTCTGCACCTTTGCTAAGAGCTGTAGAGGCTTGAATCAGCTCTCAGCATTCTGCCTCAATTTGGTGAATTGTCCCTCTATTTGGAAGCTATAGTTCATAGGCTGTGTCTTGGATTTATGGTATTTTTAATCAAAGATAAATGGAGCTTCCTAAATGGAAAAGGCATACCCTAGGGAGCATAACTGGGCTAGTGAGAACATTCAGAGGAGAACAGCAAGTTCAGTGTACCATTTACTGTGACTTAGATTCCTAGCCTGTTTCTCTGGATGTTTTTCAGGAAATAGCTGATGCTAAAAGAAAAGAAAAGAAAAGAAAACTCCACATGAAGTAAAGTAATAATGAGAATGGAGCTAGCATGTGACTTCCATAGATAATGTCAATATTTAATAGCATGTTAATTGAAAATTTTTAAAAAGCAGGAAATAAAACATTTAGCTAAGTATAGAGCAAGAGTTCGAGACTGACATGTACACACTGCTATATTTAAAACAGATAATCAACAGGAACCTACTATATAGCACACGGAATGCTGCTCAGTATTCTATAGCAAACCAAATGAGAAAGAATTTAGGAAAGAACTGACATATGTATATGTATCACCTTGCTATACACTTGAAACTAACACAACCTTGTTAATCAAATATGTTCTGATATGAAATAAAAATTTAAAAAGAAAGAATCAAACAAATCAATTTTGAAGATGATCCCAAAGTAATTATTAAAATAAGACATCCAAGACGGAATCTTAAGGAAAAAAAGGAGCTGTCTCTAAGAACCAAGACAAAGTGCAACAGTCTTTTAAAGGCGGAAGGCTTACTTTCAGAGATAATTCTTTCCAAGGAATCAGATCATTTGAAGATACTAAATTTCCCAATTTTCAACTTTTATGTCTGCATCTTCCTGAATTCTCCTCTTCCTCTCTGACTCCCTCCCCAATGCTATTGGATCCAGGGTTGCTCCTACACTTGAATTTTCTTTTCTTGAGTCCTCAAGGTCAATCTGGAAAGTATGGGTTAGACATACAATATATAATTATCTGCTTTTGAATTGAGCACCTTTTCCTGTTGTGCAGTAAATACACCTCACCGGGCGGATGCTCTTCTCCTCCCCAAGGTACCACTTGCTGAGTGTCTTTGGGAATCTGAGCTATAAACATCCTTGCATCAGCCTGTTCCTTCCAAGGTATCCTGAGGTAGCTTAATGCTGAAAAATGATTCTTTCACACAAATGCAGTTTGCACAGTTTATTAGATTTTGCAGAATATTTTATTGCAAGACTGAAGTGTGGTTATCCTTGCTTTTAGAGTCAAGAGTGGATTTGTTTCAGGGGCCTGCTCCTCTGTTCCCTGGGTGATACGTATCCATACAGCATTTTGTAAACTTTAAGAACAGTATTTTCATGAAATAAATTTAACCAGACTGTTGTATTTGGGAAGAAAATCAGGGCCCTGTTTAATGATTCTTTTAGCATAAAAGCAGAAATTGCAAAGAATATTTCTTTGTTTGATATGGAGTGTCATGATAATTGGGCTTCCCTGGTAGCTCAGCTGGTAAAGAGTCTGCCTGCAATGTGGGGGATCTGGGTTTGATCCCTGGGGTTGGGAAGATCCTCTGGAGGAGGGTATGGCAACCCACGCCAGTATTCTTGCCTGGAGAATCTCTATGGACAGAGGAACCTGGCAGGTTACAGCCCATGGGGTCTCAAAGAGTTGGACACGACTGAGTGACTAAGCACATAATGATAATTGGCCTTCCAAAACAAAACAAAGTGCTTCAATATGCTAAATGACTGTCTTGAAAAGTGGGAATAAATATATTAATTCTTATAGAAATAAACTTCCTTCTAATAAAATATATTTCTTTAAAAATGCTATAAGCTTTCTTTTGAAAATGAAATATGTATAATATCATATATGAAATGAGTCACCAGTCCAGGTTCGATGCACAATACTGGATGCTTGGGGCTGGTGCACTGGGACGACCCAGAGGGATGGTACAAGGAGGGAAGAGGGAGAAGGGTTCAGGATGGGGAACACGTGTATACCTGCGGCAGATTCATTTCAATAAATGGCAAAACCAATACAATATTGTAAAGTTAAAAAATAAAATTAAATTAAAAAAAAAGAAAAAGAAACCCTGAGTAACTTTGTTTAAGAGTTATTAAATATTTCTATTAAAAGTTAATGGGCAAAGAAATGTCTATATATAGATTGAGTTTTTTATATGATATTAATGACTAAGAGAAAAGTTCTTATGACAAAAAGCAAAACTATTAAGATTAAAATATAGCTGTCAGAAATCCTATACTATTCTACCTGAAGAAATAATAAGTCTTTCCAGGCACACAGATTGACATAAACATCATTTTACCCTTAGCAGAGAATCTAGACTATTGATTGAGCCTACCTATTAGAATATATAGGGGTCAGAGCAAAATTATATAGGGTACATTCATGCATTGTCTTATTTAAAAATTTTAACTGAAAATGTGCAGCAACATCTCATCATATTTAAAGATGGAACCTCTATTCTGTGGTATATATGATCAATGCCATTCTATATACTCTATATATGAAGAGAGCTATTTGTGTATTTTGTAGAATGCCCCTATAAAGTGGGTTCTATACCCAACTCCAATATGTTTGGAGGTGTTTTCTCCCACACCCTGAAACAATTCTCAAACTCGGTGTCCTACTGTTCAGCTCAATTCTATCGCTATCTGTCTGAAAATGACATCATATCCAGAGATTAAGCTTTCAATCCTAAAAGACTGCCCCCATCACTGCCCACTTCACATGCCTATCAAAAGCCCATGTTGTCACCTGTGATTCTGACCTATTTACAATAGACTTGAAGGGCCATCCATCTCCTACTTGAGTTTGATTAATTTGCTAGAGTGGCTCATAGAACTCAGATAATTTTTTTTTATTTACTAGATTACCTGCTTATTATAAAAGGATACAGTTCAGAAACAACCAGATACAAGAGATGAATAGAGAAAGGAGGGAAGAGACAGAGCAGAGCCACTCTAAATCTCCAAGTGTTCACCAACCCAGAAGCTCCTGAAACCCCATCCTTTCACTTAGGTTTAATGGAGGCTCCATTAAACAGATGTGATCAATTAGTTCATTGCCTAATGGTGACTGAAACTCAGTCTCTAGACCCTCCCTCTCCTCACCTTGAAAGTGATGGTGTGGAACTGAAAATTTCAATTCTGTAAACACATGGTTGGCTCCACTGAAAACCATCCCCAACCTTAGGTCACCAAGGGGGTTTCCAAAAGTCACGTTATTAACATCAGTCAGTTCAGTTCAGTTCAGTCGTGTCCAACTCTTTGCAACTCCATGGACTGAAGCTTGAAAGGCCTTCCTGTCCATCACCAACTCCTGGAGTTTACTCAAACTCATGTTCATTGAGTCGGTGATGCCATCCAACCATCTCATCTTATCCCATTCTCCTCCCGCCTTCAAACTTTGCCAGCATCAAGGTCTTTTTAAATGAGTCAGTTCTTCACATCAGGTGGCCAAAGTATTGGAATTTCAGCCTCAGCACCAGTTCTTCCAATGAATATTCAGGACTGATTTCCTTTAGGATGGACTGGTTGGATCTTCTTGCAGTCCAAGGGAATCTTAAGAGTCTTATTCAACACCACAGTTCAAAAGGATCAATTCTTTGGCACTCAGCTTTATTTAAAGTCCAACTCTCACATCCACAGTGACTACTGGAAAAACCATCACTTGTATTAATTGGACCATTGCTGGCAAAGTAATGTCTCTGCTTTTTAATATGCCATCTAGGTTGGTCATAACTTTTCTTCCAAGGGGCAACCATCTTTTAATTTCATGGTTATAGTCACCAATTGTAGTGATTTTGGACTCCAAAAAAATAAAGTTTTTCAATGTTTCCACTGTTTCCCCATCTATTTGCCATGACATAATGGGACCAGATGTCATGATCTTAGTTTTCTGAATGTTGAATTTTAAGCGAACTTTTTCACTTTCCTCTTCCACTTTCATCAAGAGGCTCTTTAGTTCTTCTTTGCTTTCTGCCATAAGGGTGGTGTCATTTGCATATCTGAGGTTATTGATATTTCTCCAGGCAATCTTGATTCCAGCTTGTGCTTCATCCAGTCCAGCATTTCTCACGATGCATTCTGCATATAAGCAGGGTGACAATATACAGCCTTGACATACTCCTTTCCCTATTTGGAACCAGTCTCTTGTTCCATGCCCAGTTCTAACTGTTGCTTCTTGACTTGCATACAGATTTCTCCAAAAGAAGGTCAGGTGGTCCAGTTTTCCCATCTCTTTCAGAATTTTCCACAGTTTGTGGTGATTCACACAGTCAAAGGCTTTGGCATAGTCAATAAAACAGAAGTAGATGTTTTTCTGGAACTCTCTTGCTTTTTTGATGATCCAAGGGATGTTGGCAATTTGATCTCTGTTTCCTCTGCCTTTTCTAAATCCAGCTTGAACATCTGGAAGTTCATGGTTCACATACTGTTGAAGCCTGCATTGGACAACTTTGAGCATACTCTGCTAGCATGTGAGATGAATGCAATTGTGTGGTAGTTTGAACATTCTTTGACATTGCCTTTTTTGGGGGGGGGATTGGGATGAAAATTGACCTTTTCCAGTCCTGTGGCCACTGCTGAGCTTTCCAAATTTACTGGCATAATGAGTGCAGCACTTTCACAGCGTCATCTTTCAGGATTTGAAATAGCTCAACTGAAATTCCATCACCTCCACTAGCTTTATTCGTAGTGATGCTTCCTAAGTCCCACTTGACTTCGCATTCTGGGATGTCTGGCTCTAGGTGAGTGACCACACCATCATGATCATCTGGGTAGTGAAGATCTTTCTTGTATAGTTCTTCTGTGTATTCTTGTGACCTCTTCTTAATGTCTTCTACTTCTGTTAGGTCCATACCATATAACATGACAGATTTTTGACTTTCATCCTGTAGGAAATTCCAAGAAACACTATGACAGAAATGTGGACAAAGACCAAATATATATTACTTATTATAAGTCATAATATTACACACATTCTATGGATTAATTTGATATTTATTTATGACTAGATTGATATTATGAATATTTGAGAAAATACTCCAGTCTCTTTGCATCACATTACATGATACATAATATAAATATATCTTATTACCAGTGATATTAACCTTGGTGAGTTGGTGAAAGTTGTGTTCTCCAGCTTTCACTACTATAAAATTAGCATTTTTCCCTCTCCATACTTTATTTTTTGGCAATGAATCACTAATTACCGCTCATACTCAAGCGGAGAGTTTGGAGGTAAACTTCATCTTTTGGAGAGGTCAAATAATTTCAGGGCATAATTTTAAGCAATCATATAAATGAACAAGAATTTTGGGGAGATGGTTTGTGTATTTAAAAATTTCCTTTTACTCCTTAAGGTTTCTACTAATAATTTTAATATTCATCAGTTGATCTTTTTGCAGCAACTATTACTCAGTTGTTGTAATGGTAGTTTTCTATTTCCCTCTTTCCTTCTTCATTTAAAATGGGAATTTCTCTGTAAGGATTAGCTGTTTTTCTCCCCTTTTAAATTTGTTCAATTATTGATTTATACTGATATGGATTTATGAATATTTATTTTATATGGGGTGATGATTCAATATTACTCATTATTTTTATCTCTGGATTTTCCGGTGTTGGCCAGTGGGAACACTTTGGGTTTGGTTCCTGTGTCAATTTTTACAGGTGTCCTCTAAAATAATTTTTTTTTTAATTTTCTAAAGTTGTGCAACCACAAGAAAATATATTTTGTATTTTCTCTGACTCTGTCTAGAAGCATATTTTCTCTAAGGACCCCTGGTTACTTTTAATGAAGAATGGTATTGAGAAACTGATATCTGCACATGGTCGGTGTGCTCTTTGCTACTGAGATGTTGCCTTTTTCAAACCCTCCCTTCAGAAAAGGCTTTGTAATGTATGTACACATCTATATATTAATTTACCCTTTTGTATGTGCATACATATTTTCTAAGTTTGTATGTATGTATTTATCTGTGTAAATATATATGTACCTATGTTTGTATATTTGAAAATAAATTTGTATCTGCTCCTCTGTCCACAGAATTTCCCAGGCAAAAATACCAGAGTGAGTTGTCATTTCTTTTCCCAGGGGATCTTCCCAACCCAGGGGTTGAACCCTTACATTGGCAGGTAGATTCTTTACCACTCAGTCATACTGTGTTATTAGATTTTTCTGTCTTCCTTATTGAGCTTTGATAATAACTGCCTTTCAGACATCTTTCCATTAAAGTTATTATGCTTAAGAGTGTAAACAAGACAGCAGAATAGAAAAAATTTGAATTCATATCCTCTCATGACTACATGAAAATTATAATTAACTGCTGAATGATCATTGATAAAAAGGACTGGAACTCACCAAGAAATATATTCTACATCCAAGACATAAAGAAGTCACATTGAGATGGTAGGAGGAGTATTTTCATGATAAAATCAAATCTCATACCCCCTGAATAGGTGACCCAAATATGGAAGAACAATTATATCAAATATGTTATCCCATAGGAGTGAGATTTCTGAGCCTCATGTCAGGTTCACCAGCTTAGAGGCCTGATCAGGAGGAGGATGTCCCAGAGTATTTGATTTTGAAGCCCGGAAGGGCTTGGTTAGTCCAGTTCCACAGGACTGGGGGAAGCAGAGACTCCACTCTTGGAGGGTGCACACAAGTTCTTGTATGCACTGGGACCCAGGGAAAAACCAGTGACTTCTTATGCTCCTGGGCCAGAGGTATTTGTTGGTCTTGAAGGTGTCCCAGGGAGGTGGGGTTGGGGGTTGGGGGAGCAGCTCAGCCTAGGGATAAGGACATTGGTGGCAAGGGTATCAGGGAATATTCATGAGATCTCCTGGAGTTTTATATTTTGGCATCAAGACCTGACCCCACTCAACAGCTTATAAATGCCAGTGCTGAAATGCCTCAGGCAAATAACCAACAGGGTAGGAACAGAGTCTCAGTTATTAGCAGACGGGCTGCCTAAAAACTTCCCGAGTCCGCAACTGCCTCTAGACACATCCCTTGAGTTATGATAATTAAATAACTTAAAATACATAAAACTGTACTGTTTATCAGACTGAAAGCATTTAAAATAATGAGTAATAGTTTTTAGTATTTAAAAAATCATTTTGTCATATTTTAATTGATCAATATGCCATCATTCAATTTTTTAAAGTATTTTACTTTCATTTAAAGTTTCTGTTTCTTGAATCTAAAACTGAATTTATGATAGAAAAATTTAAAGCTATATTTACTTTCCTTTATCAAAGTGTCATAGCTGTATCTTTCTTTGAAAAGGAAGAAATGCTATCCTGCTTTTATTTTTCCTCTATATCATTCTTCCAGTTAATGGTCAGACAGTTTTGGGTTGCAACCTCATAACCTTAAACATTATGATGCAAGTAGAAATTGGCATTGTGAGAATAGTTCAAATAATTAGTGAAAAATCCAAAAATATTAGTCTTGTGAGGTGTAAAAAGTGGGTCACCACACCATTTTTTTATACTGAAAACTCTACTTCTTATTTCCCACTTTGATACAGATTTACTCTTAGTTTTTTGTTTTTTTGTTTTTTTTTCTCAAATGCCTTGGGATCTTGGACTTGAAGGTAGCTTGGAAGGAAGTTTGATTCTCTGATATGTAGGCATTGTGTCCCTACTTGAAAAGTTTATGACTACTCACTATAGGTGGACAGCACTTGTGGCTTACCATCTTCATTCTTTCTATAGCCTCCAAAATTACAAAGCGTTTTAGTTACCATCTCCAATTCTAACTATATGATGTAAACACCTAAAAGGTGGTATGTGTTTAACAAAGTGTTCAGTTCAGTTCAGTTCAGTTCAGTCGCTCAGTTGTGTCTGACTCTTTGTGACCCCATGAATCGCAGCACGCCAGGCCTCCCTGTCCATCACCAACTCCCGGACTGCACTCAGACTCACGTCCATGGAGTCGGTGATGTCATTCAGCCATCTCATCCTCTGTCATTCCCTTCTCATCCTGCCTCCAATCCCTCCCAACATCAGAGTCTTTTCCAATGAGTCAACTCTTCGCATGAGGTGGCCAAAGTACTGGAGTTTCAGCTTCAGCATCATTCCTTACAAAGAAATCCCGGGGCTGATCTCCTTCAGAATGGACTGGTTGGATCTCCTTGCAGTGCAAGGGACTCTCAAGAGTCTTCTCCAACACCACAGTTCAAAAGCATCAATTCTTCGGCGCTCAGCTTTCTTCACAGTCCAACTCTCTCCTCCATACATGACCACTGGAAAAACCATAGCCTTGACTAGATGGACCTTTGTTGGCAAAGTAATATCTCTGCTTTTCAATATGCTATCTAGGTTGGTCATAACTTTCCTTCCAAGGAGTAAGCATCTTTTAATTTCATGGCTGCAGTCACCATCTGCAGTGATTTTGGAACCCAAAAAAGTAAAGCCTGACAGTTTCCACTGTTTCCCCATCTATTTGCCATGAAGTGATGGGACCAGATGCCATGATCTTCGTTTTCTGAATGTTGAACTTTAAGCCAACTTTTCACGCTATGTTTCAATAAATATGAAATGCACATCTATACATGGTACTTAAAATAGACAAAGTTAAAACATAGTAGTCATATTAATTTGAAATGTTTTATTTTCCCAAAACTATTTTCAAATTTTTTCAACTCAATATGATGAATCTATCACATTTTTAAAATTTTTTATGTGATTACATAATGTTCAATAATATTGTAAACTTATCCTTCCATTACATTACATTTCCTTTTTATTGTAATTACAGTAGTACTTTAATTAACACACATGAATTTTACTTTTATTTCTGTAAGAGTCTTCTGAATGTAATTAGGAGCCTAAGAGTGGATATGTTCCTTATCAAATTATTTTCTAAATGTGCTGTGGTAATTTATATCCTCCAAGACAAAAATAAAATTTTCTTTTTGTAAAATCTTCCAAGCACTGGAAATGCAGAGCTTTAAATGAATTCCAATGTCCTGGACAATGTTACTTAGCAGAACTAGTTGGTCATGCTATTTAAACCTCATAAATGATTTTTCAATTAGATTTACTTCATCAATCACCTCTGAAAGCTGTATATCAAAATCACCCATTGTGCTGTGATTTTATAACCTTATCTTTGCAGTTTAAGAGTTTTGCTTTATGTATTTCACTACTATTATTTTTGGTTCATTAATATTTATCGCTGATCTAGCATCCACAGGGTGTGAAAATTTGGGTAGTTAAACAATTCCAAGATGTTCTTTAAAGGCAGTTCTTCCTTCATCTACTTTATTCGATATTTGCTTTGCCTCACAAATGTATTTGCATTTATCTGGTTTATATCTGACAACCCCATGCTTTTTCCCCTTTGCTTTACTTTTGAGTTAACCTGTTTTTATTATAAAATATATAGCTGATATTTTTTCCTTCAATCTGGTTTAAGAGTTTGTCATTTGACAGGGACATTCATTCAAACTTTTATGTTGGGCTTTATTCCTGTCCTCTTATGCTGTGACTGATTAAGCACCCACTTAGCTTCCTCTCTACTCTATAGGCCAGGAAGCAGCCACTACCCCAAGCTGTGTTACAGCCAAGTATATTTGTTCTAACAGTGCTAAATGACTGCCCAGCTTCTTCCAGTTAATCATCAGAACTTACTATATAATGCCTATGTATTCCAGTAATTTCCTGGTTACCAAGCCTTCTTATCATTTAAACTCCCTTTCCTCTTCAGTTCAGTTCAGTCGCTCAGTCATGTCTGACTCTTTGCTACTCCATGGACTGTAGCACTCCAGGCCTCCCTGTCCATCACCAGTTCCTGGAGTTTGCTCAAACTCATGTCCCTTGAGTTGGTGATGCCATCCAACCATCTCATCCTCTATCATCCCCTTCTCCTCCCACCTTTGGTCTTTCCCAGCAAAAGGGTCTTTTCAAATGAGTCAGCTCTTCGCATTAGCTGGCCAAAGTATTGGAGTTTCAGCTTCAGCATCAATCCCTCCAATGAATATTCAGGACTGATTTCCTTTAAGATAGACTGGTTGAATCTCCTTGCAGTCCAAGGGACCCTCACACTACAGTTCAAAAGCATCAATTCTTTGATGCTCAGCTTTCTTTATAGTCCAACTCTCACATTCATACATGACTACTGGAAAAAAACATAGCTTTGACTAGACGGACCTTTGTTGGCAAAGTAGTGTTTGCCAACATGTCAAAGTAATGTTTGCCAAATGTCTTTCCTCTTAGATCTTGTATATTCCTTATCTTAAGCTATTTAATTCCCTACACTTCCTTAGTCAATTGTCTCCTATGCACCTTGAATTCCCTCTACATTTGCCAGAACTATGTCTCATGTTGTTTGATAATATCATTTTTACCTACTTTTTCTAAGTGACCTCTCAATATCTCTAAATAAACTGATATATAGTACTTCTAACTCAAGAGGAACATGTCTTTCCTATATTTAATGTATTTAGAGACAGAGGTTGGGACTTAAGAATAAAATTTCCTGTTCTTTTGTAGATTTTATTATTCAATTATATAATCATTTCCTAATCTCAAAATTGTTGCCTCAAATTGCCTTCATTTTTCACTTGTCCATGGATAACTTGAATATTGACATTGTCTTCCTGTCCACTTCTATTTCTGTCAAAGCTCTCAAAAATTCAGAATCCATTGTATGATCCTCTTAACACCTTGGAAACTCAGTTTCCTGACTTTTTCACATGTACTTTATTTAGTCCCATGGCCATGCCTTAGGCTACAGCTCACCTTCAGATGACTTTAGGAATAGGTCAGGTAAGATAAAATATAGAAAAAATCAGGACTAAGGCTGAAGGAAGTTGAGGGAACTGTGGCAAACAGAGGAAAATAATCTAAATGATTTAAAAATCAAATTTCTATTTGATTTAATTAAGCAAGACAAATCAAATTAACACTTTAGGTTGGTATGCTTCTTTTTGCCAACAATGTGTACATGTTTGACTGAGAACAATCACCTCTAAAAACACTTACTTTAAAGACTTACTTTAAGTGTCTTATTCATCACTCTATATCATTTACTTTTTCCAGATTGCTACATTTTATACAAAGACTGGTATAATTATTGAACCTTCTTCTCTACTAAGGGCAATACAAGTGTCCTTGTTGGCCAACATTAAAACCAGGAATCATAGACGATTATCACTCCAACCTCCCAGATGCAATCTCAGTAATCCTTGTTAAATTATTCAAGTGTATTTTGAATATAATCAATTTCAACTCTTGCATTGCTAGTTCAAGTCAGCACTGTCTCTCTTTAAGAACTTTTATAGGCTGCCAACTGGATCTTACCATCCACTTTTACTCTCTATAATCCAATATCAGAAAAACAGAACCATCTTTTAAAAAGATAAGTGACAAAAGAATATTCCCATACTTAAAATCTGTCAATGGTTTCTCATTTAATTAGAATTACCTTTAAAATCCTTTATATTTTCGAAAGATCCTATAGGTTTTAACCACTATCTACTTCTCTGATGTCATTTCCTACTATGTTTCATTTTATTCTTTATATATCCCAGCTCAATGAGCTTCTTTCTATGCTTTGATTATATACCCAGAAGTTTAAATTCAATATTGTTATCCCAGAAATTTAAATGCAACTTCAAATTTATTAATTAATTTGTTTATTCTCCTTGAATGTTCTCTTCCTAGTTCAATATAAATGCCTGACATAATCTTTTATTCCCAAGGCCTCCACTACAAAGAGGCATCAGTTTCCAAAGATCACTATCTCAAATAAGCACACTGCCACTGTGCTTGCTCGGTCACTCAGTTGTGTTCGACTCTTTGCAACCCCATGGACTGCAGCCTGCCAGGCTCCTCTGTCAATGGAGATTCTCCAGGCAAGAATACTGGAGTGGGTTTCCATGCCCTCCTTCAGGGGGGTCTTCCCAACCCGGGGATTGAACCCAGGTCTCCTTCATAGCCTGCAGATTGTTTACCATCTGAGTCAGCAGGGAAGCCCATGAATTGAGTGGGTAGCTTATCCCTTCTGCAGGGGGTCTTCCCGACCCAGGAATCGAACCAGGGTCTCCTGCATTGCAGGCAGATTCTTTACCAGCTGAGCTACAGGGAAGCCCTTAATACTGGAGTAGGTTGCTATGCCCTCCTCCAGGGAAACACACTGCCGGCCACAGACTAAATGGGGAGCCAGGTCTTCCCCCACTGATGCTCGTTTGTTTTTTTGAGATTTTAGTTGAATTCAATATCTAACCTTTTGGGTTATTGTCTTAAACACTGTAAATTCCTGCTCTTATTGTTTTAAATTCACCAGTAAAGAGTGAGCCCAAGAAATCCTAGGCTCCCAACATCCTAAATTAAATTTGTTTCTGTTCCTAAGATTTTAGTGAACGACTTTTTTTTTTTTTTTAATGTTGGAAAGAAAGGAGAAAAGAAAGAAAGAGAAAACTGTGAGTCATCATTGACCCATTTTTGTATAAACCCCATGCTTGCAATTTAATAGCAAACTCTGCCACTGTTACATCATTATCAGAAAATTCCCCTCTACTTTGCTCCATATCCTCTGGAAAGATTTTAGTTCAATTCACCATAATCTCTTACCTAAAGAGTCAATATCAGGAGCTGATTTAACCACATGTTTGATAGTGATTCAAAGCAAATCATGCAGACCAAAAAAATATATGATGTAATGAGCAAAAAAGTTAAAATGGCTGTTATATTCTCTGCTAGTGAATTAAAATTGGGAAACATAAGTCAAATGGTACATACAGCAATAGGATGTTGACATGAAAGAATTAACAGGAAAAAGTAAAGGCAAGGGCTAAAATCAATCTCTTGAAGGTTCATGGTAAGCTATACTTATATGGAAAGTGATCTTTTGGATAAGAAGATACTAAATAGTAAGAAAGATATAGAACAACAAAAACGTCAAGCTGATCAATCAGTTCAGTTCAGTTCAGTTCAGTTGCTCATTCGTGTCCGACTCTTTGCTCCCCCATGAATCGCAGCATGCCAGACCTCCCTGTCCATCACCAACTCCAGGAGTTCACCCAGACTCACATCCATCGAGTCAGTGATGCCATCCAGGCATCTCATCCTCTGTCGTCCCCTTCTCCTCCTGCCCCCAATCCCTCCCAGCATCAGAGTCTTTTCCAGTGAGTCAACTCTTCGCATGAGGTGGCCAAAGTACTGGAGTTTCAGCTTTAGCATCATTCCTTCCAAAGAAATCCCAGGGCTGATCTCCTTCAGAATGGACTGGTTGGATCTCCTTGCAGCCCAAGGGACTCTCAAGAGTCTTCTCCAACACCACAGTTCAAAAGCATCAATTCTTCTGTGCTCAGCTTTCTTTATAGTCCAACTCTCACCTCCATACATGACCACTGGAAAAACCATAGCCTTGACTAGACGGACCCTTGTTGGCAAAGTAATGTCTCTGCTTTTGAATATGCTGTCTAGGTTGGTCATAACATTTCTTCCAAGGAGTAAGCGTCTTTTAATTTCATGGCTGTGATCACCATCCGCAGTGATTTGGGAGCCCAGAAAAATAAAGTCTGACACTGTTTCCACTGTTTCCCCATCTATTTGCCATGAAGTGATGGGACCAGATGCCATGATCTTCGTTTTCTGAATTTTGAGCTTTAAGCCAACTTTTGCACTCTCCTCTTTCACCTTCATCAAGAGGCTTTTGAGTTCCTCTTCACTTTCTCCCATAAGGGTGGTGTCATCTGCATATCTGCGGTTATTGATATTTCTCCTGGCAATCTTGATTCCAGCTTGTGATTCTTCCAGCCCAGCATTTCTCATGATGTACTTTGCATAGAAGTTAAATAAGCAGGGTGCCAATATACAGCCTTGACGTATTCCTTATCCTATTTGGAACCAGTCTGTTGTTCCATGTCCAGTTCTAACTGTTGCTTCCTGACATGCATACAAATTTCTCAAGAGGCAGGTCGGGTGGTCTGGTATTCTCATCTCTTTCAGAATTTTCCACAGTTTATTGTGATCCACACAGTCAAAGGCTTTGGCATAGTCAATAAAGCAGAAGTAGATGTTTTTCTGGAACTCTCTTGCTTTTTCCATGATCCAGTGGATGTTGGCAATTTGGTCTCTGGTTCCTCTGCCTTTTCTAAAACCAGCTTGAACAACTGGAAGTTCATGGTTCACATCTTGCTGAAGCCTGGCTTGGAGAATTTTGAGCATTACTTTACTAGTGTGTGAGATGAGTGCAATTGTGCAGTAGTTTGAGCATTCTTTGGCATTGCCTTTCTTTGGGATTGGAATGAAAACTGACTTTTTCCAGTCCTGTGGCCACTGCTGAGTTTTTGAAATTTGCTGGCATATTGAGTACAGCACTTTCACAGCATCATCTTTCAGGATTTGAAATAACTTAACTGGAATTCCATCACCTCCACTAGCTTTGTTTGTAGTGATGCTTTCCAAGGCCCACTTGACTTCACATTCCAGGATGTCTGGCTCTAGGTGAGTGATCACACCATTGTGATTATCTTGGTCGTGAAGATCTTTTTTGTACAGTTCTGTGCATTCTTGCCACCTCTTTTTAATATCTTCTGCTTCTGTTAGGTACATACCATCTGTCCTTTATCGAGCTCATCTTTGCATGAAATGTTCCCTTGGTATCTCTAATTTTCTTGAAGAGATCTATAGTCTTTCCCATTCTGTTGTTTTCCTCTATTTCTTTGCATTGATTGCTGAAGAAGGCTTTCTTATCTCTTATTGCTATTCTTTGGAACTCTGTATTCAGATGCCTATACATTTCCTTTTCTCCTTTGCTTTCCGCTTCTCTTCTTTTCATAGCTATTTGTAAGGCCTCCCCAGACAGCCATTTTGCTTTTTTGCATTTCTTTTCCTTGGGGATGGTCTTGATCCCTGTCTCCTGTACAATGTCATGAACCTCTGTCCATAGTTCATCAGGTACTCTATCAGATCTAGTCCCTTAAATCTATTTGTCACTTCCATTGTATAATTATAAGGGATTTTATTTAGGTCATACCTGAATGGTCTAGTGGTTTTCCCTACTTTCTTCTATTTCAGTCTGAACTTCACAATAAGGAGTTTATGATCGGAGCCACAGTCAGCTCCTGGTCTTGTTTTTGCTGACTGTATAAAGGTTCTCCATTTGGCTGCAAAGAATATAATCAGTCTGATTTCTGTGTTGACCATCTGGTGATGTCCATGTGTAGAGTCTTCTCTTGTGTTGTTCGAAGAGGGTGTTTGCTATGACCAGTGCATTTTCTTTGCAAAATATTAGTCTTTGTCCTGCTTCATTCCGTATTCCAAGGCCAAATTTGCCTGTTACTCCAGGTGTTTCTTGACTTCCTACTTTTGCATTCCAGTCCCCTATAACGAAAAGGACATCTTTGTTGGGTATTAGTTCTAAAAGGTCTTGTAGGTCTTCATAGAACCGTTCAACTTCAGCTTCTTCAGCGTTACTGGTTGGGGCATAGACTTGGATTACTGTGATATTGAACGGTTTGCTTTGTAAACGAACAGAGATCATTCTGTCGTTTTTGAGATTGCATCCAAGTACTGCATTTCAAACTCTTTTGTTGACCGTGATGGCCACGCCATTTCTTCTGAGGGATTCCTGCCTGCAGTAGTAGATATAATGGTCATCTGAGTTAAATTCACCCATTCCAGTCCATTTTAGTCGCTGATTCCTAGAATGTCGACGTTCACTCTTGCCATCTCCTGTTTGACCACTTGCAATTTGCCTTGATTCATGGACCTGTCGTTCCAGGTTCCTATGCAATATTGCTCTTCACAGCATCGGACCTTGCTTCTATCACCAGTCACATCCACAGCTGGGTATTGTTTTTGCTTTGGCTCCATCCTTTCTGGAGTTATTTCTCCACTGATCTCCAGTAGCATATTGGGCACCTACTGACCTGGGGAGTTCCTTTTTCAGTATCCTATCATTTTGCCTTTTCATACTGTTCATGGGGTTCTCAAGGCAAGAATACTGAAGTGGTTTGCCATCCCCTTCTCCAGTGGACATTCTGTCAGACCTCTCCACCATGACCTGCCTATCTTAGGTGGCCCCACGGGCATGGCTTAGTGTCATTGACTTAGACAAGGCTGTGGTCCTAGTGTGATTAGATTGACTAGTTTTCTGTGATTATGGTTTCAGTGTGTCTGCCCTCTGATGCCCTCTTGCAACACCTACCGTCTTACATGGGTTTCTCTTACCGTGGACCTGGGGTATCTCTTCACGGCTGCTCCAGCAAAGCACAGCCGCTGCTCCTTACCTTGGACGAGGGGTTTCTCCTCACCGCTGTCCCTTCTGACCTTGAACGTGGAATAGCTCCTCTAGGCCCTCCTCCACGGGCAGCCATTGCTCCTTGGAGGTGGGTTGCTCCTCCAGCCGCTGCCCCTGGCCTCCTACGTAGGGTAGCTCCTCTTGGCCGTAGCCCTGACCTCGGATGCAGGGTAGCTCCTCTAGGCCGTTTCTGCACCGTCGCAGCCTGGCACTCTCGGCCGCTGCCCCTGACCTCCTACGTGGGGTAACTCCTCTTGGCCGCCTCCTCTCAGGCATGGCATCCTCCAGGCTTCTGCCCCTGACCTCAGACATAGGGTATCTGCCCACCTTAAATGCGCCAGTCGCAGCCACCCACGCTAAAGCTGATCAATAGTAGAAGAGAAATGGGAGAAGTGAAGAGAGAATCTGGAAAAAGAACCACTCAGTATATGAAAGAGTTTGAGAGGAGGATAGAGCAAGAGTTCAGTTCAGTTCAGTTCAATAAAGTTCAGTACAGTTCAGTAGAGTAAGAGATAGGATGCTTAATCCAAGGTAGCTTCAATAAATGACCCTATCCCTTTTTATAGAGTTTGCTCAGTTAAATTGCTTTGCTTATAGGCAAAAGATAGCAATTACTACTTGTGATTTTTTTTTTTTTAATTTTGGCAAATGTAACTCTGGCATAATATTCAAGAAGTATGCTAAACCAACCAATATTAGGTATCATATCTCTTCCTAGATGCTAATCTAACTTGCTATACTCTTTCTACATCACCACTTAGAATATGCTATTACCTAATTATTTAGTTAGAGATATTATTGGTAGCATTAATTTGCTGGATATTTCAAATTACTAGCATATAATTATTATAGCTCTTTTCAAAATTAAATAATATGCATATGAATAAGTCTCGATTTATCACTTTAGAATCTCTTAATATCTTTAACATCAGACTAACATATTCCAAGTTTAATACTCAGCAAATATTACAAATCACCTGTGTATGTGTGTGTGTGTTTGTGTATGTGCCAGCGTTCAAATTCATGTAGTTTATAAGTAGAACACTCATTGAACTAAATTTTGGTATATGGAAGTTGTGAACAAGTTGATAAGTATAAATCTGAAGAAACATATTTTAAAAATATTTCCCTGTGTCTACTTGTAGAATAAGGGGATAACTCTTAGAGAGGTTGCTCGATTTATTGAAAAATATCAGTGTCTCTTTTGATATACTGTACTGAAATTTCTTTCTGTATGTTTTACATATGACTATATGATAGAATCTGTGTTTGTTTAAAAAATGCTCAATGACTTCTATTTTGTGAGCCATTGTAATATAATGTAGGGATTCATTAAAAAAAATAGACTTCCTGTTTCTGATGCAGTGTTTAAGAGCTTGGAAGTCATCATTCCATCAACAACTCTTTTTGAAGTTAGATGGCAAGCAGCTACCCCTCAAATTGGAGAGTCAGACAGGTGGATACAGAGAATCCCAATTTACCTGAGTGGAAACTCATGAGTAGAAACCTCTATAAGAACTGATACTGGGATAGGAAAATCTAATCTGTAATTACAGAATTGCTAGAGATTCAGTGACGAAGTCTGAGAGTTAAAACACCCCCATGGTGGTAGTAGTTTAGTGGCTAGGTCATGTCTGATTATTTTGCAGCCCCATGGACTGTAGCCTGCCAGACTCCTCTGTCCATGGAGTTCTCTAGGCAAGAATACTGGAGTGGGTTACAATTTCCTTCTCCAGGGGATCTTCCTGACCCAGGGATTGAACCTGGGTCTCCTGAATTGCAGGTGGATTCTTTACTAGTGGAGCCACCAGGAAAGCCCCAAGACTTTTGTAAAAGGCTTAACTTCCAGTAACCTTACCATGTTTTTATAGTAAAACTCAAGGGAAAAGCCCTCACATTTCCATCAGAGGGAGGGAAAAACCCTTACATTCTATTTTTAACAAAGCCATGCCTCCAAGAGAAACTATTTTACCAGAGCCTGAACTAAAGGATTTTATCAGGACCTGATCATCCTGGGGGAAGGGAAATACCCAATTACAGCCTCTTCTAGCTACCCTGTCCCATCTAGAATGATGAATATTTGTGAAGTTCACAACCTAGGGGTACAGGCTCAAAAAGACTGAGACCTAACCATAGGGCTATATAACACTTCCTCTCCCAACAGATTGTACAACCACAAAACTAGAAGCCTGTTTTCCAAAGTTACTTTTACCCAGTATATTATGTACAACTATTAAAGAACAAAAACAAACAAAAAAACAAGGCCAAGGCACAGTTACAAGACAAAAAGCACAATTTGAAGAGACAGATCAAGCATGAGAACCATAGTGAGACATGGCAGGGATGCTGGAATTATGAAACCAGGAATTTAAAAGAACCATGTTTAATATGCTAATGATGTTAACAAAAACGTAGATGATATGGAAGAACATATGTGAACTGCAAGTGGATAAATGGAAATTCTAAGATAAAATTTTAAAAATGATAGAAATAAGAAACAGTGTAACAGAAGGAAAGACTGTTTGGATGGCCTTATTAATAGATTGGACTCTGCTGAAGGAAGAATCTGAGTTTGAGTATATGTAAACAGAAACTTCCAAAACAAACAAACAAGAACAGAAGAAAGACTGTAAAACAAAAAAAGAAACAGAGTATCTAAGAAAAGTGAGACAACTACAAACTGAGTAACATACGCATGATGCTAGTACCAAAAGAAGAAAAAGAAGAAATGCTTGTAGTAATAATGAAGAGTATTTCCAAAAATTAATAGCATCAGCTAAAAAACTGAGGTTGCCATAGTAGATAAAAAAAAAAACAAACTAGATCCAGATATATGTTGTCTATGAGAAACCAACTTTAAATATAAAGACATTAGTATATTAAAAGTAAATGGGTAAAGAAAAGTACACCATGCTGTATTATGTGAAAATGTAGTTGTGTTTGACTCTGCGAGCCCATGGGCTGTAGCCCGCCAGGCTCTTATGTCCGTGGGATTTTCCAGGTGTGAATACTGGAGTGGTTGCCATTTTTTTCTCCAGGGGATCTTTCTGACCCCAGAATCAAACCCGTGCCTCCCGCATATTCTATATGTCTTTAATATATTCTATATGTTAAATGTAAGCAGAGAACATTTCAGACATAAAGATGTCAGGGGAAACTTGGAATTACAAAATGACATAGGATTCAGTTCTCTGAAAAGATACATCAATTCACAACATGTATATATGCTCTAAATATATGTATGTGAGGTTCCCATTTTTAAGGATTCCCCTTAAATGTGTTACAATATAATGATACATAAAATGATAGATAGATGGCTAGATAGATATTATACATGCTATCTTACATATGTATGAATATGTGCTTAAAATGCATTTCAAAAACTTAAGAATAGGTATATTTATACATCTTTAGTAATTTGTGAATGCTTTCTTATGCCATATAGAATACTAATCTCTAACCAATGTATGGTCATCTTAATGCATACATAAACATTCCATTAAATCATGAATTCACAAAGATTTTCAATATTAGCATTCTCTTTTAAGAACAATGAGGAAACATTGTTTTTTAAAATTTGAAACCAATGCAAACAAAATTTAACACAATATATTAGGGGAAAAATCCCACTGAATTGAAAAGGAACAGATTCTATTTTACAGCCTGCATGTTCACAGCGTCATCATGAAAAGTATCAAGAATCAAATGAAGAATCAGCAATAATGTGAATACTTGCAAGAATACCCAAATAACAACATTTTATTATAATTTGAAAAGGAGAAATGAAGAGGGTCCAATGTCTTTTTTGATAGTTTATTAAAAAACACTACAGATTTGGTACTGAATAATAATAAATAGAAAAATCAGTGAATTATATAAGGGGCACACAAAAAGAAAAAGAGAAAATTGAAAGAGTAAGTGGCAAGTTTACTTTACAAATCAATGTGAAGTAGAAATTTAACAAATAGATCAAATGCAGTTTTTGAACACCCAAGGAATATGATCAATTATTAGATGATAAAGTTATATGGAAATTAACCACAGCATGTACAACTGAAAATGTATGTTGCAATGATTCTTTCCTCGTCTTTATTAGGGACAATATGGTTTCTTATCTCTGCTTTCCAAACACAGGGCTTCCCACGTGGCAGAGCAGTAAAACATCCACCTGTTAATGAAGGAGATGCAAGAGATGTGGGTTTGATCCTTGGGTTGGGAAGATCCCCTGGAGTAAGAAATGGAAAACCACTCCAGTATTCTTGCCTGGAGGATCCTCATGGACAGAGGAGCCTGGTGGGCTACAGTCCTTGAGGTCGCACAGAGTCTGACATGACTGAGCATGTGCTGCACTCTCTTCAAACAGATACAGATGCTTTGTATCTCTCTCTGCATTGCAGTTTCTACCTGCTCAACACTTTACACTGAATTATTTGTCCACTAGTCTTACTGGCATCATGCCATCTCCAGGTCTAGCATCACTTAATTTGCAATGTGGCTCATAAAATTTGCAATATCTTTTTGATTTCCTTAAAGATATTATGTAAAAGTATAAATTACAGTTCCTTCTCATATTACGTGGTATCATATGTTTGAAGTCTGGCCCTCTAAGCTAATGCTCTCTACAATGTCTTGGTAGACAGTACTTGGTTGCTATAATGAACGGATTTTTTTGCTTAGAAATAAGGCAAGCACCATTGCTTTCCTAAGCAATATCCCAATCTCCTCTCACCATATGAACAAATTATAATTTAGGGAATAGCAATAAAAATAAACATCATTTTAAAGTCTTTTGAAGACAGCCATGAGCACATGACACATTTCTGGCTGAAGTAAGGAAAAGTTTGTCGGATCTGTGGTCCTTATAAGAAGATACGTTTTTAAAACATTTGTCTTTCTAATGAGAAATATGACAAAGAATAAAGCTAAAAACCTAGGTTTTAATATGGCTTCTTGAACAGCTATATCATCGTGGAACTATGTAACTCTGGGCTTTGGTTTTAAATAAACCCTATTTTTTCAAGCAACTCTATTTGGATTTGACATATATAGATAAATAAATAGCATATTAAAAGCAGAGACATTACTTTGCCAACAAAGGTCCATCTCGTCAAGGCTATGGTTTTTCCAGTAGTCGTGTATGGATGTGAGAGTTGGACTATAAAGAAAGCTGAGCACCAAATAATTGATGCTTTTGAACTGTGGTGTTGGAGAAGACTTGAGAGTCCCTTGGACTGCAAGGAGATCCAAACAGTCCATCCTAAAGGAGATCAGTCCTGAGTGTTCATTGGAAGGACTGATGTTGAAGCTGAAACTCCAATACTTTGGCCACCTGATGCGAAGAGCTGACTCATTTGAAAAGACCCTGATGCTGGGAAAGATTGAAGGCAGGAGGAGAAGGGGATGCCAGAGGATGAGCTGGTTGGATGGCATCACCGACTCAATGGAGATGAATTTGAGTAAACTCCGGGAGTTGGTGATGGACAGGGAGGCCTGGCGTGCTGTGGTCCATGGGGTCACAAAGAGTCAGTTGTGACTGAGTGACTGAACTGAGCTGAACCAAAATGAGACAAAAATCTAACAGTAACTTAAAATATATCTACTGCATTTCACATCATTCCCTATAAAAATATATACCTCAATGTTCATACATGTTGTTGTTCAGTCATCAAGACGTTTCCGATACTTTGTGATCCTATGGACTTCAGCACACCAGGCCTCTCTGTCCCTCACCATAGTCCCCCAAATCCCATTCATACTGACCAACTCTGACATAAGTAGTCATTAGAGAAGTCAGACTTTCTGAATGGGGGGAACACACTGTCTCCTCCCCTTAGTGCATCCAGATGAGATGTGATGGGGCTGTTTCTTTCAAGTTTCCCAGTACTCAAAGGAACACCCTTTCAATACAATTAGGTGTACAGAACTCTCATCTTGCTAGCTACTAGTTAAATGATGCCAACCTTGTGCATGTACAACAGTAATAAAAAATAAAATTACAGTAGTAAGCAGACAAACAAATAAAAACAAAATGAAACAAAGTGAAATACAAAGAATTCTCCAGAATACAACTCCACTGCAAAAGAAAGATGACTTCTTCTGTGCTAACAAACTACCAAAGCGGCACAGCCTGTGAGGAAAGCCACTTAAGGGTTGTCAGGTAAATTGTAAAGTACAAACTAGAGCATCAGTGTTCACATACTTAACAGTTAAGGAACTGGCTTCAATATTCAGAGATTTCTGCTATGAAAATTAATGGCTGCTAAGAGGCTGTCCCTTCTCAACAATTTCAACAAATCAAGGATTAACTTACATGAAACTGATATGTGGGGTAGCAAGACATTTAGGCAAAGCAGCTTTCAGGCAGAAAATACTGGAGGGACAAGAGTGTGATAAAATGTGGAAAGTTGAACATAGAAGAATGGTAACGGAATCTGTTATAGTTTCTTCATATTCCCATTCCAGATTCCAAACTTCCATCACGTTTAAAAAATCAGTGCATTTGGGTCACAAAAGCTACTTAAACAAAGACTGTTACTTGTGTTAGTCAAAATAGTACCTGGTTGGTTTCCAAGTAAAACCTAGCAGTCCTCCTGCAATAGTTTCAATCTATGCTTTAGGCAAATGGATTTTATAATTTTGCCTAATTATCTTCTTTTACCTGTGGACTTCTGGGAGGGAACTCAGGGCACATTTTGTGTCTTTTGAAGTCCAGCACACAGTCATAGATTCTTATCTTTGGCTACACATTTTGCCAATTTCTCACCTTCGTGGGCATGACATATGAAATAATGAAGCCAACCTATAATTGAGCTCTTTTCTCATTACAAAACATAGAAAATAATCTATGTTCATTACAAAACACAGAAGTGGCATTTTAGCTTTTGGGGAAATGTTCTTTATTGTCATTTTGCTGTGAGTCATTGCTTATTATTATATCCATTTCAACCAGGACTCATCACTAGCTAGTCTATACAACATCTTTCTGTAATTTAGAAAAAAAGTATCAACCCTTCTCAGCAATAGGAAGAGCTCTATAGTACAGAGTAGTAATTTAGTTTTCAGTTTCCTTGGCCAGATTCCTTTATACAGAACACAAACGCATGGTGGCAATGGTTTTAGGTACAAAATATGGGAATTCACATAATTTTAAAATTTAAAATAAGAATAATAAAAAGATAAAGGAAATTTTAAGTATAAAGTTTAGATAGAAAACACCCTGGTGGCTCAGACGGTAAAGCGTCTGTCTACAATGCGGGAGACCCGGCTTCAATTCCTGGGTCGGGAAGATTCCCTGGATAAGGAAATGGCAATCTACTCCAGTACTTTTGCCTGGAAAATCCCGTGGACAGAGGAGCTTGGTAGGCTACAGTCCATGGGGTCACAAAGAGTCAGACATGACTGAGCGACTTCACTTCACTTCACTTTTATGGTTTTTTTTTCTTTTATTTTTTAACTTTACAATATTGTATTGGTTTTGCCATATATCAAAATGAATCTGCCACAGGTATACATGTGTTCCCCATCCTGAACCCTCCTCCCTTCTCCCTCCCAGGGTGGAGATTCCTTAAAAACTGGAAATAGAACTGCCTTATGATCCAGCAATCCCACTGCTGGGCATACACACTGAGGAAACCAGAATTGAAAGAGACACCTGTACCCCAATGTTCATCTCAGCACTGTTTATAATAGCCAGGACAAGGAAGCAACCTAGATGTTCATCAGCAGATGAATGGATAAGAAAGCTGTGGTACATATACACAATGGAGTATTACTCAGCCATTAAAAAGAATACATTTGAATCAGTTCTAATGAGGTGGATGAAACACTTCACTTTTAAAATGTAGAATTATTTTATAATAAAGTTATCTATCTTGTAAGCAGAAAATAAAAAGATGGCTAAATTTTACTATATAAAAGCATTTTTGGCATAGGTCAACAAAAAATTAGAAAAAAATGATTATATATGTGCATGCATAAAACAAATTCTTAATAGTAAAAACTTCAATGATCAATGAGAAAAACACTAACACCATTGGAAAGATGGAGTAATGACACCAACAGACAATAGGCAATAAACAAATGTAAGTGGATTTAAGCACATCACTGCTTCATCTCATTGATGATAGCTAAAATGCCAAATAAAAGCATAAGGTGACATCTTTCATATACTGAATTTGTGCTGATTCAAACTGATAATGATACACAATGTGAATTAAAGTGTGAGAAAATATTTCTTACACACTGCTTGAAAAGAGATTAAATTGTATAGTGAAACTTCTGCCTCTAGTCATTTTTGGGTGACAGAACCAGATCAGTCTTCTTCCTGAAAACAAAAGGATAACTGGATAAAACATATAAAACATTTTTTTAAGATATTCAATACTAGGCTGTGTAAGATTCTGATCACTTAGAGAAAGAAAACAAATTAGGTCACTGTATAATTGGGTATTGTTTTCCTGGGGCTTCACAGCAAAGTATCACAGACAGGGTGACTAAAAACAGCAGTATTTTATTATTTCACAGGTTTGGAAGTTAGAAGTCCAAAATCAAGGTGTCAGAAGGGCTTTTGAAGTTGCTAGGAAAATACCCTTCTTTCCTTATTCCTGTCTTCTCGTGTTCTGAGGCATTTTAGCTTTTGCTGGTGACCAGAAGTCCTTGACTTGAGCAGCATAACTTCAATGACCACCTTCAACTTTTCCCTGTGTGACTATGCCTCTCTTATGTCCTCTCCTCTTCTAAGAAGGACAACAGTCATACTGGGTTCAGAATCAATGCTAATCTAGCATGACCTAATCATAATTACTTATATCTGTAAGACCCTATATTAAAATGAAGTTATACCCTGAGGATCCAGATTGGGAATAGATTCTTTATGGAGGTAATTAACATTAAATGAGCTCTTAATGTGGGGCCCTGATGTAATAAGATTGGTGGTCTTAAGACACATCTTAGAGCTTGTTCTCTTTCTCTCCAGTATGAGAAGATGCAGAAATATGGCAACTGCTTACAAGCCAGGTAGAAAGCTTCCATCAGAAAGTGAGTTGCAAGCACTTTGATTTTGAGTTCACTGTTCTTCTGAACTGTGAGAGAAAAAAAAAAAAATTGTTTCTTTTGTTTTTACCACCCAATCTATAGTATTATTTTTTAATAGAAGACACAGGTGGGTATGAATTTGAAAGACACTATACACCCAATCGGAGAAAGGCATGGTGACCCACTCCAGTATTCTTGCCTGGAGAATCCCACGGTCAGAGAATCCTGGTGGGGTACAGTCCATGGTGTTGCAAAGAGTCAGGCATGACTGAGCGACTAACACACACACCCGATGCAAATTGTTTGATTTTGTTCCTGAAGGTGTTTTCTATAACTGAGCAGGAAGGGGTTATGGGAGATAACCAAATGGAGCACAGTGATTATTCTGAGCTGAGGAGAGAAAGAGGTCAGAATTTAGAAACACTGTGATGTCTGCATCTGAGTGACAGAATCCTGGAAAGGGAAAGCCTCTTCAGAGAAAGAGTTGCAAGCAACAGAATTGGTATCCTTTAAGTATTTATCTGAATTGTAATCATCATAGGCAAAGGATAAAATGCTCTAAGTCTGGAAAAGTAACAATTAGCACGAAGTTGTGAGATGAGGTATTATTAGCTTGCACAAATGGCTGGGAAACTTTCACTTTCCCAGACCAGAACAAGGAGATGCTTGTGAGCACCTTGCACATGTAACAAGTCCCAGAGGAGTCATACTCAAGTCATACAGACAATAAGCCAGCAAATGCAATCTGCTTTAATCCTGTCCTTACAGAAATTAAAAACAAGTCTTAAAAGGACCATGCTGATCTACAAGTAAATTATTTCCCTACTAAAGCAAGATTCAAATCTTTTTTTAAAGGAATGCAGCAACATCTAGACACACAATAGGAAAGAATTCATAATGTCTGACAGCAAAATTATCTAGTCAATGGAAAAAGAATAAGAAATGACGGACATTATGGAAGAAATAGACAAGGACATTAAAACATTTGCTATAAATGTGCTTAAGGATTTAAACTAAAGCACAGACAAAATGAAGTGAGAAAATCGAGTGAAAAAATGATGGAGCTGAAAATACAGCATTCCAAATTAAAACTTCATTAGATACACTCATTGGCATATTAGACAATGCAAAGGAAAAATATCAGCTAACTTGAAAATACTCCAATAGAAAATGCACAAAGTGATACTCTAATAAATTATTTTCTAAGCTGAATATATTAGGGATTTTTTTGTGACTTGTGAAAGAACCGATCTTAAAGCATGTCATTGGAATACTGAATAGTCGTGTTCCACTTTTTGTGACCCCCATGGACTGTAGTCTGCCAAGCTTCTCTGTCCATGGAATTCTCCAGGCAAGAATACTGGAGTGGGTTGCCATTCCCTTCTTCAAGGGATCTTCAGGACCCAGGGATTGAACCGGGGTCTCCTGCATTGCAAGCAGATTCTTTACTGTCTGAGCCACCAGGAAAGCCAGTAATTCTGGATGCTCTAACCTAAATGTGATTGAAAGGTGAGAGAGTCAGTTCCTAGGCAGGGTGATAAATCCAGGGTCCCTGAGAAGGAGAAAGGGGTCTGGAATTCTCCATAAGGAAGAAAGGACAAACATCTTTTTTTTTTTTTTCCTCTACATTCCTTAGTCTTAGTCACATAAAACTTTTTTTTTTTTTCTTTAAGCCTGAAACTGATGATTACACAACAAACAACTCAGTTTAAACTCTGTACTAAGAATTATATACACCAGGACTTCCCTGGTGGCTCAGAGGGTAAAGCGTCTGCCTGCAATGCCAGAGACCCTTGTTTGATCCCTGGATTGGGAAGATCCCCTGGAGAAGGAAATGACAAACCACTCCAGTATTCTTGCCTGGAAAATCCCATGGACAGATGAGCCTGGTAGGCTACAGTCCATAGGGTTGCAAAGAGTCAGACACCACTGAGTGACTTCACTTTCACTTTCAAGAATTATGTAACAATGCTGCTTGAGGACAGTTTCTCCTTCCTGAAAACCTTCTGAATAATCCTGTTATTTTAAAATGTAAATTATGGGAGTGGGTTTAATAAGATCTTTACAACCTTGAGGCAGTCTTTTGGTTTATTGCAATAACTAATTAAAAAAATAAATAACTCCCTTGCTAACACTAGCAAGGGGGGCACTCTACATCCCCCTTTGATATCTATGTCAGAAGCTTTCTCTGTCTCTTTTCATACTTTAATAAAACTCTACTACACAAAAGCTCTTGAGTGATCAAGCCTGGTCTTTGGTCGGGAAGCTAAATCTGCTGAAGCTGAAACTCCAGTACTTTGGCCACGTCATGCAAAGAGTTGACTCATTGGAAAAGACCCTGATGCTGGGAGGGATTGAGGGCAGGAGGAGAAGGGGACAACAGAGGATGAGATGGCTGGATGGCATCACCGACTTGATGGACATGAGTCTGAGTGAACTCTGGGAGTTGGTGATGGACAGGGAGGTCTGGCGTGCTGCGATTCACGGGGTCACAAAGAGTTGGACACAACTGAGCAACTGAACTGGACTGAACTGAACACAAAAGCTCTTGAGTGATCAAGCCTGGTCCCTGGTCCGGAAGCTAAATCTTTTTTGGTGATCACGAATCTGACATTGTTCACCTTAAGCTATCAAAGGTATATTTGAAGCAAAAATTGCCTGTAAATTTCTAGATTTGATGAAAATATTGGCTCATAAACCAAAGAGCTTGATACACCTCTGGGGTGAGGAAGGGGAAGTAATTAACCACATAAAGGAACTTCATAATTAAATTGCTAAAAAGAAGGGGTAAAGAAAAAACATGAAAACAACCAGAAAAATAAGACAAATTACAGTCATAAACAATAACAAACTTCACCAATTTCTGATCTAAAGCAATGAGAATCAAAGGACAGTGAAATGATACCTTTAAAGCATAGAACAAGTACTCCATCAACATAACATGTTTATCAAATTATATAACAACTTTTAGAAAATGAATATGAGTTAGAGCCATTCTTAAATGTAAATAACTGAATTATTCTTCATTACACATATTGGAGAAGAAACGTTTATGGAAGTTACTCATGTAGAAGAATAATTCACGTCATAAGAAAAATTGAATCTACCTACGGTAATGTTGTCATTGTTGTTCAGTTGCTCAGTCGTGTTTGACTCTTCAGGACTCCAGGGATTGTGGCCCACCACAATCCAATCCAATGTATAATGATCCAATAAAAGAAACAAATAGAATATTAATGACTAGTTGGTTAATCAAAGAAAGGTAGGCAAGGAAAGAAACAACAGAAAAGGCAAATAGAAAACAAGTACCAAACAATGGTAAATTTGAGCCCTACAATATCAAAAATTTTATTAAGCTGAAATATTCTTAACACCAAATTTAAAATTTAGCTTGTTAGAATTGGTGAAAAAAAAATCCTGTTTAACTTTAATGTTGTTAAAAGGCAGCACAATTTGTAAATAAAAAGAACACGGATAGGTTCAAAGTAAAATAATGAAAAATAGTTACCACACACAACAATCATAAGAAAGCTGGTGTTGCTATGCTAATAAAAGAGACCATAGAATTCAAGACAGGAAATATTACCAGATATAAAAATGATATATTATAATGCCAAAGTGATAAATTCATAATAAGCTATTATTATAAATATGTATAGAGTATAACTTGAAATAAGTGAAAAAATATGTGTTCAAAATTATAGTTAGAATTTCAACTTTTCTCAATAATTGAAAGATGTAAATAAAAATTAAAAACACTATAATTTTGAAAATCATTATCAATCTGGTTAATCTTATACATCACAGTTACCAGAGTTTGTTACTCATTTATTGTAATTTACTGATGTCTTTTAAATAATTTTCATTCGGCAAATATACTGATGGGATGGGGTACTAAGAATTAGAGCGATCCTCCTCCCCTGTCACTTCATGGGATAATTTTCTCAATATAAGTAAGAAATAATTTGCCAAAATGTTTGGAGTTTTATCAGTCTTCTCACTAAGTATAATTTCTGCATTCATATAGATGAATTATTCTGCATTTTTTTTTTTTACTTTACACCTATTGATTGTGTGGTTGCTTGATATATTTGGTAAACATTTTAGCATAGGAATATGTAGTTCTTCAAAATACTTTTCATTAATGATCAATTTCAGGACCTTTTTAAAATAATAATACATACTAGCATTTGTAAATACTAGAATCCAGGGTGATAGAAGAAAAGTTTATCTTCCTCTTCACTATACATTGAGGGCTTAGATTTTTGACTGACTCCCAAATTACCATTCATCAAGTTTTTTACATTCTTGTATTTTGTGTGTGTGTTATGCATTATTGAATAAAGAAATGTTTTTAGGGTAACAAGGCATTATAAAAATTGAAATAAATATTTGAAATTAAAATAATATTCTCATATCTTCTCCCATTTTCATGAGAAAGACAGAATTAGCAATACTGAACAAATATACACATTCAGTTCAGATCAGTGGTGTCTGGACTCTTTGTGACCCCATAGACTGCAGTATGCGCCAGGCCTCCCTTCCATCACCAACTCCTGGTGCCTGCTCAAACTCATGTCCATCAAGTCAGTGATGCCACCAACCATCTCATCCTCTGTCGATCCTTCTCCTCCTACCTTTAATCTTTCCCAGCATCAGAATCTTTTCAAATGAGTCAGCTCTTCACATCAGGTGGCCAAAGTACTGGAGTTTCAGCTTCAGCATCAGTCCTTCCCATGAATATTCAGGACTGAGTCCCTTTAGGATGGACTGGCAGGATCTTCTTGCAGTCCAAGGGATTCTCAAGAGTCTTCTTCAACATCACAGTTCAAAAGCATCAATTCTTTGGTTCTCAGCTTTCGTTATGGTCCAGCTCTCACAACTATGTATGACTATCAGAAAAACTATAGCTTGCAATGGACCTTTGTCTGTAAAGTAATGTCTCTGCTTTTGAATTTGCTGTCTAGCTTGGTCATAGCTTTTCTTTCAAGGAGCAAGCATCTTTTAATTACATGGCTGCAGTCACCATATGCAGTGATTTTGGAAACCAGTAAAATAAAATCTCTCACTGTTTCCATTGTTTCCTCATTTATTTGCCATGAAATGATGGGACTGGATGCTATGATTTTAGTTTTTTAAGTGTTGAGTTTTAAGCCAGCTATTTCACTTTCCTCTTTCACTTTCATCAAGAAGCTCTTTAGTTACTCTTTGCTTTTTTGCCAGATTTCTCAGGAGGCAGGTAAGGTCATCTGCTATTTCCCATCTGTTGAAGAATTTTCCGCAGTTTGCTGTGATCCACGCAGTCAAAGACTTTGGCATAGTCAATGAAGCAGAAGTTTTTCTGGAACTTTCTTGCTTTTTCAATGATCCAGTGGATGTTGACAATTTGATCTCTGGTTCCTCTGCCTTTTTAAAATTCATCTTGAACATATGGAAGTTCTTGGTTCATGCACTGTTGAAGGCTCTCTTGGAGAGTTTTGAGCATTACTTTGCTAGCGTGTGAGATGAGTGCAATTGTGAGGTAGTTTGAGCATTCTTTGGCATTGCCTTTCTTTGGGATTGGAATGAAAACTGATCTTTTCCAGTCCTGTGACCACTGCTGAGTTTTCCAAATTTTCTGGCATATTAAGTGCAGCACTTTAACAACATAATTATATAAATTAATGTTGTTTAGTTACTGTTGTGTCTGACTTTTTGTGATTGCATGGACTGTAGTGCCCCAAGCTCCTCTACTTAAGGGACTTCCCAGGCAAGAATGCTGGAGTGTGTTGGGATCTTCCCAACTCAGGGATGAAATCTATATCTCCTTCACCTCGTGTGTTGATAAGTGTATCCTTTACCACTGAGCTGCTTGGGAAGCTTCATATAAATTAATATATGAATATAAATATACATTTTATATTGATATACTATTGATGCCACATTTCCTCATGTTGTGTCAAATGGATTCCTTTCTTCTATGTGGTTCTCATGTCTCAAGTTCATGTTTGTTTACTCTTAACCTGGTAGAAAACAGGTTAAGTTAGTTAATGTCACTAATTTACATTAAATAATAATTCCATATCCTATCAAGAATGATGCATGAATGCTTACTTACTGATATTCTTCCTTTACAAAGAATGAAGAAAAATAATCCATTGCTGTTGTAAACCAAAGTATTGTGATATTCCATCATTTAGAACATTGGACTTCGAAAAAAAATATATGTATAGAATACAATATCTTATATACTTGCCTATAAACAGTTGCTAAAATTTTGTTTTGTTTAAAAATACTGCTCCTTATAAGTAAACTATGTATTTCTTTACAATTTCTGACTTTCTTTGTAATTTGTATTCAAGGGAACATTTGTGTTGCAATAATACCATGGATAGCCATTTACAATATGATGTAACAAGAGATTGATTAAAAATTATCATAAATATCAGCAAAAAAATCAACAAAGATAAGTACCAGTTATAAATCACCTAACGTATTCTTTTTGGTTATGCAAAGTTGAATTGCCTCTAAAGAATAGATCAAATATTTTATGGTGAATTCAAATTCATTTGGTTGAGGGTACAGTTTGTTCTAAACTTGTATAGATATATGTTGAAAAATTAAGTGACTTGTAATTGGATCAAAGAGATCATCAAAAATAATCATTTATTTTCATCAAAAATAATTACTTATTCACATACATCTAAAAAATCTCCTCATTATGCAAATTAGGACTATTATATATTTCCTTTGGATAAGAAGCAATGTATGATTATGTTTCCAGAATGATGCATCTGATCTGATTTGATTTAACTACCAATAGATGGCTATAAATTGTTGGGTAATTCTGTTTGATTGTAAAATGATTTTAGTGCAGTTTACACAATATTGTTCTATTTATGTCTGGTTTTCCAATGCATTTTTTTCTCTGTGCTGATCAAGAATTAATAAAAAGACATTGATATTCTCTTTACCTTGTAAAGTACTTAAAATTATCCTAGGAAAAATATAACTATGATGTATACTTCAGGTTGGAGAGTTCTGCAATATACTATAATCATCTTCCATCATTTTGAACACTGAATTGATATATGACAACACTTTTCTCCCTATGTTTTCTTTTGGAGAAATTAAAACATCATTCTTCATCAATGATGTGGGCAACATTTTTCAAGTTTCTTAAATAAAAGATGTAGTTGGTGTTTTTGACAATTCTTTTGTACTCTATAGCCAAAGCCTGAACAAATTTGGTTGACTCTGTCTATAATTAAGTTATAAAAATCTGACTGGGTTCTGAAAACTTCTCTACCACTCTAACTCTAGTCTGTGATGCTGTAAACTCCTGTCTGGACTGTAATAATGACTTCTAACTAAAGCTTCAGCTTCCCCCTTTGACACAGCTCAGTCTATTCTTATCAGGCAGTCAGAGAGAACTTCTCAAAGGCATCTAATGGCAGGCTGTACATATAATTCAAAATCAAAGTCCAAATCTTAATCAGAATTGTAGTGTGCTTATCACCACCTGAACTTATCTCCTGTCACTCTCCACATTCCTTGCTCCTGCCAGATGGTCCCTGAATGTCTGTCCTGCACCCTGATTATACTCCTGTCTCAGGGCTTTTGCACTTGCTGTTCTTCCACCTAGAGCACAGACACAGTTTGGTATATTTTTTTCAAGAAATCTGAAATCAATTTTAAATTAAATCATATCATCTTTTATTGGCATATAGCCAATTAACAATGTTATAGTATCAGGTGGACAGCAAAAAGATTCTTCCCCAAACTTGCCTCCCATCCAGCCTGCCCCACAACATTGAGCAGAGTTCCCTGTTTTATAGTATAGGTCCTTGTTGGTTACCCATTTTAAATATAGCAGTGAGTATATGTCCATCCCAAACTCCTTAACTATCCCATCCCCCCCAAACTTCCCTTCAGCAACCATAAATTCATTCTTTTTTTTAAATTTAATTTTATTTAACTTTACAATATTGTATTGGTTTTGCCATTCATTCTTTAAATATGTGAATCTGTATAAGTTCTGCAAGCAATTTCATTTGTACCATTTCTGTTTAGATTTCACATATAAGGAAGACCATACAATATTTCCCTTTCTCTGTCTGACTTTCTCCAGTTAGTATGACAGTCTCTAGGTCCATCCATGATGCTGCAAAGGACATTGCTTCATTCTTTCCAATGGCTGAGTAATATTCCATTGTATATATGTACCACATCTTCTTTATCCATCCATCTGTTGATGGACATTTAGGTTGCTTCCATGTCTTGAGTATTGTAAACAGTGCTGCAATGAACACTGGGGTACATGTATCCTTTCAGATCATGTCTTTCTCTTGATATATGCCCAGGAGTGGGATCACAGGGCATTTGGTAGCCCTATTTTTAGATTTTTAAGAAAACTCCATACCATCTCTACAGTGTCTGTATCAATTTACATTTCCACCAACATGTAGAAGTGTTCCCTTCTCTCCACATTCTCTCCAACACTTGCTGTAAGGAAGACATACTGATGGCCGAGAGACACAAACAATACTGCTATACATTTCTTATCTCCAGAATGTCCGAGCCTTATGTTTCCCTTTTCAGGCAACTCTAAAATATCTTGATCACACATCTCCCCTTTCTGGAGGATGAAAATGTATCTTTCATTGCTCAAGACCTGTCATTCATTGTTTTAAGAATTGTGTGTCTCTTCTAGAGGGCTAAGGGGATATATACTCCTTCAGTATCCCTGGTACCCTTCCTGAAGTCTCAGATTCCACCTCATAGAAATAATTTTGTAGATAAAGGAAAAAGAAAAAGTTCTGGAAACTCTATAAGCTTGATGCAGTGAGAGCAAAAAGAAAAAAATCAATAACTAAAACAACATAGTTTAGTTTTTGTTGTCTCTAAATTTTGTTATTCTGTGTAAGAAAAGATTTCCATATTCTATAGAAGTTTTGCACTTCAGAGCTCTCTTTGCAGGTGGTCTGTTTGTTTCACTTCTTTTTTTCCCAAGCATCACCACACTGTATCCCTTCTACTAATAATGCTACTTCCACAGGACATTATACTTCTATTTATTATATGAAACCTTATTTGCATTTGCAGCCTGTCAGAAATAACAAAATTTCCAGTTTGGGCCATCAAAGAATTGCAACATTTTTCACAACTAATTTGTGCAAGTTAATCCTGATTATTTTACTGAAAACAACTTCTAAAAATGACAGTAGATGGGTTTTTCAGTCAGAGGAAAATAAACAAGAGAAATATGTCAGAGTAACATACAGAGATGTAGAAAAAAATCAAGGAAAGAATCAAGGGAGTGCGATTGAAGCTTGTGGTTAAACACAAGTGAAACTTACTTGCACAGAGAAGTTTACAGCTTTCCAACTGACAAAAGATCTTAAGAAATACAATATTGCTCATTAGTAGAGAAGCTGAGAAGAGTAATGAGTGAGGTTGGAAGAGTAGGTCATAAAAGAACAGATCTGACACCAAGGCACAATGAAATGCAATTAAAATGTTCTCAAGACAATTCGTAAAAGGATGAAATGTATTGCAGCAAGTTTTATGGCCTAATAAAACTAAAATGTACCTTCGGTCTGTTGGAAAGGTTTATGAAGAGGAAGGAGAGAAGAGGTAATATAAACAGGCGGTTTCTATGGCTTCCGAGGTACTATCTAGAAGGATGGATGAACTCTTCTTCAGTTATAATAAAATAGAAACATACCAAGGTAGAAATACTAGAATTGTTTTTTTTTTAGAATGAAAACATGAAAACAAATCTATCTAGATCAAACTGAATTTTTTGAAGAAATCAAATTTGAAAACTACAACTCTGTGTAGCAAATTAACCTGACCCTTCCATCTACATTTATCTTAAGATATTTATCCTTTTCTTTGTAAAATAAATAAATGATAATGATAGGTAGATAAATAGATTTTACACTTATGAAAAATACAGGGAATCATATAGTTCATATTAATCTAAAGTAAAAGAATTGAGCGTTTTCTACTTATTTATTAGTTGTATAGTCAGGTAGTCCTATAGGCTTCAATATGTTTATCCATAAAACTGGGTTCTTATTTTTCCTGTTCATCTGCTTTTAGGGTTTCAGTGATGACAGTGTGATGTTGTTTCAAATGTGATATCTGGTGTCATAAGAAGAGGACAGAGACAGGGAGAGAACACCATGAGATGACAGAAGACGAGGAGAAGAGCTGCAGGTCGAGGGAATCGATGGATTGCTGGCAACCATCAGAAACTAGGAAAAGCAAGAAAGGATTTCTTGCTACAGGTTTTAAAGAGGGCATGGCCCTCCTGACTCCTTGGTTTTGAATCTCTAGCCTCTGGAACTGTGCGACAACACATTTTTGTTGTTTTAAGCCACCTGATTTGTGTTGCTTTGTGTTGGCCATCTTAGGAAACTAATACAAAACGTTTTCAAGAGACACATGTACAAGATCTGCTATTCACTCAAAATTAGAAAAAGTCAGATGGTTTCATAAAACAACAACTTGATTATTTATGGTGCTGCAACTCATCAAAACTGATTTATGTGAGCTATTGTTCCACTCCGAGAAGGCAATGGCACCTCACTCCAGTACTCTTGCCTGGGAAATCCCATGGATGGAGGAGCCTGGAAGGCTGCAGTCCATGGGGTCGCTGAGGGTCGGACATGACTGAGCGACTTCACTTTCACTTTTCCCTTTCATGCATTGGAGGAGGAAATGGCAACCCACTCCAGTGTTCTTGCCTGGAGAATCCCAGGGATGGGGAAGCCTGGTGGGCTGCCGTCTATGGGGTCGCACAGAGTTGGACACGACTGAAGCGACTTAGCAATAGCAATAGCAATTGTTCCACTAGTGTAGAAACTGTCTTGATTCCCAGTTGATTAAAAAATATATATATATTATTATTACATAACCTTATAACAAATAAGTACAAGGAAAAACATAAATGTTTAAGTTGCACTTTTCTTTTGTAAAATAAACATTAATAAAACAAGGTTCAAGGTATAATATACATACATTACTAATTTTAGGGGAAGGCAAAAATATTTGTGCATTTGTTTCTCTTTTGTGTGTTGTAATGTCATTTCTGAGTCTTTCCATGATTTTGAGTGGTAACAACTCAGATACTGCTAAAGTCTTCCCTAGACAAATGCTTGCCCCACTTTAATAATTAATGGCTTATAGAAAGGAAACCAATAGGAGTAAAAAGTAGTTAAATGAGTTTAAGATAATTTTAGTTGCTGTAACTGATAAATCTTCGTCTCTATGGATTAATACAATAGTTGGCATAAAACTTAAATGTCATGGACTTGGTGATCAAAAAGGATCCATTCCACCTGTTTATTTATAAACCCAGTCTGACAGAGGTTCTGTTTGCCTTCAGTATGTGTCTCCCAAAGTCCTCTGAGAGCATCAAATCATCTGGTGACATTAGTTGATGACAATCTGTACCAAGTCCCCTTCCTTTTAATACCATGTGTATCGTCTGGTGTTATAGGCTTGCCCAGGGACTTACCGTGTTGAAAAAATAAATATTAAAATGTAATTCCTCACTATGTTTTAGACTCAGAATTCTTCAAGCAAGTTTTACTCCCTTGAAATCTAGTGATCTACAAAATAAAAAGACAAGAGACTTTCACACTCAATGATAATTTGCTGATCAGAACCAGGATATATGCAATCAAGATTCCCATTACAAAGGAAATCTAGCTGGGCACTTTTGTGAGGCCTCTTTATCTAAGAGGGAAACTTTTTGATGAGATCCTGATTTTGCCCCTCAGAGGCTTTATTACCAAATACAGTTTTACATGGCCAGCGTACAGCCAGGCCAAACAATACCAAAATGTTGGAGTTTGGAGAAGATAAAGGTTTATTGTAGGGTCCACCCTTACAAAGCACTTTTAGAGGGAAGGTGAGGGTGGGGTTTGGTTCATTGTTGTAAACTTCTTTTTTCTAAATTAATTTTTATTGCAGTATAGTTGCTTTACAATGTTGTGTTAGCTTCTATTATACAGCAAAATGAATTAGACATGCATATATATTAACATCTCCTCTTTGGATTTCTCTGCCACTTAGCACACCACAGTGCATTAAGCACTCTTGATACTATGTATGAAATAGATCACCGATGGAAACATACTGCTTGGCACAGGGAACTCTACTTAGTTTTGTAAACTTCTTGGTATTGGAATCCTTTGTTCTTGCAGCTGTCCACATAGGTCAGATCATAATTTCCCTGTAAACCTCTAATAAGACAAGCGTTATTCTCTGTAATGTAACCTTTTATCTCTATATGAATGGAAAAGTGTTATTCCATCAAAGTCCAAAGTTTTGAAAGTGGGGCTATCCTGTATATTTCAGGCTATAAGCAACATTCTTAACTCAGGCAAAGGCAACAGGATACCAAAGTTAAAGAAACAAATCTAATATGGAGTTATGTTTCTTCTTACCTAGTACAGCTTTCATGCATCCTTTATCCCATCCAGGTTAGTGGTAAGGTGTGTAGATGGAGCTATTCTGTCCTTGGTATGCTATAGTTCCGGGGGTTTTCAACCTGCCTTCTGCACTTGCAAATTTGGGGCCCCACATATGGCTTCCACGGTGGCTCAGATGGTAAAGAGTCTGCCTGCAATGCAGGAGACGCAGGTTCAATCCCTGGGTTGGGAAGGTCCCCTGAAGAAGCAAATGATAATCCACTCCAATATTCTTGTCTGGAGAACTCCATGGACAGAGGAGCCCGGTGGGCTACAGTGCAGGAGGTCACAAAGAGTCAAACACGACTGAGCGACTAACACTTTCACTTTCATTATGTGTACCTCCTTGAAGTGCCCAAAATCATTTTCCTCCTTAGTGGGAGATTCCACTGGGAATACAGTTTCCTAAAATTGTTAGTGAACTTCCATGTCCACTTCCATACAATCTCATATGCAGATTTTTACATCGGAAGTTCTTTCCTACACCCAGTTCTCAAAGTCACTATCAATTCCTCTCTTCCTTTCTTTCTCAGAAATGATTGGCAGCTGCTTTGAGACCTTTTATATCATTTGAACTCATGACTATTTAAATATTTTATCCAACTGATAAGTTATATCAGCCTTTGTTGCCCAAAACCATTTAATCTCATTGTTTGCTTTAGGGTCTCATCCTTCACTTTGAACATTGAAATTTCTATCTATTTGATCACTGTTTAAGGAAAATCTGATTCTTATATGTGCTTATTTCTTATTCATAATAGCTTTCCAAACCATAAACACACACTCACACACATACAATATTCAGATTCCTTCTAGTCACTTCACTCAGATACAGGCTTAGTAGTAGCATAGCAAGGGTTAGTTGCTCAGTCGTGTCCGAAACTGCAGCCCCATGGACTTGTAGCCTGCCAGGGTCCTCTGTTCATGGGATTCTCCAGGCAAGAATACTGGAGTGGGTTGACATTCCCTTCTCCAGAGGTCTTTCTGATCCAGCAATCAAACCCAGGTATCTTCATTCACTTGGTAATATTTCTAGGTCCATGTATGTTGTTGTAAATGACATTTCATTTTTTATGGTTAGGTAATATTTCATGGACCACATACACTCCATGAGGTCACAAAAAGCTGGACATGAATGAGCATGCACACAATATTCTATTGTGAACTTAGGGATTTTGCTCATATCCTTGCTAGCTTGAGAAATGAGCATAATCACATGCTAGCAAAGTTATGGTCAAAATCCTTCAAGTTGGCTTCAGCAGTATGGGAACCAAGAATTTTGCATTTAATTTGTCTTCTGAACCCTCTACCTTTAAAACAGATATATGTAGATTTTCAGACTGGCCATTAAGAAATGATCACATATTTCTATTTTTATAAAGGCAGCAAAACATTTCAAGGCAACAGTGTCTGCATTAGTTAGGATAATATTCACTAAATGCTACAACAAAAATCTCTTAAATATTACTTTCTTCCCCCCAAATCAGTTTTACAGCTATGTTAACTAAAAGAGAAGCCAGAATATTTTGACTGGAAAATCATAAACCTCTTCTCATCCTTGCATTATTCATCCTGTCTACTAAAAATTTTGTTTTATGATTATATTAATGAATGTTTCCATGGTGGCTGAGATGGTAAAGAATCTGCCTGCAAAGCAGGAGATCTGTGTTTGATTCCTGGGTTAGGAAGATCCTCTGGAGAAGGGAATGGCTACTCACTCTGGTATTCTTCCCTGGAGAATCCCCATGGACAGAGGAGCCTTGTGGGCTACCATCCATGGTGTTGCAGAGTCAGACATGACTGAGTGACTAACACTTTCACAGACGTTTTGTTTTGTGATTATATTAATGAATGTACCTGTATTCATTATTTCTAGTATAAGTACAATTAAGTGTAACTTTACATTTACCCTGAATGCCTAGATAATCACTTTACATGTATCAGGGTCCTCTTTCATTAAAGGTATACTTTAATATTTATGTTGGTAGTTGAGCTAGTCTTCTTTTTGTATATCAGGCATGTAATTACCCAATTCCACATACTGAAATTACATGTAGAATTGTGATTCTGTACACATAAACACAATTTTTAAAATGTTAATTGCAAACATTGTAAACATCCTTTGTTATCTGATAAATATTGTAAAAATTCTGTGCTGTAAAATCTTGAGATATATAGTCTCATAAGGTGTTGCTCACATTGACAGTTTTATAACAGTTAGCATTCTGTAGATTTCCTGATATCTGGCAAGTTGTATGTATTCATGTCCAACTCAGTTTGACATCAGAAAAATGTCTCCTGTTGATGAATGTGTGTCCCTTAGACACATTTCTTAGAAAGGGTGACAATGCAGAAGCTATTGAAACCATAAAACTGTATTTTCTGCTGTCATATTTTTTCATAATCAACTTCCAGTTTTGCTTGTTCTGTGAAGCATAATGAGGACATTGTGTGTGTGTGTGTGTGTGTGTGTGTGTGTGTGTGTGTGTGTGTGTATGAGATCAGAGGGCAGGTTTTTTCCTAGCAGATGTGGACACAGAGTTGGTTTTATGTGGTCTTCCACTTTCACATGATGGTAATTTATGATTCTAGATATTTCTTGACGTTTTGGCAATTTTATTTTGCCATTTTTACAAAGTCCATTTTTGATAAAGCCTCTATAGAGAGTCCATTTTGGAGGAATGGGTCTAATATACAACTTGGTAAAATACATAGTTCCCCATGTATTTAGTCAATTCATTTCTCCCACACGATCCCACATATTTCAAGATGGGAGAGACTTCAAACGACAAGCATACAAATCTGAGTTGAACACATTTGAAAAATGTCTTTAAAAAGCACAAAGACATATGTGGAGTGATCTGTTGTCAGCAAAAATGGAGCAAACATATTCCATCTTATTTCCTCCTTTGATGGCAATGAAAACTACTGGGCTGTGAAAGATAAGCCACAGCAGGTAGATTGGGACAGAGAGTCAACAATGAAGGAAGACCTATTCACTGATGAGTTTCCTACGTTTTTACCTTCATTTTTTTTTTTTTTCTCCCAAGGGTGGCCCAACTGTGAACCACATGTGAACAACAAAAATTGCAAGTTAAGCTACCAACTGGAGAGTTTAGGGTAACACATTTTTCTTCTCTCTGCCTTGCTCCAGGGACAGAATCATTCATGGAACTGCACCACAGCACTGGTGCAGGCACAAAACAGCTGAGACCGAACACCTGTATGTCTGGCAAGAGGGACCAGAAATTAGGTCCATTTATCCCGAGTACAAGAAGAGTCCTGTTATTCTTTTTTTCCTCCTTTCTCTTGGTGCTGTACTAAATATAGCTCTTTTTTTTTTTTTTGGTGGAAATATGCAGTGCAGGTGAGGATAACACTCAAAGAAATATTTTTTTTGGCCACAGAAATCAGAAGTGATTCCTATGATTGAGAGAATCTGAAGGAAATCCTGGGGAGAAGTGAGTCTGATCCCTTAACCCTGCGATTCTGAGTGATCGTGTATGCTCAGTTGCTGAATTGTGTCTGACTCTTTGAAATCCATGGATTGTAGCCATGAGGCTCCTCTGTACATGGGATTTCCCAGGCAAGAACACCGGAGTGGGTTGCCATTCCCTTCTCCAAATTCTGGGTGTGAGTCAATAGAAATTTCAAGCTTATTCTGGAACTTGCCATTCACAGAACAGACTCCAAGAAGCACTGCAGAGGATTGAGTACTAATAAGTTTGTGAACCAGGTTTGAAAAACTCTATCCCAGTAAATAATCCAGCCCATGGACAGACTTTGTACAGCCCAGGAGCTAATAGTTTTTGTATTGTTAATGACTATAAAAGAAGAAAGCAAGAAAATAACAAACAAAGCAGACTATGTAACAGAGACTTTATGTAGTCCTAAACTAAAACCTAAAATATTATGTAACTCTTTACAGAAAAAAATGATGATTCCTGACAGAAACTCTCCAAACCTTAGCTGAACCTCTCAACAGCACATGCAGTGAGTCACCTGAGCAGAGTAGGCTGTGCCCTGCTTAGTCGTGTCAGATGCGTTACAACCTCACGGACTGTAGCTCGCGAGGCTCCTCTGTCCATGGGATTGTCCAGGCAAGGATACTGGAGTGGGTCTCCATTTCCTTCTCCAGGAGATCTGCCCGACCCAGGGATTGAACCTGGGTCTCCCGCATTGTAAGCAGATGCTTTACCATCTGAGCAAACAGGGAAGTCCAAAAACTGTCCAAATTCCAATTTAAAATTACTTGCGATAATCAAAAGTCCACAGTGTGACCAATTATCAGCTTCAAACCCCAAGTTGAGGAAGATTTTAAAGGGGTGTTTTAATCATGCTCCACATGGTAGGAATGAAAACTGCTAAAAGAAAAGAAAAGATGGAATTCTTACCAGAAAAAAAAAAAGGACTATAGAAAAATGAAGTAAAGATGTTAGAACTGAAATTATGTAATAACTGATATAAAAATTTATTATGAAGTATTAATAGCAGTAAATGTCAAAGAACTTTAGCATGAGCATATATCAATAGAATGTAACCAATTTGATGAAGAGTAAAAAAAACATGATGAAGAATAGATCCTCAGAGGTAACAGCATAAAAGTCTCACATTTATCACTTTGAAGTCCTAAAAGGAAAGAAGAAATCAGTTTGTTTCAGAATTAAAAAAAGAAGAAATAGTGGTGAAAATGCCCCAAATTTGGTTTAAATGAATGTACTGATTAAATAAATAATTTAATCAAACTTTGGAAATATAAATCATTCTCAGGCACATTATAATCAAGAGTTAAAATCAATGATAAAAAATAAAATCCTGAAGGTAGATAATAAAGAAGGACATCTTGCATACAGGGGAATAAGAATTCAAAATGATTTTTTTTTTTTTTTTTAAGAAAACATGGAGTCAGATGACGTTGGAACACTTAAATTACTTATTGGAAGGAAGCAGGGCAAAATTTCAACCCTTCAAGGCCTGTGACAATATTCTTGGGAAATAAATTTTAATAAAGATACTTTCAGCTGAATAAAAACTGAAAGATTTGTGAGTAGTATTTCTCTAATAAAAAGTGCTAAGGTAAATTCTTCAAGAAAAGTGATTTTCTTAAACTCTTTAAGAAAAAAAAGATAACAGAGGCAATTTTTAACTATAAGAATGAAGGAAAAACACGATACATATGTGACAGATATGACTATTTTCTTGCCTTCCTATTATTTACTATACTTATAAATGTTGGAAGCTAAATGTATAAATATGTCTAGAAAGATTTTCAATCAATATTGATACATTTATGACAATCATAAAATAAATGAGGAGGAAAAAAAACCTATATGGCTTTAAAATGGACATTTTAATTGAGTTGGTAATATAATAGCTTTAATTATAATTTTAAAGGTTAATTATTTATCTAGTAATTGCTAGAGCTATCAATTAAAAATGAAAAGATACATACAATGCATTATTCTACAGAAAATCCTAATGAAATTCTCAGCAGAATTTTGTCTTGTAGATTTTGACAAGTTGTTTCTAAAACTTTTGTGGATGTGCAAAGAGAATACAATAAGAAAAATAATTGTGAAAAGGAAAAACATACTTGCTAGATTCACTGTCCTTGCTGTTCTGTCCCTGTCTCTGTTTCTGGGAAAGGACAGAAGGGACAGTGAGTCTAGCAAATATGTCAGCAAGTAGCAAGTATAAAGGATAGATATGGTATGGACCTAACAGAAGCAAAAGATATTGAGAAGAGGTGGCAAGAATACACAGAAGAACTATACAAAAAAGATCTTCATGATCCAGAAAACCACAATAGTGTGATCACTGGACTAGAGCCAGACATCCTGGAAGGTGAAGTCAAGTGAGCCTTAGGAAGCATCACTACAAACAAAGCTAGTGGAGGTGATGGAATTCCAGTTGAACTATTTCAAATCCTAAAAGATGAGGCTGTGAAAGTGCTGCACTAAGTATTCCAGCAGATTTGGAAAATGCAGCAGTGGACACAGGACTGGAAAATTCAGTTTTCATTCCAATCCCAAAGAAAGGCAATGCCAAAGAATGTTCAAACTACCACACGATTGTACTCATCTCACATGCTAGCAAAGTAATGCTCAAAATTCTTCAAGCCAGGCTTCAACAGCATCTGAACTGTGAACTTCCAGATGTTCAAGCTGGATTTAGAAAAGCAAGAGAAACCAGAGATCAAATCGCCAACATCCATTGGATCATTGAAAAAGCAAACAGTTCCAGAGAAACATCTACTTCTGCTTTATTGACTATGCCAAAGCCTTTGAGCATGTGGATCACAGCAAACTGTGGAAAATTCTGAAAGAGATAGGAATAGCAGACCACCTGACCTGCCTTCTGAAAAATCTGTATGCAGGTCAAGAAGAAACAATTTAGAACTGAACATGGAGCAACAGACTGGTTCCAAGTCAGGAAAGGAGTATATGAAGACTCTATATTGTCACCCTGCTTATTTAACTTATATGCAGAGTACATCATGTGAAATGCCAGGCTGGATGAAGCCCAATCTGAAATCAAGATTATTAGGAGAAATATCAATAACCTCAGATATGCAGATGACACCACCCATATGGCAGAAAGTGAAGAACTAAAGAGACTCCTGATGAAAGTGAAAGAAGAAAGTGAAAAAGTTGGCTTAAAACTCAACATTCAGAAAACTAAGATTATAGCATCTGGTCCCAGCACTTCATGGTGAATAGATGGGGAAACAGTGGAAACAGTGAGAGACTTTATTTTGTTGGAGCTCCAAAATCACTGCAGATGGTGACTGCGGCCATGGAATTAAGATGCTTGCTCCTTGGAAGAAATGCTATGACCAACCTAGACAACATATTTAAAAGCAGACATTACTTTGCCAAAGAAAGTCTGTCTGGTCAAAGCTATGTTTTTTTCCAGTAGTCCTGTCTGGATGTGAGAGTTGAACTATAAAGCTGAGGGCTGAAGAATTGATGCTTTTGAACTGTGGTGTTGAAGAAGACTCTTGAGAGTCCCTTGGACTATAAGGAGATCAAACCATTCAGTCCTAAAGGAAATCAGTCCTGAATATTCATTGGAAGACTGATGTTGAAGCTGAAACTGCAATACTTTGGCCACCTGATGCGAAGAACTGACTCATTGGAGAAGCTCCTGATGCTGGGAAAGATTGAAGGTGGGAGGAGAAGGGGAAGACAGAGGATGAGATGGTTGGATGGCATCATTGACTCGATGGACATTAGTTTGAGCAAGCTCTGGAAGTTGGTGATGAACAAAGAAGCCTGGTGTGTTGCCGTCCATGGGGTAACAAAGAGTCTGACAGGACTGAGTGACTGAACTAAACTGAGACTCACTACCTGATTTAAACACATTCATTAATGTTGTGATTAGCAAGTCATACACAAATACAACAAAAATGACAGTTGAAAATAGACTCAAACAAAAATCGTCAGTTGATTTTTGACAAAGGTGAAAAAAAAATTAAATGAAGGAAAAATTCTCCTTTCAACAAATGGTCTGGAACATTTGTATATCTATGTACCAGACAGATTAAATAATGCATAATTTGATCCCTGGGTTGGGAGGATCCTCTTGAGGAGGAAATAGCAACCCCCTCTAGTATTCTTACCTGGGAAATAGCACAGACAGAGGTACCTGGTAGGTACAGTCCATGGGGTAGAAGTAAGAGACAACTGAAGTGACTTAACACACAATTCATGTTTTATGGAATCATCAATTTAAAGTGAATCATAGAGTAAGATGTTGAATCCAAAACTGTAACAGTTGAAGAGGAAAACATTGATGATAAGTCTTGCAACATTGTTAAAGCAAAGTGTTTTTTTTTTTTTTTTTTAGATATAATACACCAAACCTGACCCATCAAAGAATACATTGTTGGAAAGGAGTGGAAGCTACAAATTAAGAGAGTAGTAACATTGACATATACACAATAGGGGATGTGAGAGTTGGACTGTGAAGAAAGCTGAGCACTGAAGAATTGATGCTTTTGAACTGTGGTGTTGGAGAAGACTCTTGAGAGTCCCTTGGACTGCAAGGAGATCCAACCAGTCCATTCTGAAGGAGACCAGCCCTGGGATTTCTTTGGAAGGAATGATGCTAAAGCTGAAACTCCAGTACTTTGGCCACCTCATGCAAAGAGTTGACTCATTGGAAAAGACTCTGATGCTGGGAGGGATTGGGGGCAGGAGGGAAAGGGGATGACAGAGGATGAGATGGCTGGATGGCATCACCAACTCGATGGACGTGAGTTTGAGTGAACTCCAGGAGTTGGCGATGGACAGGGAGGCCTGGTGTGCTGCAATTCATGGGGTTGCAAAGAGTTGGACACAACTGAGCAACTGAACTGATGTGTCAAATGGATAGCTAGAGGGAAGCTGCTGTATAGTTTAGGGAGCCTAGCTTGGTGCGCTGTGGTGACCTAGAGGCCTGTGATGAGGGGTATGGGAGGGAAGCTCAAGAGAGAGGGTATATGAATACATATAGCTGATTCACTTTGCTGTACAGCAGAAACTATTGCAACATTATAAAACAATTATATCCTAATAAAATTTTTGATAGAAAGGAGTGCATTGTTAAAATGAACTTTTGTGAAATTAAAACTTTTGCTCTGCAAAAGACAATGCCAAAAGAATGAAGCAAAAAAAAAAAAAAAAATTCAAACATATAAAAATACACTTAAAAATCCCAGAAATAGAGACACAGATGTAGAGAACAAATGTATGGACAGTAAGGGAAGAAAGGGTGATATAAACTGAGACTGATAAATATATACCACTATTTATAAAATAGATACCACTATTTATAAAATAGATAATTAATGAGAACCTGCTGTATAGCACAGGGGAAAGAATAGTATAACCTGTTTGTAGGACATATATTAAGTTAACCTTAAAAATGCATTTCAACATACATTAGGTACAGACACATACTGTTTGATTCCACTTACAAAAGATACCTGCTGCTGCTGCTAAGTCGCTTCAGTCGTGTCCTACTCTGTGCGACCCCATAGACGGCAGCCAACCAGGCTCCTCCATCCATGGGATTTCTCAGGCAAGAGTACTGGAGTGGGTTACCATTGCCTTCTCCCAAAAGATACCTAGAATAGCCAAATTCATAGAGTCAGAAAGTATACTGGTAGATGCTGTGGGCCTGGGGCTGGTGGTGGAGGTTGGGAGGGTGGATGGGAACTTAAGGTTGAAAGTGGACAGAGTTTCAGTTTAGGAAAGTGAGAAATTTGGTAGATGGGTCATGATGAGGGTTGCGCAACAATGTGAGTGTACTTAGTGTCACTGAGATGTACAGTTAAATGTGGTTAAAATAGTATGTTTTATATTATGTGACTTTTACCACAAAAAGAGAAAAACATATAAAAAGAAACTAAACAACTCCATAAATATGCAACAATACTTGAACATACATTATACCAAAGAAAATACACATGTGGCAAATACTTACAAGAAAGTGTGATCAAGAACATTACTAGCAGTTGGGGAAATACTAACCAAAACTACAGTGAAATGCTTTTAAACTTATTTAACTAACTAAATTGTTTTTATATACAATGATAATAAGTACTGGTAAAGGTACAGGGCATTTGCAACTCAGATTTCCCATGCAAACTCTACTTGAAACACACATTTTAATAAAATTTTTCTCAGTTAATTATAGAGTTAAATGTATACTTATCACATAAACAGTTCATTCTACTTCTATCCTGGTAGCCAGGGAAAATGTAAACTTATGTTGACATAAAAGCTGTATTAACTATAATTATTTTATCCTTCATCATCAAAAACTAGAGCCAACCTTGGGAATAGATAAATAGTATAAATCAATAACCTCAGATATGCAGGTGACACCACCCTTACGGCAGAAAGTGAAGAGGAGCTAAAGAGCCTCTTGATGAAAAGTGAAAGAAGAGAGTTAAAAAAGTTGGCTTAAAGCTCAACATTCAGAAAACTAAGATCATGGCATCTGGTCCCATCACTTCACAGAAAATAGATGGGGAAACAGTGGAAACTGTGTCAGACTTTATTTTTGGGGGCTCCAAAATCACTACAGATGGTGATTGCAGCCACAAAATTAAAAGACACTTACTCCTTGGAAGGGAAGTTATGACCAACCTAGACAGCATATTAAAAAACAGAGACATTACTTTGCCAACAAAGGTCTGTCTAGTCAAGGCCATGGTTTTTCCAGTGGTTATGTATGGATGTGAGAATTGGACTGTAAAGAAAGCTGAGTGCCAAAGAATTGATGCTTTTGAACTGTGGTGTTGGAGAAGACTCTTGAGAGTCCTTTGGACTGCAAGGAGATCCAACCAGTCCATCCTAAAGGAGATCAGTCCTGGGTGTTCATTGGTAGGACTGATGTTGAAACTGAAACTCCAATACTTTTTGCCCACCTGATGCAAAGAGCTGACTCATTTGAAAAGACCCTGATGCTGGGAAAGATTGAGAGCAGGAGGAGAAGGGGATGAAAAAGTATGAGATGGTTGGATCGCATCACTGACTCAATGGACATGGGTTTGGGTGGACTCTGGGAGTTGGTGATAGACATGGAGGTCTGGCGTGCGGCTGTTCATGGGGTCACAGTAGGACGTGATTGAGCCACTGAACTGAACTGAACTGATATGATACACTGCAATACTAATTGGTAGTAAAAAGAATAAAGAATTAATATTCACACAAATGGATAAAGTTCAAATGTATCCTAAGTTAAAACCATAAGATTCAAAATGCTACATACTTCTAAGTAATTCATATTATATCCTGTCAACCTGAGGCAGGAACAACTTTTTGCCAGAAGTAAAGGCTGGCTTTAGGGGTTGTGTATCAAGGAAAACTTTCGAACTCGATGGAACATTTGTATCTCAACTCTAGTGATATTTATACAACAATATGCATTTTTCATAATTCAGAACTGGCCATCAAAAGTCAATATTTTTTTCTATTTAAGAATACTCTAAGAAAACAAGGAAGATTACCATATTCTCGGCAACATAGCTATGCATATTATGTCATCTTAACAGTGAAAAAACTGAAGCTGCCTTTCATTTGTATCATTACTCCTTCCAACTCTACATGGGTTTATTTTTAGCTTTTTTGTGCTCCCCTGGACATAAAAATACTACTGTTTACTATACAAAATTTAGAAAATCCAGTCAAATCAAAGAGAATTAGGGAAAAAAAAGTCTGCCAACTCTCAATACTGTATCTGCAGAGAATAATGGCATAACAGTGAAATAACTGACCAGCATAATAGAAGTATTATTGTTCTTATTAGTTTGGGGAGAGAATGGTCATCATAGTTCACTGTGACAAGCTTTAAGAACATATGTCAATTTGGGTGGCGATACATGATGCATGGAGTCAAAACAGTTGTATTCAGTCAGTGAAACAGGACCCATGCCATCTCATAGATCCATGGATCACACTTGTTAATGGCTAAGAAAGTTTATTGAATGGTGTGCTGTTTCTGTCAGAATGTATCAAATCAAGACATGGCGCCAGAGAGTCAACCTGTAGAGTCAGAGTCTCCTGGATGCCTTTACTTTTAAGGGGATGTTTACACGTTTGTTTTTGGAGAGCTAGCAGAAGCAAAACTGAAGGTAGGACACTGACTGTCCAGTCCTTAAATGGTATGGATTTCTTATATGTGCTAGCCATATTGTCAATATATTCCGACACAAATATGTTTATTAAGAGGAAAAGAAACAGCAGTGAATTGGTATTGAAGCCATGTACAAGCTACTGTGTCCTTGCCTTTGGAAGTAAAATGTTGACTCAAGAGTTAACTACTGGATTTCCCTGGTGGTCCAGTGGTTAAGAATCGGCCTGCCAGCGCAGAGGACATGGGTTTGATCCCTAGTCTGGGAAGACCTCAAATGCCACTGAGCAACTAAGCCCATGAGCCACAGCTATTGAGCTGTGCTCTAGAGCCTGTGAGTCACAGCTAGAGAATGCCTGCTCGTGGAAATGAAAACCTAATGCAGTCAAAAATAAAGTAATTTTAAAAAAAGAATTAAAGATTGGGAAATGTGAAGATGTAGAAGCAAAGAACAGCTGTTAGGCTAGGGAACTGGTGACAGTTTAGACTAAATGTGCCACATAGCAGAATCACTGAACTTTCAGTTTCTTGAAAGATATAAAGGCCTGACACACATTCCTAAGTTGTTTTTATGGGAAGCAGAACCCTTCCAGTTGAAAATTGCTGACCAAAGGGACATAGACCCCAGACTGGTTGAAACTAAGAGCTTGATGATGCTTGAAACTTCACCTTGATGTCAACTAACTGGAGAATTTTCCAGGAGCTGATCACACTCTGTTTCTTGAACACTATGAGCACTATAAGACTCCTCACTTCTGGAGCAGGTCACACAATCTTGAGGCTATTAGCTGACTGTGACCCCCTTTGCCTAGAAAAGCAGTAAAGCTGTTTTTTCTACTTTACCCAAAATGCTGTCTCCATGTTTTCTATTAGGCACTGATGAACAGAGGCTGAGCTTCAGGAACAATATCTCCTATGACAAATATCATATCCTGTATGATTATTAAGCACCGTTATTTAAGTATAATAATTTAAGTGATATCTTCTTTTTTTTCTTTTCTTTTCTTTTTTTACTTCTGATTTGTGCTCTAATATATAGAACTGGAATCTGAAGGACAAGTCCAATCACTAATTGAGGCCAGCAGAGGGCAGCAGAAGGCTTCCACAGCCTGACTTGAGAGCAAAGCCTAAAAGAAAATCAGTCTTGTGGGAAGGTCAGAGAAGCAAATACAAACCCCATCAAGACCAGGGACACTGACATTGCAGGGCGGGGGAGAGGGCGAGCAGGGAGTCATTTGACATATACAAGCACAAGTTAATTGTCACAGAGAGGGTGGTTCAATCCCATAAAGGACTTGATGGATTTATTCATTTCTTCTACCACCAAGTAATGTATTTAGCACCTTCTGTTTTGGCTTCAGTTTCCTCATTTACTAAGCGGCTATAGTGCTAATAACAACCTTATAAAATATATGAAGAGTGCTTAGCGCTATTTGTGAAATATCACTGCAAGTATTTTAAAAAAGAGAAAAAAAACCCCACTAATATCTCTTAAGATATAAAATCTGACTCTTTAATTGAAGAATTTTAGGAAAACAATTGGTACCACTATAATAAAACCAACTACCTCTATAAGCCTTCATATTTGTTGTAAATAGGATTCTAAGGTCACATATCTTACATGTAAAAGATGGCTTTTTTCTCAGTATTAGACAAATGAAGGGTGATCAGTCACTGCTCAAGCATGTAAAACTGGTGCACACATAATCAAGACTGGGGACTACGGTTGCTTTCTGGCACATTTGACCTGAGACCTGGGAGACAGGGGCCTGGGGTAGGACAGGTCCTGCAGGTGATAGAGGTCCTCAAACAAAGGAAAACTGCCTTGCAAAGAATGTAATGCAGAGAAAAATGTGGGACAGTCAAAAAAAAACAAAAACAAACAAAAAGAGCAGAAAGCAATCCTGTGACTGAGCAGAGAGGATGATGGGGAGGGATTTATAGAACAAGGCCAGGAAAATCAGCCCAAAAAGACACATGTGGGACTTGAAGGGCTTATTAAATATTTTGAAGCTTATTGTAATGTCGTTTGGAACATTTTAGAATGAATTCAGTAGAGAAACATTAAACCAAACAAAATTAGAGTAGCACTTTGAGATGGAAGAAAGGGCAGACTTGGGGCCATCACAATTTGCTGTGAATCTTAGCTCTGCTGCTTAAAAACTCAAAGACCTTGCCCTGATAATTAACTGGACTTCTTTAAGGCGAACATTTAACAAAATAGGTAGCAAAGAGAAGTCAGAATTCAGGATGAGGTGCACACACATGGAGTCATAAAACCATGGCCTTGTATCTGACAACAGCTGTGCTGTGAGCAGATTCACCTCAAGGGCAGAACTTATCCTGACAATTCTTACAGTGTCAGATGCCAAAATGCAGACTCGGGATTGGTTTTGTCAACAAATGAGTGAAAGAAAAATAAAAACAACACAGTTACATCTTAACAAATGCAGTGATCAGGTTTTCCTCATCAAGACCTCAGCAGCTATGGCTGAAAAACATTACTGTAGGATGATTTTGATGTTAAACTCCATATGACTTGGGAAAGTATACATTTGTATGGTACAGAGCAGGATAACTTTCTCTGAAAACCGGATTAATTATACAATAAAATCCTCTATTGGAATGTTAATATATTTATTATGCTTATTTCAAAATAAGTATATAATAAAACAATAGGCAGAATTATATGCTCCAAAATGTGTAAAAATTTCTAAAGTGACTAAAAGAGGGAGGAATAAAAATAGAAATCAGAGACATCACTAAGACCTTCTTACCTATATGTGGTAAGAAGCCAACTTGTGAAACTTGGACTAGAGAGTTGTATTAGTTACCCTCCCTCTCCCAGGTATTAATCACCTCTCCCTCTCTTCATAAGCCTCTTATCTTTATCCATCAGAGTGTGGACAGAATGAAAACCACAGTCACAAAAGCTAATCAAACTGATCACAAGGACCACAACCTTGTCTAGCTAAATGAAACTGTGAGTCATGCCATGTGGGGCCACCTAAGATGAACGGATCATGGTGGAGAGTTCGAACAATACGTGGTCCACCGGAGAAGGGAATGGCAAACCACTTTAGTATTCTTGCCTTGAGAACCCCATGACAGTATGAAAAGGCAAAAAGATAGGATAGTGAAAGATGAACATCCCAGGTCAGTAGGTGCCCAATATGCTCCTGGAGAACAGTGAAGAAATAACTCCAGAAAGAATGAAGAGACAGAGCCAAAGTGAAAACAATGCCCAGTTGTGGATGTGGCTGGTGATGGAAGTGAAGTCCAATGCTGTAAAGAGCAATACTGCATAGGAACCTGGAATGTTAGGTCCATGAATCAAGGAAAATTAAATGTGGTCAAACAGGAGATGCTAAGAGTGAACATCGACGTGTTAGAAATCAGTGAATTAAAATGGACTGGAATGGGGGGATTTAATTCAGATAACCATTTTATCTACTACTGTGGGCAAGAATCCCTTAGAAGAAATGAGCAGTCCTCATAGTCAACAGAAGAGTTCAAAATGGAGTTCTTGGGTGCAAACTCAAAAATGACCAAATGATCTGTTTGTTTCCAAGGCAAGCCATTCAATATCACAGTAACCCAAGTCTATGCCCCAACCAGTAATGCTGAGGGAGCTGAAGTTGAATGGTTTCAGGAAGATTTACAAGACCTTCTAGAACTATCACTCAAAAAAGATGTCCTTTTCATTATAGGGAACTGGAAAGCAAAAGTATGACGTCAAGAGATACCTAGAGTAATAGGAAAGTTTGGCCTTGGAGTACAAAATGAAGCAGAGCAAAGTCTAACAGAGTTTTGCCAAGAGAACGCCCTGGTCATAGCAAACATCCTCTTCCAACAACACAAGAGAAGACTCTACACATGGACATCATCAGATGGTCAACACCAAGATCAGATTGATTATATTCTTTGCAGCCTAAGATGGAGAAACTCTATACAGTCAGCAAAAACAAGACTGGGAGGTGACTGTGGCTCAGATCATGAACTCTTTATTGCCAAATTTAAACTTAAATTGAAGAAAGTAGGGAAAACCCCTAGACCATTCAGGTATGACCTAAATCAGATCCCTTACAATTATACAGTGGAAGTGAGAAACAGATTCAAGGGATTAGATCTGACAGACAGAGTGCCCGAAGAATTATAACAGATTCAGGACATTGTACAGGAGGCAGTGATCAAGACCATCCCCAAGAAAAAGAAATGAAAAAAGGCAAAATGGTTGTCTGAGGAAGCCTTACAAATAGCTGAGCAAAGAAAAGAAGCTAAAGGCAAAGGAGAAAAAGAAAGATACACCCATCTGAATGCAGAGTTCCAAAGAATATCAAGGAGAGATAAGAAAGCCTTCCTCAGTGATCAATTCAAAGAAATAGAGAAAAACAATAGAATGAGAAAGACTAGAGATCTTTTCAAGAAAAAAAGAGATGCCAAGAGAATATTTCATGTAAAGATGGCACAATAAAGGACAGAAATGGTGTGGACCTATCAGAAGCAGAAGATATTAAGAAGAGGTGACAAGAATACACAGAAGAACTATATAAAATAGGTCTTCATGACCCAGATAACCACAATGGTATGATCACACACCTAGAGCCAGACATTCTAGAATGTGAAGTCAAGTGGGCCTTAGGAAGCATCACCATAAACAAAGCTAATGGAAGTGATGGAATCCCAGTTGAGCTCATTCAAATCCTAAAGGATGATGCTGTGAAAGTGTTACACTCAATATGTCAGCAAATTTGGAAAACTCAGCAGTGGTCACATGACTGGAAAAGTTCAGTTTTCATTCCAATCCTAAAAAAAGGCAATGCCAATGAATGTTCCAAGTACCACACAATTGCAATCATCTTACATACTAGCCAAGTAATACTCAAAATTTTCCAAGTCAGTCTTCAACAGTACATGAACCATGAATATTCAAGTTCAAACTTGCAGATGTTCAAGCAGGATTTAGAAAAGGCAGAGGAACCAGAGATCAAATGGCCAACATGCATTAGATCATAGAAAAAGCAAGATAATGTCAGATAAACTTCTACTTCTGCATTATTGATTATGCCAAAGTCTTTGACTTTGTAGATGACAACAAGCTATGGAAAATCCTTAAAAAGATGGCAATACCAGACCACCTGACCTGCCTCCTGAGAAATCTGTATGCAGGTCAAGAAGCAAAAGTTAGAACCGGACATGGAAAAACAGACTGTTCCAAATTGAGAAAGGAGTATGTCAAGCATGTGTATTGTCACCCTGCTTATTTAACTTATATGCAGAATACATCATGCAAAATACTAGACAGGATGAAGCACAAGCTGGAATCAAGATTGCTGGGAGAAATATCAATAACCTCAGATGCACAAATGGCAAAACCCTTACAGCAGTAAACGAAGATCTATGGGGCCTCTTGATGAAAATAAAAGAGGAGAGTGAAGAAGTTGGCTTAAATTCAACAATCAAAAAACTAAGGTCATGGCATCCGGTCCCATCACTTCATGACAAATAGATGGGAAAACAATGGAAACAGTGACAGACTTTATTTCTGGGGGCTCCAAAATCACTGCAGATGTTGACTGTAGCTATGAAATCAAAAGACGCTTGCTCCTTGGAAGATAAGCTAACCAACCTAGACAGCATAGTAAATAGCAGAGACATTACTTTGTCTACAAATGTCAATCTAATCAAAGCTATGGTTTTTTCCAGTAGTCATGTATTGATTGTTAGAGTCGGACTATAAAGAAAGACGAGAGCAGAAGAATTTATGATTTTGAACTGTGGGGTTGGAGAGAACTCTGAGAGTCCATTGGACTAAAACGAGATGAAACCAATCAATCCTAAAGCAAATCAATCCTGAATGTTCATTGGAAGGACTGATGCTAAAGCTGAAACTCCAGTACGTTGGTACCTGATATGAAGAACTGACTCCTTGGAAAAGACCCTGATGCTGAGAAAGATTGAAGGCAGGAGAAGGGGGTGACAGAGGATGAGATGGTTGGATGGCATCACCAACCCAGTGGACATGAGTTTGAGCATCCTCTAGGAGTTGGTGATGGACAGAGAAGCCTGGTGTGTTGCAGTCCATGGGGTTGCAAAGATTCAGACATGACTGAGCAACTGAACTGAACTCTGTCATGTATAAACAATAATTATCACCACTGCTAGGCGTTCCTAGTGGCTCAGATGGTAAAGAATATGCCCATAATGTAGGAGACCAGTGTTCAAAACCTGGGTTGGGAAGATTCCCTGGAGAGGGGAATGGCTGCCCACTTCAGCATTTTTTCCTGGAGAATTCTGTGGACACAGGAACCTTGCAGACTTCAGTCCAATAGGTCACAAGAGTTAGACAAAACTGAGTGACTAACATTTTCACTTTCACCACCACCATAATAAAACTTAGGCTTGTAGAAATTCACATACACACACACACACACACACACACTCTTGAATACTGGCACATGCTTTTATTGATGCATTCATTTGTATGATTATATCACTTGTATAATTCAAGCATCATATATTATTACAAAAATCAAAAAAGGTTCAAAATAAATCAATCAATTTGGGCTTCCTTGGTGGTCCAGTGGTTGGATTTTGCTTCCCAATGCAGGGGGTACAGGTTTGATCCCTGGTGAGGAAGCTGAGATCCCACATGCCTCAAGGCCAAACCAAAAGGAAACAAAACAGAAGTAGTATTATAACAAATTCAATAAAGACTTAAGAAAAATTGTCCCAATAAAAATATTAAAAAAACCAATGAATTGCAAACCAAGAATATTATGTCTATGTGAATGTGTACATGGGTGGTAATAATAATGGTGGTTTTACTTTTTATAGAAGAGGCGGGAGTAGTAGCAACAGCAGTAGAGTTGCACCATTCAGTGTAGTTCAGCTCAGTTGCTGTCGTGTCTGACTCTTTGGCACCATGCCAGGATCCCTTTCCATCACCAACTCCCGGAGCTGACTCAAACTCACGTCCATTGAGTTGGTAATGCCACCCAACCATCTCATTCTCTGTCATCCCCTTCTCCTCCTGCCTTCAATCTTTCCCAGCATCAGGGTCTTTTCAAATGAGTCAGTTCTTTGCATGAGGTGGCCAAAGTATTGGAGTTTCAGCTTCAGCATCAGTCCTTCCAATGAATAATCAGGACTGATTTCCTTTAGGATGGACTGGTTGGATCTCTTTGCTGTCTAAGGGACTCTCAAAAGTCTTCTCCAACATCACAGTTCAGAAGCATCAATTCTTGAGTGCTCAGCTTTCTTTATAGTCCAATTTTCACATCCATACATGACTACCCAAAAAACCATAGCTTTGACTAGACGGACCATTGTTGGCAAAGTAATATCTCTGTTTTTTAATATGCTGTCTAGATTGGTCATAAGTTTTCTTCCAAGGAGCAAGCGTCTTTTAATTTAATGGCTGCAGTCAGCATCTGCAGTGATTTTGGAGCCCAGGAAAATAAAGTCTGAGGCTGTTTCCATTGTTTCCCTATCTATTTGCCATGAAGTGATGGGACCAGATGCCATGATCTTAGTTTTCTGATTGCTGAGTTTTAAGCCAACTTTTGCACTCTTCTCTTTTACTTTCATCAAGAGGCGTTAGTTCTTCCTTGCTTTCTGCTATAAGTATGGTGTCATCTGCATATCTGAAGTTATTGATATTTCTCCAGGAAATCTTGATTCCAGCTTGTGCTTCATCCAGTCCAGCATTCCATATGATATACTCTGCATATAAGTTAAATAAGTCGGGTGACAATATACAGGCTTGACGTACTCCTTTCCTGATTTGGAACCAGTGTGTTGTGCCATGTCCAGTTCTAACTTCTGCTTCTTGACCTGCATACAGATTTCTCAGGAGGCAGGTCAGGTGCTTTGGTATTTCCATCTTTTTAAGAATTTTTCACAGTTTGTTGTGATCCACAGTCAAAGGCTTTGGCATAGTCAATAAAGCAGAAGTAGATGTTTTTTCTGGAATTCTCTCACTTTTTTGATGATCCAATGGATCTTGGCAATTTGATCTCTGGTTCCTCTGCCTTTTCTAAATCCTGCTTGAGCATTTGTAAAATCTCAGAGTTCAGATGCTGTTGAAGCCTGGCTTGGAGAATTTTGAGTATTACTTGGCTAACGTGAGATGAGTGCAATTGTGCAGTAGTTTAGCATTCTTTGGCATTGCCTTTCTTTTGGATTGGAGTGAGAATTGCATTTTTCCAGTCCTGTGACCACTGCTGAGTTTTCCAAATTTGCTGGCATTTTAAGTGCAACACTTTCACAGCATCATCTTTTAGGACTTGAATTAGCTCAACTGGAATTTCATCACCTCCACTAGCTTTGCTCGTGGTGATGCTTCCTAAGGCCCACTTGACTTCTCATTCCAGGAGGTCTAGTTCTAGATGAGTGATCACACCACGTTGGTTATCTGGGTCATGAAGATCTTTTTTGTATAGTTCTTCTGTGTATTCTTGCCACCTTTTCTTAATATCATCTGCTTCTGTTAGATCCATAACATTTCTGTCCTTCATGGTGCCCATCTTTGCATGAAATGTTCCCTTGGTATCTCTAATTTTCTTAAGGAGAATTCTAGTCTTTCCCATTGTTTTGTTTTCCTCTATTGCTTTGCATTTATCACTGAGGAAGACTTTCTTGTGTCTTCCTGCTAGTCTTTGGAACTCTGCATTAATGGTTGTTAAATAGGAATTAGAGGCTACAGACACATGTTAACCTTACAACGTCATATGAAGAAGTTTAGCTGGACCGTATGGAAACTGGTCTAACACCTCATAGTCCAATACCACCAATATGTCCAACAGCAAAGTCTCAGGGAAGAGAAAATGCCACTGTTGTATCCAGAACCATGTCCAAACTGCAGAGAAATGGCTATTTCTATTCAACTCATCCTTTGCTTTCTGAAATCTTTTACTGACTTGCTTGAACCCTGGAGTGGAGTGAGAGATGTTAGTGAAAGCAACATGGCACCCGATAATCAGAAGTTAGGGGCCTTCTAAGTTTCCAGCTATAGGCTGGCTTCACAGTTACCCAATATTTCAAGTTTAGCATCCAAAAGGAGAGAAAAGGGTTGATTATATCCTCATTAGACATAAATATATTTGTGTGTGTATGTGGATGTGAGTACACTTAAAATTGCAGAATAAGACTTTTAACTTTTGATTATGGAACAATAGAAATAATCATAAATGTGCCCACAAAGTAAATCAAAGTTAAGTAAAAGTGGTGATCAATGAAAATCAGATGAACTACAAGACAAATCAAAAGTAAACCTATTTTGCTGCACACTTCTTAAGAACTTGGAAAACTTCTTGGACTCAGAAGTACATCAAAATTTAATTATAAAACAGATAATTTAGCTTCTAGTAACAACAAAAATTTCACAAGACCTCAAATGTTCAAATCTATGTTCAGAGGACAAAAATACTTTCATGATTAAATGAGGCTTTAAAAAGAAATGACCTATGAAATTAAAACAAGAAATCAGATATGAAAACAGTAAACAATGTTTCAAATGAAGCAGGGATCAATAAATATGAAAGCTGAAATTTATTCCTTAGAAAACAAACTTCAAAAAATCTGCTAGAATTTCTTTTAAAAAGCTAAAATCTGTTTCTTTGAAAACAAGGAAGACTAGCTGTTTATAAAGATGAATGACAATGATTGATATGTTCTAAGGAAACAAAGAAATATATTGAAGTGGTAGAGTAATTTAAATAGTGATTACTCTGAGGGAAAATATTTAATATTTTAAGTTTATTGATGCCTTGTTGAAGTTGGAAATGGGATTATTCTAAAGACTTTGCATTGTCTTAGGCACTGAATTTGGTGCAGAAAAGTAATACATATACCCTTTCTTCTGGAATCTTTCAGACTACTGATTTCATGCAGGTTAACAATTTAAAAGTTTTATAAAATTAGCATTCTAATAGGAATTTAAAAACAGGCAAGTTAAAAATACTTGTGATTATAAAATTTAGTGGTTTTATTGCTAGTGATGATTATTTTAGAATAAAACAAAGATAGCTAATTTCAAATATTTTCTGGGCACTGATATGATCTAAACTCAATGTACTGACATTATACCCTTGCTCCTCATCATGTGAATTACACCTACATAATTGATTTGGTTTTAGTCACTAAGTTGTGTCTGACACCTGTAACACCGTGGACATAGCCTGCCAGGCTCCTCTGTCTGTTGGTTCTCCAGGCAAGAATACTGGAGTGGGCTGTCATTTCCTTCTCCAGATAATTATATACCATTTTATAGTAATTAATCACATTGTCTGAATATAAATGTTCATTTATTTTAGTTGGTATCTTTAAAAATTCTGTTATAATTTCTGTGATAGCTTTTCCTCACCCATATATTTGTTAATTGTTAGATATCAATTTCCATTAAAATATCATAGAGTCAAATACTTTCTTAGACATGTAATGCTTCTGATAATGTTAAAATCTTACCTCAGCATAGTTAAAGCACCCTTGAATGATATATTTTTGGTATGTCTAATCAAATTTACCCTTTCTTGCACTATTTTTGTCTTTTCTAAGTCTTCACTTTTCCAAATATATCTTGTTATTTCCTGTATGTAACTCCATTTGCATACATATATTTATTTGGCCTGAAATCATCCAAGTGTCTCAGTGGTATAGAATCTGCCTGTAATGCAGGGAATGTGGGTTTGAACCCTGGGTCAGGAAGATCCCCTGAAGAAGGAAATGGCAACCCACTCCAGTATTCTTCCCTGAGAAATCCCATGGACAGAGGATTCTGGTGGTCTTCTGTCCATGGGGTTGCACAGAGTCGGACACAACTGAAGCTATTTAGCATACATGCATTCACTGGAGGAGGAAATGGCAACCCACTCCATTATTCTTGTTTGGAGAATCCCAGGGACAGAGGGGCCTGGTGGGCTGCTGTCTATGAGGTCACACACAGTCAAACATGACTGAAGTGACTCAGCAGCACAAGCAGCGGCAGAGCATACATGCAAGCACATAACATTTGGTACATTATTTGTCAAGCCCACTCCAATCCTTCTTTTCAAGAGGAATCTTGAACACACAGCCTTTATTTGACCTTTATTTGCCTTTATTAGCCTTTATTTGACTTATTCATTGGCTTTAAATAGCTTAATTTGCTACCATTTTATAACATTTATATTTCATCATATACATATTCATATATCAAATTTGTCTTGAAAAGCTAATTGCTGATAAAATAAGGTACTAATAGCCATATTACAGCAATACCTGTGACTGAAAGCACTTTATCATGATTTCGACTTTAATTCCTAGCACTCTGCCTAGTATCATGGGGTCATACATCCATTCTCATTCACAGTCTGACCTCTGCAAGAATCTGAGTTTGTGTCAAGACAGATTTAGATTTTTAATGCCATTTACTCAAAGAAGCTTTGCATGATCCTCTTGGCTGGGAGTTCTAACAGAGTTTTCTGATGGGATTGTATGCCACTAATTGTGTGATAAGTCAAAAAGAAAATTGGAATATTTCATCTGCATAGGATATCGGAAAGAATATTTGAAACCTTCATGTTGATATTGTCATTTATACTCATGTGTGCTAAGTTGCTTCAGTTCAGTTCAGTTCAGTTCAGTCGCTCAGTCATGTCCTTCTCTTTGCGACCCCATGAATCACAGCATGCCAGGCCTCCCTGTCCATCACCAACTCCCGGATTTCACTCAGACTCACGTCCGTCGAGTCAGTGATACCATCCAGCCATCTCATCCTCTGTCGTCCCCTTCTCCTCCTGCCCCCAATCCTTCCCAGCATCAGGGTCTTTTCCAATGAGTCAACTCTTCGCATGAGGTGGCCAAAGTACTGGAGTTTCAGCTTTAGCATCATTCCTTCCAAAGAAATCCCAGGGCTGATCTCCTTCAGAATAGACTGGTTGGATCTCCTTGCTTCAGTTGTGTCCAACTCTGTGTGACCCTATGGACAGTAGCCTGCCAGACTCCTATGTCCACAGGATTCTCCAGACAAGAATACTGGAGTGGGTTGCCACACCCTCCTCCAGGGGATCTTTCCTACCCAGGTATCAAACCCACATCTTTATGTCTCCTGCATTATCAGGTTGGTTTTTTACCACTGGTGCTACCTGGGAAGCCCTATTTTTCCCATTACTTCTTTGCATGGGAACATCAAGACACAGTGCAGAAAATGAAGGAGAGACAGGACCTGGGGTATATGCCTTTCTTAGTGTCTTTCTTAGGGTTTTGAGATCCTGGGCTAAGCCCCCAATTGGCCAATTCGATCCAAAATATGGGGCTTTTGGAAAGCCCCATTGGGATCTTTTCCAAGGTATTCATGAGGGAAAGGCATTGAGAGACAATGGAGGTGATGGGCAGTTGGATAAATCAGAAACTTACATTTGCTTGTGACTCTCCAGGCTGCGTTCTAGGGCACACACTTGTAAGAGGAGCTAGTGTCAGTTTAAGATCATGATAGACACTTGGCCAAAAATAATAGATACTGAAGATGAAAATCACTTAGTTAAACTCTCCACACACAACACACACAGAAAATGGAGATAGTCTCACCCAAACATCTCAGCTTCAGGAAGAAAAATGTTATTTTGCTAGATTCATATAAGGATCGTTGGCAAAAACAGATTTTCACTTGTATTTCCTGGTTCTTAGTTGTGGTGCCAGTGAATAATTTTATAGTAATAATATTGTTGCTGTTGTTCAGTCACTAAGTCTTGTTCAACTCTTTGTGATTCCATAAATTGCAGCTTTCCAGGCTTCCCTGTTTTTTACTATCTTACAGAGTTTGCTCAAATTCATGTCTGTTGAGGTGCTGATGATATCTAATCATTTCATCCTCTGCCCCCCCCACTTCTCCTTTTGCCTTCAATCTTTCCCAGCATCAGGGTCTTTTCCAATGAGTTGGTTTTTCGCATCAGGTGGCCAAAGTATTGAAGCTTCAGTTTCAGCACCAGTCCTTCCAACGTTCAGGGTTAATTTCCTTTAGGATTGACTGGTTTGATCTCCTTGCAGTCCAAGGGACTCTCAAGAGTCTTCTCCAGCACCACAATTAGAAAGCATCAATTCTTTAGTGCTCAGCTTTCTTTATGGTCCAACTCTCACATCTGTACATGACTACTAGAAATACCATAGTAATAATATTGCTACTTAAATTAATATTAAATTAATAATATTACTACTGAAAGTAATAATATTACTTTAAGTCTTAAGTGATCCTAAGTAGATTTCTAGTCTACTAATAATCTACTAGAAATAATCTAGTCTACTAATATAATCGGCCCTCCTTATCATTGAGCTGCCCATCTGTGGATTCAATCAATGGTAGAATGGAAAATTCAACTATAATAGGCTGTTTTGCCTAAGGGACTCAAGCTTCTGAGGATTTTGCCATCCAAAGGTCTCCTGGAACAGATCTTCCTTTACCAAGGAACAACTATATATGGAATTAGTAAGGCTAAGGATACAGCAAATTAGGGAATACTATGAGAAGTTATGTGCCAACAAACTGGACAACCTAGAAGAAATGGACAAATTTCTAGACACATACAATGTACCAGGACTAAATCAAGAAGAAATAGACAATTTGAGCAGATCAATCACTAGTAGTAAAATTGAATTTGTAATTAAAAATGACAACAACAACAACAATAAAACATCCCAACAAACAAGACCTCAGAGGGGGACTCTATTCAGCATATAAAGAAGAAATTATACCTGTCCTTTTCAAACTATTCAAAGAAGTTGAAGAGGATGGATCACCCCCGAATTTATTCTGAGGACATTACTTTAATATCAAAACCTGAAAAAAAAAACAATGAAAAGTATAAAATTATAGTCCAATATTTTGATAAATATAGATGCAAAATCCTCAATAAAATATCAGCAAACAAACAAACAAAAAGTTTTTCCTAGCAGCCATCACATTTCTCCTCTTTGACCTATCAGCAAACTGAATCCAGCTTGTGTGAAAACAAGAAGGCTACCGTAAGGAAGTAGATGCAAAAGAAGGCTTTTGAGTCAGCATACTATCAGATAACACATTGAAATCATCATTAAATTGCGATAATAACATTTTTAAAGAGCAGTTGTGAGGAATTAACAACAAAAGACATATGGAAAACTTTGGAAAATGCAAAGTCCTGAACTAACAGTAGAGGCCACACTCATTCAGTTCAGAAACCATTCATCTATCCCAGTGTTTGAAAATGTGGAGTGGCATCAAATATTCTCATTGAGATTTTCAATTCTATTGATGATTCAGGCAATATACATATACAGTATATGTATATTTACATTTTTCATCATAGTATCTGAACTCCCAAATTATCTTTTCATCAAATCAGATTTAGAAGATCTATAAATATATTTGAAAAGTAGAAACTAAATTTGGACTAAAGCTGAAGCCTTTATTGTTGGCAATTGTTACTAAGTGTTACTAATTAACTTTAGTAAAAGACTTTTGAGAAAATGCAAAAGAAAAAGATAATATATCTGTTGGCTAGTGCCAGTAATAGTGAAATATGATGAATACCAAATTCTACTTAAAAAAGTACAATGTGAGAAGCATAAAGGGGGGTCTTGTGGAAATAGAAGTAGACCCATAATTCAATGTTTCTAGGATGAAGAAAGAAACAGAGTAAGCGATTTTTTTTTTTTAAGTCTAGGAAGAAAATTAGAGAAGGAAATGGCAACCCACTCCAGTGTTACTGCCTGGAGAATCCCAGGGATGGGGGAGCCTGGTGGGCTGCCATCTATGGGGTCGCACAGAGTCGGACACGACTGAAGTGACTTAGCAGTAGCAGGAAGAAAATTGTATGGTCTCCAAGAAATAATTTATCTATGTACAACTCTGCATAAGATTTATCTGATCTTTTGATCTTAGTTGAGTAATAAAGTAAATGTTGGGTAAAAAAAGAAAACCATAATGAAATTTGAATTCACTATCAAGTCTTAAAAGTAAATTAAAACACACTGGAAAGTTTTAAATGGAAACAAGCAATTTCTTATTCTAAAAATGATAATTTGATAAGCAATCATTGTTTTTAATAAAAGAAAATGGCTGAGAATTTTAATATATAAAATTAATCCAGACCATCAATGAATGATATAATACACTCAAATTTTTAATATTAAGATCAATAAGCAAAACCTCATTCTATAATCTTGGGTAACAATCTCGACAGAATAAGACATGAATAAAATATAATTATTTTACGAAATTTTGTTTTCACCTGTCTTTGGTATTTATCCTTCTGGACAAATAGTTTTATTTCTAAAGAACAGGTGTAAAAGAACTTGTGGCTTTTTTCACGTTTTATAAGACTTGAAGTGAACTAACAAAGCCAGGTTATCAGGCATATTCAACTGTATAGCTTTTCCCAAATTCAATAGGAACAGACATGTTGTTAATGATTTCTTGTTAAATAAATGCCACTCTCTTTGCTGTGACATTTTACTCATTCTTTAATTAAGTAATACATGTAGCAACAGAGAGGAATAATTATCCCTCTATTAATTTGAATTAGTTTCATGCTCAGAGACATCTAAAATCCTATGCTAGTATGTCTTTTCTTTTTTATTAAGGTAAGTAATAAAATTAATTACTCTTTTGGAAATGCAACAACTAGAGTACTTTTGTTATTTCTCTTATTATAAATTAAAAAATATTAAACTATATTTAAATATATATGTAAATTATTCAGTATATTACTTAAAATAATTAAAATTTTCTCTGTCTTCAAGAAAGTGGGTGAAAGTTAATTGCCTATGAGAAGACTGAGAGGATACATTTTAAATTGAAACCGTGCTAATATATTCACAGAGGTAATACAGAGTTTATATTGACAAGATATACTAAATTACTGTGGGTTTGTGTTGATAACAAATTAAAAGTGTGCATATAGGTATACAAACAGGTTTGACTAAAATCAAACTCCTGTGGGTCATGAACGCCATGCCTCAACACACTTCTCTCAAATCTTTAAAGAGTTAGAGAATGAATCAGTTTCCTACATCAACCTCAAACCATGCAATACAGCATGGTCTTCAAAATTTACTGTTTTGGAGGACATTTGACAAGTGGCACTTGTCACAGTCTTTCCTGGTTACTATTAAAATACCAAAGGGGGACATCAAACATTTGGCAAAGCTCACCACCTGAAAGTTAAGAGTTCCAAATGATATCATACAATTTCAGGTGGAATTCCCCATAACAGTAAATCCTACGAAAGTAAAAAAGTGTATAACTGATATACAGCTCAATGAGTGGACAGACAATAGGTGAAGACTGATAAAGCTACTCTGAATTTTGGAAAACAGTCTCCACAAATAATAGGATGTGAACCAGAGAAAATAATAAGCTAGCATCAGTGCCTGGCAAAATTTAGACTTTTTTCCATCGTTTCCAGTTCTTCTGATTGTCTGAGAGCTATGTCCTGAGAGGAAGAGGACAATGAAGGGAATTCAGTCTAGCAAGCACTGGAGTTGAGCGGCCATGTGCCTGAGAAGAGGAGCAGTCGATGCTCTGTGCACAGAGAGCAGCTCCAGGAACAAGCTGTGTGCCTCTGTGTCTGAGGAAATCAGTCTTCACTTGAAAATATAAAGATGTTTAAATAAATGTGCGGCTTTTGAGAACACACCATCAAGCAAATCAACATCTATTTAGAAATTCAAGAGAAAGGGAAAGAGAATGTTTGAAAGAGGAATGCCTTATCCACTTGGAAATCTTGTGATCCAACATCTACAGAGAAAAATGAAATAGAATACCCACAACTTAGATAATGCTCATCAGTGGTTGCCAGGGACAGGCAAGGGGATGTCAGTGTAGGAGGGATGTGAGGAAACTCTGGGAGAAGATGGATGTAAATATGTAGATTTAAATAATAAATGTAGATATAACTATTCAATATCTTGATTGTATTGATCTGTAGGTGTTATACATATATCAAAATTCATTATGTGCACATTGAATTCATGCAGCTTACTGTATATCAGTTATACCTCAATAAGGCTTAGTGAAAGTAGGAAAACAAATAGACAAACAACTGTCCTTTGAGAAGCCCACATAGAAAGCGGTGTCCTGAGAAGAGAAGCAGGTTTTTGTTAGAGAAGGAAGATAAAAGGGATGCCCAGAGAAAATACTATAGGGACCATTCTGAGAGAATGTATGATGGAAACAGTTCAGGAATTTGACACCCAATATATGTCTCTCTTTTTCTTTCTAGCATATACATAAAAGACCGCATGTTTTGATTATTCATTTTTTATATGCACTGAAAAATACTTATTAATAATTGTTGCTACATAGTGATATTCATGATGATTGATATGATTACAAAGGAAAAAATCATAGAGGTGTTAATTGGGAAGTAAAGTCAAATAGTCATCTCATTATAAATGAATAATCTTTATAGCAGGAGTTATCCATATATATATATATTTTTTTCTAATTTTATTTTATTTTTAAACTTTACATAATTGTATTAGTTTTGCCAAATATCAAAATTAATCCACCACAGGTATACATGTGTTCCCCATCCCGAACCCTCCTCCCTCCTCCCTCCCCATACCATCCCTCTGGGCCGTCCCAGTGCACCAGCCCCAAGCATCCAGCATCGTGCATCGAACCTGGACTGGCAACTCGTTTCCTACATGATATTTTACATGTTTCATTGCCATTCTCCCAAATCTTTTGATAGGAGTGTAAAGCTCGCAATACATCAGAAATTTTGTGTTTAAAATTGACTAATTGAGCAATTTAAATTTTAAAGTAAATTAAATCTGTGTAATTGAAAACTACACATTTTTAACTTAAAAAGGCAAAGTAATGTTCATCATGAAGCCATCTGATGAGTTCAAGGCCAGAGGACTGTGGGGATTCATTTCATGTAATGGATATTTTATAGACAATTTTATTTTCTTTCAATGCCTTTATAAGAGATATTTCATTTTTCATTTCCCTTCATGTCAGTTAGTCAGAAAGTCATTAAATGAATATGTAATGATTCCTGATTAATATTTTAAGGCTCTAAATATTTTAACAATTCTGACAGAGCTATAAAACAACTTCTAATTGCAAAACAAGTAAAGAACAGGAAAAGGTATAGAGGAAGGAAAATAATATTCGATAAATTTCAGACCTATAAATTTAAATGACAGTCATAAATTACTGAAATAATATCACACTATGCACTGAAACATAACAATCGCTGGTAAAATATTACTAAAGAATCACTGTGTGATAAATGTTACACTATGTTTCTATTAACATAGAAACATTAAATGAAGTCATTGATATAGGAACAAATCCTGATGTTACTTGGGCTCACACACTGTGTAATAATACACAGAAATAATTTTCTGTATATTTATCATTAAATAAAATACATATAAAATGTGTAATAAATAATAACTGGAATATCTATATTGGTTTAAAACACATCTTGGTTGATTAGCATTTACTAAAGCTTTCTAGGTGTCTCAGTGGTAAGGAATCTCCTGCCAATGAAGCAGACGTGGGTTTGATCCCTGGGCTGGGAAGATTCCCTGAAGAATGAAATGGCAACCCACTCCAATATTCTTGCTGGCAACCCACTCCAATATTCTTGCTGGGAAATTCCATGGATGGAGGAGCCTGGTGGGCTGTAGTCCTTGGAGGTTTCAGAGTCAGAGAGGACTAAATACATGTACATACGCGCACACACACACACACACGTGTTGTAAAATATCCATGAATATTTGAACTGCTCAGTTCAGTTGCTCAGTCACGTCCGACTCTTTGCAACCCCATGAACTGCAGCACGCCAGGTTTCCCTGTCCATCACCAACTCCCGGAGTCCACCCAAACCCATGTCCATCGAGTTAGTGATGCCATCCAACCATCTCATACTCTGTCATCCCCATCTCCCCTTGCCCTCCATCTTTCCCAGCATCAGGGTCTTTTCAAATGAGTCAGCATTTCGCATCAGGTGGCCAAAATATTGCAGTTTCAGCTTCAACATCAGTCCTTCCAATGAACACCCAGGACTGATTTCCTTTAGGATGGACTGGTTGGATCTCCCTGCAGTCCAAGGGACTCTCAAGAGTCTTCTCCAGCACCACAGTTCAAAAGCATCAATTCTTCGGTGCTCAGCTTTCCTCACAGTCCAACTCTCACATCCATACATGACTACTGGAAAAACCATACGCTTGACTAGACAGACCTTTGTTGGCAAAGTAATGTCTCTGCTTTTTAACATGCTGTCTAGATTGGTCATAACTTTGCTTTCAAGGAGTAAGCGTCTTTTAATTTCATGGCTTCAATCACCATCCGCAGTGATTTTTGAGCCCCAAAAAATAGTTTGCCAATGCTTCCACTGTTTCCCCATCTATTTTCCATGAAGTAATGGGACTGGATGCCATGATCTTAGTTTTCTGAATGTTGAGTTTTAAGCCAACTTTTTCACTCTCCTCTTTCACTTTCTTCAAGAGGCTCTTTAGTTCTTCTTCACTTGCTGCCATAAGGGTGGTTTTAGAAAAGTATAGTGACACACAAAGTCACACATGAGTCACTTAGCATAATGGTTAAGATCACATGCATTGTGCAAATTGTCAATGTTCACATTTTATTATATGAATGTAAATCTTAAAATGGGCAAGTTAAAAATTCGTGTGCCTTTGTTTCCTATTATATGGTAATAAAGTACTTTCCTGATAGAATTGTTGAGAGGATAGAATGGTTAACATAAAAGCATAAATAAATTCTCGGTTCATATAAACCTTAACCACTTTTGTCACAGAGAGGCTATTATCTTTGGACTCTGAGTCCTCTGAGATGTATGGAACAACAGCGGCAGGGAAGGGGATTGTTGGGGCAATAATAAGCTATGTCTGAGTTCTTCCAATGTAGGAGGGAAGATCCAGGATGAGACAAGATGAACTTAACCTTGATCCTTTATTTATAAATGCATTGTTACCTAGCACTGTTGTCCCAAAGTCTGATTACAGTTGCTGGAGAGCAGCTAGTTGGTTTATCACAAGATTCATGTAAGGATTTATCTAAGAAAATGAAACTGTTAAAACATACTAACCAAGCTTTAATACATGCTCTTGTTTTTGGTAGAGAATGTTAAAAAGATTATTCAGCAAATTTTTATTTATTAAAAGAAATATTTTTAGTAGTAAAGTTCTTAATTTACTTCACAGTGTTTATGTGTCAACTGCATTATAAATAAAGCATGAATAAATGTTCATTTTAGTTTAGCATGATAATTTAAACTCTGTATGTAAATATTCTTTTCAGAGGAACAAATGTACTAAAAAGCAAATTATGGACAGTTAAAATAGATGATACATGTTTGCTGCTCTCTATTAGTTTAATATATTTCCAGTAAATTACCTAATTTAAATAATTTTCAAATTTTATTAATAATCAATGCATAAATAGAAAGATGATATTCTGAAAATAAATTTATTATTGCATAATTAGTTCTTATAGTTATGCTTTTTTACTGCTTTATAAAAATTAAAATAAACTGACAAAAAAGGGAATAAAATAGTCTTTGTAAGTGCTAAGAAAAAATGAAAAACAGAGTTTTCATTTAGAGATACAGCTTTCAGAATTAACTTCAACAGTTCTGTATCAGTGGTGTCCAGTGTAAAATATAGTGCAAACCACATATTTAATTTTACTTTTTAAATATCTTATCTAAAGAATATAAAATAAAAACAATTTAATTAATATTAGCAATAATTAACCATAGTGTGTGAATCACAATAAACTGGAAAATTCTGAAAGAGATGGGAAAACCAGACCACCTGACCTGCCTCTTGAGAAACCTATATGCAGGTCAGGAAGCAACAGTTAGCACTGGACATGGAACAACAGAATGGTTCCAAATAGGAAAAGGAGTACGTCAAGGCTGCATATTGTCACCCTGCTTATTTAACTTATATGCAGAGTACATCATGAGAAATACTGGACTGGAAGAAACACAAGCTGGAATCAAGATTGCCGGGAGAAATATCAATAACCTCAGATATGCAGATGATACCACCCTTATGGCAGAAAGTGAAGAGGAACTAAAGAGCCTCTTGATGAAAGTGAAAGAGGAGAGTGAAAAAGTGAGCTTAAAGTTCAACATTCAGAAAATGAAGGTCTTGGCATCTGGTCCCATCACTTCATGGGAAATAGATGGGGAAACAGTGGAAACAGTGGCTGACTTTATTTTTTGGGCCTCCAAAATCACTGCAGCCATGAAATTAAAAGATGCTTACTCCTTGGAAAGAAAGTTATGACCCACCTAGATAGCATATTCAAAAGCAGAGACATTACTTTGCCAGAAAAGGTCCATCTAGTCAAGGCTATGTGTTTTCCAGTGGTCATGTATGGATGTGAGAGCTGGACTGTGAGGAAAGCTAAGCTACAAAGAATTGATGCTTTTGAACTGTGGTGCTGGAGAAGACTCTTGAGAGTCCCTTGGACTGCAAGGAGATCCGACCAGTCCATTCTGAAGGAGATCAGCCCTGGGATTTCTTTGGAAGGAATGATGCTAAAGCTGAAACTCCAGTACTTTGGCCACCTCATGCGAAGAGTTGACTAATTGGGAAAGACCCTGATGCTGGGGAGGATTGGGGGCAGGAGGAGAAGGGGATGACAGAAGGGGCAGGATGAGCTGGCTGGATGGCATCACCGACTCGATGGACGTGAATTTGAGTAGACTCCAGGAGTTGGTGATGGACAGGGAGGTCTGGCATGCTGCAATTCATGGGGTTGCAAGGAGTCAGACACGTTTGAGCAACTGAACTGAACTGATGAAAAAATTACCCCTTCAACATGTAGTTTGTATTAAAATGATTAATCTAAGGATCATGTATGGTAACCGAAGTGTCTGTCCTAAGACATTGTGTACTAGGTTGTGGAAATGTAATAAAAACAAACAAAAACGTATGAGTACTGATCTAGTGTCTTTACCAGTATATACTCAAGTTACTATTGCATTAATAATCCGCTTTTGGTTTTTCTTGATTGCTTCCAGTATAGTCTTTTCCTATCGTATCCTTAATGTGGCTTGAAACTGCCTTACATCCCAGGGAATCGTGAGAGATCCTTTCCTTGATGATGATTCGTCTCTAAAGATGAAGATGCCCTGACCAGGCTACACCCGTACTAGTCTGGAGACAGCACGTTTAAAATAAAACAGACAATGCTCTTGTAAAGGAGAAATGACGGTCAACTCTTTCTCCCAATAAATGGGAATAAAAAATATACCATGTGAGGAAAAAAAAAATTGCCCTGTAACAGTTATCCACACTTAACTACAATGCTTAAACCTGGTAGCCATGTGAGCATGCTAAGTCTCTTCAGTTGTGTCCATCTCTTTGTGACTCTATGGAATGTAGCCTGCCAGTCTCGTCTGTCCATGGGATTCTCCAGGCAAGAATACTGGAGTGGGTTGCCATGCCCTTCTCCAGGGGACCCTCCCAACCAGATCGAACCCAGGTCTCCTACATTGCAGGTGGCTTCTTTACCATCTGTGCCACCAGGGAAGCCCAGGGAACTTGATTGCATGTTTATCTAATTTTAATGAGCAAATATTTACTGGATCATGGACTGTTATTACTAAGATGATGTTCTTGGTAATCTGATAAACATGCAAATAAGTAAAACATAGTTTTTGCCTGCTAGGAATTTGTAATCTACTGATAAAGACTCAGTTGCTAAATAATGAGGAAAAAATAGCACTGAGGTTAATATTTCCTGAAAATACAAGATTAAAGAGAACTAGCTTAATGCAGATCATGTGAAAGCAGTGTTGTCATATTTAACATATAAAATCACAACCTAAGTGTCCAGTTAAATTTAAATTTTCAGAAAGACAACAAATATTGTAAGTACTAGTATGTTTCATGGGATAGCCTGGTGGCTCAACTGTAAAAAGAAACTGCCGACAATGTGTGGAGGTGGGGAAGGGGAGGGTTTGATCACTGGGTTGGGAAGATCCACTGGAGGAGAGCAAGGCAACCCACTCCAGTATTCTTGCCTGGAGAATCCATGAACAGAGAAGCCTGAAGGGCAACAGTTCATGAGATCTCAAAGAGCTGGACACGATTGAAGCGACTTAGCACTTCACACACACATATTTCATGGGCTATGACATGGACGAGAACTTATTTTTTGAATTAATACTTTTTACAGAATTAAAAAAGTGATCTGTAAGTAATTTTTACAATTCTTGCTAAAGGTGGATAAGTATAAGTTACTTCAACTCATGTTCATTGAGTCAATGATACCATCAAAACATTCTCCTCTTGCTTTTATCAAAATTACATAGATTATTTTACAAATGATATATGAATTCCCAAAAATTACTTGCTATGAAATTATTAAGATGTTGAATATTTGTTACATTTTAATAAATTTAATATATATTTCAAAATTAACCTTGAATAAATTTAGTAAAATTAAAAACTTTCAGATTTAACCTTGAATTCTATTTATCCTTAAAAATCTAAGTTAATTTTATCTGGCAATATGGCAAATTTTGTTCTGTCAAATAACTTTGAAAGAAAAACAAAAGTGTAACAAACATACTGCAAGAATTACAATATACTTTTATTTTTAAATATAGATTCTCAGGAAAACAAATTGAAAAAAAAAACATTTAACTTATGGAAAGCAGTTATATCACCTTCTGTGAGACAGGTGTAATCCAATATTTAGGAAATCTAAAAAAATTATTTAAGAAAATCTTGGGTCATTTCTTGAATGTGCATTTCTTAGGTTGCTTCTCTTGACTCTGTTATCCCTATGGCAGGTAGTTGACATTACTCTAATTAGTTCAAGGGTAATAGCATTATTTCTTTAAAAGATGATTGTGAGAATAGAAATATCATTTTAGAAAGTTAAACAGAGAAAGGTAGCTGCATATACCTATTCTTTCATGAACTATTAAAGTGAACCAATCACCATAGAATTTGATAAATTTTAATTTAAGTAGATGGTATCTGTCGATATACATCATTCCTTCTAAAATGTAAAACTGATACCACTTTAATGTATCAGTTTTTCTCAAGATGAACTCAAAACCCAGTATCATAATTTTTATCAAATGGCAACATACCCTGGTCTCTTCTTGAAAGCTAATCATTAACATCTTTTTAAAATAAACAATGAACTAATTACAGTGCCTTGAATGTATATATAATGATGTTTCTAACTTTACTAGGAATTTCCTTTCACCATTTCTTCATATTTGTACCAAACTCTCATTAAATCTTCAAAACAGTACCCAGAGGTTGCTTTCATGCATCTGTCTAGTCAGCCACTCATTCAGCAAATACCAAGAGCACTTTTTGGCTGTGTGAATCACAACAAACTGTGGAAAATTCTTCAAGAGATGGAAGTACCAGACCACCTGACCTGCCTCTTGAGAAATCTGTATGCAGGTCAAGAAGCAACAGTTAGAACTAGACATGGAACAACAGACTAGTTCCAAATTAGGAAAGGAGTATGTCAAAGCTGTTTATTGTCACCCTGCTTATTTAACTTGTATGCAGAGTACTTCATAAGACATGCTGGGCTGGATGAAGCACAAGCTGGAATCAAGATTGCTGGGAGAAATATCAATAACCTCAGATATTCAAATAAAACCACCCTTCTGTAAGAAAGCAAAGATGAACTAATGAGTCTCTTGATGAAAGTGAAAGAGGAGAGTGAAAAAGTTGGCTTAAAGCTCAACATTCAGAAAACTAAGATCATGGCTTCTGGCCCCATCACCTCATGGCAAATACATGGGAAATAATGGAAACAATGAAAGACTTTGTTTTGGGGGGCTCCAAAATCAATGAAGATGGTGATTGGAGCCATGAAATTAAGAGAGGCTTGCTCTTTGGAAGAAAAGCTATGATCAATCTAGACAGCATATTAAAAAGCAGAGACATTACTTTGCCAACAAAGCTCTGTCTAGTCAAAGCTCCAGTTTTCCAGTAGTCATGTATGGATGTGAGAGTTGGACTATAAAGAAGGCTGAGTGCCAAAAAATTGATGCTTCTGAACTGTGATGTTGGAGAAGTCTCTTAAGAGTTCCTTGGACTGCAAGGAGATCAAACCAGTCAATCCTAAAGGAAATCAATCCTGAATACTCATTGGAAGGACTGATGCTGAAACTGAAGCTCCAATACTTTGGCCACCTGATGTGAAGAACTGACTCATTGGAAAAGACTCTGAAGCTAGGAAAGATTGAAGGTGGGAGGAGAAGGGAAAGACAGAGAATGAGATGGTTGGATGGCATCACCAACTTGATGGACATGAGTTTGAGTAGGCTTCAGTTGTTGATGGGCAGGGAAGCCTGGCATGCTGTGGTGTGCTGCATTCTATGGGGTCGCAGAGAGTTGGACATGACTGAGCGCCTGAACTGAAGAGCATTCTATGTTCAAAGGTCTATGGGCTGAATTGGTTAACAAAATTAGGTCAAGCCCTTGCTTTCACAAATGTTTCCTGCTAGTGCAGAGAGATGACAAAGATTAAAGATGCCAAGTATTACCTATGAAGAAAAAAAAAGGAATTAGGAATAAAGTGGAAGGCAGTTCATATAACACAGTCAAGGGTAGTCTCTCTGATGAGTAGAATGTTGCACAGCAAACTGAATACAGTAAGTCCCCTTCATTGGAGCCTTCAAGATGTGAACTTTCAAAAATGTGAGCATGAATCTCCTTCTGGCAAGGAACCGGAACCTATGCCATCAATGTCAGGCATGAGTGAAATTGCAACTTGCCGCCTGTCTCCTATTGCTGATGATCCTTCAGCTCTATCATCTCCCACCTCCTCTCCCACCTCCAGTCAGTGACTCTTTCTGCCTGTTCACTTGATGCCAGATACCCAAGTCAGCAGTTATACTGTACTACCGTACTTCTGTTGCACATAGGAACAAATTGGATTTATCAATGCACTCTTGGAATAGAACTCATTTGTATGTACAGGACTTACTGTGATGTGTGAACATATAACTGGATTTGGGGATAAGAACATCAAAGCACAACAGAGCAGCCAGTACTTAGATCCTGAGAAAGATCAGCACAGGGAAGGGCTAGGAACAGAGTCAATGTGACTGAGTTGAGAAGATCAAGACAGGAGGTGGAAGATCACCTCAAATGACCATGGTTAAAGCATTCCTGTTCCCACCCCAGCCTTCCCCAACTGCTAGTGCATTTTCTCCTCTTGCTCTCACAGAACCCTGCACCATACCAACCTCAGCAGCAGAATGATTTGTTTTTTGGTCCAAGAAAAGTGTTCTGCAGGTCCTGCATTTGTCTTCTATTATATTTTCAGCTCTTTGTATTTCAGCCCTTGCCACATTAGCCACATTTATTGAACATTTATAACTAACCATCATTTTCTGCAATGCACCATTTTGAGTCATGTGGAGAAGCGATACTGCTGCAGATTTTTTTTTTTTATCCTTAAGAATGAGTGCAATTCTTGATTTCTTCAGTGAGGTATTATGTAAAGAAACTTTTTCTTAGTCTCACATGGGTGATGCACTGTCAGGGGCTGTTCAACTTTAAGGAATCCAATATGTTGCACTTTTCTTACTTTGTGCACCATTTCTCAAGGATTCTCTGTTCCTTATCAGTTCCTATTCCGGGAGCGAGTAGAGCTGCATGCAGTTCTCAGGACTGAGATCATGGGAAAGGGTACCTGCTTGGATTGCTTTCAGTAACTCCCTTCAGTGACTCTTTTCAGCATCAGTGACCTTGTATGTATTAGACTATCCATTTTGTTGTAACTGATGGAATTTCATTCATTGTAATAGCTGAGTAATCATCTTACTAAAGATATATAAGCCTGCATTTCTGCTAATAAAGTAGCCTTGCTCCACTAGAAACTTGGGTCCCCTACGTCCTTCTTTCTGTCTCCATTCTTCTTGGAGTGTGGAAACCTGCCGAGCTCACTCTCTCGCTCGGGCTTTCAAGACCTCCTTGAGAGCACGCCCTGTGCCTTTGTGAGTGGTACAAGTCCTGTGCATGGGCTTTATCGGTATTCCATGTAACCCAAGAGATACTGCTCTTTCTCTCTTTTTCTCTCTTTCTTTTCATCAACTCCAGTCCACCAGGTTCTGGTCTGTACTAAAGACCAACAATGCACACACACACACACACAAAGGCATGGAAGTTGAAAAAAGGATTATCCCCTTCAACTGACTTTCAAGATGGGTTCCTGGGAGAAGTAGCAGCTCAGAAGAAGACCCTGGGATTCCTGAGGGCTAGAAATGGCCTTTCTAAGCCCTATGTTGTGTATACAGTCTTTGTAGAGGAATGGTCAAGCACCCTGAGCAGATTGTGCAATTCTAGAAGTCTGTAATGTATCTTATATTTTGTTCCCCCAACTATGAACTGACAATATCTCACACACAATACGCTTTTGTACTGCTCCTTTTCTTGTCCAGGTCCCAGCCCTACATGAATTCACTGGATAGCAATCAAAGTGCTATGTAAAATACAGCTCATTATGTCACCTCTCCCCCAGGATTAAGATCTCTTGGTTCCTCTTTACACTTTAATAAAATTTAGAATTCTTGTCCTGCTTTTCAAACCTTCCATGACCTAGTCTGGACCTATCAACTGGTTGCTAATTTATATTAGTCTTTTCACCCATCATGCTTCAACCAAACTGGACTTTTTTATTTCCATAAACTGACTGAACTTTAGGGAAACTTAGGGCCCATCTACTAACCATTTCTTCTTCTTTTACCAAGAATGTTCTTTCCCTTAAAATTTTAAGGCCATATACTTTTGTCCTTCAGATTTCCACTTCATAGTGTTTTTCTTTACGATAATAAGAGATAGTCACCCAATGACTTCAAGTCTATATTTCATTTTAATTCTCTGCATGAAGGTTTTACCAATTTGATATGTTTTCCTGTTATTTTTAAATTCGCACCTTGTGACAGAGACTGTGTTAATGAAAGAAAAGTTGGTATTGACCCTCACTTCAGTATTCTTGCCTGGAGAATCCCAATGAACAGAGGACCCTGGCGGGCTACCGTCCATTGGGTTGCAAAGAGTTGGACATGACTGAGCAACTATCACTCATTCCTTTATTTTTTGGTTGGGACAGTGTCGACTACAGAGTGTATCCACAGGATAAACAAATCAGTGTTGAATATCTGAATGAGTTGCAGGGTGCATGGTAGTTAAAAGGTAAGAGACAGATGAATATTGGTATAAAGTTGAACATTTATAAAATATTTATAAAGTCCTCACATGGAATGAATAAAATTACCATAAATGACTGAAGTATGGAAAACTATGGAAGGGTAAGTTAGTGTGGCCTTATGAAAGATTATGGCTAATAGATCCACTTTAGGTTATGATGAATGTGACAACGTGTTGGTCCTAATCTCTCTTAGCGCTGATTTGAAGTAGTTTGCTAAATCCTATGGGCTGGGAAGTGAGAGAAAATCTTTGTGAAGGAAGATTTCTGGCTGATTCTTCAGAGCAGTGATTCTGACATTATCCTTAAGCTGATGAGAATAGATGTTGTGAGTATGGTGATATCTTCACACACCTCCAGTGACAATTTCAGAGGCCAAATGAACAGGGCAGTTAGGAAAATGAGTAAAACTGCTTTTCTTTATGGTAAACTACTGTCCACAAGTTTCTTGATATGTTTTAAAACCTATTGCACATTTCTAATTATAGAGGAATATTTTCCAACTGTGCAGCGTTCATCTACTAGTATGCATTACATTTGAAGTATGGATCTTCTGAGGGAATTAAAATCACTAGGAGAAGAAGTGATAAAGTTATTAAGCCTGTTTCAGGTAAACCACAAGCTGTTCTAAATCTGAAGCCTGTCTTTTTTTAAAAAATAATTTCAACATTGATTTTATTCAAAGGGGATTTATATGTACATCCAAGTAATTTGTTAGATTTGAAATGTTCACGAACTTTCATAAGTGACCTAAGCTTGAACTTTCGTTTGTAGTTAAGCCTTACTAGAAGAAAGGCAGCTCTCTTTCTCAGAAATAATGAAAAGAACAGAGATGAAATAAAGACCTGTGACTAATTCATTCACTGATATATGGAATGAGGTTTAGAGAAGGAAAGATAACTTTTTGACAGATTCTGGCTTTGGGGATTTGTCAAAGTCACCATGTCTGAAGGACATGGTAAGTTCAGACATGGTTTGGCTAATAATTAACTGGGTGATAATCAAAGAGGGTTGCCCTTCACTATGAGGGAGCAAAAAATTTAGAATCTGAAATATAATTCTATGTATGATTTTGTCCATGATATGGAAACATTCCAATTAGCTCATATAAAGCTATACTAATAAGACTCAGTAGAGGAAACAAGTAGTTTGATTGGCTATAGATTATTTGCAACCTTACAGATACAGACAAAGAAGCTAGAGAAAAGCAAGTTTATGGTTTAGGTCAGGGGGCATAGGGAATGCCGTGATTGATTGTCTTGGAGTTCAAGAGTATCCCTGAGGTTCATGAGAACAAAAAGTCATGAAGAAAACAAACCATGTTGACCAAGTTATTAAGTATCAACTCTAATTCTCCACTTTTATAAATTACTGTCACTGTAACTGGAATATACTTCCTGAAGGTTAGGATTGACAATAGGTGTTAAAACTGTAAAAAAAGTACATAGTGCCCTTGGATGCAGCAGTTCCATTTTTTAGAATATACTTTTGATTTCAGTCTTTATTGAAAATAATGCAAAATAGATGATCTATTGAATCATTTTTCTGTAAATAATGATTAATATTAGTTTTTTGTCATTAAGTATCATAAAATTAAGGTGAATCAAATTTATTTCCATAGAAATTGGTTTTTGGTCATTAAGTATCACAAAATTAAGATGAATCAAATTTGTTTCCATAGAAATTTATTCTTGATGTATTAAATAGTAAAAAATCAAAAATGAATGAAAGTGAAAAATAATAGAAAAGAGAGATAATAAAAGTCCTCCTTTTAAATTTAATGAAATTTAATGAATTAATGGAAGAGGATAGTTAATGAGATGACTTGAATAAGGACACCCAATACATTAATATTACCTATTGGTTTAAAAAATATTTTTAAGAAAAGATTCCTTGGTTCATACATTTCATTTTTCTTGCCTTAACTACATAAGCAGTGCCAGGTCTGATTTCCAGTTTCAATGGCTTTGAAGTATTATAAAAGAACCTTAAAAGCATCTATGAAGTCAATCAGGAACATAATCCTGTAGAGTTTATTATTTTTTCCCATGCAAGCCATTTGTGCTAATTCGCTTCGGTTGTGTCCAAGTCTTTGCGATCCCATGCACTCTAGCCCACCAGGCTCCTCTGCTCATGGAATTCACAAGGCAAGAAACTGGAATGGGTTGCCCATCCCCTGTCCCAGGGGATCTTCCCCACCCAAGTATCAAACCCACATCTCTTACCTCTCCTGCATGGTTCAGTGGGTTCTTTATCATTAGAGCCACTATATTTTAAGATTTTCTTATATATACCTAATTTAGTAGCAATTTTATTGACTAAATTTATAAATATTTACATGATATTAAAGTAGTTTTTAAAGAGACAAAATACTCTGTACACATAGATCATGAGTTTGCTACCATTTAATTAAAGTATGTAATGGTAGTAAATGGGTAATTAAATAGCCAGGTTTGGGAGCACACACAATGTTTCTTTGTAAGGATACACTCAACTGCTGCTGCTGCTGCTGCTAAGTCGCTTCAGTCGTGTCCGACTCTGTGCGACCCCATAGAGGGCAGCCCACCAGGCTCCCCCGTCCCTGGGATTCTCCAGGCAAGAACACGGGAGTGTGTTGCCATTTCCTTCTTTGATGCATGAAAGTGAAAAGTGAAGTCGCTCAGTCGTGTCCTACTCTTAGTGACCCCATGAACTACAGCCCACCAGGCTCCTCCATCCATGGGATTTTCCAGGCAAGAGTACTGGAGTGGGGTGCCACTGCCTTCTCCAACACTCAGCAAGTGGAAGGAAAAATCACAGTTGTACCAGAAGGAAAATTACTGTTAGAGAATCCCAGTAAAGATTTGTTATAGAAGCTGGAAAGAGCATTAGTTAATCTAAGAGTTGGTTGAATTTAATTGGAGAGAAAGAGCTTCAATTGAAATTATCATTGAATAAAACAAAAAGTAACATTAGCCTCTTGTGCCTCTGAAGTTAGAAGTCATACCATATAACTGAGGAAAACACTTTCTTTACTGCTTACCTTTATGTTATCTTGCTTGCAAAAGCAAGATTACTAACACTAGGAAGTAAAACATTATAGTTGGCATCTGCTATGAGTAACAGTTGTCTTTACTTTCTTATAGTAACAGGCATTTATAAACAAAATTGTTATTTAGTTTTATTTACAAGCTTCCCAAGATAGCATGATCATAAACTTGAAGAAATTTTCTATCAGGTTTATTAAAATATATCATGGGAAAAATAGGAGGGTTAAAAATGAAAGGAATGAGGATGAATTTCTGTTTATCCACAGGGAAGTTTATGAAAAATGGATAATTGAAACTTACATAGAGTGATCATGAAGATTAAACATGATATTATATAAAATGGTTCCAGTGATATGAGTTAAAAGGCACTTGAAATGAGGACAGCATTATTGATTTTTGAGAGGTCAACTGTAAAATGGATGTATGATAGAGCTGAGAAGTAATGCTGAGTCACCTTAAAGAGATTAAGTACCTTCTGGGTCAGCAAAACCTTCTTGTAATATGATTTAATATATTGAGAAAGCCAAGGTTTTAATACATGTACTGTATCTAATGTAAGGTTTCTCTCATTTAAGTAATGGATTAAGACTTTATGAAAACTCAAATAGCCAAAACAAAAAAGACAATCAAAGGATATCCAAGCATTAATTTAAATACATTGTTAAAATACTTAAATCTAGATTTGATGTAAACCTATTATAATTATAGTTCCTTTAAAACAAACAAAACAACTTCAAACTAAGCAGGCAAATATGAAACAAAGCAAAAAGATAAAAAGAAATAGGTTTGTAAACCCTATTTGAACAACTATATTTGATCCATTTAACATGGCATGGAGTTAGCCTTTCCACACTCCTCTCCTCTAAGAATACCTATTAGGATTCCATATATAGGAATTTGGATTTCTATATATTCTTTCCTAGAGAATAAGAATACACAAGTCAGGGCCATCCTAATGTGTGCTCTGCTTATGATCACTGTAAAACTGTTCTACACTAATAGCTTATGTTTATTTCAAGAGGCTACTTGTTCCATGAAGATATTACATCAGTCCCCACTACAATGTGGCTTCTCTGATGGCTCAGCAGTAAAGAATCTGCATGCAATGCAGTAGACACAAGAGACATGAGTTCGATCCCTAGGTCAGGAAGATCCCCTGGATAAGGAAATGGTGACCTCCTCCTGTAGGCTTCACTGGGAAATCCCTTGGACAGAGGAGCCCATGGGGTCATAAGAGTCGGAATTATTGACTAACCTACCACCACCACGCAACTAAAATAATCCCAACTATCTTTTTACTTCTTAACGCCCTTATAGGATGGTTTAAAAAAAAAGATGTAAACTATATTCACCCTTGGAATATTCACCAGTAATTTCAGCCTGATATTAAACTCAATCTTAAAATCATTCTTTCAGATATGTGAAAAAGGAGAGATATATAATATTACTTAAATTGTCAATTAGCTTTCATTAAAATATAAAGCATATATTACACATTTTAAAATCAGTACTGCAAATTAATAAAATATTGGTTGTGATCAAAGTTAGCTTTAAAATTTTGATACAGTTTACTATCTGTGTTAATGTACATATTACAGTTATCCTCTTTAAAATGTAGTTATTTCACCTGTAAAATAGAAATAGTGAGAATACAATAATACTATCCTTTGGTGACCTAGGAGAAGATGGACTGTAATGAGAAAATGGTTTTTCCAGTAGTCATGTGTGTATGTGAGAGTTGGACTATAAAGAAAGCTGAGTGCCAAAGAAATGATTTTTTTGAACTGTGGTGTTGGACAAGACTCTTGAGAGTCTCTTGGACAGCAAGGAGATCCAACCAGTCCATCCTAAAGGAAATCAGCCCTAAATATTCAAAGGAAGGCCTGATGTTGAAGCTGAAACTCCAATACTGTGGCCACCTGATGTGAAGAACAGACTGATTGGAAAAGACCCTGATGCTGGGAAAGATTGAAGGCGGGAGGAGAAGAGGACGACAGAGGATGAGATGGTTGGATGGCATCACCGACTCAATGGACATGAGTTTGAGTAAATTCTGGGAGTTGATGATGGACAGGGAGGCCTGGTGTGCTGCAGTCTATGGGATCACAAAGAGTTGGACATGACTGAGTGATTGAACTGAACTGAACTGAGTGAGAAAATGAAAAAACCAGGTTGCTGTTTATAATCTAATACTCATATTGATATATTGCACTTTAATTTTCTTTACATATTTTAATAATAACAACATATTTTGAACTTTAAATATGCTGACTACATGTAGATTTTGCTTTTATTTTCATTTTAAAATCTCATATATTAAAATATTAAAATTTAAGAAAAGAAAACCATATGATTAGATAGTATCAAAAGGAACAATTTTAAGACAAATTCAAATATAATGAGCACATAGATTCAATAAGTATAAGTACATACCTTTGAAATTTGAAAAGCTTGAAAGGGTCCCTTATTTTGATAGAAAAAAAGACTTTATTACTTTAGCTTTATTCTTTTAGCTTTAAGATATGTTTGATTTTGAGATTATACTGATCATCTTGAAAAATTAAAAAAAAAATGTCTAAAACACTAAGACACCAGCCTTTTCTTAATACATAAACAATGACCAAGTTGAGTATATATTAATCAGTTAATTATACATCAGTTATGATTTAGAATGCCATCACATCATTTTGTAAATCCAATTTGCAAAGGAATTTGTATATTCTTCATAATAAGACCTTGAATTTTCTACACTAGGACAACCCAAGCTATTGTTTTACATGCGAAGAATAATTCTACAATTATAACCCCTAATTTTAAATGCCTGATTATAGGCTGAAGCTTCCCTGATGGCTCAGCAGATAAAGAATCCAGCTGTGATGCAGGAGACACCAAAGACTTGGGTTCGATCAAGCTCAACATTCAGAAAACGAAGATCATGGCATCCGGTCCCACCACTTCATGGGAAATAGATGGGGAAGCAGTGGAAACAGTGTCAGACTTTATTTTTTGGGGCTCCCAAATCACTGCAGATGGTGACTGCAGCCATGAAATTAGAAGACGCTTACTCCTTGGAAGGAAAGTTATGACCAACCTAGATAGCATATTGAAAAGCAGAGAGATTACTTTGCCAACAAAAATTCATCTAGTCAAGGCTATGGTTTTTCCTGTGGTCATGTATGGACATGAGAGTTGGACTGTGAAGAAGGCTGAGCGCCAAAGAATTGATGCTTTTGAACTGTGGTGTTGGGGAAGACTCTTGAGAGTCCCTTGGACTGCAAGGAGATCCAACCAGTCCATTCTGAAGGAGATCAGCCCTGGGATTTCTCTGGAAGGACTGATGCTAAAGCTGAAACTCCAGTACTTTGGCCACCTCATGCGATGAGTTGTCTCATTGGAAAAGACTCTGATGCTGGGAGGGATTGGGGGCAGGAAGAGAAGGGGACGACAGAGGATGAGATGGCTGGATGGCATCACTGACTCGATGGATGTGAGTCTCAGTGAACTCCGGGAGTTGGTGATGGACAGGGAAGCCTGGTGTGCTGCGATTCATGGGGTTGCAAAGAGTCGGACACGACTGAGCGACTGATCTGATCTGATCTGATCTGAGCAACTAATCACAGGCACATAAGTTGGAAAATCTTCAGTTTTCTTTATTTTATTTAGAAATTAAGAAGCACGAACTAAGTTATCCTAGCATAAGGAAGTAGGCAATTTAAAAGCAATAGTTATGATGTATTTGAATGAAATGGAATAAAAAATAGAGCCATAATAATGTTTATCTGCTTTCTGAATTGCAAAATGTTTTCTTTCAAAGAGCAAACTTCTGTCATGACAAGAGATAGTCTCCTACACGAAGATATAGTAATCCCACTGCACTTTTTAGTGCTGGAAAAGATTGAAGGCAGGAGGAGAAGGGGATGACAGAGGATAAGATGGTTTGGATGGACATGAGTTTGAGAGGCTCCGGGAGTTGGTGATGGACAGGGAAGCCTGGTGTGCTGAACTCCATGGAATCACAAAGAGTTGGACAGTACTGAGCGATGGAACTGAACTGCACCTTTTAGTGATCTGAGTACATCTGGGGCATAAAGTTCAGGGAGGAGCGATACTCATTAATACGGGTTTAATATACAGTTTCTTATTTGAAAAGATTGATAGGAATTTAAATTACCACTTTTGGTAAATGGAAAAATAGAGAATTAAGGCTAGAGAAGGGAAGAAAGGTTGGTAGGTCAGATCTGATCATAGTTTCCTAACACTTGAAATCTTGTGATCTAGGAGATTACATGGTACCCTTCTGATGAGAAGTTTTCATTCTGTGTACCCACCGTGAACCAGCCAAGACTTCTCAGGGCAGTGTTGCAGGGCATGGCTTGTTCCATCTCATCTTTCTTCCAAAATCTCCCTTAGTCCAATTCCTTCTTCCTTTTATTATCCACTAGTATTTCTCACCCCAAATCTGTTGTACAGCTAATTAGATTTTAGCCTCTGCTTACCAGAGAAATGACAATGATACAAAAAAAGAAAGACAAAAGTCTCTCAGTAAAAAAATTATTGAGTGGAGAAATGAATGGATGAATTATTTGGGCTTTAGCTTCACAGTACTGACTTCATCTGAAATGCTCTTTACCTCAATGTTACTTTGGCCACATGATACAAAGAGCTGACTCATTGGAAAAGACCCTGATGCTGGGAAAGATTGAGGCTAGGAGGAGAAGGGAGCAACAGAGGATGGGATGGTTGGATGACATCACTGACTCAATGGACAGGAGTTTGAGCAATCACCTGGAGACACTGAAGGACAGGGAAACCTGGCATGCAGCAGTCCAGGGTCACAAAAAATTGGACACAACTTAAGGAGTGAACAACAATGTTACAAAATTGGTATTCTGTTGAGAACCATGTTTCAGTTTATTTACTCAAGCAGTTAGATTGTCTCTTCTGAGTCAAAGTAAGGTACCACATTCCATTAATTTTGAATAGATATTCCAGTACACAGAATTACATGAAGACTAGTTAAATTGGGTGCAAAACAATTCAGGAGCAAATTACAGTACTAACAGGATTCTTCCCATTACTATAAATATATAATCATTATTCTACTTTTCTTTCAAGTTGGTTGACTCTCCTGAGGTTAGTGAGAGAAATTTACATATTTGTCTTTTTTTATGTTAATCTCTGAAGGTAAACTCTACAAAGCCTATTAGCAAATGAAAAAAATCTCCTGATTAATTGTTTCTGATGTTGAACAATTAGCAGAAACCAATCATTTGCATTTTAATAACATTGTAACCATCTGTTAAATGAATGCATTAATCTTGATTAGCTTGGTTCCAGACACTTGCAGTTGGGGTTTACTAATGTGTTCACTGATAAGGAGATTTTTTTCAAGTCATGTATAGCTTTAATTTCCACTGTGAAAAGTAACTGAAGAGAATAATGCAAGCTTAACTAACATGTTGATGGTGCCTCACAAGAAAAACAGAAAATACTGTGAAGAACAAGAAATTTGGATATAAATAAGCCAATTCAAACTAGAAAAAGCAATGATTTCATTTTATATTTTATGTTGCATAGACCTGAATATAAATCACCAGGTAATGTTTGGCCAGCTACTAATGACATGATAATTTTTTTTCAGCTAAAAGTATAGAATACACAATTCTAGCCAAAATATTGCTCAAAAGAACTGTGAGAAGTAAAGTAAAATCATTCAATTAGTGGAGAATTACTGTACTACATTAAAATGAAGATTAAAGGAGACATTTAATAAGGTCACTTCCTGCAGGTTTCATTCCTTTCAAGCAGTCTCCTTCTGAGTTTAACAGTCTTCATTTTCTTCTGCAGTTCTAGCAAGATGAGCTACCATTGGCCTCTGTATAATATTTAATCACTAGAGATACACATGCTTATAGCTATGTATAATTTTTTTTAATTTAAAGTCTCTCCTGTTTCCAAATAATAACAACAAAATCATCCCATGAATAACATCACATGAAGTAGTGAACATGTAGAATAACCTCAAGAGATGGATACAAGTGAGCGTTCTTAAAGCTCTTTAATTCTAGTGAAAATGTTACTTAAGATCCTGACAAATTAAGGAAGGAAAAAAAAATTGTGTTTAAAGGTTAAAATCAAAGGGGTAAAACACTCTCTGTTGGCAGATAACATTATTGTTTATGGAGAAAATTTGAGAATTCTAAAAAATAATAAGTAGAATTAACAACAGATATTTTTTAATCAACGTGAGTGGCAATGAAGTTAATATATGACTAGAAATAGGTCCATTTTTGTATTGTCAGAGTAATGTCTAGGGGAAAAAAAAAACTATGTAATATTATGCGAGAAGGAAAATATTTTCAGGGAATGGTGCTCAAACAATATGGCTATTCATGTTAAAATCCAGGTGGCTCTGGATCTTTTCTTCACATTATAAGCAAAAATGAGCTCCAAAAATGCATCGATATGATTACAAAAGCTAAACCCATAAAGATTTTAGAAGCAAACATAAGAGAATATCTTCCACATTTGGGAGGGGGAAATAAGTTTTAAACAAAATCAATAACTTAAAATGTCCAGCAATGGAGGAATGGATAAAGAAGATGTGATACATATATGCAATGAATATTATCCATAAAACAGAACAAAATACTGCTATTTTCAGTGACATGGATAGACCTAGAGAAAGACAAAGATCATATGTTATTGCTTATACATGGAATTAAAAAAAAAAGATACAAACGAACCTATTTACAAAACAGGAATAGAATCACACTTGTAGAAAATAAAATTACCATTACTTGGGAGAAAAGGGGGAGAAGGGTTAAATTGGGAAATTGAGATTGACGTATACACACTGCTATGCATAAAATAGATAGCTAATAAGGGCCATTGTATAGCACAGGGGACTCTACTCAATACTCTGTAGTGACTTATATAGGAATGGAATATGGAAAGGAGTGGATTTAGGTATATGTTGACTGATTCACTTTGCTGTACAGCAGAAACTAACACAACATTGTAAATCAACTATACTCCAGTGAAAATTAATTAAAAGTCAATGATTTAACTTTATCAACATTATAAATACTTACCAAGCCACATTGCTAAAAAATTAATTAGCAAGTCACAGACTAGGAGAAAATTTTAAGCAAAGAATGTGAAAACTGCTGCACTTTTGGTATATAAAGAACTTTGCAATTCAATAATAAAAAGCAACAAACTTGATAAAAATGTGCAGGCATCTAGGGACTTTCTAGGTGGCATATTTGGTAAAGAATCTGCCTCCCAACTCAGGAGACTCAAGAGATGCAGTTTCAATTCCTGGATCAGGAAGATATTCTGGAGGAGGGAAACAGCAACCCACTCCAGTATTCTTGCCTGGAGAATCCCATGGACGGAGGAGCCTGGCAGGCTGGAGTCCAAGGGATCACAAAGAGTTGGACATGACTGAGTAACGGAATATGTACGCAAGCATCTAAGCAGACAATTCATAAAAATCTTTATAATAGCCAAAAGCACAGGAAAAATGCCCTCAATATCATCAGTTATCAAGGATGTGTAATTTAAGCTCACAATTTCATACTAAAACATTCCCCAGTACAGCATCTAAAATAAAAACAGGAAACATCAAATGTTGGCAAAAAAGTAGAACACCCAAGACACTTACACATTGTTGGCAGGAATATAAAATGGAAAAATGTCTGGAAGCTTCTCATAAAACTAAATATACACCTTCACAGCAATTTTACTTCACAAAATTAGCAAGTATAAATAAAAATAAGTTCACAAAATTACTTGCACAGGAATGATCATTGCAAGTTTTATTCATAATTACCAAAATCTGGAAACACATTAAAAGTTCTGTCAATAGGAAGAATGACTGAATATATCATTGTCTTAAAATGTAATGTAACTCTGCAAGATGAACATAGAATGTACTATTGATCTTTAGAACAATTTGAATGATTCAGAATATTTTACTGACTGAGAGCAAACTGACACAAAAAGCATATACTGTTTGACTCCATTTATATTATACAATATGTAATATAGTTACAACGTTACATTTATAAGAATTCTAGGAGAGACAAAACTAATTCTAATGCAAAAATAATCAAAAGAGTAATTATCTTTTGGGAATGATGTGGGAATTGACTGGGTATACATGACATGAAGGTGTGATCACTCACCTAGAGCCAGATATCCTGGAATGTGAAGTCAAGTGGGCCTTAGAAAGCATCACTATGAACAAAGCTAGTGGAGGTGATGGAATTCCAGTTGAGCTATTCCAAATCCTGAAAGATGATGCTGTGAAAGTGCTGCACTCAACATGCCAGCAAATTTGGAAAACTCAACAGTGGCCACAGGACTGGAAAAGGTCAGTTTTCTTTCCAAACCCAAACAAAGGCAATGCCAAAGAATGTTCAAACTACCGCACAATTGCACTCATCTCACACGCTAGTAAAGTAATGCTCAAAATTCTCCAAGCCAGGCTTCAGCAAAATGTGAACCATGAACTTCCTGATGTTCAAGCTGGTTTTAGAAAAGGCAGAGGAACCAGAGATCAAATTGCCAACATTCACTGCATCATGGAAAAAGCAAGAGAGTTCCAGAAAAACATCTATTTCTGCTTTACTGACTATGCCAAAATCTTTGACCATGTGGATCACAATAAATTGTGGAAAATTCTGAAAGAGATGGGGATACCAGACCACCTGACCTGTCTCTTGAAAAACTATATGCAGGTCAGGAAACAACAGTTAGAACTGGACATGGAACAACAGACTGGTTCCAAATAGGAAAAGGAGTATGTCAAGGCTATATATTGTCACCCTGCTTATTTAACTTCTATGCAGAGTACATCATGAGAAACGCTGGGCTGGAAGAAACACAAGCTGGAATCAAGATTGCTGGGAGAAGTATCAATAACCTCAGATATGCAGATGACACCACTATCATAGCAGAAAGTGAAGAGGAGCTAAAGAGCCTCTTGATGAAAGTGAAAGAGGAGAGGGACAAGGTTGGCTTAAAGCTCAACATTCAGAAAACAAAGATCATGGCATCTGGTCCCATCACTTCATGGGAAGTAGATGGGGAAACAGTGGAAGCAGTAGCAGACTTTATTTTTGGGGGCTCCAAAATCACTGCAGATGGTGACTGCAGCCATGAAATTAAAAGACACTTACTCCTTGGAAGCAAAGTTATGACTAACCTAGATAACATATTAAAAATGAGAGACATTGCTTTGCCAACAAAGGTCTGTCTAGTCAAGGCTGTTGTTTTTCTAGTGGTCATGTATGGATGTGAGAGTTGGACTATGAAGAAAGCTGAGTGCCGAAGAATTGATGCTTTTGAACTGTGGTGTTGGAGAAGCCTCTTGAGATTCCCTTGAACTGCAAGGAGATCCAACCAGTCCGTCCTAAAGGAGATCAGTCCTGGGTGTTCATTGGACTGATGAACAGTCCTTATTACAGCATCATAAGGACTGATGCTGAAGCTGAAACTCCAATACTTTGGCCACCTGATGCGAAGAGTTGACTCATTGGAAACGACTCTGATGCTGGGAAGTATTGAGGGCAGGAGGAGAAGGGGACAACAGAGGATGAGATGGCTGGATGGCATCACCGACTCAATGGACATGAGTTTGAGTGAACTCTGGGAGTTGGTGATGGACAGGGAAGCCTGGCATGCTGTGATTCATGGGGTCACAAAGAGTCAGACACAACTGAGCGACTGAACTGAACTGAACATGACAGGGAATTCTGAGGGAGTAGGAATGTTTTATACATCATTGAAATTGATATATAAAACAATTAGATTTCCATAAGTGCATGCATTTTTCAAATCAGAAAGAATGTAGACTTTTGAAGTAAGTATTTCATTTGTGTAAAGCTTTTATAAAAAGTAAGAACTACTGACCCAAATATTAAATTATTTTTAATGATTAGCATACTGAAATATTTAGAGAAGGATTTAATATTTTCAATTAATTGTGAAATAAATTTATACAAAACTGATGAAAGTATAAATTGGTAGATAGATCAATGGGTAGACATGAATAAACACATAGATAGAATGTTTCTTTGAGAAACTAAAAGGTGATAATACAGGAGTTCACTAGAAATTCTCTTTAAATTTGATTTGAAAATGTTTTTATATAGTACTAGAGAAGAGCATTGTAAACTGCTTATTCAGGCAGTCCTCACTTTGCACAGTTCTGATGTACACAGAATTCAGCCTCTCAGGTTTACTTAACTAACACCAATCCCTCAGCAATAAAACTTGAATTCAGTTGTTATAGTACACAAACTGAGTAACTGCATAAAATACAAACATCACTAATCAGGTCTTTAATCAGAAAATACCATATAAATAACAAATGTGCATGAAGATCAAGGATCAGTCATTGCATTTTTAGCAACTGATCATCTTATGCATTTTAGTGCATCTTATTCAGTTTGTAAACAGACAGCAAGGTGTGCAGTTGTGTTGCCTTTTTGTCTCTCAGTGATAAACCCATGTGACATTTTAACAAATAAATAATTGAGAAAGGAAATTGTCCAACAAAGATGAAAGTGTAGCAAAGAAGTCTAGTGTGATAACACTGAAGATAAAATTCTAATAGGATGAAAGAGAGTTATAGAAGAAACAGCTGACTGTGGGAATAGTAGCAGGACATGTTTGAGAGACTAGGTCTTACCCAGAGAACTTGTAAGACAATGTCGTTGAAATAATGTACAAGAAAAGTTATTGTAAGCAAAAGGATGAAGATGTCCCATGAGGAGTGAGTCACAAAAAAACAGTACATGAACGGAGTGCTAAGCAGTATTTCACAAACATTTAAAGCACAAAGGATAAAATATTTGAAGTAATTCAAATAGTGCAAGTATTAATATTATAAAATGATCAGGAACTCTTCAAACTATTTTTGACACATTAAAAAAAAAATTGAAACAGCTTAATTCTCAACGGTTCTAATGTTTTATATTTACAGTACAGATTCTAACTATACCTTTTTCTATTTTTCATCTCTCTGTACATTTATAAGCAGCAGAAAAATACATTTTAATGTTTTGACAAACATGCTAAAAATCACAGAACAATTGGGCTTTTCCCATCGGTTATTGAGATTGTCTTTTGCGGTAGTAATTTTTATAGTCTAGTACTTCTGTGCAGAGCAGGTACAGCAATATTAAAAAAAAAAAGATTTGAGTAGCACTAGCTATGAAGGAAAAGGAGAGTGAATACTTTCTTGTGTCCAGTGTCTACAAAACTTTTAAGGAGTCAAATTTAGATCAAATTTCTTTCTAGTGAAGTTCTATTATGTTTCAAAAGGATGTGAAAGGACATTTTTACAAAATAATGAATGCCATATGTAAAATCATCGAGGTGGGGAAGGAGTAAAGAATATCAGATGATGATACACTCATTTCTTTACTGTAAGAACCTCGAAATTCAGTTTAGATGTCACTAGACCATGAAGCCTTCCTGGACTCCTTTCCCTGCCCAGAGGGTGGTTCTATTCTGTCTGCACCTAATACACATCTCAGGAAGGTAAAATAAATCATTTAAGATAACACATATAGAGAGTGCTGGGCCTGGAATTGGCTCTGAGCAGGTATTTTGACAAGGTATTTAAAAAAAGTAAAAGAGAGAAAACAGACATTGTAATACTAAGACTTTATCATTCATCAATTATTTTATCATGATACTAAGGTGTTGCAAGAGGGCATCAGAGGGCAGACACACTGAAACCATACTCACAGAAAACTAGTCAATCTAATAACACTAGGACCACAGCATTGTCTAACTCAATGAAACTAAGCCATGTCCGTGGGGCAAACCAAGAGGGGCTGGTCATAGTGGAGAGATCTGACAGAATGTGGTCCACTGGAGAAGGGAATGGCAAACCACTTCAGTATTCTTGCCTTGAGAACCCCATGAACAGTATGAAAAGGCAAAATGATAGGATACTGAAAGAGGAACTCCCCAGGTCAGTAGGTTCCCAATATGCTACTGGAGATCAGTGGAGAAATAACTCCAGAAAGAAGGAAGGGATGGAGCCAAAGCAAAAACTATACCCAGCTGTGGATGTGACTGGTGATAGAAGCAAGGTCCGATGCTGTAAAGAGCAATATTGCATAGGAACCTGGAATGTCAGGTCCATGAATCAAGGCAAATTGGAAGTGGTCAAACAAGAGATGGCAAGAGTGAATGTAGACATTCTAGGAATCAGTGAACTCAAATGGACTGGAATGGGTGAATTTAACTCAGATGACCATTATATCTATTACTGCAGACAGGAATCCTCAGAAGAAATGGAGTAGCCATCATGGTCAACAAAAGAGTCCGAAATGCAGTACTTGGGTGCAATCTCAAAAACGACAGAAGGATCTCCATTCATTTCCAAGGCAAACCATTCAATATCACAGTAATCCAAGTCTATGCCCCAACCAGTAACTCTGAAGAAGCTGAAGTTGAACAGTTCCATGAAGACCTACAAGACCGTTTAGAACTAACATGCAAAAAAGATGTCCTTTTCATTATAGGGGACTGGAATGCAAAAGTAGGAAGTCAAGAAACACCTGGAGTAATAGGCAAATTTGGCCTTGGAATACAGAATGAAGCAGGGCAAAGACTAATAGAGTTTTGCCAAGAAAATGCACTGGTCATGGCAAACACCCTCTTCCAACAACACAAGAAAGGACTCCACACATGGACATCACCAGATAGTCAACACCGAAATCAGATTGATTATGTTCTTTGCAGCCAAAAATGGAGAAGCTCTATACAGTCAACAAAAGCAAGACCGGGAGCTGACTGTGGTTCAGATTATGAACTCCTTATTGCCAAATTCAGACTTAAATTGAAGAAAGTAGGGAAAACCACTAGACCATTCAGGTATGACCTAAATCAAATCCCTTATGGTTATACAGTGGAAGTGAGAAATAGATTTAAGGGACTAGATGTGATAAATAGAGTGCCGGATGAACTATGGACTGAGGTTCGTGACATTGTACAGGAGACAAGGATCAAGACCATCCCCAAGGAAAAGAAATGCAAAAAAGCAAAATGGCTGTCTGAGGAGGCCTTACAAATAGCTGGGAAAAGAAAAGAGGCAAAAAGCAAAGGAGAAAAGGAAAGATATAAGCATCTGTATGCAGAGTTGCAAAAATAGCAAGAAGAGATAAGAAAGCCTTCCTCAGCGATCAATGCAAAGAAATAGAGGAAAACAACAGAAGTAGACTTCTAGGAAAGATTAGAGATCTCTTAAGAAAATTAGAGATACAAAGGGAAAATTTCATGCAAAGATGGGCTGGATAAAGGACAGAAATGGTATGGACCTAACAGAAGCAGAAGCTATTAAGAAGAGGTGGCAAGAATACACAGAAGAACTGTACAGAAAAGATCTTCATGACCCAGATAATCACGATGGTGTGATCATTCATCTAGAGCCAGACATCCTAGAATGTGAAGTCAAGTGGGCCTTAGAAAGCATCACTACGAACAAAGCTAGTGGAGGTGATGGAATTCCAGTTGAGCTATTTCAAATCCTGAAAGATGATGCTGTGAAAGTGCTGCACTCAATATGCCAGCAAATTTGGAAAACTCAGCAGTGGCCACAGGACTGGGAAAGATCAGTTTTCATTCCAATCCCAAAGAAAGGCAATGCAAAGAATGCTCAATTGCACTCATCTCACATGCTAGTAAAGTAATGCTCAAAATTCTCCAAGCCAGACTTCAGCAATATGTAAACCATGAAATTCCTGATGTTCAAGCTGGTTTTAGAAAAGGCAGAGGAACCAGAGTTCAAATTGCCAACATCTGCTGGATCATGGAAAAAGCAAGAGAGTTCCAGAAAAACATCTATTTCTGCTTTATTGAATATACCAAAGTCTTTGATTGTGTGGATCACAATAAATTGTGGAAAATTCTGAAAGAGATGGGAATACCAGACCACCTGACCTGCCTCTTGAGAAATCTGTATGCAGATCAGGAAGCAACAGTTAGAACTGGACATGAAACAATAGACTGGTTCCAAATAGGAAAATGAGTACGTCAAGGCTGTATATTGTCACCCTGCTTATTTAACTTATATGCAGAGTACATCATGAGAAAGGCTGGGCTGGATGAAGCACAAGCTGGAATCAAGATTGCCGGGAAAAATATCAAAACATCAGATATGCAGATGACATCACCCTTATGGCAGAAAGTGAAGAGGAACTAAAGAGCCTCTTGATGAAAGTGAAAGTGGAGACTGAAAAAGTTGGCTTAAAGCTCAACATTCAGAAAACGAAGATCATGGCATCTGGTCCCATCACTTCATGGGAAATAGTTGGGCAAACAGTGGAAACAGTGTCAGACTTTATTTTTTGGGGCTCCCAAATCACTGCAGATGGTGACTGCAGCCATGAAATTAAAAGACGCTTACTCCTTGGAAGGAAAGTTATGACCAACCTAGATAGCATATTCAAAAGCAGAGACATTTCTTTGCCAACAAAGGTTCATCTAGTCAAGGCTATGGTTTTTCCAGTAATCATGTATGGATGTGAGATTTGGACTGTGAAGAAGTCTGAGCGCCGAAGAATTGATGCTTTTGAATTGTGGTGTTAGAGAAGCCTCTTGAGAGTCCCTTGAACTGCAAGGAGATCCAACCAGTCCATTCTGAAGGAGATCAGCCCTGGGATTTCTTTGGAAGGAATGATGCTAAAGCTGAAACTGCAGTACTTTGGCCACCTCATGCGGAGAGTTGACTCATTGGAAAAGACTCTGATGCTGGGAGGGATTGGGGGCAGGAGGAGAAGGAGACGACAGAGGATGAGATGGCTGGATGGCATCACTGACTCGATGGACATGAGTCTGAGTGAAATCTGGGAGTTGGTGATGGACAGGGAGACCTGGCGTGCTGCGATTCTTGGGGTCGCATAGAGTCAGACACGACTGAGTGACTGAACTGAACTGAACTGAAGGATGATAAAATAGTTTTAATTTCAAACAATACTTTAAAATTCAAGGAAAAGAGATATTAGTAAAGAAATGGAATATTTTATATAAAGTCTAACTTACCATCGTGGTGTGAAATTTTTAAAAATTTTCTCTACTTTTGGTATGTTTATTTTGAAAATTAATAAAATAAACTATACACTGACTATCACAACTTCATGAAATATTGCTTCTTTTTGAAATAAGATGTAATCATTCATTTTAAATTATCTTTTGAACTTTTAATAACATAACCACTTATGTATATTATCGTTGTCTGCATCTTCATCGTCTGGTTTAAATATTTTTGTAGTTAACACTTCTGTGGCATTATTTTAGCTAGAGGGCTTTAAAAGTAGTAGCTAACTGTGTTTGTATGCATTATAAGAGTAATGGGTATATATAACTTACTCTTAAATTACAATTTAATATTTTATCACATAGAAATATATGTGATATAAAATATACATCTTAACCATTTTTAGGTATGCAATTCAGTGGCCTTAATTACCTTTGTAATGTTATATAACATCACATCTATTTTTGTAACTTCTTCACTACCCTAAACAGAAGTTTTATACCTATTAAACTATGACTTCTCATTACTTCTGGCCCAGATCATGGTAATTTGGTTCACTCTTTTGTCTCTACAAATTTTTCTGTTCTCGATAATTTTTAAAAGTGAAACCATGCAATATTTGCCCATTGTTGACTGCCTTTTTCACTTAGCATAATATTTTAAGATTCATCCAAATTGTAGCATATGTCAGAACTTCATTTCTTCTTATGCCTCAATAATGAGAGTTTGTGAGGAATTGAATCAAATCGTATTAACTGAAAATAGGTATTTTTCATTATTTATAATAAAATAATACATTTTGCTTGTTATAACCTTCCAACCTTTATTTTTGCTCTGAAGGTAGTGAAAATTGCTATTTTTATTGATATTCTCTCTTTTTTTTTTTTTTTTTGGTATTTAATTAAGGATTCTTCTGAATACCTAGACAGCATATTAAAAAGCAGAGACATTACTTTGCCAATAAAGGTCCATCTAGTCAAAGCTATTGTTTTTCCATTAGTCATGTATGGATGTGAGAGTTGGACCAGAAAGAAAGCTGAGCCCTATGCAGCCCTGGCTGCACGCCAGGATTCCCTGTCCTTTACCAAATCCCAGAGCTTGCTCAAACTCATGTCCATCGAGTTGATGATGCCATCCAATGATCTCATCCTCTGTTGTCCCCTTCTCCTTCTGCCTTCAATCTTGCCCAGCCTCAGGGTCTTGTCTAAGGAGTTGGCTCTTCGCATCAGGTGGCCAAAGTATTGGAGCTTCAGCTTCAGCATCAGTCCTTCCAATGAATATTGAGGATTGATTTCCTTTAAGATTGACTGATCTGATTTCCTTGTAGTCCAGCGGACTCTCAAGAGTCTTTCTGAAACATCACAGTTCAAAGTACCAATTTTTTTTGGCTCTCAGCCTTCTTTACGGTCCGAATCTCACAACTGTACATGACTACTGGAAAAAGCATAGCTTTGACTAGATGGACTTTTGTTGGCAAAGTAATGTCTCTGCTTTTTAAAATGCTGTCTAAGTTGGTCATAGCTTGTCTTCCAAGGAGTAAGCATATTTTAATTACATGGCTTCAGTCACCATCTGCAGTGATTTTGGAGCCCAAGTAAATAAAGTCTGTCACTGTTTTTATTGTTTCCTCATCTATTTGCCATGAAGTGATGGGACTGGGTGCCAAGATCTTAGTTTTTTGAATGTTGAGTTTTAAGCCAAATTTTTCCCTCTCCTCTTTCACCTTCATCAAGAGGCTCTTTAGTTCTTCTTCACTTTCTTCATCTGGAGAATCTGTATGTAGTTCAAGAAGTAACAGTTAGAACCAGACATGGAATATCAGACTGGTTCTGACTTGGGAAAGAAGTACCTCAAGTTTGTATATTGTCACCCTGCTTACTTGCCTTATACGCAGAGTACATCAAGCAAAATGCCAGGTTGGATGAAGCACAAGCTGGAATCAAGATTGCCTGGAGAAATATCAATAATCTCAGATATTCAGATGACACCACCTCTATGGCAGTCGAGTCACACCATCTCCTTTTTTGAAGACATCAGTTCCTCTCCTCTAGTCCCTGGCATGATTTTGTATCATTCCTACTCATACTTCACAATGGAAATACTGATTTGGTACTAAGAATACATTCAATAAATTTTTAGTGAATGGATCAATGAAGATGTTTATGGCAAAATCCAGGGGAATTCTTACATTATACAGTGAACTGTGTACATCTGTTACATTCATTGTGCAATGACATTGTAAAATTCCTATCCATAAACAGAAATAATCTTAGGAAGCTTTTAGTGAAAAATGAAGCCATCCTAAATTATGAAAGTATTCATTATGCTTGGTTCCCAAAAGTGGTTCCTTGGAGGTTCAGATGGTAAAGAATCTGCATGCAATACAAGAAACCCAGGTTTCAGTCCCTGGGTCGGGAAGATCCCCTGGAGAAGGGAATGGCTACCCACTCCAGTATTCTTACCTGGGGGATTCCATGGACAGAGGAGCCTAGTAGGCTAGTCAGACATGACTGAGCGACTAACACTCAGAGTGGTTCAGGAATCCCCTACTTCTCCACTCTTGTGGCAAATTTGAACTCTGATGTCTAGTGCCTGGGTTTTTCTCCTTACCAAATCAATTTCTGGAAGTCTGACCTTTTAAAGATCATGTATTTCTGTCATTGTTTGTTTCTTTTTAGTGAAATATTAAGAATAATTGGGGAGGGGAAATTGGAGTGTGGTTCAGGATGGGGAGACACATGTACACCCATGGCTGATTCATGTCTATGTGTGGCAAAAACCACCACCACAATATTGTAAAGTAGTTAGCCTCCAATTAAAATAAATAATTTTAAAAAAGAATAATGTCTCTGCTTTATTGAGATTTAAATGCAATGCCAATATTTCATTTATTTATTTGAAATATAGACATTCCTCATATATTTTAGGTCTTAGATATTTAGTGTCTTGAGACACTGCCTATACCTTCTCTGCCTGTCATCTTTCTGTTCCTTTCCACAATATTTTATATTTTCTTGCTAACATTTACCCTTCATACCTCATATAGAAATGTTCTTGAATCATTTTAGAGTGCTACTCTTCTGGGAAACGGAGACGGCAATGGCACCCCACTCTACTACTCTTGCCTGGAAAATCCCAGGGACGGAGGAGCCTGGTAGGCTGCAGTCCATGGGGTCGCTAAGAGTCGGACATGACTGAGCGACTTCCCTTTCACTTTTCACTTTCATGCATTGGAGAAGGAAATGGCAACCCACTCCAGTGTTCTTGCCTGGAGAATCCCAGGGACGGGGGAGCCTGGTGGGCTGCCGTCTATGGGGTCGCATAGAGTCGGACACAACTGAAGTGACTTAGCAGCAGCAACAGCTTCTGGAAAAGGGATGTGTTTATATCCATGTATCCAAAAATATCTCTTCATATATCCAGAAAATATCCTTGCTGTTTGAACATACAAAGAACCTATATGTTTGATAATTTATTTATAGTTCTTTACATATAAAGAGAAGTTTGGTGTAAAAAAAAAAATATATATATATATATAACCTTAAATTTAATTGTATTTATTATCATAAAAATATTATTTGCCTGTTTGCTCATATTTGGTGACTTAATCAGATTGGTGACATTTACTACATTGCTAATAAAACATCTGATATCAATGTGACTGATTTCTTATTAGAGTAACAGCTCTCTGGAATGTTTTAATAGTTTTCTTCTGGTCTTTAGAATTTTTTAAGTATTTCTTAAGAGTAGTTGTGTATTTTTTTATATATCCTATTTAGCACTTTTTTAAAAAAATCCTTTAAATTTGAGGACTTTTAATCTTTTGTTAGTTCTGGAATTATCCTATGTCATTTATTTCACCAAGTCTCTCTCTCTCTCTTTCATTTGTTTATGTCATTTGTTTATTTCCTTGGTGTTGGCATTTTTATCTCTCTATATTACTTAACATTTAAACAAAATATTTTCCCTGAATTTCCTGCATCCATTTGCCCATGGAAGTGTTTGCTGACTTTATCTCTTGTTTGTCTTCAACTGTTTCCATTTTTGCTACTTGTTCTCCTTTTCTTTAAAAAAATTCAAAACTATTATATCATAACAATGTATAGTACATATGAACATAGATATATATGTGATGTATTAATTTGTTGCTTCTAACATGCACAAAAGTATAATTTCTTATCTCTATTTTAATTTATCAATATTTTCAGTTGAATTTCCAGGGCTGCTTACTATGTCCAATTTTACTTCTTTATCTTTTGTTTAGTAATTTCTAATTTATGTCACAAAGGTAGCTCAAATAAATTATTATCTTTAATAAATTATCTTTATAATGACAAGTGTACTTTAAAGTATTTGAGGAACATATATTTTATTTTGTCTTAATATCTGTTTCCCCTCAGTGTATCCATGAACTTTTCCGGCAATGTGTTTTAGTTTTCTTTTGGTTAGGAGTCTAAATGCTTTTATTAGTTCTCCACCTTAGATGGCTCATTAAATGCATCTGTAAATATATTTAAGAAGTCAGTGCTTGATCAAGTAAATTTGGTTTTCTAGTAGTAATCTCTGGGCATTGAAATCAGTTCATCAGCAGCACTGGATTCTCATAGGAGCACGAACCCTACTGTGAACTGTGCATGAGAGACCTAGGTTGTGTGCTCCTTATGAGAATTATCCAGAAACCATTCCCCATCCCTGCTCAGTCTGTAAAAAAATTGTCCCCCACAAAACTGATCCCTGTTGCCAAAAAGGTTGGGGACCACTGTCATAGACCATTCATTCTTTATTGCTAATTAAAGAGATTCCATTGTATGAATATCACACAATTTATCAGCTCTTCTGTTGATTAACATTTGGATTGTTTCTCTGTCTTGTTGATTACAGGTAAAGCTACTTCAACTATCCATGCAAAAGTGTCCATAAGGATATATATACCAAATCTCCCAAGGCAACAAGCTAAGACAATTGTAGGACCAACCTTGTTTGCTCTCCTTTTCTCAGGGATCATTGTTCTTCATTTTTGATGGTTAGATCTTAAAAACCATTTTTTCTTATTTTTTATGGTGGTTGTTTTATCAAATGGAAGGATAAATCTGTTCCCTTTTACTTTTTTTTTTTCTTTTCCTGAAACAAAGTTTCCCAAAGTTTCTTTTTTCTGTTTTTCAAATGACATGTATTTCAATGGTACAGATCACATGGCCTTGTTCCAGGACACTAGTGACCTTCATAGGAATCTTCCTATTGGCTTTTGCCATAACTCATTCTGCCACACACACCGCATTACAACAGAGCCTCCCGTCTTGTACAGATCAATAGGCAGTGTCCTTGCACTTCAGCCTGCATCTGCTGAGGGATGTCTTCCTCTTGTCTCACTCAAAGCTGACAGCCTTCCTTGTCACTTGATAATTTGATTGGAACACTATTCCAAGCTCTGGGGCAAGTTGTTGCCACCTCCTGAAGAGACCTACCAAGAATTTCCATTCTTTCTTAGTGGAGGGAAATTTGAAATATGATCAATGATTTGACTTTTATTTGGAGGGAATTTTTCAGTGTTCCCAAATGATTAACTCCCTAAAACTTTATTGATCTCCTTCTAAATCTTCTTAGGGTTTGTCTTTCGATCTGGAGCATAAATATCTCATTAAGACCTTGAGTATATGTACTTATCCATCATTTGGCTCAAATGACACAATATAATCAAAATAATAAATATTCTGTTACTCTGTGAACTGAACATATGCCCCAGTTCCTTTTGAACTAAATTTCTTCAAAGGCAAGAGAGTTAACATAGTTCTGAGGCAAGAATATAACTGTATATTCCTATCTATCTCATATGATTTTGAACTGCTTTTGGTTATTATTTCTCATAGGGAAGGAAAAAGTGAATGACTGTATACTCTGTATCCTAGTCCAGTTTGACTGGCAGAAGAACTTCCAATAGGACTTCAGTTTGGTTGAGTTTGTGTAGTACCCTGTTGTCTTTCAGATCCATTTGGTTTGTATGGAATAAAAGAGTGAATTAAATGGGGATGCAATAAGATACATCAAAACTGAATCATGTGGGTCTTTAAGGTTAGTGATACACAGAGCTATTTCCCTCTGATATGATATGGTTATCATCTCCTTTCTTGGACAATAATTTGGGTGATTTCAAAGACTTCTACTTGGCTGTCCCCACTAATTAGCTCTGTATTCATACATAGATCAAGAAAATTACTTGTGGTTCTACAACAATAAAAGGTATCCATTCCAATTATATACTAGGAGTTTAGGAAAATGAAGGTTGAGTGGTTCTGTTGACATACTGATTCACCATATGCCAGACCAGACATCATTCTTTCTCTGATGGGCAGAATAAAGGCATCCTAAAGTTGTTCATGTCCTAATCACTCAAACCTATAAACATCTTGTTATATGGTAATAGGGAATTAAGAGGACAAATGAAATTAATGTTGCTTATCAACTGTCCTGGAGATAGGCTAATTATCCTGGATTATCTGGGGGGATAGAATCCTTAAAAGTAGAATAAAGAAGCAGAGAGTCAGTCAGAGATTGGAGTCAAGGTCACAGAAATATGTGTGAATTAGGCCATGTGTTGCTGACTTTGAAGATGGAAGTAGAGATTCACTAGTAAAGGGATATGGGTGGCCTATAGAAGATGGAGGGTTCCCCTGGTTGTTCAGTCAGTAAAAAGTCTGCCTGCAATGTGGGACACCCGGATTCAATCCCTGGGTCAAGAAGATCTCCTGGAGAAGGAAATGGCAACCCACTCCAGTATTCTCACCTGGAGAATTCCATGGACAGAGGAACCTGGTGGTCTACAGCCCATAGTGTCACAAAGAATCGGACACGACTGAGTGGCTAACACTTTCACTTTCACTAGAAGCTGGAAAAGCAACAAAATGGATTCACCCCCTAAAGCTTCAGAAAGTAATACAGCCTTGGAAATAACTTTGATGAGAACAGTAAGAAGCATTTCAGGCTTCTGACCTCTAGAACTGTAAAATAATAAATTTATTTTGCTTTTAGCCACCAAGATTGTAATAATGTGTAACAGCAGCCATAGAAAACTAATGCACTCCTTTATTAGGAGGCCATGATGCTATTTCTATTCCTATGTAGTCATGTTAACTTTAACCGTCTATCCACAGTCCTCAAAATGTCTGAATATTTATCTGTTTCCAGTTTACGGATGCTTTTGTAAAGGTTGTATCTCGCTTTGTAAAAGAATAAGTTGGATCAATATAATATTCACTTTCTGTGCTGCTATGGCATTGTATGATCCTTTCTTCTGAGGAGTTGGACCTCTCTTTAGTCACCAAGTTCTCAGTTTGAAAACTGTGCTAAATTAAAAAAAAAAAGGGACAAGTTATTGTGTTTTTAATTGAGTCAGGTGCATGCCACTTCCTGAACTATACATGCTTGATGTCTTCCTATAGATGAAGCACTAGCTTTGTTGAATATGCATCATTCTGGCCCTAGGCTTGAAATATTTTTTTAATCATCTTCAATACTCATTGCAGGTCAGCTACCCCTGGATGCCAATCAGATGCTGCTACTCATTAAAATGACTTGACTAATCTTACTTCTGATTAATAATCACCACCTTCTGACCTCTATGATTTTAGAGATCTATTTTCTCATTGTTACCGGGGACTCCGAGTCTGCAACCACATCTCCTCCCTTCAGCCCTCACTTATCGAGAAGACCCTCTAATGAGTTTGTCAATGATGGTGGCGCCCCTCTCAGTTGTGTTCACTAATCATTATGGTAAATGTGCTGGCCTCTAGGTCCTCCTACAGAATACAAACAGAGAATGGATTTCTGATCTCATACAGCATTCCACTTTCTTTGGTTACTTCTTCCACTTCTCCCATAGTAATTTTGGCATATCACCTCAGTGTGGATCATCACTTTTTTCAAGTTTTCAAAGTATATTTTCACTGGCTCCTGAGATTTTGCCAATACAAGTTCTGTATCATGGGGGAGGACTTTCAAACTGTTAAACTCTGCTTTATTCAACTTTATATTCTGTCATCTTCCCTTGTGCTGACCATCCCAGAATCCAGTTCCATGTATACTCTGTTAGAAATGGTCAATACGTGTTGACTAGATTCTGTGACCCCTTCATGGCATAGTTACTTCCCTCCTTGACTGATCCAGCATTTCCACGACAAGTATATTTTTGATATCACCTTCGTTAATGGCTTAATGGCTGGAAATAGAGGTGAAGGCAAGGGTGACATATCCTGTCTTGTAAGGCAGATGTTTCTGCATTATTTTCCAGCAAGAAAGGTACATTCACTTTTCCAAGAAACAGTGGACTACATTTTAAAGCTAAGAAGGTACAAGAAATTCTGAGCTTCAATAATTACAAGGGCACAAACATGTTGTTCCCAACCTAAGTTTCAGAATCATGTGTCACCTTAGGAACTTGACATTGTCATATCTGACCTGCTTTATGTGCTCTTTCAACCTTCTTCTAAACCCTCTTAACCCTGTATTTTCCCCTGGGCTTGATCCTTACCTTTTTTCTGTCCTAGGAATATAGGAATATTCCTTTATTAGCTGCCAAAGGAAGCCTCATGGATGTCTCTTTTTGATTCCAGATTTTGATTAAACACTCCAAGCCTTCCACTGTTTTCCTTCAATGCCTTGATATCTCCCTGCTAAGCCATCTGCTTCTTTAATTTTTGTAGTGAACACTTCTCAAAATTGCAGAAACATCTGAGACATCACACCCATCATGTACTCTTCACTTCTACCCACACAATTTACCAATAGTGAAAACCTTCCAGTTGCCCTGTAACAGTTTTGTGGTAGTACTGTAGAATGTGTGGGGCTATACTGTTGTCTAGCTTCAGCTGGTGATGAGGTTTTCATCAGTGCCAGTCTGCTTTCAGACTCTCCAGTTCCAAGGCCACATTTCAAGGTCTCCTTCCAAGGACCACGCCTGGTCTCTTAAGTTTGGTTCCCTGGGAAACAGATTCTGAGATTCTGAGTTGCTTGAAGATCCAGTTAGTTGAATGCACTCTGAACAATTACCTGCAGGAAAGAGAAACAGGGGGACATACGATTGGGAAGAGGGATAATTTTTCACTGTGATGCAATTTTTACAACAGGATCTTCAGCTTGCTGATAACATGGAGAGCTCTGAGTTTTGTCTCTTGGAGACCTCCCAGTTGAGCCACTATGGCTTGTCCTTCATATTCCCAGTCATAAGTGTATGCCACCCTCGGGAGGTTTTGTAACATTGGGTGAGGGAGCTTCCATAGATTAGGAAACAGCAACAACGCTTGTGTCTATGGTGTCAGGAGCCAATAATTCAGACAGATGGGCCATGAATGTTTCTATTTTGGAAGATCTGAAGTGTGCCCAGCACAGCATTCTGGTACAAATCATGCTTTTCCCTGATTCTAGTAACAGATGCAAACCATATTTTTATTGTCAATTTACTATATTAGTTTCTGAGAGTAATGATTGATGGTGGTGGTGGTTTAGTCATTAAGCCCTGTCCAGCTCTTTCAACCTTATGAGTTGTAGCCCAGCAGGCTCCTCTGTTCATGGGATTTCCCAGGCAAGAATACTGGAGTGGGTTGCCATTTCTTTCTCCAGGGGATCTTCCTGACCCTAGGATCGAACCTGGGTTTCCTGCACTGCAGGTGAATTCTTTACTAACTGAGCCACCAGGGAAGCCCAGTGATCGATATGTCTGTGCAATTCAATAACATTTTCTATGTCTGCTCAGTCAGTTTGAGATCTATTAAAAATCCTCTGCAGTTTGTCCTCATTCTACATTTTTATCCCTATCATTCATTATTACTCTTAGAGTAAGCATTATTCTCCAACCAAACTAGGCTGTGTCCAATTTTCCCCTCACTGTCTCCAAGCATCTGTTTATACTGCAGTTAGCTCTCTGGAGTAATCTCATTTCCTATGTTTATATATGTTTAAGACATCTAACTATAGTTTACAGCTGAGGCACTGACAATGTATCTTACTTCTGAACAATAAAAACTTGAATTATGAAGCCATTGAGATGATCAATTACAAAGAGAGAGATAAACTCAAACAGGTACAATATTTTTGAAATAAAAACAATAGATCATAATTCATTGGGAGATGCTGAGTGTTTCAGTGACTAATTCCATCTAATAGGAAAGAAGATGATAGATTAAACCAAGTGGAATATATTTGGTCAGTTTATTTTCCAGGCTGTATAAATGATAGTGGTAGTATGGGTTTAGGATTTGGGATATTTAATTATACTTACGGGTCTTCTCAGGTGGCTCAGTGGCAAAAACAAAACAAAAACAAAAACAAAAAAACTCGCCTGTCAATGCAGGAGACATGAGTTCAATCCTTGGGTGGGAAAGATGCCCTGGAGAAGGAAATGGAAACCCACTCCAGTATTCTTGCCTGGAGAATTCCATGGACATTAGAACCTGGCAGGCTACCATCCATGGGGTCACAAAGAGTCAGCCACCACTTAACAAATAAGCATAGACACAGTTACATTTTGAGAGATAGTAACCACATATAGTGCAATGAGGATAAATAGAAACCCTGCTAGATATTTTAACAAAGTGAATTTTATACCAGGATTTGTAAACCCAGAACTGGAGACATGGAAGCATACACAGAGACTACTTAGGTAACCCAGAAATGTTAACTGTACAGAACAGCGAACTGCTGATCCTATTTGCGATGCCAATTGTCTTGCTGTTTACACTGTGCGCACTGTTCACTGAACCCAGGGTAGGCAAGGTCTGAGCTAAGTCTGCGAGGAGACTGGAGGAGCCTTTGGAACTGCTGGCACGTTTTTTCTCTCCTGGCTGACGCAGCAGCCCCAGCAGTAGACACACTATATTCTCTCCTCTCATGGCTGACCCAAGGGACACAGCCCTGATGCAGCATTAATGCCTCGGTTTCTTTAGATGGAGCTCAGGTATGGGTACTGCACACAGCAGCTGGTGACCAAGCAGGTACCTCGTGGTGTGCATGCGCAGTGCTATAAACAAGCTCAGCTCTTACATAGTCATTATTTACAAAACATGGAGCGAGAGAGCCTGAACATGGCATCTTGGATAATTTGCTTTCTCCCCAGAAGCCTCTGGGGGCATCCCTGATAGCTCAGATGGTAAAGAATCCACCTGCAATGCAGGAGACCCTGGTTTGATTCCTGGGTCAGGAAGATCTGCTGGAGAAGGGATGGGCTATCTACTCCAGTATTCTTGGGCTTCCCTTGTGATTCAGCTGGTAAAGAATCTGCCCGCAGTGCGGGAGATCTGGGTTTGACCCCTCGGTTGGGAAGATCCCCTGGAGAAGGGAAAGGCTACTCACTTCAATATTCTGGCCTGGAGAATTCCAGGGACTGTGTAGTCCATGGGATCGCAAAGAGTCTGACACGACTGAGTGACTTTCACTTTCACTTTCCACAAGCCTCTATCCCTAGGACTAAAGAAGCAAAAGGATGTTTGATATTATCAAAATCTAGAGGCTCAGTAGAGGTTTCTCCTGAAAGTTAGACCCAAAAGTTAGATCCAGATGTCCCAGAAAGCAAACAAAATTCACTTGCTTCTCAGACAGTGGAGCTGGTTTGCAGAGTACTGTAGGTGAAGTGCCTTGGCTATGTTGCCTCTGACCATAACATCAGGAACACAAGTCAGATGTCATTCTTCTCCCCCTGCCTCCCAGTGTCTCTCTGTGCCACCTATTAGTAAACACTGGCCAGAAGTCAGCTGGGAAAGAGAATGATAAATCTGCAGAGTCACAGCCTCAGTGTCACAAATCAGAGTATAGAGAGTAATACTTGGATCAAAGCCACAAGGAAAGTGAAGTAGCTCAGTCGCGTCTGACTCTTTGAGATCCCATGAACTGTAGCCTACCAGGCTCCTCCATTCATGGAATTTTCCAAGCAAGAGTACAAGAATGGGTTGTCATTTCCTTCTCCAGAGGATCTTCCTGACCCAGGGATTGAACCCAAGTCTTCCCCGTTGCAGGCAGATGCTTTACCGTCGAAGGCAGTTCCTAATTGGTCCAGGGTTGCAGATCAGGTCTGGTAAAGGACACACACGTGCTATCTCACAGTCAAGACAGAGTTCAAATGGACACGGTTATTAGTTTTGGCGTCTTCTGAATTGTAAACCTCAGGAATAAACTGTTTGAACTTCTGTTCCCTCATAAGGCTATTCTCTTAAATTCCACTTCATGTCTGGCTTTTCTAATTTCAGTATCGATCACTTTATGAACTAGCTTTGCAATAAAATAAAGTATAGCTTCCTGATTCCCAAGAGACTAATTTATTTTAGTGTCTCTACTCCCTTTTCAAGGTATGTATAGCCACCATGAGCGCATTGCATTCTTGACCTCACTGTACTCTTTACCTACTAGGAATCTGTACAATAGGTTTTTTTTACTACTTGAGCATGCATTGTTCAACAGCCATAAAGGTTAATGTCCATTATATATTCCACTTTAATTTTTTCAAAATACAAGATTTGTATGAATTTTCACAACTCTTATTTTATGAAAAAAAAAAAAATTTGCCCATGGAGAAACATTTTAAATAGAGTACATGTTTATGCCGAAAATAATTCCACCCACACGTATTTAAACCTTTCATCACAGAATGCATCAAACCTTTAAAGCTGCATATTCTACAGAAGTAGTGTTTTATTAATAACAAGTTCACAAGGATGAACAACAAATACATTTCCAAAAATGTACCACATGTTGGTACAGATTATAATGTTTGAAAAGGTGAAATTGCCTTCAGAAATATTTCTTGAGTTAAACAATTGTAAAGAACTGTTTTTCTTACTAAAATCCTAAGAATTTTCTTTTCTTTTTGACTTACTGACCACATTTCACAGCTCTTTAGTATGAGTCCTAAAGGCTTAATGGATTTGTTTAATTTTAATCATATATGCATGAAATTGCAGCAAATACAAATAGCCTTTATATATGCACTTCATTTGGAAATAGCATCTTCCCAATTAGCAAGACAAAAGGAAACTTAGAACAGACATGACAATTAACATTTTTCTTGTAGTGTTTTGTCTATATAGAAATTTATAAAATTTTAATTTTATGATGTAAATTTTTTTATAATCTGAATTTTTCATATACCATAGCCAAGACTGCAACATGACATGTTTGCTCAATTCTAGAAGATTTTTCCTTAATCACTGTATATCCTGATGTATGTGTATGTGCTCTGTCACTCAGTCATGTCTGACTCTTTGCAACCCCATGGACTGTAGCCCACCAGCCTCCTCTGTTCAAGGGATTTCCCAGGCAAGAATACCTGAGTGGGTTGCCATTCCCTTCTCCAGGGGATCTTCCAGACCCAGGGATTGAACCCAAGCCTCCTGCATTGCAGGCAGATTCTTTACCATCTGAGCCACCAGGGAAGCTGAGGCTGTGGGTCCTTGTGACTGTTAAGTCCCTGTTCTCTCTGTTCAGTGGCAGGTGCTGCACATTCAGCTCTTCCCATAATCTGAGAGCAAGAATCCCTCCCTTACCAATGTGGTGAATAGGAGATGATTAGAATGCACAGATTTTTGGGAGACTTTTATCACATATAAGCACACATACTCTCTAGAGGGCAAGTGTAGCCCCGTCAGTAAGGATTCAGTGGAAATCAGCCGATTGCCTTACTCCCAAAGAAAGTAGGAGAAGCTAAGTTTTTGTTCCTACAGATGAAAGAGTCCTAACCTTTACATCCAAATCCATGAAGATGCAAAAGTGTTTTCTCTTACTACTTTTACTGGCAATTTGCTGCCTGGAACTTGGCAGGCGTATTGGGCCAGAGACCATTGCAAGCCAGTTTGCCTGGAGGAATTATTATTGCTTAAAATCCACCAACAATCAGATCTGAGCATCTATGAATAGCTCAGGCCAATGAGAGCACATTAATGTGTAGTTCATGTCCAGCATAGAAAAGCAGATGTGCAGAAATGGACCGCCCTTAGAGAAATACAAATGACAAAAAAGATAGATAACTTCAGTACAAACAACAAGAGCGACAACCACGATAATGAGAGTACTTCATGAAAGTCCACTTCAGCACAAGAAAGGATCAAAAATTTTCATATTTTCATATAACAAATATTATAAGGTTCAGATTTTTTAAATAACATATTTATGCATGAATAACTGAATCATATTGCTATACATCTGAAACTGATATAACATTGTGAATCAACTATATTTTAATAAATAAATAATAATGTTGAAGCATTTTAGTGGATGAATAGAAAAAAATGGATAGTGTGTGTTCATTGCTCAGTCATGTCCTGCTCTTTGCAACCCCATGGAATGTACCTCTGTCCATGGAATTCTCCAGGCAAGAATACTGGAGTGGGTTGCCATTCCCTTCTTCAGAGGTTCTGTCTGATCTAGGAATCAGACTGGTGTCTTCTGCATTACAAGCAGATTATTTACTGCCTGAAAAACAGGGGAACCTTCCTAAAGGAAGGATCCAATCCAATGTGCTATGCACAGTCATGCCCAACTTTTTGAGACCCATATGGACTGTAGCCTGCCAGGCTCCTCTGTTCATGGGATTATCCAGGCAAGAATGCTGGAGTGGATTGTCATTCTCTTCTCCAAGGGGTCTTCCCAACTCAGGGATAGAACCGAGTTCTTCTGAATTGAAGGCAGATTCTTTACCATATGAGCAACTCAATGATAAAATCATAGTGGCTAATCTCAACAATCAAATGAAAGATATATCTCAAAATTCAAAGCAAAATATCCAGAATTGGAAATCAAAAGAAGAAACAAGAAACAAAATGAAGAAACAAGAATGTGAGGGTCTTACTAACTAGGGGCATTGCTCACACAATTACAAGAGAGCCATTTATACAGCAAAATCCCCAGACTTCTGTTTTGTGGTGTTTCCAGATCCAGGAAAATTCTCCTGTAAGCAGTGAGTTCAGAAAATCAGAACAGCAGAGGAACCAAGGAAGGGAGATGGTAGTAGAAATTTTCTCTGTTACGAAAGAATCAGCAGATGAAAAAGGCTCACAGAAGTTTCTGGAAGCTTAGTAAGAAAGGACAGATCTAGGCATGCCCTGCTCTAGCTACAGAATGCCAAGGACAAGGAAAGTGTCACAGGCTCAGGCAGAACAATAGACATGAAAACAGTATCTACTTCACAGAGAGTGGAGAGCTGACCCTTACTGAGCTGGACTGATCGGACAGATTAGTGGCCAGGGACCATTTTGAATAATAGCCTTTTTATATTATAGAAAGCAGAGAGCTGACCCAAATCAATGCCCTTGCTACCTGGTCAGGGACAATATGACAGCTGGCCAGCAGAGGCATTGACCTCTAATTCCTCATTCAGGGCTGTGCTGCAACTGAGAGAAAACTTTGGCTAGGACTGCGTTTTCACTAAGCCACAGCCGAGACCATAGGACATTACTTAAAAAAAAAATAATTTTCATATATCAATCTTTTATTTCTCTAAGGAAAAAAATGTAATTGTGTCAGAATAGAATGGACTGATTTTTTTTTTTCTTAATTTAGTGAAATGAAATTTGTAAATGTTTTGGCATCAAAAGTAATAAACCTCTTAGTTCATCTTGTGTTGACAAGTGTGTGTCAGATCTCAGACTATTTTGATGGGTTGGAGGCTTTTGAGGAGGTGGTCAGTGCAAAGCAGGTGTTCTAAAGAAATGAAAGGGGAGACTAAAAATTATATAATTTGGTGTCTATTCCCCCTTTTGAGTGAGTATGTTAAGTAGTTTGAATAGGAAACAGGAGTCCAAAATGGTGGTGGCTAAAAGACAAGGAAGGGAAAAAAGCCTGCGAAAATAGAACAAAAGAAGGTCAAAGGAAGGTCCGAGGACCTGAGTGAGGACCTCAGGTAGAACAAACAGCACTCCTGGCTAGCCCAATTTACATAGGGCAGGCCCAGGGGGAGGAAGAAAACATATAAAAAGAGGAGCCAAAGCGCGCGCGCTCTCTCTCTCCCCCGTGTGCTGGCAAGCTCCCTACTCTTTTCTCTTATCTCTTTGAGTCAGCATGCCATCACACCTCGAGGATGGATTCTCTTGCTGTTTTCTAAATAAAATAGAGCTGCAACACTGATTTGTCTAAGAGCTATAACAAGGTCTATCTAAGACCCAAGAGCTGTGACGCGTCAAGGGCTTTAATGTCCTCACTCCAAATCTCTGTTGTGATGAGACAGAACCGAGGAGCATACACTCACCTGACAAGTATGACATCCACATAACCTAGAAAGTTTTAGAACAGATAAGAAGTAGGCAGAGGAATGTATGCTCTTTCTATACATCTGAATTTTATCTACCTGAATCTGTTGAATACATTTAACTTTTTGTCGCTATAGTTTGATGAAGATGTAACTTGTTCTAGAATTTTTCTAGAATTCTAGTTCTGAGAGGTTTATGCTCTTTAATTGTTGTAATAGCAGTTGTATAATACAATGCTGGTTGGCAAGTTCCCTTCTGATGTTTATTTTTGGCAATGCAAAATGTTCTTGTTTGGGAAGTTTTCAAAGAGAGAAACAATGTCTAGTGTGAGTTTTAGTAGATGAATTTTATTTGGGATATAAATATTTACTTGCACATTTTTTTTTTTTCTATTTCAGATGTTGTGACTCAGTTCTTTCCCCATTTTAGGTCTCTGAATGTTAGAGAAAACTTTGGAGAAACAGGCATCTGAGGGCTTCTAGTGAGAAAAATCTGCAAAAGCATGATTAGTCTTATTAGTATGCAGATATACCTAATAAAAGAACAATACAATGCTATTTTTCATTCAGTAGCTTGTCAAATATTGTTTTAAATAAGAAGATTTGGCTTTGGAAAAGTGGATGTTTGTACACTGCTACAGTTTTACAGGATAGCTTGGTAAAATATTTCTGGATAGTTATTTAACAAAACTTAGTACTAATTTGTGACTGAGCTATTCCAATTATATGAATTAATCTTTAGGCAATCCATCAATCATATCAATACCAGATTATAGAGAATTCTTACTGAGATTTGTTTTGTAATACCCTCAAAAGAAAAATAATCCAAATGTCTTACAATATGCTAATAATAACACATTTTCACATATTCAGTTTTGCAATGCAATTAAGAATAAAAATGATGATTTCAAATGTGTTCTTACATTTATTGACACACAAAGATGAGCATTACTTATTATTACATATAAATGATGATTTTAGTATAAAATGCAAATACATTTCACATACGGTTTTACATAAATGATACATATGTATAATTTATATACACATTTTCATACAGTTCATGCAGTAATAACCTCTATTACCATGTTTTTCTCTACTATTAAAATTTATCAAAATATTAACATACTCTTTTTCTACAAGAAATTTATTTTTTTCCAGCTTTGTTGGGGTGTAATTGCAAGTAAAATTTTACACATTTAGGGGGTACAATGTAATAGTCTGATATGTATGTATGTATATATATATATATATATATAGTGAATTAACAAACTCACTTATTATTTCTTAAACTCATAGTATTTTAAAAATGTATTCCATAAACATTTATGATCCCAGTTTATGAAACTCCAGTACTTTGACCACCTCATGCAAAAAGTTGACTCATTGGAAAAGACCTTGATGCTGGGAGGGATTGGGGGCAGGAGGAGAAGGGGACGACAGAGGATGAGATGGCTGGATGGCATCACTGACTCGATGGATGTGAGTCTGAGTGAACTCCGGGAGTTGGTGAGGGACAGGGAGGCCTGGCGTGCTGTGATTCATGGGGTCACAAAGAGTAGGACATGACTGAGGGACTGATCTGATCTGATCTTATGTGCCAAACACATATGGTAGTGAGAAAATTGGACAAAACATCTGTCCTCATAAAGTTTATATTTTAGTAGAAGGAAACAGGTGGGATGATTTGGGAGAATGGCATTGAAACATGTATATCATATATGAAATGAATCGCCAGTCCAAGTTTGATGCACGATACTGGATGCTTGGGGCTGGTGCACTGGGACGACCCAGAGGGATGGTATGGGGAGGAAAGAGGGAGGGGGTTTTGGGATGGGGAACACGTGTATACCTGCAGATTGATGTTGATGTATGGCAAAACCAATACAATGTTGTAAAGTAATTAACCTCCAATTAAAATAAATAAATTTATATTAAAAAAAGAAATATTTGTGACAAATAATCAAAGTCAGTGTTAGTTTAAAACTTATTGATCTGTATTTAAAGGAAATGTTAAAAAAATTAACAGCAAATAATCTAAACAAGCAGGAAAATACAGCTAATGCTACTAAAATGATTCCAGGACACATGGTTAATATGACATAGAAAGCAAACGTGTTAGTCACTTAGTCGTGTCTGATTCTTTGCAATCCCATGGACGGCTCCTCTGTCCATGGGATTCTCCAGGCAAGAATACTGGAGAGGATTGCCATTTCCTTCTCCAGGGTATCTTCCTGACCCAGAGATTGAATGCGGAGTGCTGTCACTAATGAGGAACAGGGTATGGAGTAAACAAATATAACTGTACGAGAACTATGGATGCTGAGAGTGGGATGAAATGAGAGCAAGAACCACAGTCTGCTAAGAATTTTAGCACATTTTACTGTATACCTAAGTTTAACAAGATTTTGACTTTCAAATACCATAAGCCACACAGACAGAAATCATAGATAAAAGATTTCACATAGCCAGCAGATTTTACCTTGAAGGGCAGAGTCTATGTATAAATTAAGGTGCAGCAAGCAAAAATTAGTTTATTTTTTTATTTACAACTTTTATTATTAATAGAAAAAAATCCAGTATCTTGAAGGTTTATTCAGAAAAGAAGCTGAATGTCTCCTATTTCAGATGATTCTAGAGGACTCTCTAAGGTCTAAATCCTTTCCAAAATTGATTTATATTACACCCTATATGTGCTCAGCCGTGTCCAACTCTGCAACTCCATGGAGTGTAGCTCACGAGGTTCTTCTGTCCATGGAATCTTCTAGGCAAGAATACTAGAGTGGGTTGCCATTTACTACTCCAGAGGATATTCCCCACTCAGGGATCAAACTCAGATGTCTGACATCTCTGCGATGGCAAGAAGATTCTTTACCACTGTACCACCTGGGAAGCCATATTATACCCTGTGCTGCTGCTAAGTCACTTCAGTCGTGTCCGACTCTGTGTGACCCCGTAGACGGCAGCCCACCAGGCTCCCCCGTCCCTGAGATTCTCCAGGCAGGAACACTGGAGTGGGTTGCCATTTCCTTCTCCAATGCATGAAAGTGAAAAGTAAAGTGAAGTCGCCCAGTTGTGTCCGACTCTTAGCGACCCCATGGACTGCAGCCCACCAGACTCCTCCATCCATGGGATTTTCCAGGCAGGAGTACTGGAGTGGGGTGCCATTGCCTACTCCAATATTATACCCTATAGTCCAAGCAAAACAAACATCACTAAAATCCCACTTCTTGAACTGTATTTGGAAATTTGGTTTCAATCTCCAGATGTTTGGAATGGAGTATTTCTGGTGGCACAAAAACAAAGACAAAAACTGCTTTTGGTTGTTCTAGCTGGATCCTAATGTCTGCTAAGAACTTGCTTGATATTTTACATGCATGAACTTATATGCAGTTAAGGAAAAAAATCACTTCTAGGGGTAGATACCACAGTGTACATGTCTCCACACAATGCAGACATACTATATTTAATAATGCCTGTGTGAAGTTTTCCTCTTGTATGATTATAACATTCATTTATTAAATTTTATATTAAAAAGATGGAGAGTTTCAATCTTCTAAGACCTGGAAATTCCTGTTTCAGGAAAAATAATTTAAATGTATATTATTCCTATGGTTAAAGATCTCAACCAGGCCGAAGTGTTGAAATAGGGAATTATGTAGAGTATTTTTTTGTGTGTGTGTAATAAAGTTTTATTAAAGTATAAAGGAGATAGAGAAAGCTTCTGACATAGGCATCAGAAGGGGGCAGAAGGGTAATTAAAAACAAAGTCTCCTACCAAGTCAGAAAAACCTCTGCAAAGGGAGAAGAAAAATAAAAGTTTCATTATTAAATAAGCTTTAAATCAGGATTTGATGTGAAATCACAGGCAATCCTCCAAAGAGACTGAGAAGTCAGAAAGGAATCTTGCCGTTTTATACAGCCAAGCAGACACAAGCCGTTAAACACAGATTCACAAATGAATGATGGCTAATCCTCCAGTGAAAGGAAATAACAGCACCACTTGTCACGTGGTGTATCCCCAGTTCACCTGGTAATTAGGATGACCATTTGTATCAACTAATTGGCTTTTTCCAAAGGGAAAATAAACTTCTCATATCTTTATGCCAGAATTTAAAGACAGGCACCCACCCAAATTAGCCTCCTACTTTACCAAAGAAACTGGGAGATAGGGGCACCCTTTTTCTTGATGATAACATTTCAAAGAGATGGTTCCTCGGCCCTTGAAGAAACACTGGTAGGTTGTAAAACTAAGAGGTTTGTTTAGCTGGCAAAAATGTTTAAATACATCTCAGAGAACCAGAGGAAGAGCTTAAAATTGCAAGTTTTCCAAGGTAAATGTTCAAAGAAAATGATATCTATTTCTTTTTCTTTCTATCAGAAAGAATAGTTCTTTTTTTTTGTTTGTTTGCTTGTTTGTTTTTAAATACTGTATTTACCTTTGCAGTGTGCGCACACTCGTGTGAGCTAAGTCACTACAGTCGTGTCCAACTCTTTGCAACGCTATGGACTGCAGCCCACCAGGCTCCTCTGTCCATGGGATTCTCCAGGCAAGAAAACTGGAGTGGATTGCCATTTCCTCCTTCAGGAGAAGGGAAATGCTTTCCTTTCTCTCCTTCCTGGAGATGGGAAAGACCATGGGGTTGCAAAGAGTCTGACATGACCGAGCGACTTTCACTGCTCCAGAGAATCTTCCTGACCCAAGGATCGAACCCACATCTCTTCTGTCTCCTGCATTGGCAGGTGGGTTCTCTACCACTAGCACAACTTGGGAAACCCTCCAGTGTCCATATCTTTATATTATGTATACAGTAATGAGCATATCACTTTAATAAACATAAGGTGAGAAATTTAATGCATTCTTATCATAAGCAAGTGTATTTCTTGTCAACAATCATAAGGAAAGAAATTAATTGAGGAAATACTGATTCTGACAGGAAAGATTATAGCTGATAGGAAATATTTATATTGAAGTCAATAATTACAACTTCTTTTATAAGAATTGCATCTTCAATCAGCATTCAAGCAAGAACATCGATGTTTGGCCATCTTTAGTTTTTTTTTTTTGTATAAATATCATAGCAAAATAGAAGCATTTTTATGACTTTAATGTTTTAATAAAAATAGTACCAAAAATCAGATGCCATAGATAATTTAATTGGGAAACTGAATTGTGTTGACAAGAAGTATGAGAGTAGATACTAATGCATGTGATAATAATTTTTGAAATTGTTCCTTGCAAAAGATAATCATAAATTAGAAGCAGGCAAGGGAAAACCTTGAACTGATTGCAATTTAGGCTTATAATGGTAGTAAGTGTTTCCCAGTAATCTCATAAAGAGTAATGTAGATATTCTTTATTGAAATTGGATTCCCTGTCTTCACATTCACTGAACAAATTTGAAATCAAACAGACATACAAAACACTAAAGGTGGTACTTTTTTCCTTTGGATTTTAAGGTGGAAACGATTGTTCCTTTGCCTTGGAACTTTACACAGAACATACCTCACGGTAAGCAATCTAATAAGTGACATTTTGGGGCTCATGTTTTGCTTCACAATTTTAAAAGGAGTGACATTTAGGAAGCAATTTTTCATGAGCTAACCAAATTGGATACAGAACAAGCATGAAGCAGTTCAATTATAAAGCACTCACTGCCTCACTGAAGCAGCAAGAAAGTGGAAAGGGAACCGTAGAACACTGATTTTACATTCATTTTATATAATTTTGAGGTCACTTTTGTGATCTTACATTATTCATTTATCAGCATCAAAATTTTGAAAGCAGCAGATGTTTATAAAATTTACAGTGTTTATAAAATAAGACAAATGCATATCATATAAATTCTATAATAGTTCCTGGTTTAGAATAAGTGCTCCAGCAATGGTAGATATTTTGTTACCATTTAGGTTTCCACATCACATTGCAGCTTCAAAAAGATTCTGGAAATGTGCACAGTAACATTCATCCCTGAAAGAAAATTTTATAGTTTAAAGTCTGAAGTGCATAAGCCAAAAAGAGTTGAATACATCCAACATATTTTTGAAAAATTTTAATCTAATTAATATTTTGTTAAACTATATAATAAAGTATATAAAGTAACAAAAAGGAAAATAGAAGTCTGCCTATAGTAATCTGCACCACACATTATAACAAGAGAAAACCTGAATGTGGGAAAAAGAACAGTAAAAATAAAAAAAAAAAAGATAAACTGAAGAATAAAATTTAGTGTGAAAAATGCATTATTGTTTAGTCACTAAGCTTTGTCTGACTGTTTTGCCACTCTATGGATTGTAACCTGCCAGGCTTCTCTGTCCAAGGGATTTTTCAGGCAATACCATTTGCTTTAGCAAGAGTAGCATATTCAGCTTTAAGTTTTCTGGTAAAATGCAAACAAAAATGCATATTTAAAAATGTGTTAATTTACTTAAAATAGCAACAAGGGAAATGCATATATATATATATGTATATATATGTTATATATACATATATTTTTTTTCCCATTTTTGAGATCTAAAAGAAGTTTCTTAATTAAGTCTTTAAAATGGAAATTGTTTTAGATCAAGAAAAAGCATGCTATTGCCTTTATTATCAGTAAATGATTTTATTCAGTAAGGTACCTCCTTTGTGAAATAAAATGAAATCACTTATATCAAGGGGTTTTTTAATGGATAATTTTAAATGGATCCAAGAGGCCATCAGAACTGAAAGTGAAAGTCATTCAGTCCTGTCTGACTCTTTGCGACCCCATGGACTATACAGTCCATGGAATTCTCAAAGCCAGAATATTGGAGTGGGTAGCCTTTCCCTACTTCAGGGAATCTTCCCAACCGTGGGATCAAATCCAGGTCGCCTGCCTTTCAGGCAGATTCTTCACCAGTTGAACTGCCATTAAAGAGGTATGAAAGCATGTCTTCACCTGGTGGAAACATGAACTTTTGAACTAGTCCAAACCACAAATATTCGAAGAACTCTGAAAGAACACTTGCAAATTGTCAGAGCAGTGGACTTTTCCTTCCTCACTCAATCCTGGTGAGTCATGACTAGCTTCTGCCCACAAACTCCAATTAAAATTTTTGTACTGAAAATCTCCCTGCTTTGTCTTTAAAAGCCCCTGACTTTTGGTCCTTATTGGGACACTGTTTAGGTTGGCATTCAAATCTGTATAACCTTAATTGCAATTATTTGATCCCAAGTTAATGCTTTCTGCTTTATTATTGCCTCCTAGGTTTATTTAGGATAATTCATTTTAAAAATATTCTCTTTTGAAGTTAATATATACTACCAAAGCAAAGAACAATAATTCTCTAATGAACTAAAATAGAGGTTTACATATCCCAGTTTTTGTATATATATGTGTGTGTTTATGTGTGTGTGTTCATGGGGTTCTCAAGGTCAGTAGGTGCCCAATATGCTACTGGAGATCAGTGGAGAAATAACTCCAGAAAGAATGAAGGGATGGAGCCAAAGCAAAAAGAATACCCAGCTGTGGATGTGACTGGTGATAGAGGCAAGGTCCAGTGCTATAAAGAGCAATATTGCATAGGAACCTGGAATGTCAGGTCCATGAATCAAGGCAAATTGCAAGTGGTCAAACAAGAGATGGCAAGAGTGAATGTCGACATTCTAGGAATCAGGGAACTGAAATGGACTGGAATGGGTGAATTTAACTCATATGACCATTATATCTACTACTGCGGGCAGGAATCCCTCAGAAGAAATGGAGTGGTCATCATGGTCAACAAAAGACTCTGAAATGCAGTACTTGGATGCAATCACAAAAATGACAGAATGAACTCTGTTTGTTTCCAAGGCAAACCATTCAATATCACAGTAATCCAAGTTTATGCCCCAACCAGTAATGCTGAAGAAGCTGAAGTTGAACGGTTCCATGAAGACCTACAAGACCTTTTAGAACTAACACGCAAAAAAGATGTCCTTTTCATTATAGGTGACTGGAATGCAAAAGTAGGAAGTCAAGAAACACCTAGAGTAACAGGCAAATTTGGCAATGGAATAGGGAATGAAGCAGGGCAAAGACTAATAGAGTTTTGCCAAGAAACTGCACTGGTCATAACAAACACCCTCTTCCAACAACACAAGAGCAGACTCTATACATGGACATCACCAGATGGTCAACACCGAAATCAGATTGATTATATTCTTTGCAGCCAAAGATGGAGACGCTCTATACAGTCAACAAAAACAAGACCAGGAGCTGACTGTGGCTCAGACCATGAACTCCTTATTACCAAATTCAGAATTAAATTGAAGACAGTAGGGAAAACCACTAGACCATTCAGGTATGACCTAAATCAAATCCCTTATGATTATACAGTGGAAGTGAGAAATAGATTTAAGGGCCTAGATCTGATAGATAGAGTGCCTGATGAACTATGGAATGAGGTTCGTGACACTGTACAGGAGACAGGGATCAAGACCATCCCCATGGAAAAGAAATGCAAAAAAGCAAAGTGGCTGTCTGGGGAGGCCTTACAAATAGCTGTGAAAAGAAGAGAAGTGAAAGGCAGAGGAGAAAAGGAAAAATATAAGCATCTGAATGCAGAGTTCCAAAGAATAGCAAGAAGAGATAAGAAAACCTTCCTCAGTGATCAATGCAAAGAAATAGAGGAAAACAACAGAATGGGAAAGACTAGAGATCTCTTCAAGAAAATCAGAAATACCAAAGGAACATTTCATGCAAAGATGGGCTCGATAAAGGACAGAAATGCTATGGACCTAACAGAAGCAGAAGATATTAAGAAGAGATGGCATGAATACACAGAAGAACTGTACAAAAAAGATCTTCATGACCCAGATAATCATGATGGTGTGATGACTGACCTAGAGCCAGACATCCTGGAATGTGAAGTCAAGTGGGCCTTAGAAAGCATCACTACGAACAAAGCTAGTGGAGGTGATGCAATTCCACTTGAGCTATTCCAAACCCTGAAAGATGATGCTGTGAAAGTGCTGCACTCAATATGCCAGCAAATTTGGAAAACTCAGCAGTAGCCACAGGACTGGAAAAGGTCAGTTTTCATTCCAATCCCAAAGAAAGGCAATGCCAAAGAATGCTCAAACTACCAAACAATTGCACTCATCTCACACGCTAGTAAAGTAATGCTTAAAATTCTCTAAGCCAGGCTTCAGCAATATGTGAACCGTGAACTTCCTGATGTTCAAGCTGGTTTTAGAAAAGGTAGAGGAACCAGCGTTCAAATTGCCAACATCCGCTGGATCATGGAAAAAGCAAGAGAGTTCCAGAAAAACATCTATTTCTGCTTTATTGACTATGCCAAAGCCTTTGACTGTGTGGATCACAATAAACTGTGGAAAATTCTGAAAGCGATGGGAATACCAGACCACCTGATCTGCCTCTTGAGAAATTTGTATGCAGGTCAGGAAGCAACAGTTAGAACTGGACATGGAACAACAGACTGGTTCCAAATAGGAAAAGGAATACGTCAAGGCTGTATATTGTCACCCTGCTTATTTAACTTATATGCAGAGTACATCATGAGAAATGCTGGACTGGAAGAAACATAAGCTGGAATCAAGATTGCTGGGAGAAATATCAATAACCTCAGATATGCAGATGACACCACCCTTATGGCAGAAAGTGAAGAGGAACTAAAAAGCCTCTTGATGAAGGTGAAAGTGGAGAGTGAAAAAGTTGGCTTAAAGCTCAACATTCAGAAAACGAAGGTCATGTCATCTGGTCCCATCACTTCATGGTAAATAGATGGGGAAACAGTGGAAACAGTGTCAGACTTTATTTTTTGGGGCTCCAAAATCACTGCAGATGGTGACTGCGGCCATGAAATTAAAAGACACTTACTCCTTGGAAGGAAAGTTATGACCAACCTAGATAGCATATTCAAAAGCAGAGACATTACTTTGCCAACAAAGGTTCGTCTAGTCAAGGCTATGGTTTTTCCAGTGGTCATGTATGGATGTGAGAGTTGGACTGTGAAGAAGGCTGAGCACGGAAGAATTGATGCTTTTGAACTGTGGTGTTAGAGAAGACTCTTGAGAGTCCCTTGGACTGCAAGGAGATCCAACCAGTCCATTTTGAAGGAGATCAGCCCTGGGATTACTTTGGAAGGAATGATGCTAAAGCTGAAACTCCAGTACTTTGGCCACCTCATGCAAAGAGTTGACTCATTGGAAAAGACTGTGATGCTGGGAGGGATTGGGGGCAGGAGGAGAAGGAGACGACAGAGGATGAGATGGCTGGATGGCATCACTGACTCGATGGACATGAGTCTCAGTGAACTCCGGGAGTTGGTGAGGGACAGGGAGGCCTGGCGTGCTGCGATTCATGGGGTCGCAAAGAGTTGGACAGGACTGAGCGACTGATCTGATCTGATGTGTGTGTGTGTAGTTTCCATATATATGGGTTTCCCGGATTGCTCAGCAGGTAAAGAATCTGTCTGTAATGCAGGAGACATGGTTTGAAACTTGTGTCAGGAAAATGGGTCCCCTGGAGGAGGAAATGGCAAGCCACTCCATTATTTTTGCTAGGATAATGCTACCGACAGAAGAGCCCCATGGGTTACACAGATTGCCTAGATGTCTAAGTGGTTGTTCGAAATCATTGAAAGGATACTGACTTTCATTGCCTAAAATGGTTTAATTATTTGAATTATATAGAAAGAGCTTTCAGTTTAATTTTTTTTCTTATCAAGAACTTTTTTGTAATTTATTTTAATCTAATTTTGTAAGTTACACTTTGAAAAGTTGTATTTTTGAATTTGAATTAATTTCATGTAGGCTAGAGTCATACATTTTGTTATTTAACAGTTATTAAAAAAGCTGTCAGCGATATAGATTTTTATCAAGAATCTAGTTTGAGGAAAGCTGTACAAAAATACATGTATTCAAGGACTAAATTCACTTATGATGTTAACATGGATGCATTTTACATATATGCTTATGATGTTTTTGAAAGTTTGCCTAGTCTGAATGGAATGGAAACAATACGAATGCTTTCATAAGTTAGCAAAAAATTCGAGAGAAGATTCTGAAGGTCTTTTAAAATAAGAAACATGCTCCTTTGTCCAAAATGCTTCAGAGATGGTTCTTTAGTTTATTTTTAGAATTATGCCTCTAGAATTCCATTTAGAAGGACTCTCACTCAAATACAGATAAGAAAAGGAGCCTAAAGGGAAGATATAAGTGACTCACTGACATAAATAGCCTGGAGAATAGTTAGCTGAATCATACATAATAAACTTGAGTGAATAAAAAAAGCTAATAGGGGAAATATTGAATTATATTAATATAAATGTCTGTTTCCAGTCTATATGTGTTTATAATACATGGGTGAAATAATGCATTGAAATAATAGGAAGAATTAATGGCAATAATTTGGAAAAAGAAAGAGCTTATTATACAATGTTTTCCAGGGAGAATAACAATTATTACATACAGTAATTGATTAATTTTATACATATGCACACAAATGAACCATATACAGACACATTTCAAAGATTAATTCTAAGATTCTCCTTCTTGGACTCTTCTAAAATAGTGAAACGTTCCTCTAGTTTTCAACTTTCAATCCTGTAATTTACTTTTATTTACTACTAAGAATTGAAATGGTTAATATATGAGTCAGTGTTATCTTAAATTATCTTTCAATTTTGCTACAATAGCTACAGTCTTTTAATCTTCCACATATTCTTCCATTCTATTTTGCTTTCTGAACAGGAAAAACCTGTTCACAACGCATATATTTGAGTTCTATCCATTATGTCTTGACAATGAACATTATCTTCCACAAAATAGTGTTATTTATTTCATTCCAATGAGCATTTTATTAAGTGAAAGTATTTAATGATAAAATCAAGTGCTTTGAGATTTCCATTGATCATATGCTGCTGACTTATTTCCATGAACAATTCATATTACTTCCACTGACAAACTGGCAATGTCCCAATTCATCCAGACTCAACTGCACTCTGAATACCAATCTAAGAAGCAACTGTGTCAATTCTAATAATAAATAGATTGTTTTCAAAGAACTCAGGGATATTTTTTTGAAAAATTGTTACTTTTTATCACAAAGACTTTTCAAACTTGTTTCATGAAAATGATAGTAAAATGTGAATATCTTGTAATAGTGGGAAAAAAATGGGTGTCATAACTTTTGAAAGATAAAGCGTTTCAAATTTAAGGGATTTAGGACTTGGGAAATAGATAAAATGATCCTGGCCTTAGGGAACTCATTAATTCTACATAGGTTTGGTATCATATGTCCTTAAGAACTTATTTGAAATCTCATAACTTAAGATCTTCCTTTATTATTTGAATAATATATCATTTGATGAACATTAATCCTGGATTCTCAAAACTGTTTGCCAATATGTCCCCAAACTGACCAGTATCAGAAAATTAAGGATAAAATAGAGTTGCATTAAATGGCATTTGTATAGCTAATTTGGTGAGAAATTGATGGGAATTGAAGGAAATAACAAATTTCAAAATATTTTATAAAAGCCCATTTTAGGTCATCATAATATTAATATAAAAATACCTCCTATTAACACAGATAACTTTTAAATAATTGAATATTATAATTCCTTATATGTTTTGTGAGAAGACACATGTTTACAAAATTATATAATTAAAATGCTATGGAAAAATTAATATTTAGAACATTTCAAGTCTTTGAATATGTACAAAATAATGGAATGATATGAAATATTTATTGGTAATGTTACAACATATAAGTCTGACTCAATAATTTTCTTTCAAATCTCAGATTTATCTATGTAACTTGATGGTTACCAGAAAATTTGTGGCTAATAGTTGTAAAACTGCCCTCTTTTATAACATATGACAGTAAACTGTTTACTTGACTTATTTTGCTTTTATCAACAACCAGCTGTTTTTCTTTCTTTCTCACCTAAACCTACTTTGTTATCCCACCAACATAACATTATTTTGTCAAAAGTTATTCTCTTTGCACTTTTGCTTTCTAATGACTATCTAGAGATCAGAATAACCTTATTTAATTGGAAATCAAATCACATCCTATCTGTCTAAAATTCTTCCAATGACTTCTGTTTCTTTAAAATGACCTTCAGAAAATTAAGATATTCCTATCAGTCTTCAGTACTCTAATTTCACTTAATTACATTCTTTTCACTTTAATTATATTTAAGCAACATTTTTTTCTTTCAGTTCCTTGACTATAGAAAGCACAGTCCTACCTCAGAACCTTTGTACTTACTGACTGAGCTGTGAGGTTTTTTCCCTTGAATCTTTGAATAACTTGATATTTGACTTCTAGTCATGTGGTGGCTATCTGAATTCCTCACAGAAATGCCAATTTGCTATATTTTAGCTTTAATAAGATGATCTTTCCCACCTCTGCTGATTTATTCCATTCACTTGTTTTTTTTAATCAGAAATTGTCTTTATTATTATTTTTTTTAACATGGCTTTAAATTTTATTTTATTTTTAACTTTACAATATTGTATTGGTTTCGCCATATATCGAAATGAATTCACCACAGGTATACATGTGTTCTCCATCTTGAACTCTCACTTGTTTAATTTTATTTATAGAATTTAAATGGAAATCTTTATATTTACATGTTTAATTGGTTTTTAATTGCTTCCTCTGCTAGCACATAAAGCAAGTATGTGAGAAGTGATCTGATTGTATTGTTTGCCATGCCATTCCCAATATTTAGAATATCACACATGAAAGATACTCAATAACTTTTTTTTAAATAAATGGATGGATCAAAAGCAAATAACAATTTTTTGTGTGTGGGAAAAAAAGGTACACTGAAAAATCTAATGTAAATTTCCAGCCTCTTTTGATGTTTCTTTCTATGTTTTTTCCTTGTCTTTTCTATTTCTTTGCTGATTCTAGACCAGTTTTTATAGTTTTCACCTATTTTAAGAATATAAAAATAAATTCATTATAGTGACAATGTTTTAAATGTTTAAACTAAGTTTAAGCTTTGTGGGATATTACTAATATATTGATTTGGGCAAAAATAATTCTAAAAGTCAAGTAGAATATAACTGATTTAAATATCTAGGATTTTTAAAGAACAAATTAAACTTATTTTATGTAAATAATATTATAAGAGAATACTTGGTAAGGAAGAAAAAAGAACAAAGCAAAACACCAGAATTGAGTGTATCATAATTTATACATGATGGAAACATGAGGAAAACAGAAACAGAAATAAGCAAAATTGACTGAATTTTATTTAAAAAATGAGGACTGGAATTTACAAGCTTGAAATGGTTCAGCTACTAAACACCAATATCAGATGTTACACCATGGGGATTAAGGAAGCTGCAGGGAAGGGGCTGGAGGATGTGTTTAACCCACAGACTCCTTGAAGGTGTTATAAGCCAGCCAAGGTAAAACAGACAAACAAAATAAATTTTAAAAAATCAATAACAACTAAGCAGTTATGAGAGAAAAAAAATTAGGGACGAAAGATAATGGAAAAAAAAAATCCAAAATGGGAAGGAACATGTAGATAAATCTTTGTTCATAGATCATGAGATACTTAGAAAATTCACATATATGGTCAAAAGATTTCAATAAGGATGTCAAGATAATTCAATGGAGAAAGGACAGTCTCTTCAACATAAAGTTCTGGGAAAACAGGATATTCACATACAAAAGAATGAAGTTGGACTTGTACTAAGCACAATATGAAAAAGTTGACTCATAATGGATGGAAGGTTTAAAGTTAAGAGATAAGAACTATAAAACATTTAGCATAGAACATAAGGCAAAAGATTCACTACATTGATTTCACAATGATTTCTTGGATATGACAACAAAGACAGAGATGACAAAAGAGAAAATGGACAAATTTAGCTTCATAAAAATTAAAAAAAAGAAAAGCTTTTGTGCATTATGTAGAGTCTTCAGAATGTGAGAAAATATTTGTATACCATGTAACTGATAAGGGACTATATCCAGAATGTACAAACCACATTTAAAACTCAACAACAAGAAAATAATCTGACTCTAGAATGAGCAAATAACTTGAATAAGCATTTCATTAAAGATGTTTGCATTATCAATAGACACATGTAGAGATATTAGAAAAACCCATTAAAAACTGTGAAGAAATACTACCTGAAACCTGCTAAACAGTTACTATAAAATAACAACAGCAGAAAATAACAAGTATTGATGAGAATCAAGAAAAATTTGAAACCTTATAGACTCTTCCCAGAAATTTAAGGTGATATAGGAGAAGGCAATGGCAACCCACTCCAGTACTCTTGCCTGGAAAGTCCTATGGACTGATGACCCTGGTAGGCTGCAGTCCATGGGATCCCTAAGAGTCGGACACGACTGAGCGACTTCCCTTTCACTTCTCACTTTCATGCATTGGAGAAGGAAATGGCAACCCAGTCCAGTGTTCTTGCCTGGAGAATCCCAGGGACAGGAAGCCTGGTGGGCTGCCGTCTATGGGGTCACACAGAGTCGGACACGACTGAAGCGACTTAGCAGCAGCAGCAGCAGATGCTGTGAAAAACACTATGGCATGGAAGCTCCTCAGTTCAGTTCAGTTCAGTTAATCAGTCGCGTGCTACTCTTTGTGCCCCATGGACTGCAGCATGCCAGGTTTCCCTGTCCATCACCAACTCCCAGAGTTTACTCAAACTCATGTTCATTGAGCTGATAATGCCATCCAACCACTTCATCCTCTGTCATCCCCTTCTCCAGCCTTCAATCTTTCCTAGTATAAGAGTCTTTTCCAATGAGTCATTTTTTTGCCTCAGGTGGCCAAAGTATTGGAGTTTCAGCTTCAGCATCAGTCCTTCCAATGAATATTGAGGACTGATTTCCTTTAGGGTGGACTGGTTGTATCTCCTTGCTGTCCAAAGGACTCTCAAGAGTCTCTCCAATACCACAGTTCAAAAGCATCAATTCTTGGTGCTCAGTTTTCTTTATGTCCAACTCTTATATCCATACATGACTACTGGAAAAATCATAGCTTTGACTAGACATATATTTGTTGGCAAAGTAATGTCTCTGCTTTTTAATATGTCTAGGTTTGTCATAGCTTTTCTTCCAAGGAGCAAGCGTCTTTTAATTTCATGGCTGCAGTCACCATCTGCAGTGATTCTGGAGCCTCCCCCAAAATAAAGTCTTTCACTGTTTCCACATCTATTTTCCATGAAATGATGGGACCAGATATCATGATCTTAGTTTTCTGAATGTTGAGTTTTAAGTCAACTTTTTCACTCTCCTCTTCACTTTCTGCCATGACGGTGGTGTCATCTGCATATCTGAGGTTACTGATATTTCTCCCAGCAATCTTGATTCCAGCTTGTGCTTCTTCCAGCCCAGCGTTTCTCATGATGTACTCTTCATATAAGTTAAATAAGCAGGGTGACAATATACAGCCTTGACGTACTCCTTTTCCTATTTGGAACCAGTCTGTTGTTCCGTGTCCAGTTCTAACTGCTGTTTCCTGACCTGCATACAGATTTCTCAAGAGGCAGGTCAGGTGGTCTGGTATTCCCATCTCTTTCAGAAGTTTCCACAGTTTGTTGTGATCCACACAGTCAAAGGCTTTGGCATAGTCAATAAAGCAGAAATAGATGTTTTTTTCTGGAACTCTCTTGCTTTTTCCATGATCCAGCGGATGTTTGCAATTTGATCTCTGGTTCCTCTGCCTTTTCTAAAACCAGCTTGAACATCTGGAAGTTCACAGTTCACGTATTAATAAAATTGATAATTTAAATGTATTAGACAAATTCTTCCAAAAACCTCAGCTCAACAAAAATTAGTGACTTGAAAAGCTATACATATAAATTTAATTATTATTTGTAATAAGTTTTCCTTAAAGAAAACTCTATGTCCTGAAAGTTTAACTGATTAATTTTACTAAACATTTAAGAAAGAAAAATATTCTTTATGAATTCCTTCAGAAAATGAGAAAAAGTACTTCTTAACTCATTTTATTAGGCCAGTGTTACCCTATACCAAAACAAATAAATAAACAAAAAATTGTGAGAATAAAGCACAACAGAAATCTACAACCAACATCCTATGTATTATAGATATAAATGCAAATGTTTTTAATAAAATATTAGCAAATTGAATTGAGCAACATAGTAATAGGATAATGCAGTATCAAAATCTTACCAAGTTTTATTTTTAGAAATTGAGAAACTAGTTCTAAGATGCAATTGGAAAAGCAAAGTGTCTTCCTTGGGGGATCAGTTACTTAGGCATTGGACACCCATGTGACCGATTTTAGTTAGTCTGTCTCCTGGTTACTTTTACCTAATCAGTTGTCCCTATTCCATTTTTTGTCAATTATTCAAGTAATATTTTCTAATTATTTTCCTTCATTAGAGGATAAAGTCTAAAATCAAATACAGTCTTTTCTCTTTAATTCTCTTTATTTTCCTTAAATTCAAAATAGTCTATTAGTCTTCTTGGTCTTGTTTGAGATTAACTTTTAAAAATAATAAACCCATCTTCTTTTTGCATTAAATGTGTCTCATTTTGTGTTTGTTCATAAATTCTACTTATTTTCTTCAGGTTTTCTATCCTCAAACAAAATGCTTCATACATATCATTATGTCATTCTCGGGGTAAGACATTCAGAAGCAATAATGTTTATCTGTTCTTTTGCTGACATTCATTTTGGTCATCTGGTGAAGGTATCTTTCACTGGTGGCTCAGAGGGTAAAGTGTCTGCCTACAATGCAGGAGACCTGGAAATGGCAACCCACTCCAGTATTCTTACCTGGAAAATCCCATGAACGGAGAAGCCTGGTAGGCTACAGTCCATGGGGTCGCAAAGAGTCAGGCACGACTGAGCAACTTCACTTTCACTTTCAAGGTATCTTTAACTTCTCCATTGTTAGACTGTGATTTCTCCTTGTGTCTGGTTGGTTTTTCTTCCTTGATTTTTGTCTCATTGTAGTAAAGAATTGAAATCTAAATGATGGACCAGTACAGCTCAAGCTGCTGCAGCTAAGTCACTTCAGTCGTGTCCGACTCTGTGCGACCCCATAGACGGCAGCCCACCAGGCTCCCCTGTCCCTGGGATTCTCCAGGCAAGAACACTGGAGTGGGTTGCCATTTCCTTCTCCAATGCATGAAAGTGAAAAGTGAAAGTGAAGTCGCAGGCATGATTTATTAAGCAGGAAGCAGACAATACACTCTCGAGATGTGAGAGTGGACCAGCCCCTGTAGGAGTGGAGAGATCTGTTATGCCTTCCCACTTTATACTTTTTCTCTTTTTCTCTTGGCAGTTCCTAGGGCTTAATTGGCTACTTTCCCTATAAGTAGAGCTTGTACCCTGGGCTAATCAGAGAAGGGAATGTAAATAGGACATATGCCCGAAGCTAATCAGGGAAAGGGACATGTCAGGTGTACTTTCCTGAGGAAGGGTCTCACTCTGGGCCTGCAGTCTCTCTTTTCGCAGGCTTTTTCCTTTCCTCCGTTTGCCCTCCATGTGGTTCTTCGGCCACCACTTCCTGTAACCACCATTTTGCACCACATATCCCTATTCTAACCTAAATCTTGCAACTGTAAAACAATCTGTATGGAGAAAATAAGTCCACCCCTCCACTGCCATGAGATTTTTGCCTTTATCAAGACCAGGGTAGTGATCCTGCTCAGTCCTGTCTCACTCTTTGTCACCCCATGGATTCTAGCCTTCCAGGCTCTTTTGTCCATGGGATTTTTGAGGCACGAATATCAGAGTGGGTTCCCATTTCTTCCTTCAAGGGATCTTCCTGACCCAGGGATTGAACCTGTGTCTCCTGCATTGCAGGTGGATTCCTTACTCCTGAGCAATTGGGGAAGCCTCGATAATGTAGGTTTGACTTTCAGTTTGTAACTAAGTTGAACCCTATGGGACCTTCCCATGAGAGACCCCTCTTCCATCCTCTGGTATAGCTCCATTTTCAAGGACCTAGGTAATGTTATCTGATGCACATTTCCTGACTTGTTTTATAGATGCTAAAACTGCCGCCAAATGGAAGAAATTAACTAGGTGATGACCGTGAGCATGTAGACTCCAGACCTATTGGAGTCTAAGGGTTGATAATGTTAACTCCTGTGACACTGGGTGGATGGCATTACTGACTCAATGGACATGAGTTTGAGTAAACTCTGGGAGTTGGTGATGGACAGGGAGGCCTGGCATGCTGCAGTCCATGGGGGTCACAAAGAGTCGGACACGACTAAGGGACTGAACTGAACTGAACTGTAACATTGACCTATTATCTCACCATTAACCAATCAGAGAATTGTGCACAAGCTGGTCATATACCTTGGGACTTCCTTCCCTCACCTGGCTCTTACAAATGCTTTGCTGAAACTCATCATGGGAATTTCGGTTTTATGAGCACTAGCTGTCCAGGACTCCTTGTATGGCACTTTACAATAGTTGCTGAATTCTCCTTCACCACAACCTGGTGTCCGTAGGTTGGCTTTACTGTGCACATGGGCCAGTGAGTGGACCCAAGTGTTGGTTTAGTAACAGGCTCACCAAAATTTGAATGGACTGAAGAAAAGAGTAAGATATAACAGTAAAATAAGAATGCAGCCCTAGAAGACAAAATGTATGGATTTCATTTTTAGCTCCACACTTAAGAGCAGTGTATCTTTCTATATAAAATATGTGTAATAGCTACTTCAAGTGAATAAGATTTTTATAAGGATTAAGTCAGTCAAAAATGCAAAGCAACTAGCTCACTGATTGATAAAAAGTTCTCATTAACTTTTAGCACCAGCTAGGAATATTATTTCTGTTGTAATTATTATAAAATCCCTATTGTTCCTAAATATTAAAATAATTTAGATTCCCTTTGTGTTTCTCATTTTTTTCCAGACAGTAATTGAAATGTTTAGGTAAATCAAAGCAAGAAACCACAGAGCCTTTTTCTGTAATAAGAAGTTTGGAGATAATATGTAATTTACCAGGACTAGGTAATTGCAAGGAAGAAAAATTACAGAAGATACAGTAATATTAATGGGTTAAGTTGAATTTTTTAAGATCATGGTTCTTTTTTTATTCACTCTATTAAAAAAAGTGTTGAATTTTGGTGCTAGATAACACAATCAGACAATTTCCCCTGGGTATGCTCTCCATGAACTCTTAATCTTCCAATGCAGAGAAACCTTAATTAAAAAGGAGCCTATTAGCAGTGTACAATGTATTTAATGAGTGGGCCCCTGACATCTCAATATGAAATGGGGCAATTGCATTTAAATAGAGGAAAGATGGTTATAGGAACTTCTGGAGTTCACTAAAAGTTCTGAAAATATAAAGGTCTTGTCTGTTAACATTAAATTTTTGATACACACCAGCTAAATGTGGCTCAGCTGGTAAAGAATCCGCCTGTGATGCAGGAGACCTGGGTTCAGTCCTTGGGTTGGGAAGATCCCCTGGAGAAGGGAAATGCTACCCACTCCAGTGTTCTGGCCTAGAGAATTCCATGGACTGTATAGTCTATGGGGTCTCAAAGAGTCGAACACAACTGAGCGATTTCCATTTCACTTCACTTCACTTCTTTTAAACGGCCAGTGAGAGGTCTTCTTAGTTCATCATTCAAAGCAATATTTCAAATTAGTAGAATTAAATTTAGCTCTGTAACATATTATAAGCTCCTTTTACTATTTATTCAAATGTGTTTAAACTTTCCCTTTGACGTCCTGCCATTTTAAAGAGGAAAATATTATTACATAATTTTTTGATACTGTTTCTAGTCTTTCCCATGTAATCTGCACACACCAAGCCAGAATTCATTTCTCATAATTGCTCTTGTAGACTACATATGCAAAAATAGCCCTATAGGACTAGTGAATGATTTATTATTGGAAATATTACATATTGATACTTGCATATGATTTTTTTTTATCATCTTTCACTGGCTTTTGAAAACATGTGTGAAGTTTCATGCAGAATCACCAAACACAATATGCCATTTTGAGCACTCAATAAAGATGGATTGGATATGAATATGTTTAGATCACTTTTTCTCCATCTATGTAAAACTGCTATAAATAAAAAGAAAATTCAGCAGAAAGGGAGAAAAATGATGGGTAGACTCTAGATCAAGTTGGTAACTAACTGAAATGAGCAGTTTTATGAGGAATAAAAGAAGGTCAGAAGATTAATTGACAGATTCATTAAGTCATTAAATGGTTTTCTCAGTTTCATTTTAGTCTATCAAATAAACATGAAGTTGAAACTATATAAATAAATATGACAAAAATTATATTGAAAATCATTATGCCATAAATATTGTATGAATTTAATGGTTTTTACTTCATCTATAAATTATTAAATATTTCCATTTCCAGAAAAGTTAAAACATGAGAACTGTGTGCTTCCACCAGTCTTTATCAAATCTAACTGAACCACGTTTATATCATTAAAAAAAAATGCTGTTGAAGGGTCATAGCTATATACCTCTTTCAAATTACATCCCTTCCATTATACTGAAATAAATAAATAATTTAATGCAATTTACTGTATTGTTCATTATATTTACCATAAGGCTGTTCTAGCCCTGGGATCTAATTTTTCCACAGTGCCTTTTGTTTCTTTTGCCATATAATGTGCTTGTGTGATTCTGAGGAAAAAAAAAATAAAGCTATAGGTGTATATGTCTCTTTCTCACCTTGAACATATTCATTTCATAAACATGGAAAATAAAATAATATTTTCCTGTCAGGCTGTTATACTATTTTAAAATTTATATAACATTTATTTTAGGTGAGATGTAAGTTACAAATAAATTTGTATATATTTAAAGTGTAACACCATGATGATTTGACATATGTATACTTTGTGAAGTGAGTAGCACAATCAGGTTAATTAACAAATTCATTATCTCATGTGATTACTTCTTTTCAAAAAAAATTTTTTTTTGTAATGATGAGAAAACTTGAGTTTTACTCTCAGAAAAGTTCAACTACACAGCATGATATTATTAAGTATAGTCATTAGGCTGAACATTGGATTCCCAAAATGCATTCATCTTATAACTTGAAATCTTTGACCAGCCTTTCCCATCTCCCCATCTTCTACCCTCACTCTGAACCCCTGGTAAACACTACTGATATTCTGTTGTCCATTTCTATGACTTCAACTTATCTTTTTTTATTTTAGATTGATAGAAACTTAGAACATATATGTCAGCATTGGATGTTCATGCATCTATCTTGCTTTACAATATTATTTTTATGTTTAATTACATTCCTACCTTTCTTTCTCTCCTATTTAATTGACTGTATAGATAAAATACATTTTAGTGAATTTAATTGGAATTGTAATAAGCTTGGGGGTATTCCTAGTTGTGTTACAACAGACTGATTCAATTATTTATCTTGTATTCTTGGTCCCTGAAAGCACTAATTGTATTACAACTGGTAAGGAGTAAGAAAATGTACATTAAAGTACAATGGGAAACTTTGGTACACAGTGGGAAATATTTCTTAAATATCCCCTCAGATTAATTTCACAGACTTCTGGATATATTTAAAAGAAGGAAATATAATAACAGCTGTGAAGTACTTTAAAATTTGTTTGTTTCTTTAAGATGAATATCATCATATACCTTATTTTTTGTCATATATCTTCAACAAGGTAGTAGATTAGTTTACATAGAGAGTTCTGAATTTGTATACAATTTCAGCATCTACCCAGCAATCCCACTGCTGGGCATACACACCGAGGAAACCAGAATTGAAAGAGACACGTGTACCCCAATGTTCATTGCAGCACTGTTTATAATAGCCAGGACATGGAAGCAATCTAGATGCCCATCAGCAGATGAATGGATAAGAAAGCTGTGGTACATATACACAATGGAGTATTACTCAGCCATTAAGAAGAATACATTTGAATCAGTTCTAATGAGGTGGATGAAACTGGAGCCTATTATACAGAGTGAAGTAAGCCAGAAAGAAAAACACCAATACAGTATACTAATGCATATATATGGAGTTTAGAAAGATGGTAACGACAACCCTGTATGCGAGACAGCAAAAGATACACAGCTGTATAGAATAGTCTTTGGACGCTGTGGGAGAGAGGCGGGAGGGGATGATTTGGGAGAATGTCATTGAAACATGTATAATATCATATAAGAAACGAATCGCCAGTCCAGGTTCGAAGCAGGATACAGGAAGCTTGGGGCTGGTGCACTGGGATGAGCCAGAAGGATGGGGAGGGAGGTGGGAGGGGAGTTCAGGATGGGGAACACATGTACACCTGCGGCGGATGCATGTTGATGTATGGCAAAACCAATACAATATTGTAAAGTAAAAAAATAAATAAATAAATAAATGTAAAAAAAAGAATTAATTTTGAAATAAATCACTAACATCCAATTATTTTCCAGGCTTAACCATTCTTTGTCTTAGCCCTTTCGAGTGATTCTAGGGAGCCATGTTTTTACCATGAAACTCTATTTGCCCAGTTGTAACTGACTGGATAAGAGATAGACACTGACAAAAAAAACATATGTCTTATAGAAGACTCCAAACCAAGCAAAACCAACAACAAAAACCTCTTTTTTTGGATACTTGCAATTGTATCAGTCTTTGCTAATTCCTTAAGTTAGGGATGTTTGACCCCAAGATGAGCGACATATGTCTTCTACTATGTGCCCAGCAAAGTGGAAAAAGCTGGTGCCATGGAGAAAAGAAAAATGAAACTAAAAGGCAGAGGACGATCATAAATGAAAAGTCAGAAGGTGAAAATGAGGAAAAGATGCTCTATGACTTGAAGGCTGCTTTTATTTTTATTCTCAGCCTGAAGAATCTTGCTTGTAATATATGTCCTTGTGTTTTTCAGAAGGAAATGCTTTTATTAAGTCAGCCTGATTGTTTCATTTATTGTATCCAAATGATCTTCCACTGAGACACTCACCATTCATTTTCTCAGTATTATCAGGGGTAAATAATGTCCCTTTATTTTAGTTAATACAAACAAAATGAGATATTTGTGTTTAAGTCACTGACGGGAACCTAGGAGCTGGAGTGTCATCTTTGGATTTTCCATAATGGTACATGGCTATTCAATAAAACAAAGCTCTCATGTAAATGTCCGTTTATGCTTCCTGAATAAGATTATCAGCTTTAATAAAATCTTTTCATGAATGCCTTAATCTTAACAGTATTATTAATATCTTGTTTGAAAAATGATTACTGGTGCGATAAAGTTGAAAAACAGAACCTTTGGAACTCAGAGCATGTGGCTTTAAGATTCTGGTTCTGCCACATTAGCTTGTGATCTTAGGAAAGTTACTTAGAGTTATTTTAAATGGAAATATGATTGTGGTTACCTTATTAAAATGTTATGAAAGGTAAAATAATTTATAAACTTAAAATCCTTGAAGCTTTGATTCTTAATATACAAGCTCTTTTTTAATTGTTTTGTCATTGCTTTCAATAGCATATCTGTTAGAAAAATATGTTTAAAAAAGTATAAAGATAGCAATTTACTGGGAAATGAATACTATGTGGATAATGGATTTTGTTGTATGCTAAAATCACAGAGAAGCAGTCAGCAAACATTTCAAAGAAACATTTGTATCCAAGCAACTGGAGAGAATACATATGTTTGGTTAGTTGCTCAGTTATATCTGAATCTTTGCAGCTCTATGGATTGTAGACTGCCAGGCTTCTCTGTCCATGGGGATTCTCCAAGCAAGAATACTGGAGTGGGTTGCCATGGGGATACAGGGGATCTTCCCAACCCAGGGATTGAACCCAGGTCGCCCGCATTGCAGGCAGATTCTTTACCGACTAAGCCACCAGGGAAGCCCATATGAATACATGGTACTTCATAATTGTAGCTTCCTGCATGGACAGAGGAGCCTGGTGGGCTGCAGTCCATGGGGTTGCAGAGTCGGACACGACTGAGCGACTTCATTTTCACTTTCATGCATTGGAGAAGGAAATGGCAACCCACTCCAGTGTTCTTGCCTGGAGAATCCCAGGGACGGGGGAGCCTGGTGGGCTTCTGTCTATGGGGTCGCACAGAGTCGGACACGATTGAAGCGACTTTGCAGCAGCAGCAGCAGCAACAGCAGCAGTTTTTCAAGTTCCTTGGAAACTTTGGATTCTTTACCGACTAAGCCACCAGGGAAACCCCATATGAATATATAGTATTTCATAATTGTAGCTTCCTGCAGTCTTTCACCGAGAAGGCAATGGCACCCCACTCCAGTACTCTTGCCTGGAAAATGCCATGGAGGATGGAGCCTGGTAGGCTGCAGTCCATGGGGTCGCTAGAGTCGGACACGACTGAGCGAATTCACTTTCACGCATTGGAGAAGGAAATGGCAACCCACTCCGGTGTTCTTGCTGGGAAAACCCAGGGACGGGGAAGCCTGGTGGGCTGCCGTCTATGGGGTTGCACAGAGTCAGACATGACTGAAGCGACTTAGCAGCAGCAGCAGCAGCAGCAGTCTTTCAAGTTCCTTGGAAACCTTTTGACCAGGGGACTTTAATAACATAACCATGACCTGCATTCAGTTGGTCTTGCAAGGTCAGAGAGTAGTTTGGTTAGGGGCTTGTACAGTTGAATACTACTTAATGCTAAGTGTAAAACACTATTCCAGACCTTTATTTTTCTATAGATTTATAAACTTTCTTTCACTAACTTTTCTTCATGAGTAGTTAAAAATATATGAATTCCACTCCTTGCTAATTTCTTGATAATCTTACACTACTGCCTTTGAATAATATAACTACACTGTTGCCCCTAATTCTTAAAGACTTAACCTTAAAGACTGTACTTGGTTTTGAATCCTGGAGTGTAATTGGAGCAGCCTGCAGGCTGCTTTGACTTTAAGAAGTTTTACCATTTCTCTTCTAAATATCTTTTGCTATATGTTGTTCATATAATCAGCAATGTGTGAAATTTAGGTGTCTGACTCTAGTCCCTACAGGGGCCTCCTTTAATTTGGTGTTTGTCCTCATTCTTAAATTCAGCCATCATAGAAACCCATGCTTTGATTATTATGACAAACCACTGGGAGAATTGAATTACCTGTAGTGCCTTCCATTCACTTTTTCATTCATGATTGGTCAGTTCCAGCTGCTAATACTCAGCCAATAGCAATATCGACTCATGTAAAATGCTTCTTTTCTTCCCCCCGCACAATGTTTTTTCTGCTTATCACCTTATTTTTTAATGTGCCATGAATCTTAAACTTCTGGTTTATTTTACTATGTTATTATATTTATTATTTTATTTCAGTTTAAGGTAAGTGAGACATTTTGAAATTGTGGAATCATGGTATATATTCTACAATCTGCTAATTACTAGTAATAGGATTTTTAGCCAATGACTTGAGTTTTTTGACTCAAGCTGTCTTTATTTTCAAAGTGAATTTGAAGGTATATAAAAAAATAAACTTTAAAAAAACACGTACTGTAACATTCTCTGTAGTCCTTTCGAACTTATTAAACACCTCTGTTTATGTGGGTCTTCGCCTGATAGCGTGACCCAGACTTTCACTCCTGAGTTGTCTGAGCCATTAGCAATCCTGCCCAAATGCGATTATTGTAGTTTTCCGTTAGCTTTACTCACAGGATATGCTGCTGCTGCTTCTAAGTTGCTTCAGTCGTGTCTGACTCTGTGCGACCCCATGGATGGCAGCCCACCAGGCTCCCCCATCCCTGGGATTATCCAGGCAAGAACACTGGAGTGGATTGCCGTTTCCTTATCCAATGCATGAAAGGGAAAAGTGAAAGTGAAGTTGATCAGTCGTGTCCTACTCTAGCGACCCCATGGACGGCAGCCCACCAGGCTCCTCCGTCCATGGGATTTTCCAGGCAAGAGCACAGGATATGAGATGTCCTATTTTCCAAACTCTTCTTTACTTACACTGTGCCTCCAGGGAAGCTGGATTTACTCCTGGTATTCACTCCAGCCAGTAGTGTAACACTCATCTTTGTTCCTTTAGAAGCATGAGGAGTCCAAGTGGCCAGGGTGCTGTCTTACTTTCAAGTTCAGTGTAATAACTGTTGTATATACTAGTGAAAGCAAATGTTTTGTTAGTGAATCAAGAGTAACAGGTGGTGGCACTTACACAGGTGAAGTAATAATAGTATCCTGTCCATCCATTTCAGTTTTAGGGAAACCATGCTCAACTTGCCAGTGTCATGGGTCTCTGAGTTAGGCTATTCTGATTACTGCTTTGGCTCCACTATTCATTTTGGTAGCCACACCCACCTTATCTTTGGTACTTGAGTGACATTACTTGAGTCTTACAACCCTGAGTTTCCATTACTCCCATTGCATTAAGGGATTCAATTTGATGGTAGAATTTCCCCTGTAAATATTTGACCTAGTGAGAATAACAACCATGAAACCTTTTAAGAATACTGGGTCTTCCCTGAGACTTTTTTTTTTAAATATATAGTCATGGTTTAATTATGTTGTGTCCTCTGAGACTTCCCAGGATGGGTGAGGAAATCCTACATGGAAAATGCTCTCTAATATTCCAATTTCCCTAAACTTTGAGATGCCTTTCTCTACAGTATGCAAGACATGTGAGCATTTCAACTTCTTTTAGTTATAGGCTATCTTTGGGTCCATGTTTCTGGCAATCAATTAAACATCTGAATCTATGCTTAATGGGCTCATCCAATAATCTTGGACTGATTCAACTAAATATTCTTATTACCATGATACCACATCATTAATATCCATTACCACATGTATTTCTCTTATGTCTATACAAGAAAAAAAGGTTAGAAAAACCATGCAGTTTTTGTGCAATACACAGGAAACACTTCATAAGTTATACTTTGTACCTCACTTTTTGGAGCCTGCCAGAACTTGAGTCTTTATATGTCAAAAGGCAAAGAGGGATAGTAGGGTTAGGCCCTGAAGATAATCAGCAGGGCTCTGAAAGGAAAATACTTCAGGGGAAGCCATTACAAATGCTTTAGGCAAAGGTGGGCTTAACCTCTTCAGGTAAGAAGACTATGTCTACTGGCTAAGAAGGCCAATCAGAATTTAAAGATTCAATGTCCCCAGTTTCACTGGAACCTGACCATATGCACCCACTTCAAATTTCAGGTTCACATTCCTTCCAACGACCTAACTTTGATAGAACACATTCTGTAAAGTTGAGAATTAATTTGTGCAGTAATTCAGTCACTCACAGGATGAGACTCTGGCTTGTTTTTCTTTGTTACAGAAGTCACCTTGATCCCATTAACAACAAGAGAAAATACATTATTTCAGGGAAGTAATAGAAGCTTTTAATCATTTATGCCTGATTTGAGTTGAGAATTTAAGCTCTAAGCTCATCATTTTCTTTCCCTCCATTCTATAGCACAGTTAGGAATAATCAGCCAATCCTATGATTACTCCTCAACCTGACTAAAATGTTCTAAGGTGATAAATACATGGTCACCCAGAACCTCACTTCTTACTGATATTTGGTTAGGCATATCCACATGGCAATATTTTGTGTATCTCGATTGCCACATCATGACATGTGCTACTAGTGACCTCTTCAACATTGGCAATAAAATCTTTAGTTTCTCTGAATCCAATCTCTAAGATTAGAGAATCATTTCTGGAAAATCAGAACCCAAATTAGGAAACTCATATTTAAAATTCTTTCTTCCACAGATTAAAAAAAAAAAAAAGTTTTCTTCTTATGAGAACTTGGTTTCATTTTTGACTTTTAAGTTGATTGCATCAGGTCCATACAAATTATATAGGATAATATTCTCAAATATTCTTTATGAACTTCAATCGAATCTACAAAGTACCATCATAACAATACCTAAATTAGGGTTTTACTGGGTACCTGGAGACTAGAGCCTAGGAAAATTGACTAATCAAAAGATGATAACAATTATCAGAAGTCCCATGGAGTGTTATGAGAATAAAATGTCCTAGCATAAAATAAAGCATTTATCACTGTCTGGCATGTATTAAGTGCTATCAAAAGTGTTAACTATTGTTTAAGCCATTATGGGTTGGATTTCTACTTCTTGAAGCAAAATGTTCCTTAACATTTTTCATAATTAGTTAGAAAGTAAGGAGTCTCCTACTTGCTGGAAAAAAGATGTGCAGGAGCTTGTATTCAGCCATTCATCCATGTCTTGGTCATTCTGGCAACTCTGAGCATTATGATTGGTCATGCCTGTCACAACTACAGAACAAGCTACTGATTAACCTTATGTTCAGGGAAAAAAGAATGTTTCCAAAAAAAAAAAAAAAGCTGAGGAACAATAAATCAAATGCTGATAATAGCCATAATTTTCTACTTTCTAACATGTATGTATGTGCATGCACACACACTCACACACACATACACGCACACATACCTTATAATGCACAGAATTCTAAACTTTTCCCTATGTGATACTATCACTCCACATGCAACACAAAACACACTCACAAAAGAAGAAATTTCTAAGCCAGATCCATCGCTTTTCATTCCCATCCAAGGCCAGGGGGCCCACGCTATCTGCAATCTTTTCATTTAGGCTTAGATATGTAATCATGAAAATTCTGGAGAATGCGATAAACTACCTTTGTATGTAGCCACCAGGCTTCCTTGGTGGCTCAGATGGTAAAGAATCTGCCTGTAATGTGGGAGACCTGGGTTCAATCCCTGCGGGGTGGGGGAGATCTCCTGGAGAAGGGCATGGCAACCCACTCCAGTATTCTTGCCTGGAGAATCCCCATGGACAGAGGAGCCTGGTGGGCTGCAGTCTATGGGGTCACAAAGAGTTGGTCATGACAGAGTGACTAAGCACAACCTTGTATGTAGCCAGTGTTTATTTACGTATGGAAACCTGGGTAACTCTCAAACAACAACCGATCAGAAAAGAAGTGAAAATAGCACATAATAGTCACCACTTGAAACTTTCATCTTCCAACAGGAAGAGTATAAAAGGAACTAAAGCACTTCCTTAAAGAGAATGGAATTATTAAACGAATTATTATTCCAAACTGCCCCAGATTCTACCACCTGAAAATATTCCCTTTCTTCCTTGTCTTCTGCCCACCAAAGACGATCTTTGGGGTAAAGGAGCATCATAGTAATGCAACAGGCTTTGAATGTATTCCTCTCCTGGTTAAGCACCCTTGAAGCAGAGGGATACCCACATTGAAAAAAAGAAAGGAGATAATCTACTTTAATCCCTTTGGAAACATTTGCTCTTTGGTAAATAGACTGATGGCATTTATTACTTTTATTTTTTTTTCTTTCTTTCTTCTTTATCTTTAGTGATAACACTTAAGATTCAATCTTCAGCATATTTCAAGTATACAATACAGAATTATCAACTACAGTCACCATGCCATACCATAGATCTTCAGTGCTAGGGCTGATCATTTTAGAATGCTGTATTTATTATCCTTTTGCTTTTTCTTATACATTTAAAACTTACATATGTTTTGTAAAAATACTATTTGTTTTCACTTTCTTTGGGTGGTCTTATTCTGTATCTATCTTATTAAATTTGGATTATTTTTAATATGATTTTTAAAATAAATTAATTTATTTGACGATGCCAGGTCTGGCATGTGGGGTCCAGTTCCCTGACTAGGGATTGAGCCTGGGGCCCCTGCAATGGGAGTGCAGAGTCTTAGCCACCAGACCACCAGGGAAGTTCCTAAGATTAAGGACATTTATAGTAAGAGTTTCATTATCTATGAAGTGTTGCTGCAGAATGTCCTTGATTCACTATTGGTTATGATAAACTACAGGGCTTCCCAGGTGGTGCTAGTGGTAAAGAATCCACCTGCCAATGCAGGAGACACAAGAGATGAGGGTTTGATCCCTAGGTCAGGAAGATCCTTTGGAGAAGGGAATGGCAACCCACTCCAGTATTCTTATCTGGAAAATCGCATGGACAGAGGAGCCTGGTAGGCCATAGTCCATGTGGTTGCAAAAAGTCAGACATGACTGAACACCATCACACATGACAAACTATGCTAGAATTTACAGCTTTCTGGTACATGGCTTCAGAGAACTATCACACATGCTAGGTGATTACCTCGGTATAAAATGATTTTTTTGTAACATAAATGTTCCCTGCTGTGTGATGCAATAACCCACACATCTTTTTAGAATTTAAACGTATGATCTAGGCCAAAGAGTTTTTGTCCAACATGAAAACGAAGGACCTGGGAGTCATGTACAATGCCCCAGACCTCCTACTTCTTGACTGATTGTTCCCATTGCTTATATAACTCAAAGCATTATGACATTAATCCCAGGTTAAATTATTAATCAATAGGAGTCCAGCTAAAAGCATCCCTACATTAGTTGAGAGAAAATTGCCCTGTTAGACTGACAAGTTTTGGCCTCACCTCTATGATTGAGTAGGTGGAGGGTCTGAGAATTTCTTCAGCTGTTGAAGAATCTCAAGATATTTCTTCAGAAATCCAAAAACCTTAAAATATTAATTGACTGAATGTAAGCTTCACAACTTCACATCAAAGCCTACCCAGTATTTGTAGATGCTAGTAATGTCATTAGTTAGCTGGCCAGAGGATTTGGCTATTCCTCCCGGACTCAGTGTATTACAGAGAGAAATGTCCTGCCTCAACAATGCTTCAGATCTGTCTTGCATTGTCTTCTTTGTCTCTTGACAGGCTATATTTTATTTCAACTTTTTTTTCTAGCTTGTAGAAATGTTTACTCAAAAGAGAAAGACATGAGCAATTCTCTTAAATATCCTGTATCTTTCCCCCCCCCCCCCAAGTCAGCTAAAGAGACTCAGCTTATACAGTGTCCAAGAACCAGGATATCATAGATGTATTTTAATAGCTGATTACTGCCTATGGACTTGGATGGTTACCATCTGTGTTTGTTTGCCAGGAGTGTCATAACAAAATACCATAAACTGTGGCTGAAATGGTAAAAATGAAATACTCACAGTTCTAGAGGCTAGAAATCTGAGGTCAAGGTATCGGCAGGATTTATTCCTTTTGAGGATCTGTGAGGAAGAATCTATCTCAGGCCTCTTTCCTTGGCTTGTAGATGACCATCTTCTCTCTGTGTCTCTGTACATTGTCTTTCCTTTATGAGTGTCTGTAGTCAAATTTTCCCTTCTTATAATAACACTAGTCATGTTGGATTAGGGTCCACCCTAATGACCTCACTTTAAGTTAAATAATTTATGACATCAGCAATGACCTTATTTCCAAATAAACTCACACTCTGAATTTAGAGGGATTAGAACATCAGCATATAATTTTGGGGGAGACGCAATTCACCCCATAACACCACCTTGGTTATGTGAAAAGGACTGTATCCTAGCCTCTTGATATAGCCTATTTCCCATTTTGTGGTCTGCTTTTAGCAACATTCCATCCATCTTCCTGAACGTATTAATCAAGATTCCAATGGACAGAAACCTTACATGTGAATATAAAGAATGCTGGCATTTGTATTCAGTTTTGTTACTGAATTACATAGAGGATGGAACTGGCTTTGAGGATCATAAAGCACTTGAAAATTATTGAGACTTTACAGGAGACCCAGGTTCAATCTCTGGGTTGGGAAGATCTCCTGGAGAAGGAAATGGCAACCCACTCCAGTACTCTCACCTGGAAAATCCCATGGACGGAGAATCCTGGTAGGCTGCAGTCCACGGGGTCACAAAGAGTTGGACACGACTGACTGACTTGACTCACTCACTCTTTCTTTTATATGTTTCTCTCTTACTGTTGGCTTGATTATCTCAAGCCAGCTGCTCAGGAGAGATTGAATCCACAACAACAGAGTTCTAGGCTCATGTCCATGGAGCCTCAGGCATCCAAGAACTGAAAGCAGGCATTTCACAGTCGGCTCCTGCAAGAACAAACCCAATGAAGACTCTCTGTAGTTCCAGCTTTATGGATATCTTCACCTCTGGATCAATCATGGTGACTAAAGATGGGTGAGTTTTATCACGGCTTACCTGCTCACACCTAATGCCCTAGGATTGGGGTAAAATGATTTGAAAGAAAAACATAAACAGTAAACAAACTTTTATGCTGCTAGCTTATCTGGCACTTCAAACATCTTAGAAAATGATGCTTAATATCCTAAGTACTTTCCTCAATGGAAAAAATGCAAAACAGAAGATTCTTATTTTTTTTTTTTCATTTCCTTTTAACAATCATTTTGGCTATTACTATGCTCTTTATCTCCTTTTTTTGTGGTTTAGTTTGTGTCTTATCTTTTACATTTCAGAATATTTTCCTAATATTCGTTGTTCTGTGTGTGTGTGTGTGTGTGCATGTATGTGTAATATATGTACGTACATGTTTGAGTATTTTTTTTTCTTTAGTTCAGATAAAAGCACAAAACTGTGGTTGAATTATTCTGCTCTCTCCCTCATTGCTCAACTGGTTATGGATAGGGAAAAAAAAATAATACTGTGAGATGTATGCTGTGAACTCATATGAAACAATTTAGTCATTCAACATTCATTAGGAACTTTTATTAAATATTGATACCTTTGAAAATTAGAAGCAGATGGGAAGTGGTATGGGCTTCCAAGATGGCAGTAGTGGTAAAGAACCCACATGACAATGCAGGATACATACGAGAGGTGGGGTTGATCTCTGGGTCAGGAAGATCCCCTGGAGGAGGGCATGGTAACCCACTCTTGTATTCTTAACTGGAGAATTCTATGAACAGAGGAGCCTGGTGAGCTACAGTCCATAGGGTTACAAAGAGTTGGACATGACTGAAGTGACTGAGCATGCAGCATGGGGAGTGGTATACAGGCATTTTCCCATAATTTCACTATTAGATTATTTTTCCCATGGTCTTTTTTAGACCAAATTCTTCAGAATTTGGAAAGCAGATGTATTGGAAAGCAGATAAAAATAATTCAAAAACTCATTTATTTCTAGGCTCAGGGAAATTTTACTCTTTTTTAAAGAAAAATGCTATCAATTATCTTATATGAAAGGCAATTCCAATTCAGCAATAGTAGCATACTGGCTAAAAATTAAAGCTGGATCAGCAGATGGTGAACACAGAAACCATTGGAGCCCCATATTGGGAAAAAATGAAGTCACTCAGTTATATCCAACTCTTTGTGACCCATGGCCTGTAGTTGGCCAGGCTCCTCCATCTATGGGATTTTCCAGGCAAAAATACTGGAATGGGTTGCCATTTCCTTCTCCAGGGAATCTTCCTGAACCAGGGATCAAACCCGGGTCTCCTGCATTACAGGCAGACTTTTTACTGTCTAAGCCATCAGGGAGTACCTTTTTTTTTTTTTTTTTTAATTGGGAATGCAAGTTCAAAGGTAGTTGTGGTTGATTTTGCCAGATAGTTTTCCTTCTTTCGTGCAAAGACTTTCTACCAGCTCACCTATTTTGAATAACACTTATTTCTCTAAATTTTCTTTAATACTTCTCATACTAGTTAGCAAACTGTGTGATGGAAAAATTGATAATGATATTTGAAGTGTTTTAAGAGACCCAAGTCTGGAGCGTGCTTTTCTGCTTTGAGTTGCTTCAAACCACCCTTTACTGCATTGTAGATTAGAGTCCACTTATGCACAATATAAAACTGTTTATACTGGAGTGTGTTTAAAATAAATTAATCCATAGACAATATAACACTAGGTTAGATGGATGGATTATGCAACATGTAGTTTCAGTCCAAGGTCAAACCGTCCTAGGTGAAATTCTGAGGAATTAGAAAATTCGATCTGCATAACATATTTTTTTCTGGGTTAATTAAATAACAACAGCTCAGCTAGAAACTAGATTTCTATATTTGCTTTTAATTTTCACACCACCTTCCTCTTCAGGCACAGTATGGCTAAACTTGACATCTTTTTATTCAACAACTCATTGGGTTAAGAAAGCCAGATACTGTATCAGGAAAATCTGCACAGAAAGTTCCATTTTCCTACAAAGGTTTTGTTTGTAGTGGCTGTACTTGTTTTCATTTTCTTTTTTTTAATTTAGAAATAACATCATGCATGTTTAGAGAGGTTAAGACATTCTGAGTTTATTAAGTATCTTAGTAATTACTGAGCTTTTTTTTTTTCTTTATTCCTGGAAACCATGGGGCTGGGTGATTTCTTCCAGATTGTCCTCCTATCTCACACCCACAAATTCATTGTCATAGCACTAAGAACTGTTAACACTGATCCTCTGTCCTTTACCAGACTCTCTTAATGTATTAAGTCTATAATCATCCATCTCTGTTTAAGATCTTGGGTAGTACTCTCCCTAGTTACTGCAACATAATGGGGTTTTGTTTGTTCTCTCAAACGTATTATTTTGATAACTCCTGTTCCTATCAAGACTAAAAAATGGGAGTTGTCCATTTGCCTTCACTAATCATGTTTCTCAAAACTCTTCTTAATAATCATTTGCTTGTTGTTTCTGACTTTATTACCACTCAGTATGTAATCTCTTATTATTCCACTGGTTCTAAAGGTCAGTTTGTTTAAATAAACATTCTTACTCTAATAGATAGGAGAAAGTGTGCAAAGACATTGGGCGGGCTTTCTACCATGAAGAAGTTCAAAGTGTTAGCTGCTCAGTCGTGTCTGACTCTTTGTGATGCCATGGACTATAGCCTACCAGGCTCCTCTGTCCTTGAAATTTTCCAGGCAAGAATACTGGAGTGAGGAGCCATTCCCTTCTCCAGGGGATCTTCCTGATCCAGAGATTGAACTGAGTCTCCTGCATTGCAGATAGATTCTTTACTGTCAGAGTCACCAGGGAAGCCCAGGTTTTCTACCATGAATTTCAACAAATAGATATTTTCTTGTTTATGGATTATTACAGCTTTCTTTAAAACAATTATCATTATACCTTAACAATTAATATATGCTAAAATATGAGTCAAACTTAAATAGGTATTAATAAAAAAGATAAAACATACTATAAATGACACTTGTCATAAACCCAAAATAAGCCCTTTAGCCAAGATATTTAACACCTTTTCTTTTCCCCCTCTTAGTAGACCACTGAAAAATAAAAATATTCAAATATTCCAAAAATAAATTAATTTACAAAAAATTTAAAGGAAGCAAAATATTATGGAGAAACCACCTAGCATTTCAGATATGTTAACAGAGTAAAATGTGTTAAACCTCAGACTACCAATTTATATCTAGACAAGAAGTTCAACTATGCACTACTTAAGAGATGGAATCTCAAATAAAAAAGACTCAAAGAAGGAAGACTTAAAAATCAAACTTCCTTCAGGCAAGCTCAAACAAAATTCAAATAAGGGCATTACAATATTAGTATAATCCAAACTATAATTCAGGATAAAACCATTTATCAAAATAAAAGAGGCAATTGTTAACACTGGGTTTGTAATAGCAAAATGCTAAGGCATATGTGAAAACATATTCAGGGACTTGTTCTTTCTCTCTTCTAGCTGCAATTTGACATATATGTGTGTGTGTATGTGTGTGTGTACATACCAGTATGTGTGCACAATTATCTTCCATTCTTCTTTAATCTCTATAATGTCTTATTTCTTAAACAAATACAGTCTGATATGCTAACAGATGCTGATTTTACCTGTTCCCCAATTAGCATATTAGCAATTCAGTGGAGGTTTTTAGTAGCTCAAAACAGTGGAGAATAAAAAGAATGAACATTTTGAGCATCAGTTTGAAACTCCATAAATTCAGAGAATGTAGCTGAAATGGAACTGTTTGCACATATTAAATGACATAGATCAATTAATTTCTTTTGGTTTTCCAAACAAATTTAGACTATCAAATAGATTTACCTCTGGCATGTAATTAATGTAAAAAGGAAATTGTGGAAGCAAAAGGAGAAAAATGATACATCGATGCTAGTCCAGTAGAATGGTTGGCATTTCTACATTGCAGCCTTTGGCAAGATTAAACTGCACTCCGGTGTATTTTTAGAAGAATGAGGCTGACAGAGTTTACAATGGGAGGTGATAGAACTGGATCAGATCAACCTGCTATGTTCCAAGGTACACTGTTCAGCAATCCCAGGGGGCCACTTAAAGTCTATAATCTTTCTTATTGTAGTGAGGATTTGAGAAATAATTGCTGGCATGTGGCGATTTCTTTATTGTTTTTTGCTGAGCTAAGCGGATTAAATCAAGGTTACCTCAAGTTTTTTTATATCTTAAACAACAAAAATATTCAGTATCTTTAGAATAGCAATAGAACCCTAAAGGCAAAAATACTGATAGTTCCATACTTTATTGTTCAGCTGAACTTATGTTTATGTGTAACACTCATTTCAAAGGTCTATGCAAGGGAATATGACCAAGTATATTATGCTCCTTAAAGGCAATTTAAAGCTTAAGTCAGATATTGTAATTAATATGTCACATCCAATATGTCAAATATAATGTTTAGAAAATATAAACTGCACTTGTTTGATATGTCAGTATATTTATGTCAAAATCAATATAATATATTTAGATCAAACCTGATTGCTAATCACCAAATTATAAATAGGTATTTTCAAAGTACATTTGAAGCAAATGTTTTGGGTTATTTCTGCTTCTCCCAGTTTTTAAAACTGTCATGTTGTCTATCACATTCAGGTAGTAAATCATCTTTCTGATTAACAGAAACATCATTTTGAGAGCTTGATGAAACGTTATGCTAGGATAATTAAAATATTTTAAAACAAAAATAGCTTTAAAAAGTTATATTTGAAAAGGACATAAATATTTTTCTTTTATAAAGTTACAGCATGTATATTATCATATGTGAAACAGATCGCCAGTCCAGGTTCGATGCATGATACAGGGTGCTCAGGGCTGGTGTGCTGGATGATCCAGAGGGATGGGATGGGGAGGGAGGTGGGAGAGAGGTTCAGGATGGGGAACACATGTATACCCATGGCTGATTCATGTCAATGTATGACAAAACCACTGCAATATTGTAAAGTAATTAGCCTCCAATTAAAGTAAATAAATAAATAAAAATAAAGTTACAGCATTAAAATTTGGTGAATGAGAAAATTGTGTAATTTAGTTCTTTTTTTAATAAATATTAACTTCAAATTTCCGAAACACTTAGGGAATATGGCCTTAGTAATCAGCTTATGCCTTTTAAAATCAACAGATGATGTTTAAATATTAAGGTACAATTTAAAAGCTTTGCAAGTCTGTTTAGTCATCTATGGTTAACAAAATAAAGAAAAAAATAACAGAAATCCAAATATTCAAGTTTTATAGTATTTCAGTTTTCAGAACTGGTTCACAGTCATTATCTCATTCTTCCAAATGTGAGGAAATACTATTACTATGAGAATTAAAGTGTAGTCTTATTTTGTGGTGGCTTGATTTAGTCATCCAGCTTGTCAGTAGAGAGGCCATGAGGATGAGAATTCAGATTAGAATATCAATAAGTAACACTATTTTTAGACAAATAATATCTCTATTGAACTATCCTCTGAGATTTCAAAACACTTTCTCAAGCATATTCAATTCTACAGTTATAGCTCCTATACAGGCTAGCCAATTTATCTTTAAATCTCACCTCTGTATCTTTTATCCTGTCAACTCATTTCTCTTTTATGGTTCCTAGAGCAACCTTGTATTATAATTGTTAGCTAACATATCTGCTGATTCTTTTAAAGAAGAATATCTCTGTTAAATCCATCTGGTATAGCTTGTCATTTCAGGCAATGTTTCCTTATTGATTTTCTGTCAGGATGATCTATCCATTGATGAAAGTGGATATTAAAGTCCCCTACTATTATTGTATCGCTGTCTACTTCTTCCTCTGGGGGAATTTGAGGATATTTCTTATTCAACTTTCTATATTAAATGTTTAACATAGTGACTGGCAGATATGAGGTATTTAATAAACAAGTAAAATAAATGAAAGATACAGTGAAAACAAAACATGGTAAACAGATTTCTGAGTAGAGATTTTAACATCCATAAACTCTGCTTGTATTTACATGTCTTATCCATTACTGAATTTCTAGGGTATTATGAATGTGTGCATTGAAATTTTATTAAAGACGATATGTTACAAACAACTAATTCATTACATAGAATTTTTGAAAGCAATATTTTCATTAGTACAGGGTAAATGTTTATATTCTATCAAATGTTTATATTCTATCAGAAGGGAAAACGTATATTTTACAGCAATTTTTCCTAAGAATAATTTTGAGTCTCTCTTTAAACATAGGTTGTGAAACTTCTTTTTCTCAGACAATACTTGTTACTTCAAGGAGTTGACATTTCAGTTTTTATTTCTGAAAATATGATTGATGGATGACACTCCAATGATTTCAAAAGGACCTCACATCCTTTATTGTTGCATAACAAAGCACCAAAACATTTAATGTCTTAAAAGAAATGTGCTCTTTCTCACAATTCTATGAAATGCCTGATCAGTGCTTCAGGAATCACTTTGCATCACTAGGTCTCATTCAGGCAGTTACAGCCAGCTGACAGATGTGCTGGAGGTTGAATTCAAAGGAAACAGCTGGATTGCTGGGAACTTTAATCTTGAAGATTCTCCACAGCCTGGAGATCTTATGGCAACATTGTATGAAGGCAAACCCAGTGCCTTATATTAGCCAATATCTTGAATTTGATGTGGAAGTGGCCTCCATGGAATAACGGATAATGAGAGGCATATTTTATTCTGGATCATTAGGGTAAAACTCTAAGCATTACTCAATATTAATATTTAAAATCTCAAACACATGTGCATTATTAAATAAATTGTAATAATTCCACATTAATAGTACATTCATAACAAGTTTAATGTCACACTCTTAGCAGGATGGAAAAGAGTTGAAATTTTGAAATCATCAAAGCAAGCAAATTACTTTTCTCATGTTGGGTCATATAACTAAACTTTTTGACTTTCCAGTAATCATTTTCTGAAAACTATGCCAAAATAAATCATTCTAAAAGTTTTAGCTTGGAAGTTCTATTCCCTTTATTAATTCTATATTTTTATCACCACATCTTGAGGCAGCCCTGAACGCGTGCCAGTCAGATATCTCTTCAAGAGCATCATTGTTGTATGGATGCAAGAGTACAGATAGCTCACAACCTCCAGCTGCATCACTTGCTAGATCTAACTGAGTCTTAAGCAGAGGTCATGATCCTCCTGAATATCTTTCTTCCAGGAATGCACCATGGTAGAGGGACCAGGACCAGGCTGTTTTTGCACGGTGTGAGATTCATCTAATACTGATGAGTAGGATAGCTATCTAAATTGATGACAGGACATCTCATAGAAGCCTAGAGAAAGCAATATCCTGTGCTGAGCTAAGTTGAAATACCAGAATTGTTGTGACAAACAACAGAAGAAATAAAGGTCTCGGGAAAGTGGTCATGCTAGAACCAGTATATGTTCCAAGGGAAGGCTCAGAAGACACATTATGAAGGATATTGGGAATGTTCTCATGAGAGGGACCCCAGCATTACTCAGAAGTCCTGGCCAGGGGTCACTGTAGGAGAATTTGCTATGCAGCTCAACATATCGATAGCTATGGGGACAGTGCATCAAAACAATAGAAGCCCAGTGGCAAATCTTAATAGCCCAAAGCAGGGGCAGAGGTGATACCCATTACTATAATAAGTGGGGAATCAGAGTGGCAGTCAAGCCACTCAGGACTGACACATAGAAAATTGAAAAGATGGCTAACAGAACATAGTGGATCTGAGAACAAAATGTGTAAAGACAACAATGTTTCACTAAATATACATAAACGAAAAAAAGAAAGATTGAATGAGCAGGAGACTAAGGGAAGTCCCTCCAATAGAATTGTAATTCTTACTCAATTTCCAGAACTGAGTTAGTTCTTGAACCCAGAGTGCACTGATTGAAGTAGCTAGATCCCCAAGTGGGAAGATTCATAATAATTAAACAGGGAAGAGATTCCTTCAGCCCTTCCCAAAAGGAACATTCAGATGCTTACTTGGATGATACACTAGGAAATGCGGATCCCCCAGCATTTTAGGAACAACTGAACACAAGATCTGAGTGAGCTTTGATACTTGAAGAACAGAAAATCATTGTGGCTTCACTATTAAAATAGTTGCAGACAGGAGACAAGTAGTTACTGAAGTTGTGGTCAAAATCTAGTTGTGGAACCAATAGTTAAATCCCTCTAGTCTTGAATGTATAATTGAAGTTGAAGTCACTGGTAGCTGAAATACATCTGATACTAGGTCATTGATCTGAGGGATAAGATCTATTATGACTGTGGTAGTTAAGCATCTGAAACTGCCCATACCTTTTCCTTGATAGTGAATCAAAACCTGGAGTGTATCTCCAGGGTGGAAGAAATTTGTGTCACCTTTTGATGTATGGCAAAACCAATACAATATTGTAAAGTAATTAGCCTCCAATTAAAATAAATAAATTTATATTAAAAAATTTAAATAATGCATAGAGGTAATTCTTATGATTGTTTAACTTGCCAGCGTGGCCCTTGCAGAAATTTGAGGGATCCTGGAGAATGAATGCATAATACCAGAGTTTCAATAAAGTGGTATTCTTAAACTTAGATGCCATGATGAACAACCTTAAGTGGATAAATACATCTGCTGCTGCTGCTGCTGCTGCTAAGTCTCTTCAGTCGTGTCCGACTCTGTTCGACCCCAGAGATGGCCTCCTACCAGGCTCCTCTGTCCCTGGGATTCTCCAGGTAAGAACACTGGAGTGGGTTGCCATTTCCTTCTCCAATGCATGAAAGTGAAAAGTGAAAGTGAAGTCGCTCAGTCATGTTTGACTCTTAGCGACCTCATGGACTGCAGCCTACCAGGCTCCTCTGTCCATGGGATTTTCCAGGCAAGAGTACTAGAGTGGGGTGCCATTGCCTTCTCCAAAATACATCTGAAGTTATACTGAAAGTGACCATCAATTTAGTAAATATGTGTTTAATTTAGAGTGGTCAAAAAGTGTTTTTGTTAACATGAAATAGACTAGAATATACATATTTGGTTTTTCCCCAGGCCCCAAGAGTCTATGAATTGTTATTCCTTCTGTTGTAATTGGAGAAGGAAATGGCAACCCACTCCAGTGCTCTTGCCTGGAGAATCCCATGGAGGGAGGAGCCTGGTAGGGCTACAGTCCACGGGGTCACAAAGAGTCAGACATGACTGAGCGACTGAACTTTGCACTTTCTGTTGTAATACAGCTTTAAAAAATATCTGAATCATTTGGATTGCCCAAAACATCACATTGATCAACTTCATCCATATATTTTAACCATATTACCTTAAGTAAGGTATGATGAGGCCAGATAAGAAAGGTAAGAGAGAGAAACTATAAAGAGTTTACAGTTTGTTTTATACTTATGGTCCTATGGAGAGAGTATAGAATGTCATGTAGAACACTCAGGGGAAATGTTAGAGTCTATCACAAGGGGTGGGGGGATGCAGAGGTTGTGGGAAATTGCCTTTATGGTGTTTTCTGTGGAACGAAAAGGTTAAAATAAGGAAAGCAAGCTTAGGATTAGATAATGCTAAAAACTGCAGTGGACTTTAGGGCATAGGAGCTATCCGTGGTTGCCAGGTACCTGGCCCTGGGGGTATTATGGAGGTGTATAATTTCTCCCAGTATAAGAATCAGAGAGAAAATTAATTGAAGTATGGGCATAATTAATTAATTGGTTTCCCTAGTGGCTCAGATGGCAGAGAATCTGTATGCAATGTAGGAGACCCAGGTTCAATCCCTGGGTTGGGAAGAGCCCCTTGAGAAGGGGATGGCAAGCCATTCCAGTATTCTTGCCTGGAGAATTCCATGGTCAGAAGAGCTTAGTGAACCATAATCCATGGAGTTGCAAAAAGTCAGACAAAACTGAGACACTAACACTTTCACTTTCACATGGGCTTAATGAGCTTCTTAAGAAAAGGAACTAATTGGCCTCTAGCCAGGGTTCAAAACTAAGTCAATATCAGTCACACACACACACACACACACAAACATATTACACCAGGACATGATGATCACTCAGGATAAGTATAGTATACATTTACTCATGGGCAATAGCAAGTGAGGTGACCAACTCCATGATGACCTGGAATAAAAAGGACTGGTGGGTCAGAGACAAAGAGCTGTCAGATAGAACCATTGTGTGGATATCTAGGAGAGAGCACAAAGAGTAGAAATCACTCATAATGGAAGAGAGGTTAAATAACCAAGGAGACTAAATGACTTATATTTTCCCATTTTTGTCTTCACCCACTCCAGAAATTGCATGATATGGACCTGACTGGAGTGGCCACAGTGATAGCTTGGAGACCATATGTGGGTCCAACAACATAGACTCCAAATATCAGATGAATCTGGCTGCTGTCTCTTCTGAATGTCTAACTTGTCAGCAGGAGAGATGAACTCTAAACCACTATCATGGCATTATTCCTTGAGGAGTCCAATCAGCCATACTGAAATTCTCTCCTTGAAGAACACTAAATTATTTTCATAAGAATAAACCATTATCTTGAGTATAGGTTTGCTTTTCCTGCCCATGGACAGGAAAACCAGCACTAACATCCACAGTAATGAATGCTTAATTGGAAAAAAAAAGTTGATATTCCACACAAAATGGTGTCCAACTAAAAAAAAACTTCTTTATAGCAGAGTATGTACAGGGTGTGGTCCATGACAATGGATGTATTGATTATACCTTGTAATGCTCCATCTGGATGCAGCTGGCTTTTAGAGACTGTTGAAATGGCCTAAAGCCACAACTAAACCACTGGCATGAAGATGAGGTACTAGTATCCAGAATTCTGTGTAAATACTAAATCAGAGATCTGTGCGGAGCTGTGTTCCTAACACAAAGAGCACAGGAGACTGGTAACCAATGATTGGTAGGAAGAGTGGTCTTGTTTGCTGTCATTCCCTTACCTGAAAATATGGGCCCTTTCTGGTTATAAGATTTAATCCCTGAGGGTTATGCATTCTTGCCAGATGACAGAAAGTGCTATATTGGACTGCAAACTTGTGCTGCCAATTGGGCACATTGTACTCTTTATGTTCAAAGAATCACACAAGTGGAAGAGGCTGTTTTGGCTCAAGTATTTTACCCTGATCAACTAGGAGAGGTATGGCTGCTGTTATTCACTGTGAGCAGGGAAAAAAATGTCTGGAATTTAGATCATCCACCGGGGAGTGTCTTGTTCTCCATTTACTAATTAGGACTGCGAATGGATGAATGCAGCATGAACGGTCCAAGAAAGGTATGTTTTTCAGAGACTCTGTTCGTTCAGGAAGGTGAGTTTGAATATTACCATCAAGTAAGCCAGTGGACCCAATAGAGGTTCTACCTGAGGTCCACAGACTTAGAATAGATAGTGGATAATGACTACCAGTGGGAAACCAAGAACAATCAGAGATAAATTTATCCTGTTAATCTCCCTCTTCTACATTTTCTTGAGAAGGAAAAGCCTGTCAGAACTTGGCAGGAGTTGATCCTTCAACATGTTTGTAGAAGTTGGTCCACATGGCGTAAGAGGGAGACTTTGGCAACCGTGGGGATGTACCACTTGGGTTCTCATCAAAGTAGTGCAGTTAACTGACAACCTCCAGCCTCAGTCCTTCAGGATCTTCCTTAGCTTTTGAAAAGACATGCCCTTTTCAGAAAGCTTGAGCCAATAAGTGACAATGGCTAGTATACTATGAACTGGCTATTTCTGACTGACACAGGGCTCATTTGACAGACAATCTTTCCACTAGACCTCCTCATTGGAATGACCCTGTCAGATCTAGATTGCAGTCTGATATTCTATCTGCCCAAGCTGTCATACTTCACTCTTTTCTCAAGTGTCAGGTAGGCATCTTGGTTAGAAGGATTTCCCTGCCCTGTTCTCTTTCCTTCTTTTAACTCTCACTTAAGTTAACCCCTGGTAAACTGTGTGGACTCAATGCTATTTCTGTGTTTCTTCCAAGAGCATCCAGCTGACACATGCATTCACCAAAATAATAATCTACAGGAAATAAAGGTCTTAAGATTTGACTTAATAAAGTCTTAAAATATTGATATTGTGTGTTCTGGACTGAATGTTTGTGCCCTCCAATATTCATGAGTTGAAGCCCTCACCTCCAGTGTGATAGTATTTAGAAAAGGGGCCTTTGAAAGGTGCTTATGTTTAAATGAGATCATGCAGTTAGCACCCTGGTCTGATGGGATTAGTGTCTTTACAAGAAAAGACACCAGAAAGCTAGTTCTTGCCTCCCACATGAGCAAGAGTAAGCTGGTACCTGCCTATAAGCTAAGAAAAGAGGCTTAAGAATAAAAGCTACCTTGCCAGTGGCTTGACCTTGGAATTCCTAGTTTTCAGAAGTATGAAAAATGAATTTCTGTTGTTTAAAACACCCAATCTATGGTACGTTGTTATGATATCCTTTGCAGACATATATATTGTGTTATGGTTTAGAACTTATTATACCTACAAATAAATTGTAAATTTCTCTGGTAGGTAGAGCTACTTTCTCATGCATCATATGAATTACAACCTTCTAATTTGTACCAACTCTCCCATTTTTTTTCCATTACAAAAAACAAGACTGCTTTACAGACAAATACACAGAAAAGACTGCATTATGTGATCTCAAGAATCTCAAGAGCATTTATTAAGTCCTGATAACAGAAATCAGATGAAGGACTGAAAAGAGCTCTTGTACAAATGTGCATCAGGGCTTATTTCTGAAATGAATAGTCTAAAAGCATGTTAGAGGCAGATATATGAGAAATTCATTGAGAGAATTATTCCAGTATTAATCTTTACTTCTGCTAAAATTCCATCTCAAGTAACACTAATTATGAGAAAGTATCTTGCAAACAATATATCAAAACTTTAATACTTTCCCTTTAAATTGAACTGATTTATCTTTGCTCAGAGCACATTAACTTTCTCAGATAAATAATTTTTAAAAAGGAACTTCTAGTAAGGAGATAAATGAAAGCCCCCAAACACTCTATTCTTAGTAGAAGAAAATATTTCACTCTTTCTTTTCTTTCTATTTATTTTTGTAAATGGGATAACTTTCACACACTTGTGATGGAAGAGTGTTTTGCACAATAAAACAAAAGCCATCCAAATGAGGTTAAAAAAATAAAAGTTCTATGAAGTAGATCAAAGCACCACATTCTTCCTCTATATCCAAATTGCCCTCCTGCTATGACTTGAAGTTTTGCAATCGATAATGGACAAAAACAGAAATATATTCATATGCAAAAAAGGACTATGGAAAATGTTGGAAGAATGAGGCTTGTTAACCACCTTAAATATAGTGGCATTTACTTTGAAAGCAATCTACAAAGTATCTCTATTTCCATTCATGTGTGAAAAGGAAGATTTTTAAAGGAGTCATTAAATACATAGAGAGGAAAAACTTGCAAGATTTGCCTTTCTCCTAGGTAGAAATAAAGTTTTATGATTAGCATGAACATGGAATTTTCTGGAGAAAATGAATCAGAATGGAATCAGAAGCTATACTATTATAGAATAATAGCAGAGTCTTAATCAAGAAGAGTAAGAACTGGTTACACTTCTAGGGCTGGTTGTGCTCAGATGTGAAGTATGACATTTTATAGCAAAGAGGGCTTATAGATTGCTCAGCTGAAAGTCATTTAACTGTCTGGCACATGACATGTAGAAGCAAACCAAGGGAGGACAACATTTTTGAATAGAGCCAGATCTCATAACATGTACAGGTGGCACAGTCATTCCATTCCTAGTTTAAGCCCACCATCCAATATTAAAAATGAAACTTAATCTAATTTAGAAAATTTTATTCAGACTGGATGAGAATTTGGCAAGTTTCATGACATAGAATGGTTGAAGTTTCTGCTAGAACATCTTAAAATGATACTGACAAAGAAGAAAGGGATAAAAAGACTAAAAAACAAAGTGAAAAAAAAGCTTAATCAATTTTCTTAGTATACATTATATAATAGGAACCCTCTGACATTATAACTATAGATCTTGTTATAAGGGTGCATGATACCCATACATATTGGTAGAAAATGAGGCATAGAAAATAAAATAAGAAATAGACTTTTCTCTGTAAGAGAACTTTAAATAGTGCTGAAATATGGTTTTAAATACTTAATCAGATACCATACAGTAGTGGTTTAGAATATAAAGAGGACAGAGAAACATTAGGTAATGAATTTTCCATGAAATACTCATTCTTTAAGATTTATTCTTTCATTTTAGTATTTGCTATAGAAAAACAAATTTCTAAATATTGGTGATAAGACAAAAAGATCATTAATGTAGAGTTTTTGTAGAATCTGATTTTGTAGAATTTACAGAGTAGTGAGAAAGGTTGCTAAAATAAAAGTAACAATAAATTGATAACTGCTACAATGAAGAATAGAGCCAGGATAAATCAGAGCAAAATCCTTGAGGTAGGACAGAATAAAGTTTCAGGGGGAAATAAACAAACACAGAATTTCCCAGTGTGAAAAATATTTGTAAATGTCTAGATTTAGTAACATTAGATTGGTTTCTTCATTGAAAGTTCTCTTAAAACTACTGCTATTTTAATCAATGTCATGATTCCCTATAAGATGAGAGGTATAAAGTATAACACTCATCTTCCCTTATATCTCATTCGGTAAAGAGTCTGCTTGTGATGCAGGAGACCTGGGTTCGATTCCTGGGTCAGGAAGAACCCCTGGAGAAGGCATGCAACCCACTCCAGTATTCTTGCCTGGAGAATTCCATGGACAGGGGAGCCTGGCAGGCTACAGTCTGTGGGGTCACAAGAGTTGGACATGACTTAGTGACTAAACCACCACCAGGGACTGAACAGTTAAATTCCCCAAGCATCTTCAGTTCTTTAAAAAAAGATGTCTTTTCCTATTAGGAGGAGAATCTTCCTAGTGGTACTCAGCTGGTAATTACTCTCTCCTCAAAAGCAATGAGGTGAATGAGCTTCTCATAGAGATGGCAGAAGAAGCAGAACATAAAATGTAAGTAAAGTTCAATGACAGTGAGTTGAGGATTCAGGTAGGAAGTGATTAAAAGGCGGGGGGGGGGGGGGGGTGCAGATATATTAACCATGGTCTGATAGGCACTGGATTAATGTATGTTATTGGAAAAGGAAATGGACACCCCCCCCAGTATTTTTGCCTGGGAAATCCCATGGACAGAAGAGCTTGATGGGCTATAGTCCATGGGGTTGGCAAAGAGTCAGACACAACATAATGACTAAACAACAGCAATAATGTATATTATATGTGAAATAGAATAAATGTAATCACAATAGAAAATAAAGGAACAAATCTGACTTGTTAGATGATTGATACTGAATTAGATTGATAACAATTGCACACTTTCTTCCACTTTTGCCTTTAAACCAACTGAGAGATTAAATCACAGAAATCAGAATGTTAGAGAAAAATGCCTACTGTACTACTAGGGAAGGCTGGGCTGGAATCTGTTGCTGAATTAGGGCAGTCACAGTGGAGGACTTGTTACTTCATCCAGAATTAACTTCCTTACTCAGTCACAGAAAAAACCTGGGTGTTCATAGACCTTTTCTTGAGGAATACTGCTTGTGTAAATACTGCTTGTGTAACCATGTCACATGGCTGTGAACAGAAAAAGCAAAACGAAACAAAACCCTTTCTCTGCAGGCAGAAAGATTTAAAAGAGTGCCAGAAACACTAGGCTGAGTTGTTTTCTTCCTTTCCTTGAACTCACTGATGAGATCAAGTGACTTCTCCTCCTTTGTTGATTGTGACTGAACAAAGCAGAGACATGTCAAGAAAAGTCAGAATGTCCTTCCCTTCTGGTCACTTTGCACTTAACCACTATCTCCCAGCAAGAGAAGTGCTCCATTTCTATGGCAACCTGAGTGGAGGTAGGAAGAGAGGGTATGACTTTGTTCTAGAAATTGTCTATTGAGCAGAATAAAAAGAGGCTTTTTATAAGACTGGGAGACCTGCCTCCTACCATATACAAAGATACATCTGAAAATTATGAATAATTTCAGAGAGTTTTTTTCCTCAAAGTATAAATTTTCAAAAATGTTAAAACTCAACTCGGGTTAGTGTAGACTGAATATGTGCCCAGCACGTATCTTACTCACAAATGAGGGAGTTAGGAGGATGATAAAGCTACATTCTAGAGTATTTGAGGGCTAGATCTATATTTTCATTCATATTATGGGCTGCATTATATTACCTCAAAGTTTGTGTGTTGAAATACTGAATTCTTGAATCTCAGAATATAACCTTAGTTAGAAATTTGGTCTTTGAAGATACAATCAGTTAAGCTGAGATCATTAGGTTAGGTCGTAGCTTAATGCCATTGGTATCTTTACATAAAGGGGGAATGTAGACATAGAGAGAGACGTGCATAAAAGAAGCAGGTTTCAAGGCAGAGGGAGAAGACATCTGTCCCAAACCAAGGAGAGAGGCCTGGAATAGAACCTCCCTCGTAATTCTCAGAAGAAAGCAACCCAAATAATACCTCATTTTTTTTTTTTTTTTTAGATTTCAAAACTGTGAGGTCAAAAATTTATGTTGTTTAAATTGTTGAGTTTGTGGTGCTTTATTACAGCAGCTCTAGAAAACTAGGGCTTCTCTGATAGCTCAGTCGGTAAAGAGTCTACCTGCAATACAGGAGACCTGGGTTTGATTCCTGGGTCTGGGAGATTCCCTGGAGATTCCACTCCAGTATTCTTATCTGGAAAGTCCCACGGACAGAGGAGCCTGGTGGGCTATAGTCCATGGGGTTTATAGTGTTGAACACAACTCAGCGACTAAACCACCAGGCCATCTTTAAGGTCAAGTCATGGACTTCCCTGGTGGATCAGATGGTAAAGAATACGCTTGCAGTGCAGGAGACCTGTGTTCAATACCTGAGTTAGAAAGATCCCCTGGAGAAGGAAATGGCAACCCACTCTAGTATTATTGCCTGGGAAACCCCATGGACAGAGGAGCCTGATAGTCTACAGTTCATGGGGTCACAAAGAGTTGGACACAACTGAGTGACTTTCACTTCACTTCACTAGAAGACTAACACACATGGTAACAACCCAGGCTCTGAGGTAACAATCCAGTAACCAGTCAAGGAAACAGTAATATCATTGACAGGAAGAGAGAGGATCTTTCAGTTCATAGCAGTTAGGGTAGAGTTTCCCTTAACAAAAAGTAGGATCAAATCCTAATGGGAATCAAAGTTCTTTTGCTTAAAAGATTTTGTCATCGCTTCAGTCTAATGAATTCAGTGATTAAAGTTCACAGGTGAGAATTTCACATTTCCATAATTTATATTTTCCTGAATATAATGTACTACATGATTAACTAGATCTCTCACAAAACAAAAGATGAATCTTCATGTCAGGTCGTTTTATGGTTTTTTACATGCTTATTTAAAAAATCATTTCAGGAACAGCAAAGTCAGACCCGGGTGAACTGATTCGGCCTTAAGCAATAAATGTTAAAATCTTCAGTTCAGTTCAGTTGCTCTGTCATGTTGAACTTATTGTGACCCCATAGACTGTAGCACTTCAAGCTTCCCTGTCTATCAGCAACTCCCAGAATTTACTCAAACTCATATCCATTGAGTCAGTGATGCCATCCAACCATCTCATCCTCTGTCGTCCTCTTCTCCTCCTGCCTTGAATCTCTCCCAGCATCAGGGTCTTTTCCAATGGGTCAGTTCTTTGCATCAGGAGGCCGAGGTATTGGAGTTTCAGCTTCAGCATCAGTAATAACTGATAAATGCTTCTTTTTGAATCTATAGGAACATCAGTTCATAGAATATTACTGATATTACTGTCAGTCAGGAGGGTGTCGTATCAGTAGCTGGACAACTCATATTTGGAAAATTAATGCATGAAGAACTAATTCAACAGATATTTAATGGACTTTTTAAATGTATGATAAACTGAGCCAGGAACACTTTTTGTTCTTCATGATGAATAGAGAATCTTGCTACCAGAGAATGGATCAGTATCCAAGGATTCTTATAGTCATGTACGGAGCAGAGATACTCTCAAGTAGAGAGTAGCAATTTGCACACTCTATACCTGGCTGTACTCCCTTCCTCCAGGCGTGCTGTCAGCAGAATCTATATTCACTGTCAAACCCGAATCCCCTGGTGGGCTGTAAACATTTCCCATAGCTTCTATCTTTGTTCATCTGCTTCACGTCACTGAAAATGGACAGATAACCAAGTTGAACAAATACTAAAAAAATACTTGAACAAGGTAAAAGAAAAAAAATCCCACAAAGAAATAAGAACAACACATCAAGCAGATAAGTAAATTCAGAGAAATAATGAGGTAAGCTTCCCAAGTGGCACCAGTGGTAAAAAACCCACCTGCCAGTTCAGGAGGTGCAAGAGAGGTGGGTTCAATCCCTGGATCAGGAAGATTCCCTGGAGAAGTAAATAGCAACCCGATCCAGTATTCTTGCCTGGAAAAACCCATGGACAGAGGAGCCTGGTGGTCTAAAGTCCACAGGGTTGCAAAGAGTCAGACATGAACGAGCATGCATGCACACACTTGCAAAACAGAAGTACATTTAAGAGCAATATAAATCATATGAATAGAGAGATTTGAAATCACACTATGTCTCTGACTAATGAAAAGCTGTCATGAGAAACAGAATTCTTGGAATCTAACAATGTCATTTTGAACATCTAATTGTGAAACAAACTATAATAAAAATAGGGTAGCAAAAGGTCAAAAAGATAGTCTTGCAACATAATGCAAAGGCAATACATGAGAAAAGTAAAGACTCAAGAGCAAAGACATAATAATTTCAGTGTCTTTTCATCCATTTAACAGATGTTTATGAAACACCTGTTAGGTGCCAGAAATTGTTTCAATGCATACAAAGACCCTGGGCTTATTTTCAAGGAGCTTATGAAATAATGTGAGTGGTCAATTAACAATAGGCACATGAAGTAATAAACTATAAAAAGGTCAGAGGATGGAGAGGAAGTAGAACAGCTGAAAGGAGTTTGAGGATAAGAAAAGAGAGGATAGTTTTTATTTTAAATAGCAGAATGCGGTAGGCGTCATTAAAAAGGTAAATGGTTTTGGGTAATGTTCTGGGTGTTGAGAAACTCAAGAGATGAGGTTAACAGGCTCCATGAACAGAGATGTGCCAATTCAAGTGAAAGAACAAAAGCAAACTAAAAATAAAAATAAATTTCATAGAATTGAAGACGTGAAAAAAATTTTGAAAGAACTAATCTCATTCCAAATAGGATTAATGAGGGCAAAAAAAGTACCCATACTCAATTACACATCAATAATATAAAAAGCAAATGTTAAACATCTCAGTTAAAAAAAAAAAAACTCAGTCGATGATTAGATGTATGTAAGTGAACATTCTACATGAATGTATATGACCATGGGTGTATAATTATGCAGATTTGGGATTGTCTACCAAATATTGAAATTAATAATTGATTTAATAAGTTGACCATCTATAAGTGTGACCATTTAATAAGTTTACTATCCATAACAGTGAGAAGAGGTTTGGTTTGTGGGAAATAAGCCAAGAAGACTTGAGGGTAGTGAGTAACTAACTGCACTCACTCATTGATCAATATATTTCATCTATCAATGATCAAATTCTTTCACTGCTGCTGCTGCTGCTGGTAAGTCGCTTCAGTCATGTCCGACTCTGTGCGACCCCAGAGATAGCAGCCCACCAGGCTCTCCTATCCCTGGGATTCTCCAGGCAAGAACACTGGAGTGGGTTGCCATTTCTTTCACTAGCCTTGCTTTAACTCAGAAATTAAGCCTAATCCTAACTCTAACCCTAACCCCCAAAAGAGTACATAATCTACCTACCTAAATCATGAATAAAATATATAGACAGATAAACAGAGGAGATAGGATAGATACATAGATGCTGCCAAGTCGCTTCGGTCGTGTCCGACTCTGTGTGACCCCATAGACGGCGGCCCACCAGGCTCCCCCATCCCTGGGATTCTCCAGGGAAGAACACTGGAGTGGGTTGCCATTTCCTTCTCCAATGCATGAAAGGGAAAAGTGAAAGTGAAGTCGCTCAGTCGTGTCCGACTCTTCACGACCCCATGGTCTGCAGTCTACCAGGCTCCTCTGTCCATGGGATTTTCCAGGCAAGAGTACTGGAGTGGGGTGCCATTGCCTTCTCCAAGATACATAGATAGATAGATAATATTAATAGATACATACTGACTCCTGGTAATCCTTTCACCCTGCCTTTAAATAGGTACATCTTCTATGAATATTTTAAATCTGTGGAGAATGTCAATGACTTACTGTTTAAGAGAAGATGATTTTTGTTTCATATTGCCTTTGTTTATCCTCCATTTTTAAAAATTGGGTAGAGAATTTAAAAAAAAAATGCTTGCTATTTATGCCATGCATTTAACGTATATATCTGAATGCCAAAATCTCCCATGTCAATTAAAGTAAAATTGATACACTTGTAACATCAAGTCTGCAGAAGTAATTTTCAGTGCTACCCAATGGAGTTGAACTAAGATATCTAAAATAAAGCCTCTGCTACTTTTATGGCTGCAACCTGAAAAATTGCATGTGGGAAGCAAGAAAAATTTCTTCAAAATATATTTCTGGATTTTCCAACTCTAATGACTCAGAAATAAGTACATAAGAAATCTCTCTCCGTTTTGAGATGATCAGTGTGGAAAAGTAAATGATTAGTTATTAGTATCTTGGAATCCCGTGAAGTTTCACTTTGACTGGTTTGTAGGATACTACTCCACAAACACATGTCTTAAAGAGAACATGGCCTGTAGGTTAAGTGAACGTGAGCTGAGAATTCAGTGACAATTCTATTATGTGCACATATGTGTCTTTGAGGCTGTTGATGGTATTTGAGGACTGGCTGAATAAAAAATGAATACAATCTTAGGTTAGAAAAAATATAATACGATGCTGTAAAAGGCGTATTGTAAAAATGAAGATCAGAAGTGTTAGATACAATCTTTAATCAACTCAAAGATATTTGGTGTATTTTACAGACCAAAATCTGTACCCATGTGATAAGGAATCAGAAAAATGATTTTCCATTAGATTCACTTCTGAGATATTTGCAAGGTTAAAGCATTTATTCTTGCTCTAGTTCTATTTTTTTCTCCCACTCCCACCTAATGTCAAACGTGTCTAAGAAATAGAGCACATGTGATTGTAGATCGAGTCTCAGAAGACTACTTCAGTGGGTCAACATTATCCTTATCCCTAGTTGCACAAATATACTTCTTACATGGGAGAAGACAGGCCTGATGAATTTTAGTCTCAGGTTTTCTATATTCAGAGCTCTTCTGCTTAGGATTCAAGTAGAGTTCTGCCAGAATGTAAGCTTTAGAAACTAGGTGAGAGAGAAGAAGTTTCTCTCCATTTGTGTGAGAAGGAGATATTTCTTAACATGACTACTATTTTTTTTTTTTTTTTTGGAATATGAAAACTCTATGGCAGTATTGTGGGGTCTCAACACGAACTTTTGCAGTGCTGTCATTAAATATCTGATATGAGTGTACAGTGTGTTTCCTAGAAGAGGTTTGTTTGTGGGAAATAGATCAAGAGGACTTGAGGGTTAACAACATGCATGGGTAGTGAGTAACTAACAGCACCCACTCAAGATATGTGCACTTGCTTAGAATAGTAGAAATGAATCCCCTAGTTCCCATCCCAGTCAGCAAAACACAGTCAGCTACCACTAGTGTGTAGACACGCAACAAAACATCCAACCAGATTGCTGAGAATAAAATGTAATAAAATTTGAGTATGTTCAGCTCGTTCCATTACTTTTCCAATTTGATACCAAGAAAAGTATGTTTACTAGTTTTATTCAGAATGAGTTCTTTCAAGGCATAAGGAAAAATAAAAATAAAAATTCAGAACTGTGTGGCTGGAGTGTGCAATGTAGAAAGTTGTCTTTAGCAAATCAGCTAAACGTTTTCACAACACACTGAGTTTCAAGGTGCAGCATCAAAAGGTAGATTCCAGAAATGAAACTCCACATTGCAAAACCAAGGTACATAGTTGCAAAAGTAATTCTCTAAAGCATTGTTCTAAAAATTCAAAGGATCCTTCTACCTTTGGCAATACAAAAATTTGAGATGAATACAGTATGATTTTATTGCAAGGGGATAAACCATGCAAGTGTTCCTAACATGTGACTAAAGCATTCATAACTTTAAAAGTTTTTCCCTTTCAGAAATATCCAGATGGAAAGAGATTCTTTTGTGCTCATCATATGTGAATTTTCTATTTTAATTTGTATCTCATTTTCTCTACAGTTAGATTACGCATGTAAAAGAATGAACTATATATATATAACTTTTATAACTATTTATCGAGATATGCTTTTTTCACAAGTAACACTTATAAAAGGTCATGTGTAGTGAGCATGACAATAGAATTTAGGATCATGGTTTGCTAATCTATTTTATTTGTGGTTAATTCCATAAAATATAATGATTTCATCATTTACTAAAACAAAACATATTTCTTGTGTGGATAATTCCTTTTGAAGTTAAACAGATAAAATGGTGACCTATTACAGACAGGTAATTATTGTATTGACTGAGGAATAGATAGATGGTTATTAATTTTATAACACAATGAGATTATACGATTAGGTAAAAATACTATGACTTTTATAAAATCATATGTAAGATTATGTAAAAAGTTTCCATTAGTTTTGCATAATCACAAAATGTAAAATGTGAACTAATGCAATTATTCCATTGGAATAATTTTAGTATAATTTTGGTGTAATAACAATCCCATAAGGAAATGAGTATTGTTTAAGCATCCTGGGAGTCAATGGTAAAGCAATCTTTCTCTTCAATAATTTTAAAATAAATTTTTGATATTATAACTTTAAAGCTTTTAGGACTTATTTATTAATTAATTTGTAAATACTAAAAGGTATGTATATAATGCTGTTTTACTCAAATTGTCTTCTCAAATGTCAGAATGTACAAGAAATCTGTCTTATTTTAAGACAATATGCCAAAATTTTTACCTGAAATGATGATTTATTATAAACCCACTTAGTAAGCACTGAATCATGGATCCAAATATCTACACATTTCTCTTAACAATAGTTATTCGAAATACATGCCAATACATTTTTGTCATCATTTCTATCAAATTCTGTTGTTTAAAATTTATAAAGCAATCACCTCGAGAGAGTTTTAAATGACTGATGCATAAGCTATGTGTGCTTAATTGCTTCAGTCATGTCCGAATCTTTGCTACCCCACGGACTGTAGCCTGCCAGGCTCCCCTGTCCCTGGAACTCTCCAGGCAAGAATACTGGAGTGGGTTGCTATGCTGTCTTCCAGGGGATCTTCCCAACCCAGGGATTGAATATTCTGGCTCTGCAAAAATTAAAAGACTTGACAAAAAATAATGAGAACAAAATATCTGTGATAAATCACGATAAAATTTAGATTTCAAAAATTCTCTTCCTCTAATGAATTATTTAAGGACATAGAATTCACAACCTCTAAGATAGGTTTGATGGAAAATAGCTAGTTGGCTCTATGAGAAAAGCTCTATCATCTCTTTTTTTTTTTCAGCTCTATCCACAGGAACTGGAGCCATGCCTTTCAAATAGTAGACACTCAAGTACTCATTAATTGAACAAGTTAATAAATGAAATAAAGAAATGAACTCAAGAGGCACTTATGAGAAATAATGGAACACATGAAATCTGTATTTTGCTATTCCTTCCTCACACACCATCCACACATACAAAGGAAAATTATTTCATTATATATAGAATGCTCTCAAATTGTGGTGCTAGAGAAGACTCTTGAGAGTCCCTTGGGCTGCACTGTGGTCAAATCAGTCAACACTAAATAAATCAGTCCTGAATATTCTTTGAAAGGACTGATACTGAAGCTGATACTCCAATACTTTGGCCACCTCGTGGGAGGAGCCAATTCATTGCAAAAGACCCGGATTCTAGGAAAGATTGAGGGCAGGAAGAGAAGGGAGTGACAGAGGATGAGATGGTTGGATGGCATCACCAACTCACTGGACAAGAGTTTGGGCAAACTCTGGGAGATTCAGGGAAGACTGGCATGCTGCAGCCCTGGCATGCTGCAAAGAATTGGACATGACTTAATAACTGAATAACAACATAGAATAGATAAGCAACAAAGTCCTGCTGTATAGCACAAGAAGCTATATTCAGTATCCTGTGATAAATCATAATGGAAAAGAATATGAAAAGGAATGTGTGTGTATATATATATATATATATGATGGAAAAGAATATGAAAAGGAATATATATATATATATATATATATGCATAGCTGAATAACTTTGCTGTTCAGCAGAAACTAGAACAACATTAAAATCAACTGTACTCCAGTAAATAATTTTTTAAAATGAAACTGGTTTCATTTTGGAATGTGAACAAAATTGAATAATTTCAGATGATTAGAACAGAAACTCAGTCATGACTCATGATTCACATTGAGTTGCACACTAGTTTCTAAGATGAGCACACAATGCTGGGTCATGAGATAGATAGACAGCTCCTTAATGACCATTTCATCCTGACAGGAACTCACATAAAAATAGCTTGACTGTTTTTATACACTTCTGGCAGACAGATGTCACTACCACAATTGGAAGCAATTGGAGGCCTTACAGTTGCTGCGAAAAAAGACAAGCTAAAGGTAAAGGAGAAAAGGAAAGATGTTCCCATTTGAATTCAGAGTTCCATAGAATAGCAAGGAGAGATAAGAAAACATTCCTCAGTGATCAATGCAAAGAAATAGAGGAAAACAATAGAATGGGAAAGACTAGAGATCTCTTCAAGAAAATTAGAGATACCAAGGGAACATTTCATGCAAAGATGGGCTCAATAAAGAACATAAATGGTAGGGATCTAACAGAAGCAGAAGACATTAAGAAGAAGTGGCAAGAATACACAGAAGAACTATACAAAAAAGATCTTCATGACCCAGATAACCATGATGGTGTGATCACTCAGCAAGAGCCACACATCCTGGAATGTGAAGTCAAGTGGGCCTTAGGAAGCATCAATACAAACGAAGCTAGTGGAGATGATGGAATTCCAGTTGAGCTATTTCAAGTCCTAAAAGATAATGCTGTGAAAGTGCTGTACTCAATATGCCAGCAAATTTGGAAAACTCAGCGATGGCCACAAGACTGGAAAAGGTCAGTTTTCATTCCAGTCCCTAAGAAAGGCAATGCCAAAGAATGTTCAAACTACCTCACAATTGCACTCATTTCACACGATAGCAAAGTAATGCTGACAATTCTCGAAGCCAGGCTTCAGCAGTACATGAACCATGAACTTCCAGATGTTCAAGCTGGATTTAGAAAAGGCAGAAGAACCAGAGATTAAATTGCCAACATCCACTGGATCATTGAAAAAGCAAGATAATTCCAGAAAAACATCTATTTCTGCTTTATTGACTATGCCAAAACCTTTGACTGTGTGGATCATGACAAACTGTGGAAAATTCTTAAAGAGATGGGAATATCAGACCACCTGACCTGCCTCATGAGAAATCTGTATGCAGGTCAAGAAGCAAAGATAGAACTGGACAGGGAACAACAGACTGGTTCCAAATAGGAAAAGGAGAATGTCAAGGCTGTATATCGTCATCCTGCTTATTTAACTCATATGCAGAGTACATCATGTGAAATGCTGGGCTGGATGAAGCACAAGCTTGAATCAAGATTGCTGGGGAAATATTAATAAACTCAAATATGCAGATGACAACACACTTATGGCAGAAAGTGAAGAAGAATTAAAGAGGCTCTTGATGAAAGTGAAAGAGGAGAGTGAAAAAATTGGCTTAAAACTAGACATTCAGAAAACAAAGATCATGGCATTTGGTCCCATCACTTCATAGCAAGTAGATGGGGAAACAGTGGAAACAGTGGCAGACCTTATTTTCTTGGGCTCTAAAATCACTGCAGATGGTGACTGCAGCCATGAAAAAAAGACGCTTACTCATTGGAAGAAAAGTTATGACCATCTTAGACAGCATATTAAAAAGCAGAGACATGACTTTGCCAACAAAGAGATCCCTCTAGTCAAAGCTATGGTTTTTCCAGTAGTCATGTATGGATGTGAAAGTTGGACTATAATGAAAGCTGAGCACTGAAGAATTGATGCTTTTGTACTGTGGTGTTGGAGAAGACTCTTTAGAGTCCCTTGGACAGCAAGGATATCCAACCAGTCCATCCCAAAGGAAATCAGTCCTGAACATTCATTGGAAGGACTGATGCTGAAGGTGAAACTCCAATACTTTGGCCACCTGCTGTGAAGAACTGACTCATTTGAAAAGACCCTGATGCTGGGAAAGATTGAAGGTGGGAGTAGAAGGGGAGGACAGAGGATGAGACGGTTGGATGGCATCACTGACTCAATGGACATGAGTTTGAGTAAACTCCGGGAGTTGGTGATGGACAGGGAAGCCTGGCATGCTCCAGTTCATGGGTTTGCAAAGAGTCAGACATGACTGAGTGACTGGACTGAAATGAACTGAACTGAAGGGAAGCCCGTTGGGACCATAAGTGTTTAGGCCAAAAGGAACATTTTTGTGGACTTGGAAGTCACTTTTATTTCTTCTGGTTAACTCCATTATAGAAGCATATTCCTCTGAGCAACTGACTTTCCTCATGTTAACCTTGGTTTCCAGTTGCTATTTTCTTAAATAATCAAATGCTCATATATTATACAAAGGGCTTCCCCAATCGCGCCAGTGGTAAAGTGCCTGCCAATGCAGGAAACCGGTGTTTGATCCCTGGATCACAAAGATTCCCTGGAGTACGTACTGGCAACCCACTCCCATGGTCTTGCCTCAGAAATCCCATGGACAGAGGAGCCTGGCTAGCTATAGTCATGGGGTTGCAAAGAGTCAGACACAACTGAGCACACACACACATATCTTATAAAGTCATTTATCTGATATTATTTCTCAGATGTAGAAATTCTCTTAAATTAATTCAAAAAAATACACTTGGTAAATCAATTCAATCAATAATATGAATAGTATTGAGGTCACATTAATTGTGTCCCTCCGAATGTTTACTAAGCTATAGGAGCATTTGAGTTTCAAATAGTAGTCTGCCTAGTTGTCTCCCTGGACCTATACTCTCCATCTAAGCATGACTGAACTAAACATGAATTTATAACAAGATTATGGTGATCTTTTTAAGAAATTTTTTGGGAAACCTAAAAACCCTTGCATTAGAGCGGAGTAAAGACTTAGCATATAGTTGGCAATATTTGATGTGAGATTTAATTGTGTAGTTTCTTGGCAAATAGTTTCTGTGAACCTTCTCGAACCACTTTAAATATCCTTCCTCACAGGATAGCTTCTATCCAGACCACTGTCATTTTCTTCCCTGCTGGAGAAAAAATAGGTTGTTCCATTGTTTTCCTTCTCTATACACTGAGATGGAAATAACACCAATACTGCCCTGAGATTGTATCTATTGTGGGAAAAAAAAAAAAGATCAGAAGCAAAAAAAGGTGTTTGCATCTGTAAGAAAAAAAGGCTTAATAAGAATTTTTATGAGATCATTTGAACTTTTCTGCTCAGAAAATGACTACTTTAGTTGTCTTCCAAGACACACTGGGCTGAGTTTTAGAATTCTCCTTTAAGTCTTAAAGAGAAGTTACATGGTATTGACTGTGATGTTTTCTTGTACAAAACAACCAGATTCACATGCTCTGAACTTGGAAATTGAACTGAATACATGACATTTTCAGCAGAATATTCTCAGTGCTGAGTAAATAAGGAAGCTATGGGTATATTTACATTTTATACTTTATTTATTAAATGTTATTTCGCATAATTTTATGTATGAAATTGAAGTAATTTCAGTTGAATAAGACTAAGGTTTAAACTGAACTGAACTTCTAGACAAAGAAAACCCTGTGTGTTAATGTGATTACACAGAAAATGACCTACTCTATGAGTATATGCTTCAGTTTGCTTATTCTTTAAATCAGGATGTTAATTTGACATTCAATTAGTAGTTGAGAAGTTAATTGATCTTAATATGTATAGTTCATATTCTTATGAACACATAAGAATTATGTGTTCAAAAATAAAATATTCAAAGATCTAAAATAATTAATAATCAAGTTTTGTCAGGGTCATTTCATTCACATGTAATTCAAACTTAATTCAGAGTAGTATAAACAAACAAATGATACACCATTTTTTAATTTACAGATTTGGTGAATATGGTGGGATTTTAGGAGTTCATATCATAACAACAGGGTTCTAATCTCTTCAAGTCTGATCTGGATTTTCCTATTAGCTTCTTTCTCTGTAAGGATGTCTCTACCTTCCAGCAAACTTCTTGCTTGCTTGAAGTGTTTTTTGAATGCATTTCATAATAAATCTTATGTGTGGATGTGCCAGTGAAGTTTTGCAAGTTTGAAATTGCTTTTCTTACTGCTATGTATTTTCTTAAGGAGAAGGTCACATTTATTGCAATATTTATATGGTTTGCTTCCATGGTTTTATGTTTTTTTCTATTGGAATTTAAGTTCATTGAGGGCAGATCATTGTCTAAAATATCCCAAAAACACAGAAAATAGACAGTCTAAAACAGATATTTCTGGACATATTAAATTCCTTAAACAATAAGACAGAAAAGATGCCCAGTCATATCATTATGTAGGAGGTTACATATTTTGAATTTTGAAGAAACATACATATTTTCAAAGGCTCATTTTTAGTCACATTAAAAAAGGCATCTGAATATATGTTTTAAAGGTTCTCCAAGTAATCTGATATATGAAGTATTATCTATGTCTCTAATAGAGAATATAATATAACTCTAATTGTTGTCCTTAGGAAATCGTCCTTAATGGGAGCATAATATTTGAATAGCAGTCCGAAAGGAAACACCAAAGAAGAAAAAGAAAAAAAAATATACTGCTCCCTGGGAAATCAAATTGCTATTTTGGAATAGAAAAAAAAAAAAATTGTAAGACACTAATGACTTTAAGAACACCTTAGCTTGCAGCATAGTTATTCTTGAAAGGTTTTCTTTCAGTATAAGGAACAACATATCATCAAACCAAAAGAATACAAGGAAATAAAGCCTCCTAAGATGTGATGACACAGGCATTCACTAGTGAGCTTTATAAAATTCCGCTTATGACGGTGCTCATGATGGTGATCAGAAATGAATGTCATCAAGTGGCACCCAATTAGTGTGATTAACCAACTTCAGAGCTCACCAGAGAAGGCCCTGGATCAGCGCTGCCTTTTATACATGGAAAATGTTTTACATTTGGGATCAATGCCTGTATCTTAAATATCTGCTAATACAGCTCTTTTCTTGTTTTCAGTCTCATATATCCCGTTGGTCTGTTATCAGGCTGCATGTCTGTTAGATAAGCATGAATGACCTTGGAAATAATGAGGGACACTGTAAAGAATTTGATAGGGTTCTACCCAGTGGATTTGATGAGACTGAGTATCAAGAATCCTAGCACTGGGTTTGAAACTCAAGCCTTATTCACTTTCAGCTAAATATTCTTAAACAAATTGTATGAACTTGATCGTCTAGATAATTTTCAAGAGTGAATACACATGCCCTGTCACTGGGAAAATTTCCACAATGGAAGAAATCCATATGACAAATAATAGCAATTGTAAACAAAGCTGCTGCTGCTGCTAAGTCACTTCAGTCGTGTCTGGCTCTGTGCGACCCCATAGATCACAACCCATCACACAGCCCCGTGCCTGGGATTCTCCAGGCAAGAACACTGGAGTGGGTTGCCATTTCCTTCTCCAACGCGTGAAAGGGAAAAGTGAAAGTGAAGTCACTCAGTCGTGTCCGACTCTTAGCGACAACATGGACTGCAGCCCACCAGGCTCCTCCATCCATGGGATTTTCCAGGCAAGAGTACTGGAGCTGGGTGCCATTGCCTTCTCCGGTAAACAAAGCTACATACTCACTAATAGAGACAAGAAAATTTTGAATCTTGTTATATAGTTCTCTGTTGGCACTTACAGGAGCAACTTGGCATAATAGATTGGGGAAATTTAAGTCAATCAAATTTAATACAATTATAAGGTAGTATTCCGACAATGATGAAGAGTCATACAGTCATGTGTCTCCAGATTTTAAGCAGAGTGTCACACATTTATGCATCCAGATTTCAGAAATGCATGTAAATTAAAAAAAAAAATTGTATCTCTTAAACCTCCGTATCTTCACCTAACAAAATACATGTTTTTTTTTGTAAAGTCATTACATTATTTATTTAACACAGCAATGTACACTTAAAATAACTGGAAAATTAAGTTAGAATCTGTAAATATTAGCATAAGTTGAATCTCAGAAAAGAAAAAGAATGCAATGATTTTGATCTTACAGAAGTCATTCGCTGTGCAGGCTCGCTTTCTTTATCTAGAAAATCAGACTTTAAGAACTTTTGTTGTCAGGGTTATTACAAGAATCAATTCAGGCCATGAATACACAGTCCATGGAGTCACAAAGAGTCAGACATGACTGAGGGTCTGATTTCTGGATCTGAAAAAAAAAAAAAAAATTGGAAGCTTTTTTTAAAGCTAAATGAGTTTTATCAGTTGCAAAATGAGGATGCCTATGACATCAGATAAGTTTGTCATTCTGAAAGCAAGGCTGTGAGTCACTGATGCTACTTGGAACAGGGTGGTCATTTCAGTGTTATATAAATTCCCCTCATTTTCCAAGCATCTTGCTGCTAAGTCGCTTCAGTCGTGTCTGACTCTGTGCGACCCCAGAGACGGCAGCCCATCAGGCTCCCCTGTCCCTGGGATTCTCCAGGCAAGAACACTGGAGTGGGTTGCCATTTCCTTTTCCAATGCATGAAAGGGAAAAGTGAAAGTGAAGTCACTCAGTCGTGTCTGACTCTTAGCGACCCCATGGACTACAGCCTACCAGGCTCCTCCATCCATGGGATTTTCCAGGCAAGAGTACTGGAGTGGGGTGCCATTGCCTTCTCCGCCAAGCATCTTACAGATATGCATATGTATACAGATTTTTTTTTCCTCTTATATAGCTTTTTCATGTATCATGAATTTATTTCAGGCTGTGATGTTTCTAAACATTATTATTAAATCATATTGCATCAAGATTTGGTCAAAATTGATTGCCTTTTACTATATTTTTTAACTTGGCATTTGGAGTAGAGCAATTTAAGCTAAAATATACAGATGCTTATTTATATATTGTATATAATATATCCATGTATATATATAATTGTACTTAAAAAGTTAAATCACATGCTCATATATTCCACCTTTCTTAACAGTAGTGCTAGCAGGTATTTCAAATATCTTGATAATTGACATAGTGAAATTTGAGATATAAGATACTAAGTTGAGAAGATGAGAAAGAAGATGTTTCAAAGCTTAAAATCTATGTAAAGCCATTAATTCAATCTCATTTAACTCCTATTAGTTGATAGTCAGAAGATCAGTATTTTTCAGAATAACTCTAGTAGCTTTGAAATAATAAAGTGCAAGTCTTGAGTTTGTGTCAAATCAAGTTATCAAATATACTCAGCCGTCCAAAGGAGGTGGCTAAATGCTAACATGCTTGGCTTTACCATGAGATTTCATAAGTAGCTTCTTAATGATATAGTAATAAGCTTAGTTAGAGTAATTGCCTTTCGTAAATTTGTCATTACTAAATGTGTAATAGATTCATAAATTTTTGACAAAATCTATTTAAGTAAATTAAAATCAATTAAAATAATGATCCCTAATCATAAACTTCTAAAATTTTCAACTGAAGCATCTTAATTTGTCAGTACTAAAATTACTTTAATATAGCTTCTACATTTTGGGGGTATATGAACATGTCATAAGCAAGATTGCAAGCATCCATGATGGATACCTAACTGAAAACGCATTTTCAAAAAGTCAATTTTGAACATCATCTCAATGCTCAAACCTGCAACAATTTTGACTAGTTTGATCTTGCAATCCAAGGGACTCTCAAGGGTCTTCTCCAACACCACAGTTCAAAAGCATCAATTCTTTGGTGCTCAGCTTTCCTTATAGTCCAACTCTCACATCCATACATGACTACTGGAAAAATCATAACCTTGACTAGATGGACCTTTGTTGACAAAGTAATGTTTCTGCTTTTGAATATGCTGTCTAGGTTGGCCATAACTTTCCTTCCAAGGAGTAAGAGTCTTTTAATTTCATGGCTACAATCACCATCTTCAGTGATTTTGGAGCCCCAAAAAATAAAGTTTCCATAGTTTCCCCATCTATTTCCCATGAAGTGATGCTACTGGATGCCATGATCTTAGTTTTTTGAATGTTGAGCTTTAAGCCAAGTTTTTCACTCTCCTCTTTCACTTTCATCAAGAGGCTCTTTAGTTCTTCTTCAGTTTCAGCCATAAGGATGGTGTCATCTGCATATCTGAGGTTATTGATATTTCTCCCAACAATCTTGATTCCAGTTTGTGTTTCATCCAGCCTGACATTTTGCAGGATGTATTCTGCATATAAGTCAAGTTAGCAGGGTGACAATATACAGCTTTGACATACTCCTTTCCCTATTTGGAACCAGTCTGTTGTTTCATGTCCAGTTCTAACTGTTGCTTCCTGATCTGCATACAGATTTCTCAAGAGGCAGGTCAGGTGGTCTGGTATTCCCGTCTTTTTCAGAATTTTCCACAGTTTGTTGTGATCCACACAGTCAAAGGCTTTGGCATAGTCAAAAATGCAGAAGTAATTGTTTTTCTGGAACTCTTGCTTTTCAATGATCCAATGGATGTTGGCAATTTGATCTCTGGTTCCTCTGCCTTTTCTAAATCCAGCTTAAGCATCTGGCATTTCACCGTTCATGGTTCACGTACTATTGAAGCCTGGCTTGGAGAATTTTGTGCATTACTTTGCTAGGATGTGAGATGAGTGAAATTGTGCAGAATCTGAACATTCTTTGGCATTGCCTTTCTTTGGGATTGGAATGAAAACTGACCTTTTCCAGCCCTGTGGCCTGCTTAGTGGAAATCGTTGGCTCATAACAAAATTTACAGATTCTGGTATACTTATGTTTAGCATTGTACTTTGAAAAAAATCATGGTTGTTTAATTTTCAAAAATTGGAGTGACAAACACAAAACAACACACACACACACACACACAAACCACAGTTGAGTAATGATGGCCAATAGCTTTGTGACATTCCATAGGCAGAGTTCTCTCCCTTTGTCCATATGAGCCATTTCAAACATGCCTGTGTGTGTTTTAGTGGCTCAGGCATATCTAGCTCTTGGGAACCCCTGGACTGTAGCCCACCAGACTTCTCTGTCCATGCGATTTTCCAGACAAGATACTGGAGTGAGTTGCCATTTCCTTCTCCAGGGGATCTTCCCAGCCCAAGGATCAAACCTGGGTCTCCTGTATTGCAGGTAGATTCTTTACTGTCTGAGCCACCAGGGAAGCCCTCAAACATTCTTAAGTTTTACAATAGAGTGATCCTCCTCTCTCACCAACTCTTTTTTCAATGATGTTGTCTGATAAGCCACAAAGAAATTAGAAGGCATAGGCTGAGACTGTTCTCAACCTCCTGGCATCCAACTTGAGAACAAAGATTTCTTTATGCTCAGTTTCTCCTGCATTTCTCCTTTTCAACTGGGTCAACTAACTGTAAAATCTTCAAGGTGATTTAATTTGTCTTGTATTCTGGATCTCATTGGCATTAGCTCTATCAGAAACTGCACTCTCTCAATCACCTTCCAAATCCTTATCTCGGAGTAGTTTTTCATTCTGCTTTTGGTTTGTTCAATTGTCTGATACCCTCCTCTAAATTCATTTGATACTTATCCATTACATCTATTAACTTCTGCTTCTCAGCTCCAAAGCTATTCTTCTTGAATGAGTTTACCACAAAGTATTTCATCACTTTTTACACCCACTCTGCTGTTTATTAATCTCTGGCTTACTATTGAAATAAAACTCCTTTGAATGACATCTCAGATAAATTCTTCATATTTAAAATTCTTCCTATTTAAAGTTAATTGACTTATAATTAGTTTTATTCTACTTGATATATTGAAAATATGGATACATCTGATGACTATATTCTTGAAATACTCTCCTTGGGTTCAATGACACTATATTACTTTTCTATTTATATATCTGGCCTTTATTTAGTATCATATGCATGCTCCTATTTTTTATCCTTAAGCATTAATATTTTTATACTCATTTAATTCTAATTTTTAACTTACTTTGTGTAACTTGATTGATTTTTAGCCTTCAACAATAACAGTTGTTCAACAATATCAATGGTCAACTATTTTCATTTCATAAGTGAATTGAGGGGCATACCTGATATAAATTTTTACTTCCTACTTTCTCTGGAAATCCTTGACTCATATGAAATATACATTTTCTGGTATCCTCATGTTTAGCATTGTGCTTTGGAAAAAAATCATGGTTATTTAACTTAAAAAAATTGGAGTGAACATGTGTGTAGTTTCTTCTTTAAAAAACCACAAGCCATAAGTTATACTCAAGTATCCAAATGCCTAATTAGTATCTACTTACACGCCTTGCAAATTCTTCAGTATGAACATGACTAAAACTATCTTCAGTGTTCCAGTTTTAGTGAATAACTTTTGCCTTTCCATAAGTTGCCAATGCCAAGAACCTGAAACTCATTTTTTTTTTTAAATTTTAATTAATTTTATTTTATTTTCAAACTCCACATAATTGTATTAGCTTTGTGGGAGAGGGAGAGGGTGGGAAGAATTGGGAGAATGGCATTGAAACTCGTTTTTGAAGCTTACCTTAAGACGAGGGACTAACACTTTTGCTTTCACTTTTTACATTCATATATGCAATAGACTTCCTAGGTGCTGGTGGTAAAGAACCTGCCATCACAGGAAATCTAAGAGATGCAGGTTCTTTGGCTCTGGAAGATCCCCTGGAGGAGGGTGTGACAACCCACTCCAGTAGTCTTGCCTGGAGAATCTCTTGGACAGAGGAGCCTGCAGGCCTACAGTCCATAGGATCCTATGGAGTTGGACATGACTGAATGACTTAGCACACATGCATGTCAAGCTCAATAAAATCAGCCACTGAGTCTTGTAAACATCATTTATGTCCACCATAAATACCACTGCTAAGTCGCTTCAGTCGTGTCCGACTCTGTGCGACCCCAGAGACGGCAGCCCACCAGGCTCCCCCGTCCCTGGGATTCTCCAGGCAAGAACTGGACACCCATAAATATCTCCCCTCATTTTGCTGCAATAGCCTTGTTATATTCCCTAAGCAGTGTTCTCTTCTTTCTCCACATCTTCTACTTGGTTATGCTCCTATTTATTCTCTGTGTGCAGACACAGTTAGCTACTTAAAATCAAACTTGGCTATGAAATCCACTTTACCTTTCTTTATAACAAAAATATCTGGGACTTCAATCCAATGTCAGCTCCTCCAGTGTCTGGAGTCCTGAGCTTCAGTATAATTTTGCTAAAGCATTAGGGCTGGTGTGATTTGCTTTTCATTTTCTGTTCATAGGAAACAGGAAAGTAAATCAAGGTTATGTCACTACTGGCTTCTGAAGTTCAGACCTCAATAACACGTTTTTCTCACTCAACAAATTCTCTCATCCCATTCTGTGATGTATCCCTAGCCAACATACTGGTTCTCAAGTACCAACTTAGATTTCTTGAAAGAAGATGTACTGTGTGCTCAGTCACTCAGTCATGTCCAATTCTGCCACTCCATGGACTGTAGATCACCAGGCTCCTCTGTCCAAGGAAATTTCCAGGAAAGAATACTGGAGTGGGTTGCCATCTCTTCTTCCAGGAAATCTTCCCAACCCAGGGATTGAACCCACATTTCCTGTGTGTCCTGCATAGCAGGCGGATTCTTTACCACTGAGCCACCTGGGAAGCTCAGAGAGGAGAATAAAACTTTTAAGATATCTTTTCTGTTAGAACAGATAAGTTTGACTCTGTGGGAGCAATAATATGTGTAGGGGTTAACTATTTCATGCTCCCTTTCTGCGTATAAAGTTAGCCATTGAACAATGCAGAGGTAAGTGACATTACCTGTGTGACTGAGAATCTGCTTACAACTTATACTTGGCCCTGAGTATTATTAGTCCTTCAAATCCTAGTGCTATCATATCAGCTGTTCTATGCCCACAGATTCAACCAACCTTGAAGAGAGTAGTACTACAAAGTGCATTTAATGAAAAAATCTGTGTACAAGTGGACTTACGGTTCAAACCTGTGTTTTTCAAGGGTCTGCTGTGTACAGCACACTGGCATTTCATCCCATGGTGACAGTCAGTGAAACGCCTTTCTACCAGAACTCCAAGTGGAAAGTGGAGCACCAATAACTTTCTATTAATTTTTAGCAACAATGTGATTGAATAAAACTTTTCTCAATTTATTTTCAACTGCTTTCAATGTTTTTCTTTCCAAGTGTGTGTTCTCTTTCTTACTGGTGGAATATTTGTTCATATCATATTCTGTGACTCTTCTGAGCCCACTGTCAAAGCAACAATACCAGAATAGTTTATTCAAGACTATTTCAATAGGAGTGAGAGGCCAGGATTCAAAACAGCTCGGTCTGAAAGAAAGGGCTAGAGAGTTTTTAAGAGCTGGGATGATAAACTTCAAAGGTCGTCAGTGTCAGTTAATTTGTTGATTGCCACTCCTCCAAAAAAAGGAAAAGGAAAACTTTCTTCATGACAGGAGGTAGCTTTACAAGTTGTGGCAAGATACCCAGAGACATTAGCTCTTATCTTCCCATAGACACTGGTAGCCAGAGACTCTATCTTCCTTGAATATTGTATTTTAAAGAGAAAGTTCTCTTGAGAGATGCTCCTGGACTGTAAATCTGACAAGAAGGTTTTTACCAAGATTTACATCTCAAAGGGATTTTTATTACATACTTTTTGAAGTAAATGCTCTAAGAAAAGAGAGGTCAGAGGACCTGCTGTCAGGAAGAAGCTGATAGATAGTTTAGTCTGAGGGGAACAGGAAGGCCTTCTTGGACACTACCCATCATGGCTTTTAATACATCAGGAAAAATGGAAATTTAGAAAGTCTGCTTTTCTCTGAACAAACATTTCCTTTCACATCTTATAGTGAATTAAGAGAAATAACAATTATCTTTTTCCTTTTCTTGCTTTTATTAAACTGTAATTTCAAAGAAAATTAGCAGATGGAGGGAGAGAAATTATGCAAAAAAAATAACAAAAAAGAGTAGGATTTTATAATTTAAAATAATTATCTTTTTACAAAAGTCTACTTGTTTCTATACTCTTATTATAATTACTTGTTCAGTAATCTCTCTTCTAATTCTGATGGTAAATCCTATAAGACCAACCTAGACAACATATTAAAAATCAGAGACATTACTTTGCTGACAAAGGTCCGTGTAGTCAAAGCTATGGTTTTTCCAGTAATCATGTATGGATGTGAGAGTTGGACTATAAAGAAAGCTGAGCACCCAAGAATTGATGCTTTTGAACTGTGATGTTGGAGAAGACCCTTGAGAGCCCCTTGGACTGCAAGGAGATCCAACCAGTCCATTCTAAAGGAAATCAGTCCTGGGTGTTCTTTGGAAGGACTGATGCTGAAGCTGTAACTCCAATACTTTGGCCACCTTATAAATAAGAAGAACTGACTGATTGGAAAAGACCCTGATGCTGGGAAAGATTGAAGGCAGGAGGAGAAGGGGATGACAGAGGATGAAATGGTTGGATGGTATCACCAACTCGATGGATGTGAGTTTGAGCAAGCTCCAGGAGTTGGTGATGGACTGGGAAGCCTGGTGTGCTGCAGTCCATGGGGTCATAAAGAGTCGGACACGAATGAGAGGCTGAACTGACCTGCAACACTAGGAGGGCCAGGACTATCTTGTCTTCTTTAAAAAAAAAAAAAAAAAAACGAACCCAAAGTCTGAAATAGAGTAGTTACTTCAAAAATATTAAAGAATAGATGAATGAATCATTGAACTTGCAGAGATATCCTGAGGGAGAGTTCAGTGTGAGATACCTATTTTAAACATATTAAGACACAAACATTTGCTTGCCTCTCTCCCTACTTTCCCCCCAGTGCTATTAGAATACTAGGCTTCATTTTGATTAATCTTTTATGTCTGAAATACCAGAACTCTGGCAGCTTCATCTATTTATTTTCAAATTGTAATTTTCTTAGTCCCTATTTTATGACAGATTATTTGACAATTTTTTTGACAAAGTACAACCTAATAATCTCACAGATCCAAACACCTATACTCATGAGAATATTGTCTTTCTTATTTCTGAATTTTAAACATCTCATAGCACATTTTTAAAGTCACAGCAGAAGAAAACGTAACTTGCTCTGCCTTGAATGGCTGGATCTGAGACAGCATCTTGAGAAAAAGTCTTAACAGGTATACTATGGCAAGCATCAAATATTCTAATTAGACATGATGAAAATGTTATATTGTATCTATAGGGAAATGTCTAAGCAAATACCTATTAATTCTAAGCATTCTTTTAAGATTGGACTGCAAATTTAAGAAATAACAGTATGAGATACCTAGTTACATTTACTTTTAAGATGAACAATAAATGTCAATATTAGTACATTCAATTCAATATTTGGCATACTTTTGTACTTTTTATATTGTTCCTTTTTGTTATTTAATTTGAAATTAAAATTTACTTGGATGTCTTGTGTCTTATCTGGCAGCTTTGCTTAAGATGAATATCCAGATAATCAGTCTTCTGTAAAGTGATTCAACAAAGAGTAAAATTTTCAGAGTCAAACTAATAAAGGATACTGTGATCTAGTAAATTAAAATGAATCAGCTTGATGATTTAAAAATGAAGGACAAGAATATTTTTTATATATTTTTTCCTGATCATAAATGTTTTTTAGGAAAGCTAGTTATCCTTCATTTTTCTGTTTGTACTGAATTTAATAATATTCTGGAGGATATTGGATAATACTGTGTAGTCTTGAAATTGCTGCTGTATTGTTCTGATTCATAAAATATACAATTGATCAATCCTCTATAAGAAATGGATTTCCAGTATCTTTTTTATTCCTTTTTCATTGTTTTCAATATATTCTCGAGATAAGTAATATTTCATGGGAAAATATTTACCTTATACAAATGTCCATATTTTCATTAGCTATAGAATAGTTAACAAAGACAGGTATTAAAAATAAATTTCTGATTTTTCTCTATTTTTAACTCATTTACTTCAAGTGCTTTATGTTAATACAAGAGTACATCAGGGATATAACAACATTTAAAAATATTAAAGACAATGATTATATTCATTCAAGTATTGAGGTACATGTATGTATGTGTATGTCATATGAACCTAACACAGCAAATGAAAGAGTGATTTAACACTATCACTTATACAGAAAAAAAAGGGGTTCTTTCATACTTGCACCCAAGTAAAGTAATGAAATTTTTGGTGCTGAAAATATCAACCATTTAAAAAAATTAGATGCTTTAAATATACTTAGATTCTGCAACTTGGAAGATGAAGCTTAATAACATCATGTAACACAGTAAATTCGGAGAAGGCAATGGCACCCCACTCCAGTACTCTTGCCTGGAAAATCCCATGGATGGACGAGCCTCGTGGGCTACAGTCCGTGGGGTCACTAAGAGTTGGACATGACTGAGCGACCTCACTTCCACTTTTCACTCTCATGCGTTGGAGAAGGAAATGGCAACCCACTCCAGTGTTCTTGCCTTGAGAATCCCGGGGATGGGGGAGCCTGGTTCGCTGCTGTCTATGGGGTCGCAGAGTCGGACACGACTGAAGCAACTTAGCAGCAGCAGCAGCAACACAGTAAATTAACCAATCCTTTAAAATAAATTTAGTTAATTTCACTTCCTTATGCTCTTGAGAGCAAATAACCTTTAGATTTCCCTTCAAAGTTGGGAAAATATAAGCTATGATGCTTTCCATGATTAGAAGACAGCCCACTCTTTCCCTTATTTCTCTCCATAGTGTGAGATAACATTTGTGCATACTTTCTCAATGAAGTGACATGCTTCCATTTATTGTAAGGTCCAATTATGCATAAGCACTGGTATGGTCTCCTGAAATTAATATACATTTGTGCATATTCACTTAAGCAATGTTTCCGCAATGGCACACCAGAAAATGTCCCTTCCACAAGACTTTCTGTTGTCTAGAAGCACCACTAATTCCTTGGTGATAAAAATAATTCTGTAGTGAAAAATCTTATTTCAGACTACAAGGAATCTTCTAAGCATAACACTTATTGTTCCAAATACTTGCCAAGAATTATGAATTCTCACATCTTTGGAGAATTTCAGATAATTTATATAGTTAGAATTCTCAAGAATTGCTAAAGAAAAAGAAGAAAGGGCACAAGAGAAACTCCAAGAGTTATGATTTAAGCAAATATGTCGTATTGATCAGGGCTTTTGAGGGTAAGAAGACCCAGGAGGAAGCACGGTTAAAGACAAGTAGGATCAGGTATTGTGTTTCAGCAACTTTGCTTTTAAGATATCTATTAAATATTTGGTATGATTTATGCTTGCGTTTTAAAGGTATACTTATTTACTTATTTATTTATTGGCTGTGCTGGATCTTCGTTGCTGTGTGGGCTTTTCTGTAGTTGCGGTTTCTCATTGTGGTAGCTTCTCTTGTTGCGGAGCCTGGTCTCTAAAGAATGTGGGATTCAGTAGTTGTGGCGTGAGGGCTCACTAGTTCCAGTTCCAGGGCTCTATGCCCAGGCTTAATAGTTGTGACAAATGGGTTTAGTTGCTTTGCAACATGTAGGATTTTCTTGGATCAAGGCTGCAACCTGTCTTCACCTGCATTGGTAAGCAGATTCTTTACCACTGAGCCCCCAGGGAAGCTCTATGTTTGCATTTTTGCTTGACCTACACCAAGTTTTCCTCCCCCCCCCCCCCCCCGCCACAGTGAAGTGCTTTTTCAAATTTTTCATCCACTCCTTGGCAAATGTATCTGGTAATATTGTTTGTTATCACTGAATAATTTAGATTTTCTTAGATAAGTTATTTACAAGGTATTCCTATAGAGGGAAAGATTCCAGAGAGACTTTTCCAGTGTAGTTGGGATACACAACACAGAAATTTTCTTTTCAGCTGCTTCAAAGGCAAAATTATTTTCAAGTGTCTTTTATCTGTGCGTGTAAGCATAAGCTTGTCTTCTCTTTCTTTGCCAATTTACTCAAGGGGTTGAGAGCAAAAATAAATGTGACTGTTACTTTCTAACATTGGATTCTCTCCATTGAAATTTCTTTGAGACTTGCTCTCTTTCTTTTCATGATTCCTATGCAAATGATATTACTTTTTACAACTGTAATATATATTTCATAGCACATCTCCTAATTTTTCCCACAGTGGAGTTTGTAGTTGGTTCTCCTTTCTCCTACAAGCTTCAGAACATTTTTGGAGAGAAAAGGGAAAATGCTTTGGTTCAGAGTTTGCTTATGGTGAAAAGAATGCATAATCATCTCTGAGTTTATAGTATTGTGAATAAAAAATGCAACCTACCTACATATTTTAATAACCAGTTGGGCCTAAGTACAATTTAAATGTTTAAATATACACATACATACATGATATGGACTTTTGAAAGCTGTGCTGTGCTGTGCTTAGTCGCTCAGTCCTGTCTGAATCTTAGAGATCCCATGGACTATAGCCTGACAGGCTCCTCTGTCCATGGGGATTCTCCAGGCTAGAGTACTGGAGTGAGCTGTCAGGCTTTCCTTCAGGGGATCTTCCCCACCCAGGGACAGAACCCAGGTCTCCTGAATTGCAGGCAGATTCTTTACCATCTGAGCCACTAGGGAAGCCCAAGAATACTGGAGTGGGTAGCCTATCCCTTCTCCAGAGGATCTTTCTGACCCAGGAGTCAAACTGGGGTCTCCTGTATTGCAGGCAGATTCTTTACTAGCTGAGCTACCAGGAAAGCCAGTTTTGAAAGCTACAACAATAATATTATACATTGAAAGCTGCAATAAATATAAAAATCCTCAGTTTTTCTCTTAAGGCCATACTCTGCACAGTTGTGACTCACCCTAAGTCTTCACAAGTCAAAGTGGACTTCTCTTGATAGCAATTCAGATTTTCATGTAATTCAAGAGGAGATGATGGCACAGAAAATACATACTTTTAATCAAGAAATTGTAAAAAAATACACAGCATATATACATACAATAAAATGTTAATATTAAGATTATGTCAGCAACATGGTTTGTATTCTGGCTTGCAGATTTAATAGTTCTTTGACACTGAGCATGAAATATTACAATGGTTTTAGAAACACATGTTTTATAATAAAGAAATAATAGGGTTAAATGTAGGATAATGTCACATATTATTAAATAAATAGAAAAATGGTATCTATATGAAACATTATTTATATACATTTCCTCACAGAATCTTTCCAAAGTCAAAACAGGTGATGGTAGTGACAATGGTAACAGTGATACATTTGAAGCAAACTGTCAATAAGGCAATGACTAAACTATTTACCATACTATGGAATATTATGAAATTACATCCAAAGACACTAAAATGATGGATAGTAAGTCTCCTATGTATGAACCTTCAAGTTGCAAGTTTTCAAGGATTGGATGTGTGTTCACATGTCCAATCATGTGAGTGCAATTTTTTCAAGTGGCTGTACTTTTGTGTATTGGACGGTGTAGTACTGTGTAGAGTACAGTAATAAAGCAAGCCCAGGATATCTGGAAGCAAGCAATTGTCTTTACTTGAGAAGGCATTGTTAGTTTTTGAGACATAGGACTCAAAGATTGGTCTATACATGAAACTTGCAGCAGCCATTAAGGATGTAATCCAGTGCTACTCTGTCATCTATAATAAGGAAAAAAGAGCTACTACCCAGACAGCACTGGATCATTTTTTCAATAGGGTACATAGAATTGAATACATAAAGGATCTAGAACCTGTTCCATCAACAACAGGTGTTAATGAAATTGCAGCTTGGTCTACAGATCTTAGTTTCTTGGGCTCTAAAATCACTGCAGATGATGACTGCAACCATGAAATTAGAAGACGCTTGCTCTTTGGAAGGGAAGTAAGGACAAACCTAGACAGCATATTAAAAAGCAGAGACGTTACTTTGCTGTCAAAGATCCATCTAGTCAAAGCTATGGCTTTTCCAGTAGTCATGTAGGGATTTGAGAGTTGGACCATAAAGAAGGTTGAGTGCCAAATAATTGATGCTTTCACATTGTGGAGCTGGAGAAGACTCTGGAGAGTCTCTTGGACTGAAAGGAGATCAAACCAGTCAATGCAAAAGGAAATCAACTCAATATTCATTGAAAAGACTGATGCTGAAGCTGAAGCTTCAATATTTGGGCCACCTGGTTGCAAAGAATTGACACACTTGGAAAAGACCTTGATGCTAACAAAAGGAGAAAGAGGGCAACCGAGGCTGAGATTATTAGACAGCACCATTGACTCAATGGACATAAATCTGAGCAAACTCTAGGAGATTGTGAAGGACAGAGCCTGGTGTGCTACAGTCCATGTGGTCGCAAAAGAGTTGGAGATGACTTAGTCACTGAACAACAACTCTGTCTCCTAAATCTGAGGATCCTTCAGCTCTTATCATTTACTTCCTCTACCTCCTCCAGTCAGTAACTCTTCTTGCCTTTTCACTGATGCCAGCACCTGTTTGCCAGTTGTTGTATTGTACTGCTGTACTTTTCAAGGTACTGTGCTGTAAGGTTACAGATATACTTTTTTAATTTTTTTGCATTAGTTTTTTATGTGTTATTTGTGTGAAAAGAATTATGAGCTTATTACAATACACTACTATGTAGCTGATTGAGTTAGTTGGATACCTAGGCTAACTTTTGGGGACCTATGAACAAATTGAACTTATGAATGTACTCTTAGAATAGAGTGCTATTTAACCCTCGCTTCATACATGTGTTCAGTAGGTTCTACATCACCTTTGGTTTTTGCTGTTTTCCAAAAACTTTTCAGATTTATTATTTACTTACTATTTTTCTACACACTTATTTAAATATTGTTATTAAAAACACCTAAATTGTCGTGGGGAATTTCTGGGAGAACTTCAGTGGAGGTATGTCCAGGTAGTTGCAAGTGGTGCTATATAAAGGAGTGGGGCTTCCCATTTGTTTATGCTATGGAGTTACAGTTCATAATCCAATCTCCAATGCTCAATCGTGTCGGACTGTTTGTGACCCCTGTGGTCTGTAACCAGCCAAGCCCCTCTGTCCATGGGATTTTCCTAGCAAGAATAATGGAGTGGGCTGGCATTTCCTCCTCCAGGGCCTCTTCCTGACCCCGGGATCAAACCCGCATCTCCTGAGTCTCCTACTTAGCACTGAGCTGGGAAGTTGAACAGTTTATAATGGTCAACACACCCTTGTAAAACTGAGACTTTTCAGACAGTGAAAATCACTTAGTCATGTCCAACTCTTTCTGAACCCATGGACTATAGAGTCCATGGAATTCTCTAGGCCAGAAGACTGGAGTGGGTAGCCTTTCCCTTCTCCAGGGGATCTTCCCAACCCAGAGAGCAAATCCAGGTCTCCTGCATTGCAGGTGGATTCTTTACCAGCTGAGCCACAGGGAAGCCCATAACAGACAGACTGTGTGTTAAAATTGTTTTCAAAATAATGCTAAGACTTTTTTGCCTTTTTACTGAATTGATATTTTCACTGATGGTATAAAAGTAACTGTGGGTAAAAATTACTGGTGCCTTACTATGAATCACACTGCTGACATAATAATGAGTTAACAGTCACTCCATTCTTCACTTGGCACACCTGCACAGAAAAAGGAGAAGAAGGGGGAGGAGAGAATGCAGCAGCAGAAGTGGAACTGGTTTCAATTATTTTTTGTAGCAGTGAAAAACCCTCAACTCTTGGGTAGACATACTGTTAATACATTGAGTGATGAAATAGAATTCACATATTACATATTTTCCTACCCTAATAGCTCAGACAGTAAAGAATTTATCTGCAATACAGGGGATCTGGGTTAGATATCTGGATCAGGAAGATCACCTGGAGAAGGGAAAGGCAACACACTCCAGTCTTCTTGCCTGGAGAATTCTATGGAGCCTGATGGGCTACAGTCCATGGGGTCGTAAAGAGCTGGGCACTGACTGAGCAGCTAACACTTTCTTACCGAAGAACAACTGTCTCTCAAGAAAAATACACTTCTGTGATTGTTTGGACTGCAAACTGAGTTTTGTTTTTTTTTTTTAACAAAACACTTTTTATTTGAAAGAATGACTGCCATACAAACTATTCAGATTTTGTATTGGAAGATCTGTAGAATTCGCTAAACCATTACTTTTAAAATGACCCACACATGAACCTAAGAGCCTCTTGATAAAAGTGAAAGAGGAGAGTGAAAAAGCTGGCTTAAAACTCATCATTCAGAAAACCAAGATCATGCCATCTGGTCCCATCACTTCATGGCAAATAGATGGGGAAACAATGGAAACAGTGAAAGACTTTATATTTTGGGGCTGCTGTGGATGGTGACTGCAGCCATGAAATTAAAAGATATTTGCTCCTTGGAAGAAAAGCTATGACAGACTTAGCATATTAAAAAGCAGAGACTTTACTTTGCCTACAAAGGGTCATATGGTCAAAACCATGATTTTTCCAATAGTCATATACAGATGTGAGAGTCATATACAGATGTGAGAGTCATATACAGATGTAAGAGTTGGACAATAAAAAAAGGCTGAGCACTGAAGAACTGATGCCTTTGAATTCTGGTGCTAGAAAAGACTCTTGAGAGTCCCTTGGACTAAAGATCAATCGTAAAGGAAATAAACCCTGAATATGCACTGGAAGGACTGATGCTGAAGCTGAAGCTCTAATACTTGGGCCACCTGATGTGAAGAGCCGACTCTGGAAAAAGACCCTGATGCTGGGAAAGATTGAAGTCAGGAGGAGAGGTGGAGGACAGAGGATGAGACGGTTGGATAGTATCACTGTCTCAATGGATGTGAGTTTGAGCAAGCTCCGGGAGTTGGTGAAGGACAGGAAAGCCTAGCGTGCTGCAGTCCATGGGGTCGCAAAGAGTCGGACATGACTGAGCGACTGAACAACAACACATGATTTAAAGATTCATTAAAAATGCAAGACAGAATATTGCTTTTAAAATTATAATCTGGAAAGTCTTTTGATATGTTTTCAGATTCCATATTAAAACTAAAGTTTAATAAATTAACAGTATTGAATTTGGGTATAGTATCAAAATAATTATAGTATCTGATAAAGTTTTAAAAATCCTCCTACCCTTTTCAGCTGTGTATCTCTGTGAGGCTGGATTATCTTTGTGTACTACAAATTGAATAAGATAGGCAGTGTATTAGAACAAAAGTAGACATGAAAGTCTCGCTGTCATGTACTAAGTCAGACTTAAAAGAGTTTTGAGTCAAATTAAAGAGATATGACCCAGAGATTTGACAAAGACAATCAATTCTAACTGCTAGTTTTAACACTAGGTTTAGAACCAGTCCCTTAGTTATTTCTGCATGCCTAAGATCCCTACCTGGAAATGCATGAATTTTGCAGGGCTATTTCTATGAGTCATGTATTTCCCTTTCTTCCTGTATTAGATGGACTAATTATATTGCAGAAACTTGTACTATAGCTGTAAAGACTTTTTATTTTAACACTGTATGTTGATCAGTGGCACAATGTAAAATAAGGCAAGGTAAAGGAGTAGAGATTGAAAGTATACCCTTTTAAGCTAGATGAACAGAAACTGCTTCTCTGAATAGGTGACAATTGTGTGAATAAGCTGGGGAAGAACCTAACTGGAAGAGGAGGCCAGTACATACATGACATGTTAGATGAAGAAAAAGAAGGCTCAGCTGCATAGCACAAAATTAAAAAAACAAAATATGAGAGATGGGTTGGGAAAGGTTGTTTGGCAAAAGATCATGAAAGTCCCCCATGAGAATGAAGAGATATGTATATGGAAAGATGATTAAGTATTAAGACTGAAGCTAAGTTTCCTTGGTTCAAATTTTAGCTATCACTGTGTCCTAGGATAGGGTTTTTAACTAATACCTCCATTTTCTCATGTTTATTCCTGGGAGTAATCCTCAATCTTGGAGAAAGAATGTGATTATTAATCATTGACATTCACAGACATGGCACATTAGTTATAATTTTTCTTACTAAATGGGATTATTAGCCGTAATTACTATTAATGACTGGGATCTACACTAGTAAAGAGTTTTAAACAGGAGACTGTCGTTATCTCAGTCACATTTTAAAATACAGAAATCAATACTGTAAAGTAATTAGCCTCCAATAAAAAAAAAAAATACAGAAATCACTCTGGCTTCATGCAGAGGCATGGTAGTGGGGGAAGGACAAAGGGAAACCTTGGGGAAATACTTATGACCACTACTGGGATAATTCTTGTGGATGATTAGAGGGATCTGGATTGCTGGTAGCAGTGAAAGTGGTTGAGTGTTTAGATTCAGGAAATAGAGTCAAATATGCAGCCTTCAGTTAAAAAAAATTATACCATCACCACCACCATATTTATATTTAAAAAATGAGACTTGCTTGTACTTAATTCTGAATATCTTATTGATCACATTTATTTTTATGATTCCTAAAACTCATTTCCAAATATTTGATACTCACATAACTAATAGTTCTCTAAATCACATGTGCCTCTGCTCATTATCAGGTGTGTTCTTACTTCACCTGAGATAAATTGATCCCCTCAGCTAGTACATACTTTAGCTTTATATGACATAGGACCCCACTATCAGTCTCCCAGAGGCAATAATCATCTGCTTCATTCTCTTTATATGTTTGTTTGTTTAACTCTCAGGTACATAGGAAATATCTGAAGGGCTTGTTCAACTGCAGATTCTGAAGAGGGGCCTGAGATTTTGCATTTCTAACAGTTCTCTGATTATGTCAATACTGCTAATCTGTGGAACACACTTTGGGTAGCAATGATCTAAATGATTGCTGAATTTTTAATGACCTCCTAAAATATCAAAGTCTTCCATGTTGGTTTCATTTACATAGGCTTTCACCTATGTGCTTAAAGTTAGCTAAGTGAAAGAAAAGTGAAAGTGAAGTCGCTCAGTAGTGTCCGACTCTTTGCAACTCCATGGACTCTAGCCTACCAGGCTCTTCCGTCCGTGGGATTCTCCAGGCAAGAACACTGGACTGGGTTGCCATTTCCTTCTCCAGGAGGTCTTCCCAACCCAGCGATCGAACCCGGGTCTTCCGCATTGCAGGCAGACAGACGCTTTACCATCTGAGCCACCAGGGAAGCAAAAAAAAAAAAAATTAAAATTAAAATTAGCTATTTCATACACAAATCTTTCCTAATACAAAAATGAAAGCCCAGGGAAGCAAAGTTCTGTTCAAGTCACTATGTCAACAGAATTTATATTTCTTAAGTGAATGTTTAATGCTTGTATGATGTTGATAAAAAGATTCTTGGCATAGCATTTCACTATTGGTAAGAAAGAGACAGATTGTTTGGAGTAGCAAATTATTTTTGAAGATGGATCTTTGAGCATTTAATTGACTTTCCTGAGAATCTGACAGACATACATCAATCATATTAAAAGAAAATATGTTGAACCATTTGAAAACACTTGAAATAATGAGCATCACATTTAAATGATAACATAATATGGGATACTATAAACACTTTTAGATATTGCTTCTTCTGATTTTTTTATTTTTGTAGACAGCAGCTTTCTTTTTAACACAACATACATATAAAAAGTATTACATGCACCATTACCTGACATCAAGTTAAGAAAATTTAGTTTTAAAAAATTAAATGACTACTACTTCTTCTTCAGTGTCCCACAATTGCACAATAAATTTTTTTAAAAATTGGATAAGTTTTGAGTTTCAGTACCTGTTCCATTTCTATCTTTACTTACAGATGAAAAGCAGTAACTTTTGTGAATCTTTTCTTCCAGTCTCTTCCTTTCAGTGAGTTCAGTCTTAAACTCTAGCTTGGCTCTCCTGTCATAAATGTACATGCTTTCTGATGCTGCTGGTGGTTTGAAACATCTGTAATATCACAGTGGACATCATCATCACCCTCATCATAATCATCTCTAATGTAAATAGCAGACGGACAAATAAAATAAAAAAATGCACTACTAGTGGGAAATCTAAAGATGTAAACTTTATACAACAATAGTGAAATCAAATTGGCATAACCACAGTGTTTTATTAGTTGGTATTAAACCAATTACTTTGATGTATATGTAAGATAAGTGATATAAAGGAGAAATAAGATAAAGGCGATTAATATGGTTTATTTAAATTTAGCATCTGCTTTTCGGTCAAGATTAAAAGTATGGAATTCAGCGGTGATTGCAGCCAGGAAATGTAAAGACGCTTACTCCTTGGAAGGAAAGTTATCACCAACCTAGACAGCATATTGAAAAGCAGAGACATTACTTTGCCAACAAAGGTCTGTCTAGTCAAGGCTATGGTTTTTCCAGTGGTCATGTATGGATGTGAGAGTTGGACTGTGAAGAAAGCTGAGCGCTGAAGAATTGATGCTTTTGAACTGTGGTGTTGGAGAAGACTCTTGAGAGTCCCTTGGACTGCAAGGAGATCCAACCACTCCTTCCTAAAGGAGATGAGTCCTGGGTGTTCATTGTAAGGACTGATGCTGAAACTGAAACACCAATACTTTGGCCACCTCATGGAAGAGTTGACTCACTGGAAAAGACTCTGATGCTGTGAGGGATTGGGGGCAGGAGGAGAAGGGGACCACAGAGGATGAGACAGCTGGATGGCATCACTGACTCAATGGACATGAGTTTGGGTGAACTCCGGGAGTTGGTGATGGACAGGGAGGCCTGGTGTGCTTCGATTCATGGGGTCGCAAAGAGTCGGACACGACTGAGCAACTGAACTGAACTGAACTGATAGTTGCAAGTTAAAGTTATACTGGAAGACTTATGAGCTTGACTGTTTTCACACTGTCATCATTATAAATAGAAATAGAAATGATAAAATATTTTAAATATACAAATATAAAATGTTTATTTCCAAATACCTGGCATATGTCTTATGTTGATAGTCTGGACAATTCATATTTTAAACAATCAAAAAAAACATTGTGTTAACAATCACTGGTATGTTCAGGCATTTTGGAATGTGTGCAATGCAGGAACATAGACTTGAATTGTGCACATGCTAGGGGACCATGCACATAATACAGTGTGTGGAAAATTTATGTAGGTTTTACACTATTCCCAAAATAACTATGCAGCAGTGCTTATATAGGGTCCAACTGGCATCTCTCTTTTGGCTATAATATGAAGAACCAACAGAACGGTGCAATGGAGTTGTTTTACACTGTTCCCCATCAATCATTTCTCTCTTTTGTTCTTCATTTGTATTACACAGATATTAAAGCTCCAGGATCAACTTCACATTTTTCTTATTTTTTCAAACACCTTGAAATTTAAATCTATGTTCAGGGAATACTTACAGATCTATACTTTAACTTCCTCTTGTGTTTTGTTGTTTTATTTGTCCCAGTTATAATATTTTAATTTTCCTGTTTCAATTTTAAATGTTCAGTGTTATTAATTTCATTCATATAATTCATGTTAATTTTGAGTCTATCATCATTATCGTGTTTGTTACAATAATATCAGTCATTCTCTGCTTACTTTATTAACTCTAGCGTAGTGGTGCTGGTTTTGTTAAGTTTGGCATTTTCTATTTTTTGTTCTTAGTGTTTCTAGAAGATTTGGTAAGTCTTAATTAGTTCAACCACTGGTTCTTGCAATGCTCCTAGTATGTCTTTAAGACATTTACTTCATTCTTTAGTATCTCAGTTTCTTTATCTGTAAAGAGCATTTACTTCATAGAGGTACAGTGAAACTGAATTGATTATGTATCTGTTCTCGCAGTGTTGCCTTGCACATAGTAATTATACATTGTTAGCTATTCTTATTTTTTAATTAATAAATTTATTTTAATTGGAGGCTAATTACTTTACAATATTGTAGTGGTTTTTGCCATACATTGACCTGAATCAGCCATGGCTGTACATGTGTCCCCCATCCTGATTTTTTATACACTATGTGCCTGACTCTATCTTGTGAATAACAAGAGTAAATGATAGAGATAAATATTCTTTCATCATGATGCTTATGTTTTAGTGGAGAAAAGAGACAGAAACAAAATAAATATATTAATATGTTATTGCATATTATGTTAGGTGTTTTGAATGAAATATACCAGATAGTTGATGTAAATAAGAATAAGTGTAAGAGGGCTCTGATTGATCTGACCCCTCTTTCAAAGAAATGTCTGCAGGTCTCACTATAAGAATGTACTAGGTACTATAAGACCTAGTCAGACAGCAGGGGTACAAATAAAAAGTCTGCAAGAAAAGGAGTTCGTAATAAACTTGGTAAATAGCAAATCAGTGTGTGCATAGAGCTGAGAAGAGATTTAAATTTTATATTCTGATTTAAGTTTGAAGTTCAAATTTTAATGTGAATTTCAGCTCTGTGTAGATTTTATGAGAACCAGAATTGAAAATGGCATCACCAAGGGATAGATCACAGAATGAAGAGAGAAAAGGTACAAACCTGATGCCCAGGAGAGCTCCTTAGTGTGATAAAGATGAGCCTAAAAAGCCAACTAAGAAGTAACAGGCAAAAGGGTGAAAAAAATATAGAAAGAGGATGTGTCATAGAAACCAAATGAATTGACATTTTCTTGGATGGAGCAATCACCAGTGTCAGATTCAGCTGAAACATAAAATACAATAAAGATAGAAAATGTTCAGGATTTAGAGATATAGATATTATCATTCTCTTCAGCAGGAATTTTTTGTTAAGTGATGAGACCATATTCCAGAATAAAATGAGCTGAGAAAATAGAGACAAGTGGAGGGAAAGCTATTCAAGTGGATTGTGAGAGAAGTAGAGTTTATGATTTTATCTAGTGGTTTATGAGGAACTGATTGTCTTCCCTGGTGGCTCAGATGGTAAAGAATCTACTTAGAATGCAGGATACCTAAGTTCAATCCCTGGGTCGGGAAGAAACCCTGGAGAAGGAAATGGCAACCCACTCTAGTATTCTCGCCTGGAGAATTCCATGGACAGAGAAGCCTGGCAGGCTACAGTCTGTACAGTCCATAGGGTCACAAACAGTTGGACACAACTGAGTGACTAACACACACGTGAGAAATTAAATGAAAGTGTTTCTGATATTTTTGCATTTGTTATATAGAAACATATTTAAAAGTTACCAAGAAATGTTCAGTGGAGAAGGAGTGATGGAATTTTCAAGTGAAGAAAGGGAATAAAAGTAGTTGTTTCTTTATAATATGAGAGGAAAAGAAAGTGAAAACACTGGTGGAAAGAATTACATTATGTAAGAATAGGAGGAAGGTTCCATATCGGAATAGAAGGGAATATCAGTTATGAGTGGTTGATCAGAATATGAAGCACTTTTCATGGGATATTTATGCTACTGCTACTGCTAAGTCACTTCAGTCGTGTCTGACTCTGTGCGACCCCATAGACGGCAGCCCGCCAGGCTCCGTAGATCTGATCAAAAGATAAAAATAAAGAATTTGGAATTTGGAGACATAGTGAGCAGTTATGTACACAACCGAAGGGGAAAGAAAGAGAGGATATAGCAGAAAGATACATGTTTGGTTGTGTGCCTTGGATTTCTAGAAGTACATTACCCTGTTGGGTAACTCGATCTGATAGAGCCCGGCTTCTATATGAAACCTGTGGAGAGTTTAGTCATTTAGTTACATTCAGAATTGAATTTTTTGAATGAGTAGAGTGAAAAGATTCAATGGATGGGGGGCGTCTTGTTAGGACGAAGCGGGGATGAGGTGAAACGCTTAAAACGGTGTGAGCAGGTGCGGGGTGCGGTTGGACCCAAGGCTGAGGCAGACTCCGCCTCCCTCCGCCTCAGTGGATCGAGCCCAGAGCGTCAGCGGGGGAGGTTGCCAGGGGAGATGGGAGTGCTTGATGGCGGCACGGGAGATGATGCTGTTTCCAGTTACAACGGAGGGATCATAGGCAAACACAGCCTCCACGGAAGCACTGGGACATTACTTCTCCCGTCAGCTTAGATGCCCCCAAGGAGACGGACTGCCTACTTGTACAGAAACTAGTTGAGACTAAGCCTTTTGGGGTTTTTGGAGAGGAAGAGAAACTGCAGCACAGGATTTCAATTTGGGGGAAAGTTAAATAACCTGGTAAAAGAGTGGATTTGAGAAATCGGTGAAAGCAAGAATCTGCCACAACCTGTAATTGAAAATGTTGGTGGGAAAATTTTTACATTTGGATCTTATAGATTAGGAGTATATGCAAAACGTGCCAATACTGATGCATTGTGTGTTGCACCAAGACATGTTGATCAAAGTGATTTTTCACCCCATTCTATAAGTTGAAGTTATAGGAAGAAGTAAAAGCTGTTGAAGAGGCATTTGTAACAGTTATCAAATTGTGTTTTGATGGGATAGGGACTGATATTTTGTTTGCAAGTTTAGCACTGCAGACTATTCCAGAAGACTTGGATTTAAGAGATGACAGTCTGCTTAAAAATTTAGATATAAGATATATAAGAAGTCTTCAGGGTTAAAGGGTAACCAGCAAATTTTACATCTACTACCAAACAGTGACAACTTCAGGTTAACCCTGAGAACTATCTAACTGTGGGCCACACACCACAATATCTATTCTAATATATTAGATTTCCTGGGTGGTGTTTCCTGGGCTATGCTAATAGGAAGAACTTGCCAGCTTTATACAAATGCAACAGCATGAACTCTTGTATGTAAATTTTTCGTGGTATTTTCTAAATGGGAATGGCTAAATCCAGTCCTATTGAAACAGCCCGAAGAATGCAATCTTAATTTACCTGTGTGGGACCCAAGAGTTAGTGTATTATTTTTTCCCCTACAAATTTGCACTGCGCAATAAGGAGTAGAAATCATGTGCATAAACTTGAGGGAGACTTCCCATCCTGTTAGGCATGAGCAAACATGTTCATATCACATTTTTTAATCTCAACTAGAATTGTGCTCTGGTGTGAGAAGCAAAATTATGTACCCTGGAGCCACATTTAATTGTACATAGTTTATAATATCAAGGTTACTAACATTTTAATTTATTTTGCATAGAACTACCTTGTAAGTCAAAGTTGTGCAGGCATTTGTGCTTAGAAAATAATAAAATATACTAAAGATTCAGTGGATGATTTGATTCAACACTGATTTGATGAATGAATAACAATTAAGCACCTGATATGTGCCAAGACCACTTCTAGAAGACCTGCTATAGTAGTCAAAATATAGACTTTTCTTCTAAACTCATTTTGATGGACTGTCATTCTAGGTGGCAACAAATTCTGTTAACAGAATATAAAAACAAGATGAGAAATAATGGATGGTTAGAAACATATTTTATAGAGTGTTCAGGTGATGTTGGAGGAGAAAATGTAATCATGAGAACAACAATGCACATGAAGGAGGAGGAAGATGAGAGATAGTGCAAAGGTTTTGGTGTTATTAATAAATGTGTGATGTGTGCAAGAGAAAACAAGGGAACCAATATGATTTAACAGAAGAAGTCAGAGAGATGGAAGAGATTGAATAGAATGATTAACTGAGAGACAGGTCTTTTAAGATCTACTAAAAAATTGAAACAGTTTTGGATATTAATTGGAAGGAAATGGAAGGCCTTTGGAGAATTTTAAGCAGAAGGCTGATCTGTAGCATATGTATCTGAGGTCTCATTCCAAGTTTGCATTATACATTTTATGGCCAAGAATGTATACAGGAAAACGTTAGAAGGTCAGTGCAGTAGTTAAGGAGAGACTAAATTGGTATTGGGGCTTCCCAGGTGGCTCAGTGGTAAAGAATCTGTCTGTCAAGCAGGAGATACAAGTTTAATACCTGGGTCAGAATGATCCCAGAAGAAAATGGCAACACACTCCAGTATTCTTGCCTGGGAAATCCCATAGACAGAGAAGCCTGGCGGACCACAGTCCATGGGATCGCAAAAGAGTCAGACAGGGCTTAGCAACTAAACAACAACAAGCTGGTATGGACAAAGATTTCATTAAAATAAGGGTCATTAGACTATAAAAAATGGACCTGAATAGAAGCAAAGAAACAACGGTAAGTATAGAGCTTAATAGTGGTGACTCAGAAAACTGCCGAGGTGGAAATCTCATCTTTGGTGATGCACAATTGTTGTCAAAATTTTTGCATTTTCTGTCTCATTTGTTCATGCATAAAATGGGTCCAGTATGTATATAAATATAAACCTTGTATTCAGTTCAGTTCAGTCACTCAGTCGTGTCTGACTCTTTGCGACCCCATGAATCACAGCACACCAGGCCTCCCTGTCTATCACCAACTCCCGGAGTCCACCCAAACCCGTGTCCATTGTGTCAGTGATGCCATTCAACCATCTCACCCTCTGTCGTCCCCTTCTCCTACTGCCCTCAATCTTTCCCAGAATCAGGGTCTTTTCAAATGAGTCAGCTCTTCGCATCAGGTGGTCAAAGTATTGGAGTTTCAGCTTGAACATCAGTCCCTCCAATAAACACCAGGACTGATCTCCTTTAGGATGGACTGGTTGGATCTCCTTGAAGTCCAAGAGAATCTCAAGAGTCTTCTCCAACACCACAGTTCAAAAGCATCAAGTCTTCAGCACTCAGCTTTCTTTATAGTCCAACTCTCACATCCATACATGACTACCGGAAAAACCATAGCTTTAACTAGACGGACCTTTGTTGGCAAAGTAATGTCTCTGCTTTTCAATATGCTATCTAGGTTGGTCATAACTTTCCTTCCAAGGAGCAAGTTTCTTTTAATTTCATGGCTGCAATCACCATCTGCAGTGATTTTGGAGCCCAGAAAAATAAAGTCTGACACTGTTTCCATGGTTTCCCCATCTATTTCCCATGAAGTGATGGGACCAGATGCCATGATCTTAGATTTCTGGATGTTGAGCTTTAAGCCAATGTTCTCACTCTCCTGTTTCACTTTCTTCAAGAGGCTCTTTAGTTCTTCTTCACTTTCTGCCATAAGATATGCCTCATCTGCATATCTGAAGTTATTGTTAGTTCTCCTGGCAATCTTGATTCCAGCTTGTGCTTCTTCCAGCCCAGCGTTTCTCATGATGTACTCTGCATATAAGTTAAATAAACAGGATGACAATATACAGCCTTGACGTACTCCTTTACCTATTTGGAACCAGTCTGTTGTTCCATGTCCAGTTCTAACTGTTGATTCCTGACCTGAATATAGGTTTCTCAAGAGGCAGGTCAGGTGGTCTGGTACTCCCATATCCTTCAGAATTTTCCACAGTTTGTGGTGATACACACAGTCAAAGGCTTTGGCATAATCAATAAAGCAGAAATAAATGTTTTCCTGGAACTCTTGCTTTTTTGATGATCCAGCAGATGTTTGCAATTTGACCTCCGGTTCCTCTGCCTTTTCTAAAACCAGCTTAAACATCTAGAAGTTCACGGTTCATGTATTGCTGAAGCCTGCCTTGGAGAATTTTGAGCATTACTTTACTAGTGTGTAAGATAAGTACAATCGTGCAGTAGTTTGAGCATTCTTCGGCATTGCCTTTCTTTGGGATTGGAATGAAAACTGACCTTTGCCAATCCTGTGGCCACTACTGAGTTTTCCAAATTTACTGACATATTGAGTGCAGCACCCTCACAGCATCATCTTTTAGGATTTGAAATAGCTCAACTGGAATTCCATAACCTCCACTAGCTTTGTGCATAGTGATGCTTCCTAAGGCCCACCTGATTTCACATTCCAGGATGTCTGGTTCTAGGTGAGTGTGAGTGATCACACATTCATGATTATTTGGATCATGAAGATCTTTTTTGTACAGTTCTTCTGTGTATTCTTGCCACCTCTTTTAATATCTTCTGCTTCATTAGATTCATATCATTTCTTTCCTTTATTGAGCCCATCTTTGTATGAAATGTTCCCTTGGTATCTCTAATTTTCTTGAAGAGATCTCTAGTCTTTTCTGTTCTATTGTTTTCCTCTATTTCTTTTCATTGATCGCTGAGGAAGGTGTTCTCATCTCTACTTGCTATTCTTTGGAACTATGCATTCAAATGGGTATATCTTTCCTTTTCTCCTTGGCCTTTCACCTCTCTTCTTTTCACAGCTATTTGTAAGGTCTCCTCAGACAGCCATTTTGCCTTTTTGCATTTCTTTTTCTTGGGGATGGTCTTGCTCCCTGTCTCCTATACAATGTCATGAACCTCCATCCATGGTTCATCAGGCACTCATCTATCAGATCTAGTCCCTTAAATCTATTTCTCACTTCCACTGTATAGTCATAAGGGATTTGATTTAAGTCATACCTAAATGGTCTAGTGGTTTCCCCCACTTTCTTCAATTTACGTCTGAGTTTGGCAATAAGGAGTTCATGTTCTGAGCCACAGTCTGCTCCTGTTCTTGTTTTCTCTGACTGTATAGAGCTTCTCCATCTTTGGCTGCAAAGGATATAATCAATCTGATTTTGATGTTGACCGTCTGGTGATGTCCATGTGTAGAGTCTTCTCTTGTGTTGTTGGAAGAGGGTGTTTGCTAGGACCAGTGTGTTCTCTTGGCAGAACTCTGTTAGGCTTTGCCCTGCTTCATTCTGTACTTCAAGGCCAAATTTGCCTGTTATTCCAGGTGTTTCTTGACTTCCTACTTTTGTATTATGTTATGAAAATTAAATTATTACCCATGAGTCATGTCTGACTCTTTGCATCCCAAGGACTGTAGCCTGTCTGTTTCCTCTGTCCTTGGATTTCTCCAGGCCAGAATACTGGAATGGGTAGCCATTCCCTTCTGCGGGTGATCTGCCAACCCAGGGATCAAACCAGGTCCCCAGCATTTCAGGTGGATTCTTTACCATCTGAGTCACCAGGGAAGCTCGGTTTATGGCTATTGTATTTATTTGTATTCTTATGAGATAAAAGACTGGTTAATCAGCTAAAGGCCCTAATGATATCAAACACTGGGTGAAATGTGAGTGATTATAAAAGTGATCTTGGCAGAGGAAAGGGGTGTTAGAAAGTGGGATACTGTGTGAATTAATGACCTTGCATTGGACAGGTCTGGGATAGGAGCTTGCTCACAGAGGCAGAAGCATGGTGTAGCTACTGGTTCTAGCTACTGGCTTCTTTCTTTTCTCCCACATAGTTTCTTGCTTACTTTCAAGGTTAACAGCACTAGCCTGACCACATCCCTTTCCAGATACTTTAAGTACCATTATATCCCCCCACATCAGTGGTGGTAGCTGCTTTCTGTGGTTACTATCTCCGGCTAATATCAATGTTCCCTTTTTTGTTATTTAATCTTCAATTTTTATGTTAGCAATTCTCCATATTAAATCCTTCCTGTGAGACATTAATGCTATTTTTCTATTTCCTGACTAGGCTCTGGTTGGCATAAAAGAGCATGTTTCTGTTCTCATTTATTTATACATATTCATAGGTATCTGTGTGATTAAAGCTTATATACATGAAAGCATTTTATAATGTGGGCACATTTTGTTCAGAGCTTGTTCTTTAAATTTATATTTTTATTAAGGTTCACTAGGCATATGCTTAAATCTTGTCAGTGTCTTTGATGTATTTCTCTGCATTCTTTGACTAAGGATTAAAGGGTACTCTTTGTTGGAGGAGGGAATGGCAAACTCCAGTATACTTGCTGTGAGAACCTCATGAACTGTATAAAAGGATAAAAATATTTGATACTGAAAGATGAGTTCCCCAGGTCTAAAGGTGTCCAATATGCTACTGGGGAAGAGTGGAGCTACTGCAATAGCTCCAGAAAGAATGAAGTGGCTGGGCAAAATCAGAACGACACTTAGTTGTGGATGTGTCTAGTGATAAATCTGATGCTGTGAAGAACAGCATTGCATAGGAACCTGGAATGTTAGGTCCATGAATCAGGGTAAATTGTCTGTGGTCAAGCAGGAGATGGTAAGAATAAATATCAACATCTTAGGAATCAGTGAAGTAAATGGACAGAATGGGCTAATTTAATTCAGATGATCATTATATCTACTGCTATGGGCAAGAATTCCATAAAAGAAATGGAATAGCCCTCATAATCAACAAAAAAGTCCACAATGCAGTACTTAGGTGCAACCTCAAAAATGACAGAATTATCACTGTTAGTTTCCAAGGCAAACCATTCAACATCACAGTAACTCAAGTCTATGCCTCTACCACTGATACCAAAGAAGCTGAAGTTGACAGATTCTATGAAGACCTAGAAGACCTCCTAGAACTAACATACACACACACAAAGATGTTCTATTCATCATTGGGGATTCGAATGCAAAAGTAGAAAGTCAAGAAATACCTTGAGTAACAGGCAAGTTTGGCCTTGGAGAACAAAATGAAGCAGGGCAAAACTAACTGAATTCTGATAAGAGAACGCACTGGTCATGGCAAGTACCCTTTTTCAATAACACAAGAGATGACTTTACACATGAACATTGCCACATGGTCAATACAGAAATCAAATTGATTACATCCTTTGTAGCCAAAGATGGAGAAGCTGTATACAGCCAGCAAAAACAAGACCTGGAGCTGATTGTGGCTCAGATCATCAGCTTCTCATTGCAAAATTCAAGCTTAAACTTAAGAAATTGGGGGAAACCACTAGGCCAGACAGGTAAGACTTAAACCAAATTCCCTATGAACATGCCGTGGAGATAATAAGTAGATTCAAGGGGTTAGAGCTAGTAAACCAGGTGCCTGGAGAACTATGAACAGAGGTCCGTAACACTGTACAGAAGGCAATGAATAAAACCACCCCAAATAAAAGCAAGAATGAAAAGTGGTTATCTGGGGAAGCCTGACATATAACTAATGAAAGAAGAGACTCAAAAAGCAAAGGACAAAGGGGAAGGTGTATCCAACTAAACACAGATTTCCAAAGAACAGCATGGAGAGAAAAGAAGGAGTTCTTTAATGAAAAGTGTATAAAACTAGAAGAAAACAACAGAAAAGGAAAGACTAGAGATCCTGTCAGGAAAATTGAAGATATCAAGGGAACATTTTGCCCAAAGGTGGGCATAATAAATGACAGAAATGGTAGAGATCTAGCAGACACTGGTGAGATCAAGAAGAGATGGGAAGAATACACAGAAGAACTGTACAAAAAAGATGTTAATGAACCAGATTACTACAATAGTGTGGTCAGTCACTCAGAGCCAGATATTCTGGAGAGTGGGTCTTAGGAAGCACTGTGGTTAATAAAGCTAGTGGATGAAATGTAATTCCAGTAGAACTATTGAAAATCCTAAAGGAAAATGCCATTAAGGTTTTGCTTTCCATATGTTAGCAAATCTGGAAAACCCAGCAGTGGCCACAGGGCTAGAAAAGATCAACTCTCATTCCAATTCCAAAGAAAGGTAGTACTAAATAAGGGAGGTGGGAGAGGGGTTCAGGATGGGGAACACGTGTACACCTATGGCGGATTCATGTTGATGTATGGCAAAACCAATACAATATTGTAATTATCTTCCAATTGAAATAAATAAATAAAGAATATGCTAACCATTGGACAATCGTACTCATTTCCCATGCTAGTAAGGTCATGCTTAAAGTCGTGCATGCTAGTCTCCTGCGTTATGTGAACCAAGAAATTCCAGATGTCCAAGTTGGGTTTAGAAAAGGAAGAGGAACCAGAGATCAAATTGCCAGCATTCCCTAGATCATAGGTCTTCCCTGGTGGCTCAAAAGGTAAAGCGTCTGCCTGCAATGCGGGAGACCTGGGTTTGATCCCTGGGTTGAAAAGATACCCTGGAGAAGGAAATGGCAACCCACTCCAGTACTCTTGCCTGGAAAATTCCATGGACAGAGGAGGCTGGTAGTCTACAGTCCATGGGGTTGCAAAGAGTTGAACACAACTGAGCAACTTCACTTTCAGACTTTTCAGACCTGGATTATAGAGAAAGCAAGGGAATTCCAGGAAAAACATCTACCTCTATTTCATCAACAACGCCAAAGCCTTTGACTATGTAGATCATAATAAACTATGGAAAGCTCTTAAAGAGATAGAAATACCAGACCATCTTACTTGTCTCCTGATAAATCTATATGCAGGCCAAGAAGCTACAGTTAGAACCCAATATAGGACAACTTATTGGTTCAAGATTCAGAAAGAAATACAGCAGGGCTGTCTACTCTGACCCTGTTTATTTAACCTATATGCTGAGCACATCATGGGAAATATCAGGCTGGATGAGTTACACGCTGGAATCAAGATAGGCAGGAAAAACATCAATAACCTCAGATATGTGGTTGATACCATTCTAATGGCAGAAAGTGAAGAGGAACTAAAGATCTTCTTGATGAGGGTAAAGGAGGAGAGTGAAAGAGCCTGCTTAAAACTAAATATTAAAACAACTAAGATCATGGGATCCAGCCTCATTACTTTATGGCAAATGAAGAGGAAAAGGTGGAAGTAGTGACAGATTCCCTCTTCTTGGGCTCTAAAATACTGAAGACGGTGACTGTAGCCATGAAATCAGAAAACATTTGCTTCTTGGCAGGAAAGCTATGGCAAAACTAGACAATGTATTGAAAAGCAGAGACATTACTCTGCTGACAAAGGCCCGTATAGTCAAGGCTATGATCTTCCCAGTGGTCACATATGGTTGTTAGAGCTGGATTCTAAAAAAGGCAGAGCACCAAAGAATTGATGCCTTTTAACTGTGGTGTTGGAGATGACTCCTGAGAGTGCCTTGGACTGCAATAAGATCAACCGGTAAACCTTAAGGGAAATCAACCCTGAATACTCATTGGAAGGACTGATGCTGAAGCTGAAATTCCAGTATTTTGGTCATTTGATGCAAATGTTGACTCATTGGTAAAGTCCCTGGTGATGGCAAAGATTGAGAGCAGAAGGAGAAGAGGGCATCAGAGGTTGAGATGGCTGGAAGGCATCACTGATGCAGTGGACATAACTTGGGCAAATTTTGGGAAGTGGTCAAGGACAGGGAAGGCTGGTTTGCTGCAGTCCATAGGTTTACATACAGTTGGACATGACTGGCGACTGAACAACAATGTTTTTACTTGTCACAGCTCATTATACAGAGATGATAGACAGGGATATAATCTTAGCATTTTTGTATTGTATATCCCTCTTTATTCCTTTTGAAATAATTCAGAATCAACTTCATGTATTTCTTTTTATATTTTTAATACTTTAAAAATGTGTATATAATTCAATGTTAGATTTTTATATCTTCAGCCTTTCTCTTGTAAAGGTGGAGACTTCCCTATTGGCCCAGGTGGTACAAAATCCACCTGAAATGAAGGGGGCTTGGGTTAGATCCCAGGATTGGGAAGATACCCTGGAGTAGAGTAGGGAATGGCAAACCACTTCAGTATTGTTGTCTGGAGAATTTCTTGGGCAGATAGGCCTGGTGGACTACAGTCCATGGGGTCACAAATTGTGGGACATGACTGAGGGACTAACATTTTCACTGTCTTTTCTTTGCCAGTAGTGCCACCTGGGAAGCACTGTGAATCATAAAACTGTCAACGATTAGAATTGTAGACAATGTCTATACGGTATATGGGTTTCCCTGGTGGCTCAGTGGTAAAGAATCTACTTGTAATGCAGGAGCCACAGGAGATGCAGGTTCAGTCCCTGGGTTAGGAAGATCCCCTGGAAGAGGGCCTGGCAAAACACTCCAGTATTCTTGCCTGGAGAATCCCGTGGACATAGGAGCCTGGTGGGCTATACAAGATATATACATTTATATATTTGTGTATATATATATATATATATATATATATATATATGTACTTTGCCAACAAAAGTTCGTCTGGCTATGGTTTTTCCTGTGGTCATGTATGGATGTGAGAGTTGGACTGTGAAGAAGGCTGAACGCTGAAGAATTGATGCTTTTGAACTGTGGTGTTGGAGAAGACTCTTGAGAGTCCCTTGGACTGCAAGGAGATCCAACCAGTCCATTCTGAAGGAGATCAGCCCTGGGATTTCTTTGGAAGGAATGATGCTGAAGCTGAAACTCCAGTACTTTGGCCATCTCATGTGAAGAGTTGACTCCTTGGAAAAGACTCTGATGCTGGGAGGGATTGGGGGCAAGAGGAGAAGGGGAGGACAGTGGATGAGATGGCTGAATGGCATCACCGACTTGATGGACCTGAGTCTGAGTGAACTCTGGGAGTTGGTGATGGACAGGGAGGCCTGGTGTGCTGTGATTCATGGGGTCGCAAAGAGTCGGACAAGACTGAGCGACTGATCTGATCTGATCTGATGTATGTGGAGTAGGCTGTGATAGATATACTTTTGCATTTCTCCAAATGTATGTGGAGGAAAACATCTAGAGTAAAAGGAGAAAGCAATTTATAAAGATTCTTCAGTGAATAATTTCCAATTTCCCTCTAGAATATATGTCTTTTTGAGAAATATATATTCAAGCACTCTTGCCAATTTTTAAATGGATTATTCAAATTTTTGTTGTTGTTGTTTGTATGTTTCATTTGTCTGGCTATTGAGTTGTAGAAGTTTCTTGTATATTTTGTGTATTACGGCCATTTGATAGGTCTAGTTCCCTGGTGGCTCAGAGGTTAAAACATCTGCCTGCAATGCGGGACACCTGGGTTCGATCCCTGGGTCAGGAAGATCCCCTGGAGAACGAAATGACAACCCACTCCAGTATTCTTGCCTGGAGAATCCCATGGGTGGAGGAGTCTGGTGGGCTACAGTCCATGGGGTCACAGAGTCGGACACGACTGAGCGATTTCACTTTCACTTTCAGTCTTAGACTTTCTTTGGTTGGGAGATTTATGATTTCAGATTCATGTCATTACTTGGTATTGTTCTCTTCAGTTTCCTATTTCTTCATGATTCAATCTTGGTAACCTGGTAACCATTCTAGGAATTTATCTATTTTTTGTTTTAATTGGTTAGCATATAATTGTTCATAGTAGCCTCTTAGGATCCTTTTTATTTCTGTGACAAGTGTTGCAATATCTACTTATTTCTAATTCCATTTATTTAACAATTGAATATTTGCTCTTTTTATCTTAGTCTATCTAAAGATTTGTAAATTTTTTTGGTCTTTACAAAAAGCCTGCTGTCATTTTCAGCATGGATCTTTTGTATTTTTTCCTGTTTTCTTTTTTTTAAAAGTTCTGCTCTAATCTTTAGTGTTTCCTTTCTTCTGTTAAGATAGGAATGTGCTTATTATATTTCTCTTGTTCCTAGAGATGTAAAATCAGGCAATCTTTTTTTTTTTACTGCTCTTAAACCTTAAACTTTCCTCTTAGTAATATTATTATTTTCCATAATTTTTGGTAAGTTGTATTTTCATTTTCATTTGTTTCAAGATACATTCTAATTTCCACTTTGATTTTCTATGTAAAATTTACACACAAAGCAACTCTTATCAACCACAAACATTTTTATTACAAGGGAAATTAATTATCTTCATTTATTCTATGAAGGGAAGTCAAATATTACATATACTCATTAATATATTGAAATATTGGAAAGTCACAAAACAGCACATGTTGAAAATTTCATGAAAATTCTTCTAGTATAGTTTGAATTAGCTATAAAATGTAATATAAGGTTATGAAAGTGATCTGTATTTATAAAAGTGGCCATTTTTTATACTGAGGCAATTCTTAGGTTCTATGTATGAAATTGAAGGATATATTATCAGTCATCTTTCTACCAGGAAGCATGAACACATAAACTGGATAATTTGCTATGAGTTAATAAATTGACCATTTACAGGTACATGGATAGTTTTGGAGATCAGCAAGAGATGGAGTTGTATATGTAAAAGAAAGGGGAAATAATCTATTACTGTAGTCCATTCATAAAACTCAGGATAAAGGATGAACATCTGAAATACCAAAGACATCTAGCACCAAGGTCTACTAAACTTTTTACATTCTAGCATAAATAAAAATTGTCAGATCGTGAGTAAATTTATTCCATTTCATAATGTCTTTGTAGTTTTATCCCTACAGTGGCAGTCATTCTCTTCTTCAGGGGATCTTCCCAACCCAGGAATCAAACCCAGGTCTCCCACATTGCAGGTGGATTCTATACCAGCTGAGCCACCGGGGAAGCCCAAGAATACTGGAGTGGGGGTAGCCTGTCCCTTCTCTAGGGGATCTTCCCAACCCAGGGATTGAACCCAGGTCTCCTACACTGCAGACAGATTCTTTACCAGCTGAGCTACCAGAGAAGTCTAAAGTGGTTATTTAAAAACATTGCACACATTTTATTTATTTATTATTTATTTTATTTTATTTTATTTAACTTTACACTATTGTATTGGTTTTGCGATATATCAAAATGAATCTGCCACAGGCATACATGTGTTCCCCATCCTGAACCCTCCTCCCTCGTCCCTCCCCATACCATCCCTCTGGGTCGTCCCAGTGCACCAGCCCCAAGCATCCAATGCTAAGTTCCTCAATCATGTCTGACTCTTTGTGATCCCATGGACTGTAGCGTGGAATGTTGCTTCTTTGTCTTCCACAATCTCCCAGTGTTTGGTATGATTCCATGACTATCTAATCATTTCATTCTCTGCCACCTCCTTCTCCTTTTGAATTCAATTTTTCCTAGCATCAGGGTTTTTTCCAAGGAGTCAGCTCTATGCACCCGGTGGCCTAAGTACAGGAGCTTCAGCTTCGGCAATAGTCTTTCCAATGACTGTTTAGGGTTGATTTCCTTTAGGATTGACTGGTTTGATCTCCTTGTTGTCCGAGGGACTCCCAAGAGTCTTCTCCAGAACCACAGTTTGAAAGCATAAATTCTTTGGAGCTCAGCTTTCTTTATGGTCCAACTTTCACATCCAAACATGACTACTGGAAAAACGATAACTTTGTACGGATTTTTGGCAGCAAAGTAACATCTCTGCTTTGTAAAATGCTGTCTAGGTTTGTCATAGCTTCCCTTCCAAAGTGAAAGTGTGTTTTAACTTCACGGCTTGCAGTCACTGTCCACAGTGATTTTGGAACCCAAGAAAATAAAATCTGTCACTGCTTCTACTTTCCCCCCTTTTATTTGTCATGAAGTAACACCCTCTTCCAAGAACACAAGAGAAGACTCTACACATGGAAATCATCAGATGGTCAACACTGAAATCAGATTGATTATATTCTTTGCAGCCAAAGATGGAGAAGCTCTATACAGTCAACAAAAATAAGACCAGGAGCTGACTGTGGCTCAGATCATGAACTCCTTATTGCCAAATTCAGACTTAAATTGAAGAAAGTAGGGAAAACCACTAGATCATTAAGGTATGACCTAAATCAAATCCCTTATGATTATACAGTGGAAGTGAGAAATAGATTTAAGGGACGAGATCTGATAGACAGAGTGCCTGAAGAACTATGGAATGAGGTTCGTGACATTGTACAGGAGACAGGGATCAAGACCATCCCCATGGAAAAGAAATGCAAAAAAGAAAAATGGTTGTCTGGGGAGGCCTTACAAAGAGCTGTGAAAAGAAGAGAAGCAAAAAGCAAAGGAGAAAAGGAAAGATATAAGCATTTGAATGCAGAGTTCCAAAGAATAGCAAGAAGAGATAAGAAAGCCTTCCTCAGCGACCAATGCAAAGAAATAGAGGAAAACAACAGAATGGGAAAGACTAGAGATCACTTCAAGAAAATTAGAGACACTAATGGAACATTTCATGCAAAGATGGGCTGAATAAAGGACAGAAATGGTATGGACCTAACGGAAGCAGAAGATATTAAGAAGAGGTGGCAAGAATACACAGAGGAACTGCACAAAAAAGATCTTCACGACCCAGATAATCATGATGTTGTGGTCACTGACCTAGAGCCAGACATCCTGGAATGTGAAGTCAAGTGGGCCTTAGAAAGCATCACAACGAACAAAGCTAGTGGAGGTGATGCAATTCCAGTTGAGCTATTTCAAATCCTGAAAGATAATGCTGTGAAAGTGCTGCACTCAATATGCCAGCAAATCTGGAAAACTCAGCAGCGGCCACAGGACTGAAAAAGATCAGTTTTCATTCCAATCCCAAAGAAAGGCAATGCCAAAGAATGCTCAAACTACCGCACAATTGCACTCATCTCACACGCTAGTAAAGTAATGCTCAAAATTCTCCAAGCCAGGCTTCAGCAATATGTGAACCGTGAACTTCCTAATGTTCAAGCTGGTTTTAGAAAAGGCAGAGGAACCAGAGATCAAATTGCCGACATCTGCTGGATCATGGAAAAAGCAAGAGAGTTCCAGAAAAACATGTATTTCTGCTTTATTGACTATGCCAAAGCCTTTGACTGTGTGGATCAAAATAAACTGTGGAAAATTCTGAAAGAGATGGGAATACCAGACCACCTGATCTGCCTCTTAAGAAATTTGTATGCAGGTCAGGAAGCAACAGTTAGAACTGGACATTGAACAACAGACTGGTTCCAAATAGGAAAAGGAGTACATCAAGGCTGTATATTGTCACCCTGATTATTTAACTTCTATGCAGAGTACATCATGAGAAATGCTAGACTGGAAGAAACACAAACTGGAATCAAGATTGCCGGCAGAAGTATCAATAACCTCAGATATGCAGATGACACCACCCTTATGGCAGAAAGTGAAGAGGAACTCAAAAGCCTCTTAATGAAAGTGAAAGTGGAGAGTGAAAAAGTTGGCTTAAAGCTCGACATTCAGAAAATGAAGATCATGGCATCCTGGTCCCATCACTTCATGGGAAATAGTTGGGGAAATAGTGGAAACAGTGTCAGTCTTTATTTTCTGGGGCTCCAAAATCACTGCAGATGATGACTGCAGCCATGAAATTAAAAGACGCTTACTCCTTGGAAGGAAAGTTATGACCAACCTAGATAGCATATTCAAAAGCAGAGACATGACTTTGCCAACAAAGGTTTGTCTAGTCAAGGCTATGGTTTTTCCTGTGGTCATGTATGGATGTGAGAGTTGGACTGTGAAGAAAGCTGAGTGCCGAAGAATTGATGCTTTTGAACTGTGGTGTTGGAGAAGACTCTTGAGAGTCCCTTGGACTGCAAGGAGATCCAACCAGTCCATTCTGAAGGAGATCAGCCCTGGGATTTCTTTGGAAGGAATGATGCTGAAGATCAAACTCCAGTACTTTGGCCACCTCATGTGAAGAGTTGACTCATTGGAAAAGACTCTGATGCTGTGAGCGATTGGGGGCAGGAGGAGAAGGGGACGACAGAGGATGAGATGGCTGGATGGCATCACTGACTCGATGGACGTGAGTCTGAGTGAACTCCAGGTGTTGGTGATAGACAGGGAGGCCTGGCGTGCTGCGATTCATGGGGTTGCAAAGAGTTGGACATGACTGAGCAACTGAACTGAACTGAATGGGATGGGATGCCATGGTCTTAGTCTTTTTAATGTTTAGTTTCAAGCCAGCATTTTCACTTCCCTCCTTTGCCTTCGTTTAGAGGCTCTTTAGTTTCGGTATCATTTGCATTTTTTAGGTTGTTGGTATTTCTCCCAGCAATCTTGATTCCAGCTTATGATTCATTACTGTATCCCACAAATATTACATGTAAAATATTTCTGGCTAAAATTTTAAACTTGATATGCCTTTGTGTGATGTTTTTCAATATTATATTTGCTCATTTATTTACTGAAAATATTTCACCAGTATGGTTTATGTGTCAATAATTTTTCAGTTCTGATCAGAATAAAGTCCCTCCCTTCAGGAAATTAATTTATTTTCAAGTTTTTCAAAGATAACCTGTTCTTTCAGTATCAGCTTAGTAAAACTTTACTTTTTAGCATATCATTTTATATTATATTGTGTAAGTGATTACAAATGGTAAACTCTCATTGTATGTGTGTGAGATAGAGTGAGAGAGGAAATGAGAACCCATGTATGGAGAGGTTCCTTAGAGTATTTTGCCTAGTTATTTTCATGTATGTTTCAGGCAATTTTATCAATAAGTTTTCTGTAATGTGATTACTTTGTAACTGTTTACATTTTATCTTTTGTATTGCCTTTAGAGCCCTTCAGTTTATCATCTGTTAAGTCCAAGGGCCATCTTTTTAAATTGACTTGACTCACCTAAAAATTAGCCCACTAAATAGATTAATTTTATAGATACATGTTAAAATGATTATAGCTTTTAGTTTAGCATGTCATAATTACTGAAAATAGTTCTCTGAAAGTGGTTTAATTGGTAATTTATCAAAGATGCCAAACTTCCCTGTTTCCTAGTTAATTCTAATATTACTTGATAGCTATCCTTGTACTAATCACTCATACAAATATATGTGTGTGTATATATATATATATAAATTATATATGGTTTTAAGAATACATATTAAATATTTAAAATGTTAAAGTCATTTGCTTAATTATAGTTTAATTATAAATTAAAAATTGAAAGTAAAAGTCACTCAGTCATGTCTGACTCTGTGACCCCATGGACTATATAGTCCTTGGAATTCTCCAGGTCACAGTGCTGGAATGGGTAGCCTTTCCCTTCTCCGGGGGGTCTTCCCAACTCAGGGATCAAATCCAGGTCTCTTATATTGCAGGTGGATTTTTTAGCAGCTGAGCCACAAGGTAAGCCCAAATTTAAAAGTAAATATGTATATATACAATTAAAGAATGCTTTTGGAACCTCCTAATCATTTAAAAACTTGAGAAATTTGATGCTGATTCTCAGTAACATGTTACTTACTGATGAATTTGCTTTGCATTGCATATACATGGTGTTGCATCTAATCATTCCTCAAGTTGTAAGAGGCTAAAAATTAACTGAAAAATAACTAGAAGGAAATAGACAAAGAACTATTTCAAAAACATTATTCACAATCAATACTTCTCACTTTATCCAAAGTTTTCTCCTTTAATCTCAAGGGGATTTGTTATCTCCTGTTTCCTGAAAAATGGCCTGTTTTAATTCAAAGTAAATAACTATATATTTTGGGGTGGATTTTCTCCTTACAATGTGGAAGTCTTAAACAGGGATCAGCTTCCTCCCTGTGCTTTGAGAATGGTATCTGAAGGTTGGAATAACCTTGCAGGTCTACAGGGAAAATTATACATGAAATAATTACAGAAATATCAATTCTAAGAATGGATTTTCATGCATAAATAATAAGTTATCTACCACAGAGGAACAAGTTTTTAAATCAACATATGGTATAAATCTGAATTCTCTGGTGGCTCAGACAGTAAAGAATCTGCCTGCAATGCAGAACACCCAATTTGGATCCCTGGGTTAGTAAGATCCCCTGGAGGAGAAAATGGCAACCTAATCTAGTATTCTTACCTGGAGTATCCCAAGGACAGAGGGCCCTGCCAAACTACAGTCCGTGAGGTTGCAAAGAGTCAGACATGACTAAGTGTCTAACACTTTCACATTCACAGGGTATAAATATGTCAGGAAACTCTAGTCATTAATTTGCTTCTTCTAGGACTATAATGCCATTATTGCTTTTGAATCCCTCTCTCATGTAGCCCACCTTTGTGTAAAGTACTTATTGCTCTGAGATGGTCCTATATCTAAACAAATTGTAATCATTAATAAAGCACACACACATTGTTTCTTTGGAATGCCTACTCATTTGATAAGGCTTTTCGTAAAGTTTGAATGGGTGTTATTGCTGTTCAGTTGTTCAGCCATGTCTGACTCTTTGTGACCCCATGGACTGCAGCACACCAGGCTTCCCTGTCCTTCACTATCTCCCAGAGTCTGCTCAAACTTATGTTCATTGTCGGTGATGCCATCCAATCATCTCATCCTCTGTTGCCCCCTTCTCTTCTTGCCCTCAACCTTTCCCAGGGTCTTTTCCAACAAGTGGGCTCTTCACATCAGGTGGCCAAAGTATTGGAACATCAATTTCATCGTCAATCCTTCCAATGAATATTCAGGGTTGATTTCCATTAGGATTGACTGGTTTGATTGCCTTGCTTTTCAAGGGACTCTCAAGAGTTTTCTTGAAACTCTTATGGCCAAAAATGCTACATTCCTTGTTTCTGTATATTACTAAAATTGATATTGCTTAGATGATTAGCTTTGAGTAATTCAAGAGGACTTCCATAGAGTTCTATTTATTTTAGTAGAATTTTTCTTCTGAATTTGAATCCAAAATTTCAGCTAATTATAAATTATTGCCTTCTCTTAATTTGTTGATGTGCATTTATTTTTCTCTACATCCTGGAAGTATATCTTTTATTATAGAGATATATCTATCAATTGTGTAAATTGATACGCAAGGGAAATATATTCTTCATTCTCAGGGAGATAAATATATATTGAGATTACATTGTTAAATCACACATAATTTTTAGGATGATTGAAAATTCTTTTTACAATAGGAAAATATATTTATTTACATTTTTCTTTAATACATTAGATTCTAACACTTAGAATTCTTACTTAATATATACAATATTTTACAACTTTATGCTTAAATATAGCATACATACAGAAAAGTGCGCATGCCTCAGTATTTTTAAAAATCTGAATATTCTGTGTTACCTGAAACTAAGTCAAGAAACTGATGATTAACAAACCTGAAAAGCAACATCACCCCCCACCACCATTCTTCCATCCAGTCACTAAACCCACAAGGAGGAAAACCAGTCTTTTCGTCTATTGTAGAATACATCAATTTGACCTGATTTTATATACAGTTGGAAAAAATATTCTTTGTTCTCTATAAGTGGAATCTTTGAAGGATATACTTTTTAAATTCAATATTTTTGAGATTCCTATATATTATTGCATGCATTATTGCATTGCATTAGGACCAACCACCATCAAACTTGTATTCTAGTCTCCCATCTTCCTGTGGAGTTCTAGGATATAACAACTCTTCTATTGCCAAAGCCACTGTACATTTGTTTCCTCTTAATTTTAAATTTTTCCATATCAAATTTTGAGACCATTGACATTTTTACCTGGTCATGACAAGTGATCATTCATGTACCAGGATAAGGAGAAAAAACACAGGGAGACATAACAATTTGATCTTGAAATGACTTACTTTCTCTGGAATTTTAATTCTCCCTATAGAGTTTGCTTCTACACTTTTCTTAATGGAATGGAAACACATATTTTATACACACAGGCACCTTTATATATTGCCTTATTTATTTGTTACAGAATCAATAATTACTTTTTTAGTGAAGTTTTGATTTATATTAAGTTTGATAATTATATTGTTGTAACTATAAAGTATTATGATTTATATAAGTATACATATGTCTTTCAGACAGAAAATTTTCAGTAATTAGTGTTTATTTATAACATTATATTCAAATGATACTTAACATGGCTAGCAATTAAAACTCAAACCTACCTTACAGGCAGTTGTAGAGCCTGGATTTCACAATTATCACACTGGTGTTTTGATTATATAGTGACCACAGTTGAAGTGCAGTTCTGAGTGTCAGATTCAGTTTTACAGCTAAAAGTTATTTTAGTTTTTATTCAAATACAGTAAATCCTTCCCATAAAAATAACTCTGAGAAAAACTAGTCCTATATTTACTTACTGAAATTCTCTGTATATACTTATTTATACAAGTAGAGTTTGTAAACAGTGAAATGTTTCCTACATACAATAAACACAATGTAAACTAAATAATGTTGAAATAGATCAGTCTTCACATTTTGTAGACAGAACAGGAGTGTAACTGTATCTGAGGAGTGTTGACATTTATAATAAATATACTTTTAATGAAATGTAATTAAACCATAAATTAGTAACTTACTAGTTTTGGTAGAATCTCATATTTTTACATATTATCCAGTTGTTCCACACATGGGCACATACCTAATACTGTAAAAGGTATGGCCTGCCAGTCCACTTAAATTAGTTTGCTCGTAACGGTCTCTTACCCTGCACTTTGCTCTTGTCTGTGGTTTTATATTTTCTTTTATTTGTGAGCTGTGAAGTTTTCCAATAAAAAGTTCAAAGCTCACACAAATGTGAACACATATCTTTTTAAGAACTTTTAAATGTTTATATCCAAAGGCACTTTGTAATATCATTTTTTTCCTAGAAACCCCCTTAATATATCAAATCTCTCAAATGATTTTGAGAAGAATATTAGTATATAACAGGATCTTATTGCTTTCCCCATCAGAAATCTACCACTTTAAACCAATAATTTTATATATAAATAAAATTTATATCATAATACTTTCAAGAGTTGAAGAGAGAAGACATCTAAACTCAAAAAGGATGACTTGAAATATAAAAATTGCATTTTTTCAATATAAGAATACACAAATCTTTAGTTTTACTTTCAATAAACTTGCTGTTGCTTCCAAACAATGTATCTTCCTCTGAAATATGATTTAGACCTTGCTAGAAAGAAGTAAACATTAAATGACATGGAAAATAAAGACTCAGACTATCTATAAATATATCTCTATATATGTAATATTCTTGCCATTTTCCTGATGATAGCTGGCAAGAACTATAAATATAACATATCCTTTCTTACGCCTGACCCATATTTTCTATGGAATATTAAAATGTAATTTCCAATGTGCACTTTTGTTTTCAAATTATGAAACATTAATAACTCAGTCTTCTTCAGTTCACAATTCTATAGCTCAGAAGTTCAGATACAATGTGTTTGGGTCATCAGCTCAGGGACTCAAAAGGAAAGTGAGGATGTCAGCCAACCTGCATTCTCATGTGAAACATGGAGTCCTCTTCCAGGCTCACATAGTTATGGAAGAATTCAGTTTTGCGGTTCTAATATGAGGTTTGTCAACCACAAATTGGGACTTGCCATGGTTGCTTGCCTTCTGTCTCTACAAGGATTAAATCATGTGCTGCTGCAGCTGCTGATCTCCAACACCCCCTGAAGAAGTTGAGGGTGGCGAGCAGAAATGAGGCGCTCTGTGCTCCAGGAAACTGGCAGGACTGGCCTTTGTTGTGGTTGTCGTGATGCACTTTGTTCTCCTTCACGCTCATGTGCTCAGTTGTATCCGACTGATTCTTTGTGACCCTGTGGACTGTAGCTCGTCAGGCTCCTCTGTCCATGGGATTTTTCAGGCAAGAATACTAGACTGGGTTGCTATTTCCTTTTCCAGGGGATCTTCCCATGCCCCCTGCATTGCAGGCAGATTCTTTCCTGTCTGAGCCATAAGAGATATTCTCAGGAGCCAATTTTATGAGCCCAATTCTTGTATCTCCTCATGTCTAGAACTAAAACCTTCACGGTGATGGTTGCTTTTTGTGACTAGCAGAAACTTCATGAGACCAGCAGAAACCTTATACAAAAAATATATACTTGATTGACTGTACTCCCCCTTTGCCAAAATCACATATATACTGTCTTTTCACCCTACATCTTTGAAACAGTTTCTCAAAGCTATCTGAGCTTCTGTCTCCCAGATTGCAGTCCGCATATTGCCTCCAATAAAACCTAACTCCTAAATCTCATGCTGTGTGTTTTTTTAGTCTACAGATTCCCATTCCTTTGTTACCTGTCAGCTATTGGTTAGAGCCCCCAGAAGCCACTTGAATTTCTTGCTGCATAGCCCCATGCATCTTCTAAGCCAGCAATAGAGGTATTACCTCTGAGAATCCCTCTCAGATCCAAAAGGTAATGGTCTGCTCTTATTCATCCTTGGCACTTTGTTATTTCAGCCTGGTGTACTCTGAAGAATTCCTTTCTTTGATGGAGTCTTAAACTCTAGTCTTTCTCCATCTCACAGGATTGCAAAAATCCATTTAGATTTTCAGTCTTTGCTCACAGGTATTTGGTTTCCTAATCTATAGAGACCCAAGAGTAAACAAGCCTCCTGAGGGGAAATGTATCTGAGGCCACCCAGGTCTCTGCTGTAAATTATATTGTGTTCTATAATGACTCACCCATTGTCAAAGTCAGTCCTTTGTACCTGTTTGCTTAAGGCTTTACAACCTGCTCAACATCCCACCATGCAAATGCCCCTGGGGGAAAATGGCAGCAGAATCCAGCTCACCTCTCTGATTTTCCTTTTTCTCTGGAATTTAATTTTTTTTCTGCTTTAGGAGGACCTTATTAGTCTCAGGTATTTTATAAAATAACATGGAAATTCTAAAACTTAAAATTCATTAGCCACAATGGAAAACAAACAAACAAACAAAAAACCCACTGGTTAGACTTAACAGAAAATTGGAGGAGGCGACAGAAACAAATTGTCAGTTAACTTGAAGATGGAATTTATCGAATCTGAAGAACACAATAAAAAAAAAAAAAAAAAACTGAAGAAAAATTGACACAGACTTACAAACAATTCATGTGGTATAACGTAGTGTTATTGGAATTCCAGAATAAAATGAGACAATAATTATGGCAAGAGAAAAACTAAAGAAATAATGGCTGAAAATTTCCCCAAGGACATCAATTTACAGATCCAAGAAATGCAGTGAACGCCAAGAGTGATGAATACAGAGAAAGAAAACCACATCTTGGGCACATCATAGTCAAACTTCTGAAATATAAAGTTAAAAATTTTTTAATTATGTAGGGAATATGATAAATAAGAAACAAAAATAACTGTCAATCAGAATTCTGTGTACGGAGATCTCTCCTTCAGAAATGAATATTAATAAACAATTTTTGATAGATAAAAACAGAGAATTCATCATTCAGCTGTCTGTACTATAAGATATTAAAAAGTAAGTTCTTAAATCCAAAGGGATATGGCACCAGATGGAAACCAAATCTACAAGGAGTAAGACTACCAGATGCAATCAATGTCTATACATATATATTCATATTGCAGACTGTATATTTTCAATTTTAACACTGAAAAGTTGATGATGGAAATGCTTTAATTTTAAAATTTTAATATTTAATGTAAAACAATGAAATTCATTGAATTATACATAATGTTTTTGAATGATCAAAAAAAATAAAAAAGAAATGATTTCTCTATTTTATCTGCTTTTTTTTTTTTTTTTTTTACCATTTTAGAGAGACACTGATCTTCCACCAGTAATTCCAGAAGTGAAGCCAGTTCAGATATTTTGAATAGTTTCATTTACCCTGGATTATTGAAATACATTTGTTTTTGTATTTAATTAACTAATTCAAATTTTTCCCTATTATAGTTCTTAATATGCCAAATCAAAGAAGTACTGATCAAGATACTCTATGGTCACATCTATTTATCAGTCAAAATTACAGCTTATCCAATATTTAGAGTTAAAAGTAACTTTCAAATCTTGTCTTCCAATCAGACACTTAGTAAATAGCATCAACATTAATACATATGTTTAAAATTGCTTGTCATGTTCATGGTAGGTCCTGTTTAATTTTATATTAATAGTGCTTGGGTCATTTAAATGGTAATGCTATGGCCTTCCCCGGAGGCGCAGTGGTAAAGAATCTGCCTGCCAATGCAGGAGACACAGGAAACTCAGCTTCTATCCCTGGGTCAGGAAAATTTCCTGGAGTAGGAAATGCAACCGATGCCAGTATTCTTGTCTGGAAAATTTCATGGATAAAGAAGTCTGGCGGGCTACAGTCCATGGAGTTGCAAAGAGTTGGTCATGACTGAGCAACTAACACGTGATATAAGGATGTGAGCATAGACCTTTGAAACATAATTGCCTGAGTTTTAGAATCTATCCTCTACTTTCTATCTATCTATTCTATCTAGAATCTATCCTCTACTGACTGGCCAACTGAAAGTTTTGCCTCATTTTTCTGACCTAGAAGGTGAAAGATATAACTTCCCCCGCTTTTTAAGCAGGGTTTTCAAAGAGTCAGATATGACTGAGCTACTAACACTTTCACTTTTTATGATTGTTGTAAAAATTGAGAAATCTAATTTTTTAACTTTAATGGACTTAAATATTCCCCCCAATTCTTGTGTAGGAGCCCTAACTGCCCCCTCCTCCATTGTAAGGTGAGTGCAGAGACAAAGAGAGCAAGCCAAAGAGTTAGGCAAGAAAAGGGAAATTTACTAGAAGGGAAAGAGAGGATGATGGGTTCTTAAGGAGAACCAGTGTCCTGCCTTTCTGACAGGGTCCTTCTTATATCCCACCAATGAAAAATTCTCTGAAGGGATGGTTAATTTTTAGCCTGTAGTTGAGTCCTGTGGTCACGTATCCAGAGGTCTGGAATCTGATGGTCTCAGAGCTTTGAGAAGATAGGCAGCAGTGAGAAAACAGAGTGACATTTGGGCAATTTGGTCAGTCTCATGGATCACCGTGGTTTCATTTTTTGTGAAGTCAACATAATGAGCTGTCTTATCAATGAGACCCCATGTGGGCCCTTTGAGTAATAAATAGGTTCAGTTGGGCCATTTGAGAGATAAACAGATTTAGATGGGGTCATGAGAATGAAGACATGATTATGAGAATGATGACAAGATTAGCCCCCTTTATGAAGAGAGATATCAAAGTGCATTCTCTCTTTCTCCCCTGTCTCTTCCTGCCATAGGGGAACATAGTGAGAAAGTGACTGTCTATGAGCCAGAAGGAGCGTTCTCACAGCCATGCTGAAAACTTGATATTAGATTTCTAGTCTCCAGAACTGTAGGAGACACATTTCTGTTGTTTAAGTCACTTAGTCCGTGGTATTTCATGATAGCAGCATGGACTGAAAACACTGTCTTACATCTAGTAACAGATGGATACACAACACTTGGCTCTCCAGAAGAACTCAAATAGTCCATAAGAGGGGAAATGTACCCGTTGCTTTTCAGAGAACATGTCTTCTAAACTACTCGATGAGTTATCCATGCTGTGAATACATCTGATTGCAGTATTTTGTTTCATACAAAATTTCTTGTTTTGTTTTAGGTTAATAGTGAAACCTACATTTGCAAAGAGCATAGATTTCTCACTTTTATTTAATATCATCATACAATTCTTTGATCCATATTCTCCTCAAGTCACAGAGATCTTTCTTCTTAAACTTGAGGTGGCTTTTCTTGACCATAAGAATGTACAACTTTCAACCCCTGCTTTAATATATGCTCACATTTTGAAATCAAAATATTCTACTCAATTCTACTTTTTTATTCAAGTGTGTACAGAATAGATTCACTCAAATTTTTATTACAGAATTTCTTTAATATCAATTTTAAATATGAAGGAAAGACATTTTTCTGGGAGAATAAAATATAGAATGAGTAGATTGATTTTTCCATAATTTTACCCAAAATAAATTTGACTATACAACTTACATCTTGGAGTTGAGTACAACATTCCCTTAGAGTATTTTTTAGATAGTAATTAAATAATATTTAAACCCAGTAATACTTAAGAGGACATAGTCTCATTATTTGCATGTATAATAGAAAAGAAACTTCTGCTGATATTCAGTTTGAATTACAACTAGAAATATTGGAGAGTATAGCTTCCCTGGTTGCTCAGATGTTAAAAATCTGCCTACAATGCAAGAGACTGGGTTTGATTGCTGGGTTGAGAAGATCCCCTGGAGAAGGAAATGGCAACCCACTCCAGTATTCTTGCCTGGAGAATTCTATGGACAGAGGAGCCTGACTGTCTATAGTTCAGAGGGTCGCAAAGAGTCAGACACAACTAAGTGACTTCACAAAGCATGGAAAGAGTTAAAATTTTAATGATAATATAAAGTGAAATAGAGGCTGATGCCTGGTTTCAATTTCTTAAAAATGAGATTACAAAAATTCAATAAAAATATTTCTAAAGGAAAAAAGAAAAACTGTTCTTGTGACAAAAAAAATCATATATTTGTGATTATCCAGCCTATCCCTAGTACAAGTTCTTTATATTTTATATAAGGCATTATCTTTTCTTGCTTTGTGAAGAGTAAAGGTCAGCTGTAAGCAGCACCCTGAGAAATTTCCAGGAATATTTTGTGATCCAGCAAAAGCTGATGTTGAGACATTGGTACAAACAAAAAAGATATAGTGACCACCAGATAATATTGACAAGAAAGTTTACTGTTTTCTGTTACCACATTTTGATCTTAATTTCCTCATTGGAAAATTGATTATTTTATGTATTTATTTTTTCTTTAAAAAGATTAGGGGGTTTTACATTGATAAATGTGCATAATTTCAATGCATATTGATTATATATTCATAATATTAGTATATATATTAATATAATTAATATAATGGAAGTTGTGGATTAATATATTTATTTTACACTTAGTTACTTCCTGAAAATGTAACTTTGCAAAGAAATTAGATAGGAACTAGTTTTATTTTTACAATGATGAGATGCTTTGGACAGGGAAGAAACTAATAAAGAGTTCCTAAGTGGCTCAATTCTGGCAGAAAATGATAATAGAAAGAGCAATCTAATATGACTCTCAATATCTGCTACTGTGGGTGCTGCTGTGTGCTTCCTTGCTCAGTAGTCCCATGGACTGTAACCCACCAGATTTCTCTGTCCATGGAATTTTACAGGCAGGAATACTGGAGGGGGTTGCCATCGCCTACTCCAGGGGATCTTCCTGACTCAGGGATCAAAACCCACATCTCTTGCATCTCCTGCATTGGAAGGCAGTTGCTTTATCACTAGCGCCACTTGGGGGCTTTGCTACTGTCAGAATAATTATCAAGCTTATTAAGCTGTGAAATTAAAAAAAAGTTTTTTTCAAAAATGTATACAGCTTTATTGAAATATAATTATTTAACATTGTATTTATTTATGGTGTATGATGTGTTGACTTTGCTACTGTTTAGTTGCTAAGTTGCATCTAAACTCTTTGCATCCCCATGGATTGTAGCCCACCAGGCTCAGTCCAAGGGATTTCCCAGGCAAGAATACCGGAATGGATTGCCATTTCTGTCACCAGTGTTTCTTCCTGATCCAGAGATCGAACCTGAGGTTCCTGCATTGGCAGGTGGATTCTTTACTGCTAAGTCACCAAGGAAATTTTTATAACATATTGACTAGATACATGTAAATGTCTGAAATGATTAAAACAGTAGGGTTAATTTCATTTCCTGACATAATCATTTATTTTCTTGTGATGAGAGCATGTGAAAAATCTGTTCTAACAACTTTCATTATGAACTATAGTCAAAATGCTATGATTTAGAGCCTCAGAACTTACTCATCTTGTAACAGGAAGATTGAACACTTTGACTAAAATCTCCCCATTTCCCTCAACTCCTAATCTTTGATAACCACTATTATACTCTCCATAAGTCTGACTTTTAGAGACTCTCTATATAAGTGAAATAATGCAGTTTTTGTCTTTCTCAGAATGATTTATTTCACTTAGGCCAATTCACTCAAAGTTCATGCATGATGTAACAAAGCTAAGAATTTTCCTTTTTCTAGTGACTGAATAGTATTTCATATATATATATATATATATATGTATATATATACATATATATACACACACACACACACACTATACATTATGTATATAATATATCTTTGTTTATCCATAGTTAAACAGGCTGTTTCCATGTCTTGGCTATTATGAATAGTGCCTTAATGAACATGGGAATGAGGATACTCTCTGAGATCCTGCTTTCTCTTTCCTTTGGATATATACACAGAAATAAAATTGTTGGATTATATATTAGTACTATTTCTAATTGTTTGAGGAAACTCCTTATTGTTTTCCATAACACCTGACCGATTTACATTCCCTTCAACAATGGGCAAGAAAGTTTCCCTTTTATCCACATTCTCACAAACACTTTACCTCTCTCTCTCTCATAATAGCCAATCTAGCAAGTATGAGATGTTATATCACTAGGGTTTGGATTTGCATTTCCCTGATGATTAGTAATTTTTAGAATATTTTCATGTATCTGTTGACCATTTATACAGTACCTTTTGAGAAATGCCTATTCAATTCCCTTACCCATCTTTAAAATAAAACTTTATTTGGTACTGAGTTATATGAATTGTTTATATATTTTGGATATCAACTTCTTTCACATATATGATTTGAAAATATTTTCTCACATTCTGTAGAATATATTTTCATTTTGTTCATTGCATCTTTTGCTATGCATAAGCTTTTGATTGATATAGTCCCACTTACTAAGTTTTGCTTTTATTCTTATACTTTTGGTGTCATATTTAAAAAATTATTGTCAAGACAGATGTTAACAAACTTTTTCCTAAATATTCTTCTCAGAGTTTTGTGGTTTCAGGTCTTATGTTTAAGTCTTTAATTTTGAGTTAATTCTTGTGAGCAGTGTATAATAGGGATGTAATTCCTTTCTTTCCCATGTGATTATGTAGTTTTCTCAACTTCCTTTATTGAAGACTAGCATTTTCCTAACAAGTATTGTTTGCTTCATATTCAAATGCTAATTAATGTATATGTGAAGGTTTGTTTCTGGGCTCTCCATTCTGTTCCATTACTCTATGTGTGTACTTTTATGTCAGGAACTTACTGTTTTGATTATTATATCTTTGTTGTATAGTTATCTTGATTGTTTTATAGCATTTATATTTAAGCCATTTCTCTTTAAAATTTCCCAAAGAAGAAAACAAAATGTCAAGAACTCATATATTACACAAATCATGGTATATTAAATTTCACAGATCCTGCTTCACTTCTAAATTTCATTTGATAAAAATCAAATAATTTTCCTTATACAAATATTTTCAGTTCTCAAATTTTTATAAAATAAAATAATGTCAAGGCGTTCTGGCCAGAAGCAGAGAAGTGGTGGTCACAGCTAACAGAGGTGCACCTCGGTTTCCCCCAACACCCTCCACCCTCAGACCCCATCCCCATCCCTCTAACCCCGAGACCCACCCAACCAAACAATTCCCTGTGCTGGGGTGACTCTGGGGCTGCCCCAGCAGAAACCCCCAACCATGGGCAGCCAGAGCTCCAAGGCTCCCTGGAGTGACCTGACTACCAAGGAGGCAGAAGATGCTTCCCCCTCCACAATTGACAGAAAGGGGAATGGCCCCCCATGAAAAGCAATGGAGACTTATCCCCTCAAAGGTGAAGGGGAGTCAACCTTCAAAAATGGAACACAGGAGGTAGCAGGGGCCACTGGTGATGCCATAGAGCCAGGATCCCCTAGGCAGAGAGCTGAGGCCAAGGCGGGAAGGGGTGCCCCCATGGAGACCCTCAAGAAGAGGAAGATATTCTCTTTCAAAAAACCTTCCAAATTGAGTAGCCTGTCCTCAAGAGAAATCAGAAGGAGGGTGGGGGTGATTCGTCTGCCTCCTCACCCGCAGAGGCAGAGCAGGAGCAGGGGGAGATGGTTCCCTGCAGCAATGAAGCACTGCCAAGGAAGGGAAGGCCGTTGCCACTCCTTAGAGCCAGGAGCACCAGGCCAAAGGGGCACGCTATCTCCAAGGGAGGAGCACAGAAGAGGCAGGACCAGGTGGCAGAGCCATCCACTCCCTCGGGGCCAGTGGGTAGCTCCACACCAGCAAGCGAGCAGAATGAGTACCTGGGTGAGGGCAGGTGGGTGATCTCTAAGCTGCCGAAACTTGGTCCTTGTGAGCTCCCTGCCTAGACCTGGTGCCTCTGCTGCCTTCTTGCACCCAGAAAGGAATGAGGCTGTTGCCTTCTAGCCACGTTGCCTCTCTTTCTCTCCCTCCTGTGGATTCTCCCATCATCCATCTGGTCTTCCTCTAAAGGCAAGTTGAAGATGGGCCATTCCAGTTTCCCAAGTTAGGTTTGTGACGTGAAATACTCTTGCCCTTGACCAACCTCCTTCCCTTCCTCACCTGTGCTGAAGGCAATTGCTCATTTTCTTTCCCAATTATTTTCCAGGTAGGTTTTGTTTACCAGCTTCCCTGGTGGCTCAGATAGTAAAACATCTGCCTGCAACCTGGGAGACCTTGGTTCGATCCCTGGGTCGAGAAGATCCTCTGGAGAAGGAAATGGCAACTCCAGTACTCTTGCTTGGAAAATTCCGTGAATGGAGGAGCCTCGTGGGCTACAATCCATGGAGTCGCAAAGAGTCAGACACGACTGAGCGACTTCATTTTCCTTTCACTTTTTGTTTACTCCCCAATCCCTGAGCCAGATGTGGGGGCACCACACTCCCAAACCCTGAGTGTAGTCCAACTTTTCCCTGTTGAGCTTTCAGTCTCTCTTGCTGTGCCTAGGGGAACCTGGGCTGGGGAGGACAATGCCCCTCCCTAGGTTTTTATAGATGCCTTACTCAAGTTCAAACAAACAAACAAAAGATATTAAATATGTCTCCTAGCACACATCCAGATATATAATGCATTTCTAAACAATGTATAAAGCTGTATATTAGAAAAATAGATAAAATATAAAATAGTGTATTATTTGGCAGATATACTGAATCGCAATGTCAGTTACTATCTACACAAGTGTTACTTTCTCTGGTGTGGTGTTTATTTATCATACTCTTCAAAATATTAGGAAAACATTCTTGACCTATAGAATATATAGAAATAATGACTATTTTCCACTATCTAAGTCTAGAATGATAAAGCCCTTCAAATATATGACTGTAAAAAGGATTGCTCTTACATGGAAATATTACACTGTTCTCTGTCTCCTGTCTATATTGTACAGCTCTGTCCCAGGTGTGAAATGTGAAAGTCGCTCAGTTGTGTCTGAATCTTTGTGACCTCATAGACTATACAGCCCATGGGGTTCTCCAGGCCAGAAAACTGGAGTGGGTAGCTGTTCCCTTCTTCAGGAGATCATTCCAACCCAGGTATCAAACCCAGGTCTCCCCAATTGCAGGCAGATTCTTTACCAGCTGAGCTACCATGGAAGTACAATAATACTGGATTGGGTAGCCTACCCCTTCTCCAGGGGATCTTCCTGACCCAGGAATTGAACCGAGGTCTCCAGCATTGCATGATTCTTTATCAGCTGACCTACCAGGGAAGCCCAGGTGACTCAGTAGTAAAGAATACACCTGCCAATGAAGGAGAAGCAGGGGATGTGGGTCTGATCTCTGAGTTGGAAAGTCCCCCTGGAGAAGGATATGGCAACCCACTCCAGTATTCTTTCCTGGGAAATCCCATGGGCAGAAGAGCCTGGTGGGCTACAGCCCATAGGGTCACAAAGAGTAGGACACAACTGAGCACACAGACATATTTATGAAATGTTTTCTCCAATTTCCATCACTAGCTAATTCAAGTCATTCTGAATATTGCTAAAGTATTTCTTCATTTGGGCTTCCCTGGTGGTTCAGAAGGTAAACAATCTGCTTACAATGCAGAAGACCTAGTTTCTATCCTTGTATTGAGAAGATCCCCTGAATAAGGAAATCAAAACCTACTCCAGTGTTTTTACCTGAGATATCTCACAGACAGAGGAACCTGGCAGGCCACAGTCCAAAGGGTCGCAAAGAGTCAGATACAACTGTGTGAAATTTCTTTATTTAGGAAGACTTCAAATTATTTTATAATTATATTTACCTGTCTACTTTGATAACTGTAATTTCTTTGAAATGTCAGTATCTACATACACTGAAAACCTGCATAGCGTGTGGGTATCTTGGAAACTTGTGTATATACACACACACACACACAGTTGGGTGCATCACTGACTCAATGGACGTGAGTTTGAGCAGCTCCGGGAGTTGGTGATGGACAGGGAAGCCTGATGTGCTGTACATAGTCCATGGGGTCGCAAAGAGTTGGACATGAGTGCCTGAACTGAACTGAACTGAATTATTTCTAAGGTAATTTGAAGACATAGGACTTGAATCAGAGGGTCTATTTTCAGTTTTTAACCACGTTTTTTACTTTCATTATGTAACAGCAGAATCACACGTAAATAGGTCACTTAAGGTTTAGAATCTCATTAAAAATCTTTCATACTGGGAGAATGAAGAATCTTTGATTTGCTTTATGTTTTAAATATAACTTTTTAAGTTTTACAGATTTTTTTTCTTTCACTACAGAGAAAGGCATAGTTCTGATAATTATTCTGTTTTTTGCAAATTATCAGAAGGATGTAAAGTGTATTTACTGACATTAATAAGTTACTCTTTGGCATCATTATTCACTAATGAGCTTGTTTCAGAATGTTTGCAAGCTTATGTGACAGGATGACATTTTATTATATGAATAAGGTCAACTCTGTTATTTAGTCCTTGAAAGAAAAAAAAATTCTTCTTGAAATGTGAAGCTATTAAGTACATTTGACTCAAAGCTTGCTTTAAAGTCAAGAAGTGGCATCTCAAATTCATGTAGCTGCTCTAACCTATGAGGTGGAATTTTGGCAATTATAAGGGGATGTCAGGAGGTACTTTGCAGATAGTGATTAGCCATGTTAAAGGTTATGTTCAAGCTAAATTTTGAATGGCACAGTGGCTATTATTTAAAAGAGCAAGATATACAGACTTAGAAGTTGAAATGTAAAGTTTGCTCTGTCTTCCTTGAAACTTCCTTGCCTTCATCATCTACTGTCATTAAAAATATCAGGACCACCATAATTAGGGGCTCTAAGAAACAAGTACACATTATTTTTAGTTGCCTCAGATGCCAAAAAAAAAAAAGGACTTGGGTTTTGGTCTTTAGAAAATGAGAAGGTTTGGGAATGTTGGCATAAATCTCTGAAATTGTGAGACTGACTTTTTACTAACATAACTCTTGTGACTGTAGAATAAATTGAAATGAAAAAAAATCATCTAGAAAGAAGCATATCTCAGTGAAAGGGAAATTTTAAAGCCCTTGATTATGACAGTATTCCTTTTTGCCAACTGCATTTGTCTCATTATAATAATTTTCAAGTTGATTAAGGGATTACTGTTATAATCATTATATAATTGTTATAATATAACTTGGAATATAAGGAGAAGGAAATAAAGTAGCATTTTCACTGGTGATTACAGAGAAGGTATATAGGGAGTAAGTTTAATAAAACACTGTCCTGTAAGGTGAAAAATATTTTGAAAGACTAAAATGTGGAGTGCTTTGTTTTATCTCTTAGTAATTGCAGGAGCCCAGCTGCATTCACTCCCGTCTCCTTTGAATGCTTTGTGAATAGTAAGCGCTATTAAGAGACAGTGAAATTTGTTTCCATATATTTTCTCTTCCCTTAAGTAAAGGTATATTTTCAGTGAACTAAAAAAAAAAAAAAAAAAAACAACTTTTTAGTCAATTTTTGTTGGAGTACAGTTGTTTGTTTGTTTGTTCTGCTACATTGTGCAGCATATGGGATCTTAGTTCTCCAATCAGGATGGAACACCATGTTTCCTTGCCTTGGAAGCATGGAATCTTAACCTCTGGACCACCAGGGAAGTCCCTTCAGTGAGTTTTTAGGTATATGATAATTGACTTCTTTGACCTCAATAATATAAAACTATAAGGCAGACAAATTTCAAGATTTGATATATACTAAAAATGAGATCTAACTTCTATGCAGATGTGTTTCATTATCTCAGGCAAGCTTCTATTCTTTTTGCTGTGACCTGTATGCATCATAACTTGGTTAGGCTGAAATGTGAATCAAGGCTACAGAGATAGAACAGAATGAAGCACCTAAGGGAGCCCATGGGAGCGCAGCCTGTTTGAGTGTACAGGAAACAATGCTGGGAGGAAGGTTGGAGAATAGCAACATGGACTATCAAACTTTGGATTTCCCAAACTCAGTCATCTAATTCTACATGCTTTCTTCTCAAAGTAGATTCTTTTGGCAGGTAGGGATTGAAACATACTGTATTCAAGTGGAGGTGCAACATAAGGAGTCTGCATGTAGGTAACAGTGATGATAACATTTGGCAAAGTGATAGTGAATGTCCTATGCAAAGGATTGAAAGCTTGATCCATGTGACTTGAGATAGCACAGCAATAACTAATCGGACTCCATAGAGAAGAGATCAGGATCTGTGGCAGCAGCAAACAGGAGGAAATAATAATTTAAAAAACATTGCCATTTGAGAGATCTCTCAAATTCATCATTGTACGTATGCACAGTGAGCAACTAACACACTCAGTCATCAGGCATGTCCGACTCTGTGACCCTACGGACTGTAGCCCACCAGACTCCTCTGTCCATGGATCTTTCCAGGCAAGAATCCTGGGGTGGATTACAATTTCCTCCTCCAGAAGATCTTCCTACTCAGGCATCAAACCTACAACTCTTTTGTCTCCTGCATTGGAAAGCAGGTTCTTTACCACTAGCACCACCACAGAAGCCCCAGATTCATCATTAGTGCTCTAGGAAAACATTGCTCTTTTCAGGGAACATGGCTCAGTTTAAGGGGCATTTTCTTTGACAATTAGGCAAGAATGAATGAGGAGAAAGAATTTGGAACTTGCTACCATTATATTTTGTAATATTTTTATATTCATATTTAACTTAATATGTATGTTGTAAATCGTTTCAGAAGTACAGAATGAGAGCAAATGTCCAATTTTAATCTTAGCCTCAGATTTTAAATATATGTATGCATAAAGTGAATAAATTGCAATCAATTAATATACAGATAAGTATTAATACAATCTTGAGAGTTTTATTTAGGAGACTTAAATAAGGGAAAACACAAATAAACAAAATAGGAAGAAAAAAGTCAGTAAACCACAATGGAGTCCAAGCACCTCACTACTCAGACATGAATGAAGACACACACTTGGTTATACATACTAAAGATTCTACTAAGGGTAAGGATAATTATTTACCTGATTTGAAGAACTGTAGATCAGATTATATATTCAAGACTTTTCAAAATTAGAGCTAGTGTTATATGATTAGAGTATGTAAAGCAATTATGATCCTGTCCCTGAAAATAGTGTTTTAAAATAATATCTTCTATTGGATTTTCAGTTCCTAATGTGACTTTTAAAACTATTTTGGTGCTCACTTCAGCAATACCTGTGTTAAAATTAGAACCATACAGAGAAGAATAGCATGGCCCCTGCTTAAGGATGACATGTAAATCTGTGAAGTGTTCCATATTTTTGAAAAGGTTATTTAAAAAAGAATGTATATATAACTGAAGCACTTTGTTGTATAGCAGTAATTAACATAATATTGTAAGCCAATTACACTTCAATAAAAACAAGTTAAAATTTTATTTTAAAATAAAAATTGGATATATTTAAGGTATAAAATGTGATTCAATATACATATGAAAAGTTTACTACAGTCAAGTTAATTAACATATCTTTTCCTCACATAGCAATCTTTTGTGATCAAAGCACCTGAAATCTACTCTAAAATTTGCAGGAAAGTCAATGAGTTTTAAAAATTCCCTTCTATATTTAAAGGTCACAAATTAGACATATCATATGAATCTCTTAGAACAATGATATGCAATTATAAGTAAATGTTTTAAAAGTGTTATTACCAATACAAATTCTGTATATTGTATCACCCTTAAGTAAAATATTAGTGTATTTTATTTTTTTATTAGTGTATTTTAAAAATAATTTTTTAAAGGTAGAGACTAACTTGATGTCACATTTATAAGTATATTTACTCACATATTCATGGGATTCATTCTAATAAGAACTATATACTCAGACTAAGTAAATTCATATTTTTTCACATAAGTTCAAAAGTGCTCTGAGTGATAAACTACCCTCGTATCACTAATCTTGTCACTTCAGTAGCCTACAGATTTTTCTCTTGGAAATCAAGTTTGGACTGATTAATATCTACTGCCTTATGAATCTCAAAACTATTAGGCTGAAACAAGGTGTTATTTGATGATTGTAAGTTTGATGCATAAAGCAGGGTGCTCAAAGCTGGTACTCTGGGACAACCCAGAGTGATGGGGTGGGGAGGGAGGTGGGAAGAGTTTTCAGGATGGGGTGATACATGTGCATCCATGGCTGATTCATGTCGATGTATGAAAAAACCATCACAATATTGTAAAGTAATTATCCTCCAGTTGAAATAAATTAATTTAAAATATTAAAAAAAAAGTATCATCTCTTAATGGACAGCTACAAATCCCAAGTAAGAAAAACAGCAGATGGATATAAAATGAGCCAATCACAATCAAGGAAAGGCTTATGTTTGAGGCTAACAGGAATCTAACTCATTCTGACTTATTTATCTTTCTATCTGCATAGCTTTGCATGCTGTCAAATACATAACGGGAGTTCAGTAATTGCATTGTGAAGAGATTTATACTACTTAAAATATTAACAAAGTAATGGCCTTCCTAAATAATTTTCACTCCCCAATTCATTGTGAATGTAATGTTGTTTCTTAATTTGTAATCAAATTAATAAATGTGCATGCCATAAATATCAAATGGTATTGAGTTATGAAAATAGAGATGTCTTAGTTGACATGCTGTAGTTTTCAGCCCTGCTTCTCTGAGGCAATCACATCCACAACTTTTTACTTTTTCCTCTGGCATTCACCCCATTTTTCTAAATGTATGTTTTATGACCACTTTGTAGTTTAATGATTTTGATCATCATCAATTCACTTACTTTAATAGTAGATGAAGATTTAACTCTTCAATACTTTCCCTCCAAAGTCTCCCTTCTTGCACTAGTATTCTTACTAATATATTGTTGTTCAATTCCTCAGTTGTATCCAACTCTTTGCTACCCCATGGCCTGTAACATGCCAGGCTTCCATGTCGTTCAACATCTCCCGGAGCTTGCTCAAACTCATGTCCATTGAGTCGGTGATACCATCTAACCATCTCATCCTCTGTCATCCCCTTCTCCTTCTGCCTTCAATCTTTCCCAGCATCAGGGTCTTTCCTAATGAGTTGGCTCTTCGCATCAGGTGGCCAAAGTATTGGAGCTTTATATAGCTGTCCTTGATTGCTGTTTTAATCAAAGATGATTACATTATTTTAAATAATTAAGTACTGTTCACAGCTGATCCAGAATTTTTGTTTGTTTATGCACCTCAACAGACTTGTCCTAAGTTTATAATATTGTTTTCTTATAGCTATTTATGCTCCTACTTTTAAATTTCCTGAAATCTTCCAACAGATATATAAACACATAGATGGGTTCTAAGTACTTTGTTGTAACTGTACAGTCACTAAGTCATGTCCAACTCTTTGTAACTCTTTGTGACTCCATGGACTGTAGCCCTCCAGTCTTCTCTCTCCATGGGATTTCCCAGGCAAGAATACTTGAGTGGGTGGTCATTTCCTCCTCCAGGTGATATTCCCAACATAGGGACTGAGGCCATGTCTCCTGCATTGGCAAGCAGATTGTTTACCACTGAGCTACCAGGGAAGCCTGTTCTGTACACCCGCTATTAAAATATCAACTTGTGCTAAATTATGATTATTTTCAGTCCTTCTGAATAAAAATTTGAATGGTTTATTCCTATGTTGATTATGTAATTTTGATTTTTTTTCTAAAATGTTATGGTGATTTTTTTTATATGTTGTCATAACAATATATTTTAAAGTCAATTTTAATAACTGTATAAATCTTACAGTGTAGCTTCCTTAATGTAGTTAGTTATTTCTCCTTGTTCTGGGACATGTTGGTATCTGGAGAACTGACATTCCAGAGAGGCTAGAAATGTGGTCTCCCCTAGGCTAAGATTTTTTTTTTTTTTTTTTTTAATAGCAGGGACAACAAGGAAGCCACTGATGCAGCAGGAATGTAGTGAGTTTCGAAAGGAGCAGCTGATGAGGTCAAATGGGTAACAGATATACACTATAACTTCTAATCAGTTTGCTGTGGCCTTGAAGACACAGCCTCTAGAAGTCCTGTAGCAGCATGCAAGGAAACACATTCTGTCAACAGCCACACAAATGTAGCAAAAACTTCAACCCTCATCTGATACCTTGATTTCAGCCTGGACAGACCTCAAAGAAAGAATCCAGCTGACTATTGGCCTGGAAACTTTACTCTCAAACTCCTTTAGTAAGTGTGTGGTACTTTGCTAAGAAGCAATAGAGAACTGACTAACTCTAGAAAGCTTTCATTCAATTGTGTTTCAGTGCTTTGCTATATCCAGAATGTCTTCTTTTTTAAAAATATTCAGTTCTCTTTAATCTAAATTTTTTTTCATGCAGTGATAAAATATTTTTTTCCACAACTAATAAGTTTTCCAACTGTGCAGATTGCAGGTAACAGCTTTAAATATAAAGTGATTGCCAACAAATTAATTTTAGAAGCTAAAACCACTGCTGTATGACACTATCACCTATGATTTGGAAGCACAATCTGCCAACTTCCTACAAGTAACATTAGAGCACTCACCTACTCTATGAAAATGCATGATGACAAATATAGAACTAAAGATCTCTATTCCTTATGTTCCCCTGAAAGGTGTATTTTATGGTGGGCATATATTTATATAATATTTATATATGCTTACACAGTAATACACATTCTCTGAATATAGTAATATATAAAATAAGTTTGTATAAACACACATTTCTTTGAGGCTTATTCTCTGGCCTGACTTCTAACTAAATACCACCCACTCTGAAGGCTATTTAAATGTGATGAAAAGCTGAGGTATTGCATAAAGAGGACTAAAAATAGACCACTTTTAGAGCTTTATTGATGTTTTTATAAGGCAGGAAAATGTTTCCTGCAAGTTTGAATTTTACCACACAGTTACATGTAGCTACAAATCACGTTACTATGACTTTTCTGGGAAAAAAAAAAAAAGAAAAACACAATTTGAATTCATTTGAGGATAACAGATTTAAGAGGGAGAAAAAAGCTATTTCAACAAAGGAGAAAAAAAAAAAGTCCTTAAGGCAAAAAATGGAAGACAAGGAAAATGAACATCCTTAGGGCAAATAATGAAGAAAAGAAAGGAGCTAAGTGTTAGGAAAAAATTTAAATATTGATCTAGGCATGTGGTTTTATAAGATACAGTTTACTTGTTAATATATTTCTTCATTTACCCTCTTTCTCCTTCTCTCTCTTCCTCCCTGAATCTCTCTCTCTTCATACACATGCTCATTTTTTATATTACCAGATCATATTTGTTATTTTGTTTAGAATGCCTCTTTCTACTTTTATTTAATGTTCTCAGTCATGTCTGACTCTTTGTAACCCCATGGACTATAGCCCACTATGCTCCTCTGTCCATGGAATTTTTCAGTTAAGAATACTGGAGTGGGTTGCCATTTCCTCTTCCAGGGAATCTTGCCAACTCAGAGAATAAACCTGTGCTTCTACATTGGGAGTCGGATTCTTTACCGCTGTCTCATCTGGGAGGCCCCCTACTACATTTGATCTTCGCCAAAAGGTCTTGTTAACAAATTCTTTGAAGATTTTGGTATCAAGTTTATAGTGATCTCATAAGATGAAGCAGGAAATATACTTTTTCTCTATTTTCCAGAAGTGCTGGAATAAAACCACATTATTTTACCCTACAAGTTTTTCTCCCTAAAATTTGCCACTTAGCTCATCTGTTCCTGGAGTTTTCTCTGTGGGAAGATTTAAATTAAGGCTTCTGTTAGCAGATTTAGAACTATTCAGATTGTCTTTTGTCAGTATTGCTAAACTAAGCAGTTCAATTTTAATTGCCTATAGATTTTACCCCCAAATGGCAAATGGTACACAAAATTATATTATTATTCTATTAATAGTGTCTGCATGATTGACAATAAAGTCTCCATTTATAATCCTTATATTATGTCTGCTCTCCTCTCCTCTCTTTCTTCTCTTCTAACTGCTCAGCAAAATTCTGAAAATGGGGAATTATGGAGTAGAGATATTACCTAGGGCCAGATAAACTAACTTTAGAACACTGACTTTGTTCCATGGTAGGGCCTGGAGGTCATTCTGTTTGCAAAAATTATCTATGATGTGCTGGTTTGAGGAGTGGTATCATCTTTCTTTCTTTCATTCCATGGATACAGCATAAAATCACATCAACATCAGTATTCAAGATCTCGAAAATATGAGGGGTGGTGATTACATTCATATTTCCACTCAATTTACTAGAATGAATCCTTTAAACGGCATGGTGGATGAGAGTGGACAATTCCAAAGTCACTAAAAAGTGGCTCCATTTTCAGCTTCTGTGTAGATATAGCATCTTTGGTGGATTGGGTTAATATATCTTTCTGTAATCTCTGCTCAGAAAGCTCTGTACAGATACACAGGAATATTTATGAAGCAATGCCAGCAGTAAAGAAGGACAGACAGAGGTTCAGAATCTAAGGAGTTGACAAATATCAATTGCATTACTAACTGACATGTATATATATATGCTTTCCACATTCTTAAATATTGTCAATATTTTACTATTAAACCATGAAAGTATTCTAAAAAGAAATATTAGTCCAAATTTCTATTTATAAGCTATAAATACATTGCTTTACTTTTTCTCTGATCTTTTTGTTTAAGAAGGGTGTTTGTGTGTGTATACACATATATAATAGCAGTCAATCCTAAAGGAAGTTAGTTCTGAATATTCACTGAAAGGACTAATGCTGAAGCTGAAATTCCAAAACTTTGGCCACTGGATGCGAAGGGCTGACTCTTTGGGAAAGACCCTATTGCTGGGAAAGATTAAAGGCAGGAGGAGAAGGGGACAATAGAGGATGAAACAGTTGGATGGCATCACAGACTTGATGGACATGAGTTTGAGCAAGCTCTGGGAGCTGGTGATGGATAGGGAAGCTTGGCATACTGCAGTACATGGGGTCGCAAAGAGTCGGATACGACTGAGTGACTGAATGGACTGATGCAAGTATATAGCATATATATATATATATACACACACACACACACACACACACACACACACATTCCACTGTGTATTATATCATATCATTGGAATGAAATGTTTGAAATAAGTTACTTGAAATCTTCTAAAAATGATTTAATTTTTTTGAACAACTCTATCTACTCCTAAAAGAGAAAAATAGTTATTACAGTATATAAAGTTCACATGCTAAGTTGCTTCAGTCATTTCTGACTCTTTGTGATCCCATGGACTGTGGCCCTCCAGGATCCTCTGTCCATGATGTTGTCCAGGCAAGAATAGTGAAGTGGGTTGCCATTGCCTTTTCCAGGGAATCTTTGCTACCCAGAGATAGAACCCATGACTCATGTCTCCTTTAGGGGCAGGTGGGTTCTTTACAGCTAGCAGCATCTGGGAAGACCAATACAAAGTTTAATTATATTAAATATAATATCATATGTTATATAAGAAAAAAATAATTGCTGCTGCTGCTAAGTCGCTTCAGTAGTGTCTGACTCTGTGCGACCCCATAGATGTCAGCCCACCAGGCTCCCCCATCCCTGGGATTCTCCAGGCAAGAACACTGGAGTGAGTTGCCGTTTCCTTCTTCAACGCATGAAAGTGAAAAGTGAAAGTGAAGTCGCTCAGTCCTGTCCGACTCTTAATGACCCCATGGACTGCAGCCCACCAGGCTCATCCGTCCATGGGGTTTTCCAGGCAAGAGTGCTGGAGTGGGGTGCCATTGCCTTCTCTGAATTGCTACAGTATATAAATCTTAAATTATATAAATATAATATATATTATGTAAGCATAATATATATTATATTTATATATTTTCCAGAAAATTAGAGATACAAAGGGAATATTTCATGAAAAGATGGGTGCAATAAAGGATAAAAATGGTATGTACCTAAGAGAAGCAGAAAATAAAAGTGATATTCCTGATCCAGATAACCACGTTGGTGTGATCACTCACTTAGAGCCAGACATCCTGGAGTGTGAAGTTAAGTGGGCCTTATGAAGCATCACTATGAACAAGGCTAGTGGAGGTGATGGAATTCCAGCTGAGTTATTTCAAATCCTGAAAGATGATGCTGTTAAAGAGATGCACTCAATATGCCAGTAAGTTTGGAAAACTCAGCACTGGCCATGGACTGGAAAAGGTCATTTTTCATTCCAATCATAAAGAAAGGCAATGCCAAAGAATGTTCAAACTGTCACACAGTTGCACTCACTTCACATGCTAGAAAGTAATGCTCAAAATTCTCCAAGTGAGGCTTCAACAGTACGTGAATTGAGAACTTCCAGCTGTTCAAGCTGAATTTAGAAAAGGCAGAGGAAAAAAAAAAAGAAAAGGCAGAGGAACCAGAGGTCAAATTGCCAACATTCCTTGGATTACATAAAAACCAAGAGAATTCCAGAAAAAAAAAATCTACTTCTGCTTCATTGACTATGCCAAAGCTTTTGTGTGGTCACAACAAACTGTGGAAAACTCTTAAAGAGATAGGACTATCAGATCATTTTACCTGCCTCCTGAGAAACCTGTATGCTGGTCAAGAAGCAACAGTTAGAACAGGGCATGGAACAACAAACTGGTTCCAAATTGAGAAGGGAATATATTAAGGCTGTATATAGTCACCCTGCTTATTGAACTTATATGCAGAGTACATGATGCAAATTTCTGGGTTGGATGAAGCACAAGCTGGAATCAAGATTGCTGGGATATGCAGATGACACCACCCTCATGGCAGAAAGTGAAGAGGAACTAAAGAGCCTCTTGATGAAAATGAAAGAGGAGAGTGAAAAAGCTGACTTAAAACTCAACATTCAGAAAAATAAGATCATGGCATTCAGTCCCATCACTTCATGACAAATAGATAGGGAAAGAATGGAAACAGTGACAGATTTCATTTCCTTGGGCTCCAAAATCACTGCAGATGTTGACTGCAGCCATGAAATTAAAGCCACTTGCTTCTTGGAAGAAAAGCTATGACAAACCTAGACAGCATATTAAAAAAACAGAGATATCACTTTGCCTACAAATATCCATATAGTTAAAGCTATGGTTTCCAGTAATCATATATGGATGTGAAAGTTGAACCGTAAAGAAAGATGAGTGCTGAAGAATTGATGCTTTTGAACTGTGGTGTTGGAGAAAACTCTTTAGAGTCTCTTGGACTGCAAAGAGATCAAATTAGTCAATCCTAAAGGAAATCAATCTTGAATATTCATTTGAAGGACTGATGCTGAAGCTGAAGCTTTGATAATTTGGCCACCTGATGTGAAGTGCCAACTCATTAGAAAAGACCTTGATGCTGGGAAAGATTGAAGGCAGCAGGAGAAGGGGACGCCCGAGGATTAGATATTTGGGTGGCATTAACGACTCAATGGACAGGAGTTTAAGCAAGCTCTGGGAGACAGTGAAGGACAGAGAAGCCTGGTGTGTTGCGGTTGATGGGGTTGCAGGCAGTCAGACATGACTGAGTGACTGAACAACAATCCATTTGTAAATTATGCATGCATTATCATAATTACATAAGATAGACTATAATAAACTTCATGTGTATTTGTGCTACGTTGAGAATGCAACATAGGTTTTAAATAGATGCATTGCGTATTGCTGATTCTCTACTTCTCTCGGTAAGGATCCACAAAACCCTGACAGTCATGGGCCCACACTTGTGGCACCTAGTTGCAGAAGCCAAGTTGTCAAGGTTTCCCTTTGCTTTTGTCGAAACTGCTTACCCAAGTCGACCACCTCTTCCTGAGTATATCATCGTAAACTCCGTCACAACTGGGGTCCTTGAGGATGCCCCCCTGGTCCATAGGCTGTTCACTCTTCACTTTCTGCTGTACAATGGGAGTTGCTGCCAAGCGTGGACCTACAGTCTCATAATGTTGCACATTGGGCACCAGTGTGGCATCACATAGGACACGATGCATATTTTCTAAGGCATTTTCAGTTCTATCCAGTGAACCATCCACTGCTTCCCAGTGTTCCACTGGAGCCCATGCCGAGAGTATATCGGCCACATGGTACCACATGCTCTATGGTGGCCACTGGCTTCCTCCATCCAGTGTAGCCTCAGGCTCCTCTGCTGCTGCTGCTGCTAAGTCACTTCAGTCGTGTCCGACTCTGTGCGACCCCATAGACGGCAACCCACCAGGCTCCCCCGTCCCTGGGATTCTCCAGCCAATAATACTGGAGTGGGTTGCCATTTCCTTCTCTAATCAGGCTCTAGCTGCTGGGTATCCTGTTGACTACCCTGATTGTATCTTTGATTCTGTTCGTGATGCCAATTGTCTCTTTCACGCTGTTTGCACTGTTTACTGAACCCAGGGTAGACAAAGTACAAGCAGGAAAGCTGGAAGAAAACTCAAGGAGCTGTAGGAACGTATTTTTTCTCTCCTGGCTGGCACAGCAGCTGTAGTAGCAGACACACTATACTTCTCCTCTTGTGGATGACCCAACAGACACAGCAGTAGTAACATATCCATAATGTTGCCGACATAACATAACCTCTATGCAGCCTCAATGCCTTCTCAGATGAAGCTTATATATGCTTACTGCACAAAGTAGCACTTGACCAAGCCAGTACCTCGTGAGGCCACAGGCACAGTGCTATAAGTGATCTCGGCTGTTACATAATCATTATTCACAAAACGTGGGGCAAGAGCTAGAGGCCGTGGATCGAGAGAGCCTGACCACATCATCCTGGCTAATTTGCTCTTTCCCTATAGATAGTAAATTGATAGAAACTTGTGAAAATCTTTGTTACTGAAAATAAATTATTTGTAATCACAAATAATCCATCTTTGTATTGTAACACAAAACTGAAGCCTTACCTTGTTTATCTTGTGCACGTGCTCAGTCACTCAGTAGTGTTCTACTCTTCACAATGCTATGCACTATAGCCTGCCAGGTTCCTCTGTTCACAGAATTATCCCAGCCAGAATAATAGAGTAGGTTGCCATTTTCTCCTTCAGGGGGTTATATACCATAATGGCATTTATCAGAGTTGAATTGATCTGCAGTTTACTGAAGGGTCACTTCCTACCTGAGTGAGCAATTTCAGCCCTTCAAATTATGCACATCATTCTAAACCTATGCCTATTCAATTGATGGTAGAGCAATTCTTGTTGAAGTCCAAAAATAACACTCAGATGAGTGCATATGGACTGGAGAAATTAGATGGGGTGTAACTGGCAGAGATTCAATAGAATCAATTGCTCTGATTTCACCACTTGGTAAATGGACCAGAGCTGACGGTCTAAATTGAAAATAATAGTTGGAATGTTCTACAATGGCTTTGATCCAGAGCATGTAAGACAACTTTACAGAACAGTTTAAGTACCAGACAATTACATCCCAAAATTCAGTTAATATCTAAAAGACTCTGATGCTGGGAGGGATTGGGGGCAGGAGGAGAAGGGGACGGCAGAGAATGAGATGGCTGGATGGCATTGCCGACTCGATGGATGTGAGTTTGAGTGAACTCTGGGAGTTGGACAGGGAGGCCTGGCGTGCTGCAATTCGTGGGGTCACAAAGAGTCGGACACAACTGAGCGACTGAACTGAACTGAACTGTATTGAACTATTACATTCTTATGCTATACTTTACATTTAACATGTTTGTACAAAATAAATACTTTAGGTCACATTTTGTGTAGTTAACTGAACCACTGTTGCTGGACTTTGTCAAAAATGCCATGATAATAGGAAAAAAAATGCTTCTAGCAAAAACAATTACAATACTAATTATAGCCTAGTATAATAATAACCTTTTGCATTTCACAACCTCATGTTTAGATTCCAAACTGTCATTGTCATATGTTTGTTATGCTAATGTTAGCTGACTTACAAGAATAAATGTGGAAGCAGGAAAGATCCTTTCTTGTATAGCTTTATTTTTGCTTATAATTGCTTAGTTTATATATTTAATACAACTAGGGGCTTCCCATGTGGCAATAGTGATAAAGAACCCTCTTGCTGATGCAGGAGACATAAGAGACCCTAGTTTGATCCCTGGGTTGGGAAGAACCCCTGGAGGAGAGCATGGGATTCCACTCCAGTATTCTTGCATGGAGAATCCCATGGACAGTGCAGGTTACAGTCCAGAGGGTTGCAAAGAGTTGGACATGACTGAAGCAACTTAGCAGGCACACACACACCTAATAAAACTGTAAATTTATACTTGAGTAATTTAACAAACAGAAGTTAAATGACCTATGGTTTATCTTTAGTACCTTTTATTTTTTGGGTTACATGTGAAATTATTTATATGGAATTGACAACATAGTTACTTTTTCTATATCCATTATCATGTGGAGATTATTTTCATATGATTTATATAAATATGCTATATAATAAACCCTTAAATCTAACAAAAATCAAGTGTCTTTTCCACTTTAGTGTTTTGAGAGAATGCATTTTGCAAACTGTGTGCACGTAAATGGTGGTTTCAAAACTGTATAGTTAAGTTTATTAGCATCAAATCCAATATATAGTGCTTTAGAATAAAAAAAAAACAATTCAGATCAGATCAGATCAGTGGCTCAGTTGTGTCCGACTCTTTGCGACCCCATGAATCCCAGCACACCAGGCCTCCCTGTCCATCACCAACTCCCGGAGTTCACTGAGACTCACGTCCATCGACTCAGTGATGCCATCCAGCCATCTCATCCTCTGTCGTCCCCTTCTCCTCCTGCCCCCAATCCCTCCCAGCATCAGAGTCTTTTCCAATGAGTCAACTCTTTGCATGAGGTGGCCAAAGTACTGGAGTTTCAGCTTTAGCATCATTCCTTCCAAAGAAATCCCAGGGCTGATCTCCTTCAGAATGGACTGCTTGGATCTCCTTGCAGTCCAAGGGACTCTCAAGAATCTTCTCCAACACCACTGTTCAAAAGCATCAATTCTTCGGTGCTCAGCCTTCTTCACAGTCCAACTCTCACATCCATACATGACCACAGGAAAAACCAGAGCCTTGACTAGATGAACCTTTGTTGGCAAAGTAGTATCTCTGCTTTTGAATATGCTATCTAGGTTGGTCATAACTTTCCTTCCAAGGAGTAAGGGTCTTTTAATTTCATGGCTGCAGTCACCATATGCAGTGATTTTGGAGCCCAGAAAAATAAAGTCTGACACTGTTTCCACTGTTTTCCCATCTATTTCCCATGAAGTGATAGGACCGGATGCCATGATCTTCATTTTCTGAATGTTGAGCTTTAAGCCAACTTTTTCACTCTCCACTTTCACTTTCATCAAGAGGCTTTTGAGTTCCTCTTCACTTTCTGCCATAAGGGTGGTGTCATCTGCATATCTGAGCTTATTGATATTTCTCCCGGCAATCTTGATTGCAGCTTGTGTTTCTTCCAGTCCAGCGTTTCTCATGATGTACTCTGCATATAAGTTGAATAAACAGGGTGACAATATACAGCCTTGACGAATTCCTTTTCCTATTTGGAACCAGTCTGTTGTTCCATGTCCAGTTCTAACTGTTGCTTCCTGACCTGTATATAGGTTTCTCAAGAGGCAGATCAGGTGGTCTGGTATTCCCATCTCTTTCAGAAATTATGATGCATTTAACTGAGTGGAATGACTGAGTGACTAGCACTTATAAAGAAGTTCCATGTAAAGGATCATGGATCATCATGTTTTTCTTGGTCTTTGCTGTATATCCAGTCTTTATCCTGTATACAATATGTAGAAGGCATCTAATAGATTTCTGGAATCCTAAATAAATAAAGAAGGGAAAAGAATATACTTTTCTGATATTTTCAAGAGAGGAAGAGTAATAACCAGAAGTTCCAAGAGGCAAAACAAACCTGATTTATCTACACACAGTCTTTGATTACCTGGTTTCCCTGGTGGTTCAGATGGTAAACAGTCTGCCTGCAATTCAGGAAACCCAGGTTCAATCCCTGGGTAGGAAGATACCCTGGAGAAGGAAATGGCAACTCACCTCAGTATTCTTGCCTGGAGAATCCCATGGGCAGAGGAGCCTGGTGAGCTACAGTCCATGGGGTTGCAAAGAGTTGGACATGACTGAGTGACTTTCACTTAACTTCACTTTGATTACCTAATGAGTGGCAGACTCTTTGATTGGGAGTGGGGTTAAGGTGATGAATATAACACATCACTGAACTAAATTCTCTTTAATGATCAAGACAAGTATATACAAAAAATGAGTATGGCAAAATTTATGTAAATTTATAATATTCTAGCTACTGGTTGCCATTCTTTTAACCAGACTGTTTGAACAAGATAATATCAAGGACTCTGTGGGAGAGGGAGAGGGTGGGATGATTTGGGAGAATGGCATTGAAACTTGTATAATATCATATATGAAACGAATTGCCAGTCCAGGTTCGATGCAGGATACAGGATGCTTGGGGCTGGTGCACTGAGATGACCCAGAGGGATGGTACAGGGAGGGAGAAGGGAGGGGGGCTCAGGATGGGGAATGCATGTATACCTGTGGCGGATTCATGTTGATGTATGGCAAAACCAATACAATATTGTAAGTAAAAAAAAAAAAAAAAGAATATTGATTAAAAGAGAATGTGAAGCAATTGAAAAAAAAAATCTCTCACAACTTAATAGCTTCAAATTATCATTCTCTTAAACATCTGAAATATTGTTAACATGTATGCAAAAATGTCTTATGCCAAATTTTCTAGGGAAATTTTTATGACTTCATAAATAGACATTTTTGTGGCAGTTAGCAAAAATTACCATATCTATGCATTCTCCAAATGTATACAATTTCCCTTGAAAATCTGGCCAAGTGATAACTATGGGAGGTGACAAATATATTAATTTAACTTGATTGTGGATATTATTTTATAATATTTTTGTATATTGAATCATTAAATCTCACCTTAGATACAAATTTTATTCGTCAATTTTTCCTCAGTAAAGCTGAAGAAAATACAGTTAATTTTTTTACAGTTTTGTCATTTTATTGGTCATTTGCTTATCTTCTTTGGAGAAATAGCTTTTGAAGTCTCTTGCCCATTTTGTATTTGAGTTATTTTTATATAAGAAGTTTTAATGACCAACACAGTCTGAAATATACATATATATATATATATATATTTACTCAGATAACATTTAAAATGCTACTAACAAAGCAGTAAAATTAAGAGGATACTCCTATCTAAGCTGTCAATATGTACAACATTATGTATAAATTAGCATTTTATTTAAAACCATGTCACAGGCAGTATTCTATTAATAAAAGGGTCTCTTCCATAATCCCATGTTGTCATGTTCTTGTTTCATACCTTCTCTTTGAATGTAAGATGGCTTACTGACTTGCTTTTAACCAATAGAATATAGGAAATATGATGAGATGTTTCTGTTGTGTTCAGGTTACAGAAGTTTGTGACCTCTACATTGCCGTTAAACACTATTGTCCTTTCAGATTGTATGCTTTGATGAAACAAGCTGCCATTTTGGAGACACCATTTTGTCAGGAAATGAAAGCAAATTTTTGTTCAAAAACTTTTGATGAATTCTTACAACTATCATGTGTGCTCAGAAATCTTCACTCATGCCTTCAGATGAGAAGTCCCTCTAGGCTGACACCATAATTTCAGCCTTATGAGAGTTCTAATGCAGCAGAGATCCTAATCCATATCTAAATTTTTGACAAACAGAGATAACATAAATACTTCTGGTTTTAAATGACCATGTGTGGTAATATATTATGTAGTAATAGACAATTGTTTCTGCAAATGAAAATTTTGATATGTATTGAAATAATCGGGAAATGAATAATATTTTTAGAATAATTTTAGAATATTCTAAAAGCATTATTCATTTCCTGATTATTTCAATACATATGAAAGTTCTCCAAGCCAGGGTTCAGCAATATGTGAACCGTGAACTTTCTGATGTTCAAGCTGGTTTTAGTAAAGGCAGAGGAACCAGATATGAAATTGCCAACATTCGCTGGATCATCAACAAAGCAAAAGAGTTCCAGAAAAACATCTGTTTCTGCTTTATTGACTATGCCAAAGCCTTTGACTATGTGGATCACAATAAACTGTAGAAAATTCTGAAAGAGATGGGCATACTAGACTACTTGACCTGACTCTTGAGAAACCTGTATGCAGGTCAGGAAGCAACAGTTAGAACTGAACAAGGAACAACAGACTGGTTCCAAATAAGGACAGGAGTATGTCAAAGCTTTATATTGTCACCCTTCTTATTTAACTTATATGCAGAGTACATCATGAGAAACACTGGGCTGGAGGAAGCACAAGCTGGAATCAAGATTGCCGGGAGAAATATCAATAACCTCAGATATGCAGATGACACCACCCTTATGGCAGAAAGTGAAGAACTAAAGAGCCTCTTGATGAAAGTGAAAGAGGAGAGTGAAAAAGTTGGCTTAAAGCTCAACATTCAGAAAACAAAGATCATGGCATCCGGATCCATCACTTCATGGCAAATAGATGCGGAAAAAGTGGAAACAGTGAAATATTTTATATTCTTGAGCTCCAGAATCACTGTGGACTGTGACTGCAGCCAGGAAATTAAAAGATGTCTTCTTGGAAGGAAAGCTATGATAAACCTAGACAGCATATTAAAAAGCAGATACATCACTTTGCCAACAAAGTGATATAGTCATAGCTATAGTTTCTCCAGGGGTCATGTGAGGATGTGAGAGTTACATCATAAAGAAAGCTGAATACTGAAGAATTAATGCTTTCGAACTGTGGTGCTGAGGAAGACTCTTGAGAGTCCCTTGGACAGCAAGGAGATCAAACCAGTCAGTGGTAAAGGAAATCAACCGTGAACATTCATTGGAAGAACTGATGCTATAGCTGAAGGTCCAATACTTTGGCCACCTGATGCAAAGAGTCAACTCAATGGAAAAAACCCTGATGTTGGGAAAGACTGAGAGCAAGAAAAGGGGGCTGAAGGATGAGATGGTTGGATGGTGTCACTAACTCAATGGACACGATTTTGAGCAAACTCCAGGAGATAGTGAAGGACAAGGAAACCTGGCATGCAGCAGTCCATGGGATCACAGAGTCAGACATAACTGAACAACTGAACAGCAACAACATTTAATATAAAATAACACGTTTCTGTATTTATATATCAATTGAAAAATTAATATGTACTAAATACTAAAAAAAGATTAAATAGGACTCACAATGAAGCCACGAAAAATGTATAACAATGTGGAAATGCATGGATGTGAAAATAAGCAAAACAAATAATCAAAAGCTATTTTCAAAACTCATGTAAAATAATGTTAATGGATGATCTGCAAAGAAATACCATTTGTATCTCAAAATGTATACATCACTGAACTAATTAAGTATCAAAGTTTTGAGAAAGTTTGCTTTAATTGATATAACTCAATGTGGGCAAAGACACAATGCTAGACCCTGATCCAGCTATTACTTTCATCTTTGGGTAAGTATTATTGGTAATCACATTCTGAATTGGTTTCTGCCCAGCCTTGATCTCTGGAGAAGGAAATGGCAACCCACTCCAGTACTCTTGCCGGACAGAGGAGCCTGGTGGGCTGGAGTCCATGGACCCCCAAACGAGTTGGACATTACTTAGCAACTAAACAACAATCTTTCATTTCATTGGAGTTTTGATTCCAGTCGAACAGAGAGTGACTCACACTTGGGTTTCGTATCTGGCTTATATTCATGATATGGAATTTGCCTAGTGTATTCATACCTGGACCTTCATCTAAGCTTAGTCATAACCACCCTCTTCCACAGTTCCACCTGTTACTGCTAAATAATTATTCTGTAAAAAAATAAATAAATAACATTTCATCTCTAGTTTCAAACATAGCAGCTACTAGCTGAGTAACTTCGTGTTACTTTTTAGGCGTTTTAGAATGACATTGATTTATTATTGCTTTGCATCATTATAACTTTAAATAAGAACTCTAGAAAAAGTGATGTTTTCATGTCAAAAGCAAATCTGCATGACCTAATATGGTATAAAAAATAAATATCATGTATGTGCTTGCTTATAGAAGTTATAATTCTCTAACTGCTACTCCATTTTCCAAGAAAGTATTTACTACTTATGTGACAAAAAAATTGTAAAACTGATTTTTAAAGAAATTCAATGCTAAAATATTCTAATATGTATTAAAGATGAAAATTTCAAGATACAGCAAGTGACATTTATCGAATATGCATTGAATTAGCTTTTGCTATCTTCAGTCAATCATGAGCAAAGGAAAAGCTGGTCAAATTTAATTTAGTAAATATGAGCTAAAAACATCTTATATAAGTCAAACTAAATAATTAACATAAAAAGACACACTGGAGCATATAGATAGAAACGATCTACCTGGTACAGTCAGTTAATTCTCTGTAATAAAATAATGCAACCACAAAAATAACACTTTTCAGTGCCTAGAAGTTGAAGTAGTTTTCAAATATTTATTTCAGAATTAAAACAATACAATTTCTCATTTATAATAACATTGCAAAGAAGACAAAACATGCCATGTGTTGTCTTTCAATATCAATAAAATTAGATTTATAACTGCAAGCTAAGTAAACCATTGTTAAATTATTTCCTGAAATAAGTTAATGTAACTTAGGAGCTTTATTAAAATAATCATTGTGCCCTATGGATGAAGACCTGATTGTAATATGATTTAAAACATGTAAAAACTCTCAAGTAAATATACTGCCAAAATATCTATTTTCATGGAGTATCATAAATCAAATCTTTAAGGAGAACTGCAATGCAGAATCTTGTAAACATTTCAGAATATCATGAATCTTCTGAATAAAAAGTATGCTAGAGAAGAAATTGTATATAATCACCAATTCTGATTTCACATAGCACTTATTGCCAAGCATCAAGATTGTTAAAATTAGACAAATATCAGTTACGAAATATCTCAAGACAAACACACCTATAGTTGAACAAGATGGACTTATCACATTTTGCCTGAAAGGAAAACACACAGGGATACATGAGACTTATCAGTAAGATGCCTTTAGAAAGATCTAGTGTAGAAATGAACTTGAGCAATTCTTGGCAGGGTCCACGGAAGTCAGACTTGGCTCATGACTAGATGCTGTCAGGAAGTGGGACAATGTTATGATTGAGTAACTCAGCGAATCTTAGTTACAGGAAAGGCAAACTGAGTAAAGGAGCACCTGCCACTTATTTCAACAAAGAGAGAAGGAACTCTGTATTTCATGGGTTTCACAGTGACCTTGTTTTGCCTCATACATCCTCCACTCAAAGTGACCTGAGGTTGGTATGTTCTGTGAGATTGTTTATGTTTACCGGGATAATGACATGGTCCAGCTGTGAGCAACAAGCCAGTTTATAATAACATTGGGCCCCACTTGTAAGCATCAGACCAATTCCAGAATGCTAGGGATTATTTTCTTTATCAGTGTTTAGTGTAGCAGCTTCTGTTTCTGTTGTTTAGTTGATAAGTCATGTTTGGCTCTTTGTGACCCTAGAAAGCTATTTACTTCAAAACACAAGGGTTCATAAAATTATTTACTGACATTTCTAAAGTCGATGGCAATTGTCTTGGGTAATTTATTCATATTTCACATGACAACATTACACCTCAAAGAGTTTGAGTTACTAATGCAACATTCTGATTCTACATAAGATCAAGAAGAAAACTCACTTCTTTTGACCTGAGTACTGTGTGGTGTCTTCTGTACCAAATTACTCTCTCAAATGACATGTTATATATTCATCTTCATCTTTATTGAGATATAATTGACAAGTAAAAATTATATCTATAAAATGCATATATCTGGAAAAGGGAATGGCAACCCACTCTAGCATTCTTGCCTGGAGAATTCCATGGACAGAGGAGCTTGGTGGGCTACAGTCCATGGGGTTGCAAAGAGTCAGACACTACTGAGTGACTAACACACTTAATGTGTATAAGTTGATATTTTGATATACATGTACAATGTGCAATAATTAACAAAGTGAAGCTAATTAACATAACCAACACCTCACATAGTTACTATTTTCATTTTTGAGTAAAGCTGAGAGTGAGAATATTTAAGATCTACCTCTTAGCAAATTTCAAATATAAAGTTTGCTATTTTAAACTATAATCTCATTATTTTACCTCACATCTCTGCTGCTGCTGCTGCTAAGTCGCTTCAGTCATGTCCAACTCTGTGTGACCCCATAGATGGCAGCCTACCAGGCTCCTCCCTCCATGGGATTTTCCAAGCAACAGTACTGGAGTGGGGTGCCATTGCCTTCTCCGCTACATCTCTAGAATGTATTAATTTTCCATAACCAAATACGTGTAACTTGAGCCAACATCTCCCCATTATCCCCTCCCCACAGCTCCTGGCAACACCATTCTGCACTGTTTCTGAATTTGACTATTGTGATTCTACATACAACTGAGATCATGCAGTATTTATTTCTTAGCATCTAGCTTTATTTCACTTAGTGTAATGTTCTCCAACAAAAGCAAAGTTAGATGTGTAGGACAACATTAAACTAAGAAGTTTCAATTTTCAACCTCTCTTAAAAAAATATCAGTGTAGTTTCTTCACTTCACAATTGGTAAAAATTCCAGTCTTCAAGGAGGATAACCGAATGTATTTACCAAATGTAAAATTGCTATATTGGAAAATTCTGGAAGAAGAATATCATTAAGCTCAGTCAATAAAATTTGACAAGGTGTGAGAAATAGGAGATTATCATTATTTATGGATGAAAAGGTTTAATATTTTACATATCCAAGAGTCCAGTTTGGTAAACTATTACTAACATGAGGATAAACTATTAAGAAGGTTGAATACAAAATGAAAATATAAAGTACATGAGCCATATTCACATATATATACATGAAAACTACCTCATTTTTCAAAACTAAACTACAGACTAAAAGATTTTACAATCAATGTGAATGAATTGGAAAGAGTTAAGCTAGATACATTAAGAGACGTAAAGTAAGCTTTTAACAAACATCATGCAATGTCTTGGAGAGAAATTTAACAGTATAATGATGGTTCTCTCAACATTAATCCATAAATCTAACAATATTACAATAAATTAGAAATAAGTATATATTTGCAGTTGTAGTAAAGTTGAATTCAAATTTTATATTAAATTGATCAAGAACAACTGGGTTCTTTGTGATAAGATGGATACTTAGGAAAACTTAAGTGAACTTGGTGTTTTATATATATATGTGCGTGTGCGTGTGTGTGTGTGTGTGTGTGTGTGTGTATGTTGGGCTTCCCTGATGGCTCAGTGGTAAAGAATCTTCCTGCAATGCAGGAGATTCAGGTTCAAACCCTAGGTTAAGAAGATCCCCTGGATGAGAGCATGGCAACCCATTCTGGTATTCTTCCCTGCAGAATCCCATGGACAGAGGAGCCTGGCGGGCTACTGCCAGGGTCCAGCCCTGGCTGATCCAGGGTATTCGGAGGAGAGACAGCATTGGCGACCTACTTATTTAAATATTCATCAAAGATATAAAGAGTAATAGAATGAGGATAGCTCAGTGAGAAAATTCAGTGGAAAAAAGAGGCTGAATAATTCAGCCAGAAGGTGAGAGAAAGAACAACATGGGGAGACCAAGTTTCGGTGAACAAGGCCCGCACTTTATTTTTCAAAGTAGTTTTTATACCTTAAGTTATGCATAGAGGATAATGGGGGAAGGGGTAGAGTCATGCAGTAAGCCAGGCTTTCTTCCTGCAAACTTATCATATGCAAAAGTTTAAGTGATTTGCATCATCTTCTGGCCCAGAGGCCTGTTAACATTTTAAGACCCTTTCTTCAGAAAACTTATTTCTCTCTAAAGGTGATTAGGCAGGCGCCACCCTCCAAAAGCATTAAAGTTGCATTCCTATAGGGCAAAGGTGTGGTGGGCTACAACAAAAAAGAATTAACTCAAGGATCCAAGGTTACAAACATTAAAGCTACTACTTACACCAATTATATTAATCAATACACTGCCAGGGACACAGCAGGTAAGGGATATGGAGACTTAGCAGCAAACATTGGCCCAACAAGTGAAAAACCCTTCACCAATACAACTTCTAATCAATCTTTTAACTACTCAAAGGAATCTGTGTTTAGACAGCTTAGGACATCTCCTGCCTCTCCCAGTTGGGAGGTTCTGAACAACCGGAAAAACCTATTCAGGCAGGCTAGAGGATTTCCAAAGGAGTTTGTAGGTTGAAACACTGTCATACCCAGGAATTATTAACTGGAGCTGTAAGCTAACTCTTTTTTCAGAGAGAGGTAGTGGGGGACAGCCCCCGTAAAGTCAGAGGTGTAGGTGAGAGCACAAAGCAGAAAGTAGGCAGACTCTGGTTTGGGGGTAGATGCTCGAGAATTTCCAGGGGGACTCCTGAGGCTCGATCCCGCCTTTGCATATGCCGAGCCTCCTTCCTCATGACCTTTGCCACGGGCAGAGTTCCTCACGCTGGCTCCTGGCAGTGATAGAATTCCAGTTGAGCTATTCCAGATCCTGAAAGATGATGCTGTGGAAGTGCCACACTCAATATGCAGTATGCCAGCTCCCGGCAGGCTACAGCTCATAGGGTTGCAAAGTTGACAGAGTCGGACACGAATGAGTGACTGAGAAACAACAACAACAAATATATATGCTGCTGCTGTTGCTGCTTAGTCGCCTCAGTCGTGTCCGACTCTGTGAGATCCTATGGACTGCAGCCTACCAGGTTCCTCTGTCCATGGGACTCTCTAGGCAAGAGTACTGGAATTGGTTGCCATCCCCTCATTCGGGGGATCTTCTGGACCCAATATGGGCCTTCTGGGTGGCTCAGCGGCTAAAAGAATCTGCCTGCAATGCAGGAGATGCAGGAATCACGGGTTCGATTCCTGGGTCTGGAAGATATCCTGGCAGTCTATAATCCATAGGGTCACAAAGAGTTGTACACGACTGAAACGGATTTAGAAAAGATTTTACATAGAGAAACAACCTAAACCTATTTCTGTTTTAGTAAAATCATGTTCCATAATGTATGGAAAGGACTGTGAAACAGCAACACTGAAATGGCTTTTTCGATAATACTTGAAACATAGTAGAATCTTGAGAAATAGCAATGTGCTTAGTGGCTTCAGTTGTGTCCAACTCTTTGCATCCCCATGGACTGTAGCCTGCCAGGCTCCTGTGTCCATGGGGGACACACGCATGGGGGATCCTCTATCCAGGAATACTGGAATGGGTTGTCATGCCCTCCAGATACCTAGTAGATGGTGTCAGCCTGCAATTGTAGCAGATACACAATGCACAGTGTGTGGCCAGTAGACGATTCTGAAAGTCAGGAAACATTTTTTATGTTTAAGTTTTTCTTGTCTTTCCATAAAATACAAATTTTTATTTCACAATTCAAAGTTTGAAAAAATTGAAGAAATATTTTTCCTTGTGATGAGAATTCTAGATTTACTGTCTTAATAATGTTCATACACAGCATGCAGCAGTGGTAATTACATTTATCTTGTTGTACATTATATTCCTAGTACTTATTTATCTTATAACTGGAAGTTTATAGTTATATATATATATATATATATATATATATATATATATCTTATAACTGGAAGCTTTCCCTTCATCCTCATTCAGTTTCTTATATTTTCCTGAGCAACCTTGGCAAGCTTGTTCATTGCTGAACTTGCAATAGCCTCTACTGATGAGAAAAGACTCTTACCAGGTTAATCTTGAATCGCCTTTCAGGATTTGGTTTAAGTGTGTCTCCTCCCTTCCCTTCCCTTCACCACTTTATGAAAACTTCCATATTTCTTTCTGTCCTGTTTGTGTGTGTGTGTGTGTGTGTGTGTGTGTGTGTTTTGGTGCTTTTCTAATATTTTATGCTTTATGTGTTTTTTTTCAAGCATTTCACAGTATGTTGCGATTTTTCATGTGTTTCTTCCATTAGGCAGTTAGATTTGAATGATTTAATCAAGCCATTAATCTCTCAGAACAAACTCCAGCTTTAGTATTCAGAAACTTAAATTGTGAATTTAAGATGATAGCACAGTACACTAATGTTTATGATTTCCTGGTCAAAGAGATATGAATAATGAATGTACATTTTAAAATAATACATTGCATAATACCTATTTTGATTCACATTAAAAAATACTAAATATAAAAATAAATTTGATTTGAATTAAAGTCATATTAATAATGTATCATGATTTCTCTATTGTGGGAAATAGAGCTTTAAATAATATAAAATTAGTATTTATGAGGTGTTAGAACTCCTAAGTAGTAGCACAGAAGACATGACAGAGGCAAATGAGGCAGATTAGGAAAGTGAATATGGCTTGGCTAAGATAGAGTAAGAGGATTCAGCTGTTTGTCTCAGAGCAATCACCAGACAAGCCAGTGGAGTACTGTCCCCAGGCTAGTACTTAATAAAGAATGCATGAATGAATTGATAAAATCTGTGTTCTGCATGCATCTGTGTAGGCAGATGCTATAAAACATCAACATTAATAAGAAGCCTAAAAAGTTATATTCTCACAAAGCATAGGCAAAATACAAATTTTAATTTTAGCATTGAGTAGAAGAAACTTCCTATCCCCATTCAACAGGCATTGTGAAACTTTAAACATGAAGCTTCTCAATTATAAATAAATGTATGGTAAGGAAACACAAATATTTATTCAGATATGATTATATTTTATCAAAAATACCAATCAGCCCCACCAAAACCCTGCCTTGCTTTCTCTGGGAGAAATAAAGCTGTTTACAACTCAATCCAAGGTTACTCCTACCTAGTCAATTTGTTTGTTGTTCAGTCCTTAAGTCATGTCCAACTCTGAGATTCCATCTACTGCAGCACACCAGGCTTCTCTGTCCTCCACTACCTCCCTGAGTTTGCTCAAACTCGTGTCAATTGAGTCAGTAAGGACATCCAACCATCTCACCCTCTGTCACCTCCTTCTCCTCTTGCCCTCAATCTTTTCCAGGGTCAGAGTCTTTTCCAATGAGTCACTTCTTCACATCAGGTGGTCAAAGTCCTGGAGCTTTGGCTTCAGCACCAAGATTCTTAATTATCAATAAAAATTAGCTAGGTAAATATTGTAAAATGTTGGAGAGAGAAGAGATCTTGGAATGAAGTGAATATCTCTCCTAATTGTAGAGATTCAAGTGCTGATTTCCAGGAAGAAGAAAAACTGTTTCCAAGGAAACAAAGCAAGTTAGTAAAAAAGATAAGATGAAATAAAATATTCATCAAGCCCCACCTTGTATACAAAGCTGTTCTCATATTGGGCCAAGATCCAAAGATATTATCAAGAATGCCCTTATCTTTCATAGCTTAAAGACAAATAAAATATATCAAGTTGACTTATAAATAATTACTATACCATGTTGATATCCTGGCCCAGAAGCTGTTAAAATATAGTGCGGGCAAAAGAATTATCTAGAATAATTGAATTTAAAGATTACTTATTTCAGCATTAGTCATTTCAATAGTTACTTTTTAAAGCTCCATTTACTATAAAAGTATTATTCATTTATGTACTATAAGTGTTTACTGATTATCACATACCACGCAATATATTAAATTTTGGTTTTGCATATTTTAATTTTTTTCAGATTTTACTGCTTTACAGTGGCTTTCAGTTCACAGGTATTATAAGTTTTGAAGTGAACATGAAAAAGGAAAAAAAAAAAAGCAAATAAACAAGCAAACCTGACAAATACTCCTTAGAGTTTTCAGTCTAGTGGTAGAAACAGTAAACATGATAAATCAGTAATTAAACTTATATTAGAAGTTGATAATTGCAATGAAAAAACCAGAACAGGATAATGGTTCTTAAGAATTGCAAGAGAAGGCGGAAACTTCCAATGGAAAGAAGATGAGTAGGGCAGGCCTTCCCTAAAAAGTGACTTTGTAGCACACTTAGAAGGAGCTGAGGAAGTCAGCAAATTAACAGAGAGATTTTTTCCAAAGCAGAGAATTGTAGTAGTCAAGCATTCCCAGTCTTACCATTCCATCAGGATATTTCTATATAATCGGCTGGCACGTAACTGAGGCCTTAGAGATACAGAAGTTTGTCCAAGGCACTGATTTTCGTGTTATTGTAAAATACTTGACCTTTACGTCTCACCAGTGGGAACCCTTAATTGATTAGTTTTAATTGACTTCTAAGACAAAATATTATTTCAAGCAGAAAAGTAAAAGTCATGAAAAAGTCAATGAGAGGCACAGAACCATCTCCGAGGCACATTATTAGAATGGCTTGTTTATACTGTATCTGCTCTCATCACATCTTTACCTTCCCTGACAACCCAGAATAAATACCTGAGACACCCATTCAATCTGTCTTAGTTTCATACTAGCAGCTGCCTTCAATCTTTCACCAAAAGGGTACAGGAGCCATTTAGTTTTGGAGAAGATCTATGCTTCTTTAATTTGGGTGTCACAGAGATCACTATAAGGGGAGCTACCAAAAGTGATACCTGGATCTAAGGATCTCAAACCTAGAACTTACAAAGAACCTTAAGAGTATTTCTTGGGAACATGAAGTTCTAGTTTCACATTCCCAGGCTGGGGTTTTTCTGAAAGGGATTCAGTCTTAATTCATAACAGATAGTCATAAACTTCATGTAGAGGTGCCTGCTCTGATGCTTCTGACAATCTCCAGAAGCCTATAATGATGTTCCATGGACACATACTATTTCAGTGTTTTATAGTTTGCCTTAAAGAATATGGTGGAGACACATTCATCAGTAGCATGTAGGTTATCAAGTCTTTTATTTGAGACTGTCTGCATGAAGGATGAAGGAACATATGTTTTAGGGTTTAGTACTAATGTATTAAACCTGTGTCAGTATATCTATCATAAGATTATTGTAATTCGATATACTCAAATATATTTCCTTGGCTTTCTTTTGGTAAGTGCAAACTTGTAATGAACTAAATATTCTACACATTTTCAAAGCAAAGGACCCAGTTAAAGTTACCATATTGAATTATCAAGGACAATAAAATGTACATTTTACTATAATATTTATATAACTTATGGGGTACCTATATCAATATATTTAAATTATCATGTTAACACGTATCTTGAAGTTTTTTAGACCCACCATAATTTTCATACTATCAAAGTAAACTGCCAAGGCTTTATTGGCATATCATATTTTTAGAAACTACACAAACAAAAACCAAAACCTGAGCAACACTTTTTGTTCTAGTCCTTCCACGACTCATTTCCTTTTCACGTGGTAAAACTAAGATCACGGCATCTGCTCCCATTGCTGCACAGCATACAAAGGGGAAAAGGTGAAAGTCGTGACAGATTTCCTCTTCTTGGACTCCAAAATCACTGCAGATGGTGACTGTAGCCATGAAATCAGAAGATGATTGCTTCTTGGCAGGAAAAGTGATTACAAACCTAGACAGTGTGTTGAAAAGCAGAGATATTACTCTGCCGACAAAGGTCTGTATTAGTCAAGGCTGTGGTCTCCCCAGTGGTCATGTATGGTTGTAAGAGCTGGACCATAAAGAAGGCAGAATGCCAAAGAATTGATGCCTTCAAACCATGGTGCTGCAGAAGGCTCCTGAAAGTCCCTGGGACAGCAAGGAGTTCAAACCAGCCAATCTTCAGGGAGATCAACCCTGAATATTCACTGGAAAGACTGATGCTGAAGTTGAAACTCCAGTATTTTGATCATCTGATGTGAACAGATGACTCATTGGAAAAGTCTCTGACGCTGGAAAAGATTGAGGACAAAAGGAGAAGAGGGCATCAGAGGATGAGATGAGAGGACAACATCACTGATACAAAGAACATGAACTTGGGCAAACTCCAGGAGATGATGAGGAACAGGGAAGCCTGGTGTGCTGCAGTCCATGGGGTAGTAAAGAGCTGGACACAACTGCGAGAGTGAACAACAGCAACAATTCAATAGTTTGCCAAAGTAATTTGAAAAAAACTAGCCACATTAGACTTTAATAGATGGGGGTGTGTGATAAGTGGTCAATTAAGTTTGAGATATCATGAAATAAACTAATTCAACATTTTCTTCCTCTGGTTCGCACTGCATTTGATCCAAACGTAGCTCTTTATACTAACTCAAGAGGGACTGAAGTTTGAAAAACTGTTATACTTGGAGTTCTTGAAATGTTACTGTGATTCAGATGCTAAAGACCCTCTTTGGGAATTGATGGTATGGTGGAATCAGTGCTAACTTAAAACTAATGCAGCCCACATGACTTATAAAGTGCATGCTGGAGAAAATTACTTAGGTTTTCTAATTCTTAGTTTTGTCATCTGATGACTATAGAAGATGGCTTCATGCTCTGTAACCTTAGACTTTATACAATAATAATAAGACTATGTTTAAACGTAATATACAATACAGAAGCAAAAATAAAATATTAATTCCAGATAAGTGAGTAGATTGATCATGATGTTAGCAACTAAACGTGTGTTGTCCAGAACATTCCTTTTCATTCAATGTTTCATTTTTGAAACATTTTCCCCTTGATGTGAGTTGTCTTTTCTAAAGTGACTAGATCATTCAAAGCAAAGGGAACAATCAAAGTAGCTTTGCTGCAGGCTATTTGCAGTTGATGTCACTTGAATTTGAACCACAAAGACATTGCAAATAGAAAACATTTTCATCTCCTAATGTATAACCCAGGAGATAAGAAAGCATGACATCCCAGGAGAAACACCTTTCAGCTATGTCAACTTGGCAAGTTGCATCTGCTTTTCAAGAGAACAAAGAAGAGTTTGGATATGACAATCTAAAAACCCTGCTTCCTTAAACTTTTTACCTTCAACATTGCATGAATGAAATAACTTGGCTCTTCAAAAGGCTATTAAAGGCTATTAGCTCTCCCACCATTGTGTTGGCAAGGTGAAAACCAACTTGAGAATGTTTTCTGTTCTCATTTATTCAAAACTACCTTCTGTTCTGAACAACAAAGAATAATCACCAAGATAACCAAGTTCACAGCAAATTAAGTCAACTAAAAACTATTACTAATGCTTCAAGCAAAACCCCATATATTTATCACATCACACCTCCCATTGTCATTGGTATACTAACCTTGTATAGAAAGGTGTATGCAAAAGTACCATTTTTTTTTTTAAACATTTACCTTGAAGTCTCTTCAAATAAATTTTGTGGTAATTATTCCACTCTTAGGTAACTTAGAGCACATATTTAAATATTCTATTACTTTCATTAAAAATGAATAATGAAATGTGACTTTGAAAAGCAAACAGAAAAAGAAAAAGAAATAAGATAAAACGTGAGACTTATCTTAAGAAATTAACATTCTGGTAGTAATGGATACATGCAAGCACAAGTAAACAGAGTTGACTGAGGGATCCATTTCTGGAGAAGTTAGCTAAAGTTTTATACACAATATGTTATTTTTGGCAGAACATAAAAAATAAATTTTATCTTTTTTTTTTTTTTTGCTTGAAAGACAAGAATTAGTTGGACGTTTTATGTAAAGGGAAGAGAACCTACAAACTTTAAGGGCTAAGATAAAAATCAGTGTATCTTTGAGGTGAAAATAATGAGTAATTTAGATCTGAATAAAGAGATAAAGTACCTTGAGTATGGAACCATTTGTGGTGCACAACCACTTTGCTAACAGTGACTGCCAACTCTTGGGGTCGTGGAGATGTACATGCATATCGGTCTGGGAAAATGTGAGTTATCGTAGTAGAAGGCCAGGTCTCCAAATCCTCTTCAGATGGAATCAACAGGTCATGTTGAGATCTATGAGTGGATCCCAGGCACCACAAATAAAACCCATCTTCAGAAGAAAGAGTAGTGTTTCCATTTGTTGCTTAGAAAGAGCTAATAAGAAGGCAGAGAAGACAATTTTAGGTCATATTTAGGAGTAGATAAAGCACTAAAAACCTTAGAGCGCTGATAAATGAGTGAGGTTATTAATGTATCCAAAGCCTAACTTCAAGAAGACAAGTCTCTTGCTTAAAAGGAGGAGATAATCAGTGAGAGTATCCACTACTGTGCAGGTTAAAGATCATGGCCAGGTAAGTAAGCATGTGATGTGAGGACAAGGGTAAGCTAAACTGATAAAGTGGTGTTGTATATGATTGTTTTAAAATATAGCACAAAAGACTCAGGAAGAGCCTTTGAACTTCCCCCTTACTGCCTAAAGAGAATTTAAGGCAGGATGCCTATTCCAAGAAAAATCTATCATGATAGATAACCCTAGGAAAGTATTAGTTATGACAGGGAGGAACCTAGCAAAGTCTATTTGATCAAAATCCTCTCTGTTTCCCATTGCCTTTGGATGGCCCAGCAAACATTTGTTTAATATTAACTATTTTTATGTTCCTGTGAATTACCCTTTTTACTTTCAAAGTCTACCTTGCCTGGCTGTCTTTGGAATTCTTCATACTTATTTGAACTCCCTGTACACACAGAATGAATTTAATATTCTCCTGGTAAATATGCCTGATGTCATTTAAGTTGCCAGACAAAAGATATAAGAGAGGACATTGCCCTTCTTAGAAAGAAGGCAACCTAAAAATCATCATACTACAGGATTCCAACTAAAAGACATTGTGGAAAAGGAAAGATTGTGGAGACAAGAGAAAGATCAAGGGTTGCTAGAGGAAAAAGAGACAGGTGAACAGGTGGAAGACAGATAATTTATCAGTTCAGTTCAGTTGCTCAGTCGTATCTGACTCTTTGCAACCCCATGGACTGCATCACACCAGGCCTCCCTGTCCATCACCAACTCCTGGATTTTACCCAAACTCCTGTCCATTGAGTCAGTGATGCCATCCAACCATCTCATCCTCTGTCATCCCCTTCTCCTCCTGCCCTCAATCTTTCCCAGAATCAGGGTCTTTTCTTTTTTTTATTTTTTTTTAAATTTATTATTATTATTATTATTTACTTTACAATATTGTATTGGATTTGCCATACATCAACATGCATCCACCACAGGTGTACACATGTTCCCCATCCTGAACCCCCTCCCACCTCCCTCCCCATACCATCCCAGGGTCTTTTCAAACGAGTCAGCTCTTTGTATCAGGTGGCCAAAGTATTGGAGTTTCAGCTTCAACATCAGTCCTTCCAATGAACACCCAGGACTGATCTCTTCTAGGATGAACTGGTTGGATCTCCTTGCAGTCCAAGGGACTCTCAAGAGTCTTCTCCTACACTACAGTTCAAGAGCATCAATTCTTTGGTGCTCAGCTTTCCTTATAGTCCAACTCTAACATCCATACATGGCTACTGGAAAAAACATAGCCTTAACTAGATGGACTTTTGTTGGCAAAGTAATGTCTCTGCTTTATAATGTGCTGTCTAGGCTGGTCATATCTATCCTTCCAAGGAGTAAGAGTCTTTTAATTTCATGGCTGCAATCACCATCTGCAGTGATTTTGGAGCCCCCAAAATAAAGTCAGCCACTGTTTCCAATGTTTCCCCATCTATTTGCCATGAAGTGATGGGACTGGATGTCATGATCTTAGTTTTTTTTTTAATGTTGAGCTTTAAGTCAACTTTTTCACCCTCCTCTTTCACTGTCATCAAGAGGCTCTTTAGTTCTTCTTCATTTTCTGCCATAAGGGTGGTATCATCTGCATATCTGAGGTTATTGGTATTTCTCCCGGTAGTCTTGATTCCAGATTGTGCTTTATCCAGCCCAGCATTTCTCATGATGTACTCTGCATAAGGCAGTAAAAATACTTTGTATGATATTATCATGATGAATATATGTCATTATACATTTGTCTAAACCCATAGGAAAATCCCATGGATGGATGAGCCTGGTGGGCTGCAGTCCACGGGGTCGCTAAGAGTCGGACACGACTGCGCAACTTCATTTTCACTGTTCACTTTCATGCATTGGAGAAGGAAATGGCAACCCACTCCAGTGTTCTTGCCTGGAGAATCCCTGGGACAGGGGAGCCTGGTGGGCTGCCGTCTCTGGAGTCTCACAGAGTCGGACATGACTGAAGGGGCTTAGCAGCAGCAGCTCCCATTGCAGACAGATTCTTTACCATTGAGCCACCAAGGAAGCCCATATATATATACATATATTTATTTATGTTTTAGCTACTAAAAAACTGGATAAAACTAAATCAGGGGAAATTTAGTCCAATGAGTATGGTTTTTAAAAATTCTGATGTAAATAATATAACTTAAATATTATTTACTGATTATGAGACAAAGTAAATGCCTAAAACACTATTGTTCGCACAATATTTTGTTTAGCCAATAGAGGGAAATAAAAAAGTATAGCATCTTAAAAATATTGTTGTGTGATAGTGTTTAACTCTTGGCTACATAAACTTCATGACTTAAATTTCATCTGTAAAGTCATTTGAATTTAGTGAAGAGGAGGGGAGAATGTAGCTATTCATATTCATAGTATTCTTGCATACCCTCTTTGTTAATATATGAAGGTTAATACATGAAGCTATCCAGTGAATAGCACTAGGGGTTATTGGAAACTCACTATTTGACTCACCATAAATAATCAACAAGTAACCAAATCTTGATCATAATAAAAATCTCCCCGATAGCACGTGAGGCATGTTAAAATTTTAAAATATTAAGTAGATTTAAAGACTTTCTCCTGTTCTGCCAAGGTTGTTGCTTCATTAATTTCATATTTCATTGTGTATATTTTATTGCAAACTTTGCCATAAGCATCTCTCTCCCATGATGCTTGAGAGCTTCTTCTGAGATAGGACTATGATTTTTCATCTTTGTGGACTTAGCAAGCAAGTAGCAGAGTGAGAACAATAGTTTGTTGAAAGTACATCAGTATAAGATCTATCTCATACATATGCAGATGAATGCACTGTGAATATTAAAATAGTCATATAAGAAATTCTGATTTTCACTCTGCTCATTTTTTTTTCTTTCTTTTTAGGATTCAGACTAATTCTTACATTTCTAATAATGCCATAGAAATTGCCAAAATGCTCATCTTGTATCTATTTTCCAACAGCAGGAGGCCTTGAAGCTATGTATTTTCAATTACTCTATAATTACAAACATTTCATGATTTAGTTCAAATTAAGAAACATGTTTCTTTCATGGATACAAAAAGTCTTATTATTGCCAAGGTACAACCACTTCTGACAATTCAGACTCTTTACATCAAGAAAGTCTTTTTCATTTTCAGTCAAAGATGTTCAGAGGGGCAAAGCATTAATTCAAATACTTTCCTTCCTTTCCTCTACAATTGTGATTTATTGAGGTGGAAGTTAAAAGCAAGTGTAGAATGATTCCTGACAGAGATATAAGAACTCAAAAGTGGAGAAACATAAACTTTGTGTCTTAGAACAAATACAAAACTTCATTTACTCTCCATTTAGCTATTAAGAATATCAGTTCAGTTGAGTTCATTTTAGTCGCTCAGTCGTGTCCGACTCTTTGCAACCCCATGAATCGCAGCATGCCAGGCCTCCCTGTCCATCACCATCCCCGGGAGTTCACTCAAACTCACCTATATCGAGTCGGTGATGCCATCCAGCCATCTCATCCTCTGTTGTCTCCTTCTCCTCCTGCCCCCAATCCCTCCCAGCATCAAATTCTTTTCCGAGTCAACTCTTCACAAGAGATGGCTAAAGTACTGGAGTTTCAGCTTTAGCATCAGTCCTTCCAATGAACACCCAGGACTGATTTCCTTTAGGATGGACTGGTTGGATCTCCTTGCAGTCCAGGGGACTCTCAAGAGTCTTCTCCAACATCAGAGTTCAAAAGTATCAATTTTTCAGTGCTCAGCTTTCTTTATAGTCCAACTCTCACATCCATACATCACCACTGGAAAAAAAACATAGCCTTGACTAGACAGACCTTTGTTGGCAAAGTAATGTCTCTGCTTTTTAATATGCTATCTAGGTTGGTCATAACTTACCTTCCAAGGAGCAACCATTCCTTAATTTCATGGCTGCAATCACCATCTGCAGTGATTTTAGAGCCCCCCCAAATAAAGTCTGACAATGTTTCCACTGTGTCCCCATCTATTTGCCACGAAGTGATGGGACCAGATGCCATGATCTTAGTTTTCTGAATGTTGAGCTTTAAGCCAAACTTTTCACTCTCCTCTTTCACTTTCATCAAGAGGCTTTTTAGTTTCTCTTCACTTTCTGCCATAAGGGTGGTGTCATCTGCATATCTGAGGTTATTGCTATTTCTCCCGGCAATCTTGATTCCAGCTTGTGCTTCCTCCAGCCCAGCGTTTCTCATGATGTATTCTGCATATAAGTTAAATAAGCAGGGTGACAATATACAGCCTTGACGTACTCCTTTTCCTATTTGGAAACAGTCTCTTGTTCCATGTCCAGTTCTGTTGCTTCCTGACCTGCATACAGGTTCTCAAGAGGCAGGTCAGGTGATCTGGTATTCCCATCTCTTTCAGAATTTTCCAGACTATGTTTTGAACCACACAGTCAAAGGCTTTGGCATAGTCAATAAAGCATAAATAGATGTTTTTCTGGAACTCTCTTGCTTTTTAGATGATCCAGCAGATGTTGGCAATTTGATCTCTGGTTCCTCTGCCTTCTCTAAATCCAACTTGAACATCTGGAAGTTCATGCCTTGTGTATTACTGAAGCCTGGCTTGGAGAATTTTGAGCATTACTTTACTAGCGTGTGAGATGAGTGGAATTGTGCAGTAGTTTGAGCATTCTTTGGCATTGCCTTTCTTTGGGATTGGAATGAAAACTGAACTTTTCCAGTCCTGTGGCCACTGCTGAGTTTTCCAAATTTGCTGGCATACTGAGTGCAGCACTTTCACAGCATCATCTTTCAGGATTGGAATAGCTCAACTGGAATTCTATCACCTCCACTAGCTTTGTTCGTAGTGACACTTTCTAAGGCCCACTTGATTTCACATTCCAGGATGTCTGGCTCTAGGTGACAGATCACACCATCGTGATTATCTGGGTCATGAAGATCTTTTTTGTACAGTTCTTCTGTGTATTCTTGCCACCTCTTCTTAATATCTTCTGCTTCCGTTAGGTCCCTGCCATTTCCGTCCTTTATAAGGCCCATCTTTGCATGAAATGTTCCCTTGGTATCTCTAATTTTCTTGAAGAAGTCTCTAGTTTTTCCCATTCTGTTGTTTTCCTCTATTTCTTTGCATTGATCGCTGAGGAAGGCTTTCTTATCTCTCCTTGCTATTCTTTGGAACTCTGCATTCAGATGCTTATATCTTTCCTTTTCTCCTTTGCTTTTCACTTCTCTTCTTTTCACAGCTATTTGTAAGGCCTCTTCAGACAACCATTTTGCTTTTTTGCATCTCTTTTCCAAGAGGATGGTCTTGATTCCTGTCTCCTGTGCAATGTCACAAACCTCCGTCCATAGTTCATCAGGCACTCTGTCTATCAAATCTATTCCCTTAAATCTATTTCTCACTTCCACTGAATAATCATAAGAGATTTTATTTAGGTCATATCTGAATGGTCTAGTGGTTTTCCCTACTTTCTTCAATTTCAATCTGAATTTGGCAATAAGGAGTTCATGATCTGAGCCACAGTCAGCTCCTGGTCTTGTTTTTGCTGACTATATAGAGCTTCTCCATCTTTGGCTGCAAAGAATATAGTCAATCTGATTTTGGCGTTGACCATCTGGTGATGTCCATGTGTAGACTCTTCTCTTGTGTTGTTGGAAGAGGCTGTTTGCTATGATCAATGCCTTCTCTTGGCAAAACTCTGTTAGCCTTTGCCCTGCTTCATTCTGTACTGCAAGCGCAAATTTGCCTGTTACTCCAGGTGTTTCTTGACTTCCTACTTTTGCATTCCAGTCCCCTATAATGAAAAGAACATCTTTTTTGGGTGTTAGTTCTAAACGGTTTTATAGGTCTTCATAGAACTGTTCAACTTCAGCTTCTTCGTCGTTATTGGTTGGGGCATAGACTTGGATTGCCATGGTACTGAATGGTTTACCTTGGAAATGAACAGAGATCATTCTGTCATTTTTGAGATTGCATCCAAGTACTGTATTTCAGACTTTTTTTGACCATGATGGCTACTCTATTTCCTCTAAGAGATTTTTGAATGCAGTAGTAGATATAATGGTCATCTGAGTTAAATTCACCCATTCCAGTCCATTTTAGTTCGCTGATTCCTAGAATGTCGACATTCACTCTTGCTATCTCCTGTTTGACCACTTGCAATTTGCCTTGATTCATGGACCTAACATTCCAGGTTCCTATTCAATATTGTTCTTTACAGCATCAGACCTTGCTTCTTTCACCAGTCACATCCACAACTGGGTGTTGTTTTTGCTTTGGCTCCATCCCTTCATTCTTTCTGGAGTTATTTCTCTACTAATCTTCAATAGCATATTGGGCACTTACTGACCTGAGGAGTTCCTCTTTCAGTGTCCTATCATTTTGCCTTTTCATACTGTTCATGGGGTTCTCAAGGTAAGAATATTGAAGTGGTTTGCCATTCCCTTCTCCAGTGGACCACATTGTGTCAGACCTCTCCACCATGATCTGTCTGTCTTGGGTGGCCCCACACAGCATGGCTTAGTTTCATTTTTAGACAAGGCTGTGGTCTGTGTGATCACACTGGCTAGTTTTCTGTGAGTATGGTTTCAGTGTGTCTGCCCTCTGATGCCCTCTTGCAACACCTACCGTCTTACTTGGGTTTCTCTTACCTTGGACCTTGGGTATCTCTTCACGGCTGCTCCAGCAAAGTGCAGCCGCTGCCCCTTACCTTGGACAAGGTAGCCCCTCCTGACCTTGAACGTGGAGTAGCTCCTCTCAGCCCTCCTGCGCCTGCACAGCCAACACTCCTTGGACGTGAGGTTGCTTCTCTCGGCTACCGCCCCTGACCTTGGACGTGGGGTAGCTCCTCTCAGCTGCTCCTGCGCCGTCACAGCCTGTCATAATATTGTTATTATTATGACAATAATCATAATAAACATTTAAATATATCCTTAAATAAGTACGTACTATGAATCTGGCACTGTGCTTAACAATTTATGGAAATTAATGCTAACAAAACTCCATAATGTGCTTACTGTTACTGTTTCATTTTACAGATAAGGATATATCTCTGACTTATTACCTTCCATTTTCATTTAAACCAATTTCAATCAAGCTATCACTTAAAACTCCAAAGAGAAAACCATTTTTGCCAATGTCACAAAAAACCTTCTTGGAAAATCCAGTATGAACTTCAAATTCACTTCCTAGTTGTTCTCTCTGCTGCACTGATCATATAGAACTTCTGGAAACTATCCTTTAATTCATTTCAGGGATAACACATCCTTATCTAGCTTACTTACAGCCTCTTCTTATAGCCTACATTATTTATATGTTCATCATCATATCTCCAACCACTTAATTTTGAAATGATCACAGTTTAGTTTGGAATCACTTTTGTTCTTTATTCATAGTTACTTACTTGGTTACAAAGTCTTGTCCTGTGCATGTAAATATCACTTAAGTGCTGAGGATCCCAAAATTATACCTCCAATCCAGACCTTTATCTTAAATTCTAGACTAAAAAAATTAACTGTTCACCACTGTTACTTGCACATCCAATTGAAAATCTCCTTCCTAGTAACACACCCAATTTGCACTGCTGACTTTTCCATGCTTGAATCACCCATTCAAATTCTGCTTTTATTGTAATCTTCCATACTTTGTAAAGACAATCATATAGAGATATGTACAAAGAAGTTCCATTCTTCTCTTGATAAGTGAAAATACTTGAATTTGCCTCAAGTTTTGTTTCTTTGGTGCACATGCTCACTCTTTTTGACCTCATGGACGATAGCCCACCAAGCTCTGCTGTCCATGGAATTTTCCAGGCAAGAATACAGAAGTCGGTTGCCATTTTCTAGTCCAGGAGATCTTTCTGACCCAAGGATCGAACCTGAGTCTCTTGCACCTCCTTCATGGGCAGGCAGATTCTTCACCATTGTGCCACCAATCCTCTTGTGTTGAAACTGACAAAAAATTCAATTAGCTTTACCTACAAAATGTATCCACAACATAACTGGTTCTTGTCAACACCACAATTTCTCACCTGCCAATCATCTCTGTATCAGTTTTATTGCTTCTCACTTTGCCATCTTCATGTTCAATTTAGGAGCCCTACCATCCTATTCAAATATAAGTGAGAGTATATGACTCTTCCACTCTGTACTTTCTTAAATCACTCAGAAAATGCATGCCTCATTATTTGTGGATTAATAACACAATCTTTAAAAGTTTGTTTTATTTCATATATACAATTGCTTCATGCATATCAATATAGCTTCACCTTAAATATTTATAACTAGTGAGCACAAACCTTAGATCACCACAGAATGTTCAGTAATAAACAAATTAAATCTTATAATAAGTTTCACTTTGAAATAAGAAAAGGCTTCTGATCAGTTCTGCCATTTTTAGAAAATCTATCTGGACTCTTATTCTTACAGCATGGGAACTTCTTCATTTTTAATTCAAGTAGTCACCCCGATCCCTCTCTTTTTCTCCTAGAAAAACTCTTTAGGGAAGAAATAAGTGGTGTGATATTTGAAGCCTTGACATTCTGCATTCCCTTTCTTATTTTTTTAACATCAGTAAGAAAAAACAAGGATATTTTCATAAACTTATGTTTCATAAATAATTCAGGAAATGAAGGAACACTTTTTTAGATACTCCTGCTAAGTTACTAGGAATTTTTTTTCTATACTAACCTTTAAAATTCATATACAAATACCAAGAACACTTAATTCATTTTAAAATACATGTATTTCCAAAAATTTCATATGGGCACACGAAAAAGTGATTGTAGTGTGTGGATGTAATTAAAACAACTCAAATAGTAGAGCCTAGTAAAAGATGTATGTACTAGCTTACACATATTAAATAGCTGATATGTGAATGACGCTGTTTTCAGTACTTGTACATATTATCTCATTTAACTTCCACAAGAATTATTAGAACTAGTAGTTAGACTCAGTTGTGCTGATTATGCAACAATGATCTTAACCACTATGCATCATTCTCTGGAGGGATGGTTTGGGGAGGGAGGTGGGAGGAGTGTTCAGGATGGGGAACATGTGTACACCCGTGGCAGATGCATATTGATGTATGGCAAAACCAATACAATATTGCAAAGTAAATAATAATAATAATAAAAGAAAGAAAAAAAAGATAAAAAAGTAAATAAATAACAGGCTTACTTTCTTCATTAATTCACTAAGGAACTATGCCCCTTGGTTACCTATCTGACATTGGTGTATAGCCATCACATCACTGCATGAGGATTAGATGAGTTAACAGATGGGATATCTTAGTATTTATAGACTGACAAAGTAAAACAGATATAAATGTTAAGGCAAAGGAAGGAAAAAAGTAAAAGATTTTCTTATAGGTTCATTAAAATCAAACATTATTAAAAATTTAACTTTTACATGCATATATTTATAGAAGGGCAAACGGATAAACTCTAAATCAAGTGCCTCTAATTAGAATTTTTTAAAAGGATCGATTGTGCCTTAATTAGATAACTGCAATTTTAAGTATTACATTCTATTTTAATTTGTGAGCAGGTATGGCCTTATTTTAGGAATACTGTCAAGAAACTTTTTTGTCATTGTAAGAGAAATTTAAAACAAACAAAGAAGACAGTAATCATTTAACTCCAACAAGCAGTTTCACTTGGTGTTATTTGACTGTCAGCATTTAAATACTTATTTTGAAAGAGTACATCTCTGATGAATATAATACAAAGAAAAAGGTTGATAATTAGCAAACACTCTATTAACGGATGTGGTTTATTTTGTTGTTGGTGGTGGTAATTTTCATTTTGTTTTTCCAGGTCAGGCTCTTGCAAGTTCTGGCAAATTAGTGTTTATTCAAGATTTAATACCACTGTCAGTTCAGATTCTTTAGCTAGAAAAGGCAAATCTGATTTACATTAACCTGAGCACCTTAATAACTAATTAAAATCTCAGCCTTCTGGCCAAGTTCTAAGACATTCATTCTGTTTAACTCAGCAACAAAATATTGTTAGTCACTTTCTTCTGAGAAAGAAGGCTCTAATTTATTGGCACTGTTAGGGCTTTTTATAATTTACAATCTAATAAGCCTTAACAAAAGATTTTGCACTTGGCATGACTCAAATACTTTGCTCAACAACTTACTGAGAAATGATCATCTTCCACTGCATTTCTGCCCTAATTTACTGCAGTTACTTCATACTTGCAGTATTTATTCAGTTCATATGTTTCATATTGAAAAGTGAAAAACAAAGATTGCATATGTCTTATGACATGAATTCCTAAATTTTGCTTATACATATTAGATTATAAAGCTAAGTAGATTATAGGTTAGCATTGTTTCTAAATTGAAATGGGTTAACAGATACATGAACTGAAGTCAGTTCATTCTTTTATTTACTATTCTTAGTATATACAAGAATTAAGCATATGACTGAGAACACGAGGCTGTATAAGGGACGTACGTCAGGTGAGCAATATCATTTTCCTAAATTTCAATTTGAAACACTGTCAAAAGAAAGAATGAAATTGACTAAATGGGTAATGGAATTGGGAAATATATAGCACATGTGATAATATTTAAGTATTTAAATTATCACTCATTTTATTTGTATTTCTTGCCCTTCTCAACAGTATTTTTTTAAAAAAGAATCTTTTAAAGAAATCAGTCTTCTTAAAATGCACAATAAATATGGTGTTCTCTCACTTTATCTACTTTTTCAAAATAATTATTTGTCAGTTGTAAAAGTTAAAAGATAATTTACAAAGAGTAATTTAGATGTCATATGTAATGCCTCTGAGAGACACAGTAAGTTATGACTGATTTTGTACATAATCATGATTGCGATACAACTTCATTTCAGGAGGGTGAAAAGATCAAAACTAGTTAGGATAAAGTGTCACCGAGTCCAAGCCCTTACTATTTGCTGCAGGATAGACCAGTCAATTGATAGATGAGTTGCTGAGGCAAAGAATAGTGCCGATTCCAAAAGGCAGCAGGCAGAGGAGAGGTAGAGTAGTGTCCTAAAGAACTATTGTACCCAATTTAGAATTCAAGTTTCTTTTATATTAAATGTACAGGATGGCCCATTTCGAAGGCTCTGACATTTAAAAGTATAACACTTTTCACTCATTTGGGATAAAAAGTTGCAGAACAGAGAATAATGTTTGTCTTGCTGGAAGTTTACCGGAACTTCATAACCAATCTTCATGGACAGCTGCAATGACAAAGGATTCTGACACCAAGAACTTGCAACAACGAATCGTGTCTCCTCCACTTTGATTATTCTGTTTTTGAGTAACTTCATCAGAAAAGACTCAGATAAGAAAAATATTTTACACCAAAATCTGTCAACTAGATATTGGGTTTATTCAGGAGCTTTGTTTAAAGTGTTCACTCAATAAAGGAGACTTTTGCTGGAGTGCATGCGTGTGGAAGTGTGTGTGAATATATGATAATCATGTAACTGTAGTTCTATTCCTACACCCTCTGATTTGTTCCATTGATGTATTTATCAATTCTTACTCAAATTTCACATGGTCTTTATAATGTCTTAAAATATATATTGTAAGCTTTTTATATGTATATTTCCTTTAAAAAATTGTTTCACTATTTTCAGTCCTTTATATTTCTATTTACATTTTAGAATTAGCTTGTAGATTTATACAAGAAAAAGTCTGCTGGAATTATAATTGAAACTGCACTATCTACAGATTGATTTGGAGAACTTAAAAATGTATATGTATATATTCCCAGGCCACAAGTTAATCAAAAAATGTTCAATGTATACTGAGGTGGATCTCAGAATTTTTATATCAGAATTTTTTCAAAGTCTCCCATTTAACCTTTTTTAAACTAGAATGCCAATAAGCACTTAGGTATGCATTTAGTTACTTTTTGTGAATATCTCTTATTATACCACTTTAGCAATATGTGAACCATGATGTGAACCGTGAACTTCCTGATGTTCAAGCTGGTTTTAGAAAAGGCAGAGGAACCAGAGATCAAATTGCCAACATCCACTGGATCATAAAAAAAGCAAGAGAGTTCCAGAAAAACATCTATTTCTGCTTTATTGACTACACCAAAGCCTTTGACTGTGTAGACCACAATAAACTGTGGAAAATTCTGAAAGAGATGGGAATACCAGACCACCTGATCTGCCTCTTGAGAAATTTGTATGCAGGTCAGGAAGCAACAGTTAGAACTGGACATGAAACAACAGACTGGTTCCAAATAGGAAAAGGAGTTCGTCAAGGCTGTATATTGTCACCCTGTTTATTTAACTTCTATGCAGAGTACATCATGAGAAACGCTGGACTGGAAGAAACACAAACTGCAATCAAGATTGCTGGGAGAAATATCAGTAACCTCAGATATGCAGATGACACCACCCTTATGGCAGAAAGTGAAGAGGAACTCAGAAGCTTATTGATGAAAGTGAAAGTGGAGAGTGAAAAAGTTGGCTTAAAGCTCAACATTCAGAAGACGAAGATCATGGCATCCGGTCCCACCACTTCATGGGAAATAGATGGGGAAACAGTGGAAACAGTGTCAGACTTTATTTTTCTGAGCTCCAAAATCACTGCAGATGGTGACTGCAGCCATGAAATTAAAAGACGCTTACTCCTTGGAAGGAAAGTTATGACCAACCTAGATAGCATGTTCAAAAGCAGAAGCATTACTTTGCCAACAAATGTTCATCTAGTCAAGGCTATGGTTTTTCCTGTGGTCATGTATGGATGTGAGAGTTGGACTGTGAAGAAGGCTGAGCACCGAAGAATTGATGCTTTTGAACAGTGGTGTTGGAGAAGACTCTTGAGAATCCCTTGGACTGCAAGGAGATCTGACCAGTCCATTCTGAAGGAGATCAGCCCTGGGATTTCTTTGGAAGGACTGATGCTAAAGCTGAAACTCCAGTACTTTGGCCACCTCATGCAAAGAGTTGACTCATTGGAAAAGACTCTGATGCTGGGAGGGATTGAGGGCATGCGGAGAAGGGGATGACAGAGGATGAGATGGCTGGATGGCATCACTGACTCGATGGTCGTGAGTCTCAGTGAACTCCGGGAGTTGGTGATGGACAGGGAGGCCTGGCATGCTGCGATTCATGGGGTCACAAAGAGTCGGACACGACTGAGAGACTGATCTGATCCGATCTGATACGACTTTAGGGCTATGATTTTATACAATTTGAATCAAAAAGAATAGAATGTTTCACTGCAATTGATTTATATTTCCTCATCTTTAAGGATCAGAATCTTTAAGTTCTGATCTTGAGTGGAAGAGAAGGTATAGTGAGGTACAGTATAGTAGGAGGTATGAGTAGGTACACTATGGTAGGAATGAGATAGGCTAACCACTCTGGTATTCTTTGGCTTCCCTGGTGGCTCAAACGTTAAAGAATCAGCCTGCAGTGCAGAAACCTAGATTCAATCCCTAGGTTGGGAAGATCCTCTGGAGAAGGGAATGGCAATACACTCTAGTATTCTTGTCTGGAGAATTCCATGGACAGAGGAGCAGGGCAGGCTACAGTCCATGGAATCTGCAGAATTGAACATGACTGAGTGATTAACATCCACATTCACACACATTTGCTAGATATACTATTTTATATGTATGTATTTCCTATGTACTCATTGCAGGTTGAATGTGAATGGGAGAGAGAATTTGTTTTCTTAATTTCACAGATTTAAAGTTGAAAAAGAACACAGGCAAAACACTCTCTGACATAAATCACAGCAGGATCCTCTATGACCCACCTCCCAGGATATTGGAAATAAAAGCAAAAATAAACAAATCGGACCTAATTAAAATTAAAAGCTTCTGCACAACAAAGGAAACTACAAGCAAGGTGAAAAGACAGCCTTCAGAATGGGAGGAAACAATAGCAAATGAAGCAACTGACAAATAACTAATCTCAAAAATATACAAGCAACTCCTGCAGCTCAATTCCAGAAAAATAAATGACCCAATCAAAAAATGGGCCAAAGAACCAAATAGACATTTCTCCAAAGACATACAGATGGCTAACAAACACATGAAAAGATGCTCAACATCATTCATTATCAGAGAAATGCAAATCAAAACCACAATGAGGTACCATTTCATGCCAGTCAGAATGGCTGTGATCCAAAAATCTACAAGCAATAAATGCTGGAGAGGGTGTGGAGAAAAGGGAACCCTCTTACACTGTTGGTGGGAATGCAAACTAGTACAGCCACTATGGAGAACAGTGTGGAGATTCCTTAAAAAACTGGAAATAGAACTGCCTTATGATCCAGCAATCCCACTGCTGGGCATACATACCAAGGAAACCAGAATTGAAAGAGACACATGTACCCCAATGTTCATCGCAGCACTATTTATAATAGCCAGGACATGGAAGCAACCTAGATGTCCATCAGCAGACGAATGGATAAGAAAGCAGTGGTACATATACACAATGGAGTATTACTCAGCCATTAAAAAGAATACATTTGAATCAGTTCTAATGAGGTGGATGAAACTGGAGCCTATTATACAGAGTGAAGTAAGCCAGAAAGAAAAACACCAATACAGTATACTAACACATATATATGGAATTTAGAAAGATGGTAACAATAACCCTGTATATGAGACAGCAAAAGAGACACAGATGTATAGAACAGTCTTTTGGACTCTGTGGGAGAGGGCAAGGGTGGGATGATTTGGGATGGCATTGAAACATGTATAATATCATATAAGAAACGAATCACCAGTCCAGGTTCGTTACAGGATACAGGATGCTTGGGGCTGATCCACTAGGAAGGCCCAGAGGGATGGTACCGGGAGGGAGGTGGGAGTGGGGTTCAGGATGGGGGGAACACATGTACACCCGTGGCGGATTCACGCTGATGTATGGCAAAACCAATACAATATTGTAAAATAATTAGCCTCCAATTAAAATAAATACATTTAAAATAAAATAAAATTGAAAAAGAATATATTCAAGAAATTTTACTAGAACATCCTCCTCCAGTGTGACTCTCAAGGATTCATGTCCCTTTCATTTACAAAATATGCTCATTGGTTCCCAAGATCCCCAAGAATCTTGCCCAATTACACTGTCAGCTCAAAGTCTCTCTCTGTCTCTTTTTTTTTTTTTTTCAGTCTCTTTGGACTTTGTCAAAGGAATTCAATTTTAAAATTAGAGATAATTTCCTCTTAAAAATGTTGCTGAATAAACATTTGTAACTCTTTAGAAAGATATATTTAGATTACATGATCAGTAGAAGGCTTGATTTTACCTTATTTAAGTGAGTCTCTAAAAATTGATTATATAATTGCACACTCATCTCAAATTTGAAGATACATATTGACAGAATTGTTTCTTTCCTTGTTAAAATAAATATTCTCTATGTATATTTTGTATTTTGCAATATTCACCTATGTTGTAGGTATTTTTATGAAGATTATACATTTTGTCCTATATTCTATCATTCAAATATCTAAATGACATTTCCTTACTGATGTGAGTAAGAGTGAACATAAATAGCTTAAATGAATACCATTAAAATTATTTTTATGGATTTACTATGAGGCCAAAATAAAGAACTCATAATATTAATTGCTGTTATTCCCAAATTATCAAAGAAAGTTTTTCTCTATTTTATTTATTTTGGTTGCAGCCACATGGAAGGTGAGATCTTAGCTCCCTGATGAGGAATGGAACCTGTGTCTCCTTCAGTAGAAGCTCAAAGCCCTAAGCATTGGATCACTTGGGGATTCCCTCTCTATTTAATTTAATGTAATATAAAAATAATAATTTGTAATGTTTATTGCAATTAAATAATAATTAAAACAATAAGTGAATACATAAATAGAAATAATAATTTCTATGTATTTAAGAGAAACATAGTATAACTTAACAGTACAATTATGAAATGAAGTTGGAGAGAAAATATATTAATTAATTAAAAATGTAAAGATATATTAATATATTAGAATAACTTTCTCCTTTTATTTTAAAATAAGCACTGATTCTTAGAGCTTCCCTTGTGGCTCAGATGGTAAAGAATCTGCCTGCAATGCTGGAGACATAGGTTCAATCCCATGATCAGGAAGATCCCCTGGAGAAGGGATCACTCCAGTTTTCTTGCCTGGATAATTCCATGGAAAGAGTACTGACTGAGTGGCTAACACACACTGCTTCTTAAAATACAAATTAAAATATGCCTTTGATATTGAGAAGTTTTTTCCTTTACTATTAAATTTACATTGAGAAAACTGATCTTGTTTATTTTAATGAGACAATACTGGGCTTTCAAATATTCATTACAAAGAAATTTGTCAGGGGAGTGTATGATTTCCTTGGTTCTGTTTCTCCGCAGCAAAAAGTTGAAGTGGTAGACCAATGTTACAGCTAAGTTTTATCTGGCAAGCAAACAAAAGTACACCCTCAAGGCATGAGGGCCTGCTGACTCCAAAGGAGAGGATTCAATCCATCTTGGCTTCCTCCTTTTATTCATTTGTCTCCTCCCTGCTGAGCCTGCCCTATGCAAATTGGGCTAGCCAGAAAAGAGGTGTGTTTGCTTCACCTGAAGTTCTCACTCCAGTCTGTGGGTTTTCTTTTGTTCCATTTTCCTGGGCTTTTCCCTTTCTTTGTCTTTAAGTCCATTTTGGACTCCTTTTTCCTATTTTAACTACCTAACAGACTGAAAATACAGTCCATGGAACTCTCCAGGCCAGAATGGTAGCCTTTCCCTTCTCCAGGGGGTCTTCCCAACTCAGGAGTCAGATCCAAGTCTCCCACATGGCAGGCGGATTCTTTACCAGCTGAGTTGCAAATGAAGCCCTAGAATACTGGAGTAGGTAGCCTATCCGTTCTCCCATAGGGTCTTCCTGACCCAGGAATCAACCCGGGGTCTCCTGAATTGCAGGCAGATTCTTTACCAACTGGGCTATCAGGGAAGCCCTCAATACAAAGAAACCGAAAATAAATTTATTTGACTATTAGTTTGCCTAAGGATGAAATTTTGATCTTGCTTTTAGTACAAAAAATTTATTTTGAATTTACCTTTGGAGTTCCAAAAACAGTTTCAAAATTAAGCTTATGTTTTTCTGCTCCTGACTTGTGAAAAACATGACAGCTCTACTGTTTTATAAGGAAAAGATTTCAGATTTAAGAATCTACAGGCTGGTTAACTGGAGATTTAAGAAACTCCAATTAACAAAACATTTAAATGTTAATTTATTTAATTAACTTTAAGTTAAAATAGCTCAAATACTATTTATATATAAAGTTCTCTTTAGAACTTACCAGTTGTTTGGAAAGAAGTAGGGAAATATCAAGCTAAAGGAAAAGCTTTAATGGAAAAAAGAAACTCTCCTCCCTAATTTTTAAAGAAGCTTATACACCTCTCTTGACTTTCTTAGAGGCAATTTTTTCCAAAATGAAAGGAAGTTCCTGGTCTTTATTCTCATACTACACAGAAAACAAAATAGCAGTCTGAAATATATGAACCCCAATGTGAAGGTAATACAATAAATTTTCCATTTTATTACACAAAACGATGATGTTGTTCAGTCACTCCATCGTGTCCGACCTTTGCGACCCCACACTGCAGCAAGCCAGGCTTCCCTGTCCACCACCATCTCCCAGAACTTGCTCAAACTCATATTTATTGAGTCAGTGATACCACACAACCACCTCATTCTCTGTCGTCCCCTTCTCCCCCTGCCTTCAATCTTTCCCAGAATCAGGGTCTTTTCCAATGAGTTGGCTCTTCACATCAGACAGGCAAAATATTGGAGCTTCAGCTTCAGTATCAGCCCTCCCAGTGAATATTCAGGACTGATTTCTCTTAAGATTGACTGGTTTGGTCTCCCAGAGAAGGCAATGGCACCCCACTCCAGTACTCTTGCCTGGAAAATCCCATTGATGGAGGACCCTGGTAGGCTGCAGTCCATGGGGTCACTAAGAGTCGGACACGACTGAGCGATTTCACTTTAACTTTTCACTTTCATGCATTGGAGAAGGAAATGGCAGCCCACTCCAGTGTTCTTGCCTGGAGAATCCCAGGGACGGAGGAGCCTGGTGGGCTGCCGTCTATGGGGTCGCACCAAGTCGGACACGACTGAAGCGACTTAGCAGCAGCAGCAGCAGCAGGTTTGGTCTCCTTGAAGTCCAAGGGACTCTCAAGAGTCTTCTCCAACACCACCATTCAAAAGTATCAATTCCTCGGCACTCAGCCCTCTTTGTGGTCAAACTCTCACATCCACACAAAGCCACTGTTGGTTTTAATTTAGCTAATAATGGTCATTTTTTACATTGTGCTTTCCCCCACATCTACATCCTATGACTCAATCATACCAAAACACATTTTATTCTCAGTATATTCCATATTAGGTTTCTCTACTACGTTTCTGAAAATGAAGAGCTAACTTGTTTCATGTTTATCCCAAGTAAAGTTCCAAAAGTTTAATATGGTTGGCCTGGATGCAAAGTCTATGAATGAGAATGAGGTGTCCCATCAATGTCCTAAAACTATAAATGTAAATTTTTGCCTATATACATATGTTTTATTCCAGAAAATTTTCTTAGGATACCTTAAGTTGTTAAAGGGTTCAAATACACAAAATTATTATCACTAACTTTATTCTAGTCAGTCCTAATGTCTCTATAATATATAGTAAATACATTTCAGATTAATACATACATTTAATATTCACCATATTATTCCCAGATCAGATATATTACATGATGCATGAGAATGCTTAATAACTATTTTCTGAATGTTTGAACAAATAAGAAAATTCTGGGAAATTATTTGGAAGCTGCAGCGTAAAGAGATCAACTTGATCACTCAAGAATACTCAGCCAGTAAGTGTCAAGTGAGAAATAAACCTCTTGTCTGTCTGATAGCATTTCTAAGTGGGAATATTTAAAGTGCCAAACTACCAACAGACATACTTGGAGCATCAACTTGTCTACTATGTTGCTTCCACAAAGAAATATTCTCTGGTCTCTAATTCTTTTACTGTCTGAGTTAGCTGCTCCCTTTACCTCTGCAAAACTTCATCACAACAATTAATATTACCTATTGCAATTTGCAGTGATGTGCTGGCAGCAAATCTCTGCAAATATTTAGGACCCCAGGGTCCAAACACTCTCACGGAAGCTGTCTTGTAGGTGCCAAAATGATGTCGTAGGACACAGAACTCAGAAAGTCAAACATGACTGGTTCACACCAGCTGCTAGTAGCTGGCACCACCATATAAATGTGTGTGTCTAAGTTTCAGCAATGATGGAATGCTTTATTTTGTCCACAGTGGATGGGTCTTAATTGGACAAGAGTTTTAAACAGTAAACTGTGATACATGATACATGTTTCTGAGATTTTAAGCAAGGACAAATAGTCAGATTTCCAGTTCAGTTCAGTTCAGTCACCCAGTCATGTCCGACTCTTTGCAAATGCATGGACTACAGCACGCCAGGCTTCCCTGTTCATCACTGACTCCCGGAGCTCAAACTCATGTCCATTGAGTCGGTGATGTCATCCAACCATCTCATCCTCTGTCATCCCCTTCTCTTTCCACCCTCAATCTTTTGCAGCATTTTAGGTCTCCTTAGGGTCTTTCCTAAGGAGTCAGCTCTTCGCATCAGGTGGCCAAAGTATTGGGAGTTTCAGCTTCAGCATTAGTCCTGCCAATGAATATTCAAGACTGATTTCCTTTAGTATTGACTGGTTAGATCTCCTTGCAGTCCAAGGGACTCTCAAGAGTCTTCTCCAACACCACACTTCAAAAGCATCATTTCTCCTGAGCTTAGCTTTCTTTATAGTCCAACTCTCACATACATACATGACTACCAGAAAAACTATAATTTGACAAGATAGACCTTTGTTGGCAAAGTAATGTCTCTGCTTTTTAATATGCCGTCTAGGTTGGTCATAGCTTTGCTTCCAAGGAGGAAGGGTCTTCTAATATCATGGCTGCAGTCCCCATCTGCAGTGATTTTGGAGCCCAAGAAAATAAAGTCAGCCATTGTTTCCATTGTTTCCCCATCTATTTGCCATGAAGGGATTGGACTGGATGCCATGATCTTAGTTTTCTGAATGTTGAGCTTTAAGCCAACTTTTCCACTCTCCTCTTTCACTTCCATCAAAAGGCTCTTTAGTTCTTCACTTTCTGCCATAAGTGTGGTATCATCTGCATATCTGAGGTTATTGATATTTCTCCTAGCAATCTTGATCCCAGCTAGTGCTTCTTCCAGCCCAGCATTTCGTGTGATGTACTCTGCATATAAATTAAATTAGCAGGATGACAATAAACAGCCTTGACATACTCCTTTCCTGATTTGGAACCATTCTGTTGTTCCAAGTCCAGTTGTAGCTGTTGCTTCTTCACCTGCATACAGATTTCTCAGGAAGCAGGTACAGTGGTCTGGTATTCCCATCTCTTTCAGAATCTTCCACAGTTTGTTGTGATCCACACAGTCAAAGGCTTAGGCATAATCAATAAAGCAGAAGTAGATGTTTTTCTGGAACTCTCTTGCTTTTTCCATGATTCAGCGGATGTTTGCAATTTGATGTCTGGATTCTCTGACTTTTCTTTTTTTTTTTTCTCTGCCTTTTCTAAATCCAGTTTGAACATCTTGAAGTTAACAGTTCATGTACTGTTGAAGCCTGGCATAGAGAATTTTCAGCATTACTTTGCTAGCATGTGAGATGAGTGCAATTGTGCGGTAGACTGAACATTCTTTGGCATTGCCTTTCCTTGTGATTGGAATAAAAATTGAACTTTTCCTGTTCTGAGGCCACTGCCGAGTTTTTCAAATTTGCTGGCATATTGAGTGCACCACTTTCACAGCATCATCTTTTAGGATTTGAAACAGCTCAACTAGAATTCGATCACCTCCTCTGGCTTTGTTCATAGTGATGCTGCCTAAGGCCCACTTGGCTTTACATTTCAGGATGTCTGGTTCCAGGTGAGTGATCATGCCATTGTGGTTGTGGTTATCTGAGTCATGAAGGTATTTTTTGTAGAGCTCTTCTGTGTATCCTTGCCACTTCTTAATGTTTTCTGCTTCTGTTAGGTCCATACAATTTCTGTCCTTTATTGTGCCCATCTTTGCTTGAAATATTCCCTTGGTATCTCTAATTTTCTTGACGAGATCTCTAGTCATTTGCATTCTTTAATTTTCCTCTATTTCTTTGCATTGATCACTGAGGAATTCTTTCTTAGATCTCCTTTCTATTCTTGGGAACTCTGCATTATAATATCATATATGAAATGAGTCACCAGTCCAGGTTCGATGCAAGATACTAGATGCTTGGGGCTGGTGCACGGGGACGACCCAGAGGGATGGTACGGGGAGGGAGGAGGGAGGAGGGTTCAGGATGGGGAACACGTGTATACCTGTGGTGGATTCATGTTGATATATGGCAAAAACCAATACAATATTGTAAAGTTAAAAAATAAAATTAAATTTAAAAAAAACCAAATGGGTATATCTTTCCTTTTCTCCTTTGCCTTCAGCTTCTCTTCTTTTCTCAGCTATTTCTAATGTCCTCCTCAGTCAACGATTTTGCCTTTTTATATTTCTTTTTCTTGAGGACGGTGTTCATCACTGCCTCCTGTACAATGCCATGAACCTCTGTCCATAGTTCTTCAGGGACTGCAAGAGCAAACAGAAAGATATGTAGGAAGACTTACTTTTTAAAATATGGTTTGTATGGAACATCTGAATGCAGAATTCCAAAGAACAGGAAGGAGAGATAAGAAATCCTTCCTCAGCGATCAAAGCAAAGAAAGAGGAAAACAACAGAATGGGAAAGACTAGAGATCTCTTCAAGAAAATTAGAGATACCAAGGGAACATTTCATGCAAAGATGGGCTCGATAAAGGACAGAAATGGTATGGACCTAACAGAAGCAGAAGATATTAAGAAGAGGTGGCAAGAATACACAGAAGAACTGTACAAAAAAGATCTTCATGACCCAGATAATCATGAATGTGATCACTCACCTAGAGCCAGACATCCTGGAATATGAAATCAAGTGGGCCTTAGGAAGCATCACTACGAACAAAGCTAGTGGAGGTGATGGAATTCCAGTTGGGCCGTTTTGAATCCTGAAAGATGATGCTGTGAAAGTGCTTCACTCAATATGCCAGCAAATTTGGAAAACTCAGAAGTGGCCACAGGACTGGAAAAGGCCAGTTTTCATTCCAATCCCAAAAAAAGGCAATGCCAAAGAATGCTCAAATTACTGCACAATTACACTCATCTCACTTGCTAGTAAAGTAATGCTCAAAATTCTCCAAGCCAGGCTTCAGTAATACATGAACCGTGAACTTCCAGATGCTCAAGCTGGGTTTATAAAAGGCAGAAGAAACAGAGATCAAATTGCAAACATCTGCTGGATCATTGAAAAAACAAGAGAGTTCCAGAAAAACATCTATTTCTGCTTTATTGACTATGCCAAAGCCTTTGACTGTGTGGATCACCACTATTTGTGGAAAATTCTGAAAGAGATGGGGGTACCAGACCACCTGATCTGCCTATTGAGAAACTTATATGCAGGTCAGGAATCAACAGTTAGAACTGGACATGGAACAACAGACTGGTTCCAAATAGGAAAAGGAGTACGTCAAGGCTGTATATTGTCACCCTGTTTATTTAACTATATGCAGAGTACATCATGAGAAACGCTGGGCTGGAAGAAGCACAAGCTGGAATCAAGATTGCTGGGAGAAATATCCATAACCTCAGATATGCAGATGACACCACCCTCATGGCAGAAAGTGAAGAGGAATTAAAAAGCCTCTTGATGAAAGTGAAAGAGGAGAGTGAAAAAGTTGGCTAAAACAACATTCAGAAAACTAAGATCCTGGCATCTGGTCCCATCACTTCATGGGAAATAGATGGGGAAACAGTGGAAACAGTGTCAGACTTTATTTTTCTGGGCTCCAAAATCACTGCAGATGGTGATTGCAGCCATGAAATTAAAAAACGCTTACTCTTGGAAGGAAAGTTATGACCAACCTCAATAGCATATTCAAAAGCAGCGACATTACTTTGCCAACAAAGGTCCGTCTAGTCAAGGCTATGGTTTTTCCAGTGGTCATGTATGGATGTGAGAGTTGGACTGTGAAGAAAGCTGAGAGGCGAAGAACTGATGTTTTTGAACTGTGGTGTTGGAGAAGACTCTTGAGAGTCCCTTGGACTGCAAGGAGGTCCAACGAGTCCATCCTAAAAGAGATCAGTCCTGGGTGTTCTTTGGAAGGACTGATGCTAAAGCTGAAACTCCAATACTTTGGCCACCCCAAGGGAATAGTTGACTCATTGGAAAAGACCCTGATGCTGGGAGGGATTGGGGGCAGGAGGAGAAGGGGACCACAGAGGATGAGACAGCTGGATGGCATCACCAAGTAGATGAACATGAATTTGAGTGAACTCCGGGAGTTGGTTATGGACATGGAAGCCTGGCATGCCGTGGTTCATGGGGTCGCAAAGAGTTGGACATGACTGAGCGACTGAACTGAACTGAACTTGTGTGGAGCATAGACATAATTTTTAAGATTTTCTAAGATTCCAGCTCCTGACTATTTAATGAAACACAACTCTAGACACTGCTGTCAAAGGATTTGAACATGACAAGATTAGATGACATTTAAAAAGTTTATCTTCTGGATTATCTAGATTGGCCCCAAGACAACACAGGGACAGGTAAAAGCAGAATAGGAAAGCAGAAGCATCAGAGAACTCAAAATCATAAGAAGAAATTGGTTGGTCATTGCGGATCTTGAACATGAACTAGCAAGGGATGCAGTTGGCTTCTAGAAGTTAACAATGCTTCCCTTCCAATGGCTGGCAAGGAAACAGGGCTCTCAGTCCACCAGCCTCATGAAACTGAATTTTGCCAACACCTCAATGAAATTAGAACTGGCTCCTCCCCAAGATGTCTAGATAAGAGCCCAAGTTGATTGCCACCAGATTCCTGACCCAGAGCACTATTGGACACCAAATAAATGTTCTAAACCATGGAAAACAGAGTAATCTGTTGCAATAGTAAAAGTAAAGCAAAACAAAACAAACAAAAAACCTAATACCATGAATAGAGAGAAATAAGATTTAGAGCAATGACTTTGAAAGTGGTTTAGAGAAGTGGGGGAAAAAAATCCCAGAGTATATCTCTGGGGTTTGCTAAGGCTGGCAGTGCAAGGCTTAAGCAGCAGGAGGAGCAGAAGCACATGAAATCAAATTCCCTTTCCTTCCAGGAGGTAGCAATGCCTATCATTACAGATAAGGGTGAAGAAGAATATTCTGGATGCAATAAAAATGCGTCTTTTGCTTTTACCAACTTAGCATGTTGCACCTTTTCACCAACTCGCTTTCCTTCTTTAGGAAAACTATTTAAACTCTACTTTTAATTTTCACTTGCAAATTAAACTTACTTTTCTACAAGCTTATTTGAGAAATGGCTATTAAAATTTGTTCTGAGTCCACCTTTCATAGACTGTAACTAAATAAGCAAAGGAACATATAACAAATAAAGCAATGTGCATAATGAGAAATCCTGAAAACAATTATCTTAAAATTTAGAATGGATGAAGAAAGAGTGTTTGTCTTCTGGTCTGATGTTTTAAAATGTAAGCTTAATTAGATTTTGAATTACCAATATGAATCTTGTCTTTTGATGCAGATAAATGTAAGTAAGAATTGTTTATGTAAACATACACACATATTTCAAACTTTTAAAAAATGAGGGAAGGATTTTATATAGATTAAAATATATCACTGACCTGACACCCACAATTACTTTGCAGTGAATAAAACTTTTATATTTCAATTAAAATTGTTAAAATGGAAATATAACCAGGAAAGATTGCACACTAAAGTATAAGCCAGCTATTTTTCAGAAAAATAAATTCATTCAGTAGATTGGAGATGAATTATCACAGAAGCAAAATACCAGGTAATTCTAGTAAGCAAAATTCTATCTCCTTGGAATATATATTCATAAATATATTTCAACTAAAAATTCACAAGTTGTTTTGAAAATTTTTACACATCCTGGCTATTAAAGAGCCTGAAAAAGAAGTATTAGATTTAGTTCCTATTCTCAATAATGTTACAATTTAATTAAAGAGAGATGACTAATGCACAGGAGATAATTAGCAAGTAATGAAAAATAGTATGAATTTATGTGATAAATGTAGAACCAACTTTTAGTTCTAATATGCAGCTCCACTTTTTCTTTATTTCAAATACTAATATACATCGTCTTTGAAGAAAACAAAACAAAAAACTCAGCAAGTAACCAAAAGGGAGAGTGTATATGTAATTCTTAAAATATTAAGTAAAATAACTTCTTGTTGCTTCTTTTTGCTGTTTTTATGAATCTGAGTCTCTTCCATTAGGGACTGAAGTCACAGTAATTGCTATTTTTCTTCTCTGTACCATTTTGTTCTGATTGTTCATATGGGTTTTCAGGCTTCTGTTTATATAAATTTTATTCTGTCTGAGAAAAGAAAGTTTTCATTACTGAAAAGAAGCCATGTAATCATTAGGTTCTCAAATAAAGACTGTTCAACTTTTTCTCTGTATTTTCAACCAATTAATCAGTTTCTACTCAAAGAGAGAAGCCTTCATTATTCACATATTATTAGAGCAGGTAGAATTCTGATTCTGGAAAAGAACCCATGCTTGTCTTTCAGATTTGACAAATGTATCATGGGCTCTGATGCTTATTATATGAATCAAAGCCACTGGCAACAGTTTTTCTTTTAATTTTTGCTCCACAAAATGATGAACAATTGATAGAATAATATTCATTTTGATATGACAAGAATAAAATATCTATAACAATATTTAAGTTAGTTTTCTACTAAAAAAACAAAAAACCTAGTAGCTGTCATCCTTGTTTCATGACCTTTCTTTTATCTAGCTATTTAATACTTTTTAAAAATATAATTCAAAGATTGGATCTATCAAGGAGAAGAGGCATTTATATCCCTATTTTGGTCTGATTACATTTTAATTGTCCCCCCCTTCAAATTCCCAGTTTACTATGAAATCTATGTGTTATAAAATGGAGTCTCATTTAGTGTTCTCTCTAGAAAAAACATATGCTGACCAGAGGAACTGTGTGGTGGTCCCACTGGCAACTGTAGTTCTTATTAAAACTTCCTTAATTAGCTTTCTGGCACACAAGTCATCCTATCTTGAACTGGTACAAGATATTACTGTCAAGATTATTCAATCTTTGGAACTGGAATAATCATAGTTTGATACCATAAATGTAAAAAAAGTATTTGAATGTATTAAATTTAAGAAATTAACCCCTCTTGTCACATGAAAAGATAACCCTTTTCTGATGGGTCACTATTTCCTTGAAGTCACATTTGAAAAAAAAGAAAAAAAAAAAAGACTTGTTTTATTCCCTAAGCCCCAATCTCTGCTTCAGAAAAATTATAGTCATTTGTTTAGATGCTTAAGGTAGAAATAATAGTTAACTCAATTCCTTTATTTCATTTTAACTATACCCAATTTATTATAATTGATTCTGCCAATCATGACTTTGTAATTTAGCATTGATTTGTCCATGTATGTTCATTTTTATTGACATTGTGCTCCTCCAAGTCATAAGCATCTCTCAGTTGAAGAGTGTAACTTCTGTCTTTACAAACATCCACTTTCATTCTTTATGCAGTTCTGAATATTCTTTTAAAATGTAAAATTCAAATGGGACACTGCTGTTGAAGAAATTGTTTGAGAATTTTTTAACTTGTATTCTTGAGAGGTATTGGTCTGTAGTTTGCTTTTCTTGAATTATCTCTGTCTGGTTTTGGTATTAGGATAATGATGACCTGTTAAAATAAGTTATGACGTATTCTCTCTGAAAAGAGTTTAAAAGAGATTATAGAAAGTTGGCTTCATTTCTTCCTTAAATGTTTGGTAGACCAGGCACCAGTGAAGCCAAATGAGCCTGGTACTTTCTGTTTTGGGAGGTTATTTACTATGTGTGTGCTAAGTTGCTTCAGTCGTGTCTGACTCTGTGCAACTCTAAGGACTGCAGCCAGCTAGGCTCCCCTGTCTGGGATTCTCCAGGCAAGAATACTGGAGTGGGTTGCCATGCCCTCCTCCAGGGTATCTTCCCAAACAAGGGATCAAACCCATGTCTCTTATCTCTCCTGCATTTGCAGGTAGGTTCTTTACCAGTGGTACCACCTGGGAAGCCCTAGTTTTTCAACTTTTAGTAGATTTAGAACTATTCAGGGTATCTAGTTCTTCTTCTTTTAGTTTTGGCAAACTGAATCTTTCAAAAAAACTGGCCCATTTCACCTAAATTATCATATGTGAACATAAAGTTGTTCATAGTATCCTTTTGTTTCTCTCTTACTACCCTTGCCTGGAAAATCCCATGGACAGAGGAGCCTGGTAGGCTACAGTCCATGGGTTTGCACAGAGTTGGACACGACTGAACAACTTCACAACTTTCCATGGAATGTTCACTGATATACCCTCTTTCCCATCTGATATTAATAATTTGTATCCTTTCTCTTTTTTCTTAGTTAGCCTGTTCAGGGCTTTATCAAATTTACTGATTTTTTCAAAGAACTAACTTTTGATTTTGTTGATTTTCTCTCTTGACTTCTTGTTCTCAAATTCATTATTTCTACTCTGATTTTTGTTATTTCCTTTCTTCTGCTTAGTTTGGTTGTAATTTACTCTTTTTTTTTTTTTCCTGCTTTCTGAAAGTGCAGCAACTTAGATTATCAATTTTAACCCTTTTTCTTTTCTCATATATTCATCCAAAGCTATAAATTTTCCTCTAAGCACTACTTTATTTTGCTGTTCAGTCACTAAATTGTGTCCAACTCTGTGAACCAGTCTTCCTTCCCTGTCCTTCACTATCTCTCAGAGTTTGCTCAGACTCATGTTTATTGAGTTGATGATGCCATCCAACCATCTCATCCTCTGTCAAACCCCTTCTCCTCCTACCCTGAATCTTTCCCAGTTCAGGGTCTTTTTCAGTGAGTTGGCTCTTCTCATCAGATGGCCAAAGTATTAAAGCTTCAGCTTCAGCATCAGTCTTTTGAATGAATATATAGGGTTAATTTCTTTTAGGATTGCCTGTAATAATCTCCTTGCTATCCAAGGGACTCTCAAGAGTCTTCTCCAGCACCATGATTTGAAAGCATCAATTCTTCTGTACTCAGCTTACTTTGTGGTCCAGCCCTCATATCAGTACATGACTACTGGAAAACCCATAGCTTTGACTATACAGATCTTTGTTGGGAAAATAATGTCTCTACTTTTTAATATGTTGTCTGGGCTTGTCATAGCTTTTCTTCCAAGGAGCAAGTGTCTTTTAATTCCATGGCTGTAGTTATCATTCACAGTGATTTTGGAGCCCAGGAATATAAAATCTGTCCCTATTTTGACTTCTTTTCCATTTATTTGCTATGAAGTGACAGGACTAGATGCCACAATCTTAGTTTTTTGAATGTTGAGTTTTAAGCCAGCTTTTTCACTCTGCTATTTCATCCTCATCAAGAAGCTCTTTAGTTCCTCTTCACAGTCTGCCATTTGAGTGGTATCATTTGAATAGCTGGGCTTCCTTGATGGCTCAGTTGGTAAAGAATCTGCCTGCAACATGGGAGACCTGGGTTCAATCCCTAGGTTGGGACGATCCCTTGGAGGATGGCATGGCAACCCACTCTAGTATTCTTACCTGGAGAATCTGCATGGACAGAGGAGCCTGGGGTGCTACAGTCCATGGGGTGACAAAGAGTCAGGCATGACTGAGCAATTATGCCAATAATCATTTGAATATCTGAGGTTGCTGATATATCTCCTAATAATCTTGATTACAGTTTATGATTCATCCGGCCTGGCATTTGGCATGATGTATTCTGCATATAAGCTAAATAAGCAGGGTGACATATACAGTCTTTTCATACTCCTTTCCAAAATTTGAACCAGCCTGTTGTTCCATGTCTGGTTCTAACTGTTGCTTCCTGGCTTGCACACAGGTTTCTTACAAAATAGGTAAGGGGGTTTGGTATTCCCATCTCTTTAAGAATTTTCCTGTTTGTTGTGATCCACACAGTCAAAGATTTTAATGTAGTCAATGAAGCAGAAATACATGTTTTTCTGGAATTTCCTTGCTTTTTCTATGATCCAACGGATGTTGGCCCTTCAATTACATACCAAATATTTGATAAGTGGGTTTTACTTTTCATTTTAATAAAATATGTTCATGTGATCAGAAATAACTCATGGCATGATCTATTTAGAAATGTGATTCTTTGGGTTGGAGCTTTTCAGCTATTCTTTTGTTATTAATTTCTAGATTAATTCCACTGTGTTCTGAAAGCAGATGTTGTATGATTTCTACTCTTTTAAGTTTGTTAAACTTTGTTTTCTGGTCCAGAATGTGGTCTATCCAGTGAATGTTCCCTGTGGGTTTTAGAAGAGGATGTATTTTGTTGTTATTGCATAGAGTAATTTATAGATGTCAATTATATCCAAATGATGGATGGTATTGTTGAGTTCAACTATGTCTTTACTGATTTTCTACCCGCTTGATAGTTCCATTTTAAGAATAGGATATTAAAGTCTCTAGATTTGATAATGAATTCATCTGTTTCTCCTTGCAATTCTATCAGTCTTTGCCTCACATTGTTACATGCTCTTATTTGGGGTATGAACACATTAAGAATTGTTATGGCTCCTTGCATAATTGACATTGTTATTAATGGTGTCCTTTCTTATTCCTTAAGACTTGTCCTATTTTGAAATCTGCTCTGTACAGGAATAATATATTTACTCCCATTTTCTTTCAGTTAGTATTAGCATGATCTATTTTCTCCATTTTCTTATTCTATATGTGTCTTTACATTTAAAATGGGATTTTTTTGTAAACAACATATAATTGGATAATGTGTTTTTTGTCCAGTATGCTAATTAACTCATGAAAGCTGGCATTCATTTTAGATACAGTGGTTTTAAGCAGTAGTATTTTCTTTTGACTCTTCCTTAGGATCTTCATGTTTCTGCTGAAAATAACCAAGGACCCCACTCATCCTAGTTAGATTGTACTTTGAGGTAAGATAAGGGTAGCTAAACATTAAATATATAGAAAAGTATTATTTGGGAAATTTATGATTAGAAGATGACATCACCATTGATCAGTTTCAACCTAACTAAAATTGATGATATTCACAAAGATGGGCTTCCCTTCATGCAAAACAGCGTGCTGTATTACAAATCCTATTGATTAGTCTTAACATGATTGGAAACTGGATTTAATCAATATTTATTTCTGATTTCTAGTTTATATGACATACAGTCCCTAGAGCAAAATATTCAATGATATGAGTATGAATCACCCAGATAAATATAGACTGTTGGGATATTTAATAAAATTGGACACACTTTTTTCTAAAAATTAATAGCAAGGAAACAAACAAATAAGGAAACCTAACAAGGGAGAGTTAATAGTTATAATAACTACAATGGGAGTATTGTGATTTTAAGACCTTTTTTTTTACTCCTAATTCAAATAACCTATCTATAAAAGATAATTTCCCAAAAATAAAAAATATGAATATAGACTAAGTATGATGGATACATATGATACATGTGATCATATAATATCATGATCCCTTATGATATTAGGGGATTTTTAAAAATTTTATTTATTTATTTGGCTGTATTGGGTCTTAGTTGTGGCATGTGGGATCTTTAGTTGCAGTATGGGGGATTTGGCTCCCTGACCAAGGATCTAACCTGGTCCCCTTGCATTGAGAATGAGGTGTCTTAACCACTGAACTGTCAGGGAAATGCCTAAGGGATTATTGGTGAAACAATACTCTGGGTGAAATAATTAAATTGTATTTAGACAAGAAATGATCCTTGATTTTTAGAAAAGCCTAAGGAAATATTTATGAATAAAAGAAATTTTTTAGGATTTCACTTTAAATTACTGCATCAGTCCAGAGAAAGAAAACATGATATGTGAAATGTGTGCCTAAATACTAATTATTAAATGTGGATGATTTTAGTATACTGTATTGCTTTTCCTTACCTTTTTTAAGCTTGAAAATTTTCATAATAAAATTGGTTTTTGAAAATTACAAAAAAGTTGGTTATGTCCTATTAATTTTACAATTTTGATGAGTCAAAATCTGTAGTGAAAAAAATCTTAATATTCCAATAATTAGGTTGTGAAGGTGAATTTATTTCTTCAGATTTCCTTCAGTTTCACCCATTTTTTTCTTTGTTTCCATAAATGAAGGTAAATGATCAACATATGGAGGCAGAATCTTTCCCTAAGACTATTTGGAAGTGGTGCTTGGACAGCAAGGAGATCCAACCAGTCCACCCTAAAGGAAATCAGTCCTCAATATTCTTTGGAAGGACTGATGCTAAAGCTGAAACTCCAGTACTTTGGCCACCTGATGTGAAGAGCTGACTCACTGGAGAAGACACTAACGCTGGGAAAGATTAAAGGCAGGAGAAGGGGAAGACAGAGGATGAGATGGTTGGATGGCATCATTGACTCAACAGACATGAGTCCAGTAAGCTCTGGAAGTTGGTGATAGACAGGGAGGCCTGGCATGCTGCATTCCATGGGGTCTCAAAGAGTTGGACATGACTGAGCGACTGAACTAACTGACTGACTGCACATCTGTGATTGATAATTATATAGCAGATACTTGGAACTAAAATTGTATGCACATTATTCTTTTCTGAAACCTTATTTCTATATAATTCTCAGAATAAAATAATCCACAGATCACTATTAAAAATTGTACCCTGGATCCTATGAATTTATATTTATAAGCTAGGTCAATAGTACATGAACTGGAAACTTCCAGATGCTCAAGTTGGATTTAGAAAAGGAAGAGGAACCAAAGATAAAATTGCCAACCTCCGTTGGCTCATAGAAAAAGCAAAAGAATTCCAGAAAAACACCTACTTCTGCTTCATTGACTATATTAAAGCTTTTAGCTGTTTAAATCACAGAAAACTGTAGGAAAATTCTTAAAAAGGTGGGAATACGAGACCACCTCACCTGCCTCCTTAGAAATCTGTATGCAGGTCAAGAAGCAATATTTAGAGCCAGACATGAAACAAAGGACAGTTTCAAAATTGGGAAAGGCGTGCTTCAAGGCTATATATTGTCACCCTACTTATTTAACTTATATATAGAACATATCATGACAGATGCCAGATTGAATGAAATACAAGCTGGAATCAAGATTGCTGGGAGAAATATCAATAACCTCATATATGCAGATGACACAACGCTTATGGCAGAAAGTGAAGAGGAACTAGAGAGCCTTTTGATGAAAGTAAAAGAGGAGAATGAAACACTGGTTTAAACTCAACATTCAAAAGCCTAAGGTCATGGCATCTGGTCCCATCACTTCATGGCAAATAGATAGAAACAGTGAGAGACTTTATATTGGGAGGCTCCAAAATCACTGCAGATGGTGACTGCAACACTTGCTCTTTGCAAGTAAAGTTATGAACAAAATACACAGCATATTAAAAAGCAGAGACACCACTTTACCAGCAAAGGTCCATCTACTCAAAGCTATGGCTTTTTTAGTAGTCATGTATAGATGTGAGAGTTGGACCATAAAGAAAGCTGAGTGCCTAAGAACTGACACTTTTGAACTGTGGTGTTGGAGAAGACTCTTGAGAGTCCCTTGGACAGCAAGGAGATCAAACTAGTCCATCCTAAAGAAAATCAATCCTGAATATTCATTGCAAAGACTGATGCTGAGGCTGAAACTCCAAAACTTTGGCCACCTGATGCAAAGAACTGACTCATTTGAAAACACCCTGATGCTCAGAAAGATTGAAGGCTGGAGGAGAAGGGGATGACAGAGGATGTGATGGTTTGATGGTATCACCTACTTGATGGACATGAGTTTGAGCAAGCTCTGGGAGTTGGTGACAGACAGGGAAGCCTGGCATGCTGTAGTCCTTGGGATCGCACAGAGTCAGACAGGACTGAGAGACTGAACTGAACTGACCTCTGTCTTTTCCAAAGCCAGCTTATACATATGGAAATTCTTGGATCACACAACGCTGAAGCCTAACTTGAAGGATTTTGAGCATTACCTTGCTGGTGGTTTGGTGGTTTAGTTGCTAAGTCTTGTCCAACTCTTGTGACCCCATGGACTGTAACATGCCAGGCTCCTCTGTCCATGGAATTCTCCAGGCAAGAATACTGGAGTGGGCTGCCATTTCCTTCTCCAGAGGATCTTCCTGACCCAGGGATTGAACCCGGGTCTCCTGCATTGCAGGCAGATTCTTTACCAACTTAGCTATGAGAGAACCCTATTACCTTGCTAGCTTGTGAAATGAGTATGATTGAATGGTAGTTTGAGCATTCTTTGGCATTGGCCTTCTTTGGGATTGGAATTAAAATTTACCTTTTCCAATTCTGTGGCCACTGCTGAGTTTTCTGAATTTGATGATATATTGAATGCAGCACTTTAATAGCATCATCCTTTAGGATTTGACATAACGCAGCTGGATTTCCATCACCTCCACTAGCTTTATTCATAGTGATGCTTCCTAAGGTGCACTTATCTTCACACTCCTGGTTGTCTGGCTCTAGGTGAGTGACTACACCATCGTGGTTATCTGGGTCATGAAAGTCTTTTTTGTATATTTATTCTGTGAATTTTTGCCACCTCTTCTTAATCTCTTCTGCTTCTGTTAGGTCCATACCATTTCTCTCCTTTATTGTGCCCATCTTTGCATGAAAATTTTCTTGACTAAGTCTCAAGTCTTTCCCATTCTATTTGTTTCCTCTATTTCTTTGCATTGATCACTGAGGAATGCTTTCTTATCTTTCCATGCTATTCTTTGGAAGTCTGCTTTCAAATGGGTATAGCTTTCCTTTTCTCCTTTGCCTTTGGCTTTTCTTCTTTTCTAAGCTACTTGTAAGGTCTCCCTCAGACAACCATTTTGCCTTTTTGCCTTTGTTTTTCTTGGGGATGGTCTTTCTTGATGACCTTTCTTAATCACTGCTTCCTGTATAATGTCACGAACCTCCATCCATAGTTCTTCAGGCACTCTATCAGATCTAATATCTTGAATCTATTTGTCACTTCCATTGTATAATTGTAAGGGGTTTGATTTACGTCATACCTGCATGGTCTAGTGGTTTCCCCTGCTTTTAAATCTGAATTTGGCAGTAAGGAATTAATGATTTGAGCCACAGTCAGCTCCTGGTCTTATTTTTGCCTGCAAAGAATATAATCAATCTGATTTTGGTATTGATCATCTGGTTATTTTCATGTGTAGAGTCTTCTTTTGTGTTGTTGGAAGTGTGTGTTTGCTACAACCAGTGTGTTCTCTTGGCAAAACTGTTGGCAAAAAAAAAAAAAAAACAGAGGTACCAGAGATCAAATTGCCAACATTCATTGCATCATATTGAAAACAAGGGAATTCCAAAAAAACACCTATTTCTTCTTCATTAACTACACAAAACCCTTTGACTGTGTGGGTCACAACACACTGTGTAAAATTCTTAAAGAGATGGGAATACCAGACCACCTTAACTACCTCCTGAGAAACCTGTATGCAGGTCAAGAGGCAATAGTTAGAACCTGACTTAGAACAAGGAACTGGTTCAAAATTGGGAAAGGATTATCTCAAGGTTGTATATTGTCACCCTGAGTATTTAACTTCTATGGAGAATACATCATGCAAAATACCAGGCTAGAGAGTCATAAGTTGGAATAAGATTGCCCAGAGAAATATCAACAACCTCAGATATATAGATGATACCACTCTAAAGGCAGAAAATGAAGAGGAATTAAAGAGCCTCTTGATGAGGATGAATGAGGAGAGTTAAAAAACTGGCTTAAAATGAAACATTCAATAAAGTAAGATCATGACATACGGTCCCATCACTTCATGTAAATAGATGGAGAAAAAGTGGAACTAGTGACTTTTTTTTTCCTTGAGCTGTAAAGTCACTGTGGATAGTGACTACAGTCATGGAATTAGAAGACACTTGCTTACTGGAAGGAAAGCTATGACAAACCTAGGCAGCATATTAAAATCAGAGACATTACTTTGCTGGCAAAGATCCAGAAAAGATATGACCAACCTACAAAGCATATTAAAAAGCCAAGACATTACTTTGCCAACAAAGGTCCATCTAGTCAAATCTATGGTTTTTCCAGTAGTTGTGTACAGATGTGAGACTTGAACCATAAAGAAAGCCAAGCGCTGAAGAATTAATGTTTTCGAACTGTGGAGCTGGAGAAGACTCTTGAGAGGCCCCTAGTCTACAAGCAGATCAAACCAGTCAATCCTAAGAGAAATCAACCCTGAATATTCATTGGAAGGACTAATGCTGAAGCTGAAACTCCAGTACTGATGTGAAGAATAGACTCATTGGAAAAGACCCTGATGTTGGAAAGATTGAAGCAAAAGGAGAAGACAGAAGCAGAGGATCAGATGGTTACATAGCATCACTAACTCAATGAACAAGAATATGAGCAAACTCTGGAAGACAGTAAAGGACAGGGAAGCCTGGCATGCTGCAATCCATGAGGTTTCAAGAGTTCGACCTGACTTAGGGACTGAACAACAGGAGGACAAGACAAATTAAAAGGACATAACACATACATTTACTTTTTATTGTTGTTGTTACCAAGATTCATCATTTTCTTGAAAATGCTCCCTAGATTGCTGCACTGTTTGGTTAATTTCCAGAATACTTACAAAGTTGATTTTGACAATTTTGGCCAGTGTTCTCACTGGTTTCATGGAAAATAATCGTTTGTAGGGCCTACTCTAACATTTTTGTTGACATCTGTCTACACTCAGGTTATTCTTCATCTAAATAGCTATCAAGTTGTCAATGCACTTAAAAAACCCCTCTGATTATATACTAATATTTCATAACTTGCTAATGTTTATATTATATAGTTTCTAAGCTTTCTGCTTATTTTTTATGTCAGCACTATACTTTAAAATTATTAAAAGTCTCTTACACATTTAACATGTTATAGAACTAATATATTAAAATTCTTATACAAATATGTATAAATACTAATAATACAAAATATATAGCATATAATATATATATATTTGCATACAATATAAAATAGTACTTAAAACCTTGTTTGCCTAATGCAGTAAACTAAGAAATAAAATGACCAATGTTGAAAATAAGTTAAAGAAACATCAATTTTGCAGTAACAATGAAAAGATGACTCAGCTTGCTGAAAGTAAATGATTCAATCAGTTATTAATAATAAATGGATAATAAACATATTAATAGCACTAAATACTAGAAGTCAATGCATAAGACATCCCAACATAAAAGAACAATGTTTTTAAAGACAGAATTTTCAATTTTGCAAAGTTATGGTCAAATATGAGAGAATAGAAATATTTTCAGACATACAGCAATTCAGAAAAATTTTCTTGAAAAATATTTAATGAAACTTCAGTAGACTAGTCTCTACCTTACAATGAAAGCAATAATCATAAAGTGAAGATAGCAATAGATGTATACATTTTCATGATTATATAAGATATATAGCAAATGTAATAATGAATTACCAAATGAACATATTTAATATAATAAAGTATACAGTCATTTTAAACTCATGTCATCAGTTCAGTTCAGTAGCTCAGTCATGTCTGATTCTTTGCAACCCCATGAACTGCAGCATGCCAGGCTTCCCTGTGCATCACCAACTTCTGGAGCTTACTCCATAGAGTCAGTGATGCCATCCAACCAACTCATCCTCTGTCGTCTCCTTCTCCTCCAGCCTTCAATCTTTCCCAGCATCAGGGTCTTTTCCAATGAGTAAGTTCTTCGCATCAGGTGGCCGAAGTGTTGATGTTTCAGCTTCAGCATCAGTCCCTCCAATGAATATTCAGGACTGATTTCCTTTAGGTTTGGCTGATTTGATCTTGCAGTCCAAGGGAGGCTCAAGAGTCTTCTCCAACACCACAGTTCAAAAGCATCAGTTCTTTGCTACTCAGCTTTCTTTATAGTCCAACTCTCACATCCATACATGACTACTGGAAAAGCCATAGCTTTAGTAGATGGAATTTTGTTGAAAAAGTAATGTCTCTGCTTTTTAATATGCTGTCTAGGTTGGTCATAGCTTCTCTTCCAAGGAATAAGCATCTTTTAATTTCATGGCTGCAGTCAGCATCTGCAGTGATTTTTGAGCACCGCCACCGCCCCCCCCCCAAGTCTCTGTTTCCTTTGATTCCCTCTTTATTTTCCATGATGGGATTGGGATGGGACCGGATACCATGATCTTAGTTTTCTGAATGTTGAGTTTTAAGTCAGCTTTTTCACTCTCCTCTTTCACTTTCCTCAAGAGGCTCTTTAGTTCTTCACTTTCTGCCATAAGGCTGGTGTCATCTGCATATCTGAGGTTATTGATATTTCTCCCAGCAATCTTAATTCCATCTTGTACTTTATCCAGCCCAGCATTTCACATAATGTAGTCTGCATATGAGTTAAATAAGCATGGTGACAATATACAGCCTTGATGCACTCCTTTCCTGATTTGGAACCAACAAAGTCTATTGTTCCATGTTCAATACAGATTCTTGACCTGCATACAGATTTCTCAGGAGGCAGGTCAGGTGGTCTGGTATTTCCATCTCTTTCAGAATTTCCCACAGTATTGTAATCCACACAGTCAAAGACTTTGATGTAGTCAATAAAGCAGAAGTAGGTGTTTTTCTGGAAATGTCTTGCTTTTTCAATGATCCAGCAGATGTTGGCAATTTGATCTCTGGTTCATCTTCCTTTTCTTAATCCAGCTTGAACATTTGGAAGTTCATGGTTCACATACAGTTGAAGCCTGGCTTGGAGAATTTTGAGCATTACTTTGCTAGCACGTGAGATGAGTACAATTGTGTGGTGGTTTGAACATTCTTTGGCATTGCCTTTGTTTGGGATTGGAATGCTAACTGATTTTTTCCAGTCCTTTGTCCACTGCTGAGTTTTCCAGATTTACTGGCATATTGCCAAATAGACTCAAAGGATTAGATCTGATAGACGAGTGCCTAAAGGACTATGGACGGAGTTTTGTAACATTGTACAGGAGACAGTGACCAAGATCATCCCCGAGAAAAAGGAATGTAAAAAGGCAAAATGGTTGTCTAATGAGGTCTTGTAAATAGCTGAGAAAAGAAGAAACGCTAAAGGCAAAGGAGAAAAGAAAATCTATACACATTTGAATGCAGACTTCCAAAGAATAGCAAGGAGGGATAAGAAAGCCTTCCTCAGTGATCAATGCAAAGACATAGAGAAAAACAATAGAATATGAATGACTAGAGATCTCTTCAAGAAAATTAGAGATACCAAGGGAACATTTCATGCAAAGATGAGCACAATAAAGGACAGAAATGGTATGGACCTATCAGAAGCAGACGACATCAAGAAGAGGTGGCAAGAATACACAGAAGAGCTATACAAAAAGTTTTTCATGACCCAGATAACCACAGTGGTATGATTACTCACCTAGAGCCAGACATCCTAGAATGCGAAGTCCAGGGGGCCTTAGGAAGCATCCCTACAGACAAACCTAGTGGAGGTGATGGAATTCCAGTTAAGCTATTTCCAATCCCAAAGATGATGCTGTTGAAGTGCTGCACTCAATGTGCCAGCAAATTTGGAAAACTCAGCAGTGGCAACAGGACTGAAAAAGTCTGTTTTCATTCCAATCCCAGCTCCAGACATGTTTTGGATAAATGTATCAAAATAATGTTAATTTACTTTAAAAATAACAACCAGAAATGTTTTTTCTGCTTACAATGGCATATAACTTTTAAATAAACATGTTATGTGTGGTAATGCATACAACAGTAATAAATATACGTTCTTCCTGTCTTATTTCCTAGCTTTGAAGTGTAAAATAAGATAAATAGCTTTGCTTCCTATAGTCTATATTGTGTCTATATCTATCACATCTATCACTTTATCTGTGTGTGTGCCAGATAGTGTGTGTGTGCTCGCAGGTGCACATGTACATCTGCAGCAGGTGCTCAGTGGCTCAGTCATGTCCAGCTCTTTGAGACCCTGTGGACTGCAGCCCACCAGCCTCTTCTGTTCATGAGATTTTTCCCAGCAAGTATATTGGAGCAGGTTGCCTTTTCCCTGTCCAGGGGATCATCCTGATTCAGGGATCAAAACTGCATCTCCTGCATTGCAGAAGGATTTTTATTTTTATTTTATTTTTTACCACTGAGCCACCAGGGAAGCCCTATATATCTGAAAATATACAGTAAGTTCAGATATAATAAAAACTCATTGAAGAAATTTATATATAATTCCTAGCATCAGAATAGATATGAGGGTGTACTGGAAAATAATCCATCAGGGGTTCTTTCATTATTTATAACTATAGTAACAACATATGCTCTGGGTGTATATATATTTCCATGGGTTTGTTGAAATAAGTACTCCTTGTTGTGTGAGTTCTCCAATAGAGAGACATAAAATTATGAAAATAAACGTAAATAAAGTATTTATCATATACTCATCAATGACAATGCACTTGTGAGAAAGCACACTCAATTTCAGATGACAAGCAAGGGAAAGTCTTTGAAGGGAAATCCAGAATGATTCCTGGTGTCTTGAGACATCTCTTATAAAATACTTAGGGATTTGAAAAAGCTTTTGTAATAATTTTACTTAGAATCCACACTAAGTGTATGCTTTCCACCATGGGGTACCAATTCTAAAAATAATTTTAACAAATTCAAGGGTATCAAGGGAACTGTATGTGCGAGATGAACACTGTGAAGTTATTAATATTTACAGGAGGCATTCTATCAATTTCACCAGGCTGAAGCAATTCCATATTTAGTTGTTGTAATAATAAATGTTCTGTGAAATAGAGCTATATTACTGTGAGCCAGGATGTTCTAGCTGACTTCAACATAGTTATTGACCTCCATGCATTAAGATTTCTTCCTCCCTGAACATCACACATTTTCTCTGAAAGCAATCCTGAATTAGGCTGAAAAAATTAAATAAATATATAAATGTAACCTAAGAGAGGAGCTTATTAAAAACAAAATTTAAAGACAAAGCACAAGATAACTGTTCTTAAAACATTAAGAAGCAACACAGAGAGGTCTGTCAGAAACATCTTCTACTTGCCTTCTTTGACTTAATGCATTTTTATATGCATTTCCATAGGTTCACTTCGTTTGAAAATATGTAAATTTAAAATATAGATGAGTGTGACAGGGAAGAACAAATCTGACTTCATATTGGATCTATTTCTTTTACTTTAACCTCTGCTCTTATTACAAGTTAATCATTCACCAGCTGATGCCTGTAGTTTAAAGCCATGTCCCCCAGCTTTTAGGCATCAGGGACCAGTTTCATGACAGACATTTTTCCATGGACTGAGGGGGAGATGGCTTCAAGTGCATTACATTTATCATGCATTTTATTTCTATTATTATTCCATTGTGATGTTTAATGAAATAATGGCTTCCCTGGTGGCTCGGTGGTTAAGCATCTACCTGCCAATGGAGGCGAGTTGGATTTGATCTCTAGGTCGAAAAAATCCTTTGGAGAAGGAAATGGCAAACCACTCCAGTATTCTTGCCTGGGAAACCCCATGGACAGAGGAGACTGGCAAGCTATAGTTCATGGAGTCCCAAAAGAGTCAGACACGACTTAGAGACTGAACAAGTATATTGAAATAATTATACAACTCACTGTAATGCAGAATCAGATCATCAGGCATTAGATTCTCATAAGGAGCCAGCAACCGAGCTCCCTCACATGCACATTCAAGGTAGGGGCTGTGCTTCTGTAAGAATCTGTTGCTATTGCTGATTTGACAGGAGGTGGAGTTCAGGCAGTAATGTGAGAGATGGGGACTAGCTGTTAAATATAAAAAATGCTTCCATCAATCACTTGCCTGTCACACACCTCCTACTGTTTAGCCCAGTTCCTAACACACCATGGTCTGGTATTAGTCTGTGACCCTGGGGTTGGGGACCCCTGGCTTAACGTATACAAAATGGACCATTTCCAGGAACTCTGCTTCCCATGCCTGAAGGTTAAGCTAAAATACTTTTACTCAGCTCACAGGAAACATCCTGACCCAGCCCACCTATGAATGGCTTGCACGGGAGAAGAAATGAACATATCCCCTTCCGGAATCTGACGGAAGCCAGGTAATACTTGCAAACATTTATGGGCTCTTTTTTTTTTTTTTTTTTTGAGGGGGGGCGGAGCCTTGAAAGGTGGTGCTTCTCCGGTGGTGCTAGTGGTAAAGAACCTACCTGCCAATACAGGAGACACAAGAGATGCGGGTTCGATCCCTGGGTAAGGAAGATTCCCTGGAGGAGGAAATGACAAAATAGCAACCCACTCCAGTATTCTTGCTGGAGAATCCCATGGACAAAGCAGCTAGGTGGGCTACCTAGTCCATGGGGTAGCAAAGAGTCGGACACGACTGAAACAACTGGCCTTTATTACTTTACTCCTCTGGGCCTCCATCTTTGCTCTGTAAAGAAACAAGCTCCTAACCTGGGAAAGGTGGTTCTTTAGGACTTCAGTCCACAATTCTCTAGATCTGCTGGCTTTCTGAGTAAAGTTTCTCTTCCTTGCTCTAGCAATTCAGCCATCAATTTATTGCCTGCGGTACAGTGAACAGCATGAGCTTGGACTCGGTAACATTAGTCCTTTATACCACTTCTAGTAAAATACATATAATCTAATTATTTCTGTACAGTGACTTTAGGTTTAAAAAATTATGTAGCACTTGCTTCAAGAACTATTTGTGATCTAGTCTCTTCTACACGGTTCTATTCCTCCTCACAACATCTACAGTTACTGCCAATGACATTCAAGTCAGCATTAGTATTTTATAAATGAAGTCCTTTTGTTTTAAAGTTTAATTATGTAGCTTGGAAAACAATTTATGTCTGCAAATTATGATTTGGCACATTAAGCAGAAAGCAGATGGTATAGTGCAGTAATTTTTATTTTCTTATTATTTTGTTTTTAAATTTTAGATGTTTATGCAAAAATTTGATTGTTTAATTTCAGCAATTACCACAATTATAAAATATGTTACATTTTAAAACATGCAGAAGATTCTCCAAATGTTATATTTTAATCAAATATTTGACACAGTATCTTCTATTGCTACAATAACAATTATTTTTAAAATAAACTTTCCTATAACTGAAATACATGTTCTGCACTTGTAATAATTCCTTAGTGGAAAATGTTTACAAATATTTCTGGAAAATTTACTTTGAATAGCAAAATACATGTTCTCCTTTGTAAGAAGATAACTATATAAGATGAAACTTGTAAGAGCAAAATAAACTCATGGATCTTTTGGAATAGACCTCAATATAGGATCTAAGAAAGCAAGCAAAGTCTAGGATTCTGATTTTATGTTTTCCAATGTCCTAAATAATCAGATCCTACTGTATCTCAGAGGGTGACCCAGGTGGCTCAGTGGTAAAGAATTGTGTTCAAGACAGGAGACAAGAGTTTGATCCCTGGAGAAGGAAATGGCAACCCACTCTAGTATTCTTACCTGGGAAATTTCATGGGCAGAGGAGCCTGGTGCAGTGCAGTTCATGGGGTCACAAAGGAGTTAAACAAGACTTAGCAACTAAAGCAATATATTGCACTACAGAATATTAGAATAGAGACTTGTTGCCTGAACCACTGCTGAGTCTTCTGTTATGGCCTCCCAAATGTATTTGCAGATGGGGGTCTATAAGGAAAAAATAAAGATTAAAAGAGTTCATAAGGGTGAATCCCTGAACTGATAGTGTTACCATCCTTATAAGAAGATTCCAGACATTACATCTTTCAGTGAATTCAGAGAAAAGATCATATGAGGACAGAGTGAGAAGGTAGCCATCTGCAAACCAGGAAGAGAGACCTTTCCAAAACTGAATCAGCCAGCACCTTGGTCTGGGACTTCTAGCCTCCTAGACCATGAGAAAATACATTTTTGTTCCTTATGCCACCCAGTCTGTGGTATTTGTATGGCAGCCCTAATGGACTGACGCATCCAGCAAATAAAATTTAAATTTAAAATGAAACAGGTAAATAAAGCCAGATAAAATTAAGAAGGGTTAAGAAATATTCAGTCAAATTTCCTCAAAGCAAATAAGAATTCAAGAAAGATATGCATGATCAGTGGAGAAGTAAACGGCAACCCACTCCAGTATTCTTGCCTGGGGAATCCCATGGACGGAGGAACCTGGAGGGCTCTATATAGTCCATGGGGTCACAAGAGTCGGACACGACTTAGCAACTGAACCCCCACCACCACCATGCATGATTACTTGCACTGATAGGAAAATGAGAACAAATGGTTATAAAACTGTGAAGGTAATGATAAAGCACTAAAGAAAAAAATGAATATGGTGTGAAGAGAAAAATAAGTGACAAAAATGCAATGTGCATTCATTTTTGGGGGATTTGCTGGTGATTCGTATGGTAAAGAATCTGCTTGCAATGCGGGAGACCTGGGTTCAATCCCTGGGTTGAGAACATCTCTTGGAGAAAGGAATGACAACCCACTCCAGTATTCTTGCCTGGGGAATTCCATGGACAGAGGAGTCTGGCTGTCTACAATCCATGCAAGCGGCAAAGAGTCAGACATGACGGAGCATCTAACACTTTTCACTTTCGCTTTTCACCCAGAACCAGTTCCTTGAGAGTGGTGGTGTTTATGAAGCAGCATCTTATCATCTGACTTTCATGCATCTCTGGAAAGGGGAAACTGTGTCTATGTGTGTGTGTGAATGTGTCTGTGCCTGTGTGTATAGTTTTATCATCTGGAGTCCTTCCCAATGGGAAAAGTTTTCACCATCGTTATCTTTCACAGCCTCATCTAAGTGGAGCAACTTTGCACTCACAGAGTACAGTCAGATCCTTTGGTAAAACAGGTTTGTCCTTTTCTCTCCATTAACTGGTTGAAGAAACATCATAAGAGTTCATAGATATGCATGGAGAAAGAGATAGCGAAACAATTAAAGAGCATACTGAGCAGTTTCTTTGTGCCTATATAGACTCATTCATCTTTGACCTGTGTATTTCACTTCCACTAAAAGCTGAGAATGTCTGGACAATCTTGAGTTGACATTATTCATTATTATGGCATACGGTAAAATAGAGAACAGAAGCCTAGATTTTAGCTCTTAATACTTCTTCTTTAAGATGGTGATATAGATTTTGTTAACAATTATTTTGCCAGACCAAGTCATAAGTCCAGACCTGATGTCTTTGAATTTGGGAACTATAGCCTTTGTCCCTCATACCTACCCAAGGCTCTGCATATAATAATATGATCGTCCATACACTTGCTGTAGTTTGTCTTTTTTATTCTTAGTTTTTTGAATTATGGTCTCCCATACCCACATTCTCAGTAGATTGTTTAATTTTACTTTATTCATGCTGAATTGTTGTATTAGAGTTTTCTTCTATGTTGAGACTGTTTCAGAGTATTTTATCAACTGAAAAATTTTAATTATCACGTTCTAGTTAATTTCAGTAACTTTTAATAGCTATGAAGTTTGGTTTTGTTTTTGGGTTTTACTTTTTCTATTTTCAAGTATATTTCATGATTTTCACAGATCCACAATACAAGGCAATAACTTGGGGAGAAAAAGGAAGAGAGAATTATTTCATTTCTTAGTTCAAGATTCTTTTCCTTGATTGCCACATTAAAGCTCAGTTTTCATAAACCATACCCTATGTTGGGGGAAGAGTCAGTCTTCTGATTTACTGTTATTAATTTATTTTTGATAGCTTCTTTTTGAAATATTTTCTATTTTTCCATCTTCACTAAGTTTCCAAGGATATCTCATCTCCCCAGATTAATTTGCTCAACTCCAAAACTAGGCTTCCCGAGATTCACCTTCTATCTTATGTTTTGCCAAGTTCCTTCCTTTCAACATGGCAATAGTCAGTTCTTTTATTCACCACATCTTAGAATTACTTCCAATGTCAGAGATACTTCTGACAAGGATGAGAGTATAGAATGCCATTTACTTTTTTATAAACTTATAGACTTGCAATGAAGGGTAACATTCTATACATGCTGAATGTAGGGAAATTTAATATTAAAATTGTATGAAATTATATAAAAGGAGTCATCAACTCAAAGGACATAAGTCTGAACAAATTCTGGGAGATAGTTAAGGACAGGGAAACCTGGAATGCTGCACCATGAGGTCACAAAGAATCAGACACGACTGAGCAGTTTAATAACAACAATATAATAGGAATAGAGAATATAGTTGATGAAAGATTGATGGTTCAAGAAGATATATACAATTATTAGCAGATTATAATATGATTTTAGAGAAAAAGAGGTGATAAACTTTCTGGTTATATTAATAAATGCTTAGTGTCCAGAACTAAGATAATAGAGATGTATACTGCACATATCTGCTTTCTAAGCAATATCTTATAACTATTTAGAATTCAACCTGAGAATAGAAACCAGAATGGTAATGGACTTGAGACTATTAGAAATAAGCACTAATGTGCAACCTAATGGTATTGAGGATACCTCACGTGAAAGTGGGTCTCCCCATCTAAAAATCCTCAAGTGGCTTAAAGGGCATAGAGCTATGACTTGCTCAAATTCATGTTAAGACTGTGAAAGATTACTTCCCAGATTTCTTCAAAGACTTGAGTCTGTTATCTATAACAGGGAAGCAGTTTATTTTTCTGAAACAGTTTTCTTTTTTGAAACCTCTATTTTTGTGGGCAGTATATATGTGGTTTTTCTAAGAGAGATGCATTTTAAGCCTCTAATATAAGTGTAAGACATTAAGGAGTAATGGTATTATGTGTGTTTGAGATAAGCAATTATGGCAGTAAACACATGTAGAGGCTCTAGCATGATCTGAGAAGCACTGCATTTGTTTTGACAGCTGTTTAATTAATCCTTGATAATTTTCTCACTTTCCATGGCCCTCAAATACTTCATTGGTAAACTAAAAATGATAATATACAGCATCTTTACAGAGGAGGATATATAATTATGCTTCTGTCTTCTCCATGGGTATGATACATACTTTTTGCTTTAATAGATATGTTCTATTAAGTTTCTTCTAGAATTGGGTAAGTCAGATAAAAAGGGACTGATGTAGATTCAATTCCTAGGTTGGGAAGATCCCCTAGAATAGGAAATGATAACCCACTCCAGTATTCTCACCTGTTAAATTCCATGGACAGAGTAGCCTGGTGGGTTACAGTCCTTGGGATCACAAAGGGTCAGACACCATTGAGTGATTGAACACACATGCATGTGGATAAAATAGTGCATAATGAAATGAGAAATATATTAAATTAAATAAAATAAGTTTTTAGATAAAATCAATGTTATGAATAGAGAAAGGCTAAATAGCAAGTTGATATTCTGTTTTCTGATATACTTCTGCTGTTAATTCAGTGAATGAAATGGATATCAAAATTCATTTGTGTATCTCTGTACAGCAAAAATAAACATCATAATAAAAGCAGAATTCTATTATTTTGAGTCAATAATTTTTAAAACTTAAAAAAAAAGATCTACTGTGATAAATGTTCGGTTTAGGGTTCTACAAATGTATTTGATATCAAAAGTCATCTCTAAAAGAGTATCAACTGATATGAGTTATAAAATAGGCAAAATTATATACATTTCTTAATTAACGATGTATATGGGATGGAAAGAAATGCAATATTTGGATGTTTATCTTATTATTAATTCAAAATTAAGAATTTTGGTACACTCAAAAGTTGTCTTTAATGGAAAAATTAAGTCCAAGTAAATGGCTAAATTATTTTGCTGGGAGTTCATTTTCTTCTTACATTTTAATGTAATATTTTCTATCCTGAATTACACAGTGGAAAAGTAAATTGATGGCATGAAATTAATTTCCACTTAAAAAAATCTGCATGGATATAAATCACTGCAACTTGGGGGAGTTTGAAAAATGACTGTATTAACAAAATTTCATGTTCAACAGACAAATAAACATCCTCACAAATCCAAATCACCACTGTATATTTACCCATCATTAGCCATAATCTACTTCAGATGATGATGATAAATGAACCAAGAAACTGGATCCCTGAACAATACCTATTTAATGATAATAAACAACCAAGAATGTACAAAGACTCACCTGCTCTGAAATTGGTATTTAGCCTTATAAGGACCTTATTTAACTGCTGTTTCCTCTGGCATAACTGTGTTTCTCTATTATCAGAGGCCCTTTTTCCAAAATATAATGCTAATTATATTTTAAAACCTATCTATTCATGAATGCAGTTAATATATATTGATAAACTTTCTCAAGGTAAACTCAATTTGATTTAGGTGGATAGAGTGATTGATCTATATATCTATCTAGATTATCTATAAGAAACTGTTTGATATAGTTTTCTCTTTTCACTTAAAACTAACAGACTGACAATTTTGGAGTTTTTGCAAAATTTATCAAAGTTCCATCCTTCAGTCTTCTAAGCTATAGCTAGAAGATCAAGCTTTAACATTCTCATGTTTTTTGCTATGTCCAACAAGGCCTAATACGAACTCTTTGCAGTCTCTAAGTACCTGAAAAATAAGTGCCCTTTGCTTTGTGCCTCTGGTAAATTCAGGTTATAACAGTTTGCAGTTATAAGAGCAAACTACAGCTGGGTACCTTAAATTATGTTTATAGTTTTCCTGGTCACCCTTTCACCCTTCTTGTCTATGGGCATGAAATGTCCTATTTTTATTTGAGTTTCCATTATGTGTAAAAGATACAGCATAATACTTTTTATAGTTGCTGTTAAAAGATCTTAAAATAATTCAGATCAAAATAGAATTGCAAAAACAAAATGTATCCAGGAAAATAAATTGAAAACATAAATGGCAAACAGAATTGCACTTATATAACAGACAATTCTAATGTCTCTGCATTTTGAAATATAAGAGACAAACACATAGGAAGAAACAATGGAAAACCATTAACATATGTTATATGGAAATGAATAATGCAAGTATTATCTATACTATGGTGGTTTAATTAAAAAGACTCAATGGTCACTTTAATGAATAATAGAAGTTGAAATGAGCTTAATGTTGGGATAAAAAAAGTAAATTTTATTTTTGTGTATAAGAAAGAAAAAGAGAGAGAAGTACTGAGGAAGATAACTACATAGAATCAAAGAGAGATATTAGAGAGATTAGCACTGCTATTTGTGGTAAGTCTTTCTCATAAGAATCTGTATTAATCTCCTATTGCTGCCATAACAAATTGCCACAACTGGAATAGAAAAATGCGAATTTACTATCTTAAGAGTTTTAGAGGTCAGAAGTTCAAGATGTAGTCCATTGGCTAAAGTCAAGGTGACTGCCTGACTCACAGAAATACAAAGGATCATAAGAGACTACTATGAGCAACTGCATGCCAAAAACACACCTGGAAGAAATGACCAAATTCTTAGACACGAACACTCTCATAGACTGATCCAGGAAGAAACAGAAAATAACAACAGACTAATCACAAGCACTGAAATTGAAACTGTGATTAAAAACCTCCCAATAAAAAAAATGTCTTCACAGGCGAATTCTATCAAACATTTAGAGAAGAGTGAACATATATCTTTCTGAAACTATCCCCACCCCCCAAAACAAAAGGCAGAGGAAGGAATCCTCCCAAACTCATTCTGCGAGGCCAGCATCATCCTGTAGTAGGCACACTTGATTTACACCTAGAGGAAGATAGGTGTAGTACAGGACTCACACTGTAGTATTTCCCTTTTCAGGATGGCCATCTACACAAGCAATCCCAAGATGTGGTCCAGACAAAAGAACAGCCAAAACCTGGAGATTTGAGGACACTGTCAGATGTGTAAAAGTTTCATTGGTTCCCCAAATCACCACAGACTTCAGGACCACAGTCCCAAGCTTTTTATCTAATTTGTCATCTTGCTGTTTTAACTGATTTGCTCATACCATTTACAGCTAATGTGGATTATGGGGGAAAAAAAAAAAGCTAAGTTAAATATATAATCTTATAATTTGTTTTCTATTTTTTGATCTATTTTTGTTTGTTTGTTTCCTTTTCCCTCTTTTTCTGATTCCCATTGAATGGTGCATTTTTATTATTACACATATTTGTCTTGTGGGATTATCAGATAAAATCATTCAGTTATTTTAATAGTTGCTTTAAAGTTATAATAAAATTATTTAACTGAACATATTCTACTCACAAGTAATATATTACTTTACACATACTTGTCTCATATTAAAGTACCTTATAGCAGTACACAAGTTCCCCTCATTATTCAAAATTAGAGCATTCTTATGAAAAATTTGCTTAAAGCAAAATGGCATAAAACAAAGTAACATAGAGTATCTCCCTGCTTTCTAAATGTCGAGACATACATTAGTACCTATTTTCACTAACATAAAGAAATCCAAAGAGGGTTTTGACTTTTACAAAAACAAAACTTATTATTGTACTAATGCAGGTCTTAATACAACCTTTCAGAAAATAGAGAATAATTACATTATTTATTTCTAGGCCTTTGTGCTATTTTTGTTATAAATTTTATTTATAATAAAATATTTATTAATATTATGAATCCCCAAATACACTCTTGTTGCTCAGTTGCTAAGTTGTATCTGACCATTTGTGACTCCATGGACTGCAGCATGCCAGGCTTCCCTGTCTTTCACTATATCCTGGAGATTGTTCAGACACATGTGAATTGAGTTGATGATGCCATGGAACCATTTCATCCTCTGTTATCCCCTTCTCCTTTTGCTGTCAATCTTTTGCAGCATCAGGGTCTTTTCCAATCAGTCAGTTCTTTGCATCAGGTGGCCAAACTATTGGAGCTTCAGCATCAGGCCTTCCAATGATATTCAGGATTGATTTCCTTAAATTTTGGCTGGTTTGATCTCCTTGCTGCCCAAGGGAATTTCAAGAGTCTTCTTCAACATCAAAATTTGAAAACATCAGTTCTTTGGTGCTTAGCCTTCTTTATGGTCCCACTTTCACATCTGCATGTGACTACTGGAAAAACCATAGCTTTGACTACACCAACCTTTGTCAGCAAGGTAATGACTCTGCTTTTTAATATGCCCTCTAGTTTGTCTCTTCAAGAAAATTAGAGATACAAAGGGAACATTTCATGCAAAGATGAGCACAATAAAGGACAGAAATGGTATGGACCTAACAGAAGCAGAAAATATTAAGAAGAGGTGGCAAGAAGACACAGAAAAACCATACCAAAAAAAAAAAAAATCTTAATTACCTGGATAACCCTGATGGTGTGTCACTAACCTAGAGACAGACATCTTGGAGCATGACGTTAAGTGGGCCTTAGGAAGCATTAGTATGAGCAAAGCTAGTATCTGAGCTGTCAAATACTAAGAGATGATGCTATTAAAGTGTCGCAACCTATATGCCAGCAAATTTGGAAAACTCAGCAGTGGCCACAGGATTGGAAAAGGTCATTTTTCATTCCAATCACAAAGAAGGACAATGCCAAAGAATGTTCAAACCAATGTACAATTGCTCTCTTTTCACATGCTGGCAAGGTAATGCTCAAAATCCTTAAAGCTAGGCTTTAGCAGAATGTGAACCGAGAACTTCCAGATGTACAAGCTGGATTTAGAAAAGGCGAGGAACCAGAGATTAAATTGCCGGTGTCTTTTGGATCATATAAAAACAAGGGAATTCCAGAAAACATTGACTTCTGCTTCATCCAGTCCAGCATTTCACATGATGTCCCCTGTATATAAGTTAAATAAGCAAGGTGACAATATACATCCTTGACATACTCCTTTCCCAATTTTGAACCAGTTTGTTGTTCCATGACCTGTTCTAACTGTTGCTTCTTAACCTGCATACAGGTTCCTCAGGAGGCAGGTCAGGTGGTCTGGTATTCCCATCTCTTTAAGAATTTTCCACAGTTTGTTGTGATCCATACAATCAAAGACTTTACTGTAGTCGATGAAGCAGAAGTGGATTTTTTTTTCTGGAATTGTCTTGCTTTTTCTATGATCCGATGGATGTTGGCAATTTGACCCCTGATTCCTCTGCCTTTTCTAAATCCTATTTGTACATGTAGAATTTTTTGGTTCACATAGTGCCTATCTTGAAGGATTTTAAGCATTACCTTTTAAAAGCATGTGAAATGAGTGCAAATTAGTTAATTGTTCTTTGAAGAAACTAAATAAAAAGTGAAAAGCTCTTTAATTACCCATATATGCTCTTTATGAATCTATATCTAGCATTACATCTAGTATAATTCTATTTGTGCCTGAAAGATTTACATGATACATATTTTTAGCTTTTATGAGCATTTAAAAAAAATTCAGTTTTCTCTTAGAAGAGAAACTTTTGCTGGTAAAAATTGACTGTTTTGCTTCTTTCAATATTTTAAAGAAATTACCCCCATGTATTCTGGCTTGCATTGTTTCTAATGACAATTCTGTTAACATGTTAACCTGTTTTTTGGTGTATATCATGTGCCTTTTTTCCTCTGGCTTCTTTGTCTTGCTCTGTATCATTGGCCTTAAGCAAGTTGATTAATATGAATTAATTTAGTTTTTTCATAATTCTTTTTTTTTTTTTGATGTTTAACTATTCTTTTTTTTGCCATTTTTACCATTTTTTAAAAATTACTTTACAAAATTGTATTGGTTTTGCCATACATGAACATGAATCCGCCACGGGTGTACATAATTCTTACATGTGGAGTTTGTGGAGATCATTAAATAAGCAGGTCTATATTTACTACTGTTGTTGTTCAGTCATTCAGTTGTGTCCAGCTGTTTATGACCCATGGACTGCAGCACCCCAGGCTACCATGTCCTTCACCATGTCCCAAAGGATGCCCAAACTCATGTCCACTGAGTCGGTGATGCTATCTAACCATCTTGCCCTCTGTTATCCCCTTCTCCTGCCTTCAGTCTTTCCCAACATCAAGGTCTTTTCTAATGAGTCAGTTCCTCACATCAGGTGGTCAAGTACTGGAGCTTTAGCTTCAGCATCAGTCCTTTCAATGAATATTCAGGACTGATCTCCTTTAGGATTGACTGGTTGGATCTCCTTGCAGTCCAAGGGACTCTCAAGAGTCTTCTCCAACACCACAGTTTAAAAATTCATGTGCACCCATGGCAGATTCATGTCAATGTATGGCAAAACCAATACAATATTGTAAAGTAATTAGCCTCCAATTAAAATAAATAAATTTATATTAAAAATAAATAAATAAAAATTCAATTCTTTGATGCTCAGCCTTCTTTATGGTCCAGCTCTCACATCCATGCATGACAACTGCAAAACCATAACCTTGACTATATGGACCTGGCACAGTGATGTCTCTACTTTTTAACATGCTGTCTAGGTTTGCCGTAGCTTTTCGTCCATGGAGCAAGTGTTTTTTTTAATTTCATGGCTGCAGTCACCATCTGCAGTGATTTTGGAGACCCCCAAAATAAAGTCTCTCACTGTTTCCACTGTTTCCCCATATATCTGTCATAAAGTGATGGGACCAGATGCCGTGATCTTTATTTCTTGGATGTTTATTATTGATATGGAAAAAATGTGAGCTTCCCTGGTGGCTCAGTGCTAAATAATCCGCCTGCAATTCAGGATACCCTGGTGTGATCCTTGGGTCAGAAAGATCCCCTGGAGGAGAAAATGACAACCCAGTCTAGTATTCTTGCCTGGAAAATCCCACGGACAGAGGAACCTGGTGTGCTTCAGTTCATAGGGATGCAAAGAGTCAGACACGACTTAGAGATTGAACACACACACACGCGCGGAAGAAATGTTGGTCATTACTTCCTCAAATAGCTTTCTGCATTCCTCTATAGCATCTCCTTTGTGACTATAAATTGCATGTACATTTTACCACTTGAAATTGTCTTTAGCTCAATGTGCTCTGTTTTGTTTTTTATTTTTTTCTTATATGCTGTTCATTTTGGACAGTTTCTATTGCTGTGCTTTTATGCTCAAACATCTTTTCTTATATTATGTCTTTTCAAGCATTTATCCCATGCAGTTCATGTTTCATTTCAGACATTGAAGGTTTTTCCTTAGAAATATGCTTTACATTTAAAAATTAAATTCTAAATTTTCCTTATTTTAAATATTTCTTCATTTCTTGAATTTATGGAATGTAGCTGCAATCATCATTAGCTTTATCACTGATGCCATTTCTGAATCCATTTTGACTGACTGACATTCTTCTCCTGATGAGCTATATTCTTTTCTTTTTTAATTGCTGGGAACTTTTACTGGATATTAGATATCTTGAGTTCTTATTATTGGGTTCTGATAATTTTTATCAGTTCAATTCAGTCGCTCAGTCGTGTCCGACTCTTTGCCACCCCATAGACTGTAGCATGCCAGGCCTCCCTGTCCATCTCCAATTCCCAGAGTTTATTCAAATTCATGCCCATTAAGTTAGTGATGCCATTCAACATCATAAGTAACATAATTGTGCTACTTGGAACACGATATCCTGTGTCATATTTTTTAAAATTAATTAATTAATTTTAACTTTTGACTGTGCCGGGTCTTCATTGCTTTGAGGGCAGGCTTTTCTTTAGTTGTGGCAAGTGAGGGCAACTCTCTAATTGTGGTGTGTGGGTTTCTCAATGTGGTGGCTTCTCTTGTTGCAGAGCGTGGACTCTATCTAGGGCATGGTGGGCTGCAGTAGTTGTGGTATGCAGGCTCGGTAGTTGTGGCTCATGGGATCTAGAACACGGGGTCAATACTTGTGGCACAGAGGCTTAATTGCTTCACGGCATGTGGGATCTTCCCAGACCAGGGATCAAACTTGCACCTCCTACATTGGCAGGCAGATTCTTTACCACTGTGCCAGGAGGGAAGCCTCAGTTAATTTTAGACAGAGTCAGAGCTACATTTAGTCCTTTCCCCACTAAATGAAACATGACTCTTAGTCTCTCACCCAATGCCTCAGAAGTGAGGAGGTTTTTCACACTGATTGCTTTTAGCAGATACTGTTCTTTCATGTCTTACATTTGGGGGGGAAACAAATGTTCAGACCATAGCACATGCTCATGTTCATACACAGGAAAGTATTAATATAAGTTGAAACAGAAAATTTGACCTCTCAGTTAAGTACTAATATGGAATTTTTATAGGCAACATTTAAAGCAAATGTTTATGTAAATGAATATTTCTGTGCTTCATTCTTATGGGAAAAATGATGAATTAAAAATTGATCATTATTGAAATGATTTGAGGAATATGACTGGTATGTGAAAATGCACATTAAAAGGTAGAGCTGATTTAAACTTCTTATATCGTCATCTTTTGCTTTTAATGCAAATGTTAATTTTAATTAATGTGTTTCTAGATTTGGCAACATTTTTTAGTACTGCCATTTCTTTCTGAGTAGTTACCAAGGCTTTTCTCATTAAAAAAGAGCCATTGTAGTTCCAACTTTGCCTAGCACATCTAATAGTCTGAAGCAAAAAATCCTATAAAATCAGTCAATCATATTTATGGAAGGAATTTTTTTTCCAGAAAAGCAATAATAAGCTTTCAAAGCATAATATTAATAAAAACCTAAATTTAAAATAAAATAAAGGCAAGATACTCTCTTTCTGGAGGATGATAAAGCTTACAAAGTTTTGAATTTTTAAATTTTAGAGTTGTACTGGAAGAAGAAATCATTTAATAAACTTCATTATAATTTCACAATGTTGATGGCATGTTTGAGAGTGCTTTTAAAATGCAGTACACCTATGGGAATTTCTAAAAATAAGATTTTATACCATGTCATTTTCCTCATGTAGGCAGAATAATATTTTCATGTCAAATGTAATCAATGTATGAATGATTCTTTCATCAAATTCAGTATATTAAACTGTATTTTCTGGAGAATTTTAAGATTTCTTAATATTTGTTAAGCTACTCTAATTTTAAAAAGAAAGAATAAAAGAGAGAAAGAAAAAAAAGGAAAATAAGAGACAAGTGGAAAGAAGAGAGAGGGGAAGAAATTAAGGAAATGACTGAGAGTGAGAGAAATAATGGAGGGAGCTAAAGAAGGCTGGAAGAAGTCCTACTCATCTAAGAAAAAGGACCATCCAATGAGGGGCTTCCCTAGTGACTCAGTGAAGAATTTGCCAGCCAAGGCAGGAGACATGTGTTCTTTCTCTTGTCCAGAAAGTTCCAACATGCCACAAGCAACTAAGCCTGTGCACCGTAACTAATAAGCCTGTGCCCTAGAGCCTGGGAACCACATGCCACAGCTACTGAAGCCGGTGTGCCCTGGAGCCTCTGCTCTGCAATAGAAGAAGCCTTGACAATGGGAAGACTGTGCACTGTAACTAAAGAATTGCCGTCACAACTAGAGAAAAGACCGCTGGAGCAACAAAGACCCAGTACAGCCAAAAAATACATCAAATTATCAAAAGAATCACCCAGTGAAAATTATTCATATGGCACGAAATATATGTTTCAAAACTACATCTAAAAACAAATACTGCTATACAAATTTGATTATAGCAAATCAAGTTCTAATGATAAACTATAGAAGAATATACAGGAAACTTCAGGTTTAAAATATGCCACTCATGTCTCTCATTACAAATGTATAATTCATTATATTAAAATTCAAATAAGTGATTATTCAAATAATGATTATTTCCATATTTTCTATTGTCTGGGACAAATAATTCTACACAAACATCATTTTTTTGCTTGTTTTATGGGTGGATAAACTCTTTAATATTCTATGTTTATTTAAACATAGTATTCTATATAGCAATACTCTTTATAAAACTTTCTACCATCAATTTCCAGTTCCCCAGAGAATAAATTTCTGTGAACAGACCAGTGTTTAGTAATAATTACTACTAATCAGATAAAGAAAAACTATGTGAGACAGTCTAAGAATGATTAATTTACCATCAGGGACTAAAATAACTACATGGAAAGACTCCATTAGAAGAAAGTATAGAGCTGTCAAAGGCAGGCTTGATCTTTTGCCACAGAAAAAATTTATCACCTTTGCTTTCACTGGTATAACTAATTAATATTTTGCATGGATTTGTTTAAATTAGTCCACCAGGGAGTTGGGTATTATACAAAAATAATAAAGCTGAGTACAGATGCTGACCCAAACTCAGCAAACAGTTAACCAAAAGGATGTTCAAGCTATTAAATTTCTTTTTGACTAGGAAATAAATGAGTATATATATATACATATATATATGTATATATATATATGTATATTTTAACTGAACAGAAATTTTAAAAGAACTCCTTGAATAAATAGAATTTTTCCCAAAAAAGTTATTTTTTTCTCTTCCAAAATTATAAAAGTCTCTTTAAGTTCTTTTTTTTGTTTGTTTTGGTAGAATTTTTAATCCCATTTCTAATGTCAGGTAGAATATTACAAGTGAATACATTCAAAACATGGGTAAAGATTTAATTTATCTAACTAAAATATTTTAATAATGTTTTACAATATCATTTTATATATATTTATAATTTGATTTATTGTCTTAATAAATTGACTAATTTAATTGAGGAAGCAGTGTTAGAACAGCAAGAAGCATAGTCTTTCAGGCAGGACTGCCTGGGTTCATATGTCATTGCTGCCTGTCATTAGCTATAATCTTGATTCTGTTACTTAAATTCTCTTATCTGATTCATTTCTCTAATTGATAAAATGAAAGCTATGGGATAATAATGCAAATAATGTAGGAAAATCACATTCAGTTCCATTCAGTTCAGTTTAGTTCAGTTGCTCAGTCGTGTCTGACTGTGTGACCCCATGAACCGCAGCATGCCAGGCCTCTCTGTCCATCACCAACTGCCGGAGTCCACCCAAATCCATGTTCAATGAATCAGTGATGCCATTCAACCATCTCATCCTCTGCGGTCCCCTTCTCCTCCTGCCCTCAATCTTTCCCAGGATCAGGGTCTTTTCAAATGAGTCAGCTCTCCACATCAGGTGGCCAAACTTTAGAGTTTCAGCTTCAGGATTAGTCCTTCCAGTGAAAACCCAGGACTGATCTCCTTTAGGATGGACTGGTTGGATCTCCTTTGCAGTCCAAGGGACTCTCAAGAGTCTTCTCCAACATCACAGTTCAAAAGCATCAATTCTTTGGCACTCAGCTTTCTTTATAATCCAAGTCTCACATCCATACATGACCACTGGAAAAACCATAGCCTTGACTAGATGAACTTTTGTTGGCAAAGTAATATCTCTGCTTTTCAATATGCTGTCTAGGTTGGTCATAACTTTCCTTCCAAGGAGCAAGCGTCTTTTAATTTCATGGCTGAAATCACCAATCACAGTGATTTTGGAGCCCAGAAAAATAAAGTCAGCCACTATTTCCACTGTTTCCTCATCTATTTGCCATGAAGTGATGGGACCGGATGCCATGATCTTAGTTTTCTGAATGTTGATCTTTAAACCAACTTTTTCACTCTCCTCTTTCACTTTCATCAAGAGGCTCTTTAGTTCTTCTTTCTGCCATAAGGGTGGTGTCATGTGCATATCTGAGGTTATTGATATCACATTAAGATAATGCAAATTACAGGTGAGATTTTAATAAAAAGTAGTTGCTTTACTCATCATCATTAGCATCATCACCATCATCATTTTATTCAGTAAATCATACTAAATTATTTTTAAAAGTAACTTTTTTAAATGAGAGAATTTGAAAGTGTTAATTAATATCCTCCTATTTACAAAAAAGGGACAGTTTTTTAGGTACATTTTTATATACACTGGAAATCACAGATACTAAACAATAAAAAAAAATTGAAAGATACATTATTCATACTATTTAACATACATTTAAAAGCCATATGGAAAAATTAGTTTTCTAAAAAGTCAAGATCACACATCTTCTCAATTTCTTTATATTCATTGCATTAATTTGATTTTGAAGTTTGCTACATACAAATTCATTCAAGTAATGTCGTCATAACTTAGTGGGAAATTTTATATCATAGATCTTTCAACCAGAAGGCCTCAAGGACACTTTTGAATATGAGCTAGTGAATCCGAAATATCCCTCATCATCTATCATAGATTGATGCCCTTCTTGGGAGTTGGCTGATTTGTCGTAAGCTGGATATTCAAGTTACTGACTTACATTCTGTCTCCTAGGCTCTGAACTTTTATGTCTCTAGGTAAAAAATGTACCTCTTTGATTCAGCGTGTGTGTGTGTGTGTGTGTGTGCACTCTGTGCGTGTGCACGCATACATGAATTATGTACACACACTTATTTTGTTTAATTTTATTCTTTGATCTTAAGTCACACGTTGTGTAGAGAAAAAAATGAAATGTGCAGAAGAAAAGAAACTTTCTCCGTGACTTAATACCAATAGAGATAAAATTCTCAAAATATATTACCTAGTCCTTGAAGATGAAAGTGAAAAGGATGAAAAATTAATGCAAATATGACAAAAATAGCACAATCTACAAAGGGTTAGCATTGTTCTCCTTTTACATTATCATTTCTACAACACTTTTTATTATTATTTTACATATTAAATTTTACATTAAAAATAAAACAAAATTTTAATTTCCCATGTAGTACCTTTTTAGTTATATATCAGTTGTATCTCTTTTCTTTATTGATCTATCTTAGGGACAAAACGATACACCTCAGAGAGTTTCCAATGTAGGACAGTTCAGTTCAGTTCAGTCACTTAGTTGTGTCCGACTCTTTGCCACCCCGTGGGCTACACTGTGCCAGGCTTCCCTGTCCATCACCACCTCCTGGAGGAGCTTACTCAAATGCAGGTATGTGGCTCTGAAATCTGTCACCATGTTCTTACGATGGCCATGCTTTCCACTGGCTCCTCCCAGCCAATGATGGAGTGAGTGTACGGGGGAGCTTGTACAGGAGTTAGGGTAAAGCAACAAATTAGGACCTGCTCTTAGACTTGTAAGGGCTCTTGCTGTGATATATTTAGATAACTGGGAGGCAAAATATTCTTTATCATTTACATATCACTTCAGTTATTTTTTGCCTATGTCTTTTACATAAGATTTTCTGAAAATATGTTTTCAGAAACATATGAAAATATGAAGCATTTACTAGAGTTTCAGTTATACTTATGATAAATTTATGGGCTCATCTCACTTCTCCAAGAGTATATCAGACCTTGATCCTGGGAAAGACTGGGGGCAGAAGGAGAAGGCTGCAACGGAGGATGAGATAATTGGATGGCATCACTGACTCAATGGATCTGAGTTTGAGCAAACTCCAGGAGATGGTGAAGGACAAGGAAGCCTGGCGTGCTGCAGTCCATAGAGTCACAAAGCGCTGGACAGGACTGAGCGACTGAAGAACAACAACATACCATTCTTTTGTTTTGTCCTACAGTCAAATGGAACATTTTTCTCAAAATTGTTCAGACACGTTTCTTTTTGCTTGTAGTTATGTATATGTTAACTATACTTGCATATGGAAAGTAAGCTGCTGCTGCTGCTAAGTCGTGTCAGTCGTGTCCGACTCTGTGCGACCCCATAGACGGCATCCCACCAGGCTCCCCCGTCCCTGGGATTCTCCAGGCAAGAACACTGGAGTGGGTTGCCGTTTCCTTCTCCAGTGCATGAAAGCGAAAAGTGAAAGTGAAGTCGCTCAGTCCTGTCCGACTCTTAGCGACCCCACGGACTGCAGCCCACCAGGCTCCTCCTTCCATAGGATTTTCCAGGCAAGAGTACTGGAGTGGGGTGCCATTGCCTTCTCCTGGAAAGTAAGCTAATGACTGTCAATAATCACAGCTACAGTTCACCAGTATACTTTTTGTATTGAGGGAGGAAATGCAACTTTATAAATGTAAGCAAGGAATAAAGCAAATCATTTTTACATAAGTTGAATGTGGTCTAAAATTAAGTAAATTGTTAAAATTATTTTTTAAAGTGATAAAGTATCTGTTGTATAAATATGTAACATCAATAGATTTTTCTAGGTTAAAGCTAGAAGACTTTCTTCTTTCTAAAATGAAAGATTTTCTCTAAATACCTTCTGCTGCCTACTATCCAATATTCCAGGACAGAGGTAAAGGCTTAGAGTGCTTCAGCTCTTTGGGATATTTAGAAAGAAAGACTAATTAGGTGTGTGTAGCTTAGCCCTGCCTTCTTCCTTTTGCGAGAAAATCTATTCACAGAATAGTTTTTCATTGTTTCCATCATGGCTTCTGTCATGACCTAGCTAGACCTTTCTTCCATGTAGGGAAGACTGTCTGACTAGCAGAATATGCTTCCAATTTACTCAGTCTTATTCTGTGATTCAGGTAGAAATTCCATTTGAACATCAGACTGAGCTGTATCTTCTGACCTCAGCTCTATCATTATACAATTGATAATTTGCTTTTCATGGCTGGGTATGCTTGGGATAAGGTGGGAACAGTTAGGTATGAAGCATTCTGTCACTTAAGAAAGAATGGGATGTTTTTATATTTCTGTAAATAAATTTAATTATAAAATATTCATAAATCTCATATAATTTTACAATGCATAACAATTAAATTTGAAATATAAGAAACACCTTATGATATATGGGGGAAAATCCATCTCAAAATTGTTTGTTCTCAAGAAAAAACTTTTAGCCTGTGTTACATGCAGACAGAATGTAAATAAAAAGAGAGAGAGGAAAAGAAAAAAAAAAAAAACCCTCAGTAGTCAAAATCTTAGGTCTTTAATCTTCTAAGATGACCCAGACATAAACTCCATGTACCTTATTTTTAGGCATTAATGCTTTTCACAAAAAACTCCATTGGACCTGAGATTGTATGCTTTAGGTTTCCCACTTTTACTGTAGAGGAATGGGGTTTGAGTGAATTTGGGTAAAGTTCTTAGAGAATCTGTAAATTTAGTGAAAAAATGACATTAATGTAGACCCTCTGAAAGTTTAAAATAGAGTTGTGATTTCACAGAGTTCTACTTCTGCTGTCTCTAATCTAGTTTTAATAATATTCTTTTATTTTATTTTATTATTATTTCATTATTTTTTAATTTAATTTAATTTTATTTTTAAATTTTACAATATTGTATTGGTTTTGCCATATATCAAAATGAATCCGCAACAGGTTTTTGAAATTTCAGATGTGATACCTGATATTACAAGAATGAAATATGTATATGTAAATATAATATACATACATATGCATAAAGGTAAAATATGGGGCTGAATGCATCTAATATTTGGGGAAAAAATCTGGTCATTAACAGGGTAGATAACTTGTTTTAAGTAATTCATATAAGTAATTTTGTTCTGCAGTATGTCACATAAGATATTGTATAGCCTCTAAGAAGGCTTAGAAGTTTAAAATCTACATTTAAATTCTAATGCATGCAAACTTAGACCTATGCAAATGAGATTATTAGGTTAGTGTTAGAAATTTTTTAAATTTCAATTTAAATGTATAAATCCTATGAAGGTAAAGATTTAGAGCAATACTTGTGCTTTGATGTTACCTCTGAGAACCTGTTTGAAATAATTAAGGGTTTGCTTACAGACAGATATTATAGGAAATTGTAAAGGAGGTGGTTTGATATTGCTTTGCTGTTACCATATATTCTTTTTTTTGTCTACTGCTTTCCAGTTTCCCAATTTCATCAATGACAATGCTGTCCTAATCTATAAAATAAATAAGATTTATTTGTTTTGGGGTTCAGTTCAGTTCAGTTGCTCAGTTGTGTCTGACTCCTTGTGACCCCCATGGACTGAGGCATGCCAGGGTTCCCTGTATGTTACCAAGACCCAAAGCCTGCTCAAACTCATGTCCATCGAGTCAGTGATGCCATCCAACCATGTCATCCTCTGTCATCCCCTTCTCCTCCTGCCTTCAATCTTTACCAGCATCAGGGTCTTTTCCAATGACTCAGTTCTCCCCATCAGTTGGCCAAAGTATTTCAGTTTCAGCTTCAGCACCAGTCCTTGCAATGAATATTCAGGACTGATTCCTTAAGGATTGACTGGTTGGATCTCCTTGTAGTCCAAGAGATTCTAGATTCTTCTCCAACCCTTGTTCAAAAGCATCAATTCTTCAGCATTCAGCGTCTTTATGGTCCAATTCTCACATCCATATATCAGTCAGTCAGTCAGTCAGTTCAGTCGTTCAGTCATGTCCGACTCTTTGAGACCACATGAATTGCCCCATGCCAGGCCTCCCTGTCCATCACCAACTACCGAAGTTTACCCAAACTCATGTCCATTGAGTCAGTGATGCCATCCAGCCATCTCATCGTCTGTCGTCCCCTTCTCCTCCTTTCCCCAATCCCTCCCAGCATCAGAGCCTTTTCCAATGAGTCAACTCTTCACATGAGGTGGCCAAAATATTAGGCTTTCAGCTTCAGCATCAGTCCTTTCAATGCACACCCAGGACTGATCTCCTTTAGAACGGACTGGTTGGATCTCCTTGCAGTCCAAGGGACTCTCAAGAGTATTCTCCAACACCACCGTTCAAAAGCATCAATTCTTCCATGTTCAGCTTTCTTCACAGTCCAACTCTCACATCCATACATGACCACTGGAAAAACCATAGCCTTGACTAGTCAGACCTTTGTTGGCAAAGTAATGTCTCTGCTTTTGAATATGCTATCTAGGTTGGTCATAACTTTCCTTCCAAGGAGTAAGCATCTTTTAATTTCATGGCTGCAATCACCATCTGCAGTGATTTTGGAGCCCTGCAAAATAAAGTCTGACACTGTTTCCACTGTTTCCCCATCTATTTGCCATGAAGTGATGGGACTGGATGCCATGATTTTAGGTTTCTGAATGTTGAGCTTTAAGCCAACTTTTTCACTCTCCTCTTTCACTTTCATCAAGAGGCTTTTTAGTTCCTCTTCACTTTTTGCCATAAGGGTGGTGTCATCTGCATATCTGAGGTTATTGACATTTCTCCCAGCAATCCTGATTCCAGCTTGTGCTTCTTCCAGCCCAACATTTCTCATGTTGTAATCTGCATATAAGTTAAATAAGCAGGGTGACAATATACAGCCTTGACATACTCCTTTTTCCTATTTGGAAACAGTCTGTTGTTCCATGTCCAGTTCTAACTGTTGCTTCCTGACCTACATACAGGTTTCTCAAGAGGCAGGTCAGGCTGCCAGGAGCGAGTTCCGCCCGTGGCAAAGGTCATGAGGAAGGAGGCTTGGCATACGCAAAGGCGGGATCAAGCCTCAGGAGTCCCCCTGGAAATTCTCGAGCATCTACCCCCAAAACCAGAGTCTGCCTACTTTCTGCTTTGTGCTCTCACCTACACCTCTGACTTTACAGGGGGCTGTCCCCTACTACCTCTCTCTGAAAAAAGAGTTAACTTATAGCTCCAGTTAAAAGTTCCTGGGTGTGATAGTGTTTCAACCTACAAACTCCTTTGGAAGTCCTCTAGCCTGCCTGAATAGGTTTTTCCGGCCACATGTGATTGCTCAGAGCCTCCCAACTGTGAGAGGCATGAGATGTTCTAAACTGTTTAAATACAGATTCCTTTGAACAGTTAAAAGATTGATTAGAAATTGTATTGGTGAAGGGTTTTTCACTTGTTGGGCCAATGTTTGCTGCTAAGTCTCCATATCCCTTACCTGCTGTGTCCCTGGCAGTGTATTGATTAATATGATTGGTGTAAGTAGTAGTTTTAATGTTTGTAACCTTAGGCCCTTGAGTTAATTCTTTTTCTTGTTACAGCCCACCACACCTTTGCCCTATAGGAATGCAACTTTAATGCTTTTGGAGGGTGGCGCCTGCCTAATCACCTTTAGAGAAAAATAAGTTTTCTGAAGAAAGGATCTTAAAATGTTAACAGGCCTCCAAACCAGAAGATGATGCAAATCACCTAAACTTTTGCATATGATAAGTTTGCAGGAAGAAAGCCTGGCTTACTGCATGACTCTACCCCTTCCCCCATTATCCTCTATGCATAACTTAAGGTATAAAACTACTTTGGAAAATAAAGTGCAGGCCTTGTTCACCAAAACTTGGTCTCCCCATGTCGTTCTTTCTCTCACCTTCTGGCTGAATTATTCAGCCTCTTTTCTCCACTGAATTTCCTCACTGTGCTATCTTTATTTAACCACTCTTTATATCCTTAATTAACGCTTAATTGATCTATTGTTTTCTGATGATCGCCGGCCGAAGCCGTCTCCCCTTCGAATACCCTGGATCCACCGGGGGTGGACCCTGGCATCAGGCGGTCTGGTATTCCCATGTCTTGAAGAATTTTCCACAGTTTATTGTGATCCACACAGTCAAAGGCTTTGGCATAGTCAATAAAGCAGAAATAGATGTTTTTCTGGAACTCTCTTGCTTTTTCGATGATCCAGCGGATGTTGGCAATTTGGTCTCTGGTTCCTCTTCCTTTTCTAAAACCAGCTTGAACAAATTGAAGTTCATGGTTCATGTATTGCTGAAGCCTGGCTTGGAGAATTTTGAACATTACTTTACTAGTGTGTGAGATGAATGCAATTGTGTGGTAGTCTGAGCATTCTTTGGTGTTGCTTTTCTTTGGGATTTAATGACTAGTGGAAAAACCATACATTTGACTAGACAGACCTTTGTTGGCAAAGTAATGTCTCTGATTTTCAATATACCGGTCATAGCTTTTTTCCAAGGAGCAAGCATCATTTGATTTCATGGCTGCAGTCACCATATGCAGTGATATTGGAGCCCAAGAAAATAAAGTCTCTCACTGTTTCCATTGTTTCCCATCTATTTGCCCTGAAGTGATGCAACTGGATGCCATGATATTGGTTTTTTGAACGATGATTTTTAAGCCAACTTTTTCACGCTCCTCTTTCACTTTCATCAAGAGGCTCTATAGTTCTTTACTTTCTGCCATAAAGGTGGTGTCATCTGCGTATTTGAGGTAATTGATATTTCTCCTGGTAATCTTGATCCCAGCTTATGCTTCATCCAACCTGGCATTTCACATGATGTACACTGCATATAAGTTAAATAAACAGGGTGACAATATACAGCCTTGACATACTCCTTTCCCAGTTTGGAACCAATCGATTGTTCCACGTCTATTTCTAACTGTTGCTTCTTGACCTGCACACAAATTTCTAAGGAGGCAGCTCAGGTGGTCTGGTATTCCCATCTCTTGAAGAATTTTCCATGGTTTGTTGTGCTTTGGGGTTACAATTAGCAATTAAGTTGATCTTAGAAGAAGACAAAAGAAAACTGGACTTGAATTTTCTTTTAAGAATATATGGCCTTCCCGGTGGCCCACTGTTTAAGTGTCTGCCATGCAATTCAGGGGACACAGTTTGATCCCTGGTCCAGAAAAATCCCACATGCCACAGAGCAACTAAGCCCATAAGTGTGCTTAGTCGCTAAGTCATGCCCGACTCTTTGTGATCCCATGGACTGCAGCACCCCAAGCTCCTCTGTGCATGGGGATTCTCCAGAAAAGAATACTGGAGTGGGTTGCCATGCCCTTCTCCAGGGGATCTTAACAACCCAGGGATTAAACCCAGGCATCCCGGATTGCAGGCATATTCTTTTACTGACTGAGTCACAGAGAAGCCCTAGAATACTGGAATGGGTAGCATATCCCTTCTCCAGAGGATCTTCCCAACCCAGGAATAGAACCATGGTCTCCTGCATTGCAGGTGGATTCTTTACCAGCTGAGCTACCAGGGAAGTCCAACTAAGCTCATAAACAACTACTGAGCCCATGCACCCAAGAGCCCATGCTCCACAATAAGAGAAACCACTGTAATGAGAAGCCCATGCATCACAACTAGAGAGAAGCCCTGCTCAGTCCAAGAAGAGCAAGTCCCCACATAGCAACAAAGCATTGGCACAGCCAAAACTAACTTAAATAAATAAATAAAATTTAAAAAAGATAAAGAATGTACATTAATAAGATACTCTGATATTAGGCCAACTCCACATGTTTCCAGGTTTAATCACTTATCGTTTCCATTGCCTTTCATACCATAGCTTCAACAAAAAGCAAGGGACATTTCTTCATGTCTTTCCAGGTTTTTCATTGAGACTAAGAAAACAGATTCTTTATTCTTGGAATTGTTTCATAGGATAGAATCAAGGACACAGTTATAAGGAAAAAAAAAAAAAAAACACAAACGTCTCCATCGTATTTCATTAATCACAATCAGGAATACAGTCTTTCAAATTCAAGAAATGGCAGTAGAAATGAAAGTGTCTTGATGGTCTTGGTCCAGTCAGGATAAAGCCCTGGAATCTGATAAGGGATCACATTCTGTGGTGCAGTGGTGTAGAACAGAACAAAACAAACATCTTCTTGGGACGGAAAAAGGCAGAAACTGACATTGGGTAGATAGTCAGCTGGGGCAGCCATGTCATTTAACAGACTAGAATAATTATTATTTTTTTAGAAAGGGTGGTAAAACAGTTGTATAAAATAGTAAAGGTACAAGTATTGCTGCTAATAAGCAACAGACATGGGAGTCAATTTTGGGTAGATTTTACAGGATCCATTTCAGTATGAAGGAAACCGTCTATTAGCATGTTTAGGTAAAATAAATGTTCTTCATGTTAAATATCAATTGTTACCTCATTTAAACAGAAATGCAGGTGAATGGGTATATTTAAATAAATATATTTTTAATTATTAATTTTATCAATTTATTATGCTTAACAGAGAAGGCAATGGCACCCCACTCCAGTATTCTTGCCTGGAGAATCCCATGGATGGAGGAGCCTGCTAGGCTGCAGTCCATGGGGTCGCTGGGAGTCGGACAGGACTGAGCAACTTCACTTTCACTTTTCACTTTCCTGCATTGGAGAAGGAAATGGCAACCCGCTCCAGTGTTCTTGCCTGGAGAATCCCAGGGACAGTGGAGCCTGATGGATTGCCGTCTATGGGGTCGCACAGAGTCGGACACGACTGAAGTGACTTAGCAGCAGCAGCAGCATTATGCTTAAAAATAGAACATTTTGCAAGGGGTGAACATGGATTGAGTTTCCCTGGTGGCTCAGACAAAGACTCTGCCTGCAATGTAAGAGTTCTGATTTCAGTCTCTGGATTGGAAAGATTCCCTGTAGAAGGAAGTGGCTACCCGTACCAGTATACTTGCCTGGAGAATTCCATGAACAGAGGAGCCTGGCAGGCTACAGTCCATGAGGTCACAAAGAGTTGGACATGACTGATTACATAGATCACTATTTATATGCTAGACTCATTTCTCTTTTAACAATTCTTGATGATGTTTTGTTCTATAATAGCACATTATGGGCTTCTGTTCATCAAAGCAATTGTTTGATGATACCAGAAAAAAATGGCTGAACTGTGGATTTGCTTATTTGTTAATAATATTAGTAGCTCAGAATGTAACTGTGAATATCCCACAGTAGAAACTCAGTGTTTCTTTGATGGATGTGTGAATAGTCAATGCCATTTACTCACAATTTCCTATATGCCAGAAACTTTACTAGTGGTGGTTGGTGGTTTACACACTCAGTCATGTCCGATTCTTGTGACCTATGGGCTGTAGTTCATCAGGCTCCTCTGTCCATAGGATTTTCCAGGCAAGAATACTCGACTGAGTTACCATTTCCTTCTCCAGCGTTTCCTCCCAACCCAGGGATTGAACCTGGGTCTCCTGCACTGCAGGCAGATTCTTTTCTGACTGAGCCACCAGAAAAGCCCTAGAAACTTTACTATCACTTATTTAATACTAACAACATCATTGCAAGGTTAGTTGTAGTTTTCCCATTTAACAGAAGGGATGACACATATTAAATAATTTTCTCTGAAGACAAATATTAGATGACACCCCATTTTCTTAAAGAAACCGTGTATGTTTTTTTATCAGCAATATAATCAATGAAAATATTGTCAAAAAGAATGGTGGAAAGAATGGTTGTTTGCCATTAAACAGAAGTTTTGCTTAACAGTGAGAGATACATTTCCTCATTAGCTCAGAGCAAGGTGATATATTCAATAATAGGCATAAAAAATTGGCATAAGTTTTTATAATTAACATGACAGAAGTCTTTTAGTATGACTAAGGATGTTTACAACCTGTAACTATGTCTGCAGCAATGGCTTAACTTTTTCAACCATATCAGAACTTAAACTGACTTAAATTATCATAATACATAGTCTAAGTTGTTTACACTAAATTAGAAGTGACCTCAATTTCTATAATAGAAATAAGCTATATATTATGTAGCTTTATATAAAAGCTACATTTGTGTATACTTTATAATATTTTAGTAGTGTAATCTAATGCCAAATGCACTTGAAACATCCTATTTCTTTCTTTTTTGTGTGTGTGTGGAAGGTGCCTATGATCTATAAAAGGCAAGAAATCTCATTTGAATAGAGGAAAAGGATGAGTTATTACTTATGCATAGAAAAATTTTTTAGGATTCAGCTGTGGCAGTGATAGATGGATAGACTGCTAAGAAACCATTTGAGACTTCTGTGATTAGGTTAGACAGGTCCCAACTCCTATTAGTGAGTGTTGCCTTGTTCTGTTACAGAGAGGAGGCAGCTGTCTTCTTCAGTTTTCCTGTGGTGCTGCCTGCTTTAACCAAGTCTGTAACATTTTCCATAAGCAAATCAGGAAGGACTTCACAGACAGATGGCAAAGCTGCCTATGCATTCTCATTTATATGCAACCTTGGTTCCTAACTGTACTTGAGCCATATGCAGGGATTTTGTGTTCCCACTGGACTGGTTTTAAGTGCTAGGCAGACAAGTCATATCTATCTTGGTCCATGTTTTCCTAATATGATTTAATTCAGTGGAGTTATGCAAAGTGTTTATCAAAAGAATTTTTGAAACTAAAATCTTGGCTGACTGCAAAAATTAATACCAACCATAGCTAGTGAGAAGAGTGCCTTAGGAGACCTATTCATATAGGAAATGAAGACTAGATTATATAATTTATAAGCTAAAATTAAATGAAAACATAAAAAATAAACTCTACTTGGGATTTTGAATTGCCTAAACATAATGTTGGGCATTAAACTGCCTGCATTACACTAGTCAAATTATGTATTTTCCATTATGGAATGATCTGAAGATAAACTAACATTAAAAAATATATAAACACTCTAACTTTGGCTTATAACCTTACATACACTTTTGATAATATACCAAATAAATAGCATATATAAATTTTTAGGTTACTGGATCAAACTTTTTGATACAATAACTAAAACTTTAGTTGTGATTCATCAGAATAAGTAGTGCTTCATAAAATCATAAAAGCATATATTTTATTTAAAAGAAAAAGTTACTAGAGCAAAGATGAATATAAGTATTAGCTTTAATTAACTATTTTTGACTTAATGAATTTTTAAGTTATGATATAGAGCCTAATTGTATTTCAAAATATCATGGTGAGAAAACTAGTTCTTATAATGTTTTTGTTTTCCATGACTCATCAGTTCAGTTCAGTTCAGTCGCTCAGTTGTGTCCAACTCTTTTCAACCCCATGGACTGCAGCATGCCAGACTTCCCTTTCCATCACCAATTCCCGGAGCTACTCAAACTCATGTCCATTGAGTCGGTGATGCCATCCAACCATCTAATCCTCTGTCGTCCCCTTCTCCTTCTGCCTTCAATCTTTTCCAGCATCAGGGTCTTTTCAAATGAGTCAGTTCTTCACATCAGGTGGCCAAAGTATTGAAGTTTCATCTTCAACATCAGTCCTTCCAGTGACTCATAGTCAAACTTATAAAAATAGTTTATGTATTATATTTTATAGTAAAGTAATATTTTATCCCTGGAGAAGGGAATGGCAACCCACTCCAGGAATCTTGCCTGGAGAATCCTGTGGACAGAGGAGCCTGACAGGCTACAGTCCATGGAGTTGCAAAGAGTTGGACACAACTAAGCAACTAACATACATGATATTTTATCATTAGAAAAAAGTATGGAATTTTAAAAAGATTTGAAAAAAAATCTATAATTCTGTCACCACAAAACAATATCAGCATCATACACATTTCATTCACATATTAAACATAGTTGAGATAACTCTGTATAAACAAATTATTGTCTTCTATTTCTTACTAAACTCTATACCCTAGGGTACCCCAAAGTTTATTAAATTAACTTCAAAAACATTCTTTAATCTGGACTCATGAATTTTATGAATGTATCTCTTCAGCAAAAGCCTATTGTAGATGACTATCATTTTTATACATTTGCACTATTATTAACAATTCTGTTGTGAATATTTTGGCATACTTGTTTTTAGTTTCAGTGATTTCCTTAAAAAAAGATTCCTAGGTTAGAATTATACGGACAAGTGAGGCTTTTTTAAACTTTTATTGCATAGTGACAGATAGCCTTCAGAAAAATTTACGGTGATTTATTCTATCACCATTATTATGTGTGCTGGTGAAACATTGCTAACTATGTCAGGATATGTTTAATTGCAAATAATATAAAATATCAATATGATTGTATAAATTTTCTGATAAGCAGTTTGTTGATGGGACAGGAATCATGAGTGGTTAGTTCTGTGATATAAAGCATATATAGACCCAGGTTATTTTTTTCCTTTTCTCTCCTAATCTCAGTGTTGAATTTATCCATATGTTGCTAGAATTCTGAGAATTGTCAGAAACCTGAATTTCCAGGCATCATTTAAACATAATGTCTTTAGGGCAAAAAAAAAAAACAAGATAAATCATTGTTTACTATGGTTATATCTTAGGAAAAAGCAAACTTTTCACAAAAATGAACAAAAATTAGTCCCTTTTGACTCATGGCTGAGAATTTGCTTATGTTCTGAGACAAAGTTAAAAGTATTTGTCTAATTGTCTACCATTCAATTATGACAAAAGAATAAATAGTTATACAATAAAAAAAAAAACCACAAATGAAAAGGAGATAAAAGGAACACTCTGTTGGCTAAGCTGTCTCACATAGATGTTAGTTCCACCTTCTGAGAAAAGTGTTCCTTCATTGTTTATCATCTGCTGCGTCCATAGGGAAGATGGGCTTCACAACTTGAGTGACCTCCTTGTTGCTCTGTTGTCTGCAGATCAACTCTGCTTAAATGCGAAACAAATGTGACCACATTTTTACCTGGAAAATATAGGATGTTAACTTTCTCCACTCTCATAATGTCACATTTCAGTATTGTTTACATACTGTTTTTCATTTTCTGGTGCCAGAATCTATATGAGATTACTTTCAAGTAGCAGGAAGCAATAGCATCCACTCAAACTGGCTTTATAATACAAGCACATGTATTATCAGATATAGCAGGTAATTTAGAATTAGAAATCTTGATAACTACATAATTTTGTTGCTGTTTAGTCACTAAGTCACGTTTGACTCTTTTGTGACCCCTTGTATGGTAGCCCACCAGGCTTCTTCTGTCTACTCAAAATTGTAATGTAAGTTTCTTATACTTCCATCAGCATCTGTTGTGACTTTGACTTGAGGATGGCAATGTCAATTCAGGTGGTCTAGATACAGCAAGAACAAGAAAACAGTTTCTATTAGTGTGGATTTTCTAAAGAAAGAAAAATATTTTTTTCTTTCTAGAAATTTCTGTTCAGGTTTCCACTGGTTATCCTATTTGCTAGGATCAGGCTATGTGTCTATTTATGAACTAGTAATAAGTGGCTAGAATTATGCGATTACCTTAGATCAAAAGTCTTTTTCTAGAAAGGAATGTGAATTCAAATCATTTCCAGGAACATAGTTGTATGGGAGCAGACTGTATAGATGATCAATACCAGTACAACAGTAGATGAAGTATAAGAATATTTCCCAGGCAAATGAGTTCAAAATTTCTTTTCTTGTATTTCCAATACAATGTTGGATAGAAGTGATGAGAGCAGATGGCCTTGTCTTTTTCCTTATCTGAAAAGGAAATAACTCAGTCTTGCAACATTAAGTATGATGGCTATAGAACTTTCCAAGATGCCCATTAGCAAGTTGAGGACATAACTTCCACTCCTTCTTTGCTGTGATTTTTTTCTTTTTCAAATCAGGATTGGTGATAGATTTTCTTAAATGTATTTCCTTTATCTATAGAGATGATCATGATTTTCAAAAATTATTCTAAACTTGTACTTCTGGAACGCAAACTACTTGATCATGTTCACAGAATAGAACCTATACTTCCATGTTGTTGAATTCTGTTTGCTAGAGGTTTATTTACAATGTTTATACTTTTATGTTCATTAGGGATATTTTTATCCTTAGAGCATCTTTCTCTGGTTTTGGTGTCAGTAGAATTGTGACCTTATACAGTGACTTGGAAAGCAATTCCACCTCTAAAATTTGGGGGAAAGTTTAAAATTTGCCTAAGATTGGTATTATTTATTCCTTAAATATTTAGCAGAATTCACCATCAGGACCTTCAAGGTTTCATGAGAAGATTTAAATTGCAAATTCATTTGATTTAATCATTATAGATTTAATAATTTTATAAATCATAGTATAGTTTTATAATTATATGATACTACATACTTCAAATGAGATTTAGTAAGTTATGTATTTCAAAAGATTTTTCCATTTATCTAAGTTGTAAATCTATTGGCATACAATTGTTAATATCCTTATTAACATTTGGCATATTATTATTTTGACATTTTCAGAATAATCTGTGGCCATGCCATGTCTCTAATTCCTGACATTAATGACATTTCTCTATCTTATTTTTATGAACCATCTGATTAGAAATTTACTTATTTTCTTGATCTTCTCAAAGAACTAGCTTTTGGTTTCATTGATTATCTCTAAAGCCTATTTTCTGCTTCACTGATTACTGCAATCATCTTTATTGTTTCCTTTCTTCTACTTATTATAGGCCTAATTTGTTCTTTGCTTTATTGTTTCTTAAGGTGAAAGCTGAGGTTATTGATTTTAGTGGCTTTCTTCTTTTCTTATATAGGCATATAATGCTATAAATTTCAAGCTAAGTGCTGTTTTAGCATTCTACTAAAATTTTATTCTGCGCGCGCGCGTCTGTGCCTTCCATCCCAGACGGCCCGCCTCTGCGCTGTCCACTGCAGCCGGATTCCATTCCCAAAGAAAGGCAATGCCAAAGATTGCTCAAACTACCGCACAATCGCAGTCATCTCCCACTCTAGTAAAATAATACTCAAAATTCTCCAAGCCAGGCTTCAGCAATCCGTGAACCGTGAACTTCCAGATGTCCAAGCTGGTTTCAGAAAAGGCAGAGGAACCAGAGATCAAATTGCCAACATCCACTGGATCATCAAAAAGAATGAGAAAAACATTCCAGAAAAACATCTATTTCTGCTTTATTGACTATGCCAAAGCCTTTGACATGTGGATCACAATAAACTGTGGAAGATTCTGAAAGAGATGGGAATACCAGAGCACCTGACCTGCCTCTGGAGAAATCTGTATGCAGGTCAAAAAGCAACAGTTAGAACTGGACATGGAACAACAGACTGGTTCCAAATAGGAAAAGGAGTACGTCAAGGCTATATACTGTCAGCCTGCTTATTTAACCTATATGCAGAGTACATCATGAGAAATGCTGGGCTGGAAGAAGCACAAGCTGGAATCAAGATTGCTGGGAGAAATATCAATAACCTCAGATATGCAGATGACACCACCCTTATAGCAGAAAGTGAAGAGGAACTAAAAAGCCTCTTGATGAAAGTGAAAGAGGAGAGTGAAAACGTTGGCTTAAAGCTCAACATTCAGAAACCTAAGATCATGGCATCCAGTCCCATCACTTCATGGCAAATAGATGGGGAAACAGTGGAAACAATGTCATACTTTATTTTGGGGGGCTCCAAAATCACTGCAGATGGTGATTGCAGCCATGAAATTAAAAGACACTCCTTGGAAGGAAAGTCATGACCAACTTAGATAGCATATTCAAAAGCAGAGACATTACTTTGCCAACAAAAGTTTGTCTAGTCAGTGCTATGGTTTTTCCAGTGGTCATGTATGGATGTGAGTGTTGGACTATAAAGAAAGCTGAGCACCGAAGAATTGATGCTTTTGAACTGTGGTGTTGGAGAAGCCTCTTGAGAGTCCCTTGGACTGCAATGAGATCCAACCAGTCCATCCTAAAGGAGATCAGTCCTGGGTGTTCTTTGGAAGGAATGATGCTAAAGCTGAAATTCCAATGCTTTGGCCACCTCATGTGAAGAGCTGACTCATTGGAAAAGATCTTGATGTTAGGAGGGATTGGGGGCAGGAGGAGAAGGGGACGACAGAGGATGAGATGGCTGGATCACATCACCGACTCAATGGACAAGAGTTTGGGTGAACTCCTGGAGCTGGTAATGGACAGGGAGATCTGACGTGCTGTGATTCATGGGGTCTCAAAGAGTCAGATATGACTGAGCGACTGAACTGAACTGAACATTTTATTTTTGTTGTAATTTCAAGTTTACTTAAATCTTATTTATAATTTCTCTTTTGAAATATTCTTTGAGCCATTGCTTGTTTCAGTTCAGTTCAGTTCAGTCGCTCAGTCGTATCCCACTCTTTGTGACCCCATGAATCGCAGCATGCCAGGCCTCCCTGTCCATCACCAACTCCAGGAGTTCACCCAAACTCTTGTTCATCAAGTCGGTGATGCGATCCAGCCATCCCATCCTCTGTCGTCCCCTTCTCCTCCTGCCCCAAATCCCTCCCAACATCAGGGTTTTTCCAATGAGTCAATGCTTCGCATGAGGTGGCCAAAGTACTGGAGTTTCAACTTTAGCATCATTCCTTCCAAAGAACACCCAGGACTGGTCTCCTTTAGGATGGAATGGTTGGATGTCCTTGCAGTCCAATGGACTCTCAAGAGGCTTCTCCAGCACCACAGTTCAAAAACATCAGTTCTTCGCCTCTCAGCTTTCTTCACAGTCCAACTCTCACATCCATACATGACCACTGGAAAAACCATAGCCTTGACTAGATGGACCTTTGTTGACAAAGTAATGTCTCTGCTTTTGAATATGCTATCTAGGTTGGTCATAACTTTCCTTCCAAGAGTAAGCGTCTTTTAATTTCATGGCTGCAATCACCATCTGCAGTGATTTTGGAGCCCCCCAAAATAAAGTCTGACATTGTTTCCACTGTTTCCCCATCTATTTCCCATGAAGTGGTGGGACCGGATGCCATGATCTTAGTTTTCTGAATGTTGAGCTTTAAGCCAACCTTTTCACTCTCTTCTTTCACTTTCATCAATAGGCTTTTTAGTTCCTCTTCACTTTTTGCCGTAAGGATGGTGTCATCTGCATATCTGAGGTTATTGATATTTCTCCCAGCAATAGTATCCTATTTTGTTTCTGATAGTTTGGAGATTTTAAAGGGTTGTTTTGTTATTTATTTCAAATTTTATTAGATTCAAAGTTTTGTATAAATTGTATGCTTATAAATTTATTGAGATATTCATGGCTATAACATAGTGTTAATGTATTTTGAAAAAAATTACATGTATTTAAGAATATAACATGTATTTGCTGCTATTGGTGAAATGTTACATAAATATCAAATATAAGTGACATTGAAGGACACCTTGACAGCACTTAAGAGGAAAACTTTAGGGTTTTTTTTCTAATGCTTAAACATTGTGCCAAGTAAAAACTTTAAGCAAGGTATATTGCCAATTATAATCACTAGTAAATTTCTCAGTTTTTAAACTATATTATAATTCAATTTATTCCATATTTCTTTAGGTTTAGATTTGCTGCCATCCAACTTTTTCATGTCTTATAAATATTTAGATTAAAAAAACAAGAAAATAAATTTATCTTAGAACAATTCAATGTTGATTGTATAATCAGTTGTGACTGGTTCATTTAAAATGCACATGGACAAAATACATTATACATAATATTTGAATCGGTTTATGTGGGAAGAAACAAATGTTCCTGTATCCAAAAGTATTTTGCATTTTAGAAAATTTAAAACAAAAATGATTTTCCCAGGATAGTTAAATTAAATTTAAGAAAGATCTGGCATGTTTAATGATTATTTACTTTGAACAATTATGCCCCATATCCTAGTACATTCCCTTAAGCAGTTTATTTGAGTGAGCAACACATGCAAACTTATTATTTAGTGAACTTCAATTTTAGAAGAGTTTTAGACCTACAGATCTAAAGAAAAATTGCAAAGATAGTAGGTGGACTTTTGAACTATAATCTTTTATCTCTTAGAATTCAAAGATGGAGTGGTATGATACACCCTGAAGACATAATATACCACTGAGAACCCAAAGTAAATTGGAATGTTTTGGTTTTTTGATTTAGAAACTCAAAAATATTATTTTTTGTTTCCTTTAATTTTTCCTTGGAGAATATAATCTGTGTTGTGATGTCAAACTCATTTTAAGTTTAGATGCCCACAGGCAAGTTGTTTTCTCTAATTAAAACAAACTGAGTACAGATTTCCTACACTTATGTCTCTGATGGTAGAAATTGTACTTTAATGTTTCAAAAGGTTCCTCAGCAGTTAAACTTCCTCACTTTGATAATGCTACTTTTTCAGTCATCTAAAATCGTTATGAAAGAATATTTAACACACCAAAATCATCTCATTCTTGTGTACTATTTAATAATTGGGATCTTTGGGACCTTTTGCCCCAAATCTTTCACAGTCATTACAATTTTTTCTATCAGAAGACATTATGAAAAAATATTTACACTTAAAATGTTTAGTTATCAGAAACTATTCAACAAAGCTCTATTAATTCAACAAATTCTAATGTTGTTGTTGCTGTTCAGTCACTAAGTTGTGTCCAGCTCTTTGCAATTCCATAGACTGCAGAACACCAGGCTCCTCTGTCCTCCTGTCTCCTGGAGTTTGCTCAGATTCATGTCTATTAAGTCCGTGATGCTATCTAACGATCTCACCCTCTGCCACCCGCCGCTGTTTGCCTTCAAGCTTTCCCAGCATTAGGGTCTTTTCCAATGAGTTCACATCAGGTGGCCAAAGTATTGGAACCTCACCTTCAGCAACAATTCTTTCAATGAATATTCAGAGTTGATTTTTCTTTAGAATTGACTGGTTTGACTTCCTTGCAGTCCAAGGGACTCTCAAGAGTTCAGGATTGAAATTTTGAAAGCATCAGTTCTTTGGTTCTCAGCCTTCTTTATGGTCCAGCTTTTGCATCCATACTTCACTACTGGGAAAACCATAGTTTTGACTATATGGACAAATTTCATGCTCAATTTTTTTAGCCAAATTATTTTTTGTGATCCCCTTTAATATATATATTTTATATTGGAATGTATTTCATATTGGAATGTATGATATATTTAGTGCCTTCCAAAAAGCTGAGGAAAATGAGAAGCTAAAGAGTGTATAAAGTAAAATAAATTTTTAAGGAAGACATTTATAACATTAATTTTTGAAGGAAAAACACTTAAATTTCAATATAACTCAATATTCATGTTATACTTATGTTATTATCTATATCTAAACATGTTAGTCAATATTCACCATTTACTGTAAGTTATGAACTTTGGGAAAGTATTTTTTCTTGATACTGTATCATTTTTTATTTATTAAAAATTATTGTGATCCATGGAAGAAAAATGTTACTATTTCATCTCTTAATTAAAATTAACCTAAAATTAATTTTAAGTCTTTAAAAAAAATGAAGCCCATAAGAGAAACTCCAAACTCTAAAAATACTGATGTTATAATCTAAAAATAAATACTCCAGGATATATTTTTATCTCATAATGGATTGACACCTGTGTCACAAGGAAGAAACCTCCTTACTCAATATTTACATTTTTCAACTCTTTCTCCTCAATATTCTTTTCTAACCCAGAATCCCTACTGCTGAAAAGAAGAGGTTCTTTAAAAAATAATGAGAACAATTCTGATATCCCCATGTGCTTTTGGTTTGTTTTTCATTAGGTTGTTTTTGCCTTTTTTCCTGCTTTCTTGGGGTTAAGTATTTCCTTTTTTCTTTCAAGTTTTTTTTTTTTTTATTATTTTTTAAAGTAAATTTATTTATTTAATTGGAGGCTCATTACTTTACAATATTGTCCTGGTTTTGCCATACATCAGCATGTTGAAGCCATATAGAAAGGCACTTAAGTACCTATTAGTATATCTCTTGTTTATTATTCGCTCTTCCCTTGATAGGGGTGGTATGGTCAGACTTACATGACTGATGATATTAAAAATTGAAGATGAATGACTATAGCTCATTCCTCTCACCCTTTCTTTTTCTTTGGATGTCTCAGATGTCTGACTCTTTGCAACCCCATGGACCACAGTCCAGGGAATTCTCCAGACTGAATACTGGAGTGTGTAGCCTTCCTCTTCTCCAGGGGATCTTCCCAACCCAGGGGTCGAACCCAGGTGTCCCTCATTGCAGGCGGCTTCTTTACCACCTGAGCCACAAGGGAAGCCCAAGAATACCAGAGTGGGTATCCTATCCCTTCTCCAGTGGATCTTTCCAACCCAGGAATCAAACCGGCTCTCCTGTATTACAGGCGGATTCTTTACCAACTGAGTTGTCAGGGAAACCCTACATGACTGGTGATATTAGAAAATGAAAATGAATGACTATAGTTCATCTTCTTTCACCCTTTATTTTTCCTTAGGATGTCTCAGCTACAGTGAACGTCAGTTCTGACCTGTCCTCTTTTATGCTGTAAATTTAACTGTAAGTCCCCGCTCATATGTCAGTGACTTCATAAGACTGTGGTGTACTGGGGTGCAATGTAAGGATGTTCTTGTGGCTAAGCACCAAGGTCAACTACTCCGTAAACAGGAAAGGTCACATGTTTATTTAATCATGCCTTGCTTCTATCTTTATCTTGAATAGTTCAGGATTAAGACAGGGAAAATATGACTGTAAGTTATCAGCACTCTTCATTGCAAAAAATTCTGTAAAGTCTTTATCAGTTCTATATTTAACCAAATTTAACCAAAAACCTATGGTAAATTACAGAGTTTTTGAACATTCTCTCTCTCTCCTGTATATTATTGATTGTTCTCTAGTCATTATCCAAGATTAATACATAACAATTCCTTTTATAGTTTTCATCATGTAACCAAATAAATCACCTTTGAGACTCTTGAGAGTGCCTGTATAAACATACCTAGAGTTAATATTTCTAGTCTAATTATCAAAGCTAAAATGTTGTCAGAATCATAACAAAAATTATAAAACTGGCAAAGCATCACTCCTTACAAAATATTTTTAAAATAGTTTCATTTGCTTAATTGTACAGGCTCAAAGACCTAATGATGTACACCAAGCAAAACATTTAAAATACCATTAGTAAATCAGATATTAAAAAACACTAAACATGACTTTAGCTAAAAATATATTCATCATTAATGTTAACTCCTATGAGATGGATTTCATCTAGATAAAATCTGCCTCCAAATTATTTGCAAATTGCAAGATTCTTTGGGGGAAAATGGATATATAAACTCAGGTTAAAGAGCCCTTGTGATTTTTTAAAATAATTTCAAGCTTTTAAAAATTCAAACTTTAAACAAATTACCCCCAACTAATTTGGTAATTGATTTTTTAATATAAATTTATTTATTTTAATTGGAGGTTAATTACTTTACAGTATTGTATTGGTTTTGCCATACATCAACATGAACCCACCACAGGTATACACGTGTTCCCCATCCCGAACCCCCCTCCCTCCGATTTTTAATATTAGGTCCAATTGAGTTTATGTAAATCCACCTCTACCTTAAATACTTATAAATATTGACAATTAAATGAAAAAAAGAATAGCACGATTCAAAATAATAAAGGGAATATTTCTGTTACTGGATTGAGGTTGGCTTGTTCCCTCCTCTAAAGCCAATATTTGAGGTGCAAGTGTCAGCAAGAAGGTAAGCCCTTTATTCAGAAAAGTTGGCAGTCTGGGGAGAAGGTGGAGTCATGTCCAGAGACCAACTCTGAAGATGCTCAGCCATGAAAATGTTTAAAGGGAAAAGGGGGAAGTAATCTCAGTTAATCACTGAGGCAAAGTGTGAGGTTCTTCGTCAACTCCATTTTGCTCAGGCTGCTGACTTCTCCCGATCTTTTGCCATCCTGACCACATTGTGCTGTGCTGTGCTTAGTCGCTCAGTTCGCTTCTTTGCAAGCCCATGAACAGTAGCCTGCCAGGCTCCTCTGTCTATGGGGATTCTCCAGGAAAGAATACCAGAGTGGGTTGTCATGCCCTTCTTGAGGGGATCTTCCCAACCCAGGGATGAAACCCAGGTCTCCTGCCTTGCTGGTGGGTTCTTTACTTTCTGAGCAATAACAAAACCCAAGAATACTGGAGTGGGTAGCCTATCCCTTCTCCAGGTGAAATTCACAACCCAGGAATTGAACTGGGGTCTCCTGCATTGGTGGCAGATTCTTGCCCACATTGCCCACCTGCAAATTTACCAAGGGTAAAGCTGGGGGTAGAGGGTCAGTCACTGTTTAACTACTGGATTCTCCATTCTTACTCCTTCTAATCAAGGGAAATTAATCAACATGTTAGGCATGACACTGTTCATTCCATGAAGCAAAAATCAGGGTTAGGTTGAATGTTCCCTAGTGATCTCATTTTTATGATTAAAGTTTCAGGGGAACAAAAATAGACAAACAGAAGTGGGACAAAAGATCTGCTTACAGTTCAAAGTTATGAGTAAAAATTTAAAAGCAGCATGTTAATAAAAATAAAAAGCATTTATTATTGACAATTGGAGACTTGGGTTCAAACACTGACTTATATACATTAGCTGAGTTATTGGGGAATAAAGTTTCATCTCTTTAGGTTTCTTTTTCTTTTATGAAATACGTTGATTTAACTGTTAAAATCTTCTGTAGTGAATATTCTTTTTGAGAAAACACATTTGATTTAAAATCTCAATATATTTAGAAAAAAATGGAGTACAGAAGTCATAAAATTTATTTCCACAAACACACACAAAATCAATTTGAGGGGAATTCTCTGACATTCCAGTGGTTAGGACTCTGTACTTTCATTGGAGAGGGCCCAGGATGAATCCCTGTCAGGGAACTAAGATCCCACAGTTGTTATGGCACAGATAAACAAAAACCAACAGCAAAAAAAAGAAGTTTGGGATTCTGTAAAACTCCAAGTTGTTCTAGGTTTTATAGACTATAGAACAACTCTTCTCACTTTATCACCTTGGGACATTTCTTTTAAATTGAATAGTTCATAGGTGATCATTGAAATTACTATACTTTTCTGCAAAAATGTCTCACTATTAATATATCCATTATAGGCATTTTTAAATAAATGAATAAAAACATTTTAGAAGGATACATGGATTTGTGAATAAATTAGAAAAATAATAAGGCATCACTGAGGTAGAAAATGAACAAACACTTCCTGGGCGCAGATGAATGGATAAGAAAGCTATGGTACATATACACAATGGAGTATTACTCAGCCATTAAAAAGAATACATTTGAATCAGTTCTAATGAGGTGGATGAAACTGGAGCCTATTATACAGAGTGAAGTAAGCCAAAAGGAAAAACACCAATACAGTATACTAACGCATATATATGGAATTTAGAAAGATGGTAACGATAACCCTGTATACGAGACAGCAAAAGAGACACTGACGTATAGAACAGTCTTATGGACTCTGTGGGAGAGGGAGAGGGTGGGAAGATTTGGGAGAATGGCATTGAAACATGTAAAATATCATGTATGAAACGAGATGCCAGTCCAGGTTCAATGCACGATACTGGATGCTTGGGCCTGGTGCACTGGGACGACCCAGAGGGATGGTATGGGGAGGGAGGAGGGAGGAGGGTTCAGGATGGGGAACACATGTATACCTGTGGTGGATTCATAAAAAAAAAAAAAAAAAAATACATTTTTGTCTACATTGTTTTACCAGCTCCAATGAGGACCTAGAGATTCATTTCATAGAGGTTTTATAACATTGTTTTCTTGTTGGGAGTTTTTATGTCCTAGAATTATTTGTAAACAAACAAGTTTTTATATTCCCTATTCACATGTATATGACTCCAACATTTCATCCAATTTTTTTCTAAAACATTTTTTGAGCCATGAAATAAAATTTTCACCATAAAATGAGAGATAATATTATAAATTGATAGAAAACACCATCTAAAGATAAATGACCCAGTCTTTTATCCCATAGATTATACCCTGAAGTTAAGTAAGACAATTCAATTCCACTCTATTATCTCTGCACTGCTGTGGAGACAGAAGAAACAGGTGTTAACGTTGGTCACTGCTTAAGGAGGTTCCATCATTCTTTAGTCACAAAACGTGTTCATCTCCACAGGGTAGAAAACAAGGCACTAAAGATAGATCATCATCCTCACACTATATAAAAAAAAATGTCCATTTTCCTATTGATAGGATACAGTCAATTGGACAGGTGAAAGTCTCCTTTTAAATATTTTTAGTTTTGAGCTAAAGAGAACGATGTATCAAGAGGACAACTCTTCTAGGGTGAAAATACAGTTGTCATTGTAATGAAAACTAAACCGTAATTTTATATATAATTTTTTTACACAGATGGATCATGAAAAACAAAATGGATAAGTGATTACTGAAAACATGATTGTTTTCCAATAAGCATATTTTCTGATGCTTAAACTAAGAATGCAACCCTGTAATGTGCTTTTCACATTTATTTGGTTTTCACTGAAGAGCAGATAGCCATTATCTTACATTGGGTTTGTTGTCCTAATAAAAAGTACATGATTTATCATGGCTTTTTAAAATTTAGATTTTAAAAGTTAGATCTGCTTACCATGCAGCTATTAAAAATATAATTTTTATCTATAAAAAAATGCATAAATAAAGAGGTACATCCATCCAGGGTAAAATATCAATGGCATTATGTAAATTATGCTAAGCACATTATTTATACAAAATCTTATATATAGTTATTTACTAATGATCAGAAAAAATTAAAGATTTATTTGTACATGCAAATGGATAACCTGTGATAAGCTTAGTCAGTAAAATACTACTTTGCAATAAAAGGAACAAAATATTTATTCAGACAAGAATATGAATGCACCTTAAATATCTTTTAAGTGAAATAAGTCAGATGCCAAGGCTCCATATTTATATGGCCTTCAGAAAAAGATAAACCTGTAGGGGTGAAAACACATCAGTGCCTGCCACGTGTTTTTAGAGGTGAGTTTGCCTCCAAAGACAAGGTACAAGGTAATTTACATATTATGGCTGCTCTCTAGCTGCAAAGAAAGAGCTGAGTAGTTCATGAAGACTGTATGACCCACTGGAAAATAAAATGCTACCTTTATCCCCAACTAAATAATGAGATGCATTAGAAGGTGTAGTTCAGAAACTGTTTTCATCGAATGTCAAAATATAGTTGTCTACGTGAGATACATTCAGCAATATGCATGTTACCACATGTTCTCCATTTAAATGTTATTTTCATTAAACTATTTTTAACATCAAAGTTCAAAAATAAGCACAGAATACCTGCTTTTCATCATAGAACTTGGCTTTACTCTGACAATTGAGGCAAATCCATATTTTTTCTAAAGCATATTGTTGCAGATTTTCATCCAAATGTTTATTTGACCAGATCATATGACAATAACACAGTTCTAGCTACAGTCCAGAAAGGATTATGAATGAGATAAAAATAATAGCAATGAAACAAGAAGCCAAGTTCATGTAACAATGTTTGTTGTTGCCATTAAGTTGTTCAGTAACGTACAACTCTTTGCGACTCCATGGACTTCCCTGTCTTTCATTATCTTCTGGAGTTTTCTCACTCATGTCCATTGAATCAGTGATGCCATCCAACCATCTCATCCTCTGTCATCCACTTCTCCTGTCTTCAATCTTTCCCAGCATCAGGGTCTTTTCCAATGAGTTGGCTCTTCACATTAGGTGGCCAAAGTACTGGAACTTCAGCTTCATCATCAGTCTTTCCAATGAATATTCAGGGTTGATGTTCCTTAGGACTGACTGGTTTGATTTCCAAGGGACTCTAAAGAGTCTTATTCAGCACCACAGTTCAAAAGCATCAGTTCTTCAGTGCTCAGCCTTCTTTATGTTCCAACTCTCACATCAGTACAAGACTACTGCAGAAAACACAGCTTTGACTACACGGAGCTTTTTAATACTCTGTCTAGCTTTGTCATGGTTTTTCTCCCAAGGAACAAGCATCTTTTCATTTTATGCCTGCAGTCACCATCTACGGTGATTTTGGAGCCCAAGGAAATAGTCTGTCACTGTCTCTAGTTTGCCATATCTGTTTGCCATGAAGTGATAGATCTGGTTTGTCATTCCAGTTCCAGAAAAATGGTTGCCTGAGGAGGCCTTACAAATAGCTGTGAAAAGAATAGGAGTGAAAGGCAAAGGAGAAAAGGAAAGATATACCCATCTGAATGCAGAGTTCCAAAGAATATCTAGGAGAGATAAGAAAGACTTCCTCAGTGATCAGTGCAAAGAAATAAAGGAAAACAACAGAATGGGAAAGACTAGAGATTTCTTCAAGAAATATTAGAGATACCAAGGGAACATTTCATGCAAAGATGAGCACAATAAACGGGAGAAATGGTATGGACCTAATAGAAGCAGAAGACATTAAGAAGAGGTGGCAAGAATACATAGAAGAACTATACAGAAAAGACCCTCATGACCCAGATAATCACGATACTGTGATCACTTACTTAGAGTCAGACATCCTGGAATGTGAAGTCAAGTGGGCCTTCAGAAGTATCACTATGAACAAAGCTAGTGGAGGTGGTGGAATTCCAGTTGAGCTATTTCAAACCCTGAAAGAGAATGGTGTCAAAGTGCTGCACAAAATATGCCAGCAAATTTGGAAAACTCAGCAGTGGCCACAGGACTGGAAAGGTCAGGTTTCATTCCAATCCCAAAGAAAGGCAATTCCAAAGAATGCTCAAACTACTGCACAATTGCACTCATCTCACATGTTAGCAAAATAGTGCTCAAAATTCTCCAAGCCAGGCTTCAACAGTAAGTGAACCACAAACTTTCAGATATTCAAGCTGGTTTTAGAAAAAGCAGAGGAAACAGAGATCAAAATGCCAATATCTATTGGATCACCAAAAAAGCAAGAGTTCCAGAAAAACATCTACTTATCCTTTAATGACTATGCCAAACCATTTGACTGTGTGGAAAATTCTGAAAGAGATGGGAATACCAGACCATGAACCTGCTTCCTGAGAAATCTGTATGTAGGTCAAAAAGCAACAGCTAGAACTGGATATGGAACAACAGACTGGTTCCAAATCAGGAATGGAGTATGTCAAGGCTGTGTACAGTCACCCTTCTTATTTAACTTATATGCAGAGTAAATCATGAGAAATGCTGGGTTGGATAAAGCACAAGATGGAATCAAGATTGCTGGGGGAAATATCAATAGCTTCAGATATGCAGATGACACAACCCTTATGGCAGAAAGTAAAGAAGAACTAAAGAGCCTCTTGATGAAAGTGAAAGAGGAGAGTGAAAAAGTTGGCTTAAAACTCAACCTCCAGAAAACTAAGACTATGGTTTCTGGTCAAATCATTTCATTGCAAATAGATGGGGAACAATGGAAACAATGATATACTTTATTTTGGGGGGCTCCAAAATCACTGCAGATGGTGACTGCAGCCATGAAATTAAAAGACACTTACTCCTTGGAAGAAAAGTTATGACCAACCTAGACAGCACTTTAAGAAGCAGAGATATTACTTTGCCAACAAAGGCCGTCTAATCAAAGCTATGGTATTTCCAGTAGTCATGTATGCATGTGAGAGTTGGACTATAAAGAAAACTGAGTGTTGAAGAACTGATGCTTTTGAAATGTGGTGTTGGAGAAGACTCTTGACAGTCCCTTGGACAGCAAGGAGATCCAACCAGTCAATCCTAAAGGAGATCAGTCCTGAATATTCATTGGAAGGACTGATTCTGAAGCTAAAACTCCAATAATTTGGCCACCTGATGTGAAGAACTGACTAATTTGAAAAGACTCAGCTGCTGGGAAAGATTGAAGGTGGGAGGACAAGGGGATGACAGAGGACGAGATGGTTGGATGGCATCACTGACTCAATGGACATGAGTTTGAGTAAACTCCAGGAGTTGGTGATGGACAAGGGAGCCCTGGTGTGCTGCAGTCCATGGGGTCACAAAGAGTTGGACACGACTGAGCAACTGCACTGAACTGAACTGATAGAACTGGATGCCATGATCTTTGTTTTTTGAATGTTGAGTTTAAGCCAGTTTTTACTCTCCTCTTTCACCTTCATCAAAAAGCTCTTTAATTTCTCTTTGCTTTCTGCCATTAAGACAGTGTCATCTGTGCATCTGAGGTTATTGCTATTTCTCGGGGTAAACCTTATACCAGCTTGAGCTTCATTCATACTTCATCCAGTATGAAAAGGCATGTACATGATCCATGGAAAATCACACAAAGATGTGTACCTGAGACCATTCAGAGGTATTCAACCCTAAGTTTAAGTGTAAAAATGTGTATACCTTTAATAAAACCAAAGTAAGTTTGAGTTACAGTTTGAGAATTATGGATTAAAAAATAAAGGTATTGATAAAGATATGGGTTAATAATTATTGATTTTTAAACCTCCTCAAGAGCTTTCCTTGGTGAAACATGAAGCAGACCTCCATACTCAGAGGGCAGGGAGTGACCACAGAAAGTGACAGAACATTCCAGACTGATAGGTGACAGTTTTAATAAGCAAGGGAAGTTCCATATGAGGCTTGCCTTGGGCGGCCAAAGGATGAGTAGATTTCCATACCCACCAGACAGAATGTTGGTGTTTTTATAGAGGTATTACTGGTTCAGTCATGGGTGCCCAGTCAGACAGAAATATCAAATTTCTTTTTCAGATCTGTCTTCAGAGCACTTCTGAGAGTGAAAAAGGCAAGCAAAAGACACAATCTAAGCAAGGGGGATGATGAGAAGCCTCCAATTGTCATGGTCCAGCTGGAGGGTCAAACTTATGGTCAGGTCATCTTGGTGACATCCTCCAATAATAAAATAGCATTCTAGAAGCATAAAGGTATGCTTAGGTATAGTTATATACATAGCTATAGTCATAGCCATATATGTAACAATATACATCTAAAGTATATACATAATCTATGTTTTCCAACTCCAGCTGCAGTTGGAGAGCATAAATTTTATAATTTCTTAATAAAATCACAAAATGAGGTATAATCATACCATATGATATGTGTTTATACCTAGTCAATCATAAATAGTTTTGCATGTGTGTCTGTGAGTGTGTGTGCTCACTCAGTCATGTCTATTTGCAACCATGTGAACTGTAGCCCACCAGGCTCCTTTGTCCATGGAATTATCCAGACAAGAAGATTGAATGAGTTGCTATTTCCTTCTCCAGGGGATCTTCCTGACTCAGGAATCAAATCCATGTCTCTCAAGTCTCCTGAACTGACAGGTGGATTCTTTATCACTGAGCCATCTGGGAAGGATAATTCTGCATCAGTTAGTTCAGTCGCTCATTTGGGTCCGACTCTTTGTGACCCCATGGACTGCAGCACACAAGGCCTCCCTTGTCCATCAACAACTCTTGGAGCTTATTCAAACTCATGTCCATTGAGTTGGTGATGCCATGCAACCATCCCATCCTCTGTCATCCCCTTCTCCTCCCACCTTCAATCTTTCCCAGCATCAGACTCTTTTCAGATTAGTCAGTTCTTCACATCAGGTAGCCAAAGTATTGGAGTTTTAGCTTCAGAATCAGTCCTCCCAATGAATATTCAGGACTGATTTCCTTTAGGATGGACTGGTTAGATCTCCTTGCTGTCCAAAGGACTCTCAAGAGTCTTCTCCAACACCATAGTTCAAAAGCATCAACTCTTCAGTACTCAGCCTTCCTTATAGTCCAACTCTCATATCCATTCATGACTACTGGAATAACTATAGCTTTGAGTAGATGGACCTTTGTCAGTAAAGTGATGTCTCTGCTTTTTAATATGCTGTCTAGGTTGGTCATAACTGTTCTTCCAAGGAGCAAGCATCTTTTAATTTCATGGCTGCAGTCACTAGACTGACCTTTGTTGGGAAAATAATGTCCCTGCTTTTTAATATGTTGTCTAGGTTGGTCACGGAGAAGGCAATGGCAACCCACTCCATATTCTTGCCTGGCAAGTCCCATGGATGGAGGAGCCTGGTAGGCTGCAGTCCATGGGGTCGCTAGGAGTCAGACACGACTAAGCGACTTCACTTTCACTTTTCACTTTCATGCATTGGAGAAGGAAATGGCAACCCACTCCAGTGTTCTTGCCTGGAAAATCCAAGGGATGGGGGAGCCTGGTGGGCTGCCATCTCTGGGGTCGCACAGAGTCATACATGACTGAAGCGACTTAGCAGCAGCTGCAGCAGCTACGTTGGTCATAGCTTTTCTTCCAAGGAGCAACCATCTTTTAATTACTCATAAATACTTGCCTTCCTACATTTTCTTCCTACAGAGTAAAACACTAGTAATGGAACTTTTCTGAAATTTACCTACTCCAAGTAGTGGTAAAGTTCATCATACAATACATTGATCTCATTTCATTTCCCATAGTTTTTAATATGCTATCTTGACAACATTTTGCTAATGCTTTAAAATTTTATTTTTTTCATTTCCTAATTATGTGAAAATATGAATGAATAAACATAGAAATAACTGTCTGTAAAGGAATGCACACTCATGTTGACAGTGGTATATTTAAGTCACCATACATTTTCATATCATGTGCCCTTAATTTCTCTTTAAGATATGTTTCTGAGTCTTATAATTAGACTGCCTTAAAATTATATTATTTTAAAGCAGGAACAAATAAGGAATAGGGATATTCTCAATATCTTGTAAACAATGTTGCATCTTTCAGTGGCCCATGACTATACTCAGCCATTTATATACTCTATTGTTAACTTTTTTTTTAAATTTTATTTTATTTTTAAACTGTACTATATTGTATTAGTTTTGCCAAATATTGAAATGAATCCGCCACAGGTATACCCACGTTCCCCATCCTGAACCCTCCTCCCTCCTCCCTCCCCTACCCTCCCTCTGGGTCATCCCAGTGCACCAGCCCCAAGCATCCAGCACCGTACATCGAACCTGGACTGGCGACTCGTTTCATACATGATATTATACATATTTCAATGCTATTCTCCCAAATCTCCCCACCCTCTCCCTCTCCCACAGAGTCCATAAGACTGATCTATACATCGGTGTCTCTTTTGCTGTCTCGTACACAGGGTTATTGTTACCATCTTTCTAAATTCCATATATATGCGTTAGTATACTGTATTGGTGTTTTTCTTTCTGGCTTACTTCACTCTGTATAATAGGTTCCAGTTTCATCCATCTCATTAGAACTGATTTAAATGTATTCTTTTTAATGGCTGAGTAATACTCCATTGTGTATATGTACCACTGCTTTCTTATCCATTCATCTGCTGATGGGCATCTAGGTTGCTTCTATGTCCTGGCTATTATAAACAGTGCTGCGATGAATGTTGGGGTACACGTGTCTCTTTCCCTTTTGGTTTCCTCAGTGTGTATGCCCAGCAGTGGGATTGCTGGATCATAAGGCAGTTCTATTTCCAGTTTTTTAAGGAATCTCCACACTGTTCTCCATAGTGGCTGTACTAGTTTGCATTCCCACCAACAGTGTAAGAGAGTTCCCTTTTCTCCACACCCTCTCCAGCATTTATTGCTTGTAGACTTTTAAAGCAACTTCTAGGAATGAAATTGCCATGTAGCTAAATTATGTGATTTTGATGATCAATTCTAAAAAATAAAGTTTCATTGTTTTGGTTTTAGTTTCTTGATAAATCCAACTTGAAAGCAGTACACTGTGAGGTTAGAATTCCTTCCAAAATGTCAGCCGCGTATCGGGAAAACACAACACTTGGAGGTTATAGAGCATGTTAGTGATTCAGCTGGGCAGACGGAGGTCACTTGGGACAGATGGTAAAAGCATACTGTGTATTCAAAACATACTTGCTATTTTACAACTTACACGACAAAATCCAATCACTGAGTTTAGCAAATCCCTTTATCTTCTGCTTTCATTGCCACCTGAAGACATTACATGTGATGCAAGGATTATTGTCCATTAATGTGCTTCTCTTCAGAAATATCTGTATGAAGAAGCTCAAATATTCACAGAATGAAAATGCCTTCAGCATCTCAAGAACATTGCCTATCACCAAATAAAAAATTACTTTTAAAGGTAGGTGAAAGTTGAATACTATCTACTTCCTCCAGATGATATTTCTTTCTGTAAGGAAATATTTTATGAAAGCACCAGTGTCTTAAAGGTTTGTATTTCACTTTCTAAAATGAATAGTTATTGGTATCTAATTAGTATACTTAGATTTAAAGTAGGAAATTCCCTATCATGAGCAGATCAAATGATTTAGCTATGGAAAGTAGTAGAATTGAAATTTTTATTCACTTTGCTAAGTATTGACAGGAACATACATCAGGTGAGATGTGTATGTGAATTTTGAAACATATACAATTAAAAGTCTGTGTGTGTTATAAGGTTTATAAACCTATTTTTCTGTCCTTTATCTAGATTTTACTTAGCACATATGAACTTCGTTTGCATGAATGTCAAGGCACTTCAATCGTGTCTGGCTCTTTGCAACCCTATGGACTGCGGCTCACGAGGCTTCTCTGTCCATGGGATTTTCCAGACAAGAATACTGGAGTGGATCACCATGCCCTCCTCCAGGGTATCTTCTTGACCTAGGGATCGAGCCTGCATCTCTCTTGCCTTCTGTATTGTCAGGTGAATTCTTTACCACTGCACCATCTGGGAAGCCCAAGCTTCCTTTAATATTTTGTAAATAACTTGTTATGTACAAATGTATATATATACACACATACTAATATAAATATATTAAATTCCACAATAATTTCAAACTTAATGAAAATAACTTTGTAATATTATTTGAACTGATATTAACAGTAAACTTATAGTCAACATTATATGTTTGTGAAAAACTGTAGGGATGTGGGGGCTTCCCAGGTGGCACTAGTGGTAAAGAATCCACGTACCAATGCAGGAGACTTAAGAGATGGTGGTTTGATCCCTGGATCAGGAAGATTCCCTGGAGGCATGCATCAGCAACTCACTCCAGTATTCCTGCCTGGAGAATCCCATGGACTGAGGACCTGCCTAGTGGGCTACAGTCCATAAGGTTACAAAGAGACAGGACTGAAGCAGCATAACACACACACACACACTCACACACACACACACACACACACACACACACACACACGGATTTTTAAGCGTCTGACATTTTTGTTTAAATTATTAATAAGTGTTTGATTTTACTGTTTTCTCATGGAGAATTTTGCATTAGATATTATGGATCCCATTTTATTTGTTCTAGTTCTCGTATGGGCCAAAAACTGGGCACTTATATATACCCCCAAAAAAGTACATTCACTGAATTCAGCATGGGTTCCAATGTAATGCCAAACTGCACAATTCTAAAATGTTTCAGATGGTGACATTTTTAAAACTTATTTCCAGGCATGTGTGTCGTTTCTTTCAATATTCTGTTTGTCTTCTGAACAAACTTCCCTGGATGGTTAGTTTCTTCTAACATACCAGCAAAGGTCTGTCTAGCCAAAGCTATGGTTTTTCCAGTAGTCATGTATGGATGGGAGAGTTGGACTATAAAGAAAGCTGAGCACTGAAGAATTGATGCTTTTGAACTGTGGTGTTGGAGAAGACTCTTGAGAGTCCCTTGGACCGTGAGGAGATCCAACCAGTCCATCCTAAAGGAAATCAGTCCTGAATATTCACTGGAAGGACTGATTCTGAAGCTGAAACTCCCATAATTTGGCTACCTGATGTGAAGAACTGACTCATGGAAAAGACCCTGATGCTGGGAAAGATTGAAGGCGGGAAGAGAAGGGGATGACAGAGGATGAGATGGTTGGATGGCAGCAGCGACATGATGGACCTGAGTTTGAGTAAACTCTGAGAGATGGTGATGGACGAGGAAGCCTGACATGCTGCTGTCCATGAGGTCACAAAGAATTGGACATGACTGAGCAACTGAACTGAACATACCCTTAATTTCACAATGTCAAGGTTAAGGGCTGGTTTCATAGATGTGTGAATAGTATAGTTCTATAGGCCACAAAGAGTCACATACTTGAGGTTAAATATGTTGTGATTACTGTCTTTAATTTTTGTTCATTTTACCCTTGAATTTACATGACCTAACTGATGTTCACTGAGATGGGGAAGCAGATTGCAGAATGCTGTAGCAACCTTTGCTTTCTTCCTATCCCGGTGGTGTGTGGAGGATCTAGGTCAGGTTGTTGCAACACCCTGCATCAACCCGGTATAACTCTCCCAATATATTCTTCCTGGCATCCTCAACAAAAAGTAATTAGCCATGAATGTAAAATTTTATTTTGAGATTTTCCAATCTGTTTATTTATGTGTTATATATGTGCCAGTACCAAAATATTTTTTATTACTTTAGGTTTGCAATAATAATTGAAATATAGAAGTGTGATATCAACAACTGTGTTTTTTATTTTTAATTTTTCCTAGATTATTTTGGTAATTCCTGGGGGTTTGATTGTGCCCTCCAAAAAAGGTAAGTTGAAACTGAAATGCATATATCACAGGTGATAATATGATTGTATTTAGAGATAGAGCTTTGCAGACATAATCAAGTTAAAAGGTCATTTTCTAGGGTGAGCTCTAGTCCAATAAAACAATTATCATTATAAGAAGAGAAAATAAAGACAGGGAGAACTCTATGTGAAGACACACACTCACAGACATAGAGGGAAGATGGTTATTTTAAAGTGGAGAAAAAATAAGGAGTTATGTTAATTTAAGCCAAGGATCACCTGGTGGTACCAGAAGATGAAAGAGAAGGGAAGGATCATCATTTAAGGTTTCATAGGAAGTCATTTGCCATTTGTTTTCTATGTGCCTATTTATTTATTTACTCACTTATTTTTCTGTTCATCCATCGTGATTTGGGCTAAACAAATTATTTTTATAGAAAGCTTATTATTTTTGTTTCTTATATTTTTAATTTCTTATAGATTATGCTAGGGTTTTAATTAACATCTTAATATAAAACAATTTAGTTCAAATTTGTAAAACCATAACTTTAGTATACAAGAGAAATAAAGTAAAACATTTCACTCCAGTAGAGATCCTTTCCCTCCTCCTTCCTTTGTGCTAAATTATCAGGAAAACTACAATTTTTTAGATAGTAAATCCATCAACAAGATTTGCCATTTAATTTTTAGTAACTTTGTTGAACAAATTCTCAAAAATTTATATTTTTGACATTTGGGACCAATGAGGTTTCTGCTTAACTTAGTTGACTGAACAGAAGTTTTCTCAAATGCCTTGAACCCAGCATTTTCAGATGTGCTCTCTATATTTATTGGGTCATGTCCCACCACTCTAGTTTGTAAATGTTTCTTAGCCTTTCTGTTCAGAAAGAGTCCAAAATCCAGCCATAGAATTTTACAGTGTTTTTCCTGACCATATATGTGCCTGAAAAGAAAGAAAGTGAAGTCGCTCAGTCATGTCTGACTCTATGTGACCCCATGGACTATAGCCTACCAGGCTCCTCTGTCCATGGGATTTTCCAGGCAAGAATTCTGGAGCGGGTTGCCATTTCCTTCTCCAGGAGATCTTCCTGATTCAGGGATTGAACCTGGGTCTCCCACATTGTAGGCAGATGCTTTACCGTCTGAACCACCAGGGAAGTTCATATATGTGCCTAGCCTGCCCCATTTCCATTATGTCAGAGTTTTTCATGTCCCCCATACCTCTCACTCACTACATTTTTATTTTAAATTTTATCTCTAGCCACATGTTTGGAAATCAACAACCCTCTCTCACTTCGTGATGCTATATAACTCTTTCTCATTGTTTTCAACTATTGACTTGGGAATAGGACTTTTTCCACTGAAAAGCTCTTAGTGAAGTCAGATGAAGACAAACCTTGTGAATGAGGCTATTCTAGACAACTGTCTCACAGGTCACATATTGACAATCCTTGGGAATAAGAGTTTAGCGCAACTCAAAACCTGTTCTACTTTCTCCAATGGCTGCTGTCCTTCTGGTTCACACAGCTACTCTGATTTTGAGGCTGCTGTTTTAATGGTTACTGTGCAGCTGAACAGCAGGATGTGTGTGCGCTAAGTTGCTTCAGTCATATCTGACTCTTTGCAACCCTAGGGACTGTAGGCTCCCAGGCTCTTCTGTCCATGGGATTCTCCAGGCAAGAATACTGGAGTGGGTTGCTGTACCCTCCTCCAAGAGATCTTCCTGACCCAGGGATCATACCCTTGTCTACTGTGCCTCCTTCACTGCAGGCAAATTCTTTACCTACTGAACCATCAGGGAAGCCTAACCAGGCTAGTACAGCAAAGCAAAGGTTGTTTGAGTAAGGCCTGCTAAGTCATTTCAGTCGTGTCCGACTCTGTGCGACCCCATAGACGGCAGCCCACCAGGCTCCGCCGTCCCTGGGATTCTCCAGGAAAGAACACTGGAGTGGGTTGCCATTTCCTTCTCCAATGCATGAAAGTGAAAAGGGAAAGTGAAGTCACTCAGTCGTGTCTGACTCTTAGCAACCCCATGGACTGCAGCCTACCAGGCTCCTCCATCCATGGGATTTTCCAGGCAAGAGTACTGGAGTGGGGTGCCATTGCCTTCTCCTAGCCACAGACAACTTTACATTCCCCTGGATCCCCCTCAGCTCTTTAATTAATTCTTACAATGTTTCACAGTTTGTAACTTTGCATTTGGAATGCAAAGTATTTTTTAGATGAGAAATACTTTAGTAAAGTAAGGGAAAAAGTAAGTTTGAGAATTAAAAATAAAATTAAATCTGTAAATTCAGGTAAAACTTTTCAAAAAAGAAATAAAAGTCCATTATGAGAAGGTAAAAAGTACTTAGAGGAGGAAAAAATAAACTTCCTTTGTCTCAACCCTCCCCCAAGAATAATTACATCAATGAAGTGAAGTGAAATGAAAGTCACTCAGTTATGCCTGACTCTTTGTGACCCCATGAACTATACAGCCCTTGGAATTCTCCAGAATACTGGAGTGGGTAGCCTTTCCCTTCTCAAGGGGATCTTCCCAATCCAGGGATCAAACCCTGGTCTCCTACTTTACAGGCAGATTCTTTACAAATTGAGCCACACGGGAAGTCCAATTATATCAATAAATGTTTTCAAAATTATGGTAAGGATCAGATCAAGTAGGACTAGGTATGAGGTAAAACCTGTACTGAAAATACTTTACTTCCTGTTGCTATGGCAGTAGGATGTCCTCTTTATCTTAAGGGTATTATAAGAAAAGAAATGTACTTGAAGTAAATATTTAAGGAGGTGGGATGTGGAAGGATCAAATATATTTACCACTACATGAGGAAGAATATGAAAATATGTTTAGAAAGATTTGTGTTCCTGAGAACTGTGAGGAGAAAAAAAGGATTTTCTATTCATGCATCTATGTATCTATCTGTTTATCTAGCTCTAATCTATATACCAATATTAAATTGAGCTTCTATTATTGAGGCAAAATAAAAGAGAGAACTTTTAGTTACTGATGTGCTCTTGCATTTCTTGCTGACTGTTGTGAGGTTTAAGATTTTAATAATTCCTATGGCTGTATATAAGTTCAGGGTTTTGCTTGCTTTTGCTTTGTACACTCTTTTGTTTGGAAAGCATCTTTAAAAGTCAGACAAGCAAAATATAGTTAGGCATACTTGCAAAGTTGGGGGGACCATCCCCTTGTGTTCTGGGGGGACTAGAACATAATTTGCAAATATCTGAGACAAGAAGAATCTTTGAGGAACTAATTAGGACTTTCAATCACTGAGGACCTTGTAAATTATCATCTTCCATGAACCCTAAGATGAATCCTCCAGGTGGAATATATTGATATATTGAATGAACCGCAAACATTTAAGGTGATATTTAACTTCAAGGGAGTGTGGAAAGCCTGGTTATGCATCACAGAAAACATGTTTTGTCCATTTTTTATACCTCAGTTATGAGAATTTTCTTCATACAGATATGCTTCATCTGTATTTTTCCATTTATGAATTTGGATGGAACCAAAGGGATTTCATAGATGATTACAGCTAGTATGTATGCAAGAGAAGCTTTGGAAAAATTGTTATACATATATTTGTATTTTTGACACACTTTTTAGTATTTCTATCTCTTTCATCAGAAAAATAGATATCTGAGTCCAATATGTTTATAAACTCATTGAATATCTAATCATTTAATTTAAAATATAATGGTTGATATGGTAATAATTAAACATGTAAATAACATGTAGAAGAAATATAACTGCTGGAAATAAGTTACTTTTTATTTTTGGATAGTAAAATTTCTTTACTTTTCCTCAAAGTTACAAATAGATATAAAATATACCTGAAAGTAGAAATAAAGCACAATAAAATATTTGAAATTTAGTTCTAATTCAGTTGCTGCTGCTAAGTTGCTTCAGTCTTGTCCAACTCTGTGCGACCCCATAGACGGCATCCCACCAGGCTCCCCCGTCCCTGGGATTCTCCAGGCAAGAACACTGGAGTGGGTTGCCGTTTCCTTCTCCAATGCATGAAAGTGAAAAGTGAAAGTGAAGTTGCTCAGTCGTGTCCAACTCTAGCGACCCCATGGACTGCAGCCTACCAGGCTCCTCCGTCCATGGGATTTTCTAGGCAAAAGTACTGGAGTGGGGTGCCATTGCCTTCTCCATCTAATTCAGTTAGGGAAAGTCAATTAACTCTGTGTCTGGGTTTTTTATTTACTTGTATTTTGTTTTGGGACAATCATATCTGACCTTTATACATCATTAGGTTTTAGTGAGGATACATGAGAATATGTTTTGGATACACTTTATAACCCATGGAACCTCATATAGCTATAAACAATATAGTTATATTATGATCTGACAATATAGCTATACTCATGATCTGACAAAATAAAGCACACAATCAATCTGAAAACATAAATTTCACCCTGAAAATTAACTCGGAGAATTTTGAGATTTGGGTTTCATGTAACAGCTACTGAGTAACATAATCAATATTACCCTCAAATTTAGTTCTTAAATTGACACAGATATACTGTTAAAAAATCAATGGCCCTTGTATGGCCTCAATAATGGCTAGAGAGAAGAAAGTTAAATTGAAATCTAGTGAAGACATTTCTTTTGGAAAATGACATTATTTGTGCAGGTGCTTTTCCTTCAGATGATCTAATACAGAGATTTAGTACTTGATGATACTCAGAGACTAGAGAGCTGAGCTAGTTATTCTCAAATATGCAAATTATCAAACTTTTGGCAGCTGCTCAATTACAGCAAAAAATTAGGCTTATCTAGCACTCAAGTATCAGCTCACATTCTTGTAAATTTCTGCCTTTGTGATTCAAATCCCTACTGATTTGCTGACAGCAATAGTTAACATGACTTCCCTGGTGGCTCAGATAGTAAAGCGTCTGTCTAGAATGCGGGAGACCTGGGTTCGATCCCTGGGTCGGGAAATTCCCTGGAGAAGGAAAAGGCAACCCACTCAGTACTCTTGCCTAGAAAATCCCAGGGACAGAGGAGCCTGGTGTCCATGGAGTCGCAAAGAGTCGGACACGACTGAGCGACTTCACATTCACATTCATTCAATAGTTAACATGTGAATTGTTTTTCACTCATGTTTATTGGTCAGAATATATGTACTTGGAAAATGTTTCAGTGCCATTTAGAGGATATCTCATTTAACCTTTTGATTTTGAGGTCTATACAAATAATTTTCTGAAAGCAAAAAATGGCTCCTTTATTAATAATCTGAGACAAAAGGTCTTATACCTGTGACAATCTGGTCAACAACAAAATATCCATGACACCCTCAAAAGGAACAACTTGATGGATTATGACAGAAGCAATATTGTTTACAAAATAATGAGATGATAAAATAATGATTAGCTGATATGTTCTAGTCTGGTTACTCTGTGGTTGAAGTTGTCTCCTCATTTGAATTACACGTTGTACATAAGCATATAAATTATAACTTCATAAACTCAATGTCTAAAATATTTGTATGAAAGCAATGACAAAATCAGATCAACAAGTAAAAATATAGCTGGTATTTTCCTTGGAATGTCTTATTGTTGTATTAATAATTAGCTAATTTATCCCAAACAATTTTAAAATGGTCAAGTACATAGTTATAGAAAAAATGAAAATATTAATAATAGTATAAATGCATAAGTAGTCTTGATAAAATGGTTAAATTTATTTATTGAAATATTTTAAGAACATGAAACACTTTCAGAAGTCTAATATACACTGATAATGTATTATTAAATGATAAAGATTCTCTCAGATAAAGCATAATGAGTGAGATAATACTGAAATTAAAATATCTGCTAGGTATCTCTGTATTAGGGTTTATTTTATTTTTCTTCATATATTTCTCCTTTTTTTGTCTCAGATTTCTCAATCAACAGGTTAGTTTTAAAAATCAGTAAAATAGAAATATTATTTTAAAATAAACACTTTTTAAAATTTAATATCTACAAGTGCTCAAGCAGGTCCTACATGAATTTTAGACCATTAAAGATACATGTTGAGTTTTCCAGGTGATTTAGTGATAAAGAATCTGCCTGCAATACAGGAGGTGTGGGCTCAATCCCTGGGCCAGGAAAGTCCCCTGGAAAAGCAAATGTCAACCCATTCCAGTATTCTTGCCTGGGAAATCCTATGGACAGAGGAGCCTAATGGACTAGAGTCCGTGCAGTCTCAAAAGAGTTGGACATGACTTAGCGATTAAACAATACAACAAAAGATATGCATAAGCTTACTGATATAATTGAATTATATGAGGTATTTTTTTAAGATATACATTATTACCTTTGTTCAGAACTAAAAAATGTATCTTTCAAAACTAACTTTTTCTTATTAATTCCCAGGTATAAGTACTGTGGCTATTTGACAAAGCATATTTATTATTAGATGGGAGCATATATTGCATCTTGGATGGCATCCAATCTTATAAGGTGTTATTTCTAATTTTTGAGATATATCTTTCATATTCCTACATACCATAAAAGTCATCACTTCTCTATGATGGAGTACCCAACAAAATCAATGATCATTTTTCTACAGAATTCTCTAAAACAATTATACAGACAGAAAATGTGCAGAATACTATCACTGGTTATGAAAAAATGCTTGATACAAGACATTTACAGATGGTGATTTTGACAGAGGCAGGAGACACAGGAGCAGAAGATCCCCTGGAGCAGGAAATGGAACCCACTCCAGTATGCTTACCTGGAAAATTCCATGGGCAGAAGAACCTGGTGAGCTACAGTCCATGGAGTCACAAAAGAGTCAGACATGGCTGAGCCATTAAGCACTATGATATTCAGAATAGATAACCATAAGGACCTACTGTATAGCATAGGGAACTATACTCAATATTTTGTAATAATCTATAAGGAAAAATAATCTGAAAACAGTTTATACATATATGTTTATATATAATTGAATTACTTTGCTGTACACCTAACATTAACACAATGTTGTAAATTAACTATGTGTGTGTTAATTGTTCACTCGTGTCTGACTCTTTGCAACCCCATGGACTGTGGCCCTCCAGGCTCCTAATCCAAGGAATTCTCTAGGAAGGAATACTGGAGCCATTTCTCTCCTGCATTGTAGACAGATTCTTTACCATCTAAGCCACCAAGGAAGCCCTAAATTAACTATAGTCCAATATAAAATAAACAAATAAAATTAAATAAATACCATGGACTTGAAGAGTTTCTATTGAAAGATCAGCTGTTATCCTTATGGGAATCGCCTTGTGTGTTATTTGTTGTTTTTCCCTTGCTGCTTTTAATATCTGTTCTTTGTGTTTGATCTTTGTTAAAGTAATTAACCTCCAATTAAAATAAATAAATTTATATTAAAAAAAAAATAAATAAATATGTGGAAAGAAAAAAAAAAGAAAACTACTGCCTGAGCGTCAGGCTGCTAATCTAGCACACATCTGAGGACTGGCTGCAGTCATCCTCAGAGAGCAGAGAAACCAGTGCACCTCTCGCCTGCCATTCCCTAAAACCAGTTCCAAGTCAGTAGTAGCCTCTTGGTAGGAACTTCTACACTGTAGCCTTGCAAGTGATTTTTTGTTGTAGTTGTGCTTATTTTTGGATTTGACACCAGAAGCAAAGATAACAAAAGCAAAAAAAAATAAATACATAAATAAGAAGTAGGACTATAAGAACAAGAAAAACAATAAACTTCTGTTCCACAAAAGAAACCATCAAAAAATTAAAAGGCAAACTGGAATGGAAAAAAAAGAAAAATCAATCCTAATGTCTGATAAGAGTTAACATCTGAAGTATATGAAGAATGATACACTGTTCAATTTAATAGAAGAGCATCCCAAATTACCAAAATTGATTTAAAAATGAGAAGAGGAACTCAATTCATATTTTTCCAAGGAGGCCAACAGCCTAAATATCAGTTCAGTTCAGTTCAGTCTCTCAGTCGTGTCTGACTCTTTGCAACCCCACCAACCATAGAATGCCAGGCCTCCCTGTGAATCACCAACTCCTGGAGTCCACCCAACCCATGTCCATTGAGTCAGTGATGGCATCCAATGATCTTATCCTCTGGCATCCCCTCCTCCTCCTGCCCAAAATCTTTCCCAGCAACAGGGTCTTTTCCAATGAGTCAGCACTTCGCATCAGGTGGCCAAAATATTGGAGTTTCAGCTTCAACATCAGTCCTTCCAATGAACACATAGGACTGATCTCCATTAGGATGGACTGGTTGGATCTCCTTGCAGTCCAAGGGACTCTTAAGAGGCTTCTCCAGCACAACAGTTCAAAAGCATCAATTCTTTGGCACTCAGCTTTCTTTTTAGTCCAAATCTCACATCTATACATGACGACTGGAAAAACCATAGCCTTGACTAGACCGACCTTTGTTGGCAAAGTAATGTCTCTGTTTTTTAATATGCTGTCTAGGTTGGTCAGAACTTTTCTTCCAAGGAGTAAGCATCTTTTAATTTCATGGCTGCAGTCACCATCTGCAGTGATTTTGGAGCCCCCCCAAATAAAGTCAGTCACTGTTGCCACTGTTTCCTCATCTATTTCCCATGAAGTGATGGGACCGGATGCCATGATCTTCGTTTTCTTAATGTTGAGCTTTAAGCCAAATTTTTCACTATCCTGTTTCACTTCCTTCAAGAGGCTCTTTAGCTCTTCTTCACTTTCTGCCATAAGGGTGGTGTCATCTGCATATGTGAGGTTATTGATATTTCTCCTGGCAATCTTGATTCAAGCACATGATTCCTCCAGCCCAGTGTTTCTCATGATGTACTCTGCATATAACTTAAATAAGCAGGGTGACAATATACAGCCTTTACATAATCTCTTTCTTATTTGGAACCAGTCTGTTGTTCCATGTCCAGTTCTAACTCTTGCTTCTTGACCTGCATAGAGATTTCTCAAGAGGCAGGTCAGGTGCTCTGGTATCCCCATCTCTTTTAGAATTTTCCACAGTTTATTGTGATCCACACAGTCAAAGGCTTTGGCATAGTCAATAAAGCAGAAATAGATGTTTTTCTGGAGCTCTCTTGCTTTTTCGATGATCCAACAGATGTTGGCAATTTGATCTCTTGTTCCTCTGCTTTTCTAAAACCAGCTTGAACATTTGGAAGTTCATGGTTCATATACTGCTGAAGTCTGGCTTGGAGAATTTTGAGAATTACTTTTCTAGCATGTGAGATGAGTGAAATTGTGTGGTAGTTTGAACATTTTTTGTCATTGCCCTTCTTTGGGATTGGAATGAAAACTGACCATTTCCAGTCCTGTGGCCACTGCTGAGTTTTCCAAATTTGCTGGCATATTGACGGAAGCACTTTCACAGCATCATCTTTTTGGATTTGAAATAGCTCAACTGGAATTCCATCACCTCCACTAGCTTTGTTTGTAGTGCTGTTTCTTAAGGCCCACTTGACTTCACATTCCAGGATGTCTGGCTCTAGGTGAGTGATCACACCATCATGATTATCTGAGTCATGAAGATCTTTTTTGTACATTTGTTCTGTTTATTCTTGCCACCTCTTCTTAATATCTTCTGCTTCCGTTAGGTCCATACCATTTCTGTCCTTTATTGAACCCATCTTTGCATAAAATGTTCCACTGATATCTTTAATTTTCTTGAAGAGATCTCTAGTCTTTCCCATTCTACTATTTTCCTCTATTTCTTTGCATTGATCTTTGAGGAAGGCTTTCTTATCTCTCTTTGCTATTCTTTGGAACTCTGCATTCAAATGGGTATATCTTTCCTTTTCTCCTTTGCTTTTCACTTCCCATCTTTTCACAGCTATTTGTAAGGCCTCCTCAGACAGCCATTTTGCTTTTTTGCATTTCTTTTCCTTGGGGATGGTCTTGATTCCTGTCTCTTGTACAATGTCACAAACCTCCGTCCATAGTTCATCAGGCACTCAGTCTATCAGATCTAGTCCCTTAAATCTATTTCTCACTTCCACTGTATAGTCATAAGGGATTTGATTTAGGTCATACCTAAATGGTCTAGTGGTTTTCCCCACTTTCTTCAATTTACGTCTGAGTTTGGCAATAAGGAGTTCATGATCTGATCCAAAGTCAGCTCCCAGTCTTGTTTTTGCTGACTGTATAATCTTCTCCATCTTTGGCTGCAAAGAATATAATCAATCTGATTTCAGTGTTGACCATCTGGTGATGTCCATGTGTAGAGTCTTCTCTTGTGTTGTTGGAAGAGGGTGTTTGCTACGACCAGTGCGTTCTCTTGTCAGAATTTTATTAGCATTTGCCCTGCTTCATTTCGTACTCCAAAGCCAAATTTGCCTGTTACTCCAGGTGTTTCTTGGCTCCCTACTTTTGCATTCCTGTCCCCTATAATGAAAAGGACATCTTTTTGGGGTGTTAGTTCCAGAAGATCTTTTAGGTCTTCATAGAACTGTTCAACTTCAGCATTACTGCTTGGGGCATAGACTTAGATTACCGTGGTATTGAATGGTTTGCCTTGGAAATGAGCAGAGATCATTTTGTCTTTTTGATATTGCATCCAAGTACTGCATTTCGGACTCTTTTGTTGACCATGATGGCTACTCCATTTTTTCTGAGGGATTCCTGCCTGCATTAGTAGATATAATGGTCATCTGAGTTAAATTCACCCATTCCAGTCCATTGCAGTTTGCTGATTCCTAGAATGTCGACATTCACTCTTGCCACCTCCTGTTTGACCACTTCCAATTTGCCTTGATTCATGGACCTAACATTCCAGGTCCCTATACAATACTGCTCTTTACAGCATCAGACCTTTCTTCTATCACCAGTCCCATCCACAACTGGGTGTTGTTTTTGCTTTGGCTGCATCCTTTCATTCTTTCTGAAGTTATTTCTCCACTGATCTCCAGTAGCATATTGGGCACCTACTGACCTGGAGAGTTCATCTTTCAGTGTCCTATCTTTTTGCCTCATCATGATGTTCATGGGGTTCTCAAGGCAAAATATTGAAGTGGTTTATCATTCTCTTCTCCAGTATCAGAGAGATGCAAATCAAAATCACAATGAGAATCATCTCATACTTGTTAGAAGTGTTACCATAAAAAAGACAAAAGGATAAAAATGCTGAAGAGTGGGTACAGTGTTGGTGGGAACATGAACTGGTATAACCACATGGAGAATAGTATGGAGGTTTGTCAAAAAATGAAATTAGAACTACCATTTGACCCAATCATCCCACTTCTTGTTTATATCCAAAAGAAGTAAAGCCATTCTACGACAGAGATATCTGCATTTCTAAGTTCTCTGAAGCATGAATTCACAATAACCAAGGTACGAAAACACACCAAGTGTCCACCAATGGATGAATGGCTCAAGAAAATATGGTGTATATAGACAATGAAATATTGTTCAGCCTCAAGAAGAAAGAAATCCTGTCCTGTATGACCACATAAATGAGCCTGCAGGACATTAGTCAGTGAAATAAGTCAGAGGAAAAGACAAATTCTGCACGGTATCACATGCTATGTGTGTGGGACCTAAAAATTTGTTTTGAATTCCTTGAAATGATGTAGAAAAGTGATTGTCAAGGGATTGCTGGGGGGAAGAATGGAAATTGAGAGAGTGGCGTGAATACAGACTTTCAGTTATAAGATCAATAAGGTCTGTGAATCTCATGTATTACATGGTGACTATAGTTGATAACTTTGTATTGTACAATTGAAATTTACTCAATGTAGAACCTCAGTATTCTCACCAATACAAAACAAAAACAAAAAACAAATAAACTGGACCAGACCAACAAGTGTTAAATGTGTAAGGTGGTGGATGCATTAAAAAAATAAAAAATCTTCCTTGGTTTTCTGTGATACCTTCATGAATGCTTGACCCAGGTCACTGATTCCAGGATTCTAGTTCTTCTTTTCTTTATGCCCTCCTCTTTTCATTTCTTTGTCATCCAGTAAATAAGAAGACAATAGAACAGTAGAACTTAGATTATCACCCTTGATAGTCTTAAATAAGAAGTTCTAAAACTTTTTTAGTATAAAATTGAAGTTGCTGCTTTAGGATACAGCAAACCTGGAAACATTTGCCACTTGTAAACATGACCTATATGAATCATTAATGGCATGGGGGATCTCCTGCTAAGAAAATAAATGATCTGCTTTGTGCAGAGTGGTAAGCCATGACTTTTGGTCATAGGCAAGATGAGAGAATCAGGCATCAAATAAAGTCACTTGAAAATAGGAGAGTGCTTAGGATTTCCAGGAGGAAGATTTATTTTGCTTTATATTTCAATCATTTCTTAAGGTCAATATCAGGAGTATTACCAGCATCTGCAAACATTAATAAGAATGGCTTACAGCACAACACATTATTTGAGGAAATTTAGTATGTGAAGGTCAAAGAAGAACATTTTTCATTTAGTATTTGTTTCTTCAAACTAACGATACAGCACCCTAAAACGTTACTGAAAATGGCCAAATTCATATAAGGTTAGCAATATCAAGATAAATATATATACACAAAATCTTTTGGAAAACTCTCTTGGCAAATAGTAAAGTCAGCACAACTGGCCTCTTTCCAAGATTTTGCTACCTCTGGTATCACCAAAGATTTTATTGGTATCCATTCTACTGGTACACAAAACCTTTTACTTATATCTCAAAAATCTATATAGAATTCATTCTTGAAAATATTTTTAATAGTAATATTTTAAAGACATTTATAATGGAAACAGATTTTCTACATTCATTTACCATTTTAAAATAGAGATTTCCTGGTACTTTTATGAATATATTGATAAAATGCTTTAAAGTTCTTAATCCTTTGGTGAAATCTTTTCCTATTACTTACTACCCCCTTGAACATGGTACTTCCTATAGATGCATCTCAAAATATTTCTCGTAAACTCAGGTTTTTACTATTCTATTCATGTGTGTTCTATGAAACATAAACTTGATGATTAATTTATACATGCCTATGTTTATATATTTTAAAAAAGTTTCTGATCTCTGACTTTTAAATCAATAGACTTTCATCTTTCTTTTCTACACATTTACATTTTCTCTAGTTTTGGCATTTTGATTTTAGAAACTCATTGAGTTCTTGACTCAATTCGCTGAGATTGGGGTTTTGACTTCTCAACTTTATTTCATATAATTGGGTAACTTCTACTTTTTCTTAAAAGTAATATGATTTTAAATTTCTGAAGATATATTATTTTAAGGAGGAAATGTCAATTTTCTGTAGATAACTGTCACTATAACTCTTTGCATGAAAGCAGACATCTGATATCCACAGCACAGGATGAAAACCTAGAAACTGGACAAGGAGACACTGAGGAATGCACAAACTTAACGGAATATCTTTGGAACAAATAAGTGAGGAGAGAAAAACATATTTTAAAAAGGCAATGCAAATGTAACAGCAGTATGCAGAATTATTTTATATCAACTAGTAAAGACTAAATTTCTCAGATGATAAAAATGAGAATGAAGGTACACAAATCAGCAAATTATGTTGAAACATGTAGTCAATACTGTGAAATAAAGAGAACAAATATTTTGGTCTCCTGAAACTCTTACATTCCTGTTTCTTAGGCCACTCTAAATATAAGCAGAACCAATAGTGAAATAGACATATAAGCATTAGTAAAGCACTCTTGAAAAGATAATACAAGGTAGTAGAACCACCACAGAAAATTGTTTTCCAACAGATCACAATGGACACCTTTCTGTATTAAAATTTGTTAATTCTGAATGTTAGATAAAGGTTTTATACTACACTGCTCCTGCATCTTTCTGTATTATTTCTAAGTAAAAAAACAAAGTTATGTACTTAGTACATATGGTAATTGTAAGGTTAAAATAAAAGTAACTGATAATTACCCATTGTAGAGGAGAGATGACTTTATTTCCACATATAATATGACACTTAATCTCACCTTTACCACAGAATGATAGGCAAGGGAGGGTAAATTACTTGAGATCAATGGATACTCTCAGTTCAGTTCAGTTCAGTTCAGTCGCTAAGTCGTGTCTGACTCTTTGCGACCCCATTAACTGCAGCACGCCAGGCCTCCCTGTCCATCACCAACTCCCGGAGTCCATCCAAACCCATGTGCATTGAGTCGGTGAGGCCATCCAATCATCTCATCTTCTGTTGTCCCGTTCTCCTCCTGCCCTCAATCTTTCCCAGCATCAGGGTCTTTTCAAATGAATCAGCTCTTCACATCAGGTGGCCAAAGTACTGGAGTTTCAGCTTCAACATCAGTCCTACCAATGAACACCCAGGACGGATCTCCCTTAGGATATACTGGTTGAATCGTCTTGCAGTCCAAGGGACACTCAAGAGTCTTCTCCAATGCCACAGTTCAAAAGCATCAATTCTTCAGTGCTCAGCTTTATTTATAGTCCAACTCTCACATCCATACATGGCCACTGGAAAAACCATAGCCTTGACTAGACAGACCTTTGTTGACAAAATGATGTTTCTGCTTTTTAATATGCTGTCTAGGTTGGTCAACTTTCCTTCCAAGGAGTAAATGTCTTTTAATTTCATGGCTGCAATCACCATCTGCAGTGATTTTGGAGCCCAAAAAAATAAAGTCAGCCACTGTTTCCCCCTCTATTTGCCATGAAGTAATGGGACTGGATGCCATGATCTTAGTTTTCTGAATGTTGAGCTTTAAGCCAACTTTTTCACTCTCCTCTTTCACTTTCATCAAGAAGCTTTTTAGTTCTTCTTCACTTTCTGCCATAAGGGTGGTGTCATCTACACATCTGAGCTTATTGATATTTCTCCTGGCAATCTTGATTCCAGCATGTGATTCTTCCAGCCCAGTGTTTCTCATGATGTACTCTTCATATAAGTTAAATAAACAGGGTGACAATATACACCCTGTATATTGTCCTATTTGGAACCAGTCTGTGGGTCAATGTCCAGTTCTAACTGTTACTTCCTGACTCAGAATACTGCAAAATCTAGCCAAACTAGCTAACTCAATCTATGTATGGCTTGGAAATTGTGCCGCTGAATCAATTCAGCTTTTATTTTGAAGTTACTGCATCATGATTTATTCAGGAAAAGATAAATTGATGCTAGGAATGTTAAACAAAGGGAATTTTATAGAGGAAAATGGCCTTATAGGAACTGAAGACTATAGATAGCAAATGGGAAACTGGGCTAAGCCAGAGATAATAAGCAATGAAAAGAGAGATGAAGAAGAGGTGGTTAATGGAAACCAGGGGTCCAAGGTGGGGCCCCATGCATGGCGTGGGTCCTCAAATCTCTGAAGAGTAGATCCTCCTGGCTGATCTTCATGTCCACAGTGAAGAGTGATGAGGCTGATGCTGGGACTGGCAAAGGAAGCTGGAGACCACAGCCAAGTCTCTCTACTGGAACGATGTTGACTTAAAGGAGCAGGGAACACAGGAATAGAGACTCAGATGTAGAGAACTATCATGTGGACACAGTGGGCAAAGGAGAGGGTGGAAGGAATTGAGAGCATAGCACTGACATCTATACACTACCTTGTGTAAAACAGATAGCTTGTGGGAAGCTGCTGCATAGCACAGAGAGCTCAGCTCTGTGCTGTGTGATGACCTAAGAGAGTAGAAAGCGGGGATGGGAGGGAAGTCTAAGAGGGAGGAAATATATGTATATGTATAGATGATTCACTTTACTGTGCAACAGTAACTAACATAACATTATAAAGAAATTGTATTCCAATATGAAAGGGAAAATAAATGAAAAACAAACAAACAAAAAACAGGAAGCAGTTTCTTCTTATTCACCAATCCCTTTGTTTCCTTCTGGGCCACTATTGTGACTAGCATGGGTGTGTGGACTGAGAAATATCGTTTGTAAAGTTGCAGTCCCAATATCTCAGAGAAGAGTATAAAGGATAAGTTTAAAACTGAAAGATCACGAGTAGCTGACCAGAAAAACTGCTTACTAGCAAGTCATTTTTAGGGGATTTTAATCCATTATTTTATATGGAATATCTACAGAGGCTTCTAGATTTCTCTGTAAAAACTGATTAACTTCCAAGTTCATGTCACTAAATATGTATTTTTCTCCTAATGGAAAGCACAACTGAATAGTAATATAAATTGATGCTTTCTCAGGAATGATTTTTTTTCATAATTTATTATTAATATAGAATGAGTATTTTCACATGGAGGAAGGACTCTGTTTCATTTATTTACACTGGAAAACAAATTTAATTGAATGTGCCAATTTGCTTTCAACTATATCCTTTGACATTTCTGTATACATCCCCCCTCTATCCTCAGTAAAACATATAGCTTTTCTCATTTCACCTTCCTCACAAGGAGTAGGGATTGTAGAATGGATAAATAATGGTTATAAATGAAACATTTCCTCTTGTGTAGTCTGTTCTCAAAATTTTGTTTCGGGTTATATGTGATTGATCTTGTTGATATTCTAAAATTTAGCATGAAGAATAGTCTTATGAATGCCTTTTATTCATGAAAAAAAAAAAAGAAAAAGGAAACTAGTTTTGTTTCCTGTCCTGACTCTATCACCATTGTTCAGCGTTCAGTTGCATAAAGCAAATTATGCTTAACCTTCAGGCACACTCTGCAAATCTCAGCACATCTACTTAAAAATTATTTTTAGGAATAATAGTTTCAATTTGAGGTGAAGTTCCTTCAGTTCAGTGCAAAACTCAATACAGTAAATGAACACACATGCAAATCAAACTAATTGTCTTCGTAACTTTTGTTACAAACTTTTCCATATTTTAAAGCTATTTTCTGAGAAGCTGAAATATTAAAAACTCTTTGTCTACAGTTTTCCATCTATTTCTATCCTTTTCATGGAAGTGACTTGGATCATGCAACAGCGATCATTGCTTGTAGGTATCATCTAACACTATGCTATGCTATGCTAAGTCACTTCAGTTGTGTCCGACTCTGTGTGACCCCATAGATGGTAGCCTACCAGGCTCCCCTGTCCCTGGGATTCTCCAGGCAAGAACACTAGAGTGGGTTGCCATTTCCTTCTCCAATGCATGAAAGTGAAAAGTGAAAGTGAAGTCGCTCGTCCGTGTCCAACTCTTAGCGACCCCATGGACTGCAGCCTACCAGGCTCCTCCATCCATGGGATTTTCCAGGCAAGAGTACTGGAGTGGGGTGCCATTGCCTTCTCCACATCTAACACTAATTTATACTTAAAATGTTATTGAATTTTTACTGAAGTATATTTGATTTACAGTTTAAGTTATATTTATATTAGTTTCAGATGTAAATCATGGTGATTCAGTAGTTTTATGATTTATACTACATTAAAAGTTATTATAAGGTAACAGCTATAATTCCCTGTGTTGTACAATATATCCTTGTTGCTTATCTATTTTATACAAAATACGCTATATCTCTTCATACCCTAAGGCCCCCCTTCCCCATTGTCTCTTTCCACTAATAACCATCAGTTTGTTTTCTCTATCTGTGAATCTGTTTCTGTTTTGCTATATACCTTCATTTGTATTACTTTTTTAGATTCCACATGCAGGTGACATCACATGGTATTTATCTTTCTCTGACATTTCACTAAGCATAATACTCTCCAAGTCCATCACATTTCTGCAAATGTCCATACTACTCAAATCAACCTATAGATTTAATGCAATCCTTGTCAAAATAGCCATGCCATTTTCCATAAAACTAAAACAAATATGATTGCATTTGAACATTTACTGCAGCTCTGTATCATAGACTGAATATTTGTGTTCCCCCAAATCCATATGTTGAAACCCACATTACAGGAGTGGTTGTATCTGGGCATGGGGCCTCAATGTTGTTGTTGTTGTTCAGTCACTAAGTCGTATCTGACTCTTTGTGACCCTGTGGACTGCAGCATGCCAAGCTCCTCTGTCTGTCACTATCTCTTGGAGTTTGCTCAAATTCATGTTCATTGAGTTGGTGATGATGTCTAAACATCTTAACCTCTGCCTTCCCCTTCTCCTCCTGCCTTCAATCTTTCCCAGCGTTAAGGTCTTTTCCAATGAATAAGTTCTTTACATCAGGTGGCCTTGAAGTAATTAAGTTTCATTGAAGACCCAAAGGTTGGGCACTGAAAGAGTAGGATCAGTGTGCTTATAAGAAGAGATACCAGTGAGCTTGCTCTCTCTCCAAATATGATACAGAGGAAAGGCTGTATGGGTTCATAGCAGGAAGGAGGTTATCTATAAGTTAGGTAGAGAGCTTTCATCATAAATAGAATGAGTACACTTTTTGTACTTCTAGCTTTCAGAACTCTGAGAAAATTAAAGTATGTTGTTTAAGCCACTTAATTTTACTATTTTATGATGGCAGCCCAAGCTGACTAGTAAACTTTGGAAGACAAAACAGGGGCATTTCATATATCCAATGCTACACTGCACCTTGTAAGCTATCCAAATCTATATACTTTATGAAGGAAAAAGCTAGAACCGTATACTCATCTATGTGAATTCTACTATGAAGTGATGTCCCTGTCACCCTGTATAACATTTGATGGTGTTCAACACACAATAGCATATACTGAGAGTTAGTCAGGTAAATTGCTCACTGTGGTCATTACCTGTGGTCTGTCTTTACTTTTATCTCAGGACATTAAAAACATGAAAATGAAAACAATGTCCCCCTTAAAAAAATGTTCATTGTGTGATCTTATGCACACAATAATGTGAGAAAGAACTAACATGCTTTCAAAAATTATATTTTAGTTGATTCTTAAGATTGAGTTTTTTATTTTGTTACACTGAATTTTTGTATATCATTAAATGTGTCTAATAAAACATATCCAATGTATAAAAAATAAGTACATATTTAATATTAAAATGTAAATGACCTAAAAATCAAGAGGTAAAAGAAAATATGCAAATAAAATATTGATGAGTACATAATTTCTAAAATGAAAATTCAAATGGAAAATGAACATATAAAAACATTTCAAATCTTATTAAAATTAATAAAAAGTAATCTAAAATATCATTTATTCATCCATTGCTTCAACAAAAGATAAATAATGTATAATGCCAACGGAGGTATGACAAATGGACATTCATTTATTTATAGTAAAAGTATAAGCTAAAACAATATTGGAAGGCAATCAAGTAGTGGTTATATGACTTACAATGTGTTTATAATTGACCAAGACTTTTAATTCTAGAAACTTATTTTTTGAAATAATTGAATATTTTAAAAAGTATGATGTGAAATGATTAATTTTATATTCATGGAAAACTGAATGACTTAAATGTTTATCAAGGGAATGGTAGTAGCTATAGTTCCATAACTTTAATAATAGCAGTTTTTATAGCTTTCCATAGAATGGAAAAATAGACACTAAAGAGTTTAAAGTGTATTTATTTATATATATACTATTCTAGAAAGATCATGAAGTTATATTTTCAGTAAAAAACACAAAATTATATGCATTGTATAACATCATTTATATGGTTACCTATCTGTGTGTTTATAAACCAAATAAATGCATTCAAAAGACATATAAAATGAATTTGATATTTAATGGGAGATTTATAATGGAGTTTCTTCACTAAAATTTGGTATTTTAGTATTTTTAAAATTAACTAAGTTACTAAATAAATTATATAGAATTTAATAAACATCAATCGAGAATGGCACAATTTCATCTTAAATTTCACAAGAATGAAATCAGGATCACAAATGGTATTTAAGTTCAGTGCAGCTGCTCAGTCATGTCTGACTCTTTGTGACCCCATGAACTGCAGAATGCCAGTCTTCCTGGTCCATCACCAACTCCCAGAGTTAACACAAACTCATACGGAGAAGGCAATGGCACCCCGCTCCAGTACTCCTGCCTGGAAAATCCCATGGACAGAGGAGCCTGGTAGGCTGCAGTCCATGGGGTCGCTAAGAGTCGGACACGACTGAGCGACTTCCCTTTCACTCTTCACTTTCCAGCATTGGAGAAGGAAATGGCAACCCACTCCAGTGTTCTTGCCTGGAGAATCCCAGGGACAGGGGAGCCTGGTGGGCTTCTGTCTATAGGGTCGCACATAGTCAGACACGACTGAAGCAACTTAGCAGCAGCAGCATATCCATTGAGTCGGTGATACCATCCAACCATCTCATTCTCTGTTGTTCCCTTCTCCTGCTCCCCTCAATCTTTCCCACCATCAGGATCTTTTCAAATGAGTCAGCTCTTTGCATCAGGTGGGCAAAGTATTGGAGTTTCAGCTTCAACATGAGTTCTTCCAATGAACATTCAGGATTGTTCTGAATGTTATACATCTGAAAATATACATCTCCTTTACGATGAACTGGTTGGATCTTGCGGTCCAAGGGACTCTCAAGAGTCTTCTCCAACACCATAGTTCAAAAGTGTCAATTCTATGGTGTTCAGCTTTCTTTATAGTCCAATTCTCACATCCATACATGACTACTGGAAAAAACATAGCCTTAACTAGATGGACATTTGTAGGCAAAGTACTGCCTCTGCTTTTTTAATATAAATTTATTTATTTTAATTGGAGGTTAATTACTTTACAATATTGTATTGGTTTTGCCATACATCAACATGAATCCACCACAGGTATACACGTGTTCCCAAGTTGGTCATAACCTTCCTTCCATGGCGCAAGTGTCTTTTAATTTTATGGTTGCAGTCACCATCTCAGTGATTTTGGAGCCCAAAAAAATAAACTCAGCCACTGTTTCCCCATCTATTTGCCATGAAGTGATGGGACTAGATGCCATAATCTTAGTTTTCTGAGAGTTGTGCTTTAAGCTAACTTTTCCACTCTCCTCTTTTAATTTCATCAAGAGGCTCTTTAGTTCTTCTTCACTTTCTGCCATAAGGGTGGTGTCATCTGCATATCTGAGGTTATCAATATTTGTCCCAGCATTCTTGATTCTAGCTTGTGCTTCCTCCAGCCCAGAGTTTCTCATAATATACTCTGCATATAAGTTAAATAGGCAGGGTGACAATATACAGCCTTGACGTACTCCTTTTCCTATTTGGAACCAGTCTGTTGTTCCATGTCCAGTTCTAACTGTTGCTTCCTGACCTGCATACAGATTTCTCAAAAGACATGTCAGGTGGCCTGGTACTCCCATCTTTTGAATAATTTTCCACAGTTTATTGTGATCCACATAGTCAAAGGCTTTGGCATAGTCAATAAAGCAGAGATAGATGTTTTTCTGGAACTCTCTTGCTTTTTCGATGATCCAGCAGATGTTGGCAATTTGATCTCTGGTTCCTCTGCCTTTTCTAAAACCAGCTTGAACATATGGGTGTTCATGTTTCACGTATTGTTGAAGCCTGGCTTGGAGAATTTTGAACATTACTTTACTAGCATGTGAGATGAGCACAACTGTGTGGTTAGTTGAGTATTCTTTGGCATTGCCTCTCTTTGGGATTGGAGTGAAAACTGACCTTTTCCAGTCCTGTGGCCACTGCTGAAATTTCCAAATTTACTGGCATATTGAGTGCAACACTTTCACAGCATCATCTTTCAGGATTTAAAATAGCTCAACTGGAATTCCATCGCCTCCACTAGCTTTGTACTTAATGATACTTCCTAAGGCCTACTTAACTTCGCATTCCAGGATGTCTGGCTCTAGGTGAGTGATCACACCATTGTGATTATCTGGGTAGTGAAGATATTTTTTTTATGCAGCTCTGTGTTTTCTTGCCACCTCTTCTTATTATCTTCTTCTGTTAGATCCATACCATTTCTGTCCTTTATTGAGCCCATCTTTGCATGAAATGTTCCCTTGGTATCTCTAATTTTCTTGAAGAGATCTTTAGTCTTTCCCATTCTGTTGTTTCCCTCTATTTCTTTGCACTGATCACTGAGGAAGTCTTTCTTATCTCTCCATGCTATTTTTTGGAACTCTGCAGTCAAATATATATATCTTTTTTTTTCTCCTTTGCCTTTCACTTCTCTTCTTTTCACAGCTATTTGTAAGGCCTCCTCAGACAGCCATTTTGCTTTTTTGAATTTCTTTTTCTTGGGGATGATCTTGATCCCTGTCTCCTATAAAATGTCATGAACCTCTGTCCATAGTTCATGAGGCACTCTGTTTATCAGACCTAGTCCCTTAAATCTATTTCTCACTTCCACAGTATATTCATAAGATATTTGATTTAGGTAATACCTGAATGGTCTAGTGGTTTTCCCTACTTTCTTCAATTTCAGTCTGAATTTGTCAATAAGAAGTTCATAATCTGGACCACAGTCAGCTCCCATTCCTGTTTTTGCTGATTGTGTAGAACTTGCCCATCTTTGGCTGCAAAGAATATAATCAATCTGATATTGGTGTTGGCCATCTGGTGATGCCCGTATACAGAGTCTTCTCTTGTGTTGTTGGAAGAGAGTGTTTGCTATGACCAGTGCATTTTCTTGGCAAAAGTCTATTAGCCTTTCCTTGCTTCATTCTATACTCCAAGGAAAATCCTCATAAATGACATCGGATTGTTGAGAAGCTTCCTCAGAGAACATTTTTATCCTTTCATTCTGTAGTTAACAGGGAATGAAAATGACCATGGATGAGATTTGCACTGTCTGAATGTCCCAGAGAGGGTTGAAATTATATAATAAACGCATGAGATCCAGTAATTTTAAGTGAATTATGGAAATAATTAATTTAATTCCCTGAATTGTTATTAATAGATTATATATTACATATATTATCAATTTACTGAATTATTAGTATATGCCATGCATGGAATTAGATTTTACCTTTGTTTTGTGTGTTGAATCCTTTTGAGTTTTCCTATGCAAAGTTTCATCATCAGACAAGGGACACTGATATCACTTAAGACTTAAGAGCTTTTAGCAAATGTTGAATCATGGGCACACTTCTATTATTTAACAAGATCCCCATGTAATTCAGGTGACAATGTTTCAAAATATTATTTTAAAGGACTTGAAATATTATAATGCTACATTAGGCACCAGTCCGGTTAAAAATATCTACAGAAAATTGAGTTGTCCTCTCTCACTCAGCAATCATTACTTTTGGGAATTTAGGGAGAATAACAGGCTTTAGGTGAGGGAGTAGGGAGAAATAAGATTATGTTAAATTCTATTGAAAAATATCAGGTTAGCAAGATGAAAAGAAGAAGTTTCACAATAACATAAGCATTAAAATAAGCATAAATTAAAGAACACAAATTTCAAAAGACAAGTTACTGTCTTAGTCAAGGTGAAATCATCAAATGGAAAGAAAATAAAAGGTTTCATAAGTAGCTTTTAAGTACTTAATGCAAACGTTAATTTGTGTAACAAAAGTGTAGAAACTTGATGGTACTAAAACAGTAAGGTGAAAATGAGGACCAGAGAGCTCTGGAAACAAATTGAAAAAGAAAATTGCAACAACACAGAAATAATAAATATATTCTGAATAGCACAAAACAGAGCAGATGTGGTTGAAAACGGAATCACTGATACACTGGAGGAAAGATGTATTAAAATTGTATGAATACAGAGGGAAAAATGCAAAATCAAAGTAATTAGATAAATCACAATAGATGTTCTAGCAGAATTACTGTCATCTGCGATTAGAAAATCCAATAGAATTCAGAAAAATCATTCATCCAAAATGGATAAAATTTACCCAGAAATAAAGTTTTAAATATATGGGCAGAACAATAGAATACACAGTGTTCCAGAAACAATAGTTGCAAAAAAGCTTTCCCTGGAAATAATCAGCTGATGTCATTGAAACTGAAGAACTAAGTATTGTGTGGCCTATAAAGAAAGCAGAAAGTTTCTGCATGATGAGGAAATTCAGAGAAGTCTCAGATTCACCCATGAAAAAGTGGAGTGGCAGGGTATTAGTACTGTAACTACAATAAAATCATTATGCACAAAAGCTACAGAGTTCTGAAGAAATAAAAAGTGAAACACCTCATACCCAAATAGATCCAAATGTGTGGATCTTAAATCTACTCAAGACCCATATACCCAAGTACTTTACCATTCAAGCATGAATATATGACTCACTTTTTATACAAAACAAATTTAAAAAAGGAAATAAAACCATCACTAAGTCTTTCTGGGAAAAGAAAATAAGTAAGCAGAGAGACAAATAAACAGATCATCTTGGACAAATAAGCCAGTCAAGTAACAGATGAAGAAAAAAATTGTGGAAATCCAAACCAAATAAATATAAACAGTATATGTGCTAATGAAACTTTAAGTGAAAATACACATATTATGTACATTAATAATAATAAAGTTTGGGTATGAAAAAATGTCCAGGACTTTGTAGGATATATTATTTCAAATTGAAATTCCCAAACTTTCAATATTTTTGCAATATTTCCTTAAATTTTGAGATACCTTAAGGAATAAGAATATCTTTAGAAAAACAAATATTTATACAAATGCCATTTTAAGCCTTTAATTTGCTTTCTTTTTTTCTTTGAAACTCAACCAAAATAAAATTTTATATAAAGCATAATTTATAGTATGTCCCCTGTTTTAAATAAAATACCTCCCTTTTTAAATTCTTTTTGCTTTCTTTTGCTTTCTTGCTTTGACTCCTTTTCATTCTCTTTCTTTCTGTTTTCTATAAGCATAGCAAATCATCAGGGACGCAATCTATTTAATTGTTAAAGTGAAATTTCTGGCTGTTGTGTGCTTAAATTTGTCCTGGGCATGTTTTCATGTTGCTTATATTTGAACAAAACAGCAATTATTAATAAAACAAAAAAGATCTAAAAGAATGCATACCAAAATTTAAATGTCTCTTTTTGGTTGAGAATATTGAATTGAATGCAGACAGAAAACAAGAAGGAAAAAAAAGGTAAATTAACACTCCATAATATGTATACTGTGCCGTGCTGTGCCATTTTGTGCTCAGTCATGTCTGACTTTGCAAGATCCTGTGGACTATACCCCTCTAGACTATTCCACCATGGTATTCTCCAGGCAGGAATACTGGAGCACATTGCCATTTCCTCCTCCAGGGGAATCTTCCTGACCCAGAGATTGAACCTGGGTCTCCTGAATTTCCTGAACTGGCAGGGTGATTATTTACCACTGAACCACCTGAGAAGCCCAATATTTATACTACTCTAACTAAATTATTACTAGCATTAAGAATCTTATTTTAAAAATAGAATGTTATTAATGACATAAAAAGTGTTTTTAATCCTTGTGTCATATATTCATGAAATTGTCTGATTGCCTACAGAGACAATCAGGAAAATGCTTTGATTATACAAAATTCAGATTTTTGTTTTTGTTTTCAGTTCAGTTCAGTCACTCAGTCGTGTCTGATTCTTTGTGACCCCATGGACTGCAGAACTCCAGACTTCCCTGTCCATCACCAGCTCCCAGAGGTTGATCAAACTCATGTCCATCGCATCACTGATGAAATCCAACCATCTCATCCTCTGTCTCATCCCTTCTTCTGCCTTCAATCTTTCCCAGCATCATGGTCTTTTCCAATCAGTTCTTCCACATCAGGTGGCCAAAGTATTGGAGTTTCAGCTTCAGCATCAGTCTTTCTAATGAATATCCAGAACTGATTTCTTTTATGATGGACTGGTTTAATTTCCTTGAAGTCCAAGGGATACTCAAGAGTATTCTCTGACACCACAGTTCAAAAGCATCATTTCTTTGTCACTCAGGTTTATTTATGGTCCAACTCTCACATCCATTCATGACTACTGGCTTTGACTAGATGGACCTTTGAGGGCAAAGTGATGTCTCTGCTTTTTAATATGCTGTCTAGTTTGGTCATAGCCTTTCTTCCAAAAGCAAGCATCTTTTAATTTCATGGTTGCAGTCACCATCTGCAATGATTTCGGAGCCCTAAAAAATAGTCTGTCATTGTTTCCATTATTTCCCCATCTATTTGCCATGAAGTGATGGGACCAGATTCCATAATCTTAGTTTTTTGAATGTTGAGTTTTAAGGCAGATTTTTCACTCTCCTCTTTCACTTTCATCAAGTGGCTCTTTAGCTGTTCTTCGCTTCTGTCATAAGGGTGGTGCCATCTGCATATCTGAGGTTATTGATATTTCTCCCAGCAATCTTGATTCCAGCTGGTGCTTCATCCAGTCCAGCATTTATCATGATGTACTCTGCCTATAAGTTAAATAAGTAGGGTGAAAATATAAAGCCTTAATGTACTCCTTTCCCAATTGGGAACCATTTTTTTTTTTTTCCAGTTCAGTTCAGTCTCTCAGTCATGTCTGATTCTTTGTGACCCCATGAACTGCAGCATGCCAGAACTTCCTGTCTTTCACCAACTCCCGAAGTTTTCTCTCTCGTGTCCATCGAGTCAGGGATTTTATCCAAACATCTCATTCTCTGTCGTCCCCTTCTCCTCCTGCCTTCAGCCTTCAATCTTTCCCAGCATCATGGTGTTTTCCAATCAGTTATTTCTTCACATCATGTGGCCAAAGTATTGTAGTTTCAGTTTCAGCATCAGTCCTTCCAATGAATATTCAGGCCTAATTTCCTTTAGGAATGACTGGTTTGATCTACTTGCAGTCCAAGGGACTCTCAAGAGTCTTCTCAAACACCACAGTTGAAAAGCATTGTTCTTTGCTGCTCAGCTTGCTTTATAGTCCAACTGTCACATCCATACACTACTGCTGGAAAAATCATAGCTTTGACTAGATGGACCTTTGTTGGCAAAGTAATGTCTCTGCTGTTTAACAGATTTTTTTCTGGAACACTCTTGCTTTGTCAATGATCCAACAGATGCTGGCAATTTCATATCTGGTTTCCTGCCCTTTCTAAATCCAGCTTGAACATCTGGAAGTTCACGGTTCACATACTATTGAAGCTTTGCTTGGCGTATTTTGAGCATTACTTTGCTAGCATGTGAAACGAGTGCAATTGTGTGGTAGTTTTAATATTCTTTGGCATTGCCTTTCTTTGGGATGGGAATGAAAACTTATCTTTTCCAGTCCTGTGACCACTGCTGAGTTTTCAAAATTTGTTAGCATATTAAGTGCAGTGCTTTCACAGCATCATCTTTTAGGATTTGAAATAGCTCAACTGGAATTCCATCACATTCACTAGCTTTTTTCATGACAATGTTTCCTAAGCCCCACTTGACTTTGTATTCTAGGATGTCTGGCTCTAGGTGGGTGATCCCATCATCGTACTTATCTAGGTCATGAAGACCTTTTCTGTATAGTTCTGTGTTTTCTTGCCATCTCCTCTTAATATCTTCTGATTCTGTTAGGTCCATGCCATTTCTGTTCTTTATTGTGCCCATCTTTGCATGAAACGTTCCCTTGCATCTCTAATTTTCTTAAGGAGACCTCTAGTCTTTCCCATTCTATTGTTTTCCTCTATTTCTTTGCATTGATCACTGAGGAAGGCTTTCTTTCCTCTCCCTGCTATTCTTTGCAACTCTGCATTCAGATGGGTATATCTTTCCTTTTCTCCTTTGCCTTTATTTTCTCTTCTTTTCTCAGATATTTGTAAGGCATTGTCAGGCAATCATTTTCCCTTTTTGCATTTCTTTTTCTTGGTGATGGTCTTGATCGGTTCCTCCTGTAGAATGTCATGAACCTCTGTCCATAAATCTTCAGGGACTCTGTCTATCAGATCTGATCCCTTGAATCTATTTGTCATTTCTACTGTATTACTGCAAGGGATTTGATTTATGTCATACCTGAATGGTTTAATGATTTTCCCCACTTTCTTCAACTTAAGTATGAATTTGGCAATAAGGTGTTCATGATCTGAGCCACAGTCAGATCCCAGTCTTCTTTTTACTGACTATATAGAGCTTTTCCATTCTTGGCCACAAAAATATATAATCAGTCTGATTTTGGTATTGACCTACTGGTGATGTCCATGTGTAGAGCCTCCTCTTGTGTTGTTGGAAGAGAGTGTTTGCTATACCAGTGCGTTCTCTTGGCAAAACTCTATTATCTTTGCCCTGCTTCATTTTGTACTCCAAGGCCAAATTAGCCTGTTACTCCAGATATGTCTTGACTTCCTACTTTTGCATTCTAGTCCCCTATAATGAAAAGGAAATCTCTTTTGGGTGTTAGTTCTAGAAGATCTTGTAGGTCTTCACAAAACTGTTCAACTTCAGATTCTTCAGCATTCCTGTTTGGGTCATAGTCTTGGATTACTGTAATAATGAATGGTTTGCCTTGGAAACAGACAAAGATCATTCTGTCACTTTTGAGTTTGCATACAAGTACTGAATTTCAGACTTTTTTTGTTGACTATGAGGGCTACTCCATTTCTGCTAAAGGATTCTTGCCTACAGTAGTAGATAAAATGGTCATCTGAGTTAAATTCGCCCATTCCAGTCCATTTTATTTCACTGATTCCTAAAATGTCGATGTTCACTCTTGCCATCTCCTGTTTGGCCACTTCTAATATACCTTGATTCATGGATCTAACATTCCAGATTCCTATGTAATATTGCTCTTTACAGCATCGGACTTTACTTCCATCACCAGTCACATCTACAGCTGGGCATTGTTTTCACTTTCGCTTCATCTCTTCATTCTTCCTGGTGCTATTTCTCCAGTCTTCTCCAGTAGAATACTGAGCATCTACTGACCTGGGAAGTTCATCTTTCAGTGTCATAGCTTTTCGCCTTTTCATACTAAGAAGGAAAACATCTGATTGTGTTATCCTTATGTCTTACTAGTGAACATCTGAAGAAGAATGTGCATAGAGAAGGAATTCATCACATTTTCATTTCTAAACCTGGCAAGTTGCTAAAACTGTCAGAAGCTTTTGAAATGGAACAAAAGTTCTATTATTTTATGTTTCAACAGGGTCTGTGTGTAGTCTTGCATGGGTTCTGAACAACATGCTGCTAAAATGGTTTGCACTGACATTAATTGTGTCGTATTCCAATATTATATTGGGCTTCACTGGTAACCATAATTATACAGAGTTGATCTTGGGAATTATGTTGTTTGCTTTGAAAATTATGGTTTCTATAAATTTCTCAGTCCAGTCTGTAATTAATATCATATATCCTAGATTCTTTTTGTTGTTGTTGAATATCTTCCTTAAGAAAAAGAGTTCAAATAATTGCCATTTTTTATTCTATATAATCATAAGGGATTTGAATTAGATTGTACCTGAATGGTCTAGTGGTTTTCCCTACTTTCTTCAATTTCAGTCCTAATTTGGCATTAAGGAGTTCATTAGCTGAACCACTTTCAGCTCCTTCTTTTGTTTCTGCTGACTGTATAGAGCTTTTCCATCTTTGGCTGCAAAGAATATAATCAATCTGATTTCAGTTTTGGCGATCTGGTGATGCCCATGTGTAGAGTCGTCTCTTGTGTTGTTGGAAGAGGGTGTATGCTATGACCTGGGCATTCTCTTGGCAAAACTCTGTTAGCCTTTGTCCTGCTTCATTCTGTACCCCAAGACCAAATTTGCCTGTTACTTCAGTTATCTCTTGACTTCCTAATTTTTCATTCCAGTCCCCTATGAAGAAAAGAATATATTTTTTGATGTTAGTTCTAGAAGATCTTGTAGGTCTTCATAGAACCATTCAACTTCAACTTCTTCAGCATTAACTGTTGGTGCATAGACTTGGATTATTGTGATGCTGAATGCTTTGCCTTGGAAATGAACAGAGATCATTCTGTCATTTTTGAAATTGCAACCAGGTACTGCATTTCAGTCTCTTTTGTTGACTATGATGGCTGCTCCATTTCTTCTAAGGGATTCTTGCCCACAGTAGTAGACCTAACAGTCATCTGAATGAAATTTGCCCATTCTGGTCCATCTTAGTTCTCTGATTCCTAACATGTTGATGTTCACTCTTGCCATCTCCTGTTTGATCACTTCCATTTTGCCTTGATTCATGGAACTAAGATTCCAGATTCCTGTGCAATATTGTTCTTTAAAGCACCAGACTTTATTTTCACCACCAGACACATGCACAACTGAACAGTGTTTCCGCTTTGGCTCAACCTCATCCTTCTTTCTGGAGCTATTTCTCCAGTCTTCTCCAGGAGCATATTGGACACCTACCAACCTGTGGAGTTCATCTATTAATGTTATACCTTTTTACTTTTTCATACTGTTCATGGAGTTCTCAAGGCAAGAATGATGAAGTGATTTGCCATTCCTTTCTCCAGCGGACCATGTTTTGTCAGAACTCTCCACCATGACTCGTCTGTCTTGGGTGGCCCTAGACAGCATGACTCATAGTTTCACTGAGTTAGACAAAGTTGTGATCCATGCGATTAGTTTGGTTAGTTTTCTGTCATTGTGCTTTTCATTCTGTCTGTCCTCTAATGGATTATGATAAAAAGATTGTAGAAGTTTCCTGATGGGAAAGACTGGTTGTAGGTATAACTGGGTCTTGATCTGTTCAGCAAGGCCATGCTCAGAAAATCTTTAATCCAATTTTATGCTGATGGATGGATGGCAACTTTCTTCAAAAGGATTTCGGCCAGCAACTGTTGCTCCCAGGACTGTTGTAGTCAGTTTCCCTGACTCCGCAGCAGGCCACTGTCAACCCAAAACTCTGCCAGAGAGTCCTGTACACTCACAGGCAAGTCTGGTCCAGTCTTTTGAGGGATAATTGCTCCTTTCTCCTGAGTCCTGGTGAACACAAGGATTTGTGTTCCATCCAAGAGTCTGTTTCCCTAGGGGTTCTCATCCTTTTGTTGAATCCCCAGGTTGGTAATTCACTTGTGGACCCTAGAACTTTTGCAACAGTGTGAAAATTTCTTTGGTATAGTTGTTCTCTAGTTTGTGGGTCCTCTGCTCTGCAGCTCTATAGGGGGACTGATGGCAACCTCCTCCAAGAGGATTCATGCCACACCCACTGTGCCTCCCTGGTAGGCTGCAGCCAGAGCCTCTGTCCCACAGCAGTCCACTGCTAACCTGAGTCTCTGCAGGAGACATTCAAACACTCAAAGGCAGGTCTGGCTCAGTCACAGTAGAGGGACACTTCTCCTTTCCCTCAGGATTAGGTCTAATAGATAGAGTGCCTGAAGAACTATGGATGGAGGTTCGTGACATTGTACAAGAGGTGGTGATCAAAACCATCCCCAAGAAAAAGAAAGACAAAAAGGGAAAATGGTTGTCTGAGGAGACCTTACAAATAGCTGAAAAAGAAGAGAAGATAAAGACAAAGGAAAAAATGAAAGATACACCCATCTAAAAGCAGAATTCCAAAGAATAGCAAGGAGAGATAACAAAGTCTTCCTAAGTGAACAATGTGAAGAAATAGTGGGAAACAATAGTATGGGAAAGACTAGAGATTTCTTCAAGAAAATTAGACATACCAAGGGAACATTTCATGAAAAGATGGGCACAGTGAAGGACAGAAACAGTATGAATCTAACAGAAGCAGAAAATATTAAGAATAGGTGGCAAGAAGACACAGAAGATCTATACAAAAAAAAAAATCTTAATGACCCAGATAACCATGGTGGTGTGATCAATCACCTAGAGCCAGACATCTTGGAGTGTGAAGTCAAGTGGGGCTTAGGAACAAAGCCAGTGCAGGTGACATTTCAGATGAAATATTTCAAATATTTCAAATCCTAAAACATGATGCTCTTAAAGTATTGCACTCAATATGCCAGTAAATATGTAAAACTCATCAATGGCTGCAGGTCTGGAAAAGGTCAGTTTTCATTCTAATTCCAAAGAAAGGCAATGCCATAGAATGTTTAGACTACCACATAATTGCACTCATTTCACATGCTAGTAAAGTAATGCTCAAAATTCTCCAAACTAGGCTTCAACAGTACATGAACTGAGAAATTACAGATGTTCAAGCTGGATTTAGAAAAAGCAGAGGAATCAGAGATGAAATTGCCAACATTTGATGGATCATAGGCAAAGCAAGAGAATTCCAGAGAAATATCTAATTCTGCTTCATTGACTAAAACCTTTGATTTTGTGGATCACAACAAACTGTGGAAAATTCTTCAAGGGATGGGACTACTAGACCACTTTATCTGCCTCCTGAGAAACTTGTATGAGGTCAAGAAGGAACAGTTAGAACCAGATATGGAGCAACAGACTGGTTTCAAATTGGGAAAGGAGTATGTCAAGGCAATATATTGTTAACTCTGCTAATTTACTCTATGCAGAGTACATCATTCAAAATGCCGGGCTGGATGAAACACAAGCAGGAATCAAGATTGATAGGAGGAATATCAATAACCTTAGATATGCAGATGACACCACCCTTATGACAGAAATCGTAGAGGAACTCTAGTGCCTCTTGATGAATGTGAAAGAAGAGAGTGAAAATGCTGGCTTAAAACTCAACATTCAAAAAATGAAGATCATGGCATCCAGTCCCATCACTTCTTGGCAAATAAGTAGGAAACAATGGAAACAGTGACAGAAGTTATTTTCTTGAGCTCCAAAATCACTGCAAATTGTGACTGCAACCTTGAAATTAAAAGACTCCTGCTCCTTGAAAGAAAAGCTATGACCAATGACCAAACTAGACAGCATATTAAAACACAAAGACATTACTTTGCCAACAATGGTCCATCTAGTAAAAGCTATGGTTTTTCCAGTAGTCATGTATGGATGTGAGAGTTGGACCATAAAAAAGGCTGCATACCAAAGAACTGATGCTTTTGAACTGTGATGTTGGAAAAGACTCTTGAGAGTCCTTTGGACTGCAAGGAGATTGAACCAGACAATCCTAAAGGAAATCAGTACTGAATATTCATTAGAAGGACTGATGTTGAATCTGAAGCTGTAATACTTGGGCCGCCTGATGCGAAGTACTGACTCACTGGAAAATATCCTGATGCTGGGAAAGATTGAAGGCAGGAGGAGAAGGTAACAACAGAAGACAAGATGGTTGTATGGCATCACTCACTCAATGAATATGAATTTGAGCAAGATCTGGGAGATGGTGAAGGACAGGGCAGCCTGGCATGCTGCTGTTCATGGGGTCTCAAAGAATCTGACACGACTGAGCTACTGAACAACAAATCTTTTCTTCTGGCACTTTAAAACTACAAAGAGTTTTTCTTACATCAAAATAACTTGTGAAATAGTTCTTTGTTGAGCAAGATAGTGGAGGAAAGAAAATAGTAAAGCTGTGTATATTCTCTGAAAGATACTCAAGTTATAATTGGATACCTCTATTTCACTGAATTGAAATGAGCATTTATTTGGCAACAGAAAAAAACATGGCTCAGCTGGAAAAGAACCCACCTGCAATGCGGGAGACCTCGGTTCGATCCTTGGGTTAGAAAGATTCCCCTAGAGAAGGGAAATCCTACCCACTCCAGTATTGTGGCCTGGAGAATTTCATGGACTGTATAGTCCATGGGGTCGCAAAGATCAGACATGACTGAACAACTTTCACTTTCAGAAAAAAACATACTTTTTTTTCTTAACTAAAGAAAGAACTATATATAATAGATATAATTTTAACCTCTCATGTGTTTTAACACATTTATTCTAATTGCACTTTCTTATATCATCCTTAACAAATAGCTGTTTTAAGATAAATATATATTTAGATTATAGTTGTATTAAGCTAGAAGCTCTAACTTGGAGAAGGAAATGGCACCCCACTCCAGTACTCTTGCCTGGAAACTCTCATGGACGGAGGAGCCTGGTAGGCTGCAGTCCATGGGGTCGCTAAGGGTCAGACATGACTGAGCGACTTCACTTTCACTTTTCACTTTCATGCATTGGAGAAGGAAATGGCAACCCACTCGTGTTCTTGCCTGGAGAATCCCAGGGACAGGGGAGCATGGCGGGCTGCCGTCTCTGTGGTCGCACAGAGTTGGACACGACTGAAGCGACATAGCCGCAGCAGCAGCAGAAGCTCTAACTAATGTAAAATATAGTAATTAATTTGAGTTTACAGCTATACTTGGACACATATATTATGATGTTATAAGAATATGCAACCATATGATATCTACATATTATTTAAATAAGAAATTGACTTTTCTTATATTTTACTTTCAATGAAAAATTAAATTCTGTTATGATTGTTTATATTTTACATAATTTTAGCTTCATGTTTCAAGAGGGTTAATCATAATTATTGCAAATTGATTTTTGTTTAATTTTGCAGAACCAAATAAGTGCAGCTAATTTTTTGGTACTGTATCTAACGCTTTTTAATAATGTATATTCCACATAAAAGTTAAACATTATTTTGAGTATGTTATTTATCTTTACTCATGTGAGCTCTTATCACAAGAATCTCATGCTTCATAAATAGATACATGTTATTTTTTTCAAATGTGAAGTAAACCATTTATTTTAGTTTCAACTTCTGCTGCATTGCCCCTTGCTACTGACAGAACATTCTTATGCAAGCATGGGCCTTTTTATGAGCTCTAAAGATGGGCAGTTTGGAGGTAATGCTAGCCATTGTACAGAATGGATGCTACTTTGTTACCCATAAGATGAACCTATGGCTAGTTTATGTATCTGTATGTTTTGGAAGTTCCCAAAGTGATTTACAAGATAAGTGGTTTATAACATGAAGAAGATTATTACTAACTTCAGGATCTCACTACCATCCATATTTAATTCTCTCTTTTGTTACATACTTTTTGTCCTTTTATTTACATCTCTTCCTTTTTTCCTCCATTTTCTCTTTCCTTATCTGTTTGTCTTTCCTACTATATCATCTAGGAATTGGCTTGTCATAGAAATAGCTGCAAAAGTAAATATATATTTTCCTTCTTAAACGTAAAGCAATGAAATGGCTTATTTGAAACTCAGGTAAACCTGAGGGATTCCTTTCCTATTCCAACTGGTATCTCTTCTCACATTTATGCATGTGTGATCCTTTAATTTTTACAACACACACTCTATTCTGAGCACAGAAGAGACAGTTAATTCTGTGGTATTTGAATATGTCTAGAGGGAAATTAAGAGATTGAAAACTGTTTATTTGCAAAGTTTCTATAACAGATTCAGACTTCATTCAGTTCAGCTCCCTAAGAACTCAGAGTAAAAATTTAGCAATGCTTTTATCTGATTCTGTAGGAATTACGTCTGTATGCTCTTTTTCCCCTTCCTTAAAGTGTGACATTTTTGTGAAAATCTTACCTGCCACATTCATATCTGCATCCAAATGACTAGTAAAGCAACTGAACTGTGAGAAAATTGTTTGGATGAACAATGAATTTCCTACTATTCACATCATAATTGTCAAGAAATAAAATTAAAAAAAAAAATCCTTAGAACACCTAAGGAAGAGTCTCTTCCTTTTAGGATCTCCTACATCTGATTTCAGAAAAGTAGCTTGTTTCAAATCCACTCATATTGTCTTAGGATGTTTGTACTATATATTTCTTTCTAGCAAACGTCCTTAAGATGGTTGTATGTGTGTGCTTAGTCACTAAGTATCCAACTCTTTTGCAAACCCATGGACTGTAGCTCACCAGACTCCTTTGTCTATGGATTTTCCAGACAAAAATGCTGGAGTAGGTTGCCATTTCCAGTTCCATGTCATTCAAAAGTTTAGCATATTCAGTAACTAAAGCGTTACTCTCTTGGGTACATATTTAAATGTCTCAATCTCATTACCACTGATACAATACACTGAAGTATATTTCATGTAAGGAAAGAGGGGGGGTTTATCACTCAGACTCACTCTGATGAATCTTGAGGGACAGGATTATATGACATTGAAAATATTTTGATTCATTCATTCATTTATTTGCTCACTCATTTATTTTTTTTATTCATTTAAATACAGATTCTGGAGTTTTTCTCATAGACAAAGCATACTTTTGCTAGCCAAATTACAGCAGAAATCAGACTTTGTGTACAAACTTGTATGTTTTAACGGAATCATTTTATTATTTTGGCAAAATTATTTAGAAATTAATTTCATATTTTATAAAGTCCTTTGTATAGTAGTATAGGGAAATAGAAATGAAAATAGAAAGATATATCTAAAATGCAATGGCGCTTACTTGTATCACTTTTACAATGAAGAACAACTCAACTTTGATTTGTTGATGTTATAATCGTTAACAAAAAAAAAAGAGAGAGAGAAAAAAAAAACATTGAGACTTCACATAATCTATGTTAACCCTGAACATCTGAACAGATGGTTGCCATCTTACTAAAGTAACATATCATAGCAAGTTCCATGGTATTAGGTATTCTGAAGAAAGTAAAACTAGCATGATTTATTGAGCTCCATAACATAGAACTGGATTTGGAATAACAGGCTGGTTCCAAATAGGAAAAGGAGTACGTCAAGGCTGTATATTGTCACCCTGCTTACTTAACTTATAGGCAGAGTACATCATGAGAAATGCTGGGCTGGAGGAAGCACAAGCTGGAATCAAGATTGCTGGGAGAAATATCAATAACCTCAGATATGCAGATGACATCACCCTTATGGCAGAAAGAGAGGAAGAACTAAAGAGTGTCTTGATGAAAGTGAAAGAGGAGAGAGAAAAAGTTGGCTTAAAACTCAACATTCAGAAAACTTAGATCATGACATCTGGTCCCATCACTTCAATTCAAATAGGTAGGGAAACAGTGCTGACTTTATTTTTCTGGGCTCCAAATTCACTGCAGATGGTGATTGCAGCCATGAAATTAAAAGATGCTTACTCCTTGGAAGGAAAGTTATGACCAACCTAGATAGCATATTAAAAAGCAGAAACATTACTTTGCCAACAAAGGTCCGTCTAGTCAAGGCTATTTTTTTTCCAGTGGTCATGCATGGATGTGAGAGTTGGACTATAAAGAAAACTGAGCGCTGAAGAATTGATGCTTTTAAACTGTGGTGTTGGAGAAGACTCTTGAAAGTCCCTTGGACTGCAAGGAGATCCAAGCAGTCCATCCTAAAGGAGATCAGTCCTGGGTGTTCATTGGAAGGACATATGTTGAAGCTGAAGCTCCAGTACTTTGGCCACCTGATGTGAAGAGCTGACTCAATGGAAAAGACCCTGATGCTGGGAAAGATTGAGGGGAGGAGGAGAAGGGGACGACAGATGGTTGGATGGCCTCACCGATTCAATGCACATGGGTTTGGGTGGACTCCCAACACATGGGAGTTGGTGACAGACAGGGAAGCCAGGCTTGTTTCGGTTCATGGGGTCGCAAAGAGTCAGACATGACTGAGCGACTGAACTGAACTAATGGCGTATTATCATTGCTAACAAGCCTATAATTTCTAGAAGGGAAGAAGACATATTTCTGAGACTTGTAGGCATATTGGTATATTGGTAACCTGTATTCTGAACTATGAGATTGGTATTGCCTGGGTCTTGAAGGTGGCATATCAATACATTCACTAAAAATTCCTCCTGTTTTCTCACCCTAACTTTGCATAGATAGAGATGCTTCAGCTTACTCTTTTAGATATAAAAGTACAGTTTGCTGCATGTATTTAAAAATTTTCACATTTGTGTACATACAGACTGACATGTTAATTGACTCCTCAGCAGATGTTACTTTGACATCTGCCTAGATTATCGATTTGTAATGATAATTGCAAATTATAATAAAAATCTATGCAATGAAATAAGAAACATCTTTTCAAAGGAATAAAATAATATAAATTAAAATTTCTCCTATATGCCTAATTATATATTTCAAATTTTATATTTATTATTTATATATAATAATAGTCAAGAAGATCACCTGGAGGAGGGCTTGGCAACCCACTCCAGTGTTCTTGCCTGGAGAATCCCATGAACAAAGGAGCCTGGCGGGCTACAGTCCATAGGATTGCAAAGATTTGGTTATGATGAAGAACTTAGCACACATGTAATTATAATATCTCACTACAGTTAACTGTATTATCAAATCCTTTTTTCACTCATAATTTGTCACATTGGTTTTATCAAATGTAGTTTAAAATAAACTAAAGTAGTTTAAAATGACCAGGATTCCCTGGTGATCCAGTGGGTAGGAAGCTAAGGTTTCACTGCTGAGAGCTCGGGTTCAATCCCTGGTCGGGGAGGTAAGATCTAAGATCCTACAAACCACGTAAACCTAGAGGACATAATGGTAAATGAAATTAGCCACACAAACAAAGACAGATACTGTGATTTCACTGACTTGTGAAATCTGAAGAAGGCAACTCATAGGAGCAGAGCATTGAATGGTGGTTGCCAGGGAATGGAAATATATTGATCAAAAAGCACAAATTTCTGTTATAAGATGAATAAATTCTGGGGATCTAATGTACAGCATAATGATTAATACGATAATGTATACTCTAAATTTGCTAGGTGGCTACATCTTCTTAAATTTTTATTGGAGTATAGTGGATTTATATGTTGTGGTAGTTTCAGGTGTATGAAAAATTGCATCAGTTATACATTTCCATATATCCACTCTTTTTTCGATTCTTTTCCCATGCATGTCATTACAGAGTACTGGCTAGACTTCCCTATGCTACAGATTGTGGTTGACATATATGCACTGCGCTGTGTGTGCTCAGTTGTGTCTGACTCTCTGCAGCCCTACAGACTGTAGCCCACAAGGCTTCATGGAATTTTCCAGGCAAGAATACTAGAACAGACAGCCATTTCCTACTCCAGGGGATCTACTCCACTGGGATGGAATCCAAGTTTCTTTCATCTCCTGCCTGGCAGATTCTTTACCACCGAATGATCTGGGAAGCCCTCATATATACATTACCATATATCAAGTAGGAGAGTATATCTTAAAATGTTCTCACAACAACTAAAAAGTGATAACTATGTGAAGTGAAGGATGTGTAAATTAACTTATTGTAGTAATAAATTTGTAGTATATATATATACTTTTCAAGGTTGTACACCTTGAAAAAATCTATATAAATTCTACTATCCACAGAGCATTTATCAAAACATACAAGCAAAAATCAGTAGCTATTCTTCAACATTACCACTTCTGGTGGCATTACCAGATGGGAACAATAAGATACTGATCAGAAAATAAAAAAAGCAAAACTGAGGAATCAGAAGAAAATAGAGGGTTTAAAAAGCTACTGAAGCTTACTGGATAAAACTCTTGAGAGTCCCTTGAACTGCAAGAAGATCAAACTACTCAATCCTAAAGGAAATTAACCCTTAACATTCATTGGAAGGACTGATGCTACAGCTGAAACTCCAAAACTTCGGGCGCATGATGCAAAGAGCTAACTCATTGGAAAAGCCTGAGGTTTGGTAAAATTGAAGGCAAAAGGAGAAGGGGGTGGCAGAGGATGAGCTGGTTAGATAGCATCACTGATTCAATGCACATGAATTTGAACAAACTCTGGGAGACAGCAGAGGACAGAGAATCCTGGTGTGCTGCAGTCCATGGGGCTGCAAAGATTCAGACACAACTTAGGAACTGAACAACAATATATTCCTAGAGCTCTAGAAATTTATGCACATGTGCATTGTCTTGAAAATGCACAAGTAACACTTGAGAAGATCCTACTTTTTCACCTCTAGCTGAATTTGAACCTCTGCACAAGAAGCGAAGGATAAGTTGAAAAATGCCTATTGGAGTGCTGTGTGTCTCAACACACACACACACATACACACACACACACAGTTCCTCAGCAAAGACTGAAGTACTTACTGGTTCCTGACATTGAAGAGAATCTGTCCAATCATTACCTTTCTACTAAGCTAGATCAATCAAAGACCTCAGTAACTGCACATAAAAAAGAATACAGATTTTTAAAGTAGAATTAGTCCAAGAAAGTCAATGAACAAATAACCAGAAACAAACAGCAATGACAATAATCCCTAGGAGGATGGACTGAATCCCAGAGTTACCTTATTATAGTATTTAAGATGCCCAATTTTCAAGAAAACATTATAGGAAACACAAAAACATTTAAAAAGTGTATCTTAAATACAGAAGTAAGCAGTCAATAAGAACTATCCTTAAGAAGTCCTGGCATTGGAATTATTAAGAGGGTTAAAGTTTCAGTTCATTTCAGTTGCTTAGTTGTGTCCAACTCTTAGCGACCCCATGGACTGCAGCCCACCAGGCTCCTCCATCCATGGGATTTTCCAGGCAAGAGTGTTGGAGTGGGCTGCCATTGCCTTCTCCATGAATGTGTATAAGAGACCATAAAAATAGAAGACATTATAAGGAAAAAGTGTTTACTTGTAAGAGTTAGAAACATTAATGACGTTTTTATTTGCTCAGAATGTTATTTTCATTGGGAAGATAAATCAAAGAATGACTGACATACTAATCAATTTGACTTAAAATCAATAATTTCTGAATTCACCTCTTTGGCTTTATGGAGATACTGATTTCCTCTTTAATAAGAGTTAATTAGGCACTTCACTCAGACATTTGATGACTGCTCAGAAAGAGACAAAATAAATGAAAAGCAAGTAAATACCATGCTTAGAAATGGAAAGAAAATGTATGTCTTTTAGAAAAGTGTTCTAGTGGACTAAAAATGAAATAATTCATTGAGATTCAAGCATTTGTTCCTATTACCTTACAGTATGTTATTTTTCATGGTAAAAAGGGTTTTGAATTAGGCTACGATATCACAAGCAGTGAGAAACTCTCTTTCAAAAGTACCTGGAAGATTGTCAACATGGAAATGGAGTCTAAACATACTTATAAAATAGTTGCTTTCCTCCAAATCCAACCAAAATACATCTATCTTTTAAAGACATATTGCTTTTGAAGTTCCCACATTTTAGTTTGAGAAAAATTTCCTTTTACAACTATATATTCTAGCAGCCTTGAGGCATAAAACTGAGAGACTATTCTACAGATTGAATAAATGGCCAATTCTTAAGCCATTTTTGACAATTCACTGGATATTCACAATGGAAACTGTATCTTAAATCTTTTTAAGGACAAATTATGTTTATGGAAAAAAAGAAAGACAAGTTATACTTTTTTTCAATGTTCTTATTGTGAACAGTAAAATACTAGACATAGACACTGCAATAGCATAGATAAAGCTTAAAGTTGAATGCAAAATTAGATTTTAACGTCAGACAAGACTAAGAAGCCAGGAAATTAAAATAAAATTATAAATATATGTATTTGTTTAATTTACAAGTATTTTAAATAACAGAGTCTCTGTAGTGATTAACCACTCTTATTTCTTAAAGTAGATTGAGTTGACATCTAAATATTTACTTATAGAAGAGTAGAAAAATTAACTGCTTCTACCCACTAGAAAAAAATGCAGACACTTTAACAAATTCATATATTTTCTGAAGTTAATTTTTCACCATTGGGCAATGGTATTGATGTCCTTTCTCAAGTAGATGGCTTTTGGGGCTAGATTAGCTAATTTCAAATTTATTTACACCATGTTAAATATTGTCAACCTGCTTATTTAACTTATATGCAGAGTACATCACGAGAAATGCTGGACTGGAAGAAGCACAAGCTGGAATCAAGATTGCCGGGAGAAATATCAATAACCTCAGCTATGCAGATGACACCACCTTTATGGCAGAAAGTGAAGAGGAACTCAAAAGCCTCTTGATGAAAGTGAAAGAGGAGAGTGCAAAAGTTGACTTAAAGCTCAACATTCAGAAAACGAAGATCATGGATTTTGGTCCAATCACTTCATGGGAAATAGATGGGGAAACAGTGGAAACAGTGTCAGACTATTTTTTTGGGCTCCAAAATCACTGCAGATGGTGACTGCAGCCATGAAATTAAAAGATGCTTACTCCTTGGAAGAAAAGTTATGACCAACCTAGATAGCATTTTCAAAAGCAGAGACAGTACTTTGTCAGCAAAGGTCCGTCTAGTCAAAGCTATGGTTTTTCTAGTGGTCATGTATGGATGTGAGAGTTGGACTATGAAGAAAGCAGAGTGCCAAAGAATTGATGCTTTTGAACTGTGGTGTTGGAGAAGACTCTTGAGAGTCCCTTGGACTGCACGGAGATCCAACCAGTCCATTCTGAAGGAGATCAGCCCTGGGATTTCTTTGGAAGGACTGATGCTAAAGCTGAAACTCCAGTACTGGTCACCACATGCGAAGAGTTGACTCATTGGAAAAGAGTCTGATGCTGGGAGGGATTGGGGGCAGGAGGAGAAAGGGATGACAGAGGATGAGATGGCTGGATGGCATCACTGACTCGATGGACATGAGTCTGAGTGAACTCTGGGAGTTGGTGATGGACAGGGAGGCCTGGAGTGCTGCAATTCATGGGGTCGCAAAGAGTCGGACACGACTGAATGAACTGAACTGAACTGAAAGATATAATTATTAGTATTGTTATTACTTTTTTTTTTTAATGTTTAACAAACCACTCAAACTTAGTAAACCAGCTCTTCCACTCTGGGCTTGATGTTGTTTTGTGGAATGGTAAACTCACAAAGAAGACTGAAATTAATAAGTACAGGAGGCAAATGGTGTAGAAAATTAAAATCAACCAGCACACCGCATACACTTGTTCCTTCAGTGGCTAAGGAAAAATAGGCACTCAGTGGTACCTGGGGCTACACTGACATTTCCCCAGTAAGAGTAAAATCTGATGAGAAGTCTTAAAAGGGGAAAAAAAGAAGCTCCACTGTTTAAAGAATATGTTACATGGACTAAAGTGATTAATTTACATAACAACAGCATAAGAACAAAAATCCTAGTGAATTAAACCAACAACTATTTTATTATAATTTATAGATAGAATGTTCTAATTTATTTCAACCAATTTAACATTAGTTGCAAGTTATTTTTTATTACATTATATATTGAACATAAATGTTTTCCTTGAAATGGATGCTCTTATTCCTTCAATTTGTGCATATTAAAAATAATAAACAATTTTCCCCCTTTTTTAAGGAAAATCATCATAATGAGTGGATGAAAAGTGGAAGACATAGACACATTTACATGCAAGAGATGTTTTGTGAAAGTCTGTGTTTCCTTAAGAGGAAATAATTTTAAAGCAAACAAACAGCCTTGTTATTTTCATTTAAAATATTCCATTTAAAGTCATTACATTGGAAAAGAAGAGAATTGCCAAGGGCATTAATTAAACATTAGAGAATATTAAGTTAAAAACAAAATAAGTTATGTATTGCAGCAAATATGTATAACTGTTAGAAATACAGCTCTATACTACTTGAAAAAAAGTTAATTCATAAGCATACTCTAGTCTTACTGGAAATTAATGGATTGAAAGGTTATCTCTTTTCTACTCAAATGAATTCATCATGAAATAATAGCCAATATAACATCTGTTAACAAGTCAGGTACTAATATCACAGAGGAATAGAAAATGAACCATCTTCAGACTAGCATGAATCATAGCTGCTTGAAGGCGGATATTTGCACTAAAAAGCACAACACGGATGCAGAATCAACTAAACAAGTTTTACCATGAGTTGCATATTTTGAGTAAGACTTTGGTTGTATATTTTTAAATGAGGTTCTATGCCTTATACTTGTATATTTGTAATAATTTATTTATATACAATATTGGAAGTCTCATTTTATTTCATTTCATGTGAAAAGACATATGCTAAAAGTGTTTATCAGGTGGCTTTACACAATCAGGACATCCCTGATAGTTCGGTTGGTAGAGAACCCGCCTGCAATGAAGAAGGCCCCAGTTGGATTCCTGGGTCGGGAACATCTGCTGGAGAAGGGATAGGATACTCAAACTAGTATTCTTGGGCTTCCCTTGTGGCTCAGCTGGTAAAGAATCCTTCCGCAATGTGGGAGACCTGGGTTTGATGCCTGGGTTATGAAGATCTCCTGGAGAAGGGAATAGCTACCCTCTCCAGTATTATGGACTGGAGAACCCCATGATCTGTACAGTCCACGGGGTCACAAAGAGTTGGATAGTCATGAGGGACTTTCACTTTTTACGCAATCAAGTTTGAGTAAATTATTATGGCACTAAAGTTGTAACCTTAGTGCATAAAAGGGTGATATTAACTAAGAGACTCTTGGTTGAGGCACTAGCTGGTTTACATTTTGAAACTATCTTCCATTTGCTTATTTTGGCACACATAGAATATAGGCTGTCTTTACATTTCACATTTTCTGCTAATATGTTTCTGGCTAAGTGCTGAATTGCATTTTTCTGGTTTTAAAAAAGACATGCATTGAAAAATATTATATAAAATACTGAATACTTACACATTTCAAAAGACTCAAAAGTAATAATAACACATTTTTGAGATTTGAATGCTACTGAGCTAACTTAAAAAACTACTTGCTTTAAAACTGATTATTCACTACAATGGATTTAAGGCATTTTGAAATATCACATTAATTTTTATAACCTATTATGTTGTCTAGAAACTCACAAATCTTCATATAATGGAATGCATGTTTTTAATAAAGTGATTTTCAAGAGTTAGAACATTCATAAAATGTTTATACTGAAATCAATGATAGTAACATGGGTTTTGGGTAATTCTAAAAATGTGTATATCCAAATTAGAAAAAGGCCTTTGATTAATAAATGGTCAAAACTTTGACTTAATTTGATTAAAAGGATTTGCTTTATATAATTATGATGACAGTCTCCAGCTTTTCAAAACCTGGGGATCCTCTATGACCCACCTCCTAGAATATTGGAAATAAAAGCAAAAATAAACAAATGGGACCTAATTAAACTTAAAAGCTTCTGCACAGCAAAGGAAATTATAAGCAGGGTGAAAAGACAGCCTTCAGAATGGGAGAAAATAATAGCAAATGAAGCAACTGACAAACAACTAATCTCTAAAATATACAAGCAACTCCTACAGCTCAATTCCAGAAAAATAAATGACCCAATCAAACAATGGGCCAAAGAATTAAATAGACATTTCTCCAAAGAAGACATACAGATGGCTAAGAAACACATGAAAAGATGCTCAACATCACTCATTATCAGAGAAATGCAAATCAAAACCTCTCTGAGGTACCATTTCACCCCAGTCAGAATGTCTGAGATCCAAAAGTCTACAAGCAATAAATGCTGGAGAGGGTGTGGAGAAAAGGGAACCCTCTTACACTGTTGGTGGGAATGCAAACTAGTACAGCCACTATGGAGAACAGTGTGGAGATTCCTTAAAAAACTGGAAATGGAACTGCCTTATGATCCAGCAATCCCACTGCTGGGCATACACACTGAGGAAACCAGAAGGGAAAGAGACACGTGTACCCCAATGTTCATCGCAGCACTGTTTATAATAGCCAGGACATGGAAGCAACCTAGATGTCCATCAGCAGATGAATGAATAATAATGCTGTGGTACATATACACAATGGAGTATTACTCAGCCATTAAAAAGAATCCATTTGAATCAGTTCTATTGAGGTGGATGAAACTGGAGCCTATTATACAGAGTGAAGTAAGCCAGAAAGAAAAACACCAAAACAGTATATAACGCATACATATGGAATTTAGAAAGATGGTAACAATAACCCTGTATACGAGACAGCAAAAGAGACACTGATGTATAGAACAGTCTTTTGGGCTCTGTGGGAGAGGGAGAGGATGGGATGATTTGGGAGAATGGCACTGAAACATGTATAATATCATATATGAAACAAGTTCCAGTCCAGGTTTGATGCATGATACTGGATGCTTGGGGCTGGTGCACTGGGACGACCCAGAGGGATGGTATGGAGAGGGAGGAGGGAGGAGGGCTCAGGATGGGGAACACATGTATACCTGTGACAGATTCATTTTGATATATGGCAAAACCAATACAATATTTTAAAGTTAAAAAATAAAATAAAATTAAAAACAAACAAAAAATTTTACATTGGGAACTGGTTTGATTTTAGTTCCTGGATATGATTCAAAGATTCATATTTATTTCAGTAAAGCCAATGCGGTTTAGGTTATTCCAAAAAGTAACTTCAAATCAATTCAGTATTGTTGACTGAGTGATAAATAGTATTTTAGTGAATTACTGATATATAGATGTTGCTTCATATATGACTTTTTGGATACTAGATATTAGTGTATTTAATATATCCATAAATTGTGCAACATATGGATAAATTCATTAATTATATCTTTTTATTATGACTCTAATCCTGGATGTCAATATCCAGAGTTATTGAATAAGATTTATGGAATATAATGTCATTTTATCAATAAAGAAGTGGATGCTTCTAAAAGTGAAATCATGAGAAAACTAGTCTGCAGAGATTTTATGTTAAGATAAGGCCTCATTTAATGTCTCTTTGCTCTATTCTCATATGCTAGGAGGTATCCATGAAATTGAATCCCATGGATGGAGGAGCGTGGAAGGCTGCAGTCCATGGAGTCGCTGAGGGTCGGACATGATGAGCGACTTCACTTTCACTTTTCACTTTCTTACATTGGAGAAGGAAATGGCAACTCACTCCAGTGTTCTTGCCTGGAGAATCCCAGGGATGGGGAAGCCTGGTGGGCTGCCGTCTATGGGGTCACATAGAGTCGGACACGACTGAAGTGACTTAGCAAAAAATTAGCAAATCCATGAAATTCCATGAGAAATCTGTATGCAGGTCAAGAAGAAACAGAACTGGACAGGGGACAACAGACTGGTTCCAAAAAGGAAAAGGAATATGTCAAGGCTCCTTTTTTTTTGTCACCCAGCTTATTTAACTTATATGCAGAGTACATCAAGCGAAATGCCAGGCTGGATGAAGCACAAGCTGAAATCAAGATTGCTGTGAGAAATATCAATAACCTCAGATATGCAGATGACACCACCCTTATGGCAGAAAGTGAGTAACAAATAAAGAGTCTCTTGATGAAAGTGAAAGAGGAGAGTGAAAAAGCTCAACATTCAGAAAACTAAGATCATGTCACCCTTCATGGCAGATAGATGGGAAAAAAGTGGAAACAGTGAGAGGCTTTATTTTGGGGGGCTCCAAAATCACTGCAGATGGGGACTGCAGCCATGAAATTAAAAGATGTTTGCTCCTTGGAAGGAAAGCTATGATCAACCTAGGCAGCATATTAAAAAACAGAGACATTACTTTGCCAACAAAGGTCTGTCTATTCAAGGCTATGGTTTTTCCAGTGTTCAAGTATGGATGTGAGAGTTGGACTATAAAGAAAGCTGAGCGCTGAAGAATTGATGCTTTTGAACTGTGGTGTTGAAGACTCTTGAGAGTCCCTTGGACTGCAAGGAGATCCAAAGAGTCTATCCTAAAGGAAATCAGTCCTGAATATTCACTGGAAGGACTGATGCTGAAACTGAAATTCCAATACTTTGGGCACCTGATGCAAAGGACTGACTCACTAGAAAAGACTCTGATGCTGGAAAGATTGAAGACAGGAGGAGAAGGGGATGACAGAGGATGAGATGGTTGGATGGCATCACTGACTCAGTGGACTTGAATTTGAGCAAGCTCCAGGAGTTGTTGATGGACATGGAAGCCTGGCGTGCTGCAGTCTATGGGGTCACAAAGAGTCAGACATGACTGAGTGACTGAACAACAACATAACTGTCATAGATACAACTCTAACCTACAGCCTCTTCAACAACAAGCCAAGGAGGCCGAACCACACTCTTTGCCACAGTCCATAATGCTGCCAACTTCCAGGTTTTCTGTCCTCACTTATAAACTGGATTGAACCAGAAAAAGTCAATTGTGGCATCCAACATATCACTTAAGATACCACACTTCAAATTAGCTGGTCTCCAGCTGCCCCCACCAACAACCTTCACATATACTATGCCTATCAATATAAAGCTTCCCACTCTCTTGGCTGGCTTTGAATCTCTGCAAAACAGAAATGATGATGGCTGACTCTGTCACTATAGAAAGTTGTTGAATAAACAGCCTCTGGGTTTTTTTCATGTTTGAATAGTGTTTATTTCCCTGGAGACTTCACTGAGACAAGGTGTGCATCAAGTATCATCATGTATCCCAGACACATGTAGGTGTACATGTAATTATACATGTAGGTCTCTTATGCATTACTGATAATGGCTTGATAAGTCTACTGGTCATACAAGTGGAGGCGAGAAGACACATTTAAGAGATACTATTAAGATGTTGCCTAATGAAAATGAATTAAATACAGCAATTATGATTTGATCATTATCATATATCAGTATCAAATAGGAAATATAAAAGTAAAAACAAATTATAGGGACTTCCAGGAAAAGTTTCATGTTTAAAGTGTTTATGAGCAGTGCTTACATAAAAATTGTAAAAATCTAGAAAGAGATTCATAGTCCCCACTGTAATAGCTTGCATTTGAAGACATGGACTTAGATAATGCCATTCAGATACTATAACTCAGAAAATGTGTGGATATAAAAATGGTAAATGAGATGACCTGAGGATCAACCTATAAAACATGGATGGCAGAGAAGATTGCGTTAAATAAATGGAGAAAGAAAATCCACAGAAAAAAAGCTAAGTTAGAATGGTGTCACCAAAGTCAGCAATAAGACAACTTTGAAAAAAAGAGAAGGTTGAACTTTGTCAAATGTCACAGACAGGATTAAGTAAGATAAGAATGAACAAGAGAGATCACTGATGATATTAGTGAGCTCATATGCATCTGTGTGAAGGCAGTGAAAGGAGGAACATAATCAACTGGAGATTACCAACAACACAAGCCAGCAGCACCAGAAAATGGGATTTACTCTATAAAGAGACAGGACGAAATTGTGAGTAGACTGCACATCTCAAAAGAGAATTTAATTAATGTAACTTCAGTTCAATTCAGTTCAGTTCATTCGCTCAGTATGTCCGACTCTTTGCGACCCTATGAATCACAGCACGCCAGGCCTCTCTGTCCATCACCAACTCCCAGAGTTCACTCACACTCACGTCCATTGAGTCAGTGATGGCATCCAGCCATCTCATCCTCTGTCGTCCCCTTCTCCTGCCCCCAATCCCTCCCAGCATCAGAGTCTTTTCCAATCAGTCAACTCTTTGCATGAGGTGGCCAAGGTACTGGAGTTTCAGCTTTAGCATCATTCCTTCCAAAGAAATCCCAGGGCTGATCTCCTTCAGCATGGACTGGTAGGCTCTCCTTGCAGTCCAAGGGACTCTCAAGAGTCTTCTCCAACACCACAGTTCAAAAGCATCAATTCTTTGGCACTCAGCTTTCTTCATAGTCCAACTCTCACATTCATACATGAGCACTGGAAAAACCATAGCCTTGACTAGATGAACCTTTGTTGACAAAGTAATGTCTCTGGTTTTGAATATGCTATCTAGGTTGGTCATAACTTTCCTTCCAAGGAATAAGTGTCTTTTAATTTCATGGCTGCAATCACCATCTGCAGTGAATTTGGAGCCCCCCAAAATAAAGTCTGACACTGTTTCCACTGTTTGCCCATCTATTTCCCATGAAGTGATGGGGCCAGATGCCATGATTTTCATTTTCTGAATGTTGAGCTTTAAGCCAACTTTTTCATTGTCCACTTTCACTTTCATCAGAGGCTTTTTAATTCCTCTTCACTACATATCTGAGGTTATTGATATGTATCCTGACAATCTTGATCCAGCTTGTGCTTCTTCCAGCCCAGCATTTCTCATGATGTACTCTGCATATAAGTTAAATAAGCAGGGTGACAGTATACAGCCTTGACGTATTTCTTTTCCTATTTGGAACCAGTCTGTTGTTCCATGTCCAGTTCTAACTGTTGCTTCCTGACCTGCATATAGTTTTCTCAAGAGACAGGTCAAGTGGTCTGGTGTTCCCATCTCTTTCAGAATTTTCCATGGTTTATCTAATCATACTAGGACCACACCCTTGTCTAACTAAATGAAACTAAGCCATGCCCGTGGGGCCACCCAAGACAGAAGGGTCATGGTGGAGAGGTCTGACAGAATGTGGTCCACTTGAGAAGGGAATGGCAAACCACCTCAATATTCTTGCCTTGAGAAATCCATGAACAGTATGAAAAAGCCCCAGGTCAGTAGGTGCCCAATATGCTACTGGATATCAGTGGAGAAATAACTCCAGAAAGAATGAAGGGATGGAGCCAAAGCAAAAACAATGTAACTTATGACATATCAATAAAGTGATATTCTATATGGTAGTTAAATTCATGTTGGACAAGAAAATTCACTAATGTGGGGTTTTGTTGAAATATATTAATAAAAATAAATCAGATCAGATCAGATCAGATCAGTCGCTCAGTCGTGTCCGACTCTGCGACCCCATGAATCGCAGCACGCCAGGCCTCCCTGTCCATCACCAACTCCCAGAGTTCACTCACACTCGCGTCCATCGAGTCAGTGATGCCATCCAGCCATCTCATCCTCTGTTGTCCCCTTCTCCTCTTGCCCCCAACCCCTCCCAGCATCAGAGTCTTTTCCAATGAGTCAACTCTTCGCATAAGGTGGCCAAAGTACTGGAGTTTTAGCTTTAGTATCATTCCTTCCAAAGAAATCCCAGGGCTGATCTCCTTCAGAATGGATTGGTTGGATCTCCTTGCAGTCCAAGGGACTCTCAAGAGTCTTCTCCAACACCACAGTTCAAAAGCATCAATTCTTCGGCGCTCAGCCTTCTTCACAGTCCAATTCTCACATCCATACATGACCACTGGAAAAACCATAGCCTTGAATAGCCAGACCTTTGTTGGCAAAGTAATGTCTCTGCTTTTGAATATGCTATATAGGTTGGTCATAACTTTTCTTCCAAGGAGTAAGCGTCTTTTAATTTCATGGCTGCAGTCACCATCTGCAGTGAATTTGGAGCCCAGAAAAATAAAGTCTGACACTGTTTCCACTGTTTCCCCATCTATTTCCCATGAAGTGATGGGACCGGATGCCATGATCTTTGTTTTCAAATGTTGAGCTTTAAGCCAACTCTTGCACTGTCCATTTTCACTTTCATCAAAAGGCTTTTGAGTTCCTCTTCACTTTCTGCCATAAGGGTGGTGTCATCTGCATAGCTGAGGTTATTGATATTTCTCCTGGCAATTTTGATTCCAGCTTGTGTTTCTTCCAGTCCAGTGTTTCTCATGATGTACTCTGCATATAAGTTAAATAAACAGGGTGACAATATACAGCCTTGACGAACTCCTTTTCCTATTTGGAACCAGTCTGTTGTTCCATGTCCAGTTCTAACTGTTGCTTCCTGATCTGCATACAAATTTCTCAAGAGGCAGATCAGGTGGTCTGGTATTCCCATCTCTTTCAGAATTTTCCACAGTTTATTGTGATCCACACAGTCAAAGGCTTTAGCATAGTCAATAAAGCAGAAATAGATGCTTTTCTGAAACTCTCCTGCTTTTTCCATGATCCAGCAGATGTTGGCAATTTGATCTCTGGTTCCTCTGCCTTTTCTAAAACCAGCTTGAATATCAGGAAGATCACGGTTCACGTATTGCTGAAGCCTGGCTTGGAGAATTATGAGCACTACTTTACTAGTGTGTGAGATGAGTGCAATTGTGTGGTAGTTTGAGCATTCTTTGGCATTGCCTTTCTTTGGGATTGGAATGAAAACTGACCATTTCCAGTCCTGTGGCCACTGCTGAGTTTTCCAAATTTGCTGGCATATTGAGTGCAGCACTTTCACAGCATCATCTTTCAGGATTTGGAATAGCTCAACTGGAATTCCATCACCTCCACTAGCTTTGTTTGTAGTGATGCTTTCTAAGGCACACTTGACTTCACATTCCAGGATGTCTGGCTCTATAGTTAGATATATTTCTCATTTCAAAAGACAAAAATGTTAGGTTGGCCAAAAAGTTCATTCTCATTTTCATACCATCCTGAGGAATAATCTAAATGAACTTTTGGGTAACCCAATGACTTTGTGAATCTGTCTATAAAATCATTATTAAGCAGCATTCTCTCTTTGCTGAGAAATGCTTTTTTATATTAATATAAAGAATGTTGCTTATTTTCAAAATTATGTATGATGATCATAACAGATTTTTAACTAACAAACATGGGATATTTTATGATGAGGGAGATAATTATAGCTTTTCTGCTATTTTTAATGGGGAAATATATTGCTATTGAAACAAAATTTTTATGTTAGTTTCCAATTTGATATGTTATGACAGCTGTGCAAACCATGCACAGCAGGATATAAAATATTTCCGTCGTCCAAGAAATTTCTGCTTGTTGCTGTCTCATATGTTCCTCACTTAGACCAGCGATATTAACATCATAGATCAATTTTGTTTATTTTTTTGACTCCACATAAATGGAATCACAGATTATGTACTACTTTTGTCTTCCTTCTATAGCTCAGCATGATGTTTTCGAGATTCACTTATGCCATTATGTGTACATGGAGTTCATGTTTTAATTGATCAGCAATATTCTGATATATGAAATACCAAAATTTGAATATCTGTTCTTCTAGTGATAGATATTTGGTTGGTTTCTAATGTTTGGCTATTTTGATAAAAGCTGTTGTAAATATTGTTATATAATTTTTATAAAGAATAAAATATTTTTTCAAAGTTGATACACAGTTTTCCACTCCAGTCATTAATACATGAGAATTTCAAATGTGCCCTATTTTTGTCCGCAGTGTTATGAATTGCTTCACTTCTAGACATTGTAGGGTTTTTAGACTTTGTTTCATTGACAAGGTAACAACGTTGGTAAAATTTCAGGTAATTACTGATCATTTCTCTATCTTCTTTTGTAAAGCATTTTTCATTATATGTGTTTAATTAGATCTTTGCATATTTATTATGGATTTGTAGGAGATTTGAAAGAAGTTTATATACATGATTCATTTCTGAGCCATATGAATTACAGACGAGCCTTTCCATACTTGTAATTGGCCTTTTCTCTCCTAAATGCTGTCTTTTCATAACCTGGCAGATTTTATTTTTGCCAAGTCCAACCATCATTTTTAATGATTAAATTTTCATATGTTAAAAAAAAATCTTATTTTACCCCAAGTTGTGAAGAGAGTTTTCCCTGTGGAGGCTTTATGGTTCTAGTTTATCCTTTTAAGCCTATAATCCATCTTGAATTAATATTTTTATTAAGCTTGGTAGATATAAAGACCTTAATATTTTTTTTTTTTCCTTATGACTCTACAGCACTTCCAAATTATTTGTTTAAAAGAGACCTTTCAAGCAAATCTATTTTTGGACCTTTAATTCTCTTCCATTTACCAATTTCCATTTTCAATCAGTACCAATCTCTAAATTAATATATCTTCCTTGTAAATCTTCAGATCAGGTAAACTAAGTCCTCCAAATGTGTTCCTTACATATTTCTTTGTTTATTTTGGATATTTTAAGTCCTTTGCTCTTCATCAAGTTTCAGAAAAGAACAGTTGCTTAGGGGATGAGGAGTGAAGAACTTTTAACATTTTAATTGGGAATGTGTTAAATTATTAGATAAACATGAAGAGGTCTGAAATCTTAAGAGTACTGGATTTTTCACATGAGCACTTATCTCCCAACTAGTCTGGGTCCTCTGTAAGATGTCCTTGGTGTTTTGCAGTTTTTTGGCAGTTTTGATATTTTTTATGCCAATATTTTACATATTCTATGGTGGATTTGTTGTGGCTTATGGTTCTTTTTGATGATATTTTGAAATAATATTCTATGTATGTACATGAATTGTATATATAATTCATATATAAAAATTATAAGTTGTATGGATATAATGCCATATTACAATTGTTTGATATAGCATGCATGTGGGTATATTATATGTATAGTGTAATGTATATATGTGTGCTTTCCTAGAGGCTCTGTGGTAAGGAACCCATTTGTCATGCAAGAGATGAGGGTTTGATACCTGGGTCGAGAGGATTCCTTGGAGAAAGCAATGGCAACATACTCCAGAATCCTTGTCTAGGAAATCCCATGGACAGAGGAGCCTGGTGGGTTATAGTCAATGAGGTCATAAAAAAGTTGGAAATGAATTACCAATGAAAGAACAACAACAACATGGATATAGAGTTTCAGTTCAGTTCAGTCGCTCAGTCGTGTCTGACTCTATGCAACCTCATGTACTGCAGCACACGAGGTCTCCCTGTCCATCACCAACTCCCAGAGCTTGCTCAGACTCATGTCTGTCGTGTCAGTGATGACATCCAACCTCTGTCTCATCCTCTGTCACCCCATTCTCCTCCTGCCTTCAATCTTTCCCAGCATCAGGGTCTTTTCCAATGAACCAATTCTTCCCACTAGGTGGCCAAAATACTGGAGCTTCAGTTTCAGCATCAGTCCTTCCAATAAATATTCAGGATTGATTTCATTAAGGATTGATTAGTTTGATCACCTTGCAGTCCAAGTACTCTCAAGAAACTTCTCCAACACCACAGTTCAAAAGCATCAATTCTGCGCTCAGCTTCCCTCATAGTTCAACTCTCACATCCGTACATTACTACTGAAAAAACCAGTAGTCAAAATAGTCAGCTTTGACTAGATTGACCTTTGCTGGCAAAGGAATATCTCTACTTTTTAATATGCTATGTTGGTCATAGCTTTTCTACCAAGGAGTAAGCTTCTTTTAATTTCATGGCTGCAGGCACCATCTACAGTGATTTTGGAGACCCCAAAATTAAAGTCTGTCACTGTTTCCACTGTTTCCGAATCTATTTGCCATGAATGACGGGACCAGATGCCACAATCTTAGTTTTTTGAATGTTGAGTTTTAAGCCAACTTTTTCACTTTCTTCTTCACTTTCATCAAGAGTCTCTTCAGTTCCTATATGCATTCTGCCATAAGGGTGGTGTCATCTGAATATCTGAGGTTATTGATATTTCTGGATTCCACCTTGTGTTTCATCCAGTCCAGCATTTTGCAAAATGTACTCTGAATATATGTTAAATAAACAGGGTGACAATATACAGCCTTGACGTACTCCTTTCCCAATTTGTAACCAGTCCATTGCTCCATGTCCAGTTCTAACTGTTGCTTCATCACCCGCATACAGATTTCCCAGGAGGCAGGTAAGGTGGCCTGCTATTCCCATCTCTTGGAGAATTTTCCACAGTTTGTTGTGATCCACACAATCAAAGGCTGTAGCATAATCAAAGAGGTGGATGTTTTTCTGGAACTCTCTTCATTCTCGATGATCCAACGGATGTTGGCAATTTGATCTCTGTTTCCTCTGCCATTTTGAAATTCAGCTTGAACATCTGGAAATTCTTGTTTCACTTACTGTTGAAGCCTGGCTTGGAGAATATTGAGGATTAATTTGCTTGCATGTTAGATGCAATTGTGCAGCAGACTGAACATTCTTTAACTTTGCCTTTCTTTGGGATTGCAATAAAAACCGACCTTCTCCAGTCCTGTTGTCACTACTGAGCTTTCCAAATTTGCTGGCATATTCAGTGTAGCACTTTCACAGTATCATCCTTTTGGACTTGAAATAGCTTAGCTGGAATTCCATCACCTCCACTAGCTCTGTTCATAGTGATGCTTCCTAATGCTTACTTGACTTCACATTCTAGGGTTTCTGGCTCTGGTTGAGTGATCACACCATCATGGTTATCTGGGTCATAAAGATCTTTTTTTGTATAGTTCTTCAGTGTATTCTTGCCACCTTTTCTTAATACCTTCTGCTTCTGTTAGGTCCATATCATTTCTGCCCTTCATTGAGCCCATCTTTGCATAAAATGTTCCCTTGATATCTCTAATTTTATTGAAAAGATTTCTAGTCTTTCCCATTCTGTTGTTTTCTGCTAGTTCTTTGCATTGATCACTGAGTATAGCTTTCTTATCTCTCCTTGCTATTCTTTGGAACTTTGCATTTGGATGCATGTATCTTTCCTTTTCTCCTTTGCTTTTAGCATCTCTTCTTTTCTCAGCTATTTGCAAGAATAGCTTGTTTCCTCAAACAACTATTTTGCCTTATTTGCCTTCCTTTTTCTTGGGGATGGTCTTGATCACTGCCTCCTGTACAATGTCACGAATCTCCATAAAAGTTCTTCAGGCAATTTATCAGATATCATCCCTTGAATATGTTTGTCACTTCCACTGTATGGTCACAAGGGATTTGATTTAGGTCATATCTTAATGGTCTAGTGGTTTCACCTACTTTCTTCAATTTAAGTCTGAATTTGGCAATAAAGAGTTCATGATCTGAGCCACAGTCAGCTTCCATCTTGTTTTAGCTGAATTTATAGAGCTTCTCCATCTTCGACTGCAAATAATATAATCAATCTGATTTCGGTGTTGACCATCTGGTGATGTCCATGTGTAGAGTCTTCTCTTGTGTTGTTGAAAGAGTGTATTTGCTATGACAAGGACATCCTCTTGGAAGAACTCTGTAAGCCTTTGCCCTGCTTCTTCTTCTTCTTCTTTCTGTACTCCAAGGCCAAACTTGCCTATTACTTTAAATATCTCTTGACTTCCTACTTTTGCATTTCAGCCCCCCTATGATGAAAAGGACATCTTTTTTGGGTCTTAGTTCTAGAAAATCTTATAGATGATCATCAAATCAGATCAGATCAGACCAGTCACTCAGTCGTGTCTGATTCTTTGCGACCCCATGAATCGCAGCACGCCAGGCCTCCCTGTCCATCACCAACTCCCAGAGTTCACTGAGACTCACGTCCATGAGTCAGTGATGCCATCCAGCCATCTCATCCTCTGTCGTCCCCTTCTCCTCCTGCCCCCAATCCCTCCCAGCAACAGAGTCTTTTCCAATGAGTTAACTCTTCTCATGAGGTGGCCAAAGTACTGGAGTTTCAGCTTTAGTATCATTCCTTCCAAAGAAATCCCAGGGCTGATCTCCTTCAGAATGGACTGGTTGGATCTCCTTGCAGTCCAAGGGACTCTCAAGAGTCTTCTCCAACACCACAGTTCAAAAGCATCAATTCTTCGGCGCTCAGCCTTCTTCACAGTCCAACTCTCACATCCATACGTGACCACTGGAAAAACCATAGCCTTGAATAGCCAGACCTTTGTTGGCAAAGTAATGTCTTTGCTTTTGAATATGCTATCTAGGTTGGTCATAACTTTACTTCCAAGGAGTAAGTGTCTTTTAATTTCATGGCTGCAGTCACCATCTGCAGTGAATTTGGAGCCCAGAAAAATAAAGTCTGACACTGTTTCCACTGTTTCCCCATCTATTTCCCATGAAGTGGTGGGACTGGATGCCATGATCTTCGTTTTCTGAATGTTGAGTTTTAAGTCAACTTTTTCACTCTCCACTTTCACCAAGAGGCTTTTAGTTCCTCTTCACTTTCTGCCATAAGGGTGGTGTCATCTGCATAGCTGAGGTTATTGATATTTCTCCCGGCAATCTTGATTCCAGCTTGTGTTTCTTCCAGTCCAGCATTTCTCATGATGTACTCTGCTTATAAGTTAAATACACAGGGTGACAATATACAGCCCTGATGAACTCCTTTTCCTATTTGGAACCACTCTGTTGTTCCATGTCCATTTCTAACTGTTGCTTCCTAACCTGCATACAAATTTCTCAAGAGGCAGATCAGGTGGTCTGGTATTCCCATCTCTTTCAGAATTTTCCACAGTTTATTGTGATCCACACAGTCAAAGGCTTTGGCATAGTCAATAAAGCAGAAATAGATGTTTTTCTGGAACTCGCTTGCTTTTTCCATGATCCAGCGGATGTTGGCAATTTGATCTCTGGTTCCTCTGCCTTTTCTAAAACCAGCTTGAATATCAGGAAGTTCGCGGTTCACGTATTGCTGAAGCCTGGCTTGGAGAATTTTGAGCATTACTTTACTAGCATGTGAGATGAGTGCAATTGTGCAGTAGTTTGAGCATTCTTTGGCATTGCCTTTCTTTGGGATTGGAATGAAAACTGACCATTTCCAGTCCTGTGGCCACTGCTGAGTTTTCCAAATTTGCTGGCATATTGAGTGCAGCACTTTCACAGCATCATCTTTCAGGATTTGAAATAGCTCAACTGGAATTCCATCACCTCCACTAACTTTGTTCGTAGTGGTGCTTTCTAAGGCCCACTTGACTTCACATTCCAGGATGTCTGGCTCTAGGTCAGTGATCACACCATCGTGATTATCTGGGTCATGAAGATCTTTTTTGTACAGTTCTTCTGTGTATTCTTGCCATCTCTTCTTAATATCTTCTACTTCTGTTAGGTCCATACCATTTCTGTCCTTTATCGAGCTCATCTTTCCGTGAAATTTTCCTTTGATATGTCTGATTTTCTTGAAGAGATCCCTAGTCTTTCCCATTCTGTTGTTTTCCTCTATTTCTTTGCATTGATCACTGAAGAAGGCTTTCTTATCTCTTCTTGCTATTCTTTGGAACTCTGCATTCAGATGCTTATATCTTTCCCTTTCTCCTTTGCTTTTCACTTCTCTTCTTTTCACAACTGTTTGTAAGGCCTCCGCAGACAGCCGTTTTGCTTTTTTGCATTTCTTTTCTATGGGGATGGTCTTGATCCCTGTCTCCTGTACTATGTCATGAACCTCATTCCATAGTTCATCAGGCATTCTATCTATCAGATCTAGGCCCTTAAATCTATTTCTCACTTCCACTGTATAATCATAAGGGATTTGATTTAGGTCATACCTGAATGGTCTAGTGGTTTTCCCTACTTTCTTCTGTTTACTTCTGAATTTGGCAATAAGGAGTTCATGATCTGAGCCACAGTCAGCTCCTGGTCTTGTTTTTGCTGACTATATAGAGCTTCTCCATCTTTGGCTGCAAAGAATATAATCAATCTGATTTCGGTGTTGACCATCTGGTGATGACCATGTATAGAGTCTTCTCTTGTGTTGTTGGAAGAGGGTGTTTGTTATGACCAGTGCATTTTCTTGGCAAAACTCTATTAGTCTTGCCCTGCTTCATTCCATATTCCAAGGCCAAATTTGCCTGTTACTCCAGGTGTTTCTTGACTTCCTACTTTTGCATTCCAGTCCCCTATAATGAAAAGGACATCTTTTTTGGGTGTTAGTTCTAAAAGGTCTTGTAGGTCTTCATAGAACCATTCAACTTCAGCTTCTTCAGCGTTACTGGTTGGGGCATAGACTTGGATTACTGTGATATTAGTACTCTTTAACTTCAGCTTCTTTGACATTAGTGGTTGGGACATGGATTACTGTGATATTCAATTGTTTGCCTGGGAAATGAACAGAAATGACAAATTTGTCATTTTTTCAGTTTGCACCCAAGTACTGCATTTCAGACTCTTTTGTTGACTATGAGAGCTAGTCCATTTCTTCTAAGGGATTCTTGCCCACAGTAGTAGATATATTAGTCATCTGAATGAAGTTCACCCATTCTAGTCCATTTTAGTTCACTGATTCCTAAAATGTTGATATTCACTCTTGCTATCTCCTGTGTGACCACTTCCAATTTACCCTGATTCATGGACCTAACATTCCAGGTTCCTATGGAATATTGTTCGTTATAGCATCGGTCTTTGCTTCCATCACCAGTCACATCCACAACTGGACATTTTTTTTCACTTTGGCTCTGCCTCTTCATTCTTTCTGAAATATTTCTCCACTCTTCTCCAGTAGCATACTGCGCACTTACACCAACCTGAGGAGTTCATCTATTAATGTCATATCTTTTTGCCATTTCGTACTGTTCATGGAGTTCTCAAGGCAAGAATACTGAAGTGGTTTGCCATTCCCTTCTCCTTTGGACCATGTTTTGTCAGAACGCTCCACCATGGCCCATCCATTTTGGGTGGCCCTACATGGCTCTTAGTTTCATTGAGTTAGACGAGGCTGTGCTCCAAGTGATCAGTTTGGTTAATTGTATTTGATTACAGTTTATATATGCATTATTTTATGCTATAAACAAGTATTTTCTGAAAGATACACTTTGTCTGCAATGAGCAACATAAAATATAGTGCCCCAAGATCAGAACAGGTAAATAGGAAATAACAATAAAAAATGTTACTTAGAGAAAGTAGGAAAATACTTCAAACATCAAGAGGCATTGAGAGTAAACAAAATGCCTACATATCTCTTTCAGATGGAATCCTGAATGTCCTAGCTTTAGCTGAGTTTTGTTCCTAAGTTCCTGTAGGATGTAAGATATTTCACTGAACTTCTGTATTAACCTACAACACAGGTTTTGGCCTGTAACCATGTCTGATAAACACAATCTGACATCCAGAGCTTAATCATGACAGAACTTGATTTATGGCAACTGTCTTTTCCACTTGATGAGCATCCATTTCACTCAGACCAAGACAACTTAGCAAAGTTCAGGGTCAGTAAAATTTTCAACCTATTTTATTTCTCTCTCTCTCTTACACACACACACATTTTCCCCTCTCCTTTTATTATTCAAAATTGAAATAAAACTAACAATATGTAAATAGTTAAAGACAGTTATAAAGAAGGCTCCCTAATCCCGCTGCTTTTCTACTTATAGAATCCTCCATTTTGGGCTTTCCAGGTGGCTCAGTGCTAAAGAGTCCACCTGCCAATGCAGAGGATGAAAGAGGAGGGTTTGATCCCCGAATTCAGAAAATCCCCTGGAAGAGGAAATGCCTCCAGTATTCTTGTCTGGAAAATTCCATGGACAGAGGAAACTAGTAGGCTATAGTCCATGGGGTCAGACAGGGCTGAGCATGCACACACACATATATACACACATTCTCAATTATTTTTGCATTGCAAACAGTATATTTTGTTTCTTGTTGTCTTTAATTTCCTTTTCTTGGTGAAACTTTTGTCCATGTATAAACAAAATTATAACTTGCTTATTTTTCATTGTTTATTTTTCAGATACATCTTGGTACTGGGTATTTAAAATAACCAAAAACATTGAAATAATAATAAATACTAAGAATAAAACAATAAAATTCTTGGTATTAAATAATGCAAAATACATAAGAAAATTTAATTAAATAAGATCATACTACATGACTCATCTGTGAATGAATATTTACAATGACAAAATATACAAATCACCTTGGTCAATATGTCCCTTTCTCTTAGCATGAGATTTACGTGACATGTATGGTGAGGACCTGGAGAAGGAGCCAAATCTTTTATCCCCATATTTATGTCAAAAGATATAAATGAAAATTAAAACTTAAAATGAGCATATAATCATATTGCTTTGAATATGGAAATACAAACCAGAAGAAATAGTTAAGAGTTGGCTGCCCCAATATAAGACAATGAAAAATGTAAAGGAGGAGGTTATCAGAAAAATTAATATTTTACATTATATAATATTATATTTAAGTGAATAAAAAGCTGTAAGTAAAAAATGCTAAAGATTTGTAAAATGTTCAAATAAATGTCAAACTTTGACAAAATTATATTTTTATAGGTGGGCATGAAAGAATAAGACATCTAACAAAGTATCAATTTTCTCACATATTCAGACATATTTTTGTTTTGGAATGATATGTGAGATTTGGGGCCATCTATAAAGCACCATATATACAAATAATTGTGGGAAATCGTCAGTTTTCATTCCAATCCCAAAGAAAGGCAATGCCAACGAATGTTCAGACTACCACACAATGGCACTCATCTCACACGCTAACAAAGTAATGCTAAAAATTCTCCAAGCCAAGCTTCAACAGTACATGAACTATGAAATTCCAGATGTTCAAGCTGAATTTAGATAAGGCAGAGGAAACAGAGATCAAATTGCTAACATCTGTTGGATCATTGAAAAAGCAAGAGAATTCCAGAAAGTACATCTACTTCTGTCTTATTTACTACGCCAAAGCCTTTGATTGTGTGGATCACAACAAACTTTGGAAAATTCTTCAAGAAATGGGAATACCAGACCACCTTACCTGCCTTCTGAGAAATCTGTATGCAGGTCAAGAACAAGCAGAACCAGACATGGAATGACAGACTGGTTCAAGATTGGGAAAAGAGTATGTCAACGCTATATACTGAAACCCTGCTTATTTAAATTATATTCAGAGGACATCATGTGAAATGCCAGGCTGAATGAGGCACAAGCTGGAATCAAGATTGCCAGAAGAAATATCAATAACCTCAGATATGCAGATGATACCACCCTTATGGCAGGAATTGAAGAACTAAAGACCCTCTAGATGAAAGTGAAAGAGGAGAGGGAAAAAGCTGGCTTTAAATTCAACATTCAAAAAATTAAGATCATGACATCTGGTCCCATCATTTCATGGCAGATAGATGGGGAAACAATGGAAACAGTGACAGACTTTATTCTTGGGCTCCAAAATCACTCCAGATAGTGACGTCACCTATGAAATTAAAAGATGCTTGCTCCTTGGAAGAAAAGTTATGACCAACCTAGACAGTATACTAAAAGCAGAGATGTTATTTTGCTGACAAAGGTCCATCAAGTCAAACCTGTGGTTTTTTCAGTAGTCATGTATGTGAGAGTTGGACTATAAAGAAAGGTGAATGAATGCCAAATAATTGATGCTTTTGAACTGTGGTGTTGGAGAAGACTCTTAAGAGTCCCTTGGACTGCAAGGAGAGTCAATACTAAAGGAAGTCAGTCCTGAATATTCATTGGAAGTACTGATGCTGAAGCTGAAACTCCAATACTTTGGCCACCTAATGTGAAGAACTGACTCATTGGAAAAGACCCTGATGCTGGGAAAGATTGAAGGGAGGAGGAGAAGAGGGTGACAGAGGATGAGATAGTTGGATGGCATCACACACTCGATTGACATGAGTTTCAGCAAGCTCTGGCCATTTGTGATGGGCAGGGAGGCCTGGCATGCTGCAGTCCATGGGGTCTCAAAGAGTCAGACATGACTGAGTAACTGAACTGAACTGAACTGATAAAGCACCATATATACAAAGAATTGTGTTGTTGGAGAAGACTCTTGAGAGTGTTGGACTGCAAGGATATCCAACCAGTCAATCTTAAAGGAAATTAACGTTAAACATTCATTGGAAGGACTGATGCTTAGCTGAAGCTTCAGTACTTTGGCCACCTGATTCAAAGAACAGATTCACTGGAAAAGATCCTAATGTTGGGAAAGATTGAAAACAAAAAAGAAGGAGTGGCAGAGGATAAGATGATTAAATAGCATCACTGACTCAAAGGACATGAGTTTGTTCAAACTCTGGGAGATAGTGCAGGGTAGGGGAACCTAGTGTGCTACAGTCCATAGGGGTCCCAAAGTCGGCCACCACTTAGTGACTGAATAACAACAAATAAATCACCATGGTCTATTATGGGGACCACTTCTGGTTTTGAATATCTGATTATGTTCCCTCCGTACTTGTTCCCATAGTCCAGGCTGCTATCCCTCAGAAGCTACCTGTTCTAGATTTATGATATACAATCTAGGGAGTGGAGGTATATCCTGATGAAATTTTTGTAGAGAGGCATTCATCTTTCCTCTTGAAAGTGCCATTATAAAGTTCACAAGGTTTTGAATGACTTTGACCTAAATAGTGATATATTTACAAGAAGAATTTAAAGTCCTTATCTCTCTTGAGTGTTCCCAACAGTGAGAGGGTCATTGCAGGACTACTGCTGACTCTTTCCCTTTCCAATCCAACTCCTGAACAAAGTGATTATTTCTTTATCTCATATTTCTCATACATCTTTTTACAATTTGTATTTCAATATTTTATGCAATAAATCATTAACACCTTGGTGACAATCAAATCTGATAGAAAATATGTTAATCATAAACATCCCTATGTTAATATTTTGATATAATCTTAGTCCAATTTTTTCTTTTTCTCTCATTATCAATAGTTATTTGACACATTTTATAGGTATTCATATAGGCATTGAATTATGTAATTTTTTGCAACTAAGTATACCTTCCTTTCTGTCCAATTTTGTATCTGGTGGTATCAAAACATGTGAGGAGTTTCAAATAGATCTTATTAAGTATTTTGTCTTCTGCTGTATTCTTATATCTGTAAACCTACATAATCTTTGTTACACTTGCTCTTTAATCACTAAGTCATGTCAGCCTCTTTTGAGACCCCATGGACTGTAGCTCACTAATCTCCTCTGTTCATGGGATTTCCCAGGCAAGAATACTAGAGTGAGTTGCCATTTCCTTCTCCAGGTGATCTTCCCAACTCAGGGATCGAACTCATGTCTCATGCATTGGTAGGCAAGTTCTTTACCACTGAGCCACCAGGGAAGTCCTCATCTTTGTTTCCCTATATGATGGCATTAGAAGGATTTACAATTATAGGAGCAATGTCTGATTGTTTTCCTCTACTCTTTTGGTTTTAACAGAGCTTCTAACAATAGCCATTAAAAAATTATGTTTGTGCACCATCCTTTCATTTGATAATCCATGTTTATCCACTTGGCACCTTCTCCAAGATATAAACCTGTTTCCTCCAATGACACTAATATGTTCTTTTTTAAATTGCTTCAAGATTTTCACCTCTTCATACCAAAGATATATACAGAGCTCTACACACATCAAACTATTGCTATTTCATCCCATTACCTCCTTTTTTCCTCTACTGAATAGACACTGGGATTCATAGTTCAGAAAAACAATTCTGTTGCTGGCAACTACTAGTAAAACAGGTTGAACTGCAAAGATAGATTGCATGAATCACAGATGTTACCCAACCCCCAAATTTACAGATATAAAAGATGGTGCAACATTCAAAACACAGACAAAATATCATTTTCCGTGAGAAGTGGGAAGTCTATGAGACCTGCCAAATTTGTCTCTTTTTGTTTTGTTTTTTCCTTTGCTTCAGGATGAATTTTGGCTTTAGAATAACAGTAATGCGTTGGTCACAAAGAGAGACTTTTTAATGTTAAAACATCTGTGTTTTATATTCCTTAAATCATATAGATAATCTGAGTATTCCTCCTTCTCTATCCAGCCATATCCTATGAGCCCATAAATGCTATGTTGTTTATTTATAATATGAAGATATCAGCTATGTCAAGATAAAGTACTTTTGTAGACAGAGTACTTTCCACTATTAAATACCATTAGCGTGTTTGCAGGCAGGTCTGGTTCAAATCATTAAAATATTGCTCCAAGGTCTTTTTTCCTGTCTTCACTGGCAGGAGGCAATAGGTTCAGAACTGCTGCTTTATGCACTTTAATCCTCACTGGGCTTTTGTTTTCCTTAGTGCAATGAGATTTGGAAAATATTTTTAAATACTCAGAACACTGATATAAAGTTAATCTAGTTCTTGGTCTGTCTCTCATTCATTAAATACCGAATATGGACTTTTGTTTAAGAGGAAATGCATACTCATGAAGATATGTACTCCGCAGTCATATGCTCTGGATTTAAATTCTGTCTCTGACACTGACTACTTAACAGAAAATTTGGGCAATTTGTTAATTTCTCTTACTTTGTGTGTATGTTAGCTGCTGTCATGTCCGACTCTTTGTGACCCCATGGACTGTAACCCACAAAGCTGCTTCTGTCCATGGAATATTAGAGTGGGCTCCCATTCCCTTCTTCAGGGGATACTCCCGACTTATTGATCGAACCTGGGTACGATCAAACCCCATTGCAGGCAAATTCTTTATTGTCTGAGCCACCAGGGAAGCCCTTGTCTTACTTTTTAGTTCCCTCGTTTATCAGTTGGGGTATTAGTGCCAACTAACACATGAGGTCATACTTCCCTGGTGGCTCCGACAGTAAAATCATCTGCCTACAATGCCGGAGATCCGGATTCTATCCCTGGGTCTGGAAGATCCCTTGGAGAAGGAAATGCCAACTCACTCCAGTATTCTTGCCTGGAGAATCCCATGGACGAAGGAGCTTGGTACGCTACAGTCCACGGGGTCGCAAAGAGTCGGACACCACTGAGCGATTTCACTTTCACTTTCTTAATACATGAGGTCAGTGTGAATACTAAATGAAACAATGTAAACAAGGTACTTAGGAGTCATACCATTCATTTTAATTTCCATGAATGTCAGCTCTCACTAGTTGTTATACCCCAGGGATGAACACTTTTGTGTTCAAATTTAAATAATTGCACCCATTTTTGGATGACGTTCATTTTCAAGCCCTTCATTTACCCTCAGGTTTGCATTTTGATTACTCTTATGATAAATCCTTGTCTATTTTTCATGTCTTTATTTCTTCAGAGAACCGTAGGTTTATCCCCAAGTGTACATCATTTGGATCCAACCAACCCCTTGGATGACAACACCAAACCCAAGTCTTAAGCCAAAATTAAAGCACTGAGTTTAATCATTGGATAAATATATTCTATAATAGAAAATGCTTTTATCCCTTGACAGTAGATTTACATTTCTTCTTATATTGCTAGGAGAAATAACAAGCAGTTCAGCTTTACATTTAGAAACCAAACTCTTTTCAAATTGCATATTCATTTTGGAAGATTGCCAATCTATATTGCAGATAGGCACTAAATTAATTCATTTGGGTCCTGATTCAGCAGTGTTTGCTCAGGCAAAATTTCTGCCTGAAGTTCCATTGACTCTGAGGTCAATAAAGTCTTTGCATACATAAATCCTGATGAGTCAGGTCTTGAATAAGTATCTTGCAATTTCTTTCAGTGCAATTCCTGCCAACAGATAGCCAAAAGTATCTTGTGAAGGATTTCAATTGACTTTTTGAAGACAAGCATCATGCCCTGAGCAGAACACTTGAAATTAAACAAAATGGACATACTATTCTTTCAAAATACTTTTTTTCAATTATTAATTTGTAAATAGTATGTATTTATAAATAAATAACAATATAAAATAATAAATTGTAAATAAGAAGAGGTGTCAAGAATACAGAGAAGAACTATACAAAAATGATCTTAATGACCTGGATAACTACAATGGTGTGATCACTCACCTAGAGCCAGACAACCTGGAGTGTGAAATCAAGTGGGTCTCAGGAAGCATCACTATGAACAAAGAACAAAGCTAGTGGAGGTGATGGAATCGCAGATGAGCTATTTGAAATCCTAAAAGATGATGCTGTTGAAGTGCTGCACTCAATATGCCAGCAAATTTGGAAAAATCAGCAGTGGCCACAGGACTGGAAAAGGTGAGTTTTCATTGCAATCCCAAAAAAAGGGCAATACCAAAGATGTTCAAACTATCACACAAAATTGCACTCATTGCACATTCTAGCAAAGAAATGCTCAAAATCCTTCAAGCTAAGCTCCAACAGTATGTGAATGAAGAACTTCCAGATGTACAAGCTGTGTTTAAAAAAAGCAGAGGAACCAGTAATCAAATTGCCAACATTTGTTCGATCATAGATAAAGCTATAGAATTCAAGAAAAACATCTACTTGTGCTTCATTCATGACACTAAAACCTTTGACTGTGTAGAACACAACAAACTGTGGAAAATTCTTAGAGATGGGAATACCAGACTACTTTACCTGTTTTCTGAGAAACTTGTATGCAGGTCAAGAATTAACAGTGAAAACCAGACATGGAGCAATGACTGGTTCCAAATTGGGAAAGGAGTATGTCAAGGCTGTATATTGTCACCCCACTTATTTAACTTCTATGCAGAGTACATCATGAGAAACACTGGGCTGGATGAAGCACACGCTGGAATCAAGATTGCTGGGAGAAATATCAATAACCTCAGATATGCAGATGCTACTACTCTTATGGCAGAAAGTTAAGAGGAATTGAAGAGCCCCTTGATGAAAGTGAGACATTACTTTGCCTACAAAGGTCTGTATAGTCAAAGCTATGTTTTTTCCTATAGTCATGTATGGATGTGAGCTAGACAGTAAAAAAAGCTGAAGAATTGATATCTTTGAACTGTGGTGCTGGAGGAGACTCTTGAGACTCCTTTGGAGAGCAAGGAGATCAAACCAGTTAATCCTAAAAGAAACCAACCCTGAATATTCATTGGAAGGACTGATACTGAAGCTGAAGCTCCGATACTTCGGGCACCTGGTGCAAACAGCTGACTCTTTGGGAAAAACTCTGATGCTGGGAAAGACTGAAGACAGGAGAAGAAGGGGACAACAGAGGATGAGATGATTGGATGGCATCACAGACTCAATGGACATGAGTTTGAGCAAGCTCCCAGAGACGGTAAAGGAAGGGAAGCCTGGCGTGCTGCATTCGATGGGATAGCAGAGAGTTGGACATGACTGAAAAACAAAATAATATTGGGTGAATTTAATTAAAAACAACTCATATGGAAGCATTCTTCCACTACTGATATTTGCATTTTTAACATCATGTGTGTGTATGTGTGTGTGTGTGTGTGTGTGTGTGTGTGTGTAATGATTCCTTTATGGTTTTTCCATAAAGGAAAGGTCATGTACGGATGTGAGAGTTGGACTGTGAAGAAAGCTGAGCACCAAAGAATTGATGCTTTTGAACTGTGGTGTTGGAGAAGATTCTTGAGAGTCCCTTGGACTGCAAGGAGATCTGACCAGTCCATCCTGAAGGAGATCAGCCCTGGGATTTCTTTGGAAGGAATGATGCTAAAGCTGAAACTCCAGTACTTTGGCCACCTCATGCAAAGAGTTGACTCATTGGAAAAGACTCTGATGCTGGGAGCGATTGGGGGCAGGAGGAGAAGGGAACGACAGAGGATGAGATGGCTGGATGGCATCACCGACTCGATGGACATGAGTTTGGGTGAACTCCGGGAGTTGGTGATGGACAGGGAGGCCTGACCTGCTGCGATTCATGGGGTCGCAAAGAGTTGGACACGACTGAGAGACTGAACTGAACTGAATGACTCCTTTCCATTTTCTGTAATATATCCTGAGAATTTTACCAATCACTGATATACCAATCAGAGAGCAGGAAGGAATTGATTCTACCTTAAAACATCATCTAATGAGGATTTTGGAGAAGGAAATGGCAACCCACTCCTGTGTTCTTTCCTGGAAATCCCATGGACAGAGGAAGTTGATGAGGTATAGTCCATAGGGTCACAAAGAGTTGGACACAACTTAAAGTAAACAACAACTACAATGAGGATTTAATTACACAAAAACTATTTACAAAAGTACAGTTGGTGAACAGGAGACTGTATCAGTTAAATCTTGTTGTGAGACAAAGCTCTCCAAGATTGTGTCTTAAACCCACAGACACATATAAAGCTTGAAATTCTGTGTTTTGGCATTTTGAGTGGAGTCGGCTCAGTGTAAGTTTCTTTTGATTTTAGCAGGTCTTACTCAACCATCTAGAGTCACCTTCCAGGGCCTGGCAGGCAGCTGGCAGGCAGTTAGCCAGTACAGGATGCCTCAGCATAGCTCAACTCTGATCATGGGATCTCTCGTTCACTAGTAGGCAACCTTGAGCCTTTCTCATGTTTGGACAGGGCTCCAAGGCAAACAGCAAAAACATGCATGGCATTTGAGAACTAGAATCAGAACTGGTCCATCGTCACTTTATACATTTTTGTACAAAGCACTTTAAGATTTATTGCCATAGAAAGAGCTCTTTGGTTTTTCTTTAAACTTTTATGTTCTCTTAAATGATTCAGAGGGAAGCTTCCCTTATCCAGAGGCTGTGCCATAGTTCATGGCCATAGACCTGAATTGGTAAGTCAAAAATTTTTCAATCATAAAAACTAACAGTTTATAAAACACTAACAGGTAACTGGAAAAGTTCTAAAATTCAAAAAAAAAAAAATGGGATAAGAAAAGCAGAAATTAATAAAAGAAATAAATTAGTAAAACTAGAATCTAATGCACTGAAAATTTACTTTTATTTACTTGTATCACTAAGTAATAGCAATAGGCATAAGGAAGAAAATGACCTCAGATTAAAAATAAAACTGTCAAAGACAGAACAATATGAAAAAAAATGGAATTTTGAAGCCGTAGTGAATAGATTTTCTAGAACATAGGATCAAATGACAAAGATTAAATGTTTGGGAAAAAATAAGACCTCTAGATTATCGATCAAAATTGACATTTTAACAACTGTATAAGATGTATTATAGAAAGAGAAAAACATAAAAATTGAAGAGAAGAAACTCATCACTGAAATTCAATTCTGTTTTCTAGAATTACAAAGTTTTCAAATAAAGAGGACACAGTTATTGCCTGACACAGTGAATTATAAAGACTCTTTGCCAAAAACCACTGTGAAAATTCTGTAATAACAAAGATAAATAATATATTCTAGAAACATTCAGTAATAAACCACAAGAGAAAGCAAATAAAAGATACCCTGAAAAATGAGAAGTAGGCTATATTAGACTTTATAACATGTATCACAGTTGAATATCTATGCTATTCTATCGTTAGCTACATGAGATTGGCAGCTTTTTTGATTGTTTCACTACTAAACTCAAAATAATTCATACATTTTCTGAAGCAATATATGCCATTAGTAAATATTTATTCAAAACGCTTAATATTTGGACTGGACTTTGGTAATAGGCATGCAGTGCAGGTGTAAGAATCATTCTAACCAGGATGTATGAAAGATCATATTTTCTGTTTATTTATTTTGGACATGTCATGTAGCATGTGGGATCTTAATTCCTGGGCCAAGGATTGAACCTGCTCCCTCTGCTATGGAAGCTGAAGTCTTAACCATGGGGCTACTGGGAAGTCTTAAGATTGTATTTTCAAAGATTGTCTGTACTTCTGCTCCCATTCATGATGCTCTTTGTCATTATAACCTTATTATTCCTGCATTAAATGTTGGAATCTATCATTTTACTCTCTTCAATCTATTCAGTCTTTGAGAGTACTTTAACCAATATAATCCAATAGAAGTATCAAATCCAGGGATAATTCTTAACTAATCAGAGTTTCTGCATCCTGCTCCTTAAAACACAGGAGTCATGCAGTAAGAGTTTATAATATGTATGAAAGGTTATATGTTAAACAGTCTCTAAGGAATTCTCAGCTAAGAACCAGCCATATGAATGAACCACCAGGGAAGATGTCTGATGGCCATAAAAAGAATATAAAGTATTTGGCAATGACATTGGTACCAGACAGTTTACAGTAGCAAGAATGACCTCAGGGAAATTGATGAAAGATAAAAGGACATTGGATGATAATGTGTGTCTGTGGTGGCAGAAAGCTTATCAAAACAAATGCCTATGATAAGATAAAAAAGAAATGCTTAACTTTATGAGCGTATGAATTAATTTCAAGAAGTTGTTTGGGTGAACTGATTTCTTGTAGTGCTGTCTAAAAAGATGCAGATAGAGATAAACTGAAAACAAAACCTTTCAATATTTTAGACAATTTGACAGTATATACAGAGAGACTCGGAGAACCTTTCCATTAGCCTAGATGTTCTTAAGGTAAAAAATCAAATGAGATGAAGACTCAGATTCAGGACTTACAAGTAAAAATTTGCCTCAGAGTAATTTTGAAATGAAGTACCTAGCTGTGAGTATTTTAACTAAGGTCCCAAAAGGATATAACATGATTCCTTGTAAACTTTTACTATATAGATTTTCTTTTGAAACTATTAAAAGCATGGGAAAAAAAAAAGAAAAGAAAAGAAAATAGTAGTGTTTGCTTAAACCTGAAAATAACATGACATTATAAACCAATTATATGCCAGTAAAAACTAAAAATTAAATTTAAAAATTAAAAAAAAAAAAAAGGAAGACCATGGGAACTGTTGCTGTTGCTGTTTTTCAGTCCCTAAGTTGTGTCCAACTCTTTGCAACCCCCTTGGATTACAGCACACCAGGTTTCTCTGCCCTTCACTGTCTCCCAGAGTTTGCTCAAATTCATGTCCATTGTGTCTGTGATGCTATCTAAACATCACATCCTCTGCCACTGCCTTCTCCTTTTGCCTTAACTCTTTCTCAGCATCAGGGTCTTTTCCAGTGTGTTGGCTCTTCACATCAGGTGGCCAAAGTATCAAAGCTTCAGCTTCAGCAACAGTTCTTCCAATGAATATTCAGGGTTGATTTCCTTTAGGATTAACTGATTTGATCTCCATTCAGTCCAAGGGGCTCTAAAGAGTCTTCTTCAACACCACAGTTCAAAAGCATCAATTCTTGGACCCTTAGCCCCCTTTATGGTCCAAGTCTCACATCTAACACTTTCCTTGTGTACCCGGTAAAGACTGATTGCTGTTGCTACTGATCCTGATAATCATATCTGAGGTCTATTTTGTTTAATGGTATTCTTAAAATAATATTCGGAGAAGGCAATGGCACCCCACTCCCATCCTCTTGCCTGGAAAATCCCATGGGCGGAGGAGCCTGGTAGGCTGCAGTCCACGGGGTCACTAAGAGTCGGACACGACTTCACTTTCACTTTCACTTTCACTTTCACTTTCATGCATTGGAGAAGGAAATGGCAACCCACTCCAATATTCTTGCCTGGAGAACCCCAGGGATGGGGGAGCCTGGTGGGCTGCCATCTATGGGGTCACACAGAGTCGGACACGACTGAAGCGACTTAGCAGCAGCAGCAAAATAATATTACTAATAATCCTCATGACTGCTATAAAAAAGAATAGTAAGGGCATACACATGTTTTATATGGTCTTTGATACATAAGGTGACTTCTGAATGATTTTAAAGACATGCCTAATATACTCTCCTGGTCTTCTCATTGGTTTCTAAAAATCTTAAGGAGGCTGTGTGTGGCACCATGCTTCATAGCCCAATGTCTGAAGGACTCATGTTATAAAGATTTAGGGGGCTTGACTTTGTTTCACAGAGCCAACTATCAATCTCTCAAACTAGCAGAAGTGCCAGCAGTATGGCCTGGAAAGTATAAGGGCGATCAGTGTCAAAAGTAAACTTACGATTCACAACCTCTTGCAAGTAAGAAGAGAGCTGAGAAAGATACCTAGCTAAAAGTATAGGGTTTTTTGTTTGTTTGTTTGTTTGTTTTTAATTGAAAGAGTCATTAAGAGTGCAGAATATCGAACCTGGACTGGCGAACCCGTGGTGGATTCATGTTGATGTATGGCAAAACCAATAGAATATTATAAAGCAATTAACCTCCAATTAAAATAAATAAATTTATATTAAAAAAAAAAAGAGTGCAGGATAAGTGCCCATGAAGAAAACTCCCACAAAGCAGGACTAATCTCTCATCAAGAATCTAGAAATTTATACTGAACTAGATTTCAGGATTTCTATGAAACAGTGACAATCTAGATTTTTTTCATCCCGTACCCCCATTAAAGGAAATATTCCTTGAAGTTATTCTCTCCTCGTGCTACCATGTATGTTGGAGGCAGGTGAGCTGTTTTTACTTTCCCTTTGTGAACTGATTTTTAGATAAAAAAATAACCATACTTGAGTGAAACTTCACTCTGAACAGGGTCTGATTTAAATTTCAAGATTCTGGACATCTAGTTGATGCCCTGCTGCTACTGCTAAGTCGCTTTAGTCGTGTCCGACTCTGTGTGACCCCATGGACGGCAGCCCACCAGACTGCCTTGTCCCTGGGATTCTCCAGGCAAGAACACTGGAGTGGGTTGCCATTTCCTTCTCCAATGCATGAAAGTGAAAAGTGAAAGTGAAGTCGTGTCTGACTCCCAGCGACCCCATGGACTGCATCCTACTAGGCTCCTCCATCCATGGGATTTTCCAAGCAAGAGTACTGGTGTAGGGTGCCATTGCCTTCTCCAGGTTGATGCCCTAATAGCTTCTTAATCTGATTGTGGTGCTATAACAAAAATCACATATTGAGTGGTATATAAGCAATAAACATTTATTTCTTTCAAGTTCTGGAATCTTGGAAGTCCAAGGACAAGGCACCAGTAAATTTGGCTTCCAATAAGGACTCACTTCTTGGTTTATAGATGACCATTTGTTTGGTGTGTCTTCAGATGGCAGAGAGGCCTAAGGATCTCTGTTCAGTTCAGTTCAGTCCCTCAGTCGTGTCTGACCCTTTGCGACCCCATGAATCACAGCACACCAGGCCTCCCTGTCCATCACCAACTGCTGGAGTTCACCCAGGCTCACGTCCATCGAGTCAATGATGCCATCCAGCCATCTCATCCTCTGTCGTTCCCTTCTCCTCCTGCCCCCAACCCCTCCCAGCATCAGAGTCTTTTCCAATGAGTCAACTCTTTGCATGGGGTGGCCAAAGTACTGGAGTTTCAGCTTTAGCATCATTCCTTCCAAAGAAATCCCAGGGCTGATCTCCTTCAGAATGGATTGGTTGAATCTCCTTGTAGTCAAATGGACTCTCAAGAGTCTTCTCCAACACCACAGTTCAAAAGCATCAATTCTTCAGCGCTCAGCCTTCTTCACAGTCCAACTCTCACATCCATACATGACCACTGGAAAAACCATAACCTTGACTAGACGGACCTTTGTTGGCAAAGTAATGTCTCTGCTTTTGAATATGCTATCTAGGTTGGTCATAACTTTCCTTCCAAGGAGTAAGCGTCTTTTAATTTCTGGCTGCAGTCACCATCTGCAGTGATTTTGGAGCCCAGAAAAATAAAGTCTGACACTGTTTCCACTGTTTCCGCATCTATTTCCCATGAAGTGATGGGACCAGATGTCATGATCTTCGTTTTCTGAATGTTGAGCTTTAAGCCAACTTTTTCACTCTCCTCTTTCACTTTCATCAAGAGGCTTTTGAGTTCCTCTTCACTTTCTGCCATAAGGGTGGTGTCATCTGCATATCTGAGGTTAGTGATATTTCTCCTGGCCATCTTGATTCCAGCTTGTGTTTCTTCCAGTCCAGCTTTTCTCATGATGTGCTTTGCATATAAGTTAAATAAGCAGGGTGACAATATACAGCCTTGACGTACTCCTTTTCCTATTTGGAATCAGTCTGTTGTTCCATGTCCAGTTCTAACTGTTGCTTCCTGACCTGCATACAGGTTTCTCAAGAGGCAGGTTGGATGGTCTGATATTCTCATCTCTTGCAGAATTTTCCACAGTTTATTGTGATCCACATAGTCAAAGTATCTCTGTAGAGTTCCCTTTATAAAAGCACGAGTCCTATTTATGAAGACTCTACCTTCTTGACCTAATTATCTCCAAAAGGTTCCACTATGGAAAGCCATCATATTGGATATTAGGTTTCAAAATGCGAATTTTAGGAGAACACACACATTCAATCATAGCATACAGGATGAGAGTTTAAGAGTCAAAGGAAAACGGGATAGGAGTATATTGTATAATAAAATATTGAGAATTGTACCCAAAAGGTAGACTGTGGAAGACTATATTTTCTAAAGATCCTTATCACAAGGTTTTCAATGTGTCAAGTGATGGATTGTCTGTCTCTAGCTTTTTGAATTTGTCTGGGGCCTACAAATGTATAAAAAACATCTGCTGTGCCAACTCTTTAAAGACAAGAGTTGTCATTTCCTTCCGTGTTGTGAGCCATGCTGTGAGAAGCCCAAGGCGTACAGAGTGACTTATGTAGACATTTGGCTCGACAGTCCCTTTGTTTCTCCTCAGTATCAACTAGTATCAACTGGGAGACAAGTCAATGAGCCATTTTGGATTTTGAGGCAGAATCAATTTTTTTACAGTTTTGGAGACATATATTCAAGAAATAACACAATGAGAAATGAAGGTTTTAGAAAAGGAATCAGTCAAACTATGGAAAATCTAATAACTTTGATAATATTTATGTATCCTATTTCTTAGAATAAAATGGAAGCTTTTTTATTATGGTAATGGCATGAACAACACTGCATTTGTGGAAAACAATACTATGAGTATACACATGATGAAGAATGTCTTAAGTCTTAATAAGAAATTTGTTGTTCAGTCGCTCAGTCATGTCCAGCTCTTTGTGACCCCACGGACTGCAGTATGCCAGGACTTCCCTGTCCTTCATCATCTCCCAGAGCCTGCTTGGACTCATGTCCATTGAGTCAGTGATGCTGTCCTTCCAACTATCTTATCCTCTGTTGTCCCCTTCTCCTGCCTGCAATCTTTCCAGATCAGGGTCTTTTCTAATAAACTGGCTCTTTAAATTTCCCTTGTGGCTCAGTGGGGAAATGCCTCCATTTCTAAGTATGGATTGTAGGCAAACACCATGATTTTGTTTTGTTTTCCTTTTTGCAAAAGTATAATGTGAACATATGTCTTCACATTCGTGTATGTACAGAAATCTATTATTAATTATATAATTAATAAAATATTCCATAGTACTAAGGGTTTAGGTTGCTACACTCATTCACATTTTTTAAACTTGTAGTTAGCATGTCTATCACTAATTCCTCAAATAAAATAGATAGTAATATTTTATTTGACTATTCAACATTTTCCAAAAATCAGAAACTCATCCTAGGGCACGTATTTTGTTTCAGTTTTTCAAGTGTATTTTTAAGAGCATGCTCGCATATTAAAAGTAAAGCTATAAGAAATTCTGTTTAACTATAAACACTAAGTTTTATTATCAGGAAGTTGTTTCAAAGTATAGAGAAAGCTTTCAGACAGAAACTTTGAAAAAAACATAAAAGTTTTGTCCTCCTTTTTTAGTTAAATCATAATTTGGTTCAAAAAATATAAAAAAACAAATTTACAATTATCAGTGGAGTAGGAAATGGCAACCCACTCCAGTATTCATGCCTGGAGAATCCCATTGACAGAGGAACCTGGTGGGCTACAGTCCATGGGGTCGCAAAGAGTCAGACTCGACTGAGTGACTGAACACACACACACACACGCACACACACACAATTATCAGATTATTTCTCTTCCTATTTTATTAATGCTCAAATTACTTTGGCCAGCTTAGTAACCCCTATATTCTAAATAGGACAATTATTCTGCATGCAATTTAATTACTGCTATGTTCTAAAGACTCTGATCTGGGAGGGATTGGGGGCAGGAGGAGAAGGGGACAACAGAGGATGAGATGGCTGGATGGCATCACTGACTTGATGGACATAAGTTTGAGTGAACTTCAGGAGTTGGTGATGGACAGGGAGGCCTGGCATGCTGCAATTCATGGAGTGGCAAGGAGTCGGACACGACTGAGCGACTGAACTGAACTGATGTCCATTAAAAGAATGATGTTGAAAGAAAATATATTTTAATTTTTTTTTACTTTTCTTCGATAATCATCATAGTACATTTTTCTAGTCCCCATTAGCATCTAAAACATTGAATATGCTTGTCCCAGTAGAAAATGTTAAACTTAGACCAACACAATAATATTTAGTTATTTCAGGAAATGAGAATTTCAAAATACTTCAGATATTTTATGCACAATTTTCAAAAACTACTGGGAGTAAATATTTGATGTTTGTAAATCTCACTTTTGAGCAAAATTGACATTCCTTTTTGTTCTTATTGTTGCCTAGTTTGATATGTTTTAAAACATTCAAATCTCTAATGGTCTTAAAATAATTTTGCTGAATATTTAGATAAATACTGAGAATGCATTATTATTTTAACAGCCATTAATAAGCATGAGAAAATATTACTTTTACTCAAAAAATATGTCACTTCTTGCTGTTTTAATGCCTTTATCACATAATCAACTTATAAAATTATTTCAATGTTTCTAAATTAACTAGTCTATTAACATACATTTTTTTCTTATGTCAGAATTGTCCTTTTTCTCCTTACTGTGTCACTGTACATGTAAACATGTACGGGTGTTATTCACATTTTTAAACAGATTTTACTAAATATCGCTTGTTTTGCTTACTTTTTTAAAAATTAGATTTTATTTTTAGAGCAGTTTGAGATTCACATCAAAGTTGAATGGAAGATACACAGAGTTCCTATATATCTCTTGCTCACCCCTACATACAGGCCCCCGGCCATCAACATCTGACACAGAGGTGTACATTTGTTGGAACTGATGAATCTATCGGTACACTGAAATATTATTATCACAAAAAGTCTAATACTGCAGAGTTCACTATCAATGTCGTACATTCTCCAGGTTTTGATAAATATTTAACTGCATATATCTGCAATTATAGTATCACCCAGAATGGTTTCACTACCCTAAAAATTCTCTACTATGCCTGTTCACCACCTAGCCCGCCCCTGGAGTCCACTGATCTTTTGCTGTTTGCATGTGTGTGTTCTTAGTCGCTCAGTCGTGCCCAACTCTTGCGACCCCATATACTGTAGCCTGCCAGGCTCCTCTGTCAATGGGATTCTCCAGGCAAGGATACTATGGTGGGTTGACATTTCCTGCTCCAGGGGATCTTCCCAAACCAGGAACTGAATCCATGTCTCCTGCATTTCAGGCAGACTCCTTACTGACTGAGCTATGAGGGAAGTCCTACTGTTTGCATAGTTTTTCCTTTTCCAGAAAGTCGTATGGTTGGAATCACAAAGTATGATACTCTTAAAATTGGCTTCTTTTACTTAGTAATATACATTTAAAGTTCTTCCATGTCTTTTCAAGGGTTGATAGCTTATTTCTTTTTTATATTCAATAACATTCCATTGTCTTATTCAAATTTGCATACTGAAGGGCATCTTGATAGCTTCCAAGTTTTGACAATTATGAATAAATCCACTATAAACATCAGTGTGCAGATTTTCCTGTGGATATATGCTTTCAGCTATTATGGATAAGTGCTGAAGAACAGAATGCTGAATAATATGGTTAAAATATGTTTAGTTTTTTAAAGAAACCTCCACAATGTCCTGTAACGACGTGGCTGTACCATTTTGCATTCCCACCAGCAACGTTTAAGTGTTCTCATTGTCCCTCAGCCTCACCAGCATTCTAAAGTTTTCAATGCTCTGGTGTTTGGCTATTCTAATAGGTGCATAGTGGTATCTCACTGTTTTAATTGGCAGTTCTCTAACAACATATGATGTAGAGCATCCTTTCATATGCTTATTTTTCATCTGTATATCTTTTCTGGTGAGGTGTCTGTTAAGATCTTTGATCCATTTATTAACTGGGTTGTTCATTTTCTTATTGCTGAGCTTTAAGAGTTCTTTGTATATTTTGGATAATGCTACTTTATCACATAATTCTATTGCAAATATTGTCTTCCTTTCTGTGATTTGTCTTCTTATTCTCTTGACAGTATAACAGAAATTATTGATATTATAATGTTATATTGATATTATAATGTTAACTATATATAACATTGTATTCTACTTCAAAATTAATGAATATAAATGAAGAAATTTTTTTCAGAAAGCCAACTGTTAAAACCTTTTCCATTGGCTAGAAATTTTGTCATTCATAACACATTTACTGAGTTTTCCCCAGTCTCTTTGAAAAAAAACAGAACTAATATATCATGAGACTTACTCATTATTGTTTTCAGGAAAGTCCCACCAGGATCCATGGATAGCTTTCTCCAATATATGATTACAAACCATTGTAATAAATTGAACATGACATGCTTTCACTGTTCTGTGAGAAATCACTCTAGAAAATTGGGCCAGTTTGCTGTTGAATGCTGATTCTAAATAACACAGAAAGCCCTGCTCATTTAATCTTCTGCAAATGGATAATGAAGTTTTGATTGATTCTTATCACTACCTATCACTTTTCCTTTAGACAGGTTGTGAGGCCAGACTACATACATATCCTGTAGTTGGTAGGTGGTTACTGGCAAATTCTGCATATCTACCCCATAAACTGTTGGAACAGGACTAAGCATGCACGCACAGCACATCCATAATGAATGCAAGTGTGTTCAGCCATGTCCAATTCTTTGCCACCCTATAGCCTGTAGCCCACCAGGCTCCACTGTCCATGGAGTTTCCCAGGCAAGAACACTGGAGTCAGTTGCCATTTCCTTCTCCAGCAGCTGAACCCCAGTCTCCTGCATTGCAGGTGGATTCTTTACCTCTCAGCAACCAGGGAGGCTGGTGAAAGAAAGAAGTTAGTGGGAAAGGACACATGTTTTTTTCTACTATTACACAGAGACAAGAGTATTCATTTTCATGAGCAGAAATATAACTTGGCTTCCCTGATGGCTCACACAATGAAAAATTCGCACATTATCACTATTAATGCACCATCTCTCCATTCACTTTTTAATTTAGTGTATATTTGTCACAGAGTTGAATAATAAATTGCATTTACCAAGTGGCAGTGATTAAGAGAGGTAATTTTTCATTTCAATTTTCTAAATGTTTTGTTGAAGAAAAGTGTTCATTAAGGTATAGTATGATCCAGTTACTACTGCAAAACAAAGACCTATCTTAAAGGGATTGACTATAATTTGGAAATAAATTCAAATGCTGCCAAAATGCATCTAAATACTTTCTTTTATGATTTAAAATACCATGGAAATTCCATAAAGTCACTCTGTATAAACTAAAAGGTAATTTAACTGTAAAAGCGAAAGGATTTAGAAAATAAGTTCAGAAAACTATTCAGAGCACAAATTTTAATTACCAATACAGAATTAGATCAGGGATGTGTGTGCTTTCTGCTTTAGTTGGTATCTGATACATAACCAGCAGAAGGTGACGTCAAATAGTTTGAGTTAACAGTTTGCTTGAGCCCAATACCAAGAATTTAAGATGGTAGTTAATACAATAAGGACATCAGAGACAAATGTTTTTCTCTATCAAAAGTCTAAAGGCTCAGTGAAGGATACACAGAAGGAATAAAAGTTGTTACACAGTGTTAGATCTTGGATTAGACACAATTCTTTCTCTGGCTTATCTTTCCCACTTAGCACATAAGAAAAAAAAGTAAGAGTTATGAATAAATTATACAAACTTAAAGTTCAAATAATTACCAAGCACTTAATTTGTATGAATCACTGATTATTTAATAAACACTCTACCTAAAAGATTGTTTTAGACACATTTTAATATGTATTCACAAGACATGGCATCAGTACTCCACCCATTGTACTTTTATTTTTTGAGCATATAATATTTTCCACTGTCTACAGTGATTTATCACCATCATGTCAAAATGAAATATAACTTTTTCAAATGGAAATTTTAGCAAATAATCAAGAACTGTCCACTTTTTGTGAGAAACCACTTGTTTCTGAAACTCCTTCTTCACAGGACAATAGCCGTTCAGCATGGTAGGACTTTCACATAGTAGCAATTTTACTATATTATCTTTCAGTACTCAACCTCTTTGGTCTCTAATATACAGATGTCTTCTCTTTGAAAACACAGAACACATATAAATACTTAACTGAAGTGTCTGATCTCTAATAGAATAACAAAACAAAATTTGATAATTTGAATCTTTTGATTCAATGCATTGAATTTAATCACTGAATCTCAGGGATTATTGAATTTATTTAATTGTTCAAATTAAAAATTTAATAGTCAAACATACCAGAAAGATCCTTATTTCTTTTAGCTCTGCATGTCAGTTAGACTGTAGAGTGTAAGCCATTAGACAGGTATGTGCCTTATATTTATTTGTGTGTTTGTGTGTACATAAGATTAAGTTTGGACTTCATCAAAGATGATTCTAAGACAAGGCTTTGAAGGTGTGTGATTTATTGAAGACTGCATTCCAGAAAGAATTAGTAAAATAGAGCGGGAGTCAGGAAGGTGAGGAAAATAAGCCAATGAAAGGTATATTGATGAGTGGATGACTAATGGGTGCATTTTGGGCTCCACAGAGCTGGGGGCTTAAGAGATGGCTCAGAGCATGCCTCAGTCACTCTAAAAAGAGATGCAAAGTCCAGGATGCTTATCTACCAATTCAATTCTACCATAAGTAGAGAGCTGCTTGCAAGGACATTAGCTGTCCAGCATCCTTTGTCTGACCTTCAAGCAGTCCAGAGAAAATCCTCAGGTAAAGAAACAAGCATTTGCTGTAAGAAGACACAGTAGCAAAGGGTACCCAGACTAGAGAGGTGCTGACAGTATGTTTTAAAATTTACATGTATAATTATACACACAGGTTTTAATATCTAACCAATATGGAAATTTAACTTCAAAGGACAGTTAAAGAGACTGTAAAAAGAAGAAAAAAAAAGAGTTGCTTTAATATCAAAGCAAAATTAATATAAAATATCATCACCATGTGAATGAAATGATTTAATTACGTTTGAAAATATGAGGTTTTATATTTTCTTTATTTCATCAAAAGTTAATTTATTTTTTAATATAAATTTTAATAAAAATATCTGGTTGAACAGGAGTCCTTGACTAAGAAGAGAACCAGGACAGAGTTCAATAAGTGATGAAATAAGAAACCAACCTTCATGGTAAGTGATTGTTGCTGATCAGTTGTTCGGTCATGTGGAACTCTTTGCAACCCCATAAATTGCAGCGCACCAGTCCTCCCTGTTCTTTACAATCTTCTGGAGTTTACTCAAACTCATGTCAATGAGTCAGTGATGGAATCCAACCAACTCATCCTCTGTCATCCACTTCTCCTGCCTTCAATCTTTCCCAGCATCAGGGTCTTTTCTAATTAGTTGGCCCTTCGCATCAGGTGGCCAAAGTATTGGAGGTTCAGCTTCAGCATCAGTCTTTCTGATGAATATTCAGGGTTGATTTCCCTTAGGATTGACTAGTTTGATCTCCTTGCAGTCCAAGGGACTCGTAAGAGTCTTCTCCAAGACCACATTTTGAAAGCATCAATTATTTGGTGCTCAGTCTTCTTTATGATCCAGCTTTCATGTCTATATATGCCTATTGGAAAAATCATAGCTTTGACTAGACGGACCTTTGCCAGCAAAGTAATGGCTCTGCTTTTTGATATACTGTTTAGGGTTTTCATAGCTTTTCTTCTAAGGAGCAAACATCTTTTAATTTCATGGATGCAGTCACCATCCGCAGTGATTGTGGAACCCAAGGAAATAAAGCCTGTCACTGTTTCCATTGTTTCACCGTCTATTACCATGAAGTGATGGGGCCAGATGCCATGATCTTACTTTTTTGAATGCTGAGTTTTAAACTGGCTTTTTCACTCTCCTCTTTCACTTTCATCAAGGGGTTCTTTAGTTCCTCTTCCTTTTCTGCTATTACGGTGGTGTCATCTGCATATCTGAGCATATTGATATTCTCCTGGCAATCTTGATTCCAGTTTTTAATTAATCTAGCCCAGCATTTTGCATGATGTACTCTGCATAAAGGTTAAATAAACAAGGTAATGATATACAACCTTGATGTACACATTTCTCAATTTTGAACCAGTTCGTTATTCCATGTTCAGTTCTAACTGTTGCTTCTTGACCTGCATACAGGTGTTTCAGGAGACTGGTAGGGTGGTCTGGTATTCCCATCTCTTTAAGAGTTCTCCATAGCTTGTTGCGATCCTCACAATCAAAGGCTTTAGCATAGTCAATGAAGCAGAAGTGGATGTTTTTTTCTAGAATTCTCTTGCTTTTTCCATTATCCAACAGATGATGACAAGACCAAATAGAGATGTAGAAATCATAAGCTGATAGCAAAAGTACAACTGCCAAATTAGTTAAATACTCTGAGATAGTTACAAAAGACTAAATCTGTATTTTATATTTTTTGCAGAAATATTTATCTTATTTCTGAGATGGACATTTAGGGCCATGTCATTGCATGTCGTTCTTTTACTATTTTCTCTGATTCAATGAAAAATATATTTAATACATCCTTAATATTCTTATTTTGAAATTATATGGATACCTCAAGTGATTTCTAGTTATCACCCTGCAATATAACTCCCCAACTGTATGATAATTTCCACATAATATATCTTAGAATAGTCTTCCATAGTTAAAAACAAACAAACAAACAAAAAAACCCAGAATTACTTAAGGGGTACAGTGGTTTAAAACGTGCATTCTAGCACTTTTTTCCATTTTATTTCTGTGAAAATAAAATAATCAAAAGAATCTAATGATCCCAAGTGGAACTTGGGATATTTGCATGTATCTGTGGATTTCTCTCAGTCTCGGGATGAAAGTGAGATAAAGGCTTTTAGACTCACTGGAACTGAGAAAAACAAAACAAAACAGAAGTCTCACCACAGAAAAGGCAGAAAAGGAAGCTTGTTTCTGCCCAGAGAAGAGAGCTAGGGAAATAAACTTTAAACTGTATTTGTTCTTTGTTCAGTGGCTAAATGACTCCGACTCTTTGCAAACTCATGGACTGAAGCATGCCAGTCTCCTATGGATTTAGGCAAAAATAAATAAATAAATAAATAGAATTTATGAATCAGGTGGTAGTTCTATATTTAATACTTTAAACAAACTCAGTGTACTGTTCTCCATAATGTCTGTCCCAATTTACATTCCCGTCAACAGAGCACGAGGGTTCCCTTTTCTCCACATCTTCACCAAGTTATTTCTTAGATTTTTTTGTTTTGATAGTAGCCATTCAAACAGCTGTGAGATAATATCTCATATTTGTATATTTGATTTGTGTTTTTCTAACAGTAAATGATATAGAGCACCTTTTTTGTGTGTACCTATTGGCAGTTTGTATGTCTTCTTTAGAAAAATGTCTATTCAGTTCTTATGCCCATTTTTTAATTGGATGTGTTTTTCAACAGGTTTTTTGTGAGATCAACTTGGTATAGCCACAGATTTAGCAAAGATAGCCTAGAATTGAAGAACTACCTTATTTCAAAAACCTCCACCTTCCACCGAAATTCTGTTAAAAGACAGGGATAAGTTTAACATCTTAAATATGTGTCCCTTCACTGAAACTGCAGTATTATGATCAAATCATTTCATTTATAGTTGAAGCCCTATAAGCCTCAATTATTTTAGTGGGTTGTTTGTTGAATAAGGAACAAATATTTCATTAGGAAAAGACAGATAAATAGTGGCCCAGGCCATCAAAAATAGGTTTTCCTTTGAAAATTACTGACACAAGGACTTGAATTTGTTTGATCTATTGTTATTTTATGACCACAGGTATCTTCAATATCATTATTCATTAGCTATATTTCAATACCCTTTTAATGGTCTACAAGTTATTGTTATGGTCCACTTGAAAGTTATTTATTGGTCTTTTCAAAGGGAATTGCCTAAGTATATGAAATTCTTTAATTCAAACCAGAAAGTATATTCATTTTGACAATAATTTAAAAATGCTAACCAAACTAAACTTTTCATACATTAAAAAGATATCTTGAAGCTATTTATTCCCTCTAAAATTATTTACAAGACGATATCTAAAGGTAAATAATTTTATGTCTAAATTAATTATATGTTTGATACTAATTTTGGTTTTCCATGGTATCATGTATATATTTTATATCTTGAGGGCTTGCTTTTTTCAAAAGAAGGGATTTTAGAAGGGATTTTAAAATAGATCTTTATTTCTATGCTTTAGAAAGAAGAATTGCATTTGTCTATTAAATACTTATCTCTCATAATAGGATCAATTACAAATAAACATATTAAATCTACTATCAAAATTTCAGATTGAAAAAACTTTATATTGAATTATCAAGATTAACGGGTGTGCTGACATACATACATGCATATATATTAGAGTGGAGGTTAAAATACTTGATGCAATTAAAAGCAATTAATTTATATTAAACTACACCTAAAATAATTTTATTTATTTTTCAGACAATAGTAGTATTTCATATTATCAATGCACAGTGAAATAAAGCCCAAGAACATTAAATAATCTGTAACATTTTGTGTATATCACATGCATCCATTTCTATTTTGATGCCCACATTAATATATATCAATGATAAACTTTATTATTTTAAAATACATTGTTCAAACCTTTTGAAAATCCTTCTAAACTCAAATATTCCATTTTACTAAACTTTATATCTCACCAAGACCATGTTTACAGTTTTCAGCCTCAATAATAAAGTTTTTATACTATTCTCCTAATCCTTTAAAGTACTGGAACTACCTTTCAAATTGTGGTTTCTAAAACTGTACATAAAAAGTTTTAAGGTCAAAATGAGGGAAGAGAAGAGAGAAGCCTTTCTTATGAAGAGAGTAGGGTGCATGGTTTGACTTATTTTTAAAGGTCTGACCATTGCCTGACCTCTGACTTTGTATACTCCCTCTAAAATAGTTCAATAAATAAATACATAAATAAATAAAGTATGCATTAAAATATTTCCATATATATATAACTCATATATATGTATATATAGATAGATATAAATATGTGTGACTTTTTTATTACCAGGAACTTTCATATTGTAATATTCTAGAGACTATGCATACAACATTTCATTTCTAAGAATAAACCATTAATTTTTAATGCTATCTCTATACAGAGATGGGGGCTTCTCTGGTGGCTCAGATAGTAAGGAATCTGCCTGCAGTGCAGGAGACGTGGGTTTTATATAGAGATGAGTAAACTATGCTGCTCTCATGTAGAATAATATTCTGCATTCTTCCTGTGTCCATTATCCATTAAAGTTTGCCATGCAATCATGTTACCACTTTTAAGTAAACTGAAAACAAAGACTTCCAAAATGCTTAATTTATTTAAAAATATAATCAGGAGACAAGTCATTTTCTGGTCACTGCTAACCAATGTCTTTGCTCTGTGACCAAAATAGTCTGTAGTTATATATATAATTTTCTGTTCTCTGTACATCTGTGCGTGCTATAGTGCTTCAGTCATGTTTAGCTCTTTGCCACTGTGTGGACTATAGCCCACTGGGCTCCTCTGTCCAGAGGATTCTCCAGGCAAGAATACTGGAGTGGGTTACCAGTGCCTTCCTCCAGGGGATCTTCCCTACCCAAGGATCAAACACATGTCTCTTTATGTCTTCTGCATTGGCAGGCCAGTTCACTGTACACAAAATGAATCCCATTGATATTGATCCTCACAAACAAGTCTTCCTACCTGGGTGTGTGTGTGTGTGTATGTTGTGGTGCTCAGTCATATCTGGCTCTTTGCAACCCCATGGACTGTGGCATGCCAGACTCCTCTGTCCCTGGATTTTTTCTAGGCAAGAATGCTGGGTGGGTTGCCATTTCCTATTCCAGAGGATGTTCCCAACCCGGGGATCAAATACACATTTCCTGTTTCTCTTGCATTGGAAGGTGATTTCTTTGCCACAGTGACATGTAGTCATAACATAATTACCTAAATAAACTTTGCATCCTACAACACTTCAGTAATAAATGGATCAAAACCTGGTGACCATGTCTTTTTTGTATATGAATTACTGAAGTGCCAAGAACTGATTCATACTCTGCACATAATTGGTTTCATCCAAGTGTAAAGCAAAAAATCTGCAGTCAGACAAATGTGATAGTAGTTGGGTGATGCCCAACATGCTGTTTGATAAAAGAGTTTTGCCAACAGCTCACACTGCTTTTTCTCAGTGTCTGATATTTGTCATAACATTCACAGCTATTTTTTACAAGCTTTAGAGCAAGTACAATATAGTTTTCTTCCTAAACCACGATGCAACTTTCCTTGATGCTTCAGTATTTATGTTTTATTCTTTGCACTTAAATATATAATTTATTAATTTTAAACCTGCAAGTGTTATTTTGTGCTTATTCTGTATAAAACTACAGTTGCTTTCTTAGCAGCAAGAAATGCTGGTTTGAAAATTATATGAAATTTTAATGGATTCCTTTCACTACTTGCATGGCTGCCAAGAAAAGATGCTTGGATCTGCAGCAAATGGATCTCCAGCTCCATAGGATTTTTACTTATGTGTTCATAATCAAGTCTATGCTCACAATATTTTAATATTTAAGGTGACCTGGCAACTTGTTAGATCCAGAAACTCCATTATTTTACTAGACACTGAACTTCTGTTAATCATTTTCCCTTTTTATCATTCTTCTTATCACTGGTTTTATGCCATAGTGAAACACTGTGAATCCTAGTGAGTCTTTGTGAGTTGGAATTATATTACAACACAATAATAACAATTTTAAAAGCTCAAATAAATATAAACATTAACGCAAATTGCACTAGTCTAAGAACAATTAAATAGTGTACCTATTTTGGGACATGTGCAACATTTCAAGGTGTGATATATTGGATTTCTATGAAAATTATTATGTTAGACTTCAAATAACTGAAATATATATAAAATAAGAATTATTCAATGTCATCAGCCTCTAAAAATTGAAAACCTTGTTCCTATCACAACACAAAGCACTAAGGGCCACCTGCAGTCCACAGACAAAATTTTGAGATCATACAGGGTATAAGCTGATTTCAATGGTGTATTAAAATTCTATGATGATTCAGATTCTTTTCCATTAGAAGTGATTTTAAGATTTCAAATATGATTCCCTGTTTTTGCTGTTGTTGTTGTTTAGTTGCTAAGTCGTGTGTCACTCTTTTGGGACCTCATGGATGGTAGCCCGCCAGGCTTTTCTGCCCATGGAATTTTCCAGGCAAGAATACTGGAGATTACCAGGATCGATCCCATGAACCTTATGACTCACGCATTGGCAAGTGAGTCCTTTACCACTGAGCCACCAGGGAAGCCCATGATTCCCTGTGCTATACAGTAAAGCCTTGTTGTTTATATATTTTACATATAATGGTATGCATCTGTTAATCCCATACTCCTAATTTATCCCTATCTACTCTTTCCCTTTGGGGTTTTTCTGATGCCTCAGGGGAGTATGCTTGCAATGCAGGAGACACAGGAGACATGAGTCCAATCCCTGGGTTGGGAAGATCCCCTGGAGAAGGAATGGCAGCCCACTCCAGTATTCTTGGCTGAAAAATCCCATGGGCAGAAGAGCCTGAAAGGCTACAGTCTATGGGGTCATGAAGAGCTGGACAAAACTGAACACAAGTACAATTTTGATGATGACCCTTTTCACTTTGGAAACCATACATTTGTTTTCCATATCTCTAAGTCTGTTTCTGTTTTGTAAATAAGCTATTTTAAGAAAAAATTTTTTTTCCTTTCAAGAAAGAAAGTCTCTGCTTATACCACCACACCATTTAAGTGGAAAGTGGTTAGAAACTTTACAGCAGATAAATATTTAAATTATTTATAGACTATATGTATATATGTAAATGGGAATATTAACATTCATCTATTTATTTTTACCATAACCACCAGTGAAGGAGTTTGCATCTTCCTTTAGACACAACTAGGGATAGTATCAGAGAAGGCAATGGCACCCCACTCCATTACTCTTACCTGGAAAATCCTATGGATAGAGGAGCCTGGTAGGCTGCAGTCCATGGGGTCGCTAAGAGTCGGATATTACTGAGCGACTTCACTTTCACTTTTCACTTTCATGAATTGGGGAAGGAAATGGCAACCCACTCCAGTGTTCTTGCCTGGAGAATCCCAGGGATGGGGGAACCTGGTGGGCTGCCATCTATGCGGTCGCGCAGAGTCAGACACGACTGAAATGACTTAGCAGCAGCAGCAGCAGCAGCAGCAGCGGCAGGGATAGTACAAACAGTCCTTGAAATGACACTAAGAAAGCCAAGATAACTCTACATTAAGATATAACCTGCCCAGAAATAAACCCATGCACTTATGGGTGCCTTATTTTTGACAAAGGAGGAATAAATTTACAATGGGGCAAAGAAAGCCTATTCAATAAATGGTGCTGAGAAAACTGGATAGCTACATGTAAAATAATGAAATTAGAACACTTTCTAATACCATACACAAAGATAAACTAAAAATGAATTAAAGACCTAAATGTAAGACTAGAAACTATAAAACTCTTATAGGAAAACACAGGCAGAACACTTGATGACATAAATCAAAGCAAGATCCTCTATGACCAACCTCTTAAAGTAATGGAAATAAAAACAAAAGTAAACAAGTGGGACCTGATCAAACTTAAAAGCTTTTGCACAACAAAGGAAACTATAAGCAAGGTGAAAAGACAACCCTCAGAATGGGAGAAAATAAGAGCAAGTGAGAAATATCAATAACCTCAGATATGCAGATGACACCACCCCTATGGCAGAAAGTGAAGAAGAACTAAAGAGCCTCTTGATGAAAGTGAAAGAGGAGAGTGAGTCCTGAGTGTTCATTGGAAGGACTGATGTTGAAGCTGACACTCCAGTATTTTGGCCACCTGATGTGAAGAGCTGACTCATTTGAAAAGACCCTGATGTTGGGAAAGATTGAAGGCAGAAGAAGGGGGCAACAGAGGATGAGATGGTTAGATGCATCACTGACTCAATGGACATGAATTTGGGTAAACTCTGGGAGTTGGTGATGGATAGGGAGGCCTGGCATGCTGCGGTTCATGGGGTCGCAAAGAGTCGGACACGACTGAGTGACTGAACTGAACTAAATAACAAGTGAAACAACTGACAAAGGATTAATTTCCAAAATTAACAAGCAGCTCATTCAACTCAATGCCAGAAAAAGAAACAACCCAATCAAAAAGTGGGGAAAAGACCTAAACCGACATTTCTCCAAAGAAGACATACAGATGGCTAATAAACCCATGAAAAGATGTTCAACACTGCCCATTATTAGAGAAATACAAATCAAAACCACAATGAGATATCACCTCACACCAGTCGGAATGGCTATCATCAAAAAATCTACAAACAATAAATGCTGGAGAGGGTGTGGAGAAAAGGGAATGCACTTGCACTTTTGCTGGGAATGTAATTGATAGAGCCACTATGGAAGATGGTATGGAGATTCCTTAAAAAATTAAGAATAAAACCATCATATGACCCAGCAATCCCATTCCTAGGCTTATACCCTGAGGAAACCAAAACTGAAAAAGGACACATGTATCCCATTGTTCATTGAAGCACTATTTACAATAGCTAGAACATGGAAGCAATCTAGATGCCCATTGACAGATGAATGGATAAAAGAGTTGTGGTACATATACACAATGGAATATTACTCAGCCATTAAAAGGATCACATTTGAGTCAGTTCTAATGAGGTGGATGAACTTAGAAACTATTATACAGAATGAAGTGAGTCAGAAAGAGAGAGAAATATATGCCCATATACACATTCTAACACACATATATGGAATCTAGAAAAATGATACTGAAGAATTTATTTACAGGGCAGCAATTGAAAAACAGACACAGAGAATAGACTTATGGGTATGGGGAGAGGGGAGGAGAGGGTGGGATGTATGGAGGAGAGTAACATGGAAACTTACATTACCATATGTAAAATAGATAGCCAATGGAAATTTGCTGTATGGCTCAGGAAACTCAAAAAGGGGCTCTGTATCAACCTAGAGGGGTGTGTTGGGGAGGGAGATTGAAGACTCTACCTATGGCTGATTCATGCTGAGGTTTGACAGAAAACATCAAAATTCTGTAAAGCAATTATCCTTCAATAACAAAATAAATTAAAAAGAAATAACAAAGACATAACCTGGTGGGCACATAAGTAATCAGTGCATATATTGCTGCCACAGTGTGCATTACAACAAGCACAACAAACTGAAAACTTGGATCATCATTAAAAGATACTTACATGATTGTTTAACCAGATGGTAAATTTATGTATGAAATGACTAACCTTGGTTATCAGTTACATGCCATAATTTCATTCCTTATATGAAAATATGAAATTCATAATTATGAATTCATATGAAATTATGCTTATAATTTGATTCATAATTTCATATCCTCAGACTATAAAGTTCTAGTATTTGAAAACAATTAGATGTGTATATTTAAAAACATTGGTTGTGCTTCAAAACTTGTCTTCTCTTAGTTGCAATTTGATTTCCCATGTATCATGTTCTGGAATGCCTGTGATTATGAACAAACCTTAAGTGGAATTTAAATCCCTAAATACCCCCATTGGCACATTTTAATCTGTTTGTAAAATCTTGTCTTATCAATACATTAAAAAAAACCCTAATTAATAAATTTACAAATCTCAGCAGAATAATTATTTCAGGGAACAAAAAACATAACAAAATATTATAATTCATTGATTTATTTACTATCAATATTACATATATATAAATTAAAAATAATTCTTCAGTAATGTCTTTCAGATAATATCAAATATCACCAAATACTTTGCATGTTCTATTTACATAAAGACTTTAAATGTTTTCATTTTCAAGTGTGAAAAATATAATTTTAGAAAAAGCTAAGACTTTTTTTCATCAGGCATTGGGCAAATGTTAATGTGGTTTAAATTATTTTTGAATTAATTATTCTGTATAAATATTGGACATATTTTTCTTACAACAACACTGAAAAATAGTGTGCATGCCCAAATAAACACACACCTATGCACATGCACACAGATGCACAAAACTCACAAAAAACCTGAAATTGTCTTGCTTCAGTGGCCTTTTGTGGTAGCTTACAAGCAGCTTATTGACACAGGAGATATTATTATTGTAGTTACACATAAAAAAATATTTCTCTCTTTAATTGTTGTATTTCTTCCTTGGGTAACTAAATAAAAATTATATAATTGGAAACAGATAACTTTAAATATTGACATTAAAATGCTTATTTTCTCCTCCTAATGATAGCATTTTATAGTGTTTAAGAAATGGCCTTTAAAAATATCCTCATATGGTTACAAAGTTTAAATTGTCCACACTTTACACTTACAGTTTTTCCATACGGCTAGTATCTTTTACTCATTTTTAGTGAAAAGAGAATATGTCAGTTTAATAAGTATTGTTTAATTGGTGTATAATAAATCCTTCAGGCAGTACTGTAGGTTTTGGACCTTTGCTCTTTTCACTATTTCTCCTCATACATTTGAATCTTTCCAGGCTAACTTTATTATTGATTGAGATTTGTGTATTCAAAAGTTTGTTGTTGCTGTTTAGGAGCTAAGTCATGTCCAACTCTTTTATGACTTCATTGACTATAGCTTCCTACGTGGCTCAGACAGTTAAGAATCTGCCCACAATCCTGGAAACCCAAATTTGATTCCTGGTTTGGGAAGATCCTATGGAGAAGGGAATGGCTTCCTACTCCGGTATTCTTGCCTGGACAATTTCATGGACAGAGAAGTCTGGCAGGCTACATTCCATGGGGTTGAAAAGGGTTGGACATGACTGAGAAAATAATATTTTACTTTTTGGACTGTGGCCTGCAAAGCTCCTCTGTTCATGGGGTTCTCCAGGCAAGAATACCAGAGTAGGCTGCTATTTTTCTCCAGAGGATCTTCCTGAACCAGAAATCAAACTTGCATCTCCTACATTGGCAGATGGATTCTTTACCACTGAGCCACCTGGGAAGCCATTGTGCATTCTAACCTATGCTCAGTGATAAGTTTGTCTATGTTCAACAATGTTTTTTAACTCCAATATAAACTGTAATGAATAGGTAAAAAATAAATGTGTTTTGCAATGAAGTTGGCTTTATAAAATTATAATACTTGATTTTGTATAGCATAACATTAGCACATTCCCTAATTACACTGTGTCTGTTAATGCTGCCTATCATAAGGTAACAGCTAAAGAATAAAATATTTGTGACTTTTGATATGATATTTAGATATTTAGAGTTATAGCCAAACTTTTTAAATCCTATGTGGAAGGAACTGATAAAGGCCCCTCTGCTAGCTTCTGGTAGCCAAGGTCATTCATTCCTGTAGATGGAGATCTTTCTGTGTCTCTTCACATGAAATTCTCCCAATGTGTGTGTCTGTGTGTAGGTACAAAATTTACCCTTTTTGTAAGGACCCAGACATGATTGAGCATATATGCATAGGTCATATGGTCATAATGGATTAGGGTTCACCCTAATGACCTCATCATTTTTTTTTTTTTTCAAATAAGGTCACATTCACAAGTACCACAACATTTTTAGGGGAAGTTAAGTATTAGTTGCTCAGTCATTTCTGACTCTTGCCAGCCCCATGGACAACAGCCCGCCAGGCTCCTCTGTCCTTTGTCCATGGGATTCTCCAGGCAAAAATCCTGGGAGCGGGTTGCCAATTCTTTCTCCAGTGGATCTTCCTGACCCATGGTCAAACTCAGGTCCCCCGCACTACAGGCAGATTCTTTACCATCTGAGCCACCAGGGAAGCCCCATTTTTCAGGGAACACAACTCACTTTATAACACCCAGAAATCAAAAAATATGTGTGGTATGCACAAATCTCCTTCAATTAAAGTCTTGAGTATAACCAAAGTATTTGCTGGAGGAATCAGACAGACAGAAATAGGACTCTGATGGTGTTGAGAACAGTAGAATATAAAAAGTATCTAACAGGTTGACATTAAGAAGTGTGTGGTATAATCTGAGCACACGACTCAGATCGACAGATTTTGCAAGTTCCAATTTATGGGTATTCAAAAGTAGGACCAGAGGTTTGGAAAGAGCAAAAACTGACTAGGGAATATGAATTCCTAAAATCAGCAAACAAAAGCTTCCTTTGAAGACAAACTTGTTTCTTGAAGTGATATCATTAGGAATACAATTTAAATTTGACAGGACAAAGACAACCAGAGAAAGAAGAAAGATGGAACAAATAAAATGTAGGAGAGCAAATCAAAGGAGGAAAAGAGCAAGAAGTTCCAAGATGTATTTGTTTTTTACTGTCTCTTAAAACAATTGAAAAGGAAACTCTGAGTCCCTGAAGCTAGGAAAGCAATTCTGTTCTCCAATCCCTGTTGAAAGTGCAAAATAATTCATATCACCCAAACACAGAAAGAGGTTGCAATTGAATTTTTTCATACAAGTTTTGCAAGAAAAGAAGCCTAGAAGCAAAATAATGTTCCTATGGACAATGAGCTCTGATAGCAAAAATCTGCCCACAAAACAGAAGAAAGCTGGAAACTCCCAAAGCGAACAAGTACACTGGACTTAGTTAAGTAGGCAAGGGAACCCTTTATTTAAAGCTGTTGAAATAGTGGAAAGAGATCCAAACAGTCTGAACTCAACTCCATGGAATCAAGGAGCCTGAGGATTTTTTAAAATTTGTAGTTGGGAAATCTTAAGACATCTATGTGTGCTAATTGATCTTACCCAAGGGAAAAGTAAACTTCTCTTTCTTTCATGACAGAGGTAGTTTTACAACTTGGAGAAAGGTGCCCACTGAAATTAAGCTCCTATCCTCCCATAGATATTGGATGATGATAAGATATCTTTCTTGATCATATTTCAAAGGCATGGCTCCCAGGTCCTTGAGAAAGACAGCCTGAGTGGTAAAATTGGCAAGAGAATTTTACAAAGATTTAATGCTTCAAAGGAGTGGCAAACAATTTACATTTTTAAGTTTTCTGATGTAAGCGCTCTAAAAACAGAGAGGGCAAGAACCACTGTGGACAAATTTCATCCAGATTCTGTAGGGGGTAGGGTGTCAGGGGCCTGGAGGCAAGAAGAAGCTTGTCTAAAGTTTAAGCTGAATGTTAAGGCCCCCACTTGATCCAGATGTAATATTATACAGAGATTAGCTATCATTGCTGATGTAAGAGGAGTGGGAGTTGCTGACCAGCCTAGGTTTCTTGCTCATGATGTAGCATAGCAGCACTGACCCACCTCCAAGCCACCTGGTCACCTCCAGAGGATCATTTCGTCCCTAAGGAACTGTCACTCCAACAGCTCTGATGACTCTGACTTGAGTCTCTCTGATACCTCCTCTCACAGGATGTGGACCCTGAGCCCTAAACTACATTCAGCCGAGTTTCCTTCTCATTCTCCACCACACTCCCTCTGCCAATCAGTATGTGTCTACACACACATTGCCCCCTTGAAGTCTCCCCTGGACTTCTGTCCTGGCCTTCTCCACATATTTCCTTGGCCTAAGGGTTTCTCTATCAAGATTACTGATTTTACCACATCACCTGAAGCCTGGGGTTCCAGCCATACCAGTTGGCCCTGGAGCTGGGTGTATGTGGGCCCTACTCACCTTGCCCAGGTTCCACATGCAGACTTGGCTCTTCTTGCCTCCCTCTGCTCCCAGAACTGGATGCAGACACTCATGTGGACCTTCATTTGCAGTCATATGTGTATATATATTGTACCGTAAGACCAAGGTGGGCAGTTGTTCAAGAGACCAGGACCAGAAAACAATTGATTTCCCAGAAAGGGAAGGTAAAAGTTTGTGGATTAATGGAAAAATCCTTTTCCAAATGGCAACAATAAATCTGCCCTGGAACAATCATGGGTGTAGAGAGGAGTGCAAAAGTGAGTTAATACACCTAGGAAAATGGAAGGCAGCTGAAAATATAGCATCAACTTCAGAAAAATTCAAAAATAAAGTGATTTCAGAGCAGAAAGATTTGAAAAGTGACCAAGAAACCAAGATACAATTATGCATAAAGGAACAACTCATAGATTATAGAAAAAAGTTTCAAAGTACTTCTCTGACGCAAATAGAAGAACATTTAGGTCAAAACCCAACAAATGCTGCTCCACTCTCACTGCCAAGGGCCCAGGTTCAATCCATGGTCAGGGAACTAATATCCCGTGAACCAAAAGGTGTGGCCAAAATAAATAAATTAATTAATTAAAGTAATAGTATATAGAGGGTAATAAGGTATAGAGTGGATGCATAGAGGTTAAATTTCAGACACTTTAAAAAAGAGCACTTTGTTTTCCTGATTTGTCTTTGGATTGATCTAAGCATTTTACACATCTTTAAAACAAACAACTTTCAAAAAATTAATTAGAAAATAAGCTCTAATATAATTTATGATTATCAATTAAAAATAAATGAGATTTAGCAAACAAAATCCAAAGGCATTTTAAAATAATAAATGTATCATATGTATCATAGCTAACTTTACTTATTTTAAAACTGTAGTTGTGACTCAACCATTAATATAATCCATTATTAATAAAGCTAAGAAAAATGTATTCTGTCATCTGCATAAATAAGGCATGTGACAAAAGTCAGAGTTATTCATGTTTAAAATTGCTCCAAAAATTGGACACAGATATTTCTCAGCCTAAGTATGAGAATCTTATTTGACAAGGAACTATAGTGAACTTTAGCAACCTGATGTGAAAAACTGACTCATTGGAAAAGACCTTGGTGCTGGGAAAGATTGAAGGCAGGAGGAAAAGGGGACAACAGAGGATGAGGTGGTTGGATGGCATCACTGACTCCATGGACATGAGTTTGAGCAAGTTTTGGGAGTTGGTAATGGACAGGGAACCCTGGTGTGCTGCAGCCCTTGGAGTCACAGTCAGACATGACTGAGCGACTGAACTGAACTGAACTGGTAGTGATCTTCCCATTAAATTCTAGAGCAAGAAAAAATGTCCCATACTTCTTTTATTGTTCAATTTTGTGGTCTGTTAGACTAAAAAACACATGTAGGAAACAATTAAACAAACATAAACACTGTAAAATAAGAGGTAAACAAATATAAACTAACAGTTGATATGACTATGTATGTGAAAACCCCATGAGAAGCAACCAAACTAATGATATATTAGGAATCAATTTAGTAAATAGATGTTTAGAAAATCAGTACATAAAGTCAGTAACCTGCATATATACAGGAAAACATGGTTTGATATTATATTAGAAGAGGATACCAATTTATGATGCAAACATAAAAATCAAACACCGAGGTGTTAACTTTGTGTGGAATATAAAATTGTGAAAATAGAAAATTAAATATGTATTGATCACTTGACCAAACAATGCCATTTCTAGAAACCTAACTTAAATACACATTGGCAAAAGTGAAAAAAAGATGCATGTGCAAGGTTCCTTAATATAATATTGGTAATAGCAATATCAGATCAGATCAGATCAGTCGCTCAGTCGTGTCCGACTCTTTGCGACCCCGTGAATCACAGCACGCCAGGCCTCCCTATCCATCATCAGCTCCCGGAGTTCACTGAGACTCACGTCCATTGAGTCAGTGATGGCATCCAGCCATCTCATCCTCTGTCGTCCCCTTCTCCTCCTGCCCTCAATCCCTCCCAGCATCAAAGTCTTTTCCAATGAGTCAACTCTTCCCACGGGGTGGCCAAAGTATTGGAGTTTCAGCTTTAGCATCAGTCCTTCCAATGAACACCCAGGACTGATCTCTTTTAGGATAGACTTGTTGGATCTCCTTGCAGTCCAAGGGACTCTCAAGAGTCTTCTCCAACACCACAGTTCAAAAGCATCAATTCTTCAGCGCTCAGCCTTCTTCACAGTCCAACTCTCACATCCATGCATGACAACAGGAAAAACCATAGCCTTGACTAGACGAAACTTTGTTGGCAAAGTAATGTCTCTGCTTTTGAATATGCTATCTAGGTTGGTCATAACTTTCCTTCCAAGGAGTAAGCATCTTTTAATTTCATGGCTGCAGTCACCATCTGTAGTGATTTTGGAGCCCAGAAAAATAAAGTCTGACACTGTTTCCACTGTTTCCCCATCTATTTCCCATGAAGTGGTGGGGCCGGATTCCATGATCTTCATTTTCTGAATGTTGAGCTTTAAGCCAACTTTTTCACTCTCCATTTTCACTTTCATCAAGAGGCTTTTGAGTTCCTCTTCACTTTCTGCCATAAGGGTGGTGTCATCTGCATATCTGAGGTTATTGATATGTCTCCCGGCAATCTTGATTCCAGCTTGTGTTTCTTCCAGTCCAGCGTTTCTCATGATGTATTCTGCATAGAAGTTAAATAAACAGGGTGACAATATACAGCCTTGACGAACTCCTTTTCCTATTTGGAACCAGTCTGTTGTTCCATGTCCAGTTTTAACTGTTGCTTCCTGACCTGCATACAAATTTCTCAAAAGGCAGATCAGGTGGTCTGGTATTCCCATCTCTTTCAGAATTTTCCACAGTTTATTGTGATCCACAGAGTCAAAGGCTTTGGCATAGTCAATAAAGCAGAAATAGATGTTTTTCTGGAACTCTCTTGCTTCTTCCATGATCCAGCGGATGTTGGCAATTTGATCTCTGGTTCCTCTGCTTTTCTAAAACCAGCTTGAATGTCAGGAAGTTCACGGTTCACATATTGCTGAAGCCTGTATAGTATAGTAATATACTTATAGTAATATAGTAATATAGTTTAGTAATATACTGTAAAGTATAGTAATATACTTTTTGTTATTATTATTTTTTTAGTAATATACTTTAAACAACTTGAATATCCACTAAGAGGAGAATAATCAATGGCTCTGGGATATCCACACAGTAGACAAAATACACCTATAAAATAAAATAAAGATTATCTGTACTTCTAATATATTCATGACAAATTAATTTTAAAAGTGTAAAATTGAATATGTGTAGGATGATACTCTATACATAAAAAATACAACTCTAAAATGTAAATTAAGGGATTTTGCTGGTGGTACAGTGGTTAAGACTCTTCATTGTCACTGCCAAAGACCCAGGTTGGATTTATGGTCAGGGAACTAAGATCCAACAAACCAAATGGTGGGGCACAAAAAAAGAAAAATAAAGTAATAGTGTGTAGGGTGTAATATGGTATAGAGTGGAAGCATAGAGGTTAAACTTAAGATACTCAGGAAAAAACAACAACAACAACAACACTTTGTTTTCCTGATTTGTCTTTGGATTGATCTAAGTATTTTATACATATTCAAAATAAAATTAATTTTAAAAAACATCTCAAATTGAGAACTTTATGAAATAATTAATAATGTATTCTAACAATAAGGTATTGTTGTTAATCCAGATGGCAATAAAATACAAAAATGAACATTGTAGTGACTTAGAAATACAGCAATTTGACAATATATGCCTAATGATATATAGCCTATGAAACAAACTGCAAAATGCTAATAAACTTTTTTTAGTGACTATCTTGTTGAAGGTTTTGTCTGCATTGTAATGTTTAAACTGTAATATAAATATTGTGTAATAAATATGAGTAAATATAGTGAATTCTAAGCTTTGTTTATAATTTCATGAGAGAAAGGTGATACTGGTGTAAAATTAAATATATTAAGTAAAAACTTGTACCATAATTAGAATTAGAATTACAAGTATGAACTTAATATACTTTTCATGTTTTACAACCATAATTCTTATTTTTGTCCTTGGGAAATGCTCATTAGTATCCGGATTGTAGTGTCTAGACTTCCCAAAAACGATGGAGACTTTGACTTTCCAGGACTTGGAAGACAATTATTGGAGAGCCAAAAAATATTATGTCATTTAACAAATCGAGAAAGCATTAAAAGACTGCTGGGTCATGTCAGAAGAACTTAGGTATCATAAAAGAAAGTTCAGTTCAGTTCACTTCAGTCACTCAGTCGTGTCCGACTCTGCGACCCCATGAATTGCAGCACGCCAGGCATCCCTCCCAGAATTCACTCAAACTCACGTCCATCGAGTCTGTGATGCCATCCAGCTATTTATCCATAGACAAAAGATGGAAAAATGCACATCACTATGAATAATAAATGCATTTGATTAAGACATCAAATATATTTAAGTTCACTGCTGACATAAGGACCAAAAGAAAAAGGTAAAACCAAACAAAACAAACCCTCATTGCTTAATTTTGCAGGAAGCTAAGAATCAATTTTTAAAATCAAAATATCACATACAGGCCATAAATTAAGCACGTGTCCTATTTTCCTACATGAATAATACTTTAGGGTGACCAAGTAGTTAATGAGGACATTTGCTTTCTACAGAGTTATTCCAGATAATAATGAAGCTGAGATAAATAATTAGAATATTATCAGTGAAAATCACCTAATTATACAGGTTTAGGCATCTTTCAACAACAAAGAGAAAATAAGGGAAAAAAATTGATGAAAGAAAAGAGAAGAGAAAAAGAAAGGATAGAACTGAGAAAGGGAAGAGAGGAGGGAAGAAGAAGGAAAAAGAGGAAGAAAGAAGCAGAATATTATCTAAGGAGCAGTCCTGCCAAATACTAAGCCAGAATGTGATAATATCACAACAAATTTGCAGAAATGCAGAAATTAACAAAAACATTGAATGGCACAGTGGAAATGAGATTAGCAAAATGCAAACTGTGGGGAACTCTAGAGGACAATCAATTCAATTTTGTTAATGAATACATTTCAAAGAAAATTGTGAAATGGAATTTACAGTTAAAAGAGAGTAAGGAGATCGGCAAAGTGACTATAGGGCTTGGATCTTATTTTTATTCTGATTCAAACATGTAACTGTAAAAAATGTTTATATGACAATTTGGGAAATTTTAACACGGATATGTTGGAGAAGACTCTTGAGAGTCCCTTGGACTGCAGGAAGATCCAACCAGTCCATCCTAAAGGAAATCAATCCTGAATATTCATTGGAAGGACTGATGCTGAAACTGACTCCAATACTTTGGCCACCTGATGCTAAGAACTGACACAATGGAAAAGACCCTGATGCTGGGAAAGATTGAGGACAGGGGAAGGGGAACGACAGAGGATGAGATGGTTGGATGGCCTCACAGACTCCATGGACATGAGTTTCAGTAAGCTCTGGGAGTTGGTGATGGACAATGAAGCCTGGGGTGCTGGGGCCCATGAGGTCGCAAAGGGACAGACATAACTGAGCAACTGAACTGAAATTGAAACACTGATATTTAGTCATTTTTATGAATATTGTCAATTATTTATGTGTGATAATATGTGTTTGCATTGGAGAGAAGGAATCTTTATCTCTGCAAGGTAAGTACAAATATATTTACAAAAAATATAGATTGATATTTGGAATCTCTTAAATTAATCCAGACATGAAATGGGGTATTGGGTATATTATAGATGAAGCAACATTGCCATCATCTGATAGTTATTGAAGTCAGCTGGCAGGTAAATGGATATCCATTCCATTAATATTTATAATTTTAATAATATCTGAAACTCTTCATACCACAATGTTAAGAATGTTTTTCCAGAATGGTAACAACATTTTAATTTTGAGAGCAAGATTCAATTGTCTGATTTAGAAAAAAATCAATAAAAATTGTCATTAATTAAAAATAATTGCTGATGAACTATGGATGGAGGTTCATGACATTGTATAGGAGACAGGGATCAAGACCATCCCCAAGAAAAAGAAATGGGAAAAAGCAAAATGGCTGTCTGAGGAGGCCATACAAATAGCTGTGAAAAGAAGAGAAGCAAAAAGCAAAGGAGAAAAGGAAAGATATAAGCATCAGTGCAGAGTTCCAAAGAATAGCAAGGAGAGATAAGAAAGCCTTCCTCAGCGATCAATGCAAAGAAATAGAGGAAAACAACAGAATGGGAAAGACTAGAGATCTCTTCAAGAAAATTAGAAATACCAAGGGAACATTTCATTCAAAGATGGGCTCAATAAAGGACAGAAATGGCATGGACCTAACAGAAGCAGAAGATATTAAGAAGAGGTGGCAAGCATATACAGAAGAACTGTACAAAAAAGATCTTCATGACCCAAATAATTATGATGGTGTGCTCACTCACTTAGAGCCAGACATCCTGGAATGTGAAGTCAAATGGGCTTTAGAAAGTATCACTACGAACAATGCTAGTGGAGGTGAAGGCATTCCAGTTGAGCTATTTCAAATCCTGAAAGATGATGCTGTGAAAATGCTGCACTCAATATGCCAGCAAATTTGGAAAACTCAGCAGTGGCCACAGGACTGGAAAAGGTCAGTTTTCATTCCAATCCCAAAGAAAGGCAATGCCAAAGAATGCTCAAACTACCACACAATTCCATTCATCTCACATGCTAGTAAAGTAATGCTCAAAATTCTCCAAGCCAGGCTTCAACAGTATGTGAAATGTGAACTTCATGATGTTCAAGCTGGTTTTAGAAAAGGCAGAGGAGCCAGAGATCAACTTGACAACATCTGCTGGATCATGGAAGAAGCAAGAGAGTTCCAGAAAAGCATCTATTTTTGTTTTATTCACTATGCCAGAGGCTTTGACTGTGTGGATCACAATAAACTGTGGAAAATTCTGAAATGAGAGGGGAATACCAGACCACCTGACCTGCCTCTTGAGATAACTATATACAGGTCAGGAAGAAACAGTTAGAACTGGACATGGAACAACAGACAGGTACAAAATAGGAAAAGGAGTACATCAAGGCTTATATTGTCACCCTGCTTATTTAACTTATATGCAGAGTACATCATGAGAAACGCTGGGCTGGAAGAAGCACAAGGTGGAATCAAATTGCCGAGAGAAATATCAATAACCTCAGATATGCAGATGACACCACCCTTATGGCAGAAAGTGAAGAAGAACTAAAGAGCCTCTTGATGAAAGTGAAAGAGGAGAGCGAAAAAGTTGACTTAAAGCTCAACATTCAGAAAACGAAGATCATGGCATCTGGTCCCATCACTTCATGGTTAATAGATGGGTAAACAGTGGAAACAGTGTCAGATTTTATTTTTTGGGGCTCCAAAATCACTGCAGATGGTGATTGCAGCCATGAAATTAAAAGATGCTTACTCCTTCAGAGGAAAGTTATGACCAATCTAGATAGCGTATTGAAAAGCAGAGACATTACTTTGCCAACAAAAGTCCGTCTAGTCAAGGCTATGGTTTTCCAGTGGTCATGTATGGATGTGAGAGTTGGACTGTGGAGAAAGCTGAGCGCCGAAGAGTTGATGCTTTTGAACTGTGGTGTTGGAGAAGACTCTTGAGAGTCCCTTGGACTGCAAGGAGATACAACCAGTCTATCCTAAAGGAGATCAGTCCTGGGTATTCATTGGAAGGACTGATGCTAAAGCTGAAACTCCAATACTTTGGCCACCCCGTGGGAAGAGCTGACTCATTGGAAAAGACTCTAATGCTGGGAGGGATTGCGGGCAGGAGGAGAAGGGAATGACAGAGGATGAGATGGCTGGATGGCATCACCAACTCGATGGACATGAGTTTGAGTAAACTCCGGGAAATGGTGCTGGACAGGGAGACCTGGCATGCTGCTATTCATTGGGTCGCAGAGTCGGTCACGAATGAGTGACTGAACTGAACTTTACTGAACTGAATACATACAAAGGGAGAAATAAATGAACGTCTTCGGAACACCAGATGTGCGCTAACCATGAAAGATGTGTCACCATAGTTTTTATGTACTCAATGGTCATGACATTGTTGCAACTTAAACAATTCTACAATGCCAAAACTGAAGTACTGAAAATTTGTAAACCAAATTGATTATAAGTCACAATGATTTGCAGATTATCTTGGGGCAAAGCACGGCATCTACATAGATGTTGATCCTTTGTTATATGAGTGATCAGTTTATCCTATATTTGAAGTGCTTGTGTATTTGAAAAGTTGCATGTCTCATTGCTAAATATATATAGATATCTATTTGCATTTTGTTCACTGGGTAATGATTGAGTATCAGGGTGTCAGGGAGGAAGAAATGTTCCTCTAGCCTTTTAGGTTCTCCTGACTGGCCTAAGAACTAAATTGATACATGACAGATTAACAGCAGAAAATCAAGAAAATTTTTAATAACATGTGTACATGTGAGAGACTCAGGAAAATTGAGTAAGTCACCAAAATGACGGAAACTTTCCCCTTAAACACCATTTTCAAATATAAACAAGAAAGGTTGTTTGGGGGTAATGGTTTGGGGCTTCAAACGTGAGATAGGGGAGAACAAGATGGCAGAGGAGTAGGTGGATGTGGAATATATCTCTCTCCATGGATCCATCAGGAATACACCTTCAGACACAGAAGTGCATGGAGAACACCAGCTGAGAGTGGACAGGAGTACCTGACCAGTGGAAAAGAATATATAGAACTAGGCAAAATTTGGTAGAATGAAGGAACTAGGGGGAAAAACAGGAGTGTTAATAGGACTGGACTTGTCCTCAGGGGGTGGGGGAAACTGAAGTAGGGGTCTGATCTCCACATTGGGGCAATTGTCTGAGTCAGAGGAGAAACATTTAAGGCTGAGAGTGAAACGGCTGATTTGTGGCAGCTTAAATGGAATGAGAATCGGACAGTCCTTGCCTCAGCCATACACACCCCAGACAGGAATACTGGTCCCCTGGAAGGTGCAGCAGCTGGGAGCTGGACTTTAGGGATTATGGAACAATCCCAGGGCGAAGGCTGATGTTGAGTGCAGAAAGATGGATTGAGGGGATGTGAGGGAAGAGATTATGGTGTGAAATGCTGGTGAAGGAAAGCCAGGCAGCCATGGAAGCAAGGTAATATTGCTGAGTCACCCGTAGTGGGTGGAACATTACCATAGACTTTCTCTCCCCACACACCAGTGTTGGCAGCTGAACAATAGAGAGGATGGCCCATCAAATGCTTGATGCACTGAACTACAGAGTAGGACCCCACCCAGAGTGCCCCTTTAAGTGCCTGATGCACTGATCTACAGAGTAGGACCCAGCCAGGAGGGACCCTCTATGCTCCTGACGTGTAGAACAACAGAGACGGACTCCAGGCAAGGGAGCCCTCTAAGTGCCTGAACGGGCAGAGCTATAGAGCTATGGAGAAAGACTAGCCAAAGAGGCCTTCTGGTTGCCAGCTATAAGGTGGTGGTTTAGTCACTAAGTCGTGTCCGACTCTTGCAACCCCATGGACTGTGGCCTGCCAGGCTTCTCTGTCCATGGGATTCTCCAGGCAAGAACACTGGAGCAGTTGCCATTTCCTTCTCCAGGGGATCTTCCAGATCCAGGAACTGAACCCAGGTCTCCTGCATTGCAAGCAGATTCTTTACCGACTGAGCTACAAGGGAAGAGCCAGCTACAAGAGGCTCAAAAAAGAACTCTGATAGGGTCATAATTCCTGAGGCAGAGGCAGTCCGTGTCCCTGCACACTTGGCATCACCAGAGTCCCCACAAACCAACAAGCTGCGCCACCGTCAGGCTCAACTCTCACTGGGGCAGAGCTGCCACAAGCAAAAAAAGTCTTGTATCTATGCAGACAGGGTTGCTTCAGCCGTGTCTGACTCTTTTTAACCCTGTAGACTGTGACCTGCCAGGCTTCTCTGTCAGGGAAGGGTGGGTTCTCCAGGCAAGAACACTGGAGCCTATTGGCCAATCCTGGTTGCCATACCCTTCTAGAGCACTGTATTTCCTGCTGCCCTAGCCACCAACTCCCCTGAGTACCTGGTGCTCAGAACCCCTGTGAGTCAAGCAGCTGCACCACCTCTACACCTGGCCCTCACAGGGGCAAACCCAAGTCTTCCAGGGCAGCCTCAGGAGTAAACCTCAGTGGACGACCCACATGTAGAGGTGGAAATAAAACCATAACTGAAACCCAAGGGCAGTGTGGGTAAGGAAGAAGACCCAAAACCTTCCCACAAGCTGTACAAGCTGCAGATTAAATCCACATGATCAACTAGGCAGACTCTGTGTCTATGGAATATATAAAAAGGTCATTGAGAGCTCCCACAAAAGACAACACACTAGTTCTGATAGCTGTGGACATGGGAGACAAGAACACATAGGAGTAGGGTCAGATTAGAGTCTGAGCTGCCCCCATAGCAGGTCTAGAGACCACAGCACAGTGTTGGAGGGCATCCTAGAGAGATGAGGTGGACTGTGACTCCCAGTGAGGGAAAAGACTCTGACAGCTGTGGCTCAAGAAAAATATTTATTATTCTTACGTTTTGGCTTGTTATGTAGATTCTTTTGGATTTTTTTACCCTTTATTCTCACTCTGTTGTTGTCAATTTTATTGGCACTATGAAATCCAATTAAGCTTTTGAGCTTTTTTCTTTACTCAATCACATTTTTTTATTGTTGTTATAAACCTCTGCCTCTACACTGGGCTTTTACAGTTCTGGGGAATTATCCTTTTTCTTTTTTTCTCTTTTTTTGATTTTAATTTTTTAAACCTATTATTATTTTTCTAATTTATTCCTTTGTTTGTTTTTCCTACTATTCTTTTCCCCTTGCAGTTAATGTTTAATGTATATAAATCTTCTTTATCTACCTCTATTTAACTTTGTATATCTATTCTTTCTTTTCTTTCTCTCCTTTCCTCTCAAAATATTTGTGAGTTTTTATTTTCATTGCTTTATTCTCTTCTTGGCACTTTGCTTTAGTTTTGTTTCCAGTTTCTGCTTTCATTAGTTTTGTTCTGATAGATACAATTTTTGTTTTCTTTTGTTTGCTGGGTCAATCTATTGTTCTTTATTTTTGTTGGACAGTTTTGATTTTGCTTATGGGTGTATATGCATATTTATTGTTGTTTTAAACCTCTACCTCTACGTTGGGCTTTTGGAGTTCTGAGGAGTTTTCTTTTTTTTTTCCTCTTTCTATAATTTTTATTTTTAATCTTTTAAAACCTATTATATTTTTTCTACATTTAATCCTTTGTTTGCTTCTCCTACTGTTCTTTTCTCCTTGCAGTGAATCTTTAATGTGTATAGATATTCTTCATCTACCTCTATTTAAATTTGCATACATATTCTTTCTTTCTTTTCTTTTTTTCCTTTCCTCTTAACATATTTGGTAGTTTTATTTTCATTGCTTTGTTTCCCTTTATTTTGCTTTAGTTTTATTTTTCAGTGTGTGCTTTAGTTAGTTTTGTTCATAACTGGTGAATATAATTTTTGATTCCCTTTCTTCACCAGGTCAATCTACTGTACTTTATTTTTGTTGGACCAGTTTTACTTTGCTCATCAGTATACATGTATGTGCGTATATTCCATTACTTTAATTATCATTTGACTCATTTTGTAACTGTCATTTGTCTGGAGTTCATCTTTGGTTTCTCCTTTTTGGATATTTGTTTTAATTTCACTTAATGTCATAACAAACCACTTGTGGAATCTTTTTCCCCACCAGAGATCAAGCCTTGAGCCTTTGGAGTGTGATCACTGACTCCAAGGCCCTAGACTACCAGAGAACTAACCCTGCTGCTGCTGCTAAGTCGCTTCAGTCGTGTCCAACTCTGTGCAACCCCACAGATGGCAGCCCACTAGGCTCCTCTGTCCCTGGGATTCTCCAGGCAAGAACACTGGACTAACCCTAGAGAGTATCAAATAGTGAGAACTCACCCAAAGGAAACCACTTGAATACAAGACCTACCATCACCCAGCCACCAGTAGCACCCTGTGCAGGACACCTCATCTAAACAACAACAACAACAACAACAACAATCATCAGCAGACAATATTACCACTTCACACAGCTTGCCCATCAGAGGAAAAACAAACAAACAAACAAAACTCAGCACAACTCTCACTCTATAAGAAGCTTACACAAACCATTGGACCAACCTTAGGAGGGCAGAAATCAAAAGGAAGAAAGAATTCAACCTTCTTCAAGGAAAGGATTCAGCTTTCCTTGAAGCCTGGGAAAAGGAGACCTCAAACACAATAAGTTAAAAAAAAAAAAAAGCAAAGAGGTAGAGAAATACTGCACAAGTGAAGGAACAAGCTAGAACACAGAAGTCCAAATAAATTGAAGAGGAAATAGGCAAACTACCTGAAAAAGGATTCAGAATATGATAGTAAAGATGATTAAAAAAAACCTTGAAAACAAAATGGAGAAAATGCAAGAATCAATTTTTTAAAAAGACCTAGAAGAATTAAAGAATAAACATATAGAGACAAACAACACAATTACTGAAATTAAAAATACTCTAGAAGGAATCAATAGCAGAGTATCTGAAGCAGAAGAATGAATCAGTGAGCTGGAAGATAAAATGGTAGAAATAACTTCCAAAGAGCAGATTAAAGTAAAATGAATGAAAAGCCTTGAGAATAGTCTGAGAGACCTCTGGGACAATACCAATCACACCAACATTAGAATTATAGGACTCCCAGAAGAAGAAGAGAAAAAGAAAGCAGATGAGGAATTTTTTTTAAGAGATTATAGTTGAAAATTTCCCCAACATGGAAAAGGAATAGTCAATCAAGTTCAAGAGGCACAAAGAGTTCCATACAGGATAAATCCAAGGATAAACAGGCCAAGACACATACTAATCAAACTAACAAAGACTAAACACAAAGAAAGACTATTAAAAGCAGCAAGGGAGAAGCAACAAGTAACATACAAGGGAAAGCCCATATACTTAACAGCTGATCTTTCAGCAGAAACTTTGCAGACCAGAAGGGAAGCTACAACAAAGATTATTGTACCCAGCAAGGATCTCATTCAAAATCAATGGAGAAATAAAAAGATTTTCAGACAAGCAAAAGTTAAGAGAATTCAGTACCACCAAATCAGCTTTACAACAAATGTTAAAGGGACTTATATGGTCAAGAAATAAAAGAGAAGAAAAAAAAAAAAACCTACAAAATAAACCCCCCAAAATTAAGAAATGACAATAGGAACATATATATCAATAATTATTTTAAATGTAAATGGATTAAATGCTGCAACCAAAACACACAGACTGACTGAATGGATACAAAACAAGACCCATATATACACTGTCTACAAGAGACCCACTTCAGACATAAAGACACATATAGGCTGAAGGATGGAAAAATATAATCCATGCAAATGGGAAGCAAAAGAAAGCTTGAATAGCAATCCTCATATCAGACAAAATACATCTTAAAATAAAGAAGATTACAAAAGGTAAGGAAGGACACGACATAATGATCAAGGAATCAACCCAAGAGAAAGCTATAACTGTAAATATCTATTCGCTCAACACTGGATCACAGAAAAAAACAAGAGAGTTCCAGAAAAAAAAAAAATTGCTTTATTTATTACACCAAAGCCTTTAATTGTGTGGATCACAACAAACTGTGGAAAATTCTTCAAGAGATGGGAATACCAGAACACCTGACCTGCATCCTGAGAAATCTGAATGAAGGTCAAGAAGCAACAGTTAGAACTGGACATGGAACAACACACTGGTTCCAAATCAGGAAGGGAGTACATCAAGGCTGTAAATAGCCACCCTGCTTATTTAACTTATATGCAAAGTACATCATGTGAAATGCCAGGCTGGATGAAGTACAAGCTGGTATCAGGACTGACGGGAGAAATATCTATGACCTCAGATTCACAGATGACACAACCCTTATGGCAGAAAGAGAAGAAGAACTAAAGAGTATCTTGATGTGCACTGGGACGACCCAGAGGGATGGTATGGGGAGGGAGGAGGGAGGAGGGTTCAGGATGGGGAGCACATGTATACCTGTGATGGATTCATTTTAATATTTGGCAAAACTAATACAATTATGTAAAGTTGAAAAAGAAAAGAAAAAAAAGAAAAAAAAAAAGAGTATCTTGATGAAAGTGAAATAGGAGAGTGAAAAAGTTGGGTTAAAACTTAACATTCAGAAAACTAAGATCATGGCATCTGATTCCCTCACTTCATGACAAATAGATGGGGAAACAATGGAAACAGTGACAAACTTTATTTTTTGGGCTCCAAAATCACTGCAGATGGTGACTTCATCCATGAAATTAAAAGACACTTGCACCTTGGAAGGAAAGCTATGACCAATCTAGACAGCATATTAAAAAGCAGAGGCATTACTTTACAATAAAAGGTCAGTCTAGTCAAAGCTATGGTTTTTCCAGTAGTCATGTATGGATGTAAGAGTTGGACTATAAAGAAAGCTGAGCACTGAAGAATTGATGCTTTTGAACTGTGGTGTTGGAGAAGACTCTTGAGAGTCTCTTGGACTGCATGGAGATCCAACCTGTCAATCCTTAAGGAAATCAGTCCTGAATATTCATTGGAAGGAATGATGCTGAAGCTGAAACACCAATTCTTTGGCCATCTGATGCAAATTACTGACTCATTGGAAAAGACCCTGGTGCTGGGAAAGATTGAAGGCAGAAGGAGAAGGGGAAGGAGAATGACATAATTGGATGGCATCACCAATGTGATGGACATGAGTTTGAGTAGGCTCAGGGAGTTAGTGATGGACAGGGAAATCTGATGTGCTGCAGTCCATGGGGACACAAAGAGTCAGACATGACTGAATGACTGAACTGAACTGAACTGAATGACTACTGAGCATCACAGCTGTCTAGATGCATAATAATAATTGGGGCAAACAAAAGCTGATGAAACACTCAACACTCTGTGTACTGAGAGCTTTGAAAAGCTCTAACATAGACCAAGAAATCTAAAATATCACACACACATATGTAGAGTTCTGTGCATATCCAAGATTATCTTAAATATTTATAATCTACCATTTCTGGCTGATCATGAGGCTTTGCTCAAACAGGAAGAGAAAGTTAAAGCTGAGTTTTACAGTGCCCACAGAAGATTGAAGGTAAACTTTCATATAAACAAACATCTCCTGGACTAGGAATTGGCAACCCAAACCAGTATTCTTGCCTGGAAAATCCCATGGACAGAAGAGCTTAGTAGTCTACAGTCCATGGAGTCCCAAAACAGTTGGATACAATTTAGTGACTAAACAAACAAATATACAAAGTCCCCTCAGACAATTGCAAATCTGAGTTTGATTTCTAGAATTATGGAACAATTTTTGATACTGATAATTTTTAGTATCGTTATTGCTTTTATGGAATGTTGGATATTCAAAGGTTCTTACTCTACTATTTGCAGTGGCATCATTCATTTCCTTTCCTTTTAAAAAGAAAACTGTTTTACTTGGTATTTTCTGTTACTGGTCTTTCTGACAATCTGACCCCATATAGACAGTTTTCAATACAATGCCCACACAGTTTCTTATCTTTGATCTCTCTCCTTTTTCAAACTTCACTAAAATATGTTTCTCCAACTGGTACTCTTAAAATGATTTTTTCTACCAAATAAGAATTCAATATCTGGGTTTGCTTTTTCTTTTCTTTCTTTCTTTTTTTTTTTGCTGTTAATAACCAAGAGCATTTATCAGTTCAAAAATAAAGTCACTGGGAAAAGTGCAGGCACTGGACCCTTTGGAAAGGATGGGAATCTGGGGTTTGTTATGACCCTAATCAGAAGTCTGATTTAAGAAATGAGGCAGATAATTAAATCATTCTCTTTGTTCACCTAAAATCAAGTTACCATAAGAGTCAAATTTTGAAAGAAATTGTCTTAGCTCCTGTAGAATAGATGATGGTGAAGCCTGGCACTGCAACATGAAATGCCATTTTTGAAAGGGACTGGATAGTTTAAGGAGAATGACAACCCAGGAGCCTTGTATTCCTGGCTGAATACATACCAAAGCCCAGGGCCTTTCTTGGACAGTTCAAAAAGAATGTGTTAGCTGCATCCACAGGCCTGAAATAGCCAAAAACAAAACATCAATTTTAATCAAAGGGTTAAGAATAAGAACATTTGAAGGCAGAGTCTTATAGGAAAGTTGTATGAAAATGAAAGCACATAAGAGATTCTTATAATAATCTTGCAGGTGTGGAAATAAGGCTGCTCTGAATGCCAACTTTCACTGTACTATTTGTGACAATCAAAGTCTCTCTACTGTCTCCTTAAGGAGCCTGTTCCAAAACTGTCCCTTAATGAAAGCACCACAATGCCATTGAAAGGGGGAGTTCTCTTCCCTTTGCTTTGTCTCAACAATCTACAGGTGTCTCAATAATAAAGAATCCTCCTGGCAATGCATGAGATGCAAGAGACACAGGTTCAATCCCTGGGTCTTGAAGATCTCCTGGAGTAGGAAATAACAACCCACTCCAGTATTCTGGCCTGGGAAATCTCACAGGTAGAGGAGCTTGGCTGGCCCATGGTGGGGCAAAGAGTTGGACACAACTGAGAACAACAATAGACAACCTTATTGGATTCTTCAGTAAAAATATTGGAGTATATTATTTATGGGCATCCTGGCACTAATTGCTGGACTGTGTCCTCTAATAAAACCTAGTAGTAGTAGTTGTTGTTCAGTCACTCAGTTGTGACCCCATGGACTCTTTGAAACCCCATGGACTGCATCATGCCAGGCTTCCATGTCCTTCACTGTCTCTGGGAGTTTGCTCAAACTCATGCCCATTGAACCAGTGATGCCATCCAACCATCTCATCCTCTGTCGCCCCATTCTCCTACTGCCTTCAGTCTTTCCCAGCATCAGAGTTTTTCCCATTAAGTTGGCTCTTTGCATCAGGTGGCCAAAGTACTGGAGCTTCAGGTACAGCATCAATCCTTCCAATGAATATTCAAGGTTGTTTTCTTTTAGGATTGACTGGTTTGATCACTTTGCTTTTCAAAAGACTCTCAAGAGTCTTCTCAGTACCACAATTTGAAAATTCAGTAGACAGTACTTTTGTGAAAATCTTCAGAAATACTTTGGTAAAAGTGACAGTATATTCTAATGGTTTGGAAGTTCAGCAGAGCGCATTGTGTTTGAGTTGGACTGTGACATTTCTGGGGATGATAGAGATCAAAACTTGTAAGAAGCAAGTCAGATAGAGTTATCATAGTGTGAATTCAGTATTGTCTAACCAGCATAATTTTTTGTGTTAAATAATACACTTTGCTATTTTGTTGCTTAGCCTCTAAGTCATGTCTGGCTCTTTGTGACCCCATGAACTGCAACACGCCAGGCTTCTCTGTACCTCACAATCTCCTGGACTTCACGACCATTGAATCACTGATGTCATCCCAACTGTCTCATCCTCTGTTGCCCTCTTCTTCTTCTGCCTTCAATCTTTCCCAGCACAATGAGTATTCAGGGTTAATTTCCTTTAAGATGAACTGGTTTGATTTCTCCAAGGGACTGTGAAGAGCCTTCTCCAGCACCACAGTTCAAACGTATCAATTCTTCAGTGTTCTGCCTTCTTTATAGTCCAGCTGTAACATGACTACTGGAAAAGCCATAGCCCTGACTGTGAAGACCTTTCTCAGCAAAGTGATTTCTTTGTTTTTTAATATACTGTCTAGGTTTGTCATAGCTTTCCTGCCAAGAAGCAATTGTCTTCTAATTTCATGGCTGCAGTCACCATCTGCAGTGATTATAGAGCCCAAGAAGAGGAAATATTTCACTGCTTCTTTTTCTCTTTCTATTTGCCATGAAATGATGAGATCAGAGGCCACAATCTTAATTTTTTTAATTGAGTCTTAATCCAGCTTTTTCACTCTCCTCTTTCACCTTCGTCAAGAGGCTCTTTAGTTCCTCTTGTTTTCCACCATTAAGCACTATTATCTGCATATCTGAGGTTGTTGGTATTTCTCTCAGCAATCTTGGTTCCAGCTTGTAACTCATCCAGTCCAGCATTTCATGCGATGTGCTCTGTGTATAAGTTAAATAAACAGAATATCAATAGACAGCCTTGTTGTACTCCTTTTTTCAATTGTAAGCCAGTCAGTTGTTCCATATAAAGTTCTAATTTTTGCTTTTTAACCCACATACAGGTTTCTCAGGAGACAGGTAAGATGATCTGGTATTCCCATGTCTTTAAGAGTTTTCCACAGCTGCTATCATCTATACAGGCAATGACTTTAGCATAGTCAATGAAACAGAGGTAGATGTTCTTCTGAAATTCCCTTGCTTTCTCTGTGATCCAGCAAATATTGGCAACGATGTGCAAAATTGGATAGGCTGCTTCCCAAAATTGACTGAATGAATGGAAAAGTGTCTAGACTTGATAGGGTTCCAAAAGAAAGAAGTTTATTTATTTAAAGTAGAAATGTATTCAGCTTTAAAACTCCATTCTTTGAGTTAGTAGATTCAATGTTGCAAGGTACATCTGAGGAAGAATAGCTTACTGTGTGGATCCTGTAATAAACCGTGAAACAAGATTTGTAAAAATAATCCTCTATTATTTTATTCTAAAGCTATGCCTTCTTTGCAAGTAACTATTCTTCTTTGAGACATAACTCACAGAGTGCTAGCTTAGGTAGATTCAATTGAAATAAATGCTGGGAAACAAGTAGCTATGAATATGAGTTGTCTGTCATGAAGTAGACTCTATCTTATATGAAAGTGAAAGTGTTAAGCACTCAGTCATGTCCCACTGTTTGTGACTCCATGGACTGTAGCCTGCCAGACTCCTCTATCCATAGGATTGATTCTCCAGGCTAGAATACTGGAGTGGGTTGCCATGCCCCTCTCCAGGGGATCTTCCCGACCCAGGAACTGGATCTAGGTCTCCTGCTTTGAAGGAAGTTTCTTTACCTTCTGAGCCCCCAGGAAACCCCCTATACCCATCCCCCAAATAATATATGGGCATTATGTACAAGTCAAGTATTAGTGGCAGCTTGCCACATCAAGTACTGGAGATGAGTTGTGGTTTTAGCCACCAGGCATCCTTTTGGTCAAATCTCTTAAACATCTGGGGCATTCATTTCAGGCATTGAAACATGTATAATATCATATAAGAAATGAATCACCAGTCCAGGTTCGATGCAGGATACAGGAAGCTTGGGGCTGGTGCACTGGGATGATCCAGAGGGATGGTATGGGGAGGGAGGTGGGAGGGGGGTTCAGGATTGGGAACACGTGTACACCTGTGGCAGATTCATGTTGATGTATGGCAAAACCAATACAATATTGTAAAGTAATTAGCCTCTAATTTAAATAAATAAATTTAGTTAAAAAAAAAACAAATAGCTTGGGATGCTTTTACTATTATGGCTGCAGTCACCATCCACAGCAATTTTAGAGCCTAAGAAAATAAGCCAAATTTATATCTAAATTTGGTAAAAGAAAGCATTCCAGTTAGAAAATCATGTAGGTTTATGAATGGAAGGAGAGAAGGAAAAAAATCACAGAGTGTAGACAGAAATGTAAATATCAAGGCATATAATTCCCTCTGATGATAAACATTGACTTGACTGACTCTTCTGATTCAAACCAAGCTAAATTTGGGGATAAAATGTTGTCAGTTTCATCCAGTACTGACAAATATTAGTGATGTTTCATTGTCTTTTTTGTCTGAGCCATCTCATTATTTGTTATTCCTTGGAGCTTGCTGTGTTTTGCTTAGTTTTGAGAGATTTTACAGAAAATATTTACTCCATCATTTCTAAAATGTGCAGACGCTTTGACAGGGATGAAATTGCTATTAAAAAGGCTGTAGCTATAATGTTATTGGAAGTAAAATAAATTAAACTGATGGAAAATGATTAAATGTGCCCATGTGAATGAAACAAATTATTCGGTAGGAAGTATTCTAAAGGACAAGAAATAAATAAAACAGAACACAGAAACTTCTGTGAGTATATCGTTGACAACAATCATCAAGACAAATGAATGATGAAAAGGAAAACATAAAATAAGAAAAAAATACTGTATGGTTAGACATATGTCCTAGAGTTTTACTAAACCAGACAAAACACCAAAAATATTGGCTACCCATTAAAACAATCAAATGGAGGCATAATACTGCAACTTTGCTCCAGGTGACTCTGGAGATATAAAACTTGTACTCTGCATAGTTTTTCTGTGTGTTACTGATAAAGATAAATATGCATGATCTTTACTTGGGTGAATTGATTCATCTCTATATGTATCATTTTTAACAACAGGTCACCCCCACGAGATAGATACTGTATGTTTACTATGTTGCACCATCTTTTATGTTTAATGTCATCCATTAATTTCCTATATCAGATTTTCTTTATTCTACTTTTCCCATTTTATGTTAATCATTTTGATATTTGTATAACAATCGGAGTGATTTTATAATTTTTTTCAAGTGGATTATCAACAGTCTTCATGCAGCTGACAAATGATATAGCCAGGATTTGAACCCAGGCCACTGGACTTGGTCTTGGTCAGTGTCTTGGTCTTTCTACATAAACAACACTTTGCAAGTGTATATGTATATATATATATATATATATATAGTAATCCATATTATCTTTCAGCACCCTTTGATGGTGTAGACCTCATGTCTAAAATACTCTATTTTTTTTTAATCATAAGGAAAATAACAGAAGAAAAGCTCCCTAGTTGTTTTTAGGGAAAAAACAAATTCTCAGAATATTTGTTGTTGTTCAGCTGCTAAGTCATTTCCGACACTTTGTGACCCCATGAACTGTAGCACACTAGGCTTCCCTGTCCATCACTATCTCTCAGAGTTTGCTCAAACCCATGTATATTGATTCGGTGATGTCATCCAACCATCTCATCCTTTGCTCTCCCCTTCTCCACTAGCCCTCCATCTTTCCCAGCAACAGGGTCTTTTCCAATGAGTCGGTTCTTCACATCTCAGACTCTATTTCTTCACTTTTCCTTTTATGTGTATTGATTATTTTTTCACATACTTAAATATTTTTTTAAATAATTTTTATTTTGTACTTAACACTTTTTATTTTTAATGCAGAGTCTTCACTTTCCAATGAACAGTGTGGGTGAAGTGCCATTTGCTCATCTGTTGGCATGTGAAAACTTGAGCTTTCCTGTCTCAGAAGGCTGTAGTCCATAGGGTCACAAAGACTTGGACATGACTGAGAAAGTACACACACTTATTTCTACTATTAGAAATTAAATCAGCTTTGGAGTGTTCCATTTAAATAACACATTTGCCCTGAGTAGTGGGAGCTCCTCTAATGGATACATATGCCAAAGCTTTATTTCTACAATGTACACACAACTTTCCCCATATTTATTTCACATAACAGAACAGGCTTTAGTATATGAATTATGTCTACTGTTTAACTTTGATGTACATTTAAATTTAAGCTTCTTATTCTTTGTTGTCTTTAATGCATGTACTTCACTTATCACTTTTGGGAGAAATATTTAAATTTTCCTGAATCATATTATTTTTGGCTAAGTTGCTTCAGTTGTGTCCAACTCTTTGTGACCCTATGGACCGTAGCCCACCAGGCTCCACTCTCCACAGGATTCTGCAGGCAAAACTGGAGTGGGTTTCCATTCCATTCTCCAGGGGATCATCCCAACCCAAGGATAAAACCAAGTCTCTTATGTCTCCTACATTGACAGCCAGGTTCTTTACCACTAGCACCACCTAGGAAACCCAGTGTTTTAGAGAACCATGTAAAGGAAAGTTTCAGTTAAGGAGGGGATGGGATAATCATATCCTTTAAATGCATGTGAATGCACATAATGTATACAAATTAATGCATGCAAATGTCTCATACTGTGATATAAAGCCCAAAATATAAGGAGGGGTCCCCACTCCTGAGACCTGCCTTAGGTACAGGAATTTATGATAATTATAAAGATAATGAACCCTATTACTAAGGAAATCTGGTAAGAAAAAACTGAACCCATCTAAACCTGCAGAATTAGAGTGATTTTGGTAAGGTCACTTTTTTTACTTTCATCTCTTACAATAACTCAGTGTCATGTTGACCCTCAAATTTGCCTTTAATTTTTAAAGATGTAGTCATGACTCTCTAGCACAGATCTTTATATGTTCCTTAACATATTCTGTCACCCAGTAGATGTTATAAATATGATATGTGTGTCCTAGTTGCTTTAGAAATGGGTAAATTAAAGAGACATTTTTCTGGGTTCTCAAGTGTGATTTTACTGAACATTCACAAAATATTTTAAATCTAATGAGAGAGATAGAAATAGAGATAAATAAAAATTCTAAGTATAGGGACTTCCTGATGGTCCAGTGGATAAGACTCTACACTCCGAATGAAAGAGCCCAGAGTTCAATCACTGATCAGGGAACTAGATCCCACAGATTGTGACTAAAGATCCCTTATTCCACAAGGAAGATCGAAGATCCCACATGAAAAAAAATTAAGAGCAGTGAAGTCAAATATATAAATACATATTTTAAAAGTAAATAAACTCTAAGTATAGAGTAGTTCTACTCTGGGAGTTTAGAACAACTAAATGGTACAGTACTGGTTCAAATCTGGGAAAGGAGTATGTCAAGGCTGTATATAGTCACCCTGTTTATTTAACTTATATGAAGAGTACATCATGAAAAATGCCAGGTTGGATGAAGCACAAGCTGGAATCAAGACTGCTAGGAGAAATATCAATAACCTCAGATATGCAGATGACACCACCCTTATGGCAGAAAGTGAAGAGGAACTAAAAAGCCTCTTGATGAAAGTGAAAGAGAAGAGTGAAAAAGCTGGCTTAAAAATCAACATTCAAAAAACTAAGATCATGGCATCTGGTCCCATCAGTTCATGGCAAACAAATGGAGAGAAAATGGAAACAGTGTCAGACTTTATTTTCTTGGGCTACAAAAACACTGCAGATGGTGATTGCAGACATGAAATTTAAAAAGATGCTTGCTCCTTGGAAGAAAAGCTATGACCTAGATAGCATATTAGAAATCAGAGGCATCACTTTGCCAACAAAGGTCCATCTACTCAAAGTTATGCCTTTTCCAGTTGTCATGTGTGGATGTGAGAGTTGGTCCATAAAGAAAGCTGAGCACCAAAGAACTGATGCTTTTGAACTGTTGTCTTGGAGAAGACTCTTGAGAGTCTCTTGGACTGCAAGGAGATCAAATCAGTCAATCCTAAAGGAAATCAACCCTGAATATTCACTGGAAGGACTGATGCTGAAGCTGAAACTCCAATATGTTGGCCACCTGATACAAAGAATGGTTCATTGAAAAAGACTCTGATGCTGGGAAAGGCAGGAGGAGAAATGGATGATGGAGGACGAGCTGGTTGGATGCCATCACTTGATGGACACAGGTTTGAGCAAGCTCTGGGAGTTGGTGATAGACAGGGAAGCCTGGTATGCTTCAGTCCATGGGGTTGCAAAGAGTCAGACATGAATGAATGATGAAATAGTACAGGAGGATTTTATTTTTAGAGATAATACCTGAGTTTTCTCCTGGTAGATAGATTGAATTTGAATATATGCCAGTACCAAATGACATTCCTGGTGGCTCAGTGGAAAAAGAATCCACCTGCAATGCAAGAGACAAGGGTTCAATCCCTGCATCAGGCAAGTCCTCTGGAGAAGGAAACGGCAAACCACTCTCTTATTTTTATCTGAGAAATCACATGTTCAGAGGAATCTGGCCGGTTAAAGTTCATGGGGTCAAAAAAAGTCAGACTGGAGTTAGTGACTAAACCACCATGCTGCTGCTGCTAAGTTGCTTCAGTTGTGTCCGACTCTGTGCGACCCCATAGACGGCAGCCCACCAGGCTCCTCGGTCCCTGAGATTCTCCAGGCAAGAACACTTGAGTGGGTCGCCATTTCCTTCTCCAATGCATGAAAGTGAAAAGTGAAAGTGAAGATGCTCAGTCGTATCTGACTTTTAGCGACCCATGGACTGCAGCCTTCCAGGCTCCTCCATCCATGGGATTTTCCAGGCAAGAGTACTGGAGTGGGTTGCTATTGCCTTCTCCAATAACTAGTGTCAAATTAGACATTCCAAGTTGGTAAAGGGTTGATGACAATGAAAACAGTTTGTTTAGCATGCCTTATATTTTATCATTTCTTCGCTTATTCATTTTGCATTACATTAGACATAAACAGCTAAAATAGGTTCAGAGTTAGTGTACATAATATTAAAAATTGTATAATCTTCCATTGTGTAATTCTGTTTTGCTTGTTTTTCACTTTTTATTTTGTTCTGGAGTATAGCTGATTAGGGCTTTTCTGGTTACTCAGACGGTAAAGAAGCCCCTTGCAATGCGGGAGGCCTGGGAAGATCCCCTGGAGGAGGGCATGGCAACACACTCCAGTATTCTTGCCTGAAGAATCCCCATGGATAGACGAGCCTGGCAGGCTACAGTCCATGGAGTCGCAGAGTTTGACATGAATGAGCGACTAAGCACACATAGCTGATTAATGATGTTGTGACAGTTTCAGGTGATCTAGAAGACCTCCTAGAACAATCACCTAAAAAAAAAAAAAAAGATGTTCTATTAATCATTGGGGATTGGAATGCAAAGGTAGAACATCAAGATGTACCTGGAATAACAGGCAAGTTCGGTCTTTGAGTACAAAATGAAAAAGGACAAAGGCTAACTGAATTCTGCCAAGAGAATGCAAATACCCTTTTTCAGTAACACGAGAGACAACTTTACATGTGTTCATCACCAGATGGTCAATACCAAAATCAGATTGATTTCATTCTTTGTAACTGAAGATGGAGAAGCTGTATACAGTCAGCATAAACAAGACCTGGAGTCGACTGTGGCTCAGATCATCAGCTTTTCATAGCAAAACTCAGGTTTAAATGAAAGAAAACTAGGGAAAACACTAGACCAGCCAGGTATGACTTTAATCAAATTCTGTATGAATTCGCAGTAGAGATAACAAATAGATTCAAGGGACTAGATCTAGTTAACAGTGTGCCTGAAAAATTATGGACAGAGGTCCATAACATTGTATAGGAGGTGGCAAACAAAACCATCCCAAGGAAAAAGAAAAGCAAGAAGGCAAAGTGGTTGTCTGAGGAAGCTTTACAAATAGCAGAAGAATGAAGAGAATTGAAAAGCAGAGAGAAGGAAAGTTTCATCCAATTAAATGCAGAGTTTCAAAGAATAGCTAGGAGAGACATGAAGGCCTTCTTCAAGTAACAGTGCTTAATAATAGAAGAAACCAAAAAAAAAAAAAAAAGTGGTGGGGGGGACGAATACCAGAGATCTCTTTAGGAAAATTGGAAATATCAAGGGAGCATTATGCCCAAAACTGGCACAATAGAGGATAAAAATGATAAAGACCTAGCAGATGCTGAAGAGATCAAGAAGAGATGGAAAGAATACACAGAAGAACTGTATAAAAACGGTCTTAATGAACCAGATTACTACGATGGTGTAGTTAGTCACCTAGAGCCAGACATTCTGGAGTGTGAAGTCAAGTGTGTCTTAAGAAGCACTGCTACTAATAAAGCTAGTGGATGCAATGAAATTACAGCTGTTGCTACTGCTGCTAAGTCGCTTCAGTCATGTCTGACTCTGTGCAACCCCATAAACGGCAGCCCACCAGGCTCCCCCGTCTCTGGGATTCTCCAGGCAAGAACACTGGAGTGGGTTGCCATTGCCTTCTCCAATGCGTGAAAGTGAAATTGCTCAGTCGTGTCTGACTCTTCGAGACCCCATGGAAGCAGCCTACCAGGCTCCTCCGTCCATGGGATTTTCCAGGCAAGATTACTGGAGTGGGTTGCCATTGCCTTCTCCGGAAATTACAGCAGGACTATTCAAATCCCTAAAGGAGGGTGCCGCCAAGGTTTTGTATTCATTATGTTAGCAAATCCTGGAAGACCCTGCATGGACCACAGTACTGGAAAATGTCGATTGTTATCCCGATTACCAAAAAAGGTAGTACCAAAGAACGTGCTAACTATCAGACAATTGCACACATCGCCCATGCTAGTAAGATCATGCTTAAAATCTTGCATGCTAGCCATCAGCATTATGCAAACAAAGAGCATCCAGATGTCTAATCTGGGTTTAGAAAAGGAAGAGGAACTAGAGATCAAATTGCTGACATTCACTGGATTATAGAGAAAGCAAGGGAATTTCAGAAAAACAAACAAACAAAAAAACAAACATGTATCTCTGTTTTATCAACTACGTTGAAGCCTTTGACTGTGTGGATCATGACAAACTGTGGAAAGCTCTTAGAGAGATGGGACTACCAGACCATCATACCTGTCTCCTGAGAAACCTGTATGCAGGTCAAGAAGCAACAGTTAGAACCCTCTATGGAACAACTGATTGGTTCACTATTGAGAAATGAGTATGGCAGGGTTATCTGCTGTCACCCTGTTTGTTTCGTCTATATGCTGAGCACATCATGAGAAATGCCCTACTGAATGAGCTACAAGTTGGAATCAAGGTAGGCGTGAGAAACATCAACAACCTCAGATATGGCGGTGGCAGCATTCTAATGGCAGAAAGCGAAGAGCAACTAAAGAGCCTCTTGATGAGCATGAAGGAGGAGAGTGAAAGAATGGACTTAAGACTAAACAAACAAACAACTAAGACCATGGCATCTGGCCCCATTACTGCATGGCAAACAGAAGGGAAAACGGTGGAAACAGTGACAGATTTCCTTTTCTTGGGCTCCAAAATCACAGTGAATGGTGACTGTGGCCATGAAATTAGAAGACAATTACTAATTAGCAGGAAAGCAATGACAAACTTAGACAGTGTATTGCAAAGCAGAGATTTTACTCTACTGACAAAGGTCTGTGTACAATGCTATGGTCCTCCCAGTAGTCAAACAGAGTTTTGAGAACTGGACTGTAAAGAAGGCAAAATGCCAAAGAATTGATGACTCCTGTATGTCCCTTGGATAGCAAGGAGACCATACCAATCTTAAGGGATATCAACCCTGAATGTTCACGAGAACGACTGATGCTGAAGTTGAAGCTCCAGTATTTTGGTCATCTGATGCAAACAGACAACCCATTGGAAAAGTCCCTGATGCTTGGAAAGATGAAGGGCAGAAGGAGAAGAGGATGAGATGGCTGGACAGCATCACTGATGCAATGAACATGAACTTGGGCAATCTCTAGGAGATGGTGAGGGACACGGAGGCCTGTGTGCTGTACCCCATGGGGTTACAAAGAGTCAGAAATGACTGAGTGACCGAGCAACAGCAATATAGCCAATTAATGATGCTGTGACAGTTTCAGATGAACAGCAAAGGGACTCAACCCTACCATTTGTGTAGTTTTAAAACACTTAAATGGTGTTCTATGTTCATATGTGCTTACCAATAATCATATTTTCTGAGAACAAACTGAAACTCTCATAACAAATAACCTTGAAAAATAATTATTTCATAATCAATCAGCTTATCCCACATGGTCAATTATTGTTTCTCTAGTCTATTTGATAATGAAGACTAATGGGTGCTTTGTTTTTAAGTTGTCCTTTCTTTTTTTATTCTTACCTATGAAAAATTACATGAAGGCAAATAGTTTATGGCATGTAACATTTGTCTGGGCCTATATCACATTTGAAATATAAATGTTGTCAATTTTAGATGGCAATTTGATAGTGATACTTTAAGGGTTAATGCCAGTGAAGAAAATAACAAAATGTAATTCATTCCCATCACTGTCACTGTTAAAAACACATCCTTGTAAATTCCATTGGAAAAAAAATTTTGATGATCAAACCCTTAGAGGAAACTAGATTGTCTCCATTATAAGCAGTTCTGTGGAAACAAATTTGAAATGTACGCACTTTGTTCTACTGGGGCTTCGAATAACTCAACTGAATATTTCAGAAGAAGCCACGAGTGTGTTAAGAAAAGAAACTAATGCATGATAGAAGCCAGACTAATCAAGGGAAGCAGTGCTACAGCATATGTTGTTTTCTCTAGAAAAATCCAAATGGGACATTCAGATGACTGAGTCTGAAATTAATTTTATAGGCATTAACATTGTGGGTATTTCACACACGCAAGTTCAGAACATTTCCCTTGATGGTAAAACAAAATGTGGGTATCAAGAGGGACATAAATTGAAACTCACAGCCCCTTACAATCAATCGAGTTTTACATCAACTTTGTTTTCATTGTTCTTAGAAAATTTATACTGTGCTTCCCTACCAAAATGTTAGTTAAAATAATGCTAAATATTTACAGACTAAATGGGTACTAATATAATATTTCTCAACCATATATTTAATTTCAAGAAGGGTCATACTGGCATACCTGAAAGAATTTGCTTTCCAGTCTCCAAATTTTCATACTGCTTTATAAAAGTAAAACATGAATCAATATTAAAAATTTTCCATAAATTTAAGAGGTTAAGAATTTAGTCTGAAAAAAATAACCATGAGATAAAATGAATCATACATCTTAAATGTTATTCAGTGTTCTATGTAATGATCAGTTAAGGAAAAAAAACAAATAAAACATTGTTTATGAAAAATACTGTGAGTAACATCTTGAGCACTACAGTTAAAGCTCTGATTTAAAACCTATAATTCATGTCCATCATCAGAAGTCTTTGCTGAGTAGACAAGTAAATATCTGTAAAAAAAAAAAAAATAATATGAGCAACTCTGCTAGAGATTCAGACACTTTTCCAGTCCTCTAAAATCCTTTTAAAATAAAATTTACGTGGCATTCCAATGGTTGACCTAATAGCGTCAACTATATTTAAGTAAGGTCCATCCTCATGGGGCCATAAGTTTTACAATGTATAATGTGTTGTGTACTTTGAATTAAGCAATAGAATTCATCTTAAAATTTCTTATAATTTATTTTATTGAAATTTCAAAAACATGACTGTTACCCCCCAAAATCCAGCCATAAATCACTTGCCTAAGCTATAATTGGACTAAGTGACATTGAAGGCAAATATATGAGGAAACAGTAGAAATAGTGTCAAGACTTTATGTCTTTGGGGTCCAAAATCACTGCAGATGGTGACTGCAGCCATGAAATTAAAAGACAGTTGCTCCTTGAAAAAAAAGTTATGACCAACCTAGACAGCATATTAAAAAGCAGAGACTACTTTGCCAACAAAGGTCTGTGTAGTCAAAGATATGGTTTTTCCAGTAGTCATATATGGATGTGAGAGTTGGACTATAAAGAAAGCTGAGCACCAAAGAATTGATGCTTTTAATTGTGGTGTTGGAGAACACTCTTGAGAGTCCCTTGGACTGCAAGGAGATCCAACCAGTCCATCCTAAAGGAAATCAGTCCTGAATATTCATTGGAAGGACTGATGCTGAAGCTGAGGCTCCAATACTCTGGCCACCTGATGCAAAGAACTGACTCATTTGAAAAGACCCTAATGCTGGGAAAGATTGAAGGCAGGAGGAAAAGGGGACAATAGAGGATAAGATTGTTGGATGTCATCACCAACTCAGTGGACTTGAGTTTGAGTAAAGTGGAAGTTGGCAATGGACAGGGAGACCTGGCATGCTGCAGTCCATGGGTTCACAAAGAGTAAGACACGACTGAGTGACTGAACTGACTGACTGAAACTATAATTTGACTAAGTGACATTGAGGGTCTTGTATACTTGAGAATTTTGATAACATAGTGGACCTATTTTATAGCAATACATAATTACAACTTGATTTTAGTTTTAATTTAATTTAGTATTTTTTTTTTTTAGCACAGAATATTTTTTGATGTACCTATCCATATTTCCACGATGCTTTGTACTCACAAGATTTATTTCTGCTTCTAAAGTTTCTTTTTCCCCTTAACATTTGAAGATACATATGAACAACCAAATATGGACTCAAGAAAAATATTGCAAATATTATATTATTAGGCCAAAAAAAATTGCTTGTCCAAAATAGAAGACCAAGATAACCTAATGACTGTCACAAATGTATTTTCCACATCAGAAGCTAAACCAATAGAGTCTAAGATTTTAAGAAGGAGCATCATGGTGGTGAGAGACCACAGAATTTGAAAATACAAAAAAATGAAGAACAAGTTGTCTAGTGGAGCCAAGGTCAGTGCTCACCAGGTGTCAGCCAGTCAACCTTGGATTTAGGTCATCAGTTTTAGTTTAGTTTTAATATCCTATAAATATTGTTTCTTTTAGCTTATTTCAAATTTCTTCCTATTTTATTCTCTTCTTTCTCTTTGTTTGGATTAGAATGTACAATACATTTTTACCTCTACTTGTTAAAAAATTATGCAGTCTGTTAAAAACACTTTATTTAGCCTATATATTTTAATAGGCTTATTTAGCATATGAGATGAAAAGGGATCATAATCTCTGGTATACCCAGATTACATCACCCAATTTAGAATACTTAAGCTTAGTTTCTTTCTTTCTTTCTTTTTTTCTTTCTGTAATATATATGCTGTTGTTGTGATGCATTTTAGCTGTATTCTGTTCTTTTTTTTAAATTTTATTTCATTTTTTAACTTTACAATATTGTATTGGTTTTGCCATATATCAACATGTGTTGTTTTTATGGTCAATGTTTGCTTAGAATTAGCCACATGCTACCATCTTCATTGTTCATCCTCTGTCTTGTAGAATTTCATGCCTAAAGAGTACTTTGAAATATTCTTAATTAGGCTTTATTTTTGGAAATCTCTGTCTATTTTTCTTCATTTTTGTCTACATATGCAATGTATGGAAACACCACTGAGACAAATATAATTCATAACATAAAACCAGAAAGGAATTCTTATCAGAGACAAGATATCGAACATGAATAAAGTGTGAGGAAAGAAATATAGACCAATGAAATAAGACAGAGAGTCTAGAAACAGGTCAACAATGTATATCAACTTGTTTTTAACAAAGTACACAGGCATCATTGTAATTGAGCGTGTTAATAAGGTAGTTTTGGCTTATTTGATTATCCATGTCATTTGAGGTGGATTATATACTTACACGTTAAAGTAGAACAGTAAATCTTCTAGCTAGAATTGAAGGGAAGTATATTTACAGTTTTGAGTAATAAATTCATAAATTCTCTTTAACCTGAGAGCATTCATTTCCAATTGCTGTTGTAAAAATTATCATAAACGTAGAGGCTTAAAACAACACAAATATATTGTCTTATAATTCTGGAGGATAGAAGTCCTAAAATCAAGTTATAGAAAGGATTGTTATCTTTTGCCATATTCTAGGGAGGAATATGTTTCCTTATATATTCTTGATTCTTGTGGCTATTTGTATTACTTGTCTGATGGGAACTCCCTCCATCTCCAAAATCACTAGAATAAAATTCTTCAACTAGTATCTCTTTTTCTGACCACTTGAATCCCTTTTATATGGTCACAGATTATTTTATTGTGCCCACCACATTATCTACAATGATTTCTAAATCTGAAGACACAATTTAATCACATCTGCATTTTTCTTTCTTTCTTTCTTTTTATGCATCATAAGGTAACATTCACAGCTTTGAAAACTTGAATGTGAACATTTTTGTTGATGACTTCTGGCACCTAAATATCTATATTCATCCACATATAAAGTGTATTAAATCCATAACAATATCCTCAGAAGTTTCAACTCATTGGAGCACACACTCATAATCCAAGATTTCACTTAATATTCATCAGCTTAAAAGGCTTAGTTTAGTTCAGTTAAGTTCAGGCATTCAGTCGTGTCCGACTCTTTGCGACCCCATGAATCGCAGCACACCAGGCCTCCCTGTCCATCACCAACTCCCGGAGTTCACTCAAACTCATGTCCATCGAGTCGGTGATGCCATCCAGCCATCTCATCCTCTGTCGTCCCCTTCTCCTCCTGCCCCCAATCCCTCCCAGTATCAGGGTCTTTTCCAGTGAGTCACCTCTTCACATGAAGTGGCCAAAGTATTGGAGTTACAGCTCCAGCATCAGTCCTTCCAATGAACAGCCAACACTGATCTCCTTTAGGATGGAATGGTTGGATCTCCTTGCAGTCCAAGGGACTCTCAAAAGTCTTCTCCAATACCACAGTTCAAAAGCATCAATTCTTCGGTGTTCAACTTTCATCACAGTCCAACTCTCACAACCATACATGACCACTGGAAAAACCATAGCCTTGACTAGATGGGCCTTTGTTAGCAAAGTAATATCTCTGTTTTTCAATATGCTATCGAGGTTGGTCCTAACTTTCCTTCCAAGGAGCAAGCATCTTTTAATTTCATGACTGCAATCACCATCTGCAGTGATCCTGGAGCCAAAAAAAATGAAGTCTGTCACTGTTTTAGTTTTTTCCCCATCTATCAGTCATGAAGTGATGGGACTGGATGCCATGATCTTAGTTTTCTGAATGTTGAGCTTTAAGCCAAATTTTTCACTCTCCTTTTAACTTTCATCAAGAGGCTTTATAGTTCCTCTTTACTTTGAGAGAGTCATTTCCTAGGCAGGTTGATAGGGAGTCTAGGGGTCCCCAAGGAGAGAGGGGTCTGGAATTCTCAAGGAGGAAGAAAGGACAAACTTTTTTTCTTTCTCCACATTCCTTAGGATTATATAACAATAATGTATCCTACCTAAGGACAGTCTTTGGATTCAACCTTCTGTTATCTAAAAATGTTAATTATGGGAGTAGACCTGGTCTTTACAAGGATGAATCTTGCCTGAGGACAGTGTTATCTTAAAATGTAAATTATGGGAGTAGGTCTGATGAGGTCTTTACAACCTCCAGATATTCTTTGGATTATATAACTTCATTGTTAACACTAGCAAGCGGGTACTCTTTCTGCCCCCTTCTGATGCCTATGTCAGAAGCTTTCTCTATCTCCTTTATACTTTAATAAAACTTTATTACACAAAAGCTCTGAGCGATCAAGCCTCATCTCTGGCCCCGGATTGAATTCTTCTCCTCCGGGGACAAAGAATCCCGGTGTATTTGCGTGATTCAACAGCAACCTTTCAACTTTCTGCCATAAGGATGGTGTCATCTGCATATCGGAGATTATTGATATTTTTCCTGCAATCTTGATTTCAGCTTGTGCTTCTTCCAGCCCAAGGTTTCTCATGATGTTCTCTGCATATAAGTTAAATAAGCAGGGTGACAATATACAGCCTTGATGTACTCCTTTTCTTATTTGGAAACAGTCTGTTGTTCCATATTCAGTTCTGTTGCTTCCTAACCTGCATACAGGTTTCTCAAGAGGTAGGTCAGGTGGTCTGGTATTTCCATCTCTTTCAGAATTTTCCACATTTCATTGTGGTCCACACAGTCAAAGGCTTTGGCATAGTCAATAAAGCAGAAATAGATGTTTTTCTGGAACTTTCTTGCTTTTTCAATGATCCAACGAATGTTGGAAAGTTGATGTCTGCCTTTTCTAAAACCAGCTTGAACATCTGGACGTTCACGATTCACATACTGTTGAAGCCTGGCTTGGAGAATTTTGAGCATTACTTTACTAGCGTGTGAGATGAGTGCAATTATGCAGTAGTTTGAGCATTCTTTGGTATTGCCTTTCTTTGGGATGGAATGAAAACTGACCTTTTCCAGTCCTGTGGCCACTGCTGAGTTTTCCAAATTTGCTGGCATATTGAGTGCAGCACTTTCTCAGCATCATCTTTCAGGATTAGAAATAGCTCAACTGGAATTCCATCTCCTCCACTAGCTTTGTTCGTAGTGATGCTTTCTATGGCCCACTTGACTTCACATTTCAAGAAGTCTGGCTCTAGGTGAGTGATCACACCATTGTGATTATCTGGGTCTTGAAGATCTTTTTTGTACAGTTTTTCTGTGTATTCTTGCCACCTTTTCTTAATATCTTCTGCTTCTGTTAGGTCCATACCATTTCTGTCCTTAATTGAGCCCATGTTTGCATGAAATATTCCCTTCATATCTCTAATTTTCTTGAAGAGATCTCTAGTCTTTCCCATTCTGTTGTTTTCCTCTATTTCTTTGCAATTGATTGCTGAGCAAGGCTTTCTTATATCTCCTTGCTATTCTTTGGAACTCTGCATTCAGATGCTTATATCTTTCCTTCTCTGTTTTGCTTTTTACTTCTCTTCTTTTCACAGCTATTTGTAAGATGTCCTCAGACAGCCATTTTGCTTTTTTGCATTTCTTTTCCGTGAGGATGGTCTTGATCCCTGTCTCCTGTACAATGTCACAAACCTCTATCCATAGTTCATTAGGCACTCTGTCTATCAGATCTAGTCCCTTAAATCTATTTGACACTTCCACTGTATACTCATAAGGGATTTGATTTAGGTCATACCTGAATGGTCTAGTGGTTTTCCCTACTGTCTTCAACTTAAGTCTGAATTTGGCAATAAGGAGTTCATAATCTGAGCCACAGTCAGCTCCCAGTCTTGTTTTTGCTGACTGTATAGAGCTTCTCCATTTTTGGCTGCAAAGAATATAATCAACTTGATTTCAGTGTTGACCATCTGGTGATGTCCATGTGTAGAGTCTTCTCTTGTGTTGTTGGAAGAGGGTGTTTGCTATGACCAGTGTGTTCTCTTGGCAAAACTCTATTAGCCTTTGCTCTGCTTCATTCCATAGTCCAAGGCCAAATTTGCCTGTTACTCCAGGTGTTTCTTGACTTCCTACTTTTGCATTCCAGTCCCCTATAATGAAAAGGACATCTTTTTTGAGTGTTAGTTCTAAAAGGTCTTGTAGGTCTTCATAGAACCATTCAACTTCAGCTTCTTCAGCGTTACTGATTGGGGCATAGACTTGGATTACCGTGATAGTGAATGGATTGCCTTGGGAACGAACAGAGATCATTCTGTTGTTTTTGAGATTGCATCCATATACTGCATTTCAGACTCCTTTTTTTAAAATTTTATTATTATTATTTTACTTTACAATATTGTATTGGTTTTGCCATACATCAACATGTATATGCCATGGGTGTACATGTGTTCCCCATCCTGAACCCCACTCCCACCTCCCTCCCCATACCATCCCTCAGGGTCATCTCAGTGCACCAGCCCCAAGCTTTCTGTATCCTGCATCAAACCTGGAGTGGTGATTTGTTTCTTTTATTGTATTATACATGTTTTAATGCCATTCTCCTAAATCATCACCCCCCCGCCCCGGGGTCCAAAAGACTGTTCTATACATCTGTGTCTCTTTTGCTGTTTCGCATACAGGGTTGCCGTTACCATCTTTCTAAATTCCATATATATGTGTTATTATACTATATTGGTGTTTTCCTTTCTGACTTACTTCACTCTGTATAATAGGCTCCAGTTTCATCCACCTCATTAGAACTGATTCAAATGTATTCTTTTTAGTGTCTGAGTAATACTCCATTGTATATATGTACCACAGCTTTCTTATCCATTCATCTGCTGATGGACATCTGGGTTGCTTCCATGTCCTGGCTATTATAAACAGTGCTGTGATGAACATTGGGGTACACGTGTCTCTTTCAGTTCTGGTTTCCTTCATGTGTATGTCCAGCAGTGGTATTGCTGGGTCATATGGCAGTTCTATTTCCAGTTTTTTAAGAAATCTTCACACTATTCTCCACAGTGGACTCTTATTTTGACCATCATGGCTACTCCATTTCTTCTAAGGGATTCCTGCCCACATTAGTAGATATAATGTTCATCTGAGTTAAATTCACCCATTCCAGTCAATTTTAGTTCGCTGATTCCTAGAATGTTGACATTCACTCTTGCCATCTCCTGTTTGACCACTTCCAATTTACCTTGATTCATGGACCTGACATTCCAGGTTCCTATGCAATATTGCTATTTACAGCATCAGACCTTGCTTCTATCACCAGTCACATCCACAGCTGGGTATTTTTTTTTTGCTTTGGCTCCATCCCTTCATTCTTTCTGGAGTTATTTCTCCACTGATCTCCAGTAGCATATTGGGCACCTACTTACCTGGGGAATTCTTCTTTCAGTATCCTATCATTTTGCTTTTTCATAATATTCATGGGGTCTTCAAGGCAAGAAAACTGAAGTGGTTTGCCATTCCCTTCTCCAGTGGACTACATCTGTCAGACCTCTTCACCATGACCTTCCCGTCTCGGGTGGCCCCACACAGCATGGCTTAGTTTCATTGAGTTAGACAAGGCTGTGGTCCTAGTGTGATTAAGTTGACCAGTTTTCTGTGATTATGTTTTCAGTGTGTCTGCCCTCTGATTCCCTCTTACAACACCTACCGTCTTACTTGGGTTTCTCTTACCTTGGACGTGAAAGGCTTAGTTCATTTCAGTTCAGTTGCTCAGTCTTGTCCGACTTTTTGCGACCCCATGAATCGCAGCACACCAGGCATCCCTGTCCATCACCAACTCCCAGAGTTCACTCAGACTCACGTCCATCGAGTCAGTGATGCAATCCAGCCATCTCATCCTCTGTCATCCCCTTGTCCTCCTTCCCCCAATCCCTCCCAGCATCAGAGTCTTTCCAATGAGTCACCTCTTCCCATGAGGTGGCCAAAGTACCGGAGTTTCAGCTTCAGCATCATTCCTTCCAAAGAAATCCCAGGGCTGATCTCCTTCAGAATGGACTGGTTGGATCTCCTTGCAGTCAAATGGACTCTCAAGAGTCTTCTCTAACACCACAGTTCAAAAGCATCAATTCTTCGGCGCTCAGCCTTCTTCACAGTCCAACTCTCACATCCATACATGACCACTGGAAAAACCATAGCCTTGACTAGACGAATCTTTGTTGGCAAAGTAATGTCTCTGCTTTTGAATATGCTGTCTAGGTTGGTCATAACTTTCCTTCCAAGGAGTAAGCGTCTTTTAATTTCATGGCTGCAGTCACCATCTGCAGTGATTTTGGAGCCCAAAAAAATAAAGTCTGACACTGTTTCAACTGTTTCCCAATCTATTTCCCGTGAAGTGATGGGACCGGATGCCATGATCTTTGTTTTCTGAATGTTGAGCTTTAAGCCAAATTTTTCACTCTCCACTTTCACTTTCATCAAGAGGCTTTTTAGTTCCTCTTCACTTTCTGCCATAAGGGTGGTGTCATCTGCATATCTGAGGTTATTGATATTTCTCCCGGCAATCTTGATTCCAGCTTGTGTTTCTTCCAGCCCAGCGTTTCTCATGATGTACTCTGCATATAAATTAAATAAGCAGGGTGACAGTATACAGCCTTGACGTACTCCTTTTCCTATTTGGAACCAGTCTGTTGTTCCATGTCCAGTTCTAACTGTTGCTTCCTGACCTGCATACAAATTTCTCAAGATGCAGATCAGGTGGTCTGGTATTCCCATCTCTTTCAGAATTTCCCACAGTTTATTGTGACCCACACAGTCAAAGGCTTTGGCATAGTCAATAAAGCAGAAATAGATGTTTTTCTGGAACTCTCTTGCTTTTTCCATTACCCAGCAGATATTGGCAAGTTGATCTCTGGTTCCTCTGCCTTTTCTAAAACCAGCTTGAACATCAGGAAGTTCACGGTTCACATATTGCTGAAGCCTGGCTTGGAGAATTTTGAGCATTACTTTACTAGCGTGTGAGATGAGTGCAATTGTGTGGTAGTTTGAGCATTCTTTGGCATTGCCTTTCTTTGTGATTGGAATGAAAACTGACCTTTTCCAGTCCTGTGGCCACTGCTGAGTTTTCCAAATTTGCTGGCATATTGAGTGCAGCACTTTCACAGCATCATCTTTCAGGATTTGAAATAGCTTAAGTATCATCTAAATCAGATGTGAATGAGACTCTGGTAAGATTGTCCCTAGGACAAAACTCCACTCCATCCGTGGGCTACAAAACTAGGGAAAAAATTCATATGTTCCCAAAATACAATGTTGGGCCAGGAATAGTAAACAAGGAATAGACAGTGCCCTTTCTAAACTGAAAACAATGAAAAATAAAAGGAGTCACTTGTCAAAACAATTTCAAATCAGTCTAGGCTAACAGAGTTAAGCTTCAAGGTTTAATAATAATTTTCTATGTTTCATGGGTCCATGCTGTGACTCAAGGTTTCATTCTTAGAATCTCCTTCCTTTTTTATGAAGATAGCATGCATGTATACCAAAGAAATTTATTCACCTGTTTCCTTCCTGTAGAATTTTGTGAATCTTATAGCCTGCATTTGTTTTCCTTCTGTACCTTATAGTTCATGCTGGCAGTGTTTCTATTGGTGCAACATTTGCAATAACCCTGTAGGTTCCCTGTGTATTTCAGAGGAATTCATTGCATTAGGCAAAGGCTCCTTCACAGATCTTTCCAGAATGATCCTACCTCCATTCTTGGTTTCTATGTTGATGTTGCTGAGGGAATCCATGAATCACATGTTTAATTTGTTCATGGAGCATTTCTGTAAATAAATAATCTTTTGACCTTTCTAAGATATTCAGTCATATCTCCAGCTTTCTGACTGTAATTGCCCTAATTTTATTATTATTTATAGTGGCTTTCCTGGTAGCTCAGAGCTAAAGAATCCACCTGCAATGCAGGAGACCTGGGTTTGATCCCTGGATTGGGAAGATACCTGGAAAAGGGAGTGGCTACCCACTCCAGTATTCTGGCCTGGAGAATTTCTTGGACTGTATAGTCGATGAGGTCGCAATGAGTCGGACAGGACTGAATGATCTTACTAATCACTGCAGTTTGGCTAAACTGAGAATTTTCATTATTGTGAATTCATGGCTGCTTTTTACTTAACATTTCTTCCTTCCTATTCTATGTATGCAGCATTTTACTATAAGCAGCAACAAGAAATTACTACACACCCTTTACAATTTACTCGGAAATCTCCTCAGCTGGATATCCAAATTCATCATTTATAAATTCTGCCTTTTATCCTTTAACTGCAGGAAGTAATTCAACTAAGTAAGATTTCTCCTACTGTATAATAAAGAATTATTTTCACCCAGTTTCCAATAACATATGCCTCATTTCCTTCTAAGTCCTCACCAAAACTTCCTCTAATATTCCCATTTCTACCAAAAGCTTGTCTATGCTGATGTAATTATTCCAGTATAGATTTTTTGCTAATTACTTCTTGAGTTCTCACTAGCAAGGTTCTTAATATTCATATTTTTGCTAAGAATCTGTTCAAGTAAAACTAGGCTTTTTCTATCATGCTCCTCAAAATTCCTCATGCTCTACACATTACACAGTCCTAACCCAAATTCCAAATGTTTAGATATTTATTATTTATTACTTCCAGGCACAAAAATATTTTCTATTACTGCTTAATAAATTACTACAAATACAGTAGCTTAAAAATTACAGCTTTGTTATCTTGCTACTCTAAGGGTCAGAAGTCTTCTAACCACCATGTCAGCACAGCTGTTTTCCTTATGGAGGCAACAGGGAGAACTGAAACTCAGCATTTTTCAGTTCCTACAGGCTTCCTACAACTTTGACTCCTGGCTCCTTTCTACATTTTTAAGGCCAGCAACACAACATCATCACAGGTCTCACTTCTGTGGTCACATCGCCTTTTTCTGACTCTTACATTATGTCCTAACTTTATGATTTCATTTGATCCATCCAGACATCCCAAGATAATCTTCATGTTTCAAGACCTTTAAATTAACCTTTAAAATAACCACATCTGGAAAGTCTCTGCAAGTAAATGATATACGTTGCAAGGATTAGGTGTGATTTTTTGTGTGTGTGAGGAAAGCATTTTCTTCCTACCATACAGTCTAAGTATTAAAATAATTATGAGTAAGAAAGAATTGATACATTCAAATTTATTATAAGTAAGAATTATGTTGATCTAAAGACATCATAAAATGAATGAAAAAGAAAGAAACCAGAAAAATATATGTTAAATGAATATACCTTAGAGAGGATTCATATCCAGAGTACATAAAAAGTTCTCACAAATTAATAAGAAAATACACAGATTCTTCACAAAAGAATATTTTCAAATAAAAAATAAATAAATAAGAACCACTCAACATCATTATACATCAGGGAAATGCAATTTCCACTTTGAGATAACCTTGTATATGCACCAATCTAGCTAAAATTCAATGACTTGATTGACAATATAAAATCTGAGGCTTTCATAGTTTGTCATTTTCTTCACTATGGATATTTTTCAATAAATTTTCTTTTTTAAACATATTGTATTAAAATATCTTTGTATCTTCATTGCTGAGTTATTTGGAGCCCCAGAGCTTCATTTCCACCTCTCTAATCCAATTCCTGATTTAAAGTACAAAACCGGACAAAACCAATCAATAGTAATAGAGGTCAGAATACTGGTTATATTTTGGGAAGGTGGTATTGATCAGGAAAAAGCCTTTGGGTGCTGGAATTATCTGTACCAGTACTGTGGGTGTTGGGTTTTGGGTGTATAACAATGAAAGAATTTGTCAAACTGTTCAATCTGCATACTAAACTAAATTTATGGGTCAAAATAAGTTAAAAAAGTCATTGGCAAGAAATTCCATCTAAGAAACTGATTATAAAAAAAAAAAATAGTTTGACAACCTTTCTCTTATTTTCAGTTATTTATTTTATAGCTCCAAAGAAGTTAATCAAAAATTTCATGTCTCCTATAAGAGAATACAATTATATTTTAGCTTACTGTTATACTGAGAAGGTAGAAATGTAATCATATTTCTGTGGGAGGTAATTTCTATTAGACTCCAAAATGTGTATGGACTCTGAAGTTTGTTTCATGTTCCATGCTTCTAACAAGATCGTGAAACTCAAAATTTCTTATGGTGAAAATTGACTTTAGTATTCTTCATGCTTTGTAATGTTATTGATCTCCTTTAGTTCTTGGCATCTAAGAAATTCTTACTTTCCTCACATTTTATTCCTGCATTTAAAAATAACTGAAAACCTGCACATCTATCTGATATGGACTGAATTGTGTCCCCTCAACACTCATATATGGAAGTTCTAATCCCCAGAACCTCAGAATGTGATTGCATTTGGAGAGAGATTTTTAAGAGTTAAATAAAGATGAATGAGTTCATATGGGTGGGTTCACAACCAATATCGCTGATATTTCTTTAAGAAAATTAAGAGGGAGCAGGATTCTGTGCACGTAGAGAAAAGAGCCCCTGAGGACACACAGAGAGGAGAAATAACCAAGAGAAGCCATCCCTGCCAACACTTTGACCCTGGACTTCCAGCCTGCAGAACGGTGAGAAATAAATTTCTGTTGCTTAAGGGACCTAGTGTATGTATTTTGTTATATCAACTCTAGAAAATTAATACCACTTTGTTTTTCATTCTTCTTAAAGAAAAGTGTTTTGACTATTCAAGTGCTGGACTTACGTGAAATTATGAAGTCTCCACTTTGATAGTAGATATTCACTAAGGCCTGTGCTATGACTGTGTTCAGTAAAGAAGCTGACACTCTCCAAGAGGATGAGGAAAGGAAAATATCATTCACTGACCACAGGTTGGAAATGTGTGAAGCTGTGTGTAAATGCAGTGTTAGACATTGCTCACTCTGTGATATGATTAATCATTAATGTTCCCCACAATAAACAGCAAGGCAATGATGGCAAGGTCCATTGATCAGGTATTTTATTTCCCCTCAGGCATATGAGTATATTTATAAAAGACTCATTTTACTATGCTTAAATAAAAATGAATAAATTTAACTCTATGTTCTCTTAAAGACTTACCTAGGTTGTTTCTTATTTTAATTCCTACCATGCTATAACAGCTAACAGAAAATATATTTTCTAACAGTGAAACTAAAAAGATAAAAGCTCAATCTCTGATTCCATTTTCCTCGGGGTGATCCAGATGCAAGATCATCTGAAGTAAATAAATTTAAAAAATCATAAACATATTTCAAGAAAAAAGAAAAAGGATAGAAGTGGTGATTGCTTGTCCATCAAATGGCAAACAAAGATTGAGAGGTAAGAAAATGAAATCAAAGTTAAGGGGTTGTCTCAGCTATATTTATATGTGTGAGAAACTGAAAGTGAACATGTCAGTTTTTAGTCTACTAAATGCCAGCAAACCATCATGTCTAACTTTATGTTATTTATTCTATTTTCAGAAGTAATCAATTCTTTCAAAATGTCTTAAGTTTTTGATCTATGAGATTAACTGTAAAGGTTCGGTTTCATAGAAACATGTAAACCAGAGCCTAAGGTCACAATAATATTTTGGTTTGTTTGTAGAAAGTAATTCTGTGTTATACAAGGAAACTAGAATTTTATCCTGTACCTAAATTAGTGGCTAGATATGTAAACATGTGTCATTCTACACTATTTCATAACCCTTTTAGTTCATAAAAAATAATATAGAAAAGATTTTCCCTAATATTTATAAATATATCTATGAATTGGAAAGTATCTTGACACTATTGGAGGTAAAGTAACGATCAATTTGCAGAATAAAATATTAACATTAGATAGATAGGAACATTCATAGTTCCTTTAATAAAGTTACAGCCAAAAATGTTGTGACTGGATTAAAAATATTCTTAACATCACTAATCAAAATTACTAAGCTACAGAAAACTGACAATAACAATTTCTGGAACAACACAAACTCTCATTCATGTGGGTGGAATTGTAACATGGGACAGCTGGAAGACAGTTTGCCATTTTCTTGAAAGAGTTTTGATTTACTATATAATCCAGCAATCTCACTCCTAGGTATTTACCACATAAGCCAAAATCTTATGCTTATGCCAAAACCACCCAGAGGCAACCGATATAACTTTCATCAAGAGAACACACAGCATTAAACCTGTGCTATGGAATCCTATTATTCCATACATATAAATGAGCTTTTGATTCACACAACAACACTGACAAATACATTTTAATATAAATTTATTTATTTTAATTGGAGGCTAATTACTTTCCAATATTGTATTGGTTTTGCCATACATTGACATGAATCCGCCGCTGGATTACATGTGTTCCCCATCCTGAATCCCACTCCCACCTCCCTCCCCATACCATCCCTCTGGCTTATCCCAGTGCACCAGCCCTGAGCATCCTGTATCATGCATCGAACCTGGATTGGCAATTCATTTCACATATGATAATATACATGTTTCAATGCCATTTTCCCAAATCATCCCGCCCTCACCCTCTCCCATAGAATTCAAAAGACTGTGCTATACATCTGTGTCTCTTTGCTATCTCACACACAGGATTATCATTACAATCTTTCTAAATTCCATATATATGTGTTATTATACTGTATTGGTGTTTTTCTTTCTGGCTTATTTCACTCTGAATAATAGGCTCCAGTTTCATCCACCTCATTAGAACTGATTCAAATGTATTCTTTTTAATGGCTGAGTAATATTCCCTTGGATTGCAAGGAGATCCAACCAGTCCATTCTGAAGGAGATCAGCCCTGGGATTTCTTTGGAAGGAATGATGCTAAGGCTGAAACTCCAGTACTTTGGCCACCTCATGCAAAGAGTTGACTCATTGGAAAAGACTCTGATGCTGAGAGGGATTGGGGGCAGGAGGGGAAGGGGACGACAGAGGATGAGATGGCTGGATGGCATCACCAACTCGATGGATGTGAGTCTGAGTGAATTCCAGGAGTTGGTGATGGACAGGGAGGCCTGGCATCTGCGATTCATGGGGTCGCAAAGAGTCAGACATGACTGAGTGACTGAACTGAATATTCCATTGTGTATATATACCAGAGCTTTCTTATCCATCCGTCTCCTGATGGACATCTAGGTTGCTTTCATGTCCTGGCTATTATAAACAGTGCTGCAATGAACACTGGGGTACACGTATCTCTTTCAATTCTGGTTTCCTCAGTGTGTATGCCCAGAAGTGGGATTGCTGGGTCGAATGGCAGTTCTATTTCCAGTTTTTTAAGGAATCTCCACACTGTTCTCCATAGTGGCTGTACTAGTTTGCATTCCCACCAGCAATGTAAGAGGGTTCCCTTTTCTCCACACTCTCTCCAGCATTAGTAGACTTTTGGATAGCAGCCATTCTGACTGTTATTAATGGTACCTCATTGTTGTTTTGATTTGCATTTCTCTGATAATGAGTGATGTTGAGCATCTTTTCATGTGTTTGTTAGCCGTATGTATTATTTTTCTGGAATTGAGATGCAGAAGTTACTTGTATATTTTTGAGATTAATTATTTGTCAGTTGCTTCATTTGCTATTATTTTCTCCCATTCTGAAGGCTGTCTTTTCACCTTGCTTATAGTTTCCTTTGTTGTACAGAAGCTTTTAAGTTTAATTAAGTCCCATTTGCTTAATTTTGCTTTTATTTCCAATATTCTGGGAGGTGGGTCATAGAAGATCCTGCTGTGATTTATGTTGGAGAGTGTTTTGCCTATATTCTCCTCTAGAAGTTTTATAGTTTCTGGTCTTACATTTAGATCTTTAATCCATTTTGAGTTTATTTTTGTGTTCTGTTGCTGATACAGCAAATATCGCAAAGCTACCATCATCTTAAAGCAACACAAAATTATAATCTTAAAGTCCAGGAGATCAGAAATTCTAAACAGTTCTCTCCAGGGTAAAATCAACAAGCCATAAATGCTTTGGGGAAGAATGCTCTCGCATTTTCCAGCTTGCAGAGGTTGATCACATTTCTTGAGATATGATTCCTTTTCCATCTTTGAAGGTAGACCTGGTATTTTAAAATCACGTTAGTTCTGTCACTATTCAAATTGATTCACTTTAAAATGAAGAAGGGCTTCCCAGGTGGCGTTAGAGGTAAAGAACTCACCTGCAGATGCATGAGACATAAGGGACACAGGTTCCATCTCTAGGTCAGGAAGATCCTCTGGAGCCAGGAAATGGCAACCCACTCCACTATTCTTGCCCAGAGAATTTCATGGACAGAGGAACCTAGCAGGCTACAGTCCAGAGGGTCGCTAGGAATCAGACAAGACTTAGCATGCACACAAGATTGAAACACAAGGGACCATCCAAACAAAACAAGATGATGAAGTCTACAGACTGGCAAAAATTTATATAATAATGACCACTCATGGTCACTTTCATTGCTATAAACACTTTCATTGGTACAAACATCCTTGAAGGGAACTTGCATGCTTAATAGCTCATTAGTTTCCCACTCTTTGCAACCCAATGGGCTGCAGCTCGCCAGGCTCCTCTATCCATGGGGATTCTCCAGGAAACAATACTGGAGTAGGTTGCCATACCATCCTCCAGGGGATCTTCCCAACCCAGGTATCGAACCCAGGTCTCCTGAATTGCAGGTGTATTCTTTACCCTCTGAGCTACCAGGGAAATCCCAAAATACTGGAGGGGTAGCATATCCCTTCACCAGGGGATCTTCCCCACCCAGGAATCAAACCAGGGTCTCCTGTATTGCAGGTGGGTTCTTTACCAGTTGAGCTATCAGGGAAACCCAAAGGGAACTTGGGAGTACTAAAAGTCTTTAAAATAAGTTTAACTCTGTGTAAGAATTATATTGGCAAGGTGAGATTGCATATTACACAGCATTATGAAAGTGGTTGTCCTCCATTTAGCCATTAGTAGAATTACTGGCATGAATGAATGGTTTGATTTATTTATTTCTCTCCCATATAGATATATTCTGTTTTGCTGTTTTGGTCCCCAATTTTTTTTCAAGTTATTTTTTCTTTCTTTCTTTTTTTTTTTGTAAGTTATAGTGTTCTCAGTAAGGTCTATTATGGAGCAGCAGTAAATACAGTGCATGTTGATGAAAACCTGTATAAATCTTTTGGTTAAAAATGTCTAAATATATGTGTCTTAGTTTCTCACGTCTATCATGCACCTCTGAATTCTTCTAGCCTCCACCCATTATCAGTTCTAAAGACATTTTAAGTATGTATTATAGCAGCATCCCAGTTGCTGTTACTAAAGATCAGGTAGCTTGAAAAACAAAAGAATTTTATTCTCTCAAGTTCTGAAAGGCAGATCTCAAACCAAAGTGTTGCGAGGCTGCATACTTTCCTGAGGCTCTCCGGGGGAATCCCTTCTTTTTATCTTCCTGGTTCTGTACGCTGCTGACATTCCTGGGCTACAAGACACAACATCCCAATAACTGCCTCCAACTTCACAAAGCTTTCTTCTCTGTGAGTGTTAGCCTCACAGAGTTTGCCTTTGCGACCTGGCAACCCACTCCAATATTATTGCCTAGGAAATCCCATGGACATAGGAGTCTGGCGGGCTACAGTACATGAAGTCACAAAGAGTTGGACATGACTGAGAAAGTAACACTTTAGTTAGCTATTGATAATATAGGGGAAATTCCTACTCTCAAAAGTTTTAGTTTAGGTACATCTTTTCCATACAAAATCATATTTACTCTCATTCTAGATCAAATCAGTTCAGTTCAGTTGCTCAGTCATGTCCAACTCTTTGCAACCCCATGAATCGCAGATGCCAGGCCTCCCTATCCATCACCAACTCCCAGAATTCACTCAGACTCACGTCCATCGAGTCGGTGATGCCATCCAGCCATCTCATCCTCTGTCGTTTGCTTCTCCTCCTGCCCCCAATCCCTCTCAGCATCAGAGTCTTTTCCAATGAGTCAACCCTTTGTATGAGGTGGCCAAAGTACTGGAGTTTCAGCTTTAGCATCATTCCTTCCAAAGAAATCCCAGGGCTGATCTTCAGAATGGACTGGTTGGATCTTCTGGCAGTCCAAGGGACTCTCAAGAGTCTTCTCCAACACCACAGTTCAAAATCATCAGTTCTTCGGTGCTCAGCTTTCTTCACAGTCCAACTCTCACATCCATACATGACCGCTATATCAGATACTATTTGCCAATTCTGAAGATTTGAATGTTGCCATATTTTGGGGGTTATGATTAAGCTAACTATATATATATATATATATATATAGGCTTCCCTGATAACTCAGTTGGTAAAGAATCTGCCTGCAAAGCAAGAGACCCCAGTTTAATTCTTGGGTTGGGAAGAACTGCTGGAGAATGGATAGGCTACCCACTCCAGTATTCTCAGGCTTCCCTTGTGGCTCAGCTGGTAAAGAATCCGCTTGCAATGTGGGAGACCTGGGTTTAATCCCTGGGTTGGGAAGATCTTCTGGAGTGGGGAAATGTTACCCACTCCAGTATGCTGGCCTGGAGAATTCCATGAACTGTATAGTCCACGCGGTTGTACAGAGTTGGACATGAATGAGTGATTTTTGTTTTCACTTTCATATCTGTACATATATATATATGAGTAAATATAGTAAAAAACTAATAACTAGAATTTGCATTTTGCAATGAATTCATAACACTATGTATTTTTTTTTGACCCTGTGGCATGTGGGATTTTAGTTCCCTGACCAGTGTTTGAACCTACACCCCCTGTGTTAAAAGGGCAGGATCTTAACCACTGGACCTCCAGGGAAGTCCCATAGTCCTCACTTTTAATGCATTTTACTTTAATGTATTGAAAGTCAAGTATAAAAATGAATTTATAATAATGAAGTATAATTATTTGTTGAATTTTGATTCATTGAAGTCATGCCAGAATTAATATTTTATTACCAGTTTAGAGAGCAAATATTTAATTGTTGAATTTGTTACAAAATCCAATCATTTTGCTGTGCACTTTTTAAGGGATGTAAAATAGTCACTATCATCCTTTGTTGTACTTCCAGCAGCAAGTTCTGATGTTACACCTCCAGCAGTAGTTCTCCACTGCTTCCTTATGGCTCTTGCCTGAGTGAACTGGCTTCATGGTCTCCATGTCTGATGTTCTTCTCAATATAACATTTTGTCACTTCCCAGAGGTGCAAGGCAGGCAATTTATTTTCATTTAAAATATTTACTCTGCTGCTGCTGCTGCTACTAAGTTGCTTCAGTCATGTCGGACTCTGTGTGACCCCATAAACAGCAGCCTACCAGGCTCCCCTGTCCCTGGGATTCTCCAGGCAAGAACACTGGAGTGGGTTGCCATGTCTTTCTCCAATGCATGAAAGTGAAAAGTGAAAGTGAAGTTGCTCAGTCATGTCCGACTCTTAGTGACCCCATGGACTGTAGCCTACCAGGCTCCTCTATCCATGGAATTTTCCAGGCAAGAGTACTGGAGTGGGGTGCCATTGCCTTCTCCGAATATTTACTCTAAAAGGAGCCAAATACTTGTAACAAGTTGAAGGCAAAATGCAGAAGAGTGCTTTAAAAGTGTGACATAAGCCAGGTGGGCTAGATGGCATCATGAAAGAGCACAGGTTTTGAAGTCAGAAAGACCCTTAGCTGGGGACCCTTGGGCATATAGAGAACTCTCATGAGCTTCAGTTTTCACTGCTGTACAGTTGGTGTGGTTATCCAGACAATGCACATGATTGTTATAAGGAAACATTACAAATGCATGTCCTGAAGTAAATCGTTTATCATTAGGGAAATGAAGTGTAGAAATAGCTTAGCACAGGGTCTGGTGCATTTTTTAAATTTTTCCTAGTGTATTTTTCCAGTTTTATTGAGGTTTATATTTAAATATAGTTGACACAAAGCACAGCATTAATGTTAAAGTATATAGCATAATGAATTGATTTATACGTATGATAGCCATGATAAGTTTAGTTAATATCCTTTGTAGTATATCAAAACAAAAAGAAAAAAATATATTGTAATGAGAACTCTTAGGATCCATTCTTTCAACATCTTTCAAATATATCATACAGCAATGTTAAGTATGGGGCTTCTGAGGTGGCGCAGTGGTAAAGAATCTGCCTGCCAATGCAGGAAACTCAAGAGTAGTAGGTTTGATCCCTGAGTCAGGAAGATTCCTTGGAGTATGAAATGGCAACCCACTGCAGTATTCATGCCTGAAAAACTCAATGGCCAGAGAAACTTGGCAGACCTCAGTCCATGAGTTTACAAAGAGTTGGATGTGATTGAGAGACTGAGTACTCATAATATGTTAACTATAGTTAGTCATCACACTGTACATTGCAACTCCAGTACTTATGTATTTTATGACTGGAAGTTGACACCTTTTGACCACCTTCACCCAGGAGTGGCAAGTGGGGGAACTGAATGAAGGAGATTTGTTAATAAGTAGTGTCTCTTACTTTATTAAGCATAGGGTAGGATATTCTTCCTTACATCATAACAGGCTATAGTAACAACTCTCAAATCTCAGGGATGTAGCAAAATGAAGGTAATCTCATTTTCATGTTATAAGTCCACTGCAAAGAATCAAAATGGCTTTGCTCATTAAGATTAACTCTGGGACCTCAGGGACCCAGCTAGTTGGAAATTCAAATACCACTGATACAACTTTTGAGGCAGGGTGATGAGAATATAGTAACTTATTTTCTGGCTTTAAAATCTCCACTTTAAAATGACACATGTTATTTCCAATCTTGTTTTATTACCTGTACAGGTCACCAGAAGAATGCCTAACTTCAAAGAGGATCAGAAAGTACAGTCCTATCACACTTCAGGGAGAGAACAAAAATATTTGTCTCCTGCTCTCGTGATTAACTCCAAGCATATAAGTAAAGGACCTAGTGATTAAACTACGATTTCTTACTAATTAAATCCCAAATGTTTGTAAAATAGAAAAATGTTGAAGTGGAAATAACACAGTGGGGTTTACTAGAATATAATAGTAGTGACTTCATTAAATTTGTAAAATGCTCTGATATTTCCCCAACCTTTCAACCTCATTTTAATCAGTGGGAGATCTGACCAGGAATAAGTATGCACACATAATGAGAAGATACAAAGTTGTAAGTGTTAAAATGAAATTTCCAATGGATAAATTACTGATCTAGTAGGTGTATATTTAGTAAATTATGAATTGAGCAACATCCAATCTAGTAGATAAAAAGGAACTCCAATAAGCTATATAAGACGAGAGATTTTTATAAACCAAACTGAACAGAAACAAGAAACATATGCTGAGTATTTGCTAGCTGATTAAAAAATAAATAAATAAAAGGATACCTTCCTTACATGGAGCAAAGGGAAGTCTTGGAGCCAGGTCAGGTAACTTGTACTGAGCAGCCAAGCTCTAATTGGTTGATCTAGGGCTTCCTTTTCCAGGAGATTAGAACATAGTTATTTAGTTAAGTTTGAATAGCTGACATTGGGCTTGGCATGAGGGACTTCATCTTGAGGCTAATTTGGTTACTTTAGTAAAAGTGACATACCAACAGCCACCTGAGAAACTAGCAGCCTGGCAGTGAAACCCAGAGAAAAACACTATAAAGTATTATGGAACAATTATATGTGCTGGGCATTGTCTTAGGGTGGTGTAAAGAGAGTAGTGAATAAAGCAGACACAAAATTCTACTTCTCATATTTTAGATACATGTGTTAATGTTGGTTTTTAATATTAAAAAAAGAGTTTGTCTTTTTGTGGTATGGAATACACATTCCAAACCAATTCCATGAAATTTTTCTTGTGATAGGAAGAGTATATCTTAAACTCTAGAGCTTTTGAATTTTGTGCGGAGGGAATAAATCTGATTTCATATTGGATTCATTTATTTTACTTTAACCTTTGTATTTTATTATTTTTGCCACAAGTTAATCATTAAAGGGATGTGCCCTATAGCTTAAAGTACACATAATGGTCCATTTCTGGGAACTCTGCCTCCCATGCCTGAGTGTTAAGCTAAAATATCTTTGTTTAAGCTCATGGGAAACATCCTGACCAGGCCCCACTGTGAATAACTGCAGAAAATAAGAAATTAACACATGCCTTCTGGAGTCGAGCTGGAACAAGGAAATATTTACATCAACATATTGCCTTTTTTTACTTTACCTCCTCATCTTCCCCTCTTTGTTCTAAAAATAAAATAAAATAAAAATAAATAAATAAATAAAAATTAAATTGAGTAAAAACAAAGCCAAGCTTTCAAATCCTGTCAAGATGGTCCTTTGGGACACTAGTACACCATCTTTTCAGTCTGCTGGCTTTCCAAATAAATACACTATTCCTTGCTCCAATGCCTCCTCTCTAGATTTATTGGCCTGCAATGTAGTAAGTAGTAGGAGCTTGGACTCGGTACCATTTTTCCTACAACCATGTCTCAGATGGCCTTACTGTGAATTGTATCTGAAAGAATATAGCCTTCCTGCGAAGGTACATAGAGATAAGATACAGAGCAGGCATACATAGGCTCTGGGACCAGGCTACCTGAAATCAGGGGCCTACACAGCTACTATGAGCTAAGAGGCCTTTGGTAAGTTACTTTACTGATCTCTGCTTTAGTTTCTTCAACTGCCAAGTTCATCCATTGAGGAGAGGGACATCTTCTTCACATTATAGTCTAATGTATGTGCAATTGCTGAGAAAAGACCAGACATATAATATTATTAATTTTACTTCTTGGGTATTGGAAAGGATAGTGGATATGTAAAATATGAGCTTCTTATCCAGAAATAAGATGAACAGACTTCCATCACTCTCTCTTCAATTCACCGTAAAGACAATTTTCCGTCATCCTTTAGGGTAATATATTGATAATGCAGGACTTCCCAGGTGGCTCCAATATAAAACAATCCACATGCCATTACAGGAGATATAGGAGATGCCTGTTCAATCCCTGAGTCAGAAAGATCACCTGGAGAAGGAAATGGCAACCCACTCCAGAATTATTTCCTGGAAAATCCCATGGACAGAGGTGCCTGGCAGACTACAAACAGTCAGATATGACTAACACACAGTCACCTCATACTGATAAGGAGTGCATGTGTACTCAGTCATGTCTGACTCTTTATGACTCCAAGGAAATCTGCCATTCTCCTCTGTCCGCAGCATTTTTCAGGCAAGAATACTGGGGTGGGTTGCCATTTCCTCCTCCAGGAGATCCTTCTGACCCAGGAACTGAACCTGTGTCTCTTGCATTGGCAGGAGGATTCTTTACCACTGCAATACCTGGGAAGCAATGTTGATAATAGTTTGTTGATAATCACCAATAAAACTGGAAAAGGTCAGTTTTCTTTCCAATCCCAAAGAAAGGCAATGTCAAAGAATACTCAAACTACTGCACAATTGCACTCATCTCACACACTAGCAAAGTAATGCTCAAAATTCTCCAAGCCAGGTTTCAACAATACATGAACTGTAAACTTCCAGATGTTCAAGCTGGTTTTAGAAAAGTCAAAGGAACCAGAGACCAAATTGCCAACATCCGCTGGATCAATGAAAAAGCAAGAGAGTTCCAGAAAAACATCTATTTCTGCTTTATTGACTATGCCAAAGTTTTTGACTGGGTGGATCACAATAAACTGTGGAAAATCCTGAAAGAGATGGGAATACAAGACCACCTGACCTACCTCCTGAGAAATCTGTTTGCAGGTCAGGAAGCAACAGTTAGAACTGGACATGGAACAACAGACTGGTTCCAAATAGGAAAAGGAGTACGTCAAGGCTGTATGTTGTCACCTGTTCATTTAACTTATATGCAGAGTACATCATGAGAAACGCTGGGCTGGATGAAGCACAAGCTGGACTCAAGATTGCTGGGAGAAATATCAATAACCTCAGATATGCAGATGACACCACCCTTATGGCAGAAAGTGAAGAGGAACTAAAAAGCCTCTTGATGAAAGTGAAAGAGGAGAATGAAAAAGTTGTCTTAAAGCTCAACATTCAGAAAACAAACATCATGGCTTCCGGCCCCATCACTTCATGGCAAATAGATGGGTAAAGAGTGGAAACAGTGGCAGACTTTATTTTTGGGGGACTCCAAAATCACTGCATGTGATTTTGCAGTCACCACTGCAGCCATGAAAATAAAAGAAGCTTGCTCCTTGGAAGAAAAGTTATGACCAATGTAGACAGTATATTAAAGAGCAGAGACACTACTTTGTCAACAAAGTAAGTCTAGTCAAGGCTATGATGTTTCCAGTAGTCATGTATGGGAGAGTTGGACTATAAAGAAAGTTGAGCACCGAAGAATTGATGCTTTTGAACTGTGGTATTGGAGAAGATTCTTGAGAGTCCCTTGGACTGAAAGGAGATCCAATGAGTTCATCCTAAAAGAAATAAGTCCTGAATGTTCATTGGAAGAACTGATGCTAAAGCTGAGACTCCAATACTTTGGCCACCTGATGCAAAGACCTGACTCATTTGAAAAGACCCCCATGCTGGAAAAGACTGAGGGCAGGAGGACAAGGGGACAACAGGGGATGAGATGGTTGGATGGCCTCACCAACTCAATGGACATGAGTTTGGTTAAACTCTGGGAATTGGTGATGGACAGGTAGGCCTGGCATGCTGCAGTCCATGGGGTCACAAAGAATCATACATGGCTGAGCAACTGAACTGTCTGTACTGAATCACCAGTAAAATTTGAAAACTTCCCAGAGATTCTATTGATATACTGATAATTTATTTTGAGGATGAAAACCAGTTCCTATTCCAGTGATAGTAGTTGAATTGATGCTCTGATATAATTTTTTTCAGAAGCTGATTTTGTGTTATGTTTTACTTTATTAGTTTCCACATATCTTCTCCACTGGAATACAAGCTGTAGGACAGCAAGAGTTTTAACATGTTTTCTTCTTTGTACCCAGAATCTGGAATGAGGTCCAACAGATATATGCTAATTAACATTTTAGATTAATGAATTAAGGACTGAACTAATCTTTCCACTTATCAGCCTCTTACAGAGACAGTGTGTCAGTAAAAATTATCTGGAAAATTTGGTTGACTTGAGAAATTCTTAATCTGACAATTGTCAGACTTTGGACTCCAAGTGATTATGATTTTTCTTCCTTTTTAAGATAGATAACCACCAATGCTAATGACACTTTAACTAAAAAAGAAAGCTGGATGCACAGGCAATTTACATTTTGTAAAAATAACCACACACATACACGTTTTCACCTGATTTAATTTTATTTCCTTCCTGAGAGTGGATATATATAATAAACTACACTTTTAACCCAAATTTAGGTTTGTAAAGTGAACCTAATAATCCACATACATTGAAATTAACTTTTAGATGTAGTTTTGACAAATGTATAAAGTGGATAACCATCACCATGACCAAAATGTAGAATATTTCCATCACTCCAAATTTCCTGTGTCCTTTTTTGTTCCATTTTCTCTTCCCACAGAAACCCTTAACCTCTAACCTTGTAGCTTTTCTCATAGTTTGCCTTTCAGTGTATCATAAAAATGGAATCAAACAGTATGTTCATTATATTTGCATTTTGACTCTTTTTGGACTTCTGATATTTGCTTTTTCCTATTAGTAGTTGATCATTTTGCATATGACTCCTTTGTATGTAACCCTGTATTATTTGATTTAGCAATCTATGACTAAAATATTTGAGGAAGAGAATGAAAAGTGAAAAATATAATGAACTTATATTTTTTCTTGACATATAAAAAAATAAACAAAATGTTCCCAAGCCCTTCAACTCCCAATAATAAACTCCTTGCTATGTTAATCATTCTTGTTTACACAATCTTGCCTATTTTTTAGTGAACATTGACACCATTATCTTTTATGATCAATCATTGGCCATTATCATTCACCTTCACTTATTCCCAGGACTGTGGAAATATAATAGAAAATGTGTTTGTTTTGTTTTGTAATCTGCCCTTTTCCTGCTTAATGATACTGCTTAGTAAGTGGGATGATACAAGGAGAAAGAAATCAAATTACAACCGGTACGGTTACAAAGTGCCATTTTCTCTGCCACCATTCTAAATCTTCCCTGTTCTACTGTAAGGCTCCTAACTGGTTAATTCTTCTAATCTCCCCTTGCTCCAAATTTGTCCCTTGCCTGGCTCTTAGTTTTATCTTTGTAATACATAGTTCTAATCCTATTATTTCTCAGCAAAATTTTTCTCAATTGTCTCTCACCATGAACCTAATTAAACTCAGATTTCTTATCCTGCCACTTGCAAACTTCTCCAAGAATGCTGTAAAATTTTCTTTGTTTTATCTTTCTACTTCATCCCTACATAATCCTTATACTCGCTTTGCATTGTGTTTTGTGCTATTTTGGAATGAGCTCAAACTAATTTTGCCCTCACTTGGAAGGTCCTGACACAATTGTATTGCAAAGTAAATATTAGTGTACTTAAACAAACCAGGAGGAAAGCAAGCAGTATCAAATCTGCAATTTATATGCTGCTTTAGAGTTAAGAAATAAGTAAATATATCATTATTATTTGTTTAGCTATAATAAATATAAGGCCACATTACAGCTAATTTTATTAAGCATTTCTTGTATGTCAGAAATTATGTTTGGTAAATTCTCATTGTTAACAATTTCAAACAATAATTAAAGTATTGTAAATATCATTATTTAATGGACTGAATGTAAATAGCAATCATTTTAATGATAAACTACAAAAGAATTCTCTAATTATCAACACTTTGAGTCAGTTCAATAGCTCAGTCATGTCCAGCTGTTTATAACCCCATGGACTGCAGCATGCCATTGTCCATCACCAACTCTAGGAGCTTGATCAAAATCATATTCATTGAGTCGGTGATGCCATCCAACCACCCCATCCTCTGTTATACCCTTTTCTTCCTGCCTCCAATCTTTCCCAACAACAGGGTCTTTTCAAATGAGTCAGTTCTTTGCATTGAGGGCAATGCAATACTTTGCAATACTTTGGTATTGGAGCTTCAGCTTCAGCATCAGTCATTCCAATGAATATTCAGGACTAATTTCCTTTAGGATTGACTGGTTTGATCTCTTTGCAGTCCAAGGGACTCTCAAGAGTTTTCTCCAACACCACAATTCAAAAGCATCAATTCTTTTGTGATCAGCATTCTTTATAGCCCAACTCTCACATCCATATTTGACACTGGAAAAATCATAGCCTTGACTAGACAGACCTTTGTCAGCAAAATAATGTCTCTGCTTTTTAATACGCTGTCTAGGTTTGTCATAGCTTTCCTTCCAAGGAGCAAGCTTCTTTTAATTTCATGGCTGCAGTCACCATCTGCAGTAATTTTGGAGCCCAGGAAAATAAATCTGTCACTGTTTCCATTGTTTCCCCATCTATTTGTCACAAGGTGATGGGACTGCATGCCATGATGTTTGTTTTCTGAATGTTGAGTTTTAAGCCAACTTTTTCACTCTCCTCTTTCACTTTCATCAAGCGGCTCTTCAGTTCGTCTTTACTTTCTACCATTAGGGTAGTGTCATCTGCATATCTGAGGTTATTAATATTTCTCCCAGCCATCTTGATTCCAGATTGTGCTTCATTCAGACAGGTATTTCTTATGATGTACTCTGCATATAGTTTAAACATGCAGGGTGACAAAAACAGCCTCGAGGTACTCCTTTCCCAATTTGGAACCAATCTGTCGTTCCATGTCTAGTTCTAACTTTTGCTTCTTGACCTGCATACAGATTTCTCAGAAGGCTGGTAAGGTGGTCTGGTATTTCCATCTCTTTAAGAATTTTCCACAGTTTTTTGTGATCCAAACAGCCAAAGATTTGGGTGGAGCCAATAAATCAGAAGTAGATATTAATGCTTTAAATTTATTTAAAACTAAGATTGGAAAAAAAGCAGGTCATCCAAAATTTTTTCATGAAAATTAATATATAGATCTAGCTCTTATTTTGTTAATAAAAAATTACATGATAATTTAAAATGATGAAATCTAATGAGCCTCATTTTTTTTCCCTCTCAAAAAAACTAGTATATATACAAAACATGTATTTTAAAATTTTGCATATGGTGTCAGAGTATGTCTGAAGAAATTTAAGGTCATCCATGTGTGTACTCTGCACTGATGAATTCCAAAATCCATGCAAAATATTATGCTAAGACCTCAAAATTACTTTGCTGACAAAGCTATGGTTTTTCCAGTCTAGTCGAAGCTATGGTTTTTCTAGTAGTCATGCAGAGATGTGAGAGTTCAACCATGAAGAACACTGAGCAATGAAGAACTGATGCTTTTGAACTGTGGTATTGGAGAAGACTCTAAAGAGTCCCTTGGACTGCAAGGAGATCAAACCAGTCAATCCTAAAGGAAATGAGTCTTAAATATTTATTGGAAGGACTGATGCTGAATCTGAAACCACAATAACACAATCAGGCCAGGTGATGCAAAGAACTGACTCTTTAGAAAAAGACCCTGATGCTGGGAAAGATTGAAGGCATGAAGAGAAGGGGACAATAGAGAATGAGGTGTTTGGACAGCATTACCAACTCAATGGACATGAGTTTGAGTAAGTTCCAGGAGTTGGTGATGGACAGGGAAGCCTGGCATGTTGCAGTCTATAAAGTCAGAAAGAGTCAGACGTGAGTCAGCTACTGAACTCAATTGAAAATCAAGAAGTCCTTAATTAATCACATATGTTATATAATTAATTTCATAGTTGTTAAATTTAAACAAGTATAGCTATTTTTCTGAAACTAAAGAACATAAGGGCAATGAACTAATCTTCCATAATTTAAGGGAAAGAAAACAGATGTATTTCAAGTGAATGAATATATGCAATTTACAAAGCATTTTGTCTTCTCTCATTATTTATATATGTCTGCACACATGCCATGTCATTTCAGTAGTGTCCCACTCTCTGTGACGCTATGGACTATAGCCTGCCAGGCTATTATGTCTATGGGATTCTCCAGGCAAAAATATTGAAATAGGTTGCCATGCATTCCTCCAGGAGATCTGCTTTACCCAGGGATCAAACATACATCTTTTATATCTCCTGCATTTATATGAGGGTTCATTACCATTAGCACCACTTGGGAAACCCTTGCATATCTCTAGACTGAATTATAAATGCTCATATGCAAGTGTGTCTGTGTGATTCAATAAAATATTCTTGCTCTGAAGAAATTTGCCAATTATTGTGAACATAAATATAGAAAGGGACAAATGTGTGCATAAGGTCAAATTAAATATTAATCCATTTATTATATTTTCCTCTAAATTTATATATCAAATATTTTTATTTCACTATTTATATATAGACATGTATATCTATATGATTGTGTACATGTTTGCATATGTATATGTATATATACTTGCATAATTTCACAGTGGATGTTACTGCTGCTTTAATGCTTTTGATTTAATTAGTCTGCTAAAGACCAAGGTGACATCAGTTTGAAACAGTGCACAGTAACGTGCATTCATATTTCACATCACTAACTTCCTTATAGTGAGTTGACTTAGAAACAGCATGCCAATTCACCAGGTGAAAAATCAGTTGTTTGTTTTTTGTTAAAATATACTGCTGTCCACGATATATCATATAAGCAATCACGTGGTGTCTGCATTGCTGGGTTCTTTTGCTTTAATATTCTGTGTTTAAATACTCATTTAGGGCAGTGCAGACTAATGGTTAAACATATTTGAATCTAATTGCCTAAGTTCAGTACTGGCTCCAACACTTACTAGTTGTATAACCATTAACAAGATAATTAAACCCTCTCTGCCTTAGTTTTTTCATAGTGTTTTATGAAGTCTAAATGAATTAAAATTTGCAGCAAGCTTAGATCAATGACTGACTCATAGTAGGCATTGTTACATATACAGTTAGTCATGTTGGGCTTCTCAGGTAGCAGAGCAGTAAAGAAACCACCTGCCAATGTAGGAGATGCAAGAGAATCCAGTTCAATCCCCAAATCAAAAAGATACCCTGGAGTAGAAAATGGCAACCCACTCCAGTTTTCTTGCTTGGAAAATTCCATTGACAGAGAAGCCTGATGGGCTACAGTCCACAGGGTCACAGAGTTAGACATGACTGAGCACACACACACACACATGCACACACACATATTACATATATATTTTTTTAATAAAATAAAATTATCCATTTTATTTGTTGTAGATGGAATGCTTATGGAACAGGTTGAAGTTTTTCTGTGCTAGCCATATAAATTATGGGATTAATTTTTTCTAACTCCTACACTTCTCCTTTTCCTTTAGCTAAAATTTCTTTTCTAATTGTCCCACTTAAAAGTAAAATAAATGTATACATTTAGAGACAGAAGACCTGACTATATTTGTTGTAATATTTAATTTCTTTGTGTACCTGTGACTAAGAGAGAGACAAATTTTTAAATCTGAAGCACTTGTATTCCCCAAATAAATGGAAATATTTCTCATTGAAAAAATGAAAAAAATCTCTAAAGTGCTCATTTGGTAGATATTTGTTGATACCCTATTCAATGCTTTCACGAGGAAGAGATAAATAATAAATAGAAACATCGTTCATGATTTTAAATAATTTAAATTCTAGATATTTTGTGTAATCTATTTAATGTGAAGGCATAAAATGAAATAACATTCCAGAAATTATTATATCAATCTCATTTTATCTTTATTACTATTTAATGCATAACTTAAGGTACTATGTTGCTCTTAATTAAAAAAATAAAAATATAGCATTGCCAATTTTTTTCAAATTGAGTCATATAAAAATCAATGTGCCATTAGTATGACTTTACAGAAAGGTAATATAGCTTATGCGAGACAGCAAAAGAGACACAGATGTATAGACCAGTTTTTTGGACTCTGTGGGAGAGGGTGAGGGCGGGATGATTTGGAAGAATGGCATTGAAACATGTATAATATTATCTAAGAAATGTATCGCCAGTCCAGGTTCGATGCAGGATACAGGATGCTTGGGGCTGGTGCACTGGGGTGACCCAGAGGGATGGTACCGGGAGGGAGGAGGGAGGGGGGTTCAGGATAGGGAACACATGTACACCTATGGTGGATTCATGTTTGGCAAAACCAATACAATATTGTAAAGTAATTAGCCTCCAATTAAAATATATAAATTTAAATTAAAGAATATATATAGCTTAATGAAATGACTGACATGAATTAAGAATAAATGGCAATAACAAAGTGGCAGTTCAGTTCAGTTCAGTCACTCAGTCATGTCTGAGTTTTTATGACCCCATAGAAAAGCCGCATGTCAGGCTTCCCTGTCCATCATCAACTCCCAGAGCTTGCTCAAACTCATGTTTATCGAGTCAGTGATACCATTCAACCATCTCATCCTCTGTTGTCCCTTTCTTCTCCTATCTTCAGTCTTTTCCCGCATCAGGGTCTTTTCTATGGAGTCAGTTCTTTGCATCAGGTGGCCATAGTATTGGAGCTTCAGGCTCAGCATCTGTCCTTCCAATGAATATTCAGGGCATAGTTCTTTTAGGAGTCGCTGGTTTGATCATGTAGTCCAAGGGACTCCCAATAGTCTTCTCCAACACCACTGTTCAAAAGCATCAATTCTTCAACGGTCAGTTAAGAAACATCAATTTAAAAAAAAAATCAAAATTGTGATAGAAGGCAGAGAAAGAGGTGATACTTGAAGCTAGAGATTTGATGAAAGTCCAGATTCATGTGCTTATGGAGCAAGTAAAAGCAGGGGGCTAACCTAGTATCACTGAGATACAGAAAAGACAAGGAGTACACAACAGCAGTTAAATTTTCTATTTGCTTCTAACATAGAATTTTCTTCTTGCCTGTTCTTGCATCAACCCAAAGAAAAGAAAGCTGGTCAAGAAGCACCAAACCTGTAATCATAGCTAGCATAAGTCTGGTTAGTGCCATTTTCCAAGTAAGTAAACAAGATGGATCAACTTTGATTGATTCAGATAAAAATGACCAGTTCTTTGGAGACCTGAAATAAGTAAAATTTCAATTATCATATTTAATATAATGAAAACATTCATAAATAATCTGAGAATAATGAGAAAAACTTGGAAACTGAGAATTTTTATGCTCAGATTTAAAAATTCATTAATACCATTATAATATAATATTAACTTGCTATCAAGAGTGCCAAGATCACAGCTACCACCATCAGCAAAGGCAGAATTTTATAAAAGAATAAGAATAAAAAAGACAGTGGATTGTTCAGTAGGAACACTAGGTACTGAAAAACAATGGAAAGTTGATTTCAATTTTGAAGAATATTTTCAATGTAGAATAGGTATCCAAGAATATTAAGTGATTGTAAGTGCATAACAAAATACTTTCATTAAGAGACTGCAACAATGTGACTTTAAAAAGAAATTTTTTTTAATTTTATTTTTAAACTTTATAATATTGTATTAGTTTTGCCAAATATTTTGAATCAGTGGTGTCAGTCTAAGAAAACCAATGAGGGAAATCAAGACACTAGCCTTAATGAATAGAGTAGGTGGCTCAAATTAGGGGATAGCATGAAGAGGAACTAAAAAGCCTCTTGATGAAAGTGAAAGTGGAGAGTGAAAAAGTTGGCTTAAAGCTCAACATTCAGAAAATGAAAATCATGGCATCTGGTCCCATCACTTCATGGGAAATAGATGGGGAAACAGTGGAAACAGTGTCAGACTTTATTTTGGGGGGCTCCAAAATCACTGCAGATTGTGACTGCAGCCATGAAATTAAAGACGCTTACTCCTTGGAAGGAAAGTTATGACCAACCTGGATAGCATATTCAAAAGCAGAGACATTACTTTGCCAACAGAGGTCCATCTAGTCAAGGCTTCATGTATGGATGTGAGAGTTGGACTGTGAAGAAGGCTGAGCACCGAAGAATTGATGCATTTGAACTGCGGTGTTGGAGAAGACTCTTGAGAGTCCCTTGGACTGCAAGGAGATCCAACCAGTCTGTTCTAAAGGAGATCAGCCCTGGGATTTCTTTGGAAGGAATGATGCTAAAGCTGAACTTCCAGTACTTTGGCCACCTCATGCGAAGAGTTGACTCATTGGAAAAGACTCTGATGCTGGGAGGGATTGGGGGCAGGAGGAGAAGGGGATGACAGAGGATGAAATGGCTGGATGGCATCACCAACTTGATGGATGTGAGTCTGAGTGAACTCCGGGAGTTGGTGATGGACAGGGAGGCCTGGTATGCTGCGATTCATGGGGTTGCAAAGAGTCGAACACAACTGAGCGACTGAACTGAACTGAGTGTGAGTAAAGATTGCTTAGAAGAGAACTGTTGTTCTTAGTAAGCACTTTATCCCTTCCTTTTAAAATTTGAAATCCTCTGTACCTACATCAGATTACAAAAGATCTACATCTTTTGCAATCTCTTCATTATAATTGGATACACAATTACCCATTAATATTATTCATAATAACTTCTCTCATCAAATTGTCTTTCTCATCATTTCTTGACTAGTATCTACTGAAAGATTAGGAATTGAACAAAAAATAAAGGATTTTCAATAATGATCTCAGTCTAAATAAAAATGATAATATGGAATTCACTTGCATTACATACTAAAAATAGGTATTTGTTGACTCACATACTATCACTGTTCTTAACAAATTACCACACATTTTGCAACTCAAACAGCATAAATTTATCATCTCAGAAGTCCAGGCAGGGATTAACTGGATCTTCTGCTCAGGGTGTCTCCAGGCAGAAGTCAATTTGTTGGTCAGGACTGTGGTCCCTTCTGAGCATCTCTATCAAGCTCATTAAAATTGTTGGCTGAATTCAGTCCCTGGCAGCTTTAGTACAGAAGTCTCATTGCTGTTGTCGATTTGTGGTCTATTGGCAGGGTTTTCCCTCAGTTCCTAGAAGCTACCTTCAGGTCTTAGTCACAAGCCCTTCTCAAAACATGACAGCTTTTTTTTTTTTTTTTTTTAAGCTAGAAGGAGAATCTCATTTGCTTCAAATCTCTACATCCAGTCTCCTAAATTGGAATCTGAGATAAGTTATTCAAGAGAGTGAAAATCCCACTATATTCACAAGTTCTGCCATTACTCAGGGAAGGAGACTATAACAGGATGTTTATACGGGTTCTTAAGAACCAGTTAGAAATTTGCCTGATAGAATTCAATAAATACGCCTGAATGTCAACAATATTTCAGTAGTTAAAGACACATTGCTATTCAGTGTTAAGTCATGTCTATTTTGTGAACCCGTAGACTGTAGCCTGCTAGGCTCCTCTGTCCATAGGATTTCCCAGGCAAGAATACTGGAGTGTGTTGCCATTTCCTTCTCCAGGGGATCTTTCCAACCCAGGGATCAAACCTGAGTCTCCTGTATTAATAGGTGATTCTTTACTGCTGAGCCCCCAGGGAAGCCCAAAAACCATATTAATGCCTTGCTAGTAACCTTATTGATTCTCAAATCTGGTTTCTATCTGAATTAAGTGTTAAGCTTTAAAATATAGGATTATGAGGCTCCAGTCCATTTAAATTAGAATTTCTGTTATGTGGCCAGACTATGATATTTTTAATATTTATCAAGAGATTCTAACATTTAACTGGGGTCAAAAGCCACATTTCTTAATAGAAAAAAGCACATGAAAGTTTGTGTTAAGATGACTTACATAGCCCCATGAATCTTAAGTTTACTTTTTACAGGCATGCTTCAGAAATATTTCAGGTTTATTTCCAGACCACCCCAATAAAGCTTCCCTCATAGCTCAGTCAGTAAAGAATATGCTTGCAGTGTGGGAGACCTGGGTTCGATTCCTGGGTTGGGAAGTTACCCTGGAGAAGGAAATAGCAACCCACTCCAGTATTCTTGCCTGGAGAATCCCATGGGTAGAGGAGCCTGGCAGGCTACAGTCCATGGGGTCACAGAGTCGCACACGACTTAGTGACTAAACCACCACCACCATCACCAATAAAGCAAATATTGAAAGAAAGCAAGTCACACAAAGTTACTGGTTTCCCAGTGCAAATCAAAGTTATATTCATACCACACTGTAGTCAAGTAAGTGTGCAATAGTACTATGTCTAAAATTTGCACACATCTTAGTGAAAAAAAAAAAAAAAAACTTTACTTAGAAAAATTTCCAGCCATCATCTGTCAACACAAGGTTTCCACAAACCTTCAATTTGTAAAACACATTGTCTGTTAAAGTGAAACTACGCTCGTATTGCATGTCTGCCTATCTGGAATTTAAAGTGCTTTATATGGTGCAAATTACCCAGTTAGATTAAAAATTAACACAAAGATTGGTATTTATAAAAATAAATTACATACTTGCTGGATAAATAGCAAAAGAGTATTATTTAATTTATAGTAAGTTATTGGCATGTGGGCTTCCCAGGAGGCACCAGTAGTAAAAAACCCACTTGCCAAAGCAGGAGACTTAAAAGATGTGAGTTTGATCCCTGGATGGGGAAGATGCCCTGGAGGAGGGCATGACAACCCACTTGAGTATTCTTGCCTGGAGAATCCCATGGACAAAGAGCCTGGGGACTATGGTCCATAGGGTTGCAAAGAGTCAGACATGACCGAAGCAATTTAGGAAGCACAGAGCATATTGGAATGTGGTACAAGCCAATGGTGGTGGTTTAGTCACTAAGTCATGTCTGACTCTTATGACCCCATGGACTGTAGCCTGCCAGGCTCCTCTCTCCTGGGATTCTCCAGGCAAGAATTTTGGAGTGAATTGCCATTTTCTTCTCTAAGGGATCTTCCTGACCCAGGAATTGAACCCAGGTCTCCTGCATTGCAGGCAGATTCTTTACTGACTAAACTACAAGGGAAGCCACAAGCCAATGGATTTCATAATAATAAGAGGGTGAATTTATTTCCCATCACTTCATGGGAAATAGATGGGGAAACAGTGGAAACAGTGTCAGACTTTATTTTGGGGGGCTCCAAAATTACTGCAGATGGTGACTGCAGTCATGAAATTAAAAGACGCTTACTCTTTGGAAGGAAAGTTATGACCAACCTAGATAGCATATTCAAAAGCAGAGACATTAATTTGCTAACAAAGGTCCGTCTAGTCAAGGCTATGGTTTTTCCAGTGGTCATGTATGGATGTGATAGTTGGACTGTGAAGAAGGCTGAGCGCCGAAGAATTGATGCTTTTGAATTGTGGTGTTGGAGGAGACTCTTGAGAGTCCCTTGGACTGCAAGGAGATCCAACCAGTCCATTCTGAAGGAGATCAGCCCTAGGATTTCTTTGGAAGGAATGATGCTAAAGCTGAAACTCCAGAACTTTGGCCACCTCATGCGAAGAGTTGACTCATTGTTTCCAATTTTCATACCCTGATGCTGGGAGGGATTGGGGGCAGGAGAAGAAGGGGACGACAGAGGATGAGATGGCTGGATGGCATCACTGACTCAATGGACGTAAGTTTGAGTGAACTCCGGGAGTTGGTGATGGACAGGGAGGCCTGGCGTGCTGCGATTCATGGAGTCACAAAGAGTCGGACACGACTGAGTGACTGAACTGAACTGAAGAGTGTGAATAAGAAGAGGATAAGAATATTATTGAAATATGTGTGCATGTGTATGTTATAATATTGGGAATACTCAATATAAAATAAACATCAAAATTAAATAATTAATTATTAGCTTCAACAGATGTGTACTATGACAGTTTTAGGAATTAAGTGTACTGCTCTGATCTTGTAATAAATGAAGGGTAGAGGGGTATTGAAACTGAAGGCTTTCCTATTGCAAAGCCTGTGGGTTTTGATACACTGGCCTTCATTGACCTTACATTATATGGGAAGTTATTCTCTGCTTTTCTACAATCCTTATGTACAGTTTGTTCTTTACTGCTTTGTTTCTACATTAGGTAAAAAAAAATAAGCAACAGCTAATTTTGCTTTTCTGCTGAAGACTTGATAGTATTAATGAAATAATGTGATTGGAATATGGATTTAAAATTGTATATATGAGTTCATGAATGGAAAGCAGAAGACATACATTTTTAATGTTTCAGAAAATATAGCACTTTATATTTTGAGAAAAAATATTACATTTTATGTTTCAGGAAATATAGCATTTTATGTTTCAGAACATGTAACAGGGAAATAAAAGTAGCTATAAAATCATCTACAGGTTGATGTTTAAGTTACAGGAGATATTACTACAGAATGTACAAATTCAAAATCTACATAAATTGAACTGAATGGTATCTCAAGATGTATAGGTGTGAAGTGAAGTGATGGGTGTGGGAGGTGTTAATTATTTTGTATGCATTGGTACCCTGTTCTGACTTGACTTTAGCCAACTGATAGCTAGGTTTGGGTATATCTTTTTATTGACTCAAAATAATCAGGTCCTTAAATACTGCAGTCTCATATTAAAAGGTATATAAGAATATTGTAGCTCAGAATCTAAATAAAATTCTGAAGTGACTTTCCAAGTATATCTTACCATTTTGGAGAAGAAAATGGCAACCCACTCAATTTTCTGCCTGGAAAATTCCATGTATAGAAGGCCTGGCAGGCTATAGTACACATGATCACAAAAGTTGGATACCACTGAGCATGCACACTTCATTATCACTTAGTTTCTAATGCAGGAAAGTAGGATGTAATTTACAGAAAGAGGTATAGTTTCCAGTCTGAAAACAGCATCCATCAGTAATAGTAAATATAGCTGATTTTGGGGGGATTACCAATAATACAGAAAAGCAAAATGCCTGGAAGCAATCCATAAATTAAAATAATTTTATTTTATTTTTTTAAATTTTATTTTATTTTTAAACTTTACAATATTGTATTAGTTTTGCCAAATATCGAAATGAATCCGCCACAGGTACACCTGTGTTCCCCATCCTGAACCCTCCTCCCTCCTCCCTCCCCATACCCTCCCTCTGGGTCGTCCCAGTGCACCAGCCCCAAGCATCCAGTATCGTGCATCGAACCTGGACTGGCGACTCGTTTCATACATGATATTATACATGTTTCAATGCTATTTTCCCAAATCTCCCCACCCTCTCCCTCTCCCATAGAGTCCATAAGACTGATCTATACATCAGTGTCTCTTTTGCTGTCTTGTACACAGGGTTATTACCATCTTTCTAAATTCCATATATATGCGTTAGTATACTGTATTGGTGTTTTTCTTTCTGGCTTACTTCACTCTGTATAATAGGTTCCAGTTTCATCCATCTCATTAGAACTGATTCAAATGTATTCTTTTTAGTGGCTGAGTAATACTCCATTGTGTATATGTACCACGGCTTGCTTCCATGTCCTGGCTATTATAAACAGTGCTGCGATGAACACTGGGGTACACGTGTCTCTTTCGCTTCTGGTTTCCTCAGTGTGTATGCCCAGCAGTGGGATTGCTGGATCATAAGGCAGTTCTATTTCCAGTTTTTTAAGGAATCTCCACACTGTTCTCCATAGTGGCTGTACTAGTTTGCATTCCCACCAACAGTGCAAGAGAGTTCCCTTTTCTCCACACCCTCTCCAGCATTTATTGCTTGTAGACTTTTGGATCGCAGCCATTCTGACTGGCGTGAAATGGTACCTCATAGTGGTTTTGATTTGCATTTCTCTGATAATGAGTGATGTTGAGCATCTTTTCATGTGTTTGTTAGCCATCTGCATGTCTTCTTTGGAGAAATGTCTATTTAGTTCTTTGGCCCATTTTTTGATTGGGTCATTTATTTTTCTGGAGTTGAGCTGTAGGAGTTGCTTGTATATTTTTGAGATTAGTTGTTTGTCAGTTCTTCATTTGCTATTATTTTCTCCCATTCTGAAGGCTGCCTTTTCACCTTGCTAATAGTCTCCTTTGTTGTGCAGAAGCTTTTAAGTTTAATTAGGTCCCATTTGTTTATTTTTGCTTTTATTTCCAATATTCTGGGAGGTGGGTCTTAGAGGATCCTGCTGTGATGTATGTCAGAGAGTGTTTTGCCTATGTTCTCCTCTAGGAGTTTTATAGTTTCTGGTCTTACATTGAGATCTTTAATCCATTTTGAGTTTATTTTTGTGTATGGTGTTAGAAAGTGTTCTAGTTTCATTCTTTTACAAGTGGTTGACCAGTTTTCCCAGCACCACTTGTTAAAGAGATTGTCTTTAATCCATTGTATATTCTTGCCTCCTTTGTCAAAGATAAGGTGTCCATATGTGCATGGATTTATCTCTAGGCTTTCTATTTTATTCCATTGATCAATATTTCTGTCTTTGTGCCAGTACCATACTGTCTTGATAACTGTGGCTTTGTAATAGAGCCTGAAGTCAGGTAGGTTGATTCCTCCAGTTCCATTCTTCTTTCTCAAGATAGCTTTGGCTATTCGAGGTTTTTTGTATTTCCATACAAATTGTGAAATTATTTGTTCTAGCTCTGTGAAGAATACCATTGGTAGCTTGATAGGGATTGCATTGAATCTATAAATTGCTTTGGGTAGTATATTCATTTTCACTATATTGATTCTTCCAATCCATGGAAGAATTCCTCATCCATTTATGATAAGAACTCTCCAGAAAGCAGGAATAGAAGGAACATACCTCAACATAATAAAAGCTATATATGACAAACCCACAGCAAACATTATCCTCAATGGTGAAAAATTGAAAGCATTTCCTCTAAAGTCAGGAACAAGACAAGGGTGCCCACTTTCACCATTACTATTCAACATAGTTTTGGAAGTTTTGGCCACAGCAATCAGAGCAGAAAAAGAAATAAAAGGAATCCAAACTGGAAAAGAAGAAGTAAAACTCTCACTGTTTGAAGATGACATGATCCTCTACATAGAAAACCCTAAAGACTCCACCAGAAAATTACTAGAACTAATCAATGACTATAGTAAAGTTGCAGGATATAAAATCAACACACAGAAATCCCTTGCATTCCTATACACTAATAATGAGAAAACTGAAAGAGAAATTAAGGAAACAATTCCATTCACCATTGCACCGGAAAGAATAAAATACTTAGGAATAAAATAATTTTAATAATTTAAAATTTTACCTATCAAAGGACATTTTAAGACTTTCAAGATATTAATTTCATATATCACATAATTTATTCATTGATAATTTTGAGTGGTAGTTGAAAACTGTATTAAGAGGATTGAATGTGACTGGTTAATATAAAGAAGACATCAGTATGATGCAAAATTTTCATTGCTTAATAACTTATTTTTCCCAATTCACTAACATTCATCGCTATTAAGTAATATCAGGTGAATGCAGAGTCCATTAAACAACTAAATTAAACAAACAGCCACAAAACACAGTAATTTGTATGTTCATTTTCCTTGTATTTCTTATATTGTGCTCACATTGGCCTTGAGCTTTGTCTTAGAAATGGTTTTTACGGAACCTACACTGTTTATTAAATCTTGTGCTTTTCTTCCTCAGAGTTTGGAAATCTCAAGTAGTTTTCCCTGTGTTTTAAAGGTAAAATCCTGTAGTACAGTGTTTATGTACTTATTAGGAAATTAACATGTTAAATTTTATTAGGGCTGGCTGTTTTGTTTTACTTTGCACCCTGGTTACAAATTTGCATCTTTTCTTTATTGGTCTTTTTCTAAGTCATATTTTCCCCATAAACCTTCCTCTTTTTACAGCAAATTATGCTGAATGCATCATTTATAGGAATTTTTATTTTGCATTCTGCCAGAAATGTTTTTATTTGATTTCCTGTTATGTACTGGACAAGTTTCATTAGAAAACACATTCTGACATTATGAAAAAGCAGATACAGATAAAAATGTGACATTTATTATTTACATGTTTGCAACTTTGTAAATTATCCAATTCACTAATAACTGCTTGCCAGAGCCTAATTTGTGCCATTCGCTGTATTATGTGGCAAGATTAAATTTTTGAAAAAAGAGGTTATATTCAGTCCTTGCCCTTGTGAAATCTATATTTTGGTTGAGGAGATAGAGGTAGGAAGTTACAATACAATACTATAAGGGGATCTCAGGAGTCATGCAATGTATTCAATGGAGTATAATAGAGTGATACACCCAGCCCTACATTTTGCATGATGTACTCTGCGAGGTTCTTACTGCAAGAACACTGGAGTGGTTTGCCGTTCCCTCCTCCACTGGACTACATTTTGTCAGAACTCTCTACTATGACTCATCAATCTTGAGTGGCCCTACATGGCATGGCTCATAGCTTCACTGAGTTACACAATCTCCTTTGCCACAACAATGCCAAGAGAATTATCAACAACGGCAGATATGCAGATGGTATCACTCTAATGGCAAAAAGTAAAAAAGAAATTAGGAGTCTTTTGATGAGGGTGAAAAAGGAGAGTGAAAAAGCTGGCTTAAAACTCAACATTCAAAAAACTAAAATCATGGTATTCAGTCCCACTACATCATGGCAAATTGAAGGGGAAAAATTGAAAGCAGGGACAGACTTTATTTTCTTGGGCTCCAAAATCACTGCTGACAGTGACTGAAGTCATGAAATTAAAAGACACTTGCATCATTGGAAGAAAATCTATGACAAACCTAGGCAGCATATTCAAAAGCAAAGGCATCACTTTGTCAACAAAGATCCTTATAGTCACAGCTATGGTTTTTCCAGTAGTCATGTACCGATGTGACAGTTTGGCCATAAGGAAGGTTGAACACTGAAGAAATGATGCTTTTGAATTGTGATGCTAGGGAAGACTCTTGAAATTCCCTTGGATTGCAAGGATATCAAATCAGTCATTTCTAAAAGAAATCAGTCCTGAATATTCATTGGAAGGACTGATGCTGAAGCTGACGCCAATACTTTGGCCACCTGATGCAAAGAGCTGACTCACTGAAAATGACCCTAATGCTTGGAAAGATTGAAGAAGGCAAAAGGAGTAGTGGGCAGCAGAGGATGAGATGTTTAGATAACCTTACTGACTCAATAGATGTGAATTTGAGCAAACTCTGGGAGATAATGGAGGACAGGGAAGCCTGGCATGCTGCAGTCCACGAAGTCACAGAGTCAGATATAACTTAGCAACTGAACAACAACAAAGAGAGTTATGCTATTATTACTTTTGAACTAAAAATAATAAACTCAAAACTAGGCACTTTTATGGAAGATACGTATTAAATGACCATTAAAGTTACTTGCATATTTTCAAGGAAATCCAAGAGGATCAAGTTTACCAGCTACACAGCCAAGAATGTTGACTAATTTGCATCACAGTCCTATTACACAGAAGACTTTTCAACTGTTTGCTCTGAGCACTGACATCCTTCAGAGTAGACACTGAATATGATAACACTGCTGCTATGGTCTTCAGAATAAGATTGGTGGAAGACTTGTTTCTATGTGACCCTTGGTTCTGAATAGAAGATCTATGAAGAAGTACTAACTGAAATGTTTCATATATCTGAGCCACAGCTAAATATTAGAAAAGTAACATCCTGGTTTCTGTTTTTGAACATCATAGGACTTCATAAATTAAACTTTGCCCAAACAGAAGTGAAGTCGGTCAGTCATGTCTGACTCTTTGTGACCTCAGGGACTGTAGCCTACAAGGCTTCTCTGTCCATGGAATTTTCCAGGCAAGAGTACAGGAGTGGGTTGCCATTTCCTTCTCCAGGGGATCTTCGTGACCCAGGGACCCGGGTCTCCCGCATTGCAGGCAGAAGCTTTACCATCTGAGCCACCAGGGAAGCCCCAAACTTAGGCTTAACCATATACAAAACTCTTTCCTCAGGGTTCACTTTTCACAAACCTTATCACTTTTTGTACCCATTACTATGGTCTTCCATCCTAAAAAGCCACTTGTAAGTCAGGCTTACTTCCTTTACCCTTCTCAAAATGCAATTTCATTCCTCATACCCTTTTTACCGAAAACACACTTCCTACTTTCCCTTAAGCAACAAAGAACTGACTTTTATATTAGCATTTTATAGATTGGTGAGCATAAATTCTAATTTATGGTAATAAATAGAGATAATTTCTAAAACCTTTGTTTTCTTAGAAAGAAACAGAGGAAATGTGTATATATTTGTTGATCAACCAATACACTGACAGTTATCCAGTATAGATTTCACAAAGATAGAAACTAAATCTAACATCTTTTTTTTTTTTTTTCAAAATTCTAATCTTGCCACACAATACATAGACTGGCACAAGTTAGGCTCTGGAAAATATTCATTGAATGAATTAGATTCATAGGTGACTCTAATGGAAGAACCCTCCTGCCTATGCAGGAAACATAAGACTTGGGTACAATTCATGGGTCGGGAAAATCCACTGGAAGAGGGCATTTCAACCCACTCCAGTATTCTTGCCAGGAGAATCCCATCGCCAGAGGAGCCTGCTGCTGCTGCCGTCGTGTCCAACTCTGTGCAACCCCAGAGACAGCAGCCCACCGGGCTCCCCCGTCCCTGGGATTCTCCAGGCAAGAACACTGGAGTGAGTTGTGATTGCCTTCTCCGATGCATGAAAGTGAAAAGTGAAAGTTAAGTAGCTCAGTCCTGTCTGACTCCTAGCAAACCCATGGACTGCAGCCCACCGGGCTCCTCTGTCCATGGGATTTGCCAGGCAAGAGTACTGGAGTGGAGTGCCATTGCCCTCTCCACCTAGAGGGCTACAATCCATAGGGTTTCAAAGAGTCAGACGTGACTGAAGCTTCTTAGCATGCACACAAGTTTTCAAAGACATGTAAGTAATAAATGTCACATTTTTATTTGTATTTGCTTCATCATAATGTCTGAATGTGTTTTCTAATGGATAATTACCTATCCAATATATAGTAGGAAGTTAAATTTAAAAATTCTGGTATACAATGGAGAAAAGACAATCTCTTTAGCAAGTCGTGCTGGGAAAACTGGTCAATCACTTGAAAAGAATGAAACTAGAACACTTTCTAACACCATACACAAAAATAAACTCAAAATGGATTAAAGATCTAAACATAAGACCAGAAACTATAAAACACTTAGAGGAGAACATAGGCAAAACACTCTCCAACATACATCACAGCAGGATCCTCTATGACCCACCTCCCAGAATATTGGAAATAAAAGCAAAAATAAACAAATGGGATCTAATTAAAATTAAAAGCTTCTGCACAACAAAAGAAACTATAAGCAAGGTGAAAAAACAGGCTTCAGAAAGTCAGAATGGCTGCAGTCCAAAAGTCTACAAGCAATAAATGCTGGAGAGGATGTGGAGAAAAGGGAACCCTCTTACACTGTTGGTGGGAATGCAAACTAGTACAGCCACTACGGAGAACAGTGTGGAGATTCCTTAAAAAACTGGAAATAGAACTGCCTTATGATCCAGCAATCCCACTGCTAGGCATATACACTGAGGAAACCAGAAGGGAAAGAGACACGTGTACCCCAATGTTCATCGCAGCACTATTTATAATAGCCAGGACATGGAAGCAACCTAGATGCCCATCAGCAGATGAATGGATAAGAAAGCCGTGGTACATATATACAATGGAGTATTACTCAGCCATTAAAAAGAATACATTTGAATCAGTTCTAATGAGATGGATGAAACTGGAGCCTATTATACAGAGTGAAGTAAGGCAGAAAGAAAAACACCAATACAGTATACTAATGCATATATATGGAATTTAGAAAGATGGTAATGACAACCCTGTATGTGAGACAGCAAAAGAGACACGGATGTATAGAACAGTCTTTTGGACTCTGTGGAAGAGGAAGGGGAGGTATGCTTTGGGAGAATGGCATTAAAACATGTATAATATTATCTAAGAAACAAATCGCCAGTCCAGGTTCGATGGATGATACAGGATGCTCGGGGCTGGTGCACTGGGATGATCCAGGGGGATGGTATGGGAAGGGAGGTGGGAGGGGGGTTCAGGATGGGGAACATGTGTACACCCGTGGTGGATGCATGTTGATGTATGGCAAAACCAATACAATATTGTAAAGTAGAAAAAAAAAAAGTCAGAAAAAAATTGTGGTAGAATGCAGTGTCATTTTTACTGCTGAATAGCTGTACTAGCTTCCATGGTGTTACAGCATATGAGTGTTTAATTGCTAAGTTGTGTCCAACTCTTAGCAACCCCATGAACTGTAGCCCACCAGGGTCCTCTGTCCATGGCATTTCCCAGGCAAGAATACTGGAGTGGGTAGTTATTCCCTTCCCCAGGGGATCTTTCTAACCCAGGGATCAAAGTTGAGTCTCCTGCATTGGCAGGCAGATTTTTTACTACTGAGCCACATGGGAAACCCCTCATGGTATTGCAGTACAACTTCCTTAACTTTTGTTTCTCAGTAGATTTGACAGTGCATGGAGTATTCTCAGCATTCTAGGTTTCCAAGCATTGTGATAACTCACACGTATTGTCATCATTTTGATGTCTGTGCATGCAAACTGTGCTATGGTATGAATACTTGTATCCTCCAAAATTCATATGTTGAAATCCTAATATCTGATGTAATGGTGTTAGGAGATGAAGTGTGTGGGAGATAATTAGGTAATTAAGGTGGAGCACTCATGAATGAGACTGGTCTGTTGTAAAACAGATCCCAGAGGTCTTTCTAGTCCCTTCCACAATTTGCGGATACAACTAGAAGGTGCCAGCTATGACCCAGGAAGAGGATCCTCATCAGAATGCAAAGATATGGTATCTTGTTCTTGGACTTCTCAGCCTCCAGAACTGTGGGAGATACATTTCTGTTTTTTTGTAAACCACTCAGTCTGCAGTGTTGTTTTTTTTTTTTTTTTTTTACATCAGTCTGAACAGACAAAGAGAGATAAATAAATATGTAGATAGATAGATAGGCATACAGATGGATAATTGCTGATTTTTTCTCCAGTGGCATAAGATGCTAAAATATCACTCTGAACTTCTCTGAGCCATTCTTTTGGTGGCATTATTTCTTCTGAGGAAAACTCTGCTTTTCAATTCAGTAAAGATTATAATGGAGTAAATATGATGTTAAATTTCTTGTATTAATTATAATACTTGGGGGACCATCCATATGTTCTGACTGTCAGAGAAATAAAGATATATATTACTTCTTGGTTCAGAATGTGTTATTCATGCAGGACTTGACCTCAAACTTACAAGGATTTTTGAAATTTATTCCCATTTCATAAACCCAGCTTCATGTAGATGATATACATGTTAAGATCAGCATATCCCAAAGAAATTACCTGTTTCCCAATTATCCACCACAAAAAAATATTTTAGAAATAATACAATATTGTAAAGTTTAAAAATAAAATAAAATTTAAAAAATAAAGAAAAGAAATAATAAAAGTTATGCATAAAGTGTGTAGTGATATGACATTTTTGTAATGAATGACATTATAGACAAATGCATAGGAGCAGAGAAGACAAAATCAAATTACAGCACAAGTACCTGTTTCATCATCTATGATGGACAGGCATCCGATGGGTCAACTGACTTCCATTAGCTACTGGTCTTATGATAGTGGGTAGCGTGGCCTTGGCTGTTGGCAGTATTGGACACTCAACAGGACTGGTAGAGAGATCGTTATTGCTGAAAAAAAATATATATTGATGAGCACATAACAGCAAGGTCATGCTGTTTGCACATTCATTTTAAAGGCATTAAGGATAGGGGAAAAGATTCATTGATTTCTACAGGTTAGATTATCTTACTGATCTGATTTTTCAAACCCTTGTGTACAGCAGAAAGATTTAGACAGACATTCATATTCAGTCACACTTATTTTAAATTTGACTTCCTATGCCATTTTTTCTAAAAATGTCTTTTTAACTAATCTTATAATAGCTTTTGTTAAAAATTCCTAAACATTGACAAAACCATTAACCTTCCCTGATGACATTCCATAAATCTTCATTTCAGATTATCTTTTTCTCCAGACAAAGAGGATAAGTTGTATCCATTATCCTCCCCAATTGTCTACAGCTCCTCAAGTGAAACTACTACTGGTATAATGTCCAAAATTCACTTTTGCTTCGTCACCAAATTATGCAGAAACATCTTGTACCATTAACCACATTTAAAAACATGTTTAACCCAGTTAAATAATTACTTTAAAATACCAAAGTGGCTAAATGTATGTGCTTTGGCAGTGGGGACATCCTGATAGGAGTCAATACAGGACCTACAAGTTCATTACCTTAATTTTGCCTTCAGGTTACTGTCTTTTCCCCTCTCCATATATCACTTCAACCCAGTAATGAAATGCTGCTAATGATGCACTATTTTAGACCCTGATGGATGAGTAACACCAGATTCATGACGGGAAATTCAGTTCAAATGGTTACCTAATGTTCTTTGTCAATCATTCAGTCCTTCTATGCTCAGTTGCAAGACAAGAGCAGTTTCTCAAAATATCAACAGAATAGCTACTAAAACATGGCCTTCCTTTAAAAATAATAGGGTCCTCCACTATGTCTTTCTATTAATAACTTTTTAAGTGGAATATTCCAATATGGAAAAGCTAATAGGAACAGTTAGTATCAAGAGTCTATATATCAAGGATGCCAAACCAAACTATAGAAATGTTAAGGAGCACACACATACACACACACACATGGCTTCCATATATCCTAAATGTGCATTATTGTGGGTCCCAGATCTTTCCTGGTAAAAGTTGAAACTGCTTCCTGTATGTGGAAGGCAAAGTGAGTCCAGAAAAAAGAGAATGACCACTCCAGATTGGTAGGCAGGGGCTCTAAGAACTCAGGGGACTTACTTACAAGGCTTGTCTTGGGCCACTGCACAAGTAGATCCAAATACTTGCCAGCCAGAATCTTAAATTTATACAGAGGGCTTAATGGGATTCAGTTGACTATACCATCCATATAGTCTCCAAAACACGTTGCTCTCTCAAGACTGCCTCCTTGAAAATGGCTCCCACTGTGGGAACAGTGGGCAGAGTGTACATTTCAAGGACAAGGGAGGGGGTGAAGAGCCTCTGACTGCCAGGGTCTGGATTGAGGGTCAAACTCAATGACCTCCTCCAACAATTACGTCTGTATTATACAAGCAAAGGCAAATATAATGTGAATACAATTGATGGATATAGTCACCTCCAACATTTCACCCCTCATAATCAGTTCTTACACTCTTAAATGCCATCCTTAGGCACACAAAGCGTAGAGTGGTCAGTAAGTGATTTCTTTACCGTGGAGGTGGCTTGTTTGGTAAGTATCTGGCTGTCATTGGAAGCAGATATTATAGTAATAATATGGGCACCTACAAGAGAAAACATTGCAAATTCCAGCAGATAATGCCTTTCCCAGGCATGCTGGGGCTTGATGTTCTCAGCTAGCAGCATATCATGATGATCCACTCTGAGAGTTGAAGCGATGGCTGTCTTTCCAATTCCATACCTTCCCAGTGCTGAGTATTTTGGCAGGGCTCTCCAGTCTGGCATATGGAGCAAAAAACCCTACTGGTTGATCATTCAAATGTATTAAAGCCTGGAATAGTACTTTGATTTACCAGTTCGTGATTTAATCTTCTGTTTTAGTATGCCATTCTTCCTTTCAATGTATTATTGAAAACATGAAGACTCCCTTCAGTGTCATGTTCTTTTGCCTAGCCTGGCATATTATGCCAATTGAAAAGGGTCTCTCTCCCCCAGTTACTGCCTATTTGATGAGAGTATTCCTACATGATACTCAGCTTCTCTAATTCTGGTGGCAACATGGTTTATTTGGTGACAAGGGAAAGCCTGGGTTAAGCCAGATGTGGTGTTCACACACACCAAGGCACATTTACAACTCTCTTTGGAAAGTTAGGGCCAATATAATTAATGTATTAATCCTTCACTGATTGAGAACTCAGGTGGATGACCTCAGATTTCTTTGGTATTCACCTTGTCCAACGTATTCACCTTGGACGTTGTTTAGAACACACAGGACATGATACTGCATTAACACAATCACTGTATTTCAAGAACAATCCTACATTCTTGGCAATATATCCTGAGGATTATAGTGGCTGCTCTTCCTTTGTACCCAACCTCCTGTATTTCCTGATGGGTCAGCTGCTAAGGCTCATGTGTGTGTGTCAGTCATTCAGTCATGTCCAACTCTGCGACCCCATGGACTGTAGCCCAACAGACTCTTCTGTCCAAGGGATTCTCCAGGCAAGAGTCCTGGAGTGGGTTGCCACTTCCATCTCCATGCTAAAGATCATACCGAAGTTAAAAAATATTCCTGTTTATCTGACGGTATCGGTGTCTTGGGGCTTCCCTTGTGGCTTAGCTGGTAAAGAATTCACATACAATGTGGGAGACCTGGGTTCAATCCCTGGTTTGGTAAGATCCTCTGGAGAAGGAAAAGCCTACCCACTTCAGTATTCTGGCCTGGATAATTTCATGGACTGTATGGTCCATGGGGTCACAAAGAGTTGTACATGACTGAACAACTTTCACTTCACTTCATCAGTGCCTTTAGGATATGAGGCAATGGAGACTGGCTCTGGACCTTACAGGAAAACCCAAATGTCTTTCCTTATATCTCAACTCCACAGGGCTTATTCATATATATTCACCCCCCAGCTTCCCATTGTCTGAGCTATAGGGCTCATCACATTAGAACAGCCTAACTGTCAGTGCAGAAGGATTAATGACCAGGGCTCCTGGATCAGTTCAGTTCAGTCACTCAGTCGTGTCCAACTCTTTTCGATTCCATGGACTGCAGCAAGCCAGGTGTCCCTGTCCATTGCCAACTCCTGGAGTTTACTCAAACTCATGTCCATTGGGTGGGTGATGCCATCCAACCATCTCATCCACTGTCATCCCCTTCTCCTCCTACCTTCAATCTTTCCCAGCATCAGGGTATTTTCCAATGGCGGCCAAAGTATTGGAGTTTCAGCTTTAGCATCAGTCCTTCCAAAGAACACCCAGGACTGATCTCCTTTAGAATGGACTGGTTGGATCTCCTTGCAGTCCAGGGGACTCTCAAGAGTCTTCTCCAACACCACAGTTCAAAAGCATCAATTCTTCGGTGTCAGTATCAATATGCTATCTAGGTTGGTCATAACTTTTCTTCTAAGGAGCAAGCGTCTTTTATTTTGCATGGCTGCAGTTACCATCTACAGTGATTTTGGAGCCCCCCAAAAGAAAGTCTGTCACTGTTTCCACTGTGTTTCCCCATCTATTTGCCATGATCTGCCTCTTGAGAAATTTGTATGCAGGTCAGGAAGCAACAGTTAGAACTGGACATGGAACAACAGACTGGTTCCAAATAGGAAAAGGAGTTCGTCAAGGCTGTATATTGTCACCCTGTTTATTTAACTTATATGCAGAGTACATCATGAGAAACGCTTGACTGGAAGAAGCAAAAGCTGAAATCAAGGTTGCCGGGAGAAATATCAATAACCTCAGATATGCAGATGATACCACCCTTATGGCAGAAAGTGAAGAGGAACTCAAAAGCCTCTTGATGAAAGTGAAAGTGGAGAGTGAAAAAGTTGGCTTAAAGCTCAACATTTAGAAAACGAAGATCATGGCATCCAGTCCCACCACTTCATGGGAAATAGATGGGGAAACAGTGAAAACAGTGTTAGACTTTATTTTTCTGGGCTCCAAAATCACTACAGATGGTGACTGCAGCCATGAAATTAAAAGAGGCTTACTCCTTAGAAGGAAAGTTATGACCAACCTAGATAGCATATTCAAAAGCAGAAACATTACTTTGCCAACAAAGGTCCGTCTAGTAAAGGCTATGGTTTTTCCTGTGGTCATGTATGGTTGTGAGAGTTGGACTGTGAAAAAGGCTGTGCACTGAAGAATTGATGCTTTTGAACTGTGGTGCTGGAGAAGACTCTTGAGAGTCCCTTGGACTGCAAGGAGATCCAACCAGTCCATTCTGAAGGAGATCAGCCCTGGGATTTCTGTGGAAGGAATGATGCTAAAGCTGAAACTCCAGTACTTTGGCCACCTCATGAGAAGAGTTGACTCATTGGAAAAGACTCTGATGCTGGGAGGGATTGGGGGCAAGAGGACAAGGGGACGACAGAGGATGAGATGACTGGATTGCATCACTGACTCGATGGACGTCAGTCTCAGTGAACTCCGGGAGTTGGTGATGGACAGGGAGGCCTGGCGTGCTGCGATTCATGGGGTCGCAAAGAGTCGGACACGACTGAGCGACTGATCTGATCTGATCTAATAGGCTCATGGTTACCACCAACCAAACTGCTCCGGGTTTAGCTCACTGCCTGCTGTGGTTTCTTCCTGTTTTTGTCCAGATGGTGGCAGTGTTGAGCTGAATAAGGACTTTGTTCATGGGGACAGGTGGCCCTGACCAGACCCATGAGTGAAAATTTCCCCTCCTCCCTCTGCACATGCCACGGGGACTGTGAGAGGAATAAGGATGGTGTGAGAATTTGGAGGATCTACACATCCTATGAGGACTAGCTGCACCCACATTTCTAAGACAGAGGATAGAGTGCTCATCTGCAAGCAAGGTGACACGTCACTGACTGAAAGGGGGATTTGAGCTCTTGTGGAAGTGAATTCAGGGAAAATATTCTCAACATGTCACTTGATAGAAAGGAAAGTTCTTACTATGCCATTTGTTCCTTCTTTTTTCAACTACTTATGGTATTTTATGCCCCCAGGTTTGGGGGTAGAGGGAGTTCGTTGTTTAGCAATCTCCATAGAATCTAGGTATTTTCTTTCTCCAATTAATTGTTTCCCTCAGGAATATCCTGACAGCATATCATGTGTTAATAAGATCATCAGTGCATGGTTTTAATATTATTATAAGATATTTTCTCAAATATTCCCAGTTCTCCCTTTGTCAAACGACCCTGGATCTGAGAATTGAGTTGAGTTTGGAAAATGGAAGATCATTGCCTTTCTTTAAGGTAACTCAAATTTGCACCAGAGTTGTTTTCCTTATTAAGCAGATCTAGCATCACTATGTGGGGGTGGCATCATATTTGCAAACTAGGCACCTAATCGTCCATTATCTACCCACCAGAGGTCTCAGCAGTGGTCAATCTGAATGTGGACACCACGCTCCTCATGCCTCTGACAGCTCAGTGCTGTCAGCTGGCCTCAACAGCTCAATAATCCCTTATCTTTGCTGAAATAAGAAACCCTGTTTCAACGACAATATCTTTTTCTTACAGAAAACAGCCACAGTGGCGCATTGCAAAGATGCTGTCACTCCTCTCGCCAATAAATTTATCAACTTTAAGGTTGAAATGGGACCTTCTGGACCTGTTTGAGAGATATATTAAGGACTGAGGTAACAAGGCTACATCCCTAAGCACTTAGATTCTTTCTTCTCCTCTCAGCAAGTAGTTTCTATCTTTCAACTTCATATGTAGGAGGCCACAGTTAAGTAGAGATTTCAGCTAATCACCCAAGCAAACAATTAGAACATCTGTCTATGTATTGAACTAGTGGATTGCAATCACAATCTTTGCTAAGTGCATTTGTGTTAAGTCAGATGCTCTGGAAGCAGTTTCTGAGATGGGGACTTATAAAGATTTGATTTATTAAAGTAATATTCTTAGCAAAAATTGATAATGGAATGAGATAAGTAAGATGATAAAGGTAGAATCTATATTTCCATATACTATAAAAATGTAGCTTCAAATTCAATTTAGAACAATTCTGATGTAATCAACTTGCTGACCATGTCTTGCACACCTCTGTGATGTAGAGATGATTGGGAGCTCAGGTTTATTTTTCCTGGCAGATCAGAAATTCAGGAGAATTCATAGCTGGAACAGCCTTGGAGATCAACACTCTAATGAGCATTAGCATAAATTTGATGTCTCCTCACTGTGTACTCCATTGCCCAATCTGAGAGTCTGAGAGGTGACTGAGAAAAGAAACTTATGAACCTAATCAAATCATTCTGTCCACCACTCCCTGCTCCAGTGTAATTTTTTTTTTTCCACAGTGGGTGCCTTCTGGCATGCGTAATTGTGCAACACAAAAACACCTACAAGTTGTACATTCTTCCCTGTGTGCCATTCCCTTCTCCAGAGGATCTTCCTGACTCCAGGGACAGAATCCACATCTCTTGCATTCTCCTACATTGGCAGGTGGATTCTTCACCACTGAGCTACCTTGGAAGCCCACATTGTTCCATAGGTCTGTCTATATCATTATTTCCCAAACATCTGGCCCATGATTGTAAGTCTGGCTTCTTCCAGGTGAGAACTGGAGTATTATTTGCTATATCAGAAAACAAGGATGTCATAGTCTTCAATGATTCCAGCCCTCCAATGTGAGCTGATGAGTCCCAAGGGCACTCTGGAAGGAGAAAAATACCTGTGATCTAGCAACCATCAGATTATAGCCACTCCCTACAATGAGCCCCAAGGGACACAGGATCCTGGCCCAGGATAGCTGAGATGCATATGAAAAGAATGATCTCAGTAAGCCCAGCCTTTTGAATCTTCTCCTACATAGAAAAACACAGAATTCCTTAACTTGGATATCTGGTTTTATTTAATTCAATAATCTTTTGAAGTTCAGACTGTTTTTTGTTGCAAAACTTCTGTATAATCTGGCTCCTTCCATCCCCTCCTTGTAGCAGTTCTCTCAGGGTTACTTGAGATACTGTCTCCTGGGCTTGAAGTCCTAAAAATTCTCATTGAATAAAACATAAATCTTAACTTTTGTTATTCAGTTGCTAAGTCATGTTTGATTCTTTGCAACCCCTGGACTGTAGCACACCAGGCTTCTTTGTCCTTCATTATCTTATCTCCCAAAGTTTGCTTAAACTCAAGTCCATTGAGTCGGTGATGCTATCCAACCATTTCATCCTCTGTCACCCACTTCTACTCCTTCTGTTCCTGCCTTCCATCTTTCCCAGAATCAGGGTTTTTTTTTTTCTTCTTTTTCTCAACTTTAGGGGTTGTGACTATTTTGAGGGTCGACTCAGGTTCTTGATGAAGCAGTGGAGCAATTTGTAAATTCACACAAATCCATGTCCCTCCTAAACTCAGGACACTTCTCTGTACACAACAAGTGAGTGATCAGGTGTAGTCCCCAAATTTCCAACCACTAGAGAATAGAATAGCCCCAGTGGTTTTTAAGACTATATTCAAGCATGTCAGTAGCATAGCAGCAGATCCTTATCAGGCAAATCAATTCATTTAAAAATCATGTCTTCAATAAACCATGTTTATTCTATTCCCAGCTTTTATAAGTAATAGTCCATGAGTTCATTTTATTGCTGTTCAGTCACTAAATTTTGTCTGACTCTTTGTGAGCCCACTGATTGCAGCAGGCCAGGCTCCTCTGTCCTCCACTATCTCCCAGAGTTAGCTAAAATTCATATCCATTGAGTCGGTGATGCCATCTAACAATCTCATCCTCTGCTGCCCTCTTCTTCTACCTTCAGTCTTTCCCAGTATTAGGGTCTTTTCCAATGAGTCGACTCTTTGTATAAGTATTGGAGCTGTAGCTTCAGCATGCATCCTTCCAATGAATATTCAGGGGTGATTTCCTTTAAGATCAACTTGTATGCAGTCCAAAGAACTCTCAACAGTCTTCTCCAGGACCACAATTCAAAGGCATCAATTCTTCTACAGTTAGCCTTCTTTATGATCCAACTGTCACATCGGTACATGAGGTATGGCAATAGTGTTTGTACAACCACGTACATTGACATGAGTATTTGAATTATCTGTTTAGATAGGTTACATATGTCTAGTGGCTTCCTTTGTGGTTCAGCTGGTAAAGAATCCATCTGCAATGCAGGAGACCTGGGTTCAGTCCCTGGGCTAGGAAGATCCCCTGGAGAAGGGCAAGGCTACCCACTCCAGTATCCTGGCCTGGAGAATTCCATGGACTGTATAGTTCAGACATGACTGAGTGACTTTATTTTATATGTCTAGTGCCAAGTATGTGATTTTCATCTTATTCTGGATTCTACTATGCTGACTCAACTACTCAATGATGTGACAATTCTGAAAGGATAAGGCAATGGGATGAGAAATGATTTACAAAATAATTTGTAACCCATGGCCAGAGGCTCAGTTTCTACTAAGGTTCATCAACATGATGAAGTACCTTTGAATATTGTTTGGTTTTCTGTTGCAAGTGTTAATAGAATCCTGTAACTCTGCAGTGGGCTTCCTAGGTGTCTCAGTGGTAAAGACTGGTAAAGAAACCATCTGCCAATGTAGGAGACGTGGGTTGGATCTCTGGGTCCAGAAGACCCATTGGAGGAGGAAATGGCATCCCACTACTCCAGTATTCTTGCCTGGAACATCCCATGGACAGAGTAACCTGGTGAACTATGGGATTGCAAAGAGTCAGTTACGACTAAGCACAAATAGCTCTGCGTTAAAACACTTTTTGTGGATTGCCAGAGATACTTTATAAAAAGTTTCTCTACCACAGATACCTCTACTACTATGGTATCTGATAAATCATATGGCCTAAGTGACATTTTGCTTGCACTTTCATTGGATTCCACTGAAAATCTACAGACATTCATGTCACTTAATAAAATGATATGAGAGTATTTTTAATTGAGAATATACTGCCTCGGAACTGCAGAGATTGATATGTTTGTACTTCCTTTTTAGTGGTAAGGAGTTTAATTTCTGGTACTTTATCTTGGAAGAGACACCCTAAAGGCACCCAAGAATATTAGAACGCTAAAATATTCACCAATATGGCAAGCGACCAGAACTTCCTACTCAATCCACTGTATGTCATTGGCTAAAGCCTGAGGGGTGAAGGATTATAACTCCCAAAAGTCTTTAGACAGCATGGCTTGTATTTGCCTATGGGCAACATTTCAGAGAAGTGTGTACTTTTTATTCATTAATGTAGGCTGTCTGCTCCAGCATTGAAGTAAATATTTAGTCTAATCTAAAATTAGATTTTTGTTCCTGATTAAGCTTATTGGGAATTCATAAAATTTATACACATAAATTCATATTTATGTATACATTTCCTGGTAGGATTTTCACAAACATACACACAAGCATACATATAAATATATATAAGGAAATCTTTTACTTACTCTTTTTGTGAATAAGCTATCTTTTCATGGTCTTGACTTTGCAATTAGTCCCCAAGGACAAGTTCTGGTCTTATTCTTATTATAGGTTCAGGAAAAATGAGACATTAGGGGGAGGTAAAATCAAGATATTTGGATTCTCCTTGTGAGTTAGCTGCCTCTGGTGTGATGAGTTCAGCATTCTAAAGCAATGTAGAAATGACTTTATCAAATGGCTAAAAGGATGAATGCACAGAACTGCTTTGGCTGGCAAAATATGATCAGTGGGGTTTCTGGATTTTTTCTTATGACCCCTGTCCAATGTTCAAGCTTCATCTTTACTGATAAGTGATTTCCCTTTCACGGACTAAATTCAGTGAGGCTGGAAATTCAGCTAATCTAATTTGGCAGCCGTCAAAGGCAATCCCTTAGTGTGATTGGCTATTTGAACACTATATCTAAAAGAGATAAGATTCTTTAAGAAAAGATATAATCTCTTTGACTTTTTTTTGTCTTTTTTTAGCAGATAATTAAGAATTCATGTTTTCTTTCTATTTAACTTCTCTGTACAGTTAGAAATAGTTAATTCAGCTTTCATTCTGAATTCTTCACATCCTTGATTCTATTCCTTGTCAGTTTATGTGTGGCTCCCAAAGTCTTACCCTCATTTTGCATATCATCTGGACACCATACGTGATAATTTAACTGCTAACTCCTTGAGATGGATTCATCATGTCCTTTTCTGTAATAAAAGCATGGTTTTCTTTGTATCACACAAGCAGGTCCAAAAAAACAATTCTCCATTTCCTTTATTCTGGAAAATCTTTTACCTGCATTATTCTTGGTACTAATTTATTTATTAGTCACTGTTCACTACTGAAGACAAGATACATCATTTTATTCAAATTAGACCAAAATTATTTTTAAATGTTTGTACTTAATGAATTTTTACATTATCTCAAAAATCAAATAGAATTTTAACGAATTAAAAAGATTATTGCACCATAGACTGTTCTGCTGGTGACATATATATATGTTGTCAAGGAAAATGGGCATTAAAATTCCATTACTGGTACTGGACTCAACTTTGCCACTAATATTGCTGCTGCTGCTAAATATAAATGCTGAACATTCCTGCTGCTACCCCATCAGGAAGAAATCCCTATATGCCTATTTTATAGGTTCAATAACTTCTGAATTAGGTATATCTGACTGGCATAGTTACATGGGAGGCTGGGGAAAAATGAATTTCGGGTCCAAGTCTTGCAAAATTATTCACTCATAATATGAAATTTTCCAATATATGGGGAAATGTATTTAAAAATGCTTATTGACCAATGAGCATGTAAAATGGTCAATATGTTGGAAATGTAATCAGCATTTGTAAGTGCCTACAAGATGAATCTATCAAAGGTCATTCTCATTCATTTATAAGTACAATATAAAGCAGAATGTATAAGGAGAGAGGAATAGTAAGTAAGAGGAGGAGAAATGAAAGTAGGTCAGAATAGCAGGAATATAGATGTATAAAGCATAATTATGGTGAATCTAGTTGGGGGAGGGTACCAGAACAAAGGATCAGACTGGGTAAAGCATCAACAACTAAATCAGGAGAGACTTTATAAGCCTTGTTAAGGCAACAGATTCCCAGCACTGTGTGGTATTGAGAATGATGAGTTGTCTGAAAATGTACCCCGCTTGCAAGGTCAAGTCTCATAGTTGCTGTTTTTGTGGATACTAATATAAAATACAAAATTTCTGAGACAGACATCTTTACTATTCACAGCAGTGACAGTAGTCAGAGTTATCACCATTTCTATGCTGTTTCCCTAAGCTTCAATTACCATAAAACTATGTAAAGTCCAGAAGACACCTACCCATGTAGTGTGCTGAATTACAGAAGAGCAGTACTGAATTTAAAGGGGCAAAATGTTTTGTTTTGGGAGTAAGCTTGCCTGTTTTGCTCTGGAAGAAGACATTATCTTTATTTTACTAGCATGCCTGTTTCCACCCCCTCCCCCAAAGGAGATATTATCTCTACCAAGCAATGGTTATTCACTACACAGATAACTTTGAAAAGAGTAAGACAAAGAGTAACTTGTTGGAAGGCATGAAGAAATGTGAAAGAGTCAGGGAGGATCATTAAATATTTCCCACTTAAAAATGCTGGATAGATACATCTTCTTCTCTTTTTTTTTTCATCACCACCTCCCTCCAAATTTGCTGTGGAATATGAAGAATGACTTGTAAGTTGTTGTTTTTGTTCAGTTGCTAAGTCATGTCTGATTCTTTGCAGCCCTGTGGACTGCAGCACAGTAGGCTTTCTTTGTCTTTCACTATCTCCCATGCTGCTAAGTGGCTTCAGTCGTGTCCGACTCTGTGCGACCCCATAAACAGCAGCCCACCAGGCTCCCCTGTCCCTGGGATTCTCCAGGCAAGAACACTGGAGTGGGTTGCCATTTCCTTCTCCAATGTATGAAAGTGAAAAGTGAAAGTGAAGTCCTCAGTCATGTCCAACTCCTAGCGACCCCATGGACTGCGGCCTAGCAGGCTCCTCCATCCATGGGATTTTCCAGGCAAGAGTACTGGAGTGGGTTGCCATTGCCTTCTCCGACTATCTCCCATAGTTTGCTCAAATTCTTGTCCATTGAGTCAGTGATAGTATCTAACTATCTTATCCTCTGTCTCCCCCGTCTCCTCCCGCCTTCAGTCTTTCCCAGCATCAGGATCTTTTTCAATGAGATAGTTCTTCCCATCAGCTGGCCAAAGTATTGGGGCTTCAAATTCATCATCAGTCCTTCCAATGAAAATTCAGTGTTGATTTCTTTGAGGATTAACTAGTTTGATCTCCATGCTGTCCAAGGGACTCTCAAATCTTCTCCAGCAGCACAATTCAAAAGCATCAACTCTTAGGCACTCAGCATTCTTTATGTCCAACTCTCACATCTGTATATAACTACTGGAAAAACCATAACTTTGGCTATACAGACCTTTGTCAGCAAAGTGATGTCTCTACTTTTTAATATGTTGTCTAGGTTTGTCATAGTTTTCTTTCAAGAGGCAAGCATTTTTAAGTTTGGGGGCTGCAGTCACAATCTGCAGTGATTTTTGGAGCCCCCCAAAAATATAATCTGTCACTGCTTCCCTTATTTCCCTTTCTATTTTGCATCAAGTAATGAGACCAGATGCCATGATCTTAGGTTTTTGAATTTTGAGTTTGACTTGAGACTATCTTTCTCAAATCAAGTAAACGAGAGTACTAGATAACAACTTTTAAGAGAAGGGGTAGTTGCACATTGGGTCAAGAAAAACAAAGCACAGAACTGTATAGAAATGGAAGTATGGATAAAATTATACCCTGATATTTTACCTAGATATATGGAAGTTTGTTAATTACGTACAATAACATCTCTTTCTCACATGTATTCAATATATACTAATACCAAAAATGCAAAGACCTATTTGTATTATGTTAAAAAGTAATAAACACACACTGCCAAATACATAATACAGAAACTGCAAGTTTGTAAATAACACTAATGTATATCTATATGTAAATATATATCTGTATACATATATTATATATAAACATATCTACATGTATGTGTGTGAGTATGTATACTTTACAACTCTGTCTTTATTGGGGGAAAGAAACTTGGTCTAATTCATCTATATTGAGTTAAATGCTGTACAAAACATCTTATTTCACTGTGAATGAAACATAAGTGACTCGAGCATGCTGTACAATTATCTAACTTTATTTTGTACATCAGGTATTTCCAGGAGGAAATCAAGAAAACCAGCTCAGCTAAAGGTGCTTTCTTAAACTCTAAGATTTATTTTCTAGCCATTTCCACAATCACAGCTGAAGTTTTAACTATCACGGCTTCTGTGATGCTGATCTCTGGTGCTTTCTTCAAGTTCTTTGCTGTTATTAAAGTTATTGGTACTTCCCTTATTCTCTATGCTTCTTCTAAGGATGTTTATCTTATGTGTTAAAAATACAGATTTTTTTAAACAAACTAAATTTTAAAAAGTTTTAAAATATAGATCTTTTACACTCTCCACAGGGAAATTGAACAATTAATAGTTATGATCCCAAAAGCTCAGTTTCTCTGCACTGGTGCCAGATCGAATCTCAGAGAGAGTTTGGGGTGAAGTAGAAAAAAACTTTATTGCTTTTCCAGTCAAAGGGAGACAAGGTGAGCTCCTGCAAACAAAATCTATGTGTACCAACCCCAGAGAACTTGATGCAGATTTTATAATAGTGGTTTAGGGGTGAGGTCTCTGACAAACTCAGGCTTGCAGTCCTTTAACCTCCCCTCAGGTTGTCCTCCACTCTTGATGACTTTCTCTGGTCCTTCTAAACTTGCCTCAGATGTTTCCTTGACTCTTCCTGCATTGATTAGCAATAGTTGGAATCTGCCCTTTGGAACTCAGGGAAGATCATGGAGGCTGGGGTCTTGCCTAGAAGAAACAGGGGGCAAAAGGGCCTCTTGGCCAGGAGCCCCAAAAAAGCACCACTAGATTTCAGTCACACGAAAATAAATGTAAATTCTAAGTAAAACAGGAAGGAGAGGGACAGGGTACAAACTTTAAAAGGATGACATAGCCTGAGAAAATGACATAAATTGATTAGAATAAAATAGGTCCAAGATGGTGGACAAGTCAACCTCCACTAGACCTTGAGCCTCAGTATATGCTCAATGTAATACATCAGCAAGCTAAGTGACAGTCTTACCAGCTCCATGATAACTCTGAAGCCACTCATCAAAGATCCATGTATGAAACGAGATGCCAGTCCAGGTTCAATGCACGATACTGGATGCTTGGGGCTAGTGCACTGGGACGACCCAGAGGGATGGTATGGGGAGGGAGGAGGGAGGAGGGTTCAGGATGGGGAGCACATGTATACCTGTGATGGATTCATTTTGATATTTGGCAAAACTAATACAATTATGTAAAGTTTAAAAATAAAATTAAAAAAAAAAAAAAAAGATCCAAAAGTAGGCAGTGGCCCAATTCCTGGAAACCCTCACCCCTTCCCTAAAATAGCTGGAATACTCCTCCCACTTTTTAACATAGGGAATTATCCACCCCAATAAAAACTGACCCAATATCCTGGTACCACTATTATCTTCTAAGATGGCACACACTATGTTGTGGAATGTGTTTCTCCCTAAATAAATCCACTATTTACCTATCACTTTCTCTCTCACTGAATTCTTTCTGCTATGAGATATCAAGGAACTGAGCTTCATTAAGTTTTGAAATAAGATGTGATCTTAGTAAAAAGACAGTTTTACTGAGTATTTGCTTTAAGTTCCAAGCTGAGTTACATGGTTTTATAAGTATTTCATTCACCAAGGTTTGGGAGTGCAACAAAGTGCATCTTTTTTTTTTTTTTCTAATCCATGATTTTATTGTTGTTATTTTTCTTGCCTCATTTGCTAACAAAGAATTAACAAGGCATCAAAATCCTGAGACGAGTAAACCCAGGGTCATAGAATTCTACTTAAACATTTTCTATTTTCCTAATAACATATAAGAATTAATGCAGATATTTAAAACCTATGTTTCCTTTCTTAAATTTACTTTTTGATTGCCCTTTATTCTCAACACATCTCAACACAACAAGGTTTTCATTTAGAAGCATGATCAACACATCTATCATGCTTCTAAATGAAAACCTTGTTTTTATTAAATGGAACAATTTTCCTTAATGTTTATTTCAATGTTATAAATTCATTACATTGATAATTTATTTGAATCTTCTTTCTATTTTATTGATAACTTAGGATGTTACTACTTACATACTTTGATTTACTTTTAGAAACAATGTGATATTTTTCAAATGTTGTATGTTCAAAAACATATGTTTATTTTACATGCTTGTTCTGGAACCAAGAATAAGACCTTTAAAATTAATATTCAAATGATAACACTTAAATAAGATGAAGTGTAGAGAATCCTACAAGTAATTTCTTAGGGCAGATGATATGACAAAGTTGTACATTATAATTAGCTTTCAGAAAGTTTTATTTAAAACTTTGAAGACTATAATATGTATGTCTGAGGTGCATATTTTAATCTAGAAATTCTTCTTTCTGGAAACCAACAAAAATAACTTTTTTTTTTTTTCTAACCACAAAGGATCTTCAACTACTGAAATATTTTTAAACTATTACTTCACTGCAGTTGCTTTTTGGCAATCCTTTTGCCTGAGCAGGAGGGAACATCTGAGTGAACTTGGTTGCCTCAAGCACTGAGCTGACACACAAAGTTACATGTCAGGTTACATAATTTAATTGGACTTGACTCCCCTTGGCTCAATTTGTCTTTGTCCTCCAGCTTTTTTTCCCCCTTATTTTTAAAAGATGACACATATGTAACTAAAGTCAGAAATAAAACATCATACTTATTCAAATAATGTTTTAGGTATTTTTCTTAAACATAGTTTGCTTTTTAAACAGCAGACCTTAGGCAAATAGTGATATTATACATGGTTTTTCCGGCCTCATATCTGCAGCATCGCTTCTCTTAGTAGGATCTAGCTATCCAGCTGGAAGGTTTGTCATTCCTAGGACATTAGTTGATATTACTTAAAATCTTCATACCCTCAGAAATTGTACAAATTGAATAGGACACTCGTAATAAACAGAGTCTGAAGACCAAGAACAGAGAATCATTCATAGTAAATAATCTGAACTAAAGAGCCTCTTGATGAGAGTGAAAGAGGGGATTGAAAAAGCTGGCTTAAAACTCAACTTCAAAAAACTAAGATTATGACATCTGGTCCCATCATTTCATGGTAAATGGGGGAAACGTGGAAATAGTGACAGATTTTATTTTGGGGGGCTCCAAAATCACCATGGATGGTGACTGCAGTCATGAAATTAAAAGATGCTTACTCCTTGGAAGAAAAACTATGACAAACCTAGACAGTGTATTAAAAAGCAGAGACATTACTTTGCCAACAAAGGTCCATCTTGTCAAAGCTATTGTTTTTCCAGTGGCCATGTATAGTTGTGAGAGTTGGACCATAAATAAGGCTGAGTGCCTAAGAATTGATGCTTTTGACTTGTGCTGCTGGAAAAGATTCTTGTTAGTCCCTGGACAGTAAGGATATCAAATGAATCAATTCTAAAGGAAATCAGTCCTGAATATACCTTGGAAGCACTGATGCTGAAGCTGAAGCTTCAATACTTTGGCCATCAATGCCAAAAGCCTGCTCAATGAAAAAGACCCTGAGGCTGGGAAAGTTTGACAGCAGGAGGAGAAGGGGTGACAGATGATAAGATTGTTGGATGGCATCACCAAAACAATGAACATGAATTTGGAGAAACTCTGGGAGATAGTAAAGGACAGGGAAGCCTGGCATGCTGCAGTCCATGGGGTCACAAAGAGTCAGACACAACTTAGAGACTGAGCAACAAAAAAATAATCACAGAAAATTGCAAGCAGTGATGATACATGGTAGAACTCTCTTCTTTAGGACTGGTAGATACTAATTTAATTTAAAAAGTAAAGTGGAAAATTAAAGAAAAACCTCAATTAAATGGAGCTGAGAGACCAGCAGAGGGAGTTTTCATTCTCTGAAATACTAGCAGAGCCCAGCAAGAAGCATCAAGACTCCTCTTCTTTCCTTTCAAGGACTCAGCCAATGAAAAATCCTAGACTCACAATTTACTGTAGTCTTCCCAACTTCCTTTTCTCCTCTGCAGAAACATTCTCCTTCTCTTGCCTTGTGAAGACTTGCACATGGCCAAACCCAAACTGAAATTCTCTGATGATCCCAAATAAACCCATGTTGTGTTCTTTTGCTGGAGAAATAATTTGTAGTCTATTTTAAATCAACATTTTGTTTGCCCATACAATGACCACAGAAGATGCTCAAAGGCTCCAGAGCTTGTGAAGAAACAGGTACAATAAGCACAGTTGAGCCCATTGAACCCATTGTTTTTCACACTGACCCATGAGTTTGAAGATATGTCTTTCTCCCAGATTCCAGTTTACTCTCTCTTTGCATTTGAAGTTCTCCAGGCTTTATTCAGGATATGCTTAAAGATTTTGTGTTTTCAACTTTGTCCTGTGTGTGAGTACTCATTTGGCACTTGGTCTGATTTTGAGGTGAGACTGTATTAGCTAAAAGTGGCTGGGAACCTTTGGACCACTTCTTTGGGAACATGGCTCATTTCACTGAAAAGGTGATATTTTTCAGCAGCTGGTCCATTCCTTTGGAATAGGTGCTATACTATCAAAACTGGCTGAAAAGCCTTCAGCCATATCCTTTCAGACCAAGCCATTTCCTTGGAACTGGCTGGTATTAGACTTACAGGCTATTATAGTAGCAAACTGTTTGAGGTGTTTGAACTCTTTAAATTTGAGATGCAAGTTGCTTGAAAATTATTCTTTTATTCTGAAGAAAATCCTCTGATAAGTGGGATTCCTAGTTACTTAAATTTTTGAAGTCACTTCCCTCCACACACAATATCTCTGATCAATTTTCTGTTTAAAAACTGTAATTCTGCCTCATGCACATTTCTAACAATGGACTATCTGACCTAAGGCAATTTAAAATATCAGTGGCAGAGTCCATAAGACTGTTCTATACATCAGTGTCTCTTTTGCTGTCTCATACAAAGGGTTATTGTTAGCATCTTTCTAAATTCCAGGAGAATGGCATTGAAACATGTATAATATCATGTATGAAATGAGTTGCCAGTCCAGGTTCGATGCACAATACTGGATGCTTGGGGCTAGTGCATCCCCAGAGGGATGGTATGGGGAGGGAGAAGGGAGGAGGGTTCAGGATGGGGAACACATGTATACCTGTGGTGGACTCATTTTGATATTTGGCAAAACTAATACAATTTGTAAAGTTTAAAAATAAAATAAAATTAAAAAATAAAATAAAATAAAATATCAGTGGCCATTATGGGTTATTTTTGAAATTCTCAACTAAATTAAAAAAAGAAAGAAAGAAAGATCTAACTGGACTACAGTAACCCTAAAAGTGTCCAGAAATAAATGGAATGCTTGTTATAATTGAAACTTTGAGGCTTCTCAATGTTGTCCAAAGCAAAAAATGAAGCTGAATTGTGAACCATAGTCAGAGATTTTTCCAAAGTACATGATCCTCACAAATATGCTGAGGAAAGCAATACAGTCATTCAAACTTACTAGCTTGATTTTTCTGACATACCAGCTAGTTCATATGCTTGTTGGTGAAGATTAGGTTCAGTATTGGATGACAACAGCTAACTGACTGGAAATAATCAGATTTGAACTCAAAAATATCATGAACCCATTCACGACTGAAACAGTTGACTTCAGATTGTTTTTAAAGAACATTTTAGTCTTTCTTCAGATGTTGATTCTACCTGAGTTGTTTATTGAAAGGCTGAAGGTCCTTTTCCTTCTACTAAAAAGGACCAGAATAGAATGGGAAACAATGTCCACTCCAAAGTGGGTTATTCTGACAAACCAGCTTTGTCTCACTCAAGATGAGTCCCCTAAAAGGAAGACTACAAGAATTCTTAATTTTCAGCTTCAGCAACCAAAGGTTCCTAAACAAAACCAAAGCACTCCTAGTTTCTGCTATTACTGCAAACAGCCAGGTTGTTAGAAAAATGATTGTTAAAAATTAAGTGCTTCAGGTGCATTTAGCCCTTTAAACACCCTTTCCAATATCTTCCTAACTCACAATGACAGAGCTCTGAAGAACTACAGGAGATCTTCCAATTCTCCCTCTCAACTGGCTTGAGCAAACATTTCACTAGATTGAGAATGAATCTCTCCCATGCCTAACTGACACTGGAGCCACACTTTTGGTGTTCAACTTCACTACTATATGGCAGCTTCTTGCATGTGGAAGAGTAGTAAACTATTTCAGAGTACTAAAACAGTTCAAACAGTGGGGATCAATAATGTCCCTTAAGAGAATCTTGTCTCTGAACCTATCTCCTATTTGTTTATGCCCTTTGGGAGATACACATGTTTTCTACATAGTTTCTCTGCCACTATCTACTTACTAGGTCAAGACTTCTTAGAAAAGTGTGTGTTGGAATTTATTTATTCCAAGAGAGAAATAATTCTAGAATTTGACAGCAGTTATCAAAGCAGACAACCAGATGATGTAAATGAATCTTCTCAACGTTTAGCTATCTGTTCCATCTATGATGTTACTAGACTTGATTCTGGAAACACGGACCATTTGTCTCTATTGAAAAAGTTAATATCCTCATTATGGGCAAAATCTTTAAATGACATTGGCAAAATTCAGAGCACAGCCCTTGCCTGCATGTGTGTGCTGAGTTGCCTCAGTTGTGTCTGACTCATTGTGACCCTGTGCACTGTAGCCCACCAGCTCCTCTGGAGAATCCTACAGATTCTCCAGGCAAAAATACTAGAGTGGGTTGCCATGACATCCTCCAGGGGATCTTCCCAACTCAGGTATCGAACCCCCATCTCTTACGTCTGCTGCATAGGCGGGCAGGTTCTTTACCACTAGCACCACAGGGGAAGACCAGCTCATGTTTAATTGAGTCAAACATCCCTCAAAACTTTTTTCTAGAGTTAGTATATATCCTGGAGGAAGCACAAGATGGAATCAAGATTGCCAGGAGAAATATCAATAACCTCAGATACACAGATGACACCACCCTTAAGGCAGAAGTGAAGAAGAACTAAAGAGACTCTTGATGAAAGTGAAAAAGGAGAGTGAAAAAGCTGGCTTAAAGCTCAACATTCAGAAAACGAAGATCATGGCATCTGGTTCCATCATTTCATGGCAAATAGATGGGGAAACAGTGGGAACAGTGTCAGACTTTATTTTTCTGGGCTCCAAAATCACTGTAGATGGTGACTGCAGCCATGAAATTAAAAGACATTTACTCCTTAGAAGGAAAGTTATGACCAATCTACACAGCATATTAAAAAGCAGAGACATTACTTTGTCAACAAAGGTCTGTCTAGTCAAGGCTATGGTTTTTCCAGTGGTCATGTATGGATGTGAGAGTTGGACTATAAAGAAAGCTGAGCACCAAAGAATTGATGCTTTTGAACTATGATGTTGGAGAAGACTCTTGAGAGTCCCTTGGACTGCAAAGAGATCCAACTAGTCCATCCCAAAGGAGATCAGTCCTGGGTGTTCATTGGAAGTACTGATGTTGAAGCTGAAACTTCAATATTTTGGCCACCTGATGTGAAGAGCTGCCTCATTTGAAAAGACCATGATTCTGGGAAAGCTTGAGGGCAGGAGGAGAAGGGGACAGCAGAGGAAGAGATGGCTGGATGGCATCACCAACTCTGAGGACAGAGGAACCTGACAGGCTACAGTTCATGGGGTCACAAAGAGTCAGACCAACTGAGCATGCAGACACAGACATATAAAAAGGAAGACAATGCTCTTAGGGTATCACACAGAGACCACCGTTGACCCATAGGGTATTATAACCAGAAACTGGACCCTGTGACATCCTGTCTTAGAGTAATTATTGTCATTGACCTTTTGGTTAAGACCAGCTCCAATACTCTGGCCACCTGATGCAAAGAACTGACTCATTGGAAAAGACCCTGATCCTGGGAAAAATTCAAGGCAGGAGAAGAAGGGGATGCCAGAGAATGAGATGGTTGGATGGCATCACCAACTTGATGGACATAAGTTTGAGCAAGCTCCAGGAGTTGGTAATGGACACAGAAGCCTGGTGTGCTGCAGTCCATTGGGTCGCAAAGAGCTGGACACTACTGAGAGACTGAACTGACTGAGGAAGTCAGTGTGGGATCGCTTTTAAGCAAGTCTGTACTTCATGCCATAGAAGCACTCCTAAATTCTCATCACACATTTCTCATATAACTTTTCTTAGTCACCCACAAGATCCCTTACAAGTGCTTAATGCTGCCAGATTACCTCCTGACTTCTAATAATCTAGAGGAAACCCTTTTGGGTAATGCTAACTTCTGATGGCCTCTATTGAAAAGATACCAATAGCAAATATTGCATGATGTAAGCTATTTTAGTGCTTCCTTTGTGGCTCATCTGGTAAAGAATCCACCTTCAATGCAGGAGACCTGGGTTTGATCCCTGGGTTGGGAAGATCCCCTGGAGAAGGGAAGGGCTACACACTCCAGTATTCTGACCTGGAGAATTCCATGGACTGTATAGTCCATGAGGTCACAAAGAATCAGACATGACGGAGTGACTTTCATTGACTGGAAGCTATTTTAACTCCATTTGATCTTGCTAAGGCATCCCCTTTATTTATGGTTATTTCACTCTGACAGGCAGAATTATATGTTCTTACATGGGCTTGTACTTTTTCAAAGGACAAAACTACCAATAGGGGTGCAGTGTTAAATAAGCTGCCTGCAATACAAGACCCAGGTACGTTCCTTGGGTCTGAAAGATCCCCTGGAGAAGAAAATGACAACTCACTCCAGTGTTCTTGCCTGGGAAATCCCATGGACAGAGGAACCTGGTGGGCTACAGTCCATGGGGTCACAAAGGGTCAAATACAGGTGAGTAACTGAGGACACAGACATACTTTCAGATAGTTCATTATTTTGGAAGCAATGTGATTTCCAGAAGAAATAAAATAAAATGGACCCCTATGTTTATGACTTATTGGATACAATATTTCTACTTTAGCTATTATTAAGACTCTGGGACATTCCAAGCTTCTCTGGAAGCAAGGAGAAATCACCTTGCTGACATTTCACAAGTAATGCTTCCCTTAAAGGAACCATAAGTGTCAAATATCTGTCTTAGTCCAAAAGGATATTTTCCCAAATGATTAGAAAAGCTGGCTAGAAAAGCTCAACATTTGGCTTCAGGAAATTTAAAAAAAAAAAAAAAAAGATGGAAAATTAAACAAATGTTGATTTAATAAAAAGAAAAAGCTGTGATTAGGACCAAATAATAACCCAGTTCTACTAGAGAGTCTAAAATTTCCACTCTTCATCATAGTGCATGCTTGAAGTCAGTGGTCTACTGACAAAATAATACCCTTCCTTCATCTATACTGGTGGGAAAACTAATACAGCCAGAAAAAATATTTACCTTATTTTCTCATTTATCCAAAGTACAAACCAGGGAAGTCTATTTGTACTGCTCCTAGACTTTTCAAACTGCCTAATGGATCATTCAAAATCTGGTAAGTAGATTTTATATAACTTAGTCCATCCTAAAAGAGATTGGTCCTGGGTCTTCATTGGAAGGACTGAAGTTGAAACTCCAATACTTTGGCTACCTGATGTGAAGAGCTGACTCACTTGAAAAGATCCTGATGCTGGGAAAGATTGAGGGCAGGAGGAGAAGGGGACAGCAGAGGATGAGATGGCTGGATGGCCTCACCGACTCAATGGACATGGGTTTGGGTAGACTCTGGGAGTTGGTGATGGACAGGGAGGCCTGGTGTGCTGCCATTCATGGGGTCCCAAAGAGTCAGACACGACTGAGCGAATGAACTGAACTGAACTGAATTCAATCTCGTAGATGTTAATTTACTTTACAGGAAAACTTGACTTGATCATCAGTACTTTCAGAGAAGTATCTTGATCAAAAGGGGAAAATGCAAAAAAAAAAAAAAAAAAATAGAAGCCTTAATTAAATGTGGTTGGGAAACTTGAAAAGTAAGCTCTCATTCACTTGCAATGTTATCAGAGACCAACAGGAAGAAGAAAGGCTCCTCTATTTTCCTGGCAAGGATTTAGATGATGAAAAATCATGGATGTTTTGTTTACTATAGTCCTCCTAATTTTCTTTTCACCTCTGTAAAAGTGTTCCTTGTTCTTTTCATGCAGTAACTTGCATATGGCTTTTCATGGATGCAAACCTGAATTAAAATGTCAATTTTCTGCTGATCCTTGACCCGCCTTTTTTTCCTAGAGAAATAAATGGCTGGCTATTTGTCTTAAATCAACACTTCAAACATTTTTTTTTTTTAAACACATATGACTACATTTATTCAGTAGCAATTTGATATGAAGTCAAAGCATTTTCTCTGGAATAGACTGTTAAACAAATGATTACAATAAAACAAACAAGTGGCATGAATAGTTGTGAAAACAACACAACTGACCTCTTTTAATCAAACTACTCAACTGGTGAAAGAAAAATATGCAGATAGCTGTAGAAAGCAGTCTACTAGCCACAAGTGTCCATTGTTCCATGGGTAAATACAATTATTTTCTTTCCTTCCTTCTTTCTTTCTTCTTTCCATTCTTTCTACTTTTATTTGTTTCTATTTTTCTTTTAGTAAGGCCTATATTTTAACCAAATTTTCAGTGAACAATACAGTTTTATTAACTATAGGCACAATGTTGTACAACATATCTCTAGAACTTATCCATTTTACATAAATATAACTTTATACCCATTGAATACTAGTTCCCTATTAACACTTATCACTAGTGGTAAAGAACCCACTTGTGACACAAGAGATGTGGTTTCAATCCTTGGGTTGGGAAGATTCTCTGGAGGAGGGCAAGGCAACCCACTCCAATATTAATGCCTAGAGAATCCCATGGACAGAGGAGTGTAGTGGGATACAGTTTATGGGATCACAAAGAATCTGACAAAACTGAAGCAACTTAGCATGCATACAGCACACACAACCCTTATCCCCAGCTCCTGGCAACCATCATTCTGCACTCTGGTTCCATGAATTTGACTACTTTAGGTATTCCACATAAATGAGATAATGAAGCATTGTCTTTCTGTAACTGGTTTATTTCACTCATGCATGATGTCTTCCAGGTTTATCTATGTTGTTGCATATGACAGGATTTCCTTCCTCTTTAGGTAAAATAATATTACACTGCATGTATATACCACACTTTTTCTAATCCATTTATCCACTGACAGACATTTAGGTTATTTTTATTCCTTGTTTATTGTGAATGCTGATGCAATTAAAACCAGGGTCTCAAAAGATAACTGTAATCCCATATAAGTGTTTTTCAAAGAGAATGGATGGCAATAATTATTCAGTTGACTAAGAGACAGGCTAAGAAAACTGTGTCAAAGTCTTCAAAATATACTACTCAGTTCCTAGTGATCATTTCACAGGTTAACATAATAAAGAGTCTGCTCTACACAGTATTTCAGCACCTGACTTGAAGAGGTTTAAAATAAAATAGCCAGAAGAAGATTGCAGAATAAACTACACTCTAGATAGTTAAACATAAACAACCAATCCCCTCAAAACCAATTTTTTTTAGAATGAGTTATTCTGGTTTAATCAGTGCTCACCAACACGTTATAAAATATGAAGAATGTTAAGTGATTTAATAAATGGTGATTTAGACTCATACATTCATTTTAGTGTTGACTTAGAAACCCCAGGGACCTACATGGCTTCTATCACCTTCCTTCCATTCATCGTGCTGTGGCTACACGGGCTTCCAGCCTATTCCTTACATAAGAAAGATATCTTTTCCTTAATATTCCTTCTATGTGTGACTTCCCTCCTAACTCCCATAATATGGCTAATCTTCCCTATATACTTGGTCTTTGCTTTAATGTCTTAACCCTGTAATTTACATCCTCACTATCTTAGAGATACTATTTATTTTTGATTAAGTTTCTTTTCTTTACTGTCTACTACTACTAGAAGTTATCCTCCATTAAAGCAATAGAGTTATATCCCCAGTGGCAAAACTAGTACACAGTAGAGCTTTGGAAATATTTCTTGAATGAAAAACCTATTCCCGATTTTTCCTATTATAGTCATAGTTCTGAAAGAAATTTTAGCTGATTATACCTATCTGATTTGTCTCACTTAAAAAAAATCACTATTTTAACTACACCTCCAAGGAGCGGCGGCTGTGCAGGCACATGAGGGCCTAGAGGAGCTATTCCATGTTCAAGGTCAGAAGGGGCAGTGGTGAGGAGATACCCCTCGTCCAAGGTAAGGAGCAATGGCTACACTTTGCTGGAGCAGCAGTGAAGAGATACCCCACATCCAAGGTAAGAGAAACCCAAGTAAGACGGTAGGTGTTGCAAGAGGGCATCAGAGGGCAGTCACACTGAAACCATACTCACAGAAAACTAGTCAATCTAATCACACTAGGACCACAGCCTTGTATAACTCAATGAAACTAAGCCATGCCCGTGGGGCCACCCAAGATGGGTGGGTCATGGTGGAGAGGTCTGACAGAATGTGGTCCACTGGAGAAGGGAATGGCAAACCACTTCAGTATTCTTACCTTGAGAACCCAATGAACAGTATGAAAAGGCAAAATGATAGGATACTGAAAGAGGAACTCCCTAGGTCAGTAGGTGCCCAATATGCTACTGGAGATCAGTGGAGAAATAACTCTAGAAAGAATGAAGGAATGGAGCCAAAGCAAAAACAATACCCAGTTGTGGATGTGACTGGTGATAGAAGCAAGGTCCGATGCTGTAAAAAGCAATATTGCATAGGAACCTGGACTGTCAGGTCCATGAATCAAGGCAAATTGGAAGTGGTCAAACAAGAGATGGCAAGAGTAAATGTTGACATTCCAGGAATCAGCGAACTAAAATGGACTGGAATGGGTGAATTTAACTCAGATGACCATTATATCTACTACTGCGGGCAGGAATCCCTCAGAAGAAATGGAGTAGCCAATTCATGGTCATTTCATAGCCATTTCATAGTCAACAAAAGAGTGCAAAATGCAGTACTTGGATGCAATCTCAAAAACGACACAATGATCTCTGTTCGTTTCCAAGGCAAACCATTCAATATCACAGTAATCCAAGTCTATGCCCCAACCAGTAACACTGAAGAAGCTGAAGTTGAGCGGTTCTATGAAGACCTACAAGACGTTTTAAAACTAAAGCCCAAGAAAGATGTCCTTTTCATTATAGGAGACTGAAATGCAAATGTAGGAAGTCAAGAAACACCTGGAGTAAAAGGCAAATTTGGCCTTGGAATACGGAATGAAGCAGGGCAAAGACTAATAGAGTTTTGCCAAGAAAATGCACTGGTCATAGCAAACACCCTCTTCCAACAACACAAGAGAAGACTCTATACATGGACATCACTAGATGGTCAAACCCGATTTCAGATTGATTATATTCTTTGCAGCCAAAGATGGAGAAGCTATATATAGTCTACAAAAACAAGACCAGGAGCTGACTGTGGCTCAGATCATGAACTCCTTATTGCCAAATTCAGACTTAAATTGAAGAAAGTACGGAAAACCACTAGACCATTCAGGTATGACCTAAATCAAATCCCTTATGATTATACAGTGGAAGTGAGAAATAGATTTAAGGGCCTAGATCTAACTGATGCTTTTGAACTGTGGTGTTGGAGAAGACTCTTGAGAGTCCCTTGGACTGCAAGGAGATCCAACCAGTCCATTCTGAAGGAGATCAGCCCTGGGATTTCTTTGGAAGGAATGATGCTAAAGCTGAAACTCCAGTACTTTGGCCACCTCATGTAAAGAGCTGACTTATTGGAAAGGACTCTGATGCTGGGAGAGATTGGGGGCAAGAGGAAAAGGGGACGACAGAGGATGAGATGGCTGGATGTCATCACTGACTCGATGGATGTGAGTCTCAGTGAACACCGGGAGTTGGTGATGGACAGGGAGGCCTGGTGTGCTGTGATTCATGGGGTCACAAAGAGTCGGACACGACTGAGCGACTGATCTGATCTAATCTGACCTGATAGATAGAGTGCCTGATGAACTATGGAATGAGGTTTGTGACATTGTACAGGAGACAGGGATCAAGACCATCCCCATGGAAAAGAAACACAAAAAAGCAAAATGGCTGTCTGGGGAGGCCTTACAAATAGCTGTGAAAAGAAGAGAAGCGAAAAGCAAAGGAGAAAAGGAAAGATATAAGCATCTGAATGCAGAGTTCCAAAGAATAGCAAGAAGAGATAAGAAAGCCTTCTTCAGCAATCAATGCAAAGAAATAGAGGAAAACAACAGAATGGGAAAGACTAGAGATCTCTTCAAGAAAATCAGACACCAAAGGAACATTTCATGCAAAGATGGGCTCGATAAAGGACAGAAATGGTATGGACCTAACAGAAGCAGAAGCTATTAAGAAGAGATGGCAAGAATACACAGAACTCTACAAAAAAGATCTTCACGACCCAGATAATCACAATGGTGTGATCACTGACCTAGAGCCAGACATCCTGGAATGTGAAGTCAAGTGGGCCTTAGGAAGTATCACTACGAACAAAGCTAGTGGAGGTGATGGAATTCCAGTTGAGCTATTCCAAATCCTGAAAGATGATGCTGTGAAAGTGCTGCACTCAATATGCCAGCAAATTTGGAAAACTCAGCAGTGGCCACAGGACTGGAAAAGGTCAGTTTTCATTCCAATCCCAAAGAAAGGCAATGCCAAAGAATGCTCAAACTACTGCACAATTGCACTCATCTCACACGCTAGTAAAGTAATGCTCAAAATTCTCCAAGCCAGGCTTCAGCAATACGTGAACCGTGAACTTCCAGATGTTCAAGCTGGTTTTAGAAAAGGCAGAGGAACCAGAGATAAAAATGCCAACATCTGCTGGATCATCGTAAAAGCAAGAGAGTTCCAGAAAAACATTTATTTCTGCTTTATTGACTATGCCAAGCCTTTGACTGTGTGGATCACAATAAACTATGGAAAATTCTGAAAGAGATGGGAATACCAGATCACCTGACCTGCCTCTTGAGAAATTTGTATGCAGGTCAGGAAGCAACAGTTAAAACTGTTAGGACATGGAACAACAGACTGGTTCCAAATAGGACAAAGAGTACATCAAGGCTGTATATTGTCACCCTGCTTATTTAACTTATATGCAGAGTACATCATGAGAAACGCTGGGCTGGAAGAAGCACAAGCTGGAATCAAGATTGCCAGGAGAAATATCAATAACTTTACATATGCAGATGACACCACCCTTATGGCAGAAAATGAAGAGGAACTAAAAAGCCTCTTGATGAAGGTGAAAGAGGAGAGTGAAAAAGTTGGCTTAAAATTCAACATTCAGAAAACGAAGAACATGGCATCTATTCCTATTTCATAGGAAATAGATGGGGAAACAGTGGAAACAGTGTCAGACTTTATTTTTTGGGCTCCAAAATCACTGCAGATGGTGACTGCAGCCATGAAATTAAAAGACGCTTACTTCTTGGAAGAAAAGTTATGACCAACCTAGATAACATATTGAAAAGCAGAGACATTACTTTGCCAACAAAGGTCTGTCTAGTCAAGGCTATGGATTTTCTAGTGGTCATGTATGGATGTGAGAGTTGGACTGTGAAGAAGGCTGAGTGCTGAACAATTGATGCTTTTGAACTGTAGTGCTGGAGAAGACTCTTTAGCGTCCCTTGGATTGCAAGGAGATCCAACCAGTCCATCCTAAAGGAGATAAGCCCTGGGATTTTTGGAAGGAATGATGCTAAAGCTGAAACTCTTGTACTTTGGCCACCTCATGTGAAGAGTTGACTCATTGGAAAAGACTCTGATGCTGGGAGGGATTGGGGGCAGGAGGAGAAGGGGACAACAGAGGATGAGATGGCTGGATGGCATCACTAACTCGATGGATGTGAGTCTGAGTGATCTCTGGGTTTTGGTGATGGACAGGGAGTCCTGGCGTGCTGCACTTCATGGGGTCACAAAGAGTCGGACAAGACTGAGTGACTGAACAGAACTGAACTGAAGAGAATAATTATATTAATTATAATTATTATTATTCAATTTTACATAATTATGAGAAGAGATGAAAAGAATTATCACCTGCCTAATGTGTTCCAATAGTCTCCTTATTTATTGAACTCATTGCACCTGAAGTACACAGTTCATTCTTCTACAATTTTCTAGTCAAATAAGTGAGTCAATTTTCTGTGGAAATAAAGTTCAGAAGTCTCTGACTAAATGAACTTCATAGAAAGGAAACATGAAGAGTGGACAACTAAATCTTCCAATTTTATCTCTTTCCTGATGTCTTTAGCATTGTTCCATTTAGATTTTTTTTTCCCGTCTGGTTAGCTCATCAAAGGTTAAAAGGATAAAATCCTTGCTCTGTTACATTAGTGACTTTCTTGATTTTAGCATAATCAATCATGTTAAGTGAAAAAGAGCTGGCTTTATCACCACTAAATTCAGATAAAATGACCCAATAGATAATTGGGCTTTTGAAATTTTGAAAGAAGCATATTCTATACCTGGGAAGAATATTATAGTCCCTACACAAAATTATTAGCATTTGGCAAACTTCAATGAAATTCTCTGCAATAAGAAGGTTCAAACACAGTTTAAGCAGCCAGAAAACAATCCTGTTTTGTCCTTCAGGTGTTATGAAGTAACAGGTGTCTTAATACCAAGTGTGAAACATTTGTTAATAAGATTCTGCTAATAATTTCCAGTCTCTTTAATTTGTACAGAGACTTTTGGAATGTACTAAATTCTACAAATATACAGTTAGCCACCATTTCTAGAATATTACTGACCCTTGATACAAACAGACTGTCTCAACAAAAGGTGCATTTGCCTGTTTGACTCAGAATGTATATCTTGCAATAAGATCAGTTTTTCCCAAGTTGTGGTGGGATCCAGAAAATTCCATTGTGAAATGGAAATAGATTGTTTAATCAAGTGCAAACTTCCGCTCCGAAGACCTTAACTAACTTCACAAAAAACCATGGCAAACCAGACTCTGGTCTACCTAAGCCCCTGGCTCCCTTTAGCTCTCATTTGTGAGACTTGTCACATAGTCATGAAGCATAGTTTACTCATGACACAGCTATCCTCCATAATGAAAGTAAATTATAAATGAGTATGTTATTGAAACTGAGGGTCAAGGATTAAATAAAATATGTACTATTTTAGTAGAGAGAAATTTATTTTAAATTGACTGAAATTCATCTTGGGTTCAGGGAGTACTGCTAAGAGCCTCATTTTATTATAGGTTTAATGTGTCACCAATTACTAGAATATTAATTTTGGATAATCTATGAAAAAATATAATAACTTATTTTATATAATATGTATACATGCTAAATCACTTCACTCATGTCCAACTCTTTGTGATGCTATAGACTATAGATCACCAAGTTTCTCTGTCCATGGAATTCTCCAGGGAAGAAGACTAGACTGAGTTGTCACGCCCTCCTCCAGGGAATCTCCCTGACTCAAGGCTAGAACGCACATCTCTTATGTCTCCTGCATTGGCAGGCAGAGTCTTTACCATTAGAGCCACTTAGGAAGCCCATTTTATATTATATTCATAATATAATATAAAATCTTTTGGAATGAATCAGGTGATCAAGAATGCTTTGTCATCATTTCTTCTCTATCCTGCTGGATTCATTCTTGAACCATACCTTGAACATGAAGACATCAGGAAGGGACAGGATTCAAGAATTTATTTTAAAGATCTGTCCAAGAGCAGGGTCCATGGGCACTGAATTGCTATCATGCACCCTGCCTGCACACTCTCGTATCACATGGTCTTGCACGTAAAGTTGATTTAGTGAACATTTTGAATTAGCAGAGTGTGATGCAATGCACAATTCTAGAAATTCATTGGCTATTTTTCACAGTCATTGCTTCCTGCCTATTTTAGTTCTAAAATCCCAAACTGCTATACTGTTTTTGGTCATACTTCTTTTGATCATTCTCTTTCTAGATGCTTCCTCCTGCCTTCTTACAAGTGGTATCACAGGCAACTCTCTATTTTCTATCACTGTCTTAACAAAATAATAACTTTTCTTGGTTTGTATCTTTTACAATTACATCATGCTCAAAGGAGCCTCACTAAAGAATTGTGGGGTTTTATTCATTTATTTTGTCTTGCTTTCTGAATAAAGAAGCAATTCATTCCCTCAGGGAAATTATTTTAGAATTTTACAATATTTTGCTCTTGACATTTGTATTCCAGGATATGAATGGAATGATACTGATATGGAAATTCAAAAAGATAAATTGTTGATTCATAAAGAAAATTGAAAAACCCTCTGTTAAAACTATATTGTAGATTTTGACTACACATTCTGACAAACAAAATGGCAGGCTATCTCACATTCACTGTCAATAAATATTGTTTATTGAAGCTGTTTAGTTTGAGTAGCCTCCTTAAAATGTTAAATGATCACTTCCATTGGAGCTTTATGAATGCACTGCTTATCTATTCTATGAGTACAAATGAAATAGCCAAGTTATTCATCAATGATGTGATTAACCAGGCTCTAAAATGCTTGTAATTATGTTTAGAAAATAATCAGAAAATTTTCTGTAGTGACGCAGAAGCTTTTATACATCTTTGTAACATTTGTAAGGTCATGGAATGGTAATAGTATGTGAGAAAGCTCTTCAAGTTGATTTCATAACAATATGGTTTCTCGTGTTTAAGGTAAAGTAAGAAGGAGAATCTGAGAGAAAGAAATGCAGAAAGTGACACTAGGTATCTTTATGAGTGTTTCTAAAGCTGTAGGCAGGACTTCTCAGGTGGCTCAATGGTAAAGAATCTGCCTGCTAATGCAGGAGACTCAAAAAGGTCAGGTTTGATCCCTGAATTGGGAAGATCCCTGGAATAGGAGATGGTAACCTGCTCCAGTATTCTTGCCTGGAAAATTCCACGGACAGAGGAACCTGGAGGGCTACAATACATGGGGTCACAAAGAGTCAGACATGACTGAACAACTGAGTGTGCAAATACACACACACACACACACACACACACACATAAAGCTGTAGGAAAGGTAGGTTTCAATATTTACTTTTTGTTTCCTTTTATTTCCTTTCCTTATTCCTTATCAAACTTACATGTAAAGTGGAATTTACATAATAAGAGAAAATTTGCCTTCCTGCTATTAAAAGAAAAGAGAAGCAGAGACTTTACTACTCAAGATCTGATTCACAAATGTTCATAAATTTGGGATACCAAAGATGCAAATATACATTTTTATTCATTTAAAATTCCAGTCTTAGTTTCTTTCCCTCCACTTATCCTGTAAACTAAAAGGAAAAGCAAATTAATAATACAATATATCGGTTTACCCAACCATCTTACCAATAATTTAACCCATCAATAAACATTTCAACTAAAGAAGTAGTTTTAGTTTTGTTTTCTTTTTTTTATATTGTGTGGAATGTATCAGAAATAAAACAATTTGCCCTAAATCTTATTTTTTAATGAATAAATCAATAAACAGACAACACCAGTGTGAGTTCCTACAGATCTCGTGAAAATTGCTGCTACACTCACAGAATAAGCCCATGTCAAGTAGTAAACCTTCAGGAAATGAAATACTGTTGCTTGAGGAGTGTAGTTAGCATTCTAACTGTCTATTTTGCTACAGTAAAGTGTTCTTTATTATAGCAAAATATCAAACAGAGGAAATTCATCTCAGAGCAAAGTTAACTGGAACTTTTTGCTGACTCTGGTTGGGAAATGCTTCTGCCTGAAATGGAACTGTTGCTATTTCTCCACCCAGACTAATAACCCAGGCTGCTCTTGGTTATCAACTGCTCTAGGCTTGCATGTCAGGATCCTTCAGGTTTGTCTCAGCTATGGCTGGGATAGCACATGCCAGAATTCCAGGGCTTCTTCATCACTGCTGGTAAGGTCCACTGGTTTCCAGACTAGCTTTGGTCTTCTTTGCAGATCTTCTTAACTCTTTGTCTCAATCTGGGACCAACTAGCATACAAACACTACAATTTCTATGGATTTTCTGATTCTTTGTTGTGTTTTGTGGAGTTTGGACTTTTGAATATCTTCTTTAAACAATTTTATCCCAGTTAAAGCAGTTTCCTCTGCACGAATTCCACCCTCTCTTCTTGTGTTTAAAATCCCCAGTCTCTGGTAAAGATTGTCCGCCTGTGGAATAAGAATGCCACTCACTGTAGCAGAAAGCAGACTGTTACAGCCATCAGCCACTATAGCTCACTCCCACTCTGAGGAGGGTGAGCCCTGAGGGAACCCAGGGTGGAAACAGGATGCCCAACCACCCATTCTCCCAGGCAGTGTACCCTGAGGAGACTCAGGATAAGAAAACTCTGGATGACTGGTCCAAGATAGCTGAGGTGCACACCAAAGGAATGATTTCTGTGAACCCAGACACTTGCATCTTCCCATACATTTATTGTTCAGTCGCTCAGTAATGTTTGACTCCCTGCGACCCTGGATTACAGCACACCAGACTTCCCTGTTCTTCACTATCTCCCACATCTTGCTCAAATTCACGTCCATTGAATCAGTAATGACATCCAACCATCTCATCCTTGGTCACCCACTTCTCCTGCCTTCCATCTTTCCCAGCATCAGAGTCTTTTCCAATGAATCAGCTCTTTGCAGCAGGTGACCATACCTATGTATAGCTAAAAGTGCTAAATTCTTTAATGAAACCATGTAACTCAGATTGGGACTTGGACACAAAGTCATTTAACTGAGATCTCATCTGTCTCAGGATTTAACGAAACTCAGGTTCTTGGTGTCTCATCACAGAAAGAGTTCAGTGAGAGACAAAGAGATAGTAGGTAGTATATTTATTTAGAGAGAAATACACTCTACAGAGTGTGGGGCTACTCACAAGTTGAGAGCAGCACCAGGGTTTGGGGTTCTCAGTTTGTGTGTGTTCTCATTTTTATCTATTTGTGTGCTCAGGCTGAATCATGTCTGACTCTTTGCAACCCCATAGACTGTAGCCCACCAAGCTCCTCTGTCCATGGGATTATCCAAGCAAGAAAACTGAAGTGAGTTGCCATTTTCTCCTCCAGGGTATCTTCCTGACCTAGGGATTGAGCCCATGCTTCCTGCATCAGTTGTTATAGGGATTGGTAATTTCATAGGCTAATAAGTGAGATGAGTATTCCAGAAATCTTGGGAAAGGAATGAAAATTTCCAGAAATTGGGCCATTACCCATTTTTTGACCTTTATGATCATCTTGGAACTGTAATGGTGTCTGTGGGTGTGTAATAGGAAGGAAAGTGGTAGGGCACAACTTTTGAAAGAATTATATAGCCCAAGGACACAACATAAAGTGATTAGAATCAAATGGGTCCAAGATGTCAGACAAGTTGACTTTGATTAGACCTTGAGCCTCAATCAGCAAGCTAAATGACATACCCAGAGGAGCCATGACAGTTCCAAGTCATTGTCAAAAGACCAAGGAGTGCTGTGGCCCAATTCCTGGAAATCTCCACCCCTTCCCAAAAATAGTTGAAATAATCCTTCCACTCACTGTCATATGAAATTACCCAGCCCATAAAGACTAACCACATCACACTTTGTAGCCACACACGCCCTCTGTGATGGCCCACACTTTGTAGAGTGTGCTTCTCTCTGAATCCACTTCTTACCTATCACTTTTGGTGATATCTGGTTGTCTCTCACCGAATTTTTTCTGCGATGAGACATCAAGAACCTGAGCTTCATTAGGTCCTGAAACTAGGTACCATGGGTTTCAGCTGGGTCTGAATCCCAGCACATGGGTTCAAGTCCCAGTCTGAAGCAAATGGTTCAGGTGCGTCATTTAGCATGCTGATGTGTTACAGTGAAATTGTACGGAGGCTCAAAGTCTAGTGGAAGTCGACATATCCACCATCTTGGGCCTATTTGGTTCTAATCAGTTTATGTTGTATCATTCTTTTAAAGGCTGCACCATGTCCCCTTCCCTCCTTTTTCATTAACTTGAGATGTCTGGTTTTCTTTAATTAAAAGAAATCTTTTGATGTCTGACTATCTGGTCTTTGTTGCAAAAACTGCTATATATCCTGGCTCTTCCCTTGCCTCTTTGGAGCATGCTCTCAGAACTATCTGAGTGCTGTGTCCCAGGCATAAGTGCTCAGTCCACTGAAAAAAAATCTAACTCTCAACTTTCAGTTCGTATACTTTTTCCAGTTGACACTTGCCATCCCCTTTGCACTGAACTCCAGCTACATCTTATCTGGTGACTGTTTCCTGATGACACACTTAGAGTCTTTATTTGAGCTGTTTTAATTGCAAATCTTTCTTTTTAACCTTGGATAATGATGACCCAGATCTTCCTCATCATACTGAAGGTTTTTATCTCTGGTTGGGTCTTTAACCCAACCAAAATCTAGATTTGAACTTGAACCCATGGTCTTTTCATTAGAACCACTTACCTGGTGCCTGGATTTTCTGAGGCTCAGGTTCTTTGTGTCTTAGTACAGAAGGAATTCAGTGAGAGGCAAAGCAGTAGGCAAGCAGTAAATCAATTAATACAGGATACTTGTGAGGGAGGCAAGTGGGCAGGTGAGGGAGGTGTGTCCCCGGGATTAAGTAGGCTACATTTTTATAATTTTCCCCATTCTTTATGTAGATGTCAGGCTTACGTCACTAACTCCTTCCTTGTATCAGGTGGGAGAGTGTTTGACCCTGTGAGATCAAATTGAGACTGCAACAGCACTTACTCAAATCAGCACAAGGCTGATAACACATGCTAAAATATATTGAATCATCTTCAGTTCAGTTCAGTTCAGTCACTCAGTCGTGTCCGACTCTTTGTGACCCCATGAATCGCAGCATGCCAGGCCTCCCTGTCCATCACCAACTCGCAGAGTTCACTCAGACTTACATCCATCGAGTCAGTGATGCCATCCAGCCATCTCATCCTCTGTTGTCCCCTTCTCCTCCTGCCCCCAATCCCTCCCAGCATTAGAGTCTTTTCCAATGAGTTTGCTCTTCTCATGAGGTGGTCAAAGTACTGGAGTTTCAGCTTTAGCATCATTCCTTCCAAAGAACACCCAGGGCTGATCTTCTCTAGAATGGACTGGTTGGATCTTCTTCCAGTCCAAGGGACTCTCAAGAGTCTTCTCCAACACCACTGTTCAAAAGCATCAATTCTTCGGCACTCAGCTTTCTTCGCAGTCTAACTCTCACATCCATACATGACCACTGGAGAAACCATAGTCTTGACTAGATGGACCTTTGTTGGCAAAGTAATGTCTCCACTTTTGAATATGCTATCTAGGTTGGTCATAACAAGGGTCTCCCACTTTGGAATGTTACACTTTCCTTAAAATCCTGTCTGTGGTCCTACGGATCATTTTCTTGCTGAACTCCACTAGAGAAATGCAGGAACCTCATCTTCCTCTCCCCACCCACTTTGACTTAATGACCTCGGGTATATCTAGTGCTTTTATTTATGACTTTATAGTTAAGCAAGCCTGCTTCCTTCTGTGATATTCCAATAGCTTTCCTGAGTGGTCATTTACTTACAAATTATCTTCCAAATTCCCCAGGTTTATTATCTATAATCCCCTACTGGGACTTCTACAACTACCTGTGCATGCATGCTCATCCGCTCAATCATGTCTGATTCTTTGCAACCCCATGTACAATAGCCTACCAGGCTCCTTTGTCCATGGAATTTTCCAGGCAAGAATACTGGAGTCGGTTGCCATTTCCCTCTTCAGGGACAACTGCCTGTGCAAATGTCTTAGTCTACCCTTATCAACAGCAACCAAAAACCCATCTCGGCCCATTCTCACACCAGTCAAGGTCGGGCCCCAGTGCTCTAGCTTGTCATACAAGTGAATTTGGATATGTGTTCTCTGTGCCAGAAGCATTTCCTGAAATAATGGGGCAAGTTTTCATTACTGCAGTCTGCACTTATCAGTTGCAACTAAATGGGGGTGTATCTGAGAATCTCAGTTATTGGAGATAAGCCTGGAGACTCTGACTCTGGGCTCACTTGAGCCCCTGGGCACTGTTGATAGGCTTATAGTGACCCTACTGTGTTTTTATAACCCATTAATCAAGATGGAATTCACATACTATAAAATTCACCCATTTAGTGTAAATTCAGTGTTTTTTCATATATTCATAGAATTGGGCAATATCATCTGAATCAATTATAAAACATTTTCATCACTACCTTCTGCCAAAGGCCCTTATGCCTATTTTAGTCACTCCCTAGTTCCTTCCCACCCCTTCAGCCAACCACTAATCTTATTTGTCTCTACAGATTTGTCTATTGTGAATCTTTCATATACATGAAATTATATATATATATATATATATATAATTTGTGACTAGTTACTTTAGATTAGTATATTGTCTTTAAAGTTCATATTGTAGCACAGAGTAGCATGAATCATGCCCTATTCCTCTTTATTGCCAAATAATATTCTAATATATGGATATACCATAATTTATTTATCCATTACTTGGTTGTTGGGCACTTGTTTTTCACTTTTTAGCTACTTTGCAAGACACTCCCATGAACATGAGTGTCCATGAACATCCATGTACAGGTTTCTGTTATGGGCATATATTTTCATTTCTTTTGAGTTGTATGGTAACTATGTTTAAGCCTTTGAGAAACTGCCAGACTATTCAAAGTGTCTTACTCTATTATTTTACATTCCCATTGGAGCTATATAAAGGTTCCAATTTCTCCACATCCTTACCAACAATTTTTACCATCAGTGTTTTTTTTTTTTTTTTTGGTAGCTCTCCTCAAAAGTGAAAGTGTTAGTCTCTCAGTTGTGTATGACTCTTTGTGACCCCACGGACTGTAGCCACCAGGTTCTTCCATGCTTGAAATTCTCCAGGCAAGAATACTGAAGTGGATAGCAATTCTCTTCTCCAGGAGATTTTTCCAACCCAGGGACTGAACCCAGATCTCCCTCTCTGCAGGCAGATTCTTTCCCATCTGAGGCACGAGGGAAGCCCTAGTGAGTATAAAGTGATAACTCATTCTGCTTCTGTTTGTATTTGTCTAATGATTATGCTGGGCTGGAAGAAGCACAAGCTGGAATCAAGATTGCAGGGGAGAAATATCAATAACCTCAGGTATGCAGATGACACCACCCTTATGGCAGAAAGTGAAGAGGAACTAAAAAGCCTCTTGATGAGAGTGAAAGAGGAGAGTGAAAAAGTTGGCTTAAAGCTCAACATTCAGACAATGAAGATCATGGCATCTGGTCCCACCACTTCATGGGAAATAGATGGGGAAACAGTGGAAACAGTGTCAGACTTTATTTTTGGGGGCTCCAAGATCACTGCAGATGGTGACTGCAGCCATGAAATTAAAAGATGCTTACTCCTTGGAAGGAAAGTTATGACCAACCTAGATAGCATATTCAAAAGCAGAGACATTACTTTGCCAACAAAGGTCCGTCTAGTCAAGGCTATGGTTTTTCCAGTGGTCATGTATGGATGTGAGAGCTGGACTGTGAAGAAGGCTGAGCACCGAAGAATTGATGCTTTTGAACTGTGGTGTTGGAGAAGACTCTTGAGAGTCCCTTGGACTGCAAGGAGATCCAACCAGTCCATTCTGAAGGAGATCAGCCCTGGGTTTTCTTTGGAAGGAATGATGCTAAAGCTGAAACTCCAGTATTTTGGCCACCTCATGCGAAGAGTTGATTCATTGGAAAAGACTCTGATGCTGGGAGGGATTGGGGGCAGGAGGAGAAGGGGACGACAGAGGATGAGATGGATGGATGGCATTACCGACTCAATGGACACCAGTGTGAGTGAACTCTGGGAGATGGTGATGGATAGGGAGGCCAGGCGTGCTGCGATTCATGGGGTCACAAAGAGTCGGACATGACTGAGCGACTGATCTGATCTGATCTGATCTGAATGACTAATGATGTGAGCATCTTTTCAGGTGCTTTTTCACTATTTGCATATCTTTCTTGGGAAAATATCTATATGAATCATTTTTCTATTATTAAATTATATTAACTTTATTCATTTAGTTGTGCCAAGTCTCAGTTGCAGCAAGAGAGATCTTCATTGCAGTGTGTGGGCTTCTCTCTAGTTGTGGTGTGGGAACTCCGGAGCACATGGGCTTGGTAGTTATGGAACACGGGTTTAATTGTCTCTTTGCCTATGGGATCTTTGTTCCCCGACCAGGGATCAAACCTGGGTCCCCTGCCTTGGAAGGGGTATTCTTAACCATTAGACCACCAGGAAAGTCCCTATATTAACTTTTTCTTGGTGAATTATGTTTTTATATATTTTAGATACAAGGCTTTTATCAGATATATGATTTTCCTGCATTTTCTCCCATTTTATAGATTTCACTTCATTAATGGTATTTTTTGAGGCACAAAAGTTCAAACTTTGCGAGAAATTCATCTTTTTTTTTCCTTTTTGTTGTGCATATCATTGGTGTTCTTAGTGACTTTTCATGAAGATTGATGTTTCATTCTTTCTTTTTTTGCCTAAATGTTACCCTCTAATTAAAAGCAATCCTGAGGCAGTTGAAATAAATAAAAGGCTAAGTTCATGGCCCAGTGACTGTTCTTCATCTTTTCTTATGCTTTTTGATTTATTTTTGTTTAATCTTGAACATTAAGAATCTAAATGTGTACGACTTCTTTGGAGGCATACAATTTATCTGAAATCCAAAGACAAACTTAAAACAAGATATCTGTGTATTATTTCTGGGCTTGTTTTAGAAATAAGCAGTTATTTTTCCCTTCATGCCTCATACTCACCATGATAGCTTGATCTCTCATTTGCTACTTCTAGGTCATTTTATGAGATCTCTAATTTCTCCTCACATTTATAGAATTATTTTTAACATATTCCAATTTCTTATTTTTTAAGGGAGATAACAATTACCGTATTCTTAACCTAGTTTTATAAGAAAAATGAAGACTATGACTTCTCTCCTCTAGTAGGACTGAATTTTTTATGAGCTGCTCAATATGCATCATCAAATATGGGGTACTGTGAGATAAGATGAGGACTCTAGTGCGATCAGCCCCCACACTCATCATCAACAGATATTCAGAGGCATTTATACTAAGTTGTGGGAAGCTGAACTTTTCCTGTACCTTTTTTAGTCGCTACTTTTTCCACAGACATATACACTCTGTGCTTGTATGGATCCATGGTCTATGAGAGAAATACCATGTCACTCCAGGATACAGGTGAGCTAGGAAAAAAAAAAATTTACATAAAATAAGAAATAAGGTTTCATTTCATATTCTATACAGAAATCAGTGCAATCTAGATTATAACTTAAATCTTAAAAACTAAAATTTCAAATTTTTGATAAATAGTATGTTGAAATCTTTATAGTTTGATAAAAGGAAGGATGAGACACAAACATTATTAAGCATAAAAGAAAAAACTAAATTATTTTGACAAAGGGAAGGATGAGACACAAGCATTATTAAGTATAAAGGAAACAGTTAATTAAATTTGACTATATTCAAATTTGAAAATGTGTTCATCTAACTATAACTTAGTGCAAATGGAAGAAAAGTGTTAATATACAGGATATGATCATGATAAAAAAAGGCAACAAAGGATTAGCAGGTATGATACATAAAGAAATACAACTTAATAAAAACCTGCAAACTGCTCTTTAAATTAGGAGATTGTCTACTTTGCTTGTTACAGTCTGTACTCTGGAGTTAAGGTTGCCAAATATGGAACATAAAAACACTAATTTAAATATGAATTTTAGATAAATGGTTAATATTTTTTTTGCCTGAACTATCTCAAAAATATACAGGGCATACTTAAATGAATCATTAGTCAACTAAAATTTGAGTTTAACTGGGTGTCCTATGTTTTAACTGGAAACTTTAATTTTCAAATTTGTATTGAAAATAACATAAAGAGTCTACCCAAAGAGGAGTCTCTTCTCAAAGCCTAAGGAAACTAATGCATTACACAATTAAATTTAATGTACTGTTAGTATATTGCTATGCAGTTATAGATATTTTACCTAGTACCTGGGAAGAACACATGCTTTAGGATGAGACATTTGCTCAGTCACTCAGTTGTATCTGACTCCTTGCGGCTCCAGGGACTGCAGCCTGCCAGGCTCCTCTGTTCATGGAGTTCTTCAGGCAAGAATACTGCAGTGGGTAGCCACTTTCTACTCCAGGGTATCTTCCAAACCCAAGAATCATATGTCATCTGCATTGTCAAGCAGATTCTTTACCACTGGCACCACTTGGGAAGCCCAATGTAGATATTATAAAATAAAAAATATATTGCTCATTATATTTCTATGGGTAGCTATGTGAATTACTTTGAAAAGGTTAATAACTTTTAATAGAAATCTTAATGTTTTCATTTATTAAACAAAAGAATTATATGATGTTATTACAAGAGCTCACCTCTCTCTAAAGTGTGATTTCATGAAGCTCCAGTCTTACTGATTTAAGTTAAATCTGAAGATGGATGGTGTACACCGTAGTACCAACCTGTAGTGACATAATGATTTCATTTCACATCTCTCTTCTCCCCACTTGTGCCCAGTGCCCCAAGACTACCAGCTGCCACCACATTAATGCTCTTGAGGTAGCCCTTTTTCATTAAAATAGTGACATATTAAAATGTATTGTAGATTAGATTCTTGTCATATAAAATACCAAATCCAAAGAGGTAACATAAAACAAGCTAGCTGCCTTATTCTTGGTGCAAAGTTGGTCTGCTTTGCATTCTAATAAAATGGGAAAGAATGACAAGTGACCTGTCAGAGAACAGAACTCATTTTACAGAGTTTGCAAATGAAGCAGAAGAATGTGAGAATGTACCTCATCAGCAAGTTAGCGGCCACTTGGCTATTATCACCACTCCTCATATTTCAGTTGGAATTTTTAAACCATAAATAGAATTAAATTCAACTGACTAGAAGTAAAATATCCAAATGTACATTCTCCAGAACATATTCAATTTCAGTGTTTTATTTGTATTCGGGCAGATTAAAATGGAAATGATGTGAGGCAAAGAATTCATCATTTATTTCAGTTTCAGTGACTCAGCCATTTATTCTGAAAGTCACCTGCAATACCCCCTCCTTATATTCTTTTTGCTATAGATTTTTCACAGCTCTCCTGTGTTGTACCACGGGAAGACGGACTGAACCAACCCAGCTGGCTTCTAGGAGGCTGTTTTAGATTTTGCCAAAGGAATCTGATACAAATGTGCAAAATAAGCATGACTGCATGTGTGAGAAAACACCTTTACATTTCTTTTTCTTTTCATCACATTAAAAAGAAACCTCAAAACCTTAAATTAAATTGTCTAAATTAAACCTAAAACAAACCTGTATTAGATCCACGAGGAAAGAGAATATGTTGAGTAAGGGAATAAACAATGATTACATTAACTAAATTTTTTCAGTGTTGAAAGTGTTGTCTAAGAAGCCAGAAAATATAAAAGGCACTAAACTGAAATAAGGAACAATTTTGGTAAATTACACATAGTTCACTTGAGACAATTAAATAATTGGTGTCGCTAATTTTTAAGATGTCTAAACTATTAACATTTCCTCTCCTGACATTGAGGATAAAATTATATTTAAGAAGTTATTAAAGAATGACAGACAGATGAGACTGCAATTGTCTCCAAAGCTTATGTTCTTAATATCTTACTTATCTTATATCTATATTTAAAATACACAGTTTTAACCCTTCAGTGAATATACCTGTACACTCATCATGTACCCGTTCTGCCATTAATCTTCTCCTTTGATATATTTATACACACATATGCATATAAAGTAAAAGCACACATAAAATTATAGCCCTTTTGTCCACTTTCCCTGTTTCACACCATTACTCTGTTCTCCAGGGGCAAACATTAGGATTCTGTTTTTCCCTGTTCATTCACATATGTATTCATATATGAAAAACATAGTATTTATACATAAGTGATTCAGTTTCCAGTAGTGTTGTTATCCACTTATTTGTTTCTCGTGTAACATCCTTGTGTGCTGAGTCATATCCTCGCTGATATAGAATAGAGATAGATAGATTCACACGTATATAATGATGTACCTATTTGCATACATACATAAAGATATAAGTGTAGGTAGGTGTAGAGTTAGATGTAGACATGGACAAAAATGTATAAGCATGTTTTTATTAATGGGTCCAATATTATGACATACATTTATGACAAGCTTTCAGTATAGATTATTACCCTTGATTTAAAGTTGCATTAATTTCAATAATTTATATGTCAGACAAATATCTCCTGGTACAAACATACTAGTGTATTTGCTGAGTCAAAGAGAGGTTATATGATGTGTGATTAAAGACATGGCCTTCTGATCCCAGTCAGAATTATTCAATCCAATCTCTTAAACGTGGGTGGACTAATCTTGGGCAGATAAATAAGTTAATAAATCCTCAAGTTAGGTATTTCAGAAACACAGTTTTCTTCATTGATAGGAAATCCTTCAATGCATTTCAATATGAGATAAAATATTATACTTTTCATAAAATCAAAAAATAAATAATATTCAGAATACTTCAAGCTAGTAACTCTTAACAAGTTTGAAATAGAATAAAAAAAATCCTTGATGATAAATTATGTTATCAGAATCTATGTCAAAAATAGATTGTGAAAGTGAAATGTTAAATTCATATTCTTTAAATCTGGTAATGTGTCCAGGGAGTTGGCTATTATCTGGCATATATTTCCATATATGCCAGATATGGCATATATGGAGCATGAAAATTAGAACATAAATAAAGTAATAACTATTGGAAAGAAAGAAATTAAATGTTCCTTATTTGAAGGTTATTAGATTGATTGTTGTTGTACCACTGTTAAGTCATGTCTGACTCTTTGCGGTCCCATAGCCTATAGCACACCAGACTCCTCTGTTCTCCACTATATCCAGGAGTTTGCTCAAATTCAGGGGGAGATCTTAAAGTTAAAAAATACATATTTTAAAATTAACAAAAATTATGTTCATCATAGGCAGCTAAGATAGATATGCAAAAGTGCATTGCATTTTTATAAACCAACAGATAGAAAGAACACAATACCTAGGAATACATCTAACAAAATTTTCCATCTTGTATATCATAAAATTATATAACTTCAGGGTCTTCCCTGATAGGTCAGTTGGTAAAGAATATGCTTGCAATGCAGGAGACCCCAGTTCAATTCCTGGATCCGGAAGATCCCCTGGGGAAGGGATAGGGTACCCCTTCCAGTTTTCCTGGGATTCCCTGGTGGCTCAGCTGGTAAAGAATCTGCCCGCAACGCGGGAGACCTGGGTTCAGTCCCTGGGTTGGGAAGATCCCCTGGAGAAGTTCATAAACAGCTTGGAGGAAGACTAGTGATTAGAAAGACATTCCATGTTCTTGGATAGGAAAACTCAAATTGCCTTTAATAATGCTCTGATGGCATCCCATTTCCATCTGAGGATTTTAAAGGGGAGGATATTCTACTCTTGCTCAAACTCTCTTGTCACACATCCTACTCTCAGCTGTCATGAAAGCCCAATAATGAAGCTTTTCCAGGAGTACCAGGTTTCAACAGAACAAAAGTTAAAACTAGCTAGAATCTGCTTTAATCAGTGATGTGTAGACAGACTTTTCATCTAAGAGTCTAGTCATCTTCTGTCAAGTATAACATATTTTATTTCATTTTTAATAAGAAATTATGGATACAAATATTACCAGCCTGCACTGAGAAACAGTTCTAAAACAAGATGCTTCATAGGCTACTAGTTGTAATAACATAAAATATTTTAAAATTAACATAATACTGATGTAATATGAAAGTGCTCAAGAAATTCAATTAAAGTTCACTTTTTTCCAAATTGTATCATCATCATAACATTTATTTCTACACAATGATTTTTTTTTATTTTTTAAGTTACAATTGCAGACTTAAACATGACAAATTGAACATGGCTGAGTCAGCTTGGACTGGTTATTTTAAGTTACTCAAGTGCATTTACTCAATCTTTACTTATTTGGTATCAGATTAGTGTATTCGTTCATAACACATATTGAATATATCCTAGTTCACTGATTTACAGAATAACATTAGACTGAGAACTAGAAGCAGTGATGGAATTCATTATTCGATTTCATATTCTTGTCTGACCAAATACAGTTTTGTTTTTTGTTGTCATTGCAGTTTTACAGGTTGACTTCTAAATCAAGTCCCTTAACAAGTTAATTTCTTTCTGTATATATATCCAAATCTATGTATTGAAGCATTGCCTCACAGCTAAATCTTCCTCCAGATGTCAACAACATTTTAGATTCATTCATACAGTGGCATTTATAACAAACAAACAAAAATTAGAAATGTGTGAATGAAGTTAGCATATATTGTAAGCTTCAGACTTAGAGTAATTGCCTGACATGCAAGGAGACTTCTTAAAATCAATTTCATATTGACTTCCTGGGTAACCATGCATAAAGAGGTGGCATCATGAAGACCATTAGACCATTGATGAATTTAAGATTGTCATAAGGAGAACTAATAAATTAATGAATTTAAGATTGTCATAAGGAGAACTAATAAATTAATTCAGCATCGACCACAGCAATGTGTCAAAAATTAGTATATTGGCAGAAAAAGAGAAGCTTTTTGTTGGGTTGGCCCAAAAGTTCATTCAGTTTTTCCCTGTAAGAAGTTATGGGGAAACCCAAATGAACTTTTTGGCCAAGTCAATAAATACAGTTAAAAGTTCAGACAAGACCTACAGAAGAAGACTTTCCATGCATTTGTATATCTCAGTCAGTTATGTATATTCTTTCTTATGTCCACTTGCATATATTATTACCATCACTTTGCATTATCCTGGTGGTTAAAATGGTAAAGAATTTGCCTGCAATACAGGAGACCTGGGTTCAGTCCCTGGGTTGGGAAGATCCTCTGGAGAAGGAAATGACAACCCATTCCATTATTCTTGCCTAGAGAAGTCCATGGACAGAGGAGCTTGGAAGGCTACAGTCCATAGGGTAGCAAAGAGTTGGATATGACTGAGTAACTAAGAACAGATACAGAGGCAATTCAAGGGCCAGTTATTAATGACCAACATTAATTATGGGAACTATAAAACAAAGTAAATGTTGCAAAATAGTTTTTGAAAATTCATGAGTCAAAGCATGAAGAAGATAGAAATATAGGCCATGTTCTGTTCTTGCTCATATTATCTCTTATAACCACAAAGTCATCACTGGAATGGTTGAACAGCTGGGCATGAGACAGATTGTTAAGCAGAGAAAATTCATGGCTGGCTTTATTTGCATAACTTAATGTATGTTAAAAACAAAATAATTTCTGCCATTTCTGTCTATTTCTTCTCTTTAGTTGTCAGCCTCTTGGTTCTTCTTGACAGCTCCTTATAGAGTTGGTCCTGATCTGTAACTTCAGTTTGGAAGACATCTGGAAGGTTATTTGATTTTGTGCACAGTACATCATGTGAAATACCAGTCTGGATTAATCACAAGCTGGAATCTAGATGGCCAGGAGGAATATCAATAACCTCAGACATGCAGTTAACACCACCCTAATGACAGAAAGTGAAGAGGAACTAAAGAGCCTCTTGATGAAAGTGAAGAGGAGAGCAAAAAAGCCGGATTAAAACTCAGCGTTCAAAAAAACTAATATTATGGAATCCAGTGCCATCACTTCATGGCAAATAGATGGGGAATCAATGACAGACTTTATTTTCTTGGGATTCAAAATCACTGTGAAAGGGACTGCAGCCATGAAATTAAAAGACACCTGCTTCTTAGAAGAAAAGCTATGATAAACCTAGACAGTGTATTAAAAAGCAGAGACCTCACTCTGCTGATGAATGTCCATATAGGCAAAGCTATGGTTTTTCCAGTAGTCATGTATGGATGAGAATTGGGCCATAAAGAAAGCTGAGCACCGAAGAATTGATATTTTTGAACTGTGGTGTTGGAGAAGACTCTTGAGAGTCCCTTGGACTGCAACAAGACCCAACCAGTCCATCCTGAAGGAGATCAGTCCTGAGTGTTCATTGGAAGGACTGATGTTGAAGCTCTAATACTTTGGCTACCTGATGCAAAGAGCTGACTCATTGGAAAACACCCTGATTCTGGGAAAGATTGAAGGCAGGAGGAGAAGGGGATTATGGAGGATGAGATGGTTAGATGGCATCACTGACTCAATGTACATGAGTTTGAGTAAATTCCAGGAGTTGGTGATGGACAGGGAGGCCTGGCATGCTGCAATTCTTGGGGTCACAAAGAGTCGGACACAACTGAGCGACTGAACTGAACTGATGGTTTTTCCAATAGTCATGTATGAATGTGAAAGTTGGACCATAAAGAAGGCTGAGCACCGAAGAATTGATGATTTCAAAATGTGGTGCTGGAGAAGACACTTCAGAGTCTCTTTGGAAGTAAGGAGATTAAACTAGTCAATCCTAAAGGAAATCAACACTGAATATTCATTGGAAGGACTGATGCTGAAGTTGAAGCTCCAATACTTTGATCATCTGATGCAAAGAGCTGACTCACTGGAGAAGACACTGATGCTGGGAAAGACTGAGGGCAGGGGGGAGAAGGGGGTGACTGAGAATAAGATGTTTGTATGGCATCATTTACTCAATGAACATGAGTTTAGCAAACCCAGAGAAACAGTGAAGGACTGGGAAGCCTTGCTTCCTGCAGTCCATGTGGTTGCAACAATTTCGACAACAGGACTGGGCAACTGAACAACAATCTACATAACTGTATCTGTTCATCCTTCTCAAGTACTTAAGCATTATGTGTCAGCTTATTGCTTTTCAGATTAATTTGAGTGGTTTATGGAAATGGAACTAAGTATCAGTTCAGTACAGTTCAGTCGCTCAGTCATGTCCGACTCTGCGACCCCATGAATCACAGCATGGCAGGCCTCCCTGTCCATCTCCAACTCCCGGAGTTCACCCAAACTCATGTCCATTGAGACCGTGATGCCACCCAGCCATCTAAACCTTTGTCATCCCCTTCTCCTCCTGCCCCCAATCCTTCGCAGCATCAGGGTCTTTTCCAATAAGTCAACTCTTCGCATGAGGTGGCCAAAGTACTGGAGTTTCAGCCTCAGCATTAGTCCTTACAATGAACACCCAGGACTGATCTCCTTTAGGATGGACTGGTTGGATCTCCTTGCAGTCCAAGGGACTCTCAAGAGTCTTCTCCAACACCACAGTTCAAAATCATCAATTCTTCGGTGCTCAGCTTTCTTCAACAGTCCAACTCTCACATCCATACATGACCACTGGAAAAACCATAGCCTTGACTAGACAGACCTTTGTTGGCAAAGTAATGTCTCTGTTTTTGAACATGCTAATGAGGTTGGTCATAACTTTCCTTCCAAGGAGTAAGCGTCTTTTAATTTCATGGCTGCAGTCACCATCTGCAGTGATTTTGGAGCCCCAAAAAATAAAGTCTGACACTGTTTCCACTGTTTCCCCATCTATTTCCCATGAAGTGATGGGATCAGATGCCATGATCTTAGTTTTCTGAATGTTGAACTTTAAGCCAACTTTTTCACTCTTCTCTTTCACTTTCATTAAAAGGCTTTTCATTCCTCTTCAGTTTCTACCATAAGGATGGTGTCATCTGCATATCTGAGGTTATTGATATTTTTCCCAGCAATCTTGATTCCAGCTTGTGCTTCTTCTAGCCTAGTGTCTCTCATGATGTACTCTGCATATAAGTTAAATAAGCGGGGTGACAATATACAGCCTTGATGTACTCCTGATCTTATTTGGAACCAGTCTGTTGTTCCATGTCCAGTTCTAACTGTTGCCTCCTGACCTGCATACAGGTTTCTCAAGAGGCAAGTCAGGTGGTCTGATATTTCCATCTCTTTCAGAATTTTCCACAGTTTATTGTGATCCACATAGTCAAAGGCTTTGGCATAGTCAATAAAGCAGAAATAGATGTTTTTCTGGAACTCTCTTGCTTTTTTTTATGATCCAGCGGTTGTTGGCAATTTGATTTCTGGTTCCTCTGCCTTTTCTAAAACCAGCTTGAACATCTGGAAGTTCACGGTTTACGTATTGTGAAGCCTGGCTTGGAGAATTTTGAGCATTACTTTACTAGCGTGTGAGATGAGTGCAAATGTGCGGTAGTTTAAACATTCTTCGGCATTGTCTTTCTTTGGGATTGGAATGAAAACTGACCTTTTCCAGTCCTGTGGCCACTGCTGAGTTTTCCAAATTTGCTGGCATATTGAGTGCAGCACTTTCACAGCATCATCTTTCAGGATTTGAAATAGCTCAACTTGAATTCCATCACCTCCACTAGCTTTGTTCATAGTGATGCTTTCTAAGGCCCACTTGACTTCACATTCCAGGATGTTTGGCTCTAAGTGAGTGATCACACCATTGTGATTATCTGGGTCATGAAGCTCTTTTTTGTACAGTTGTTCTGTGTATTCTTGCCATCTCTTCTTGGTATCTTCTTCTGTTAGGTCCATACCATTTCTGTCTGTTATCAAGCCCATCTTTGCATAAAATGTTCCCTTCGTGTCTCTAATTTTCTTAAAAAGATCTCTAGTCTTTCCCTTTCTGTTTTTTCCCTCTATTTCTTTGCTTTGATTGCTGAGGAAGGCTTTCTTATCTCTCCCTGCTATTCTTTGGAACTCTACATTCAGATGCTTATGTTTCCTTTTCTCCTTTGCTTTTCACTTCTCTTCTTTTCACAGCTATTTGTAAGGCCTCCTCAGACAGCCATTTTGCTTTTTTGCATTTCTTTTCCATGGGGATGGTCTTGATCCCTGTCTCCTGTACAATGTCACGAACCTCTATCCATAGTTCATCAGGCACTCTGTCTATCAGATCTCATCCCTTAAATCTATTTCTCACTTCCACTGTATACTCATAAGGGATTTGATTTAGGTCATACCTGAATGATCTAGTGGTTCCCCTACCTTCAGTTTAAATCTGAATTTGGCAATAAGTAGTTCATGTTCTGGGTCACAATCAGCTCCCAGTCTTGTTTTTTCTGACTGTATAGAGCTTCTCCATCTTTGGCTGCAAAGAATATAATCAACCTGATTTCAGTGTTGACCATCTGGTGATGTCCATGTGTAGAGTCTTTTCTTCTGTTTTTGGAAGAAGGTGTTTGCTATGACCAGTGTGTTCTCTTGGCAAAACTCTGTTAGCCTTTGCCCTGCTTCATTCCATACTCCAAGGCCAAATTTGCTTGTTACTCCAGGTGTTTCTTGACTTCCTAGTTTTGCATTCCAGTCCCCTATAATGAAAAGGACGACTTTTTGGGTGTTAGTTATAAAAGGTCTTGTAGGTCTTCATAGAACTATTCAACTTCAGCTTCTTCAGTGTTACTGGTTGGGGGATAGGCTTGGATTACCTTAATATTGCATGTTTTGCCTTGGAAATGAAGAGAGATCATTCTGTCATTTTTGAGACTGCATCCAAGTACTGCATTTCGGATTCTTTTGTCGATCTTGATGGCTACTCCATTCTTCGAAGGGATTCCTGCCCACAGTAGTAGATATAATGGTCATCTGAGTTAAATTCACCCATTGCCATCCATTTTAGTTCTCTGATGCCTAGAATGTCGATGTTCACTCTTGCCATCTACTGTTTGACCACTTCCAATTTGCCTTGATCGTGGACCTAACATTCCAGGTTCCTATGCAATATTGCTCTTTACATCAGACCTTGCATCAGACTTTGCTTCTATCACCAGTCCCATCCACAACTGGGTATTGTTTTGCTTTGGCTCCATCCCTTCATTCTTCTGGAGTTATTTCTCCACTGATCTCCAGTAGCATATTGGGCACGTACCGACCTGGGGAGTTCCTCTTTCAGTATCCTATCATTTTGGCTTTACTCCATGAACAGTATGAAGAGGAACTAAGTATAACTCTGATTAATTATAGGGCTAAAAATTTGATATTCTAATACTGGTTTTATCAGTGATCTAGAATATTTTTTCAAATTCACTTAGTATATTTCACAATCAATGAGATAACTTAGTAACACTCTTTGGAAGCATTGCTTTTACTGTGTGTGTGTGTGTGTGTTTCCTTTCCTTGACTATCCTTTATTTCTTACAAGAAATCAATCTTCTTATTTAATCAATAGAATGCAAATGCAAAAATATCTATATAATAATCTACCAGGATGTAAAAGATTTTAAAATTACAGAGAATCATACTTAAGATCTATTTCTTTCCCCAAAAGCCTGAGGCAGGAAAAAAAATATACCCCAAATGTCACAAAGAATATGTGATTTTAGCAGCTAAAGAGAAAAAAAAAAATTCTTCTAGAAATGTGAGAAAAAAAATCTAACATAGTGTCAGCCAAGAGAAGAACAGGTTCACGTCAGAGGATATGCCCTTTTTAACACAACATTTTTTCTTGGCTTAACCTCTGCAGGAAAATATTCTTCATGTATCTGACCCATCAAATGCTGTAATTCCGTTTCTGAATTGAAAGTCTGACATCAGTATGCCCAGCAGCAGAGCAAGGTTCTAAGGACTGTTATTTTTTATATGCAACTGCATAATCAATACAGGATAACATAGTTGTCGCAATTGATTCAATATGTTATTTTGGGATGTGGCATTTCTTTTTGCCCCTAGTACTTAAAAGGAAGAGCTTTGGGTATCAGCAGAATATTCTGTATTAACTGTAGGTCTTACATCTTGTTATTTCATAGTGCTAGTCCATCTTCAAATCTATATACTCTCATCTGAATACATGTAACATTTGTTGTTGTTCAGTCATCCAGTTGCGTCCGACTCTTTGAGACCCAATGGGCTGCAGCACACCAGGCTTCCCTGTCTTTCACCAACTCCTGGAGCTTGCTCAAACTCATGTCCATTGAGTTGGTGATGCCATCCAACCATCTAATCCTGTTGCCCGCCTCCCCTCCTGCCTTCAATCCTTCCCAGCATTAGGGTCATTTCCAATGAGTTGACTCTTCACATCAGGTGGCCAAAGTATTGGTGCTTCAGCTTCAGCATTAGTCCTTCCAATGAATATTCAGGACTGATTTCCTTTAGGATTGACTGGTTGGATCTCCTTGCAGTCCAAGAGACTCTCTTGAGTCTTCTCCAACACCACAGTTCAAAAGTATCAATTCTTTGGTGATCAGCATTCTTTAATCTATATGTGCAAGATTATTTTTTCTTTAAAACATTTTCATTGTGGCACTGTTTTGTCATGTATTTATGTTGTTGAGGAAATTCTGATTAGTAAATGCTTTTTTTTCTCACTTGTATGTGACATATTTTAGAATTTTTTGGCTAACTGAAGGTCTGATTTTTCAATTACATTTGAATTTCCTTATTTTATAAGTGTATGTAAGGGAAAAATGGAGTTTCTAACGAAGCATTCTTGAAAGCAGTGTTTTCTTCTTTTTGTATAATTTTGTTTTTCTTTTCCTAACTAGAGACACTACGTATCCTTTCTTATCAGTTGGCTTTTATCCACAATTAGGTATCGATTTATATGTATAAAAATTTGGGTATGTATATATATATTTATATTGTCATATTTTTATCAGAATTAATTTTATTTATATCAAGCTTTAGCTCTATGTCTGAAATTCAATGTTCTACTGTATCTGTTCTGTTCCTTAAGGTTCCTAATTTTTATAATCTCTGGAATGTCCTTGGCCACTGAACTTGATTCCTGAGATCTGCTACTTGCTGTTTACTCCATTCCATTTATTATGTCTTATTTATTGTCTCATCTAATACTCTTAAGTTGCTCCATATCTTGATGCTGTGAGAAACTTCCTCCTCTAGTTCTGCTCCATTATCTTCTAGAATAAGTTTTTGCCTGTTTTTTGTATCTGTATATATGTATAGATAGATAGACAGTTTTACATTTTGTAAACTCTGTGTAATTATTCCCCCATCTTTATATGTAATCTCACTCACTCCACTCTGCTTGTAGAGGCCTGCCAGTCGCTTTGATATTGTGTTGGTAACTCTTTGACTCACCAGAAACCTGTTTATTTCACTGGTAAAAGTGAAAGTGAAGTCGCTCAGTCGTGTCCGACTCTTTGTGACCCCATGGACGGTAGCCCACCAGGCTCCTCCTTTCATAGGATTTTCCAGGCAAGAGTACTGGAGTGGGTTGCCATTTCCTTCTCCAGGGGATCTTCCCGACCCAAGAATCGAACCCTAGTCTCCTGAATTGTAGGCAGATTATTTACCATCTGAGCCAATAGGGAAGCCTAGGATAAATAAGTGCCAGAAAATAAAGAACTCTAATAATGTGTCTGAAAATCCTTTGCAAAGATACACTAAACAAAGGCTTTAGATCATTCCAAACACTAGTCCACTATTAATAACCAAGAAATTCTAATTAATTCCCTCAGAAAAATGTATAGAGATCAAAGCCAAGTAAAGTTGCACATCAATGAGTTTTGCTTGGATGAAAAAATAATACAACTTTGCACCTCATTGTGTATGGACACAATACATTTATTACTCTTACAGTTTATTTTATATTTGTAAATGTTTGTACAGCTCAGATCAGAAAGAAGAGCTGACAAATATTTAACATGTAAGTTTAAAACAAATATATACTGACAAGATAACTGAAGATACATTAGTTATCATTAAAATGTTGAAGGAGAAACCAAACAGTGATTTTGCAGCAAAAGTACAAAGCACATAAAATATGCTGTGAGCAAGAAATGAAATTTTACACATCAAAAATTATTCTATATTAAAGTATGAATTTAATTTGTTTCTAATAAATATGCACCTATGGCTGGGGAAAATAGCAAGCTGATTCTAAAGATCTTGTGGAAACACAGGTAAACTATGAATGATGAGAAAAAATAGTCATGATCATAATGAGAAGAAGAAGACAGTGATGGACACTACATGTAAAGATATGGTAGTATACTATAAATTATATATTTACATTTGTAATATAAGTGATAAAAGTTGCTGCAAGAACATAAAACTTCTGAAAATATAAACAGATTTCACATGAAAAGATATGACTTTACATCAGTAGAGGTGAGGTGATTTGTATAGTAAAAGATTTGTAGCAAAACTAACTAATCAAAAATAATAAAGATGAAACAATAAACACTTTTTATCTCTTGCATCCAAATAAGTTGCATTTGGATCAGTATCTAAGTGAATGCTATTGAATAGTAGCATTAGAAAGGATAGAATACATGTGATTGTCTTTAAAAATACTTTCAGAGTTAGGAAAGATTATGTTTATTAAAAATTCCCAAAAGTCTTAAAAAATAAGAATAAATATACCTGCTATATAAATACACAACATTCTGCAAAGGAAAATTCAAACTCACCACTAACAAATTAAAAAAAAAAAAAATGGTATCAAAATAGGGGGAAATGTGTACACTACTTGTCATGGGAAAAAATGAATTAAAATTTAGTTTAAAACTAATTAAATTTTCTTTAAAGTAGAAATAGTACAAATAATTAAAAAGTAACATTTGATAGAAGAAAAAGGCAGTAAGCTCAATTGATTGAAAAAGGAAGTAAAATGTCTCTTCAAACATATAAAAATATTTCTAATATCAAAGTAAAATGTAAAAAATGTTTTTCACTTATTTGTAAAGGTCAGAAAATATAACACACTTTCCTGGTGACGCTTTGAGAAAATGTATTTCCTGATGAGAGTTCTATCAAAAGAAATCAGATAATATCCATCTATTTAAACTGATAGCTTTTGATTATAACATTTCAATGTATCTCTATTATCCAAAAGATACAGTCAGATATGTGAAAAAATACATTTAAGTACATAGTATTAATTTTAAAGTTGGTAGTAGTAACACCATCTTAAGATTAAAGGGTAAGTTGATGAATGGTTTGTCTTAATTATTATTTACCTGTGCAATGAGACACAAAGGTCTTTTAAAAAGATTAAAGGAGTATCTTATCAAATAATAAGAAATATTTTTGACCTTCATTGTAAATAAAGGTAAAAGGAAGGAACAGGATAACATATATACTGTATACTGCTCTTTATGTAAAAATAAAAAAGAGACAGCTCAGGTTTCTTCCTTTTCTTATGAAAGTGAAGTGAAAGTGAAAGTCACTCAGTCATGTCCAACTCTTTGCGACCCCATGAACTATACAGTTCATGGAATTCTCCAGGCCAGAATACTGGAGTGGTTAGCCTTTCCCTTCTCCAGGGGATTTTCCCAACCCAGGGATCGAACCCATGTTTCCCACATGGCAGGCAGATTCTTTACCAACAGGGAAGCCCTTACTTCCTTTTCTTATAAGGACAATAATTCCTTAATGAGCTTCCCATCTCCATGATATCATCTAGGCCTATGTAGCTCTCAGAGGTCCTGTCTCCAGATACCATCACAGTGGGGATAAAGTATTCAACATTGAGCAGATATATTGAGTTCATAATAGCCTATAATACATTTGAAAAATACTCAGAATACTTAATGGTGTTTGCTTCCACCCCAGTGAACTTGGAGAATAGTAGTAGTCATGGGAGGGGAATGTATAACTCACAAACTCTTCCATATAATTGGAATTTTGTACAACACTTTTACCACCAGTACATAAGATATTATTATTACTAAAATAATAATAGTGATAGTAATAAATGAAGCTCAAAATAATCTAAATTAAAAACAGGATTAAAAGAAGACAAAAATCCAGAAGTTCATAAATGGAAGAATTTTATAATATATATATATGTATATATATAAAATATATCAATTGCCAGTCATCCCAGGTACATATGTTCATTCTTGAAATAAGCACCTAATTCCAACTAAATCATGTGGACACAGACTTATAATGTTCTTTCAAAGTGTTTAAATAGGTATATTTTCCAATATTAATTAAAAAAAAAACAAAAACAAAAACCTACAAGGATCAGAAAAAAGGGACCAAATAGAGAAGAGAGAGTTAGAACTCAAATTCAGGGAGAGAAAAACAGAAGAATGGTGTATGAATCCTGCTGGCACTGGCATCAGCATCTCAGCTCAATCTTCAGTGCCTTTGCATAGCAAAAACCTCCCCACCTCTTTTGTACTAAGATCCCTTCTTGTCTGGTGACAAATAATCTCTTCCACTTTAAAACACCAATACAGTATACTAACACATATATAAGGAATTTAGAAAGATGGTAACAATAACCCTGTGTACGAGACAGCAAAAGAGACACTGATGTATAGATCAGTCTTATAGACTCTGTGGGAGAGGGGGAGGGTGGGAAGATTTGGGAGAATGGCACTGAAACATGTATAATATCATGTATGAAACGAGTCGCCAGTCCAGGTTCAATGCACGATACTGGATGCTTGGGGCTGGTGCACTGGGATGACCCAGAGGGATGGTATGGGGAGTGAAGAGGGAGGAGGGTTCAGGATGGGGAACACATGTATACCTGTGGCGGATTCATTTCGATATTTGGCAAAACTAATACAATATTGTAAAGTTTAAAAATAAAATAAAATTAAAAAAAAGAAAGAATAGACAAAAATTGTTATATTTTTAAATAGAGCTTAAAATATCAAATTACCATCTTAAAGAACTATCATAAAAAAAATAAAAAAAGTAAAAAATTAGCTCCATGTTATTTTTCTTACTTGCATACAATGAAAGCATCCCAACTAGTATGTATCAATTATGCAAATAATTTTCCTGCTGCTGATATGAAATGTTATTTTTATAAGATATTAGTGTGAAATAAGGAAAATCAAAAGTTGAGGTACTTAGAGAATAAGATTATACATCAGATCAGATCAGATCAGTAGCTCAGTCGTGTCCAACTCTTTGCAACCCCATGAATCACAGCACGCCAGGCCTCCCTGTCCATCACCAACTCCCAGAGTTCACTCAAACTCACGTCCATCGAGTCAGTGATGCCATCCAGCCATCTCATCCTCTGTCGTCCCCTTCTCCTCTTGCCTCCAATACCTCCCAGCATCAGAGTCTTTTACAATGAGTCAACTCTTCGCATGAGGTGAGCAAAGTACTGGAGTTTCAGCTTTGGCATCATTCCTTCCAAAGAAATCCCAGGGCTGATCTCCTTCAGAATGGACTGGTTGGATCTCCTTGCAGTCCAAGGGACTCTCAAGAGTCTTCTCCAACACCACAGTTCAAAAGCATCAATTCTTCGGTGCTCAGCCTTCTTCACAGTCCAACTCTCACATCCATACATGACCACAGGAAAAACCATAGCCTTGACTAGACGAAACTTTGTTGGCAAAGTAATGTCTCTGCTTTTGAATATGCTATCTAGGTTGGTCATAACTTTTCTTCCAAGGAGTAAGCATCTTTTAATTTCATGGCTGCAGTCACCATCTGTAGTGATTTTGGAGTCCAGAAAAATAAAGTCTGACACTGTTTCCACTGTTTCCCCATCTATTTCCCATGAAGTGGTGGGACCGGATGCCATGATCTTTGTTTTCTGAATGTTGAGCTTTAAGCCAACTTTTTCACTCTCCACTTTCACTTTCCTCAAGAGGCTTTTTAGTTCCTCTTCACTTTCTGCCATAAGGGTGGTGTCACCTGCATATATGAGGTTATTGATATTTCTCCCGGCAATCTTGATTCCAGCTTGTGTTTCTTCCAGTCCAGCGTTTCTCATGATGTACTCTGCATATAAGTTAAATAAACAGGGTGATTATACATATTTACTTATTAAAATCAGGGCAATTATCGATGTTCAATTTAATTATGTACTTATCGGCATGCTCTATCATACTAACTTGTAAACTCCTTAAGTACAAGCTTCACATTCAGTCTGTTTTCATGTGACGCATATGCGTATCAGTGTGGCATTTGTGGACACATTTATATACATAAAATGAATAAACATTTCAATAATAATGTACTCACTTCATAAATTTGGGTTATTTTTAGTGATGCAAGAAAAATAAAAAGTAGCCTATAAGTAAGCAGAAATACTTACCTTTGTGAATTTGTGTGAACATCTAACATTTATTGATCATTAGAATTTATGCTGACAGATAAATATATTTATATATTATTTTACAGAAAATGTACCAACTCATACAACACATACATGAATGTTATTTAATATTATGTAGAAATTTTATATAAAATTATAATAAACTTATCAAAGCTAGCTTATAATTATAAGACATAATACTAAACTGCTTCAGGAGAAGATGTGTTTCATCCATAGCTTCAAACCATAATACTTCCCAGCTTGAGCTATTCTGCCTGCTCATTTCTCCCTTAATGCACGTGGCACTTAATGCACTTTAAATGGAACAGGGAAACAAATGGTTCATTTGTCTGTTGAAATTCAAGGCAATTTTTTCAAATAAACTTTTGCAAAATTTCCGTATCTTGAAACATTATATAAGAAACAAGACAAATGTAGCTGTGATGTGAGATGCTCTGGACAAGAATTAAGATCAAAGTCACCTCCAAAGATGTAAGGTTCAGGCTGTGCAAAGAGCTGAGTAAGGATGTCTTGGAGATTCTGCTGTATTTTTATCCGTATAATGATCTTGGCACAGCCATAAATCTATCATTACTATCCCTTGACCTGTCCTAAAAATGAAATATTGCTTCTTATGATATAAAATGTCAATGTCACATATGAATGCCTAAATGAAGCAGAAAAGAAGTTCTATGGCACAACTTTAACAAAAATTAAAATTCCCTGGGTAACTTTTTTACTGACTTTTGCAAGCTACTTTATTTCTTGTTAACTTATTTGTGTATATCCAAAACTCTGCAGGAGAAGGCAATGGCACCCCACTCCAGTACTCTTGCCTGGAAAATCCCATGGATGGAGGAGCCTGGTAGGCTGCAGTCCATGGGGTCGCTAAGAGTGGGACACGACTAAGTGCCTTCACTTTCACTTTTCACTTTCATGCATTGGAGGAGGAAATGGCAACCCACTCCAGTGTTCTTGCCTGGAGAATCCCAGGGACGGGGGAGCCTGGTGGGCTGCTGTCTATGGGGTCACACAGAGTCGGACACGACTGAAGTGACTTAGCAGTAGCAGCAGCAGCAAAACTCTGCAATGAATTGTATACCAATATGTTATATGTAGAGATGATATGGTAGATGGATAAAATAATATATTGATAAATTAACTGACTCTACTTATCCTAATGATAACATTTGAATGAACCTTGACTTTGACAGCTTTAAGTAAATTAATATACCTGACACTAAATTTATAATGCTTACATCATAAATGTCTGTATTTATTCAAATAAAACTCATATTACTGACTATACTAGGCTATCTTTGTTAATAGGTTTCTTCCTGGAAGTTTCACATTCACTATTTCTATTCAAATGTCTATTATGCTGTCATGACATTTTTCATACTAGTGCTTTTACACACAAAAAAGGATCTAAAGTAGACCGCAAATAAATATTTTTGTGTGTGCGTTAAAATACCTTTGAAAGTGAAAGTTGCTCAGTCATGTCTGAATCTTTGCGACCCCATGGACTGGTCCATGGAATTTTCTAGGCCAGAATACTGGCGTGGGTAGCCTTTCCCTTCTCCAGGGAATCTTCCTAACCCAGGGCTCGAACCCAGGCCTCCAGCTTTGCAGGCAGATTCTTTACCAATGAGCCACAGGGAAGCCCAAAATGCCTTTAAGGTGAAATAATCATGAGGATATGACAACTTTTTATGCAAATCTGTTTACATTATAGCGTTAACTTATTAAAATGATGAAAACCAATACAATATTGTGAAGTTAAAAAATTTTTAAAAAGAAAGCTAAAAAATTAATAATTTTTAAATATTTAAAAATAAAAATTTAAATAAAATAAAATTTTTTAAAAATGATGAATTATTATTATTGTTAGGTATTTTAGTGAACATTTTTATTTCAATAAATTCAACTGTGCATTGTAACTATGAATGTGTAAAATGAAGTCTGTTTCCTTACAGTAAAGTCACTGATTTCTGTTTTTATTTCTGTGTGTGTTTTTCTTTGTGTTTAGTTTTTCCCCATGGCTTTCTAAAGAACTTTTATTTTAGTAATAAGGAAAAAGAGCATTGTATAATGAGCAACACAAGAAAAATACGCACTATTGTTTTCGTAGTTAAGAGTTGGATCATAAAGAAAGCTGAGCACCGAAGAACTGATACTTCCGAATTTTGGTGTTGGAAAAGACTCTTGAGAATCCCCTGGACTATAAGGAGATCAAATCAGTCAGTCCTAAAGGAAATCAACCCTGAATATTCATTGGAAGAACCCAACTCCAATACTTTGGCCACTTGACATAAAGAGCTGACTCATTAGAAAAAAACTCTGATACTGGGAAAGACTGAAGGCAGGAGGAGAAGGGAGTGGCAGAGGATGAGATGATTAGATAGCATTGCTGACTCAGTGGGCATGAATTTGAGAAAACTCCTGGAGAAAGTGAAAGACAGGGGACCCTAGCATGCTGTAGTCCATGGATTTGGCAAATGAGCAACAATAAAATGAGTGAAAATCAAAAGATATATATTACAATAAACAATGATGTCATTCTGTATATGGCTGCACATTTATTGTCAATTGCTAACATTCATCTGAGCCATAAAGTATTCCAGTTCAGAAGTCCCCTTTTCCCCTTACTCCTTTTCATAAAATCCACACTGTCAGTTCAATGCCACAGTAATATAGTAATCCTTCTAATAAGAAGTAATGGATCCATCTTTGAAATAACTGAAAAATAAAAATTGGAATAAAAGACAATGATCCAGAAGAAAATTTATTAGGAAATTATTTTAAAACTTTTGAAACTATTTTTCTTTTCCTACTGTCAGGCTGAAAAATATATCTTCATCTCAATGATTTAAATTTAATTTCTTTAAAAACCAAAAGCCTTACCTTTTTGGAGAATATAATGCAATGACACAGATAAACTGTGAGACAGGGGTCTGATATGACCTTCGAATAAGCCCGCCAGGAAATTAAGATTCACAATAAAGATGGAAAAATTACTTCTCCATTACATTATCTTGGGTTGGATTATCTACGTAAATCTCTCTTGGTGTGGGTCATGGACCACTACGATAAATATCATTTAAAGTTGGTTAAAAGTAAAAGTTCTCAGCCTTCTTCCAGAATTGCTGAATCTGAATCCCTGGCAGTAGGGTCCCAGTGCTCGTATTTAATTATCTCTCCAGGTGATTCTTTTTCTCTAAAATTGGACCCCGGGATAAAAGTACCTGTAAGAGTTGGTTTTGTTTGTTTGTTTTTAAGGAACTTCCACCAGAAGAAATCAGTAAGAGAGCATGGAAGACAGAATAGATTAGAGGAAGAAAGACACAAAGCAAAAGAACAGTTTCAGGTGAAGTTGCAGCCTTAGCCTGGACCTGGGAAGATCTTGAATAGAAGTAACACTTTATAGTTAGTCCCTCTGGGCTATCTAACAAGCACCACCCTTCACCTCTGCCCAGGCACCTTCAACTCTATGAATTCTTGGGGAAGCAGCTCCAGTAGCCCAAGTTCATTTCAGTTCAGCCGCTCAATTGTGTCCGACTCTTTGTGACCCCATGGACTGCAGCATGCCAGAATTCCCTGTCCATCACCAACTTCCAGAGTTTGCTCAAACTCATGTCCATCCAGTTAGTAATGCCGTCCAACCATCTCATCCTCTGTTGTCCCCTTCTCCTCCTACCTTCAATTTTGCCCAGCATCAGCATCTTTTCCAATGAATCAGCTCTTTGCATCAGGTGGCCAAAGTACTGGAGTTTCAGCTTCAGCATCAGTCGTTCTAATGAATATTCAGGACTGATTTCCTTTAGGATGGACTAGTTGGATCTCCTTACAGTCCAAGGGACTCACAAGAGTCTTCTCCAACACCACAGATCAAAAGCATCAGTTCTTCGGCACTCAGCTTTCTTTATAGTCCAACTCTCACATTCATACATGACTACTGGAAAAACCATAGCTTTGGTTAAGTGGACTTTTGTTGGCAAAGTAATGTCTCTGTTTTTAATATGGTGTCTACATTGGTCATAGTTTTTTTGTTTGTTGTTTGTTTGTTTTTTCCCAAGGAGCAAGCGTCTTTTAATTTCATGGCTGCAGTCACCATCTGCAGTGGTTTTGGGGCCCAAGAAAATGAAGTTTGTCATTGTCTCCACTGTTTCCCCATCTATTTGCCATGAAGTGATGGGACTGGATGCCATGATCTTAGTTTCTTCAATGCTGAGTTTTAAGCCAGCTTTTTCACTCTCCTCTTTCACTTTCATCGAGAGGCTCTTTAGTTCCACTTAACTTTCTGCCAAAAGGGTGGTGTCATTTGTATATCTGGAGTTATTGATATTTCTTCTGGCAATCTTGATTCCAGCTTGTGCTTCATCCAAGAGCAGCCCTCTAATGAATTATGCAGAATGAAGCTACTGGAAATAAAGTACCCAGAACTTGATGTATGAGGGTGCAGAACTGGCAAAAGCCACCCAAGGGACTATGATGGAAGAAATCATGGACTGGACTTGGACATATAGGGCTTTGGATCAAATCCTCACCGGGCCTTATTGCTTGCTTTTTAGTGCTGAATAAATTATGTGCTTATTTGAGCTCAAGTCCCAGCATTACACCTGGAAAAATTGGGATAAGAATGTACCGTAGTTTTAAAAACTTAAATAAGATAATGCTTAGACAAGTAACTAAGCCAATAGACTTATGCACTGTAGGTATGTTTTAAATAGTGGGACTAAAATAGTTCAGATTTTTTTCTTTCCTCTGAAGATTTCTAAATGATTTGCTTCTGTTAACTCAATATAACTTAAAAGTAGTACAGTGAAATAAGCTGGAAATATTGATATTTTCTCAAATATCAAAGAGCCCAGTTAAACCCATTTTAATATGAAGACAATTCTTAATGATCCATGATGTGACAACTCCATTTATTTTTTATATCAATAACATATTTAAATTATTGTTATATGGTCAATTAATAAACTTTCAAATGTAATTAAACTAGGTATAAAGAATATAGATATATATCCTACTCAACATTTGCATTTTTGAGGAAACCACTATATAATAGCTCAAAATACAGGACTGTTATTTTCTTTTGCTCTTCATATAATATTTTTGTTGCTATTCACATTAGAGAACATTGTGGAATATGAACAGTAGAATCAATGTTTCATGAAAATAAATGCATTTGTTTCATCACAGATAATTCTAATCCTTTGTGTGTGGAAGAAAAATTGCATGTCTCCAGGTTACTATTCTGTAGCTACTAGTCTATACTTTCATAGAAATGTTAGATGTAGTTTTCTCCTATTCACAGATTATGAAGTGAATTGCATTTTAAAAATTTGCTAGAAATCATAATGCAGAAGGAAATGGCAACCCACTCCAGTATTCTTGCCTAAAGAATCCTGTGGACAGAGGAGCCTTGTGGACTGCCGTCCATAGGATTGCAGAGTCAGACATGACTGAAGCAACTTAACATGTGTGCATTGGAGAAGGAAATGGCAACCTACTCCAGTATTCTTGCCTGGAGAATCCCAGAGACAGAGGAGCCTGGTGGGCAGCTGTCTATGGGGTCGTACAGAGTCAGACATGACTGAAGCGACTTAGCAGCAGTAGCAGTAGAAATCATAACATTTTATAATATGTGAAATAATTTGTCAGTTTTAAAGTTGTTTAATAACATTAAATACATTATACTATTATCAGTTCAGTTCAATTCAGTTGCTCAGTCGTGTCCAACTCTTTGTGATCCCATGAATCACAGCATGCCAGGCCTCCCTGTCCATCACCAACTCCCGGAGTTCACTCAAACTCACGTCCATCGAGTCAGTGATGCCATCCAGCCATCTCATCCTCTGTCGTCCCCTTCTCCTCCTGCCCCCAATCCCTCCCAGCATCAGAGTCTTTTCCAATGAGTCAGCTCTTCGCATGAGGTGGCCAAAGTACTGGTGTTTCAGCTTTAGCATCATTCCTTCCAAAGAACACCCAGGGCTGATCTCCTTTAGAATGGACTGGTTGGATCTCCTTGCAGCCCAAGGGACTCTCAAGAGTCTTCAACACCACAGTTCAAAAGCATCAATTCTTTGGTGCTCAGCTCTCTTCACAGTCCAACTCTCGCATCCATAAATGACCACTAGAAAAACCATAGCCTTGACTAGACGGACCTTTGTTGGCAAAGTAATGCCTCTGCTTTTCAATATGTTATCTAGGTTGGTCATAAATTACCTTCCAAGGAGGTAATTAAAGCCACCTTTAATTCCGTGGCTGCAGTCACCATCTGCAGTGATCTTGGAGCCCCAAAAAATAAAGTCTGACACTGTTTCCATTGTTTCCCCATCTATTTCCCATGAAGTGATTCTGGATGTCATGATCTTCATTTTCTGAATGTTGAGCTTTAAGCCAACTTTTTCACTCTCCTCTTTCACTTTCATCAAGAGGCTTTTTAGTTCCTCTTCACTTTCTGCCATAAGAGTGTTGTCATCTGCATATCTGAGGTTATTGATATTTCTCCTGGCAATCTTGATTCCAGCTTGTGCTTCTTCCAGCCCAGTGTTTCTCATGATGTACTCTGCATATAAGTTAAATGAGCAGGATGACCATATACAGCCTTGACGTACTCCTTTTCCTATTTGGAACCAGTCCATTGTTCCATGTCCAGTTCTAACTGTTGCCTCCTGACCTGCATATAGTTTTCTCAAGAGGCAGGTCAGGTGGTCTGGTATTCCCGTCTCTTTCAGAATTTTCCACAGTTTGTTGTGATCCACACAGTCAAAGGCTTTGGCATAGTCAAAAATGCAGAAGTAGATGTTTTTCTGGAACTCTCTTGCTTTTCTGATGATCCAGTGGATGTTGGCAATTTGACCCCTGATTCCTCTGTCTTTTCTAAAACCCGATTGAGCATCTGGAGGTTCATGGGTCACGTATTGCTGAAGCCTGGCTTGTAGAATTTTGAGCATTACTTTACTAGCATGTGAGATGAGTGCAACTGTGTGGTACTTTGAGCATTCTTTGGCATTGCCTTCCTTTGGGATTGGAATGAAAACTAAGGCTTTAAAAGCAAAGCAAAGGAAAAATCTCAAAGGAAAATCTTGTCACATTTTTGCTCTCCTCTTGTGCAAATGACACTCTAACACAGCCTATATAATAAAAATTAATGCCTAGTTTTATTCAGTGTCACCACTGCCAAAAAAAAAATAATTCAGAGACTATAGTCAAGTTTGTAAGGTAAATAATAATAAATATGTCATTTTATATTAAATATCAACATAAGATTTAACATAATAATAATTAAAGAGGAATATATTTGAGCATTCATTTAGTCTAAAGTATCTTGTACACTAAATGAAATCTAAATGCAATTGGCAAAAAACACTGTACAAGCAGATTTTTTTAAAAAGTAGCCAAGTGTCTTTTAAATCAAACATTCAAACATGTATATAGGCATCTGTGGTGCTGTTATGCATTTTGTGCTCCTAAGGACCCATTACAAACACCAATTTAAGATTTGTGTATACATTTATTTGGCCGCTTCTGAAACTGACCTTCCCTGATACTCTAATATGCAGCATAACTCAGAGCAATTCTTTGATGGCTAGGAATGAAGTGGTACATGCTGACTCTAGCCCATGCATTATTTAGCATTTTTCATCCTAGCACATAAAGTCAGCATGTCTGAAGCAAATAAGCAGGACCTAACACTATCCTTATAGAAGCACAAAGCTACTGATGCATATAATTTTTTTGTTGTTCTTTAGTACACATTAAGTTCAAGTCTTCAAAGCCAAGATGACATAGGTTGTATGCCAAAGGAGTCTAATATGGGATAAATGGCTAATATCAGTTACTATTGTCTTTTACAACATAATTTTTTTCTCATTAAATTACATTTTCTGGTATAGTATAAAATTTATTTGTGAATTTTATGAGGAAATAATTTATTCCTTTAATTTGATCAGATCAGTTCAGTCGCTCAGTCATGTCCGACTCTTTGCGACCCCATGAATCACAGCACACCAGGCCTCCTTGTCCATCACTAACTCCCGGACTTCACTGAGACTCATGTCCATCGAGTCACTGAGGCCATCCAGCCATCTCATCCTCTGTCGTCCCCTTCTCCTCCTGCCCCCAATCCCTCCCAGCATCAGAGTCTTTTCCAATGAGTCAACTCTTTGCATGAGGTAGCGAAAGTACTGGAGTTTCAGCTTTAGCATCATTCGATTTCCTTCAGAATGGACTGGTTGGATCTCCTTGCAGTCCAAGGGACTCTCAAGAGTCTTCTCCAACACCACAGTTCAAAAGCATCAATTCTTCAGCACTCAGCTTTCTTCACAGTCCAACTCTCACATCCATACATGACCACAGGAAAAACCATAGCCTTTACTAGATAAACCTTTGTTGGCAAAGTAATGTCTCTGCTTTTGAATATGCTATCTAGGTTGGTCATAACTTTCCTTCCAAGGAGTAAGCGTCTTTGAATTTCATGGGCTGCAGTCACCATCTGCAATGATTTTGGAGCCCAGAAAAATAAATTCTGACACTGTTTCCACTGTTTCCCCATCTATTTCCCATGAAGTGATGGGACCAGATGGCATGATCTTTGTTTTCTGAATGTTGAGCTTTAAGCCAACTTTTTCACTCTCCACTTTCACTTTCATCAAGAGGCTTTTGAGTTCCTCTTCACTTTCTGCCATAAGGGTGGTGTCATCTGCATATCTGAAGTTATTGATATTTCTCCTGGCAATCTTGATTCCAGCTTATGTTTCTTCCAGTCCAGCATTTCTCATGATGTACTCTGCATATAAGTTAAATAAACAGGGTGACAATATACAGCCTTGACAAACTCCTTTTCCTATTTGGAACCAGTCTGTTGTTCCATGTCCAGTTCTAACTGTTGCTGCCTGACCTGCATATACAAATTTCTCAAGAGGCAGATCACGTGGTCTGGTATTCCCATCTCATTCAGAATTTTCCACAGTTTATTGTGATCCACACAGTCAAAGGCTTTGGCATAGTCAATAAAGCAAAAATAGATGTTTTTCTGGAACTCTCTTGCTTTTTCCATGATCCAGCAGATGTTGGCAATTTGATCTCTGGTTCCTCTGCCTTTTCTAAAACCAGCTTGAACCTCAGGAAATTCACAGTTCACATATTGCTGAAGCCTGGCTTGGAGAATTTTGAGCATTACTTTGCTACCATGTGAGATGAGGGCAATTGTGCGGTAGTTTGAGCATTCTTTGGCATTGCCTTTCTTTGGGATTGGAATGAAAACTGACCCTTTCCTGTCCTGGGCCACTGCTGAGTTTTCCAAATTTGCTGGCATATTGAGTGCAGCACTTTCACAGCATCATCTTTCAGGATTTAGAATAGCTCAACTGGAATTCCATCACCTCCACTAGCTTTGTTCATAGTGATGCTTTCTAAGGCCCACTTGACTTCACATTTCAGGATATGTGGCTCTAGGTCAGTGATCACATCATCCTGATTATCTGGGTCGTGAAGATCTTTTTTGTACAGTTTTTCTGTGTATTCTTGCCACCTCTTCTTAATATCTTCTGCTTCTGTTAGGTCCATACCATTTCTGTCCTTTATCAAGCCCATCTTTGCATGAAATGTTCCTTTGGTATCTCTGATTTTCTTGAAGAGATCCCTAGTCTTTCGCATTCTGTTGTTTTCCTCTATTTCTTTGCATTGATCGCTGAAGAAGGCTTTCTTTTCTCTTCTTGCTATTCTTTGGAACTCTACATTCAGATGTTTATATCTGTCCTTTTCTCCTTTGCTTTTCAATTCTCTTCTTTTCACAGATATTTGTAAGCCCTCCCCAGACAGCCATTTTGCTTTTTTGCATTTCTTTTCCATGGGGATGGTCTTGATCCCTGTCTCCTGGACAATGTCACAAACCTCATTCCGTAGTTCATCAGGCACTCTATGTATCAGATCTAGGCCCTTAAATCTATTTCTCACTTCCACTGTATAATCATAAGGGATTTGATTTAGGTCATACCTGAATGGTCTAGTGGTTTTCCCTACTTTCTTCAATTTCAGTCTGAATTTGGCAATAAGGAGTTCATGGTCTGAGCCACAGTCAGCTCCTGGTCTTGTTTTTGTTGACTGTATATAGCTTCTTCATCTTTGGCTGCAAAGAATATAATCAATCTGATTTCGGTGTTGACCATCTGGTGATGTCCATGTATAGAGTCTTCTCTTGTGTTGTTGGAGGAGGGTGTGTGTTATGACCAGTGCATTTTCTTGGCAAAACTCTATTAGTCTTTGCCCTGCTTCATTCCATATTCCAAGGCCAAATTTGCCTGTTACTCCAGGTGTTTCTTGACTTCCTACTTTTGCATTTCAGTCCCCTATAATGAAAAGGACATCTTTTTTGGTGTTAGTTCTAAAAGGTCTTGTAGGTCTTCATAGAACCGTTCAACTTCAGCTTCTTCAGCATTACTGGTTGGGGTATAGACTTGGATTACTGTGATATTGAATGGTTTGCCTTGGAAACCAACAGAGATCTTTCTGTCGTTTTTGAGATTGCATCCAAGTAATGCATTTTGGACTCTTTTGTTGACCATGATGGCCACTCCATTTCTTCTGTGGGATTCCTGCCCGCAGTAGTAGATATAATGGTCATCTGAGTTAAATTCACCCATTCCAGTCCATTTCAGTTCTCTGATTCCTTAATTTGATAGTTCTTATCATTTAAAAAAGCCATAAAAATCAAAATCATCTTTACCTAATCCTGTATCTTCTAAGTAAAACTACATTTGGGGTATTTTCATTTTTATGCATAAGCTGTTATTTAAGTTTATCAATTTTAAAGCATTCATCTTCATTTTTTATTAAGGGATCTGTATTTTCTTAGTAGACTCTCCATTCTTTGAGTCCACATTCCATAAAAATTCCTCTTTAATTTTAGATGTATGAAATTGGAATATGTTGGCTTAATTCTTTATTTTTCCTTTTATCTACTTTAGCAGTTTGAATATTTTTTACTATACATCACTATTTATTATAGTTGAAAAGTCATTTGTTCCTACTCATTTCTGTCACCCGAGATGAAATGACCTGACTAGAAAATATATTTGAGTTAATAAGAAACTTTGATGTGACTAGACATAAAAGAGTCAGAAAACATTAACTATTCTCTATAGTTATTTAGTCACTAAATTGTGTCCAACTCTTTCGCGACCCCAGGGACTGTAGCCTCCAAGGCTCCTCTGTCTATGGGATAGAGGATTTTTCAGTAAAGAATACTGAAGCGGGTTGTGATTTCTCTTCTCCAGGGGATCCTCCTGATCCAGGGATCCAATCTTTTCTCCTTCATGACAAGGGGATTCTTTATCACTGAGTCAGCTGGTAAGCCCATTTCTATACTAATAGTAACCACATTAGCAACTAAACTAGAAAATGTCCAGGAATAAATTAAAAATAAAGGATATATATGACAATCCAAAGCAAACATCATGATTTAATTATGTAAGTTGGGAGATGTATATTGGTATATACAATTATGTGTATTTTAAATTAAAATTTAAAAATGAGAGTATGTAAAGTTAATGATTATTCTCTTGTGATGTTGTACCAATTTTCTTTTACCAAATTTACTGTTGGCTGACTTTACAGTGGTAATAATGGTTGTGTACACAAAAAAGAAAAAGAGAAACAATAAATATATTTACTGACCTGATGAATGTTAATATCAAGATAAAGAAAGACTGTATAACTTAAATTTACTCTTCCATAATGGGGACTGACTAGATGTCCATCTTTCTATTTCCTCTTTCTCAGTGTAGGAGGACTGGAGCTGGGTTTGTACTGTTGAACATGGGTGATGAAATATCCTAAGTGATGTATGCTATTTTTCATGTTGGATTCTCCCGTGAGACTCTTGGCTCATTCTTTCTTTCTTAAAATGTAGCTGAATGCAGGATCCAGCAGAGGACACTGAGTAGGCACTTGGCGGAGGTGGAGCCACCAATTGGAAAAAAACACTGTTTCCTTAAGCACTGCTTGGTTGGCTACTCATGAAATGTCAATCAGGTTATGATAGAAGTAGATCAGATCAGATCAGATCACGACCCCATGAATTACAGCACGCCAGGCCTCCCTGTCCATCAGCACTCCTGGATAGAAGTAGAACTAACCTCAATCCCTTAAGCTACTAAACTTTTGGAGGTTTTTCTTTGCTTGTGTTTATCACCTATCCTAGCCTGATTAATATGTATATATGCAATGTGTCTATAATAAAATGTTTTCATTTCTTTTTTTTTTGAATGTTTCTTTTGATTTTAAAAGAGGAATTAATTGACAGCCTATATGCCCCATTTTCCTTTCTTCACATTATGCTTTCATCTCCAAAGTTTTCTTAGTCCACCCTTTCAACCACTATCTTAAAAATATGTTAAAATGAAGAAACCTCAAATGCAGATTTTTATAACTGTCAGTGGCTAATTTTGCCTGAATACTACTACATTATTGTATATCTCCAGCCAATGCATGATCCCATTTTCTGAATAGTCTTAAAATCTCCATTTTCCTCAAATTCCAAATCTACATCTTTACTTTGCCTTCAGAATATTGATTTGCCATGTAATGTCTTAAAAATTCCGAAGCCATTAACTCCCTCATCCTCCTTCTACCAGAACTGATATACATGTCTGCCTACATTTGTGTGTATATTTTCCCCATTGCCTCTTTATGTCTCCACTTCTTTCCTGCCATGGTAATTGTTAATTGTTTCCTCTGAATTGCATTTCCTTTTAGCTTTCTGGGACCCGTTCACCTCACAGAACATTGTCTCTCTTGTCACTTCTTATTGACACTCCTGCTTATGCACTGCCATTAACATTTTCTGTTAGTGATTTTTTTTGTTTGATTTTACTTGGCTTACCCCCTAAAAACAAGTAGCTCAACCTAATTATTGACAAATCATGTTTCCCCCTATCTCAATCTTCTGTTTCTGTGACTTTAAATTTGTTCTTAGAAAAATTATTAATAATCACTATAGTAATTTATATAACACATTCAATTTATAATTGCTTTATCCCATAAGCAGCATTTCTTGATTTTGAACACTTACTTATAATAACACCTTCAAAGACTAAATCTAGTCATTTTCTATTCTTTACCTCTGGACATCTTTTCCAAATTATTTAACACTTCTTTCCTGTTTCTTACTCTTACATATTCAGAATCTTTAGGATTTGAAGTCCTCTTTACTTGCTACACTCTCTCCCTGAGATAGCACATCTTTTCACACATCGATTTTCCATGATTTTGTCTCATGTTCCAGTTTTATTGGTAATCCAAATTTCTCTTTTATTTTTAAATTAATTTATTTATTTTAATTGGAGGCCAATTACAATATTGTAGTGATTTTTGCCATACATTTACATGAATCAGCCATGGGTGTACATGTGTCCCCCATCCTGAACCGCCCTCCCACTGCCTTCCCCATCCCATCCCTCAGGGTTGTCCCAGTGCACTGGCTTTGAGTGCCCTGTTTCATGCTGCGAACTTGGACTGATAATCTATTTCACATATGGTAATATACAAGTTTCAATGCTGTTCTCTCAAATCATCCCACCCTTGTCTTCTCCCACACAGTCCAAAAGTCTGTTCTTTATATCTGTGTCTCTTTTGCTGTCTCACATACAGGCTCATCATTACCATCTTTCTAAATTCCATATATATGCATTAATATACTGTATTGGTGTTTTTCTTTCTGACTTATTTCACTCTGTATAATGGCTCTAGTTTCATCCACCTCATTAGAACTGATTCAAATGCATTATTTTTAATGATTGAGTAATATTCCATTGTGTATATCTACCACAGCTTTCTTATCCATTCATCTGCTGATGGACATCTAAGTTGCTTCCATGTCCTAGCTATTGTAAATAGTCCTGTGATGAACATTGGGGTACACGTGTCTCATTCAATTTTGGTTTCTTCGGTGTGTATGCCCAGTAGTGGGATTACTGGGTCATATGGTAGTTCTATTTCCAGTTTTTTAAAGGAATCTCCACACTGTTCTCCATAGTGGTTGTACTAGTTTGCATTCCCACCAACAGTGTAAGAGGGTTCCCTTTTCTCCACACCCTCTCCAGCATTTATTGTTTGTAGAACTGTTGATAGCAACCATTCTGACCAGTGTGACATGGTACCTCTTTGTGGTTTTGATTTGCATTTCTCTGATAATGAGTGATGTTGAGCATCTTTTCATGTGTTAGCCATCTATGTCTTCTTTGGAGAAATGTCTGTTTAGTTCTTTGGCCCATTTTTTTTTTTACCTTTATTTATTTATTTATTTTTTAAAACTTTACAATATTGTATTAGTTTTGCCAAATATCAAAATGAATCCACCACAGGTATACCCATTTTTTGATTGGGTCTTTTATTTTTCTGGAATTGAGCTGCATGAGCTGCTTGTATATTTTTGAGATTAATTCTTTGTCAGTTGCTTCACTTGCTATTATTTTCTCACATTCTAAAGGTTGTCTTTTCACCTTGCTTATAGTTTCCTTAATTGTGCAAAAGCTTTTAAGTTTAATTAGGTCCCATTTGTTTATTTTTGCTTTTATTTCCATTACTTTGGGAGATGGATCATAGCGGATCCTGCTGTGATTTATGTTAAAGAGTGTTTTGCCTATGTTTTGCTCTAGGAGTTTTATAGTTTCTGGTCTAACATTTAGATCTTTAACCCATTTTGGGTTTATTTTTGTGTATGGTGTTAGAAAGTGTTCTAGGTGGTTGACCAGTTTCCCCAGCACCACTTATTAAAGAGATTGTCTTTTCTCCATTGTATATTCTTGCCTCCTTTGTCAAAGATAAGGTGTCTATAGGTGAGTGGATTTATCTGTGGGCATTCTATATATCTTCCACTATTATTGTGTTACTGTGAATTTCATCTTTGTTAGCATTTGCTTATGTATTGAGGTGCTCCCATGTTGGGTGCATATATATTTATAATTGTTATATCTTCTTCTTGGGTTGATCCTTTGATCATTATGTAGTATCCTTCTTTGTCTCTTTTCATGGTCTTTATTTCAAAAACTATTTTATCTGATATGAATATTGATACTCCTGTTTTCTTTTGGTCTCCATTTGCATAAAATATCTTTTTCCAGCCCTTCACTTTCAGTCTGTATGTGTCCCTTGATTTGAGGTGGATCTCTTGTAGACAGCATGTATAGGAGTCTTGTTTTTATATCCATTCAGCCAGTCTTTGTCTTTTGGTTGGGGCATTCAACCCATTTACATTTAAGGTAATTATTGATGAGTATGATCCCATTGCCATTTACTTTGTTGTTTTGAGTTCAATTTTATAAAGCTTTTCTGTGTTTCTTGTCTAGAGAAGATCCTTTAGCATTTGTTGAAGAGCTGGTTTGGTGGTGCTGAATTCTCTCAGCTTTTGCTTGTCTATAAAGCTTTTGATTTCTCCTTCGTATTTGAATAAGATCCTTGCTGGGTATAGTAATCTGGGTTGTAGGTTTTTCTCTTTCATCACTTTAAGTATCTCCTGCCATTCCCTTTTGGCCTGAAGAGTTTCTATTGAAAGATCCTTATGTGGATCCCCTTGTGTGTTATTTGTTGCTTCTTCTTTGTTGCCTTTAATATTTGCTCTGTGTTTGATCTTAAATTTGATTAACATGTGTCTTGGGGTGTTTCACCTTGGGTTTATCCTGTTTGGGACTCTGGGTTTCTTGGACTTGGGTGTCTATTTCCTTCCCCATTTTAGATAAGTTTTCAACTTTTATCTCTTCAAATATTTTCTCATGCCTTTTCTTTTTGTCTTCTGTTTCTGGGACACCTATGATTCTGATGTTGGGGCATTTAATAATGCCCCAGAGGTCTTTGAGGTTGTCCTCATTTCTTTTAATTCTTTTTTTTTTTCCTTTCAGCTTCATTTATTTCCACAAGTCTGTCTTCCACCTCACTTATTGTATCTTCTGCCTCATTCTACTGTTGGTCCCTACAAAGTGCTTTTGATCTCAGTTATTGCATTATTCCTTATTGATTGAAGCGTCTTTATTTCTTTTAGGTCCTTGTTAAACATTTCTTGCATCTTCTCAATCTTTGTCTTTAGTCTATTTATCTGTAACTCCATTTTGTTTTCAAGATTTTGGATCATCTTTACTACCATTATTCTGAATTATTTTTCAGATAGACTCCCAATCTCCTCCTCTTTTGTTTGGTGTGGTGGGTATTTATCATGTTCCTTTACCTGCTGAATATTTCTCTGTCTTTTCATTTTGTTTAGATTTCTGTGTTTGGGGTGGCCTTTCTGTAGGCTGGAAGTTTGTGGTTTCTCTTTTTGTGGAGGTTGCTCTCTGTGAATGGGATTGGACTAGTGACTTGTCAAGGATTCCTGGTTAGGGAAGCCTGTATCAGTGTTCTGGTGGGTAGAGCTGAATTTCTTCTCTCTGGAGTACAATGAAGTGTCCAGTAGTGAATTTTTGGGTGTCTATGGGTTTGGCATAACTTTGGGTAGCCTGTATTTTAATGCTCAATGCTGTGTTCCTGCATTGCTGGAGAATTAGCATGGTGTGTTTTGCTCTGGAGCTTGTTGGCTCTTGGGTGGAGCTTGGGTTTCATTGTAGGCATGGAGGCCTTTGGATGTGCTCTTGTTGATCAATGTTCCCTGAAATCAAGAGTTTTCTGGTGTTCTCAAGTTTTGGATTTAAGCCTCCTGCCTCTGGCATTCAGTCTTATTATTACAGTATCCTCAAGACTTCTCTATCCATACAGCACTGATGAAAAAACATCTAGATTGATGGTGAAAATATTTTCCACAGAGAGGTCCACAGAGTTACATGGAGAAGAGAATAAGGAGGAAGGAGATAAAGGTGACCAGGAGGAGAGGCTGCTGCTGCTGCTAGGTTGCTTCAGTCGTGTCCGACTCTGTGTGACCCCATAGACAGCAGCCCAACAGGCTCCCCTGTCCTTGGGATTCTCCAGGCAAGAAAATTGGAGTGGGTTGCCATTTCCTTCTCCAATGCATGAAAGTGGAAAGTGAAAGTGAAGTCACTCAGTTGTGTCTGACTCTTCGCGACCCCATGGACTGCAGCCCACCAGGCTCCTCCGTCCATGGGATTTTCCAGGCAAGAGTACTGGAGTGGGGTGCTGAGGGGAAGTCAAAAAGAGAGAGAGAAATCTAGCCAGTATTCAGTTCCCTAAGTGTTCTCCGCAGCCTGGAACACCCAAAGAGATTCACAGAGTTAAGTAGAGAAGAGAAGGAGGGAGGAGAAAGAGTTGACCTGGGCAGAAAAGGGAGAGTCAGAAAGGGAGAGAGCAATCAAGCCAGTAATCACACCCCTAAGTGAAAATGGATACTGAAGATTTTATTCTTAAAGGTACAAAATTGAAAACAAATACCAAAAAGCAAAGATTAAAAGTCTAGAGTGGAGGTTAGACTCTCGAAAATGCAATATTAGAAATATAGAACAAAATCAATCACAAAAATTATAACATATTATATAATTATATATTATAATATATAATTATATATTATATTATAATCAATTATAATTATATAAATATAATTATGTAATATTATATTATAATATTATATATTAAATAATATATATGATGTGTATAATATTATATATTATATAATATATTATATATTTATATAAACATACTTTATATTATATATTTATATTATATTTAATATAATATGTAATATATATTATATATAATATATAAAACATTATAAATATAATAAATAAATGTACATATTTATATTTATATAAATATATTAATATATTATATATAATACATATTAATATGTTATATTAATGTATTATATATAATAATGATGATATTAATATAATAAATATATATGATATATATTTTATATAACAATTATAAAGACACATAATTATATAATTATAATAACATATATAAATTATGTTATATATAACAATTATATATAATTATAAATATATATTGTATATATTCTATATTCCATATATATATAATTATATGATATATTATATTATATATATATGAAATTTGCTTTAAAACAGAGTTTTTTTTGGCAAGGTATAAATGAAAATTAATGGAGTAATAAAGAACTTAAAAATAAAAAAAATTAAAAATGTTAATAATAAAAATATATCTAAGAATTTCTCTAGAGCTGTTGTGGGCATTACAGGGGCAGTTCAGTTTCAGACAGTTCCTTTTTCAAGCTTGTACTTCTTCTTAAGGTCTATAGCCCCCCTCCAATGCTTAGTCATTGTTAACTACAGGGTTTTAATCTGTTCCACCTGTCACTTCCAGAGAAGTTCCCTCTTTGTTTCTTTTGGCTGCCTCTGTTTGCAAGTCTCATCAGTGTCTAATTTCTGCCCTGACACAAGGAGGCAAAGATGGTCACTTATTTAGGCTCACTTGTTCAGTTGTGTTGTGGGGAGGGATGGTGGTGGTTTAATTGCTAAGTCATGTTCGACTCTTGTGACCCCTTGGACTGCAGCCTGCCAGGCTCCTCTGTCCATAGGATTCTCTAGGCAAGAGTACTGGGGTGGGTTGCCATTTCCTTCTCCAGGGGATCTTCCTGACCCAGGAATCAAACCCGGGTCTCCTGTACTTCAGGCAGATTCTTTACCAACTGAGCTCCAGGGAAACTCAGGGAGGAACACTGCAAACAAATATCTCTGGCGTATGTAAAGAGTCCTTTCAGTATATAGACCACACTGGGTTTGCCCCAGCTCACAGCAGTGTGGGCTTTCCCAACCTACACTGCTCAGGCTCCAGGTTGCTCTGCAAGGGTACTGTCCAAAGTGGGCCCTGCATTTTATGTACTTCCCAGGTCTGAGCTGCTCAGATTCGGGATCTTGGGTACTCCGCAAGGGCACAGACTCAGTTGGGCATGCGTTTTTTGCCTTTCCCAGGTCCAAGCAGCTCACATGAACAGGTGCTTGGCAAGCACTGTCCCAGGTGGTCCATGTGTCTTAGTCACCTCCCCGGGTGCGCCGGGAGAGCATCATCTCAGGTGTGCTGTGTCTCCTCTGGGGAGCTGATCTCTGGCTGCAACCCTCTTGGCAGATGTGAACTGTCCAGGATCCCAGGAAGACTTGATTAGCAACTGGGAGCCTGCTCACAGTTTGGTGGAGGATGCCAGTCTCTGGGGCTGAGATTGCCCCTCACCTTCCAGATCTGGCTATCGCTCACCTGCCTCTCTGCCCCTGGCGTGTGGAGGGGCCTGTACGCAGCCAGCTAGCTCTCCTTTGGTTTGCTTAATCCTTTGTTCTGTGAGCAGGCCAAGCTGTGTCTTAGGTTAGAGCTTTTCGCAGGAAAGTTCTCTCTCTCTTTTTTTCTCTCTCTCTGGTTATCCCACAGTTTGGGTTGCTAGCTCCTTCAGTTTGTCCTCAGGGTATTCAGGCCTGGTGCTTACCCTAAGAATGCAACCCGCACCTCCTTGTCCAGCTCTCTGGTGGATGCAAGCACCTGGGCTACTTCTCTGCTGGGAGTTGTGCTTAGGCACTTTTTTTTTTTTCCCCTCCCAGTTATGTTGCCCTCTGAGATTCCAAAACTCCCCACAGACCTGCTGATGAGAGGGTTTCCTGATGTTTGGAAACTTCTCCTTCATGACTCCCTCCCCAGGATGAATCTCCATCCCCAAGTCTTTTGTCTCTCTTTTTGTTCTTTATAGTTTGTCCTACCTCTTTTCAAAGAGAATGAGCTGCCTTTCTGGGTGCCTGATGTCCTTCACCAGCATTCAGAAGTTGGTTTGTGGAAGTTGCTCAGCATTCAAAGAATCTTTTCATGAATTTGTGGAGGAGAAAGTGGTCTCCCTCTTATTCCTCTACCATCCTTGGACACCTCCCCCAATTTCTCTTTTAAAATAAAGCTATCTATATACTATAAAGAAATATAAACCCATTTCAGTATTCTTGCCTGGGAAATCCCATGGACAGAGGAGCCTGGTGGGCTATAGTCCATGGGGTTGCAAAAGAGTCAGATGACTTATCAAAAAATTAATATTAAAAGTATTTGAATTTAAATACTTTTGATGCACACCATGGAGGGTCTGGAAGAGTTTATCTATCTTGTGAGTCAGGAAATGTAAGTTCTGATTTCTGCTTTATTTCAGTTCCCCTCCCCCCCATAACACACTTGCAAGTGAAACTTATTTTCAGTTTATTATTTTAAACCTCGTTTCACAAAGATATTTCACATTTGAATACTTTGTTGTTGTTGTCATTTTTTAATTAATTTATTTCAATTGGAGAATAATTACAATATTGTGATTCTTTTTGCCATGCATTGACAACAAAACCAATGAAAATATAATTTTTTTCTCTACTCTTCCCCTTCTCAGTAAATGACATTACTCTCCACTGAACCATTAGAAACATTTTCTAGTCTCTTGATTTTTTTTTTCTTTTTTTCATTCCCATGGACATTTTATCAACAAGTCTTCATTTATAATTCCAAAATACATTTCAAATTTTCCAGCTCTCAAATTGCCATTGTCTCTACCCTATTCTAAGTCTCTCTTTTGTTTCCATGCATGAAAGTGAAGTCGCTCAGTCGTGTCCGACTCTTTGGGACCCCATGGACTGTAGCCTACCAGGCTCCTCTGTCCAAGGGATTTTCCAGGCAATAATACTGGAGTGGATTGCCATTTCCTTCTCCAGGGGATCTTCGCGACCCAGAGATCGAACCTGGGTCTCCTGCATTGTAGACAGATGCTTTACTGTCTGAGCCACCAGGGAAGTAAGCGTTTCCGTGCATAGCAGAGGCAAATTAAATCTGAAAGTCAAACTTGTCACTTTGATACTTAGTCTAGTCAATGCTTTCATTTTACTGAAAATGAAACCAACACTGCTTCAGTAGACCAGGAGGCTCTGTTTACTTGGGGTTTACCTCTCTGTGAAGCCTCACCTCACTCTCCATATTTACCTCTATGTATTTGCCCTATATGGTCCTTCTTTCAATTATTTAAAAATGCCAAACTTTTAAGTAGTGACTGCATTTTTCTGTGTCATTCCTCAGCTTGATCTGCTGTAGCATTGAAAAAATTTTCTAACAGTTAATCTCTGCCTTTTCAGATTTCTACTTAAAGGAAACTTTCTCAAAAAGAACTTTCATGAACACTTTTTTTATGAATCATGCTTCACTGATAAGTCTTGAACAGTTTTTTAAAAATAAGAAATACTTACATGTTTTATTGTAGTTGTGTGTGGAGGGAGACTAGAGTGTTGGCTGTTATAATCTCCTCTAAATTTTAATATAAAAAAGCAAGTATCATGCCATTTTTCTAGTACTGTGAATACAGTACTGACAATAGTATTTGTCATTAAGTAGGTTTTGATAAATGTTGGTTGTATATAAGAATAATAGTAACAATATTATTATGAGTATAAATAAAACAAATTAATAATACAAATTTGTAAAGCTAATGGGACTTCCCTGGTAGCTCAGTTGGTAATGAATCTGCCTGCAAGGCAGAAGAACCTGGTTCAATCCTTGGGTTGGGAAGATCCCCTGGAGGAGGGCATGGCAACCCACACTGGTATTCTTGCCTGGACAATTCACATGGACAGAGGAGCCTGATGGGCTACAGTCCATGGGGTCACAAAGAGTTGGACACGACTGAGAGACTAAGCACAAGCACGTAAAGCAAATAAAAACCTGACTAGGATCCTACGTTAAGTTCCTAAGTCTATCACTAAAGGTATTTCTATTTTAGCATAATGCGTCTCTTCAAATCACTATTTTCCAGATGATCATAGTTTATTTTACTTGTATGTCAGTTTCCTTCAAAGTTTTGCTTAAAAAGAGATATGTCTAATAATATTCTGCAACAATATATTGAGTCATTTAACTTCAATACAAAGACTAGAATATTACCCTGCTATAATGCTATTCACAGCAATACAGATGGACCTAGGGGTTGTCATACTGAGTGAATTGAGTCAGAAAGAAATAGGAATATTATATGGTATCACTTATATGAACAATTGAAAAAGAAATGATACAAGTTAACTTATTTACAAAACAGAAACAGACTCACAGACTTAGAGAATGAATTTACTGATACCAGGGGGAAGAATGGAGAGAAGGGACAGTTAAGAGTTTGGGATGGGCAAGTATATATTGTTATATTTAAAATAGATGACCAGCAAAGAGCCACTGTATACCACAGGGAACTCTGCTCAATTTTATATAACAACCTAAGTGGGAAAATAATTTGAAAAAGAATAGACTCATGTATAACTGAATCACTTTGTTGCACATCTGAAGCTATCACAACATTGTTAATCAAGTGTAAGCTGATATAAAATAAAAAGTTAAATAAGAAAAGAAATAAAATGTTAGTAGAAATAACTATATTAAAAAGTAAAAAAAAAATATATATGTATTCTGTCATTCGTATATGTCAACTTCATTTTGATTCCTATTATACATTAAATATTGATTTCATCTTTTTATGTTCATCACGTATGTGTGCATTCTTTTCACATTAACCTGTGTGCTTATGTTTTTACTCAGTTGGATCTTATTTAATATATACATTGAATTCATACATTGAATATCTATTTGGAGTGATGCTATATATATATATTTACATGTAGAAGTAAAATTTGGCACTTTTAAAATGAATCTTCTTATCTTTATTAAGATTGTCATGTTTCTTGTTCTTAGTAATTAACTTTTGTATATGTATATATATGTATATAAATTTTCCATATTCTCTTTGATTATGGCTTATTATAGGATATTGAATATATTTCCCTATGTTATACTATAGGACCTGTTGTCTATCTTTTTTATATAAGATAGTGTGTATATTTTAATCCCAACCTCCTAATTTACCCTTTCCCTCACCCTCTCCCCCCTTTAACCAAAAGTCTGCTTTCTAGGTCTGAGTCTATTTTTTGTTTTGTAAATAAGTTCATTTCTGTCATGTTTTAGATATCACATATAAGTGATATCATATAGTATTTGTATTTACTTCACTTAGTATCATAATCTCTGTATCCATCCATGTTGCTGCAAATAGCATTATTTTATACTTTTAAATGGCTGAGTCGTATTTCACTGTGGTTATATATACGACATCTTCTTTATCCGTTCATCTGTCAGTGGATATTTAGCTTGTTTCCTTGTCTTAGGTATTGTAATCAGAAAAACTTATTTTTTTAATTGAAGTATAATTGACATACAATATTGGTTTAGTTTCACATATACAATATAGAGATTCAACATTTGTGTATATTGCAAAATGATCACCACAATAAATCCGGTTACCTTCTGTCACCATACAAAGCTAATACAATATCATTGACTGTATTCCCCATGCTCTGCATAATATCCCCATAATGAATTCTATAACCAGAAGTTTGTATCTCTTGATTTTCTTCACCTTTTTTGCTCCTCACCATCCTCTCTCCCTTCTAGCAACTATTGATCTATTCTTTGTATCTGAGTCTGAGTTTTGCTTTGTTTTGCATATTTGTGTTGCTTATTTAGGTTCCACATGTGAGTGAACTCATGTGATGTCCGTCTTCGTCTATCTTTGAAGCCTATTCTTAATAAGATTGTCCTTTTGGCTCATTGGCTCCTGTGGTAGACATTTTCCCCCCAATACTAACTTTGTTCATGCCCATCCAAAATTACTTTGTGCTCCTAAAGCAGTTTTCAATCAAAAATGCTATCTTCTAGTCTACTGAAATTAGCAAATTCCTCTGGCAGTTCTACTTTTTATTTTAGTTTGTAAATCTAGTTTCCATGTCTGTTTTTCAGTCTTGGTTATTGCTCTTATTTTTAATATCAGAAAATGATCAAGATATTTTTAATTTAATGTGTTTTTTACTTATTTTTGTGGTAACTTTTTATTTTATTTTTTTTTATTTTTAGGATACTGATTTTCCAGAAACATACATATAGCTATTAATTTTCTATTAAAGAATATTGAAATGAATGTCCATGGAGTTTTCCAGGTATGAATACTGGTGTCGGTAGCCATTCACTTCTCCACGGGTTCTTTCTAAACCAGGGATCAAACCTGTGTCTCTTGCATTGAAGGCATGTTCTTTACAGTCTGAGCCACCAGGGAAACCCCTATAAAGTATCAGTAAGCTTCAAAAAGTCCTCAAATATTAATTGGAATTTTTTTCTTTTAAGGCTAGAGTTCATCCTATAATGCTTCTGCCAGATAATTATCTTTTATCTGTTTAGATATCATGAAAGACCTCAGTGTCATGGTAGAATATAAATATTTCAATTGTTTTCCACATATTAAGGCTCAATCTTTCTCCCAATAAGTTGCTCTTTTGAGCTTCTTATTGTCTGTTTTTGTGTATGTGAAATTCCTTCAATTTTGAAGTCAATTTTCATGCCCACAATCCTGTTCTGGGAAACAAGTCATAGAAACATATGTCTCCTTTTTCATGTCATAAAAAAGGAACAACAAAAAAAAAATCACAAAAATTAAAAGGTGTAACTTTAAACTTATCACCAAATCTTTCTCAGGGACCAGGGACAATTACAAAATTGTTGACTCAAAGAATACTATAAAAAGCAATGATCAGCATTCTAGAACCATGTTTTAAATATTTTAAAGGTGCTTTAAAATAGAGTCTCTTTAGAAAAACTCAATTAAAAAGAATGTAGAATTCTTGTATATTTTGCTAAGATAAACAAACCAAGGCTCAGATAGAGCAGTGAGTTTGAGGACCGCCTTAAAAATGGATGTTCTCTAAGGAAAACTCCTGAAGATAAAAATAGAGAGCTGTCAGTAGGAAACTCAAGATTGATTCTAATTGACATTTTGGATCACAGAAGAAGCTGATTTCTAGGATAACCTTAAGAAAGGAAGAGAAACAAAAAATAATACACACGTGTTTCCCCGGAGAGACAGAGAATAATAAGAAATAAAAGGTTGTGTCATTTAAACTATATGTAATACATGCTTTAGACATTCATAAAGCAAAATTAATCCTGGATGTAAATGGAGGAAAAGATGAAGAAAAAAAAAAAAAAACAGGAAAATATTTTAAAAAGTAGAGATTTCTGTAACTTTAAAAAAAAAAAAATGTTCAAACTGAACCTTGCCTGTGGATATTTATGGAGTATATGTTGGCTTTCATTCAAGGTCCTGCTCTTAGTTCCCCTAGGATCAATTCACTCCAAAATAAATTTAAAAGATGGCTCACATAGTATTTTAAAACATCTGTCAAAATGGAAGTTGAAGTTTTCATACGTCTTTACAATGCTGAGTATTGCAAGGTACATTCACAGTGCTTTTGTTTTTTTAAAAAAACATCTCAGGGTATTTATTTTATTTAATTTACACACATATTTTATTAAATGCATTTTTCAGGTTGGGGCTTCCCAGGTAGCTCAATGGTAGCAAATCTGCTTGCCAATGGAGGAGATGCAGGAGATGCGGGTTCAGTCCCTGGGTTGGAAAGATCCCCAGAAGGAAATGGCAACCCACTCCAGTATTCTTGCCTAGAAACTCCCATGGACAGAGAAGCTTGTGGCCTACAGTCCACAGAGCTGCTGAGTTAGACATGACTGAGCTACTGACCTGGAGAAGGCAATGGCACCCCACTCCAGTACTCTTGCCTGGAAAATCCCATGGACGGAGGAGCCTGGTAGGCTGCAGACCATGGGGTCTCGAAGAGTCAGACACGACTGAGCGACTTCACTTTCACTTTTCCCTTTCATGCACTGGAGAAGGAAATGGCAAGCCACTCCAGGGTTCTTGCTTGGAGAATCCCAGGGACGGGGGAGCCTGGTGGGCCGCCGTCTATGGGGTCGCACAGAGTTGGACATGACTGAAGCAACTTAGCAGCAGCAGCAGCAGCAGAGCTACTGAGCACGATACATTCTTGAAATACCAGATGCATATTTAATTTTTCTCTCTCCCTTCCACCTACGTAACAAATATAAGCTATGCTAAAGAATGGGAAACATATTTTAAAGCACATTGGGAGAAAATAAACTCATGTATAACCAAATGGATTTATCTTTCATGTTCCTAGGGCATTTTTTTTTAATCCATCTTTTAGTCAAAGAATATCTGTTCCTTGAAACTACCTTCTCTTTAATGACATCAGCAAGATCTGAAATATCCTCTATCCCTTCCTGGTTTAAATTGCTATAAAGGAATATAACATTAAAGATCAAATTATCATGGATCAAAAATATGTGTTTCATGTTGAATTGTTTACACTATAATGTAAATGGGACTTCATTATTGCTATTGACTTTATATCCTAACATAAAACAATATCAGTAAACCAATAAAGAACTTTTCTTTATTCTAATTCTCCATTTTTTCCCTCTAATCTATAGCATATCAACACAGGTTTGTGTGTCATTAAATGAGTATCTGTGACAGAGTATCTAATGATTATTTTTATTAATCAGTTGAAATAAACTAATAAGTTGTTTTGATACTCTATGTTCATTTATTAGCCAGTCTGTTTCTCATCAAGAAATAGTTTAGTATTATATTCTGTGATCATATAAATTTGGGAAAATCTTATTTCTTCTTTCCATGGTGTTTTTTTGTTTTAAGACAATAAGGACCTTTATCTTAAAGATATACATATTTAAAAACTTGTTTAATCTAGGGTTTCCTTAATTTATTGTCAGTGAAAAACAGATTATTTCATCATCTAAAGTTTTCCAAACTTGGGAAATGACATATTACAACTAATAAAGGCATAAGTTATTAATAAATTATTTATTAAATTAATAAAAACATATACTGTATAAAATGTGTGTATATATATATATATATGGATATTTTAATAGTGTTTTATGAGTTAATGCACATGAATAGTGGATTAAGACCCCAGGAAAAAGAATCATATCTATATAGGAGAGAAAGTAAGACAGTAAAGATGGATAAATCCATAAGGTGAAAAGTTACTTTAACTAACGTTTTTATGTAATCCATTTTTGTGTGAAAGGCAGTGTTCTATGACTCAGTTCAGTTCAGTTCAGTTCAGTCGCTCAGTTGTGTCCAACTCTTTGTGACCCCATGAATCGCAGCATGCCAGGCCTCCCTATGCATCACCAACTCCTGGAGTTGACTCAGACTCATGTCCATCGAGTCAGTGATGCCATCCAGCCATCTCATCCTCTGTCGTCCCCTTCTCCTCCTGCCTCCAATACCTCCCAGCTTCAGAGTCTTTTCCAATGAGTCAACTCTTTGCATGAGGTGGCCAAAGTACTGGAGTTTCAGCTTTAGCATCATTCCTTCCAAAAAAAATCCCAGGGCTGATTTCCTTCAGAATGGACTGGTTGGATCTCCTTGCAGTCCAAGGGACTCTCAAGAGTCTTCTCCAACACTACAGTTCAAAAGCATCAATTCTTCAGTGCTCAGCTTTCTTCAGAGTCCAACTCTCACATCTATACATGACCACTGGAAAAACCATAGCCTTGACTAGATGGACCTTTGTTGGCAAAGTAATGTCTCTGCTTTTCAATATGCTATCTAGTTTGGTCATAATTTTTCTTCCAAGGAGTAAGCGTCTTTTAATTTCATGGCTGCAGTCACCATCTGTAGTGATTTTGGAGCCCAGAAAAATAAAGTCTGACACTGTTTCCACTGTTTCCCCATCTATTTCCCATGAAGTGATGGGACCAGATGGCATGGTCTTCGTTTTTTATGACTAATGGACATATTAAATACATACACACATATACAGACACAAAGGGCTTTTATATATGATCATAGCTCAGTTGGAAAAGAATCCACCTGCAGTGCAGGAGACCCTGGTTCTATTCCTGGGTGGAGAAGATCCCCTAGAGAAGGGATAGGCTACCCACTTCAGTATTCTTGGGCTTGCCTTGTGATTCAGCTGGTAAAGAATCTCTCTGCAATGTGGGAGACCTGGGTTCGGTCCCTGGGTTGGAAAGATCCCCTGAAGAAAAGGCTACCCAATCCATATTTTGGCCTGGAGAATTCCATGAACAGTATAGTCCGCTGGGTCCCAAATAGTTGGACACCAATGAATGACTTTCATTTTCCTATAGTAAGTGTCTTAGAATAGGGTAAGTCAGAAATGTATGTGTTTGAGTATGCCTGAGAGAGAGAGTTTTCCAAATCTGGGGGCATACTGAGAGCAGCACTTTCACAGCATCATCTCCCAGGATTTGAAATAGCTCAACTGGAATTCCATCACCTCCACTAGCTTTGTTCGTAGTGGTGCTTTCTAAGGCCCACTTGACTTCACATTCCAGGATGTCTGGCTCTAGGTGAGTGATCACACCATTGTGATTATCTTGGTCATGAAGCAAATTTGGAAAAATCAGAAGTGGCCATAGGATTGGAAAAAGTCAATTTTCATTCCAATCCCAAAGAAAGGCAATGCCAAAATGCTCAAGCTACTGCACAATTGCACTCATCTCACACGCTAGTAAAGTAATGCTCAAAATTCTCCAAGCCAGGCTTCAGCAATACGTGAGCCATGAACTTCCAGATGTTCAAGATGGTTTTAGAAAAAGCAGAGGAACCAGAGATCAAATTGCCAACATCCGCTGGATCATGGAAAAAGCAAGAGAGGTCCAGAAAAACATCTATTTCTGCTTTATTGACTATGCCAAAGCCTTTGACTGTGTGGATCACAATAAATTGTGGAAAATTCTGAAAGAGATGGGAATACCAGACCACCTCACCTGCTTCTTGAGAAACCTGTATACAGGTCAGGAAGCAACAGTTAGAACTGGACATGGAACAGCAGACTGGTTCCAAATAGAAAAAGGAGTATGTCAAGGCTGTATATTGTCACACTGCTTATTTCACTTATATGCAGAGTACATCATGAGAAACGCTGGGCTGGAAGAAGCACAAGCCAGATTCAAGATTGCCAGGAGAAATATCAATAACCTCAGATATGCAGATGACACCACCCTTATGGCAGAAAGTGAAGAGGAACTAAAAAACCTCTTGATGAAAATGAAAGATGAGAGTGAAAAAGTTGGCTTAAAGTTCAACATTCAGAAAGCTAAGATCATGGCATCTGGTCCCACCACTTCATGAGAAATAGACGGGAAAACCATGTTAGACTTTATTTTGGGGGGCTCCAAAATGACTGCAGATGGTGACTGCAGCCATGAAATTAAAAGACGCTTACTCCTTGGAAGGGAAGTTATGACCAACCTAGATAGCATATTCAAAAGCAGAGACATTACTGTGCCAGCAAAAGTCCATCTAGTCAAGGCTATGGTTTTTCCAGTGGTCATGTATGGATATGAGAGTTGGACTGTGAAGAAGGCTGAGCACTGAAGAATTGATGCTTTTGAACTGTAGTGTTGGAGAAGACCCTTGAGAGTCCCTTGGACTGCAAGGAGATCCAACCAGTCCATTCTAAAGAAGATCAGTCCTGGGTGTTCTTTGGAAGAACTGATGCTAAAGCTGAAAGTCCAACTGACCTGACAGAGAGAGAGGAAGAGTGAATGTATGTTGTATATTTGTATATATGGCCCTGGAAGGAGCTTCCCTGCTGTCTGGGATGGTAAAAAAAATCTGCCTGCAATTCAGGAGACCCAGGTTCAATCCCTGGGTTGTGAAGATCCCCTAGAGAAGGGAATGGACCTTCTAGAAAAGGGTATACCTGGAAAGAGACCTTAAAGATGGACAGAGAGTTGACAGATCAGTAAACCTGCCTCCTTGGTCCGGTTGTCCAGAGCAGCCACTGCCCCTTCTATTGTGTTTTTCTACCCATATCTTTTACAGAATATCATCCCAGTGATGTTTTCTGAATTTTCAAGAATAAATCAGTTCAGTTCAGTCACTCAGTCTTGTCCGACTCTTTGCGACCCCATGAATCGCAGCACACCAGGCTTCCCTGTCCATCACCAACTCCCGGAGATCACTCAAACTCACGTCCATTGAGTCGGTGAAGCCATCCAGCCATCTCATCCTCTGTCATCCCCTTCTCCTCCTGCCCCCAATCCCTCCTAGCATCAGAGTCTTTTCCAATGAGTCAACTCTTCACATGAGGTGGCCAAAGTAAATTCCTTAGGGCAGTATTTTCTTATGTATAAAATTTATAGTGCATCCATGCTATACAGGGGGCTTCCCAAGTGGTACAGAAGGGGAAAAAATGGAAGCAGTGGCAAATTTCATTTTGGAGGACTCCAAAATCACTGTGATGTGGCTTCAGCCTTGAAAGTAAAAGATACCTGCTTTTTGGAAGGAAAGCTATGACAAACCTAGACAGTATATTAAAAAGCAGAGACATCACTTTGTCAAGAGAAGTCTATACAGTCAAAGCTGTAATTTTTTCAATAGTCATGTATGGATGCGAGAGCTGGATCATAAAGATTGAGCACCTAAGAGTTGATACTTTTCAACTGAAGTGCTGCAGCAGACTCTTGAGTCCCTTGGACTATAAGGAAATCAAACAAGTGAATTCTAAAGGAAATCAATCCTGAATATTTATTGGAAGGACTGATACTGAAGCTGAAGCTCCAATATTTTGGCCACCTGATGTGAAGAGATGACTCAGTGAAAAAGACCCTGATGTTGAGAAAAATTGAAGGCAAAAGAAAAGGGAATGGCAGAGGATGAGTTGATTGGACAGTATCACCAATTAAATGGATATGAATTTGAGCAAACTCCTAGAGATAGTGGAGGACATATGAGCCTGGTGGTCTATAACCCATGGGGTTGCAAAAGTAGCCACTGAACAGCATCCTATACAATTTCCCTAAGCCACTATTTCATTTAAGCTGTGTTTATTCTCACATTTTCTTTTTGTGTTATGACCATAGCTGAGTGGGTTTAAGTGACAGAGAAAAAGAAGTAATTAATCATCCCCTATTTCAGAATGGACATTTGGGTTCTGAGTATTTTATGTCAATCACAGATCTTAGGAAAACTTACCATCTATTGGACTGTACTTTCTGTTCTGAATTGTTCCTCAATCCTGATATGATTTGTCTTTTTCTTAAACCTGGATCTTAAAATTTTAGGTTATATATATATTAATATTTATGTTCATACTTATATACACACATATATATGTTAGTGTGTAATGTGTAGTGAGTTGATCACATGATTTAGTTTCATCAATTAACTAATTATGCACATAAAATAATCAATTACAAGAGCTATTTATACCATGTTTTATTAGTATTTTGACACTTCTATTTGAAGCTAATCCTTCACTATGGCATTTTAATTCTTATTAATATTGATTGATATTCATATGACTATCAAGAGAATTTTTTTTCTGTTTGTGTCATCTACTTTTCTGATGCTTTACCTTATACGCTAAGACCAAACTAAATAGAAGATGTTTCATATGCCCCTAATATTGAATAAATTCTAACAGGCATCCCAGGAGATGTAATATGTTGTTTCTGCTTGAAACAACAATATTTCAAATATAGTAAAAAGAAAACAAATATAACTTTATTTGTATTTATTGAAAATATTTGAGTTCTTTAAAAATTCAAAATTGTTAAAGAAGAATGCATCCTTATCATATATATGATGTTAAAATTTTAAATATATATATTTTCAGAAATTAAATAAATTATTTAAAAGCAGTTTTCTCCCTCTTTCTCACCAAGTCTCTGTAGGGATTTATGTTCTTAAACAACATACTACCTTTTGCCAAAAGGAAAATCTATGACTTAAAGCATTAAACAAAAGGGTTAGAAAACATGATTCTGAACTTATTCCTTTTTTTCTCAATTGATTTTGTACATTGCTTTGAAGTGTAATGTAAATTGTATGTTAATTTTAATTATCATTATTCAGTAGTGTTATTCTTAATTCCCATCATGAAATGCTGTGATAAAATTCATAGAAGACAAGCATAAACATAAGAGTCTCTCTGGGTGGCTCTTATATTTTTTGTACATAAGAAGAACAACTTCAGTTTTATCAATTTTTCTGTCTTTCCCACCTTAAACATATCATATGAATTCAGCATCTTCTGATTCATAAGTTATTTTGCTCCCATCAACCTATGATGCAATGCCCCTCCAGCACAATGAAATATTAAACATTAAAATTGTATTAAATATGAACTATTATTCCATTACACAGATGGGGAAACTAACATCTAGGAAAGCTGAGTTGCGTCCTCAATGTTATATAGAATATCAATTTAGGAACTGAATGAAGAAAAGTATTGGAACTGTATACATCCTTTCTATTACTATTCCAGTGTTATCAGTAAAATAGAAGGGGTTTAGGATTTTATAAAATCTTCTGGGGACAAAGTCTATTTAAGCATCATTGTGAGTTCATATTGGTGCTTAGTAATTAAATTTAACGTGAACTTTAGAAAGCATATTTTATAGCATCATTTCCCAGAAAACTGCTTCAAGAAGCATAATAGTCCCTGAACCAGAATACAGAAAACATGGGTTCAGTTTTTAACTCTTTTTTTTTTGGTTAATAAAATAAACTGTCATTTAGTAATGGCCTTCTATACCACATAGTGGCTATGCCTATCAAAACAAATCATGTGCTTGGAAATCTACTGAAAATTTTGAACCATTTATTTATATTTTTATATTAATTCTACTTTAAAGTTTTTTTTTTTTGTAGTTCTTTTTATCTTTTTGTTTGTTTGCTTTGATTAGATGTTGTGATGATAACAACTAAAGTCTCATTCTAATGCTGGAGCAATGATCATCTTTTCTAGTTGATACCAGGAGAGGCTTTAGAAATTTCATAGCTCCACAAGAAAAAATTGGACACCTTTCATTTTGTTCCATTGTACATATAAATTAGCCTATTTCCTATGCTCTTCAGATATTAGTGGTTATTAATATACTAATCAGAGAAGGAAGAAGAAAACAAGAAGCAGAGGATCTGATGATGCATAAGTACATTAGGCATTTAAATTATGAAAACTGAGCTTTAGTATGTGAACTTGATCTCCCCAGGCATATGTGAGTAAAGAACACGAAGTTTAGAAGCAGGGGACTATTTGTTAAAACACTCCCTGCAAATGTACAACCTTGCCAAAATGTGGAATATTTCAACTAAAGGGTTTAGGCATTTTTCCAAAATAAGTTTAACAGTGACATCGTAGAGCTGAGTATTTGATGTAATGGACAGGAGATAAGTTGTGCTGACTAAGAAAGTGGAAAGAAAGAATCAAATCATCTAACATATATATGAATAAATATGTGGACAGTGGAAAGGAGAAAAGAAGTTTCATTCTTTTTTCTATAGTATTATTAATTATCAGGAGAGTTGTAAGCAGCACTGAGGATTTTAAGTATACAGAAAACCTGAGAGTGTTCCCTAACACAGGATGATGTGTGTAAGAACATGGTAATGAATTTTTAAACGTATATAAGCTTTCGCTTTCATGGTCGGCCAGTAATACTCTGATGTCACCCTAGGGTACATCACTTTCTCCTGTGGACTTGAAAGAACAATGAAAACAAATAGTTTCATTTCTGCCCTCCAGGAGTGGTTTGTATTCTGTTACTTTAGTATATGGTCTAATGATGGCCTGGGAGAACAGAGTTTTACCACTAAATCACTTGGATGAGTTTTGCTTTCTAGCTGCCCCAAAATAAATATGACAAAGAGAACCATTCTCCAAGTTACTTTTATATTGCACAGACTTTCTTGAATTAGCAACAAGCTGTAGATTACTTTTATCTATACTGACCTGGCAGAGAAGCAATGTTATTATACTTTATCAAATATATTATTTTTATTATCGTTATAGAACTTGCACATACCTAATCACATCCCTTGAGTCAAAGGTTAAGTTGCTTCAGTTGTGTCCAACTCGTTGTTACTCTATGGACTGTACCCTGCCAGACTCCTCTGTCCATGACATTTTCCAGGCAAGAATACTGGAGTGGATTGCCATGCCCTCTTCTATGGGATCTTCCTGATCCAGAAATCAAACCCAGTCTCTTACATCTTCTATATTGGCAGGCAGTTTCTTTACAATTAGCATTACCGGGGAAGGCCTTGAGTCAATTAATTGTGTGCAAGACACTTGTTCTTATCATGTTGACTAAGTATAACAATTTATAGCATTACATTCTAGTTCCTGGTCATCTGTAATTCAACTTAGCATCACATTTTAAGAAAATCTCCTGAGGAAAAATATTTTAATTAATTCTATATATGTACATGTGTGTGTTTATAAAAATCAAAGTAAAGAAATGTTATTATCAATATTATATACATTCTGTATGACTAGAAAGGCTTGGACCCATGGTGATTTTTGAACAACTTGTAATTTGAGAATAGTCAAAGGATTTTCTTTTCCTTCACATAGTGATCAATGGTGTTTTTAATGGATTGTAGTCAGTTAGCCTGATTTTACTGCTTTTTTATTTAAAATTGATTTCCTAGAAGTAGAGACTTATAAAACAATTAAATCAATAAAATTTTGTTTAAGGCCTGCCTTTGGAGATAAAGTATTTCTAAGCCTATATAAAATTGTCTTCATTTCAATTTGTCTTAGTTGCTGCTAAGGAAAAATGCTTTACGTAAGACATCAGTTCCAAAATATTTCCCTCAGCCAACCATTTCATATTTGTAAACTAGGAGATAAACAAATATATATCACAAATGTTTTGAAGCTTAAATGAAATTATTTACATATAAGACATAGAAGCTTAAAGAATCTGCCTACCAAAGCAGAAGACACAGGATATGCAGATTTTGATCCCTCAGTCAGGAATATCCCTTGGAGAAAGAAAGGCAACCAACTCTATATTCTTACCTGGAAAATCTCATCAACAGAGGAGCCTCGTGGGCTAAAGTCCATGGGATCACAAACAGTTGGACACGACTGAGCAACTGAGCAGGCACATAAGCGTGATGGTGGTGATATCTAACATTAAATTCCTACAAATGAATTATTACCATATGAAATATCAGAATATTAAGTCATAAGTGATTGAAGTGTCAACTTATTTTTATAACTATTTCACATTAGATTTTATGGAAGTGTTAAAGATGCCATAGGAATAAAATATTTTGCTGGCCCTAGCAGGACTCTTGGCTCCTTACCCTTCCTTCTCATCACTCTTGCTAAGCCTAGTTTGACTAACCACCTGATGCTAAAACCACAGCCTTGGTCTAGCAGACCCTCTATAAGGACCACCTGAGTTCTCTGTCCTCTAGAAATCTGAACAGTTAAAACTGAACTTTAGCTGAGCTTCCCCATCTACCATAAAAGGGCTTTGGGCTTTCTGAACTATCATTTGGAACTCTCTTCACGTTGTTTGTAAAGTTATGACAAAACAAGACAGCATATTAAAAAGCAAAGACAGTTTTTAAGGAATCTCCACACTGTTCTACATAGTGGCTGTACTAGTTTGCATTCCCATCAACAGTGTAAGAAGGTTCCCTTTTCTCCACACCTTCTCCAGCATTTATTGCTTGGTGTTGAAACATGTATAATATAATATATGAAACGAATCACCAGTCCAGGTTCGATGCAGGATACAGGATGCTTGGAGCTGGTGCACTGGGATGACCCAGAGGGATGGTATGGGGAGGGAGGTGGGAGGGGGATTCAGGATGGGGAACACGTGTACACCCATGGTGGATTCATGTTGATGTATGGCAAAAGCAATACTATATTGTAAAGTAATTAGCTTCCAATTAAAATAAATAAATTTAAATTAAAAAAATAAAAAAATGATTTATTAAAAAAAATAAAAAAGCAAAGACATTACTTTAACAACAAATGTCTATATAGTCAAAGCTATCATTTTTCCAGTAGTCATGTATAGATATTAAATTTGGACCATAAAGAAAGCTGAGTGTCAAAGAATTGATGCTTTTGAACTGTGGTATTGAAGAAGACTCTTGAGAGTTTTCTTGGGCAGCAAGGAGATCAAACCAGTCAATCCTAAAGGAGGTCAGTGCTGAATATTCATTAGAAGGACTGATGCTGAATCTGAAGCTCCAATACTTTGGCCACCTGATGAGAAGAACTGACTGATTCCCTGATGCTGGGAAATATGGAAGGCAGGAGGAGAAGGGGTTGACAGAGGATGAGCTGGTTGGATGACATCACCAACTCTGTGGACATGAGTTTGAGCTAGCTCCAGGTTGCTGATGGACAGGGAAGCCTGCTGCAGTCCATGGAGTCACAAAGAGTCAGACACGACTGAGCAACTGAATTCATGCTGTAATATTTCTAATAAAGCCATCTGACTTCCACAGATGTTAACAAGTCCTCTTTTGCCACATTTCACAAGACAGCATTCTTCTAACTATCCAGAGGTAATTTTTCTGGGATAACAGACTTGAGAAACTAAAGTAACACCAGAAAGACCCATAGCTCCCTTTATTGTCGGCCAACCACATAACTCTGAAAACTGCAGTGAAGAAAAGTGAATCTATTACTTTAAATGTTAATAGACTGACACTCCTCGACACCTCAGTCATTTATTAGCTGAACATAGAGATGTCCTTCATATATAGAGACAAAGTTCTCCACTCTGGATTAGTGGTTCTCAAATGTTGCATGCTGTGTGTGTGCTAAGTCACTTCAGTCATGTCCAACTCTTTATGACCCCATGGACTATAGCCTATCAGGCTTCTCTGTCCATGTGATTCTCCAAGCAATACTGGAGTGGGTAGTCATGCCCTCCTCCAGAGGATCTTCCCAACCCAGGGTTTGAACCCAGGTCTCCCACATTGCAGTCGTGTCTGATTCTTTGCAACCCTATGGACTGCAGCCCAGAAGACTCATCTTTCCATGGGATTCTCCAGCCAAGAACAATGAAGTGGATTGCCATTCTCTCTTTCAGGGAATCTTCCTGACCCAGAGATTGAACCCAAGTCTCCTCATTGCAGGCAGATTCCTTATCGCTAGTGCTACCTAGCAAGTCCCAAACTACTTGCACTTGAATCCTAATATCAGGTTCTTTTTCTTAGGAAATTGATGCTAAACATGTTAAGTCCCTGAAGTCATGTCCAACTCTTTGAGACCCTATGGATTGTAGTCTGCCAGGCTCCCCTGTCCATGGATTCTCCAGGCAATAATACTGGAGTGGGTTGCCATTTCCTCCTACAGGCTATCTTCCCAACCCAGGAATCAAACCTGCTTCTCTTATGTCTCCTGCATTGTCAAGTGGGTTCTTTACCACTAGTGCCACCTGGGAAGCCCCTCTCAAATGTTAGCACACAGCTAAATCAGCTGGAGGGTTTCTCAACATCTCCAGAGCTTGTAATTTAGTATTTCTGGGGTTGAACCTGAGAATTTACATTCATAACAAGTTCCCAAGGGCTGTTGATGTAGGGGACACACTCACAACCACTGCCCTCAAGTATATTTTACTCCAGAGGAATGAAATGAACTGGAAGATTGGGATTCATATATACACTACCACATGTAAAATAGATTGCTATTGGGAACAGTCTGTATAATGCAGGAAGCTCAGCTCAGTGCTATGTGGTGACACAAAAATGTGGGGGAATGGGGAGATTGGGAGGGAGGGCAGAGAGGGAGGTGATATATGTATAGCTGATACACTCTGTTGTAGAGCAGAAACTAACACAACACTGAAAAGCAACTATACCCTAATAAAAACATTAAAAAAACTAGAGGAAATTTAGAATTTTCCCTTTTTTTTCTTAACCACCTTATCAGGGTTATTACTGACCAATAAAAGACTGTACATATTTAACATAAACATCTTGATGAATTTGAAGATCAGTATACACCAATCTTTACCATAATCTATGCCATAAAGGTTCATCAGCTCCAAAAGTTTCTTCCCACTCTCTTTATTTCTGCTTCCTCCTTCATCTTCCCCCTCATTCTCCTCTTCTCCCCCTTTTCCTCCTCCTCTTTCTTCTCCTCTTTTTCTTTCCACTTCATAAAAGATCTACCATCATAGTAAGTTTTTATGTATACAATATAATGAAATATAAAGTATAAGCATTATGCTGTACACTAGATCTCTAGAACTTATTCTTCTTGCATGACTTAAGTTTTTTAACCTTTTTTGCTCTGTTTCAGGAATCTTACTTTAATGGAAAATTTGTATTATGTTCCTATTTTACACTGAGGCAGTAGTTAAAAGCTTAACACTTATACAGGTGATCTGTGCCTCCAAATAAGGATGAGGCATGAATATTTTGAGTAGATATTAATTACTTGAGTTTAGTTACCTTATTGTAAAATAGTGAAGAGTTTTAAAATTTTTTGATGATAATTTTTTTATGATGTGATTTTACATAGAAGCATCTTAATTGTATGTATCAACTCATGTTTCTAGCTAAAAAGGCCATCACTTATTTTCAAAATCAAATAAATGCTATGCATCTGCAAAATAAAGCCATGTTATTTTCAGGGGGCAAACTAATGCTGATTTTACCATGTGCAAGTAAAATATGTTGAATAAGTTAGCTTTATAAAAATAATCAAATGTCAAAATAAGTAAGTGGTATATCAATGCAGACTCCTTTTCTTGATATTTAAATCACTTCTGGATCACTTAAAATATTTTTTATAATATATATTTTGTGTACCTGCTCGTTTAAATCACCTCTTGGAAAATGCATTTACATAATTTTATATGGAATATGCAGAAACAGCCATCATTAACTGAATGAGGCTAAGTTTCTCTCACCTCTCACCTCGTGAGTGTGTAGCTCCACATTCTTAGTGAAAAGTTAGCCATGTATTTTACATGAGCTTGAGAGACTGTTGCCCATTCCTCACACACCCTGCTTTTTTCTTAAAGATGAATAAATAGCCTTTATTCTCATGAACATTTTATAAGACAAACATCTTTGAGTACATTATTCAGTTTAGTTCTCTTGCCCTGTTATACACAATATGAATATTCTATTTCCTAATGGATTTCATGCCAACCTTTCTTCCAGGGTATGCATGAGAGCCCCCAAACTATTCAACAGTGAAAATCAACATAATATTTTTTCTCAAAATATTATAATTGGAAAACTCTCCAAGACCTTATTATTTTAAATATTATATAAAAAAAGCAAGCTGCAGAAACTTTAAGTTATGCATTTTCTCAAACACACACAGCATGGTAATAACTTATACCAGACCATAGTGCTCCTGCCTCAGGCTTTTTCCTGCTTCACTCCCCAGTCTATGATGGAACTAAGTATTTTTCCCTGAGAAAATACATGCAGCAGTTCTGTCAATTGGTAACAAACTAAAACAATAACAAAAACTTCAGCATTTTTTGCCACTCTATCCTGTAGAACGTACTAACACATATGATGATGATGTTAATGATGTACAAATTGTCATCACACAGGGAAATTGTAAACATTCAAAAGTTAGAATAGACCAAGCACAGTACGATTTAAACTCCAAAGAGAAAAATCTTTGTTCTATACTACAAACATATTTAAAATAAATGGTGTTACTATTTTATGAGTTTATCCAAATAGAACATTTCTATAAATCAGCTTCCACTTTTTCATGTGACACATTATTTATTAAGTAAAGATGAAATTCCTTGTCTCTCAATTCATTTTCATGTCTGTCCTACACAATATTTCCTATTAATATTATTTCATATGAGAATAAAGTAAATGTACTTTTCTCTATACCCCGTAAAGTCTGAAGGTAAAATCAGTACCAAGTCTACATGTTGCAGAGTCAGCTTGCTGTTTTCCTTATTGTTATAATTATTATTATTTAATATGAATGTTTCCAGGATGGGCTTCCAAATTTGGAGAGCTGACTAGAGGAATTTAACTTTAAAATGCAGAGTACATTTAACAACCTCTTGGGCTTCCCTGGTGACTCAAATGGTAAAAATCTGCCTGCAATGGAGGAGACCAGGGTTTGATCCCTGGATGAGGAAGATCCCCTGAAGAAGGGAATGGCAACCCATGAAAGTATTCTTGCCTGGGGAATCCCAGGGACAGAGAAGCCTGGCATTCTGCAGTCCATGAGGTTGCAAAAAATCGGACACACCTGAGCAACTAACATTTTCACTCCATCCTATCAAGACACAATCTTTAAGGGGTTAACTGAACATGATTAATATTTGAAAAGCAAATTCATGTCTAAAAATATTTTTATAGATTATGTGTTTTCTCTAGGAGTTCAAATACTTTTCATGTGTGTGTGTACTAAGGTGCTTCAGTTGTGTCCGACTCTCTGCAACCCCATGGACTGTAGCTTGCCAGGCTCCTCTATGGGACTCTCTGAGCAAGAATACTTGAGTGGGTTGCTATGCCCTCCTCCAGGGGATCTTCCCGAACCAGGTACTGAGACCCTGTCTCTTATATCTCCTGCATTGGCATGCAGGTTCTTTACCAGTAGCACCACTTGGGAAGCCCCTCTTCATGTGATTGTGTATAAATCTAAACTCATTAAGATACCTCAGTAGCAATGCCTCTTTTGAATGGCAGACTTGACTGAAGTCTGTTTGTCTTCAGTAAAAAGATTCACGGCATGGACTTTCAAGGTGGGTCAGTGGTAAAGAATCTACCTGCCACTGCAGGACACACAGGTTCAATCCCTCATCCAGGAAGATCTCACAAGCCACAGAGCAACTAAACCCATGCACCACAACTGTTGCACCTGTGCTGTAAAACCCAGGAACCACAGCTACTGAGCCCACATGCCGCATGCCGCAACTACTGAAGCCTGTGTGTCCTAGGCCTGTGCTCTGCAATAAGAGAAGCCACCACAGTGAGAAGCCCACACGTCGAAACCGAGAGTAGACTTCGCTCACCACAACTAGAGAAAAGCCCACACAGCAATGCAGACCTAGCACAGCCAAAACTAAATAAATAATACTACAAAAGAATCACTGCAGTGTATCTAGGATGCGTATTATATTATGGAAATAAGTGAAAACCACCCAAATGAGAACAAGCAAAGGCTATCTGTTCAGAGTTTGCTATAGTAAGAAGTTAGCCACTGTTATGCATTTGGCAGATACAGATAACAGGAAGCTAATGGGAAAGTTTTATTGTGGGGAAAAAAAAAGAAAGACTTCAGGGGTGCTCTGATTTGGAGGCTGTTAGCACAGGGAAAGGGCGGGGGTGGTGGTGGGTGGTGCTTGTTAACTAGAACTGGGGAAGCTTGTGTGATTGGTTGGAGGAACACATTTGACTTTTCTGATTGGTCCTAAATTGGAAGTGGGGTAAGGGGTAGACTAAAATGGATTCTATTCTGATCCTGGTGGTATTCTCTTGTTGTTTGAGATATAGATGTATTCCTGAAGATCTTTTTTTTTTTTTTTTTTCATTTACTTCAGCCCAAAATTCTACATTGAACATGACTAGTTGCATGTTCATTTCTGTTACTCTGTTAGTTTAATTAGAGCTCAGTGATAAAATATTTTCTTATAAATAAACTTTATTTTTCATAGCATAGGTTGGCTTGTGAGTTTTCACAACTAGTTCTTATATAGGATATCAAGCCCTTCTAGCAATCCAACTTAGGCTAGACTCTCAATTCTATTTCCCTCTTTAGTGCCGGTAGAAGACAATATCTCTTTTCTTGTGCAGCCATGAAGTCCTGTTCTTCAGGCTTTAGGGACTATATTTGTCTGTATCTTTCTGACTCTTGACAACTGGATATGTGTTAGGTGGATTTATTGTTCTGCCTATATATTTTTTTTCTCCATCTTTTTTGAGTATTGGTGGTTTCTCTTTGTGTTTATTTGTGATAGTTATAATTCAGCCACTAATTCATGTCTGACTCTTTGTGAGCCCATGGACTGTAGCTTACCAAGCTTCCTTGTCCTTCACTATCTCCTAGAGTTTGCTCAAGCTCATGTTTGTTGAGTCAGTGATAACTTCCAACCATGTCATCCTCTGTTACTCACTTCTCCCCCTGCCCTCAATCTTTCTTGCATCAGAGTCTTTTCCCACAGGTAGATTCTTTGAACCAGGTGGTCAAAGTATTGAAGCTCCAGATTCAGCATCAGTCTTTCCAATGAATATTCAGCATTAATTTTCTTTAGGAATGTGTGTGTAATTCACTCAGTTACCACTACAGATATGTCCACATCAATCTGTGACTAATTCTATTTAAATATTTTACCTAAACCCCAGATCCCTTTCTGCACTATGTTTAAACCAAATTCAGTTCTGAAAGTCATATGCTATATTTACCTTCCTCTGATTGGCAATTTGGTTTATATTTGTGAAAAAAAAAATGAAGTTGCTCAGTCATGTCTGACTCTGTGAGCCCATGGACTATAGCTTACTGCTGCTGCTGCTAAGTCGCTTCAGTTGTGTCCGACTCTGTGCGACCCCATAGACGGCAGCCCACCAGGCTCCACCGTCCCTGGGATTCTCTAGGCAAGAACACTGGAGTGGGTTGCCATTTCCTTCTCCAATGCAGGAAAGTGAAAAGCAAAAGTGAAGTCGCACAGTCATGTCTGACTCTTCGCCAACCCCATGGACTGCAGCCTACCAGGCTCCTCCGCCCTAGGGATTTTCCAGGCGAGAGCACTGGAGTGGGTTGCCATTGCCTTCTCCAATAGCTTACTAGGCTCCTCAATCCATGCAATTTTCCAGGCAATAGTACTGGAGGGGATTGCCATTTCCTTCTCTAGGGGATCTTCTCGACACAGGGATTGAACCCAGGTCTCCCACGTTGCAGGCAGATGCTTTACTGTCTGAGCCACCAGGGAAGCCCTTTGGTTCATACTGTGTTTATATTAACTTATTATTTATTATTAAATAGAGGGCCAGTCCTAACCAACAATTTGGGCCTTTTTTTCATACTGTAAGTTTCTGCTGGGAATTGGCAAAAATTGGCATTGTGTAGGTAATGGTGACGTTTCCAAAATGTCATGACATCTAAGTGAGACCGTGGGTTAGAATATGGGACTATGGGACAATTAAGCATGACCGGAAGTGATGCATTTTATTCTTGATGGGCTAAATAAAATATTCTTTGGAATCCCCCATTTATCTTTTCCATTTTTTTAACTCACTGGATGTAAAGATTTGCTATGATTGAGATAAAAGTAGATTCATAACACAGAAGAACCTGAGTTCCTGAGTATCCACATGGAATAGATAGTAGATAGTTTCTACTCTGGGTCAGAAACTCTTCTATGAAACTGTGTGAGAGAGATATATTTTTATATTAAATTAGTAAGAACCCAAGGCTTATATTGTAGATTTTACACAACTTTAAATATTTCAAGTTATTTGATTCTGTGATGACACTTTCAAATTTTTAAGTCTCATGGGATTTGGAAAATAAATAGGAATTTTCACATTTCGTACTATTGGTTACTGAATTCATTCTTCTCTATTTTCCTGACTCTTCATTTCTTATATTTTTTGTTAATACTGATTGTTTTCTGCCACTGACTTATCTTTTTCTTACATAGAAGTGAAACTGAAGACCCAGAGCCTTGTCGTTTAGATCATTCTGTTCTACATGAGAGTACCTGCCATTGGAGACATTGCTTCTGAAACTATTGCTGAACTCTTGTTTCAAAATTAAAATTTTTATCTTCTATTTTAAACTATATATTATTTTAAACTATATAATACAACTGCATATATAATACATAATATATAATATATAATAATATATAATACATAATATATAATACATATATAATACAAACTATATAATACAAATCTAATTTGAATGCTAGAAATATGCACAGTTGGAAAACTGTCTTAAAATCAACATTCCGTATTTACCCACAAAATCACTTTGCCTTAGAAATACCCAATTCTGGTTTCCTTGGTGTGTATGCCCAGCAGTGGGATTGCTGGGTCATATGGCAGTTCTATTTCCAGTTTTTTAAGGAATCTGCACACTGTTCTCCATAGTGGCTGTACTAGTTTGCATTCCCACCAACAGTGTAAGAGGGTTCCCTTTTGTCCACATCCTCTCCAGCATTTATGGCTTGTAGACTTTTGGATCGCAGCCATTCTGACTGGTATAAAATGGTACCTCATTGTGGTTTTGATTTGCATTTCTCTGATAATGAGTGATTATCAGGAATGCCATAACTACTGCAATAACTCATGCTAACAGTATCTAATCTAGCATTTGTTGCTGCTGCTGCTGCTAAGTCGCTTCAGTCGAGTCCGACTCTGTGCCACCCCATAGACGGCAGCCCACCAGGCTCCCCCGTCCCTGGGATTCTCCAGGCAAGAACACTGGAGTGGGTTGCCATTTCCTTCTCCAATGCAGGAAAGTGAAAAGTGAAAGTGAAGTCACTCAGTCCTGTCCGACTCTTCTCGACCCCATGGACTGCAGCCTACCAGGCTCCTCTGTCCATGGGATTTTCCAGGCAAGAGTACTGGAGTGGGGTGCCATTGCCTTCTCCAAATCTAGCATTTACAAATATTCAATTAGAATTTCAAAATATTAATTCCATCATAATAATATGGTTTCAATCTGTGATTCTCTCTCCATTATCACTTAAGTATTTCAAACAAATTTCAAATTCAATATATATACAAGATGAATTCACACTTTGTCCATAATCATTATTATTCTTTCATTCTGTCTTCTGTTAATATGAACTGAATGATGGTACAACCAGTTTCCAAGTTGGTAACCTAGGAGTCACTTAGAACATTATATATTATTAATATGAAAAATCCAGGCAATCAGTGGAGCTCAATATTCTGTATTTTAGAGTCTTTTGAACCTATCCACTTGACTCCATCTCCATCTGTGCAACAGAGTCTATTACTGTATTCATCATGCAGTATCGTGGTGTTTATTTACTGTGTGTGTTCTATGTAAGTTCTTTCAGGGTAGAGGCTGCAACTATTATCAAAACCATTCTACCATCAGAACTTATCACATTGTCTCAAGTACAATCGGTCAGTTAACTCTTTGTTAAATTAATAAATAAATATATTTTCACTAGGGGTACTCTTTTTAAGGGCCATCTCTGATTTGAAAGAGTGTAATAGGTCTTACAAGTCTACAAATATCCACTAATAGGTCTACAAATATCCCTTAACACATTCTGGGAAAGCCATATTGGTCAGGTAATTTGTCAGTGAAATTGGTCATGAGCACCATGATAATAGACAGAGGTTGTAAGAGGAGCAGTGTTGTGTGTAGAGCTATGCTCTTTTCTCTTTGCCTCCCTGTTGGCCATCTTTCAGATAAAAGCTGCTTCACCAGATGGGAAGTGGAAAGGAAAAAAAAAAAATATATGGGACAAATCTGTGATAAAAATGTAGCATGAGAGGAAGAAGTTGTCAAAAGCCTTTGTTATTTATGAGATCGTTTGTATCCTGACCATGGCTATTCTAAGCTGACAGAGACAGTAGCTAATATGTTATGTATCAATATATCTTTTCGGTTTGAAGTTATCCTATTCCCATTCTAGTTTAATCTTTTTGCCTCTCTCTCTCTCTCTACACATACATACATGCACACACACACAAAGTTAAATGTCTTCTATTATAACCTATACACTTCAGATCAGAATATTATATAACAGTACAAAATACAATCCATAGCATAACCTATAATGACATTGATGTACAATTATTAAAATGTAAGAAATATTTATATATTTGCACATTATATATATATTATCTACATACATGATCATTCAATGTAACTTTGTCACCAATAAGAATGATAAATACTGCTCTTATATATAGGTATCAAAACATGAAAATTATAGTAGTTATTAGACTGCCATAAAATCTTACTATTTCATACAGAATATTACTACTAAGGATTTTACCTATGCTACTGTTTTAAAAGAAAATGCTACTTCTCAGTCAGAGGTCAGTAAAACCAAGGAAAATAATTCTCACCCAAGTTTGAAGGAACTCGGAGTTCTTTCACACCCAAGGAGGTCTGTGGCCTAAATATAGAGGACTTCTGATATGATAAAAATTACACTATCAAGGAAAACACAATATACAGGCTATAATCATAACTCTGAGGTTCATTTTTAGAACAGGAATCTCAAAAGACTGGTTGTCGTTTATCTTTCTTTATAATTATGCATAAATTAGAAAATAACCATTTTTAAAAATAATATTAAAAAGAGTAAGAAGAAACTACCTTAAAACTATTAAAATAATTTTCAGAACTTTTGAAATACTGCCAAATTAAGATGATAAAGTAGGTCTAATATTTAAAGTTTAAGAAAAAAAATTAAAAAGAAAATAAGGAATGAACATAACATTAATTTTTAAAAGTTGGCATATGGTCCTGAGACAGATTCAGTGCTGAACTCCTGTCTATTTCACAGCAGTATATTATTCATCAGCTCATGAAAGCACTAAGCCTTGCCATGATTCTATCACACCTAATACATTAAGAATATTGAACTGAGTCTGTATTCGGCTTGGGGGCACTTCTAGTTTGAAGTAGCAACTGAATTCTTAGTTGGATCTGAAGAGTTATTAGGGAAAATACTGAAACTATTCCAAATTTTTCATTTTTATTTTCTATCTTGAATGTCATACAACATATGATAGCATCATTATAAACATCACTTTTTTCATACCTCTAATGAAGAAAACATATTAACAATTAAAGTGTGGCACAATATTTTTTCTTTAATTATCTTCCCAGCCCACCATTGGTGTGAATTGCATTCATACAAAAGATCTTACTATTTCCTGTGCTCTCAGTTGCATTTCATTTTATGAGCCAAGCAATCCTTTTGCAACCAGCTTGATTTATATGCTTGTATTTTCCATTCTTAGGTTCCACAAAACACTCAACTTATACTTTGCAAGGAATTAAGAAATTGCAGTCTTTCCTCCAACCATAAATATTTGTTTCAATAATGTCAAATTTGTGTCACTATCATTGCTTCCAACACAGTGAGATTTTCCTCTAGTTTCCTGCTAGGAGAGATATAAAAGTCACATTTAGTTTTGTTTTCAAACTATTTTGTAATCTTTTTGAAAACATTTAAAGGTAATTAATTCCACACACATATGGTGTCAATAATGTGAATGAATTAACTGTAAGGACAACTACTTGAACAGCTATGACCCATTTGTATACTATCAGAAAATGACATCTTTGTCATGATTGCTTTATGTCTGACGGCAATGAAATGATGGAATAAATTCAAAGCCGTGATGTCTCAGCAGGTAAAGAGTCTGCTGGCAACCCTTCCCTGGGTCAGGAAGATCCCCTAGAGAAGGGAATGGCAACCCACTCCAGTATCTTTTCCAGAGAATTCCACGGAAAGAGGAGCCTGGCAGGCTACAGTTCAATGGAGGTCACAAAGAGTCAGACACAACTGAGCAACTAACACTTCTCCTAATTTAATTTGTCTTCATTATTTATAAATTATATGACCTATGTTTGTTAAAGGCTTCAAGTTCCATGAAAATTAAGTTCCTGAAGAATTGGAGAGTCTACTTTTAAAAGAGAAACAAAATACCTTTCTGAGACTGTGACAAACAGAAAGCTAGGATACTATTTTAATATTTTTCTTGTTAGATCTAAGTTGAAACACAAATACCTGAAAAGGAAAAAAGGTATATCTGTTTTTAGTACATATCTATTATCCATTGACAGTTAATGTATTTTGAAAGAGGAAATTAAAAAAAAAAAAATCTGATGAAAAAGGCCAAAATTATTCCTCTGGCCATTCAGATAGCGTTCGAAAGTTATCATGTCAAAAGCATATCCAGTTTGTATAGTTTGTGCTGATTATTTAATTAGTTAAAGGAGGAAAGTTTGAACGAATAATCCTTAAATGCAGCAAGAGAGTTGGCTTTTATAATTGTCTATTTAAAAGCCTAACAAGAAAATACATACATTTTGGGGGTTAAAATAGAGGATGTGTGTTCTATAATCTAATTAGGCAGCAATTCTCCATCTTTACTCCTTTGGAATTTGTGAGTTGTTTACATTCCCCAAATACTCTAGAAACAGGAAGAGTTTAGAGCTCAATAGGGCTTCCCTGGTGATTCAGACAGTAAAGAATCTGCCTGCAATGAGGGAGACCTGGATTTGATCCCTGAGTTGGGAAGATACCCTGGAAGAGGGCATGGCAACCCACTCCAGTATTCTTGCCTGAAGAATCCCCATGGACAGAGGAGCCTGGGTGGGCTACAGTCCACGGGGTCACTAAGAGTCAGACACAACAGAGCGACTAACCATGCACAGGGGGAAGAATGGAGGAAAGGATTTCTACCAGAAGGGAAAATGGAGCTTTTAAGACACAAATAGTAGCTCTCTAAATTCGGAGAAGGCAATGGCACCCCACTCCAGTACTTTTCCTGGAAAATCCCATGGATGTAGGAACCTGGTAGGCTGCAGTCCATGGGGTCGCTAAGAGTCGGACACGACTGAGCAACTTCACTTTCACTTTTCACTTCCATGCATTGGAGAAGGAAATGGCAACCCACTCCAGTGTTCTTGCCTGGAGAATCCCGGGGACAGGGGAGCCTGGTGGCTGCCGTCTATGGGGTCGCACAGAGTCGGACACAACTGAAGTGACTTAGCAGCAATAGACCTTAACAAACACCACAAAATGTTTACTCATTTCACTTCTGATGATGAATACATTTTATTTCTTCTTCTTATAAACAACCATCTGTGGGTACTTGTGTTTTCTTTTGTTTTTGTATTATTTCTGAAAGTAAAGTAGCTATGTCAATGAGAGCAAGGGTTTGTGTATGATTTGTAAGTGTTTTATGAATAGTACCAAATTTATTTTCACAAATGATAAAATATTTTCTCATTTCCAAAGTGTCTTCTCATAGGTTTTGCTATTTTTATAGCAGCAGCATTTACAATAGCCAAGACATAAAAGCAATCTAAGTGCATGTCAACAGATAATTGGCATAAGATGGTTATATATATATACACACATACACATATATGTAATGAAATATTTCTCAGTCATAAAAGAGAATGAAATACTTCTATTTGCAGCAACATGAAGTAACCTAGAAAATTTCATGATTAGTGAAGAAAATCAGAAAGAGAAAAACAAATACTGTATGACAGCACTTGTATGTAGAATCCCCAAAAAATATACAAATGAATCTATCTACATACAAAAGAGGAACAGACACACAGACATAGAAAACAAGCTTATGATTATGGAAGGGTAAGCAAGAGGGGTGAACTAGGAGTATAGGATTAACAGATAAAAATTACTGTACATAAAGCAACAAGGATTTAATATATAGCATAGGAAATTATACTCAGTTATACTCAGGAGGTTATTATAATAACTTATAACGGAATACAATCTGAAAAAATAACTGAACCACCAGGCCATACACTTGAAACTAAAACAATATAATAAATAAATTATAGCACATGTAAAAAGATAAAAAAGAAGCAAAACCACAAAATGAATATAAATGAAAAAAGTGACTAAAAGTAACAATTCTAAATTGATTAGAAAGTAGACTTAAATATAGAACTTAAAACTGAGTTTTTATACTTGAGAAACAGCACTGACGTTTGTATGTTTCATGTGTCATGAAAAAGGTAAGAGTGGAAAAAAGATGAGAAAGCTAGCAGGGAAATACAATGTTTATGACCTGTGGGGACTTGTAAAGCAAATGCCAGCATTGAAAGGTTTTAAACAATTTCTTTCTGATTTGCAGATCATCCGGTTTTTAAGATGAGGAAAAACAATTTTCTTTAATGGAGTTTTTATTCAAACCAATTTTTAAAGAAAACTCAATTTTTAAAGAAATCTACAAAATAAATCAGCAAAAAATTTTAAACACTATTACTATATATTTAGAGTTATACAAAATAGTAATATTATTAGAACTACAATAATAGGTAAAAAAAAGTAAAATAATTATAAAGAAACATCTTTTTCAGTCACATGCTAATAATTTTGAACACCTAGAAAAGTTGACTAAAATTTCTTAAGAAGAGTTTAAGAAGTAACAATACTAACTGATTCAGGATTACTGCATAGATGTGAAAGTCGCTCAGTCCTGTCCAACTCTTTGTGACCCCCATGGAATTCTCTAGGCCAGAATACTGGAGTGGGTAGCCTTTTCCCTTCTCCAGGGGATCTTCCTAAACCAGGAATTGAACCCAGGTCTCTCACATGGCAGGTGGATTCTTTACCAGCTGAACCACAAGGGAAGCCCAAGAATACTGGAATGGGTAACTATCTCTTTTCCAGCAGATCTTCCCCACCCAGGAATTCAGTCAATCCAACCTGGGTCTCCTGCATTGCAGGTGGATTCTTTACCAGCTGAGCCATCAGGGAAGCCCTATGTTTACAAAAGCAATGAGTTCTTGTGCAGCGTTTCCTGAACTCAGGTCCAGATTTTCTACACAAGGCTATAGCATGAAAAAGTGTTGGTTAAAAGAAAGAAAGAAAGGAGAAGTAGAATTCATAAAGCTTATAAAACTAGCCAAAATTTTTCAAAGATGTTAGTTTTTTTTAACCTGTGCTTTATTTAATTCTAAATAATATTTTAAAATTTATATTACAAGATGGAGAAACATTCCATTCCATTTTTATTTTTATTTTACAAATAAAGATCCTTAATGGATATGGCAATTTTCTCAGGGCCACAGAGTTATAAATGATTGATTTATGTTTCGAATCATATTGTCTGACTCCAATATAGCAGGTAAATAAGGTAAAATAAAACCAAAGGTACAATCACAACTTATCTATGCAGGACAGTTTCAGAAGTGAAAAGGAGATACTGAACTTCACCTCAAAATATCTATCATCATTTAAATCCACATATTTATTAAAATGAAACTACTCATGCTCAAATAGTCACTTGATAAAAATATTTGAGAAGAGGAAGTTCATTCTCCTAAGCAATAGATATTAATAAAGAGAATGATTTTGTCATGTTCGTTAAGCTCCTTTAGGATTTTAGGGTTTAGGAAAGATCAAATGTTAAGAAACTACCATTGGTATAACCTGGAGTTTGCACAGCTTTTCTCTCTCAAGAAATGTATTCATGAATGTGTATGAAATAATTGAATTTACTAACGATTACTTAAAAAAGAGAAGCAATTTTCAACAAATAAAGATAATCTCTTTATTTGCTCTATAATTCAATTTTATTTTACACACATGAAACAAGATTGATTGCTCTTGAATTAGACTTCTCTTACAGTTCTAATATGTTATTAAGTATTTATAAACTTGAAAGATATCAACTAGGATTGCTTACCTTGCTTTAGGCTGGCATAATTAATGCCTACATTTTGTTTCCATGTAAAACAAACACTATTTATTTATTAAACACTATTTGATGATGCTCATTTAACCTATGTGTTTTAAAATTGTGCCATATATGACTTAATTAAATAGGAGTTCAAGAAGTCAGCCGTTTCATTATCTCAAAGGGAAACCTGTACAATATAATTTACAAGTGCAAAGATGAGGGCAAATAGCTGAGTGCTTTAGGCCTGAAGATACTCATAATGCTGAAAATAAAATAACTTCAAGTTTGAAGTTATCTAAAAGATTTTCTTCTTTAATAACTCAACTGATTATCATGTACTTGCAAGATAGTTTGCCTAACAGGCATTCAGGCTACTCTAATATACAACGAGTAAAAGAAAACCGTTTTTTAATGATGCTATGGAATCTTCATAAAGCTCTCATTTTCCTTATTTTGAGCTGTATTTTTCTCCTAGAAAAGTGTTAAACTGTTGCCGTATCTATCAGTTTGTGCATGCATGCTAGGTTGCTTCAGTCATGTCCAACTCTTTGCGACCCTATGGACAGGCTCCTCTGTCCATAGATGATATAAAATAATTTACTCTTTATGTTTTTAAATAAATACTGCTATCACAAGCTCCTAAATCTTGGTTTCCTGTCTTTAAGTCAGAGATTCTTTAGTTGCTCCTAATATAGCAAATAAATGTTTATTAAAAACACTATAGGCTTTTTTTTTTTTAGTATTAGTATTTTAAAATAAGTGAATTTTATCCAGTCGATCATATTATTTTCTTTTTTTTTTTTGGTTTCAAAACATTTTATTTTTTTTAATTTACTTATTTTAATTAGAGGCTGATTACTTTACAATATTATATTGGTTTTGCCATACATTAACATGAATCCACCACGGGTGTACACGTGTTCCCAATCCTGAATCCCCCTCCCACCTCCCTCCCCATACCATCCCTCTGGGTCATCCCAGTGCACCAGCCCCAAGCATCCTGTATCCTGCATCAAACCTCAGTAGGGCCAAAGTACCACAACCTATTTGTAATATCTCTCAAAAACATATAGACACTAGCCACCTTTCCCATTTTTTTAAAGCTTTTCTCCTATGCTCCCTGAGTGGCTCAGAAGGTAAAGCATCTGCCTGCAGTGCAGGAGACCTGGGTTCAATCCCTGGGTCAGGAAGATTCCCTGGAGAAGGAAATGGCAACCCACTCCAGTATTCTTGCCTGGAGAATTCTGTGGACAGAGGAGCCTGGTAGGCTACAGTCCACAGGATCTCAAAGAGTCAGACACAACTGAGCAACTTCACTTCACTTCTTCCTATGACCTTTAAAATAAATCATTGGCATTAAAAGGTATGAGGAATTTCTTTTTATAACAGAGCATATTTAAAAATTTTCAATGTCAACAGTATCTCCAATTTCTGGTAATTTATAAAAATAAATTCTGGGACCTGCTCCAACATATAACCTATGAAAACAGCATTACTAATCACTGATTTGACAGGTTAAAGGACCGGAATTTCTTTACAACCAAAGGACACGATGCCCAAGTTATTATACTTGAGAAACAGCACTGATGTTTGTATGTTTCATGTGTCATGAAAAAGGTAAGAGTGGAAAAAAGATGAGAAAGCTAGTAGGGAAATACAATGTTTATGACCTGTGGGGACTTGTAAAGCAAATGCCAGCATTGAAAGGTTTTAAACAATTTCTTTCTGATTTGCAGATCATCCGGTTTTTAAGATGAGGAAAAACAATTTTCTTTAATGGAGTTTTTATTCAAACCAATATGTGTTCATCTTAAATACATCTATAAAGTTTGGCAATGTAAAGCCACGGTAACTTTCCCCAGATTAAACTGGCTGTTCAGTATTTGTCTTCAGCTTATTCGTATGCTTTAATGCATTTCCCTTATTAAATATTGCTTTTAAATTTCACTTTACAAAGTTATTTCTACATATGCTTCAGTGGTGCCAGTTGTATGGCTTTGTTTAAACCACTCTCCTCTTTGTAGACACAGCCAGAACACAATTATAACCTATTAAGATCTCATATTTAACATGTGTCAACCATTGGTAAACAGCGAGCCTGGAGTGAGCCAGTGGGATGCTGACTTTTCATAAGAGACTCTCCTTCAGAAGTAAAATATATGAGAATTTTGTCAGGAAGCACTGCTAGAACAAAGTCTGCCCATTTGGAGGCAACGCTAATTTCTTCTTAACTTTTAAAATAAAAGAGCAAAATGGTGGTATAGGAATTTCTACTATCCATCTCCTCCCAGAAACATCAGTTTGAGTAATTAATCCTTTACAAGGTCTAAGGATGCCAGGTGAAGGGTTATAGCACCTCAGTGAAGCATAAAAATAATTTTTAAAAAATGCACTGAGGAGGGTAGGAAAGATAGATTCATATTATGTCTGTCACTCCTCGCCCAAACCCAAGCAGCCTAGCCCTGAGACACCTGTCTTGTGGGAGGAGGACAGTGAAGTGAGCACCCTCCTTCAGCCCAGACCCTGACACTAAGCCTCCTCTCCAAGTAATGAGTGGTTCCTGGAGGGCTCCCATGAGCAATAGTCCCCATCATCCTCGGGTGCCTGCTAGGTTGCATAATCCCAGTTGGCTCCTGTGACATTAGGTTCCTGGTACACTCCAATAAACCCAGTTCCAGTGGCCCCAGACTTTTAGCTCATCCCAGTACTAGCATCTCTCATGGCTCCAGGTGACAAATGTGGCCCCACAGTCTTAGCAGTTTCCAGGAAGCCAGATCCCCAGCCAGACAAAGGCTGATTACCCCAAACTAAGCTTTTCCTGTATTTCATCACCAGATTGACTCCTGCTGGTGGAAGCCCCTGGCACATTAAAATACAAGGGCAGCCCCTGCCACCTCAACCTCCTGCCTGGACCCCATGGTTTCACCCCAGTGCCAGATCTAATCATAAATCTGGTCCCTGATTCCCCAGTCTACACGCTGACTCCTATGGCCCAGGTGCCAGGTCACCCGCATGGTCCCAGCTCTGAGGCTGAATTCAGGAAAGCCAGGCAGCAGCCCTCCCTAACGATAGGTTGACCTTCACAGACCCAAACACCAGGCCCACCCAAGTTATTCATTTTATAACTTTTGCCATACGTGTGGTTTGCCATGTGTTTATATTTATAACATATTTTAGTGTTTGAAGAAAAAAATAATATATGTAGAAAATTAAGTATTATTCATACCTAAGTGAAAAAGTGAAAGTCACTCAGTCATGTGCAACCATTTGCAACCTCATGGACTATACAGTCCATGGAATTCTCAGCCAGAATACTGGAGTGGGTAGCTTTTCCCTGCTCCAGGGCACCTTCCAACCCAGGTTTTGAACCCAGGTCTCCCACATTGCATATGGATTTCTTACCAGCTGAGCCACAAGGGAAGCCTGAATTCATCAGAACCAGAGATCAAATTGCCAATATCCGCCGGATCATGGAAAAAGCAAGAGAGTTCCAGAAAAACATCTATTTCTGCTTTATTGACTTATGCCAAAGCCTTTGACTGTGTGGATCACAATAAACTGTGGAAAATTCTTCAAGATATGAGAATACCTGACCACCTGATCTGCCTCTTGAGAAATTTGTATGCAGGTCAGGAAGCAACAGTTAGAACTGGACATGGAACAACAGACTGGTTCCAAATAGGAAAAGGAGTTTGTCAAGGCTGTATATTGTCACCCTGTTTATTTAACTTATATGCAGAGTACATCATGAGAAACACTGGACTGGAAGAAACACAAACTGGAATCAAGATTGCCGGGAGAAATATCAATAACCTCAAATATGCAGATGACACCACCCTTATGGCAGAAAGTGAAGAGGAACTCAAAAGCCTCTTGATGAAAGTGAAAGTGGAGAGTGAAAAAGTTGGCTTAAAGCTCAACATTCAGAAAACAAAGATCATGACATCCGGCCCCATCACTTCATGGGAAATAGATGGGGAAACAGTGGAAACAGTGTCAGACTTTATTTTTCTGGGCTCCAAAATCACTGCAGATGGTGACTGCAGCCATGAAATTCAAAGACGCTTACTCCTTGGAAGAAAAGTTATGACCAACCTAGATAGCATATTCAAAAGCAGAGACATTACTTTGCCAACAAAGGTCTGTCTAGTCAAGGCTATGGTTTTTCCTGTGGTCATGTATGGATGTGAGAGTTGGACTGTGAAGAAGGCTGAGCACCGAAGAATTGATGCTTTTGAACTGTGGTGTTGGAGAAGACTCTTGAGAGTCCCTTGGACTGCAAGGAGATCTAACCAGTCCATTCTGAAGGAGATCAGCCCTGGGATTTCTTTGGAAGGAATGATGCTAAAGCTGAAACTCCAGTACTTTGGCCACCTCATGCGAAGTGTTGACTCATTGGATAAGACTGATGCTAGGAGGAATTGGGGGCAGGAGGAGAAGGGGACGACAGAGGATGAGATGGCTGGATGGCATCACTGACTTGATGGACATGAGTCTCAGTGAACTCTGGGAGTTGGTGATGGACAGGGAGGCCTGGCGTGCTGCAATTCGCGGGGTCGCAAAGAGTTGGACACGACTGAGCGACTGATCTGATCTGATCTGAAAAGAAGAAAACTAGTGGGGACTTCCTGGTAGCCCACTGCTTAAGCTTCTGCACTCCTACTGCAGGGGGCACAGTTTCAATTTCTGGTCAGGGAACTTAGATCACACATGCCACTCAGTACAGCTAAAAAATAAAAAAGAAGAAAACTAGATACATTTACTTTCTGTCCGTTTCAGTTTATTTATTAAATAAACCAAAAACGTCCTTATGTTTAATTAATATAATTCTTTGTTTAATATTAATACTATGGTTAAATTTCATGTCTTGACTTTAAACCCTAAAACTTCAAATTCTTTAAAATATTTTTGTAGCCTGAGGTTGTTTCAGAATCAGTCAGTTCAGTTGCTCAGTTGTATCCAACTCTTTGAGACCCCATGAACCGCAACATGCCAGGCCTCCTTGTCCGTCACCAACTCCCGGAGTCCACCCAAACCCATATCCATTGAGTCAATGATGCCATCCAACCATCTCATCCTCTCTTGTCCCCTTCTCCTCCTGCCCTCAATCTTTCCCAGCATCAGGGTCTTTTCAAGTGAGTCAGCTCTTCGCATCAGGTGGTCAAAGTTTTGGAGTTTCAGCTTCAGCATCAGTGCTTCCAATGAACACCTAGGACTGATATCCTTTAGGATGGACTGGTTGGATCTCCTTGCAGTCCAAGGGACTCTCAAGAGTCTTCTCCAACACCACAGTTCAAAAGTTTCAATATATTTGCAGCAGGTTGAAATATGGCTACCCAGGAAATATGTTTACTTCCTCAACCCTAGGGGCTCTGAATGTGACCTTGTTCAGATAAAGACCTTTTGAAGATATAATTAAATTAAGGACCTTGAGATGAATTCATCCTGCATTACCTGGGTGGGTCCTTTACCCAATGTAGTGTCCTCAAAACAGAAGAGGAAAAGACACTAACCACAAAGGAGGAGGCTGTGTGGATGGAGGCAGAGACTGGAATTCCTTAGCCACAAACTAGGGAATGTGTGGAACCACCAGAGGCTGGGAGGGGTAAGAAAGGATCCTTCCTCACTTAGATCTTTTGAAAGAAAGATGCTAACCCCTTGATTTCAAACTACTGGCATCTAGAAATTAAAAAAACAAATTGCATGGTTTTAAGTTTGTTGCAAATGGTTACAGCAACCCTTAGGAAACCAGTACAATCCACTTGAAAAATAAACTATTTCATTCTTTTTGGTTGAAAATTACCTCAAATTTTTACTTTTGATGATGTTGGATTAGGGACTGCAGGAGAACAAATCTTCTGAGATCATTTTGAAAAATAGGGATAAATTATGTAACCAAGATCTCTTGAGGGAAGGAATTACAAAGAAATTAGATTAACATTTTGGGTAGCTTATCCCAGGAAACATGGATGGATTAGAAAAAGACGTACTTGAGATATATCAATGTGTGGAGTCTTTTATCACATCATATCTAGGGACAGACACTTGGAGTTCATCATTGTTGTCCAGTCCCTCAGTCAAGCCCAACTCTATGTGAGTTGGGACTGTAGCATGCCAGACTCCTCTGTCCTCCACTGTCTCCTGGAGTTTGCTCAAATTCACATCCGTTGAGTTGGTGATGCTATTTCAGCCTGTATTTTTTCATTTAATCATTGTCAGTCAAAGTAATAGGGCCCTACTATTTTGGTAAAGAATAGGCAAGTGGTAGTGATAAAGAATCCACCTGCCAATGCAGGAGACTCAAGAGACATGGGTTCGATCCCTGGGTTGGGAAGATCCCCTGGAACAGGAAATGACAACCCACTCCAGTATTTTTGCCTGGAAAATTCCATGGACAGAGGAACCTGGTGGGCTACAGTCTGTGGGGTTACAAAGAGTTGGATCCTCTTGAGCAACTGAGCATGTACACATCCAAAATAATAAAGAATATGAAAACATAAGGTGATGGGAGAAGTAAACAAAGAAAGAGTAAAGACTAAAATCGATCTCTAGACTGGTGCACTGGGACGACCCAGAGGGATGGTATGGGGAGGGAGGAGGGAGGAGGGTTCAGGATGGATTTTCTTTTAAAAATTAAAAATAAAATAAAATAAAATAAAATCGATCTCTAAATAAATTTTGACAATGAAGTCACCTGACTTTTTAAAAACTATGCAGTTTTTATGCAGTCCAAAAAATAATATTAAGAATATCTGTACATAAAATAACCAACATAAATTTTAGAATTTAAAAATGCAATTACCTAATGAAAAGCTTAATATATGTGTTTAATAATTGACCAATTTATAGTAAAGAGGGGTTTCATGAACTGGAATTTAGGTCACATTAAAATATCCAGAATGATCAAAAATTATTTTATGTATTCCAATTTCCCTTTGATGGGTGAATCATAATAATATCCATGTTTGGCTTAGAAAGTTGAAAGAGTAAACAAGAGGTAAATTAAGGACCTCTGGAATGTTCAACATAGTTTATGTGGTGATTTCCCTTGTAACTCAGCTGGTAAAGAATCCCCCTGCTATGTGGTAGACCTGGCTTCGATCCCTGGCTTGGGAAGATCCCCTGGAGAAGGGAAAATCTACCCAGAGCAGTAATCTGGCCTGGAGAATTCCATGGATTGTGTAGTCCATGGGATCACAAAGAGTCGGATGTGACTGAGCAACTTTCACTTTACAGTTTTACTTTTATTAATTCTTTTATATATCATTATTTAGCATACTATTCCTCATGAGTAATGATTCACTTTTCCAAAATTAAACTAGTCTTAAAAAATTCAATTCCCCTCTTTCCTCGTTCTTTTATTAGCACTGTCCACATTTCCCTGTGCCCTCTAGAAACTCCTCTAAATCTCATGAACCCTTCCACAAACAGGATGGATTATGTAAAAATTAAAATAAGAGTTTATGCCTAACTGAGAATGGCTTCTAACCACTTAAACAACCAAGTCCAGTGAAAGAAATTTGCTGTCACTTAAAGTCACTAACTTATTACTTCAGCTAGATACCATCTTTCCATCAGTCTTTTCTTTTCTACAAATATAAAAGCAAACAAAAAAGTCAAGAGATGTGAAGACAATGAAATTTTACCCTACTGATGAGCAAAGAGATCAGTTTGTCACAGTTGCAAAGATACTGGCAGAAGACAAGACACCTCTGGTTCAGAAACAATAGAGTTCATTGCTCACATCACAGCTGGAAGCCCACCATCATATCTGCATTCCTTTGCTTTATTCTCCAGTTCCCATAGGAATGTTTCCCACAAAGCATTCAGGTGGATTTTTGCACAAACAGTACATTTGAACCACATCTGAGGAATCTCAAGCTCAGACCAAAAAAAAGAAAAACTGTATGTGGGCAAATTAGTAAAAGATCTGAACTTTTTCCCTTGAGGAATATATTACCTTTCTTGTCTTGATATCTTGGTCAGGAAATGAATCTGTCCTCTACCTTAAAGTAAACCCTACCGCTAATTCCCAAAGCTGTTTTCTAGCCAAGTATCCTTGAAAATCTGGAGCAAAGACTTTTACAGGATGTATAGAAATCCCATGGAAAATTATTCTCCAACATAAATATACAGTATTCCTTCTCATCTTGTTTTTTTTTCTTTTCAGTCTCATCATGCATTTGAGAATAAATGTGTCATAAATTATTTGCAAATAATATTTCAAAGGTATATTTACAAAAATGTATCTTAATTATTTGTTAATATAATTCACTAGCATAAGTTAAAAAATCAATGTTAGTGTGTTAGTCACTCAGTCGTGTCTGACTGTTAGTGACCCCATGAACTGTAGCCTCCCAGACTCCCCTGTCCATAGGATTTTCCAGGCAAGAATACTAGAGTGGATTGCCATTACCTTCTGCAGGGGATCTTCCTGACCCAGGGATTGAACCTGGGTCTCCCACATTGCAGGCAGATCCTTTAATATCTAGGCCTACTACTTACAAAACCTTTTTCTTTTTAATTATTTTTAACAAGATTTCTAATAAAAATACATTCCTTAATTTAAAAAATTCTCTATTAGTAACTGTTTAATAGTTCAATAATGGAAAGAAATAATCTATTGTTATATGATTAAAGATTTTGCTCTTGAACTGCTTCAATAAACATCATTTTAGCTCATCTTCTCTGAATAAGTTATTGGATAAATTTAATTAATACCATAGATGTCATTACCAAAAACAAAAAGTAACAGTGCAGAGCACTGCTCTAAACATGTTACATCCATGAACTCATTTAATGGAAAAGGTGCCATTGATGTATATAGAAGGAAACAAGACACGTGACTTACAAATTGCAGAACAGATTCAACCCTGAGTCCTCTAGTTTCATTGCTTGTGCTCATTGCACTGTGATATGCTGCCTTTACATAAACATTGTTCACTGAGGAGCCAAGTATTGTTGTTATTAACTTTTCTTTTTCTTAGACTTAATTTTGCTGAATTATTGCTTCCCTGGAATTTTCCATTTTATTAGTGTTCTGTATACCTTTTTCTCGGAGAAGGCAATGGCACCGCACTCCAGTACCCTTGCCTGGAAAATCCCATGGACGGAGAAGCCTGGTAGGCTGCAGTCCATGGGGTCGCTAGAGTTGGACACGACTGAGCGACTTCACTTTTACTTTTCACTTTCATGCATTGGAGAAGGAAATGGCAACCCACTCCAGTGTTCTTGCCTGGAGAATCCCGGGGATGGGGAAGCCTGGTGGGCTGCCATCTATGGGGTCGCACAGAATCGGACAGGACTGAAACGACTTACAAGCAGCAGCAGCATACAGTTTCCTATATTATTTTCAGGCTTACCAGGTAGCTCAGTGGTAAAGAATCTGCCTGACAGTGCAGGAGACATTGGTTCAGTCCCTGGGTCAGGTAAGAGCTCCTTGGGTAAGAAATGGCAACCTTTTCCAGTATACTTGCCTGGAAAATTCTATGGTGAGAGGAGCCTAGTGGACGTCATTTCATAGGGTCGCAAAGAGTCAGCCATGACTGAGTGACTGAGCACCATATTAATTTCACATTATGCTCTAGTAGACTTCTTGAAAATCTACTATGCAATATATATATTTTTTTTTCTTGTAGACTTCTTCCTCACAGCCTCACAACTTTCTGGTTTTATCAGAACTCTTGACTCCTTGATTGAGTGGAGATTTAACTTATAATACTTTCCATGACTACTTGGCTGGGCTAAATCTCTTTATCTTCTTAATGTATCCACTTATTCTTTTGTAGTATCATGACTTTGTGTGGGCACATTCTGGATGCTCTCCCTAATTAAAAATGATATGTGAGGTTATGAGATATTGGTGTGCTTTATAAATAAGACTGTATGGAGTACATTTCAAAGATCCACTATGTATCTTTTATGTGTGTGACATCTCTGTTCTCTGACCCTTTTTTAAATGTCTCTTTTTGATTTCTAAACATAAACATGAACCATATATTTAGCTTATTATTCTCCACTAAATATCTAACAATTAACTAAAGAAAATCTCACCTGAAAACAGATGCAGATTTGAAATATCTGGATGTTTTTCTGTTGGAAGATTATGAATTAAGGTGTCAGAAGAAAATAGAAAATATTTTATCATGTGCTTTTATTTGTGTTTTTGCACATTGACTGATTCATCATTTGTCTTGTGACAAAAGCATCATGGAAACATAGAGAAATGAGAAATTACTTAATGTACTTTGGGTACTTTGTAGGAGACATTAAACTACCAGAGAAATGGAGCTATGTGAAGGTCAGAACAAACATCTTTCAATTTGATAATCTATTAATACTTACAGTGCTGGAAGAAACCATTAAATAAAGATATAAAAGTTTTTGAAAATGCCATTTGGTTTAGATGAAATTTCACTGACATATACTTCCAAGTGATACATGGACTCTTCTTCAAGAGATATTTATGAATGAGTTGTGAAATGTCATCATTTGCACACAAAGTTCTGTGCAATCTTTCAAGCGTTCAACTTTCCATTAAAATTAATTGGGATATCCAGACTTTACTTACTGGAATGGCAATATTTGCCATGCTATAGTTTTTTCACTCACTCCTCAGTTAATTTAGAAAAATGTTTTTTCACTTATTTTAATTTTTGTGCATGTGTGTGCTGAGTCTTTCAGTCATGTCCCACTCTGCGCAACACCCCGGACTGTAGTCTGCCAGGCTTCTTTGTCCATGGAATCAGGAACGGCATTTGAGAAGTGGACTTTTTTTGTTTTTGGTACTTTAGAAAATACTGTGTTTGTAGCATGGACATTAAATTTGAATTGTCTCATAGCCAATTAGTTTCTTAGAAAATATATGAAATACTTTTAAGTCTGTTTTCATTGAAGGTTTACCTTTATTTAAATAAAATATAAAAAATAATACTTTTCAGTGTCTTACTTAAACAAAGGCTTTATAAATATTCTAGTTTAATCTTCTCTACAACACTTGTCAATATGCATTATTGCCACTATTAAAAAAAAAAGAACCCTGACATTCAGACTGAATAAGTAATTTACCAAATTCAAATACCAGATAAGCCAAGGAGGGAAAAATTAAAACATTTTCTCTCTAAATCCAATCCCATTCTGCTTTCATAATCCCACATAATAATAATATGTGATTTGAATGCCTCAAAAGATTTCACTTTTCAATGTTTAGCATAATGCTGTGACACAATTTCATTAAATGCACACTGATTGAAAGTCTGTCTTAAAAAGCAATTATTTTGAGATCTTAAGTGATTCAATGATATTCAGTACTTACGAACTAGGTACTGGTATTATTTAATGCTTATTATGTTTAATTTTTACATCAACCCTTAAAAGTTAGACTTTGTTTCTTATTTTATTTTTCAAGAAAGGAGGTCTGAAAATTTTAATACTTTAATTTACTCAATAAACAATATAAGTTCTGGATATTATGCTAAAACCTAGAGATGTGTCTGGAAAAATGGGATGCTTTCTGCATATGAATCCTGTAGTCAAATGAAGAATTATTAAGTCATACGAATGTTTTAGAAGTCGTATGAATAATTTAAATGACTTATAGTCCTTCGAAGCAAATACCAAATAAGCTTTAAACATTCATAATAGGGGATCTAAGCTAATTTAGGTACGTATACTAGGACTTCTGGTGGGCTGGTTTGATTTTTTCCTAATTGTCCAACTTCCTTTTTGTGTCCTTATTTCCCTGGTTCCCTCTCAAAATATGAAGTGTCTGATTCCTACAATAAAGCGCTTACTCCTTAGAACTGATTCCCTGATTGGATCCTGATACAAACATGCTATTTTATTTCTACAAGCTGTTATATTCCTACAGGTTACTTTCTAACACCAAAGTGAAAAATTTCTTCTCTCACTGAAATGACTCGGTCTTCTCCTTTTGTTTGTTTGTTTGTGTTTTACTTTTTATTTGCAAACTATTTTAGACATTCAGAACAATTGTAAACATGGTATGGAGAACTGTTATATACTGTTCACCCAGCTTCCTCTAATGCTAACATCTTATATAGGCATATTAAAATGATTAAAACCAGGAAATTAAAATTGCTAGAGTACCAGTAACTGAAGTGCAGAAATTATTCAAATGTCACTACTTTCTCTCAAAAGTTGTTATTATTATTATTTTTTCAACAATCAAATCTGGGATCCCACATTGTAATCAGATGCCCTCTCTCCTTAGTCTCTTCCAGTATGTGGGGATTCCTCACTCTCTTCTTGACTTTTGTGACATTGATACTTAGAAGAGTTATTGTGAGGATGTCCTTCAATTTGGGTTCATTGTATGTTTTCTCATGTCAGTCTCATCTCTTCAGTGTATCATAGGTCTCACTCACTAACTTGACTCTACACAGCTCTTGCACTCTCTCTCTTGCACCCCTTTTCTAAGATCTCAAACACTTTCCTGTCCCTGGTATTCTGCAGTTGCTCTTCTGTTCTGTAGAATATTCCCTTTGAAAGTCTTCAAATATCTAACTCCTTTTCATCTATCAGGTTTCACTGGAGATACCGGCTTATAAAGAGAGTCCCTCCTTCACTTCTTTATCCAATATTTGTCCCCTCATCCCATTGCTTACTCACATTACATTTATTATTCATTTTCTTTCACAAACATTGCCATTAATGGTCATTCAGTTGGTTATGAGACATCTCATCTTGTAAAGAAAAAATTCTTCTCATACATTAAAATGGAAAGGAAGACTTTATGCAAGGCTATTACAGAAGACTATGACAAGAAGAAATCAAGTAGATTCTGACTGGCCTTGAAGAAGCTAACTAAATTCCACATTGCAATCTATGGAGGACCAAAAAAGCTCTGGGGAACCTGTGGGTGCTGATAGCTTCCCCAACTCCCTTACAGATAATAAGAAAGCAAGGGCCTCAGTGTTACAAAAGCAATAACTGAATTCTGTCAATGACCTGAATGATCTTGGAAGCAAGCCTCAAATTTCAAATAAGAATCAACAACTGAGCTGATATCTTGACTAAAATCCTGTGAGATCTAAGATGAGAGCCTTCAAGAAGCTGTGACCAGACTTCTCACCTATAGAAACTGTGAGATAACAAATGGGTGCCATCTGAAGCCACTAAATTGTTGGAAATGTGCTATATAGCAGTAAGAAACTAGTACAAACACAAAACTCTCACTTTGATTTTCTTCCTCCATTTTTGGTCAAATTAGTTACCATTTTAAGTAACTATTGTTACAGAACTCAGTGCAAAGCTAAGTCCTTGCTTTTACATTGAATCATGTCTTTTCTTTGAATCGAACTGTAATCATTTCTTTTTCATTTCCATCTTATTTCCTTGCTTATTTTCATCTGTAAAAATGAATTTGACAGATGGACAAACATCCTTTTTGGGTTTTTTGGGTTTTTTTTGTTAATAGGATTACCCAGATAGCAAGTTAAAGACTTTTGATAACTTGCTTTCAGGAAGATTTTATGTTGTTCAAGCCACTGCAAATTTCCAACTCTCGGACTGACATCCTTCAGCTATGCCATCTCTTGTAGATGTTTAGTGTGAGGCAGATTCTCATTTTCAATCAACTCCAGGACATTGAAAAAAACAAACGAACATTTAACTCAATTTTCAGGGCAGGAAGTTTAATGCCACCCTGTGTCAAATTGGCTAAATTTAATGTTGACTTGCAAGGCTTCTTCTTAGCCGTTTATATCAGTGGATACCGCCTTCTGGAAAAATATGTGTCTTTCAAATAGCTGATGACTAAGATTCCTGTATCTATGTATCATCCAGTTTTGAAACACCATTTCCCTTAGCAGAGCAGATTATGGCTGCATTCAAAAAATATGAATTAAAGCTAAACTGGTCATTTAGTTTAATAGTTTAATATTTTTAAGAATTAGATTTTAAGTTTGCAATAACCAAAAAAATCCCACAAGATTGGAATTAGTGTATTTTACTCAGGAAACATATCTTCACATTTTGATAAAACCTTGGATGTTGTTAGTTAAATATCTGTAGACCCTAGAGTTCTATAGTGTGTCTGAGGATTTTATTTTACTTATGTACAAAATCATTTTTGTTAAATACATTTGCTTTGTATTTGTTCATAGAATATATTTTCCAATAATGTATTTTCCTATGTTCCCTTCCTAAATTATAGGATTATCTAATAAAATTGCAAAATGTAGAGCCACCCTGCTTGACATTATTTTGCCTCAGCTACTAAAGATAATGCTGAATTATCTTGTTGAAATAGTGGTAACATTAAGATCAACAACGTTCATTGAGAGCCTTCTTTAATTAACTAACCAGACAGTGTTCTGCATAAATGACCATGGATAAATGGATAATTACAAATCCCTTTGAAGACTAGTGAGAGAGAGAGCAAGAGGAATTGTGTTTGGCTGTGAATGATGGTACAGGCTATGATGAAATTGAAGAAAAAGCAATGTGGAGACAGAAAGCCTGGAGGGCATAATTTTTGACAGAGAGGTCAGGCATCTCAATGAGAAGATGACATTTGAGTAAGGCTTCAAAGAGATGAGGGGGTGCACCACATGGGTTTTTGATGAAGAGCATTCTCAGAAAAGGGCATAAAAATGTAAGTATATATACCCTGACTGACAAGCCAGGTGAAGATTGTGGGAAAGGCGATCTCAAAGGTAACAGGAGCTAAATATCATAGGATTTTGTAGGTTATTGAAAACTCACAGGTATTTTACTGTGCGGAGGTGGGGTCACTTAATGGTTTCTATGGTAGAAATGAATTGACAGGCTTCCCTTGTGGCTCAGCTGGTAAAGAATCTGCCTGAAATACCGGAGACCTGGATTAGATCCCTGGGTTGGGAAGATCTCCTGGAGAAGGGAAAGGCTACCCACTCCCATATTCTTTCCTGGAGAATTCATGGACTGTATACTCCATGGGGCCACAAAGAGTCGGACATGACCAACTTTCAAGTAAACACTGGCTACTCTGTGGAGATGATCCTGGAAGGGATTAGGGATCCCTCAGAAATTTACTGCAAGTACCCAGGAAAGAAAGAGATGATGGTTTGTGAACCGGGACATTTGTGCTAAAAGCTTTTGAATTTTGATTACTTGAATGCAGAATCAACAGTTTTGCTAATGCATTGAATACCCGATAAAGGTAAAGAATGGCTTAGAAATGACTATATTTGATTCAAACCACTGAAAGGATCAGTGTGCCGTTTTTCTAACAATGTGGGAGGACCAAATTTTGAGGGCTGGAGAGAGAAAGAATTTAGTTTGGGACATTAAGTTTGCAATAATGGTTACATATCCTTCTGAGAATACAGAGAAGGAATTCAGTGTGAAATTCTCAGACAAAAATAGACATAAGAGAGTGATCAATCTAGAGAAGACATTTAAATTCAAATGAATGGATAAAATTGGCTAAAGAAGAGGTTCAGTATTTATGGAAGAGTTGACCCTTCCATATGGGACGTCTTGAACGTTATTTTCTGAAGCTTCGATTTACTCAAGGAAATAAAAGAAAAGGGGATTAGGTGGGCCTGAGCAAGGAGAGAATTTATTGATGTTTGGAGGGAAGATAATTGACTAACAGCATGATTAATGACTCACTTGAGATAAATCGCCATTCAGTGGCACAGCAACCTTGATTGTATGCTATTTACTGATCAGATCCCACTATACTTAAGGAAGATGCAGAAAGATGGATTTAGCTAACACTGGAATTTTGCCATCGGAATACAATGAAATGAGAAAGAAGCAAAAGAGTTGGAACTCTATGCGTTTTTTTTTTTTTTTTTTAATTAAAAATTAACATTTGAATTAGGCCTGGTAAGAATCCCACAGGACGGGTCTCTTAGCATTTGCCACCTGATAGGCGATGGGGGGGAGAAGGCAATGGCACCCCACTCCAGTACTCTTGCCTGGAAAATCCCATGGACGGAGGAGCCTGGTAGGATGCAGTCCATGAGGTCGCTAAGAGTCAGACACGACTGAGTGATTTCACTTTGACTTTTCACTTTCATGCATTGGAGAAGGAAATGGCAACCCACTCCAGTGTTCTTGCCTGGAGAATCCCAAGGATGGGGGAGCCTGGTGTGCTGCTGTCTATGGGGTCGCACAGAGTCGGACACGACTGAAGCAACTTAGCAGCAGCAGCAGGCAATGGGGGTTTTCAACCAATCCTACAGTTTCACATAGTATGCATTAAGAACAAAACTTTCATTGAAGAAACTTCAAGTCAAGATCAACCAAAAAGAGAAAACTTGGGTCTTAAACTTTTATTTTTATCAGAAAAACTTAAGTAGGCGCTGTTGTTGTTCAGTTGTCACACTGTGTCTGACTCTTCATGACCCCACGGACTGCAGCACACCAGGCTTCCCTGATCCTAACCATCTCCCAGAGTTTGCCCAAATTCATGACCACTAAATTGGTCATCCATCTCATCCTCTGTTGCCCTCTTCTTTTGCCTTCAATTTTTCCCATCTTCAGGGTCTTTTCCAGTGAGTTGGCTGTTGGCATGGGGTGACCAAAATATTCGCGCTTCAGCTGCAGCATCAGTCTTTCCAATGAGTGTCCAGGATGGGCTTAAAGTATGCTTATGGACAAATAGCAGGGATTTGTATTCCAGAAAAATGGGCTCAGCCATTGGATCCTTTCCTTTATCATAGTTCAAAAAGCTAGCATCATTTTCAGTGTGGACAAATATATTGTCGAGGTAATATCAATCTTGATTTAGGTGACAGCTGTACTGCTTCTGTGAATTTAGGAGCTTGTCTGCAGTTGGATTTAGGTGCAGACAGAGGAGGGAGGTGGTCACGAGTCATATGGGAAGCTAGCTTTTCAGTGAGAATGGAAGTACTTCTAGCTAGCTATCCAAGCAATGCAGATATTTTTCCATAGCCATATTTGGGCAGCCCTGAATGTCATATCACACTAAAGAGTGAAATGAAGGGCTTCTTCACTGTTCCAATGGTCAAGACTCCACACTCCCAATACAGGGGGCCTGGGTTTGATCCCTGGTCAGGGAACTAGATCCCACATGCCACAGCTAAAGACCTTCATGCTGCAGCAAAGATCAACAATCTCATGTGCTGCAAATAAGACTCGGCACAGTCAAATAAATAAATAGTGAAGTTATACCATGACATATTAAAAAGACATGAGCTAAAAGGTCAAGACAGTCCATATAGAATAAAATACTATGAACTCATTTAATCACTTCAGTCAGTCAGTTCAATCGCTCAGGCATGTCTGACTCTTTGCAACCCCATGGACTGCAGCATGCCAGGCCTCCCTGTCCATCACCAACTCCCGGAGTTTACTCAAACCCATGTCCATTGAGTCGGTGAGGCCATCCAACCATCTCATCTTCTGTCGTCCCCTTCTCCTCCTGTCTGTAATCTTTCCCAGCATCAGTCTTTTCAAATGAGTCAGCTCTTCGCATCAGGGGGCCAAAGTATGGGAGTTCCAGCTTTACTGGAAGCATCACTGCCAGTCACTTCAGTCCAGGATTTTTCCAGAAGTGATTCTGCATAAAAATAAATAAAAATTAATGATTAAAAATACACGGATCCTTTAATGCCTCTGTAAAAATTTTAAGCACTAGTGGTATTCACTATCTAAATAAATATGAACCAAACTTAACTGGCACACATGAAATAAAATGGAATAATATTGGGAAAGTTTCATATATATATATATATATATATATATATATATATATATATATAATTTGACACAGAGAAAATTTCTTGTAAAAGAAAATATTAAAAAATGTAGAGTACAATGCAGTGGAAAACAGAATTAATGGTATTTAAAAACCAAGAATAAACAAGAGCCTGGGCACACATGGTATCAAATTCTCAAAGGGTACTATAACTTTACAGCAAAATGAAATGATAAACTATAAAGCAAGGGATTTACAAGAAGGAATCATTTTCATTGATCTATTTCATTTTAATTTCAGAAAGAAGCTTTTTGATCTTTTTTACATTCCTCTTTGTGAAATATTTAACTGCACCCTGAGATATAAAGTTGATGTTCCAGAGGAGTCAGAAGAAACACAGTTCTGTTAAAGAAATATCAAAAACAATGGTGTTTGCTCTCTACTTCTATCTTTTTTCCCCTCCCTCCCTCCTTTCCTTTCTTCTTATGTTTCTTTAGCTTTGAAATGCTGTAATAAGACTTGCCTTTTTTTTTTTTTTTCCTAGCTATTGACAGATTTGTGTTTCCTATTCTGTTACAACCTTTAATCGGTGACTAAATGATAATGCAAGCTTTTTATTTTCAATAAAATTACAAAAAATAAGGCACTTTGATTATATCCTAACATCTTTGAATTGAAAGGTAATTGATTTAACAAAGTAAGTATAGTCATTTGAATTGGAAAGAAAAAAGACTTCAGAAAAAATATAAAACCTGGATTTAGTAAAGATAATAAATTATTTGTATTATGTAGGCTTTCACTTTTGTGTCCTCCATATTCAGACATCTAAGAAAGTAAATTGGACAGTGGCTTTAACATCTGAAGGAAAAATCCGGAAGAATTTTTGGCAAACCCAATCAATAATATTATTTGTTTCATGGAAAATGTTTACTTTAAAACTCATGTAAAACCTTTTAATCCAATCAATCCAGCCACTTGGTTCCTTAAAGGAGCTTTTCTTATGACTTACGATTTAAAATGAACTCATCAATAATTCTGTGAAGATAAGAAATCATCTGTATTGATACATTTAAACATTTCCCCTGTAGAATAATAAAGTAGGGCTCAGTAGGGTCAGCAGTGACCAGCTGTAGGGACAGAGGCTCTGGCTACAGCAAGCCTGGGTCACCCAGCCTGTGAAATATGCCCTCTGAGAGGAGGTGGCTGACAGGCCCACCATAGTATTGTGGAGTAGTCAACACAAAAACTGCAGAAAAATTATACGAAGGAAATTCTTACACTGCTAAGAAAATCTAGGACCCACAACAGATTTCCCAACGTGGGGATCCAGCAAATAGACTGAGAACACCCAGGGAATTTGACTTTGGAGGCCAGTGGGACACTGAATCAGAATTGCCTGTGAGTGTCAAGGAGTCTCCAATGGAGACATGGGCCAACAGTTTGACCTCAGGCCAAGCAATGGGGAGGGAACATTGCCCCACCCTTCCACAGAAAATTGGATTAAAGATTTACTGAGCATGGCCCCGCCCATCAAGATAAGATCTTTACTCTACAGTCAGTATCTCCCACCAGGAAGCTTCCATAAGCCTCTTATCCTCATTCATCAGAGTGCAGACAGGAAGAAAACCACAATCACAGAAACCTAACCAAACCAATCACATGTACTGCAGCCCTGTCTAACTTATGAGCCACACCATATAGGGACACCCAAGACTGATGGGTCATGGTGGAAAATTCTGACAAAAAGTGGTCCACTAGACAAGGGAATGGAACACCACTTCAGTATTCTTGCCTTGAGAACCCCATGAACAGTATAAAAAGGCAAAAAGATATGACACTGAAAGATGAACTCCCCAGTACGTGCCCAATATGCTGCTGGAGAAGAGTAGAGAAATAACTCCACAAAGAATGAAGAGACAGAGCCAAAGCATAAACAACACCCAGTTGTGGATGTCACAGGTGATGGAAGTAAAGTCTGATGCTGTAAAGAACAATATTGCATAGGAACCTGGAGTCTTAAGTCCACGAATCAAGGTAAATTGGAAGCGGTCAAACAAGAGATGGCAAGAGTGAACATCAACATTTTAGGAATCAGTGAACTAAAATGGACTGAAAGGGTGAATTTAATACAAATGACCATTGTATCTACTACTGTGGGCAAGAATCCCTTAGAAGAAATGGAGTAGCCTTCATAGTCAACAAAAGAATCCAAAATACAGTACTTGGCGGCATTCTCAAAAATTACAGAATGATCTCTGTCCATTTCCAAGGCACACCATTCAATATCAGAGTAATCCAAGTCTATGCCTCAACAACTAATGCAGAATAAGCTGAAGTTGAACGATTCTAATGAAGACCCACAAGACCTTCTAGAACTAACACTCAAAAAAGATGTCCTTTTCTTCATAAGGGATTGGAAAGCAAAAGGAGGAAGTCAAGAGATACCTGAACTAACAAGTAAATTTGCCCTTGGAGTACAAAATGAAGCAGGACAAAGGCTAACAGAGTTTTACCAAGAGAACACACTGGTCATAGCAAACATCCTCTTCCAACAACACAAGAGAAGACTCTAGACTTGGACATCACCAGATGGTCAACACTGAAATCAGATTGGTTACATTCTTTGCAGCTGAAGATGGAGAAGCTCTACACAGTCAGCAAAAACAAGACTGAGAGCTGACTATGGCTCAGATTTTGAGCTCCTTATTGCCAAATTCAGACTTAAATTGAAGAAAGTAGGAAAAAACACTAGACCATTCATGTATGACCTAAATCAAATCCCTTATGATTACACAGGAGAAGTAACAGATTCAAGGGATTAGATCTGATAGAGTGCTTGAAGAACTATAGACAGAGATTCTTGACATTGTACAGGATTCATTGATCAAGATCATCCCCAAGAAAAAAATTTAAAAAAGGCAAAATGCTTGTGTGAGGAGGCCTTACAAATAGCTGTGAAAAGAAGAGAAGTGAAAGGCAAAGAAAAAGGGAAATACATACCCATTCGAATGAAGAGTTCCAGAGAATAGCAAGGAGAGATAAGGAAGCCTTCCTCAGTGATCATTACAAAGAAATAGAGGAAAACAATAGGATGGGAAAGACTAGAGATCTCTTCAAGAAAATTACGGATACCAAGGGAACATTTCATGCACAGATGGTCACAGTAAAGGACAGAAACAGTATGGACTTAACAGAAACAGATGATATTAAGAAGAGATGGCAAGAACACACAGTAGAGCTAAACAAAACCATGATGGTGTGATCACTCACCTAGAGCCAGACATCTTGGCATCTGAAGTCAGGTATCCCTTAGGAATTATCACTATGGACAAAGCTAGTGGAGTTGATGGAATTCCAGTTGAGCCATTTCAAATCCTAAAAGATGATGCTGTTGAAAGTGTTACACTCAATATGACAGCAAATTTGGAAAACTCGGTAGTGGCCACAGGACTGGAAAAGGTTAGTTTTCATTTCAATCCCAAAGAAAGGCAATGCCAAAGAATGTTCAAACTACCACACAATTGCACTCATCTCACATACTAATAAACTAATGCTCAAAATTCTGCAAGCCAGGCTTCATTAGTTCATGAACCGTGAACTTCCAGATGTCCAAACTGGATTTGGAAAAGGCAGAGGAACCAGAGATCAAATTGCCAACATCCGTTGGATCATAGAAAAAGAGAATTCCAGAAAAACACCTACTTCTGCTTTATTGTGGATGCCACAATCTTAGTTTTTTGAATGCTGAGCTTTAAGCCAACTTTTTCATTCTCTCTCCTCTTTCACTTTCATCAAGAGGCTGTTTGCTTCCTCTTCACTTTCTGCCATAAGGGTGATATCACCTGCATATCTGAGGTTGATATTTCTCCTGGCAATTTTGATTTCAGCTTGTACTTCATCCAGCCTGGCATTTTGCAAGATGTACTCTGCATATAAGTTAAATAAGCAGGGTGACAACATACAGCCTTGATGTACTATTTTCCTAATTTGGAACCAGTCTGTTATTCCATGTCCAGTTCTAACTGTTGCTTTTTGACCTGTATACAGATTTTTCAGTAGACAGGTAAGGTGGTATGATATTCCCATCTCTTTAAGAATTTTCCACAGTTTGTTATGATATATACAGTGAAAGGCTTTGGCATAGTCAATTCATATACAATCCATTCTCCATTTTTAGCACGTATGAACTTTTTTTTTTGCTTCATCTTTTTACATTTATTGAATTAGGCATTGCAATTAAATTTATCAATTTATGACTAATAGAATAGTCAAATTTACATTCTCAGTTTTAAAAGGCTTCTACCTTTTCTTTTTCCTTGACTTGAAGTTTTATATTTGACCCAAGGCTGAAGATCCAGGCAAAGTGGACTGTGTTTGTATTTCAAGGACACGATAAGCATTAACTTCAAAATTTCTCCTAGGCATATTTTTGTTTTTCCAGGGTCTGATAAAAGAGTTTTATCAAACTTTATTTCTGTAACTACATATGCAAAAACAATTCCATTTTTAGCATGTATGAACTTTTAAAATTAGTCATCTAATCATTTAGCCTTCTTGTATATTTTGATTATCTACCCAATGTAACAAAAGTCCTCAGTATAATTAAACGTGACTTAAAGTGTATTACTTGGAATGATTCTTGTTTAATTATCCAGCCTGACTCTTGTTTCTTTTTACAACATTCTCAACATTTGATTGAAGGTTGAGTGTATCACCATATCATGAGAGGAAAAGCACTCATGTATGTTGTCAACCTAGATATACTGTCACTCACTATCTCCACTGAGTGTCCAAATTAATACATGCATTTCTGAATTCTTGCCATTTGTATGGAAGCAAATTAATTTCTAATTAAAGCTCTTTACATAATATACCTGAACTATCAGGAACACATGAAAATAAAGCAGGAGGCGTCAAGAAATATATGCATATGGTCAATAAATATTTGAAATTATTCTCAACCATTTTATACATTAAAAATATAAATTAATATACAGAAAAAACTTTCAAACAGAAAATTTTGGCAAAACTCTTCCAAAAAACAGAATGCACTGTTGGGAAAACATTAGAGGCAGAATTAGAAATGTCTGTCATTGCTGATGAGTATAAACTAATTCCAATTTTGAAAAATAATTGATGTGCATCCCTTAAATGTTAATTGCATTTTTTTTTAGTGTTTGGCAGAAGCAGAAGATATTAAGAAGAGGTGGCAAGAATGCACAGAACAACTGTACACAAAAGATCTTCATGACCCAGATAATCACGATGGTGTGATCACTCATCTAGAGCCAGACATCCTGGAATGTGAAGTCAAGTGGGCCTTAGAAAGCATCACTATGAACAAAGCTAGTGGAGGTGATGGAATTCCAGTTGAGCTATTTCAAATCCTGAAAGATGATGCTATGAAAGTGCTGCACTCAATATGCCAGCAAATTTGGAAAACTCAGCAGTGGCCACAGGACTGGAAAAGGTCAGTTTTCATTCCAATCCCAAAGAAAGGCAATGCCAAAGAATGCTCAAACTACCGCACAATTGCACTCATCTCACACGCTAGTAAAGTAATGCTCAAAATTCTCCAAGCCAGGCTTCAGCAATATGTGAACTGTGAACTTCCTGATGTTCAAGTTCGTTTTAGAAAAGGCAGAGGAACCAGAGATCAAATTGCCAACATCTGCTGGATCATGGAAAAAGCAAGAGAGTTCCAGAAAAACATCTATTTCTGCTTTATTGACTATGCCAAAGCCTTTGACTGTGTGGATCACAATCAACTGTGGAAAATTCTGAAAGAGATGGGAATACCAGACCACCTGATCTGCCTCTTGAGAAATCTGTATGCAGGTCAGGAAGCAACAGTTAGAACTGGACATTGAACAACAGACTGGTTCCAAATAGGAAAAGGAGTTCATCAAGGCTGTATATTGTCACCCTGTGTATTTAACTTATATGCAGAGTACATCATGAGAAACCCTGGACTGGAAGAAACACAAACTGGAATCAAGATTGCCGGGAGAAATATCAATAACCTCAGATATGCAGATGACACCACCCTTATGGCAGAAAGTGAAGAGGAACTCAAAAGCCTCTTGATGAAAGTAAAAGTGAAGAGTGAAAAATTTGGCTTAAAGCTCAACATTCAGAAAACGAAGATCATGGCATCCGGTCCCATCACTTCATGGGAAATAGATGGGGAAACGGGAAACAGTGGAAACAGTGTCAGACTTTATTTTTTTGAGCTCCAAAATCACTACAGATGGTGACTGCAGCCATGAAATTAAAAGACGCTTACTCCTTGGAAGAAAAGTTATGACCAACCTAGATAGCATATTCAAAAGTAGAGACATTACTTTGCCAACAAAGGTCCATTTAGTCAAGGCTATGTTTTTTCCAGTGGTCATGTATGGATGTGAGAGTTGGACTGTGAAGAAGGCTGAGCACCGAAGAATTGATGCTTTTCAACTGTGGTGTTGGAGAAGACTCTTGAGAATCCCTTGGACTGCCAGGAGATCCAACCAGTCCATTCTGGAGATCAGCCTTGGGATTACTTTGGAAGGACTGATGCTAAAGCTGAAACTCCAGTACTTTGGCCACCTCATGTGAAGAGTTGACTCATTGGAAAAGACTCTGATGCTGGGAGGAATTGGAGGCAGGAGGAGAAGGGGATGACAGAGGATGAGATGGCTGGATGGCAACACTTACTCGATGGACGTGAGTCTGAGTGAACTCCGGGAGTTGGTGATGGGCAGGGAGGCCTGGCGTGCTGCAATTCATGGGGTCACAAAGAGTCGGACACGACTGAGCAACTGAACTGAACTGAACTGAACTGAATTTCCTTTAGATATACTTATTTGATATAGACTAGAGCATAGCATGTATGCATAAATACAGTCAGTGCAGCATTTTTACATAGCTAATTTGTGCAAAAAGCTAGTGCTATCCCCAAGAAGAGTGATGACTTAAATCAATCATATCTATGCAATTGAATGTTAGGCAGGCATTGGAATAAGACAAGGCAGCTTATGTTTATTAGCCTAAAAATTTCTGTGTTAAATCTGGGAGGAGATAAGGCCAAGTGTCAACCCTAAAGAATAATGTGATTACATTTTAGTAGCAAAATGTGTAAAACTTCTTGTGAAATGTGATTCACATTTTATATAGAATATATTCCTTTGCAAACAAATGTGTGTCTTGATAGATACATAAGCACAGGAATGAGTCAGGGAGAGTGGTTATTAACAGTATGTGACCATTTACTCTGCAGAATACATTAGAAATATTGCTACCTTTAAAAAAATAAAACTTTAATTTCACTTGGAGTATAGTTGATTAACAATGTAGTGATAGTTTCAAGTGTACAACAAAGCTGTTCAGTTACACATATACAGAAATCTATTCTTTTTCCAATTCTTTTCCCATTTAGATTGCTATATGATATTGAGCAGAGTTCCCTGTGCTGTAGAATATGTTGGTTGTCCACTTTAAATACAGCAGTGCACACATTTCCTTTTAGAATTTCTGGTCCATGTTTTCATTAGAAAAACAGGATGTTGAAAAGGTGACTTATCCAGAAGAAGTTTCTCTTTTAAGTCCTTGCTTTTAGTGAAGGGGGATGAGAGTAGACATTGTCCAGAACAAAATATTCATTTAATCAGCACGTTTCCAGGGAAAATTAGAAAGAAGAAAATGTCATTTTAGCTTTAGTTTCTAAGCTCATAAAATTTTCCTCCTAGTGCCCTAGATGACCTTATCCCAATGTCTGGCCCATTGGTTAGGATCTATAGAATGCAGAGTTCTTCTGGCTCTGTGAACTATAGCTCCTAAGCTTTAAACTTACTACTACAGCAGGACATTCTCCACAAACTCTTTGCTAATTACCCTTTGTGAGAGATGGAGACTAATTTGCATCCTTTTGAATCTTGGCTGAACTTAGAAACCTGAGTGAATATGGCATGACCCCTATGTAGTGTTGCAAGGAATATTCATTTGCATATTTTCCACAACTAAATAAATGACTGTTATCTTGGAAAGTTTTAAAATCTTAAGGCTAACTAACTAGTATTTTTTTCTAATTTTCTCTACTTGTCGTCTTTTCTAATGATATCATTACTAACTAAATATTCCTAGCTATCTGACCCTTCAAATATTCTCCCATGAGAATTCACTAAATACAGATTTCTTTCCCATCTGTGAAGTTCTAGCACTAAGATGCTCTAATACAATCCAGCACTAATTACCTTGTCCCTTGGTGTAATTTCCCTTCAGATTCTGTCAATGATGAACTAATCCTCTTCTTTATTTTCCCACTTTCCCAAATCACAGATTGATTTCTACTAAATAAATTAAGTCTCTATACACCTAGGAATTTGAATACTATAGTAATAATGATATCACATATATTTAACGGCCAAGAGTTAACAGATTACATTGCTTTTTAAATCCTGATAATATCTCTCAACATATGTTTAATTGATGAAACTGACATTCTGAAATTATGGTGAGAGTGGAGGAAAAAATGGACAAACACATGACAAAATAAAAGAAAATACAAATAATTCCACTTACTATACCTTTTAATGAGGGTTTGTATAAGATTGTAATGAGTTATATGAGCATAAATGAGATCAGACTCATGAGTCAATAGAATCCTTAGCTGATTTTAGCCCCAAGGATATTTAATAGCTGGAAGGAAAAACACATTCTTAATCTGACAGTTAATTCTATTGCTTTTCGTTACTTCTCTTGTTTAATATGGCTACACACCACAAATGAATAGCTTCATCTATTTCTCAAGCATACACACACACACACACATACACACACATACATTACATACTATTTGATTAATACAGAAAACCTGGATGGATCAGATTTTCTGAATTATTTTGATCTAATGTGTTCATGGAGAGGGCAATGGCACCCCACTCCAGTACTCTTGCTTGGAAAATCCCATGGATGGAGGAGTCTGATAGGCTGCAGTCCTTGGGGTCGCTAAGAGTTGGACATGACTGAGTGACTTCACTTTCACTTTTCACTTTCATGCATTGGAGAAGGAAATGGCAACCCGCTCCAGTGTTCTTGCCTGGAGAATCCCAGGGACTGGGGAACCTGGTGGGCTGCCGTCTATGGGATTGCACAGAGTCGGACACGACTGAAGTGACTTAGCAGCAGCAGCAGCAGTGTGTTCATATTCAAGAATAGTTTCTATTATAGGTGATTTTCACTTCAAGAGTTGAATTCTGAAATGAAAGCTTATGTAAGATGTATTGGGCCTGATGAGCTGAGACAAGTGCACATAAGCCCTGCAACACAGAGGACAAGCTCAGGGGGCTGAGAGAAGCCCACACACGTATCTGTGAACAGAGGACACAGTCAGGGAGTCGAGAAAAGATCCACACAAGCCCCTACCTAGCAAGATTTGGCCTGCAATGAAGGGTGGGACTAGGGAACAGAAGCACTGGCAAAGATTCCAGGGACAAGTTTTGGGCTGGCAGCAGTGAAAATATCCTGAGAGGGCCACTTTGAAGTAGCTGTGGAAATAGACACGTCTAACACTGCCCAAAGACACACTGAACCCATAGACACCCCAAAACCTACTACTGGACACTGCCCAGCCCTTCATAGAGACGAGATCCAGCTCCATCAACCAGAACACAGGCATAAGCTGCCCCAACCAGGAAAACATCAAAGGACACCGAAAACATCACATAATCCAGTCTCATCCATGGGGGCAGACTCCACAAGCAAGAAGAACTATGACCTTTAAAAGTTTTTTTTTTTTAATAAATCAGTGTGTTTTCCCTCTACATATTTCTACCTTCATGGTAGCCTTTTGCAGTGCTGTGGAGTTTTCCTTTTTGTTTTTGTCAATTTTTTTCTCTTTTTTTCTTTTTCACCATTTTGTGTGTGTGTGTGTGGTTTTTTTCTGATTTTGTTTTTGATGTATTTTACTGCTTTTCTTATAGCTCTTTATTGGCTATAGCTATTCCTGAATATATGTAAATCTTTTTCATATATGTCTATTTATCTTTGCTTTGCTATTTTTATTTTTCTCTCTCTCTTTTACCCTCTTTCCACCCCTTTCTTCTCTCTTTTACCTCCCTTCTATTCTTTTTTCCTCTTTTTTTCTTCTCCCGTTTTTTCCTTCTTTCTTTTTTCACCAGGTAAGTTAAATTGTTGAACTCTCTTTGCTATATTCCCCAGCTGGCACACTGCACAGACTGTTTTCCAGATTGAGCATTAGCTAGCTCTGCTTTTTATTGGTTCATATCACTTTGGGTTTCCCTGTTCACCAAGTCAATTACCTGCACTCTTTTCTTGAGAATATTTTGGTTACAACAGTGTGTGGAAGTGTGTGTATGTGTCTCATTATTTCTGTAATTACTTGCTTGATCTCCTCCCACTAGAAACACAGGCACAAGTCACCCCCAACAAGAAGTAAAGACAAACTGTTCAACCAACCTTTCCCGCCAAGGACAAAAACCAAAAAGAAGAAGGAATATAACCCTGAATCCTGGGAAAAGGAGACCTCCAGGGGAGCAAGTTATAAAAAAAGAAATAAAGAAAAGACAGAGAAATACAGCACAAATGAAAGAACAAGGCAAAAACTAACAAGACCAAATAAACAAAGACGAAATACGCAATCTACCTGAAAGAGAATTCAGAATAATGATAGTAAAGATGCTCCAAATACTTGGAAATTGAATGAAGAAAATTCACGAAACTATTAACACAGTTAATGCAATCACTGAGGACATAGAAGAAATAATCATCAAACATAGTTAAATAACGCAATTACTGAAATTAAAAATACTCTAGAAGGAACTGAGGCAGAGGAACAGAAAGCCAAGCACTGAAGAATTGATGCTTTTGAACTGTGGTGTTGGAGAAGACTCATGAGAGTCCCTTGGATGGCAAGGAGATCCAACCAGTCCATCCTAAAGGAAATCAGTCCTGAATATTCTTTGAAAGGACTGATGCTGAACTTGAAACTCCAATATTTTGGCCACCTGACCCGAAGAACTGATTCAGTGGAAAAGACCCTGAATGCTGGGAAAGATCGAAGGCGGGAGGAGAAAGGGACGACAGAGGATGAGATGGTTGAATGGCATCACCGACTTGATGGACATGAGGTTGAGTAAGCTCTGGGAGTTGGTGATGGACAGGGAAGCCTGGTGTGCTGCAGTCCATGGGGTCACAAAGTGTCAGACATGACTGAGTGACTGAACTGAACTGAACTGAACTACATTTTATTTAACTCAGAGTAGCTTTTACTTTGAGTTAAATACGTTGTCAGAGCTGGGTTGTTGAATAGAGAAGTGACATCATATGACTTAGGATCCTAAATCATCGTTTTTGTTGGGGAACAAGGATAAAAGCTGGAAAATCAGTTAGTAATCATTGTAATTGTCTAGGTGAGAATTGATGATATCTTACATCGGGATGATTTTATAGCTAATGAGAAAAAGTCAGTATTTCATAACAAGAATAATTTCCATGTACAGAAGAACTTGGCTAGAGATAAGACTACTTGAATTGTGTTCTAAACTGCCCAAGCTATTGAACAGGGATGAATTATTGGTAAACTTTCAGGTAAGGCTGAGTCATGACTAGGCACTTTTAGTAAGCTCATGTATCAGATCATCAATGAACCTTAAGGAATAATTTCTCTGGCCAATGAACAATGGGACTTGATTGAACTAAGCATGTAAAGACTATGGTGCATTTTCAACCCCATCTAAACTGCAAACTTTTCAACTCTGATTAACAGAAACTTCATCTTCCTGTTTATAAAATTTTTGGCATTTCTCCCTTAGTGATACACTCAGTGAATCTCTTTATTGTTTCCTTGCCTGGTAATTAAGCAAAGTCAGATTTAACTTTTAATTTTTCCATAAATTTATATGATACTTTATTCATATTTAGCTTTATAGTTATTTATTTACAACTATAGGAACATATTTTAAAAGTAGTGCTAAGAGGATTTCTTGATGAAATTGGATACGGTGTGAGGAAGATAGAGGAAATAAGATTTATGAGTTAGTTTTATTTTGTTTCAACATGCTTGCAACAAAAGCATAGTATAAAATAATTTAAAATATTTATATTTCAAGAGGGAAGCTTATGCATAAGGATGTAGGAATATATATTAATCAAAATCAGATATAACTCTAACAAAGCAAGGTGAGTTCAGACAAGTGAATATAAATATTTATTAAACAGGTTCACTAATATTAATGAAAACAGCATTGTGCTCCTCATTTATGAATTCATCACTTCCTACCCATCTATCAAAAGTTTCTCCATATGGTGTATTTTAGAGACTGAAATCATGGGCTCAGGAAGAGCCTTATTGCTATGACAGAGTGAATGTGTTGAAGCTGAAAATTCAGAAGAATGCAAATACAACGCAGATTTCTTAACCATAGAAAGGTCATAATTTTATGTATTGGTGGTTTGATGGTTTAGTCGCTAAGTCGTGTCCAACTCTTGGTACCCAATGGACTGTAGCCTGCCAGGCTCCTCTGTCCATGGGATTTCCCAAGGCAAGAATACTGGAGTGGGTTGCAAATTTCTTCTCCAGAAGATCTTCCCAAACCAGAGAGCAAATCCGGGTCTCCTGCATTGACAGGTGGATTCTTTAGAGGCTGAGCCACCTATGCTGTGCTGGGCTGTGCTTAGGCTCTCAATCATGTCCCATTCTTTGTGACCCAATGGACTGTAGCTTGCCAGTCAACTCTGTCCTTGGGGATTATCCAGGCAAGAATACTGGAGTGGGTTGTCATGCTCTCCTCCAGGAGATCTTCCCAACCCAGGGATCAAACCCAGGTCTTCCACATTACAGGTAGATTCTTTACCAGGTGCACTACCAGGGAAACCAAGCCACCTATTACATAGGTCTTATTTAAGTTATAATTTAAGAAATACACACACACACACACACACACACAAACCTCTTAGCCAGCTCTTAGCCAGCTTAATCCTTGTCATTGTCAAGAAACAACTAACTCATTTGATATTTATGATATTAAAAACTAATAAAACATCTAAAATCTTTAGGATTTTTTTAAATTTCAGAAGTAACATATTACTATTTAGAAATTTTATTTGAACTCATTTATACCTTCACTTGCAAACCACCCCTACTATCGAAGGCTCTAGAATGCCCAAAGTGCCATAATACAATTATTCTGAATAGTGTCCCCAGAGATTTCTTCATTGTACACGTTTTAGCAATCTTGTTTCATGCCTTTGGGTATTTCCTGACCATTATGATGGCTATAAGTTGCTCAAGAATTTTTAGTGAAAAAGACTGCCCTCCTCCATATATAAGCCTTCAGAGTGACTCACAGACTATTCTCCTGCAACAGAATTTCCCAGGCCTTGAGACACTGAAGCTCCATATTAAACTTCTTTTATTTCACTTTGGGATGTGAAATCAATAGTATGTAAGCATCCAGTACCATCATTTCATGGCAAATAGAAGGGGCAATAGAAGTGGAAACAGTGACAGACTTTAATTTTGGGGGCTCCAAAATCACTGTGGACAGTCACTGCAGCCTCAAAATCAAGACACTTGCTTCTTGGAAGGAAAGCTATGACAAACCCAGACAGTGTATTGAAAAGCAGAGACATCACTTTGACAACAAAGGTCTGTATAGTCAAGGCCATGGTTTTTCCAGTAGTCATGTAGATATGTGAGATTTGGTCCAAAAAGAAGGTTGACAGCCAAAGAATTGGTGCTTTAGATCTGTTGTGTTGGAGAAGACTCTGCAAGGAGATCAAACCAGTCCATCCTAAAGGACATCAACCCTGAATATTCATTGGAGGGACTGATGCTGAAGCTGAGGCTCCAATAATTTGACTACCTGATAAGAGTGAACTCATTGGAAAAGACTCTGATGCTAGGAAAGATTGAAGGGAAAAAGGAAAACGGGGAAGTTTAGATGAGCTGTTTAGGTAGTATCACACACTCAGTGGACATGAGTTTGAGCAAACTCCGAAAGGTAGTGCTAGTGGTAAAGAATAGCCTGCCAAAGCAGGGGACCTATGACAGGCAGGTTTGATCCCTGGGTAGGGAAAATCCCTTCCCCCTGGAGAAGGAAATGTAACCCACTCCAGCATTCTTGTCTGGAAAAATCCTATTGACAAAGGAGCCTGGCAGGCTACAGTCCATGGGTTTGCAGAGTTGAACATGACTAAAGCGACTTAGCATAAATGCACCAGAAGATGGTGAAGGACAGGGAGCCTGGCATGCTGCAAGTCATGGGGTCCCAAAGAGTCAGACACAACTTAGCAACTGAATAGCAACAAAGATGATACAACCATCAGGTGTTTCTTGCTAAAATGTAAATTGTAATTACAAAAAATAGAGCCAAATCTGGTCCTTTTGCAGATCCCACCTCCAGGAGGACATGATATCTCTTACCTTCCATTCTTTATGAGATGCCTTAGTGCTGGTGGTTGAAAGTCCTCACCCAGACCTCTTGCTAGTCCTTTGGGATCAACTCACAAAGAGTCAGACATGACTGTGACTGAACAACAACAAAAAAAGTGAACCGCAGTAGAAATGTGTATAATTAATGGACAACAGTGCCATAATCATATGTGATAGACCCTGTTGAAGAACTAAGTTTCATTTCTTAACTGGATGAGATTCCCCTGATAAATTGGCAGTCAGCAAAATTTCCCAGACTTCAGACACTCATCTTAGCACTGGATGCCCTGGCAAAGAAATCAGCTTTGCTTGCAAATTTTTATAGATTTAAACCATTGCCGATGGTCTGGCTGTGTTAGTCTGTCTGGTCAGCTATATTAATTTCTTATCTAAGTTTGCAACCTGTGGGGTAGAGAATTCTGGAAATCTCTTGCCTTACAGATACACAATATCTAAATCTAGGTCACACAACTCTATACATTCTAACACAGCTATACAAGTCCTTATCAAGATGTCATTTATCCCCCTTGGAGTTCTAGGCATTTTTGATAGTCACTGAGCCACTCATTTAACTTTCCAAAATATACCATGGTGAGCTCTCAAATAAGGTAGTCAATATGACTTTCACCTCCTGTACTCACCTCAAGATCCCAGCCTCATAGAGTATCATAAGGGCTTAAATAAATGAGTTCAAATTCAATTAAATGAAACATGGCATCTTTCAACCTTTTATCAAACAATATGGGTTAATGCTAATCAATTGTCTAGTTCTACTATTAACGTTGGACTATTTACAGTTTCCAAGCCCCATCACTCCTCTTCCCCTTTTCTCCCACACATTTTAACAAGCTGATAAGAAAGTCTGGTGGGATTATTATTATTATTATTTTTTTTTTTTGGTGCTGGTGGGAATTTCACACCACAGAAGCCAAGATTCACGTAAAGGGAAGCTTACTCTAATCTTATTCTAGTCTCACCACCCTAGAAACATAAAACCATAAGCTATCACCCCTTCCTGTTCTCTCAAGCTGTTTTTAGACAGGTTGGGGGCCTAGCCTGCTCTCCCCAGAAAGCCTTGCTATGTGGCTAATTTTAGGACTTATTCTTCATGTTCATTGCTGCCTAGGTCATCATGATGAGAATATTTCTTAATGATGATGATTATCTCAATGTGTACACTGTTCATTCCAAACCATCCTTCTTACGTTACCAGTTCAGAATTGAACCAGCATCATCTGGGAATAAAATGTTAACAATATCAAACAAAAATGAGGAGTAATTTTAGACTATGCTTATATATATATGAAATTATTTGATTAAGTAGAATAAATAATAGGAATTAACAGAGTTTTTATAGAAAAATTAAAAGTAAATATTAAATAGCCATAGGGCGTCCCTTGTAGCTCAGTAGGTAAAGAAGCCACCTGCAATGCAGGCGACCTGGGTCTGATTCCTGGGTCTGGAAGATCCCCTGAAGAAGGATGGCAACCCACTCCAGTATTCTTGCCTGGAAAATCCCATGGACACAGGAGCCTGGCAGGCTACAGTCCATGAGGTCCCAAGAGTTGGACAGGACTTAGCGACTACACCACCACAAGTAGCCATAACATTTTTATATATTATTGTTTATCCTAAAGATTATATGTAAATATGTAACATTTTCAAGATATTCTTTTATCGGGAAGATGATAGAGTCACTGAACATTTTGGTTTTAGTGTTAACTCTATTATCTAGCTCAGTTTTAAAGAACATTAGTTGAAAAACTACCCAAATAACTTTTGGGGACATCATGAGAACATATAATAAAAATAAATGTCTCTTTCATAAGTTTTATTTTATTTCACAAACAAGGTAGTGACTTCTGAGAGCGTAAGTGGCATAGTTTATGCAGTTTATAACATATATTATAAATTTATATTTATTACATGTTTATTGTCAATAAAAATTACATTTAAAATGGCTTGCTCTTCTCATGATAAATTTTGTAATCATTGTCAAAGTCAAGAATATGTTTTTAATCATTCATTATGCTTTGCACTCAGTCATGTCTCAGTCTTTTTGACCCTTTTGACTGTAGTCTGCCAGGCTCCTTTGTCCATGGGATTTCCCAGGCAAGAATACTGGAGTGGGTTGCCATCCTTCTTCAGGGGATCTTCCAGACCCAGGAATCAACCTAGGTCGCCTGCATCGCAGGCGGATTGGGCTGCCACTTCCTCCTCTAGGGTATTTTCCTAACCCAGGGATCATTACTTATACTAAACTAATAATTAATGTTAACCACAGCCTAGTGTATATTTTCAAATTTGTCATTAGATAAAGATTACAGTATTTGAAATAAAAGTCAAGACAAAATAATGCTAAAAATAGAATCCCAGAAATTAGGATGAAATGCTAACTCTGAGAATCTGTGTAAAATTATAACGATCCTTCAGCCTCCTCCATAACACCACAGTGCCCCGAAAATCATAAAGTAGAAATCCAACAGAAGAGTGAAATTAAACCAATTTCAAAAATACTTTAGAATGCACAGGAATAACTTTGCTTCTATGGGTAATAAGAATTAATTCTATGATTGAAATGAAGAAGAACATTCATGGGCTTTGCTAGCAGTAGTGCAGATTTCCACTGTAAAAGCTGAAAAACATAACACGTTGATCAAAATCATGCATTCATTCATTTATTTGTTCATTCTTGCATCTATTGTTTTAATAAATACTGAATGAGAATTTCTTAAATACAAGACTTAATTAAATACAGAGGATGAGATGGCTGGATGGCATCACTGACTTGATGGACCTGAGTCTGAGTGAACTCCGGGAGTTGGTGATGGACAGGGAGGCCTGGCGTGCTGCGATTCATGGGGTTGCAAAGAGTCGGACACGACTGAGCGACTGAACTGAACTGAAATGAAGTGAGGAAAGTTTAAAAGGTGGAGGGGTTATAGATCTTTATCTCTAAGAAAAAACAAGCAAGTAAAAAAATATTTTACCATCGAATTGTTTTACAATCTACACATTCTTTTACAAAAATATTTCAGCTGTTGTAAGGGTTCTATCAATGCAGGGCTTCCCTTGTGGCGCGGCTGGTAAAGAATCCGCCTACAATGCAGGAGACCTGAGTTCCATCCCTGGGTTGGGAAGATCCCCTGGAGAAGGGAAAGGCTACCAATTCCAGTATTCTGGCTTGGAAAATTCCATGGATTCTGTAGTCCACGGGTCGCGAAGTGTCGGACAGGACTGAGCGACTTTCATTTTCACTTTAATCAACGTAGGGTAGTTATTATTCTTCCCATTCTATATAAAATGAAACCGCAGCTCTTGCAAAAGGGTCCCATGTATGAGTACACAGATAGTAGCAGCACTGAGAACCCCAAAACAATTTTTTAACACCATGATATCATACCACGGAGTCTCACTTAAACATTGCTTACATCAGGATCCCAGATATTTGCAAAGAGATAAATTAAGCCTCTCGATAATTAAGGTATGCTTTGGCAGCCTCTCAATTAGTCAAACAAGGCAGACTTTGTAGAGAAGAAATAGTCCATAATGCCTTTACACCACACGATCTTGTTTACAATTTCATATCCAATATACTAATTCCTTACTTCATTTTATTGCAATCTGTAAATAAGGCCTTAAATATTAAAGTGCAACAATAGCTAGAAATGTAGTTAATATTCTCCATATGGATGCCAGCTCATTCTTCTTCTTGTCAGCATTGAATTAAACACCAAAGTAATGTATTATTTATAACCTAAGGGAAAATCTCATACTGCTATACTTTAGCAGTGTTTCCATTAACCAGCTAGGTGCTCTGTGGGATGATCTTGTGTGCAAACTCAACACCATAACACCTCCCTTGACACATTTTTTAAAAATTATTATTGTTAATAATGAGACCCTATGAAAGAAAAAGCAAATATGTCCTGGAAGGACTCACTGATTTTTTTCAAAAGCATAGTGATTGATTTCTTAAATTGTTTCTAGCATTAATCCAGAGACCATTCAGTGAAAAGCATTTTGTTTCAAGAAATTTTCCTTTTCATGGAGTTAATTTGCAATAAAATTCTTTTAACTTATTACCACTAAGACTAATAAATATAAAACACATTTTGTTTATATTAACATTCCCAATTAATATAAGAACTATGATATGATTTGAGGATAAGTAAACTCATCCCCACTAGTAATTCAATGGCTTTATGTTCTTCCTGAAAGAATTAAAATACAGTAACAAAATAGTGTCTTATAATTTCTGAAGACCTACTCCACCAATGATCACATGGAGCATCCATACCATCTTGTGAAAGATGAAGTAGTCACATAACTATGCTCAAAGATTTTCTGAATAGCATAATAAATAGCTGTCCGATATATTCCTAAAGATTGGTAACAATTGAACAGCTCTTTCTAGTTACTTTTTCTTCTACTTTTTTGTCCCTTGCTCTCTATGACCTGAGCCTCCTTTGTTGCAACCAACTTTTTGGGGGGATATTTTTTAAATTCAAGTAGAGTTGATTCACAATATTTTGGGTGTATAGTAAAATGATTGGTATGCATACATATGTATGTATATATATGTTGCTGCTGCTGCTGCTAAGTGGCTTCAGTCGTGTCCGACTCTGGGACCCCAGAGACGGCAGCCCACCACGCTCCCCCATCCCTGGGATTCTCCAGGCAAGAACACTGGAGTGGGTTGCCATTGCCTTGTCCAATGCATGAAAGTGAAAAGTGAAAATGAAGTCGTTCAGTCGTGTCCGACTCCTAGTGACCCCATGGACCTCAGCCTACCAGGCTCCTCCGTCCATGGGATTTCCCAGGCAAGAGTACTGGAGTGGGGTGCCGTTGCCTTCTCCAGTATATATATGCATTCTTTTTCAAATTCTTTTCCATTATAAGTTATTACAAGATATTGAATATAGCTCTCTGTGCTATTCAGTAGGTTCTTATTTATCTTATAGACAGTAGTATGTATCTGTTAATCACAAATTCTTAATTTACCCCTTCTCTCTTTTTCTCCCTTGGTAACCATAAGTTTGTCTTTATGTCTGTGAGTCTATTTCTGTGTTGTAAATAAGTTCATTTAAATCATTTTGTTTATATTCCACATATGATATTTTCCTTTCTCTTTCTTTCTTTCTTTTTTTTTTTTTTACCTTAGATGGTAATCTCTATAAATCTATGTTATTACAAATGACATTATTTCATTTTTTATGACCGAGTGATATTCTATTGTTTGTATATATATACATATACACACATATATACATACCACATCTTCTTTATCTTCTCATCTGTTGATTGACACTGAGGTGCTTCCATGTCTTGGCTATTGTAAATAGTGCTACAATGAATGTTGGGATGTATGTATCTTTTTGGATTAGAGTTTTCATCTCTTCTGGATATATGCCTAGTAGTGGTCGCACCAATTTACATTCCACCAACAATGCAGGGGAGCTCTCTTTTCTCCACACCCTCTGTAGCATTTATTATTTGTAGACATTTTGATGATAGCCATTCTGACTGGTGTGAGGTGATACCTCATTGTAATTTTTATTTGCATTTCTCTAATAATTAATGATACCAAGCATCTTTTCATGTACTTTTTGGTCATTTATCTGTCTTCATTGGAGAAATATCTATTTAGGTGTTCTTCCCATTTCCTTGATTTTTTGTTTTTTATATTGAGCTATAAAAGTTGTTTGTATATTTTGGAAATTAATCCCCTTAAGCTTCTCCTTTTCTCATCCTTAGTTTTTTTTTTCCCTGAAAGCTATTCTATGTGAACCGAACATTTCAAACTACTACCACCTCAAATTTATTTCTATTCATACAATGCCTCTTTTTATAAAAATACATTTCTACAAATTCACATGTCCTGTTAATATTGTAACTGTACAAAGCTGTATTGGATATTTATTCCCAGGTATTAAATATTCTTGAAACCAAGTAAAAACAAAGAAAAATAACTGACAAATCACATAGTCTAGGGGCTAAGAAATATTATTAAATAAATTACTGAACAAATGTTCCTTTTTATTTGATATTTTGTTATGTTTATAATGGGAAAATCATGGTCTTATAAACATACATGACTTAGGTTATTTGATTAATTTATTATCCCAAACCAGATTTTGTTAAAATCTTTGTTTGGTGGCGTAGGCAACATCACTTTCTTTCTTTCTAGCCAGTGTCTTTAATATCCAACAATTCTTATTCACTTATCTATCAGGTTTACCATGGGTCAGACACTGAAGTCCTTGGTTACTAACTGTTACTAGAGAATAAACTGGTTTCTAGTATAAAATAAAAATGTAAATAATGTGAGTATATTTTTGTTATTTTGTATATCATGTTATTTTGAAGAGATATTCATCCAAAGAGATGAACTCTATATATATGTATTTTGGTATAGAACTCCCGGCATCTTTGTTTTTTCTTTTTTTTTCCCCTCCACTACAAATATCCAACACATCCTGACAGAAATGTTAAAAAACATATTTATTTATGAGACAAATTTTTAAATGCTAATATAGTGATTAATAGTAAGCAAATACGTTAAATATCTTCTCCATTGTCATTTAAGTATAACTTACAATTGTTTTCTCGTCAATATCAGACGATGACATTGAGTGAAATTTCCGTCACCTTGTTCCCTTTATCACGTACTATTTTTCATTTGCTTTGGAGTTCACTCTAGGTGAACTCTTTTCCTATGAAGCCATGACCATAATAGTAATTGAAAGTGTAATGAAACCAGGTACACTAATATAAACATTATAATAAGATGCAAAAATGTGAATTTGAAATATGAAGTTGCAAAAGTGTCCTTGCTTTCATGATCTTTGTCGGTTTTATGATCATTGTGTGTTCTATAAACACCTTTGAATACATAGCCTTTTCTTGTGGAGGATGAAATAAAGTTATTTGTTTTTCAAGAGTCTTCCAGTTAATCCTCAAGTAAATATACAATCCAATAAAGTCATTCCTACAATGAATATTTATTTGACAAGTGAGAAAAACTATTCCAGGTTTAGAGGAATAAATATATGAATGAAACAGAAAAACAAACAAACAAACAAAAACTTACCTGAACTATTTCTTTGTAGGATGGAATAATGATATAAAATATTTAATTTAAATATTATATATTATTTTATTCAGTGGTAGTTGCTATGGGAACAAAATATAAGAAAAGGAGATGGAGACTGGGAGATCTGTAACTTTAAAGAAAAAATTTCAGGGAAAGTATCATTAGCAAAGAAGTAAGAGGTGAGGGAGCCACCCAGTGGCTATGGGATGAGATTATTCTGCAATGAGGGGCTAGAGACCAACAAGTGCAAAGGCATCAGAAAAAGATCATGTTTTAATGACCAAGGCACAGCTTGAAGATCAGCCTGGCTCGTTGGGAGCAAGCCAATAGAAAAGTAGTAGACGAGTTTAGAGAGGTAATCTAGGGGACACATCGTTAAGCATTTTGAAGGCATTGGTTTTTATTCTGAGTGATATAGCATACTACTAGAAAGTTGAAGTAGAGGAATGGCATTATAGGTCTTAGTTTTTAATCAGAACCATTCTGGATGCTGCAGAGGGAGCTATGGGAGAACGAGACAGGCAAGTTAAAAGCTTGTTGCCACATTCCAGCTCTGAGAGAGTGGTCACCAAGGAAAGGGTGAGCACTGAGTTCAATTCATTTCAGTTGCTCAGTCGTGTCTGACTCTTTGTGACCCCATGAATTGCAGCATGCCAGGCCTCCCTGTCCATCACCAACTCCCGGAGTTCACTCAAACTCATGTCCATCGAGTCGGTGATGCCATCCAGCCGTCTCATCCTCTGCTGTCCCCTTCTCCTCCTGCCCCTAATCCCTCCCAGCATCAGAGTTTTTCCAATGAGTCAACTCCGCATGAGGTGGCCAAAGTATTGGAGCACTGAGTAGAGATGTGTATACACAGAAAAGGCTCCACACTATGGTGACAGATTTTATGGGAGGGGAGAATGAGAGAATAGGAAGACTCGGAACATCTCCAATCTTGTTGGCCTAAGCAAATACAATGTTGGAATGGCCATTTTATGAAATGGGGAAATTGCAGGAGAAATAAATGTGGGACGTACATTTTAATGAGCATAGTGTTTGTGATGCCTTAGTGGTGATGGTAAGAGGGGATACAGAATATGGGCCAAGAGTTTAGAGGCAGTAACTAGACTGGTGAAAATATTGAGAGAGTAGTAAATGCTACTGATGCCTCAGCCATTTGCCTTATATTTACAATATGCAAGCAAATTCACCTAATTTCAGACTGTAGGCAGCCATGATTTTCTGCCTTCAGTTCTTTGGTGGCTGGAAGGAGAATATCTGACTGGTCAAAATTGCTGGGGAAAGAATATCCTCTTGGAGGAGCCCTACACTAAAGATTGTTCAAGGTGGATAAATATTCTTGTGTCTCACCCATTTGGTGGGACAACCCAGACATACGTTCTTCCCTGATTTTCGTGGTCCCTCAGTGTGATTTTAAGCTCTTATTTCTACTGATAACTTGTTTAATAACATTTATTTGCCTCCGTTAGTTTCCTGACTGGACTTCCCTGGTGGCTCAGATAGTAAAAAATCTGCTTGCAATGCAGGAGATCTGGGTTTCATCTCTGGGTCGAGAAGATCCCCTGGAGGAAAGCATGGCAACCCACTCCAGTATTCTTGCCTGGAGAATCCCCATGGACAGAGGAGCCTGGTGGGTTACAGTCCATGGGATCACAAAGTGAGACACAGCTGAGCAACCAAGCACACACAATTTCCTGACTAACTTCCCTATTTGCCTAATAGTGTCGTGTAAGATTTTTTCCCCCAGATATACTATTTGCATGCATGCAGGCGTGATGAGTCACTTCAGTTATGTATGACTCTTTGCAACCCTACGGACAGAGAAGACTCCACTGTCCATGGGATTTTCCAGGCAAGAATAATGAAGTGGATTGCCATGGTCTCTTCCAGGGAATCTTCCTGACTCAGAGATTGAACCCAGATCTCCTTCACTGCAGGCAGATTCTTTACCACTAGTGCTACTTGGGAAGTTCCAAACTACTTGCTCTTGAATCCTAACATCAGGTTCTCTTTCTTAGTGAACGAGTGCTAAGTATGCTATGTCCCTGAAGTTGTGTCTGACTCTTTGAGACGCTATGGACTATAGCCCACCAGGCTTCTCTGTCCGTGCATTCTCCAGGCAAGAATAGTGAAGTGGGCTGCCATTTCCTCCTCCAGGGGATCTTCCCGACCCAAGGATCAAACCTGCTTCTCTTTTGTCTCTTGTATTGGCAGGTGGATTCTTTACCACTAATTCCACCTGGGAAGCCATAAAGACACTGTCTACTGTAAAGACAGCATTAATACTAGGAGACTAAAGTAAAACCATTAAGTAATAAATGTATACAGGAAAAAAAAAAATCAGTGTCTTAAATTTGAGGACTATAGAATTAAGTAGCTGAAAAAGTGAGGGTGAATCAGCAAAGGAGAGAGACTATTAGCCAGAAATAGTATCAGGAGTCTGTAATATCCAAGAAGCCAAATAAGAAAATTCTTCAAGATCAATGGAATTAGTTTTGAGACATGCATCTGGCTAGTCAAATAAGCTGAGGCCTGTAAGTTGCTGAATTTTACAGTTTGGATATTGAGGATCATTAGATTTGTTAGCATGTTAGAGGCAAAAGACAGTAACTAGGAGAACTCTAATCACTCAGTCATGTCTAACTCTTTGTGACCCTATGGACTGTAGCCTGCCAGGCTCCTCTGTCCATGGAATTCTCCAGGCAAGAATACTGGAGATCCCCTTCTCCAGGAGATCTTCACAACCAAGGGATTGAACCAGGGTCTCCTGCATTGCAAGTGGATTCTTTACCAGCTGAGCTACCAGGGAAGCCCAAAGAAAACAGGAGGAGAGGAATTGGAGACAGTGAACATACATAAAATGTGGAGGAGTTTGAATGTTAAAGGAACTAAATAGATGGGGTTGGTGGCTGTAAGGAGTAGTGGAGACAGGAGAGTTTATTTATTTTTTTTTTTTTAAATTTTATTTTATTTTTAAACTTTACATAATTGTATTAGTTTTGACAAATATCAAAATGAATCCACCCCAGGTATACATGTGTTCCCCATCCTGAACCCTCCTCCCTCCTCCCTCCCCATACCATCCCTCTGGGTTTATTTTTAAGATAAGGCAAAATATTATCATTTTATGCTGTTGCAAATTAATGAGAAGAAAGAAACAAATGAATCAGAAGAAAGAAATCAAGAAGAAATAAAATGTGTAATGAAATACAAAGCTTCTTGCTTCTCATCAGTATGGAAGACATAAGACTTGGTCTATAAGGAAATAGATTAGCCTTAGGTAGGAGGACACACATTTATCATAGAAGATACAGAAAATTATCTGGATACAGATGCTCATGGATGGGTAGGCATATGGGAGTATCTTGAAAAAATTCTCCTCTGAACTCATTATTTGGAGTTCTTGCTTTTAGGCATCATGTCATCTGTAAATAAGTTTAATGTTTTCCTCTTCAAACTGAATGTTTTTATTCACTTGTAGGCCTCACTGATGCAGCTAGAAACTTCTAGTACTTTGTTGAATAAGAATAGTGAAAGTGGATGTACTTGACTTGTTCTCAAGCATTCACTCTTTTCCTATTAAATGTGAGGTTAGTGTACTTCTTTATAGATGTTCTTTATTAATTTGAGTTAACTCCTCTCTGTTCTTAAATTGGTGAGTTTTTGTTTGTTTGTTTGTTTTTTCAGTAGGTGTTGAGCTTTGTCAGCTGATTTGTTTTTGAGATCATTCCTCATGTGAAGAGTTGACTCATTGGAAAAGACTCTGATGCTGGGAGGGATTGGGGGCAAGAAGAAGAGGGGATGACAGAGGATGAGATGGCTGGATGGCATCACTGACTCGATGGATGTGAGTCTGAGTGAACTCCGGGAGATGGTGATGGACAGGGAGGCCTGGCATGCTGCGATTCATGGGGTCGCAGAGTCGGACACGACTGAGCGACTGAACTGAACTGATGCAATTGTATAATTTTTTTTCTTTAGTTTATTGATATGGTGAATTCCATTGATTTTTCAACTGTTAAACCAATCTTGCATCAAGGAGTAAATGCTACCCTATCATGCTATACAAACTTTATACATGACTGACTTCAGTGAGCTAGTTTGTTGAGAATTTTTACACCTATATTCATAAGGATGCTAAGCTCTAATTTTCTTTTGTCTGCCTTTGGCTGATTTTGGTATCTGGGCAATGCTGTCCACATAGAATGAATTGGGAAATGTTTATCCTCTTCTGGATTTTGGAAAAGTTTGTAATGAGCTGGTATTAAATTTTCTTGAAATATATCCAGAATACATCAGTAAAGTTATCTAGACCTGAATTTTCATCTATTGCAAAATTTGAGATTATGTTTCTTTCTGTCTCTAGTCATAACCATCCACCATCACTGGTTAAACAACCATTGATTTATATGGATGTAATTTTCTATTATTTCTCTATGTGTCTATTTATAAATAGTAAAATATTTATCAAAATGCCTCACTGATTTTTAGTTAAAATATTTATCTTACTTATCAATATTTGTTCTGGTTCTCTAATTACTTGTCTTTGTTTTGTAAATGTCACTTAAAATCTGTATTTAAGCATAAATATTTTTTCTTTATCTCCCACATTATGATTGCCTTTAATAAATTGTATTTTGTAATTGAGACATAAAATATATGTCATAAAATTCACCCTTTTAAAGTGTACAGTGTCAGTTATTTTAGTTTATTTACAAGATTGTGTGTTTGCTTGGATATCTTGGTAATAATGGCCTCATAGAATGACTTACTTCCTTATTTTTTCAAGCATTTGTGTGAATTGGTGTTGCTATTTATTAAAATGTTTGGTAGAATTCATCATCTATACTTGGGCTTTCCTCTGTGAGAGTGATGCCTATTTGCTCTCTATTATGAAAATCCATTTTCCTCTATGTAAATTGCTTTAAAAATAAAGTTTGTTAATTTTTAAAATAATTCTTGGAAATACGCAAAATTCAAAAATTACAAAAAAGTTTTCAATGAAAGTTATAATTTCTTAATCTAGATACGTTGTTCTCGACTTCAGAGGCAGACTGGGTATGATTTCTTTTTAAGCAGTTCTGAAGATCTCTGCAAGTAAAAATATATGTAGCTGCACATTTTTCACACAAAATGCTACCAACCTTGTTGTAAAGCTTGGTTTTCTATTTAGCTACATCCCTTGGAGGACAGTCCTCATCAGCATGTGTAGATCTACCTAATTTTAAATAGATGTGGCATGATTATTTGAACCAACTTCCTGTGCTTTTGCCAATTTTTGCTACTATAACTCTTAAGATTTAGTATTTGGGTAAGTTTCAGTATCAACATTAGAAAAGACATCTGTTCAGTGGTTACAAGTGCAGCCAGTGCTGCCTGGCTTTGGATCCTGCTTTTCCCACTTACTATTGAACTGTGTGGCTTTATCCAGTTCCTACCTGTCTTCATGTTTCAATTTCCTTATCTGCAAGATACCACCTGTCTCATAGGAAGGATGTAAGCGTTAAATACCCTGTTATATAAAAATCTTATAGGCTATTGTCAGGTATCTGCATAGATCTGTGTGTATGTGGGTGTATTTTCTAGTTACAGCATCTAAAAAACATATATACATGATTATTTTTCCTAAAGACTATTTATCCCTGCATTGTTTGTTTGTTTGTTTGTTTTTTGACAAATCTTAATTGATTTAGAAGATGACTCTATTATGGAATACAGGTTTACACCTAGGTTGTTGTTTTTTTAAATTTGTTTCTTCTTTCTTTCTTCTTATTTTACTTGCTGCTTTTGTGTAATGTTCTGGAGGAGAAAGAGAAAAATTGTGTTCAGGACACTTCATAAATATATATATATATATATATATATATATATATATATATATAGTTATATGTATAATATATTGTATATATGCAGGAGCTACAGGAGACACAGTTTCGATCCCTGGGTTGAGAAGATCCCCCGGAGGAGAGAGAGTATAGCAATCCACTCTAGTGTTCTTGCCTGGAGAATCCCATGGACAGTGGAGCCTAGTGGGCTACAGTCTATAGGGTTGCAAGGAGTCGGATACAATTGAAGCGACTTACCACACAAGCACCCATATACACATACACAAGTCCTTTTAAGGAATAAAATAAATTGGTATCAGTCATTACTTCATAACAAAAGATTGTGCTTTTATCTTGCATACCTTAATTAATTTAGAACACAGTTATCTTTTAATGAATATGAAGATCATTTGTATGTATATATTCATGCAAAACTACATCAATATTTATTAAATGTGGTTTATAAGGGCTAAAAATGGAAGCTATTATTACTACCTCTTTGTTGTGCACCTTTGGCCTTTTCAAACTTTAGTATAATTTTTACAATTATATATTACTTCTTGAAAATAGAAAGGAGAAGATTGATCATAAACTCAAATATCAACATTTGAAGGATTTTCTTATTTTCACTTGACTACTGTTAATCCAAATAGTTTTTTCTTTTTGGTTTGTTTGTTTGTTTTTTCTTTTTCTCCCTAACCCTAGTAAGATATATATACTAATAAGAAGTATATCCTTTGAAAACAGAAAGCACACCACTACCTCTCTTCTAAAGGGCTAGGGTTAGAAATAAGGTATTAATTTAGTGCTTTTCCCCTCTTATTATCTTGGCATGTTCTTCAACATCTGAACATAGTTTGAGTGAATGGTTTAACTTCATCTCACCATACAGTCAATTAATTATCAATTGACTATATAAAATAAAAACTTATTAATATAAGGCACAAGCTTATCCAAAGTACTTTGAAGATTAAAATCTTAGATAGTTTGAAAACTGTACTAATAAATTACTCTTGTTACCACATTAGTACCATATACTTACCAATGGATCCTAAGGTAACAAATGGAAAAATCTTGTTAACACAATTAATACTAAATAAGGGATATAAAAGTGTTTTGAGCTTTATAATAGGATGGCTTGATTAGAAAGAAAGAGAACCAACTAGGGTGGACTGGGGCAAAGGTTTCAGTCAAAGGAAAAAATTCTTCAAGGCAGTGAAGGTTTTCAAAGTGCATATATTTTAACTGATTTTTTGATTTACTTTAGACTAATAGCTTTCTTCTTTCTTCACTTGTAATTTCGACATAAAAAAGGACTGTAGTTTTGAACTCTTGAGGATAAAAAAATTGACCTTTAGGACTTATCTGATAGATACATAATCTGGTAGTAACTCTCATTTGTATAGTTATTACTTGCCTAACAAATGTCAAACATTGTAGCACATGTATGACTTAATTGTTCTTATTGTAGTTTAAAAGCTAAATCTAACATAAAGGAAAGTTTACTTTGAAGTATCCATTTTTTATCATTACATAAGAGTAAAAACTGGTTTAGAAAATAAATATTAGAAAAAGCTAAGGTTTTCCTTTTTTAAATTTAGGTTAAAATCATAAGAAATGTGTTTGGATTTGGTATCAAATCTTTGGAAAAGTATGGCCAGATAATTTATTTAAGGAAGCCATTTATCTTAGTAGATTTAAGTCTGAAATGAAAGGGTTTTGAAATGTTTCATTCTAGTGCTATCTAGGTGGCAAAATGCTCTGTATCAGATTTCTTAATTTTTCTGGGGGATTGCTTTTATAAAGTAAAATACATTTTTTCATTCAAAAGGAATAGCTTATTTTAATGTCATCTTACCGACTACCATCTTAACTTTATGATTAAGTTGTTGTTGTTCAGTCTTTAAGTCATGTCTGACATTTTGTGACCCCATGGACTGCAGCACTCCAGGATTCCCTGTCCTTCGCTATCTCCTGGAGTTTGCTCAAGTTCATCTCTGAGTCAGTAATGCCATCCAACCATTTAATACTCTGTCTTCCTCTTCTCCTCCTGCCTTCAATCTTTCCCAGTATCAGGGTCTTTTCCAATGAGTCAGTGCTTCACATCAGGTGGCCAAAGTATTGGAGTTTCAACTTCAGCATCAGTCCTTCTAATGAATATTCAGGGTTGATTTCCTTCGGAGAAGGCAATGGCACCCCACTTCAGTACTCTTGCCTGGAAAATCCCACAGACAGAGGAGCCTGGTAGGCTGCAGTCCATGGGGTCGCTAAGAGTCGGACACGACTGAGCAACTTCCCTTTCACTTTCTACTTTCATGCATTGGAGAAGGAAATGGCAACCCACTCCAGTGTTCTTGCCTGGAGAATCCCAGGGACAGAGGAGCCTGGTGGGCTGCCATCTATGGGGTCACACAGAGTCGGACACAACTGACGTGACTTAGCAGCAGGTTTGATGTCCTTGCTGTCCAAGGGACTCTCAAGAGTCTTGTCAATCATCACAATTTGATAACAATTGGGAGGAATTGTAAAGAAGAAAAAAAATAGATAATTATGTTATTTCCAGTTCACTAAACACATGTACTTATGTTGAAATCTTGGGGAAAATTGAAGAGAATTTTTTGAGTAGCAAATAGCAAATAATAGGTTATCATTAATATACCTTTCAATTATTTAAATTAACTGTTTTATCTGACTAGCATTTAATTCACAAATTTTATGTGTGCCTTTGAGTTAGAAAAGGAAGACTGAACACATATGATTATTCATTCTAAGCCCCTGGTAATCAGCTAAAATAGTAAATGAAAAGAATTACAAAGACCAGAAAACAGAATGAGAGGCTGTGGCAGATGAGACTTAAATATTTATCAGAATGAAAGATGATGAAAGAATTAATCAGCAAGAAGAATGAAGTCACAATGGAAAATATCTGTAGAGAGAGGCTGTATAAGAAAAAGCTCCATTCTTCAGAACTCTGGAAAAAGTGAAACTCAACAGATAAGGGGGAAAGTGAAATGAAGAATTGCTATGATCACTAAATATTTAAAAGAACCAACATACATTTTCACAATATATTTTTGTTGATGTGATGTTCTTGGCATGGAGTATTGCTCTGAGCCAGTCTGCCATTGGTCAAAATGGAAAACCCTCTGTGGTATTCTCTGTTTCTTTCTCAAATTGATGCAGTACTGAAGTATTTTAAAAGTTTAGCTCTTTTAAAACGAGAAATAAATGCAGAAACCTGAACTGTTTAATTCTTTTTAATGCTTGCCACTGCCTTCCCCCACTCTGCCATGTTAATAAAATAATCACAAATGGCAAATTGTATCAGTAGTAATTTCCACTGAACAAGCTCAGCATGCTGTTTAGAATAAATTAACTCCTGGATCGCTTGTTTCAGAAGTGTAAGAAAGTTAATTGCTAGGACTTTTTCTATTTTAAACCCATTTGAAAACTTAAAAAAACAATTAAAAACAATACAACTAATAATTCTTTTAAACACCAAAGTAATTTTGCTAGGAATTGAGCTTTCTCATGCCAAAATCTCCCACACTTACAAAATTGTAAAATATGTACTGACTTCAGCAATTGTAATTATGTATCATGAGGCTCAAAAATAAACTATATCGTTTCTTGATCTACGTTTAAGGTAATAATATGATTTTCATAATAAACTTTCATAATCAATTCTTATGCAAACTTGGTTTTGTTGTTCAGATGCTAAGTTGTGTCCAACTCTTTGCAACCCCAGGGACTGCTGCATGCCAGGCTCCTCTCTCCTGCACTATCTCTTGGAGTTTGCCCAAATTCATGTCCATTGAGTTGGTGATGCTATCTAGTCATGTCATGCTCTGCCACCCCCTTTTCCTTTCGCCTTCGATCTTTTCAAATATCAGGGTCTTTTCTACTTAGTCAGCCCTTTGCATCACGTGGCCAAAGTACTGGAACTTCAACTTCAGTGTCAGTTCTTCCACTGAATATTCAGAATTGATTTACAATTGACTGCTTTCTTCTCCTTGCATTTCAAGGGATTCTCAAGTCTTCTCCAACAACATAATTCAAAAAGAATCAATTCTTTGGCACCCAGCCTTCTTTATGGTCCAACTCTCACATCTGTGTGTGACTACCAGGGAAACCATAACTTTGACTATATGAACTTTTGTCAACAAAGTGATGTTTCTGTTCTTAATATGCTGGCTAGGATTGTCATAGCTTTCCTTCCAAGGAGAAAGCAAATAAGTGTTCCCAATTTTGTTATGAGAACCTTTTTTGATCTATTATTTATTGCAGGTTTTTTGTTTTGTTTTATTACAGCATTTAAAATTAGATGACTTTAATAAATATTTCATTAGAAACATCCAGTTCAGTTCAGTTCAGTCGCTCAGTCGTGTCTGACTCTTCACGACCCCATGAATCGCAGCACGCCAGGCCTCCCTGTCCATCACCAACTCCCGGAGTTCACTCAGACTCACGTCTATCCAGTCAGTGATGCCATCCAGCCATCTCATCCTCTGTCGTCCCCTTCTCCTCCTGCCCCCAATCCCTCCCAGCATCAGAGTCTTTTCCAATGAGTCAACTCTTCGCATGAGGTGGCCAAAGTACTAGAGTTTCAGCTTTAGCATCATTCCTTCCAAAGAACACCCAGGGCTGATCTCCTTCAGAATGGACTGGTTGGATCTCCTTGCAGTCTAAGGGACTCTCAAGAGTCTTCTCCAACACCACAGTTCAAAAGCATCAATTCTTTGGCACTCAGGTTTCTTTACAGTCCAACTCTCACATCCATACATGACCACTGGAAAAACCATAGCCTTGACTAGACAGACCTTTGTTGGCAAAGTAATGTGTCTGCTTTTGAATATGCTATCTAGGTTGGTCATAACTTTCCTTCCAAGGAGTAAGCGTCTTTTAATTTCATGGCTGCAGTCCCCATCTGCAGTGATTTTGGAGCCCCCAAAATAAAGTCTGACACTGTTTCCACTGTTTCCCCATCTATTTCCCATGAAGTGATGGGACCGGATGCCATGATCTTCGTTTTCTGAATGTTGAGTTTTAAGCCAAGTTTTTCACTCTCCTCTTTCACCTTCATCAAGAGGCTTTTTAGTTCCTCTTCACTTTCTGCCATAAGGGTGGTGTCATCTGCATATCTGAGGTTATTGATCTTTCTCCCGGCAATCTTGGTTCCAGCTTGTGTTTCTTCCAGTCCAGCATTTCTCATGATGTACTCTGCATAGAAGTTAAATAAGCAGGATGACAATATACAGCCTTGATGTACTCCTTTTCCTATTTGGAACCAGTCTGTTGTTTCATGTCCAGTTCTAACTGTTGCTTCCTGACCTGCATACAAATTTCTCAAGCGGCAGGTCAGGTGGTCTGTTATTCCCATCTCTTTCAGAATTTTCCGCAGTTTATTGTGATCCACACAGTCAAAGGCTTTGGCATAATCAATAAAGCAGAAATAGATGTTTTTCTGGAACTCTCTTGCTTTTTCGATCATCCAGCAGATGTAATTCTCTTTCATAACATCAGGTATCCTATAAGATTTACATTTTAATTATTTTATGAAAAATAATAATTATCAAAACATTCTAATGAGGTGGCTCAATTTTGTTAAGTTCAAATGTCTTTACAAAGCAAAATATGTCATTCCACAGCCATTCTACATATATTTAAACTTAATTTAAAATTTTGCATGCCTTTGCTGGAGGGTCACCGGATATCCTTGATACAGGAAATTTAGGCATCTTTTTCTAGTACAGTTGTCTCAAATTCTAAGTGCAAGACAAATGTTTTCAGATATGCTATGTTGTTTTTCCAATTACCTCCTTTATTTCATGTTGTACTGATAAGGTAATTCCCATATATTTCAAAGATAGCAACTAGAAAATTACGTGTCTATGCCTAAACTTTCAAGAAAAAAAACTAGAGATGAAAATTATATATCACCCAACTTTTCAAATTTTTTAGAAAATCCCATTTGAAAGGTAGACATGGGGATACTAGAAAGGATCCACAGTTTACATGTCATGGTACTGATTTTTATAATGATTTAATCAATCTGTGGAGAAGGAAATGGCAATCCACTCCAGTAATCTTTGCTGGGAAATCCCATGGACAGAGGAGCCTGGTGGGCTACAGTCCATGGAATTGCAAGAGGCAGACACAGCTTAGCAACTGAACCATCACCGACACCAATTAATTTTAGTCTCTTTTGGAGTTTAAATTTGATAACATATTCCTCACATTCTTTTTCTCTTTCTCCTCTTTCTCTCGCTTCTGCCTTTTCCCAATCTCTCACATTTTAATGAAAGAGTAATATTGAAAAAAGATAAATATATTCATGTTAATACTGCATACTTTTAAAATCTATTATGCCAAATAATTACTTCATATTCTTGAAAACTATGCAACTAATTAGTGGCAAAATTGAGAAGAAAAAAAATCTATGTAATTGTAAATATAATTTAAGTTCCCAATAAATAGAAAGTGCCACGCTTTGGTTAATAAAACAAGTTCTATGAATTTCATTTTCTGCACTTCTGCTAAATTTGTAAATGTTTAAAAGCTCAAGTGAATCTTAGAATAGAAATAAATTAGCAATTGTTGCAGAGACCTGAATCCTATATCAGTTATAAGCTTGAGTGAAGTTTTAAGTTATATAAGTTTGAATGACTAATGTGGGCTAGTTAACTGACTCACCTTATTCCCTTGCTAATGATGCAGCTGTGAAATGCATGTGATTCTACACCAACTCAATTAGCTTTTTTCTTGCTGCAGATTAAACTTTTTATTATATTCATCCATTTATATTTTTTTGTTTCCCTTGAGATTTGTGAAAATATTAATTCACTTTTCTTAAATTACTCCATCTATATAGACTATATTTTGTAGGAAGTTTCTTTAGCATAGACTCTAAAATCCTGAGTGTAGAGATTAAAAAAAAAAAAAAAACTTGACAATCAAAGTATGTAATGACTTCATATGAGATGTTGTACATAGTGCAAATAACAAACTTATCTCTATTAAACTGTCTGAAATTGTGCTGTTAAGTAAAATATCATTTGCATCATAGTAGTAGTTCGTTTTCCTTATCACCCACATAACATTTGTATGTATAAATGAATAAAGACATTTTCAGAGGACTAATAGATTGCTTAAATATAAGATAACTAAGAAAAAACTCAATAAAATTGTCTTTATACAGACTTACATTGTATACAACAGTCTAATTTTTGGCAGTGGAAAAAAAAAAAGGCAGCAAACCTAAAATGGTAACTTAAGATGGCTTTTAAAGGGACCATTTATAGAATTATGTACCAGCAAGGGTATCCTGTGGATAGTGCTTAACAGGAAGCCATTAATACAACCAAATCTGAAGGAGCAAGTGATGAAAGAGGTTACCAGAATCTGGAAGGACCTGCATGAAGAAGCACAGTTACTATGACTGTAATGGCCTGATAGGAGAAAGCATGGAAAACCTTCTCTCTCTCTTTTTTTCCCTCTCTATCATCTTCTAATCCCCTACTAGTGCTTCCCATTGGCCCAATCTAACTGAAAGCTAGACAGACATTGGGTGATACACTCTATAGGAGTCGGTCTACAGGATGCTGGACATTGACCAGAATGAACAAGAGTAGAGAGAGGATCTGAAAGAGTAAATAGAGATTACTTAACACAGTATTGATTTTAAAACATACATGAAGAAGACTGGCTTCTTTTTAAAGAGATTATTTGATATAAAATCTCCTATCAATAGCAGTTTTATTGCCATACATTTTTGGAGTATGAACTACAATTTAAATGAGCTACAACTTCAGAGTTTTTATATATGTCAAGCAAGAAAGTAAATCTCTTAAACTCAGTTAATTCTTATGAGATTATTTTATATAAAAGGTATTTTGACAGAATCCACATACCCCACAATCTTCACAGCTATAATGAACAAGCTGAATTTGACAAGGTGAAATGTAACACGTAAATTCTGTTGGTCAGACTGAAGAAACTACAAGCTCAAAGCGCAGTAGGGTACTTAGCAGGAATAAAGGTAAGATATTCTCAGGAAGTTCTGCCTGTGGTCAGTCAGCAGCTGGGGATTCAACAAAAGCTTGTGGTTGTTTGATATGGAAATCAAGTCCAGGGTTAGAGGCAGTGTCTTGGGATATAGTGTTCCTCTTCATTTTGGCTTCATAGTGATATACCAAACATCCACTGTCCAGGTACTTCAGCTCTTTATATGATGACTTCTTCCAAATGTTAATTCTGTGAGTCTTAAAAAACATGGTGAAATAAACTTTTTGAAATTATAAATCACCTGATTCCCCAAGGATCTATTGAACAAGTGCCATAAATAAGTCACTGTACTAGAGAAAGTGAATATAAAAGTAGGTATTTATAGCTAACGCCTGTAGGTAATAGTGCAAAATTAATGACTGACATATGCTTAGAATGTACTCTGAATCAGAACTGTCTTTAGCACATTTTGTATATTATGTAATTGTTGCAATGAGCCTAATAAATAGGTATTCTAGCATTCCCAGTGCTAGAAACTGGCCTAGAGAGGAAAGTACCTGGCTCAAAATCACAGATCTCACCAGGAATCTAGTATCAGAACCCATGTTCTCACCACTATATTATACTGTACCCCACCAGGGCTAGTAATTCTAAAACAGATTAAGTCAAATTGTTGGTATGTTGGACTAGAAGTGCTTTCTGTGAGATTAGAATTCTAATATGATTTTTGAAATATGAAGTAGACAATGAGGGTCTTTTCCTGACTCTTCTACAATTCCTTCCCATATCATATTGTCTTGAAAACTCAGTCTTTCCACTGCTTTTATTTGGTGAGAGAAGAAAGTTCTATACTTTCCCTGGTTGTTCTGAACCCAAATCAGGTCATCGACAATGCAGTAAAAATCATTATCCTCAAATCTGTGTTTTCAGCCTAAGCTTAACTGCTGAGCTCCATGTTAAGACCCTCAGGACGCCACATTTTGATGTCTCAATAGTTCTTCGTTTTCAGCGTGTCTGGAACTGAAATACCAGCAGCTTCCTCAAACCTACTCACAATTCACAACTATAACAATGACTGCCACTATTACTACTCTTTATACAAGTAATAAAAAGGCATAGAGTAAAATTCCGTTAAATCAGAATCTGTGTCTATTACTCTCATTTCTGTATTTATACCATTCAGCTTAGATCCTGAAATATATTCTGTATGTATTGAAAAACATTTACTGAAATAAAAATAGAAGAATGCATAAAAGATGAAAGAAACAGAATGTATGCCAATAATATTAATAACTAATATACATTTCACATACCTAATAAACAGTTTTACCAGTCAAGTTTCTTCTTAGCAACCCATAGAAGTCAACTGAGTACTCTGACTCACAACACCTCTTTTTAACCCCATGCCTGCTTAAAAATATGTGGTGTAGTTTGCTTTCTTGCTATACTGTACACAGATCAGTAACTTAGGAAGAGTTCAAAGAAGTCTGGATGAGATGACACCTCTGGAACCTTTACACTTGACATATTGTCCACTTTGTCTTCAGTATCCCAAAGAAGCATTGAGATACTAGGAGACACAGGTGGCTGACAACACCAATGTAATGTCGTTCTGTTGGATATACCTTAATACAGAGTTTGGCATATCAGTTAAAACCCAATTCTTGATAGGTAACTAATTTCATATGAATTTTTTTCTGATATTCAGTTGTTTATTATCTATCGGAGTCCAAGGACAAGCCAGAAGCAGTTTCTGAAAAGAACAGATCCTTTTTTTTTCTTTTTTTAAATTAAAAAACAGTATTGCTTTTCTGCCAGAATGTAGGCACCTGAACTATGACTAGTCTGTTATTCTATTGCAATTTACTGCAGATTTCACACTTATACAACACAGCTCTTTGCCACATATAATTTGAGAATTGGATCTAATAGGTCATAAGAGGCAGTTAGTGATAAAGTTCTTTGTATTGTAGCCTTATATATTTAAATGCATTTTTATTACCCTGGGAACGATTCAACTCCTTAAATGGATTAGAGCTGCACAAACAAACATCATGAACATTCCTTTTAAAATCAGTGAGAATGATTCCTTTTTCTTAGTGGCAGGAGAGTCAGAGTACAAAGTGTTGCACCATGCTTTTAACTTTGGCTTGAGCATTCAGTCTCCAACTTGGTAGCAGGTCCATTCATGTTCTTGGGGTATACCTACATTATCTGTCATGCATGTCCCCAACCAAAGCAGCTGGAGAGTCTATTTTTTTTGTCTATTCTGCTCCAAGATGTCATCTGCAAAGGGAATCCTATGTTGTTCGGTTCAGTTGCTAAGTCATGCCCGACTTTTTGCAACCACGTGGACTGCACCACGCCAGGCTTCCCTGTCCTTCACTATCTTCTGGAATTTGCTCAAATTCATGCCCATTGAGTCGGTGATGCCACCCAACCATCTTGTCCTCTGTCATCCCCTTCTCTTTATGCCCTCAATCTTTCCCAGCATCACGGTATTTTCCAGTGTATGGAAAAGTTTGCTAAAAACCAAGTTCAATAAATATTAAAGAAAAAAAAAAACCTGCCAAGATTAAGCACCTCAGAATATTGTTGCTGTCCAGTTATTCCTCACCACCTCTTCCACTGGATAACTGTGGTCTGGACACTTGCCACCTTCCTGCTGGGTTCCATTTCCCTTTGACACTTCATGTTAGTCCATTAGACTCTCCATTCTGTTGATTCTGCTATCAAAAATATCTAAATGTCATCCTGTTTTTGCTTCATTTACTCAAGAAGCAGTCTTCACTGGTGGGACAGAGGGGCAATGTGACTGGTGAGTTTAGATTACTGGCTGCCAAAGGGAAAGGGAAGGGATTATCCACGTGTCTTCAGCTTCCATAGCAGATGGCTTGGTTGGCTTACACTTTTCTTGAGATTTCTCCCAAATCAAAAGGGTAGCCAAAACAGGAAAAAAAAAAATGTCCAATGAACCTGCTAAATAACATGTGAAAAATACAGGAGGTAAAAGATTGAAGTTAAACATAAAATTAGCAATGACTGAAATCTTTACTGAGCCAATGCCATCAATGTAGTATATTTTATGAATTAATTTTTTTTTAGTTTTAATATGACAATCATTTGTTTACTTTTTAATGGTTTATGCTATACATTTAAAATATGTTAACAGAAGTGATATTCTCCATGAATTTTGGTATATAACCAAGTAATAAACAAGGACAGGAAATCCTAGCTTTAGGATCTATGAGAATAAAGGCCTTTATGCAACCAACAGTATATATCTGTTGGTTATATACATACAGTGCCAACAGCAAGTGAGTCCTTAGCACATTCTTGGTATAGTCAGTGGGTAAATGGGCACTATACTCATGATCCTCTCTAAAACTTGACAAGGTGTCTTGTTACAATTTAACTAATGAAAAGGTAAGTAAATCTGCATAAACTCACATAAAAGCGGGTAGATTAGAAACTGACTTTACTCTTTCAGATCCAAATGAAACTTTACCCTGATATATGTGCATATTTGATGACAATATTTGTCTAAACTACTTAATCCCAATGTTTAGTGTTAGGATTCAGGAGACAGAGGAGGAATAATGCTACAACTAGTATTTCTTCACATTCTTCCTTTTTGGGGGACCTCAATGAAAGTGAAACAAAACTAATATAAAGATATGCTGCTGTTTTCAAATACAATGAATGGCAATTTTTACTTTTTAGAAAATATTATTAACTATTTTAGTGTATTTTTATTATGCCTACAAAAAAGGTAAGTTAGTGAGAAATCTTTTAGTATAAGCATAGAGAAGGATGTTACATCTTTCTACCGCTATGATAAGATCTGTGTATCCAACTGAAGAAAAATCCCAGTTTTGCCTTTACTTTCTCTGATTTGGTTGCATACAATAAAATTCTTGTGAAAAAGAAGAATAATTTTTGCAACATAAGAAAACCAAGTTTTATTAGGTGTTTGAAGTATTCTACTCCAAGCACAAATGATCTTGGAAGATAATTATCACCTAAGTATTAAATTTTAATAGTTGTAGCCTTAAAAATTTTTGCTTAATGAGACAAAAATCAAATTTGTTTATAAAAAGTATATAAGTGATAATATTCATAGAATCATTATATTAAAATAACAGAAGTTTGATTTAACAAACAGTAATTTAGAAAAACGGATTCAACCAGAAATTAAAATTTGAGAAAATAAAATTTGATAAAATAAGAACAGTTATCTAAAAGAGGCATGAAAATAATAATGGCATGGACATATGCAGAAATAAATGAAGCTTTATTTACTCATTCATTAAAATTAATATTTATTCAGTGCTTGTTTTCCAGGAGACGCTACTCTGGGTGCTGGAGGTAAGGTGCTAAAATTCAGACAAAGACAGTCACTGACCTCAGTGAGCTTACATTCTCAGGTAGAATAAATTAAAAACCCAAGTAAGCAAACACAAAATTAAGCTAATTTCACATAAAAAATACTGAGACATAAATAAAGCTGAATATAGTAAGGGGCTTGTCAGGTGACTCAGCTATAAAGAATCCACGTGTAATATAGGAGATGTGGGTACAATCCCTGGGTCGGGAAGATCCCCTGGAGGAGGAAATGGCAAACCACTCCAATATTCTGGCTGGGAAAAATACATGGACAGAGGAGCCTGGTGGGCTTCAGTCCATGGGGTCACAGAGAGTCAGACACAACTGAGCACACATAGTTAAGAGAAAGACTTAAGAAAATTTGCAATTAGGAATAGGCAGCCATGAGGTGATTTAGAAGCAATACGTTGCATGTTCGGACAATGGTGGTTATAGTGATAATACATCCGTACTGGGTGTCAGGAATGAAGGTGAGTGGTGGGAGACAAGGTCGCTGAAGGAGAAAACCTCATATCCCATGTGATTGTGTAGGCAGGTTATGGTAAGACATTACAAATTCACTCTAATTATAAGGAAATCTTTGGCAAACTTGGTTCAGGGTATTCACAATCTAAATAAGTTACTTTGGCTGCTGTATGAAAACTCTGGTACTCAAGATGGACAGTAGAGTAAAAAGGAAAACCAGGAAGAAGACTACTCATGGTACCCATGTGAGGTAGTGTCTTAATCCAGCATAACAGTTGTAGAGGTATTGGAATTCAGTCAAATGCTGTGAGACTTTGAGAAAAGAGATTTCTAGTCATTTATATATGAAAAGAAAGAAGGAAACAAACACCAATGGTTTTAAGCTGAGAAAAAATGTGATGCTATTACATGAGAAATACTGAAATAGAACAATTTTGGGAGTGAATCAAGACTTGGGGCTCTAATGTTTGGAACCTCTGGGACATCCAAGTGGACATATTATTCAAATATTTGGACATATAAGCCAGACAAGAGTATGTAACTGACATATTAATATTTTTATTAATTTAGGAATTGTTACTATGTACATATAGTTGAAGTCATGCAACTATACTAGAGATCACATAAATGTATGAGACACTGAGTTAAAAGTCTGAATTATATCCCCAGATATTATAGTATAGTTTGCTATTTTGTACAAGGTAACTATAATTCAGTTCAATTCAGTTCAGTTCAGTTGCTCAGTCATGTCTGACTCTTTGCGACCCCATGGACTGCAGCATGCCAGGCCTCCCTGTCCATCATCAACTTCCAGAGTTTACTCAAATTCATGTCCATTGAGTCGGTGTGATGCCATCCAACCATCTCATCCTCTGTCATCCCGTTCTCCTCTTATCTTCAATCTCTCCCAGCATCATGGTCTTTTCAAATGAGTCACTTCTTCGCATCAGGTGGCCAAAGTATTGGAGTTTCAGCTTCAACAATAATAATTCAGTGATGAGCAAACAAATAATATAGTAAGTTTTACATATATTGAGAATTAATATAATCCAACAAATTTCTATTTTTCCTCTGTAAATTTCAAGATTATATAATGTAACAGTTTTAAAGATCATTTTATATATGTGTGTATGTATATATATATGGATGGACAGATAGAGATAAAGCCCAATTTAGATTCAGTACAACATAAATGTCTATAATTTTCCAGAGGGAATGTTTTTTTCATTATCACATACTGAGATGCTATAATCCCTACATGTTACTGATTCATAATCCAGGGCTTCCCTGGTGGCCAGCTGGTAAAGAATCCACCTGCAATGTGGGAGACCTGGATATGATCCCTGGGAAGATCCTCTGGAGACAAGAAAGGCTACCCACTTCAGTTTTCTGGCCTAGAGAACTTCATGGACTGTATAGTCCATGGAGTCGTAAGGAGTCGGACACCAGTGAGCAACTTTCACTTTCATACTTTTAATCCATCCAAACTGTGTCTATGAAGTCCAACCAAAACAACAGGGGAGGACTCATACAAATGTAAATTCTGTTAGCACAAATTCTTAGGCTTAAAAATGATCTAGGAATCATCCAATTAAAGTATATCATTATACAATTTAAGCAGCTGAGATTCAGAAAAGAACTAACTTAAAAAAAAAAAATACGGGGCTAAAAGGTGAGAATATAATGATGAGTAAAGAATGCCTGGGCTTCCCAGGTGGCACTACTGGTAAAGAACCTACCTACCAATGCAGGAGACATAAGAGACAAGGGTTTGATCCCTGGGTCAGGAAGATCCCCTGGAGGAGGGCATGGCAACCCACTCTAGTATTGCCTGGAGAATCCCATGGACAAAGGAGCTTCGTAGGCTATGGTCCTTAGGGTCACAAAGATCAGACACAACAGAAGTGACTTAGCATGCATGCAAAGAGTAAGTCTGGCCTGGGATTGCAAAAATAAGAGTCAAAGGAATTAAAACCCAGAACTCGGTGCACTCTGCATGTGTATTTTCAGTGTTATAACAGGTTTGTATTGCATTGTCCCCCTGCACTCCCCACAGTCTTTAGTTGGGTGGATCCTATCCCCAGTGCTCTTTGAAACTGCTTTGGTCCTCACGTCAATGTGACAGTCCTTATAGTTGCAAATGATGAAATGGAAACACTACCAACCAGGGAATTGTCAATCTATATGGGAATGGTGAAACTAGTATTGAAGGATTTTATTAAGTAGTTTTTTATTCATCTTAATTCATAGTTATAGAATGTACATGCCAAGTCGCTTCAGTCATGTCCAACTCTTTGCGACTCTGTGAACTGTAGCCTAGCAGGCTCCTCTATTTTTGTGCGATTCTACAGGCAAGGACTCTGGAGTGGGTTGCCATGCCCTCCTCCAAGGGATCTTCTCAACCCAGGGAATGAACCCATGCCACTTACCTCTCCTGCATTGGTAGGTAGGTTCTTTATCACTAGGGCTACATGGGAAGCCCCAGTAATAGAACCTTTCCCCCCAGTTCCTCAATTGAAAAAGTTGCTGTTACATTTTCTTTGTCTTAGATGCCACCAACAATCTGACAATATTATAGAATTTTCAAACACTTTCATCAGCATGTGGGCAAAGAATAGCTAAATGACATGATATACCATATATAGGGGGGTGTGTGTGTGTGTGTGTGTATATATTTATTGGACTTTTATTTGACAATCATAAAACAACACACAATGCCCAAATCTCTAGACAAGCACAGTAGCCCCTGTAAACAAGATGGTCTGTCAAGTATGAATTCTATAGGGCACATTGCCTGGATAAATGTTCAGAAACATCCTTTATAACCAGATCAAAGCATAGTAGATTCTTTATACAATGGCTTCTCTGTTTTCATTATGAAAATGGAATACTTACCCCAGTATAGTCTTATTTGTTCTCTCTCTGTACAACACTCACGTGAGATGCAACTTTTAGTTTAGGAAATAGGAAAAGGAAATATGACTGTTCCATTTACATTGTGCTAAGGGATGCATATGTCTTTTAATTCAGAAAATTGTTCCACTCCAAAATTCTTCGCCCAGTGGATAACATATTTTACTAAAATCTACTACTTATGATTATATGCACTCTTTCTACTTCTTAAAGTAATATTTTAAAGCAGACACATAGTAGAAATGTAAAAACTAATTACACGAAATGAAGAATTTGATCTGTTATGAGGCACTGGTAATTATGAAAAGAAAAGCAAAGATTTTAAAGGTCAAGGAAGCAGCCATCTGCTTAACAACCTGACCATCTGTTAAAAATATTTCAAGGCCAGTTAAAAGCTCACATGGCTCTAACCGCCACCCAGAAAGATGTCTTCTATGTTCATCTGTATCTGAATTCATGTTATAAAGCACAGACTATGTGAGCACTAGTATCATTCATTTTTAAAATCAATTTAAATGTGCCTTGTTAATTATAGAGTACCTAGCTTCTTTTAATTAAATTCCTATGAAGAGGCATTAAAGTTAAGTGAAGAAATCATTTTAATTTGCACATTCATTGTGATGAAAAACAGTGTATACTATCTCTGATATTTTTTATTAAATTGGATGTTTTCAAATGTCTGCATTTCATTTCTATGCAATCCTGTCTTTTAATTTTCATTATTAAAATGTGTATAACACATTTTAAAAAGCACTTAAATGGAAACTGAATTATTTTGATAGCAAACTTTAAAAAATTACCTTTCATTCATTATTAAAATATATATTAATATAAGATACTTTTAAAGCATTAAAAGAAAAAACTGAGTTACTCTGCTAGATAAATTTTAAAAAGCAACACTCTCATTCATTCTGGATAAAGGAATGGCAACCCACCACAATATTCTTGCCTGGAGTATCCCATGAATAGAGGAAACTGCAGGTTACAGTCTGGGGTCGCAAAGAGTAGGACACAACTGAGCGACTAATACTACTCATTCATCCCCTCCCAGTATAATCTTTCAAAGAAAATAACAGTTTAAACTCTAATATATGTGTGTGTGTGGCTAGTATTGTGAATGGCTGGATTTGAAATTATAGATGGTTTTGAAACATCTTGAAAACTTTAAGAATTTTTATTCAAAAATAAGATTCAGTCATTCATTTATACATCTTTAAATTTTAATTAAAAATGCATTTCTACACATTTCCTAAATTGATTCCCAATATGTCTAAAGTTTATTTATCTCTTGCAAATATGACTTTTCTCCAATTATTTAGTCCAATTATTTATTGATGCTTTATGATATTTATGTTTCATTTGATGGTGAACTATTCTAATAAATAAGCTTAATGAATTATTGCACAGTCGTTAGCTCCTAGGTGAATCTTAGATTTTGCAAACAACAGAATTACTCCATCTGAAAGTGTCTTTCAGCATGAGCAAGTTTTAAGCACTAAGTTGGCAATGGCTGAAGTTCTGGACTTTGAGGATGCAGGAGTGAGCAAAGGATGAGATTCTTGTTTGCATGGAAATTACATTCTAACATTAAAAATGTAGGAAACAGATTATTTTTTCAGAAATGACCTTACTATATCAACATTGTATATGTTTCAGAATTGTCTTATTAAGCTCCATGAATTACTGTGCTGTGGGCCCCATGGACTATATTGACTGCATTTACATTGAACACACAATGGGTGCATAGTTTCACGTTATATATTGTTCCTATTTATATATAATATGGCCTATGTCTCTCAAATTACATCTATTATAATGTATTTTGATAAAGGTTTATAATTTTATTTGATAGAAGTCTTACAACTTGCACTATATTCTAGCAAGTAAAACAAAATAGCAAGAAACATATCTCTGAAGTACTGATTTTATATATTTTGATTAAGTATTTGTCATACTTAATTTGTGAAAATCTTTGAATGTTTCTGTGGCAGATAGGTAGTGGTAGTAAGCAACTTAAATTTATATTTTATTTTCATGAAAGACTTTACGTAAAACTGTATATATTTAGATATAAAAATATATATAAGAAAATAATGAGGAACAAAGTTATTTTAATAAAATGTATTAGGAAAATGAAAGTCTACTGCCAGTTAAGTGTAGGAAATAAGTTATTCGGGAGAACATTACTTTAAATAAATAAATATTTGTTTATTTGTGCCAAGTCTCAGTTGCAGCATGTGGTATCTAGTTCCCTGACCACAGATTGAACCCAGATGCCCTGCAGTAGGAGCATGAAGTCTTAGTCACTGGACCGCCAGGGAAGTCCCAGAACATTAAGTTAAGGAAAAAAAAAATGATATGCATCTGGGAATGTATAAACACACATTTATCTATTTTTGCATTATTAAAATGTATTAATTTGATGAAAAAATGTATAGGCATACATTTGAGATGATAATCTTGAGATGATAATCTCTAGATAATAATCTCAAGGCTCTTTGCAAAAAGTAAGTAACAGCTGACAAAGCATGTTTATGACCTAAGAGTGACACTGTCACAGGTGATTAAGACTTATAAGACGAGCTCATGCCTATAATTTGAAACTTCTTTGAGCATCAGATAGCTTTTATTTGTGTAGAACTGCTGAGAAGTAATTGGTTCTACTTATAGCAAAAGCAAGTTCAGCAGTTTGAGGTTTCTTGTTTGTTTTTTTCCCCCTTTCCCTAACTGATGTACAGTTTATCTCTGCTCAGCTGAGAGAAATGAAAAAAAGATCTGACTCAGCATGTGTGCTTAGATTCATTAGTGTTATAAACTAAAAAGGGGGAAAATCCAAGCCTTTTCTCCTCTACTCTCCACTTAAAAATACAAATGATATAAAATAGGGATATTTCCAAAGTATGCTACAGGAAACCAGGAAAAAAAAAAAAGTAGTCTTTATTAAGCTAAATTCTTCCTAGAATTAATGCAGTGGTTTATAATAAGATCTCTTATTTCATTAAGATCTAGGTAATATTTGGGGAAATTTCAATTCATCTAGAAAGCATTTTAGAAAATACTATTCCTGGGGCAAGTCCTCAGAGATTATAGTTTAATTGGTCTGTTATGAGGACTGTATTTCTATGAACTGCCAATGCATTTCTACTGCATAGCCTAAGATCAGAACCATGATTTTTAACATATCCCCTCACTGTTCTGACTAATTTTGGAAGTCATTAATTTCCTTATGCCACTGGGGCATTAGAGTGAGCTGTAGATTATCTAAACCCACATGCCTAATCTCTGATAATGAATAAGTGAAAGACTATTTGTCTTTGGATTCAGAATTTGAGATTCCTATTCAAACAGAGACGTGAGAAAGAGCCTTTGTGTAAAAGCAATTGTATGATTGATCTAACTTCCAGTTCTGAATAAGTCTTACTGTCAGCAGTTTGAAACACACTTTGATGAGGAGAGGAAGCCATAGATCATCTATAAAATTGTTATCAGTCTTATTGAGCATACTTGCTCCCCGATGAGATCTGCTTTCCTTCTCATTCTGGGTAAAATGGAGTATGTGGGAGAAGAATCACCATTGTATCCCCTCTGCAGAATCACAATTTCCCCTGTATCATCTGTGTATTCTTCAGACAAGGTTAGCTGGATACAAGGAAAATGTTTAAAAGAACCTCAAATTCTGGGAATCCTAGAAGTATTGATAGAAATAGTATCCACATCAAGTGCTGAGAAACGACTACAAGAATATGATGAGAGAGAAAACATTTTCTCTTTTAAACTATAAGAAAGGCTTAGAAAACAAAGATAAGAGTATTTTCCTCTAAACATGATGGAAATGAGTATATTGTCTGGTATTTCTTGCATATTTCTGTACTCGTGTTGCAGTGGACATGGACAGTTCGTTTTCCCAGAACCCAGCTTGAATATACAAATACAATTCAGAGAACACACAGATCTACATTGAAGTAGTTGTTTATCCCTTCCCTCCAGCCATGTGGGCTTATCAGGGACTTCCGGCCATACTGTATACTACAGTATTCTAGCCACATGGTCTAGGACCCAAACCAATGTGCTTAGAATTCTCTGGACTAACAGTAAGCAGTCAGGCACATGTAGGCAGGCTATTATTTCACTCCAGGGATTGCTAATCCCTAGGTATACTCTTGGCCTAGCTTGTGAGTTATCAACCATGATTCTATTACTTGATTCTATTATTTGCAACCCAAAGTTTCCTGACCACTGGGTACTAAAAATGCATGGTGCTATTTAATTCTACATTTACATCTATGATAAAGAGGATAAGAAAAAGAATCATGGCTTTGTCATTTACTAGCTGTAAGACTTTTAAGAAAGATGTTTATTAATAATTACTACTAAGCCTATATGACTCCATCTCTAGAATAGCAGTTGTATCAGCGCTTTCTTCATGATATTATTGTGAGACTTAGATGGAATTCTGCACATAATGAACACAGACCAGCATATTAAAATATGTAAAAACATTAGTAATTTTATAATTCACAGATCTTTTAGTTCAGTAATATAGTCCTGATTTCACACACGAAAGGACACATTCAAAGAAGTTAAAGTAATTTGTCCAATGGTATAATAATGTATAAATGGTTAGAAATTAAAACTGTACTTGGCAAGTGCAATTTCAAAGTCTATACATTTTGCTTATAATTTGAACTAAAACATGGATGTAGACAAATTGATGTAAACACATTGTTGTTGTTCAGTCGCTAAGTCATGTCTCTTTGCAACCCCAAGGACTGCAACACACCAGGTTTCTCTGTCCTTTACTGTAGTCAGTGATGCCATCCAACCATCTCACCTCTGTCGCCCCCTTCTCCTCTTGCCCTCAATCTTTCCCAGCTTCAGGGTTTTTTCAATGAGTCAGCTCTTCGCATCAGGTGGCCAAAGTATTGGAGTTTCAGTTTCAACATCAGTCCTTCCAATGAACACCCAGGACTGATTTCCTTTAGGATGGACTGGTTGGATCTCCCTGCTGTCTAAGGCACTCTCAAGAGTCTTCTCCAGCACAACAGTTTGAAAACATTAGTTCTTTGGTGCTTAGCCTTCTTTAGGGTCCAATTCTTACTTCCATACATATAGAAAGTAGCAAATCATCCGTGCCATTGTACACTAATACGCAGTAACAATTTCTAAATGTTTATGTCACTTCTTTCCCTATGAAGAGATAGAACAGTTCCAATTGCTTTATTTCCTCACCAACACTTGGGATTTTCAGCTCCCATCCCACCTCACCACACACATCACATGTTCCAACGATTGTGCAGGGACACACATGTTAAGTGTAACTTTTCTTCTCACTTGTTCATGGACATTTTAACTATCCTTGTTGGTGGAACACCATTTCAAGATTTTTGGCCCTTTCATGTAAGAAACATGTATTCCAAATTTTTTTTTTCACTCTTCATTGTTTACTTTTAATTTCCCTAACTGTAATTTTATGAACAGTAGTTCTTAATTTTAATATTCAAATTTATCTTTTTTTATTTTTGATGCCTTATTTAAGAAATCTTTGTCAGTTCTATAATCAGAAGGCATTCATTTTCTTTAAATATCTACAATTTATTATTTTATATTTGATATTTTGTCCCATGGTGTATTGGGTTTAATGTTTTCCGTCTATGTGTGTGCTGTGGCATCAAGTATCTTTGCATTAATATGGATTTATAATTAATATAGATACACTTATTGGTGAGATTATTCTTCTTCACAGTTGTTCAGTATCCCCTTTTTACAATAAGTCAAGGACTTACATCAGTATGGGTCTATTTATGAAGTAGTTAGTCTGACTTAAAAAAATATTTCACCTATTTTTGTGCCAATGTATACTCTCTTAATTACTGTTGATTTATATTGTCTTAATATATGTCAGTGTACATCATATCCAGCATGATTCTTCTTTAAAGACTTATCTAAGATATTATCCTGTGGATCATAACTAAATCTCTTCTACCTGCATAGGAAACCCTGGATCACAATATTAAATAGATACTGATTAGACTGATATAATTTAATTACCAGAACCAAAGACCTTCAGCATCATTAAACTCCTACAATAAGTCTAAAATATCAGAAGCACAAGCTGAGGGAGAAAACAAACACATTTTTCTTTAATTGCACTTTTAAAAATCCATGTCACTAAAATTAATTTTGTTTATCATATGATACATCAGAAATTTAATTTTTAGAAAGTGAAGGAAAGCTTTAATACTTTCACCTACCATAATTTGATATTTGAATTCCACAAGAGTAGATGCATTCTCTAGTTTACTCTGTATTTCATATGGTTAGAGTGGAAAACAGAACAGGTGCTTTATAAATATTTGTTCAAAAATGAATAAACATCTAGTAAATTTTTAAAATATATTTTTTCATTTCATTTATCTCCTTATGTATATAAAAACTTACCAAATGAATATGCAAAACTGCTGATTTATTTTATATATGTACAAGTGCTATTTAATGGGGAAGGCAATGGCACCCCACTCCAGTACTCTTGCCTGGAAAATCCCATGGACAGAGAAGCCTGGTGGGCTGCACTCCATAGGGTCCCTAAGAGTCGGACACAACTGAGTGACTTCACTTTCACTTTTCACTTTCATGCACTGGAGAAGGAAATGGCAACCCACTCCAGTGTTCTTGCCTGGAGAATCCCAAGGACGGGGGAGCTTGGTGGGCTGCCATCAATAGGGTCTCACGGAGTCAGACACAACTGAAGCAACTTAGCAGCAGCAGCAGCTATTTAATGACAAGAATTCTTACAGTACATAGCTCTAATAGTTATGTAACACAGTGTGTAGACTGAGTGAATGATTTCCCTGAGGCATATACAAGTATGATTGATACTCTGTAGGATGCTAACTTCAGTCTTCCTAGAGTGTATAATGAAATGCAGAAGATGCAAATTATAATTTCAATTACATCACCAGATAGGGAAAGGGGAGGGGACCCTAATTACAGTACATTTTGGTTTTAAAATGCTTGCATATATATGTGTGAGTGTGTGTGTGTATTAGGCAGAAATGGTCCTCCCAAATATGTCCATAACTTAATTTCTGGAACATGTGAATAAATGACTTCTTTTGGCAAAGGTACTTTGAATGAACTTAAAAGACAGGATGCATTTACCCTGGATTATCCAGTTAGGCCCAAATTAAGTACATAATCTCTTAAAAGCAGAGAACTTTCTCCTTCTGGAGGCAAGAGAGATGATGCTGAAAGGAAATGACTTGCTTTTGCTAAACTCAAAGATGAAGGAGGCATGAATCAGGAAATCAAATAGTCTCTAAAAGTTGAAAATGACTCCCAGCAGACAGCCAGCAATGAAATAGAGACCTTGGTCCTACAACCCCTGCAACTGAATTCTGCCAACAATCTGAATTTTGTTGGAAGCAGATTCTTCTTTAGAGCTACTGGATAAGTGAAAGTGAAAGTGAAGGTCACTCAGTGTTGTCTGACTCTTTGCGATCCCATGAACTATACAGTCCATGGAATTCTCCAAGCCAGAATACTGAAGCAGGTAGCCTTTCCCTTCTCCAGGGGAATCTTCCCAACCCAGGGATCGAAACCAGGGTCTCCCGCATTGCAGGTGGATTCTTTACCAGCTGAGCCACAAGGGAAGCACTGGATAAAGCCTAGTCCAAATAATTATTCATATCAATCTTGAGAGATCCTGTCTGTGGAACTATGATAGTATAAGCTGACCTCATTTCATGAATTTTCATATTTTATATATTTAAAAGTAAAATGTATCTTAGAATTGATTGCTTGCCAGAATTTAATTAATAGACTTAATTTCTTTCTTAGTAATAAATAAAACAATGGCATGGATCAAAATCAATGTTGTCTTAGACTTGATGTAACACAGTCCATGCATGAATATGTGTTTTAATAGATGGTGAAGACATGCATTAAAATGTATATATACATACATGCCAGTCTTTGTGGCAGATACTTCACAGGAAGAATTAACACACATTGATAACATAGCAGGAGCATCTGCTTTCAGTTTTACCCCCAGTAACTCCCCCAGTACTACTTAACAAATGTAATAGAATGATCAAGGCCAAGGTTTGGGTGTTGTGGTAGTAGTTGTTTTTGCTCTAAGAAATATTCTCTTTAGCTGTCATTGGATTTATCCATTTCTAAACAAGTTGTTCATGTAGAGTGTTGGACAACATTCTGAGACAGAAGGAAGAATTAGTCTTCCTATTACTGTAAAAGATGCATCCACAAAGAGGCAATGATTAAACATTTGAACCCAACATAGTTTCTAGCTGAGAGGAGTAGAGATGCAGATAATAAAGAACATAACCAAGAACTAAATCTTTAAGGAAGAGGAAGAGAAAGCCAATCAGGAGAAGAGCTAGTTGCAGTGTCTAAAAAGGAAAGCTGTATAGTACCAGAGAAACCAAAAGAAATAGGAGTTTCTAAGGAGGAATGTCAATTATAAGTTATATTTGCATGCGTGCTAAGTCTCTTCATTCATGTCCGATTCTTTGTGACCCTATGGGCTGTAGCTTGCCAGGCTCCACTGTCCATGGGATTCTCCAGGCAAGCATACTGGAGTGGGTGGCCATTTCCTCCTCCAGGGGATCTTCCTGACCCACAGATCAAACCTGCATCTCTTATGTCTCCTGCATTGGCAGGCAGGTTCTTTACCACTAGTGGCACCTGGAAAGCCCAAAGCTATATTTAACTTGATTTATTCTTATTAATATCCTTAATTAGAAATCCAATATCAATTATCACTTATTTTTGTTAGGGGCAAATGTGTGATAGAATTCTAATAGTTATTAATGCAATAAAACTTAATAAATGTACAAAATACATAAAAGCTTATAGCATTGACTTCTGAATGCTGTAGTTTCTGAAACTAAAATTGACAGCTTAAACAAGGAACACTAGTTTCAAGTTTCTAAAATATGTCATTTACTATAGGGAATAGAGTAACCCCAAAATGCTTTAGACAAAAATCTTTAACACAGTAATTTTGTTTAAATACATCATTTATCCATTAGGCTGTCAGACAACACTCCCACACACAATGAAATGCCTGCTTTTTGACAGTTGGAGTTGTGTGGGAAGATCTCTGCACTGCACAAGCTAAAATACATGCCCTAAATATATCCTACAGAAGGTACTTTCAGTTAGGACAAACAATATGGGACTAATGTAAATAAACTCCACATCTGAACTTGTGGATGAAAAAAAATAATAATCATCTACTCTTAAGCAGCGTATGTATTAGTGAAAGAAAAAAGCTAAGTCAGGATTAGATAACAATAGAGTGGAAACTAATACAATTGAATAAATCCATAGCAAGTAGTTCAAATGAAAAGAGAAAGATATGATTTGATTAATTTCTCTACATAGGATTATTCAATTTAGAAACAAACATATAATTTATTTTGGTATACAGAACCACACTTTAAACATGTGGTAATAAAATGCAAATTAATTTTCTTATAAATCATATGTAATTCATTTCTGGCACAATTTTACAAGATAGCCATGCTGAAAAATATGAAAATGTGATCCACTATTAAAGAACTAATTTATAGAAAGAATGTTTCACCAATTATAGCCTCTTGAGCTCAAAGTAGCTGTGATAACCAAGAGCAACACCAGAAAACTATCACATATAAAATTGAGGCAACATGTCTCCATCATCAGCTACTTCCCATAGAGAGTTGATAAATCTTGCCAAATATTTGCTAGGAAAATGTAGTTATTATTATCTAACAGATTAAATAACTGAGACTCAAAATGTTTAAATGATCTTCCCAATACCTCATAGTTTAAAAACAGATGGTTAGATACAGTTAGTCAGATACATTTTATTCCATAGCCTAAGATCTTTCCACTCACTATATATATATATATATATATATATATATATATATATATATATATATATACACAAACACATACTGTGCTTAATCATTCAGTTGAGTCCAACTCTTTGCACACCAGGCTCCTCTGTCCATGGGATTCTCCAGGCAAGAATATCAGAGTGGGTTGTTAGGCCTTCCTCCAGGGGATCTTCCCAACTCAGGGACTGAACCCAGGTCTCTCACACGGAAGGCAGATTCTTTACGGTCTGAGCCACATTAAAGATATATATGCATATATATGTTTCATGCATTATATAAAATAGTACAGGCTTGGAATTGAAAAATTGCTTAAGGCCAGGCTATGAGATAATTTGTTAGGGTCCCCAGTGGCTCAGTGGTAAAGAATCCTCCTGCAATATGGGAAAGGCAGGAGATATAAATTCAATGCCTGAGTTGGGAAGATCCCCTGATTCAGGAAATGGCAACCAAATCCATTATTCTTGCCTGGGAAATCCCATGGACAGAAGGGTCTGGCAGGTTACAGTCCAAGTGTTGTGAAGAATTGGACATGACTGAACATTCAAATAATACAATATGAGATAATTTGGTTATATTAAATATGTTGCCTATTTTCTCCAGGCTTTTCTCAACTGTAAATAAAGATGTAGAAATCACCCTCATTTAATTATTTTCTACCATTTTCTCTAAGTTCAAATGTAATAAACTGTCCATTCTTTCAGTCAATCATTGTTTTAAAATCATGTACTTTTTCAAAACTATAGGTGTTAAAGATTCTTGTTAAAAATAATAATCAAAAGCCTGGAGATTATGAGTCATTCAATTATAAATATATGAAATAAATAAATAGAGTAGTTATTATATTTATAATATTTATGTGTGCGCCACTAGCACCACCCGGGAAGCCCAGTGTTTGTATGTACATGAGCATATATTAATGATATCATATGTAATGATATACCCACCACATTTGTGAGATAAATAAAAACATGTTGTGTAACAGATTGTGATTGGTGGTAAGTATTTAAAGATATCCCAAAATGGCTTCTCTTAGGTGATGTTTGAATAAACTGTTAAGAAAGCAAGTGATACCCTGAAAAAGAACTGGAGAATATTGTCAAAGTCAAGAGAGCAACAAAGGGAAAATTTCTAATGCAAGAGTCAGTCACTGTATTTTAGAATATGAAAGAAAACCTGTGTGACCTGATTGGAATGAACACCTGGAGGACTAGCCACCTCTCATCTATTCTACTGCAATCACCCAAGTCTGGACCAGTTTTTAATTTCCCTCTGATTTTGAAATAGGCATCCTCCCTCCCCCGCCCAGATCTTCCAACTTCCATTGACTCTCCACTCTGGCCAATTCTTTATGGATTAGCAACAGGGCTGTGTTCAATGGTCAAATCCTTTTCAAGATTTAAAAACTTTCAGTAGATTCCAATTATTATCAGAATAAAATATAGACTACTTAAAATGACCTAAAAGCCCCTACGTGTCTAGCTGCCATAGAACTTGCTGATGAGTAGGGTATGAAGTTAGCAATGTGTCAGAGAAGGTCCCCAGATTCTGACTATGCTAAGAAGTGATGAGGCCATTAACTGAGAAGTAGAAGATCAACAAAAACAATGTAGCAGAGAGTGTTAGGTACATAAGTCTGGACCTACTTCATAGGAATGCCTAACTGTAATTCAGGTGTGCTGGAGTCATCATGAAAAGACAGTAAATCAAAAGAGCAAATATTTTATGAAATAAATGAATTCTGGAAATATCATAGATTAGTGCAGCCATGAGAGAGAGTACGCATATCATCTCATGTATACCCTTAAGGAGAGTAAAATCACTGGAGATAAATAATGTCCAGGAAGAAGCAATGCATTGTAAGAAATTTATGCCATCTTCAGCTACATGGAGAATTATATATATATATATATATATATATATATATACACATATATATATATACACATATATATATATACACACACACACTCAGACACTTACACTTCAGAGAAAGGGAATGTGGAATAACTAGTTTCACTTAAAGTAAATCTTAAAGGGGGCTTAATAAAAGATATAGAGATAATGATAAGAATTTTAATTATAACAAAATGTAAGTCCAAGAAACCAGAAGGCAGTTGCTTGTTTGTTTTTTCACTGGGGAGAGTGTGCTGGGGTGGATGGTGTTAGATTGTATCAAACTAAGAAACATAACCCCTTCAAGGATCAAAGCCTTGTGGGCTTCATAACTCAATGAATCTATCAGCCATGCCATGCAGAGTCACTCAAGACAGATGGGTCATAGTAAAGAATTCTGACAAAACTTGGTCCACTGGAGGAGAAAATGGCAACCCACTCCAGTATTCTTGCCATGAAAACACTATGAACCGTATGAAAAGGCAAAAAGATATAACACCGGAAGATGAGTCCCACAGACCAAAAAGTGAAACTGAGAGTCTTTCAGTCAAGTCTGCCTCTTTGCAACTCATGGACTGTAGCCCATCAACTACTTCTGTTCATGAAAGTTTCCAGCAAGAATACTTAAGTGGGTTGTCATTCTCTTCTCCAGGTCATTTTCCTGATCAATTCCAGGGACTTGATCCAAGTCTCCCCATCTATTTGCCATGAAGTGATGGGACTGGATGCCATGATCTTAGTTTTCTAAATGTTGAGCTTTAAGCCAGCTTTTACACTCTCCTCTTTCACTTTCATCAAGAGGTTCTTTAGTTCTTCGTCACTTTCTGCCATAAGGGTGGTGTCATCTGCATATCTGAGGTTATTGATATTTCTCCCAGCAATCTTGAATGATGTACTCTGCCTATAAGTTAAATAAGCAGGGTGAAAATATACAGCTTTGATGTACTCCTTTTCCTATTTGGAACCAGTCTATTGTTACATGTCCAATTCTAACTATTTCTTCCTGTCCTGCATACAGGTTTCTCAAGAGGCAGGTCAAGTGGTCTGGTATTCCCATCTTTCAGAATGTTCCACAGTTTATTATGATCCACACAGTCGAAGGCTTTGGCATAGTCAATAAAGCAGAAATAGATGTTTTTCTGGAACTCTTTTGCTTTTTCGAAGGTCCAGTGGATGTTGGCAATTAGATCTCTGATTCCTCTGCCTTTTCTAAAACCAGCTTGAACACTTGGAAGTTCACGGTTCACATATTGCTGAAGCCTGGTTTGGAGAATTTTGAGCATTACTTTACTAGCATGTGAGATGAGTGCAATTGTGTGGTAGTTCGAGCATTCTTTGGCATTGCCTTTCTTTGGGATTGGAATGAAAACTGACCTTTTCCAGTCCTGTGGCCACTGCTGAGTTTTCCAAATTTGCTGGCATATTAAGTGCAGCACCTTCACAGCATCATCTTTCAGGATTTGAAATAGCTCAACTGGAATTCCATCACCTCCACTAGCTTTGTTCATAGTGATGCTTTCTAAGGCCCGCTTGACTTTACATTCCAGGATGTCTGGCTGTAGGTGAGTGTGAGTGATCACACCATCGTGATTATCTGGGTAATAAAGATCTTTTTTGTACAGTTCTTCTGTGTATTTTTGCTGCCTTTTCTTAATATCTTCTGCTTCTGTTAGGTCCATAACATTTCTGTCCTTTATTGAGCCCATCTTTGCATGAAATGTTTTCTTGGTATCTCTAATTTTCTTGAAGAGATCTCTAGTCTTTCCCATTCTATTGTTTTCCTCTATTTCTTTGCATTGATTGCTGAGGAAGGCTTTCTTATCTCTCCTTGCTATTCTTTGGAAGTCTGAATTCACATGGGTATATATTTCCTTTTCTCCTTTGCTTTTTGCTTCTCTGTTTTCACAGCTATTTGTAAGGCCTCCCCCAACAGCCATTTTTGTTTTTTGCATTTCTTTTTCTTTGGGATGGTCTTGACTCCTGTCTCCTGTACAATGTCACGAACCTCCATCCATAGTTCATCAGGCACTCTGTCTATCAGATCTCATCCCTTAAATCTATTTCTCACTTCCACGGTATACTCATAAGGGATTTGATTTAGGTCATACCTGAATGGTCTAGTGGTTCCCCTACCTTCTTCAATTTAAGTCTGAATTTGGCAATAAGGAGTTCATGTTCTGAGTCACAGTCAGCTCCCAGTGTTGTTTTTGCTGACTGTATATAGCTTCTACATCCTTGGCTGCAAAGAATATAATCCATCTGATTTTGATGTTGACCATCTGGTGATGTCCATATGTAGAGTCTTCTCTTGTGTTGTTGGAAGAAGGTGTTTGCTATGACCACTGCATTCTCTTGGCAGAACTCTATTAGCCTTTGCCCTGCTTCATTTTGTACTCCAAGGCCAAATTTGCCTGTTCCTCCAGGTACATCATAGTAATCCAAAGCTAATCCCCAATCACTGATGCCAAGGAAGCTAAAGTTGATCAGCTCTATCAAGATTTACAAGACCATCTAGAACTAACACCAAAAAAGATCACAGGGACTTGGTATGCAAAAGTAGGAAATCAAAAGATAAGAAATAGGCAAGTTTGGCCTTGGAGTTCAGAATAAAATAGGGCAAAGGCTAACAGATTTCTGTCAAGAGAATACACAGTCAGAGCAAACACCCTTTTACAGCAACACAAGAGATAACTCTACACATAGACATCACCAAATAGTCAATACTTAAATCAGATTGATTCTGTTCTTTGCAGTTGAAGATGGAGAAGCTTTATACAGTCAGCAAAAACAAGACCTGGAACTTATTGGTTCAGATCATGAGCTCCTTATTGCAAATTCAGACTTAGTGAAAATAGTGAAAATCACTAGACCATTCAGGTATGACATAAATCCCTTATGATTATACAGTTGGAGTGACAAAGAGATTCCAGGGACTAGATCTGGTAGAGAGAGTGCTTGAAGAACTATGGATGGAGGTTCATAATATTGTACAGGAAGCAGTGACCAAAATCTTCCCAAAGAAAAAATAATGCAAGAAGGCAAAGTGGTTGTCTGAGGAGGCTTTACAAGTAGTTGAGAAAAAAGAGGGGCTCAGTGGTAAAGACTCTTTCTGTCAATGCAGGAGGGTGAAAGTGGCTTAAAACTTAACATTAAAAAAAAGAAAGAAAAGAAAAAACAAAAACCTAAGATCTTGGTTTCCTGTCCCATCACTCCATGGCAAATAGGAGGGGAAAAAGTGAAAACAATGACAGTTTTATTTTCTTGGTCTCAAAAATTAATGTGAATGGAGACTGCAGCCATGAAATTCAAAGATGCTTGCTCCTTGGAAGGAAAGCTATGACAAACTAGACAACATATTAAAAAACAGAGACATCACTTTGTCAACAAAGGTCTATGTAGTCAAAGTTATGGTTTTCCAAGTAGTCATGTACAGATGTGAGAGCTGGACCTTAAAGAAAGCTGAGAACCAAAGAACTGATGCTTTGGAATTGTGTTGCTGGGGAAGACTTTTAAGAGTCCCTTGGACTGCAAGGACATCAAACCAGTGAATCCAAAAGGAAATCAACCCTGAATATTCATTAGAAGGACTGATGCTGAAGCTGAAGCTCCAGTACTTTGGCCACTTTATGTGAAAAGTTCACACATAGGAAAAGACCCTGATGCTAGAAAAGATTGAGGGCAGGAGGAGAAGGGGATGGCAGAGGTTGGGATGGTTGGATGACATCACTGAATCAGTGGACATGAATTTAAGTAAACTCTGCGAGATATTGGAGGGCAGAGGAGCCTTGTGTGTTTCAGTCCATGGTGTCACAGAATCAGATACAAATTAAATACTGAACAAGAACAAGAACAAAATACATAATAGCTCTACAGGGAAAAATGTCTTGGATATCTGCTCAGAACTGTGTTAAACGAACATAGGTGTACTCTTGGGTTGAGTATTCCAGGGCATATCACACACTGTAGACTTCTTAGGAAGTTGACCTTTGGGTGGAAAGAGGGAGGGATAAGTATATAAAGACTTAACTGCATACCTAACTTTTTTTCCCCTCAGTTGTCCAAATTTCCTTTTCATGGTATAAAAAAGAAATGTTTTTACTTCAATGAACCAACAATATATGGGCTTTTCAAGACAACCAGAAAATGTCGAAGGTGGAAATTAGCATTGACTCCAACCTGGTATTAGGTTTATAAACAGAATAAATGCATCTTTCAGTGTGAATTGAACTTTACATTTTTGTGCTTCTCTCTTTTGTGTATTTTTGTTACTATAGAAACTTCCTTCATGAGCCATATATCTATTTTAATCACGTCAAGTCTTTTCTGAGGTAAAAATGATCAACCATCTTAAAAAAAAAAAAAATCCAATGGAAAAAACTTCTAGTGTTACAAAGGAAGATCCAGTTAAGTGGGTATTCTCTCTCCAGTCACATTTACATGTTTTCCTATGCAACCACTATGTGGAAATGAACTGAGCACTCAATATTTTTATATGAAATGAGTACAGTAGTGATTTTCCTTTCTTTAAGTCATTTGTAACATGGGATTTTCAAAAGTTAGTTTAGTTTAGTGGCTGATTATGATGTGAGAAAACGTGCTAGAAAGGTAAGCATCTCTCTTTAAGTAAGATAAGTCAGCAATTTAGAATCCAGCATAGTTTACCAGTAGAAGCAGTACATTACAGAACCAGATCTCTTTGACTTGCCAACGGTGGGGTCATGGTCTTTACTCAATCTCTTTCTGCCTCAATGCTGTAATTAATAAAATTAATATAGCAGTAATATCTACACCATAGGCTTAATGTGAGAGCTAATAAACATAAATCACTCAAGACTTAATTGTAATAATAAAATCTCAATAATAATATTTGCCTTTACTGCAGATAGTATTCTATTTAAAAATATCTACAGTGATAATAGATAATTTTATCCTATATATAGAATAAAATGAATTTGAATATTTTAGCTGGGTTTCACAACAATAATGCACTAAAAATCCCATATTAAGAATACAGAATACTGCATCAAAGTCTGAAAAGAACCAAAAATGCATGGCATTTAATCATGTTCTGAATGAAAAGATAAGGCATGTGTAGTGAGCTACTTCTTTTTAAATTGTCAAATGGCAGTAAATTGAATATTTTTGGTAATACCGTGAGAGACACATCATTACCATTAAGAAGGAATCTAAAAATTAGATGAGCTGTCAAAGGCTGAATGAAATTCTGAAGTAACAATTTTAAAAATAATGCAGTTTTCCAGAAGTAAGTAACATAAAGAAAATGAGAGGGAGAAAAAGCAGTCACCAAAAGCTTATAAATAACTACAAAAATGATAGTAAATCTTCAACTACAGCTATTAATGTGGGCCAATGTGCTTTATCCATATTTTTCAGAAATTTTCTAATGTAATAGACCACAAGTTGAACATTAAATGTATAGTTATCCTTTTACTTAACAAGCCTTCCCAATGCTTGACCATTTACAGTCCAGGCTTGGGAAAGAAAGATAAGAATGGGAAGTTTCACATGACAACAAAAAGTCTTAGCAACCATATAACTCACTGGCTGCTGTGTTGTAAATATTATAGATGCCCATGGGGAATGTTTTCACTGTGAGATTGGATCTTTGATTTCTTAACCTGTGTCTTCTAAAACCGTTGAGTAAATACCAAAATGCACTCAATAGTAAAACAGAAAATCACTTTGCACTGTTAGAAATACAAAATTAAATGACTTGGGACATTATTAATTTTTAATCTTCCTGTTTGAAGATGAGACTGAAAAGAATGAAATACTTCTTCCACTTTGATGGAAAAACAGAGTCTCTGAGTTTGTTCTCTTGTTCACTGCCCTTTTCCCAGCACCTAGAACAATGATGAAACAAAATAAACAAGTTGGCTTAATACAATTTCTTGAAAGAAAGGAATAAAATAATTAAAATTTCAAAAGTATAAGAAAAAACATAGAGGAAGGAAGAAGGATTTCTTCTTCAAAACAGAACACACACAATTTTTCTAGCTTTCATGAAGTTCGAATACTATTGTCTAAGTCACAGCTTTTGAATCCAACCAGAGACCTAGGGAACATATCTGCCATGTAATCCTGGACGAACAACTTTGCTACACTTAATTCCTTCATCCCTAAAATGTAGTAGTTAATAAAAATACATAAATAAATCATAGTTGTACAAGTTTCATGATGTACAAAAGTCAAACCCTTAAGTGTGTACAGCACTGTAAATCAATTATATCTCAATAAAGCTGGAAAGAAAAAAAAGTAGTAAAATTCACTTATGTTTTTATATTTTAAATGCTCTTTAAAAACAAGAGCAATACCTATTTAAGATATTTTTATATTGCCTTATACAACCATATGCTGGCTGTTTTTTTTCATTGATTTTATTGTTATTTCATAATTTCTGTTTGCTGCTGCTAAGTTGCTTCAGTCGTGTCCGACTCTGTGCGACCCCATAGACGGCAGCCCACCAGGCTCCCCCGTCCCTGGGATTCTCCAGGCAAGAACACTGGAGTGGGTTGCCATTTCCTTCTCCAATGCATGAAAGTGAAAAGTGAAAGTGAAGTTGCTCAGTCGTGTCCGACCCTCAGTGACCCCATGGACTGCAGCCTTCCAGGCTCCTCCGTCCATGGGATTTTCCAAGCAAGAGTACTGGAGTGGTCACCATTGCCTTCTCTGAATTTCTGTTTAATGATAAAGTTTATTTTTTAGGTGTGATAAACTTAAGGGAATCAATCCAGTGCCTATCCCATCTCTGATTTGTCCATTAACACTAATATATCCCATAGTTTTGCCCCTAAAGCATCTATATGGGGTAGTAGGAGCAGCTGAAAAGCAGTGTTCAACATTAAGTAAAGATCTGGGTCAGCACGTTAATACAAATAGTGAATGTGCTGTTTCCTGTGCTTGCATTTGATCCATGATTGCCATAAGACAGCCCTGTGAGAATTCTATTGCAATTCATTCTTTTCACATAGCAAATCCTGAAATGCTTCATAAGCAAGAACATTTTTATATTGATGACTTTGCATTTGGTGACTGTTCTTTGTCATTATATGGATGAGAGAGTGATCATATGTGATTAATGATGCAATCATGAGAACAAATCAGCTTAGTACACTTTACAAAGGTATTTTTATTATAAGTTTCAGATTGCAGGTTTTCTATAATCACTCAAGTCAATGCCACTGAGCATACAAAATATTATATGTAGTGTTTATGTGTCTTAAAACACAAATATCCAGCCAGCATCCTTTATTCAAGGAATATATGGAATGTTAAAGTTTGTTCTAATTTATCACAAAGTAAATGGGAATTATGCTTGAGCAAAGCACAAGCATATGCTTTGATATGATAACATTCTAAGGTTTACAGAGGCCGTATAGTACCTGTAAAAGAAAAAAAATGTCTTTATTATTTAGAAAATGGAGTCTCATTGTTCTACTTTCCAAATGAACACATCCATATATCACTTGAATTTCACAATATTCAAGTTTCAATGGTAAATAAAAATGAGGTGGTATTAGAAGATGATTGTTGTTTTATAGTGACAAATGAAAGCTTTGTGAAATATGGTCCACTCAAACTGTATTGATATAGTGAATTATATATTATTTTTCTCCCATTATTTATTTCCATAGAAATATAGTACATTTAATTATTTCTTGAAGAGGAACTAAAAAGCCTCTTGATGAAAGTGAAAGAGAAGAGTGAAAAAGTTGGCTTAAAGCTCAACATTCAGAAAACTAAGATCATGGCATCTGATCCCATCACTTCATGGGAAATAGATGGGGAAACAGTGGAAACAGTGTCAGACTTTATTTTTGGGGGCTCCAAAATCACTGCAGATGGTGATTGCAGCCATGAAATTAAAAGACGCTTACTCTTTGGAAGGAAAGTTATGACCAACCTGCTGCTGCTGCTGCTAAGTCGCTTCAGTCGTGTCCGACTCTGTGTGACCCCAGAGATGGCAGCCCACCAGGCTCCCCTGTCCCTGGGATTCTCCAGGCAAGGACACTGGAGTGGGTTGCCATTTCCTTCTCCAATGCATGAAAATGAAAAGTGAAAGTGAAGTCACTCAGTCATGTCTGACTTTTACCGACCCCATGAACTGCAGCCCACCAGGCTCCTCTGTCCATGGGATTTTCCAGGCAAGAGTACTGGAGTGGGGTGCCATTGCCTTCTCCGATGACCAACTCAAGAGTCTTCTCCAACACCACAGTTCAAAAGCATCAATCCTCACATCCATACATGACTACTGGAAAAACTATAGCCTTGACTAGATGGACCTTTGTTGGCAAAGTAATGTCTCTGCTTTTTAATATGCTATGACCAACCTAGATAGCATATTCAAAAGCAGAGACATTACTTTGCCAACAAAGGTCTGTCTAGTCAAGGCTATGGTTTTTCCCATGCTCATGTATGGATGTGAGTGGACTGTGAAGAAAGCTGAGTGCCAAAGAATTGATGCTTTTGAAATGTGGTGTTGGAGAAGACTCTTGCAAGGAGATCCAACCAGTCCATCCTAAAGGAGATCAGTCCTGGGTGTTCATTGAGGGGACTGATACTGAAGCTGAAACTCCAGTACTTTGGCTACCTCATGCGAAGAGTTGACTCATTGTAAAAGACTCTGATGTTGGGAGGGATTGGGGACAGGAGGAAAAGGGGACGACAGAGGATGAGATGGCTGGATGGCATCACCGACTCAATGGACGTGAGTTTGAGTGAACTCTGGGAGTTGGTGATGGACAGGGAGGCCTGGAGTGCTGCAATTCATGGCGTCGCAAAGAGTTGGACACTACCGAGCGACTGAACTGAACTGAACTACTAGAGTTAAATAGTAAAAGAAGCAAGTTTTCTGGTCACTAAAAATTTAGGTTTAGAGGTTGTTAAACAAAAATTTTGAGATTCAAATAACCAAAAAAATAATATAAAATAAATTAAACACTCAAATATTTAATATAAGGAAATATTTTTTACTGTGAAAGTGAAAGCCGCTCAGTAGTGTCCGACTCTTTGAGACCCCATGGACTATACAGTCATACAGTTCTCTAGGTCAGATATTGGAGTGGGTCACATTTTCCTTCTCCAGGGGATCTTCCCAACCCAGGGACTGAACCCTGGTCTCCCATAATGCAGGCAGATTCTTTACGAGCTGAGCCACCAGGGAAGCCCAAGAATACTGGAGGGGGTAGCTTATCCCTTCTCAACCAGATCTTCCTGACCCAGGAACTGAACTTGGGTCTCCTGCATCACAGGTGGATTCTTTACCAACTGAGCTATCAGGGAAGCCTTTCTCTACTCTATGGACCAGTTAATATTTAAATATTATAAACCTCTTTTGTAGATTTGATTAAACTATTTTAACAACTTTTTGTTATTTCCTGTTTTATGGTTAGTCTCCTCAGTTACTTGAATTTATTCTGTTATCTTACTTCATGATTACTAGATGAAAATAGTAATTGCAGCATTATTCATAAAAGCCAAGTTATGAAAACAACCTAAATGCCCATCAAGACATGACGGATAAAGAATATCTCTCTCACTCTGTCCTTCTGTCTCACACACAGACACATAGCCAGTCATGAAAGAGAAAAAACCAATCTGCCATTTGTGACAACATGGATGAATGTTGAAGACATTATGCTAAGTGAAATAACTCAGAGAAGGACAAATATTGTGTGATACCATAGCACATGTAGATTTGGGAGAATGGCATTGAAACATGTAAAATATCATGTATGAAACGAGATGCCAGTCCAGGTTCAATGCACAATACTGGATGCTTGGGGCTAGTGCACTGGGACGACCCAGAGGGACAGTATGGGGAGGGAGGAGGGTTCAGGATGGAGAACACAGGTATACCTGTGGCAGATTCATTTTGATATTTGGCAAAACTAATACAATTATGTAAAGTTTAAAAATAAAATAAAATTAAAAAAAAAAAAACAAAAAAACAGAGTAGTGTGGTGGTTACCAGGTGCTGACAGGTTGGGGAATTGGGAAGATGTTGGTTAAAGAGTACAAAATTGCAGTTAGAAGATGAATAGGTTCTGGGGATCTGATCACAATATTGTGATTATAATTGATTCCATATTATATTGGGCTTCCCAGGTGACACTAGAGATAAAGAATACACCTGCCAATGCAGGAGACATAAGAGACATATGTTCAATTCCTGGATTGGGAAGATCCCATGGAGGAGGGCATGGCATTCCATTCCAGTTTTGCCTCGAGAATCCCATGAACAGAGAAGCCTAGCAGGCTGCAGTCCATGGGGTCACAAGGAGTTGGACACAACTGAAGTGACTTAACACACACATAATGTATTATATATGGGAAAGACTAAATATTAAGTGTCCTATCAATTATCACAAAAAATTTTAATTATGTAATATGATGGTGGTGTTAATTAATGCTATGGTTCATTGGAAAAGACCATCATGCTGGGAAAGTTTGAGGGCATGAGGAGAAGGGAGCAACAGAGGGTGAGATGGTTGGATGGCATCACCAAATCGAAGGACATGAGTCTGAGCAAACTCCAGAGATGGTGAAGGAAAGGGAAGCCTGGCATGCTGCAGTCCATATGATCACAAAGAATTGGACACAACTTAGTGACTGAACAACAAGAACAATGGTAGAAATCATATGCAATGTAGAAGTGTATCAAATCAGCATGTTGCAACCATAAATTTACAAAATGCTATATGCCAATTATATCTAAATAAGACAAAAGAATGGAAAAAATAAATAAAATAGTTCACAGCCAACTTCAGAAAGATTTTATCATGCTAATTTTTGCCAATTTTCTATCCTTGAATTCAGTTCAGTTCAGTTGCTAAGTCATGTCTGAGTTTTTGCAACCCAATGAGCCACAGCACACCAGGTCACCCTGTCCATCAACAACTCCTGGAGTTTACCCAAACCCATGTCCATCGAGTCAGTGATGTCATCCAACCATCTCATCCTCTGTCGTCCCCTTCTCCTCCTGCCCTCAATCTTTCCCAGCATCAGGGTCTTTTCAAATGAGTCAGCTCTTCACATCAGGTGAGCTATGACTGTTACTAAGAATGCTGTAAAAAACAAAACAAAACAGTGAAAAGATGAAATAAAGGGTTTACTCCCAAGATAGTATGGAGCATAGAGTCTGAGAGCTAACAAAAGACATCATCAAAAGAAGAAAGAACTGCAAATAATCAGATAGTGCTTAGCATTTTGTAGCCTGGAAGCAAAGTGGTGGTTGAGGCAAAATGCATAAATCTCCCAAATATTATTCCAACAGGAGAGACCCACTTTCAAAGTCCAAGTATCGAGTTAGGTGCCTCTTCCATTATTGCTTCTTTTGTAAGTATCAATAGCTCATCAACTCTATCTATAAAGATACCTGTCCTATCATTTTTCTCAAGGAAAAGAGATTTGTGGACTTCCCTGGTGGCTCAGTGGTAAAGAATCAACCTACCAATGTGGGAGATGCAGGTTTGAAGATCTCTTGAAGATCTCCTGAAGATCTCCCCTGGGTCTAGAAGATCTCCTGAAGAAGGAAATGGCAAACCACTCCAGTATTCTTGCTGGGAAATACCATGGACAGAGGAGCCTGGCATGCTATAGTCTATGGGATCACAAAAGAGTCAGGCATGACTTAGTAACTAAAAAACAAGAGCAAAAGAGATTTGAATCCTGAAAAACTAAAACTAGTGATGGGAATTCACATGTGAATTCAGATGGGAATTCATATGTGGACCTGAAACTAATGCAGGCTGAATTAAAGATTCCTGAGACTTTCTGAACTGAGACAATGGTTGATGGCACCTCATCAGGGCTAAATATTGACTTATATGCCATTTTTCTGAAAGAATTCAAAGAAACTTCAAAAACCAATATAACTGGCATGATAAAATTAAGAATTATCTGGAGAAATTAAAATTAAGTCTGAAAAAATTAAGATGAATACAAGAAAGAGAAATATGCACAAAATTAATGAAGGTGTGAATAATAAAAATATCCAAAAGAACATACGAGCTGCAGTAAGGCTAGCTTTTACAAATTATCTCTGGCTTTTGGCATATGTACATGTGAAGATATAAAATGTTAAATTATTATTAAAATCTGGGCAGTTACAGTTATACTTTATTCTTAATAAAGGTGTCTACTCATTTGAACATTTTTATGCCCTTTTATCTTTTGAATAAGAGGGTTCAGACATAAAATCACTGTGCAAAATTTGTTTCTAATAATAAATTCTCTTTTAACAAATCAAGAAATATCATCAAAAGTTGTGTTTTGTTAAAATACAAAATGAGTCAAGACCTACGTGGGCTCAAAACCTAACATGTGTATAAAGGATGTGATTTTTCACCTATTTTATTTCCAGCCCTTCTCTTGAATTTTCTTTATGAAAATTTTTGCCTCTACATTTCCTGTTCTTTTTTTCAGTAAGAAATTTTTCTAATTTAAATTGTTTAGTCTGAAATTTATGTCATTTTAATAATGATCATAAAAGTATACATGATTTTCATCATATATACCACCTGCATGATTTTCATCAGAAATATTAATAGCATTCAGCACGGTGTAAGCATTTACTACTTTAAAATAATCCATATATAAAGTAAAATATAAAAAATAAAGCTTATGATTCTAGATAATAAATCTTCATTAACTTAGTTTCATTTCCAATAAGAAAACCATATATGTTATTTACTATACTGTTATTTACAAAAGTTTAATTTGGAAACATCCAAATAGTCATGCAAATGAATCATTGTATAGCTTCAAGGTAGAATTTTATGAAGTCATTTGTGAGACATTGTTAGGGTGATTATTAGAGAAAGTTCTGGAGTGAGATAATATGGACTAAAACCTGGGATTTGCTACTTATATGTGACCTTGATGAATTGCACATCCATTTTATGCCTCAGTCTCTTTGTCTTAAAATGAGAAGTACGCACTCTCACAGATGTTGCTAAAGGTTGCTTATTAGCAGTAGTGATGGTGGTAGTTAGTAGTAGTAGTAGTAGTAGAAGTATTAGTAGTAGTGTTAGTCATAAAAATCATGTTATCACAGATTATTTAATGACAGAAGAAAATGCTCATGTGGGCATCCCTAGTGGCTCACTAATAGCTCAGTTAGTAAAGAATCCATCTGCAATACAGGAGATCCCAGTTCAATTTGGGTCAGGAAGATCTGTTGGAGAAGGGATAGGCTACCCACTCCAGTATTCTTGGGCTTCCCTTTGTGGCTGGTAAAGAATCCACCTGTAATGTGGGAGACCTGAGTTTGATCCCTGGCTTGGGAAAATCCCCTGGAGAAGGGAAAGGCTACTCACTCTAGTATTGTGGCCTGGAGAATTCCATGGACTGTAAAGTCCTTGGGATCTCAGAGTTGGACACGACTGAGCGACTTTCACTTTCAGTTTTCAGTGGCTCACTGGTATAGAATCTGCCTGCCAATGCAGGAGACATGGGTTCCAGCCCTGCTCCTGAAAGATCCCACATGCCATGCAGCAACTAAGCCCGTGTGCCACAACTATTGAGCCTGTGCTCTAGAGCCCAAAAGCCAGAACAACTGAGCCCACATGCCGCAACCTGTGCTAGATCTCATGTTCCACAAGAGAAGCCATCACAGTGAGAAGCTCACTCACTAAAACTAGAGAATATCTCCTGGTTGTGGCAACGAGAGACACCCCTTCCAGCAACAAAGACCCAACCCAACCAAAAAGAAAGAAAGAAAGAAAAGAATTGCTCATGACAAACTGTTAGATGAAAATAACAGATAATGACACAGATTGCGATAGTGTCCAATTTCAGTAAGACTTAGTTCTTTAAACCAAGATATACTTCTTTGAATAGGGCTTCCCTTGTGGCTCAGCAGTAAAGAATCTGTCTGCAGTATAGGAGATGCAGGGAACGTGGGTTCGAATCCTGGGTGAGGAAGGCACCCTTGGGGCGGGCATGGCAACCCACTCCAGTACTCTTGCTAGAGAATCCCATGGACAGAGGAGCCTGGCGGGCTATAGTTCATAGAGTTGCTAGAAGTTGGACATGAATGAGTGCTCACAAACACACATACATGTATATGCATATATATATATATATATATATATATATATACTATCATATATAACATATAAATGTATAAATATATTTAAATATAATAAGGAAGCATAACTGAGAACATAGAAACCAAGCCCTTGAAGAGCTTGTGTGTTTATTTCCCTATTACCCAACATGTAGACATCACACATTTTTCAACCATCAGTTAATGATAGGATTTGATCACATGTCTAAGCAATAGAGTGCAACAAAGTATAGCTCATTATTTTTCCTAAATGTTTACTAGGAATTCACAGCCAAGCTTTTTGCTAACAGTTGGTTTTTGTAAATCATGTTTTGAGACCGTTTACTACCTCCAGTGGGGCATAAACAGTGGACCACAGAGCCATCTAAAACCACAACTCTATTAAACCTCTTCAGGCAAGTTCAGTGGACAAATTACCCTATATTCTCAATGATAAAGGATAAATATACAGAAGAATTTATGGAAAAGGTATCATTTCACAAATATTATACAAACATTTCATTTAGTTAAATATATATAACAGTTCTGTACATGAGTTTGGGTGGGCTCCGGGAGATGGTGTTGGACAGAGAGGCCTGGCATGCTGCAGCTCATGGGGTTGCAAAGAGTCGGACATGACTGAGCAACTGAACTGAACTGATATAACAGTTCATATGATTTGTGTAATAATCACAGTTTTTAAAAAAACAACATGTTTTATACTCACCTTCTCCAAATTAAAAACCTGGTAAGTCTCATGGAAACTTCAGGGAGATTTGACAGGGAAATCATTATCTATATATGTAAACAACCAGAGAAGGAAATGGCAACCCACTCCAGTATTCTTGCCTGGAGAGTCCCATGGACAGAGGAGCCTGGTGAGTCAGACATAAATGAAGCGACTTAGCATGCAAACACTCATACATAAACAGAGACGGAAATACACCCAGGAATGTGGCATTTTTGTGATAGATGCAAAACTGAATACTTGGCTCAATTCAAAACTTTCATAATTCAAAGCTTATCTTAATAAAGTCTGTCAGATGTTTCTCTATTTCAACTTAAGTAGTGATATCATGTCTCAGCAGTATAAAACATTTTGCAATTTGTTAAGTCTGACAACTTCAGAATTATTTCGTTTTTGACAAAATTTTATTCTGTGTGGGGATTCATAGTATTTGGAACTTTATGCCTAGAAATGTGATTGATATTTTGTAATATATTCATGAAAACTGGCATGTTAATTTCTCATAAAATGCCCCTGGCATTGTGTATGAGCTTGACCAAAAGTAAAAGAGAAAATAAATTAACAATGGTTATATCTGGAAGATAGGCTTAAACATGGCTTCTATTTTTTATATAGCATTTATTTTCTTGAAGGGGGTTATTGTGTAAACTGTACATTAAGACATTTTCTTAAGTGTTGGCTATATAGAAAGATAAAACTAATGGAATTTGAGAGTAGTATGACTAGGATATTCAACATATGATAATGTGTAAAATGCATACACACACACACACACACAGAAGCCAGCATGCAAGGAAAGATGAGTCAATTTTCAATGATGATTTTGGAAATATTCATAAATCTACAATTATGATGTTGAGTACTTCACTTATGGTAAACATTGCAATCCTTAATACCTTTTGTATTAATACCTTTTGTAGGTCTCTGAAATATTTTCTCTACATCAGATTCCATATACACTGTCCTGTTTCCAAAGTAAGCAAGTTCTACCTGTGAATAACACTTCTAGTGTGAATGTCAATGGTAATTACATGCTACAATCTGAACATTTTAAGACAGGTGCTTCTTTTACCTCTTTCGTAGCTTTTTTTTTTTTTTTTTTTTAAGTTGAACACAATTAGAAAAGCTTTCCAGACATTCACAAATTCCTAGACCAAGACAAGTTTCTCCCTTTGATTCCCTCCTATCTGCAAACCTACACACCTACCATACTTTCTCATAGTCCTATCCTGGACCAAACATCTATTCTGAATTAAATAACTTCTCTTTTGTTCTACAATAATAAGGAGAAATTATTATATACAATATAATTATATTATATACTATATATTACTATATATACTATATATTTTATATATATATATATATATACTATATATTATATTATATAAGAAGTAGTCACTTTTTTCCCCCTTCCCAGAGGAAGCTCAATCCAATGGGCTGACAGGGGAGTTCTAGGATGAGAAGTACCTGGGTGTCCCTGGAACCAGAGGTCCCTCATCCCTGACTCTAGCCTATAAAAAGTATGGGTCACATCACCTATCACACAAACTGCAATATTTCGGAAGTCCCATCCTGCCTCCACACGGCCCAGAAATCACAGTGTGGTGATTATTTTACATGGAAGTAGAATTCTCCAATTATAGAAGTATGTTATAGCAGGGAGTTGGGAGGTGGTAGGAATAGATTCAGTTTCACAATGCTGGGGTTTCTTCTGCTGGTTTCATCAGTACTCAAAAGTTTAGCTTAAGACTTCCTCGTGGTACAGTGGATAAGAATCCAATGCAGGAGACATGGATTCCATCCCTGGTCCAGATTCCACATACCATGGGCAAATAAAGCCCGTGGGCCACAACTATTTAAACAAGTTTATTTGGCTGTCAGATTTACTAAATCCTCAAGTTTCCTTTATACTCATCCTTGGACTGTTGTTGTTCAGACACTAAGTCGTGTTTGACTCTTTGCAACCCCATGGACTGCAACACACCAGGCTTGCCTGTCCTTCATCATCTCCCAGAGCTTGCTCAAACTCCTGCCAATACAGTTAGTGATGCTGTCCAACCATCTCATCTTCTGTAATCCCCTTCTCCTCCTGCCTTCAATCTTTCCCAACATTAGGTAGAAAGCCAAGAGATACTTGGAGTAACAGCAAATTTGGCCTTGGAGTACAAAATAAAGCGTGTGGCAAAGGCTAACAGAGTTTTGCCAAGAGAACGCACTGATCATAACAAACACCCTCTTCCAAAAACACAGAGGACTCTACACATGGACATCACCAGATGGCCAATACCAAAATCAGATTTATTATATTCTTTGCAGCCAAAGATGGAGAAGCTCTATACAGTCAGCAAAAAGGGAAAAAAAAAAAAAAAAAAATATCGGGAGCTGACTGTGGCTCAGACCATAAACGCTTGATTCAAAAATTCAGATTTAAATTGAAGAAAGTAGAGAAAGCCACTAGACCATTCATGCACGACCTAAATCAAATCCCCTACGATTATACAGTGGAAGTGACAAACAGATTCAAGGAATTTGATCTGATAGAATGCCTGAAGAACAATGGATGGAGGTTCGTGACTTTGTACAGGAGGCAATTATCAAGACCATCACCAAGAAAAAGAAATGCAAAAAGGCAAAATGGTTGTCTGAGGAGGCCTTACAATTAGCTGAGAAAAGAAGAGAAGCTAAAGGCACAGGAGCAAAGAAAAGATATACCCACTTGAATGCAGAGTTCTAAAGTATAAAATATTAATCATATGTAAAGGTAGATATAGGTTAATAAAGTGCACTCACATGCATGCACACTGACAATAAAATTTATTTTATTTGCCTCTTTTTCTACTACACAGCAGCAACCAGAATTTGAAAAGGGTGCCCTTAATTGCAATGAATTCTTTACAGACAAAAGCTCTTCAGAACAGCATATGGCACTTTAATTCAAATTCACTACAAAGTAAGGAAAGTACTTCACAGTGGAGTATAATGGAAAATAAAGAGGTACCTAGGGGTTTTTAAGGCTAGCAAAAGACTTTCAGATAAGAAGATAAAGCTATACTTAAATACACCAGGCACATTGCATATCTTTTCCCCCTTGGGTAAAAGAATTCTAGGCATATTTTAGTTTACATTTAGCCCTCCTTCCTTTCCTCACCATTCTTTATTTCATTTTTTTTCCTTTAATTCTTTCTCTGATCTTCCCTAGTAGCTCAGTGGTAAAGAATCAGCCGGCCAATGTGGGAAATATGAGTTAGATCCTTGGGTTGGGAAGATCCCCTGGAGAAAGAAATGGCAACCCAGTCAAGTATTTTTGCTTGAGTAATCCCCTGGACAGAGGAGCCTGGCGGGCTATAGTCCATGGGGTCGTAAAGAGTCTGACACAACTTAGTGACTAAACAACAACAACAGCATTTTTCTCTCTCTTTAGCTTTTGTTCTCCCTGGACATATTTCTAGGTGCTAGAGATATAGAAGCACCTACCCTCAGAAGGTATTTATTCTGTTAGCCAATAACAAAGATTTGTGTGAAGTGAGTAATTTAAGACTTAAAACTACAGTAGTATCCTCTGTCCATGGGATTTTTCAGTCAAGAATGCCATTTTCTTCTCCAAGGAAGTGAGGTTATAAGTATGCTATTTAAAATTTTTATTAATTTTTTATATGGAAAATGAGGTTGGCCCCTGCCCTACCAACTGGAAAAACATCATTCTATATAAATATACTGTGGGTAACTAGAAGTTTAATATAAAAGTAATACGTTATAATCATAAATAGCTATGCAGCATGAAATACATCCCAAGCATTGTGCTAAAGGTCATAGGAAATGCAAAATTTCGTTCTTTCTTAGTCATTAAACTATGTCCGACTGTTTTGTGAACCCATGTACTGTAAAACGCTAGGTTACTTTTCCATGGGATTTCCCAAGGATTGCCATTTCCTTCTCCAGGAGATGTTCCTGACCCAGGAATGGAGCTCGAGTCTCCTGCATTGGCAGGCAGATTTTTTACCCCTGAGCCACCTGGGAAGCCCAAATGCAATACAGGGATGACTAGTTTCAATACAGTCAGGAAGAAGAATATAACCATATTAAGTTGAGAACTGTCACAAAAACATACAGAAAAAAATAAATTAGATCTATGAGAAACTATATCATCTGCATAAAAATCACCTGTTTTCTGGTTAAAATGCAGGTTCTTAGGCAATTCTAGATTTACAGAGTCAACATTACTAACAAGATCATCAATAGCTTTACGAATGAAGAACTGCTTTGTTAAATTCTAGGGGCTTCATAAATGTCCTAGGAGCTCTCATTGTGGAAAACAACCCTATGAATGACCTGTGAGGACTCACTTCACATCCCCCTTGTTCATTGTCAGAATTCACACTGGAAGAATTCACAGAATTCTCCAGGAAGCACCTTCCCTTTCAGTAATTGTCAGTCAGGACCTCGGCTGGACCCCTTACTGCATCCAGATAGGAAAGGGCAGGCCTTGATGGACCTGGGCTCCTAGCAGGTCAGCCTTTTCTTAGTGACTCATGTTCATTTCATCACCCTTTTTTCTCTTTTGCTCTGAGAGACACCTCTGCTCAGTCCTTCAGCAATGTCTTTCTATGGCTTGTGGATTAAATTTTCACTCCTCTATTCCTTCTGTAAACCTGTTGACAATTTTATAGGAACTTTCTTCTGCATCATCACAGTATAATTACTACCCTCAGGAATGTAATATTTACATTATCTGATAAATAACACACATTAGTATATTGTATTTATATTTATATGTGTGTGTGTGTGCGCGCGCTCATTCATGTCTGACTCTGCAACTTCCTAGACGGCAGCCTGCCAGCCTCCGTTCTCCATGGAATTCTCCTGGAAAGAATACTGGATTGGGTTGCCATTTCCTTCTCCAATTATACAATACTACAATCTAATATGCAGTCTGAACTCAGATTTATCTAACTATAATAATGAACTTTGTAGCCTTGGCTTGTTTGATTCAGGAACTGAGCAAGGATTGCACATAATTTTTATTTGTCATGCCTTTTTATTCTCCTTGAGTAGAGATCAGTTCTTCAGCTTCTTTTTCCTTTTTTTCTTTCATGACAGTGACATTTCTGTAAAGTCTAGGTTCCTGTTTTGCTGAACAGTATGACTGAATTGTTTATTTAAAGTGCAGCTTGTCAGACGTGTGTAATCCCGTCAGCAGTGCCCTGAAGTGCATTGAGGTGGAGCAGCTGAGCAGGAGTTCTGGACAGTTAGGTGTAAGCAAGACTGTAATTTTACTGACTGCGTATTATTGGGGGGAAAATGAAAGAGGAAGTTGGGCTCATCTTAGGCCTCCATGAGATGCAACCGTAGAATGTAAGCTGGTCAGGAGGAAAATGAGAACACAGGGCGTTGGTGGACAGGGCTAAGCTGATAGAAGACTTACCCGGCATTCTTCAGAAAATGAAAGAATTTAATATCAATTCCTTTTGTACTTGGGGATTTTTAAGACATTTCTGGTTAATTTATATTTTATGGTGCTTTACTTGCTAAGTAGTGTCTGACTCTTGAAACTCCACAGCCTGTAGCCAGTCAGGCTCCTCTGTCCATGCAATTTCCCAGGCAAGAATACTGGAGTGGGTTGCCATTTCCTTTTCCAGAGGATCTTCCCAAACCAGGGATAGAACCCTGGTCTACTGTATTGCTGGTGGATTCTTCACCATCTGAGCCACCAGGAAACCCCTTATATTATACACACACACACACACACACACTTATATGCTATGCTATGCTAAGTCACTTCAGTCGTGTCCAACTCTGTGTGACCCCATAGACGGCAGCCACCAGGCTCCCCCGTCCCTGGGATTCTCCAGGCAAGAACACTGGAGTGGGTTGCCATTTCCTTCTCCAATGCATGAAAGTGAAAAGTGAAAGCAAAGCCGCTCAGTTGTGTCCAACTCTTAGTGACCATGGACTGCAGCCTACCAGGCTTCTCCATCCATGGGATTTTCCAGGCAAGAGTACTGGAGTGGGGTGCCATTGCCTTCTTCAACACATTTATATAATTCTTGCCATTTAAATGAGATTTTTATACATAGTGATAATTCTGTTGGATACATATTAGTAGTGGTGGTGGTGGTTTAGTCACTAAGTTGTCTCCGACTCTTGTGACCCCCATGGACTATAACCTGCCAGGCTCCTCTGTCCATGGGATTCTCCAGACAAGAATACTGGAGTGGGTTTCCATTTCCTTCTCCTAACTGAGCTACAAGGGAAACCCATATTAGTAGTAGTACTTTATTATTATTACCATTATAACTACTTGCAGTTGAGGATATGTGACTATTTCAATCATTTGACATTCCCAATAAAATATTTCAGCCCTCATAGCCCTGTTTTGGAACTATGTGAACTTTTTTTCCCTTTCATTGATTAATAAAATATTAAATCTCTACAAATAAACCAGGAAAATAGCAATCAGATTGGTAAGGATGTTTATGTTGTAATGTGAGCATCCATAGAAAATTGAGGTTAAAATAGTTACTCTCTGGCCTTCTGGCTATATATTGTCTTGGAACACATTTTTAATGGGTGCCTTAACACCTATCCTTGGTCAGGGAGCTGACCTTTAGGAGTATATGAGAAAAGAATATTGCCTGGAGAATTCCATGGACAGAGGAGTTTGGCAGGCTACAGTCCATGTAATCACAAAGAGTTGAACACAACTGAGTGGCTAACATACATACATACTAAAAGTGTTTAAGATTTAGCTAACCAAGTAGAAAGCATTAAAATATCAACTAGTGCCCAATCTCGCAACTTCTTCAGTTGGTTTGTCTCTTTAAGATATTTGCATAAAAGAGAAATATTTCCATACCATCAGCTAGTTTGGAGCACATGATAATATAAACTTTCAAATCAGCTGTCAGTAATTAAATTTCTTATTGTCTGAGCTTCAGGAAACAGCAATAAACATTATCTCTGGATTTTGTTACTGTTCACCATGGAACTTCCAAAAACTTTGTCATAGCTATTATATTTTTCTTACTGACTGAGAAAGAGTTAGAGAGATGCTAGCAAGCACTGCTGCTGCTGCTGCTAAGTCGCTTCAGTCCTGTCTGACTCTGTGCAACCCCATAGACGGCAGCCCACCAGGCTCCCCTGTCCCTGGGATTCTCCAGGCAAGAACACTGGAGTGGGTTGCCATTTCCTCCTCCAATGCATGAAAATGAAAAGTGAAAGTGAAGTCACTCAGTCGTGTCCGATTCTTCGTGACTCCATGGACTGCAGCCTACCAGGCTCCCCTGTCCTGGGATTTTCCGGGCAAGAGTAGTAGAGTGGGTTGCCATTTCCTTTTCCGGGCTAGCAAGCACAGTTGAATGCAATCATAATAATTTCTGCAAACTGATTTTATCTCTGCCACTGGACTTCATTCTTGGTACTTGAAGGCATATAGATATTTTCTCAGAAAGTAGAAACTCAGGAATATGCTGAAGCAGACATTCTACATAGTCACGGCCATGTAGAAGACAGCAATTAAGTGATCTTTCACCTAGTTCACATGTTTTATACATGTGATTTCAGAAAATTAAAAAAAAAAATCCTAATTTTTTTCTCTTTTCCAGGGGATCTTTTTCTCTTCTCTGCCAGAAGCCATCCTAGATGAAAACGAAAGTGACGGAAGACAGAAACTCTTGCTCTGCTGGAGTCTATCTTCTAGAAGAGGGGAGTGAATCAATAATTTAACTTCAAAAATATGGTGTTAATAATTTTTCATTATTAATAATGAAATGTTAATAATAAGATGTGGGTATGTGAGATTCAGCAAGGACCAGTACAGTGAGAGCTGAATAAGCCATGCAGCATCGAGTTTGACACACTTTAAGTTATCCTAACTGTGAAGGGGGCACATTTGATCCTGGTGTAGTGTTTTATGTTTTAGCAAATAAGTTGTAGTTCAGATGGTAAAGAATCTGTCTTCAATGCAGGAGACCCAAGTTCAATCCCTGAGCCTGGAAGATCCCATGAAAAAAGGAATGACTACCAACTTCAGTATTTTTGCCTGGAGAATCTCATGGACAGAGGAACCTGGTGGGCTACAGTCCATAAGGTCACAGAGAGTCAGACATAACTAACAATAACATGGAATTTCTCTTTCAAATAGACAAATATTGCTAGTTTTAAAAAGGGAAGATTATTGTGACACTATTTTTGCTATGTGTTAGCAAAGTAAGACACCCCACTCCAGTACTCTTGCCTGGAAAATCCCATGGGCAGAGGAGCCTGGTAGGCTGCAGTCCATGGGGTTGCTGAGGGTCGGACACGAATGAGCAACTTCACTTTCATTTTTCACTTTCATGCAGTGGAGAAGGAAATGGCAACCCACTCCAGTGTTCTTGCCTGGAGAATCCTAGGGATGGGGGAGTCTGGTGGGCTGCTGTCTATGGGGTCCCACAGAGTTGGGCATGACTGAAATGACTTAGCAGTAGCAGCAGCAGCAAAGTAAGAGCTGGATCTGTGTTCTTGGTTGGTAAATGTAGAATGCAATATAAGAAAACTATTGCAAGATAGATTATGGAGTTTTAAGCCAAAGGTATTTTTTCACTCTCTTTTTTCTTACCCTAGTTTATTTTTTTTAACTTTTTATTTTATATTGGAGCATAGTTGATTAACTATGTAGTATGAGTTTCACCTGTACAGCTAAGTGCTTCAGTATATATATGCACGTACCTATTCATTTTCAAATTTGTGTTGTTAAGTAATATTGAGTAGAGCTCTCTGTGCTATAGTGTAGGTCACTGTTGGTTACTGGTTTTAAATATTGCAGTGTGAACACATCAAATGTATTAGATATGGGTCTTAGAATGATTGGGGAGAGAGGGGAAACAAGAATTTCAGGTTTTAGGTAGAAAGCAACTGAATGTATAATCTTGCTACCAAAGAAACAGGAAATACTGGAATTTGAGGGAGGTATTTGGAGAAAGGAACCATACATCTGAGACCTGACTTCTCAGAAGAGATATTAATAGGAAATTAAAGAATAGTCTGGCAGATGGCTATATTAAATTAAAGCCATTGATATAGTATATGAAAAAATACATATGGTGTGTGTTATCTTTCTGGATATAAATAATTACATTAGAAAGATGACCTCTTACTCAGATATTATATTATACAAATACATTCCACCAAAACAAAAAGAAAGCCATCCTTTCCCTTTATAATAGGGCAGCTATTGGCAAGAATTTCATCAGGCTGCCGGATTATGTGCTCAGCCCTAAACTGATCACAGAGGTGGAGGATGGAGTGATGACTCTTACACCTTGCTTGAGTGTTTGCAAGAAAAATGTCCTACTGAAGGAAGGTCTCCAATAAATAGATGGTGACATTATACCTGTAGTGATATGAGAGGAAAAAGTCTTGAGCATCCAAACAATGGCTGTGGTATTCAATCAAGTTGACTCAATTTTTTCATCTTTAAGCCAATAATCTATCTCCACAGAGTTCACCAAGAAATTAAACTGTCAACCACCACTATTATTGGCTGAAATGGTGGATTACCTCAAAGAATAAATATCATATTAAAATTAGAAAAAAAAACACTTCACAGAGACAAAGCACTGCTTCCTCAGATAAGCACAGTAAGTGCATATTCATCTTGAGACTATTATTTTTAATAATAGGAAAGAATTCAAATAGAATGTAGAGGTGGAACATATAGAAATGGCAGCAGAAAGCAGTATGTAGAGCATGCCTGGAATAGAGTTAATTGTTCCAGAAAAGCTAAGATTAAGAACTCCATGACAGCATGGATCTAAATGAGTATATAGATACATATTGACTAGTAGTTCAATTTTAACTGTAGAAGGGATTGCTTAAATAGGACAGTAAAAGGGTTATACTTCCTGAGCCATTTAAAATGCTTTTGGAGTCACCAGGCAACACTGTACTCTGTATTTCCTAAAGGACAAGGCATTTGTTTGACAGAGGATCTTTAAGTCACAAAGCAGTTGGCAAAGTTAATAGGCTGGCTTCAGAAACAAATCTGGAAAGTAGTAGTCTAAAAGTGGATAAGTAGATGGGGCCACCCACTCAGCAGTTCATTCACACTATACAATTCAATGTTTTTTCTTTCTAGAAGATAGATGGAAACATATAATTGAGGACAAAACATCTTTTTTTAAACTTTTAAAAGTCCATTATATTTGATTTACAATGTTGTGTTAGCTTCTTCTGTACATCAAAGTGATTCAGTTATACACACACACACAGACACACACACACAGACACATATATATATATATACATTCTCTTCTCTATTCTTTTCCATTATAATTGAATATAGTTTCTTGTACTATACAGTAAGGGAGCTTCCCAGATAGCACAGTGGTAAATAATCCACTTGCCAATGCAGGAGACTCAAGAGATTTAGGTTTAATCCCTGGGTGGCGAAGTTTCCCTGGAGTAGGAAATGGTAACCCACTCTAGTAGTCTTGCCTGGGAAAGTCTATGGACAGAGGAGCCTGGCAGGCTACAGTGCATGGGGTCACATAGAGTCAGGCACTATTAGGCACACACACACACACACACACACTATAGTAGGACCTTGTTGTTTATCCATTTTACTTGTAATGATTTGCATCTACTAACCCCAAACTCCCAGTTCATTCCTTCCCTCCCACCTCCACCCTGGTGACCACAAATCTACTCTCCAAGTTTGTGAGTCTGTTTCTGTTCTATAGATTGGTTCGTGTCATATTTTTCATCCCACATATCAGTGATATTATGTGGTATTTGTCTGTCTCCTTTGACTTCCTTCACTTAGCATGATAATCTCTAGCTGCATCCATGTTGTTGCAAATTGCATTATTTCATTCTTTTTATGACTCAGTAGAAATACTTCCTTTTTAATATCCAAAAATATATTGTATATAAAGTGGGTAATGCACATTAAAAGATATATTTCTATGGCTCTTAGTTTTAAGACTATTTTCTTTTGCTCTATTTGACCTTACATCTCACAGTCACAACATTGCCATGACTAGCAAATGGTCCTTCTTTATTGCTATAATCATTGAGGCTTTCTATACCATATGCTTTCTGAAGGATGAACATGAAAAAAGTAAAACTAATCATTTAAATTAGTTTCAGGGATACTGTTCTTGGCACAGAATAGAGTTTATGAATCTTTTGCAGCTATTTCAACTCACAATGTACCAGCTTCTGTAGATTTAACTCTCAACCTATCCTATATTTTCTTGACCTTGAACACTTATTAACGTTTTATGATTCTAGAATAGTCCTTACTCCATAATGGCCATATTCTTATGATCTATTACAATAATAGATTACACAATTATTTTACAGGATAATATATTCAAATCCCCTGAATTTTTAGAAAGCCTTTGAGCGAAATGTGAATAGGTCTAACAGGGTAAAAGAAATGACCTAGTTACATTCACTTAAACTCTGACTTATCTCTATAAAAGGAAAACCTGACTCAGCAAAATCCATCAGCAAGATCAAAGACTCCTTCTTCCTTCTATCTTCAGGCTGATAAGAGGGAATAGTTTCTCTATTTCTACAAAAACACAAACATTCCTTATTATCTCTATTCTAATAATTAGCAGACAGATATAACACCAATATTACATTTTCTTTTGACAAACATTCCTTCTTATCTCTATTCTGATAGTTAGCAGACAGATATAACACCAATATTACATTTTCTTTTGTTTTAAATATAAAGTTCATTTTGAAACAAATATCACAGCCTCATTACTATACTTAGCCATTTCATATTATATACTGCTTCTAATGGTGAATTTCAGTAGTCTCTTTGAAAGAAACATAAATCTTAGAAGTCAGATAAAATTCTTTTTGGCTTCATGGTTGGGTTTCAGGAAAGTGAAATGAAGTAGATTCGAAGTCCTCTCTGGAGAAAACGGAGCAACACAGCTGTTAATCATGTTTGCGGCAAGCAGAAATGCAAAGCCTCTAAAATAATCAGGAGACTTACATCTAAATGAGCATAAAGATGAAATAGATAGAGGTGCATAAAATATTGCAGGGACTTTTTACTATTATGTTCATTAAAGTTCCAGCTTAATGCATGCTTTATTGCCCAGAAATTCATTTCATTTGCATTTTAACTGGGTTTTAGTCAAGTTAATCCTTTTTCTTCCCTTGCAAAGAAACTATTCAGCAACTACAGCAAAATACTGAAAGAGGAGAAATAAATTGGAATATTCTGCTTATACTAAAATTTTAATCTGTCATAGTTTACTAAAGAAAAAGAATGTCTATACCAAGTTCACTAGATCACATTATTTTAACAGGAAAAAGTATCTATGTAACATCCAGTAAGCTCTATTAGATAACAAAAAGAAATGTATTCATTTATTCTAAAAATCTAACATTAAGGGAGATTCAGCAAAATCAACATCTTATTTTTACAGTAATGAAAAATGATAATCACCCATTTACAAGCATGCAATTAATTTTCATAAGAAACTAAAATATGTAATACCATGAATCATTTAAATGGTAGTGTAAATTAAATAGCAACTCAAGTTGTATTTTGAAAGCGTGAGCATTTAGCTTAGTAATATCTTAACCTAACAGAGAATGCTTTCTTTGTAATGAAGAAAAGTAAGTTTATTTCCTAAATCCTAGTGACTATAAGCTCCACATGAAAACAATTGAGATTTGGCTGTGGGTTAGTATTTTAAAAACGCAAACTGCTGATAGCCCTTAGTAAAATGGTCTCTTCAGGCAAACAGAAACCTTAGCAATTCTCGAAGAAAAAGAGGTGAGATGAAGGAATGAAAAAAAGATGGGGACAAATAATGTCCTCAGACAAAAGGAAACTTTCTTCATTTTCTATTTTGAAATATTTAACATACATATGTATTGATAAAATACAGTATTTTGATCATAACCATTCAATATCTATTGAGAACTATCTCTAAATTTTCTTTTAGTAACGTGTCTTTTAAAAGTTTGTGCTCTTAGGAAAACCTGAACATTAAAAAAAAAAAAATACTGGAGTATAGTTGCTTTACAATACTGTGTTGTTTTCTGTTGTACAGCAAAGTGAAATGTGTATATATATGTGTATATATATATATATATATATATATATATCCCCTCGTTTTGAATTTCCTACCCATTAAGGGCACCACAGAGCACTGGGCAGAGAGTTTCCTGCACTACACATTTCAGTTCTCATTAGTTATCTATATTATACATAGTAGTATACATTTGTCCATCCCAATCTCCCAATTAATCCCAGCTCCCTCTTTACCCTCTTTCTGTCCATGGGTTTGCCCTCTATACCTGTGTCTCTGCTCCTGCTTTGCAAATAGGTTTATTTATACCATTTTCTAGATTCCACACATTAGTGTTAATATACAATTTTTTTTCTTTCTGATTTCATGCTGTATGACAGTATGTGTAAGTGGCACAATGTTATTTCTTTTTATAGCTGAGTGATATTCCATTTTATATATGTGCCACATTTTCCCTCACTTACCATCTGGGACCTTTTTTTCATAAAGTGCCCTGATTACTCGTTTGCTCACCTAGGGCTGTGCTTAGCTGCCCAGTCACGTCCGACTCTTTGTGACTCCGTGGACTGTAGTCTGCCAGGCTCACCTGTCCATGGGGATTCTCCAGGCAACAATACTGGAGTGGGCTGTCATGGCTTCCTCCAGGATTACTCATATTACTGTAAGTCATATTTTCAAATTTGGGGTGACTTTTTGTGATGTTTGTTGATAGTCTATTTAGAAGATTTGCTGCTATGAACTACTATATTTTTTTTTAAAGCGTTTTAGTGTCAATTATTGGAAGTATTTAACAAGAAAGGTAAGGTGCAGGAAAAAGCCCTATGTTTGTTTCAAATATATCCTTGTCTAAAGAAAATTGAGAACAATGATTTGGAATAATTAACAGAAATTAAACAGAAAACCATTTTTTTTTTTTTTTACCCATCTTCATTTCTGCTGATTAATGCTAGATATAAATACAAGGAATTTAAAACAATCTTATCCACTAAGAGTTAGATGATCTTTATAATTCAATTAACTTCTAGCACATTCCTGCTTAAAAGGTAAGCATGTTCAGTCACTCAGTCATGTCCAATTCTTTGTGAACCTATGGACTGTAGCCCACCAACCTCCTCTGTCCATGGGATTCTTCAGGCAAGAATACTTGGGTGGGTTGCCATTTCCTCCTCCAAAAGGTGAGACATAGTCCTTATTTTAGTTCTAGCTCTATTTCTACTGGTATGCTGATGGAAACATTTATTTTCCAAAACGGAAGTATCTCCAGTTTAATTTATGAAAGGATGGTCTTCTACAGATGAGTGATACAATTTATTATTTAAAAATCCTTTTTCCTCTGCTTTTGTTTCTGTGATACAGGAATGAGTTCCATGTACAAGCTGCATAATTGTCTTAGTCAATAAAGATATATTATCAATGTAATTATTATAAAATTCTGATTGAAGTACAGCCTATACTCTAATGATCAGTTCAAGCTGGTTCCATTTTAAAATGTTTTATCTATATAGTCTATACTATGGAAAATTCTGAAAGAGATGGGAATATCAGACCACCTGACCTGCCTCTTGAGAAACCTATTCAGGTCAGGAAGCAACAGTTAGAACTGGACATGGAACAACAGACTGGTTCCAAATAAGATAAGGAGTACATCAAGGCTGTATATTGTCACCCTGCTTATTTAACTTATATGCAGAGTACATCATGAGAAATGCTGAGGTGGAGAAAGCACAGGTTAGAATCAAGATTGCCAGGAGAAATATCAGTGACCTCAGATATACAGATGACACCACCCTTATAGCAGAAAATGAAGAAGAACTAAAGAGCCTCCTAATGAAAGTGAAAGAGGAGAGTGAAAAAGTTAGCTTAAAGCTCAACATTCAGAAAACTAAGATTATGACATCCAGTCCCATCACTTCATGGCAGAAGATGGGGAAACAGTGGAAACGGTGGCTGACTTTATTTTTCTGGGCTCCAAAATCACTGCAGATGGTGACTGCAGCCATGAAATTAAAAGACGCTTACTCCTTGGTAGGAAAGTTATGACCAACCTAGATAGCATATTCAAAAGCGAAGACATTACTTTGCCAATAAAGGTCCGTCTAGTCAAGGCTATGGTTTTTCCAGTGGTCATGTATGGATGTGAGAGTTGGACTATAAAGAAAGCTGAGCACCGAAGATGCTTTTGAACTGTGGTGTTGGAGGATACTCTTGAGAGTCCCTTGGATTGCAAGGAAATCCAACCAGTCCATCCTAAGGGAGATCAGTTCTAGGTGTTCTTTGGAAGGACTGATGTGGAAGCTGAAACTCCAATACTTTGGCCACCTGATGTGAAGAGCTGAGTCATTGGAAAAAAACCTTGATGCTGGGAGATATTGAAGACAGGAGGAGAAGGGAATGACAGAGGATGAGATGGTTGGATGGCATCATTGACTGGATGGACATGGGTTTGGGTGGACTCTGGGAGCTGATGATGGACAGGGAGGCCTGGTGTGCTGAGGTTCATGGGCTCGCAAAGAGTCAGACATGACTGAGGGACTGAACTGAACTGATCTATACAGTCAGTCCTCCATACCCAAGGCTTTCACATCTGTGGATTCAAACAAGTGTGAATTAAAAATATTTAAGTAGATTTGAAAAAACCCAATGGAATGCTATACAACTCAGCCATCTGAAATAATGAAATTTTGGCACTTGTGATAACATGGATTAACTTAGGGGGTATTACACTAAGCAAAATAAGCCAAACAGAGAAAGACAAATACCTTATAATTTCATTTACATGTGAAATCTAAAATATAGAACAAAGGATCAAACATAAAACAAAAATAGACTCACAGATACAGAGCACAAGCTAATGATGACCAGCGGGGAGGAAGGAGAGGGAGTTTATGAAATAGATGAAAGACATTAAAAGGTACACATTTCCAGTTTCAAAAATGTGAAGAGGTAATCTTCAGCATAGGAAATATATTGAATAATACTGTAATAAATTTGTATTGTGGCAGATCATAACAGCTTACTGTGGTAACCATTTTTGCAGAGTATATTAATGTTGAGTCACTATGTTGAAAGTCACTAACCAATAAAATATTGTAGATCAACTGTAATTCAATAAAAACATAAATTTGGCTAGGAAATATGTATATATATCCTTTTGAAGTCTATAGCCTGAAAGAGACTTGCTGGTATTCTATCAGAAACAGAATTGCTGGGTTTTAGCAGTCTGTTTTGGTAATAGAGAGGAGATAGACAGCAGAAAGAAATGACAGTAGTCCCAGACAGGATCTAAATCTTGTTCAAAAATACTTCATTATTAAAAAAAAAAAAAACTTCATTATTTGCCTAATTCTGTCCATCTCTGTGCCATACATGGGTGAGAAATGCAGTGTAGAAATATGGTTTCTTTACAAATTAAACAAAACATGCCTTGACATCTAGATAGTACTTAGTACAATCATATGTATAGTCAAATTATTTTCTTATGTATTTAAATAATTAATTTCTCTAATTTTTGTTTTTGTCTAGTTGCTAAGTCACTAGGTCATGTCTGATTCTCTTGTGACCCCAGGTACTGTAGCCCACCAGGCCTCTCTGTTCATGGGATTTCCCAGGCAAGAATACTAGAGTGGATTGCCATTTCCTCCTCTAGAGAATCTTTCTCACCAAAAGATCAAGCCCACATTTCCTGTATTGCAGATGGGTTCTTTATGGCTGAGCCACTGGGGAAGCCCGTTTTCTCTAAACTCAGTGACTAAAAATTCAATGTGTATTTCAATCAGGGAGTAACCCAATTCCTAGCAGAATGGGCTCAAATATTTTATAATAAAAATTAAGCAGTAGAAATGTGATAGTAAAATAATGATAATTTAGACAGAATCTACATCATAGGACCAACGAGTCCTCACATAGAAAATAATCTCATACTCTTGTGCAGTAGTTTTTCAGATACTTTTAATCTTCAATTTTTCTGTGCATCTTGGTGGCCTATGTTTCTCATCCCCTTTATAGCTAATGGGGCACTTGCCCAGTACCCACCAATGATACACAAGAAAAATGAATTGTCTCATTTTTGTGAGGCAGTGTTTGAGAAGAAATGTGAGCTCTCTCTATGTTCTTTCTTAGGCCTTGTAGGGTCTAAGAGTCCATGTGTTTTAGGTGGAGAAGCGTGGTGGAAGCAACTGATTTCCTGGAGTAACAAATGGAAGACCACTCTCCAAAAAGTTAGGAAACTCAGGTTGTATTCAATATGAGCAAGAAGCACACACCTCTTCTAAATTTGGCCACTGATATCTGATTTTGCATCAGAACCTAGTCTTTCCAGACTAATCAAATGGGTCAATTCCAGAAGAGTTTTCTTGCGTCTCACAATTTGTTTTGCACACTTGTGGGCCCCCAATTTGTTGAGCTTTAATATGTGGCAAGAAGCATTAATGCTGTTACTGAAAATATATTCTGCAAAGCACAGCCATCACAAAGGCAACTCTTTATAAAGGACAATGTTTATGATGAAACATCCAGAACAAATTATGGTCATGACATGGAGCTGTTTTCAGGTCTGTGGCCATGTCAGTACTTACTGAGAAATAATTTATTCCACAACCTTGAAGAGAATATCCTTCTCCATGCTTATATTTACTAGGATGGTTTCTGACCATTAATCATAAAAGGTTTCTACAATAGCAGCAGGCTAATATGATGATTTTAGTGATCCATGGCATGCAAATACCATGGAATGTTCAACAGATAAACTAGCTGAGGGATCTGTCTGTTACAGCTTTTGAGTCTATCAATCTCCTTCCATGTTATTTGCTCAGCTCTTGAAATCTCATCATCCATTACTTGTAGCAGATCTGCCTTCATAGGCAGAGAGAAGCACTTCTACTCATAGGACACCTCATCTAGTCTTAAAAACAGGATTCCTGATTTTTAGCCATTAGTGTAAAAACACACAAATCTGATTTGACAGTAACAAGTGTGCCTCTGTAAAGGATATTTTATCTCTGAAAAATCAGGAAGTTTGATATGGAATTTTAAAAGTGACTAAATGGTGGAAATATTTCGTGGTGAGAGCATTTCCAAATTTATCATGTTTAATACATACAGAACTTCTAGAGAAGCAGAGCTGTTGCTGGATAAATGTGCTGTTTTTCCAGGAAAGCTGAGAAGAACTTAGGCCAGAACATTGCTGTGAAGGTTTTATAGTTTTGAAGAATGAGCATGTGTGCATGCACACAGGAGAGAGATAGAGATAGGAGTTTTTGGGAAAATATTTCTCACCATCTTTTGCCCTCAGCTGTAAGAAAAAACAATAATAATGACAAAAAGATGATCATTAGGAGCCCTGTAACTTAATGAACTCTGTGGCCTGTAAACTGGGGTTCTGAGATAAAGCATCAGATTTCACCTGAACTATTGAATGTTCCTTGCACAACTTACATGGACATATTGGCCCTGTGTCAAAACAGAAATAGAATAAATTTCACATTTGCTCATCTTTGCCAACAGAAAGGGGCCCAAAAAGAAGGTGATAGTGCCATAATTCTGTGCCCTTACTGCACTGAAGTGGCATGGCTCAGTGCAGACAGGAAGGCTACTCAAACAGCCCGGATGGGGTTAATGGCACTAATCAATTTTGAGGCAAGTCAGCCCTAGGAGCCTAATGACCACAAAACATCCCATCATTTTGGGACAAGGAAGACAGGTACTCTAAACTGAGGACTTCTTGGAATTGTGCATGTGGTAGGATGTGATTCTTCTGTTTTGGTTAAGCCATCTAACTTCTGGGAAATGGGAGATAAAAATCTAGTTTAGAGTGACTAGCCTTGAACTGTTGGATCAGGGTGGCAAGAAGAACTGAATTAAGAAGATAGATTCAATTTCCCCATAAATTGAATGAGTTAGGAAATCAAACAAAAATTTTATAAGAAAATAGATATAGAGTATTAATATAACAAGGTCAGATATATTCATAGATCTTTGGAATAGTACATTTAAATCCAAACATTCCACAGTTTTAGGGAAAAATTTAAAAATAATCCTCAGAATTGATTCAAGATTGGTGCTGGGTAGGCAAGTCTTGAGTATGTAGTGAAAAGATCTTAATATTTGAAAGAACCAAATGATCAATTAAGGCTTTTCAAAATCTAGGTCATCAAAACTGACGGAAATCCTATTTAGGTAAAGTAAGTCCCCAGATATGCAGTACATGAAATGAAAATTTCCAAAAGATACTAGATACTAGAGAAGAGGACATTTTTAGTAGCAAAATGAAATTGATACATTTCCTCAAGTTCCTAACTATGCCAGGAAACTAATGAGACATACCTATAAAACTAGGTTTATTTCATGACTCAATTTTGCTTGTATCTATTATTTGATTATTACATATAGTTTTAATTTACATCCTTCCTCATTATAAAATAGATTTTAAAGTGAATTGCAAAGACATATAAAATAAAATGGAATATCCTAAATTTAGGTGCAGGAAAATATGAGCAACTGAGAATTAGGGCAGTCTGAGTTAAAAAGATAATTTATAGATGATAGATGATCCAGGCACTTCAGTAGACTGATAACTTGTATCTTAGCTCTAGGCTTTCTAGCAAGTATCTCAAAAATTTTATAATTCATACATTTTACCATATTCATAATATAAAAGTAAAATTATTTGCCCTATATCATTATGCTTAAACTAAGACTCAGAATGAATTTCTCACAAAAGTCTTCAAGTAGATATGAATAATGTAAGAAACAATGTGCTCAACTGACATGATAAGAAATGTGTTGATGGATTTTAAACATAAAGTGCCTTTATTCTATATAGGACCAGCATTAATCGTAGAAGTGATACTATTCAAATAGAGCTGGTATGATCCAAACAGGTAGAATGTGTAATGCTGTCCTGATTTCCATTTTTTCTGAAGGATATGACATGTCTCCTTAAGGATAATTAATGAGGAAGAGATAACATATTTTCCTATCACATTTTTTGGGCTCCCACTAAAGGGTTTTCTATGACAGGAAACCCTTACATTTACTGTCCATTAAAATACAGGTAGGGCTTCCCAGGTGACCCAGTGGTGAAGAATCCACCTGCCAATGCAGGAAATGCAAGGGACATGGGTTTCAATGCCTGGGTTGGCAAGATCACTTGTAGTAGGAAATGGCTGCCCACTCCAGTATTCTTGCCTGGAAACTCCTTGGGCAGAGAAGTCTGGCAAGCTACAGTCCACGGGGTTGCAAGAGTCAGAAATGACTGAGCACACACACACACACACACAATATGGGTAGCTTGAAGTGTTTGATGCACAATATAAAATTTGATGCCAAACCAACCTGGCATTATCTGACGCTCTACAATAATAAAAATTATATAGGGTTTCATCCAAGTTTTGGGGGGGTTTAAAGCTTTTACATGCTTGGGATCTTCTTTACACAAATATATTTTAAATGTCTCATTTTTAAAATTATAAAAATGTGGTCAAGTGAACCCGTTGCTAGAACACCACACAGGACTTTGGGAGAGGGTGATGAGGGTAAGGGTGAAGATCAAATTTTATTAGCTCTAGACTCATCCCCAAATTATATGAACAGTCGTTTTGACATTTTTGTCTTCAGAAACATATTCTGTTGTCTTTTCTTGTGATGAAGTTATGGGGACTCAGAGGAGAAGGAAATGGTTGAAAAAATGATGTTTGTATTTTAATACAGATGTCAAAGGTTGAAGATGTTAGGTAAAAAATAAAAAGAAAACAATAAAAGCCTGAATAAACTATGAGCTTTCATGAATAATAATATATCAATGTTGTTTTATTAATGGTAGCAAAATGGCCATACTAAGGCAGGGTGTTAAAAACAGAGAAAACAATTTGGAGGAATATGCAAACATATATGAGAACTCTCTGTACTGTCTGGTCAATTTTTCTATAAATCAACAACTTTCTAAAAAGCATAGTCTATTAATAAAAATATTAAAGTTACAGTCAATAATAAAAAGATAAATAAAATTAAATTTTAAAATGTCAAAGTGTCTGAATAGAAATTTCTCTAAAAATGTACAAAAGGCTATAAGTATGTGAAAAGTTATCTAATATTAGCAGGGATGATGAAGACAAAAATCACAATGATACGTACTTCACAGTCACCAAAATGCCTATAACAAATGAATTTCTGTACTGCATCTACCAGAGATAATGTATGTCAGGAATTCAGTTTATAGATAATGAAGAGATTTAAGAAAAAATCAATGGCAGTTAGAATAAAAAGAAAGAATAACTGTGAATAACATTTAGCCAAAAAATAACTACTTGACAATGTGGAGCGAGTCAGAGGGAAGCAAAGGGGATAACCTTTATGTTTCTATCTTAAGCAGATCAGCTGAAAAGTGAAAGTAAAAGGCACTCAAACATGTTAGACTCTTTGGGACCCCATGAACTATACAGTCCGTGGAATTCTCCAGGCCTGAATAATGGAGTGGGTAGCCTTTTCCTTCTCCAGGGATCTTCCCATCCCAGGGATTCTTTACCAGCTGAACCACCAGCGAAGCCCAAGAACACTGGAGTTGTTAGCTTATAGTTTCTCCAGCAGATCTTCCAACTCAGGAATCGAACCAGAGTCTCCTGCATTGCAAGTAGATTCTTTACTCAGATCAGCAGAGGTTATATCATTAACAGACACAGCATACAAAAAAAAGGACAAGCAAATGTGGTGGATTCCCACTGTGGATATTTAGAAAACTGTAAAAATAAACGATTGAAATCAAAAGAGAAAAAACTCTCCATTGCAGATTGATGAAAGACTGTGATGCAGTGTTATGGTTTAAAGTGAATCTGTTAAGATATAGAAAATTAATTTTTTCTGTATTCAATTTTCAAAAATTAACTTTGCAAGTATGAAAGTACTTTTCACTTGTTAAAAATGGGGCGAAGTGATGAAAAAGCGGGAGTGATTGTATTGAAGTGAATGAGAATATTGAAACTTTTATGAAAAATCAGATCTTCAAGTAAATAAACACACTTCTCTCCAACAAGCATTTTAACAAGTGAATTCTTTGTTTATTCTTTAAAGCATAAATAATGTGGATATTACACGATATAGTCTGTTTTGGCTATCTAGTGCTATGTGACAAAATACCCCAACATTTAGTGTCTTAAAGCAAGCGATGACAACCTATGCTCATGGGCCAAACCCTACCCCAGGGTTTTTCTTTGTTTGGCCTATGGGTGAAGAGTGGCATTTACATTTTCTAAAGGATTGTAAAAATTTTTTTAAAGTTTGAAAAAAAGTTGTATGTAGCTCATATATATATATATATATCTTTACATAAATATTTGCTGATAGATGCCCTAAAATAGGGAGAAGGCAATGGCACCCCACTCCAGTACTCTTGCCTGGAAAATCCCATGGAGGGAGGAGCCTGGTGGGCTGCAGTCCATGGGATCGCTAAGAGTCAGACACTACTGAGCGACTTCACTTTCTCTTTTCACTTTCATGCATTGGAGAAGGAAATGGCAACCCACTTCAGTGTTCTTGCCTGGAGAATCCCAGGGACAAAGTAGCCTGGCGGGCTGCCTTCTATGGGGTCTCACGGAGTCCGACACGACTGACGTAACTTAGCAGCAGCAGCCCTAAAATAATCTCAAGGCTTTGTCATGATTTTCCAGTTTAGGCAGGGCTGGACAGAAATGGCTCCTCACTATTAGAAAAGTGTTGCCTGGAGTATTTTTCAAAGTGGCCTCAATCACGTGACCAGCAATTGATTCTTGATCTTGGAAGGGTGCTTAGCCAGAACTGCCAGCTGGAAAAACTGGAGACTGTGAGTTCATTTGTATCTGTCAGTTGAGATGGTATGTATATCTGGCCTCCTCTCTTTCCCATGAGCTTTTAGGGTCTCTTCATGTTGCTGCTTGAACTTTCTTACAGCATGGTGTTGTTTAAAAAAAGCAGCATTCTAAGAGAGCTGCCAGCAGAAGATGCAGGTCTCTAAAGATCCAACCTCAGAAGTTACAGAGCATCCTGTTAGGCCATTTCTATTAATTGAGGGCCTTCACATTAGCAGCGATCTTCAGGAGAAAGGGAAATAGAAACTACATTTTGATGGAAGAAATGGCAAAGGATATCCCTCTTTGATTTACTAGATAGTCCTCGGAATACAGCTACTATTGCAAACTCTCAAGTAGACCCTCACAAAATTTGAGAAAGAAAGGTGCAGTCTATTTTTTATGAGAAGAGTCAGAATGTGCAAGGGTAATTTGAATATTATGCTGTTATGTATTTCTAGACTTTCAAGCTTATTGTATATTTCTGATTCTAAACAAAGAATAAAAACTAACCCAGTATTTGAATTTATAAAATAATTTGCTTCAGCAATTTCTCCATTTCTTTATTTATTTTTCTTATTTAATCTAATGCAATGCAAAGGTTAAACTGAAGTATTTGGAACTATAACTTCATATGGCGATAACAATGAGGTAATTCTATCAAGATTTGATATAACATTTGAGAGTTAAAACTATTTTAGGGGTGTGTATTAGCTCAGGAATTGGTTCAGATAAAAAATATAAGTTTAAAAAAATTACCAGCATTTTGTAGTACAGGTTACAGAGATAATCACGTGAGACAAATTAATAAGGACAGTTAAATATCCTTATAAAAATCAAAGTTTTAAAATTAAATTAATTTAGCAAGTTAATCTGTTAAATGTCTCTAGCAAATATATATATGTTGTTCATAGACTTTTCTGCTTTTCTTTAAAATATGTAATTTCTCTATTAATAGAAGTGGTGATATCCTTTGTAGAAAGGATATCATTTTATACTTGTGTGAGGTCTAATTTCTATTTCCTAGAGTTGTGGAGTAAAACACATTTTTAATCATATAATTTACTTTAAAAACATACATTGCAAGCACACACACATCCATATACATCCCTAGAAGACATGAGTGCCTATGCACAAAAAATAAAACGCCACATACAGAGTGTTAATGTATATTTCTTATTATGTTTCAATGGAGAGAAATTTACTGAGTTGCTTGGTAAACAATTAGACTGTCACAATTTCATAAATGTTAACAGAAGATTCAAGAATCTTAGGTAACAGACCAAGGGCTTTATTACTCTAACAGAGCAGGCACTGTGAGTTTTGCATTTATGTTTTGCTTCTTGCATCAGATATCCCATGGAGGTAGTGCAGGCGGGCCTAGATGGATGCTGCAAATGTGATTTGCACCACAACTGAAGAAACCTGAATTCAGGAAACACCAAGCTTTTATAATGAGATGCCAGCAAATCTGTCTAAACTTTGCCCAGTGGGAAGACATTATCTTTACTAAATTTAACACACCTGCCTTTTGCTCTGGAGGGAGACACTCTGTCTTGTAAGGCTATTCATTATGTGAACACTCTTAAAAAGATAGTCTAGAAGGCTATCAGTGTCTCTGGCAACCTGATGTGTAGAAATGCAAAAGGTCCATAGATAAATCTCTTCCAACATAAATTATTATTCCTCTTACTTTTCAGTTTAAAGTATGAAGTTTGTATGTTTGTGAAAATAAATACCTCATACAGTTGTAAAGATCTGATGAAGAATGGCAACAGTATAACTCATTAATTTAAAAGCAACCCTGATACTGAACTTTTCACATTAAATTTTATTACCATAGAAATATAATTTTGGAATATCGACTCTGGATCACTATTATTTTTTTAAATCTTCCTTTATGAGTTGAATACCTCGAAACTCAATGAACTTTTTGTTGTGGGTTCATGAATTGGAAGTATATTGACTCTGAATATTTGATTTGGAAGCTTTTAACAGAAATTAGGTTGCCAACAATAATGTTCTATTAATAGATCATGATTTGCAGGCAATTAAATCTAATAGTCACATAGACTAACTGAATTTCTGATTAGTGAATAAATATATGCTTTTTGTATAGTTTGTTTCAATCTCTCTGTGGAAAATGTGCTTAAGGAAAAAGAAAATTGAGAGTTTGGAGAATGTTTATATGATTCTACATCTTTAAAAGAAGTATGACCACATAATTTATTATTCAAATCAAGCTATTTTGAGAATGTACAAGGATGCTATTAATTTTTTCACATGATAGCAAATATGAAGCTGGATTGTACAAGATCAACAAGGATGTATAGCCACCATTCTTTTAATCCCCAAATTTTATCACCATCCATAAGATTTGATTTTTTTCTTCTAAAGTATCATAGGCATATCGATGGATATTCAGTTCTTATTAGAGAAGCTTGGAAATGACAATGTTTTAAAGGATGTCCCATCTTCAGGAGTATTGGAGGGCTAGGTAGATTCAACATTTTCTTATTTCTCCCTGTCCAAGTTTATTTCATTACTTTTTTAATATTCATAGCTTATATCGTGAAGTTCCATATTTATTGTCCATTTTTCCCCCAAGCACTGTGCTGTGAATTTTCCATCAATTATTTTATTTATTCTTCACCCCATTCTGTCCTATATGTTCCAATATTCTCACCATTTTATAGGTGAGAAAATTAAGCCTATGGAAATTATGACATGTGCAAATTCCCACAGTCTGTATGGGGTGGAGTCAGGTTTTGAACCTGGCCAATCTGACTCTTTATTTGTAACAGCTGTGCCATTTGTGATTATATATAGATTTAGTATCAGCAGGTTAACTCTATTACTCAGCTATGTATTTGATTTGAGTTAGATAATCACTAGAGAAAAACACTAACAATTTTAGGAAACAATTACTGGGGGATGGGGAGATAGTTGGCAATTTAAAGCTGCTCACTTTGCACAAATGGAGAAGGAAATGGTAACCCACTCCAGTATTCTTGCCAGGAGAATCCCAGGGACAGAGGAGCCTGGTGAGCTGCCGTTTATGGGGTCACACAGAGTTGGACACGACTGAAATGACTTAGCAGCAGCAGCAGCAACTTTGCATAGAACAGGTAGTGACAAAAGATGACCTATTCATGGATATCGATGAGCCAAAGTGAGTTGTTTGATTTCTTTAATCGATACAATTTTCCAAGATTCTGAAATACAATCTCATTATTTAGGTTTACCAACTGAACTATAATTTGATACTGAATATAGAAAATTTAGACAGTGATGAATGGATAAATTCTATCCTTGGGGGATATAAAAGTGAAATTCTCTTGAAATCACTCATAAGTTTCCTTCCCTTTCTATTATCCTGAAAGTGAAATTTGCTCAATCGTGTCTAACTCTCTGTGACCCCATGGACTATAAAATCCACGGAATTATCTAGGCCAGAATACTGGAGTGGGTAGATGTTCCCTTCTCAAGGGGATCTTCCCAACCCAGGGATCAAACCCAGGTCTCCTGCATTGCAGGCAGATTCTTTACCACCTGAGTCACAAGGGAAGCCCTCTATTAAGATGACTTATACCTTAATCTGCTGCTGCTGCTAAGTCACTTCAGTCATGTCCGACTCTGTGCGACCCCATAGATGGCAGCCCACCAGGCTCCCCCGTCCCTGGGATTCTCCAGGCAAGAACACTGGAGTGGGTTGCCATTTCCTTCTCCAATGCATGAAAGTGAAAAGTGAAAGTGAAGTCGCTCAGTTGTGTCTGACTCTTAGCGACCCCATGGACTGCAGCCTACTAAGCTACTCCATCCATGGGATTTTCCAGGCAAGAGTACTGGAGTGGGGTGCTATTGCCTTCTCCATCCTTAATCTGCTAGATGAGATCATAAAATGAGAATGTTTTCAGTTAAGCCATTCAGTCATGTGTGACTCTTGGTGACCACATGGACTGCAGCACACCAGACCTCCGTGTCCATCAGCAACTCCTGGAGCTTGCTAAAACTCATGACTATTAAGTTAGTGGTGCCATCCATCCATCTCATCCTCTGTTATCCCCTTCTTCTCCTGCCTTCAATCTTTCCAGGCCTCAGGGTTTTTTCCAATGAGACAGTTCTTCCCATCAGGTGGCCAAATTATTGGAGTTCAGCTTCAGTATCAGTCCTTCCAGTGAATATTCAGGACTGATTTCCTTTAGGATGTACTGGTTGGATCTCTTTGCAGTCCAAGGGACTCTCAAGAGTCTTCTTCAACACCACAGTTCAGAAGCATCAATTCTTCGTTGCTCAGTTTTCTTTATGGGGTCATATGAACTCACAAAACTGAGTTAGCTAAAGGGGAATTTTATGCATGTATCTCCTGCTCATTAGGGATGTGTCTAGAGAGTTAGTCTTTAATTTAGCCTTCAAATAGTTGAAAAGAAACCACAGCAAAAACCAGTTCAGATGGCCTAATAGTTGATAAGAATACCAGCATAGAATTTAGTGGCAAGAAAATGCAAACAAACAAAAACATATTTATCAGGAGGACCTCCTATGTGGTGGGGGATAGGTGAGGAGTTAAAAGAAAATTTTTTTCTTCCTTATAGTCTTAAGTTTTGTTCAAATTAGTTCTATTAAGAATGCACACTGACTCATTGGGTCAAATTAGTGTCTGGTCAAGTGATCTGAGCATTTAGAATGCTCAATTTCATCAGGCTTAGAAAATGATAAAGGAAGAGTTATTAGTTGCCAGTCTTTGCAAAAGGCTCGTTCCCCTCTGAGCTCCACATAGACATCTATGTAGAGGTTAGACTGGAAACTAAATGAAATCATTATGATTCTGACATAAGAGAGAGGTGAAGTCACCAAGACGAACCAAAGATCTACTGAGACATAACTTTCTTTCTCAGAGGCATCCCTGTTAGTACAGACATAGCTGTAGAGAGGGGAACTGGAACAAACACGGTCATGGTACAGGTTTTACTCGGTCCTTATCAATGACACTTCTATTACTATTATCCCTTGAATCAGACACCTACTTTTAACATTTCCCTCAATAGTCTATAATTCAAAACCGCTTGTACCATTCTCTTTTCCCATGACCTTTATCAGGTGTAATGCAGCATTTTAAAGCGATTTGGCACTGTATATTATTTCAAAGAAGAGTCTTATCTGAGGCAAGCATGGGACTTGCATATATAAAGGAGATGAGGACAGTCTCCACACTGAAGAGGATCCCGAGTCCTCAATAGAAAAGTTACTCAATGTTCATCGCAGCACTGTTTATAATAGCCAGGACATGGAAGCAACCTAGATGTCCATCAGCAGATGAATGGATAAGAAAGCTGTGGTACATATACACAATGGAGTATTACTCAGCCATTAAAAAGAATACATTTGAATCAGTTCTAATCAGGTGGATGAAACTGGAGCCTATTATACAGAGTGAAGTAAGCCAGAAGGAAAAACACCAATACAGTATACTAACGCATATATATGGAATTTAGAAAGATGATAACAATAACCCTGTGTACGAGACAGCAAAAGTGATGCTGATGTATGGAACAGTCTTATGGACTCTGTGGGAGAGGGAGAGGGTGGGAAGATTTGGGAGAATGGCATTGAAACATGTAAAATATCATGTATGAAACGAGATGCCAGTCCAGGTTCAATGCACGATACTGGATGTTTGGGGCTAGTGCACTGGGACGACCCAGAGGGATGGTATGGGGAGGGAGGAGGGTTCAGGATGGGGAGCACATGTATACCTGTGATGGATTCATTTTGATATTTGGCAAAACTAATACAATCATGTAAAGTTTAAAAATAAAATAAAATAAAATAAAAATTACTCAGAAATTGTGCCATTGCATAGTAAGTACTGTAATCATGTTCTGCATAGGATTGAGGGAACAGATGTGAAAGACTTCCCATGGGAGATATTTAAGCTGAATTTGAAAGGTGGTTTGGAGTTTTCCATATAGAATTGGGGAAAACCATTTTCTTAAATGGCAGTAGTATACGTATGCATGATACTAGAATGTAAGTTTTATAACATAGTAGGGATGTCTTTTATTTACTCAAGCATAGAAAATTGTCTGATGTGAAATAGGCATTTGATTGATATTTGTTGAATGAGTGACAGCATATGGTGAATTTGAACAACTGCAATTGGTTCAATACTGCTGAAGAAGAGAGATCCAGGACAAGAGCTAGCTCTTCTGTGTTCAGGCAGCAGTACAGTATTAGAATGCAGGGGGTGATGATATGCAGAAAGGACCAGGTAAATATCCAGGGCTGTATTTTGTTACCAGGGCCAGGTAAACATCCAGAGGCAGTACTGGTTGCCTCTCTCTAAACTGTCAAATAAACTTGGCTGTGCAAATTAGAGGTGAAAAGTTAAAGATAAAGGGATTAAGACCAAAAAATAAAATAAAATAAAAAAATTCCTCTGCACTGTGATTCCACAGATTTGGAAATTTTTCTGAGTCCTCAATGCTTAGGCAAATTGTTCAAGTTTGGAAGAATCTTGAAGAAATCATGCTACTTCCATAATTTTAATTATGTCATTCTCTCTGCCTTATCTTTATTGAGATTACAAGGAACAATGGAGTATTAGGGCTCTTCATTATTTAAGTATGTATTTTCCCTCTAATCTAAAGAATGAAGTGTCAAATATGCTATAGCAAGTTGTGTGAGCTCCGTTCTTATGAGCCATAGAATGATTTTAGACAGAGGGTAGGTATATTTAATTTTATACCCAAAGACAGTTAATCTAACTCCAGAGCAAAGGTGAATTTGAGGGGAATCTACATAGAAGAAATAGAGAGAAGTGTACTCATGCATCTTTTAGCCAATACTTGAACACAGATGTACGGAAGATTAAATGTTCGTGATCATCTGTGCCAGCCACAGGGATGCAGAGGAAAACAAGGCAAGCTCAAGCTCTGTCTTTGGAAGAGCTTATGTTCTAGAAGGATAGAGAAATACTGAGCTAGTAAGACTAAGTCTGATAAACGTTAAACCAAACAGAAGTAAGATATACAATAAGAGTGTTACAGAATAACCTAAAAACCCACATGCAGATATAAAATATGTGTACAGTAAAATGTAGATTTCAGCAGAAGTTAAGAAGGTGGGAAAGATGAAGGGCGTTCCAGACAAAGGAAGGCCTTAAGAAGAAACGTGAAGAACACTGACTGAATTGGAGTTTGAGAGGAGAATACCGAGGAATGAGACTGGAGAAATAGGCTAGGAAGGATGTAAATTTTTTTTTCTTTTCTAAAGTTGTTAAAAGCTCAGACTAATGTAGATAATGCTTATGTATGTCAGAAGTGATGGAAAAGAAGATGGTAGAGGATTTTTAGATATTTCATTGTTAGAATCAAAGAAATGGAAATTGGTGTTTGAAATAAGAATTTTTTTTTTTTTAATTTAACTTTTAAGTCTAGTCTACATTTGTCTGGCTCTAGAAGGTAGTTCTGAACTAGTTTTTTCACTTTTCATGATTGGGGATATCATATATTCTATTCTATAGGAATATATATCATAACCCCATATAATAGAAATATATTATGGAATATGTATATATATGTCTTTGTATTTAGGTTATTTTTGTCTGTGTATATATATGTGTGTGTGTGTGTGTGTGTGTGTATAGAGAGAGAAACAGACAGACAGAAACAGAGATATTTTAAGAAATTGAGTCAAGCAATTACACAGGCGAGCAAGTTAAAAACTGCTCTGTAGCCAACAGGCTGTAGATTCAGGTAAGATTTGATGTCATCTTTTTTTTTTTTTTTTTCTTAATTTAAAATAATTTTTTGCTGTGCTGCATGGCATGTGGTATCTCTTCTCCCTAACCAGTGATCAAACTCACACTCCCTGCATTGGAAGCACAGAATCTTAACCACTGAACCTCCAGGAAATTGACTGTTATCTTAATTTTTTTTAATTTACTAGTTTATGTTTGGCTGTGCTAAGTCTTTGTTGCAGCCCAGGCTTTTCTCTAGTTGTGGTGAACAGGAGCTACTCTCGTTGCAGTGCCCAGGCTTTTCTTTGCAGTGGCTTCTCTTATTGCTGAGGGTGGGATGAAGAGCATGCAGGCTTCAGTTGTTGTGGTTCCTAGGCTCTTGATCACAGGCTCTATAATTGTGGTACACTTGCAGAGATACTTCGCAGCATGTGGGATCTTTCCAGACCAGGGAATGAACCCATGTCTCCTACACTGGCAGATAGGTTCTTTACCAATGAGTCACCAGGGAAGGCCTATCTTAAATTTGAAGTCAGGAAATTCATACAAAATTTCTATTTGGCAGTCTGTACACAAACTTCCTTTTTCTTTGAGAAATGTTCTTTGGTTTGTATGATATCCACGTATATTATGGAGAGTAATCCATCTTTACTCAAAGTCAGCTGATTACCAGTGTTTTATCTACATCTACACAATACCTTTTGGAGAAGGCAATGGCACCCCACTCCAATACTCTTGCCTGGAAAATCCCATGGATGGAGGAGCCTGGTAGACTGCAGTCCATGGGGTCACTAGGCATCAGACATGACTGTATAACTTTCAAGTAGACAACCTGAGCGACTTCACTTTCACTTTTCACTTTCATGCATTGTAGAAGGAAATGGCAAGCCACTCCTGTGTTCTTGCCTGGAGAATCCTAGGGATGGGGGAGCCTGGTGGACTGCCGTCTCTAGAGTCGCACAGAGTCGGACATGACTGAAGCGACTTAGCAGCAGCAGCAGCACACAATACCTTTACAGCAATGTAGAAACTGATGTTCTAAAGAAAATGTTGGACACCATAATCTAGGTAAGTTGACATGTAAAATTACCCATCACAAGGTATCATCATGTCATAATAAAAGGAAGAACTCGGTATCTTGGTCTCCAGTGGCTTTGCGTTTTGGGAGGAGAGAGCAGTTGAAAGTGTAGAATAATTCTGAGAAATCAATCAATTAAAGTGCTAAAAGGCATCCTCTGAATTTATTTGTGCTACTGAGCAATAATAAGAACCTAGAAAACCAGGACAAAAAGCCTGATATGAGATGCCAACTAGGGAGCTGAACAGATTTGAGAGAGTTTTTTGGTAGCACCCACGGGCTTTTAAGGTCTTTCCAGGTGGTGCTAGTGGTAAAGAACCTGCTTGCCAATGCAGGAGACATGAGAGATGTGAGTTCGATTCTTGGGTTGGGAAGATCCCCTGGAGGAGGATATGGCAACTCATTCAAGTATTCTTGCCTAGAGAACCTCTTGGACAGAGGAACCTGGTGTGCTGCAGTTCATATGGTTGCAAAGAGTCAGACACTATTGAAGCGACTTACACACATGCACGCATGCATACACACACACACACACATACACACACACACACACACACACACACACACACGGGCCTTTATAGGTTAATGGAAGCTGGTGATGGAGAAGAAACATCAGGGATAGTCCCCAGAACTAGCCTTGATCTGGAGAGTGAATGTCATTCAGTAAGCCTCAAATGCAGGAGGTAGACAGATGTGGGAATATGGGGGTTAAATTATGTGTTCTGTTTGGAATATATCAAATTGTACCTATTTATGGGGTATGTAGTAGAGGACAACCAACTTTGGAAATTAGTGAGTTTAGACAGAGATTTTTTTTTTTTTAGAGTATAAAAGAGAAAAGGAGAAAGATACTTCCTGGGGACAACAAGCATTAAAGAATGGATAATGAAAGGATTGAGGAAAGTGGAGATAAGGGAGTGAAAATCCAGTTTTTCCTTCTGTACTGACATACTATACTAGGACTTTACAGGCATTTGATAAATTCAAGCCCACATCATGTGGTAGATGTATATCCATATCTGTACATACATTAAGCCTCTGAAATGATAAGCCATTTGCTAAATCTCTGGTTAAAAGACAGAGATTAAAACATAGATGTTCCTTGCTCTAACTACCAGATTCTGAAGAACTCAATAATTTCAAGAAACAGGATATGGTAGGCAGAACAATGGCCTACCTTCTGATGATCCATACTGTCATTTCTAGAACTTTTAAATATTCTGCTTTAAATGACAAGGTTAAGTTTGCATATGGAATAGCATTTACCTTAAAATAGAAGGTTATCTTGAATTATTTGGTTAAATTCAATACAAGTAATCTCGGGCTCATAAACATGGAAGCAGAATACGGGAGAGTCAGTAAGAGAAACACAAGGATGGAAGAGGCAACAGAGATTGGAAGATGAAAATTCAGCTCACCATTGTGCATTAGAAGATGAAAAGGGGGCCACAAACAGAGGAATGTGGATGGCTTCAGAAGCTGTGAAGGCCTTGGCTTGATAGAGAGAAATAAAATCTGAATAGAGCCTTCAGGAATGAATATGTCACCTAGATTTTAGCTGGGTGATGCTATGTCAAGAAATACAGGTAATAAATATACATTGTTTTAAGCTGCTAAGTGGTAATTTGTTATGGCAGCAATAAAGCACTAATATATTTAGTATGTTTTTATAAATAATATGCATGCATGTGTGTGTACTAAGTTGCTTCAGTTGTGTCCGATCTTTGTGACCCCATGAACCAGAGCCCGCCAGTCTCCACTGTCCATGGGATTCTCCAAGCAAGAATACTGGAGTGAATTGCCATGCCCTCCTCCAGGCAATCTTCTTGTCCCAGGGATCGAACCCGTGTCTCTTATGTCTCCTCATTGGCAAGCAAGTTCTCTACCACTTCCATCACCTGAGAAGCACCAAATAATATGCATAATGGTATACTAAATGATAGAGTGAGGAAAATATTAATTAATATGCTAACACATTTTAAACAATCATTCTGCTCCTGCATTGCTTGTACTATGTATAATGATGAAAAGTGCATGTGAAAACAAAATTTTCTGAGTATAATCCATGTTGAACTTTATAATAGAAATGTTATTGAATAAAAAGAATGCATAATTATATTTCTCTGAAGTTTTAAAAAACAACCAAAACTATAGTCTTGATCATCGGGATAGCATGCCAGGTCATAAAATTCTCACCAAATGAAATAGTGCAGCCAATTTCATTTTCTGGCAATAATAAGTTTTTGTTTTACCCCTGGGGTTCTTGGACCAAGGTAGATTGAAATGAACTTCTAGTCCTCAGATTCTTAGACCTATGATACCCAAATAATTTCCTATATATCATATGTTGACCTTTTTTTCTTGCTTGCCCATTTTCTCTACTTTATATTATTTATATCATATTTGTTCAAAATAGAGAATACTTTTTATTAGGAAAATAAATCATTGCTGAGAAGTTGATGTACAGATATTTAGCTCATTTTATTTCATTTGTCTGTAATTATACTGTGAAACTGAACTCTGTGCAGATAGATTAGTTGAAGTTGGTCTTCACTGTAGCATTAATAGGACAAGAAATGGAACCAAATATTAATATTTTAGGCTCAGTGTGTTTTCACCACAGACTATGAAGTCAACATAATTTAGTTTTCACTTTATTTTTAAAACCACTAATAACTTCACACCATTTAAAACAAGCATTTCACTAGCTTGTGGAGAAAAGATTCTGTTATTTCTATTCTTTACAAATTCTATTTTCAATATATTTTTTTGTTGTTCTCATACTTTCAAAAATTTATTCTTTCTAGGTAGAAAAAACTCAGAATAATCCCATCTTTTATTTTTTCTAGCTTTTTATGAATTAAGACATGAGGATTTAATTTATATTTTAATAAAAGGGTAACTATCATCTATCTCACTCACTAACACAAAATTAAATAAAATTCTGGCTTCCCAGAATAGGCATAGAAATTGCCTTTTTATTTCTTCCCATAATCTATGTAACACTACCCTACATAACCATACTGGATTCTTTGTTCAGAGTTGGTTTGACAAACCATTTAGTGAATTATAACTGATATGTTTATCAGTTATGTTTTCTGAGGTGAAAATAAAAACCGTAGGATAAGATCTCTCTCTCAAACAATTTTGCCATCAAGATCAAATGAAAAGAGAAATACAGAGGAGGAAACTCCAAAGCTTTAAGTAATAAACATCAACATTATATTGCAGCTTTTCAGAGGAAGTTCACAAATAAAGGACAGAAAGGAATTGCTTTTAGCACTGTGTTCATGAAAGAAATGATAGTGCCCTTTATGATCTCCAGAAATTCATGGTTTCCAGGGCAAATCCTGACTTCCTGAAATTCTGCATTTTTCTACTACTTTTTACCTACCCAAAATCAGTTTAGAAACTTTTCTCTACTCTCTGACCATCCAATACATCACCAGCAGCAGATGTATGCAAAGTCCCCTTCTGCTTCCACGTCTGTTGCTAGTTGAGCTAAATGACCACCTTCATCTGAGCCTCAAGATAGGTAAAAGAAAATTAAGACATTTAAGATGGCCAAGTGAGAAAGAAATTACAAATGGATCTCTCAGTAGGCAATATTAGCTCCTACTAAAATAAAGACAGATGGGGGAAAAAAAAGAAAAAGAAAAAGAAACAATAATATGAAATTAAAATAATAGGAACTCTCTGAGAGCTTTGGAAATCCATTTCATAAGGATTATTTTGTTTGCACTGAAGGGAAAGAGGGTATGAGTACAAAATATAACTAGATCCTTGCTTTAGATCAAGGGTCACAAGTTTCTCTGTAATGAGCCAGATAGTACATAATTTGAGGATTCCCAGGTAGTACAGTGGTAAGGAATCTGTTTGCCAATGCAGGAGACACAGGTTCAATCCCTGGGTCAGGAAGAGTCCCTGGAGTAGGAAATGGTTACCCACTCCAGTATTCTTCCTGGAGAATTCCATGGACAGAAGAGACTTGTGGGTTACAGTGTATGGAGTCACAAAAAGTCAGACATGACTGAGCAACTGAGCACAGCACAAAGTAAATAATTCAGCCTTTGCTGAACATTTAGACTCAGTTGTGACTATTTAAGGAAAACAGTAGACAATACAGAAAACATAGACAGCACAGAAGGAAGAATAATTCCTATGTCCCATAAAATTTTACACAAACAGGCAGTGGAAGATTTGACCTGTACTAGATGAATAAGAAATTATAGATTTGCACATTGTACTAGATGAACAAGAAATAAACATATCAGAGCTATGAAATCCCAGAAGAAAAAGCACTAGTGGTTTCAGTTCAGTTCAGTCGCTCAGTTGTGTCTGACTCTTTGCAACCCCATAAACATCAGCACACCAGGCCTCCCTGTCCATCACCAATTCCTGGAGTCCACCCAAACCCATAACCCATGTCCATTGAGTCAGTGTTGCCATCCAACCATCTTATCCTCTGTCGTCCCCTTCTCCTCCTACCCTCAATCTTCCCCAACATCAAGGTCTTTTCCAGTGAGTCAGCTCTTTGCATCAGGTGACCAAAGTATTGGAGTTTCAGCTTCAACATCAGTCCTTCCAATGAATACCCAGGACTGATCTCCTTTAGGATGGACTGGTTGGATATCCTTGCAGTCCAAGGGACTCTCAAGAGTCTTCTCCAACACCACAGTTCAAAAGTATCAATTCCTTGGTACTCAGCTTTCTTTATAGCCCAACTCTCACATCCATACATGACCACTGGAAAAACCATAGCCTTGACTAGATGGACCTTTGTTGACAAAGTAATGTCTCTGCTTTTTGATATGCTGTCTAGGTTGGTCATAACTTTCCATCTAAGGAGTATGCATCTTTTATTTTTTATTTATTTATTTATTTTTAAATTTTATTTTATCTTTAAACTTTACAAAATTGTATTAGTTTTGCCAAATATCAAAATAAATCCACCACAGGTATACATGTGTTCCCCATCCTGAACCCTCCACCCTCCTCCCTCCCCATACCATCCCTCTGGATCGTCCCAGTGCACTAGCCCCAAGCATCCAGTATCGTGCATTGAACCTGGACTGGCAACTCGTTTAATACATGATATTATACATGTTTCAATGCCATTCTCCCAAATCTTCCCACCCTCTCCCTCTCCCACAGAGTCCATAAGACTGTTCTATACATCAGTGTCTCTTTTGCTGTCTCGTATGCAGGGTTATTTTTACCAGCTTTCTAAACTCCATATATATGCATTAGTATACTGTATTGGTGTTTTTCTTTCTGGCTTACTTCACTCTGTATAATAGGCTCCAGTTTCATCCACCTCATTAGAACTGAATAGACATTTCTCCAAAGAAGACATACAGATGGCTAACAAACACGTGAAAAGATGCTCAACATCACTCATTATCAGAGAAATGCAAATCAAAACCACTATGAGGTACCATTTCACACCAGTCAGAATGGCTGCGATCCAAAAGTCTACAAGTAATAAATGCTGGAGAGGGTGTGGAGAAAAGGGAACCCTCTTACACTGTTGGTGGGAATGCAAACTAGTACAGCCACTATGGAGAACAGTGTGGAGATTCCTTAAAAAACTGGAAATAGAACTGCCTTATGATCCAGCAATCCCACTGCTGGGCATACACACTGAGAAAACCAGAAGGGAAAAAGACATGTGTACCCCAATGTTCATCGCAACACTGTTTATAATAGCCAGGACACGGAAGCAACCTAGATGTCCATCAGCAGATGAATGGATAAGAAAGCTGTGGTACATGTACACAATGGAGTATTACTCAGCCATTAAAAAGAATACATTTGAATCAGGAGTAAGCATCTTTTAATTTCATGGCTGCAATCACCATCTGCAGTGATTTTGGAATCCAGAATTAGTAAACCCTAACAAAAATGCGCAGGCGGCTGTGACCAGTGCACTAAAGCACGGCTGAGAGGAGCTATCCCACGTCCGAGGTCATGGGCAGAAGCCGGGAAGACCCCTTACCCGAAGGGAGGTGGCCAAGAGGAGTTACCCTACATCCGAGGTCAGGGGCAGCAGCTGAGTGCCGGGCTGCGATGGCGCAGGAACGGCCAAGAGGAGCTACACAAGTCCAAGGTCAGGGGCAGCTGCCAGGAGGAGCTACCCCAGGCCCCCATGCCCGGGGCTAGGGGCTGCGGCCAGGAGGAGCAACCCCAAGTCCAAGTCCAAGGAGCGGTGTCTGCCTGGGCACAGGAGAGCCTAGAGTAGCTATCCCATGTTGAAGGTCAGGAAGGGTGGTGGTGAAGAGATACCCCATACCCAAGGTAAGAGAAACCCAAGTAAGATGGTAGGTGTTGCAGGAGGGCATCAGAGGGCATACACACTGAAACCATACTCACAGAAAACTAGTCAATCTAATCACACTAGGACCACAGCCTTGTCTAACTCAATGAAACTAAGCCATGCCCGTGGGGCAACCCAAGATAGGCTGGTCATGGTGGAGAGATCTGATAGAATGTGGTCCACTGGAGAAGGGAATGGCAAACCACTTCAGTATTCTTGCCTTGAGAACCCCATGAACAGTATGAAAAGGCAAAATGATAGGATACTGAAAGAGGAACTCCCCAGGTCAGTAGGTGCCCAATATACTACTGGAGATCAGTGGAGAAATAACTCCAGAAAGAATGAAGAGATGGAACCAAAGCAAAAACAATACCCAGCTGTGGATGTAACTGGTGATAGAAGCAAGGTCTGATGCTGTAGAGAACAATATTGCATAGGAACCTGGAATGTCAGGTCCATGAATCAAGGCAAATTGGAAGTGGTCAAACAAGAGATGGCAAGAGTGAATGTCAAAATTCTAGGAAACAGCAAACTGAAATGGACTGGAATGGGTGAATTTAACTCAGATGACCATTACATCTACTACTGCGGGCAGGAATCCCTAAGAAGAAATGGAGTGGCCATCATGGTCAACAAAAGAGTCTGAAATGCAGTACTTGGATGCAATCTCAAAAACGACAGAATGATCTCTGTTCATTTCCAAGGCAAACCACTCAATATCACGGTAATCCTAGTCTACGCCCCAACCAGTAACGCTGAAGAAGCTGAAGTTGAACAGTTCTATGAAGATCTACTAGACCTTTTAAAACTAACACCCAAAAAAGATGCCCTTTTCATTATAGGGGACTGGAATGCAAAAGTAAGAAGTCAAGAAACACCTGGAGTAACATGCAAATTTGGCCTTGGAATATGGAATGAAGCAGGGCAAAGACTAATAGAGTTTTGCCAAGAAAATGCACTGGTCATAGCAAACACCCTTTTCGAACAACAGAAGAGAAGATTGTACACATGGACATCACCAGATGGTCAACACCAAAATAAAATTGATTATATTCTTTGCAGCCAAAGATGGAGAAGCTCTAAACAGTCAACAAAACAAGACCAGGAGCTGACTGTGGCTCAGATCATGAACTCCTTATTGCCAAATTCAGACTTAAATTGAAGAAAGTAGGGAAAACCACTAGACCTAATTAACTAGACCTAATAAACTAGACACTAGACTTAGGTATGACCTAAATCAAATCCCTTATGATTATACAGTGGAAGTGAGAAATAGATTTAAGGGCCTAGATCTGATAGATAGAGTGCCTGATGAACTATGGAATGAGGTTCGTGACATTGTACAGGAGACAGGGATCAAGACCATCCCCATGGAAAAGAAATGCGAAAAAGCAAAATGGCTGTCTGGGGAGGCCTTACAAATAGCTGTGAAAAGAATAGAAACTAAAAGCAAAGGAGAAAAGGAAAGATGTAAACATCTGAATGCAGAGTTCCAAAGAATAGCAAGAAGAGATAAGAAAGCCATGCTCAGCGACCAATGCAAAGAAATAGAGGAAAACAACAGAATGGGAAAGAATAGAGATCTCTTCAAGAAAATTAAAGACACCAAGGGAACATTTCATGCAAAGATGGGCTTGATAAAAGACAGAAATTGTATGGACCTAACAGAAGCAGAAGATATCAGGAAGAGCTGGTAAGAATACACAGAAGAACTGTACAAAAAAGATCTTCATGTCCCACATAATCACAATGGTGTGATCACTGACCTAGAGCCAGACATCCTGGAATGTGAAGTCAAGTGGGCCTTAGAAAGCATCACTACGAACAAAGCTAGTGGAAGTGATGGAATTCCAGTGGAGCTATTCCAAATCCTGAAAGATGATGCTGTGAAAGTGCTGCACTCAATATGCCAGCAAATTTGGAAAACTCAGCAGTGGCCACAGGACTGGAAAAGGTCAGTTTTCATTCCAATCCCAAAGAAAGGCAATGCCAAAGAATGCTCAAATTAACACACATTTGCACTCATCTCACATGCTAGTAAAGTAATGCTCAAAATTCTCCAAGCCATGCTTCAGCAATTTGTGAACCGTGAACTTCCTGATGTTCAAGCAGGTTTTAGAAAAGGCAGAGGAACCAGAGATCAAATTGCCCACATCCGCTGGATCATCGAAAAAGCAAGAGAGTTCCAGAAAAACATCTATTTCTGCTTTATTGACTATGCCAAAGCCTTTGACTGTGTGGATCATAATCAACTGTGGAAAATTCTGAAAGAGATGGGAATAACAGACCACCTGACCTGCCTCTTGAGAAACCTGTATGCAGGTCAGAAAGCAACAGTTAAACATGGACATGGAACAACAGACTGGTTCCAAATAGGAAAAGGAGTACGTCAAGGCTGTATATTGTCACCCTGCTTATTTAACTTCTATGCAGAGTACATCATGAGAAACGCTGGACTGGAAGAAATGCAAGCTGGAATCAAGATTGCCAGGAGAAATATCAATAACCTCAGATATGCAGATGACACCACCCTTATGGCAGAAAGTGAAGAGGAACTCAAAAGCCTCTTGATGAAACTGAAAGTGGAGAGTGAAAAAGTTGGCTTAAATTCAACATTCAGAAAACAAAGACCATGGCATCTGGTCCCATCACTTCATGGGAAATAGATGGGGAAACAGTGGAAACAGTGTCAGACTTTATTTTTTTTGGCTCCAAAATCACTACAGATGGTGACTGCAGCCATGAAATTAAAAGATGCTTACTCCTTGGAAGGAAAGTTATGACCAACCTAGATAGCATATTCAAAAGCAGAGACATTACTTTGCCAACAAGGGTCTATCTAGTCAAGGCTATGGTTTCTCCTGTGGTCATGTATGGACGTGAGAGTTGGATTGTGAAGAAGGCTGAGCGCTGAAGAATTGACGCTTTTGAACTGTGGTGTTGGAGAAGAGTCTTGAGAGTTCCTTGGACTACAAGGAGATCCAACCAGTCCATTCTGAAGGAGATCAGCCCTGGGTGTTCTTTGGAAGGAATGATGCTAAAGCTGAAACTCCAGTACTTTGGCCACCTGATGCGAAGAGTTGACTCATTGGAAAAGACTCTGATGCTGGGAGAGATTGGGGGCAGGAGGAGAAGGGGACGACAGAGGATGAGATGGCTGGACGGTATTGCTAACTCGATGGACGTGAGTCTCAGTGAACTCTGGGAGTTGGTGATGGACAGGGAGGCCTGGTGTGCTGCAGTTCATGGAGTCGCAAAGAGTTGGACACGACTAAGCAACTGAACTGAACTGAACTGAACAAAATGAATTCCAGAAAATGGAGTAAAAGCCACCTCTGATACGAGTAAAATGCTTTTGTCTTGAGGCCTTGGTATGAAGATTTAATTTTTTAGTAACAATGGAATTTTGAGAGGAACAGAACATCTTCAACTAACTGATAATGAGGATAAAGAATTAACTTCCAAGCATCTTGTGCCCAATCCTGTGATTTTTTTTTTTTTTTTTAAACAGAGTCTGCAACATAAGTGTGTCAGTTTCCTTGTACTGTCACAGTAAAATACCACAGACTCTTGGTAATGTGAATGGAAACACAGAGAAAGAAAAATTAACTCAAAACTCTTTTTGGTAAGAACGTGTGGAAGATGAACATTTTAAGTAGCTCATTTTATGAGGTGATTGGAGGTGTGCTGGGGAGAGTAAAATAGGGGAAGTTATTACATATCTTTCTTTGCCTATACTATATAGTAATACATGTTACATTATGACCATTGGGAGTTGAGAGTAATATAAAAAGCAAGAAAGGTATAAAATAAATTACCAATATGATAAAATAAGGTAAATAGATAATATGGTAAATAGCAAGCTGATCAAATCAACAAAATAGGATATATTGGGCTTGACAAAAAATTCATTCAGTTTTTTTCTGTAAGATTTTATGAAAAACCCAATGGACCTTTTTGCTTACCCAATAATAACAAACAAACAAACAAACAAACAAAAAAACAAACAGTGTAATAATGAGCCTAGAGTAGTGAAAGTGAAATTGTTAGTTGCTGAGTGGTGTCTGACTCTTTTTGACCCTATGGACTGTACCCACCAGGCTCCTCTGTCCATGGGATTCTTCAGGCAAGAATGCTGGAGTGTGTTGCCATGCCCTCCTTCTAGGGATCTTCAAAGTCAAATGTACTTGTAAAAATTCAATAATCAGTATCTTTGAAATTAGTTTAGTATAATTTTTTCCAATAGCGTATAGTTCCCCAAATATTAAGGCTCATCCTTTCATATCAGACATGTACTTAACAAAATGCCTGCCCAAAAAAGCTTGAAATTTTATGAATAGGTGTGGTCATATCACTATAGAGTGATCTCTTTATGTAAAACTAGTCATCATAAACAATTATTTTCATAAAGAATATTTGATGACCTCAAATAGTATTTATGGTACGTGAATGACTTAGTTCTTTCAGACTCTTATAATGAATAGATTAGGTGATATGTAAACAACAGATATTTATGTTTTTTACATTTCTGGAAGCAGAAATGTCCAAGATAAGCTATCGTTACATTTTTTGTGTGGTGAGATGTCCTCACATGGAAAAAGGAGCTAAGGAACTCTGTGGGTCTCTTTTTTGAGGGCACTACTCTTCTTCATGTGAGCTCCATCCACATGATCGCTTCAACTTCCAGAAGACTCGCTTCCAAATACCATTACATTGGGAATTAGGTTTCAAGATGTGATTTTGGGAAACAAATATTTTGTTTCTATCAATGTATAAGCAAGTCAAGATGTGACATATCATTAATATTAGTGCTGTACTTGTTTCCTAAGGATTCCAAGATCAAGTATCATAAGTTCAGTTCAGTTCAGTCGTTCAGTTGAGTCTGACTCATTGCGACCCCGTGAACTGCAGCACACCTGGCCTCCTGTCGATCACCAAATCCTGGAGTTCACTCAAACACATTTCCATTGAGTCTGCGATGCCATCCAACCATCTAATCCTCTGTCATCCCCTTCTCCTGTTGCCCTCAATCTTTGCTATCATCAGGGTCTTTTCAAATGAGTCAGCTCTTTGCATCAGGTGGCCAAAGTATTGGAGTTTCAGCTTCAACATCAGTCCTTCCAATGAACACCCAGGACAGATCTCCTTTAGGATTGACTGGTTGGATCTTCTTGCAGTCCAAGGGACTCTCAAGAGTCTTCTCCAACACCACAGTTCAAAAGCATCAATTCTTTGGCACTCAGTTTTCTTTATAGTCCAACTCTCACATCCATACATGACCACAGGAAAAACCATATCCTTGACTAGACGGACCTTTGTTGGCAAAGTAATGTCTCTGCTTTTCAATATGCTTCTAGGTTGGTCATAACTGTCCTTTCAAGGAGTAAGTGTCTTTTAATTTCATGGCTGCAATTACCATCTGCAGTGATTTTGGAGCCCAGAAAAATAAAGTCAGCCGCTGTTTCTCCATCTATTTGCCATGAAGTGATGGGACCAGATTCCATGATCTTAGTTTTCTGAATGTTGAGCTTTAAGCCAACTTTTTCACTCCTCTTTCACTTTCTTTTCTTTTTTTTTAAAATTAAATTAATTAATTTTACTTTACAATATTGTATTGGTTTTGCCATATATTGACTGGAATCCACCATGATTGTACATGTGTTCCCCATCCTAAATCCCCTACCACCTCTCTCCCCATACCATCCTGCTGGGTCATCCCAGTGCACCAGCCCTGAGCACCCTGTATCATGCATCAAACCTGGACTAGTGATTCATTTCACATATGATATTTTACATGTTTCAATGACATTCTCCAATATCATCCCGCCCTTGTCCTCTTCCACAGAGTCCAAAAGACTGTTCAATACATCTGTGTTTCTTTTGCTGTCTCGCATACAAGGTTATAGTTACCTTCTTTCTAAATTCCATATATATGCGTTACTGTACTGTATTGGTGTTTTTACTTCTGGCTTACTTCACTCTGTATAATAGGTTCCAGTTTCATCCATCTCATTAGAACTGATTCAAATGTATTCATTTTAGTGGCTAAGTAATATTCCATTGTGTATATGTACCACAGCTTTCTTATCCATTCATCTGCTGATGGACATCTAGGTTGCTTCCATGTCCTGGCTATTATAAACAGTGCTGCAATGAACATTGGGGTACATGTGTCTCTTTCCATTCTGGTTTCCTCTGTGTGTACGCCCTGCAGTGGGATTGCTGGGTCATATGGCAGTTCTATTTCCAGTTTTTTAAGGAATCTCCACACTGTTCTCTATAGTGGCTGTACTAGTTTGCATTCCCACTAACAGTGTAAAAGGATTCCCTTTTCTCCACACCCTCTCCAGCATTTATTGCTTGTAGACTTTTGGATAGCATCCATTCTGACTGGCGTGAAATGGTACCTCATTGAGGTTTTGGTTTGCATTTCTCTGATAATGAGTGATGTTGAGCATCTTTTCATGTGTTTGTTAGCCATCTGTATGTCTTCTTTGGAGACATGTCTGTTTAGTTCTTTGGCCCACTTTTTGATTGGGTCTTTTATTTTTCTGGAATTGAGCTGCAGGAGTTTCTTATATATTTTTTAGATTAGTTGTTTGTCAGTTGCTTTATTTGCTATTATTTTCTCCCATTCTGAAGGCTGTCTTTTCACCTTGCTTATATTTTCCTTTGTAGTGCAGAAGCTTTTAATTTTAATTAGGTCCCATTTGTTTATTTTTGCTTTTATTTTTTATTTTTTTAAATTTTATTTTATTTTTAAACTTTACATAATTGCATTAGTTTTGCCAAATATATTTCCAATATTCTGGGAGGTGGGTCATAGATGATCCTGCTGTGGTTTATGTCGGAGAGTGTTTTGCCTATATTTTCCTCTAGGAGTTTCTGGTCTTACATTTAGATCTTTAATCCATTTTGAGTTTATTTTTGTGTATGATGTTAGAAAGTGTTCTAGTTTCATTCTTTTACAAGTGCTTGACTGGTTTTCCCTGCACCACTTGTTAAAGAGATTGTCTTTTCTCAATTGTATATTCTTGCCTCCTTTGTCTAAGATAAGGTGTCCATAGGTGCTTGGATTTATCTCTAGGCTTTCTATTTTGTTCCATTGATCTATATTTCTGTCTTTGCACCAGTACCATACTGTCTTGATGACTGTGGCTTTGTAGTAGAGCCTGAAGTCAGGCAAGTTGATTCCTCCAGTTTCATTCTTCTTTCTCAAGATTGCTTTGGCTATTCGAGGTTTTTTGTATTTCCATACAAATTGTGAAATTATTTGTTCTAGTTCTCTGAAAAATACCATTGGTAGCTTAATAAGGACTGCATTGAATCTATAGATTGCTTTGGTAGTATATTCATTTTCACTATATTGATTCTTAGGATCCATGAACACTGTATATTTCTCCATTAGTGTCCTCTTTGATTGCTTTTGCCAGTGTTTCATCAAGAGGCTCTTCAGTTCTTCTTGACTTTCTGCCATAAGGGTGGTATCATCTGCATATCTGAGGTTATTCATATTTCTCCAGGCAATCTTGATTCCAGCTTGTGCTTCTTCCAGCCCAGTGTTTCTCATGATGTACTCTGCATATAAGTTAAATTAGCATGGTGCTCTTTATATCATAAGTTAGGTGGCTTAAAAAATATAAACATACTCTCTGATAGTTCTGTCGGCTAGAAGTCTGAAATCAAACTCTCATCAGATCCACTTTCCCTCTATGGTTTAGGGAAAAATCCTTTCTTACCTCTTCCTAGCTTCTAGTGACTGCTAGCAATCCTTAGAATTCTTTGACTTGCAGATGCATCACTCCAATCTCTGCTCCCATCATCATAAAATGTTATCTCTCCATGCCTATGTGGGCTACCATAATTAAGGATGACCTCATGTTGTGTTATTTCTGACAGATGGAGATTATGGGTATTCCACATTATTTCTTTGAACATAATCATGATTTGTGAAAGGTCTTCAAGGAATATAAATTAAAATGAGAGTTCAAAATTACTGTTTAAAGACAAATTGAAAGGGGTCACATAGTATTATTTGAATATAATTCTTTAATCATGTATCATCAACTTGCCAAAGTCATATAAATTCTTTCAATATGAATAGATGTGATAGAAGTATATCCAATATGCAGTTAATCTACCTTATCAATTAGGTGTAGATAATTTACGTCTCCCATTAAAAAGAAGAAAATAAACCACAGTACCTAAATTTAACACAACCCATTTATATGGGAGATAATTCTTGCTTGCCTTGCTCATAAACTGATGAGCTGCAATGGGGATGATTTAGGGTCTATTTTCTAAGAATCTTTCTTTATGAAATAAGATGTTCTTACAAGTTGCCATTTTCTAAGGCACCTATATTTCTGCCTTGGGCATTTTTTCAAACTTTATTGTGTGACCAGAGTTAAAATTGTAAAACTGGACACAAAAACTGCTTTCCTTTTTGTGAAAATAAGTTCCATTTTTAAAGCCTCATATACAGATTTCCCAAAGTTTGGCTTTTGAATATTTCTTGGATGATAAGTTACTTTAGTTCAAAGCAATTGTGTAATTTCTAAATCCTGGAGAGGCAAGCTGTCTTTTGTGTGTGTGTGTATGTTTTTTTGTCACATGATTTATCACTTTACTGTATTTAGATAATTTCAGTGAAAGAGAAGCAGTAAGAGAAGATAATTTAAGGGGATTAATAATTTTCAAAATGCACGATGCTGGATGCTTGGGGCTGGTGCACTGGGACGGCCCAGGGGGATGGTATGGGGAGGGAGGAGGGAGGAGGGTTCGGGATGGGGAACACATGTATACCTGTGGCGGATTCATTTTGATATTTGGCAAAACTAATACAATTATGTAAAGTTTAAAAATAAAATAAAATTAGAAAAATAAAAAAAAAAAATTTTCAAAATGCCAGAGGACAAACTATAATTTAGTTTTTATACATTTTGTTAATTAACACTTGGAAATAGGCTTAATTTATGTGGAATTTAGAGTACTCTTAATAGGATAGACACATGTAATTGACTTGAGTACGTATAATCATCTTGATGCATAATTTGCATGGAATAGGATGAAGATAAATGATCTGGAAAAGGATTAGAATTCTAGAAATCTTGCAACATGTTCATATGATGTTCAAGTTCCTTGAAGAGCACTCCAATCTCTTACTTCATTTTTAAAAACATTGTAATTATTTGTCAATAAGAGAAAGTAACCTTTTTGCTGTAATTGATGTCAACATCCTATTAAATCTACTTGTTATTTATAGAAAGCATTATAGAGGAAAAATAAATTGCCTTCAGAAAAGTTTATCACGATCCTATTATGTTCAAAAAACTGTGGAGAAATGTAAAGCTCAATTGTTACTCTTAAAAGGTGTACTTGTAGTTGGTAACCTAAGATTCCTTTAACAGAAATAAAATGTGTCCTAAGTCAACGAGACAAAGGATGAAAAACGATGAGCATAAAGAAACGTTAGCTCTTTTATAACTACCTGGGAAAGTTATGGAGTATTATGTACTTGTATTGTTCTTTCTGGATACTCATTCAGTATCAGAAATATCACTTAATATTAAAATATCACCTCATTCGGAGGGTACCAAGAGGAAAATTCTAACCTAAAAGTTTCCATCCAAGGAATAAGCCACTCTAGTATATTCAATACAGCTTCATCCTCAGAGCAATGAGTGATATTCTCTTCATATGCTGTCATGCTTCTAACTCTTTCTTCTCCTTTTCATTTTAATAAGAACTGAGAAAGCCTCTAAGAAATATCTAGCCTGTTTCTATATTTCTCAGTTAACCTAAAAAAAAAAAATTGTTAGTTTTAAACACTTTTTATAGAGTAACTTTACTCTGTTTAAAATTTCAATACTTCCTTGTCCTCATCTGGAAACGAATGGAATCATGCCCCACTTTTTCAAAATTTTGCCATCCTTTTTCCTTTTTTTAACAACTGGTCTAGAATTGAACTGATCTCTACTTGGACCCTTGCTTCCCAAAATATTCAACCTTTACTACCCACTCTCTGCCTTCTTGGCCAGAATTAGAGTCTGGTGCTACATTATGTTGTTGGGATAAAATCCTCAGGTTAAATTTAAAACAGTATTTTCTCTGAGTTACCTCATGCCAGTGAGCAGAAAACAGATCCTGTTGTCTTCCCTTGGGAAAATAAATGGAGCTGGTGTACCTGACTTCTCTGCTACCCTCTTTTACATTAATTATTCTATCTACATTTCTGTAAAGAGAAGGGATATTGTGCTTTGGTTTTCTTCTGTTTTGTTCCAGGCTAGGCCAGGTACAGGGAAGCCTGGTGGGCTGCCGTCTCTGGTGTTGCACAGAGTCAGACACGACTGAAGTGACTTAGCAACAGCAGCAGCAGGTCAGGTTAATATAGACGCCTTGCTTTCTGAAAAACTTCCGCTCCTGTTCAGTGTGCAATTGTTATAATGGTCTTGGTCTGTAAAATAGATTTTTTTTTTTTTTTAACAAATGGAAATGCAAGAGATGGCCAGAAATTGTATAGATTCTCCAACACGTATTTATCTCTAGTCAAACCACATGGTCAGGAACTTAAGGCAGGTGAGTGAGATATTCATGCCTCCTCTGACCCTCCTCTTATCATTTAAAGTCACTACAGTTCATGTTGTTGTAAAGCAGAAACTAACAAAACAGTGTAAAGCAATTATCCTCCAATTTAAAACAAATATCTGATAATAAACCATTATGTAAAAGCATATTAAAAATAATATAGGTATATGTATAACCCCCTGCTTCATTCCGTATTCCAAGGCCAAATTTGCCTGTTACTCCAGGTGTTTCTTGATTTCCTACTTTTGCATTCCAGTCCCCTATAATGAAAAGGACATCTTTTTTGAGTGTTATTTCTAAAAGGTCTTGAAGGTCTTCATAGAACCGTTCAACTTCAGCTTCTTCAGCGTTACTGGTTGGGACATAGACATGGCCTTGGAATTTGGCCTTGGAATACAGAATGAAGCAGGGCAAAGACTAATGGAGTTTTGTCTAGAAAATGCACTAATCATAAAAAACACCGTCTTCCAACAACACAAGACAAGACTCTATACATGGACATCACCAGATGGTCAACACCGAAATTAGATTGATTATATTCTTTGCAGCCAAAGATGGAGAAGCTCTATACAGAAAGCAAAAACAAGACCAGGAGCTGACTGTGGCTCAGACCATGAACTCCTTATTGCCAAATTCAGACTTAAATTGAAGAAAGTAGGGAAAACCACTAGACCATTCAGGTATGACCTAAATCAAATCCCTTATGATTATACAGTGGAAGTGAGAAATAGATTTAAGGGCCTAGATCTGATAGATAGAGTGCCTGATGAACTATGGAATGAGGTTCATGACATTGTCCAGGAGACAGGGATCAAGACCATCCCCATGGAAAAGAAATGCAAAAAATCAAAATGGCTGTCTCGGGAGGCCTTACAAATAGCTGTGAAAACAAGAGAAGCGAAAGGCAAAGGAGAAAAGGAAAGATGTAAACATCTGAATGCAGAGTTCCAAAGAATAGCAAGGAGAGATAAGAAAGCCTTCTTCAGTGATCGATGCAAAGAAATAAAGGAAAACAACAGAATGGGAAAGACTAGGGATCTCTTCAAGAAAGTCAAAGATACCAAAGGAACATTTCATGCAAAGATGAGCTCGATAAAGGACAGAAATGGTATGGACCTAACAGAAGCAGAAGATATTAAGAAAAGGCAGCAAGAATACATAGAAGAACTGTACAAAAAAGATCTTCACGACCCAGATAATCATGATGGTGTGATCACTGACCTAGAGCCAAACATCCTGGAATGTGAAGTCAAGTGGGCCTTAGAAAGCATCACTACGAACAAAGCTAGTGGAGGTGATGGAATTCCAGTGGAGCTACTCCAAATCCTGAAAGATGATGCTATGAAAGTGCTGCACCCAATATGACAGCAAATTTGGAAAACTCAGCAGTGGCCACAGGACTGGAAAAGATCAGTTTTCATTCCAATCCCAAAGAAAGGCAATGCCAAAGAATGCTCAAACTACCACACAATTGCACTCATCTCACACGCTAGTAAAGTAATGCTCAAAATTCTCCAAGCCAGGCTTCAGCAATATGTGAACCGTGAACTTCCTGATGTTCAAGCTGGTTTTAGAAAAGGCAGAGGAACCAGAGATCAAATTGCCAACATCCGCTGGATCATCGAAAAAGCAAGAGAGTTCCAGAAAAGCATCTATTTCTGCTTTATTGACTATGCCAAAGCCTTTGACTATGTGGATCACAATCAACTGTGGAAAATCCTGAAAGAGATGGGAATACCAGACCACCTGATCTGCCTCTTGAGAAACCTGTATGCAGGTCAGGAAGCAACAGTTAGAACTGGACATGGAACAACAGACTGGTTCCAAATAAGATAAGGAGTACATCAAGGCTGTATATTGTCACCCTGCTTATTTAACTTATATGCAGAGTACATCATGAGAAACCCTGGACTGGAAGAAACACAAGCTGGAATCAAGATTGCCGGGAGAAATATCAGTAACCTCAGATATGCAGATGACACCACCCTTATGGCAGAAAGTGAAGAGGAACTCAAAAGCCTCTTGATGAAAGTGAAAGTGGAGAGTGAAAAAGTTGGCTTAAAGCTCAACATTCAGAAAACGAAGATCACAGCATCCAGTCCCACCACTCCATGGGAAATAGATGGGGAAACAGTGGAAACAGTGTCAGACTTTATTTTTCTGGGCTCCAAAATCACTACAGATGGTGACTGCAGCCATGAAATTAAAAGATGCTTACTCCTTGGAAGGAAAGTTATGACCAACCTAGATAGCATATTCGAAAGCAGAGACATTACTTTGCCAACAAAGGTTCGTCTAGTCAAGGCTATGGATGTGAGAGTTGGACTGTGAAGAAGGCTGAGCGCCGAAGAACTGATGCTTTTGAACTGTGGTGTTGGAGAAGACTCTTGAGAGTCCCTTGGACTGCAAGGAGATCCAATCAGTCCATTCTGAAGGAGACCAGCCCTGGGATTACTTTGGAAGGAATGATGCTAAAGTTGAAACTCCAGTACTTTGGCCACCTGATGCGAAGTGTTGACTCATTGGTAAAGACTCTGATGCTGGGAGGGATTGAGGGCAGGAGGAGAAGGGGACGACAGATGATGAGATGGCTGGATGGCATCACTGGCTCGATGGATGTGAGTCTGAGTGAACTCTGGGAGTTGGTGATTGACAGCGATACCTGGCGTGCTGCGATTCATGGGGTCACAAAGAGTCGGACACGACTGAGCAACTGATCTGATCTGATACGTATAACCAAATCATTTTGTTGTGAAACAGGAATTATCAACATTGTGAATCCATGAAGCTGTCTAGGGGAGAAATTTCACCCTCAATGTGCAAAGACCATGTTTAGATTCTTGAGGTGTTCTCAGTAAAGACCCAGAATCATGAACTTAGAATGCAGAGGGTAGTATTTAATTATCTACTTGATATGGAATACTTGCACAAACAGAAGTATTAGTTTGACCATATGAACTTGCTGATATATAGTTCATATTGGCCAACTAATAACAAATTCTTAACAATTTAGTAGATCGAAAATGAAATAATTATTTAGAGTACCTCAGATGACAAAAACTTGAAAGTTGAGGAAATGTTTGCAGTTGGAATCCTAATCTTGCCAGAAATGTATTAGACCATAAAATCAAATATTATTTAAATTTCATTTAAAAGTTATGTTTAAATGTATGGGGAAAAAAGCATTTCCAAGCTTAGTTTAAAAGCCTATTAGGGAAGCTTTATTTTTCACTTCCCTGTACCAATTTTATTCTAGAGGAAGAAAGGATTATTCTATGAATCCAAATTAGACTAAGCAAAAACTACATGGGTGTCACTCTCTAACATCTGCTGGAAGACAGACATGCAAACATAATCTCAGGGCTTCTGATAGAGGCTGAGAACCCACTAAGCCATAGAGGTAGGCCTGGCTTCTTAAATGTTGACTTAATAATAACTTTGCTTTTATGAAAGACCTACTTTAGTATCCAATTTTCACCAAATTTCTTTCTTGGAAGAAATTCAAGAAGGATTTTCATTTTTACCAAAAAAAGGTAAAAAGATATTTTTAGCATTCAGCATTTGTTCTGCAGAGACTAGTTATAAAAGGCAACAGTGTTGCCCCAAAGTGGCTCCTTCAAGCCACTTCATTGGACCCACTCTCAGCATCTCAGCCTCAAGCCACCACAGCTTTGATCTGTGTGACCAGCTATTTAATCTCAATTTAATTTTTGCATCCACTAGCAAGATGTGTCTAAATGTAACCACTTCTTTGTTTTATATCATATTGACTTAACGAAAGTTTTCATAGGAACACTCTGCTTTCAGATAGGTGGGTGGAAACACTATGAGATGTTTGAAAGTGTTAATCACTCAGTCAGGTCCAACTCTTTGTGACTGCATGGACTGTAACCTGCCAGGCTCCTCTGTCCATGGGATTCTCCAGGAAAGAATACTGGATGGGTTGTCATTTCCTTCTCCAGAGGATCTTTCTGACCCAGGAATTGAACCTAGGTCTCCTGTATTGTAGACGGATTCTTTACTGTTTCAGCTACCAAGAATGTTTACCTGCTTTTATTTTGTAATTGTTCCAGTTTCATATTTCTTTGTAGTAAGACCTTTCTTCCCCATTCTTTTTGCAACCCCATCCAGCCAAACTATCTCTTTTTTTCTCCTCTTTAAGTAAGGTGGTAGATAGCTACTATTCTCCATTTCTTAGCACACCAAGACACCAAGTATATTTTATTTATACCCACTGCTAATTTCTACAAGAAGTTATACCAAATGTTACAAGTCATTATGTAAATTATGAGACTCAAAAACATTCACTAAGTGGGAAATGATATAGACCTAATTATTTCTACTCCGTTGTAAATACCCATTTTTATTGGTGTCCATACATTTAAGTGTATCTACATGTAACATAGAACACTCCTGCAGACAATAAAAAAATAGTCCATCAAAAGAGCCCTTGATAGCTTGCTCAAGTCACTACACTAGCTCCCACTGTGTCATAAAATAACCCAGCTCATACTTCCTTTGTGTTATAAAATAACCCCAATAGAAGCAAAAAAAGAAGAAGAAGAAGAAAAATCATTCTCAGAAAATAGTCCTGAGATTTTCAGTCTGTGTAAGCTAGTTTCCCACATTTTCAGAATGAAGTAGATAAAACTATATTAGTAATAGCAAGACATTATGACTAGCTGAGTTACTGGAGTGTGTATTTTCTTTCCATTTTATATAGGAAGGGGACATGACCTTAATTTAAAATTTTAATATGTGCTATTTATTCTCACAGCAGAAGCACAAAGTGTAAAGATGTTTTAGGTTTTTACTTTTAAACTCCTGATATAATGTTACCTTCCAAATACAGAGATTGCCTTCATAAAATCTCCATAAAAGAGCATATGTAAACCAACAATTGTGCCATGTTCAGAAGGATCATGGTACTCTGCTTTACAAAGAACTTCAAATTATTTGAAAGAATATTTTTCATATTTTCATTCTGAAACAAAGCTTGGACTTTGAGAGTAGAGTTAACTATCAGAACCCAACTTGATTTCAAGTGAATTTGGTGTGTCAAAGTGATATAAACAGTTTAAAATTTGACAATAAAACAAGTATCCTGATTTTTCCATAGTTTCTATGCTGAAAACTGACTCTGCTTCTATTTTCCAAATCTACACAACTTTTATCTATATGGACATTTTCTTATCATTCTAGGGTGGATAAATATTGCCATTTTTCATGAGCCACTGTTATTAAACCAATTTGGGGACAGTCATTTATCTATGTTCTATATTTCTTTGGCACAGTTGGTAAAGAATCCACCTGCTCAATGCAGAAGACACAAGAGATGTGAGTTCAACGTCTGCATTGGGAATATTCCCTGCAGGAGGAAATGGCAACCCACTTCAGTATTCTTGCCTAAAAAATTCCATGGACAAAGGAGCCTGGAGGGCTACAGCCCATGGGGTCACAAAGAGCCAGAGATGACTGAGCACAGCACGACACAGGACATATTCCATTGTCCAGTTCAGTTCAGCTACTCAGTCGTGTCTGACTCTTTGTGACCCCATAGATTACAGCATGCCAGGCTTCCCTGTCCATCACCAGCTCCCAGAACTTACTCAAGCTCATGTCCATTGAGTCAGTGATAACCATTTTATTCTCTGTTGTCTCCTCTCCTCCTGCTATCAATCTTTCCCAGCAACAGAGTCTTTTCCAATGAGTCGATTCTTCGCATTAGGTAGCCAAAGTATTGGAGTTTCAGCTTCAGCATCAGTCCTTCCAATAAATATTCAGGACTGATTTCCTTTAGGATTGATTGGTTGGATCTCCTTGCAGTCCAAGGGACTCTCAAGAGTCTTCTCCAACACCACAGTTCAAAAGCATCAATTCTCTGGTACTCAGTATTCTTTATAGTCCAACTCTCATATCCATACATGACCACTGGAAAAACTGTAGCTTTAACTAGAAGGACTTCTGTTGGCAAAGTAATGTCTCTGCTTTTTAATATGCTGTCTAGGTTGGTAAATAATCCACTTGCAATGTGGGAGATCTGGGTTAGATCCCTGGGTTGGGAAGATCCCCTGGAGAAGGGAAAGGCTACCCACTCCAGTATTCTGGCTTGGAGAATTCCATGGACTCTATAACCCATGGGGTCGCAACCTTCCATTTGTTCTTTTATAGAATGAAATATTTCCAGCCTGAAATACTTTAAGTGTCTTCCCTTGTCAGGCCTCAATGCATACTGCATGATCCAACACAAAATTACGTAAAAACACATATAAAACAAAAACTATTGAAAATCCTCCCAAAATAACAAAAGCAATGAAGGAAAATGTTTTCCATATGGAAATCTGGGATTGTGAAGGTCACTGTGTGTGGCAGTGAATACTTGGGCAGGAGATGACTTATCCTCTGAAATTCACAGGCTAAGAAGACATAATGTGATAACTTGGAAGCAAGCAAAACAAACCAGAGATGCACAAACAGGAATCTTTTTGTTCATCATGGTTAGTAAGAAAAAAATACTTAGGTAACTTTGGAATTATTGAATATATATATATATATATATATATATATATATATATGTATGTATTTTTTTCATCACTTACCATTTTAAATTTTAAATTTCCCTAAAAGTTGCTATAGGCTAATAAATCTATCTCTTGTTAACCCACAGAGGGTAAAAAGTCACTCTTTTCTTGTTACTGTTACTAGTTTGATTTTAGCTAATAATGCAAGAAGATATCTTAATGTCTTCCAAGAATTACTCTATACTGGATCAGATATACTATTCATAGTAAAGACAGGACAAAGCTTCATCAGAGGTAATTGAATCAACTATGGTGTTTTAGTCACTATGTCATACACAACTGTCATACCCACCAGGCTCCTCTGTCCTTAGAATTTCACAGGCTTCATACTGGAGTGGTTTGCCATTTTAAAAACAATGTGCATACAATATAGAGTGCTTGCCTCAAGAATAGCAAAATTGAAAATACATATCCATTTCAAACTATCTTTGGATCATTTCAGATATATCAGTCACAACTTGGATGCTTAGAAAGCATATGGAAGTTAAAAAAACAGGGTTATAACAATGCAAATATTTCATATATGTTTATCGATCCACTGTAATAGGCATGTCAGGGGAAAACCATGATGAGTATATAGTTGGTGTTTTGTCTGTAGACAGTGAGTTGATGATTGCATAACTGTGGGGAAAAAATAATCACATGTTGTATTCATTTTCTAAGACATCAGCTAAAGTAAACTGGGTAGTTTAAGCAAAAACAGTGAACTGACTTATAGTTTTGGAGGCTGCAAATCCAAATCAGTGTGTTAGCAGGGTTATTTCTGTTTGAGAAATGGATGTCTCTCTCTTAGTTTCTGGTGAGTTGCCGGCAATCTCTGGCCTCTTTGATCTGTAGCTACATTACCACCATCTTCACATGACCTGATGTTCACTTGAAATTCTCCCTGTCTGGGATTGTGCATGCACATTTGTTCCAAATTTCTCCTTTTTATAAGGATGCTAGTTACACTGGACTAGGGGCCTGTCCTACTCCAGTATGCCTTCATCTTAACTAATTACACCTTCAATGATACTACTGCTGTATAATATCGCATTTAGAGGTTCTGGGGTCAGGAGTTCAACATTTAAATTTGGGGTATTACAGATTAACCTGTAACAGATAGATAATTCTGAAATTAGGTTTACCTTTGGTTGTTCTGAAAAGCTTTTTTTTTTTTAACTAATTTTTATTGAAGTATAGTTGATTTAAAATGTTGTGTTAGTTTCTGCTGCACCTTAAAGTAAATCAGTTATACACACACACACGCACACACACACACACACATATATATATATATATATACACACTCATTTTTAGACTCTATTCCCATATAGGTCATTTCAATTTATTGAGTAGCATTCCCTGTGCTATGCAGTGGGTCCTTAATTGTTATCTGTTTTATATATAGTAATATGTATGTGTCAATCCCAATCTTCCAATTTATCTCTACTTGCTTTACCCACTGGAGTTTGGTTTCTGCATCTGTGGCTCTACTTCTGTTTTGTAAATAGACTGATTTGTGCCTTTTTTTTTTTTTTTTTTAGAATCCACGTATAAACGATATCATATATTTTCTTTTTCTGTATGACTTACTTCATTCAGTATGACAATCTCTAGCCCATGTCACTGCAAATGACAGTTTGTTCTTTTTATGTCTGTGTAATATACCATTGCATATAGGTACCAAATCTTTGTCATCCATTCACCCATCATGGACATTTAATGTCACATAATCACTTCAACAATTTACATTCATAACATCATCAGTTCAGTTTAATTTAGTTGCTCAGTCGTGTCCGACTCTTTGTGACCCCATGAATCGCAGCACGCCAGGCCTCCCTGTCCATCATCAACTTCCGGAGTTCACTCGAACTCACATCCATTGAGTCAGTGATGCCATCCAGCCATCTCATCCTGTGTCATTCCCTTCTCCTCCTGCCCCCAATCCCTCCCAGCATCAGAGTCTTTTCCAATGAGTCAACTCTTTGCATGAGGTGGCCAAAGTACTGGAGTTTCAGCTTTAACATCATTCCTTTCAAGGAAATCACAGGACTGATCTCCTTCAGAATGGACTAGTTGGATCTTCTTGCAGTCCAAGGGACTCTCAAGAGTCTTCTTCAACACCACAGGTCAAAAGCATTAATTCTTTGGCGCTCAGCTTTCTTCACAGTCCAACTCTCACATCCATACATGACCACAGGAAAAACCATAGCCTTGACTAGACGGACCTTTGTTGGAAAAATAATGTCTCTGATTTTCAATATACTATCTAGGTTGGTCATAACTTTTCTTCCAAGGAGTAAGCAACTTTTAATTTCATGGCTGTAGTCACCATCTTCAGTGATTTTGGAGCCCAGAAAAATAAAGTCAAGCACTGTGTCCACTGTTTCCCCATCTATTTCCCATGAAGTGATGGGACCAGATGCCATGATCTTTGTTTTCTGAATGTTGAGCTTTAGATTACACAAATTAATATAATATTAAAATTACTTTGCAATACACACTATTTAAATACAAGAATTTGACTATCTAGTACACTAGCTGAACTTTGGCATCTTTTTTATTTTTGTGCACAGGTATTTAGCTTTTTTCCAAACAAATTGTTTTGCACGTTAAATTAGGAATGTCCATATAAACACAAGCTGAATGTATTAATATATTTTTGTAGCCAGATAAGATTTTAGAATTCTGGTTTATATCTGAAGAATTTCTTTGAGCAAAGAAAGAGAATATTTTTCCCTCTATTAGTAAAAGCAGTCTATAACTAACTCGTGTCTTCCATAAAGGTCAGTGTTAAATTTAATCAGTATTAATTTTAACAGTTTCTTCCATACAACTAAGAATTATATAGCCTACTTTCATAGAATCTTGTGTATATTCAGTTCAGTTCAGTCGCTCAGTCATTTTCAACTCTTTGCGACCCCATGAATTGCAGCACGCCAGGCCTCCCTGTCCATCACCAACTCCCGGAGTTCACTCAGACTCACGTCCATCGAGTCAGTGATGCCATCCAGCCATCTCATCCTCTGTCATCCCCTTCTCCTCCTGCCCCCAATCCCTCCCAGCATTAGAGTGTTTTCCAATGAGTCAACTCTTCGCATGAGGTGGCCAAAGTACTGGAGTTTCAGCTTTAGCATCATTCCTTCCAAAGAAATCCCAGGGCTGAGCTCCTTCAGAATGGACTGGTTGGATCTTCTTGCAGTCCAAGGGACTCTCAAGAGTCTTCTTCAACACCACAGTTCAAAAGCACCAGTTCTTCAGTGCTCAGCCTTCTTCACAGTCCAACTCTCACATCCATACATGACCACAGGAAAAGCCATAGCCTTGACTAGACGGACCTTTGTTGGCAAAGTAATGTCTCTGCTTTTCAATATGCTATCTAGGTTGGTCATAACTTTCCTTCCAAGGAGAAAGCGTCTTTTAATTTCATGGCTGCAATCACCATCTACCTCAATTTTGAAGCCCAAAAAAATAAAGTCTGACACTGTTTCCACTGTTTCCCCATCTATTTCCCATGAAGTGATGGGACCAGATGTTATGATCTTTGTTTTCTGAATGTTGAGCTTTAAGCCAACTTTTTCACTCTCCACTTTCACTTTCATCAAGAGGCTTTTTCGTTCCTCTTCACTTTCTGCCATAAGGGTGGTGTCATTTGCATATCTGAGGTTATTGATATTTCTCCTGGCAATCTTGATTCCAGCTTGACATTAGAGTAAAATCCAGAAATTATAATATATTTTTAATTTCTAAGATAAGGTGCCTTAGAATAATGTAAAATCCCTCATAAATAACTCTGATTTTTTAAGGGGAAAGAGATTTGAGTTTGTTGTTAAAAAAAATGCATTTTTTTCCATAGAATTATAGTTTTACTAAAAGATTTAAATGAAATTCTCTGTTTATTTCAGAAAGAATTTCAGGTGCTTTGAAATGGTGTATGATAATTATTAATGTCAAGATAACTAGAGTCATGTGAGAGTTTCTATAACAAATTTTATAAAGAAAAGTAAGAAAGCCCATTTGTAAAGTGGATGCAATCATATTTTATGCATGAATCAAATGTTCAACTGTGATCTTTCAAAATTCCAATCTAAACTGGAAAACTTACATAATGAATCATGCCCAGTGGGTAAAGACATTATTCTTAGTCTGAAATTCAGAAATTTGATCCTAGGATCTTCATATTACCTTCAAAAATATGTTTAGAGTTGACACAGGTAGTATTATATGACTATTCACTTACCAAGTCAAAAAATGTATTAAAAACCTACTATAAGAGATACACTATGCTGGGAGCTCATTACCATGAAGAACGCGATCAATAAAGGTTATTTATAGAACATGAAATTAGTCTAGCAGGCAAGGCTGAAATAAAACAGTCAACTGTAAAGCAGAGTCTCACTGAAGAAATATACCAGATAGCACTTAGTACAGGCTCATAGATTAGCTTTAAGGAGTCAGGGAAACTTCCCCAAGTAAATCACCTCCATGCTGTAGACTATGGGCTTTCCTGGTGGCTCAGCTGTAAAGGATCAGCCTGCAATGCAGGAGGTTCATCTTCCATTTCTGGAGAAGGAAATAGCTACCCACTCCACTATTCTTGCCTGGAAAATCCCATGGACAGAGAAGCCTGGTGGCTACAGTCTGTGGGGTCACAAAGAGTAGATTTGATTTAGCATTAAACAAAGTAACAAAGATGCTGTATCTAACACCATCACTATGTAAAGAAGTTTGGGATGTTTGGAGATTATCCTTGCATTGGGAACAACCAGAAGTTAGGAATTGCACTGTAGAGGAGATGAAGTTAGGTGATTTCTGTCATAGCTTTACCATTCCAAGCCATTCTCATGCAAATGAAATCTTCCTTGGTAGAAGAGATAATACCTTAGTAATTAAAGTAGATTGTGTTCAAAAGGGCTGTTCTTGAGGCACCTGTTTTAGTGTAGAACATTCATTGTTACAGATGCAGTTGGAATGTGAAACAGAGTTTAAGAACTAACATAATATGGAAACTGCAAGTAGAAATAAAATAATAAAAAAAAAAATGTACTTTAGAGAATTAGTATGGGGCCTGAGTTGTGATAAAAATGGTAACCATGACCCATGTTCCAGCCAAGTGAGTATATCTCCTCTGTTAGCCCAAAAGCCCTGTGGTAAATGAGCATTTTGTAATAAAACTGAGCCCAGGGGTCAAGACTCCTTTTCCTCATTTTCCTTAAGCATTGTTTACTTGTTTATCACCAGGTTCTGCTGTAAGGAAATATAAAATCATCTGATTTCCAGTCACAGCCACCAGTTTGTGTCCTGGGGTTGGAAAATATTATTGGGATCCCAAAGGTCAGTTTCTACTTGTCTAAGACCATGAATTGTCAGCTCAAATGTATTGCCCAAGCACCTAACATTCGACTGTGGTTTTGGCTTTTAGCACCAATAAGACTGTGTAGTTACCTTCCTTAATAGTGAATATCTGCATACTACAACTCAGCGTGTGTGTGTGTGTGTGTGTGTGTGTGTGTGTGTGTGTGTAATTACTCTACTGTGATTACACATAAATACAGGATAAGGGTTTTGTATATGTACATTGAAGGTCCACAGTATAAAAATCTGAAGAATATTGTCACATTAATACCTCTGCTTTTCTCTTTAAGTGGGAAAACCTGTCTTGTTCTCTATTTGGCAACTGCAAGGGGAGTGGATAAGAATGGCTTATCCCTTCTGGGAAAAGGTTCATACTCTAGCTTTGGAGAGGAATAGCCAACATGTGGTTTACTAATGAAGCACATTATTTTTGCCTTCACATGTTTACACATTCAGCTTTTTTCAATAACATAAAACATGAAAAGTGACAGCTGCATCTGGTAAAATATTAAACAGTTAAAAATATAGAAATCAGTTTCCCATGGATGACAAATGATCTTCACCAGCTCTTGAGAATATGTTCTGAAATTGCGTGTGTGTACATGCAGGAGCATGCCTGTAGGTGGACTATATGTAATAAAGATGTATAGTTTTAAAAACATCTTGTTTTTTTATGCACTGCCCCTTCAACTCTGTTTTGTGGCAATTATCTTTCTCCCTTTTCTACATGAATACCCCAGTAAGCTCCATTAGTCCCTGACTTATTCTTAGGAAATGAAATGTTATACAGTAACCTTAGGTCGTAGACGCAGTACCTAACGTGACCAACTGAAGTCATCAGTTCAAAAGTATGATCTCTGGAGTTTCCCTTACAAAACCACTCAACCCTTTTCCTTTATCCTTAACAGTAAATACAAATGCAAATTAAGAGTTTCAATTTGCCCTGTTGAAAATAAAAAAGGAGAGACTCCAACCCCACCCCATACTCCTGCTTTTCTTAGGGCATTTGCTTTAGGAAACTTGTAATTGCAAGATTTTTCTCTATCTCTTCTAAATGTGTTGTGCTTAGTCACTCAGTTGTGACTGACTCTTTATGACCCCATGAGCTGTAGCCTGTGAGTCTCTTCTGTCCATGGGAATTCTCCAGGCAAAATTACTGGAGTGGGTTGCCATGTCCTCCTCCAGGGCATCTTCCCAAATGGGGGATCAAACCCAGGTCTCCCATATTGCAGGCAGATTCTTTATCATCTGAGCCACCAGGAAAGCCCAAGAATCCTGAAGTGGGTAGCCTATCCCTTCCCCAAGGGATTTTCCCAACTCAGGAATCAAACTGGGGTCTCCTGCATTGCCAGACCTGTTAGGTAATTGGCTTTATCAAAAGGAACACCAAATTTCACCTACCATTATGAGAGAAAATATGCTTGCAACCATGCTGCTGCTGCTGCTGCTGCTAAGTCGCTTCAGTCGTGTCCTACTCTGTGCGACCCCAGAGATGGCAGCCCAACAGGCTCCCCTGTCCCTGGGATTCTCCAGGCAAGAACACTGGAGTGGGTTGCCATTTCCTTCTCCAATGCACGAGAGTGAAAAGTGAAAGTGAAGTCGCTCAGTGGTGTCCAACTCTTCGCGACCCCATGGACTGCATCCTACCAGGCTCCTCCGTCCATGGGATTTTCCAGGCAAGAGTACTGGAGTAGGGTGCCATCACCTTCCCAACATAGAGCCATACACCTGCAGTATTTAGATTTCTCTCATTCATAGGAATTGGGGCTCCATCTTCCTCGATAGCTTATGCTCCCATCACCTTTATGACCTGGAATGTTGTTATCAATAACTTGGCAATCAACTCTGAAATGTCACTAGCTCTCATAACTGTATGAAAAGTTTAGTGTTTCTTTGGATAAAGCAAATTAGCCAACAGGTGATCAATCATTGTGTGAATTGAAGATGAACTATGTGGGACAAACTTCTTTATCAGGTCACTATAACATGTGCACGTATTGTATCTGCTTGCCTATATAAACAGTATGATTTTAAGTTGATCTACACATTCTGGTTTAAGCCTTATTTACTAATGAAGCTACTATTTTTCTCTTCTACCTTTATGGAGAAGTCTTCCAGGGTGAGAGGAGATTTTGTTTCAAATTATGTTTTCCCAACAGTATACACTGATCCTTTGCACAGGGGGAGATTAGTAAGTATTCTTTTCTCTGTAACCCAGCATTTTTCTCCTCCTGATTCAGCTGTTAACTGCAAGACAAAAGCAAGAGGGACTATATGCTGAATAAAAAGCTACTCCCTAGTGTTTCCATCAGGAAGATGGCCTTATACTCTCTGGTCTCAGCCAATGGTCAAGGCTTACTCTTTCTCTCAACTGGAAATCTTTAGTTATATTTGTCATAGGCCGTGTCTCTGGCTAGTCCTGCATTCTTCAGTCCTTATCTCCATTTATATTTAGCACCTACCATGTTTCTCACGGGGTTCTAGGCACAGAGGATATAATAGTGAATGAAATAGTCAAAATCCTGCCTTGATTAACCTAAAATTCTAAATTTAGATGCTAACCAGGCTTTAAAAAGATAAGCAGACACATACTAAAATTCTAAGCATTTGAGTAAAAATCTATTGGAACTGGGCAGAATCAAGCCAGAATTGGTTAGACAGGCTTTACCAACAGAATCCTGGGAAACATTTTTATATAGGAAAGCCAGAGGCAAAGCAAGGAGGTTATTGATTGGCTATAGCTTAAAGCTTTGTTGGTTGGTTGTTTGTAAGTGGTTGCCCATAGGATTCAATTCTGTAACCTTGAGGCACGTACAGACTTTGATTGGTTAGCTTCTGTAAGCCACCAGTGCATTAGAACCACCTCAGTAAAATGACCTCTTTGCTTTATTGTTTTAAGAGAGCTGAGAAAAAACATAATTATAACATAAGAGGAGGGATAGGTAAGTGGGGTCCTTTAAAATTTCTATCTGGCTAGATCTCACACTCCATCTGAAGAAGGTAGTATTCTACTTTGTACATTCCACGAGATTTCTTTTAATCAGCCACTTGTATTTAAATCAATTTAAGTAGAATCCTAGTGTTACAAATATTTAGTCACCTAACTAAGAATTAAGCCACATTGGTTGGTCCTATTAAGAACAAATGCAATGGAAGAGCAAGGGAGGGAGAAAACAATGGATGTTTCCTCTCAGGAAAGGTGATGTTTCCCTGAAGTAATATGCTTAATTAGGCAAGGAAGTTGTGAGCAATCAATGTTTTACATGCCTTAGGAAATAATCAAGATTATGAAAGTCTTATTACATGCTGTATCACTCCCATATAGCATGGAGAAAATAATGGAAAAACAGAGCTGGAGGTACATGAACCTTTTGTTAGAGTTTCTATACTGAAACTTACTATTTCAGATTTGAGCTGGGTCCTGCACTGACAGTATCCTGGCTGTGAATCAAGGAGTAATAACTGAAGAACTGTGACCCAGGTGGAGAGCGAGGGGGGCTTTGGATGATATATTGGTTCACTGCATAACAAAGCATCACAGAATGGGTGGCTTAACAACAGAAATCTACTTTCTCACAGTTCTGGAAGCCAGAAGCCCAAGATCAAGGTGACAGAGAGGCTCTGTTCCAAGTCTGTTTGGCTTGCAGATAAATGGCTGGCTCTCTTCTCTCTGTGCCTCCTCTATGTCTGAATATTGTGACCTGGATTATGCCCCTTCTCCACATTCACAGGCTTCCCAGGTGGTGCTAGTGGTAAAGAATCTGCCCACCAATGCAAGAGACGCAGGACATGTGGGTTCTATCCCTGGATTGGGAAGATTCCTCGGAGGAGGGCATGGCAACCCACTCCAGTATTCTTGCCTGGAGAATTTTCCCTGGACTGTGGAGCCTGGCAGGCTATAGTACATGGGATTGCAAATGAGTCACAGAGGACTGAGTGACTGAGCACCACACACACATAGTCAAGGGCCCAAACTCCAGTGTAACTATTATTGAAGAAATGAGACCTTTAAGGATAAAAATTTAAGGTAAAATGATGCCATAAGTTGGGACCCTTATCCAATAGCACTGGTGGAAAGAGGACGGGACACAGCTGTCTCCTAGGAAAGGCCCCGAGAGAACTCAGCAAGGGGACAACTGACTGACAATCAGACAGAGGCTGCATAACTGAAACAGGCCAGTTTCATAATTCTTGATATGCAAATTCAAGCTGCTAGAACTGTGAGAAAATAAATTTCTGTTGTTTAAGCCATCTAGCCTGTGGTATTCTGTCACGGCAACCCAAGCAATCTGAAACATGGCATTCTCCCTGTATGCATGTCTGTGTCCCAAATTCTTCTTTGGAGACCCGTTGTACTGGATTTCAACCCACACCAATTACCTCATTGTAAATATATTTATATTCTGAGGTACTGGGATTTCAGATTTCAACATAAAACATTAGGGGGTGGGGACACAATTCAGACCATATGAGATGTTGATGAATGTTCTATTATGATTCACAAGGATGTTACTGTCTACATCCTGCCACGTTTGCATGTAACAGTGTGTTGCCAACCGACTTTAGCTATGGGACTTCCCTGACTGACAGAAGGCACGCAGAGGAAATATAGTTCATGGACACCAAAACAGAACCTTTCAATGCACTCATGTGCCTTCTGCCTTTGCTTCTTGAAATTCTGCCCTCTGCCACATCCATATCGTATCTACAGGCATTCATTCTAGGATGATAAGGCAGGTGAAACCAAGCAATGTCAGGCTAACCCAGGTAAGCAGCATTGAATCTGCAGCCAGCATTTAATGTGAATAATAAAAACATGTTTGTGTAAGTTATAGAATATTTCTGTTGTTTCCACAGCTAGGTCTGATTGAATTAGAAATGTATACAAAAACGGCACACTATCACAGCAAACCTTTGAAATATATGGCACACGCTTTGGTTCTGGATATAAATAGTGAGGAAAATGCTATCAAGGTTTGCAATCCCATTATGTATCAGAAAAAAATATCCGGTAGGCCTATCATCTCTAGTAACTTGGAAGGCACAAAATTTGTCAAAAAGAATTGTCTTTGGGAAATTAATTTTAACCCAAGAGAGACTATCAATATTCTGAAATGTGTATTATTAGCTGCATAGGACAAACATTGCAAAAATTAGATTAAGGAAAAAAGGCTTGTTTACAAGGGTAAACAAAAAGTTTTACAGGGTAAAAAAAAAAGTGAGAGAATCCAGAATATTAGGATTATAAGGATTTGAAGAAACAACTCCTCAATTCAGGCCAGTAAGAGAATCTCAGAAAGAAAGAATCAAGGATGTAGTCATCATATCTTTTTGAAAATATATGATTGGACTAATATTGCTTTCAGAAAATCTTTCAATTAAACTGAATGGATCTAGGAAAGAGAGCAAGAATATTATTCCATGGAAGCCTGAGAAATTCAAGGTAGATCTAACTAGAGAAAAGTGTGTGTTTATCAGTGGGCTGTGGAGCTGAATGGAATCAATCAGTAAAATATTTTTAGAAATCGAAGGGTGTTGAGCTCCCTAACACCTTATCAGTCTAGGTTAACACATATTGTGACTGTTAAATATGACTATTGGGATCCTAAATTACTAGGTACAAGAAACATTCTTATAAAACTACTTAATTCCCCCAAGTGAATACTCTTCTTTCTCTTCAAAAGCATCCAAGGAAGTTAATAGAAAAACCTCCAAGAATAGAACCGAGACCCACAGAGAACAATGTTTCAGAGAGCTCATCCTTGGTTGAATAAGAACCTAATCAAGAAATATTTCATATGTCAATAATTAAGGAACTTCACAACTTTTGTCTTATATTCAAAAATTCTATTGATCAGTGACTTTTATATGTTTATTCTTTCATCCTTTCCAAATGTAAAATTAACTCTTACTATTTACCGTTCCATCATTCTATGCTGTGTGTGTGAACGACTGCGTGTGTCTGTGTGTGTGTAATCAGAAGAAGCAATATTTTATCATTTCTGTTCACAGATATTGGATCAATCAAAACCACATTCTGACTTGATGCAGACCACGAAGCCCCAAATTTTAAGTCTGATGAAATAACTGGATGAAGCATTTGAAGCCTATTAAAGGGGTAAATTTAATTGCATTAAGAAGAAGGAAATGTTGACCAAGGGTGTCAACTGCAATCGAATATTTTCAGTGTCCAAGGTTTTTGTTGCTCCCTACCCTCGCACTGTTTCACCAGAGGTTGACTATGCATTGCTGACTGCTCCTTCAACATATATTACACACAGGTAAGCAGATATAATTTTCTTTGCAACTGTGCATAAGCATTCAACACACTGGTGTTGATTTAGCTCTGTCTAATTTTGTTCCTGTACTCATTCATGAGAAAAGCACCTCCAAGATATGGGCAGCTTTTTTGGCCTGAATCCAAGGTTGGAGAATAATAACTTGCTATAGAACAGCAGAATCCAGAAAAGAGATAATTCATCTGCAATCGCAAAAAAAAAAAAAAAAAAGCTGTGATGTTCAACTGTGTTTTTTGAGATTGTTACTTCAACAATAACAAAAAAATGATTAAAGCAGATGTATTATTCAAATAACTATTCAAGCACAAATGCAGTACGGTCCATATTATTTAAAGGAGAAAGAACGTTTTCAAAACCTAAGAAAGTGGGTAGCAGTGACCAAGTGATCCTACAATCTTGTCAATTAGGAGTACTTGACTTTTGTTTTGTCAGGTCTGTTTTTTCTTCAATTCTTGTCTCATGGTAGCAAAGAATTAAAACAGACTTATTACAGCTTAGGCAGGCGGTATTTATTACACATGCAGTAAACAGTCGGCTTCCCTGGTGGCTCAGATGGTTAAGAATCTGCCTGCAATGCGGGAGACCTGGGCTCAATCCCTGGGTTGGGAAGATCCCCTGGAAGAGGACATGGCAACGGACTCCAGTATTCTTGCCTGGAGAATCCCAAAGAACAGAGGAGCCTGGCAGGCTATACAGTCTGGGGTCACAAAGAGTCGAACATAACTGAGTGACTAAGCACACAAACACCGCACAAACAACACACTCTCAAGACCTAAGAGTGGCCCAACCCTTGTAGGAGTGGCCCCACCCCATTTTAGGTTTCTCTTTCTATATCCTTTGTTTTTATTCCTAAGCAGTCCTCAGAGCCTGTTTGGCCCTGCCCCTGTAAAATACGGTTTGTACCTTCAACCAATCAGGGAAGGGAATGTAAATAGGGTATATGCTCAAGGCCAATCAGGGAAGGCGGTTTGTTGGGCACATTTCCCACAAGAGATTCTCAGTCCAGTCTGTGGCTTTTCCCTTTTTCCCTTTTGCCAGGTTTTTTTTTTTTTTTTCCCTTCTTTTGTCTGCCATCCATGTGGTTTTTCTAGTTGCTACTTCCTCTGACCACCAACTTGGACCCTATATCCCTATTCTTACTACCTAACAGTTTTATACCCAGATGCCATAAAAAAAAAGAGGAAAAGAATAAAGAGATTTATGCTTTGAAATATGCTAAAAGAATGCTATACAAAGTCACTGTGATGTGCGTGAAATGTGGGTTAGTGGATAGCCTCCCAATTTGAGATTAAAACACGTATTACAAGGTTCTTGGGTGATAGCAGAATCTCTATGGATTCTTTATAAATCCCTATTTAGATCAGTCTTAAGGCTTAAAAACATAAAAGCAATTACACTTTGGAGAGCAGGGTTCTGACTCTGGGTCTACAGGTCATCTTAAAAATTTACTGTTCAACTATTTTATGAATTCTGAAAATGTTATTTTTTGCACAAATGCATTATCTTCTATTACCTGGACTGTTAGTAATCTGACCCCTGTTTAAACATTGTATCAATGCACTGACTTTTTGCTGCTCTACAACATAGACCCTAAGTGACCAGTACTTTTCTCCCTAATGAACTATTAGTATCATTAGAGAAAACAATATGCTCAGTCCAAAAAGAAAGAGAGGAACATGCTCTTCAGCATTTGTATTTCACTATTTTCAAAGCATCATGCTTCCAATTTCACCTAAGTTGTTGAAAAAGTAGTTTAAATATTTAAAAAATTACTTGATAGTCCATTTTACATGAAAATGTGGGGATAGCTGAGGCAAAAAGTAGTCGTAACAAGCATCAGCTTTCACAACAGAGTCCTTTCTCTTGAAAGCTCAAGGAAATGCTATTGGACCAATCTTTAAACATAGATTCTTTTGGAAGTACACTTTCTTATGAATTTCTTTGGTTTTGATAACCTGAGAGGCTTCCTTATCATGTGTGATCCTGGTGTGAAAACAACTACCAATGAAATACATTTTCATTGTATTTGAACAATAGATAAGGGGAACAATAGATAAGAGATTATGAACAGAGTAAAGTGTCACAGTGGAAAAAATATCCATGGGGACAAATGATTTGGTTGAATGGAAAGAAAAGTAAGGAAAACTCAGGTTGATGGTAAAAATGTGGGAAATGGAGACAATGGCTTGACTGTGTTGATATGATGTTGAAGGGGAAGCTCTCACACAGGGTGAAAAGCCTACAAGACCAGAAGGGTGCCATGTGCTCAACTCCAAACTAAATGCAGCTGACAAGGTGAACTGATGTCCTTGAAATTAAATTTTCCTTTGATAACTGACAACTAGAACTAGTTCTAGCGAAAAAAAAAAAAATGGCTTATAGGAAATATAAGTATTAACATACCACAGCCTTCAGCAGAGATGAGGCTGTCTCCAGATAAAATTGAAAAGATTGTCTTAGATGGACTTAGTAAGCTGTATGTTATTCATTTCATTTCAGTTCATTTCATTTAATTCGCTCAGTTGTGTCTGACTCTTTACGACCCCATGGACCGCAGCATGCCAGGCCTCCCTGTCCATCACACACTCCCAGAGTTTACTCAAACTCACGTACATTGAGTTGGTGATGCCATCCAACCAGCTCATCCTCTGTCATCCCCTTATCCTCCTGCCTTCAATCTTTCCCAGCATCAGGGTATTTTCAGATGAGTCAGTTGTTCGCATCAGGTGGCCAAAGTATTGGAGTTTCAGCTTCAGCATCACTCCTTCCAATGAATATTCAGGACTGATTTCCTTTAGGTTTGACTGGTTTGATCTCCCTGCAGTCCAAGGGACTCTCAAGAGTCTTCACCAACACCACAGTTCAAAAGTGTCAATGTATGTAATTATGTAGCCATAAACTTCGGTGATATGATAGGAACAAAGCCAGCTTCCTGTAGAAAAAAAATAAAAGAATGATGACAGCAAATAAATCATCTTTAAAGATATGTGATTGGGCATAAATGCAAATTTTTCTTTCTTTGATTTTTATTATTTTAACAATTACTACAATGAAGCAGAAGACTGCTTAAAATCTACTTTGTTATACATTAAAATACAAAAGCAAATTTAAGTATGTTAACAGGAAGATTTAAGTGAAATTTAAAGCTTTTATTTTTCCATATTTTTCAAACTAGTCATTAGTGTTTATTTGTAGTGGTAATGTTTTAATATTCATAAGTACAGTCCCATGAAAAATATTAAACCTTGAATATTTTAGAATAAACATGTCTAACCAGAAGACTTATTGTTATATTTTTGAAGCTAATATTAAATTTTTATGATATTTTTCTTAAACTATAAAACAATTTTACTACTTAGTATGTTAAACTCCTTTAAATCTTAGGAAAATATATGTATGTAAAGTTTTATTGAAATATAATTTGCATAACATAAAATTTACCTGTTTTGAGTATACAATTCAATGTTTCATTATAGGTAGTTTTGCAACCATAACTACAAGTTCACTTAAAACATATTTATACCCCCAAATGAAATCTCATGCCAATTATCAGTCAGTCAGTTCAGTTTAGTCACTCACTCATATCTGACTCTTTGCAACCCCATGGACTGCAGCACACCAGGCTTTCCTGTCCATCACCAACTCTCAGAGCTTGCTCAAACTCATATCCATCAAGTTGATGATACCATCCAACCATCTCATCCTCTGTCATCCTCTTTTCCTCCTACCTTCAATGTTTCCCTGCATCATGTTCTTTTCCAACAAGTCAGGTCTTCACATCTGGTGGCCAAAGTATTGGAGTTTCAGCTTCAGAATCAGTCCTTCTAATTAATATTCATGGCTTATTTCCTTTAGGATTGACTGCCACCTTACAGTCCAAGGGACTCTCATGAGTATTATCCAACACCACAGTTCAAAAGCATCAGTTCTTCAATGTTGTTTTCTTTATGGCCAACACTCACATCCATACATGACTACTGGAAAAACCATAGCTTTGACTAGATGGACCTTTGTCTGCAAAGTAATGTCTCTGCACTTTAATATGCTATCTAAGTTTGTCATAACTTTTCTTCCAAGGAGCAAGCATGCTTTAATTTCATGGCTGCAGTTACCATCTGCAGTGATTTTGGAGCCCAAGAAAATAAAGTCTCTCACTGTTTCCATTGTTTCCCCATGTATTTCCCATGAAATGATGGGACTGGATGCCATGATCTAAAGTTTTTGAATGATGAGTTTTAAGCCAGTTTTTTCATTCTCCTCTTTCACTTTCATCAAGAGGCTTTTTAGTTCTTCTTCACTTTCTGCCTTAAGGGTGGTATCATCCGTATATCTGAGGTTACTGATATTTCTCCAAGAAATCTTGATTCCAGCTTGTGCTTCATCCAGCCTGGAATTGTTCATAATACACTCTGCATAGAAGTTAAATAAGCAGGGTGACAGTATACAGCCTTGATGTACTCCTTCCCCTATTTTGAACCAGTCCATTGTTTCATGTCAGGATTGAACTATCAGTCACTCCCTTTTCTCCTTGCTGCTGCTGCTGCTAAGTCGCTTCAGTCGTGTCCTACTCTGTGAGACCCCATAGACAGTAGCCCACCAGGCTCCCCTGTCCCTGGGATTCTCCAGGCAAGAACACTGGAGTGGGTTGCCATTTCCTTCTCCAATGCAGGAAAGTGAAAAGTGAAAGTGAAGTCACTCAGTCCTGTCCAACTCTTAGCGACCCCATGGACTGCAGCCTACCAGGCTTCTCCATCCATGGGATTTTCCAGGCAAGAGTACTGGAGTGGGGTGCCATGAACTTCTCCTCAATAGAGCTAAACAGTATGTAATATTCTGTGACCTGGCTCATTTCAAATGGCATAACTTTGTAGCATGTAGCAGTATAACATTTCTTTAGTGGTTGTTTAGTCACTAAATCCTATCAGATTATTTGCAAACCCATGGGTTTTAGGCTTCCCGACTCCTCTGTTCATGGGATTTTCCAGGAAAAAATCCTGAAGTGGCTTGTCAGTTCCATTTCCAGGGGTCTTCTGATCTAGGAAGGAGTCTCCTGTTTGGCAAGTGGATCCTTCACCACTGGGCCTCATTAAGAAAGCCTCTATTTCTTTTATTTGTAGATAATATCCTATTTTCTATATATAATCACATTATATTTATACATTCAAAGGTTGATGTATTTTGGATTATTTTATATCTTAACGATTGAAAATGTTGCTATGAACATTCATGCACAATTTTTGTGAGAACATGTGTTTTTATTTCTCTTGAGTAGTATCTAGGAATGAAATTGCTAGCTCATACGGAAACTCTATATTTAACATAAGGATGGATTTTTATGACCGAATTTTCTTTCTGTAAACATTAGAGAAAAATGAACCCACTCTTCAAAAAATTCTACAGAATATGTTTTCCAAGAAACTTTATAGAACACTTTCAGTCATTCATAGCACTCAGTCATCATCTACTTTTGAAATTAAAAAAAGAAAGAAAGAAAATTAAAGTTTCAATGCAGAAACTCTGTGTTTCAGACCTAAGATGGTGACTTTTGCCAAACACACATTTTGTCAGTATAGCATTTGTACTTGCTGCTGTTCTCTGAAAACCTAAATGACGAAAACGATCATGTAAGGTAGTAATTTTGTAATTTTTTGGCTGAGTGGCCCTGAGTCTATTGGCACCCAACAGTGAGGAAAATTATTTATAAATAGCCACATCATATGCGAGGCCAAAGTTCTGTACTGCCTCAAACTTTAAAGGTGTTGCAAAAGTGTTAGTGTGACAAAGATTTTACAATGCTGATAAATTTTTACTAAACTAATTTAAAAATTAACTTTTTAAAATTAATGTCATTATGATGCTTAGTATTATTTTTGTACATTATTATTGATGTCTTAGAGTCTCTTGTAGGGGTATGTAAAAATATAGAAGACTGCTTATTTTTCAATATCTATATTTTAAAAGACATTTTACAGTAAGTCTCTAAAGGAAACTTAAATAAATATTTTTGCTTCTATAAATATTTGTAGTTTTTTTAAATGAAGAATTATAATTGTCCTCAAGAAATTTCAAAGCAGTGATTGTATAATCACAAATTGAGGTCATTACAGACAGAATCTATTAACCTATTTCTATCCATTCATTTTTGTGGTATAATCTCTCCCTTTAAAGTATAGTTCAGTTCAGTTCAGTTCAGTTGTTTAGTCATGTCTGACTCTTTGAGAGAAATGGGAATAGAGGAAAAATAATGTTTTCTTATTTTCTCCATGCTTTAGCCCTTATTTGTGAAATGTATTAAAATACATGACACCTGGTCCCATCACTTCATGGGAAATAGATGGGGAAACAGTGGAAACAGTGTCAGACTTTATTTTTTGGCACTCCAAAATCACTGCAGATGGTGACTGCAGCCATGAAATTAAAAGATGCTTACTCCTTGGAAGAAAAGTTATGACCAACCTAGATAGCATATTGAAAAGCAGAGACGTTGCCAACAAAGGTCCATCTAGTCAAGGCTATGGTTTTTCCATTGGTCATGTATGGATGTGAGAGTTGGACTGTGAAGAAGGCTGAGCGCCAAAGACTTGATGCTTTTGAATGATGGTGTTGGAGAAGACTCCTCTTTTTTTTTTTTTTGCTGTTTTATTTTTTATTTTATTTTTTAACTTTACAATATTGTATTGGTTTTGCCATATATCAAAATGAAGCTACCACAGGTATACATGTGTTCCCCATCCTGAACCCTCCTCCCTCCTCCCTCCCCATACCATCCCTCTCTTGAGAGTCCCTTGGACTGCAAGGAGAACCAACCAGTCCATTGTGAAGGAGATCAGCCCTGGGTGTTCTTTGGAAGGAATGATGCTAAAGCTGAAACTCCAGTACTTTGCCCACCTCATGTGAAGAGTTGACTCATTGGAAAAGACTTTGATACTGGGAGGGATTGGGGCCAGGAGGAGAAGGGGATGGCAGAAGATGAGATGGGTGGATGGCATCACTGACTCGATGCATGTGAGTGAGTGAACTCTAGGAGTTGGTGCTGGACAGGGAGGCCTGGCGTGCTGCGATTCATGGGGTCGTGAAGAATCGGACACGACTGAGCAACTAAACTGAACTGAACTGAACTTGATTTTCAGAAAACTACAAAGTTCAACTCACTGTTAATCTAGTTTTCCAAATGGGTAATATTTCCTATACAGAGAAGATAATCTTTCTTTCCTAATGTCACAGAACTGAAAACAAAACTAAAAATTTAATCCAAAAAGATCTAATATCAAAGCATGTATGTTTTTACCAGAAGTGTTTTCAATTAAATTCAAAATGTAGTAAACAAGTGTCTTGTCCAGGGAATGCATGGTTTTATGCTAGGTGCTGATATTGCAAAATGGAGTATCACAGTTTCTGTTGAAGAGTAGACTATCGTCAGCCGAGAGAAATGGAAGTAATAATTTAATGTAATTACAGTAGAAAATAGGAAGCACTATAATTTAGGCTTGTATACTTGGAATATATACATGGAATTTAGGATGTACAGACTGGTTCCAGATCAGGAAAGGAGTATATCAAGATTGTATATTGTCACCCTGCTTATTTAACTTGTATGCTGGGTATATCATGTGAAATGCTGGGCTGGATGAAGCACAAGCTGAAATCAAGATTGCTGGGAGAAATATCAAAAACCTCAGATATGCAGATGGCACCACCCTTGTGACAGAAAGTGAAGAACTAAAGAGTCTCCTGATGAAAGTGAAAGAGGAAACTGAAAAAGTTGGTGTAAAACTCAACATTCAGAAAATTAAGATCATGGCATCTGGCCCCATCACTTCATGGCAAATAGATGGGGAAACAATGGAAACAGTGAGATACTTTATTTTCTTGGGCTCCAAAATCACTGCAGATGGTAACTGCAGCCATGAAATTAAAGGACACTTGCTCCTTGAAAGAAAAGTTATAACCAACCTAGACAGTATATTAAAAAGCAGAGGCATAACTTTGCCAACAAAGGTCCATCTAGTCAAAGCTATGGTTTTTTCAGCAGTCATGTATGGATGTGAGTGTTGGACCATAAAGAAAACAACATTGAAGAATTGATGCTTTTGAACTGTGGTGCTGGAGAAGACTCTTGAGAGTCCCTTAGACTGCAAGGAGATCCAACCAGTCCATCCTAAAGGATATCAGTCCTGAATATTCACTGAAAGCACTGATGCTGAAGATGAAACTTCAATACTTTGGCCACCTGATGTTAAGAACTGATTCATTTGAAAAGACCCTGATGCTGGTAAAGATTGAAGGTGGGAGGAGAAGAGGACAACAGAAGATGAAATGGTTGGATGCCATCACCTAGTTGATGGATATGAGTTTGAGCAAGCTCCAAGATTTGGTGATGGACAGGGAAGCCTGATGTGCTACAGTCCATGAGGTCGCAAAGAGTTGTACACAACTGAGCAATTGAACTGAACTGAAGTGAACAACATCAGGTAAAATGTGTGAATGAACATAATCACACGAAGGCTGAGGAGAATTCTTTTAGCAGAAATTGCTGCATGCTAAGAGAACTATGAGTGGAAAACAACAGAAAAGAACTTTAGAAGAAAACATGGAGCAAAAAATCATTATGTTGTATACAGACTAATAATAGGGAGTTCAGAATTAAGGAGCCATGCATTATAATGTGATGTGATGCAAGCAATTAATCTGGAATGGCTAGCCTAAGCTAGATCACAGAGTTTCTTTTATGCTCACTGGAGAATTTTCACTTTTCCTCTGGACAAGTGAGTCCCTAGTGGTAAGAGGGGAAAGTAGTCTTGTGAAAATCTGCATATCAAAGATGGAATTTGTTGCAGGAGTTTGAAAATAAAATGAATTTTGCCCTAATGTTTATATGTTTGTATTTAAATGAGATATATGATTAAGTGTGAATTTCAAAAGTGATGAAAATAGGTCCAAGAATTATGTTTTTCAAGTGGGAGGGAGAAATAAACAAGATTGAGGAGAAAACTCAATGACCTTTCAGGTTAAGGAACAAGTGGCTGAGAAGACATCTAGGAGGTAGCCAGGGAGAGGCATCTCAAAAGCAGAGATGTTGTTGACCAGGATGTAGGTGGTGAACAGCCCAAATTCAAATATAATCAGGCCAGGGTCATGGAGGCCACATATGGATGGAAAAAGCAGAAAATTGAATCCCATTCCTTGTTATATCTTCAAAAAACTCATCATAAAATCAATGCCTATTTACCTCCAAATGCATTGTCATATACTTAAATATCTATAGTTTTTATGTATCAATTATATTACAGTAAATCAATTTACCATGTTAAAACAAAACTTCAATCTTTCTGATATTATTTTTTTATAAATTCATTGTGAATCACTTCATTAAATAAAAGGCAGATGGCTCAATGGATAAAGAATCTGCCTGTAATGCAGGAGATGCAAGAGATGCGGGTTTGATCCCTTGGTCAAAAAATCCCCCTGGAACAGGGAATGGCAACCCACTCCAATATTCTTGCCTAGAATATCCTCTGGGTAGAGGAGCCTGGAAGGCTACAGTCCAAAGGGTGGCAAGGAGTTGGGCACGACAGCACCACTAAGAACACACATTGATTACTAAAACCTTTCTTAAATGCTTCTTACTTTCTTCCTTTCACTCATGATTTATTCTCATCCTGTGCCTATGTTCTTCTTCTTCTTGATATTTACTTACTTCAAACCTCTTTATTTCAGCATTCAGTATTATGTTCTAACATGACTGCCAACATTTCTGGTTTATCCTTGAATCTAAAGCACCAACATTTCAATGATTTTAAATAGAATTTTTTACAGAAATAGCTGTAATATCATGAAATCATATGCCATATACATGGTTCATAGTGGATTTTATGAACATATGGTTTTTATATTACACATGAATAAGTTCCACTTGTTTCAAGGTTTAGGGTTAATTAGCCTTTACTACTTTTGACTCTCAATTCCTATTAGAGGTTTTTAATGTGTAGTGCATTAATGATAATTACAGATATTAGGCTATTTTTTTACTCATCAATTTTTGTTTGCATGGACAAAGAGAAAACCAAATAAAGCCCCGACACTATAACAGATGTTCTACCCTTTGATACTTGAGGAGAGAATGTGAAAATAAATGGATGCTTTGAAATCATTTTCTGAATGTGTATTGTATTACCTTTGGAAAAGGTCTATCACTTTCATAAGATTTTCAAAGGGGGTTGTACACCAACCCTTTGATTCAATTTTGAGGAATTCCAGGAACCGTGCTGATTTATGTATTTTTCCTTCATTTATATACTTATGTAAAAAATAAATACACCAATTATGTTTAAACATCTAAAACTTTTAAATTCATTGCAATTCATTACAATTTAAATTCATTTTGTAATTCATTGCAAAAGTCCTCAATATTTTTCTTTTAGAAAAAATTTAAGACTTTTATTTTAAGGAAAACTAAATTCTTCCAACTTGCTTCTTCTTTCTTTGGTCTCTGTTGGAGTCTGGCAGTTATACTCAGATGTCATTGAGACTGCAGCAATTAGCCTTCTTTTATTGCAGAACAGATGTTCTAAGTGTTGGGTTCATTTGATGTGGGTTGGGATTGAGATATCACAGCTGTTATAACTTAATTCTGGTTAGGTCAAAAAGCTTCATCATTATCAGTTCAAAATATTCATAAAGCATCACAAAATTTTCACATATTTTCAATTAAGTTGAGTTTCGCTTAGTCATGGTACACTGTAAACTCTACAATTTCCCCATTCACATATGGTAGCATGGGCAATAGTTTGATAAGTCAGTATTCATTTCCATGATTGCAATCTGAGAAGTTTTATTTGTATACATAGCAATCATTATTGTTTGATTTTATTGTAATACTGAGCAGCTGATTGAAAACAGCAGGCCAGAAATATTCCTACATTACTGTCTTATTTCCAGACAATAGACACTTTGAGAACCTATCTACATAACCAAATTATCTGAATATTTTCCTGTTAACCACACAAAAAAAATAATTAACATTTCCAAAAACCTAGTGTGTTTGCCTATTTCCATTCAACTTTCTAAATCAGAGGAAAGTCAATCATCAATTTTGGACAATACCAACTTTCGTTCAAAAAGGCTATTAGCAAGATGAGCTTCCAGAAATGATTAATCTCCATCTCAAATAAAAATAATAGCAACAACTTTGAAATACATCATTCCTAACCTAAATAAGTTAGTGCAATCCAATTTAGTGATTAGGATTGTGAAAATAATTGAATTGACTTTGCAATTTTCATGTTATTTCCATCTTAACCACTGAATCAGATCTGTATTGACATAATCAATTGGTGACAAGTGGCTTATTACTACAGCTAAAGGAACAGTTCTGTGTCTTTTAAGGAAGGGTCACTTTTATCATTTTAGAGAAGTTTTAGCTTTATAGTAGTAGGTCAATGTCCTTGCTTATATGATAGAAATATAAAAGTTAAAGACAGAATGAAAATAAAAAATACAGCTGGGTCAAATATACTATTATTTAGGTTGATGCAAAAGTAACTGTGGTTTTACTTATTGAATTTTGCTGTTTGATATTGGAATACATTCTTAAATAAATGTGGCTATGTTACACATGATTTTAATGCACATTTCTCTTTTTATGTTTTTTTGTTATTGACATTACTTGCTGTATATTTATTTTAGACTAGGGAAATGATGTTAGACAAAAAAATGAAATTTGATTGCCATGTGTAAAATAGGTAGCCAGTGGGAATTTGCTGTATGACACAGGGGACCCAAAGGCAGTGCTCTGTGACAATTTAGAGGAGTGGGAGACAGTTTCAAGAGGGAGGAGTCATATATATACCCATGTCTGATTCATGTTGATGTATGGCAGAAACCATCACAATATTGTAAATTAGTTATCTTCCAGTTAAAAATAAAATACTTTTTTTTTTTTTAAATGCAATTTTGAGCACTTTTCTTATTTGTGTTCCAAATGGGTGATAAAGCAGTGGGGGCGACTTGAACATTAACAATGCATTTGATCCAAGAACTGCTAGTGAACTCACAGTGTAGTGTTGGTTCAAAAAGTTTTGCAAAGGAGACAAGAGTATTGAATATGAGGAGAGTAGTGGCTGGCTGTAGGAAGTTGACCATGACCAGTTGAGAGGATCATCAAAGCTGATCCTCTGACAACTATGTGACAAGCTGCTGAAGAACACAGTGTCAATCGTTCTGTGGTCATTCAGCATTCGAAGCAAACTGGAAAGGTAAACAAGCTTGATAAGTGGGTGCCTCATGAACTGACCTCATGAATAAAAAAAAAATGTGTCATTTTGAAGTGTCATCTTCTCTTGTTCTCTGCAACAACAATGAGCCATTTTCTCTATTGCATTGTGACGTGTGACAAAAAAGTGGACTTTTTACAACTGGCAATGACCAGCTTAATGGTTGGACCAAAAAGAAGCTCCAAAGCACTTCCCAAAGCCAAACTTACACCAAAAAAGGGTCATGGTCACTGTTTGGTGGTTTGCTGATAGTCTGATCTACTAGAACTTTCTGAATCCTGGCGTAACCATTACATCTGGGAAGTATGCTCAGCAAATTGATAAGATTCTCCAAAAACTGCAATGCGTTCAGCTGGCATTGGTCAATAGAAAAGGCCCAATTCTTCTGCGTGATAATGTCTGACCACAAGTCACACAACAAATGCTTCAAACATTGAATAATTTAAGCTATGATGTTTTGCCACATCCACCACATTCACCTGAACTCTTGCCAACTGAGTACCACTTCTTCAAACATCTCAACTTTTTTGTAGGGAAAGTGCTTCCACAACCACCAAGAGGCAAAAAAATGCTTTGCAAGAGTTTGTTGAATCCCAAAACACAGATTTTTATGCTACAGGAGAAACAAATTTATTTGTCACTAGAAAAGAGTGTTGATTGTAATGGTTCCTATGTTAATTAATAAAGATATGTTTGAGCATAGTTATAATGATTTAAAATTCACAGTCCAAACCTGCAATTACTTTTTTGCCAATCTAATATCGCATTTGAGTGCATCATTTGAATATTGTTCATTTTGACATTAAAGATAAGGGACACATCGTAAGAATTTGTTGTTGGTTTCCACGAGCTAAACTACTCAAAATGAAGGGTGATGTTATAACAGAATTACTTGGAAAGCATTCTAAAATATCTACCCTCTCTTTCACCTCCCTCCTTCTGATAAGTACGAGCTCTTCCAGATATATCAATCGCGTTCGACTCTTTGAGATCCCATGAACTGTAGTCTTCCAGGCTTTTCTATCCATGGAATTCTCGAGGCAAGAGCACTGGAGTGGCTTGCCAATTCCTTCTCCAGGGGATTTTCCCGACCCAGGGATTGAACTCAGGTCTCCTGCACTGTAGGCAGATTCTTTAGCATTTGAGCCACCAGGGAAGCCCCATACTGTAACATTAGACATTAATTGTTTTAGATATTAATTGGATTCTATGCACCCTACATTCATCTTCTTTTCTAATATTACTGAGATAATTTATGGGAAAGAGTCTCTGTAATTTGTGAAGACATGATTGATAGATAATTCCTGGTTTCTAACTCTCTGAGGGATGATAGGAAACACTGTTAGGTAGATTGGTGAGTAGATTCAACACCTTCTTCTGTAAAGGCCCTGAAATAGCCAGGAAATGGGCATATTTATCTTGAATCATAATCTTGTTACTTATATTGACTAAATTTCACCAATACCACCCTTTTGCAACCAACAACAATGTTATCACTGCCCACATACACATACGTGCTTGCACAGCTTTTGAGAACTGCTCCTTAGGGCTTCCCAGGTGACTCAGTGGTAAAGAACATGCCTATCAGTGAAACAGACACAAGTCTGATCCTTAGGTCAGGAATTTCCCCTGGAGAAGGAAATGGCAACCACTCCAGTGGTGGGCTACAGTCCATAGGGTTGCAAGAGCTGGATGTGACTTAACGACTAAAACAACAATAGCAATTTTCAATGTTTGACAATGCTCAAAAATCTTTCCATTTGCACCCATAACATTAATTTTTTTCTCTCAGTGATCTATTTCTCAAAGGAAAAAAAAAATCATCTGTTAGCAACCTCGGGTTCCTGGAATTCATTAATTATCAATATTGACAATAAATATGTCCCTCTGAGGTCTGTATCAGAGAAGGCGATGGCACCCCACTCCAGTACTCTTGCCTGGAAAATCCCATGGATGGAGGAGCCTGGTGGGCTGCAGTTCATGGGGTCGTGAAGAGTTGGACATGACTGAGAGACTTCACTTTCACTTTTCACTTTCATGCATTGGAGAAGGAAATGGCAACCCACTCCAGTGTTCTTGCCTGGAGAATCCCAGGGACAGGGGAGCCTGGGGGGCTGCCGTCTATGGGGTCGCACAGAGTCGGACACGACTGAAGTGACTTAGCAGCAGCAGAGGTCTGTATAGTCAAAGCTGTGGTTTTTCAGTAGTTGTATATGGCTGTGAGTTGGACAATAAAAAAGACTGAAAGCCGAAGAATTGATGCCTTCAAAATATGGTGCTGGAGAAGACTCTTTCGGAGAAGGCAATGGCACCCCACCCCAGTACTCTTGCCTGGAAAATCCCATGGACAGAGGAACCTGGTGGGCTGCAGTCCATGGGGTCGCGAAGAGTCAGACATGACTGAGCGACTTCACTTTCACTTTTCACTTTAATGCTTTGGAGAAGAAAATGGCAACCCACTCCAGTGTTCTTGCCTGGAGAATCCCAGGGATGGGGGAGCCTGGTGGGCTGCAGTCCATGGGTTCACACAGAGTTGGACACGACTGAAGTGACTTAGCATAGCATAGAAGACTCTTGAGAGTTCCTTCGACTGCAAGGAGATCAAATCAATCAATTCTAAAGGATATCAGTCCTGAATATTCATTGGAAGGACTGATGCTGAAGCTGAAGCTCCAAAACTTTGGTCACTTGATTCATAGATCAGACACATTGGAAAAGACCCTGATGCTGGGAAAGACTGAAGGCAGGAGGAGAAGGGGATGACAGATGATGAGATGGTTGGGTGGCATCACTGACTCAGTGGACATGACTTGGACCAGGAGATGGTGAAGGACAGGGAAGCCTGGTGTGCTACAGTCTACAGATTCCAAAGAATCAGATACGACTGAGCGACTGAACAACAGCAAGATATTCTTTGAAAGATTACATTTATGCCCTCTCTAACTTTTTCCTGTTTGTGTAAGTTTTCCCTTTAACACATAAGTTCAGTTATTTCCCCTGTGTTGGAGACCTGTGAGGGGCATTCTAACTCTCGTACCACAAAGGTCTCTGTCATCTGAAAGCAATTCCTGCTTTTATACTGAGTTTTCCTTCTTTCTCCGGGACTTGGCTTCTTGCTATCATGTATTCAATCAAGTTATCTCTGCCTAATAATCTTGTTTACCTCCCACCCAAGAAAAAAATATTCTTCCTAGGATTCTATCATTAAAACAAAATAATAATAATACAATTCTACTTCTTGACACTGAATTGATTTTTAACTTATACTCCATTTCTCTAGTTCCCTTCATTGGTAAATGTTTTGACAACATTGCACTCACATCTTCTAAATGTACCTTTTATTCATCTGTCCTTCACAGGCTGGACTTCACTAGTGATATATATATATATATATATATATATATATATATATGGCTTCCCTCACAGTACATTGGTAAAACCTGCCTGCCAGTGAAGAAGATTTGAGTTTGATCCCTAGGTCAGAAGATCCCCTCAAGAAGGAAATGGCAATCTACTCCAGTACCTGGGAAATCCTATGGACAGAGGAACCTGGCTGCCCATAGTCCATGGTGCCGCAGAAGAGTTGAACACGACTTAATGATTAAAACAACAACATATTTTTTCTGTTTTGTTGCCAAATCAAGTGCAATTCCTCTCATGTCACCCCATGAACTGTTAAAATAGCTATTCATGTATTCACCCACTCTTTCTTCTTGCAATGCTGGCTCTTGAATTCCCAGATACCTCAGGCTTCAGTTTTTCTCTTACAGGTGTGGTCATTTTTACTTTACCAGACCCTTTCATCATTTTCACATCTCATTTATATGCCTCAGATCTTTGCTTTCTTTTCTTTGTATTCTCTCTCCTTACATGAAATCTGCATCATATCACCTTAATCAACATGTTGTGTTGATGTTTTCTAAGATCATCTCTTCCACACAGACTTTTCTTTTGAGTCTCATTCCCATTGATCTGAATTCCTACTTGATAACTCTATGTGGATGTCTCTCATGCATTGTAAACATGTACCAAGCAGAAATCCTGGATTCTGTCTCCAAATCCATTCCTACTGGTGCTACCTTGTATTTGTGCCAGAATTTATCCAACTGTTCAGGCAAGAAAAGTTGGAGGCATTTTGCTCTCTTTTCTCTCCCTCAGTTATATTTGAATCTTAAAACTTCTTAGATATTCAGTTCAGTTCAGTCGCTCAGTCCTGTCTGACTCTGCGACCCCATGGACTGCAACACGCCAGGCCTCCCTGTCCATCACCATCTCCCAGAGTTCACTCAAACTCACGTCCATCGAGTTGGTGATGCCATCAAGCCAGCTCATCCTGTCGTCCCCTTCTCTTCCTGCCCCCAATCCCTCACAGCATCAGAGTTATTTCCAATGAGTCAACACTTCGCATGAGGTGGCCAAAGTACTGGAGTTTCAGCTTTAGCATCACTCCTTCCAAACAACACCCAGGGCTAATCTCCTTTAGAATGGACTGGTTGGATCTCCTTGCAGTCCAAGGGACTCTCAAGAGTCTTGTCCAACACCACAGTTCAAAAGCGTCAATTCTTCAATGCTCAGCTTTCTTTATAGTCTAACGCTCACGTCCATACACGACTACTGGAAAAACCATAGCCTTGACTAGACGGACTTTTGTTGGCAAAATAATGTCTCTTCCTTTTAATATTACATCTAGGTTGGCCATAACTTTCCTTCCAAGGAGTAAGCATCTTTTAATTTCATGGCTTCAATCACCATCTGTAGTGATTTTGGAGCCCAGTAAAATAAAGTCTGCCACTGTTTTCACTGTTTCCCCATCTATTTGCCATGAAGTGATGGGACCAAATGCGATGATATTAGTCTTCTGAATGTTGAGCTTTAAGCCAAACTTATCTTTAAAAACATTGAAAAAACATCTATATGTCCAATTTTCCTGATCCCTGTTGTCATCATTATGGTTGTTCTGTCAGATGAGCTATTGCAGTGGAATTCTAAATCATCCCTCAATGCCTGTCTTCATGCTTCCAATCCTTTATTCATAGAGGAATAAATATAATAATTTTACACTAAGAATTATATAATATTATTCTCAAATTCAGAGAAGGCAATGGCACCCCACTCCAGTACTCTTGCCTGGAAAATCCCATGGGCGGAGGAGCGTGGTAGGCTGCAGTCCATGGGGTCACAAAGAGTTGGACATGACTGAGCAACTTCACTTTCACTTTTCACTTTCATGCGTTGGAGAAGGAAATGGCAACCCACTCCAGTGTTCTTGCCTGGAGAATCCCAGGGATGGGGCAGCCTGATGGGCTGCCGCCTATGGGGTCGCACAGAGTTGGACTCTACTAAAGTGACTTAGCAGCAGCATTCTCAAATTAGATGCTTTCCCATTGCATTCAGAATAAAATGTGGACTCTACCTTATTCCATTTACTGCTTGCAGCTCATCTCAATAGCCCTCTCTTCAATTCTATTACACTCCAGGCAAACAGCCTTCTGTTACTCCAACATGCCAAAATTGTCTCATTATTTCACATTGTCCTTTTCCTTATATAGTCTCTCCCTACTCTGCCTACCATTACCATGTGCATAACAAGTTTTCTGGATGCAATTCTAACATAATTTAGATTTTCTGGATACAGTTTCAATGCAATTATTTAGCATGCCCCCTTCTGACAAGCCATTGAAAAGCATTCTTTGATTTACAGTCTTAAACCTTATCTTGTTTTCTTTAAGTGGATATTTTAATTATCAATAATTTCATTAAATTTTTATATGAATGGAATACACAAAATTGTTTTATACACTGCTACGAAAGCAGCAACTTTTCTAAACTATGATGCGTTAGTTTTCTTTCAGTCAGCATCTTCATTTTAAGCTACCTGAAAGAATACTTTGAGTCTTTGTTATTCAACATTTATAATTTTTTACATATTAGAAATGCAATTATGGACAAAATAAATTGGTAAAGGTATCCCTATGTTTGAAATTCACAATTTAACTTTTCTAAGTTGTGTTCTGATTCATAATTATCACTGTTTATGTTTGCCATCAATATTGTACTACATGCTATTAAGAAAATTGACAAATGCAGAGAAAGAAAACAATATTCCTAAAATAAGGAACAATTATTTTATCTCATTGTTTCTTAGATTTTAAACTAAATCACTGGCACACACTTTGCAAGGTGTGGTATTGGCACTTTTTAACTTTCTGCAGAAGTTATCAATATACAGTGCTCCTGTTCCTTCTTCAAATAGTCTTGAAATATCTTGTTCAATGAAATGAAGATATGAGGGTCACTTTTCAGATCCACCATAGCAGTAACAACTAGACAGGCTTATGCATGAAGTTATTCTGTATTTGGACACACCTGTGTCAGAGTACTCTTGCCTGGGAAATCCCATGGATGGAGGAGCCTGGAAGGCTACAGTCCATGGGGTCGCTGAGGGTCGGACACGACTGGGTGACTTCACTTTCACTTTTCACTTTCATGCATTGGAGAAGGAAATGGCAACCCACTCCATTGTTCTTGCCTGGAGAATCCCAGGGCCAGGGACGGGGAAGCCTGGTGGGCTGCGGTCTATGGGGTCGCACAAAGTCAGACACAACTGAAGTGACTCAGCAGCAGCAGTGTCAGAAGCAACCCTTAGCTGCATCATTAGTCTCACTTTCTATGAACTATTGACAGATCCCATCCATTCTCTTCCAATGAACCCTGCAGAAACCTTCTCATCTTTTGTCATCATCTTGAATGGAAATCCCCTTTTTCTTAAGCTAACTAACTAATTAATTAGAGAAGCACTGCTATGTCTATGAATTCCTTTCTCCTGATGGACGTGAGTCTGAGTGAACTCCGGGAGTTGGTGATGGACAGGGAGGCCTGGCGTGCTGAGATTCATGGGGTTGAAAAGAGTCGGACATGACTGAGCGACTGATCTGATCTGATCTGAAGGGACTGAGACATTTTGTTCAACAAAGCATTGACTCCACTGATACAAAGACATGTGAACAGCAAGCTAAACGTGCTCACAGGCAGACAATGATTTCTAGGTAGAATACTCAATGGAGAAGGAAATGGCAACCCATTCCAATACTCTTGCCTGAAAAATCCCATGGACAGAGGAGCCTAGTAGGCTAAAGTCCCTGGGATTGCAAGGAGTTGGACATGACTGAGTGATTTGACTACTAGAATACTCAAAGACTAGCACCATGACAGCAAAAAGACACTATTAATCAGACAATGTTATTGTTACAAAACCCAAACCCATAATGCTTGCCAATAAATTGAGAGACAAGGTGTTGTGGCAAGGAATAGTGATTTTATTCCAAAAGTCAACAGACTGAGAAGATGGCTGACTTTTGTCCCAAAGCACCATCTTAACTGAGTTAGAATTTAGGCTTCTTTTATATTAAAAGAGGAAGAGGCAAGGCTGATTGCTGCAGACTTAGTGGGGGTTAGAACCTGGAGGGTTGTGATTATCTTTTGTTTTTGTAGCTGTCCATGTAGGTCTGGTCATGATGTTCCCGAAAACCTTCAACAAGACAAATGCTATTTTGTATCCTACAACTTTTTGTCTCTATATGAATCAAAAACTTTTATAGCTGTAAAGGTCAAGCCTAGAAGGCAGAACACTGTAAAAGAATGTGTTTCAGACTATAGGCAACATTCTTTTACAAAGAAGCTGAGCCAACATGAGTAAGCACAGGCAACACAGGACCAAGCTTGGAGCTAAAGGAATAGATCCAATATGGAGTCAGATTCGTTCTTCTTTGTTACACTATCAGTTCAGGGATGTTAAAGTGCAAAAAATGGTGCATTTTAGAATTAGTAAAATAAAGGATATCTTGTTTATGTCTTTCCTTGGCCCATTCTCCCTATACATGAAAGTTGCATGAGGCTGTGTCTACTTTGTCCACTACCTTTGAGATAGTCTGGGACTGGGGATCATTTACTGGAGTGCTTACACTTGAACCTTGAACAAATCTGCTCTAACAACAGAATACACACAAACTATAAAGGACTGAAAATTACTTCATGCATGCATGCTCAGTCATGGCAATTATGAACAAAAAATAAAATGCAAAAAGGCCACAAATCAGCTGCTATTTTGAGGTACCAGGAGCATAAGCAGAGTATTGCAGCTGATCCCTGTACACAGCACCACCAAGGGGGCAGACAGACCTTCTAAGCCACCCCTCTGGCAGAGCAGGCAGACCTCGTAAGCCAACCCTCTGGCCAAACCCACCAATCACCTTTACCCTCAACCCATTGAAGGAACCAGCCTGCTCTCCTCGGAGAGCAAGTGAGGGCACCTGTTACTTATTTTCACTTCTTTGTGATGCATCCTGAGTCCCAAAATCTTGTTGTATTTATCTTCTGGTCTCATCAATTTCTATTGATTATAGAGTCCAAGGACTGTGTTGGTAACACCTTGAACCAGAGGCCTAAGGTAGTGTCTGCTTCATGTTAATTGTTCCACACAGATTTGTTGAACGAATGTATAAATGAGACTACATAGCAGAAAACCTCTACAAACTGCTGCTTTATTTTATGTTGTGACATTAGTGAAAAGTACATATTAAAATGAAACCATTTCAGTCTTAGGATTTCTAATCTTCTTATAAAAAGCATATGTTTTAAGTGATAAGAGTTTGACATGAAAACCAAATAGTCAAGTCCCCCCCATATATATACACACATATATATATATAGTTATATACTTACATTTTATAGTGAAATATTGCCAAATTGTCAAATATTGTATATAATAAAGTGTCATGCACAGGTGCACACACACACACAACTTTTGTTATATTTGACTATAAAATATGTTCTTATATATGTATATTTAGATATGTAGATTAAAATATACTAAGAAAAAAGATATATAATTCTATTTAACTTCATCATAGGACTTTCTTGATGATTCAGTGGTTATGAATCCATCTTGCCATATGGAGGACACCAATTTGAGTCCTGGTTCAGGAAGATCCCTCATTCCATGGAGAAACTAAGGCCATGCACCCACCCTGAACCCATGCTCTAAAGCCCGCAAGCCACAACTACTGAGCCCAAGGGCTGCGACTGCTGAAGCCTGCACATCTAGAGCCGGTGCTCCACAGCAAGAGAAATTACAGCAATGAGCAGCCTGCACACTGCAGTGAAGTGTAGCCCCAACTTGCCACAACTAAGAAATTCCACATGCAGCAACAAAGACCCACGACTGCCCTGAAATAAAAAGAATAAATAATCTTAATAAACTTCATGTGTATTTCAATCAAAAATTGGAAATTTAACATTTACTGTTATAAACTATATTTGCCTTCTCAACTGCCACACAGACACCTCTAAATTTTGCTCTGCACCACAACTCTCAGCAAGTAGAAAAATCCAGTCCTCTCATATAAAGAAATCAAAAACAGTATAAAATAATTGCTTTTTTCTCAAAAAAGTTTTGTGAATGTTTTGTGATTGCAATACACTGCTTTCTATTTAAAACTCTAATAGTGGTAGGCTTTGTTTAAAAAATTGGCAGTTATAATTTTACAACCTGCGAGGACCGGTGATCCTCACAAAAAGATGTGTTTTGTTGTGTGCGTAATGATACATCTTCTCTCACCTCACAGAAGAGAAACAGCAGGGCTTTACTCTGACAATGTCACAGCTGTTTCAAATTCCCTTACTTAGTCAGCTCCCAGCTTTTATAGCTGATGCAGCTGTCAGCAGCTATGGCTTTTTCTTTGTTAGGCAGGGATATGTCTAAACTTATAATTAGACCTCAGTTATGAAAATGTAACTAGTTAATCATAGCTTTCATGAGGGCTTTTTGCATTCCAAAAGGATTAGAAAGGAGTTGAAATGGTGGAATATACCAAAAAAAGCTGGCTTGAATCCTTTTATGATTTATTTTCCAGTTCACACAAACATATGACCCACAATAACAATCATCTAAACCAATATTTAATATATTTAGATGATATAAAATGTTTGCATCACCTATATCATCATTATTCAAACTTGACCCTTTTTTTGTTAAATTTATTTTAATGACATCACTGAGATATGGGTAAGCAAAACAATAACAATGATTTTCCCTGTATAACCATCACAACATTGTCATATTAATGAGCATACTCATATTAATGTACACAAACTACAAGAAGAATGAATTTAAATTAAAATTATAATTTAATATAATAGCTTGTGTTGCTTAATTAAAGATAAATCATTATTTAGTTGTAGATTATTTTGAGTTAATTAAGTCTCATCTAATGTATGATTTCTCAATTTCCACTTATTTTCTCTACTGAATCTTTTGTGACACATATATCATTGCAGCATGACCTTGTACCACTAGTATTTCATTCACTGAAGAATCTTCATTCATGAATTGTCTGATTTTTTTTTCATACCACTGCTATTTGCAGTTGCCAACATCCTGAAAGATGATGCTGTGAAAGTGCTGCACTCAATATGCCAGCACATTTGGAAAACTCAGCAGTGGCCACAGGACTGGAAAAGGTCAGTTTTCATTCCAATCCCAAAGAAAGGCAATGCCAAAGAATGCTCACACTACCACACAATTCCATTCATCTCACATGCTAGTAAAGTAATGCTCAAAATTCTCCAAGCCAGGCTTCAGCAATATGTGAACCGTGAACTTCCTGATGTTCAAGCTTGTTTTAGAAAAGGCAGAGAAACCAGAGATCAAATTGCCAACATCTGCTGGATCATGGAAAAAGCAAGAGAGTTCCAGAAAAGCATCTATTTCTGCTTTATTGACTATGCCAAAGCCTTTGACTGTGTGGATCACAATCAACTGTGGAAAATCCTGAAAGAGATGGGAATACCAGACCACCTGACCTGCCTCTTGAGAAATTTGTATGCAGGTCAGGAAGCAACAGTTAGAACTAACAGGCTAGTTCCAAATAGGAAAAGGAGTTCGTCAAGGCTGTATATTGTCACCCTGTTTATTTAACTTCTATGCAGAGTACATCATGAGAAACGCTGGACTGGAAGAAACACAAGCTGGAATCAAGATTGCCGGGAGAAATATCAATAACCTCATATATGCAGGTGACACCACCCTTATGGCAGAAAGTGATGAGGAACTCAAAAGCCTCTTGATGAAACTGAAAGTGGAGAGTGAAAAAGTTGGCTTAAAGCTCAACATTCAGAAAACTAAGATCATGGCATCTGGTCCCATCACTTCATGGGAAATAGATGGGGAAACAGTGGAAACAGTGTCAGACTTTATCTTTTGGGGCTCCAAAATCACTGCAGATGGTGACTGCAGCCATGAAATTAAAAGACGCTTACTCCTTGGAAGGAAAGTTATGACCAACCTAAATAGCATATTCAAAAGCAGAGACATTACTTTGCCAACAAAGGTACGTGTAGTCAAAGCTATGGTTTTTCCTGTGTCATGTATGGATGTTAGAGTTGGACTGTGAAGAAGGCTGAGCACCGAAGAATTGATGGTTTTGAACTGTGGTGTTGGAGAAGACTCTTGAGAGTCCCTTGGACTGCAAGGAGATCCAACCAGTCCATTCTGAAGGAGATCAGCCCTGGGATTTCTTTGGAAGGATGGATGGTAACGCTGAAACTCCAGTACTTTGGCCACACCATGCAAAGAGTTGACTCATTGGAAAAGACTCTGATTCTGGGAGGTATTGGAGGCAAGAGGAGAAGGGGACGACAGAGGATGAGATGGCTGGATGACATCACTGACCCAATGGATGTTAGTCGCAGTGAATTCCGGGAGCTGGTGATGGACAGGGAGGCCTGGCATGCTGTGATTCATGGGTTCTCCAAGAGTCAGACACGACTGAGTGACTCATCTTATCTGATCAAGGGATGCAAAGATAGCTGGCTACTGGTGAAAAGATGCTTACTTAAATTTATAAAATACACTCAAGATAGTTCTTAAGTTATCCTCCAAATAAAAATGAATCAAAACATTTGCAGATAGCTTGTGGATGCTGGCAGGGACTGGGGGCAGGAGGAGAAGGGAATGACAATGGATGAGATGGCTGGATGGCATCACTAACTTGATACACATGAGTATGGATGAACTCCAGGAGTTGGTGATGGATAGGGAGGCCTGGCATGCCACAATTCATGGGGTTGCAAAGAGTTGGACACAGCTGAGTGACTGAACTGAACTGTGGGCCCCCAAGAATTTGTCTGTAAGCTACAAGTTTCCTTTTTGCTACTAGTTATCACCACTTGTTCTGCTTTTCTACTTTATGAATCAGTCCATTGACAGTCTACACTCATGCTTCTTTTGTTTAATTTCACGACTGAGGGACTGAACAACAATAGCAGCACTTTCTAACTGGAGGATAATTGCTTACAATATTGTGTTGGTTCTGCCATACATCAATATGAACCAGCCATTGTTACACATGTTCTCTCCCTCCTGAATCTCCCTCCCACCTCCCACCTCATCCCATCCCTCTAAGTTGTCACAGAGCACTGGGTTTGAGCTCCCTCAGCCATACAACAAATTCCCACTGGCTATCTATTTCACATATGGTAATGTATATGTTTCAATGCTGCTCTCCTAATTCATCCCACCCTCTCCTTCCCAAACTGTGTCTAGGAGTCTGTTCTGTATGTCTGCATCTCCACTGCTGCCTTGCAAATAAGTTTATCAGTACCATTTTATATATATATATATATATATATATATATATATATATATATATATATATATGTATATGTATATATAAAACTTATGCTTTTTAAAATCTCTTATTCTCTTGTAATTATTCTTACCAAATACACAAGATCAGTAGGTTGTTATGTCACCTAAATTACAGACTTTATAGCAACATCAGAAAAAAGCCAACTTGTTTAAAAAAAAAAAAGTGCTAAAAAAATCCCATCAAGTAAATAGAGTTGAGAGCACAGAAGGAGGATCTCTCATGCTCTTCAAAAGAAGAAGAAAGTCTCGTTTTTTGGCACGGGCTCAGCCAATTGAAAGCCACAAACTCTAAGTTTATCATAACCCTCTCATTTTCCTTTCTCCCTTTGTAACAGTATTTGCTCTCATTCTCTTGCTGTGTGACTGTGTGGGGACTTGCACATAGCTCACCATGGTTGGAGATCCTGAATTGCAATCTTCTATTGTTCCTGAATAAACCCATCTTTGGGTAATAAATGTCTGATAGTTTGTTTTAGGTCAACACCATCCCATCTTCATTTCACAAAACTACAAAAGAGCAACCTTGCCGAGGTCCAGCCCTGGCTGATCCAGGGTATTTGAAGCGGGGACGGCATCTGCGAGGATCAGGATACAATAGCTTCAATTAGATATTAATTAGAGATATAAAGAGTAATAGAATGAGGATAGCTCAGTAGAAAAATTCAGTGGAGAAAAGAGGCTGAGTAGCTTGGTTTATGCGGGAGACCAATAAAACTTCAAGATAAGAAGTTTGCACCACTTACGTAGGCTGCAGGCATCCTTCCATTCTCCCAAAGGAGAGGAGACACTGAGGCCTCCCTGGTCGGATCTTAGAAGCCCAGGCATAATTAGTAAGCATGGCGGGCTCCGAGCTCCCAATGGAGACGCAGCCAGAGTTTGAGAGAGAGAGACATGGGGAGACCAGTCTTTCGAGGAACTGATCCCAATTCTTTACTTTCGATTGTCTACTTTTATACACTGAGATGTTATGCAAAAGTCACGCAGGGTCAGCAGTCCTGACTTTTATCAAAGTCAGGTCCTTCATACAAATGTATACAGAGGTCTTAGGGGTGTTACATCATCTTCTGGCCAGGGGGCCTGCTGACAATTTATGACCCTCTCCTTGTGACAATGGTCAGTCAACCAGGACACTTATTTCTCCAGGGGTGATTATTCTTAAAAAAGACTCCACTTTCCGAAGGTACCAGATAAAGTTACATTCCTATAGGATGAGGGTGTAGTGGGTTTTAATTAAGGAAAGAATTTACTTAGCCTAAGGTCTAACATGATTAATATCAAAGGTTAATACTTATTTCTTCTATATATTCATTAATGTGTGTAAGGGCAGGGGATGTGGCGACTCAGCAACAAACATTGGCTCAACAAATGAAAAACCCTTCACCAATACAATTTCTAATCAGCCCACTATACTTATACTAATGGTTTTCTAACTTTTCTAAGGAACCTATTTTTAGAAGGTTTAAAGCATCTCATGCCTCCTGCTCACAGGAGGCTGTGAGCAATCACATGTGGCTGGACAAGCCTGTCAGGCAGGCTAGAGAACCTTCAGAGCAGTTTGTAGGTTGAAACACTCCTATCACACCCAGGAATTATTATTAACTGGAGCTCTAAGTTAACTCCTTCTCCGAAAGAGGTGGTGGGGGACAGCCCCCCGTAAAGTCAGAGGTGTAGGTGAGAGCACAAAGTAGTAAAGTAGGCAGGCTCTGGTTATGGGGGTAGATGCTTGAGGATTTCCAGGGGGACTCCTGAGGTTCGATCCCGCCTTTGCGTATGTCGAGCCTCCTTCCTCATGACCTTTGCCACAGGCGGAGTGCCTCCCGCCGGCTCCCTGCACAACCTCACGGCTTCAATATTCTCTTCTCCTTTGTTCTTCTTCCATGAAAACAATGTTTGGCAAACTGGAGTCCAGGGGCCTAATATGGCCTGCCGTCTATTTTGAAAAATAGTCTTACTGGAGTGCAGCAGTGCTCATTTTTAACCTATTGTTCACATCTTCTTTCCCCCTAAAATGGCAAATTTGAATAGCTTTAGCAGAGACCATCTGTTCCTCAAAGTCTAAAGTACTTATATTTTACAGGAAAAGTTTGTCAAATATCCACTAAAGTAACCAATAATTCTCATTTAGTTCTGAACTTGCTTTAGACTTAATCTTCAATCTTCTCAAGAACTTTTAAAATTGATGGTATGTTTACTTTATATTTAGACTTTTTTTCAGATTGAATCCTTCCCTATTGCTTTTATTTATTTATTTAATTTATTTTATTTTTACTTTACAATATTACACTGGTTCTGCCACACGTGTGCCCCAATGTTCCTATTGCTTTTAAACGATCCTCAAATGTGTCCTATTAAAAAAAAACAAAAAAAGAGTAAAAACAATCACCAACCAATTAGCCCTCAGCTATATATTCCCCTGTGTTATCATAATCATTTCCTCTCTCTTCATGCCAATATTCTTCAGATTGTCTTTCTGTCTGCAGCCATGTCATCCATTCCTATTAACTCCTCTGTTCAGTATAACCTGGGACTAATTTCCAGCCTCTTCACTGAGCACCTGTAAACTGAACCTGAAGGAGTAATTGAGAAAAGAAAGGGACTTTCAGTAATGCACTTGCTTTTGGTATATTTGGAAAATCACTTGAATGTCACAGAATAAATTTAGGAAAAAGTTCTGATAAGAAAATAGATGACAAGGCACTTAAAGAAGCCAAGGTAGTGTAAGTCACTACTTCAGTCTACAGTCAGAAGCATTGTATTTATATATGGTACATATTATTTACAACACACATAATGTTTATGTCTTATGTATAAAGAATACACACTTAAATAATGAAAGGGTTTGATAGACGTATAATTTCTAACAGTAATCACTTTACTCAAATTGTCAACAGAGTTTTGAAGTGTGTGTGTGTATGTGTGAGCATGTGTAGAGCAAGAGATAAAAATATTTAAGCCTCAGTTCAGGACCAATGTAGATTGAGATGAGTGTACCACACTTGAAGTTGCTGCAAAGCCATAATGGGTCCATTGTTAAATAATTATCACCCCTATTTTCAAATGATCCATGAAGACTGGATGATAATTTGGATAATCTGTACTGAGTCTGGTCCCATTTAGTCTTGCTATTGTGTCTGGCAGCAGGTTTGGTGAGAACTGGCTGTTTGTATTTATTCTTGACTGATGACTCAACTCTCCTCCTTGTGATCCCTCAGCTGGCTGCTCTGGGCTTGGTCTCCAAGTGAAAGCAGAGGGATAAAGTAGAGAAGGAAAGTGTGAAAAAACTCATGAGACCTAGACTCAGAAGGCTCCCTGTAACTTCTGACACATTGTCTTGATAAAAGCAAATGAATTCTGTCAAGAAGTAGATTCCTCTCTTCATGAAGATCCCTGCAAACTTATATTTTAAAGAATGTGGAAATAATAAGACAATTTTCAATCAAATAACACAATGTGGATTAGGAATTGTATCTATCATTATTATTAACTTATACAGAAAGTGGCTTCTGGTATTGGGCTTCCTATTGATGTTTCAAGAAAACTTAATTCTATTCATGGCCAAAAAGTTAATAGCCTCAATTTATCTATGGTGGAAGTATTTACATCAAAGAAATAATGAAATGTTACAAATCAAGGCTTTTTATTTGCTTACTTTTTATATTGGGTTGTTAAATATTCACCCAGAGAAGGCAATGACACTCCACTCCAGTTACTGTTGCCTGGGAAATCCCATGGATGGAGGAGCCTGATAGGCTACAGTCTACAGGGCCGCTAAGAGTCAGACAGGACTGAACAACTTCACTTTCACTTTTCACTTTCATGCATTGGAGAAGGAAATGGCAACCCACTCCAGTGTTCTTGCCTGGAGGATCCGAGGGACAGAGGAGCCAGGTGGGCTTCTGTCTATGGGGTCGCACAGAGTCGGACACGACTGATGCGACTCAGCAGCAGCAAATATTCACCAACATACTACTGGGTTCATCCATTACCAAAATCTTAAATACATGTCATAGTACTTGAGAAATGAGACTCAAAAAATGAAATTGGAGTTTGAAAAAAAGCTGATACATGTTGTTGAGAAATGGAAAAAAAAAAAAAAAAAGGTAAAACTGAAGCCTCCAGATCCTGATGAAGAGATTTCAAGCCTGAAAATAATAGTGTGCAGTGACTGTTATTGGTTATTACAAGACAGAGATGAGTACAGATAAGAGTTGGCTAGTTTTTGAGCAATAATTGAAAAAACAAGTTTCCAGAGATGGAAGGTCTTCGAAGACTGGAATCAAATGCCTGTCTTGATCCATTAAACAATGTGAGATAAAATTGAAAAATTTTTTAGGATCCAGTAAAATTTGTCTATAGAATAAGTGACTTAGCTTTGCAAACTTCAGTTGTCCTAAGAGTAAAGCCCAAGCTCTTTGTCATTAATACCCTTTGTCTTATGTCTCCTTCTTTTTGGTATATATATATATATATATATATATATATATATATATATATGTTTAATATATATATTAAAAATACATATATATATTTTTCCCCCCGTTTACCTTAACTTCAGTTCTTCCACACTGATTTGAGTAAAGTGACCATTTATTAATTCCCAGCTTTTGAACTCTTAATTTTTCTCTTTGGAATGTCACCCTTTAATCTCTAAACTGTTAAAGCATAGTTATTCTGAGAATTGAGCTTCCCCTGTGGCTCAGCTGGTAAAGAATCTGCCTACAATGCAGGAGACCTGGGTTCAATCCTTGGGTTGGGAAGATCCCCTGGAGAAGGGAAAGTCTACCCACTCCAGTATTCTGGCCTGGAGAATCCCCATGGGCAGAGAAGCCTGGTAGGCTGCAGTCCATGGGGTCACAAAGAATAGGACATGACTGAGAGATTAAGCACAGCACAGCAGCAACATTGATATGAAATATTTCAAATCAGAAGTACATCAAAGATAAAGATATACTAACTTGGTAATCATTTATACATACCCAAATATATGAAAATATATGAAGTGTATATTACATACCTTCAACCAATCGTAAGTAAATATTCACATTTCATTACCATTTAACAATGAACAGTTTGAACGTATTGAATTTTGAATTCATATATAATATGTTAATTAAATTTCAATCAATAATGAACAGTAGGTTTTTAAATGCATTATCAGTCTGTAACAAATCTTTTCTTCTACATGTATGAATTTGTTCTCCTGCTTTACTTAACTGAGCTGAGCAGAAGAGAAAAGTTTTGCAGAAATACAAGTTCCTTGAGTAGCAGTAATTGAGTTGCCTCCATGAATCTTCCACAGCAGATAACAAATCCACTGGAAATCTGATTCCATAAAGTTAAGCAATGTTTGCAGTGATTTTCATGTAAAATCCTTGCAATGCTCAGCTGCTCCTTTTTTACTTTAATTGTGTAATTTGTTTCATAATGCATTTGTGCTTCATTTTCAACCAAATGTCAGTTCCCAAAACAGTGCTTTGAAATATCAACCTTAATGCAAATCCTGTTAGTTTTTGGGCTTTTCTTTGCCACACAAAATTCTAGTTGAAGGAAAAAGAAAAGTGTGACTGCCCGAAGGAATGACAGTATTCAGAAAGTATCTATATTTGATTTGTTTGTTTGTTTTGTTTCTTTAGTTGCTATACCATGTCTGACTCTTTTGTGACTCCATGAACTGTAGCCTTCCAGGTTCCTCTATCCATGGGATTCCCCAGGCAAGACTACTGGAGTGAGTTGCCATTTCCTTCTCCAGGGGATCTTCCCAACCCAGAGACTGAACCTTCATCTCCTGAATTGGCAGGCAGATAATTCACCACGGGCCACCAGCGAATTCCTATCTATATTTAATATCATATTTCAAATGATTCTGAGGATGTTTTGATCATTTGGAATTCTGTGGAAATTGAAGACATTTTCAGTCTAGAATGCTGTTGTTATTCTGCCAAGAAATACACTACAGCTGCAAAAGAGGAAAAAAGTTAATTTGTTAATATTTTTTACAAAGGGATCTGAGAATACAAAAACTTTTTGAACATTTTAAAGTTAACATTGAGAAATTTTTGATTTTTAAAGTTTTTTTTTTCTTTTAATAATAGAATATGCATATCTTTTTTGGAATCTAATTCAAATTATTCTAATAGATGCATAGACACACTCAGCTAAACAAATACACAGACTCCCATAGACACATGAACACGCACAGATACACATATTGACCTAAATACAGGTTGAAAGTGAAAGTGTTAGTCCCTCAGTCCTGTCTGACTCTTTGTGATCCCATGGACTATAGCCTGCCAGGCTCCTCTGTCCATGGGATTTCCCAGACAAGAATACTGGAGTGGGTTGGCATTTCCTTCTCCAGAGGATCCTCCTGACCCAGGGATACATGTTTTATAAACAAAATGAGATGATGGTCTATACAATGGAAAATGTGAATTTGGCACCCAAAGTAATTTGTGACTGTACAAGTAGTCTAAAAACCACTCATTGTTTGTTTAAAAAAAAAGAAAAAGAAAACCTCAGGAAAACTCTTGCATTAATATTTTAAAATTCATGTCTTTACATTTTTCAGATTTCGTTGTAATATCTGGTCTGAATTGCCTCCTTCAAATTCCATGTTTTATTTATGTATCTAACAGTATGAGCTATGAGCATTCACTACATATATATTAATCCACAAGTGTAAATGTAGCATTGTGTTAAATTGATTATAAACATAAATACAGGATAGGATCTCTGTAACTTACAGCCAGAAGTTGTTGAAACACTAGGACAATGTTTCATATTGGCTGGATTCCAGTATTTGTGGAGTTGTGCTTACTTAATACACGGGGCTGAGATCTTAAGTAAAATCACTATATATGTAAAAAGCCTTTCAGCCCAAAGCAGAGAGGTTTAACCTGAGACAGTGTACTCTGCCAGATTCGATTTGATGCCTTGTTCACCAAACCATCTGAAGTAATAGATTGTCTATTTTAAATGAAATGAAACAACACATTATCAAGTATGGAAGAATTCTTTGTTAGATGCTAATTCTGGATTTAAGACATCTGATTAATCATGTTTAGCAAAGAGTGGAATTATGTAGAAGAGGTAAGAAATTTCCCCATAGCAGGGGACACTGATTACAAAGGAAAATTGCACAGACTCAGTTAAAATAAACTATAAATGAAAATTTAAAAATGTAAAACAGAAAAAAGACAGCACTGCAGATAATCAATTTTGCTTACAGAATAGTTTTTGTTCAAGTTTATTTTTTCAAATAGACTAAAATAGCAGGATTATAATAAACTGCAAAACTCATAGTCTTTCTGTTTATGGAGATACTTTTACATAAAAGTTTGAAACATTAAGCAAAGCATAAGCAGATATAGAATAACAGCTCAATTTTAGTACATAAAGCAGACAAGCATACATATATTCTATTCATCTAAACACATTTTCAATTATTAGTATAATTATCTGGAATAATTTTATTGTATCACTTATGATTTAAACAATAATCATCTGAAAACTGTGAAGAAGTATGTTAATTTATAGAAGGGTAAATTCAATTCACAATCTACCTGTGCGTTAGCAATCAATATGGAATGTATATATAATCATAAAAATTTTTAATTTGACATTTTTAATACAAAAGTACTTTAATACAAAATCTATTTATTTCATCCAACTAAAAGCAGAGTTGTATTGAGAGGATATACAGAAAAAAGTCTTACAAAGGAGGTCATGAAGATCAATTTCTGGGTTTTAAGGTGTCAGTCTCCAGATGCTTGACTGGAACAAACAGCGGAGAAACCAAAATCATCCAAAATATTTGATTCTTTGGCTATTGCTAGGCTTCCCTGGTGGCTTAGATGGTGAAGAATGTACCTGCAATGCATGAGATCCATGTTCAGTCCTTGGGTCAGGAAGATCCCCTGGAGTAGGAAACGGCAACCCACTCCAGTATTCCTCCCTGGAGAATTCCATGGACAGAGGAGCCTGGCAGGTTTCCATGGGGTTACAATAAGTGGACATGACTGAGAAGCTAACATTTTCAAACTTTGACTATAGCTTCCGGAAAGATGTATGCACATGAAGACTGTGCTGCTTTTATTGGAAATAGAACGATTGATACTGAAGAGTGATCCCTGCTCTGCTGCTGCTGCTGCTGCTTCTGCTAAGTCGCTTCAGTCCTGTCCAACTCTGTGCGACCCCATAGACGGCAGTCCACCAGGCTGCCCCATCCCTGGGATTCTCCAGACAAGAATACTGGAGTGGGTTGCCATTTCCTTCTCCAATGCATCAAAGTGAAAAGTGAAAGTGAAGTCACTCAGTCGTGTCTGACTCTTAGCGACCCCATGGACTGCAGCCTACCAGGCTCCTCCATCCATGGGATTTTCCAGGCAAGAGTACTGGAGTGGGGTACCATTGCCTTCTTCAGATCCCTGCTCTAGATGACCTAAAGGTGGCAGAAATAGAGAAGGACCTTTGATTTGTGCTACTGGAACTATTCTGTCATCATTGGGATAGGATAATACTTCAGAATTCCTTCCCCTGGGGAAAACATTTTGATGAAGAACAGAAAAAAAAAATAGAGAAAATAAAATGCCTTTTTTCCTTTTCTTTAACATCATCTCATATGACTCCGACTAAAAATGAATTCTGAGTTTTGGGCATCCTGATTTTTTTTTTCTCTCTCTTAGAGGATTGCTCATAACCCTTACAAGGGCTTCCCTGGTGGCTTAGATGGTAAGGAATCTGCCTCCAATGCAGGAGACCCAGGTTTGATCCCTGGGTTGGGGAGAACCCCTGAAATAGGAAATGGCAACCCACTCCAGTATTCTTGCCTGGGAAATCTCAGGGACAGAAGCCTGGTGGGCTACAGTCCATGGAGTCACCAAGAGACGGACAGGACTGAGCAACTAACATTTTCCCTTTGGTCAACCCTTAGTATCCAGGTAGGTAATTCTTAGTTGCTGACTTATCACAGTTATAGGTGAATATGCTTCCCTGTAAACCGAGAACAGAAAGACATTGTCTGTATTTCTTCTTTGGAATGTTCACTCACTGGATACCACTACAGAAGTCTTTCTAAAAGAATCCTACTTCTAGTCTTCTAAGATTGTCTTTACAAATATGAATAATGTATGGAATGGACTAAGTACAGTAAAGTATGGAAAACAGATTTAGTTTTTTTCAATCACTCTCTTCCAATAGGTAAGGTATTTTAATCTTTCCCCAACCCTTGAATAGTTCTAGGATAGGCTTCAAATTTGTTTGGTCATTTTAACATGTTAGCTAAAGAATGATCTCATGTTGCCTGTGTCAATCTGTCTAAAAATCCTACCACACATCCAGTTTAAAGTAGCTTTTGGGAGTGCATTCTCCAATCCTGCGGACTGTCTTTTGCTTTACCAGTGGTGGGACCGAACACACCCAGAAACACCCCTTGCTCCAACCTCTGACCACCCTCCAAACTTTTCTGCCATTGCAACCATCAGAATCAGCCACTCAGCTGTCCTTCATCACTGAGAACAACCAACACCAATTTTTGAGCTTAATTTCTTATTAGCCATCATGAGCTCTCAGTTTTGTCAGAATTATTTCACTGCAGTGGAGGCCACTATCAACCACTTGGTCAAGATGCATCTGCGGAACCTCTATACCTACTTCTCACTGGACTTCTATTTTAACCTTGACAATGTGGCTCTGCAGGTTGTAGGCCAATTTTTCTGTGAATTGACTGTGGAGAAACCAAGTGTCTCTTGAAAGTGCAAAACCAGTGCTGTGGCCATGCCTTCTTCCTTGATATGCAGAGCCATCTCAGGATGAATGGGTAAAACCCAGGACACTGAGGAAGCCACCCTTGTCATGGGGGGGAACCTGAACCAGGCATTTTTGGATCTGCATGGCCTGGGTTCTGCCTATTGCAGACTCCCACCTCCGAGACTTTCTGGAGCCACTTCCTAGATGAGGAGGTGAAACTCATCAAGATGATGGGTGAGCCCTCTGACAAATCTCCACTAGTTGGTTGATTCCCAGGCTGGGTTAGGCAAGGATTTCTTAAGAAAGCTCATCCTCAAGCATAACTAGGAGCTTCTGGAGCCTGGGGACCTTTGAAGAGCCCCTGTGAATGTCAAGATTTCTGCCTGAAGCCTCTCGCTGCAGCTAATAGGCAGTTTTCTAACCACCCTGGAGACCTCTCTCAAGGTTTAGGCCAAATGGAAACAATACAGCTTTTTGCAGAAAAAAATAATAATAATAACTTCCATTTCTCCAAACTCAGAGTCTAGCAGAGAAATTTTGTAAATAGTAAATTGAATTTAATATTGTAAGTCATATATGTATAATGGTATCATACACATATATAAAGGCTCCATTATGCCTTACCTAATTGGCCAAAAATTATTTACACAAACTCAATAGACTTTCAAAGAACATACTATAAACAAATATCATTTATCAATAAGATGATACTTTACCAAGGTGACATTTAGCATTAATACACTACAGACTGGCATTTTCTCTCATATGTTCCTATCATACAATACAGTAGAAAGAGCATTAATGTACCTACCGTAAATTCTGAGCTTTATTGTGTTGTTTAGAAAATTAAATGATTGAACTTTCTTTGAATCTTGAAAGGTACTTAAAAAAAAAAAAACTTGTTTTTAAATAGTATTTTTTCATTATACTTTATTTTAAATAAACAGTTGTTTCAGTTCAGTTCAGTTCAGTCGCTCAGTTGTGTCCGACTCTTTGCAACCTGATGAATCGCAGCATGCCAGGCCCCCCTGTCCATCACCATCTCCTGGAGTTCACTCAGACTCATGTCCATCGAGTCAGTGATGCCATCCAGCCATCTCATCCTCTGTTGTCTCCTTCTCCTCCTGCCCCCAGTCCCTCCCAGCATTAGAGACTTTTCCAATGAGTCAACTCTTCACATGAGGTGGCCAAAGTACTGGAGTTTCAGCTTTAGCATCATTCCTTTCAAAGAAATCCCAGGGCTGATCTTCTTCAGAATGGACTGGTTGTAAACAGCTGTTTATATGTAATATAATGTAAACAGTTGTTTACCATATATCTAATTTATTTTTGTGTCCATATATTTGAAAACTTTCCCTGTATTTTACTTCAGTGGTTGAGAATTTTTTCAATTGTATATTTGTGCATAGTTGATTAATAAGGTTGTATTAGTTGCAGGTGTACAACAAAGTGACTCAGTTATACATGTATCTTTTCTTTTTCAAATTATTTTCCCATTTAGGTTATTACAAAATATTGAGCAGAGTTCCCTGGGTTCTACAGTAGTTCATTGTTGGTTATCTGTTTCAAATATAGTAGTCTATACATGTCAAGGAGAAGGAAATGGCAACCCACTCCAATAGTCTTGCCTAGAGAATTCCATGGACAAAGGAGCCTGGTGGGCTGCTGTCCATGGGGTTTCACAGAGTCAGACATGACTGACGTGACTTAGCATGCATGCATGCATTGGAGAAGGAAATGACAACCCACTCCAGTATTCTTGCCTGGAGAATCCAAAGGACAGAGGAGCCTGATGGGCTGCTGTCTATGGAGTCGCAGAGTTGGACACAACTGAAGTGACTTAGCAGCAGCAGCTTTCATGTCAATCCGTAACTCCCAGTCATTCCCTCCTCCCTACCCTTCCCATCTGGAAACAATAGTTCATTCTCAGATTCTGTGAGTCTATTTCTGTTTTGTAAATAAGTTAATTTGTACCATTTTTTTTTTTGCTTCGACATATATGCAATGCCATGCAATATTGTCTTACATCAGTACTGTCTTCTCTTTGACTGACATCACTTAGTGTGATAGTCTCCAGGTCCATCCACGTTACCACAAAAAGCAGTATTTCATTCTTTTCAATGGCTTAGCAGTATTCCACTGTGTGTATGTACCACATAATCTTTATCCATTCATCTGTTGACAGAAATGTAGGTTGCTTTCTTGTCTTGACTACTGTAAACAGCATTACAATGAACATAGTGGTTGACCTATCATTTAAAACCATGTTTTTCTTCAGATATATGTCCAGGAATGGGATTGCTGGATCATATGGTAGCTCTATCTTTATTTTTTTAAGAAAATCCCATACTGTTCTCCATAGTAGCTGTACCAATTTTCATTCTCTAAAATAGTCAGAGAGGGTTTCCTTTTCTACACACCCTCACCGGCATTTATTATTTTAGACTTTTTGATGATGGATATTCTGACTGGTATGTTGTAACATCTCATTGTAGTTTTGGTTTGTGTTTCTCTAAGAATTGCAATGTTAAGCATCTATTCATGTGCTTCTTGGCCATCTGAATATCTCCTTTGTAGAAATGCCTATTTAGGTGTCCTGCCTATTTTTTGACTGAGTCATTTTTTTTAGTTTGTTTGTTTAGATTGAGCTACATGAGCTGTTTGTAAATTTTAGAGATTAATCCTTGTTGGTAACCTCATTTCCAAATATTTTCTCCCATTTTGTGGGTTGTCTTTTCATTTTGTTCATGGCTTCCTTTGCTGAGCAAAAGCTTCTGAGTTTGATTATGTCCCACTTGTTTATTTTTGTGTTTATTTTCATTGCTATGGGGGATGCATTGAAAAATATATTGCTGTGATTTATGTCAGAGAGTGTTCTGCCTATTTTTTCTTCTTTTTTTTTTTTATAGTAACTGCTCTTACAATTGATCTTTAATACATTTTGAATTTATTTTTCTCTATGATGTTATAGAATGTTCTAATTTCTTTTTTTTTTTTTACATGTAGTTGTCCATTTTTCCCAGCATGCTTTACTAAAGAGATTGTCTTTCTTGCATTGTATAGCCTTGTCTCCTTTGAGATAGATTAACTGGCCATAGGTGTGTGAGTTTGTTTCTGGGTTTTTTATCGTATTCCATTGATCTATATTTCTGCTTTTGTGACAGCACTGTGCTCTTTTGATGATTGTAGCTTTGTTGTACAGTTCGTAGTCAGGGAGCCTGATTCTTCCAGCTCCATTTTTCTTTTTTAAGATTGGTTTCGCTATTTGAGGTCCTTTATATCTCCATACAAGTTTTAAGAGTTTTTTTTTTTTTTTTTTTTAACCGATTACCATTGGTAATTTGATAGGGATTGCATGGAATCTATATATTGCCCATTTTGGCAATATTGATTTTTCCAACCCAAGAACATGGTATATATCTTTCCATCTGTTTCTGCCATATTTGATTTCTTTCACCAGTGTCTTCTTAATAAGTAAAAGAGTACAGTTCTTTTGTCCCCTTAGGTGGGTTTATACCTAGATATTTTATTCTTTTTGATGTGATGGGGTTGGCCAAAGAGTTCCTTTGGCTTTTAAGTAAAAATAAAAGACACATAATTTTCACTAAAACTTTATTGAACAATATATTCACTCTTTTGTTCCATTACCTTCTTCAGGCTGCAAGGTCGTGGTTCTTGATCCTACTATCTGCCCACTGGTGGACTTGGTTGTCTAGGAGGCTTGAAAAGGTTTCTTTGTAGAAGCCTTCCTGGTAGAAGGGTCTGGTTCCTACCTGATTGTGGGTGGAACTGAGACTTTTCCAATGGAGCTTATCTCTAGTGGTCAGAGCTGTTTTCTCTGAAAGACTTTAAGCCACCTGTCTGCTGATGGATGGGGCTGTGTTCCTGACCTGTTTGTAATTTGGACTGAGGTGTTCCAGCATTAGAGCCGACAGGCTTCGGGGTAGGGATAGGACTTGGGGAAGGAATGACAGCCTCCTGGAGGGTTCTTGCCAATGAATACTTGCTGGAAATCCCACTGCCAGTGTCTCTGTTCCTTCAATGAGCCACTGCTGCCTTGCCTTCTCTGCAGACCCTCCAATACTAGCAGGTAAGTTTAGCCCAGGCTCTTATGAAGTCTCCACTTTCTTAGCTGGATCCTGGTGCACACTAGCCCTTGTGAGCACCTTCCAAGAGTGGAGCTTTGGTTTATCTCTGTAGAATTCCTGTGATTAAACTTTATTTATCTTTAAAGCCAGATTTCCTGGAGGTTCTTCCTCCTGTTGCCAGACCCACAGGCTGTGAATCCTGGCCTGGAGCTCAGGACTTTCACCCCTTGGGAGAACATTCATGGTATAATTATTTTCCAGTTTGTGGGTCACTAACTCAGGGAGTACAGGATTTGATTTTATCATGATTTCACTTCTCTTACCATCTTTCTGTGGCCTCCTCTTTGTCTCTGGGTGTAAGGTATCTCTCTCGGTAGTTTGCAGCCTTATTTTTTTGTCAATCATTGTTCAGCAGTTAATTGTGATTTTAGATTTTTTTTTTGTAGAAAGAAATGAGATCTTGTCCTTCTTTTCAACCTTTTTGCCAGCAAGTCCTAATTGTGAAGCTCCACCTGTGGTTCTGCACAACTTTGCGCACTGTCTGTGTCACCATCTGATCTCAGAGCAGAGCTCCTGTGTCTGCCACCAACTGCCATGAACAGATCTTACATTTCATTGTCTCTCATTACTTCTTTGATTTCTTTTCCTGATTTTGAGTCAATGCAACTGATGAAATGTCAAAAGAATCAAATATTTTCCATCCAAAGGAGTTCTTGAAATTTCTTCTAATAATCAAGAATCCCTCGTTTTCTGTCTTATTCATAGTGACATTGATAGAACATCTCCATGACTTGACTCCACCTCCTGACTCCCAGAGAGAGAATATTAGCAATGCAGTTTTATTTTCATCCAAAGATGTTCCTGACAATGAATAATGTCAACTTCATTGAAAATGATAATACACTTATTTAAATGTAGGAAGTAAAGTGACTGGCAATGATCACCCTTTAATTCAAGTTTAACATCTAGTGACAAATTTGATGGGAATCAATACAGCAGAGCAGTCTTTCTTGATTTAGTTATCCCACTTTGCTGCAATTATATTGCATTTATAACCTTGCTTGTTTATACACTGTTAAGATTGTGTAGGAGAGTTTTGCCTGAAAACAAATGAGGATTTTTTTCTTTGCAATTTCCATTTTTAAGACCTTTGCATCAGCACATGGCTCATAATGCCCTGATCTAGAAGTAATAGTTTTATCATATAAGAAATTCTCTGAGTAAATATTAAGAAACATACCTATAGCTACCTCTGGCAAGGCATAAGTGAATTAAATGAAATATACTATAATAACCTGGTCAGCAACTATAATTTAAAACAAAAGTGAAGAATAAATACCTATGATCAAGATGAAACTAGAGAATATATATATTATATATATTATTCTTGGTTGATAGTTTTATGCCTTTCTATTTTCCATTTAATGAAATCTGAAACATGAAATTACCTTTAAAAATATTCAAGATAAAACTAGATTTGCATAACCAGTCATGACAAATAGGAAAACTATAAGCATTCTTGATCATTCTTTAATTCAAACCACATAAAATATATATTGTGATTAAAACATGCAGAAGAATAATTTGGTTTTTTTTTAAGCTACAGCAAATAAAAGCCAAAATTAATCTAGTGGTTGCATATGCTAAATGAACCTGTACATTAAGTCCTAATTAATAGAATGGGATAGGCAAGTTTTAAATCAAAATTCGAATGCTTTTTGTGCAGTAATATGCTAACGGGAAGCATACATCCTTATTTGGTGGCTATATTATGAGAAATTAAGTCCCATTCTTTTTCTTTATAGGATTAGAATAGTAGTACCCATGATCAGACAAATTTCATTCCAAATCCCTATTTCAGCCAGTTAGTTTAATTTACATTAAGACAATGATCAAGACAATCAAATTAGGAAGTCTGTGGATCAGCTATCTCTTGATTGTCTTCTCAGTCAAGGAAATTACAGTGACTTAAAGTAAAGATAAAAGTATCAAAACAAAATTAACCCTGGAATGTCAATCCATTCTCTTATTACAAAGTCTCTATTCAGTTCAGTTGCTCAGTCGGGTCTGACTCTATGTGACCCCATGGACTGCAGCCCACCAGGCCTCACTGTCTATCACCAAATCCCGGAGTTTACTCAAACTCTTGTCCATTGAGCTGGTGATGTTATTCAACCATCTTATCCTCAGTAGTCCCCTTCTCCTCCTGCCTTCAATCTTTCACAGCATCAGGGTCTTTTCAAATGAGTCAGTTTTTCGCATCAGGTGGCCAAATTATTAGTTTCAGCTTCAGCATCAGTCCTTCCAATGAATATTCAGGACTGATTTCCTTTACAATGGATTGGTTGGATCTCTAAGGGACTCTCAAGAGTCTCCTCCAACACCACAGGTCAAAAGCATCAATTCTTTGACGCTCAGCTTTCTTTATAGTCCACCTCTCACATCCATACATGACCTAGTGGTAAAACCATAACTTTGACTAGGTGGACCTTTGTTGGCAATGTCTCTGCTTTTTAATAAGCTGTCTAGGTTGGTGATAGCTTTTCTTCCAAGGAGCAAGCGTCTTTTAGTTTCATGGCTGTAGTCACCATCTGCAGTGATTTTGGAGCCCAAGAAAATAAAGTCTGACACTGTTTCCACTGTTTCCCCATCTATTTGCCATGAAGTGATGGGACCAGATGCCATGATTTTAGTTTTCTTAATGGTGAGCTTTAAGCTAATTTTTTCACTCTCCTCTTTCACTTTCATCAAGAGACTCTTTAGTTCTTCACTTTTGGCCATAAGTGTGGTATCATCTTCATATCTGAGGTTATTGATACTTCTCCTGGCAATCTTGATTCCAGCTTGTATTTCATCCAGTCCAGCATTTCTCATGATGTACTCTGCATAGAAGTTAAATAAGCAGGGTGATAATATGCAGCCTCGACATACTTTTCCCTATTATTAGGGTTGCTTTTTAAAAATTTCTTTGTTTTTTTAGTTTTATATTTTTTAATTTACTTAAATAATATTCTTTTGAAAAGTTTTATTTTAAATAAGTCATCTAAACCACATAATATTTAGCTCTGTTAATAAATTTTTAAGAAGCATTGGATTCGCATTATAATTTTCCAATAGATAGAAACTAAACATGTTGACAACATGTTTATTCTGCTAGATAAAGCACAAAGAAAAGTTTACACACATAGCTTAAGATATAAAATTTAAAATTGTTTTCCTAAATATTTTCCCCCATTTGTGAGCATTAGAGTTTTTTCTTCCTAATACAACTTCTTGATTTGAGGGAAATAAATATTTCACATCAATTTTTCTGAGTTCAGTGACTTTTCCACTCTTCTGGAGACTTTCCAGCTTCTGCATGTCCCTAAACCCAAATAATCTTCAAGACAGAAGTTTGGCAAAAGAACTTTAGAATTCAGCATAGAATTTCAGCTACTCTGGTTTTTGTTTTGTTTTGTTTTGTTTTTTTGAGTCATCTTTATCTTTGAGTTGACTAGAAGATAGTAGTTCTGCACTAGAGTAAATTAGGAATGCACTAGTACAAAACTACTAACTGTTTGATAGATTTTAACAACCCATTTACTTGAGAATCTAGACATATATTCTTCTGTTTTATCAATATAAACATGGTATTTTGTTTTCATTGTCCTGTCTCTTCTGCATTATTTCTTATAGGTCTTAGGTTATTTTACTGCTTTCGCCATTTAAAAATTGCCTGGATTGAATGATTTTAAGAGTTTTGTTGCTGTTTATTTGCTAAGGCATGTTTGACTCTTTTGTGACCCCATGGACTATAGCTGCCAGGTTCCTCTGTCCATGGGATTTTCTAGGCAAGAAAACCAGAGTGAACTGTCATTTCCTTCTCTGGGGAATCTTCCCAACCCAGGGATTGAACCTGGGTCTCTTGGATTCTTTACAACTGAGCCACCTGGGAAGCCCCATTTTTGAGAATTACCCACCTGCATACTTATCACTATGATTTGAAAATTTAAGTCTTACTTGTGTGTCAATTTTTATAATTAAAATTATTGCAAATATACTTTTAGAATTTTCCTAGTGCTATAAATAGATATTCTAAGAGACAGATCGTATTAATACAATAATTATTAGACAGTTTACTCATATATAAATTATTTCATTGTGAGCTATTACAAAGTAATATTTTGGGATTTCTCAACTCTGATTGTTCCGCATGCTTAGTTTTTAACTAATTTCCTATAATTTATGTTATATTTGCAATATTCTCTAACATATGAAAAATCCAATCTATGCTTTTTAAGTAACATTTTCAAGGGTTAAAAATTTTAACTTAATTTTCTGTACAAACTTTAAAAGGTTTAGTTGAATTCAATAATATATATATATATTTTTTTTTCTTTATGCTTTCTTTCTTTCTTTCCTTATTTTCTTCTTTATTTCATTTTTAAGAGTGTTTGTTGACTGCCTATAATATCTTACATGCTGATGTAAGCAAATGAGATACAAAGATAAAAAAAATTAAAAAGCCCCTGCTTTCTAGGAGCCTTATTCCTAATTAAAAAAAAAAAAAAAAAGGTCAGTAGATGTAGATTATGGAGGGTCTTGAATGCCTGAAGCTTGATTGCCATGAGGTTACTGAGTATATCAAAAACAAGAGCCTAGTATTTGAAATCTTTAGTCATTATTAGCCCTACTTCACCTGCAAGGACCTGAGTTTAAGAGTCCACCTCAGTCATCCTGATGCTACTTCCCTGTACCCATGCCACCCTCTATGCCAGTTCCCACCACTGAGTTAAATCCCCTGAGCAAAACCAGCCTTAACCAGAGAATGAGCACATGTGAGCTTCTTCTTTGGGCTTCCCCTGTGGCTCAGCTAGTAAAGAATCTGCCTACAGTGTGGGAGACCAGGGTTCGGTCCCTAGGTTGGGAAGATCCCCTGGAGAAGGGATAAGGCTACCCACTCCAGTATTCTGGCCTAGAGGACTCCATGGACTATATATAGTCCATGAGGTCACAAAGAGTCAACACGACTGAGTGACTTTCACTTCACTTTACTTTGGCTTGATACCTGTGAAGTGGAGCCTCTTGGAAAGTATGTCCCATCTGTGGTTGACTGTACAATAGGTTTGCCCTGCTAAAGGACAATTTTGCTTTATCAGAGCATCCAGCAAGAGATCATAGTGATAATTACCTAAGAGAAGAGCAATGAACTCCACTGGAAAGACATTCCTGAGCTCATGGTGGGCAGGATTAGGAATTACACTGAGTTGGATACAGCTAGAGTCAATGCCTTCCTCTCCTGAAAAGTTATCTCTGCCAAGTACCTGAAATCTCCCCACAATTCTAGCAGGTGGGGCATCCTGAACGGTGTGTTGAGTCAGCCCTGTGAGGGTTACAACATTAGCTTCCTTGTTCAGTAATGACATCTGTTCAGATGAAGAATTTGCCTCTCACTTCAAAAACCTCAGCTCTCCATAAATAAATACATAAGCAATTAGGGGAAAAAACAAAAACAAAACAAAACATACAATAAGGCATACAAAAGTCTGAGACACTTACTCCACTCAACCCCTGAGATGGTATTATTATACCTATTTAATAGTCAAGCAAATTGATTCTCAGAGATATGGAAGCTAAGAATAGCCTCAGGTAAGCAGCTACTGAGAGACTAGAAAGTGAAAATGGCTTTCAGAGACTCAAGAGTTTGCTCAAAACTGTCATGTTAAAGTGCTCCCCCACTTAGCCCAACTCACCAGCTCCGTAATCATAGAAAGAGAAAGACTGTAATGAAAGGGCCAAGAGAAGTACTAGTGAAGAGTATCACTAAAGGTCTAAGTGTCAGACAGCACATCTGTGGTTGTCTTTTGTACAAGTGTCCCGGGAATTTTCAATATGAATCTGCTAAAAAGAGGGAGAAAGGAATTTTAAAGTAAGTCAAGACACTCAGAAGTACATGCTTGTCTGTGCTCACTGCCTTCCAAAGCATTTTATTTAACTGTCCAATCTCAATAAATGTTTAATGAGGTCTAGTACTGTACCAGATGCATTGTATTAAAGATAAATATAATGACATGAAGTACAGTCTCTACCCGTTTGAGGTGAACAATCTAAATACTTCTAAGGAATTTGCTAAGTTGTGTCTGACTCTTTTGAGAGTCCCTGGACTGTAGCCTGTCAGGTTCCCCTGTTCATGGTATTCACCAGGCAGGAATACTGGAGTGGGTTGACATGCCTTCCTCCAGGGGATTTTCCCAACCCAGGAATGGAAACCACGATTTTGTTTTTTGTCTTTAATATAACTTTATTTATTTCAATTGGAGGCTAATTACTTTACAATATTGTATTGGTTTTGCCATACATCCACATGAATCTGCCATGGATGTGCATGTGTTCCCCATCCTGAACCTCCCTCTCAACCTCCCTCCCCATACCATCCCTCTGGGTCATCCCAATGCACCAGCCCTGAGTGTCCTGTATCATGCATGTGACTGGTGATTCATTTTGCATATGATATTGTACATGTTTCAACGCCATTCTCCCAAATCATTCCACCCTCTCCCTCTCCCACAGAGTCCAAAAGACTGTTCTATACATTTGTGTCTCTTTTGCTGTCTCACATACAGGGTTATTGTTACCATCTTTCTAAATTCCATATATATGCGTTGCTGCTGCTACTGCTGCTAAGTCGCTTCAATCTTGTCCTACTCTGTGAGACCCCATAGACGGCAGCCCACCAGGCTCCTTCGTCCCTGGAATTCTCCAGGCAAGAACACTGGAGTGGGTTGCCATTTCCTTCTCCAATGCATGAAAGTGAAAAGTGAAGTCTCTCAGTTGTGTCTGACTCTTCATGACACCATGGACTGCAGCCTACTAGGCTTCTCAATCCATGGGATTTTCCAGGCAAGAGTACTGGAGTGGGTTGCCATTGCCTTGTCTGATATATGCATTAGTATAGTATTGATGTTTTTCTTTCTGGCTTACTTCACTCTGTATAATAGGCTCCAGTTTCATCCACCTCATTAGAACTGATTCAAATGATTCTTTTTAATGGCTGAGTAATATTCCATTGTGTATATGTACCGCAGCTTTCTTATCCATTTGTCTGCTGATGGACATCTAGGTTGCTTCCATGTCCTGGTTATTATAAACAGTGCTGCGATGAACATTGTGGTTCACGTCTCTTTCAATTCTGGTTTCCTCGGTGTGTATGGCACAGCAGTTTTTTATATCTCCTGCAATGACAGGCAGATTCTTTACCACTAGTGCCACCTGTGAAGCCCTGTGTTTGGGTTGAGTTAGGCAGCTTGTATTTTCAGTTGAGTCATCTAAATCGGGAGAAACTTCATCTGGACCTGAAGTATATTAAAATCACCTGGACTTTGAACCTCATATTATGATTAGATTAGACTATGGGGGTTAATTTCCTGCAGAGGGAAATAATTATATTTTCATTTGGGAAAGAAATGAATATTTAAGACTAAGAAAGCAGACTGTCAAATCAGGTTTTTTCTGCAGTCATCTTCTCCTTCCTGCATTAGACTATTTTACTTCCTATCTTTGCCATGCCTTATTCTTGAGCTTGGCTATGTGTGCTTTTTATTTTCCCCCTTGGTAGATTATACATGTGTTTTAAGTCTTGAATGTGTCTCTGTAGATTGATCCAACTTTTTGCATCTTCAGCCATCAAAAGAGGTTTGCTTCTTTTACCTGAAATTCAGAATATGAAGACATAAGAGGTGGAACCAAATAAAGTCATTGCCAACTTGCAAAGTTGTGAATGAAAGATAAGTGTGACTATAACCATAAAGTCTGTTATTACAAAAACAGCTTTCTTATAGACCACTCTGTATGATGATATTTTTCTCTCATATTAGTTTGTAACTTTGTGTGTGTTCATTTTAGTTGTAGTTCTCATCCAGATTTATATTTACTTTTTTCTTTGTGTATTTCTTATTTTAACTATGATGCCCGCTAACCCACCCATTTCAACAAAGACGTGGACTACTATTCCTACTCTGATCCTAAAGCCTAGAATAACTAACTGTACAGTAGACATGCAAAAGTATTGTTAAAGTAATCATGATTGAAAGAATCTTCTATCTAACAGGGTTGTTTCTCATATACAAATACATATGATAAATATATACATAACTCAAAGAGAAGTTCACAGTATATTAAAACAAGCCATGAAAGCTAATCTTGCATTTTATTTCAATTTAGATGTGTTTAAACCTTATCTTCATATGTGGGGTTCAAGGTATTTAATGGCAGTGGCTATGAATCACATATCTGATATTGTTTGTATTTCCCAAACCTCATAATGTTTTAACAGTTTAGTCTTTTTGTTTTACTTTAAAAAGAAAGTTGACTAGTCTTTTTGATACTGGATGTCTACAAATGTTTTTTACAGGATTTCATTTTTTCTGGTCATCCTGTCTAGTATTTCCACTGGTATGAAACCAATGCATCTCACTGAAGTGATTATGAAATGACATGAAGAAATATTACATCTATTCGCTGAAGCATTTTCTTCATGGCTTCAGTTGTTTCTTCTTTATCATCCAGTGCCATTCTGAGTCTTTGGGGCTTCCAATCACTCCATTATGGAATTCTAAATACTTCTTTCACTAGGATTTTAGCCCCTGTAGAGAAACAACCTGGTAGAATCTGGGCTAGTTATGCTTTCCTATGATATAAAGCCACTGTTTATGGACTACATTATGCCCACATAGCAGATTAACTTTTATATTTTATATATTTCCTAGGGGTGGAAATACAATTTTTTTTCTCTGATAAGATTCAGTTAAATACTTTCAAATTTTCAAGTTAAACTGGTCTTATTCTTATATGAGCATATAATAATAGGTATACATTGTGAATAGTAAAATATACCACCATCCCTAAAATTGATATGTTTTTAGAGTTTCTAGCTTTGCACACATTTGTTCCTGTGGTCTCAACACATCTATTAGATAGTTCAGTCATGTCCAACTCTTTGCAACCTCATGGACTATAGCCTTCCAAGCTCCTTGATTGATGGAATTTCCTAGGCAAGAATACTGGAGTAGATTGCCACTTCCTTTTCCAGGGATCTTTCTGACACAGGGATTAAACCTTCATCTCCTATGTCTCCTGCATTGGCAGGTAGATTACCACAGAGACACAAGGTAAGCCAATTAGACAGATATAAGTAGCACCATTTCAGAAATAAGAAAATCAAGAATTACAGAATTTGTCAGGATTTTAAAACCATGCAAGATAGACAGATAAATATATAGAATGAATATATACAAGCTATTACCAAACTTCTGCTGCTGCTAAGTCACTTCACTCATGTCCGACTCTGTAGGAAATTACATATGAAAGGCAATGATATTTTTATATCTACTTTGTGGCACTATTCACATTCTTTACTATAGAAAAATATTCATGGGAATCATTATAACCATCTTTTCTTAACAATAGGACAATAAAAGTTTCATTTTAACAAAGTACAAATATTTTGAACATTTTCTATAGTAATTTATCTGAAGCAGAATATTTCTACTCAGTTAAAAAAGCTGTCATATGTTTCTCTCAGTGAAATTTATTCATCTCTGTTCAACTGACCATGTTTTTTTTTTTTTTTTTTTTGTCAATGAAATATGTATGGTGGTAAGAAGCATCATGAACCACCTTGTGGATCACTGATTGTGTTCTCTTACAGATCAATGTCTCTGATCACGGAAGCCTGAATTTACATTGAAGATCCCATCAGTACTGAATTTACAGTAAGGTCCCATCAACCTCAACCCTTACTGATTTCAGTAAGCTGCATTACTTTAAGCTTGGTCTCATATGACACAGTGATGGCACATAAAATATTGAAAACTAACTGAAATTTTTATTTATTTGGATTAAATCTAATTAAATGTGTAGCTGTAGGGTCTGGTATTGCCTACATTCTGAGAGTCAAATTGTAGGAAAGGGTTATTAATCTCAAGAATGGTAAAAATAGATTTAAAATATATTGATTTATAAAATAAACAAGTCATATCCTAAGGTCACTTCCTCATACATGCTAAATGCATTTTCATGAATGTTTTCTGATTTGTTATTTAAAAATTTTGACACTCTACATCCAAATTTCAGTCCAATGAAATGGGAGATATGTCTTTGTAAAATTTACTAAATTAAACTTTACCAAAACAATATTTAAAATTTTCCAAAACACACAAACTCACTTCAAATAAAATATATCCAAAAATATAAAATGATTTAAATGAGATTCTCAACATGTCTCTTTAGATGGAAATGTTATAAACTTTATATATATATATATATATAAATTACTTTTCAATAGCTATTATTAATTTTTTTTAGATTTAAAATACATTCAGTTCAGTTCAGTCACTCAGTTGTGTCCAACTCTTTGCAACCCCATGAATCGCAGCATGCCAGGCCTCCCTGTCCATCACCAACTCCTGGAATTTACGCAAACTCATGTCCATCGAGTCAGTGATGCCATCCAGCCATCTCATCCTCTGTGGTCCCCTGCTCCTCCAGTCCCCAATCCCTCCCAGCATCAGAATCTTTTCCAATGAGTCAACTCTTCGCATGAAATGGCCAAAGTATTGGAGTTTCAGCTTCAGCATCAGTCCTTCCAATGAATATTCAGGACTGATATCCTTTAGGATGGACTGTTTGGATCTCCTTGCAGTCCAAGGGACTCTTAAGAGGCTTCTCCAACACCACAGTTCAAAAGCATCAATTCTTTGGCTCTGAGCTTTCTTCACAGTCCAACTCTCACATCCATACATGACCACTGGAAAAACCATAGCCTTGACTAGACAGACCTTTGTTGGCAAAGTAATGTCTCTGCTTTTCTATATGCTATCTAGGTTGGTCATAACTTTCCTTCCAAGGAGTAGCATCTTTTAATTTCATGGCTGCAGTCACCATCTGCAGTGATCTTGGAGCCCAGAAAAATAAAGTCTGACACTGTTTCCCCATCTATTTCCCATGAAGTGGTGGGACCAGATGCCATAATCTTCATTTTCTGAATGTTCAGCTTTAAGTCAACTTTTTCACTCTCCACTTTCACTTTCATCAAGAGGTATTTTAGTTCCTCTTCACTTTCTGCCATAAGAGTGGTGTCATCGGCATAGCTGAGGTTATTGATATTTCTCCCAGCAATCTTCATTCCAGTTCGTGCTTCTTTCAGCCCAGCGTTTCTCATGATGTACTCTGCATATAAATTAAATAAGCAGGGTGACAATATACAGCCTTGACGTACTCCTTTTCCTATTTGGAACCAGTCTGTTGTTCCATGTCCGGTTCTAACCTTTGCCTTGTCTCCTGACCTGCATATACGTTTCTCAAAAGGCAGGTCAGGTGGTCTGGTATTCCCATCTTTCAGAATTTTCCACAGTTTATTGTGATCCACACAGTCAAAGGCTTTGGCATAGTCAGTAAAGCAGAAATAGATGTTTTTCTGGAACTTTATTGCTTTTTCCATGATCCATCAGATGCTGGTAATTTGATCTCTGGTTCCTCTGCCTTTGTAAAACAGCTTGAACACCTGGAAATTCACAGTTCACATACTGCTGAAGCCTGGCTTGGAGAATTTTGAGCGTTCCTTTACTAGCGTATGAGATGAGTGCAATTGTGTGGTAGTTTGAACATTCTTTGGCATTGCCTTTCTTTGGGATTTGAATGAAAACTGACCTTTTCCAATCCTGTGGCCACTGCCGAGTTTTCCAAATATGCTGGCATATTGAGTGCAGCACTTTCACAGCATCATCTTTCAGGATTTGAAATAGCTTAACTGGAATTCCATCAGCTCCACCATCTTTGTTCATAGTGATGCTTTCTAAGGCATCCTTGCCTTCACATTCCAGGATGTCTGGCTCTAGGTGAGTGATCACACCATCGTGATAATCTTGGTCATGAAGATCTTTTTTGTACAGTTCTTCTATGTATTCTTTGAACCTCTTCTTAATATCTTCTGCTCTGTTAGGTCCATATTAGTAACATTCAAAAAAATTTTAAAAAAAGGTTTCTCTAAAATCACAAATGTGCTCTATAAAATGTATATAACTTTTGTTTGTGAAATATATCAACACGTCAATCATTTTTACCAGGCTTTATCTTTGTAAATTTTCCCAAATGAGTTTAGTCAATTGAAGAATAATGAGTTACGATTTTATAGGCAAATCAAATTTGACAAGGCCTGTGTTGCTTAATATCCTCAATAAAAATAGTTGCAACAAAAGACACTAGAAGTTATATTGCCTGCAGTGCCTCTGATCATTAACGTGTGGATCGTAGCAACAAATCAATATGATAGATGTGGTCTATTTGACAGGAGGCTAGAGAATTCCAAAAATATAAACACTATTATTAAAAAGATGCTTTGATATGAACATAGGCAAGTTAACTATTAATGAGATTTTTGTGAATAGATTAATTTACCTTAAATAGACACACCCCTCATAGTAAAAAAGTAAATTTATAGAAATAAAAATTCTACAGCATAGGCAAGTACTTCTGAAGTACATTTAAATTACATAAATATTGAACACAGCAGTGTTAGCTCCAGAAGAATTTGGAGCCATTTCATTAGCATTTAGGAAATAAGAAATGCTTTCTGCTTACTTTGTTGACCTGTATTTCTCTCATGTCTCAGATAAGTATGGTGAACCTTTTTGTTTGCTCTTTTTCTTCTTTGAGACTAATTCAAGCCATATTATTGAATTCTGCTGCATCTGACACAAGTTCTGCTTTTTTCCCTTTTCACCAAAGAATTTAAAAGACTTTACCAGATGTATTTACAGACTTACACAAGTATTTTCAGTAGATTCATGAAAAGCCATGAAGTCTAACCAGTGCATTATTAGAGAAATCCTGAATGTATTGGTTTTAACTCATGTTCCATCCTGTCAGGCAACGGTTAATTGCTGCTCTGAAGTTTACAACCAGGCCAAAGATGCTTGGAATAACTCCAGATTTCCATTCTTGCAGTGCTAACATACAGAATATGCAAGCTGAAAAAATGAAATAATAATCATAAGTTTTTACATTGTTTTCAGAATTGTTTACTGGGACTCTTCTGGTCTAGGAATTGCAACTTCACTGGCAAAAATATTCTTAGCATGTATGCCAGTAGTAGATTGTGAAAAGCATGGTGTATAAAGAGATCTTGCAGAAGGAAATGGAAATCCACTCCACTATTCTTGCCTAGTAAATCCCATGAGCAGAGGACCCTAGTAGGCTACCGTCTGTGGGGTCACAAGAGTCAAACATGACTTAGCAACTAAATCACCAGCATCACCATAAAGAAGTCTAGAAGAAAGATATGATTTCCCTGAACTAAAGAGGTCTCACCCTCTTCAAATTTGTCTTTTTGACAGAGAGATGACCAGCAGAGTGAAGTCACTAGGAAACTGTGGTTGACATGTTGTGGGGTTTCCCAGGACAAATCTCCCCCTCCCCCTGAGTTGCTTTGTTTCTTTATACTGTCTCAGTTCAGTCACTCAGTCATGTCCTACTCTTTGTGACCCCATGAACCAGGCACGTCAGGCCTCCCTGTCCATCACCAACTCCCAGAGTCTATCCAAACCCATGTCCATTGAGTCACTGATGCCATCCATCCATCTCATCCTCTGCCATCCCCTTCTCCCCCTGCCCTCAATCTTTCCCAGCATCAGGGTCTTTTCAAATGAGTCAGCTCTTTGCATCAGGTGGCCAAAGTATAAATGTAACTATACTGGTATAAGAGATTATCAATGAATCTTTTGGTCAATTCTAACTCTAGGTCCACTGATGTAGATTTGATGGGCCTGTATGAATTTTTAAATAACAGAGAGCATGCTCTCTCAAATATGTTTCCCTAGAGATGTCTTTCAATTTTTAATATTTTTAAGTCCATGCTTATAGTATTATGGATGTTTTCTTATATTTCCAAGATGAGTTAAATTACACAGCAGTACTATATTAGGATGCATTTATTATTTTCCAGATCTATGTTCCATCATAATGAAATTGTTCAGTCCAGAAATCTTGCTGAGATACTGAAAAGTGGTAGGGTTGGTTAAAGCCTGGATAAATCTGGTTCCCTTATCCTGAAATATAGCCTGCAATATAAAGGGGTCAAGTCCTGGAGAAAGCTTCCTCAGAGATCAATGCAAAGAAATAGAGGGAAACAATAGAATGGGAAAGACTAGAGATTTCTTCAAGAAAATTAGAGATACCAAGGGAATATTTCATGCAAGGATGGGCACTATAAAGATAGAAATGATATGGGCAGGCCTAACAGAAACAGAAGATATTAAGAAGAGGTGGCAAGAATACACAGAAAAACTATACAAAAAAGATCTTCATGATCCAAATAATCATGATGGTATGATCACTCACCTAAAGCCAGACATCCTGAAATGTGAACACAAGTGGGTCTTAGGAAGTATCTCTATGAACAAAGCTAGTGGAGGTGATAGAACTGCAGTTGAGCTATTTCAAATCCTAAAAGATGATGCTGTGAAAGTGCTGCACAAAATATGCCGGCAAATTTGGAAAATTCAGCAGTGGCCATAGGACTGGAAAAGGTCAGTTTTCATTCCAATCCAAAAGAAAGGCAGTGCCAAAGAATGCTCTGTGCTATGCTAAGTCACTTCAGTCGTGTCCGACTCTGTGTGACCCCATAGATGGCAGCCCACCAGGCTCCCCCATCCCTGGGATTCTCCAGGCAAGAACACTGGAGTGGGTTGCCATTTCCTTCTCCAATGCATGAAAGTGAAAAGTGAAAGTGAAGTCCCTCAGTCGTGTCCGACTCTTAGTGACCCCATGGATTGCAGCCTAACAGGCTCCTCTGTCCATGGGATTTTCCAAGAAAGAGTACTGGAGTGGGGTGCCATTGCCACTACCGCAAAATTGCACTCATCTCACATGCTAGTAAAGTAATACTCAAAATTCTCCAAGCTAGCCTTCAACAGTACGTGAACCATGAACTTCCAGATGTTCAAGCGGATTTAGAAAAGGCAGAGGAACCAGAGATCAAATTGCAAACATCCATTGGATAATCAAAAAAACAAGAGAGTTCCAGAAAAACATCTACTTCTGCTTTATTGACTGTGCCAAAGCCTTTGACTATGTGGACCACAACAAACTTTGGTAAATTCTTCAAGAGATGGGAATACCAGACCACCTGACCTGCCTCTTGAGAAATCTGCATGTGGGTCAGGAAGCAACAGTTAAAACTGGACATGGAACAACAGACTGGTTCCAAATTAGGAAAGGAGTACATCAACACTGCATATTGTCACCCTGTTTATTTAACTTACATCCAAAGTACATCATAAGAAACCGTGGGCTGGATGAAAGATTGCCAGGAGAAATATCAGTAACCTCAGAAATGCAGATGACACCACCCATATGGCATAAAGTTAAGAAGAACTAAAGAGCCTCTTGATGAAAGTGAAAGAGGAGAATGAAAAAGTTGGCTTAAAACTCAACATTCAGAAAAGTATGAATATGGCATCTGGTCCCATCAGTTCATGGCAAATGGGGAAAAAGTGGAAACAGTGGCATACTTTATTTTTTGGGGCTCCAAAATCACTGCAGATGGTGACTGCAGCCATGAAATTAAAAGACGCTTGCTTCTTGGAAGGAAAGTTATGAGCAAACTAGACAGCATATTAAAAAGCAGAGATATTACTTTGCCAACAAAGACCCATCTAGTCAAGACTATGGTTTTTCCAGTAGTCATGTATGGATGTGAGAGTTGGACTGTGAAGAAAGCTGATTACCAAAGAATTGATGCTTTTGAACTGTGGTGTTGGAGACGACCCTTAAGCGTCCCTTGGATTGCAAGGAGATTCAACCAGTCCATCCTAAACAAAATCAGTCCTGAATATTCATTGGAAGGACTGATGCTAAAGTTGAAATTCCAATACTTTGGCCACCTGATGCAAAGAGCTGACTCATTAGAAAAGACCCTGTTGCTGGGAAAGATTGAAGGCAAGAGGAGAGGGGAACGATAGTGGATGAGATGGATGGATGGCATCACCAACTCAATGGACATTAGTTTGAGTAAACTCCTGGAGTTGATGATGGACAGGGAATTCTGGCTTGCTGCAGCCCATGGGGTCACAAAGTGTCATAGATAACTGAGTGACTGCACTGAACTGACCTGTTCTGACAGTAAGATATGGAATGAAATGGTCTTTGTTCTTTAGAAAATAAAGGTACCATTACAGGTTTGTGGAAAATATACTTTGGAGAATCATATCTCATGAATATCTAGGGAGAGGGGGCACTAAGTAAAGAGAGGACAGCTAAGGGGTAGTGAAGGGAGAAATTGTAGTTCCAGTGGAAATATATCAAGAATCTCTAGAGAAAGAAGAGGAGACGTAAAGAGAGAAAAAGAACAAACGTTCAACTATTTCCTAAAATACTTTATTTTCCCTATGATTTTCCACGGGAAGAAGATTATAAAACACCTTTTACTCAAAACTGCCTGAATCTCTCTGTTTCTTGCAACTGAGGGAAGAAAAGTTCTTACCAGAAGAAAAAGCATCATTTTATGAAATACTTTTGTTTTGTTTTGGATTTTGAGAGTCCCAAGCAGAGAACCTCAAGTGAAAAAAAAATGATATCAAAGGGAAATATGTATAATAGGACAATCCTTACTAAAACAATGTATGCCACTATTATTGGCACAGTGTTAATAAGAATTGATATTTTTGGCTTAGTAAAGAGACTTGTTTCTAAAATTCCTTTGCTTCCTGTTGCATCCTTGGTTTCTTTAAATATATGAAAATTGTAAAAGTGAGTATGTTTAGCTGTAGTTATTTCTTTATGCTTAATATCATGATAAATTGTTTATTGGTTATTACTTTATGTTTAAAATCATGATCATTTGGTAATTTCTATCTTGATAAATGTATGGTATTATTATCGCGGAGGATGTGATGAAATGATCTCATTTATTTTGATATGTGCAGAACTAGTACAGACTTATCAAATAGATGATGGTTCAATATTGATATAATAAATAAATCATTTGTTCTACTTGTAAATTTTCTGACACATTTTTATATATTCTCATTTCTATAGTATTTATTTCAAAATATAGCAGTTCAGTTCAGTTCATTTCAGTCACTCAGTCATGTCCAACTCTTTGCGACCCCATGTTGACAGCACGCCAGGCCTCCCTGTCCATCACCAATGCCCGGAGTTCACTAAGACTCACATCCATAGAGTCAGTGATACCATCCAGCCATCTCATCCTCTGTCATCCCCTTCTCCTCCTGCCCCTGATCCCTTCCAGCTCAGAGTCTTTTCCAATGAGTCAATTCTTCACATGAGGTGGCCAAAGTACTGGAGTTTCAGCTTTAGCATCATTCCTTCCAAAGAAATCCGAGGGCTGAGCTCCTTCAGAATGGACTGGTTGGATTTCCTTGCAGTCCAAGGGACTCTCAAGAGTCTTCTCCAACACCACAGTTCAAAAGCATCAATTCTTCGGCGCTCAGCCTTCTTCACAGTCCAACTCTAACATCCATACATGACCACGGGAAAAACCATAGCCTTGATGAGATGGACCATTGTTGGCAAAGTAATATCTCTGCTTTTCAATATGCTATCTAGGTTAGGCCCCTATAATGAAAAGGACATCTTTTTTTGGTGTTAGTACTAAAAGGTCTTGTAGGTCTTCATAGAACCATTCAACTTCAGCTTCTTCAGCATTACTGGTTGGGGCATAGACTTGGATTACTGTGATTTGAATGGTTTGCCTTGGAAACGAACAGAGATCATTCTGTCGTTTTTGAGATTGCATCCAAGTACTGCATTTCAGACTCTTTTGTTGACCATTTTGTTGACTGGAATTCAAAAGTAGGAAGTCAAGAAACACCTGAAGTAACAGGCAAATTTGGCCTTGGAATACACAATGAAGTAGGGCATTCATGCACTGGTCATAAAAAACACCCTCTTCCAACAACACTAGAGAAGACTCTATACATGGACATCACCAGATAGTCAACACTGAAATCAGATTGATTATATTCTTTGCAGCCAAAGATGGAGAAGCTCTATACAGTCAGCAAAAACAAGACCAGGAGCTGACTGTGGCTCAGACGATGAACTCCGTATTGCCAAATTCAGACTTAAATTGAAAAAAGTAGGGAAAACCACTAGACCATTCAGGTATGACCTAGATCAAATCCCTTATGATTATACAGTGGAAGTGAGAAATAGATTTAAGGGACGAGATCTGATAGATAGAGTGCCTGATGAACTATGGAATGAGGTTCGTGACATTGTACAGGAGACAGGGATCAAGACCATCCCCATGGAAAAGAAATGCAAAAAAGCAAAATGGCTGTCTGGGGAGGCCTTACAAATAGCTGTGAAAAGAAGAGAAGCGAAAAGGAAAGGAGAAAAGGAAAGATATAAACATGTGAATGCAGAGTTCCAAAGAATCGCAAGAAGAGATAAGAAAGCCTTCTTCAGCGATCAGTGCAAAGAAACAGAGGAAAACAACAGAATGGGAAAGACTAGAGATCTCTTCAAGAAAATCGGAGATACCAAAGGAACATTTCATGCAAAGATGGGCTCGCTAAAGGACAGAAATGGTATGGCTCTAACAAAAGCAGAAGATATTAAGAAAAGGCAAGAATACACAGAAGAACTGTACAAAAAAGACCTTCACACCCCAGATAATCACAATGGTGTGATTACTGACTTAGAGCCAGACATCCTGGAATGTGAAGTCAAGTGGGCCTTAGAAAGCATCACTACAAACAAAGCTAGTGGAGGTGATAGAATTTCAGTTGAGCTATTTCAAATCCTAAAACATGATGCTGTGAAAGTGCTGCACTCAATATGCCAGCAAATTTGGAAAACTCAGCAGTGGCCACAGGACTGGAAAAGGTCAATATTCATTCCAATCCCAAAGAAAGACAATGCCAAAGAATGCTCAAACTACTGCACAATTGCACTCATCTCACACGTTGGTAAAGTAATGCTGAAAATTCTCCAAGCCAGGCTTCAGCAATATGTGAACCGTGAACTTCCTGATGTTCAAGCTTGTTTTAGAAAAGGCAGAGGAACCAGAGATCAAATTGCCAACATCCACTGGATCAGGGAAAAAGCAAGAGAGTTCCAGAAAAGCATCTATTTCTGCTTTATTGACTATGCCTTTGACTGTGTGGATCACAATCAACTGTGGAAAATCCTGAAAGAGATGGGAATACCAGACCACCTGATCTGCCTCTTGAGAAATGTGTATGCAGGTCAGGAAGCAACAGTTAGAACTGGACATGGATCAACATACTGGTTCCAAATAGCAAAAGGAGTTCATCAAGGCTGTATATTGTCACCCTGCTTATTTAACTTATATGCAGAGTACATCATGAGAAATGCTGGAGTGGAAGAAACACAAGCTGGAATCAAGATTGTCAGGAGAAATATCAGTAACCTCAGATATGCAGATGACACCACCCTTATGGCAGAAAGTGACGAGGAACTAAAAAGCCTATTGATGAAAGTGAAAGTGGAGAGTGAAAAAGTTGGCTTAAAGCTCAACATTCAGAAAACGAAGGTCATGGCATCCGGTCCCATCACTTCATGGGAAATAGATGGGGAAACAGGGGAAACTGTGTCAAACTTTATTTTTCTGGGCTCCAAAATCACTACAGATGGTGACTGCAGCCATGAAACTAAAAAACGCTTACTCCTTGAAAGGACAGTTATGACCAACCTAGATAGCATATTCAAAAGCAGAGACATCACTTTGCCAACAAAGGTTCGTCTAGTCAAGGCTATGGTTTTTCCTGTGGTCATGTATGGATGTGAGAGTTGGACTGTGAAGAAGGCTGAGCACCGAAGAATTGATGCTTTTGGACAGTGATGTTGGAGAAGACTCTTGAGAGTCCCTTGGACTGCATGGAGATCCAACCAGTCCATTCTGAAGGAGATCAGCCCTGGGGTTTCTTTGGAAGGAATGATGCTAAAGCTGAAACTCCAGTACTTTGGCCACCTCATGTGAAGAGTTGACTTATTGGAAAAGACTCTGATGCTGGGAGGGATTGGGGGCAGGAGGAGAAAGGGACGACAGAGGATGAGACGGCTGGATGGCATCACTGACTTGATGGACGTGAGTTTGAGTGAACTCCGGGAGCTGGTGATGGACAGGGAGTCCTGGCGTTTTTCGATTCATGGGTTTGCAAAGAGTCGGACACGGCTGAGTGACTGATCTGATTTGATCTGATCTGATCTAGGTTGGTTATAACTTTTATTCCAAGGAAGAAGTGTCTTTTAATTTCATGGCTACAGTCATCATCTGCAGTGATTTTTGAGCCCCCAAAAATAAAGTCTGACACTGTTTCCACTCTTTCCCCATCTATTTCCCATGAAGTGATGGGACCAGATGCCATGATCTTTGTTTTCTGAATGTTGAGTTTTAAGCCAACTTTTTCACTCTCCTCTTTTCACCTTCATCAAGAGGCTTTTTAGTGCCTCTTCACTTTCTGCCATAAGGGTGGTGTCATCTGCATATCTGAGGTTATTGATATTTCTCCCGGCAATCTTGATTCTAGCTTGTGCTTCTTCCAGCCCTTCGTTTCTCATGATGTACTCTGCATATAAGTTAAATAAGCAGGGTGACAATATACAGTCTTGATGTACTCCTTTTCCTATTTGAAACCAGTCTGTTGTTCCATGTCCAGTTCTAACTGTTGCTTCCTGACCTGCATATAGGTTTCTGAAGAGGCAGGTCAGATGCTCTGTAACTCCCATCTTTTTCAGAATTTTCCACAGTTTTGTGATCCACACAGTCAAATGCTTTGACATAGTCAATAAAGCAGAATTAGATGTTTTTCTGGAACTCTCTTGCTTTTTCTATGATCCAGCGGATGTTGGCAATTCGATACAAATGGAAAAATATTGGTTATTATCCATTGAAACATAAGTGTGAAAATTGAATTGGGAAAGGAAACACATACCAGTACATTATTTATTTCTCACCCACTAGAAAACTTGGGCATTCGTACTTATATTTCACTCTCCATAGGAGAATATGTACTTTATTTCTTGTCTTTCTCCTCATTGTTCAACAAAAAATAGAGTTTATGTCCATCACTTCTTAATTGGAGATCTTTTGAATGTGTATGAGGAATATACGGAGAAGGCACTGGTGACCCACTCCAGTACTCTTGCCTGGAAAATCCCATGGATGGCGGAGCCTGGTAGGCTGCAGTCCAAGGCGTCACTAAGAGTTGGACATGACTGAGCGACTTCATTTTCACTTTTCACTTTCATGCATTGAAGAAGGAAATGGCAACCCACTACAGTGTTCTTGCCTGGAGAATCCCAGGGATGGAAGAGCCTGGTGGCCTGCCGTCTATGGGGTTGCACAGAGTCAGACACGACTGAAGCAACTTAGCAGCAGCAGCATGAGGAATATAGTCATTAAAAAAAAAAATCCTCTAGATTAACTACTCTGTATGCTTATTTCAAGATGTAATGTAGAAAAAACTACAAAAAAAATTTTAGTGAAATTAATGTCAGTAGTTTTAGAATTTTCCCTACTACAAAATTTGAAGAAAATCAAGGAAAATTAGATCATTTTAAGTGATAACCTGGAAAAAATACTTCTTGTAGGGGAGAAGGGATTGTGTTGATAATTACACATCAGTAATTTTTTTTAGTAAGTATTTAGTTTAAAAAGTAGTGACCATTCAAGATATCATAATATAAATTCAACTCTAATTAGCAAAAATCTACTTTATTGTTATGCTAATTATATTAGACTAATTCTGTTTTATTCTCTTCTATCCCACTATTCTATAATTATTTCTAAATTTAATAAACTTGGTAGTATTCTGTCTCAAAATCAAAAAAATATATAAGAAAAAAAAATAGAAACAGGTAATAAAATTGTTGAAGCTCAGGACCAATATAAAAACATTTAAAATAAGATAAAATCATCTTAAAGTTAGAATAGAAGGTCATTAGGTACTTAAGACTCTTGAGAGTCTCTTAGACAGCAAGAAGATCAAATCAGTCAATTCTAAAGGAAATCAACCCTGAATATTCATTGGAAAGACTAGTGATGAAACTGAAGCTCCAATTTGTTGGCCACCTGATTCGAAGAGCCAGCTTATTGGAAAAGATCCTGATGCTTGGGAAGATTGAGGGCAGGAAAAGAAGGGGACAATAGAAAATGAGACAGTTGGATGTCATCATCAACTCAGTCAATGGACATGAGTTTGGGCAAACTTGGGGAGATAGTAAAGGACAGTATGCAGCCTGGCATACTGCAGTCTATGGGGTCACAAAGAGTCAGACACAACTAAGGAACTGAGCAACAACAATGGGACATAAAGATTGCCTGGTAATTATTTATGCTATGGAGATTTGACTACCCAGTTACTCTTAAAGCACGTACTTCCAAGTAATGTGAGAGTGAATCTAGCAGTTTTGTATTCTTAATACTTATTTTTCCTATGTTTCTTATACTTTCTCCCAAGAATGAAGTCAGGGCTTAATTGTTGTTGTCATTGCTCAGTCAGTCAGTTGTGTCCAACTATTTGTGACCACATGGAATGCATCCTTCCAGGCTTCCTTGTCCTTTACTATCTCCCTGAGTTTGCTCAAACTCATTTCCATTGAATTGGTGATACTATCCAACCATCTCATCTTCTGTCGTCCCCTTCTCCTCTTGCCTTCAATCTTTCCGAGCATTAGGGTCTTTTCCAATGAGTTGGCTCTTCACATCTGTTGGTTAGAGCTTCAGTTTCAGCACCAGTCCTTCAAATGAATATTCAAGGTTGATTTCCTTCAGGATTGACTGGTTTGATCTCCTTGCTGTCCAAGAGACTCTCAAAAGTCTTCTCCAGCACCACAGTTTGAAAGCATCAATTCTTTAGCACTCAGCCTTCTTTATGGTTCAACTCTCACATCTGTATATGACTACTGGAAAATCAGTAGCTTTGACTAGATAGATATTTGCTGGAAAAGTGATATATCTGCTTTTTAATACACTATCTAGCTTTTCTTCCAAGGAGCAAACTTCCATGGTGCAGTTACTGTCCACAGTGATTTTGGAGCCCGAGAAAACAAAGTCTTTCACCGTTTCCATTGTTTATCAATCTATTTCCCAAGAGGTGATGGGACCACATGCTATGATCTTAGTTTTTTGAATGCTGAATTTTAAGCCAGCTTCTTCACCCTTCTCTTTCACCTTCATCAAGAGGCACTTTAGTTCCTCTTTGCTTTCTGCCATTACGGTGTTATCTGCTTATCTAAGGTAATTGATATTTCCCCTGACAATCTTGACTCTAGATTGTGCTCCACTCAACCTGGCATTTCACATAATGTACTCTGCATATAAGTTAAATAAGCAGAGTGACAATATACAGCTTTGAGGTTCTCCTTTCCCAATTTGGAACCAGTCAGTTGTATCATGTCCAGTTCTAACTGTTTATTCTTGACCTGCATGCATATTTCTCAGGAGGCAGGTAAGCTAGTCTAGTATTCCCACCCCTTTATGAAATTTCCAAAGTTTTTTTGTGATATACACAAAGACTTTAGCATAGTCAATGAAGCAGAGATAGAACCCCCTCAACCCACCCCGAAATTTCTTTTTTTTTAATGATCCAACGGTTGTTGGTAATTTGGTTCTTCTGCCTTTCCTAAATCCAGCTTATACATCTGGAAGTTCTCAGTTCATGTCCTATTGAAGCCTAGCTTGAAGGATTTGGAACATTAACTTTATAGCATATTAAATGAGTTCAATTTTGTGGTAGTTTGAATATTCTTTGGCATTGCTCTTCTTTGGGGTTGGAATGAAAACTGAACTTTTCCAATCCTTTGACCACTGCCGAGTTTCACGGTTCTCTGGGTCATTAAGACCTTTTTTTGTATAGTTTTTCTATGTATTCTTGCCACCTCATCTTAATATCTTCTGTTTCTCTTAGGTCCTTACCATTTCTGTCCTTTTTTGTGCCCATCTTTGCATGAACTTTTCCCTTGGTATGTCTAATTTTGTTGAAGAGATCTCTAATCTTTTCCATTCTGTTTTCCTCTATTTCTTTGTATTGTTCACTTAAGAAGGCTTTCGGTGCTTTACACTGTCTGTTTATTGGATGTAAGATACATATATGTAGTGTGCTGGTTAATTTAACCGGCTTTGGGAAAGGAAAAGCCATTATGTATAGTGTTTACCAATTTTCACCTTGTAAATTCTTGCCCTATTAAAGGATGAATTGTGTAGCTTCCAAAGATATGTTTCAGTCTGTATTTCAGTATCTTGGAAAGTACATTTTTTGGGAGATGAAGTATTAGTAAAGGTAATCGAGTAAAAGTGAGGTAATTAAGGTGAACCCTAATTCAAAAACAATATTGATTCTCAGAAGTGAGATTACTAAGTCTAATGTTTAATAGATATATAATTTAATGAGACAATGCTAGATGGCTTCTCAAAACTACTTTAAAATTTGGACTCAGGGAGGGCATCATATCATGATTGAAATTATGCTTCCACAAGCCTAAGCTTTACTAGAGGTTTGGAGAGAATGTAACAGAACAAATCTGACTCCATATTAGATGTGTTTCTTTTACTTTAAGCTTATTCTATTGTTTTTGCTTCAAGTTAAGAATGGGTGACAGATTATGAAATGATTGGATGTCATTCACGACCCAATGGACATGAGACTGAGCAAACTCCAGGAGATAGTGATTGACAGGGAAGACTGGCATGCTGCTGCTCAAGGGGTAGCAAAGAGTTGGACAAATATAGCAACAAAGCAACTGAACAAGAATGTTGCCTATAGTTCAAAATACACAGGATAGCCTATTCTTGAGGCTCTGATCCTTAAGGGTATAATATGTTCCCATTCATATAGAGACAAGAAGTTGCAGATCAGAGAATAACAATTTGTTTTATTAGACGTTTGCAGGGGCATCTTGACCTGACCTTCCTGCATAGTTGCAAGAACAAAGGTTTCCTACACCAAGAAGTTTGCAACAATCAACCACAGGCTTCCCTCACCTTACCTTTAAAAATATACTTTACTGGGCACTTCCCTGGTGGTCCAGTGATTAAGCTTCCTTTCCCAATGCAGGCAGCCCAGGTAGAGCCCACATGTTACAATGAAGACCTGCCACAGTCAAACAAAAATAAATGTTTCACTGAAACCCTTCAAGGAGTTCAGGGTTTGGGGGGCATGAGTCATCTATCTCCTTGTGTGCATGCTTAGTCTCTTAATCGTGTCTGACTCTTTGTGACCCCATGGACTGCAATACACCTGGCTCCTCTGTCCAGCATCCGCCAGACAAGAATACTGGAGTGGGTTGCTGTTTCTTTCTCTAGAGGATCTTCCTGATCCAGAGATCAAACCTATATCACCTACGTCTCCTGAATTTGCAGGCAGGTTCTTTACAAGTAGTGCCATGTGTGGAGCCTCTGCCTCCTTACATGGCCCTGCAATAAACCTTTCTCCGCTTCAAACTCTGGCGCTTTGATATTCTTTGACCTCATTGTACATCATCTAGATGAACTTATGTTTGGTAACAAGAAGACTGGAAGGATTCCCTTCCAGTTCTTTTGGAGGAAGATGACTCTGTCTACTTCATCTCAGACTTCTTCTGAAACTGTGAGACCACAGATTTCTGTTGTTTAAGCCTGTTAGTTTGTATTACTTCATTACCACAGCCTTAGAAAATGAATACACTCTTCCTGTCTGATTTCAAACTGCCAACATGGAATCCTGAAAATTTACCAATTAGCTTACTCTCATGACTCAAACCATTATGAGTCAGTTTCAAAACCCTTATAGACCATTACTATTTGCTTGTTAATAGCTTTTTTAAAAAATTTGTTTCACCTATTTCTCAAATACTTTGTAAAAGTATTTCTTTTAAAAATGATGAGTTATATAGAAAAATGTAAGTGAAGAGCCAGTTCATCAGAAAAGATCCTGATGCTCAAAAAGATTGAAGGCAAAAGGAGAAGCGGTTGGTGGAAGATGAGATGTTTAGATATCATCACTGACTTGGTGAATTTTAAATTCAGTTTGCATATCTTATTAAAATTCATCTTTACGCACTTCAGTTCAGTCGCTCAGTCGTGTCCAACTCTTTGTGACCCCATGAATCACAGCACGCCAGGCCTCCCTGTCCATCACCATCTTCCGGAGTTCACTCAAACTCACGTCCATCAAGTTGGTGATGCCATCCAGCCATCTCATCCTCTGTCGTCCCCTTTTCCTCCTGCCCCCAATCCCTCCCAGCATCAGAGTCTTTTCCAATGAGTCAACTCTTTGCATGAGGTGTCCAAGGTACTGGAGTTTCAGCTTTAGTGTCATTCCTTCCAAAGAACACCCAGGGCTGATCTTGTTTAGAATGGACTGATTGGATCTCCTTGCATATATCTCTTGATGTACATTAAATATATAACCAAGTTTATTTCACCTTTTACAGCTCCAGATTTGCTGTGTTAATTAAATAATGTCCACAATTCAAAATATGAAAAGGGCTGTCATTAATAATTTTGAAACTCCCTGTTTGTCACTGTCTGATTGCATTCACCCACCATTAGTAGTAAACACTCCTTTTATTTTTTTCTTTATTTTTACCAAATATGTATCTATTCTTAAGCTTCATGTTGTTTAACTTTGAATGTTGTAAAAACTCACAATGACAAATTCATATTTTTCCCTGTTTAAGTGGTTTTGTCCAATTAATTTTTTAAAATGTAAATTTATTTATTTTAATTGGAGGTTAATTACTTTACAATATTGTATTGGTTTTGCCATACATCAACATGAATCCGCCACAGGTATACACGTGTTCCCCATCCTGAACCCCCCTCCCTCCTCCCTCCCCATACCATCCCTCTGGGTCATCCCAGTGCACCAGCCCCAAGCATCCAATGTCATGCATTGAACCTGGACTGGTGATTCATTTCATATATTATATTATACAAGTTTCAATGCAATTCTCCCAAATCATGCCACCCTCTCCCTCTCCCACAGAGTCCAAAAGACTGTTCTATACATCAGTGTCTCTTTTGCTGTCTCACATACAGGGTTATTGTTACCATCTTTCTAAATTCCATATATATGTGTTAGTATACTGTATTGCTGTTTTTCTTTCTGGCTTACTTCACTCTGTATAATAGGCTCCATTTTCATCCACCCCATTAGAACTGATTCAAATGTATTCTTTTTAATGGCTGAGTAATACTCCATTGTGTATATGTACCACAGCTTTCTTATCCATTCATCTGCTGATGGACATCTAGGTTGCTTCCATGTCCTGGCTATTATAAACAGTGCTGCAATGAACATTGGGGTACATGTGTCTCTTTCCCTTCTGGTTTCCTCAGTGTGTATGCCCAGCAGTGGGATTGCTGAATCATAAGGCAGTTCTATTTCCAGTTTTTTAAGGAATCTCCACACTGTTCTCCATAGTGGCTGTACTAGTTTGCATTCCCACCAACAGTATAAGAGGGTTCCCTTTTCTCCACACCTTCTCCAGCATTTATTGCTTGTAGACTTTTGGATTGCAGCCATTCTGACTGGTGTGAAATGATACCTCATTGTGGTTTTGATTTGCATTTCTCTGATAATGAGTGATGTGGGGCATCTTTTCATGTGTTTGTTTGCCATATGTATGTCTTCTTTGGAGAAATGTCTATTTAGTTCTTTGGCCCATTTTTTGATTGGGTCATTTATTTTTCTGGAATTGAGCTACAGGAGTTGCTGGTATTTTTTTGAGATGAGTTGTTTGTCAGTTGTTTTTTGCTATTATTTTCTCCTATTCTGAAGGCTGTCTTTTCACCTTGCTTATAGTTTCTTTTGTTGTGCAGAAGCTTTTAAGTTTAATTAGGTCCCATTTGTTTATTTTTGCTTTTATTTCCAATATTCTGGGAGGTGGGTCAAAGAGGATCCTGCTGTGATATATGACGGAGAGTGTTTTTTTATGTGTGCTATTACACCTAATATTTTATGAGTAGGGGACAATGTTCTTGGTTCAAGTGTTTTTTCTTATAAACAAAATTGCTAAGTTTATTCAAATACCTCACATCTGTGTGCAATGTGAATCTTCGGTTTTGCTAGATTAAGGCAAATTGTTACCTACAATTACTGCTTTCCTGCTTCTGTGAAATTCTTGTTCATGTTTTTTTCCAGCTGGTAGATTTTCTCTTTAGCTCTCTCTGTTTTTTACACCATTGTGTCCCACGATTTTTATTTTAAAAATTATATAAAGTTTCCAAATATCTAATTCTCTATATATTTATTGATTTATCTTGATATTTTTCAAGTTATTAATTACATTTAATTTAAATTGTTTCTATTTGTTTTACTGTCTTCTTTGGGATTACACTATCTCTGGATTTAGTTTGAAATAGCATTTTGGGCATTAGTTCTACTAAACTCTTTATTATTAATTAGATGTTCCATTTTTAAAATTTGCTAATAGCTCCTAGCCTCTCTGTGGTATTTGGATCTGACTGAGAGCATCTTTGTTGGCATTTTAAGGGAAGGTAAAAGACTCACTTTCTGTATATGGTGGGTCCGCATCACTCAGAAGGGGCTTCCCTTGTGGCTCAGTGGTAAAGAAACTGCCTGGCAATGCAGGAAACTTGGATTGGATCCCTGGGTCAGGAAAAATCCCCTGAAGAAGGAAATGGCAACCCACCCTAGGATTCTTGCCTGGAAAATCCCATGGACAGCATAGCCGGCAAGCCACAGTCAATGGGGTCACAAAGAAGTTGAACATGACTGAGCAACTAAATAATAGCACTAAGAAAAAAAACCCCTAATACTCATAACTCACAGATCCCCTTTTTCTCTTGTTTCATTTTAATATTTTCTGCTATTCATTTTTAGAAATTTAAGTCAAATCTCAATTTCTTCACGAAGGCTTTCCTGATTATGCCATCTAGTATAAACCTCCCCCACCAAATGTATAATCAAAGTGCATAATCTCTCCTACCTTTTATAGCATACTACATTCTATTCCTATGAATATTTCCATTTTCAATGTCTTATTTTCCCATTTTTAAAAGTTCTTCCCACACTTAAAATTGCATCTCAAAAGTTTTCATTTTCCATCATTTGATGTTGATGGTGGTTCAGTTCAGTTCAGTTCAGTTGCTCAGTCATGTTTGACTCTTTGCAACCCCATGAAAGGCAGTATGCCAGGCTTCCCTGTCCATCATCAACTCCCAGAGTTTACTCAAACTCATGAATGAAAAAATAGTGTACAACTTAGGCCAAGCCTATTGAATTAGTTTTAAAAGAAATATAGTGGAGCTTATTAAAATTTTTAAGAGTTTATCTAGTAAAAACCCAATAGTATCCAATCTAACAGGTAGAGAAGAATTTGGAGAGGCTCTACAAAATGAGAGTTTCATAAGCAGAAGGGAGCAGGAATAAGTTGTACAAGGCAAAAAGGGGAAGGGTTGTCATTGCAAGTTTTCTTTGTTTTAGAGTATGTCACGGATCTAATAAGTAGGTTATTAACCTGGTTAACTAGTGCTAACCAGGTTATTCCTGACTGATTGGTTTAAGATTTCATTTCTGGGAGAGCTGAAACTGTCATCAGGTCTCAATTTGGTGATACAGGGTTTAGCATAAGTGACACCATTTTGAGCTGTTGTCTTGTTTCCCTCATTTGTGTATGACTCTTTATGGCCCCATGGATTGTAGCCTGCCAGTTTCCTCTGTCCATGGGATTTTCCAGATAAGAATACTGGAGTGGGTTGCCATTTCCTTCTTCAGGTGATCTTCCTGATCCAGGATCCAATACTGGTCTCCCACACTGCAGGCAGACTAAATAATCTGAGCTACCAGAGAAGCCCTTTTCAACCCTAGAAAGTTATATTTTTGGAGAAAAGTTGTTGCAAGTACTTTTGTATTCTTTTTACCTTCATTTTATTAAATATTTCATTTCTTTCTAACTATAAATTAAGATCATTACTGAGATAAAAACATTATGAATTCTAATTTTCAATGAGGAAATTTAATAAAGAATTATTATAAAAAATAAAATGTACGTGGAAATTAAAGGTAACTGAAAATAACTGGTTGAAATGCACTTCTCCATTTTTTCCCTTATTCATATTGCAGAGTTATTGCTTCATGCAGTGAGAAAATTGTGATTTTTTTGAAGTAACTTTCAAATGGTGATGAATTTTCCTCTCAAGCAAAATGGTTAAATGCAATTTATATTTTACTAAATTGATTTTCAAATTAGTTTTTTTTTTTAAAACCTCCTCAAATGTCAGTATATGATTAAATATTAATTTAAGTGAGAAGTGATTGTAAAATAACTAATTATTCAGAGAGATTTCTTCTTTCAAGTTAGTGTCTATTTTGTAAGTATGGCTTAGAAAGCAGAAGTGTGGATTTAATATCTTCTTGTATCTTATACAGTGGAAGTGAGAAATAGATTTCAGGGACTAGATCTGATAGACAGAGTGCTTGATGAACTATGGATGGAGGTTCATGACATTGTACAGGAGATGGGGATCAAGACCATCCCCATGGAAAAGAAATGCAAATAAAGCAAAATGGCTGTCTGAGGAGGCCTTACAAATAGCTGTCTTCCTTGGTGGCTCAGATGGTAAAGCGTCTGCCTGCAATGCAGGAGACCTGGGTTCGATCCTGGGTTGGGACGATCTCCTGGAGAAGGAAATGGCAACCCACTCCAGTACTCTTGCCTGGAGAATCCCATGGATGGAGGAGCCTGGTAGGTTACAGTCCATGGGGTCGCAAAGAGTTGGACACAACTGAGCGACTTCACTACAAATAGCTATGAAAAGAAAAGAAGTGAAAAGCAAAGGAGAAAAGGAAATATATAAGCATCTGAATCCAGAGTTCCAAAGAATAGCAAGGAGAGATAAGAAAGCCTTCCTCAGCAATCAATGCAAAGAAATAGAGGAAAACAACAGAATGGGAAAGACTAGAGATCTCTTCAAGAAAATTAGAGATACCAAGGGAACATTTTATGCAAAAATGGGCTCGATAAAGGACAGAAATGGTAGGGAACTAACAGAAGCAGAAGATATTAAGAAGAGATGGCAAGAATACACAGAAGAACTGTACCAAAAAGATCTTCATGATCCAGATAATCATGACGGTGTGCTCACTCACCTAGAGCCAGACATCCTGGAATGTGAAGTCAAGTGGGCCTTACAAAGAATCACTGCGAACAAAGGTAGTGGAGGTGATGGAATTGCAGTTGAACTATTTCAAATCCTGAAAGATGATGCTGTGAAAGTGCTGTACTCAATATGCCAGCAAATTTGGAAAACTCAGCAATGGCCACAGGACTGGAAAAGGTCAGTTTTCATTCCAATCTCAAAGAAAGGCAATGCCACAGAATGCTCAAACTATCACACAATTGCACTCATCTCACACGCAAGTAAAGAAATGCTCAAAATTCTCCAAGCCAGGGTTCAGCAATACATGAATTGTAAACTTCCACATGTTCAAGCTGGTTTTAGAAAAGGCAGAGGAACCAGAGATCAAATTGCCAACATCTGCTGGATCATTGAAAAAGCAAGAGAGTTCCAGAAAAGCATCTATTTCTTCTTTATTGACAATGGCAAAGCCTTTGACTGGGTGGATCACAATAAACTGTGGTAAATTCTTCAAGAGATTCAATACCCGACCACCTGACCTGCCTCTTGAGAAAGCTATATACAGGTGAGGAAGAAAAAGTTGGAATTGGACATGGAGCAACAGACTGGTTCAAAATAGGAAAAAGAGTACGTCAAGGCTGTATAATGTCACCCTGCTTATTTAAATTATATGCAGAGTACATCATGAGAAATGCTGGGCTGGAAGAAGCACAAGCTGGAATCAAGATTGCCAGGAGAAATATCAATAACCTCAAATATGCAGATGACACCACCCTTATGGCAGAAAGTGAAGAGGCACTAAAAAGCCTCTTGATGAAGGTGAAAGAGGAGAGTGAAAAAGTTGGCTTAAAGCTCAACATTCAGAAAACTAAGATCATGACATCTGGTCCCATCACTTCATGGGAAGTAGATGGGGAATCAGTGGAAACAGTGTCAGACTTTATTTTTTTGGTGCTCCAATATCACTACAGATGGTGACTGCAGCCATGAAATTAAAAGACACTTAATCCTTGGAAGGAAAGTTATGACCAACCTAGATAGCATATTTCAAAGCAGAGATATTACTTTGCCAACAAAGGTCCGTCTAGTCTATGGTTTTTCCAGTGGTCATGTATGGATGTGAGAGTTGAACTGTGAAGAAAGCTGAGCGCAGCAGAATTGATGCTTTTGAACTGTGGTGTTGGAGAAGACTCTTGCGAGTTTCTTGGACTGCACGGAGATCCAACCAGTCCATCCTAAAGGAGATCAGCCCTGGGTGTTCATTGGAAGGACTGATGCTGAAGCTGAAACTCCAATACTTTGGCCACCTCATGCGAAGAGTTGACTCATTGGAAAAGACTCTGATGCTGGGAGGGATTGGGGGCAGGAGAAGGGGACAACAGAGGATGAGATGGCTGGATGGCATCACCGACTCCGTGGACATGAGTTTGAGTGAACTCCGAGAGCTGGTGATGGACAGGGAGGCCTGGTGTGCTGGGATTCATGGGGTCACAACGATTCGGACATGACTGAGAGACTGAACTGTAATTTTTACATTATGTTTTTTTTTAATCCATTTTTGATTAGGTGAAAAACAAAATACAACTTACAAATAAATATATCTTGTAGGAAATGTAAGCATAAAATAAACACATCTACAGGTTACCAAAATGGAATATAATAGAACAAATTAGTAATAAACAGAAATCAGAAAAGCTTTACCTTGTAGTTTTCCACATCATTAAGAATATCTCAAATAAAACAGTTGTGTTCTATCTTCTTGTGTATACAGTTGACTGACTTTTCTTTTCATTTATGTGTAGATGTGTTTTGTTTTTATTATAAATAAACTGAAGCTTTGGAAGAAGTAATAACCTGACTCTGTCAGGGTGTCATCTCATTGCATTCGTTTCCTTTTCTTGCCTTTAAGATACAGGACTTAAAGTTGGGTAGGAAATATTTTTAGTTTCTTATAGTTTCTGTTATCTTTAATGTAAGGAATTCATGTAATTTTAAAGGAGTCTTGTACCCATCGGCTGAAGATGTTAGATAATATAATTAATGCTCCATTCATAAATGAGAACCTAGTTTCTCTATTTTGCATTCTTCAGACACTGTGAATCCACATACATCTCCACCATTATAACAGATAAAAGTCTCTCTAGTCTGTTTTTAGCTCTCCTTACAAAACTTTCACTCATTCCTGAATATCTCTTGGAAAGAACTCTGTTGGTCTTTGTTATTTATACCTTCTTGCATATTAAAACATATTCTTTTTATTATTATGAGAGAATGGAATTGCATCCTTAAACACATTGAAAGGGGTGATCCCTTTGGCATGGACGCTACAATAGAATTTAAGCCTAATTAATTCATCACCTTGACAACAGATTAAGGTGCATTGAACCACATGGACAAATGACCCAATATTCCAAGTATTGATATTGTACTGTAGCTTTGAGAACAATTCTTGCTTTAGGCAGGTTTTAAAGTGGCTACTATTTTGCTGAGGAGAGCTGGATTCAGGTCAATAACAAGCACCTTGAAGGCTTGAATGACAAGCACCTTGATGGCTTCAGGAACCTGAGTGATGAGGAGTGCCCTTTCCAATCACATGTGTACTAGGAAAAAAAAGAAATATAGAAAACAAAAAGAAAGGCAAGAAGAAAGAGAAAAACACATTTTGACATACTGATTTTTGGAAAGACTATGGTTTTTGATTTAAGGAAGATAAATTGTATTGCTTCTACCACCACTGCTTAGCAGAAAACTGTCAAGCTGCAAATCTCTTTTTTCTTCCATTTTTAATTCATTAGACACTTAGAGAACAGAATGCAGAATACCTTACATTTTCCCCTCTAAACCTGCCTTACCTCCTTTCCTCCCCCTTCTCCAGTCTGCTGTCTCTGCCCAGTGAGTCTGACCTGCATGCACTCTGTTGTCTCCCAGTTTCTGATTGTGTTTGGCAAAAGGGTAAACAAAGCAGGGAATGAAGCCAGGCTGTTTATCTGAACCTGTGTTTCCAGTTGCCACTGGCAGGCTGAGGCTCAACCCAAGTTCAAATTGACTCTTACACCTGTCTTTCCCCTTGTAATCATCCCTTCCCTCCAGTACCAGGGGATCTTATGTCTATTTTGCCGTGGCAGTCTGGGCACGTTTTGGAAAAGAATTTCCCCTTACACAAAGTAGTTTAGAACGGAGTGAGTTTATTGAGAACAGAGTAGAGATAATGAGAGGCACTGCAAATGCCGCTGGCCAAATTCTTGACAGACCAGAGAGAGAGCTGAGGCTTTTCCTGGGCTATAGGTAAATTTATATAGCTTCAAGACAAAGAAAATTCCTGCTGGAAGGGTAACATTAGGCGATTGGTTAGGGTGCTGGGGTGGGTGCACGTTTTCCTGCTAAATTGCTTCAGTTATGTCCTATTCTATGTGACCCTATGGACTGTAGCCCACCAGGCTACTCTGTCCACCAGAATTCTCCAGACAAGAATACTGGAGTGGGTCACCATGCCCTCCTTCCCAACCTGGGTGGGTATTTTTGTGCAATATGGGGTCAGGGAACTAGCCTCTAGAAATCAGAGAGACTTTTGACAATGGTTATAGTGGGGCTCAGTCAGCTCCAGAGGTGACCTTGGTTCTGGGCTCACTTCTGTGGTTTTCATACAAGGCCTCACACCTGTGACTTTGGTATAGGACTCCAAATACAATCATATAAATAGTGCTATGGCACCCCACTCCAGTACTCTTGCCTGGGAAATCCCATGGACGGAGGAGCCTGGTAGGCTGCAGTCCATGGTGTCGCTAAGAGTCGGACACGACTGAGCGACTTCACTTTCACTTTTCACTTTCATGCATTGGAGAAAGAAATGGCAACCTGCTTCAGTGTTCTTGCCTGGAGAATCCCAGGGACGGGGGAGCCTGGTGTGCTGCTGTCTATGGGGTCGCACAGAGTCGGACACGACTGAAGTGACTTAGTAACATGATATAATTCAGTAATTATTTGGGATATCATGTATATATATATAACTAAGACTCTGGTACATATTTTTGGAAATTTCACAATATAATCTCATAACCAAAACATGATATCTATTTAGGTATTGGGATATGCAATATAAAGTATGATTTTCTTTTAGTTACTAAACTGAAGAGATGGAACACAAACATTGAAGTAAAGAGAGAGAATTTTTTTTTAAACAATGAGAAATTCACTTTTGATTCTCTAATTTGTATGCTGCTGAGTCACTTCAGTCTTGTCTGACTCTGAGCAACCCCATAGACAGCAGCCCATCAGGTTCCCCTGTCCCTAGGATTCCCCAGGCAAGAATACTGGAGTGGGTTGCCATTTCCTTCTCTAATTTGTATGATTTCCTCCTATTCAATAATGTTGTTAGGTGATATTTGAAGTTCAATACACTGGGCGACTGAACAACAGCAGATGTGAAAATCATGTGATATATGAATGATGTATAAGCCATTTTCTAACTTAGGAAAAAAGGGATGCTTTTTGAAATACATAAAATACTGCCTGATATTTTGAATATTATTTTTAATATATTTGATGATTGGTTGTATGATATGGATATATTACTATTGGAGAACTTTGAGTCATTGATTTTTTTAGATGCATAATAACCATAAAATATACACATATATTTAATTTATTGAGAATATTTCTGTCACTTAGAGCCTCATGATTTGTGTATTAATCTCAAGTTTTTTAGGTATTATAAATTATTCCAAATTTGATATGAAAAATGTGCCTGGCCCAGAAGTCAACTGAAAATCTATATTCACCAAGTCTACATTTTATATACATTTAATTCATGGATTTTATACTTTACAAAGCATAAAATTTTATTGTTTATGTTTTACAGCATGGATATTTGAAAGGTACCTCTAAGTTGTATGAAAATGACAGCCAACAGTCTGAATTTTACTCCAAGTTCTCAAGATACACTTTTCAAATATAATTCTTGACATCTCTCACTTGTTATAAATATATGCTGTACATGATTTATAGAGTTAAACATGTAAGCAGCAAGTTTTGCACTTTCTACTTTTAGCACTTTTTGAGAACTTTGTCCTTTGGAAAACTAAGTCTACTGGCTATCAAATGTATATAAATAAATATTTACAACAATGTGAAATCTGTGCCAAAATAGAGGTGAAATCTATGGGAATATATGCTAAGAAGCAGTAAATTTACAGTATTAAAATAATGTTTACAAAACAAAACTCCAAAAGTGAACTCAGGAACTGAAGTTTGGCTTACATGAAATCATTGGTTAATAACTTACAATCTACCAGAAGTAAAATAAGTAAAACAAAATAGAAATTATACCCTGTATTTAACTGAAATAACTCAACTAAGAGGTATTTCACTAGATTTGCACACCCAATAAGTATTGGAAAAAATGGTATGGTAATTTACTTGTGCGTGAACAAAGACTTAAAGGATGAACTAAAATTTCATGCTGAACAGAACAGTGAAGAATAATAAACCACATGAGCAAATACATAGGAGGATGGAACTGTATACTCTTTTAGGATGATATCAAGTAAAGTAAATTTTACGAGTGTGTGCATTACAAAGTGAGAGGCAAGGAGAAAGTTAGTATCTAGTACAACAATATAAAGCAAATTATGATATGTTAAATATATGTTAAATATTTTGATTATTTATGTCAAAGTATTACTATTAAGATTAAATTACATAGTATAAAACATTTCCCTTTGCTCTTAGTTTGCATTTGCCTAGAAGTAGATCTTGAGACAGGCTTCCCTGGAGGCTCAGCAGTAAATAATCTGCCTGCAATGCAGGAGCCCTCGGTTCAATCCCTACGTCAGGAAGATCCCCTGGAAGAGGGCATGACAACCCACTCCAGTACTCTCACCTAGAGAATCCCATGGACAGAGAAGCCTGGTGGGCTACAGTCCATAGGGTCCCACAGAGTCAGACACAACCCATGCGACTAAGTGGTAGTAGCAACAGTTCTTGAGACAAAGATTCAAATGCAAGTAGTTTATTTTGAAGATGATCCCAAGAAACTTCGAAACAATAGAAGAAGGCTGGTGAAGTAAAAAGGAGATACAGACAGTCAATAATTATAGGCCATTGGGGAAATTACTCCTGTAAATTCCTGGAGCTTAATCCCACCAGAGAACAATGGTAGAAGATTTAGAAAATATGCTTTGGAGTTTTCTCAACCAACAAATAAGAAAAATAGGGATATTTTTCTGTCAATCTTAGGTTAAGTCATACTCAAGAAAAATTTCTTTTTCTAGCATTTCTGACCTCTTGCATGCCTACTTAGAAAGCAGAGATCTGCCACTAAAGGACGCCTTCAGGCAAAGAAATGCAGATGTTATATTTGGAAGTCAGTGCAATGAAACAGGAAGGACCAGTAGGGAGCATATGAGCAGTGCTCCACCAGTGCTGATTGGCTGTATCTTTTACTGTGTACATATGTAAGTATTCGCTACACATATACTATTTTAGAAATAGAGCAATCAAGTGCAGACAAAAATAATATGGCAAAACAGATATAACTGCAGATATTTTAATATGCCTTCTTAAAATTATCTTTAGTTTGAAGCTGTTATTTTATTTTCATTTTTTCACAACTATCTGAAGATATTCGAGTGAACTTTGTTATATCTTAACATATGTACTTCATTTCCTGGTGACTGTAAGTTAGATACCAGAAAGTTGACTTAAAGTCTTCAGAAAAAGAAAAAATATACATATAGTCTTACAGATATTTTTATGGTAATATTTTGTCTTTTTTTTTTTTTTTACTTTTAATTGAGATTATGTCTCTGCTATATCTCTTTGTAATAAAAATGTTTTCACTCATTTCCTAACTTAAAGAGTCAGACACGACTGAGCGACTGAACTGAACTGAACTGAACTATTTTTCACATTGAATATATTTTAACTTTTTATTTGTATCTATTCCCTCTGCATCTAGAATGCTTATTCTCATATTAATTCAAACATTTCACATGATTACATTATTGTATGGCTCAGACAGTAAAGAATCTGCCTGCCAATGCAGAAGCAGGAGACATGGGTTCAATCCTTGGGTCTAGAAGATCTCTTGGAGAAGGAAATGGCTACCTACTCCAGTATTCTTGCCTGGAGGATTCCATCGAGAGAGGAGCCTGGTGGGCTACAGTCTATGGAGTCACAAGAGTCAGATATGACTGAGCAACTAACACTTATAAAGATTATACAATATAGACAATGTACCCATTCAGGAAATAGGAGTAATGAGTTGTAAATTATATTTTTTACATCCTTTTAGAAATTTCTAATCAGTTGCAATTTTAAGACAATTCAGTATGTTTTTCATCACACAGGAAGTAGACAAAAGCCAAATGATTCTTATATTTTATATGATGAGTATGTTTTCACTCAAAATTAATCATCATTTAAATATAGTTTTGCAGTTTTCAACATGACACAAGAAGTAGAATTTTCATATATATAAATTTTTCTCTATATGTATGACTGAGCCCCTTTGCTGTCTACCTGAAGCTGTCACAGCATTGTTAATCATGTATAATCCAACATAAAATCAAAGTTTAATGTGATTTTTTTTTCCTAATAAACTCTAATCACAAAGTTTATAAGAGTATATGAGTTAAAGTTTTCTGTTGCAAACAATGGAAATTTACTTAGGTTAACTTGTTTGGAAAAAGAATTGGATAGAAAATATCAATTATTTTATATAATTGAGAGGGAGAATAGAGAGTAAGGATTAGCGAAACTGTACATTATGTTCTTCTATGAGCCATGGATAAAAAATTACTCAACAATCCCACTAGGGAGCCTCAGCCATAAATAATGAGCTTCTATTTTATTTGCTTCATCACTGAATCATACATCTTAAGATTGAAAATCCCAGGAGAATGAGTCAGATTGGTCTAATGTAAGTCTTTCATCCTTTGTCCAAGTAAAGGCACTAATTCCTTAGAAGAAATCAGGTTACTCTTTTCAAAATGGATACTGGGTCAGCAATAAATAGAAAATCTCAATTACATGGAAAACAACCTTGCTACCTCTTCCTAATCTCTTCTGTTTCTGTTAGGTCCCTACAGTTTCTGTCCTTTACCATGCCCATTCTTGCATAAAATACTCCCTTGATATCTTTAATTTTCTTGCAGAGATCTCTAGTCTTTCTCATTCTATTGTTTTCCTCTACTTCTTTGCATTGCTCATTTAAGACCTATTTACCTCCTCTTGCCATTCTTTGGACTTTGCATTCAGGTGGGTATATCTTTCCCTTTCTCCTTTGCTTTTTGCTTCCCTTCTCAGCTATTTGTAAAATCTCTTCAGACATTTAATTTGTCTTCTTGCATTTTTTTTTCCTTTGGGATGGTTTTAATGTTATGAACCTCCATCCATAGTTCTTCAAGCACTCTTTCTACAAACTCCTGGAGATGGTGAAGGACAGGGAAGCATGGTGTGCTGCAGTCTACAGCATTGCAAAGAGTCAGACACTACTGAATAACTGAACAACAACAATACCTGAATGGCCTAGTGAATTTCCCTACTTTCTTCAATTTAACCCTAAATTTTGAAATAAGGAGCTCATAATCTAACCAGTCAGCTCCAGTCTAGTTTTTACTGACTGTATAGATCTTCTCCATCTTTGGCTGCAAATTACATAATCAATCTGATTTTGGTGTTTACCATATGGTAAACATATACTCTACATGTACTCTATATAAAGAGTCATCTCTTGGACAAGTCATCTTGTTGGAAAAGAGTGTTGGCTATGACCAGTGTGTTCTCTTGACAAGACTTTGTTAGCCTTTGCCCTCCTTCATTTTGTACTCCAAGGCTAAACTTATCAATTATTCCAGGTATCTCTTAAATTCCTACTTTGCATACTATGATGAAAAGGACATCTTTTTTGGTGCTAGTTCTAGACGATCTTGTAGATCTTCATAGAACTGGTCAAATTCAGCTTCTTCAGCCTCAGTGGTTGGTGCACAGAGGCTTGTATTACTATGATGCTGAATGGTTTACCTTGGAAGTGAACTGAAATCATTCTGCTGTTTTTGAGACTGAACACAAATACTGTATTTCAGACTTTTTTTTTTTTTTTTTTACTCAGGGCTACTCCTTTTTTTTCTGAGGGATTCTTGTTCACAGTAGTAGATATAATGGTCATCTGAATTAAATTCCTTAATTTCTGTCCATTTTAGTTTACTGATTCTTAAGATTTGATGTTCAATCTTGCCATTTCCTGTTTTACAACCTCCAATTCACCTTGATTAATGTACCTAACATTCCAGGTTCCTTTGAAGTATTGATTTTTACAGCCTAAGATTTTACTTTCATGGCTAGACACATCCATAGATGTGTGTCATTTCCACGTTAGCCCAGTCTCTTCTTTATCTCTGGAGCTATCAGTAATTGCCTTCTGACTAAAATTTAGCATATTGGACACCTTCGGACCTGGGAAGTCTCATCTTCCAGTCTCACATCTTTTTTTTTTTTTTTTTTTAATACTGTTCATGGTGTTCTCTAGACTAAAATACTGAAATGGCTTGCCATTTCCTTATCCAATGGACCACATTTTCTCAGAACTCTTTGCTATGACCTGTCTGTCTTGGGTGGTCCTGCAAAGCTGGTTTATAGATTCATTGAATTATGCCAGTCCCTTAACCATGACAAGGCTGCAATCTATGAAGGGGAAGAATATGTTACAAAGCATTTTATAATAAATGACACTTAAATTATTTAGACTGATGACCTGTATCTCAGATACTACATCCTTAATAATAGTAATATTGATAGTAGTCATCAGTATTTGATTATCACCTATTGCATGTTATTTATGTCCAACTGTGTACCCCATGTAGAAAAATTTAAAAAATAGAGGTTGAAGTTCCAATATTTCAGCAAAGGTTTTGGTAAATTTTTGAGAGGACAACTGTTACTTTTAGAGAGTTGATTAAGCCACTGTGAAAATTTGAAAGCATAATTTTGGCTAAACCCAAGTCTCCTGAATTGCAGGCAGATTCTTTACCATCTGAGCCATCAGGGAAGCCCCTGTACAACAAGCAGTATATAATAAAACACTGTTACTCGTATTTTCTGAAGGTCAGTTGCTTAATCTATTATCTATTAAAAATCTAGTTCTAGATTAATTCTAACTAAGTCAAATTGAGTCTTGTGTGTGTGTGTGTGTGTGTGTGTGTGTGTGTGTGCGTGCGTGTGTGTGTCCGGGAGCATTTGTATCTATGCACCCATGCAAGCTCTTGTGTATTTTGTTAGTCAAAATTTAAAACCTATTGCAGTGGTAAGAAACAGCAGTACATTTTCTCATGGCTTTCTGTGGGAAATCTCTACTTCAGATTCCTTATCTTAAAAAAAACATACTTTATTTATTTGTCTCTGTCTTTATCAAAGGTCATGAGAATTAAAGTTATAAAAATACACACTTATAGCATGTATATGTATAGATATAAATATATTGATATAGCTAAAGATATATCTTAAAGAGCATTGTCATGGACTGTGGCAGTTTTAAAGGACAAACCAGTATCAAATACTATAGAAGCAATAGTTTAGATATTATATATGTATTTATAATGGCAAGTATTGTATATGATATCTAAATGGGCATTTCTGTATCTTTAGCCTACAGCTAAAAAAAGTGACATATTTATTGCTTACTAGGATAAATGCAGCTCAAATTTTTTTTGACAAAATTCAATCCTTTCCCACTCTTAGAGTAAATAACATTTATAAAGTTCATCCTATGTCCACAAGAATAACTGTCTCTGCCATCTTTGTAATGATAAATAGTAGAAAAAAATCAGTTTTGACTTATTGACCACTCCATTGTGAATAGTTAGGACCTGTACATGGGTAAAAAGTTTACCTTGCATTAAGCATGAAGAGAATCCAAGCTAGATAATAGCAAAGAGATTTAAGAAAGATTCTGATATGACAAGTTCAGAATTATGTTCTTCTGTACTCGGTCATTGTTTTGGTAAATTACAGAAGGAAAAGGAGAAGTTCAGGGCAAGTCCAGGGTTCCAGGCACAATACCTCAGTATATGTAGGCACAGATACTTAAACTGCAATAGTGCATTATCTAGAAGGGCAGGTATTGCTTTTATATTTGTGCAAATGTGAGTTTGAGCTTACTGTGGATCAAAAAAAAAATACTAATAAAAAAGGTTAATCAACTTTTTTGTTCATGTCATTTTTCTGTGTCCTCCCATCACTACCACAGCTACAAACATAGAAGGTGAATAGGAAATATATATATATATATATATATATTTAGAATTGACATCTGATAGAGATTAAATGGAGAAGGCAATGGCACCCCACTCCAGTACTCTTGCCTGGAAAATCCCATGGATGGAAGAGCCTGGAAGACTGCAGTCCATGGGGTCGCTGAGGGTTGGACACGACTGAGCGACTTCACTTTGACTTTTCACTTTCATGCACTGGAGAAGGAAATGGCAACCCACTCCAGTGTTCTTGCCTAGAGAATCCCAGGGACAGGGGAGCCTGGTGGGCTGCCGTCTATGGGGTCGCACAGAGTCGGACACGACTGAAGCGACTTAGCAGCAGCAGAGATTAAATATGATAAAATTATTGAATGGCGAACAGTGCCTGTTACTATAAACTCTTGGCCTTTGAGTCCAGAAACTAAACCGTCAGTATGGCCAGAAATTTGAATTCTGAAAGAAGATGTGTGCTATAATGGGATATTAGGAAACTTACAGAGGAAAACAGACCCTGAAAGATATTCCATTCATTTAGAAGAACCTGAACTGAGAAATCCACTTCCAGAACTGCATCTGAAAATTCCAAAGCTTCCCTCTTCTCTGAGGAGGGTGGTGGGCTGTTCTTGGGCACAAAGGCAGGAAGCACAGTGTTTCAGGGATTGAATTTTTCATATCACTTGGGAATGGTAGGCAAGGTCTCCCAGTGTAAAATATGGTTCAAAACATATTGAACTATTGGAGATGACCATAAAATGACAAAGAAAAGAGAAAAGAAATTCTCATTCAAAAAAAAAAAAAAAAACAAGCTTTGCAAGAACATGCTTCTAAACAAAAGATGAAAAGAAATAGTCCCCCTAAATCAAGAAATCAGATAAATCATTTAATTATACAATGAAAATCTAGGGCATGTTAATAAAGACTTTAAAACATTTTTGTGAGATACATAAAGCGATCATAGAATAATAGTTTCCATAAAAGTAAAGAATAAGTTAAGCACCATAATTAGACAAATACAATTCAAGAATTAGATATAAAACATCAAATATTAAAATAAACTTTATGGAAACAAAAAAAATTAAAAAAAAAAAACGGGCTATATCACCTTCTTTAGTTTTTCCCGAAATACAGTTTTCTTATTCATCAGATGCTGATATTGAGCCACTGAAGGTTAAGTGCTGTATTCAACACTGTGCAAACAAAGAAGCAGAGGTAGACATCTAACTCAGATGTCACAGCCTAGATAATTTTTGAAGCTTTTACCTTCTAGTGGCATAAAATTAAGTTCACTTTTTAGGACTTGATCTTATACATACGTTCTTGATATATTTTGGAAAATACTGACAGCAGAATCTAGAAGATATACGATAAAAATGAAAAGAATTACTCATCTCTGTTCTCATAATACCTCTGCCAAATCACCCTATGCCAAGCTTCCAAAGGGAAGTAGGAATCATCTTGCATTTTTTTTCACTGTTCAGAAATTTTTGAGCTTTTCTCTATTCCATCCATGAGGCTGAACCCCAGAGGACAAGGTTGAACAAAATGGACAATCTTTATATGAGCCCAGGAGGAAGAAAGATATTAGTAAAATAAATTTAAGATACAGTTATAAATGTGGTAAGTATTATATAAACCACAAGTTGTAACACAATGAATTAGAGTTAACTTCGTTGACCTCTAGAAGTTTTTATAGCAGGAAGTGTTCAATCTTGACACATTTGTGGTGGAAAAAGTAAACAGAGTTTCAGACAGTATATTAGGAGGTCGAATCAAAATGACATTGATTAATAGTGTCCCCAAGACTTTATTAATAATGTAGCAATTGCAGGACATACCTAGCTCCCTCAGCATGGAAAGTAGAGTTATATATGCACGAAGGGCAAGAGATGATTAAACTTGTCTTGTCAGGTTAAGTCCAGAAAAAATATTCCCACCTGGTACAGTTCAAATAATAGACTAAATTTCTGAGACTGAGCAAAGGAATGATACAGGGGTAAAAGTAGGGGCATTAAGAACAATGTGGATGTGGATGATGGAGCTTGTTTTGAGTAAATTCAGTATCATGATTTTTTTTATAAGAGATTTAAATCATGAGTTCTCAGTAGGGAAGAATGCTATTATTAATGCAAAGAAGTATTGTGTTTGTTGTTTTAAATTGTTATCCGGTAAAAATAAAAAGTGTTAGAAGTGCAACAGTAGCATATTATATTAAACACACACACAGAGAGATATAAACCAACTTAATATAAATGGAATACAGTAAGCCGATTTGAATAGGCAAGTGAGAGTATGAAATAGTTACTGTTGATTTTCTTTCGAAAAAAAAAATACTTTTGGAAAGGAAAATTATTGGTTTTAGTCCAATGGTCTGATGGTGTCACAGACAGAAAGCAGAAAATGCAGAAAGAAAGAAGGGAGCCATATAATTTCATACAGTTTTTATCTTTGGTTAGAAATTTGCAAAGGTGGCTTTTAAGTAAAAGAAAAGTGTCCATTAAAGAACAGTGTAAATGACTAGGCATCTAAACAAATCTTTCCTAAAGACATTTCACAGAGATTTAAAAGGAATAAATATTAACTTAGAAAAAATTTCACGAAAAAGTGTTTTTGCCAAATATATTTCCTTTCTTCTTCATTATTGTTCTTTTGTGCTTTCTCTCTCACATCATGTCCACATAATCAGACATGCTCACACCCCAAATGTACACATATTAGAAATTCATATTTTATCTTTTTTTTCTTAATAGTCCATGTAACATTTCTTAGTACAATTTTTCCTAAGAGTTAAGCCTTAAAGGATTATTTCATACTTTTAAGTCACATCATTATTAGAAGACCTGCAGTTTTCAAATAGTATAAACACTGTATTGATAAATGCACATTTTCACTAAATGAGAATCTGTAACTAATGCTTCCTAATTGAAAGTTATCTTGAAACCATTCTTGTGGGCAGAGCAATGCCTCCACTTCCAACATATCCATGGCTTAATCCCCAGAACCTGTGAATATCTTAGGTTAAATGACAACATTAAAGTAGGCTGCTAATTGGCCAACTCAAGATTCGGTGGTCTCAGATTTGCAGTTATGGCAAGAAGAGGGTGTGATAGGGATGTTGTGGTCCCTGTGGTCCCAGTGCCTTCTCACAGCCCCTCTGTCTTCCCATAGTCCATCTCAGGCAGAACAGCTGGTCCTGGAACTGGCCTGGAGAGTGGAGAAGTTGAACCTCAAAATGCAGACATTCAGGCTTGCTTGCATGCGTACTTAGTCACTCGATTGTGTTCAACTTTTAAAACCCCATGTGCGGCAACCTGCCAGGATTTTCTGTCCATGGAATGCTCCAGGTAGGAATACTGGAGTGGGTTGCCATTTCCTATTCCACAAAATGAAGACACCCAGCCTGAAACAGAAAGAGAGTCTGTTAAATAGAGTTGGGGGATATAGGATGATGATGGTACAGTAGTAGGCAGGTGCTGTCAGGGCTGGACTCCTGCCTTTGCAGTAGGTTGCTAAGAGGTGAGGATAGAGGGGTCACTAATGTAATTGAGCAGGACCCTACCGGGCCTTCCCCAAGCCATATCCTCTGCTTTAGCTCTTCTCTGAAGTACCCAGATGACAGTATCTGAAGTGCATTTCCTTAGTTGTTTTACAGATGTGAAAACCTCCACCAAAAGGAAAACTTTAACTACTTGATGACCATAAGCACACAGCCCCAGGCCTCCTGGAGCCTAAGGACTGATAATGTAGACCCCTGTGACACCATCCTGCTACCCACCATCAGTCAATCATAGAGTTGTGCAGGAGCTGGCCACATATCCTGCGATCCCCTTTCCTCACCTGGCCTTTCAAAATGCTTTCCGGAAACCTTCACACTTTTCCAGCACTAGTTTCCCTGGACTCCTTGCTTGGAATCCTATAATAAACGCTGTGCTTTCCTTCACTGCAACCTGGCATCAGTAGATCAGCTTTACTACACACATGTAAGCAAACCCAGGTTTTGTCTGGTAACGTGAACCCTTTATTTTTCTCCAAGAAAGAGGAAGCTATGGGTGCACAGTAAAGGCATGGTCCTGTCCTGCAGAGGCAGCTGATATGTTCCTTGTATGGAAACTACAGGTCTCCATGGTTCTCAAGGCTGGTAAGGAGTGGAGAACTGGGTGATTCAGGACCGCTTGGTTTAGTAGGGCTTCCCAGGTAGCACTAATGATAAAGGATCTGCCTGCCATTGCAGGAGACATGAGACACAGGTTTGATCCCTGGATTAGGAAGATCCCCTGGAGAAGGAAATGGCAACCCACTCCAGTGTTCTTGCCTGGAGAATTCCATGGATAGAGGAGCCTGGCTAGTGACTTAGCATGCACACTTGTTTTACTGGAGTAGGAAGTGTCCAGGGAGTGAATAAAAGTCAGAGCTGCAGGGCTGGCAGGAGAAAGAGTTTGGCTCAGGGACAACTAGGGAGGCAAGTAGAGAGAAAGCCTGGGCTTCTCTGCAACAGAGAGCCCCAGTTAGGCCTGGCGAGCCATGGGCCAGAGCCTGGCTGTGCTGGGCCAGCTTCTGAGAGGGTTAAAACTGCCTCATCTTGCTTGTGCCTTGGCTTTGTCTGCTGACCAGGGCTTCTCAGGTGGCGCTAGTGGTAAAGAATCCACGATATTCTTGCCTGGAGAATCCCATGGACATGGGAGACTGGTGGGCTACAGTCCATGGGGTCGCAAAGAGTCAGACACAGCTGAAGCAACTTAGCACACATGCACACTGGACAGGGAGCTCCATCCCATTCCCCTAGCCCTTTGGGTGCAACACTTAGAGCAAAACAACCTGGGTTTGTAACTGGGAAGGGTTAATCTTTATATCATCCTGGATCTGTTTCTGTGACTTTAAACCCTTATTTTTAAGGAAATCAACTCTGAATATTCATTGGAAGGACTGATGCTGAAGCTGAAGCTCCAATCCTTTGGCCACCTGAGGCGAAGAGCTGACTCTTTAGAAAAGACCCTGATGCTGGGAAAGATTGAAGGCAGCAGGAGAAACGGACAACAGAGGATGAGATTTTTGTATGGCATCATGACTCAATGGACATGAGTTTGAGTAAAGTCCAGGAGTTAGTGAAGGTCAGGGAAACCTGATGTTCTGCAGTCCATGGGGTCTCAGAGATGGACACGACTGAATAACAACAGTGGCCTCCCTCAGTGAGATAATCTGAGCCTGCCCACCTGTGAAGGACTTTAAGGAAGTGAAACGAACGCATCCCCCTGCTTGAGGCTTGCCATTCTAGGAGATACTTGCAGGAATTAAGTGGTCTTTTTACTTTGTTTCCTCACCTCCCCCCATCTCTTATCCACAAAAGAACCTGGCATCCAGACCTCAAAAAGATGGCTTATTGTGAGACACTAGTTTGCCATCTTCTCAGTCAGCTCGCTTTTCAAATAAAGTCTTACTCCTTGCCTCAACACCTCGTCTCCTGGATTTATCAGCCTATCTCACTGTGAGAACAGCCAGCTTGTACATGGTAACAGATTCAAATCCCGGATCTACGTTAGCAAATAAATGAGCTCTCTTTGTGATTTTAACTGGAGGGTGATGATAAACCCACCTTATGATTTTGAGAAGTAACTCTATTAATTTTACAAAGGGCTTAGGGTCTTGTGGGCAGAGTTACCTTGGCTGTTGTTACTCAGATCTGATACTGGTACCTGTGTGTTTCACAGTAGCCCATTCAGCCCAGGTGCAGCCCATATTGGCCACCAGACAGGAGAGCCCACGTGTCTGTATGTCATGCCTAAGAGGGGGAGCTAAGGTCACCATGGACACTCCTGATGAAGAGGCTCGGTTCCATTTCTTTCAGCCTCTTTGCCATCTTGGGACACTCCTCCCCTATCCCCTCCCAGGTTTCGGGGTCCAGGGGCACTTGGTCAGGCAGCTGCTCAGTGAATCTGGCGCCATGGCCATGAGGTACTTAGTGGCTGTCAGCCAAGCACCTGACCCCATTCTTACATTTAGAAGAGCTTCTATGATGAACTGAAGTGAATGTTCAGTGTGTGGTAGAAAGAACATTTTACTCAATCATTAGGATTAAATTAAGTAGCCATAGACATTAAAGATTAGTGGGGAAGCTATATAACTCTATGCTGGGGCTCACTTTTGAAAGGATGCCCTGTCAAATGGTATAGTGCTTTATGCCACTGTGTCCCACTGCCTTAATAAAATGCCATTTTTTGATAAAAAAGAATAAAATAAAATAGGGAGATTATCATGGATTATCCTGGTGGGCCCCAAGTAATCACACTTGTTTTTTATAGTGCAGAGGGAGGCAGAAGTGTTCAAGTCAGAAAAGACAGGAGGACAGGAGCAGAGGTCAGAATGATACCCTGTGAACAGTGCTTCGTCCTTTCCTGTTGATTCTGAAGTTGGAGGAGGGGGGCCACTAGGCTTGGAATGGATGCCGTCTCTAAAAGCCAGAAAGGCCAAGAAAAGGCTTCTCCCCTAGAACTGCCAAAGTGGAACAAAGCCCTGCCAACACCTGGATTTCAGCCCAGTGAGTTTTCGAGCCTCCAGAACTGTAAAATGCTATAAAGTTGGTGGTACTTTGTAGCAGCAGCAATAGAACACTAGTCCAATCACCTAAGTTTATACCATTTTACAACACTATTAATCAAAATTAGTTACTCAGATTTATTAGCAAAATCTTATCATGATGCCCTCCTTAATTTTTCACTTATTAAATCCACAGTTAAGAATAAGCAAAAGATAGACTGAAACATATTTAAGGGACATATTTAGTATTTTAGACATTTATAACCAATGATATTTTTAGGAAAAACTTAAAAGGGTCATGTTCTTTGTCTCAAAATATGCCAACTTTAATGACTGACTGGGTATTCTGCTTGTAGTTCTTTGAAATAATTGCAATTTTAGAAAAAACTCCATGTATGTAACATAAGTGATTCTTGGACTGGAATCGCAGGAGAGCTAAAATATCGTGGTAAAAAGAATAACATATACAAATAAACCAAACAAAATTGACACTGTGCCTGCACCTGAACAGTCTTATGAAAATTTAAATCTGTCATTATGAGAGTTTTGTATCTCAATTCTAAGGTCTTAGATTTTTAAATAATATTTGTTTAAGAAATATTTATAAACAAATATAGTTACTTATTTGGCTGCATCAGCTCTTAGTTGAGGCACTTGGGATCTTTTTTCTGGTGCAGCATGTGAACTCTGAATTGCAGCATGTGGGATCTAGTTTCCTGACCAGGGATCAACCTAGCCTCCCTGCACTGGGAGTGTGGAGTCTTAGCTACTGGAGCACCAGGGAAGTCCCTCACCTTAGATCTCAAATTATAACAAACATCCTCACCAATACGGTCACTGTTCAGGCCCCACCCTCTAGGTCCAAGTGCATTCACCACACCCTGTGTCCTCTTGTGCTTATTAGAGTTTGTTATACATTTTCCATCCATTTATTTCATCAAATGTTATAGTGGACTTAATATTCCCACAAATCTGATCATGAATATACTTTCATGTCCTCTGAGCTAGAAATAAAGCACTCGTGAAACTCAACTAAATTCGGTCTTAGGTCTTTCATCAGAAGCTTCAAGTTACTGTCCAGCAGCTTCAGGTTTATTCTGTGGTTTTTTTCAGAGAATGGCAGGAGGTGTGTGCCTGGGGAGGTGGTGAACAGGACTCAAATTAATATCTAAATATATTACTCTACCACAAGTGAAATACATGATATTAAGAAAATCAGATACTTTTAGCAATACAACTGTGCCTTTGTGAATATCTGATATTGCCAAGAATAATAAAATTCCCTCAGCCTTTGAGAGATCAGGTCTGTTAAAAACAAAGACATGATGTGAATAGTTTATGCAATAGTGTTAACTTGCTACCTGTGAAACTTTGTAATCTAAACATCTGAAATTGACTTTTTTTCTTTTACAATAAAATTGTTACACATTTGACTAGATAAGCTACAAAAAATCAATTTTATAAATATGAAAATATGTGAATGAGCCGTGTAATTCAGAGAAATTAATATTCAGTGTGTATTTAATTATTGTGGTAGGCAACCTCTATAATGATTCCCCGAAGATCACCATGTCCTGAATTTATGTCCTTGTGTTATATCTACCCCTTGAGTTCAGACAGATGCTATTAGACTTATTTGACTAACTTTTAATAAAATAGAGTACCATGGAAATGATAGAATGTCATTGCTGAAACCAGAATTTTTTTAAAAGACTGTGGCTTTTATCTTGGGAACACTCTCATTTGTATGGAAAGAGAGAATGGAAAATGGGCAAGAGAGAGTATTTAAAGATATAAATGATGGATAATTTACCAGATTTTTATATACAGACTAATTTTGGGTAGCATTGAAAATATAGTCACATCTAGACACATTTTAATGAAATTGCAATTGTTGGAAAGAAAACATAATTTTAAGTTTGAAAATAAAAAGTTGAAACAAAAGAAACTGTATCAACCTAAAAATATCAGAGAAAGGAAGAGAATGCAAAATTTTAAAATAAAGACAATTGTAAGTAAATCAATCAACACCATGAATGTAATATTGTCTATTATAAAGATAGTATACATTAGATGTAGTTTTCTCCAGTGACTCAGCGGTAAAGAAACTGCCTGCAATGCAGGAGAGGCGGGAGACACGGGTTCAGTCCTTGGGTTGGGAAGATCCCCTGGTGGAGGGTGTGGCATTCCACTCTAGTACTCTTGCCACAAAGTCCCATAGACAGAGGATCCCAGTGGGCTCTAGTCTCTGAGGTCGCAAAGACTCAGACACAACTGAAGTCACTGAGCATGCATGTGCATGCCATAGTTATATGTATGTATTTGTCTTTGTCTAATCTAGGCAGAGAATCTAAGATTGACTTACATATTTATGAGTTCAGTTCAGTTCAGTTGCTCACTCCTGTCTGACTGTTGCAACCTCATGGACTGCAGCACACCAGGCTTCCCTGTCCATCACCAATTCCCAGAGCTTGCTCAAAATCCAGTCCATGGAGTTATTGATGCCATCTAACCATTTCATCCTCTGTTGTCCCCTTCTACTCCTGCCTTCAATCTTTTCCTGCATCAGGGTCTTTTCCAATGAGTCAGTTCTTCACATCAGGTGGCCAAAGTATTGGAGCTTCAGCTTCAGCATCAGTCCTTCCAATGAATATTCAGGACTGATTTCCTTTAGGATTGACTGGTTTGATCTCCTAGCTGTCCAAGGGACTCTCAAGAGTCTTCTTCAACACCACAGTTCAAAAGCATCAATTCTTCGGCTCTCAGCTTTCTTTATGGTCCAACTCTCACATCCATACACGACTCCCAGAAAAACCACAGCTTTGACTAGATGGACCTTTGTTGGCAAAGTAATATCTCTGCTTTTTAATATGCTGTGTAGGTTTCTTACAATTTTCTTCCAAGGAGCAGTCAGTCAGATTAGTTGCTCAGCTGTGTCTGACTCTGTGACCCCACGAACTGTGGGGTACACCAGGCTTCCCTGTCCATCAAGCATCTTTTAATTTCATGGCTGCAGTCACTATTTGCAGTGATTTTGGAGCCCAAGAAAATAAAGTCTATCACTGTTTCCATTGTTTCCACATGTATTTGCCATGAAGTGATGAGACCAGATGCCATGATTTCAGTTTTTTGAATGTTGAGTTTTAAGCCAGATTTTTCACTCTCCTCTTTCACTTTCATCAAGAGATTCTTTAGTTCCTCTTAGCTTTCTGACATAAGGGTGGTGTCATCTGCATATCTGAGGTTATTGATATTTCTCCCAGCAATCTTAATTCCAGCTTGTGCTTCATCCAGTCTGACATTTCGCATAATGTACTCTGCATATAAATTAAATAAGCAGGGTGACAATATACAGCCTTGAGGTACTCCTTTCCCATTCAGAACCAGTCCATGGTTCCATGTCCAGTTCTAACTGTTGCTTTATAAGAGTACCAGCTCAAATTGTTTTCTACTGAATAATTCTCTTTTACTTTAAATCATAGGATGGATAAGAAAGCCATGGTACATATACACAATGGAGTATTACTCAGTCATTAAAAAGAATACATTTGAATCAATTCTAATGAGGTGGATGAAACGGGAGCCTATTATACAGAGTGAAGTAAGCCAGAAGGAAAAACACCAATACAGTATACTAACGCATATATATGGAATTTAGAAAGATGGTAACAATAACCCTGTGTACGAGACAGCAAAAGAGACACTGATGTATAGAACAGTCTTATGGACTCTGTGGGAGAGGGAGAGGGTGGGAAGATTTGGGAGAATGGCATTGAAACATGTAAAATATCATGTATGAAACGAGATGCCAGTCCAGGTTCGATGCACGATACTGGATGCTTGGGGCTGGTGCACTGGGATGACCCAGAGGGATGGTATGGGGAGGGAGGAGGGAGGAGGGTTCAGGATGGGGAACACATGTATACCTGTGGCGGATTCATTTTGATATTTGGCAAAACTAATACAATTATGTAAAGTTTAAAAATAAAGTAAAATTATTTAAAATAAATAAATCATAGGATCTAAAAGAAAGTAACTGAGGATGTTTTATACCATGAGAAATCTTTATTTTTCCATATTTTTCTCTCACAGTCTTTTTCTTTCTTGGGCATTTTTTAATTTTCTTACCCAGTCTCATTTGTTGGTGTTCTCTAATGCTAAAGCTGAAACTCCAGTACTTTGGTCACCTCATGCGAAGAGTTGACTCATTGGAAAAGACTCTGATGCTGGGAGGGATTGGGGGCAGGAGGAGAAGGGGATGACAGAGGATGAGGTGACTGGATGGCATTGCTGACTCGATGGACATGAGTCTGAGTGAACTCTGGGAGTTGGTGATGGACAGGGAGGCCTGGCATGCTGTGATTCATGGGGTTGCAAAGAGTCGGACACGACTGAGGGACTGAAATGAACTGAACTGAACTCTCTCTCTCTTACTCTACACAAACACACACACACACTTATGCACGGATATATTTAGAAGCACATATTTAGTATTTCAGACATTTATTTACAATGGTATTTTTTAGTAAAAGTCTATAAGGGTCATGACCTTTTAATCCTTATTTTAAAAATTAAAGATAGAGAACTACAAATTTAGCAAAATAAAAGTCAAATAAAAATCAATCTTTGGACTATATAAATCTTATATAGAATAATAATTGGTTCTATTATTTTAAAGATAATTTATATTTATTAATAATAAACATAATATTAAGACAATCAGATACTTTTATTGATACAAGTGTGCCTTGTATAATATCATGATATTATTATTTATTTTTATTAATTTAAAACATATTTTAAAAGAATTTATAACCTATATTAAAACAATATTTCACCTATATTAAGAAAAGCTATTTATTGTACAGATAATAAAAATCTCCAATGATATTAGTTAATGCTAAAACATGTTGAATAAATTCCAAAATCCACAACTATAAACAACAAACAAGGGAACAAATCCAAAGACTAATAATAGAAGCTACTTCCTTAAGGTGAGAACATATAATTGCCCCAAAATAACAACAAATGCTCCTCCTCATGATGAAATGCTAGTCACATTACCTTTGAAAGTGAGCATAAATAAACTTGCTTATGATCATCACCCAGTTTTCTTTTGTTAAATTTACTCTATGTAAGGAGCAATACATAAAAGTAGGAACTGTGGTAATAAAGTTTAAGAAATATTAGTTTTCACAGACATAGAGACATAGATATAGAAAACAAATGTATGGATACCAAAGGAGGAAAGGTGAGGAGAAGTGGGATGAATTGGGAGATGAGGATTGATATATACAAACTACTGGTGCTATGTATAGACTATAGTTACCTAATGAGAACCTACTGTGTAGCTCAGGGACCTCTACTCAGTGCTCTGTGATTATCCAACTGGGATAGAGATTAAAAAAAAAGATATGTCCATACATAGAGCTGATTCACCTTGCTGTATAGTAGAAACTAACACAACATTGTAAAGTATGTATACTTCAATAAAAATTACTTTTAAAACAGAAACATTAGTTTTCAAACATATCAGAAAATGCAGTTAGAAGACAAACTGTGTGGATTTTTCCACTAAAAGTAGCGACTTAAAAAATCTAGATGTAACCCCAAAAAGAAATGATTAGGGTTTTTATGAAGGCAATTGTACTTCCTCAATGTAAGCAGTAATCTTGTGTGTTTGTACGTGTGTGTGTGTGTGTGTATAGATTCAGAGAAAGAGAGAGACAGAACACCAGCAATATGATTGAGAAAGAAAATTAAAGAATATCCAAGAAAGAAAACTATTGCAAGAGAAAGATGTGCAAAAAGAAAAAAAGATGGCAGAGAAGAGAGCGAGAGAGAACATGAAAGAAAGGGGTGGAAAGAAAGTGGGTGGGCAGTATTATGCAAAAGTGACAGGGAAGGTTCATGACTGGACACATTCTTAAAATAAGATCTATTCAATTGATAGAAGAGTTTTATATATTATTTGCAATAATATTCTGAATTTTTCAAATTTTGATATGTGTGCATTAATTTCTATAATTTAAAGACTTGAAAATTTTGTCAAATGCATCAAAGAATAGTTATATAAAATAAAATAAAAATAAATAAAACACAGCATAGGTTGAAAAACCTGAGTAGTGAGACTTACTTTAGTACATACATGACAGGAAATCAGAAGATTGTAGGAGTTTATAGGATGTGGTGTTTAGTTAGACAAACATTCTCTGAATGGTGGGCCAGGTTTTACTCTAGTTACATAATTAACTTACATAAGGAGGCAGAGGTGGAAATGAGCTTGCCCTGGTGGGTGTTTTCACCCAGAGCTGAAGACATTATTAAGCATAAACACATAAACACAGCTTCTCATCTGAAGCATCAGTTGGAGTTAATTTGGTTTATGGCTATGCTTTAGAGAAATGACAGTCTTCAAATAGAGATTAGATGCACCATAATAAGTAATTTAATACTTTCCAGGAGGACTTGAGTCCCCATTTGTATCATATGCAGGCTCTGTTTTCTAAGGTGTATGCAAGAGTTTTGTAAACAAGTTACTCCCACCCAGCTGGGACGTTTATAGGCACTTCAATGCTATAAGGGAAAGAGCATGTCTCTTCTCTAACACTGCTATACATATTAATGTCTACTTCTAAGCTTTGTGGAATAATTCTAAACCTCAGAAAATATACAAATCTGAAATCACCACTGAGCAAAGCTATTCAATTCTCAATTCGAAGGAAGGGGAATAATATCAATTGTTGTATTTCAAAATGTTAAAAATGCTTGGTGTCCAAGAATAATGTCTAATTGAGAAAATCCTGGCGGGGGTGCTCTTGGACTTGTCTCCCCATTACCTCTCTTCATTCATGTTCATTTGTAGGGTCTATTTAATCTGTGCTGCACATTCTTTAAAGTACTTGTATTAATATGCCTTCATGAGAAATTGATCCTTTATTACATATTCTTAATGGTTTTTTACAAAACAGGAAAAAAAAAAAAAAAACTAGTCATACAATTATGACCTCTGAATGAGCTTCAAAGGTAAAAAGAAAAGGGGGGGAAAAAAAAGTGGAGGAAAAATGAGCAGTGGAAATCACTTTAGAAATGTTATATTTGAAATATCCAGAGGGAATTTCTGTTGGAAATGTCACAGACAAAGAATTGCCCTGTGACTCAGTAAAGGAATCTGCTTGGAGTTCAGGATTCAATGTCAGCATGTATGAGTCATTGTTTTCCACTTTGTTTATTGGCTCCAAAATAACATATTGTGGGTCATTGTGAGGATGACTAAGATATTTTACACATGGCAAATTAAAGGACTACTAATTTTAAAAGCACTGAAAAGGGAATTATAGTGTAATACAGAGATTGTTGCATTTTGAGATGCAAGGCCTAACAGAGAAAATTAATGTCAAAATCCTCCATTCTGAATTTTACTATAATTTAGAAAATAATTCTTCACTATTTTGAGTGAGAAAAGGCAAACTTTACAAAAATAATTTAACTCCTCAGATATTGTTCAGTTTTGAATCTGTGTTTCCACCTGCACCTTTGGGCTCTGAGTTCTGTGAAATGCTACTCTTCTGCAAATGCCTGCACTGAAAATGAATTCTCTCCTCTTCTCCATTTCAGTTTCCTTAGAGCAAATGTTACAGGGAAGAGAGAGAGAAAAAGTCATGAGAGTGAGGAATATAGAAGGAGCTTAATTAAGAACCACAGAGGGTGGGAAGAGGGGTTAGCACTGAAATGAGAGACAGGAGCAATTTGTCTCATTGCACTTGGCCTGAGGACAATCTTGCTAATTTTTCATGTGACCAAGCAAATAGTTAGAACTGGACGTGGAACAACAGACTGGTTTCAAACTAGGAAAGGAGTACATCAAGGCTGTATATTGTCACCTTGTTTATTAATTGATATGCAGAGTACATCATGAGAAATGCTGGACTGGATGAAGCACAAGCTAGAATCAAGATTGCCGGGAGGAATATTAATAACCTCAGATATGCAGGTGTCACGGCCCTTAAGGCAGAAAGTGAAGAAGAACTAAAGAGTCTCTTGATGAAATTAAAAGAGGAGGATGAAAAAGTTGGCCTAAACGCAACATTCAGAAAGGTAAGATCATGGCATCTGGTCCCATCACTTCATGGGAAATAGATGAGGAAACAGTGGAACTAGTGAGGCACTTTATTTTGGGGGGCTCCAAACTCACTGCAGATGGTGATTGCAGTCACAAAATTGAAAGACGGTTGCTCCTTGGAAGAAAAGCTATGACCAACCTAGACAGTCTATTAAAAAGCAGAGACATTACTTTGCCAACAAAGGCTCATTTAGTCAAGGCTATGATTTCTCCAGTAGTCATGTATGGATGTGAGAGATGGACTACAAAGAAAACAGCACTGAAGAATTGATGCTTTTGGACTGTGGTGTTCAAAAGAAGACTCTTGAGAGTACCTTGGCTAGCAAGGAGATCCAACCAGTATATCCTAAAGGAAATAAGTCCTGAATATTCATTGGAAGGACTGATGCTGAAGCTGAAACTCCAATGCTTTGGCCACCTGATGGGAAGAACTGACTCCTTGGGAAAGACCCTGATGCTGGGAAAGATTGAAGGCAGGAAGAGAAGGGGATGACAGAGGATGAGACGGTTGGATGGCATCACCAACTCAATGGACATGAGTTTGAGTAAACTGCAGGAGTTGGTGATGGACAAGGAAGCCTGGGTGCTGCACTCCAGGGGGTCGCAAAGAGTCAGACTTGTCTGAGCCACTGAACTGAACTGAAGCAAACTAAAAATGTGTTTGCCATGCAGACCCAAGTTTTTACTATATATAGTTGTTAAAAATATACAGCCATTGTTAAAATGATAAAGAGAGATTTGAAACATTTTATATATGTGTAGTCTGCTTGGAGAAACTGAAAATAATAACACCACCTCTAAAATGAATATAGGTAAAATTTAGTCTTTGTTGTTCTTTACTCACTAAGTCCTGTCCAACTCTTTGTGACCCCATGGACTGTAGTCCACACAAGTGATCTTGTAAAGATCATAAAACATATAATGGTATATATGATGTGATAAATATAAAGAGCTGACAGAAAGCAAAATTATGCAACTCTAGTTTATACCTCCATTTTTTTTCAGTTTCATGTAAATTAAGGTTTATTCTTTTTTTTAATTTTATTTTATTTTTAAACTTTACAATATTGTGTCAGTGGAAAGACTGATGATGAAGCTTAAGCTCCAATGCTTTGGCCACTTGATGCAAATGGCTGACTCATTGGCCAAGATCCTCATGCTGGGAAAGATTGAAGGAAGGAGGAGATAGCGGTGGCAGAGGAAGGGATGTTTGGATGGCATCATGGAATCAATGGACACAAACTTGTTTAGACAAATTGAGAGAAAATGAGGGACTGGGAGACCTGGCATGCTGCAGTCCAGAGGGTAGCAAAGAGTTGGACGTGACTTAGTGGCTGAACAACAACAAGTAAGAAAAATGATATTCCATGTATAAAAAATAAATAAATGCAATATAGATAATGAAATCACAGCTTATGGCCACCTGTGTTATGTGTGTGTCACTGCATATGGTCTGCTTCTCTTTAGAATGGATTTTACAGGACTCACTGGAAAAGACCCTGCAGTGATTTTGGAGACCTAGAAAATAAAATTTTTCACCACTTCCCCTTTTATCATCTGTTTGTCGTGAAATAATGGGACCAGATACCGTGATCTTAGTTTTCTGAATGTTGAGTTTCAAGCCAGCTTTTTTACTCTCTTCTTTCCATCCTCATCAAGAGGCTCTTTAGTTCCTCTTCATTTTTTATCATTAGAGTGGTATAATCTGCATATCTCTGTTGATATTTTTCCTGGTAATCTTGATTACAGCTAGTGATTCATCCAACCTGACATTTGCATAATGTACTCTGAACATAAGTTAAATAAGCAGGGTGACAATATACAGCCTTGTTAAACTCCTTTTCCAATTTTGAACCAGTTAGTTTTCCATGTCCAGCTCAAACTGTTGCTGTAAATTTACCAATTTTTAAAACCATAGTCAAACTACTGCTCAATAGCACTCATCTCACACGCTAGTAAAGTAATGCTCAAATTTCTCTAAGCCAGGTTTCAGCAATGCATGAATCGTGAACTTCCAGATGTTCAAGCTGGTTTCAGAAAAGGCAGAGGAACCAGAGATCAAATTGCCAACATCTGCTGGACCATGGGAAAAGCAAGAGAGTTTCAGAAAAACATCTATTTCTGCTTTATTGACTATGCCAGAACCTTTGACTGTGTGGATCACAATAAACTATGCAAAATTCTGAAAGAGATGGGACGACCAGACCACTTGACCTGCCTCTTGAGAAACCTATATGCAGGTCAGGAAGCAACAGTTAGAACTGGACATGGAACAACAGACTGGTTCCAAATAGGAAAAGGAGTATGTCAAGGTTGCATATTGTCACCCTGCTAATTTAACTTATATGCAGAGTAAATCATGAGAAATGCTGGACTGGAGGAAGCAAAAGCTGGAATCAAGATTGCCGGGAGAAATATCAATAACCTCAGATATGCAGATGACACCACCCTTATTGCAGAAAGTGAAGAGAAACTAAAAAGCCTCTTGATGAAAGTGAAAGAGGAGAGTGAAAAAGTTGGCTTAAAGCTCAACATTCCGAAAATGAAGATCATGGCATCTGGTCCCATCACTTCATGGGAAATAGATGGGGAAACAGTGGAAACAGTGTCAGACTTTATTTTTGGGGGCTCCAAAATCACTGCAGATGGTGACTGCAGCCATGAAATTAAAAGATGCTTACTTCTTGGAAGGAAAGTTATGACCAACCTAGATAGCATATTAAAAAGCAGAGACATTACTTTGTCAATGAAGGCCCATCTAGTCAAGGCTATGGTTTTTCCAGTGGTCATGTATGGTTGTGAGAGTTGGACTGTTAACAGAGCCGAGCGCCAAATAATTGATGCCTTTGAACTGTGGTGTTGGAGAAGACTCTTGAGAGACACTTGAACTGCAAGGAGGTCCAACCAGTCCATCCTAAAGGAGATCAGTCCTGGGTGTTCATTGGAAGGATTGATGCTAAGGCTGAAACTCCAGTACTTTCGCCACCTGATGAGAAGAGATGACTCATTGGAAAAGACTCTGATGCTGGGAGGGATTGGGGGCAGGAGGAGAAGGGGATGACAGAGGATGAGATGGCTGGATGGCATCACCGACTCAATGGACATGAATTTGAGTGAACTCCAGGAGTTGGTGATGGACAGGGAGGCCTGGCATGCTGCGATTCATGGGGTTGCAAAGAATCAGACATGACTGAGCGATTGGACTGAACTGAACTGAAGATAATTTTATAGTCTTATAGTAAAGCCTAAATAATGAAGAATGTTTTTCATTATTATTAAATCATGTTTCAGTTCAGTTCAGTCACTCAGTCATGTCCAATTCTTTGCAATCCCATGAATCACAGCACGCCAGGCCTCCCTGTCCATCCCGAACTCCTGGAGTTCACCCAAACCCATGTCCATTGAATTGGTGATGCCATCCAACCACCTCATCCTCTGTCATCCCCTTCTCCTCCTTCCCCCAATCCCTCCCAGCATCAGGGTGTTTTCCAATGAGTCAACTCTTCTCATCAGGTAGTGAAAGTACTGGAGTTTCAGCCTTAGCATCAGTCCTTCCAATGAACACCCAGGACTGATCTCCTTTAGGATGGACTGGTTGGACCTCCTTTCAGTTCAAGGGTCTCTCAAGAGTCTTTTCCAACACCACAGTTCAAAAGCATCAATTATTTGGTGCTTGGCTTTCTTCACAGTCCAACTCTCACATCCATACATGACCACTGGAAAAACCATAGCCTTTACTAGATGGACCTTCGTTGACAAAGTAATGTCTCTGCTTTTCAATATGCTGTCTAGGCTTGTCATAACTTTCCTTCCAAGGAGTAAGCATATTTTAATTTCATGGCTACAATCACCATCTGCAGTGATTTTGGAGCCCTGAAAAATAAAGTCAGCCACTGTTTCCCCATCTATTTGCCATGAAGTGATGGGACTGGATGCCACGATCTTAGGTTTCTGAATGTTGAGCTTTAAGCCAACTTTTCCACTCTCTTCTTCCACTTTCATCAAGAGGCTGTTTAGTTCCTCACTTTCTGTCATAAGGGTGGTGTCATCAGCATATCTATGGTTATTGATATTTTTCCCGGCAATCTTGATTCCAGTCTGTCCTTCCTCCAGCCCAGTGTTTCTCATGCTGTACTCTGCATATAAATTAAGTAAGCCGGGTGACAATATACAACCTTAAGGTACTCCTTTTCCTTTTTTTGGAACCAGTCTGTTTTTCCGTGTGTTTAAGCAAATTAACAATTATTTCAATACTAATAAAAAGTTTTTTTAAAAGATACAGGATGCAGAATTCAAAATTAGATTCTAGGTTTTATGTAGATTTAATTTATAACGTTATGTTATTTTATTTCTATTAGAATAGTACTTTTGCTGAAAAAATGCTATACATCTGAAAAAAAAGTGTTTAAAATTTTATTTCATATTGGAGAGAGATGAATGTAAATTGCATGAATGGCTAAACACTTTAAAAAAATCAAAGGTATAGATTAAATATTAATGAAATAAAAGTGTGCGTTAGGGGATGTGAAATTTAGAAATAAGAGAATAAACCCAGACAGAGTAAAATACATATTTGACTATACAAAGTTTTACATTCTTTAAAATTATACTATATGTAGCTTCAAAGAAAGGTGATTAGCAAATATTTAATAGAAATAAAAAATTGATAATTTATATTGTCCAAACACCTGCTATGAATTAAGAGAAAAAATAGAGTCTGATAAAAAAAAAATGGCAAAGCAATTGAATATCCAAGGAGTCTCCAAGGTACCTGTAGACCACAGAAAAATTAGCCAGTCTAATAACTTTAGGGTTAGACACAAGGGTTCCCTTGTGTCTCAGATAGTAAAGAATCAGCCTGTATTCACGACCCTGCTTTGATCCCTTGCTGGAAAATACCCCTTGAGAAGGGAATGGCTACCCACTCAAGTATTCTTGTCTGAAAAATTCCATGGAGAAAGAAGCCTGACAAGGCTATAGTCCATGGGATTTCAAAGAGTCAGACATGACTGAGAGACTAACACTCAATATTAGAGGCTGTCAAAGAAATGTAATAAAAGAACAAATGTAATAGACTTTTTATCATGAAAAAATTGAATAAACAGCAGCTTTTACAAGAATATTAAGAAAGCATCATTCTCACATACTGCTATTAGAACTGGGCATTGGTAAAGTAGTTCTTTAAAGCAATCTGATGATAGCTATTAAGCTTAAAGTATAAATCCTTTGCTTGCTTCTCAGGTGGTGCTCTTGGTAAAGAATCTGCCTGCCAGTGTAGGAGATGCAACAGACTCGGGTTTGATACCTGGGTTGGGAAGATCCCATGGACTAGGAAATGGCAAACTACTCCATTATTTCAGCCTTGAAAATTACATGAGCGGAGGAGCATGGCAGGCTACGGTCCATGGGGTTGCAAAGAGTCAGACACAACTGAAGTAACTGAGCATGCATAAATCCATTACTCAAAAATCCCACTTTATACAAGAATCTAAAGATATTAAAATATCACTGTGTAAAAAATATACAGTGGATATTTTGGTATCTTTTGTAGCATCAGAAACCTGGGAACTTTGGGGATATCCATCAACAAGAACTGGTTAAGTAAACTGTGTACTTCTTAAAGGAGAAAATTATTCAACTTTTAAAAATTATTTTGGCAGGATGCTTAGAAACATTTTCATGATGTTTTTATAAGTGAGAGATATAAGAAAAAATAATATAGAATAATACTATGTTTGTTTCCAAATCTCCATTTACAAATAGAGAACTGTTGAAATTGTTTACCAAAAATATAGTGGCTTTAGTGAGGGAGAGTGTAAATTATCAAAGATGATAATTTTGGTGGTTCAGTGGTAAAGACTCTGCCTGCCAATGCAGGAGACATGGGTTCAATCCCTGATCCAGGAAGATCCCACACGCTAAGGAGCAACCAAGCCTGGGTGTCACAGCTATTGAGCCTGTGCTCTTGTGCCCAAGAGCCACATCTACTGAGCCCAAGTACGGCACCTACTAAAGCCCAGGCACCCTAGGGTTTATGCTTCACAACAAGAGAAGTCACCGCAATGAGAAGCCTGCACGCTGCAACCAGAAAGTAGCCCCCACTTGCTGCAAGTGGAGAAAACACCGAGCAGCAATGAAGACCCAGTACAGCTAGAAACAAATAAGTAACAAAAATAAAATTTTTAAAAATTTAAAAAGAGATAATAGAGTAATTGATTACCTATCATTATGAAGTTCCAATAAATGTTTAAAAAATGCAGTAATTTCATGAAAGTATTGTAAATATAGAAACAATGTGTACTGAACATTGTCATTGACAAATGAAGTGGTTGACCACACAGAAAGAAACTCTACGTCATTTTCTGAATGCATTTCTGCTATTTCAAAGCAGTTTTGTATCATAGGATCAAAAGTAAGTAATAACTGTGAAATGCAAAGTGTGATTTGTTTCTGTCTTCAAGAAGGATGGAAGGGTTCCATTATAGCCTCTCAACACTTAAATGCCATGAAGGCAACTGTAGATGGGAAACCACATCTATTAATTATCCAAAGCTTGAAGAGGTAGCTAATATTCTGTGGAACTTACTAATCCATTATGTTAACAAAATACAGAAATACAGGGATAACGTTTTCACAGGGAAGTTTTGAATTGGTTTACTATCGGAATGTGACATTACAGGATTGCTTCCCAGGTGGCACTAGTGGTAAAGAGCCTGCCTGCCAGTGCAGGAAATGTAAGGGATGTGGGTTTGATCCCTGGGTTAGAAAGATCTCCTGGAGAAGTGCATGACAACCCACTCCAGTATTCTTGCTGGAGAACCCCATGGACAGAGGAACCTGGCAGGCTACAGTCCATAGGGTTGCAAAGAGTTGGAAACAACTGAAACAGTTGGAAACAACTTATTACACACGCATCATACAATACTGGAAGGTGACATTACAGGATTAGAGTGATGGATGGATACTGTAGGGAAGACAGAGAGAATTAGAAATGGAGGTTGTGGGTCTGCACAAAGTGGGTTTGCTCAGCATGAATACTTGTAGTATAGATTGGTTGAAATCAGAGCAGTTTGTGGAAGGCACTTTTCCCAGATCATGTTTTTGCTGTCATTGGAAACCAGCTTTGGCATATCGTGCAAAATGACCCATGTCAGAGCACATGTCCAAGGTCAGTTGTTATTGGAGTGTACATTGAGTGAGCAGAGTAGCAAACTGCACACAGGACTCTGCCCAGTGGCTTTTCCCACATTGAAATCCTCTTCCCACCTTCCTTAGCAAGCCCTTGTATCCAAAAGCTTTGACTCAGAAGTTAACAAAATTTGTGAGTTTCTGCTTTGTGTAATTTCCATTTTTTTAAACTTTTATTGGTGTATGGTTACTTTACAACAGTATGTTATTTTCTGCTGTGCAACAAAGTGAATCAGCTATATGTACACATATATCCCTTCCCTCTTAGACCTTCCTTCCACCCTCCATCCCACCCCTCTAGGTGATTACAGAGCATGGAGCTGAGCTTCCTGTGCTATTCAGCAGCTTCCCACTAGCTGTCTGTTTTACACATGGTGGTGTATATGTGTCAGTCCCAATCTCCCAATTCATCTCATCTCTTACCTTCTCCTCCCATATCTACAAGTCTATTCTGTCTGTGCATGAGACTTCAATTCCCATCAAGATTTTGGCTTTCATCAGCAATAAAAATTGTTGTCTTCCAGAACACATGTCTTTGTGTTTGATTTCTAATGCTGATAAACACTTTGTTTCTCAAATGTTTATAGACATTTCAATAGAAATAGAGTCAGAGACATGGGATTGAAGAGTTCATCTTCACATTTTCACCAAGCCTTATCTTCAATTCCAGAACTGTGAGTGAATAGATTTTTTTTTTCAGGCCAGCAAGTTTGTGGTAATTGTTTATAGTGACCATCGAAAATAAATAGAGGTGATAAGTTAGAAATAGATAACTTTGACTCAGACAAACAAACAGGCTTGAAAGAATGAGTTCCTATTCCTTCTAAGGGAGATCCTCAAAACTGGAGCCTATTATACAGAGTGAAGTAAGCCAGAAGGAAAAACACCAATACAGTATACTAACGCATATATATGGAATTTAGAAAGATGGTAACAATAACCCTGTGTACGAGACAGCATAAGAGACACTGATGTATAAAACAGTCTTATGGACTCTGTGGGAGAGGGAGAGGGTGGGAAGATTTGGGAGAATGGCATTGAAACATGTAAAATATCATGTATGAAACGAGTTGCCAGTCCAGGTTCGATGCACGATACTGGATGCTTGGGGCTGGTGCACTGGGATGACCCAGAGGGATGGTATGGGGAGGGAGGAGGGAGGAGGGTTCAGGATGGGGAACACATGTATACCTGTGGCGGATTCATTCTGATATTTGGCAAAACTAATTATGTAAAGTTTAAAAATAAAATAAAATTAGAAAAAAAAAACAGCATTAGCTAATTAAAACAATACTAAGTGGAAACACAATCTGGACATCATCAGTATACAAAAAGGACAAATTCCATTTTGTAGCAATGACAAGATGTTTCATTGCCAGAGTTGATGCTGGAACTTTGGCAAAGATAAGGACATTTTCACATGTAGGTGCAATGTGAAGTAGTATTCATGCCTGTTGCTAAGATTTCAGTTCAAGGGAAATGCTTTGGGGAGAAAGATTTATCAAGTCTCATAAGATATCTGAATTTATTAGTTCAGATGAATTTAGAATGATTATTCTGCCTCCCAGGCTGATAATTTTCCTGCAAACAAAATCACAGCAGAAGCTTTTTCATAAGTGAATATTGACAACACAAATGCAAGTTTTAAGATGCAAGATTAAGCCCAGACAAAGAATACCACAGACTCCTGAGTCTGAGGTTATCAATTTGTATTCATATTGAAGACTGCTGCTTGACAGCTGATAGCTAGGAAGGGCAGTGAGACTACAAGACTGTGACTTCTCATATTGACAAAAATCTGTTAATGTAGCCAGAGTACACAGGGATGGTTCAACCCATGTCTCACCTTGTTGAACTGTCTTCAGCTGAATTTTTCACATCAGCTACTGCCAGTGTGTGCCTCAATCATGCATTGAATTTCTTATACTCAACAGCTTACATTTAGATCATTGCTGTTTTAGTCATTTGTGTTCTTCAAATATATTTCTGGCTCTCTATCTTCCATGTGCATGATCAGATTATACTTCCTTTCACTTTTGAAGTTTGATTTGACTAGGGGATTTGCTCTGACAAATGAAAGGTCAGCAGAAGTTCCTGGTATATTTCCCAGAAGGCACCTTGAGAATCCTCTGTTGAGTTGCCATGATTCCATTTTCCTGCCTAAGAAATCAAGGATGCATGGAATGTTAGGCACCCTGAGATTTGGTCCTTGAGGAATGAAGAGGTGAAGCAAAACCCCAAGCTAACCTTAAAGGAAATGTGTGAGAAACAAAAGGATAATAAGCTATTTTTTAATCCACTGAGACTTAGGTTTGTTCACTGCAGTAAAATAGCATCAGTTCAGTTCAGTTCAGTCACTCAGTCGTGTCTGACTCTTTGTGACCCCATGAATTGCAGCACGCCAGGCCTCCCTGCTCATCACCAACTCCAGGAGTTCACTCAGACTCAGGTCCATTGAGTCAGTGATGCCATCCAGCCATTTCATCCTCTGTCGTCCCCTTCTCCTCCTGCCCCCAATTCCTCCCGGCATCAGAGTCTTCACCTCTTTGCATGAGGTGGCCAAAGTACTGGAGTTTCAGCTTTGGCATCATTCCTTCCAAAGAACACCCAGGACTGACCTTTAGAATGGACTGGTTGGATCTCCTTGCAGTCCAAAGGACTCTCAAGAGTCTTCTCCAACACCACAGTTCAAAAGCATCAATTCTTCTGCATTCAGCTTTCTTCACAGTCCAACTCTCACATCCATACATGATCACTGGAAAAACCATAGCCTTGACTAGACGGAACTTTGTTGACCAAGTAATGGCTCTGCTTTTCAATATGCTATCTATGTTGGTCATAACTTTCCTTCCAAGGAGTAAGCATCTTTTAATTTCATGATGATTAACTCACACTGTCAAACATTTTAATTTTTGGTTTTAAGCTATGATTCTAGATTAATAAAATTATTTTACTTACAATCTTATAATTGCACTCAGAAAATATTCACTTCATATGCATATTCTGTTTTCAATCATGTTCTGTTTAATGAAATCATGGTTTATTTTTAGTTATCTGTTGAATATGATTAGATCTTTGTATTTTATAGGGTCCTCAAAAATTAAAGGTGAAGCTTTGGAAATGCTTTCTTGAAATCAGTAGCACCATGCCTTTTAAAATGATTCACATCTATTTTCCACTTTTAATGAAAACAAAATATTAACTTTGTTCTAAGTAGCATACCTTTAGTTGGAGGTAACGTTTTGTAAAATTGCTTTTTATTTTATGCGTTGTATCATACAGTAGTGATATCAAAATAAATAACTTCTGCTTTACATTTAGTTTTTATTTTCTCTGTCTCTGTTTCTCTTTTCATACAAACAACACACACACACACCCAGGAACATACATACTCATATATACCTATATATTTATATAGATGGGTTCCCATATCTGATCAAAATATTATAAAAAAGAATCATAATGATGAAGTTCATCCCCAACTTGTTCACTATTTGATGTCAGTGTATTGTCCAGAAAGTAGAACAGGACAGAAAGAAAGGAGGAGGTAGGAGGGAGAGGAAGAGGTGGGAGATGGTGGGAGGCATGAAGAACTAGTTTGAACTCAATCCAGTTAGAGAAAAGTTAGAGTTCAGAGAAAAGTACAGTGGAAAGAAGATAGCTTGAGTGTGCCCAGGAGAATTTCATTTGATACACGCACATATATTTTTTCGAAGTGTTTTACTACTTTCTTTAAGTTATTCAACTATAGTTAGATCCAAATTACACAGCCTCTTAGATGACTTTAAAGACTCAGGACTGGTGTTTTGGGGAATGTACTATGGTGTGACAAATTGGGTTTTACAAATAAGTTAACTCTTTTTGATTCAGTCACATTCGCACAAGTTTGTTTTGTTTTGTTTTGTTTTTAGTCTCTTTTTTAATTTTTTTTTTTACTTTACAATATTGTATTGGTTTTGCCATACATCAACATGCATCCACCATGGGTGTACACGTGTTCCCCATCCTGAACCTAGAAGTAAAGTTAGAGAAAGATTATCCTGACAAATCCACCCTTACATAAATTCAAGCATTGCATGCAAAGGTAACCAAACAAATGATATGGGCCAAATATTAAAAATCTTGTACAATTTCTGGATTATAAAATCATTTTGACATTTTGACCTCCATTTTTTAAAATTTTTTAAATTTATTTTTATTTTTTTAAGTTTTTTTTTAAATTTTTATTTTATTTTTAAACTTTACAATTTTGTATTGGTTTTGCCAAATATTAAAATGAATCCACCACAGGTATACATGTGTTCCCCATCCTGAACCCTCCTCCCTCCTCCCTCCCCATACCATCCATCTGGGTCATCCCAGTGCACCAGCCCCAAGCATCCAGTATCATGCATTGAACCTGGACTGGCGACTCGTTTCATATATGATATTATACATATTTCAATGCCATTCTCCCAAATCTTCCCACCCTCTCCCTCTCCCACAGAGTCCAAAAGACTGTTCTGTACATCAGTGTCTCTTTTGCTGTCTCGCATACAGGGTTATTGTAACCATCTTTCTAAATTCTATATATATGTGTTAGTATACTGTATTGGTATTTTTCTCTCTGGCTTACTTCACTCTGTATAATAGGCTCCAGTTTCATCCACCTCATTAGAACTGATTCAAATGTATTCTTTTTAATGGCTGAGTAATACTTCATTGTGTATATGTACCACAGCATTTTTTTTTTTTTTTAATTTACCAAACAACTAGCCAATATCTTCTGCCTCTAGCTGTGTGCATGTGGGCTAAGTTGCTTCAGTCATTTTGACTCTTTGTGACCCTATGGACTGTAGCCCACCAGCCAGGCTCCTCTGTCCATGGGGATTCTTAAGGCAAGAATACTTGGATTGCCATGCCCTCCTCCAGGACAATCTCCCTGACCCAGGGATTGAACTCATGTCTCTTTTCGTCTGCATTGGCAGGTGTTCTTTACCAATAGTGCCATCTGGGAATCCCACATCTAGCTATACTATAGTAAAATAAAATACACTGATTAAGTGGTAACATAAATAATGTACATTGAATAACTGATGACTTAAAGAATACCTGTAACTAAACATCTGTTGGTGCTGTTTTAAAACACTGAAAAATAATTGTTTTGTTTAAATTCAAGAATATGTAATTTTTCAGCCGGTATGATATTGTTTTGAACTAAAGGTGGAACAGACTTAATATTCTTTGTGTACTGAACTGCTAGTCTAGAATAACTGAATGATAGTAATCACCATGGTCATACAAATAGCTAAATAGAAAGGAATATTAGCTTTTATAGCAACACAATAAAAATTTTTAAAAAACTTGAAAAATGGGTTTTTTTGAAATATCAAAACATAATATTTTATTCATCTGTAGAGGGAAATTCTGATTCTCACAAATTGAAGCTCATTACAAATTGAAGCTCATTTCACATTTTGACATATTAAATGTATGTCATACATTATGTATTTCTAAATTACTTCAAGTCATTGTTCAATCAAAATGACATGATATGCATTTTTTAAAACCCTATTCTTGAAAAATAAAACTATCATGCATAAATCTAAAATTTGATATGCTAATCTTTTAAAATAAACTTTATATTTTCACTGAATAAAAGTATGATGGCACATTTACTAAATGTTTTCTAAGATAGCCTCCTATTCATACTGTGATTCAAGATGCTTTTCATTTAGCATGATTTCTTGGAGCTATTACACAAAGTTACATAGAAGGCTGTCTTATTCTACTTTAGAAATGCACAGTAATTTGTTCTTGTATACAAACAAAATAATTAATTGTTTGAATTAATGCTTTGTGGTTTGCATTTACAAGGCTGATGTGAAAATCACTATTCCTCCTTTTTCAATACTCAGATTTCCAATATGACTTTGTCCATACTTAATAGATCATTGCTCATGTTTCTATTTTTCAAATTTCCTGCATCATTTTGTTTTAGGTACATTTCTTATAGAGGAAAAAAATCAGATTTGTGATGTATTCAATCTGAACTGAAATTCAATAGGTGAATTAAACACATGTAAATTTATTGACATGACAATACATAAGTTTGATCTTAGTTCCTTTTAAACTTTTATACTATGTTTTATGTTTTTACGGTATTTTTAACCAATATTTTTCTAAATGAACATTTAGAAAAAGACTTTCTCAGACAAAAGAAAATTTAGAAAGCCAGAAGAATTCATTTTAAGAAGACGAACTAAATTATAAAAGATATTACAGACAATTCTTTAGGAAGGAAACATGTGATACCAGATAGAAATTAGTAGTCCTGAGAATAGTCTTAAAAATGAGTAAACATAGACTACATATTTTCTTATCTTTGCTGCTGCTAAGTTGCTTCAGTCTTGTCTGACTCTGTGTGACCCCATAGATGGCAGCCTACCAGGCTCCCCCATCTCTGGGATTATCCAGGCAAGAACACTGGAGTGGGTTGCCACATCCTTCTCCAGTGCATGAAAGTGAAAAGTGAAAGTGAAGTCTCTCAGTCGCGTCAGACTCTTAGGGACCCCATGGACTGCAGCCTACCAGGCTCCTCCACCCATGGGATTTTCCAGGCCAGGCAAGAGTACTGGAGTGGGGTGCCATTGCCTTCTCTGAACAAGTGAAGTGAAGTTGCTCAGTCGTGTCCGACTCTTTGTGACCCTGTGGACTGTAGCCTAACAGGCTCCTCAATCCAGAGAATTATCCAGGCAAGAATACTGGAGTGGGTTGCCATTTCCTTCTCCAGGGGATCTTCCTGACCCAGGGATCAAACCCAGGTCTCCTGCATTGCAGGCAGACGCTTTACCCTCTGAGCCTCCAGGGGAGCCTTTCTTATCTTTGCTGCTGCTGCTAAGTCGCTTCAGTAGTGTCTGACTCTGTGTGACCCCATTGATGGAAGCCAACCAGGCTCCCCCGTCCCTGGGATTCTCCAGGCAAGAACACTAGAGTGGGTTGCCATTTCCTTCTCCAGTGCATGAAAGTGAAAAGTGAAAGTGAAGTCACTCAGCCGTGTCCGACTGTTAGCAACCCCATGATCTGCAGCCTACCAGGCTCCGCCATCCAAGGGATTTTCCAGGCAAGAGTACTGGAGTGGGGTGCCATTGCCTTCTCCTTCTTATCTTTAGGTCTATGAAAATAATTGACTGTCTAAACAAAAAGAAATAACAATGTATTGTGTGACATTTAACATATGCAGACATAAACATGAATAAGAGTGCAATGATTGGAAAAGAAAATGAAAGTTTGCAATTGTAAGCTCCTTAAGCTAAATATGAGGTGTCATATCACTTGAAGTCAGACTGTGCCAAAGAAGGGAGATTGCAATCTGCAAAACTCAAAAACATTGTTAAAAAAGAAAAAATACTTGAGTAGAAAAGTCAAGCATGGTATGAAATCACACACACACACATCCCCCAAGGAGAATAATGGTAAAGGGACAAGCATGTGAAATACTGCAAAACTTTAATTAATGTGAAGAATTAAAGTTGGTAGTAAGATTTAGCAATGAGGAAGTTATTGGCAACCTAGTTTAGGATTATTTCATGTACTAGTGGAGACAATTTTCAGAGTGGAGTGATCTGAAGAACAAATGTAAGGTGGGTATATACTACCCTTTTAAGAAAATGTAAAAGCTTTAAAGGAGAAACAAGAGACTGGGAATTACAGTGAGATGAATTGGAATCAAATAAAGTTTAATTCTTTTTGTTCTGATATGATGGAAGAGAGTAAGAATGATGAATGGTTTGAAGGTGATAAGGAAGTAGAAAATACGGTATACAGAGCAGAAGCCAATTAACCTTTTGCCTCAGTGGTAAAGAATCTTCCTGCCAATGCAGAAGCTGCAGGAGACACAGGTTCAATCCCTGGGTTGGGAAGATCCTCTGGAGAACATGGCAACCCACTTCAGCATTCTTCCTTGGGCAATCCCCTGGATAGAAGAGCTGCAGGCCATGGTCCATGGTGTCACAAAGAGTCAGATATGACTGAACAACAGAGCACTAAGCATGAAAGCACAAAGAGAGGGTTAAATTCATAGAAAGAGAAGCAGGCACAACTGAATGTGGATAAACATGTGAGATTTTAGTTTGTTTCTTTTTCTTTTGTTTCTTTTTGTTTGTTTTTTTTTTTTTTTTTTTTTTGTGACCTAGGTGTTGAAAAGATAACAGTCTTATTAGTGAGATTATGGATGGAAGTATGTATGTGAACAGGATGGTAAATACGCATAGAAGAGCAGAATCCACCTTCAACCAAGAATGAAGGGTCCGAGTTGATAATCTGAGACTTGATACATTTTTAAGAGATATCAAGGAAGATTAGAGACAGTAGGTGTATAGAAGGAAAGAAAGAGTCATTTGAGACTAAGGCAGATTGAATAAGGATCTCCTATAAAATGAATCAATGTATGAAGCTTCATTCACATATAAACAACATGCACCTATTTTATTCTCTGGTGGCTCAGATGGTGAAGAATCTGACTGCAATGTGGGAGACCTGGGTTTGATACCTGGGCTGGGAAGATAACCTTGAGAAGGGAATGGTCACCCACTCCGGTATTCTTGCCTGAAGGATTCCATGGACAGAGGATCCTGGCAGGCTACAGTCCTTGGTGTTGCAAAGAGTTGGACGTGACTGAGCAACTAATGATTTTCATACATAAATAAATGCAACTATTTTATTCTCTACTTATGATACATTACCTCATTAGCCATAGCCAGCCATAAGCAACAAAAAAGTTAGATTTTAAAACAGTAAATAATGATAACTTCATTTTAACATTTATCTCAAAGGTTTGCTCCATTTGTAATAATATTACTTTAGCATAGCATAGTTTATAGATGAATCCACAAATTAAAATTAAGTCTTTCACTTGGAAAAAAGTAAACAAGCTGTATCTCACAGAACTTAAGGAACAGATGACCCTCTATGGCTACCCTTTTGTAGTATTCTCCTATAAACTATAAGAAAGTGTTAAGGGAAACTATTGAAATCCTAGTTTTATTAATTGTTATCTTTGTTATAAATACATTATTCAAATACTCTTTACTTTTCTAACTTGTAAGATAATATCTATGTGGTAATGCTGCTGTCAAGGAAAAAAAAAACAACAAAAAACTCACATAGGACTCTGGGAAAAGAATGGATTATAAATGAAGATTAATTTTCTTTTCATTCCTTTATAGAAATAATGTGGGTTAATTTTTTTTCTTTTTTTTTAAGGAACTCAGTCTCATTTTAACAATTTAGTACTGTTAAATAACAACAAAGAGGAGAGAAAGAGAAAACATATTGGATAAAAATGGGTCCCTTTTATCTCCCTCTGAAGTGTTCTACAACTATATTTTCTTTAATGTAATATAATCAAAGAAATACTATTAGTGATTTGAAATTTTGGCAATGCTATTTTGTATATGAGATGCTTCTTGGATCAAAGTATTAAATAAAGATAGTGATGCAGAATTTTTTTCTTTCCTAAATAAAATAACTCAAAACCATTTCTCTGCATCTGAGAAGATCCATTGAAGACATGTATGTACACCATTAAAATAAAATCATTTATGGATTAAGTATCACATTCTAATACCTACTTTGTTGAACTCATTAGAGCAATTTAAATTGTTTACTTCTCACCACATCCATGCATTTCCTTCATCTTTATCCTGGGACTCCTGCTTCAGCTTTTGTTCTTTCTAGCAAATCATTAGTGGATGTCATGCTAAGATTCCTGGCAGAGTGTGACAAGAAGCAGAGCTAAAGGGAGCCAGCATTTCAAAAATCAGCAAAATATACAAAAGTAACATTCTTTGCATTTTGGCAGTACAGAAAGTAAGACCTAGATTTACCAAAACTATTACAAGGATATATCATTTTGAGCACTGTATTTAAAACAAATTTTTTCTGAAACAAGTTTCTTCCTAGGTGTTCCTGTTTATCAACAGAAAAATAGGAGACTTAGATAATACTGGAAAAACGTGCTACCATGCTTTTATAATTTAAAATAGTAAAAAATAAGCCAATAAAAATTTTAAAAATAAAAGCAATGAGCCTAAAAATAAAAATAATTAAGTCTGCTTTAATTATAGAACTGTTTTATAATTTATATTAGAATTTAATGTAATGAAGCTGAAACTCCAATATTTTGGCCACCTGATGCAAAGAGCTAACTCATTTGAAAAGCCCCTGATGTTGGGAAAGATTGAAGGCAGGAGGAGAAGGAGATTACAGATGAAATGGTTAGATGGCATCACCTACTCAATGGACATGAATTTGGGTAAACTCCGTGAGTTGGTGATGGACAGGGAGGCCTGGCGCGCTGCGGTTCATGGGGTCGCAAAGAGTTGGACATCACTGAGCGAATGAACTGAACTGAACCATTTACTTTTATAAACTTTAAATTATGCAGTTGACAAAATCTGTATTTAAGTATTGATTCTACCATTAAATAACTGTACAATATAGGTATCATTTCACCTCATTTCAATTAACTCAGTAATAAGATGTTAATATATAATTATCAATGTCATTATAAAATATAAAAAGTGTTAAATAAAGCTTTGCAAACTATAAGAATATTTACACATATTGTTGCTGTGCTCAGTTCAGTTAAGTCACTCATTCATCTCCAACTCTTTGCAACCCCATGAATCGCAGCATGCCAGGCCTCCCTGTCCATCACCAACTCCCAGAGTTCAGTCAGACTCATATTCAATCGAGTCAGTGATGACATCCAGCCATCTCATCCTCTGTCGTCCTCTTCTCCTCCTGACCCCAATCCTTCCTGGCATCAGAGTCTTTTCCAATGAGTCAACTCTTTGCATGAGGTGGCCAAAGTACTGGAGTTTCAGCTTTAGCATCATTCCTTCCAAAGTACACCCAGGACTGATCTCCTTCAGAATGGACTAGTTGTATCTCCTTGGAGTCCAAGGGACTCTCAAGAGTCTTCTCCAACACCACAGTTCAAAAGCATCAATTCTTTGGCGCTCAGCTTTCTTCACAGACCAACTCTCACATCCATACATGACCACTGGAAAAACCATAGCCTTGACTAGACGGACCTTTGTTGGCAAAGTAATGTCTCTGCTTTTAAATATCAAATAATAGCAAAGAGTGACAACACAGAGCATCTTAATAAGAGCAGTTTGAACTCCTTAGCTTGGATGAACACCAGTAATATAGTGAGGCTGTGGGTATCATTAAGGAAGATCCTATGAATATTGATTTCCTTGTTGCTAATAAAACAGAGTTTTGAATTCCTATAAAAAGATCCTGAGTACTCTAAGTAGGAACCCAGAGATTAAAAAATTAGAAGACTATGGTGCTAAGTAGACCTTAGCATATCTGTCACTAATGCCCACCTCCTGATATCCATAGTCTTGTCTATTCCCCTTGAGTGTAATCTGGACTTCTTTATAGCTAATAAAATATAGCAGAAGTGACATCATGCAACTTCTAGTATTACGCTATAAAAATCCATTGTTTCATCTTGGTTTGTCTTTCTCATTCTCTTCTGGATTGTTTGCCCTGGTAGAAGCTAATTGCCGTGTTGTGGGATACTTTGTTGCCATGTTGTGAACAGCCTTGTGAAGGCACCCAGGTAACCAAAGACTGATGCCAGCCAACAGTCTTAACCGTAATCTCAGTGGCAGATACTTTCCCTACAGTCAATGTCTCAGGTAGATCCACATCACTTGCCAATGGTATAACTGCAAAACCATGAGACCTTGAGCCACAGGGAATCAACCAATTGACGCCTGGATTCTCACTCTCAGAAACGGTTGCTGTCTTTTAAGTTGTTACTAAATTGTGAGATGATTTTTTATGGAGCAATAGATAAGTAATATAACCTTCAATTAAAACAAAGATAGTTATTGATTCGTCAATTTAGGTGAAACTATGCTGATTTTCTTTTTGTTATTCTTAACTTTCACTTACTACCTCTCTGAAAAATAACTAGTGATTACGGGAACTTGTACAATGTAGTAGAGATCTAACATCATTATAGGACCAGAGGCTGTGCATGAGGGAAAGCAGTGACTGTAGAGACAAGAAGGAAAGTGTCTCCGATAAGACAGGCAAAACAATTTATGCCACACTAGAGGCTATATGGCAGACATTATTCTCTGAGAATACATCTTGATATGCAAGAAACATTATATACCTCTTGGCTTATCCTTACAAACTCAGATGTATTTTAAGATTATTAGGTGAAATTGACTTTTCATACTATTCATGGGGTTCTCAAGGCAAGAATGCTGAAGCAGTTTGCCATTCCCTTCTGGACAACCATGGAGATGTGGCCACTCACCTAGAGCAAGAATTCCTGGAGTGTGAAGTCAGCAGGTCTTAAGAAGTATCACTATGGACAAGGCTAGTGGAGGTGATGAAATTACAGTTGAGCTAGTTCAAATCCTAAAAGATGATGTTGTTAAATTGCTGCACTCAATATGCCAGCAAATTTGGAAAACTCAGCAGTGGCCACAAGACTGGAGAAGGTCAGTTTTCATTCCAGTCTCAAGAAGGGCAATGCCAAAGAATGTTCAAACTACCAGAAAATTGCACTCATTTCACATACTAGCAAGGTAATGCTTAAAATCCTCCAAGCTAGGCTTAAACAGTACATGAACTGAGAACTTCCAGATGTACAAATTGGATTTAGAAAAGGCAGAGGAACCAGAAATCGAATTGTCAACATCTGCTGGATCATAGCAAAAGCAAGGTAATTCTAGAAAAACAACTACTTCTGCTTCTTTGACTATGTTGAAGACTTTCACTTTGTGGATCACAAACTGTGGATAATTCTTAGTGAGATTTGAATACCACACCACCTTACTTGCCTTCTGAGAAATCTGTATGCAGATCAAGAAACAGCAGTTAAAATGAGACATGAAACAATGAGTGCATGCTAAGTTACTTTAATCATGTCCAACTCTTTGCGATGCCATGGACTGTAGTTTGCCAGGCTCCTCTGTCCATGGGATTCTCCAGGCAAGAACACTGGAGTGTGTTGCCATTCCCTTCTTCAGGGAATCTTCCCAAGACACGGATCGAGCCTGCGTCTACTGCATCTTCTGTGTTGCAGGTGGATTCTTTATCACTTAGCCACTGGGGAAGGCCATGAAACAGTGGACTGGTTCAAAATTGGAGAAGGAGTGCATCAAGTTTGTATATTGTCACCCTACTTATTTAACTTGTATGCAGAGTACATAATCTGAAATGTCCAGCAGGATGAATAACAAGCTGGAAACAGGATTGTCAGAAGAAATATCAACAATCTCAGACATGCAGATGACACCACTCTTATGGCAGAAAGTGAAGAAGAATTAAAAAGTCTCTTGATGAAGGTGAAAGAGGAGAGTGAAAAAGTAGGCTTAAAATTCAACATTCAGAAAACTAAGATCATGGCATATGGTACCATCTCTTCATGGCAAATAGATGGGGAAACAATGGAAACAGTGACAGATTTTATTTTCTTGGGTTTCAAAATCACTGCAGACTGTGACTGCAGCCATGAAATTAAAAGGTGCTTGCTCCTTGGCAGAAAAGAAAGTTTAGTCGCTCAGCTGTGTACTACTCTTTGTGACTCCATGGACTGTAGCCTACCAGGCTCCTCCATCCATGGGATTTTCCAGGCAAGACCACTGGAGTGGGTTGCCATTTCCTTCTCCAGGAGATCTTCCTGACCCAGGGATTGAACACAAGTCTCCCGCATTGTAGGCAGACACTTTATGGTCTGAGCCACCATGGAAGGATTTTGGAAGAAAATCTATGACAAACTTAGACAGTGTATTAAAAAGCAAAGGCATCACTTTGCCAACAAAGTTTCATATAGTCAAAGCTATGATTTATCCTGTAGTCATGAACAGATGTGAGAATTGGACCATGAAGAAGATTTAGCACTGAAGAATTGATACTTTTGAACCTGGTGCTGGAAAAGACGCTTGAGAGTCCCTTGGACAGTAAGAAGTTGAAACCAGTCAATTTTAAAGGAAATTAACATTAAATGTTCATTGGAAGGATTGATGCTGAAGCTGAAACTCCAATACTTTGGCTACCTGATGCAAAGAGCTGACTCCTTGGAAAAGACCCTGATACTGGAAGGACTGGGGGCAGTAGGAGAAGGGGGCAATAGAGGATGAGGTGGATGGATGGCATCGTTGACTCAATGGGTGAGTTTCAGCAAACTCAGGGAGATAGTGAAGGACACAGAAGCCTGGCGTTTTGTAGTCCATGGGGTCACAAAGAGTTGGGTATTACTGAGTGACTGAACATCAGCAACAAGGTTAAATTAATATTGCTGACCAAAATGTCAAGGTGATTCATAAAACTCTTTATCCTCAAGGTTATTTTTTTTTAAGTTTTCTCTTGATAACTTTTTTTTTCCAAAAATTGGCTGAAATTTTGCTATTTAAATGCAATAGTAGTATCTTTCAAGAGTACTGATTCAAGTTCAAAGTATGAAATAATTTAATAATCTCTTCTTGTACCATACTATGTTAATACTTTCTGCCTACTAATTATCATTATTTTCAGCTTCATTTTGAAAAAAATTATTGCTTTATATTACTTCTGTCAAAGTTAAAAAATGTAACAATAAGGAAATTTTAAAAACCTACATATCAGCTCTCACAGAGTTACAGAATATTAATGCTGGATAGGAATGTCCAAGGCCACTTCTGACAAGGAATGCTTATGAGATGTTAATGAGCAATATTTTCATATATTTTGGATAACTCTGCTGATGATCACTTCTAAGTAAGTAATGAATTCCATTGTTATAATGTTACAATTTCCAATCACTAAAATCTTCTTTGTAATTTTTAGTTGGAAACTGCTTCTGTAAAACTTGCCTATTTTCCCCAAGAGGGTAATTAGGTCTAGTCTCTTTTCTTTACTTTTGGTTTCAGATATTTTAAGATAAGTCTTATTTTGAATACTTTTTCTACAAGTAAAATTGCAGTACTAGGAACTGAGAACAATACTGTTCACAAGAGTTGAAGACCACCAGAGATTTATCAAATTTTTATCATTACATTACACTTTCAACAATGATGAGTCATTTTCAATTAGATAGGTTCTGTTTCTCAACACACTGTTGGCACATATTAGTTCTGACAAATTAGCTTGCCCAGGTATGTTTTACATAAATTACCATTGAGAAAACTTATAATGTTCTTGAGCATGGGCAGTTTGTTTAAAAATTATAAACATATCTCTTATATTAACATGTTTATCAGTTCAGTTCAGTCTTTCAGTCATGTCTGACTCTTTGCGACCACATGGACTGCAGTGTGCCAGGCCTCCCTGTCCATCACCAACTCCCGAAGCTTGTTCAAACTCATGTCCATCAAGAAGGTGATGCCATCCAACCATCTCATCCTCTGTCATCCCCTTCTACTCTTGCCATCAATCTTTCTCAGCATCAGGGTCTTTTCCAAGGAGTCAGTTCTTCGTATCAGATGGCCAAAGTATTGGAGTTTCAGCCTCAACATCAGTTCTTCCAATGAATATTCAGGACTGATTTCCTTTAGGACTGGCTGGTTTGATTTCCCTGCAGTCCAACGGACTTTGAAGAGTCTTCTCCAATATCCACCATTGAAAAGCATCAATTATTTGCTGCTCAGCATTCTTTACAGTCCAACTCTCACATCCATATATTACTACTAGAAAAACTATAGCATTGACTAGATGGATATTTGTCAGTAAAGTAATATCTCTGATCTTCATGACCCAGATAATCACGATGGTGTGATCACTCACCTAGAGCCAGACATCCTGGAATGTGAAGTCAAGTGGGCCTTAGAAAGCATCACTACGAACAAAGCTAGTGGAGGTGATGGAATTCCAGTTGAGCTATTTCAAAACCTGAAAGATGATGCTGTGAAAGTGCTGCACTCAATATGCCAGCAAATTTGGAAAACTCAGCAGTAGCCATAGGACTAGAAAAGGTCAGTTTTCATCCCAATCCTAAAGAAAGATAATCCCAAAGAATGCTCAAACTACCACACAATTGCACTCGTTTCACACATTAGTAAAGTAATGCTTAAAATTCTCCAAGCCAGGCTTCAGCAATACGTGAAATGTGAACTTCCAGATGTTCAAGCTGGCTTTAGAAAAGGCAGAGGAAACAGATCAAATTTCCAAAATCCACTGGATCATTGAAAAAGCAAGAGAGTTCCAAAAAAACCTCTATTTCTGCTTTATTGATTATGCCAAAGACTTTAACTGTGTAGATCAAAATAAACTGTGGAAAATTCTGAAAGAGATGGGAATACCAGATCACCTGACCTGCCTCTTGAGAAACCTATATGCAGGTCAGGAAGACACAGTTAGAACTGGACATGAAACAACAGATTGGTTCCAAATTGGGAAAGGAGTACATCAATGCTGTATATTGTTACCCTGCTTATTTAACTTATATATGCAGAGTACATCAGGAGAAAACTGGGCTGGAGGAAGCACAAGCTCAAATCAAGATTGCTGGGAGAAATATCTATAACCTCAGATATGCAGGCAAAAAGTGAAGAAAAACTAAAAAGAGCCTTTTGATGAAAGTGAAAGAAGAGAGTGAAAAAGTTGGCTTAAAGCTCAACATTCAGGAAACTAAGATCATGGCATCCAGTCCCATACTTCATGGCAAATAGATGGGGAAACAGTGGAAGCAGTGGCTGACTTTATTTTTCTGGGCTCCAAAATCACTGCAGATGGTGATTGCAGCCATGAAATTAAAAGACGATTGCTCCTTGGAAGGAAAGTTGTGACCAACCTAGATAGCATATTAAAAAGCAGAGACATTACTTTGCCAACAAAGGTCCATCTAGTCAAGGCTATGATTTTTCCAGTGGTCATGTATGGATGTGAGAGTTGGACTATAAAGAAGGCTGAGAGCCAAATAATTGATGCTTTTGAACTGTGGTGTTGGAGAAGACTCTTGAGAGTCCCTTGGACTGCAAGGAAATCCAGCCAGTTCATCCTAAAGGAGATCAGTCCTGGGTGTTCATTGGAGGGACTGATGTTGAAGCTGAAACTCCAATACTTTCGCCACCTGATGCTAAGAGCTGACTCATTTGAAAATACCCTGATGCTGGGAAAGATTGAGGGCAGGAAGAGAAGGGGACAACAGAGGATGAGATGGCTGGATGGCATCACCGACTCGATGGACATGGGTTTGGGTGGACTCTGGGAGTTGGTGATGGACAGGCAGGCCTGGCATGCTGCGGTTCATGGGGTTGCAAAAAGTTGGGCAGGACTGAGCGACTGAACTGTACTGAATATCTATTTTTTAATATGCTGTCTAGGTTTGTCACAGCTTTGTCTCCAAGGAGCCAGCATCTTTTAATTTCATGGCACTCACCATCTGCAGTGATTTTGGAGCCCACGAAAATAAAATCTCTCACTGGTTCCACTGTTTCCCCATCTATTTCCCATGAAGTGATGGGACCAGATGCCATGATCTTAGTTTTCTGAATGTTGAGCTTTAAGCCAATTTTTTCCCTCTCCTCTTTTTCTTTCATCAAGAAGCTCTTTAGTTCTTCTTCACTTTCTGCCATAAGGGTAGTGTCATCAGCGTATCTGAGGTTATTGATATTTCTCCCAGCAGTCTTCATTCTAGCTTGTGCTTCATCCAGCCCACCATTCTGCATTATGTACTTTGTGTATTTATAAGTTAAGTAAGCAAAGTGACAATCTACACCCTTGGTGTACCCCTTTATCTAACTATGCTTCTTGACCTGTGCATAGATTTCTCAGGAGGCAAGTAAGGTAGTCTGGTATTCACATCTCTTTAATAATTTTCCACAGTTATTTTTGTGATCTACACGGTCAAAGTCTTTGGTATAGTCAATAAAAGAAGTAGATATTTTTTCTGGAACTCTCTTGCTTTTTCTATGATTAAACAGAGGTTGGCAATTTGATCTCTGGTTCCTCTATCTTTTCTGAATCCAGCTTGAACTACTGGAAGTTCACGGTTCACATACTGATATAAGGTGGCTATAGATTTACACTGAAACTTGAAATATGAGATTATGCAAATCAGTACTCAGATAAATCTCATAATACATCCCTGAAAGCTTTCAGCCATTAGTATTTTCATTCATAAAGGAAGCAAAAATATCCAGTAGAGAAAAAGACAATCTTTTCAACAAATGGTGCTGAGAAAACTGGTTAATTACATGTAAAGAATGAAATTAGAATACCTCCTAACACCATATACAGAAAACAAACTCAAAATGGATTAAAGAACTAAATGTAAGACCAGAAAGTATAAAACTCTTAAAGGAAAATATAAGTAGAACTCTCTCTGACATAAACAACAGCAAGATTCTCCATGACTCACCTCCTAGAATAATGGAAATAAAACAATAATAAACAAACAGGACCTAACAAACATAAATCCTTTTTCACAACAAAGGAAACTATCAGAAAGGTGAAAAGACAACTCATATCATGTGAGAAATTAACAACAAATGAAATATCTGACCAAGAATTAATATACAAGCAGCTTATGCAGTTCAGTCCCAGAAAAAAAAAAATTTAAAAGTGGACAGAAGACCTAAGCAGACATTTCTCCAAAGCAGACATACAAATAGCTAACAAACACATGGAAAGTTCAACATCACTCTTTATTAGAGGAATGCAAATAAAAACTACATGACGTATCATCTCACTCCAGTCAGAATGGCCATCATCCAAAAGTCTATCAACAATAAGTTTTGGATAGGGTATGGAGATAAGGGAACCCTGTTACACTGTTGATGGGAATGCAAAATGATATAATCACTATGGAGAACAATATGGAGATTCACCACAAACTAAGAATAAAGCCACCATATGGCTCAGAAATCCTATTACTGTGCATGTAACCTGAGGAAACCAGAACTGAAAGAGACACATCAATGTTCATTGCATCACTATTTACAAGAGCTAGGATGTACAAGCAAGCTAGATATCCATCCACAGATGAATGGATAATGAAGTTGTGGTACATATACACAATGGAATACTGCTCAGCTATAAAAAGGAACCTGTTTGAGTCAATTTTACTGAGGTGGATGAACCTAGAGCCTATTACAAAGTGAAGTAAGTCAGAGAAAGACAAAGATTGTATATTAATATATATCTATGGAATATAGAAAGATAGTACTGATGATCTTTCTTGCAGGGAAGCAAAGGAGACATAGTTATTTTGGACACAGTGGGCGGAGGAGAGGGTGCAATGATATGAGAGAATATCATCGAAACATAGATATTACCACGTGTAAAATAGATAGCCAGTGGGAGGTGACATAGGACAGAGGGGAACAAAACTAGTGTCCTGTGACAACCTAGAGGAGTTGGATAGGGAGAAAGGTGGGAGGGGAGCTCAGGAGGAAGGGGGTATATGTATACTTAAATTTGGAGAAGGCAATGGCACCCCAGTCCAGTACTCTTGCCTGGAAAATCCCATGGATGGAGGAGCCTGGTAGGCTGCAGTCCATGGGGTTGCTGAGGGTTGGAAACGACTGAGCGACTTCACTTTCACTTTTCCTTTCATGCATTGGAGAAGGAAATGGCAACCCACTCCAATCCACTCTTGGCTGGAGAATCCCAGGGACGGGGGAGCCTCGTGGGCTGCTGTCTATGGGGTCGCACAGAGTCGGACACAACTGAAGTGACTTAGCAGCAGCAATGATGATTCATGTCCATATATGGCAAAACCATCAAAATATTGTAAAGTAATCATCCTCTATAAAATATTTTTAAAAATTATCATTCAAATTATAGTTTAAAATCTTGGGTGACATCCATGCCACAGTCCATGGCTGTTTATTCATAATAAATCCCTTTTTCTGATAATTTAAGTGTACAACCCATTCGAGTTTGAATATGCTATCAGTCTTGCTTACTTTTCAGTTGAAGACCCTGAAATCATACAAGGGCAAACTTAAGTGCCTACCTAGAATTGCACCCTGCAAGCATATCAGATTCTTTATTCAGGTAACTTTCATTGTATCTCTTTATTCATGTGGCAACAAAACTAGAAGACATGCAGAATAAAATTCAATAGAGAATCATCAGATAGTAGTCTTGAAAGTAAAATTACGAGGCTCTAATTGCATAGTAAGACAAGGAAGTCAGCTTGCAAATCAGTGGGGTTACTATTAAAGAGCGTGTAAATGAAGTTCTTAGACATAAAAGGGAAATGGCAAATAGACGAAATAGATTTCTCTCAATTGCTTGGCCTGTGGAAAATGTCAGGGAAATTCTTATACATTGATCATTCCCTGAAATGGGCAATTAGCAATATTATACTGACGGGTGATGTGCTTTTTTCAGTAATTTATACTTCAACATGCATTAATCATTTATGTACTAAGTATGCTTAAATGCTCTTATCAAGCCATCAACTCTTTTTTGAAAATGTGTAATTCATATTATCTATTACTTGATATCATGTTTTACAACTAGAAGAAAATTCATTTAGATTATTTTTATTCCATTTCTGAGAGGTGAAATGTCATAGATGATGTGATCTGATTTCAAGATGAAAATGTGGGAGAAACGATATTATTTCATTTAAAATTACAAATAAATGTCATTCTTTGTCATGAATCATGTGATTACTTTTTGATTCTTCAATCATTTAAAAAATACACAAGATCATCATCAGTTCAGTTCAGTCACTCAGTCGTGTCTGACTCTTTGTGACCCCATGGACTGAAGCATACCAGGCTTCTCTGTACATCACCAAATCCCAGAAACAACTCAAATTCATGTCCGTTGAGTCAATGATGCCATCCAACCACCTCATCCTTTGTCATCCCCTTCTCCTGCCTTCAGTCTTTCCCAGCATCAGGGTCTCTTCAAATGAGTCAGCTCTTTGCATCAGGTGTCCAAAGTATTGGAGTTTCATCTTCAGCATCAGTCCTTCCAATGAATATTCAAGTCTGATTTCTTTTAGGATAGACTGGTTTGATCTCCTTGCAGTCCAAGGGACTAGATGATGGGACTGGGTGCCATGACCTTAGTTTTTTGAATGTTGAGTTTTAAGCCAGCTTTTTCACTCTCCTCTTTCACTTTCATCAAGAGGCTCTTTACTTCTTCACTTTTTGTCATAAGGGTGGTGTCATCTGCGTATCTGAGGTTATTGATATTTCTCTCAGCTATCTTGATTCTAGCTTGTGCTTCATCGCATGATGTATTCTGCATATAAGTTAAATAAGCAGGGTGACATTATACAGCCCTGACATACTTCTTTCCCGATTTGGAATCAGTCTGTTGTTCCATGTCCAGTTCTAACTGTTGCTTCTTGACCTGTATACAGATTTCTCAGGAGGCAGATAAGGTGGTCTGGTACTCCCATCTCTTTAAGAGTTTTCCACAGTTTGTTGTGACAAATGATCATACTTGTTGGTAAAAAGAAATAAATGTCAAATTCTTTGTTCCCAATATAATTCTTATAGGATCTGTATTAATTTTCATGCTTTCCAGGTAAAACACATGTGACATTTGCAATAAAAGTAATCAGTGTTATTGATGGATATGTACTGAATTTTCCTGTTGAGAGACATTTTTTTTTTTTAAAGATTTTGTTATGTGAACCATCTTTGAAGACTTTATTGAATTTGTTACAAAATTTATTTTTCCTTGTTTGTTTTTTACCATTTTGGTTTCTTGGCCATGAAGCACTTGGGATTCTTCCCGAAAGGGACCAAACCTACACAGAAAGACAAAGTCCCAACCACTGGATGCCAGGGAAGTCTTGAGAGACAATCCTTAATGGATATCTTGCATTTCTGAAAATCTTGTGAAGAAACTTTGATATAAGTTTTCAGATTATTTATTTCAAGGCTGTTTGCAGAGCAGCCTTGAAATATAGAGTATCTCCTTCTGGAACAGAGGATATATTTTTGTTTCCTGATCAAGATAACAAAATAATGCTTCTCTCCAGAGAAATAATGGGCAGATTTGCTGCTCAGTTCAGTTCAGTTGCTCAGTCATGTCCGACTCTTTGCAACCTCATGAACTGCAGCATGCCAGACCTCCCTGTCCATCACCAACGCCTGGAGTTCACTCAAACTCACGTCCATCGAGTGGGTGACGCCATCCAGCCAGCTCAGCCTTTGTCGTCCCCTTCTCCTCCTGCCCCCAATCCCTCCCAGCATCAGGGTCTTTTCCAATGAGTCAACTCTTTGCATGAGGTGGCCAAAGTACTGGAGTTTCAGCTTTAGCATCAGTCCTTCCAAAGAACACCCATGGCTGATCTCCTCTAGAATGGACTGGTTGGATCTCCTTGCAGTCCAAGGGACTCTCAAGAGTCTTCTCCAACACCACAGTTCAAAAGCATCAATTCTTCGGCGCTCAGCCTTCTTCACAGTCCAACTCTCACATCCATACATGACCACAGGAAAAACCATAGCCTTGACTAGATGCTAGTCCCCTTATAAATTGGGGATTTCCTAAACCTGGGGATCATTCAGCTGTGACTCAATCCCATATCCTGCATTGGCAGGTGAGTTCTTTTCCTCTGGCACCACCTGGGAAGCCCAGCTGCAGAAATAGTTTTAATAAATAATTTAATTAATTTTCTCTTCCAAAGCCTGAGGAATATTATTACAAGTTTTTATAAGAAAAAAATGGGACTGAAAATTCAGCAACATCATAGTCAGGAACAATTAATAAATGCTATCTTTTGATCTTATGACATCTGATGGCTTATCTTCATATCCCCTGCATTTAAAAAATAACTCTATAAATTCTGGTAATGTACATGGAAAAGTTGTTAAATACATATAACCACCAAGGGATTCATGAGTACTTCTACAACCTACTGGGTATTTTGGAATTATTTAGCACTATTATCAGAACTATGCTATTTCTTGAAATAAATGATATTTATAAGTGAAATGTATTGTTAGAAAACAATGAAAATAATGTCTGTTAAATAACAAACAAATGAATTATATTATGATATTACTATTTTGAAATGAATGACAGTATGAACACTATTTTTTAAATTTTTTTTATTTTAAATTTTACAAATTGTATTAGTTTTTTTATTTTATTTTATTTTTAAACTTTACATAATTGTATTAGTTTTGCCAAATATCAAAATGAATCCGCCACAGGTATACATGTGTTCCCCATCCTGAACCCTCCTCCCTCCTCCCTCCCCATACCATCCCTCTGGGTCGTCCCAGTGCACTAGCCCCAAGCATCCAGTATCGTGAATCGAACCTGGACTGGCATCTCGTTTCATACATGATATTTTACATGTTTCAATGCCATTCTCCCAAATCTTCCCACCCTCTCCCTCTCCCACAGAGTCCATAAGACTGTTCTATACATCAGTGTCTCTTTTGCTGTCTCATACACAGGGTTATTGTTACCATCTTTCTAAATTCCATATATATGTGTTAGTATACTGTATTGGTGTTTTTCCTTCTGGCTGTTAGGAAAACTAGTGTTTTCCTACTTCACTCTGTATAATAGGCTCCAGTTTCATCCACCTCATTATAACTGATTCAAATGTATTCTTTTTAATGGCTGCGTAATACTCCATTGTGTATATGTACCACTGCTTTCTTATCCATTCATCTGCTGATGGACATCTAGGTTGCTTCCATGTCCTGGCTATTATAAACAGTGCTGCGATGAACATTGGGGTATACGTGTCTCTTTCCCTTCTGGTTTCCTCAGTGTGTATGCCCAGCAGTGGGATTGCTGGATCATAAGGCAGTTCTATTTCCAGTTTTTTGTAAGGAATCTCCACACTGTTCTCCATAGTGGCTGTACTATTTTGCATTCCCACCAACAGTGTAGGAGGGTTCCTTTTTCTCCACACCCTCTCCAGCATTTATTGCTTGTAGACTTTTGGATCGCAGCCATTCTGACTGGTGTGAAATGGTACCTCATAGTGGTTTTGATTTGCATTTCTCTAATAATGAGTGATGTTGAGCATCTTTTCATGTGTTTGTTAGACATCTGTATGTCTTCTTTGGAGAAATGTCTATTTAGATCTTTGGCCCATTTTTTGATTGGGTCATTTATTTTTCTGGAGTTGAGCTGTAGGAGTTGCTTGTATATTTTTGAGATTAGTTGTTTGTCAGCTGTTTCATTTGCTATTATTTTCTCCCATTCTGAAGGCTGCCTTTTCACTTTGCTAATAGTTTCATTTGATGTGCAGAAGCTTTTAAGTTTAATTAGGTCCCATTTGTTTATTTTTGCTTTTATTTCCAATATTCTGGGAGGTGGGTCATAGAGGATCCTGCTGTGATGTATGTCAGAGAGTGTTTTGCCTATGTTCTCCTCTAGAAGTTTTATAGTTTCTGGTCTTACGTTTAGATCTTTAATCCATTTTGAGTTTATTTGTGTATATGGGGTTAGAAAGTGTTCGAGTTTCATTCTTTTGCAAGTGGTTGACCAGATTTCCCAGCACCACTTGTTAAAGAGATTGTCTTTAATCCATTGTATATTCTTGCCTCCTTTGTCAAAGACAAGGTGTCCATATGTGCGTGGATTTATCTCTGGGCTTTTTATTTTGTTCCATTGATCAATATTTCTGTCTTTGTGCCAGTACCATACTGTCTTGATAACTGTGGCTTTGTAGTAGAGCCTGAAGTCAGGTAGGTTGATTCCTCCAGTTCCATTCTTCTTTCTCAAGATAGCTTTGGCTATTCGAGGTTTTTTGTATTTCCATACAAATTGTGAAATTATTTGTTCTAGCTCTGTGAAGAATACCATTGGTAGCTTGATAGGGATTGCGTTGAATCTATAAATTGCTTTGGGTAGTATACTCATTTTCACTATATTGATTCTTCCAATCCATGAACATGGTATATTTCTCCATCTATTAGTGTCCTCTTTGATTTCTTTCACCAGTGTTTTATAGTTTTCTATATATAGGTCTTTAGTTTCTTTAGGTAGATATATTCCTAAGTATTTTATTCTTTCCGTTGCAATGGTGAATGGAATTGTCTCCTTAATTTCTCTTTCTGTTTTCTCATTATTAGTGTATAGGAATGCAAGGGATTTCTGTGTGTTGATTTTATATCCTGCAACTTTACTATAGTCATTGATTAGTTCTAGTAATTTTTCTGGTGGAGTCTTTAGGGTTTTCTATGTAGAGGATCATGTCATCTGCAAATAGTGAGAGTTTTACTTCTTCTTTTCCAATTTGGATTTCTTTTATTTCTTTTTCTGCTCTGATTGCTGTGGCCAAAACTTCCAAAACTATGTTGAATAGTAATGGTGAAAGTGGACACCCTTGTCTTTTTCCTGACTTTAGAGGGGATGCTTTCAATTTTTCACCATTGAAGATAATGTTTGCTGTGGGTTTGTCATATATAGCTTTTATTATGTTGAGGTATGTTCCTTCTATTCCTGCTTTCTGGAGAGTTTTTATCATAAATGGGTGTTGAATTTTGTCAAAGGCTTTCTCTGCATCTATTGAGATAATCATATGGTTTTTATTTTTCAATTTGTTAATGTGGTGTATTACATTGATTGATTTGCAGATATTGAAGAATCCTTGCATCCCTGGGATAAAGCCCACTTGGTCATGGTGTATGATCTTTTTAATGTGTTGTTGGATTCGGATTGCTAGAATTTTGTTAAGGATTTTTGCATCTATGTTCATCAGTGATATTGGCCTGTAGTTTTCTTTTTTGGTGGCATCTTTGTCAGGTTTTGGTATTAGGGTGATGGTGGCCTCATAGAATGAGTTTGGAAGTTTACCTTCCTCTGAAATTTTCTGGAAGAGTTTGAGCAGGATAGGTGTTAGCTCTTCTCTAAATTTTTGGTAGAATTCAGATGTGAAGCCATCTGGACCTGGGCATTTGTTTGCTGGAAGATTTTTGATTACAGTTTCAATTTCCGTGCTTGTGATGGACCTGTTAAGATTTTCTATTACTTCCTGGTCCAGTTTTGGAAAGTTGTACTTTTCTAGGAATTTGTCCATTTCTTCCACGTTGTCCATTTTATTGCCATATAATTGTTGATAGTAATCTCTTATGATCCTTTGTATTTCTGTGTTGTCTGTTGTGATCTCTCCAGTTTCATTTCTAATTTTTTTTGATTTGGTTTTTCTCCCTTTGTTTCTTGATGAGTCTGGCTAATGGTTTGTCAATTTTATTTATCCTTTCAAAGAACCAGCTTTTAGCTTTGTTGATTTTTGCTATGGTCTCTTTTGTTTCTTTTGCATTTATTTCTGCCCTAATTTTTAAGATTTCTTTCCTTCTACTAACCCTGGGGTTCTTCATTTCTTCCTTTTCTAGTTGCTTTAGGTGTAGAGTTAGGTTATTTATTTGACTTTTTTCTTGTTTCTTGAGGTATGCCTGTATTGCTATGAACTTTCCCCTTAGGACTGCTTTTACAGTGTCCCACAGGTTTTTGGTTGTTGTATTTTCATTTTCATTTGTTTCTATGCAAATTTTTATTTCTTTTTTGATTTCTTCTGTGATTTGGTGGTTATTCAGCAGCGTATTGTTCAGTCTCCATATGTTGGAATTTTTAATAGTTTTTCTCCTGTAGTTGAGATCTAATCTTACTGCATTGTGGTCAGAAAAGATGCTTGGAATGATTTCTATTTTTTTTGAATTTACCAAGGCTAGATTTATGGCCCAGGATGTGATCTATCCTGGAGAAGGTTCCATGTGTGCCTGAGAAAAAGGTGAAATTCATTGTTTTGGGATGAAATGTCCTATAGATATCAATTAGGTCTAACTGGTCTATTGTATCGTTTAAAGTTTGTGTTTCCTTGTTAATTTTCTGTTTAGTTGATCTATCCATAGGTGTGAATGGGGTATTAAAGTCTCCCACTATTATTGTGTTATTGTTAATTTCTCCTTTCATACTTGTTAGCATTGTCTTACATACTGTGGTGCTCCTGTGTAGGGTGCATATATATTTATAATTGTTTTATCTTCTTCTTGGATTGATCCTTTGATCATTATGTAGTGACTATCTTTGTCTCTTTTCACAGCCTTTGTTTTAAAGTCTATTTTATCTGATATGAGTATTGCTACTCCTGCTTTCTTTTGGTCCCTATTTGCATGGAAAATCTTTTTCCAGCCCTTCACTTTCAGTCTGTATGTGTCCCCTGTTTTGAGGTGGGTCTCTTGTAGACAATATATGTAGGGGTCTTGTTTTTGTATCCATTCAGCCAGTCATTGTCTTTTGGTTGGGGCATTCAACCCATTTATGTTTAAGATAATTACTGATAAGTATGATCCCGTTGCCATTTACTTTATTGTTTTGGGTTCAAATTTATACACCATTTTTGTGTTTCCTGTCTAGAGAATATCCTTTAGTATTTGTTGGAGAGCTGGTTTGGTGGTGCAGAATTCTCTCAGCTTTTGCTTCTCTGCAAAGCTTTTGATTTCTCCTTCATACTTGAATGAGATCCTTGCTGGGTACAATAATCTGGGCTGTAGGTTATTTTCTTTCATCATTTTAAGTATGTTTTGCCATTCCCTCCTGGCTTGAAGAGTTTCTATTGAAAGATCAGCTATTATCCTTATGGGAATTCCCTTGTGTGTTATTTGTTGTTTTTCCCTTGCTGCTTTTAATATTTGTTCTTTGTGTTTGATCTTTGTTAATTTGATTAATATGTGTCTTGGGGTGTTTCTCCTCGGGTTTATCCTGTTTGGGACTCTCTGGGTTTCTTGGACTTGGGTGATTATTTCCTTCCCCATTTTAGGGAAGTTTTCATTTTCAACTATTATCTCCTCAAGTATTTTCTCATGGTCTTTCTTTTTGTCTTCTTCTGGAACCCCTATGATTCGAATGTTGTAGCGTTTAATATTGTCCTGGAGGTCTCTGAGATTGTCCTCATTTCTTTTAATTCGTTTTTCTTTTATCCTCTCTGATTCATTTATTTCTGCCATTCTATCTTCTAATTCACTAATCCTATCTTCTGCCTCTGTTATTCTACTATTTGTTGCCTCCAGAGTGTTTTTAATTTCATTTATTGCATTATTCATTATATATTGACTCTTTTTTATTTCTTCTAGGTCCTTGTTAAACCTTTCTTGCATCTTCTCAATCCTTGTCTCCAGGCTATTTATCTGTGATTCCATTTTGATTTCAAGATTTTGGGTCAATTTCACTATCATTATTCCGATTTCTTTATCAGGTAGATTCCCTATCTCTTCCTCTTTTGTTTGGTTTGGTGGGCATTTATCCTGTTCCTTTATCTGCTGGGTATTCCTCTGTCTCTTCATCTTGTTTAAATTGCTGATTTCGGGGTGTCCTTTCTGTATTCTGGCAGTTTGTGGAGTTCTCTTTATTGTGGCATTTCCTTGCTGTGTGTGGGTTTGTACAGGTGGCTTGTCAAAGTTTCCTGGTTAGGGAAGCTTGTGTTGGTGTTCTGGTGAGTGGAGCTTTATTTCTTCTCTCTGGAGTGCAATGAAGTGTCCAGTAATGAGTTATGAGATGTCTATGGTTTGGGGGTGACTTTGGGCAGCCTGTATCTTGAAGCTCAGGGCTGTGTTCCTTTGTTGCTGGAGAATTTGCTTGGTATGTCTTGCCCTGGAGCTTTTTGGCCCTTGTGTGGTGCTTTGTTTCAGTGTAGGTATGGAGGCGTTTGATGAGCTCCTGTCAATTAACGTTCCTTGGGGTCGGGAGTTCCGTGGAGTCAGGGTTTGGATTTAAGCCTCCTGCTTCCAGGTATTGGTCTTATTTTTACAGTAGTTTCAAAACTTCTCCTTCTATACGGCACCATTGATAAAACATCTACATTAAAGATGAAAAGTTTCTCTCCTTTCGAAGACTTGGGTTGCTTTTCTGGGTGCCTGATATCCTCTACCGGCATTCAGAAGTTGTTTTGTGGAATTTACTCGGCTTTTAAATGCTCTTTTGATGAATTTGTGGGGGAGAAAGTGTTCTCCCCATCCTACTCCTCCGCCATCTTGGCTCCTCCTCCTCCTGAACACTGTATTTTAAAACTGGTGTGATATAAGTAAAACAGCACTTGAATCTTTTTTTTTAATCTTTATGTAGAAAATTTAGAAAATAAGAAAGCATTAAAAGTAAAAGATCTGTAAGTTTACACAAGCAACAAGTTAACCCTTAGAAAATAGAGGAGGGAAAACTTATCATAGAAGAAATAAATAAAATACAGAAAATAGAATATGGAGGTAAGAGGAAAGGTAGAGAAAGAAGAGGAAAAGAAAGAGAAAGGAGGAACCAAATTTAGTTCTTTCAGAGGAGTAATAAGATTTTAAAACTTTAAGACAAATTCAAAAATAAAGTATGGTTGAAACAAATAATTTGGGGAATATAGTGCCACAGTTGGTAAAGAACCCTGCCTGCCAGTGCAGAGACATAAAAGATGATGGTTCGATCCCTGGTCAGAAAGATCCCTGGAGGGCATAGCGATCCATTCCAGTACTCACGTACAGCGAATCCTATAGACAGAGGAGACTGGTGGGCTACAGTCCACGTGGTTGCACAGAAGTATAATAATATGCCCAAGTTAAACTACTCATAAGGATAGCTAATAATTGTACTCAGACCTGCGTAATTTTAAATTGTATGCTTACTTATAACAGTCTTTGATGTCATTATTCTTACTTTTATCCATAAGCAGTAAGCAATTCCATGTTTGTTTTATTTTTCTGTGTGTTTAGAGATTCTACAGTCCTGATAATTACCTTTCAAATATGTTTGGGGTATTTTTCACAATATTTTCATATTAAAATATCTATTTACAGACTCTGGTCTTACACAAGTTGAAAATACTTTTCAAATTGAAACAGAAGCGAGATAGTTTGATAATTTCCATTGTCAGTTAACTGCTTCTTGCTCTGAACAGTTTTTGAAAGCATTAGGGAACCTTTACTAAGAATCAAATACAATTCTAATATCATCATTACTATACAATTTTGAGAAGCAGATAAGATTTATACATCTAATCTCCCTCAGATGACTTTAATTTTTTGTTATGACCTAAGAATCACATTAATAATATAATATTACCTTTAGTATATATTCATCTTTCTTTGCTTTCTGTCTGCAGGACTGGCATGAAATTGTATAATTCAGCATAGATATCTTACAGATATTTCTATAAAGTAAAAATCATGAATCAGGATTCTTAGGAATAGTCCATTAAAAAAATCAAGAAATCAAATGATATACGTGTAAAATAAGAAATAGATTTTCTTTCCAGTAGACATCTCCTTAAGCTGGGCAGTCATAGTTAAAACTGAGATATCACCACTCACCTGATGATTTCAATTATTTTCTGGCTGACAATGACTGAGAAAAATAGTTACTCTTACTGCCTCATTCTATTACAATAGTGCAACTGTAGAAACTGAACATGTGGATTGCTTTTCTGTTTTTAGGTTAGTGGCTGTGCCAAAGAGCAGTACATTCATATTTTCTTTTGAAATGAGATAAATACAGGTGATTTTTACATATGCCCCTTGATGATTTGCCAGAGTGTGTAAGTTCAATCATTTTTGTTCCTTTTGGAGAAGCAGGTAAGTAAAAAGTCAATCTAAAGTCATCTTTGGAGATTAGAAAAAAAGTATTTGAAATTTTCCAGGCTTACATTCCATTGTGGCTTTTCATTTCCTTTCTTACATCAAGATTCAATGATGGATATTTAGAAACACAAGCTTGAAAATAGCATTCTTATACTCCCTTTAATATGGGGATTTAAGGTTCATTTTAATGTTTTTCCTTATGGAGCTAACCCATAAGTATTTGCTGAGGAAATCTGTTAAGTCCTCCCAGGGTCCACTTCTGTGAAATGGGTGAATAACACTCTACTCAGTGAGAAGTAACAGTTAGACCCTTCAGCTCTCATAAGTGGATTCAGTCAGTCATGCCAGAAATATTTATTGAGTATGGACCATATGTCAGAGACACCATTCAGATCACTTGGATTACATCGTGAAGCAAACAGACAAAAAACATTTGCCCTTGTGAAGCCTATCAATAGGGTTACAGAGAGTTAAAACAAAACACAGGGTCTTGAAACACAAAAACCTTAACTTCCGGTATCTCCCAAAGCTCATATTCTCAAAAACAGAGCAATACAATATTCATCAAAAACATGGTAAAGAGAGGTAATGTATGTTTTAATTTGCTAAAGTGAAGTGTCAGTTACTCTATCGACTCAGATACTTTGCAACCCCATGGACTGTAACCTGCTGGGTTCCTCTTGTCCATGGGACTTCCCAAGCAAGAATATTGGAGTGGCATACCATTTCCTCCTTCAGGGGATCTTCCCGTCCCAGGGATTGAAGCTCCGTCTCCTGCATTGCAGGCAGATTCTTTACCATGTGAGCCACCAAGGGGGAGCCCATTAATTTGCCAGAACCACCACAAAGGAGGTGGTTTACACATCAGAAATGATCTCACATATTTGAAATCTAGAAGTATGAGATCAAGGTGTTAGCAGGATTGGTTTCCTGCTGGTAAAACTATCACCCCATCTGCCTCAGTTGTCACTTGGAGACAACTGTGTCTCCTCACATTGTCTCCCCCATGTGTATCTCCCTGTCCAAATCTCTCCTTCTTAGGACACCAGTCACACTGACTAGAGTCCACCCGGATGACATCATTTTAATTTGACTGATTTTTCCTGCAAAGACTCTATTTCAAAATAAGTTTACATTCTGAGTTACTGAGATTTAGAAGTTTAACATGAATTCTCTGGGATACATATAACTCATAACCATGTTTGCAGAAGAATATCTAGATTAAGGATTAAGACAAACTATCAGGCTTGTGTGGGCTTCTCTGAGAGCTCAGTTGGTAAAGAATCAGGCTTGTGTACCTGATTTATATAAAATGCCATCCTTTACATCTTTTGCTCCAACTATAAAAACAACTTTTGACTTCGTGGTATTATTCTATACTGAGGGATTTTAGACAAAAAATATACAAATCTTTCTCATATTTACTACAAGAGATTTATGGGTTAGTTACTAATTATACAATAATGTCTAAAGATGCAACTGAGGTTCCACCTAAACACTATTTAGATATCTCAGTATTAAGAATAATTGGGACATCAAAATAAATATTTGACTAATATTTTTTGCTTATGAAAATATAACTTAATAGCCAATGGTGATTTTTGTCTTTTACTTTGGATTTTGGAAACTACAATTATTTAATTGATTTGATGTTGAATTGTTTTACCATAATATATTAGCCATGGGTTACCATTTCTGTCTTTGTTCCACTGATGTCTTCTTTCATTGGTTCCTATTTGTTGAATTACTGTTAACTTGATATGGTGTCTATATTTTGCACAATGTTTTTCTCTATTTGGTAGTGCTAGTGGCAAAGAACCTGCCTGCTAAAGCAGGAGACATAAAAAATGTGGGTTTTACCCCTGGGTTAGGAAGATTCCCTAGAAGAGAGCATGGCAACCCACTCCAGTATTGTTGCCCAGAGAATCCCATGGACAGAGGAGCCTGGTGGGCTATGGTCCACAGAGTCACAAAGAGTCGGGCATGACTGAGCTGAGAGTAGCAGTACTGTTGGCCATGTATTACCATTTCTGTCTTTATTTCACAATGTCTTCCTTCATTGATTCTTAGGTGTTGAACTGTTTTTAACTTGATATAGTGTGTGTATTTTGCATAATGCTTTATCTCTATTTGGGAAAAAAAAAAGGTTTGTAAGCAATTATTCTAAATATAATCATAATTGAACTGATCATATGAGCAATAGATAATGTTTTACTTTTATTAACATATGAGAAGAAACATATTTTTCATTCATAAATTAGGTCTATTATCAAAATTTGATAAACTTTTTTATTCTATGACTGTTTTTCTATGTTAAATGTTTTTTCACTCATTGCTGAAATATGCCATTTATGTTTCAAATTTTTTCATGGTTTGGTTTACTATTAATCCAAATGTGTCTTTTATGAAGAGTGTGCTAAAACATATATCTCTTTTGAATCAGTTCTAATGAGATAGATGAAACTGGAGCCTATTATACAGAGTGAAGTAAGCCAGAAGGAAAAACACCAATACAGTATACTAACACATATATATGTAATTTAGAAACATGGTAACAATAACCCTGTGTACGAGACAGCAAAAGAGACACTGATGTATAGATCAGTCTTATGGACTCAGTGGGAGAGGGAGAGGGTGGGGAGATTTGGGAGAACGGCATTGAAACATGTAAAATATCATGTATGAAACGAGTTGCCAGTCCAGGTTCAATGCATGATACTGGATGCTTGGGGCTAGTGCACTGGGATGACCCAGAGGGATGGTATGGGGAGGGAGGAGGGAGGAGGGTTCCGGATGGGGAACACATGTATACCTGTGGCGGATTCATTTTGATATTTGGCAAAACTAATACAATTCTGTAAAGTTTAAAAATAAAATAAAATTGTAGTTGGAAAAAAATTTTTTAAATAAAAAAAAAAAAAAAAAAAAACTGCTGCTAAGTCGCTTTGTCGTGTCCGACTCTGTGCGACCCCAAGACAGCAGCGCACCAGGCTCTCCCATTCCTGGGATTCTCCAGGCAAGAACACTGGAGTGGGTTGCCATTTCCTTCTCCAGTGCATGAAAGTGAAAAGTGAAAGGGAAGTCACTCAGTCATGTCTGATCTTAGCGACCCCATGGACTGCAGCCTACCAGGCTCCTCCGTCCCTGGGATTTTCCAGGCAAGAGTACTGGAGTGGGGTGCCATTTCCCTCTCCTAATAGAAAACTACCTCCATTTAATTCACAGAACTATTTTTTCCAATAGTTTCCACCTTGCTTTATACCATTCAAGATCAATGAGATCAGTTCCTCCATCACTCAAAATCATTATAGTTGTCTACACATGTGAGTTAGAAGTATTTAAAAACATCATGACAGACTATTTCTCAGACTAACAAGTGCAAAGAAGGACATGAGAGATACAAGAGTAAGCTTCCACTTGTGTCCTGCTTTTTATTTTAAATGACATAAACCCAAACTCAAAATGATATAATTACAGTCACATGAATGGACATTATTAGAATAGACCAGAAACTAAACAATAAATTCCAACAATTATGAATATCCTAAATATCTCTTTTGTTTAAATTAACTTTTTTTTCAAATGAAAAAGTAAAATACACTGAATGCTCATTGTAAAAACAAGAATAAAGTTGTTTCTAGAACAGAAATGGTACTCCTTGTCTTCCTTCTTTTTTTCTACAAGCAGTTTCAGTTCAGTTCAGTTGCTCAGTCGCATCCTCCTCTTTGGGACCCCATGGACTGCACCACACCAGGCTTCCCTGTCCATCACGATCTTCTGGAGCTTGCTTAAACTCATGTTCATCAAGTTGGTGATGCCATTCAACCATCTTACTCTCTGGTGTCCCCTTCTCCTCCTCCCTTCAGTCTTTTGCAGCATCAGGGTCTTTTCTAAGGAATCAGTTCTTCCCATCAGGTGGCCAAAGTAGTGTAGCTTCAACTTCAGCATCAGTCCTTCCAAGTAATATTCAGGACTGATTTACTTTTGAATTGAGAGGTTTGATCTCCTTGAAGTACAGGGGACTCTCAGGTGTCTTTTCCAACACCACAGTTCAAAAGCATCAATTCTTAGGATACTTAAATATTAAGCTTTATATTTCTTGTATTTATTTGTTTATATGTATTGGAATTTAATTGTCTAGATGAATGTCTATAAGTGTGAATGTCTCTATTTTTTTCCCATAATACTAGTAGAGACATTCACAAATATAGAACTACTAGGAGAAGGCAATGGCACCTCACTCCAGTACTCTTGCCTGGAAAATCCCATGGACGGAGGGGCCTTGTGGGCCCTAGTCCATGTGGTCACTAGGATTCGGACATGACTGAGTGACTTCACTTTCACTTTTCACTTTCATGCACTGGAGAAGGAAATGGCAACCCACTCCAGTGTTCTTGCCTGGAGAATCCCAGGGACGGTGGAGCCTGGTGGGCTGCCGTCTATGGGGTCGCACAGAGTCGGACACGACTGAAGCGACTTAGCAGCAGCAGCAGAACTACTAATTGGCTTTTCAAGGAACAATATGGCATCATGGTGAATATCTCATTTTAAAATACTCAGGTAAAACTACCCTTTTTTTTTTTCATCTGTTGCATAGTTTCACTATCTTTTTGTTTAAGATAGACTTTTTTGAAACAGCATCTATCCTGATTATGCTTTTTTAGATTTTTGATTGTCATCTAATCAAAACAAAAACTTTTTAGGGCTCTCTTGATCTACTCACTCCAATCATTTCCTACTCAATATTGACTGTGCTTTTAGTACATAATATTCTTTTCTTGGGCTTCCCGGTTGGCTCTGACAGTAAAGAATCTGCCTGCAATGCAAGAGACCTGGGTTTGCAATGCAAGAGACCTGAGTTTGCAATGCAAGGGACCTGGGTTTGAATGGTTGGGTCGGGAAGCTCCCTTGGAGAAGGGAATGGCTACCCACTCTAGTAATCTTGCCTGGAGAATTCCATGGCCTATAGTCCATGGGCTCACAAAGAATTGGACACAACTGAGTGACTAACACACATGACACATACTTTCCTTATTGTTACTATTCTCTTTTCCTTATTTTATTCTTGATCTAACAAGTGGTTTTAAAATATCTATGCCTCCTCCATTTCTAAAATGTGATAGACTTTTTAAATATTTATCAGAATGTCAAGTTAAATAATGATCATACCTGTCAAGAAAATATTTTAGTAACTTTTACTTCCAAATCCTCATAGAACTTTTTCAGGTGTTAATATAGTTATTATATTTGTAAAATATTTGCAAGTTATTATATTTGTAAGCTAAAATTACATTTTAAATGTATCCTCTTTAATTCTTAGATTTCAGTTTAAACTCATATTGTATACTTTCATTAGGTTTAACTGAAAATACTCGTTTTGTTCACTGAAATGTTCCTGCCTCTCTTTAAGATCTTTTCTGATTTACTGTTATAGTAACTAGGTCCCCCCTTCCCCCTCAGTAATTTTTCTCACCCAGTCAGTTGTTTTCTTGGTCCTTCCATGTCTGAAATATTTTTAGTTGCCCTTCTCACATATGATAGAATAAAATACCACAAATGACATCTTTATGAAAGAGATTTTTGCTGACTGGGCAAAATTAACTGGCAGTAGAGTCTAGAGAGGGAAATTTATTGTACAGGAGAAAACAGGTTATCTAGGTATGATAAAAGAAATAAAATGAATTAAGATAGTAGATTCAAGAAAACTGGAAAAGTCAACAAAACCTTAACCAGAAAAGTGATAAGTGTAACACAATGAAATAAAGTCACAAAAGCACAAAGTAGGAGAAAAGAAAAGACCCCCCCAGTCTCACCTTGAATTTGTTAGGTAACCTAGGGACTCAACAGAAAATTTTCAGGTAAAACCATACATGTCCTCCCCACTCTTGATGGTGCATTATAAGAAAAAAGGGGGCTCAAATGCATTATGTATATACTTACAGTAATTTATATTGATCTGCCATTCCATTTTCAGTTGAGAAAACTGAAGTTTGAAAATTATTTAGCAGCTATCCCAAGTCATACATGTGAATAGAACACCAGCTATTCAAAGCAACAGTTCATTTGGAAAGGCAGAGGTAAAAATTGCTTTCCACAAGGTCAGATAATACAGTTTCAAACAACTGTTAACTTTCCATACTTTCTACTAAAAAGACAACATTTGATGAGAAATCCCTCAAATCACCCAGGAAGATCAGTAGCTTTCTGAAGAGTTGGAAGTTGGGGAAAATACTGCTATTAAAGGCAAGTAGCAATGTGTGATATAACATCAAACAAGATATAAAAGCTTGCTTGAAACAACCTCTTTCAAAATAAGAGATGTTCGTGAAACTCTGCCTCTGGCTCAAAGAATTGCTTGAGGAAAAGTGCGGTGATGAAAAGCTATGTTCTCTACTCCTTCAGTTCTGTAAGGAAGGCTCAACGAGTTCAAATGTGAAGCGAAGTCATTCTTAACAGAGGTTTGAAACAAGGAGGATGTCATAAGTACTTGGATGCAATCCCCTATTCCCACCATCCTTTCTTCAATGAAAGTCTTTTATGGATGATCCAGATTCGAGGTGAGGAGGCTGGTGAACACTGCATCAAAAGGCTTCAAATGTAATACACTTGCTAATAACGCTCCGAATCTTGTCAGCCAAAGAAGCAACTTCAGGAGACTGTAATAAACACATGATTGATAACAAGTAATCATTTTCATGTAGACATGCTACTATTCCTATTTATCAGTATACATAAAACCATTGAGAAGGACATAAGATTTACATAACTATTTACACAACTAGTTAAACATAAGTTGCGTGCATGTGTTGTTTCTCCAGTCATGTCTGACTCTTTGTGATCCCATGGACTGTAGACCACCAAGTTCCTCTGTCCACGGAACTTTCCAAGCAGGAAAACTGGAATGGGTTGCCATGCCCTCCTCCGGGGTCTCCCCAACCCAGGGATTAAACCTGCATCTCTTAAGGATAGTTTGATGTGATTAATGGTTAAAATAGTGAACTGTAATGTTAAGGTCTTTAACTGGGATTTTGGTGGGAGGAGAGCTGATATGAAAAGTGCCTGCATTTGGTAGCTAAGCCATGTCTGACTCTTTGCTACCTCATGGACTGTAGCTTGCAAAGTTCCTCTGTCCATGGGACTTCCCAGGTAAGAATACTAGAGTAGGTTGTCATTTCCTTCTCCAGGGGATCTTTCTGACCCAGGGATTGAACACTCATCTCCTGCATTGGCAGGTAAGTCCTTTACCACTGAGCTACCCCGGAAGGCTGATATGAGTAGTAGGTTATTTTTTTGCCTTTTTTTTTTTTAAATTATAAATCAGATCCTGCTCAGTCAAGAAATGCCTCATTCCTACCAAAGAAGGAATTAAATTATTTCACAATTCAGGAAAGTTCAAGAATACAGAAGAAAAGTCAAGAGTGAAAGAAAAAGGGTTCATGAGAAGAGCCATAGAAAAAAGTAATTTCCATCCAAAAAGAGGAAGCACATGTTTTATAGAATGCGGTTTCTCAAATACCAGTAAGATGTGTGCTGCAGAAAATGTTAATAAAAATTCACTCCTTGAGCAAGTAAGGATGGAAAAAATTCAGTGACTAAGGTCTCAAATCCTGACATTAATTCTGATGCAGATTGCTGCTGGAGGGAGTATTAAAGAGTGGAACAGAAGTTGATTGGTGCAGTCCAGAATGACTAAAATGGAGGAAAACACACACACATAATCAACACATCAAAACTTTAAAAATAAGTTTTGATACATCTCCATAAAGAGCATTTGGGAGTTAAAATTCAACCTACTTTACTATACCTGATGTACAATTATATTTTTGTTTTATCTTGTTTTAGCAATCTCTATATGACGTCCACGATTTCTTTTCCTTATAAAACCCCTTGATTTATTATTTCTACACATATGTATTGAGAATTTATTATCCATTTGAAAGAGTAATTCTATGTTCTATGCATAATAGACCAAAATTTATTATTTTATTAAGATTTTTATTAAGATTGTAATGCCCAGGATGAGAAAACTTTAGTAATGTCCTTGAGGAGGTGTTATCTTAAAACAGTTTACTTTTGTTCCCGTGGATAATATATTTATAGCATTTGAAAATCCCAGTTTAAGAGATACTGGAAGCATTTTCTCTCATTTTAGATACTCAAGAACTTAAGTAAATTTCCGAAGCATCCACATAGTAAAATCCATGAGTGACCTTTTAATACTCTTTAAATCCCAATAAGTTTTAAAATCCTAAATGAATGCCTGGCAAAGGATGCTGTGTAATCATTTTAATAAGATGATTTGAATGCCTTAGGCCTTTTTTTCCCCTCAATATAAAGCCCCAAATAGAAGTAAACCATTTCCTCCAGCATACTAGGAGAAAAACACTATCTTTTTAACTGCTCTGTGGTTTAAACTGAGGGAAAATGTTAGTCTCTAACATGTAATTTAACTTTTTTTTTTTTTTTTTGGTACTTTTGCAGCAGTGAAAAGTAGCTGGGTCTAAATGTATATGGTTTCTTTTGCTTGTACTATGTAGATTGGTTAGACAAAATATTGCTTATTCAAAATGGAAGCAAATTTGACATTGATGTCTAAACCACCATCAGTTAAGCTGTGGTTAAACAAAGCCACTGATCTCAAAAGAGAGAAATCTGAGGAGTCATAGTGTTAGAAAACAACCATGTAAATGGATAGAGCAGAAACAAAGGTAAGCTGATTGGAATCAAGTTATAGGTAGTAGGGTGGTGTGGGAGTGGACAAGAAATTATAAGATGTGAGCAGACAAATTTTATTAAAAACTTAGGTGCAACATGGTAAACTTATGGATCCTGAACTTTCATTGACCTCATTTATTTTTTTCCAAAATGGTTCTCTGCATATTAGAAACAATCAGATCAGATCAGTCACTCAGTCATGTCCGACTCTTTGCGACCCCATTAATCACAGCACGCCAGGCCTCCCTGTCCATCACCAACACCCGGAGTTCACTCAGACTCACGTCCATAGACTCAGTGATGCCATCCAGCCATCTCATCCTCTGTCATCCCCTTCTCCTCCTGCCCCCAATCCCTCCCAGCATCAGAGACTTTTCCAATGAGTCAACTCTTTGCATGAGGTAGCCAAAGTTACTGGAGTTTCAGCTTTAGCATCATTCCTTCCAAAGAACACCCAGGGCTGATCTCCTTCAGAATGGACTGGTTGCATCTCCTTTCAGTCCAAGGGACTCTCAAGAGTCTTCTCCAACACCACAGTTCAAAAGCATCAATTCTTCAGCACTCAGCCTTCTTCACAGTCCAACTCTCACATCCATACATGACCACAGGAAAAACCATAGCCTTGACTAGACGAACCTTTGTTGGCAAAGTAATGTCTCTGCTTTTCAATATGCTATCTAGGGTGGTCATAACTGTCCTTCCAAGGAGTAAGCGTCTTTTAGTTTCATGGCTGCAGTCACCATCTGTAGTGATTTCGGAGCCCAGAAAAATAAAGTCTGACACTGTTTCCACTGTTTCCCCACCTATTTCCCATGAAGTGCTGGGACCGGATGCCATGATCTTCATTTTCTGAATGTTGAGCTTTAAGCCAACTTTTTCACCCTCCACTTTCACTTTCATCAAGAGGCTTTTGAGTTCCTCTTCACTTTCTGCCATAAGGGTGGTGTCATCTGCATATCTGAGGTTATTGATATTTCTCCCGGCAATCTTGATTCCAACTTGTGTTTCTCCCAGTCCAGCATTTCTCATGATATACTCTGCATAGAAGTTAAATAAACAGGGTGACAATATACAGCCTTGACGAACTCCTTTTCCTATTTGGAACAAGTCTGTTGCTCCATGTCCAGTTCTAACTGTTGCATCCTGACCTGCATACAAATTTCTCAAGAGGCAGATCAGGTGGTCTGGTATTCCCATCTCTTTCAGGATTTTCCACAGTTGATCGTGATCCACACAGTCAAAGGCTTTGGCATAGTCAATAAAGCAGAAATAGATGTTTTTCTGGAACTCTCTTGCTTTTTCCATGATCCAGCGGATGTTGGCAATTTAATTTCTGGTTCCTCTGCCTTTTCTAAAACCAGCTTAAACATCAGGAAGTTCACGGTTCACGTATTGCTGAAGAGATCAAGTTATAAAAATAATTTACCATTACTGGATATTTTATCAAATGGGTCAGCTAGATGAGAAGCTATTTTACCCCAAAATAGCCTCCAACTAAAACATCTAGGAAAAGTAACTCACCGTGGACTAGCCAACATCATTTCTGCCTAATGCACAGAAATCTGATACACTCCTAAGTGAAAGAGTGCCAGTAATGGGTGTGTCTGAAATACACCATTTGATCCTCTTAGAAATATTTCCGACATTTGGGAACTAGAAATAATAATTGTTTTGCTCATTTTGGAATGATAGAAGCATTTTGTATCTTTTGCTTTTAAACTCCTATAACCCATGTGTAACTTACTTTTGTCTTACTAGATCGATAGAGTGGAGGTAATTCTGAAGAAAAAGCATCCTGTAAACTGAATCTCTGGAATTCCAAAAAGGTTTATTGGAAAAATTAGTTAAATTCAATAGATTGTTGGTGGAACAACTGGTCTGAAATTCAGCTTTATGAATATGAAGTATGTCCGTCTAGTCAAGGCTATGGTTTTTCCTGTGGTCATGTATGGATGTGAGAGTTGGACTGTGAAGAAGGCTGAGCGCCGAAGAATTGATGCTTTTGAACTGTGGTGTTGGAGAAGACTCTTGAGAGTCCCTTGGACTGCAAGGAGATCCAACCAGTCCATTCTGAAGGATATCAGCCTTGGAATTTCTTTGGAAGGAATGATGCTAAAGCTGAAACTCCAGTACTTTGGCCACTTCATGCGAAGAGTTGACTCATTGGAAAAGACTCTGATGCTGGGAGGGATTGGGGGCAGGAGGAGAAGGGGATGCCAGAGGATGAGATGGCTGGATGGCATCACTGACTCGATGGACATGAGTCTGAGTGAACTCTGGGAGTTGGTGACGGACAGGGAGGCCTGGCATGCTGCGAATCATGGGGTTGCAAAGAGTCAGACACGACTGAGCGACTGATCTCATCTGATCTGATCTGATGATTCTGATTAGATATTTTTCATATAAAGCCCATCCAGTTGAATAAGATCAGTTTCAAGAACTGTAAAACTGGCTGAGCATTACTCTGAAAGTCTTGAAATTTTTTTTTTCCCTTCTAAATTTGGCAGTGCCATTTGGAGTTTTACACTTGATATTCTGTAAAATAAAATGAAACATCTTTAACCATCTGGTAGTTTTGTGGATAATTTAGCATATATCCACTTGTGGCAGTTTATTTCAAAATAGTTCCCATTAAATACTGATCTTTAAGTATTGGAACTCCATTTTTAAGTACAAATTGTTGTAATTATGTATCTCTAGTTGTCCGTAGGCTTTACTATAATTGAGGTAATTACGTCAATAAAAAGATAATTTGAGACTCTTTATCATTATGAAACTGCTGCTGCCTACATGCGGTGGATAAAATATGGTTAACCAGTAGTTTCCCAGTTGCTGGAACCAGAGTGCTATTTGTGAGGAATACACAGAGATGGCTTATTCCACCTCCCCCGCCCTGCCGCCAAAGTTCTACTCAGTTTAAATTTGCTTTCTTCCTGGCGGGAAAGAAACAAAAACAAAAAATCTTCCAGGCTTTATAAATCCTCAAATCCTTTGATGATTCTAATAGAATATAGTAATTCTGAGACTATACCCAAAAAGTTCTAGTGAGATCATTCACAAGTAGGAGATGGCAAAGCCACTGTGACATGTATACTCATTTCTAGAATAAAAAATATTGAAAAGTAACAAGCAACAGAAACACATTTGCAATTTTAGCTAAAGAACTTAAAGAGATTATATTTTTTCTTTAATACAGAGGGTTCAAAATGGGGAAAGGTGTACAACAAGGCTGTATATGTCGGCTTGCTTATTTAATTTCTATGCAGAGCACATCATGCAAAATGCCAGGCTGGATAACTCAAGAGTTGGAATCAAGACTGCAGGAAGAAATAAATAACCTCAGATATGCAGATTACACCACTCTAATGGCAGAAAGCAAAGAGGAACTCAAAAGCCTCTTGATGAGGGTGAAAGGGGAAAGTGAAAGAGCTGGTTTAACACTCAACATTCATAAAATGAAGATCATGGCATCCGATCTCATCAAACAGATGAGGGAAGAAGTGGAAACAGTGACAGATTTTATTTTCTTGGACTCCAAAATCACTGCAGACAGTGACTGCAGCCCCAAAACTAAAAGATACTTGCTTTTTGGAAGAAAAGCTATGACAAACCTAGATAGCATGTTTAAAAGCAGAGACATCCCTTTGTTGACAAAAGTCCATATAGTCAAAGCTATGTTTTTTCCAGTAATTAAATATGGATGTGAGAGTTGGACCATAAAGAAGATTGAGTGCTGAAGAACTGAGGCTTTTGAATTATGGTGCTGAGGAAAGTGAAAATCACTAAGTTATGTCTGACTCTTTTCGGACGTCATGGACTATAAGGTCCATGGACTCTCCAGACCAGAATATTGGAGTGGGTAGCCTTTCCCTTCTCTAGGGGATCTTTCCAACCCAGAGATTGAACCCAGGTCTCCTGCATTCCAGGTGGATTCTTTACCAGCTAAGCCACCAGGGAAGCCCACGATATCTACTGGAGTGGATAGCCTATCCCTTCTCCAGCAGATCTTCCCAACCCAGGAATGGAACCGGGTCTCCCGCATCTCCCGCATTGCTGGTGAATTCTTTACCAGTTGAGCTAACAGGGAAGGAAGAATCTTGAAAGTCCCTTGGACTGCAAGGAGAACAAACCAGTCAATCCTAAAGGAAATCAACCCTGAATATTCATTGGAAGCACTGATGATAAAGCGGAAGCTCCAATCTTTTGGCCATCTGTTACAAATAACTGACTCTGGAAAAGACCCTGATGCTGGGAAAGATTGCAGGCAGGATGAGAAGTGGACCACAGAGGATGAGGTGGTTGGAAGTCATCACCAACTCAACGGGCAAGAGTTTGAGCAAACTCCCAGAGATGGTGAAGGACAGGGAATCCTTGTGTGCTGCAGTTCATGAGATTGCCAAAAGTCAGACACAAATTAGCAAATGAACAACAACACAGAGGGAATGATCCAAGGAAACAATCGCTTCATTTTGAATTGCTCTAGCAGTCTAGCACAGTGGAGAGTAGAACCTAAAGCACTGGTTATAAATGATACCAAAGAAGGCTGAGATAAATTTCTTCAGGTGACATTAGTTGTTGCTGTTTAGTTACTAAGAAATATTTCCTGCACTGGCAGGAGGATTCTTTTTCACTGAGCTACCAGGGGAAGAATTCCACATGGGAACATAGATTTGGTTCCAGAATCACAGTGCATCTTCCTTGTAGCGAGGATGGCTAAGGGAAATGATGGATATTAAAACTCATTACTCTTACACCAAACACACAGAAAACGGTGAAGATATTTGGCTGACTCCTTCACATTTAATTTTAAATACCAGTATCTCAGTTGGTAAAGAATCCACTTGCAATGCAGTAGACCCCAGTTTTGATCCCTGGATTGGGAAGATCAGTTGGAGATGGGATAGGCTACCCACTCCCGTATTCTTGGGCTTCCCTTATGGCTCAGCTGGTAAAGAATCTGCCTGCAATGCAGGAGACCCAGGTTCAATCCCTGGGTTAGGAAGATCCCTTGGAGAAGGGAAAGGCCCCCCACTCCGGTATTCTGGCCTGGAGAATTCCATGGGAGTCACAAAAAGTCAGACACAACTGAGTGACTTTCACTTTCATTTTTCACTCTATTTTTAAGATGTTTTTCTGCAATGATGGTGCCTGTTTTAACCAACTTTTTGAAAAAATCAAGTAATAAATGTGTGTGTTCTGCTTATGGTTACATTTAAAAATGAAGGAGCATTAAAAACCAGCCTTGTTCTAAAGGCAAGATGCTAATTTAATTGATGTGTTTGGTAATTTCTATGCTGAGGTCCATCACAGAAGTTGAAAAGTTCCTCATTATAGAAAGAACATAATTACCTGAATTTTTCAAATGTCAAGTTCAGGAAATAATTTCTGCCAAAAAATAGAACAGAGTAAAAAGTATTTGATGAAATATATTCACAATCTGACTATGAATACAGACTAATAGTAAATTATGTGGTCTCGTTAGGTCACAGTTTTTTTTTTTTTTCCTATTTTAATATGATGCTGAAACCCATGCTACAATCCTTAACACACAAAGAAACTCATGCTAATTCTTCTTTGCAAAAAGTTTGCCTAAATTGTGAATTAAGGACTGATCTATAATTCACATTTTAATTCTAAGTTAGCAAGCATTTATTATTTTGCTTTTGCAAGAGACAGAGATGTAAGAGACACAGGTTCAATCCCTGGTTCAGGAAGATCCCCTGGGAAAGGAAATGACAACTCACTCCAATATTCTTGCCTGGAAAATCCCATGGATAGAGGAGCGTGGTGGGTACAGCCTATGAGATCTCAAAGGGTCAGACACGAATGAAGTGACTTAGCATGTATGCAAGGGAAATACTGAAAACATGTAATCAAAGCCTTCCACTAAGTCAGAAATCTAAGTCTTAAACCTCTCCTTTGCCAAGAAAAAGATGCAAGGTATGGGAATATTTTTTATCTAAGTATTAATACCTAACTCATCAAATTTAATGAGGATTCGGTGACATCATCTTCCTATGTCATTTAACATTTATTTTTCTGAATGCTGACTGCTTCAAACGTCCCATCTAAACAGCAATATTTACAAATAAATTTTGGGACAGGATTATTTACTGTTCCTGGTTTCCCTGGTGGCTCAGACAGTAAAGAATCCACCTGCAGTACAGGAAACCTGGGTTCGATCCTTGGGTTGGGAAGATCCCCTCAAGAAGAAACCAAAACAATATTGTAAAGTAATAAGCCTCTAATTAAAGTAAATTTAAATTAAAAAAAAAGAAAAAGAAGAAGAGAATGACTACCCACCTTAGGATTCTGGCCTTGAGAATTCTAGGGACAGAGGATCTTGGTGAGTTACAGCCCAGGGTATCACAGAGTCAGACATGACTGAGCAACTTTCACTCTCACACACAATATTTACTGTCTTAGGATAGTGCATTCTGCCCCATTTAAAACAGTTAAAGAATGAGGCTGCTTTCCAATACTGGGAGCCAGTGCTGAGCTCTGTCAAAACTGAAATCCCACAATCACAATGCCACAGAGTTTAGCATTCTTTCTCTGGGGCCAGTAGACTTAGGCTACTTTCTATCATCACAGTGTTACCATTCAGAAATATTCAATTAATCAGATGTGGAAAACAAATAAATATATATCAAAATGTCCAAAGCATAAAACATAATATGTTTAGGTTTGAGATCTATAAAACAGGCACTGGCACATATATGAGTGATATTCACCTGCAACTACATCTAAAATACCTAAGATACGGTCTGAGTTATTAATGTTTTCCCAGACTTGAGAATGAAATTCAGTTGTGAAGTACACATGTAAACACAGAACATGCAATCATTTATCCAACAGCTAACTGATGCCTACCTAAAAACTGTACAAATGTTTGTATAAGTGTGAAAAACTGGAGTTGACTTCCTGTAGAAGGAAACATTTGTGCTGAAAACAAGAGCAACGTACTCCCAGTTGAGGAACAGTAAGCCCTTCATTAGTGTAATCAAGGTAAATTCAAGGGAAGACTGTGTTCAGCTCTCTCCTTATTAAAATTTATGTATTGCATTTTATTAAATAGCTCTGTTGAATGTTATCATGGAAGAATTTGTCAATATTTTTCATGTTCCTGTTTGTTCACATACTCCTTACATTTTTACACATTTCCCATGACTATCATGGAGTTTTGGGAAAGTCTTTTTGGAATTTGGAAGTTCTGAGAAAATTTATATGGAATTCTCCAATTGGTACACAAAGTTTAGTTGATTGCTCTTGTAATGCAGTCAGGACGAATTTGGAACATTAGTAAGCATCACTTATTACTTCAAGGAGCTACACTTGACATTGGGTGGCACAGATGGCAACAAGCAATTGATAATTTCCTGGCCTAATCTAAAAAGTACACACTGCTATATTTAAAATGGATAACTGACAAAGACCTACTGTACAGTGCGGGAACTCTGTTCAATATTAAGTGACAGCAGGAATAGGAGGGAGTTTGGGGAAGAATGGATACATGTATATGCATGACTGAGTCCCTTTCCTGTACACCTGAAACTATCATTGTAACAAACATTAACATTTGTTAATAAGCTATCAGTTCAGTTCAGTTCAGTCACTCAGTCGTGTCCAACTCTTTGCAACCCCGTGAATCGCAGCACGCCAGGCCTCCCTGTCCATCACCAACTCCCAGAGTTCACTCAGACTCACGTCCATCGACTCAGTGATGCCGTCCAGCCATCTCATCCTCTGTCGTCCCCTTCTCCTCCTGCCTCCAATCCCTCCCAGCATCAGAGTCTTTTCCAATGAGTCAACTCTTCGCATGAGGTGGCCAAAGTACTGGAGTTTCAGCTTTAGCATCATTCCTTCCAAAGAAATCCCAGGGATGATCTCCTTCAGAATGGACTGGTTGGATCTCCTTGCAGTCCAAGGGATTCTCAAGAGTCTCCTCCAACACCACAGTTCAAAAGCATCAATTCTTTGGTGCTCAGCCTTCTTCACAGTCCAACTTTCACATCCATACATACCCCAATACAAAAAAAAAAGTTTAAGATTAAAAAAAATGTAATCATATATACAAAAAATCACAAGCTATTTATGGCAAAATAAACTCAAAATTTCAGAACAGATTAATAGGTTTTCGCATGTAGGAATCCCAGACAAAATACCTGCTTCTGACTAGGGAGTGCAAACACTTGCTCAGAAAAATTAGTTTCAGGAAATATGGAAAGGGGCATGCTAATGAAAGAACTAAAGTTTCCAGGTATACATCCTTAGGAATATCCATTCTCTTTCATGATGACAATGATTAAATGCTAAAAATAATACACCTTAAATTGAGTGAAATCAGATAAGTAAATGAAAAATGAAAAAAAAACATTAAATATTTAATTTTTGAGGTGTGTACAACTTAGTACATGTCGCAACTCCGCTTTACAGATGAATAGACTTACATGTGTAATACTGAGTCACGTCATGTCATCCAGCTTGTCTTCCGGGAGACAGTCCTTCATACAGTCTCCTTGCTTGTTTTCAGTTTGATACCTGTTCACTGCATTACGCCACTTTCACATCATTGATTATTCGGCAAGATACTATCAGTTATTAGACATTCAGTCATTCATAGCATATGGCTGCTATTTATATTTGGAAGCTAGTTCAGTTCAGTTTGTCCCTCAGTCGTGTCTGACCCAGCGGACTGCAGCACGCCAGGCTTCCTTGTCCATCACCAATTCCTGGGGCTCGCTCAAACTCACATCCATCGAGTCGGTGATGCCACCCAACCACCTCATCCTCTGTCATCCCCTTCTCCTCCTGCCTTCAATCTTTCTCAGCATCAGGATCTTTTCCAATGAGTCAGTTCTTCGAATCAGGTGGCCAAAGTATTGGAGCTTCAGCATCAGTCCTTCCAATGAATATTCAGGACTGATCTCCTTTAGGACTGACTGGTTTGATCTCCTTGGAAGCTAAGTTACGTTTAAATTGAATTAATGATACAGGGAATAGAGTCCCAGATATGAGAATGAAAACATTTCTCTCTAGTCCAATCCCTATTATATATATTTTTTTATTCCTGACTTTCAGTTTCCTTTCTTATAAAATTGGAAAAAAATAATGTAATCAAAGATAATTTTACAAATTGTAAGGGCCTAGACTAAATTTATCCTTAGCCATAATGAGGTTTGCTATAATGATAATATCACATTTCCTTAAGACCAGATATGCCAATGTATTTTAAAAATAATGGAAAAAGTAGCTGTAGTACTGGAAAGGCAAATGAATTATGTAATATTGTGAGACACCTTTAACACACACATCTATGACAATGTTAATGAATTGAATTAAATATGAGTCTACACACAATTCCAAAAGACATAACACTTCTCATTGTACACTACCACCCTAGTTTCATAAAATGAAATACCATTTTCCTTCAGAATGGCCATTTTCCAACACTTGTGGGTTAATATTGTCACTGTCTCCTAGGGGGCACATAAAATGATATCTCCTTTTGGCAGGAAGTCAAGTTTCTTATTCTGTCATTTTTCAAGTGCCTTCAATTCCATTCTACAAATGCTTGGAGCATCAGCTAAACATGATGGGTGACTGTTTTTAAATGAAATTAGCACTGCTTGACAAGAGAATACTTTCTCTCTTCTCCGTGTAATGTGGTGATTTAGTACTTATTCTAAAGGTTAGATCTTAAGGATGAAATGGAATATTATTTATTGATATTATTTTCCATTGGTAATGGAGATATTAATTACTTGTTCTATGTAAAATGTTAAGTTCTGAAATATCTGATTTCTTTAGCTTAGACTGTGTTTCTGTTAACTATGCAATTCAACTCTAGTAGAGAATTTTGTCATTTTGACTCTAATAATGGCTTTAAAGATATCCACATATATCAATATTTATTAAAATAAAAATTTAAACATGTGAACTTTATTTTATGTTAATTGTGTATGCTCAGTTGCTCAGTCATGTCTGATTCTTTGTGGCCCCGTGGATTGTAGCCTGCCAGGCTCCTGTGTCCATGGAATTCTCCAGATAAGAATACTGGAGTGGGTAGCCATTCCCTTTTCCAGGGGATCTTCCTGACCCAGGGATTGAACCCCGTTCTCCTACATTGCAGGCAAATTCTTTACCATTTGAGCCAACATGGAAGCTCCACTGATTTATGTTAATTATGCCTTGATAAAATGGAATATTTAAACCAATTCTATAGCCATCTGTAACATGTGAATTTAAGATTCTCATGATGGTTATTTTGGTGTTGGTCAGTCATGAAGTCCTGTCTGACTCTTTGCCACCCCATTGACTGCAGCAGACCAGGCTTCCCTGTCCTTCACTATCTCCTGGAGTTTGTTCAAACTCATGTGCATTGAGTTGGTGATGACATCCAACATAGTTATTGTTAAGGGAAAATAAAGCAAAGCAAACAAACAAAAACCAGAACATTGCAATTTGTTTTGCTTTACCCTCAGTGATTTCTTTGGGGCTTCCCACGTGGGTCAGTGGGGAAAGAAGCTGCATTTGATGCAGGAGACACCTAAGATGTTGGTATGATTCCCAGGTCAGGAAGATCCCCTGGAAGAGGGCACAGCAACCCACTCCAGTATTCTTTCCTGGAGAATCCGATGGACAGAGGAGCCTGGCAGGCTACAGTCCCTAGGTCGCAAATAGTCAGACATGACTTAAGCAACTGAACACAGCACAATACAAGGGATTTCTTTAATTAATAGAATATCTGGAGATGCTATAAACATAAATTAGACTACCTTGTAAACCTAAAATGATTCACACATGGTATCATATTACTTATGCCTATTATGAAGAAAAGGAAGCATGGTGTATACTTATGCATTTTCCTAAATTTTAGGTTTGAGAGATTATCCAGATCTACATCATAGCTTGTTAAGTAGAGAGCAACACAGTAGCAAGGCCCAATCTTTGTATGCTCGTTAGTTGTTTTAGTGTAAGTCCTGTCCAACTCTTTTCCCACCCCGTGGACTGTCCGCCAGGCTCCCCTGTCCATGGGATACTCCAGGCAAGAATATTGGAATAGGTTGCCATGCCCTCCTCCAGGGGATCTTCCTGACTCAGGGATTGAACTTGCATTTCCTGCATTCTCTTTAACACTGAGCCACCAGGAAAACTCTTATATGCTCTAAATGAATCTTAAAAGGTTCTATTTTTTCGATAAAGAAAATTATTTTTGCCCTTAATGAATTTATTGGTTCACAGAATTCTTTTCAGTATATAAAGCACTGCATCCTTTGCACTCATATAAATACTCCACATATCCATGGAATATTTAAAAGAATATTTATCAGAACATTCTGTTACAATATTTTGAATATTGAAACATTAAAGTCATATTCCCATATTACAATATAATAAATTACAAATATAATAATAAAAAAGTGACCTAAAATATTAAATACTTAGAAGTTAAAAATACTTCTATTAATTATTTTTAATATGGATGAATATACTAATGCATTTATTTCTATAGTTTAGCAGGGATTCATGGTTGATAATTGTAGGGAATTCTAGTTTTGTGTGTGTGTATGTGTGGGCACATATTTTCAGCCAGTAAAGAAACTAAGTGGATAAAATAAGAGGAGGTACAAAGCTGAGCCTGCACCTTCCTTTTGGGAAAACAAAATTTATGTAGATTCTTAAGTAAAGAGAGTACTCCCAAGAGAAGTGTGCACTATGATAAGAATTTTCCCTGTGAAGTGATAGTGGTTAGCTGCTGCAAATTCAAATTGCTTCATGACCCCTGAATATCCTCACTAAATGAACATTCCAAAAAAAGAAAAAAAGACAGAAGCAAGTGATGGCAATGAATATATTTTCAAGATAAAAATGATTGAACATAGTTCACTATTATCTTTTCACTTACATTTTGTTTATTATCAGGTTTAATATATTAACACTGTTCTGTGTGTGTGTGTTTGAGATGTATCTGGTATGATTGGTTATTAGCCTTTAGAGAATTGTTCTGAAATAACTTTAAAAGTTATTTAAAAGAAGAGTGTAGAAATGCAAACCAATTCTCTTTCTGGCAGCAAAGGAATATGATGTGCTAAAAAACAAAAATGCTTCTTTGTGGAAAGCACTTCAAATATTCCATAAAATAAAAAGACATATTTTTAAGACACCACTGAGCAGACAAATATATAAAGTGAATCTTCGCAGGTTCCAAACAATGCAAAAGCATGAATTCAGAAAGGAAAACAAGTTATCTAGCCGGCAGTGGTCCCAAGGGCTTTCTGACCCAGAAACTGGATGATAGGGAGACAAAAGAAAAGGCTTATGGGCTCATGAAAGTGGGGACTTCAGATTAGAAATTTCCTCATAAGTCTAGGAGCAAGAAAAGTCAAACATCAATGAAAGTGAGAATTATAAAAATCACACTAGAGAAGGAAATGGAGAGAAAAACAGTCCATCACAGTTGGGGTCTGGATCTAAGAGGTCAAAGTAAGATAAACAATTTTCCTTTAAGAGATGATAAACACATTCTAGCCATGAAACAAGACTGAAAAAGGACTTCAAATACAAGTGTCATCAGATTATTTAGTTTGAGATAGTTGATAGTAATTCTAGTATTGGATAAGACAGCAACAACAAAAATCTCCCCTTAATCTACACATTCTAGTTTTTAATTAATTCATATGAATCACTTCAAAGTCAGTGTTTACCATAGCAACAATCATTTATTTTACTCCCAAAGCTGTAATTTGGGCAGAGTTTATGGTGAGAGCTTGTTGCCTCTAATCTTCATCACCAGGATCACTTGGAAGACTAGAATTCTGAAAATTTTAAAAAATACTAGTGAAAATAGATGCAATTAATATGTTGAACTAAACTAAAGGGCTGAAGAAATGCATGATAATAGAATGTGTATATTGAAAATGACCAGTTATTCTCAATCTCAGCCTCCACATATGAAAATTTTGGAACTCATTATTCCTATCCTTCCAAGAAGAAAAAAATAAACACTCAATAAATTAAAAATCAATGAATTTTTGGACCTATCAGAGAAATGAGGCCTTAGGAAAAACTGCCACACAGAAATCTAGAAATAAATGCAAATGCAGAGAATAACAGCGAACATTTGCTCACCTATATCGGAGGTCATTGGACTGAAACCTTAGTAAGAATGGTTAAATGGTAATTTTGACAATTTTTTTGAATTCATTCTGGACTCGTGAAAAAATTCCTGGTACTCAGTTTGAGGGGGTCCAAAACACTTGTTGTGTTTTATTTACAGGAAATCCATCATATTCTTGTTCGAATTGCAAAGAAAGATTTCTTCCTGGCTCTGTCAAGGTGAGGAGAAATAAACAGGTTATATTCTGTGTAACAAGGCAAAAAAAAAAAAAAAAAGGCCAGGAGCTGACTGTGGCTCAGATCATGAATTCCTTATTGCAAAATTCATACTTACATTGAAGAAAGGAGGGGAAACCACTAGACCATTCAGGTATGACCTAAATCAAATACCTTGTGATTATAGAGTGGACATGACAAATAGACTCAAGAGATTAGAGATTAGATATGATAAAGTGCCTGAAGAATTATGGACAGAGGTTCCTAACATTGTACGGAAGTGGTGATCAAAACTAAAATCAAGAAAAAGAAACAAAAAAATGTTGTCTGAGGAGATCTTAAAAATAACTGAGAAAAGAAGAGAAGCAAAAGGAAAAGGAGAAAAGGAAAGATATATTCATCTGAATGCAGATTTCCAAAGAATAACAAGGAGAGATAAGAAAGTCTTCCTCAGTGATCAGTGCAAAGAAATAGAGGAAAACAATAGAACGGGGAAGACTAAAAATCTCTTCAAGAAAATTGGAGATACAAAGGAAATATTTCATGCAAAAATGGGCACAATAAAGGGTAGAAACAGTGTAGACCTAAAATAAGCAGACAGTATTAAGAAGAGGTGAGAAGAGTACACAGAATACAAAAAGATCTTAATGACCCAGTTAACCATGATGCTGTGATCACTCATCTAGAGCCAGATATCTTGGAGTGTGAAATCAAGTGGGCATTAGGAAGCATCTCTATGAACAAAGCTAGTGGAAGTGATGGAATTCCAGCTGATCTTTTTCAAATTCTAAATGATGATGCTGTTAAAGTGTTGCAGTCAACATGCCAGCAAATTTGGAAAACTCAGCAGTGGCCATAGTACTGGAAAAGGTCAGTGTTCATTCCAATCCCAAAGAAAGGCAATGCCAAAAACTGCTCAAACTCCCACACAATTGTACTCATCGCACATGCTAGGGAAGTAATGCTCAAAATTCTCCAAGTTAAGCTTCAACAGAATATCAATGGAGAAATTCCAGATGTTCAAGCTGGATTTAGAAAAGGCAGAGGAACCAGAGATCAAATTGCCAACATCTGTTGGATCACAGAAAAAGCAAGAGAATTCTAGAAAAAAATATCTACTTCTGCTTCATTGACTACACTAAAGCCTTATATGGTGTGGATCCCAACAAACTGTGGCAAATTTTTAAAGAGATGGGAGTACCAGACCACCTGACCTGCCTCTTGAGAAATCTGTATACAGGACAAGAAGCCACAATTAGAATGGAATACAGGAGAACAGACTGCTTCCAAATTGGGAAAGGAGTACATCAAGGCTGTATATTGTCACCCTGCTTGTTAAACTTATATGCAGAGTACATTATGCGAAATTATGGGCTGGATGAAGCACAAACTGGAATCAAGATTGCCAGGAGGAATATCAATAACCTCAGATATGCAGATATCACCACCCTTATGGCAGAAAGTGAAGAGGAACTAAAGAGCTTCTTGATGAAAGTGAAAGAGGAGAATAAAAAAGCTGGCTTAAAACTCAACATCAAAAACAAAGATCATGGTATCTTGTCTCATCGTATCATGGTAAATAAATGGGGAAAAAATGAAAAAAACAGTGATAGACTTTAATTTCTTGGACTCCAAAATCACTGAAGATGGTGACTGCAGCCATAAAATTAAAAGACACTTGCTTCTTGGAAGAAAAGCTATGACAAATCTAGACTACATATTAAAAAGCAGATACATTACTTTGCTGACAAATGTCTACATGGTCAAAGCTTTGCTTTTCCAGTAGTCATGTATGGAGGTGAGAGTTGGAACATAAAAAAAGTTGAATGCTGAAGAGTTGATGCTTTTGAACTGTGGTGTTGGAAAAGACTCTTGAGAGTCGTTTGGACTGCAAGGAGATCATATCAGGCAATTCTAAAGGAAATCAACCCTGAATATTCATTGGAAGGACTGAAGCTGAAGCTCCAATACTTTGGCCACCTGATACGAAGAACTGATTCACTGGAAAATACCCTGATGCTGGGAAAGATTGCAGGCAGGATGAGAAGGGGATGACAGAGGATGAGATGGTTGGATGGCATCACCGGCTCGATGGACATGAGTTTGAGCAAACTCTGGGAGATAGTGAAGGACAGGGAAGCCTGATGTGCTGCAGTCCATTGGTTCTCAAAGAGTCAGACAGGACTGAGCGACCTAACACCACCACCAACAAGGGAAACTGGGAAAGGTTTATCAGAGTCTATTCCACTTAAAAGAAATTATTCAAACCCAGGGAAGTGAAAATGCATAGATTTAATCATGGGATTATATGGCACTTCCCCTTTCACACTTCTTATTACCATATCAACATGGGTACCATATGTTACAACCAAAACAGTGGATTACAACCAAAAGAGCTGCAAGGAGCAGACCATTTGAAGGGGAATTTGGGACATCAGGAAAGAAAAAACAAGGACAATAAAAGATTTTTAATTCTCTGACATATGCCTGTAGTACAAACATTAAACAATGTCCAAATTCTAACTAGAAGGTCATAAAGCCTCATAATGTACACAAGCCCCACTTACCCAATTAACCATATCTGGCTTCCAAGCAGAAGTTACTAGACATATTAAAAGACAAGGACAAAATACACTCTGAAGAGACCAAGAAAGCACCAGAATTGAAGATGATTGTTTTCAGAATATAAAATAATTATAATTAATATGTTAAGGGCACTAATGCAAAATTAGAGAATACACAAGAAAAGAAAAATGATGTAAGCTGAGACTAAGTCGTGGATAAAGGACTATTGTAAACAGCTCAACAAATTAGATGAAATGAGCAGTTTCTTGAAAGTTAAACAACTGAAAGTGACACAAGGAGAAACAAATAATTTCAGCAGAAATTTAATCAATATTTAATAACCATCCAAAAAAGAAAGAACCAGAACCAGATGGTTTCACTGGTGAGTTCTACTGAACACTTGGGGACTAAATGATAGCACTTCTTGACAATATGTTTCAGAAAACAGTAACAGTGGGAAAATTTCAGAACATATTTTATGAGGCCTGTATTACCTTAACACCAAAACCAGATATTTCAAGAAAGGAAAACTAGACTAAACATAAATACAAAATTCATCAAAAATTAGCAAATTGAATCTAGCATGTTATATGTAATATTGTAATATAATTCTGTCATTAACTACCCAGAGTCAGCACAGACTCAAGCTAAAGGACACAGTTCCCAACAAGACTGCTCTCAATTCTAACACTGACCATAAGTTCAGAGGTTCCCACAAAATCTATCCTTCTGATCAAATGGCTGAAAATTCTAGGATTCCTGTAACTTGATCAGATTTTATAGTTTAGCAGTAGGACCAGCCACATGAAGAGACCTATAGGGAGAAGTCTAGGAGGATCTCAAAAGTGTAGCCATTACACATCACATCATTCCCCTATTGAATCAGAACATATCACCCTTGTGACCCATCCATGTGTCTACCAATCAGGGAGCTCAAACAGCTTGATCTCCAGATATTGGGACACACTATGTGTCTAGTGTAGAGGACAGGGAAGCCTAGTGTGCTGCAGGCCACAGGGTCGCAAAGATTCAGACAGGGGTTAATGACTGAACAACAGTAACAACAACATGTGTACAATGGTTTGAATTACTGTCTTAGAGGCTGTGTTATGTGTCAAAGTATAAGGTACTTTTAGATGAGACTAGCATTTAAGTTGGTGAACTTTGGGTAGGCAGATTTCCCTCCACAGTGTGAGTGATCTCATCCAATCTGCTACAGACCTAAGTAGAATAGCAACAAGGAAAAAGCATCCTTCTAGAGTAAGAGGTAGTTCTTCAGCAGAATGTCTCTGGGCTTCACCTGGGCCACAGGCTCTCTTGACTGTACAACTTGCCACCCATGTGTCTCAGATGTTGGACTGGCTAACATCCACAATTGATTTCATCAGTTCCTTATAACACACACACACACACACACACACATATATACACACACACACACATATATATACACACACATACACACACACATGCATTGGACTTCCCACGTGACTTAATGGTACAGAATCTACCTGCTAGTGCAGGAGACACAAGAGACACAGTTTTGATTCCTGGGTCAGGAAGACCCCTTGGAGGAGGAAATGGCAACCCACTCCATTATTCTTGCCTGGAAAATCCAGTGGGCAGAGGAAACTGGTGGGCTATAGCCCACAGGGTTGCAAAGAGTTTGACATGTTTGATATCCAGATATTGGGATTCACTAAGTATCTAGTGTAGAGGACAGGGAAGCCTAGCATACATACATATATTTGTATGTAAGACTTAGCACACATAAATATATTTATATGTACATCCTATTGGTTCTGCTTCTCTAGAGAACTCTAATACACCCATTTATGATAAATACCCTCAGCAAACTAGCAATACTTAGGAACTTTCTCGACTTAATGAAGACTATCTTTAACAAAACTCTCAGTGTAACATAGATAATGGTGAGAAATTGGACACTTTTCCTCAAAAAACAAGGCAAGCTTGCAGAAAATAATTAGCCTAGTAAACCTAAAACTGCTTTTCTTACAAAGGAAAGCAGGATTTCCTTTGTAAATGATTTTGGCTAAAGGATTTGGCCTTTAGCTGGCATTTGAAAATTTAGATTTTAGGAGACTTCCCATTTCCCCTGAGAACCATGGTTTATGATACCTAAATGTGGAAAAACTATGTTAAAAAAAAAAAACACAGAAAAATCTCCTTTACCTCTGAGTATCTGAAATTTTGACCTATGTAGGTAGAGGATGTGTATGTGACAAGTTTCCATTGAATACCTTGGGCATTGAACTCTAAAGCACTGCAATAGCCAGTGATGTTTCATACCTTTTCTTGCATCAAGATGAGGCATAGTACCAGGTCTCACCAAATAGTTTGTGTGTGAATCAGTCTGTCTTCCATGAGCAACTGGGGAAGAGGGTCCAGTATTTGTCTCCAAAACCTAGGGTATATCAGAGGTATAAAATGAAAGGTGACTGTATTCATGGATCATTGCTTGGGGTAGACACAACTACATTTAAGGAATACTTACTTAGACTTTACCCCACTCCAGTACTCTTGCCTGGAAAATCCCATGGACGGAGGAGCCTGGTGGGCTGAAGTCCATGGGGTCACTAGGAGTCGGACACGACTGAGCGACTTCACTTTCACTTTTCACTGTCATGCATTGGAGAAGGAAATGGCAACCCACTCCAGTGTTCTTGCCTGGAGAATCCCAAGGATGGGGGAGCCTGGTGGGCTGCCGTCTATGGGGTCGCACAGAGTCGGACACGACTGAAGTGTTAGCAGCAGCAGAGCAAGAAATAAACTTCTACTCTGATGCCAATGTCATTTGGACTCTTGTCTATAACAGTACATACTATTGCTCTTATAAGTACAGATAGAACAGTGATAGGATGGGAGAGAGATTTGTATCTTGAAAAGATAATACTAGAAAATAAGAAAATCAGAATTTAAATTATTAGGTATCAAACTAAAAATGTTCAGTAAACATCAATTTACTGATGTAAATTGTAGAGTAAACATCTGACTTTTTGCAACCTCATGGACTATATAGTCCATGGAATTCTCCAGGCTAGAATACTGGAGTGGGTAGCTGTACCCTTCTCCAGTAGATCTTTCCAACCCAGGGATTGGACCCAGGTCTCCTGCATTACAGACAGATTCTTTACCAGCTGAGCTACCAAAGAAGTGCAAACATCAGTTAGTAAAGTCAAATAAACTAGAAGGAATTTTAAAGAGCATAAAGTGGGAGCAGAAAGTAAGTAATAAAAAGGAAACACTATAGAAAGAAATATGAAAATTCAAACTATTCATTAAAAGTTATGACATTGAAAAAATTCAAGTTTGATAAAAAGAAAATAACAGAGTAAGAAACATGTTTTAAAATAAAAAGGAGATAAATCCATATGCAGGAATAATTTTAAAGATATTAAGATAATATGAAAAAATCTTAAAATTTCAAAACTTTTTAAAAAAGATAAATATCTAGAAAAGTGTAGCTTTATTAAAACTAACTCAAGAAGAATTTAAAAACTGAATATTTCTGTATCATTAAGCAATTGAGTCAAGAATGAAGTCTTACTCTTCTCCAACATCCCCTCCCCCCATTATTGGCACAGATAATTTTAAGGATGACTTCTACTAAGTTTCCTAAAGGACAGGTGTCCCCAATCTAATATAAAATATTCCAGAAAATAAAAATATGGTCAAGTCCCTAATTTTTATTTGCATTCTAGAATAACTTTGACACCACAATTAGAAAAGGCAATTTGTGAAATTAAATAGCAAGCAAATTTCATTCATAAACATAGATATAGAAAATCAAAATAGTAGCAAATCAATTCCATCATCTTTCATAAAAAATAGTGTATACAATTTGCATCTCTTTTAGAAAGTTTAACATTAAGAAACTATTAATGAGCAGACTAGAGGAGGAGAACTCACATGGTTGATCCTGCTGATGATATCTAGCAGGATCCTCTTTACTGGTGAAAATGTAAAAGTGAAAGTGAAGTCACTCAGTCGTGTCTGACTCTTTGCAACCCCATGGAATGTAGCCAGCCAGGCTCCTCTGTCCATGTGATTTTCCAGGCAAGAATGCTGGTGAGTACACCTATTAAAAGCAGTTCTGAGTGCCTTGTATGCAGAAGTCTCACTGAGTCGTCAGGAACAGCCTGTCTGGGATATTCCTGAAAATTTTCCCTGAGCACCAAATCACAAATACCAGAGCACAAAAGCCAGGAACATTGGCTTCAAATGGGGACAATTCTATAGCATAATTTATATTCCAGAATCATCCCCCACATCAGAATTGAGGACAGTAATTTTGGCCAATAATAAACTATATGCTTTCAGAAACATATATTAGTAAGAGAAAATCAAAGAAATTATCCTTCAATTTAAATATTTCAAAAATACATATTTCTGAAGTTATAATTGTATATAATGCTCCTGGGTGTTCTTTGGAAAGACTGATACTAAAGCTGAAACTCCAATACTTTGGCCACCTCATGTGAAGAGTTGACTCATTGGAAAAGACTGATGTTGGGAGGGATTGGGGGCAGGAGGACAAGGGGATGACAGAGGATGTGATGGCTGGATAGCATTACTGACTCGATGTACATGAGTTTAGGTGAACTCTGGGAGTTGTTGGACAGGGAGGCCTGGCGTGCTGTAATTTATGGGGTCTCAAAGAGTCGGACATGACTGAGCAACTGAACTGAACTGAACTGAATGCTCAGTCATGTCTGACTCTTTGTGGGCCCATGGACTGTAGCCCGTCAGGCTCCTCTGTCCATGGAATTTTCCAAACAAGAATATTGGAGTGGATTGTCACTTCCTACCCCAGGGGATCTTCTCAACCCAGGGACAGAAACTGCATCCCTTGAGACTCCTGCATTGTAGGGAGGATTCTTTACCATTAGAGCCACCATTATAAGAGAAAATAAAAAATCATGATAGTGGCTACCTCTTGGAGGGAAGAAGATAATGTAATTGGGCATATCCTCCTGGGAAACTTAAAAAAGACTATATTATTTATTTTCCTTTATCCATACATATATAAATGATTATTTATAAAATCTATGTATATTTCATGATAAAACATAAGTCATGAACTATTAAATCTGACTCTCCTCAATGATAACATACTTTTTTCCCCTTGTAGACAGTCTTTTTCTTGTTCTATAACAATTACATCAACTCAACATTCAGTAGCATTCATGCTCTAGGGTACTTGACTCTTTTGTAAAGTGAAAATACAAATATATGCATCTGGTAACTTCAGGGAGCCCAATGCAAATCTTGGAGCTCAGGAGAACTATACAGGCTCTATAAATATCACAACCCTACGTTAATACACAATGATTATTAAACACCCAGCTAAAAGAAACAGGGGCTTCTCTGGTGACTCAGATGGTAAAGAATCCACCTGTAATGTGGGAGACCTGGATTTGATCCCTGGGTTGAGACGATTTCTTGGAGGAGGACATGGCAACCCACTCCAGTATTCTTGCCTGGAGAGTCCAAATGGACAGAGGAGCCTGGCAGGCTGCGGTATATGGAGTCACAAAAAGTCAGGTCCATATAGTCAAAGCCATGGTTTTTCCAGTAGTCATGTACGGATGTGAGAGTTGGACAGTAAAGAAAGCTGAGCGCCAAAGAATTGATGCTTTTGAGCTATGGTGTTGGAGAAGACTCCTGAGAGTCCGTTGGACTGCAAGGAGATCCAACCGGTCAATCCTAAAGGAAATCAGTCCTGGATATTGATTGGAAGGAATGATGCTGAAGCTGAAACTCCAATCCTTTGGCCATTTGATGCAAAGAACTGACTCCTTAGAAAAGACCCTGATGCTGGGCAAAATTGAAGGCAGGAGGAGAAGGGGACGACAGAAGATGAGATGATTGGATGGCATCACCGACTCAAAACATGAGTTTGAGTAAACTCCGGGAGTTGGTGAAGGACAGTGAAGCCTGGCATGTTGCAGTTCATGACTGCAACAAAGAGTCAGGCTCGACAGAATGAATGAACTGAACTGGCCAGTTGCAGTTTATAAAATAATCTCTATTTACTTTCCTTTCCCGACAGTTTGCATCTGTACTATTTTAAGTTATACTATCAAAACGTTTGTTTATTTTGGAGATTAAAAAAATTCACTTCCCCTCTAATTTTTTCTTGTTCAAGATATTGAGTGCAACCTGGTTAGATTGTTGGTTGGTCCTCTTAAGGAAAAAAAAAAAAAAAAAAACACTAGTAAAGACGTGATTAAATGTGCCAGGGAGTAACACTCTTGAGATCTGTATAATTTCACCAACACTGAAAAAATTTTGGGTACATTGTTTTTGTTTGTTTATTTTTTGGAACTTCTTCAATGGTCTTTTTGTGCAAAGGCTGAAAGGAAATTTGAGAGGACAATTATTTAAGTAACTGACAGAATAATAAGTAGCTATGGATGTATACTTCAGGGGAATCTACAAAGAGTCCTAGATGTTAAATTTGTTTGCTGAAACAAAACAATATTTGGGAGAGAAAATGGGAATGTGGTAGAATTCTATTATTGACTCACTCAGGGATTTCTACCCTGTCAGTGAACAAGAAGAATACACTGAGATTTAACAGAGAGTCTGGTATGTGATTAGGATATTGAGAAGAACAGAAATTTTCTCAAAATGTATTATTGTTTCCAATAAGTCCTTTCTTAATACTATTAAATTATTGTGTGCTAATAAAGTTTACTGATGCATACTTCCTCAAAAGAAAGCTGTGTTTTATTGAAACAAGTGTACCTTTTCTCCTATATGTGAAATATGATTTTTATTGTCTGGCAGGTTAAGGATGAGCCTCTAAAGAAATCATTTTTATTTTGTTCAGTACTTCCTAAACCTGTAGCATTCTTCTCTGGTTGAAATTGGAGAATAGATTCCATTATCTATTGGAAATATAATTCCATCACAATTGATAACTTTTCAATTAAAATTAACACCCTGGTATTTTGGGGTTGTGGATAAATTGGAAGAAAAAGAGTTTGGAGGAAATGCCAAGTTTTGTTCTGGTTTTTTTTTTTTTTTCTAGATACTGTAAACTATCTATTCTATTTAAGAATTTCCAAGCACTAGATGACATTTGAGTGTTTATTATATTTTGGTGTTTATTAATTATTATATTATAATACTATGCTATTATCCATGATAGGGTCCCTGTAATTTTTAAATGAAAAGTGCCCTCAGATATCATAGAAGTGTTTTCTTAGTCATGAAAAATGTGCTTCATGGCTGTGCTAATGAGTTTTGTTTCTCTTGAATTTTTGGAGTTTTTATGAACCTCCAAATATCCTTGCTGTAAATATTTCAATTATATCTCTTCCCCAAAATCACAAAAAATACTTTTATTATTTTTGAAATAATTATATCAAGAGAAACTGATTTTTATTTTAAAAATATTCTGAAACACAGAAGTAAAGAGTAAGTATAATTTATAACACAATTCTAACTTATTCAGTTCAGTTCATTTCAGTTGCTCAGTTGTGTCCAAGTCTTTGTGACCCCATGGACTGCAGCACGCCAGGCTTCCCTGTCCATCACCAACTCCTGGAGCTTGCCCAAACTCATATCCATCGAGTTGGTGATGCCATCCAACCATCTCATCCTCTGTCGTCCCCTTCTCCTCCTGCCTTCAATCTTTCCCAGCATCAGGGTCTTTTCTAATGAGTCAATTCTTTGCATCAGATGGTCAACTAAATTATTAGTTTAATCTTATATTTAGAGTTTTATGTACTAAAGTTATTAAAGGAAATCTAAGACACATAGTGATACAGAGATTGCAATTTTATTTGTCCTCTACATGGTGAAAAGAAGGCTTCAATGTACTATAGTAGAATGGTCCTTTTCTTTGCCTGTACTGATGGGGACTGTATCACCGTGCTTAGTATGTATTGAAACTTTGTGCCTGTAATATACAGCCTATATCACAATTTTCTGAGGCCAGAAGTTGAGTTGAGGGGAGAAAATGAAACATAATAATAAAATTACTCAATTTTTCAAGAATTTGACTCATTTATGTGTTTCAAACACTAGATTTCATCTGATATTCATGGCAATTCTGTGAGGTAAATATAAAGATATTATTTCTGATTTAAATCAAAGAAGAAACCATATTTAAACTGACATTTAAATTTACAAAATTAGAGTCACAGATTCCGGACATATTTTCAATCCTAGATTTCAAATCCTAATTTTTTTCCCATTTTAATCTAGGTATACATATTTTCTGTTAGTATTTTCCAGTTTCATGTTTTAATACAAAATATTGATTAACAATCAGGAAAGCTGAGTTGTGACCCTTTTTTTCAAGTTATTTACCCAATCAGGTCTTTCATTTCCCTGGATTGCTCATTCTCTCAAACTAAATCTGAGACAGCTGAGGAAAGGCAGGACAGTGAATTTAAGTCTGGGCAATGCAATGATAGGGCTTTCCTGGTGGTTCGGTGGTAAAGAATCTGCCTGCCAATGCAGGAGACCTACGTTCGATCCCTGGGTCAGGAAGATCTGCTGCAGAAGGGAATGGCCACCCATTCCAGTATTCCTGCCTGGGAAATCCCATGGACAGAGGAGCCTGGCGGGCTACAGTCCACAGGGTCCCAGAGAGTTGGACATGACTTAGGTACTGAACAACAACAGCAAAAACAAACAAAAGGAAAAGATAAATATTGATAAGAGGCAGGCAAAGAACGTTAATCTTTCCATACTTTGGAAATCATTTTCTGAGGGGAATTTAGTGAAACACAAATTGAAAGACACTTACCCTAAACTAGAATATATGATTAAAAGTAAATTTAAATAAAGTATTTTACTGATATGCTAACTTCCATTTATTGTCATTGTAGAATCAATGCAAAATTATGTGCAACTGAAGAGAAAAACATCACTTAGGTGATGAAATTTGGAAGCCTTATTCATAGTGTTAGTTTTTCTGAAAAAAAACAATTTTCTAAAATTTCTTCAAAGTGATGGAAAAGGTATTCATAAAATTACACTGAATTAAAAAAAATTATACTTTAAACTTTTAAAACATGACATTAAAATATTTTTAAAGTAGAAAGTACTATTTCATTTTCATTTTTAATTTCAGTGGCTTGTGAAATGGATCATCCAAGCCATTTGAAACATTTGAGACACATTCATATGAACAAAAAATGACTTTCTCTCCAGCTATCTTTGAAAGAATGAAGACAGGATGACGTCCAGCAGATTGGAAATACACAGTACTGGCTATAAGAGCTAAAAATCCAAACCACATCTGGGAAGGGAACCTCAGGGCTCACAGGAAAGTGACTGTCACAAACTATTTTTCTGAATGCAGTTTTCTTTTATTACTTTTTGGTGAGGAAGAGCATGATTAGTGACAGAGGGAGAGAAATGTGATGAAAATCTAAACCTTGAAAACAACATGATAACTGCCTTCTATGTCTGAAAAACATTTTCTTGAATTCATTCTGAAATACATGAGATATAGAAATTGCTCAAATATAGCAAGGGTTGTTTTCAAAAAGCAAGTAAATGTGAAAGAAAAAAAAGTGAGAAACAAGATTTAAAAGTGGGAATTTCTAAGAAATCTGCCTTTATCATTGCATCTTCATGCTTATTATCATGATCACTTCTTGGAAACAAATCCAAATTCAAATCTTTGAATATAATGAAACACTAAATTACGTGACATAATTTTTGTTAAGTATTAAAAGTAACTCATGCGATTTTAATAAGGCATCAATTTGGTCTTTGGTTTTCAGACATTAAAATATTTTTATACCTAAAAAAATGACTATAGAGTTTGGACACATTTATCCATTTAAGAAAAAAATATTGTTCTTAAAAGTATCTCCTTTGCTGTCTTTCAAACTTATCTTTATTACAATGAGTGAATTTATAAAATTAAATGACTTCAACAATTAGGCCCCGAAGTGTATATCACCTATGACTTTTTTTTACCTTCTTAATATACATTTTTAAAATCTTTTGGAAACAATTACAATAGTCTAATGGTCATCCCTGGTGGCTCAGAAAAATAGTCTAATATTCTTTCTGTAGGTACACGACTCAATGGTCTTTCTTTAAGATATCTCTATAAGAATCCACCTGCAATCCAGGAGACTGCCTGCAATCAGGAGACGTGGGTTCAGTCCCTAAGATGGGAAGATCCCCTGGAGAAGGAAATGACAACCGATTCCAGTAGTCTTGCCTGGAAAATTCCATGGACAGGGGAACCTCAAGGGCTACAATCCCCGGGGTCACAAGAGTTGGATGCAACTAAGCGACAAAACCACCAACGGCTAAACTACCACTGAATGGTAGACAGTAATGAAGGATTGAGTTTTTTAACGGAGAAGGCAATGGTATCCCACTCCAGTACTCTTGCCTGGAAAATCCCATGGACAGAGTAGCCTGGTGGGCCGCAGTCCATGGGGTCGCTAAGAGTCAGACAAGACTCAGCGACTTCACTTTCACTTTTTACTTTCATGCATTGGAGAAGGAAATGGCAACCCCCTCCAGTGTTCTTGCCTGGAGAATCCCAGAGACAGGGGATTCTGTCTATGGGGTCGCACAGAGTCAGACACGACTGGAGTGACTTAGCAGCAGCAGAGGTTTTTAAAAGAGATGTCTGGCCACAGTAATTTTTCTCTTTAGGAAAACAAAACAAAACAAAAATCAGTGACATTGATTAAAGCATAAATGACATTGGGTCATCTTAAACCTAAATCTAACTTCTCCTAACATCTTATCTCTGATGCCCTACATGAGTACTCTATTCCACATGAAATTACATAGCTTTGGACAATCATTTAAGTGGCTCACTCTGCACTGGTATCATTCTCCATGTTCTGTAGAAAACCTCAAGCTTGTACACCACTGACACAGTTTTTATGTGACCCTTCAACCTTTCCTAGCATATGTATGTGTCTATTTCAGAACTTTTGCCACTTTTTGCTTTATATTTATTTATAGCTTTTTATGTATAACTCTTAACTCTTGCCTGGCAAACCCCATGGACGGAGGAGCCTGGTGGGCTACAGTCCATGGGGTCGTTAAGAGTCGGACACAACTGAGTGACTTCACTTTCACTTTTCACTTTCATGCATTGGAGAAGGAAATAGCAACCCACTCCAGTGTTCTTGCCTGGAGAATCCCAGGAATGGGGAGGCCTGGTGGGCTGCTGTCTATGGGGTCGCACAGAGTCGGACATGACTGAAGCAACTTAGCAGCAGCAGCAGCTTAACTCTCAAGCAAGACTCTTATTTCATTGATAACACCTATCACCAAAATACTTTTCATCTTTCACAGTGCCTGAAGTAGTATCTTATGCATAATGCATGTTTAGAAGAGCTTACTCAAATCACAATGTTAGATTATATGAATTTCTGCTTGAAACTAAGGCACGTGAAGTGGTACTGAAAAATGGCAATAAATACTTTAGAATAAGAATTGGATGCACTTTGACACAAGAAAAATTGTCTTGATAAGATCATTAGGGTGACACTAACTAGCATAGCCATTTATTTATTTCCTAAGGTAATATTGTTGGGTCATAAGACAAAGCCATATGAAGAATCCACTTTTACCTCTAAATGGCACATGCCTTTCTCACAGCATATCATTTCAAGAGTCTTTGAATTCTTATCCAATTCATTTTCACTTTACTTTACTTTAAAGACAAATTATTTTGGTTTGATACCTCTGTAATGTTGAAGATCAAAAATCCTTCATTTCCATAGACTCAGCAAAGTGGATAAATACTCCAATATCCTAAAAGTTTTTTTTTTTTTTTTGCATCAATGCCTCAAATAAGAACATTTTTTTTTTCTTATTAAAACAAAAATAACACAAAACAGAAACAAATTCCTCACTACAAGCCGAGGGCAGAAACATCTTTCAACATGTTAAAAACTGTTGCTATTAATGTCTTCATTTTAAAATGCTGCATTTGTAACCTGAAAAAAAGAGTGAGTTCTGTGTTACTTTTATGTTCAAATGATGGTGAACTACTTTTGACTGTTGGGTTTATAATTTCTAATCTTTTATTTTAAAAAATTACCTTCTGCAGATGATGTAGAAAATAAAAGTTGAAGTGGTTTTGTTTTCTTCAGATAGTATTTAATTTGCCTTTAATCCTAAAGGATAAAAAAGAGAGATAATTTAAATTTGAGTCACATATCTTTCAAGAACATTTCTGGGATTTGTTCTATTCTTGAAAGTGAAAGCCAAGTATATTAACTGAATGTTACCATACCTTGAAGCTAAGTACAATTTGAGTTTGAAAAATGGGACTCTTGCCTCTTTCCAGAATGATCAGCTTTAGAGTTCTGCTGTGTTGAATAACTAATTAAGCACTGCCCACACTAAAAAGCAGATAAAGGCTTAACCCAAAGTATTTGATCTCATGAATTCACTTCCTCATTGGGATGGGTTGTCTTTTTTATATATAATGTTATTTATTTTAAATAAATAATGTTATTTAAAAAAACAATGTTATTTATGCATGTCCGATGTACCTATAATCATGCTCATTTAATCAGGACACTTTTTGATGGTTGCTGACATGAACAAGTCTACCTGAATTTCTGTGTGTATTACCTGTATGTATATTCAGCTAAACCAAAAGGGAAATGGACTTAAGTATGGATCTAGGTCCACAGTAACAAATAAAATAATGACTAATTATTTATGTAACTTTCAGCATTGCTGAAAATGATTTAGTACATTGCCCTTCTTTGATCCAGACTTGTACACTGTAATACACTAAGAATCTAAGCCAAAGCACTTATTTGTATTTAATTGCCACAGTGTGTGCATTAAATCATCATTTCTAAAATCTTGATTTATCAATATTTGATAATTTTTTCTGCTCTATGAAATCATTTCTGTGAATTAGCTTCAATCTTGGCCAGTGCTGAAGCTTAGGCTGAGGCTAGACACACAATAAAAGCCCCCCAAAAATGTTCCTTAACTCCTTGCTGAATTTTCCATATGCTGGGTACTTAAATTTTTTATGCATATCATATTTAAATCATATCAATAGCTAAGTCACTATTTTGAGTAGTCTTTTACTCTATTCTTCATGAAGACATATATGGATGCATATGTGTATGTGACTGTGTGGTTACATGAATGCCATTTCTCAGAATATTTTCCTTCTTATACTTGATCATGGAAAAGTCATAATTTTATACAGAGCTTCATCTTAGGATAGTTTCTTCTTCAGTTTCCACTTTGAATCTGTATATGTACATAGTTATCATAGAAATAATTTAAAGTGATCAGTCTTTGGTAAATCATGCAAGACCTATGTTTGCACAAAGGTAATTTGGAATTTATAGATTTTAATAAGAAAGACATTGAATAAAAAATAATAACGGTTTGTATTTCCTCTGACTTAGCAGCCACCACATTGTATAAGGTCTGTCTGTAGAAAATTCTTTTATTGGAAATAAGTAAATTGATTTCAAAGTTATATTTTAACTAGATCTATAAATATCATGGAGAAGGCAATGGCACCCCACTCCAGTACTCTTGCCTGGAAAATCCCGTGGACTAAGGAGCCTGGTAGGCTGCAGTCCATGGGGTCGATAAGAGTCAGACACGACTGAGCAACTTCACTTTCAATTTTCACTTTTATGCATTGGAGAAGGAAATGGCAACCCACTCCAGTATTCTTGCCTGGAGAATCCCAGGGACGGGGGAGCCTGGTGGGCTGCCGTCTATGGGGTTGCACAGAGTCGGACACAACTGAAGCGACTTAGCAGCAGCAGCAGCATAAATATCAATCAAGGCTGAAACACATTAGTGATTCCATGGTGGAATCCATTAGGAATCACATAGTCTATAACTGATTATCTGAGCCTAGAGAGGGCTCAAAGTATGTTCAAACTCTTTGCTCACTAAACTACTTGAGAATTATCTTTAAACACTGATAAGTTTAAATTTTTAAAACAAAGTGTTGAGTGTGGTGGCTCAGGTGGTAAAGAATTTACCTACAATGCAGGAGAACTTGGTTAAATTCCTTAGTTGGGAAGATCCCCTGGAAAAGGGAATAGCTACCCACTCCAATATCCTTGCTTGGAGAATGCCATGGACAGAGGATCCTGGAAGGCTGCAATCCATGGGGTCACAAGGAGTCAGACACAACTGAGTCCTAAATGACTCAGTTCATTGGCCGAACATTTTAAAATAATTTAGCCACTTCATTCAAAGAAGCACCTCATTGAAGAAGACTCTGATGTTGGGAAAGATTGAAGGCAAAAGGAGAAAAGGGCAGTAGAGGATAAGATGATTATCATCAACAACTCAATGGACATGAATTTGAGCAAACTCCAGGAGATAGTGAAGGACAGGGAAGCCTCGTGTGCTGCAGTGCATAGGGTGGCAAAGAGTTGAACATGACTTAGCAACTGAACAACAACACTTGTTTTTCAAACTCAGAGTAGCACAGTAAAAAATATGAGACCCAATCCATACTTATAATAGTTATATAATTGCCTCATTTTAGAATGTATATAAAAATAATATATGGAATGCTTTCCTTAACAAAATTCTGAAATAAATCAACATCAGAACATATTATTTCAATACTACAGAAGCTCAATTTTGCCTCTATATGAGATTTAATATCAGGGGCTGAGAAGCAATCCATTATCATTATAATGTGTGATTAAAAATGGATGAACCTAGGTGTTTTTCCACAAAATCAGAGTAATACTTTCAATATAACCATGTAGAGGACCTTCACTTTTAAGTTTGAATAGTTTGCCTTATACACACATTCTCATCTTTCAAGCCTTTGAAAGATTCATCTGGTAAAGCTTCCAGATGAATATTAAAAAAAGAAAAAACAAAAAAACTGTGAATAGTTTATCAAAATTATAAATCCAAAGGCCTACTTGACTTCCCAAATCTGGTTCCCCTGGTCCTCTTTGCATAGTAGTCCAAACACCAGTATCCACAGTCGTTCTTCAAAGGTGTATCCTTCTGTCAGGGTGAGTATAGTCCAGCATTCACGTAACCAGTATGGATCTCCAGAGCTTGTTCCCCAAAGCCCCTGAGTGTCTCTTTTGATTTAACTTTATACTGGAATGTATACCACTATGAGATTAAAAAATGATCAAGCAGCATCGGGAAACCTAAAATGTTGTAAAACACATAAATTACATTTTATTCCTCAGGCTTCAAACACAAATTGAGAAATACTCAAATTAAATTTATTTACTTCCCATACCTCAAAACTGAAAAATAATAATAGCACAAGGCAGTTGCCAACAGAGGCAAAATTCAAAATTTTGCAATTGAGTAGAATCAGACAGAAAATGTCCTATAACTTTTGAGGACTCTCAACTATAATGACCTAAAGAGAAAAGGAAAACTTGCCCTTGGAATAAATTTTAATTTGAGGACTTCAAAATTCCAATTAATCTGAAACACATAGATATATTCAATTTTGCAGAATAGGCTCACTATGTTATGAATTTTTATTTCACAACCAATATCAACAATAGCAAATTGTTATCTAAGCAATTTAGGGGGGAAAAACCAATAAATTCTGAAAAAAAAGATCAGATTATTTGGGGAAAATATGAAAAGAATTAAACTTTTATATATTCCGTTAGCAATTGCTTCACTGTTAAAAGTTTCATTAAATACTCCTAAGATAATGTACTATTTCATTTACAAAGTATGTAACTATGTAATTATGAACCAATGGAATTAGACACTAGTCTGCGAGCCTTTACATAACAAACTACTTTGCAATTGGGAAAACATTTTTATAAATGCTTATTGATCTTCATATAAACTGTGAGATAGGCAGGAAAGTCTTTACCATCTCTATTTTCTAGTTTGGGACCCTAAAATTCAGTGACATTAGGAGACATGTCTGAGAATAATGTGTGAACCTCCAACATATTTTTTGTAAGTCCCAAACATAAAAGGCTAATCAGACAGTGAGATAGAGGAGAAGTCTGAGCCTCTGTGAGGAATAAAGGCAAGTCAACCAAAATCTATGAAGTTTATGTAAATTAGAGGATAATCTTTTCAGACTACATAGTTATCATGTAAGGTACACTTTTTTTTTTAATGACTGCCATGTTTAAGCGAATTACACAAGTATAAACCAATTATCAAATTTTTGACAACCAATTTGAGGTACAAGAATGATCAGAATTGTTGATGTAAATGTCCTAAAACAAATGGAAAAGAAAAAGTATAGAGTTCCTCAATGTTTTATACAGGATAAGGTTTGCAGTTTGCTTTTTTTTTTTTTTAATAAAATCTTTCCCTGACATATCAGATGGTCTGAGTATATCTTAAAACATTCATTCTATCCATTTAAAAAAGGGGGTTCTCCTGTTAAAGGGGCACAGGCAGGACAGAGACCACAGTCTCCATGATTCAGAGCAGTGCACAACTGGTGCACAGAAGTTGCATACATCATAGTGCAAGCAGCAAATCCCCATGCTCCATCAATTCCATATGGAGAAAAGAAGTGGGGAGGGCAAAGGAAAATGGTACATACGAGTCCATGATGGAGTGGCCTGGTAGGCTGGAAATACCTCCTGTCATTTCAAGATGAGGCTAATGAGCTGTGTCATAATAGGGTGTGGATCTCAAGTCCACCCAAAAAGGTGGAAAAAGGTCATGATTACCTTCACCACCACATGATTATCAGTGTACCACCCCTAGAAATCAGAGTCACAAGTGATTTGGAAACTTTTTGTTTAGTTTTGCTTTTTGAAAAGAAATCACAAGATATTGAAACAAATATCATTGTTTGGCTTAATTCAGGTATTCTTCATTAAACAGTACACAGACTTTATTGAGCGATTGAAAATATACACAAGGAACAATAGCTTTTTCTCTGATTTTTTCTTTTTTTAATTTGACTTTCTTCCCTTTAAATAACCCAGTTTTCAATCATGAAAAGGGCACTTGTTTCTACAGTAGCTGTGCTCTGCTTGTTCAGTTCCAAGTACTGTTTCCAAGCTTCTTCCTTGCCATTGCTGAGGTTACATCTCCATTTGCTCAGTAAGCAAATTCTAGAAGGTTGCAAGGATTGACCCCCTAAGTTGTTCTTTCAGATTCTATTTCTCCATAGAGTTCAGCTAATGTTTTAAACTCGGGCCCCCAGTCTCCAAGGTACTGATAATCCTGGTCTGACTGAGTAGTTGCTGAATCCAGGGAGCTGATGGATCCAGCTTCTGATCTCTGACCCTCGTAGGCGTAAGTCTGCAGAGAGTCATAAGGAGGGACGCTGGGGTCTAGGTCGGCTTCCGCTAGTCTTTGCTTAATAAATTCCTGAACATCTATACTTTCCAGGGTGGACAATGTCTGGTGCCTGGGGGTAAGTTTCACTTCCGGTCTGATATCTCTGCGGTACTTTAGCTCCTCAGCAGCAGATGGATTCCTCAAGGCGGTGATGTCAAAGGCCTCCGTGTCTTCCTCGCCGCCCCCCTCATCATCGTAGGTGACCACATTCTCCCGCACATCCTCCTCTGAAATGATCAGGGGCTCTTTTTTGCTGCGTCTCAGGGTGATGAAGAGTACAACAATCGCTAAGCAAAAACAGAAAGAGGATGAAGAGTTAGAAAAAAGAACATTTTTGGAGATTGGACATCAGCAATTTCCAACTATTCTCATCAGCTTTGTTTCATTTGGGCTTACATTGTGATCTCTGCACTCTCTAAATACCACCGCAAGAATTTTTAATAGTCCGAAGAATGTAGAAAATGAGTATCCCTACAAAACAATGGGAATAGTTGATCTGGTGAACCCCATGATATTCTCATTTGCCAGGCTATGCTTTCAGGATTCCTGATTTGTGATTGTCTAACCACTCATTGTTTACACTGAGGGGAATAGCTGATGGAAAAGCAATATGAAATTCTGACTGGAAAAATAATTGTGTGTGGAGGGGTCAATCTATAGATATTAATTCATCTAAAGATGCATACACTAAAAGCAGGATATTTTAAGTTTTTGTAAAACAGGAAGAAGGAGCCCCTATCTTTAACCCTTTTTGATTCTGGGTAGGAATAAAAGCAGGGATATTTTACATGGTTCATCTCTTTTGTCCATTATCCTTTAGAATGATGTTATCAGGCTGTAATTATTCCATTTAACTATCAGATTTCAAAATATGTTATTTATTTTTATGTTCATGTAGAAATATTTCCATTTACACAATGTTCTTTACATAAAACTTTTATTTAATGCTCAAAATAGAGCTGGGATATCCTCACTTTTAAATTGAAAAAACTGAGACTCAGGAAAAATTACATGAGTAAATACTGTATAAGTTTAGGTCATACAAATGGTGGGTGGAAAAGCTGGGGCTCTAGTTTATTACTTTTCACATTAAAGGTGATTATATTTCCATTGCCATATTCAACTTTAGTATTTTAAAAATATAGAACATGAAAAAGTACATAGAACTGAGTGTCCTGTTGGATGTGTGTCTTAGGGAAATTTTTCCAAATACAGTGAATAGTTTCTTATTACCAGTAATGTAGCCACTGGGTAAATTGATAGAAATTTATCCTGGGTATTTTACTTTGGTTGTTCTTTCATTACTTTCAAATTATTCAGTTGGATAGTATTAAACCATTACTAAACAGAATTATCTCATTTTACTTTTTGTCATTAGGCCCAAGGTCTTTTACTTCATCTCTACAGACTGTGTTCTTCTTGGTTAGCTGATACTCTACATTTTATTATAACAAGTATTAGGTTCACTCTTATTTTAAATATCTCAATATGATAATCAGAGAAGTAAATTCAAATGGAATGTAGGATTACTAGATTTAATGAATAATTCAGGACACCCAACTAAATGTGAATTTGAGATGGTAACAACAACAAAAATATACTATATGTATAACATGAGATGAAACAGCAAAAATACATGTATAATGTATGTATATGTGTACACATAAACAACATATATTATATAGTGTGTGTACATATATACATACATATATATATATATAATTATGTCCAAAGCAATATGGATATATTTTATGGAAACATTAAAAAAAAGATATATATAATATAGATTTATCTCACTATTATGCATGGGGCATATTTTTGCTTATAATTTAAGTATGAAAGTTAAAGTGTTAGGCACTCAATTATTTCTGACTGTTTGTCACCCCTATGGACTGTAGCCTGCCAGGCTCCTCTGTCCATGGGATTCTACAGGCAAGAATATTGGAGTGGGTTGCCATTCCCTTCTCCAGGGAATCTTTCTGCCCCAGGGATCAAATCTGGGTCTCCTGCATTGCAGGCAGATTCTTTACTGTCTGAACAATCAGGGAATATATATATATATATATCTCAATACAACTTTATATATATATATATATACTTATATATATACATGTACATATGCATACATATATGTGTATATGCATAGCATAAGTATGTCTTGTTTAATATATCTGAAGGTGTGTAAGTGCATACATATACATACATGCATAAACACCTACAGATCTATAATTTTATACAAATTTCACACTTCTTTGCTGTATTTTGTCTATTTATCTATTTATTTATATATGTATATTATATTTTACTTGGAAATCCTGATTATATGTAAGCTTAAATAAATGATCATAAAGCAAACACCGGGTTAGCTATCCTCTGATAAAGAACATACCTGATACCCTAGAAACAACCCTTCTATACCTCCCTTCCCCTCTAAAAAGTAACTTCTATTCTTCATTTTTTTATTATTTCCTTGCTTGTCTTCATATAGTTTACCCCCCTTTTATGATAGCCCTAAACTAGATAAGTGTTGCTGAATTTGAACTATATATCATAGTGTGTACATGCTTTGAAGTCTTGAAAATATGGAGAGGAAAAAGAACAGGCATTCAAGCCAGAAGTGGATAGGATAATTACGAGAGAGAGGTCTACCATATGTGTAAAGAGAGGGTCACAATACTGGGAGGAGTCTAAATTTGAGGCAGGTGGAAGACTGTGGGAATGAAGAAAAAACAAAAAAGACAAAACATCTTTACAGAGAGTTAAGGAATCATCTGGAAATGTAAGGAGTAAAAGGATACTGACTGGGTAATGTGAAAATGCAATGGGGAAATTAGAGTTGACATGGTAAAGCTTTGATCACTGTGTTTGGAAGGGAGTGATCACAGAAAAGGCTGGAAATGAAATGCTGATTCTACATATGACCCTGCTTCATAAATGCTCTGTTACAGAGTACAATACTTTTCTATTCACATGACTTACTCTTTTAGCTGAATGCCGTCAGTATTTGATATCTCACTATTTATTTTAGTGTAAATTCAGCGTATAGCCTTTAAATTCAGTAGCCCAAGCAGAATCCTCAAGTAACATACTTCATTCTATCCAGAGGTTTATATTTATTATCCACCATATATTTCTGCTCATCATTATGGTTAAGTGAGGAGGCTGTTCTAGATTAAAATATCTACTGATAGTTCTACACACTGCCTAATTTATTATAATAAAATTTCTTAGTGTTTTAAATAAATTAAGCTATTTTTCCTTACGTTCAAATGGCTGATGATGGATGTCAAGGGACTTTATGTGATGTATAACAGGGAGAATGTGATCAATACTATTACTAAAGTATTCAAGTAATATACATCCCTTACTAATACTAGTATTCTATTTGCCTAATGTAACATATTTGATAATGCTGGATTTATTGTTATGATAGCTTCTGCTGCTGCTGCTGCTAAGTCACTTCAGTCGTGTCCGTCTCTGTGCGACCCCAGAGACAGCAGCCCACCAGGCTCCACCATCCCTGGGATTCTCCAGGCAAGAATGCTGGAGTAGGTTTGCCATTACCTTCTCCAATGCATGAAAGTGAAAAGTGAAAGTGAAATAACTCAGTCATATTTGACTCTTTGCGACCCCATGGACTGCAGCCTACCAGGCTCCTCTGTCCATGGGATTTTCCAGGCAAGAGTACTGGAGTGGGTTGCCATTGCCTTCTCCATGATAGCTTCTAGTTGCATTAAAAGCTATCCCTGACTTATATGGGTTGATTCAAAATATAGATGCTAGTTAAATTCGAATGTACAGTTTTACATCTATTTCTTTCTAGGCAAAGAGAGTTACTTGCCAGTGACAAATGATTCCTAGATTTGTTGCATACCTGTTTATTATAAAGATCAATATATAATTATCCATACAATCTGGAACACTTTTAAGGGTGTAAAGGGATTTCACTTATAATTACATCAGAATATCAGGACGCATATGGACATACAGTCCCTTTGAAAGTGAAAGTGTGAGTCTCTCAGTCTTGTCTGACTCTTTGTTGACCCCATGAACTGTAGCTTGCCAGGCTCCTCTGTCCATGGAATTCTCCAGGCAAGAATACTGCTGTAGGTAGCCATCCCCTTCTCCAGGAGATCTTCCCTACCAGGGATCGAACCCAGGTCTCCTGCATTACAGGAAGATTCTTCACCGTCTGAGCCACACCGTACTAATTAGTGTGAAACCGTCACGTGTGCGTGCTCAGCCGCTTCAGTCACGACCAACTCTGTGAGACCCTGTGAACCGTAGCCCACCAGACTCCTCTGTCCATGGGGTTATCCAGGCAAGAATACTTGAGTGGGCTCCCATGCCTTCCTCCAGGGGATCTTCCCCACCCAGGGATCGAACCCATGTCTCTCTACGTCTCCTGCATTGGCAGGCGGGTTCTTTAGCACTAGCGCCACCTGGGATAGTCAAGGGCAAATTTAAATCAACTCAGAGAAGAATATGGATGCAGAGAAGAATGTGGAAGGTACATTCCTAATGTCTCTCTTTACACTCATGTTTGTTTAGTAGATGTTTCTGGAGCAGATGGCACACAGCAGATAATCCATAAACAAGTCTTATGTGGATGAACAAAAAATTTTTTCTGAGAGTGACAATGTGACACTGGGTTAATTGAGTCTTCATGAATAGTAATTGTCTCACTAGGAAAATAATTTTTAAATATTTAAAAAATCAGCTTCATGTTCCTAAAAATTCCAAAGACCTAAGTTTGCTTGAAAGTATTTCTTAAAGTTTGAAAAACAAAATGCTTCCCTAAAATCGCAAGGCCAAATTTATTTAAAGAAAATGAGTGAAGATAATAATCATACTTGAAAGTTAAACCCAATTTTAAAACTGGCAGGCAAGTGATATATTTGAATTAATCCCTCACAGTATATCAAACTATAGACGTATAACAGGGTAGCACTTCTTTCAGTGTTTCATCTGAGAAAATATACTATGATAGAGCCACGGAGTTGTTGAAAATGAGAAAGAGAAATACAGAGCTTGTCCTCTGTTCAAAATTATATTATAAATGATTTCTGGTATTTTGCAGCTTAGTTATATGAACTGGGGTGAAATGAATAAATTGTAGTATTTGAAGGAAATGGCAACCCACTCCAGTATTCTTCCCTAGAAAATCCTATGGACAGAGGAGCCTGGTGCAGGCTACTCTCCATGGGGTCACAAAGAGTTGGACACGACTGAGCGACTTCACTTTGACTTTTCACTTTCATGCATTGGAGAAGGAAATGGCAACCCACTCCAGTGTTCTTGCCTGGAGAATCTGGGGACGGGGGAGCCTGATGGGCTGCCATCTATGGGGTCGCACAGAGTCGAACACGACTGAAGCGACTTAGCAGTAGCAGCAGCATCCTGATGAATATTTTATTCTTGGTTAGTGTATTTCTTTTATTTTCATTAAGTGTGACCAGGATTTTAATCCTGCATGATTCATTTCAAAGAAAATTAAAATGAATTTACTGTATCATTATTTTATTCATTAAGAGATTCAGATTTGTGGAAACAGTTTTCTCTTTGTTTTCTTCTATATTATATTTACTTACTCATATAATCTTTCCAATACCCAGAGAGTACTAAGGGGTTTTGAATTTTCATAACTTAACTGACATACAACTTACATTTGAATAAATTATGTATTGACTCCTAACATACCCCCAAATACTTTTCATAGCAGATATTTTTACCCCTAAATATCACTGATTCTTTTTTTGTATCATCATATGTTAGCACTAAATTTGATAGGATGAAGTGGCCCAAGTCAGGGAGATTATTTTATTAGGTTCTGTAGCCATAATTGGTAATGACACTTCTCACTGCAACTTATTTTTTCACACCCAGGGGAATCCATAAAGTCATTCATAATAACTCTGATGACAAACAGGTTTGCCACTTATCTTCTCATCAATTTTACTTCCTCTCCTAGCCCCTCAGTCTCCTCTTACCACATCCACCGTGATTCCCATGCAGGAGGAAATTTACATCCCCAAATAGGAGCAAACAACTTGGTGAATTCATCTAAGTCAGCTGATTATATGTGATGTGTGGACTATGAAGGTAGCTGGAAGAAGTCCATTTTAGATCCTGATAAAATGATCTCTTGCCCTGGTTTGCTCTGCCCACAGTTCTGGAGCCTCTGACAAGTAATGCAGTGGGTTGGGAAAGAGATGTCAGATGCCCAGGAGAGGAAGGGAATTCCAAGAACCCCATCCTCTAGCACCAAAAGGATTGCATCATGACGGCTTACTGTAAATTCTTTCCTATCCATTTCTTAAAAGGGATCTGAAAAGTTAATCCTGACAAAACATAACTCACAAGGTACACATTTGGCACTTAAAGTTAGGCCCTTTGGTTTTCAAGCACCATTTTCTAGTAATTGATGTATACATAGATGGGGTCTACCAAATTGCAAAATATTGAATAATATCTAGCCTATAATAAAACATAAATAAGCAACAAAAATTCTTACAGATGACTGTAAGGTTATTCTAGTTGAAACTTCATTTTCATAGATTCATAAATAGAAGCAAAAATACCATGGTCTTGAGATCACACAGTTAATTAGTGGCAAAAATAGGGCTGAATTTTCACAATGCCAGTCACGTTCACAAAGAGCTACTAACTGAAACATTTCAGTATCAAAATATTAGTTGCATGATTTATTTAGCTGTTGAGGTTGAATGCAAATTCAGAATTACAAGTTCTAAAATAAAGTATTGCTACTTCTGATATTGCTGATATTTTTCTGGCAGCCTGTGAACTCACATATTAGCCAACATTATTTCAAAATTTGCTGGCATATTGAGTGCAGCACATTCACAGTGTTATCCTTCAGGATTTGAAATAGCTCAACTGGAATTCCATCACCTCCACTAGCTTTGTTCGTAGTGATGCTTTATAAGGCCCACTTGACTTCACATTCCAGGATGTCTGGCTCTAGGTCAGTGATCACACCATCATGATTATCTGGGTTGTGAAGATCTTTTTTGTACAGTTCTTCAGTTTATTCCTGCCACCTCTTCTTAATATTTTGTGCTTCTATTAGGTCCATAACATTTCTGTCTTTATGGAGCCCATCTTTGCATGAAATGTTCCTTTGGTATCTCTAATTTTCTTGAAGAGATCTCTAGTGTTTCCCATTCTGTTGTTTTCCTCTATTTCTTTGCACTGATCGCTGAGGAAGGCTTTCTTATCTCTTCTTGCTATTCTTTGGAACTCTGCATTCAGATGATTATATCTTTCCTTTTCTCCTTTGCTTCTCGCTTCTCTTCTTTTCACAGCTATTTGTAAGGCCTCCCCAGACAGCCACTTTGCCTTTTTGCATTTCTTTTCCATCGGGATGGTCTTGATCCCCGTCTCCTGTACAATGTGACAAACCTCCGTCCATAGTTCATCAGGCACTCTATCTATCAGATCTAGTTCCTTAAATCTATTTCTCACTTCCACTGTATAATCATAAGGGATTTGATTTAGGTCATACCTGAATGGTCTAGTGGTTTTCCCTGCTTTCTTCAATTTAGTCTGAATTTGGCAATAAGGAGTTCATGATCTGAGCCACAGTCAGCTTCTGTTGAAAGTGCTGCACTCAATATGCCAGCAAATTTGGAAAACTCAGCAGTGGCCACAGGACTTGAAAAGGTCAGTTTTCATTCCAATCCCAAAGAAAGGCAATGCCAAAGTGCTCAAACTACCACACAATTGCACTCATCTCACATGCTAGTACAGTAATGCTCAAAATTCTCCAAGCCAGGCTTCAGCAATACGTGAACTGTGAACTTCCAGATGTTCTAGCTGGTTTTAAAAATGGCAGAAGAACCAGAAATTAAATTTCCAACATCCACTGTATCATCGAAAAAGCAAGAGAGTTCCAGAAAAACATTTATTTCTGCTTTATTGACTATGCCAAAGCCTTTGACTGTGTGGATTACAATCAACTGTGGAAAATTCTGAAAGTGATAGGAATACCAGACCACCTGAATGACTCTTGAGAAATCCATATGCACGTCAGGAAGCAACAGTTAGAACTGGACATGGAACAACTGGTTCCAAATAGGAAAAGGAGTTCATCAAGGCTGTATATTGTCACCCTGCTTATTTAACTTATATGCAGAGTACATCATGAGAAACGCTGGGCTAGAAGAAGCACAAGCTGGAATCAAGATTGCCAGGAGAAATATCAATAACCTCAGATAGGCAGATGACACCACCCTTATGGCAGAAAGTGAAGAAGAACTAAAAGGCCTCTTGATGAAAGTGAAAGTGGAGAGTGAAAAAGTTGGCTTAAAGCTCAACATTCAGAAAATGAAGATCATGGCATCTGGTCCCATCACTTCATGGGAAATAGATGGGGAAACAGTGTCAGACTATTTTGGGGGGCTCGAAAATCACCGCAGATGGTGACTACAGCCATGAAATTAAAAGACGCTTACTCCTTGGAAGAAAGTTATGACCAACCTAGATAGCATATTGAAAAGCAGAGACATTACTTTGCCAACAAAGGTCCGTCTAGTCAAGGCTATGGTTTTTCCAGTGGTCATGTATGAATGTGAGAGTTGGACTGTAAAGAAAGCTGAGCACCGAAGAATTTTGAACTGTGGTGTTGGAGAAGACTCTTGAGAGTCCCTTGGACTGCAAGGAGATCCAACCAGTCCATTCTGAAGGAGATCATCCCTGGGATTTATTTGGAAGGAATGATGCTGAAGCTGAAACTCCAGTACTTTGGCCACCTCATGTGAAGAGTTGACTCATTGGAAAAGACTCTGATGCTGGGAGGGACTGAGGGCAGGAGGAGAAGGGGACGACAGAGGATGAGATGGCTGGATGGCATCACTGACTCGATGGACGTGAGTCTCAGTGAACTTCGGGAGTTGGTGATGGGCAGGGAGGCCTGGCATGCTGTGATTCATGGGGTTGCAAAGAGTCAGACATGACTGAATGACTGAACTGAACTGAACTGATTTCAAAGTTACAAATGTCTATATTTCAAGTTTGTGGGCCAGATATTTTCTCTATAACAATATATGCCCTTAAAATGCCATGAAAAATATAAATTACATTACAAATAATTATTGCTTAAACCCAAGGTTAAGAAATTCTGCAACTTTTGAATTATAGTGTAAAGACATTTGATTTTCAATATAAATTGAAGGAGCAAACATATCAAATGTAACCTTTGTTTCATTAGCCCTGATGTATAGCATAATTTTTAGAAATATTCTCTTATTTACCTCAAAGTGGGGGAAAAAGCCATTTTCATAAAATCAATTAAAGGAATGTATTGTTTCACAATATAATGAAATGATTTTTTATGTAATATAGGGGCTTTGCTTATAGCTCAGATGGTAACGTGTCCTCCTGCAATGTAGGAGACCCCAGTTCAAGTCCTAGGTCGGGATGGCCCACTGGAGAAGGTATAGGCTACCCACTCCAGTATTCTTGGGCTTCCCTTGTAGCTCAGCTGGTAAAGAATATTATTTTATATAATATGCCTAAATGTACCTTACATTGATATCTGTCAGTTTTAAAGGTTTTAATTTTAGTATGCAAAATAATTTTCTGATGATAAATGAAAATAAAAGCCAAAGGTAACAGGTTCCACCACTGAAATATCTTTCAGAATAAGGACTTGGAAGAACTTATATTAATGTCAGAGTGTTCTTTTTTTTTCTTTAATTGAAGTATAGTTGTCTTACAAAAAGTCACTGAGTTCTATTCTTTGTAGTTTCATTTAGGAAATCTAGAGGATTCAATGTTTGTAGCTGTTTATTCTTTGGGTTTTTTTTTTTTTTTTTGGTTGTTGCTTTTGAAAAATACCATATGATATCACTTATATGTGGACTATAAAATATGGCACAAATGGCCCTATCTACAAAACAGAAACAGACTCACAGACATGGAGAACAGACTTGTGGCTACCAAGAGAGAGGGGGTTGGGGGAGAGGGTGAGAGAGGAGTTTGGGATTAGGAGACATAAACTATTGTATATAGGATGGATAAAGCACAGGTCCTACTGTATAGCACAGGGAATAATATCCTATGCTAAATCATAATGGAAGGGAACATGAAAAAAAGAATATATGTGTATAACTGAGTCACAACATTTCTTATCAACTATACTTTAAAAAATTAAATTAAAAAAAGGGGAAAAAATCTGATTTTTCTGGTTGCCTTCACCACCATGCTTCTACTATAAAAGACTGTACTACAATGAAATAGCTCTTGTTATGAAGAGTTAAACCTCCATGCTTCAAATTGCCAAGTGCAATTGACACTTTTTGTTGCTCAATTTACTTAACTTTTAGGCAGTTTTTGCATGGTTGAATGCTCTGTCCTCCTTGATACACTTATTTTCTTTGATTTTAGGACATCACCCTTACTAATTCTGTTCCTTCTTCTGTGATTTCTGCTTTGCTTTCCCTGGTATTTCATCCTTCTTGACTTGGTGATCGCACTGCAGTTTATCACAGCTCAGTCCTGGTCTATCCTTCTCTCTTCATTGTCTCTGGCTGTGGTGACATCAACAAAATGCATTTCTAGTGTCCCTCAGCTCTGGGAAGATCAATGAAGGTCTTAAAGATTCACATTTAGCAAGAGATGAAAAGTCTCTGATACTGTTCTAACTCAGCTGCATATCTAGTTTACCCAAGATTGTTTTTGTTTGTTTGTTTTCTGTAATTTTTGGCTATTATACTCTTAGCCTTGGATACGTGTTTCTAGAAAAAACACCATATCATAAATATTAAATGTTTGCTTACTGACCTGAAATGGAGTGGGTAGCCTTTCCTTCCTAGAAAGGATCTTCCCAACCCAGGGATCGATCCCAGGTCTCCCACTTTGCAGGTGGATTCTTTACCAGCTGAGCCATGAGGGAATGTGCTGGTCCAAATTATGCTGTGTCTGAGTGAGACAAATGTATTGTATTCCTAACTGATTTGCCTACCTACTCTCTTGTCATCATGAGATCTGCTATCCACTTCATTCATAGCTGTCTTTGTTAAGCATACAGATGTTATGATGGGACACGCCTACTTTAAACTTCTCCTTGGACTCTTAAAACCAAACCCACCTTTTTTTTTTTTTTTTCATTTTACCCCATCCTTTCTACTCAGTCTCATGTCACCTTGATCTCCACTCCTCTGTAAAAGTAATTTGTCTTCTAACCCAGGAACAAAACAAGGGACAAGAATTTCTCTGTCTCACCAAAGTATGTATTTTGTTTGTTTTTCTAACATACACACATAAGTACAGAGAACAGAGCAAAATATATGGTGCTATGAGAAAGCTAGAGGGTGAAGATACACTGGAAACATATATACATACCCATTTAAACTCTAAATCAAAAGATTCTTTACATCTACCTTTCTTATAAAAAAATATCTGAATTTGCTGTCTCACTTTGTATAGTAATTCTAAAGAGTTTATAATAATATTGGCTTCAAATGCAGTTGGTAAGGTTTTGACTTATCAAAGAGAACATAAAATTAGAGAAATTATCTTCTTTAAAAAATGTAATTCAATAAATTAAAATACATTAGTTTTAATTTAATAATAATATCTGATATCTCTGAGACCAAAAATTATTTTAGACTTAGTCCTGTAAATTCAACTGAAGTTGATGACCAACTAATATTTTAGACTGATAGAAGTTTCTACAGGAAACTTATTCTTTTTAATTGGTGGTCAGATTCATTGTAAATAATGTCACTTATGTTCTTTGAAATAAATTGGAAAAGCCCTTTCAATATGGGATTCAGAATACTTAATACCATTTCTTTCTAAAGTAGATCTTTTCTAAAAAGATTTATCCTACCCTTTCTTCTCACATTTCAACTCTCATTACATTTGAACCAAATTATTTCAAGATTAACTATGGTATCAAGAAGGTTATTTAAACGAAAATCAGTGCAGTCAAGTTTTGGTATTACATAAAGCATTCCTAGCTCTAAAGTCTTGTTAAAATGACTCTGTCTCTGTCTGTCTCTGTTTTTGAACGCACCGCTGTAGGGCACACTCAGAAATGCCATCATCCCTTAGGATTTAGAGTGACTTACCTAGGAGGATGACAACACACAGAAGAATAGCGATTAAGGCTCCTGTACTCAAACCAGCCGAGGACAGGAAGGCTTCGGCATGGCAGGTCCGCACGCGCCCATCTCTCTCGCATGCACAAACCCTGATGGTGAGGGTGCTGCTGCTGCTGAGAGAGGGGATTCCACCATCAGAGATCATAATGGGGAGATAATACACATCCTGAATAGTTCGACTAAATCTCCTCCGCCTTGTCAGAATGCTGGCTGTGTTATCTATGACAGACATAAGCAGAACAAAATGTACTTAGTAAAGCCGCCGTTAAAGAGTCACATTTCCTTTAAAGGATAACATGGGTATGTGTATTTTTTTTTTCTTTTATGAAATGGATAGAGGAACGTGAAGGGAGATTATTAACCAGTTACTAAAACTGGTTATTAAATGGAGAAAACTATGTGAAAAATTAATAAGGCCTGGACTAAAGGGGAGGGGAAATAGTGGATGACAGAGGAGGTAGAAGCAATAAACATTTGGCGTGTGGACATTTTAGCCAAAGGGTTGAAAGTGATTCATGGACACCAAACTATGGGGTGAGCTAGTGTCCCTATCCCAAACCTGGTGACTCTGATAGAAACAGGTATCTATATGTTTAGCAAACTTCAAGTGAGGTTAATATACAAAAATGTTTAAGAACCATTGATACAGGTAATATATTTATGGAGACACCAGATAAACTGATACATTGTTTTACACTTGCAATTTGAAGAACTTTTGTTATAGTGCGAACACCATGGGGAAGTAAATGATGAATAAAATAGTTAATTCATTTTTATGTGCTTTTAAAATGCCATATACTATGGTAAATAATTGCATGATGACTTTTGATCAATCCATACAACCATAAAAGGGAGAGAATGCCACATTCCTTACATTTTAGGGAAATTCATTTTTATTAGGAATAATACTTTTAACATGAATAACCTGAGTCCCATGGGGTAAAATGCCCCAAATCACAGAGCTAGACAATAATCAAGCTACGCCCCAATACATTCTAGAACCTGCTCAAAACCAGGATGCCATACTGCCGCTTCTTCACCAGTTCACTGGCAGTTCATATCGATGGCATTGGATGCACTTAGGACATGTTTATTTCAGCATTGTTATTTCTCCTTCTGCATCTATTAACTAAAGGATCCTTTAGGTGCACATTCGTATGTGCTGTTCAGAACTCCTGCATAGAGTGACTTGTTACCTGAACTGTAGATTGCTACCTGGCCCAAGGTCATATCCTTCTGGAGCAGCACATAATCAATGACTCATTAATTCAAGGTTATAAAGATCAAGTCACTTCTGCTAAATGCAGAAAACCTTGAAGGGCAAGCTTAATTCCAGCTTTCCCATGGGGTCAGCCATAGACATGTTCGAATTTTATGGTCGCTTAATTGCTCACTCTGCCCTTTCTTCCACTCTCACTGTGGTCCATAACTGCTGATCTTGAAGGCAAACTGCAAGAAGCATCCTGTCCTCTAAGCTCCAGTCCAGAGCCTGCTTCCCAGAGAATCCAACGTTTGGCTACAGCTGCCAATTAATGATTTTTCACTATAAAGTTAGTAAATTGTTAGATAATTTAGGAATTCTTTTTCTCATATCAATTTCTATTATTCAGAAAATTGGAATTCTATTACTTATGAATATGCTTATGATAATTGATATAGATATATTTTGATTGTATATTGCCAAACTAATCCAAAAAACAGGTAATATTTCAAACATTCAATGGAATACAGATAATAAAACACATGAGTGATTTATATATGTAAAACTTATATATAGATCTATATGAGTATATACATCTATATGAGTTGTTGAAGGTGTGTTATAGAATATAAATAATCTAATAAGTTACTACCAGTATTTTCTTACTTGGGAGAAGAGAAATTTAAAGAAAAGTGTATTGATTGTCTACTCTGAAGCAGGTTTCAGAATGATGGAAAAAAAGAGGAGAAATTGCATCATATGTGTTTTTAAGAGTAAAACCATCACAAGTACACTCTCAGAAACCCAGACCTTTGATTAAGTACATCTATCAGGTGTAGGATGTTGCGTAGTGGTTAATATAAAATTGCCTCTATTCACAATTTCTTAATCTAAGAAAAAGATATGAACAGATACAGACACAAACATGTTTGAGGATCTCACAGTCAGTCCTCTGAAGAAAAGATGGAAGACACTGGTCCCTGATCCCAAGAAACCTCATGTGAGGTTTTACACATTATGTGTGAATCACATGATAAGATATAAGGGTAGATGGGGACTCCCCTTTATGGCTCTAGGCTTGTGTGCACTTTACATTCTTCATCTGGTAGCAAGTTCTTTATCAAGATAATTATTGGAAATACAATCAGAAACATGATAAGAAATGAGAAGAAAGCCAGAATATGTTTCTAGGGCACTTTAAGTTCTCAAATAGAAAGCTCTCAGACACAGAGACATGACAATATTCTTTCATTTTCCCAGCTGAAGGTCTGACTTTTGAAAAGAAAGAAGATTCAGAAAGCAAAAGCTTCCTACCTAGAAAGGCTTAGCATAGTAGAATAATGAGCTCTTGACAAGGGATATTGTGTTCCTCTCTTGACCTGTAGAAAATGTACTTGGCAGTAGGCTCACTGAACTTGAACAAGCAAATTTTGAACTAAAATGAAAGAGATAAGAAGATACATATATATCTACATACATATAAATATAATTATGTATGAGAACAAACTTTATCTCACTTAAATTGCAATATTACATGACGAGCAATGCCTCTAAACTTGAAATATAAGATGTAAAAAGATAAGGTGTCCATAGGTGTGTGGGTTTATCTCTGGGCTTTCTATTTTGTTCCATTGATCTATATTTCTGTCTTTGTGCCAGTACCATACTGTCTTGATGACTGTGGCTTTGTAGTAGAGCCTGAAGTCAGGCAAGTGTTGCTGGGAAAACTGGTCAACCACTTGTAAATGAATGAAACTAGAACACTTTCTAACACCATACACAAAAATAAACTCAAAATGAATTAAAGATCTAAACATAAGACCAGAAACTATAAAACTCCTAGAGGAGAACATAGGCAAAACACTCTCTGACATACATCACAGCAGGATCCTCTATGACCCACCTCCCAGAATACTGGAAATAAAAGCAAAAATAAACAAATGGGACCTAATTAAACTTAAAAGCTTCTGCACATCAAATGAAACTATAAGGTAAAAAGAGAGCCTTCAGAATGGGAGAAAATAATAGCAAATGAAGCAGCTGACAAACAACTAATCTCAAAAATAGACAAGCAACTCCTGCAGCTCAATTCCAGAAAAATAAATGACCCAATCAAAAAATGGGCCAAAAGAACTCAATAGACATTTCTCCAAAGAAGACATACATATGGCTAACAAACACATGAAAAGATGCTCAACATCACTCATTATCAGAGAAATTCAAATCAAAACCACAATGAGGTACCATTTCATGCCAGTCAGAATGGCTGGGATCTAAAAGTCTACAAGCAATAAATGCTGGAGAGGATGTGGATAAAAGGGAACCCTCCTACACTGTTGGTGAGAATGCAAACTAGTACAGCCACTATGGAGAACAGTGTGGAGATTCCTTAAAAAACTGGAAATAGAACTGCCATACGACCCAGCAATCCCACTGCTGGGCATACACACCGAGGAAACCAGAATTGAAAGAGACACGTGTACCCCAATGTTCATCGCAGCACTGTTTATAATAGCCAGGACGTGGAAGCAACCTAGATGTCCATCAGCAGATGAATGGATAAGAGAGCTATGGTACATGTATACAATGGAGTATTACTCAACCATTAAAAAGAATGCATTTGAATCAGTTCTAATGAGGTGGATGAAACTGGAGCCTATTTTACAGAATGAAGTAAGCCAGAAAGAAAAACACCAATACAGTATACTAACACATATATATGGAATTTAGAAAGATGGTAATGACAACACTGTATGCGAGACAGCAAAAGAGACACAGATGTATAGAACAGTCTTTTGGACTCTGTGGGGAGGGTGGGAATGATATGGGAGAATGACATTAAAACATGTATAATATCATATAAGAAACGAATTGCCAGTCCAGGTTTGATGCAAGATACACGAAGCTTGGGGCTGGTACACTGGGATGACCCAGAGGGATGGTATGGGGAGGGAGGTGGGAGGATGGTTCAGGATGGGGAACACATGTACACCGTGGCGAATGCATGTTGATGTATGGCAAAACCAATACAATATTGTAAAGTAAAAATAATAATAATAATGAAAACAATTAAAAAAAAATAAGATGTAAAAAGTAAACCAGTCCCAAGTATTGGGACTTCCCTGGTGGTCTAGTAGTTTAGACTCCTGGTGCTTCCACTGTTAGAGGCACGGGTTTGATCCCTGTTTTGGGAGCTAAGATCCCTCATGCTTTGTGATGCAGCCATTAAAGAAAAAAAAAAAAAGTATTACATATACACAATGGAGTATTACTCAGCCATTAAAAAGAATACATTTGAATCAGTTCTAATGAGGTGGATGAAACTGGAGCCTATTATACAGAGTGAAGTAAGCCAGAAAGAAAAACACCAATACAGTATACTAACACATATATATGGAATTTAGAAAGATGGTAACAATTACCCTGTATACGAGACAGCAAAAGAGACACTGATGTATAGAACAGTCTTTTGGACTCTGTGGGAGAGGGAGAGGGTGGGATGATTTGGGAGAATGGCATTGAAATATGTATAATATCATATATGAAACGAGTTGCCAGTCCAGGTTCGATGCACGATACTGGATGCTTGGGGCTGGTGCACTGGGATGACCCAGAGGGATGGTATGGGGAGGGAGGAGGGAGGAGGGTTCAGGATGGGGAATACATGTATACCTGTGGCAGATTCATTTTGACATATGGCAAAACCAATACAATATTGTAAAGTTAAATAAAATAAAATTAAAAAAAGTATTACAGAAAGTCTAGAATAACTTTAAACCAGACAAAATTTAATATGAATTGAATAAATGGAAACCATACCAGGATGTTAAATCTGTGAATAAGAAGTGCTAATTTTCAATGCCAAGTAAAGGATAATCTCTAATAATGTGTACTCAATGTTGGTTCTTAATTCTAATTCTTAAGAATTTGGACGCTAATTACTTTGCAATATAGTATTGGTTTTGCCATACATCAACATGAATTAGCCTCCAATTAAAATAAATTAATTTATATTAAAAAATAAATAAAAATAAATAAAAGTCCCAATTAAATGACAGGAAAAAAAAAAAAAAAGAATTTGGATGAAGACGGAGGATAATAGAATGGTTGGAAGCCAAGCTAATATAGCTAACCCTGGATTAGGATTCAAAGGGATTTTGAACAGCTAGCTAGTACAAAGAACTCAAACTAACAAGAAGACAGAAAATAAAGATGCATATTAGATGTAAAGTTTAAAGGGTATCATATGGGAGAGAACTTGAGTAATGTCTTTTGTTTTCAAATACATACACTATCTGAATGCAATAATGAAGCAATAGATCTGAAGCAGTCTCAGAAGCATTCAATAAAGCTGTGGAATTTTAAGGCAATCCTTCATTGGGAATATTCCATTACATACTGTCCATAAGTTTGGATCTACTGTCTTAAAACTGATATTTTTAACTCAATTTTGAAGTCCTTGACGTTGATAAAAGGTTTTGAAAAATATGTCATATGAAGAATCTTTGAAGCAAAGAGTGTCAGAATTCTACATGTCTTGTATGAGTTTAGGTGCCCAAAATGTCTTGGAAATTTTCCAGAAAATTTTGAGAAGCTCTGAGTAATTATTGTCTTTCTGAATACAATCAACATTTTCATGACATTCCCAGCAACTATATTTCAATGCAATGTCAAAAAAACCCTAAATGTGTTTTAATATTTCAAAGTAGATGACAGTACATTATTTATTTTGTCATATATCCCATTTCTTGTTCAGAAAAGGATGTGCAGACATATAGGAAGAAGCAGGGAGACTGCCATGCAAATATATCATAGTTGGCTCAAGTAGATATTTACAAATATCATTGTGATGACTGTGAAAGAAATGATACTTGAAGTCCTTTTTAAAAAATAATAATAATAATAACTTATTTTTGCAGCTATAAGAAGTCCAGGGATTTCATAATTGATGATTTTGGAAGGATCTTTCACACAAGATATTTACAGTAAAATGTAAGGTTGGATAGGAATAACTCCAACCTTTATATTTCTACAGGGACAGAAGGCTACAGAGTATAATAGTATAACACAAATAGCAAAGTGCTTCTAAAATTCAGATATAATTTTCTTGAATCAGTAGTATGTGCTCTACTATTTCTTTGGCCAACATCTTGAAAGATCTTGAATGTTTCCAATCTTTGTGCTACTTTCATAAACGGTAGTACAGTTTAAGTTAAAATGAGGCACGCTTTTAAAATACTCCCAAGGGCAAAAATGTCTTATATTAAAGCTCAAAATTACCTTTGATTTTGGAAAGTACTAAAACCATGCATTCCTCAAAACTCTTGAATTACTAGGTGCCCATGCAATCCCATTTGATCATGCAGGCATAAAGGTAAACTTCATCTCAAGCATAGTCAAGCAGACTATTAAAGTGATATTTCCAAATCTATTACAATAGCAGAAAAGTTTGAGATCTTTAATTAAAGAGGCATATCTCTTTAATTGGAATAAACTTTATTTCCTTTGTTTTTTTTTTTTTTTTAATCTGAAAAAAAAAAAAAAAACACTAGGAGATAGAACCTTATTTTCCACCAGAGAGATAAATATTCATGGATTCATTTCATTTTCATTTTTATCTGGTCTTCCAGCAGCAGTAAGATACATTCATAATTTAACTATTATCAGAGTCCATGCAGGAAACAATACTCTTTTGCTTTCCTGCAAAATACCCTTTCACATAACAGGTACTTGGTAAATAATGATTTGAACTACACTTGGCAGGAAATTGTCTTCTGTTATAGTTTCCTTATTATGTTATGTATTAAGAAATTAAAACCAAAATGAACTAATCTATCTTGATCTCCTCATGGTCTCTGCTTAAGGTTCATTCTTATTCTTCTCCTGTTTCCTGACTTCCTATTCTTTTAATCCTAGAATTGCTTTAATCTCAGTTTCTGAGACTCTCGATTCTGCCCATTCATTTAAATTTGTAAACATCCTCCTGGCCTCACTGTGTTTCTGCCAAACCACAGAACTCTGATCCAATATGTCATTATGTTCCTATTTGCACCCTGGAATGTCACCCTTTTCACCATCTGCCACACTCCTTCTTGATAACTTTTACATCCCTGATAAACACAACCATCCACTGCTAGAGATTCTGCTTTCAAATTCACAAATTTGCTGTTAAATAGTTATAGCCATCATAAATGACCCTAACAAGGATAGAGGGTAACACTGAGTATGTTCTCAATGGAGATGAATAATCGGTTTATTAAAATTAATATTTCATCAGATGCTATAGAGTAGCTATTCTAAGCTCATTTTGCCATTTTCTCTTGAGCCTCAATCCCCCATGCACAGTAGGAAAATATCTATTTCTGAAAAGAAGCTCCTATCTATTATCAACATATTAAAACCACATTTGAAAACTGCTCAACCCTTCCCTGCTACTAATAATGTCTATCTATGTATACAAGACTCTGTATACTATTCACTTTAAAAAGAACATGAATACATACGAAACAAAAATATGAATCTTGTAGAATATCAGCAAATTTGCTCATGAAAAGCACATATAAATTTGCATAAGAGTGTTAACTTAGGTGAATAGGGTGGTAAAGAAGAAAAACAGGAGCTTTTTAAAATAGAAACCCAAATCTAAAATAATTCATAAGCATATCACAATAATATAACCACAGAAACTGTAGAACTACAGATAAGAGCAGCAGTTTATCCACTCCCCGCAAAAGGAATATGAATTGCAGCAGAAACCCTGTTGTCAATATTTATCACATACCTTTAAATTATGGTAGGAAATGAATGAATCAAGTATTCTACAGTAAACTATGTTTGGACACGGTATTTATAAACACTGAAGGAAACTGTTAAGATGAATTCTTACAGAGTTTAAAAAAGTGAACACATAATCCTGTTTAAAAATTATTTAAGATTCTATGTTTCAAGTTTCTTCTGCCTTAAGGCAGAGAGTAGAGTTGATGACTCCTGCAGCATTTTTTGCGATTCTGAGCAAGGAAGGAATTAAGGCAAGAGTGTAACCTACATTTTCGCAACAGGAAAACAAAGCAAAGTGGTGCTGAATAGCAAAATCAGTCATATTTTTATTGCTTAGAATACGTGTCAGCTGTTTTTTGTTTTGTTTTCCTTTTTTTTTTGCTGACACTGTGAGTAGGTATATAAGAAGGTGATACGGTGTGGGCTAACAAACTCATATATATATACATATATATATGAAAATATATATATATATCTGAAAATAATATTAAGTATTTTGCTAAAAATGATAAAATTTATAAATAATATAACCTTCACTTTTAGAAGTAATATTATAAAGAAACAATACAAAGTACACAATAGTACATATATACTCATATATATATGTATTATATATATATATATATACACACATATATATACTATATATACATATATATACACTGTATATATACTATATATATATATATATATGAGTATACATGTATCAGATCAGATCAGTCGCTCAGTCGTGTCCGACTCTTCGCAAGCCCATGAATCGCAGCACGCCAGGCCTCCCTGTCCATCACCAACTCCTGGAGCTCACTCAGACTCACGTCCATCGAGTCAGTGATGCCATCCAGCCATCTCATCACATATATATATATATATAAAAGTAAAAAACAATCAACAGGGGTTAAAATCACTAAAGAAAGAATAAAAGCATATTTTTCTATCTACAGCAGAAGATTCATTAAATCTTCTGTAAGTTACCCTTTCCCCTTTTAGAGTCATGATGGCTTACAGACTATTTGCCTTCTCATTAGTCAAGATTTGAGTCTCTGCCTTCCTATGAAGGACAGTGTGAATCTGTCAGGTATGACTGAATAAGACTGAGACTTGCCTAGGAGGAGAAAGGAAATTCGTGGGTGAACAAAAACAATCTGTCTTGCGTATCAGCCTCATCACTGATGGTAGTGACTTGGGGCACAGCTGCGCCCACATCCACGAGAGGATGTCTGAGGCATCATTTGCAACTATACTCTCAGGACAGACTGTGCATGTGCTATTTTATTTAGGAATGGGAGGAAATGCTAAATGGTCTCTTGAAGCCCTGTGGATAAAAACAGAATTTTAAATAGTTATAATCTGCAGAGAAATTAAGCATATTACAACACCAGCTGTGAGTTCTCATTTGAAGGACAAAATAAATGATGGGAATATTGACTGCTTGGGATCTGACAACGCCGAAGAAGTGTGAAATAAACATAAAATCTCTTATGGTTTCCAATATGTATCAAGGTAAATAACTGCATTTCACTACCAGTGGACTGTGAAATCTGAAAGAAAATGCCCCAAAAGATATTTTCTTCACAGCTCCTAGTCAAATTTGAAAATATCACATCTTAAAATCAATGCAAAGTAAACTTATTCTTCATCAAATCCAAACAGCCACAAGGAAAAACAGTGTTTTCTGAAAATAATATTAAGTATTTTGCTAAAAATGATACAATTTATAAATAATATAACCTTCACTTTTAGAAGTAATATTATAAAGAAACAATAAAAAGTAATAAAACCAAGGGGGAAAAGTCTTCAATATACTGCAACAAGTTGAAAATGACAGTCTATAGAATCTTTCATTTAACATGCTTTAAAGTGGTCATTTTCATTGCAGTTTAATCATTTTGTTAGAAAGAATGTGCTATTTGAAGTCATTCATTTTTAAAGAATGGAAGCATCTACAGAAGTGGGAAACATATATATAAAGGAGATAACCTAGAGATAAATATGAGTAACAGATGTTCTTGATAGTAAATTATCAATAAAAAGTAAGATAAGAATTTTCAATCTAAAAGGCACATGAAGTGTGATTTAGGAAACTGAATATAGAGATACAAACATACACATAGTTAAAAATGATCTCTTTCTCTACCAAAATCTTTAAGATTTACAAATGCACTTGATAATTGGAATTAAGCCTAGGAATTAGTCTGGCAAATCTCCTTGCATCAAATAAAGCCTAGTCCTCCCAGAGGCAATATAAAGATCATGAAGCAGAAAAGACTTGTAGACTAAGGATGATTTTATATTGGTGGATTAGGCTACACTTTGCTACTACAGGATGAATGAACAAAAGCATTGTACGTTCAGACCTTTGGGGTAAGCCTAGACTCCTAGATTTTAAGACATTACAGCTATGGTTCATTTGCTGTAGATACTTAGTTAAGAAGTTGAAATTATACAGTGGATTTTTTTTATGTCAAAAAGAAAAGTTTACCTATCACAATTTAAAGAGAAGATGGTTGTAGGAAAAACTACATTTTAATCAGAAAACATACCATACTTTCATTGTTATTTTAAGGTAATAAAACCTTTAAATTCTAACTTAAAAATTATCATCTGAACTCTTGTTTTTCATTTTAAATAAAATTATGCTATTACCAGTATATTAATGATAAAAATAAGGTCATCATTTAAAAAATGTATTTACATTATACTTTTGCTGTATGTGTTGTCAGAAAAATAAAAATCATCACTTGGCTATTTTCCAAATCAAAGAAGTTTTTTTTTTTTTTTTAATAGCTAATGGTCATAACTTTCCAGATAAATGTTGAAGACTCGTGTTTAATAAAAATGTTTTTATCTATCACAATTTGGTACTAGAGCAAGTAAAGAATTAATGGCAGAATATCTTGTCTATTTCGGTGGGGGGAGCACAAAGTACAGCACAGTGTTTCATGCCTAGTGTTTTTAATAGTGAATTAAAATGCACATGTTTTTGCTTTGTCATCTCTTTGGCTAAATTCCTAAGACTAATGTCACATTCTGTCATCTCTATGCTGTCTTCATTCCCCATATCATTGAAAAATATTCTCTAATCTGCTCCAGCTAGGGGAACAAGACTCCATTCTGTAAAGGCAAATCACGTCCCACTTCTTTTAATGATATGACTTCCAGTCATCCCTCTAAAGAAACTCACATTTCACTGCCTTCAGCTGTGAGTTACATTCATATCATCTTTATTTTCCTAGGTAGGTGGAGAGTCCTTTGAAAGAAGAAGCTGTGTGTTTTATTTTCTTGCATTCTGAACAGCTTATATCATTGCCTCAAACACATCAGACAGTGCCTTGAAGACTGAATGGCAAGGGGGGAAAAAAAAAACAAAAACTAACTTAAGAGTTGACTATAGAATTTCTTTTAGAAGAAAACATTCTAAAAAAGAGAGTAAGAATGGTGGTGAATAGTAATACAGTGTAAGATTGGAGAAGAACATGCTAGACAGACCAGTGTGAAGTGTCAGGGGTGGGGATAAGGCTGAGTGTGTGTGTGTGCACGCGTGTGTGTGGGTGTGTGTGTGTGTATTTCAGGTGTTTTTCTATATTTTTAACTCTATGAAATACATGAGTACATTCTTACTGAAAATATTCAAAGTGTGTTGAAAAACATATCTTAAAAAGTATATTTTCTAACATATTAAATTATTACTTTTCCATGTGAATATATGTGGCACTTAAATCATTTCTATTTGATATTTAATCATATTGTTTTTTTATATTGTTTTATATTGTTTTTTTATATTGTTTGTTTTATATTGTTTTTACTTTTCCAGAAATTTATTTTTATCTTATTCATTTGGCTGTTGTAGTTGCAAATATTTTATCAATAGGATTTTACTATGATTGACAAATAGTTTTTATATTTTCTGAGGCATTTAGCATTTTAAAATACCCTTCCTTAACTGTCACATGAACATTATCTTAGATAGGAAGAGATGTATTTGATTGTAGTTCTCTTTTTGAAATGTTATTAAAAGAAAGTCCATGAACTATTAGCTTGTAATTTTGCAAATGAATACTTCAGCATCATTTAATCTATTTACAATTTAAATTCATTTTCTGGAAATTTGTAAAATTATTTCTTATCTATTAAGTTAGGGAATTTCTCTGGGATTATATACATAATTTTTTAATCTTAAACTGATACATTCCTTCATGCATGTTCCTTCAGATATTTCATTGTCATTTTCCATGTATTTATTTATTTAATTCTTAGTTATTTTTAATGCACCCTTTAAAACATGCAGCATTTCGTACATGATCTCAAATTCTTTATATTTTGATCCCTCTTCATAAAAATGAAATAGGAATAAGGGTCTCTCTGTCTCCATTTGATGAAAGAGGAAACTGAGGCACACAGCACAAGAATATGGCTATGGCCTCACACATAATTATTTAGCAGAAGAAGCAGTTTTCAAATTGAGGCAACCTGTTTCCTGAGTAGAGCTCTGAAACATTCTTCTATGTTGCTTCCTTCACCTTCTTTTTCTTTTTTTAATTTAATAATTTTTAAAAAAATCTAAAATATCCTCTGTGTCTGGCTTTCTAGTAGGAGTTGAGTGAGTGAGTGAATGTCACTCAGCTGTGTCCAACTGTTTGTGACCCCATGGACTGTAACCTGCTTGGCTCCTTCTGTCCACGGAATGTCTCCAGGCAAAAACACTGGAGTGGGCAGCCATTCCCTTCTCAAAGGGATCTTGCTGACCCAGGGATCAAACCCAGGTCTCCTGCATTGCAGTTAGGAATAACAGTAACAAATAAGTCAGACAAAAATCCCTGCCTTCACAGAACTTATCATCTAAATGGGGAGAGCTCACATGTTGGAAGTAGTACAATGAAGGAGGTGCAGGGTATCAAACAACCACAGGTGTCATTTAAAGACATGAATCTGCTTTGGCATCCCTGTTGGGTGTTGAATGTTGGATGACGAATGTGCTGGCCAACTTGCTCTTTGGGGCATTGAATTTTTGCAGAGTTATGATTCTGAGTATGGATGGAGAAAGTGTTCCCAAGACTTTGACAAAAAAAGGGGAAGTGACTGGAGGTAAGTTGATGATAGGAGACATAGCAAAATGCCACAAGGCTCAAAGGACTAGAGAGAAGGTCCCCAAGGACACTGACTCCACTGATACTGCTGAAAACTAAATTAGTAAAAAGGAATCAGCAACTGCCCAAGAGAACCTGACCCTACTCTATCCCATTTCAATGTGTGTTCACCTCTGTCCTTCCACCTGCATGACCCTGCAGTGTTCTGTAATCATCCACTTAGGGAGATCCTTCAAGCTGATTCCCAGGGATTGCTCCAATAGGGTAAGATTTATTGGGTACAATTGGGTCAGTACCTAAACTTTCTTGGACCACTGCCTCGGAGGTGATTTTCAGGATCTATTCAGAGGTTTAATTTATTTAGCAGTATATGTGATCCCAGTAAAGAGTTGTTTTGTTTTTTAATATGAGTTTGACATAATTTTTAAGCTATAATTTCCTTCATCTGTTATCCATTTCAGATACCTGCTAAGCTGGGCTGCTCTTTCCCTGCACTCTGTTTACCTTTAGTAAAAGTTTGTGCTTTGAGTACATAACAGGCATAGGGGAGTAGCAGGGAAAACAAGAGCCAGAGAAATAGGAGAAAACTGGTTAAATTGGTGAATGGCACAAAGAGTAACAATGTTGTATGATCTACTCTCATAATCCTCAGAATTTGCACAGAGATTCTTGGTTTTTCTCAGTACATAAGATGGGATTCTGAACCAGTTTTAATTATATTTTTAAGAACAAATATCTGTCCAATATTAATGAATAACCAGGCTGCCAGCATCTTAATGATAATTAGATTATTAATGAACTGTGTCCTTTCTTCTAAGACCTGTTTATATCCCAACTCTTTAATGAAACTAGCCAAATGGTTCTTGTGATATAATACACAGTCTGGATAAAATAGTAGTTTTTGACTAACAGATAACTAAGAAAAAGCTGAAATCTTCAAGTAAATGTCTGTTTAATGACAATAGAGAGTTGCTGAGGCAAGGTAAGTAGAGGGATGAGATGCTTGAGAGGGCAAAAATGGGTAGAGTTGAACTGTGGATTACAATGTATTTGATTATACCAGGAGCTAACAAGAGGCTGCGGAGAAGACAATGGCAAGCCACTCTAGTATTCTTGCCTAGAAAATCCCACGGACGGAGGAGCCTGGTAGGCTGCAGTCCATGGGGTCGCAAAGATTCGGATATGACTGAGCGACTTCTCTTTCACTTATCACTTTCACACATTGAAGAAGGAAATGGCAACCCACTCCAGTGTTCTTGCCTGGAGAATCCCAGGGACAGGGGAGCCTGGTGGGCTGCCGTCTATGGGGTTGCACAGAGTCGGACACGACTGAAGTGACTTAGCAGCAGCAGCAGCAACAAGAGGCTGGGATACCAAGCTAGGTACAGAGAAAAAAGAACTTTTAGAAATCTCCTGGGATTTAAAAAAAAAAAAAAAAAAAGAAGTCTCCTGGGCACACAGTCATACTGAAAATTGAGAAGTCTTAATGTGGCTGATTCTCCCTAAAGACATTTGTTAAATTGAAAATTTAAATTGAAAGTTTAGTAGAGATTTAAAACTCTAAGTGGATATTGTAAAGTAAAAAATAAATAAATAAATAAAACTCAGTAAACGACAAAAAAAAAAAACAAAAAAAACTGTAAGTGGAAAAGCAGAAAGAAGAGGCTTATTATTTTTATACCCCACCATCTCTTCCTGTTGAACAATGATTAAGGAAGGGGACCAGGGTGAAGGTCCCAGTAAACAAAGAATCTTAGTTGAAAGCCATAGACGGTCATGCCTTAGGGATGAGAATAAATCAGAGACAGACTGAATGTAAAGAAAACTGCCTATTAGCCTTGACTTAGTTCAACCCTGATTGGATTAGTGTACATTGCATCAGTTCCTTCACTCAGTCACGTCCGACTCTTTGGGACCCCATGGACTGCAGCACTTCAGGCCTCCCTGTCCATCACCAACTCCCAGAACCTATCCACCTCATGTCCACTGAGTCAGTGATGCCATCAAATCTCTGTCATCCCCTTTGCCTCCTGCCTTCAAACTTTCCCAGCATCAAGGTCTTTTCCAATGAGTCAGCTCTTCTCATAAGGCGGCCAAAGCATTGGAGTTTCAGATTCAACATCAGTCTTTCCAATGAATACTCAGGACTGATCTCCTTTAGGATGGACTGTTTGGATCTCAATGCAGTCCAAGGGACAGTCAAGAGTCTTCTCCAACACCACAGTTCAAAAGCATCAATTCTTTAGCACTCAGCTTTCTTTATAGTCTAACTCTCACATCCATACATGACTACTGGAAAAACCATAGCCTTGACTAGACGGACCTTTGTTGGCAAAGCAGTTTCTCTGCTTTTTTAATATGCTGTCTAGGTTGATCATAACTTTTCTCCCAAGGAGTAAGAATCTTTTAATTTCATTGCTGCAGTCACCATCTGCAGTGATTTTGGAGCCCAAAAAAGTTAATGCTGCCACTGTTTCCACTGTTTCTCCATCTATTTGCCATGAAGTGATGGGACTGGATGCCATGATCTTCGTTTTCTGAATGTTGAGCTGTAAGCCAACTTTTTCACTCTTCTCTTTCACTTTCATCAAGAGGCTCTTTAGTTCTTCTTTGCTTTCTGCCATCAGGGTGGTGTCATCTGCATATCTGAGGTTACTGATATTTCTCCTGGCAATCTTGATTCCAGCTCATGCTTCATCTAGTCCAGCGTTTCTCATGATGTACTCTGCATAGAAATTAAATAAGCATGGTGATAATATACAGCCTTGACGTACTCCTTTTCCTATTTGGAACCAGTCTGTCATTCCATGTTCAGTTCTAACTGTTGCTTCTTGCCCTGCATACAGATTTCTCAAGAGTCAGGTCAGGTTGTCTGGTATTCCCATCTCTTTCAGAATTTTCCACAGTTTATTGTCATCCACACAGTCTATTGTGATCTACACAGTCAACGACTTTGGCAGAGTCAATAAAGCAGAAATAGATGTTTTTTCTAGAACTCCCTTCCTTTTTCGATGATTCAGTGGATGTTGGCAATTTGATCTCTGGTTCCTCTGCCTTTTATAAATCCAGCTTGGACATTTGGAAGTTCACAGTTCACATACTGTTGAAGCCTGGCTTGGAGAATTTTGAACATTACTTTACTAGTGTGTGAGATGAGTGCAATTGTGTTGTAGTTTGAGCATTCTTTGGCATTGACTATCTTTGAGACTGGAATGAAAACTGACCTTTTCCAGTACTGTGGCCACTGCCAAGTTTTCCAAATATGCTGGCATATTGAGTGCAGCACTTTCACAGCATCATCTTTCAGGATTTGAAATAGTTCAACTGCAATTCCATCACCTCCACTAGCTTTGTTCATAGCGATACTTCTTAAGGCCCACTTGACTTCACATTCCAGCATGTCTGGCTTTAGGTGAGTGATCACACCATCGTGATTATCTGGGTCATGAAGAACTTTTTTGTACAGTTCTTCTGTGTGTTATTGCCACCTCTTCTTAATATCTTCTGCTACTGTCAGGCCCATACCATTTCTGTTCTTTATTGAGCACATCTTGGCATGGAATATTCCTTTAGTTCTCTAATTTTCTTGAAGAGATATCTAGTCTTTCCCATTCTGTTGTTTTACTCTATTTCTTTGCATTGATCACTGAGGAATGCTTTCTTATCTCTCCTTGTTATTCTTTGGAAATCTGCATTCAAATGAGTATATTTTTCTTTTTCTCCTTTGCTTTTGGCTTCTCTTCTTTTCACAGCTACTTCAGACAACCATTCTGCATTTTTGCATTTCTTTTTCTTGGGGATGGTCTTGCTCCCTGTCTCCTGTACAGTGTCACGAACCTCTGTCCATAGTTCATCAGGCACTCTGTCTATCAGATCTAGTCCCTTTAATCTATTTCTCACCTCCACTGTATAATTGTAAGGGATTTGTTTTAGGTTATACCTGAAAGGTCTAGTGGTTTTCTGCACTTTCTTCAATTTAAGTCTGAATTTGGCAATAAGAAGTTCATGATCTGAGCTACAGTCAGCTCCCAGTCTTGTTTTGCTGACTGTATAGGGCTTCTCCCTCTTTGGCTGCAAAGAATACAACCAATCTGATTTTGGTGTTGTTCATCTGGTTATGTCCATGTGTAGAGTCTTCTCTTATGTTGTTGGAAGAGGTTGTTTACTATGACCAGTGCATTCTCTTGGCAAAATTCTATTAGCGTTTGTCCTGCTTTATTCAGTACTTGAAGGCCAAATTCATCTGTTACTCCAGGTGTTTCTTGACTTCCTACTTTTGCATTCCAATCCCATATAATGAAAAGGACATCTTTCTTGGGTTTTAATTCTAGAAGGTCTTGTAGGTCTTCATGGAACCTTTCAACTTCAGCTTCTTCAGCATTACTGGTCAGGGCATAAACGGATTGCCGTGATATTGAATGATTTGCCTTGGAATGAATAGAGATCATTTTGTCATTTTTGAGACTGCATCCAAGTACTGAATTTTGGACTCTCTTGTTGATCATGATGGCTACTCCATTTCTTCTAAGGGATTCCTGCCCACAGTAACAGATATAATGGTCATCTGAGTTAAATTCACCCATTCCAGTCCATCTTAGTTTGCAGATTCCTAAAATGTCCATGTTCACTCTTGCCATCTCCTGTTTGACCACTTCCAATTTGCCTTGATTCATGGACCTAATAATCCAGGTTCCTATGCAAGATTGCTTTTTACAGCATCAGACCTTGCTTCTATCACCGGTCACATCAACAACTGGGTGTTGCTTTTGCTTTGACTCCATCTATTTATTCTTTTTTGGAGTCATTTCTCCACTGATCTCCAGTAGCAAATTGGGCACCTAATGAACCGGGGAATTCATCTTTCAGTGTCCTATCTTTTTTCCTTTTCATATGGTTCATGGGGTTCTTAAGGCAAGAATACTGAAGTGGTTTGCCATTCCCTTCTCCAGTGGACCACATTTTGTCAGAACTCTCCACCATGACCTGCCCATCTTAGGTGGCCCTACATGACATAGCTCATAGTTTCACTGAGTTAGACAAGGCTGTGGTCCATGTGATTAAATTAGTTAGTTCTCTGTAATTGTGCTTTTCAGTCTGTCTGCCCTCTGATAGAGAATGATAAGAGGCTTATGGAGCAGCAAGCAGTGGCTGCGAGGCGCTGGGCAGCCCCTGTGGAGATACCCCATGTCCAAAGTCAGAGAAACCCCAGTAAGAAGGTAGGCACTGGAGTGGCTGTGAGGAGATACCCCATGTCCAAGGGTAAAGGAGAAGCCCCAGCAAGATGGTAGGAGGGGCGAATTCGCCTTTAAAATCAAACCCCATTTCCACCAGAGATGCTCAGAGGGTTCAAACAAACCTTGTGAACACCAGGACTGAGAGATCCCCACAGAGACTGAGACAGAACTGTGTTTGAGTGTCTCCTATGGGTGTATGGGTTGTTGGAGGTATGGTCTGCTGCAGGGCCAGAGGCCCTGGGTGCAGCAGACTTGGGTATGGCATAAGCCCTCTTGGAGGAGGTTGCCATTACCCCACCATAGAGCTCCCAGTATTTACACAGGCCTGCAAAATAGACTCTCGGCGGGCAAAACAGAACCTTGTGCACCAGGACCCAGAAGAAAGGAGCAGTGACCCCACAGGAGACTGCCCCGGACTTGCCTGTGGGTGTCCAGGAGTCTCCGGGGGAGGCATGGGTCAGTGGTGGCCTGCTGCAGGATTGGGGGCACTGAGTGTAGCAGTACATGCATGGGATCTTTTGAGGTAGGTCACCATTATCTTCATTACCTCCACCATAGTTTGGCCCCGGTAAATAGCAGGGAGGAAACACAGCTCCACCCAGCAACAGGAAATTAGATTAACGATTTACTGAGCATGGCCCAATCAGAACAAGACCCAGTTTCTCCCTCAGTCAGTCTCTCCCACCAGGAAGCTTCCATAAGCCTCTTATGTACAGGCATGCCCCCTTTAATCTTGCTTTGCTTTACTGTGTTTTGCAGACACTGTGTTTGTTTAAAAAATTGAAGTTTTTCAACAACTTGTGTCACACAAGTCTATTGGCACTATTTTTCCAACAGCCTTTGCTCACTTCCGGTCTCTGTGTCACATTTGAGTAATTCTCACAATATTTCAAACTTTTTCATTATTAGTATATTTGTTATGGTGATCTGTGATCAGGGGTCTTTGATGTTACTATTGCAAAAAATAGTATGACTCACTAATTACTCAGATGGTGATTATTGCTTTTAGCAATAAAATATTTTAATTAAATTATGCATATTTTTAGACCTAACATTATTTCATACTTAACAGATTAAAATGTACACACCACTTTTATATGCATTGGAAAAAATCATGGGACTCATTTTATTATAATTGATTTATTATGGTGGATAGGAACTAAACCCATGATGTCTCTGTGGTTCACCAGTAATAATGTCCCTCTCTAATTGTTCATCCAATAAAATGACAAACTCTCTCCGAAGAAATTTATTACCATTTCACATTCTTCCAGGCAGGAATATTATTAAGTTATCTGTCTTATCTTGCAGTTCAGCTTTCATTGTGGTCAAGGGCAGAGGCCGAGAGTTTCTCAAACTCTCTCTTTATGGATGAATTTAAAACATAAGAGCAGGAATTTAAAGTTGAGGAAAAGGAAAAAATAAAACAAACAAGTCCAAGGTATCAGTTACTGAAATCATCCAAAAATCTCTAGAACAAAGGGAAATGGGGGAGTTGGCTTTTCACCTACCAGCGGCTGGCAACCTGTTTAGTCAAGACTTCCATCTTTGAAATGGGTGCCTCTTTGAAGTGGATTCTATCAATCAATCAAATTTTAGTCAGTTGCATTCCAAAAAGAAATTTAAAAAAAGAAAGAAAAGCCAGCAGTCAGGGCTCATATTGCCTTCATATTTTTATAATTGAAGAAGGAAATGGCAAGCCACTCTAGTACTCTTGCCTGGAGAATCCCATGGACAGAGGAGTCTGGCGGGCTATAGTCCATGGGGTCCCAAAGAGTCTGACAGGACTAGGGGGCTAAAACTTTCACTTTAGAGGAAATAAGGGATTATTCCTTGAGTCACATTTTGCTCAAGGCAGCAAGAGTCGTATCAAGGCAAATACATCCGTTCAAAAAGAAAGTGATCCAAATACTTACTGCTTTAGTTGGCAGCCATTTCTTACATACATAAATAGAGATGTAAATCTTTACCATCTTATAATATTTCAATACCTAGAGGGATATGTCCTCTTTCTCCTTCCTTTAACTTTATACTTCCTTCATCTTCCTTTACTACAGTTTTGCTTTTTCTCAGCCCATTACTGTTTGCATTTTATTCACAGATTATTAATTTCAGGTTATGATAAAAATTACACTTGTGTATGTTAATTGCTCAGTAGTGTCTGACTCTTTGAGATCCCATAGACTGTAGTTCACCAGGCTCTTCTGTCCATGGAGTTCTCCATGAAGAATACTGGAGGGGGTGGCCATAGCTTTCTCTGGGGATCTTCCTGGCCGAAGGATGGAACCTGTGACTCTTGCATTTTAGGCAGACTGTGTACCTTCTGAGCCACGATGGAAGCCCCAGTTAAATTCAGTTTATGATAAGCTCAGTCAGTGTAGAATCTGTCTGCAATGGAGGAGACAGGTTCAATCCCTGGGTCAGGGAATATACCCTGGAGAAGGAAATGGCAAACCACTCTAGTATTCTTGCCTTGAAAATCCCATGGACGCAGAAGCCTGGCAGGGTAGCCTGTAGAGTCCATGGGATGCAAGAGTCAGACATGACCTAGCGACTAAAACACTACTATATTTAATTTTCACATTAACATGGTAATTCTAGTGTTTTGATTTACTAATTGCATAAATACATTATTTTTCTGCTTTTTAAAAAAAATATTTTCGGTAGCACTGCTTTTGATAATGGTGAACTTGGTCATTATTTATTGGACATTTTTCCTCATGATCTGAGAGGAATTTTGTTAAGTTGTTTGACTTGTTTTTATCATTTTAAATTTACCAATGCTATTTATTCATATTTTTCATATAAGAAATCTAGACATTTGGGGCATTTATTTATGTTCCAAAATTTGTCATCAAGTCTTATTGTTTCTTAAGATGTTTCTGTGTTTGACTTTTCACAGAGGCAATTGCATCTCATTTGTTAACAATGATAATCTTGTGTTTTGTTTCTATTTATTATTGTTCTTTTGTTTTTGATTTATTTTTCTGGACTGAGAGGAACACTCAGTACAATGCTGATTAGCTAATTTCAATTAGTAGTGAGTGGTTGAAAGTATCCTAAGACGGAAATAACTGCCAGTTGAATGAACTCATAAGAAACTGCTAACTCTTAGAAATGCAAGGTAAATAAAGGAATGTGCTTTAAGAAAACAAGTTTGTGATTTGTTGTATTCTTCAGTTCAGTTCAGTCGCTCAGTCATGTCCGACTCTTTGTGACCCCATGAATCGCAGCACGCCAGGCCTCCCTGTCCATCAACAATTCCCCAGAGTTCACCCAAACTCATGTTCATCGAGTCCGTGATGCCATCCAGCTATCTCATCCTCTATTGTCCCCTTCTCCTCCTGCCCGCAATCCCTCCCAGCATCAGAGTCTTTTCCAATGAGTCAACTCTTCACATGAGGTGGCCAAAGTACTGGAGTTTCAGCTTCTTCTTCCAAAGAACACCCAGGACTGATATCCTTTAGAATGGACTGGTTGGATCTCCTTGCAGTCCAAAGAACTCTCAAGAGTCTTCTCCAACACCACAGTTCAAAAGCATCAATTATTTGGTGCTCAGCTTTCTTCACAGTCTAACTCTCACATCCATACATGACCGACCACTGGAAAAACCATAGCCTTGACTAGACGGAACTTTTTTGGCAAAGTAATGTCTCTGCTTTTGAATATGATGCTTACTTTCCTTCCAAGGAGAAAGTGTCTTTTAATTTCACGGCTGCAATCACCATCTGCAGTGATTTTTGGAGCCCCCCAAAATAAAGTCTGACACTGTTTCCACTGTTTCTCCATCTATTTCCCATGAAATGATGGGACCAGATGCCATGATCTTAGTTTTCTGAATGTTGAGCTTTAAACCAACTTTTTCACTCAGCAATAGCTAAATATTCTACCTTTTTATATAAACTTCCAATCACATTTTGAATTTGATATATCTCTTGTAAGCAGCATATAACACTATATTTTAAAAATAAAATATCTTTAAGAATGATATTTAATCTGAGTGTGACTATCATATTTAAACTACTTTCTACACAAAATATTGTCATTGTGTCTATTTGAATGTTTTATTCTACTTTCTGGCCTCTGTTCTATTGATAAAATAAGATTTACCTTTTTTAAAAATTGCTTTGCTTTGGAAATTATAAATTCTTATTCTATTAATTTAGTGTTAACTCTTCAAATTTCTTTATGTTAGAAATCCAGTATCAATTATAAGCCTTTTTGGTCTATTATTTCTTGCAGAGATCATGAAGGCAAAGATTAATATAATATTTGTCAAAACATCAGTAGCTAAAAATAAAAATTTTATTTTTTTATACACTGGAAAATGACTTTACTTACTGTCTTCCCTTAATTCCTGATTGTTTACCACTGTTAACTAAATATAGAAAAGGTTGACAATGGAAATTTTTTTCCTTTAGCAATTTGATTATATAATTGCTATCATTTCTGTCAAATAGTTTTTCTAACAGGAATCTACTTTAGAGATGAGCAAATTATTATTACTTTTAATGTATCCTCCCTTTTATTTTGATTAATATTTTTATCTTTATTTTTGAGATTTAACACTTTTAAACTGGCATATTTAAGTATAGAATTGAATTTCTACTTCTTTTTGTTATTCATGTTCATCATGAGGGTCTACATATTTTTAACTTCAAAAAATTGTTGTACAATTTAATCTATCTATATATTGCTTGTTGATGTAATTTATTCCTAATTCTTCTGAATATATTATATTCCATATCTAAGTGTTCTCACAATATTTTAAAATTTTGACCTATTTGAACTTTGCTTGAATTAATGGAATTCCATCTGGCTTGTTAAATCTCTCTTTGTGTCCAGTCTAAAAGTAATGCTATTAATTTTTTTCCTATTGTTCTTTCTTTTGGTCTGTGTGTGTGTTTGTATATATACATATATATTTACACATCATTAAAATTTAAATATATGGATAATGTATATATGCTTAGTGTGTGTATATATATATATCTAAATATAAATTTATAAATATAGATTTTATACATTTTATATATTTAATACCTATATTTTAATATATATCTTATGTATACATGATATATTGGAGAAGGAAACGGCAGCCAACTCTTGTTTTCTTGCCTGGAGAATCCCATGGACAGAGGAGCTGGATGGTCTATAGTCCATGGGGTTGTAAGAATCGGACATATCTTAGCAACTGAGCATGCATGCATGCATACATGATATATACATGTGCATAGTATATATAAAACAAGAGTTTAACATCTACTTATAGGTTTATACAGTTATGTATATAACACTAAATATATATTTTCATATAACTTTATATACTTTTTTAACTATGAGAAAACTATAGCTTTATTTTGATAAATATTTTGAAATTATATTTATGCAAACATTTAATTTCATTGTCTCATTTCATATAACTTCTTAGTCTTTTTCAAAAGATGTCACTTTTAAAAAATTTTTTAAATGCTAAACATTAAAAACATTAATATTCACTTTTTTCTGTTCATTTATATATTTTGCATTATTCAGAGTTAATTCATTTTCTCATTATCTTATTATCTCTTGACTATCTTAATATTTTGATTTTTCAGGCTTATCAATATAATGTATTTCTCTGTGTCTAACTTTGGAAACAGCTTTTTCTCTGCAATAAATCTTGGCCATAAACAGTTTTGGAGATGCCACTAAACTGATGACTTTCTGATCACTCATCCTGGCTTGGAGGCTCTGTCTGCTTTCTGTTGTTCCTCTCTGTTATAAACAGTGGGCACAGAAAATAATGTTATTAATTTTTTCTTCTAGATTTTTCTGTGTTTTGATGGCATGTAAATGTCTACTAACTCACAGAATGCAATGCTCAAGCTGTAGGCTTAGATTTGGCAACTCTTACTTTCTTTGTTTTTGTTCTGGTTGATGTCCTGAGAGCTGTTTATACACCCATGAATACATATGTGTGTGTGTGTGTGTGTGTGTGTGTGTATATATATATATATTCATTTTGGTATGGGTATTCCAAGACTCTTAGAGTCCCTTGGACTGCCAGGAGATCAAATCAGTAAATCCTAAGGGAAGTCAACCCTGAATATTCATTGGAAGAACTGTCACTGAAGCTGAAGCTCCAATGCTTTGGACATATGATGCAAACAGCCGACTCATTGGAAAAGATCTAGTGCTGGGAAAGTTTGAGGGCAAGAGGAGAAGGGGAGACAGAGGATGAGATGGTTAGAGAGCATCACCTACTCAATGCACATGAAACTGAGCAAATTCCAGGACATAGTGGAGGACAGAGGAGCCTGACAGGCTACAGTCCATAGGTCACAAAGAGTTGGACATGACTTAGCTACTGTTCTGTCCGACTCTTTGTGACCCCATGGACTATACAGTCCATGAAATTCTCCAGGCCAGAACACTGGAGTGAATAGCTGTTCCCTTCTCCAGGGGATCTCCCCAATGCAGGGATCGGACCCAGGTCTCCCACATTGCAAGTGGATTCTTTACCAGCTGAGCCACAAGGGAAGCCCACAATAAACCCCATATTAAATTTCATCTTTATAAATTATTATCCATAACTGCTTTCTGTTTGGAGAAAAAGCCATCTTGACTGTAATCCTCTTACACACAGTGTCATTCATTCCCCAAAGCTACAAAGTAAATAATTCAAACCACAACTTAATGGATTTAAGAATAGGTTAAGAGAAGTTAGGTGGTTTGTCTTATCTAGCATAAACAAAACTGTTCAAGCACATGTATTTATTGCTGTATTAGCATCTCTTTTTTTTTTTTCTTCTTCAGAATCTTGTTGCTTTTTCTGTCCAAAATAAATTATTGGTGCTATTTATAATTTCATAAACTCCCAAATATGTTTAAATAAATTAAATCCATTTAAAAATAAGTTAAAACATTTTTACCCCTACACAACTGTCTGTAGGTAACACATACTTGATATAGCATAGATGATTTAAAACATTCATATACATGGTTAAAATAAATTTTAAAACATTTACATCAGCATTATAAACATTTCAAAAGTGTATATGTATTTGAGTGGGATTTCTTCAGTTTGACTTACTAGAACTGGTAACATTGTCAAATAACGGAACTGTGGCCTTTTGAATATATCCATTAATTAAAATGAAAAATGTCAGATGTAATAATCTTGAGTAAAGGACTTTTAGTCACTAATGTGGGTTTAAACAAGTAATACTCTCTTATTTTTCTAAAATACTTTGGGAGTTATTTATATTAAATAGCTTGATTATAACATATCATTAAATCTAAGTCAATTTTTATTTATATCATCACATTAAAATTACTTTTAAAATGTATAATAAAATGTTATTGGAATGGAAAAATTCAACTGAAATATATATATGCTTTATAAATATGGGTTTCTAAATATGGTAGAATTCAATCTACTAAGGCAGAAAGTTGAATGTTCTCTAAATACGCAATTATTTGAATATGGACAATATGCATTTATTTTTACATATTTAGCATAGTTAATTGTAATAAATACATTTGGGATTTTTGGGTGAGATGTACATATGTAAACAAATATACAATAGTCAATTAATATGATTTGTCATACACAAACATGGATAAATATGTATTGCCATAAGTAGAGCTGACCACAGGGATATTTTAAATGAGAACAACAAACAAGTTTGGTATTTTTGGATGAATTTTGCAACAGCCACATGCACAATTTAGTACCTCTATTATAATAATTTAAAGAAGCTTGGGATAATGAGTAAACCGTTCACTGGGTTGTCAGGGATTTCTTCTGAATTTGAAAATGCTCCATGAGGAGTACAGAGAAGAAGTCAACTGTTTACTCCAAAATGTATGTGTCATTGTTTCTTTCACAGGATTCAGAGGCTATTGTTAAGTCTTAAATAATAGCATATTCAGATAAATGTGATCAAAAACATTTATGACAAGAAAGTTGATGCCAATCAGAACATTGTACATATTGAATAACTTGCTGCTTCCCTTCCATACAGAAGAATAGATTTTATCCAACAAGGGATTCTAAATCTTGGTAAATCTTCTCTAGTTATTACAGGGTGTTATTTTTCCTCCACACAGTAGATAAGGTTAAACAAAAATAATTCAAAAATTCCACAATGCTCTGTAATTATGCATATGTATCTATCCATATTTTAGAAAAATATTCATAATAACAAGAGGAAATATAATTTGTACATAACATCCTGATAGCCTGGCTAATGCAAGATGATTTCAAACATCGCATTTCCTTTCCTAAATCTCCCTAGGACATATTTTTCATTTTTCCTAATTTAAATTTTTTCTATCTCCTAGCAGTTATAGCAGCTCTCATAAACATGTTTGTCAGCTAAGATTTCTCTTAAAATTTGCCCAAGAGCATATTACATGTACGTTTCTGGTTTAAAGGGATGCTTCTGAATAAACTCAATGGAAGTTATTTGTACATATGGCTCAATTTTAAATACAAGCTATTCACAGATCATAACACATTAACGTCAAACTGACTTTGAATGTTGATTTGCAAGCTGTTCATGGGTATATCAGAATCAAGCAAAGCTGCTCAGTCCTACTCCATATCAAGTCAAAGCAGATACCAAAAAGATCAAAAAATATATGAATGCATGTTCACCTTCATTATCTTTCAGAGTGAAGTTTGGGTTTATAGACAGATGTTCATCAAGAAAGAAGTTAAACCTTGGTCCATTGGCAAAATCGTCTTTATCAGTGGCACTGATGGTATGAATAACCTAAAGAAAAAACAAAATTAAGAGTAAATTTAATTTAGCTCTTTCCTTGATTTCAATTATAACATTTCAATATCCAACTTGAGTGTTTTCAAATGCTTATTCTAATGACAGAATTAACTAATTTGCTCTCCATTGCATTAGACTTTAAGAAATGTAGTATGGCATACCTTACAATCATTCACAATTTTTTTTTTTTCCAGAATGGCACAAATATTTAATGTGTGTGTGTGTGTGTGTGTGTTTTCCTTTATTATCCACAGTATCTTGAGGCCAATTAGTTGTAAGGTTTTGTGTGAACACCTGTTTGGGGAGACATGAAGTATTGTTTGTAAAAATACAATATCCCAGTGTTGATGTAGAACAGCCTTTCAGTACATTTTGGGCTCAGTCAGAAAACACAAAGGCACTAGAGTCATAATTTTTTGTTTCAGGAGACCTCTGAGATCATGATCTAGACCCTGAATTTTAGAGAGGAAGACTCTGAGTCCCAAAAGGAATGTGATGTGCCTCAAATCTGTAAAATAGTGACAGTAGTAAAACTAAATCACGCAGAGCTTTATGATATATTTTTCATCCTGGTGTTTGAGAGAAAGCAATGCCAAAATTTGGACTTCATGTACTTTAAGGAACAGAGAAAGTTAGAATACATAAATTAAATATTCCAGGTAGCTTAAGAGCAATACACACATTCCAATATTTATACTCATCACAATCTTTAAAAACAATATTTGAAACGAATAAGATAATATTTTCCCTTTGAAAAAAAATGGTATCCTAAGGCTTAGGTATCCTCTTTACAGTGTTTCTGTAGAGAAACTGAAAACAGACAGAGGTGAAGAAGAGCCAGAAAAATAGCATTTTCTGCATGTGAAATATAGTACATGCATTTCAAAAACTGACATGGTTACTAAGAATATTTTACCCATTTTCATTCACTCCATTTCAATATTTTACAAGTAAAACAAACCACCAGTATGCATCAGAGTTAAAAGATAAATTCCTCTCCAAGTACTGAGCCCATTAGTTTGCAAGGGAGAAGTGAAGAAATATCGAAGTAGTGAGAATGAGTGGTCAGGGCAAGTAGGACCAGAAGGGGATGTGCTTTCATGAAGTGAACGTGAAGAAAGGGCCTCAAGATACAGACGTGATTAACTTCCTCCATATAGTCCCTCGGAGAAGGCAATGGCACCCCACTCCAGTGTTCTTGCCTGGAGAATCCCAGGGATGGGGGAGCCTGGTGGGCTGCCTTCTATGGGGTCGCACAGAGTCGGACACGACTGAAGCGACTTAGCAGCAGCATATAGTCCCAAGGGTCACTCTTTATATTCTTTTCCATCACCACTCAGCCAGTATTCTCTCAGCAAGAGATCCTGGTAAAAGACCCCCAGCCCCTCAAACACACACACACACACACACACACACACACACACTCTATCCTTCTCTTCATTATTTCACTCCATATTACCATATCATTTATATATGAACTGAACATTTACATAATTGCTGAATTTTTTCTCACTTAAAGTACAACTAGTCTCTGGACAGAATTTTGTTGTTGTTGTTATTGCCTTCTGACTATAAATAGAATCAATTGATGGATAATCAGAAGGAAACTTGATGACTTTTTTCGAGTGCAGGAAAAGTTCTATAGTTTATTGTTGATGTCCGGTCCTATCATGTCTGACTCTTTGCAATTCCACTGACTGTAGCACGCCAGGCTTCCCTGTCCTTCACCATCTCCCAGAGTTGCTCAAACTCATGTTCATTGAGTCAGGAGTGCCATCTCGTCCTCTGTTGCCCTCTTCTCCTCCTGCCCTCAATCTTTTCCAGCATCAGGGTCTTTTTCAATGAATTGGCTCTTTGCATCAGGTGGTCAACATATTGGAGCTTCAGTTTAAGCATCAGTCCTTCCAGTGAATGTTCAAGGTTGATTTCCTTTAGGATCGACTAGTTTGATCTCCTTGCTTACCAAGGGGTTCTCAAAAGTCTTATCCAGCACCACAATTAGAAAACATCAATTATTCAGTGCTCAACCTACTTTATGGTAGAGCTCTCACATCCATACATGACTACTGGAAAAGCCATAGCTTTGACTATATGGACCTTTGTCCACAAAGTAATGTCTCTGTTTTTTTATTTTGTCTCTGCTTTTTAACATGCTGTGTAGGTTTGTCACGGTTTTTCTTCCGAGGAGCAAGCATCTTTTTTACTTTGTAGCTGCCGTTACATTCACTGTTCATACTGATTTTGGAGTCCAAGAAAATAAACTTGGTCACTGTTTCCATTGTTTCCCAATCTATTTGCCATAAAGTGATAGGGCCGAATATCATGATGTTAGTTTTTTGAATGTTGAGTTTTAAGTCAGCTTTTTCACTCTTCTCTTTCACCCTCATTAAGAGACTATTCCCTCTTTGCTTTCTGCCATTAGAGTGGTATCATCTGCATGTCTGAATTTACTGGTATTTCTCCTGGCAAGCTTACTTCCTGTTTATGCTTCATCCAGTCCAGCATTTCACATGTTATATTCTGCGTATAGGTTAAATAAGCAGGGTGACAATATACAGCCTTGATGTACTCCTTTTCCAATTTGGAACCAGTCCATTGTTCCATGTCCAGTTCTGTTTCTTCTTGACTGGCATACAGGTTTCTCAGGAGGCAGGTCAGGCGGTCTGGTATTTCCATCTCTTTAAGAATTTTTCACAGTCTGTTGTTATCCACACAGTTAAAGACTTTAGTGTAGTCAAGTTTAATTTAGAATGTGCAGATTCTAAAAACACAATTGCAGTTTCTACACATTAGTTACTTAGTATCAGATGGAAATAAAATATCACATTTTCAGGGATAAGTAAAACAAATACAGTCAACCCTTCATATCCATGGTTCTGAGTCTGTGGACTCAACCACCATGGACTAGAAATGTTTCTTAAAAATTCAGAAACTTCCAAAAAGTGAAACTTGAAACTGCCATGCAGTGGCAACTATTTAAATGGTCTTTATGTTGTAATTACAACTATTTACATGATATTTACATTGTATCATATATTGTAATTACCAGAGATGATTTTAAAATATATAGAAGGATGTGTGAAGTTTATATGCAAATACTACACCACTGATATAAAGGATTTGAGCATTTATGGATTTTGGTATCCCAGGGACAGAAGGGGGATGTTGGAACCAGTTTCCCACAGAAACTGTATAAATTTCTGCGGACAGCTGTGTAAATTTTTTGAGGGAAGAAATAAATATTTTCCCACCCCTATTTTTCATTCATTGTGATTCTCAAATGGGCAATATTATTTTCTCAATGATACCTCATAATATGCTGACATACTTGCAAGTTTATCTCTTATCTTAGAAAGCAATTTTGGAGGGGGTTGGTAAAGAACAATTAAATTAACTGAGCTATTATATGCTTATTGCTATCACTTCTTTGAAACAATTTTCTCCTTTCAAAGTTAATTTATAATTTATTTTAAATTTTCTTAATATTTTTACAAACATGACCCTATTCAATTTGTTAAACATTGGTATAATTCATATTCTATTATATTTACACTTTTTTTGTATTAACTTTAAAATATAAATCTTCCCATTTTCTTGCAGGTAATTTCAAATCTCAGTTTACCAGAAAGTTCACATAGAGCACATCTGTTTTCTTCAGAAAGGGATCAAGGTCTCATCTACATAATAAATGATAATTTGGTTCACATATTTTGTTTAAGAGTGAACCATACATCTTGAACTTCTGTAGAATTGTTGGACATGCGTCTATACTTAAATATTTTTCCATAATACTTTTGAAAGATGCTTCCAAAAACCTAGTATGTTGGTCTTTTTTTAATCTACCACTCCTAGATATTCTCTTGATGAGAGAAGGCATATTTAATTTCTCTATTGGTTATTTTATTATTAACTTTTTCTCTGTCAATAGGAAATGGGATATTCATTTGTTTCCTTAGACATTTTTTAGAAAACATACTTGAAAGTTAAACATGTTTCTGATTTTTAGGAGATTTACACTTCTGGCAGATATCTAGATAGTTGCTATGTCACTTTTATCAATATTTTCTACACTTTTCTCAGACTTACTGATTTATCTACTCTGTTTAGTTTTTGTGCTCTCTGCTTGTGCAACTGGTTGGTGATGTATGATCCATAAAACTTTATTTTCTGACTCTCATACCTTCTAACGGAGAAGGCAATGGCACCCCACTCCAGTACTCTTGCCTGGAAAATCCCATGGACGGAGGAGTCTGGTAGGCTGCAGTCCATGGGGTCGCTAAGAGTGGGACACGACTGAGCAGCTTCACTTTCTCTTCTCACTTTCATACATTGGAGAAGGAAATGGCAACCCACTCGTGTTCTTGCCTGGAGAATCCCAGGGACAGGGGAGCCTGATAGGCTGCCGTCTATGGGGTCACACAGAATCGGACACGACTGAAGTGACTTAGCATAGCATAGCATACCTTCTAACTGAACTCAAATGTTTTTTATCACTTGCACATTATGTATTAAATGTGTAAAGTCTTTAATTACTTTGAAAGACCTGAGATTTACTCTAACAAAAGGAGAAAAACTCAAATTGATGAGTTGTATTTATAAATACTTACTAGAATTTTTTTATAATGCCCATGAATAAGGATACACTTTCGGTAGAAACTAATTAAAACGAATTTTATATTTCTTTTATTAAATGTATCCCCTTATTTGGGCTTCTTTAGTGGTTCAGATGGCAAAAAATCTGCCTGCAATGCAAGGAGAACTAGGTTCAATCCTTGGAGAAGGAAATGGCTAACCACTCCAGTATTCTTTCCTGAATAATTCCATGGACAGAGGATCCTGGTGGGCTATGGTCCAGGGGGTCGCAAAGAGGTGGATATGATTGAGCAACAAACACTTCCACTTTCAATCCACTTGTTTAAATATGTTTAAAACATATTAAATCCATTACTTATAGAGTATTTTCTTAGGAAAAATAGTGTCAGAAATTTATACAAATAACATAGTTTTCTGTTTGGGAAATGTGCTAACTCCATCTAAGACTTAAATTAAAATGAAGAAAAAATTCTATGGAATGCATTGCATCTTCTTTAAAATTAATTGAATTTGCTCTACAATATGATCTTAAATGATCATTGAAAATAATACCAACTTTTGTTACTTAGTTGAAGTTTAACTTTGACAAGTAGCTGAAGAATTGATGCTTTTGAACTGTGGTGTTGGAGAAGACTCTTGAGAGTCTCTTGGACTGCAAGGAGATCCAACCAGTCCATTCTGAAGGAGATCAGCCCTGGATTTCTTTGGAAGGAGTGATGCTAAAGCTGAAACTCCAGTACTTTGGCCCCCTCATGCAAAGAGTTGACTCATTGGAAAAGACTCTGATGCTGGGAGGGATTGGGGGCAAGAGGAGAAGGGGACGACAGAGGATGAGATGGCTGGATGGCATCACTGACTCGATGGACGTGAGTCTCAGTGAACTCCGGGAGTTGGTGATGGGCAGGGAGGCCCGGTGTGCTGCGATTCATGGGGTCGCAAAGAGTCGGACAGGACTGAGCGACTGATCTGATCTGATCTGATCTGTACTATTAATAATTGGATATTTTGTGGGCAGAGGTTGGTGTTATGTAGTGAAATATTTTCTTTTATATGTTATGTTTTCTAAGTTTACTTATAAAAAATACAGAGGAAAAATTCAATATGAATAAGACAGAAAGAATTCCCTTTGCTATTTTTCAAACTTCCTAGTTATTGGCACATCTTAAGTATTTTGAATTCACTCTACTTGAGAAGTGATTTAAAATTTCATGCATGCATGATTTTCCTTTAAAATTTTTTCATAAAAACATATGCAAAAGATTTTTTCCAGAGTAGGAAAATATATTAACTCAGAGAAATATATTTTTGAAGTTTATATTGATACCTGAACCAACCAGAACTCTACTATTACATGTGGTTTGAACCTCTGCTTTCAGAAAAGACCAGTCTCTGTCATAGCCACATGCTGCTATATTTAAATGCACAACATCCATAATAGAAGTGTCTGCAATTCTAAAAGTAATTGTCATAGAAAGAGGAACTGTTGCAATACAAATACAATAGGAAAACCTATTTCACAAATCATTATTTGAATAGTTTCCTATTCCAACTCTGCCTCAAAATATACAGTTTCTCCAGAAATGGTACAACACTAAGATTAAATGAGCCAAAATCTGTAAAATTAAGTAACAGAAAGATTAAGACCATTTTTCTCTGTAATGGGTTGCTCATAGAACTGAATGGGTAATGATTTGTTTAAATACAGGTGTAATAAACAATATGTAAACATGATGTTTTTATCCCCTCAATGAAAAATCTAAATTCATTTTGGTAAAAGACTTGGAAAAATCTCAGATACAATAAAGAATATTTTCCTTATAGTGACAACTAAAATCATGTGATACTGTGATAGTAAAGACAGCAATTATATTAAATGTGAATATAGTGCTTAAAGAATGCAAAGTAATCACATAATTTAATTTAAATATATTAGAACATTATCCTTAATGGTGAAAAATTGAAAGCATTTCCCCTAAAGTCAGGAGCAAGACAGGGGTGCCCATTCTCACCACTACTATTCAACATAGTTTTGGAAGTTTTGGCCACAACAATCAGTCAGAAAAAGAAATAAATGGAATCCAGATAGGAAAAGAAGTAAAACTCTCATGGTTTACAGATGACATGATACTCTACATAGAAAATCCTAAAGATTCCACCAGAAAATTACTAGAGCTAGTCAATGAATATAGTAAAATCAATGAATATAATATTTGCAGGGTATAAAATTAACAAAGAAATCTCTTGCATTCCTATACACTAACAATGAGAAAACAGAAAGATAAATTAGGGAAACAATTCCATTCACCACTGCAATGAAAAGAATAAAATACTTAGGAATATATCTACCTAAAGAAGAAAGACTTATATATATAGAAAACTATAAAACAATGATGAAAGAAATCAAAGAGGACACAAATAGATGGAGAAATATACCATGTTCATGGATTGGAAGAATCAATATAGTGAAAATGGGTATACTACCCAAAGCAATCTATAGATGCAATGCAATCCTTATCAAGCTACCAATGGTATTTTTCACAGAACTAGAACAAATAATCTCACGATTTGTATGGAAATACAAAAAACCTCAAATAGCCAAAGCAATCTTGAGAAAGAAGAATGAAACTGGAGGAATCAACCTGGTGGAATTCAAGCTCTACTACAAAACCACAGTCATCAAGACGGTATGGTACTGGCACAAAGACAGAAGTATAGATCAGTGGAACAAAATAGAAAGCCAGACATAAATCCACACACCTATGGACACCTTATCTTCAACAAATGAGGCAAGAATACACAATGGAGAAAAGATAATCTCTTTAACAAATGGTGCTGGGAAAACTGGTCAACCACTTGTAAAAGAATGAAACTAGAACACTTTCTAACACTATATACAAAAATAAACTCAAACTCGATTAAAGATCTAAACGTAAGACCAGAAACTATAAAACTCCTAGAGGAAAACATAGGCAAAACACCCTCTGACATAAATGACAACAGGATCATCTATGACCCACCTCCCAGAATATTGGAAATAAAAGCAAAACTAAACAAATGGGACCTAATTAAAATTAAAAGCTTCTGCACAACAAAGGAAACTATAAGCAAGGTGAAAAGACAGCCTTCAGAATGGGAGAAAATAATAGCAAATGAAGCAACTGACAAAGAATTAATCTCAAAAATATACGAGCATCTCCTGCAGCTCAATTCCAGAAAAATAAATGACCCAATCAAAAAATGGGCCAAAAGAACTAAACAGACATTTCTCAAAAAAAGACATACAGATGGCTAACAAACACATGAAAAGATGCTCAACATCACTCATTATCAGAGAAATGCAAATCAAAACCACAATGAGGTGCCATTTCATGCCAGTCAGAATGGCTGCTCTCCAAAAGTCTACAAGCAATAAATGCTGGAGAGGGTGTGGAGAAAAGGGAACCATTTTACACTGTTGGTGAGAATGCAAACTAGTACAGCCACTATGGAGAACAGTGTGGAGTTTCCTTAAAAAACTGGAAATAGAACTGCCTTATGACCCAGCAATTCCACTACTGGGAATACGCACCAAGGAAACCAGAATTGAAAGAGACACGTGTACCCCAATGTTCATCGCAGCATTGTTTATAATAGCCAGGGCCTGGAAGCAACCTAGATGTCCATCAGCAGACAAATTGATAAGAAAGATGTGGCACAATACACACTGGAATATTACTCAGCCATTAAAAAGAATACATTTTAATCAGTTCTAATGAGGTGGATGAAACTGGAGCCTATTATACAGAGTGAAGTAAGCCAGAAAGAAAAACACCAATACAGTATCAGTTCAGTTCAGTTCAGTTCAGTCGCTCAGTTGTGTCCAACTCTTTGCTACCCCATGAATCACAGCACGCCAGGCCTCCCTGTCCAACACCAACTCCCGGAGTTCACCCAAACTCATGTCCATCGAGTCGGTGATGCTTTCCAGCCATCTCATCCTCTGTCATCCCCTTTTCCTCCTGCCCCCAATCCCTCCCAGCATCAGAGTCTTTTCCAGTGAGTCAACTCTTCGCATGAGGTGGCCAAAGCACTGGAGTTTCAGCTTTTAATTGCTGCTGCTAAGTCGCTTCAGTCGTGTCCAACTCTGTGCAACCCCATAGACGGCAGCTCACCAGGTTCCCCGGTCCCTGGGATTCTCCAGGCAAGAACACTGGAGTGGGTTGCCATTTCCTTCTCCAATGCACGAAAGTGAAAAAATAAAGTGAAGTCACTCAGTCATATCCGACTCCTAGCGACCCCATGGACTGCAGCCTACCAGGCCCCTCCATCCATGGGATTTTCCAGGCAAGAGTACTGGAGTGGGTTGCCATTGCCTCTCCACCAGTACAGTATACTAACGTATATATATGGAATCTAGAAAGATGGTAACGATAACCCTGTATGCGAGATAGCAAAAGTGACACAGATGTAGAGAACAGTCTTTTGGAGTCTGTTGGAGAGGGAGAGGGTGGGATGATTTGGAGAATGACATTGAAACATGTATATTACCATATGTGAAACGAATCGCCTGTCCAGGTTCCATGCATGAGACAGGGTGCTCAGTGCTGGTGCACTGGGATGACCCAGAGGGATGGTATGGGGAGGGAGGTGGGAGGGGGGTTCAGGACGGGGAACACATGTACACTCATGGCGGATTCAATGTATGGCAAAATCACTATAATATTGTTAAGTAATTAGCCTCCAATTAAAATAAATAAATTTATATTAAAAATATATATTAGAACTTTGGGGTTTCAAGCCTAGCAATTACTTCTCAAAAATAATAACAGTTATATTTTTTAAAAAAAGGCTTCCCAGGTGGTACTAGAGGTAGAGAATATGACTGCCAATGCAGGAGACATGAGACACAGGTTCAGTCCCCAGGTTGGGAAGATCCCCTGGAGAAGGAAATGGCTACCCACTCCAGTATTCTTGCCTAGGAAATCCCATGGACAGAGGAGCCTGGTGGGCTACAGTTCATGGGGTCACAAACAATAGCAATGTAGTGGTATCACCACTACTATTAGTAGCACTGCTATTAATAATGAGTATTTAACTTTATCAAAAATTTTGTTTCATCTATCAAAATGAGTTTTAATTTTTCTCCTTTCCAATTTAAAGTATTACTTTTTCTGGATTCTCTTTGACAATATTTTGTTTATGATATTTCTATGTTCATGAAAGAGAATATAATTCAAATTATATCCTTACAAGTTTTGATTTCAAACTTTTGTTATCACTATAAAATGAGTAAAAAACTGATTGCCTTTTTTTTTTCCTTTTTGATACAGTATATTTTGATTATAATTCCATGGAAATATTTTCAATTTATATTACTTTATTGGCTCATGCTTATTTAGAAATGACTTAAATTTTGGTGGAGTTTTTCTAGTAATATTTTTGAATTAGTATCTAACATTATTTTATTGTAATAAGATGAAGTCAAATATTGACAATTACTAAAACTTGCTTTGTGCTGCTGAATATGGAAGAAATTTGGTCAATATCTATGTAAAATTTTAACCAATGTAATTTAAATTTGTTCACTGCAATATTATGTATGTGTTAAACAGTAATGCTTGGTTAATTGTGGTGCTCAAATTTTTAGCTTATTTACTAACATTTTATATTATTATTCTATCAATTTCTTGCAAAACCATACTAAAACTCACAATATAATAATGGACTTGTATATTTTTCTTTATTTTACTATACATTTTTACTTTATTTATTTTGAAGAAATTTTGATAAATATATAAAATTTAAAATTGTTTCTGTCTATTGCATTGACCCTTTTTATATTAATAAGTGTGCTTCTGTATATTACCAATATTTCCTTGGATAATTTGTATCTTTGTATGTGTGTATGTAGTTGGTGAGTATGTATGTGGCAATTATGCAAGTAATTTCTTGATTTTTCTTTCAAGCTTTTTACTATATTGACTATGGATCTCTTATAAACAACATTAAGTTGACATTTTTTCTTACCTATTATGAGAATAGATATTTTTAAAGTATTTTGGTTATGTCATTTTAATATAAATGCTGACATATACTTCTTTAAGTTTACATTATTTTATTTAATTTTTATTTTTCTCCATTATGAGAAACACTGGGCTGGATGAAGCACAAGCTGGAATCAAGATTGCCAGGAGAAATATCAATAATCTCAGATATGCAGATGACACCAACCTTATGGCAGAAAGCAAAGAAGAACTGAAAAGTCTCTTGATGAAAGTGAAAGAGGTGAGTGAAAAAGTTGGCTTAAAACTCAACATTCAGAAAACTAAGATCATAGCATCTGGTCCCATCATCCATGGCAAATAGATAGGGAAACAGTGGAAATAGTGACAGACTTTATTTTGGGGGTCTCGAAAAATCACTGTAGATGGTGACTGCACGCATGAAATTAAAAGACACTTGCTCCTTGGAAGAAAAGTTATGACCAAACTAAACAGCATATTAAAAAGCAGAGACATTACTTTGCCAACAAAGGTCTGTCTAGTCAAAGCTATGGTTTTAACAGTAGTCATGTATGAATGTGAGAGTTGGACTATAAAGAAAGCTGAGAGCCAAAGTATTGATGCCTTTGAACTGTGGTGTTGGAGAAGACTCTTGAGAGTCACTTGGATTGCAAGGAGATCCAACCAGTCCATCCTAAAGAAAATCAGTCCTGAATATTAATTAGAAGGACTGATGCTTAAGCTGAAACTCCAAAACCCTGGCTGCCTGATGCGAAGAACTCTCATTGAAAAGGACCCTGATGCTTGGAAAGATTGAAGGCAGGAGAAGTGGATAACAGAGAATGAGATGATTGGATGGCATCACTGACTCAATGGACATGAATTTGAGTAAACCCCAGGAGTTGGTGATGGACAGAGAGGCCTGGTGTGCTGCAGTCCATGGGGTCGCACAAAGTCAGACACGACTGAGCCACTAAACTGAACTGAACTCATTCTATATTTATTATCTTATTTATTATTTTTTTAATTACCATGATTCTACCTAGCTATTATAATTTTATGTACTAAACCTTTCCCTTTTATTTTGCTATCTTGTGTTAAAAGACAAAACTATATCTTAAGGGCAAATATGAAAATTTGTAACTTTAACTTTAGCTTTAAAAATTTAAAGCTTTAAAAATTTCACAGAATTTTCTGGGTTGTTTTGGAAATATTAAATTGGTTATATATTTTATTAGGATTACATCTTAGTTTTTAATATGCCCTTCTATAATCCTTTAAAATAGATCCTATATAAAAATAATTTCCCTGTATCTTTGTAGTGTAAAATATAAAGAAATTAAAATAAAGCCACATGCAACAGTATTGTCACTGTGTAAATTATTTAAATCAATGAATATTTTAATTAATATTAGTTCAGCTCAGTTGCTCAGTCGTGTCTGACTCTTTGCCACCCCATGGACTATAGCACGCCAGGCTTCCTTGTCCATCACCAACACCCAAAGCTTACTCAAACTCATGTCCATTTAGTGGGTGATGCCATCCAACCATCTCATCCTCTGTCATCCCCTTCTCCTCCCACCTTCAATCTTTCCAAGCATCAGGGTCTTTTCCAATAAGTCAGTTCTTTGCATCATGTGGCCAAAGTATTGGAGTTTCAGCTTCAACATCAGTCCTTCCAATGAATATTCAGGACTGATTTCCTTTAGGATGGAGTGGTTGGATCTTCTTGCTGTCCAAAGGACTCACAATAGTTTTATCCAACAGCACAGTTCAAAAACATCAATTCTTCTGTGCTCAGCTTTCTTTATAGTCCAACTTTCACATCCATACATGACTACTGGTAAAACCATAGCTTTGACTAGATGGACATTTATTAGCAAAGTAATATCTCTGCTTTTCATGGTTGCAGAAATTAAAAAGTCACTTTTTGGAGCCCCAAAATATAAAGTCCATTTTTTCCCCATCTATTTGACATGAAGTGATGAGACCCGATGCCATGATCTTAGTTTTCTGAAAGCTGAGTTTTAAGTCAACTTTTTCACTCTCCTCTTCACTTTCATAAAGAGGCTCTTTAGTCCTTAAATTTTAATTAATGTAATAAAGGTCAAAAATAAAACTTTAAGATCACTTTATTTAGGAATATTTTAAATTATAATTTATATTATGTTAGTTACACAGACTTTTACTATTTTGTCACTTAAAGTTATAGGTTTTCTACAATCTATTATAATTCAGTAGTTTATCAATTACCCCAAATGTAAAGAGTTTTACAGGGGCTATTCACTTATCAATAATTTAATGTTACCAATATAATTACAGATTGATTTGGTCTTTAAGAATTCTTGCTACTTTAAACTGCCAATTTGATTACCTGCCCTTCCCCCCCCCCAAAAAAAAAAAATCATTAGTATGTTTATTATGGTAAGAAACTTTCTTTCTCTCTCTCTCTCTTTTTTTTTGGTCTAAATATGAACTTTTGTTATCTTTATTTTTGAGGAATATTTTTTGTAGGAAAATAATTTATGGTTGCCAGATATTATCTTCTGGCTCTTGGGAATTATCTTCCCCTAGGGAGGGATTTTATCTTCCTGATTAAATAATCAGCTTTTAAAATTGTCTTTTAGAAAGTTTTGAATATTCTTTTTATATTCTGCATGCTAATCCTTCATTGAATAAATGGTTTGGAAATATCTTTTTTTACTCTATGATTTTACTTCTCATCCTCTTAATGTTCTTTCAGAAAACAGAAATGTTTAATTTTGATCAAGTCAAATTTATTGACTTTTTGATTATGCTTTTGGTGTCATCTTAGGACCTCTGCCTGGCATTACATGCATTTTTCCTTAACAGTATAATGTCTCTTTTCACTTGATATTTTAAATTTTAAGCTTAACTTTATTTTTGAAATTTTATTTCAATTTATCTAGGTTAAGTTATTTTTATAAACAGTTGCTCAACTTTTTGTTTTTCTCTGTTTCTTGAATTCTTGATTTTATGTTTGCCAACAGTATGGAAAATCTTTCAGTCATGATTGCTTCAAATATTACTTCTGCCCAGTTTTCCTTTTTAATATCCTTCTGAGAATTGGTTAATTTGTATATTAGATCTGCATGTTCTATGTTTTTCTTATTCTTATTTATACTTTTTACCTTCTTGTCTTTCATTCTTTAACATGAATATTTTAATCGAATCTAATTTGCAGTTCTCTACTTTCACTATTTTCTCATCAGCTATGTCTAATCTGATGCTAGTAAAAATTGAAATCCCATGTTAAATGACTTTTTTTTAAATCTAAATTTTCTATTTGAATATTTAACATTTTCCTCTTCAATTGTATTTGTATAATATATGCTAAGAAAATAATTTTAGAGTGTGTGAATCCATTTCTAGCACTATTGAAGTGTGATTTGGTAAGTAAATCATTTTATATATGTACCACAAAACTCTGCTTTTTTTTCACATGGTGAAGTGGAAAAAAAAATTAAGCACCAGAAGTGATAACCTTAATATATTGCTAACAGTAAAACAGATAACCTGTTAATACGTAAAAATAATACAATTTTTAATCATTTTGTTCCTCACTTTCCTGTGAGGAATGGACATGAGAAAACTTTATTTAAGCTTTATATAAAGAGTCCTGCATTTATACATATGTAAATATGTCCTCTGGAGATATTAAAAACATATAAGCAGTGATTACTTTAACAAGCCATACCTGATTGTCCTTATACACAAAAACACAAGGCAATGTTTCTCACAACCATAATTTTATCATGTTTCAAAATGATTTAAAATAATTTTGTATGATATATTTACTCTGGTTTAACAAATCAGTGAAAGGGGTTATCTGACTGAACTAGATCCAGACCATTTTGACTTCTTTTGATTCATGTGACAGACAGACGTCAAGGTGTCCATCATGGAATCCATGCCTCATTGTGATCCCTTTCTTGAATTCTAGGTGTGTCTTGTTTCCTGCTTTTGACCAACAGAATATGGAAATATGATATATCACACTGGTAACACCACATTACATTATATGAAACCGTCAGACTCTTCAGAATGACTCTCTGTTTATTTGAAGTGGCCATATTGGGAAAGCCTATATGACAAAAAGAAAAGAGAAACGAACACAAAATGAACAACAAACAAACAAGCAAAACCAACTGTGGTGGCCTCTCCAAACTCTGGGGAACACTGAAACTCTCAGGTCTGCAGCTGAGAGTAACTGAATGCTACCAACAGCCATGTGAGCATGGAAGAGTTCTCCCAGCCTCAGGTAAGAACACAGCTTGATTACATCTTGTGATATTCCTACAGAGACTGAGCTAAGCTGTGAGCAGAATTCTGACTGCAGAAACTATGGGATGCTAAATAGGTGTTTGAAGCTGCTAAGTTTGTGTAATTTGTTACATAGTAGAGAAGACAGAGGCACATCCCCTTCCCAGAGCCCACTTGTTTTATGGGCATCAACAATACTAGTCTCCCTATGGAATCACCATGCTCCTTTATCTGGCTGCCACGCTACATCCAGATGCAGGTTCCAAGTTCCAGTTCTTCTGTCCATTCTTCATTCTCCCTACCTTCTCAAACATATACATTCTTCATGTTGAAACCTAATCACCTTCTTGTATCAATATTACTCAATGGCCACTGTATGTTGTTCCCTCATTCTCTCCAAAATAGACCAGGCCATTCTCTTCTCCCCACTCTAGTTTATAAGCTTCATCAGGGCAGGAAAGTTCACTGTTTCCTCCTCACTTAATGCAGGGCTGTATGCAAATCATTCAGTATAATTTTATTGGCATAAAAAATACATGCATGATGGAGTTCATTTGTTGAATTACATTTGTGATCCAGAGAACATTTATTTTCTATGGTTCTCAAAAAATCTATTTGGTACTTAAAGCTTTATAAAATTATTTGTATTAAGCACAAAAATAACACTGAGGGATTTTTGAGGATTATACCTAAGAATAATAGAAACAGAGCTGCTTATTTTTCTTCCATTCAAATTATAGGAATGAAACAATTAACTTACCTGACCAGGCTTAGAATTTTCACAGACAACAATATCATATTCCCTGGCAAGCTCGGGTGGATTGTCATTGACATCCAGAACTCTAATACCCACTGTGACATGGCTCAGCAAGCTCGGATTGTCTGCAAAACACATAGGGATGCATTTAGTATTTCCATGCACACTTTAGAGACTTGATTTAAAACCAATCTCCTTAATACTGTAGCTTGTCACTAGCCCCACATGCTGCTGCAGGACTTTTGGCAAAAGACAACTTTATGAAGGCACTCTTTGTTAGAACTCATTAACTTACAGAAAAATGAAAAATGTACACCATGGCATGACATGAATGCTAAAATGATACTTTGTCATATCAAGGAAATTACATGTTATTCAGGAACTGGAGTGCGAGAAAGTTGTCAGAACTCACTGTATGCTGTCAAAGTCCAAGAGATGAACAATTGGTTTCATCATTAATCTAAGAAAAGCACAGTAGTTGGAAAAAAATAAGATAATCTTTAAAACATTCAAGGTTTCAAGTCTAAATCAACTTGGAGAAAATAAAGTTCTTTACACAAGGATAAAATTCTTATAGGACAATATATGCAGTCTGCAGTGTCAAGTCATACTTGGGGAAAAATAAAAAGAATCATTTAAATTGGAACAGCATAGAATTCATATAAAACCCTGATAAATATCAATATATTAGAGCTACTATTTTAAAATATTTCTAAAGTGCAGTCTTACCATTTTTCAATAGGTTTATTAGTTATGAGATATAAGAAAAGAAATGTTTGGTTTATTTATATGTCAAAGCTAAAAATATAGAATTCATAATGGAAAAACTAATGAGAAGGCAAAAACAAAACATATTAGGAAAAAAGGATAAAATACATATACATAAAATACTAAAGAAAATGGATATTTAAGTTATCCATTATTTAATTATCCATTAAGAAAATGGATATATTACACATGACATAGGTGCTTTTAAAAAAGTAGGAAATCAGAGTGGTACTACAATAACTAAAGAAGATAAATTCTTAGGTTAAAAATAGTTTTCAAAGATAAAGTATCAGTCCTAGATAATTTTACTTAAAGTTAAAGAAAAAAAATATCTTCAATCTTATAAATCTTTTCCCCAGAAGACAAAGGATAAAATATGCTACAACTTGTTCTCTGTGGCCAGTAAAGTTTTACTATCAATATCAGATACTCCCACTCATGAGAGGTATTATCTGTCAGTGGATTAAACAAAATAATACCAAACCCATTATAGTGGTATATAAAAGAAAATCTATTATTTGTTTAGTTCCCGGAATGTTTCTTAGTTCATCATTAAAAAAGGAAACAAAGAAGGAAGGAGAGAGGGAGAGAAGAAATTAGGGATTTTTTTTTTAAATATAAAAGTTATCTAAAAAGTCAAAGCATTAAAGGAGGAAGAAAAAACACAGGGATACTTCTCTTAATATACATAGCAAAAAGTAAGATATAAAATGTAATATCCATACATTCTAAACAAACAAACAAACAAACAAAAATGGACCTTAGGATGCATCACTGTGAACAAAGCTAGTGGAGGTGATGCAATTTCATCTGAGCTTGTTCCAAAACTTAAATGATAATGCTGTCAAAGTGCTGCATTCAATATGCCAGCAAATTTGGAAAACTCAGCATTGGCCACAGGACTGGAAAAAGTCAGTTTTCATTCCAATTCCAAGGAAGGAAATGCCAAAAAATGTTCAAACTACTGCAAAATAGCACTCATTTCACTTGCTAGCAAAGAAATGCTCAAAATTCTCCAATCTAGGCTTCAACAATATGTGAACTGAGAACTTCCAGATACACAAGCTGGAATCAGAAAAGGCAGAGGTCCAAATATCAAATTGCCAACATCCGCTGGATCATAGAAAAAGCAAGAGAGTTACAGAAAAAAAAAAAAAAAAAACCTACTTCTGTTTTATTGACTAAGCTAAAGCCTTTGACTGTGTAGATCACAACAAATTGTGGAAAATTCTTAAACAGATGGGAATACCAGACCACCTTATCTGCCTCCTGAGAAACCTGTATTCAGGTCAAGAAGCAACAGTTAGAACGGACATAGCCATGGAATTAAAAGACACTTGCTTCTTGGAAGGAAAGAAGTGACAAACCTAGGCAGCATACTAAAAAGCAGAGACATTACTTCGCCTACAAAGGTCCATGTAGTCAAAGCTATGCTTTTCCCAGAAGTCATGTACAGATGTGAGAGCTGGACAATAAAAAGGCTGAACACCGAAGAATTGATACCTTCAAGATGTGGCTCTGGAGAAGACTCTTGAGAGTCCCTTGGACAGCAAGGTGATCCAACAAGTCAATCCTAAAGGAAATCAGCCCTGATTATTCATTGGAAGGACTGATGCTGAAGATGAACCTCCAATATTTTGGCCACCTGATGAGAAGAGCTGACTCACTGGAAAAGAGCCTGATGCTGGGAAAGATTGAAGGCAGGAGGAGAAGGGGATGAAAGAGGATGAGATTGTTGGATGGCATCACTGACTCAGTGAACATGAATTTGAGCAAACTCAGGGATATAGTGAAGGACAGGGAAGCTTGGTGTGCCACAGTCCATGGGGTTGCAAAGATCTGGACATGACTGAGTGATTGTACAACAACCAACAACTATGGATCAAACACCCTAGGATCAAACCTGTGTCTCCTGCCTTGGCATGCAGGTTCTTTACCATGGAGCCACCATGGAAACCTAAATATACAGAAAAAAGTTATAGAATATTAAAATTAATATATTGTATGAATAGCTTAATATAATGACTAATAGAATTGGCACTTATGATATTTTGTCAATGTAAAATAAAAGATAATGGGATGCTGATGTATCATATCAGTCAATTTTATATTATAAAGACAAATAGATCCATTATATTAAAGTTAGCCTGATGTTGATTAAAATATTTGCTTATTTAGAGTGACTTATTATGAAAAAGGGGCTTCCCAAGTGGTGTAGTGATGAAGAATCCACCTGCCAATGCAGGAGATACAAGAGACGTGTGTTTGATCCCTGGATTGGAAAGATATCCTAGAGTAGGAAATTGCAACCCACTCCAGTATTCTTGCCTGGAGAATCACATGGACTGAAGAGTCTGGAGGGCTACAGTCCATGGAGTAAAAAAAGAGTTGGATACAACTTACTGACTAAACAACAACAAAGTTAGAAGTCTATATATTTAACTCAATATCAACAAAGAAGATAGTGCAAAGCATAATAATAAATATATTTTATCATATCACTGTACTCAAGAACTAATATTATTAAGAAGGTTATACTCAACAATATACTATTTAATTTTGCGATGAATTATTTAGTTTTGCATGTGTTTTTTTTTTTTTCATCTTTACAAAATACTACAATTTTAAATGCAGTCTTCTGAGAAATTTCTGAAAATACATATTTCAATTAGCATTTGGTTTCTAAGATTTTAACTATTGCTGTAGCTCTGCTGCTATTCTTCCTAAAGGAAATAAATTGTGAATATTCATTGGAAGGACTGATGCTGAAGTCCTGACTCATTTGAAAAGACCCTGATGCTGGGAAAAATGAAGGCGGGAGGAGAAGGGGAGGACAGAGGACGAGATGGTTGGATGACATCCCTGACTCAATGAACATGAGTTTGAGTAAACTCTGGAAGTTGGTGGTGGACAGGGAAGCCTGGAATGCTGCAATTCATGGGGTCGCAAAGATTTGGACATGACTGAGTGACTGAGCTGAACTGATGATATAAACTATCACATTTGTTACATCTATTCAGCCTTTGTTGGAAAGAGTCAGACACAGCTGAGCAATTAACAAGATAAAATATTATGAAAAAAAGGCATTGCTAACACTCAAAAAAGATGTATTTTTCATTATAGGGGACTGGAATACAAAAGTAGGAAGTCAAGAAACACCTGGAGTAACAGGTAAATTTGGCCTTGGAATATGAAATGAAGCAGGGCAAAGACTGAGTTTTGCCAAGAAAATGCAGTGGTCATAACAAACACCCTCTTCCAACAACACAAAAGAAACTCTACACATGGACATCACCAGATGGTCAACACCGAAATCAGATTGATTATATTCTTTGCAGCCAAAGATGGAGAAGCTCTATAGAGTCAGCAAAAACAAGACCAGGAGCTGACTGTGGCTCAGACCATGAACTCCTTATTGCCAAATTCAGACTTAAATTGAAGAAAGTAGGGGAAACCACTAGACCATTCAGGTATGACTTAAATCAAATCCCTTATGATTATACAGTAGAAGTGAGAAATAGATTTAAGGACCTAGATCTGATAAGATAGAGTGCCTGATGAACTATGGAATGAGGTTCATGACATTGTCCAGGAGACCGGGATCAAGACCATCCCCATGGAAAAGAAATGCAAAAAAGCAAAATGGCTGTCTGGGGAGGCCTTACAAATAGCTGTGAAAAGAAGAGAAGCGAAAAGCAAAGGAGAAAAGGAAAGATATAATCATCTGAATGCAGAGTTCCGAAGAATAGCAAGAAGAGATAAGAAAGCCTTCTTCAGTGATCAATGCAAAGAATTAGAGGAAAACAACAGAATGGGAAAGACTAGAGATCTCTTCAAGAAAATTAGAGATACCAATGGAACTTTTCATGCAAAGATGGGCTCGATAGAGGACAGAAATGATATGGACCTAACAGAAGCAGAAGATATTAAGAAGAGGTGGCAGGAATAAACTGAAGAACTGTACAAAAAAGATCTTCACAACCCAGATAATCACGATGGTGTGATCACTGACCTAGAGCCAGACATCCTGGAATGTGAAGTCAAGTGGGCCTTAGAAAGCATCACTACGAACAAAGCTAGTGGAGGTGATGGAATTCCAGTTGAGCTATTTCAAATCCTGAAAGATAATGCTATGAAAGTGCTGCACTCAATATGCCAGCAAATTTGGAAAACTCAGCAGTGGCCACAGGACTGGAAAAGGCCAGTTTTCATTCCAATCTCAAAAGAAAGGCAATGCCAAAGAATGCTGAAACTACTGCACAATTGCACTCATCTCACACGCTAGCAAAATAATGCTCAAAATTCTCCAAGCTAGGCTTCAGCAATATGTGAACTGTGAACTTCCTGATGTTCAAGCTGGTTTTAGAAAAGGCAGAGGAACCAGAGTCAAATTGCCAACATCCGCTGGATCATGGAAAAAGCAAGAGAGTTCCAGAAAAACATCTATTTCTACTTTATTGACTATGCCAAAGCCTTTGACTGTGTGGATCATAATAAACTGTGGAAAATTCTGAAAGAGATGGGAATACCAGACCACCTGACGTGCCGCTTGAGAAATCTGTATGCAGGTCAGGAAGACACAGATAGAACTGGACATGGAACAACAGACTGGTTCCAAATAGGAAAAGGAGTATATCAAGGCTGTATATGTCACCCTGCTTATTTAACTTATATGCAGAGTACATCATGAGAAATGCTGGACTGGAAGAAACACAAGCTGGGATCAAGATTGCCGGGAGAAATATCAATAACCTCAGATATACAGATGGCACCACCCTTATGGCAGAAAATGAAGAGGAACTCAAAAGCCTCCTGATGAAAGTGAAAGTGGAGAGTGGAAAAGTTGGCTTAAAGCTCACCATTCAGAAAATGAAGATCATGGCATCCGGTCCCATCACTTCATGGGAAATAGATGGGAAAACAATGGAAACAGTGTCAGACTTTATTTTTCTGGGCTCCAAAATCACTGCAGATGGTGACTGCAGCCATGAAATTAAAAGACGCTTACTCCTTGGAAGGAAAGTTATGACCAACCTAGATAGCATATTCAAAAGCAGAGACATTGCTTTGCCAACAAAGGTCCGTCTAGTCAAGGCTATGGTTTTTCCTGTGGTCATGTATGGATGTGAGAGTTGGACTTTGAAGAAGGTTGAGTGCCGAAGAACTGATGCTTTTGAACTGTGGTGTTGGAGAAGACTCTTGAGAGTCCCTTGGACTGCAAGGAGATCCAACCAGTCCATTCTGAAGGAGATCAGCCCTGGGTGTTCTTTGGAAGGAATGATGATAAAGCTGAAACTCCAGTACTTTGGCCACCTTATGTGAAGAGTTGACTAATTGGAAAAGACTCTAATGCTGGGAGAGATTGGGGACAGGAGGAAAAGGGGATGACAGGATGAAATGGCTGGATGGCACCATTGACTCGATGGACGTGAGTCTGGGTGAACTCTGGGAGTTGGTGATGGACAGGGAGGCCTGGTGTGCTGTGATTCATCGGGTCGCAAGGAGTTGGGCACGACTGAGTGACTGAGTGAACTGAAATGAAGTTTTTTTGGAAGCTGATATTGATCATACTTGATCGTTTTATCATTTTAAAAATAAAAAAGAACATTCAGTATGAATTCTCATTTTGTAAATTACCAAAGTAAAACCGACATAGTTTAAATGACTTATCTTGATAAAGCCAGGGTTATGAATTACTTCTCAGACCTTATACAACTGCCACTGTATAAATGCTTTTTTTCTAACCATTGTATATATGCTAGTATATTTCTATATTTCTCAACCAGGTATTTGTTCACTTTTAAGAGCAGACAAAAGAAATCTGTTGTATAAATCTGAGACAAGAATATCATTAATTTTAATCATTGGTATCAACAGTCTTAAAAGGCATCAAAATTCTCTGCTCCTTTTCTGAATGAGAAGAACTAGATGTTATTTTGTTGTATCAGAAAAATGTTTTCAGGAAAGACACATGTACCTCAATGTTCACTGTAGCACTATTTACAATAGGTAGAACATGGAAGCAACCTAGATGTCCATCAACAGATGAATGAATAAAGAAGCAGTGGTACATATATACAATGGAATACTACTCAGCCATAAAAAGGAATACATTTGAATCTGTTCTAATGAGGTGGATGAAACTACAGCCCATTATACAGAGTGAATTAAGTCAGAAAGAGAAATGCAAATATGATGTACACACACACACACACACACATACATACATATATATATATATATACACACACACACACACACACACATATATATATATATATATATATATATATAAAATCTGAGAGATGGCACTGATGAATTTATCTTCAGGGCAGCAGTGTAGAAAGAGGCATAAAGAACAGACCTATGGACAAGGTGGGAAGAGAGGAGTGAGAAGGGGAGATGTATGGACAGAGTAACATAGAAATTTCTAATACCATGTGTAAAACAGATGGCCAATGGGAATTTGCTGTATGACTCAGAGAACTCAAACAGGAGCTGAAACAGGCTGAAGGGTGGGGTGGGGAGGGAGATGGGAGGGAGGTTTAGGAGGGAGGGGCCAAGGGTGTATATATGGCTGATTCTTGTTGATGTATGACAGAAAATCACAAAATTCTGTAAAGTAATTATCTTTCAATTAAAAAATTAAAAAAAAATTTTTAGGAAAGGATTCTGGGAAGACTATGTCTTGAGGAAAGACTAGAATAAAAGAACGACTAAGCATTTGATTGTTTTCAAACACTACTTCTCACTGCCCTACCTCTGCATTGCTCATGCTGTCCTCTGGAATTGGCATAGCCTTGCCTGTACTCCATACTTGGGCACAGGAAACTAAATCCTCCTGGATGGAAATAGACTCTCTCCATGTTTCTCTAATGTTATATATTGTATCTCCAGTGTACAATTACTATTCTATCATGTAAGGATTAAAAGTACAGAGCTGGGATCAAACAGATACTTATTTGTAGGTAAGTGTACTATCATTTTCTGTTCTGTAGGGAACAGAATCTAACCTTATTGTGGATGCAACTAGTGATCTGTAGGGCATGCTTTGTCAGGGGAATCTCAAGAGATACTGATGAAGAGTCATGAAAAACAGTCTCAGAGTAAGCTTGATTCCAACACATGCAAATTAAATAATTGCTATTTCCTGAAATAGATGGGAAAACAGTGGAAACAGTGTCAGACTTTATTTTTGGGGCTCCAAAATCACTGCAGATAGTGACTGCAGCCGTGAAATTAAAAGACACTTAGTTATGACCAACCTAGATAGCATATTGAAAAGCAGAGACATTACTTTGCCAACAAAGGTCCGTCTAGTCAAGGCTGTGGTTTTTCCAGTGGTCATGTATGGATGTGAGAGTTAGACTATGAGGAAAGCTGAGCTCATGGGGTCACAAGAGTCAGACACGACTGAGTGACTGACCTCAACTGAACTGAACTGAAAAGTAGGATGGTATGTAAAAACTGTAACTTTAATTTCAGATAATTAGAGTGGAAAACTCACTATAGTTTTGTAACCAATTGTGGCTTACCTACACTCATTCTAGTATTTCTGCTCAATAATGAAATTAGCTAAATCTATATTAGTAAATTAGCAAGATTCTTTGGTATTTTTTTTTTAATTTCCCTCAGCCTTAGTGTTAGTATTCTATTCTTTGAATACCAATCACTTTACCTATATATGCAGACACATTTTTGTGTGTGAGAAGCATTTTGTTGTGGTAAAAACTGGATAATGTCCAAGGAATTCTTAATGCACATTTCTGTCTTTGTTACTATTAATTTCAGGCTCACATGCATTTCTCAAAATAAGCGTTCCGTCCTTTTGATGGCACAGTAAATAAAAATATACTGTCTTCAGCCAACTTATTCAGTAGGAGCCACTATCCAGTACCCTTAAGGAACATGAGCTTTGGCAAGTTACTTTTTATTTCTATAACTTAATTATTTAATCTATAAACAGGAATAAGAATGGTTCATGGGCCAAACTGTACTTTTGAGACACAATTAAAGAAGTTGTGTAAACTTTAAAACACTGAGACTAGGAGAGAGCAGAATATTGAATTTAATCCTTTCCAAAAATCAAAAATCAAAATATAGGGCACACTAACAGTCCTATACATGTGATTTTCAGTAGAAACTGTACTATGTAAAATCATTCAGGCTTTATACAATAACAGTGTAACAAGCTGGATGAATCACAAACTGGAATCAAGATTGCCAGTGGAGAAATATCAACAACCTCTGATATGCAGATGATAGCACTCTAATGGCAGAAAGCAAAGAGGAACTAAAGAGCCTCTTAATGAGGGTGAAAGAGGAGAATGAAAAAGCTGGCTTAACACTCAACATTCAAAAAATTAAGATCATGACATACGGTCCCATCACTTCATAGTACATAGATGGGGAAAAAGTGGAAACAGTGACAGATTTTATTTTCTTGGGCTCTGAAATCACTGTGGATGGTGACTGTAGTCATGAAATTAAACGATGCTAGCTCCTTGGCAATGGCACCCCACTCCAGTACTCTTGCCTGGAAAATCCCATGGATGGAGGAGCCTGGTAGGCTGCAGTCCATGGGGTCGCTAAGAGTTGGACATGACTGAACGGCTTCACTTTCCCTTTTCACTTTCTTGCATTGGAGAAGGAAATGGCAACTCACTCCAGTGTTCTTGCCTGGAGAATCCCAGGGACGGGGGAGCCTGGTGGGCTACTGTCTATGGGGTCGCAAAGAGTCGGACATGACTGAAGCCACTTAGGAGCAGCAGCAGCAGCTCCTTGGAACAAAAGTTATGATGAACCTAGATATCATACTAAAAAGCAAAGACATCACTTTGCCAACAACTATCCATATACAGCCAAAGCTATGACTTTTCCAGTAGTCATGTATGGATGTGAGGAGATGACCTATAAAGAAGGCTTAGCACCAAAGAATTGATGCTTTTGAATTGTGGTGCTGGAGAAGACTCTTGAGAGTCCCTTGGACAGAAAGGAAATCAATCCAGTCAATCCTAAAGAAAATTAACCCTGGATATTCATTGGAAGAATTATTGCTGAAGCTCCAGTATTTTGGCCACCTGATGCAGACTCGGAAAAGACCTTGGTGCTGGGAAAGACTGAACATAGGAAGAGAAGGGGCCAACAGAAGATGAGATGGTCGGATGGCATAACAGACTCAGTGGACATGAGTTTAAGCAAACTCCAGGAGATAGTGAAGGGTAGGTAGCCTGGAATGCTGCAGTTCATGGGGTCACAAAAAGTCAGACACGACATAGTGACTCAACAATAACCCAATCTTCTATACTTTTTGATTGCATTTATATGAAATTCTAGAAGTGGCAGCAATAAATAACAATATTGCTACCTCTGAGGGGTGAAGGGTAAGAGAATTCACTGTAGAGGAGAACTTCTCTGAGGTTACAGAAATGTCGAGTAGCTTGATAAGGATATGATTACCATGGAAGTGTGCATTTGAAAGCCCACTGAAATGTGACAAGATCTGTACATCTTAGGACATTTCAATGTTATCCACATTTAAAAAAAAAAACTCTTAGTTAAGGAGAATAGAATTCTCATACATCCTAGAGAGAATCTGATTATGATTACTAACATACAGTTAATTATGGACATCTATTCAGTAAGTTTCATATAAAATCAATCACAGTTAAGAGAGTTTAATTAATGTATTTTTAACAGGGATCCAATTAAAAATTATATTTAAAATGTTGATAGAGGTACTTGAATGGTTTATCATTATATATAAAAAATTATAAAAATGCATTTCCAATGCTACTTTCTAGTGGTTTCCAAAATGTAATTTTGTCTCAAGCCCCATGAAGATGTAACAAGTAATGACTGACACTGATTTAGCATATAGTTCATTCATATTTATGATAATGATAAAAGCTGTCATTTGTTATGACACCATATGCCAGACACTAGATGAAGTTATACTTCATTTAATTCTTAGTCTAATCCTTAGTTACAGAAAAAAAATGTGTAATATTTTAGTTAAATAATTTCCCCAAATTCCAACTACTTATATTGAACATAAACAGAATCTAACTAGAGCCTGCCTTATTTTAGATTTAAATATTGTGCATTACTGCCTACTATGATAATGCAAGAATTTATTGATATTACAGTGATAATTAATTAGATCTAATTAATATCCTCCATAAACATATAAGTAAAAATAGAAAAGTGTATGTAATGAAAACCATAAAAAAGCTAGAACAGTCCACATTTACTAAAACGTCTTTAAAATGTGTTCCAATTGATATACAATATATTAGAATATCTTTTCTATAACCTTTAAATTCTTTCAATTTCAAGTAGCCTGAAAGGTGAGACAGGACAGTTAACGTAATTCTGCAACTGAATACAAGCATATTTGAAAGTGTAATTTTTTTCTTTATAAAATGAAATATCTTGGTTCAAAGATATTTAGTTCACATATTAAATATACACCTTAATTTCTGAGTCAATCACTGAATATACTACATACTTTATAAAATACATGTTAAGCATTCTTTTTGAAAAACATTTGAGAATACTTCTAGAAATATATGCTCTTGGTAGGTGCACTCAGTGTCGTATACGTAGAGAAGGCTTTTTACATTTGCAATGAGAAATAAGTTTAAAGCATTATATCAGCAATATTAATAATACCTGAAGCTATAGAAAACGAGAAAACAGCCCAAAGCCATTGGAAGTTACATGCATTAATTAAATTTGATTTATTTTTGTCATCATAGTAACAATGGATAAATTTCTGCTGTACTTTTCTGTATAGATGAATCTTTAAAACACAGAACCAAAAAAGAAATTACACAAAGTACATAGAATATTATACCATTTAATTTACAATGCCCATGAGTTAATAAATATAAAGATGCAGTTATATATATAAATGTATATAAAGTGCTAAATTGTATTTGGTAAAACTATAAAGAAAACGAAGTTAATAGATAATATAAAATTCAGTAGTGAGGAGCTTTGGCTGGAATGGAGAGGAATGTCACATTGAGGCACATGTAAAATTTATTTTTCACAGTAGGTGGTTTTTAAATTAGTGCTTATTTTATTGTTTAAGTGGAATATATACTTGATGTCAATATATCTGATATATCTTGTAATACCAATCCAAAAATAGTACAATTATTTTAATTTATCCATATATTAATAGATATATATGAATGTGTGCTCATGTCCAGTTGATAAGTTGTATCTGACCCTTTGAGACCCCATGGACTCATAGCCTATAGCTGTCAGGCTCCTCTGTCCATGGGATTTCCCATGCAAGAACACTGGAGTCGGTTGCCATTTGCTTCTCCAGGGGAATCTTCCTGACCCAGGGGACAAACCTATCACTCTTGTTTCTCCTGCACTGGCAGAAAATTCTTTACCACTGAGTGACCAGGAAAGCCCTATATGCATGCATACATGTACATATACACATCTTCATTCATTATCTCAAATTATGTTCTAACTACCAAGTAAGCACAATTTTCATAGTTTTGTTTATCAGTGTCATCCACTAAGGGATTTACAATTTGTGTTTTTATAAAACTTTCTCTATTTCAAAGTCGTAGTTATGTTTTCCTACTTTTCATTTAAGGTTTAATTTTCATCTTCCACAAACTGGAAATGCTTGTTGCTTATGGTTCGGAGGTAGATAAATTTTCATTTTGAGAGTTAGATGACATACCTCTGTTGAACTGTGTGTCCCTTCTCCCCACTAGCCTACAAATAACATTGACTTGTGACAATTTGATTGTGTGGTTTTCAAAGGATGGAATTTGTATAAACACATTTTTTTTTGTGCCAAATTTCAATGTGCTTTCATATGTCATCAATGCTAGTATATTTTGCTTCATGTGTGTGAAAAATGATATGAATTTTTTTTTTAATTTACTGTCCTCTATATAGTCAAATATACGTTTTTCTTGTGTTCTTTGAAACACTTTTGTTATTACTAACTTTTTGGTCTGCTTCATATAATGTTTCTGAGAGAAATCCATTACCAGTTTTATTCATGCTTAGGTTTTTGCTTATTTTTTAAGATCTTTTATTTTATTTTATTTTTTTAATTTTTAATTTTATTTTATTTTTAACTTCACAATATTGTATTGGTTTTGCCAAATATTGAAGTGAATCCACCACAGGTATACATGTGTTCCCCATCCTGAACCTTCCTCCCTCCTCCCTCCACATACCATCCCTCTGGGTCGTCCCAGTGCACTAGCCCCAAGCATCCAGTATTGTGCATCGAACCTGGACTGGCGACTTGTTTCATACATGATAGTATACATGTTTCAATGCCATTCTCCCAAATCTTCCCACCCTCTCCCTCTCCCACAGAGTCCATAAGACTGTTCTCTTTTGCTGTCTTGTATACAGGGTTTTTGTTACCATTTTTCTAAATTCCATATATATGTGTTAGTATACTGTATTGGTGTTTTTCTTTCTGGCTTACTTCACTCTGTATAATAGGCTCCAGTTTCATCCATCTCATTAGAACTGATTCAAATGAATTCTTTTTAATGGCTGAGTAATACTCCATTGCATATATGTACCATAGCTTTCTTATCCTAAGATATTTCATTAGGTGCATACGAGCTCCATGTTACTTCACTCTGATAATACAAGGTGGTGGTTTAGTCACTAAGTCATTTCTGACTCTTGATACCCCATGAACTCCACCCTGCCAGATTCTTTCTCCATGGGATTCTCCAGGCAATAATACTGGAATGGGTTGCCATTTCCTTCTCCAGGGGATCTTTCTGATTCAGGAATCAAACCCAGGTTTCCTGCCTTGCAGGTAGATTCTTTACTGGCTAAGATAAGAGGGAAGATCCTGATGGCACAAAATACATGTTGATATGGGCTGACTTTCTTACCATCCTGCTAGCTAAATGATTTACAGTATATTTTTTTCTGACACTAGCATAGTTCTGCCAGATTTATTTTGGTTATAATTGTCTATGATTTATTGTATCTTCTTATTTTAGAAACTTCTATATCTTTATATTTCATCATGTGCCTATTATGAGTAGCATAAAGATGATATATTTTTTATTTCACCATGGTATGGTAATGTTGTTTGTTTATCATATTTATGACACTTTGGTTATTTATATATATATATGTAATACATATATATTTACCATTTTATTATGCACTTCAAATTTGTCCTAATTTTTCTGTTTTTAGCTCTTTGCAATTTTACATTCCAGTAGATTGCTTAAGGTTTTATTCCTATTATATTTCCCCTCTAATTTTACATTTGTATGCTAATTTTTTAAAATCTGCAAACATTAACATGCTCATGTAACTCCAGAAAATCTAAAAACAATCAGAGTCTTTATTTTTTTCCCAAACATTTAAACAAATTTTAAATGATTTAATTCCAATCAGCTCACACAACTTTACACCTGTAAGTTATGGTAATGCTGTGATGATGCCTGTGATTTTGTTAATCCATAAAATTTGACATATTATGTTATTAAAGAGTCAGTGTTCTCATGTGTACCTTTGTCTTTGTTATTGTTTCTAATTGAGTCTTAGACCTTCCTTTTGAGATAATTTTCTTTCTAAAAAATTTCAAAATAACAACGTTAACCTACTTAACTTTAGTTATTTTAGTTTCCATTCCTCACTTATCAGAGTCGTTGAGGTTAAGGTGATCTGAAATGACATGTAAGAAGCATCACGTACACAGTTTCTGATGGGTAACACTTTCACTCTGTCTACCAAGAACTAAAGGTAAAACAGAAGATTTATCCTTTGTTTACCTTTTACTTATTTGACACAATGTTAGTGTGTGTGTGTACTGGTACACCCTACATAAGTGTCATGTAGTGTAGCTTTAACTTCTTTGGGAGTATTTTATCATACTGAAAACAGAACTACATGATATACTCATGATTTAAAAGGAACACTGGCAGATGAAAGGAGGTGAGGGTTAAGTTCAAAGTACTATTTAGAAAGCTATTGCCATACTCTAGTGGGGAATGATGGTTGTTTGGACAGGGGTAGGAGTGATGGAAATGGGAAGAAGTTATTGCCTCATGGATATATTTTAAAGTTAAGCTAACCGTAGTGTTTGAGTCTCACCTGCAGAGGTACAGGTCAGCAGTGGCCTACTGCAGGAGAAGGGGCTCTGGGTGCAACAGACCAGGGTATGACATAAACCCTCTTGGAGGAGGTCACCATTAACCCTACCATAGAACCGCCAGAACTTACACAGGCCTAGGGAAACAGACTCTTGGAGGGCACAAAGAAGACCCTGTGCACACCAGGACCCAGGAGAAACGAGCAGTGACGCCATAAGAGACTGACCCAGACTTGCCTGTGAGTGTCCAGGAGTCTCTGGCAGAGGCGTGTGTCAGTGGTGGCCTGCTGCAGGGTCGGGGACACTGAGTATAGCAGTGCATGTATGGGACCTTTTGAAAGAGGTCACCATTATCTTCAGTAACTACACCATAGTTTGGTCTCAGGTCAAACAGGGAGGGAACACATCCCTACACATCAACAGAAAATTGGATTAAAGATTTACTGAGCATGGCCTGGCCCATCAGAAGAAGACCCAGTTTCCCCCTCAGTCAGTCTCTCCCATCAAGAAGCTTCCATAAGCCTCTTATCCCTATCCTTCTAAGGGCTGACAGAATGAAAATCACAATCATAGAAAACTAACCAAACTGATCACATGGACCACAGCCTAGTTTAACTCAATGAAACTATGAGCCATGTGGAAAAGGGCCACCCAAGATGGATGGGTCATGGTGGAGAATTCTGACAAAATGTGGTCCACTGGAGAAGGGAATAGCAAACCACTTCAGTATTCTTGCCTTGAGAATCTCATGAACAGTATGAAAAGGCAAAAAGGGCACTAAAAGATGAAATCTCCCTGCCGGTAGGTGTGCAATATGCTACCGGAGATCAGTGGAGAAATAACTTCAGAAAGAATGAAGAGAGGAAGACAAAGCAAAACCAACACTCAGTGGTGGATGTGACTGGTTATGGAGGTAAAGTCTGATGATGCAAAGAGCAATATGTCACAGGAGCCTGGAATGTTAGGTCCATAAATCAAGGCAAATTGGAAGTGGTCAAACAGGAGATCAGCAAGAGTCAACATTCACGTTTTAGGAATCAGTGAAATAAAATGGACTGGAATGGATGAATTTAACTCAGATGACCATTATATCTACTACTGTGGGCAAGAATCCCTTAGAAGAAATGGAGTAACCATTATAGTCAACAAAAGAGTCTGAAATGCAGGACTTGGATGCAATCTCATAAATGACAGAATGATCTCTGTTCATTTCCAAGGCAAACCATTCAGTATCACAATAATCCAAGTCTATACCCCCGACCAGTAATGCTGAAGAAGCTGAACGGTTCTATGAAGATCTATAAGACCTTCTAGAACTAACACCCAAAAAAGATGTCCTTTTCATTATTGGGGACTGGAATGCAAAAGTAGGAAGTCAAGAGATACCTGGAATAACAAGCAAATTGGGCCTTGGTGTACAAAATGAAGCAGGACAAAGACTAAAAGAGTTTTGCCAAGAGAACACACTGGTCATAGCAAACACCCCCTTCCAAGAACACAAGAGGACTCTACACATGGACATCACCAGATGGTCAATATTGAAATCAGATTGATGATATTCCTTGCAGCCAAAGATGGACAAGCTCTATACAGTCAGCAAAAACAAGACCAGGAGCTGACTCTGGCTCAGACCATGAACTCCTTATTGCCAAATTCAGACTTAAATTGAAGAAAGCAGGGAAAACCACTACACCATTCAGGTATGACCTAAATGAAATCCCTTATGACTATAAAGTGGAAGTGACAAATAGATTCAAGGGATAAAATCTGATAGAGTGCCTGAAAAATTATTGAAAGAGGTTCCTGACATCATATAGAGGCAGTGATGAAGACCATCCCCAAGAAAAAAGAAATGCAAAAACGCAAAATGGTTGTATGAGGAGGCCTTACAAATAGCTGAGAAAAGAAGAGAAGCAAAAGGCAAAAGAGAAAAAGAAAGATATATCCATTTGAATGCAGACTTCCAAAGAATATCAAGGAGAAATAAGAAAGCCTTCCTCTGTGATCAATGCAATAAAATAGAGGAAAACAATAGAATGAAAAAGACTAGAGATCTCTTCAAGAAAATTAGAAATACTAAGGGAACATTTAATGAAAGATGAGCACAATAAAGGACAGAAATAGTATGGACCTAACAGAAGCAGAAGGTATTAAGAAGAGGTGGCAAGAATACACAGAAGACCTATACAAAAAAGATCTTCATGACCCAGATAACCACCATGGTGTGATCACTCACCTACAGCAAGACATCCTGGAATGTGAAGTCAAGTGGGCCTTAGGAAGCATCTCTACTAATAAAGCCAGTGGACGTGTGATAGAATTCCAGTTGATCTAGCTCAAATCCTAAAAGATGATGCTGTGAAAGTGCTGCACTCAATACGCCAGCAAATATGGGAAACTCAGCAGTGGCCACAGTACTGGAAAAGGTCAGTTATCATTTCAATCCCAAAGAAAGGCAATGCCAAAAAATGTTCAAACTACTGCACAATTGCATTCATCTCACACACTAGCAAATTAATACTCAAAATTCTCCAAGCCAGCATTCCACAGTATAGTATGTGAACCACAAACTTCCATATGTTCAAGGTGGATTTAGAAAAGGCAGAGGAACCAGAGATCAAATTGCCAACATCCATTGGATCATCAAAAAAGTAAGACGATTTCAGAAAAACATCTACTTCTGCTTTATTGACTATACCTTTGACTGTGTGGATCACAATAAACTATGTAAAATTCTGAAAGAGATGGGAATACCAGACCACCTGACCTGCCTCCCTGAGAAATCTGAGTGCAGGTCAAGAAGAAACAGTCAGAACTGGACATGGAACAACAGACTGGTTCCAAATCAGGAAAGGAGTACGTCAAGGCTGTATGTTATCACCCTGCTTATTTAACTTATATGCAGAGTACATCATTCGAAATATTGGACTGGATGAAGCACAAGCTGGAATCAAGATTGCCAAGAGAAATATTAATAACTTTAGATATGCAGATGTCACCACACTTATGGCAGAAAGTGAAGAAGAACTAAAGAGCTTCTTGATAAAAGTGAAAGACCAGAGTGTAAAAGTTGGCTTAAAGCTCAGCAATTCAGAAAACTAAGATCATGGCATCTGGTCCCATCACTTCATTGCAAATAGATGAGGAAACAATGGAAACAGTGAGACTTTATTTTCTTTGGGTCCAAAATCACTGCAGATGGTGACTGCAGCCATGAAATTAAGAAACACTTGCTCCTTGGAAGAAAATCTCTGACAAACCTAGAGAGCATAGGTTTGAAGAGCAGAGACATTACTTTCCTGACAAAGTTTCCTCTAGTCAAAGCTATGGTTTTTCCAGTGGCCATGTATGGATGTGAGATTTGGACTATAAGGAAAGCTGAGCACTGAAGAATTGATGCTTTTGACCTTGGTGTTGGATGAGACTCTTGAGAGTCCCTTGGACTGTAAGGAGATTCAACTAGTCGATCCTAAATGAACTCAGTGCTGAATGTTCACTGGAAGGACTGATGTTGAAACTGAAACTCCAATACTTTGGCCACCAGATGCAAAGAACTGACTCACTGGAAAAACCCTGATGCTGGGAAAGACTGAAGGAAGGTGGAAAAGGGGACGACAAAGGATGAAATGGTTGGATGGCATCACCGACTTGATGGCCATGAGTTTGAGTAAGCTCTGGGAGTTGGTGATGGACAGGGAAGCCTGGTGTGCTGCAGTTCATGGGGTCTCAAAGAGTGGGACACGACTGAGTGACGGAACTGAACTGACCTGATATAATTGTTTGAGTTATTTGAGTTTCTCTTGAATAAACTAATATGTTCTACTTATTTTAGAATTTGATACTGAGTTTGGGATAGTGCAATTAGTAATGTCTCAGTGTATTGACATATTAGGTAAACAACAACAACAATAAAATGTATTAAATGTTATAACTGCTTGATGAGCCTCCTCCTTATATGTAGAATCCAAGAGATTTGAATGGAATTGACTGCAAGTGAAAATAAATATGTGAATCTTGAAAGTCTTGAGCCAATACAAACAATTCCATACCTTTTGTCATACTAAGCAGTTAAATTATGGGCACATTTCATGTACTAAATACAGTTTTTAAAGAAAGTGAATGGAGACTAGTTTAAATTAAATAAAGCAGCATCTTATTATCCAAAGTGACAATTTATTGCACCCTGAATGAGGCTGAGTGTGTACCAAATTAAGGTGGCATTCACCCTATTAACATACTAAAAGTTAACATAGTACTAGTTGCTTGTTACTATAATATAGCAACCTTAAGTCAACATATGATAAAAGGGAATGCAGAAAAAAATACAATGAAATGGAGATAAGAGTCCTGATAAAGGTAAGTCTGAAGCTCAATTTATCTATGGAATATTCAGATAAATGAGTCAATAAATTTATTTTAAGTCTTAGAAAAAAATTGAACTACTTTTTGATATTTTGAAGTAATCTATCATATGGCTATAGGTAGCTAATACACTGACCCTTGCATGTATAAATAAAAATTTCAGAAAAGTATTTTATTGTATTACTTTTGATCATTGGTTAAAAGAGACGCCAATTTTTTTTATGTGTTATCCTCTCTGTAGGCTAAGGTATAAGGTCTCATTATGAACCTTTTTGTGCAAAAGGAAATTGCTAATATGAACACATTGTGGAAGACAACTTTTATGTATCAAAATAAGCACATTTACAACAACAAAAGAATGTGAAGTAACCAAAGGGACTTAAAACCACCCACTCTTCAGTAACAAGGCTTTATGTTGTTAGCTGCAGCTGCTAACAAAAATTAACTTCAGATTAAAAGGAAACAAGGAATGAGTTCATAAAATCTAAATTTAATTTCCATTGCCCGCAGTTAACAATTGGATTAAATTTGAAATTTGTGTATCCTAATCTTTGAATATGTTTGAATAAGAATTGAGGACAAAAAAACAAGAAATATTCAATGAATTTAAAAAAAAAGTATACATTGCTTTCTGGACTGCAATTATGTACATAATGTGAGAGAAATGTGAAATAGGAAACTAAGGCAAATTTTCCTATCAATGCACAAATCATGCAGTTGCTTTTGTTGTTGCTTAAACTGTGAACTCTGGAGACATCAGAACCTTTGAACTCATTAGATATATGAATAAATAAGCATCTCCCTGAATTTGACTCTTTTGCAAATAACATCATCTTGCAAACAATTAATAAAAAAAGAGTCCCATTTTGGTATATTGATCAGGTACAATGAATTCTCACATTTAATGAACAGAACAAGCAGAAGTAGAATATTTTAGGTAAACTGGGAAATGCACAGTGATCATTGCAATGTGTAGTGAATGATGTAGTTGTTGCGTAATTAAGGTGGGCTGAGAAATGAAGACAAATAATATTCATGAACTTAACAAAATTTTATTAACCCAGTTTTATGTGTCAGGGAATTTACTAAGAATTTGGGAGTACTCTAATAAACAAAGATAAAATAGACCTGATTTTAGATTTGAGATGTTCACAATGTAGTATAGGTGAACAATATTAGAATAAAATATAAGTGGTATATTTACAACTATGAGAGTATAAGTGATGAACATTATTTTAAGGTCTACATAGAGTATAGAAGATAAGGAGCTACAAAATATGCCTGAGAAACTGAGAAAGATTTCAAAGACTCGTGATTTTTGAAATAGTTCTTGAAAGAAAATAATTGTTTGTAAAGCAGCAAAAAATGAAAAGAAATATTTAAGAGATGAAAGAATTATAAAACTATTGAAAGGACATGGCCTACTTGAGGGTCTGTGGCTAAAATTGTGATATACGTTTTTCAGAGGATTAAGCTGAGAGCAGACCAAATATTATAAACAAAAGCCACATAACAACAGCAAAATTCTGTAAAGCAATTATCCTCCAATAAAAAATAAATTAAAAAAAAAGAGAGAGAAAGACACAAGGGGGGAAAAAGCCACATATGCCCTGCTGCTGCTGCTGCTAAGTTGCTTCAGTTGTGTCAGACTCTGTGAGACCCCATAGACGGCAGCCCACCAGGCTCCCCCGTCCCTGGGATTCTCCAGGCAAGAACACTGGAGTGGGTTGCCATTTCCTTCTCCAATGCATGAAAGTGAAAAGAGAAAGTGAAGTCGCTCAGTCGTGTCCGACTCCCAGCGACCCCATGGACCGCAGCCCACCAGGTTCCTCCATCCATGGGATGTACTCCAGTACTCTTGTCTAGAAAGTAGGGTGCCATTGCCTTCTCCACATATGCCTTACATGAAGTTTATTTCTCCATCAGGATGTGTGTATGTATATGAGTGAGTGTGTGCATATGTGTATGCCCATGAGAGTAGTTATTGATAGAACCATGATACAAATCAAATTGTTAAATACAACAATGCTTCTTGAATTTAATTTACATTAGAATCACATAGGTCAGTGGTTCTCAAACATTAGTATGCATGAAAATCATCTAGAAGGCCTGATAAAACCCAAGACACTGGGCTGCAGTTTCTAATTCATGGAGGGCCCAGATATTTGGTCAAACATCATTCTGTGTGATTTTGTGAGGCTGTCTTTGTATAAGATTAGCATTTAAATTGTGAGACTGAGTAAAGTAGATTTGTTCTCATTATGTGAGTGGGCTTTGTCCAATCAGTTGAAGACCTGAATAGAACCAAAGGCTGACTTTCCCTCTAATAAGAGAGAATTATCTTGCCCAATGATCTTTGAGGCACTGGTTCTGGTTGTGGCAAGAAAGGTTGACATAGGACAGGGGATCTGAGGATTTTAGACTTGCCAACCTCAATAGCTGCGTGAGCCAACATTAACCAATCCTCATAATAAATATCCTTTTTGGTTCTGATGGAGAAGGAAATGACAATCCACTCCAGTAGGCTTTCCTGGGAAATCCCATGGACAGAGGAGCCTGGTGGACTATAGTCCAAGAGGTCACAAGGGTCAGACATGACTTAGTGACTAAACAAGAACATGAAAACCCCAGAGCTTCCAAATATTAACTTTTATATTCAGCATCTGCATAGACTTACTTAACATACTTGGTTGCCTTATGGCCATCAGAATTCTTTCCTGCCCACCTGTCTTTAGTTTGCTTCCTGATATTTGTGGCTTGCCTCAACAATTCCCAACTTACTGTGACATTAGAACACTATTTCAGTGGGTTAATTCTATTTTATTAAAATTTAATGAGGGTAAATAGCATACTTACTTAATACATTATTGGGCTTCCCTTGTGGCTCAGCTGGCAAAGAATCCGCCTGCAATGCAGGAGACCTGGGTTTGATCCCTGGGTTGGGAAGATCCTCTGGAGAAGGGAAAGGCTACTCACTCCAGTATTCTGGCCTGGAAAATTCCATGGAGTGCATAATCCATGGGGTCACAAAGAGTCGGACACAACTGAGTGACTTTCACTTTGTTTCTGAATACTGTTTGTTCTGCTGTGCATAGTCACTTGGTCATGTCCGACTCTGAGACCCCATGAACTACAGCCTGCCAGACTCCTCTGTCCATGGGAATTCTCCAGGCAAGAATACTGGAGTGGGTTGCCATACTCTCCTCCAGGGGATTTTTCTCAAGCCAGGGATAGAACCCAGGTATCCTGCATCGGAGGCAGATTCTTTACCATCTGAGCCACTATTTTGAGAGCAGAATGCATGCTAACCTTTACTCATCCTTCATCTTCAGACTCAATCCAAGCATTCTACTCTCTATGAAATATTCCCTGGTCCTCATAAAGAGATTAAGCCACCACGTTTTCATGTTTCTCTAGTCCCCAGAAAAACTTATCCTCACAGTAATTATCCATAATGCAATTATTCAGCTACCTTGTCTTTTACATTAGACTCTTAAATTCCTCAAAGACAAAATAATCCCTCTATATGATTAGCCCCAAAAATACTACACTCCCTAGCAGGTATCATTTATTACTACATTCTGATTGAGTCAGTTAATGCATTCTTTAGAACACAGATGATAAAGTACACCATTGCAAAGTACTAGAATGGCAGCCAAGGAAGTAGAACATTCCAAGAGGAAAGAAGATGATTAACACAGTCAGATATCACAAAGAAATCAGGGAGATAAGAAATGAAGACTATTCATTGAACTTCGCTATTACGAAGTGATGAACACAGTGGCGTTTCTGAAAAGCAGTTAGAATAAAAATATACATTATCCTGAACTGAGGCATTAACAAGGAAATCCAGGGAGGTGAGAGCTAGTCATTTGAAAAAACATGTTAAGAACTACTTATTGAGTGCCTACTAGTGCCTTTATTTTACTGAGGAATCATATAAAAGGAAAAGTAAGCCATGACATACAAATTAGAAAGAGTATTTATTATCCTATTAAAAAGTTCTCCCAAATTTTACAGACATTTTAGGGTCATGGGACACAGAATTCTAAAGATTCCAGCATATGATTCCTGTCCCTCGATCATTCAACTAGACGTTAACTTGGGTCCTGTTACGAAGGAATTCTGCAGATGTAACTGAAGTCTCAAGGCAGGTGACCTTAATGTACAAAGATTATTGGGGTGGGCCTGATTCAGTCAGGTGAAAAACCACTGAAAGCAGAGACTTTCTCCAGATGGCAGCAGAAGAGACAATTAAAGAGATTCAGACATAAGAAGGACTTGTCACACTATTGCTTGCTTGAAGAAGAAATTCAGGCAGCTTCTAAAAGGAGAAATCTCTCCCAGCTAAGATCCAGGAAAAAAAGTAGCCCTCCTACCTACATCCTCAATGAAGTGGATCCTGCCAGTGAGGGAAATGAGCATGAATTCAGATTCTTCCCTGGAGCCTTTAGATAAGAGACCACCAGCCCAGCTGACACAAAACTTCAGTCTTTCCAGATTTAAAGCAGAGGACTAAGTTGAACCCTCCTGGACTTCTGACCTACAGAAATCATGTGACTATTTGTTACCCACCAACAGAAAAGCAATAGAAGTTACCAAATAGTTCTATTATGGATTACATTGTTAGCTGTAACAGAAATGTTCCGCAGTTATTTATCAAGAAAGTCCTCTGCCCTGAGAACTGTGATACGTGTAACGAACGAGACACCACTTTCTATTCCCCTGACCAAAGACATATATATTGAACTTATTTGATTCCTGGTGTATTCTTTAAGACGGTGAAAATAGTCTTATGTCACAGAATGAATTTTCAAAATAATAAGATAAATCTCAACCAGTTAAAATACCTGACGAGTACTTGGGTTCAATGAACATCAGCTGACACAGAATGAACACAGATCTAGGAATAAAAATATTCAAATTTATATGAGTCTCTCTCTCTTTCTTTTTTTTTATAAAGCAAGAATAATATGTTTGTTTGGTTTTTTTCTATTTCACAGAGATTGTTCTTAGAATGACTTGGCTGTAAAGCACAACATACAAGTGAAAATAGCTGCTACATGTTTAGCTACAGCAGTAAACTGTTACTGAAGTTGAAGCTCCAATTCTTCTGGCCACCTCTTTGAGGTCAAGAGCCAACTCATTGGAAAAGACCCTGATACTGGGAAAGATTGAGGGCACAAGGAGTTGGGGCAACAGGATGAGATGATTAGATAACACCACTGACTCAGTGGACGTGAATTTCAGCAAACTCTGGGAGATAGTGGAGGGCAGGATTAAATGGTTGGGTGGCATCACTGACTTAATGGACATGAGTTTGGGAAAGCTCTGGGAGATGGTGAGGGACAGGGAGGCCTGGTGTGTTGCAGTCCATGGGATCACGAAGAGTTGGACACAACTTAGGAACTGAACAACAACAAGTAAAAAAGATAATCATAGACCAGACCCAAGATTCCTGCCTTTCTTGCATGACTGGGCAACTGAATAATCACTGTGACCTACAAACCACAGGATGAAAGAAGGCAGATCAAACACCATGTAATTAACAGTTGCATTGCATCTGAGCCCCACCTGCATGCTCAATGGATGCCCAGCTGTGGCACCCTCAACCTCCACATGGTCTTCGAGCATAAGGCCTGTTCACCTGAAGAAAGAGGCAAGACTTTTGGAGTTGTTCCTTTTTTTTCCTTTTGCACAAAGGTGCTTTGCTCCTGTTCTCTCTTAAATCAAGTGCATCGCTTCATCTGCCCAGAGGAAGAACATTTCTCTTGCTGCCACAAGCCCCTAGGTAGTGGGTAGGCTATTTTAAAGCATTAACTTCTAATTATAATTCCATAGAGCAACAGTCTCCTCAAAATTGTTACATTAAGATTTTTAAAAATTTGATTTCAGCTCTTGAAAGACAATGTCAAGAGAATGAGGAGATATGACAAAGTTTGGGATAAAATATTTGCAAAAGACACATCTGATAAATTAGTTATCCCCCAAAAATGCCAAGAGTTCTTAAACTTAAATGTTAAGAAAACAAACAACATGATTTAAAAAATGGGCCAAAGATCTTAATAAATACTTCACCAAAGAAAACACACACATGATGTAACCCTATGAAAAGATGCCCCACATATATAACATCAGAAAAAATGCAAGTTAAAACAATATGCCAATATGTATCTATTGGAGTGGTGCTAATCCAGGGAATAATGACACCAGCAAATGCTAGTTAGAATGTGGAACAATGGGAACTCCTATTCATTCATACCTGGTGGGTATTCAAAATGGCACAGGCACTTCAAAAGACATTATTAATTTCTTATAAAATTAAACATACTCTAACCATATGATCCAGGGATTGCAAAGTTTGGTATTTACCCAAAGGAGCTGAAAACATCTGTCCACCCAAAAACCTACACATGTATAGTTATAGCAGCATTATTTCATCATTGCCAAAACTTGGAGACGACCAAGATGTTCTTCCGTAGATAATGGGTAAACAAACTGGTGCAGGCTGACAATTTCATATTACTGAGTGCAAAAAGAAATGCATTATCAAAACTGGAACAGACATGGAAGATTTGAACAGACTTCAATCTATATTACTAAGTGAAAGAAGCCAACCTAAAAGTCCACGTACCATATGATTCCAACTATATAATGTTCTAGAAAAGGCAAAACTATGGAGTCAATAAAAAGATAGGTGGTTACCAGGGGTAGAGATGCGGAGAGATGAACAGATGGAGCACAGAACATTGCAGTGCAGCCAAAACATTCTATATGATATTATGTTAGTGGGTATGTGCCATTATGCATTTGTCCAAAACCATAGAATAATAAGAGTTAACCCTACAACAAACTGTAGACATTGGTTGATTATGATGTGTCAGTGCAGGCTCATCAGTTGTAACAAATGCATCACTCTGGTGGGGGATATTGATAGTGGAGGAAGCTAAGCATGTATAGGTGCAAAAGATACATAGGAAATTGTTGTCCATTTCTCTGAATTTTGCTAAACCTAAAATGCACTAACAAAAAGTACAGCCTTTTAAAATGTCCTGTTGAAAAAGTATCCAATATGAAATATACCATAAAATACTTTTCTGACATCGCTCCTGTTAATGCTTACAAACAATTGTATGTTGAAGAGCTCTCAACTCTATTTAATAGGCACTTAGGCCGAGCCATCAGTGAGTGAGTGTGCACTTTTCTAAATACAGTCTCCCAGTATAGCTATAAAATCTTAACTAGGGCCCATTCTTTCTACATACCTGTTTATGATTAGGATTAAATTATATTTTAGTAATGCTCATTGAGGTGTCTCTAAGGCTTCTTTATTACCAACTATAAAATTTATGATATTATGATTTACTGTACTGTTTTACTTAGTAGATGTGTATTAACTCATTTCCCATATGAAACCTACCAATTAGTAAAAAAAAAAAAAAAAAAGAAAGAAAGAAAGTACATACCTAAGATGCTACTTTAGTAAAAATTAACATTTCCTTTGGTTTCATTTGGTAATGATCGCAAATAATATACTTTTTATGATACATTTGAACTCATGTGTATTTACAAAGTAGTTTTGCCTTGATGCAAATATTATATGGGTTGAGATGAGATTTAAGTGAACGAAAGTAAAGTTTCTGATCAAAATACCTCTGGAGTTGAATTTGATGTTATTCTAAAATAAGTCCTTATTGTTTCTGACAAGCAAGTATTCTCTCCAGGGATTCTCCCCTTCCATCATCTATACATGGAGCCTGATCGCAAGAATAACTATACAATACTTTTGGAAACTTTTCAATATCTCCATCGCATCTGCTTCAATTTATCAATCCATTTATTCCTTTATTTTTAAAACTAATTTTAAATGAGGCTTTATCATATGGCAGTTATTTTATTGTTCTTGGTAAGTAAGCACATGCAATTCTAGAACTATTCTGGCCATTTTGAAAATGAAAATTAACCAGAATGATAACAAATGAATCCACTTATGTATTATTTATAATGCTCATTTAAAAGTAATTAGCAAATCCTTATTTTCAAAGAGAAATGCTATATTGAAAAAATGATCTAAATGGAAACCACTTGAGTTGATTTTTGAGATGAACACATGAAAAATCAGGTAGAATAGAAAAGGCTGGAGCAGCTTTACTGTTTTGTGATACAAGACATTATACAAGTGCATAAACCAACAATGAGCTATCACCTCACATCTAATAGAATGATCATGATCAAAAAAGTATGGAATATTAAATATTGGTAACAATATAGACTAACTAGGACACTCATATAGTGCCGCTGTGAATGTAAAATGTAGTCACTTTGGAAAACAGTCTGGCAATTCATCAAAGATTTAAACATAGTTTCTATATGACTCTGCAGTCCCACTCTTAGGGAAATACCCAAGAGAAATGAAAAGTCATTCACACAAAAACATCCATATCAATGCTTATGACAACATTCTTCAAATTAGGCAAAAAGTGGAAACAACCCAAATGTCTATCAAGTGGTGAATGGATACATAAAATCCAGTATATTCAAATAAAGGAAAGCTTTTTACCAGTAAGGAAGAATGAAACACTGATACATACAATGTAAATGAACTTTGAAAATAATGCAATAAGTGAAATAAGCCAGTCACAAAGAACTACATGTTATATGATTGTTTTATACTAGATGCCAATTAAAGGAAAAACTATTGCTGTAGACTGAATGTTTCCCGCCCCCCTCCCTAAATTCAGAGTGAAACACTCATGAGGGAGATTAGATCCCTTATAAAAGAGATCGCAGAGAGATCCCTTGCTCTTGCAGCATGTGAGTACACCACCAGAAGACAGAAAGTGTGTTCTCACCAGGCACCAAATCTGTTGGCCCCTTGATCTTGGACTTCCAGCCTCCAGAATTGTGAGAAATAAATGTTTGCTGTTTAAGAACTAGGTTTATGACATACTGTTACAGCAGCCTAAACAGAAAAGACATCTATAAAAACAGATGCTAGAATGGTGGCTCCTTGGATTGAGGCATGGGCAAGAGGGATTAGAGCATGATGACTAAGGACACAGGATTTCTTTCTGAATTAGTCAATGCATTCTAAAATCCATTGTGACAACTGATGGATAACTGAATATACTAATAGTCATAGAGTATACACTATAAAAAGGTAAATCATATGGTATGTAAAGTATTTCTAAATGAAACTTGAATATTTTGTAAAATTTCTTATATTTTCTGAGGGCAGAAGAAAGAGTATAATTTCATTTTATATGAGAGTTCCAAAAAAACATCTACTTCTGCTTTATTGACTATGCCAAAGCCTTTGACTGTGTGGATCACAATACACTGTAGAAAATTCTGAAAGAGATGGGAATACCAGAACACCTGACATGGCTCTTCAGAAATCTGTATGCAGGTCAGGAAGCAACAGTTAGAACTGGACATGGAACAATAAACTGGTTCCGAATATGAAAAGGAGTATGTCAAGGCTGTATATTGTCACTGTGCTTATTTAATTTGTATGCAGAGTACATCATGAGAAACGCTGTACTGCATGAAGCACAAGATGGAATCAAGATTGCCGGGAGAAATATCAGTAACCTCAGATATGCAGATGACACCACCCCTATGGCAGAAAACAAAGAACTAAAGAGCCTCTTGATGAAAGTGAAAGAGAAGAGTGCAAGAGTTGGCTTAAAACTCAACGTTCAGAAAACTAAGATCATGGCATCCAGTTGCATCACTTCATGGCAAATAAATGGGGAAACAGTGACAGACTTTATTTTTTTAGGCTCCAAAATCAGTGCAGATGGCGACTGCAGGCATGAAATTAAAAGACTCTTACTCCTCAGAACAGCATATTAAAAAAGCAGAGACATTGCTTTGCCAACAAAGGTCCATCTAGTCAAGGCTATGGTTTTTCCAGTAGTCGTGAGAGTTGGACTATAAAGAAAGCTGAGCGCCGAAGAATTGATGCTTTTTAACTGTGGTGTTGGAGAAGACTCTTGAGACTCCCTTGGACGGCAAGGAGATCCAACCAGTCCATCCTAAAGGAGATCAGTCCTAAGTGCTGATTGGAAGGACTGATGTTGAAGCTGAAACTCCAATACTTTGGGCACCTGATGCAAAGAGTTGACTTATTTGAAAAGACCTTGATGCTGGGAAAGATTGAAGGCAGGAGGAGAAGTGGACAACAGAGGATGAGATGGTTGGATGGCATCACCGACTTGATGGACATGAGTTTGTGTAAACTCTGGGAGTTGGTGATGGACAGGGAGGCCTGGCATGCTGCAGTCCATGGGGTCGCAAAGAGTCACACATAGCTGAGTGACTGAACTGAACTGTATACGATTTTCCAATACGAAGTATTCCTAAATTTTAATATTTATAGTTCTCTTATGAATATATTGAAATCTTTTAAAAGGCATTGAAAGTTAGGCTTCTTAGGTGTCGCTAGTCATGAAGAAACCACCTGCCAGTGCAGGATATGCCACAGACGCAGGTTTGATCCGTGTGTCGAGATGATCTCCAGAGAAGGAAAGGACAATCCACTTCAGTATTCTTGCTTGGGAAATCCCATGGAGAGGCACCTGGCAGGCTACAGTTCATGGGGTCACAAAGAGTCAGACACGACTGAATGCACACACATACATATGATATATACAATACAGGGCTTCCCTGGTGGCTCAGATGGTAAAGAATCTGCCTGAAATACAGGAGACTCTCTACAATTCAGGAGATGCAGTTTCAATCACTGGGTCAGGAAGATCCCCTGGAGAAGGGAATGACATCCCCTTCTCCAGTATTCTCTCTTGGAAAATTCCTTGGACTGAGGAGTCTGCGGAGCTATAGTCCATGGGGTCACAAAAAGTCAGACATGATGGATCAACTAATGCTTTCACTTTGATATTTCATGTGTAATAGTAAACTTGGGTCAGTTTATACCTTTGAATTCTTTCTCAACATGTCAATACATACTTCATATTTTTGATAGCAGATCCATTTTCCTAGAGCTTTATTCTAATTTAATTTGAAGACATTTATGCACATCTTTTTGAACTTTGAGATAATTGTTGATATTTATACTTTTTTAAAAATGTGGTTATTTAGCACAATGCAATGTTCTGGATGAGGATCAAACAATGGCCTTCCTCAGTTGTATGGTGCTGTACATTTTTTAAAAATGACTTAGACCTGCTTGTTGAAATACCAAGAGTTATTCCTTTACTGTAAAATTTCTAAGAGTCAATTGAAGCTTGAAGAAAGGTGTTGTATCAATAAAGTCATTCAAGTAAAATGTTAAATTTTCTTTTCTTCTCTTTATTTTCCTAACTGCTTCACTGTATATGAAGCATTCTTCTACTTAAGTAAGGCATAAGCACAGGAGAAAACAAGTCTCACAATTAAGAAGAGAATTAGATATTTTGACTAAGTGATACAGACTAAGCACTCTGTGATATCAATTTTCTACCACTATGCAGAGATTATAGTAAAGGAAAAGATATAAGATTTACTAATCATGAAAGCCCTGCTCTGGAGAAAATCTCAGCATAAATCTTCATGTTTAAGTGACATCTTTTCTATGGTACATAAAATAAAGAAGTTTACCATTTTCTGAAGCAGCAACTGTGATGTTGTACCATGGAGTTTCTTCTCTATCAAGAACCTTGGTAGTCTTAATGGTTCCAGTGTTGGCATCAATGTTAAAAAATCTATCATCTTCAGCATTGTAGTCAATGAAGTATCTAAAGGAAAAAACAAGACAAAACAAGGATAAATCTTTTACCTGGTGCTATGATAAAGAAAACTGAACCAAGGGGGGTATTAAATCTATTATACTCAAATATTGAAATATGAATTTTTACTTTCTGTATATGGCCCTCCATTTTGCCTGTCCATTTTATATTTGCATAGACTAATATTAATTATTTTCCTGTCTGTCCTTACTTAATATTCAATTTAATTACTAATTCAAAAAGTTAAAAAGTAAAACTTTAAACTCCATGAGTAGAATAGGAGGTAGTAGACGGCAAAACTGCAGTAATTAATAAGGGAAAGATTTAAAAAAGAAAAAAAAAAAAACCCTGTCTCTGTGAAGTTCATAGTACATTGGAAAAAAAAATGAACCTTTAATAAAACTTCTAATTGCTGTATGTACTTTTTTTTTTTTTTTTAGGATAACATGTCGGGGATTAATTTATCTTATAATTTCATCATAGCTGAAGTTTGAAGATATATACAAAATAAAAACCAAAACATTTTGATTAATAACCATCATGTCCACATCACCTAGCACCTTTTTTTAGTCAAATAATGATAAAATAAATAAACAGGAAGTAGGTTGCATTACCAGCCACAAATCTTCTTCCCTCACTAATTCATGTAATTTTGCAGGGTTCTCTTCCCTTAGGTTTGGCCTCCAGCTAACTTGGGCAATAGAATGAGTTGAAAGTGATGGTGTCCTATTCCACAGCTGGGTCTAGGTTTCCTCTTACGCTCTGCCACTGCCATAAGAAGAACATGCCAGGACTAGTCTACTGGTCCCCAGAAGAAAGGTGAACCCCACAGGCAGAGCTGTCAGGTTCCCTCCTAGAGCAGAGCTACCTAATAAATGAGCAGCTGCAGGATTGAATGTCCTGGAGGTAGCACAGTTGGCAAACAGAAGCCAGCCAAGTTCAGCCAATCCTCAGTTAACTCACAGATACATACAATGTGGTTATCCATGACATTTTTCTATAGCATTGAATTTGGAGGTTTTACATTATTCAGCAATATTTAATTAACATAAATACGAATACAAAATATAGTCAACAATCATCATATGTTCTCGAAATGTTCCAAACTATTCCTAAATAGATTTAAGGAGAGAATGCTTTCTTCTCCTTAAACCTCTAATACATCTTCCCTCTCATATCCATGTTAGCTTAAGTGACATTTCATCAACACCTGAAGAGAAAAAAGATGAACTACTATGTGAAAAGTACAAGGGGAAAAAGACTTGGATATAACAGACTAAAGTCAAAGATCAAAATGAAGAAAAAGCTTGACTTGGTTGAAAAACAAATAGATGCTTTAATGTAACTGGCAGAATGGAAGTGGATGGCTAGGGCATTAGGACAAGCAAGCCCTGTAGCATATGAAAGGCGTTGTCTTTAATTTTTTTTTTTTTAATGAAAGAAATGGGAAAACATTCCAAACAAAGGACATAGATTTATTTAGATTCTGGAAAAATTATAGTGGTTACTTTGAATCAGACTGTGGAATATTTTAACAAAATTCAGAAAAGAAATGATGTCATCATGGACAAATGTGAAAAAATAGAAGGAAATGGAACAATACATGAAATAGTACTATAAGCTGGCTACAAACTATACAGCTTTCTGTTGGAGTGGTATCAGTATAAGGAAGAAATTACAAATGACTCAATTTTTGTGTTGTTTCTTTGTATTTGACCCAGCATGTAATTGATAAGCCTGTTCATAGCACGGGATAAAGAGTTAGGAGAAAAAATTCCCGTTGGGAAAAAAAGAGTGGGAGAAATCAATGATTTTGCAATGTTATGTCTGAGATGCCAAAAAATAAATGTGGAATAAAAACTAGAAAATTAGAAATGGTTGTAGAGTTCAAATATGCTTTCTAAATAAACAGAAAATACAAACTTGAGTTAGTTAGATCAGTCTAAATGTAAGGTAATGGGAACAATCTCATCTGGGAGAGAATTGTAAGGAAAACAGGAAGTAAAAGACTGAGCAGTAAAATTCCCAGTCTTTTGAGTCTAAGGAGTCCAGTCTCTGAATAGGAGAAGGTGTCAGAGAAAGGAGAACAGCCCTGGAGAGAAGGAAAACTGGGAGAGTAAGGATGTACTCTTAGATAGGAGGGTTCTAAGTGGACAGAAGAGCTGTCTACTTCTATCAAGAAGTTAAATTGGAATATAAAGGCTGAACTGGATTTGGCAGGATGGACATCCCTGGTTAACTTGAAAAGAGTAATTTCAATAAAATATGAAAGCATGGAAGTTTTACTGTGGTGGATTCAAAAGTCTATTGAATGTAAATCCATGGAGCCCATGAGTCTTCACAGTTTATTGGATACCATTACCTGAAGTGAAGATATAAAAAATGGTGTCTTATGTCATCAGAGAAGAGGGTTCAAAAAATTAATATTTTATGATACAGGAAATATTAAGTACTGTCTTTGCTGAAAAGAATGACAATTTGTAACGAGGGGAATATCTAAAAAGATGAAATTCATGAGAAGGTGAACAGACTGGGTTCCAGGCCACAAATATAGGGATTTCTATTGAAAGAAACAGAGAAACTCCTTCCATTTTAACATGAAGAAAATATCAAAAGATAGGCAATTGTGGTAATGGAAATATTACAAAATTTGTCATACTTTCTAGAACAGAGTATAATTGAAATACAACCCATGCCTAGCACAGGCATACTCTTTTAACAGGGTACCTAAAACGTATTTCTAAGGTATAAACATCATAAAAACCTATGGACATAAATGCATAAACATGGTAGAAGACAGTACCACAGAGACCCAGGCTATAGAACATCCCAAGAAATCTAGGAGCTCACTAAATGAAAATAACATCAGAAAATAACAGAATAAATCACTTGGAACTGTATGATCAAGACAAGGAATTGGCCATTTTGGGCATTGGTGGTTCTAATAGAAATTCTGTTACTTAAAGGAAATTCAACATGCAAAATCATTTAAACATGAAAATATAAAGGTATAAAAGAAATCTGATTGAAAGAAACATTAGATCCAGACTCCATAGAAAAGTGGTTAAGAGAGATATCACTGGGTTTTCCCAAAGCATTAGGCCATGGCATGTTGACACTGATTTACCTTCTTTTGACTTAAGATTATATCACAAAAATATCTTCTCATAATATCCTTCCCCAGAGGCCTGATATCAAGGATGAATGAGGATGAAGGCTGAATTGCTAAGGAGATGTGAGCAATCTTGTCACATGAAAAGAATAACATCCTTAAAATGTAATCAGTTGGCAATCTGGTTATTACATCATCCAAAGTAACCTGTCTTCAAGAAATTTTCCATTTTGGTTTACTTTAAGAACAACAGCTACTGGATTTGAAAGTTGGACCTGAAATTGAAAGTATTATTCAACCTCAACGTTTCCTGCAGCAACTATCAGCAAAGTTCAGATTGCATTGTTATCAATACACCTCTATGAAATATAGCAGGACAAGCCCCATTTTAGAAATGTGATCACTTTAAAACTGTCAGTCTGGAAGAAAATGTGTTTTCTTCTGCTTATAAGGTGAATTAAGACTCTGAAAATATGTAGTTCCTTTATCAGAACAATCTCCTCTCTTTTAGGCTCTTTACACAGAGCTTACTAAAAATAAGTACTAGAAATAGTGGCTAAACACTTTTAGGATAAATACATTTTTATCTGAAATTTAAAAAAAAATAGCTTACCTACGCTTAAATGGTAGGTATAATACGAGGCATGAATCCAGACTTATGGTATTTACTTCTTGATTTTCTATGTGACCTAATTCTCTTGGAAATCTACAACATACAGGCTAGACCTCAGACAGGTGCTTGGAGCCAAAGAATCTTATTCATGGGGTTGCAGTTGAATTTTGACTCAAGTAGAGCTAAATAGTTCTGCTTAACTACCCTTATGTTTCTACCCAGCCATAGTGATAAAAAGGCAGAAAAGGGAAAACAGAAATGTGACAGAAAAGAACTATGCAAAATTATTTTGGAGTGTTATAAGTGGAATCATTCAATGTTAATCATTTAAAATTATGAAGTGACTCAGATGTGATTGAGTGACTAACACTTTCACTTTCATAAAACCTGAGGGATTAGAATTTTGAGATTTTTTTTGCTTCCCTGATAGCCCAGTTGGTAAAGAATCTGCCTGCATTGCAGGAGACCCTGGTGTGATTCCTTGGAAGGGAAGATTATCTGGAGAAGTGATAGCTACCCATTCCAGTATTCTTGGGGTTCCCTTGTATCTCAGCTGATAAAGAATCCACCTGCAATATGGGAGACCTGGGTTCGATCCCTGGGTTGGGAAGATAGGGAAAGGTTACCCACTCCAGTATTCTGGCCTGGAGAATTCCAAGGCCCATGGGGTTACAAAGAGTCAGACACAACTGAGTGACTTTCACTTTCACCTTACACAGTGTTACACTAGAAGTAAGAACTTACTTTAAAACAAAATATTCTTGGGTAAGGAATGAGTATTGATTCAGTAGTGTCATCAAATAAATTAATGAGAGAATGCTTAAGAGATAGATTAGAGGTGGTTGGTGGGGAAAATTCAACTCCCAGTGCATTTCTGCATAGGTTGGTTCTTGAAGATAAATAGAGTTGAGAAAAATGACAAGGGGACTTACCCAAAACAAATTTCCCAGTTTTCAGATATAGTGGTGGTTTAGTCATTCAGTCATGTCCCAATCTTGTGACCCCATGTACTGTAGCCCGCCAGGCTCTTTTGTCCCATAGTATTTTCCAGGCAAGAATACTGGAGTAGTTGCCATTTCCTTATCCAGGGGATCTTCCTGACCCAGGGATCAAATCCACATCTCCTGTGGCACATTCTTGACCACTAGGGCCACCTGGGAGGCCCATTTTCAGATATCAAAGAGGTACATCTACAGTCTTTTCCTCAGTGGTTAACAATCTGTAGATTCTGGCCTCGATTCGTACACAATGTAAATATGAATTTTATGGAAATTTGTTTCTAAAATGGATCTAGCATATGTGTTAAAATGGCACTGAGTAGTGCTAAGAGAATGAATAAGCTTCCCAGGTGGCTCAGTGGTCACAAATCTGCTTGTCAGTACCTACCAATGTCAGAGACACAGATTCCTAATACTACCCTTTATACATATTCTCCAATTATGCTTGAAATTTGTCAGAATAATTTCAGAATAGACTTTATTTTTCACAGCCTGTGCTTAGTTTACACCTCTCTTTCATTGAGGGATATCTAAACACTGTCAAAAATGGCAAATGTACACTTTTTACAGTATTTTATTTAGCTTATAGTTCTGGAACTAATTGTAAAATGTAATACAAGTATGGTTTTTTTTTTAATCAGTCACTTTTTTTAGACTTCAGTTTGAATTTAAGAAAAATGCAGTTTGTGGTACGTCTAGCTGACACTTTGGGCAAATCCACAGGTATACGTAGCAAAAACAGCATGGCTGTTCATTTGGGAGTTAGTTAGGGAGGAAATGTTTAGGCAGTTTCAAGGGCTACTCTGATATGATGACTGCATGCTGCTGCTGCTGCTAAGTCGCTTCAGTCGTGTCCGACTCTGTGCGACCCCCTAGATGGCAGCCCGCCAGGCTCCACCGTCCCTGGGATTCTCCAGGCAAGAACACTGGAGTGGGTTGCCATTTCTTTCTCCAATGCATGAAAGTGAAAAGTGAAAGTGAAGTCGCTCAGTCATGTCCGACTCTTAGCGACCTATGAACTGCAGCCTACCAGGTTCCTCCGTCCATGTGATTTTCCAGGCAAGAGTACTGGAGTGGGGTGCATTGCATGTGTGTGTGCTAAGTCACTTCAGTCCTGCTGACTTTTTGCAACACTGTGGACTGTAGCCCTCCAGGCTCCTCTGCCAAGGGAATTCTCCAGGCAAGAATAATCGAGTGGGTTACAATTCCTCCTTCAGGGGATCTTCCCGACCCAGGGATTGAACCTGTGTTTCTTTTGTCTCCTGCGTTGGCAGGAGAGTTCTTTACCATTAGCGCCATCCTGGAAGCTTGATATGATTGTATATGTGTGCTTAGTCACTCAGTCATGTCCAACTCTTGCGATGCCATAGACTGTAGTCTCCTAGGCTCCTCTGTCCATAGGATTCTCCAGGCAAGAATACTGGAGTAGGTTGCCATTTCCTTCTCCAAATCATATTATAACTCAACCACCACTATAAGTTCACTGTATCCTTCATGAACTAGGTATCAGGATCATCTCTATGCTAAGTGCTACTTAGGAAGTTATATGATCAATGATCAACTGGATGTTGCCTCTGAGGGATTGGTGATCCCCTGGCTATAGACCAGAGGAAGTGCAATTAAGTTTGTGCTATCTCAGATTTGTTCAGTAGTTCCTTAGAGTGCTTTAACTGTTCAATTCCATATTCAATCCATGTCTAATTTCATGTTGGCTGAGAAATGGGTTCGTTTAACACTTGCAAAGTTGTATGTGTTTATAAACCTAGGTTATCATTTTTATTCCTACAACTACTCTCTGTTCTGCCATTCAATATATGCACCTTCATATTTCTAGTAAACATATTTTAATGTGATGAGCAAAGTGGAAAGAAAGTACATTGCATTGACATATGATAAAGTTTTATTCTTAAAAGTAGAATTTCTGGGCAAACAAATAGGCAAACAAGTTTTGGCCATAGGTAGCAGTCAATCTCAATAATGATTGCCTTTGTTCAAGAATTTTCTTCAACAGAAGCTACTTGAAACAAATTACCGAGTTCATCATTTGGTGCTCAATTTCCATTTGACTATATAGGCATAGATTCAAAATAATTATTAATCATGTTAAAGTACATTAGAAAAGTTATTTTTCACTTCAATAACAAAATTTCAGTCCTCAGAGGCACTTATTATCTTTATTACAGTCTATCCATTTCACCATAAAAATTAATTTAAAACTTGTGTAATGGAAATCTATTTTTACAGTGATGTATTTGAAGAAACATTAGCTGGATAAAATAATAGAAGATGCCTTTCCATTGTCATACTTCTGATACTTGTACATACAGAATGTGAGTGGTGACGCTAATATACTTGAGATCTTCCCTCCCAAACAGCTGTTTTCATAAATTTTACTGACCATGATCAATAGATGGGATAAAGTGTAATCAATATACACCCTGTAGGATATTACAGCAGCTTGGCCTCATCTTTAATTTAACAAAAGGTCACACATCTGCAGTATAGCTCAGATTCCCTTAGCTCACTTTGGGGATGCAATTTATTCCACAAGTCACGCATCCAGAAAATAATCTTTCCAAAAGAAAAAAAATAGAACATAAGGATCATTTGTCACTTGATAATGTACTGTGCTTAATAAAATGGGCAGCACATATAGCACATAGATATTTTAGAAAGCTTTTTAACTTCCTGTACTGAAACCTTGATCCAACAAAACAACAGCACCTAGAAATCTCTGCACAAAAAATAAGTTTCCATCTGTTATTTATGCCCTTAAGTAACTAAGATTTTAAAAATTCCAGTAATCTTGAGTTCTGGAAATGCTCTGGCACCATTTTAAGCATTGTCTTCTTTCTTTGTAAAATTCACATGAAAGCTATTTCAATGTTTTAGTCTCCAGTCAGTAGACTAATAGACATCACTAAGCAAGGATTTTGGAGAAGGCAATGGCAACCCACTCCAGTACTCTTGCCTGGAAAATCCCATGGACAGAGGAACCTGGTAGGCTGCAGTCCATGTGGTCGCTAAAAGCCGGACACGACTGAGCGACTTCCTTTTCACTTTTCACTTTCATGCATTGGAGAAGGAAATGGCAACCCACTCTAGTGTTCTTGCCTGGAGAATCCCAGGGATGGGGGAGCCTCGTGGGCTGCCGTCTATGGTGTCACACAGAGTCGGACACGACTGAAGCAACTTAGCAAGCAAGGATTTAGGTATTCATTCCAGAGCTAAATTAATTGTACATGCCCAACCGGAACTTAGATTCTCCTTCTGGTGTCAGGACTCTGATCGGGAGTGGTTAACACCACATGCTAAACTCTTTGGTAAATCTGAGCCCCGAATTTAAAAATGTTCAGAGATCTTCTGTGTCTTTATTGAAGCATGGTAGAAGAGACCTCATTTTATCCAGTCTCTATGAGTTGTCAGTTGTGTGACCGGGCGCTGATTTCCCAGCCATATTAGTCTACGATCTCTTCATCTCTATAAGAACAGATTTGTCTTGGACATCTTTAGGTCCCTTTACATTTGCAAATGCCATAGTCATGTCATTTAAGAGTAAAGGTATTGGTCTCTCTAAATGTACCTACTTGGCTATACGTAATGTGTTGAATCACAAAACAGGAGTCAAAGACAAACACTTCCAGTCTTAATGGAAGCATGCTTTCTATCTGCACACAGTTTGCATGAAATATCCTTAATGAGTTATCTCCTTTGTATCAGAAAACTATGACAGCTTTTATGAGGGTATATTAAGAGTTTCTATTAAAGGCTTAATTACAATATTGACTTTCACTAAATTTTTATAAATAGATTTGATCTATAGAATAAAAACTCACTTTAATATGAGTATATTTTGAAACACATTTTCTGAGTATCTTTGCCTTCTTTTCAGAAGTTTGAGTCCTATATTCAAATTTTTTAATCCAATTTTTAGTTTCTTTTTCAAGTTTGCTGTATGACCTTGTCATCATTTTGAAATCCCTCTCTCTCTCTCTTTTGTTAATTTAAAGAGGTATTTCTAACTGACATCTCATCATAAGCTATATGAAAATCTCAGGAATGTGTAAGAAATTAAGTACTCTAATAAGGACGCAGTGAACATCCTTCAAGCATTTGTTCTCTGAGGCTACAATTAAACTCAAAATCAACTAAGTAAACACTCCTAATGCTCTGCAACTATTCTTTTCCTAAAGATATTTTAGACAGATTTTTTTTAATTTGACAGCTATTTCCAAACCTGATCACAATTTTATTTCTTATTTTAGCATATAAATTGGCTATTGTTTCCTAAATAATGTTATGCTAAGCATTTAAAACAGTTACACAAGATATTTAATATTTCCTTCTAATGGCTTAAAGTTATTACACAAAGAAAATATTAAAATATTACCAATAAGTAAATATATAGATAAATTCAGATTATAAATCAGAGTAGAAAAGGGCAGATTTACTCATATAAATTCACACTAAAGCTCTTCACTGGATAAGAATCATTGATTGAGGACTTTAGTAATTTTCTTTATGTTGCAGTAAATCAAGTTATATGTTTTTGATTTTACAATATGGAGAAACTCTAAAATTAAAAAGTTTTTTTCAGGAGATGCTAGAATTAGAAATGGAACTCTTTTCAGCATATCTTTTCTCCAGAGTATGAAACACATCTGAACACAAAACATTCGTTTCCAACTATATGACATTTGACTTCTATAATGCAATTTACACTGTTATTGTTTGAAATACATGAGAAGCAGTTCGGGGCTTTTAAAAAACAAGGGTTTTTTAGTGAAGCAAAATTGAATTTAAATTTTGGATCTGCCACTTTATCACTATGTCAGTTCAGTTCATTTCAGTCACTCAGTCATATCCTACTCTTTGCGACCCCATGAATCGCAGCACGCCAGGCCTCCCTGTCCATCACCAACTCCTGGAGTTCACTCAAACTCACATCCATAGAGTCAGTGATGCCATCCAGCCATCTCATCCTCTGTCGTCCCCTTTTCCTCCTGCTCCCAATCCCTCCCATCATCAGAGTCTTTTCCAATGAGTCAGCTCTTCGCATGAGGTGGCGAAAGTACTGGAGTTTCAGCTTTAGCATCATTCCTTTCAAAGAACACCCAGGGCAATGCCAAAGAATGCTCAAACTACCGCACAATTGCACTCATCTCACATGCTAGTAAAGTAACGCTGAAAATTCTCTAAGCCAGGCTTCAGCAATACGTGAACTGTGAACTTCCAGATGTTCAAGCTGGTTTTAGAAAAGGCAGAGGAACCAGAGATCAAATTGCCAACATCCTCTGGATCACGGAAAAAGCAAGAGAGTTCCAGAAAAACATCTATTTCTGCTTTATTGACTATGCCAAAGCCTTTGACTGTGTGGATCACAATAAACTGTGGAAAATTCTGAAAGAAATGGGAATACCAGACCACCTGACCTGCCTCTTGAGAAACCTATATGCAGGTCAGGAAGCAACAATTTATCACTGTGTAAACTTGGCCAAATTTCCTGTCTGCACCTTGACTATAGAATGGGACTAACAGTGAAGCCTCATTAGGTTTGTTATAAAAATTTGGGGCATGTTATTACAACCCCCTGGCCCACAGATAGCAAGCAATAAATAGTCACATGATGCAGGATCACATTTCCAGAAAGCTCTCTAGCTTCTCTTATGCATCATAGGAGTGCTCATATGTCAGCAGCTACTGAGGAAATTCCTGAATTCCATTTGCAATATACCAGCAAGTGAGCACAGCCTTTTTAAACAAAGGTTTCTTCACTTTTGGTAAATAGCCCAGTTCTGATTTTTATTTTTAAGAGAGTTGATGGTGATATTGCTGCAAATTGCACATCCTTGTTTTGAGATAAAAGAGACAAAAGCGGGACATGGTCTGCTCTTAAAAATCTGAAGAATCTTACTAATAGTTTAGAAAATTGAAAATACAAAAGACAAGTCAGGAAGCTTTTCACAAATGCCTGTAAGGCTAAAACTCCCTTTCATTATCAATGCTACAGACTTGGAGTTAATTGCATTTCAGGGCACAAGGCAAGGTACATCTTTTCAGTGTGCACTTCCTTAATTAGTACAAACATTTGGTCCCTGGGAAAGGTAGAAGAATAAGGATTGCTTTTGTATTTGTTAATGTTTTCTGTTTTTTATTCCCTGTTAGCACCTAGAGGCCCATGTGAATGACACATTTTTATTAAAATCAAGAACAAATATTATGTAAATTATGCCCCCAAACACCAGCTATGCAGTCTGATTATTTTAAGACAGCTTTGGAAGGATTCATTTTAGTTGTCTAACCAAAACAAAGCTGAAAGAAAAATGTACATTCTAATGGATCTGTGCTTCTCAATATCGGCATTTAGAGACATATACCCATCACTTTTGCAGAGCAACAACTGGGCATATGTGTGTAACATACCTGGTGTTCAATTACATGCCCTCAATAATATAGAGCAACTACAGAGGCAAACAGCACTATAAATGGAAGAATTATATAAATAATTTTTGCTAAATAAAATGCATATGTTGAAACATTCATATGAATATGCATATATGCAAAACACATATGCTGGTATGCATTGCCCCAAAATAGTTTTCAACATTTGCCATGAGTATAATTAGCACCCCAATTTTACCACCATACTACCCAGTTTGGTTTATTCTGTGTGAGGGTTTTTTGACCTGAGCACTATTCATATTCTGGACCAGAAAATTCTTTGTTGTGGGGACTCACTTGTGAGTTGTAAGATGTTCAGGACCACCCCTGACCTTTGCCTGCAAATGAGAATAATATTCTTCCCTCAGTTGTGACAACCAAACACTTCATCAGACATTGCCAAATGTCCCCAGGTAGGGGGTACTTTGGGGATTCCCAGGTGGCTCCGTGATAAAGAATCCGCCTGCCAATGCAGGAGACACAGATTCCACCCCTGGGTCAGGAAGATCCCCTGGAGAAGGAAATGGAACAATCTCCAGTATTCTTGCCTGGGAAATCCCATTGGCAGAGAAGCCCAGTGGGCTACAGTCCCTGGGGTTTCAAAGGAACTGGATTCGACATGACTTAGTAACTAAATAACAAAAGCGGGGATTTTGCCCTTGGATGACTACTGTTTTATGTGGAATCAGTGTTTTTTGTTTGTTTGTTTGTTTATTGGGATATATAGAAGCAACACTGAGAGAAAGTCTGTCACTGACCTCAATGTTTCCTTCTTTGGCCTATCTTTTGGGAACATACATTCCTCCCTTCACAGCATTTTGACATTTTAAAAATCCATTATTTATTTTGAAATGTACATTTTCCTATCACTCTGTTTATTAAACTCACTCATGCATCTCTGATTTCTCTTTTCCCCCCACTGACATTGCTGTCAGGATGAATTTCCAAGACATTAGCTTAGTGCAAAGCCTTTGTACAATCTCTCTTGAGCTCCTTTTTACAACCTCATTATTTGCCATTCCCACACAGGCAGCCTAAGCTCCTTGTGTACACAGCAAACTGCAGTTATTTTCCCTATTCTTCACCTGTCTAATCCTTAGCCTGGGTTTTGAACCTCAATTCAGTCTTCCTCAACTCATTCCCTTTAGAAGATATCAGGCACACTTGTTCCTTGCATTTGTATTAGATCTTTATTCTCTCTCTCCACTGGGCTTCAAGCTGCTCTGTGTGTGTGTGTGTGTGTGTGTTTAATTTCTTTATCATGAGGAATATTGTAATATTTGCATATGATATGGTACTTTAGATATCATTTTAAATTCCATGTACCTCCTGCTGCTTTTAACTACAAATATAGAATGTATCATTGATATCAAGCTTTAGTTTTAAAAAGAAAGTCTTACCCATCTTTATCAAATATTTTCACATTAAACTCACAGCATGAAATATTTTTATTCTCAAAATGTGTTGGCTCCTTTAGGTAAATGACCACTGATTTTTAAGTATCCTTTATAATGCTTGGAGAAGGAAATGGGAACCCACTCCAGTAGCTTTGCCTAGAGAATCTGATAGACAGCGGAGCCTGGTGCGCTACAGTCCATGGGGTCGTAAAGAGTCAGGCAAGTGAGTAACACTTCCACACTTTATAATGTTAGCTTTTAATGTAGTTAGTTCTAAAGACACATTTTCCTTATGAAATGCATATGGTCTTCTATGGAATGATGAAGCATAGTGGGTTTTCCTATGGTTGAACAAATAAGCACATCAACTTCTGTTTGTAACACTTAATTAAAGATTAATGTTCACAACTGAGTTCTTTCATTTTGTTTTGTATACTTTGCCTATCCTGCTTCTAGCAATGTTGAGTTCTTGTTCTCAGTGTGACAGAAGGGTTATCAACTAACAGGATGATTTTTCTACATTCACAGATGAAACAGAATTATTAAATACATAACTTTGTGCTCTGAACATTGTTTCTCTCCATGTGTGAGTGTTCTGGTCATTTCTTTTAAACTTAAAAAGAATCATTTTTATATAACAGGAAATTGAAACCCTTTACATAGATTTCATAGATTCTGAGGAGACTATCATACTAGCTTTTGTTAGAATGGATGAGAACTAAAGAGAGTGAGAATATAACCTTGATGGGAAAAAGCAGACCGATTTGTTAAGGATTTCAGACCTTCTAGGGCCTTAGAATTATCCAAGAGTATATATACAAGGTAACTAAAGACTTTTATATATTTACATAGTTCTTTGATTTTTATCATAATTAAGATACAAATCTTGCTGATTATGCAAGGAAAGCTTTAATTATCTCTATGCATGACATGCCACAGTAATGTTAGTGAGCTCTTACTGTGTTAAGTACTTTCTGTCAATGTAATTTACTTCTGTCAACATATTCATGCAACATTATTATTTCTTATTCATTTACCTGATATTGAGATTTAGCGAGGTTAAATGACTGTATAAGATTACACAGCTAGTAAATCAGGTCACCAGAATTCTCACATTGGTTTTCCTGTCATTAGAGGTAAGTCTCTAACCCACCTTAAGTTCCAGAGGTTGGTGATGGGCAGGGAATCCTGGTGTGCTGCAGTCCATGGGGTTGCAGAGAGTCGGGCACGACTGAGCAACTGAACTGAAATGAACTGAACTGAACTGAACCTGCCTTGGACGAGTCAGCATTTATTGAGTGGCTATTAGGTGCAGGCCGCTTGTCTTGGAACTTAGAGCACACTGCTTGATAAACAATCATAATAACTCTGAGAGATATATATTAGTGTACTTCTTTTAGAAATAAGGGTAGATAGTTTCCCAAAGGTTTACCACATTATGACAGAACAAGGACAGACTCAGAGATGAATGCTATTTCCAAACGCTCACCTTTTTTTCACTGTATTTATATTCCCTATTACCAAGGTACCAAAGAGTTTCTAATATGTACTGAAATATTTCTCTATAAATTTTTTCAGTCAATAATGCCCCCATCTATTATCAAATGAAAAAACAATCATCTGTGCGGTCGCCAATATATTCATAAAGATAGCTACATGTCTGCTAAATTTGACAGAAACCCCTCTGTTATTTACTCAGTTAATGAAACAGATGATACTATGATTGAATTGCATTAATGGAAAATAACATGGAAAATAAACATTTTAAATATTACTCATCCATTTAAAATTATTATCAGAGACAATAAAATCTTTATATATCTAAAAGGAGAAAGTATACCATACCTTACTAAGCTATTAGCACTGTCAGGATCTTGGGCCAAAACTGTGCCAACAACAGTCCCGATCTTGGCATTTTCATAGACTTCCATGACATAGGAAGGCATGGAAAATAGTGGTGGTTCATCTACATCCCCAACAATGATCTTCAGCATGGTAGCATCTTTAAAAGGACCCAAGTGAGAAAAGCGAAAATCAAGGTGTGTATTGGCTCCTTCTATGTTGAGGGTATATGACTTCTTTTTCTCATAGTTCAGTGGCTGTGGGGAAAAAATAAGATTTCCAATGTTATGACTCCCATCACTTTTCAAACAAATATTCCCTTTTCCATTTTTGAAACAAACAAACATGGATATGTTTAGGTCAATCTATCCACTCATAAACAAACTATAAAGTTTGTCTTAGCAGTAATATCTAAAGCAGAAATCATGGAAACTCAAGTCTGAAACAACAGTGATTTTTCACAGCCATAAATATGATGATAATTAGGGACAAAAGAGTATTTTCCGCAGTCAAGCTAATATTGCTTTTTGGGGAATCTCTTCAAGCAACTTTTTTCTATCTCCTCTTCGACTTAAATCATTAACTTTTTAAAATACTTGCTGTGTGGATGTTCAGTCTCTCAATTGTGTCCAACTCTTTGTGACCCCATGGGCTGGAACCCACCAGGCTCCTCTGTCCATGGGATTGTCCCAGTAAGAATACTGGAGTGTGTTGCCATTTCCACCTCCAGGGGATCTCCCCAACCCAGTGAGGGAACTCGCATCTTTTGTACCGCAGGTGGATTCTTTGCTCCTGAAGCAATGCGGAAATGTTTTCTACCAATCTGCTAAATTGAAAAGGTACTTTTTTGTTTGTTTGTTTTGTACTTAATCTATCTTGTACCATTGATTTTTATCTATCATCATATTATTTTTACCTTGCTGGTCTTAAACTTGATTTCTTATTTTAAAATCTGACAAATTTTTAAGCTTTCAATTAACATTATCTTGAAATTTTAGCAAAAGGTTTTATACACACTTCTAAAGTTCACTTTTATAGTTTTAATTGTAATTATTTACTTTTTTTTGCTTGTAATACCATTTTGTATATTTATTTTGGTTTTCATTTCCTTTATTATGATATTTTTATCCACTTTGTTTTTTCAATTGTAGTATTCTGCTTGTTTATACCGTTTATCTTTTTAGCTTTGAATCGGCATTAATAGTTTCTCTGTATCTTTCTAGTTATTTTTTCTTACTTTAAAAAATAATCCAGATAATATTTATGTATCTTCTATTAATATATTTATTAGGAGCCATGAATTTGACTTCATATACAATAATGAAGAACTAGGTCAATCTTGGTGTTTTGTCCAAGAGAATATATGTTCTATTATAGGATATAAAATAGTAAACATTCATTTATAGCACTGGACACTTAGGGATATATGACATTGTAGGCATTATGAACAGCAACCTACTCCAGTATTCTTGTCTGGAAAAACCCATGGACACAGATCCTCATGGGCTACAGTTCATGGGGTTGCAAAGAGTAGGACATGACTTAGCAACTAAACATCAACATCAAGTGTTATGAAAATAATAAGGATGCAGACTTAGAAGCAAGAGTGTGTGAGTCAGTAGGTAGTATTTCCAAGAGGAAGTACCTTTATAGGTAATGACTGAAACATTTGAAAGTGTTAAACATGAGGGACATAACAGGTTCTGTGATCCAAAATGTGCTTAGTTATAGGATTAATCACGCTGAAAGTCTCCATGGTGATATTAGTGCAGGCAATGCATAAATCAACGTTATATTTTGAGCCTGCAGAAGTACCTATAGATTAACATCTATAACAAAAAACTATAGATATTTTTCCACCCCTATTTCTGCAACGGATTTTGCAGCAGTCTGCTTCAATCTTGCAGTCTTCTTTCCTGGCAGGATCAGAGAATGATCATTCCCTAGGGTGGACATCAGATATTTTCATTTACCCTAAGGCCCAAGGAGAAGCTATAGAGCACATTTAGTGGGATTTTATAAACCAAAAGTCAGTCCTACTGATTATTATTTCCCTTATTGTTTCTGAGTTGCCTTTAAAAATTGACCTACCCAGGGTTGGAGATTGTATAGGAGGAAAACAACCATTTAAAAAGACACTGGATCCTTGGAAGAAAAGCTATGACAAAACTACAAAGCATATTAAAAAGCAGAGACTTTACTTTGCTGACAAAGGTCCAAATAGTCAAAGCTATGGTTTTTCTTGTAGTCATGTATGGATGACTACTAGTAGTCAGGTATGGTGAGAGTTGGACCGTAAAGAAGGCTGAGTGCCAGAGAATGGATGCTTTTGAATTGTGGTGTTGGAAAAGACTCTTGAGAGTCCCTTGGACTGCAAGGAGATCCAACCAATCCATCCTAAAGGAAATCAGTCCTGAATATTCATTGGAATGACTGATGCTGAAGCTCCAATAGTTTGGCCACATGATGCGAAGAACTGACTCATTTGAAAAGATGCTGATGCTGGGAAAGATTTAACGCAGGAGGAGAGGGGGACAAGAGAGGATCAGATGGCTGGATGACATCATGGACTCGAGTATACTCCAGGAGTTGGTGATGGAAAGGGAAGCCTGACGTGCTGCAGTCCATGGGGTCACAAAGAGTTGGACATGACTGAGTGACTGAACTGAACTGCCTGAACTTCCAAACAAAATAATAACAACCTAGAACAAATAATAGTTCTCAGGAAGATAGATAAGACATTGTCATTACATTATTTTACAAGTGTTTATAAGACAAAATAAAATATTAAAAATGTTAAAAACTCAAATTCTTAAATGTGAACCAAATATACAATACATATACATTTATATATGGAAAAATATTATGCATTTTATATTTATATATTTTAAAGAAGAGAAACCAAAATATCACTGGAAGGACTGATGCTGAAGCTCTAATACATTGGCCACTTGGTGCAAAGTGCTGGCTCCTTGGGAAAAACCCTGATGCTGGGAAAGATAAAAGGCAGGAGGAGAAGGGGATGACAGAGAATAAGATGGCAGGGTGGCATCATCGACTCAATGGACATGAGTTTGAGCAAGCTCCAGAAGAAAGTGAACGACAGGGAAGCCTGGCAAGCTGCAGTCCATGGGGTTGCAAAGAATCGGACACGACTGAGTGACAGAACAACAATTTTAAAGAAAGGCTAATTGATCTGCAGTTTATGACCCACCAAGTGGGAGTCATTTCCTTCTTAGAGAATTAAAGCTAGAAATGAATTGCCAGTGTATCTAATATCCATCTTGTTTGGGGACTTGCATGACTTTTAGTTGGACCCACAGATTCACTGCACTTTTCTTTCCTTGACTCCTTTCTCCTTAACATTAGTAAGTAAGGATCTGTTTTGGAGTAATTCTTTTTTTTTTTTTTTTCAATAAGTTTCATCCAAATTTGAATGACCTCTCCTCAAAATGGTACACAATTGCTGCCTATCAAGAATTAGGTGCATGGATATGGTCCCCTCGGCACAGAGGAGCAGGGACTGTCAGAATCTAGATATTTGGCTCATGGAAAGCCGCCCTTGGCAGGTTTACTACTTTTTAAGTATCGATGTAATTTTTTAGATGTAACCCACTGCATCTGGTAGACTTTATAATAACTGAGGTTCACTGAGAGTCAGAAGGACTTTCAGTGCAACTTGTGGAAATAATTTTAGCCACCTCTATCCCATCAGATATTATTATCAAGCTGTGGATCCAACAACAGGCATCTCTCTTTCCATTTTTAGCAGATCCCCTGGCAAGTTTGATGTTATTTATCTCAACACTGGCCTACCTACTGCTAAGGTACAGGTTTTTATGTCAACACATGGTTTCATGTTTATGACTAACTCATATATATTTAAGTATCCCAAGAAAGAGATAATCATTTTAAAGGACTTGTTTTTCAGGTCTGGCAGATGGATGGATAGGACCCATCTCAAGTCACTAAGGAAAGAGAGGATATTTTGGATCAGGACAAAATTTCAGAAGCAGACGAACTAATAGCACACATGGAAATAGTTTTAGTAACCTCATTTATAAACAAAACACTGCAGTGCTAAATTGCAAATTAGAGAAACTGGAAATAAATTATGCTTTTGGAGGATTTCTTTTTGCAGGATTATGTATACAAAATAAAGTATGTTAATACTTGGTTTTATATTAAAACAAAGAATATACAACAGTATATAGAGAAAGAATTAGGATTATAATTTTTTTCCATTTACTGTAAATCCTGGTAATGCCGTCCAAGTGCGTATTATTCACACACTGTAAGTAGATCCCTCAGTAATTTCCTAATAATCTTTTGTTCCCAGGAAATTAGTTAGAACTCTGTCTAAGGGTATCAATTTTCATATCACAAGATTTTTATTTTTATTATGTGAAAGTAGTTTATCAAAAACAATAGACCAAGAACAGTGAAATCTATTCATCTAATACCTAGTTTTTATTAAAAGATGAAGGAAAAAAAATTTAAAACATACTCAGTTTATAAAAATACCAAAGAAAGAAAAAAAAAGAGACATGTTTAACTGAGAGTATACAAAACACACACTTTTCCTATCTTAAAACAAAACAGCAACCAAAAAAAAAAAAGGGTACAGAACAAGTTCATATGTGTGAGGCATAGTAGGAAATTGATTAGGGCAATTATAGAATGAGAGATTGTTTATGAGCATGATAAATAACCTTTTCCAGCTATACAATGTAAAAATTTCAACTGCCCATGCCTGCAGTTTTGGGGGGCAGGATTCTGACGTTTGAATTGGACAGATTAAAACAATCAACCCTTTTGAGCAACTTGACAACTCTTGGAAAGATGAGCCTCCAGTCTTTGATAAAGTTCACCATTATCTACTCCTAGATTTTGCCTCACCAAGATATTTGGTGTAAGGGGTTGGGGGTGGGGGGCGTCTATAATTTACATACAGTTTATCCCATTTGACAAAACATCAGACCGATGCCAAGTTTCTTTTTCCTTTCTTTCTTTTCAAAACTGTAAGTCTGGATTACCAGTTCAGTGTTTAAGATGAGAAGCAGGTGAGTCTAAGGGAAAGGTGTTCTACTGGAGGTTACTAACATAATCTTAATCTTTAAGGAGAAATATTCCAGGAACTCTATCAGACCCTGTTTTTGGGTTTTTTTTTTTTTTTTTGCGTTGGCCTTAATTCCCAGGATTGGTCTCAGTTGCAGTACAAATTCTTAGAGTCAGGAACCAAAACTACGTCATCATTGATGCTCACAGTTAACAAATGTATTCATTGGAAGGACTGATGCTGAAGCTGAAGTTTCAATACTTTGGCCACCTGATGCGAAGAACTGACTCATTGGAAAAGACCCTGATGCTGGGAAAGATTGAAGACGGGAGGAGAAGGGGACAACAGAGGATGAGATGGTTGGATGGCATCACCGACTCAATGGACATGAGTTTGAGCAAGCTCCGGGAGCTGGTGAAGGACAGGGAAAGCTGGCAGGCTGCAGTCCATGGAATTGCAAAGAGTCAGACACAACTGAGCGACTGAATTGAATTGAACTGATGACTATTATTGACAAATTTAGTACATTAAAATAATTTTAATATCATATGTGTCAATTACCAAATAGGATATACTTATGACAGGAAACTGTCATTTAGGAAATGAGAAATTAACCAGCTAACTTTAATTTTTTAAATTTTAGTATTTTATCTAGCTATGCTAAATATGATGCAATCATGATAATCATAATTAGTAACCAAATATACTAGCAATATATAATTACTAGGAACTATAACAAGGATATATACTGGCATATTTATAAATATATACATATAAATATATATACTTGATATTTATTAATATCCTTACTGCTGCTGCTGCTAAGTCACTTCAGTCATGTCCAACTCTGTGCAACCCCATAGACGGCAGCCCACCAGGCTCCTCTGTCCCTGGGATTCTCCAGGCAAGATACTGGAGTGGGTTGCTATTTCCTTCTCCAATGCATGCATGGATGCTAAGTCGCTTCAGTCATGTCTGACTCTGTGCGACCTCATGGACAGCAGCCCACCAGGCTCCTCTGTCCATAGAGTTCTCTAGGCAAGAATACTGGAGTGGGCTGCCATTTCCTTCTCCATAATATCCTTGATATCCTAATATAATTGATTTTCTGACACTGAACCATTTCTGGAAGAATTCAACTTGTGATGTGCTTTGTTTTACTAGAATGGTTCTACAGGTGACAAGAGGTTGCTTAACATTTCTATTATTTACTAGTTTTTGTATAACTGCCATTGCATTAGTTGCTGGGGGCTGCCATAACAGTAATCACTGAGGGGTTTAAAACAGCAAAAATGTATTCTCTTGCAGTTCTGGGAACATGGGAGTCTGAAATTTGGCAGTGCTCAGGTTTATAGGCCCTATAAATTGTCCCTCACAAATTGTTTTCCAGTTTCTGTGACTGCCCTGGCACACCTGGGAAAGAAGACACCCCAGCACAGTTGGGAATCCAGTTTGCATTCCAAGTTTGGTGTTACAAACTCTTAGCTTTATAGCTATTGGGTCATAAAGTTGTATTTCAGAGGAAACACAGAAAACCTCAAGTGACTCATGCAACAACTATTGTGGTCAGATCATGTTATGTATTCATAATATTTCCTCATTTTTAATGCTCAAAATTGTCTGTGATCTCCATATATGAAGGGCACTTCAATTGGGTATAGAGCCTGGGACTCACGTTTACTTTCCTGAGTATATGGGAAGTATTCACGCATGCTTAAAACAAATCTCGCATGAAAATATTTCCCTACTGTTCTCCACCTTTGAAGAATTGGCCCTCTTTTATCTGAGTGCTTATAACAACTTAAATAAACCTATACCATTAACATTTGACATCTTGTATTATAACAATGTATCATAGCTACTCAGTTTCCTCTAAGAGAGAGAATATTATCTAATTCATCTTTGCATTTTAATTATCTGGCATAATTCTTGGTACATGGTGGGTGATTAATAGCCTCCCTCTACTTCAGTATAGCTTTGTTTAGAGTATGGAAAAGTGCTATTTTATAGTTTACACTTGAAGGATGAAGAACTCTATGTTATTTTTAAAATACGAAGTTAATTCCTATGTGTGAACATATGTAAACAATTAACATATATTAACTCATTTAATGATCACAACTCTTGTGAGTTACATTTGTTTCCATTTACAAATGAAGAAAACAAGTACATAAAAGTCAAGAAACTTATTCAGGGTAACAGCCTATAAGTGATATACTTAGGATTTGAACTCAGGTAGTGGGAACTCTATAGGCTTTGTTCTTAAGCACTGCGATAGTTTGCCTGAAATTTAATTAGCATATAAAGAGTGTAATATAACATTCCAACTTGATAGCTAACAAGGAACAGATTTTTCAGTTCAGTTCAGTCAGTCAGTTGTGTCCGATTCTTTGTGACCCCATAGACTGCAGCACACCAGGCCTCCCTGTCCATCACCAACTTCTGGAGTTTACTCAAACTCATGTCTGTTGAGTTAGTTGGTGATGCCATCCAACCATCTCATTCTCTGTTGTCTGCTTCTCCTCCTGCTTTCAGTCTTTCCAAGCAACAGGGTCTTTTCAAATGAGTTTCTTCGCATCAGGTGGTCAAAGTATTGGAGTTTCAGTTTCAGCTTCAGGAACAGTCCTTCCAATGAATATTCAGGACTGATTTCCTTTGGAATGGACTGGTTGGATCTCCCTGCAGTCCAAGGGACTCTCAAGAATCTTCTCCAACACCACAGAACAAAAGCATCAATTCTTTGGCACTCAGCTTTCTTTATAGTCCAACTCTCACATCCATACATGACCACTGAAGAGACCATAGCTTTGACTAGATGGACCTTTGTTGACAAAGTAATGTCTCTGCTTTTGAATATGCTGTCTAGGTTGGTCAAGCTTCCCTTCCAAGGAGCAAGTGTCTTTTAATTTCATGGCTGCAGTCACCATCTGCAGTGATTTTGGAGCTCCAAAAAATAAAGTCTGTCACTGTTTCCACTTTTTCCCCATCTTTTTGCCATGGAGTGATTGGAAAATCACTTAATTTTCTGAATGTTGAGCTTTAAGCCAACTTTTCCACTCTCCTCTTTCACTTTCATCAAGAGGCTCTTTAGCTCTTCTTCTTCACTTTCTGCCAGATTTTTAGTGAAATAAAATTCCCTCACTATTAAAGGATACATTCTTGCCTCTTCCATTGAACATGAACTATTAACTTCATTAATTCTGGCTACCAAAACTCTTAGTACTTTTATAATTCCTTAATTCAGACTCACAAAGCTAAAAAATTGAAACACTTGAAATTCTTTTCTTGCAAAATCTTCTGCAACCTCTGTGACAGTTAGAGCTGTTTATTATGGTGTAATTCTAACTTCCCCAGGCAGTGGGGCTTTGCTTACTTTTCTTCAGTTACTTTTCAATGTTCTAATGCAGTTCACTGTCGCTGATTGGTTCCAATTTTCATCTTAAGTTTTCATTTCTTAATTTTATCATATTACTCCTAGTAATTACTTTCACATATCATTGCTCTTTCTTACTTATAAAATCAAACTTTTCCCTCTTTAATAAGAACACATTTCATATTCCTCTAGATAAGTTATCATCTTCCCCATCAATCATTTTCTAGCCAGCTCTACATATTTGGAACATTTTAATTGTTTCTCATTAATCACTTCTACTATTCATTACATCACACTAATATATTCCTCCTCTGGAACTATGCAACCATCATAAATAGATACATACCAAAAACAGCATTAGGCCAAGTTGTTCTAATACTCACTTCTTCATGGACTCTAAGAAGATCCTAAAATTCTGTTTTCCTACATAATAAAAGTGACTCATAGGACCTCTCCTTGATCCAGTTATTATATTGCATCATGATCCATGTGTTTCATCACTGAAATGGGATGGTAATAATGATATTGATACCAATATTTAAATAAAAAATGGAACTACAATTGTGCAAAATATGGCCAAGTCCTGGAATTTTATGAAAAAAAAGCATATTCTGTTATTTGGTTATTTTGAAATTTTACTTTTGTATTGGGGTATAGTCAATTTTGTGATGGTTTCAGGTGAACAGCAAAACAATTCAGTTATACTTATACATGTATCCATTCCCTTTCAATCCCCTTCCTACCCAGGTTGCCACATAACATTGAGTGGAGTTCCTTGTGTTATACAGTAGGAACTTGTTGGTTATCCATTTTAAATATAGCAGTGTGTATTGTACATAACCTTGCCAAACTCCCTAATTATCCCTTCCCCCTTGGAAACCATGTTTGTTCTCTAACTCTATGAGTCTCTCTCTGTTTTGTAGGTTGATTTGTGCCATTTCATTTTAGATTCCACATATAAGGTATGTCGTACAATATTTCTCCTTCCCTGTCTGAGTTACTTCACTCAGAATGAAACTCTCTAGGTCCATCCATGTTTCTGTAAATTACATCATTTCATTCTTTTCAATGGCTGAGTAATATTCCATTGTATATATGTACTATAACTTCTTTATCCATTCCTCTATCAGTGGATATTTAGGTTGTTTCTATGTCTTGACTATTATAAACAGTGCTGCAATGAAAATTGGGGTGCATGTATCTTTTCAGATCATGTTTTCCTCCACATATATGCCTAGAAGTGGGATTGCAGGGTCTTATGGTAGCTCTACTTTGAGTTTTTTTTAAGTTGTGCATCTGGTCCCATCACTTCATGGGAAATAGATGGGGAAACAGTGGAAACAGTGTCAAACTATTTTTTCGGGCTCGAAAATCACTGCAGATGGTGACTGCAGCCATGAAATTAAAAGATGTTTACTCCTTGGAAGAAAAGTTATGACCAACCTAGATAGCATATTGAAAAGCAGAGACATTACTTTACCAACAAAGGTCTGTCTAGTCAAGGCTATGGTTTTTCCAGTAGTCACATATGGATGCAAGAGTTGGACTGTGAAGAAGGCTGAGCACCAAAGAATTGATGCTTTTGAGCTGTGGTGTTGGAGAAGACTCTTGAGAGTCCAATGGACTGCAAGGAGATGCAACCAGTCCATTCTAGAGGAGATCAGCCCTGGGTGTTCTTTGGAAGGAATGATGCTAAAGCTGAAACTCCAGTACTTTGGCCGCCTCATGTGAAGAGTTGACTCATTGGAAAAGACTCTGATGCTGGGAGAGATTGGGGGCAGGAGGAGAAGGGGACAATAGAAGATGAGATGGCTGGATGGCATCACCTACTCGACGGACATGAGTTTGGGTGAACTCCAGGAGTTGGTGATGGACAGGGAGGCCTGGCGTGCTGTGATTCATGGGATCGAAAAGAGTTGGACATGACTGAGCAACTGAACTGTTGTGGATAGCTCAACTTATCAGGCTGTTTCAACAAATCATTAATTTCCAACTAGTATACTAAGTAGTATTACAGTGCTGAGTGCTCAGTCTTTTCAGTTGTGTCTGACTGTGACCTCATGGACTGTAGCCCCCAGGCTCCTCTCTCCTTAGGATTTCCCAGGCAAGAATACTGGAGTGGGTTGCCGCACCCTACTCTACAGGATCTTCCCAGACCAAGGTATGGAACCTGAATCTCCTGTATTGCAGGCAGATTCTTTACCACTGAGCCACTTCTGCTGCTGCTGTTGCTAAGTCGCTTCAGTCGTGTCTCACTCTGTGCAACCCCATAGACAGCAGCCCAACAGGCTCCCCCATCCCTGGGATTCTCCAGGCAAGAATACTGGAGTGGGTTGCCATTTCCTTCTCCAATGCTTGAAAGTGAAAAGTGAAAGTGAAGTCGCTCAGTCGTGTCTGACTCCTAGCGACCCCATGGAGTGCAGCCCACCAGGCTCCTCCATCCATGGGATTTTCCAGGCAAGAGTACTGGAGTGGGGTGCCATTGCCTTCTCCTGGGGAAGCCCAAATAATATTACTGGAATAGTGGGGGGAGAGGGTGTGATGATTTGGAAGAATGGCATTGAAACATGTATAATATCATATATGAAACGAATCACCAGTCCAGGTCGATGCAGGATACAGGATGCTTGGGGCTGGTGCACTGGGATGACCCAGAGGGATGGTACGGGGAGGGATGTGGGAGGGGGGTTCAGGATGGGGAACACGTGCACACCTGTGGTGGATTCATGTTGATGTATGGCAAAACCAATACAATATTGTAATTGGCCTCCAATTAAAATACATTTAAATTTTAAAAAAGTGTTAATTAATGTCAAAGTAGTTTCAATGAATCTATCACTCCATAGCCATGCCTATGGATGAAGAATCAGAACTAAAGTTGCCACAAAGCAGTCCTCTGTCAAAGCTATTTTAAATACAGTGGTAGATTTCACTGAATTGAACTTCCGTCTCTTCAGTTTCTGGCTGAACATGAGGACCACTTTCAAGACACTTAAATCTTATAAGAATAAAAATAATAGTTTGATTTTTAAATACAATCTCTAAGGAATGTTTTATTTCAATAGTTCATTAGTATTAGAAACCAATTTCTTATTATGTATGAAGTGTATGCATTTGTAGTAAGTTGGTATACCATATTTCTATTGCACTTTGTGGCTCACAGGCTCATAACTTCACAATCTGATGGCAAAGAACATCCTGATTATTATTCTGTCACTCAATGCAAGACGAAGAAATGATACAGAAAAATTCAGTAAATACAATCCACTAACAATTTAAAAATGTGATTATTTTGAATGGGTGTAGTATGGATAAGGAAATGGCAACCCACTCCAGTGTTCTTGCCTGGAGAATCCCAGGGGTGCGGGAGGCTGGTGGGCTGCCGTCTATGGGGTTGCACAGAGTTGGACACGACTGAAGCGACTTAGCAGCAGCAGCAGTATGGTTTTAGTTGGAAACATTTCCTATTTTTTCTCAGGGTTAATTTAAACTTAAACAAATACTTTTATAACTTTTTATGTTACTCCCACTGTCCACCTCTGATCCTTTATTAAATAAAATGGTATAAATGATATATAGTATAAAATTAAAAAAAAATACAAGGTACCCAGTTGCAAAAAAAAAAAAAAAAAAAATGTGCACCAACTACTGTGGATAGAGATACACTTACACAGAGTGCACATTAGATACACGTTCCTGGAAATTATCAGTATGTTGGTGCTGTGCTCAGTAGCTCATTCATGTCCAACTCTTTGTGACCCCATGGACTATAGCCCACCAGGTTCCTCTCTCCATGGGATTTTCCAGCATATTTATAATGAATTAATTAGAATAAGTTCTTTCTACTCTACTAGATCTAGCAGATTTAAGAAGGATATAGAATTGTTGGAGTTTCCTTGGTGGCTCAGATGATAAAGAATCTGACTGCAATGCTGGAGCATGCCATGCATGCTAAGTTGCTTCAGTCCTGTTGGACTCTGTGCAACCCTATGGACTGTAGCCTGCCAGTCTTCTCTGTCCATGGTATTCTCCAGACAAGAATACTGGAATGGATTACTGTGCCCTCCTCCAGGGGAACTTCCCAACCTAGGGATCGAACCTGCATCTCTTAGATCTCCTGCATTTGCAGGCAGGTTCTTTCCCACTAGCAATGTGGGAGATCCAGGTTTCTCTCTGGGTAAGGAAGATCCCCTGGAGAGGGAAACAGCAACCCACTGTCATATTCTTACCTGTGAAATCCCATGAACAGAGGAGCCTGGTCAGCTACAGTCCATGGGATGACAAAGAGTCTGACACGACTGAGCAACTAACACTAGCACAATGAAAAACTAGAGAGATGCTTACCTTGATATGTAAAACAGAGAAGATAAATCAAAGAAAGATATGTACGAGTGAAACCTACCTAGAAATGTTATGCTACAAAGACAAAACTAGAATTTTGATAAAAATCCTTACAGAAGACAGAAGGGGAAGTAGATTGCCAAAAGCCGTGAATGACAGTTCATGTTGTGCTGTGCTTAGTGGCTCAGTTGTGTCCAGCTCTGCTACCCATGGACTGTAACCTGCCAGGTTCCTCTATCCATAGGATTTCCCAGGCAGGAATACTGGAGTGGGTTGCCATTTCCTCCTCCAGGAGATCTTCCCAACCCAGAGATCCAACCCAAGTCTCCCACATTGCAGGAAGACGCTGCCATCTGAGGCACCAGGGTGTCTATGCATGCGATACCAAAGGGGAGGAGGGATAAATTAGGAAGATGGCATTGATATATACACACTACTATGTATAACTAGATAACCAACAAGAACCTACTTTATAGCACAGGCAGCTATATGCAATATTTTGTAATATCCTCTGAGGGAAAAATCCACAGAAGATAGATAGATAGATTGATCGATCTATCTATCTAACTGTCTATAGAAATCACTGTGCTGTACACCTGAAACTAATCTGACATTGTAAATCAGCTATGCTTCAATGAGAAAATATTGGTATCATTCACAAAAGTATACATAGGATGTGCTATTCTTTATGTGATTATAGGTCATTTAGATAACATGAAATAAAGGAAGGCAGTAAGATAAGCTCATGGAGTTTTCTGGAAAGTGTAGTTAACACTCAGTGCAAATAGATGAAGAAAGAAAGAAAAGAAGAAATGCAGGTATTGAAGTATCACTGTGCTTATTAGCCAGGCACAACTTAGAGCACTATTTTGCTTCATTTATCTCTCGTAACAATCACTTTGTAGCACATTAAAATTAAGAAAACTGAAGATTAGAGATTTGTGATAATGTCATACATCTCTTACATGGCAAGACCAAAATTTATTTTTCATCCAACAGTAAAAATGGTATTTTCCATCATCCTTCACTGACTAAATAACCAAGTTTAAGATTTTAGGCTTAAAATAATAGGCATTGTTTTTGCAATTAAGTATACTTGAAGAAGGCGATAGCACCCCACTCCAGTACTCTTGCCTGGAAAATCCTATGGAGGGAGGAGCCTGGAAGGCTGCAGTCCATGGGGTCACTGAGGGTTGGACACAACTGAGCGACTTCACTTTCACTTTTCACTTTCACACATTGGAGAAGGAAATGGCAACCCACTCCAGTGTTCTTGCCTGGAGAATCCCAGGGACGGGGGAGCCTGGTGGGCTGCCGTCTATGGGGTCGCACAGGGTCGGACACGACTGAAGCGACTTAGCAGCATACTTGAAGAAGAAAAGTGGTACTACAGATACTGTTTGCCGAAAGTCATGAAAGAAAATTGGGCTAGAGCCTTGAGTTAAAACAAACAAACCAAAAAATGGAATAACTTCTATAAAGAAGGCCAATTGACATAGGGACCACAAGAACTGAATCTTAGAGAGGCTACTACAAAGCATACCCCTGGCTACAGAGGCTTATGTCACAGGAAAGAATGCATCAACTTGCATTCATCCCTATCTTTTTCCCCTTTCCACCTAGTCAGGGTCCATTAAACAAGGAATGAAAGTTATCAAAGTGTATTTACAACGTACTGCACCATGGACCAGTGAATTCAACTTGGCAATTTTCTGATGAAGGCACGATATAGAAAGAATGTGCGGATGCTCCTGCAAACTGATTTATAGAGCAGGGCTGATTTTGATCTTTGGGAAGATTAGCTGTTCTGCCTTGCTGGCTCAAGTGAGCTGCCTTTGAGATTAAATAAGGAACAAGTTCGAAAGGACTGTTTTATCTATTTCCTGCCATCTGTATGAGTGCCTCTTGAAGGTTAAAATCCAGAGTTATATGGCTTAATTTTCAAATTGCAATAGTTTGTAACATTATATATGGATTATCCATTTTAGAGTTATTCCATTGAGATATGGAATAACTCTAAAATGGATAATCCTAATCTGAAGGATTAAGAAATTAAATAAATGCACACCTTGGAGTTTAGAGGAAATACCAGAGAAGGCGATGGCACCCCACTCCAGTACTCTTGCCTAGAAAATCCCATGGACGGAGGAGCCTGGTGGGCTGCAGTCCATGGGGTCGCTAAGAGCCAGACACGACTGAGCTACTTCACTTTTACTTTTCACTTTCATGCATTGGATAAGGAAATGGCAACCCACTCCAGAATTCTTGCCTGAAGAATCCCATGGATGGGGGAGCCTGATGGGCTGCTGTCTCTGGGGTCGCACAGAGTCGGACACGACTGAAGCGACTTTTCAGCAGCATAGACTATATTAAAAAAATAAATTCAGGAAAAAAAGTGAAAGATAATTTGGACTCATTAAATATCAAGGTTATTTTTAGTATTAACATTACCACTTAACACAATTACAACACTTACCTTGAAAATACCTATTGTGTATGTGCATGTGTGTATGTAATATCGAATAGAGAGTGTTAATTACATATAGGTGCACACTCACGCACACATATGATTTTGGCTTCATTTTTCACAAGGAACTTAAAATTAATTGAGGCCATGAAGGGTGGTAAGATCCCCATTGTTCTTACTCGCACAATATATACTTGTATTTTATATTATGTGTGTATTCACACCATCCACCACTTCCCTCACATTTTGTAAAGATAATAAAGCTTCCTACTTTATATAGACAGTAGTTCTCAATTGGCAAGGATCCTCTGTTTCCCATTCCCCCGCATATATTCCAGCTAGATCACTACAAACTTATCTGCAAACATTAACTTCTCCCTCCTATTTGATTCTGTCAAAGAAAGAGGCATATTATCATAAATTCTTTCTTTCCATCTACAATCAATATCTCAAACAGGGTCATCTCTACCTCAGAGGATCTTTCTAATTCAATTACCCTCTCTTTAGTATCCTCAGTTTCTTATCTCTTGACTTTTTATCCATCTGCTATAAACACACTTTCCATCTCCCAACTTACAATTAAAATCTTCATTTTATGATGTTCTCATTTATTTGCCTCCCTGGCTTTACTACAAAGCTTCTTAAAGAGGATGGTGTGTTTAAACTTTTTTCTTCCATTTCTTTGCCTCCCATATATAGTCTCTACACTACAATAAATTTGTTCTTCTCTTCATTGTAGCAGATGTTTCCTTCATGTTTTCTTTCAACTAGGTAATACAAGTAACTTTTGAGATTCTAAACAGACAAACTCCTGAGCCAAATTTTCCATCATCAATTTCTGTTGTTTTATTCGGTAAGCCATGTCTGACTTTTTTTGCAACCCCATGGATAGCAGCCTGCCAGGCTCCTCTGTTCATCTGATTTTCTAAGCAAGAAAACTGGAGTGGGTTGCCATTTCCTTCAACAGGGAATCTTCCTGACACAGGCATCGAACCACATCTCCTGCTTTGGCAGGTGGATTCTTTACCACTGAGCCACCAGGAAAGCCCACACAACATTCTAGTTAGGTTTAAAGGAATAGTAAAGGTGTGCCTGTGTGCTCAGTCGCTCAGTTGTGTCCGACTCTGAATCTTTACAACCAATGGACTGTACCCCACCAGGCTCCTCTGTCCATGGAATTTTCCAGGCAAGAATACTGGAGTGGGTTGCTATTTTCTACTGCAGGGGATCTTCTGAACCTGAAGATCATACCTGAGTCTCCTGCGACTCCTGCATTGACAGGTAGACTCTTTACCACTCAACCACCAGGGAAGCTCCATAATGGGTGTACCAGCTCAATAAAGATTTGGGAATAAGTTCTTAAAACCCTTCCTGACACAGAGGAAACACTCAACAAATGTGACATTACTATCTATTGTGATGAAAATGAGATGCTGATGGTGAGCTGAATTAACTTTTATAATCTTAAATGGTTTCATAGATCTAGAATCCTTCATATTTTTAATGACTATATTGCTTCTATTCAGCCTCCTTTGGGAATTTTCACTGAAAAAATTCTCTTTTTATTTTGATATTTTCTTCAAAGACTCTCTTTCCTGCCTTCTGCTTGTTTCTTAAAAGCTAGTGTTCCCTAGGGTTTAGGATTCATCTTTCAGAAAGAATTATTCATCCACTTACCTGTATTCATTTGAGTGAAGAAGCCATCCAACGAATGAAAAGCAGACATTCCTTGTTTCATTTTTCAGTGTATAGTATTGTGTTGGCCAAAAAGTCCATGTGAGATTTTCTTAACATTTTATAGAAAGCCCCAAACAAAATTTTTTGGCCAATTCAATATATCCATTCATTATGCTAGTGCTTATTGAATGCCTATTCAGTGTCAGAAAACATGCTAGACATTGGGAATGCAGCAACAAATTAAAAAAATAATCTCATTCTCTTGTAGCTTATATTAAAATTTCATTAGAAATAGAGACATCAAATGAGACCTTGTCACTTCCTGCTTAGATAGCTCCAGTGGCTTTCCATTGGGTAAAATATAACAATATTCTAAGTGTTTTCCTATGCACTAGCTTCTTCATTCTCTCTGCTCCAGAATCAAGGATGTTATTTAGGCTCTCACTGTGCCACATTCAACCCCACTCAGGTTCTCATTATGTTTTCTTTCCTCTTCCTTTAATTCTCTCATCTAATTACCTCAAAATGCCAACATCTGCTGGATCATGGAAAAAGGAAGAGAGTTCCAGAAAAACATCTATTTCTGCTTTATTGACTATGCCAAAGCCTTTGACTGTGTGGATCACAATAAACTGTGGAAAATTCTGAAAGAGATGGGAATACCAGACCACCTGACCTGCCTCTTGAGAAATCTGTATGCAGGTCAGGAAGCAATAGTTAGAACTGGACATGGAACAACAGACTTGTTCCAAATAGGAAGAGGAGTTCTTCAAGGGTGTATATTGTCACCCTGCTTATATAAGTTCTATGCAGCATTCCGTCCCAGAAATGCTGGGCTGGAAGAAGCACAAGCTGGAATCAAGATTGCCAGGAGAAATATCAATAACCTCAGATATGCAGATGACACCACCCTTATGGCAGAAAGTGAAGAGGAACGAAAAAGCCTCTTGATGAAAGTGAAAGTGGAGCGTGAAAAAGTTGGCTTAAAGCTCAACATTCAGAAAACAAAGATCATGGCATCTGGTCCCATCACTACATGGGAAATAGATGGGGAAACAGTGGAAACAGTGTCAGGCTTTATTTTGGGGCTCCAAAATCACTGCAGATGATGTTTGCAGCCATGAAATTAAAAGACCCTTACTCCTGGGAAGGAAAGTTATGACCAATCTAGATAGCATATTCAAAAGCAGAGACATTACTTTGCCAACAAAGTTCTGTCTAGTCAAGGCTATGTTTTTTCCAGTGGTCATGTATGGATGTGAGAGTTGGACTGTGAAGAAGGCTGAGTGACGAAGAATTGATGCTTTTGAACTGTGGTGTTGGAGAAGACTCTTGAGAGTCTCTTGGACTGCAAGGAGATCCAACCAGTCCATTCTGAAGGAGATCAGCCCTGGGATTTCTTTGGAAGGAATGATGCTAAAGCTGAAACTCCAATACTTTGGCCACCTTATGCAAAGAGTTGACTCATTGGAAAAGACTCTGATGCTGGGAGGGATTGGGGGCAGGAGGAGAAGGGGACGACAGAGGATGAGATGGCTGGAAGGCATCACCGACTTGATGGACATGAGTTTGGGTAAACGGGAGTTCATGATGGACATGGAGGCCTGGGGTGCTGCAATTCATGGGGTCGCAACGAGTCAGACATGACTGAGCGACTGAACTGAACTGAAGTAGGTTTTAATTCTCTGTTCAACCACTGCTAACTAATCAGACAGGATTAAACACCCTATATTTTGCCTTCCCAATAGCACTGTTTAACTCTCTGTCATAGATCTCTTTTATTATCCATCTAAGAATGCATGTGATACTTGATTGGTGTCTCTCCGCTTCCATAGGTGGGAAGCTCTAAGCAGGCTGAGAATGACTTTTGCTTTGCTCAGGCTTTCATGGCTCATGTAGAACACAATTACTGGCACATAAGAGACACTTAAAACTCAATATTTGTTAAAATAAAGATGTGGAAATGAACTCTTTTTATCAACACATTTTTTTATCCAAGTTTGGCAATTTCAGAAAGATTAAAATGAGAAGATATTTAGGTGAAGAATCAATATCATATATAGACCAGTGATGACTATTTTGTAAGTATTTGCACACTTTAAACTCTGCTTCTCAGGCCCCTTTTGTGACATACAAAAGACATATTAATCTTCAATTTTAAATCAATATAAAATTATGATTATTAGAAGAATAAATGAGATTTTACATAGTACAAATATAAATATATATACAAAACCAGACAGATATCTAGACAGATAGCTGGATAATATAATAAATGACAACTAGATTCAAATAGATAAATAGATGATTGATAGACTGACATATTGATTGATTCAGTTCACTATTACAGTGTGTGTGCTTAGTTGTTCAGCCGTGTCTGACTCTTTGTGACCCCATGGACTTTGACCTGTCAGGCTCCTTTGTTCATGGGGATTCTCTAGGCAAGAATACTGGAATGGGTTGACATGCCCTCTTCCAGGGGATCTTCCCAATTCAGGGATAGAACCCAGGTCTCCCACACTGCAGGCAGATTCTTTACCGTTTGAGCCATCAGAATATAATTTTTCAGCCTTTGTTCTCAACATACTATACAGTAGAATCATCCAGAGTACTTGTTAAAAAGACTAATTCCCCACTCCCACTCCAGCCTTTCTGAATCAAAATATAATGAAGGTAAGGTCTAGGGACTTGCGTGTTACAAGATTTTCAAGCTGAAATTGTTAAACATTTAAACACTGAGGCATACTTCTTTGGAAGTTACATTTAAATTCTCCTTTGATAATTGCCTGTGTTCTACTTCTTTCTTACAAAGGCAAGAGCATAGTGTTCTCTTAAAAGCAAAAGGCAATAGGTTTAGTCTGGTGACAAATTCTTAGGAATAAAACAGAATGAGGGTAATGAGAAGTAAATGGCTTCAGTAAAAGGTCCATGATCATCAAGCAGGAAAGTCTTATAATGCTACTTTGATTAGCATAACATAAAATAATGATATTAATAGAACTGGAATTCATGATAACTATGCTATCTGAAAATAAAAATAAGGGAATACATTCATAGTGTTTTCTACATCTGATCTTCCCACCATACTAAAACACTTAGGGCTTCCCTGGTGGCTCAGATAGTAAAGAATCTGCCTGCAGGAAGATACCCTGGAGGAGGAAATGGCAACCCACTCCAGTATTCTGGACTGGAGAATCCCATGGATGGAGAAGCCCTGGTGGGCTATAGTCCATGGGGTCATGGAGTTGGATACAACTCAGCAACTAACACAAGAAATGATTTAAACAGTTAGACATAATCATAATTCAAATGTAATTACATATTAAAGAGGAAATACTTTGTCATTTTAATGACTTGAAAATATACATTATTAATATCTTGCCAAATTTGCTTTAATAGGAAAATGAGTGAATTGCCTAGCTCACTAACAGTACTTTTTTTTCACCTTTTTTAAGGAAAGGATCCCTTCTCTTGTCTCTTTGTCAGTGGAGATGGAGAATATGCCAACACCGTCACCATTAATGATGGAGTATGTCATGTCCGCATTTGAGCCAGTGTCTGCATCATTTGCCTTGATTTTTCCAACAGCTGAACCAACTTGAGCTGACTCAGGAACATACAGCTGATAGTGCTCTGAAAAAAATATTTTATATTAAAATTATTTGATATAATAATGGTCATAAAACAATAATCATTTCATAAAAAGACACTGAAATATTTAGGCCACACATCTATTAATGTTTACATCTATTTCAACAATGTTCACATTTCCCTATAGGCACTTACGATAGATATTAAGCATAATATACATGTTGTCACTAATTGTTTTATTGAGAAGTTAGAAACATCTATTACAGTGATTGACTGATTTATTATATAAAGCTTCAAATAACTATAAATAACAGAAACCTTTAATTAAAATGTAATTTTATAAAAATTTCAACCAAGGTTACATTAATGAGATGTAATACTATACATAAATACAATTAGGCCATATAGATAGGTGAATGTTAAACATCTATAAAAATAACTTCTGAGTTAATAATTTTTTTAGTTTTTGTATGATACTTCATTTTTTTGGTTAGTGCCTCTGTAAGTGTGTGGAGTATTCTAATTTTCTTCTGGTAAAATTGCATGTTTTAAAGTGCTATATGTTGTTGTTGTTCAGTCATTAAGTCATGTTCAACTCTTTACAACTCCATGGACTACAGCGTGCCAGGCTTCCCTGTCCTTCAGTATCTCCCAGAGATTGCTCAAGTTCATGTCCCCATGAATTGGTGATGCCTTCCAATCATCTCATTCTCTGTCAATCGTTCTCCTCCTGATTTCAATCTTTCCAAACATCAGGGTCTAATCCAATGTGTTGGCTCATTGCATCACATGGCCAAAGTATTGGTCCTCAGCTTCAGCATCAGTCCTTCCAATGAATATTCAGGGTTGATTTCATTTAGATTGACTGGTTTGATCTCTTTGATGTCCAACAGGCTCTCAAGAGTCTTTTCCAGCACCTACATGAAGATACTGAAAACTGACTTTTATATGTGTATTTGTACGTGTCTGTTTGTTATGCAACAAAGATTTTTCCCAGTTCTATAAATTTGTTTACACTATACTTGACTTCAAATATTATTTTTATAGTTCAACAGCCCTCACCAACATAACAGTTCATGAGTAGAGCACCTTCTGCGAAACATGATCCCCTGATCTTAATCATGTGCTTTGACCAGGATCTGTCAGATTGCTAAAGGCACCATATTCCTCTTAACAAAGTTATTTGACCTGGGAAAAGCATGAGACCCACAATTTTATAGGACTCCACCATTCTTCTCACAGCTGATGAATGCAAGGATAGGCAGGTGATTCACAAGGAGATTCTATTCCCCAAAATGTTCAAACTGGAGCTCATCTCTCTTCGCTGTGATACACTGAAAGAAGCTTCTGACAATGCATGTGCTTCCAAAATTCATGTTGGAATAACTAATCTAAGGTCTGTAATAAATTTTTAGAATCCTTAAAAATGTTACAATATTCGGGAAAGTGAAAGTGTTAGTCATTCGGTTGTATCCGACTCTTTGCAACCCGTGGACTGTAGCCTGCCAGGCTCCTTTGTCCATGGGATTTTCCAGGCAAGAATACTGAAGTGGGAACCATTTCCTTCTCCAGGAGATCTTCCTGACCCAGGGATTGAACCTGAGTCTCCTGTTTTGCATACAGATTTTCTTTACCATCTGAGCTACCAGGGAAGCTCCAGGAAGTTACATATAAAATAGAACAGTGTTCTGATGAAAAACATATAGAAAAGTTGTAAAATAAATTAAAATCTATTGCCCAAAACTTTTTGAGATAGGCTAGGAAGTCAACTTCCTGGTTGCGAAAGACTGTAAGTTCCAGCTATACTATAACTGTCTATAATTCAATAAGCCACCTAAAGGATTTTTGACTAGTGAAAATTAGGGTGATGACACTTGTAAAAAAAAGTCTTTTTACACAGAAATAAATAAGTAAATCACATAATTATTATGATGGTATTATTACAAAGCACATCATTTTAACAAAGGAAGTTGAAAAAATAGTACCAGAGGGTCATAAAAGAGGCATGGTTCAGAAAACCTTTAGGCATACTCTTTCAAGAAGAAGCCTATCCTGGAAGAAGAAGATTCAGTGCAAAGAAAGAATGGATATTTGTTGCTAGACAGACCTTTGTTGACAAAGTAATATCTCTGCTTTTTAATATACTATCTAGATTGGTCATAACTTTTCTTCCAAGGAGCAAGTGTCTTTTAATTTCATGGCTGCAGTTACCATCTGCAGTGATATCAATGCCCTTAAGTAATTCCCTTTCCTCAAATGTTGGCTAAATATGGGGACTCACTTCTAATAAATTGAACATAGCAAAATTAATGAGGTATCACTTCCAAGATAAGGTTATGAAAGCGCTGTGGTTTCTTTCATGAGTACTATTTTTCAAGCTCCCTTAGATTGCTTCCCTGGGGGAAACTATCTATGATGTTGTATTGAAGCCCTATGGAGTGTACCATATGACAAGAGACTAAAAACTGGCAACAGTGATGTTAGGAAGCTGGAAGCAAAAACCATCCCTGCCTCCCCCAGGAAAGTTTCTGAATAAGATCACAACCCCTGCTGCCAAACATACTGGGATCTAATAAACCTGAAACTGAAGTACCCAGCTAAGTCAAACCTATATTCCTGATCTCCAGAAATCATGAGGTAATAAATATTGGTTGTTTAAGCTCCTCAATTGGATGATTTACAATACACCAATAGATCATTCATATACAGCAGCCTTGTAGTTGTCAGTGATTTGACAAATACAAGGGACCCTGTTCAGTTCTTTCCTTTCTGTGGTGCTTTGCCTAATGTTTGGGGAAGTTAAAAGCAAAATTGAAACAAAAATCCAAACAAGCAAACAAAACATGATAAGCAGTTATTCTTGGAGCCAAGTTTTCAAATGCCTTTTAATCTCCCAATTTTATTTTGTAAAGAAATAAATTATTGCTGTTATATCCACTGCTCAAGGTGAAATACTTAAAATCAAATTCTCAGCTCGGCCTCCTAACAGTGGTCCCCAACCTTCTTAGCACCAGACACCCACGTCATGGAAAACAATTTTCCCATGGACTGGTGGTGGAGGTTGGTGTGGGGATTCAAGCACATTACACTTATTGAGCACTTGATTTCTAATGCTACTGCTAATCTGCCTGGAGGTACTGGTCCTCTGGCCAGAGGTTGGGGACCCCTGGGTTAGAGGATACCATGAAGTAGGTGCATGCTTAGTCATGTCTAACTCTTTGAAACCCCATGGACTATATTCTGCCAAGGTCTTCTTTCCATGGGATTCTTAGGCAAGAATACTGGAGTGGGTTGCCATTTCCTTCTCCAGAGGATCTTCCCAACCCAGGGACTGAACACATGCTGCCTGCTTCTCCTGCACTGCAGACAAATTCTTTACCACCGAGTCACCTTGGAAGCCCCTAGAAGACACCAGACGTTCAGTAATTACACTCTTTGCTTTTTTTTTTTTTTAACCAAACGGAGTTGAAAATTTCTTTCTACATAAAAACATACACATGGACTTTTATACCATCTTTATTTATCACAGATAAAACCTGGAAATCATCATTTATTTTTGCTTTTATTGCCTATGTTTTGTGCCATATTCATGAAATTTTTGCCAAGACCAATATCAAGAATCCTTTTCCCTCTGAGTTCAATGGATGTAAAATTTCAATTATACTCTCTCTTGTGTGTGCTCAGTCATGTACGATTATTTGGGACCAGATGAATTGTATCCCATGATGTTCCTCTGTCCATAGGATTATCCCAGCAAGAATACTGGAGTGGGTTGTCATTTCCCACTTCAGGGGATCTTCCTGAGGATTGAACCCATGTCTGCTGCATTTTCTGGTGGATTCTTTACCACTGAGCCACCTGGGAAGCTGACTCAATTATATCAGATGATTTAATAATTCTAGAGACCTGCTGTATGACATGGTGCCTACAGTTAACACTGTAGTGTTGTGGTCTTCAAAATATGGGACTACAGCAAACTAAAGGAGTTCTGCATAGCAAAGCAGATAATCAACCAAATTAAAAGGCAATGCAGAGGATGCATGGAAATATTTGCAAACTTGCAAAACATATAAATAACTCCTACAACTCAAGCAAAACAAAACAGAAACAATAACGATTTTAAAAATGCACAAATGATTTGAGCAGACATTTCTCCAAAAAAAGACATAAAAATAGGCAACAGTTATATGAAACTATGCTCAACATCATTATTTATCAGGGAAACGCAAATTAACACTCTAGTGAGAGATAACCTCAAAACCTGTTAGTCTGGCTATTGTTGGCAAAATAGAAAATAAAAAGTGTTGGCATAGTTTTGGAGAAATTGAAATCCTTGGACACTCTTGGTGGGAAAGTAAATGGTGTAGCAGCTACATAAAAGAGTATGGAGTTCCTTGAAAAGAGTAAATATAGAACTACAACATGATCCAGAAATCCTACTTCAGGGTACATACTCCAAGGAATTGAAATTACAATCTCCAAGAGATGTCTGTGTCCTTATGGTATCTGCAGCACTATTCACAATGGCCAAGATAAAAGAAACAACCCATGTCTATTTTATTCATCACATCAGATCAGTTGCTCAGTCGTGTCCGACTCTTTGCGACCCCATGAATTGCAGCACCCCAGGCCTGCCTGTCCATCACCAACTCCTGGAGTTCACTGAAACTCACGTCCATCGAGTCAGTGATGCCATCCAGCCATCTCATCCTCTGTCGCCCCCTTCTCCTCCTGCCCCCAATCCCTCCCAGCATCAGAGTCTTTTCCAATGAGTCAACTCTTCCCATGAGGTGGCCAAAGTACTGGAGTTTCAGCTTTAGCATCATTCCTTCCAAAGAAATCCCAGGGCTGATCTCCTTCAGAATGGACTGGTTGGATCTCCTTGCAGTCCAAGAGACTCTCAAGAGTCTTCTCCAACACCACAGTTCAAAAGCATCAATTCTTCAGAGCTCAGCCTTCTTCACAGTCCAACTCTCACATCCATACATGACCACAGGAAAAACCATAGTCTTGACTAGACGAACCTTTGTTGGCAAAGTAATGTCTCTGCTTTTGAATATGCTATCTAGGTTGGTCATAACCTTCCTTCCAAGGAGTAAGCGTCTTTTAACAAAAATAATGAATAAATTGTCCAATAAGATAAAAATATCAGCAATTTGGGAAACAGAACTATTGAATGTATAGTGGGTATGTGTATGTATATGAAATTCTAGTGAGATAATTATAGAATTAATAGAAGAAAAAATTTAAAATAAAACAGATATTATGATAAATGGATATGAACTCAATGAACTTTTGAAGTCGCTGACAACAAAGATCACTAAGAATATAAAAATAAAGTTACTAGGATTTAAATGATTTCAAGGAAACCAAGGTCTTTGGGATCCAGATGCTTTTAGAGTAGAAATCATATTCTAAAAAGAGCCCAGGGCACTTAATGCTCAAATATTTTATTAATAGTTCTGTTAAACATAAATATTCACACGTTCCTTTGAAATTTTAATCCTAAATATATTTTTTATGCTTTATCACATTTTAAGATACTATGATTAACCTTGGGAAGAAATATCTAAAATTATCCTAAAATAACAAAAGATTTTAGAGAAAACTTTACACACTAGTTATAACAAAATCATGCAATGATCAATTATGAAGACATACAGCATGCAGAGTCCCCTTTAAGAATTCTGACAACTGAGGGTCAACAGTCCCAAAATAATCAGGTTATTATCATCTTTGAATAATAATGATAATACATGAATTTTCATTTGCCTGTTATTTTATGAAAATTGGAATTCTCTTTAGGAATAAAAACACCTTGGAGAATCTTTAAAGGACATAGTTCAAATGTATTTAGAAATCTTTGACCTGTGGTCTAAAGTTTTGGCTTTCCTATTCGTGATATAATTCAATCACATGGAAAGAGTCAGTTTATGATTTAGAAAGAAATGCACTCTTATTTAAATAAGATTAGCAAAGGTCAAAACTCTCAGAATCTTGGTACACACGGTAAATGATCTCTTGCCTTTCTGTGTTATTTTTACTCGGTAATTGCTCTCTCTGGGAAAAAGAAAAAAGATTTTATCTTGGATAATTTTACAGTACAGTCTAATAAGCATTTCTGTAGTTGCCAAAAAACTCCCTCAGTGTACTCTGCTTGAGTTCACAGAAAGGTTGTACATTGTAGGAGTGTTATTCAACTTTCAAGAGGAGGAAGGTGGACTAAAAAAATACATTGAGATTTTATTTCTCACAGACACATATAAACACACACACACAAACATATCATATAGATTGTGTTTTTTTACTATCTTCATGTATATATTAGCTTGAGAGAGAGATCATGTATTCATTTTACAGAAATAAATTTTATAATTGGGTTCATAAGGAAAAACACAAATTTAAAACAACAGACTTCGTTCTTCATTTTCCCTGTTAAAATTAAGGAGGGAGGTTTCTTTCTCCCCCAGTTTCCTTTCTTTTCTCAGAGCATTTACAAGAGAAAACTTGTCATGTGTATGACTATATATGTAAAATATTTATATATATATTGCATAGTTAGAAAATATTTACTTTAAAATATCATAATGTCATAGATACAATCATAGATCTAGTTGATATAACAAAGGGATTGATTAAAAATATATTTTATAGAATAGGTTATGCATTAAAAAATAAAATCCCAATAGTTTAACATATTTTTTAAAATGAAGAAATTTATTTTACACATTTTTTGGTATATAAAACAGTCTACTTGTTCTTTACCTGTAGCCTGGCTTTTGTAAAAAATAGTCATATTTAATAATTGTGCTGTTCCAGTACACTCATAATTAATAACTTGGTTGTCATATACACAAGCTACAACAGAACAGCCCTGGTTATTGTTTTGATAGTCATCAGTTCTGAATTGTGTAGCAATAAAGAATCACTAAAAAAAAAAAAAAAACTTTCATAGCAAAGCAAATGTTTGTTTTGTTTAAGGCTGAAGGATTTAATGACTTGCAAAAATGTGATGCAAAAACTGTCCCAAACTAACCAGAGTGTCCATATTTTCACCACTACATGTTGTGAGGAGATGAGCTACAGTTGATGAAAATTACAACCAGACAGCCTACTTAATGCTGTGAGGTAAGCTCTTTTCCTGTATCCATAATTTTTGTATGTATTTTGGTCTTTATAATACACAAATATCACCAGGATATGTTTAAATCTGGGTGGTGTTTTAGTATTAAAACATGTTGAGTTGCTTTAATGTGAGTTTCTTTTTTCCCAGTCCTAAAATTTTTCTTTCCAAACAGTTATTTTCTGTTGTTGTTTTTGAAGGGATGTTTACATTCATAGATTTTTCTCTCTGTCCTCTCTTGCAAATAAAATACTATTGTGCTTATTGCATAAAGATTTTTCTCTTTTTTTCTCATTTTTATATAATTGTTTTCATATGATCATTGGTTCTTTTGATTTGCATTGCTTTCTTTTTTTTTCACTGTTTCTTTTCTTTTCTTTTTTTACTTTACAATATTGTATTGGTTTTGCCATACATCATGGGAACACGTGATTTGTATTGCTTTCAAGTCTGATCTTCACTGAGCATTTTCAATTTTCTAGAACTCCTAATTTACTTCCTACATCTTCTTTTACACATCGTCAGGGTGCTGAACAAAAATTTATTTATATCAGAAACTTCAAGCCTTCCTTACTTATTATATTGAAACTACTTCTGTTTCTATTTTGTTAAAAATGATGATTAGCTTTCAAACAAGAAAACTTGTTACCTATGCTTGGTTTATCTTCAGATCTCTGGACATCTGTAATATCACCTTCTCTTTTATTATAGTAATTGTACATACTCCTAACTGTTATGATTTTGTAATACAAAAAGATTTTTAAAATCTTCTAATATCATCTATTATATATAATTATGAGTATTATGTTTAAAAAAATACAAAGCAATTTATATTTTCCCTATGTTTATATCTTTTGAGTAAAGAAATATAATGCTTATGTAGTAATATTGATCAATCACTTTGTGTTTAATATCTTTCTCTTTTAATCTTCCCCTTTTCTAATGCCATAAAATAACCTAATATTTTCCTTTAAAGTATAAATAACGTATGTTTTTAATCACTTTGGTAAACCTTTAAGATGTTGAGTTATCTACTTTTACAAGGATGACCTCTGGTGCCTGTGCCTTTCATTATCTGATGTGTATTTTATCTGCAACTCCAACTTGGACATATACCAAGTCCTGGGGTACACATTTTATGGCTTCCTAAGGGCTTCACAAAGTCCACTAGATTTACTTTTCAAACCGAGCGGACGTTGATATCTGTTTTATCAACTCCCCTTCAATTATTTTCCTTTAAAAGTTCTTGATTATTTATGAATATGTACCCTTTCACTTGACATTTTGGATCAGTCTAGATTATTGACTCATGCACTAAATGTCACTTACCTTGTGCCAGCATAATTTCAGGTACTGTGCATATGTGCTAAGTCACTTCAGTTGTCTGACTCTTTGCGATGCCATGGACTGTAGCCTGCCAGGCTCCTCTGTCCATGGGTACTCCAGACAAGAAAACTGGAGTGGGTTGTCATGCCCTCCTCCAGGGATCTTCCTGAACCAGGGACTGAACCCACATCCCTTAGGTCTCAGTTCTTTACCACTAGTACCACCTGGGAAGTCCCAGTTTCAAGTACTAAGTATACAGTAAACAAAACAGACCAAAATCCTTATCCTTTTGGAGTGCACATTCTTATGGGCAAGATATACGATAAAACTTTACAGTATATTATGAAGTGATAATGCTAAAGATAACAGATTTTTATTATCTGTTTATATGTTGATTAATCACCAAAATATCTCAGACAACAGCAAATATTTAATTCTATCTTGCATAGGCTAAGAACTATGACTGAGTTATAACTGCTGGGTTAGGCTCAGTTCAAAGTGAATTTTCATTCCAGAATATGAGCTGAAAAGATAGTCATCAGGAAGGGCAAGATAAGGAACAAAGGATGAAACCACTGAAGGGCATTTAAGGTGCCGTGTGGCATGTCTATTCATATACAGCTGGCAAAACAGCCTTTGACACAAAGTTAAGTAGCAGGAGCATATACACCATTTATAGGAAAACATAAGGGAGGGAAAGAAATAAATGATTGTGAAAAAATAATATAACCTGTACACAGTCTACTCTCTGGACTCAAATAACTCTTGTTTACTCTCTAGGGTCTAAGGGACTATGTGTTGCTTAGAGTTAAAAAACACTTACTAGTTCCCTGACCATTCCCAAATCTCTTTAAATGAAGTACCAGTCTTGATTTTAAGATCTTTTGATATAATCATATACAACATAGATTTTCTTGTTCCAGAGACCACTGAATTAGGACACATTATTTGCCCACCACAAATTCAACAAATAATTGGGGATAAAGGCAATGGCAACCCATTCCAGTGCTCTTGCCTGGAGGATCCCATGGGTGGAGGAGCCTGGTGGGCTGCAGTCCATGGGGTCGCTGAGGGTTGGACATGATTGAGCGACTTCATTTTCACTTTCCTGCATTGGAGAAGGAAATGGCAACCCACTCCAGTGTTCTTGCCTGGAGAATCCCAAGGACGGGGAAGCCTGGTGGGCTCCCGACTATGGGGTCGCACAGAGTTGGACAGGACTGAAGTGACTTAGCAGCAGCAAGGACAAAATTATTGAAATAAAAATCCCATTTAGATGGAAAAAAATGTTAGTGGCTCATACAGCAATTAAAAAATGATTCTATGCAATCATTACAAGGATTTCTGTTCTTAAGACTTTGAGGCTAATTTATTTGCTGAACTCTTTACATTTACATTTTAGCCATAAAAGTCATGAAATTTTGGTTTCTTCCTCTTCTTTTTCATGTCTGTTACAAAATATACTGGTATTTTTTTCTCCTGACCTCATCTCTTTTTTGTAGTATATTATCAAATACAGCCAATAGTAATCAATTCATACACTTTCTCATTTAAAATCTCTTCTCCTAAAGCCATGGGTACATTAGGTACATTTTCTGCCCTCCAAGTTATTCTAGGAAAATATTTATCAAAGCAAAATACAGTCACCTATTAGCATCCTATAAGTATTACTTAGTGCTTTGCTCTTCTTCAGACACAAATCCACATATTTTGTTGTTGTTGCCTTAGTCAAATTAATTGATGAATCCTAAATTCAATGGGAGAATAACTTTCGCTAATAGGAAAGTACAGCAGAGACAGGAAGAGAACATTTACATCTACCAGGGCAGGTAAGAGAGATACCAAGTATTTGAGGATAGGAAGTCAGTAAAATGCTGTTACAAACATAATTCTCTGAGGAAATGAGACAAATGAGAATGAATGTTGTATAATGATTGCAGTCCCTGACCCAAAGATCTTAAGTAGTTTGTCAGTGAGTTTGAATAATGAACTCACCGAATGCACTTTTTGTTTTAATGCATCTTCATATCATCTTTTAAAAATGCAATTTAGCATGTTAATGTTTCTCTGAGAAACTGTTTTTCCTCTTTTTCCTCAATTTTGAAGCCACTTCTCTATCATTCTTTGTACTCTACTTTTGTTGAAAAGTTCATGGTAAGTTAATTGCTTTCTTTTTGGTTTTGTAATGCTAAACTTCACCATAACACATCTAGGTGATAATAATTTTTACCCTGTTTGGAGCTTCTTATAATTTTTTATCTAAGGATTCATGTCTCTATTTATTCTTGAAAAATCTTAGTCTAGGTTTGTTTGTTTGTTTGTTTGTTTTTTGAATACTGCCTCACCATTTTCTTTGGTGTCTTCATATGAAAGTCATTTGATTGTACATTTGAAACTTTATTTTCCTTTTGTACATAATTATTTCTCTCTTTAATCTTGAGCCTCTCAGATGAATTCTGGCTAATTTTCTTCACATATGTCTTCCAGTTTACTTTCTTTGTGTTCAGTTGTGTCTAACTCTTTTCCTTAATTTACTTGAGTTCTTAACATCAATGCCTGTGCTTTCTTCTGTTGATTGACAGGTGAAGTTTTTTCCTTTTTTTTTTTTTTTAATTTCAGAGCAAACCCTGGTTTCATGCCATACACCTAGTTTTAGTAACATCTCCCTGAATTCCTGGGATTGTATACTCCCTCTTTCCTCCATGGCTCACCAGCTAAGATGCCAAGCCAGATCCTTCCTTATAGTTGCTCTGAGCTCCCACAACATCAACTTGAAAATTTCTCACTTGAAGTACCAATGCACTCAAACTACTATGACCATGTGAGAATATGAAGTCTACTGAGGGAAAACTTATATCAGTGGCAGAATGCTCATAAACTCCTAAATTCTTATTATTCCAGAGTATCACACTTAGGCTGTACAGAACTCTACAACAGATCTCTGGTAGAAAGGAACTCCTACATGTTCTTTATATTTTCAAGGTCAGAAGACAGCACTGCAATACCTAGGCAAATATGCAAGAGTATATCCTCCCTAGCCAAAGATGTGGCTGTATTGGGAAAAAAAGGAGTCTCTGAGTTCTATAGCTAATGCCAACTTATAGATTCTAATACTAACTCACATCTATTGAATTGTTTGTGGGTTTTTTTTTTTTTTAACAATGGAGTCAATGTTCAGATTGTCTGCAACATTTCCCTTCATTTCTCTAAATTTAAGTTCCTTTTTATAATAGCTACCTAACTGCTGTAAAAGCAAAATATCAATAATTTATACACTACATTTATTTTCCTGTAAAGATCATGAAGGTTGGTTTACTCTTAGCAGTTACAAGATATAGCTCAGCAGTGGCCATAGGACTGGGAAAAGTAAGTTTTCATTCCAACCCCAAAGAAGGGCAATGCCAAAGAATGTTCAAACTACCATGCAATTACACTTATGTCACATACTAGCAAGGTATGCTCAAAATCCTTTGAGCTAGGCTCTAACAGTATGTGAAAGGAAAATTTCCAGAAGTACAAGCTGAACTGAAGAAAAGGCAGAGGAACCAGAGATCAAATTGTCAACATCTGTTGGACTGTTGAAAAAGCAAGAGAAATCCAGAAAAACATCTACTTCTGCTTCATTGACTATGCTAAAACCTTTGACATGTGGATCACAATAAACAGTGAAAAATTCTTAAGAGATGGGAATATCAGACCACCATACCTGCCTCCTAAGAAACCTGTTTGCAGGTCAAGAAGCAACAGTTAGAACCAGACATGAAACAATGAACTGTTTCAATATTAGGAAAAGAGTACATCCAGGCTGCATATTGTTACCTTGCATATTTACTTTATATGCAGAATACATCATGCAAAATGTGGGGCTGGATGAATCACAAGTTGGAATCAAGATTGCTGGAGAAATGTCAAAAGACTAAGATATGCAAACGGTGCTACTCTAATGGCAAAAAGTTAAGAACTAAAGAGCCTCTTGATGAGGGGGAAAGAGGAGACTGAAAAAGCTGGCTTAAAACCCAACATTTGAAAAACTAAGATTATGGCATCCAGTCCCATCATTTCATGCAAACAGACGGGTAAAAATGGAAACAGTGACAAACTTTATTTTTGTGGGCTCCAAGATCACGGTGAATGGTAACTGTAGCCATGAAATTAAAAGACAATAACTCCTTGGAAGAAAAGCAATGACAAACCTAGACAGCATGTTAAAAAGCAGAGACATCAGTTTGCCAGTAAAGATTGGTATAGCCAGAGCTATCGTTTCTCCAGTAGTCATGTACGGGAGTATGAGTTGGACCCTAAGGAAGGCTGAGCACCAAAGAATTGATGCTTTCTTATTGTAGTGTTGGAGAAGACTCTTGAGAGTCCCTTGGACTGAAAGGAGGTTAAACCAGTCAACTCCAAAGGAAATCAACCCTGAATGGACTGATATTGAAGCTGGAGCTCCAATACTTTGGTCACCTGATGCAAAAAGCCAACTCACTGGGAAGTACCATGTCTGATGCTGGGAAAGATTAAGGGTAGGATGAGAAGGGAGCAACAGATAATGAGATGGTTAGATGGCATCACCTTATCAATGGATACGACTTTGCACAAACTCCAAAATTTTTCTCTTAATGAAATGTCTATTACACCAAATGTCTACTACACAATCTATAGCATTTTTGATGCCTTAAATTACTTTATGGTAGAATTTATTCTTTTTTAAGGAAAGTTAAATATATTGGAACACTTAGGATTAATCCTGGATATGAAGCTTAGACTGGCTGAACTATGAGGTGGCAGAATAGGCATTATTGAATTTTAGGTACCACATTATTTATAGCACATTACTAATGTCCTTTTATCTTAGTTTGAATATATGTGTATTACATCTAAGTAATGATCTGCCTCATTAGCAAGTTTTAAAGATAACTTTAAATAATATTACCTATTTTGGTGTTGACTACATAATTTTACATGTCATAGGGATACAGATATCATTTCATATTTTATTTCTGAATGTACCATAATTTCATATGTCATATGTGATCCTTTTCAAATAATTTCTTAGAGTCTATCATAAAATGCTAATGATTAGCTGAAGCACATTTAAGAAAGGAAGAGTTGATGGGAACAACAAAAGAGCATTTGATTCATTGAAGCTTGTCCCTTTTAATACACTTTTTTCCCAGGATAGTCTTGATTCTAATTGCTTTTTAAAAGACTTTGTGTCTATGCTTCAATAACTTTGCAAGGTGAGCAAATAAGTCATTCCCTATGATTAAGCCCATGCCCTAGCATGTAAGAACTGCAATCAACTAATCATTACATTTATGCAAACTAATTAATATATTTTTACATGAATGACATTTACTTGGGAAAGTGCCTTTAATAACATATATATATATATATATATTTATAGAAGATTTTGAGAGATAGAAATTTGATTGAAATGTAAGTGGTATAGATATTGTGATATATGACTTACCAGGATATCTGATATCATAAATTAACCAGAGTTTTAAAATCTCTATATTAACTTGCTTTATGCACATACAGTATACATTAGAAATGTTAATTTCAAATTAAAAACAGAAAAAAGATTTTCCTGAATCTAAGGCACTTTTATTGAATACTAATCATTAAACATTATGTTAAGCTCTGCCTACAATATTTTTAATACATGAATAAAATAAATTACTAGTTCTATGGCTATTTGAATTCCATACATCAGAAGGACAATTGACCTACATCAGAATATTCACTGTAATCAGGAATAATATCTTTAAAATCGCTTAGTCTACTTCTGCATTATCATGTGTCAACACGCACTATTGCAAAGCTGATTCTCCTGTACAAAATGTGCTTTTCCTCAAAGCAATGGTACAATGGGGCCACTTTTCTTTTTAGCATCCCCTCATTTATAATCATAAACATGATTCATAAAAAACTGAAAGAATGTTTAGAACTTCCCTGGTGGTCCAAAGGTAAAGAACCTGCCTTCCACTGCAGGGGATATGAGTTTGACCCCTGGTTGGGGAGCTAAGACCCACATGCCAAAGGGCAACTAAGCCAGTGAGTTACAACTACAGAAGACTACACACAACACAGTAAAAAAAAAAAGTGAAATGATAAATACTAACTGAAAACCTTTCCTACTTTTTGTTCAGGGTTCAATGAAGAATTAGAAATTGATTTGTAAAGACTAGTAACAATCAAATCATCTCTAAGAAATAAATGCCCATGACCATGAACACATATCTATATAAGATAAACAGAACAAGTAAAAATGAATAAATGAATAAATAAGTCAGTCTACAACTCTGCCATAGTATACAGCCAAACAGCAAAAACAAATCATAAAATAATTCACATTATAACTGATCAGTTTCCAAATTATTCCAAAATTTAATTTCAAATTATTCTAATTTCAAATTATGTAATTTCAAATTATTCCAAAATATACAACTTCAAAATTAAAATAATTCCACAAACTTATTAAATTTAGCTGTTACCTTGTCTGAGAGACTTTTCTCTTCAGGTATATGTATCTTGTTTTATAGAATAAATATATAATAAAATACCTTTTCAATTTTTTATTTTATATATTAAATCATAATATAGACAAATATATTTTGTCTTTAATATGGTTGAATGAAAAACTATTTTTAATACATTCCCAACTTTCTTTCAAAATGTATACTTTCAATTTAGCTAGGTTAAATATCAAATTGGTATACTGTTTTTCCAAGTACTTTCCCTGACTTTCAACTTAAATAAGTGGAGTGGTCTTTCCAATCTGGACTTGATTGAATGCTATATATCTAACTATGCTGTGGGCTTAGTTTTTCAGTCATGTGTCTGACCCTTTGCAACCCTATGGACTATATATAGCTCATCAGGCTCCTTTGTCCATGGGGATTCTCCAGGCAAGAATACTGGAGTGGGTTACCATGCCCTCTTCCAGGGGATCTTCCCAACCCAGAGATCAAACCCAGGTCTCCCACATTGCAGGTGGATTCTTTACCGTCTGAGTCACCAGGGAACCCCATATCTAACTATCTCTCCCATCAAAAATACAAGTATACAAGCTGTACAACATACATAAAATGACTGTCATTGAAAAGCATTCAATGCAGAAAGGTTTGGATGAGGTATAGTCCTTGAGGGAAAGGAAGCACATGAGATGAGTTTTATATTCTCAGGGACTCAGAGCATTTTTCAATATAATGTGCTAAAGAGAAGACCCTAACAGAAATTATGTACTTTGCGAGACCAAGGTTGGGATTAAAGGGCTGCCATAGTAGCTGAAAGGAGAATGAAGGCACAAATAAGAAACTAGAGAATGAACCCCAAAGACTGAATGTCTTTCTGTATGATAATTATAGATACATGCACTACAGTTGCACATGTAGAGACTCAAGTAAACCGAAATAAAGCAAAGCTGAAAGACATAAAGAGCTACACAGATATTTCAGAAGGTATGAGGCACCAGGAATCAGAATTAGTAAATGCTTTTGACTCCAGCTGATATTAGAGAAAAATTAGTTCTTACGAGTAAGAGCTTATTTCCCAGGAGTAAGGGAAAAGATGAAATATACCAGTTTTAGCAGAGTTTAACTGTGCTAGTATAGGGTATTAACTCTATATTGTATACAACTCTATATGAATTACCTAAATTTGTAAATTTGAGCAAATTCAGGGAGATAGTAACAGACAGGGAAGACTGGCATGTTGCAGGCTGTGGAGTTGCAATGAGTCAGGTATGACTGAGCAACTGAATGACAATAATATACTCTAAATTTAATCTACAAGAAAACAGCAAATCTCTGTGGATAAAGGTAACATAGTCAGGAACTTCTACAGTTGCTTAAATACAGTGTTCAACCAATAATGATAAGATACACTTGAAAATGAAATATGACAAAAATCAAAAAGGAACCAGTCAGTAAAATGACCCATAGATGATGTTGATTTGGGAATTATTAGGAAAGGATTTTTAAATACCTAAAAGGTCCATCTAGTCAGGCTGTGGTTTTTCCAGTGGTCATGTATGGATGTGAGAGTTGAACTATGAAGAAAGCTGAGTGCAGAAGAATTTATGCTTTTGAACTGTGGTGTTGGAGAAGACTCCTGAGAGTCCCTTGGACTGCAAGGAGATCCAACCAGTCCATCCTAAAGGAGATCAGTCCTGGGTGTTCATTGGAAGGACTGATGCTGAAGCTGAAACTCCAGTACTTTGGCCACCTCATGCAAAGAATTAACTCATTGGAAAAGACTTTGATGCTGGGAGGGATTGGGGGCAGGGGGAGAAGGGGACCACAGAGGATGAGATGGCTGGATGGCATCACCGACTCGATGGATGTGAGTCTGAGTGAACTCCTCCGGGAGTTGATGATGGACAGGGAGACCTGGCGTGCTGCGATTCATGGGGTCGCAAAGTGTCAGACATGACTGAGAGACTGAACTGAACTGAACTGAACTGAAGATCTGTGCTTAAAAACATATAGAAAACTATTAATGGCTATAGAAGTAAAGTAGAAAATAAAGAATAAATAGCACCAGAAAGATAAATTTTAATTAACTTAAAGCACAAATCTTTAATAAGGAAATGGCAATTCCATATAATGCTAAATATGAGAACAAAAGTAGCAAAACTCAAAGAGGCTCAAAGAGTTTAAAGTTGTTCCATTATTTCAAGTGATAAATTATATCTTAAGGTAGAATGAAATAAACTGTAATATCTAAAGCAAACATTAAAGAAAATAGAAGAAAGTAAAATAAAACTGATGGAGGATAAAATGAACAAAATTAAATATATGAATAATTCATAGAAAGTAAGGAAGGAGAGAATAGAAAAAAAACAAACAAAAGAAACAAGTACCAAGATAATGACTTAAATAGAAATGTATCAGTAATTGTTTACTAATGTATCAGTAAAGTATTTAGGCCATTAGAATAGGAAAAAAAGAGTCCAAAATAGTGGTGGCTAAAAGACAAAGGAAGGGAAAAGCCCATGAAAATAGAACAAAGGAAGGTCCAAGGACCAGAGTGAGAACCTCGAGTAAAACAAACAGCCCTCCCGGCTAGCCCCATGTACAGAAAGCAGGCTCAGAGGGAAGAGAGAAAACATATAAAAAGAGGAGTCAAAATTGAGCCACTCGCCTCTTTTGGGTTGGCCTGCCCTCATGCCTTGAGGATGTATTTTTCCTTTGCTTGCCAAATAAAACTGAACTGTAACCAAGCAGTAACATTGGTCTGCCATTTCAAATTTTTGCTGTGGCGAGACAGAACTGAGGAACTTACACACTTTCCCATTACAAGTTAAAAATAAACAATAAAATGTGAAGCCAGATGAAAACAAATGAACAAAAATTTAGTTTAGTGGCTTACATAAAACATTTTAAAAATAAGAAAATATAGTGACTAAGAAAATAATGAAAAACATTGTTCTAGCCAACTGATAAATTAAAAAAAGGAAAGGAAAAATCTTGAATAATTATATTAATATCAGATAAACTGGACTTTAAATTATAAATCATTGTTAAAGAGAGATGCTGCAAAAGGAAATATTTTCAAACTAAGAGGAAGACATTATGCCTTAAATCTGGGTACATCCAGTAACATGATTTCAAACTATATTTAACCAAAATTAAAACAAAATAAATAAATAGAAAAATCCAGTATCTTAATGCTATACATTAACATACATCTCTCAGTAGCTGACAAATAAAACTTCTGTTTGGCTATAAAAAATTGGAATGACATATTGAATAAACCTACAGCCCTGGGGAGTTCATCTTTTACCCCAAAAAGATGTAATTTTCATTATTGGGGAATGGAATACAAAAGTACAAAGTCAAGAAATACCTGGAGTAACAGGCAAATTTGGTCTTGGAATATAGAGTGAAGCAGGGCAAAGGGTAACAGAGTTTTGTGAAGAGACTGTATTGATCATAGCAGAAACCCTCTTCCAGCAATACAAGAGAATACTCTACACATGGACATCACCAGATAGTCATTACTGAAATCGGATTGATTATAATCTCTGAAGCCAAAGATGGATAAGCTATCAGTTCAGTTCAGTTCAGTCCAGTCGCTCAGTTGTGTCCGACTCTTTGCAACCACATGAATTGCAGCAAGCCAGGGCTCCCTGTCCATCACCAACTCCTGGAGTTCACTCAAACTCATGTCCATCAAGTTGGTGATGCCATCCAGCCATCTCATCCTCGCCCCCTTCTTCTCCTGTCCCCAATCCCTCCCAGCATCAGGGATAAGCTATACAGTCAGCAAAAACATGACCAGGAGCTGACTATGTCTCAGATCATTAACTCCTTATTGCCAAATTCAGATTAACTTGAAGAAAGTAGGGAAAACCACCAGACCATTCAGGTATAACCTAAATCAAACTTCTTACAACTATACTGTGGAAGTGATAAACAGATTCAAGGGATTAGATCTGATAGACAGAGTGCCTAAAGAATTATGGATGGAGATTCGTGACATTGTACAGGAGGCAGTGATCAAGACCATCCCCAAGAAAAAGAAATGTAAAAAGGCCAAATGACTGTCTTAGAGACCTTAAAAACAGCTATGAAAAGAAGAGAAGCAAAAGGCAAAGGAGAAAAGGAAAAATACACCCACTTAATGCAGAGTTCCAAAGAATAGCAAAGAGAGATAAGAAAGCCTTCCTCAGTGATCAATGCAAAGAAATAGAGGAAAACAATAGAATGGGAAAGAGTAGAGATCTCTTCAAGAAATTAGAGATACCAAGGGAATATTTCTTGGAAAGATGGGCACAATAAAGGACAATAAAGGACAGAAATAGTATGGCCCTAACAGAAAAAGATATTAAGAAGAGGTGGAAAGAATACGCAAAAGAACTATCCAAAAAATATCTTCACAACCCAGATGATCATGATGGTGTGATCACTCACCTAGAGCCAGACATCTTGCAATGCGAATTAAGTGGGTCTTAGGAGGCATCACTACAAACAAAGCTAGTAGAGGTGATGGAATTCCAGTTGAGCTATTTCAAATCCTAAAAGATGATGCTTTGAAAGTGCTGCACTCAATATGCCAGCAAATTTGGAAAACTCAGCAGTGGCCACAGGACTGGAAAAGGTCAGTTTTCATTCCAATCCCAAAGAAAGGTGATGTTGAAGACTGCTCAAACTACTGCACAATTGTACTCATCTCACAAAATAGCAAGTAATGCTCAAAATTTTCCAGGCCAGGCTTCAATAGGACGTGAACTGTGAAACTCCAGATGTTCAATCTGGATTTAGAAAATGGAGAGGAAGCAGAGATAAAATTGCCAACATCTGTTGGATCATCAAAAAAGCAAAAGAGTTCCAGAAACACATCTACTTCTGCTTTATTGATAATGCCAAAGCTTTTGACTGTGTGGATCAGCACAAACTGTGAAAATTCTTCAAGAGATGGGAATACCAGACCATCTGATCTACCTCCTGAGAAATCTGTATGCATGTCAAGAATCAACTGTTAGAACTGGACAGGGAAAAACAGACTGGTTTAAAATTGGGAAAGGAGTATGACAAGGTTGTATATTGTCACCCTGTTTATTTAACTTACATGCAGAGTACATCGTGAGAAATGCTAAACTGGATGAAGTACAAGCTGGAATCAAGTTTTCGGGAAGAAATATCAATAACCTCAGATATGCAGATGGCACTTATGGCAGAAAGCAAAGAACTAAAGAGCCTCCTGATGAAAGTGAAAGAGGAGAGTGAAAAAGTTGGCTTAAAACTCAACATTCAGAAAACTAAGATCATGGCATCTGGTCCCATCACTTCATGGCAAATAGATGGGGAAACAGTGACAGATTTTATTTTTTTTGGTCTCCAAAATCACTGCAGATGGTGACTGCAGACTTGAAATTAAAAGATGCTTGCTCCTTGGAAGGAAAGTTATGACCAACTTAGATAACTTTTCAAAATGCAGAGACATTGCTTTTCCAACAAAGATCCATCTAGTTAAAGCTATGGTTTTTCCAGTAGTCATGTATGTATGTGAGAGTTGGACTATAAAGAAAGCTTAATAGTGAAGAATTGATGCTTTTGAACTGTGATGTTGGAGAAGATCCCTGAGGGTCCCTAGGAGTGCAAAGAGATCCAACCAATCCATCCTAATGGAAATCCATCCTGAATATCCATTGGAAGGTCTGATCCTGAAGCTGAAATCCAATCCTTTGGCCACCTGATGTGAAGAACGGACTCATTTGAAAAGACTCTGATGCTGGGAAAGACTGAAGGTGGGAGAAGGGAATGAATGACAGAGGATGAGATGGTTGGATGGCATCACTGACTCTGTGGACATGAATTTGAGTAAACTCTGGGAGTTGGTGATGGAGAGGGGGGCCTGCTGTGCTACAGTCCATGGGGTCACAAAGAGTTAGACTGGACTGAGTGACTGAACTGACTGAACTGATTAAATAAAACTGAACTAATTTATATATGTAGAAAACAAACCATGAAGTTGGTTCACCTTCTTTTAAATCAAGTACATGTTGACATTTAAGGAAACTCTCAAGAAGTTTCAAAATACATGTCTTAACCATAATAAACTAGGTATCTTTTGTAAAGTATATGAGAAAAACTTCCACTTGCTAGTAATTAAAACATATAGTTCACATTCTGAAGGATCGAGGAGAAGCTTGGTTGCTTGTTTCACAACGATTTCAAATAAAATATTAATGTTGAATTTATTATATGTCATTTATATTTGTTTTCATAAAAACTAAACTAATAAAAACAATAATCCTTCACTGAAATATTTTGCTATTGACAAAGATCATATCAATATTAATGTATTCATCAGTGATATTTCCTTTTTCACTAACATCAAAGTTTACCCATATCAGTTATAATTTTATAATTAGAATTATGGGAAATACTGCCATCTATTGAACTTTTAGGACTTGATCCTCCCAACATTACATTTCACTATATCAACTGGACTCATAAGTGGACCACTCAACAATTTTGCAATCATTTCAAGTTCTTAGGGGAGTTTTGTTAAATAATCAAATATCTATTCTTTTATTGTGATTATTTGACATGCATTATTCTTCTTTCCCTAGATTGGTTACTTAACCTACAAGTTCAATTCAGTTCAGTCACTCAGTCATGTCCGACTCTTTGCAACCCCATGAACCACAACAGGCCAGGCCTCCCTGTCCATCACCAACTCCCGGAGTTTACCCAAACTCATGTTCATTGTGTCGAGGATGCCATCCAGCCATCTCATCCTCTGTCTTCAGCTTCTCCTCCTGCCCCCAATCCCTCCCAGCCTCAGGGTCTTTTCAGATGAATCAGCTCTTTGCAGCAGGTGGCCAAAGTATTGGAGTTTCAGCTCAACATCAGTCCCTCCAATGAACACCCAGGACTAATCTCCTTTAGGATGGACTGGTTGGAGCTCCTTGCAGTCCAAGGGACTCTCAAGAGTCTTCTCCAACAACACAGTTCAAAAGCATCAATTCTTCTGCATTCAGCTTTCTTTATAGTCCAACTCTCACATCCATACATGACTAATGGAAAAACTATATCTTTGACTAGATGGACCTTTGTTGACAAAGTAATGTCTCTGTTTTTAAAAATGCTGTCTAGGTTGGTCATAACTTTCCTTCCATGGAGTAAGCCTCTTTTAATTTCATGGCTGCAATCAACATCCACAGTGATTTTGGAGCCCCCCAAAATAAAGTCTGACGCTGTTTCCACTGTTCCCCATCTATTTATCATGAAGTGATTGGACAGGATGCCATAATCTTAGTTTTCTTAATGTTGAGCTTTAAGCCAACTTTTTCACTCTCCTCTTTCACATTCATCAAGAGGCTCTTTAATTTGTCTTCACTTTCTGCCATAAGGGTGGTGTCATCTGCATATCTGAGGTTGTTGATATTTCTCCAGGCAATCTTGCCTCCAGCTTGTGCTTCAGAGTGGCGGCTGTGCAGGACAAGAACGGCCAAGAGGAGATACCCCATGTCCAAGGTAAGGAGTGGCAGCTGTGCTTTGCTGGAGCAGCCATGAAGAGATACCCCAGATCCAAGGTACGAGAAATCCAAGTAAAACGGTAGGCACTAAGAGAGGGCATCAGAAAGCAGCCAGGCTGAAACCACAATCACAGAAAAGTAACCAATCTGATCACATGGACCACAGCCTTGTCTAACTCAATGAAACTAAGCCATGCCGTGTGGGGCCATCCAAGATGAACAGGTCATGGTGGAGAGGTCTGACAGAATGTGGTCCACTGGAGAAGGGAATGGCAAACCACTTCAGTATTCTTGCCTTGAGAACCCCTTGAACAGTATGAAAAGGCAAAAAGATAGGACACTGAAAGATGAACTCCCCAGGTCAGTAGGTGCCCAATATGCTACTGGAGATCAGTGAAGAAATAACTCCAGAAAGAATGAAGGGATGGAGCCAAAGTGAAAACTCTACAAAGGCAAATCTCAAACTACAGCTCCCTTTAGGGTTCAAGTTTACTTTATAAACTTTCATGTTCACAAGGCATTGATATTATATGTCTATTCTTTATACAGAATAATAGAGGTCAGTGATTTTTACCTGCCTGAGAATAAATTTAAAAATGACTAGAATATAGTTAAAACCAGAGAAGGAAATAACAAAAATCTTAAAGAATAAATTCCTTTTAACAGAAGGGATAATATTGAGGGATTTATACCTTGAAATATTTTTTTCTGAAGAAGAACTGGGCAACTTTTGTGTCCTTGGAGTAAGGATTCAAGCCACAGATATATTGATTTGTTCTCTTACACTGCAAGTCTTGCAAGTAGCTCCCAATCCTAATACTTTCCTGCCCACATACAGGCATTACTAGAATTGAGCAGTGGCTGTCCTCTTAGCTGTGTATGTACCTTCCCGTCTCTGTTCTCCCCTGTAACCTCCCTGACACTCGCAGACAGCCTGCTTTCACCCGGACCTTTGTTTGTCTTGTATTCCAGGCCACTGAGTTTGTATCTCCCTAGTGCAGAGTCTTTGTAAAGCAAATTATTAATCTAGTCCTCTCTCTTACTCTCAAATGCTTACTCAAAACCTAGGCAGCTTAAATTAAGATAAAGTAGATAGACCTAGAGTCTGTCATACAGAGTGAAGTAAGCCAGAAAAAGATAAACAAACATATTAACACACACATGTGGAATCTAGAAAAATGGTACACCTGAACCTATTTGCAGGGCAGGAATAGAGAAGCAGATGTAGAGATCAGACATATGGACATGGGATGGGGGGGCCGGTGAATTGGGAGAGCAGGACTGACATATATACGCTACCACATGTAAAATAAATAGCCAGTGGGAACCTGATATATAGCACAGGGAGCTCAGCTCAGTGCTCTGTGATATCCTAGTGAGGTGGTATGGGATGGAGGATGGCAGGGAATCTCAAATGGAAGGCCACAGCAGAAGCCAAAAGAATACTGTAAAGTGATTATAGTCTAATTTAGAAAAGATACAGTGATAGCTTTAAATTGAGATATAAGAGGTAAGAAATTGATTCCATTGTAAATTAATAGAAGAAAGAAAAATGCATTGTTAAAAATATGTGCTAGATGTTTACGCGAGAGTCAGTCACAGTCTTGCTGTAACATGGCTTTCACAGCTGAAGAGGGAAAAAAAAAGTCAGAAGAAATGTAAAACAAACAAGAACATCTTAAGAAAAACAATTAGATTACTGGGTCTATTTAATGCCTGGATAAGATAGAGTGCCTAATGAACTATGGACAGAGGTTCGTGACGTTGTACAGGAAACAGGGATCAAGACCATCCCCATGGAAAAGAAATGCAAAAAAGCAAAATGGCTGTCTGAGGAGGCCTTACAAATAGCTGTGAAAAAAAGAGAAGCAAAAAGCAAGGGAGAAAAGGAAAGATATAAGCATCTGAATACAGAGTTCCAAAGAATAGCAAGAAGAGATAGGAAAGCCTTCCTCAGCAATCAATGCAAAGAAATAGAGGAAAACAACAGAATAGGAAAGACTAGAGATCTCTTCAAGAAAATTAGAGATACCAAGGGCACATTTCATGCAAAGATGGGCTTGATAAAGGACAGAAATGGTATGGACCTAACAGAAGCAGAAGATATTAAGATGAGGTGGCAAGAATACACAGAAGAACTGTACAAAAAAGATCTTCATGACCAAGATAATCACGATGGTGTGATCACTCACCTAGAGCCAGACATCCTGAAATGTGAAGTCAGGTGGGACTTAGGAAGCATCACTACAAACAAAGCTAGTGGAGGTGATGGAATTCCAGTTGAGCTATTTGAAATCCTGAAAGATGATGCTGTGAAAGTGCTGCACTCAATATGCCAGCAAATTTGGAAAATTCAGCAGTGGCCACAGGACTGGAAAAGGTCAGGTTTCATTCCAATCCCAAAGAAAGGTAGTACCAAAGAATGTTCAAACAAAGGCACAATTTGCATTCATCTCACATGCTAGTAAAGTAATGCTCAAAATTCTCCAAGACAGGCTTCAGCAATATGTGAACGGTGAACTTCCAGATGTTCAAGCTGGTTTTAGAAAAGGCAGAGGAACCAGAGATCAAATTGCCAACATCCGCTGGATCATGGAAAAAGCAAGAGAGTTCCAGAAAAAACATCTATTTCTGCTTTATTGACTATGCCAAAGCCTTTGACTGTGTGGATCACAATCAACTGTGGAAAATTCTGAAAGAGATGGGAATACCAGACCACCTGACCTCCTTCTTGAGAAACCTATATCAGGTCAGGAAGCAACAGTTAGAACTGGACATGGAACAACAGACTGGTTCCAAATAGGAAAAGGAGTACATCAAGGCTGTATATTGTCACCCTGCTTATTTAACTTATATGCAGAGTACTTCATGAGAAACACTGGGCTGGAAGAAGCAAAAGCTGGAATCAAGATTGCTGGGAGAAATATCAATAACCTCAGATATGCATATGACACCTCCCTATGGCAGAAAGTGAAGAGGAACTAAAAAGCCTCTTGATGAATGTGAAAGAGGAGAATGAAAAAGTTGGCTTTAAGCTCAACATTCAGAAAATGAAGATCATGGTATCTGGTCCCATCACTTCATGGGAAATAGATGGGGAAACAGTGGAAACAGGGTCAGACTTTATTTTTTGGGGCTCCAAAATCACTGCAGATGGTGACTGCAGCCATGAAATTAAAAGACGCTTACTCCTTGGAAGGAAAGTTACGACCAACCTAGAAAGCATATTAAAATGCAGAGACATTACTTTGCCAACAATGGTCCGTCTAGTCAAGGCTATAGTTTTTCCAGTGGTCATGTATGGATGAGAGAGTTGGACTGTGAAGAAAGCTGAATGCAGAAGAATTGATGCTTTTGAACTGTGGTGTTGGAGAAGACTCTTGAGAGTCCCTTGGACTGCAAGGAGATCCAACCAGTCCATTCTAAAGGAGATCAGCCCTGGGATTTCTTTGGAAGGAATGATGCTAAAGCTGAAACTCCAGTACTTTGGCTACCTCATGCAAAGAATTGACTCTTTGGAAAAGACCCTGATGCTGGGAGGGATTGGGGGCAGGAAGAGAACGGGACGACAGAGGATGAGATGGTTGGATGGCATCACCCACTAGATGGACGTGAGTTTGAATGAACTCCGCGAGCTGGTGTTGGACATGGAGGCCTGGCATGCTGCAGTTCAAGAAGTTGCAAAGAGTTGGACACGACTGCGCACCTGAACTGAACTGAACTGAAATAAGAACTTTATAGGATTTGAACTGTGTTTAGATTTGTGCATTTCATGGTGCTTTATGTATGCAAGTCTTAATAATATATATGATTGTTTTTTCTTCAAGCAATTTGCAAAGTTTCCCAAGGTATAGTTTGTCATTTTTTTTTTCATTTGATGAGTTATAGTGCTTTGGGGATAATTAAAGAATACTGCAAGCTACTCTTATTGTGGTGACACCAAATCATTCTGAGAGCAACAATGTGCTTAGAGCAGTATGGGTGCAAAATAAAATATCTTTTAAACAAATCGGAGTGTGAAGTTCTGGGTGTGTACCGCCTTTGTTTCAACACACTAAGAGCATATCACCATGGGGCAGGATTGACAGTTGTCAGTCATTCTGGGGAGACTGAAGATATATAGATCCCTTTAGTGATTAATGTAATGAGTTCACTCAAAGAGTATTCATTTATCCTTTTTCAAGTTAAACAATTGTTTCACTATGAACTGATGCTTCAGCAACAATCATAGATCAGAGTAAAGTTAGGGATACATTTTTCTTTATTCATCACCAGTTTCTGATTTTCTAGTGATTTCTAAAATAAGTTTTAATGGACTTGTCAGGTTAAAATCAGTTTATTAAGCCCCCTGCATAAAATTTTCACTCTATTATAATAAGGGTTATAATATTAATATACATCTTAAAAATAGTGGTGATAGAATCTACTTAAATAACATAGGTTGAAAATGAGGTTGGTGTTGTAATTATAATAAAGTTTATATTCAGCTTAATTCAGCATTATCACTCAATACCTCTTAAAAAAAAATCTTTGAACTTTAGTCTCTGGTGGCTCAGTAGGAAAGATTCTGCCTGGAGATGAGAGTTTGATCCCTGGATCAGGAAGATCCTCCAGAGAAGGAAAGGAAACTCACTCCAGTAATTTTGCCTGGGAAATCCAATGGTCAGAGGAACGAGGCACGCTACAGTCCATGGGGTCACAAAAGAGTCTGGGATGACTTAGTGACTAAATCAACCAATGAACTCCTTACTCTATAAAAGGGTTTTGTTGTTGTTTAGTCCAACACTTTGCCACCCTGTTGACTGCAGTATACCTGGCTCCCCTGTCCTTCACTATCTCCCAGAGTCTGATCAACTCATGTGCATTGAATTGATGATGCCATCCAACAATCTCATCCTCATCCTTCTCCTCTGGCCTTCAATCTTTCCCAGCATCAGGGTCTTTTCCAATGAGTTGACTCTTCACATAGAGGTGGCCAAATTTTCGGAGTTTCAGCATCAGTCTTTATAATGAATATTCAAGGTTAATTTCCTTTAGGATTGACCTGTTTGAGCTACTTGCAGTCCAAGGGATTCTCAAGAGTCTTCTCCAGCACCACAGTTCAAAAGCATCAGTTCTTCAGCACTCAGGCTTCTTTATGGTCCCACTTTCACATTCGTACATGACTACTGGAAAACCAAATCATTGACAATATGGACCTTTGTCAGTAAAGTGATGTCTCTGCTTTTTAATATACTGTCTAAGTTTGTCATAGCTTTTCTTCCAAGGGGCAAGCATCTTTTAATTTCACGGCTACAGTCACCATCCGATTACACTAGTCTCATAATGAAACATGCGTATATGCATATTATGTGGAATAAGGGGTTAAATGAATACAAAAATACACTGCAATTTTGTAAAATGACTTGGAATTTAATTATACTTCATAGTTTAATAATATGTACTTATCTATGACATAATTTTCTTTCAAATATGTTTTCTTCATAGAGCAAAAGCCACTTGAAAGAACCAAGTCACATAATCTTGTCCTTAGAATTGATATTTTAAAGGAACTTTGCCTAACCATGAATTCAACTTGCCTGTCTTTATCCATAGTCTTTTAACAATAATATTTTTACAGAGTATTTAAATTAAACTCATTTACTCATTCATTTTGTAACCATTTATCCAGAGCTAGGCACCAATCTAAACACTTAATGCTACAAAGACAAATCAAGCATCATTCTTACTTAGAGGGACCCACAGTGTAGGGGAGATTTGCACCTATGGAGATAAATATAGCATAAAAGCACATGGGAAAGTGCCATGTTACAGAAACCAAGGGTTAATTAACTGCTAATTCTGTGATGGAGTTCAGAGAAACTTTTAGGAGGGCTTTTAAACAAAGGAATGTGGTAGTCCTGGTGGCTCAGATGGTAAATGCCTTCAATACAGGAGACCCAGCTTTGATCTCTGTTTAGGAAGATCCTCTGGAGAAGAGAATGACAACCCAAACCAGTATTCTTGCCTAGAAAATTCCATGGACAGAGGAGCCTGGAGGACTATAGTTCATGGGGTCACAAAGAGTTGGACACAACTGAATGACTATCAAAGGAATGTGACAAACAAAATGACAAACAAAGGAATGTGAGTGAAAAATTCTAGACTGATTTAAGGATATGCATATTCTTGCTGTGTTTTCAGAACAGGCAGTATTCCATTGAGTACTGAGAGCAATACTGGGAGATAAGGCTGGGTAAGCCTTTCACACTGACATGTGGAGAGCATTGTTGACTTGCCACAATGTCTACTTTGTTACAGAGTTTATTTTCTTCCTCACCCCAGATTTATTGAAGTTGAAATGTATTCTTTGGACTATAAACACAAACAGGCAAAATATTTTACCTCTGAAATTTCTGTTGTCCTTAAAACTCATTATTTACCAATAACCATCAAAATTGTGCATTACTTGTTTTTATTTCAAATATGCCTCTGCAAATTTTTCTAAAAATCACTGCAGCAGCTACTTCTCTGTAACTTTTTGATGATATTTGCTAAGCTGTTTTTTTTCAAAGACGAACCTAGCAGGTCTTTTTAAAAAAATTATTGGAGTAGAGTTGCTTTGAAATATTATGTTATTTTCTGCTTTACAGTAAAGTGAATCATCCAGCAGTCAGTTCAGTTCAGTTGCTCAGTCCTGTCTGACTCTTTGCGACCCCATGAATTGCAGCACGTCAGGCCTCCCTGTCCATCACCAACTGCTGGAGTTCACTCAGACTCACATCCATTGAGTCAGTAATGCCATCCAGCCATCTCATCCTCTGTCGTCCCCTTCCCCTCCTGCCCTCAATCCCTCCCAGCATCAGAGTCTTTTCCAATGAGTCAACTCTTTGCATGAGGTGGCCAAAGTACTGGAGTTTCAGCTTTAGCATCATTCCTTCCAAAGAAATCCCAGGGCTGATCTCCTTCAGAATGGAATGGTTGGATCTCCTTGCAGTCCAAGGGACTCTCAAGAGTCTTCTTCAACACCACAGTTCAAAAGTTTCAATTCTTCGGCCACGTTAGAAATACTCAAATATGTTTCCTTCCCTTTCTGAAGGTGTCATAAACAGTATTTCATTCTGAACTCACAGAACTGATATTCTCTCCTTGAATCACCTGATGGGCTCTCCACTCACAAGGTTCATATTCTACTCTGAGATTGTAGTTTATTATGTTTGTGATACCTTGCCATTGGATGGTGTGCTTCTGTGTGTATGTGAAGAGCATTCATTCCTAATAGGAAGAATTAAAAAAAAATCATCCCACAAAGAGTACATACTCAATAGTTTTACAAGAGTAGAATGTCCATATCAAAATGTTTATTCTGAATACCTCCAGGAATTCCTTCAGTTCAGTTCAGTTCAGTCGCTCTAATACATAAATACTTTAGCAAATACAAAGCATCAATTCTTAGTACTAGTATCTCATTTTTAGTATTTAACTGTGATGTCAATTGAAATGGATATCTTAAACACAGTGACACCTATCTACCAAGTTCAGGAGACAACAGATGGGGTGATGTCCTTAGTCTTGTGTGTAAAAGGAAGACTGTACAAACACGATCTTTCCATTTAAGAGAATAGTCACATGACATTATATGTCCAAGTACAGTTGACCTTGAACAATGTGGGAGTTAGGAGTATCCAACCTCTACACTGTCCATACATATAACTTATAGTCAGCCCTCTGTATCCAGGTTCCTCAGTATCTGCAGATACACCCAACCACTGATCTGGTCATGTAGTCCTATAGTACTTGCTACTGAGAAAAATGAATATGTGGACTCTTGCATCTCAAGTCCATATTGTTCAAGGCTTAGCTGTATTTCAGTTTGTCTTACAGAAATGAATAGTGATAAGTGCAGATCAAAAGAAACATGTACTTACTTTGAGGAAACCTTGGGGGGTTGTCATTGACATCTGTCAGGGTGATGTTGACTGTGGTGGATCCTGAAAGCCCTCCAACTTGGCCAGCCATGTCTTTGGCTTGAATGACCACTGAGTAATGTTCTCTGGCTTCTCTGTCCATATTATGTAAGGCAGTTCTAATAACTCCTGTAATACATGTTTTAAACAGAATAGCATGGATTATACATTAAATGAAAAGCAATATAGCTATATATCTCTCTTTATTTTCATTTTAAGAAAAGTAGGTCTTTTAATGTTTTTATTGGAATATAATTGCTCAGCAATGTTGTATTAGTTTGTGCTACTCAACGTCATGAATTTGCCATATGTATACATTTATCCCCTCCCTCTTGAGCCTCCCTTCCCTGCCCCCAATTCCACCCATTTGGTTAATCACAGAGTACTAGATGGGCTTTCTGAGTTATACAGCAGCTTCCCACTAGCTAGCTATTTTACATATGGTAGCATATATATGTTAATGTTAGTCTCTCAATAATCCTCCCTCTCAGTCCCCACGAGTCCATTTTCTATGTCTGCACCTCTATTCCTGCTCTACAAATAGGTTCATCTGCACCATTTAAGAAAAGTAGTTTTAAATGAAATGCTTTTAGGAGAAAGTCGGGCTTTAGAGACAAACAGTACCTGCCCATGTTATTAAAACTGTCTCATGGAAATATTTGTTTACAACCATAGATTCCAAGGGAATCTATAGATAATAAGGGACAAATGAAGGTATCCCATCTCTTGGCGCTCCTTGGGGTGACAGGCCTGTAAGAGGCAGACCTGCAGTCCCTGCTCTTTCCTTCTGCTGGTGACCTGAATATTTCATGACTTGTGCTCATCCTAAGTGTCGCTCAGATGATTTGAGCAGAGGTTAATTTTTCTCCTTACACAACAATTTACATAGTTTGCTGACAGGGTTGTCAAATTTTGATGATGAAAACATTGGCAGAGTGTAGACACTTGAAAAAGATTATAGGCAGGTAGTACTTTAACATTTATCAAGACTAGGAAACTGACTACTTTTTGTCAGGAAATAACAACTATAATAAAACCTAGATCTCAGTACATGAGCAAAATAAAGAAAGCGATGAGACTGTTCAAAAAATTATATGTAAAGTCACATTCTTTGTCTTGCAGTGACATGTAATATGCTTTGTCTTACAGTGACATTCAATAGATACAAATGCTATATGTCATATGTAATTATATGTAGGTAAACACACCACACACAGATGCACACACACACAGACAAACACACACACACACATAGCTCTGTCAATAGACTCTTACATTTAAAACTGACACAAATTTTGCAGTGGGTCAACGTTTATATAAGAACTACCAAATATGTCTCCAGTTCAGTCACTCCATCGAGTCAGACTCTTTGCAACCCCATGGTCTATAGCATGCCAGGCCTCCCTGTCCATCACCAGCTCCTTTAATTTACTCAAAGTCATGTCCACTGAGTTGGTGATGAGATCCAACCATCTCACCCTCTATCATTCCCTTCTCCTCCCGCTTTCCATCTTTCTCAGCATCAGGGTCTTTCCCGTGAGTCAGTCTTTTGCATCAGGTAGCCAAAGGACTGGAGTTTCAGCTTCAGGATCAGTCCTTCTAATGAATATTCAGGATGGATTTCCTTTAGGATGGACTGCTTGGATCTCCTTGCAGTCCAAGGGACTCTCAAGAGTCTTCTCCAATATCAAGTTCAAAAGCATCAATTATTCAGCATTCTTTATTGTCCACCTCTCATGTCCATACACGACTACTGGGAAAACCATAGCTTTGGCTAGATGGGACTGTTGGCAAAGTAATGTCTCTGCTTTTTAAAATGTTGTCTAGGTTGGTCATAACTTTTCTTCCGAGGAGTAAGTATCTTTTAATTTCATTGCTGCAGTCAACATCTGCAGTGATTTTGTAGCCCCCCCAAAATAAAGTCTCTCACTGTTTCCATTGTTTCCCCATCTATTGCCATGAAGTGATGTGACCAGATGCCATGATCTTAGTTTTCTGAATGTTGAGCTTTAAGCCAACTTTTTCACTCTCCTCTTTCACTCTCATCAAAAGGCTCTTTAGTTCTTCTTTGCTTTGTGCCATAAGGGTGGTATCATCTGCATATCTGAGGTCACTGATATTTCTCCCAGCAATCTTGATTCCAGCTTGTGCTTCTTCCAGCACAGCATTTCTCATGATGTACTCTGCATATAAGTTAAATAGGCAGGGTGACAATATACAGCCTTGAGGTATTCCTTTTCCTATTTGGAACCAGTCTGTTGTTCTACATCCAGTTCTAACTGTTGCTTCCTGACCTGCATATAGATTTCTCAAGAGGCAGGTCAGGTGGTCTGGTATTCTATCTCTCGAAGAATTTTCCACAGTTTATTGTGATCCTTACCATCAAAGGCTTTGGCATAGTCAATAAAGCAGAAATAGATCTTTTTCTCTGGAACTCTTGTGTTTTTTTTGATGATCCAATGAAGAGGCAAGAATATACAGAAGAACTATACTCAAAAGATCTTCACGACCCAGATAATCATGATGTTGTGATTACTCACCTAGAGCCAGACATCCTGGAATGTGAAGTCAAGTGGGCCTTAGAAAGCATCACTGTGAACAAAACTAGTGGAGGTGATGGAATTGGAGTTGAGCTATTTCAAATCCTAACAGATGATGCTGTGAAAGTGCTGCACTCAATATGCCAGCAAATTTGGAAAATGCAGCAGTGGTCACAGGACTGGAAAAGTTCAGTTTTCATTTCAATTCCAAAGAAAGACAATGCCTAAGAATTCTCAAACTGCTGCACAATTGCACTCATCTCACACACTAGTAAAGTAATGCTTAAAATTCTCCAACCCAGGCTTCAACAATACATGAAATGTGAACTTCCAGATGTTCAAGCTGATTTTAGAAAAGGCAGAGGAGCCAGAGATAAAATTGCCAACATCCACTGGATCATTGAAAAAGCAAGAGAGTTCCAGAGTATAAGACACTTAACCACTATGTTTTTTTTTCTTTACTGACTTGATTGCACATGTAATGACTTCGAGTAAGAGCCACAGGCCCCAGGAAAATAGAATTCCAACTTTTAATACTTGTGGACATATAATGGAGGAAGTTTAGGAGAACTTTCCTGAAGCTAAACAGGAATGAAAATTATTCATATCAAAATGAATTATAATAATATGATAATAAATGATTCATCTAAACCATGCATATGAAAAAGCCTCAAGCATTCTTATTAAAAAGAACAATGTTTTTTTCCCATATAATAATTATATAAGAAAAAAGTTGCAGAAAACTGATGCAGAGGGGAACAAGTTAAGAGTTTATGAAAACATTAAATGAAAGAAATTTATACTTTCTAATATTAAAAAAAAAAAAAACGATACCATTCTGAAAGAAAAAAGGGACTTACCTCTGATATGTAGAAGTAAGAGATTACTATACAGAATATTTTACAATGAAATCATTACAGTAATATTTGTAGAATATACAAATATGAAAATAAAATCTTTTTTAAAATATTTATTTTTTGATTGAAGGATAATTGCTTTACAGAATTTTGTTTTGTTCTGTCAAACATAAACATGAGTCAGCCATAGGTGTATACACGTCACCTCCCTCTTGAAACTCCCTCCCATCTATCACCAAAGTGAATGACAGATATTTTATGCAATCTGAATGTCATTCATTTAAAAGGATCAGAGAAGAAGAATTAACACAAACCCTGTTTTATAGCACAGACTTTAATAATTTCATTATATCCCTTCTTTTATAATAGTGTCACTGTGACATGAAACAGGAAGAAATTTATCAAAGAAATTTGCTTATGGAAAGAAAAGAGCATATCTAGAATTGACACATATTTCTCAAAAATGATTGTCTAAGGAATAATTTAAACATTCAATTCTCCTGAGAATGGCTCATTTGCATGTTCTTAGCTATGACCTCGCCTGAGTGCACACAGGTTACTGAGCAAATTGCCATTGCCTCATGATCCCCTTATACAAAATATGATTCCAACATATAGCCCTGATGTTCCTGAGTGGGATAGTCTAGAACGTAGCTGGTGCACAGTTACTTTAGTTTTTTCCTTTTCAGTAGAATTTTTTTCAGAGTAGTTTTAGGTCCACAGTAAAATTAAGAAAATATAGTTGTCATGTACCTTTTTTCTCCAGACTGTACACCACCTCCCCAACTAGCCACATTGTGTACTAAAATAATTCATTTGTTACAATTGATAAACATACATTATTAGCACATCATTATCACCATGGCACCTGGTCCCATCACTTCATGAGAAATAGATGGGGACACAGTGGAAACAGTGGCTGACTTTATTTTAGGGGCTCCAAAATCACTGCAGATGGTGATTGCAGCCATGAAATTAAAAGATGCTTACTCCTTGGAAGGAAAGTTATGACCAACCTAGATAGCATATTGAAAAGCAGAGACATCACTTTGCCAACAAAGGTCTGTCTAGTCAAGGCTATGGTTTTTCCAGTGGTCATGTATGGGTGTGAGAGTTCGACTGTGAAGAAAGCTGAGCACAGAAGAATTGATGCTTTTGAACTGTGGTGCTGGAGAAGACTCTTGAAAGTCCCTTGGACTGCAAGGAGATCCAATCAGTCCATTCTAAAGGAGATCAGTCCTGGGTGTTCTTTGGAAGGACTGATGCTAAACCTGAAACTCCAGTACTTTGGCCACCTCATGCGAAGAGTTGACTCATTGGAAAAGACTCTGATGCTGGGAGGGATTGGGGGCAGGAGGAGAAGGGGATGGCAGAGGATGAGATGGCTGGATGGCATCACCCACTCAATGGACATGAGTTTGAGTGAACTCAGAGTTGGTGATGGACAGGGGCGTGCTGCAATTCATGGGGTTGCAAAGAGCCGGACATGACTGAGGAACTGAACTGAACTGATCACCCAAAGTATATAATTTACATTAGAGATCCCGCTTGGTGTTGCATATTCTATGGGTTTGGATCCATGTATAATGACATGTATTCATTACAGTATAACATAGAATACTTTAACTGCCCTAAAAATCCTCTCTTTTCCACATATTCATTCCCTCCCTCTCCTCAGCCTTTGACAATCACTGATCATTTTACTGTGTTCTTAATTTTGCTTTTTCCAAAATGTCATATAATTGGAGCCCTACAGTTTACGATCTTTTCAAATTGACGTCTTCAATTAGTAATGGGCATTTAAGGATCTTCCATGTCTGTCCATGGCTTGATAGTTCCTTTGTTTCTAAAACTGTTGTATGTGCTTAGTAATGTCTCACTCTTTACAGCCCCATGAACTGTAGCCCACCAGGCTCCTCTGTCCTTGGAATTTTACAGGAAAGAACACTGGAGTGGGTTGCAATGTTCTTTTCTAGCTTTCACCTAAAAACTGTAAAATAGGTTTGTCAATACCTATAAAAAATGTCTGGGATTTGATTGGTATCCCACTGAATGTACTGATAATATTAAGCAGAATTAACATCATGATAATATTGAGTCTTGCCTATCCTTGCACATAACATATATCTCCATTTATTTACTTATTATTTGTTTCTTTATTGAGACTCTTATAGTTTTCCTCATATAGATTTCATACCTTTTATCATTAAATTTACCCCCAATTATCTCTTTTTAGGGGAAGCTAACCTAAATGGCATTGTATTTTTAAATCAAAGTCTACTTCTTTATTGCTCATAAATAGGAAAGAGGTTGACTTTTATATATCAACCTTATATCCTGAAACCTTTCTCTCTAAAGACTGTGTCCTTGGACATAGCTCCCACTCTGGGAAATGTTAGCAGAAAAATTATTCCAAGGGCAGAGAAGTGGGTGAGGAGCCTCTGATTACGTGGTTTCAGCTTGTTAGTCAACTGGCATTCATGTCCTCTGAATGACCTCCCCTGACATTAACAACAACTATAGGTGAGTCCAGTGTAAGTAGGTCAAAAGTATGAAAAGTCACAATTAGAAGGATGAAATTCTGCCATTGTTTTCATACATTTCTTCATTTTTTATCACCATCTTGTCATATCAAAATACATGTGGAATCACACACATGAAAACAACCAATAATATTCAATTATAATAAACATTTTTCGAAACTATGAAGCCTAAACTCCTATACAAGACTAGGATAAAATATATTTGTATAGGCCAAATAATAACTGATATTTTGTTTTTTTGTTTGGCTTTTCTATCACGTATCCATGGATCCAGTAATTGTATTTTAACTTATTTTTTTCTTTCAAATAAACCTAATAATAAAGACATCACCTGGCCTTTTTATTTGGTAAATTTGTAAAAAAAAAAAACAATGCAGAGTAGCTAAATTAATCACCTTAAATTAGTGCGGTGTTTGCATAAGAACAAAGGAACCGTTCCACTTTTCAATATATGCTAGGTAACTACTACTAGCACATTCTGAATGTTTGTCTGACTTGCTTCACTAGCAATGTTTATTTCAAAATTCTTAACAGAAATTGTTGCCTTTTATTTGCCTGTGATGCTGTGTTGAATCAACAGAAAGTGATTACTTTTGTATCATTTTGTTTTGTTTCTTATTTCTTTCCTGGTAAACGATCACATGTGCCCCACTGCCTGCAAATTACCTTCTGACTACGGCTTCCCAATCACCTTGATATGTAGGGGCTTGTAACTGGGAATGACTCTTTGCTGAATACAAGCTCATAACACTGGAACTCATCTGCAGTTATAAACATTACTCACTGAACCTGACTCACTAGATCACCATGTGTTTTTTTCCTTGACTGGTGATATACATATAGACCAATAGATCCTCCAAAATGGTTTCTTGTATTTTAGCCACTAAAAAGAATTTAAGATGGAAATATACAAATCAAGTTTATTAGGTAATACCACAGAAGACTGAAAAATAAAATCTCTAAAAGGGTGGAACAAATAAACAGGCATGACATTCAAATTGTTAAAAACATTTTCAAGTGCATATGTGGATTTATAAGAAGAGCTGGTAAATCTTCTTCCACATCTTAACTACATATATTCATTTGGGCTCAATTGCTTATTTTCTTTCTTAATTTTTTCAATTGTTCATTCATTCATTTGAACTCTCATATAATTATTTAACGCCTATTACAAGATATCAGGGCTTCCCTGGTGGCTCAGACAGTAAAGCGTCTGCCTGCAATGCTCGAGGCCCAGGCTCGATCCCTGGGTTGGGAAGATCCCCTGGAGAAGGAAATGGCAACCCACTCCAGTATTCTTGCCTGGAGAATTCCATGGACAGAGAAGCCTGGTGCAGGCTACAGTCCATGTGTTGCAAAGAGATGGACACGACTGAGCGACTTCACTTTCTATTACAAGATATGGGTCTGTATAAGAGTGTGTTCAGCCATGTCTGACTTTTAGTGACCCAATGGACTTTGTCCATGGAATTTTCCAGGCAAGAATACTAGACTCGATTGCCACTTCCTACTCCAGGGGATCTTCCTGACCCAAGGATCAAACTCACATCTCCCACATTGACAGGTGGAAATTCTTTCCCACTGTACTTCCTGGGAAGCCCCAAAATGTACTGGAGTCCTACTGTTTTTCTAATGGGGCACAGTTCAGTCACTCAGTCATGTCAGACTCTTTGTGACCCCATGAATTGCAGCACACCAGGCCTCCCAGTCCATCACCAACTCCTGGAGTTCACTCAGACTCATGTCCATTGAGTCGGTGATGCCATCCGGCCATCTCATCCTCTGTTGTCCCCTTGTCCTCCTGCCCTCAATCCCTCCCAGCATCAGGGTCTTTTCCAATGAGTCAACATTTCACAAGAGGTGGCCAAAGTACTGGAGTTTCAGGTTTAACATCAGTCCTTCCAAAGAATACCCAGGACTGATCTCCTTTAGAATGGACTGATTGTATCTCCTTGCAGTCCAAGGGACTCTGAAGAGTCTTCTCCAACACCACAGTTCAAAAGTGTCAATTCTTCTGTGCTCAGCTTTCTTCACAGTACAACTCTCACATCCATACATGACCACTGGAAAAACCATAGCCCTGACTAGACGGACTTTTGTTTGTAAAGCAATGTCTCTGCTTTTTAGCGTGCTATCTAGGTTGGTCATAACTTTCCTTCCAAGGAGTAAGCATCTTTTAATTTCATGGCTGCAGTCACCATCTGCATTGATTTTGGATCCCCTCAAAATAAAATCAGTCACTGTTTCCACTGTTTCCCCATCTATTTCCCATGAAGTGATTGGATCAGAAGCCAAATGGGGCATAAGGGTTACTTAAAAACAAAATTATGTGAAGTTACAATTATAATGCAACTTCAAGGACACCATTCTAGACCTACTGAATGAAAATTTAGGGAAGTGGGCCCATCATCAGTATTTGTGACAAACCTCTTCTGTGGTTCCCATGAATGGTCTAATCTGAGATATTCACCTGCAGTTGAGGACATATGATATCTGGCCTCCAAGTACTCATATTTTATTGGAGTATCTGATCATTTAAAACAATTAGGAAAACATTAAGAGGTTTATATATATTTAAAAGTTTCATTAACCAGTTCCTACACAATGATATTTAACATCTTGCAGTAATAATTTATCCTTCCAACTGCCTGAAAATGATGATCTAGGTACCTGGGAGATTTTTTATGTTAGCTAACGAAGTGCTATTTGTTTCAACATTTAGTATATTATATGGTACTTCTATTCAACTACACATTATGAATTTTTCCTACTGATTTTGTAAAGATAATGTGACTTTCATAAATTCCCATCTACATTGAAATCAAAAACACTGAGACATTAAATCATCACCACAGTTTCAGAAGTCTGTTTTCTTCATTCACCACCAACCCAATGTATATTGAATGTGTCTCTGCTCTATTTAAAATGTGGAGTACTGGGACATTAACGATAGGGCTTATGATTTTAGAAGGTCATGATTAGAGTCTTTACTGACAGGGGAATAAATATGAAAGTATGGAAAGTTAAGTGTTAGTCACTCAGTCGTGTCTGACTTTTTCAGATCTCATGGACTATAGCCAGCCAGGCACCTCTGTCCATTAAATTCTCCTGGCAAGAATACTGGAGCAGGTAGTCATTCCCTTCTCCAGGGGATATTCCCAACCCAGGGATTGAACTTAGGTCTCCTGCATTGTAGACAGATTCTTTACCATATGAGCCATCAGGGAAGCACCAATACTACAAATAGATTTTGTTAAACGAATAGGCAAAAGCCAGACTTTGAAGGCCGTAGTTATCCATATGCATGAGCATGACAAAGGAGTACTTCATGAGACAACAACACGTTTGTAGGATATAGAAAGAAGAATGGAGAAGCAAGGAACCCTTGGAAAGGGGATCTGTCATCAACAAAGGGGCAGATACAGAATGTACATGGATCCATTGCCAAGATTGGCTGCATTAGAAAAGTACTATGGGAAATAGTAGAGATTTAGGTACTCATTAATACTCTGAATATTTCTATAGTTTCTTCCTCAAGTGACTGAAAGTTTGAAGAGCTCTGCTGCCACCCCTATGGAAAGTCATCACTGACTAAACATTACTACCAGTCAGTTGTCAGAGGCTGTAGTTCGGCAGATACATGGTTATATCTACAGCTACATTTGACACATTTCAAACTCTAAACTAGTTTAATAACTAATTAAACTTCATAATTTTATTTATGTTTTCATTATATGATGCATTTTATTTTTAAATAAAATTTATATTACATGAAACACTGGCATCTCAGAATTAAAAATAAACATATTTAGCTTCAAGCTATGACTCATCGAATTAATCATCATAAATTCAGGAACGCAGACATTTATATGTTTTAAGAGGAAGATTCAATTTTTCCTCTTCTACAAGTTTTTTCTTCCTACCCTCAAAATTGATGATGAAGCATTTTATTTCTGGTGAGGAGAAAAGAATGGTGAATTTATATGTTTTGAGTGTGAACTGTGACTCAGGCACTCTCTTCAGGTATATTATTTTCCCACATGTTCTTCATGGGAGAGAAAGCTCAAAGTTTAAGTAACGCTCTCCAGATGAGAAATCAGCAGAAGCCAAAATGTAACCAAGGGCTTCCTGACAGAGTGCCACCATGCTATTAGTTCAAGTAATGAAGTCCTCGGACCTTGTGGGCCCTTAGGAGAGGCTTGTGATATTGGGAGGGGTCTGGGGTGGTGGATAGAGAAAGAGAGACAGGAAGGAGGAGAGGAGAGGAGGAGGTGGAGAGAGGAACAGAATTATAAAAATAAGTAATACCTTCTCTATGGATTTGGGGGCACAGATCAAACAGATCCAAAGAGAAGGTGGTTGTGTTTATACATTGTCAAATGTGCTTCTGACTTAGAAGGTTTTATTTTATTTCCATGTTTCTTTCTCTCTCTCTTTTTATTGTTTTTGCATTTGCTTATGGCTTATATCTATTTCTAGTGTTTCAATGGGATATACAATTTCAAGAGACCCATCTTTCTGTGTTGTTTGTGTGTGTGTGTGTGTGTGTGTGTGTGAACTTAGTAGCTCAGTCATGTTCGACCCTTTGAAACCACATGAAATGTAGCTGGTCAGGCTCCTCTGTCCATGGAATTTTCTAGGCAAGAATATTGGAGTGGATTGCCATTTCCTACTCCAGGGGATCATCCCAAATGAGGGATCAAACTTGTATCTTTTCTGTCTCCTGCATTGAAAGGTGGATTCTTTATTACTATGCTATATGGGAAGCCCCAGTGTTTCTAGTCAATATATTTAATAACCACACTGATAATCATAGCTTTTCCAGGGCATTTGTGAAGACCAAATATTATATGGATTTTTAGGCTTTCAGCTTAACGACTGCATTCAGAAAAAATGTACTGCAACAGCATGGTAGGGAGAAAAATAAAGTATAAACTTCAAAATAAGACTTATCTGGGGGATGAAATTCCAATGGTGATGATGTTCCTGATAATAGAACTATTGACAGTTATTTAGTATTTATTGAGCATAATGAGGAATGCTTTAGGTTAAATCACTAATCCTCACACTAAATCCTCACATCGACTGACTATGGAAGTTATTTATATTATCCCTTTTAAACAAAGAGGGATTTCAAGAACAGAAAGGTTAAGAAGTTTGCCCAAGGACAGATAGGTATGATAGAGTCAGTATTTAATCTATGTAATTAGAATTCAGAGTCTGCTGTCATGATCACTACTGAGCTTCTGATTCCTTGCAAGTAAATTGAGGAATATACTGCCAAAGAGCCTGAAATTGATTTTGGGAGAATGTCTGCTTCTTGATAGTGTGGTATCAGAAAAAAATCACTTTCTCTTGAACAGTTTAGGTTCTAATAGCACTGGAAGCAAAGTTCTTATGATGATCAAGAAGAGGTCAGAAAGATGGTAGATAATCACAGGTTATGAAAGTGTTAAATGTTCAGTCATGTCCGACTCTTCACAACCCCATAGACTATAGCCTGCCAGGCTCCTCTGACCATGGGATTCTCCAGGCAAGAATACCAGGGTGGGTAGGCATTTCCTTCTCCAGGGGATCTTCTAGACCCAGGGATGAAACCTGGTTGTCATGCATTCAGGCTTCCCTGGTGGCTCACATGGTAAAGAATGTGCCTGCAATGCAGGAGAACTGGGTTTGATCCTTGGGGATGATCAACTGGGAGAAGGAAATGGCTACCCACTCCAGTGTTCTTGCCTGGAGAATTCCATGGACAGAGGAGCCTGGTGGGCTACAGTCCATTGGGTCGCAAAGAGTTGGACACAACTAAGTGACTAACACTTTCACTTTCAACCATAGGTAACCAAATGATCTTACTTTAATAGCTGAGGATTCAGTATTTTGTCCAAAAGAATAAACAGTGAGAAACAGAAACCTGAGTTTATCTTGATGCAAGTGGTCATTAGCTGGTTATGGTCTTTTTGCAGGGTATCAAATACCAATGCCATTATCCATGGCTGATCTATGACTTCATTGACCAATATAGTACAGTAGAAGTGACAGTATATCAATTTCTTCACTGGACTTAAGAGGACTGGAATCTTCTGCGTTAGTATATATGAGCTCTGAGCCTTCAGGTAAGTGGTCTAATTACCGTGATAGAGACCACATAGAGAAGCTCTGAGATGGAATGTGCTTTGGATGTGTCTGAGCCCAGTTCCACAGCTCTTCTCATTGAGGCACTGGGCATATGAGTGGACTCATTTTTGAATGATTCCACTTGCCAGATGAATGCTACCAGGTAACCAAGTTAGAGTCACATGAATCAAGAAATTGTCAGATTTTTGCTCAACTACTTTCCTTCCAAAATCACTGTTGTTTTGAAAGCTCTTTTTTGGGGAAGTCTGCAATGACATTCGAATTTGGAGTACACATATACAGAAACAGATAAATATGTGCACACACACACACACACACATATATATATATTCAGATACACATACATACATACATACATTCATAAATACATATGAATAAACACACATACATGTTTATTTCTCACAGGGAAATATAAGATGGTTGGCTTTCTAAATTTACCCCTAACACCATTAAATTTAGATTATACATCTCCAGCAAGATGTCCATCAGCACCTGACATAGGTCTTGAGAAGTTGAATGTTGGGAGTGGGATTCCCCACACTGGGGATGTTGGGAGTGGCATTCCCCATACTGAATTGAAAGTCTTTCTTTAAAGCAGGCGTGTATCTGTGTCTATGCCAGGTGATGTAGTTTGTTTCCCTCCACTGAAGTTGTAAGCAACAGTATACGTTTTCATGTTCTCTTCCCTTCAATACTTCTCATACTGCCAGGTCCAATAGATAATGTTTATTTTCATTTCATCAGCAGCAAATTGACCACAGTGTACTGTTCTTACCTTTCCAAAGTCTCCATTTGCCTCTCTCTCTTATGTTTCATATTGTCATCACACGAATTTCCTTATTGTCATTATCTAAATTTATTTATAGTTTTTGGCAACTGTTTGTTCTTTTCCACTAGAATAAAACCTTCACAAAGCCGAAGATTTTTGTTGTATTTTCATTGCTGTATGCTCATTGCCTAAAACAATCCCTGATCCATAGTTGTTTTCAATGAATATTTGTTAAATGAATGAAGTGCCACAAAACCCACAAGAATTCATCATAGTGTTGAGTTTTGTTTTAGAATAAAATTAACATTAGTTTCTAAAATAAACAAGTTATGACATTCCATTTATTTTCTTTGGATATAAAATCTGTTATCTGTAATAAAGTACCACAAACTGGGTGGCTTAAAATGAGTTTATTGTCTCATAGTTCTGGAAACTAAAAGGTCTGAAATCAAGGTTTTGGTAGGATTGGTTTCTCCCGAGGGCTGTGAGAGATGGATCTCTTCCAGATCTCTCTCTTTGGCTTGTAGATGACTTTTTTTATGCCCACATCACATTCTTGCTGTATTATCAAATCATCTTTCCTCTGTAGTATCTCCATGTCTACACTTCTCCTTTTTATAAAGAAATCAGTCATATTGTATTAAGGGTCACCCTATGGTGCTCAGTTGCTCAATCATATCCTACTCTTTGCAACCCCACGTACTGTAGCCTGTCAGGTTCCTCTGTCCATGAAATCTTCCAGGCAAGAATACTGGAGTGGGTTGACAGTTATTACTCCAGGGGATTGTCCCAATACAGGGATCAAACCCACATCTCCTTCACCTCCTATATTGGCAGGTGGATTCTTTACCACTAAAAATTCATTTTAGCTTGATTTATTCTTCAAAGACCCTATCTCCACATAAGGTCCTGGGGCTAGGAATTGAACCTATGAATTGGGGGTGGGGGATACATTGACCCATGACACTAAGTAAAATAATTCATCTCAGTTCAGTTCAGTCACTCAGTCATATCCAACTCTTTGCGACCCCATGGACTGCAGCTTACCAGGCCTCCCTGTCCATCACCAACTCCCAGAGCTAGTTCAAACTCATGCCCATCAAGTCAGTGCTGCCATCCAACCATCTCATCCTCTGTCATCCCCTTCTCTTCCTGCCTTCAATCTTTCCCAGCATCAGGGTCTTTTCAAATGAGTCAGTTATTCGCATCAGGTGGCCCAAGTATTAGAGTTTCAGCTTCAGCATCAGTCCTTCCAGTAAATATTCAGGACTGATTTCCTTTAGGATGGACTGGTTTGATCTCCTTGCAGTCCAAGTGACTCTCAAGAGTCTTCAACACTACCGTTCAAAAGCATCAGTTTTTCAGTGCTCAGCTTTCTTTATAGCCCAACTCTCGTATCCATACATGACTACTGGAAAAACCATAGCTTTGACCAGAAGGACCTTTGTCAGCAAAGTAATGTCTCTGCTTTTTAATATACTGTCTAAGTTGGTCATAGCTTTTCTTCCAAAAGGAGCAAGCATCTTTTAATTCCATGGCTGAAGTCACTATCTGCAGTTATTTTGGGCTCAAATAAAACCCTGTGTGCACTAGGACTCAGAGATCTCCACAGAGACTGAGCCATATCTATCTTTGAGTGTTTGAGTATCTCCTGTGGAGGCATGGGTCAGCAGTGGTCTTCTGCAGGGGCAGGGGCTCTGGGTACAGCTGACCTGGGTCACACAGCATGTGTCATTAGCCTTCTTGGAGGAGGTCACCATTAACCCCACAAGAGCCACTGAGCAGATGACCTACAAACTGCAGAAAAATTATACCAAATAAGTTATTGCACTGTTAGGAAAGTTCTAGGACCCACAGTAGATTTTCCAACCTGGGGATCTGGCAAATGGACTGAGATCCCCAGGGAATTTGACTTTGGAGGTCAGTGGGATTTGATTACAGAACTTCCACAGGAATGGGGAAACAGACTCTTGGAGGAAACACACAAAACCTTTGCACACATGGACCAAGAGAAAGGAGCAATGACCTGACAGGAGATTGACCCAGACTTGCCTATAATTGTCCAGGAGTATCTGGCAGAGGCGTGGGTAGACAGTGGCCTGCTGCAGGGTCAAGGACACTGAATATAACTGTGTGTGCACAAGACCTTTTGAAGGAGGTCTCCACTATTTTCATGACTCCCATCTTATTTTGTCTCCGGACAAACAACAGGGTGGTAACACAGCCCCACCTCTCAACAGAAAATTGGATTAAATGTACTGAGCATGTCCCTGCCCATCAAAACAAGACCTAGTTTCCCCCACAGTCAGTCTCTCTTGTCAGGAAGCTTCCATAAGCCTCTTATCCTTATCCCTCAAAGGGCAGATAGAATGAAAATCACAATCACAAAAAATTAATCAAACTGATTACATTGACAACAGGCTTATCTAACTCAATGAAACTATGAGCCATGCTGTAGGTGGTGTAGGGCCACCCAAGACAGATGGGTCATGGTGGAGAGTTCTGACAAAACATGGTTCACTGGAGAAGGGAATGGCAAACCACTTCAGTACTCTTGCCTTGAGAACCCCATGAACAGTATGAAAAGTAAAACTGCACCAAGAAAAAATGAATGCATATTGAATATGTGAGACTTTTTGAGCCTATGTTAGAGAAACTCTTTAAGTAAATTTGCAAGAGCTAGTTTGACCCAAAAGGGACTGATGAAGGCACTCATTAAAAAAAAAAGCAAAAACAAAACAAAACATAAAATACAAAAAAAAAAAAAAAAAGTGAAAGAATATGTCACAGAAAAGATGGAGATGAAGAAAGACTTCTGTGTAAGTAGTCTCAGAGATCAAAGAAGATGGACTATATAAATGTATGATTATAAGAGTGGCTGTGAATTCCCTTATCAAATGAACTGCAAAGACTCATTTTTCATTCATTCCTTCAAGCAGTAGTTATAGGGTGCCTACTAAAATGTAGATACAGTCCTAAGAGTAGACAAAATTACTGCCCTCGCAGAGCTTACATTCTAGAGAAAACAGAGTAGGGGGAAAAAAAGAAAACTACAACAACAAGATGACTGCCTACATGATACGGAGCAGATTTGCTGGGGGCTGAGTGGAGAAAGGAAGCATTTGGCTAGGGGTTACAGTTTTAATTGAACTTGAACTTTCCCCACTGGTTACTTGAGGTAAACCAACAGCCCCAGGGCTCTAGTGGAGCAAACTTACCATCATTTTGGGCTTCCCTTGTAGCTAAGTCAGTAAAGAATCTGCCTGCAATGCAGGAGACCTAGGTTCAGTCCCTAGGCTGGGAAGATCCTCTGGAGAAGGAAATGGCAACCCACTGAAATATTCTTGTCTGGAGAATCCCATGGACAGAGGAGCCTTGCAGGCTACAGTCCATGGGGTCACTAGAGTCGGATAAGACATAGTGTCTAAACCACCACAGTTTTAATTAGAACTGTAATACTGAGGTGCTGGAGTTAGCTAGTACTGACTCAGAAGAGTTGATTTTTAAAATTTCTAGAATTTGGACAGCTGGCTAGTAAATATAGCTCTTGATAAGGAATTAATTATATAAATTTACACAGTAACATTATATATTTAATAAATCTGGAATTTTATCACTGTCTAAGTGATCTATTATATTTTACTTTTACTTATGCTCTTGATATTAATTATGCTTATTTTATCTATGTGGTGTAAATACTATAGAATTAAGTATTGCTGCTCATCCTTTCCCCAGAATATGTTCAGTGGTATCACCTGGGTAACTTGAAATCATTGGCAGATGGAAATATTTTTATGAAAGTCAGCAAGTGATGACTAAATTAAGGTTGAATCTATTTTGTTAGTGATGTCTAAACTTAAGAAAGTAAAAGAAAAGGAATAAATAAAGAATGTTAAACTCAAATGTGTAGTCATTACATGAGAATAACACAAAGTCTGAAGAAAATACTAACCTAACTAATTAAATCTATTGTTCAATTTAGCAGAAAAAAAAATGGTGGCTCATATAATTGATTAAAAAAAATGAAGATGTTTACAAACATCTTTTATCTACAGGTTAAAGCAAACAAAAATATTAACCAACACTCAAGCCAGAACCTAAAACTATTGTCAGTGACCTGAGAAACTTCTTGCTGAATAAGATAGCAATCAAGCATTTATCTGCAGTGGGGTTTTGTCAATATACATTGGATTGCAGCAATAATTTGTGTCTGGATGCAAGGGTTTGGCAAAAATCAATGCTAGCATTCTGTAAGAATTAATAAATTATGCAGAATTATAATAATGTGTACATTATACTTGCTTGTAAATTGGGTGCTATATATCTATTTTACCAATGAAATTTATAATAAGCATGTATACTCATGTATATGCTTGTATACATGCTTACATATTTTTGGTTGCTAAATACTTATTAGCACATGACTGATGGCTGGTGTTAAATAGATTTGACAGAAAAAAGTTTCAAGGAAAGAGTCACAAGTACAAATGTCCTAATGTGGTTGCTTTTCTAGCTTGTTTCGGTGAAATCTGTGAAGGCAATATCTCTACAGCAAAAAGAACAAGAAAAAGAGGAGACAAGATCAGAATGACCTCATAGACCTACATCATTACATTTACAGGCATGTAAGTTATTGAGACATTACTTTGCCAACAAAGGTCCTTCTAGTCAAGGGTATGGTTTTTCCAGTGGTCATGTATGGATGTGAGAGTTGGACTGTGAAGAAAGCTGAGCACCGAAGAATTGATGCTTTTGGACTGTGGTGTTGGAGAAGAGTCTTGAGAGTCCCTTGGACTGCACGGAGATCCAACCAGTCCATTCTGAAGGATATCAGCCCTGGGATTTCTTTGGAAGGAATGATGCTAAAGCTGAAACTCCAGTACTTTGTCCACCTGATGTGAAGAGTTGACTCATTGGAAAAAACTCTGATTCTGAGAGGGATTGGGGGCAGGAGGAGAATGGAACGACAGAGGATGGGATGGCTGGATGGCATCACTGACTCGATGGACGTGAGTCTGAGTGAACTCCAGGAGTTGGTGATGGTCAGGGAGGCCTAGCGTGCTGCGATTCATGAGGTTGCAAAGAGTCGTACATGATTGAGTGACTGAACTGAACTGAACTGAAGTTATTGTAGAGTTTTGTATTTTGGTGACAACAGGAAGCCATTGGCAGGTTTTCAGCAAATAATGATGTGATCTGACATATTTTAACATGATTGCAAGAATTCCCTGGTGGTCTAGAAGTCGGAACTCCATATTACCACTGCTGAGGGTCTGTCTGGGTTTAATCCCTGGCCAGGGATCTACAAAGCTGTGTTGCTGTTGTTTAGTCACTAAGCTTTGTTTGGCTTTTTTTGGACCCTATGGTCTTTAGCCTGCTAGGCTCCTCTGTCCAAGAGATTTACAGGCAAGAATACTGGAGTGGGTTGCCACTTCTGACTCCGGGAGATCTTTCCCACCAAGGGATCGAAACTGAGCCACTAGGGAAGCCCAAGAAGCTGTGTGCAAGGCCTTAAAAAAATAATGCTTTGGCTGCTGTGTTGGGAATAGACTAGGTAGAATTAAGGAAATAGGTTAAGAGATAATAAAGATTTTTTAAAACAGAAGCAAGGAGATGTGTCTGGAAAGCAGTGCTTGCTGATGAAATAGATGTGTTGTATTAAAGAAAAAAGAAATGGAGTGTGATCCAAGGTTTTTGCACTGAGACATAGAAGAGTGTGAGAAGAACTATTTGGGGGAGGTGGGTGAAGTTACAGAAAGCAGTTTTGAACGAACTCTGTGATAAGTATCTTCAGTCCCCCAGGCAGAGATGTTTGGTTGACATACAGTAAGCTGGTATCCAGGGGGCTTCCCTGATAGCTCATTTGCTAAAGAATCCACCTGCAATGCAGGAGACCCCAGTTTGATTCCTGGGTCAGGAACTGAAGACCTCTTCTCCACTGGATAAGGGAACAGATACCCATTCCGGTATTCTGGGGCTTCCCTTGCGGCTCAGCTGCTAAAGAATCTGCCTGCAATGTGGAAGACCTGGGTTCAACACCTGAGTTGGGAAGATATCCTGGAGAAGGGAATGGCTACCCACTCCAGTAGTCTGGCCTGGAGAATTCCATGGACTGTATAGTTCATGGGATCACAAAGAGTTGCGACAAGACTGAGCAACTTTCACTTTCATATTCCAGTGTTCAGAGAACACTAGTTCAGACTCTCATTGTAATATGTTCAGCATAAAGATAATATCTAAAGCCATTAAGACTGATGATATCAGCCAAAAGAATAAGGGTATAAAAGACGCTCAGTTAGTGAACATTGCAACATGCCAGTGAGTTTAGGAGAAAATGCAGAAGCAACACAGAAACAGTGATTATTGTGAAAGGGAGAAAACCAAGAGGGTGTGGCATCCTGAAAAAAAGTATTTCAAGGAAGAGAAAGGGATCCAGTGTGGCAAATGCTGTGGCTAAGTCAAGTACAATGTCAGGGACATCATAATGTGAAATGTGACAGCGAGATCTAAACTCAACAGTAGATACAAAATGAAGAAAAGGATATGTAAGGAATTTTGGAGTACATTTGTAAGGACCAGATGATTGATGGAAAGTAGGGTGGGAGGGAAAGGAAATGATTCACATAGTGCTCAGGCTTTTAGCTTAAGAACTTGGCCAGCGGGGGGAAGCCCTCTACAAGATGAGGAGTATAAGACAAAGATCTGTGAAGAGAGTTAATTCACGGTTATTTTGACTTTTATGTGCTTGAGAGCTGTCTATGTGAAAAAGAGTAGTTGAACACATGGCGTTTGTAGAAAGGTCTGGGTTGGTGAGTCAAGATAATAATGATACTTATAAAGAGATGGATGGATATAAACTCGCTCTTGCCCAACATAATGAAGAGAGTGCCACTTACAATTAATGGCCTAAATTGTTCTCTATTGAATCTTTATTCCTTGTATCCTGTATTAATCTTAAAATTTATCAGTCATGACAGAAAGTTTACTTAAAAGGCAAGTGAGATAAAATCAATGTATCTAACCCTTAGTGAATATAAAACAATAAATAACTATTTTGACTGAAAATGTCATGACTTTTTTCCATCTATAAAATGACTACTGAATGGACATAATTACCTGAATTACTCCTTTATGTTAACAGGTTATAATCAGAGAGGACTATAACAACTTGACTACACTGAATTTTCCTCAGGAAAATTTGAAGGATTTTTCTTACACAATATAAAGATTATTTTAGGACACTTAGAAAAGTAGGCTACATGCCCCAAAATGGGAAGAAAAGGATTTACAGAAAAAAAAATAATGTAAGAAAGGGGAAGTAGATTTAATATTTTTTTAGTCACTAAATTGTCTATCCACATCCTTCTTCAGTCATTATTAATTAGCTATCAATGTGGTCCTTCATTTGTGAAGCTATATCCCACAAGATATCTGGCAACTAGAACTAATAAAAAATATTTGAAAGTCTGCCCTATTGAAGCTTTATATTCTTAATGTCATTTCTACATTCCCTAAAGTAGCATTCAGGCTTAATCAGAATCACTGTTTTGGGTTTTGTGCATATCTATGTGTTCTCTCGTTTTGAAGTTATGGATGCTTGTGTTCTGTGAGGCGGACCAGGTTCTTACAGCTTGGGAGTGGCTGCTTTCTAATTTTCCTACTGAAGTCTTTTTTTTTTTTTTTTTTTTTAATTGAAGCACTTGCCATTTGACACGTTCTCCTTTTGTTTCTTACTAGGACAACCAGGAAGAAAGAGAACTCTCAGGTGGCCTATGGAATAAGTAGAACAAATACTGTGTTAATTAATGTAATATATTGGAAGATTGAATGTGACAGTCTGGTTTGCTGGAAATATTTGAGAATACTTCATATAGCTATTTAGAATTTGAAGAATAAGTTATATTAGAGAACAAGAAAATAATCAGACAGGATTACGGAACAAGGATTGAACCAGGAAAAGCATTAATATGGCAAATAATGGTGAGGAAGGAAGGCTAAATGAGGCATTGATTTAGTTATTTACAGACTTTTTTCTATTAAAATAAACCCAGAAATCATATCACTTTTGTTGATTTAGCACTTTTCACTGCTTATTTTAATGCTGTTCACTCTTACAGTTCCAGAGAACCTATAAATGTCTCCCTAGTACCTCAAGTGCCATTTATCAAAGTTACTGCCTGCACTCACCAAGCAAGGGTTTATACATCTTACTTTGCAGTATTTCCCTTTCAAAAATAATTCTGAAAGAAATTAACTAAACAGCACCAAATGTGAGTAGAGGTGAGTCAAAAGCCTGAGATATTTCATGCATATGGACAATTGAAAAGGTGTATTAAGGGGAATTCTGACATATTTTGACATCAATTCAGAAGAAGTAGCAGAATATATATATATATATATATATATATATATATATATAAAACTCTTTTCAATTTTACTCCATTTAGTAATTTGAGATGCAAACTGATCCTCAATCTGTCCATTTTTGCATTGCTTTGTAACAGAAATTTGTCTACGTGAGCCCTTAATTTAAAACATACATTTTTACTTCTTAATCTATCCTTTGTGGAACCTTTGGCAAGGTCACTGAATCAACCATTTCTCAAACTCTGAGGCTATTTTCAAGCAGACTGGGTCAAGGGATTTTACTACATACCACAAAAGTATTCAGTGCTTTTTTGAAGGGCTTATGAACTGTCTTAAGAAACTTACTCACATTTTATTCACAAAAATTGAAGATTATATTGTCTTTTTGAAGCACTGAAGAAATATAGCTAACTATCATCCAATACTACAGTTAAAAACCATTGAGAGGTAATAGGTACCGTATACTATTACCATTATTAAAATGTATATTTGGAATGGACTGTTTTAAAAATATCTCTTATTCATCCATAAGAAAATAATAAAACCTTATGATTTGTGATAACATAGATGGATACTGAAAATGTTTTGCCAAGATAAATTAGACAGAGAAAGGCAAATGCAATGGCACCCCACTCCAGTACTCTTGCCTGGAAAATCCCATGGACGGGGGAGCCTGGTGGGCTGCAGTCCATGGAGTCGCTGAGGGTCGGACACGACTGAGCGACTTCACTTTCACTTTCATGCGTTGGAGAAGGAAATGGTGACTCACTCCAGTGTTCTTGCCTGGAGAATCCCAGGGATGAGGGAGCCTGGTGGGCTGCCTTCTATGGGGTTGCACAGAGTTGGACACGACTGAAGCGACTTAGCAGCAACAGCAGCAAATCTCATATATACATATGTGGAGCATAAACAAATAAAAATAAAAAAAATAAAGTCTATTACTGTTTCCATTGTTTCCCAATCTATTTGCCATGAAGTGAGTGAAGCAGGGCAACGGCTAATAGAGTTTTGCCAAGAGAACACACTAGTCATAGCAAACACCCTCTTCCAACAACAAAAAAGAAAACTCTACACATGGACATCACCAGATGGCCAACACCAAAATCAGATTGATTATATTCTTTGAAGCCAAAGATGGAGAAGCCCTATACAGTCAACAAAAACAAGACCAGGAGCTGACTGTGGCTCAGATCATAAGCCCCTTATTGCCAAATTCAGACTTAAATTGAAGAAAGTAGGGAAAACCACTAGACTTTTCATGTATGACCTAAACCAAATCCATTATGATTATACAGTGGAAGTGAGAAATAGATTTAAGGGACTAGATCTGATAAACAGAGTGCCTGATGAACTATGGACAGAGGTCCGTGATATTGTACAGGAGACAGGGATCAAGACCATCTTCATGGAAAAGAAATGCATAAAAGCAAAATGGCTGTCTGAGGAGGCCTTATGAATAGCTGTGAAAAGAAGAGAAGCGAAAAGCAAAGGAGAAAAGGAAAGCTATAATCATCTGAATGCAGAGTTCCAAAGAAGACCAAGGAAAGATAAGAAAGCATTCCTCAGTGATCAATGCAAAGAAATAGAGGAAAACAACGAGTGGGAAAGACTAGAGATCTCTTCAAGAAAAGTAGAGATAGCAAGGGAACATTTCATGAAATGATGGGCTCGATAAAAGACAGAAATGGTATGGACCTGAGAAGCAGAAGATATTAAGAAGAGGTGGCAAGAATACACAGAAGAACTCAACAAAAAAGATCTTCATAACCAAGATAATCACGATGGTGTGATCACTCACCTAGAGCTGGACATTCTGGAATGTGAAGTCAAGTGGGCCTTAGAAAGCATCACTATGGACAAAGCTAGTGGAGGTGACAGAATTCCAGTTGAGCTATTTCAAATCCTAACAGATGATGCTGTGAAAGTGCTGCACTCAATATGTCAGTAAATTTGAGAAACTCAGCAGTGGCCACAGGACTGGAAAAAGTCAGTTTTCATTCCAATCCCAAAGAAAGGCAATGCCAAGAAGAATGCTCAAACTACTGCACAATTGCACTCATTTCACACGCTAGTAAAATAATGGTCAGAATTCTCCAAGCCAGGCTTCAGCAATACGTGAACAAGTTGTTCAAGCTGGTTTTAGAAAAGGCAGAGGAACCAGAGATCAAATTGCCAACATACCCTGGATCATGGAAAAAGCAAGAGAGTTCCAGAAAAATATCTATTTCTGCTTTATTGACTATGCCAAAGCCTTTGACTGTGTGGATCAAAATAAACTGTGGAAAATTCTGAAAGAGATGGGAATACGAGACCACCTGACCTGCCTCTTGAGAAACCTGTAGGCAGGTAAGGAAACAACAGTTAGAACTGGGCATGGAACAACAGACTGGTTCCAAATAGGAAAAGGAGTACGTCAAGGCTGTATATTGTCACCCTGCTTATTTAGCTTATATGCAGAGTACATCATGAAAAACGCTGGGCTGAAAGAAGCACAAGCTGGAATCAAGATTGCCAGGAGAAATATCAATAACCTCAGATATGTAGATGACACCACCCTTATGGCAGAAAGTGAAGAGGAATTAAAAAGCCTCTTGATGAAAGTGAAAGAGGAGAGTGGAAAAGTTGGCTTAAAGCTCAATATTCAGAAAACTAAGATCATGGCACCTGGTCCCATCACTTCATGGGAAATAGATGGAGAAACAGTGGAAACAGGGTCAGACTTTATTTTTGGGGGCTCCAAAATCACTGCAGATAGTGACTGCAGACATGAAATTAAAAGACACTGCTTTGAAGGAAAGTTATGACCAACCTAATAGCGTATTAAAAAGCAGAGATATTATTTGCCAACAAAGATCCATCTAGTCAAGGCTATGGTTTTTCCAGTGGTCATGTATGGATGTGAGAGTTGGACTGTGAAGAAAGCTGAGTGCCGAAGAATTGTTGCTTTTGAACTGTGGTGTTGGAGAAGACTCTTGAGAGTCCCTTGGACTGCAAGGAGATCCAACCAGTCCATTATAAAGGAAATCAGTCCTGGGTGTTCATTGGAAAGACTGATGCTAAAGCTGAAACTCCAATACTTTGGCCACCTGATGCAAAGAGTTGACTCGTTGGAAAATATTCTGATGCTGGGAGGGATTTTGGGCAGGAGGAGAAGGGGATGACAGAGGATGAGATGGCTGGATGGCATCACTGACTTGATGGACATGAGTTTGTGTGAACTCTGGGAATTGGTGATGGACAGGGAGGCCTGGCCTGCTGCAATTCATGGGGTTGCAAAGAGTCGGACATTACTGAGGGACTGAACTGAACTTAGTGACTGGATGCCATGATCTTAATTTTTTGAATGTCAGGTTTTAAGCCAGCTTTTTTACTCTCTTCTTTCACCTCCACCGAGAGGCTCTTTAGTTCCTCTTTGCATACTGCTGTGTGGTGTCATCTGAATATCTGAGATTGTTGGTATTTTTCCCAGCAATCTTAATTCTGGCTTGTGCTTCATCTAGCCCAGGATTCCACATGATGTACTCCGCACAGAAGATAAATAAGCTGGGTGACGATATACAGCTTTGACACACTCCTTTCCCAATTTGGAACCAGTCCATTGCTACAGATTTTGCAAGAGGCAAGTAAGGTGGTCTGGTATTCCCATCTGATTAAGAATTTTCCACAGTTTGTTGTGATCCACACAGTCAATGAAGCAGAATTAGATGTTTTTCTGGAATTCTCTTGCTTTTTCTATGATCTAATGGATGTTGGCAACTTGATCTCTGGTTTCTCTGCCTTTTCTAAATTCAGCTTGAACATATGGAAGTTATCTGTTCATGTACTGTTGAAGCCTTGCTTGGAGGATTTTGAGAATTACCTTGCTAGCACATGAAATGAGTGCAACTGTGCAGTAGTTTGAGCATTCTCTGGCATTGCCCTTCTTTAGAATTGGAATGAAAATGACCTTTTCAGGTCCTGTGGCCACTGCTGAGTTTCCCATGTTTGCTGGCATATTGAATGCAGCACTTTCACAGGATCATCTTTTAGGATGAAATAACTCAACTAGAATTACAACACCACCACTAGCTTTAAAAGTTGGCTTAAAGCTCAGCATTCAGAAAACGAAGATCATGGCATCCGGTCCCAACACTTCATGGGAAATACACGGGGAAACAGTGGAAACAGTGTCAGACTTTATTTTTTGGGCTCCAAAATCACTGCAGATAATGACTGCAGCCATGAAATTAAAAGACGCTTACTCCTTGGAAGGAAAGTTATGACCAACTTAGATGGCATATTCAAAAGCAGAGACATTACTTTGCCAACAAAGGTTCATCTAGTCAAGGCTATGGTTTTTCCTGTGGTCATGTATGGATGTGAGAGTTGGACTGTGAAGAAGGCTGAGCACCAAAGAATTGATGCTTTTGAACTGTGGTGTTGTAGAAGACTCTTGAGAGTCCCTTGGACTGCAAGGAGATCCAACCAGTCCATTCTGAAGGAGATCAGCCCTGGGATTTCTTTGGAAGGAATGATGTTAAAGCTGAAAGTCCAGTACTTTGGCCACCTCATGCAAAGAGTTGACTCATTGGAAAAGACTCTGATGCTGGGAGGGATTGGGGGCAAGAGGAGAAGGGGACGACAGAGGATGAGATGGCTGGATGGCATCACTGACTCGATGGACATGAGTCTGAGTGAACTCCGGGAGTTGGTGATGGACAGGGAGGCCTGGCATGCTGCAATTCATGGGGTCACAAAGAGTTGGACACGAATGAGCTTCTGAACTGAACTGAATGCTTCCTAAGGCCCACTTGACTTCACATTCCAGCATGTCTGGCTGTAGGTGAGTGATCACACCATCACAGTTTTCTGGGTCATTAACATCTTTTTTGCATAGTTCTTCTGTGTATTTTTGCCACCTCTTCTTAACTATCTTCTGCTTCTGTTAAGTTCATATCATTTTTGTCCTTTAGTGTGCCCATCTTTGCATGAACTATTCCTTAAATATAAAATTACTTTCCCTTCAAACTTTCTAATGTTCTTCCTGCTGATTCTAAAGCATCTGTGTTACTCCCAAAGCCAAGATTGTCTCTTTTCTAAAAAAAAAAAAGAGTTTCCTGAAATCCTGGTTATATTAGCGAGCTTTTACTATATGCTATTATGATGGTCATTATCTCTTACTACTTGTGTGTGAGTATCTTATGTGCTCATTTCTGCCTCTTTTTGACCCCTTGGACTGTAGCCCACTGTGCTCTTCTGTTGATGGGATTTCCCAGACAAGAATACTGAAGCGGGTTGCCATTTCCTTCTTCAGGGGATCTTCCTGACTCAGGGATTAATCCCACATCTCCTGCATTGTAGTCAGATTCCTTACCATCTCAGTTACCAGGGAAGCCCCTCACTATGTGTATATATACATAATTATGAAATCTTTACATGTGCTATGAATATGATAAATGTAACCTTGCAGCTATTTCACATAATTATCCTTGTGATCCCAGTTCCTACTTATCAAGGCTTAAATTTTTATAAATTGCTTTCTATCTTTTCTCTTTACCTGGGCACCTCATTCAGGTGAAGAAGATGAACTTTCCTGCTGGTGTGCCTCCCGCCCTATGTTCTGTAGGTACATGTCTTCCACTAAAACATCACACCCATGTTTTTGCATGCATTCTCCAACTTCCTGCTGTCTCTCTCCACTTCACTGAAGGTTGCAAAGGTTGCTTTGACTGCTAGAGACCTCTAAGTAGAGAAGATAGTGTGATGTTGTACGTAGTGGCTCATGCAGTGTATTCATTTACATTGCATAATTACTTAACTAGCTCCTTACTGTAAATAGAGACAATCACAAAATTTCTGTATATCTGGGTCCCTGTAATGTCTCTCTTCTCTATAGTAGGTTTATTATAAACTGTCTTCAGATTTTACTTTGCAGGCCTGTCATTAAATAGAATTAATAAGGAAGCAAAGACATCAGCCTAATTTCCATATGTCAACAGATATTAAACACAGTCAATTTCCTTCTATTACATTTTGCATGTTAAAAGAACAAAATTCTGACAAATTGGAAATCACCAAAATAATTCAGTTACTTTGTATAATGAAGTAATTAATTCTGTGAGGGTTGACTGCGTTAATACATACTAAATGTTCAGAATACAAAGGGGTACGGCAAACAGTACCCAAGATCATGTGCTTACAGATTAAAGAGAATGACCTTTTTATTAATGCTGAATAACTAAGTTAGTTTAGCCTGGATTATATCAAACATTTTTTTTTTAAATTTATTTAGAGAATGAGGCAATGAGGGATGGGACTATCTGCTAATTAATATTTAAATTATTTACCAGCTAAAGATATGCTGTGGTGAGAAATGAGTGAGCTCTTGGATGGAATTATGCTGCTCCAGTAACTTCTCACTTGTCTTTTGGGAACATTAATCAAATTCAAGACAAATTCCTTTTCCCTGAAGTATACTTGTAATGTCATGTGGGAATTTAAGTTAAACTTCCTATTCTTTCATCTATCATCATATCAGGCTATTTCGGCAGAACTTTTTTTTTTTTTAATGTGTGAATGAAAAGGCTGAAATAACTATATTTTGATATACAACAATTTTGTTGTTATTGTTTAGTCGTTTAAGTTTTGTGATTCTTTGAAACCCCATGGACTGTAGTCTGCCAGGCTCCTCTGTCCATGGGATTTTTCCAAGCAAGAATACTAGAGTGGATCGACATTTCTTTCTCCAGGGGATCTTCCCAACCCAGGGATCTAACACAAGTCTCCTGCATTGACAGGTGGGTTATTTACCACTGAGCCACCTGGAAAACCCTAATACTATTATTTAATAGAACAAACTGATGGTTCTTTTCATTCCCACACTAGAAATAGAACAGTACTGAAAATACCGTATAGATTAAGAACATAGGCTCTGCAGATGGGCCAATGGAATTCAATTCCTATTCTCACTAATGAACACTGTGCCTTTAAGAAAATCCCTTCTTTGTCACTCAGTTTCCTCCTTGTCACTCAGTTTCCTCCTTTCCTCATGACAAGAGTTCTCATATTGTCATGAGACTATTATAATGATTAAATAAAATAGAATGTGCACAGCATGCAAAACTGCACAGAAAAGCACCAGCAAAATCACATGGAAAATTTACCATTGTTATCATTTTTATATAGTACCATGTGTCAGGGAAACCAAATAAATAAATAAATAGTTTAGTGGGAAATATTCTTTCAGAGAATATGCTAGATGAACATTGTTCTCATAATTCTTATAGCATTTCAAAATCACGTAACTTAGTCTAATTTTCTACTCCATATAGTTCTATAAGGTGGCCAGACACAATGTTTATACATTACTCTTAACTTATTGAGGAGGAGAAAGGCACAAAAATGTCAAATAACTCATCCAGATTAGCTGATAATGTTTAGCAATGTTTTATTGATCACTGATGCCAGATTTGCTTTCCCAGAGCAATGAATGTAGTATTCTCCTTACATAGAACCAGAGTTGCCTATGGGAGTTCTTTATATTTTACTGTAGGCAGCTTTTTTGACATAAGTATATACTTGATAACTTTATTGATACTTGATCATTAGGTGATTTTGATCATTATGTAAGCCTTAAATTACATGAAATATAAATTTACATATATACATATGGAAAATCCACAAATTGTCTTTTTGTGGTTTAATTTTAAAATCAAAGGTGTTGCTATTGAGAATTATTTTGGAACCATGTCTCTGACTGTAAATAATCTACCTGCAATGTGGTTGACCTAGGTTTCATTCCTGGGATGGGAAGAGCCCCTGGAGAAGGGAATGGCTACACACTCCAGTACTCTTGCCTGGATAATTCCATGTGCAGAAGAGTCTAGGGGCCTGCCGTCCACGGGGTCACAAAGAGTTGGACTCAACTGAGAGACTAACACTTTTGGTTTCCTGGAAGACCAGAAGAAATATGAAATGATTGCTTTGGAAACCCTTAATGACAAATCCTTCATCTGCTTAAGCTTCATTAATAGTTAGAAATATAAGTAGCAACTTAATGCTAAATCTAATTAATAAGTGGTTAAATTAAATGAATATGATGTGTTTGGGCCAAAAAAAAAGAAGGTATAAATCCTGAGAAAGCAGACTGTATGTAGGCATCTATCTTTCTGTCTTCTGTTTTACTTTTCTGTTTTCTATTCCATACTGTCTTTGAATATAGTTTTGCAAAGGTATGTTTAACAAGTTTGACATGATTGTATAGAATATAATTCTCCAAAGTGGTTGCCTTCAAGAGTTACAATCATTTTTATGTGCTTTGGCAGAGGAAAAAATAGACATTCCCATTAATTTTCAGTCAAAATGTATATTTATTATAGGTGATGGCAGCAAGAGAATGTTTCCTAAAAGTAAATTGGGATTTTTCTCTTAGCAAAGTGCCAACGAATTGTGAAATATTACCCATAAAACCACTATTTGCTGAAATAGGCTTGGTTCAATCGATGATTTTCAATTACTAAGTTAAAAACAATCCTCCCTTGATTTTTGTATAGTCTGATTCACTTAAGGCAATAAATACCACAGAAAAGGATTATAAGCTGTGGATTTACAAATATACCTGGTTTTGAAGATTAATTAATAAATATTATTTACATTTTTAATAGTTCAAATGCCATAAACAAACATTTCCATTTAAAGATGTATGATATTTTTATTACAAATGATTTTGTAGGGAAAATATTTTAATTTATTTCTGTGTTCATAAATGTTTTGTTCACACGATGTATCTTGAGGGTATGAAGAAATTTATTTTTGATTTAAATTTTAATTATTTTACTTTTAAAACATTTGACTATTAATTTTCACATACACTGTTACTTCTAAAGAAGTATAAAAGTTATTTATATTGATAACATCTTTAGATGTTATCAATATAAATGTTGTCAATTAGATAAAGATGTTATCTTAAGATGTTATCAATGTAAATTAAATTCAAACTAATATTTTCATTTATATTGTAAATAATACAAACTCTGTATACAAAATTGTGGAATCAGCATAGTCATTATTTTTAAAAATCCACTACTCTGTACTCTATGTACTCCTTTATTTTTTGTCTGGATTTTTTCATACTATGTTCTAGTTATTCACATATTAGTATATTATTCAGATAGTAAAAACAACGAAAACGACAACTGAAATCATGACAATGTTCATTTTTAGCCAAATCTCTGCTCCTATTGACATTTTGTAAGCATGTATTTTCTTTTGTATCTTATTTCCATAACTATGAATTTACCTTTTCTAAGCAATATGACTCAGCCAGAAATGACACAATAAATGCCATCGCCTCTCAAGCAAAACTGAGAGAAATGACTGAAATCAAAGCCATCTGTGCCTCTTTCCTTAATAGAGTTTTGCTCCTCTGGGGAAAACGAAGGTAGAGGCTTTGGGAATCTACAAATTGCAGGTAGATTTTTATCCTCTTCAGATTGGACATACTAATATCCATGCCAACACCCGGATCCCTTATTTAATACCAAACCTTGTTTTGTTCTAGTCTGCACACTTCTAACCCCTTTGTTCTGATTGCTCTTCTTATCCTATAGCAGTTACCAGCTTCTTACATTCTATGTAATTTTATTTTTATTCCATTTTTATTGTTCATTGTCTGTTCTCTCTTCACCACCCTCAACAACTAGAATGGAAGCCCCATGGTCATAGATTGGAAAATCAAATGATAGGAAAATTCTTAGGGATGAAGTATATATTATCTTTCCTAATACTGTGGCATGTGTCACAGGAAACACAAAAACACCATCTAAGCTTTCCTTCACCAACATACCCAAATGAGTAAGGGCTATAAGAGATGAAAGCAATATGTTCAAAACCTGTTTCTTGTGCTGTGTATCTAAATAATTCTGAGTCACTTATGTCTGGAAGCCCAGGGCTAGGAGAGCCACAATAAACAGAGAGCAGACGACTCATTAGAGACTGCTCTTCCTTTTCCCATGCAGTGGAGTTCAAGGTTCTCTGACACTGGATCATAGCTAAGAAGTTATTATTATTATTCATGATTTAATTATTATTAGATCCTTATTGTTATATATGATCTACTTATTCCATGGAAGTTGTAATAAGCTAGACACTGAAATGCTTATTTTCTTTATGTAGATCCTCCAAAGAATCACATAAATTTTAAAAAAATAGAAAAAAAAATATATGAAAATAGGAACAGTGAACAGAATGCCTGTTTCCTTTGCCAGGGTTTGGTATGGCCAGAACAGCATCTTGGCTTTTCTAAATCTGCTGAACCTCTGAAATAATATTGGCAGGTTACATCACACCAGCTTTCAACTTCTGATCTTGGCAAGGAATTGCAATAGCTTCTAGATGAATAGTGTGTAGCCCCAAGGAGAAGTCATCCACACACTTGAGACAACTGCAGGCTGGCTTAGCTTACTGGCTAAGCGCCTGTTCTCTAAAATGAGAATGTACAGGTTTGTTACCGGCTTTTTCACTTAATTCTTTATGAATGTGGACAAATTACTTAACCTCTTTGTCCTTCAGTTTCCTAACCTGTAAAATAAGATAATAGCAGTACCTTTTTCATAGTACTACTGAGAGGATAAGATGAGATGAGACACAGAAAAGACTTAGAACAGTGCTTCCATGTGGTAACTACACAATAAATGCTATCCATTGTATGGTTGTTTTTAAAGATGTAAGCAATAGGTTTGTGAAGACAAATAATGCAGGGTATGAAACACAAAGTCACTCTCTTTGAATAATTTACTGAGTGGTTAGAAAAGACCTTTATGAAAGGTGAGAGCTAAATTGAAGGAGGGAATGACTCACACATTTTGTTTTTTAAAGCTTTTCAGGCAGAACTGAAAGTAAATGCATACCATGCAAAATGAGAGGGATCTGGAGGAGTCCAGGAACATTAGTACTCAGGGTGGCTGAATCAGAGTTCATACAGGAATCAGAGCAGAGAGGTAGAGACATTGAATCACGGAAGGCCCTACAGGCAGGCCCTCAAAAGGGTATGGTCTTCCATTTTGCAGCAAGCACTGGTCAGTTTTGGTAGGGAAGGTAGAGGACTCTACCTGGATAGGCTGAGCTGTGACATAAACTTCAAGGACTTATTTCTTGTTCACATTGCACATCCATGGATATAGGTCAGCTATGACTTTCCTCTGTGTCCTTCCATTCTGGGCACCATGCTGAACAACCATGCCCCAAGGAAGGTGGGAAGAGCAAGAAAGATGGATTTACTTCTGCTGAGAACTGGCCCAGATCACTGCTCTTACATCAAATTACTCCCCAAGTCACTATGACATCAGGATGTGTACTCTTCCTCTTAAGAATCCCAATGTAACAGGTATAGAGAATACACACCCAAGAAAAAGGAAGAATCAGGTGATTGTAAAGAGTAATATCATTTTTTAAGTTAGCATGATTGAGTGAGTTTTAAAAGGACACTTCAGTCGTTGCTTTGTGGAGAATGCATTACATGGGAATGAGAATAGAATCGGAAGATGAATGTGAAAGAGTGAAAGTTGCTCATTTGTGTCCAATTCTTTGTGGCCCCATAGATGGTAGCTCACCAGGCTCCTCTGTCCATGGAATTCTCCAGACAAGAGTACTTGAGTGGGTGTCCATTAGATCAAATTATATATAAAATGATAATGCCTCTTTCTTTTTTTTTTTTTTTTTTGGGCCTGTTTTATCTCCATCTTTATTCTCAGAAAATTGCCAAATGAAATAGAGGAGAAATGAAGTGATTGAACTGAGGATATAAATTGAAAGTAGAGCCGATGGCATTTGCTGATGGATGGGCTATAAGGTGTGGGAGAAAGGCAAAACTCAGGATGACTTTCTGCTTTGTTGTTTGCTGTGAACAACCAGAAGAACGAATTTGTCATTTACTGAGATGGAGAAACTGAAATATAAACTAAAATATGGCCTATATGAGAAAAATTACATTTAAAAAACCCACAAAATTTATTTCTGAATTTAAATTAAAAATTTAGTAGCAATAAAATACAGCATCAGCACTGAAAAATTTAAACAAATGATGTAGAAAACATCCTGACACTTTCTCACAGAGAAGAGCAAAAAAAGAAGGGAATAAGAGAAAAGCCAACATAGGGGATAGATTCCAGCATTGAATAAATGGCAACAAAGTCATTAAAATGATAAAATATAACACATGCAATGATCAAAGATAGAAGAGAGGGTGGGGTCAAAAAGACAGATGAGGATAAGGTCAAGGAGTAAAATTTCTGACTGAAAGATGACAAGATTTCAGGTCAAACATACTCATTGTTAAGAGTGAGAATTATAATAAAAGGGAGTAGCATTGAACAGCACTGATGCAAGGATTTTTTTTCCAAGGTTAATTGCAGATTTGGGCATATTTACACCCCAACGCCCAAGAAAAGAAGTGTGGTCTCACAAGATAAAGTTAGAGGAGTTACGGTTTTCACTGACATTCCTAACTGAAGGGCAAGAAATGCATAATTTTGAACCCCTTAGGCAATTAGAGATTGTGCAATTTAAGAAAGCCTTTTGTAGTGAGTCCCAGAGGCCAGCCCTGAGCAGGCAGAAACAATTTAGAAGCAGCAATCTCCTCTCTGCAGCAATACTTACACAGGGAACAGTTTCAAGAAATTGGACGGCCAGTGTTCCTGAAGGCCAGCTCACCCAAGCCTCAGATGGACCATTGAACAGCACTTCATCTGCTACTGCGTTCTCTTCTGCTAGCTTTGCATTGATGGGGACATGTCATCAGGAAAGTAGAGGGTTCAGCTATCATTTTTGAAAACCCTAAGTTCCTTAATCAGTATAAGTGAAAAAATCAGTAAAGTATTCTTAATTAGTTTTACGTGTGGATTCTTATGGTTTCAGTTCAGTTCAGTCGCTCAGTCATGTCAGACTCTTTGCGACCCCATGAATCGCAGCACTCCAGGCCTCCCTGTCCATCACCAACTTATGCTTTAGGTGTTCATTTATAATTGAGAATATCTAAAATCCCAAATATTCAAAAACAGAGCTATGCAGGCAGGAAAAAAATGATATGATATGCTTTAAAGATACTTGAGAATAGAACTATCAAGCTATCCATTGGCATAGAGTCTTGATTACAAGAACCAGATCTAAAGAGATCTCAGCTTGTACACGTACATGTCTTGTACGTTCAATGTCAATAAAATGGGAAGAAAGATTAGACATTCTGGAATGTCTCATGAGTAGATAAATATTACTCATACATTTCCAATTTTATTCTGTTACTTATTTTCAAAATCAATTTTTGAACAAAATTCCAGTCTCTGCCTTATTAAGTCTTCCTCTTTTAAAAAATTTTTAATATAAATTTATTTATTTTAATTAGAGGCTAATTACTTTACAATATTGTATTGGTTTTGCCATACATCAATATGAATCCTCCACGGGTATACACATGTTCCCTTAGCTATCCAACTGGTGCTCACATCATTTTACACTTGAAATCTCTCTCTTTGATGATGAATTATTTTATAATCAGATGTTGATTTTTCCCAATAATTTTAATGATGAATTAAAGAAAGAAAAACCTTAGTTTTGAATTTATATAGCACTTTTAGTTTATGACTCCAAATCTTCTCTTTTTCCTCACAACAAATAACATTTTGTATGTGGAGGGATATTTTTCAATTTAAATTAGAATATATATGTATATTTATTTATAATGAAAAAATTTGCCTTATTTTGTGACCCTAGTATATATTATTAACATGTTAGCATATTTTGCTTACTCTTATAGCAAGGATAATTTTATGGCAGAAGCTAAATAAAGAATTCATAGTGAATTACTACTTACCTCTACCTTAGGATACTTCCTTAATATACACATTTGTTTAAGAGTTTTCCATTAAGGCAGGAAGAAATAGTACATGGCATGGAAATCTATAAACCACTTGTTCTAACCCACACATTAAAAAATCCACATAATAAATCCTAATACTGAATCAGCTTCTTAGAAATCTATGAGTATCCATATAGAAAAACCCTTGCTTAGCAATAAGTTTGTAATTGTAAAACAACCAAGTTTTCCAACTAAGATACAGTAAAAATCAACATTAACTGATATATGTGAAGCTCTCTTTTGTTTTATCCCTATATTATATACTTCCTAAGTCAATGTGGGAAGAATGAATAAATGAAGGAAATATTTTCCAGATAATATAGGAATAAAGTTGCCAAAACATATCTCTGGGTTTTTTTTTTTTTTTTTAAGTATTTCAATAGAATTGCTTATCAAAGGCATTTTTTCATAGCTAGTTATAAATCTAAAAATATACTTAAAATATTGAGACATGAAGACCTGGGCCTCAGCGTCAGCATCATAAACCTTTAGAGGTCAGAACAGCCCATCAGAAGCAGCAACAGAAGAATTTAAGTTCTATCAAAACCGTGTTAAAGGAAAAAAGAAATATTTTACCAGACAGAGGATTTGATCTAAAAGACTCCAAAATGAGGATTCATTGTGAGTCTCATCAAAATGATAAGACAGAACTCTCTCCTGCCTCCCTTCTCTGTTAAATACACTTAGGAACCAAGCTAAAATTATCAACTTGCATTTCTGTTTTTATTTAAAGGGATGCATATTTACAGTTAGCAGATATAATAAAAACAAGAATCAGGTCGTCAGGATTATTTTGTGAAAACTAAAAGTCAACTGAAAGAATTTCAGAATCAGGAATAGGGTTAGCACTCTATCTTGCTCTTTTATTACTTCTGTGAATTTACTTAATCTCTCAAAACAGCAGTTTTCTCATATAAGAATGGAAAAAATAAGAATAAGCTACAGTTTTTTTTAAGTTTAATTAACTTATATGATGTTCTCTGTAGAGTTATAAAACTTACCTGGGATTAAGTAAGCCCTTAATAAGTAGTAACTATCCATGCCATTCATATTACTGCTAACATTTTATACACATTTTGTGCTAAGTCACTATAGTCGTGTCCATCTCTGTGTGACCTTATGGACTGCAGCCTGCTAGGCTCCTCTGTCCATGGGATTCTCCAGACAAGAATACTGAAGTGAGTTGCCATGCTCTCCTCCAGGGGATTTTCCCAAACCCAGGGGTTGAACCTACATCTCTTATGTCTCCTGCATCAGCAGGTAGGTTTTTTACCACCAGTGCCACAAGGGAAGCCCCATAATAAAAGATACTGGCCTCTTATTTGGTTGGCATGATACACCATTAATTCTATTATTTATATTTCATTTCACATGTAACATTTTTTATTACACTCACATGATGGTGGAAGCTAATCATTAGTATATCGTTTTCTTCTTTTTTTTCTTTTCCATTATAGTTTATTACAAGATATTGAGTGCAGTTCCCTGTTCGTGCATGCCTGCTCAATCATATCCAACTCTTTGCAATCCCATAGACTGTAGTCTGCCAGGCTCCTCTGTTTATGGTATTGTCCAGGCAAGAATTCAGGAGTGGGTTGCCATTTCCTATTCCAACAGTTTCCAATTTATCCCTCCCCTATACATATCTTATTCTTATAGGCAAAACTCAAAAAAAAAAAAAAAAAAAACGTTATTTTTTTTAAATAAGTCTACAACGTTGATGTAATTGTATTTGATTAAAGTATCAACAGAAATTTGCTTTTTATAACCTGATAAGCTGATCTTAAAGCTGAAGTAAAGTAAGTAGATGGAAATAGCCAGAAAAGTTCTAAATAATATAGAAGATTAGATGTGAGGTGTTGACTAGCCTTGTCAGTATTTATAAGCTGTAGTAAGCAGAGAAATTCACTAAGAGCAGGGCTTTCTGTAGAAGTCATGTTACTGGCAATTTTTGTTATTAGCAGTATCTATTTAATTTACTACTTCCTCATGACAGACCTTCAGTATCCTTGTCTGCAAAATTCCATGGGCAGAGGAGCATGGTGGGCTGCAGTCCATGGGGTTTCAGAGCAGGACGCAACTAGGCATGCATACCTGACAGATCTAGTGCAATGACAGAAATTTGTGGGAGGTTACGTAGCAGGATAGACAGATTTAGCTCAGAGTGAAAGCTGGAAAAAAAAAAAAAAAAAAACTAGAAAGGGCCTTTAAGGAAATCACTAGTTAGAAGTGCCTCTGAGACTAATTTTTATGGCAAAGAAGATGTTAGTCAGGCTTAAAAAAATGGTGGAAGGAGTCAGGCAGTGATACTGGCATTTAATAAAGAGACATGGAGACATCACATTTTTGAGGAAATACTGGAGCAAAAGGAGTTTATGCACTGATGATAAACATGACCCTTGAAAGTCAAAATAAGAGACAGATCAAAAAAGGGGCTGATATGTGTTGTAAAAAACAATAATAAAAAGAAAGAAAAGAATGGCTTTTATTCTGAAGGTGTTGGGGGAGCTGAGATATATGAAGCAAAAACTCAAATGATTGGATTCTAATTTTTTTTAATATTAATATCAGACTGGATAAAGTGTTGCATATAGACTGATAATTCTGAGACCACAGGTGGCAAAACCATTTAGAACAATGATGGCATAATGGTATATGAACTAAGGGAGTATCAGGGGTGGCCAAGGAGGGACAAATTATATACACATATTATTAAGGTGGAAAATAAATGTTTTCTTTGTGCTGTGCTTAGTTGCTCTCATGTCAGATTCTTTGTAACACCATGGACTGTAGCCCACCAGGCTCCTCTGTCCATTGGGATTCTCCAGGCAAGAATACTGGAATGGGTTGCCATGCCCTCCTCCAGAGGATTGTCCCAATACAGGGATCAAATCCAGGTCTCCTGCATTGCAGGCAAATTGTTTATCATCTGAACCACCAAAGTTTTCTTTAAGTTTAGATAAAAGGATGTATTTCTCTACAAGTGGAGTTACTAGATATGGAAATGATTTCCTACATTTGAACACTGGAGTTTTCAAAGAACTTGATTTGGCTTGTAATGAGAAACCAACCTATTTTTATTTCTACCTTTACATCTGCTTTGTGGTCTAATCCTTCTATTAATGCTCCAGGATAAAACTTTAGACAAGCCCTCAAGCTTTTCAGGCACTCCATATAATATACAATATAAATAGTTCCTTGCTTCTGCATAAACATTCCAGACAGGATGTTCGTTATATAACAACAACCTAGTTCAGAGCAGCAGACCCAAAACATGGATCTGCTGAAGCCCTGCCAGCCTCTAGTGGAAGACGAACTAGTTGGTTCCTTCTTTAGGTATCTTTTTTGAACTACTCCCTACTTAGCAGAAATTTTTTAAATGTTTTTAAAAATTTCTATTGGAGTATAGTTACTTTAAAATGTTATGTTAGCTTCTGCTGTATAGCAAAAGGAATTAGCTGTAATATACATATTCCCCTCTTTTTTGGATTTTCTTCCCATTTAGGTCACTATAGAGCAAAAATAACACCCAGTTGTGGATGTGACTGGTGATGGAAGTAAAGTTCAATGCTGTAAAGAGCAATATTGCATAGGAACCTGGAATGTTAGGTCCATGAATCAAGGCAAATTCAGTTCAGTTCAGTTCAGTTATTCAGTCATGTCCAACTCTTCATGACCCCATGAATCGCAGCACGCCAGGCCTTCCTGTCCATCACCAACTCCTGGAGTTCACTCAGACTCATGTCCATCGAGTCAGTGATGCCATGCAGCCATCTAATCCTCTGTCGTCCCCTTCTCCTCCTGCCCCCAACCCCTACCAGCATCAGAGTCTTTTCTAATGAGTCAACTCTTCGCATGAGGTGGCCAAAGTACTGCATTTTCAGCTTTAGCATCATTCCCTCCAAAGAAATCCCAGGGCTGAACTCCTTCAAAATGGACTGGTTGGATTTCCTTGCAGTCCAGGGGACTCTGAATAGTCTTCTCCAACACCACAGTTCAAAAGCATCAATTTTATGGCACTCAGCCTTCTTCACAATCCAACTCTCACATCCATACATGATCACAGGAAAAATCATAGCCTTGACTAGACGGACCTTTGTTGGCAAAGCAAATTGGAAGTGGTCAAATAGGAGATGGAAAGAGTGAACATCGACACTTTAGGAATCAGTGAACTAAAATGGACTGGAATGGGTGAATTTAACTCAGATGACCATTACATCTACTATTGTGGGCAAGAATTCCTTAGAAGAAATGGTGTAGCCATCATAGTCAACAAAAGAGTCTGAAATGCAGTACTTGGACACAATCTCAAAAATGACAGAATGATCTCTGTTCATTTCCAAGGCAAACCATTCAATATCACAGTAATCCAAATCTATGTTCCAAATCTATGCTTCAATCAGTAACTCTGAAGAAGCTGAAGTTGAATGGTTCTATGAAGACCTACAAGACCTTCTAGAACAAACACCCAAAACTGATGTCCTTTTCATTATACGGGACTGGAATGCAAAAGTAGGAAGTGAAGAGATACCTGGAATAACAGGCAAATTTGGCCTTGGAGTACAAAACAAAGTAGGGCAAAGGATAACTGAGTTTTGCCAAGAAAATGCACTGGTTATAGCAAACACCCTCTTCCAACAACACAAGATGGACATCACCAGATGGTGAACACCAAAATCACATTGATTATATATTTTTTTGCAGCCAAACAGGGAAAAGCTCTATATATCAGTAAAAACAAGATCAGGAGCTGACCGTGGCTCAGATCATGAACTCCTTATTGCCAAATTCAGACTTAAATTGAAGAAAGCAGGGAAAACCACCAGACCATTCAGGTATGATCTAAATGAAATCCCTTATGATTATACAGTAGAAGTGACAAATAGATTCAAGGAATTAGATCTGATAGACAGAGTGCCTGAGGAACTATGGATGGAGGTTTGTGACATTGTATCAGTGGCAGTGATCAAGACCATCCCCAAGAAAAGGAAAGGCAAAAAGGAAAAATGGTTGTCTGAGGTGGCCTTACAGATAGTTGAGAAAAGAAGAGAAGCTAAAGGCAAAGGAGAAAAGGAAAGATATACCCATTTGAATGCAGAGTTCCAAAAAAAAAAATAGCAAGGAGAGATAAGAAAGCCTTCCTCAGTGATCAATGCAAAGAAATAGAGGAAAACAATAGAATGGGAAAGACTAGAGATCTCTTCAAGAAAATCAGAAATACCAAGGGAATATTTCATGCAAAGATGAGCACAGTAAAGGACAGAAATGATATGGACCAAACAAGAATATATTAAGATGAGGTGGCAACAATACATAGAAAACTATACAAAAAAGATCTTCAAGACCCAAATAATCATGATGGTCTGATCACTCACCTAGATCCAGACATCCTGGAATGCAAAGTCAAGTGGCCTTAGGAAACATCACTGTTAACAAGGCTTTTGGAGGTAATGGAATTCAAGGTGAGCTATTCCAAATCCTAAAACACGATGCTGTGAAAGTGCTGCACTCAATATGCCAGCAAATTTGGAAAAGTCTGCAGCTTCCACAGGACTGGAAAAGGACAGTTTTCATTCCAATCCCAAAGAAAGGCAATGCCAAAGAATGCTCAAACTACCACACAATTGCACTCATCTCACATGCTAGCAAAATAATACTCAAAATTCTCTAAGCTAATTGGTGATGGACAAGGAAGCCTGGCGTGCTGCAGTCCATGGGGTCGCAAAGTGTTGGACACAACCAAGTGACTGAACTGAACTGAACTGATAGAGCTTTGAATAGAGTTCCTTGTGCTATACAGTATGTTTCATTAGTTATGTATTTCATAGATAGCAACACAGTCCAGTATTCTTGCCTGGAGAATCTCCATGGACAGAGGAGCCTGACAGGCTATAGTCCATGCGGTTGCAAGGAGTCAGACACAACTCAGCACAGAGAGAGAGAGTGTGTGTATATATATATCAATCCCAATCTCCCAATTCATCCCACCCTTCCCTTCCTCCCTTTGTGTCCATGTTTGTTCTCTACATCTATGTCTCTATTTCTGCTTTGAAAATAGATTCAACTGTACCATTTTTATAGATTCCACATACATGTGTTAATATATGACTTTTTTTCTCTTTCTAATAGCTGAAATTTAAAACACTTCCAGAATCTGACCTAAAAGAAGGTAGGATTTGCTGAAAGCAACGTGATCATATGAGACAGAGTGAGTTGAGATCTGTGTTAGTGTCCTCTCCATCACTGAGGCATCCTTGCTGTATCTTTCTCAGTGTCAATTTTTTGCGGACCTGCAATGGCAATAGCCTTGATATAGACAAGATCCAAAACTTCTCTGTCACCTTACTTAGCATTTCTAATCCTTTGGGTCAAGGGAAGCTGAGACTGTCATCGAGGGTTATTTTAAACTTCCAATATACTCACTTGTGCAGAATCCCCATGGTTGTCTTACTTTTCTCCCTGTAGGGCACATTCATCTTGCCAGAAGTATAGGCTTGGCTTTCTCTCTCTTCCACCTTAGCTATATATATATTTTTTAATTTTATTTTATTTTTAAACTTTACAATATTGTATTAGTTTTGCCAAATATAGAAATGAATATGCCACAGGTATACCTGTGTTCCCCATCCTGAACCCTCCTCCCTCTCCGTACCCTCCCTCTGGGTCATCCCAGTGCACCAGCCCCAAGCATCCAGTATCGTGCATTGAACCTGGACTGGCGACTCGTTTCATACATGATATTTTACATGTTTCAATGCCATTCTCCCAGATCTCCCCACCCTCTCCCTCTCCCACTGAGTCCATAAGACTGATCTATACATCAGTGTCTCTTTTGCAGTCTCGTACACAGGGTTATTGTTACCATCTTTCTAAATTCCATATATATGCGTTAGTATACTGTATTGGTGTTTTTCTTTCTGGCTTACTTCACTCTGTATAATAGGCTCCAGTTTCATCCACCTCATTAGAACTGATTCGAATGTGTTCTTTTTAATGGCTGAGTAATACTCCATTGTGTATATGTACCACAGCTTTCTTATCCATTCATCTGCTGATGGGCATCTAGGTTGCTTCCATGTCCTGGCTATTATAAACAGTGCTGCGATGAACACTGGGGTACACGTGTCTCTTTCCCTTCTGGTTTCCTCATACACTGTTGGTGGGAATGCAAACTAGTACAGCCACTATGGAGAACAGTGTGGAGATTCCTTAAAAAACTGGAAATAGAACTGCCTTATGATCCAGCAATCCCACTGCTGGGCATACACACTGAGGAAACCAGAAGGGAAAGAGACATGTGTACCCCAATGTTCACCTTAGCTATATTTTTGTATCCTCTCCTGCTGGCCCCTGGGGTCTTCAAGTCCCAGTGAAGAGATGACATACTCTTGCTGTGCTTACCTTCAAACCTCCTTGACTTGGCTTAAGATGAAGGGAAGAATTCCATGTCTTTGCTCAAGAAGGGGCTGGCGGAAGTGGTTGATGGGCAAGATGCTTCAATTTTTCTATTAAGGTCCCATCTGCCACATTTTTGACCACTACCTCACTTAGCAGAGGCAGGTGCTTGACTGTTTCATGTTTCCCAAAGGACACTTGAGTCATTCCTTTTGGAATTAATGATAGACAACTCCTACTTCTCCTGAGAGGGAGATGAAAGGGCCCTATTGTTTTTCTTCCTCAGCCTTTCTCAGAGTCCTCAGTGGAATTGTTAAAATAATAGGAGAGGCTAACTTGCAATCTGTAACACAGGCCTTTAAAAATAGAACGTGTGTATTTTAATCTTGGTTTTGATTCTAATGAGGGTATTTTTGGAGATGGTGGAGGCATAAGTGAGAGGAGGAAAAGAAGTTACAAAACATCTCTAATGTTCTGGGGTTTTTTGGTCTTGTGAAGATTTAAAAAACTCCCCCTTAGATCCTGTGTATTTGAAAATACTTTATAATATTTAAATGACATGTGCATGTATGAAACTAATCACAGGCATATCTCATCCTAGTGTGCTTTGCTCTCTTGGGCTTCTCAGATATAAAGGCTCGTGGCCACCCTGAGTAGAGCAAGTCTATGGACGTCATTTTTCCAAAAGGGTTTGCTCTCTTCATGTCCCTGTGTCACATTTGGTAATTCACACAACATTTAAAACTTTTTATTATTATTATACTTGCTATGCTGCTCTGTGATCTTTAATTTTACCACTATGACTCACTGAGGGGCTTTCCTGCTAGCTCAGTGGTAAAGAATCTGCCTGTAATTTTGGAAATGCTGGTTTGATCTCTGAGACAAGATCATCCTCTGGAGAAGGAATTGGCAACCCATTCCAGTATTCTTGCCTGGAGAATTCCATGGACAGAGGAGACTGGAGGGCTACAGTCCATGGGGTCACAAAGAGTTTGTCACGACTTAGCAACTAAACAACAACACTATGACTCACTGAAGGCTTAGAAGATGATTAGCATTTTTAGCAATTAAAAAGTATTTTTAAATTAAAGTGAAAGTGAAGTTATTCAGTCATGCCTGACTCTTTGTGACCCTGTGGACTGTAGTCTACCAGGCTCCTAGGTCCATGGGATTTTCCAAGCAAGAGTACTAGAGTGGGCTGCCATTTCCTTCTCCAGGGGATCTTCCCAATCCAGGGACTGAACTCAGGTCTCCCACATTGTAGGCAAATGCTTTAACGTCTGAGCCACTAGGGGAGTCCCTTAATTTTTAAATTAAGGTTTAAACATTTTTTAGACATAATGCTATTTCACACTTGTTGTTCAGTCACTAAGTTGTGTCCAGCTCTTTGCAACCCCATGGACTGAAGCACACAAGGCCTCCTCTTTCACCACCTTTCAGTTTGCTCAAACTCATGTCCACTGAGTCAAGGATGCCATCGACCCATCTCGGCCTCTGTGTCCCCCCACTGTTCCTGCCCTCAATCAGTCCCAGCATCAGGGTCTTTTAAAACTATAATACACTGTAAATATGATTCTTATGTATCCTGCAGTTTATTGTGGTATTTGTTTTATTGTAGTTGTCTAAAACCGAACCTCAATATCTCTGATGTATGACTGTACGTGTATATGTGCATATATAAATGTCAATATACATGCATGTGTATAAATGTTTCAATGTATACTAATCAGATCAGATCAGATCAGATCAGTCTCTCAGTCGTGTCCGACTCTTTGCGACCCGATGAATCGCAGCACGCCAGGCCTCCCTGTCCATCACCAACTCCCGGAGTTCACTCAGAATCACGTCCATCGAGTCAGTGATGCCATGCAGCCATCTCATCCTCTGTCGTCCCCTTCTCCTCCTTCTCCCAATCCCTCCTGGCATCAGAGTCTTTTCCAATGAGTCAACTCTTCGCATGAGGTGGCCAAAGTACTGGAGTTTGAGCTTTAGCATTATTCCTTCCAAAGAAATCCCAGGGCTGATCTCCTTCAGAATGGGCTGGTTGGATCTCCTTGTAGTCCAAGGGACTCTCAAGAGTCTTTTCCAATACCACAGTTCAAAAGCATCAATTCTTCAGTGCTCAGCCTTCTTCACAGTCCAACTCTCACATCCATACATGACCACAGGAAAAATCATAGCCTTGACTAGACGGACCTTTCTTGGCAAAGTAATGTCTCTGCTTTTGAATATGCTATCTAAGTTGGTCATAACTTTCCTTCCAAGGAGTAAGCGTCTTTTAATTTCATGGCTGCAGTCACCATCTGCAGTGATTTTGGAGCCCATAAAAATAAAGTCTGACACTGTTTCCACTGTTTCCCCATCTATTTCCCATGAAGTGATGGGACCGGATGCCATGATCTTCGTTTTCTGAATGTTGAGCTTTAATCCAACTTTTTCACTCTCCTCTTTCACCAAGAGGCTTTTGAGTTCCTCTTCACTTTCTGCCATAAGGGTGGTGTCATCTGCATATCTGAGGTTATTGATATTTCTCCTGGCAATCTTGATTCCAGCTTGTGTTTCTTCGAGTCCAGCGTTTCTCATGATGTACTCTGCATATAAGTTAAATAAACAGGGTGACAATATACAGCCTTGACGCACTTCTTTTCCTATTTACAACCAGTCTGTTGTTCCATGTCCAATTCTACCTGTTGCTTCCTGATCTGCATACAAATTTCTCAAGAGGCAAATCAGGTGGTCTGGTATTCCCATCTCGTGAAGAATTTTCCAAGTTTATTGTGATCCACACAGTCAAAGGCTTTGGCATAGTCATTAAAGCAGAGATAAATGTTTTTCTGGAACTCTCTTGTTTTTTCCATGATCCAGCAGATGTTGGCAATTTGATCTCTGGTTCTTCTGTCTTTTCTAAAACCAGCTTGAACATCAAGAAGTTCACGGTTCACATATTGCTGAAGCCTGGCTTGGAGAATTTTGAGCATTACTTTACTAGCGTGTGAGATGAGTGCAATTCTGCGGTAGTTTGAGTATTCTTTGGCATTGCCTTTCTTTGGGATTGGAATGAAAACTGACCCTTTCCCGTCCTGTGGCCACTGCTGAGTTTTCCAAATGTGCTGGCATATTGAGTGCAGCACTTTCACAGCATCATCTTTCAGGATTTGGAATAGCTCAACTGGAATTCCATCATCTCCACTAGCTTTGTTTGTAGTGATGCTTTCTAAGGCCCACTCGACTTCACATTCCAGGATGTCTGGCTCTAGGTCAGTGATCACACCGTTGTGATTATCTGGGTCGTGAAGATCTTTTTTGTACAGTTCTTCTGTGTATTCTTGCCATCTCTTCTTAATATCTTCTGCTTCTGTTAGGTCCATACCATTTCTGTCCTTTATCGAGCTCATCTTTGCATGAAATATTCCTTTGGTACCTCTGATTTTCTTGAAGAGATCTCTAGTCTTTCCCATTCTGTTGTTTTCCTCTATTTCTTTGCATTGATCCCTGAAGAAGGCTTTCTTCATAGCTATTTGTAAGGCCTCCCCAGACAGCCATTTTGCTTTTTTGCATTTCCTTTCCATGGGGATGGTCTTGATCCCTGTCTCCTGAACAATGTCACGAACCTCATTCCATAGTTTATCAAGCACTCTATCAGATCTAGGCCCTTAAATCTATTTCTCACTTCCACTGTATAATCATAAGGGATTTGATTTAGGTCATAGGACAGGGAGGCCTGGCGTGCTGCGATTCATGGGGTCACAAAGAGTCGGACACGACTGAGCGACTGATCTGGTCTGATCTGAATGGTCTAGTGGTTTTCCCTACTTTCTTCAATTTAAGTCTGAATTTAGCAATAAGGAGTTCATGGTCTGAGCCACAGTCAGCTCCTGGTCTTGTTTTTGCTCACTCTATAGAGCTTCTCCATCTTTGGCTGCAAAGAATATAATCAATCTGATTTCGGTGTTGACCATCTGGTGATGTCCATGTATAGAGTCTTCCTTGTGTTGTTGGAAGAGGGTGTTTGTTATGACCAGTGCATTTTCTTGGCAAAACTCTATTAGTCTTTGCCCTGCTTCATTCCATATTCCAAGGCCAAATTTGCCTGTTACTCCAGGTGTTCTTGACTTCCTACTTTTGCATTCCAGTCCCCTATAATGAAAAGGACATCTTTTTTGGGTTTTAGTTCTAAAAGGTCTTATAGGTCTTTATAGAACCATTCAACATCAGCTTCGTCAGCATTACTGGTTGGGGCATAGACTTGCAACCGGTGCGCTAAGCGCAGGCGGCTGCGACCCCTGCGCTAAGCCCAGCTGAGAGGAGCCACCCCACGTCCGAGGTCAGGGTCAGAAGCCGGGAGGACCTCATACCCAAAGGGCGACAGCCAAGAGGAGTTACCCCATGTCCAAGGTCAGGGGCAGCGGCCGTGAGTACCAGACTGCGAGGTCAGGGGCAGCGGCCAAGAGTGCCAGATGGTGACAGCGCAGGAACCGCTGAGTGGAGCTACCCCACATTCGAGGTCAGGGTGGGGCGGGGAGCCGCTGAGAGGAGATACCCAGTGTCCGAGGTTAGGGGTGGGGATGAGAGGAGTTACCCTGCATCCGAGGTCAGGGGCGGCGGCCGGGAGGAGATACCCCACACCCCTAAGCCTGAGGCTAGGGGCGGCGGGCAGGAGGAGCTACCCCATGCCCCTAAGCCCAAAGCCAGGGGTGGTGGCCAGGAGGAACAACCTCACGTCCAAGGAGCCGTGGCTGCGCGGGCGCAGGAGGGCCTAGAGGAGCTATCCCAGGTTGAAGGTCAGGAAGGGTGGCGGTGAGGAGATACCCTTCGTCCAAGGTAAGGAGCAATGGCTGCGCTTTGCTGGAGCAGCCATGAAGAGATACCCCACACCCAAGGTAAGAGAAACCCACGTAAGATGGTAGGTGTTGCAAGAGGGCATCAGAGGGCAAACACACTGAAACCATACTCACAGAAAACTAGTCAATCTAATCACACTAGGACCACAGCCTTGTCTAACTCAATGAAACTAAGCCATGTCCCTGGGGCAACCCAAGATGGGTGGGTCATGGTGGAGAGATCTGGCAGAATGTGGTCCACTGGAGAAGGGAATGGCAAACCACTTCAGTATTCTTGCCTTGAGAACCCCATGAACAGTATGAAAAGGCAAAATGATAGGATACTGAAAGAGGAACTCCCCAGGTCAGTAGGTGCCCAATATGCTACTGGAGATCAGTGGAGAAATAACTCCAGAAAGAATGAAGGGATGGAGCCAAAGCAAAAACAATACCCAGCTGTGGATGTGACTGGTGATAGAAGCAAGGTCCGATGCTGTAAAGAGCAATACTGCATAGGAACCTGGAATGTCAGGTCCATGAATAAGGCAAATTGGAAGTGGTCAAACAAGAGATGGCAAGAGTGAATGTCAACATTCTAGGAATCAGCGAACTGAAATGGACTGGAATGGGTGAATTTAACTCAGATGACCATTATATCTACTACTGTGGGCAGGAATCCCTCAGAAGAAATGGAGTACCCATCATGGCCAACAAAAGAGTCCAAAATGCAGTACTTGGATGCAATCTCAAAAATGACAGAATGATCTCTGTTCGTTTCCAAGGCAAACCACTCAATATCACAGTAATCCAAGTCTATGTATACTAATAAAATATATAAAAACATGTGTATGTGCTCAGTCTCTTCAGTTGGGTCCATCTTTTTGAGAACCTATGGATTATAGCCCACAAGTCTGTTTTGTCCATGGGGTTTTCCAGGCATGAATACTGGAGTGGGTTGCCATTTCTCCTCCAGGGAATCTTTCTGATCCAGTGATCAAATCCATATCTCCTGCATTGAGGACAGATTCTTTACTGCTGAGCCACTGGGGAATCCCTTACAAAACATATGCCTATGTCCACCGTACTGTCTTATGTATTATATACCTCACACATTTTCTGTGTACTTATCCCTCACAAATACCCTGTGAAGTTCGCAAGCTGTATATTAGTTACTCAAGAAGAATTCCATGTAGTTTTCCAAAATCAAGCACTGTATTTGATAACTATATACCAAATATGCATATATGCATTTTTATGTTATAAATGCTAAAGTTGATGCATCAGGGAACACATATATTTCTAAATAAGAGAGTGTCTCTCTAAATTGTCTTTTTCTTAAACTGAGTTTTAATTAAGGTTTTTGGAGTACATTATTTTATTCTTTAATATATTTGCTAGTATTTAAATCTTGCAATTATATTTAAGTCAACATTTCCTTTCTTATATATTTAATCAAATAATTCTTTGTAAAGCATCTGTATGTGAGCAATGGCAGTTGGATATATCATATTAATTAAGTACCACAATAGATATTTCCTTTCAGACTATCCTCCCTCTAATTTGATATAAACATTTTAAACTGCAGGAAAAAGTGACAACAACCCCCAGAGCTCTGCTAGGTGATTGAGAGAATCAGTTATCCCAGTGTCACTGGAAGCAAAATCAATTCATGTGTTCTGTCATCCTTAGAAAGTACTCTCTAACATGCTGTCAGCAATAAATTTTACAGGATTTCCCCAAAGTCAATTGCTCCTTCTATTTGGGATTACGATGAAAGCAAATTGATTCTTCCCATACATAGAAGAAGCACAAGAGAAGACATACTTTTAGTCTACTCACTTATTTATTTATTTATTTTACTGACAGATTTCTCTTGGCTCACTAATGTAAGGTCCTTAGTAATTGAAATTCTGACTGTGAAATATATTCAGGCATAACCAACAGGAATGCAATTTCCCTTAAAGCTACCTTCATGCAAGTAGGCAGGAAATTTATTTTTGAGTAACTTATCTCTGAGTATGTTAAAAAAAAAAAAAAAGGCAACTCTTTCTAACATTTTAACCACAGTTAATGCCAGGATATCATATTTAATTTCAATTTACTATATCTTCCATAATCTAGTGATGGTCACATTTTTATTTTTCTTTGATTGAACAACAGCATTTTAAACCTTCTAATAAACCTTTAATTAACATATATTTAAATAGAAAAGATATGTTAAAATCAAGCTAAAGCCACTGCTAAACAAAACAACTACAGGGGGATCATGCTGCCATTTGAACAAGTTCTACTGAGGCTGACTATAAGGAAAGTGTGGAGAGAAAAAAAGGCGTACATTTTTTCCCTCCTTTTGAACAGTATTGATATATAGCTGCATTTAAGAGAATTATTTCAAGTCTATTAGAATTTGCTGACAATACATAATGGCTCAGTGTTACAGAATCCACCTGCCAATGCAGGACAAACAGGTTTCAATCCCTGAGTCAGGAAGATCCCCTGAAGGGATCTTTCCTTTCTGGAGAAGGAAATGGCAACCCACTCCAGTATTCTCACCTGGGAAATTCCATGGAGAGAGAGCCTGGCAGGCACAGTTCATGGGGTTGGAAAAAAGTTGACATGACTTAGCAACTAAACAACAACCACAAAGATACATAAATGCGTACACTGCCAGGCTGGAATGACTAAATGATAACAAGGAAGAAAAGGAACAAGCAATCAAACAAAAACAGAAACATGAAATATTCATTTCTGTTGACAAATATTCACATGAGAGCTGACCACTTTTGATATTTATACAGAAAATAACAAATGGAATTAACTTGTGTACACATTAGGGAGTCCCCAGTGCTAGGTCAGGTTCCAAGCAGAACACCAATATCTTAACTAATGATGCTGGAGTGACATCAGCAACAAGACTAAGACATCATCATAGACAGCATCCATCCTCAACAACAAAGATTTGGCATCCATCCTCAGACAAAAATGCCTTAGTGGGAGCTATGGGGTCCACATCATGTGTCAAAGGATCTGGGAGGAGTCTCACCTACCCATGCATGGGGGAATAGGCACACAGATCTCAGTCACAACTGTGGGTTGGGTCCTACAGTCTCCACCCCTGTCAGCACCTGTCTTGGGAGGCCCTGGGAGAAGAAGGTCTTATATGATCACCCATGGCTGAGAGTCTATGTGGAAATCAAGGTTTCCAGCAGAGAAGTTCCAGTACATCACTGGGATAAAAACACCTGGGACTGAATACATTGAAGGGGGTAAGAGGGCCTGTTTGACTTTACCTGGGTCATTCCCTTCCCTGAGGTGGCCCAGCTTGGTGCCAAGCGAGACCTTTTCAAGACGTGAGTTACCCTTGTGGGGAAGTGAGATCGGGTGGGTAAATGCCTGGTTGTCCCAGTTGTGTGGGACTTAGCCAAAGAAGCGCAAGTATCTCTCGCCCCCTCTAAAGCACTGAGAAGTGAGCTCTATGAATGGGGGCCCTGGAAAAGACCTGGAAAGCAGCAAGGAGGACCATTAAAGAGCATTCAAGGGACATGGATCCTGCCAGTGGTATCACAGCCTCCATCAAGAGTCAGTCCATGAGGCTCTGAGGATGCCCCGCCTCCTGGTTCCTTCACATAGCTCCCTTCACCCCTCTACTCACCCCACCCTGTGGATGGCTCTTTGCACATGCATAAAACTGTCCTTTGGCAAATGGCTGTTGACCACTTGCAGAAAATCAGCCCATGTGGCCCAGGAAGAGATCACAGAGCTTAACTTTAGGGCACTCTGGAGAAAGCAAAGAGAGGCTGTCAGCACTTGCCTTTAAGTGTTGCATGATTAAGGGAAGGCATACAAATCTAAGAATGTTGCCACAAGAGGGAGCAAGAAATTGTGAAGCAGACATATCCACAGAAAGTCTGTAAAAACCTCAGCATCCCTACCAGGGCTGGTAGAGGATATTTCTCTCCCAAAGTCAGTCCGTAAAGACTAGAAAGTGTTAGTCGCTCAGTTGTGTCCAACTCTTTGGGACCCCATGGACTGTAGCATGCCAAGCTCCTCTGTTCCCAGTATTCTCCAGGCAAGAATACTGGAGCGGTTTGCATTTCCTTTTCTCAGGGGGTGTTCCTGATACAGGGATTGAACCCGGGTTTCCTGCATTGCAGGTGGAGTCTTTACATCTGGGCCACCATGAAAGTCCCCAAAGATTGCAGGAGGTAGATAACAACAGATAACAGCATCTCAAGACTTCAAGATATCGAAAAAAATCAAGAAAACTTGGCTCCACTAATGGATCACAATTATTGTCCCTAAATACATTGACATAGAATTAAAAATAGCTATTCTAAAGAAGTAAAAATAGCTAGAAGAAAATTCAGAAAGATAGTTTAATGGAATTAGGAATATAATACCTGAATAAAATGAGAAGTTTAACAAAGAGATTTCATAAGAAACGAAATTCTGGAGCTAAAAATGAATAGATTAAATAAAAAATAAAATAGAGAAAAATCAACAACTGAAGAGATCAATAGGAATTTTAAAATCTGTGAATTAGAGGACAAGAACTTTGAAATTGTCCAGTAAGAGGAGAACAAAGGAAAAAGAATGGAAGAATGGAAGTGTAAGTGATGTCTTGAATAACCTCAAAAAGAAACAACCATCAAAGTATTGGAGACTTAAAAGGAGAAGAGAGGAAGAAGGGGGAGGAACACTTATTTAAAGAAATAAAGGGTGAGAACTTCTCAAATATATGGAGAAATCTGCATATCCAAGTTCAGGAAGGTCACAGGTCACCAAAAAATGCAAGTTAGAGATTTTTTCAAGACACACTATAATAAAATGTGGTTAAAAATGAAAAGCAAGGGGAATCTTAAGAAAAAGAAACAAGTTACAATTCAAAAAGAAAATACCGTAAGACTATCAACAGATTTCTCACATGATGCTTCAGGCCATGAGAGAGTATGATACGGGGTCAACATTTAAAATATTAAGGAACTCATACAACTCAATATCCAAAAGAAATCTAAAAGGGAAAGGTGAGACATTCTTCTAAAGAAGACATGTAAACAGTCATCAGGTATGTGGAAAGATGTGTAACATCACTAATCATCAAAAATGCAAATTAAACCCACAGTAATATATCACCTCATATCTATTAGAATGGCTACCACCAACAAGACAACAGATAACAAGCAACTGGTGAGGGTGTGGATTAAAGGGAAATCTTATGCACCGTTGATGGGAATATATTGTGGAACAGATGAAAGTTCCTCAAAAAAATAAAAAAGGAATGACCAACAATTTCAAATTCTGAATTTCAACAAATTCTACAATTTCAATGACGTGACAATTTCACTTCTGGGTACATATCCAAATGAAAGTAAATCAGGATCTCAGGAGATATCTACACCCCCATGTTTGAGACAACATGATTCACAATAGTCAAAAAACGGAAACAACCTATCTACCTATAGATGAATAGTTAAAGAAGATGTGGTATGTATATACATGAACACAATGGAGTATTATTCAACCCTGAGAAAGCAGGAAATTCTGACATTTGTGACAGTAGGGCTGAAACTTGGGGACATTATATTATACTAAGTGAAACAAGCTAGATAGAGAAGACAAATACTCTATGGTATTATGTTCTTGTAAATCTAAAAACATCAAACTCATAGAAACAGAGAGTAGATGGGTATTTGCCAGAAAATGGGGGGTGGGAGGTTGTGTGGGAAGATGCCAGCCAAAAGGGTGCCAAATTCCCTCTTTTAAGATTAATATATCTGGAGATCTAATGTACAGCTTGGGTGACTATATTTAACAATATGGTATTGTATATTTAACTGTTGCTAAGACAATAGATCATGAGTGATTTCACCACAAAAATGAAATGATAACTATTTGAGATGATGAAGTTATTAACTAACCCTTCTGTGATAATCATTTTTCAGTATGAGTATCAATGCATCACATTGTACACCTTACACTTTACACAATATTATATGTCAATTATCTCAGTAAAGCTAAAAAATGGTAGATGCCAATTTAACCTGTGTGTGGCTATTTATTCATACAAGTATCTTAGAGCAAGTAGTGCTAAGATGATTACAATAACAGAAATATAAACAACAGCCTTCCAATGAATATTCAGCCTTCTTTATGGTCCAACTCTCACATCAGTACATGATTCCTGGAAAGACCATAGCTTTGGCTATATGGACTTATGTCCACAAAGTGTCAGTCATGTCCAACTCTTTGTGACCCCCTGGACTGTAACCCACCAGGCTCTTCTGCCCATGGGATTTCCCAGGCAAGAATACTAGAGTGGGTTGCCATTTCCTTCTCCAGGGGATCATCCCAATCCAGGGATCAAACCAGAGTCTCCTGCGTTAACATGTTTCAAGCAGAGCCTTTACCTCTGAGCCACCAGGGAAGCCCCACTGACAGGTGTAGTTACAGTGCAAGTAGAGTTGTGAAGTTGAGAAAGATTTGATAAAAGAGATATTTTGTTGCTGGAGTTGAAAAGCACGGGGGCATCTTCAGCGGAGAGACCTGAGAGCAGCGGCTCAGGGATGAGAGTATCCACCTCCACCTCAGAGCTGCAAGAAAACTGGGATCTCAGTTCTACAAAAGCCTGGGACTACATTCTGCCAACAAGCTGAAAGAGCTCCCTCACAGAGCCCCAGAACCTCAGGATAAAAACAAAAATGGAATCAGCTAGCACCTTGATTTCAGCTTGTGAGACTCCCAGCAGACAATCTGGTATAGCCCAGCTGAAAAACTGTGACAACACAGTGCTACTCTTTCAAGCCTCTTAGTTTGTGTAATTGGTTACACAGCTGTAGAAACTAATGCTAAAACAGGGGACTGAATGCAAACCTCATTTCCTGTGGGAGGGCAAAAAAATTCAAACACAAACCAAAACATTGGGAAGTGTGATAAGCATATTGACTATATAATTATCCTTTAGGCTTTGAAAGGAAAGTTACTATTATATTTGCATATCTATTTAAATTTGAACAGTACTTATTTCTAATCTTTTAAATTTCTGTTTCCTTTTTACTTTCCAATTAAATACCCCAAACATATATTTTAGAATCAGAAAAGAATTGAGGTTCTTGGGCAAATGTTATTTCTTAAAGTACTTTTGTAAAAAAGGCAAAGACTGATAACTTATGGCATCCTTTAATCTATTTGCTGGCCAAAAAAAGAAATCAGTTATATATTTGAAAAGTAGTTCATAAAAGAGGATATTTCTTTTAAAATAAAATAATATTAAAGTTTCTTCTACTTTTTTACTTCCCTGGTTGCTCAGACCATAAAGAATCTGCCTGCAATATGGGAGACTAGAGTTCAACCTCTGGGTTGGGAAGATCCCCTGGAGAAGGGAATGCAATCCACTCCAGTATACTTGCCTAGACAATTTCAGGGGCAGAGTAGCTTAGAGGGTTGCAGTCGGGGGGTCCCAAAGAGTCTGACATGACTGAGTGACTAACACTTCTACTTTTTACTTTATTTCCCTTTCAATAAGACTAGTGAGAGAATAGACTTAAAAATTTAATTGTGAAGTGAGATTCAAATACAACATCTCATGTTAGTCATTACATTTTTGGAAATACTTTACAAAACATGATAAAAATATCAAAAAAATACACAGAATGACCTGTAGGTAGAATGGAGCTTGGAAGAGAAGGGTTTTATCAAGCATAATGCCATAATTTGGAGATAAGGAGGATTTTGCAAGAAGAAATAAGAACTTTCTAAGAGCCTGACTCATATACATTCAAGCACAGATGGATAGTGAGTACTGAACTTGCCCTAGTCTGTGAATCGAGTTTCAGTTCAGTCACTCAGTTGTGTCTGACTCTTTGCAACCCCATGAATCGCAGCACGCCTGGCCTCCATGTCCATCACCAACTCCCGGAGTTCACTCAGACTCATGTCCATCAAGTCAGTAATGCCATCCAGCCATCTCATCCTCTGTCGTCCCCTTCTCCTCCTGCCCCCAATCCCTCCCAGCATCAGAGTCTTTTCCAATGACTCAACTCTTGGCATGAGGTGGCCAAAGTACTGGAGTTTCAGCTTCATCATCATTCCCTCCAAAGAAATCCCAGGGCTGATCTCCTTCAGAATGGACTGGTTGGATCTCCTTGCAGTCCAAGGGACTCTCAAGAGTCTTCTCCAACACTACAGATCAAAGCATCAATTCTTTGCTGCTCAGCTTTCTTTATAGTTCAACTCTCACATCCATACATGACTACAGGAAAAATCAGTATCAGGAAACAGTGTCAGACTTTATTTTTTTGGGCTCCAAAATCACTGCAGATGGTGACTGCAGCCATGAAATTAAAAGATGCTTACTCCTTGGAAGGAAAGTTATGTCCAACCTAGATAGCATATTCAAAAGCAGAGACATTACTTTTGCAACAAAGTCCATCTAGTCAAGGCTATGGTTTTTCCTGTGGTCATGTATGGATGTGAGAGTTGGACTGTGAAGAAGGCTGAGCTCTGAAGAATTGATGCTTTTGAACTGTGGTGTTGGAAAAGACTCTTGAGAGTCCCTTGGACTGCAAGGAGATCCAACCAGTCCATTCTGAAGGAGATCAGCCCTGGGATTTCTTTGGAAGGAATGATGATGAAGCTGAAACTCCAGTACTTTGGCCACCTCATTCGAAGAGTTGACTCATTGGAAAAGACTCTGATGCTGGGAGGGATTGGGGGCAGGAGGAGAAGGGGATGACAGAGGATGAGATGGCTGCATGGCATCACTGACTCGATGGACATGAGTCTGAGTGAACTCCGGGAGTTGATGATGGACAGGGAGGCCAGGCGTGCTGCGATTTATGGGGTCGCGAAGAGTCGGACACGACTGAGCGACTGAACTGAACTGAACTGAACTGAATAGTTGAGTATCCAGAGTGAGTATAATAGTCACCCTAGACATGTCCATCTCAGGTTTAAGGTCCTTGGGGAACCAGGGAAGGCAGGTTCAGAGGGCTGGGGGAGCAGGGGTTTAACTCAATTATTTATTTTTAAACCCTTGTAAATTCAGGTGATTCAATGCTCAAAAGACACAAGTGAGTGAGTTATGAAACATCTACCTTCTGTTATGGTTCCTCTACTCAAGCAACTGGTGTTAGCAGTTTCATATGTATGGCTGCTTAGTTTTCCACCCCATGAATATGTGGACATGACAAGCTCTCAGTTGATGAATATCAAGTTGCTTCTAATCTTTTCCTAATACAACTGTGGTGCAATGAATAACCTTTAATATATGTCATTTCATATATATATATATATATATATATGTCAATAAATCTATGAAATAAATTCATAAGTAAAAATGTTAGGTTAAAGGATACATTCACTTGTAATTTTAATAGATTTTGTCAGTTGTCTTCCATAGAAATATCGCTATAAACTTCCCTCAATAATATATGACGACTTCCAGTTTCACATGTAGGGAGCTTAGAAGTCACCACTCCATCCTAACAATGAGTAAAAAGCTGACAGATAGAAAAATAAAAAATTGAGGACACAGATCAGAAAGACAATTGAATATAGGGAGTCACAGTTTATCAGAGCAGAGACTCCTGCCTAAGCAGAAAATGAACTAGAAATCAGTGTCTGGGTAGGAGAACCTGAACTGTAATTGTGAATTGCTGGAGCCTCAACATGGGCAAGTCTGAGAGTTAAAAACTCCAGGCAACAGAGTCATAGGGGAGCCCACAGCAAATATATGAGAAAAATCCCTTCATGTTTCCAGCATGAGGATGGAAAAAGGAACCAGTTTGAAATATGCCATATCATTCTGTTCTTTTTGTCAAGACCCGCCATCAGGGAAACCTGTTTAACCAGAGCCTAATCTGCTAAGCTATCAGAGCCTACTGGGGGGTGGGGGGTGGGAGGGTAAGGAGGGAAGGGAAATGCTCATTTTCAGCTCCCTCTAGCCATTCTGCCTCACCCAAGAGGCGAGGGAAAAAACTGAGATTCTCATGAAACTCACAGTCCGGTGGCATAGGCTCACTGAAAGACTGAGACCTAATCATAGGACTATGTTTTCCCTCCCCTGACACCTTACTAGCATAGTTCTAAAGGTCTCCTTACAACAGTTCCTTTTACCTAGCATATCATGTCTGGTTATCAAGGAAAAATTACAAGGTATACTAAATGGCACAAAACACACTTTGAACACATAGAGCTAGAATCAGAATGGAATATGTAAGCAGAGAGATGAAAATCCTGAGAAAGAATGAAAAATAAATACTAAAGATCAAAAACACTATAACAGAAATGAAGAATGCCTTTAATCAACTTAACAGTGGGTTAGACGTGACCAAAGAGATAATCTTTGAGCTTGAGTATATAGCAATAGAAGCTTCTAAAACTGAAAAGAAAAGAGAAAAACCTGCAAAAATGGAACAGAATATCCAAGGACTGTAGTACAACCACAGAAGCTATAATGTATGTGTGATCGGAATATTAGGAGACTAAAGAGAAAGTACCAGAGGACATATTTAAAATAATAAAGACTAATAATTTCCCCAAACTAATGTCAGACACCAAATCACAGATCCAGGAACTCAAATAACATCAAGCAGGATGAATGCCAAGAAACTTTTTTTTTTTTTATGAATTATAGAAGCATCAAAGATAAAGAAAAAATTCTGAAAGAAACCAGAGTAGGGGAAAACCTTATCTATAAAAAAACAAAGATTAGTTATATTCAACTTCTCCCAAGAAACCAAACAAGCAAAAGCAAGTGGAAAGAAATACTTCAAGCATTAAGAGTAAAAAATAACAGCTTAGAATTCTGTATCCTACAAAAATGGAGAAATACTTTATCAGATAAACAAAAATTGAGAAATTTGCTGCTAGTAGATCTGCACTACAAAAAAAAAAAATTAAAGAAGTTATTTAGAGAGAAGAAAAATCAGGTAGGGCAGAAATTCAGATCTACATTAAGAAAGGGAGATCATCAGAGAAAGAATATGGAAGAATTAAAAAGTTTTTTCTTCATTGATTTAATAGGAAAACATTTTGCTCAAAATAACACCAACAATGTGTTTAGTTATGTGTGTGTATGCTTATGTATAAGTACAATGAATAACAAAATGATACAAAAGGTGGGAGGAGGGATCAGGATTATTTTGTTATGGTACTCCCACTACCTAAAACGTGTTTACAGTATTGTTTGAAAGTGGACTTGGATGTAAATGTGTATTCCAAACTCTAAAGCAATCATGAAAACCAAAATTTTTAAGTATAACTGGTGTGCTAAGAAAGAAAAAAGACCACATTCCTTGTGGTCTAGTGGTTAGGACTCCACACTCCCACTGTCAAGGGCCTGGGTTCAATCCCTGGTCAGGGAACTAAGATCCCAATAGCCCTACAGTGCAGCCAGAGAGAGAGAGAATGGAATCATATGAAATACCCAATTAAAACAATGTATGAGAATGCCTCTGTTTTTCCACATTCTCACAAAATGGTATCATATTCCATTTTTTTTCACTGTAAGGAAACAGTATCACAGTATTGAGTTTTAAGCCAACTTTTTCACTCTCCTCTTTCACCTTTATCAAGAGGCTCTTTAGTTCTTCTTCACTTTCTGCCATAAGGATGTTGTCATCTGCATATATGAGGTTACTGATATTTCTCGTAGCAATCTGTATACAATGTGTATGTGTGTATTAAGTTGCTTCAGTTGTGTCCGTTTGTGATCCTATGGAATTGTAGTCGCCAGGCTCTTCTGTCCATGGGATTCTCCAAGCCAGAATACCTGAGTGGGTTGTCATTTCCTACTCTGCAGGATCTTCCTGACCCAGGGATCAAACCCGAGTCTTCAGTGTCTCCTACAGTGGCAGGCGAGTTCTTTACCTCTAGCGCCACCTACAATAGGTTCTGATTTTAGAAGCTAGAGCAAGACTGCATATTTGTGTGAAGTGAAACCCAAAGAGGATGATGCAAGTCAGCTTTTACATTTACTTCACCTTGGGAGAACAAAATAATTCATGATAAGCATGCCTCAGTTCAAACTCATGTTTTTTGAGATTACAATGCCCATTGGGTAATTGAAAATATGTGGGAGCTAATAAAATGCAGTCACTGCTTTGGCTTACTTTTTTCACTTTTAAAAATAAACTGACTTTTTAAAAACATACAATTTATTTAAAGATGTTTTAAATGCTTTAAAATCTCATACAAGGGAGTATGCTCTTTTTATAAACTGGTGTTTCTTTTACACATGAAAATATATCTAAGTACATACCCAGAATGTTCAAGATGTTATTCCGTGTTTAGAATTTATCATGATATTCTGGCATTTATTTCAAGCTAGCATGTGCCACTCATTTGAACAGTGGTGCTGATGAAATGCTACATAGATATTTTGAGGGAATAAAAAAGAACAAATGGATCATCTAATCTTCCAATGTACCGTTTCTTACTGTGCGTGAAAGTGAAAGTGCTAGTTGTTCAGTCTTGTCTGACTCTTTGCAACACCATGGTCTGTCTGTAGGCAAGAATACTAGAGTGGATGGCCATTCCCTTCTCCAGGGGATCTTCCCGACTCACGGATTGAACTCCTGCATTGCAGGTAGATTCTTTACCATCCCAGCCACAAGTAGTTGCTTACCAGTAGTTACTGTGTGTAGAAGAGGGAAATATCACCATATAAGAATTCTTGCTGTGACTTTATGTTTCAGTTCCATAGGTACGTAGTTTTATCCCCTGAAGACTACGTAATTGCACAGCTTGTATTATCTCCATACTTTAGTTCTAGAAGCTTATGGTGCTTTAGTTGGTAAGTCGTGTCTGACTCTTGCGACCCTGTGCAAGCTTGAGGTCTGCCATCCTGTTTAATAAAACATTTAAAATGTCTTTTCTATTATGTATCTATTCCAACTTTCCTATACAATTTATAGCAGTCTGATCAGCTGTAAATAGCATACTATTTTATCTGTCCTATTTTTCACTATCCATGCATTTCTTATGAATTTTTGTTTTACTCAGGACATGTAGAGGGTGTGAAATTAATGTGAAATGTGAAAAAAAAAGGATTTAAAATTATAGCATAACGCACCTATACTTTCATTTACAAAATGAATAAAGTACTATATGTGAGAATAATAAGTAGGTAGGCTTATATGGTTGTACAATTTTAAAAACAATGCAAAATTAACAAGGACAACTTGGGGAAATAGGTAGAAAAATTAGGGGAATGAATTTATCTACTGTAATTCCCTATCTTGTTATAACATTGATGAGAAAAGGTCACATAAAACTCTGAAAATTACACTAAAGCTGAAGATTACACTACTCAGCTAAGAGTTTTCAGGGATTTTTTTGCAGATATTTAAATATTACAATAATGCAACCGTGTGTTAAAACTAACAAAATTAATGCTTTCAAAATCATTTCCTTTTATATGGCTAATGGGCATTTTGGGAAACTTTCAAATAATGACAGGAATTTATCAGGGGAAAATGCCTTAGTGAGGAAATAAAATGATTTTATCTTCCTGCAAAAGATTAGTGAAAGGAGAGTGAAAAGGCTGGCTTAAAGCTCAATACTCAAAAAACAAAGATCATGGCACCTGGTCCCATCACTTTATGGCAAATAGATGGGGAAACAATGGAAACAGTGACAGACTTTATTTTCTTGGGCTCCAAAATCACTGCAGATGGTGACTGCAGCCATGAAATTAAAAGACACTTGTTCCTTGGGAGAAAAGCTATGACCAACCTAGCCAGCATATTAAAAAGCAGAGAAATTAATTTGCCAACAAAGGTCCGTCTAACCAAACCTATGGTTTTTCCAGTAGTCATGTATGGATGTGAGAATTGGACCATAAAGAAGGATAAGCACCAAAGAACTGATGCTTGTGAACTGGGGGAGACATTGGGGAGATAGGAGCTCTAGGGTCAGGGTCTCAAATATCAGATTTGCTGACTTATTCTTGGAAAAGCATGAAAAGGCTATGTGTCTGTATATATACAGCAGTGTCTCACTCCACACTTCAGAAAGCACTTTTTTCATGTCTTTGCTGTTAAAATGAGGCAATGATTATTAGCATATTTTGCTCCATTGTGCCTTTTTTTTTTTAAGATACTCATGAAATGAAAATGAAGCACTATTTTTTCCACAGCTTATTGCGATCCACACAGTCAAAGGCTATGGCATAGTCAATAAAGCAGAAGTAGATGTTTTTCTGGAATTCTCTTGCTTTTTCATAGATTCAACAGAATCTATGAAATACATTTGGCAATTTGATCTCTGGTTTCTCTGCCTTTTCTAAATCCAGCTTGTACATCTGGAAGTTCTCAGTTCATGTACTGTTGAAGCCTCACTTGGAGAATTTTGAGCATTACTTTGCTAGCATGTGAAATGAGTGCAATTGTGCATTAGCTTGAACATTCTTCAGAGAAGGCAATGGCACCGAACTCCAGTACTCTTGCCTGGAAAATCCCATGGGCAGAGGAGCCTGGTAGGCTGCAGTCCATGGGGTCGCTAAGAGTCGGACACAACTGAGCGACTTCACTTTCACTTTCCACTTTCATGCATTGGAGAAGGAAATGGCAACCCACTCCAGTGTTCTTGCCTGGAGTATCCCAGGGATGGCCGAGCCTGGTGGGCTGCCATCTATGGGGTCACACAGAGTCGGACACAACTGAAGTGACTTAGCAGTAGCAGTTAAACATTCTTTGGCATTGCCTTTCTTTGGGATTGGAATGAAAACTGATCTTTTCCAGTCCTCTGGTCACTGCTGAGTTTTCCAAATTTGCTGGCATATTGAGAATATCATCTTTTAGGATTTGAAATAGCTCCGCTGGAATTCCATCACCTCAATAGCTTTGTTCATAGTGATGCTTCCTAAGGCCCACCTGACTTCACATTTCAGGATGTCTGGCTCTAGGTGAGTGATCACAACATCGTGATTATCTGGGTCATGAATATCTTTTTTGTACAGTTCTGTGTGTTCTTGTCACCCTTTTTTAAATATCTTCTGCTTCTGTTAGGTCCACACCATTTCTGTCCTTTATTGTGTCATCTTTGCATGAAATGTTCCCTTGGTATTTCCAATTTCCTGAACACATTTCTATTTTTTCCCATTCTACTGTTTTCCTCAATTTCTTTGCATTGATCACTGAGGAAGGCTTGTTTTCTTTCCTTGCTTTTTTTTTTTTAAACTCTAAGTTCATATGGGTATATCTTTCCTTTTCTCCTTTGTCTTTAGCTTCTCTTTTTTCTCAGTTATTTGTAAAGCCTCCTCAGACAACCATTTTGCCTTTTTGCATTTCTTTTTCTTGGGGATGGTCTTGATCACTGCCTTCTGTACAATGTCACAAACCTCCATCCATAGTTCTTCAGGCACACTGTCTATCAAATCTAATCCCTTGAATCTATTTGTCACTTCTACTGTATAATCATAAGAAATTTGATTTAGGTCATACCTGAATTGAAGAAAGTAGGGAAAACTACTAGATCATTCAAGTATGACCTAAATCAAACCCTTTACATTACATACTAAACACATTAATGAATTTTGCACTGAACAAACCTAACAAACTCCAATTCTCAATTTACTTGACCAGTGAACATTTTTTAAATTTATTCATTTTCAATGAGTGTATTAATATTTCACATGAAATATTTTGAAAGTTGAAATTCTGTCACAGGATGGAATTCTTTCTTAGAGTTTTTCTTTAGCTTTGAATAGCAGAAACTTTCAAAACAAAAGAAAATGTTAGATACTCCACTAGTCCTAACTTTTGAACATAGTTCTTTAGTGAGGGGGAAAAAAATGAACATTTAGAAGTTATAAGTATTTTTAATTAATATATTGACAAATATATTTCCTGAAATGGATTCTACAAAATTAATGCAAAAGAGTAGAATAAAATTTTCAAGAAATGGTATGCAATAATTTTGAAGAAGTATATTTATCTCTGTGAAACAATGTGCATTCAGCAACAAGTCAGGGCTTGTTAATCAAATTACAATATAACCAGGGATCTTAAGAAAATATATGATGACTTTGATCATAATGTTTTTGACATGATCACTCTATTAGCCTTCAATTAAAAAAGAAAAAGCCATCCAGAGAAATTAATTTTGGGGGACACTCAAAATATCCTAAATTTATCTCCCATGATCAAATTTTCTTATGGTAAAATTAGTATGAGACTCAAGATAAATTAGTAGCATTTAGATGTCTTTTAGAGCATTCATCAGTCCTGAAAATTTATTATTGTATTCATGATCAATACGTTCATACAAATGGAAAACGGATCAAATGTGTACACTATGTAAAATTGAAAAAAAAAAAACAACCTCTAGGTTCATTAAATAAAATTCCAATCTAGGTAGAAATCTTTACTATATATGAAAGGATGAAAAATAATGTGAAATTCTAAACCTAATATTAAAAAATAAACTGCATATTTTAAAATCAGCCCCAATATATGTGAAAAAATATTAAGAATGCTTATTTAAATATATGTTTAAAATGAGTCTCATCTATTATGTGTTCATGAAAAAGCATGATGCCATCACAAGCTGTATTGAAATAAGCTAGCATTTTTTCACCATATCATATATGTTAGACACAATATTGTACCCTTCAGATATTAAATCAGTTAATTCTCAAAACAATCCATTACCTCCAATTTACAGCTCTTAAAACCAAGGCAAGAAAAATTTCTGTATTTTTCCTTGAGCATGAGAATTATATCAGTTTTATTTTTTCTGTATATCCATATGTAGAAGAATGTATGACATAGACTTGGATATCCATAAGTATGTTTGGAAAATGAATGGCTTGAGGAAATCTAGGTATGAGCAAGAAGACCTCCACAGGTTAGGCAACAACCATAAGTAATAACTGGAAGAGTGTTTCCATAAAAATTTTCTTTATGTATTTCTAAAGATAAACATTAAAAAAAGAAGAAAACCTCAGACCTATATTGTCATTTAGGAATGTTATAGAAAAAATTTATAAAAAATTATTTTATTATAGTAATTACTATTCATATTCATATCATGTTATGAGGTATACATTAAAACATTATATAAACTATCTCAAAAATAAATGAAAGCAATTATAGACATTTTTAATTATTACTTTTGTTTTCTGGAGTAAAATTTTTTTTTACATAAGTAATAAACTGGGGGATGAATTGTCAAATAATCTAATATATCAATATTTATATTTATTGACTATGCTAAGTCACGTCAGTTGTGTCTGACTCTGTGTGACCCCATAGACGGCAGCCCACCAGGCTCCCCCGTCCCTGGGATTCTCCAGGCAAGAACACTGGAGTGGGTTGCCATTTCCTTCTCCATATTTATTGACTAAAAAGACATAAATTTTAAATTCTTAATATTCATATAGGCTTCCCAGGTGGCACTAGTGGTAAAGAACCTGCCTACCACTGCAGGAGACATAAGAGATGAGGGTTCAGTCCCTGGGTTGGGAAGATCCCCTGGAGGAGGAAATGGCAATCCACTCCAGTATTTTTGTATGGAAAACTCCATGGACAGAGGAGCCTGATGAGCTATAGTTCATAGGGTTGCAAAGAGTCGGACATGACTGAAGCAACTTGGCATGCATGCAATATTCATATAGCTGTTATGTGCTCAGTGTTTTTCTTTGCAGGATGAAAACTAAAAGACACCTGATAATGTATTAACTGCTTCTTCTTATCAGCAACTTTCAGTTATGTTGTTTATGCAATAGCATACGTGAATACAATTCTGCACTACTGATTAAGTCAGTATAGGTTTTCATTTAAAAAGGTAAATTGTTTTGATCTTTAAATTCTGGAAACTCAGGAAACATGTAAGTTATGAATGGAAAGAGAATGGATCAGGATATGAACGTGATAAAATAGGTATTCTTCTGAAAATAGGAATCATTTGTACGTGGAAATGCAGTGTTGGGTTAGGGAATAGAGAGAAAGTTAATCTAAGAAAGAAGTGTGATTATACAATAGAAAGAGCTATCGTTATGTTCAGTACAGTTCAGTTCCATGGCTCAGTTGTGTCTGACTCTTTGCGACTCCATGAATCACAGCACACCAGGCCTCCCTGTCCATCACCAACTCCCGGAGTTCACTCAAACTCATGTCCATCGAGTTGGTGATGTCATCCAGCCATCTCATCCTCTGTCGTCCCCTTCTCCTCCTGCCCCCAACCCCTCCCAGCATCAGAGTCTTTTCCAATGAGTCATCTCTTTGCATGAGGTGGCAGTATTGTATTGCAGTTTCAGCTTCGGCATCAGTCAAATGGAGTCTCCTAAATCTCCTACACTGTCAGGCAGGTTCTTTACCTCTAGTGCTACCTGGGAAGCCCAAGTTCTATAATATCAAGACATTATTTAAACTGTTGACAGTTTAAATATTATTATAGAACTTATTATTTAAATATAGAATATTATTTAAATGGTCGCTTATTAGTTCTGTGTTCCTTACCAGGACCTCCAGTTGTAAAACAACTCATGCAAATGGTTACTATGGTGCCTGGCCAGGGTGGGCGATTTCAATCAGTGTGCTTCCCCTAACAATTCAATATATGCATCCCAAAGTTTACCATAGTACTGTTTACAACAGCCAGAACATGGATGCAACCTAAATGTCCATCAACAGAGGAATATGTAAAGAAGATGCAGTACATATATACAATGGAATATTACAAAGGAAAGAAACTGGGCCACTTGCAGAAACATGGATGGACCTAGGGACTCATCAACAGTAAAGTAAGTCAGATAGAGAAAATCAAATATTGTTTAATATTGCTTACATGTGGAATCTAAAAGAAGGTACAGATGAACTTATCTACAAAAAGAAATAGTTACAGATGTAGAAAATAAAATTCTGATTATCAGAGGGTAAGGGGGTGAGGCATAAGTAGGGAAATTGGGACACACAGCTATACATAAAATAGATAAATAATCAGGACTTAGTGAAACACAGGGAATTCTCTCAGTATTCTGTAATGGAATATATGGGGACATAATCTATAAAACAGTGGGTATGTGTATAACTAATTCACATTGTTGTGCATTTAGAACTAACATTGTAAATTAACTATCGGTTCAGTTCAGCTCAGTCACTGAGTCATGTCCAACTCTTTGTGACCCCATGGACCACAGCATGCCAAGCCTCCCTGTCCATCACCAACTCCTGGAGTTTACCCAAACTCATGTCCATTGAGTTGGTGGTGCCATCCAACCATCTAATCCTCTGTCATCCCCTTCTCCGCCGGCCTTCAATCTTTCCCAGCATCAGGGTCTTTTTAAATGAGTCAGCTCTTTGCATCAGGTGGCCAAAATATTGGAGTTTCCGCTTCAACATCAGTCCTTCCAATGAACACTCAGGACTGATCTCCTAAAAGATGGACTGGTTGGATCTCTTTGCAGTCCAAGGACTCTCAAGAGTCTTCTCCAACACCACAGTTCAAAAGTATCAATTCTTCAGCGCTCAGCTTTCTGTATAGTCTAACTCTCACATCCATACATGACTACTAGAAAAACCATAGCCTTGACTAGATGGACTTTGCTGGCAAAGTAACGACTCTGCCTTTTAATACGTTGTCTAGGTTGGTCATAACTTTCCTTCCAAGGAGTAAGCGTCTTTTAATTTCATGGCTGCAATCACCATCTGCAGTGATTTTGGAGCCCCCAAAATTAAGTCACTACTGTTTCCACTGTTTTCCTACCTATTTGCCATGAAGTGATGGGACCAGATGCCATGATCTTTGTTTTCTGAATGTTGAGCTTTAAGCCAACTTTTTCACTCTCCTCTTTCACTTTCATCAAGAGGCTCTTTAGTTCTTCACTTTCTGCCATAAAGGTGGTATCATCTGCATATCTGAGGTTATTCCAGCTTGTGCTTCATCCAGCCCAGCGTTTCTCATGATGTACTCTGCATTTAAGTTAAATAAGCAGGGTGACAATATACAGCCTTGACATACTCCTTTTCCTATTTGGAAGCACTCTGTTGTTCCATGTTCAGTTCTAACTGTTCCTTCCCGACCTGCATACAGATTTCTCAAGAGGCAGATAAGGTGGTCTGGTATTCCCATCTCTTTCAGTATTTTCCACAGTTTATTGTGATCCACACAGGCAAAGCCTTTGGCATAGTCAGTAAAGCAAAAGTAGATGTTTTTCTGGAACTTTCTCGCTTTCAATGATCCAGCGGTTATTGGCAATTTGATATCTGGTTCCTCTGCCTTGTCTAAAACCAGCTTGAACATCTGGAAGTTCACCATTCACATATTGTTGAAGCCTGGCTTGGAGAATTTTGAGCATTACTTTACTAAAGTGTTTGATGAGTGCAATTGTGTGGTAGTTTGAGCATTCTTTACTCCAATAAAAATTAAATAAAATAAAATATGGCAAGGATTGACACAAATATGTTTTCTTAAATGTTGAAATAATATTTTAATTAATCTATGTTTGAATAAAATATTTTCCTTTTTAAATTAGCAATTAAAATTTGCTGAGAAAATAATTTTGTTCATACAGACCAAATTGATAAAAATAAAGGAATTCCATGTATGCAGGTCAAGTTGATGATGTTTCAAGCATCTAATATTTTATCTGTACAGAATAGACCAAAGTATTTCTTACTATATAAATAACAGTTTGATGAATTAAACTTTCAATTATTTATAGTCAATATTATTTTATACTTGTGAATTAATATATTTAATATTTAATCAGTTAGTTATTATAGTAGATTATGGACTTTTTTAATCCTAAAACCATAAAAGCATCTTTCAGTATTTTATAATCTAACATTTTTCATTAATCTTATAACCATAATGTATGTTGGTTAGGTAATCGCACATATAAACTAGCTTGCTAGTTCATACATAAACTAGCTTGCTAATTCGGAGTGACACAAATTTCTGTCGTTGCTGTTCAGTCACTAAGTCATGTACAACTCTTTGCAACCCCATGGACTGCATCACGCTAGACTTCCCTATCCTTCACTATCTCCCAGAGTTAGATACAGATATAGGAGTCATATTAAAAGTAATTAAACAGACTATTTAAGCATCATTTATCACAGATAATGTGGGCTTCTCTGGTGACTCAGACAGTAAAGAATTTGCCTGCAGTGTGGGAGACCCAGATTCGATCCCTGGGTTAGGAAAATACCCTGGAGAAGGGAATGGCTACCCACACCAGTATTCTTGCCTACAGAATTTCAAGGACAGAGGAACCTGGCAGACTACAGTCCATAGGGTCGTAAAGTGTCAGATATGACTGAGTAACTAACACAACAACAACGACAACGTATATCATATATAGTAATATTTGCCATTTCAAGCAATGGTTAAATTTACATATGTATTTAAATTTTTTTCAAAGGATCTAAATATATTTTTACTCAAATGTGTATATATATATATATATATATATATATATCTCCTCAAGTTTATGAATTATTTTAACCCTGTATTAAAATCCAGTTGATATTTGTTCTCACCTTAATGTGGCTGATATACCAAACAAATGTCATTTACAATAGGAATCTACTTTTGATGCTACAGAACCATTTTAGTTGTATCTTTTGCTTCCTAATTAGTCATGTGATACGTCTCATGACAAAAAGAATGATTAAACATATTTTGGGGTATTTAGTTTTGCCAATAATAATAAAGGTAATCAAAAATTATAAAATACTCTTTCACTTTCTCCTAAAATTATGGTTGGTTTATTGATTTCTTTGATGTAAAGACAAGGACTTTCTTAATGCAAAAATATGAATCTGAATACTTAAAATGAGGCAAATTATCTGAAATGACTGCCTGGATAGTAACAAATTAAAAACTTTAATATGCAATTACATTTTTTCCTATCCATTTGTGAATGAGACAATACTAGAATATTCTTTGTGAATCTATGTGTGTGGCCTTTGCATGCACTTACGAAAGCATCTGAATATGTACTGTTAATTTTTCAGACACACTTTCAAGTTACCATAAAGCTCTCATTAATATTCTATTAGTTTCTATGTTCTCATTATATTCAAAAAAACAAATAAGATGATAATGACCTTCCACTTATTTTAAATATATTTCTATTCTTCTAGGGCATTAGACCACTATCATAAAAGAACTGCTATAGTAATTTAAAATGTAAATGGTATCCATTTAATTAATAAGAGATAACTGTCTATCAAGAATGTTTGCAGAGAATTAAAGTCACTATTATATAAAATAATAAGACTTATCAGCTTGGCTCAGTTCTGAATAAAATAAGCGAAAGTCAAAGAGCTCAGTGTGGTTTAAAAGATGTATGAATGGAAGAGATATTTTTAAAATAATTGAACATAGTCTTGTAATGAATGATGTTTCTTGACTGTCAAAAATAAGATATGAAGGTCACTACATGGTCAGTACGTTCCCTAACTAGATGACACCTCAGTCTTGAAATATTCATATCAGGAAAAACATGTGTTTCCTTGTGTTTACCCTGCATTCATATAAATACATATTTCAGTAATCTCAATTACAGTAAAAACTAATATATTTTGCTGTACTAAACCATAATTGTCTGTGAGGCTATATTTAAATAGGAATAAAATAATATACAAAACACTGAAATACTAAATACGATTTCATTTTCAGCCAGTTTTTCACAATTTTTTGAATGTAACACGCTGTGTTTATACAGATATCCAAAGAGTAAAATTAATTTTCAGAACAGAATATTATGCCAAGCTTGGTCTGTGCATTCTTTATAATGGTCACTTTGCCTGAGAAAAGTAAAGGAAAATACGTATTACTGGAAAATTCAGTAGATCTCAATAATGTATGTATAGATATATGTACATGTATGTATATATATAGAGAGAGAGGTATTTGAATATAAGACACAAAGAGTCAGACATGACAGTGGCTAAATAGCAACACAAGTATATCTACATATGTATATTTATCTATTTATCAATCTATCAAGGGAGAGACTTAGGGAGGAGAGGAAGAGTCCAGCATAATGAGATCCTAGAATAAGAATCACTGCAGATGGTGACTGCAGCCATGACATTAAAAGACTCTTACTTCTTGGAAGGAAAGTTATGACCAACCTAGAAAGCATATTAAAAAAGCAGAGACATTACCTTGCCAACAAAGGTCCATCTAGTCAAGGTTATGGTTTTTCCAGTAGTCATGTATGGATGTGAGAGTGGGACTATAAAGAAAGCTGAGCATCGAAGACCTGATGCTTTTGAACTGTGGTGTTGGAGAAGACTCTTGAGAGTCCTTTGAACTGCAAGGAGATCCAACTAGTCCATCCTAAAGGAGGTCAGTCCTGAGTGTTTACTGGAAGGACTGATGCTTAAGCTGAAACTCCAATACTTTGGCCACTTGATGGAAAGAGCTGACTCTTTTGAAAAAACCCTGATGCTGGGAAAGATTGAAGGCAGGTGGAGAAGGGGATGACAGAGGATGAGATGATTGGATGGCATCACCAACTCAATGGACATGAGTTTGGGTAAAGTCCAGGAGTTGGTGATGGACAGGGAGGCCTGGCATGCTGCGATTCATGGGGTCACAAAGAGTTGGACACGACTGAGCAGCTGAACTGAGCTGAGAATAAGAAAGGCAAGGGAAAAAACAGAAAAGATTTTACCTGTGCATTCATTATTCAGTAAATATTTACCCAATGCCATACCTTAGGAGTCTCCAACCTCTGAGGTCTAATGTCTGATGATCTGAGGTGGAGCTGATGTAATAATAATAGAAATAGTGTGCACAATGAGTGTAATACACTTGAATCATCCCCAAACCATTCTTCCACCCCTGGTCAATGGAGAAATTGTCTTCTCTGAAACCAGTCCCTGGTGCCAAAAAGGATGGGGACCACTGATGTACCTTGTATAAGTAAAATATAATGGTTAATAACAACAACAACCACCAAAAACAAAACAATCAGTTCCTATTTTCTGGATCATAGTGTCTTGGTATTTGTGGGGTCTGAGTGTGGCTTGAGAATGTGCATGTCTCGTGAGTTCTCAGGCAATGCTGATTCTTCCGGTTCAGTATTTTCTGAAGTACTGAAGTGGGAACCTGAGCACAATTGGAGTCACCTTTGAAATGAGATTGGAAAGAAGAGTGGGAGTAAACTAGGGAAAGAAGGTAGGGACGGATTCCTCCGTAGGTCTGGAGAACACAACTCACAGAGGAAATTCTGTACTGACGACAGCAGGGAATGACAGAGAAGCTTATGTTGGTAACCTCCATACCGATAATGCCTTTCATTAAAAACTGCTAGTTTCTTCAGATACAATATGGAAATGTCTTAATGGTTTAAGGTATTAAAAATGGTGCAAACTAGTTATGCTTTCAGTATAGATAGTTTAAGTGATAGCAAATTCAGTTAGTGGGAAGAGGAAAGCACATTAAAGGAAAAAAAAAAAAAACTGTATTGTCTGCATAAATTTTAAGGAATATAAACACTTATTATGAGGGAGAGTGAAAAAGGAAAGTCAAAAGTTTGTGTTACTGCACTGAAGGATAGTCAGATGTGTGACTAAAGATTGAATTAAGATTTGAACACAGACAGGCTTTTGTGACATTTAGGACAATTTCAACTTTTATTTCTAAGGACTGGAAGATATTGAAGAATTGTAAGTAGGCTCATAACATGGTAAGATATACATTAAAAGCTCATTCTTGCTCTGTGTGGATATGAAGAAGTCTATGGTTGGGGTGAAAATAGCAATATCTACAAGAAGTTTCAAGATATTCACATATTTTTTGAAGCTCCGTACAGAATTTCTGCTCAACATGTCTGAGAGAATCCGGGAAGCAAACACAGGAAAGGGCAGACCAGTTGGGGCACTTTGTAACACTTTTGAGGAAAATGACAAATGGTAACTAATGTATCACTTATGAGAATAAAGAAGAGTTGACAGTATCAAAATATATTGCAGAGAATTTATCAAAATTCCATAAAGATAGTTTGACTATAAAGAGATGTAGTAAATGGAGATTTCTAGAAGAATGTCTAGGTTACTATCTGGCTAAGCCAAATGAGTGAGTAGAGAGAGAAGAAAAGAAACAGAACATTTATAAGTAGATAAAACAGGTTGTAGTGCTAGTGTATATCTAAGTAGAAATACCTGGCAGGTACTTAAATACACCAGTTTGAAATTCATTTGAGATTTATGAGCAAAGGGTAAAGTTTTGCATTAAACTTTTGCTTTAAAAAAGAAGAGTAAATTATTTTACTCTTGTAATTTATCAATGTAAGAAGCAGATAAAGTTCAGGGCCTGAACAGTCAGTCAAAGAGAAAGCTGTTAAGAATTAATGTGCTTTCAGGTCACAATTTTCTGTGCTTGTTTCATCAGATCTAAGATTTAGCTTTGTTTATTTACTTAGCGGATTTTTTTAACATCCTAATATTTTGTTGGAGTACTGAAAGGTTAACATCAGGTTAGTTGTGCTTTTCACATCTGATTCCTCTGTGGTCCCATTCAGAATTATGAAAGAGGGCAAAGTTTACCTGATGAAAATGGGTGAATCTTATGTTCTAAATGTTAGGTTGCATAATGTTGACATGGGATCCTGTCTTAAATAATCTTTTAAGTAAATTGATTTATATTTAAGTAACTCAATTTCAAGATTTGTCTTGGTTTATAACAGAATATTATGTGATATATAAACGATCATGATAACAGAGAACAAGAATAAAGTGTGGAAGAGTCAAGGCAGAATAATCATGTGTACAATGGAGAAATCTAATGTTTCAACCTAAATGCAGGTAAATGGAAGCATATTTGTGTCTAGCTCAATTCCAGAGGCAGGTCAAGAGCATGACTTGAACAGACCCTAATGCACATGCATGATGATTGATTTATATCACAAAGAGTCACCAATGAGGATGGAAGAATCTTGGTATATAGAAACAATTCCTGGATATTTTGCAGTAAACACATCCAGATAAAGAATTATTGTATATTGTACTCCTAGGTTTTCTCCCATCAAAAATGAAACAATATGGTATTTTGGGAAAGACATAAATATAAAACATTTGTTAAGAACTCAGGACTCCAACAAAGCCACTGGAGAATCTGATTCCACAGCTGCATTGAGATACACAGACAACCCTTAGGCTGATGGAATAGCAACCTCAAGTACTAGTAGAGGACTAGCCCACAGAATTTGAACCACATTTTCACTACTGACTACCCATGTGTCCTTTGGGAAGTGTTCACTTTCCTGTGCTCCAGTTTACACATCTATAAAATTTAAATAATATTGTAGCATTTATAGTTTATACCATGGCATTGATATATATATATATATATATATGTTACTGTAGCATTTATATATTTATCATTATATTTATATCTATTTATAACTGATATGCAGAATACATCATGGGAAATGGATGAATCACAAGCTAGAATCAAAATTTCCGGAAGAAACACCAAGAACCTCAGATATGCAGATGATAGCACTTTAATGGCAGAAAACAAAGAGGAACTAAAGAGCCTCTTGATGAAGGTAAAAGAGGAGAGTGAAAAAGCTGGCTTAAAGCTCACCATTCAAAAAATGAAGATAATGGCATCCAGTCCCATCACTTAATGTCAAATAGATGAGGTAAATGTGGAAACGGTGGCAGAGTTTATTTCTTGGACTCCAAAATCACTGTGGATAGTGACTGAAGCCACAAAACCAAACCAAACCAAACCAAACCAAAACAAAACACTTGCTCCTTGGAAGAAAAGCTATGACAAAACTAGACAGCATATTAAAAAGCAGAGACATTACTCTGCTGACAAAGATCCATATAGTCAAAGCTATGGCTTCTCTAGCAATCAAGTATGGATGTGAGAATTGAACCATAAAGAAGGTTGAGTGCTGAAGGATTGATATTTTTTTAAACTGTAGTGGTGCTGGAGAAGATTGTTGAGAGTCCCTTAGACTGCAAGGAGATCAAACCAGTCCATGCTAAAGGAAATTAACCTGAATATTCATTGAAGGACTGATGCTGAAACTCCAATATTTGGCCACCTGATGCCAAGAGCCAACTTATTTGCAAAGACCCTGATGCTGGGGAAGATTGAGGGCAGGAGGAGAAGGGGTGACAGAGGATCAGATGGTTGGATGGCATCGTTGACTCAATGGACATGAGTTTAAGTGAACTCAGGGAGATAGTAAAGGACGGAGAAGCCTGGACTGCTGCAGTTCATGGGGTTTCAGAGAGTGTGAAACAACTTAGTAACTGAACAACAACAACAGCATTTAGAAAATTGTTGAGTGAATTATGTGAAGCCAAGCGGGCCTTAGAAAGCATCACTACGAACAAAGCTAGTGGAGGTGATAGAATTCCAGTTGAGCTATTCCAAATCCTGAAAGATGATGCTGTGAAAGTGCTGCACTCAATATGCCAGCAAATTTGGAAAACTCAGCAGTGGCCACAGGACTGGAAAAGGTCAGTTTTCATTCCAATCCCAAAGAAAGGCAATGCCAAAGAATGCTCAAACTACCGCACAATTGCACTCATCTCACACGCTAGTAAACAAATGCTCAAAATTCTCCAAGCCAGGCTTCAGCAATATGTGAACCGTGAACTTCCTAATGTTCAACATGGTTTTAGAAAAGGCAGAGGAACCAGAGATCAAATTGCCAACATCTGCTGGATCATGGAAAAAGCAAGAGAGTTCCATAAATACATCTATTTCTGCTTTCTTGACTATGCCAAAGCCTTTGACTATGTGGATCACAGTAAACTGTGGAAAATTCTGAAAGAGATGGGAATACCAGATGACCTGATCTGCCTCTTGAGAAATCTGTATGCAGGTCAGGTAGCAACAGTTAGACCTGGACATGGAACAACAGACTGGTTCCAAATAGGAAAAGGAGTATATCAAGGCTGTATATTGTCACCCTGTTTATTTAACTTATATGCAGAGTACATCAGGAGAAACGCTGGACTGGAAGAAACACAAGCTGGAATCCAGATTGCCAGGAGAAATATCAATAACCTCAGATAAGCAGATGACACCACCCTTATGGCAGAAAGTTAAGAGGAACTAAAGAGCCCCTTGATGAAAGTGAAAGTGGAGAGTGAAAAAGTTGGCTTAAAGCTCAATATTCAGAACATGAAGATCATCGCATCCGGTCCCATCACTTCATGGGAAATAGATGGGGAAACAGTGGAAACAGTGTCAGACTTTATTTTTCTGGGCTCCAAAATTACTGCAGATGGTTACTGCAGCCATGAAATTAAAAGATGCTTACTCCTTGGAAGGAAAGTTATGACCAACCTAGATAGCATATTCAAAAGCAGAGACATTACTTTGCCAACAAAGGTTCGTCTAGTTAAGGCTATGGTTTTTCCAGTAGTCATGTATGGATGTGAGAGTTGGACCATAAAGAAAGCTGAGTGCTGAAGAATTGATGCTTTTGAATTGTGGTGTTGGAGAAGGCTCTTGAGGGTCCCTTGGACTGCAAGGAGATCCAACCAGTCCATTCTGAAGATCAGCCCTGGGATTTCTTTGGAAGGAATGATGTTAAAGCTGAAATTCCAGTACTTTTGCCACCTCATGCAAAGAGATGACTCATTGGAAAAGACTCTGATGCTGGGAGGGATTGGGGGCAAGAGGAGAAGGGGACGACAGAGGATGAGATGGCTGGATGGCATCACTGACTTGATGGACGTGAGTCTGAGTGAACTCCGGGAGTTAGTGATGGACAGGGAGGCCTGGGGTGCTGCAATTTATGGGGTTGCAAAGAGTCAGACACAACTGAGTGACTGATCTGATCTGATCTGTGGGAATTATGTGAATGCACTTGAAAGAGTGGTTACTAAATAAATGATTATTCCTTTTACTCAGAGGCTTGGACAATTTCTCTCATGTTATCCTACTGAAGGCTTTGGTATCGAGAAGGTTCTCTTAAGAAAAGTAATCATAACTCTTCATTTTCTCTGAAATAAAGTTATACGTGCTCACCATTTTTCTCTATATGATTCCTATAAGCATTTTTTTTTAAATTGGAGTATAGTTGACTTATAACATTGTGTTAGTTTCTGTTGCACAGTAAAGTCATTCAGTTATAAGTACACATGTATCTTCTCTTTTTTAGATTCTTTTCCCACTATAGGCCATTACAGAGTATTGGGTACAGTTTCCTGTACAGAGGAACATTCAAATGAAAGAAATACAGAAGGGAAGATAAGGGAAAAGTCACCAGGCTTCCATGGTCCTTGGAGAGCAGAGTTCAGTTCAGTTCAGTCGCTCAGTCATGTCCGACTCTTTGCAACCCCATAAATTGCAGCACCCCAGGCCTCCCTGTCCATCACCAACTCCCAGAGTTCACTGAGACTCACGTCCATCGAGTCAGTGATGCCATCCAGCCATCTCATCCTCTGTCGTCCGCTTCTCCTTCTGCCCCAAATCCCTCAAATCATCAGAGTTTTTCCCAATGAGTCAACTCTCCCCCAAATCTACACAGGTTCAGTAGCACGGAAGCTCTCCACACTCAGTGCTTTTGGATTTTTATGGAGGCTTCATTACAGAGACATAATTTATTAAATCATTGACAATTGATTCAACCTCCAGTCCCTCTCCCTTCCCTGGAGACCAGGGTGTGGTACTATAAGTTCTAACCTCTAATCTCATGGTTGGGTCTCTTAACAACCAGTTCCCATCCTTAGGTGTGGTCCAAAAGTTACCTAACATCAGTTTAACACAAGACACTTTTATGACCCTACTCAACTAGGAAATTCCAAAAGTTTTAAAAGCTCTGTGCCATAAACAGAGATGAAAATCAAATATATGTTTTTTATGATAAATTATAATATCAAATGATCTCATTATTAAAGTGGTATTTTTTAAACAGTTATAGCTATGTCATATTTATACCCTTAAAATTTTATTGATGATAGTTCAGTTCAGTCACTCAGTCATGTCTGACTCTTTGTGACCTTAGGGAGTGCACCACAACAGACTTCCTTGCCCATTACCAACTCTTGGAGCTTGTTCAAACTCATGTCCATTGAGTTGGTGATGCCATCCAACCATCTCATCCTATGTCATCCCCGTCTCCTCTTGCCTTCAATCTTTCCCAACATCAGAGTCTTTTCCAATGAGTCGGCTCTTCGCATCAGGTAGCCAAAGTATTGGAGCTTCAGCATCAGTCCTTCCAGTGCATATTCAGGGTTGATTTCCTTTAGGATTGACTGGTTGGATCTCCTTGCAGTCCAAGGGACTCTCAAGAGTCTACTCCAAGGGCCTTATTAGTTATCTATTTTATATATAGTAGTGTGTACAAGGCAATGGCAACCCACTCCAATACTCTTGCCTGGAAAATTCCATGGATGGAGGAGCCTGGAGGGCTGCAGTCCATGGGGTCGCTGAGGGTCAAACACAACTGAGCGACTTCACTTTCACTTTTCACTTTCATGCATTGGAGAAGGCAATGGCAACCCACTCCAGTGTTCTTGCCTGGAGAATCCCAGGGAAGGTGGAGCCTGGTAGGCTGCTGTCTCTGGGGTCGCACAGAGTTGGACACGACTGAAGTGACTTAGCAGCAGCAGTGTGTACATGTCAGTCCCAATTTCCCAGTTTATCCCTTCCCTTGCTTTCCAGCTCTGGTGATGATAAGCTTGTTTTTTACATCTGTGACTCAATTTCTGTTTTGAAAATAAGTTCATTTGTATCATTATTTTAGCTTTCACACATAAGTGATGTCATATGATATTCATCTTTCTCTGTCTGACTGACTTCACTTAGTAAGATAATCTCTAGGTACATCCATGACACTATGAATGGCAATTTTTCATCCTTTTTTATGACCATGTAATGATTCCTATAACCATTTTAATCGTTAGAAATGTTAATAAAAGACCAATTAATTAGTACAGTTTTATTTACAGGTTGATTGCATCAATCCCCTTAAAGTTCAAGAGAGCTTACTTTGAAAGACCAATCCCATAGGAATAGTGATGTAAGTGAAAAAAAAAAGATAAAAATATAGGGGTTACCTGACAGAAAGATAAGAAGCTGTAAGCAATATTCTGTCAATACTTGTATTGAAAACCAAAAGTATAACATTATTGGGGATGGGGTTATTGTCAGTGATAATACTGGATGGTCATATTTGTTTATAATCTGTTGGTCAGGGAGTATTTTAAAAGCCAAGATTTTTAGACTTATACCTTATTATTTAGACAATATACAATAAAGAGTGCTCAACACAGTTATTTTCAGAAATGACTTTCCTTGAATTAAATGAGTAATTTTTTTTAGATAATCCTCATTCATATTCTGCCAAGAATAGTAATGGTTTATTTTATTTAACATTAAACAGTACTCAGCCACTCTAGTGAAATATTTTTTCCAATATGAGATGCCAAGGAAACAAGAGCTAGTTAATAGACGGTTGTCCTTTCTCTGTGCCCTGCTCTTTCCTCTTTGTTTTGCTTCTTCTTAGACTGCTGGGAATTGCTAGACATTCTCAGGTTCAATATCATTAGATCAAATATCAGAAGCCAAAAGATTACCAAGGAGTAATATTGTATCACTTATGAAATATTTTAAGCCATAATTATCTTTTGAAGTATATTTACATGCTTTTAGCTATTTATTTCAGCAGTTAAATTATATTTTCTTGATAAAACCAGGTGATTACAACATAGATATGCTTTAGTTCTCTATTATATCCAGAAGTTTGGAAATTTTAAGCCTTTCTTAACCTGCATATGAACCTCTATAATCCAGAATTTGGGGGAGAAATATAAGTTTCCATATATTTATTGTGGCTGTTCATTGGAAAAGTGAAAGTAAAAGTTGCTCAATCCTGTCTGACTCTTTGTGAGCCCATGGACTATATAGTCCATGGAATTCTCTAGGCCAAGATACTGGAGTGGGTAGCCTTTCCCTTCTCCAGGGGATCTTTCCAACCCAGGGATCAAACCCAGGTCTCCCTCATTGCAGGTGGATTCTTTACCAGCTGAGCCACAAGGAAAATCCAAAGTTCACTGGAAAATGATTCTAAATATCTCTAAAAATGCATTACTGAAATATTTCTTTTTATTAATTCACATAACTTCAATTAGTTTTCTGTATTCTACTGTTTCATTGTTTCACAAACCTATCTTACTTCTATAATTGGCATAGAATGCATAAAAAACACTATGATGGTTTTTGCACAATGAACTCTACAATTACTGGGCTGGCCAAAACTTTTGTTCGAGTTTTCCTATAACATGAAAAGCCCAAATGAACTTTTTGGCTAAACCAATATAAAGATATGTCACTGTTTAAAGCTGTGAGAGAGTTGCTGATATAATCTCTATTTAGGAGACTTGGCCAAGTTTCATATAGACAAACAGGGTCCAGGCAGTCTGACCTCTCAACCATTATAAACATCACATCTCTAACAAAGAAACTCATTTACACAAATCAAGTTTCACAAGACCCTTACAAACTGATTAGGAAATGAAGAGGGAAAAGAACAATTTTCCAGATTACAGCTTCTGTGTATTTTTCTGACATGGCAGCAGAAAAGATAATATTAAACTCATAAGTTTGCATCGTAGTGAATTTGGTAAGGAACAGAGGGCTCAACTTAATAGGAAGAAAATAAGACATGCTCCTCTCAAGGGTTTGCAAGCTGGAGAGTTCAGCACATTTAAAAGGTGACTTTGCAAAATGATGGAACTATGTAAAAACTGAATTTCACTTAAGGATTTAATTGTAAAAATCCAAATATTGTTGCAAAAAAAAAATCCAAATAAAGAGAATAAAAAAGAAAGAACATTGGTAGGTGCCCACTCATAATTTAAAATTTTGACTTCTATAAGAAACCAGCTTTTTGTTCTTTATCTACCTTTTTTTTTTGAATAGTGTTCAGGATTTTTTTTCTCCATTCCTGTCCCCCTCCCTGCCTTGGAGGTTTCTATCATTTGTATCTGAATGTCTTCACTTTAACTGCACTTTCTGATGTTGCTTTGGTTCTTTGGAACTTCCAGAATTAGCCTGTGTATCTCTCAAAGTAATCACCCCAGTAAGGCAGCATCACTCATATCTCCATGAGGTCCCTCTTCCAGGCTTCTGAGATGCCAATAGTACCCAGACAATGCCTCTTCTTCAGAGACCTGCCTCCCCATTCCAGGGTACCATAGTTACCTGGGTCCCTTTCTCTAAACTTTTGTGTTCCATTGACTCTTATCTCTCTTTTGTTACCCAGCCCTAGATGCAGAGGGGTAGAGAGTGGCTGCTTCCTGCAGTTACTAACTGGCAGTTATTCAGAGTCCTTTTCTTTCTTTCTTTCTTTTTTTTTTTTTTTCTGTCTTTATTGTTCTTTAACACATATTTGAAAGATTCCTCATCTCATTTCTTCTCTGTTAAAATAACCGGCAGAATAACTTCTTTTTTGACAAGATAATGAACTATAAATTGATAATATCAAATTTCATTATACAAGCAGGATATGAGGTGTTAGGTTTATCAAGCACTCTTGAGCAGTATCATGTTAACTCAATTGATAGGTGAAAGGATTTTAATTTTATAGATAAAAAAGAATAACATATTTTATTACTACAGAAGTTACTTATATATATTTATTACTTGTCATACCTTGCAATACTTTAATGCTTAGAAAGCTCTTTCCCTTTCAGATATTTGAATAATACTCACATATTTTATTGTATTTTATAAAGTTATTTTTCATATACATGTGACCCTTCAATTCTTCGGGGATTTGCTGTTGATCAGAAATGTGACCACTATTATATCCATAATATATCCATAATAGTGGTCATGTTTCTAAAGGACCCAGCATATACTAGGAAATCAATATATGAAAAATCTTGTTTAACTACTATGGTACAATTTCTGATTTTGTAGAATACAGGGTATGTATAACTGCTAAGAAAATATTAATATAAATGTGATTGTTCTATGGTGAGGATGGAGTGGGGGGAGAAAAGATAGTAGAATGTCATACTAGTTAACAGCATGGGCCTTTGAATGCTAGAGATTATTTTAGAATGCCAGTTTTCAATCTTGCAAGATGATGGTCTTAACAGGTCATTTAAACTCTAACTCTTGGTTTCTTTAACAATAATCTGAACATTATCTCATAGAGTTTCTATTAATATTAAATGAAATTAGTGTTTAGTAGTGAAGTGGGGATATTTTAGGAACACAACAGGTGGTAGCTATCAAAATTATTTGTCATTTTTTGAACTCATTCAGCTTGATCTTTCATGTCTCTACTCAAAGTATATCATCTGTAAGAAGACCTTCCTGATATACAAACTCACTAAAACTTTACTTGGGCACATTTTCTAATCTTAATCAAAGAGGGTTCAAATTCCTCCCTCTGAGCATTTTCCACTGCTTTACTATGGCTTAATTTAGGTGCGTGAATGCTCAGTCATGTCCCAATCTACAGTCCCCTGGATTGTTTGCCCACTAAGCTCCTCTGTCCATGGATTTTTTCAGGCAAGAATACTGGAGTGGCTTGCCATTCCCTTCTCCAGAGGATCTGCCCAACTCAGAGATCTAGCCCTTATCCCCTGCTTCACCCTGCATTGTCAGGGGGATTCTTTACCTCTGAGCTACTTGGGAAGCCCACTATTGCTTAACCACTCTGCATTTCATCTGTGGAATGCCTACATTCCCAAGTAGCCTTGAGCTCCCAAGAGCTGAGAATAGCACATAGTGAATGAGGGAGGAGGAGAAAGTACTGCCTAAGATCTAGAGAGCTGTTTTATACTTTTGTTATCATTTCCTTTTCTATCAACTTCACTGTGCCAAAACTTTACTACTTTTCTTTTTTAGACCACTTTCACTTATAGGTGAGAAACTCTTCCAATTATTTCTGGAAAAATTATAAATCCATGGTCTATAGCTTTTACTTACCAGGAAAAATTAAGAAAGCAAAATAGCTGACATTTTATACAGATGTCAGTTTATAATTGTAAAAATACTGCTAAATATATAATTTTACACAAAAATAGCAACAACTGAGTCTGCAAACAAATTTTTCTACCAAGGAAATAATAAGTGATGCATGGAAATATTATTTAAATATATATTTTGTTATTTTCTGTATCAAATCACCAGTGAATCATTTATTTTTGTAAATAGAAATTGTATCTCTGAATCTCCTTCACTTGTTCCTCTCATCCCACCATCCAGTGTATTAATGTCTATGAATAAGTATATAGTGCATGTGTATGTGCTATGTCACATCGGTCTTATCCATCTTTTTTGTGACCCCATGGACTGTAGCTCACCAGGCTTCTCTGTCCGTGGAATTCTCCAGGGAAGAATACTGGAGGGGATTACCATGACCTCCTCAAGGGATCTTCCTGACCCAGGGGTTGAATCCAAGTCTCTTTAGTCTCCTGCATCAGCAAACGGGTTCTTTACCACTAGTGACACCTGTGAAGCCTCAAATATATGTTGATAAAGGTGTTATTTAAAAATATTGAGAAAAAAGAAAACTTCATTAATGAATGAATTAAATGTTTTAATATAATAAAGTATAAGTATTATTCAGTTATAGAATTAATTACATGTATTATATATATTTAGATATACCCATTCGAATGCAGAGTTCTAAAGAATAGCAAGGAGAAATAAAAAAGCCTTGCTCAGTGATCAATGGAATGAAATAGAGGAAAACAACAGAATGGGAAAGACTAGAGATCTCTTCAAGAAAATTAGAGATAACATGGGAACATTTCATACAAAGATGGGCACAATAAAGGACATAAATGGTATGGACCTAAAATAAACAAAAGATATTAAGAAGGGGTGGCAACAATACAAAGAACTATACAAAAAAAGATCTTCATGACCCAGAAAACCACGATGGTATGACCACTGACCTAGAGCCAAACATCCTAGAATGCAAAGTCTAGATGGGCCTTAGGAAGCACCACTATGAACTAAGCTAGTGGAGGTGATAGAATTCCAGTTGAGCTATTCCAAATCCTGAAGGATGATGGTGTGAAAGTGCTGCATTTAATATGCCAGCAAACTTGGAAAACTCAGCAGTGGCCACAGGACTGGAAAAGGTCAGTTTTCATTCCAATTCCAAAGAAAGGTAATGCCAAAGAATGTTCAAACTAATGTACAATTGCACTCATCTCACATGCTGGCAAAGTAATCCTCAAAATTCTCCAAATCAGCCTTCAACAGTATATGAATCATGAACTTCCAGATGCTCAAGTTAGATTTAGAAAAGACAGGAATCAGAGATCAAATTGCCAACATCTTTTGGATCTACAGCAAAGCAAGAGAATTCCACAAAAACATCTATTTCTGCTTTACTGACTATGCCAAAGCTTTTGACTGTGTGGATCACAACAAACTGTAGAAAATTTTTAAAGAGATGGGAGTACCAGATGACCTTACTTGCCTATTGAGAAATCTGTATGCAGGTCAAGAAGCAAGAGTTAGAAATGGACCTGGAACAATGGACTGGTTCCAAATTGGGAAAGGAGTATGACAAGGCTGTATATTGCCACCCTGCTTGTTTAACTTATATGCAGAGTACATGATGCAAAATTCTGGGCTGAATGAAGCATAAGCTGGAGTCAAGATTGCAGGGAGAAATATCAATAACCTCAGATATGCAGATGACACCACCCTTATGGCAGAAAGTGAAGAGGAACTAAAGAGCCTCTTGATGAAAGCGAAAGAGGAGAGTGGAAAAGTTGGCTTAAAACTCAACATTCAGAAAACTAAGATCATGGCATCCAGTTCCATCACTTCATGGCAAATAGATGGGGAATCAATGTAAGCACTGAGAGACTTTATTTTCTTGGGCTTCAAAAAAAATATCTGCAGTGGCAGATAGTGACTGAAGCAATGAAATTAAAAGACGCTTGCTTCTTGGAAGAAAAGTTATGACCAACCTAGACAGCATATTAAAAAGCAGAGACATAACTTTGCTGACAAAGGCCTGTATAGTCAAAGCTATGGGTTTTCCAGTAGTCATGTATGGGTGTGAGAGTTGGACCATAAAGAAAGCTGAGTGCTGAAGAATCGATGCCTTTGAACTGTGGTGTTGGAGAAGACTCTTGAGAGTCCCTTGGACTGCAAGAATATCAAATCAGTCAATCCTAAAGGAAATCAGTCCTGAATATTCATTAGAAGGACTGATGCTGAAGCTGAAACTCCAATTCTTTGGCTACCTAATGTGAAGAACTGACTCATTGGAAAAGACCCTGATGCTGGGAAACATTGAAGTCAGGAAGAGAAGAGTACGACAGAGAATGAGATGTTTGAATGGCATCACTGACTTGATAGACATGAGGTTGAGCAATCTCCAGGAGTTGGTGATGGACAGGGAAGCCTGGCGTGTTGTAGTCCTTGGGGTCGCAAAGAGTCAGACATGGCTGAGTGACTGAACTGAATTGCGGTTCATAAGAATAATAAAAATCTCTATGTAAATTAGAGATTTATATGTATGTAAAAACATACATTTTTAATGTATGTATGTATGTAAAAACTATGTAAATTATAGTTTTTTTTCTAGATGGGGAAAATAATCAGAAAGTTGTCAGTTACATAGTAAATTACAAATTAGGAACCTAATGAAAACTGTTTACACCTACTAAATGCTTAAAAAATACAATACTGCAGTAAATATAGTACTTTTCCTTGAAAAAACCTGATGTTTGCACATGAAAGTGGGTGTTGGAAGAGTTGCAATTTGATTACAGTGAAATGATGAAAAGACGGTTCTCTGAAATCAGATGGTAAAGTTGTAACATGGGATGTGGGTACGGGGTTCATTATAAATGCTGTAGGTAGCTGGTAGATGTCTGCAATGTGCAAAAGTGCACGTTTTATGGATGCAGTTGGGTGCAGTACTTTGTATTCACCTGGTGTTTCTGGTGGATAAAACAGTGCATGTGTGTTAGCTGCTCAGTCAAGTCCGGCTCTTTGCAACCCCATGTACTGTCGCCTGCCAGGCCCCTTTGTCTATGGAATTCTCCAGGCAAGAACACTGGAGTTGGTTGCCATTTCCTTCTTTAAAAATAGTGCATAAACAAATGCAAAATTGCTATTATGTGAAAATTACCGCATTGGAATATATTTGTGTCTAGAAAACAAGCTTTATAGCAGAATTCACTGTATTTCAAATTCACTAACTCACTATTATTGTCATTGTTTCAAAAAATGATAGGGGGCTTAAAATTACAACCAGAAATATCATAAATGTTTTCTACACCAAGAATACCCAATCAAGAATCACCTCAACTCAGATATAAGAATCTGTGGAGAAAATTGGTGGTGATTAAAAGTATTATAACAAAAATGAAGAAAAATAAATCATACTGTCTAGAAAATAATGTGTATTTAATTAAGCCATTATTGTAGATATATTACACAAAGTAGTAATAACTTGGTACTAATTTAATTTGGAAAAAAAAAATAGAAGGCCTTGTCCATTTCAGTTCATCAAAGACAATTCATCTAAGATTGAAAAGTGATTCAATATCCACAAAAGGAGGCTTCCTCGGTAGCTCAGCTGGTAAAGAATCTGCCTGCAATGCAGGAGACCCCTCTTTGATTCCTTGGTCTGGAAGATCCCCTCAGGAAGGATAGCAGCTATCCATTCCAGTATTCATGGGCTTCCCTAGTGGCTCAGATGTAAAGAATCTGCCTACAATGTGGGAGACCTGGGTTCCATCCCTGGTTTGGGAAGATGCCATGGAGGAGGGCATGGCAACCCACTCCAGTATTCTTGTCCAGAGAATCCCCAGGAACAAAGGATCCTGGTGATCCTGGTGGGCTCATGGACAGAGGTCCATGGAGTCGCAAAGAGTCAGACATGACTGAGCAACTAAGCACACACACATACCCAAAGGTAGCTTCTGTGTTGATATAATTTGGTTAAGGGAAGAGATTATACCTGTAATATCAAAAAGCTGATGATTATAAGATCTCAAGTATTGCAGATTCTAAGTTTGTATCTACATTTTTGAACTTCAGATTGCTTTATTAATCATTCATATAAAATTTGTTGAAAATAGAAAATGTTCAAAGAAACAAGGGTACTATAAAACATTTGAATCATCTATGGAGTTCAGGGAGTGTTTATAAGCAACATTTTTTAAATCAAATTTCAAAACATATAATTATTTCCATAACAATTCTTTTACTTTTTTTTAAATTTATACTAACTCTAGAACTCCACTTTCAGAATCAGTAAAAGGTAAACCATATTTTTCCATTTCAAGCAATAAATATTCTTAGAAATTGTGTAAGATAATTGAAATCAACTTTATATTTTTAAAAATTAAAAAAAATAGTTAAAACTTTTGAAACCATATAAAGTGCATTTTTCTTGGGATTTCTAATCGGAAAATATTTTATTATTTCCATATAATTCATAATCTGTACCTCCCTCCATATTCTTTCTTGGTATCTGAATTCAGTATTTCATTTAAATCTTTCCCAAACTACAATTTTGTTTCAAAATATTGGTCATATGTAATTAAAAATATCAATGGATGATGTTTCTAAGAAATGTTACCAGGAAAGGTGAAGCTGAGAAATCTGGGTCAAATTTTGGTTCAATTTTTTTCTAATCCATTTCACATTTAACCCAGTTGCCTATTTTACTTTTTTGCACATTTTGCATTCATAAGCATGCACATACAGACACACATTTACAAAAGCTGACACACAAACACAACTCAGTCTTCAGGACTAAGAATGAATTTTCACATCAGTAGGCCCAGTCTCCTCAATATGTAAGGGCACAGTTAAGTTTCTCAGGCTATTTTTTTTCAAGCTGTGCATTCTCCCCACACTGTCTGCTATTTTAAATTTTATTCTGAGCAATGGTGACTGAACAGTATAGAGAGGGTAACCAAAACTCTCTTAAGGAAACTGAATAAAATATTTGATAATAAAATTAAATAATGGAAAGTGATAACCAACAGTACCTTCTCCATATGCCCATCATTATGATTTTGTAACCTATCTGGAAAGACAATAATAAAAAATAATTGGGGCATACTTTAAAGCAGATATAGAAAGTTTTAAAGACAAAACACAAACTTTCATAAATATCAATAGATATTTACTATTCTTGAGTCCATATTTCACTAGCTTAGCAATTATATCGAGGAAAGAGATGTCCCTCTCTCTGCATGGTGAGCAACTGGAGTTCATTTTCTGTGAATAGGAACTCTAAAATATCAATAGAAGGACAATTGAGAGAGGAGGCTGGGCCCTGCCCAGATAAGAGACCACATATTTCTCACTCTCGAAGTCAAAGGAACTTTCCCAACTAGAAAGCTCATTAGAGTTCCAAAGGAGAGTGATGTCAAGTTTACCCATGGAGCTCTTTTCTGGAATCCATCATGATTGACAGATGTGCACACACACACCTGGGAGGATCCTAAGATATACTAAACACGGACTCAGAATCAGATCAAAATGATGGGCCAAAGGAAACCCAGAAGAAATGCCCCATAAAAGTGTTTTAAACTAACTATTATGAGAGTGCTACTCTCTCTCTGAGTCCACCCATGTGTCTGTCTATAGATATTATACCTTTTCTCCTAATAAACACTTATTTCCCTACTTGCTGTCTTTGTGGAAATTCTTTTCTGCAAAGCCAAAGGGACAGGGCCTTGTCACTGACCACTGGCCTAGTGGTTAGGACTGATTCTCTCACTGCCATGATCTGACCTCAATATCTGGCTGGGAACTGAAATCCAGTGACTTCAAGCCACTAGAGTTCAGGTTCACCCCAGAATAATATTGCTGCAATATCCAATACATAGATTCTTGAATTAATTTATAATTAATATCTTTGTGTGTATGTGTATGGTTGGGGGGTGGTAATCTTCACCTTTATTTCTATTGCCTACTGGAGTCTCTGACACTTTGTGGGAGATGATTGTTAGTGAGTGTTTATTGAATGTTAATGAATGTTTGTTGAATAAATGAATGACAAAGTCAACTATGTACAGTGGAGGACATAATGTAATAAGGTCAGAAGACTTAGGTAACACTTCAAGAAGTATATCAAGAGAAATTATATCAAGGAAAAAGAGGGCTTCCCCCAAAAAACAAACAAACAAACAAACAAAAAAAACAAACAGAAGACGATGGTGCTCGTGGTAAAGAACCCATTTGTCAATGCAGGAGATTATAAAAGACACAGGTTCAATCCCTGGGTCAGGAAGATCCCCTGGAAGAGGGTGGCAACCCACTCCAGTATTCTTGCCTGGAGAATCCCCATGGACAGAGGAGCGTGGCGGACTACAGTCCATGGGGTCACAAAGAGTCACACTCAACTGAAGCGACTTAGCACAACAATGCCTGGTAGTCCAGTAAATAAGAATCTGCCGGCTAATCCTGGAGACATGGGTTCAATCCCTGGTCCAGGAAGATTCCACGTGCCACAGGTCAGCTAGGCCTACGTGCCACAACTACCAAAGCCCATGGACCTAACGCTTGTGCTTCACAGCAAGAGAAGAGACTGCAATAAGAAGCCTGTACACTGAAACTAGAGAGTTGTCTCCACTCTCTGCAACTAGAGAAAGCCCTTGTGCAGCAACAAAGACCCAGTACAGCCCAAAATATAAAGAAAGAAAATTTTAAAAAACAAGAGGAGAGGCAATCTTGCTACATTTGGGAACAGTATATAACAGCACTTAGGACAGAGCCTGAAACAGAGCAGGGCTCAGGTAATTTGTACTGATTGAACCCAGAGCTTTGTGCTTTATTCCACTTGATTGCCTGTAGTACAACAAAATACCTCATTCCTAGTGTGTGACTGTGTGCACACATACTCATGCACGCATGTGTGAAATGGACGGGTGATAGAATTATATCTCCAGGGCTGTGTGTGTGTGCATACAGAACAGTGCTGCAATTTGCGAGAAGGATACACTCATAATTATTTTCTTTTTCTGCATTGACCTTCTGTCTCCAAACTAATGATTTTTCTATTGAACAAGTACACATTAGGGGCATAAATTGTGGTCATGTTGTATGTTTGCTACAAAGGATACTTTTAAAAATATCACTGCAGTGTTAACTCTAAGGATCCAAGGCTCTTCCTTGTTAAATATTATCTTGCTATTCAAAACGGACCAAATGAATGATCATTGATGTGCTTATATAACAGAAATAGCCTGTCTACTCCCTGTAAAATTTAGAATATACTGAAAGCCTAAAAATGTGACACTTTTTTTTTACCTGACAATCAGTTATACAAATAGTCATAAAATTGCAATTATTGTTCCTTCCTTGACAATAACACATGGGCTTGCCCATAACACAGGTTTTTTCATGGCAATCAGCATCCTGGGGCTGTAATCAGGACCAAGTAAGTGCTCCCTGAATTGACATTTTGGATAACTTCAACTCCAAGAATCAAAGTCAGAATTTATTGCAAGTGCCATGTAGAGCTCCCTTTAACTTCAAATGCAACCAAAGTTGAATTCTCTTATGTGAGGCAGATAAACACCTTGAAGAAGTGAGTTCACCTTCAACATTACTAATCAAAAGCTTTAGTACAACCTCAAACATAGAAGTCAAAATAGGGTTGATTGCACAGCTGTTTACCTGCGGTCAAATAAGAGTACCTATTTCCACACATTTATTTAGAACACACATTGCACCACTGCTTTAATGCAATTAATGATGTAATAATGATAATTCCTTAGAACACATAAAGTTATACATGTGTAGGAACCTGCATGTGTGTGTCCATATGTGTAAGATTTTTAGTATCCGCATCCATCCTGATAGCAAATGAAGACAGGCATTTTTATTCCTATTTCAAAGGCAAGAAAATTGAAGCTAAGGGTCAAGAAATGATTTAATTGGTCACATGAGGAGTTTATGCCAGAGAAGAAATACAACCCTATCATTAGAATATGGGCCCACTTATGTAAAATCTGTTTCTCACAGCTCACCAGTCATTTGTTTTCTTTTTTTCAGATCATGTCTGGATTTCAAAGAACATGCAATGCTACATCTCATTCAAATAACTGGCTCTTTAAATTGGAGATCTGGAAGCAAATTAAAACCTAGAATTTTGATTGAAATTTGAGGGAGTTTTGCTAGCCAGTATAGTTTTACATGTCCCCACAGAAAAGACTAATTACTAAAGCAAATCAATTGTTTTATTTCATAGATTTCAAAAATTAGGTAACTGTAGACTATTTGTGTTTCCGTTAACTGCAGAATTTTTATCCATGGGGTAACCATATTCTTAGTGCATTACAAATATCTTATGGGACAAATAAGTCTCATTACTGCTTCATTATGGTCTGAAAATGGTTTAATAGGCTATGGTAGTCATGATTCCATAGAATTTAATTAATTTTTAATAAAGACCATTAGCTTAAGCATAGATTTCTCCATCCCTCTAAAGCTTTCATGTAAATAATCCTCTAAACACTATTTTTAAAACTTGTGTCTTGATTTGGAGGTTAAAATGTATTTATGATAAATAGATTTTAAGTGTCAATGTACTTTATGGGCAAAGATACGCTACACAGAATGCAGGCATAGTGCATCATCAACAGAAGCTTTAGTGACAGAGAGCTGAATGTTTCTAAATGCTGTCACCACTGACAACATTTTTCAGTTGAATCCGGTTTTGACATGATTTATCCTCTACAAAGAGATCACAGGAGACACCCAGTTGTTCTCAATAAGACTGAACATATTTACTATTCATAAAAGTGACTTCAAATAAGATTGAACATATTTGTCTCATTCTACAGGGAAAATATGATGGGCATTGTTAATATAAATAACTCTGAGCACCAGTTTGGAAGTTTTGTTTTTGTTTCCTGGTAATATTTTATGAAAATCAGAGAAAGAAGATGTTGTCAGCAATTTAAACCCTGAATTTATTCCATTAATTGAATAAATTAAATGAACAAAAGCTAACATTTTAGAGTCTTGCACATACAGGGCAAGCAAGAAATACTGACTGAATGAATGAATTGGTTGAAATGAATCTTATGAGTGATTTTGCTTTTATTCGACTTGTAGAAATAATTGGAAGTTTTAGTTGAAACAAGTATTATTTTTAAAAAGAAGAAGATATGCAGGAAAGTAGAAAATAATACTTGTTTTATGTTCAAAAAAAGTAATTTCCCTCCTGCATATATCCCAGTATTGGGCAATTGCTCCAGGTGATTCTTTTTTTCAGATACAAAGGGCAATTAAATCTCGTGTAATTTATTGGAATGAGAATGATCAGCTATAGATCAATCTCAGTTGTATATTTCACATAATTCAAGTTAATAGAACATAAAACTGATATATTATTTAAACTGTATCCCAAATGCAAAATTGTATATTAAATATGTATTCATTTTGACTGTAGGCATATTGGTTATCTTAAGTGGTTTATATCTGAATTCTTAATGTATGACTTTAAAAATTTTATTCTCCTAGTCAGGGTATTAACAAGCTATAAAACATAGCTTATTTTATTGAGGGTTTATTTACAAATCTGACAATATCTTCTTATGATACTATGGAAAATCATCAGAAGAAAACTGACTCAGTGGTATGAATGGTTACTCCTGAGAAAAGGCCCTAGTTTCAAGATATTAGTTTTTGGTGTTGCACATGTCTAATCTGACTCAATAAATAATAAGATATTTTCAAAAGTTATCTTTAAATATTTATATGTTTGAAATTATTACATGAGTCAAAAATTACCATAAATCCAAAGTCATTATATGAGGAGAATATTGTAAATAGAAAGCAGTATAGTAAAACTTGGAAGTAGGCATAATTTCCATCCATGAAAAAAATTTTTTTTAATTTTATTTTATTTTTTAACTTTACAATATTGTATTGGTTTTGCCATATATCAACATGAAAAATTTTAACAGTTTTCGATAACTGTGAAATTAAAATAAAACAATGTATCTATATAAACAACAATTCTTGGAAAAGAGGGGAGACGAGAGACATAGAATTCTAAATGTGTATGTTTCAATGTTTTTGGAAGGGTTCATGATTGGTGACTGTACCCTTTGGACTTTAGAAGAGTGCTCACCAACTAGGGTTTGACTTGAAGGTGAACTATCAGAACATGATCAGGAAATGAATGTTCTTGGAACAGGATATAATCATAGTTTCCATCATATATATTCCTTAAGACAGTCATGTCAGTCTGTTTCTCTTTCTTTAGGGTTCCAAACATAATTGACTCTTCTCTACAGAACTCCCAGAATAAGTGAGACCCTCTCCTTTTCAACAATTGCCAAGTAGAACACGCTAGAACACTAGCAGGACATTCCCTTTGTCCTGAAATACTGCATGAGTTCTATCCCACCAGATAACCTTTGTTTTTCTAATATATAAATATTTCAGTGTTCAGGGATTTTATTTAACAGGTTAATTCAACCTCTATTCAGTACAGATATATGTATGCATGGGCATATTCACTGATTATACACGTATCTTCAATTTCTTAACACACTCTTGTTTTGTATTGGACTGTATATTCTCACTGATGTTGTCTTACTCAAAATAAATCTGTGGGTCTGTGAAAGACTAAATGACATTTCCAAATTATACTGCCAAAAAATAAGTAAAATCAGGAGCCAGACCTTAGTTTGCTGACTCCAGGTCTTTCCACTAAGGAGCACACTCCATATCCTGGAGATATACCATATATATTTATTGAAATATAGTTGATTTACAATGTTGTGTTAATTTCTGCTATGTAGAACATCGACTCAGTTATACATATACATTCTTTTCTATTTGTTTCCATTCCAGGATATTTAATGTAGTTCCCTGGTCTATACAGCAGGACCGTGTTCATATATTCTGTATGTAATGGCTTGCATCTGTGAACCTGAAAGTCCCAGTCCATTTCTCCCCTACCTTCCCCCACCTTGGTAATCACAAGTCTGATCTCTATGTCAGTGAATCTACCTCTATTTTGTAGATAGGTTAATTTGCCCCATATTGTAGATTCCATGTTTAAGTGATATCATATGGTATTTGTCTTTCTCTTTCTGACTTACTTCACTTAGTATGATGATCTTTAATTGCATCTATGTTGCTGCAATGGTATTATTTCTTTCTTTCTTTCTTTCTTTTTTTAAATAGGTGAATAGTATCTGTTGCTGGAGAAGGAAATAGCAACTCACTCCAGTATTCTTGCCTGGATAATTCCATGGACACAGGAGCCTGGTGGTCACAGAGAGTCAGACATGAATGAGTGACTACACAGTAGCAATCCATTGTATATATGCACCACGTCTTCCTTATCCATTCACCTGTTGAGGGACAATCATGTTGTTTCCACATCTTGGCTACTGTGAGTAGTGCTGCTATGAACATATGAGTTGCACGCACTTTTTGTATTAATTGTGTTCTAGATACATGCCCAGGAGTTGGACTGATGAATTATATGTTAATTCTATTTTAGGATTTCTGAGGAACTCTCATACTGTTTTCCATAGTGGCTACACCAACTTCCAGTGTAGGAAGATTTCCTTTTCTGCACATCCTCTCCAGCACCTGTGGTTATATTTGTAGACCGTTTAGTGATTCTGACTCGTGTTAGGTGGTACACTATGGCAGTTTTTATTTGCACTTCTCTAATAATTAGCAGTACTGAACATTTTTTCATGTGTCTATTGCCCATCTGTATATCTTCTTTGGAGAAAAGTCTAGGTCTTCTACCCATTTCTCAATTGAGTTGTTTGTGTTTTGTTGTTAAGTTGTATGAGTTGTTTATATATTTTGGAAATTAAGCACTTTTTACTTATATCATTTTCAAATATTTTCTCCCATTTTGTAGGCTGCTTTTTTTTTTTTTTCCTTGCTTTATAATGGTTTCCTTTGCTATGCAAAAGCTGGTAAATTTGATTAGGTCCTATTGGTTTAATTTTTTATTCTATATCTATTGCCTTGGCAGACAGACCTAAAAAAAAAATTGGTATAATTTATGTCAGAGTATCCTTTGTCTATGATTTCTTCTAGGAGTTTTATAGTGTCTTCTTTTATATTTAAGTCTTTAAGCCATTTTGAGTTTATTTTTGTGTATGTTGTGGGGCTGTACTCTAACTATAATCTAACTTCATTGAATTTGCATGGGCTGTCCAACTTTCCCAGCACAACTTTCTGAAGAAACCATTTTTTCCCCCTTGTATATTCCTGCCTTCTTTGTGGAAGATTAATTGACCAAAGGTTTGTGGGTTTATTTCTTGATTCTACATTCTGTTGTATTAATGTCTATTTCTGTGTCATTACCATGCTGTTTTGATCACTCTAGGTTTGCAGTGTTTTCTAAGTCTTGGAGGGCTATGCCTCCTGCTTTGTTCTTTTTGTTCAGGATTGTTTTGGCAATTCTGGGTCTTTTATGTTTCCATCTGTATTTTAGAATTACTGGTACTAGTTCTGTGGAAAATGTCATGGGCAATTTTATAGGGATTACATTAAAACTATAGATTGCTTTGGATAGTATTGCCATCTAAACAACATTATTTCAATCTGAGAGCATGAAATATCATTTTATTTCTTTTAATCATCTTTAATGTCCCTTATTGATGTTTTATGGTTCTCAGCATATAAGTCTTTCACCTTCTTACTCAGGTTTATTTCTTTTTTTAATTTTTTTTAAATTTTATTTTATTTTTAAACTTTACAATATTGTATTAGTTTTGCCAAATATCAAAATGAATCCGCCACAGGTATACATGTGTTCCCCATCCTGAACCCTCCTCCCTCCTCCCTCCCCATACCTTCCCTCTGGGTCGTCCCAGTGCACCAGCCCCAAGCATCCAGTATCGTGCATCGAACCTGGACTGGCGACTCGTTTCATACATGAGTTTATTTCTAAGTATTTTAATTTTTGGTGCAATTTAAAAAATTTGTTTATAGTCTTTTTCTGCTATTTCATGGTTAGTATAAAGAAATTCACTGATTTCTTTATATTAATCTCATATCCTATCTTTCTGAATTCATTTATCAGTTCTAGTACTTTCTGTGTGGAATCCCTAGGGTTTCTATATAGAGTATCATGTCATCTGCATATAGTGACAATTTTACTTCTGCCCTTCCAATTGGAAACACTTTCTCTTGTCTGACTGCTGTGGCTACTTCTTCCCTCTTCTTCAGTCTTTTTTTTTAATTTAAATTTATTTATTTTAATTGGAGGCTAATTACTTTACAATATTGTATTGGTTTTGCCATACATCAACATGAATCCACCATGGGTGTACACGTGTTCCCAGTCCTGAACTTCCCTCCCACCTCCCTCCCCATACCATCCCTCTGGTTCATCCCAGTGCACCAGCCCCAAGCATCCTGTATCCTGTATCAAACCTGGACTGGTGATCCATTTCTTATATGATATTATACATGTTTCAATGCCATTCTCCCAAATCATCCCACCCTCTCCCTCTCCCACAGAATCCAAAATACTGTTCTATACATCTATGTCTCAATTGTTTCTTCAGTCTTTTGGAAGAGTTTGAGAGGGATTAGCAAAATTTATTCTTTATATTTTGTATGAAGATAAGTTTTTAGACCAAAAACATTTTGCATGTTAAATCTGTTCTAGCTATTGATTGATGTACTCTTACAACATTTTTTCCTGGCGATATCCCTGTCCTATTTACCTCTGGAAAAAAGAGATTTATGTTTTTTTCCTAAAGCAATCATTAAATTATGCCCCATCAAAATTACTTAGCTTCTGAGTGTATAATACTGCATAATTTATCCTATGGATGGGAGTTACAAATAAACTCCACTTGCTTGCTTAGAACATCTGTGCTGCAGTTGCATGGAGAAAACAACACCAGTGCTATTCAATAGCACATACATAAAAAATTGGAAAGTTGTATCAAAGGTAAGAAACATTTTAAAGAGATGAGAAAATTAAATTTAAAGCAACAGATATTTGTTTCCTTTTTATGGTAAAACACATAACACAAGGTGGCAAAAGACATGTTCTAGACACAATGTCGTTTGCTAGGAGGTGTGAATAAACAAAAGCAAGATAGGTATGTTTCTTTCAAGAATAATATAGTGTATCCATATATAGAATATAAAATATAAATAATAGCTACATTCATCAAAATGGATATATAAATGATAACTGCAAGCAAATATTAGGAGTTATCCAGGATATTGGGAATGTATTTCCTCTCATCTCTAAAGTAATCATGTAAGGTAATCATTGGTTTGTTCATTTTAAAGATGATGAAACAGAGGCTCAGAGAGAATAAATTACTTTTCTGAAGCCACAGCCATTAACTCTTTCCACTGTGTCATGCTACTTTTCATATACAAATGTAGTTATTGAAAGTCATGATTTGATTGCAGTAGCCCACAAATAGTATATTGGAATAGTTCAAAGAGAAAGAGATGACAAAAGAAATTAAAAACTTTAGCTTTCGTGTATCAGTAAGTTATTCTTATTGAGTATTGGATTCTTCTGCCCTACTCACCAATGCTTTCTCTTTGTCATCCACTGAGAATGACCATTTTTAATATCCCCAAAGAGAATACATTATAAATATGAGTACTAAAAGATGTTGAGGCAACATAAAGATTGAGAATGGCAGCTACAGATAAAAAGCTATAGACTTAAGCAGCAATCTTACTCCTGGGCATATACCTAGAGAAAAACCATAATTCAAAAAGATAACATGTACCTCAGTGTTCATAGCAGCCCTATTTAGAGTAGCCAGGACATGGAAGCAACCTAAATGTCCACTGACAAAGAAATGGACAAAGAAGTGATAGATATATACAATGCAGTGTTACTTATCAATCGAAGGGGGGAAAATGGGTCATTTGCAGATGTGAGTGAATCTAGAGCGTGTCATACAAAGTGAAGTAAATCATAAAGACAAAAACAAACATCATATATTAATTCATGAATGTGAAATCTAGAAAAATGGTATAGATGATCTTATCTGCAAAGCAAAAATAGAGACACAGAGGTAGGGAACAAATATATTGATAATGAGGGTGAAAGGAGGGTGATGGGAGGAAATGGGAGATCGGGATTTACACATACAGTACTGATGAAAAGTCAAAGTTAAAGTCGCTCAGTCATGTCTGACTCTTTGTGACCCCAAGGTCTACACAGTCCTTGGAATTCTCCAGGCCAGAATATTGGAGTGGGTAGCCTTTTCCTTCTCTGGGGATCTTCCCAACCCAGGGATCAAACGAGGTCTCCTGCATTGCAGGTGGATTCTTGACCAGCTGGGCCACAAGAGAAGCCCAAGAATCCTGGATTGATACTATGTATAAAAGAGATAACTAATGAAAACATACTCTGTAATACAGGGAACTTTACTAAATGCACTCTGGTGACTTGAATGCGAAGGAAATCCCAAAGGGAGAGGATATATGTATATGAATGGCTGATATATTTTACTGTACAGTAGAAACTAAGACAATATTGTAAAGCAACTATACTCCAGTACATATTAATTTTAAAAAAGAAGTATTGAGTAGAGAACAATTAATTTTGAAAATCAAATAGGTTTCCATGAGTCATTACACTTGCATGGCTCTTAAATAAACTCTGATAAGCCCAAAGCATTAATATTATTGATTTTATTTACATATGGTTATCAAGTGCCTTAAACAAAGAATTATTCCTTTGGGTCAATCACCCCTAGAAACCAGCTACATCTAGCAGTCAATCAAGCATACAGCTGGAGAGAGCAGTTCACCAATGTTTGGCAGGACTGAAGGGATGTGAACAACAGTGAACCATCTTGACAGGCATACTACTGTTCCTGGATTTGTTTTCAAGTGGTGCTATCAGAGGAACTGAGCATTTTGAGTGTGTAGAGTCTATGTCAGTAAAACCATAAGTAAAACTACAAATGCTCAGCTAGCAGAGGAAATGCCACCTATAATGCATCATAAACATTTATTCACACAATGACTATATGAATAAATGCTTCAAGAATGTGAAACAAATTTCAGTTGTTGATGATAACTGTGTCTAATGCTGACACACACACATATAATATTTTTACTAATTATGTCATAATTGCTAATATGTATAATATTATCAGTAGATAGATAGTAGAGAGCTTTTCAAAGCTGTTTATGCTTTGATTTGCTTTTATTTTAGTTTGCATATAGTTTCTTCACAGAGAAGGATTGGGACCACAAAGCCCTCATCTCTTAACACCAAACTTACTTCTGTTTTGGATGAATGTTTCACAAACTAGGGACGACAGTCTCTGATGAGTCTTTTGCAAACGTGGGTGTGCCCACAGGAAAGCTTGTCCGTCAGTACTTTTTGGTGGATTCGCAGAGCTGCCCATATATTCGTGTACCTGATCCTTCCCAAGGGGAAGGGCTTTTATTATTTTCTCCCACGAAAAGTGCATGGGTTTTGTTGAGATCATCAGATCAGATCAGATCAGTTAACTCAGTCATGTCCGACTCTTTGTGACCCCATGAATCACAGCACGCCAGGCCTCCCTGTCCATCACCAACTCCCGGAGTTCACTCAGACTCACATCCATTGAGTCAGTGATGCCATCCAGCCATCTCATCTTCTGTCGTCCCCTTCTTCTCCTGCCTGCAATCTCTCCCAGCATCAGAGTCTTTTCCAATGAGTCAACTCTTGGCATGAGGTGGCCAAAGTACTGGAGTTTCAGCTTTAGCATTATTCCTTCCAAAGAAATCCCAGGGCTGATCTCCTTCAGAATGGACTGGTTGGATCTCCTTGCAGTCCAAGGGACTCTCAAGAGTCTTTTCCAACACCACATTTCAAAAGCATCAATTCTTTGGCGCTCAGCCTTCTTCACAGTCCAACTCTCACAACCATACACGACCACAGGAAAAACCATAGCCTTGACTAGACGGACCTTTGTTGGCAAAGTAGTCTCTGCTTTTGAATATGCTATCTAGGTTGGTCATAAATTTCCTTCCAAGGAGTAAGCGTCTTTTAATTTCATGGCTGCAGTCACCATCTGCAGTGATTTTGGAGCCCAGAAAAATAAAGTCTGACACTGTTTCCACTGTTTCCCCATCTATTTCCCATGAAGTGGTGGGACCGGATGCCATGATCTTCGTTTTCTGAATGTTGAGCTTTAAGCCAACTTTTTCACTCTCCTCTTTCATTTTCATCAAGAGGTTTTTGAGTTCCTCTTCACTTTCTGCCATAAGGGTGGTGTCATCTGCATATCTGAGGTTATTGATGTTTCTCCCGGCAATCTTGATTCCAGCTTGTGTTTCTTCCAGTCCAGTGTTTCCCATGATGTACTCTGCATATAAGTTAAATAAACAGGGTGACAATATACAGCCTTGACATACTCCTTTTCCTATTTGGAACCAGTCTGTTGTTCCATGTCCAGTTCTAACTGTTGCTTCCTGACCTGCATACAAATTTCTCAAGAGGCAGATCAGGTGGTCTGGTATTCCCATCTCTTGAAGAATTTTCCACAGTTTTTTGTGATCCACACAGTCAAAGGCTTTGGCATAGTCAATAAAGCAGAAATAGATGTTTTTTCTGGAATTCTCTTGCTTTTTCCATGATCCAGCAGATGTTCGCAATTTGATCTCTGTTTCCTCTGCCTTTTCTAAAACCAGCTTGAACATCAGGAAGTTCACGGTTCACGTATTGCTGAAGCCTGGCTTGGAGAATTTTGAGCATTACTTTACTAGCGTGTGAGATGAGTGCACTCGTGCAGTAGTTTGAGCATTCTTTGCATTGCCTTTCTTTGGGATTGGAATGAAAACTGACCTTTTCCAGTCCTGTGGCCACTGCTGAGTTTTCCAAATTTGCTGGCATATTGAGTGCAGCACTTTCACAGCATCATCTTTCAGGATTTGGAATAGCTCAACTGGAATTATATTACCTCCACTAGCTTTGTTCGTAGTGATGCTTTCTAAGGCCCACTTGACTTCACATTCCAGGATGTCTGGCTCTAGGTCAGTGATCATACCATCGTGATTATCTGGGTCGTGAAGATCTTTTTTGTACAGTTCTTCTGTGTATTCTTGCCATCTCTTCTTAATATCTTCTGCTTCTGTTAGGTCCATATCATTTATGTCCTTTATCGAGCTCATCTTTGCATGAAGTGTTCCTTTGGTATCTTTAATTGTCTTGAAGAGATCCCTGCTGCTGCTGCTAAGTTGCTTCAGTGGTGTCTGACTCTGTGCGACCTGTGAGATGGCAGCCAAGCAGGCTCCCTTGTCCCCGGGATTCTCCAGCAAGAACACTGGAATGGGTTGCCATTTCCTTCTCTAATGCATGAAAGTGGAAAGTGAAAGTGAAGTCGCTCAGTCATGTCCAACTCTGAGCGACCCATAGACTGCAGCCTACCAGGCTCCTCTGCCCATGGGATTTTCCAGGCAAGAGTACTGGAGTGGGGTGCCATTGCCTTCTCCGGAAGAGATCCCTAGTATTTCCCATTCTGTTGTTTTCCTCTGTTTCTTTGCATTGATCGCTGAAGAAGGCTTTCTTATCTCTTCTTGCTATTCTTTGGAATTCTGCATTCAGATGTTTATATCTTTCCTTTTCTCCTTTGCTTTTTGCTTCTCTTCTTTTCACAGCTATTTGTAAGGCCTCCCCAGAGATCATAGCAGTTTCTTTATAATTCTCATTCTGTGAAACTCTTTAGTTAACACCAGATTAAGAGAAAAATTTACAAAATCCTTTTTAAATAAAAGCATATGAAATTTTACTGACTGAAGTGGAGCAATCCAGTGAGGGGAAAATGAAAAAAGTGAAGAACGAAACAAGCAAGGATCAAGAAATACAAAGAGGACAAATAATGATTGTAGTGAGTAAATTATTGTAAATAAAAATAACTGGTAGTAGATACAGAGAAGGATGATAAATATTGCTAAGATAATAAAAGGTCTAAGTCATGCATATTTGGTGAAATATTTCATTAACAAAATGGGAAATGCATATGTTTTAAAAGATGGCTAACACATGTCTCTGTGAGAGAAGGACAGTGTCTTCTCTTAGAAATTTTCTGTCTTCTGTTTTCTTCTCTTTTGTGTGTGTGTGTGTGTGTGTGTGTGTGTGTGTGTCTTGGACTGCAAGGAGATTTAACCAGTCCATACTAAGGGAAATCAGTACTGAATATTCAATGGAAGGACTGATGCTGAAGCTGAAACTCCAATACTTTGGCCACCTGATCCGAACAACTGACTCAATGGAAAAGACACTGATGCTGGGCAAGTTTGAAGGCGGGAGGAGAAGGGGACGACAGAGGATGAGATGGCTAGATAGCATCACAGAGTTGCTGGGCAGGAGTTTGAGCAAGCTTCGGGAGTTGGTGATGGACAAGGAAGCCTGGCGTGTTGCAGTCCATGGGGTCACAAGGACTCAGACAGGACTGAGTGACTGACCTGACTGATCGTGGTCTGCGTGCACTCTGTTGTGTTCAACTCTTTGTGACTCCATGAACTGTAGCCCACCAGGCTGCTCTGTCCATTCAATTTCCCAGGCAAGAATACTGGAGTGGGTAGCCATTCCCTTCATCAGTGAATGTTTCCAACCCAGGATCAACCTGCATCTTCTCTTAGAAGAAAACAATCCATACTGTATTGTTACTTTGAGAAGGGGTAGACCTCCTTGTAGGTGTCAGATGAACAAAAGTGTAAAAAAAAAAAAAGAAAAAAAGATCTGTATTTATCTGCATAATTAAAAAAAATCTCATTTCTGTGGAACATTCAAAGGTATTGAGAAGATAGAAACAAATAAACAACAACAACAGAAAAAACGGCTCAAAGAGTGAGGGAGATGCGGCTCCTTTGAAATAAAATTGCAGTTGAAATTTCTAGTGAGACAGATTAATGAAGAATTTGGAATATTTATTTTTCTGTTTCAAGTTGATTTCTTTTTACATGAGTCATAATTACCTCCCACACTTCCTCAACCTTCAAAAAATTCTAGTTCCTCCAGGATCCTATGTCCGCAGATTTTGGGTAATGAAGAAGTGGTGATTTTGTTCTCCAGTAGAAGTAGACTGAAGACAGTAGCCCTAAGAACTAAAATTGGAGTTAGGACCTAGAAATCAGAGAAGAGGCTTCTTCCCTGCTTCTATTTGAAACTTCAGAAGAATACCGGGGACAGCAGTTTTCTTCCCACTCTGCAGGGAATGGCAGCTTTAGCCATTTATCTCACATTTAAAAGACAGGCTTATTGAAAAAGGTTGGAAGAAGTAGGCACATAAGATCAAAGGAAAAGAAAATGAGAGAAAGGAAAAAAAAAAAAACAGAAAAAAAATGAATATTAAAGACCATAATTTAATTATTCTTTTCTGATCCAGAGGTTCAACCTGTCTAAATTCAATAAGTGAAAGAGAAGAACATTTTGGAAAAATAAAATAATTATGTTAAATTATGGTAATAACATACAATGAGAGTTACATAGAAACTCGGGTTATTTTGGAAAGCATACTTCATGAATCATATTTCTATAAATACAGTGTTGTCATGTACTTGTTACACGACACGCGAATCATTTGTGCATTTTTGTGCATAGTTGCTCAGCATTGTCTGACTCTTTGCAACCTCCCGGACTGTAGCCAGCCAGTTTCCTCTGTCCATAGGATTTTCCCAGCAAGTATACCAAAGCAGTTGCCATATCCTCCTCCCCGGGATCTTCCTGATCCAGGGATCGAACCTGTGTATCCTTCAGTTCCTGCATTGGCAGGTGGATTCTTTACCACTGAGACACCTGGGAATCCTGCTAGAATCATTATGGAAGACATAAAGATGAGTAATGGAAATTATCAAGGAGTTTCAATTTTAGGAATTCATTTTTCAACTATATACATGTAAAACATGTTTTCATTTCTCAGGAATAATTTTCTCTGTTATTTTGCAACTCACTAATGATTTTTTTTTATGGTGATGCCCTCAAATACTTGGTCTTCTAACAGCAGTTACAATAGTTTTCTAACAGCAGCTACTTATTCATTCCTGAGATACAATCTCATTCCTGAGATTCCTTTGAAAAGGATCATAAACTAGAAGGTTACCTGACTGACAGGAATAGAAAAAAATAATAATAAAAAGGTGTTTATAGAAGACCAAAGATGGAGCATATGTTAGGAAATATAATAAAAATAATAATAATTACAAAAATTAAATTTGTAATTTTTTTACATATTACATGATGCTCAGTCATGTCCAACTCTTTGTGACCCCATGGATTATACAGCCCATGGAGTTTTCCAGGCCAGAATACTGGAGTGGGTATCCTTTCCCTTCTCCAGGAGGATCTTCCTAACCCAGGGATTGAACCCAGGACTCCCACATTGCAGGCGGATTCTTTACCAGCTGAGCCACAAAGAAAGCCCAAGAATAGTGGAGTGGGTAGCCTATGCTCTCTCCAGTGGATTTCCCTAACCCAGGAATCGAACTGGGGTCTCCTGCATTGTAGACAGATTCTTTACCAACTGAACTATCAGGGAAGCCCAATAATTACCACAAAAATCAAATTTCTAATAAAAATAGATCATTTTTCTACCAAATTTTTATAAACTTAATTTATAGTTAAAGTTAGATATTTCCTCAGTAAAGATATTAGAAACATATTTCCAAGAATAAGGCACTATGTGGGATCTGGTTTGGAGAGCAACAAAAACATGGTCATGTCCACACATTAAAAGAGCTGTTATGATATCATTTATGTGTAAAATTTAAAAACATGGAATTTGTAAAAGACAGAGAGTAAAGCGGTGGTCACCAGGGGATGGGGGAGTGGAGGGGATAAGAGTGATCATCTTTAAGAGTACAAATTTATACCAAGTAGTAAATAAATAAGCCCTGGAGAATGCAAGGCACAGGATACTGAATATAGATACCATAGCACCATATTTATGTAATGTGACAAATATCACTGTATTACAATCATATTATAATAGGTAAATGTATCTAAGTGACACAATGTATATCTTTAACTTACACAGTTTTACATCTCGAATTTATTAGATTTATAAAAAGGGAGCTCTCAAAGTAGAGGAAAAGTAATACGTGAGCAGAAGTTATATTTTTCATCTTTTATGAGATCTACAAAGAGGGAGTGTAAAGATCAAAGAAGTTAGTTCTGACTAAAGAGTACAGGGAACCAACCAGAATTGGAGGAGTCTGCCTTGGAAGGATTAGCCTGAAGGGAATAATAGTCTAACTCGAAAAAAATGCACAAATCGTACTTGGCTGAAATACAGAGGTTGATGGGAGATAGATACATAGACAGACAGAAGACAGAAATAATATTATCCTAAGGCAGTCTAGATTTCATTTTAAATATCTAAGATATTTGATTAGGGGAAAATCTTAAGGGAGTCAATGGAATGGTAGTATATTTCTGGGGAATAAATAGCCTCTTATAATAAATATAAATATATGGATGAAAATTGAATTGCTTGGTGATTGTTCTCCACAAATGATGCTTATTTAGGTTCACAGTCTAAACAAAACAACTGGAATACTTTCTGTCAACCATCTATTCAATGTTCAAAACTTAATTAGCATGGAGCTAATAGGACTCGAGATACCAATATATTAATTTCTGACCTTTTCTGCAACAGTCACTATTGAGAATCAGCATACACAGAGTGAAGTACAAAAGAAGATAAACCTGTGTGATTTTTTTTTTAAACAGGAAGAAATGGTATAAAACATGCTTTAATTAACCAACACGGATTCCTATCATTTCCTATTATTTACATTTGATAGTCAATGAGATTATTTTCCCCCTTCCTGGTAATAGCTGGTAAATTTTGTTACAAGAAGTTAATAATTGTGAAAAAGCATATTCAATTCATTTCTTTGCCTGCTTGTTTAGCTTTATTTAAGTTTAATTTACATACCATGAAATTTACTTAAGTGTTCAATTTAAGCCAGTTCAATTATATAGATCGATCTAAGGCTACAACAAACAGTTCAGCTGACTAACACAGAACACTAATCTATGACTTTTTTCAAGAGAACTATACACAAAGCAATTCATCTGAACAGATGTTATTAATTTTATTCATGTCAATAGGATATGATGATATCATTGCTACTGAGAAGGAGAGTTATCAGACCTGTCTCTGAGAAACCTGTATGCAGGTCAGGAAGCAACAGTTAGAACTGGAACAATAGACTGGTTCCAAATGGGAAAAGGAGTCCATCAAGGCTGTATATTGTCACCTTGCTTATTTAACTTATGTGCATAGTACATCATGAGAAATGCTGGGCTAGAAGAAGCACAAGCTGGAATCAAGATTGCTGGGAGAAACATCAATAACCTCAGATATGCAGATGACTCCACCCTTATGGCAGAAAGTGAAGAAGAACTAAAGAGCCTCTTGATGAAAGTGAAAGAGGAGAGTAAAAAAGTTGGCTTAAAGCTCAACATTCAGAAAACTAAGATCATGGCATCTGGTCCCATCACTTCATGGCAAATAGATGGGAAAACAGTGGAAACAGTGGCTGACTGTATTTTTCTTGGCTCCAAAATCACTGCAAATGGTGATTTGCAGCCATGAAATTAAAAGACACTTACTCCTTGGAAGGAGTGTAGTTTGTGTACATATGTGTACACATATTTACGTATTTGATCTTGTGTAAATATGTGTAGTTTACACAGCATATTAAAAAGCAGAGACATTACTTTGTCAACAAAGGTCCATCTAGTCAAGGCTATGGTTTTTCCAGTGGTCATGTATAGACATGAGAATTGGACTATAAAGTTGAGCACTGAAGAATTGATACTTTTGAACTGTGATCTTGGAGAAGACTCTTGAGAGTCCCTTGGACTGCAAGGAGATCCAACCAGTCCATCCTAAAGGAGATCAGTCCTGGGTGTCCATTGGTAGGACTGATGTTGAAGCTGAAACTCCAATACTTTGGCCACCTGATGCAAACAACTGACTTATTGGAAAAGACCCTGATGCTGGGAAAGACTGAGGGCAGGAGGAGAAGGGGATGACAGAAGATGAGATGGTTGGATGGCATCACCGAATCAATGGATATGGGTTTGGGTGGACTCCAGGAGTTGGTGATGGACAGGGAGGCCTGGTGTGCTGCGGTTTATGGGGTCACAAAATGTCGGACATGACTGAGCAACTGAACTAAACTGAACTGATAGTTCAGTTTTTTTTTTTTTTTTTAACAGGAAGATCTTGCAACTTCAAGATGATAGTAATTTTGTTTTTCAAATATGCATTCCCAATGGAGTATAAAAGAAAACTACCTTTGGTTTCATTCTCTGATCTCATAAATATCAACAATTAGTATAACTTTTGATATTAAGTCAGCATGACAAATTTCCTTTTCCAGTTTAGCACTGGTTCTCAAACTGTAAAATGGCTACTCATATACAGAGAACAATATGCTTTCTGTGGATCATGGATTTTGGATTGAGAGGAATAAAAGTCTTCTTGGGGAACCTGCTCTACACCTCCCTGGGCAGTGCATTGTGCTGTCAAGCTGATTTATCATCCTGCAAAGCACATTTCATGATGATCAACTACCAGAATTGTATGGGCCTATACATAAAAATAACCTAACCAGAGTGACTACCCTGCCAACCTATTACTCAGCAATCTTTTGCGTGTGATTTTCACCTTGTGTACTTGTTGCATGATCACAAAATAACTACTGTACTGCCAATGATTAGCTATGTGCTTAAATCTAGAAGATGGAAAGGCTGAAAGAGGAACCCCTGGCACATGTATAGAGATATCAAAACCTTCCTAGTACCTCCTTGTGGTCTTTTCTTTTTGTCTCACTGACTAGAACTGGGTCACAGAAGCTGAAGGCAGGCTGGGAAATGTAACTTTTTAACTGAGTTATGTCACTATACTGAGAAAATCAGGATTCTGATAGGATCAGCAAAATAAGAAATTAATATTGAGTGGACAACCACTTGTGTCTACCATAGTGCATTAACTCTTTCCTAAATGCTTTATAAATGGCCTGCATGTTTTGTTAAATACCATAGAGTCTGCTGAAATTCAGGCAATATTTAGAATTCTTCCCTATAGAAGACAAATAGGACAATATTTCTTTCAGTAATTTGATAATATGGCACAGTTTTGAATGAGTATATTATATTTTTCTCTAAGAGTAGCATATTATCTAGCATTGGGATTACCAAATAATATTTTGGGGCATTATGTACTCAGTCATAGCAAAATGATTTGAAAATATATCTAGAATAATTTGTACATGCTTATTATCATTATTTGACTTAGGGATGTTACAAAGGAAAAAAAATTGATAAAACATATTATACTGCAGAATAGTCTATGTTCTGTAGATATTGTGAAGCATAACTTAAATATTTCAACTTCTTAGTTATTAATAAATATAGAATATTTCATTGGGAAAAAACCATATTCAAGTAGGTTTCTTATAGAATTATGAAAAATGGGGCTTCCATGTGGCACTAGTGGTAAAGAATCTGCCTGTGAATGCAGGAGAAGTAAGTGATACGGTTGGATCCTTGAGTAGGGAAGAGCCCCTGGAGGAGGGCATGGCAACCTATTTCAATATTCTATCCTGGAGAATCCCACATACATAGAAGCCTGGCAGCCTACAGTCCATAGGGTCACAAAGAGGCAGATGAGACTGAAGCAACCTAGTCCATGCACACAGAATATTTAAGAGGCTTTACCTCTTTTGTCCAAGCATACATAATACCTTCCTACAAACATTTTATTTGTTAATTTGTGAAATGAGATAAATTTGAAGTTAAATATTGAGGCTGAATAGGATGAAAATTGTTGATGTAATTATATCATACAGACTGAAGAATGTTATAAATCTTGTTTTCAGTTACATCCTAGGAAAATTATTGAGGCCCTCCACTAAGTGCTTTTTTTTAAATAGCTGATTGATTTCTGATATAAGAAGTTAAGAAAAGGTCATTTTTGAGAATTAAAGTTATTGTTGGTTAAGACCTATGTGTTAGTGATAATTATTTCACAGAACGTGTGACACTTTGCCTCATCTAGAGACACTATTCTGTGTTGGGACAGTCATATCTAAAGTTAAAAGACTAGTTACTTTGTCTAACTTATTCCTCTTTAAATTGTTGTTCGGTCGCCCAGTCATGAACGACTCTTCATGACCTCATGGACTGCAGCACACTAGGCTTCCCCATCCCTCACAATCTCCTGGAGTTGCCCAAGTTCCTGTCCATTGCATCAGTGATTTCATCTAACCATCTCAACCTCTGTCGTCTCCTTCTCCTTCTGCCTTCCATCTTTCCCAGCATTATTATCTTTTTCAGTGAGTCAGCTCTTCACAGTAGGTGGCCAGAGTATTGGAGATTCAGCTTCACCATCAGTCCTTCTAATGAATATTCAGGGTTGATTTCCTTTAAGATTGACTGGTTTGATCTTCTTGCTGTCCAAAGGAATCTCAAGAGTCTTCTCCAGCACCACAATTGGAAAGCATCAATTCTTCAGCACTCTGCCTTCTTTATGGTCCATCTCTCACAACCGTGCATGACTACTGACAAGACCATGGCCTTGACTATACAGACCTTTGTTGGTAGAGTGATGTCTTTGTTTTTAACACACTGTCTAGGTTTGTCATAGCCTTCCTGCCAAGAAACACTCATTTTCTAATTTCAAGGCTGCAGTCACCATCTGCAGTGATTTTAGGGCCCAAGAAGAGGAAATGTGTCACTGTTTACACCATTTCCCATTCTATTTGCCATGAAGTAATGGGACCAGATGCCATGATCTTACTTAAAAAAAAAAAAAATTAGTTTTAAGTTGGCTTTTTCACTCTCCTCCTTCACCCTCATCAAGAGGTTCTTTAGTTTCTCTCTACTTTCTGGCATTAGAGTGGTATCATCTGCATATCTGAGGTTGTTGATATTTTTCCTGGCAATTTTGATTCCAACTTATAACTCATCCAGCCTGGTATTTCACATTATGTGCTCTGTGTATAAGTTAAATAAACAGGGTGACAATAAACAGGCATGTCCTTTCTCAATCCTGAACCACTTAGTTGTTCCATACATGGTTCTAACTGTTGCTTCTTGACTGGCATACTGGTTTCTCGGAAGACAGGTAAGATAATCTGGTACTCCCATCTCTGTAAGAGTTTTCCACAGTTTGTTATGACCCACACACAGTCAAAGGCTTTAGCATAGTTAATTAAACAGAGGTAGATTTTTTTTTTTTGAATTCCCTTGTTTTCTCTGTGATCCACCAAAAGTTGGCAATTTGATCTTTGATTCCTCCGCCTTTTCTAAACCCAGCTTGAACATCTGAAAGTTCTTGGTTCACGTAATGCTGAAACCTAGCATACAGGATTTTGAGCATAACCTACTAGCACGGGAGATGAATGCAACTGTCTGATGGTTTGAATATTTTTAATAATGCCCTTCTTGGGAATTGAGATGAAGATTGACCTTTTCCAGTCCTGTGGCCACTGCTGGGTCTTCCAAATTTGCTGTCATATTGAGTGCAGCACTTTGATAGTATCATCTTTTAAGAATTTGAATGGCGCTGCTGGAATCCCATCACCTCCACAGGCTTTTTTGGCAGCAGTTCTTCCTAAAGGCCCACCTGACTTCACACTTCAGAATGTCTAGCTCTGGGTAACTAACCACACAATCCTGATTATTCGGGTCATTAAGATCTTTTTTGTGCTTATTCTTTCCATCTTTTGTGTGCTCTTTCCATCTCATCTTGAGCCTTTCTGCTACTATTAGGTCTTTACCATTTCTGTCCTTTACTGTGCATATCTTTGGATGAAACTTTCCTTGGATATTTCCAATTTTCTTGAAAAGATTTCTTTCCCCTTCTGAGAAGTCTTTCCCCTTCTGTTGTTTTCCTCTAATTCTTTGCATAGCTAAATGGCTAGCTTTAAATTACCATTCCACATTTTCTAAAAGTATATTTCTTCTATTAATAATATTCATATAAATAATTTTCCTTGAAATTTTGGAAAGAAATTTAAAGACATAAAATTTAATAGTAGAACACTCTTTTAGTGGAACACTTTTACAATTTTGTATAGTTATTTGGAGTAAAAAATATTCCATATGAAATCATTTTTTTTCCTGTTTCAGATAAGACTCAAATTCATTACAGTGAGCTTTGTAGTAATTTTGGAAATTCTCCCCAATATTTAAGGGAGAAAAATGAGAGAACTTTACTGAGTAATGATGCTTTTCCAGTGTCTGGATTAACTGAGAGCATTGCATTACTTTCCTAGCTGGAACAGGTATTATCATTACCGGTACATAGATACAAGTAAATGGGAGCATAAAATTTATGTAGACTGATCAATTTACTATGACACTAAGTACATCCTAGGATTTGACCAGGAAGTATTTCCAAGCAATTTGGGAATAAACTTTGATATTTTGGAAAACAAATAAATATGTGTTACTTCTCTATATAAACTAAACTATAAGATAACTTTTTTTTTTTTTTCAGAGGAAGGCCAGTTACATCTTTATTTTTTTTTTTTTTCATCTTTATTTTTTCATGTCTTTTTTTTTTAGCACACTGCACAGCATGTGGGATCTCAGTTACCTGACCAGGGATCGAACCTGCATTCCCTGCACTGGAACCACAGAGTCTTAACTACTGTAAAGCCAGGATGTCCCTCTTACTTTATTAAATTTACAATAATGCCTTTTAAAAATAAATAATGATATTATGTGTGCCTTCAGAACCAATAGCCATCACTAGGTGTAGTAGTGCATTTTACTTGATGTCAACTGCTTTGTTCCCTGTGGAATGGATGTCATTAATTCAGAAAGGTTTGACTGACAAGAGATTTGAAACCCAATGTCCGTCCTTTTTTAACATCATGTCACAGAAATGTTCAAGTACAAAAATGAGCTAGAAGTGTTGAAAAAATCTAGTATGCTCTATGTATATAACTAAAAGGTAGTCTTTCTAGTCTTTCTACTGTATGTACCTAAAAAATTAGAAGTAGCATTTATCAACAGCAATATTTAAAGTAACTATATTTTCTAATTAAATATTCATTATAACAAGAAAAATTCATAAATGTTGTATGAAAATTATTCACAATTTAAAGTATAGCTGATCTATATACTATAATGCATAAATGTCCAATAGTCTTTATTTTAGTTGTGTGGCGAAAAACCACTGTAAGTACCATTTATGCAGACTCCATCATTGACAATCACTGATTTATGGTTCATGTTAATAGTCAGAAGAGCTGGTAGTCATCATTGCTAGCACTGTAAGCAACTGTGGTAAAACTTAAATTGGATTTTGTAAACTACATATCCCTGTTTTCCTGATATCATATTTTAATCCAGGTTTTCATGTTTCCTAAATTGACCATAAGGAAGATTCAACACATTTCTCTGTAAACAGGCACAGACATAATTTAATATATATGAACCAGCTTTTAAAAAAGCGAGAAATAATTCATAAGTTATTGACAATGAAACAGCTAGTAGAAAAAATCAAGTGGCTACTAATACTACGATTATTTAGAGATGTGCATTCTCAATTAAAAACCTCATACCTGCCCTTTGTGAATCCTTCATTCTAAGACCCTGGAAAGAGACATGATAGATTCTTGGTTTTGTCTTTGACCTAAGTCAAGGGAACTAATCTTTTGTAGTAACTCAATTATTAAGCTTCCACTACAACCATCTGACATAAATTTGATACTTTGTAAAGATGTGAAGAATCTTTGAACATATTGATTTATTTTTAATGTAGTTGGCACTATATTAATTTGAATAGGAATGATATTTGAGTTGTGTCATTAAACAAGTCATAGTCACAGACCAGGAGCTGACTGTGGCATAGACCATGAACTCCTTATTGCCAAATTCAGACTTAAATTGAAAAAAGTCGGCAAAACCACTGGACCATTCAGGTATGACCTAAATCAAATCTCTTACAATTATACAGTGGAAGCAAAAAATAGATTCAAGGGATTAGATATGATAGAGTGCATGAAAAACTGTGGAAGGAGGTTCCTGACACTGTAAAAGAGGCAGAGATCAAGATCATCTCCAAGGAAAAGAAATGCAAAAAGGCAAAACAGTTGTCTGAGGAGGTCTTGCAAATAGATGTGAATAGAAGAGAAATGAAAGGCAAATGAGAAAAGGAAAGATATACCCATATGAATGCAGAGTTCTAAAGAATAGCAAGGAGTGATAAAGACTTCCTCAGTGATCAATGCAAAGAAACAGAGGAAAACAATAGAATTGGAAAGTCTAGATAGCTATAAAGAAAATGAGAGATACCAAGGGAACATTTCATGCAAAGATGGGCACAATAAACGACAGAAAAGGTATGGACCTAACAGAAGCAGAAGATATTAAGAGGTGGCAAGAATACACAGAAGAACTATACAAAAAAAAAAAAAAAAATCTTCATGACTCAGATAATCACGATGGTGTGATCACTCACCTAGAGCCAGACATCCTGGAATGTGAAGTCAAGTGGGCCTTAGGAGGCATCACTACGAACAAAGCTAGTGAAGGTGATGGAATTCAAGTTGAGCTTTTTCAAATCCTAAAAGATGAGGCTGTGAAAGTGCTGCACTCAATATGCCAACAAATTTGGAAAACTCAGCAGTGGCCACAGGACTGAAAAAGGGCAGTTTTCATTCCAATCCCAAAGAAAGACAATGCCAAAGAATGTTCAAATGACCACATGATGGCATTCATCTCACGCACTAGTAAAGTAATGCTCAAGCCAGGCTTCAACAGTATGTGAACTGTGAACTTCCAGATATTCAGGCTGGAATTAGAAAAGGCAGAGGAACCAGAGGTCAAATTGCCAACATCCATTGGATCATCGTAAAAGCAAGAGAGTTCCAGAAAACCATCTATTTCTGCTTTATTGACTATGCTGAAGTCTTTGTGTGGATCGCAAAAAACTGTTAAAATTCTTAAAGAGATGGGAATACTAGACCACCTGACCTGCCTCCTGAGAAATCTGTATACAGGTCAGGAAGCAACAGTTAGAACCGAACATGGAACAACAGTCTGGTTCCAAATAGGAAAAGGAGTACGTCAAGGCTCTGTATTGTCACCCTGCTTATTTAACTTATATGCAGAGTACATCATGAGAAACACTAGGCTAGATGAAGCACAAGCTGGAATCAAGAATGCTGGGAGAAATATTAATAATTTCAGATATGCAGATAACACAACCCTTAGGGCAGAACGTGAAGAAGTGCTAAAGAGCCTCTTGATGAAAATGAAAGAGGAGAGTGAAAAAGTTGGCTTAAAGCTCAACATTCAGAAAACTAAGATCACGGCATCTGGTCGCATCACTTCATGCCAAGTAGACTGGGAAATGGTGGAAACAGTGACAGACTTTATTTTTTGGGGGCGCTCCAAAATTACTGCAGATGGTAACTGCAGCCTGGAAGAAAAGTTATAACCAATCTAGACTGCATATTAAAAGGCAGAGACATTACTTTGCCAACAAAGCTCCATCTAGTCAAAGCTATGGTTTTTCCAGTAGTCATGTGTGGATGTGAGAGTTGGACTATAAAGAATGTTGAGCACTGAAGAATTGATGCCTTTGAACTGTGGTGTTGGAGAAGACTCTTGAGAGTCCCTTGGACTGCAAGGAGATGCAAACAGTCCATCCTAAAAGAAATCAGTTCTGAATATTCATTGGAAGGACTGATGCTGAAGCTGAAACTCCAATACTCTGGGAACCTGATGTGAACAACTGACTCATTTGAAAAGAAGCTGTTTCTGGGAACAATTGAAGGCAGAAGGAGAAGGAGACAACAGAGAACGAGATGGTTGGATGGCATCACTGACTCAATGGACGTGAATTTCAGCAAACTTCGGGAGTTGGTGATGGACAGGGAGGCCTGGCGTGCCACAGTCCATGGGGCTGCAAAAAGTTGGATACAGCTGAGCGACTGAACTGAACTGAACTGAATAAACAAGCATTAGCCAAAATTTCTCTTTACTTTAGTTCTCTGAGCACTTAATATGGCTTTCTTACTCAGCTGCCTTCTTCATAATACTCAGTTTAGGGTTAGGAGTTTTCATAAGCATTAAAACAGTTCTTCATATAATAACTCTAAAAGTTTTCTTTGCTGAATTAAATGAAAATGTTTAAGTAGAATGCTTCCCTTGTAGTTCAGTCAGTAAAGAATCTGCCTGCAATGCAGGAGACCTGGGTTCGGTTCCTGGGTTGGGAAGATCCCCTGGAGAAGGAAATGGCAACCTACTCTAGTATTCTTGCCTGGAGAATCCCATAGACAAAGGAGCCTGGCAAGCCATATTCCACGGGGTTGCAAGAGTCTGACATGACTTAATGACTATACCACCACCACCACCCTCATAAATGGGGCTTCTCTGGTAGCTCGTCAATAAAGAATCCTCCTGGAATGCAGGAGACATGGGTTCAATATCTGGATTGGGAAGATACCTTGGAGAAGGAAATGGCTACCCACTCCAGCATTGTTGCCTGGGAAATCTCATGGACAGAGGAGCCTAGCAGGGAGCCTAACAGGAGCCTAACAGTCCATGGGGTGGCAAAGAGTCAGACTTGACTTAGCAATGAAAAAACAACAACATCTTCATAAAGCCTACATTAACACAATTTCTACATATATGTGGCTAGAAATATTATATGTTTTTTACAATTCATTGTCATTTTTGTTAATTTTTCAGTTTTCTGATCTTTCAAACAGTAGTTAATATTAAATCAATCATTAAGAAGTATTCTCCTGTTGTTGTTCCATATTAAGCAAGCAATATGAAATAACAAAAACAAAACTTATTTGAAGCAATAAATTATTCACAGGATTTATGTTTCATCATGTTGATTAACGAGATTCAGTAGAAAACAATGCATACCTTATTAAACAAATTATCTATAGTATACTAATTCAAGAGCCACGAATCTTAACCATAAGCACTCACAGCTCTATTTGAATACAAAAGTTCAGCTGCATTATAATTAGTCTTCGTTGAAAGGACTAACTAGAAATGTCATAGTATAAGATGAAGGGAAAGTTGCTCAGTCGTGTCCAACTCTTTGTAACCCCATGGACTACATAGCCCAAGGAATTCTCCAGGCCAGAATACCGGTATAGGTAAGCCTTTCCCTTCTCCAGGAAATCTTCCCAACCCAGGGATCGAACTCAGGTCTCCTGCATTGCAGGCAGATTTCTTAGCAGCTGAGTCACCAGGGAAGCCAATATACCTTTTAACACAATGGAAATAAGGCAATCCAAAGTTCTGATCTTAACCATAAGCACTCACAACTCTATTTGAATACAAAAGTTCAGCTGCATTATAATTATTCTTCTTTGAATGGACTAACTGAAAATGTTATAGTCATGCTAAATGAGAGGATAGAATTAAAGTATTACTATTAAACTGTACATTTTAAAGTAACTACTCATCCAATTTTCTTATATAATATCTCATTTATAACAACTGATTCTTTACTTTTAAGGATGTTTGTATGTGTTTTATTCCAGTTATTTAAGGAACAATTTCCACCAAATTCATTAGTTCTAAGGATGTTTAATTGCATTATAATAGATCTCTTAAGCTTAAATTACCAAAAACATCTTAGCTTTGAAGAGAACACTGAGCATTTTGTTTTATAATCCCTCTTAGCACTTTGTGAAGACAACCAGTCCAAGAGATTTGCATATTTAAACAATCTTGATAGCAGAAGACATATGCATAGACTTCCCTGATGTTTCAGCCAATACAATATTGAAATTAAAACATATCAATATGGAGGCATACATTTCATTCAATAAATATTTTTTTTTAAATAAAAGAGCAAAAATTATAAGAGCAAGGATCATTTCAATAGAGCAGAACCTTAATAGCAGCCTATTTATATCTCAGATAATCATTTTTGTTTCCTGAAGGACTTAATTAATCCATAATAAATATGTACAAACAAATGCAACTTTTATTTGAATTCTGTGTTTGATATATTTGCTTCACTAAAAAACAAGCAACAGAAGAGTTCAACACTGGTCAGCTTTTATCCACATTGGCCTGCTTTCTTTGTCCAAAGTAAACATGCACACACCACACACACACACACACCCATATACATATCTGCATATACTCACACCAACACAGGCAGACATTCAGACAGATATTCAGATGTATACAAGCACACAGAATTATTATTTGGTTTTAAAGAAGTTCAAGTGTGTGGTAAGTTTTGAAATCCATATAAGATGTCTATAGTCTAGAAATACTCTATTAAGTAAATATAACATGTATATATAAATAAACATTCGGCTCTCTAAAAGGACAGTTAATGGAATAAACTGTATGTGTGCACATGTATGCATGCATACATGTGTGTTTGTGTGTGTGTAAGCCTCAGACAAGGTAACTGGAACATAGTCTCCTTGATTCCTTCCTCCAGGATGATGCATATTTAAAGTGAGAAATACACATCTTTTATATATAAAACAATCATGGTTACTGGGAAATTACCACAAAATGAGAAACACTATTGTCAAATAATGAGTTGGCTTAAAAATGTTTATCACTACATGTCAATCATATTACAATACAGGCATGCATTAAGTCAGCATGCTGTACCCTTTTAATTACACAGCGTTTACACTTCAAATATATCTCAGTAAAAAATATTTTCTATCAATTCTGAAGTATCCTATCAGAACAAAATAAATATATGTATATAATTTTGTCCCAGAATTTTGATTACTAGGCTGATAAACATATTTACTTCTAAATATTTAGTAGTACCTTGGTACTATTAACATAAGAGCTTGCATGCTCACTCTAGGTCACATTATATTATTTATTTTTATTATATCCCAATTTTTATTTATCTCATTTATTTTATAATTATAATGCATATAATATGTGGGTATATACACAGGTATATATGTGCAATTCTTCATTTACATATCTGTATCTTTATACCTTCTTCACTGTTTTCTTCTTAAGTTATGGGAATTTAAAGGGTTAAGACAGGGTGTCTGAGGTCTCCTCCTGCCCAGTGTACTTTGTGTTGGAGCACACCAGGGAAAGAAAGAAGGCGCCTTCCTGCAAACGTGACAATGACAATCCTCCTAGCAGTCTAATGGCATTAACCATTGTAGTAAGCTTGTCCATAGCATCTCTTCAGTTAATGTACCTCACTGTCTGAGACAATGGTTAATAAACTGTAATGTGCACTTATTGAGCAGTGTTCCCTGAAAAATGTGTTGTATGCTATGTAACTGTATGATGATAAGGAGATATTTATGATCAAATATTACCCCTGCATTAGTTATCTGGCGATGACCTTTACTTAAAGATCCCACATGTTAACTAGATTCAGAATGGATCTCACATTACCAGAAAGGATCCAGGAAGTTGTTGGAGCATCTTAGACCTCTCTCTGGTCCATCCTGATTATGTATATTCTTGAAGCTGATTATTAAACTTGAACCATTTCATACTGAACATTTGGCTACTTTTAAAAATGGGTTTATATTTATCTTTAGCCAAATTTCTATTCACAAACTCTTTACTGATAAGACCATGAGTTTTTGTGGTTTATAGATTATGCTGCTAGAACATAGCCCTACACTGAATTATTGAGTATCCTTCATTACTATTTTGGCATCACATAATATAGTATGATATGACTATTTTGGCTACAAAAAAAAAAAAAAAAACAGAAGAAATAGAGCAGAATTCATATAATTTTTTAACAAATGCTTATATGTCTTTGGCTTTATTCTCAGTTAATTTCATTTACATAACACACTACTTTAAGACTGAAGTGTTATGTAATCTCTGTTTTAAACAGCATTTATCTAAATGTCACAGAAAGATTCAAAAATGAAAAGTTTTTACTGGTATGGATATAAATGATGGATAATCAGGTATTAAGGAGGACAGTTAATTTATCTTCAATTATTTAATCACACTGTCCTGGAGAAACTGAGGGAATTTTTAAAGTTCTAAAATAACAATGTCTAATGTAGAAGAGCACACAGACATGAAGATACTGCTTTCTTTTTTTGTAGCATGCATCTGTACATCAATTATTCATAAAAGTACTAACCTGTTTTAGGGTCTACGGAGAAGTAGGGCTGTCCCTGGAGAATACTGTAAACCACTCGAGCACTGTTTCCATAGGTAGGGTCATCTGCATCAGTGGCTGTCACCTGTAGAACAGAGGTACCTGTGCATTCAGGAAAACAAATGATTAAGCACATGATTAATTTGTACCCAGAAATAAAAGGTTTATGCTGAAACATCTGTGGAAAGTAATAATTTCCTATATTTCTTAAATCATCCTTCAAACATGGTACTCGGTTTCTTCTGTGCAACCAATTATCCTAAATGAGAGCCCAAGATGGAGCATTGGGTTTCAGTTATTTTAATGTGATTCTTCATGTGATGATACCATTATGAAGGGTCTGTTTTAACCTTCATGTAATCCTAGTGGGTTGGGTCAATTCTCAAGAATCAAATTGGTGTTAACTGGCAGGGGAGGGGAATAAAATCAAAAGTATTTTGAGGGTGTACAGTTGAGTCTTGAACAATGTGGGGTTACTGACAATTTTTAAATTTTAATAATTCAGTCAATGATTTAGGTCCATGGGGAACACATGTATACCTGTGGCAGATTCATTTTGATATTTGGCAAAACTAATACAATTATGTAAAGTTTAAAAATAAAATTTAAAAAAAATAAAATAAAACCTGGGGAAAAAAAAAAAGAATCTAACATCTGCTTAACTACAAAGTTTTACTTTTGTGTTGAAGTTCAGACACGACTTTAAGCAAAACTAGTTCTGTAGCTTCAAAAGATCCTAGAAATAGATCCTCTGAAAATATAGATCTAGTTAATACAGAATGCCAAGTTCATCTCACAATCCTTATTAGCAGATCATATATGTACAGTTGGCCCTCCAAATATATGACTACTCATATATATGACTAACCCTAACAGGAGAAGAAGGGGGTGAGAGGATGAGATGGTTGGATGGCATCACTGACTCAATGGACATGAGTCTGAGCAAATTCCAGGAGACAGTGAAGGACAGGGAGGCCTGGAGTGCTTCAGTCCATGGAGTTTCAAAGAGTGGGACATGACTGAGAGACCGAACAACAATATTTGGTTCCACATCCATGAATGTAACCAAATGCTGATCACGTTCTATCTTCTGATCTGCAGTGGTTGAATTTCCAGATATAGGACCATGGATATGGATATTGAGGGCCAACTAAAGGACCTGAGCATCTACGGGTATCCATGGCGGTGCTTCAGATACTGAGGGATAACTGTATATGTAGACTTTTAGTAAAATGCCATGATTTTGGCCTCTAAATAGAATTTTTACATTGAGATGCTAAGTAAAAATATAACTAGTAATTATGCACACTCAGAAGAAAAGGACTGTTATATACCTAAAAGAAACTCTTAATTGTGGATAATAAAACATAATAATAGTGACACCAAATTCTGGTGAGAACTTAGGCCACTCACACACAGCTGGTGGAAATGTAAATTTAGCAAATTCTTAAATAAACATACATGTACCATGTAGCAGCAGCAAATTGTACTCTTGGGCATTTATGCTTAAGTCATGAAAATGTATGTTCACATAAAACCCTGTTTTACAAATATTCATGTATGTTCACATAAAAATCTGTTTTACAAATATTCAGAGATATTATTTCTAGTAGCACCAGACTAGAAACAGCTCAAATACCCTTCAATGGGAAAATGACTAAACAAACTATGGTACAATATTATTGAGGAATACTACTCAGCAATAAAAATGAAAAGAATCTTAACATAAACATCACCTTGGATAAATCTTCAGGAAATCATGCCTAGAGGGTGGAAAAAGACAACCCCCAAAGACTATATACTGTATGAGTCCATGTATTTAACATTCTTTAAGTGATGCAATTTTTGAAATGGATGACAGATTAGTAGTTGCTAGAATCTAGGGGAGAAAGGTATGGATTTGGTTATAAAAGGGCAACATGAGGATCCAGATAAAGCTGTTACTGTTCAGTATTTTGATTATGGATACACAAGAACTAAATACATGCATACACCACAGGTAAAACTAGGGACATGTAAGTAAGATTGGTAAATCATTTCAATAACCTGATTATGATATTGCTTTATAGTTTTGCAGGATGCTAGCATTGGGTAAAGTGGGTAAGGATAAGAAATCTATATTATTTCTCATGACAGCATGTGAATCTATGCTGATACCAAATTTTAAAGGTTAAAAAATATATCTTCTTGCTTTACTGCTATTCCATTCTTAGAGCCCTATTTGGATTTGGATGTGTACTATATATACACACACACACACACACACACATATATATATATATATTTATTTATTTTTTACTATAGCACTACAGTATCTGGCTTGATAAACTTTCCAGAGCTAGTCACATGTAGATGATCTCTTCCATCATTAAGTATAATAATTACTACTGTGCAATATTAAAGACTTTTGCTATGAGTTTCAATACCTGCTCAATACCTATATTCATCTCTCCAAATTGGTCAGAGAAAACCAGTAGGTAGGCATTTGTCCAAAACATTGGTATAGGAGGGAGGTATTTTCATTTAGTAACTCCTTAAATTGCAAAAATTAAAATCTATAGTAGGTACCTGGGTCAGACTAAAAAGGTAAAAAGCCTATCCTGTGTCCAAAATATTGCAAAATTATACCAGCCAAATCTTTGATCTTATAGGAAAAATGGTGATCATACTGGGCATATAGGAATTATTTAATACTAGGAGTCAGAAAAAAAAAAAAGATGTATAGATAGAAAGCTGTAAAATAATGGCTATCTTTTAAGAAACCACACTTACAAAATTCTCAGGTTTTAAAATTTGCTGTGGCCTTACAATACTGATTTAGGTCTAAATAATGTTAATGTCTTAAAAGCATCCCCAAAGGAACCATTCCATTGGAAAAACTGGTTAAGGCAAATTTTTCAAGATTATACCTCATTTACTGTGATAGGCTGGACCACCACAGGAAAGAAAAAGAGTGTTCTGCTCAGCTTGAGCTGTCTTTAAAAGCTCAGGCTTGTTAGGTGAAAGCTGAGACACATGAATGGAGTGACAGGTGAGAGAACAATGAGAAAAGGAGAAATAAAAGAAGTCAAAGTAGCCTAGTGGTGTTGACTAAGCGATGGTTGAAAGTACCAAAAAAAGAAGTGGGCAGAGCAGAAAAGAGATCCAGGGGAAAGAAAGAAAATATACTAACTCTCTACCCTAGTTCTAAAAACACTGCAATTATCAACTACAGACACCTTGGAAGAGTTGGGCTCATGGGTTTCGGGCCATCCTAGTTGTGCATGAAGCAAAGGACAGTAACTGTCCTCTATCACTGTTCTTTGGGGGCATCTGAAGGTAGCAGCCTGCTGCTTTGAGTAAACAGATGGCTGGTTGAGGGAACATAGGCATATCTACAGCACAGCTCACCCAAAAGTCAGCCTGCCCTGAACACATCAAGAGTAGAGTTAAATAGCAGGGGTGAAAAATAAATCCTGAGTTTACTCAGTTGTTCAAAGATTCCCTACCAAGAGCTTTTAGACCAAAAGGAAAACATATACTTAGTTTATTTTCTCATTTATTTGGAAGTTTGATGGGAACATTTTAAGAACTATTGTTACTTTTGGAAGGTTTTTTTTTTTTTTAATATATAAAGAATAAAAACATAGACTGCTTTAGTGTGTGTGTTATGAGTTGAATGATTTTCCCTCTAAGTTCATATGTTACATTTTCAAACTCTAGTTGCTTAAACGGTGACAGTGGTGATGCTCCATCGTGACTGACTCTTTGAGACACTAAAGACTATAGACTATAGCCAGCCAGGCTCCTCTGTCCATGGAATTTTCCAGGCAAGAATACTGGATGGGGTACCATTTACTACTCCAGGGGAATCTTCCAACCCAGGAATCAAATCCATGTCTGTTGCCTCTCCTGAGTTGGCAGGTAGATTCTTTACCACTAGCACCACCTGGGAACCATATAAAACTGAACCTCATAAATATTTCCCCTATTTCCTTCATAAAATTTCAGAAAATGAACTGAGACAATTTTTCATCTTAGTCATCAGCTCTCTTTTTTCACAATAGATTGTTCACCTGGGTAAGGAGTTTGCTTATCACGCAGCAGTTTATTTATCATGGTTCACTTTACCCAATCTCTCTCCATCTGTCTCTGGCCTGCATGAATGCTCAGTCATGTCTGACTCTTTCGACCCCATGGACTTTGTAACTCACCAGGCTCCTCTGTCCATAGGATTCTCCAGGCAAGAATAGTGGAATAGATTGCCATTTCCTACTCTGGGACATCTTCCTGATCCAGAGATCCAACCTGCATCTGTCTTACCTCCTGTATCGACAGGCAGATTCTTTACCATTGTGCCACTTAATAGGTGAAATAGGGTCAATATAGATGTAATTAAGATAAAGTCATACTGCAATAGTTTGGGCTACTAATCTAGTATGACTGCTGTCCTTATAAAAATAAGACACTTGGAAAAGATGGATACACACACACACACACACACACACGAGAAGTACATTATGTGAAGATGAAGGCAGAGATCGAGATGATATTTCCACATGACAGATTGCCAGCAAAGCACTAGAAGCTGGAGGTGGGGCTTGAAAAGACCCTCCCCCAGTTCTTTAAGAGGGAATATGGCCCTGCTAATAATACCTAGACTGTAGACATCTAACTTCAGGAACAGTGATAACAGTAAAGGCTTATTTTTTAAGTTTGTGGTCCTTTGGTTTAGAAGTCCTAGCAAACTGATACATTGTGTTATAGCTGCAGCAGGAGGAAATGACATTTATTGTCAGAATTTGCAGTTGTTCTTTGACTCTGGATAAGAGTCTGAAGTTAAAAGCCAAGAAAAAATGGTAATATCCTCTTTGATGCCAGATACATCATAAATGAGATCAAATCAAAAGTTAATTTCACAAATAGAATTAGGTAGAAGTGAATGTTATTTGATTTTTTGAAATATTAGGCATTACTAGTGATCCAACCATTGGCCTTTCTAAGTAAATTAATTAGCTATATTGGTTATTTTAATGAAGACTTTTTATTCCTGGTTGAAAAGTTTAAATGAAAAAAAAATCCATATGTTATATCTATGTCTTAGAAAAGTATTCCACGTTGGACCATTCAATTCCTTTGTTCCTGCTATCGGCCCTAACTGTATACATAATAGAAAAGGATTATTATTCTCTACAGTGCTAGATCTCCACAGAAAAATACAGGAAGTGATGCCTATAAGCCCATTATTCTACTAGAATATTAAAATAAGTATCTAATTTTCTCTGGAAATTATTATATGGGCTTGGTCAATAGATGTTAAACTCACAGTCCCTTCCCTAAACCACTGGCTTCCAATCAAAGAAAACTTTAAACAGTGCTACATAAGTGTCTTTCATTTTTATAACTGTTTTCATTAAAAACAATAACCACAGAAACATTGCATTTTAAAGTTTCATCAGCTATTTAGTGTACTATTTATTTTATTTTCACATTAAATATTTCCTACCGTGCACATTTAGGTAATCCCATGCTAGGGATTATAGCTTCTTAGTTGATTTTTGAAACAAAGCTGAAAAGATTCAAGTACATAAAAAAGCTTTCAAGATCTCTTTTCTACAATAAAATTCAAGTCTTGTTTTCTTTGGGGACTGCCCTGTGTCATTCTTTTCATGTGGTTTCCTCTTGTACTGCTGTTTTACAAATAGCACACACTTTGAAACATTACAAATCAATGAAAAACAGAGTGGACTTTCCCCAAAACCTCTAAAGACCAATTTGAAATATTTAATAAGGCATTTTAATACCAAGCAAATATTCTCTGAGATTGCAAATCGTTATGCATGACTTGTCAGAGCTCACAGCTCTGTTAAAATCTCAAGTGAATTAACATTGAGCAAGAACTTTGAGTAAAAATAAGCTGGAGATTTATGAAGGCTGAGAGTAGCTCTCTGAAGGAATCTCTTAAGGCTTAATTCTCAGAAGATTTTTTTTCCAGGGACTGTGAAAAAGTAATAATCATCAAGATACAACTTAAATTTCATTCTACACAGGAGGACTGTAATTTCACCAACAGAGAAATAACATAGTATTCCAGCCATATTGTAATTTTATAAAGCTTCGAGTAGTCACCCAAGAGTCATTGGATTAAAAAAAATCCTCTGTGAGCACACTTATGAAACATCTGGGTAACAAAGCAAAATTCACTATTATAATTATATGTTTTCAGTCATGGCTATTGCTAGTTTTTATATAGTCTCTTATTTTTAAGATTTTTATAATGACATGGCTGAACTTTTTTAAGTTTTTGTTGAATGTGCTATAATATTTCTGTTTTATGATTTGGCTATTTGGCCAGGGGACAGGTAGGACCTTAACTCCCTGGCCAAGGACTGAAACTGCACCCTCTGCATTGGAAGGTGAAGTGTTAACCACTGGACTGCCAGGGAAGTCCCCTGTACTTCAAGTAGAGATTCAGGTAGATTTGGTTAGATCTTTTGTATGGAACTACCTAATGGGAGATTCAGGAATACGTGAACTGTGAACTTCCAGATGTCCAAGCTGGTTTCAGAAAAGGCAGAGGAATCAGAGATCAAATTGCCAACATCAACTGGATCATGGAAAAAGCAAGAGAGTTCCAGAAAAACATCTATTTCTGCTTTATTGATATGCCAAAGCCTTTGAATGTATAGATCACAATAAACTGTGGAAAATTCTTCAAGAGATGGGAATACGAGACCACCTGACCTGCCTCTTGAGAAATCTGTATGCAGGTAAGGAAGCAACAGTTAGAGATGGACATGGAACAACAGACTGGTTCCAAATACGAAAAGGAGTAGTTCAAGGCTGTGTATTGTCACCTTGCTTATTTAACTTCTATGCAGAGTACATCATGAGAAACGCTGGGCTGGAAGAAGCACAAGCTGGAATCAAGATTGCCGGGAGAAAGATCAATAAACTCAGATATGCAGATGACACCACCCTTATGGCAGAAAGTGAAGAGGAACTCAAAAGCCTCTTGATGAAAGTGAAAGTGGAGAGTGAAAAAGTTGGCTTAAAGCTCACCATTCAGAAAATGAAGATCATGGCATCCGGTCCCATCACTTCATGGGAAATAGATGGGGAAACAGTGGAAACAGTATCAGACTTTATTGTTTTGGACTCCAAAATCACTGCAGATGGTGACTGAAGCCATGAAATTAAAAGACACTCCTTGGAAGGAAAGTTATGACGAACCTAGATAGCATATTCAAAAGCAGAGACATTACTTTGCCAACAAAGGTCCGTCTAGTCAAGGCTATGGTCTTTCCAGTGGTCATGTATAGATGTGAGAGTTGGACTGTGAAGAAAGCTGAGAGCCGAAGAATTGATGCTTTTGAACTGTGCTGTTGGAGAAGAGTCTTGAGAGTCCCTTGGATTGCAAGGAGGTCCAACCAGTCTGTGCCAAAAGAGATCAGTCCTGGGTGTTCTTTGGAAGGACTGATGCTAATGCTGAAACTCCAATAATTTTGCCACCTCATGCGAAGAGTTGACTCATTGGAAAAGACTCTGATGCTGGGAGGGACTGGGGGCAGGAGGAGAAGGGGACAGCAGAGGATGAGATGGCTGGATGGCATCACCGACTCGATGGACATGAGTTTGAGTAAACTCCAGGAGTTGGTGATGGACCGGGAGGCCTGGCGTGCTGCGATTCATGGGGTCTCAAAGAGTTGGACATGACTGAGTGACTGAACTGAAAACTAAACTGAATGTGAGATTTGATATTACTCAAGTAAACTTTTAATCATATACCATAAATGAAAAAAATAAGGAAGTAATATGTACATAGTGCCAAGGATATGGGATCTCTCTGCTATATGTCATTTAATATAATAATAAGATGCATCTATTGAGAAAATTACATTCAATGCCATTTTACAGATGGGATCGTTGAGGTTCATAAAGATAATATAGTTGACAATTTGAGAAGGCAGAATTCAAGCTGGTCTTACTGTTTTCCTATGTGATATTCTTTTCCATACTCCATTGCCCCATCCAGTAATAGGTGGATATAGTTACAAAAACTAGTTGATAATACAATATCTAGTTGATAATAGTTATAACATCTGCTACCTTTTTCTTGTCTGTTTGCTTTGTGAAATGTAATGGCTGTCCAGATTCATCTACTAAGAGAGGCGGCATTATACCTTACCCTCACTCCCACCTAAACTATAGCCAAAGTCCAAGTCAGTAAATATATATTGTCAGGTAAAGGTCTGTGTAAAATACTTAGGAAGAAGCAACCTCCAGGTACCAACAATAGTGTCATCTTCTGTAGCCTTACAGAATGCTCACAATTTTCTTGATTTCTGTACAGAGTAAATGGTTGCAGTAAAAAGTGACTAGACTCCTGTAACCCCACCAGCTTTATGTATCTTCTGAACGCATCTGCATGCTGTGCTCACATTACTTTCCAACCCTGTTCTGCTCTGCAGAAACCTAACATCCATCAGTAATTAGTGTTTCCCACGTTTGTGCATTAAAGCACAGCTGCTGGGGCCAGGGAACATCACCCTCCCAGCCTTACTGATGCCTGACTCCTTCAGTGGTTGTCTCACAGTCCACTATTTGGTTTTTGCTTCTCTTACCATTTTCTTAACTTGTTCCACCAATCCAGTCTCTTTTATTGAGCTAAATGACAGAGGATCTGATTTTTCCTGATTAAACTCTAATGCAGACAGAAGGTATTAACAGGTTTCTCCCCAACTACCCTTTATTTCTTTTCTAATAATGATGATACCAAATATTATGATTAGGTTCTGTATTTGATTCTTCTATAGTTACTACTTTCAAATAGGAATCTAGGTAGGTAGGGGTGTGTGTGTGTGTGTGTGTGTGTGTGTGTGTGTTTACATTCAATAACTAGAAATTACTTAACATATTGGAATCTGACAAATACATCCTTTGGAGAGCTGCCTGTGTGTGTTTTCTCAGTCATGTCCAACTCTTTCTGACCCCATGGACTGTATCCTTCCAGGTTCCTCTATCCATAGAATTTTCCAGGTAAGAATACTGAAGCAGGTTGCCATTTCCTTCTCCAGAGAATCTTCCCGACCCAGGGATCGAATCTGAGTCTCTTGTGTCTCCTGCACTGGCAGGTGGATTCCTTACCATTGTGCCACCTGGGAAGCCTAGAAAGCTGCCTTCTGTATGCAAAATAGACTTTAGGATAGAATGCTTTTTAACCTGGAGGAAAATAGATATGTATATATAGTTTGTCTATTTATCTATTTAAATAGCACAGAACACTTTAATACTTAATTCCCTAGTTTAGCATATATGATAATTAAGTCCATTTCATTTGCTGATTTTACATCAACTTCTCATCAAAAAATAAATTTGTATCTATAAGTTGCTTTAATTTCCACTCAGGAAAAGAATTCCATTTAAAAAATAAAAGTTGTTAACAAATTCAGCGTTATTCTGAACAATACCTTGTATTTCAGCTAAACTTCCATTCAACAAAAACAAGAAAAAAATAAAATCAAAATCAATAAACAACAAAATTCTACTATAGACTAGAATACCAGAGACAGAATTATTTTGTCCTTCTTTGCTCACCAAAAATTGGTAATAATGTTTCAGAAGAATTTAATAAAAGACAATATATATGCTATTACTATATATTATGTAAGGTACATATTTAAAGTTGACATTGATTTCAATTATTGAGGAAATGACTCCAACCAGTTAGCTGAAAAATTAATTTTAAACATTATAATAGCCCAGTGTATATATTTTACAGTAACAAAAAATAAAAAATAACAATACAGATATAAAATTAAAATCCTCCTTAATGAGTTCTAAGTTGCTTCAGTTATGCCTGACTCTTTGCAACCCTATGGACTCTAGCCCCCAGGCTCCTCTATCCATAGGAATTCTCCAGGCTAGAGTGGGTTGCCATGCCCTCCTCCATGGGATCTTCCCAACCCAGGGACTGAAACTGCATCTCTTTTGTCTCTTGCATAAGAAACATGTATATATAGGAAGACTGAAAATTAGACCTGGTGGCAGAGACTTATGAAACGCTGCTTGGAATCAACAACTTTTCTTTGACTCTGTCAATTGCTATCTCACTAGCTGCTTTATTCACACAGACTATGAGCCAGAGTGTCAATTTATGTACAAAGCAGCAAAGCAGTTCCCAAACAGGTGCTGTTACACCTCTTTACTCAAAGGACAATACAGAAAATTCCTGCTCAATCTCTTTTATTAATTGCATTTATCTTACAGAATGTCTTCAAGAAGTCAAATATGATCTTAGTAAGAAAAATACAACTCCTTTAACCACTCCCCTTAAGAAAAGCAATGTTAGAAATGTCTTACATGTCTTTTCATAACTGTCTCCACTCATTCAAAGGTCTATCTTGTATTTGTGTACATATTAAACAGAACTCTATACAACTTTTTCTGTAATAACAGAACATGTCATGGACATTTCCATGCCAGCTAGGTAAATACAATTTTCATAGTCATATTATATTCCATATCATTTACTGATGTGCATTTAGATTCTTCTAGTTGAGTTTCTTTTTGTTTCTGATAACAACTGACCACAAACAATTGGGTAAAACAAAAAGTATATATTCTTATATTTGTGTTTGCCTTTCCCTTGTCATGTATGCATTTCATGCTGTGATAAACTTCTATAGAAGGAGCATAAATTTTGCAGTGTTCCATGGTGCTATGTGAAACAGCAGTGAAAGATTTAATGAGACCATTTAGTCAGACATACACTAATGAACACATCAGTGAGAATGGGGAAACATTCCATTGTGATGGCCTCAGGTAAATGGAATCATAGCTTAAATGGTTCCTTTGCCAACTATTGTTCAGTGCACTACCAAAAATTCAGTACTAATTTTCTTCCATGAAGAAGCTCAATAGCAAAGTCAGATTAGGATCAGTTTGCTAAAATTTAATAGCAGATTTCTACCAGAGTCCAGATCAAGATAGCAGAGGATAAAAATTCTGAGCTCACCTTCTCTGACAGACAAACTAAAATTACAGTTTCATATAGAACAACTGTCTTCCCAGGTGGCTCAGTGGTAAAGAATCTGCCTTCCAAGCAGGGGAGAGCAGTTCAATCCCTGGGTTGGGAAGATCCCCTGGAGAAGGGAAAGGCTACCCATTCCAATATTCTGGCCTGGAGAATTCCATGGACTGTATAGTCCATGGGGTTGCAAAGAGTTGGACAGGACTGAGTGACTTCCACTTTCACTGAAGACTAGCAGAACAGATTTTCTACAATTAAGGACTTAAGAAAAGTCCATATGGAGACCATAGGAGGAATAGAGATGCAATCTAGTCAAATCTATACCCCAGTGCGGCAGTCCACAAGTGAAAGGAATATCATGACTTCATAAACTTTCCTGAGGCATGAGCCCCACAGTATGCTCCCCAGTCTGGGAGATGTTCATGGAGAAGATAGGCTTTCATAATGTCTGGGTTTGAAAACCAGTGGGGCTTACGTCTAGGAGAGCCAGAGGAAACTGAGACATCACTACTGAAAAGCCTACATACAAACTCACCCCAAGTCCTAGTGCAGAGGCAGCAGCTTAAAATGTTCCTGGGTCATGTAAGGAGGAGATTCATTGACTAATTTTAGGACAGGTACTGAGAAGGTATGGAGGAGGTGGAACTTTCTCTAGGGACACAAATACTGGAGGGCATCATTTTTTTTTTTTAACTCTCCTTTCATCTAGCTGGCCCAGCATTGGTGGGCACCCTTTCTGTCACTCTCCACTAAACTAGTTAATATCATGGACCCTGCACCATCACCCCTCCAAAGTACTTCTCACTCTACCCTATCAAGTGTGTGTCTCCAGCTCTGCCAAATACTTTCCAACACAGCTCACACTGTGGGGCCTAGCCTAGGACATCAGCAATCGCTGTGAGGCCTCGCAGCCAGTCATGGTGGGGCCAGTCCCATGCATCACCACCCTCGTGGCAGTGGTGATGAGAGTGGCAATGCGCCTCTCAGTCAGCCAAGCTTGGGGTCAGTACTGCCCAACAGCATGCCTACAGAAGTCATGACTGGGTCTCACAAACAGCCAGGCAAATTGGAAAAATAATGTTCTAAAGTCTAGCAGGCCCAGCAAAAGCAGGTCAAAGAGGGAAGTTTGTATCAATAAAGATCTATGTCAGGAAACAAGAAAATTCTCAAATAAACAACATAACCTTACACTATAGGAACTATAAAAAGAAGAAAAATAAAGCCCAAAGTTAGTACAAGGAAGAAAATATTCAGATGAGAGAAGAAATAAATGAAATATAGACTAGAAAAACAATAGAAAATATCAATAAAACTAAGACCAGATTCTTTGAAAAGATAAATAAAATTGATAAACATTTAGCCAGACTCATCAAGGAAAAGACTCAAAAGAAAACACCCAGATAAATAAAGCCAGAAATGGAAAAGGAGACATTACAACCAATACCACAGGGATAGAAAGCATCATAAGAGAATATTATGTTATAAACCAACAAATTGAACACCTTGAAGATAAATTCCTACAAATATCCAATCTTGCAAGACTGAATCAAGAAAAATACAAAATATGAACAAGTCAAACATGAGTAACAAAATTGAATTAATAATAATAATAAAAGTCCAGGACTAGATAGTTTGAAAGGTAAATTCTATCAAACATGTAAATAAAAATTAATGTCTATCATTCTCAAACTATTCCAAAAAATTGAAGATGAAGGAATATTTCTGAACTCATTGTACTAGGTCAACATCACTCTGACACCAAAACCAGAGAGGAAAACTATAACACAAACATTCACACAAATATAGACCAATATGAATATCACTGATGAACATAGATGCAAAAATCCTCAAGAGAATAAGCAAATCAAATTCAACAATACATTAAAAAAGTCATATTTTGTGATCAAGTGGGATTTATTCCAGGAACACAAAGATAGTTCAATATTTGCAAACCAGTTAATGAGATAAACCACATTAACACTTTGGAGAATAAAAATCAAATAAGCAGGTGCAGAAAAGGCATTTAACAAATTCAACACTACTTCATCTTTAAAAAACCTGAACAAAGTACATGTAAAGAGAACATCAGTTCGGTTCAGTTGCTCAGTCATGTCCGACTCTTTGTGACCCCATGAATTGCAGCACGCCAGGCCTCCTTGTCCATCACCAACTCCCGGAGTTCACTCAGACTCAAGTCCATCGAGTCAGTGATGCCATCCAGCCATCTCAGCCTCTGTCGTCCACTTCTCCTCCTGTACCCAACCCCTCCCAGCATCAGAGTCTTTTCCAATGAATCAGCTCTTTGAGTGAGGTAGCCAAAGTACTGGAGTTTCAGCTTTAGCATCATTCCTTCCAAAGAACACCCAGGGCTGATCTCCTTCAGAATGGACTGGTTGGATCTCCTTGTAGTCCAAGGGACTCTCAAGAGTCTTCTCCAACACCACAGTTCAAAAGCATCAATTATTTGGTGCTCAGCCTTCTTCACAGTCCAACTCTCACATCCGTACATGACCACTGGAAAAACCATAGCCTTGACCAGATGAACCTTTGTTGGCAAAGTAATGTCTCTGCTTTTGAATATGCTATCTAGGTTGGTCATCACTTTCCTTCCAAGGAGTAAGCATCTTTTAATTTCATGGCTGCAGTCACCATCTGCAGTGATTTTGGAGCCCAAAAAAATAAAGTCTGACACTGTTTCCACTGTTTCCCCATCTATTTCCCATGAAGTGATGGGACCGGATGCCATGATCTTTGTTTTCTGAATGTTGAGCTTTAAGCCAACTTTTTCACTCTCCTCTTTCACTTTCATCAAGAGGTTTTTGAGTTTCTCTTCACTTTCTGTCATAAGGGTGGTGTCATCTGCATATCTGAGGTTATTGATATTTCTCCCGGCAATCTACATTCCAGCTTGTGTTTCTTCCAGTCCAGCGTTTCTCATGAGGTACTCTGTATATAAGTTAAATAAACAGGGTGACAATATACAGCCTTGACGTACTCCTTTTCCTATTTGGAACCAGTCTGTTGTTCCATGTCCAGTTCTAACTGTTGCTTCCTGACCTGCATACAAATTTCTCAAGAGGCAGATCAGGTGGTCTGGTATTCCCATCTCTTGAAGAATTTTCCACAGTTTATTGTGATCCACACAGTCAAAGGCTTTGGCATAGTCAATAAAGCAGAAATAGATGCTTTTCTGGAACTCTCTTGCTTTTTCCATGATCCAGCAGATGTTCGCAATTTGATCTCTGGTTCCTCTGCCTTTTCTAAAACCAGCTTGAACATTCAGGAAGTTCACGGTTCACATATTGCTGAAGCCTGGCTTGGAGAATTTTGAGCATTACTTTACTAGCATGTGAGATGAGTGCAATTGTGCGGTAGTTTGAGCATTCTTTGGCATTGCCTTTCTTTGGGATTGGCATAAAAACTGACCTTTTCCAGTCCTGTGGCCACTGCTGAGTTTTCCAAATTTGCTGGCATATTGAGTGCAGCACTTTCACAGCATCATCTTTCAGGATTTGGAATAGCTCAACTGGAATTCTATCACCTCCACTGGCTTTGGTCGTAGTGATGCTTTCTAAGGCCCACTTGACTTCACATTCCAGGATGTCTGGCTCTAGGTCAGTGATCACACCATCGTGATTATCTGTGTCCTGAAGATGTTTTTTGTACAGTTCTTCTGTGTATTCTTGCCATCTCTTCTTAATATCTTCTGCTTCTGTTAGGTCCATACCATTTCTGTCCTTTACTGAGCCCATCTTTGCAAAGGACTTGCGATTAAGACCAAGAACAGGCAACTATGACCATCATGGACTGAGGCCTGAAAACCAGCGGGAACAAAGACACCCAGTAAACAGCAGAAATCTATGTGGTCACTATGGCTTCTCTAGCTTTGATCGCTGTATAATCACTGTATACCTGCTTTCTGGGCACCGGGTGTTTATTCTGGATCTCTTTGCTGGCATTTTCTCCATGCTTCATGCTGAACCTTCTGTGAATACCTGAACAATGAACATTCACCTAATTCCTAATCCCTGTGCCTTTACTCTACAGCTGATTACTATTCTTTCACTCTATACCCAACACCTAGAAAATGGCAAAACCACCCCAAAGTGACTCAAAAAAGAAAGTTGAGTTTCCGAATATAATTATAAATCAAATTCAATTAAAGGTTAGGTTAAATGTCCTGCACATGAGTTTTTAGAATGAAATTTCAGTGTTATATGTCCTAATACTATAATTTCACACTTAAAATATTTTTACTTTATAATATTCCATAGTAATGTCCATTTATGAACTTTTATTAAAATATAGGAGCAATAGAATAGACTAATTAATACTACACGTGGTAGTTGAATAGTGTCCAGTGTCTAACATGAGTTTTTTGTTTTGGTGAATTTCTCCAGAAAGGAAAGAATGAAGAAAGGAGAGGAAGAAAAACAATAAAGTGGCCATAATCATGATACATTTATATAATATGTTAGTAAATGTTTCCAAATGTTAAGAATAATTTTAACAAGGAAATTCATAAATATGTTTATGTGATAAAAATACAGAAAAAAAATCACATGGAATAATAGCTCTTCACCTCTATAAAACATTATAATTTGTCTTTATTCCATATAGATTTTAAATGTCTATTAACTACCATGTTGTGATAGTTCTTTAGGTGCACATGACACAGAAATAAAATAATAAAAAAATGAGGTGTCTACAAATCAGTAAAATATAAGTTCACATTAATGTGTAATATAAAGCACATACACATGTGCTCAGTTGCTAAGTCATGTCTGACTCTTTGAGAACACATAGTCTATACTCTGCCAGGTTCCTCTGTCCACAGAATTTTCCAGGCAAGAATACTGGACTGAGTTGCCATTTCCTTCTGTGGGGGATCTTTCCATTCCAAGAATTGAACCCACATCCCCTGTGTCTCCTACACTGGCAATAGATGTTTTATCATAGAGCCACCTGGGAAGCCCATAATATAAGGTAGTAAGTAATAAAACAATAAGCCCAGGATGCTCTAAGTTCAGTTGTAGTAAGAATTTAAGCTGCATTTTTTAAAAAACCTTATCTCCATGAAGACAGCATTTAGTTCCAAGGCTAATTTATACACCAGAATGTTCCTTTATCCATTATGAAAATTTCACCCTTGACATTTTTTACAATTACTTGAAGGCAAGTGGAATCTAGAATTGCCAAAACTGATTGGTTTACCTTGTATTTGCATTTCCTATACTGAGGTGAATACATCTGAAAATCATTTGGGGATATATTTTTAAAAACATAATATGCAGCTTTAGTTTTTATAAACTGTGTCCAGCTTATGGTCAAATAATTTATCTATTCCAGTGAAGTACTTTCTATAATGAACTGAACAGTTTTATTGGGGAATTCCAAGTCTAGTCTATGTTCATAAAAAGTAAATGGAGAAACAAAGGAATCTGAAACAGCATAAAATGCAATCTGGTAGATCATATCAACCACTGGATAAAAGTGAGAAAATAAATTGGTTTTGGGGTTTTTCCTGAAACACAAGTGCAATTATTTATATGCAAATAAATGAATAATTGCTCCATAAAGTAATAAAACTTTTTTTTTAAACCAGATATCAGAACAATGATGTTTTAAACATTAAGGAGGTTTATTTTTACAGACTCTTTTCTCCAGACATAAGTGTAGGTAGAAAAGACTGACTCATAATTATTCAATAAATATTCACAGAACATTGTTTCAAGTGATTTACAGTAATAGAATACAGCAAAAGTAGAGTAGTGGAAGTTCTGAGCCTTGTCTTCAAAAACATCTGAAGCTTCTGCCCTCAATCTCCTGAAATGCTACCCTAAGAATAAATATGAAGTATTTCCCCCACTACACAGGTTGCCTTTTCCTCGTGTTGATGGTTTCCTTTGCTCTGCAGAAACTCTTTTAAAGCCTCACTTGTTTATTTGTGCTTTTAGTATTGAATTGAAAAAGCCCATTACTAAGATTAATGTCAAGTTTACCCACTATGTGTTCTTCTAGGAGTTTTTAGTTGTGTCTCACATTCAACTTGTCTTTAATTAATTTCAAGTTGATTTTTGTGTTTGATGTAAGACAGGGATTCAGTCTTGCATATAGCTATCCATTTTGTCTGACACCAGAAGGGAATGGCAAACTACTCCAGTATTCTTGCCCGGAGAATCCCATGGACAGAGGAGCCTGGTGGGTTACAGTGCTTGGGGTGACAAAGAGTTGGAAAGGACTGAGTGACTAACATCAGTTCAGTTCAGTCTCTCTGTCGTGTCCGACTCTTTGCGACCCCATGAATCGCATCACGCCAGGCCTCCCTGTCCATCACCAGCTCCCGGAGATCACTCAGACTCACGTCCATCAAGTCAGTGATGCCATCCAGACATCTCATCCTCTGTCGTCCCCTTCTCCTCCTGCCCCCAACCCCTCCCAGCATCAGAGTCTTTTCCAATGAGTCAACTCTTCGCATGAGGTGGCCAAAGTACTGGAGTTTCAGCTTTAGCATCATTCCTTCCAAAGAAATCCCAGGGCTGATCTCCTTCAGAATGGACTGCTTGGATCTCCTTGCAGTCCAAGGGACTCTGAAGAGTCTTCTCCAACACCACAGTTCAAAAGCATCAATTCTTTGGCACTCAGCCTTCTTCACAGTCCAGCTCTTACATCCATACATGACCACTGGAAAAACCATAGCCTTGACTAGACGGACCTTTGTTGGCAAAGTAATGTCTCTGCTTATACTTTACCTAACTATATATTCTTTGTCCTTTTGTCAACAATTCATCAACCATATATGAATGGGTACTTCTGAGCTCTTTATTCTGGTCCATTGATCTGTGTCTGTTTTTATGCCAATGCTGTACTGTTTTTATCACTACAGCCTTATAATATGGTTTGAAGTCAGGAGTGTGATGCCTCTACATTTATTCTTTTTCATGACTGCTTTGGCTATTTGGAGCCTCTTGAGGATCAATACAAATTTTAGGATTGCTTTTTTCTATTTCTATGGAAAACAATATTGAGGTTTTCATAGGGATTTTGTTAAATCTGTAGATTACTTTAGGAAGTATGGACATTTTAATAAAATTCTTACAATCTGTGAAAATGGAATACTTTTCTATTTATTTGGTCTCCTTCAATTTCTTTCTTCAATATCTTATAATTTTCATTGTACAGATCTTTGACTTCCTCTAGTATATTTACTCCTAAATATTTTATTCTTTTTGATGTTATTTTAAATGGAAGTATTTTCTTAATTTCTCTTTATAATGTAAAATGAATGATATTCTGAGCCATAAATTCTGATGTGGTTTGTTACAAAAGAAAAGCTAACTGATAGAGAAGAAAAGTTATGAGAAGGAAGTTAAGAAGGAAATTTTTCTCCAATATATGATTCATCACTTGTCCTGTGTAATTGTTCATATTCACTCTGACCTACCATGTGGAATTGTAATGTCAGCTTCACTTTACTGAAATTATCTGATCCTGAAGTTATGCCCCAGGGTAATAATTTTAAAATGGCTATAGAATCCTGGAAGATATCCAGGTGAAGCTCCCAAGATATTTGGGCAGAACTAAATCAGTTCCCCAACAAGCAGCACAATAAAATAAGCACAGCTGGTGTCTCTTCTTGTTGCTTTGCAACAAAGAACGCAGCTGCAAATGGAAATAGGTCTGGGGTTTAGAGATTGGAAGGGGACAAAAAAACATGAAAAGGATTAGAGATGTTTTACTACATCTACGAAGACAAGGGACCTTATAGAATATAAGGGTCATGTGGTAAAATTTCATATCCTCTCCTTACATGCCAAATTAAGTTTTAGTACTCCACTGAATTAGAGTTCATAAATATCATATTCATAATTTTATAAAATATTTTGTTCTCCCTCCAATGAACTGAAAACAATTATTCCTAAAATGTGTTACAATTTTAAAATGCTTTCAAGTAAGGTTTATTATTGTATATTTTATTAGCATACAGAAGAGAATAGGTAGAAATTTATTTATTTCCTTATAGATAAATTTCTGTGAAAAACAAAGATGTAAAATTTATTTCCAAGATTGTGATTTCGTATGGTTTTCTTTGAAATAATTTCTATATATAAAGCATATTTTAAATTTAAGGTGATTACAATGCAACAAAATTAATGCTTTAAACTTTGTACTAAAATCTTCTGATTCCAGGTAAAATTAAGACCAGAACTGCAAAAATGTGGGTATACTTACATAAAAAAGAGACAAATGTATGTGTTTTTTTTTAAAGAGATTTACCAATACACACAATTTAAAAAAAGACCCTTACTAATTTTGTGATAATAATATATGCTATTGTAACATCACTAAATATCTTAAAACAGATGCCATTCCATCTGAGAGTGGCAATGCCATTTACAAATAAGATTTATCCATTCTCTCTTGATTTCCCAAAGTAACACATGAACCTGAACATTGACTCCAAAAACAAGAAGTTTCATCTCAGGTTTTTTTCCCTCTTTATTTGCAATGACAATCAGTAATATTAACTTTTCATCATTTCATATTTTTAGGACTCAGTTCTGAGCAACTAGACTTTTAATAAACTTATAGAAAATCAAATTAAAAAGTGCTTCTATAGAATAATGGATTGGAGATGGTAAAATCATCAAGACTGGAATGATAATAAACCACATACCACAGAAAAAAAGAACAAAAAATATGTTAAATGTATACTGATAAAATGTATACAAGCCTCATCATAGTCCTCTCAGGTTACATTTTCCCTCTATGGTATTATAATGTCATTTTGTCCACATAAGTTCATTTTGTTGAAGGCAACCACATTTTTAGCTAAGTTTAAGAGAAAGCAAAATGATAGCCAATAGCTTACTAGACACCGATTATAATCCAAAGGGTCTTTTTTAAATCAACGCTATAAAAACAGGCTTTTTTTTTTTTTTTAATGACAGCCACAATGACTCTCATGCAACCACACTGTTACTCTTTCTATAAGCACAAATACTTTAACTTTACGCAGTGGTTTTCCTTGCTATTTTCATAAAGGTATCTATTCAAATATGACAGTTAACATCTAAACATGAAAACTGCTTACCCGGCAGAAAGAATTGGTTTCGGTCACAAGTATATAGCATGAGAGAGAAGGACATGGCAACCCGCTCCAGTGTTCTTGCTTGGAGAATCACAGGGACAGGGGAGCCTGGTGGGCTGCCGTCTATGGGGCCGCACAGAGTCAGACATGACTGAAGTGACTTAGCAGCAGCAGCAGCAGCATATAGCATGAGCATTTTAACACTATGGGATTTTCTTTGACAAGTATTATTTTTAATAAGTATTTCTCCCATTCATGTTTCTACTTTTAAATTGTTTTATTATTTTCTCTTGCATGTTTCTTGGGAGAGTGATTCTCAGCTGTGAGCAATTTTGGCCTCCAGAGATCTTCAAGCAATATCTGAAGACATCACAATATGGCAGCAAGAGGAGAGATGCTATTGGAATCTAACCAGTAGAGAGACCAGGGATGCTGCTAAACATCCTACAATGCACAGGACAGTCCCCCACAACAAAGAATTATCCAGTCCAAAATGTTAGTATTGGCAATGCTGAAAAACTCTGTTTTGGAAGGATATGATTCCCTAGATAATAGTTGAAATTACGTGGTGTATGTAAATGCAAGAGATAAAGAAAAACCTTATATTAGAACATGCATCAAAAAGCACTTCAGTTTATTTTGCATCTTTATTAAAACATCTAGAATGTCAAGACTTTGTCTGCTGATTATTACTCACTGACAAGACATATATAACCAAATCATGCTTTTCTCACAGGCAATACAACACACAGCAATTACTGGGAGGGCTCCACAATATTTCTTAGCACTGTTGATCTACAAGAAACAACAATCTGATAAAAACGTGCACGCATGAGAAGTCCCCACAACAATCTGATAAAAAGGTGCACGCATGAGAAGTCCCTGGAGCTGCTTTCTCTTGCTTCCTCTGTTTTCTCAGAGCACATTTTGCAAAGCTCTACAGGGAACTCATCCGTTTTATGATGATTCTGCTTATTTCTCCTTAACCACACAGATACACACACACACACAAACTCTAAGCTATATAATTCTGCAGGGAAGAGAGAGGAATGTTTTTCATGATGTGTCCTTTATGCAAAATGCATTTATTTTTTCTCCTCATCTAAGCCAAAAAAAACCCCAAAAAGTCCATGTTTTATATAAGATTCAGAGTATATCTTCTCTGTCTGAAGCAGGGCTCTCAGTCCAACTGTACTGTTCCTCTACTTTTTGCTTATCAAATGCCATATTGAAAATTTGTTTACACATCTGCAACCTGCTCAAATGTAGGCACTTGTCTTTTTTTTTTTTTTTTTTACTGTTTTATTACTAGCCCATATCACAGTTCTAAGCATACTAAGTTCCTTCCCTCTTTCTCCTTTCCAGAATAATTAGACAACTTAAAGAATAAAGTATTTTTTAAGGACTGGATGATCCAAAACTCAATTAATGTGCATATGGTAAAACCAATGATCTTATTAGGCACCTTCTATTGTGAAAATTTTGTTGTCAACTATCCCACTCTTGTAAGCTATTATTAGTATTGGAAATTGATATAGCTTTAAATGTGAATGCTATTATTTTTTAGGATCATATATCACTTTTTATTATTTCATAAATAACATATATATATATATATATCAGTTTAATAAAGAAGAATCATGACGTACTTCTGTTATACCAAATGAAACTGCAGCCTTCTTTTTTAGAAGGAATTGCTTTCACTGATGTGTGTGGTCTCCATATATTTCTATGCGTGCCTTCATATTCAGGAACACATATTCATTTAAAAAAAAATGATGCTATTCCACACAGATTTCTGAAAATATTCTCACTAAAATACTCTGGATCTTTGAATGTCAGCATACACAGTTTAAATTCATTCATTTTAAGCCTGCCTAGGGTATCACTGTATGAAGAATAATTTGAGAACTTCACTATACTTTAAGTATGTTTTCTACTTTTCACCTCTGTGAACAATACTACAACATATGACTTTAGATATCAATGTCAGTATATCTATAAAAGAGTCTTTTATAATAAACTTATGTTCTTTTATTTATTTATTTATTTTTAATATATGGTGACAGATTTTATTTATTTAATTATTTATTTTAATTTTGTTTTATTTTTAAACTTAGGATGGGGAACACATGTATACCTGTGGCGGATTCATTTTGATATTTGGCAAAACTTATGTTCTTTTAAAAATTTTGATAGATATTGCCAAATTACCCTCCAAAAAACTATGCAAATCAAAATTTCTGCTAATGCACACAAATAATTTTGTGAATTATCAAATTTTCATACTGGATAGGCCAACATTGCTTTCTCTTTCTCCTTTGTGGTTTTTAAATTCCTAGTGAAATTTGAAATGTTTTAGTACAATTAACATTAATTTTCCTATGAATCTCCTGCTAATGTAATTTCCCCACGCTCATTTGATTGTCGTGCATTTTTCTTATTATTGAAACATTCCTTTTGTTATACTCAGTTGCTCATTCGTGTCTGACTCTGTGTGACCCCATGGACTGTAGTCCACCAGACTCTTCTGTCCATGGGGATTCTCCAAGCAAGAGTACTAAAGTGGGTTGCCATGACCTCCTCCAGGGGATCTTCCCAACCCAGGGATCGAACCCAGTTCTCCCACATTGTAGGGGAATTCTTTACCTTCTGAGATACCAGGGAAGCCTGAAACAGTTTCTTATGTAAGCAAAATTAGTACTTTGTCTGCCTTATGTGTTTGTATTTTAGTTTATTATCTTTCATCTTATTAAGCATAATTATTTGATATATTTATTTTCAACTGTTTATTCATTTAAATTCATATCTTATTTCTTACTATTAGATTCATATCTTACATTAAAAATCCTTCATCACATTTGTTTGTTTTACTTTTAAGTGGTTGCATTTTTTTTAAATTTTATTTTATTTTTAAACTTTACGTAATTGTATTAGTTTTGCCAAACATCAAAATGAATCCATCACAGGTACACATGTGGTCCCCCTCCTGAACCCTCCTCCCTCCTCCCTCCCCACACCATCCCTCCAGGTCGTCCCAGTGCACCAGCCCCAAGCATCCAGTATTGTGCATTGAACCTGGACTGGCATCTCGTTTCATACGTGATATTTTACATGTTTCAATGCCATTCTCCCAAATCTTCCCACCCTCTCCCTCTCCCACAGAGTCCATAAGACTGTTCCATACATCAGAGTCACTTTTGCTGTCTCGTACACAGGGTTATTGTTATCATCTTTCTAAATTCCATAAGTGGTTGCATTTTTATAAGCATATTGAATGTTTCAGTTTTATATACCTTAATTGCAGATTTATTTACCATTTATATTGTTCTTAAGTGTTGGGGAAAACACTGTTTCACATCACCCAACACTGTAACCATACCTGATCTGAACTCCACTCCTTAGCTCAGTTCATACAGATATTTTCCACTCCAGAAAGTGGCCCTGGACTAGTCCATTCACCTCACTGTCCACACCATCTGGGTTATCAAGGTTTTTCAGCTACCTGGAGCTTTTTCTTTCTCCACCCTATTTCTTTCTCCACACTATCGCTGATGCATGTATTTTGCGGTTGTGAGAGGGATTTGTATTAAAAAAGCATTTCCTTATCGGACCCCCTAGGGATTAGATTCTGGTATAAATTAATAGCTATTCCTTTATTTCCAGGCAATATTGGGTGAATTGCCCTTTGTATGGTATGTTGATGTTTAATCGCTAAGTTGCATGTGACCCTTTGTAACCCCATGGACTGTAGGCTCCTCTGTCCATGGGATTTCCCAGGCAAGTATACTGGAGTGGGTTGCCATTTTCTTCTCTGTGTGATGTTCTCAACCCAGGGATTGTAACCATCACAAAATGCTACCTCTTGAACAAGAGGAACATTATAATAATATCAAATCTATTCCAATGAATTAAGGGGACCCTTACCTTTGGCCCAGTAAACTGTATGGATCCTGGAATATACTTTTCCTTGTTATAATTATTCCACAAATAGCTTGATCTAGATTTTGTGTTTTTTTTTAACTGTATTCAAAATGGGAACTCAAAAGCTGAAGCTTAGACATCTCTTCCATTTGCACTTCTTACTAACCCTGTGATCTTGGGAAAATTAATCAATTCTATATTATTAGTTTTACCCTCTGTAAAACAAGAATAATTTGTAATGCTGACCTCAAGATGATACAAGCATGGGATTATTATGAACGACATGCAATGTCAGATACATAGTAAGTGCTCAATAAATATTCCTTGGAGTTGTTTTCAATGATCCTTATCACAACTGCTGTGGTCTCATGTGGTCTCATACTTCTACAAACCTAACTGGATATTTTATAGTAATCAACTTTTGATTTTCTGCAATACCAAAGTCAACATTCAAAACCTCAATCTCTTTTGATCCACTGATCAAAACTTTATGGAGCCAATCAGTTCTGTAGTTGATCGGAAGCAAGATTTAGTATTCTGAAATCAACTATTAGCTTCACCACTGCTAAGTCACTTCAGTCGTGTCTAACTCTGTGCGACCCCATAGACAGTAGCCTACCAGGCTCCCCCATCCCTGGGATTCTCCAGGCAAGAACACTGGAGTGGGGTGCCATTTCCTTCTCCAATGCATGAAAGTGAAACGTGAAAGTGAAGTCGCTCAGTCATGTCTGACCCTCAGCGACCCCATGGACGGCAGCCTTCCAGGCTCCTCTGTCCATGGGATTCTCCAGGCAAGAACACTGGAGTGGGGTGCCATTGCCTTCTCCACCACAGACAGAAAGAAAAACTGCTGCCCCAGCAAAATCATCTAGCATGACAATTATACAAGTAGAGATGGTAAACAGGAATGATTTTATGTATCATCCCCAAATCAAGCAACTTAATACAACTATATTGTATTAACAATATCACTGTTGTTCTGTGATGCTACAATCTTTCTTGCCATTCCTTTGTATTCAGTATTAGATTCAATTCTTTGGTTACTGTGCTGTGTGCTGTGTGCTGTGCTTAGTTGCTCAGTTGGGTCTGACTCTGTGACACCATGGACTGCAGCCTGCCAGGCTCCTGGCTTCATGTTAAAACCAAGAATTTGTCTGAGTACCAATTCAGACTGAATACAGCTGCGTGCATCTGAAATCCAACTCGGTAACATAAAAAGACGAGATTTACTTTCCTAAGGAAGCTCTTGGGATTCATAGACCAGGTCTGGAGCATCAGTTCTGAGATGGATCATCCTTCCGGGCCCTTTTATCTTTCTGATCCATCTCACTTAGCAACAGGCTTTCATCTTTATGGTTTCAAGTGGCTGCTGTATTTTGAGACCACATCTGCTTTAGGCAACAAGGAAAATGGCAATGGGTAAAATATCCGTGCCAGGTGTGTCTTTTTGGCAGAAAGCCTGTGTCTTTCCTGAAAGTTCCACCTACTGGCCTCCACTTAACATCCTACTATTTAGAATTACATCACATGGTCATTTTTAGGTGAAAAAAAAAATTGTAATAAGTGAACATTTAATTCTGAATAGTGTCAACCTGAGCAAACTATACGGAAAGAGAGGCTGAATAGTAGATAACTAACATCATTTACCTACAAGGAAGAAGCATGATTCTATTGTTTGTGTCAAATGGCATATTGTTTAAATTTTCATTTTTAATTAGAGGATAATTACTTTACAATATTGTGATGGTTTCTGCCATACATCAACATTAGTCAGCATCAGGTATTCATATGTCCGCTACCTCTTGAACCTCCCTCCTACTTCCCTCCCCATCCCACTCTTCTAGTTTGTTAAAGAGTACCAGCTTTGGGTGCCCAGCGTCAAACAGCAAATCCCCACTGACTATTCTACATGACAATATGTATGTTTCAATGCTATTCTCTCAAATCACCCTACCCTCTCCTTGCAGCAAAGGCCATATCTATCAAGAGTATTAGAGAACAACACTATCTTCTAATCACTCTTCCTGCCTCCAAGCTCATTCCTTAAAACCTCTTACATTAGAGACCAGCAAACTTTTCCTATAATAAGCAACACAGGAAATGTTTCAGGCTCTGTGAGCCATAATGTTAGCTGCAACTATAGCTCTGCTACCACAGTACCTAGACTATCATAGGCAAGATTTACATGAATGGGTACAGATTTGTTCTAGTAAAATTTTGTTTACAAAAACAGACAGTGAGAACCTACTGTATAGCACAGGGGAAAAAAAAAAGGTAGAATCTGTTTGGAAAACATATATTAAATTAATCTTAAAAATGCATTCCAATATACATTAGGTACACACACATACTATTTGATTTCATTTTTACGAGGTACCTAGAATTGTCAAATTCATAGACTCAGAAAGTACATTGGTAGATGCCAGGGGCTGGGTACAGGAGTCAGGCAGGCAAATGGGGAATTAGTGTCTAATGAGGACACAGTTCCATTTTTGCCTCTGTGCTCCGTCTTGTCTGACTCTTTGTGATCCCCAAGACTGTAGCCCTCCAGGCTCCTCTGTCCATAGGGTTTCCAAGGCAAGAATACTGGAGGCGGCTGTCATTTCCCCCTCCAGCGGATCTTCCCCACTCAGGGATTGAACCCTCGTTTCTCATGTCTCTTGCATTGCAAGGTGTGCATTCTTTACCACTGAGCCACCTGGGAAGCCCCACGTTCCAGTTTAGGAAGGTAATAAAGTCAAGGGATGCATGATGGTGAGTGCTGCACAACGATGTGACTGCACTTATTGCCTCTGAACTGTACAATTAAATATGGTTATAATAGTATGTTTTATATTATGTGACATTTTACCACAACAAAATAGAAAAAAAACAAAAAACCAGAAGCCTGGATTTGTGTCCACTGTCATGGTTTGCTGGTCCCTCTTGTACCATATTACTAGCTATTTTGTGGTTATTTGTGTATTTTTTATTTCTAAAATCAGAGGCAGTGCAAATATCCCTTATTCTTAGCCCACAATGTAAAGCAAATTCTTTACTATGCTAACATCCATATCACTTTCTATATGTTCATATTACAGTGTGCAGTAGATGCTATTATGATGTTTTATGTGTTTATTTTTCCATGATGAGTTCAAAAACACACACATACACACACAATATGATTTCCAATATTCAGCCTATAGCTTGCCATACTGTTTCACCAGAAATCACGCCTGGACCCACAGTACAAGACAGACTGAAAGCCTACTCTGCTTTGTCCTTTTTCTCCAGTACTTTCAGACATTAAATTTTCTCCTTCAACAAGGCTTGTCTCTGTAAAAGAACTTAAAAATATAGTTGATCTTGGAACAATTTGGGGATTTAAGACACCAACTTCCCTCCTGCAGTCAAAATGCATATGTGACTTGTTACAGTTGGCCCTCGAATAGAAGGTTCCTATAAGGGGACTCGCACAGTTCACACCTGTGTCGCTCAAGGGTCAGCTATACTAGTATTGCCCATTTCTACCCTTCTCTCTGAGTCTTAGATGAGGGCTGAAATGTTTTGGCTTGCTCCTAAGTCCTTCAGCCTTAGATGCAATGATTTCTTTAGGCTTCATGATTCCTAAAAGCCCAGTATCACTCAACATGCTCTCATGTACTCACTTTGCTTTAACTGTGTTCACACATAGGTACATAGTTTAGATTGCACTTATAATAACTTTTTTCTCCTCTTATTATTTTCTTTGGCTTTTTGATCTCTGTTTTGATTGATTTCAACTATTTTCTATGTCAACTATTTTCCCAAGCATTTCTCTAGATAAAGTTGGAGGATGATACAGACTACCCTGGTGATTCAATGGTTAAAACTTCACACTTTCAGTGCAGAAGACGTGGGTTTGATCCCTGGTCAGGGAACTAAGATCTCCTATGCTGTGTGGTGCCGCCAAAGAAATTCTTAAAAAGGTAGAAGGATGATATACTTTCTGGATTCCTTTCTAAATATTTCTTTCATGCTAACAGATATATCATGTTTTTGATTGAGTGAAGGATTTGGTGTTCTGCCTTTTCTCTGAAGGCTGACAATGGTATTAAATTATTAACCACAATCCAGTATTTCAAGTGACAAATATGATGTGAAAATATCTTTTCCTAGTAAGTAACTTTTAAAAATCTGAAGTCTATACCATTTTTTCTTCATTCATAGGCTTTAGGAAAACTTTTCCAGCATCCAACTAAGTTTGATGCTTTTCCAATTAATCCTTCCTGCAATACAGAAAGTTTATTCAAGTTGTAAATTCTGTATATTCTACACCTAGATGTTTTTAAAAAAATGTTACTGTTCCTCTCCTTCATCTGCTGTTTCTTGCATTCTGGGAATATATGTTATTCCCACACTATGTGTATTTAATATATCCTCTAAGTCTCATCTATTTCTCACAATTTCCATATATTTGTATTTTTGTTCTCTGATTTTTAGCTCCTTCTTCCAGTCTTGGAAGTTCTTAAGTTCCAGGAAAACAATTTGGGTCTTATCACTGACTCTATGTGCCTCAATGTGCATATTGATTTTCTGTTGTTTACTTATTGTAGAAAACATGGCTTTTAGGAATCTCTCTGCAGTGTCCTTAAAACAAGAGTGCTCTGATAACCTAGTGTTGAGTACTATTTTTTGGTAATGACTTCTGTGCCTGTTTTCTTTGGTGCTTTGCCTCCCAGAGTGATGGTCAGTTTCCAGGGTGCTCCCTGGGGTTCTTATGTGGCCCCTGGCAATACCTTATCAGTGACTCTCACAAGTGATGGAGTCACAGAGCTCTTTGCTTCTGTAAGGAGATGATCGGCAAATGTGCTGTCAGTCCCTTGACAAGGTTCCAGAAGAAAGTCTCTTCTGGAGTTTTTACACAAATTTTCACCTGCCAGAAATAATGGTGTTGAGTCTCTTAGCTTTGTGTGTGTGTGTTGGGGGGGCGGGGGAGGTGGGGGCGAGGTATTCCTTGCGGCTTGTGGGATCTTAACTCACCAACCAGCAACTGAACTTAAGCTCTTGGTAATTAAAGTGTGGAGTTCTAATGATTGTACCACCAGGGAATTCTCTTCAACTTTCTTAAGAGACCGAGGAGCCTGAGTGTCTTCGGGGCCTTTCCACTGGCTGTCTCAGACTAGACCCTGCATTCTACTCTGGTCTCTGGGGAGTCCATTTGGCAATTGCTTTCTCCCTGGAGATTCTGTTTAAGAAGGAAAACTGAGTCTCTCTTTCTAAACTGATTCCCTCACAACTTAAGGAGCTATCTGCTTATCTCAGGAGAATTAAAATAGACTGGATTTGGGAAAACAAAAGAAATTGCAATCTCCTATTAAAAACCTTATATATATGAGACAAAGGATGTTAACAAAACATATTGCATTAACCATTTCAAAACAGATGTAAGTTAAACCATGTTGTTCATCTTCAATTCATAAGTGCCGCATTATCAACTATATCTCAATAAAACTGTATTTTCAAAATTTATATATATCCATTTGTACAGAGTGATTTGGTTAGTGACTATAATAACCTAATTCAATACCCATATATATAAAGTTAAGTATATAAAACATGTACTCAAAATATATTTTCTAAATCCAAACTTAGGGCCTTGCAGAGGTAATGAAAATATTTTCATCATAGTTGAACTTTATTTTAATTATATTTAGGAAATTCATCTTAGATAAAAATAAAATAAAATAGCTAGGTTTTAGAAATCACCAGAAGATTGGAAATCTCTATCATGACTTATCAAATACAGTGTAGGCTCTATATTCAGGAGAGACTGGGGTCAATTTCTTCATGGCAATTCATAAAAGAACTTGGGAAAATCACTTACATACTGTATATCAGTTTGTATAGCTTTAATGTGGCATTTAAAATATTTCACATGGTTATCATATATTTTAAAATAAAGGATGCAAATGCTTAAGGGTTTCTGCAAATTTTGTTGATTAATATAACTATTGCTTGGACTATCAGTCCTATTATAATTTAATCATAACTTGAAAGTTGAAAACACATAGCAATAGATTTCCAACATTCTACTGTATGTGTTGACACAAACTATCACTAATTGTGTTGGTATGGTAAAAAAAAAAAAAAAAAATTACACCAATTAAGCAAGGATTGCAAGTATTTTATCATGTATGAATGGTTTTTCCTTGAGATCAAGTTGTTACTTACACTAACAACTCCAGAAATTTGTTTTAATAAATACTAGGACAGCTAGCAGAAATATTCCTGAAAACTTTAGGCTATAGGCAATTATTAAAATATTTGGAATTTCTTCAAATTTCTTCACACCCCCCAAATATTTAAATATTAGTCTTCAAAATATTATTTTATATCTTCAAAAATATATTAACTTCCAAAATATAAAAATGATTTATCTTACCCATATCCGACATTTCAGGCACAGTTACAATGTATGGTCCATCTGTGAACTTTGGAGCATTGTCATTGATGTCTTGCACTTTGATGATAAACTCAGATTCAGGCTCAAGGGGCTTGTTTGTTCGTCTGTCAATAGCCTGCGCGTGAAGTACATAGTGGGTCTTCTGCTCCCTGTCTAGGCTTTTTGTTGAGTGGATGTCACCAGTGGTATCATCAATGATAAAAATAGTCCCAGCACCTTCTCCAGTAAGGATGTACTTGACAGACCCATCACCTTTGTCAGAATTGGAGTGCAGCTGTAGACAAAGATGGAAAAATTTAAGATAATATTATATTCCAACCTTACATGGTGTTCTCTGAAAATTGCCTATCTATAATTTAATACTTAGTTTGGTTATGACCATTTTCTTCTCTCCAATGTCCCAGGTGTTGCTAAAATCATGTTTATCTGCAGTTTTTCTCTACTTGGTATAAATAGGGATATTTTATTATGTTCTAAGAGACTTAATTATTGAAGAAAAATTAATGAGCAATACTTATTAAAAGCATAACCCTTGCTGTCATTATACTAAATCAATGTTTTGTTACCTATACAGAATAAAATTGTAAAAGAAACTACCAGTAAATCACAGTTGTCTTCCTTATTTCCACAGGGAATTAAAAAAAAACAAAACTAAGAATTAACTGCTTGCCATTATATTTCAATATTAAAATTTTAAAAATATTATAGTAAAATTTGAGATTCAAATTATTTATTAAAATTTCCACAAAATGGACACTTATTTATTACAGGAATGTTAATTTTATAATTTGGAAAAACAAATATCTTCCAGATTGCTAAATTAAAAAAAAAAAAAAAAACCTTGTGATGGAATATTCTCTTTCTTGAAAAATTATGAAACTTTACACTCTAAATGGCAGTATAGATTTAATCAGTAAGTAGGCCCTGATTTTTAATTGAGATACACTAATAAATCTCACTTGTAAAACTAAAATGATTGAATTTTGTTTGAATAGACATTATAGGAGTAATATTTCAGCAGAGGTCTTCAATAAGAAAGATATTGTACATTAAGATAATTTAAAAACTTTTTATCATTTAAATATTAGCAAATGCTTTTAAACTGCATATAATTCACACAATGAATTATAACATCGAAGTTCAGTTAATATTTCTATGAATAGCATTGCTATATTTCTAGCTGAGAACATCCACAGTATTTTCTTAAATCTCAAACACATACTTGAAAAATTGTTTCTCCCAAGAGATCTGAACAGTTATCCTTCACACGGAACCTTTTTGGTCACATAACCACAACTACTCACCTTTGCACATTTCTGACACTCTGAAACACTGAAAATATATAACCTTGTTCACATAGCATTTTGGTTTCTAGCCAAGGTAAAAAATTTCAAGGTTTATGTTAAAGTCTCTGAACTCTTAGAAGACATTTTTAAAGATAAAATATAGAAAAAAGATAATATAAGGAAAGGACTATTTCAACGGGAAAATGAAGGGGTCCGAAACATAAATAACAGTACATCAGGAAAAACTGTACTTGTTTCTTGAAAACACATAAGACATAATCAGGGATAAAATTTTGATAGGCATCACTCAGATTCAACAAATTAAATAATTTCCAAACTGATTTTTTTGGAGTTTTTCTAAAAAGGAGTAAAACTACATTAGCAGAATATAAAAAACACAGCTTTCAAAGATTCACACTTCATTAGTAAATTAACTACTAAAAGAAGCAGTAGAATGAGTTGTATGGAGACAGTTGCAGGCACGCATGAAAATGAATTTATTCATTTATTTATATCTCTTTACATCATTTTAGCACCTACAAGAAGAGATTTAACATTTATGCAACAGACGTCTACAAAATATCGATTGAGCAGTCTGTTTCATATTCTCCAATTTTGCATTTACCCATGATGAAAACACAGCAAAGTAAAGGACCAAATTCTCTGAGCAAACGTTTTTAAAACCTTTTCTGGAACATGCATGTTATTAAATTAACCAAAAGGTGAAGTCATTTTAGTAGCTATTGCTATATTCTGTATGGATTATAAATCTATATATAATAAATATGACTAATTAAAAACACTGAAAGAAACAGTTAAACCTTCTAACAACTAACTATTGAAAGATATGACAATGGTGATAATTGACTCTTGAGGATATTATCATATACTATTACATTTTTAGAGTGGTTAATTTGAAATTATTTAGTTTTGGACGAAAGGATCACACTGCAGTTAACTATATGTATTTTTTGAATAGGCATATGGACATAGACCAGCAACAGAAGTATGTGAAAGTAGTAAAGTTGTCAATCTAAAGCATCTGTTAAAATTTTATATGCTCTATGCTTTATATGGATTATGATAAATTATTCAATTAAAGATAAATGCCAGCAAATTTATGGCTTTAGATTTTAACACTTGAATCTAACTCCACATTTTTCAAGTTTTGAGAATTAACATAGCACTTAGCATAAGTGTTTCAGAAGTTATGTCTAACTAGATAGTAAATGTGCAGTGTGTGCTAAGTTGCTTTAGCCATGTCTTATTCCTTGGGACACTATGGACTGTGGTCCACCAGGCTCCTCCGTCCATGGGATTCTACAGGCAAGAAAACTGGAGTGGGTTGCCATACCCTTCTCCAGGGGGTCTTCATGACCCAGGGATCAAACCTGCATCTCTTAGTCTCTTGCATTGGCATGTGGGTTCTTCACCACTAGCACCACCTGGGAAACCCCCATAATCTGCAGGAGCCAGTGAATTATAACTTCAGTTCAGTTCAGTTGCTTAGTAGTTTCCGATTCTTTGAAAGCCCATAGACTGCAACACTCCAGGCTCCCCTGTCCATCACCAACTCCCGGAGCTTGCTCAAACTCGTGTCCATTAAGTTGGGTGATGCCATCCAACCATCTCACCCTCTGCTGTCCCCTTCTCCTCTAACCTTCATACTTTCCCAACATCAGGGTCTTTTACAAGGAGTCAGTTCTTCGCATCAGGTGGCCAAAGTTTTGGAGTTTCAGCTTCAGCATCAGTCCTTCCAATGAATATTCAGGACTGATTTCCTTACTTAACAGTATTGATATTGTTGTACAACACAGTCAAAGGTACACTGAAATATTATAATAATACATTTGGATTACATAAATTGTTGTAAATATTTAGCTTGAGTATTTTATTTTTTTTTAATTATTGTTATTTTTTTGAGTATAGTTGATTTACCAGACCACCTGACCTGCCTCTTGAGAAACCTGTATGCAGCTCAGGAAGCAATAATTAGACCTGGACATGAAACAACAGACTGGTTCAAAATAGGAAAGGAGTACGTCAAGGCTGTATATTGTCACCCTGTTTATTTAACTTACATGCACAGTACATCATGAGAAACGCTGGGTTAGAGGAAGCACAAGCTGGAATCAAGATTGCCGGGAGAAATATCAATAACCTCAGAAATGCAGATGATACCACCCTTATGGCAGAAAGTGAAGAACTAAAGAGCCTGTTGGTGAAAGGGTATATATATCCCCTTGTTTTTACATTCTATTTTGATATAAGTCATTACAGATCATTGAGTAGAGTTTTCTGTTTTATAAAGTAGAGTCTTACTAGTTATCTATTTTTTTTTTAGTTTACATAATTTTTAATATATATATATATACACACACACACACACATTTTATTTTTTTTAACCTGTGCTTTGTCTTTTTTTATTTTTTTTTAATTTTATTTTATTTCTAAACTTGACAAAATTGTATTGGTTTTGCCAAACATCGAAATGAATAGTTAGTTCAGTTCAGTCACTCATTCGTGTCCAACTCTTTGAGACCCAATGAATCACAGCACATGAGGCCTCCCTGTCCATCACCAACTCCTGGAGTTCACTCAAACTCATGTCCATCAAGTCGGTGATGCCATCCAGCCATCTCATCCTCTGTTGTCCCCTTCTCTGCCTGCCCCCAATCCCTCCCAGCATCAGAGTCTTTTCCAATGAGTCAACTCTTTGCACGAGGTGGCCAAAGTACTGGAATTTCAGCTTTAGCATCATTCCTTCCAAAGAAAACCCAAGGCTGATCTCCATCAGAATGGACTGGTTGGATGTCCTTGCAGTCCAAGGGACTCTCAAGAGTCTTCTCCAACACCACAGTTCAAAAGCATCAATGCTTCGGTGCTCAGCTTTATTCACAGTCCAACTCTCACAACCATACATGACCACTGGAAAAACCATAGCCTTGACTAGATGGACCTTTGTTGGTAAAGTGATGTCTCTGCTTTTCAGTATGCTATCTAGGTTGGTCATAACTTTCCTTCCAAGGAGAAAGCGTCTTTTAATTTCATGGCTGCAATCACCATCTGCTGTGATTTTGGAGCCCCCAAAAAGTAAAGTCTGACACTGTTTTCACTGTTTCCCCATCTATTTGCCATGAAATGATGGGACCGGATGCCATGATCTTCGTTTTCTGAATGTTGAGCTTCAAGCCAACTTTTTCACTCTCCACTTTCACTTTCATCAAGAGGCTTTTTATTTCCTCTTCACTTTCTGCCATAAGGGTGCTGTTATCTGCACATATGAGGTTATTGATATTTCTCCCAGCAATCTTGATTCCAGCTTATGCTTCTTCCAGCCCAGCATTTCTCATGATGTACTCTGCATATAAGTTAAATAAGCAGGGTGACAATATACAGCCTTGAGGTATTCCTTTTCCTGTTTGAAACCAGTCTGTTGTTTCATGTCCAGTTCTGACTGTTGCTACAAATTTCTCAAGAGGCAGATCAGGTGGTCTGGTATTCCCATCTCTTTCAGAATTTTCCACAGTTTACTGTGATCCACACAGTCAAAGGCTTTGACATAGTCAGTAAAGCAGAAATAGATGTTTTTCAGGAACTCTCTTGCTTTTTCGATGATCCAGCAGATGTTGGCAATTTGATCTCTGCTTCTTCTGCCTTTTCTTTCTTTTTTTCTTTTTTTGCTGAGGTCAGCATGTATTTTCCATCGTTTTCTATCTTTAACAATTGTTTTTGGCTTTATCTTTTTTTAAAATTTTATTATTTAACTTTACAATATTGTATTGGTTTTGCCATATATCAACATGAATCCACCACAGGAATACACATGTTCCCCATCCTGAACCCTCCTCCCTCCTCCCTCCTCCCTCCCGTACCATCCCTCTGTGTCGTCCCAGTGCACCAGCCCCAAGCATCCAGTTTCTTGCATCGAACCTGGACTGGCGACTCGTTTCATATATGATATTATACACATTTCTTCTGCCTTTTCTAAAACCAGCTTGAACATCAGGAAGTTCACGGTTCACATATTGCTGAAGCCTGGCTTGGAGAATTTTGAGCATTACTTTACTAGCATGTGAGATGAGTGCAATTGTGTGGTAGTTTGAGCATTCTTTGGCATTGCCTTTCTTTGGGATTGGAATGAAAACTGACCTTTTCCAGTCCTGTGGCCACTGCTGAGTTTTCCAAATTTGCTGGCATATTGAGTGCAGCACTTTCACAGCATCATCTTTCAGGATTTGGAATAGCTCAACTGGAATTCCATTACCTCCACTAGCTTTATTCATAGTGATGCTTTCTAAGGCCCACTTGACTTCACATTCCAGGATGTCTGGCTTTAGGAGAGTGATCACACCATCGTGATTATCTGGGTCGTGAAAGTCTTTTTTGTACAGTTCTTCTGTGTATTCTTGCTACCTCTTCTTAATATCTTCTGCTTCTGTTAGGTCCATACCATTTCTGTCATTTATTGTGCCCATCTTTGCATGAAATATTCCCTTGTTATCTCTAATGTTCTTGAAGAGATCTCTAGTCTTTCCCATTCTGTTGTTTTCCTCTATTTCTTTGCATTGATCACTGAGGAAGTCTTTCTTATCTCTTCTTGCTATTCTTTGGAACTCTGCCTTCAGATGCTTATATCTTTCCTTTTCTCCTTTGCTTTTTGCTTCTCTTCTTTTTTTTTTACTTTTTTAAAAAAATTTAAATTATTTATTTTAATTGGAGGCTAATTACTTTACAATATTTCATTGGTTTTGTCATATATAAACATTAATCTGCCACGGGTGTACACATGTTTCCAATCCTGAACCCCCCTCCACCTCCCTCCACATACCATCCCTCTGCATCATCCCAGTGCAGCAGCCCCAATATCCTGTATCGAACCTGGACTGGTGATAAATTTCTTATATGATATTATACATGTTACAATACCATTCTCCCAATTTGCTTCTCTTCTTTTCACAGCTATTTGTAAGGCCTCCCCAGACAGCCATTTTGCTTTTTTGCATTTCTTTTCCATGGGGATGGTCTTGATCCCTGTCTCCTGTACAATGTCACGGACCTCAGTCCATAGTTCATCAGGCACTCTGTCTATCAGATCTAGTCCCTTAAATCTATTTCTGACTTCAACTGTATAATCACAAGGGATTTGATTTAGGTTATACCTGAATGGTCTAGTGGTTTTCCCTACTTTCTTCATTTAACTCTGAATTTGGCAATAAGGAGCTCATGATCTGAGCCACAGTCAGCTCCCGATCTTGTTTTTGCTGACTCTATAGAGCTTCTCCATCTTTGGTTTATGTATAGTAGTGTATGTCAATTCCATTCTCCTAATTTATCCCTCCCCTGTTTATTCCCTGGTAAACATAAATTTGCTTTCTATATCTGTGACTCTATATATATTTTTAAAATAAATCTAGTTTGAGTGTTTTACTAATGGAGATGATCACTTATTCAATGGGTTTTTAAAATTTCTCATCTGTCCTTGAAATAATAGTTTCCATGTAACACTAATGGAAATCCATCACAGTAGCAGTAGGTCAATCAATAAGTAGTTTTCAAGACTATGATGAGTATTATTTGTGAACCCACAAAGTGATCCACCCTCAGGATTACCTCTTCTCTATTCAACCTATTCTTAAAAATTCATTTTTGTTTACAACATGCACTCCAACAGAAATTACGGGACACACTGCTTACATTGTCTTGTTTTGCTTAATACGTAGGCTTTAAGATTCTGGAAGAACACGGGTTTTATATTAGGTTTTATAAGGCAAAAAACAATGAATGAATGAATGAATATTTTGAATGAAATGGCTAAAGAGTAATGATTGTAGAAGAGGTAGAAATCTTAAATCATGAAAAGAGGCTATTAGATACAGATGATTATGTTACGCTGATAATCAGAATAGAAATGTGTTATCTTTGAGGGTGGGCAGCAATGAGACATCAAATGAAAGGAACTGGGAAAAGAGTCATAAAGTAGGAATGCTCTGGATGCTTCCCTGGTGGCTCAGATGGTAAACAATCTGCCTGCAATGCAGGAGACCTGAGTTTGATCCGTGGGTCGGGAAGATTCCCTGGAGAAGGCAATTGCAACCCACTCTAGCATTCTTGCCTGGAAAATTGCATGGACAGGTGAGCCTGGCAGGCTACAGTCTAGGGGATCATAAAGAACTGGATATGACTGAGCAACTACCACTTTTTTTTGAAATATTGCATTGTCAGTTTGCTAGCTACTATATTGAGAGATTTCCATCTTTTTTCCATTAAAATATTTTTTAAAAATTGGAAAATAAAGTTGACTTTAGTCACACATAGTTCATTAATCCTACAAAGAGCACAGTAGAAGGGTCTTGCATAACCCATAGTAATGGGGATATACTTATAGAATCATGAGAATTTGCAAAGTGAGTGATATTTTTATGCTGAAAGAGAGCTTTTATACTGTCCTAAAGCAAGAATAAAATATCCTTGTGTATCTGATCACATAATAACATAGAGTTAATTAGTTGTTCTTTAAAGAACAGTAAAAGGACAAGAAGGAAGAAAGAAAAGAAAACACAATCACCCAAATGAAGCAAAATGAACTCTTCTCTGGTATTCCTTTAATAAATTGTCTCTTCCTTAGTGTTAAGGAGTAACCTGTGTCACTTAGAAAGCTAACATGACTCACATGAGTTTCTCTCAGAAAACTATCTATTTACCCTGGACCACATTTGAATCGGACCTAAAAATTTATAACTTTCTTTCTAATGCAGAGTTCCTCACTGAGATAATATTCTATCCTTTGGGGAAAAATAAATTTAAAAGGTTAAGAAGATAGTGTCAGAGCAATTAATTTTGAAAGTGGCTTCGAGTTAGGACTTCAAGCTATGTTTTAAAGTTAGGCCACTGGCTTAAAATGTGATATTTTGGACTATATAATTTATGCATTTTTATGAATAGGAAGTTTGTATTTATAATATTCCAGTATTAATCAGAAAGAGTGAGAAATATTATATAGTGATTTCATTATAATCATTTTTCCAACACATAAAATACAGGTGATATAAAGTTAGAGCTACGTGAGGATCACAGGAAAGACATGTCATTAAAACTTACTGTGTATCTCTCATTCCAGTAAATGTTATATTTATTTTAAACCAGAAGCAGATAAAACAAAAATCAATTGAACTCTTAATAAGTAATTATGCAAAGAAAAAATATATCAAATATGTTTTTACCATACATATTAATTACTGTTGGTAATTAACACATCAGTCTCTTCATGCAACAACAAAAAAAGAATACATAATCATCATATTTAATCATTCACCAATTCATATGTAAAAGGTTCTGCTAAATGCAGTGTCAGTATTTTGTTCAACCAAAAAGCTAGTGTTTATCAATTAAATGTTAAGAAATTAGATGAGGGCAAGAAAATAAGGATTGCATTTGTTTAACTAGAAACATCCAAGGTCCTTGTATACACACAAAGGTTTCATGATTGAATTATTGGTATTCTTAGAAAAGAAAACCAGTAAATGAAAAAGAGGAGGAGGAAAGGAGCAAAAAGGAACATATGTTTTAACTATTATATCCCCTCCCCCCGAATCCAAGATCAGGGGTATTAACACACAAGATGAAAAACCACAAAATATCTCTAAAGTTTGAAGTTGTCAGAATCCCATGCCCATCAGCTCTACTTCAGAGAGATGCATTCAGTGTGCCAAATATTTGGCCACTGCAGAATACACTCATGGCTTAAGAATTTTACTATTAATCGCTTTGTAGCCTCAATAAGTGACCACTTGATTAGAATTAAAATGAGAAACATAAGGGACCAGAAAACATATTCCCTATCAGATTTAATGTCTTCTTTTATCTTCTAATCAATATCTAGTTGAGAACTGCTATGCTTAAAATGGATAACCAACAAGGACTTACTGTATAGCACAGGGAACTTTGCTCAACGTTATGTGCCAGCCTGGATGGGAAGGAAGTTTGGAAGAGAACGGATACATGTATATGTATGCCTGAGACCCTTCGGGGTCCACCTGAAAGCATCATAACATTGTTAATCAGGTATGTTGTTGCTGATTAGTCACTGAGTTGGTACCTGACTCTTTGCGACTCCATGGACTGTAGCCTGCCAGGTTCCTCTGTCCATGGGGTTTTCCAGGCAAGAATACTACATTTGGTTGCCACTTCCTTCTCCAGGAGATCTTCTCAACCCAGGGATAGAACACATGTCTCCTGCACTGGCAGGTGGATTCTTTACCACTGAGCCCCATTAATCAGTTATATTCCAATAAAAATAAAAAGTTAAAAAATAATAAAAAAAAAAATCTAGCTGAGAAAGGGGTGGCTCTGTCATCTGCTTTTAAAGAGAAAAAAAAAAAAACACCTCAAGGTATACTAAACATTAATACAATTCCGTAAAATTACCCACCTAAACCACTGCTCACACTCTCAAATGTGTTATGATTTTATCCCCATTTAAACTATTTATTTTAGCACCTTTTTCTCAGGCAAGAAAACAGTAATTGTATATAGAAGTGAGGGAGGAGAAAGATAATGGAAATGTGAATGATTTTGTTCCTTTGGAAATGTCATCTGACAATAAAATCTAAGATTATTGTTTGATCCTTCAGTCATTTTTAGGAGTTCTTTCATTGGAAAAAAAAATTTAATATCCACCATGGATCAGTCACAGTACTCGGTACTTAAATCTATCACTGAACAAGGAGGCAGAGATTTCTGTCTGGGTAGTGCCTGCATTCATTCCATTGGGGGAAAGCAGACACTAAGCAGAAAACATGACAGTATACAATATGTAAGAATCACACTTAATAAGGAAACAGAGAAAAAGTAAAGAAGTAGTAATATCAGAAGAGATCAGGTGGTACACAGAAGTCATGATATTAAATTTGGTAGGTGGATGACCCAGAGGGATGGTATGGGGAGGGAGGTGGGAGGGGGGTTCAGGATGGGGAACATGTGTACACCCGTGGTAGATTCATGTTGATGTATGGCAAAACCAATACAATATTGTAAAGTAATTAGCCTCCAATTAAAATAAATCAATTTAAATTAAAAAATTCATTGCCAAAAATAAATAAATAAATTTGGTAAGTGGATTATTTGTCCTTCAACATATGTCTTTATTCTGGGAAACTCTGAATATGTTGCTTTTCAAGAAAAATAAATTCACAAACATGATTGTGATATATTTGTGATATCTCAAAATTTCCTTTTGAGATAAGGAAATCCCCTTAATTTCTTTAGCGTGGACTAATCTGACATGTGGCTTCTTAATAGGGAGGAATCCATTCTAGGTAGGTGAGAGAGAGAGACAAAAGGAAGTGTGAGAAGTATTCAGTGCCTCATTGCTGGGTTTGAAATGTAAGAGATTTTGTTGAAGTCCCAAGTAACATCTCTAGAAGCAGGAAAAGCCAAGAAAGAGCCTTCTGTAGCTCTTCCCCAAAGCCTACAGAAGGAATGAAGCTCTGCCTAAGCTGTGATTTTAGTGCCATGGGAATTATATTGACCTTCTGACTTTAGGGCTTCCCTTGCAGCTCAGCGGTAAAGAATCTGCCTGCTATGCAGATGTGGGTTCGATCCCTGGGTTGGGAAGAACCCCTGGAGAAGGGAAAGGCTACCCACTCAAGTATTCTGGCCTAGAGAATTCCATGGACTACAGTCCATGGGGTTGCAAAGCGTCAGACAGGACTGAGAAACTTTCGCTTTCACTTTCTGACCCTAGGGAAAAAAAATCTGTGTTGTTTTAAGCCCCTAGTGAGGGAGTTCATTCTTAGGTAGGTTGATAAAGAGTCCAAGGAAGAAAAAGGGACAAACTTTTTTTTTCCCCCACATTCCTTTATGTCTTGTTTATGTAAGACATATTTTTTCTTAAGGTCTGAATTGTTATGCAATCTATTTCTTCTAAGATTATCTTTCTTTAAGCCCAAAGCTAATAATTACACAACAAAACAACACAACTTCCTCAAGGGTATGTTTTTCCTTCAGTGCAGTTCAGTTCAGTTGCTCAGTCGTGTCCAACCCTTTGCAACCCCATGAATCGCAGCACGCCAGGCCTCCCTGTCCATCACCAACTCCCAGAGTTCACCCAAACCCATGTCCATCGAGTTGGTGATGCCATCCAGCCATCTCATCCTCTGTCGTCCCCTTCTCCTCCTGCACCCAATCCCTCCCAGCATCAGGGTCTTTTCCAATGAGTCAACTCTTCGCACTACACTGTAGACATCAGCAAAAATGGTGAATCAGCAAAAACAGTGAAGGACCATTACAATTTTCTCCTCCATAAAAGCAATGGTAATGCTGACAAAAAGTTGTAATAATCAACTTTTTAGGGCTCTGGAAATTAACCAGTGACTGCAGCATTCCAAGGAGATTGTAAACAAGAAAAACAGCTGAATCTTTGTGTGAGCAGTGAAATTTGTGCTGTTTCAACACATCCTATGGACTTCCCAGGTAGTCCCTAGTGGTAAAGAATCACCCTGCCAATGCCAGAGATTTAAGAGACTGAGGTTCGAACCCTGGATCAAAAAGGTCCCTTGGAGGAGGGCACAGCAACCACTCCAATATTCTTGTCTGGAGAAACCAATGGACAGAGGAGCCTGGTGGGCCACAATCCATCGTGTTACAAAGAGTCAGACACAACTGAAGCAACTTAGCACACACAATGTACCCTACTTACATCCTCCCTGCTTCCCTCAACTCTACAGTAGTCTTGAAAATCAGTATCTTGAAGTCACAGTGAAAATCCACAAGGAAAAGTTTAGAGTCCAATAGCCACATGGTGACTGTCACCAAACACTGAAATAATTAACATCACTCCTCTATAACTTCTCCAAAAAATAATTTAAACTCATTGTATGAGGCCAGTTTATATTGACACCAAAACCTGATAGAAATATCACAAAAAGAGAAATCTACAGGTCAGTTTACCTTATAAATATAGGATACAACAATCCTCAATAAATATTAGCAAATCAAATCTGGGAACATATAAAAAACGTTATCTGCTATAACTGTGTGGTTTATTAAGAGAAGAAAGTTTTCTTACAACATATCAAAATCAATTAATATAATACAACATACCAGTATTATAAAGGACAAAAATTATATAATTATTTCACGGATTCTGAAAACCATTTGAGAAAAACCAACACCTTTCACAATAAAAACAACAAAGCAAATGAGGGTAGAAGGGAACAGCTTCAAAGATGGCCATCCCTTCTCCAGGGGGAGATATACTCAAAACAAATCAACAGGTAACATCATAATTAATAGTGAAAGATTGTAAGTTTTCCTCCAAAGATCAAAAGCAAGACAAATATCCACTCTTGCCACTTCTGTTCAGCACTGGAGGTTCTAGCAAGGACAATTAAGAAAAAAAAAAAATCCACCCATTTTAGAACCACAAACAAACAAAAAGTGCCTGTATTTGCAGATGACATGATTTTTCTTATATACAAAACCCTAAACAGACCATCAAAAATTATTAAAGCTAAAGAAAGTAAGTTTAGTATATGTTGAGATATAAGATGAATATAGAAATATACATTTTATTTCTATAGGCTTGCAATAAATAATCAAAATTTAAATTAAGAAATCAATTTAAAACTGCATTAAAGACAATAAAGTATTTAGGAATAAAAATATAACAAAAGCAGAGCAAATGTAAACAATGAAACCTATAAATTATCCCTGAAAAAAAATTAAAAGATCCAAATTATTTGTTGATATGAAAATTTACTATTGCTGTGCTGATGTGCTCAGTCATGTCCGACGACTCTTTGTGACCCCATGGACTGTAGCCTGTCAGGTTCCTCTGTCCACAGAATTTTCCAGGCAATAATACTGGAGTGGGTTGCCATTTCCTTCTCCATTAATATTGCTAATCATGCAATATTTATTTATTTTAATCTCTACCAAAATCTCAAATTTTTTAGAAGATGAGTCATTCATAAAATTCATATGGAAATGTAAGGTAATCTTAACCTAAATAGCCAAAACAATACTGCAAAAAAAATAAAGTAAGAAAACCAGATATACTAGACTTCAAAATTTAACACAAAACTACAATACAGAAGAATATATGTGAAACTAGGATGTGAAGAGACATATAGATCAGTGGAATAGAAATGCAATCCAAGTTCCAAAATAAACCCTTACATTTAGGGTCAATTGATGCTCAATATATGTGTATGCAGATAATTTAATGGAGGAAGGAATGCTCTTTTAAACAAATTTGGAAGGATTACAGATGCAAAAAAATGAAACTTCTTTCCGGCCTCACATCATATATAAAAACCAAGTCAAAGTAAATTAAAAAAAAAAAAAAAACTAAGACCAAAATGTGGAAAAATCTTAATATAAAAGTGAGGTATAAATTCTGTAACATTGGAGTAATCAATATTTTCTAACTATGGCACTAAAATCAAAAGAAACCAAACCAAAAAAAAAAAAAAATTGAATGTATCAACATTAAAATCTCTGTTACATCAAAGCATATCATCAAGAAAGTGAAACTAAACTCATAGATTGAGAGAAATATTTGAAAACCATATATTCAATGAGTCTAGTATCTAAAATTTATAAGTGACACAAAACAACAATAAAAAGACAAATAGCTCAATTGAAAACTGTACAAAAAACTGAATAAAACATTTCTCAAAAGAAGATATGTGAGTAACTAGTAACTATACAAAAAGACCAACATCGTTAGTCATTACAGAATGAAAATTAAAACTACAATGAGCAACATTTCATACCTACTTGGATGGCTAAAATTTTAGTAAGATATAAAATATAATTATAAGCAAGGATATGGAGAAATTAGAATCCTCATACATTGCTGACAGAATTGTAAAATTATGTCATTTTGAAAAATATTTAATAACTCTTCAATGTGTTATACATATACTTACCATATGACCCAGTAATACTAGTTGAGGTATGTACCCAAGATAAATGAAAACAAATTTCAAACAATCTCTAAACAAATACTGCTATAGACTGGGGGTCAGGAGAGAAAAAGAGAGTGACTCCTAATGAGTATGAGGTTTCTTTTTAGGGGTGATGCAAATATTCTGGAGTTAGAGAGTTGTGATGGTTATACACACTTGCATATATATTAAGAGACAAAGAATTATGCATTTTCATAAGGATGGATATTATATTTTGTGAATATCAGAATAAAAACTAATAAACTACATAAATGTACTAAATACACCAAATAAAAGGCAGAAATTTTAGATGAAATTAAAAAAAATAAGACCCAGCTACATGTTGTCTGCACTAATGTACTTTAAATGAAAATACATAAAAAGGCTGAGAGTAAAAGAGGAAAAATGATACATAGGCTAATTATAAGTATATAAAAGCAAAGCTTATGAATATCAGACAAATTATACTTCAATACAAAGTACATTACAAGAGACAAAAGAGACCATTTCATGATTCATCAAGAGCAAATAAAAAATCCAAAATATGCATAAGCCTAATTAAAGAACACAAAAATTCATGCAGCAAAAACTGACATAATTAACAGGAAGAATAGGGTAATACAATTAAAGGTGGTATATTTAACACCTCACTCTCAATAATTGATATAACAAATACACAAAATTACAAAGGAGAGAGAAAACTTTGATTGTGCCATCAATCAAGCTAACCAAACTGACTACAAAACACTGCTTAAGAACTGTATAAAACATATTCTTGTCAAGCTGACAAAGAATGTTCTCCCAGAGAGAATCATATGCTTGATTATATAAGTAACAATAAATTTCAAAAGGATATAAACTTATAGATTATGCTAAGTGATAAAAATGGAAAAATACAAATGAATGAAAATAAGATATAGAGAAAAAATATTCAGAGTTGAATAACACATCTCTAAATAAACCAGAAGTCAAAAGATTTAACGTAGTAAATAAAGGGGACTATATCATGGTTAAAAAGCTTTTATACAATCAATAAAACTATCAAGAAAGTGCAAAGTCCATCTACTGAATGGGATAAAATATTTGCAAACTATTCAATATATACCTAATAAGGGTTTGATATCCAAAATACGTAAATAACTCATTCTATTTAACATCAAAAAAACCCACTTATTAAAAAGGGCAGAGGCTCTCAATACACATTTTTTCAAAGAAGACATAGAAATGGCCAACAGCTAAACAAAAAGATGTTCAATATCACTAAGCATCAGGTAAACAGACGTCAAAACCACAATGAATACAACCTCACACCTGTTAGAATAACTGTAATCAAAAGCACAACAAATATTGGCAAGAATTAGAAAGTGGAAACTTCATGCCCTGTTGGTGGGAATGTAAATTGGAGCAGCCACTATGAAAACAATATAGAGGTTCCTGAAAAAATTAAAAATAGAATTATCATGTCATCCAGCTTTTCCAATCCTGGGTATTTATCTGAAGAAAATGAAAGCATTAATTTAAAAAGATGTACGCAACCTTATATTCACAATATTATTTATAACATCCAAGTTACGGAAACCACCCAAATGCCTATCTATTGATGAATGGATAAAGGAGACGTGGTGTGTATACACATGCACAATGGAATATTAGTCATAAAAAAAAGAATGAAATATTGTCATGGGAAGCAACGGGGATGCAATTGAGGATATTATGCTAAGTGAAATAAACGAGACCAAAAGAAAAAATACTGCATGATTTCACTATATGTGGAATGTAAAAAACATCAAATAAACAAAAATAACAGAAGCAGATTTGTAGATACAGAGAACAAACATGTGGCTGCCAGAGGGGAAATGGTGGGTGAAGGAAAGAAGACAAATGAGGGAGGGGGATTAAGAAGCATAAACTTCCACGTGAGAAATAAATGAGTCACAGGTACAAAATCTACACTGTGGGGAATAGGGTCACTAACTACGTAATATGTTTGCATGGTGACATATAACTAGAGTCATCATGATGAATATTTTGAAATGTATAGGACTATTGAACCTCTATGTGCATACTAGAAACTAACATAGTGTTGAAAGTTAATTATACTTCAGAGAAAACAAAGAAAAGAACAAAATCTTAATGCTGTACTTATTTGTTGTTGTTCAGTCATGTCCAGCTCTTTGCGATCCCATGAATGGCAGCATGCCAGGCTTCCCCATCCTTCACTATCTCCTGGGGTTTGCTCAAACTCATGTCCATTGAGTCTGTGACACCATCCAACCAGCTCATCCTCTGTTGCCCCCTTCTCCTCCTGCTCTGATTCTTTCCCAGCATCACGGCCTATTCCAGTGAATTGGCTCTTTGCATCAGGTAGGCAAATTATTGGAACTTCAGTTTCAGCACCTGTCTTTCCAGTGAATATTCAGGGTTGATTTCCTTTAGGAAGGACTGCTTTGATCTCCTTGCTGTCCAAGGGACTCTTAAGAGTCTTCTTCAACATCACAGTTTGAAAGCATTAATTCTTTGGTGCTAAGCCTTCTTCCTGGTCCAGCTCTCACATCTGTACATGCCTACTGGAAAAACCATAGCTTAGACTAGATGGACCTTTGTCGGCAAAGTGACAGCTCTGCTTTTTATTAGGCTTTCTAGGTTTGTCATAGATTTTCTTCCAAGCGGCAAGTGTCTTTTAATTTTGTGGCTACTGTGATTGTCTGCAGTGATTTTGGAACTCAAGAAAATAATCTTTCACTGTTTCCATTTTTTCCCTATATATTTGCCATGAAGTAATGAGACTGGGTGCCATGATCTTACTATTTTCTTTTTTTTTTTTTGATCTTACTATTTTCAACGTTGAGTTTTAAGGCAGCTTTTTCATTCTCCTCTTTCACCTTCATCAAGAAACTCTTTAGTTACTCTTCTCTTTCGGCCATTAAGGTGGTGTCCTCTGCTGTACATATACAGTGTGGTATACCAATTATATCTCAATAAAACTAGAAGAAAAACAGGGGAACTAACAAAATGTTGACCAAAATATAAGGAAAACACAATATATTGAAAAGTATGGCATACAACTAAAGCTATGTTTTGAGAGAAGTGTATGGTTTAATATACAGGAATACAAGTGATTTCTGTGTATTGATTTTGTACCCTGAAGCTTTACTAAACTCACTGATCAGCTCTAGTAATTTTCTGGTACTATCTTAGGGTGTTCTATGCACAACATCATGTTTTGCAAAGAGTGAGTTTTACATCTTCCTTTCCAATCTGGATTCCTTTTATTTACTTATTTATTTATTCTTCTCTGATTGCCATAGCTAGGACTTCCAAAACTATGTTGAGTAACAGTGGTGAGAGTGGGCACCCTTGTCTTGTTCCTGATCTTAGAGGGAACGAGAAATGTATGGTTTAAATGTATATACAACTGACCCTTGAACAACGTAGAGATCAGGGGTGCTGACTCTTCACACAGTTGAAAATTCAGATAACTTTACAGATGACCTTTCATTTCCATGATCCTACATCTACAGTTTCAGCCATGTGTTATGTAATGCTGTATGAGTATTTATTGAAAAAAAAATCTATGTATAAATGCACCTATGGAATTCAAACCCATGTTGTTCAAGGATCAACTGCATTTAAAAAGGGCCCAAAAACAGTGATTTAAATTTCTACATCAAGAAGATAGAGAAAAAAAAGAAAATTAAACTTTAGGAATGTAGACTAAAAAAGCAAAATAAATAAATAAATAAATAAATACAGTCAAGAGGAGAGTTTTTAAAACAAACAAACAAAAAAGACAAATGACTATTTTAAAAGCCAAAATTTAGTTATCACAAAAATTTCTTAAATCTATAAAATCTTAGCATGACAAAAACAAAACTTTTTTAAAACAAAGAAAAAAAGAATTTACCAATAGCCGGAATATATAAAGAATCCCATGACAGATAACACAAGCATTAAAATGTCAATAAGGAAAAAAAACAAGCTTTGGCCAAAAATGTTAGCTCATTTAAAATGGACAAATTTCTTAAAAGCACAATTCATCAAAACTGACTAAAAGTAGAAAAAAAGGTAAATAGCTTATTATATTTTAAAGCAACTGTTTTTGTAATCTACATCCTTGGCATAAAGAAAACTCTAAGCCAATATTACACAGACTAATACTTTTGATGAGTTAGACCACATCACTCTTTACTGAGGGAGCCCGTACTGCATGTTTTGCTGTTGGATGTTGACTGGAATTTGTAGCCTATACCCAGTTTGTGCCAGTAGCATTTTCTCCCGGTCTCTAGACATTTCCAAATGTCACCTGAGAAGCAAAATTACCACCACTTGAGATCACCTGCTTGAGCCACAGTTTCACCAGTGAATGTTTTTATACATTTAGGCAAGAGAAAATACCAAAACGGCATAGCCCCTTCCCCAAAATAGAGATTGCTTCCAAATATATTACTTGAAAACAATATTATTCTGATATCAAACCAGGAAGCTATGAGTCCAGTACCCCTTATAAAAATACATGTACTATTCTTCATTATGTATTAATTAGCAAATGCAATAAAAAATTACATGAAATGAATAGCATGCCATGATAAAGTGAAGTCTATCATTTTATTGATAGCACAAGCTGGAATCAAGATTGCCAGGAGAAATATCAATAACCTCAGATATGCAGATGACACCACCCCTATGGCAGAAAGTGAAGAGGAACTCAAAAGCCTCTTGATGAAAGTGAAAGTGGAGAGTCAAAAAGTTGGCTTAAAGCTCAACATTCAGAAAACAAAGATCATGGATTCCGGTCCCATCACTTCATGGGAAATAGATGGGGAAACAGTGGAAACAGTGTCAGACTTTATTTTTTGGGCTCCAAAATCACTGCAGATGGTGACTGCAGCCATGAAATTAAAAGATGCTTACTCCTTGGAAGGAAAGTTATGACCAACCTAGATAGCATATTGAAAAGCAGAGACATTACTTTGCCAACAAAGTTCTGTCTAGTCAAGGCTATGTTTTTTCCAGTGGTCATGTATGGATGTGAGTGTTGGACTGTGAAGAAGGCTGAGCACGGAAGAATTGATGCTTTTGAACTGTGGTGTTGGAGAAGATTCTTGAGAGTCCCTTGGACTGCAAGGAGATCCAACCAGTCCATTCTGAAGGAGATCAGCCCTGGGATTTCTTTGGAAGGAATGATGCTAAAGCTGAAACTCCTGAACTTTGGCCACCTCATACAAAGAGTTGACTCATTGGAAAAGACTCTGATGCTGGGAGGGATCGGGGGCAGGAGGAGAAAGGGACAACAGAGGCTGAGATGGCTGGATGGCATCACTGACTCGATGGACGTGAGTTTGGGTGAACTCCGGGAGTTGGTGTTGGACCGGGAGGCCTGGCATGCTGTGATTCATGGGGTTGCAAAGAGTCGGACACGACTGAGCGACTGAACTGACTGACTGACTGATGTTATTGAAGAGTTTTACATTCAAAAACCAAACAATGAAATTGACCACTTTACCATAATTAAGGAGTATAATTAGATGGTTCTTATTAATGCATAAAAGGCATTTAACAGAAGTCAGTGTGCATTCATGACACACTCAACACACTAGAAATACAAGGAAACTCTCAATCTCATAATCTGCACTTAAAGAGGTAAAACTAACTATCAGACTTGGTCATGAAAGACAAATATGCAAAAGCCTTTCCTGCTAGGATTAAGAAGAAAGTAACTATATGCATTTGTACTACTTATATTCAGAATTGTACTGAACCCTTTAGACATTACAATAAAAAAAAAGAAACATAAGGAAAATTATACAGATTAAAAAGAAGTAAACCTCCCTGTACACACAGATAATATGCTCATCACTCTGTAAAATACTAAGGAATTTTTTATATAGACACACACAAACACACACAGTAACTACACTTTGGTAAGTTTAACAAATTCAGAGGATTCAAGGACAATATTTTAAAAATGAATGCATTTTTACACACTGACGCTGCTACTGCTGCTAAGTCACTTCAATAGTGTCCGACTATGTGCGACCCCATAGACTGCAGCCCACCAGGCTCCCCATCCCTGGGATTTTCCAGGCAAGAACACTGGAGTGGGTTGCCATTTCCTTCTCCAATGCATGAAAGTGAAAAGTGAAAGTGAAGTCACTCAGTCATGTCCAACTCTTTGCGACCCCATGGACTGCAGCCCACCAGGCTCCTCTGTCCACGGGATTTTCCAGGCAAGAGTATTGGAGTGGGATGCCATTGCCTTCTCCATTTACACACTAGCAATAAGCAAAATTAATGCATTAATAAAACCACTAAACACAAAAAGGCTAAATATTAAGGGAAACATTTTGAAAAAGATACATGAGATCTCTTTCCTGAAAACTACAAATTACTGCTAATTTTTAAAATCAAAATAAAAAGATCTAGCATATCCATAGATTGAAAGTTGTCTATAATAACTGTATTATAGACAATATAATATAAATATTTATATAAATTTTATATATAAAAATAAATAAAAATATAATAATTTTTTTTCTAAAATTGTTCTATATGGTATATGAAATTCTAATCAATACTACTATGGACTTTTTTTTTTTTTAAGAAATTGACAAGCAGATTCTTAAAAGAAAAAGGAGATGGCCAATGACTTATGATAGTCAAAGTCAAAGTCAAAGTAGTTTTGGAAAAGAGAAATATAACCTAATTGGGAGATTCTGAGAAAGTTAACTTAGGTTGATAAGGAGTCCAAGCCTAAGGTCTCTTTAAGGAAGAGGTGTACATTCTTTCTTTTTCACATTCTTTTTTCTTAGACACATAGGCCTTGTAGGTATCTCTTGTTCAAGGACATGGCTTTTTTGAGCTCAAAGTGTATGTTATGAGAGAAGATCTGGGTAAAACTTCCACAGCCTTGAGCTCTGGGTTAACCCATTCTTTCTAGCTAATCTTGTGCTGATGTTTTCTCAGGATGTATGTTACAGGAAAGGGTCCAGGCAAAACTTTCACAGCCTTGAGGTGTTTTTTTTCTTTTTTTCTATTCTCTACAGCAGGCAGAAAACTATATAATTCTCTATTTAAAACTAGCAAGGCAGTTAATCTCTCTACCCGCTTCTGATGTCTAAGTCAGAAGCTTTTTTCTGTCACTATCACTTTAATAAAATCTCTACTACATGGAGTTCTGAGTGACTGAGACTGCTTTTGGTCCTGGAGTTAAATATTCTCATTCTCATTTGGAGACCACGAATCATGCGGAACACCGTAAGCTTCCATCTATCATCTTGGGGGCTCATCTGGAATCCCAAGACAAGGTATAAGCTATCAATTCCCACTATTTGATATCAGATCTCAAAACAAAAATGCATTGGTGTAAATACAGATATACAGATTAAAGGGACAGCATAGAGAGTAAAAGAATAGACCCTACATATATATTTAGGAGAGTTTGAATTTCAACAAAGGTTATAACATCATAATTTAATGAAAAGTATAATTTAACACAGATATTTCTTCAAAAATTCAAGGAAAAGAAGCTGATGGATGTCCAAACTTCTAATAGCAAGATGTCAGCTAAGAGAAAAACCCATCTCACACACATTCTAACTTTTGTTCAAGAAGAGGAATAATGACATAGTCTGAGGGAAAAAAAAATCCTGAGGGTCGTATCACACACACACACACACACACACACAAATATATATATATATATATATATATATATATATTTCTACACCTCAAGACCTAATTTAGGAATTTCTAGTATCTGCCTGAAAAAATTTCAAGTTTGCTATGGACCAGTAACTCATCGCATCTCTAACTTTGTTCTTTCTAAATACATATTTGTTTTCTTATGCCTGTCCCATCATTGTATGTGTGGTGGGCAAATGACATCTTTAGATTTTTATAGGATGGCAAATCAAGAGGCATTGTACCAGAGGATATGTACTTACAGGTCCAAAGAGCCTCATCCATAGCTGGATTTGAACTGGGTGATGAAATTCTGGATGTTGAGCTAACACTATAACAGGATGACCCTTGTCGGGACCTTGGGTGGAAATGAGTGTACTTTGTAGGAAAAACACACATCACCAGGGCTTCAGAGAGCAGACTGCAGCAGGCAGTTAATGGAATGACCCGTAGTAATTACAATCTCCTGCTGTTCACACACTTATGTAATTCTCATCCTGAATTATAAGTGGGACATAGTAAGCCTTTCTAAGTAGGTAAAAGTGATCAGATGTCATTTTGAAAAATATTTATAAAAAGACTGGTTTTTGTCATACATGCCCATTCTTGCCATGTATTACTCTTTGTTGCTTTCTCTCTTTCTTACAGCCCTAAGGATAGCATGTTATCATGTATGAGAATCCATACAGAAAAGCTTACGCAGCAAAAAGCTGGTATTTCTGGCCAGTAGACAGCATCGACCTGAGGTCTGCTAGCAGACATGTGAATGAACTTGGATGTAGATTTTCTGCAAACTTTTCCCTTCAGATAACTGCAACCTCAGCAGACAACCTGATCGTAGCCTTACGGAAGATTTTGAGTCAGAGGCACCCAGAGAAACTAAGTCTGAATTCCTGACTTGCAGAAACTATAACAATTCTTTGTCGTTTTTAAGCCACTGAGTCCTTGGGAAATAATTAATCCACCAGTAAAGCATAAGGCTGTATATCAAAATAGTGTGCTGAATAAAATGATCCAAACACAAAAAAAGCACATACATTTTTTCACTGTATAAAAGTATAGACATGACTGAAGTGACTTAACACACATAGATTAGATAAAACTAAGTTATTTTAGATAGATGAGTGGATGTCAGGATAAGGTGTGTAAATGCCTGAGTACAATGTTTTCATTATCTTGACGGTAATGGTTCAGAAAGTTTTCAAAGGACTTCAAAGTATGAATTTATCATATGCCCATTAATTTCATGTAAAGTGTACTTTTTATTATTAACAATTATAAAAATGCATTAAGCATCAAGAATATACTGCAATGTTTACTACATAAAAACATAATTATTGACATAACATCCCTGCCATTGACTTTACAATCTCATATGAAATACAAGAATGTAGTGAGCCTACCTCAAAATTTCCTTAACCTGTGTTGTGTGTGTGCTCAGTCACTATTCTTAGCAACCCCATAGACTGTAACCTGCCAGAGTTCTTGTCCATGGGATTTTTCAGGCAAGAATAATTTTTCAGGCAAGAATATTATATCGTGTTGCCATTTACTCCCACACAGGATCTTCCAGACCCAGGGATCGAATCTACATCTCCTGAATTGCAGACAGATTCTTCACCACTGAGCCATCAGTGAAGCCCACTCTCAACTTATTAAGTGGTTATTTTGGCAAATGAATGAGGTAAAATGACCTATCATTTCAGGTGCAGTGTTAATAAAGCTTTGAAAAGGATTCATTTCACGTGTACTCAACTATTTCTCTCAATTATATTAGTCTTGGCAAAAAAAAAAGAAATAGAAATTTGGTGAGAAAAATAATCTCAAATTGTCTTGAAGGACTTAAAGCCTGAAAATAAAATGTCTATCTTCAAATATAAAATTTTATAATTTTTCTATAGCTTCCTAGACAAAGAAATGTACAGATTCTTTTTCCATTCTGTATTCTTCTTGTGGAATCTATGTAGAGAATCTGCCTTTAAAATGCTGCTCCTAAGCTCTTCTAAAGCTATGGTCCTACAACTAATTAATTAGTATCTGGAGTCAACTTTAGAGTGATAGAACTTACTGTCACACATTTTTCCTACAAACAATAAGAAACTACATTTACCTTACACTTACTATACCCTCCAAATGTCCGTGTCCTATTAATATTGTTTTACATGAAAAAAAATTTGCTGATGTAAACTTAAGGGAAGACAGTCCTGGATTATCCCTGAGTGCCCAAAGTAACAAGTGTTCTTGAAGGAAAAAAGCAGGAGAGTCAAATAAAATATATGACGACAGAAGCAGAAGTCAGTGGGAGACAGAGACACGTGGAGAGAAAGAGTTGAAGATGTTACACTGCTTGGCTTAAAGATCTCAGAATGGGCTACAAGCCAAGGGAAGCAGGCAGCTTCTCAAAGCTTAAAAAGAAACAGATTTTCCCCTGAAGCCTCCAAAAGGAAGGCAGCCATATTGCTACCTTGATTTTAAGACTTGTGATTTCCAGAACTGTGAAATAATAAATATCTGTTATTTAACCACTAAGTTTGTGATATTTTGTTACAGCAGTGGTAGGAAAATTATACCATTGCATGTGTCACATATCCTGTTAAAAGATTAACATATATTTTATTATAGTATCTTTTTTATTTTTAATTTTTTTTAATTTATTTTAATTGGAGACAATCACTTCACAACACTGCCACTCATCAACATGCATCAACCACAGGCACACATGTGCACCACCCCCATCCTGAAACCCCTCCCACCTCCTTCCCCACCCCATCCCTCTGGATTGTCCCAGAGTAGTGGCCTACTTCATGCATTGAAGTTTCACTGGTCAGCTATTTTACATACGGTGATATACATATTTCAATGCTATTCTCTTGTATCATCCCACCCTTGCCTTCTTCCACATGGTTCAATAGTCTGTTCTTTACATCTGCGTCTCTTTTGCTGACTTGTATATAGGATCGCCGTTACCAACTTCTTAAATACTATATATATGTGTTAATATACTGTATTGCTGTTTCTCTTTCTGACTTACTTCACTCTGCATTAGAGGCTCCAGTTTTATCCACCTCATTAGAACTGACTCAAATGTATTTGTTTTTATAGCTGAGTAATAGTCCATTGGAAAATTCTGAAAGAGATGGGAATACCAAACCACCTGACCTGCCTCTTGAGAAATCTGTATGCAGGTCAGGAAGCAACAGTTAGAACTGGACATGGAACAACAGACTGGTTCCAAATAGGAAAAGGAGTACGTCAAGGCTGTATATTGTCACCCTGCTTATTTAACTTATATGCAGAGTACATCATGAGAAACGCTGGACTGGAAGAAACACAAGCTGGAATCAAGATTGCCGGGAGAAATATCAATAACCTCAGATATGCAGATGACACCACCCTTATGGTAGAAAGTGAAGAGGAACTCAAAAGCCTCTTGATGAAAGTGAAAGTGGAGAGTCAAAAAGTTGGCTTCAAGCTCAACATTCAGAAAATGAAGATCATGGCATCTGGTCCCATCACATCATGGGAAATAGATGGAGAAACAGTGGAAACAGTGTCAGACTTTATTTTTTTGGCTCCAAAATCACTGCAGATGGTGACTGCAGCCATGAAATTAAAAGATGCTTACTCCTTGGAAGGAAAGTTATGACCAACTTAGATAGCATATTCAAAAGCAGGGACATTACTTTGCCAACAAAGTTCTGTCTAGTCAAGGCTATGGTTTTTCCTGTGGTCATGTATGGATGTGAGAGTTGGACTGTGAAGAAGGCTGAGCGCCGAAGAATTGATGCTTTTGGACTGAGGTGTTGGAGAAGACTCTTGAGAGTCCCTTGGACTGCAAGAGATCCAAGCAGTCCATTCTGAAGGAGATCAGCCCTGGGATTTCTTTGGAAGGAATGATGCTAAAGCTGAAACTCCAGTACTTTGGCCACCTCATGCGAAGAGCTGACTCATTGGAAAAGACTCTGATGCTGGGAGGGGTTGGGTGCAGGAGGAGAAGGGGACGACAGAGGCTGAGATGGCTGCATGGCATCACTGACTCCATGGACATGAGTCTGAGTGAACTCCGGGAGTTGGTGATAGACAGGGAGGCCTGACGTGCTGCGATTCATGGGGTCACAAAGAGTCGGACACGACTGAGCAACTGAACTGAACTGAACTGAACTGAATAGTCCATTGTGTACCTGTACCACAACTTCCTTATGCATTAATCTGCTGATGGACATCTAGGTTCTTTCCATGTTCTAGCTATTGTAAACAGTGCTGCAATGAACATCGGGGTGCTTGTGTCTGTTTCAATTCTGGTTTCCTTGGTGTGTTTGTCCAGCAGTGGGATTGTTGGGTCATATGGCAGTTCTACTTCCAGTTTTTTAAGGGATCTCCACACTGTTCTCCATAGTGGCTGTTCTAGTTTGCATTGCTACCAACAGTGGAAGAGGGTTCCCTCTTCTCCACACCCTCTCCAGCATTTATTATTTGTAGTTTTTTGATAGCAGCCATTTTGACCTGTGTGAGATGATACCTCATTGTAGTTTTGATTTGCATTTCTCTAATAATGAGTGATATTGAGCATCTTTTCATGTGTTTATTAGCCATCTGTATGTCTTCTTTGGAGAAATGTCTGTTTAATTCTTTGGCCAACTTTTTTTTTGTTTGTTTCACTTCACTTCACTTTATTTTTTTTTTTCTTTTCTTTTCTTTTTTTTATGCTTTTTTCTTTATTCTTTTTAAAAGTATGAAAGTATGATAATACATTTACAGGAGACTTGGAAAATACAGAACAAACTTACATATAGTTCCATTATATATTACAATTGTTTTTTAAGTGGATAAACTAAGATTTTTAGTTGGAGTTTCAATATCAAACTCTCAAAAATTAATAGAATGGATAGAGAGAAAAGTGGAAGGATACAGTAGACCTGAAAAGCACTGTGAACCAATTCAGCATAATTAAGATTTATAAAATTTTCACACAACAGGATACAAATTCATATAAATTTATTTATTTTAATTGTAGGTTGGCCAACTTTTTGATTGGGTTGTTCATTTTTCTGGTATTGAGCTGCAAGAGCTGTTTGTATATTTTGGAGATTAATTATTGTCAATTGCTTCACTTGCTATTATTTTCTCCCATTCTGAAGGCTGTCTTTTCACCTTGCTTAGATTTCTTTTGTTGTGCATAAGCTTTTAAGTTTAATTGGGTCTTATATGTTTGTTTTTTATTTTATTTCCATTACTCTTGGAGGTGGGTCATAGAAGATCTTGCTGTGATTTATGTCAGAGAGTGTTCTGCCTATGATTTCCTCTAAGAGATTTATAGTTTCTGATCTTACATTTAGATCTTTAATACATTGTCAGTTTATTTTTGTGTATGGTGTTAGTGTTCTAGTTTCATTCTTTTACATGTGTTGAGCAGTTTTCCCAGCACCACTTGTTAAAGAGATTGCCTTATCTCCACTGTATATTTTTGCCCCCTTTGTCAAAGATGAGGTGTACATAGATGCATGGATTTATCTCTAGGCTTTCTATTTTGTTGCATTGATCTATATTTTCTTATAGTATCTTGAGTTAAATATTATTACCTCCATATTTTTAAATAAATAAACTGAATAATGCTGCTATTAGCTAATCTGCCCAAGCTACAAAGCTATTAAGTAAGATAATTTAGATTTGAACATCTTGACTTCATAACTTGGACTCTCACACTATAATAGCCCCCAAATTACTGTACACACACACACACACAGAGTTAGTGAAAAACTCTGAATGTACTAAAGTATATATACATTTTCACATCTTCTGCAAGAGTCATACACTAAATATCAAATTTAAGTTTAAACATTAGTTATACAGCTCCTCTTAACAAATGTAAACAGTCAAAGGCTGATGAACTGCTGCACAATATTTCTATTATACTTTTCTTCTGATATGCTGTATACTTTATATAGATCACATATATATATATGATTGGAGGGTACATTAAAGTGATCTCTTGTGTATGTGTTATATGTCAGCAGTTATATATTGAATACTTACTAAGCCCCAACTAATGGACTATAAAAGAACAGGAAATATAAAAGTAAGAGCAAACTCAAGGACAAATAAAATGGCATCCATGCTTAAGTTCCAGAGTCTACAAGACAAGATCAGATTAGATCTGAAAAGGTTGGTAGGGCTCAGATTCTTCAAGGATGTCAAGGAGTTTAAAGCCTTTTATTGAAAAGAGAAGAAAACCTAGGCAAATATGTTGATCCTGAAAGGTAGGGGTGTGTATGTGTGTGTGGTTGCATGCTCAGTCATCTCTGACACTTTCTGATTCCATGGACTACATAGCATGCCATGGATGGTAATTAAATCCAGCAAACAGGTAAGAAAGCCAAAAACACTTCTAAACACATGAAAATAAATCAATATTTTGAAAATAAATCAATATTTATTGATTTATTTTCAATAAATAAATTGAAAAAGCAGGCAAACACTCACCACCCTCTGCACACACATATATATTAAAAGACAAAGAAAGAAATTCCTAGAGCATTCTGTGGAATACTTACTTTACTTAACAAGATCCGGAGTATAAACCTTTGAGAGATACTGCTGGTATTCAAGGACCCCTTCAGAACAAGAATTTAGGATGCGAGGGAGGCAATGAGAAGCTAAGCAGGCAAATGCATATATTTCAGAACCCAACACCCAGGGCTCAAAATCATTGGAATCTCTGGGCACCAGAAAGGTACTCAGAGCCAAGGTGGCAGATGCTGGAAGGCAGCGCAGGAACAGCAGTAGATGGGGGAAGTCAGTAGCCAGAGGGGAAAGGATTCAGACTGCAACAACTGGGCTGTGAAGATGAAGTTGACTGGAATGGATTCTGTACCAGATCCCTAATGAAATTACAGGGAGTGAGTTGAGTTGAAGCAGTCCAGGGACAGGAGAAGATGAAATAGATGCACGTGCTGTATAGAAGAAAGGTCCACTAAGTAGAGCCCACAGGAACACTACCCAGTGAAACTAAGTATGTATTCAGAACAACAAATACATGAAAAGGCATCTGGACGAGCACAAATAAGAAATGAAGTTGAGAAACAGCTGAATTTTAATGATCAAAAACTGCAGATGTACAATCAGACAATATAAAGATTATACTGAACACAAAATGATTATAGGAATAAAGGAGTTAATTACAAAGATGTTTGAATAACAAGAAACCGTTAAGAATGAACAGATATTTAAAAACATACTATCTGTAAATAAAAAATAGTATAGGAATCAAAGTCTTAGTGGATTAATTAACAGTGGCGTGGCACAGATGGTTAAAAACTCTGTCTTTAATGCAGGAGACACAGATTTGATTCCTGGGTTGGGAAGATTCCCTAGAGAAGGGCACAGCAACCCACTCCAGTATTCTTGCCTGGAGAATCCCATGGACAGAGGAGCCTAGCAGGCATGCAGGGAGAGAGAAGGGAGGGGACAAGGGGAAAATTCATACATGGCAAAATGATAATACTATGCTCAAATTAAAATGGAAGAAAAATGGAGTAATGAGCAGTGCCATATATTGTCCATGAGATATTTTAGAAAAGGAGAAGATTTAGAACAAGTAGGATATATTTACATTAAGTAAGCACATAGATGTTACTCTTACATAGTAATGACAAGCTGTTATTCTTCTTCATGATTAAGTGATGGCATATTAAAATATGACTATATAAGCTGGTGTTTACAGGGTATGATATCCTCGCAGTACTTAACAATGGAAATATTCTGTAGTTTCCATTTTCTCACTTAAAAAGTATAAACAATAATGACAAACAAGATAATCATAAAGTGTCATGAGATGCCAGTAAAGAATCATAATGCCTAGCAACAAAAAAACAAGTCTCTCTAAAGTAGATGATATTAATAAAATATGTAACATATCATAGTCATCCCTTGGTATCCACATGGGATTGGTTCTAGGACTCACTTCATATACCAAAATCCACAGGAAACACATCCCAGAGTCAGGTGCTCCTATCTGTGGTTTCACAGACCTAAATTCAAGCAACCATGGATCTTACAGTACAGCATCACAGTTGCTTGAATCTTCTCCTGAGGATATGGAGGGCCTGACTGTATATTTGCTGAAAAGAATCCACATGGCAGTAGACCTGAGCAGCTCAAATATGTGTTGTTCAAGGGTCAACTGTACTTAAATATTCACGTTTCTATCCAAGTGTTGAAAAAAAATGCAAGTATTCATAAACAGGTTTATTTGGAAACCTTTGCTTTTATTCTCTCTACATAATGCAAATTAAAAGTATGAAAAAGAATAAAAGAAACCTCATTTAAAATGGAGTTGAGTGCTGTTCACCTGTACCAATTTTTCTAGATTCCATATATATGTGTTAATATACAATATTTGTTTTTCACTTTCTGAGTTACTTCACTACATAGGACATACTCTAGGTTCATTCACATCTCTAAAAATGGGCCAATTTCATTTTTTTTTATGGCTGAGTAATATTTCATGGTATAGACGTACTGCATCTTATTTATCCATTCATCTGTCAGTGGACACCAGGTTGAAAGAGGAGAGTGGCACAAATTGGGAGATTAGGGTTGATATGTTTACACTACCATGTATAAAATAGATAGCTAGTGGGAACCTGCTATAAAACAGGAAGCTCAGCCTGGTGTTCTATGATGACCTAGAGTAGTGGGATTGGGGTGGAGAAAGGAAGTCCAAGAGGAAGGGAATATATTCACTCGATTGTACAGCAGAAACTAACACAACATCATAAAGCAATCATACTTCAATTTAAAAAAATAAAATGGGACCATGTAATGTTCTAGGGGGAGCTCTCCTACACATCACACTGCTACTGCTACTGCTAAGTCACTTCAGTCGTGTCCAGCTCTGTGTAACCCCATAGACTGCAGCCCACCAGGCTCCCCCGTCCCTGAGATTCTCCAGGCAAGAACACTGGAGTGGGTTGCCATTTCCTTCTCCAATGCTTCAAAGTGAAAAGTGAAAGTGAAGTCACTCAGTTGTGTCCGACCCTCAGCGACCCCATGGACTGCAGCCTTCCAGGCTCCTATATCCATGGGATTTTCCAGGCAGGAGTACTGGAGTGGGGTACCATTGCCTTCTCCAACACATCACACTACAACTTGCAAATCCCATCAGAAAAAAAAAAAAAAAACAAACAGCTGCCCACTTGCCTGCAGCCAATGAAGAACCACAACAGTCCTCCCCAAGCTCTCTCTTTCCTGCAGAAGCGTAGCCCCTCTCCTCTGTTCACAGATCAGCCTATGTTTCAACAGAGTTTGCTTGTCCCAAATTGTAGTTCTGCTATTCCCAAGTGAACTAATTTTGCTGTTAAAATAACTGGCCATTTGGTTTTAAGTGAACACAGAGTTCATTATTTTAATGGTTTAAAATTTAAATTAAAGTTTAAAATCAGGAACCAATGATTCCCTGAACTGAGTTTCCCACTTGAATACTTAGTGCTCTCAGTTTATTTGTGGTCTTTTTTCCTTTCTGCTTGGTCAGTGTCTCATTAGGTTTGAGCTCCCTCCTTTTATTTGAGCTCTGATTTTACTCATGATCTGTTTAAAGGTTTCATCTTTTCTGATGAGTACTCATTTATTCTTTTTGAACCTCTAGTTTTGACTCATGGGATCACAATCTGCTAATTTCACTCAGGAGAATTCTCCTTCTGGAAACCTGGCCAGTTTTATTTTTAAAACCTTAGGTCCTTCCTCTTGCACATTTTTAAATTAATTGGACCAACCTACCCCAAAATAACTTAAAGCTCTAATGGCCATTATGGGGAAAGTGTGAGCTCCCCAAACTTTTCATAAAACCAAATTAGAAGACTGTAGCTCTAAAATAAAATCAGCTGAAAGGGAAGACTATTTCAATCGGTATCTTAAGGCTTCTAAGCCTATATAGGGCTGTAGAATGGGCTTCTTAAAGGGCTTCTTAAATATTTCTCTTTAAGAAATCCATTTATAAATTAACTGACATCAACAGACAATTGAAAGAAAATAAAGCAAAGCAAAACATCTAAGGCCTCTTTTTCTCCTCCCCAATCTTCAATCTCCATCCTCACAGCCTTCATACTCTGCCTCTCTCCAAACTTTTCTCTGCTCTTAATTTCTTTGAACCCATTAGAGCCTGACCCTTTAAAATACCCAGTGAGGATTGTAATACTAAAATCTCATGTCCTCAGAACTAAGCCAAAGTAGAAGCCATACACTAAGGTGTTTTTGTTTGTTTGTTTGTTTTTTGAATTATACTGAAATCTCTCTGAACCTGCAAAGGAGAGACCAGCACCAATCCTTGTTAAATGATTAGGCTCAGCAGTCACTGCCTCACTTCACCTGAAAATCCCTGGGACTTTCCCAAAACCTGTTGACAGAAGTAAGATTCATGCTTATCCCTACAGGCCCAATGAGGGCATCCCTTGTAGCTCAGTTGGTAAAGAATCTGCCTGCAGTGCAGGAGACCTGGGTTCGATCCCTGGTTCAGGAAGATCCCCTGGAGAAGGAAATGGCAACCCACTCCAGTATTCTTCCCTGGAAAATCTCATGGACAGAGGAGCCTGGTGGGCTGCAGTCCATGGGGTCACGAAGAGTCAGGCACAACTGAGCGACTAAAACTTAACACTTATACCCAATTCCAAATTATTTTTAAGGTAAATTCTGGCTTTGCTTCGGGTTTTGAATCCACTCATGTAGTCTTCAACTCACTGTTCATTAAATGGCAGAAACTAAATCTTTCCCATCTAGTTAAAAGGACCGAAATAAAATGGGAAACAATATTCCCTCCAGCTTGACTTAATAAAGCAAATTGGCTCACCCACACCCTGGATGATTCAACCCAAAGGGATATCATTAAAATCCTTAATTTTAAACTGCAATAATAGAGGTTCCCAAACAAAATCAAACCCCTCTTGGAGTTTGGCATTATTACAGAAAGTCATCAGGAATAAGACTGTTACAAACTTAACTTTGTCCCAGGTACTTTCTGCTCTCTAATCAGCCTTTCCAAATGCCCTCTTATTTCCCAATTATAGAACTCTGAGGCTTCCCTGATAGCTCATTTGCTGAAAAATCTGCCTGCAATGCAGGAGACAGGGTTCAATTCCTGGGCTGGGAAGATCCTCTGAAGATCCCTTCAGGTTACCCATTCCAGTATTCTTGGGTTTCCCTGGTAGCTCAGCTGGTAAAAAGTCCACCTGCAATGTGGGAGACCTGGGTTCCATCCCTAGGTTGGGAAAATCCCCTGGAGAAGGGAACAGCTACCCACTCCAGTATTATGGCCTAGAGAATTCCACAGACTATATAATCCACGGGATCACAAAGAGTCAGACATGGCTGAGTGACTTTCACATAGAACTCTGAGGAACTACAGGTACTTTTCCCAATCCTTCCTCTTAACTAGCTATCTTGGTGCTCAACCCTACTGCTATTCAAGAGTCCCTGACTTGGGGTATATCCCTAACATGATATATAATCTTTAACAGGTTCATGCATGTATGCATGCTCAGTCATGTCTGACTCTTTGTGACCACAAGGACTGTAGCTCTCCAGTTCCACAGGATTCTCCAGGCAAGAATACCAGAGTGGGTTTGCCATTTCCTCCCCCAGGGGATCTTCCCTACCCAAGGATTGATTCCACATCTTCCATATCTCCTGCATTGGCAGGCAGATTCTTTACCACCGAGCTACCTGGGAAGCCCTTTATTTATTTATTTTTTTAACAGTTTTCTGTATTAATCCTATTCCCTTTGCTTTAGACACTCTGAGAAATATTCATCCTTTTCTCCTTAGTTTCTCTGTCCCTGTTCATTTATTGGGCCAAGATTTCTTAGACAGCAATCAAAGCCAGAATTGCTTTCTCATAAAAGGAGAGAGAATTCTAGAAATTGATAGTTGAAAGCAAGATATTCAACCAGATGAATCAAATAATCATTAAACATATTTTATTTGTTCTGTCTCTGACAGTAGAGCTAATTTTAAGGATGCAAGCTAAAATTCTTTGTGACCCTATAGACTATAGCCCACCAGGTTCCTCTGTCCATGGGAATTCTCCAGGCAAGAATACTGGAGTGGGTTACCATGCCCTTCTCCAGGGAATCTTCCTGATCCAGGGAAGCCCAATTTTATGTCTCCTGCATAATTCTATGGCTCCTGACAACAGTTTCTTTACTTCCAGTGTCACCTGGGAAGCCCAATTTTAAGAATATTAACCTTAAAATTTTTGCCATTTGCACTTATTAGATCAGTTGCAAGCCATCAAGTCTATAACAGAAAATCTGTAATTTGTTCAAACTCACATTCAATAGTTGGGGCACCTGATCTCAGAAAAATGGCTATATTTAGATTCAAACAGGCTTTCTGATATCCCAAAATTCCCCAAACCCAAAACTAAAAGCCTTTCATAAAGTTTTGCCAGGGCTAGCTGGCTGTTGTCAAAGCCAGATTCTAAACTTCCCTCTATGGCCCAAACTTTATCTGTATTACTAAAATATAGCAAACTTGACCCTATTATTCAAGATCAGGATAATTTAACCTTTAAAGTTTTAAAGGAAGGCTTGATAAATTTCCTTGCCCTTTGTTGTTCAGTCGCTAAGTTGTGTCTGACTCTTTATGACCTCATGGACTGCAGCACCACCGGGCTTCCCAGACCTTCACTATCTCCCGGAGTTTGCTCAAATGCATGTCCCTTGAGTCGGTGATGCCATTCAACCATCTCATTCTCTGTCACCCTCTTTTTCTCCTGGCCTTAATCTTTCCCAGCACCACAGTCTTTTCCAGTGAGTCAGCTCTTCTTATAAGGTTGCTGCACTTGGATACTTCAATGATCAATTCCCCATTCTACTTTTTGTATCTGAAAAGAAAAGCAATGCCCTTGGATTACTCATTCAAAACCATGGATACTACCATTGACTCATAAGGTATTATAGCCAACAGCTAGACACTGTGAAATGAGAATTCACCTGTGTCTCTGAGTCATTTCTGCCACTGCCTCCTTAGTCAAAGCTACCAACAAGAAAGTCATAGGATAACCATCTTTACATCTCAAGCAGTAGAAGCCTTCCTGAATTTTTATCACATTCAACAGTTTTCAGCCAATTGTCTCACCACACATGAAATCCTCTTGCTAACTGCTCTTTGTATAGCTTTCTTAACTGTGATAATCTTAACGCTTATACCCTTCTCTCTTCTATGGATAATATCCCTCATGACAGTCTGGCTGTCACCTCATGACCCATGATAAACCAACAGGAAAATCCTTTGGATAATGCTAACTTTTCATGGTTTACTGATGGTTCTCATTTTTAGAGAGAAAATGATAAATATTATCCTGGGTATAGTATTGAAACTCCTTTTGGAGTCACTGTGCAGCATCCTCTAGCATCTCCAGCTAACAGCTTGGGTTGTACACTTACTTGGGCCAGCATTTCAGATAAGGGAAAAACTGTACATATCTATACTGAAGGTAAGTATGCCTTTGGAGTAGCTTATGACTTTGTTTGATCAAAGGAACCAGCAACCAAACCACTACTATGGTAGAAAGAAATGTTTCCCTAAATGATAATCTAGAGACGCTGACTAGAGATGTGCAGTAATCATTCACAGAAAAGGTAAAACAATATTGAAAGTAGAATAACTCTTGGTTCAATAAAGAGAGAACTTTGGAATGGGTCAGATAATAATCCAGTTCTGCAAGAGATGCTAAAATTCACATCACTAACCTACCATACATGCACTGCATCACTGGCTTACTGATAAACTTTATGAACCAGTACCAGTGGAGAAATATTAACAGGCCCACAATCAATTTGTACTTTATTTGCCTTGCTTATATAAAACATAATTCAGGAAAATCTGTCCACACTGTTCTCAGACACTTTAAATTAACCAACGGACTGTGCAAGGTTTGGCAAATGGATTTTATTCAGTGTCTCCAATCTCAAGGATTTGGTAATGGCTTGGATGTTTTCTCACTGGACTGAAGTCTTGTATTAGGCTACTGCTATTGTTGTGGATCATTTCCATTTGAGGAATCCTTCCTCAAACTTCACAGTGACCAGGAAACTCATTTTACCAGTCAAGTGCTTCAACAGATCTTTGCTGTTTGGCCAGTTTTATAACACTTTCATTTGCTTACAAACTTCAATCCTCAAAGTTAATTGACTAGTTAACCCACTAGGGCAAGTTTAGAGAGACCCTTAAAATAATCCATCCAAAGGCATTGGTGTAAGACCTTCTAAATCTCAAGTCTTGGAACCTATAAACTCTCACCCTTTGAGATAATTGCAGGATATTTAATGCATTTGGCTCCTGCTTCTTTTGATTCACAGATGGTAAAAGGAAGATATACTTCAATAGTGCTTCTGTTAAGAGCAACTAAAGTGTCAGTCGCACAGTTGTGTCCTACTCTTTGTGACCCCATAGACTATAGCTTGCCAGGCTCCTCCTTCCATGGGATTTTCCAGGCAAGAATATTGGAGAGGATTGCCATTTCCTTCTCCAGGGGATCTTCCCAACCCAGGGATCAAACCCAGGTCTCTCACATTGCAGGAAGACTCTTTACCATCCGAGCTACCAGAGAAGCCCTTAAGAACTACTACACTGTCACCAAAGGGGAAAGGAGGGCCAGGGATAAATTGTGAATATGAGATTAACAGACAAAAACCACCATACATAATTTACATAAGCAACAAGGATTTACTGTATAGCATAGAAAACTATGGGCTTTCCTTATAGCTAAGTTGGTAAATAATCCTGCTGCAATGCAGGAGACCCCAGTTCTATTTGTGGATTGGGAATATCTTCTGGAAAAGGGATAGGCTACCCACTCCAGTATTCTTGAACTTCCCGTGTGGCTCAGCTGATAAAGAATCCACCTGCAATGCAAGAGACCTGGGTTCAATCCATGGGTTGGGAAGATCCCCTGGAGAAGGGAAAGGCTGCCCATTGCAGTATTCTGCCCTGGAGAATTCCATGGACTGTATAGTCCATGGGGTTGTAAAGACTCAGACTGAGCAACTTTCACTTTCACTTCACTCTTCACAGGAAATTGTAGTCTTCACTGGTGGCTCAGTGGTAAAGAATTTGCTTGCAATGCAGGAAATGCTGGGTTGGGAAGATCTGTAGAAGGAAATAGTAACCCACTCCAGTATTCTTGCCTGCAGAATTCCATGGACAGAGGAGCCTTGTGGACTAGAGTCCATGGGATCTAAAAGAGTCAGATACGATTTAGAAACTAAACAACAACAAGGGCCTATATACTATATCTTGTAATAACCTATAATGGAAAATAATCTATAAAAATATATATAACCATATCATGATGCTGTATACCTGAAACTAATACAATATTGTAAATCAACTATACTTCAGTTAAAAAAGAAAACATGCTTTAGAAGAGCGATCTTTTTTCAGCATGTTCCTGGGAGTCAGAAATCTTAAATATCACACCTGTCATCCTAGGGATTTCATCTGTTAGAAAAGGTATCTCTACCTTTTGAAGAGAAAGTCATTCTTTAACCCCACTGGGAAAAAACGCTTATCATGTACTGTTAACCAACTCTTGTGCTACCAAACTCCAAGGAAGACTTTTGGATCCACATGTTATATCAAAAGAAAGCACCAAACCCTGACTGGAACTGCAACACCAACTGATGACCTGAAGATAAAGATTTTCATGACTTTAACAGATGACAGCTGAAGAAGAGAGTTTTCTCAAACTGACAGTACCACACATTATACTTTTTTTCTGTTACTTATTTCCTCCCTCTTTTTTTTTTTTTTGGCTCAACCTATTAAAAAGAGTGAAACCTTGCTGACTATTGCATCTGTTGCCAAAGACTCTGATCATTCTTGAAGCTGAAAATACCTTGGTCTTACCCATAACCCATTTCTCTCTCTTTGCAAATAGATGGGGAAACAATGGAAACAGTGACAGACTTTATTTTCTTGGGCTCCAAAATCACTGCAGATGGTGACTGCAGACATGAAATTAAAAGACACTTGCTCCTTGGAAGAAAAGCTATGAAACACCTAGATAGCACATTAAAAAGCAGAGACATGACTTTGCTGACAAAGGTCCATCTAGCCAAAGCTGTGGTTTTTCCAGTAGTCATGTATGAATATGAGTTGGACCACAAAGAAAGTTGAGTGGAGAAGAGATGATGCTTTTGAATGGTGGTGTTGGAGAAGACTCTTGAGAGTCCCCTGGACTTCAAGGAGATCAAATCCATCAATCCTAAAGGCAATCAGTCCTGAATATTCATTGGAAGGACTGATACTGAAGCTGAAACTCCAATACTTTGGCCACCTGATGCAAAGAACTGACTCACTGGAAAATATTCTGATGTTGGGAAAGATTGAAGGCAGGAGAAGGGAACGACAGAGGATGAGTTGGTTGGATGGCATCACTCACTCAATGGACATGAGTCTGGGTAAATTCCAGGAGTTAGTGATTGACAGGGAGGCTTGGCGTGCTGAGGTCCATGGGGTGGCAAAGTGTCAGACAAGACTGAGTGACTGAACTGAACTGAACTGAATATGAACAAGCTTTTGTCAATAAATTCAACTGCTAAATGAAGTTAGCAAATTTCTTGAAGATACAAATTATCATATCTCACTCAAAAAGATTGATAATACAAATATCCCAGTACCTATTAAAAATTGAAATTGTAGTTTAAATTTTTCCCAAAACAGAATCTTCTTCAGGCTAAGAGAATTTGATTGGTAAACTCAAAGTTTTTTTTTTTTTTTTTTTTAAGCCATTCTACCTAAACACTTCCTGAAAATTGAAAAAGATGAATTAAAGTACTTCTGACATCATTCTGTTATTCCATCTGATTCCTAAATAAGACAAAAATATTACAACAGAAGTACAGGTAAATATCACTCATGAATACAGATAAATTCTTAAGAAATATTAGCAAATCAAATCCTACGATGCATGAAAATGCTAAGGCATTATGACCAAATTGAGAGTATCACAAGAACGCAGTGCAGTTTAACATTTTAAAAAATGAATGCAATTTGCCATTTTAATCTGAAAATAACAACCAAAACACAAACATTTCAATAGACAAAACACTGGCAAAATCCAATACACATTACTGTCAAAGCAAATAACAATAAGAAAACTAATGACAAACTAAAACATAAAGATGCATATTAAACTTCTAAAGGCCATCTATGAAAAACTTACATCTAAAACTTCCTGATTGAAAATGAAATATGGAACACTTTCCTGCCTAACATTAGGTGCATAACAGAAGTGTATGATATCATCACCTGTATTTTACATTCATTGGAAGTTTTATCCTAAAAAAAATATTTTATAAAAAGATAAATAAAAGTTCCCTGGATTAGAGAGAAAAAAGTAAAATTGTGAAATCACAGACATTATTATTATCTATGTAAAAACTCCTTTGAATCTACAAAAATGTTAGAATGTATGTTTCTACATGGTTTACATACAGGAGTTTTTACATAGATAAAAAAATGTTAATTCACAATTTTACTGTCTTCTCTCAGTACACAAAAATCAATTTTATCTCTTTATACAAGTTACCAATAACTAAAATAAAAAATACTATTTAAACAGTATAAAACTATTGTATAGGAAAAACGTTTAAAAAGTACATGTACATTTTTAAGACAAATTACATGTGACAAAGAAAAAAGTAAGTAGAATCTGATTAAAAGGAGAAATAACTGTATATGGGTCAGAAGACTCTATATTTTTAAGTTGTCTAGCCTACAAAATTAATCCATAGGTTTGAAATAATCTCATTCAAACTTCCAGGAGGCTTTTGTTTTTCTATAAATCAACAACTGTTTCTAAATTTCATATGGCAATACAAAGAACTGAGAACAGCTAAAATCATATGGAAAAAGAAAAAAAATAAACAATTGGAGAATTAACATTATCCCATTACAAGACTATTTAAAAATATTTCATACTCAAGACAGTGAGATATTGCACAAAGACAGACAGATACATTAGAGAAAAGCAACAGTGAGATCCTGAATAGATCCATAAATACATGGCCAATTGATTTTCAACAAATATGCAAAAGCAATGCAGGGGAGAATTGATATTCTTTTCAGCAAATGAGGCAGAAACTATTGATGTACATGCATAATTAAGTAAACTTCCTTCCATAACTCACATATATAAACAAATTAACTCAAAATAGACACAGTGTCAATACTAATGGTGAATCTAAAACTGTAAAACTTTGGGAAAATATTAAAAATAAAAAAACTTTGTGACCTTCAGTTAGGCAAAAGAAAAAAATCATTTTGATATCACAACCAAAGCATGATCCATTCAGCGGTATATTGATAACCTGAACTTCATCAAAATTTTTAAAATTACTTTTTGAATGATAATGTTAAGAGAATTAAGAGACAAGTTGTATCCTGGGTGAAATTATGTTTGTCTCATAATTCATAAAGGACTTTTCTGCAAAATATTTAAGAAACTAAATCAATAATAATAAATAACCTATAAAATATATAAGTAAAATATATGATGAAACAATTCACCAGAGGAGATGGAATATAAGCACGAGAGAAAACACTTAAGATTATTGGTCATTAGAGAAATTCAACTAAAAATGCCATGAGAGAGCACAACAAACATCCGTAATCATAATAAATCCTGACCATGCCAAATGTTGAAAAGGGTGCAAAGGAACACCGTGATTCACCTGCATTACTGGTGGGAATGTGAAATGCACAGTTGTCTATTTCTTAGAAAAATTAACAAACAGCTACTCTATGATCCAGCTTTGACACTCTTTTAACTGTTTTTCTAAGAGGAAGGAAAGCATGTGTCCATATAAAGATTTGTCCATACGTGTTCTTGGCAGTTTGTTATAGCCAAAAACATGATAATAGCTCGCTTCTCTCCATTAACCGGTGGAAGAATAAACATATCATGTTATATGCACACTGTCAAATCATCTGCAGCAAGAACAAACAAAAACAAACATTATAACTATTTATATATACTAGAACATGGATAAATCTCAAAGCAATTATACTGCTTAAAAGAAATCAGAGCCCCAGGGCCTCTCATAGTGTGCCATGCCAGATCATACTGGCCCCAAACCATTGCCTGGCCTGTGCCCATGTACTACAGGCACTGAAGTGGGTTACATAGTGGAAAAAAATAAAAGAAACCAGCCAAAATAGAGCCCTTCCTTCATGATGCTATTTATACCAAACACAGGAAAATGCAATTTATCTACAGAAAATATGGGGCAGGTGAGAAGGATTCTCAAGTGGCATAAGGAAAGTTTGAGGTCGTGGATATCCTGATTTTTTTATTGTTTATTTGTGTGACAAACCTTACAAATAACATGCTTAATTGAGCTTATCACATGTCACTTACACCTTGACAAAATGCAAAAGAGCAACAGAAGTGTCCATGAGGTGATAAACTCCTATTAAAAAAACTATGTATGGCAAAACCAATACAATATTGTAAAGTAAAAAAATTAATTAATTAATTTAAAAAAACTATGTAAACAACACCTTGATGATCAATCATTCATCCATCTATTTAATCAGTCATAGTTTTCCCATTCTTTTACTTACTTATTCATACACTTAATAATCACTCATTTGTTATTTATTTATCCATTCAAAAATATTATTGAGAGTTCTCTCTGAAGTTACCTATTTTCTGAGCATATGATATTGAACAAAGAAGCAAAATCTAGGTTGTTAGCTACTCACACTTAAAAGCAAACATAAGATTATGTAACAGTAGTCCTTTTTTGAGTAACTGCTATTCCAGATTCTGCAATATGTAGCAGCAAGCTGACAAAGGTTCGTATAGACAAAGCCATGGTTTCTCAAGTAGTCAAGTACAGATATGAGAGTTGGACCGTAAGAAGGCTGAAGAATTGATGCTTTCAACCTATGGTGCCGGATATGACTCTTGAGGGTCCCTTGGACTGAGGATCCCTTGGACTGCAAGGAGATCAAACCAGTCATTCCTAAAGGAAATCAGCCCTGAAGATTCACTGGGAGAACTGATGCTAAAGTTGAAGTTCCGATATTTTGGCCACCTGATGTGAAGAGACTACTCATTGGACAAGACCTTGATGCTGGGAAAGATTGAGGCCAGGAGGAGAAGGGGGCAACAGAAGATGAGATGGCTGGATGGCATCACTGACTCAAGGGACGTGAGTTTTAGCAAACTCTGGGAGATAGCGATTGGAGAAGGAAATGGCAACCCACTCCAGTGTTCTTGCCTGGAGAATCCCAGGGATGGGGGAGCCTGGTGGGCTGCTGTCTATGGGGTCGCACAGAGTCAGACACAACTGAAGCGACTTAGTAGCAGCAGCAGCAGCAGGGAGATAGTGAAGGACAGGGAAGCCTGACGTGCTGTAGTCCAGGCGGTCACAAAGAGTCCAACACAATTTGGCAATGGAAAAACAATAACAAAAGGTATTATTATTAATAGTTGAACCTGTGTGAGACTGGCTTTGCCTGGGAAACCTCTGGTTTTACTGCATGCCAGTCTTAAAGCAGAGTCAGGAAACTCTCTCTATAAAGAATCCCAGGGATGGGGGAGCCTGGTGGGCTGCCATCTCTGGGGTCGCACATAGTCGGACACGACTGAAGCGACTTAGCAGCAGCAGCCTTTAGTGTACAGAGTCAAACTTATAAGCACTTTTGAATGGAAACCCAAAACACAGTACATACAACTAAACACAGAAACAAAAATATTTTTCCCCTGTTTCCCATAAGTCCTTCATGGACTCTGCAGCCAATAGGATACTGTTTTCTCTTACTAGTGTCTTGTCTCCAGCCAGTGGATTTTAGGGAACAGCCCAGTTCCTCTTTTTCTATTTGTGTTACGTAAAGATCCATCCTCTTTCCACTGAACCCAGGGCCATCTTCTACTGTTCGCAAAGCATATTCAGTAGTCTTTTTCAAAAATTTTGTCTGTGCGTATACAAAAGATGTTCTCACTTTTGGCTAGGAAAAATACTTAAAGTTTGTATTTTACAGTAATTTTACTATATACGGCATACTTTAACAGTAATTTTATGAGGTAGGCATTATACCATTTAATAGAGGACACTGAGACTATGGAAAGTTAATCTGACCCAAGTAAAGGAACAAATAAATAGCTGAGACAGATTCATACAAAGGCTTATACAATACCAAAATCCATAACCTTAACACTCATAGGATAATAATCACCAAAAAGTTTAATGATGCCATTGGTTATTTTAATTATCACATCACTACTATAAATTTGTTTTTACCTCTTTTGTCTAATGTGGGAACCTAGTAACAGAGAGATTAAGAAACTTGCTTAAAGTCATTCTTTTGAGTAGCAAATAAATTACTGTAACAGAGATAAACTACAATACCAGAGCAATTCTTTGTCTTATTGAGTCCACAGCTAAGCAATCTATTTCTAGCACGGCAACTCTGACATCCTCAGTTCATGTCTGTGTTAAAAATTCTCATTTCTGCATTCGCATGTCCCAGCCCAAAGAGGAAAAAAAGAGCACATGGGAAACACGCATGTAGTTTTCTGCTTAAGAATCTGTAGGAAAGATGCACATACCACTTGGACTAACATCCAACATACTAAAACATAATCATGGCCAAAGAATGATGATTAAGATATCCCTTAGATGGCAGACATATGTTATAAAAGGGACATTTATATCATTGAAATGTACAACAGGCAATCAGACATTAGGGTACAACTATCAGTCTATCTGCATCATCATATAGCCAAAAATGTGTGACTCACAGAATTAAACACTTTGATTTCAAAACCAGAGTTCTTTTTGACTCACAATATGACAATGACTATCAAGTTTAGTTCTGTGCACAGCATACCAAGATCTAGAAGGTTCCATAAAAACATGGCAACTTATGAATTATATACATCCCAAGAACTCAGGCATTCTTAGGAAAGATATAGAAGGAAACTGTTAATGTCCCTTCTTATATAATTTTCTTAATAAATGTAACCTTCTTGGCAGCTTACCAGTTTAAGAGGTGGGAACTGGTCAGTATCTGTTAAGTACTATATAAAGGTCTCCCTCTAGAAAGGAACTTTTGGAGTGTTCATTTGACATTTGAAAGTAAGATCAGGAGTGTAAGGTTTCATGTCTCCAACTCTGCCTTAACCTCAATCCCTAAGATTTATTTGAAGTTCTCTTTTGCTAGCAACTTGGAACCTTCACTCTCATATAGTGGAAATGTGAGTCAGTGGGAATTACCTTGAAGTTGCTGCTACATAATCACCAGCTAGGAAGGTAAGAGTTGCATTTCTTCATTATGTCTAAGGTATCATTTATTCATGTACCCAGGTATCTACTATTCAGTAAATACTATCATTGTCATCACCTGCCTTCTAATTGTCACTGTGTAACTACAGTTTTTATTTTTAACCACTAAAGCTTTCCATGTATTCATGAATAACTGACACTTTCACAAACACAGAATATTTTCATCATTTAACTGAATATTAGTTACAGATGCCAAGTTCACCTGTTATATTAGGTCTGAAGGTCAATTGTACATGGGTAATTGGCTTAAAGCTCAACATTCAGAAAACTAAGATCATGGCATCTGGTCCCATCACTTCATGGGAAATAGATGGGGAAACAGTGGAAACAATGTCAGGCCTTATTTTTTTGGGCTCCAAAATGACTGCAGATGGTGATTACAGCCATGAAATTAAAAGACACTTACTCCTTGGAAGGAAATTTATGACCAAACTAGATAGCATATGCAAAAGCAGAGACATTACTTTGCCAACAAAGTTCTGTCTAGTCAAGGCTATGGTTTTTCCAATGGTCATGTATGGATGTGAGAGTTGGACTGTGAAGAAAGCTGAGCGCTGAAGAATTAATGCTTTTGAACTGTGGTGTTGGAGAATACTCTTGAGAGTCCCTTGGACTGTGAGGAGATCAAACCAGTCCATCCTAAAGAAGATCAGTCCTGGGTGTGCATTGGAAGGACTGATGCTGAAGCTGAAACTCCAGTACTTTGGCCACCTCACGCAAAGAGTTGACTCATGGAAAAGACCTTGATGCTGGGAGAGATTGAGGGCAGAAGGAGAAGGGGATGACAGAGGACGAGATGGCTGGATGGCATCACCGACTTGATGGACGTGAGTTTGGGTAAACTCCGGGAGTTGGTGATGGACAGGGAGGCCTGGTGTGCTGCAATTCATGGGGTTGCAAAGAGTCGGACAGACTGAGCAACTGAACTGAACTGAATATCTAAGTTTTTGTCAATAAAACGTGACAATGAATCCCTATGATGCCAGTAATTTTCACGATGCAATTATTGCATTCTTCATGAATCAACAATGTCTCATTTTCATGAACTACTTTTGTTCTGATTTCCTCAATACATTAACTTATGTTATCACTCTATCTTCTACATTAATTTTCACAACATATCTAAATATTTTTGTTTAGCTTACAAATAAAAAAAAAAAAATCTGTCTTGAAAACACAAGCCTTATCCTGCTTGTAGATACATTTCCCCCTCCCTCTTGGCTATCTAATCTACCAAAAAGCAGAACATCGCAACCTGGTCCATGCCAATTTTTTTTTTTTTTTTCATTTCTGCTTCAATATCTTCCCTGAAGAGTGAAATGATTTTCCATCACTAGCAGAAAACTCACTGGAGACAAATTTACTTATATTCTCTGTAGCCTTATTGTGAATTCTATGTTTATTTCTATATGGCCACACTTTTCTAGATTGTTAGTAATGCCTCCTAAATTAAAATGTGGGCTATAGTTACCTTCAAGTCAGATTTTCTACTGGCTTTGGACAAAGGTTTGGTCATGGGAACTGTAATGGCATAAGTGTTGAGAAACATACTTTTTATAAGAGAACAAATGCTTTCAATGATCAAATTAGGGCTTTTGAGTGCTTTTCTTATTGAATGATATAGAATTAAATCAAGCAAATTAAAGACTTAAAATGCTTTTAAAAAGAAAAGCTCACAAATAAATGTGTTATTCCAAGGCACATATCAGAAAAGTGTTTAAAATTGACAGATGAGAGGAAAAATAGCTACCATCAACTTTATACAAGCTACTGAAAAATAGAACTGTATCTATGACCTAGAACTTTCATGAAGAATTAATTATGATCATTATTTTTTAAGTAATAAAAAGATAGATAATGTGAGCGGTACCAAAATTCTCTGAAACAAGGCTCTATACAAATGTCAAGGGAATTGATGGATTTGCTGCTGTTGTTCCATTGCTAAGCAGTGTCTGACTTTTTGTGAACCTGTGGACTGCAGCACTCCAGGCTCCTCTGTCCTCCACTGTCTCCTAGAGCTTACTCAGATCTACATCCATCAAGTCAGTGATGGTATCTGATCATCTCATCCTCTGCTGCCCCTCTTCTTTTGCCTTCAGTCTTTCCCAGCATCAAGGTCTTTTTCAGTGAGTCAACTCTTCGCATCAGGTGGCCAAAGCATTAGAGCTTCAGCTTCAGCATTAGTCCTTCCACTGAATCATCAGGGTTGATTTCCTTTAGGACTGACTGGTTTGATCTTGCTGTCCAAGGACTCTCAGGACTCTCCTCCAGCACCACAATTTGAAAGCATCAATTTTCTGGTGCTCAGCCTTCTTTATGGTCTGACTCTTACATTTGTACATGACTACTGGAAAAACCATAGCTTTGAATATACAAACCTTTGTTGGTAACGTGATGTCTCTGGTTTTTATAGACATGAATATATTTTAATTGTTGGATTATTTATCTTTTACTCTTAAAATTAGATTTTACTGAAACTGCTTCAAGAAAACTTGTCTTATAGAGTATAGAATGATTATTAAATGATTTAATAACTTCACATTTTTCAACATTAGGATTTCTATCAAATAAATTAAAAACTCATAATAGACTTAGTTCTGAGAGAAATATAGGTAAAAATGGAAAACACATGTGAGCAGAATCTTTCCTTTTAATTAAAAAGTAAGAAGTAGCATTAAATTCTCCACATCTGTAATTTGGGGGGTATTTTCTGCATGGTTTCACCACATCTCGGGCATCCTACATTAATGAACAGTGATACCAAAACTCTACTAACAAGAAAAGGTATTTCTCTTTAAAATTAAAATCAGCTAAATTATTTTCTGCAAAGAAAATATATATTCTGGCCTAAAATCTGTTTTCATTTCAAGTATTATGACTTCCCCGGTGGCTCAAATGGTAAAGAATCTGCCTGTAATGTGGGAGAATAGGGTTCGATCCCTGGGTTGAGAAGATCCTATGGAGAAGGGAATAACAACCCACTCCAGTATTCTTGCCTGGAGAATTCCATGGACAGAAGAGCCTGACAGGCTCTTCCATGGGCTCGCAAAGAGTTGGACAAGATTCAGTGATTAACATTTGACAACTTAGAGGAAACATGAGTGAAATAGAAGATAAGAGTATGAGTATAGTCAAAGCTATGGTTTTACCAGGAGTCATTTACAGATGTGAGAGTTGGACCCTAAATTCTGCTGAGCACCAGAAAATTTATGCTTTCAAATTGTGGTGCTGGAGAAGACTCTGGAGAGAGTCCCTTGGACTGTGAGGAGATCAGACCAGTCAATCCCAAAAGAAATCAACCCTGAATATTCATTTGAAGGACTGATACTGAAGCTGAGGCTCCAATACTTGTGGCCACCTGATACAAAGTGCAGACTCACTGGAAAAGACCCTGATGGTGGGGAAGACTGAAGGCAAAGGGAGAAGGGGGCAGAAGAGAATGAGATGGTTTGATAGCATCACTGGCTCAATGGACATGAATTTGAGCAAATTCTGGGAGATAGTGAAGGACAGGGATGCCTGGTGTGCTGTAGCCCATAGGGTAGCAAAGTCAGACACCACTTAGGGACTGTGCACTCACACACATCAAGCAACAATGTATCAATATTTGTTTGTATAAAGTATTAGTATTCAATTTCAATAAATGCCCCTCTTTTCTTGAGAGAAGTTCAGTATTTTCTGTAGTCTGAGACTTGTGAACATGACATATGATTCACAAATGTCAAATTATTTGAATAAAATTCTTTGCTGCTCTAATCTGCATTGATTTTGTCTCTGCCTAATTAATAGGGACACATACTGATAAAACCTTTTTTGAAAAATTTACTGGTTTATGTATTAGAATTATAAATTAATCTGCACACTCCCATATGAAGCACTAAGGTAGGAGTCAACAGTGGAAAGAGCATGAGCTTATGTTCACATCCTGACTCCCATTTATTAGTAAAGCACACTTATATAAGAAGTCTTTTAACCTCTCTGAAATGGATTCTATAGAGAGCTATGGCAATGGCACCCCATTCCAGTACTCTTGCCTAGAAAATCCCATGGATGGAGGAGCCTGGTGGGCTGCAGTCCATGGGGTCATGAAGAGTCAGACACAACTGAACGACTTCACTTTCACTTTTCACTTTCATGCATTGGAGGAGGAAATGGCAACCCATTCCAGTATTCTTGCCTGGAGAGTCCCAGGGACAGCGGAGTCTGGTGGGCTGCCGTCTATGGGGTCGCACAGAGTGGGACACGACTGAAGCGATTTAGCAGCAGCAGCAGCAGAGAGCTATGGATGTGGAAATAACTGACCAGAAGAAATAAAATCTTGAAAACCACAAATTTATATTGATAAATATCATATATACATGTTATTGCATCATTTCAACTTTCAAAGCAGCAAGAGTTTGTGGAGATGGAACATGCCTAGATTTTAAATCATCATACTTCATAACCCATGTGCACTGACCGATGCTTTTACATTCCAAACTAAATACCATTTCAATTAGGAGTCTCTGGATGATAAAGATAAACATTTCTTTTGTCACTGAAAGCTCACTTACCAGATTGGGCTACATGCACTTCTATAATCTCTGCTCCTTCCCTCTGCCTCCTCCAATACTTTTAGGAATATTTCTATTTCATTTGCTGAGTATCTTATCTCCATATATCATTATTACCTTGGGAAAATGTGTAATGTCATGACACTGAGTGCAAATGATTAAAACTTATTTGAATTATACAAGAAGACATTTACTAGGGGATTTTATAATGATACAACTTTTTGGTGATTAATGTGCCTTTCATGCATTTCACATGATTTTTACATTACTAATATTAAAATATTCTGTACTATTTGTTAAGTACCTACTCTAACAGATATAATCTGGTGTCCTTTACATACAATAATCATACAGGTAGCTATTATTTTCTTCATTTTATAGTGAAGTAAAAACATATTTCTGGGGTTGTATTAAACAAGTATACTCATTTATTAATTCAAAATTTACTTAAATTATGTGCCATGTGCATAATATGGTGCAAGTTTTTTTTAACAAATTTGTTTTTTTTTAATGCATAGCCTGTCAACCAAGACTGAGCGACTTCACTTTCACTTTTCCCTTTCATGCATTGAAGAAGGAAATGGCAACCCACTCCAGTGTTCTTGCCTGGAGAATCCCAGGGACGGGGGAGCCTGGTGGGCTGCCGTCTATGGGGTCGCAGACAGTCGGACACGACTGAAGCAACTTAGCAGCAGCTGCAGCAGCAGCCTGTATTTAGTAAAGATTACAATATCTTTAAATGTAAAATAATATACACATGAAGTATATTTCAGTGTACATTTTTCAGAAGTGCTAGAATTTTCCAAAATTTATGTCAGACAATAATTAAGAATCATACAGAAAGGTCATTGATTTTCATTCTCTACACACTAGGGATTCAGCTTACAATTTTCTGACAAAGGAACTCATGTGTAGATGTATAACAGAAATTCAAATACTTAGGGAGTTGTGGGCCGTAATTGGTAGACACTGTGGATTTAGTGATATCTAATGATTCACCATCAGTAATCACAAAATAATTACATAGTGCCAATTTAAATATTCTGTATTTTAGCATTTCATAAGTGAATTATGTACTTGAGGTTAAAAATGATTAAATTAAGGTGAAACTGTTTTTAGGTATAGGAAAATACATCCCTTGATCAACAGGTTTGGAGGAAAGTGCATAAAATTAACATCTTCCGGAGAGCTAAAAGTCTGGCATATAATGTATGATGATGAAATGTTTGTAAACAAATACTTGATCTTGAGTGATGGAGTAAATCCATACACTGTTTGACAAGACAGAGGACATACAATAATTTTATATTCTTTAGGAATCAAGAGAATAAAATGTAATATTTCCCTAACTTATTTTCAGACATGCATCAATATATGTATATAACATGTCACATGTGTAGCACTTTTCAAAATTTACTTTATCTTTTTATCTATTTTAGATCTCTAGGAAATATTTTGTATACATATTTAATAACCAAATATCTCCCTTCAACTTGAATTATTTTTGTAATTCAAAGAGAAACTAGTATTTACAACTATACATTTGTGCAGGAATCCCTCGTGGTTCAGCAGTAAAGAATCTGCCTGCAATGCAGGAGATTTGGATTCGATCCCTGGGTCAGGAAGATACACTGAAGAAGGAAATGACAACCTACTCCAGTATTCTTGCCTGGGAAATTCCATGGACAGAGGAGGCTGGCAGGCTACAGTCTGTGGGGTCGAAAAATTTGATGTCCATTTAGCAATTACACCACCACCACCACATATGTATGTGCATACATAATTAATTTATATGCAACATATAATGCATATTATCTGTTATATATACAATGTATATGAGTTAATATATATAAGCTCATTTCATGCTATTAAAATGTATTTAGATGTGTAAACTACATAGTTTATATATATAGATAAGTAATGTATTTAAAGATATATTCAATATTATATACATATATGGGAGAATGTACTTAGTTAAAGTTATGTTCTTATGCTTACTTAATTTTTTAGGATGAAATACCATAGATGTATACAAAGGTAGAGATAATATAATGGTCACACTTGAATCTGCTGTTCAATTTTAACAAATGAAATGTCTTTCCATATACAGTGGCGATCAATTTTTAAGATTATACTTCCTGAATCAAAATATATTCAGCCTTCTTACGAGTGTTTTATGACTTTTTTCTATATAAATACGTATGTATCCATAAGTGAAATATAGTACTTGTTTCTCATGATCAAATATTCTTATAAAACAACATCATTCTCCATGTACCTTCCTGTAACTAGAAATTTTCAGTTATCATTATATTCTGATGATTTATCTTGTTGAGACAAGTAAATAAGATTATTTGATATTAATAGGCCTTTTATATGATATGACAGGTCTTTTATATAGTATTCCATCACATAAGATTCTCACATTTTTAAATCTTTCTCTCTTGCTTTAGATTGTTTCCTTTTTTTTTTTAGCTATTTAACAATGCTCAAAAGCACCCAGTTGCACTTGTAGCAAGAATAATTTCTTCCCCTGGGCAGCCTGCATTTGATGCCTGCCACCAGGGAAGATTATAGGAATGGTTTCTGAGCACCCACCCAGCTGAAATTGTATGCTGAGCCCCTTCCTTGGATCAGACACTGAACTGTGAGGATCACATGATGAATCAGACATGGAGCCTTCAAGGAAAATATAGTGTAATACAAGATGAGTAAGAGAGAGGCACAGTGGTAAAGAATCTGCCTTCCAATGCAGGAGATGCAAGAGAGGCAGGTTCGATCCCTGGGTCAGGAAGATCCCCTGTAAGAGGAAATGGCAACCTGCTCCAGTATTCTTGCCTGGAAAATCCCATGGACAGATGAGCCTGGTGGGCTACAGTCCATGATGTTGCAGAATAGGACATGACTGAGCGACTGAGCACACACACAAGAGAGAGCAGTTGAAGAGATGAATGGGGCATCATCAAGGCTCAAAGAGGGACAGATCATATATTCACAATATCCAAGATACAGAAACAACTTAAGTGTTCATCAATAAATGGCTGAAGGAGTGAAGATTATGTCATATATGTATGTATATATACATATGCAGGTGTGTGTGTGTGTGTGTGTGTGTGTATACTTTCTTTTCTTTTTCCAGTAGGAGAAAGAATAAAAGCCATTTGCAGTAGTATGGATGAACCTTGAGGGCATTATGCTAAGGAAATAAATCACACAGAGAAAGATAACATGTACAATATCATTTACATGTGAAATCTACAACAGCTGAACTCATAGGAACAGAAAGTAGTAGGTAATGGCTTGAGAGTGGGGGAAATAGGCAGATGTTTTTCAAAGAACATGAAGTTTCTTGACATGGGATAAATAAATTCCAGAGTTCTAAAGTAACTATAGTTAATAATACTGAAATTTATTGAGAGCAGATCTTAAATGTTCTCACCACCAAAAAAGAAATGGTAATTATGTGAAGTCAAGGAGGTGCTGGTCAACACTATGGTGACAATCATATTGTAATATATCAATGTATCAAATCAATACTTTGCACACCTTAAATTCACACAATGTTATATGCCATTACATCCCAATAAAGCTGGAGAGAAGCTGATAACCAAAAATAAATATTTATATTAGTAATTTAATAAAGAATTATATTATAATAAAATAATATTTATATTACAGTAATAAATTAATTTATATTAAGAAATTAATAAATACACGAATATTTGTACATTTAATCTGTTCACATATGACTTTTCCTTCCAAATGTGTTACAACACAGGAGAATCCTTAACTTTATGAAATACTGCCAAAAGTGAAAAACAAAGTGATTTCTCAATTTACATTCCTTATATATAACCTAATGAAATATGATAATTCCATTTATCATACCATTGACAAATCTATTTATTGTACAATTTTGTGTTAAGTATGAAAAAAATATGAAAGACTTTAGTAATCTGAGGTCATATTTACTTTTCCACATCTACGGTCACCATCTATGTGATAAAAGTGGCTTCTCCTTTTTGGTCTGTATTTTAAACTTTGCAACTACTGTTCCACAGCATTACTTTTTCTTTCTTTGAACATCCCCTTTTTTTTTTTTTCCTTTCACACCAGCCATTGGAGATCTTAAACTGTGAAATTAACAATTTTAAAAATGAAAGCTCCCAGCCAAATTATAGAACTTAGGTGGGCGTGACTTCCCATAACTTCCAACAATGACTGATATAATCTAATTCTGCACAGCCTCACTAACCTAATTTTCTATCAGTTCACACCTCCCTCGCAGGAAACTTGCCTACCTCAAGACTTTTGCATGTTCTACTCGTACACTTACAATACTCTCATGAAATGTATGACTCCCTCTCCACTGTCAGGTGTCTGTACCAAGGTCATGCATTAGAGAATTCCTCTCTGATCAACGGAATTAAACATAGCACCCCTGACCCTAGAACTCTGTGTCCCTCTACCTTACTTTATATTTTTCCATATCAATTACCATTATATGTCACACGATTCTTAACAAAGTAGTTAACAGTAGTAGACAAAATATAGGATGTCTTTATGAAACTTACCTTAGACTAAGTGCATTTCTGTTTACTGCTGAAGCAACCACAGCAAGAATAGTACCCTATCATAGAGTAGGCCATGAGTTAAATTTTTTCAAATGACTGACTGTGTCCAGCTTTCATAACTGAATGATCACGTATCACATTTTTCAAGTTGGGGAACATAAAGTTTATTGCATATTTAGCATAGTTCCTGGCATGTGGCAACTGCTTAAAATAACACATATGTTTAATAAATAGCCATGAAAAGGTACAAGTTTTTGGAGTAATATGCATTTATATCAGAATATGTTGAACCCAAAGAAGTTTTTAAAAAGCAAAGTGAAGATATCCAGGTCACTAATAAGTACAAACAAGGAATTAACCCTAGATTGCTGTTAAGAAATGGCCCTGGGTAATACTCCATTGTGTATATGTACCATAGCTTTCTTATCCATTCATCTGCTGATGGGCATCTAGGTTGCTTCCATGTCCTGGCTATTATAAACAGTGCTGCGATGAACATTGGGGTACACGTGTCTCTTTCCCTTCTGGTTTCCTCAGTGTGTATGCCCAGCAAAAGAGACACCGATGTATAGATCAGTTTTATGGACTCTGTGGGAGAGGGAGAGGGTGGGGAGATTTGGGAGAATAGCATTGAAACATGTATAATATCATATATGAAACGAGTCGCCAGTCCAGGTTCGATGCATGGTACTGGATGCTGGGGGCTGGTGCACTGGGACGACCCAGAGGGAGGGTAGGGGAGGTAGGAGGGAGGAGGGTTCAGGATGGGGAACACGGGTATACCTGTGGTGGATTCATTTCGATATTTGGCAAAACTAATACAATATTGTAAAGTTTAAAAATAAAATAAAATTGAAAAAAAAAAAAAAGAAATGGCCCTGGGCTCTAAGTACTCATATTTGGGGAAAGACTTTCTAAATTTCTCCCATTATGCCATCTTACTTCTTCCTATATTTCCTGGGTTTTACCTGGGTACATGGTGATTTAGGCAAAGTCTGAAAGAAGTAGGTCCTCAACACTGTTATCTCAAGACTCAGCTTTCTTATAAGGTCCCCAGCTTATCCCAGATGGAATGACCCAAGAGAACTGAGAGGAAATTGCACAGTTATGCTGACCAGGCCTCAGAAATCACACAGCATCACCCTCACCACTTATATTAGTCATAAGTGAGTCACTGAGGCCACCTGAGAATTAAGACTGAGTCACTGAGGCCAGCATAACATCAACACTGAGTGAGTCACCAAAGGCGGCCTAGAATCATCTCTTAAAGAACATCCAAGCATTGTCAGACTTATTTTAAAACTTCCATAGTCACAATTTGCGTGTGCATATATGTATTTGTCGTTGTTATTGCTATTTTGCCTGTTTACTTATTTTCCGACTTACTACTCCATTAACTCAGAATATTCTTCTTTGTCTCTGTGTTATCTCCAACTTCCATCAGAACATGAAATGAAGCACAAAATGGTAATCATCATGTGGATTTAGTGACCAAATGAAACACAAATATTACTACTGGACTTTGTTCATCTATAAAATGCAGAATAGAGATATCCTATTGTTTACATGAAGGTTAAATGAGTTGATACATGTAACAAACTGTGTGCCTATACACATATTAATACCTTAGCCTAGGCTTTACTATATGGTATACACATATGTGCGTATACACATATTAATACCTTAGCCTAGGCTTTACTATATGGTATACACATATGTGCGTATACACATATTAATACCTTAGCCTAGGCTTTACTATATGGTAGTTATTGCAAAAATCATTAAACTCCAAACCTGTTTTGATATAGTGAGGGCTGAATAAATTTTGTTGTATTACTGGACTACTAAGAGACATGGAAATTCAGCCAAATATTGAACTCAAGCAGCAGTACGAATGCTCCTTTGGAAACAGAAGAAGCAGGCATGGTGTCTGAAATTGACAGCTCATGGAGGGACTAGTGAGGAATAAAATCTTACCTGGAATTTCCAAGTTTAATTATCAAAATTATTGTTATCATCAACTATAACGTGAAATGTTGAAAGTGAGAAATATTGTCTCAGCCCACATGCCACCTTTTTTTTGACCCAAGTCAAACCTTTTATATTTTTTCCCTAAGTCACTGCAGCTAAGTTAAATAAGCCAGACGCAGAAGTAGAAATACTATGTGCTTCCATTTAGATGAGAAATTGAAAACTGAGAAATTCACAGAAGCAGAGGGGAGAATGGTAGTTACCAGGAGTGGAGGTGTGAGGGGGCACAGGGAAGTACTGGTTAAAGGTACAAAGATTGAATTATCCAAGGTGAATAAGTCCTAGAGATCTACCATATAGCATCATGTCTAAAGTTAACAATAAATGTATGCTGAAAAAATTGCTAAGAAGGTAGGTTTTAAGTACACATCATACATGCAAAAATACACAAAGAGGTCTTGAGGAAACTTCTGGAGCTGGCGTGTTATGTTTATGGCATTGCTTATGATATACTTATTTCCAGTCTCTGAAAATTGTATACATTAAATGTGTACAGCTTTTTTATGTCCCTTACAAGTCAATGAAAGTGCGAAAGAGTTAGTTGCTCAGTCATATGCGACTCTTTATGATCCCATGGACTGTAGCCCGCTAGGCCCCTCTGTCCATGGAATTCTCCAGGCAAGAATATTGGAGTAGGTTGCCATTTCTTTCTCAAACAAGTCAATAAAGTGGTTTTAATAAAGATACTGAAGGTATGAAAAATTTTACATCAATTGCTACTGTTCAATCATTCAGTTGTGTCTGACTCTGCAACCCCATGGACTGCAGCACACCAGGCTTCACTATCCTTCAGTGTCCTTCACATCTCCCAGAGCTTGCTCAAACTCATACCCACTAAGTTGGTGTTCCCAATGGGTAGGTTTTGCCAATGGGTAAGTGATGCCAATGGATAGATTTCATATCAATACTGAAATTAAATATGAAAACAACATATCAAATCTGCTTCAAGAATAAACAGAAAGATATTTTAAAAAGAAACTGATTTAATCTGAAATCCTTGTGTGCATACTCAGTCACTCAGTTGTGTTCAACTGTTTGTGATCTCCCATGGACTTCAAAGAGATTCAACCAGCCCATCCTAAAGGAAATCAATCTTGAATATTCACTGGAAGGACTGATGTGGAAGCTGAAACTCCAATACTTTGGCCACCTGATGCAAAAAACTGACTCATTTGAAAAGACCCTGATGCTGGAAAAGATTGAGGGCAGGAGGAGAAGGGGACGACAGAGGATGAGATGGTTAGATGGCATCACTGACTCGATGGATATGAGTTTGAGTAGGCTCTGGGAGTTGATGATGGACAGGGAAACCTGGTGTGCTGCAATTGCAAAGAGTTACAAAGGGTTGCACACGACTGAGCAACTGAACTGAACTGAACTGATGCTATGTTATTAATATTAATAAAAGCTTTGAGGACTCAGCATTGGTACAATATCTTTTCTCTCCAAATATATATATCTATATACACACACACATATGTATGTATGCATAAATAATAGGTAATTATGTAATATATTATATATTAATAATATATAATTATGTAAATATGCAATTGGAGAAGGAAATGGCAACCCATTCCAGTATTCTTGCCTGGAGAATCCCCACGGACAGAGGATCCTGTCAGGCTATAGTCCATGGGGTTGCAAAGAGTCAGACATGACTAAGCGGCTAACACACACACACACATGCACACACAATATATGTAATAGAGCTTCCCTTGTGGCTCAGCTGGTAAAGAATCCACCCACAATGCGGGAGACCTGGGTTCTATCCCTGGGTTGGGAAGATCACCTGGAAAAGGGTAAGGCTCCCCACTCCAGAATTCTGTCCTGGAGAATTCCATGGACTCTATAGTCCATAGGGTTTCAAAGAGTCAGAAGTGACTGAGTGACTTTCACATTACATGTAATATATAAATTTTATATATTTATAAATCCAAATAAAAATATCTGATATTCACACAAAAATATAAAGACCTAAATCACCTAAAACATTTGGGAAAAAGGAAAGAACAAATTTGAGGTTCTTGGAAATCAGGACCACCTGACTTCTAGATTTAATTTTAAACTGCACTAATGATATATACATCAATGAACTAGGATAAGAGAGTTCATTAAAAAGACACACAAGTGTTCACTTAATTTAGACAAATTTAATGGAGAAGATGTTCCTTAAACAAGTGATGACATAACAGCTAGATATTTGTCTAGAAAAAACTGAACAAAATCTGATACAAAACTCAATTCAAACTGGATCATAGACTTAAAAACAAAAACATCAACCATCTAAAAAATATATGGTTTGGGTTCTATAAGTCAAATAATTCTGAAAACAGACCCCTCTAAAAAAAAAAAGAAAAGTAAAACCACTAGCCACATAAACAAAATTATATATAAATTAGATGTTATCAAATTTAAAAACATTCTCTTCAGATGTCTTTATTAAGATGAAAATATGAACCTCATCCTAAGAGAAAATATTTTAAATGTTTACATCTTACAAAGATCTCATATCCAGAATATATCAAGGATTTTTGTAATTCAAAATAACAAGGCAAACCTCTTAACAAAAAAATGTGCAAAATATGTGAACAGTCCTTTCATAAAAGATATATACAAAATGTGTACCAGAAAAGATGGCAGTGAAGAAATTACCACCACAATGTACCTACTTCCTCACACCTGTTAACAGAGCTAACATAAAATATTGACAATTCCACATGAGGATGCAGAACAATAAGAATTGTACTACCTCACTGTGAGAAGGTAAAGTGTTCAACCTTTTAGAAAATAGTTTGGCAGTTTGTTATAAAGTTAGACATACACTTAACCATATGACTTAGAAATTTCACTTTGCTCAAAGGAAAGCCATATGTCCATAAAGACATCTGTATGACCATAGCAGCTATATTCATATGGGTTCAAACTGGAATAAACTCAAATGCTCATGAGCAGGTAAATTGATAAAAACAATAATATATTCATGCTGCTGCTGCTGCTAAGTCACTTCAGTCGTGTCCGACTCTGTGCGACCCCATAGACGGCAGCCCACCAGGCTCCCCCATCCCCAGGATTCTCAAGGCAAGAACACTGGAGTGGGTTGCCATTTCCTTCTCCAATGCATGAAAGTGAAAAGTGAAAGTGAAGTCACTCAGTCGTGTCCGACTCCCAGCGACCCCATGGACTGTAGTCCACCAAGCTCCTCCATCCATGGGATTCTCCAGGCAAGATGGACACAAATAACAATAGGGATAAAAATGTGGAAAAACTGAGTTAAATAATCTCAACATAACAGAGTATGTATATCATGATTTCATTTATATGACATACTAGAATAGGAAAGCATTTAGGACTTCATTCATACCTCAGTCAGTAAAGAATCTGCCTGCAATGCAGGAGACTGGGGTTCTATCCCTGGGTCGGGAAGATCTCCTGGAGAAAGAAATGGCAACCCACCCCAGTATTCTTGCCTGGAGAAGCCCATGGACAGAGAAGCCTGGTGGGTTACAGTCCATAGGATCACAAAGAGTTGGCCCTGACTGAGTGACTAAATGACTAGAATAGAAAAAAAAATCTATAGTGACAGAAATTAGGTCAGTGCTTTTCAGGGAGAAGGGAGAAAGACATTTGGGAAGGTAGAAAACATCTCTATCATGCTTCCCAAGTAGTGAAGTAGTGAAGGATCTGCCTGCCAATGCAGAAGACACAAGAGATGTGGGTTCAATCTCTGAGTTGGGATGATGCCCTGGAGTTGGAAATGGCATCTCGCTCCAGTATTTTTGCCTGGAAAATCTCATAGACAGAGGAGCCTGGTGGGCTACAGTCCATGGGGGATTTTAAAGAGCTGGGTAGGACTGAGCACACGCATACACACACAAGATGAAACATTAATATAATGTAGGCAACAAATGCAATTTAATACATACATTAATCACTTAAAAAGTGTAAGAAACAAATTAATTTCATTTTAACAATACAGTTACTATATCTTATTATACCTAAAATGCTATCTGTTTCTGCAATCACAAATTAAAAAAAAATATTTACTTGATAAGTAAGTGTTTTTTAACATTAAATCTTCAAAAATTTGATACATATTTTATATTACAGAATATTTCAATTTGAACTAGCAACACCAGCTGTTCAGTTGACACCTGTGGCTACAGTTTTGAACATGCCACTCTGTTCTTCAGAGGGGTATAAACATCCATCAAAATTTTTTGATCTTTGTTATTAACTATGTGAATATAATATATACAAACTACTTAGCAATTATCAGTAAGTGGATAAAACATTGTGATATTTGATACTATTGAAAAACTAGAAGGAAAAATGCCCAGTGGAGTAGAATAAAGATGTATATGAGAGAGAATTTAAATTTTGAAAGTGGAATTTCAAATTAGTGGTGGAGGGGAGGATAGCTGCTTAAAATTGGTGCCAAAAAATTAAATGTTCCTTCCATGGAAAAATACACATAAGACTCTTCAAAAAATAGTCAAAACAGAATCCCACTGAATTAAAACTTTTAAAATAAATATTAAGGAGCTAAAAGAGATATTGATGGTTTGGAACTGGTCTTTTACAAGTAATTTGCACTCTCTAAAGAAAATAACATAGGGAAATATTGATGATGACCCTGTATTACTAAATACCTTTACATTAAATAACAAGTATGACTAAAAGAGACAAACAAATAAGCTGAGGCATAAAAACCATAGATTTTACTTTTAAATGGTAGATTTATTTTATTTAATAATTATTTAAATTATATAATTTATATATAATTATATAAATTTAATATATTTAATAATTCTACGAGGGAAAAAAACTGACATATAAGCCTATAGAAAAGTGGCAGATATTTCAGGAACAACACATATAAATAAGTCATGGGGTTATAATGTACAGCAAGGTGACTATAGTTTATACTGCATCACATATTTGAATTAATGCTTTTGAGCTGTGGTGGTGAAGACTCTTCCAAGTCCCTTGCAGTCCAAGGAGATCCAACCAGTCCATCCTAAAGGAAATAAGTCCTGAATATTCATTGGAAGGACTGATGCTGAAGCTGAAGGTCCAATACTTTGGACACCTCATATGAAGAGTTGACTCATTGGAAAATATCCTGATGCTGGGAAAGATTGAAGACAGGACGAGAAGGGGATGACAGAGGATGAGATGGTTGGATGGCATCACCATCTCAATGGACATGACTCTGAGCAAGTTCCAGGAGTTGGTGATGGACAGGGAAGCCTGGAGTGCTACAGTCCGTAGGGTCACAAAGAGTCGGACACGACTGAGTGACTGAACTGAACTGAAATGATTAATATCACTAGACATCATGAGGATAAATTAACATGGATAAAAAGCTCAATAACTTGCCCAAGGTCACACAATTAGTCAATTATTCTTGTATAAAAGACATGACTCCTGAATCTGCACTCTCAAAATCACTGACACCTGTATTAGGTCATAAAACAATGCTTGCCATTTAGGAAGTATCAATTGAAAACAAAATTAAACAAAAGGTCAGTTACAATATTGGGTATACAATGAGGTTCAATGCAACATTCTATATAATAGTGAATCATTGAAAACAAACACAATGTTGAATAATAGGTAACTCGCTAGATAAATTATGGTATATTTGGAAGTGGAATATTAGCTAGCAATTAAGAATGCTATCATTTCAATGTATTAATAATTACTGATGGAAACTTATTATATACACTTTCAAATGTAAGGGCAGGAATGACCCTATATTTTCAGCATAAGTATATATCATGGGTACAGAAAAAGCTCAACAATAGCACAAAATATGTTAATGGGAAATATTTCTACAATATAGTATAAAGAGTGATTTTAAAATGATTCTTTACCTTTTGTCTGCATTTTCAATGTTCCTACAATGAATACACTTATTGCTTATTTATTTTTATTCATTTATTTCACAAGTAATAAGTGTATTCATTGTAGGAACATTGAAAATGAAGACAAAAAGTAAAGAATCATTTTAAAACTACTCTTCACACTATATTGTAGAAATATTACCCATTAACATTTTTGTGCTATTGTTGAGCTTTTTCTCTACCGATGATATATACTTATGCTGAAAAAGATAGGGTCATTCCTGCCCTTATATTTGAAAATATATATAATAAGTTTCCATCAGTAATTATTAATACATTGAAATGATAGCATTCTTAATTGCTAGATAATATTCCACTTCCAAATCTTTATTTTTTGGGGCTCCAAAATCACTGCAGATTTTGGCTGCAGCCATGAAATTAAAAGACGTTTACTCCTGGGAAGGAAAGTTATGACCAACTTCGATAGCATAGTCAAAAGCAGAGACATTACTTTGCCAACAAAGGTCCATCTAGTCAAGGCTATGGTTTTCCCAGTGGTCATGTTGGATGTGAGAGTTGGACTGTGAAGAAGGCTGAGCACCAAAGAATTGATGCTTTTGAACTGTGGTGTTGGAGAAGACTCTTGAGAGTCCCTTGGACTGCAAGGAGATCCAACGAGTCCATTCTAAAGGAGATCAGCCCTGGATGTTCTTTGCAAGGACTGATACTAAAGCTGAAACTCCAGTACTGTGGCCACCTAATGCGAAGAGTTGACTCATTGGAAAAGATTCTGATGCAGGGACGGGTTGGGGGCAGGAGGAGAAGGGGATGACAGAGGATGAGATGACTGGATGGCGTCACCGACTTGATGGACGTGAGTTTGAGTGGACTTTGGGAGATGGTGATGGACAGGAAGGCCTGACGTGCTGTGATTCACGGGGTTGCAAAGAGTCGAACACGACTGAGCGACTGAACTGAACTGAAGTGAAACTGAACTGAAACATTCAATACTGTTTTCAATTTTCAAAAAAGCAGTATGAAATACAGTGAAGCATGGAATGTACACTTGGCATATTTATAAGTAGAGAACTGCTCTTAAACATTGTAATTTGGAACAAATTCAGAAGAGAAAATTGTACAGCATTCAGAGATTGTCAAATAGTGCTTTTTTAAATTGTTTTTTTTATAACCATACCACCACAACAACAATAAAAACAATGGAAAAAAAGAAAATGAAAAAAAATAACTTTAGGTCCCAGCTTTTCATGGTACACTTTTATGAATACAAATATATTAGTCTAGAGTAATCAATTAAGAAAAACAAAAAAGAAAAGTCAATAAAGCCTGTGCTAAAAATAATGTAATAGGCCCTCAATTATTTCTAAATTAAAATGGCCCTGCCGTTACAACATTGATGTAAAAAATGTCAGCCTGACAGACTTCTTAGTATGAACTGACTGCTTTCTTCAATCTCCAATATTGCTATATAATACATTAGGTTACTTTGTATTTGATTTTGGAGAAAGAGAGTAATTGCTTCACCTGCATATTTTAAAGCAGATCTATTAAAGAGAGAGCAACATTTTCTGGTTTGTTAGTGAGGTTTGGGCTCACTTTATCAGTGTGGTTCTATTGTTTATAGAAGATATTGACCTGTGTTTCTAATCAGTGTCCATAAGAAAGGTTAAATAACCAAAAATTAAATTCAAGTGAGGGGAAAGGCTAACATGGTACAAGCTAACGGTTCTAAAACAATCTCCCACCAACGCTCCTGAAGACTTGAACTCCAGCTCTCCTGTGTCCTCACTGCACTCTGTATGAACACTCAGCATATCACTGAACCACACATTACACAACTAGAGCTAACCTTAGCATCTCAGTAGGTTACCATGAGAAAGGTATATTTCCAGCTCACGGAAAGTCTAGCCTCTGTATAGCAACAGTTGGGGTCAGATGGGACTGGGTTATATTCTAGCTCCTTCTACCTTGCAGGTCTGACACAACCCGCTGCTGGATACTCTGCATCCCACAGGCAAAAGAAGGAAAAGAAAGGGTACAGATCCCCTGCAGACAGGGTGTGAATTTATCCCTTCCATTCTTACTCTCTATGAGTGAAAATAGACACAAATGGGAGTAGCACTGGGAAATGTAGGTGTGAGGCGGTACCTCTACAGAGAGAAAGCAAGAACTTTGTGGGTAACTAGCGAATTCTGGCATACACCTTTCACAGATCTAAGATTTTTTTCACCTTGGACTGACCTCCTTGAGAGACTTTTTTTTTTTTTTGCAAATACCATATTAGGATGGTATGTGGCAAAGCTTACAAAATTTGTTTGATGAATAAGTGAATCCTGGAATGAAAAAGAGCATTATTCTGATTAGTTGTCAAAATTATGGGTATCTGTCTACTATTGCTTACTCTGATTTGGGTAGACACCAATTGAGATCATTGGAAAATATCAGATTACTGCCTAGTACAATTTACAGCTATAGGTTTTCAAAAATTCAATGTTTATTCAATGGCAAAATTGAAATTACTTTTTTGCATGTTATTATCTCACAGAGAGATTTATAGTCACATCAAGGGCAATTTTCAAAAATAAGCATGCTACACAGTTGTATGTAGAATTAATTGTCATCACAAAAAATAGGCACCAAAATAAAATTTATACAAAAAGTTTTTCTTTTTTTAATTTAAGGAATAAATAATGAGGAAGAAAACATTTTGTCACTAAGGTAAATTGTGTAAACAGAACCACAAGGCTAACTTTTTTCCTCAGTTATCTTTTTATATTTATAACCCTGAATGCACAATCTCTCAGAATAATTAGAAACAACAACATTAAAGGCTAAAACAAAAAAGAAAAAAATCTGTGAAATACTGAAATAAACAATATTTATAAAATCTGAATTAACAAGTCAATGAAGCATTTTAAAAGTATATGTATATAAAATATAAACTATATCTTGAGTCAAATGTTTCTAGAATTTTTAAAATATTCTCAGAAATAATTTGTAGGGTAAGCAATAGTAAACAATGGAAGAACAATTTTCAAAATAGACAAATATCTTGCTTAAGAAAAACCTACAGAGTAAAAAATGCATATTTTTATAAATGCAAATTGTGATGAGTATTATGATGATAACACATAATGTTTGTTAAGTTTTACAATGTTAACAGACAGAATAATCTAAGAAAGAGTAGTCATAGAATATTATAGTTCCCAATGATAGAAATAATTAAGAAAAACAAACCTAAGATTGTAAAGAGGAATCTCTCATATGAGATAGTTATAATCCCTGAAAAGTTCAAAGATCATACAACACACACTACATTAATCTCTACTACTCTCCATGTATTTGGTCTCTGCTATGTTTATTTTTTAAATTTCACTACAATTTTTTTTGTTCCAATATGGCAATTATTGTATCATTTTAAATGATATGATGCTCTCTGGTGATTCAATATGCAAAAATGCTAAAGTCTTTCTTCAAATATTAACACAGAAAAGAGCAAAATTCTAATACATATATTGCCAGATAATTGAAATATAGCATATTTTATAAATTATTATTACAAATTCTCTGATGCAATTAATCTAGTGTTTTTACAACAGTAAAATTATAAACACATGATTTTGTATATTTACAAAAATATCTTGTATATTTTCTGAAAGGATTTCAACAACCATTACCTTAGTATAGTTGAAAATCAAAACAATACATTACATACAAAAATATTGGTATCAAATCTTCCATACATTATATTATTAACATTTAAAAGTAAAAATGTATCTATTCTGTGACATCCTACTTTGTACTTCATCATATTTTGTATTTTAACAGTATTTTCTGTTCTTTTTGTAGTTGCTGTTTAAAATAACTTATCCCAAATTCCTGAATGATACCACTTCTGGATAATGACAATGCCTGTAAGAGTGAAATAAAGCTAAAAGTGGAAAAAAAAAACAAATGAAGAGATCTAAGATCATGTGACAAAACAGAAAAGATGAAAGTCTAACATGAGACCTTCAAAAAACAACTAGAAAAAAAAAATCTAGCATGAGAGGAGAGAAAGAGCAAGTAAAATAGCAAACATCAGACAGAGAAGTTCAAGGTAAAATGACAAATTAAATTAATTTAAAGATATCTCCAAAATCATCTAATGAATAGCAGTAACTTCCATTAAAATTATTTTTAAAACCAATATAAAACTTGAAATTTCCAAAGTTAGGTCAGATAAGCAATATTTATTTTATTGGATGAAACACTTAGCAATATTTACCCGTTTGTGGAATTTGTCTCTCTCTCTCTAGCTCCTTTGCATTCTCATTGAATTTCTACCACTCATTAACTATACCGCTCATACCACTATCATTAACTAATGGGAATGGAAAAACTGTTTGATTGTGCTTACCAGTTTGCTTATAATAAGTATGGGAAAAGCAGCAGAAAAATTGAACCTTTTTGTTATTTTCAAAACCTCAAAAATTCTATGTTACTTTCTGGATGCTGAAAACTGGTAACCAAGCAACTATAGCAGAAGCTGGAATGTGTCTACTTTAGACACATAGATCTTTCAAGAAATCTATAACTGAGACAATCTGAGATTAAAAGGGAGATCTCATTCTTCCAAAAGACTTGTTGAAATTTGTGTCAGTTAATTCATTTATATTATTAGATTCTCCATGAAAAAAATAAAATCTTCATTTCAAGTGCATAATGAGAAAGAAACCTAAATAAATACATGTAACCAGTAGAATGTGTTGTTCTTCAAACATTTTAACCTAAGAATATATTCTGAGTAAAGTTCTAAATTCTCACTTGGTGTGAAATACATCTTGTTAATTTACCAGAGTTCATATCCATTCAAACTTACACCAAGCGTCTCCACCTTGCTCACTACATTGGTTTTAGCAAAATGAACTTCGTACTAGATTATATATTAGTGCTTTGTAATTGAAAAGGCACTTAAGTGATATAAGACATATAATCTTGTACAATCAAATATGGACACTATTCAATGCAATATGGGGGATCATGCACCTCCTTCACAGTAGTACTCTAAGTTCTGATATATTTTGTGCTCAGTCGCTATGTTGCGTCCATCACTTTGTGACCCCATGGACTGTAGTCCACCAGCTCCTCTGCTTTTTTAACTTATATGCCAAGTACATCATCCAAAATGCCAGGCGGGATGAATCACAAGCTGAAATCAAGATTGCTGGAAGAAATATAAACAATCTCAGACATGCAGATGATAACACCCTAATGGCAAAAAAGGAAGAGAAACTAAAGAGCCTCTTGATGAGGGTGAAGGAGGAGAGTGAAAAAGCTGGCTTAAAACTCAACATTCAAAAAATGAAGATCATGGCATCAGGTCCCATCACCTCAAGGCAAATAGATGGGGAAAAAGTGAAAATAGTGACAGATTTTATTTTGTTGGACTCCAAAATCACTGTGGATGGTGACTGCAGCCACAAAATTAAAAGACACTTGCTCCTTGGAAGAAAATCTATGACAAACCTAGACAGTGTATAAAAACAGAAGATACATCCCTTTGCCGACAAAGGCTCTTCTAGTCAAAACTATGGTTTTTCAGTAGACATGTACAGATGTGACTGTTGGACCATAGAGAAGGCTGAGCACCAAAGAATTGATGGTTTTGAATTGTGGTACCAGAGAAGACTCTTGAGGGTCTCTTGGGCTACAAGGAGATAAAACCCATCAATACTATAGGAAATCAAGCCTAAATATCATTAAGAAGGACTGATGCTGAAGCTCCAATTCTTTGGCCATCTGATGCAAAGAGCTGATTCATGGGAAAAGATTCTGATGCTGGGCAAGACTGAGGGCAAGAGGAGAAGGGGACAACAGAGAATGAGATGATTGGATGGCATCATCAACTTAAGGGACATGAGTTTGAGCAAACTCCAGGAGATAGTGAAGAACAGGGAAGCCTGACATGTTACAGTCCATGGGATCACACAGGCACAATTTAGCAACTGAACAACAACAAGACTCCTCTGTCCATCAAATTTTCCAGGCAAGAATACTGGAGTGGGTTGCCATTTCCTCCTTAAGGAATCTTCCCAGCCCAGGGATCTAACACACATCTCCTGTGCCTCCTGCATTGGTAGGTAGATTCTCTACCACTGCACAACCTGGTATTTTAGTCTTCATGTGAAACCATGATTTGTTGTTAATGGAGAAGTTTAAACTCTTTGGAATCAACTTGGCATTAACCGTGGCCTTTCTCTCCTGTCTCCCCACACTGGGGTTTTGACTGTTTCTTGCCTGCTTAGCTAATGATAACAGTGTCAATCAGTTAGCAATCAAGGATAAGAATTACCTAGATCTGAACCACGTATGTCATCTCCCAGTGTTTTGAGTGAGCTCTGGTATCTAAGGGAGCTCCAGACTCCCTTAGTAGTAGGCTCCCTTAGGCCAGTAGACTCCCTTAGTCCAGACTGCTGGACTACTCTAACATTAAAAGGAGAGCTTGCTTCCCCCAGTTGCCATTAAGCAGTGGCTTTTACAAATATTAATATCTCAGGATTCTGAAGCCAGACCACATCTTCAAATATTGACTATTCTAATTGCTGATGATAGGATCTTGGGAAAGTTACTTAACTCACTGCATTTCAGTTATTTTACCTCTAAAGTGAAAACAATGATTCTACCTCATTTAGAGTATTGCAATGAGGTCAACAGGAGTTAGTGATATATAGCATTTAGAATAATACTTGACATTAATAATTACTTGAAAAATATTAGACACTGTAATTGTGTGTAAATAATACACTTATAATTCCAGTTCATTTATGTTCTTCTGTAGTCAATTAAGATGTCAGTTAGAAAGTTGTCAACTCAGTAGTCAATTAGAAAGCAAAGGACTGAGGGGAATTTAAAAAGAAACAACTTTGCAACTTCTTATATGCAAAACACAGTAAAATTGCTTAGAGTGTATATTTTTAAATGTTTTGTTAAAGAATTAAATTAAAAAAGCATGAGAACCAAAGAAAGCTAATAGAAGGAGAGGGAGAGTGGACTAAAATTTGGGTTATATTGTGTTGTTTTTTTGTAAATCTGTGAAAAATGTTTAAAATTTTAAAAGAAATCATATATATAAAGTCTTACATATAATGTTTTCAAAAATCTTGCATAAAATATATGCATATATTCAATATACATGAGTGTTACTAAGGTATACTGTATAATGGATATGTTGCATATATGGATGTATATGTATGTTTATGTACAATATATGCAATTGTAAAATACATTGACATATAGATATATATAGTATATAAATATGTTTGCAATTGCTATTGTTGCTTATTATTTTTACTAATGTTGCTACTTAACAATAATAGAACTATGAAAAGCAGTCCTCAGGAAAATACCAATTCTAAGACAATATGTTCAGCAGTTGAAGGAATGGGAAAAGGCCAGCCAGTATGTGCTTTTTCTGAAATTTTCCCATATGTTCATTTGGAAGGAATTTATATTGTTCTTCACTCATTACTAATCAATCTTCAGAGTATAACACCTCTCATATTTTTTACTGTAATCAAAAAGATGTTACTTATGTTCTATGATCCTTTTAACATACTACCAAATTCAGTTGCTAATATTTTGTTAAGAGATTCTGTATCCAAGTTCATTAGACTGTAAATGTACTTGCTTGTGTAGTCCCTCTGTTAATGGTATCAGCTGATGCTAGATTCATACAAAGAGTTTGGGATGCAAGGATGGTTCAACACAGGCAAATCAATCAGTGTGATGCACCTCATTAACAGAATGAGAATCACTTGATCATCAATAGATGCAGATAAAAGCACTCTTGGCAACATTATATATTATTAGCATTATTATTATGACTCTTCTGTATATGTAACATATATACCATACCAAAAATGTCAACACCACCAAGTAATCGCACCATTTTGAGTCAACCAGATAGCAGATTTTTCATTGGCTTGAATATCTGATCAGAATATCCCTATTATGCCTTAAATCCTCTTTACTCTCTTCCCAAGCATCCCTATTTTTCAAAGATAAGCTTCGCAAGAAAGTGAAGGGCAGGGAAGCCTGGTGTACTGAAGTTCATTGGGTCACAAGGAGTCAGGCACGACTTAGCAACTGAATAACAACAACAAATGTTCCAATTCTGGTTCTTCCTTTTACTCTATGTGTGATTTCTAAAAATATTCTTCCTTCAGCTTTCCTTTATTCAATGACTATAGACTATCAACTATAAACCAATTCTTGGCCCTCTGCTGCATCCAGAGATACATGGTGAGTAAAAGAAACATCATACCCTTAAGAAGTTAAGAACCTAATGATAAAGCCAGCTATTAATACAATGATAATTAAAATTAAGGCATTCCAATTCGGTAAGTTATAAAACTGAACAATAGAAGTAGCTCTGAAAGGAGATAAAAAGCAAGGGTAGTTGAGAGTTCTCCGGGACAAGCAGCAACAGACAATTCTGGGAATCCATCCAGAGGTCAGGTCATGCCATTCTTTTTGTGTTACAGATTTGGGATTTAATCTAAATTCCCTAAGAAGCCACAGAAGGATTTTAAACCCTAGAATGATGGGACCAGATTTCTGTTTGTAAAGGATCCCTGTGGCAGCCTGACTGGGGAATTCAGATGGCACCAGAAAGAGAGTTGGGTACTAATTAGGTGGCCTCTGCAGGGTTTATGGTGAGAGACAATGGCAGAATAAATTAGAGAGGAGCAGGGTGGAATGAAGAGAACCAGACAGATGTGAGTTTCATTTTAGATAAGGAGCTGACAGGACTCACTAACAGACTGGGTTGAGGGAGAGGTGAGTGTGAAAGAGGTGTCAAGAATGATTCTCAGGTGTCTTGCTTCAACACTGGAGCAGATGGAGGTGTAATTACTGAACAGAGGATTCTGCAGGGAAATGAAGGATGAGCCAAAGGGAGGAGAGAGACTCAGAGTTGAATTTGGTAGCAGTTAATTTTTGAGATGCCAGCAAAGCCTGAAAATATATATGTTAAATGTACGTTACCTACAGGAATCTGATGCTCAGAAAGGAGGGTGCAGTTAGGAATGTTAATCACTATATCATCACCCATGTCCTCATTTGAAAATGAAGGTGGCACTGTCTGAGACAATAAACATGAATATGTACAAAATGCCAGGCACATAACACTGGGCCGAGACAGTGGGTGTGTGAGCCTATGGATACTCGTGCACCTTCAAACATACAAACATGGGCTTCCCAGGTGGCGCTAGTAGTAAGGAATCTGTCTGCCAATGCAGGAGATGCAAGAGACTTGAATTCAATCCCTGGGTCAGGAAGATTCCCTGGAGTAGGAAGTGGCAACCCAGTCCAGTATCCTTGCCTGGAGAACCCCATGGAGCCTGGTAGACTACAGTCCACGGGGTCACAAAGAGTTGGACATGACTGAGTGACTGAGCACACATACACGCAGACATACATGCATGTGTACTTATACATGCGAGGTTCAACATACATTTAGTAGGGGCAGAAAAATAATTACCTTAATAAAAGTTGAATTATTGGTTCTTTATATTCAAAATAAGATATATACTGCACAAATAATATTTATATTATGTGAAAACACATCGGTGGTGGTGGTTTAGTTGCTAAGTCGTGTCTGACTCTTGCGTCCTCATGGACTGGAGCCCACCAGGCTCCTCTGTCTGTGAGATTTATCAGGCAAGAAAACTAGAGTGGGTTACCATCTCGTATCTTTCCTTAAACAGCTCCCCCATCACTTGTACCTGAATAAGCTAGCCACTCAGCCTCACCCGGGAGAAGGCAATGGCAACCCACTCCAGTACTCTTGCCTGAAAAATCCCATGGACAGAGGAGCCTGGTAGGCTGCAGTCCATGGGGTCTCAAAGAGTTGGACACGACTGAGCGACTTCACTTTCACTTTTCACTTTCCTGCATTGGAGAAGGAAATGGCAACCCACTCTAGTACTCTTGCCTGGAGAATCCCAGGGATGGCAGAGCCTGGTGGGCTGCCATCTACGGGGTTGCACAGAGTCAGACACGACTGAAGAGACTTAGCAGCAGCAGCAGCCTCACTCAGCAGAGAGGTAACTGGCAGAGTTATCACTCAAATCTTGTGGCTGCACATGACAGAATTTCTGTTTCACAGGAACAAAAACACAGTTTCAATCCCAACTGGCTTCCAGTTACAGAATTCTGAAAGTAATTATCTGACACAGCAGAAGCCAAACAGTGCTCTATTTTTATTTTCCATTTCAAACTCCGAATGTGAATCAGATTCTCACCAGAAATGTGACAGAAACAGGAGGGGAAGAAATAGATTTACTTATTCATTTACAGCAGTCGAAGCAGAGTCAGTACTCTGAAAAATTCAGTAAGACGTTGCCCACTTTTCCACAGCCCTTGTTCTGTCACATTATTTTGTGGGGTTCTACACCAGACTACTTTGCAGGAACATTAAGGAATGTGACTGTGTATATTCCTTTTTAACCACATAGGAAAGGTAAACAATAATTTGTTAGGCAGGATTATTTGGTCTTTAAACCTTAGTTAATAGGACCTAAAGATAGTTTTCTGTCTCAGGCTTTTTATTTATTTATTAGAAATACAATGCACCCCTTGTTCGTTTCTTTATTCATTTTTGGCCAGGTGGCACGCAAGATTTTAATTCACCCATCAGTGATCAAACTAATGTCCCCTGCAATGGAAATACTGACTCTTAACCACTGGACCACTAGGGATGTCCAGGTCCTAGACTTTTTAGAAGTATTGTCACTAAACCAAGGCAAATTGGGTCACAATTGCATAATGAAATAGAACTTTATTTGTTAAATATCTATAAAATAAGTAGATCAGTAATTTATTATAACCACTGGACCACTAGGGATGTCCAGGTCATAGAATTTTTAGAAACATTGTCACTAAACCAAGGCAAACTGGGTCACAATTGCATAATGAAATAGAACTTTTTGTTAAATATCTATAAAATAAGTAGATCAACTGTGGTGGATTCATTTTGATATTTGGCAAAACTAATACAATTATGTAAAGTTTAAAAATAAAATAAAATTAGAGAAAAGGAAAAAAAAAGAAAAAAAAAGAAAAAATAAAAGAAAAAAAAATAAAAGTATAATTTTCAAATCCTCAAAAAAAAAAATAAAATAAAATAAGTAGATCAGTAATTTATTATATGAGTTTTATATAATTGGATGTAATGTGCTGAGTGTTTTAAGTCATTTTAGCAATATAATTGGGACTGCATAAAAAATGAGTATTTGCTGTCCTAGAGCTAAGGTGATGTTAAAATTCATCATCAGGGATTTCCCTGATGGTCCAGTGGTTGAGAATTCACCTGCCAATTCAGGGCATATGGGTTTGATCCCTGGCCTGGGAAGGTCCCACGTGACAGGAAGCAGCAAAGCCAATGTGCCACAATTATTGAAACCCAAGCACCTAGAGCCTGTGCTCTGAAACAAGAGAAGCCACTGCAATGAGTAGCACACACATCAAAACTCAAGTCGTCCCTGCTCACTGCAAAGAGAGAAAGCCCACGCACAGCAATGAAGAACCAGCACAGCCAAATAAATAAATAAATAAATTTTACAAATAGATGTTTGGCTTTCAATATTAAAAAATAGAATTCATCATCAAGTGTTCCCTATATTTTATTTTGGGAAAGCACATGTAAACCAGACCCCACAGGGTTAAAACAGAAGCACGGCTGACTTAGAACAATCCTAGTTGTTTTTACCTGTTGCATTCATTGTGAATTTTTCTGGTACCAGGAACAGGAAAATAAAGAATTTACTGAGTGAAAGTTAAGGTTAGGATGAGAATAGAACAGACATAATTTGTCTGTATTTTAGCCTTTAAAGAGAGAGAGAGTAAAACAAATGAAAACCAGGGTCTTGGTGCTATAGTCTTGAAAGTCAGGAGAGGGTCTGAGGGAGCAGGTTATAGAAAAAGGTTTGGTAACCCAGCTCTGACCTGGATGTATTCTGGAAGGTGGTAAAGCTTCACTTTAATACATTTTGAGGAAAAGGACTAGAGATAACTCTGAACACATGAAAAGCAATCACATAAATAGGAAATGGGTCAGGAAGATCCCCCTGGAGAAAAGAATGGCAACCCACTCCAGTATTCTTGCTTGGAGAATTCCAGGGACAGTGGAGCCTAGTCGCAAATAGTTGGACACAACTGAGTGACTAACACGTTCACTTTCACATTCAAATAGGAAACGGTAAGTTTGGGAATACTTTATCCCCTATCTTAAATAAGTTTCAATTTGACACTACACCTGGAAACATGGCCCAGATTCAAACATTTATATTCTTGGAAAACATCTGAATATTTATGTATGACAACAGAATGTTATCTTTCAAAATCCAAATGAAATTACCAAGATTCAGCCACAAACCAATGGATTCTGTTTTGTTTGAAATAGTGTTTTCAATGACAGTACATCATGAAATAGGCTTCACTATAGTTAAAGCAGATTTAATATTATATGTTAATTACATTTACTGCTTTAAAAACACATTCATAAAACATACTGACAGAACAAGTTGATAACTAAGGTAGCAGTCAGTCAGTTCAGTCACTCAGTCATGTCCCACTCTTTGCAACCCCGTGGACTGTAGCAAGCCAGGCTTCCCTGTCCATCATCAACTGCTGGATCCTACTTGAACTCACGTCCATTGAGTTGGGTGATGACATCCAGCCATCTCATCCTCTCTCATCTCCTTCTCCTCCTGCCTTCAATCTTTCCCAGCATCAGGGTCTTTTCCAGTGAGCCAGTTCTTTGCATCAGGTGGAAAAAGTATTGGAGTTTCAGCTTCAACATCAGTCTTTCCAATGAATATTCAGGACTGATTTCCTTTAGGATACATGGTTTGATCTCCTAGTTGTCCAACGGACTCTCAAGAGTCTTATCCAACACCACAGTTCAAAAGCATAAATTCTTCAGCACTCAGCTGTCTTTATAGTCCAACTCTCTCATCCATACATGACTACTAGGAAAACCATAGCTTCCATTAGACAGACATTTGTTTGTAAAGTAATGTCTCTGCTTTTTAATATGCTGTTGAGGTTGGTTATCAGAGAAGGCAATGGCAACACACTCCAGTACTCTTGCCTAGAAAATCCCATGGACAGAGGAGCCTGGTAGGCTGAAGTCCAAGAAGTCGCTAAGAGTAGGACACGACTGAGTGACTTCACTTTCACTTTTCACTTTCATGCACTGGAGAAGGAAATGGCAACCCACTCCAGTGTTCTTGCTTGCAGAATCCCAGGGACGGCGGAGCCTGGTGGGCTGCTGTCTATGGGGTCACACAGAGTTGGACACGACTGAAGTGACTTAGCAGCAGCAGCAGGTTGGTCATAGCTTTTCTTCTAAGGAGCAGTTGTCTTTTAATTTTATGGCTGCAATCACCATCTGCAGTGATTTTGGAGCCCCAGAAAAATAAAGTCTCTCACTGTTTCCCCATTTATTTGCCATGAAGTGATGGGACTAGATGCCAAGATCTTAGTTTTCTGAATGTTGAGTTTTAAGCCAACTTTTTCACTCTCCTCTTTCACATTCATTAAGAAGCTCTTTTAGTTCTTCTTCACTTTCTGCCATAAGGGTGGTGTCATCTGTGTATCTGAGGTTATTGATATTTCTCCCAGAAATCTTGATTCCAGCTTGTGCTTCATCCATTCTGGCATTTCTCATGAAATACTCCAAATCTAAGTTAAATAAGCAGGGTGACAATATACAGCCTTGATGTACTCCTTTTCCTATTTCGAACCAGTCTGTCGTTCCATGTCCGGTTCTAACTGTTGCTTCTTGACCTATATACAGATTTCTCAGGAGGCTGGTCAGGTTGTCTGGTATTCCCATCTCTTTATGAATTTTCCACAGTTTGTTGTGATCCACACAATCAAAGACTTTGCATAGTCAGTAAAGCAGAAATAGATGTTTTTCTGGAACTCTCTTGCTTTTTTGATGATCCAGTGGATGTTAGCAATTTGATCTCTGGTTCTGGCAGTTTAGACTCTGATGCTGGGAGGGATTGGGGGCAGGAGAGGAAGGGGACAACAGAGGATGAGATGGCTGGATGGCATCACTGACTCGATGGACATGAGTCTGAGTGAGCTCCGGGAGTTGGTGATGGACAGGGAGACCTGGCGTGATGCGATTCATGGGGTCGCAAAGAGTTGGACATGACTGAGCGACTGAACTGAACTGAACTGAAGGTACTCACAGTGGTAAATAAAGTGATTTGATGTATTTAGACTTCTAGTACAGAAAAGATTGTGTATACCTAATTTTCTTATTCCTGCCACATAAGTACAAGTACTGACTCTGAAAATGGCACTGAGAATAATCATCAGTGAATCTGAAAGGAGGAGAGCTTGTCCATAATGATAGGTCTGGAAGAACAGGACAGAAACTGGGTGCCTTGTACCCTCCAATCGAAGAGGAAGAAGCTATCCACGCCTGCTGTTTCCTGACTCCCAACCCTGAGAACAGCTGTCTAGTAGGCTTATTTTTCCCTGGATCAAACAGAAGTCCCTGTGACAACATTAGATGAGCAGACAACTCTGTTAAAGAGGACTACTTGGGAGAGCCATCAAGAATAAAGAGCCAAAGGAAGCATTCTGCTTTTTCGTAGAATGTGAGACTCCCCTTTTTCACCAAGAGCTACTGAAACAGGGGGCAGAGTTGCTGGAGAGACCCACTACTAGCCAGTCTGGTCCAGGAGATCTCTTTGACTTTATGGTCATGACATTCTCCATCCCTGTCCGAGGATGTAGAGGAAGCTGGAGGTCAAGGGTAGAGGAATTCCACCATACCATTCTATTAAGAGACACACTCAACAGACTTGCCTATGGCAAACTCACTTGCCCTCACAAGAGACTATTTGGGAATTCTGGGGACCCAGGGACTTCAGATGAGCTAAGCAGACCAAAATAATATCACAAAGACACAGAACATTTACGGCCATTTGAACCATAGTCCATAAAATTAATCCAAAACCCACATGCTAAACCTAAACTAGGTGGCTGCCTATTTAAATACTCCCTGTAAAAAGGAAAGGCTACCCACTCCAGTACTCTGGCCTGGAGAAGTCCACGGACTGTATAGTTCACAGGGTTGCAAAGAGTTGGACATGACTGAGTGACTTTCACTTTCACATATTTAAATAGATCTCAGAGTCTCCTACAATTATAAGAAAACAAATGTCTTGGAAATAATATAAGCTCACCCATTATACCAAGAATTAAGAAAATCACAACTTGAATAATGAAAGGCAACCAAATGATGCCAATACAAAGATGAATCAAGTGTTGGAATGACCTGACCAGGATTTTAAAGTAGCTTTTATAAAAATGCTTCAATAATACATTACAAATTATCTTGAAACAAATCATTAATAGAAAAGAAAAAAAATTGATAATCTCAGAAAAGGAAGTTACTTTAAAAAATGGCCAAATGGAAATTATGTAATTTCACAACACAATAACAGAAGGAAAAAAAAAAAGGATCACTGTATAGGCATAATAGTAGAGTAGAGATGACAGCAGACAGAATCAATTAACGTGAGGACACAGTGAAATTCACTCAGTCTGAAAAACAGTGAAAATTGTCTGGAAAAAATAATAAACAGAGCTTCGGGGACCCAAGGGGCACTAACAAAATAATAAATAGATATATTACTAGAATTCTAAGAGGAGAGGTACAAAAACAGAAAGTGGAAGAATTATGAAGAAATAATGATTGAAAACTTCCCAGATTTGGTTAAAAACACACCAAACATATCCAAGAAGCTGAGAAAAACCCAGATAAGTTAAAGGCAAAGAAATACACCATGATTTATTATGTTTAGCCACTGAAGATAAAAGATAAAAAGTTTTGAAAGCAACCAGAGAGAAATGATACATTGCCTATAGAGGAAAAAAAAAAAAAAAGAAACAATTTAAATGACAATGGATTTCTCCTATGAAATAAGGGAGAGTAGATGGAAGTGGTACAGTATTTTGCAAGTTTGAAAGAAAAGCACAGTCGGCTATGAACTCAACATTGCAGAAATATCCTTCAAGAATGAAAGGAAATACAAACATTCTCAGATGAATGAAAATCAAAAGAATCTGTTGATATTAGACCTAATCTTACAGAGTGGCTGGGCTTCCCTCATAGCTCAGTTGGTAAAGAATCCTTCTGCAATGCAAGGACTGTGCTTTGTTTCCTGGGTTGGGAAGATCCCCTGGAGAAGGGATAGTCTACCCACTCCAGTATTTTTGGGCTTCCCGTGTGGCTCAGCTGGTAAGGAATCCACCTGTAATGCGGGAGACTGGGTTCAATCTCTGGGTTGGGAAGATCCCCTGGAGAAGAGAAAGGCTACGATAGAGAAAACAGATTAAACAATAGAATACTTTAAGCTGCTTATAAAAAAACTCAATTCAAATCCAATGATATATGCAGATTTTGAACATAAATGGGAGAGACATACCATGAAATCATTATTTTATTTTTAAAAAAATGAGTGGCAATTTTAATGTCTGACCAAATAGGCTTTATAACAAAGGAAAACATAATGATAAAAGGACCAATCCATCAGGAATGCATTACATTCTAAATAGGTATGCACAAATAGCTTCAAAATATATGAAAGAAAAGCTGATAGAGTTGAAAAGAGAAATAGACAAATCCACAAATATATTTGGGAACTTCAACACCCTCTTCTCATCAAATGATAGAGAAAGAAAACAAGAAATGATACATATGTGAACTAAAGGAAAAAGCAAAAGGATATGATTGGCTCATACAGAACACTATTTTTAAATAACATTATAACATGAATAAAATGCTTTTCAAGAACCCATGGAACATTCACCAAGATAAATCATATCATGGGCCACAAAACAATACTCAAAACTTTAAAAAATTATATATGTGTCATCTGATTTTAATGGAATAAAATTAAAAATGAAAAACAGAAGACAACAGAGACATATTTAAATACATGGAAATTTTAAAAAATATTTAAAAAATATCCATGGGTCAAAGATAAAGTCTCAAAGGAAATAAGAAATATATTTATAACTAAATGAAAATACACCATATCAAAATATGTGGAACACAACTAAATTTGATGCTAGAAGGAAATTTATAGCTATTTGTTTATATTAGGAATGAAATAAGGCCTCATATCAATAACTTAAGTTCTTACTTCAATACCTAGGGAAAAAACGAAATACAAATTCAAGTACATAAGAGGAAGGAAACAATAAAGATGTGACCATAAGTCAATAAAATTGAAAAGAAAAAAAAATAGAAAAATTTGATGAAACAAAATTCTGATTCTTCAAAAAATCAATTAAATTGATAAACCTCTAGGAAGACTGATAAATACTTTTTTTCAAGAAAGGAAGAAGACAAAAATCACTAATTCAGTATCAAAGATGGAACAATACTATAGAGATTGAAGCCTTTAAAAAGATACTTAGGGGATCCTACAAAAAACTTCATGCTCATATATTTGAAATCTTAAAAGAAACAGATCAGTTTCTTGAAAATCACAAAATCCCACAGTGAAAGGATCATTTGAATTGTCTATAACCATGAAAGAAACTGCATTTACAATTAAAAGTTCCAGATGGTAGTATTTTGTTGGAAGTTTAGTTTTCATTAGATAATTCTATGAAATATTTAATATCAATATTAATGTCAAAGTTACAAAGTATCCTTCAGGAAATATAAGAAGAGGGAATATTTTCTAAATAATTTAATAAGCCAATATTGCTCTGATGCCAAAACAAAAGTAATATAAATAAACATAAACAATCTACCTATCAATATCTCTCATGATATCAAATGCAATGATCCTCAACAAAATACTAATAAATTAAATCATCAATGTATAAAAGGATGCAAAGGTCCAGGTATGCAATAATTCAGGTATTTGAGGCTATTTCAACTTTTGAAAATCAATAAATGTAGTCCACCATGTAAAGGCAAAAACATGGTCATATCAATATATTCACAAAAGCATCTGTAAAAGCTCCAACTATCTATTCATGAAAAAAACTCTCAGCAAGTTTGAAATGGCACTTCTGAGGTGGCATTCAGTTCAGTTCAGTTGCTCAGTCATGTCCGACTCTGCGACCCCATGAACCGCAGCACGCCAGGCCTCCCTGTCCATCACCAACTCACGGAGTTCATTCAAACTCAGGTGCATTGAGTCAGTGATGCCATCCAGCCATCTCATCCTCTGTCATTCCCTTCTCCTCCTGCCCCCAATCCCTCCCAGTATCAGGGTTTTTCTAATGAGTCAACTCTTCACATGAGGTGGCCAAAGTATTGGAGTTTCAGCCTCAGCATCAGTCCTTCCAATGAACACCCAGGACTGGTCTCCTTTAGGATGGACTGGTTGGATCTCTTTGCAGTCCGAGGGACTCGCAAGTCTTCTCCAGCACCACAGTTCAAAAGCATCTATTCTTCAGTGCTCAGCTTTCTTCACAGTCCAATTCTCACACCCATACATGACCACTGGAAAAACCATAGACTTGACTAGACAGACCTTTGTTGGCAAAGTAATATCTCTGCTTTTTAATATGGTAAACAATCCATCTGCCAATGGAGGAAACCCAGGAGATGTGGGTCTGATCCCTGGGTTTGGAAGATCCCCTGGAGGAGGAAATGACACCCCAAGCCAGTATTTTTGCCTGGGAAGTTTCATGGACAGAGGAGACTGGTGGGCTACAGTCCATGGGGTCACAAAGATGACAGTTTTTCAGGTAGTCATGTACAGATGTGAGAGTTGGACCATAAAGAAGGTTGAGCCCTGAAGAGTTGATGCTTTTGAATTGTGCTGCTGGAGAAGACTCTTGAGAGTCCTCTGGACAAAAAGATCAAACCAGTCAATCCTAAAGGAAATCAACCCTGAGTATTTATTGGAAGGACTGGTTCTGATGCTGAAGCTCCAATTCTTTGGCCACCTGATACAAAGAGCCCTAGAAAAGATTCTAATGCTGGGAAAGATTGAAGGAAAAAGGAGAAGGGGGTAACTGAAGCTGTGTTGGTTGGGTAGCATCACCAACTCAATGAACATGAGTTTGAGCAAACTCTGGGAGGTAGTAAAGGACAGGGAAACTTAGAACACTATAGTCCATGGGGTCACAGATTTTAGACACAATGACTGAACAAGAAAGTTAGAAATAGAGAGGAATTAACTCAGCTTGATGATCATCTATATAATAAACCAACAATTAAAATCAGATTCATATCACGGATACTTTTCCACTAATATAAGAAACCAGGCAAAAATGTCATCTACCACTCATATTCAACATAGTATTTTATTTTCTAGCCAGTGTAGCACTAAGGCAAGAAAAGGAAATAAAAATGCATACAGATCAAAGAGTAGAATTAAAATTCTCCTTGTTTGTAGAGAACACCATTATTTATGCAGAAAAACCTATAAAATAAGCAAATGGAATAAAAAGAAAGCTCTAGAATAAGTGAGTTTAGCAAGTTTGCAAGATAGAAGATGAACAAACAGAAATCAACAGTAACAATGAATACGCAGAAATTAAAATTAAAACACAATACCATTTATAATCACTCCAAAGATTTTCCAAAGAAAATCCCAAATTGAATAAATTGCATAATAGTAAAATGTGCACAAGGTGTCTTCTGTATCATATGCTGAAAATTGCAAAATGCCAAAGACTACATAAATGAAGATATCATGTTCTTGAATTGGAATGCTTAACATAGTAAACTGTCAATTCTTCCCAAATTCTTCTGTAAGTTTAATACACTGTCTATAAAAAATTCAGAAAGATATTTTATAGACATAAACAAGTTTATTTCAAACTTTCTATGGGAAGACACAGGCTCTTAATTAGTTAAAACAGTCTTGACAAAGAAGTTACTTTTCTCTCTTTGATATCAATGCTGGCCATATAGCACCTTTGTTTGTAATTGGCATGGGAGGAGGGGCATGAACAAAAAGAGTTTCTGCTTACATGAATAAATAAAGTCCAATTCTTCATCACAAGTCATATCTTAAAGTAACTTTAGAAGAAATGTCTAAAGATCATTAAATTGGTCTCCGTGCTTTTATCAAAATAGAGTATAAACTGTATCAGACATTGAGAATCAATTTACACTCATTCCAAACCCAACAGATAAGTCTTGGTATCTTTTAAAGCTCTATTTCTGCTAATTTTTTAAGCACAGATGTTAATTAAATTATACAATTATGATGCTCAGATAAATACATTATAATGTATACATGAAATGATAAGTTATTATTAAAAGTCACAAAAATGGGGAGAATATAGAGTTATCACATAGCATTAGTGAACCTAACTATTTGCTGATGTCAAAATGTAGGTCAATATCTTAATTACTCCATTACTATCCCAGGGGAGTTTTTTTTTCCTCTGGTCTAAGATCTAACATAATGAGGATCAATGAAGTCAATACGTTAAAATTGGTGACTATTTAGTTGGCTTTGATAACAATGCTGGTGTTATATGTATCTTTAACACATTTGTATAGCCCCAATATTTAGCACATGTAAAGTCTGTAAATCACCTATCATTTTCAAGGAACATGACAGCACAAGCAATACATATTTTCCTTTATGTGAGGTTTCCTAAAATAGTTCTTCTTAAGATGGGGTTTGAGATAAAATGTTTTATTTCTTCTCCTTGGAGTCTCATTAAACTATAAGAAGTATTTAAAAAATTGAAATATTTTGCAAATTAAAGATGGTAAGTTTTGCTCCCAACAGAAAAGATATTTCAGTAAGCTCCTCAAAGACAAATTATGAATGAAACAATGATGAGTAAAATAGAAGGACAAAAGAAACTATATATTTAAACATGTGTGGAAGGGAATAGGCATGCAGGATTTTGCCATGTCTTGCATTATTTCCTCAAAAGCTTAGGAGTCAAAAATGCCAAGTATAATGGAGACTGGAGATGAGATTTAATTCTAAAACATAAAGGTAAGTGGACAAATTATAGAAAAAGTACATCTCCAAGCAGAACTCTCAACAGCCAGTCATTCTCCTCTCTGAATAAACGTGCACATTCTTGGAAAAATTAGGTGTAATTTTATTTTAGGAAAAAATTAAGATGTCTGAGACAACTAACACAGGGAGATAGTGATGAAATTAGCTCAAACTCTCATCATCTGTCTCAATGTTCTGAAGACAATGGTAGGGATTTCTGTACCTTCATTCTAAAAGGTGGAAAGCAATTATAGCCTATCTAGAGTTAGCAAGAGTAGGAATAATCATCAGTATTATACATATTTTAAAAAGACAACTTAGGGAGGAACAATGTAATTAATGAAAAAGTATGGGAAAAGGGGAAAAGGAGGTAGGGTCATTAAACAAGTAGACCCTCATATTCTATAGCAGGAAATCAAGATAAAGTCTGCTGCTGCTGCTGCTAAGTTGCTTCAGTCGTGTCACAACTCTGTGTGACCCCATAGATGGCAGCCTACCAGGCTCCGCCGTCCCTGGGATTCTCCAGGCAAGAACACTGGAGTGAGTTGCCATTTCCTTCTCCAATGTATGAAAGTGAAAAGTGAAAGTGAAGTTGCTCAGTCATGTCCAACCCTCAGTGACCCATGGACTGCAGCCTTCCAGGTTCCTCCATCCATGGGATTTTCCAGGCAAGAGTACTGGAGTTGGGTGCCATTGCCTTCTCCGAAGATAAAGTCTAGTCATGTTAAGATAAAAGAACTAAAATATCACAGGTTGTTTTTTTTATCTGTAAGAAAAGCTGCGAGAAGGAAGTGGAAGGGGAAAAGAGGAATATCGGTTTTGTGATAGCTGTTTGTACCATTTGCTTTTTTTCCCTATCTGCATGTATTATATGTATCAGTACAAATAAAGATGTTTGAAACATATACATAGAGAAAAAAATACTTGATCTCATTTATCAATATATTTTAAAAGAGAAATTATTCCAGACCATGAGATTTAGCATTTATATGTTACATTAAAATGATCATTATTTCACAGATGTCTATTATTAAAACAAAGCAACCATTTCTAACACAAAGATTCTTGCCATTTTATTCAAGGTATCCTCATGTATCACTAGTAAAATGAAGCTAAAGACAAGTGGCTCTAAAAGATACTTAATTTAGGATCATTTTGGTAGCTTGAAAAATGGATATCAGAGTTCTATTTTCAGATTTTCTGACTTATTCAATTGGATGCACAGGCTGGACTTGAGGATCTTTAAAAACTTCCCATGTAATTCTAACATTCAAAGAAGGTTGAAAACTAAGGTATCTACCTTGTGAATATTTGTCTCCTGGTAATATATACCCAATCAAAACCTTTGTTTTTAATGTATTAACCCAAATGTAGCATTTTATCTTTATTCTTGTTATTTTCACATTGTTTACAGACACTGAGAGAAATGCAGCTGCAAAATGCAGAATGGAAATAACTTCTATGCAAATTAACAGCTCTCTAGAGAGCGTCTTTAGTCCCCACAGCTGCACTGTACTGATGCTCCACCCCCCAAACATAAATATTTACTTAGTGTTATTGGTGCTGATAATTGATGTGTAATTAGGTATTATTTTACCCTTCCTCATCTCAATGTTTATAAAAATAGTAATAAAACTGAAAAATGTTCATAGTCAATTTAATTCAATGGAATAATAATAACAGGGTTCAAAGAACAACAGCAGCAATGCCTGGAGAAGAAAGAAAGCGTAAGGCCATAACATAAGTCATATTTAAGAGGGAAATGTAATTTCAATTGAAATATATATGTCTCTCTTACAGCACTTCCTCTCTGCATAGCATCCTCTTACTTTAATTAAAAGTAGTTTATATTGCCTTGAATACTACAGATGTATTTAATAGTTCTCATAATTTTGAAATAACAATAGAAGGAACCCATGCATGCAAAGGAGCTAATGAACTGAACAAGCAATTACTGAGCATACACGATGTTCCAGAACAAGTTTATGAACCACTATTTTTAGCTTTACACACACACACACACACACACGCGCGCGCGCACACACATGCACATATGCATTAATACAACATACATACACAAAGTTGGATATTGAAATAAATTCAGAAAAAGAAAGAGCGGCCTGCAATTTTTCTGAGTCTCTATTTTAAAATAAGATGAATGATATGTGACATACTAGGTAAAATAACATACTGAAGTAAAACAAAAATCAAACATATGAAACTTTTCCACACAGTTAAGAATTATATTAAACTATATGCTGGGCTGGAGAAGGCAATGGCACGCCACTCCAGTACTCTTGCCTGGAAAATCCCATGGGCAGAGGAGCCTGGTAGGCTGTAGTCCATGGGGTCGCTAAGAGTCGGACACCACTGAGCGACTTCCCTTTCACTTTTCACTTTCATGCATTGGAGAAGGAAATGGCAACCCACTCCAGTGTTCTTGCCTGGAGAATCCCAGGGACAGGGGAGCCTGGTGGGCTTCTGTCTATGGGGTCGCACAGAGTCGGACACTACTGAAGTGATTTAGCAGCAGCATATGCTGGGCATGTGTCAGTGTATCTTTTAGGGAACCCCATCTTATGGCAAAACTAATACAATATTGTAAAGTAATTAACCTCCAATTAAAATAAATAAATTAATATTAAAAAAAATTGATATCCCATTATAAGACTTTGGTAGAAGATAATGTGGCCTCAATTATAGAAACTTCCGGAATGAGACTCTGCATCTTCCCCACTTGGGCAGTTAGACTACTGACAGTTGACTTAGCCTGAAGCAACATATGCTTTCTTGTCTGGACCTTTGAAATGTGACTAGTTGATACAAAGACCAAAGAATAGATTTGCTACTATTTGTAGCTATGTTATCAAGAACAGTGGCAGAAGTGTCACTGGCAATCTTCTGACTTAATCGTTTCTGGGGTATCAACCTGGCTGCATTTATAGCTACTCAACCTCTCTTGATTCCTGCTTTATTCCAACACTGACTCACTGGCCTCTCTGCCAATTCCATAATCTAGCCAATATCCATCTGTTAAGTTACTTTTATGCTGAAGTTAGTCATATTCTGTTGCAGTCAAGAAGGTGACTTACTAAATCATGCCTACGAGTGCAACACCCCCCTCACACCTCCACACATACAAATAACGTGAACAGTAACAAATTATTATGATGCTTTAAACAAAGGGAAAGAGAGCTGGGATTGATCCTCCCAGTTTTCATAAACTTCTTTACATATTAGAGTCAAACTTTTAGATCCACAGTGTTTAACGTCATTCCGTCTGCCTATAATTTTATATGACCTTCACAGACTCATTGTTGTTGAGTCACTCAGTCATGTCTGACTCTTTGTGACCCCACGGACTGAAGAATGCCAGGCCTTCCTTCACCATCTCCCGGAGCTTGCTCAAACTCATGTCCATTGAATTGGTGATATCATCCAACCATCTCATCTTCTGTCCTTCCCTTTTCCTGTCTTCTATCTTTCCCAGCATCAGGGTCTTTTCCAAGGAGTTGGCTCTTCACATCAGGTGGCCAAAGTATTCGAGCTTCAGTTTTAGCATCAGTCCTTCCAATGAATATTCAGGGTTGATTTCTTTTAGAATTGACTGGTTTGATCTCCTTGTGGTTCAAGGGGCTCTCAAAAGTCTTCTCCAAAATTACAGACTTGTACATTTGTATATATTATGCACATAATGCTAGATTCCCTACCTATTATTCTGTCCATCCAATATTGGAGCCAAAACTACAAGTAGCTATTTAAATTAATAAAACAAACATTCAGAACCTTAATTGCAATAGCTGAAACTCAAATATTCAAATATCGATTAAAAGGAAGCTAGTTGGTTGCTTTTTTTTTTTTTCTGAAACAAACTTATTTTTTTGTGGCCAGTAGCTTCCAATGGAGAAGGCCATGGCAACCCACTGCAGTACTCTTGCCTGGAAAATCCCATGGACGGAGGAGCCTGGTAGGCTGCAGTCCATGGGGTTGTGAAGAGTGGGACTCGACTGAGCAACTTCACTTTCACTTTTCCTTTTCATGCATTGGAAAAGGAAATGGCAACCCGCTCCAGTGTTCGTGCCTGGAGAATCCCAGGGATGGGGGAGCCTGGTGGGCTGCCCTCTCTGGGGTTGCCCAGAGTCGGACACAAATGAAGCAACTTAGCAGCAGCAGCAGCAGTAACTTCCAAAATGGCAGTGCAGATATAAAACAAGACTATAATTACAGAAAGTTCTACTAGAAAGCTCTGGTCTAAACACGTAATGATAATTCAATTTTCCCCATGGTTAAATCAGAAATCTAGACTTCAGTTATTCAACACAGGTTGACTATCATTAATGCAGCATGTGCTTGAACAGGAGTCCAATAAGACTCAAAGAAAGTATGCCTTTACCATAAAATTACTATTTTACTTTATATTTTTATATATATTTTGTTTGTTAACCAATGAGTTTTTTTTTTTTTTTTCCCAACAACAAGACTCTTATTGTTTGAGAAACTAGTATCTATATATGGGAGTTTTTAAAGGACAGACCCTTAAATGTGGATTTGAAAAATCTGTGGGCACTTGAAACCATCTAGCTGCAAGCAAAGAAATTCCTTTTTTATTTTTATTTTTTTATAACAGAACATAGAAACAGATTGAACTGTTGCCTACAAATGTTGGGACTTGGGCTTCACATGCTTTCTGAGTTTGCAGCTGTAGGCAGTTGGCTAGGATCCTAATCGCACCATTTGTATCACTGATTGTTTACTTGCCTGGAGTCTGTTCTACTCCTCAGGTATGAAGTTAGTAAATCACTTCCCATTAAACTAGCTTCATATAGTTTCCTTCAACAGCCAGCAGGATATTACCAACCAATACAAACATTGTGTCAATCACTAGGCAGATGAGAACAGTTCAGGATGAGCAGCATATAGAGGAACATCTAAATTTTTAGATGCTATGGATTACTAATTGTTAGCAGGCAACAATTCGGAGAAGGCAATGGCATCCCACTCCAGTACTTTTGTCTGGAAAATCCCATGGACGGAGGAGCCTGGGAGGCTGCAGTCCATGGGGCCGCTAAGAGTTGGACACGACTGAGCGACTTTATTCACTTTTCACTTTCATGCATTGGAGAAGGAAATGGCAACCCACTCCAGTGTTCTTGCCTGGAGAATCCCAGAGACGGCCGAGCCTGGTGGGCTGCCGTCTGTGGGGTCACACAGAGTAAGACACGACTGAAGTGATGCAGCAGAAGCAGCAGGCAACAATTAGAAGGGCTGAGGAAGATGAATAGTTCCATTACAAATAAGTGAAGATGCCGTAGTGTTAAAAACTGTGAATTGCTCAGTCATGTCTGACTCTTTTTTACCCCATAGACTAGAGCCTGCCAGACTCCTCTATCCATAGCATTTTTCAGGCAAGAATACTGGAGTGGGTTGCCATCTCCTTCTCCAGGGGATCTTCTTGACCCAGGAATCGAATCCAGGTCTCCTTCATTGCGGGCAGATATTTACCATCTGAGCCTCCAAGGAAACCCCTCAAAGACTCCACAGATTCATATCCAATCACAGGCCCCTCTATCACTATTCAGTCCTCTTGAACATGAGTCAAGCTCCTGTAAACAGTAAGGCTCTTCAGAGAAAATGGTGGCTCAGACGGCAAAGAATCTACCAGCAATGTGTGAGACCTGGGTTCCATCCCTAGGTCGGGAAGATCCCCTGAAGAAGGGAATGGCTACCCACTCCAGTATACTTGCCTGGAGAATTCCATGAACAGAGGAGCCTGACAGGCTACAGTCGATGGGGTTGCAAAGAGTGGGACACAACTGAGTCACTTCAGTTTCTCTTCCACTTTTCAGAGAAAATAGCTTCCTGGGTAAAACAAATAGCTGTAGAAAATATAAGTCCCAATTTAAAAATATTTTATTGTTACCATTTTCTTTTTAAAGCCACTTTACTGAGGTATGATTAAACACAGAACACTATACATATTTATACATGTATATAGATCGATGAGTTTGGCGATGAGTATACAACCATCACAAATCTATGCCATAAACATAAATATAAACATCACATCTAAAAGTTTTCTCCTGCCCTCTCTTGTTGTTATTTGTGACAAGAACACAACATAAACTCTACCCTATTAGCAATCTTTTAAGTATACAATACAGTGCTATTGTATTCTCACTCATGCTTCGAATTTTGTTGATCACTTGCTCCTTGAGATTTTCTCCTTATTTATCAACTCTGATTCCATTTCTATTCTATTAAGTCCTTTGTTGAATTTCACTTGCCAACTCTTTACGCTGACCTAGTTTTCTCTTTTCCATTATAACTTTTCTGCACTACAGATTTATATTCTGAGCCAGGAGTCAATGTACATTTCTCTAAATTTTTATCCATGGCTTCAATCACCAATAGCCTACATCCTTTCCCCAGCTGTGCATCTCTCCATAATTTCCCACCTGCATGGCCACAAAGCACCCAGGATATAGACTCTCCAAACCTAGCTCCATCACCCTCACTTCCAGATATGTTTCTCCTCCTTTACTTGCTAGAATGCATGTGAAGTAGCTACAGTCATGTCTGACTCTTTGCAGCCCTATGGACTATAGCCCACCAGGCTCCTCTGACCATGGGATTCTCTGGGTAAGAATACTGGAGTGGCTTTCCATGCCCTTCTCCAGGGGTCTTCCCAACTGAGGGATCAAACCTGTGTCTCTAATGTCTCCTGCATTGCCAAGCAGGCTCTTTACCACTAGCACCACCTGGGAAGGCCCTCTCTAGAATCCCTCCACAATTTAAGGAGCCTGCTCAACATCTTCAAATGGTCCTTTCTCACCCTCAATGGACCCAAAATCTTGTCAATTCTATATTATAAAGTTTTTAAAAAGTTTTAATCTATTTACTCCCTTCAATTCTTTTGAAATTTACAAGTTCAAGTCTAGATTTGTGCAATGGTTCATTGCACATTTGTGCAATGTCCTCCCTGCCTTTGAACTTGTTCTTTATGTCTCATGTCACTTCACATTTGAAAATCCTTCAATTCATTCCCAAACACCTGGAGGTAAACTATATTCTCCTGTGAGTCTCATACAAAGACTGGTCCTCAGTGGCCAGTCATACTGTCTGGCTTCATCCCCAGTCCCACTTTTCAGCATGTGATCTGTGCTCCAGCTGCTGCATTTATATGTTATTAATTATTACTTAGATTCTTTTGATATGGCATCCCTGCCATTCCAGAGCAGGTCTGTCTTAACCAATGTGCTTTACCTGTCTCATTTTCTATTGCTAGAAACAGATTAGTTCAAGCTCTCACTCTTCTGAGGAGCCTTCTTTAAACTGATATGAGTCAAGTATATTTCTCCTCCCCTAGAACCACCATCCCCTATGTTTAGTACTTCTATAGCATCAGTAGCACTGTGATGCTATCACTTGTTCTCAAAACCACCTCCTTTTCTTGCCTTCATTAATTATGGAGATTGTATATTTCATTAGTATAATCTCCACATCCAGCACAATATATGACATGCTGTTAGTTTCTCTTAACAGTTGAATTTATGTTGAAACAGTAACTTTCAAAGTGAAACAGGATTCTTGCAATCATCTTATTCATTCACTTCTTTGATGTGCATAATAAAGCCTTGTTCTGAAAGTCTGGATTTACTCAGGTCAAGAGATAATATAGTATAAAAATCAAGGCTACCTGTCCAATGTTCCCTCCCCTGTTTCCTGTTACTTATATATATATATATATGTTACAAGTATGTCTCAGCTGATATGGTTCATAAGTATAAGATCCCTTAAATCATTATGGAACAGGAAATAAGCCAAATATTACCCTCTTTTTTTATAATGTATTAGCTGCTTTACAGAAACTAACATACTTCTGATTATTCTGAAATTCTTCCCTGAGATTCTGTTGCTCATAAAGAAGAGTGATTGTGTGTGTGTTAGTTGCTCAGTCCTGTCCGACTCTTTGCAACCACATGGACTATAGCCCACCAGGCTCCTCTGTCCATGGGATTTTCCAGGCCAGAATACTGGAGTGGGTAGCCTTTCCCTTCTCCAAGGGATCTTCCCATCCCAGGGATTGAACCAGGTCTCCTACCTTGCAAGTGGATTCTTTACCAGCTGAGCCACAAGGGAAGCCCAGAAGAGTGATTGCTTAGCAATAAAATGTCAAATATATTGATGCCACATCCTTTTCTTCTTAAAATCAACAATGTCTTCACATTTCTCTAAATATGAAGTCCACAGCTATTTACCCCAGAGCCACTGTAATATCTATGTCTTATTGTGTCTAATCTCATCTCTCTACTTCTCATTCCCTAAATTGGAGTTACCCAGTCTTTCTTGGAATAAGAATGCAGTCAAACATGCTGCTGCTGCTAAATCGCTTCAGTCGTGTCCGACTCTGTGCGACCCCATAGACGGCAGCCCACCAGGCTCCCCCATCCCTGGGATTCTCCAGGCAAGAACACTGGAGTGGGTTGCCATTTCCTTCTCCAATGCATGAAAGTGAAAAGTGAAAGGGAAGTCGCTCAGTCGTGTCCGACTCTTCACGACCCCATGTACTGCAGCCTACCAGGCTCCTCCGCCCATGGGATTTTCCAGGCAAGAGTACTAGAGTGGGTTGCCACTGCATGCAGATTGCTTCAGATCTCAAGAGCTTTATATGTGTTACTCCTTCACCATGGACATTGCCCCAAGCTCAAAAGTCACATACAAGCATATGTGATGGTCAATTTGGTGGAATTAGTCCTGATTTATTTTTAGATACTGGCCTGTTCTTCCTCAGAGAGTTCTTTTCTCACCCCCAATCTAGGTTTAACACTACACCCAAGTACAACATTCTTTAATAATCCTCATCACACTTTATAGCTGAATATTTACTTGTATGAATGTTGCCTTAATGTCAATGTCTCCCAAAATACCTGTGTCATTCACCACAATATAAACAATGCCTAACACAGTGACCAGAACTGAGGAGGTATTTGATAAATTTTGAATGAATATGACCTAGTCTTCAGCCTTTGTCAAAATAAACACAGCTAACAAATATCATATGATATTGCTTGTATAGGGAAAAAGGGTACCCATGAACTTAACAAAAGAGAGTCACAGATGTAGAAAATAAAGTTATGGTTACTGGTGGTAAGTAAGGGGATAAACTTGAAGATTGGGATTAACATATACACACTACTATACATAAATTGGGGCTTCCCTCATATTTCAGTTGGTAATACATAAATTAGATAACTAATAAGGACCTACTATACAGCACAGGGGTCTCTAATACTCTGATAGCCTTTAAGAGAAAAGAATTTATAAAAGAGTATGTATAACTGATTCATTTTGCTGTACACCTGAAACTAACACAATATTGCAAATCAACTATTCTACACTAAATATTAAAAAAAATTAAAATAAAGCTGTGGTTATATATAATGAAAACCAAAGAGAAGACTATGATAAGTTACTATATTTTAATGATTTATATTTTACATTATTTTTTATTGTAGAATAGGACTGCATACAGTATACCTTTCTAATGTCTATAAATATAGTGACAAATAAGCTATTTAGAGGAAACAAATAATCCTAGAGGAAAAAAAAATTGATGATATTTCACTGTGTGATTATTATAACAAATGCCTGGTGTTTTCTTTATGAAATTTAGAAAAAGTAAAAACTGGATGTATTTGAAGACCCTCTAGGCTTAACTTCCAACTAAATGCTTTTATTATGTGAAGTGTGATGCAATTAAATGTTCACTAGATTAAAACAAATCAATAAAATTATGGAACAGATTTCCTGAATAATACCTATGTTGAAAATGATTCATTTTCTTAGGGCCAATATGTTTTGAAAGAAAACAGTCCATAATTAATTATGAACTGCGATAGATTTTTCAGAATGTATATATTTTTTTCATATTTTGGAGAATATTTAGATTTTTATTTCTACCTCTGCATGAAAATATTGAATCATGGTAAAAGAATACTATTATATTATAGAAAATATATTAACAAAATTATCTAATCCAAAGCTTGTTTTATGTAAAGAAAAACCTGCAGTAAGATATGACCATAAAAATGGCAGACAAAGTTAATAAAGACATCTTTTACTATAAACAATTGTAAGTGTAAAGTGCAATATAATAAAAAACATTCACTGTAATTCACTAAATGGTGATTCAGTGAAAGGTAATTTACTGGAGAAAGGAAGGAAGAGATATTCACCAGGAAAGTTATTTCCAACTGGCAGATAGTCGGATGACTTTGGGGGAAATTAAACTGGATACAGGCCATGAGCACCAAGATTAAATTTTCCATCTCCTGAAGATTAGAAACTATGACTTTCAGTCCCATCAAGGTATACAATTAGAAAGGAGATGTCTGAACAAAGCAAGACTACTTGAAAACAAACTCTATGAAATGAAAATTGGACTATCTATCCACTAGCTTAAAAAGAGTAGCAAAGAAGCTTGTGGCTGGTTAACAGCTCTTGGTAGAAAAAAAACTATCCCTATGATAAACTGAAATTCAAACTAGCAGACTAGAAGAAAGGTATCAGTTCAGTTCAGTTCAGTCGCTCAGTCTTGTCTGACTCCTTGAGACCCCATGAAGCACAGCATGCCAAGCCTCTCTGTACATACCAGATTTATTTTTGTGCTGCTAGTGTTCTTTCATTGTTGTTTTCATTAAAAAGTATGGATTTGAATCAATAGTTAAAAATTAAAATTTAATATATATTTAACTGAATCACTTCTGTAAACCTGAAATTAACATGATGTTATAAATCAAATATACTTTACTTAACAAAAAGAAAACAAATTAAAAACAAAAATAAAATGTATTAAGATTTATGAAACCAATGGGTTGTCAGCAAACAAAAAAATAAATGACTGTCTATGGATGTCCCTCCAGCTATATTTTAGAGGAATTCCATCAAAATCCTCATTCCCACTTATCACATACTATTGAAGACAAGTGAATATAAAATTTTTAAAGGCATACTAGGATCAAATTTCCATGACAGTGGATAGAAAAAAGAAATGGCAAATTAACCAAGCAGAAATGAATAACACAATTTGATCAAGATTTTTAAACAGTTCGTTTGCAATACTTAAATATTTAAGAAAAGAAACTGGTCAAAATAAAAAAGGTATATATAAAAAGGAGAAAAGGAATCAATGTAAAGCAAAAATTTTAAAATGTGTTCAACCTAATATTCATATTTAAGTCAAGTGGTTGTTGCTCAGTCATGTTCGACTCTTTGCAACCCCATGGACTGCAGCCTGCCAGGCTCCTCTGTCCATGGAATTCTCCAGGAAAGAATATTAAAGTGGGTTTCCGCTCCCTTCTCCAGGGGATCTTCCCAATCCAGAGATCGAACCTGGATCTCCTGCATGGCAGGCAGATTCTCTACCATCTGAGCCACAATTTAAATCAAAAAATATATTAATACTCAACATCAATAACCTCAGATATGCAGATGAGACCACCCTTATGGCAGAAAGTAAAGAGAAACTAAAAGGCTTCTTGATGAAAGTGAAAGAGGAGAGTGAAAAAGTTGGCTTAAAGCTCAACATTCAGAAAACTAAGATCATGGCATCTGGTCCCATCACTTCATGGGAGATATATGGGGAAACAGTGCAAACAGTGTCAGACTTTATTTTTGGGGGGCTCCAAAATCACTGCAGATGGTGATTGCAGCCATGAAATTAAAAGACGCTTACTCCTTGGAAGGAAAGTTATGACCAACCTACATAGCATATTCAAAAGCAGAGACATTACCTGGCTAACAAAGGTCCGTCTAGCCAAGGTTATGGTTTTTCCAGTAGTAATGTATGGATGTGAGAGTTGGACTGTGAAGAAAGCTGAGCGCCGAATAATTAATGCTTTTGAACTGTGGTGTTGGAGAAGACTCTTGAGAGTCCCTTGGACTGCAAGGAGATCCAACCAGTCCATTCTGAAGGAGATCAGTCCTGGGTGTTCTTTGGAAGTAATGATGCTAAAGCTGAAACTCCAATACTTTGGCCACCTCATGCAAAGAGTTAACTCATTGGAAAAGACCCTGATGCTGGGAGGGATTGGGGGCAAGAGGAGAAGGGGACAACAGAGGATGAGATGGCTGAATGGCATCACTGACTCAATGGACGTGGGTTTGAGTGAACTCCGGGAGTTGGTGGTGGACAGGGAGGCCTGGCATGCTGCGATTCATGGAGTCACAAAGAGTCGGACATGACTGAGCAACTGAACTGAACTGAACTGATTCAACTTAGTTGAAGAAAGTATTAGAATCCTAAAAGTGAATCTCAGAAAAATTATACCAGATATAAGTTTCAGAATAAAACAATAAATGAGGGAGAAGAAAATTCAAAGAAATAATAGATGCTGTATTTCTATAAAGTATAAATATCCTAATAACTACAAAAATATATTGATTTCAGTCTATTATGGGTTGAATTTTAAACCAATAAAATTCGCATGTTGATGTTCTAACACCAGTACATTATTTGAGATAGAGTCTTTATAGAGGACTAATGTCCTAAAGAAAAAAGGAAATCTGGACACAGATACTCATATAGTGAGAATGCCATGTGAATGTGAAGACAGCAATCTACGAGCCAGGAAGGATGGCTTGGTAAAGATCCTTCCATCATAAAAATCAAGTCCTCATTATAGCTTCCAGAGAAGGCAATGGCAACCCACTCCAGTACTCTTGCCTGGAATATCCCATGGTCAGAGGAACCCAATAGGCTGCAGTCCATGGGGTCGCCAAGAGTCGGAAATGACTGAGCGACTTCACTTGCACGCATTGGAGAAGGAAATGGCAACCCAGTCCAGTGTTCTTGCCTGGAGAATCCCAGGGACGGAGGAGCCTGGTGGGCTGCCATCTATGGGGTTGCACAGAGTCAGACACGACTGAAGTGACTTAGCAGCAGCAGCAGCAGCATTATAACTTTCAGAGACCCTTGGCCATTCTGCCTTTGTGGGCCTTTTTCTTTTTTCAACTAAAATGATAAATTCTATTTGCAATTGTATTGATATAAAGACTAATATAGACAATTATATTCATGTTCATATTTTATTCTGATTTGAAAGCACATTAAGACATTTTCCTGAACTCTTTCAGTATTTGCGGCCATAATGATTATGCCATCTTAAACTAATAGACATTGTAGCAGAGGTGAAAAATATGTCTATACATTGCCAAATGCCCCTGAGGGTTAAAGTCACTTTCAGTTTAGCACCACTGATACACTCAAGAACAAATACACACATATTAACATACAGGTGGTTATGTTTGTATAGCAATACCAAGTATACATGGTGAACAAATTCATAGATTGTGCCCATAGTACCGCTTTATACTGATGATGTTTAAAAATTTTCCAACACAGCACTAAGAAACACTATATATTATGAGTGCTAATGCTATTAATGTCAACATTTTTAGATAGTTCAAACATACTGTCACTTTTCTCTAAAACTAAAGTGAAACTTAGTGAAATCTGATTTCTTTTAAAAAAGATATAACAGGTTCTATATCACTACAAATTAAATGAAGTATATGCCAAATCAAATTTCTCTTTTGTGCACCCAATTTCTTTTAGGACTGGACCTAAATAGTTAAGTTTCCAGGATGATTATTGAGAAATTTCTATATCCATATGCACCTGCACACCATGAGTTAATTTCATATGACATCATGTCATCACACTGTCACTTGTACAAAATTAAAATGTCATGTTTTCATACAAGAAGTTTTCCATTTTAAAGAAGTTATGGTTAAAAAAAAAACTTTCATAAAATCATCATCTTGAAAATAAGATGACAATCGGAAGCTTTTCTTGCTGTTCATTTAATTTTTAATTCAGAGTTCATGCTGACATTAAAGCTATCTTTTTTTTTTCTTTTTTGAAAAAGGAATGGGAATCTTCCCATTCCCTTTTACATGATTTATTCTCTCTTGAACCTCAAAATCATTTATTTAATTTGAAGTTATAGTACTTCATATTAAAAGAGATTTGAAGGCTCTCTTTTTAAAGACAGAAAAAATAGAGAATAATGGAAGTAATGGTGATGATGAGAGGGGAATTTCATGCACTATATACTAGAAACTGATTTTCATTAAAGAATTAGATATCTTACAACTTGTTCTTTGGCACTGCCATAACTAATCCCCCTTCCCATGAAGAGATCACTTAACTGTTTCAAGCATTGTTGGTTTCCATTATTTGAGGAATTTGACAAGATGATTTCTTAATTCCTTTATGCCACCAGAATTTTTTTCTTACTCTCTATATGCTTGCTGTGGTTGTTTTTGTTTTGTTTTGTTTTAATAAAGCAAGGTTAGAATAATTGCCTAGAGTCTACACTTTACTCACACATATTGCCATTGTTTAGTCAGTAAGTTGTGTCAGACTTTTTTGCAACCCCATGGACTGTAGCCCACCAGGCACCTCCGTCCATGGGATTTCCCAGGCAAAAATGCTGGAGTGGGTTGCCATTTGCTTCTCCAGGAGATCTTCCTGACCCAGGGATCAAACTTTTGTCTCCTGCATTGGCTGGTGGATTCTTTACCACTGACTCACACACATAGGACATGGGAAAAGAGGGGAGTTAGAGGTAGAATTTTAGTAACTAAACTCTTTATGGAAGCAAGCAATAGTTTCCACATGATACAGTTTTTAATCTGGAAAAAAAAATCCTAACAGTCATAAGAACATACACTATAAGATGAAGAGAAGTGAATATGGGGAATGTAATACATTTGTTCATCCTGAAAAAAGTCTAGTCTCATTAACTTTTATTATCAAAGATATGTTTAATGTTAATAAGGCCCAAATCCTAATGCTATATTGTTAACAGAATAGATATCTTAGCCTAAAACATGCTAATACAGAGGAACAGTTTTTGGTCTTACCTTTAATTTGATTTGATTCTATTCTTTTCTATCATATGTTTTATTCTAGTCTTTCTTTTTAACTACCAGATAATACAATATAGATAATATACACTTAAAGATACACTGAAGTAAACATAGCGTCTTTTATCTCTCATGTAAGAGTTTTGGTCAGTTAAACAAGTCATCTTTCCTATTTTTGAAGTGAAAATTTTCTTATTACACATATGATACATATTTTTTATATATTTATGGAGCAGGACACCTAGCTAATCACAGCAATTACCACTTGAAATACATGAAGCTCACTGTCAGTGGTTGTACAGTAAGAAACATTATTTCCAATATGTATCCTTAGTTAAATTCTAAAAGTTACACATATTTAAATAGTCCTAGAATATACCAGGAAGAGTCAGTATACTTTCAACTACAACCTGCACACTAATGTATTCTATTGGTAAATATGAGACATATATGCAATACAGTCAATAGCTAATGATCAAACTATGATATCATGCATATTCTAAATTATAGCTTTTGATCTCCAAAGCAAACAATTCTACTTTTACACAATGTTTTTTTTATTCCATAAGCAACATTTTTTTAAATATGTGATAAACTGTAGGTATTAAGACACGAAGAATGCATTTTTAATCTCCTGGCACTAATTCTGAACACCAATATTTCAAATTTCAAAAAAATTCAAATCAAATAAAAGTGTTGTTTCAATTAAAAGAATGCAAAAAATGATCAAATTAAAATAATACATTTCTATAAAGCCAAACTTATAAACAAAGTCAAAGAGTAAATTGCAACTGTGAAAAAATTATTGGTAATATTGCTGGCAAAGATTTATTGCATCTATTATGTAATTATTGACTAGTACTGATAAGTTTAAAAGAGTAACAAAATGGCCTAAAGAGTCAGTTAGTAAAAAAAGGAATATTCATATCCCCTCAACTACAAAAATGTGATCAATTTCATTCATAATAAGACAAAAATATACTGAGAATACATAGAGATGCAATTTTTCACCTACTTACAAAATCCCAGGTCTTACAATCCCATTTGCTGGCATTGCTATAGAGAAATATATATTCTTACACATCACTGACAGAGGTGTAAAGTGCGCTACCACCTATGGAGAAGGATAGGTAACATCTACCAAAATTAAAGATTTTTTATTTTTGAACCAGAATTCCACTCTGGAAACCTCTTCCTTCAGGGACATCTATACCTTTGCTGAATGATGTATGTACAAAGACATTCATTACAGTACTGCCTACAATGCAACTAAACAGCAATAACAACAAAAACACCAAGAGCGAATAAACATTCATTAAAACAACCTTGGGAGAGGGCATGCCAGTGAAAGAGGTGAATTAAAGACGTCTGTAAATTCACACTTCCATAAAAGAAATGTTTGATGACAGAGATTTTTGTTTCAATAATTTCAAATAATTATTACAACCATTAACAGGACTACAAAAAGCTATAATTTATAGAACCCTTACCAGTGAATTACCACATTTGAGCATTACAATAGGCACTGAGATAGAGTTCTGTGTAAATGAAGATGAAACAGCCCCATAACCTGCTTCCAGAGTGTTCAGCCTACGAGGTAAGGCAGGAACCTTGAAAAGGGGTTCCAAATATTTTCTGTAAATGGTCATTAGTAAATACTTTAGACTTTGTGGTTCTTAATTTCTTTCACTGGTTCTCAATTTTACCATTGTAGCTTGATAACAGCTACATTCAATACATAAATGTGAATCTAGTTATATTAAAAAAGACATCATGTTTAGAAACTGAATTTGGTTTTGTTATTTCTGTGTATCACCAATAATACTTAATTTTTTCAATAGTTATTATTATCTATTACGCAAGCAATGTCAGCACAACCACAGACAGTGGTTTAACTGACAATCTAAACTATAAACCAAATTTTATAACACACTTGAATTATAACTATGAAACAGTATTTCTTAGTGTTACATGTAAGGAAATCAAAGACACTCACCAGTTGTAATACAGATAAAAAGAAGCCCTGACTCAGACTCTGCTGTTTACTTAGAAATTCTCATTATCTCATGAAAGCAATGAGTCTACTCTAATGATGGGTGTCATACACAGCCTGCATTTTAGTATGTGTGTGATATTTTATATAAAATTAAATTCTGAGTTATAATGGGATTCATTTAACTCTGTTTAATTTTTGAAAAGTAAAAGACAATGATCTATATTATTTATTATATAATTTTTGGAAAAGAGAGAACACTTTTGTTGTAAAGCTATAATTACATTACCATATAGGTTTTTTTCTGGGAAGAAAGGACTTACTTACTAACAAATGTGCTATTATGGCTTCCTGACCCTAAACTTTCAAGTATTTAAAAAGATCTTTAATAAATCAATGAGATCAAATTCAAGATAGATATATATAGATATATATAAATACATAGACACACGCTACACATAATAGTTTTGGTATTTAATCTCCTATAGCTTTTACATTCTGAAAAAAGTATGAATTGTCAATTACACGTACCTGTATATATGTATAATTGCATATATTGCAGATGTAGATGCTGTATACATAATATATGTGTATATATATGTATATATACTATTTACCATTAGAAATTTCCTTAGCCTTATTAAAAAAAAAAAAAAAAAAACTCTTAGTAGTGAGTAATGTGTATTGCCCAGTGTCAATAAAATAAGTTCCCTCATAATAAATCCAATCATTGACTAAGAAAACTGGAAGAAAATTTTAAAAAATATAAAAGAAGTTGGTAAGTGTCAAACAGTTTGGCTTCAACTCTTACAAGCAGTTTCAGATGTTTTGTAATGTGAAATATAGCAACAGATATACAAAATTATAACCCAGAGCTTAAGGATGATGGAAACTAACTTATAATGTAGAAAATATATTAATAACAGAACTGTATTGTATGATTATTATTTTATTTTTGTTGACAAAAATCCTGTGGACATTTCTGTGTCAGAGAAGGGTAAAGGAGATAATTTTCAGATCTTTGGATGTGTTCCCTTCTCATGCTTATAGAAACTGTAATGATTTTATCTTCTACTCAGGATATATGGCTGGCTCATTATTAATGTATTTATATATATATATATATATATGTAATAATGTATTTCAGAGAAGGCAATGGCACCCCACTCCAGTACTCTTGCCTGAAAATCCCATGGACGGAGGAGCCTGGTAGGCTGCAGTACATGGGGTTGCAAAGAGTCATACACGACTGCACGACTTCACTTCCACTTTTCATTTTCATGCATTGGAGAAGAAAATGGCAACCCACTCCAGTGTTCTTGCCTGGAGAATCCCAGGGACGGGGGAGCCTGGTGGGCTGCCGTCTATGGGGTCCCACAGAGTCAGACACGACTGAAGCGACTCAGCAGCAGCAGCAATAATGTATTTATTTTATTTAAATATAAATTATTTTCTTTAATAAGAATAATGGGGCAGGATCATGTGTATTGTTGGACATTAAAAGTTGTTTTTTTTTTTTTTTTTTAATTTTCACAATCATGTATGTATGTATATATGTTTGTAGGGGAGTATGAGGAGAATGAGCCTGTAAAATCAAGTTAGAATTGCTCACAAAGGCAGATGACTATTGAGAAAGAAGATTATGAATAAAGGGATACAAGTCAGATAGAGAACAAGAGGATCATACCTTAGGGTGTGACCCTTTAATTTGTCTGTTAATACTACAACTAGAATGGACCCCGATTTCTGCAGAACCTTCACAAAGGAACAGTTTCCCGGCCCTCACCACCTCCTGGTGGCTAACAAGCTCTCAACCATATGTTCACTGGTGCCCAAGCCCAGAAAGATTATTTGTAACTAAACTACTGATTGAGATTTCAACTTTTACTAAAACTAGATAAACCATCAAAAACTGAGAAGCTATCTGATCTTTCCCTTCTTCTTTCTAGCAAATTTGATTTTGATTTTTAATTAAACTAAAATGACAAAAAGTAAACAACATATTTTAATAATATATATATATATTTTTCCTTTTGGAATACTCCAAAAAAGAAACATTTTTATGTTCCTTCTCCCACCCCACTCCTTTTCAAGGAGTGAAAGGGTTATAGAAAAAAGATTTTGAAGTTCATAACAAAAATAAATTTATAGTAACTCAATATATTATGTTTTTACTTTTAGTATACTTATTTACATTTACTATATGTAATACACCATAGGGAAAACACATAGGATGAAGATAAGGGGCTTTTCTTCTTATTTTGATATACATGTCAGAGAATGATAGAATTTTTCCAGATGGTTTTGTGCTTCATATTCTGACTCCATAGCTCCTGCCTTGTATGGAAAACACAGCTGCAACTCAGTTCCTGTTGGATGAGAGGTGGAACAGATGGCTGTGCTCCTGCACTGCCTACACATTAGGGAAGCACCCTGGCTTTGGATGGAGTACTATTTTTTTTTTTTTTTTAGCACTAACAGTGCTAAAGTGAAAATAAATAGGCAAGCAGGGAGATAGAAGTCACAGAGCCTGGCGATTTGTTTCACATAGTCCAGGTTCAATGCATGATACAGGATGCTCGGGGATGGTGCACTGGGATGACCCAGAGGGATGGTATGGGGAGGAAGGTGGGAGCGGGGTTCAGGATGGGGAACATGTGTACACCCGTGGCAGATTCATGTTGATGTATGGCAAAACCAATACAATATTGTAAAGTAATTAGCCTCCAGTTAAAATAAATAAATTTATATATATATATATATATATATATATATATATATATATATAAAGAAGAAGTCATGGAGCCTGTAGTCATGAAGATTCTACTGCTGTACTTGCTTCTTTTCCCATAGGTACTGAACCAACCTGAGTGTGGCTGCTTGCCAGCCATCAGTAATTTATCAGAAGACGGTCTCCCCACTTCCCACGCTCTTCTTTACCCTGGAACCTCAATGACACGTGCTTAAACTGCCCCTTATTACTGAGCACACAATTTCCTAAAGGGTTTGACCAGCCATTAAAATGTCTTGTCTGTATGTCTGAGAGAAAGGAAAGTTAGTGTGAAGTTCCTTATCATTTTATCAGCTTCATTCTTTGGGGATTTTAACAAAACCTGTACATTGAGTATATATTTAATCTATATTTAAAATATATTACTATGTGTATGGAAATTAATTTGGGGGTTTGATAAATATCCATGTGCTTATAAATGCTGACAAATACAACTACAACCTTTGTAACAATTAAAAACACTATATTAGAAGTCATAGATTTTCTTAGCTTTATGTACAACAGCAGTAGATTAAAAAAAAAAAAAATCTGTAAATATCAATGCGCCAAGAAATGACACGGTGAATTCTAATACACCTTCACAGTACTAAAGACAAAATTACTAAACTGTGTGTTTAAAGTGTTTACATTTTACATGAGAGAAAGGAGTGATACGCTGGTAAAGAAAATTCAGTCTAGTACATACGAACTGATGTTTATGGAGATGTGACATGCTTGGTCACATTCATTTTTTATAATCATTATTTCAAAATGTTCAGAATAAGAAATAACATTCTGTAACATAATTCACTTAAGTTCCATTCTCTTCAAATGCAACTCCAGCTCCACCCTTATCACACCCCCACAATTTCCCAGGAGAGAAAAAACAAACAATAAACAAAAACTTACTTTTCCAACATACTGTGGATCTGGTCCCATATGTTCTTCTAAAACAAAGAACTGATTCCAAACCCATCCCCTTTTGGGACGGTGGTGGACTTCGGTTTCGCCTTCGATGTGTTTGGTTTGGTTTCTGGTCCCCCTGATGGAGCCGTGGTGAGTGGTCCCATAACACCTCTGCACAAAGCAGAGACACACCAGGACTGGGCAGATGCAGGAGGTACTCGTAATTTTCATTGTAAGATAACTTTCCAGTTCACAGCCTTCTTGCTTTTCCTTGTCAGCTACAAATGCCTAGTGAGCATTCGAGAGAGAAGCCAAAGCATCTTCTGGAATGACAGTCCGAAGAAAATTGTTTAGCATGTCCATGATTTAACAGCCCCAGGGAATGGTCAGGCTACATTTACATCCTGAAACACTTAGAGAACCAAAGCCGTAGTTGTGTGATTCTAAGTCTTCACAGCAGGTGAACAGGGGCAACCATTTTCCACCTGATAGAAAGAGAGAAAATTATATACATTACAAAATATGGCAATTTTAAGTATTTGCTGAGAATACAAATTATACTGTTTTGCAGGGTGATGCTGATAGGCAAAGAATATGTTCAAGTTCTTTTGGAAATAAACACAAACATACACAGTCATGCTCAAGTCTGCACATGGTATTTTTACACAGGCATACGTATTTGTATTTTAAATCCCAGCTTTATATATATATGTGTGTGTATTTAATTATTTAAAACAATAGAAATGCAGTCCTAGAGAGCTTAAAAATTGACCATGAATATGTGCCTTACAAAATGTGACCTATTAGGGACTCCACACTAAGTGCAAATTTTTAATTTGGTTTTTGTGTTTATCTTGCTTTTGTTAGATGTAATACAACTTAATATAGATCAATCACCTATTACATGTGACTCACAGAACTTCATGGAATATTCCCTCAGATTGAAAATATTTCACAAACCATCACAGCAATCAAGCAGGTACTTAAAATCTTTAGTAAGCAAAATTAAAGAAAGAAGATAGCTGAAAAATATGCATGCTATTGAAAGCCACTCCACATCTGGGATAAGATTAGCACAACTGAACAAGTAAGAATATCAATGACTGAATACTAGCTTGCTTGGGTTTTAGTAGGCCTATAGATTAGAATGTGGTCTTCAGCTTCAGATTCAAGCCTAGAATGACACTACACATAATTCTAGCAGCTATGCAAAGAGAGGTACGGAAAAAAAAAGATGGTGGCAAAAAGAACAGAGTGGGAAATGCTTTGCTTTTCAAATAAGGAAAGCTGAGGACTTGAAATTAAAAGGCTTCCCTGTGGCTCAGACGCTAAAGCATCTGCCTGCAATGTGGGAGACCTGGGCTCGATTCCTGGGTTGGGAAGATTCCCTGGAGAAGGAAATGGCAATCCACTCCAGCACTCTTGCCTGGAAAATCCCATGGACAGAAGAGCCTGATAGGCTACAGTTAAAAGGAATAAAATTAAAAGACGCTTGCTCCTTGGAAGAAAAGCTATGACCAACCTAGACAGCATATTTAAAAACAGAGACACTACTTTACCAACAAAAGTCCATCTAGTCAAAGCTATGGTTTTTCCAGTAGTCATGGATGGATGTGAGAGTTGGACTATAAAGAAAGCTGAGCACCAAAGAACTGAGGCTTTTGAACTGTGGTGTTGGAGAAGATTCTTGAGGGTCCCCTGGAGTGCAAAGAGATCCAACCAGTCAATCCTACAGGAAACCAGTCCTGAATATTCATTGGAAAGACTGATGCTGAAGCTGAAACTCCAATACGTTAGCCCCCTGATGTGAAGAAACAACTCGCTGGAAAAAACTCTGATGCTTGGAAATATTGAAAGCAGGAGAAGGGGATGACAGAGGATGAGATGGTTGGATGGCATCACTGACGCGATGGAAATGAGTTCGAGTAAGCTCTGTGAGTTGGTGATGGACAGAGGAGGCTGGTGCTGCAGTCCATGGGGTTGCAAAGAGTCGGACATGACTGAGCGATGAAATTGAACTGAACTGAGGATTGAACTTTGGTTTTAGTACAACTAGACAATAAAACTTCAGAAACATTTTGGAAAACAAAAGACAGGATTTGGGATCGAAAAGTTTGAGTAAAATTATTAGCTTATTGAAACCACATTAAACTGTGTAGCATGTTTTTCTCTTTTTGTATATATGTGTGTTTCAAGATGTGTTTAGAAAGTGAAAGTGAAGTCTCTTAGTCATGTCTGACTCTTTGCAACCCCATAGACTGTAGTCTACCAGGCTCCTCTGTCCATGGGATTTTCCAGGCAAGAGTACTGGAGAGGGTTGCCATTTCCTTTTCCAGAGGATCTTCCCGACCCAGGGATTGAACCCGGGTCTCCCTCATTGTAGGCAGACGCTTTACCGTCTGAGCCACCATGTGTTTAGGAAAAGAAAACTATTTACTCAAGATTACAGCTATTTCACCTAGTAAAAAACATTAGATGTATCACTTTTTCACTCCATAAAGTTCACCCTTGCAAATCAGAGCAAACCGAAATGTAGACCTAAACGAATTACAAGGTGGTTGACATGAAAATATAAACGATTTAAAAAACTGAGTATAAGTAATCAATCATCGAATAATTGTTTTTCTCAATTGGGAAAAATGTTGACACTAAGTCAGGGAATGAAAAAATTACAAGGCCCAGAGCAAGGTGCTTCTCTCTATCAGTATCTCTCCCCATGGGCTTTCCTGGTGGCTCAGATGGTAAAAGAATATGCCTAAAGGGAGACCTGGGTTTTATGCCTGGGTTGTGGAGATCCCCTAAGAGAGGGCATGGCAACCCACTCCAGTATTCTTGCCTGGAGAATCCCCATGGACAAAGGAGTCTGGTGGGTTACAGACCACAGGGTCGCAAAGAGTCAAACACAACTGAGCGACTAAGCACACCTATGGTTTTTCCTGTGGTCATGTATGGATGTGAGAATTGGACTGTGAAGAAAGCTGAGCACTGAAGAATTGGTGCATTTGAACTGTGGTGTTGGATAAGACTCTTGAGAGTCCCTTGGACTGCAAGGAGATCCAACCAGTCCATTCTGAAGGAGATCAGCCCTGGGATTTCTTTGGAAGGAATGATGCTAAAGCTGAAACTCCAGTACTTTGGCCACCTCATGAGAAGAGTTGCCTCATTGGAAAAGACTCTGATGCTGGGAGGGATTGGGGGCAGGAGGAGAAGGGGACGACAGAGGATGAGATGGCTGGATGGCATCACTGACTCGATGGACGTGGGTCTGAGTGAACTCTGGGGGTTGGTGGTGGACAGGGAGGCCTGGCATGCTGCGATTCACAGGGTCGAGAAGAGTCGGACACGACTGAGTGACTAAACTGAACTGAACTGACAGATTCTTACATCACCAATTGTGCAAGAATTATACTGAATTTGAATTGAAATTTTATTTTAGTTGCTAGAAAATATAAATTGAAATCTGCAATATTGTCAAGGGCAAAGACACATTTTGATTGATTTAAATTAAAATGATTCAAAAACGCTTCTAACACATAAAAAAAAAAAAAAAAAAAAAAAGAGCAATACCACTCTAACTCCAACATGGTAAGAGCAATGGAGAGAAAGTCCAAAAACAGAGATTTTCTCTTTTTTTTTTTTTTTTGACAACGTATTTAAAATGTGCACTCACATGAAACATCTAATTTTGAGTCTCAATTTTCTCATTTGTGACTTGAATAATTGATTTGAATAGTCTCCCAGTTTATCTAATAAGTTATTTGGATCATTTTTAACTTTATCAACAGTTTCTTAATTTGGGGGACTTTTCTGGTGGTCCAGTGGCTAGGACTCCACACTCCCACTGCAGGGGGCCTGCGTTCCATCCTTGGTCAGGAAACTAGATCCTGAATGCCATAACTAAGCCTCAGTGCAGCCAAATAAATAAATATATATTTTAAAAAACTTGTAAGAAACGAGTTGCCAGTCCAGGTTCGATGCGCGATACTGGATGCTTGGGGCTGGTGCACTGGGACGACCCAGAGGGATGGTGTGGGGAGGGAGGAGGGAGGAGGGTTCAGGATGGGGAACACATGTATGCCTGTGGCGGATTCATTTTGATATTTGGCAAAACTAATACAATTATGTAAAGTTTAAAAATAAAATAAAGTTTAAAAAAAGAAAAAAAAAATAAAATAAAATAAAAAACTTTCTTAATTTCCAACTCATGCATCTCAAAAAAAGAGACTTTCTTCTTAGAAGTCATGTTGATTAATATATAGAACGTGTTGCTTTCTTAATGTCTTCACACCATTTGGTGTGATTTTAAGTGAAATTAACATCTTTGCCCTTTATGCCAAGTTGTTTAACAAAGCATAATTCATGAGTAGAAGGTGAAGAAAGTGGCTTTTGTAAGGCATTACAGATACATAGAATGACTGATTTCTTTGCAATAATTTATCTCGTATGGCACCCCCAAATTATACAAAAGCAATTTAATGTACCTATGTATTGTTTCTGAATCTCTATTATGACAATTATGAGAAGCAGTAAGTGAGGCCCCACTGAACAAAAGAGCAAATGTAAACATCACAACTGTACTTGTGAAAGTAACTTCATTTACTACACAATGAGAGGACAGAAATCCAAATGTGAAAATTGACTGTCCTATTTCAAGAAATCTGCCCCTGTATAGCTTAGAATTAAAATGTAAATAATAAAAAATAAACCATTGGTTGAAAACAACACAATAGAAATACTTTACAGCCATTCGCTATTTTGTTGTTGCTTTTTAACTAAGCACTATTCAAATACATTTCCTACTTTCCTGAAACTCTCCAATATATGAAACGTGATAAACAGAACCCTAAGCATAACACCCAAAGGGACCAGATGCCTCCTTCTTCTAATCTCTTAGTTAGAACTTACATCGATGGCATGTGAATATTAATGACATGTTGCAATAACCTGGAGCAGATGATTGATGGATATCAGGACAGATGATGCATTTTTCATAGCAGTGGTAAATGACTTAAGGGCCAGATGCAGCCATGGTGAACTTAGCAGCCATTATGGAAAGAGTTCGGTGGCAGTTGCATGAATTAAGGGTCACTTTTTCCCATGAAGTGATGGGACCGGATGCCATGATCTTTGTTTTCTGAATGTTGAGCTTTAAGCCAACTTTTTCACTCTCCACTTTCACTTTCATCAAGAGGCTTTTGAGTTCCTCTTCACTTTCTGCCAAAAGGGTGGTGTCATCTGCGTATCTGAGGTTATTGATATTTCTCCCAGCAATCTTGATTCCAGCTTGTGTTTCTTCCAGTCCAGCGTTTCTCATGATGTACTCTGCATATAAGTCAAATAAACAGGGTGACAATATACAGCCTTGACAAACTCCTTTTCCTATTTGGAACCAGTCTGTTGTTCCATGTCCAGTTCTAACTGTTGCTTCCTGACCTGCATAAAGATTTCTCAAGAGGCAGGTCAGGTGGTCTGGTATTCCCATCTCTTTCAGAATTTTCCACAGTTTATTGTGATCCACACAGTCAAAGGCTTTGGCATAGTCAATAAAGCAGAAATAGATGTTTTTCTGGAACTCTCTTGCTTTTTCCATGATCCAGCGGATGCTGGCAATTTGATCTCTGGTTCCTCTGCCTTTTCTAAAACCAGCTTGAACATCAGGAAGTTCACGGTTCACATATTGCTGAAGCAGTGGAAACAGTGTCAGACTTTATTTTTCTGGGCTCCAAAATCACTACAGATGGTGACTGCAGCCATGCAATTAAAAGATGCTTACTCCTGGTAAGGAAAGTTATGACCAACTTAGATAGCATAGTCAAAAGCAGAGACATTACTTTGCCAACAAAGGTTCGCCTAGTCAAGGCTATGGTTTTTCCTGTGGTCATGTATGGATGTGAGAGTTGGACTGTGAAGAAGGCTGAGCACCGAAGAATTGATGCTTTTGAACTGTGGTGTTGGAGAAGACTCTTGAGAGTCCCTTGGACTGCAAGGAGTTCCAACCAGTCCATTCCGAAGGAGATCAGCCCGGAGATTTCTTTGGAAGGAATGATACTAAAGCAGAAACTCCAGTACTTTGGCCACCTCATGCAAAGAGTTGACTCATTGGAAAAGACTCTGATGCTGGGAGGGATTGGGGGCAAGAGGAGAAGGGGACGACAGAGGATGAGATGGCTGGATGGCATCACTGACTCAATGGACGTGAGTCTCAGTGAACTTCGGGAGTTGGTGATGGACAGGGAGGCCTGGCGTGCTGCGATTCATGGGTTCGCAAAGAGTCGGACAGGACTGAGTGACTGATCTGATCTGATCTGATCTGATCTTGGCTGCGTAGTTTCAGTGTCGAGTACCAGTAAGAAACATTGCTTCTTACTGCCTAACTTCTATTGGTTCCTGTGCTATCTGGTGCCTTAATGGCTCAGTTGTGTCCGACTCTCTATGACCCCATAGGCTGTAGCCCACCAGGCTCCTCTGTCCATGGGGATTCCCCAAGCAAGAATACAGGCGTGAGTTGCCATGCCCTCTTCCAGGGAATCTTCCCAACCCAGGGATCGAACCCAGGTCTCCCGTATTGCAGGCCGATTCTTTACCATCTGAGTCACCAGTTAAGTGCATGAATACTGGAATGGGTAGCCTATCCCTTCTCTAGGGGATCTTCCCAACCAAGGAATCGAATGGGGGTCCCCTGCATTGCAGGCAAATTCTTTACCAGCTGTGCTACCAGGGAAGTCCCTATTGGTTCCTCCTGCTGCTGCTGCCACTAAGTCACTTCAGTTGTGTCCAACTCTGTGTGACCCCATAGACGGCAGCCCACCAGGCTCCCCCGTCCCTGGGATTCTCCAGGCAAGACTACTTCTTGCCAAACCTGATTTTTAAGGCCTTGCACCAATTTTCATGGCTACATAATATTCTTCCAATAAACCATTTTGTTGCTTTCCTTGGTCAGAGTTGGTTTTTGCTGTTTGATCACTCCACTCCAGTACTCTTGCCTGGAGAATCCCAGGGACGGGGGAGCCTGGTGGGCTGCTGTCTATGGGGTCGCACAGAGTCGGACATGACTGAAGCGACTTAGCAGCAGCAGCAGCAATGAAAACATTCTCTGATAAATGTCATAATACTGTCATAATCCCCTAAACATGAATACAGCATTACCTGCACTAATGTGAAATGCAGACTTCTCACCCCACTGCAGTATCTAATTGAGGTGATTCAATGCTGCCTCCAGAAACTAGTACCCTTGCTTCCATAACTATTCTTTCTTCTGTAGTTAAGTTCTGTACTGAGTCATGACCTCTGTACTGAGTCATGACCTCAAATGCTTATTCTGTAGAAAACTATCTGTTTATGAGCAGTTTATTCTCTGAGCTTCACATCTGTCATTTATGAATAAAAACTTTCATTGAATCATCTTTAAGCATGCTCAGCTAAATATTTGAATTTATGATTTAATCGCTGAGTATCACTTAAGACTTTTCTTATGCTGACTTTCATGAGCATCACCCAAGATTCAGTAATGAGCCATTTACAGATTTTAAGTATAATCATTCCATCAAAGGGCTTGGGGGCAGAGCCATTCTCAAAGAGAAATACTATCACATTTACTCCACATGTATTGCTTTTAACTTGGGCCTTTGACTGGACTTTCTTTTCTGTTCATTCTCAATTTATAAATCTGGAAACCCAAAGAAGTACAGAGAATACCTTCTGTTTATTTATTTATTTTTTAAGAAGATTTCTTTGGTATTTTTCTTGTTTTGGAAACATCTGTAAAATATACACTGTCAACCTTATTTTATGAATGCATCTTTCTATTTTCTGTATGTGTGGAGTAATGTAAGATACTATTTCACATGTTCAAAAAGCCTAGAATTATAATTGCTACCAAATTCTAAGCTTTAGCATCACATATTACTAGCAGTAATTGATCTGACTTCGCATATTTAAGGAGAAAATGTCAAATAAGATAAAGCATGATTGAAAGTTTGTAATTTTTGGATTTTTTTCATTGCAAATATACAAGGACATCTTAGGTGGAGAAACACAATTTAATGCTAATATGATGTCCAGTGGACAGAAGGGGATCTTCTCACCTGTCAAACCTATAAACCCATTGGATGAGAAGGCTGTTCTTCATAAGAATGTGATGCATCTTGAACATGATGTAATTTAACTTTTCAATGGTAAATTATTAAAATCCATACTGCCAGGCAGATTTAAACATAAGGAAATTTACATTTGAATTCTGGGGTGCTTATATAAAGCAAACATTACAAAAACTGAACAAAACCTATGTTTCAGTTTAATAAAAATAAATGCACTACTATCTATCTTTGTGTATGTGCATTTATACGTATGTATGTATTTACTTACCTATCTACATTCAGGATATTGTGTTCTATGCATGCTTAGTCTCTCAGTCATGCCCGACTCTTGTAATACCATAGGTTGTAGCCTGCCAGGCTCCTCTGTCCATGGGATTCTCCAGGCAAGAATACTGGAGTGTGTAGCTATTTGCTTCTCCAGAGTGTCTTCCCAACCCAGGGACTGAACCCGGGTCTCCTCCATTGCATACGGATTTTAAACCGATTGAGCTACAGCCTTAAGTTATCTGTTGGGTTAGTATTTACAGGCAAAATGGCTGTTGCTGGTAGGATGCATTCTCAGATGTATATCTGAGCCTTTGAACTGTGGTTTCCATCATTTTCAGAACGAGTGATGAATAATATCAGTAGCAGTCTCTTGTTCTAAGCCTAGTTCTGAATTTCCATTGATTCTGGCTTCTGAATTTTGGTTTTACCTACCTGTCCTCTAGAAATAGCAATCCACTCCAGTATTCTTGCCTGGAAAATCCCATGGACAGAGGAGTCTGGCAGACTACATTCGATGGGGTTGCAAAGAGTCAGACACGACTTAGCAACTAAAACATCACTGCCATTTTCAATTTTACTGTTTTTTCCATTAGTGTTTTAATCTTCCTCAATTGATAAGTTATCTGATTAGTAATTAATTTTACTTGTCTCCTTCAGTGTCAGCTTAAACAGCTCTTGTTTATAGTCAAAATGCAAATACTCATAGACGACATGACATTGTAGAGAACTTCACCTAAATTAGTTGCAAGTTTTATTTCCAGGTTGGCTCCCAAATCAATATTTTCAGTTTCAATCTGTCCATTTCAGGATATAGTCCTTCACAGTCCCAAGATTTGTGTATGATCAACTGCATTTACTTAAAACATATATATTTATTTTATAGTTAACATATATGTATTTCAGAGGTAAAGAATAGACTTTTGGCTCAGTGGGAGAAGGAGAGGGTGGCATGATTTGAGAGAATAGAATTGAAACATATATATTACCATATGTAAAATAGGTTACTAGTACACAGGGCACCCAAATGAGTGCTCTGGGACAACCTGGAGGGATAGGGTGGGGAGGGAGGTGGGAGGCTCTTTCAGGATGGAGGAGATACATGTAAGCCTATGGTCGATTCATAATGATGCTTGGCAAAATAATAATAATAATAATAATAATAAATCACAATATTATTAAGTACTTATCCTCCAATTGAATAAATAGATTGAAAAAATAAAATATGTATATTTAATTTTAAAATGGGCTTTCCTGGTGGCTCAGATGATAAAGAATCTGCCTGCAATATAGGAGACCCAGGTTCAATCCCTGGGTTGGGAAAATCTGGAGAAGGGAATAGCAACCCACTTCAGTATCACTGTCTGGAGAATTCCATGGACAGAGGAGCTTGGCGTGCTGCAGTTTATGGGGTCACAAAGAGTTGGACATGACTGACTAAGCACACAAATATAAATTACATTTTAAATAGTCTTAAAATGTGAAATATTAATTTAAGTTTCATAGATGTGGTGATAAACCCACTACACACGTGCAGGCATTACTTTCTCACATGGTTAATTCAATTTTCTTTGCTGTAAAAGCCTTATTCCCCAAACCCCATTTAGTAAAACCTATCTTTTGTAGCCTGGATTAAAGGGTGTTTCTTTATAAAGACTTCTCTATTTGAAGAGACAATTCTCTTTGGGTCTTTTGTGTTTCTGCACATTTTCTGAGCAAGAGGCACTGACAGCTTTGTTTCATTCTATTTTTTCAAGGATGTTATATAGCAAACAGTCTTCAAATAGACAGAACCTTCTTTGGGGGAAGCAGGTAGATTTATTTTCTGACAATTATAAATATCATGTCTTTATCTAGGTAAAAGGTTGGAGAGGTGTGTTACTAGATCCTTTGGGAGACAGGGGATCCCAAAATTCAGGGGTCCTTAGCTGTGACCCAAATACACTAAGTGTGCATTATATATCTGGTGGCTTCCTGTTCCCCAGTGGCATGCAAGGACAATGGAAACTCATGCTTTCTGCTGTGCTGTAATAAAGGCTTCAGTCCAGAGTTTTTGTGTTCTGCCAGCATCTATAAAACTGTGGCAACCTAACTTATTAACTTGAAAATACAGTAACATCTCAAATTCTTCACTTGAAAGTCAAGTGATATATCATGCTATTCTAAGTCACTTCAGTTGTGTCCAGCTCTGTGCGACCCCATAGATGGCAGCCCACGAGGCTCCCCCGTCCCTGGGATTCTCCAGGCAAGAACACTGGAGTGGGCTGCCATTTCCTTCTCCAATGCATGAAAGTGAAAAGTGATAGTGAAGTCGCTCAGTTGTGTCTGACTCTTAGCGACCCCATGGATTGCAGCCTAACAGGCTCCTCGGTCCATGGGATTTTCCAAGCAAGAGTACTGGAGTGGGGTGCCATTGCCTTCTCCGAATGCAGCAGTCTAGTTTAATGTAATCACTTGCTCCTCTGAATTTCTATAACATTTATCTAATTCTTTCTTACTTTTGCAAACCACTATTCTATTTATGTAGGTGCTATTTAATTTTTCCTTTGAATCAGATTTTTTATAGTTCAAACACTATGTTTTATGTATTTTGTATTTTCCATCTCCTATACTGGCTAGTGAAGTACCTTACATATTGTAGCCAATAAGTAATTATTTGTTGAGTGAAGTAATAAATACATGGGAAACAGACAAATTAGTTCAGGGTTTGTATAGCAAGAATGGTGTTAAAATTCCAAGTTTCAACTTAGAACACTTAATTGTAATAATATGTTACAAAAGAAAAAACATATTTTTTAAAAAGCATGCTATGATGTGGTTGACATACTTTGTTTCTTACTTAAAACTTGTCACAATCAAGGAAGTGAAAGTACTGTACTGGATAACAAAGTTTCATTTCATCAATCAAATCCTGATTTCTCACTAAGTTAAATGGAGGAAATTAAGGAAGTCATTCATGGAGGAAATTAAGGAAATCATTCAAATATGGAACTAAATGTGCATGAGTAAATGTTGCAAAGGCATATACTCTATGCCACTATGAGCAATATTTTATTCACTATATATAGAGTAAAAATGTATATGAACATCCCTACTATGTTGGCATACACACACACATATATACATATTGGAGATCATTCACATTGTTGCCATTCTTCTCTCTCAAGATACACTTCATTATTTTTAAATTAATGCAAACATGTTTATATAGGGTTTTATTATTTCATACATTCCAGAAATTATGCATAGAAGTAGGAAGAGCAATGTCCTGAAAGGATATGCATAAGTAAAATGATACTGACAATATTGTTTGATTTGGCTGCAACAGTTAATATCATAGAATTATTCCCAGTTTTCAGGTTTCTGATTCTAATCTTCATAATACATAGCAAAGTTATTCAAAAAATTAGAAAACAACAATAGAAGAAAGAAAATGGTATCCAATGCAATATTTCCTGGCTTATATGTATTTGTCAGAGTGATGAATATTTTGATTTTCTTCACGTCTTCGAAAAGTACTTCTACCTGTCATACTATTTTTTTGTGTTTTATGTTCCTGTATGTATGTGTGCATTTCACATAATAGTGTTTCATGAAATTAATTTTAAAATGATTATTTGGTTTGATTTAAAGCATCAAAAAATACTAAAGGAATCCTACTGGCACAGAGACTCAGAGTGGCTTCACTATCTTATGCCAGACTTAAGTCTCTTAACCTCACTTCCCTGGAAAAAAAAGACTATATTTCTTAGCCTCACTGGTAGCTGAGTAGGGTCCAATTCCTGAATTCTAGCCAACGGAATATAGGGACAAGTACTCTGTTAACTTTCTAGGAAATTTCCCTAGAAGGCTGTTGATCTATTCTACCCAATCCCTCCATCTCGATACAAGAATCCTGATTGTGATGTCTGGAGCCCCCAATTGGATCATGAAAGTGAAAGCCATTGCCTAGAGACAGAGGAACCAAGCAACTTTATCTCAGAGAGCACTGAAGAGCAAACTGCCATGTGAACCCTGGGCTGCCTCTCTGAGCTCAGTTAAGAGAGAAAGTATTTCAGTCTGTGTAAAGCCACAACTATTTCATGTTTCTGTTATACAGAGCTGACCATAACTCTGATTTAACAACTGTTGAGCTGAAATGGTGTATTCTCCATGGCTTTGGAGATGGAGGGTTTGGGAAATAAAATACAGAGGAAGGAGAGAAAGGAAAGGAAAATAAGAATAAAAGCATGGGAAGATGATGCATGACAGTCTATTCTAAACGCCAGAGAACTTATTTTTTGGAGGAAATCTTCTCTGCATTTTTTAATCACAAGTATGAAAATGTGCAGGTCTTGATTTTCACTCTTTTCCCTCTGAAGTCAGAAGGCGTATCTTATGCCTTCACTGTGTCATTCCCAGCGTATAGCACTACGTGATGCAAATAGGAGTGACAAAGGGCTCCCTCAATGCCTCTCCCTTTGAAATCTACCCTCCAGCTATATTTCATCTCCTCAAACTCTTGCTTGAAATTCCTTCATGCCTTTGCTTCACCTGCAGAATAGAAAAAAAGAAAAAAAAAACCCACAAGAAATTCATGACTTGCCAATATCGGAGGCAGTTCCACTTCTCTTCTCATCTTTACTGCCTGCCCTGGAAAACCCACAACCCATCCATATTTTACCATGCTCACCATATCATAGCGGCTCAGCAGTAAAGAACCTGTCTGCAATGCAAGAGAGGCAAGAGACCTGGGTTTGATCCCTGGGTTGGCAAGATTCCTTTGAGGAGGAAATGGCAACACACTCCAGTATTCTTCCCTGGAAAATCCCATGGACAGAGGAGCCTGGTGGGCTACAGTCCATGGGGTCACAAGAGTCAGACATGACTTAGTGACTAAACCACCATCTCCTGACTAGGCTGCACTCCTGCTAGCTTTATGCCTCTGTATGTGCTGTTTCTTCTAAATGAAAAGTCCACGACATTGTTTTAATAACCAGCAAATCACCAGTTCCCAAGTGAGTTTTCAGAGACCATCACCATGTTCCTAAGGTCCCCTGTTCTCTTTACAGTCATAAAAAAGTTAAGAATTTGCCACTCCATTTTGACATTTCTTTTTATTTTATTTTATTATTTAACTTTACAAATAATGTATTGGTTTTGCCATATATCAACATGAATCCGCCACAGGTATACACGTGTTCCCCATCCTGAACCCTCCTCCCCTCTCCCTCCCCGTACCCAAAAAAAAAAAAAAAAAAAAAGAAATGTCAAAAGGAAAAAACAAAACAAAAGATAAAAGCAAAATTTCTTGAACTAAATAACAATGAAAATACAACATATCAATTTTTAAAATTATATGGGAAAAATAAATAAATAAATAACATGGATACTAAAAGAGAAAAAGAATTTGCCACTCCAAAATATGCCACTCAGGCATACAGATTAAGTTAAAGGCACTTGAAAATCACCAGATGCAAAAAGCATACCCTGACTTTCCTAAAAGTAGGAGGTAAAACTCAAACAGAAGAGATGCCCTCTTTAATATAGAAGGAAAGAAACATTCTCACCAAACTGGGAAGTGGACACCAAGAGAAATCTGTATAAAGAAAGCTTGCTAAATTAACTCATAGCTTTCTAGTCACTTCTCTACCTAATTCACTAAGTAGCCCAAGCAGCCTTTGCCTTGTCACTTTTTCACAATTTCTTATTCTTTGTCCAACTCACTATATAAATATCGCCTCAAACTGCTTCTTTGGATCTTAATTTCCTTAAGAGGACTCCCATCTCACACACACAAAAAAAACCCTTATATTAAATAAATGTGTATGTTTTTCTCTTATTAATTGCTCTTATTTCAAGAGCCCCAGTCAAGAATCTAAAAGGTATATGGAAAAAATGTTTTTCTTCCCCTAGAGTCATATTAGTCATTTATTACATGACTTACACATTTCCGGTCTTCCAAAAAAGACTAGAACTTGCTATCAGGTGCAGGCAGTCAAGATTCAGTTTAGTCAATGAACAAACAACCAAATGAATAAACAAAGCCAGGTTTGTGCTTCTATCAGTTTTGAGTGTCTCATGTACTACTCATGTGTCTTTAGCCCAATATTCTCATATGTAAAATAGGTCCAATAACTCACAAAAGCTCTGTGAGAATTAATCAAAGCTGTGAACACAGTCAAGAATACACGGAAGACGCAGTCAAAATCTACCACCACTTCTAGGAAAATAAAGTATATGGTTCAGTAGCATATTCCTTATATGATATAGTACATGTAATTTGCAGGTATTATTGGAATTATTTGCTATGATTCAGATAACAATGAAATATTTTAATTATAATTTGGATTTTGTATTTTTGGGAAAGAAATTAAAGCTAAACACTAAGAAACAAGAGTGCTTGCATACTGACTTGATAATGAATATTTAATACTTGTGTGCCTTTTCTTAGAGCTCTGGTTTTCTATTCATATAATATATGGTATATGTGTAATTTTAAAAAAGTGCTTCCCATATGTTCTGAAAAACTTTTTTGAAAGCATACATTCCACAAAGTAACTACATAAATGTTTCAAACTGATGCACACCCAAAAAGATACTTAATGATGGGTAAAAAATAACCGACCATGAAATTGAAAGAATTTAACTTTGTTCTAGATCATGGAAAAAGCAAGAGAGTTCCAGAAAAACATCTATTTCTCCTTTATTGACTACGCCAAAGCCCTTGACTGTGTGGATCACAATAAACTGTGGAAAATTCTGAAAGAGATGGGAATACCAGACCACCTGATCTGCCTCTTGAGAAATTTGTATGAAGGTCAGGAAGCAACAGTTAGAACTGGACATGGAACAACAGACTGGTTCCAAATAGGAAAAGGAGTATATCAAGGCTGTATATTGCCACCCTGCTTATTTAACTTATATGCAGAGTACATCATGAGAAACTCTGGACTGGAAGAAACACAAGCTGGAATCAAAATCGCTGGGAGAAAGATGAATAACCTTAGATATGCAGATGACACCACCCTTATGGCAGAAAGTGAAGAGGAACTCAAAAGCCTCTTGATGAAAGTGAAAGTGGAGAGTGAAAAAGTTGGCTTAAAGCTCAACATTCAGAAAACGAAGATCATGGCATCCGGTCCCATCACTTCATGGGAAATAGATGGGGAAACAGTGGAAACAGTGTCAGACTTTATTTTGGGGGGCTCCAAAATCACTACAGATGGTGACTGCAGCCATGAAATTAAAAGACGCTTACTCCTTGGAAGGAAAGTTATGACCAACCTAGATAGCATATTCAAAGGCAGAGACATTACTTTGCCAACAAAGGTCCGTCTAGTCAAGGCTATGGTTTTTCCAGTGGTCATGTATGGATGTGAGAGTTGGACTGTGAAGAAAGCTGAGTGCCAAAGAATTGATGCTTTTGAACTGTGGTGTTGGAGAAGACTCTTGAGAGTCCCTTGGACTGCAAGGAGATCCAACCAGTCCATTCTGAAGGAGATCAGCCCTGGGATTTCTTTGGAAGGAATGATGCTAAAGCTGAAACTCCAGTACTTTGGCCACCTCATGAGAAGAGCTGACTCATTGGAAAAGACTCTGATGCTGGCAGGGATTGGGGGCAAGAGGAGAAGGGGACGATGGAGGATGAGATGGCTGGATGGCATCACTGACTCAATGGACGTGAGTCTGAGTGAACCCTGGGAGTTGGTGATGGACAGGGAGGCCTGGCCTGCTGCGATTCATGGGGTCACAAAGAGTCAGACATGACTGAGCAACTGAACTGAATTGAACTGAACTGATGAACCTCCCTTCTTTGGAATATTTCAATGTCTTTAATTTACATGAACGTGTGTTGCTTTAATTAAAATACAGTATATAACATCTTGTTTCCAGTTTGTAAGAAAATAGAGTTAAAATTTTTAGCATGCCATATTACTGACTCAATGGACGTGAGTCTCAGTCAACTCTGGGAGTTGGTGATGGACAGGGAGGCCTGGTGTGCTGCGATTCATGGGTCGCAAAGAGTTGGACACAACTGAGCTACTGATCTGATCTGATATACATCAAATTTCCATGTAAAATATGGAGTCAAATGAACTTTGGATTTAAAACTGAATTACACATAGCTTTCTTTAGAAAATATAAATCTATAGGAGCCATAATATTGCTTAACTCTGAGATATTAACACCTCTGAATTCTAAGTAGTGAGAAAATGTGATAAAATGTCCTGAAAAGAAAAAGACGTGTGCTACATTTTTATATACACATAAGATCTTATGTTCGGAGGGTCTGATAATTAAAATAGTTTATATTTATATTCAGGTTCAAGTTTACCTTCTAAGTCATAATCTTACCAACACAGCCAACTTTTACATCAAATCACAAGCCTGTTGTATCTACTAAGTGACAGTTCATAGTTGTTTAGTCGCTAAGTCGTGTCTGACTCTCTCGGGACCCCATGGACGGTAGCGGGTCAGACCCTCTGTCCATGGTGTTTCCCAGGCAAGAATACTAAAGTGGGTTGCCATTTCCTTCTCCAGGGGACCTTCCCAACCCAGAGATCCTCCCACAGCTCCTGCCTTGGCAGGTGGGTTCATCACTGCTGAGCCACCAGGGAAGGTTTAGGAGACACTGTAACCCAAGGCTACCCCATATATGCTACCTGCATGTGTACTGGTGTCAGCAGAGATTCAGTCTCCAACCCTAAATGGTTCTCAGTGTTCCTTTATCCTCTTGCATACCATAAATCATGTTATCCATACGAGTTTTCTAATTATAACCCAGTTGTCAGTTTTCACACCCTACACTTAAACTGCTTAACAGATCAAGAAGGCACTTTCTCATAAGTCACCCCCACTAAAACTCTATAATCTATATGGTTAATTATAGTAGTTTGAATGTGCAATGCTTGCCCACATACTTTTGGGAGCTTTAACAACTTTAGCACTCAAAAATTTTATATGCATCCTTTAAACACAAGCAGTATTCTGTCTCTGTCTCTGTTTCCTCAAGTTGCAATTCTTACCACTGTGCATGGCTTAGGCACTTCCTTTTCCCTGCACCCACACATAACACACTGCAAACAACTTTTCTTTTACTATAAAATTTATCACATCTTCTTGTTTCTTCACACTAGACTGTCAACTTTCAAAAACAAGAAGGATATCCACTTTCATTTCTCAAATATTTGGAGCAGGGTGGTCATAAAGAAACAGGATTAAATGAATTTCTAAATCATATGATGACAGATATCAACTTAATCTGTTGCTGTTGTTGTTGTTCAGTTGCTACATCATGTATGACTCTTTGCCACCCCACGGTCTGTGGCATGCCCAGAGTTTGTTCAAATTCATGTTCATTGTGTCTGTTTTGTATTCAGTAAAAAATTTTAATCAACTTTCAATACATGAAAATTATTGTACTGTGGTTTTTCGGGATAGCAAAATTTAAAAGTTGAAACTGAAGATAGTCCATAAAGCAACCAAAGACTGATAAGATAAACAGAGCATATATAAATAAGCTCAAATTCCACATTGCTGAAAAGAGTTGTATGCTACATTATAATGCACAAGTTCATTCTCATATTCTTTATTATTTGATTTTCACAATAATCTTGTAAGGTAACTGGAAAGTCATAAGGTATTTAAAAATGTGTGAATAACATGCAAAAAGAGTTGAGATGAGAAACAGCATCCTCCATATTTGAAAGACTTAAGGAAGTTTTATGAGAGGATACCATTTCATATGGGTTTCAAGGGTTTCACTTATGGATTTTGATTTTAAATATTAAATTCCTTTAATCAGTCATTTATTTTATTTAATATTCAGCAAAGATATTGACCTTCCATTACTTTTCACTGCTCTAAAGCTGGAGATGTTAATTTACTAAAAAAGATTGTTATTATATTATGCTTAAAAAGTAAACACATAATAGTTTTTATATATAAATATATAGTATGGCGGGAAAACCACACGAAAAACAATAGGGTGTTTTAAGGCATGTGAGTTTAGCAGGTTTAGGCAAGAAGTTCGAAATGAATGGTCAGAAAGAAGATCTCTCCTGTAGGCCTGACATTTGAGAATAGACCAGAATCACTTAAAAAAAAAAAAAGGAAAATCATTCCAGACCAAGAAAACAGTGGACACCAAGGTCCTTAATTGGAGATGAGTGTATAATGAACAAAAATGTGAAACTCAGCTGTGCTCAAAGGTAGAGGAGCTGAGACTGGAAAGAAGTGAGCACAGCATCAGAGACTGACAGAAGGAAGAGCACCAAGGACCTTTAAGATATTGAAATTCTTAGATCTATTTATTTATTTTTAACTTTCTGAGGCAGAGTAGACCGGTCATTAAGAACATGGGGCTTATTATTATTGTAAAGCACACAAACACTAGCTCTCCCTCTTATCAAATTTTAACCATAGAGAAATGTTCCTGTAGGTACAATATTATACAGAGTTCTAGAACTTTCCACTTTTCGTGACTGAAATCTTTTAGTCATCAGACAACAGCTCTCCATTTCCCCTTCCTCAAGACCCTGACATCCACATTTCTTTCTTTCTTTTTTTTTTTTCCTGGATTTGTTTGACTGCTTTGAAAAGTGAAAAACTGCAAGTCTCTTGCTAAGTCATGTCTTATTCTTTGTGACCCCATGGACTGTAGCTCACCCGACTTCTCTGTCCATGGAATTTCCCAGGTAAGAATACTGGATTGGGTTGTCATTTCCTCCTCCAAGGGATATTTCCAACCCAGGGATTGAACCTGTACCTTCTGCATTGGCAGAGCCACCAGGGAAAACCTTTCATAACAAGAGTTTGTTTCCACCTCTTGGCTATTGTGAATAATGCTGCAGTCAACATGGAAATGCAGATATCTCTTTCTGATACTGTTTCCATTTCTGTTGGACATATACCCAGAAAGGAGACTGCTGTATCATATAGAGGTTCTATCTTTAATTTTTTGAGAAATCTGTGTATTGTTCTCAATAGCACCTGGACCAATTTACATGCCCAGATGGTCATAAGGGGTCCCTTTCTCCACATCTTTGCCAACACTGACTATTTCTTGACATTTGATAACACCCATTCAAACAGGTGTGAAGTGATATTTCACTCTGGTTTTGATTTGCATTCTCTGATGATTAAGGATGTTGAGCACTTTTTAATATGCCTGTTGACCATCTGTATGTTTTCTTTGGAAAAATGTCTATTCAGTTTCTCTGCCCATTTTTTTAATTTGATTATTTTGCTAGATTTTTGTGCTTTTAAAATATATTTTGGATATTAAAGCTTTATCAGATATGTAATTTTCAAATGTATTTTCTCATCCTATTTGTGACCTTTTCGTTTTGTTGTAAGCTGTTCAGAAATTTTTCAGCTTGATGTAGTCTCACTTGCGTATTTGTACTTTTGCTGCCTTTACTTGTGGTGTCATATCACCCTCCCCCCCCCAAAAAAAAAGTCCTTGCCAAGAATGATGTCAAGGAGATTACCTGGTATATTTTCTCCTAGGAGGTTTAGTTTAAGGTCTTACATTTAGGTCTTTAAGTCATTTGAGTTGATGCTTTGTATGGTGCAAGACAAAGATCCAATCCCATTGTTTCCTTGTACATATTCAGTTTTCCCTGCATGATTTGTTAAAGAGACTACCTTTTCTCCAGTGCGCACCTTTGGTACTCTGGAAGTTTAGCTGAGTTTATTTTTGCATTCTCAATTCTGTTCCATTGGTTTATATACCTGTTTTTATGTGAGGACTGTGCTGTTTTGATTAGTAATGTTTTGTAACATTTTGAAATCAGATACTGTGATACCTCCAGCTCTATTCTTCTTTCTCAAGACTGTTTAGACTATCAGAATTCATTTTAATTCCATATGAATTTTAGGATTATTCTTCCCATCTATATAAAAAAAAAAGCATGCACAGTGATTGCATTGAACCTATGGATTGTTTTAGGTGATATGGATATTTTAACAGTATGAAGAGAATATTAATTTAAATTTTAATTATTTAATGTATATTAAATAACATATTTTATGTATTAAACTTATATATAAATAACAATTTAATATTAATTAATAATATTAATCCAATGTATGAACGTGGCATGTCTTTCCAATTTGTGTCTAATTTTCTCTCAGGAGTGTTTTGTAGTTTTCAATGTAGAAGTCTTTCATCTCCTTGGTTAAATTTATTCCTAAGTATCTTATTCCTTTTGATGTTATTGTAAACGAGAGGGTTTTCTTAATTTCCTTTCTAGATTGTACCTTTTTGTTATATGGCAGTGCAACTGATTTCTGTAGGTTGATTTTATGTTCTTCAACTATTAACTTTGTTTTTCAGTTCTAACAGGGTTTTTTTTTTTTTTTTTTGGTCCCCCCCATAAGATCATGTCATCTATGATTAGAAAAAACTGCATGTTTTCCTTTATAATTTGGGTGTCTTTTTCTTGTCGAGTTGCTCTGACTAGGACTTCCAGTACTAAGTTGAATAGACGTGGTGAGAGTGGACAGTATCTTGGGTCCTGTCAAGATTCCAATACAGAAGATGGGGCCATTCTCCTAAACAGTGCTCTAAAAAATTTAGAAAGAAAAACATATGGTCTAGTCTTTTCTGACCTTCCCCAGAGAGAAGCCAGGAGGTTATAGCTTCCTCGCAATGCACGCATGGTGCTGTTCCAGGAGGAGGGATTATGGTGAAAGGGTGCCACAAGTTTTCCTACTGACCTTTATGTGTCTGGCTTAACACTTGGAACCCAGAAGCCTTGTACCTAGTTTCTGAATTTCTCATAAAGGGAGTTTTTCTGTATATTGCTGTTGAATCAGTGTCTATTTGAGAAAGAGAAAGATCTGGGGCTTCCTATTCTGCCATCTTGCTGACATCCCTCAGGACATTTGAAATGTTGCTAATTGAAATGAAAAGATACTGGAACATTTTGAGGAATATGTAACATCAACTAAAGTAAAAGAACACTCTAGAATTCATGGGGAGAATGGAATATAAGGAAACCAGGAAGATTAAAAACTGAGTCTGAAACCTACTTCAGAGTGCAGACTAAAGATGATAGTAGCTCCCCCAGAAAAAATAAAAAATAGACAATCCAGCATATTTGAATCCATATGCTAGATACATATGATCCAGCAAGCCCACTCCTGGGCATATATCCAGACAAAGCTATAATTCACAAAGATGCATGCTCCCCTATGTTCACAGCAATGCTATTCACAGCAGCCAAGACATAGAAAGAACCTAAATGTCCATCGCTGGATGAATGGATGAAGAAAATGTGACATACATACATAAAGGAATAGTACTCAGTTATAACAAAACAAAATAATGCCATCTGTGGCAACATGGATGCAACTAGAGATTATTATACTAGTGAAAGAAGTCAGAAAGAGACAAATTCTGTATGACATCAAATATGTGGAATCTAAAATATGACACCAATGCACCCATCTATGATAGAGAAACCCAATCACAGACATAGAGAACAAACTGGTGGTTACCAGGGGGAGACATGGACAGGGAGTCATGGACAGGGCAGTTGGGGTTAGCTTTTATATAGAGAGTGGATACACAACAAGATCCCTCTGTATACCACATAGAACTATATTCCGTATACTATGATAAACCATAAGGGAAAAGAATATTAAAAAAGAATGTATATACAGGTATAATTGAATCACTTTGCTGTATAGCAGTAACTATCACTTCATGGGAAATAGATGGGGAAACGCTGGAAACAGTGTCAGACTTTGTTTTTTGGGGCTCCAAAATCACTGCAGATGGTGACTGCAGCCATGAAATTAAAAGATGTTTACTCCTTGGAAGGAAAGTTATGACCAACCTAGATAACATATTAAAAAGCAGAGATATTATTTTGCCAACAGAGGTCCATCTAGTCAAAGCTATGGTTTTTCCAGTGGTCACGTATGGATGTGAGAGTTGTACTATGAAGAAAGCTAAGTGCTGAAGAATTGATGCTTTTGAACTGTGGTGTTGGAGAAGACTCTTCAGAGTCCCTTGGACTGCAAGGAGATCCAACTAGTCCATCCTAAAGGAGACCAGTCCTGGGTGTTCATTGGAAGGATGCTAAAGCTGAAACTCCAATACTTTGGCCACCTCATGAGAAGAGTTGACTCATTGGAAAAGACTCTGATGATGGGAGGGATTGAGGGCAGGAGGAGAAGGGGATGGCAGAGGATGAGATGGTTGGATGGCATCACCAACTAGATGGACATGAGTTTGAGTGAACCCGGGGAGTTGGTGATGGACAGGGAGGCCTGGTGTGCTGAGATTCATGGGTTTGCAAAGAGTCAGAACCGACTGAGTGACTGAACCAAACACTACATTGTAAATCAGTTATACTTCAATTGAAAAACTATTTAAAAGAAGAAAAAATAAAATAGATAAAATTAAAATACTCCCTTAAAAAATTAAAGATGAGAGTAGCTAAGAATAAGGTACAACAAAGAGGGCATAAAGATAGACAGACAGACAGATAAGCTATGTTTCAGACTTTATGATTGTTGGAAGAGAAGATAAAATTCAAAAAGAATTAAAAGTGGTAGACAGTAACAAGGAGGGGATGACATTTTTTGTCTGTACACTTAGTATCTGCTACCTATGAGTCATCTGAAAGATGAGGCATCTAAACTAAACTAGTACGTAGCTCAGTGGAGAGATCAAGACTTAAGGTATTAGCACAAGAGACAGCATGATACGAAGGTAAGTTAAAGCCACTGAGTAATAAAGTCATGTTGTAAGAAATTAAAATGGATAAGAGCGTGCAGCATAGGTCTCCATATCGGGTGTTCAATATTTAGAGCTAAAATCAGAAGATTGGGCTCCTGTGTAAGAAACAGGGGAAATATGCAGGATGATAGTAGTGGTAGTATGGGGCAGAACCCTAGAACCCTAAAGTATTTTAGAGGAGGAAGACTTACACATGGAATATAAAGTATTTTAGAGAAGGAAGAATTACACAACTATTTAAAATAATATCTTAAAAAATAAATAAAAATAAAAAAATAAAATAAAATAATATCTTTATGGAAGACCCAGACATCATCAACCCACCTTAATAATAAATTTAAGTACATATTTCTACCTTGACATTAAATTCTATATTTGTAAAATTTATATGAATAAAGTATAGAAATTAGCATCTACTAATATGCTATATAGTACTATATAATGGGCTATATGTTAAAGCCATTACCTAATTTAATTAAATTGCTTCATGATCATTTTCTAGTTGAAGATACTAAGCCTCAGAATAGCTTACTTGAGAAATGAGATTTGAAACCAGTTCTATTTGAGTTCAATGTCTTCCTCTAACATTGGATTTAAATAGATATAGGTCCAAATCATTATGCTCTGTCTTTTTGCCTTTGGCCCTTGAGTTGAGAATTATGCAACATTTCAAAGCTTCAGCTTCCTGGCTGTTGAATGAGTAGCACAGTAGGATCTATTTCATAGACTGTAGTTAGTATTATATGAGCCAAAAGAAGATAAAGGATTGAGAACTCTTTCTAATTCATAATAAACCCTTGAAATGTGTTAGCAATGTTATCATTTTTTGTTATACAGATATCCCATTGAAGCATTTGACTCACATTTATTTTTATTACATGTTACTTTTTCTATCCAAAAAAATTAAATATAAAGATAAGGAAGGCCTTTTCTTTTTTATATCTAGCATACTATCCTAAAATTAAACAGTAAATGTATGCAGTCTGATACTCAACTACACACAATGTTTAGGATAAAAGTAAGTTTTCTCACATTTATATATATATATATATATATATATATATATATACTGACTTAGAAAAATGAAAGTGATACATATTCAAGAGTCTTCTAATAGCTTCAATAAGATAAGATGCTTATGGTTTAAATGGATCTTATTCTCCTATCCTTGCAAATGAGGATAAACTCGAGGAACAATCTCTATGTAGGTGGGTTTGCCGTCAATGGTAGGAAAATGTTCTTTTGAGATGTCGATTTACAGTAAATAAAAGCACATAGGTAAATTATGGAAGACTTTCATCATCTATACTGTTATTGATCTCTCAAACCTGTAAGAGAAAAATTAACCCAAATATTTTTGAAGCATTAGTAAATGTTCAACTATTAATAGAATAAGATACATTAAATATTCATTTTTTTGAGAGAGCTTAGAAAGTAAAGGGTTTTACATTTACTATCAGAGTCCTCATCTGCAATTTGGTGTTCATATCTCTAGTTATTGTGTTTGCCTGTGTATGCTGTTTTATAGCTTTTAGCAATTAGAGAATCAAGCAGGTAATATGTTTGTATAATAAAATTATTCAAGAGACAGAATATAAGGAAGGATCCCCTAAATGGAATAAAGTCACTGTGGTCATCCAGGTCAATTCTTGTTGGTACTAAAGTATATCTTAGCTGAACTATAGTAAAAACAAAACAACAAAACTGTATAAAGTTCTCCAGGGTATTATTAGGTAACTCACTGATAGGTTTACATGGAGAATTTACCACATTACTAATATAATTGCTATCTTGTGGCCCCTTAAAAATACTTCTTAACTGACATATCTTTACTGGAAATATTTAGAAGATGTTTACATACATGTTCCAAATAATTAAAAGCATATTCTCTAGATCTAGATTTTTATCCTAGAGACATTTATTATGATGACGATTTTCTTATTTGCTTTTATTATAAAAGTTTTACCTTCTTAAAGTAAGAAAATAAGTGAATAAAAACAGTACAACTGGGTAGTATAAATAAAAAATTTTAAAAAAGCAAAACAAAACAAAAAACTAACCCCTCCCCAAAAAAACCCTCTTCCTTCTCCTGATTCTAAGTTCTACTTTCCATATATAAAAATTACTATCCATATATAGTCCTGAAGATAAATCACAATAATTAATAGCTATAGCATCATGGGATAAATGAAAGAAGAAAACTAAGCTGATTTTTTTTATACTGAATCATGTTATATTAATATTTTATAATGCTTTTTACCCAAATAAGCAATGTAGTTGATGTTTACTATAGCCCTAATATTTTTATCTATCACATATCATAATTCTGAGTGCTCATTAATTTAAATATTTACTTATTGATACACATACAAATACTGAAGTCTTAAAAATAATATGCTTTTTCAAATCAGGAGACAACAATCACTTTTCTTTCCAAAGATGCAAAATTCTAAAGAAAAATTTAGGCTTTCAGTTTATTGGTTGATAGAATATTCTATACTACTGATTAAAAAAATAAAGTAACCTGCTTATGCCATGTGTCTTTATTAGCATGGTTTTGCAAATGTGGTTAACTAAGCTCATTTAATATATGGTTAAGTGAGAAACAAAGGATTGTCCACACTTTTTTTACCCACGTTATGTTAAACTTGTAAATTATCAAAACAGACAGCAAATTTTCATGACGCACTTTGTCCTTAGACTCTCTGGATTAACCAATTGGTAGTCTCAAACAGCAAGGGCTTTGAAATCATGGTGATTTGAATTTGAGTCTTAGCTCTTCCATTCATCCGGAGAAGGCAATGGCACCCCATTCCAGTACTCTTGCCTGGAAAATCCCATGGATGGAGGAGCCTGGTGGGCTGCAGTCCATGGGGTCACTAAGAGTTGGACTGAAACTTCAATTTCACTTTCACTTTCTGCCATTCATCATTAGTAAACTAGATTAACTAAGAAAGCTAATTTTTCACTAATTCTGAGTTCACATGCTTGAAGTGAATATAAAAACAATGTTCAGTATGAATAATACAATTCATATAGTATATGATACTATACAATTAATATACAAGATCATATCTCCAAGAGCTTGGCACGTAGAAATCTCTCAACCGTAAATAGTAACACTATCACTGGTGCCAGTAAAACAATGAAAATTCTTTTGGGAAGAAAAACCAGATGTGAAACATCTGCTTCAGAGCTGGACGGTGTGGATTTACGTGTGAGCCACATACATCCAAATAGGAGGGACATGTGCTCCTGAAGTTCTTTTGTTTCACATTTGCTCTAATAACTACATTGAGACTGATATATTCTCTAATTCTCATTATCTGTCTTAGACTGTAACCTTCTGGTACTGTTCAGTTCATGCATAAGAGGAGAGAGGTAGAGAGAAGAGCTGTCTGGTGTTTACTGTTATAAGGACAGTAATTCTATCACGTCACTACCATGACCTCACTTAAGCTTAATGACTTCCTGGCTCCTTATACAGCCACACTGATGGTTGGGGCCTCAACATGTGAATTTGGGGACACACTAATGCTCACTCCTTAACAACATTTAATACCTAGAATCTAAACTATACATAAAAGGTTTCCCATAACTATTGGAATTAACCAAAGGACTTTCCAAGAACTACATGGAAGGGGGCAGAGGCAAGGAACAGAACTGTCCACAGAGACTGCAGAAACAAGTGGAATCATTAGTAATAAATCTCAGCAGAAATAAACATTTGGAGGATGAGAGTGCACAGCCTGGAGTAACACTTTATCTTCAACAGGACCTTGACTGGGGGAAGGAATTGTCAGGTTGGTAGAAAATCCCTCCTGGACTCAGTATGGCCCAGTAAAGCAGTGGAAGCAGGGAAGCACCCAGAATAATAAAAATAGCAGACTTTCTGAGAGTAGTCTGTCTCTAGGGAGAACTGACATCTTGAACTAGTCACATGAGCCAATTAATCTTGATAACTGTAGTGCTAGCACCATAAATACTGTATCAGGCTCTAATGTGGGAAGCCTCTTTATTTTCTCCCCACATGAACTCTTTAAAAAAAAAAAGTTTACAAAACAAATTATAATGAATGTTGTAGAGGGTGTGGAGACAAGTGAACCTTCCTACACTGTTGGTGGGAATGTAAGATGGTGTAACCACTATGGATAACAGTAGAGAGGTTCCTCAGAAAACTAGGAATTACTACATGATCTAGAATCCCAGGTATATTCAGGGCATATACCTGGACAAAACTATAACCCAAAAGACACATGCATGGACACAGTGAAGGAAGAAGAGGGTAGGGCAAACAGAGGGTAGCAAGAAAGTAGCATGGGCATATATACACTGCTGCTGCTGATGCTAAGTCACTTCAGTCGTGTCCGACTCTGTGCAACCCCATAGACGGCAGCCCATCAGGCTCCCCTGTCCCTGGGATTCTCCAGGCAAGAACACTGGAGTGGGTTGCCATTTCCTTCTCCAATAAATGAAAGGGAAAAGTGAAAGTGAAGTCGCTCAGTCGTGTCCGACTCTTAGTGACCCCATGGACTGCAGCCTACCAGGCTCCTCCATCCATGGGATTTTCCAGGCAAGAGTACTGGAGTGGGGTGCCATTGCCTTCTCCTACCATGTGTAAAATAGATCCCTAGTGGGAGGCTGCTGTATAGGCACAGGAAGCTCAATCCAGTGGGTGCTCTGTGACAACCTGCAGGAGTGGGTTGGGGTGGGATGTAGGGGGGAGGTTCAAGAGAAAGGGGCCATATATTTACTTATGGCTAATTCAGTAGTTATATGCAGAAGCCAACACAATATTGTAAAGCAATTATCCTTTGATCAAAAAAAAAAAAAAAGTTCCATGCACTGCTACATTCATAGCAGCAGTATTCACAACAGCCAAAACATGGAAAGTATATAAATGTCCATTGACAAATAAATGGATACATATGGAGTACATATATACAATGGAATATTACTCAGCCATAAAAAGTAATGAAATAATGATGTCTGCAACATGGATTCAATTAGAGGTTATCATACTAAATGAATTAAGTCAGAAAAAGAAATACCATGTGATGTCACTTATATCTAGAAACAAAAATATGTCAAAATGAATCTATCTACAGAACAGAAACTAACTCACAGACATAAAAATCAGGTATATGGCTGCCGAGGTTGGGTGAGGAGGGAGAGGAGTGGACTGGGAATTTGGGGTTGGTAGATGCAAACTATTACATTTAGAATGGATGAACAACAAGGTCCTACTGTATAACACAAGGAACTCTACCCAAACCATAATGGGAAATGATATAAAATAAGTGTATATATATACATATATACACACACACACATAGCTGAATCACTTTGCTGTACAGCAGAGATTGGCACAGCATTGAAATCAACTACACTTCAATAAGAAACCAAGTAAAATAAAAATTAAAGGAAACAAATTTGTAAAAATTGAAATGCATGGCCTGAACATAACAAGCAGATGAGGTAAAATGCTCCATAATCCCATCTCCTCAAACTGGGAAAGGGACATAATGGACAATTCTCAGGAAGAAAACATAAGAAACCTTTCAAATGTGTTAAGAAAATAATCAACCTCACTTATAATAAGAGACTTGGGAATTAAAACTATGAAACTACATTGACATCCACTTTCCCACTCATTAGATTGTAAAAAATAAATCCAAGTGTTGCTAACTCCTTTGGTAAGACTGTGGGAGGAGGTGTGCACTCTGACACATTGCTTATGGTTATATAAAAACAGGCTCATCCTTTTCAGGATAGTCATCAATTTCTACAAAAATTATAAAGCTGATTTCTGAGTAGTAAATTCACTCTAGTAATTTCCTACAGATTGTTAAAACATGTCATTTAAAATTGAAAAGAATAAAGGGGAGTCAGCAGATTCTTTTTGTGCTGTATGAAGAACACTTTGTATCAGATTTAATCACATACCCAGGAAATGATCTATGTAAAACTTATGCAGTGTTTAACACCATGGTAAAAGGAAATGTTTCCTTACAATGAAAGTTCACCTGTTAACATGTTCTTGTTAATGTCTCTCTACAGATGACTAGTTGAGGGATTATGAGAGGCTCCTGCAATGTAATACTATGTATCTCCTTATGTAGTGATATGGAGAAATGTCCAAGATATATTGGAAAAGGAGGAAGATTTCAGAATAGTGTGTATAGTGTGCTATTGCCTCTTTTAAAAATGAAATAAAACATGCTTCTATATTTACTTCCTCATGCAATTCTTTTTGTTTGTTTGTTTTTTAATTTTATTTTATTTTTAAACTTTACATAATTGTATTAGTTTTGCCAAATATCAAAATGAATCTGCCACAGGTATACATGTGTTCCCCATCCTGAACCCTCCTCCCTCCTCCCTCCCCATACCATCCCTCTGGGTCGTCCCAGTGCACCAGCCCCAAGCATCCAGTATCGTGCATCGAACCTGGACTGGCAACTCATTTCTTACATGATATTTTACATGTTTCAATGTCATTCTCCCAAATCTTCCCACCCTCTCCCTCTCCCACAGAGTCCATAAGACTGTTCTATACATCAGTGTCTCTTTTGCTGTCTCGTACACCAGGTTATTCTTACCATCTTTCTAAATTCCATATATATGCGTTAGTATACTGTATTTATGTTTTTCTTCTGGCTTACTTCACTCTGTATAATAGGCTCCAGTTTCATCCACCTCATTAGAACTGATTCAAATGTATTCTTTTTAATGGCTGAGTAATACTCCATTGTGTATATGTACCACTGCTTTCTTATCCATTCATCTGCTGATGGACATCTAGGTTGCTTCCATGTCCTGGCTATTATAAACAGTGCTGCGATGAACATTGGGGTACACGTGTCTCTTTCCCTTCTGGTTTCCTCAGTGTGTATGCCCAGCAGTGGGATTGCTGGATCATAAGGCAGTTCTATTTCCAGTTTTTTAAGGAGTCTCCACACTGTTCTCCATAGTGGCTGTACTAGTTTGCATTCCCACCAACAGTGTAAGAGGGTTCCCTTTTCTCCACACCCTCTCCAGCATTTATTATTTGAAGACTTTTGGATCGCAGCCATTCTGACTGGTGTGAAATGGTACCTCATAGTGGTTTTGATTTGCATTTCTCTGATAATGAGTGATGTTGAGCATCTTTTCATGTGTTTGTTAGCCATCTGTATGTCTTCTTTGGAGAAATGTCTATTTAGTTCTTTGGCCCATTTTTTGATTGGGTCGTTTATTTTTCTGGAGTTGAGCTGTAGGAGTTGCTTGTATAATTTTGAGATTAGTTGTTTGTCAGTTGCTTCATTTGCTATTATTTTCTCCCATTCTGAACGCTGTCTTTTCACCTTGCTAATAGTTTCCTTTGATGTGCAGAAGCTTTTAAGGTTAATTAGGTCCCATTTGTTTATTTTTGATTTTATTTCCAATATTCTGGGAAGTGGGTCATAGAGGATCCTGCTGTGATGTATGTCAGAGAGTGTTTTGCCTATGTTCTCCTCTAGGAGTTTATAGTCTCCTCATGCAATTCTTAAAAAAAAAAAAAATGTGATGAATTACAGTACCTCCTATTTGGAGAAGAGTAGAGACCAGGTGGAATGTACTGGATAAAAAGGACATTTTCTTGTGTATATTTTATTTTTCCTTTTTATGTTAAGTTATATAAATAGATTATCTAGAAAAATTTAATAAATGTTGCAGTAATACAGATGCTTGGTACCTCCCCATGCTTCTGTCAACCATTCATGTGAGCAGATAATTCTAAACCAATGACAGCAAATGGAGCATCTGGTGCTGGGGGTAGCATGCAGCTCCCAGCTGTGCTTGACCCTCAAAATGCAATGTTTTCCAGTAGTAATGTTTTCATAATTACCATTTTAGCTACAACAGATAAAAATGAATGTTGATTTAATGCCACTAAGATAAGAGCTTTTACTGGCAATAAATCAACATTTCAGGGAACATTTCATGCAAAGATAGGCACAATAAAAGACACGAATGGTATGAACCTAACAGAAGCAGAAAATATTAAGAAGAGGTGGCAAGAATGCACAGAAGAACTATATGAAAAAGATCTCAATGAACCTGTTAACCATGATGGAGTGATCACTCACCTAGAGCCAGACAACCTGGAGTGTGAACTCAAATGGGCCTCACGGAGCATCACTATGAAAAAAGGTAGTGGAAGTGATGGAATTCCAGCTGAGCTATTTCAAATCCTAATAGTTGATGTTATCAAAGTGATACACTCAATATGCCAGCAAATTTGGAAAACTCAGCAGTGGTCACAGGACTGGAAAAGGTCAGTTTAATTCCAGTCCCAAAGAGGGGCAATGCCAAAGAATGTTCAAACTACCACACAATTGCACTCATTTTACATGCTAACAAGGTCATGCTGAAAATCCTCCAAGCTAGGCTTCAATAGTACATGAACCAAGAACTTCCAGAGGTTCAAGCTTGATCTAAAAAAGGCAGAGGAACTGGAGATCAAATTGCCAAAATCTGATGGATCATAGAAAGAGCAAGAGAGTTCCAGAAAAACATAAACTTCTGCTTTATTGACTATGACAAAGCCTTTGACTGTGTGGATCACAACAAACTGTCAGTCAGTTCAGTCACTTAGTTGCGTTTGACTCTTTGAGACCTCATGGACTGCATCACGCCAGGCTTCCCTAGCCATCCCATTCCCAGATTCCACAACAAACTATGGAACATTCTTAAAGAGATGGGAGTACCAGACCACTTCACATGCAACCACCTCAAATGTATGCAGGGCAAGAAGTGACAGTTAGAACTGAACATGGAACAAAGGACTGGTTCAAAATTGGGAAAGGAGTGCATCAAGGCTCTATATAAGTCACCCTGCTTATTTAACTTATATGCAGAGTACATCATGCAAAATGCCAGGCTGGATGAAGCACAAGCTGGGATCCAGATTGTGGGGAGAAATGGCAATAACCTCAGATATGAAGATGACCCCAGTCTTATGGCAGAAAGCGAAGAGGAACCAAAGAACATCTTGATGAAGGTGAAAGAGGAGAGTGAAAAAGCTGGCTTAAAACTCAACGTTCAAAAAATGAAGATCATGGCATCCAGTCCCATTACTTCATTGCATGCAGATGGGGAAGCAATGGAAACAATGAAAGACTTTATTTTCTTGGATCCAAAATCACTACAAATGATGACTACAGCATTAAAAGATGCTTGCTTCCTGGAAGAAAAACTATGATAAGCCTATACAGTGTATTCAAAACCAGAGACATTACTTTGTGGACAAAGATCCATATAGCTGAACCTATGGTTTTTCTAATAGTCATGTATGGATGTGAGAGTTGGACCATAAAGAAGGCTGAGTGCCAAATGATGGAAGCTTTCAAATTGTGGTGCTGGAGAAGAGACTTGAGAGTCCCGTGGACTGCAAGGAGACCAAACCAGTCAATCCTAAAGAAAATTAACCCCAAATATTCACTGGAAGAACTGATACTGAAGCTGAAGCTCCAATTCTTTGGCCACCTAATATGAAAAGCTAAATCAGTCCATTCTGAAGGAGATCAGCCCTGGGATTTCTTTGGAAGGAATGATGCTAAAGCTGAAACTCCAGTACTTTGGCCACCTCATGTGAAGAGTTGACTCACTGGAAAAGACTCTGATGCTGGGAGGGATTGGGGGCAAGAGGAGAAGGGGACGACAGAGGATGAGATGGCTGGATGGCATCACTGACTTGATGGACGTGAGTCTCAGTGAACTCCAGGAGTTGGTGATGGACAGGGAGGCTTGGTGTGCTGCGATTCATGGGGTTGCAAAGAGTGGGACATGACTGAGCAACTGATCTGATCTGATCTGATCTGAACTCATTGGAAAATATACTGATGTTGGGAAAAATAGAAGGCGGGAAGAGAAGGGAATGACAGAGGACAAGATGTATGGATGGTATCACCGATTCAATGGACATGAGTTTGAGAAGCTCTGGGAGATGGTGAAGGACAGGGAAGCCTAGCATACTGCAGTCCATGGGGTTGCAAAGAGCTGGTCACTTCTGAGCCACTGAACAACAGCAAAAAAATAAAAATAAAATAAGAGCTTACCATCTAGTATGTAGATTAAGAAGTTGCCATATTTGGGATGCCAGATTTAAACAAGAAAAAAAAAAGTCAACTACTACCTCATTTAAGATATTTTCAAGGTGATTTTTAATTGAATTTTATCCTAAAAATGATTATTATATAAATTATTATTTTAGTACCTTTGTAGTATGTTAGCTTATTATATTTATACTACTTATAAATTATTATTGCAATATTGATATTAAAAATTAGAGGAGAAAATGGCAACCCACTCCAGTATCCTTGCCAGTACAATTCCATGGACAGAGGAGCCGGGTGGGCTACAATCCATGGTGTTTCAAAGAGTCAGAAATAACTGAGTTATGGAGCAAACATGCACATAATTAAAAATAAACATTCATTTAAGACAAGACTGGAAAGACATGTAAAATTTAAATAGGTATGTTTAGAATTAGGTTACAGAATTTTTTTTCTATTTTTAAAATTTCTTCAATGCAGTTATGTTTATTGTATACAAATGTATCAAGATAAAGAAATTAATAAGCGAGACTTCACTTAAGACAATATATTTTCATGTTATTTTAGGAAAACATTCTAATTCAGTTCTGGTAAATTTTAAAGTCAATTTTGCAAATTTTACATATGATTTTATTTTTTTAAATTTTATATTGGAGTATAGCTGATTAGCAATGATGTGATATTTCATGTAAGACAGCAAAGGGACTTAGCCATACCTATACAAGTATCCATTCTTCCCCAAGCTGTCCCCTATACAGGCTGTCACATAACATTGAATAGAGTCCTGTGCTATATTGTCCTTGTTGGTTATCCATTTTAAATATAGCAGTGTGTACATTTTGAGGGCTTTGTGGGTAGTGACAGTGGTAAAGAACCTGCCTGCCAATGCAACAGATGTAAGAGATGCAGGTTCAATATCCGGGTCTGGAAGATTTCCTGGAGAAGGGCATGGCAACCCACTCCGGTTCTTTCCTGGAGAATCCCATGGACAGAAGAGCCTGGCAGGCTATAGTCCATAGCGTTGCAAAGAGTCAGATATGACTGAAGCAACTGAGCAAGCATGCATGTACGTATAGGTCTCAAACTTTAAAATGATTTTTAGACAAATAGGATTTAGAGATAATAGTGGAGGAAGCAAAGCTATTCTTTTCTTTATTGGAAGGCACTGCATTTGCTTAGGTAATGCCAAAAGAATAACAGTAAAAGACTTTCTAATAGTCTAAAGCTTTCACTTTCTTTTAATAAACATGCTAAATGAATTAATGACATTTTCCTGAATCATTGTTCATGTCTTAGAATTTTGGTATTTAAATCACATTCTGTACACAAATAGCATCAGTTTCAACTAGGAGCTGACTAGATTATAAATTGGCTAGTAGATCTTGATGAAAACTAAAAACTGGTTCCATCTGAAATTAGGGCTAAGATTTTATTCCAATTTATATACATTTGTGATATAAAAAACTTATTTATAAAGCATTATTTCATAATATAAAACACCATAATACCAAAAAAATAGATGTACTCTGCTATAGATTGCTATTAAAATCTTTGCACAGAGAGAACCTAGATTCTTAGCAGCTAAGGGTCTCCGTGCCTCTCACACTTCTTGATAAAGCTGCAAATAGTAGTAATTGTTTCCCATTTGACAGCAAGATTCTGGGCATAAATTATCTAGATGTTGGAAGAGGTAAGGGGCTTCTCTGATGGCTCAAGTGGTAAAGAATCTTCTTGTAATGCAGTCACTCAGGAGATGTGGGTTGTATTCTTGGGTCAGGAAGATCCTATGGAGGAGGAAATAGCAATCCACTCCAGTATTTTTTTTCCTGGAAAACCCCATAGACGGAGGAGCCTGGTGGGTTAAAGTCCATAGGGTCACAAAGAGTTGGACATGATGGAGCATGTGATGGATGGATGGATAGATGGATAGATGGATGGATGAATGGATGGATGAAGGAGGTAAGCATGCTTATTATAGAGAATGTGAGGGAAGAGAATCAGGATTAGGACTAGACTGGCCTCATGACCCTGAGTTTGTTCCCAGGAATAGGAAGGTGGCTGATGAGTAAGGAGTGAAGTTGGAGAGGTGAAGGAGGGGCAGACGCTGTAAGGATCCCTATAAAAAGTGTACTTTGAATCTGAGTGAAGTGTGCTTAAAGCAAAAGAAGGACTTGATTTGTTCTTCTTCAGGAAACTTTTGGCCACTATGTTGATAACAGACTGTATAGGGACAAAGGTAGAAGTCTGGGGACCAGAGGCCAAGGAGAGATGAGAGTACCTTGGACTGGAGATGGTGAGAAGGGATCAGATTTGGGGTGTATTTTGAAGGTCAAGCCAAGAGATATCATTGATAAATTATAATATGGGCAGTTAAAAAAATTAAAAAGAGGGAACTCTAAGATAAATCCAATACCTTTCATCTAAACAACTGGAAATGTCATGTTCATATTTACAAAATGTTTACATTTACTGGAAAATGTCTAAGAAGGCAAGATTTTTTAATGGTGCGTGGGAGGAAATATTAAAATATCAGTTTGATACCTTTGGGGCTTCCGTAGTGGTTCAGATGGTAAAGAATGTGCCTGCAATGCAGGAGACCTGGGTTCAATATCTAGGTCAGGAAGATCCCCTGGAGAAGGAAATAGTTACCCACACCAATATTCTTGCCTGGACAGAGGAACTGGGGAGGCTACAGTCTATTGGGTCACAGAGTCAGACATGACTGAGAAACTAACACACTTTCCACCTTTAGAATTGTGGTGCTTATTTGATCAGCTCTTCACAATGATTAATGAGCAGAAAGGTGTTCCAGCTCAGAGTTCTGGGCTGTGGATCATCAGAATAAAGATGATAATTGAATCCCAGGTGATGCCAGTGGTAAAGAACACTCTTACCAGTGCAGGAGATGTAGGAGACATCGAGGGTCGATCCCTGGGTCAGGAAGATCCCCTGGAGGAGGGCATGGCAACCCATGACAGTATTCTTGCCTGGAGAATTCCATGGACAGAGGAGCCTGGCAGGCTACAGTCCGTAGGGTTGCAAAGAGTCAGACACAACTGAAGTCACTTAGCATGCAGTCACACAAGCTGAATAACATCATCCGTGGAATAAGTACACATAGGAATGGGTCCCAGGAACTAACCCTTGGATCCATCAATATTTAGATGAATATGAAACTGAACAGTACCATCAAAGAAGCTTGAGGAGGAGACACTAGTGAGGTAAGAAGAAAGGTGTAGAATATGGTGGCCAAAAAGCCCTGTGAAGAGCATGCCCCTGGAAGAAAAGAACACTGTTTCAAATGCGGATAGTAATCTGATAATCTAAGACTAAATAATTACTACATATTTAAAAGGAAATAAGTAATAGAATCACTCAAAATAATCAAAATTTTAGAATAAATCTTTTTCTAGGTACTGAGAAAGTATCTGATACTGCCGGGTATCACAAAGTCTTTTGTATTGTATTTTATTATCTCAAACATACAACTTTATGTATATAGAAGAAGAAAGCTGTGAAATAAATTTAAACTTTACTTATTCATATTTTATAGAAAGCCAAGAAAAATTTAAACATAAAAATCTCTGCCCTTTGGCATCCTCTCCCCCCTCTCCCTGCATTGCGTGTCTGCTTTATGCATCATCCAAACCTCCCCATCAGCAAGAATACCCACTTTAAATGAAAAGCAACATTCTCCCAGCATCAACAAGACAACTCCTCAAATGCAGCATTCCTTCTTCATCTTGTAAGGAGATATCATAATGCCACTTAGATTTGACTATGTAAAGTGTCAATAAAACATCATTTGATTTACAGATGCATATGTATATATACAGATAAATGTATATGTATATACTTGCATCAGCTTCCCAGGTGGTGCTAATGGTAAAGAGCCTGCCTGCCAGTGCAGGAGACTTTAGAGATGCAGGTCTGATCCATGGGTCAAGAAGATCCCCGGGTCAAGAAGATCCCCTGGAGGAGGGCACAACAACCCACTCCAGTATTCTTTCCAGGAGAATCCCATGGACAGAGGAGCCTTATGGGTTATGGTCCATAGGGTCACAAAGAGTCAGACATGACTAAAGCGACTTAGCACAGCACAGCATAGCATAACTGTCTACATTTACAAAATGTATATAACTCTGCCTCCTCTTCCAATGGGTGGAACAGTTCTCAGAGCTTTCTGAGATACTCTTCCCAGACTATATTCTTCAAATCCCTGGCTTGTTCTGAGGTTCTGAGCTATCCATGGTCCCAAAACATTTCTATTTTTAAGGAAATGTATTTATTTAATCCACTAATATATTCATTCATTTGGAGAAGAAAATGGCAACCCTCTCCAGTATTTTTGCTGGGAAATTCCATGGACAGAGGACCCTGGTGGGCTAGTCCAAGGGGTCGCAGAAGTGGGGTATGACTTTGTGACAAGCCACCACCATTCATTTAACACACTAGAATCTGCTTGGTTCCTGTGTGTTCTTTATCTCAATACCACATCCTAAATTTACTCCCTAAACTCACATTATTTAACAGTCTCTTGTGTGGTTAGTTGGTACTTCAGTGTCTCAGGCAAAGTGGTGTAAATGGAACAAGAATCCAAAGTTTACAGAGAGAAAATGAGCCATAATGTTGGGGCCAGTGTGAGAAAAGCAAGAGAGATTCCATCCTGAAGCCTATCATGTCTTAAAGACAAGATATGAACTGGGCATGAACCTTGCCCAAGAGTGAGGAAACTTGCTAATGAAAACCAGGTCTCCTGAAGACTTCCCTCCCAACAATGACGAATGGAGATTGTAGAAGGCAATGGCACCCCACTCCAGTACTCTTGCCTGGGAAATCCCAAGGATGGAGGAGCCTGGTAGGCTGCAGTCCATGGGTTGCAAAGAGTCGGACACGACTTCTTTCACTTTCACTTTTCGCTTTCATGCATTGGAGAAGGAAATGGCAACCCACTCCAGTGTTCTTGCCTGGAGAATCCCAGGGATGGGGGAGCCTGGTGGGCTGCTGTCCATTGGGTCGCACAGAGTCAGACATGACTGAAGCGACTTAGTAGTAGTAGTAGTAGTAGTTGAGGTCAGGCTGCCTGTGTTAGATTAACGTTACATGGAGACATCCTCCCCTTGATGTATAATCATTGTCCCCCAACCCTTAACCTTAATTGTTTATTTTCCTAGCACCTATTTGTTATAAAACTCAGTCATATACAACAAAGAGGTTGCTAACATGTAACCAGTCATGTAGGGGGGCATAAAACTGGGCCTCTCAGAAACATCTAGGGTCCTTGTTGGGAACTGATTCCCTTTGGACCCACTGGTGTAATAAACTGTACTCCACTGTCTTCAGCATCCTCTGAGGTGTGTTTTGTGACTATGGATTCCACAATACTGCCACTTAACAGATGTAACTTTAAGAAGCTTAACCTACTTCTAACAGTTTTCCTAATGCAGGATTTGCTACATAGTGGCAGGGCCCATTGTAAAATGAAAATGGAACCAGTGGGTATTTTAAAATGTACCTGTGATTTTGCTTTTATTCAGGTCTATGAAGTTGATAGATCAGGAGATGACTGCCTCTGAAAAGATAATTTATTACCATATTTAAGAGTGGGAAAATAGTAGCTCAGATGGTAAAGAATCTGCCTGCAATACAGGAGACCTGGGTTCAAGCCCTTGGTTGAAGATTCGCTGAAGAATCTGGAATGGCTACCCACTCCAGTATTTTTGCCTGGAGAATTCCATGGACAGAGGAGCCTGGCGGGCTACAGTCCATGGGGTGGTAAAGAGTTGGACAATATTGAATGACTAACACTTTCATGACACACAGGACAATAGGAGAGAATGTGGAGGCTGGAGGGTGGGTGAGAAAGAGGAAGGCAGGGAACTGCCAGTTTCTGGAGAAATAATGGGTAAGACAGGGAAAGTAGGCTAAGTAGGTTTGCTTTGAAAGAATTCAGCAGATTCCTAGTTGAAGAATTCACCCCAGCATGATTTGGGCAGGAGAATCAATACCTCCCTGCATTAGAAGAACTAGATTAGGCAGGTGGGAGATGGGAGGTGGTGAACTTTTGATCATTTTGCACATGAAAAGCAGAGAGTCCTTATCTTTCTTTAAGAATGCACTGACCTTGGGAGGTGAAGTCTTTTTTTCCACCTCAAGATCCAAATCATCAAAACATCAAAGAAAATGCAGTGAATACAGTGGGGAAGGCAAATCTCCATTCCCAACCCTCTGAAGATGGTAAATCTCAAAGGATTTCCCTCTCTTCCAAACAAAGAAGAAGTCTTGTAAAAACTCCTCCTCTTCTATCCCTCTTCTGAGATACATTTGCCTGGGTTCGAGGCATTTAGGAGAGCTGAGTCTCTTTTCAAATATCCCATCTACGACACTGAGCCACAGAAAGAACGGCCACTGCCTTGTGCCCTCCCAGAATACATGGAGTGAGTCTGACTCTGAATCTCCCTGGGCTCAGGCTCCCACTGGGACAGAGGGCAACAACAAAGTTGCCCTTCTTTTATCTACACACATAAGTGGGTCACTGCCCTAGGAAGCAGCAGCCAGAGTCTCAGGATGGAAAAGAGGGTCATTAAGCCTGGTGGGGCCAGGAAGACCAGAGAGAAGGAAGTAGTCAGCCACCAATCAAGCAGCCAAAAATATAGCGACACAAAAGTAGAGACACCAAGGGAACATTTCATGCAGAGATGGGCACAATAAAGAATAGAAATGGTATGGGCCTAAAAGAAGCAAAAGCTATTAAGAAGAGGTGGCAAGAATACACAGAAGAACTATTAAAAAAAGATCTTCATGACCCAGATAACCACGATGGTGTGATCACTCACCTAGAGCCAGACATCCTGGAATGTGAAGTCAAGGGGACCTTAGGAAGCATCACTATGAGCAAAGCTAGTGGAGGTGATGAAATTCCCGTTGAGCTGTTTCAAATCCTATAAGATGATGCTGTGAAAGTGCTGCATTCAATATGCCAGCAGGTTTGGAAAACTCAGCAGTGGCCACAGGACTGGAAAAGGTCAGTTTTCATTCCAATCCAAAAGAAAGACAATGCCAAAAAATGTTCAAACTATCACACAATTGCACTCAACTCACCCACTACCAAAATAATGCTCAAAATTCTCCAAGCCAGGCTTCAACAGTATGTGAACTATGAACTAAGCTGGATTTAGAAACGGCAGAAGAACCAGAGATCAAATTGCCAACATCCACTGGATCATCGATAAAGCAACAGAGTTCCAGAAAAATATACTTTTGCTTTACTGACTATGCCAAAGCCTTTGACTGTGTGAATCATAAGAAATTGTGAAGAATTCTTAAAGAAATGGGAATACCAGACCACCTGACCTGCCTCTTGAGAAATCTGTATGCGGGTCAAGAAGCAACAGTTAGAACCAAACATGGAACAACAGACTGGTTACAAATCGGGAAAGGAGAATGTCAAGGCTGTATAGTGTCACCCCGCTTATTTACTTTATATGCAGAGTATATCATGAGAAGTGCTGGGCTGGTTGAAGCACAAGATGGAATCAAAGTTGCTGGGAGAATTATCAATAACCTCAGATATGCAGATGACACCACCCTAATGGCAGAAAGTGAAGAAGAACTAAAGAGCCTCTTGATTAAAGTGAAGGAGGAGAGTGAAAAAGTTGACTTAAAACTCAACATTCAGAAAACTAAGATCATGGCATTTGGTCCCATCACTTCATGGCAAATAGATGGAGAAACAATGCAAGCAGTGAGAGACTATTTTCTTGAGCTCCAAAATTACTGCAGATGGTGACTGCAGCCATTAAATTAAAAGATGCTTGCTTCTTGGAAGAAAAGCTATGACTAACCTAGACCACATATTAAAAAGCAGAGACATTACTTTGCCAATAAAGGTCCCTCTAGTCAAAACTTTGGTTTTTCCAGTAGTCATATATGGATGTGAAAATTGGATTATAAAGAAAACTGAGTATCAATGAATTTATCCTTTTGAACTGTGGTGTTGGAGAAGACTTTTAAGAGTCCCTTGGACTGAAAGGAGACCCAACCAGTCCATCCTAAAGGGAATCAGTCCTGAATATTCATTGGAAGGACTGATGCTGAAGCTGAAACTCCAATACTTTGGCCACCTGATGCGAAGAACTGACTCATTGGAAAAGACTCTGATGCTGGGAAAGATTGAAGGCAGGAGGAAAAGGGGATGACAGAGGATGAGATGGTTGGATGGCATCACTGACTCAATGGACATGAGTTTGAGTAAGCTCCAGGAGTTGGTGATGGACAGGGAAGCCTGGCGTGCTACAGTCCATGGGGTCACAAAGATTCTGACATGACTGAGCGACTGAACTGACTGTAGCCCACCAGGCTTTTGTGTCCATAGGATTCTCCAGGCAAGAATACTGGACTGATTTACCATTTCCTTCTCCAGAGGATCTTCCTGAGCCAGGAATCAATTCCCAGTCTCCTGCATTGTAGTCAAGTGGGCGTTGGCCCAATTCCTGGAATTCCCCACCACTTCCTCCAAATTGTTAGAATACTCCTCCCACTCATTAACCTATGAAACTGACAACCCCATATTCTGAGGCTGCTCTGACCTTCTGAGATGGCCCACACTCTATTTGTAAACATATTTCTCTCTAAATAAATCTCTGTATGTATGAGTGCTAAGTCGCTTGTTGTGACTATGTGCGACCCTATGGGCTATAGCCAGGCTTCTCTGTCCGTGGGATTCTTCAGGCAAGAATACTGGAGTGGGTTGCCATGCCTTCCTGCAAGGGATCTTCCCAACTCACGACCAAACCCAAGTCTCTTAGGTCTCCTGCATTGGCAGGCAGTTTCTTTACCACTAGCACGACCAGGAAAGCCCCTGCTTCTTAGCTATCACTTTTTGTCTCACTGAGTTCTTTCTGCAAGGAGACATCAAGAATCTGAGCCTCATTAAGTTCTAGTGTATGATTTCAGTTAAAAGACTGTGGATTCAAGTCCCAATCTGAGTTACATGGTTTCAGTGCAATATTCCAAGTCCCAAATGGGTGCATTATTGCCCCATCAGACTTCACTTAGAAAATACAAACTCAAAGTTAACATTCACAAGAATTTCACAGAGCATTAATCCCCCAGTGCAGGCCCCTTCTGAACACAGGGCATGATTGCTCTGGTTGTATACTCCTGAAGTCAGCTCTAGATCTATGGAATGAATTTTAAGTCATATTTTGATCCTCCATATGTACATGCTCAGTCCCTTCAGTCCTATCTGACTCTTTGTGACCCCTCTGCCAGGTTCTTCTGTCCGTGAAACTCCCCAGGAAAGAATACTGGAGTGGATAGCCATTTCCTCCTCCAGGAAATCTTCCTGAACCAGGGATTGAACCCGAGTCTCCTGTAGCTCCTGTATTGCAAACAGATTCTTTACTGCTGAGCTATTCTGGCTCTTGTGTGCAACCAGCTGTAGATGTTTAGCATATACCGTATTTTTTTTTTTTTTAATCCCAGGATATCTTGCTAATTTTGCACACAGACACTAAGGGAACCAACTCAGCCATTCTGCCACACACAAATTTTGAAGTGCCAGGGTATGAACAATCAAAGAGGAAATGTTAACTGATAGGCAAATATTCCTGTTTTGGGGCCCCGTTTTAGGCCGCTGAGTCAGAAGCACTTTCTCCACAATCCCTCAGTACCCAGATGGATCAAGCCTTAGCTGTCCACAACGACCATCTCCAGAGGACAAGGTGCGCTAGCTTTCCATCCACAGCTCACATGTGTTCCTTAGGATGTCATCACAAAATAAACCATCTCCTTACAAGCCTTTGAATAAAGATACTTTTTTTTTGCAAGAACTCTGAATAAGACTCTAAGCATAAGAGTTATTTTGCAGGATGCATGAGATTATATATGCAAAATATGAAACACAGGACCTGGCCAATTACAGCTACTTAGTGTCTTTGAGTTCTTGATCCTCTCTCTCTATTTGAAAAGCTGCTTGATGTATAATCTACAGCCAGATGTCCAAAATGTAGCTTTTGTTACTTAAACACAAAAACTCAATCTCTATTTCAATATTGAATTTAGTCAAATCCTAAGGAATTCTGTCTATGCAAATGAAAGCTGTCTTTTCTGGATTTCTGGATTTTATCCTTTTCAAGGTGACAGGTGGAGATGGTGGAGGAGGATTGAGTGTCAGGGAGGGGCAGCCATCTTGGCTTCTTCCAACAGAGAACACTATGGTCTCAGTGGGTCTCTGATCTTTCTTCTCAAGGGACTCCTCATGTCCTCAGTGTCTCTCAATGCTCATCAGTATCTCAGGATTACCACTTTGCTCCTTTCAAGGATATGGGAAATTTGGGATCATCTCTGACATCACCCTGGTTGTTCAGATGGTAAAGAATCTGCCTGTAATATAGGAGACCCTGATTGTAATGGGAAGATCTCCTGGAAAAGGGAATGGCAACCCACTCATGTATTCCTGCCTGGAGAATTCCATGGACAGAAGAGCCTGGCAGGCTATAGTCCATGGGCTGCAGACACAATTGAGTGACTAAAACACAGACACACACACACACTGACATCAGAGAAGGGCTGCAGGAGGTGGGGGAGAGTGGGTTTGACTCACATCCTTTTTGTCACATTTACATTGTACTGTCACTAAGGCATGTTGGTATTTAATAGAAACAGAACTTATTTCCCCAGGATTCAACCAGTAAACAGGTTAAGTTCCCTCCATCTTTAAGATGTGTTCATCTCTTTCAGCTACCTCTTTCCTAGACCATGTTCACGGATAACACAGATCATAACAACTTTTCAGTTAGTTAGTGTTAGTTGCTCAGTCGCGTCTGACTCTTTGCGACCTTGAGGACTGGACCCACCAGGCTCCTCTGTCCATGAGATTCTCCAGGCAAGAATACTGGGTGGGTTGCCAACTTCACATTTCCTCATTTGCTTTTCTCCCTTCCACAGCCAGAGGCATCATTGCCAAATCTGGGTATGTGGGAAAACAAAACCAAAACCTTTCTCACTGTTTAAGGCATAAACTTGTGGATTAGAGTTCTCCAGTTTTGCTCTCGAAAACAGAAACCAAGTCTCTTAAAACACATAAATCATTTTCTCTCCACAAAATGAAATATGCCTCGAGGCGTTTCTATAATAAAACTCAGAGCAATCAGTGTGGAATGGGGATTGTGCGTGAAGAACACATAATCAGTATAATCAAATTATTATCCTGTCAAGAAGGAAATGTGTTCTTACAAACCTCAGCATAGAGGAAAATCCAGGAAGCATTTAGTGACTGCTCAGTTCAGTCTGGATAGGGAGGAAAGGCAGTCTTGTGCCTGAGGGCACCGGAAGGGGAAGGAGCACAGAAGCAGTAGAATACTCAAGGAAGTTTTGTCCAATAATGAACCAAAGGAGGAGGGTACGTCAGGTGCAAGTCAAGATCAATGAAACACAAAGGTGTGAGGAACCTATCCAGTATCAAGTCATCAGAGCAGCATTTAAGATGCCAGAGGAGGAACTTCCCTGATGGTCCACTAGCTAAGGCTCCGAGCTCCCAATGCAGACCAGCTGGCTGGACCCCTGGTTAAGAAACTAGATTCTACAAGCCACAGCCAGGAGTTCACATACCGTAAGTAAAGATTCTGCCTACTTTAATTAAGACCGAGTCCAGCCAAATAAATAAAAATAAATATTTTTTAAAAGATGTCAGAAGACAGATGCAGGAAAGAACATATTATTTTTGGTGCTGGATTTCTCAGTAAGGTAGCCACATCCTAGACTGCCCTGGAAGATCTCATTTTATCCTTGTCATCTTGACAGGAGTATTAGTGTTTTATACTTTTCATACTTCAAAGTGTCTGGGTTTGGGTAGTGAATTACAGAGTCTTTCTACTCTATAGACAATCCAAGCAAGTACATAGCACATAAAAGTACACTCTTAGACAACTCTCCACCATCCCCTCGAAGAAAACATTTCCATGATGTAATTTGATACATAATAATTCTTAACATGTATTGGAATTGATATCATAGAAAACTTCAGATTCATACTTCATGTCACTCACTTGACTCACTTAACTTTTGTTTTTAATAGTAACACATAGGAGTAGTTGCTGCTGCTGCTGCTAAGTCGCTTCAGTCATGTCCAACTCTGTGGGACCCCATAGACGGCAGCCCACCAGGCTCCCCCGTCCCTGGGATTCTCCAGGTGAGAACACTGGAGCGGGTTGCCATTTCCTTCTCCAATGCATGAAAGTGAAAAGTGAAAGTGAAGTCGCTCAGTCCTGTCCAACTCCTAGCAACCCCACGGACTGCAGCCCACCAGGCTCCCCCGTCCATGGGACCCTCCAGGCAAGAGTACTGGAGTGGGGTGCCATTAGGAGTAGTTAGGAGGAAGTAAATAATCTCCTCTTCATAATATGACCCTGCAAGGGATATATCTAACAGAAAATTTGGTTGGATTGAATGTGATTAAATATACAGATATAAGGTAATAATTAGAAAGTAAAGAAACATAAAATGAAGTGAGAAAAAAAAAGATTTAATATCTACATAAACATCTATTAAGCCATTATTTTACATCTTCTGGAAAATTTCTGATGTTATTAATAGCATATTACTCTATCAATGCTATTTACTTCTATACCAGAAGTCTGGTCTTATATACCAGACACTAAACATATATATGTGTATATATATACACATACATATAATACATAGATATATGTATTATATATATACACACACATATACAGAAATATACATGTGATATAGCTAAAACATATTTACTGGTTGCAAATAATCAGTTTATCTAAATATATATTTAGAGTGTGCTATATTATTTATTTTATAGATTATTATATTTAAAGTAATATTGGAGGAACAAAAATTAATGAGAAATTAACAGCATTTTCTATCTCTGGGTAGATCCAGCTCTTGGGTTTTATTTACAATTACTTGGACATTGACCCAAGTGGAGAGAACTAGAGAAGACAGGAGGATTAATATTTTAACAAGCAGAAAATCTCCTTTCAGAGATGTATGATAAAAATCTGTCAGAGGAGGGGAGGAGCCAAGATGGCGGAGGAGTAGGACGGGGAGAACACTTTCTCCCCCACAAATTCATCAAAAGAGCATTTAAACGTCGAGTAAATTCCACAAAACAACTTCTGAATGCCGGCAGAGGACATCAGGCACCCAGAAAAGCAACCCAACTCTTCGAAAGGAGGTAGGAAAAAATATTAAAAACAAAAAAAAAGAGACAAAAGAGGGAGGGACGGAGTTCTGTCCCGGGAAGGGAATCTTAAAAAGAGAGAAGTTTCCAAACATCAGGAAACCTTCTCACTGCCGAATCTGTGCCGAGCTTTGGAAGCACAGAGGGCAACATAACAGGGAGAAAAAATAAATAAACAATTTAAAACTCGCAGATTGAGAGCCCTACGGTAACTCCCCCAGCAGAGAAGCAGCGCAGACGCCTGCATCCGCCATTAGCAAACCGGGGCTGGGCAGGGAGGTGCGGCGTGGGCTGCATCGCTGAGAGTAAGAATCTGGCCTGAATACCCTGAGCGCTATCTGAGCGAAATAATTTGGGCTAGCAAACCAGACTGTGGGATACCTACCACGCGAAAAGCCAGCCCTAACCTAAGACCGCCAGGCCCGCGCACGGAACAAAGGACTGAACAGAGATAGCCGGCTGCAGACCTTCCCCCTCCGGTGACAGGCAGCCAGAGCCGGAAGGGGGCAATCGCAGCCCCAGAGAGACATTATCTATAAAATTGTAAGCAGGCTTCTTTGCTAACTAAAACTTCTTGGGGGTCTGGACGGTCAACATCTGCCTGAGAAGGTGCGCCGGTTTTACATCCAGATAACCGAGTGGCGGGGAGGCGATAAGTCGCAGCATTGGCGCTCACCTGGGAAGAGCAAATTGGCGCTCGGACCTGGGAAGAGCACAAAACGCAGGCCCAACTGAGTCTGCGCCTCTGAGGACTACCCAAGTGCCTGAACCTGAGCGGCTTGGACCTGGGAGGTGCATGCAGCCCAGGGCCAGCCTCGGATTGTTCCCGGCGGAACAACCTAGAGTCCGAGAAGTGTGGACAGGGAGGCTACATGCGCCGTGAGCGGAGGCAGACCCAGGGTGGCTGAGGCACTGCGAGCCCACGCCAGTGTTATTTGTTTGCAGCATCCCTCCCTCCCTCCCCACAGTGCGACTGAACAAGTAAGCCTAAAAAAAAAAAAAAAAGTGTCCTCCACCCTGCCCTTTGAGTCAGGGCGGAAACCAGATACCGAAGAGACTAGCAAACAGAAGAAGATATAACAGAGGGAAACGCCTTGGAAGCTACAGGCAATAGATCAAAACCCTGTGGTTACTACGGACTACATAGGAAGGGGCCTATAGATCTTGAGAAATATAAATCTGACCAAGGAACTAGCCAAAAATGAACTGAACCCACAACACCCACAAAAAAAAAAAACAACAAAAAAGTCCTAGATATATTTTTATTATTTTTACAATCATTCTTTTTTTTTTTAATTAAAAAAAAAAATTTTAAGTCCTCTATTGTTCCTTTAATTTTCACTTTTATAACCTATTACTTTGCAAAAAAAAAAAAAAGACCCTATTTTTTTCTTCTTCAGCAAACTTCATATATATATATATTTTATAATTTTTTGACCTTGTTTTTTTTGTTTGTTTGTTTTTGTTTTTTTCTTCTTTTCTTTAACATTGTATTTTTGAAATTCCAAACTCTACTCTAGATTTTTAATTTCCGCTTTTTGGTATATGTTATCAATTTTGTACCTATAGTTTTTTTTATATAATTTCTGTGACTTTTTTTTTTTTTTCTTCTTCTCTGTTTCTTTCTCTTCTTCTTTTATATAACATTGTATATCTGAAATTCCAAACTTTACTCTAGATTTTTAATTTATGCTTTTTGGTATTTGATATCAATTTTGTACCTGTATTTTCTTTATAATTTTTGTGACATTGTTCGTATTTGTTTGTTTGTTTTCTCTCTTTATTTTTTTTCTTCTTCTTTTTTTTTTTTTTTAAACATTGTATTTTTGAAATTCCAAACTCTACTCTGGATTTTTAATTTTTGCTTTCTGGTATTAGTTATCAATTTTGTACCTGTACTTTCTTTATAATTTTCGCGACCTTGTTTGTTTTTGTTTGTTAGTTCTTTCTCTCTTTCTTTTCCTTCTTCTTTTCTTTAACATTGTATTTTTGAAATTCCAAACTCTACTCTAGATTTTTAATTTTTGCTTTTATGTATTTGTTACCAATTTTGTACCTTTAAGGACCCAATCTTCAGGACCCATTTTTCACTAGGGAGTGAGATTACTGGCTTGACTGCTCTCTCTCCCTTTGGACCCTCCTTTTTCTCCACCAGGTCGCCTGTGTCTCCTCCCTAACCCCTCTCTACTCTACCCAACTCTGTGAATTTCTGTGTGTTCCAGACGGTGGAGAACACTTAGGGAACTGATTACTGGCTGGATCTGTCTCCCTCCTTTTCATTCCCCCCTTTTATCCTTCTGGCCACCTCTGTTACCTTCCTCCTTCTTCTCTTCTCTGTATAACCCCGTGAACATCTCTGAGTGGTCCAGTTGTGGAGTGCACATAAGGAAGTGACTACTGGCTAGCCCACTCTCTCCACTATTGATTCACCTCATCTCATTTGGGTCACCTCTAACTCCCTCCTCCCTCTTCTCTTCTCCATGTAACCCTGTGAACCTCTCTGAGTGACCCTCACTGTAGAGAAACTTATCATCTTTAATGTAGATGTTTTATCAATGGTGCTGTATAGAAGGAGAAGTTTTGAAACTACTGTAAAAATAAGACCGATAATCGGAAGCAGGAGACTTAAGTCCAAACCCTGACTCCAGGGAACTCCTGACTCCAAGGAACATTCATTCACAGGAGCTCATCAAATGCCTCCATACCGACACTGAAACCAAGCACCACACAAGGGCCAATAAGTTCCAGGGCAAGACATACCAAGCAAATTGTCCAGCAACAAAGGAACACAGCCCTGAGCTTCAAGATTCAGGCTGCCCAAAGTCACCCCAAAACTATAGACATCTCATAACTCATTACTGGACATTTCATTGCACTACAGAGAGAAGAAATACAGCTCCACCCACCAGAACACCGACACAAGCTTCCCTAACCAGGAAACCTTGACAAGCCACCTGTACAAACCCACACACAGTGAGGAAACGCCATAATAAAGAGAACTCCACAAACTGCCAGAATACAGAAAGGACACCCCAAACTCAGCAATTTAAACAAGATGAAGAGACAGAGGAATACTCAGCAGATAAAGGAACAGGATAAATGCCCACCAAACCAAACAAAAGAGGAAGAGATAGGGAATCTACCAGATAAAGAATTCCGAATAATGATAGTGAAATTGATCCAAAATCTTGAAACTAAAATGGAATCACAGATAAATAGCCTGGAGACAAGGATTGAGAAGATGCAAGAAAGGTTTAACAAGGACCTAGAAGAAATAAAAAAGAGTCAATATATAATGAATAATGCAATAAGTGAAATTAAAAACACTCTGGAGGCAACAAATAGTAGAATAACAGAGGCAGAAGACAGGATTAGTGAATTAGAAGATAGAATGGTAGAAATAAATGAATCAGAGAGGATAAAAGAAAAACGAATTAAAAGAAATGAGGACAATCTCAGAGACCTCCAGGACAATATTAAATGCTACAACATTCGAATCATAGGGGTTCCAGAAGAAGAAGACAAAAAGAAAGACCATGAGAAAATACTTGAGGAGATAATAGTCGAAAACTTCCCTAAAATGGGGAAGGAAATAATCACCCAAGTCCAAGAAACCCAGAGAGTACCAAACAGGATAAACCCAAGGAGAAACACCCCAAGACACATATTAATCAAATTAACAAAGATCAAACACAAAGAACAAATATTAAAAGCAGCAAGGGAAAAACAACAAATAACACACAAGGGAATTCCCATAAGGATAACAGCTGATCTTTCAATAGAAACTCTTCAAGCCAGGAGGGAATGGCAAGACATACTTAAAATGATGAAAGAAAATAACCTACAGCCCAGATTATTGTACCCAGCAAGGATCTCATTCAAGTATGAAGGAGAAATCAAAAGCTTTTCAGACAAGCAAAAGCTGAGAGAATTCTGCACCACCAAACCAGCTCTCCAACAAATACTAAAGGATATTCTCTAGACAGGAAACACAAAAACGGTGTATAAACTCGAACCCAAAACAATAAAGTAAATGGCAACGGGAACATACTTATCAGTAATTACCTTAAATGTAAATGGGTTGAATGCCCCAACCAAAAGACAAAGACTGGCTGAATGGATACAAAAACAAGACCCCTACATATGTTGTTTACAAGAGACCCACCTCAAAACAGGGGACACATACAGACTGAAAGTGAAGGGCTGGAAAAAGATTTTCCATGCAAATAGGGACCAAAAGAAAGCAGGAGTAGCAATACTCATATCAGATAAAATAGACTTTAAAACAAAGGCTGTGAAAAGAGACAAAGAAGGTCACTACATAATGATCAAAGGATCAATCCAAGAAGAAGATATAACAATTATAAATATATATGCACCCAACACGGGAGCACCACAGTACGTAAGACAAATGCTAACAAGTATGAAAGGAGAAATTAACAATAACACAATAATAGTCGGAGACTTTAATACCCCACTTACACCTATGGATAGATCAACTAAACAGAAAATTAACAAGGAAACACAAACTTTAAACGATACAATAGACCAGTTAGACCTAATTGATATCTATAGGTCATTTCATCCCAAAACAATGAATTTCACCTTTTTCTCAAGTGCACATGGAACCTTCTCCAGGATAGATCACATCCTGGGCCATAAAGCTAGCCTTGGTAAATTCAAAAAGATAGAAATCATTCCAAGCATTTTTTCTGACCACAATGCAGTAAGATTAGATCTCAATTACAGGAGAAAAACTATTAAAAATTCCAACATATGGAGGCTGAACAACACCCTGCTGAATAACCAACAAATCACAGAAGAAATCAAAAAAGAAATCAAAATTTGCATAGAAACGAATGAAAATGAAAACACAACAACCCAAAACCTGTGGGACACGGTAAAAGCAGTCCTAAGGGGAAAGTTCATAGCAATACAGGCACACCTCAAGAAACAAGAAAAAAGTCAAATAAATAACCTAACTCTACACCTAAAGCAACTAGAAAAGGAAGAAATGAAGAACCCCAGGGTTAGTAGAAGGAAAGAAATCTTAAAAATTAGAGCAGAAATAAATGCAAAAGAAACAAAAGAGACCATAGCAAAAATCAACAAAACCAAAAGCTGGTTCTTTGAAAGGATAAATAAAATTGACAAACCATTAGCCAGACTCATCAAGAAACAAAGGGAGAAAAATCAAATCAACAAAATTAGAAATGAAAATGGAGAGATCACAACAGACAACACAGAAATACAAAGGATCATAAGAGACTACTATCAACAATTATATGCCAATAAAATGGACAACTTGGAAGAAATGGACAAATTCTTAGAAAAGTACAACTTTCCAAAACTGGACCAGGAAGAAATAGAAAATCTTAACAGACCCATCACAAGCATGGAAATTGAAACTGTCATCAAAAATCTTCCAGCAAACAAAAGCCCAGGTCCAGACGGCTTCACAGCTGAATTCTACCAAAAATTTAGAGAAGAGCTAACACCTATCCTGCTCAAACTCTTCCAGAAAATTGCAGAGGAAGGTAAACTTCCAAACTCATTCTATGAGGCCACCATCACCCTAATACCAAAACCTGACAAAGATCCCACAAAAAAAGAAAACTACAGGCCAATATCACTGATGAACATAGATGCAAAAATCCTTAACAAAATTCTAGCAATCAGAATCCAACAACACATTAAAAAGATCATACACCATGATCAAGTGGGCTCTATCCCAGGGATGCAAGGATTCTTCAATATCCGCAAATCAATCAATGTAATACACCACATTAACAAATTGAAAAATAAAAACCATATGATTATCTCAATAGATGCAGAGAAAGCCTTTGACAAAATTCAACATCCATTTATGATAAAAACTCTCCAGAAAGCAGGAATAGAAGGAACATACCTCAACATAATAAAAGCTATATATGACAAACCCACTGCAAACATTATCCTCAATGGTGAAAAATTGAAAGCATTTCCTCTAAAGTCAGGAACAAGACAAGGGTGCCCACTTTCACCATTACTATTCAACATAGTTTTGGAAGTTTTGGCCACAGCAATCAGAGCAGAAAAAGAAATAAAAGGAATCCAAATTGGAAAAGAAGAAGTAAAACTCTCACTATTTGCAGATGACATGATCCTCTACATAGAAAACCCTAAGGAGTCCACCAGAAAATTACTAGAAATAATCAATGACTATAGTAAAGTTGCAGGATATAAAATCAACACACAGAAATCCCTTGCATTCCTATACACTAATAATGAGAAAACAGAAAGAGAAATTAAGGAAACAATTCCATTCACCATTGCAACAGAAAGGATAAAATACTTAGGAATATATCTACCTAAAGAAACTAAAGACCTATATATAGAAAACTATAAAACACTGGTGAAAGAAATCAAAGAGGACACTAATAGATGGAGAAATATACCATGTTCATGGATTGGAAGAATCAATATAGTGAAAATGAGTATACTACCCAAAGCAATTTATAGATTCAACGCGATCCCTATCAAGCTACCAACAGTATTCTTCACAGAGCTAGAACAAATAATTTCACAATTTGTATGGAAATACAAAAAACCTCGAATAGCCAAAGCGATCTTGAGAAAGAAGAATGGAACTGGAGGAATCAACGTACCTGACTTCAGGCTCTACTACAAAGCCACAGTTATCAAGACAGTATGGTACTGGCACAAAGACAGAAATATTGATCAATGGAATAAAATAGAAAGCCCAGAGATAAATCCACGCACATATGGACACCTTATCTTCGACAAAGGAGGCAAGAATATACAATGGATTAAAGACAATCTCTTTAACAAGTGGTGCTGGGAAATCTGGTCAACCACTTGTAAAAGAATGAAACTGGACCACTTTCTAACACCATACACAAAAATAAACTCAAAATGGATTAAAGATCTAAACGTAAGACCAGAAACTATAAAACTCCTAGAGGAGAACATAGGCAAAACACTCTCCGACATACATCACAGCAGGATCCTCTATGACCCACCTCCAAGAATATTGGAAATAAAAGCAAAAATAAACAAATGGGACCTAATTAACCTTAAAAGCTTCTGCACATCAAAGGAAACTATTAGCAAGGTGAAAAGACAGCCTTCAGAATGGGAGAAAATAATAGCAAATGAAGCAACCGACAAACAACTAATCTCAAAAATATACAAGCAACTCCTACAGCTCAACTCCAGAAAAATAAACGACCCAATCAAAAAATGGGCCAAAGAACTAAATAGACATTTCTCCAAAGACATACAGATGGCTAACAAACACATGAAAAGATGCTCAACATCACTCATTATCAGAGAAATGCAAATCAAAACCACTATGAGGTACCATTTCACACCAGTCAGAATGGCTGCGATCCAAAAGTCTACAAATAATAAATGCTGGAGAGGGTGTGGAGAAAAGGGAACCCTCTTACACTGTTGGTGGGAATGCAAACTAGTACAGCCACTATGGAGAACAGTGTGGAGATTCCTTAAAAAACTGGAAATAGAACTGCCTTATGATCCAGCAACCCCACTGCTGGGCATACACACTGAGGAAACCAGAAGGGAAAGAGACACGTGTACCCCAATGTTCATCGCAGCACTGTTTATAATAGCCAAGACATGGAAGCAACCTAGATGTCCATCAGCAGATGAATGGATAAGCAAGCTGTGGTACATATACACAATGGAGTATTACTCAGCCATTAAAAAGAATACTTTTGAATCAGTTCTAATGAGGTGGATGAAACTGGAGCCTATTATACAGACTGAAGTAAGCCAGAAGGAAAAACATAAATACAGTATTCTAACGCATATATATGGAATTTAGAAAGATGGTAACAATAACCCAGTGTACGAGACAACAAAAGAGACACTGATGTATAGAACAGTCTTATGGACTCTGTGGGAGAGGGAGAGGGTGGGAAGATTTGGGAGAATGGCAATGAAACATGTAAAATATCATGTAGGAAAGGAGTTGCCAGTCCAGGTTCGATGCATGATGCTGGATGCTTGGGGCTGGTGCACTGGGACGGCCCAGAGGGATGGTATGGGGAGGGAGGAGGGAGGAGGGTTCGGGATGGGGGACACATGTATACCTGTGGCGGATTCATTTTGATATTTGGCAAAACTAATACAATTATGTAAAGTTTAAAAATAAAATAAAATTGGAAGATTTAAAAAATAATAATAAAAAAAAAAAAAAGAAAAGAAATAGTATTGGGAGATAGTAGAGTTTAAGAAGCACAGAAAATACTAAAATAAAATTAAATGCAATAAACTAAAAAAAAAAAAAAAAAAATCTGTCAGAATCCAAGCTTTCAGACATGAGAACTAGATACACACACGTAGGACTAACTTCTCTGTACTTTATTCTGGGGTTATATCACTTGTCCATAGTACACTGATGTAAACAAAATTGTAGGACAATGTCAGGCAGAAACCTAACACCTCATGAAAAACATGCATGTCACATGACTAGAATCCTCTGATGGAGACAGACTGAAGAAGAACAAAGTGAGAAAATTCCTCCAACACAAAAATATATGCTCATTTCCATAAAATGAGCACTATCTCCTTCAACATTCCTCCCTAAAACCAATCTTGGAGACCCGAGTCTAAAAAGGGGATAATGACTGCACCTCAGGCCTTTCAGTCAAATAATGAGGGTTCATATCAGGCACTATTGGGACTGCAGGTATGGAGGGGAAAGGGAAGAAATAAGAGGGACAAGAGTGGTGTAAAGATAGAAATGGATTAAACTGGATTTTGAATTTAGTAATCTCTACTGGACTTAATGAAGAAGGCAATGGCACCCCACTCCAGTACTCTTGCCTGGAAAATTCCATGGACGGGGGAGCCTGGTAGGCTGCAATCCATGGGGTTGCTAAGAGTCGGACACGACTGAGCGACTTCCCTTTCACTTTTCACTTTCATGCATTGGAGAAGGAAATGGCAACCTGCTCCAGTGTTCTTGCCTGGAGAATCCCAGGGATGGGGGAGCCTGGTGGGCTGCCATCTATGGGGTCGCACAGAGTCGGACACGACTGAAGCGACTTAGCAGCAGCAGCAGAGTCACCTCAGAAGTACTTAAAACTTACCAGTGTCACCCTATTTCTAAGGAGTAAACACAGCATCATGCCAGTTTAAAAAAAATTATCTGTGTAGTGGGAATTACAAGATATGTCTTGGATCTTTTATTAATACTTTACTTAATACAATCATGGTATGTCGTATCCTTGATCATTCCATGTTGCTTTCATTCTACGTACACTGGAGGATCAATGGTTAATCATCAGCAACTTACAATTTCACCTGTTGCGATGGTCCACCCAAATGAATATTTTAGGCCACTTTTGATTATAATTACAATGTACAAAGAGAGTTATTCTGTATCTTCTCAGTGAAAAACTATCACTTTTCCTTTGTAACATATATTTTTCCTCTGATTTTAATGGTAATAACTGTATCCAGAATTGCTAAAGCTTTCAATCTCACTTAATGACATTCTGTCCTTAGAGGATGCCATGGAGACTGAACAAAATAATCAATCTCAGAAGCTACAAAAGTAATTTACATATAAATATATGACATTATTGGGCTTCCCAGGTGGTGCTAGTGGTAAAGAACCCACCTGCCAACGCAGTAGACATGAGAGGAGGGTTTGATCCTGGCTCTGGAAGATTCCCCTGGAGGAGGAGGAATACTAGATCCATTCCAGCGTTCTTGCCTGGAGAATTTCATGGACATAGGAGCCTGGCAGGTTACAATCCATGGGGTCACAGAGATTGACACGACTGAAGTGCCTTAGCATGCCCATATGACATTAGTGTTACTGTAGTGTTGTCACTCAGTCATGTCCAATTCTTTGTGATCCTACAGATGGTTGCCTGCCAGGCTCCTCTGTCCATGGAATTCTCCAGGCCAGAATGCTGGAGTGGGTAGCCTTTCCCTTCTCCAGGGGATCTTCCCAACCCAGGGATCCAACCCACATCTTCCACATTGCAGGCAGAGTCTTTACCAGCTGAGCCACAAGGGAAGCCCAAGAAGAGTGGATTGGGTGCCCATCCCTTCTCCAGCAGATCTTCCTAACCCAGGAAGTGAACCAGGGTCTCCTGTGTTGCAGGCGGATTCTTTACCAACTGAGCTATCAGGGAACTATGATTAGTCAAAACTATATTTATACTTTGCAGATCAAGGTATTTGAAGTTGCTGATAGGAAGTTCCATCTAAACTCACATTTTTAGATAACTCTGCTATATAATCTCCCCAGTTTTTAATGAGCAAATAAATATCTGACCACTTTTCATATTGATTCACATTGACTGACATGATTTGCTAAAGTAAGTAATGTATCAGTATTACTATTTAAAGTTAAAATAATTTTTAGTGTTTTTTACATTGAATTTTTCATGTGGGAAAGTCCTTCTTCATACTTTAAACAGCACACAAAATATTTTATCATTAAGCTCCAGTATTCTAAATAAAAGTTTACAGGTTTGTATGTGCCTTTTGATAAATCAAATGAAACACCAATACTAGTAACACAAAAATATGTCTTACCTGTACAAGCATGTGAAATCTTAAGTAGTTAAGTATGTCAGTTTTTTGATAACCAATACACATCATGCTCTAACTGGGAGTTGGTTTCATAACTCTGTGAAGAATGTCAACATTATTTCAGTCCCTTAGAATATGTGTATGTGTGCATGCTCAGTTGCTCAGTCATATCTGACTCTTTGCGACTCGATGGACTATAACCCACCAGGCTCCTCTGACCATGGGGGTTTTCAGGCAAGAATACTCCAGTGGGTTGCCATTTCCTTCTCCAGGGGATTTTCCCTACCTGAGGATCTAAGTCGAGTCTCCTGCATTTGCAGGTGGATTCTGTACCACTGAGCCACCTGGGAAGCCCTAATAGTTGTTAAAAGGTCCAGTGGATTTTCACTGTCCAAATAAATGTAATTAATGGTAGATGGAGGATACGCTTTGTTGCTTTTAAACTTTGTATATTTTATGCTATTCTGATGTGATTTGAGGACAAAAACGTTTTTCTAGATATTCGAAAATTAGAGGTTGATTTTTTTGATGATATAAGATGTTTAGCTAGGGTAAATTTTTATTTTCCTGTATGATATTCTGTTAGCTCAGCTTTGGAGTATTGCAGTGTTATAAGATTCTGAGAGTTCCTCAGTTGTGCATACAAGATAACATTTCTTCAAATAAAGTCATATCTTCCCCTGACCATCTTTATGTTTTCACTGTGCTAGAAGTCTAGGCACTAAGTGAAAACCGTTCATCACTTCTAGCTTTAAGATTAATGACTCAAAATGCTTAAATGCCCAGGCAGATACAGTAAAACAAGTACACAATGTGAGTATGGACTCTGGTAGGCTACATGTGGCACAGACCAACAGTTCGGTCCACTGTTTCCCGTATAAGTCCAGAAATAAGGTTAGACAGCAATATGCGTCAGTGGGTCAGATTGATTGCTGACTCACCACAAGTTTGTTATCAAAATTCCACATTTTAGTAAGCTTTTCTTTGTATGCTTCTTTCACAGAGCACTAAATTTCATATTTGGGACCCATTATCATTATTATTATTGTTATTATCATCATCCTTCCCATCATTATTTTCTTTAGCTGACATTTATTGATCATTATATGCAGGGTACTAAGCATTCAGGATGAATTATTTCTTCTTACCTTTATAACAGTCTTATGAGATGAATACTAGAATATCACCCACAGACTTGGCAAGGTTAAATGACTTACCCAAGCTCTGTAATTTGTTAGTGAAGGAATCGTCATTCTAGCTCAGGATCATATGGCTCAAAAAGTCAAAACCAGGTTCTAAAGCATTTTTTTTCCTTAATTTTTTATTGTGGTAAAAGCCACATAATATAAAATCTACTACTTTAAACCATATGTAACTTGACAGTTCAGTGGCACTAAGTGTACAAACATTGTGTTCAACTCTCATCATCATCCATCTCCCAGATTTCTTACCTTCCTAAACTGAAACTGCCCCCATTAAACACTAACTCCCCTTCTCCCTCCCCACCCCTCATCTGGTCCCTGGCATCTACCAATCTACTTTCTGACTACGAATTTGACTATTCTAGGTTCCTCATAAAAGTGGAATCAAACGGTACTTGTCTGCACCTACTGCATATTGAAATGTGTTTTTAAGGTTAACTTAATAAATGTCTTACAAACATCTGGTACCCAACACTGATGAGAAAGATACCATGTTTGTATTCTCAGAGCCTAAAGCACTGCTGGTGTATAATGGGCATGCACGAAACACTGGAGAAGGCAATGGCACCCCACTCCAGTGCGCGTGCCTGGAAAATCCCACGGACGGAGGAGCCTGGTAGGCCGCAGTCCATGGAGTTGCTATGAGTCAGACACGACTGAGTGACTTCGTTTTCACTTTTCACTTTCATACACTGGAGAAGGAAATGGCAACCCACTCCAGTGTTCTTGCCTGGGGAATCCCAGGGACGGGGGAACCTGGTGGGCTGCTGTCTATGGGGTAGCACAGAGTTGGACACGACTGAAGCAACTTAGCAGCAGCAGCAGTAAATATTATAATAACTAATCAAGATCTGGTCCCATGCCTAGTTTAGCTTAACACTTCTGTAGTTCAGTTCATATAATACTCTGAAGATTATTTTCTATCTGTTCATAAAGTAATCATATTTTTATATCTATAAAACTCTGTTTATGACCTCTTCATTTTCTCACCACAAAGACAATATAACTCAAGGAAGGGAAACAGAGCATAACAATTGAATGTTGACTCAAGAAAATTTGGATTCCAAACTCATTTATAGGACATAATATATTCTAGGACATAAAGCATGGATATGTTTTGTAACTTCTTTACATTTACAATGTGAGAAGTTACTATATTGGGTTTTTATAAAAGTAAAAGGAGCTAGGACATATGTTACCGAAATTTTGCCCCCAATTAGAAACTGGTGAGCTAAATCCTTTCAGTTATTGGAAAGTTTCTTATTTTCATAGAGTATATGTGAATAATTCATTATTTATTTGATTCCCACCCTATATCATAAGGGCTTCCCTGCTGGCTCAGTGGGTAAAGAATCCACCTGCAATGCAGGAGACATAGGAGATGCAGGCTTGATCCATGAGTTGGGAAGATCCCCTGAAGGAGTGCATGGCAACACAGTCCAATATTCTTGCCTGGAGAATCCAATGGAAAGAGGAGCCTGGCAGGCTACAGTTCAAAAGGTCACAAAGAGTCACGTGTTTATATGTCTAATTCAAATATAAATAGAACAGTATATTATAGCTGATTAAGATTCTCTACCCTTATGGCAGAAAGTGAAGAACTAAAGAGCCTCTTGATGAAAGTGAAAGAGGAGAGTGAAAAAGCTGGCTTAAAGCTCAACATTCAGAAAACTAAGATCATGACATCCAGTCCCATAACTTCATGACAAACAGATGGGGAAACTGGAAACAGTGGCTGACTTTATTTTTTGGGGCTCCAAAATCACTGCAGATGGTGATTGCAGCCATGAAATTAAAAGACGCTTACTCCTTGGAAGGAAAGTTATGACCAACCTAGATAGCATATTCAAAAGCAGAGACATTACTTTGCCAACAAAGGTCCATCTAGTCAAGGCTATGGTTTTTCCTGTGGTCATGTATGGATGTGAGAGTTGGACTGTGAAGAAGGCTGAGCGCCGAAGAATTGATGCTTTTGAGCTGTGGTGTTGGAGAAGACTCTTGAGAGTCCCTTGGACTGCAAGGAGATCTAACCAGTCCATCCTAAAGGAGATCAGTCCTGAGTGTTCATTGGAAGGACTGATGTTAAAGCTGAAACTCCAATATTTGGCCACCTGATGCGAAAAACTGACTCATTTGAAAAGACCCTGATGCTGGGAAAGATTGAGGGCAGGAGAAGGGGACGACAGAGGATAAGATGGTTGGATGGCATCACCGACTCAATGGACATGGGTTTGGGTGGACTTCGGGAGTTGGTGATGGACAGGGAGGCCTGGTGTGCTATGGTTCATGGGGTCTCAAAGAGTCAGACATGACTGAGTGACTGAACTGAACTGAAGAGCCTCTACTGAGTTTCTATTGGCAGTAAAGTCAGTCTTCAACTGTATTAATACCTTCAGGTAGAACTCAGAGTCTCCCTGTTGCAGACAGACCTTCAGGCAACCCCGTTGGGTCATATACTTATATCATCTTTTCCCCTGGAATACAGGCACAATCTGTGACTTGGTTCTAGGCAGTAAATTATGACAAATGTTCATTTACATAGTAAAAGTTAAAGGATTTTTCAAATTTAATTGAAGTCCCTAATAAGTTGGATGCTTTCTAATTCAAGTCTCTTGAGAGTCTCTTGGACTGCAAGGGGATCAAACCAATAAAACCTAAAGGAAATCAACCCTGACTGTTCATTGGAAGGACTGTTGCTGAAGGTGAAGCTCCAATACTTTGGCCACCTGATGCAAAGAGTCTTTTCTTTGCAAATGACTGAAGGCAAAATGAGAAGGGGGTGGCTAGGATGAGATGGTCAGATAGCATTAAGGACTCAAAGGATATGAATTTGAGCAAACTCCAGGAGATAGTGTAAGACAGAGGAGCCGGCCATGCCACAATCCATGGGGTTGCAAAGCATCAGACATGACTTAGTGACTGAACAACAACAAAAATCAATTGACTTGAGGTAATCAAAAGGCAGATTAGCCTGAGTGGGACTGTTTTTAATCAAATAAAAGGAGAGGCAGGACCCTCATGAGGTGAGAAAACTATTCTACTGACTTTGAAGAAACAAGCCATGCATTTCTACATCCAGAGGAAAATTAATTCTGCCAATGACTTGAATGAGCTTGCAAGTAGATTCTTTCCCAGTCAAGCTTTCCAATGAGAACGCTTTAACTAGGCTGGTAACTTGACTGCAGTGTTTTGAGCCCCTGAGCAGAGACCTAGTTAAGTGGTGCCTGACCTCTTCTGCACAGAAACTAACAGCTAATACGTAAGTTTGATAAGTGCCTAAAAGTATGTTGATTAGTTATACAGAAATATAAAATTAATACATGCCCTCTCCCACAAGTACACAGGTCCAGAGTAACTCTCTGGAGGTAAATCATATTTCTGTATTACAGCTTCCCTCTGCCATGGACCTGCTAGCTTCCAAAGACATGACCACATATCTGAAAGAACTGGATGGATGTGGATGAAATAAAATTTCATTAAAGGACAAACTTTTCAAAAAAAATAATAAAATAAAAAACATGAGGGGGACATCTGTCTCGGGCACTTAAGGTAAGGACTAATTTTTATGTTCCTGGAGATAAGCAGTCATTCTAATATTTATTTATTGTTTATGCATTAATTTATTTGCTTGTTCATTTCTTATTTTCTATGTATTTAGATGTGCTGGGCCTTAATTGAGGCACACAGATCTTCAATCTTTGTTGCAGCCTGTGGGGGCTTTAGTTGAGTCATGTGGGATCTAGTTCCCTGACCAGGAATCAACTTGGGCCCCTTGTATAGGGATCACAGAGCCTTAGCCACTAGATCACCAGGGAAGTCCCAGAAGAGGTCATTCTGGTTATAGGTCACAGTGGATTTTGATTATCAATCCAAGCATCATGTTACTCCATAGGAATTTAGAGGAAAAGCCTATGTGTATACATGCAGAGGACTTAGATTTTAAGCAGTAATTCTGTTAAAACCAAACACACAAACCTCAGCATGCCTCAGAGAGAAGGAAAATATAATTTTCCTTCTCAGAGAGAAGGAAACAAAATTGCCCCTCATCTTAAAGTACCATCATGTCCTGATCTACATATCTCATTGAAAATCTACATGGGGCCTGTGTAAGTGATAACTCATCACTGGTGGTAGCAGCAAAGAGAAGGAAAGCACTACAGTTTGCGGGCACAGTCATTGGGAGACACACTCCTTTGGGAACACAGAATTTTCAGAGTTCTCAGGGACACAGGATACCTTGAGATGACTGGACCATGTTCAACTTTACTTCCCATCCAGCAGTAAGATGCTTGTGTTCTAGGCGATAGAGTCTCACAGGTGCAGCTCTCTAGCATCTGCTACTGTGGGATATGGGCTGAGGATGCAGTTATGGGCACACTGAGAAATCCCAGAAATCTTTTATAGGTGTAATCATTCCAGAATCTGAACTTCCTATTCAAAATATGGATGGAACCTCTGCAACCGAGGGTTGTATGTAAATGTAATTACACATGTACTTATCAACTTGAGATGCCAGAAGAATATCTGAGTTCACATTACCATAAAATACAACAGACCAAAATTGAAATGGGAACACTGTGCAAATTTGCTGTATGACTCAGGGAGCTCAAACTGATGCTCTATGACAAGCCAGAGGAGTGTGATAGGGTGGGACAGAGGTTCAAGAGGGAGGGTACATATCTATACTTATGGCTGATGTATGTTGATATTTGGCAGAAACCAACAGAATATTGTAAAACAATTATCCTTCAATTAAAAATAAATAAATTTTAAAAATGGAATGATCAATAAAAGGAGACATAGGGAAAACAAAATATCGAAACCAAGAACTTTCAGAAATTGTAATTGGAAATGGCTACACGTTTCCTGATAGCTAACCAAAATTTGAAGATGCTGCTGCTGCTGCTAAGTCACTTCAGTCGTGTCCGACTCTGTGTGACCCCATAGACGGAAGCCCACCAGATTCCCCCGTCCCTGGGATTTTCCAAGCAAGAACACTGGGGTAGCTTGCCATTTCTTCTCCAGTGTATGAAAGTGAAAAGTGAAAGGGAAATTGCTCAGTCGTGTCCGACTCTTAGCAACCCCATGGACTGCAGCCTACCAGGCTCCTCCGTCCATGGGATTTTCCAAGCAAGAGTACTGGAGTGGGGTGCCATTGCCTTCTCCGAAAATTTGAAGACAAGGTCTTAAAAAGCCTTTGTGTACCCAAGTTCAAAAGGATTCATTTCCACTTTTTGTATTTCATAGTTTAAAAACAGAAACAAATTATTTTCCTGGTACAAAACTCAAAAATAATTATTTTTAATTTGCATAAAAATATGATGCATTGCACAGTTTATAAATGAGTGGATATTCTCGGGCATATTCTCACTCAGAAGCATGTCATTTTTCCAATGCAATGGCATGAATTATAATTTACTTTAAAATAGTAAAGCAGTTACAGATTTTACTTAAAAATACAAATTTCTAACTTCTTTCAAAAAACTTGGAGATCTGTTGAAATTTGATGTCTACTCAGTTTGGTAACAGTCTCTGTAGGTTGATAGATAGATGCTCATTTTAAAGTGTCCCATCATCTCCAGGTTATCATAGTCTTATCTACTCCACTTGCCTTCCCATCCAGCCCTAATTGCTCAAGTTGTGCCTGCTGCCTTTAGGCTACTGAGTTTGGGATCTTTTAATGACTTTAATTATATCTTCCACATCTTTATGAAAATACAACAAAGCATTCTACATGTTTCTATCGTAACAATCACAATGTAACTAACCATACTTTTCTTTTAATCTTAGCTCAAATAAAGATAAGAATGAAATATTTCTCAATCAGATAATCTATATTTACTGTTATAGTTAATAGAATAGCTTTTTTTCTGTGTCTTGATCTTTCCTTTAGATTTGTTCCATATTATCTATATATTTATAGACATTCCAGAGGAAAAGGGCAGATTTGACATAAAGTGAAGTACAAGCATGCTTGTTGAATTGAATTTGATTATATATAAACATGTGTATATATATGCATTTTAGATTATGTATCTGCTTACCAAATACCTGCAAGACCTTCTCTGCTGTCACTTATTTACAGGAATATTTATCTTAATAACGTGCACAGGACATAATGCATGTAAAAAAAGCTGCACTCAGTTCTTACATGCTTGACTATTTACTGTTGTAATTTAGAAAGATGCTCTGGACAAGATAGGGTGGGGAGGGGTGTGTATTATTTAATATATTGTAACTTCCCCTAGAGGATCTCATTAGACCAGTGATACTCAACCTTTAGCTCCCATCAGAATCACCCAGAAGGCTTGTTAAAAACAGATTGCTGGTGGAGCCTGAGACTGCTTGTCTAATGAGTTCACAGGTGATCCTGAACATCTGTCCATCAGAGAAATATCATCTGATAACCATTATATCCAACTATAATTCTCTTAAGGTAGATGTGTGTCATTTATTATTGAATTCCCCTTAAATCACACCATTTCTCACATATGGGAGATGCTTAATGCATAACTATTGAAGGAATTTAGGGTTTGGCATTGTGACATAATAGTATTTGGCTAATAGGGTTTGATGGGGCCTCAATTAGAAAGAGAAATGCATTACTTCATTTGTCGATTTTGCTTTTTTTCTAATGTAACTGGGGAATCCCAGGATAGTACTTGAAAATACATTGTGCTTTTTCTTCCATGAAGGAGATATATATATATATATGTGTATATATATATACATATATATATATATAATCATAATTTTGTTCCTTTTTAAAGGCAAGTAACCAAAATAGAATTAGATACATCAGGTTGTTAAATTGACGATGAAGAATATGTTTAACTTTTAATTTATTTGGTATATATATGTAAATATATTTCAACTCCTTGTATTTTTAAAATTTTCCAGTCAAATGATAGTTTTGAATCACTTTCATTGAAAAAAAAACATCATGAAGATGCATTTTTCCTATTAACTTTTCTTTTTATTCCTTAGGAAAATAAATCTTAAAAAAAGAACAATACTGTACCTTCATCTTTGTTCTTATTCAGACTATGTCCCAACTTCAACAAGGCAGCTAAAATTAAAGTTATCCCTTACAGTGTTTATTGCTTCCAAGCAGTTAAACAACAGGCTTATGTTTACCAACAGTTTCTCTTTCCTCCTTGATATTCAACTGTGTTACATCTCTTTCCCTTCCCTATGATCTAGCCAAAACTGTATGGCTGAACATGGTAAAACCTACAGCTAGGCCTGGCCCATGAGAGATGTCAAAAGCATTCTACATCCTTAGAGTAGGGTAAGATAGTCAAGAAAGAAGGATCCTGGTCTCAGATGTGGAACAGAAATCCCTTTAGTCCCGGTTTATTTTTATTTGAGCTGAATATAAACTTCTATTTTGTTAAACTACTAGCATTGTGGGATCTGTCTATTCAAGCTTCTAGTATTCCTCCAGCCAATATCAAAATTAGTATTAGCACCTTGTAGTTGGGTCCTGTATCATGTTATGAAGTAGCATTTTTTTTTCGAATTATCATCTGTGATAACTTATAAGGCTGACAGTATGCTAAGTGACAAATCAACTGGACTCTGATGGCTATTAATGACTGTGCAGTGGTAAAGAAGCCACCTGCCAATGCAGGAGACACAGGTTTGATTCCTGTGTCAGGAAGATCCACTGGAGAAGGGAATGGCTACATGGACAGAGGAGCCTGGTGGGCTACAGTCCATGGGGTCACCAAGACAGACACTTTCACTTTCACTTTTCATGAAAATACTATGATAATGAGATTATCACAGTATTTCTTTGTATTTAAGCAGAAAGAGACAAAAGGAAACAGAGATAGTCCAAAGTTTTAAAAGTGTGTAAAAGCTGACTGCAGTGTGGACCCCAACAACTGAAAGGTAGGTTTGAAAAGACTTTGAATTAAAAAAAAAGAAAAGAAGAAACACTTGTTAAGAAGAGTCAGTTGAACAAAATGATGTGGTTTAAACAATTAGATTAAGAATTTCACCTCTACACTCAACTCTGATTCTAGATCATCTCTAGATCTGAGAAGGGAAGGGGCATAGAGGTGAAGCATAAGGAAAGAAAAGAGAGCTTAAATTTTGTCTAGCTAATAGTTTTCTGTTACTGATATATGGAAATAATTACAATTGATCAGAAGTCGCCAATTATTGAGGAAACCTTGTTGTTAAATAAGCAAAGAGCTCAGAATGTTTTGTGACTTTGAGACTCAAATCAACCTTTGGACCCTGAGGTAGCAGGTTGTGAGAGGAATTCCTCAGGTGAAGAGATGAGCTCATCAGTGTCTGCTTCTGATGAAGACAGGAAAGAAGGAAGAGAAGGAAATGCCATTTATAAAGGGCTTCTCTTGTGGCTCAGATGGTAAAGAACTGACCTGCAATGCAGGAGACTCAGGTTCAATCCCTGGGTAGGGAAGATCTCCCAGAGAAGGGAATGGCAACCATTCCACTATTCTTGCCTGGAGAGTTCCATGGACAGAGGAGCCTGCCAGGCTACACTCCATAGGGTTACAAAGAGTCAGACACAACGGAGACTAACACTTTCATTTTCATTGTATGATTAAAGGGCTTCCCAGGTGGCTCAGCAGTAAAGAATTCATTTGCCATTACAGAAGACACAGGAGATGCAGATTTGATCCCTGGGTCAGGAAGATACCCTAGAGAAGGGAATGGCTACCCACTCCATTGCTCTTGCCTGGGAAATCCCATGGACAGAGGAGCATGGTGGGCTACAATCCAAAGGATTGCAAACAGTCAGAGAAAGACTGAGCAACTAAGCACATACATATGATTGAAAGTGGGGGAAATCATCACCCTCACCTTTCACTACTATGAAAGCAATACTGGGACTGTCTTTCTAGGTAACAGTACCACATGCTTTGACCGAGCAATAGTAGTTGTAGATTTTCTTCCAAAGAAGAAACATTTAAACAAATTACGCAACAATGCAAACAGAAGGAGTTTCATAGAAGTGGAGTTGATAAGGACACGAAAGAGTAAATCGAAAGGGACTAAACATAACTGCTTCACAGCATGTGTCCAAAAACTAATACAATGAAGCTACTGACATTATTTTGTATATTTTCTTTTTATTTTTCAATTGACTTGTCCAAAACTGCCTATGTGCAGTTTGTAGTAGCACAGACTGAAGAAATAGATAATTCCCTTTCCTTTTGGAACACTATAGCCTTGATGTAAGACCTAAAACAAGTAAATAGATTAATGCTGATGATCCCAACAGGAGATTTCACTGTCAAATGAAGCCCCAAAGTAGGAAATTAGGAGCATGGTTTTTGGTCTAAGAAGCAAGTTTTAGTGGATATGTTCTGCTGCCTACTTCATATGAAATCTAGGACAAGATGCTTTACTGGAAATGAAAATAATAACTATTTTCAAAATCATTTTGAATACCTTTATAATACATGCAAAGTGTTGCATACAGTATCTGACAGAAAATTATTAATAAGGTTATCATGATGATTAATTACCACTTTCATTGCTGACATGAAAACACTATATACTCATTTCTTAGGTGTATAAAGGTAGTTATCGAGCACTGTGTAAAGTATATTTCTGTTTTTGAAAACTAAGGTGGATAGGATGGATAAAAGGACATTTTCCAAAATACTCTTCCCTTTTGTATTTAAAATTTGGGAGGATTTCAACTTAAAAAATATAATTTTAATTGTTAAATTGATCAATAATTGCCAATGTCTATGAAAAAGAGAGAGAAATAGAGAATCAAAATTTGATTAGATTGCTAATACGCATTAAACACACAAAATGGCAATGCTTCAACCATAATTCATAACATACTAATTACAGATACTTATATAGTGAACGTATGTTTCATAAAATGTCACAACGGAAAAATGGGATATGGGAAAATATTACAAAGAATTCAGGCAACAAAGCTTTTCACGGTCCCATTATTGGAAGAAACAGCTATGAATATTCAATACTTCCCAACTTATTTCTGTAGATAATGGAAAGGAAAAAGTTAATAGACCCAACCAATAATGAGTTACTGTGAGACAATTTATATTAATTCTCTCATTTGGTTTTGCAGTTATTCAAAGAAGAAGATATAAAATACACACATTTTATCCATGAAAATTAAAAAAAAAAGGCTCAGAAACATTAAGAAACTTAACTATAATTATATCTCTTATAAATACAGCAGATGTAATAAATAAGAACTTATTTTATTTAAGGATCTATGATAAGTATTGTCTTGTACCTAAAAAAAGCATATGAAAAACATTTCTTGTGGCATAATGTAGGAACTAAATTTTAATCCCCCCAAAACAAATTATCTCTTTAAATTTTCAAATTATCTAAAATTTTAAATAAGTACTGTCAAAGATCTGACACAATGAAAAATTATGTCTCCAGTTTATTACTCTGAATCATTTCTTCATGCATTCAAATATCTACCATTATAGGTATTCTCATTTTGATAAACTAAAAAAATAGAAGTTGGATATGATATCAAAATTCCTTTTGGGATCAACTGATAATATTCTAATTTAATCTTTTTAACTATAATTGGCTTATTTGGCTCAATACTTTAGTATTTTAATCTAAGCAGAGTCAACTGGAAAAAATTATATATCTATCAAGTGCAATGTTGTAAAGAGAGATTTTTATAGGGTGGTAAGAATGCCCTATTTAAAAAATTGTATGAATTCTTAATGTAAGAAGACTTTTAACTCTTTAAAAATGTACCAACTAGCTTATTTTTCTTAGCCCAAGTGGAAGATTATCAAAAACTGATCTTATAAGAATTGACGTATTTGTAAGGATAATGATGAAATAGAAAAAAGATGGGCCTAAAAGTTCCAAGTTACTATTTAAAACTCAGTTCTGCCATTTATTAACTATGTGATAGTGAGTTAATGTCTTGAAATATCTACTTTGCTATTTACTCAGTTGTGATAAAATCATAAATCTAAAACATGGGATTGCTGTTGAGTGTTAGTAAAAGAGCAGACATAAAGTATTTACGGTAAATACTGGAGCAATGCTGTGGCTGCAGGAAACATTTGGTAAATGTTAGTTGAAACATTCAGAAAAAAAAACCCAGAATATTAAACTTTTTAAAAGGTGATGGAATATGTGTGCATCAGAGAGAGATCAGACAGATGTTTAAGAAATTTATTTGATTTGTTCAATTAGATGTTTCTTTTAAAAAACCTAGTTGGAGCTCCTTATTTGGGTCTGAATGATGGTCTCTTTTCAGTGTTTGATTTGACCTCATGATGATTTACATCTTACATAAAGATTTAAAGACTTATTCGTATATTTTAAGAGCATATATTTATCTATTTACCCTCATAGCTCAGTCCGTAAAGAATCTGCCTGCAATGTGGGAGGCTTGGGTTCCATTCCTGGGTGGGAAAGATCCCCTGGAGAAGGAAATGGAAACCTACTCCAGTATTCTAACCTGGGAAATCCACGGACAGGGAGACTGGTGGGTTACTGCCGCTGCTGCTGCTAAGTCGCTTCAGTCGTGTCCGACTCTGTGCGACCCCATAGACGGTAGCCCACCAGGCCCCGCTGTCCCTGTGATTCTCCAGGCAAGAACACTGGAGTGGGTTGCCATTTCCTTCTCCAATGCATGAAACTGAAAAGTGAAAGTGAAGTCATTCAGTTGTGTCTGACTCTTAGCGACCCCATGGACTGCAGCCTAACAGGTTCCTCCATCCATGGGATTTTCCAGGCAAGAGTACTGGAGTGGGGTGCCACTGCCTTCTCCTGACTGGTGGGTTACAGTCCATGAATTTCCAAGAGTCTGACACTACATAGCGACTAAACCACCACTAAAACAATATTATAAATTGTTTGCTTGGAGCCCCATTACTTGGAGCCCCATGTTATACCAAGTGACTTAGTGAAAATAATCCACATAAAACCAAATCCTAAGGCATGGCCTCAGGGAGTGTCAAAGGGGCAAAGTTCCTATTTGGGAAGGTGAAACAAATTGTCTCCTTCAGAATAACTTCTATGTATATTTCTATCTCTTTTCTTTTCTACACTTTAATTGCCCTATGAACCAGACACTTAATCTCTATTCTGTAGAAACAAGAGATGAAATAATTCAGAAGTTAAAAGAAAAAAGAAAAGAAAAAAAAAAATCCAGGGCATCACAAGCAGAATCTTTGCTATATGCAGTTCAGTTCAGTTCAGTCACTCAGTCGTGTCTGACTCTGTGACCCCATGAATCGCAGCACGCCAGGCCTCCCTGTCCATCACCAACTCCCGCAGTTCACCCAGACTCACATCCATTGAGTCAGTGATGCCATCCAGCCATCTCATCCTCTGTTGTCCACTTCTCCTCCTGCCCCCAATCCCTCCCAGCATCAGAGTCTTTTCCAATGAGTCAACTCTTCGCATGGGTGGCCAAAGTACTGGAGTTTCAGCTTTAGCATCAGACCTTCCAAAGAAATCCCAGGGCTGATCTCCTTCAGAATGGACTGGCTGGAGTCCAAGGGACTCTCAAGAGTCTTCTCCAACACCACAGTTCAAAAGCATCAATTCTTCAGCACTCAGCTTTCTTCACAGTCCAACTCTCACATCCATACATGACCACTGGAAAAACCATAGCCTTGACTAGATGGACCTTTGTTGGCAAAGTAACATCTCTGCTTTTCAATATGCTGTCTAGGTTGATCATAACTTTCGTTCCAAGCAGTAAGCGTCTTTTAATTTCATGGCTGTAGTCACCATATGCAGTGATTGTGGAGCCCAAAGAAATAAAGTCTGACACTGTTTCCACTGTTTCCCCATCTATTTCCCATGAAGTGATGGGACCAGATGCCATGATCTTCGTTTTCTGAATGTTGAGCTTTAAGCCAACTTTTTCACTCTCCAATTTCACTTTCATCAAGAGGCTTTTTCAAGTTTTTGCTATATTTGGCACTTAAATATATTAAATTAGATTTTATTTAATTTAGGCTCCCAAACAACAAATAACATCCACACAGTACTGAGGTGAATGCAAATTGAGTAATTTTAAACAAGAAGAAGCATTTTTAGAATTCCTAAAATGAAGAGTAATTACACTCATTTAGGTAACCATCAAATCTATAGGATTCAGCATTCAAGTGAATTAAGCATTGAAGAAGGACAGATTTATCTGACAGTTTGTTGAAGAGCTCCTCTGAAGTGCAATGTTTTTGGTTGATATGCATGTGTACAAGACCAACTACTTTGAAAATGAAGTGCTGCGAAAAATGTCAAGAGATCAATTTGGTATAATCACTGCTCTGGACTTAAGCACCATGGTATGAAGTACAGTAAATTATTGAAGTGTCTCATTCTGAAGGGCACATTAAATAGCATTTAATTATATCTGTTCAAAACATGAAGGCATTTCTAATGCAACATCCAAAATGTCTAAAATTAGAATGAAAAGTCTGTTCGAAACATTTGTATGCTCACAGAGAGCACTAAGACTCTCAGAATTTCTGAAATAAAAATTCCATTAACTCTCAAAAGAAATATTTCCTATTTAGTGGCTTATCTATTGCTAATCTTACCTCTAAATCCTTATTGACTATGCCTGCTCTAATTGTTGACATCTCAAACAATTTCTATTTACTCTTACTTAGCGTGATGCCTATAGCCCTACAGGGAGTCCCTTTGAATTCACACACTTAATTACTTCCTTCTCTCCAGGGAAGTGTTATTCTGGCAAAGGGAGAGGGGAAGAGTTTATTAAATGATGCCATAAACTAGACAGTAATATTATAGAAGAGATGTGTATACAAGGAGAGGCCAGAAGAAATAGTAAGAGAAATTATCCAAAACTTGGAAATAAGGCAACAGGAAGATGGCATGTCCTATCAAAGCCTTATTTTAATAGAGTGCTCAAAAATTATCTAATATCAAGAATATCTCTTCGTCTTATGGACTCTCTACTGTTGATTAAAGGTCAATATTCTGTATGTTACAAGATAACATGGAGTTTTTTGGTCAGATAAAATTCAGACAGTCATCCATTAGAAAAAATAATATCAAAAGTTATCATTTTGAAGTTTTATATCTAGCCAAGGATTCTTTTTTTAGTCCAATATTCAATTTTTAAATGCTGATAAATACCCAAAGCTTCAAGTGGCCTTTGGATCACCTTTGTTTTTCCACTTTATTCCTCTTTGATGAGCTTAATCAAGTTTTATACATGCTCATTTTACATTATATGATAGTCAAGGTGGACTGTACCCTAGCAAGCAAATGAAGGTGAATAAATTTTTGGTACTGATGAAACTAAACTGGTATATTCTTACTAACTAGTAATATATCAAATATGTAAATTTAGGAGATGCCATATCCTAAGGTGGTTATTAAAATTCTTTATGGCACATAATCATTGTGACTATCTTTTTTCTCTCCTTCCATTAATACATGATTAAGTTTTATGTGAAATTCACCTTACATAAGTCATATTTTACTCACCTGTGAGAACATAATTACACATTCAAAAGTGATACACACAATTTTGTTGTTCTTTTGAATATGCTTCATGAATTCACTTTGAAAATATTTTGGAAATTTCCCATTATTTTCCATCCTCCATTGTACATAACATTAGCATAAGAGCACATTCATTAATAAATATATTTTCAAGACAAAATGTATGCATAAAGTATAAACCAACTTCTCCTAAGCATGTTTTACTTCAAAAGTTACATCAAAAGTTTAATTTTCATAGGATAATTAAGTAAAGTAAACCTTCCAAGATAAAGAAACTCATATATATTTTAAATATGTTATGTATTTTGATTACTTTGTGAACTAGAATGATATATTGGATTATTGATGTAGAGGGCATAAGTAGACATTATATACTAAACATACAAAATGCAAAGATTCATTTCATAGTTTTATTTCAACTTAAAAAATAGTTTGTATCTTAACTCCCCCAAATATTAATGCCTTGACAGCATGGCATCAATATGTACTCACTTTGATAAAAGTGAAGGTAAGACAAGGAAAGAAGTAACAAAAATTTTTTCATTATTATGTGATCTTGCGATCTTAGAAATAAAGCCCTATGACAATTTCAGAAGAAAATATACATATTCATAATTATGGAGGAGATTTTTATTATATATAAGCCCTCTTTACTAAAGGAGAGAAGGAAAGAGTGTGAAATTTGACTCAGTTACAAAGATATCATTGGATGCATTTCATTATCTTTACAAAACTACAAGCATTCATATACTTAGTGTTTTCACATTGATAATAGTAGTAACATGCTGTTGAATGCATTTAATCCTAAAAAGCAACTGTGTGTTTGGATTTGTTGATTTTCAAGATAGTTTAACCTTTAAGTACAAAAGACAAACAACAACAACAAAGAATACTATAAACAAGCTGTGCTTACAAAATGCTTCAGATGGCCCGAAATGCATATTCTAGAGCCCCAATCTACACTTACAGAATCACAATCTTTGGGCATGGTCTGAAACTACATTCTAAATAAAGTCTTCAGCTAATTCTTATGAACATTTGGAATCTAAGGTTTGAAAAGTAATGTTTGCAGTTGTTGGTCTTGATCAATGAAATAAAAAAGTTACTTAAAGGGAGGTTTGAGATCTAACTGTGGAAAATGCTGCTACATTGTTAAAGTGTTCAAGGATATTTAAAACAAACAAAAAAGAGCAGTTTATACTCTAAAACCATGTCATGGGCATTGAGGACCACACATAATGACTATCTACTGATCGTCTACTACACCAACAAATTCCTCTTTTTTTCCCTTAGGTATTTAAAATTTATTTGATTTCTAAGTCTGACTTTGGCACTTATATCTCTTCAGATTTAGACAAAGGGTTGTAGATGTTTTGTCCAGTATTACATGTTCAGTTATTCATTGCCTCTTTCAGAATTTACAGGAATTTTACTATGTCTAATGACAGACATAGTCCATAAAGATTGACACAAACATCCAGGTACCATTATTACTCAAATTATTGCTTTGGAATCGATCATTTTTGTTTGTTTCACAATGTTGCATAGCTTTAAAAAAATTCACTTTTATATGGTCAATATCATATTTTTATATAAAGATTGCAATTTGAATACTACCTAGGGTTTGAAAATACCATATGAACTGGAATCTTAAAAATTACAGGTTTAATATTCAGTTTTTAAGATCAAAAATATATTGTAACCATTTTACTTCTAAATGTAAAAATAAATATCAACCTGTAGTTATATAAGACTAAATTGGTGAATTTACTGAAGGAATGTGCTTACTCTTTAAAATATTAAAGTAATTATACTGCTTAGTATTATGCTATATCATTATAATATATAGTATTAAGCTATTGTTTATGTCATCATTTTTTAAATTTCATTTGCCTTTCTGAGACATGATTCAAGGAATACAACTTGTTCTACAGGCTTTATAGTCCATCAAGTGTTTATTTTCTTTTCAATATGTGATTATTTTTATGTGCAGTAAAGCATGGGTTGTCAGCAAATATGTTCAAATGTATAATCTTTAAACCTTTTATGGAGAATTCTGCAAACAGCACATCTTTTCCTATATTTACGACTGACAGTCACTGGGAAGTTAAAATTATAGCTACAGTTGGAGGCCATGTTCTACTAAAAACTCAAAATAAATTCTGTCACAAGGTTGCCTGCTTCAGATTATCCCTTGTTATAAAAAGACTAACAAAATAGTTTTCACTCAACGTTTTATGATGTTAGCAGTTGAGCCACTGAGGTAAACTTTAAACCTATTAATGGAACAGAGACCAATGAAAGGAAAATTAAACAGTCCTGAAAAATTAGAAAATTGGAAAAGTTGTTAAATACTGCCTAACATAGCAACTGTTTTCCTTTAAGGCTTGTTCTCATTTTAACTTGACATTTCATTTTCTTTCTTACTACTGGGAGATCCTATACAAAATATTAAAATCATATCATAAATCCATCATAGAGAGAACATAAAATCATCTAGAGAAAACAAAGCACATTGCACATGATTAATATTTTATATTAGTTAATGATATATACATAAGATCTAGAGGAGAAAACCACTAGACCATTCAGGTATGACCTAAATCAAATCCCTTATGACTATACAGTGGAAGTGAGAAATAGATTTAGGGGACTAGATCTGATAGACAGAGTGCCTGATGAACTACAGATGGAGGTATGTAACATTGTACAGGAGACAGGGATCAAGACCATCCCCAAGAAAAAGAAATGCAAAAAAGCAAAATGGCTGTCTGAGAAGGCCTTATAAATAGCTATAAAAAGACTGGAAGCTAAAAGCAAAGGAGAAAAGGAAAGATACACCCATTTGAATGCAGAGTTCCAAAGAACAGAAAAGAGAGATAAGAAAGCCTTCCTCAGCGATCAATGCAAAGAAATGGAGGAAAACAATAAAATGGGAAAGACTAGAGATCTCTTCAAGAAAATTAGAGATACCAAGGGAACATTTCATGCAAAGATGGGCTCAATAAAGGACAGAAATGGTAGGGACCTAACAGAAGCAGAAGATATTAAGAAGAGATGGCAAGAATACACAGAAGAACTGTAAAAAAAAGATCTTCATGACCCAGATAATCACCATGGTGTGATCATTCACCTAGAGCCAGATATCCTGGAATGTGAAGTCAAGTGGGCCTTAGGAAGCATCACTACGAACAAAGTTAGTGGAGGTAATGGAATTCCAGTTGAGCTAATTCAAATTCTGAAAGGTGATGCTGTGAAAGTGTTGCACTCAATATGCCAGCAAATTTGGAAAACTCAGCAGTGGCCACAGGACTGGAAAAGGTCAGTTTTCATGCCAATCCCAAGGCAATGCCAAAGAATGCTCAAACTACCTCACAATTACACTCATTTCACATGCTAGTAAAGTAATGCTCAAAATTCTCCAAGTCAGGCTTCAGCAATATGTGAACCGTGAATTTCCTGGTGTTCAAGATGGTTTCAGAAAAGGCAGAGGAACCAGAGATCAAATTGCCAATATCTGCTGGGTCATCAAAAAAGCAAGAGAGTTCCAGAAAAACATCTATTTCTGCTTTATTGACTATGCCAAAGCCTTTGACTGTGTAGATCACAATAAACTGTGGAAAATTCTGAAAGAGATGGAATATCAGACCACCTGATGTGCCTCTTGAGAAATTTGTATGCAAGTCAGGAAGCAATAGTTAGAACCGGACATGGAACAACAGACTGCTTCCAAATAGGAAAAGGAGTACGTCAAGGCTGTATATTGTCACCATGCTTATTTAACTTATATGCAGAGTACATCATGAGAAACGCTGGGCTGGATGAAGCACAAGCTGGAATCAAGATTGCCAGGAGAAATGTCAATAACCTCAGATATGCAGATGACACCACCCTTATGGCAGAAAGTGAAGAAGAACTAAAGAGCCTCTTGATTAAAGTGAAAGAGGAGACTGAAAAAGTTGGCTTAAAGCTCAACATTCAGAAAACTAAGATCATGGCATCTGGTCCCATCACTTCATGAGAAATAGATGGGGAAACAGTGGAAACAGTGTCAGACTTTATTTTTCTGGGCTTCAAAATCACTGCAGGTGGTGACTGAAACCATGAAATTAAAAGACGCTTACTCCTTGGAAGGAAAGTTATGATCAACCTAGATAGCATATTCAAAAGCAGAGACATTACTTTGTCAACAAAGGTCCATCTAATCAAGGCTGTGGTTTTTCCAGTTGTCATGTATGGATGTGAGAGTTGGACTATAAAGAAAGCTGAGTGCCGAAGAATTGATGCTTTTGAACTGTGATTTTGGAGAAGACTCTTGAGAGTCCCTTGGACTGCAAGGAGATCCAACCAGTCCATCCTAAAGGAGATCAGTCCTGGGTGTTCATTAGAAAGACTGATGTTGAAGCTGAAACTCCAATACTTTGGCCACCTGATGTGAAGAGCTGACTCATTTGAAAAGACCCTGATGCTGGGAAAGATTGAGGGCAGGAGGAGAAGGGGACGACAGAGGATGAGATGGCTGGATGGCATCATTGACTCGATGGACATGGGTTTGGTTAGACTCTGGGAGTTAGTGATGGACAGGGAGGCCTGGTGTGCTGCGGTTCATGGGGTCACAAAGAGTCAGACACGACTGAGTGACTGAACTGAACTGAGCTGAACATAAGATCAAAAAAGATACATGGGAAAGGAATAATGTAAATAAAAAAGAAGATATATAGGAAAGGAATAATGTAAATAAACCATTCACCTAATTTAAAAAACATCTATGACAAGTTTCTGTTTAATAAAACATTATCTGTGTTAGTGACTTTACATGTTATTTTATCATTTTATCGTCAGTTGAAAGGAGAGAGTGCTGGTTTGGGCAAAACTGATAAAAGTGATCAGAAGGTACAAATTTTAGTTATAAAATAAGTCCTGGGAATGTCATGTACCACATCGTGACTAAGTAATAATGAATTGTATATTTGAAAGTTGTTGACAGAGTAGATCTTAAAAGTTCTCATCACAAGAAAAAGATTTGTCAAATGTGATAATGAATGTTAACTAGACATTGTGATAATCATTTTGTAGTTTATACAAATATTGAATCACTATGTTGTATACCTCAAACTAATATAATGTTATATGCCACCTATATCTCAAACTTTAAAAAAAATAAAACTTATAGATGTTATTTTTAGAAATGAATATAAACCTAATTCCCATATTTGACAAAATTATAACATAGACAAAACAGCAAAAACAAGCCCAAACTAACACTTGGGGAAAAAAAAAAAAAAAGATTTATCTAAGTAAAAATCTAGCAGAGGTAAACCAAGAATACTCACCCCAATACCAAGGTTCTGAGGTAGTTCACCATTAAAAAAGGAAGGAAGGAAGGAAGGGAAAAAGAAAGAAGAAAGAAATGGAGAGAAACAGGAATGGAGGAAGGGAGGAAGTGGGAGGGGAGGAGAGGAGATGGGGTTATTCTCAGGAAGTTTCATTAAGAAATTTCAAACTTTTTTGAATTCTAACATCTTCCCCCTCTACCCCTCTGCTCCTCCTCCCTCCCTCTCTCTCTCTTTCAACAGATTTTTACCACTAAAGCAGTTCAATATAACTAAATATAGCACTACAATGGTATTGATCATCATCATTTATAGATAACTGACCATTAAAGCAAACTGAGAGAGTGACACAAGAAAAATAAATAAATAAAGAAGGATACTATGGTAAAGATTCTGCCTATCATGCAGGAGACCAGTGTTTGATCCCTGGGTAGGGAATATTCCCTGGAGAAGGAAATATCAACCCACCCCAGTATTCTTGCCTGGTGAATTCCATGTATAGAAGAGCCTGGTAGGCTACAGTCACAGAGTTGTAAAGAGTCAGACACAGCTGAGCGACTATCACTCACTCATATAATGATAAAGAAGATAAAGACAACAAGATGATGTCACACTTGTCGCCACGTTTGCACCCAGTGTAGAAGCACCTAAACACATAAAGCAAATACTGACAGAAATAAAGGGAGAAACTGACAGAACTACAGTAATAGTAGGACACTTCAATACCCCATTGACATCAAAAAACAGATCCTCCAGACAGAAAATCAGCAAGGCAACAGAGATCTGAAGTGACACAATAGAACAGTTGGACTTAATTGATAAAGAGTCCACTACATCCAAAATAAGACGAAATACATCTTCTTTTTGAGTGTACATGGAACATACTCTAGGACAGACCATGTATTAGGATATGAAACAAATCTCAGTAGATTTAAGAGGACAGTTTATTTTAAGCATCTTTTCTGACAACAACATGGAAGTAGATATAAACCACAGAATCAGTAATGAGGGGGAAAAAATGATTGCATGGAGGCTAAACAGCATGCTACTAAAAAACCAATGGGTTAAAGATGAAATCAAAGAGGGAATTTAAAAATACTTCAGGACAAACAAAAATGGGAAAATAGCCATACAAAATCTATGGGATGCAGCAAAAGCAGTCCTAAGAGAGAAGTTTATAGCAATATAGGCCCTCATCAAAAACAAGAAAAATTCCAAATAAACAACCTAATATGCCACCTGAAATAATTTTAAAAAGAACAAACAAAATGTATGGTTAGCCTAAGGAAGGAAATATCAATAATAAAGATCAGAGAAGAAATGGAGATTTTTAAAAACAATTGAAATCAATTAGTAAAACCAAGAGCTAGGTTTCTGAAAACCAGCAATGTGAGAAATTAAAGAGGATAAATAACAACTGATACAGCATAAATTAAAAAAAAAATCATTAGGACATTATGAACAGTTATATGCCAACAAAATGTACAACCTAAAAGAAATGAACAAGTTCCTATAAACATGAAACCTGCCAAAAGCTAATCAAAAAGAAACAGAGAGTCTGAACAGACTAATTGCTTGAAGTGAAATAGACTCTGTATTTAAAAACAAACAAAAACCCCAAAAAACAACAACCAAAAAAAGTAAATAAAATAGGTTCTTGCAAACAAAAATCCAGAACCAGGTGGCTTCACTAGGCGATTGTATCAAACATAGAAATAACTTATACCTATCCTTCTCAAACTTTTCCAAAAAACTGAAGAGGAGGAAATGATCCCAAGCTCATTCTATGAACCTACTGCTACACTGATACTAAAGTCAAAGACACTACCAAAATAGAAAATTACAGACCACTATCTCTGAAAAACACAGATGCAAAAATCCTCAACAAAATATTAGCAAGTCAAATCTAACAATTCGTAAAAAGTAATACCATACGCCATGAGCAAGTTGGATTCATTTCAGGATCACAAGGGCGATTCAACATATGCAAACCAGATAAGGTGATATACCACATCAACAAAAGAAAAGATGAAAACCCACATAATCATCTCAATAGATGCAGGAAAGATATTGTAAAAAGATTCAGCATCCATTCATGATAAAAACTCTTACCAAAATGGGTAGAGAATAGACAGAATATATCTCAACATAATAAAAGCTACTTATAACAAGCCCACAGCCAACATATTACTAAACAGGAAAAATCTTCAAGCCTTCCTGTCAAATTCTGGAGCAACACAAGGATGCTCATTATGTTCTGTTCACTCCATCCTAAAGGAGATTAGTCCTGGGTGTTCATTGGAAGGACTGATGTTGAAGATGAAACTCCAATACTGTGGCCACCTGATGTGAAAAGCTGACTCGTTTGAAAAGACCCTAATGCTGGGAAAGATTGAGGGCAGGAGGAGAAGAGGATGACAGAGGATAAGGTGGTTGGATGGCATCACCGACTCAATGGAAATGAGTTTGGGTGAACTCCTGGAGTTGGTGATGGACAGGGAGACCTGGTGTGCCGCAGTCCATGGAGCACCAGAGTCGGACACGACTGAGTGACTGAACTGAACAACCTACTACTGGCAGTCCTAGCCACAGCAATCAGAGAAGGAAAGGAAATACAAGGTATCCAAATCAGAAAGGAAGAGGTAAAATTGCCATTATATTCAGGTTACATGATACTCTATCTAGAAAACCCTAAAGACTCTACACAAAAACTATTAGAACTTATAAACTAATCAGCAAATCAGCAGGATGCACAATATACAAAAATCTGTTGAATTTTTTAAACTGACAATAAAACATAAGTATAAAAACGTGTTTTAAAATTGAATCAAAGAAAAATAGAGAAAGAAAAATAATTAGGAATAAATCTGACCAAGGAAGTAAAAAAGTTATACCTGATGAGTTCTACAAAATAATGATAAAGGAATTCAAAGCTGTTTCAAGGAAATGGAAAGAACACTATTTCATGCTCTTGGATTCGAAGACTTAGTACTGTTAAAATGGCCATACTACCCAAAGCAATCTACATACTTAATGAGATCCCTTTCAGATTACCCATGACATTTTCCCCAGAACTAGAACAAATTATCCTAAATTTCAGGGAACCACAGAATGATGACTCAGAATTGCCAAAGCAATCCTGAGAAAAAAGAACAATACTAGATGCATAGCCCTTACAGACTTCAGACAATAGCCAAAGATTTAGTAATAAAAATAGCATGGTATTGGCAAAAAAAAAAAAAAAATATATATATATATATATATATATATACATATATATATATACATACATACATACATACATATAGGTCAATGGAACAGAATAGGGACACCAGAAACAAATCCATGCACCTATGGTCAAATAGAATTCAACAGAGGAGGCAAGAATACACAATGGAGAAAAGATGGTCTCTTTAGAAAGTGGTGATGGGAAAGTTGGACAACCACATGTATATACAAAAGGCTAGAACACTCTCACACCACACACAAACATAAACTCAAAATGGCATAAAGACTTAAATACAAAATATGACACACTAAAACTCATAAAAGAGAATATAGGCAAAACATTCTCTGACATAAACTATACCAGTATTTTCTTAGGTCAGTCTCCTAAGTCAATAAAAATAAAAGTAAAAATAAACAAACAAGACCTAATCAAACTTAAAAGTTTTGCACAGCAAAATAAGATGTAAAACAAAAAGACAACTTACAGGTTGGGAGAACATATTTGCAAAGGATGTAACTAACAAAGGCTTAATTTCTAAAATATACAAATAGCTCATACAACTCAATCACAAAATGGGCAAAAGACCTAAAAAGACATTTATCCAAAACAGACATACAGATGACCAGTAGTCACATGGAAAGATGCTCAACACTGCTCCTGAGGTACCACATCATACCAGTAAGAATGACCATTGTCAAAAAGTACACAAATAAATTCTAGGGAGAGTGTTGAGAAAAGGGAAGCCTCCTACACTATTGGTAGGACTCTAAATTGGTGTAGCCACTACAGGAAACACTATGGAGTTTCCTTTGACTTCTCTTGTGGCTCAGCTGGTAAAGAATCTGCCCACAATACAGGAGACCTGGGTTCAACCCCTGGGTTGGGAAGATCCTCTGGAGAAGGGAAAGGCTACCCACTCCAGTATTCTGAGAATTCCATAGACTATATAGTCCATGGGGTTGCAAAGAGTCGGACAAGACTGAGTGAATTTTGCTTACTCGCTTACTTATGGTGGTTCCTTAAAAAACAAACAAACAAAAAATGAACCGTAGAGCTACCATATGATCTAAAAATCCCATTCTTGGGCATAAATCAAGGAAACTCTAATTTGAAAGGATGCATGCACCTCAGTGTTCATAGCAGCACTAGTTAGAGTAGTCGAGACATGGAAACAGCCTAAATGTTCATTAACAGATGAATGGACAAAGATGTGATACACACACACACACACATATGTATGGGATTACTACTCAGCCATAGAAAGAATTAACTAATAAATATTGAAATAAGAATCAATTTTCTGTACACCTGAAACACTACATTATAAATCAACTACACTTCAATAAAATAAATAAAATCAAACTGGGGAAAGGAATAATTTGCAATAATGATACTCTACACTATCAAGACATCATGCATTTTCCCTGTGTGATTTTGATATTCTGATAAATAATAGATCAAATAAAATGTCACTAAAGAGTTATACATTTATACTGTGTTTCTGCCTTCTTTTCCCACCTTCTACAATATTATAGGTGAACAAAGAAATTATAACTCAGTGGTTAAGTGAATGAACTCTGGTGCTAGAATATGTAAATTCTAGCTCTACCCTCACCTGCCTCTCTTTTGGAGACCAAGTGGCTTAGTCTCTACTTCCTTCGTATTTACTTGTAAAATGTATATAAACACATATGTTCTTGGGCAGGTTGTTGTGAACATTAAATCAGAATGGCATCCCATTAATTATAAGTGCTTGTTAAAGTATTAGTTATCATGAAACAAATTAGAATTGCATATGGAGGATGGCTAAGAAGGACAGTGAATCTGCCTTTTATACACTTTTATGAGTCCAAGAAAGATACAGAATTTGAATCATTATTGACCTTCACTGTTGCTGCTGCTGCTGCTAAGTCGCTTCAGTCCTGTCCGACTCTGTGCGACCCCATAGACGGTAGCCCACCAGGCTTCCTCGTCCCTGGGATTCTCCAGGCAAGAACACTGAAGTGGGTTGCCATTTCCTTCTCCAATGCATGAAAGTGAAAAGTGAAGGTGAAGTCGCTCAGTCGTGTCTGACTCTAGCGACCCCATGGACTGCAGCCTACCAGGCTCCTCTGTCCGTGGGATTTTCCAGGCAAAAGTACTGGAGTGGGGTGCCATTGCCTTCTCCGTGACCTTCACTAGATTAAATTAAATAACATGTTAGATTCTACCTTAGAGTAAAGCATGACAGTTAAGAAAACACACTAACATTCAGTAAGTTATAACTGCCAAACAAAGACAGTATTTCAACACCAATAAAAAGGGCTCTGGCATTAGAATGCATGCACGCATGCTAAGTCACTTGAGTCATGTCCAATTCTTTGCAACCCTGTGAACTATATAGCCCAGCAAGCTCTTCTGTCTATGGGATTCTCCAGGCAAGAATACTGGAGTGGGTTGCGATGCCCTAATCCAGGGGATCATCCTGACCCGGGGATCAAACCCCCTATCTCCTGCAGCTCCTGCACTGCAGGTGGATTCTTTAACACTGAACCACCAGGGAAAGCCTGGCATTAGAATAACTGAGTTCATATTATATTCTTCTACTGACTAGATGTGTTATCTTAAGCTAGTAATACTATTGTCCAAGTTTCTACACTTATAAAAAGGAAACAAATTGGAACTTAACTCATAGATCTGTTGTGAGTTAATCTGTGTAAAACAAGTACAAAAAAAAACTGAGATGCAGTGAATGTGCAATGAAAGAAATATTCTATTGAAAGTGTTATTGTTATAAGTAGTTGTAAATAATTTCATATTATTTCATGTCTTCTTCAAAACCATTTCCCAGTAATAGTGTGAGGTAGTTACTGAACCATCCAACAGATGAAAAAAAACTATATATATATATATGGTTTAGAAAGCTATAACTGATTCAACTGGAATTTGAACTTGAGCCTACTTGGTCCCCAAAATATCCTCCTTCCAGCACATCTGCAAGTTTTGTTTTGGATGCTGGAGACTCTTTCAAGGCATCAGGGAGATCAAAATATTTCTATAAAATGTTACCTTTCTTTTACACTTTCATTACCTCTTGAGTGTACTATGGAGTTTTTCAGACTGCAACATATGTGATATTGCAACAGATTGAAAACATAAAGAGATATGTGAAAATGAATTAGCCTCTATTAAGTCAGACATTGTTGGCTTAAAGCTCAACATTTAGAAAACAAAGATCATGGCATCCGGTCCCATTACTTCATGGGAAATAGATGGGGAAACAGTGGAAACACTGTCAGACTTTATTTTTTGGGGCTCCAAAATTACAGCAGATGGTGACTGCAGCCATGAAATTAAAAGACGCTTACTCCTTGGAAGGAAAGTTATGACCGACCTAGACAGCATATTGAAAAGCAGAGACATTACTTTGCAAACAAAGGTCCATCTAGTCAAGGCTATGGTTTTTCCAGTGGTCATGCATGGATGTGAGAGTTGGACTGTGAAGAAGGCTGAGCACCGAAGAATTGATGCTTTTGAACTGTGGTGTTGGAGAAGACTCTTGAGAGTCCCTTGGACTGCAAGGAGATCCAACCAGTCCATTCTGAAGGAGATCAGCCCTGGGATTTCTTTGGAAGGAATGATGCTAAAGCTGAAACTCCAGTACTTTGGCCACCTCATGAGAAGAGTTGACTCATTGGAAAAGACTGATGCTGGGAGGGATTGAGGGCAAGAGGAGAAGGGGATGACAGAGGATGAGATGGCTAGATGGCATCACTGACTTGATGGATGTGAGTCTGAGTGAACCTCGGGAGTTGGTGATGGACAGGGAGGCCTGGAGTGCTGCGATTCACGAGGTCACAAAGAGTCGGACATGACTGAGCGACTGAACTGAACTGAACTGAACTGAAGTCAGACATTTAAGAAATATGCTAAAATATGAACAATGCCACTCTTTTTACTCTTCTTTGGTTTTTGAAAGTATAGTTATTTTTCATAAAATCAGTGACAACCTAATATGCAATGAATTATTTTATATAAGAAAATTAAATATTTTATAATTTCTTGCTGTTAATTTCTTATATGGAAAATATTGATAGATATAATCTATGTGAATAATAGCATTGAGGTATCAATAAATTAAGACTGGATGAGAACAAAATGTTTGAGAACCACGGTATCTGCCATTTAGCAAGTGTAATAGATATTTCAATTAATTCTTCCAATTATATATTTCTTCCCAAAAGAAAAAAAATATCAACATTGCTAATTCACATACCTTGGTTGAAGACTCTAATTATCACACAATTTAATAGTCATTACCTAAGACTGGGTCCAAGACAGGTACCTGAATCAAGCTGGCAAAACATACTATCTCCCGGGAATCTAGAATGTAGACTCTGATTGATGAAGTATATTAGGTGACTGCAGGTACTTACGGTGAAAATTGGCCTAGTATGTGATCTAACATCAGTGGTGTGGTGAACCAAAGTGACCCACGAGTACCAAAATTATGCAGAAGTGAAATTACTAATAGCATGACTAAGCAAGAGAAAAAGGGCTTCCCTGGTGGCTCAGCTGGTAAAGAATCGGCCTACAATGCAGGAGACCTGGGCTCCATCACTGGGTTGGGAAGAACCCCTGGAGAAGCGAAAGGCTACCCCTCCAGTATTCTGGCCTGGAGAATTCCAGGGACTGTATAGTCCATGGGTCACAAACAGTCTGACACGACTGAGCGACTTTCACTTTCACAAGCCAAAAAAGCTAGCTGGCATAAAGGATCAAAATCATGGAGAGGTCATGGAGAGAGAAACAGAGACAAGAGGCAATCATTACAGCTGCCAAACAGGAAGACGCAACCTTGATTGCTAACACGCAGTTCCAGTCTCCATGGACCCGTTAAACTTTATTTTCTGATTTAGGATGTTTTTAAGAGTGGCTTTGTTTCCTTGCAGCCAGTCTTTCTATTTTAGATATTTGCAATAGTTTGAAACTGTATCCATTTCTGTAATACATTTCATTGAATACAACACACATGTAGCATGGCATATACACTTTAAAATACATATTAATGATGTTTACAAAGTAAAAGCATTTTTGTAGTCACCACCTAGCTAAAAAATTAGAACATTTTTAATGTCACCAATGGCTTGCACATGCCCCCTTATCATCGATTCCCTACCAAAAAGTAATCTTTAACTTTAATCTGAATAGATTTCCTTGGCTGCATATGAACTTGAAATAATTTAATGGTCTAAGATGCTAACTTTTGTGTGAGACTTCTTTTACTTAAATATATATATATATATATATATATATATATATGTTTTATATCTATATATATATGGTTCTTTCACTTCATAATGTATAGCAGTAGTTCAATCATTTCAATGGTATACAGTATTACTGTGATATACTATAAATATATATATATATGCCAATCTTTAAAAGACTCTGATGCTGGGAGGGAATGGGGGCAAGAGGAGAAGGGGATGACAGAGGATGAGATGGCTGGATGGCATCACTGACTCGATAGACATGAGTCTGAGTGAACTCTGGGAGTTGGTGATGGACAGGGAGGCCTGGCGTGCTGCGATTCATGGGGTCGCAAAGAGTCAGACACGACTGAGTGACTGATCTGATCTGATCTGATTAATGCACTTTGTGCTGCTTCTATATGAAGACTATAGTGAATGCATTATAAACATACATGTCTCATCTTTATATATAAACCCTATTGGTTTTGTTTCTGGAGAAACAATAAGGGAATATTTTTATTATGTTACCAGTAAATATGCTTAAATACTCTATCTGATAAAATAAATCTCTCATCTCTCTAGTTTGCTATGGATTTTACCATGAATTAATATTAAATTTTATTTAATTTTTATCTATTGAAAAAAACATAATATTTTTTCTCATATAATCTATAAAAATATTGCCATGAATTGAGTTTCAAATTTAACCAACCATGTTTATCTGAAACAAACTCAATCTTGCTATTTTTATATGTCATTTGATTCAATTTGATACTAGTTTTAGAATTTTGGCATTCACATTTAAAGAAGAAATTGGCTTATGTTTTCCTTTTGTTGTAATATAATTGACATGCGGCCTCAATAAACCATTCTTATTTTTCTATTCTCTAGGGAAATTTATCTAACAGTGTTGCTATTAAAAATTTCAATATTTGGAAGGATTCACAACTGTTGCCAACAGGCCTAGAAGTTTCTTATAGGAAGATTTTAATGATATCTGTTGTTTTTACAAACTTCAAACTTTAAATTTTATATTGGGGTATAGCCAATTAGCAATTTTGTGGCAGTTTCAGGTAAACAGTGAAGGAACTCAGCCATACATATACATGTATCCATTCTCCCCCAAACCCTCCATCCCATAGTATTAAAAATATCTCTAAGATTAAAAAAAAAAGTTACTGTGATTTTAACATGCACACATAAAACATAGATTTTAATAAAAAATGAATGTGAGACAACAGACTGTCCAAAAACCCTTGCTCTATTCCCCAGAAGAAAATTACTTGTGATATCATATATATATATATGAGTACCATCTAAGAGTCTTTGAAAGATAAATTGCTGTATCAATTTTCATTTACTGCTGTAACAAATTATCACACACTTGATGGCTTAAAACACCACATGATTACTATTTAACAGTTCTGGAGATATGGAGCCCAAAGTTAGTCTTATCAGCTAAAATCAATTTATTGGCAGAGCTATATTCATCCTGGAAACTGGGGAAAATCTTCTCCCTTGCTCTTTCCAGCTGCTAGAAGCTGCCTGAATTCCTTGGCTTGTGGCATCTTCCTCCATCTCAAGACTCATTGACCAACCTCTGCTTCTAGTCTCACGTCTTCTGACTTTGATCTGTCTTACATGGACCTGTATGACTAAATCAATCCCAACTGAATATTACAGGATATTCTCCCCATTTTAAGATTCTTAAACACATTTCTATTGGAGAAGGAAATGGCAACCCACTCCAGTATTCTTGCCTGGAGAATCCCAGGGACAGGGGAGCCTGGTGGGCTGCCATCTATGGGGTCACACAGAGTTGGACATGACTGAAGCGACTTAGTAGCAGCAGCAAACACATTTCTAAAGTCTTATATGCTATATGGGCTTCCCTGGTGGCTCAGATGGTAAAGAATCTGCCTGCAATGTGGTAGACCTGCGTTCTAAACCTGGGTCAGGAAGATCCCCTGGAGAAGGGAATGGCAACCCACTCCAGTATTCTTGCCTGGAGAATCCCATGGACAAAAGAAGGGAAGCTGCAGTCCACGGGGTCACAAAAAGTTGGATACGACTGAGAGAGTAACATATACAGACACACACACACACACACACACACACACACACACACACTCAATATAGTAATGTGTTTACACATGCAGGGGTTTAGAACGTGGACATCTTTGAAAAACACTATTCAGCTTCCAATGATGAACTTGTTAAATACATAAATGTTCAGAGGCTAAGCTCAGTTCAAAGGGAGTTGCCTCACTAAGAAATGACCATTTTGACATTACACAGAAAATGTCACCATCTCACATTAATCAAACTCAGCATAGCGTTAGTCCAGAGCACTGATTTATGTACTTAAAAAATTGTATAAATTACAATACTTTTTTTTCCAGTATAACTACTACAGTCATTTCTTAGAGATGTATCTATACAAAACCAGTTTAAAAATCATAGTTTCTGAGAAAGTCTGGAATCAGATAAAGATTTAATTACATGAGAGAAAGCTTTATTATTAATGGAAAAACAGTGAACCATCTATTTTCACAAAAGTAGAGAGTATCTTTAATAAGACCACAATGCATGCTAAGTCACTTCACTCATGCCTGACTCCTTGCGACCCCATGGACTGTAGTCTGCCAGGCTCCTCTGTACATGGGATTCTCCAGGCAAGAATACTGGAGTGTGTTGCCGTGCCATCCACCAGGGGATCTTTCTGACCCAAGGATAGAATCTGTGTCTCTTATATCTCCTGCATTGGCTGGCAGGTTCTTTACCACTAGTGCCACCTGTGAAGCCCAAGACCACAATATCCAAGCTTACAGAAGATTCTTTCTGCCTCCTAAATGTCTAACGTGGTCACTAGCAGACATTGCCTTTGAAATCTGCTCTCTGCATCATTCTCTTACCAATTCCTCTTTTAAATCATAGTCTTCAATATGTTAGTGCCTACAAGGCCATGAACCCTTCTATCTCATTAAAGTGACAGTCCAGTTTCATTATGAGATGTGTGATTTTTATAGTTTCCCTTTGTTATGGGATTCCCTGGTAGCTCAGTTAGTAAAGAATCCACCTGCAATGTGGGAGACCGGGGTTCGATCCCTGGTTTGGGAAGCTCCCTTGGGGAAGCTACCTACTTCAGTATTCTGACCTGGAGAATTCCATGGACTGTATAGTCCATGGAGTCACAAAAAGTTAGACATGACTGAATGACTTTCACTTTCTTTTCACTATCCTTTATAATGGCAATATAATTTATTTCTATTTTTTTTTTCACAATTCTTCGCTGGAATGACAGAGGAATCGGGGTGGATCTGAAGGATAGGAGGGAACTTTCCTGAATCAAAGATACAGGATCAGGAGTATAATCCCAATTTATGAAGAACAGTCATAAAAACTAAAGACATCCAATCTGAATTGGCATGGGTTTAAGTCAATGTTATACATACAAATGAAAAATTATTTACATACACTGAAAAATATAATTCTAAAACTCAGAATAAGGAAGAATTCACAAAACAACTTATTCAAGTTTCCCTCATGGAAAATGAAATTCCCTGTATTATGTTCCCTCTAACACTGGCTGGCTTATATTTGGCAGAAGGATGATAGAGAAGATTCTAGCATCAGACTTGTGTGAGCTTCATATAACCTTTGAATTTCTCCCAAAGCTCAAATGCTTTGTTTTCAGACTAGAAATATCAGCTTCAGAAAAGGCAAAGCTCCAGCCTGGGTAGATCTGATCTCCTTATTGTATTTAAACTTGCTTTCTACTATAATTGACTTACACATTCACCAAGAGAATGGGATGTAATTATACATTTCATTTTTAAAAGGGTTTCCTAGGTGCAAAGTAGGAGAGAGGGACTCTTAGTAAGAGGGGAGAAAGAAAATGAATTACCACAGGTGAAATGCCTTAAAGGGCACTGCTCTGCTAACACTTTATTTGGCTGTTTCCAGCTGACTGCTCTCTCAGTTCTAGCACTTTGTGGGAAATGAGCATGAGTTAAAAATTCACAATTCGGTAGATATCAGAAAGTATAAGTGAAAGTGTTAGTTGCTTAAGAATACTGGAGTGGATAGCCATTCCCTTTTCCAAAGGATCTTCTCAGCCTAGGGTTCAAATGTATCACCTACATTGCAGGCAGATTCTTTACCATCTGAACCACCCTAGTTCTAGCACTTTGTGGGAAATCAGGATGAGCAGAAAATGCACACTTGAGTAGTTATCACAGAGTATAATCTGCAAAATAAAAGCTAGATTTAATTTGTACATTTGAGATAATAGTCAATAAAGGAGAATTAACTCTAACCAAAAGTTAGAAGATACAGCCTGACTCATTTTAGACACTGCTAAAAATAATCATAGAACTATAAGTCTACTTACTTAGAGATACAAGGGACAAGAGTAGCTTTAGAGTCTTGTAGTTAGTATTAGTTTGGGCTTCCCAGATGGCGCTAGTGGTAAAGAACCACCCTGCTCATGCAGGAGACATAAGAGATGTGGGTTCGATCCTTAAGTCTGGAGGATCCCCTGGAGGAGGGCATGGCAACCCACTCCAGTATTCTTGCCTGGAGAATCCCATGGACAGAGGAACCTGATGGGCTATAGTCCACGGGTCACAAAGAATTGGACACAATCGAAGCTACTCTGTACACACACATGAAGTTAACATTAGTTTACCCTTAGTAAGGAAATACAATGCCGTGATATACAGTATCACTACTTTCTGGTGTATTTCCATAGTAAATAATAATAACATTTAAATGTACTTTCTAAGGATTTAAAGTGGTTGAAAACAAACATCTGTGAAGGGCACATTCTTTGTAATGCTATTATCCTTAACAATTGTCTATTCAGTTCACTTCAGTCACTCAGTCCTATCTGAATCTTTGCAACCCCATGAATCACAGCACACCAGGCCTCCCTGTCCATCACCATCTCCCAGAGTTCACTCAGACTCACATCCATCGAGTCGGTGATGCCATCTAGCCATCTCATCCTCTGTCACCCCCTTCTCCTCTTGCCCCCAATCCCTGCCAGCATCAGAGTCTTTTCCAATGAGTCAACTCTTCGCATGAGGTGGCCAAAGTACTGGAGTTTCAGCTTTAGCATCATTCCTTCCAAAGAACACCCAGGGCTGAGCTCCTTCAGAATGGACTGGTTGGATCTCCTTTCAGTCCAAGGGACTCTCAAGAGTCTTCTCCAACACCACAGCTCAAAAGCATCAATTCTTTGGCGCTCAGCTTCCTTCACAGTCCAACTCTCACATCCATACATGACCACTGGAAAAACCATAGCCTTGACTAGACGGACCTTTGTTGGCAAAGTAATATCTCTGCTTTTCAATATGCCTTCTAGGTTGGTCATAACTTTTCTTCCAAGGAGTAAGCATCTTTTAATTTCATGGCTGCAGTCACGATCTTAAATTCCTAACAGAGTTGGCCATCTGAGCTAGGATATTGTCTGAAATGATCTATGACCTCCATGCATCTTGTCTCCTGGTATTTATGTACCTGTGTATTTCCTTCTGACACTGAGCAGGGTCAAACTGTATAAATAGTAAAGATATTGTAGAAATTATGGAACGTGACTTTCAAGAAAGCTTCTACCTTGTGTTCTCTTGCATTATCCACTCCAGAGCAGGTCAACTACTGCATCATGCCAACACTCATGCAAAAGTTCAGACAGGAAGAAACTGTGGCCTCCAGCCAAGCACTAGCAGGGTGTAGATAAGCATCTTTCAGACACAGTCAAGATTTCAGAAGATGGTCGTCCCTGCCAGCATTTCTTGAAGGCGACCTCATCGGAGAATCTGAGCCAAACCACATAATTTAGTTGCTCTTGATTTTTCGACACACAAAATTTACGTGGGGTATTAAGTATTGATATGTATTGTTATTTAAGCTGTTAATGTTTGGAGTTATTTGTTTTTAGCAATTTGAATTTGATAACATAATTTTTGTAAATATTCATGTAAATTATGGTAATCAGTTTATGGAGTTAGTACCTTAGTGAGAAAATTCTTCCCTGAATAGCCCTTGCAAGAATCCACACTATTCCTAGATACCACAAATGACTGAATCTCACACAAGTACTTTAAAGAGTTTAACTATATATCTTGAGCCACACAGACTGACATAATTTAATAGTGATTATTTAAAAGTATCCTTAGTTTATAAGCAAAGACAGAGTAAAGGAACAAAGTAAGTGATTAAATAGTTAATCCCACTAGGGGATTGTAAGTAAAAAAATACAAGAGACCCATGGAAGTTAATGATTACTCCAGAAAGCACATTTACTTAACCATGAAACCAAGCAGGCTTGCTTAGCAACAAAATCCTGCAAAAGAAGAATGAGACATGCCCCTAACAACTGAACAATGGTAGCATGAGACCCACATCCTGCCCAGTGAGCTCAGTAAGTTAATGATCCCTAGGATATGCTCTCTGCATAATAATTTATGGAAAGGTGCTCACTGTATAGAGACCTGAAGTAATTTTTACAGTTCTAGCTTGACCATAAAGGGAAAAAAAAAAAAAACTCCCCTGCTTAACCTGGAGGAGGAGCTGATGCTAGAAGCATGACATCTACTCAAGAATGAAGAAGAAAGAGGTCTTTCCCCCCTTCCCACTTTTCCTTTGATTATAAAACTGTAGCCCACTAAGTTCTCAGAGTGGGGCACCCTCTCCTCCACCTGCTTGCAACCTTCACAAGCATGGTATTCTAATAAATCACTTCTTAGCTATCACTTTGCCTCTTGCTGAATTCTTTCTGTGCTGAGACATAAAGGACCAGCATTCCTTGGAGCCCCCAGAAACACCACCTAGCAATTTCACCCGTACACTCACACATGCTCGTGCACGTGCACACACACACACACACACACACAACACATATTATTTCAGTCTCACATTACAAGTTCATGGAAAAATGAGCAAGAGGACAAATGTAAAGAAACTTGTTTAGCTGCAAAGTCATGTCCAATTCTTTTGGGAACCCATGGACTGTAACCCACCATGTTCCTCTGCCTATGGGACTTCCCAGGCAAAAATGCTAGAGTAGGTTGCTGGAGTGGGTTGCCATTTCCTTCTCCAGGGGATCTTCACAACCCAGGCATCACAACTATGTCTTCTGCATTGGCAGGCAGATTCTTTACCACTGAGCCACCAGGGAAGCCCAACCCAAAGGAACTTCAGTCTTGCTTATTCTTAGTTAGAAAACAGAAAATATTCATGACAAAGAATTCCCCTGCAATGTGGAAGGCCTGGGTTCGATCCCCAGTTGTGAAGATCCCTTGGAGAAGGGAAAGGCTTCCCACTACAATACTCTGGCCTGGAGAATTCCATGGACTTTATAGCCCATGGGGTTGCAAAGAGTTTGATGACTGAGCGACTTTCACTTTGTTGAAGTTATAATTCTTCAACACATGCTTGGCTGAGTTCTGTTTCAGGGAGTTTATAATGTTGAAATTTAGTAAGGAATGAGTTGTAGTTAAAACACATATTTAGCCTCTTTGTACTTTTAATTCATTATTTCAGAGTGAAAACCTCTACAATAAGGGTGAGAGGTGAAAAAATATTCTCTTATTTTACAGCAGAAACTAGAATCATGAAGATTTTCAGTTAGTGTTGTATAACTATTATTTTAAATTTCTTGTAGTTTTAAAAATGATTTTGAAATAGAGCACTTGTACTGATTATGGGGAAAGATTTATCTTTATTTTTATAAAAAGAGAAATGCAAGGAATCTCTAATTAATAATCATCCTAAAACATATTAATACAAAATTCAGAAATCACTAAAGAAAATCCACTGATATGTTCAAATTAGATCTATTTAATTTTTACTAAAAAAAAAATTTACTAACCTCTTTTTTGACGTGAAAGAATAATAGATCTCAATGTATGCACATAAAATTATAAATTAGTAACTAATATATAACTATTAAACAAAACTGGTTTTATATGAATATAGGTAATAAGTTTAAGACATTTTAATAAGTTAAGTATATTTGATATGTTTATTATTCTAATTACCTATTTAATATGAAAAATAGATTTATTAAAAATGACATAGTATTAAGAAGAATTACAAAATATTAGGTCTCTACGATTAAGTACATGGCTTGTTGTTACGTGGCTAAGTAGTATCTGAATCTGACTCTTTGTGACCCCATGGACTATATAGCCTCCAGGCTCCTCTGACTATAGGATTTCCTAGGCAAGAATACTGGAGTGGGTTGCCATTCCCTTCTCCAGGGGATCTTCCTAACCCAGGCATCAAACCTGAGTCTCCTGCTGGCAGGTAGATTCTTTACTACTGAGCTACCTGGGAAGCTTGTCCACACCCACAAAAATGGAGGTAAGGAATTCAATGTGTATAACTTAAGTTTTTTAATTATTAAAACACAAATGTTTAGATTCTCATATGGCAACTTATTTTTTATACTTACTATGGAGATATTGTCCATTATTAGAGAAAATTAAGAAACCATATATGCATTGTCAGCTGTAAAATTTTTTGGAATTTTTTTTGTGTGTGTGCTGTACATTTTCAAAATGAATTCCCATTTATTTTCACAACTGTTCATACAAACACTTGGGAGCCAGAAAGTCAGTAACATTTGACCTCTGAATATTTCTATCTTCTCTCAGACTTGCCCAATACCAGTAAACACCAAAAAGCAATTTATCACTATGTCACACTTGCCTGAAGAATTTCTTAGGGGCTCAAGAAGAATGATGAGGTTAGTCTTTTAGCCCTGAAAGTTCCTGAAGGTGAATTTTTCTTTTTGATGTGTACAGATAATTCTGTCTTTGTTGAAGATTTGCCTCGGGATCTTTCTTCTCATTAACAACATTTAGGCTTTAGTTAGCCCACTTAATATCTTCATTTTAATGGACACTTAGGTCAGTTTGTCCATTTACAAATCATTCTTTGCAGTAGATATTTCGTCTTCAGTCTAGAATGTGTTCACTTTCAGAGTAGAGGCATGCCAGTTGAACTTGTGGGAAACATATAACAGAAGTGGCAATGGGAGAATAAAAAGGAGATTCTCCTGGAGAAGGAATTTCATTTGCAATGGATAGATTTTTCACAGAATATCATGCAAACTCATACCCACTCCCCCACAATTAAAAAAAAAAAAAAAAGGTGTGTTTGCAGGGAATCTAAAGGAAATTTCTTGGGAAAAGAAGGCATAAATGCTGAACTTGATCTTCTTAAGGTCATGATTTTTATAAGAAAGTAGGTGGCTTCTCGGGTAGTGCCAGTGGTAAAGAATCCATCTGCCAATGCAGTAAAATAAGAAACACAGGTTCGATCCCTGGGTGGGGAAGATGCCCTGGAGGAGGGTATGGCAACCCACTCCAGTATTTTTGCCTGGAGAATCCCATAGACAGAGGAGCCTGGCGGGTTACAGTCCATAGGGTCGCAAAAGTCTGACACGACTGAAGCGACTGAGCAGCACCAGCAGCAGGTGGCGCTAGTGGTAAAGAACCTGCCTGCCAATGCAGAAGCCACAGGTTGAGCTCCTGGGTTGGGAAGATGCCCTGGAGAAGGAAATGGCTGCTGCTACTGCTAAGTCACTCCAGTCGTGTCCGACTCTGTGCGACCCCATAGACGGCAGCCCACCAGGCTCCCCCGTCCCTGGGATTCTACAGGCAAGAACACTGGAGTGGTTGCCATTGCCTTCTCCAATGCATGAAAGTGAAAAGTGAAAAGTGAAAGGGAAGTCGCTCAGTCATGTGTGACTCTTAGCGACCCCATGGACTGCAGCCCACCAGGCTCCCCGGTCCATGTGATTTTCCAGGAAGAGTACTGGAGTGGGGTGCCATTGCCTTCTCCTAAGGAAATAGCAATCCATTCCAATATTCTTGCCGGGAGAATCTCACGGACATAGGAGCCGGGCAGGCTACGGTGCATAGGGTTGCAAAGAGTTGGACACGACTGAGCGACTTAGCACACATTATCTAAGAAAAATATTACATATATTTGAATTTCTTTCTGCTCTAAAACTGTGAATGTGAAGACGCCCAAGATTTTAAATGACAGAGTTCTAAACATCCAGCAGTTCCAAACCATCTGGTAATTACATTCCTGGGCACTGATCCCAGAGAAATGCAACTTATGTTCACACAACTAAATACCGGTAAACACATGTTGTTAGCAGGGATGCTTGTCATAGACTAGAACTGGAAAACAACACAGATTTCTTTAAATGGGTGAATTGTTACACCACCTGTCATACATCTATAGCATGGAAAACTATTCAGTTAAAAGGACAGGATGTTGATAAACACAACACTTGCATGGATCTCCAGGAAACTAAGCTGAATGAAAAAAGCCAATCCCCAAAGTCATACAGTATATGATTCCACTCATATACCATTACCAAATTAAAAATAGAGAGATGGAGAACAGACTTGTCACAGATTAGGGAGACGGGTTGTAATGGATGAGACAGAGGCAGAGTTGTTTCACTAAGAACTATTAATAAAAAAAATAGGAGAATATTTTCATGACTTTAGGGTATGCAGAATCTTTTTAAACATAACACATCCAAGTTATTTGTAAGAAATATATTAAACAAAATACATTAAAATTAAGAAACAGACGATGTCATTTAAAAAACACCAATAAGAGAAAGACTTCCAGTGTGGAGGAATATTTGCCATGTAGTATGTGATAAATTATTTCTATATAAAGAGTTGCTACAAAATAAATAAAAAGTTACTATGAAAAAAGAAATGGGCAGAAACAGAATGTATTCACAAGAGAGCATATCCAAATGACCAATGAGTATTAAATGATGATTAAATTATATGCATTATGATAAAGTAATTTCACTCACATTTATGCATCTAACAAAAATGAGTAAGTATATTCACCCAAAGATACATACACATGATAAGTGCAATATGAGTCATAAAATTCTAAACTCAAAATAACATAAATTTCTTTTGTGCTTAAATAATAAAATGTTTATATAATTAAGTTTTTGCTAATATTATAGAGCAAAAACTACAAAATAATTACAACTATATATACTATCATGAATAAATCACTCAAAAAGAACATACAAGGAAAAAAAGTTACATGGAATACATAATAATCAATTATATTTCTACAAATTTTAAAATATGGTAAATTAGGTCATGGAACTAAAAGATAAGAACTAGTTATTTTGAAGAGGGTGGGCAGTGCTTAGAAGGAGCAGAACATTATTTTGGAATTTTGATGCAATTCTTTTTTGTTTATTTCAATCTGTGTGAAGGGAACAGGACTGAGTTTATACCCAATTAAAATTCATTGAGCTGAGTACTTAAGATTTTTGCTCTTTTCTCTCTCTCTCAATTACTGTTGCTATTGTAAAATAAAATTATATATATAATTTAATATATATTAAATAATGTAATATTTAATTATATTAAATAAATAACATATATTTAATTTAATATAAAGTGTGATATCTATATATAAATTTTAAAATAAAATGCTATTTTTCTGTGCTTTCTTTTCTATACGAACTTTAGTGTCAGAAAACATACAAAAGGAATAGCACTAAATTTATAGACTCCAGAATTGTTTTTATCCTTGTTATTCTATATAATAGCATCCAGAAATATGCTATATATTTGTATTCATTCATTATTTAATCCCTTCTGAAAAGATTTTTGGATTTTCTTTTCTTTTTAATGTCATGCACATTTTTCATGAGATGACTTTAATTTTACATGTATATCAATCACTGTTGCTATTGTAAGGAAAAATGTTTCAATTTTTCACATTTTCTAATTGATTAATAATAAAATGTAGGAAATATATTTCCAATTTCAGAATATATTCTATAAAACCAATCAAGGAGTATATAAATGCAGGGTTTTATACAGATTCACCCTAGAGCTGCTAACTGAAAATTTAGGGAAAATGATAGCTAATAAATGGTTGCTTAAATACAATGGGTACAGCCTATTTTATGAGCCAATAAAAATGATGTGATGTATGAACATTTAATTATGTGGAAAATGAGGAGAAATCATTGCTACATGAAATAGCATGTTATAAATGTTATGTGTGGGGTGAGTCAAATTACATCATTGAACAAAATCTGAATGGACACATACTAATTATTGACAATAGTAGTATATTACTGTTGTGATTATGATACTATTATTTAATTCCTTTTACCTGTTCTCCTGAGTTTAAAAATATACACTTTAGTACAGGGGTCCCTTTGGGGATCAGTTCCAGGTTACCTCTCAGATACCAAATTCATCAGATGCTCAAGTCTCTTACATAAAACAGTGTTTTTGTGTATAACCTATCCACACCCTCCTGACTACTTTAAATCGTCTCTGGATAACTTATAATAACTACTACAATGTAAATACTGTGTAAATGGTCACCAGAGTACAACTAATTCAAGTTTTGTTTTTTGGAGCCTTCTGGAAAGCTGTTTTTCCAAATATTTTCCAGCTGTGGTTGGTTGAATCTGAGGATTCAGAACTCATAGATTCAAAGGGCCAACTATACTGATTTTACAGGCAATTAGTTTTTAGTGCAAGTATGCCTTTTCCCCCTCTGAGAATAATACATTCATTAAATATCAGTAAAATCTTCCAAAAATTTCATCTGAGTAAGTGGAGGAATCAAAACAAACTCTCAAAGCAGGTTAAAAGTCCTGACTTGGTATTTATGAACCTGCAACTTCGGAAATTGACTTAACTCCTGAAGACAATTTCCTCTATAAAATTTATAAAATAATTTTATATGATTTGCTGAGTATACTATTATTTCATCTTAAATAAATGATAGTTATATGATTACTGTTATTATTATTAATACCCTGGAGAAACCCTTGGGCATTATATTTTGATTCACGGTTGATCATTTTCTCTAATTAAAATCAACACATCATATTTCTAAAAGTGGAAATTTTACTTTGTTCTTATATAATTACTTTTTCAACTGTTTATCATTTAAGAAAGAAGAAATTTATACACTTAGAATAAAAAATACATAATTATGCAATTTTATTTTTGTTAATCATTTCAGTTCATTCATTTCAAGAAATCTTTCTTCATCTTAACTTGAGCCAAACTAATAATCCTTCAAATTATCTACTTATATTTGAATCCCTTACATTAATTGTATCAGAAGCAAAGTAAGCTTCTGAGATAAGTGTTAAATCTGTTGTGGTTAATTTCAAGTTTCAGTAAATCTGGACTTCTCATTGAATTTTGAGCAAATAACTATTCATGTATGAAGAAGTAAGTGTTTGATATATAATCAACATTTTAAAAATTCATATAAAAAGCATTACAATATTCATGAAACCTAAACTCAGAATATTTTGTCTGATATAATTTAAAATAGTAGATGCAGATAATTTATAAATAAAGTGTTAGACTCAAGAAATCTGTTTTGACATTTTCTGTAGCTAATATTATGGCATTTTGTAAAATAAATAGTAACTGGCCATTATCACTCAATCATTGAATAAGTATTTTTTTTTAAATATGGTGTTTAAAGCATAAAATAATTGATGTCTGCATTCCAGTATCTCAACCAAAAGACAAATAAATAGTGTGATTTTAAATAATTAGTCTCTGTCTCAAAATAATATCATGATACTTTAATTTTTAACACATATATCATTGCCTTGAAACACGAATAGTTCATTCATCATAGCATTGATTCATTTCTAGTCCTTATCTAGGTAGCTGAAACACTTTAAAAGAATGATTATGGTGTTGCTGACTAATTTGGGTTAGTGTTCCCTAGGATATATTTCATGGTATATTGTATTTCCTCCATAAATGTAAATAACACCAATTTGTAAGCAGCACTTTTATATTTCCCCATTATTACATCCTATTTTGGCCACAGTTACTGAGCAACATGGGGATTGATCTATTTCCTGAGAAGAAAATAAACTATCCATGGGTGAAGGTTAACTGATACATTAACAGGGGAGAAAAATCTCTTTTGTGAACCCCTGAAGTATCTTTGACATAGCAAGAATGAACTCACAGATGGAATTGAAGTCCATGCTGATGTATACATCAAAATGGCCTACAACTCAACATAGGCATTTCCAGCTTTAAATAGTAGTAATTATCCCCAAAAGGAAAACAAAAGAGAGCAGTAGGCCTCCTCATACCGTACTTATTTTGTTGGGATTACTGAATGCATTATATATTTCCTGCCCCAACCTGTATAGATAGAGAGGGCGGGTGGATATATCTGCTAGGAGTCATACAGACTGATGGCAATTGGAGATAATGTCTGTCTTCTGTTACAATAATTGCTTAAATGAAGGGAAATTAAAAATATTGACCAAAGAAAGGCATTCTGTTTTACCAGATTTTTTTTTCCCCCTCAAAGCTAATGTAAATGATGACTATTATGGACAGATAAAAACATGCATTTTTTTTCTTGTTTTTGCCATTTCACCCACCATCACCTTTGACATCATATTTCTAGTGCAGTAATAACTAAAAATAACATTCCTCAAAGAGTTCCAAGATAACTCAAATGTGTGTATGTGTGCCATGTCACTTCAGTCATGTCCAACTCTTAGTGACCCCATGGACTGTAACCCTCCAGGATCTTTTGTCCATGGGATTCTTCAGACAAGCATACTGGAGTGGGTTGCCATGCCCTTTTCCAGGGAATCTTCCTGACTCATGGATTGAATGCACTTCTTTTGTGTCTTCTGCATTGCCAGGCAGGTCGTTCTTTATGACTAGTGCCACCTGGGAAGCCCTAACTGGAAACAAACAAACAAACAAAACCAAAATGAAATGTAGGAAACCTTTTTTTTTTTTGCTTGTTTTATTTATTTAAGTGACTGAGATGCTTTTTAAAAGGTTGTAGAACTGCTGACTCGGAGAAGGCAATGGCAACCCACTCCAGCACTCTTGCCTGGAAAATCACATGGACGGAGGAACCTGGTAGGCTGCAGTCCAAGGGGTCGCTAAGAGTTGGACACAACTGAGCGACTTCCCTTTCACTTTTCACTTTCTTGCACTGGAGAAGGAAATGGCAACCCACTCCAGTGTTCTTGCCTGGAGAATCCCAGGGACAGGGGAGCTGGTGGGCTGCTGTCTATGGGGTCACACAGAGTCGGACAGGACTGAAGCGACTTAGCAGCAGCAGCAGCAGAACTGCTGACTAATAGATCTTATTAGTCGACTGGGATAGATGCTGTCATATGCAATCTTCTGTCAATACATGTAGAAAACACCAATTTCTCTTCTCCATACTACTATGATTCTCATTTGGTGTTTAATAAAGCTGAAGTTTCTGAGGTGAGATGTGCCCAAAATAACAACCTAAGGTTGAGACAAACCCGAGCCAGGCTGTGAACCTGAGTCTGACCAACTGACATCAAAAACTGTTCTTATACACTGTACTGATCTGCCTCTTAGCATAAATGTTCAATCTAATAACTAGATGTGAATATTTTTATTTCATTTTGGACTTGAAACATGCTCTCAAGCGAGCATATTTTAATATTAGATTCTGTGTTAACATTCAGGGCTGATAAAATATAATTAAATTTACCACTCTAGATGATAGTCCCTATGCCACTGCTGACTTGGGAAAAACGGACATCTCAGCTCAGATAGAAAGAGGTCATACAACTAACCACTGGTTGCCAATGTCTTCAACGTACATAAACATTGCACTCAATCAGAAAGAGCTGTCAATAATCTGGAAAGACATGAATAAATTTTAGAATTACAAAAAATATATTTCAATATCCCTCAACTGTTAGAAAGCAAGGTTCCTAAGATTTTATAAATTTCTTTTAGAAGAATATATTTTTAGAAAATGTTAATGTTCTTTAAAACCATTTTAGATTCAATTGTGTCTGCTGCTGTCGCTGCTAAGTCACTTCAGTTGTGTCCAACTCTGTGCGACCCCATAGACGGCAGCCCACCAGGCTTCCCGTCCCTGGGATTCTCCGGGCAGAGCATTGGAGTGGGTTGCCATTTCCTTCTCCTACATTTAACTTAATATGCAACTAGCATATATAATAAATATAACTTTTTCTCCTGACTTCTCATAGTACACACATAACTTTAGGTTAAGATTATGGAAGATGTTTATACCATTGGAGAACATTTGCCATTAAAGTTTTTATGTGTAAACCTAAGATTCATTGTTACTGTTCTAATGAGTTCTAATATGGACAATCTTGCTTTGAAATGTATAAGCATTTGATTTTCACCTTCCATTGAACATTTAGTCACATTACTTCTGTTAGCTTTTATTCCCAGCAAAATAAGTTAAATGAGTGATCAGGTATTTCTGGCAATTTTTATAATGATAGTAAATAAGCCTTGTGAACCAAGATCTTTTTATTTCCTTATCAAGAAGAGCAGAATAGGAAGAAAAGACTAGCCTACATTGTTGCTAGGATACATCATTGAGAAATACAAAAGGCAAATTTGAATTAGTAAACCATTTCTGATTAACTCTTCCTTATCTGCAATCAGAGACTTTAAAGCAAATGTATCAAGTTGCAAAGTATAGGATGTTATTTTATTTTGAGTATAAAATATAATATATTACTTTTAAATGTTGAATAAGTAGTTATTGAAAATGATATCTATGAAGCTCAAGAAAGTAATCTTTGAATTGAATGAATTTACTAAGCAAATTAAAGTAAAATACAATGATACAATTGTATAGCAATTCATTTTGAAAATATGTTTTTCTTAATTTTTATATCAATTGGCTATAATAAAGAAACAAAGAAAATAATCAGAAATCACAGTACAACAATATGAGTAAAATACATTTATCATCATGATTTCTTAACTTTATAATGTTATTATAATTTTTAAAATGCTATAATTTGTAACCAAAATGCAAAGTATACTGTTTTCAATCTACAGAAGTGGGTGGAGCAAATAGGATTTCTCAACATACATGGCTATGGATTTCTTTTTTTTTTTTTAATGGAGCTGTCTTGCTGTACTGGTATTTTTAAAAGCCTGTTAGGGGAAGGTTGACACAAAGACCAGTAAGAGTCTGTCTTTGAATTAATGGACAGTTTTGAGCAGCAATCACTCTCTTTTTAAATTTCAGGCATACAATGGCAGACAAACCACTTTTAATTTATCATTAATCATTAAACATTGAAATTTTCCTTTTTCATTGAAGTCTATAAAGTGATATATATGTGATATGTTTTATTTACCACCTTCAGACAGCTCATGTATATGATAGCTTAGAGAGATAAAGAGAGAGACTGACGTGGGCAGATGATTGTCAGTTTTTGGTAAGTTGTTGGTTTATCTGTAATTGCTTTGGTCAAAACATCAATATATTTATATTTCCAAATATTCTATCTTTAATATTGATCTTGCAATGACATAATATTAACCATAAAATTTTGCAGTGGGTATGCTGTCAAGATAGATAATGTCTCATTAATATTTATGCTTACAGAATTATCTTTAATATGGCAAACAATTATTTTATATATTTTCTTTATATATAGATATAAATGTAGATATGCATATAGATAAATTTAGTTTAATAAGTTACAAATTTGTCTTGAGGTACTTTACAAGAAACTTTTAACTTTTAACGTATATTCCTGGTGGCTCAGATAGCGAAGAATCTGCCTGCAATGCAGGAGACGCCTATTTGATCCCTGGGTTGGGAAGATCCCCTGGAGAAGGGAATGGCCACCCACTCCGGTATTCTTACCTGCAGAATTCCATGTACAGAGGAGCTGGGCAAGCTTCAGTCTACAGGGTTTGCAAAGAGTAGGACACAACTGAGAGGACTCACACTTTTTAACTCACTTAAACTTAATGGGAAGGATAAAGAGAGATAATTTATTTGAAGATTTTTTTTTAATTATGAGACCAATACTGTTAATGCCTGTGGATCAAGTTTATTAGTCCTGTGAAATCCCTGCTGTCATAGAGTTTGTACTGTTTCATTAATTATTTTTCCATCTCATATCACTAGATATGAGAACTATTGACATCCAGTTTTCATTTTTGGATCATTAACTGTTCTTTAATTAATGAAAACTTTTTTCCATGAGCTCTAGGGGACTATTAAATTGAAGTTTAATTTCTGAAAACACACATTGTTGAGGAGTATATTAATGACTAAAGGAAAAAATACATAGTTCACTAATTCTTATAGATATGTGTAATAGCTTCAGGATGTATTTGTTCAAAAATATAAGTTGTATTATTAAGGATGAATAGTCTTAGTGCTTACGTTTTGAGTTTCTCATTGTTTGGAAAAAAATTAAAGAGTACCAATTGCAGTAAACATTATATAAATCTCTTGCTCATTAATATTTTTAGGTTCTCTGCCAGCCACCATTTTTCATAATTCATGAGCTCTGTTCATTTTAATACAGTTGTCTCATGGCCTGAGATCCAGTTGTTCTGGGCTGACAGTTCCCACTACCTAACAAACTTTTCTTAAAAAGTTTAAAAAAGTATATAGAAACTAAGAAATTATCAAGTTTTTTAGCTTTTCTATAGCTAGTATTGAGCAATCATTTTTTACAAAGATGAACAGAAAATGTTCAAAACTTGCTATTATACTAAACTGCAAATTATAAATGTACTTAGAACTTCTGTAAATTTATTTTAAATATATTATAGTTCTAATATACTCTTTCCTTGTTCTATGTCCAAAATTTTTAAGGAACTATTAATGAAAATAAAGAATTAGAAGTCATTTCCAAATTGCAACCAGGTTATGCTCTACAAGTTCATTTGTAAGGCCACTGTTAAAATTTGGAACATATTTCCCCATAAAACCTGGGTGATGAATGTGGTTAGGACACAAAGCCAACCTGCAAGATTCTACCTAAATCAAAATGTAATTAAAATGTACCATCAGTATTATTATAGAACCTGGCCATTATTTATCCAGCTGCTTCTTTGGGAAACAGTTTCCAATTTCTAATTTTGAAACTGGAGCACTTGAGCTTCATCTTTCTTCCTCATATCTCAATTGTTTGCACAATTTTACTTGCCTTTCTCCAGCCTCAGCATACAGAAGCTCCCTCTTCAGTAATATAAATTGAGGTCTTTTATCAGTATGGAGAAACGTCTCTCAGCGAGAAACCATTTGCAGTTACAAGATCTTCATAAATCCTATAGTTATCTCTCAGGCTTGCCTTTAATGCCGCATTCTGTTTTGTGGTCCTTTTGTGTTTCTGCATTTTTCAAGAAAGCAGATCCTCAACTGTCATCACTCAAAGGAATTAAAGACTCCCTCCACAATACATTTTTTTTTTATAAATTCAGGAAAGCAATTCAATACCTAGATCATAATCAAAGTAAGTCTTTGGGTATCAAAATATGTAGAATTGATCATAGGAATATATTTCAAGATAACAAATTGAAAAATAGTTTCTTCAGATGGGGAAAGCAAGTCAAAAAGCAGTGCTCAATTGGATAAATAGCCAATTAACTCAAGTACAGCTGGGGTGAAACACAGACCAGTGATGGGGTGTCACATTATCTGAAAATTTAGTATAAATAAATCTGGGGACTTTTTCCCTCTATTAATATTTTCCTAAAATAGATGTATACATGTATATCTTCAAGTACCTGCCCAGATTCTCAGTTCTAATAGGTTTTGACAATTTGAGATCACATCTATAAATCCTTCTCTTTTTCTATATGTTGTTAGATTATTCCCTTTATGGAGTAGTCTTTCATATGAAATGGAACCGTTAAATTATCTAGCACAAAAAGCAATTCGAAAATCAGGTGTTTCAATTGTCTTATTCAGCAAGTAACAAAAATAAAAAATACTTAGAACACTTGTAACTTTTTTTTGGATCACGGCCCATTTGATCAGTGTGCAGTTTGGAAGGAACCCACTGTCTTTTCTGCAGTAATGGGAGGAATGAGGACATCCTTTGTTTCTTAGAGACAAGCATAATCTTCTACAGACGCTTGACTGAATGCTGCCCATGTATTGCAAAATTTATTCAGATGATTTAAATACACAGTCCTTCAAAACAAACAACCTGCCCTCTGACCACTGTCCCCTCATACACACACACCAATAATATAAACTTTGCTTGAATTATCAAAAAAAAAAAAAAAGCTAACATGAGGGTTGAGCTCCTGGTTACATCTTGAAAATTTTTCTAATGTGTCATTATTTTGAGCATGAACTATCGAAAGAGTGTTATATGCTGCTCTGTTTATAATAGGATTTCCCTGGTGACTTAGATGGTAAAGAATCTGCCAGCAATGCAGGAGACCCTTTAGTATCTGGAGTAGGAAATGACAAAACACTCCAATATTCTTTGGACAAAGGAGAAATCTGTGGACAAAGAAGCCTGGCGGGCTAGAGTCAGACATGGCTGAGCAACCAACACACTGTTTATAATGATAAGACATATAAACTTTTGTTTTTAATCTACATTTTCTAAACTATTTAGAAAGTAGGAGTTAAAAAAAAAAAGCACACTCTTTTCTCAGCATTATTTGGAAGGGCATGGAGAGAAAGGGTGCTATTCCAAGTGTAAAGTTAAGCACTGCCAAAATAAAAATTCTAACCTCCAGATGTTAGAAATTCTGAAGTTATAAACCTTATGATAATACTTTCCCCTTTACTTTTAACTGAAAAAATGTCTAATACTTAACCATGATGTGGAGATGTTTTACACCCTATGTTTGGATTCGTAGCTATTTTTCAGCTTGTCTAATTTTTGTGCAGGTCTGGAAGATATATTTGTTGTTGTTCAGGTTCTAAGCCTTGTCTGACATTTTATGACCCCATGGACTGCAGTATGCCAGGTTTCCCTGTCCTTCACTATCTCCAGGAGTTTGCTCAAATTCATGTCCATTGAGTCAGTGATGCCATCCAACCATCTAAACTTCTGTAATCCCTTCTCCTCTTGCCCTCAATCTTCCCAAATCATCGTTGGGTAAAGCTGTTGTGAAACAATACTCAAATTATTTCAATTAAATTCTTTATTTCCTTGATGTTACATATTTTAACATAAAATAAATTATTTGAAAGAATAAATACTAATGAAGATAAAATTATAATATATACTATCTATTTGCGGGCAAGAAGAGAAGGAGGTGGCAGAGGATGAGATGGTTGGATAACATCACCAACTGAATGGACATGAGTTTGAGCAAGCTTCAGGCAATGGTGAAGAACAGGGAAGACTGGTGTTCTCCATTCCATGGGGTCACAGAGTTGGACAAGACAGCAACTAAACAACATACTATTTATTATTTTCTGTATGCTCATCTGCTTGATTAATACAGGATGCTTGATATGAGTTAAACATCAGAACTACTCTGCAAGATACAAATTAATAAATCCTGGATTTGAGAAAAGGAAACTAAAGTTGAGGGACAGAGTAACATCTGTGTCATCTGGGCATCCAGGCAGTGATATGACCAAACTCTGTATTCTTCCTGCATATATTAGCTTTCCTCTAACTTGGTAGGTTAAGACAACAATTATGATCTCTCCCAATTTCTAAGGACCTGGAATTTGGGAGTGACATAATTGGGTGATTTTAGCTCAGGGTCTCTCTCAAGATGACATTTGGCTGGGCATCCATTTATCTCAAGGCTTGATTGGGGCTGGAGAATCCACTTCCATGGTCACACACAGAGTCATTTGCAGGCTTTGATTCCTCTCTGTTTGTTGGACTGAGGTCCCCAAAACATTGACACATGGGATTCTCTTTAAGGCGGCTTATGCCATGACATCTGAATTTCCCAAGAATGAATGGTCCAGAAGGGAGAGACGGAGAAAGGAAGAAAGACCCAGAATGAAAGTTGCAGTCTTCTTGTCGTGATCTCAGAAATGATATGTCAGCAATCTCACCATATTCTATTACTAGATCTCAGTCACTGAGACTAGCCTGCACTCAAGTAGTAGGAAATCAATCTTCATCATCTCGATAAGGGAGCATTAGAAAAAGTGTGGTTTTATTTTTTAAACTACCACACAACTCTTGTAGACTGTTTCCATCTCTGTTTTGTCACATGTAAGGTGCCACATTTTTTTCATGGAGGATTATGAATATAAAATTGAAGTCAGGAATCTCCTGATTATACCCTGTTAATGTATCAGTTTACCTTCACAAAGTGGATAGTTTATTTTTTTCTCAGGAAATAAATCAGTCTCCATGTTGCTCAGTAACTGTGGCCAAAATAGAATGTAATAAGGGGGAAATATAAAAAGTGCTGCTTGCAAATTGGTGTAATTTACATTTATTGAGGAAATACAATATAGCGTGAAATATATCCTAGTGAACCAGAACCCAAATTAGTCAGCAACACCATAACCATTGTTTTAAAGTGTTTCAGCTACCTACACAAAGCAACTCTGTACAGATTTAGATTACCCCAGAGTGCAAACAAACACATTTTCCTTACGGACACAGTGGCAGGAGCCTGTGCTCCATTAAGCTCTGTAATATGAACTGACGTGATGGGGATTTATGTGCTTTCCCTATATTTAGAATTTGACTCACTGTTGCATTCTTGTATGTATGTTCACTTATTATGGATTCACAAATGGATATGGTCAGAGATATTTCTAGGCAATCAATCGATACTCCTTTACTTGTATTAATAATTAACTAAACTTTGTAAGCATGGTGGGAAGGAAACTGGGAGAAAAAATAAGTATTCTAAGAATGTGCTGTACTACAAAAGTTAAATAAAAGTACAAATATGCCTGAAGGCACTACACGATATAATTGTTTATTCAAAACTATTATATTTAAGCAACATCCATTAAGTGCCCTAAAAATTGGAAGTAGAAAATGAATCAAATAAAGACCCAGGTCTTTGGTATCTAAAGCCAAGATGGTGGGGTGAGGATAGATAATAACCCAATAACTATGTAATCAATTATTGCCCTACTGCTGCTAAGTCGCTTCAGTGGTGTCGGACTCTGTGCAACCCCATAGACGGCAAGCCTCCAGGCTCCTCTGTCCCTGGGATTCTCCAGGCAAGAATACTGGAGTGAGTTGCCATTTCCTTCTCCAATTATTGTGCTAAAATACTCTAAATTCTAGAAAGAAGGCCTGGGATAAGATATCTATCCAGAAACAGAAATGATTATCTAAACTGATACACAGGTAGCTACTAAGCAAACAGACTAGAAGCAGAGGCAAAGTTTCAGGCTGAAGACAGAGAAACTTCAAATGCCTGCAAGAATAAAGAAACTGAAAGAAGATCATTGTGGCTGCCTCTTGAGAGAGCAAATAGTCAGGGAGGGGTGAGTCAGTTGCGAATAGAAGCTAGAGACCTAAGTGGGTGTCAGCTCCAGATGAGACTCTGAATTCTTATCCCAAAAAAGTGAGACATATGGAAAGGAATTTGGTAGCTGAGTGTCATGATTGGATTTGCATTGTTTAAAAAAAAAAAAAAATCTGTTTTCTTACAGCAAGAAATAGGGAGGGGATTGAGTCCAGATAAAGCAGTATAGTGATTTGAACAAGGCTGCTGATGGTAAATACAGAGAAGGGTTAGTATATTCATTATGGACTAAATGTTTGTGTGCCTCCAAAATTCATCCCTTAAAGCTTTAACTCCAATTGTAATAATATTTGGAAGTGATACTTCAGGATATAAATTGTTTAGATGAGATCAGGAGGATGGGGCCCTCATGATGAGATTAGAGTTCCTATAAGAAGAAGAGACAGACACCAGAGTTTGCTTGGTCTCTTGACTTGTGAGGATACAGTGAGAAGGCAGATGTCTGTAATCCAGGAGGACTCTGATCAGGAACAGAGTCTGTGGCTCTTTGACTGTAGACATCCTAGTCACTGGAGCTTTAAGAAGTAAATATCTATTGTTTAAGCTATTGAATCTATAATGTGTTTTTATGGGAACCTGAGGGGGTCGCTGAGGGTCAGACACAACTGAGCGACTTCACTTTCACTTTTCACTTTCATGCATTGGAGAAGGAAATGGCAACCCACTCCAGTGTTCTTGCCTGGAGAACCCCAGGGACGGGGGCGCCTGGTGGGCTGCTGTCTACGGGGTCACACAGAGTCGGACACGACTGAAGCAACTTGGCAGCAGCAACAGCAGCAGAGCTAAAATAATAGTCATAGAAGAGGTGAACTGAATATATAGGAAGAGGGAGTGAGTTGTCAAGGTTATTTTTAGATGACATGCTTCTGCAGTAGATACCACAAAGGAAGAAAGTCAAGGAAGAGCCTGTGTTTAGGTTGGTGGGTCTCAGGCAGTAACTATACATTCAGATGGAGAAGAACTCGAGCTGTCTTTGAAGTTTTAAGTCGGTGGGGTCATCTAAGCAGCTAGACTTACAGCCCTGGAAATCAGAGATGGCATCTGGGTTAGAGATACTCTTTGGGAGTCATTGATTCTAGATAAATAAAGGCATGTGTGAAAATACTCAAGAAGGGAACACAAAGTAAGAAAAAAAGAGACCAAGACTGCCTACGTATTAAAGACCATTAATGTTTAAAAGCTTTGTTTTCAAAGGAACAGCTGTAGGGCAAGGGGTGAGTGAGGGTGCTGTGCAGCAACTTCATATCCATTTTTCTTGAAGGAAGAGAGAAACACGTGGGTGTCAGCCTCTGAAAGATGGAGGGATAAGAAAACTGTAGAGTTTGGATTTAGTCAGTAGAGGAGGACATGGTCATCTTAAATAGAATCACCATAGTGTAGGAAGGAGGCCAGATATAAACTAGAGTGGGGAAGGGATAGTGTCAAACTTGCAGAATAAATTTAAATGATTTCTGATTTAACCTAACTTAAAGATCATGTTCTGGCTTTTCTATGTCAATGTTCTCCTTCATTCCAGAAATGTTATCCCATTTACAAGTGAGGAAATAAATGCATTATTTTGCTAATAACCAATCTGTGTTATGAATTCACAGGCAGCAGATGTGGTGGAAAGATAAAATCTTTGAGTGGAAGAATGCTGGAAAATGGTATGAAGACTCACTTGTCTGTGCTGAGTCTAAAGAACCAAAGGCATCGAGGACAGTGTGGTGGGTGAGAGGCTGACTAACAGTGCTCAGGGTAGGAGGACAGACATTTCCGACAATAAGAAGACACTAAGGCACGAGAATTCCTCAAATGGAAGACTGAACCCCGAGCCTGAGGAAGCAAATAGCAGTCAAAGGGTTTTAGAATTTCTTAGAGTGAGAAGCTTTCGAAACATTTGGTCAGGCAAGTGGCAGGAAGAAAACAAGCATTTTAAAGAAAACCAATTTCTTTTGCCCATCACTGTGGAAAGAAGGAACTGAGTGAAATGACAGAAAAGAGGCACAGATTTCTTAAAGGCAAAAATTTATGTACAGAGTACACAAGATACTTCTATATTTTATACTGGAACAGAATCAGGTTTTCATTTTGTTAGTCATTATTACAAGGATATGTAAAAATATGAATAATTGAAATGAAATAGTAAGATTAAAGGGAAGGCTAATGCTTGTCATTCTCCATATGAAAATTCTGATTCTAAAAAGAGGAAAAAATAAAAATGTATCCACTGAAATAATTATCACTCTTATGTTTTTGAGAAAGGATTATGAGAAAGAGAGGGGAAGGCAGGACATAAAAGAGGGGAAGAAAGAAAGAAACAAACATTAAACTTGCAACAGAAGAATTAGAAAGACTTACTGAAAATACTAATGACTTTCCAGGATTCTGGATTTTCAGTGTTCTTGACTTTGCCCAGATTCTGGTCATTAAAAGAGATCAAAACACAATAACAAAAAACCAATGACAAAAGAAAACAAATAAACCGAAAAGCCTTCTACCACGTCAGCAACATGGATCTGAAATTACAGAACTGGTGTCAATGGCAGTGAGAAAAGGTATGAGGAAGTTAGGAGTATGAGCCTATAAGATTAGAAAGTGATTCTCAAGAGGTATTTATACATAGATAGATTAAACATGATGTCCATCTAAAAGCAAATGGATGCTGAGCTAAGACAGAGAGGAGTTCAGTTCAGTTCAGTTGCTCAGTCATGTCTGACTCTGTGACTCCATGGACTGCAGCAAGCCAGTCCTCCCTATCCATCACCAACTCCTGGAGTTTACTCAAACTCATGTCCATTGAGTCAGTGATTCCATCTAACCATGTCATCCTCTGTCGTCCCCTTCTCCTCCTACCTGCAATCATTCCCAGAATCGGGGTCTTTTCAAATGAGTCAGAGAGGAAACCAGCAATATAAATCTGAAATTCTAGAGAAGCAGCTGACTTAACATGTTCATTACTTTTTCCCATTCCAGTACAAGGAAACTATGCCATCACCTTCGTTGGTGGCTCTTCCTGCTCCTGAATTATATTAGGAGTTTGTAGATTTAGAGTAGGTATGGGGAATGAACTGATTGGGCTGGAGAAGGGATGCTGCTGCTGCTGCTAAGCCGCTTCAGTCGTGTCCAACTCTGTTCGACCCCATAGACGGCAGCCCACCAGGCTCCCCCATCCCTGGGATTCTCCAGGCAAGAACACTGGAGTGGACTGCCATTTCCTTCTCCAATGCATGAAAGTGAAAAGTGAAAGTGAAGTCGCTCAGTCATGTCCGACTCTAGCGACCCCATGGACTGCAGCCCACCAGGCTCCTCCATCCATGGGATTTTCCAGGCAAGAGTAACTGGAGTGGGGTGCCATTGCCTTCTCCAGGAGAAGGGATAGAAAAAAAAAAAAGAAAAACCAAAACAAAACTACCTGCATATGTACTGGAAAAAGTAGGGTAGGAAATGACACAGGGACAATTTAAACTTGTTAAAATATAGTTCTCAAAATACCAAGAACACTTCTATCATATAATAGATTATAAAATTGTGTCAAAATTTAGTAAACTCAGGAATGAGGGAAACAGATGACTAAATCAATTCAAAAGAGATGCAAAATAACATGGAATTGTATAGTTTGAAGGGAAGAAAGGAATACTGTGACACACTTCTAAGGTAAAATATCTGGTCCCAAATCAATTATATAAAGCTCTGTACTCTACCGAGTCATGCCTTATGCTCCCAAGAACATGCAATTATCCTGATATGGATATGTTTGCTTATTTTCATATTTATATATTTTCATCTATCTAAATATATCTACATGCACAGTACTAAATCTTTTGGCATTTTTTGTGTGATTTGTTGTTGTCAAAAGCAGTTAACAACATAGATAGCTATGTTGTTAGCTATCTCCAGTACGACAGTGGAGAGTATCAGAAACAATAAAAGCAATTTGAATTTTACGCTTATTTGAGCACATAGCAATACAGGATTCCTTAGGGTTCAGGAAACACTTTTTGCCACAAGAAACAACAAATAGCAAGTCAATATTTCATAATAGCTGGAGAGAAACAATGATGCACACAAACACAATCCCATTTTCTGCCAAAAATGAGTACTACAGTAGTTGAAGATGGTCACTTAATTTTTTTCATGGTAATATTGCTGAAATTAGTTTTCTCTATTACAGTTTTAATTGCTCTTTTTTTCCTATTTGAAGGAACTAATAAAAATCACTTATATGACCTACATAATAGAGTTCCATAAGGAAAGAAGCATCTGTTCCTATTAGGACAGTAAATATCCTCTTAGAAAATTAGCGGTAGAGAAGAGCTTTGATGCTGCTCTAAAACATATTTTCTCTTAAGGAAAAAATAAAAACTGATATTTATTTTTTTACTCAAGTCTGCCTTTGACTTCCTAGTCACTTTAGGGACTCCTTTATTTTCTTTTGAAAATTCCACTGGTCTTTCCCATCATATTTCAGTTATTGCTCTTTTCTCTCCCTCTATATCCCCCTCATTAGAATTTTGGAATTAGAATTTTGGGGAGATTGGAACTGATGTCTATTCACTACTATGTATAAAATAGAAGACTAATGAGAACCTACTGTGTAGCACAGAAAACTGGACTCAGTGCTCTGTCATGACCTAAACATGAAGGAAATCCAAAAAGGAGGGGATATGAGTATATGTACAACTGATTCACTTCTCTGTACAGCGGAAACTAACACGCCGTACAGCAACCATGAGGACACGCTCAGTTACTTCAATCGTGTCTGACTGTTCGACTCTAAAGCAACTATGCATGCATGATCAGTTGCTTCAGTCTTGTCCAATTCTGTGTGAGCCTACAGACTGTTGGCAATTTGAGCTCTAGTTCCTCTGCCTTTTCTAAAACCAGCTTGAACATCTGGAAGTTCATGGTTCACGTATTGCTGAAGCCTGGCTTGGAGAATTTTGAGCATTACTTTACTAGCGTGTGAGATGAGTACAATTGTGCGGTAGTTTGAGCATTCTTTGGCATTGCCTTTCTTTGGGATTGGAATGAAAACTGACCTTTTCCAGTCCTGTGGCCACTGCTGAGTTTTCCAAATTTGCTGGCATATTGAGTGCAGCACTTTCACAGCATCATCTTTCAGGATTTGGAATAGCTCAACTGGAATTCCATCACCTCCACCAGCTTTGTTTGATTAAGATGATTTTCTTTTTTTTTTTTTTTTAATTTTATTTTATTTTTAAACTTAACAATATTGTATTAGTTTTGCCAAATATCGAAATGAATCTGCCACAGGTATACCTGTGTTCCCCATCCTGAGCCCTCCTCCCTCCTCCCTCCCCATACCCTCCCTCTGGGTGTAGTGATGCTTTCTAAGGCCCATTTGACTTCACATTCCAGGATGTCTGGCTTTAGGTGAGTGATCACACCATCGTCATTATCTTGGTCGTGAAGATCTTTTAGGAAAAGGAGTACATCAATGCTGTATATTGTCACCCTGATTATTTAACTTATATGCAGAGTACATCATGAGAAACGCACGGCTGGAAGAAGCACAAGTTGGAATCAAGATTGGCAGGAGAAATATCAATAACCTCAGATATGTAGATGGCACCACCCTTATGGCAGAAAGTGAGGAGGAACTAAAAAGTCTCTTGATGAAAGTGAAAGAGGAGAGTGAAAAAGTTGGCTTAAAGCTCAACATTCAGAAAACTAAGATTATGGCATCTGGCCCCATCACTTCATGAGAAATAGATGGGGAAACAGTGGAAACAGTGTCAGACTTTATATTTTTGGGCTCCAAAATCACTGCAGATGGTGACTGCAGCCATGAAATTAAGACGCTTACTCCTTTGAAGGAAAGTTATGACCAACCTAGATAGCATATTCAAAAGCAGAGACATTACTTTGCCAACAAAGGTCCGTCTAGTCAAGGCTATGGTTTTTCCAGTAGTCATGTATGGATGTGAGAGTTGGACTGTGAAGAAAGCTGAGCACCAAAGAATTGATGCTTTTGAACTGTGGTGTTGGAGAAGACTCTTGAGCATCCCATGGACTGCAAGGAGATCCAACCAGTCCATTCTAAAGGATAGCAGTCCTGGGTATTCTTTGGAAGGAATGATGCTAAAGCTGAAACTCCAGTACTTTGGCCACCTCATATAAAGAAGTGACTCATTGGAAAAGACTCTGATGCTGGGAGGGATTGGGAGCAGGAAGAGAAGGGGATGACAGAGGATGAGATGGCTGGATGGCATCACCAACTCGATGGACGTGGGTTTGGGTGAACTCCGGTAGTTTGTGATGAACAGGGAGGTCGGGCGTGCTGTGATTCATGAGGTCGCAAAGAGTCAGACACGACTGAGTGATTGAATTGAACTGAACTGTAGCCCACTAGCCTCCTCAGTTCACGGGAGTCTCCAGACAGGAATACTGGAGTGGGTTGCCTACCCTTCTCCAGGGGATCTTCCCACCCAGGGATTGAATCTGCGTCTCCTTCATTGCCAGCAGATTCTTTAACCTCTGAGCCCCTGGGGAAGCCCAAAGCAACTATACTCCAATATAAATTAATTAAAAAATAATTTTGAATTTGTTTTTCTACAAAATCTGAGGCCCCAGGCTGCTTCCCTTCTATTTGCACAAGATCCACTTCATTCTTTCCTTTTTAGCAACTAAACTTGACCTTTTGAGGAACTGAAATTGCCTAAAATATCGTCCTCCCTTCCTGCCCTTTTTTTGTTTCCCAAACTTTGTTCCTGGAACTGTCAAATGGCAAATATTGCAGTCTTTTAAATATGTGATACCTTCTGTTAGAACTGAAACAGAACTGAGACTTTTAATCGTTCTTATTAATGGGTCTGATGGTGGTTGTCAATGGTAAAATGAAATTCAAAGTGGAGGTAAAGGGTCTCAGCTTCTGGCCATGAAAAGAGGTTGCTTAAGTTGTGCCAAGGAGAAAAGGGGGATCAGGGCTGATCTATGTAGACTACACACAGTTCAAATTTTAATTTGAAAAAGGTTGACTGTGAGTTCCCAGATTATTTTCCAAATTGTTATAGTCGTGGAATATACAAAGTACTGAATACCAGTGATAGAACTTTACCAATGTAGTATAAAACTCTCTCTCAGATGAATTATCCTCTATTTAACATCTTTAAGAGTGGCACTTAATATCTGATGGGGCACTTCAAATTTTCACTGTTCCCCACTGCAACCCAGGCCATTTCTATTGGGGTGCCACTATTTATAGATATCCCAGATCTGCTTTAAATAACATCCACCCTAATAACATTTGAAAAATTGAACTTATTTTGCATTTCAATTGTTTTAAGACAGTTAACATGACTATAAGAATTATTTTATCCATATGGGTATATGGTTTATATACGCATAGCCATGTATATACGGCTACGTAAATGTCATTTTCTTTTAACTTTCTTTCATGGATTTTTGTTTTTTCATTGGATATACTTTTAACCAAAGGAGATATTATTTAGCTGTCTGAATCAACACCTAGATTGTAGTTAGGGTTTAATAAGCATCTATTCCCTATTTCATCTATGAACAACATTTTTGTCTTTGGCTTTCATTAAGCTTACAAGTAGTAAAATGTCTTGATTTTACTCCACAAATCACTCTTTCTGTATGTTAATCTTGTGAATGATTTATAGATGTATCCATGCTTCCCCTGTGGCTTACTTAGCTGATAAAGAATCTGCCTGCAATGTGGGAGACCTGGGTTCGATCCCTGGGTTGGGAAGATTCCCTGGAGAAGGGAAAGGCTACTCACTCCAGTATTCTGGCCTAGAGAATTCCATGGGGTAGCAAAGAGTCAGACACGACTGAGCGACTTCCACTCACTCCATATTTAATCCTTCAAGTTGCTCAGGCTAATGTACTGGAGGGAGGGGGCCTTGAATAATCTCTCTCTCATATCTTCCATTAGCTTCCTAACTATTCTCCTGCTTTCACTGTGTCCAGTCTGGTCTAATCTTCACAGAGCAGCACAGGGATCCCTTTAAATCCTAAATTCTAAAGATCACCCCTTAGCTGAAAACCATCAGAAGCCAAATGTCCTTGATGCTGGCCCACTGGGCACTACAGCATCTGAGTTCCAGTTACTTCACTGATCTTCTGTCTTGCTACAGTCCCTTTATACATCCTGGGACTCAGATCTATGTTCCTTCTCTTAAGCCCCACTTTAGGTCTTCCTCTTTTGGAAATATTTATTTTTGGATAAGCACATGAATTATTTCTTCCTCTTGTCCAAACTGTTACTCAATGCCTATCTTCTTAGTGAGATTCCTCTTGCCTCTGGTATTTAATAGTTCAGCCTACAGTTCCAGAGTCACCCCTGGACTAATCCTCTTCCCCCATAATCTTCTTCACATTTCATCCTTGCACTATCACTTTCAAAATAGTGTGTGGTATTTTCATTGTTATTTTCTGCTTCTTCCAGGTAGAAAAGCAGACTCACAGTTCATGAATGTAGGGACCACTGTCCCTGTATATTACTGATGTGACCAACCTCCCTGACATAGTGGCTGAAGCTTAGACAAACAATAGCTGTTTTTTTTTTTTTTTTCTAATCCAGATTTCACATTTATTCTTATACAATTTTATTTTGGTTAAGTTCTTGCAGTCATTCAAGTTTGTGTAGGGCATATGATTTTTTGACCTTATCATCCAATATATAAGACAAACCTAGCAATGCTCCTTGTTTAACTTGTATATTTTACATACAGAAATTTGCTGCTAAGAATTCTGTTTCTCACAGCCAAGGCCAAGTATAGAGCTGTGTACCATGCACATGTTAATCAAGATGGCACTGTTCCTATAAACAATTTTTATGAATATTCTATTAAAATAAAATATTTAATGATCAGTGCAATCACAGTCCACATTTCCCTAAAATATCCCTAAATTATTTTGAGACAATCCATCAGCTACATGACTGAACTCAACATGTATTATGTCTGCATTTTAATTTAATTTTACTAGGCCCATGATAACGTTTATTTTTTCAGTTTGATACAACTGAATCATAGTAGCATCTAACAATTATCACTGCTTTTATTTTTAAGAGCTCACAAATGCACTGGGCCTTAAGGGAAAAAAAAAACTTTTGAAACACAGTGACTAAGATTCACTTTATGTGCTTTAGAAAACAGGGAATCTTATGTCAAATTCTGGGATTTTTTTTCATTCTTATTTTTTCATCATTATTTGCATGTTTTTCTCATTTCATTTTTCTTTCAGTAAGGATTTAAAAATCATATTGGCACTTTCTTTAAGAACCATGATCCTGAAGATTTAAACTACACTAAGCAAATGAAAGGCTCAGCTCCCTAATTGTGAGCTAGTCACTCAGTCATGTCTGACTCTTTGTGATCCCATGGACTGCAGCCAGGCTCCTCTGCCCATAGAATTATTGATTCAAGAATATAGGAGTGGGTAGCCATTCCCTTCTCCAGGGGATCTTCTTGACCCAGGAATTTAATCCAGGTCTCCTGCACTGCAGGCAGATTCTTTACCATCTGAGTGAGCTAGTCTAGAACAGAAAAGACTTTATCTTAAGACTTTAAAACATTTCTTTTGCATTTCTGTGTGCATGCCTAATGGCAATGAGTGTTGGAAAATGTCTCTGAGTTGCAATTTCTTTTATAAAAGACAGTCATTCAGTTTCTCTCTCATAGGTTAATAAGAGCCAATGGATACAAATGCACATTAATATATATCAGATTAAGGCAAGAATTTAGTATTATAAGTGCTTTCAAGGAAAGGTCTTATATTATTTATAGTCGCATTTCCTAATTATCTGAAAATTATACAAGTAGGTAATCTAAAAACATTGGCCTAACTATAACACATCACATAATATGGTCACAATTCCATTTTTATTGTTATATCTTTGTTGTCACTCAACAAATTTGAATGAAGCCTCTATGATGGGCAAGTACTAATAACATTAATCCTTGGGTAGTAGAGAAAGAGAAGTAGATGTGAAAAAAGACTAGTATGAGAAATTCTTCAGGAGCTTACAATTGTATAGGAAAGTAGGCAGTATCATTATTCTAGCATCATCTTTCAAAAACAGAGAACTTTATATACTAATGAAAATGTGTATATGTCTGAAGGCACACATACATTCTGCCAAAATATGCTGGTGTCACCCTGACTGCCTGATTTTAAAATTACAACTTCAGAAAATTAATAACTTCCAGTGTGTCAATGATTTGGCTGTTGCTAGTTGGTACACTCCTAGATACTATGAATCCACATCTACTCTTAAACATGACTCAGCATTTACTGATTAGATATTATTGCAATCTGTCATCAGAGTTAAATACTTCATATATAAGAATTAAGGGTTTAAAACTGTTTTCGTACACAAAAACTTTGAAATAATTCATGTCACAATGATTTCTCTATAAAATAGTAAATATAATTTATCATGACATGCTTAAGTCTTACTCTAATGTATCAAGACTCACAGTCATATATCACACAGATACCAGGACTGGGATGGAAATGATGGAATAGAAGGACTTGGAGCTCACCTCCTCCCACAAATACAGACATCGTATTTATTTGCTTAGTTGTGCATTAACAACTGCACTATATGCCTCCCCTGAAATATCAACTTCCCCCAAAATGATGGGAAATGAAAAAAATTTATGATTAAATAACTGGGCTGTGAAATTTTAGTTCTTTTTCTTTTTTATAACTACTTCATTGAAATCAGATCATTCCTTTAAAAAGTTTAAAAATACCTCAAAAGTATTACTAGTTAAGTTTCTGTCTGTGTGTTAAGCCAGTTATCCTACTTAAATTTTTGCAGATGTTAAATGGTTTGCTGGAAAATAAGACATTCATTTCTACTTTAACTATATGACTGAAGTTCTGATGCAATATGTGAAGAAAAAAAAAGTGGTATGAATATAAAGATTATTACAAAGTATGATCTTATTACTGATACTCTGGATTATGTTTTCTAACACAGAAATGGAAACAAACAAATGAACAAAGAAGTGAAAGAAGAAAGAGGCCTACCAAGGACTAAGCATGTTTAAGTGCTTCTATGGTAATTATCTTCCTTTTTCTAATACATTGAGACAATTAGCTGTTACTATATTATAAGGGAACAATAAGACTTTTTTGAATGCAGAGTTCCAAAGAATAGCAAGGAGAGATAAGAAAGCCTTCCTCAGTGATCAATGCAAAGAAACAGAGGAAAATAATAGAATGGGAAAGACGAAAGATCTCTCTTCAAGAAAAGTATAGATACCAAGGGAACATTTCATGCAAAGATGGGCACAATAGAGGACAGAAATTGTCTGGACCTAACAGAAGCAGAAGATATTAAGAAGAGGTGGCAAGAATACACAGAAGAACTATACAAAAAAAGATCTTTATAACCCAGATAACCATGATGGCCTGACATCCTGGAATGTGAAGTCAAGTGGGCCTTAGGAAGCATCACTATGAACAAAGCTAATGGAGGTAATGGAATTTAAGGTAAGTTATTTCAAATCCTAAAAGATGAAAGTGCTGCAGTCAATATGACAGTAAATTTTGAGAATTCAGCAGTGGCCCCAGGACTGGAAAAGATCAGTTTTCATTCCAATGCCAAAGAAAGTCAATGCCAAACAATGTTCAAACTAACACACAATTGCAATCATCTCACACGTTAGCAAAGTAATGCTGAAAATTCTCCAAGCCAGGCTTCAATAGTGCATGAACTCTGAACTCCCAGATGTTCAAGCCAGTTTTAGAAACAGCAGAGGAACCAAGGATCAAATTGCCAATATCTGTCGGATCATCAAAAAAGCAAGAGAGTTCCAGAAAAACATCTACTTCTGCTTTATTGACTATGCCAAAGCCTTTGACTGTATGGATCACCACAAACTGTGGGAAATTCTTCAAGTGATGGGAATACAAGACCACCTTACCTGCCTCCTGAGAAAACTATATTCAGATCAAGAAGCAACAGTTAGAACTGGACATGGAATAACAGACTGGTTCCAAATCGGGAAAGGAATACGTCAAGGCTGTATATTGTCACCCTGCTTATGTAACTTATTTGCAGGGTACATCATGAGAAATGCCAGGCTGTATGAAGCAAAAGCTGGAATCGAGATTGCTGGGAGTAATATCAATAACCTCAGATATGCAGATTATGTAACCCTTATGGCAGAAAGCAAAGAAGAACTAAATTAGAGGCTCTTGATGAAAGTGAAAGAGGAAAGTGAAAAAGTTGGCTTAAAACTTAACATTCAGAAAACTAAGACTATGGCATCTGGTCCCATCACTTTATGGCAAATACATGGGGAAACAATGGAAACAATGAGAGACTTTATTTTGGGGGGCTCCAAAATCACTGCAGATGGTGACTGCAGCCATGAAATTAAAAGACACTTGCTCCTTGGAGGAAATGCTATGACCAAACTAGACAGCATATTAAAAAGCAGAGACAGGATGCTGCCAACAGAGGTCCATCTAGTCAAAGCTTTGGTTTTTCCAGAAGTCATGTATAGGTGTGAGATTTGGACTATAAAAAAATCTGAGTGCCAACGAATTGATACTTTTGAACTGTGGTGTTGGAGAAGACTCTTGAGAGTCTCTTGGACTGCAAGGAGATCAAACCAGTCCATCCTAAGGGAAATCAGTCCTGAATATTCATTGGAAGGACTGATGCTGAAGCTTAAACTCCAATACTTGGACACCTGATGCAGAGAACTGACTCACTGGAAAAGTTCCCCATGCTGGGAAACATTGAAGGCAGGAAGAGAAGGGGATGACAGAGGATGAGATGGTTGGATGGCATCACTGACTCGATGGACATGAATTTGAGAAAGCTTCAGGAGCTGGTGATGTGCAGAGAGGCCTGGCATACTGCAGTCCATGGGGTCGCAAAAAGTCGGACAGGACTGAACGATTGAACTGATATTGATATTTATTTTTATTACATTCTGAGAATAGTTGTTACTATAGTACAAGGAAACAATAAGGCTTAATAGAATATACTGCGTTAGCAGATCACTTGATTCTATTGATAGTTTCTCCAAACTCATTCTAAAGTAATTACAGACACAAAATCAGAAAATATTTTCTATACCATGATATCTGCAAGTACCATACTATAATTCTCTGGTTAAATATCTTGCTGTTTTGAAATTTGAAAGTTATGATTCATGATATCCTATTGAAAATCCTATTTTGTCTTTGATCTTCATTACATAATTGAAATATCAAGAATTGCAAGCAAACTAATAATTTAATTTAAACCATTTTGAATATTCTTAAATAGAAAGAGATGACTATTGAGTACCTTGGAACAAGTACAGTTTATATACTGGATATTAAAAAGTATGTTTTGGACTCAGCTCTACAGTGGACTCAGCTATCACTACCACTGCTTCCTGTAAAATCACCATTCATCCAGGGTGTATTCACAAAAATTTGTCTTTATCAAATAATACATCTTAGACAAGATATATAGCCATATTTTTCTCATCTCTGAAATTACATGGAAGAGAACAGTGCAAACACATACACACACAATCATAAGGGGATTTAGTGCAAGACTAACATATCATTTCCAAAGAGGGGGGAAGAAAAGATAAATCACTTCAAAATAATGCTTTGATAATTGGTTAGTCATCTAGTAAAGAATAAGGTTACTACCTCAAGCATGATACAAAAATAAATTCTGTAGAGATCAAAAAATTTTGTTGTTGTTGTATAGTCTCTTAAGTCATGTCCAACTTTTGTGACTCCATGGACTGTAACCCATCAGGCTCTTCTGTCAATGGGATTCTCCAGGCAAGAATACTGGAATGGGTTGCATATCCTTCTCCAGAGGATCCTTCCAACCCAGGGATTGAACCCGTGTCTGTCTCCTGCATTGGCATGTGGATTCTTTACCATGGAGCCAACAGTCCAAACAAAAATTTACACATATATAGAAAGTGCACTTGACAAAACAACAGGAGGAATTTTTGTAGCTCAAAGTCAGAAATAACATAATAAATATAAACTCAAAAATATGAATGAAAATGCTGATAAATCCAAGTATATAAAAATAAATATGCATAAAAGCAACAACAAAATAAAGTGAAAGAAAAAACACAAACCAGAGAAACATTTGCAGCTCATCTCATGGAGAAAATGTTAATTATCTTAAAACATATAAAATTCCTGGAAAAGTAAGGAAAAATTCAAAACTCAATGTAAAATTACACAAAGAAAACAAAGATTTCACCACAAAATACATGCACAATCTCATGAAAAGGCATGGAACCTCAGTCATCATTAGAATAATTCAAAATTAAAATTACAGGAGATTTTACACTTATTAAACTGTCAAATAAATTTTTAAAACTATGTTTGTAATAAAGTAGGAACTCCAGGAGACAGTGAAGGACAGGGAAGCCTAGCATACTGCAATCCATTGGATCTTGAAGAGTCAGACATCAATGAGCTACTGAACAACAAAATATGAAGAGAAAAATTCTTAGATAAAAATTTCTCAGTTTTACATGGAACACTGCTCAGTGTTGTATACTAGCCTGGATGGGAGTGGGGTTTTGGGGAGAATGCTGCTGCTGCTGCTGCTGCTGCTGCTAAGTCGCTTCAGTCGTGTCCGACTCTGTGCGACCCCACAGACGGCAGCCCACCAGGCTCCCCCGTCCCTGGGATTCTCCAGGCAAGAACACTGGAGTGGGCTGCCATTTCTTTCTCCATTTGGGGAGAATAGATACATGTATTTGTATGGCTGAGTCTCTTCACTGTTCACCTAAAACTACTACAACATTGTTAATCAGCTTTACCTCAATACAAAATCATTTTTGGTGTTAAAAAAATTAAAATAGATAAAAGAAATTCCTCAGTCTTAATTTTTAACAGGAGAAATATCAGCAGATAAGGTCCATACAATGAAAAATTCTTTAGAACCTTTAATAATTTTTAGAAGTATAAAAAGATCCTAAAACCTTAACATTTAAAAACTACTGGCTAGAGTAAAGGAAGGCCCATCGCATTTATCTCTGGAGCTTGTTAAGGACAAAGATAACATCAATGATTGGTCATTTTTAGGAGTGTGTAGGTAGAAGGGGTGGATGATGGTGAGTATTGCTGAAATAACTTTTATAAATGAACTATTTTTCTCTCAGTGAATTGTCACTAGTCTCACTTTGCAAGGAGAGTGTGTCTTTTTTTTTTTTTTCCCAGAATAATTAATCTCATTTGTCTAATATAAAACTGCCAACGGAAATAGCTCAACAGGGGAGTATAAACAAAAACATTGCTTATTCTGTTCATTTTTCATGTGTATTCTGCCTTAGCTCGGTCAACTGAAGCACTATTAATACTTCTCTCCATCAAGTTGTGATATGGTTAAATGAGCTTGAAATTACTACAAAATGGTGCTTTTAAAAATGATCGAAATGTTCACAAATGCTAAATATAAAAGCACCAAGCTTTTTTTCAGTTAGAGAATTTTGTGGCTATTACTGGAGATCAAGCCTGTCATAAGAATCAAATGCTATCAAGCAGCTTAGTATTATATCTTTGATCCTGGCAGATCTATGTTTTTGACATAAAAATCAAGCCAAACCTCCTCCCTTTGTCTGTTCACAAGATCCTTGTTGACTTGTGATGAAAAAAAAAAAAAAAAGCAAAATCACTGAGATGCTGTGTACTACTTTGGTGAATTTACTTTTCATCTTACTTCTATACCTGGGAATTGTTCTTTCATCCCAGAGAAATCTGCTTAAACTCTTCAAACTCCCTGTGTTTAATTTTACTAGCCTTTGAAATATTTGTTTTGCTATTATTCTTCTAAAGAATACATGAATAATTATTAAGGAATCAAAATTTTGAGCAAAAAAAAGTGTTATACATCTTTTTCTTTGTATCATTAAAAATATCCAAGATGCTCCTGCATTGTGAGATGGTTTTAGAAGAATAAAAAATCAATTTACCCCAAATTAATTATAAATTGTTATATTCTGAGCCATTGGTAAGCTGTTGCTGATTAGTCACTAAGCCATGTCCAACTCTTTGAGACCCCATGGACTGTAACCCACTTGTCTCCTCTGTCCATGGGATTTCCCAGGCAAGAATACTGGAGTGGGTTGCCACTTCCTCTTCCAGGGGATCTTCCCAACCCACAGATTGTACCTGCGTTTCTGGTGTCTCTGATATCTCTTGCACTGGAAGGTGGATTCTTTACTACTGAGCCATCTTGGTAACTCTATTGGTAATCTATCCTTTTTCACTTTTTATTTAGATGAGTGGCAGTTTTAATATGAGTTCTGTTGCAGTTCTTCACTAGAAAAGTACTCTTCATTTGGCTCTGGATAGACTGTGGTTGCTTTGACTAATAGGGTACAGTGGAAGTTATACGCAAGTCTAGTTCTGAGAAGCCTAAGATACTTCCTCTCTGCTCTTTGAGTCCTGTGATGTTTTATAAATCCTTAGACTGCCACGTTGTAAGGAAGCCCAAGGCATATGACAAAGTACAAGCATTACAACTGACTCAAGGCCCAAATGAAACCAGCCTATGAATCTAGACTCTGGATTCTAATGAAAATCTAAGACTACAATTATGAAAAAGCTGGATCATCTTTGCTCCCTACCCTTTATCATGTATCTCCAACTTAGCTCAAAGAACTGAACTGGATAGTATATAAACTGACAACGCAGTTATTTGTAACGTCCTAATTATTATGCACAAAACTCTTTAAAAATCTGAAACCATACTTAAAAGATGTCCTATTCTATCACAATGTATTCTTCTTAAAAGGACAGCTTGGGAAAGCTTCTGATTTAGACTGCTGAAATTTTGATAAGTGCCTAAAGCTATTGTTCACCTCTGGTGGAAACACAGCTGAAGATCAAGTGCCACAGCAGCCCCGAGTCATACACAGGAACCGTAAGAGTTATGTTTCGTGCTGAACAAGCAAGAAGAGTGTGTTTTAAATGAAACTCTAAAATGATTATTTTCTTGGGGCCATTGCCATAGTGGTTTTACATTTTATTGTATGGAATGTAACTTTCATACACTGAGTGAAGCTATGAATACAATGCATTTTCAATCATGAATTTATATCATTTATTAACAGTAAGCTGACTTCCCTTGTGTCTCAGATGGTAAAGAATTTGTATTTTGGGAGACCTGGGTTTGCTACCAAGGTGGGGAAGATCCCTTGGAGAAGGGAATGGCAACCCACTCCAGTATTCTTGCCTGAAAATTTTCATGGACAGAGGAGCCTGGTGGGCTATAATCCATGGGGTCATAAAGATTTGGACAAGACTGAGTGACTAACACTTTCACTTTCATTCAGAGTAAAAAATATCTTTAGTTGATGAAACTCCAATACTTTGGCCACCTCGTGTGAAGAACTGACTCATTGGAAAAGACTCTGATGCTGGGAGGGATTAGGGGCAGGAGGAGAAGGGGATGACAGAGGATGAGATGGCTGGATGGCATCACCGACTTGATGGACATGAGTTTGGGTGAACTCCGGGAGTTGGTGATGGACAGGGAGGCCTGGCGTGCTGTGATTCATGGGGTCGCAAAGAGTTGGACATGACTGAGCTACTGAACTGAACTGAACTGAAACCATTACAGGAGAGGTAAGTTCCTAAGGTATGCTCTTTGACACTGGATTCTTTTTCCTAAATCACCAATCCGGCATATATTCTTTCCGTTCTCCCCCTACTCAGGTTTACTCTCTGTTTTCAAAATATCCCCTGGCATTGTTTACTTCCCCACCCCAACATTCTTAAAGTGAGAGCACTTTAAATTCTATCGACTGCTGCTGCTGCTACTAAGTCGATTCAGTCGTGTCCGACTCTGTGCGACCCCATAGACGGCAACCCACCAGGCCCCTCTGTCCCTGGGATTCTCCAGGCAAGAATACTGGAGTGGGTTGCCATTTCCTTCTCCATTATTGACTGCTATGAATCATCTAATACAAGGTTAAAATCCAGCTAAATATAGGAAACAAGCAACATAGATGATAGCAGCTGGGTGAGCATAAGAGAACAGAGGAGGTGACTGAAGAGAACTGAGGAGCTCTTACAGAACCTAAGAAGCTAAAAGCAAGCGGATCCAACACTCCTCACAGGGAATGCATCTCGAAAACTTGCCATATGCTCTACTTGGCTCTCTCTATTCAAAATGTATTCTGCCAAAACTTGGAGAAGCTCTAAGGACTCAGTAAATCTTTGCTCTTCATTTCATCTGAAAGATAGCTTAAATAATTTTTAAAACTACCATAAAAATACAATGTCAAAATATATTTTATACTAAGTTAGACTGAGGGCAACCATTAATTCACTGTAAATTAATTCCAAGTAAACTGACTTTTGTGCTGGCCTCAGAATAAAGCTGTTTCAACCATTCCCATTTAATTGAAAAGAATCCTGAGTTTGCTAAGTATGATCTTAAAACTTTGATGACAGGTTTGGTAATTACAATTAGCCATGTTTGGTAATCACAATTTTCTCAGTTTTGCAAAAATAGAATAAAGCAAAGTAAAAGGATACTTTGGAGCCTGAAGTTAATAGAAGATAAACATTTTTGTTCATAAACTCTAGTTTTTAACTTTCTTATCAATCAAGAGTTTCATTTTTCTAATTGAATGACTATACAGATTATAGGTAATAAAACTGACTCTCAAGTATGATTTCATTGCTTTCATTTATTTTCTATACAATGAATCTACAAAAGACTTGGTATAGCGTAAGGTTTGCCTTTGCTACCAAGATGAAAATAAGTAATTCAATTTCAAAATTTTATTTCTTAATACTTTTGTTTGTGTGTTTTTCTTCTGGGGAAGAGATGTCTAGGGATTTCAAATTTTCATGGCTAGGAATAAAATTAATTCTTTTAAAATGATATAAAAGTAAATTTTATTTTCAAATAGAAAACATATGCTTAAGTAAGGCCATATTTAAATAAAGGAAGCCAATGGCTAGACTATAATCTGATTAACCTAAAAACTGTTTCATTCATTAAAGAAAAACAAATATTAAATAGATTGCTACAGGATTATTTTAGTCAATTGGCATATTATTGGTCTTGAGAGTGCTCAAAATTTTAGCTTGGCATTTTATATTGAGTACTTATTGTGTAATGGCTTCCTTACAGCATATAATAATAGCAATGATTACTAGTGATTATTGAGTGCTAACCATGTAATCAATAACTGAAGAGCTTAAGATTTCACACTGCTTGTAGGCTAAATCAGGGACTTCCCAGGTGACTCAGTGGTAAAGAATCCACCTGCCAATGCAGGAGACACAGGAGATTCGGGTTTAATCCCTGGGGATGGAAAATCCCCTGGAGAAGGAAATGGCAACCCACTCCAGTATTCTTGCCTGGGAAATCCCAGGGACAAAAGAGTCTGGAAAGCTACAGTTCATGGGGTAACAAAAGAGTCAGATAAGACTTTGCCACTAAATAAAAACAAAGCTAAATTAACCTACTTAAGAGTTTTTATAAAGGGTGGCATATGACATGGAATTCCTAACTCAGATGCAAGGCATTATTACTCAGCAGATGGCATCAGCTTCATGTTCACATTAGTTCTTACCCCACAGATGCCATGGGACCATGTATTTGCTGCACATACATACATATACTAAGGGACCTCAAGTTTAGAAAACCCCAGTCTTTTAAAGATTCTAGTTCCTAGGAGCGAAGAAGGCAATGGCACCCCACTCCAGTACTTTTGCCTGGAGAATCCCATGGACGGAGGAGCCTGGTGGGCTGCAGTGCATGGGGTCGATAGAGTCGGACAAGACTGAGCGACTTCACTTTCACTTTTCACTTTCATGCATTGGAGAAGGAAAGGCAACCCACTCCAGTGTTCTTGCCTGGACAATGAAAGGGATGGGGAAGCCTGGTGGGCCACTGTCTATGGGGTCGCACAGAGTCGGACACGACTGAATCGACTTAGCAGCAGCCACAGCAGTTCCTAGGAGACACTGTCAGTCTTTCCCCAGGATGGAGATATCATCTTTATTATACTGCTCAGGAAATAAATCTCTTATTTGAAGAGAGATTCGGTTCTCTCTATTTTATCTCTGGTCTGTGGTTTTTATGTCGATGTCAAAGCTTTCTTGCTCAGAAGATGTAGAGAAACCCAGGAGACTCAAAGAAAATTCTTTCCCCAAGTATGTTCAAGGTTGCATGCAAAACAGTTGACATGTGATAACTCAGTTCATCCCCACAAAACTGTATAACAGTTTTGACTCTTGTCCTCACTTTACAGAAAAAATTAAGTAACTTGCCCAAATCAAAAGGCTTGGTAGAGTTCAAGTTCAAGATGGGAAGTCTCTCCAGATATTAAACTCTTAACTTATATTGACTCTTTAAATACATAAATGCAGCCAATACCTTAGCAATAAAGTATTGCCTTTAACATTAAAGATACATGATTCTAAAACACAATATGGAAACGGATATAAGAAAAATTACTGACACATATTATTTTAGTAAAATCATATGTTGATGAATACCACAGCAGGATAGCTGTTTTCTAATGAAGGACAGCAATTTTGTCAAGACTGGGTGTAAAAAAGTTTTTTTCAAGGGAAAAATTACAAGTCTGATATGGGTGAAGAAATGCTTAAGACATTTATCCCTAGAATACTGAATAATTTATATGATATACCCATTTTTTCTATTGCATGTAAATATATTGTAAGCCTCTGCCCTGTCTCTGACACAGGAAACATCATGCCTTTTCTAAACTCTGCTTTATTGTGAATCTGAGCCTTTGAATAGAGAATTTGGCCACTAAGCCTATAAGAGATTTCATGTCTATTAAATCGATTCTATTTTATTGTGTTTGTTTTGAGATGAAACTATTTATTTACACAACTTTCTTTTTGCTCATGCAGAGCTCCTAAGGACACAGCACAACAGGCTCTATGTTGCATGATTTATTTCCATGGAGAAGCTCAAGCAATACTCAAACACTGTGAGGAGGACAAAAGCTTGTCCAGATTACTCGTAAAGAACCCCTGTGGCTTTCAGTGGCTGCAGTCCAAAGACACTTAGACTGAATTAAATTGTGCCCAAACATTTACAACAGATATTACTGAAACTGGATTTTACTAAATATGCTGCACACCAAGAGTTTTTCGTTTGAGTTTTTTTATTTGTTTTGCTTTTTTTTTTTTCAGCACTAGAAATTATTGATATAAATGAATTAATGTTGGTAAATACTTAGAGCCTGGCCTGCTGCAGTCCGTGGGGTTGCAAAGAGTTGGACACAACTGAGCGACTGAACAACAACAAATACTTAGAACAGAGCCTGGCACAGAAAGCTTTATGTAAAAATGATATGAGTTTGTCAAACATAATGAAAGACGGGTATCCTAGACATGGTCAAGGCTATTTCCTTTTGCATTTGGTTTAGAAATTGCCAAACACTGTATAAATTTCACATGGAAAAAATGAACTTTTTTCCTAAATGTTCTGTAGAACATGGAATGGAGTGAGCCCAGATACACGTTACTTGCATGCAAGTGATAGAATAGTTTTTAAGGAAGAAATGAATAATGGCTAAGCATAGCAAAAGAGCAAAACACTGGGAAGAGATGCAGCACTGGGCCTGGGAAGATAAGAGCCTGAAGCTGGTGTTGCAGTGAATCATCTATCAGCTGAACAGAAACCTTCCACTCAGGATCTGTTAATAAACTTACTGACTATTCACTGAGCTGCCAGGCTCTGCAGAGCTCTTCCATGAGTTCCCTGTTTAATCCTCACCACTGCCTTGTGGGTGGCACTAATGATTAAAAAAAAAAAAAAAAAAAAAAAAACCTGCCTGCCAATGCAGGGGACGTAAGAGATGTAGGTTTGATCCCTGGGTAGGGAAGATCCCCTGGAGAATGGCATTGCAACTCATTCCAGTATTTTTGCCTGGAGAATCTCATAGACAGAGGAGCCTGGCAGGCTACAGTCCATAAAGTCACACAAAGTCAGACGTGACTGAAGCAACTTAGCATGCACGCACTGCCCTGTGGGTGGGAATGACTCTCCCAACTGTTTAGCAGAAGATATGTAGTCACTGGCAATTTCAGAAACTGTGTTGAAAGAGAGCCCAGCACTTGTCTTCTATTGCTTTTCAGATTTCAGTCTCACATACACCAGGAGTCCATCCTTAATGATATAGTAGAAGTGAGTATCCATAACATTCCTTGGAATGTCATTCAGCATTCTAAAGATGTTTTCTAACTCTTTATAATCAGTGGGAGTGCCTAGGCTGGCTAAGGTCACACACATTCATATTTTCTATGATCCATGGAAAAGAAAAAAAAAAAAAAAAAAAAAACCTTTTCTGTCTTGTGACAAACACTCTCATAAGTTACCAATTTGTCTTATCCGTACTTGACAACTCAAAATACAGGTCTATGAATCAAGTTATTTACACATTTAGCTTAGTTTGGCATCAGACACAGCTCTCAATAGCACCTAAATGCTCCACGCTACATATGATCAGAGGAAGCTCCGGTATACATAGACACAATAGGTGTCAAGAAAGATGACTCACACAACTGGCTTATATATTTTCTGTGGAAATGGGAACAAATGATATGAAAGGAGATAAAGTGTTAATTGTTCAGCTGTATCCAACTCTTTGCAAACCCCATGGACTGTAGCCTTCTCCAGGCAAGAATACTGGAGTAGGTTGCTATTTCATTTTCTAAAGAAAGGACATATATTTGTATAAAAGGGATCCTTGAGCATCTGTAACAAGAGGTACTGAGAGTGGAGATGAATATTTAGTTGACACCAGCCTAAAGTAGAAAGGAAGCATTACGAATGCCATTTGGCATTTTGGGGCATTCACAATTTGCTTCCCTGAACATGTTTTAATTTTGGCACATATATGTTAGCTCTCCACAAGTACACATAAGTTACTCTGTTGCAGGGAATCTATTTTTCTATCACAACTCCACTAGGGTATGTATGTATGAGTTGCTTGCCTTTGTGTATGTGCTCAGTTGCTCAGTCATGTCCAGCTTTTTGTGACTGTAGCCCAACAGGCTCCTCTGTCCATGGGATTCTCCAGGCAAGAATCCTGGGGTGGATTGCCATTTCCTCCTGCAGGGGATCTTCCTGACCCAGGGACTGAGCCTGCATCTCTGGTGTTTCCTGCATTGGCAGGTGGACTCTTTACCACTGAGCCACCTGGGAATCCCTACAAGTTGCTTACAAAATGAATGAATGGATGAATCCATTAATTAACAAATGACTGTCTTGCCTAGTACTCAGCACTGTTCTCTTCAGATTCTCAAACTTGGAAATTGGGAATCATTTGCATGGTATATAAATGTATGATTTGCAAAGACCTTTAAATAAAGAAAGGTCCTGATATATCTGAGCTTTACATGCTGATGTGTTAATGTCACAACCTTGCAGCTGAATTTTGTAGCCTAAGCTCTTCCTCTTATTTTCATTCTTCTTATAAATCTGGAATCAGCCAAACTTATTTGTATAGGTTGAATTTTCATATTACCTCCATACATGAATGCACACTGTAGAACCAGAGTGACAACACAGGAGTAAAAGAAAAGGCAAAAAGAACAGAGAGTAGGGGATACTCAAGAGTAAAAACAACTGCCCCCCTCCTCCAATCTGTGGAAATGTGAAAACAATAGAGAAGACCTCTTTACATTTTCTGCAGTAATATTTCCAGTACTATCAGTCAGTTCAGTTCAGTTCAGTCACTCAGTCGTGTCCAACTCTTTGCGACCCCATGAATCGCAGCACGCCAGGCCTCCCTGCCCATCACCAACTCCTGGAGTTCACTCAGACTCATGTCCATCAAGTCGGTGATGCCATCCAGCCATCTCATCCTCTGTCATCCCCTTCTTCTCCTGCCCCCAATCCCTCCCAGCATCAGAGTCTTTTCCAATGAGTCAACTCTTCGCATGAGGTCGCCAAAGTATTGGAGTTTCAGCTTTAGCATTGGTCCTTCCAAAGAACACCCAGGTCTATAGTCGTAATCAATTAAGGAAGAACTATGACCATTTGAGGGACTCCATAAATCTCCTGGGGATGTTTGTGTTTGAGAAGAGAAATAAAAGGGTAAGGTAGTAGGTGCAAATAGTTTGGAGCAGCTTGATATCAAGAGGTTTAGAGGATTGGCCATGGGAAGAAACCTCGTGGAAACCAATCACGAGTCTACCACAAAACTCCTAAAACAGGCCTTGCTTCTATCATGTCAAGATCCATCATATAGTTAAAGCCCCAGCCATCATTTTTTTTTTAAGTTAAACAACTCAAAAACAAAAACCAACAAAAAATCCAGACCTAAGGGGTTTCTCTCGGAGAAGGCAATGGCAACCCATTCCAGTACTCTTGCCTGGCAAATCCCATGGACAGAGGAGCCTGGTAGGCTGCAATCCATGGGGTCTCGAAAAGTCAGACACGACTGAGCGACTTCATTTTCACTTTTCACTTTCATGCATTGGAGAAGGAAATGGCAACCCACTGCAGTGTTCTTGCCTGGAGAATCCCAGGGAGCGGGGAGCCTGGTGGGCTGCTGTCTATGGGGTCACACAGAGTCGGACATGACTGAAGCGACTTAGCAGCAGCATTATTAAACTATTATCTAGTTTAATAACATAAACAATTCAAAACACATAAAATAGACAAATATATCTGAAAAAAAAAAAAAAAGCTAAGAATGAAAACCGTATCTGAGGAGGAAAGACATATGATTAAGGCTGTTCATGTACTACATCTCAACAGATTCTGCATGCGCAAAAACTGAAATGTTAAGTAGACAAATATTATTAGACATAGCCTGGCAACAAACTCAGTTGGGGTATGGCATTTAGATACATTACATTGCTAACGTTGTTACATTTAAGAATGATTTTACAATATCATAATTCTTCACATAATGATTCCTGTTAGTTCAAATACAAGATTCTTCAATGATAATTTTATGTCTTCTCAATCTAATCTCAGTTGTGATTTCAGCTGTCAAAATAACGTCAACTTTAGTTAAAATGCTAACACACATCTACAGTCAAGTTTTATTCTCCCAGTTTTACAGGTCTGGAGTGGAAGAGGAAGAAAAAACACTCCTTTCTGATGCCTCTCTTGATTCTTAACATTTTGAGGAAAACTGGTTTTTAGACCTCTTTAATTTTTTATCATCTGGGAAAAAGATCTTATGTATTCTCTTGACTTTAAGGAACAAACATATACTATTACTTCACATTTTTTTTTTATTTCAAGTGTAGATCTATCCTTAAATGTTCAATTTCCAACATGTCATTTCTATAGGTATATAAAGTAATATCTTTGACTTTGATCTTCCTCACCTCACTTCCCAAGCCTGCTAATCTCACTTTCTTCTCTATCTAACTAAGTAGTGGATTTTAAACATGTAATTCCAATTATTTCCATGAGAGCAGGGACTATTTCCCTTACTGTTAAACTCTAATCCATAGGATGTGTGTGTGTGTGTGTGTGTGTGTGCTTAGTCACAGTGGTGTCTGACTCTTTGCAACCCCATGGACAATAGCCTGTCAGGAAAGTAGCCCGCCTGTCCTATCCATTCCTGTCCATGAAAATTTTTAGGCAAGAATACTGGAGCAGGTTGCCATTTCCTAATCCAGTGGATCTCCCTACCCAGGGATCAAATTAGTGTCTTTTGCATCTCCTGCATTGGCAGGAAGATTCTTTACCAGTGCACCACCTGAGAAGCATTGATTTTAAAAGAATGTGCTAAAAGGATGAACAAATAAAACAATGAATTTAAAAAAGAATGAATGAGTGATTTTAGGGATATCATTTAGATTATAAAGAGTTCAGTGTGTTGGACTATTTTTCCATCCTTTGTGGTGGTACAATAAGTCTGAGTTTATGTACAAACTTTAGAATGCACTTCAGATTTCTTGACTTAAACATCCCTCTTCCAAGGATGAGTTTTAACCCAGTGAGTGCCTTTTCCACTTTTCCTAAATGTTTCTATATATTTTTTGCACTAGCCTTCACTTTCTAACAGGTATTGGAAAATCATTTGCAAACAGATAGCTCCCTAAAGAATCTTTGCTAACAGTGAAGCTGGAAACATGCCAGAGGAAATGGTTAAGCATTTTTTAACTGCCTGTTTTTACTTCCACTTCATAATAACTGAAAATGGACTTTTGCATGCACTGAGAATACACACTGGAGAGACGCTGATTAGAGAAAATGTGACTGTGGATTTGATGTATGGATACAGAGGAATCATAGGCGCCCCCTCAACAGCATTTGGTAGCCACACACAGGATGCTTTTATTTACATAGGCACTGATTTTTTTCTCTAAAAAACAAATGCTTAGACCATGGAGACCATGAATTTTATTTTACTTAAGTATTTTTAACTTTGCACAGAATAATGTTAGGATGAAAAAGCTTCAGCCCCTTTAAAGTGAGTAAGTTTAGATCTTTCCTATTATATGTTATCCCAAGACAAAGGTTTTTTCTTAAAATAATCCCAAATAAGAAGTGGGGAGGGCTTTCCAGGTGGTGTTTGTGATAAAGAACCTGCCTGCTAACACAGGAAATATAAAAGATGCAGATTTTATCCTTGGGACAGGAAGATCCCCTGGAAGAGGGCATGGCAACCCACTCCCATCTTCTTGCTTGGAGAATTCCATGGACATCTCATGTACAGAGGAGCCTGGTGAGCTACAGTCCATGAGGTTGCAGAGTCGGACACAACTGAAGGGACTTAGCACAAACACATGCAAGGATGGGGAAGAAAACAACAGGATCTATATTTTCATCATGAACTTACAGCATGTTTTCCCATGCATAAAGAACTTTGAAGACACAGGTAATGTGTTTTCTGGGCCTCTGAGTAGGTCTTTATCTGTAAACCTCACTTGAAGTGGAGAAGCAGAAATGATGTCGTTATGCTAGGGAGTGTCTTTTTTCTATTCTTTGCCTCCAGAAGGGAACACCCTTCAGAAAAACTTTAAAAGCTCTCATAGTTCATTGGCAGAGAGGTGGTGCTGTTTAGCTCCTAAGTCATGTCCGACTCTGTGCGACCCCATAGACGGCAGCCCACCAGGCTCCCCCGTCCCTGCGATTCTCTAGGCAAGAACACTGGAGTGGGTTGCCATTTCCTTATCCAATGCATGAAAGTGAAAAGTGAAAGTGAAGTCGCTCAGTCATGTCCGACTCTTAGCGACCCCATGGACTGCATCCTACCAGGCTCCTCCGCCCATGGGATTTTCCAGGCAAGAGTTAGGCTACTTAGAGAGTATATTCAACTAAGTAAAGGAAAGAATATTAATCTATCTGCTATTCCTAAACACTGAGCTAGATTTTAAGGAAAGTCAAGAACTCTCTTTATGGATGTCTTCTCTGGGCTTGTCTCTGTTGATGACTTTTTCCCCTTCTGATTGGTTTCATTTGATTGTTTAATCATGTCTGTTACCATTGCTATTCTAAATGGTATAATTGGGAGAGTTATTATTTTCCATTTTCTATAGATCACATATATCTTACATAATCACTGTGATGGAAACCCATATTTAGATGATCAATATGTACTTAGTGTGATACTACATAGTATGTCAAACCTATGACACTTTCAACTCTAGTTATGTTATTTTAAGTAACTCCCCCAAATTGCTTTTGTTCTCCATGTCAGGCAGTTCATTCAAGTTTTGCTTTAAATTTGTTTTGAGTCATTTGTTGCCTTGCTAGTTTTAAACATCTCCCCTTAGGCATAAAAACAGCAACAGATTCTTTTCCTTGTTTTTTTTTTTTTTTTTTTAGCTTTGTTTTTCAACAAGAAATTCCAGCCAAGTGAAAGTTAAAGGGCATTTCTTTTATTTTTTAAAGGAATGAATTATATATGAGGTTTGTTTCTCTGGCTAAAAATTTGTACAAAATGTTGAAGAAAGCAATTGGGAAAATTCATACAGAAACTCTTTTAGCCTAAACTGCTGTATGAATTTTGTTTTTTAACACTATATCCCCTTATCTAAAAGTGTGGAAGTAATACAAAAACATGATTAATAAAAACATGCTCTACACTCCTGTTAAAAAATTGTCAAATAGCTACTTTAATATTTTCAGTATGATGAAGTTAATCAGTACTACACATATGCCACATATTGGATATTGCTCATTGGATATTTTATTAAGAAAAAATGGGGCTCTGGAATAATATAGATCTTTGCATTTTGGGTAAAATTGTGGGATTCTTAATGGAGTCCTTGAAATTATAAATGAAATGGCACTTAAACCACCTTTAATGCACTCCCTATTGAAATCTCCACATATATATGTTGAGTTTACTTAGCATGTAAAAGCAAAATTCCTTTCATGTTAAAAGATTTAAAAATAAAACACAGAAGCTATCAAATATGTCATCTATAACATGTTACCAATGAATACAGACATAATAATAATTGTATACAGAGACTGTGATTATTGTGATTTACCTTCAAATATACGTTTCAGAGGGTAGTACTCTAGGTATCAATAACACCATGTATGCCATTTTCAAGTAATTAAATAAACTGGAGTGGATAGCCCATCACTTCTCCAGTGGTTCTTCCCGACCCAGGAACTGAACCAGGGTCTCTTGTATTGCAGGCAGATTCTTTACCAGCTGAGCTACCAGGGAAGCCCAAAATATATTGGTATTTTACTATAAAGTGATAATTCTTTGAAAACTAAAATATCAAAATATTTTTTGGATTACTTGGTTAGTTTAAAACATCTTAGAACTTTAGAAGACCAAGGTTCTAAATGTCCACAGTTAGACTGCTGAGGAACAGAAATTTGAAGAATTAAGTGTTAGGAAGAGTCTTCTGTAATAATATAACTATAGTTACAGAAAAAGGTTAGTTCTGGACACTTATTGCTCATTTCCTTGGTTACACAGTAGTTTTCACTCTGTTTTATAATTTCCCTTGAGCACTTCCAAAGTACGAAGAACTGGCATTCTTAAAAAGAAATTAGCATGGAAGTGTGAAGGGGGCAGTGAAGTTATGATTTATCTACAAGTTTGATGTGCGTGAGGAACGATGGCTGAATGGAGTTAAACTGAATACTAATAAAAGAAAGAGAGAGTCTGAATAATGTAAGGGGCTTCCCAGGTTGGGAAGAATTTGCCTATCAATGCAGGAGACACAAAGGACATGGGTTCAATCTCTGGGTCGGGAAGATGGCAACCCATTGCAATAAGAAATGGAAACCCTGGAAAATTCCTTGCCTGGAAAATTTCATGGACAGAGGGACCTGGAGTCCAATATAGGCAATATATAAATGCATATTAGAATACTGCTTTTTAATTATTTTGGTTGCAAATATGATTCTATATAGCAAGATAATACGCATAAACATAAAATCATACGTGCATGCACACTGACTGACACACACACACACTGACTGACACGCACATACTCCAGAACACATGCCCATCAAACTTCAAGGAAAATATAACCAAATCATACCTATCTTAGGGCACACTGCTTATTCTATTTTATTTTTTTTTTTAAAGAGGAGTTAGAGAAATAAGACTATTTGAGATGTTATGGTTCTGAAGAACAAGAAAGTTCCAGCAGCTTTCTACATTTAAACACTGGATACTAGACCTTAATTTGGTTAGTCACTGTTTAAAAATAATTCAATGTATAGAGCATATACCATGAAGCACTGAAACACAGGTAATGTGGAACACCATGGAACACTATGACAAAAGGAAGAAAGATGTCTGAGGGACTGCCGACCAAGTAATGCTCAGTTACAGAGAACTTACTCTGTTGCCATGGTTTACTTTTATTTAGGTCAGTTGGACTGTATCCTTTCTGACTGAGAAATCAAATGTAGCTTAATAATTATTAGTAACATTATTACATCCACTATCTTAGATTAAATGTTTAATAAAAATGCCAAATTCCACTAGCTACATGCATTATCACACAATGTACTCTATGTCATAAAATATACATAATTTTATAATTCCATTTTAAGATTTAAAAAATTAAATAAAAATTAGTGAAATAAACTGCAAAAATTATTTAAAAATTATGAATATTCCCTTCTACTATTCTTGTAGAATATATTTTTAAGATATCATTTTCAATACTTTAGAAAACTGAATTTTCATATAATACTTTTTTCTGAAATCATTCTCAGGGCATGGAGTGTATATCTAGGTGTCCTTAGATGGTATTGATCAAAATTTTCATGAAAAAATAAATAATCTTGTCTATTATATGCCTTTTAAATTTATAAAGATACTCTATATAAGAACATATTCTCATACAAAATTCACCAATAGATAGAAAAGATGAATTTGATTTTAATGTACTTAAATGCATTTTGAGCATGCCTTCTTTATACATTTTTAAAAAGTCAGAATTAGAATTAAAATGGGACAGCTTCTTGCTGTATATCAAGAAAGTAAATTTGTAAAGTTATTAATATTATTTTCAGGTAAAAACAAGTTCACTTAATAACTAATAAAGGCAAAACCAATACAATATTGTAAAGTTAAAAAATAAAATAAAAAAAGAAAAGAAAACTGGAAAAAAATCATATTTTTTTGCAATGAAAATCAAAATATTTTCTAGTAAAATTTATTTGAAAAAAGTTTTTGAACAAGAATCCAAAAGTTAATTTTTCCTCTTCCTGCTTTAGATCTACTAGCAGTAGATATCATAGCTTTAAATATGATCCATGAAATAAACATCACTCATGAAATTTAATAAAAATATTAACTTTCTTAAAATTATAAGTAACCAATAAAACCACTCTGTTTATTATATTTTTGTATTTAATTTGGATAGATACATCTATTTTCTTAGTTTATAACCCAGAATAACTTAGCTTCAAATCTGCTTTTACCACTGCATCAGTGATGAAAAAGTATCTAATTTTAAAAAAATTATTAGTAAGCATACTGAAATGGAGGCTTAATTTTTCATAGAATCCCCCCCAATTATATTTGTAACTGTATATGCACTAATTATAAAATAAAGTAATGAGGCTAGAAAAGCACTCTGTCTTTTAAAAAGAGACTGGAACTAACATATTTTCTTTCCATCCCTGGGAAAGAATACTAATTTATATACTGAAAAGCAAAGCTGTAAAATTCAAATTATGGAATGGTATACTATTAATGATCACTTTGGTTAAATTTAGGACTATGGGAAAAAAAAAAAAAAACTCACAATCTCAAACTTTCCATTAATTTGTGAACCAGAAATACTCCTATCCAGATAAAGAGGAATTTTAATAACATGAACTACTTATATTGCATTTTTCTATGATATAAAAATATATTGATTTCCATCTAGTAATTTCTTCTTCTATTTATATTATATACTCCTGTTGTAGTGGCAAAAAGAATAGCTCCCAGATTTTTTACAAGTTTTGAGTGACTATGCAACAAATGCCAAAAAGTTTTTGACAGCTCCATTGTCATTTATTAAGCTGGCAATTTTCAAAATTTATTAATATGGAGGCTAGTAATCTTTGCTTTAACTTTATATAAAATAATTTTTAAAAAGGATATTATTATAAATAGCTCTTGAGGATGAAAGCTCTCATTCATATGATATCCAATCAAATTAAACATGAAGCAAATATAGTAAATGATAGTAATATGTGGTGGTGGTGGTGGTTTACTCGCTAAGTCATGTCCGACGCTTGTGACCCCACCAACTAGAGCTGGACAGGCTCCTCTGTCCATCGAATTCTCCAGGCAAGAATACTGGAGTGGGTTGCCATTTCCTTCTCCAGATTATTTATATATATATAGTAAGTAGTATAAATATAGTAGCTAGTAGTGAAGACCTACAAATCTTCTAACACCAAAAAAAGAAAAAAAGTTGTCCTTTTCTTCATAGGGGACTGGAATGCAAAAACAGGAAGTCAAGAGACATCTGGAGAAACAGGCAAGCATGACCTTTGAGTACAAAGTGAAGCAGGGCAAAGGCTAGCAGAATTTTGCAAGAGAACACACTGGTCATAGCAAACACCCTCTTCCAACAACACAAGAGGAGACTCTACACATGGCCATCACCAGATGATCAATACCAAAATCAGATTGATTATATTCTTTCCAGCCAAAAATGGAGAAGCTCTAATGAGTCAGCACAAACAAGACCAGGGGCTTACTGTGGCTCAGATGATGAACTCCTTATTGAAAAATTCAGACTTAAATTGAAGAACGTAGGAAAAACAACTAGGCCATTCAAATATGACCTAAATCAAATTCCTTATGATTATACAGTGGCGGAAGTGACAAATATATTCAAGGAATTAGATCTGATAGACACGGTGCCTGAACAACTATGGACACAGGTTCATAACATTGTATAGAAGGCAGTGATCAAAACCATCCCCAAGAAAAAGAAATGCAAAAAGGCAAAATAGTTGTCTGAGTTGTCTCTTTACAAATAGCAGATAAAAGAAGGGAAAGGCAAAGAGAAAAGGAAAAGTGAAGTCACTCAGTCGTGTCCAACTCTTTGCGACCCTATGGACTGTAGCCCACCAGGCTCCTCCATCCATGGGATTGTCCAGGCAACAGTACTGGAGTGGCTTGCCATTTCCTTCTCCAGGGATCTTCCTGACCCAGGGATCAAACCCAGGTCTCCTTCATTGTGGGCAGATGCCTTACCATCTGAGCCACCAGGGAAGCCCCAGAAAAGGAAAGATATACCCATCTGAATGCAGAGTTCCAGAAAATAGTAAGATGAGATAAGAAAGGCTTTTTAAGTGAACACTGCAAAGAAACAGAGAGGAAAAAATATAATGGGAAAAACTAGAGATATCTTAAAGAAAATTAAAGATACCAAGAGAACATTTCATGGAAAGATGGGTTCAATAAAGGACTGAAACCGTATGGTCATAACAGAAACAGAAGATACTAAGAAGAGGTGGCAAGAATACAAAGAAGAACCATACAAAAATATTTTAGTGACACAGGAAATGACAATGACCAACCTAGACATCATATTAAATATGCTACATATGACCAAGCTAGACAACATATTAAAAAATCAGAGATATTACTTTGCCAACAAACATCTGTTTAGCCAAAGCTACGGTTTTTCCAGTAGTCATGTATGGACGTGAGAGTTGGACTATAAAGAAAGCTGAGTGCCAAAAAATTCATGTTTTTGAATTGTAGTGTTAGAGAAGACTCTTGAGAGTCCCTTGGACTGCAAGGAGATCAAACCAGTCCATCCTAAAGGAAATCAGTCCTGAATATTCATTGGAAGGACTGATGCTGAAGCTGAAACTCCAATACTTTGGCCATCTGATGTGAAGAATTCACTCATTAGAAAAGATTCTGATGATGGGAAAGATTGAAGGCAGGAGGAGAAGGGGACGACAGAGGATAAGATGATTAGATGGTATCTCTGAGTCAATGGACATGAGTTTGAGTAAGCTCCGGGAGTTGGTGATGGACAAGGAAGTGTGAAGTGCTGCAGTCCATGGGGTCGCAAAGAGTCGGACATGACTGAGCGACTGAACTGAACCGAAACACAATGGTGTTATCACTTATCTAGAGTCAGACATCCTGGAGCGAGAAGCCTCCTGGAGTGAGAAGTCAACTGAGCCTTAGGAAACATCACTACAAACAAAGCTAGTGAATTCCAGCTGAGCTAATACAAATCCTAAAAGATGATGCTGTGAAAGTGCTGTACTCAATATGCCAGCAAAATTGGAAACCTCAGCAGTGGCCACAGGACTGGAAAAAGTCAGTTTAATTTCAATACCAAAGAAGGGCAATGCCAAAGAATGCTCAAACTACTGTACAATTGCACTCATTTCACACGCTAATAAAGTAATGCTCAAAATCCAGCAAGTCAGGCTTTAACAGTATGTGAAGTGAAAACATCCAGATGTTCAAGCTGGTTTTAGAAAAGGCAGAGGACCCAGAGATCAAACTGCCAACATCTGCTGGATCATAGACAAAGCAAGAGTATTCCAGAAAAAGCATGTATTTCTTCTTTATTGACTATGCTAAAGCCTTTGACCATGTGGATCACACTAAACTGAAAATTCTTAAAGATATGGGAATGCCAGACCACCTTACTTGCCTCCTGAGAAACTTGTATGCAGGTCAAGAAGCAACACTTAGAATCAGACATGGAACAACGGACTGGTTCCAAATTGGGAAAGGAGTATAGCAAGGCTATAGATTGTCACCCTGCTTATTTAATTTATATGCAGAGTACATCATGCAAAATGCCAGGGTTGGGTAAAGCATAAGTTGAAATCAAGACTGTGGAGAGAAGTATAGGAGCTTCAGATATGCAGATGACACTACCCTTATGGCAGAAATCGAAGAGCAACTAAACAGCCTCTTGATGATGGTGAAAGAGGAGACTGAAAAAGCTGGTTTAAAGTTTAGCAACCATAAAATGAATACTATGGTATCTGGTCTGATCACTTCATGGCAGATATATGGGGAAAAAAAGGAAATAGCAACATAATTTATTTTTCAGGGTTTCAAAATCACTCCAGAAGTGATAGAAGCCATGAAATTAAAAGACACAGGCTCCTTAGAAGAAGAGCAATGACAAATCTAGAGAGTGCATAAAAAAACTGAGACACTACTTTGTCTACAAACATGTGTATAGTCAAAGTTATGGTTTTTGCAGTAGTCTTGTATTGATGTGAGATCTGGACAATAAAAACACTGAGTACCAAAGATGTGATGCCTTCAAACTATGGTGCTGTAGAAGACTCTTGAAAGTACCTTGGATAGCAAGGAGACCAAACCAGTCAATCCTAAAGGAAATCAAACTCTGAATATTCAGTGGAAGAACTGATGCTGAAGCTGATGCTATAATACTTTGGCCACCGTATGCAAAGAGCTGACTTGTTAGAAATGGCCCTGATGCTGGGAAAGATTGAAGGTGGAGGATAAGGGGATGACAGAGGACGAGATGGCTGGATGGCAGCCATGAAATTAAAAGATATTTGCTCCTTGGAAGAAAAGCTATGGCCAATCTAGGGAGCGTATTAAAAAGCAGAGACATTACTTTGTCAACAGAGTTCCATCTCATCAAAGCTATGCTTTTTCCAGTAGTCATGTATGGATGTGAGAGACTATAAGGAAAACCGAGCACCAAAGAATTGATGCTTTTGAACTGTGGTGTTGGAGAAGACTCTTGAGAGTCCCTTGGAGTAGAAGGAAATCCAACCAGTCAATCCTAAAGGAAATCAGTCCTGAATATTTATTGGAAAGACTGATGCTGAAGCAGAAACTCCAATACTTTGGCCACCTGATGCAAAGAACTGACTCATTGGAAAAGACCCTGATGCTGGGAAAGATTGAAAGCAGAAGGAGAAGCGGATGAGAGAGGGTGAGATGGTTGGATGGCATCACCAACTCAATGGACATGAGTTTGGGCAAGCTCTGGGAGTTGGTGATGGATATGGAAGCCTGGCCTGCTGTCCATGGGGTCACAAAGAGTTGGACACAACTGAGCGATTGACCTGACCTGAACTGAACTGAACCTGACTAAAGATGTTATAAGATCAGATCAGTCCCTCAGTTGTGTCCGATTCTTTGTGACCCCATGAATCACAGCACACCAGGCCTCCCTATCCATCACCAACTCCCGGGGTTCACTCAGACTCACGTCCATCGAGTCAGTGATGCCATCCAGCCATCTCATCCTCTGTTGTCCCCTTCTCCTCCTGCCCCCAATCCCTCCCAGCATCAGGGTCTTTTCCAATGAGTCAACTCTTCTCATGAGGTGGCCAAAGTACTGGACTTTCAGCTTTAGCATCATTCCTTCCAAAGAAATCCCAGGGCTGATCTCCTTCAGAATGGACTGGTTGGATCTCCTTGCAGTCCAAGGGACTCTCAAGAGTCTTCTCCAACACGACAGTTCAGAAGCATCAATTCTTCAGCACTCAGCCTTCTTCACAGTCCAACTCTCACATCCATACATGACCACAGGAAAAACCATAGCCTTGACTAGACGAACCTTTGTTGGCAAAGTAATGTCTCTGCTTTTGAATATGCTATCTAGGTTGATCATAACTTTCCTTCCAAGGAGTAAGCATCTTTTAATTTCATGGCTGCAGTCACCATCTGCAGGGATTTTGGAGCCCAGAAAAATAAAGTCTGACACTGTTTCCACTGTTTCCCCATCTATTTCCCATGAAGTGGTGGGACCAGATGCCATGATCTTTGTTTTCTGAATGTTGAGCTTTAAGCCAACTTTTTCACTCTCCACTTTCACTTTCATCAAGAGGCTTTTGAGTTCCTCTTCACTTTCTGCCATAAGGGTGGTGTCATCTGCATATCTGAAGTTATTGATATTTCTCCTAGCAATCTTGATTCCAGTTTGTGTTTCTTCCAGTCCAGTATTTCTCATGATGTACTCTGCATATAAGTTAAATAAACAGGGTGACAATATACAGCCTTGATGAACTCCTTTTCCTATTTGGAACCAGTCTGTTGTTCCACGTCCAGTTCTAACTGTTGCTTCCTGACCTGCATACAAATTTCTCAAGAGGCAGATCAGGTGGTCTGGTAGTCCCATCTCTTTCAGAATTTCCCACAGTTTATTGTGATCCACACAGTCAAAGGCTTTGGCATAGTCAATAAAGCAGAAATAGATGTTTTTCTGGAACTCTCTTGCTTTTTTTATGATCCACAGGATGTTGGCAATTTGACCTCTGGTTCCTCTGCCTTTTCTAAATCCAGCTTGAACATCAGGAAGTTCACGGTTCACGTATTGCTGAAGCCTGGCTTGGAGAATTTTGAGCATTACTTTACTAGCGTGTGAGATGAGTGCAATTGTGCCGTAGTTTGAGCATTCTTTGGCATTGCCTTTCTTTGGGATTGGAATGAAAACTGACCTTTTCCAGTCCTGTGGCCACTGCTGAGTTTTCCAAATTTGCTGGCATATTGAGTGCAGCACTTTCACAGCATCATCTTTCAGGATTTGGAATAGCTCAACTGGAGTTCCATCACCTCCACTAGCTTTGTTCGTAGTGATGCTTTCTAAGGCCCACTTGACTTCACATTCCAGGATGTCTGGCTCTAGGTCAGTGATCACACCATTGTGATTATCTAGGTCGTGAAGATCTTTTTTGTATAGTTCTGTGTATTCTTGCCTTCTCCTCTTAATATTTTCTGCTTCTGTTAGGTCCATACCATTTCTGTCCTTTATTGAGCTCATCTTTGCATGAAATGTTCCTTTGGTATCTCTGATTTTCTTGAAGAGATCCCTACTCTTTCCCATTCTGTTGTTTTCCTCTATTTCTTTGCATTGATCACTGAAGAAGGCTTTCTTATCTCTTCTTGCTATTCTTTGGAACTCTGCATTCAGATGTTTATATCTTTCCTTTTCTCCTTTGCTTTTCACTTCTCTTCTTTCCACAGCTATTTGTAAGGCATCCCCAGACAGCCATTTTGCTTTTTGCATTTCTTTTCCATGGGAATGGTCTTGATCCCTGTCTCCTGTACAGTGTCACGAACCTCATTCCATAGGTCATCAGGCACTCTGTCTATCAGATCTAGGCGCTTAAATCTATTTCTCACTTCTATTGTATAATCATAAGGGATTTGATTTAGGTCATACCTGAATGGTCTAGTGGTTTTCCCTACTTTCTTCAATTTAAGTCTGAATTTGGCAATAAGGAGTTCATGGTCTGAGCCACAGTCAGCTCCTGGTCTTGTTTTTGTTGACTGTATAGAGCTTCTCCATCTTCGGCTGCAAAGAATATAATCAATCTGATTTCGGTGTTGACCATCTGGTGATGTCCATGTATAGAGTCTTCTCTTGTGTTGTTGGAAGAGGGTGTGTGTTATGACCAGTGCATTTTCTTGGCAAAACTCTATTAGTCTTTGCCCTGCTTCATTCCATATTCCAAGGCTAAATTTGCCTGTTACTCCAAATGTTTCTTGACTTCCTACATTTGCATTCCAGTCCCCTATAATGAAAAGGACATCGTTTTTGGATGTTAGTTCTAAAAGGTCTTGTACTTCTTTATAGAACCATTCAACTTCAGCTTCTTCAGCATTACTGGTTGGGGCATTACTTGGATTACTGTGATATTGAATGGTTTGCCTTGGAAACGAACAGAGATCATTCTGTCATTTTTGAGATTTCATCCAAGTACTGCATTTCGGACTCTTTTGTTGACCATGATGGCCACTCCATTTCTTCTGAGGGATTCCTGACCACAGTAGTAGATATAATGGTCATCTGAGTTAAATTTACCCATTCCAGTCCATTTCAGTTTGCTGATTCCTAGAATGTCGACATTTACTCTTGCCATCTCTTGTTTGACCACTTCCAATTTGCCTTGATTCATGGACCTGACATTCCACGTTCCTATGCAGTATTGCTCTTTACAGCATCAGACCTTGCTTATATCACCAGTCATATCCCCAGCTGGGTATTGTTTTTGCTTTGGCTCCATCCCTTCATTCTTTCTGGAGTTATTTCTCCACTGATCTTCAGTAGCATATTGGGCACCTACTGACCTGGGGAGTTTCTCTTTCAGTATCCTATCATTTTGCCTTTTCATACTGTTCATGGGGTTCTCAAGGCAAGAATACTGAAGTGGTTTGCCATTCCCTTCTCCAGTGGACCACATTCTGTCAGACCTCTCCACCATGACCCACCCGTCTTGGGTTAGGTCATCAGATATTGCCCCCATTCCAATCTCTGCACATCAACAAGACCACTATTTTATGTGCCTGTCAAATTGTCTCACAACTCTTTTCATGGAAAGACTTATTCACTATTTGGCTTGCATAGCTCTATACAAGTGGCTCAGTCATAAAGAACCCATCTGCCAATGCAGGAATTACAGGTTTGATCTCTGACTTCAGAAGATCCCCTGGAGAAGGAAATGGCAACCCACTCCAGTATTCTTGACTGGGAAATCCCATGGACAGAGGAGACTGGTGGGCCAAAGTCCATGGAGTCGCAAAAGATTCAGACATGACTTAGTGACTGAACATGAGATCTGTATAAACCAATTTCTATATACAACTCCAAATTGCTCTTATTATTTGTACCACATTCATGAAGTTTTTTTGTTTGCTTTTTAATTTCCTCAAAATGAGCAAGACTCTTACTGAAATGCACACTTACTGGCCTATGACTCTAGAAAAGCCTTTCTCTTGTTTCTTCCCAGTCTGCCTGGTGTCCCAGACTGTCTCAGAGAGGTATTCTCCTACTCCAGTGCTTAGACTGAGACCTCTCCTCCAGCACCTTTTCCTTAAGAACCCGTTTATTTTCATCATAACATTTACCAACAACAAATAATCTAGAACTATTTTCTATTGCTTGCTTATCTTTCTACAAGTAGAATTCAAGATCCAGAATGTAGGGGCTATTTTTTTTTAATTGTCTGATCACTTTTATATTTATTTTATTTATTTTCATATATCTAATGCTTAGTGTGGGATCATTATATTAATTATATTCTCAGTATATTATTCCCATAATAAAAGGGTATAAAAGTGAAATTTAAAGTGAGTAAAAAATTTGACTAAGGCCATACAATAAGCATTTGGTTGAGACAGGATTAAACACAGATGGTCTCACTTCATGGCTCTTGGTCTGAACATCAACTCTGGACTGTTCCTTAATTATGTTGAAGAACTCCCTCAGCCATCCTGGCTAACTCCTCTGTCTTTCAAGTGAGGAATGAGGGTGAGTCATTGGTGTACTTGCCTAAGAATGTGTATCCAGCTTGCTGAGAAACTGCGAGTGATATGAATGACATGTCTCCCCAGTCATGCTTATTCATACCCTGTGCTGTTTCACTTCAGCCTGAACCCCTGGAGCTTCATGCCGACCTAGACATGGCAGTTGTGTTTAGGTCCAAGGCATGAGGTCATGACGAGGGAAGTGGATTTCAAATGAGAAGACTTAGAAGTCAGTTAAAGAATGGTTCAGCATTAAGAATTAGGGCAGGGATCAAGACTGTAGGACTTCCCTGGTGGCTCAGAGGGTAAAGCATCTGCCCACAATGTAGGAGACCCAGGTTCAAACCCTGGGTTGGGAATATCTCCTGGAGAAGGAAATGGCAACCCACTCCAGTATTCTTGCCTGGAAAATCCCATGGAGGGAGGAGCCTGATAGACTATACAGTCCAGGAGGTCACAAAGAGTTGGACACAACTGAGCGACTTCACTTTCACTTTTCACTGTTAATATTCGTTCAATGGTCAGAGCTCCCATGCGCCTACAGTAGTGAAATATCAGAGGGAAACACAGCTTTTTTTTGGAAGAAGAATTTGCAGAATTCAGTGAGGCCCTTTCCTCTGAATTGAGTCAAACATGATTCTCCTTCAAGGGATTCTCATCCTTACCTGAAGTAAACTAAATCAGCCTCAAACTGCTTAAAACCTTGGCCCTTGGAAATAAGTACAATCTACTTCAGCCACTGAATCACTGACAGCCAAGAAAAACAATGCTGCCATTGAGAAGTGACCTTTGGGTCCTGGATTTATAAAGTATCTTTCTTTATTTTATGAGCTACTTTTCGATAAAGTACTCAAATTTACTACAGAAGACACATCCATTCTAAAGATCTCTAGAGGGTGACTTTGATCCTTGACTTCTGGCTTTCAATCTACCATTTTACTAATATTTTCCTGAAGCAAGTCAAATCATAAGTTGAAACCTTCCAAATGGATTCCACAAGGCTGAGAGTTATCTGCCTTTTTTTGGCCTTCTTTTTGCCTCCTTTGACCTGCCCTCCTTGAAGCCTGCTGGACACAGATTTAGGAATAACACTTTGGTTTGATATTAGGTCAAAAGCCAGGGCAAAGTTTGAGCGGAAAATAGATGTCAAGGCAGAAGGATGGGGCAAAGCACAATTGCACAGACAGGATCAAAGGAAAGCCTTGACCCTTAGGCAGCAGTAAAGGCAGAAGTTGGGCCAGAAATTCTTGCTACTGATGGGGATTAATTACTAGCTCCCACCAAATTCAGGATTTGAAGATGGGACTGTGAGATCCATATCACTGATGGTAACAGTGGCTTCTGACACAATCTCTGCCAGGCGACACTATGCCTCTACAGGCTTATTTTTGGATAACTACAAGCTTATGGTAAGGACTGCCAGACAACTGATGTTTCAAATTACAGAGTTAGAGAAACTCTTGAGAGTCCTTTGGACTGCAAGAAGATCAAATCTTTAATCCTAAAGGAAATAAATCCTGAATATTCATTGGAAGGACTGATGCTAAAGCTGAAGCTCCAATACTTTGACCACCTGATAAAAAGAGCAGACTTACTGGTAAAGATGGTAAGGCTGGGAAAGATTGAAGGCAGGAGAAGGGAGGTGACAGAGGATGAGATGATTGGATGGCATTACCCCCTCAATGGACATGAGTTTGAGCAAACTCCCAAGAGATAGTGAAGGATAGGGAAGCCTGGTGTGCTGCAGTCCATGGAGATGCAAAAGACTTCAACTTCACTTAGTGACTGAACAAAACAACAAGGGTAAGGAGATGCTTTTACAAACAATAATGATACCACAATAATTTATACAGTATGTTTACATCATCTCAGGTCATCTTTATCCTCACAAGTCCATGAAGTACACAGGGCAAGAATGATTGTAGATCTCATTTTTCACTTATGGAATGTAAGAGTAGGGGAGGTGAAAAGATTTGGCGTGCATATTTGGTTGCTAAACGGTAAAGTTCAGGTTCAAAATGTTGTGTCTTGAATCCCAATGGCATTTTCATTCCACTATACCATATCAATCTAAGTAAGTCAGTTCTCCAAGTGAACTGAAAGGAAATAGAAAGCTAAATGTAATATTTCAAGGAGATATAGAACAGATCCAAACATATGAATCCAGAGATAGAGCTCAGATTGTAAATAACCAGTCTTGTCAAGATATGAAGCCATTCCAAACTCTAAACTGAGATATGACTTAAATGTCATATTTGAATAACAGTCCTGTGATCCATCATCTGTCATAAGTTTTAAGATCCAATTTTATAGAAAATGAAAACAAACAGATTAATCCTTTTTTTCATGCCAACATACAAAAACTATGTAATATCCTATGATTCTTTGAGAATCAGGACCTAAAGTTTCCAGTGAATATATTTTAAAACATTTTCGTTTATTGGTGCCTGACACTTCAGAGCATTACAGAGCTATATCTGTAATTAAATATTAATATGAAAATAATATCAAAACAAATATTTAAACCTTTATCTTAAATAAAAATATCTAATGCCATGCTATTTGTAGAAATCTTACTACTTGTTAACTTATAAAAAATAAATTCTTCAAGAAATTAAATACAGGCACTTTTTCCTAATAGCTATTCTGTATTTCTGAGAAGCAGTGCTTGCATGCATTTATTCTGACTTCAAACACTCCAACTACCACTAGGTTGTCATCGAATTTGGTTAACTAATTCTATCAGTAAAATAGAACAAAATAACATTCATTTATAATTTAAAGGTCTGAGTTGAAGTGGAGATGAAAAGACCTCTTGACATCTTTTCCTTTTCTCCTTTTCTATTTTAACATATTTCTTACACTCATGAGATGATTGTTCTGTTCTCACACTAAATCTAATAAGTAATGAAATTTCCAATATCACATTTGTTATCAAGTCTTTATTTATTTATTTTCCTGAAAGCCTAACTATGTCATATGTTGGTTAATGTAATGATATTTGGCTAGAAATCAAAATATCCAAAGTCCACTCATTCAAAATTAAAATTGGGAGGGGGATAACAAAATCTATACTTAATAAAATATACAACTCAGAAAAATCTGAGTCACTAAAGTCTGCATATAATTTAATAATAGTAATAGACATCATTTCTAACACTAAGATTTTGCTTTTACTGATGGCTGCTTAGTATGACTGGTTTAGCATACAGAAATATATGAATCTCAATCTCTTTCAATATTGTATAGATCTGGAAAAACATTATACTTTATGATTGTATAGTACTGTGCTTGTATAGTTCATCTTTCTGTCTTCTTCACATTTCTCTCAATATCTTTGTTAAAAATTAAATATGTATTGAAAATTAGAATATCTTTGTTGTTAAGTCTACTGGATAGTTGTATGTTAAGCTGGTGGGTTTGCTAATTCATATACAAACATGGTATATCTGTTTCTTCAATAAATATGATATATGCCAGGTCAGAAGATACATATTAACTTTTCCTGAGTACATTTTAAATTCAACTAAATAGTCAGGAATTATTCCAAAAGATAAATACAAAAGGACTCTGAAAGCTAGAAAGACAAATGTGCTTGACTAGTGACTTTAAAAGTCAAGGAGTAACTAGTCATAGTGAGCTGTCTGAGTATTCTTTTTATCTACCATTAATCCAGGCTTGGGCACTAGCTGCTGCTGCTGCTGCTGCTGCTGCTGCTGCTAAGTCGCTTCAGTCGTGTCTGATTCTGTGCGACCCCATATATGGCACTAGAGAGGCCTACAACTTGGAACCAACAGCAACAAATCCAGGAGTCTGCCTCTCTGATCAAATGGCCAGGAAGGAAAAGCCCAATGAAAATCAAGGAGGGCGAACTCAGTCCCTTTCCACATCCTAGGCAGTGGAGCCCATCCTATCACAGTGACAGTAAGAGCCTGGTATCTTTGGGTCTCCATCTAGAGGTTGAAGGTGACCCAGGCTCAGCATCTGCCAGCCTTCTACCAGTGAAAGAGAGTGTGGTGACTTCTCCCTACACTCTGCTACCTGCAGCAGGTAGGGTAGGGCTACACCCTGTTCATGCTCCTGCCTGCATTATCACAATTGATCTAGAGATCTAGCAGCACCAGATAAATAAACAAATAATAAAATATTACAAGGGGCTTAAAAATTAAACTAGAACCATTAGTTTGACCATAAAGAAGGCCAGAGCATACATTTTAAGCCTGAAAGAGAGACCGCTAAAATATTAGATTTAAATAGGATGGAGTTTCCTAACATAACATTCAAAATATCCAACATAAAATGCAATCTCTCACATCATCCCAAGCAAAAAAATAAAGATTTGATGAGAAAAGACAATCAATTAACACTAGTACTGAGGTGAATCAGATCTTAAAATTAATGACAAGAATTTTAAAGCAGCAGTCATAAAAATGTTTCAACAATCATTTCTGAATTCTCTTGAAATAAATGAAAGGGGAAAAAATCTCAGCAAATAACTAACCAGTGGAAAAAAAGCATCAAGTGGCAAAAAAACTGAAAAACATAAACTCATAAAACTGAAATACATACTATCACCACCACCACCATTCTAGATGGACTGAAAAGTAGACCTAAATAAAAAATTGTAAAGTCGCCTAAAAACACACACTGAGCACTCTTGGTTCCCCTTACTCCACTATTTTCCCATAGGCCTTATCACATTCTAATATATTATAGAATTTACTTAATCATCTGGTTTATTGTCTTTCTCTCTTAATAGTATGTAATCCTCGACTGATTTTTTCACTGACACAATCCTAGTGTCTGTAACTCAGCCTAGAACACAGATGAAGCTCAATAAATATTTGTTGAATTATTTGATGAATAAATAAATATCACAAAAAATAGTAGAGTCAAAATCACAAAAGATAGAATTGGTGAATTTTAGAACAGGTCAAAAGAATTTAATTAACATAGAGAAAGCAGCCTAAACAAAGTTAATAGAGTTCCAAGAATCTGTGGGACGATATGAAAAGATCTAATATCCATGGCATTGCAGTGGCCAAAGAGAGGAAGAAGACTGTAGGACTGAAAAATTGCTTGAATAAATAACACTGAAAACTCTCAAAATATGTAATACATAAACTTATAGATTCAAGAATCTTAGGATAAACTCACATAAGATAAATTAAAAAAAAAAATCTGTACAAAGACATCAGGATCAACCAAACAAGAACTAAGAACAAGAAAGAAGGATCTTAAAAGCAATTAGAGAAAAGTGACCTCTACCTATACAAAATACCAATATGAATGACAACAGTTATCTGAAAATCATAAGGGTTTGAAGAAAGTGGCATAACATATTTTAACTGCAAAAAAGAAAGAAATGTCAACCGTGAATTCAATATTCAGTGAAACTGTCCTTTCAGAGCAAAAGAGAAAGAAACCTTCTCAGGAAGGTAAACTAAGAATTTCACAAACCACATATCTCACAAAGGATTTGTATATAAAATATCTAAAGAACTCTCAAGTTGCAAGGGTAAACAAAACAAAGCAAAATCTATCCAATTAGAAAATGGGCAACAGAAACAAACAGACTTCTCACTGAGGAAGATACATGTAAAAAATATAAGCACTTAAATTACACCCAATATCATTAGCCATTAAGGAAAGGTAAATTAAAACCACAATACAATATCACAAAACACCTCTTAGAATGACTAAGAAAAACAGGCTGACCAGGATGTGGAGAACCTTGATCCCTCAATCATTGCTAATGTTAACATAAAGTGGTACAGTCACTCATGAAAACAGGTTTACTGTTCATGAAAACATTTACCATACAAAGCAGCAATTTCACTCATGAGCAGTAATCCCTGAGTAATGAACATCTTTGTTCATGCAAAAATCTATACACAAATATTCATAGCAACGATTCATAATAATAAAAAAAGGGAAAATAACTCAAATGTCCTTTGATCCATGAACAGTTAAACAAACTGAGTTATCCATACCATGGAATACAATTCAGCAACAAAAGGTGATGAAATATTGACAAATGCAAACATTTGGAAAGACAATGCAGATACATAGCATTCTTGAAATAAAGCCATTCAGTCAGTGGTGTTGGAGAAGAAAACATATCATTGGTTGTCATATATATGAGTTTGTATTTGCAGAGTGGCTAAAACTGTAGCACTGGAGAGCCTGGATAATTGGACAGTTTTGCATCTTGACTGTTGACTGATTGATAACATTGCACAGATACACAAGCAGACACAGCATACACACACATGCAAGTGAATGCATGTATCACTGCTGACTCTGAATCTACTTTGTGGATTGTACAAATGTAAATTTCTTGATGTATTCTATTTATGCAAGCTGTTAAATTTGAGGGAGAACTGTGAAGAATCTATGGGACCTCCCTGTACTTTTTCAACTTTCTCTGAATCTAAAATTATTTCTAAATAAAGGTGTAAAGAAAATGTAGTGCCTGTGCCAAAAGTTTGCTCAAGAACTCAAGCAAGTTCAAGAAAGCAAGCAGACTATGGAATGTTTAATCCGAGTTAAAGTAGTCAACACTGCCCTTCTACATAGTACTAATTCCGAAGCAATGCATCAATGTAAGCTTTCCATCTTTACATATGATTGAATGACTGACCTACATTGTAAGCATAAGTAGGTTATGTTTAACAAATAAAAGCAAGCATAGTTACAAATGCATAATCAAAGACGACATTGGCCATAATTGTCAAATTACATTTTCTCAAGATGTCTCTCCCCTAAGCATTAAAACACACACACACACACACACACACACTAAGTCTGTTCTTAACAACTCCCCAAAATCTCTGCCTCAGAGTGAGTTTTCCTTAGTTTGTCCTTAGATCTGAGTCTTGTATTTAGAAAAAAGAAAAGTTTTGAGGCATATGTATTATCTTCCCTTTCAAGGCTCCATAACAGAAACCCAAATAAGTATTTGACAGATGAGAGTTTATAGCCACATCCACACTTTCTGACAAAATCTCTAACACAGAGGCATATATATGTGATGTCTCAGTCCTACTTAAAGTCCTTAACAATACATAAGCTAGACCTGCACCTTCATAGCTTAATAACAGCTCAATCTTGTCTTGGAAATCATGTGTAAGTTTTGGAGTTAGACAATAATAATATTCCCCCCAAATTCCAAAACAGAATATAAGCAAGTGAGTCAAAGTATCTTTTTTCTTTAAGAATTTAGGTTGGAAATAAAATATTTAAAAATTGGCACACTATTCCTTTGTAAATGGGATTACTTTAATTTTATTGGGAAATAGAAAAAAATTATTATAAGTTTTTGGCTAAACCAGAATACATCAACTTTGCTTAATGGACAAAATAATGGGCAAAATATGGTCACATATTAATCAGTTTTAGGCTACCAACTGACGCCAGCTATGAAAGAAAAAAAAAAACAGATTTATAATAATTTTGAAAAATAATATCAAGATAATTCTATTTCCTGATGTGTATAAACTACAATTGTGACCAGAACTGTTCTCCTTGCTAATGGTAATTATTATCTTAAATCTAAGTTATCAGATATCCCATACAAAGTAATATCAAGAAATAATTTAGTGTTTTCAATCATAAAATTAAGAACTCTACCACAAATAGCTACCAAAAATAACAAATATTTTATATTTAATGCATTCTTTTACACTGCATATAAATATTAATAAATGGAAAGCAAATATTACTTTTATCATAAGGCTCAAAACAATTATCAAAAGTTTTCCAGCCCACAGACAAATATTTCTAAACCAACACTTCTCCACTAAAATCGTATCACCATTCACTAAATAAAATGAGCAAGATACATTTTCTTTGCTTGGCTTAGGTTATTTATTGCTTTGCTTCAGTGACAGTGATTGGTTATTTTAAGAATGAATCCGTTTAACTCATGCTCCTGTGCACCCAGTATATTTGATTAGATCTGGGGTGGATAGGTTTCTATTTCAGCATCTGCTTCTTTCAATTGGCTGTGGCAGCCTTGAGTACAATTTTGAGAAGAAATGTGAGGCTCAATGGGAAAGATTCAAGATATCTTCCAAGAGTGTGAGACTGTGTGTGTGCCAAGTGTCATGGCACAACAGCTAAGTATTTTTCTCTTTGGGTGAGACACGTAAATGCTATAAATATAAATGAGGATGAAAGTGTGTGTATCTTTTCCATAGTAAACCTCATCTTACTTAAAAGTAAAAGGCATAAAAACTGGAGCAAGTGCTTCTTTTAAAAACTTGCTGCAGAAGCTCCAGTCTTTGAATTTTCTCTAGTATTTATTGATGTTTTCTCTTTAAAAATACATATTACTAATTGACAACACATTTGAAATTAAGCACCTTAATTTTAATATTATTCTCAAGAATTTTAAAAAAATGTTGGGAAGTTTAATATAGAGCTTGTTTTGTTTGCCTTGAACAACACAGGTTTGAATTATGCTGTGCAGGTCCTCTCATACGCAAATTCTTTTCAATAGTAAACACTACAGTACTGCAGGCATCACTGTTGGTTGAATCCTTGGAAGCAGACTGTGGTTATCCGCTATAAAGTTATACCGGAATTCTCCACTTCAAAGGGCTGAGCACATCTAACTCCAACTTTGTTCAAGATTCAACTGTAAAGGTAATTGGGGATTTGATAACATCAAACTGAGTTTATAATGTTACTACATCTTACACTGTGTTGAACTCTGAATTAATACATGATTCTCTCCTAGAAGTGCTAAAATTACTGCATTGTAAGGACATTTTGATACTGCATAAGTGTTTATATATCTGCATTTTAGGATACTCATTGTTTTTCAATTATGTAGTGGGGGTGGGGACGGTGAGAGGCAAAGTTCCAGCTGTTTGTTGTTTTCCTACTTTGCTTTCTCACCATTCCGAAGTATCCAGATGGTTATAAATATTTAGGAATCTGAGGCATTTCAAAGTCATGAAATCTGTTACATTCTAAATACAAAAGAAACTCACTAATTCTCAGCTTGCAAATTTTAAAATCAAGAACCACAGAAGCAATATACACACACATATATGGTCATTTAGTTACTAAGTTGTGTCCAACTCTTGTGACCCCATGAGTTGTAGCCTGTCAGGCTCCACTGTCCATGGGATTTTCCAGGCAAGAATACTGGAGTGGGTTGCCATTTCCTTCTCCAGGGACCTTCCCAACCCATGGACTGAACCCACATCTACTATATATAATCTGTAACTACCTACCTATAATGACAGAAGCAATATATATACCTATGCCTATATCAATATCTATCTGAAAAAAACTTTTCTTATTGTCCTATATGATCATCTTGATGATTCAGTTTCAAACTGCAACAGAGGCTGAAATGTAGCATAGTAACTATACCTCCGAGATTAGCCTTCCAAGACTTCTGTTTTACTGAATCCTTTTGTGTATCCACCACCCTGCTAAGAATCTGAAGACAAATCACATACAAGATGCACAAACACACATCATCCCAATACATTATATGGCTCTCTCCATAATACTCTTCATTCATTATAGTACATGCAATCTCTTTGGTTTATTTCATAGAATCAGTTCAGTTCAGTTCAGTTGCTCAGTCGTGTCCAACTCTTTGAGACCCCATGAATTGCAGCACGCCAGGCCTCCCTGTCCATTACCAACTCCCAGAGTTCACTCAAACTCATGTCCATCGAGTCGGTGGTGCCATCTAGCCATCTCATCCTCTGTCGTCCCCTTTTCCTCCTGCCCCCAATCCCTCCCAGCATCAGTCTTTTCCAATGAGTCATTCATAGAATAGGCAAATGTTAATGTAAGTACCTCAAAACAAAAAGTATTTCACTGAAACAATTTGTGAAGTTGTATTTTACAGCTTGTAGTACACTTCATTTTTAAGCTGTCAGCACTTTTGCAATATATAAAACTGACCAGCACACTGCAAAGTTAGCAATTTCATTTTATATTCACAGCCCATTAATAGATTTAGCTACAAGGGAGAAATGTTGTGGGGCGGGGGCAAGGGGGTGTTCTGACATAGAGAAATGAAGATCTGTCACAACAGTGAAATTTAATTATAAGGTTGTTCAGTTGCTTGAAATTACAAGCTGCAAGACAGAAAATACATCTATACACATTTCACCATCTAAATTGAGTCACAAATACTTATTTTTCCATTTTCACTTATCTGACAAGGAAATAATATTGGTGAACACATATTTACCTAGGTTTAAAGAAAGCAATTACTTGGGTAACATTTCTAAAGAGTCATCCTCTATGAAAGTCTTTGATCTAAGCTGCTGTACTCATAAGATCTGTTGTTGGTTTCCGTGTCAGAAAGGTATACACAGTACTCACAGATTACTTTAAAATAACATAGAATCTCAGCTGTTTTTAATAATTCTAATTTCCTACAATACTTATGATTAAACACATTCAAGAATGCCTTATAGCTTATTCAGAGAGTATAGTTAAATTTAACAAAAATACAGGAAGTATATTCACAAAATATTGTGTATACTAAGATCTGAGAATAAATGGGTTTAAAACCCAAGTAAGGAAAGACTCATTAATTAATTAACTAATTAATCAGAGTATTATTTGTAATCTTGCTATTACATTATTTTGTTTAAAAAAATGGATAGTAGCAATTCTAGAATTTCCCTGGTTTTTTAATTAAGCTTCTAAATTTTTATCATAGTTCATTGATAGGCCTTGTTAGTAGGCAGAAAATTTCAACTTAAAAAGGCAAAATGATAACAGCTTAAAAACAATTACAGACAGCACCATGACTAATGAATACTGCACAGTTTTCTTTGTCAGAAAAATGAATCCACTTTGCTGTTCATCCTTAGCCTTGACATAGTGATATATAGCTTGTTTCCTGAAGTAGATTTAATGGTGTAGATTATTTTGCAGACTTGAAAATAGCATGGAAAATCAGTATATTGCTTCATGTCATACTGACATGGCTTTATGTCTTGCCACCAAAGCAGAATTGGAGCATTAGAGTATAGTCAAAATATGGAAATGCTTGACTCTTTGATTTTTGTCTCTATGGTAAGTGCAGTTGGGTAGGGTGTGTCGGGGGGTAAATGGAAAACAATCAATATAATTACTGGAGTTCTAATTATTCTTAGGAAAAGGAAAATCTTTTAAACAAAACAAGCTGAAGACGGTTTTAAAAGTAAAAAAATATTGAAATCATAGCTGTCACTTTAAAGCCTCTTTTTTTAGGAGAGGATAATCAATGAATTCATAGAATTTGACTCTACCACATCCTTGTATTCATTTCAGGCTCTACTACATTATCTGCACTTAGTAAACAGACTAAATATACCACCTAAAACTAGCATTTGAATCATTTGTGATTCTGAATGGATGTATATATATAAATGATATATATTGTTTTTCAAATAACTATCAATCATTATTTACTACACTGGTTATTTCTTAATATAATAAATTTTAGAAAAATAAGAGGTGAAAAGGCTGGAAACAGAAATAAACTGATTTGTTTTTGTTTGTTTAGTTCCATGGGTATATGTATTAGTGCTATGAAGAGAGCAGCAATTAAGATTAAAGTCCTAAAAATGTGCATCTAATATGAAAACTGAGAGAAAAGCGAGACATTTTGATCCATAATTGGGAGATGAAAGTTTATAACAGGATACAATAGAATTATGTTACATTGGGCTGTCATATTTAGCAGACAGCCCAGCACAACCATAGATAAAATTCTAGAGGTTTATACTGAATACATCCTTAATTTATAAACATGTTGGAACAACACAAAATAAGTTTGATGAATGAAACACCGCACTCAGAGCTGGTGCACTGGGACAACCCTGTGGGATGGGATGGGGGGCGTGGTTCAGGATGGGGGACACATGTATACCCATGGCTGATTCATGTCAATGTATGGCAAAAACCACTACAATATTGTAATTAGCCTCCAATTAAAATAAATACATTAATTAAAAAATAAAGAAAAAATATAGCAGAAAGAAGACACTAAGATGGTCAATCTGAATAGATTTCTAGAAATCAAATAGAACATATTTTAAATTCATATATATTTTTTCAATTAAAAAAAATTTTAAAACACACACACATTTGAAAATTGTATCAACTAAAACAAGAAGCATCTATTAGGAAAAGTAGTAATCTCCGTAAAAGGAACTTTGAAAATTAAAGGTATTACTGTAATATGCAGACAAGTGAAGTTTAGAGGGATAGTGAGCAAAATGGCTCCTTATGCCATGATAGTGTCAAGATGGCAAGAAATGGGGGTATCAAAACTGACTGGAACATCATGGAAAGAAGCAACAGAAGACCAAAATGCAAAACAAAATGCCTATTCAATAATTGTAATGATTTTAACAATCTCATTGTTGGGTGAAACTGGTTAGATAGTTTAAATTTTATCCACCTCTGTACTAAGAATTAATTTTAATCTGTGCTTGTGTTGATTTTATATCTATTTTAAAAATTCTAAGAGGATGGGTAAAAACGTAAGTCTTGCTCTTAAATTTAAATATGATAGCGTGGCCAGGTGAGCCTGAATACAAGAGAAGTGGCAACACATATTTTATTATGTATAATAAAATTTACCAGTTACTAAAGAACTTAACAGAAATATAGATGGTAGGAACAAAGTTGAAAAATTAGAGTAGAATAAGAGAAAATTTAAGAATTAACAGAAAAAACAACAAGACGCAAATGTCTAAAAATCCCTGAGGAGTAGCTGTATTGCAAGTAGTGCACGGTCCTGGATCTGTTCATCTAGTAAATAAATTTGCTGACCAGGATCAGTTCACTTTAGTCACTCAGTCATGTCCGACTCTCTGTGACTCCAAGGACCGCAGCACACCAGGCCTCCCTGTCCATTACCCAGTCCCAGAGTTTACTCAAACTCATGTCCACTGAGTTGGTGATGCCATCCAACCATCTCATCCTCTGTCATCCCCTTCTTCTTCTGCCTTCAGCCTTTCCCAGCATCAGGGTCTTTTCCAGTGAGTTAGCTATTCACATCAGGTGGCCAAAGTGTTGGAGTTTCAGCTTCAGCATCAGTCCTCTCAATGAATATTCAGGACTGATTTCCTTTAGGATTGACTGGTTTTATCTCCTTGCAGTCCAAGGGACTCTCAAGAGTCTTCTCCAACACCACAAGGTGCTGAACTTTTTTTATGGTCCAACTCTCACATCCATACATGACTACTGGAAAAATCATAGCTATGATTATACAGACCTTTGCCAGTAAAGTGATGTCTCTGTTTTTTAATATGCTGTCTAGGTTTCTCACAGCTTTTCTTCCAAGTAACAAGCATCTTTTAATTTCATGGTTGCAGTCACCATCCACAGTGATTCTGGAGCCCAAGAAAATAAAGTCTGTCACTATTTCCATTGTTTCCCCATCTATTTGCCATGAAGTGATGGGACTGGAGGCCATAATCTTAGTTTTTGAATGTTGGGTTTTAAGCCAACTTTTTCACTCTCCTCTTTTACTTTCATCAAGAGTCTCTTCAGATCCTCTTTGCTTTCTGCCATAAGGTTGGTATCATTTGCATATCTGAGGTTATTGATATTTCTTCCTGAAATCTTGATTCCAGCTTGTGCTTCATCCAGTCTGGCATTTGGCAAGATGTACTCTGAATATAACTTAAATAAAAAAGGTGACAATATACAGCCTTGAAGAACTCCTTTCCCAGTTTGGAACTAGTCCATTGTTCCATATCCAGTTCTAACTGTTGCTTCTAAACTTCCATACAGATTTCTCAGGAGGCAGGTAAGGTAGTCTCGTATTCCCATCTCTTTAAGAATTTTCCGCAGTTTGTTGTGGTCCACAGAGTAAAAGGCTTTAGAGTAGTCAATGAAGCAGAAATAGATGTTTTTTCCTGGAACTCTCTTGCTTGCTTGATAATCCAACAGATGTTGGCAATTTGATCTCTGATTCCTCTGCCTTTTCCAAATACCGCTTGAACATCTGAAAGTTCTCGGTTCATGTACTGTTGAAGCCTATCTTAGAGAATTTTGAGCATTACTTCTCCAGTGTGTGATATGAGTGCAATTGTGAGGCACTATGAACATTCTTTGGCATTGCCTTTCTTTGGTATTGGAATGAAAACTGATCTTTTCTAGTCCTATGGCCACTGCTGAGTTTTCCAAATTTGCTGGCATAACATTCTCCAAACAACAATATGCCAGTGGTAAAGATATATTTTTCACTACAAGTGGTAAAGATATACACTTCACTACAAGAACATATGAAGCTTCAGATACTGAAGCATGGATATTCTTATTAATTTTTCTCAAAATATCAAATTCTGAACCCATTAAGGGGCATTTTTACAATTAAAAACTGCGTACTCAAGCAGCATGCTATACAAGTTGAAAAATGGTTATATAATATCTTTACTTACATTACTGAGGTATACTTGTAAGGAAAAATAAGCTTTTATAAACTAGGTTTTATTTAAACTGAGAGAAAAGTATCAAAAGATATTCTTGGAAATATAGATTTCTTTCTTCAGCTGAAAGATAATCGTATGTGAGATTTAGATACCAAACTGAAATGAACCTTAGCTAACTCTTTCCATACTTACTAATATTCAGAAGGTAAAGAATCTGCCTGCAGCGAAAGAGCTGCTACTGCTGCTAAGTCGCTTCAGTCGTGTCTGACTTTGTGCGTCCCCATACACGGCAGCCTAACAGGCTCCCTGTCCCTGGGATTCTCCAGGCAAGAACACTGGAGTGGGTTGCCATTTCCTTCTCCAATGCATGAAAGTGAAAAGTGAAAGTGAAGTTGCTCAGTCATGTCCAACTCTTAGCAACCCCATAGACTGCAGCCTACCAGGTCCCTCCATCCATGGGATTTTCCAGGCAAGAGTACTGGAGTGGGGTGCCATTGCCTTCTCCGGCAGTGAAAGAGAGGGGGATTCAATTCCTGGGTCAAGAAGATCCCCTGGAGAAGGGAATGGCAATCCACTCCAGTATTCTTGCCTTGGAAGTCCACAGGCAGAGGATTCTGGCAGGACTGTAGTCTGCCAGACTGTAAGCCTCCCTGTAAATTTCTGCACAGGATCTCCAGTAAAAGTGTCCTGCAATATTTAGTGATGGTTTATATTCGGTATTGATTGGATTTCAAGTTAAGGATACTAAGAAATCATTTGATATTAAATTATTCTCCCTTTGAACTCCTTATCAACTAGTTAACAACATGTTTAACAAGTATTTTATAGTAGGAATAAGGAATAATTATTGTGCAATTATTTAGTGTTTAGTATAAAATATGGCATATTTTATACTTCCTTTTAGTAGAATATTTATGATTATAAGGAAGAAATATATATGTATATAATTTCTTTTTTTCTTCTGTGTAACCAATATATTAAAAAACTTTCAACAGTAGCTTCAACATAACAGAAAGACCAAATGCAGATATTGTTGAGTTAATCAAACAACAGCAAATTATTCAGTAGTACAAGAGGAAGTCAGGGCAGTCAGGATGCCTAGCAGAATGGTTAGTGATATTCCTCAGGACACTATTGCAAATGACCTGACAAAGTGATGCCACACGCATACTGTTTTAGAAATTTAAACAATCTTCATAAAATGCAGCAAAAAAACATAGCATAATATAGAACATCACCCATAATTTTATGTTTAGTTTGTTATTCTCAGTCTCCCCAAACCTACACAAGCTAATTCAAGTAAACTCCATTAAGAGTTGAGAGTACAAGTGCCTTTTTTTTTTTTTCTTTTTATTGGAGCATAATTGTGTTACAATGTTGTGTTGGTTTCTGCTGTAAAACTAAGTGAATCAGCTATGCATATACACATATCCTCTCCCTCTTAAGCCTCCCTCCAGTTCCTCACATCCCACCCCCTAGGTCATCAAAGAGCACCAAGCTCAGCTCCCTGTAGTATTACAGTTTCCCACTAATTACCTATAATATTTTATACATGGTAGTGTCTACATGTTAACCCTGCTGCTGCTGCTGCTGCTAGGTCACTTCAGTCGTGTCCGACTCTGTGCGACCCCATGGACTGCAGACTACCAGGCTTCTCCGTCCATGGGATTCTCCAGGCAAGAACACTGGAGTGGGTTGCCATTTCCTTCTCCAATGCATGAAAGCGGAAAGTGAAAGTGAAATCGCTCAGTCGTGTCCAACTCTTAGTGACCCCATGGACTGCAGCCTACCAGATTCCTCCATCCATGGGATTTTCCAGGCAAGAGTACTGGAGTGGGGTGCCATTGCCTTCTCTGCATGTTAGCCCTACTCACTTAATTTGTCCCACTCTCCCCTCCTCTGCTGTGTTCACATGTCCATTCTCTACATCTGTGTCTCTATTCCTGCCCTGGAAATAAGTTTTTGTGTACCATTTTTATTGATTCCATATATATGTTAATGGGGATTCCTAGGATCATCCTAACAGGCTCTCAATATGTTATATGCACTATTTTTGTTTCTTCTATATGTTTGTCATTTTTTAATGTATTTATTCAGCTAACAAGTTCCTGGCATGTGTCAGCCATTAAGGACACAAGGGTAGCATTAAAGACCTAATCCCTAGCATCAGGGAACTTTCAGTCTCTCTTGGAAACTTCCTGATGAAAGTTAGTAGAGCCCTTGTATTTCATTTGCAGTGCAATAGAGACCAATGCTGACAAGATATTGGGAAGTTTTTCCATATATGTTCCATATTTGGAAGTGAACCATTTTTGTCATTAAACATCATAGAGCTTCCTAACTTTAACAAATATGATAAATATTGACATAGATTTGAGAATATTGTGCAGCTTTATCCTTAGATTGTTCATGGGTATTAATTCTTCTCAGAGATTTTCACGCTTCAACTCTTCTTGTTTTGAGTTGTTATACATAATTCATTTAAGAATTTCAAGGGCAGAAAACTGTGCACTAACAATACCTTAGTAAAATCTCAAGGAATAAAGGTGGATAAAAATCTGACTTATTTGTAAAGTACATTTTACATGTATATATAGTTAACTGTACTACCCCTTTTAATTAGGTCTATTTCTACCCTAATAAGTATCTGGACTATTCTGGGTAAAAATAAAATCTGTTCCTCAGTTTGGCAAAATGTTGAGAAGTCTCTTTCTGTGTTTCACATGCTGCAGAAATCAAGTATATTTAACTCTTTTCATGGACCATTTTAAGGAGATATCAGCACTAAAGAATCTGAATTTAACTTGATGAAGATGGAAAAGAGACTCATTGAAAATTATTTTTGTACTTTCCTAGTGATTCAGACCTCTGGGAATATATATTTGTGAAACACACCAATATATGAAATACACACATGAAACAAATACAAAATATGTGAACCATGGTATTCTATGTGAAACATGTATATACAAAAATACTTTAATGTTGGTAATTAATTTTTCTGAAACTGGACCCTTGATGTGAACAGCTGACTCATTAAAAAGACCTGATACTGGGAAAGATTGAAGGCAAAAGGAGAAGGGGTGGCAGAGGATGAGATGGTTAGTTAGCATCACAGACTCAATTAACACGAGTTTGAGCAAACTCCAGGAGATAGTGAAGGACAGGGGAGCCTGGAGTGCTATAGCCCATGGTGTCATAGAGAGTCAAATATGACTTAGTGACTGAAGAACAACACTTTATCTGTTACAAACACTTTCTTTATATGTGTTTATTTATATACATGTGTGTGTGTGTATATATATATATGGCTCGATAAAGGACAGAAATGGTATGGACCTAACAGAAGCAGAAGATATTAAGAAGAGATGGCAAGAATACACAGAAGAACTGTACAAAAAAATCTTCACGACCCAGCTAATCACGATGATGTGATCACTGACCTAGAGCCAGACATCCTGGAATGTGAAGTCAAGTGGGTCTTAGAAAGCATCACTATGAACAAAGCTAGTGGAGGTGATAGAATTCCAGTTGAGCTATTCCAAATCCTGAAAGATGATGCTGTGAAAGTGCTGCACTCAATAAGCCAGCAAATTTGGAAAACTCAGCAGTGGCCACAGGACTAGAAAAGGTCAGTTTTCATTCCAATCCCAAAGAAAGGCAATGCCAAAGAATGCTCAAACTACCGCACAATTGCACTCATCTCACATGCTAGTAAAGTAATGCTCAAAATTCTCCAAGCCAGGCTTCAGCAATATGTGAACTGTGAACTGCCTGATGCTCAAGATGGTTTTAGAAAAGGCAGGGGAAACACAGATCAAATTGTCAACATCCGTTGGATCATGGAAAAAGCAAGAGAGTTCCAGAAAAGCATCTATTTCTGCTTTATTGACTATGCCAAAGCCTTTGACTATGTGGATCACAATAAACTCTGGAAAATTCTGAAAGAGATGGGAATACCAGACAACCTGATCTGCCTCTTGAGAAATTTGTATGCACGTCAGGAAGCAACAGTTAGAACTGGACATGGAACAACAGGCTGGTTCCAAATAGGAAAAGGAGTTCGTCATGGCTGTATATTGTCACCCTGTTTATTTAACTTATGTGCAGAGTACACCCTGAGAAACGCTGGACTGGAAGAAACACAAGCTGGAATCAAGATTGCCGGGAGAAATATCAATAACCTCAGATATGCAGATGACACCACCCTTATGGCAGAAAGTGAAGAGGAACTCAAAAGCCTCTTGATGAAAGTGAAAGTGGAGAGTGAAAAAGTTGGCTTAAAGCTCAACATTCAGAAAACTAAGATCATGGCATCTGGTCCCATCACTTCATGGGAAATAGATGGGGAAACAGTGGAAACAGTGTCAGACTTTATCTTTATGGGCTCCAAAATCACTACAGATGGTGACTGCAGCCTTGAAATTAAAAGACGCTTACTCCTTAGAAGGAAAGTTATGACCAACCTAGATAGCATATTCAAAAGCAGAGACATTACTTTGCCAACAAAGGTTCGTCTAGTTAAGGCTATGGTTTTTCCTGTGGTCATGTATGGATGTAGAGTTGGACTGTGAGGAAGGCTGAGCGCCAAAGAATTGATGCTTTTGAACTGTGGTGTTGGAGAAGACTCATGAGAGTCCCTTGGACTGCAAGGAGATCCAACCAGTCCATTCTGAAGATCAGCCCTGGGATTTCTTTGGAAGGAATGATGCTAAAGCTGAAACTCCAGTACTTTGGCCACCTCATGTGAAGAGTTGACTCATTGGAAAAGACCCTGATGCTGGGAGGGATTGGGGGCAGGAAGAGAATGGGAAGACAGAGGATGAGTTGGCTGGATGGCATCACTGACTCAATGGATGTGAGTCTGGGTGAACTCCGGGAGTTGTTGATGGACAGGGAGGTCTGGTGTGCTGCAGTTCATGGGGTCGCAAAGAGTTGGACATGAGTGAGTGACTGATCTGATCTGATCATGGCTTATTTAAAATCTTGACATAACTTTGCATACCCTTTTAAAAGTTTTAAATGAAGATGTCCTTTGTAGCCAGCTAAGAATTATATGTTCTTATTTAGATATAATGGGTTGTTTTAGTTATCTTTTTTTTTAATTTGGATATCAAAGATTGGCTATACACAAAAATAGTTAACAAAACATCAATAATCCAGTATTTGATTTTTAGATAAAATCATACCTGTAATGTATTTAAGAGGTGACATCTGTATTACCTTATGCATTTGAAAATGACTATTTGTTTTTTCTTTTCTTCCATCATCTTATATAGTGAAGTGAAAGTTGCTCAGTCGTGGGATTCTTTGCGACCCCATGGACTATACAGTCCATGGAATTCTCCAGACCAGAATACTGGAGTGGGTAGCCTTTCCCTTCTCCAGGGGATCTTCCCAACCCAGGGATCCAACCCGGGTCTCCTGAATTGCAGGCTGATTCTTTACCAGCCTAGCCACAAGGGATGTCCTCTATTGTATAGAAGACTACTTATTTCCAGAGTTAAATGATATGATTTATCTGAGAAAATATAATCTTTGCTTTTATTAAGGAGATATTTTGTATTATAATGTGATCTGTGGCTAACTGAAACTGAAAAAGTGTTTATCAATGATTATGAGGCTTAAGCATGTCCTTGATTAATCCATTTTAAGATAAAGGATAGTAGACATATTTTTGGTGGTAGTTTAATTACTAAATCACATCTGACTCTTGTGGCACTTTGAACTATAGCCTGGTAGGCTTCTCTGCCCATGGAATTTCTAAGTCAAGAATATTGCCGTGGGTTGCCATTTCCTTTTCCAGGGAATCTTCCTGACCCAGGGATTGAACCCTCAATTCCTGCATTATAGGTGGATTTTTTTTTTTACCACTGAGGCAGCAAGGTAGCCATAGTAGATATATAAGTCTTCATAAAAATCTTTTATAAATAAGTCTTGTTCTGCTTTTCCTGGGCTCACAACTGAACTATTTTTGTCAGCTTTCTTTGCATTTAGAAATGGCCATATGATAATTTGCCAGCCCACTGCATTTTCTGTTTGGGAATATTTAATACTGTTTCTTTTCTGCTGGCTGGATAAAGACATCCAAGATGAATGAAGTCTTATGTTGACTGTGACAGAGCTTCAGGTAAGCTGAATCTCTAAATGACCAGACTAGAACAGATACTTCACCTGCTGCTGCTGCTGCTGCTGCTAAGTTGCTTCAGTCGTGTCCTACTCTGTGTGACCCCAGAGACGATAGCCCACCAGGCTCCCCCGTCCCTGGGATTCTCCAGGCAAGAACACTGGAGTGGGTTGCCGTTTCCTTCTTCAGATACTTCACCGAGTGACCTGGAATTATGTGGAGCTATTGAATAAAGACCCTAGGTATTTACCCCTGTGACTCATGACCTATCACGGGTAAGCTTCAAAGCTGGACTGTAAGCTATCTGAGGTGAGGGTTTAGGTCTTTCCAGTCTTACTCACATGCTCTTACTGCCAGACACATACCAGAAACTTGACTGGCACCAAGAAATACTAACTGAATGAATAAAAAAGAACTATGGAGGGAGGTTCATAACACTGTACAGGCAGTGGTGACCAAAACCATCCCAAAGGAAAAAAAAATGCAACAAGGCAAAATGGTTGTCTGACGAGGCCTTACAAGTAGCTGAGAAAAGAGGAGAAGTGAAAGGCAAAGGAGAAAAGGAACGATATACCCAACTGAATGCAGAGTTCCAAAGAATAGCAAGAGAGATAACAAAGCCTTCTTAAATGACCAGTGCAAAGAAATAGAGGAAAACAATATAATTACAAAGACTAGAGAACTCTTCTAGAAAATTAGAGGTATCAAGGGAACATTTCATGCAAGGATGGACACAAAAAAGGACAGAAACAGTGAGGACCTAACAGAAGCAGAAGAGATTAAGAAGAGATAGCAATAATATACAGAAGAACTATATAAAAAAGATCTTAATGACTCAGATAACCATGATGGTGTGGTCACTCAAGTAGAGCCAGATATCCTGGAGTATGAAGTTAGGTGGCCTTGGGAAGTATTATTACGAACAAAGCTACGATGAAATTCAGACTGAGCTATTTCAAATCCAAAAAGATGATGCTGTCAAGTGCTGCATTCAAAATGCTAGCAAATTTGGAAAACTCAACAGTGGCACAGGACTGGTCTGGACTGGATTTTCCAGGACTGGAAAATGTCAGTCTTCATTCCAGTTTCAAAGAAGGGTAATGCCAAAGAATACTCAAAATACTACACAATTGAGCCCATTTCACATACTAGCAAGGTAATGCTCAAAAGCCTTCAAGCCAGGCTTCAACAATACATGAACCAAGAACTTACAGATATTCAAGATGGATTTAGAAAAGGCAGAGAAACCAGAGATCAAATTGCTACCCTTCACGGGATCATATGTTTAACAAGATAATTCCAGGAATACATCTACTTCCCACTTCATTGACTACACTAAAGCCTTTGACTGTGTGGATCCTGACAAACTGTGGAAAATTCTTAAAATGACAGGAATACCAAACCACATTATCTGCCTCCTGAGAAGTCTGTTTGCAAGTTTAGAAGCAACATTTAGAACTGGACATGGAAAAACGGATTAGTTCAAAATGGGAAAGGAGTATGTCAAGACTGTTTATTGTCACCCTGCTTATTTAATTTCTATGCGGAGTACATCATGCAAAATGCCAGGCTGAATAAATCACAGGCAGGAATCAAGATTTCCAGGAGAAATATCAACAATCCCAGATATGAAGATGACACTACCATAATGGCAAAAGGGATGAAAAACTAAAGAGCTTATTGGTGAAGGTGAAAGAGGAGAGGGGAAAAGCTGGCTTAAAACCCAGCTTTCAGAAAACTAAGAGTATGGCATCCAGTTCCATCACTTAATGACATTGATGGGGGGAAAATGGAAACAGAGATTTTATTTTCTTGGTCTCCAAAATCACTGTGGATGGTGACTGCAGCCAAGAAATTAAAAGGCAACTGTTCCTTGGAAGAAAAGTTGTAGCAAAGCTAGCCAGTATATTAAAAAGCAGACATCACTTTGCCGACAAAGGTCCATCTAGTCAAAACTATGGTTTTTCCAGTAATCATGTATGAATGTGAATATGGACTATAAAGAAGGCTGAGCACCAAAGAATCGATGCTTTCAAATTGTGGTGCTGGAGAAATTCTTGAGTCCCTTGGACAGCAAGGAGACCAAATCAGTCAACCCTAAAGGAAATTAGTCCTGAATATTCATTGGAAGGACTGATCCTGAAGCTGAAACTCCAACACTGTGGCTACCTGATGTGAAAAGCTGAATCACTGGAAAAAAACCTAATTCTGGGAAAGGTTGAGGGCAGAAGGAGAAGGGGGCAACAAAGAAGGAGATGGTTGGATGGAGTCATTGATTGAATGCATCTGAGTTTGCCCAAACTCCAGAAGATAGTGAAGGACGGAGAATGCTGTCCATGGAGTCACAATGAGTCAGACACGACTGAGTGACTGAACAACAACAAATTATACTCTATTTAAAATTTGCAAATATTAATTTCCCCATGTATTTTTCTGTTTGTAATGTAAGAAACCTACTTTTGAATGTGATGAAACATTTTATCTAACATTTATTTAAACAATGTGAAATAAATGTAGATTATTTTAATTGTTTAGTTATTGTAATTACATGTGCCTTAAACATATTTTCCATATTTAGGGCAGTTTCTTGGAGATGGATTTCTAGAAGTGGAGAGGATGAATAAAGAATATATGCACTGAATCACTTTTATCACATTTTGTGAAACTGCCTTCTAAATGGTTAAAACCAACAGAAAGTGCCATTATAAGAGGGTGGCCACTTCAACATATGGGTCTTCCCTGGTAAGAACCTCAGATGGTAAGAACCTGCCTGCCATGAGAAGACCAGGTTTGATTCTTTGGTTGGGAAGATCCCCTCAGAAAGGGAATGGCCATCCACTCAAGTATTCTTGCCTGGAGAATTCCATGGACAGAGGAGCCTGGAGAGCTACAGTCAATGGGATCACACAGAGTCAAACGTGACTGAGCAACTAACACACACACTTTAAGACAATGCAACTAGAGCTGGATTTTGTTTCAAATTTAAACTTGGAGAAATGATATCTCATCTTGGTATAATTTTATACCATCAATTATATGCAAGAATAGAATTCATAGTGGTTACATTCTTTGCAATTATATTCTGTTTTACTTGTTTCCTACTGTCTTTTTGATTCATTTAATATTTCTACACATTATTTATATAATAAAGTCATTTTATAATAATGATTATAGATTATGAGGTTTTCCATTTTTTTAATGATAGCATAATAAAATCGTCGGCCCTTCATTAAGACGTAGTAGATATTTTATTAGTCTCATGTATTAATCCCTTTGAGAGTTGTTTATAGTTTTTCAAACACAACCAATCTTTTTACTCAGCAACATTTTTCTCTAAAAATTTTGTTTAATTTCCCTCCCATGGTATTATAAATATTCCATTATAATTCCATTCAGTGTTCTATGATCTATCCTTTTTGTAATTAATTCCCAGTATATTATTATTTTGTTTGAAGAGGTAAGATTTTGATTTCTCCAATACTGTCATAATTCTAGGATATACACTTTAACTTTGAATGTGAAGTCTCCTTTATTGTATGATAAATGCTATATGTGAGATTATTTATTTACATTATTTACTTATGAAATATTCTGTTACCTTTATCTGGGCTTCCCTGGTGGCTCAGAGGTTAAAGCGTCTGCCTGCAATGTGGGAGACCTGGGTTTAATCCCTGGGTTGGGAAGATTCCCTGGAGAAGGAAATGGCAACCCACTCCAGTATTCTTGCCTGGAGAATCCCATGGACAGAGAAGCCTGGTGGGCTACAGTCCACGGGCTTGCAAAGAGTCGGACATGACTGAGCGACTTCACTTCACTTTATCTGTCTCTGTGTCTTACACATAAGCATCAGATTCTAGTTTTTAAAGACGGAAATATATTTTCAAGTCACATTTGCTATTTATAAACATTTCATAAATTAATTTGAAAAGAGCATATCATATAAACCCACTTGATAATATGTATTTAATGGATAAATTAATTATACATAATTAGTAAATAGTAAATCTAGGAAATGGTAAATGCATAAGTTACAAAAAGCAAACAAAATTCATACAATTCATTTTTAAAGATTATTTGATAAATTTATTCTGGTGGTATCAAACTCTATGTCAAATCTTATTACTGTATATTTTCCAAGAACATCTTAAGGAGATTCCATGTAATCTGTAAGTCTCAGAGAAACACTATTTAAAGTATCCATCATACATGATCCATTCAAAATGAAATGACTTCTCCTAAATTTACCAAGGAAAGATATTCTTGAGCTTTTTATCCTCTTCCTTTTATGATTCACTATAATCACAAAGGAACACATTGTATTTCCTTGGATATTAGATTTTTACCATTTATTTTTTAAGCTTAAATTTGACCCAGATTTACTGCTATTAAGAGCTATGAAAAGAGAAAAAGAACAGAGACAGCAAAAATAAGCCTTAAAAAGCACAGTTCATGTGGACAGATCAATCCCTACATTCTTGTTCATTCACTTAGATCACATAATTCTTTGCATAAAACCATGAGTTTATGTTCATTTATGAAATTTTTAACAAACCAGTTTGTTTCTTGCACTTCTACAACATATTTTCATATGTTATTCTATGCATTTTAAAAAATAGGAGAGTAAAAATCATTAAATGGTTTTTATTTTAATCTAATCTTTCACTTTAAGGTATAAAAGAAAGACACTGCTTGTATGAAAGACAAAGGCAGAAAGTAGTTCCCAGAATTTTTAAGTGACTATGAAGTCTATTTTTGACTAACATTTTTTAGAGCTGTATTACAGAATATCAAAAGAGAACATATCAAGAATATTTCCATATGTTGTTTTAGAAAATGTATTCAGCCAGTTCAGTAGTTAATGACAGCACAGAATTAGTCAGTCATGCAGACAAGTTGAAATTAACTTGAAAAAAATTTGTTAAGTATAATCTACAACTATATAGATGCTTTTGAACAGTGGTGTTGGAGAAGACTCTTGAGAGTCCCTTGGACTGCAAGGAGATCCAACCAGTCCATTCTAAAGGAGATCAGTCATGGGTGGTCATTGGAGGGACTGATGCAAAAGCTGAAACTTCAATACTTTGGCCACCTCATGAGAAGAGTTGACTCATTGGAAAAGACTCTGATGCTGAGAGGGATTGGGAGCAGGAGGAGAAGGGGATGACAGAGGATGAGATGGCTGGATGGCATCACTGACTCGATGGACGTGAGTCTCAGTGAACTCCGGGGGTTGGTGATGGACAGGGAGGCCTGGTGTGCTGCGATTCATGGGGTCGCAAAGAGTCGGACACGACTGAGTGACTGAACTGAACTGAACTGCAGAACTATATATTTAAATCCTAAAAAATGTTGATGTGTTTTGGGTAATTTCATTATAGGAATTAAGCCAGGGAAATAACTAGAAATGCAAAAAAAAGATGAACAAAAATGACCAAAACAATTTTGTCAATAGCAATAAACTAAAGATCCAGACGTAGTAGCTTGGATAAATGCATTTTCATATATCTCTGCAATAGACAAACACATTTAATTACATTATTTTGAAATATTTAAGGCTATTTAGAACATCGAATGATGTATTATTTGGTGCCAAAGTACTTAAAACACATGTCAATGTGCAATATGGAACATAATAAAGTCATTTTACTTATATGTTCTTTGAAGAATACTTACATTGTTCATAGAAATTATCTTTGAGTGGTGGGCTCATAGTGCATTTTCTACACTTACCTTAAAAAATAAAATTGTATTACTTTACATAAAGTTAAATATAAGTGAATAAGGTAAGCATACTTTAATGCTATATTCTATAAAAATTGAAACTTAAATCCTTTGAAAATTTACAAAAAATAACAAGTCCTATTTCAATATATGTGCTGCTACTGCTAAGTCGCTTCAGTCGTGTCTGACTCTGTGCAACCCCATAGACAGAAGCCCACCAAGCTCCCCCGTCCCTGGGATTCTCCAGGCAAGAACACTGGAGTGGGTTGCCATTTCCTCCTCAAATGCACGAAAGTGAAAATTGAAAGGGAAGTCGCTCAGTCGTGTCCAACATTTAGTGACCGCATGGACTACAGCCTACCAGACTCCTCCATCCATGGGATTTTCCAAGCAAGAGTACTGGAGTGGGGTGCCATTGCCTTCTCCGTCAATATACATGAACAAGTGTAAAAATATCTATGTATCTTTGTGGGCATATAAGGTGGGCTGACACAATGGATTTTCTCCACAATTCTGACAAGCAAGAGAAACTGTTAAACAATTAGATCTCAAGTAAACAACCTAACCTCTAGGAACTAGAAAAAGAAGAACAAATTAAGCCTAACATTAGCAAAGGGAAGGAAGTAATAAAGATCGGAGTAGAAATAAATACAAGAGATCAGATAATAATAATAAAAAGGATCAGTAGAATTAATAATTGGTTTTCAAAAAGATAAATTGACAAATTTTAACTAGACTAAGGGAAAAAAATAGAAGTTTCAAAGAAGTAAAGTTAGAAATTCAACAACAGACATTACAGCTGACTCTATAGACATATACAGGATCATAAGCAATTACTATGAACCATCGTATATCAACGAATGGGACAAAGTAGAAGTGTTTAAATTTCCAGAAGCAAAATCTTTTAAGACTGAATCTGGAAGAAATTCTGAACCAACCAATAAGGAGTAAAGAGAGTCAGTAATGAAAACCTTCCAAAACAGAAACAAAAACAACCCCCCCAGGACCAGCTTTACTGGCTAATTGAACTTGCCATGTACACAACTTTTTTAGATTGTTTGTGGTTTTAGTATATATTTCAAATCTTATAGCAAATTCTCCTAATACAGATGAACACAATAAAAATAATTTAATGAGACTAAAATAAACAGCACTATATACAGTAGCAAGTACTTCTCTTGTGGTTCAGATGGTAAAGAGACCGCCTGCAATGTGGGAGACCTGGGTTCAATCCCTAGGTTGGGAAGATCCCCTGGAGAAGGGAAAGGCTACCCACTCCAATATTCTGGCCTAGAGATTTCCATGGACTGTGTAGCCCATGACTCTCAAAGAGTCAGACACAACTGCGTGACTTTCACTTTCACTTTCATATAGCAGCAAAGGGCCTACTGAAGTTGAATCCCTGAGCTAGAATTATAGGATTGACTTTTTAGATCATTTTTACTAAGCAGATTGGTTAGTCTGTATAGGTTAGCTATACAGGTTATCACCAATTGCACTGTTCCATAGGCTGTATTTCCCCATGTGGTTAAGTTTACAGAGAGGAAGGAAAAGAGTAAATGGCTAGAAAAAGGGAAAGGGACTACACAGCGGTGGGGAAGAGAACATTACTAGATAAAACAGAATTTCCAAATGACTTGTCTCTTCATGTCAATTAAGAGCAATATCCACCTCTGTGACATTTACACGATAGAGAAGGTGTGAGCACAGTACATGGAATACAGGGCTTTGTTTCCTTTTTGTACAATGACAGCTGCTAAGTAGCTTCAGTCGTGTCCAACTCTGTGCGACCCCAGAGACGGCAGCCCACCAGGCTCCCCCATCCTTGGGATTCTCCAAGCAAGAACACTGGAGTGGGTTGCCATTTCCTTCTCCAATGCATGAAAGTGAAAAAGTGAAAGTGAAGTTGATCAGTCATGTCTGACTCTTAGCGACCCCACGACTGCAGCCTACCAGGCTCATCCACCCATGGGATTTTCCAGGCAAGAGTACTGGAGTGGGTTGCCATTGCCTTCTCCTACAATGACAGCAACCAATAGTAAATACTGAACAGATGGTATGTGGCTATCATAAAAAAAAGCAATGCGTTTTCAGGAAGGAAAATAATTTTATTTTGTGACTTTGAACTACTACATGTTCTTTGACTTATATGTTAAAGGAACGACAATAGAAATATCACTTTTGAAACTGGGTACTTTGGAAACTGGAGGTGACTGGTCATTAAAACATTATATACATATTTCTGGGCAGTTTTTCTGTTCAGATTATTTAATTTATTTGTGCTGTTGTTTAGTCATTAAGTCATTCCGACTCTGGCACCCCGTGGACTCTACCCCACCAGGCTCCTCTGTCCATTGGATTCCCCAGGTAAAAGTACTGGAGTGGGTTGCCATTTCCTTCTTCCAGTGGTCTTCCTGACACTGGCAGGCAGACTGCTTCCTACTGGGCCACCAATTTATTTATGATGAGACATAAGTAATACATCAGATAATGCTCTTGCTCAGAGAAAAACATATGTCGTATATAAATATTAGTTGCTCTTATAATCTTTAATCATTAAAAATATAGTAACTTGAGAGAAAATAAGGCTCCTCTATCCATGAGGTTCTCCAGGCAAGAATACTGAAGTGGGCTGCCATGCCCTGATCCAAGAGATCTTTCCAACCCAGGGATCGAACTCATGTCTCTTATGTCTCCTACATTGCAGGTGGATTCTTTACCCACTGAGCCACCTGGGAAGCTCTATACACATATAACCAATAATAAAAAAAAATATAGGCAATGCATTTAATTAGTAGCTCTGATAAGCTACATTAAAATAGTTTCAACATATTCTCACATTTTTGAAAGAGTTGGTTTTAAAATAAAGGATATTAGAATACACCTACAAACAAAAAAGTATAATTATATTGAGTATGCTTCAGCCCTAAATGTCAAAATGAAATTGGATTTGCTAATTCCAAACCAACCAATAAAAATGTATATCATCCACATAACATATTCAAGAACAAACCAGAGAGACATGCAGGAAAAATGCATAATGTGATGTTTGCCCCCAGGTAGTTCGTAGAATACTTGGTTGTAAAAGAAAAATTCAATAGGTATGAAAATATAACGATAAAGGAAAAGGAGAATAAATGATACAAAAGCTATTGTAAACCAAACAGGAGAGATTAAGAATATTAATCAGTGATAGTGAAATTAAAAAAGAATGGTTTTATCAAGATACATTAATGATAAAAATAATAAATAAATTTGAAATTGATCAGAAAAGGAATATTCAACTATTATTTCAGATTTCTCACTTTACAAGAATCATGGGGTGTCCAATGTTATGCACAGAAAAATTGAATGGTTACATTGCTGGAATAGAAATGATGAAGACCCACTTTTCACTGAGCGCCTTCTCTATACTTAACACTGTGCTCTGTGCAAGAAAATTTTAATCCTTTCAGCTAGTATTGTATATATTTTATACACAGAAAATTAAATAATGTGCCTGTGGTGATACAAATATTAATGTAATCAAGCTTCAAAATAATGTCTGCCTAATTCTAAATCGCATACTTTTTGTATTACATTGGTCTCAGAAAAATTTAAAAAAAAGGAAGAGCACATATTATTTATATTTAAGTTGCTGCTAAGCTGCTAAGTTGCTTCAGTCATGTCCGACTCTGTGCGACCCCAGAGACGGAAGCCCACCAGGCTCCCCCATCCTTGGGATTCTCCAGGCAAGAATACTGGAGTGGGTTGCCATTTCCTTCTCCAATGCATGAAAGTGAAAAGTGAAAGGGAAGTTGCTCAGTCGTGTCCGACTCTTAGTGACCCCATGTACTACAGCCTACCAGGCTCCTCCATCCATGGGATTTTCCAGTCAAGAGTACTGGAATGGGGTGTCATTGCCTTCTCTGATATTTAAGTTATAAAGATATATATTTAAGTTATTAAGATATAAAAATGATAAAGATATTTAAGTTATAAAGATGGGCTTCCCTGATTGTTCATTTGGTAAAGAATCTGCCTGCAACGCAAGAGACGCCGGTTCAACTCCTGGGCCGGGAAGATACGTGGGGAAGGGATAGGCTTCCCACTCCAGTATTCTTATGCCTCCCTTGTGGCTCAGCTAATAAAGAATCCGCCTGCAATGCAGGAGACCTAGGTTTGATCCCTAGGTTGGGAAGATCCCCTGGAGAAGGCAAAGGCTTTTCACTCCAGTATTCTGGCACTTGGACACAACTGAGTGACTTTCAGTCTAAAGATAAATCAAAACTCTTGGACCACAAAAGAGGCATCCTAGTTTATAAATTAATTCCCTGTAGACTATTCTAAGTCTTTAAAAGTCTAAGTGTGTTATATACCTAATTAGTTTGAGAGAAAGGCCCAGATTATCTGGGGGAGAAAGTCTGTTCATTGCTGGATGTAAAAGATCAGATCAAAGGTTAAAGGACAGAGTTAGATACATGGAGACATAAAATTACATGAGTGATACCCATGAAAGTTGATGAGCTGAACAAGGGACTGAGAAGACAGAAGCAAATGGTCAGTAAAAGAGCACTGGGGCACCTGAGATCCTACAGATTCAAACTGACAAGAGTTAAAGGGACTCAAAATGAGGTAGACAGGAAAAAGCAAATCAATGAACAAATAATATCGTAAACTATAAATAAGTAACAAAACCTCACAAAAGTGAAAAAGTATTTCCCTACAAATTAGTAATGTTACTATAGTCCAACAGACTTTATACTTAGAATGAATTAATAATAAATATGCATTAGAAACTGCCATTAAATTTACCAGTAAGATAGGATGTTCTTCTGTCCCAAGATATGCTTTTCCATAAGCAGTTTCATTTAATATCATAAGTGAGAAGAAAATCCAAATTTTAAAATATAATCAAGTAAATTGGCATATAGTACAGGAAATCCTCTAATATTATCTCAAGTTTTAAATAAGTAATATACTATTTTGCCATTTAAAATGTTATGTAATTTTGTGGATAAAATGAAGCCAGCCATAAAAGAGTTAAGTGAATGAAAATTAAAACACTAAGCTCACGAGGCTCATGGGAATACACTTCATAATAAAATTTTATGAGATTCTTAGCAAGGAAAATAGTTTTTAATATTTATTTGCACTTAAAAATTTGTTTACACTGGAAATATATATTAGCATGTTAAAAATATTATTTGCATGGCCATATAAGATCAATTTGATAATTTAAAGTAGAATGAATATAGCCCGATTAGAGTTTCCAGTGATGATAACTTGATACATACACATAAAAGAGACAACTTTTATACTGAAGAGTTAGATACACTAAACATGGATTTTTAGTGATTCTATTTTATAAGAAAATGAAACTGTTTATTAAGTTTTTACAGTGATCCCATATTCATTACTAACTGCTAGAACATAAGTCTTCCCTATTTTAACATGACAATTTTAAGATAACTCATCAAATTGAAACAAAGCATGTTTACTAATTAGATGAGTTTATCAGACAAAAATAAAATATTTGGCATTCAGCATGTATAACACAACAAATACGGAAAGTGCTTATTCATAAGTAAATACCTTACAAACAAATGTTTCCTACTATAGGTACTAAACCAGTATTTCACAAGAATGGTTTGTAGTTTTTCATTTATTCCACGGCTGCTGTATAGGGATTAATTATACACATTACTCATAATCAGGGAAAGAAAAAAAGAAAAACAGTATCTGGTTGGAAGCAGAGTTTAAATATAGTCTCAGAACTTCCTTCATAAGAAAGTATGAAAGACTACTTGGTTGTGCCCAATATTCCAAAAGTATTACAAAAGAAAATTTTAAAGGTGAAAAGAAATGCAAATATTTGCCTTTTGCATCCAAACTACCATGTTTTGGTGGTAAATAACTATCCCTATACTCATTAATAAGGGATGATACAAAGAAAAGTGTTATTTATTCCTCTTGTGTCCCTATGGTGGCATTATCTACAGACAGCATTTCAAGACTGATTCATGTTTTAAAGATGATGAACAAAATGAATGAGATTGCTTATTTTTAGCATGGTCTTTGTTCTTATAATTTATACATTATCCTCACAAGTTGCAAAGCATAATTTGTTTTTCTAGCATCCTAAATATATAGCATACTGTATTTATACTTCACCTACTTGGAAAATTGTCAAGAAAATGTTCATAGATTATCAAAATGTCCAAATCTATAAATTCAGAAAGCGTTTCTGTTTTCTATCATTAAAGGTCTGCATCTAATGCTTAGAAATTATTTTCAAATATTTAGGAAAATAAAGATGGTTAGTTATCAATAAACAAATATAGCAAGTGAAACAACTGATGAATTCACTTGTAGGGCACAAATGTTAAATGCATTATTCTTTTGCCTGTACTGTAGTTTTAAGTATTAAAAATATAGCTTGAGGTAAAACACAATGAGAATTCCCTATGTGTATGCCAGCATGTCTAAAATTAACAAGGCTAACAGTAACATTAATAAATATCATAGAATGATGCAGATGTATAAATTAGTACAACCACTTTGGAAAAGTATTTGGCTGTATTCATTAGTGGTAAACATATGCATATCCTAAAACATAGCATTCTCTATCCTGTATATACCCAATAATAGGGCACACACATGGTCTCCATAAGTCAACTATGGGGATATTCATTGCTCTTTGTTAATAGTTAATCATTGGAAACAGTCTAAATGTCCTTGAATGGTAGAATGGATAATACGATCAATGCATACAATGGAATAATCTACAGCCAAAACTTAGTAAACTATTGATTCACTCAAAAAAATGGATGTTTTTTCACAAAAGTAATGTTGAGAAAAAGCTGGTTTAAAACTCAACATTCAAAAATGAAGATCATGGCATCCGGTCCCATCACTTCAAGGCAAATAGATGGGGAAAAAAGGAAACAGTGTCAGGCTTTATTTTCTTGTGCTACAAAATCACTGCAGAAGGTGACTGCATCCATGAAATTAAAATATACTTACTCCTTGTAAGCAAAGCTATGACCAACCTAGACACTGTATTAAAAAGTAGAGACATTACTTTGCTGAAAAAGGTCCGTATAGTCAAACCTATGGTTTTTCCAGTAGTCTTGTATGGATATGAGAGTTTGACTATAAAGAAAACTGAGTACTGAAGAATTGATGTTTTAAACTGTGGTGTTGGAGAAGACTCTTGAGAGTCCCTTAGACTGCAAGGAGATCAATCCTAAAGGAAATCAGACCTGAATATTCATTGACAGGACTGATGCTGAAGCTGAAGCTCCAGTACTTTGGCCACCTGATGCAAAAAAAAAATGGACTTATTGGAAAAGACTCTGATGCTGGGAAAGTTTGAAGGCAAGAGGAGAAGGGAACAACAGAGAATGAAATGGTTGGATGGCATCACCAACTCGATGGATATGAGTTTGAGCTGGCTCTGGGAGTTGGTGATGGACAGGGAAGCCAGTCGTGCTGCAGTCCATGGGGTCACAAAGAGTCAGACATGACTGAGCGAGGAACTACATTGAATGTTGAGAAGTCAAACACAATGGAATAGTACTGTGGATTTTACTTATAGAATCATGAATAGAACACATTTTTTTAATGTTAGATATATTATTATCATATCTATTTATAGAATCATAACTAGATAAAACAGACAAATTTAATCTATATTATAAGAAGTCATAAAAAATGAGGCTACATCTGTGAATGAGGAAGGACCATGACAGTACACTAGGCTGGCTTCTGGAATGTACATAATATTCTGTTTTATTTTTTTTTGGTAATAAATGAAGTCAACTTTATCTTTTAGACTAAATTATACTGACTCAATTTATTCTGTTTTATATAGGTGTAGTTACCTGGATATGTTCGATTATAGCTAGCTATCTGTACATCAATTATAGTTAGTTATCTGTACACTTGGAGAAGGGCTTGGCAATCCACTCCAGTATTCATGCCTGGAGAATTCCATGGACAGAGGAGCCTGGTGGGCTACATTTCATGGGGTTGCAAAGAGTTGGACATGACTGAGTGACAAACACACAGACATCTGTACACTTATTGCTTGTATAATATTACCTCTATATGTTACATCTCAATTAATTTTCAAGCCATTTATTTTTTATAAGTCTAACTTGTTTCAATTTTAGTCTATGAATATATGTATCTTACATTTTCTTGGATATATTCTGGGCTATATGCCAGGCAATATTTTAAACACTGGGAATGCAAAGGTGAATGAGCAGAAAATTCTGTCACTAAAGTAGGGTTTACAGTCCAGTTGGAGGTGAGAAAAAAAGACAAACTCATAATATTATCATTGAGGAGCATGAGAAAATAGGCTGGCAGGACAGAGAGCTACTTTAGGGACGAGAGCATTGCTTTTAATAGGATGAGATTAAGCATGACAAATAAAGAGGGAGTGGTAAAAAAATATGAGGGAAGGACATTTCAGACAAAAGGAATAACAATACATTCAAAGGTCCTGAAGAAGGCTCAGCAGAGAAGGAAATGGCAACCCACTTCAGTATTCTTTCCTGGAGAATCCCCATGGACAGAGGAGCCTGGCAGGCTACAGTTCATGGGGTCAGAAAGAGTCGGACACGACTAAAGCGACCGAGCACACACGCATGAAGAAGGTTCCGAATACTTGAGGAGGGAAACACATGAAAGAGTAGCTTGGATGTAGAGGTGGGATCAAGCAGGAGAGGCCGGATGAGATCACATAGGATTGTAGAGACCATGGCAAAAGCTTAGTCTTTTATTATACTTAAAATTGGGATTCACTGAAAGATTTTGAAAACAAAGAATGACATCTACAGATTAATATTTCTAAGAAGTTCCTGCCAGTTGGTATCTAATTAATGATTTGAGAAGGACATTTGCTGATGCCAGCAGACCAGAGGAAACCACTGCAGATGAGATCAAGCTGATTTGAACTAGTGTGGTGGCAGCACAGATGAAAGTAGCACATGCATTTTAAACCTGTTTTAGGAGAAGAAACCATAGAACTTGGTAGTGATGTGAAGGGCAGGGATGAGGAAAGTGGAATGGAGCTCTGTCAGTTCTGATTTGTGGAAATGGTGGTATCATTTGCTGAGATGACTGGAGTAGTTACATCTGAGCAGAGTGCAGGGTCCTGGGATGTTTTTTGAAAGATGAGAGTCACATGCATGGGAAGACCCATTAGGAAGGGGTCATTTGATGGTGCAGCCAATTAAGGGGAGAAGTTGGGAGGGTCTGGGAAAGGAATCCTGAGAGCAAGGTGTGGGTAATAGCAGGGCTTTTTCCAGTATTAGAATTTCAGCAGAGTAAAGTGACTGGAATATAGATACCATTTAGTGTACAGATTTGGTGGGAGAGACTTGAGATAAAAACTGTCCCACAGATTTCAGAAATTCTAGAAGTACAATGTTAGGCAAGACCATCAGCTAAGATTAAGGGTCAAGGGGGTATTGAGGCTGGTTGGTAAAGAGGCCTGACAGATGGAAGGGGACACTCCACTCTGATTCAGTGGCTGCAAAGGCTGCTCTGTTGGGCAAGTTTGTGAAGTTGTGTAACATCAGATTACTCTTATATGAAACAAAGTTAAAAATATCTGCTCAATCTCCAGAGCTTTCAGAGAAGATTTCCAGTTAACACAACTATGCACATATAAATAAATTATGAATGGTAAATTATATAATTGAAATACATCAATAATTAAAATCTGAGCTCAAAGTATACATTAGATAATTTCTCTGAAATGCCATTTTATCTATGAAGATTATATTAAATTTGTTCTTTTTGGTCACTGAGATGTATGTACCAAAATATACTCTTATGGTCTGTTATTTTTCTGATTCTCTTATCTTATAATTTATTAATTACAGAAAATGTACTAGTATTGCTGCTGCTGCTTAGTCACTGAGCTGTGTCTGGCTCTTTGCAGCTTAATGGACTTGTAGCCCATGAGGCTTCTCTGTCCATGGAATTTTCCAGGCAAGAATACTGAAATGGGTTGCCATTTCCTACTCCAGGGGATCTTCCTGACCCAGGGATAGAACCCACATCTCTTGTGTCTCCTGCACTGGCAGACAGATTCTTTACCACTAGGACTACCTGGGAAGCCTGTCTTGGTATTAGATGAAAACTTAATAGGCAGAAAAGCAAACTGTGGATTTTCCAGGAGAATTTGTACTCTGATAAACATCTGAAGGTCAGGCTCTGAGTTGAGTATTTAGATAGAGCAGAGAAATCAATAACAACTAAACACAATCTGATTTGAAGCAATTGTTATTGTAAATATCATGTGTCCAGGAAAGTAAAGTTTCTTCAAAGAATGTTTTGTTGTGAATGGAGATATTAGCATGTATTAGCTAAGAATAAACTATTCTTGTAGAGTTTATTGATTTGAACAATCTAGTCTTTTCATTGAGTTAATGTGTTGCCTTTTCACTTTAAAAGGTTGGCATTTCTTTCAGTAAAAGAATGGATATATGGATGCCAACAGAGTATCCTAGTTTACTTCTTTCTGAAAGCCAGGATTTTACCCTCAGAAGAGTCAACACTTCCAGGATACTAATACCAGAATTGTGTTAAAATGTGCTTAGTCACTCAGTCATGTCCGACTCTTTGTGAACCCATGGACTGTAGCCCACCAGGCTCCTCTGTCTGTGGCTATTCTCCAGGAAAGAATACTGGAGTGGGTTACCTTGCTCTCCTCTAGGGGATCTTCTCAACCCAGGGATTGAATCCATGTCTCCTGTGTTGCAGGAGATTCTTTACCATCTGAACCACCAGTGTGTTAAAAATACTTTCTGCATACACCTGAAATCCTCCTTACATTGGTCAGGAAATGGAGTGAGATGCTTTCTCAGAGAAACCAGCTATTCCTAACTGTGACATATCTCCATAGTCACACATGAGCCTCCTTTGAAGTCAGTGAGAGCATTTCATCTAAAAGGGTGACTCATGCTTCAGCAATTTCAAACCAGGGATATTCATGTACTATGGATTCTTGCCATTTTATAATTCTTCCCTTTTATTACCAAGAAAGTACTAAATGGCTCAAAGTAATTTTTTCTTAATGCAACTTGCACAAATCCTGTTTCAAAAAAATGGTTTTAAGTTTTATGTATTCTATAAATCAAGGGAAAATGGTCTTGAGATATCACAGACAAGGCAAAAGGTAAAATATCACAGTTATGTAATTACAGGAAGAATAATTAAGAAAAAATAACTCATTTTTTATAATTATATATATATATATATATATACACACATACATACGTATAGGATTGGCCAGAAAGTTCATTTGGGTTTTTTCACTTGGGTTTTCTTTCAAATGAATGTTTTTGCCAACCTAATATTATTCTATTATTCTGCATATAAACATTTATATAATTTCTACATTCTAAAATATGTTGTTCCATCAATTTATAGTACATTGTGAACACAGTAGTCCTGCAATAGTCATGACCTTTAAACTACCTTGAATAACCAGCTCAGGTGATAACTGTTGTGAAATGAAATAGAGATGCTGCTTCCTGGGCTCGAGTCCTAAAATTCTAACCAAGTAAAACCTAACTCTCAGCATTTAGGCTGTGCTTTTTTTTTTTTTTTTTTTCCCAGTTGACACTGCCATCAGAAACATTTCAGGAAAGGAGTGTAGACTAAGTCTATAGTACTGGAGAATTTCAAAAAATGCTATAGTATTCAGATATATTCTTTAATGGTCACATAAGGTGACCTGGCAGAGAAGGCAATGGCACCCCACTCCAGTACTCTTGCCTGGAAAATCCCATAGATGGAGGAGCCTGGAAGGCTGAAGTTCATGGGGTCCCTGAGGGTCGGACATGACTGAGCGACTTCACTTTCACTTTTCACTTTCATGCATTGGAGAAGGAAATGGCAACCCACTCCAGTGGTCTTGCCTGGAGAATCCCAGGGATGGGGCAGCCTGGTGGGCTGCTGTCTATGGGTCACACAGAGTTGGACACGACTGAAGTGACTTAGCAGCAGCAGCAGCAGCAGCAAGATGACCTGGAGAAAGAGGTGAATGAGAACTGTAGGGGACCTGAGGAGTGAATGGTAGAGTCAGGCATTGCAGAGGGAAGAAGTAGGGTGTTTGAAGTGAAGTGTTAGTTGCTCAATCATGTCCGACTGTTTGTCACCCCATGGACTGTAACCCACCAGGCTCCTCTGTCCATGGGATTCTCCAGGCAAGAATACTGGAGTGGGTTGCCATTTCCTTCTCCAGGGGATCTTCCTGACACAGGGACTGAACCCAGGTCTCCTGCATTGGAGGCAGGTTCCTTACTATTTGAGCCACCTGTGAATCCCTAGTAGAATGTTTAGAAATATAATAATATTTAATAGTTGAAAATAGGAAAACAGAAGAAGGAGCTTCTGTGGTCTGAATTGTGTGCTCCAAAAACTCTTATGTTGAAGCCCAAACCCTTAACAAAAAAGTATTTAGAAATGGGGCCCTTGGAAGGTAATTCTGTTTAAATGAGCTCATGAGAGTGAGGACTTCATGATGGGAGTAGTGACCTTGTAAGAAGAGACACCAGAGAGCTCACATGCTAGCTTGTACCTGCTCTATTCCTTTCTCTCCCTCCCTCCTTCCCTAGAAAAGTGAGGACACATCAAGAAAGTGGCAATCTGTAAGTCAGGAAGAGTAAACCAAGCATTCAGCAAGGAATTGAATGGGCTAACACCCTGATTTTGGACTCCCTAGCCTCTAAAACTGAAAGAAACAAATTTCTATTGCTTAAGACACACAGTCCATGAATTTTGTTATGACTGCCTGAGTTAATTAATATAGGAACAAATACAAATTAGAAGGAACAAGACTGAAGATTGACAAGAGATGCAATGGGGCAGGAAATAAGAAGCAGAGCTGAAACAAACACTAAAGACAAGGGAGAATCAGATTGTTGGATTGATTTGTAGAGATTGTAATGATCTAAGGGTTAGTCGCTCAGCCACGTCTGACTGTTTGTGACCACATGGACTGCAACCCGCCAGGCTCCTCTGTCCACAGGGATTCTCCAGGCAAAAATACTGGCGTGGGTTGCCATTTCCTCCACTAGTGGATCTTCCCAGCCCAGGGATCATACCTGGGTCTCCTGCTTTTCAGGTAGATTCTTTATCTTTTAGCCACTGAGGAAGCCCCTTTAATGATCTACTATCAAGTAAAAAGGTATTGTACATATGTCAATGTGTATGTCTTATGGGTGTATAGAGGAAGTATAGATGCATAGAGAATTATAATTTTTTGATACATCAGCTGAGTAGAGATTGAAGAAAGCAACATGGTAGTCATAAATCTTGGTCACTTCATTGGTTATGCGGAGTACCCACCACTTAAGGAACTAAAAGAATGAATATAATGAATCAGAGAAACAAAAGACACAAAAGGAAATGTCACCTGATTATGTGACAGGGCTAGACATGTAACTCAGAGTAGCTCCTTCCTCTGGGTGCCTTTGGGAGCAGATCAGGGAACTGGGATCCAGAATTTGGAAGCTCAGAAGGACAATTTTTATTCCATGCCTCCAACATCACCAACTGCCCAGATTAGGGGAGGCTTGGCGTGCAATATGGGGCTTCCTTCCTAGCTCGGTTGGTAAAGAATCTGGCTGCAATACAGGAGACCCTGGTTCAATTCCTAGGTGGGGAATATATGCTGGAGAAGAGATAAGCTACCCACTCCAGTATTCTTGGGCTTCCCTGATGGCTCAACTGGTAAAGAATCCACCTGCAATGTGGGAGTTAAGGTTCTCCCCCTGCCCTGGTGTGGCTCCTGAGCCCCGTCATACTGCTGCTATTAGAACCACATGTTAAAGAGGGCTTCTGTAAACTGATGTGAGCAAATGATATCCATGGACATTTTAAAGACTGAAATAAGATTGTAATCCACCAAATATTATCAGGTGATTTGCTTTACTTCATTTATTTTCTATATATTTGAAATTTGTTCAACAGTATTCTATGAACATTTATATAAATGTTATGCTTTAAACATGAGAAAGAGCCATTCAAATCGGGAAGATACTTTTTCCCTATATAACAGTTCTGAAAAGGGTAAGCAACATCCACTTACTTAAAAAGTAGATCAGAAGACCACAGGTTTCTTTTCTTTTTTTTTTTTCATTTTAAATCCATCCTTGTTAATTGTACCATGTTGTATCTTTTACCTTCTAAGCTATAGATTGTTCTACCTTAATTAACTTTGCCTTTTTTAAATTGCTAAACAGTTTAGTAAATATTTCCCATACTGCAAAAGTAAAAATGGGAGACGGTCATTTATCTTGCTGTAGAGTCTACATTTTACTCTATTTGTACATTTTTGTACAAAAAACATATAGTTTTTGCACTGGGTGCTAGGTAATACTTTTAAAACCATATCTGGACACAGGAATGCAAAGTCCAGTAATCTCATATTAACAGAAGCACAACATACTTACTGGGGACAAGAAAGTATATACTTAGTTGGATACATTATTTTCTTGCAAGAGGGTTCAGGATAGGGAACACATGTATACCTGTGGTGGATTCATTTCGATATTTGGCAAAACTAATACAATATTTTAAAGTTTAAAAATAAAATAAAATTTAAAAAATAAATAAATAAAGAATTTTCACTCTTAAATTTTGTTTTAAGAAACATACTTCACGTTCAATTTCATGATCGTTTAATTAGTTTAATATTGAACAGTATACTAACCTCAAATTAATAGTATCAATATTACATATTCAGTAATATTATATATCTTTATTCTCTAAAAAATTTGCATGATGGGTCATTTACAAAAGGCGCAACTTAATATCCCTTCTAAGGTTAGCTGTATTAATTTCCTACTGGTTCTATAACAAATTAGCACCAACTTATTGGCTTCTAACAAGAAAGTTACTATCTTACAGTTCTATAGGTCAGAAGTCTGATAAAGGTCGGGTCAGGAGTCTGAAATGAGCCACAACCAAGCTAAAACTAAGGTTTCAATGTGGCTGCATTCCTCTCCAGAGGCTGTAAAGGAGAATCCTTGTGTTTTCCAGTCTCTAGACAATTCCCAAATCACTCTGTACTTGGTCTTCCTTTTCCTTGTTCCAACGAGCAATATCAGATTGATTCCTTTTCACATGTTGTCATTCTGACCTCCTGTCTGCCTACTTCTTTCTCTTTCACATTCTTTTAGGATGACATTGGGCCTACCTGATCATGATAAACCAAGATTATCTCCTTATTTTAGCACAGTTTAATTTAATTGTCCATCCTAATTTCATCTGTACACCTCACCCTCCTTTGACATGTCATAACATACACACAGATTCCAGGAATTAGGACCTTCACTTTTTGGGGACCATTGTTCTATCATCACATTAGCCTTCAGTGTAGTCACGTACAGCCCTTACACATCATTTAAACTGTTTCATGCATTGTTGCAACTTCTCTTATAAAACTGTTGCAGAAGTTATTGTTGTTCAGTCACCAAGTCCTGTCTGGCTCTTTGTGACCCCATGACTGCAGCACCCCAGACTTCCCTGTCCCTCACCACCTTCCAGAGATTGCCCAAGTCCATGTCCACTGAACCTGTGATGCCATCCAACCATCTCATCTTCTATCATCCTCTTCTCCTACTGCCTTCAGTCTTTCCCAGCATCAGGGTCTTTTCCAATCAATCAGCTGTTTGCATTAGGTGGCCAGAGTATTGGACCTTCAGCTTCAGCATCAGCTCTTCCAAAGAGTATTCAGGGTTTCAGAAGCTACCTCACTTAATTTAGCTGAGATCATAAACATTCTAAGTGGAACTTGGTTGATAAAGTGCTAGTTAATCTAAACAAATGATCAGTTTGATTAAGAAACAGAATGTGATCCTAAAGTTATGAAGTTGTGTTTGTGTGTGTTTGTTGGAATAGCTATGTGAAAGAATGCTTTAATTGGCGTCATCATCATTGATATAATCACTAATAAAGTCATCTTGCATTTTTGCTTAAAGATCAGTTTCACAACATTATAGTCACCTCATACCTGCAGCTGAAACCAAAGATTTATACCTTAGCTCTTAATATATTTCTCCCACACTTCAAAAGCTGGACGTATATTACTAGTAAGATGGCAAAGTAAAAACACAGTTTCTTAATTGGAATATCAGCCACAGGAAACCCTTCATATCTATTCTTTTGTATCTCAATATAGAATAATTTGAGTTTTCAAGAAGTAACATTTCTAGTTATCATTAGGTGAGATACATTTTATGTTGCAAATTTATCAGGTCCTGAAAGAACGCAACTCTAATATCAAAATTAAGTAAAGTGAAAGTTGCTCAGTTATGTCCGACTCTTTGTGACCCCATGGATGACACAGTCCATGGAATTCCCCAGGCCAGAATACTGGAGTAAGTAGGTGTTCCCTTCTCCAGGGGAACTTCCCAACCCAGGGATTAACCTAGGTCTCCCACATTGCAGGCGGACTCTTTACCAGCTAAGCCACAGGGAAGCCCAAAATTAAGTAAGGTTAATGAAAATATTAGAAGGACTATACTGATGAATAAAATCCACAGATAATTAAACCAATAAATTTGTGTCAATATTTGCTTTTGTGACACCAAGAAACTTTCTCCAGTTGTTTCTAACATCAGGTTCACATTGAACCTAAAATGACGCCTATAAACAGATAACTGAAAAAAGTAAACTGCTATAATTAATAAGGACTTTCAAAGAAAAACATTTTGTTTTCATTAAGGAAATGAATTCTTTATTTCTAAAATAAAACTATCCAAATGAAAAAGTTAGATTTGTGCCTATATGTGCCTGGAAGTTTATATTTCAATAATTTAAAATGTTTTCCAAAACAGTCTCTTCCTTGAAGTACATCTTCTGGATTTCAAGACCCTTTACACATGGGACTCTCTTCCTTCATCTCCAGCTACTGGTCCTCAAATACTTGTGCTGGGTTTTCTTCATTTCTCCAACCTATCGGTGTGGGGCTGCTCCACCTCCTGGTCTGTGTTTTTCATCTTTTCATCCACCTTTAGTCTCTCCACTTTAAACGCTGTCAGTGGACTCACAACTCTTGGTTTCCTACCTGAGGAGATAGATCTTCTCTGAACTCCACACCAGTGTATTCAACTGACTCCAGGACATATCCACTTGTGCATTTCAACCTAAAAATGTATAAAACTCAGCTCTTCCTATCTGCTGTCTGTCCTCCTTCCTCCACACAAATCTGTTCCGCCCATTCTTTTCCTTCTTAAGAGACAACTCCAGCCTCCTTATAGCTCAGGATATAGCAAATCAAATTTATCCTCACTGTCCACCTCCACATCTTATATAATATCAAGTCCCATCAGTTTCAATTTCAAGGTAAATCTGGAATCCAACCTCTCCTCTCCTCTTGACCTCTACTGTTACCACTCTGCTGCAAGTCATCATCTTCTCTCTTCCAATGACTGAAATAGCCCCACAACTGCCCTACTTCTATCGTGCTCCCCTGTAGCCTGACTCCAATACAGCAGCATGTCTTCCTGAAATGCAGCTGATGAGTAACCTTAATCCCACCCTCACTTTTAATCCTTATTTGCCAAACAATGTAATAAACTCATCAGATCATGTTACTTTTCTGATCAGGGATATTTAATGCCAGCCAAATCTCCCAGGAAAAACCTGAGGAACTTATACCAACCCATATGATTTATGTAGAAATTCTGGTTTCCCATCTCTCTGACCAGTATCTCCTCCTCTGCTCCATTTCTGTGACTTCCCTTCTGTTATGCTGGCCTTCTTGCTATTCTGTCAATGGGTCAGGCAGGTTCCTGTCCCAGGACTTCTGTTTTTTGCTTCTCACCCTCTCTGGAATATTGTTTGTTCATATCCATATGAGAGTTGGACCATAAAAAAAGCTGAGGCCCAAAAAATTGATGCTTTCAGAATTGTACTACTGGAGAAGACTCTTGAGAGTCCCTTATCAAACCAGTCAATCCTAAAGGAAGTCAACCCTGAATTGGAAGGACTGAGGCTGAAGCTGAAGCTCCAATCCTTTGACCACCTGATGCAAAGAGCTGACTCACTGGAAAAGATCCTGATGCTGGGAAAGATTGAGGGCAGGAATTGAAGGGGGTGACAGAAGTTGAGATGGTTGGATGGCATCACTGACTCAATGAACACAAGTTTGAGCAAACTGTGGGAGACAGTGAAGGACAGGGAAGCCTGGTGTGCTGCAGTCCTTGGGGTCGCAAAGAGTCAGACATGACGTAGTGACTAAACAACGATTACTTCTTCCAAGGCTTTATTCAAAGTCACCTTCTCAGTAAGGAAGGGATTCTTAGCCATTACAGCTAAAATATCAAACAACCACTCACTCATCTCTTCAAAAATTTCATTCCTCATTCCACTTCCCTCTTTCCCCTTAACAATAATCATGTTCCAGAAGTAATATAAAATATAAGTTCCCTTGTTTACCATCTCTCTTCTCAAATAGAATATAATCTCCACAAATAAATTTAATATAGTAAAAATGGAATTGAATTTGAGCTGTTTTTTTTTTGCTTTAAAGATATGATAAACCTTTAAAATACAGTATTCCAGTCATCAGAATTGAAAATCCCTATTAAACAGACATTCAGAAATGGTTTAATTTTCAATCAGTACCACAAAGCTTTCTCAACTATGGTTAAGTTAAATTGTTTCACTCAGCCAATAAAAACAGATTCTACAAAAAAAAACAACACAACTGCATGTAACCAAAATAGCTTTTGTTTATATTTCCATGGTTTGTTCAAATTATATTGTGCATTGCAGCTGGAAGGCACTAATTACATATAATTTTTAAAATATAGATAATATAAACAATACAGAAAAGTCCAAGGGATATACATTACTGTCTTAATACAGCATCCAACTAAATGGATTTTTTTGAAATCCCTTTAAAAATCAGGATGCACATAAAATTTTGTATCTAGTTTAATATTACGTGGGTTTCCATAAACAAATCATTATGTAGATGTATTCACATTCTTAAATTACTTTTAACCTCTTGACGGATTTTTTCATTTGGGGATAGTTTGGTTCATTTGGTTCATTTGCTTCCAGAAGGTGCATGCAAGAGAATCTGCATTTTCCTTTTACTGTCAAAGGATTGCAAATTGTTTTCAAGACCGTTGTATAATCTTCACTTACACTAGGAATAACTATAAATAAGAATTTTTATCATGTGCTTGCCAGCCCTGGGTTCAAAAATTTTTGTAATATGATGATTCAATAGGTTAAAATGGCATCCTGTCTTCTTTTAAATCCCATGGATAACTGTGAGTTTAATCTTCATGTACTAATTTGTTTCCACCGTGTCTGACTCTTTGTGACCCTATGGACCATAACCTGCTAGGCTCCTCTGTCCATGGGATTTTCAGGCATGAATACTTAAGTGGGTTGCCATTTCCTGCTCTAGAGGATCTTTCTGACCCAGGAATTGAATCTGCATCTCTTCCATCTCCTACATTTACCACTAGTACCATCTAGATATTTTTATTTAAAATACTGTTGGCATCAGGTAGACTGAAATAATTAGATCAAGTGAAATTTCCAGTCACCTGGGATTGTACATAATCACATACAAGTCATATATTAATCCTAAAGGCCAAAATATGACAATAAATATCTATCTGAAGATACTTATGATCAGCTATACATAAAATGAATGGGAATCACAGTTGAATTCCTCTTTTCAGGGGAGGCATTTGCAAAGCCCAAATTCATTTTAATAGCAATTCATCTATCATATTCCATGCAGTACAAATAAAATATTAAATAATACAGTCCTGGGGAGCTCAGATAAGTGAAATATTTTCTTTTTCAAACATTTCAGTGAAGTACTTTTAGGGATCAAGTTTTGTTCATTTTATTCTCAGATTACAAACAAGTTTCTTAAATTGATGTAGTCTAGCAGTGTAGAAGTTTATATATCAGAATATTTTCTGATATCTATAGAAGTGACACCTGGGCGTGTGACAGTACAAAAGGCCAAATGTTCCTCTTCTATTAATTCCTGCTCCAACATTTCCCCGCTGTCCACTTAATTCCCCTGAAATCTGTTCTTAGAAGATGTACTGAACATAAAAGTCAAAAACTCACTAACAGCAGGATAGCAATACCAAGTTATTTAATTTGTGTTGGCTCTCTCTTTATTCTTCTCTTAAAAATAGTTATTAACTCATTGCTGAAATGAATGATACTGCATCTATGCCATAATATGCAATAGTTACAATGAATAAAAATCAATATGGCAGGAATATCAACCAGTCTGAAATTCTCCCAACCTAATGAGACAAGAAAGCTGTCCACCCATGTGTATGCCTAACATTGAACTAGATTTAAACATGAGGTCTGTACACAATGGTACTCTTGTTAAATACTTATGAATTCTCTATATACTCACATGCAAGAGACAGGCTATAAAATTAGTTGGGTATTATATAAACTGTGTTTATTGTATCTAAACATATATTTTTGTACATATGCTTATACGAGTGTCTGCATCTCTATACAACTACCCTCAACTTTAAATCTGTATTTATTTCTTAATTACATATAGACATTATGTTAATCTATTCATTTAAAAATCACTTAAAATATATTTCAAACTGGTAATAACAGTATCATTGAAGAGTGGATTTCAAGGTGTATTCTATGTTTTTATATTTCTGTATTTTTAAACAAATTATAAATGTGGATTATTTAGGGAAGCCAGAAGTGCTTGTCCAACTCTTTGAGAACCCATGGTCTGTAGCCCACCAGGGTTCTTTGTCCATGGAATTCTCCAGGCAAGATTACTAGAGTAGGTTGCCATTCCTTTCTCCAGGAGTTCTTCCCCACCCATGGAACAAACCCAGTCTCCTGCACTGTAAGCAGATTCTTTACCATGTGAGCCACCAGGGAAGCCCTATATGTAAGAGAGGAAATTGAGGTTTATCCATAATATAAGTCACATATTTCAAAATGGAGATGTTCTATTTCATCCATGAAAAAAAAATTCTAAGAGCTAATACCACCATTTTGTACAGATGATTTTAACTACTCTGGAATAGCTGGAAGATTTAGTGTGCTGAGTCAGTGCTCAACAAATAACATCACAGAAGAAATTGAAAGGATGATAATTTACCAACATTGATGCACACCTTCATAAATTACAACCCATTTTGATACTTTGTATTATTTAGTTTCCATGCCTATTCATATCCCCTTTTGCAGATGAGGAAAAATGGCCTCTATGCAGGGGACATGTGACATGAGTAATCCATGCCAGGATCTAATCTTTGCCATGTCTTCAGATCATCATGCCTGGTACTTCTTTCCATCATGTTAAATGTATACCACCACTAGTGAAGAACTATGTTCTTCAAACCAAAATGCTTTCCTTTTACTTCCAGATCTTTGAGCATTATAAACTAACTCGAAGCACATGGACTTCCTAGGGTAAAAACCCCCTCCTGACAGCCCAGCATACAGGTATTCAAAATACTCATCTAAAAGAAGCGAATTTTAATGAAATGTGTCTTTAAACTCAATATCTACTTCCTTTTCTCAGCTTTTATTTCTTCCTATTCCCACAAATGTTAGCATATGACAGAGAATACAACCTAGATACTCAGTTCACAGAAAATAGATAATAATACTGATAAGCTCTTCCACAGTTTTCTGTTAGGGACCCAACAAAACACCTACAAGCTGAAATCTGTTCAGAGCAAGAGAAGGATCATTGTAGAACACATAAACTGAACTATACATGGACAATTCCAATGCAAGAGGAGTGCAGTTTTGCCCCCTACTCCAGGGCAACTTCTTGAGATATTTTTGGTTGCCACAGTTTGGGGGTGCTGCTACTGGCAAACAATCTGGGGGTGCTGCTACTGGCATCTAGTGGCTAGAAAACAGAGATACTACTAGGCATTCTACAATACACAAGAAAACTCTTCCATGTTAAAATTGCATAGGCTCAAATATCAATAGCACCAGGGTTAAGAAGCTCTCATAGACATGTGTAATACAACTACAAGAAAGGCACATAATTAAGCAAACCAAGGAGTCAAAAGTCCTCTACTTATTTTTTTTTAAGAGAAAGGACACTTTACACATGCTCTATCTTAAATCTCTCAATTTCTTTCTCTCACTTTTTACTCAACTACACTGCATCAGATACATGCACTTGAGATTAGTAAATTTTTCCAGGTCAGTAAGTTCAATGTGCTCTCCTAGTTCTGCTAAAGTGTACATGCATGTTTAGATTCTAAAGGACAGTTATATCAGGTTGCAAAATAGGTATACTTCAGTCTTCTAATCATCAAGTCAAATACAGGACAAGTGGGGCACACAAACTTGTGAACACGTGGCTTATATTTTACAGACCATGAAATGAACAAAAGCATAAGAATGATGTTTGTAAAAGCCAAATGAACAGTATTTTATATTTACTATATATAACACCCGTCACATAAAGAATTTATAAACTTGAACCAAGTGATTCATTCATTCTCATGCTTCCAATTTATCCATCCAAACAAATAGCACATCAGAAGGAATAATAAATTTCAATATGTTTTATGTATAGATTTTGATCAAGCACTGGTGGCTATCAATCATGCTTACAGTTGTTGTAGCTAATTACTTTTAACATTCCCTGAATAGAGTTTCCTGTTAGCTACTTTTACTCTACAATTATATTCCCTTTGCTACTGGGTTATCTTTAAGTGGGCATTTTTGTTGCATCTAAAATAGCAAATCCTCATTTTTCTACCTCCCATCATTGTCAACATAGAAAATCAAACTTGGCCATTGGTATCATTTTATGTTTTCCTCCCCTTTAAGTTAGCTACCTCTGTGAAAAAGCATCATCACTATGTTTTATGGCATATTCCTCTAACAAGGTCCATTAAATGAATGCCTTATTAACTGAAGAAATGGGTTGAGCTGTACTAGGTTAATTTATCTTCAGGAAGTCTGAAATTTAACCTATAACAGAAGGCTTGAAAGAAACCAGTGATGATTGGTTCCTGAAACAGAGCATTAGACTATAGAACTAATTCTCTTCCAACATCACATCCTGCCTCTCTCCTCTCAACAAGGTACATACAAGATCTAGTCTGGACCTCTAACTCTTGATTCAGAATTATGTATTTTCTCTGATAAGTCCACTGAAACAGAGGCAGATAATTACTGCATAAGGAAAGCCCCCTGCTTTGAAAAATCTGTGGGTGATCCCAGAGTGGAAAATAAAGGTTCCAAAACACAGTCAGAGCCTGTAGGATTTTTTTTTTTTTTTTTGGCTGCATAATAAAATCTTTCTGTGATCTGTCTCTCTCAGCTCGAAGCAGTGATGCCATCACCTGAGCAAACCAAAAACCAGAATAATTTTAGCTAAGATTTTCACTTTAGTATTTCTACATTTTTAGCAGGGAAATAGCAAGGAGATGTACTCTTGATTAATCTGAAGTTCTTTAAATACAGCAGGCATGGATATAAGGAAATACTTTAATAATTAGCCAATACAATTTTATCTTTCACCTGTTACATGACTGATTTTCCTAGTCCCACATCTGCGCGCACCACACACACACACTCACATGCAAACGTGCATAGGGCATAATTTTACCTGCTTTTTAAGACATGAACGTTAACACGAAATAATTGTTATTTCCAAACTCAAACAAGTCAGGCTCGGGAAGTTAAGAAATGAATCAGAGTTAACAAACAAAAGGGCATGTACTAAATAAAGTGTTTTGCTGAGCACAGGAGCCTACCTAATTCCTTTTCATGCATCATTTATAGTGCCCTTTAAAAGAAAAAAGTTTCATCTTAAGCTTTAATAAGCATTTATGGAAGCATTTCATGGGGTGGTGGGGGGGGGCGCGAGGGGGGAAAATAAAAGAGAGAAAAGAGAAAATGAGCTTTGCCCTGCTGCAGCTTCAGTGCTTAGATACTGTGTAATTTTAGAGGATACTGGAAAGGCAATAATTAAGAAGCACTATGGAAATTTCAATTTCAACGTCCCTGTTTCCGTTCTGACAACGCTTTCCCTCACTTTTACAGACAGACATAAATGACAGCTTATTCTAATATCATCACGATTCAAATGAGCCCTGCGAAGTATCCTTCCAACTTCTTCAGGGGCAAGACAGATAACAGCACATCATCCACAGATAAACATAAACACAGACCCAGCTGGGTTATCACGCTCACATCCCATAGATATGCTTTATAGCAACGCTCCTGGTTAAGGGGCAAAAAAAAAAAAAAAAATGTTTTTTTCAAATGTATACTAGCGCTAAGGCTCAGGAAGCATCATCTCCAACTTTCCCATTCGCGGCAGATCCTGTGAAAGCAACCCGGAGAGGAAGATTTCACCAAATATTGTATGGACTCAGCCCCACTGCACAAAAATCTTAATGCCACTCCATGGTAAAGTGTCATTCACGGAAGCCTTACCTTGGCTGACTTTGCCCTAAGTGGTGGAAAGGAACTTAATTTACGAGCATCATAGAGGGGACTTTGCCGGTGCTCGCGCTCGCTGCGCTGGTCCTCGGAGAGCCCGGGCTGGCTCCGCGCTCCTGCGAGCCAGGCTCCGCGGCTCCGCGGCTGCAGCTTCCGAGCGCGCCTCTGATTGGCTGGCACAGCCTGTCCGCCTGATGCTCGGCTTCCCAGTCTCTCCTCCTTCCTCTCCTCCCAGGCTCTCGCGACCGCTGCTTTTCCCTCTGCCTCTTTTTTTATTTTTTTCCCTCCCATCGTGCATACTTTGGGGGCTGCAGAAATTCCACAGCACACAGATCGGACACCCTTCAGCCCCCTCGTAGCAAGGTCGTGCGGAAAGCAGCGCATTCATGAAATAGTTAATATATATATATATATATATATATATATATATATATATATATATATATATATATATATTAAAAAAAAAATATCCTGGACCGGCGGCATCAGCTTCAGTTCCACTGCTCTTGAAAAATGACGGCCAGGACTCCGTGACAGTTTAGACCCTCAGTTCTCCGCGGGGGAGGGGAAGTGCGGGACCAGAAGGGGTTTGACTGTCAGATGGAGTGGGAGTAGACATTGGGAGGGAACGAGAGGAAAAGCGGGCAGGGCAGGCACGGACGTGGCAGGCTGGTAATAAATTCTCCTATTTCCGTGCAAAGTCGTCACAGCTTGCTAAACATTCAACTGCTGGCTCATTCATCGGTGATCCCTAGTCCGGTGGTAGCCGTGAAATTGAGCTTGAGTGATGCCCTTTAACGCCTTACCCCAAACTACCCAAGGCGTGGAGGGTTTATATGAGTGAGAGCTTTCCCTTGGAGGTCAGCAGTCTATTTGTGAAGACGAATAGGAACCACAATCCCTTTCCTACTCTCCTTGCTTGTACCAGGAAACACACACACACACACACACACACACAACTTCTCACCTCCCATTACTCCAGAATAAATGTAAATGATTTGTAATGTACATAGCTTTTGATAACAAGGATTTCAGGCCTGATGGGAAATTATTTCAGCCCTTTCTTCCAACACAAAGTCACCCACACTCACTCATTAAGAACATCAAGCAGCCCCATTTAAAGCCGTGTAGTAAATAAGTGTAGGAGTTTATCTAAATGGAGGGATCATTTGGCAGATTCATTCATTCAGAATTACACAAGACCCTCAGTCATTCCAGCCACAAAGAGAACAGCATTACTTGCTCTGGTTAGCTGATACTATAAATGCTCCCAAGCCAGATATGTGTTAGAGGGAACAGGCCCTCTACAGGCCTGAAAACGTGGATTCAAATTCTGTCTCAGACTGTTAGGTATGTCAGAATCTGTCTAAGCTGTTTCAATTCTCTGAGACTACAGCACTTTCTCTTTAAAATCTGGAGAAAAATGCTCACTTTAGAGGATCTCTGCAAAGATTAAATAAAATCTGTGCAATTTTATTTTATTATTTATTTATTACATTTTGGCACCCCTATGCAGCATGTGGGATCTTAGTTCCCAGACCAGGAATGGAACCTGAGCCCCCTGCAGTGGAGACACAGAGTCCAAACCATTGGACCACTAGGGAAGTCAGAAAATGTGTGCAATTTGAAGAGAGGATGTTTTGAATCAACTAGTGTTATATTTGACTACCTTTATTTGGCTTGACTGATGTGGAATGTGGAGGGATTTAATTTGTTTTGGGGCTTGGGTACAATTAAACAAACCAACAGAAACCATGAAAGCAGCACTTGGATTGGATTATCTCTAATTGTGAAAAAATTGCACATTTAAGTGCATTGTTGAGCCTAAGGAAGATGTTAGGAGTCAATTAGAATTTGAAAAACTCCAAAAATCTAAACTCTCAGGGAAAAGTTGTAGGGAAACAATAGCATCAGAAATAATGAGCCAAAGTTGTATTATGTTTTATATATTCTCTCTCATGCAGTTTCTGATTTAAATTAGATTTCCCTGGCATAGACATAAAATTGTATTCATTTGTGGTTATTGAAAAGGATCCACTTCAAATCTTCCTGTGTTGATGAAGGCCTGGGAGGACAAAGAAAGGAATAGTTATGAAAGATAAAGAGGATAGAAAGATGAACTTTTGGTCTGTGTGGGGTCATGTAGTTTAATTTAAAAATTCCATGTGACATTCTCTAGGGAAGCCTAACTCTTTTATTTGGCTGCATCTGTGCTTGGTCATATCCAACTCTTTACAACCCCATGGACTGTAGCTCGCCAGGCTCCTCTGTCCATGTGATTTTTCAGACAAGAATACTGGAGCAGGTTGCAATTTCTTCCTCCAGGAGATCTTCCTGACCCAGAGATTGAACCTGTATTTCCTGAAGCTTCTGCATTGAAGATTTTTTATCATTGAGCCATCTGGGAAGCCTTTAGCTACCTTCAGTTGAATACAATAGAATGTTTATCAGTTTGCTACAAAAGCTTTTCCTAAGACACCAGCACTGAGCATCCTAGGGACACACTTGAAACTGATGTGTTTTTGTTAGCCTTCCTTGGTGGTTTTCCCTGGATAAGATCATAAGGAGCACAATGAGTAAGCAGTCATAATGGAAGCCAACAGGTACTTGGTCCTGAATGGGAAAACATGGAGAAGGATCTGTGAGCTTCACCAAAAAATACAAAATATTTCCAGGAAAAGAACCCATTCCCTGAGGGAGGATTTATATCCATGAGACAGCACTCAGATTAAAGGCTTCAGTCAGACTCTCCACAAACCCAATGATGAAACGTACAAGGGATTGAAATGGCTTCTGAAGTTTGCTATTCTGAATCCGCACTGACTTTCTCTAGCCCTAGAAAAGCCAGCCCATCAGCCACTTAGTGCTTCTCTTTTGTTTTCAGGTTAAAAAGCAGAAAGTACATGAACTTGTGTGGAACATGCTGCTTGGGGAAAGCCAGGTGGTAGGCAGGTGCTTATTTCCTCCTTATGTCAAAGATAACTTCAAGAAATTGGACAATGCATCAGTCAGCAGAATTTATTACAGAGTTAATCTCTGAAACCGAAAGCATGGACGTTTCTGATCCCACGTCCCCACTTATGTTACCTTGGGAAAGTTATAAGAATCACTTTCACTAGTGACAGGGAAGCATCTAACATGAGATTGATGCTAGTCAGACTAGAGAACTCAAAAGATAAAATTGTAATGCTAAACTGTGGTGGTTCTCAGACAGTCAGACTCAGGAAACTGTCTCCTTAGATGCCATATCATGTTTAGTTTTACCCTGGAAATTCAGGAGGCTCTGCGAAGTTTTCAAACATAAATAAAGAAGGAATGTAAATGAAATGCATAAATATCCCTTGCTATAATTCAGTGCTTAGGACAATTAACTACACAAACATGGTGCTATGATTGAATTTTAATTGAAATGATTATTGAAATTACAATAATAACGAGAAAGTGATCAGATTTCTGTGTAAAGAAAAACAGCTGGTAAAACATGAAGCAATACAGGATTTCCTTTGCAGCTATTTATTTTATGTGCTTAGGTGACTAATAGTGCATTACCTATTTTTTTAAAGAATAAAGAAAATTTACATTGATAAAAAATAGTACCTCTACAAATATACTTTAAGATGACCTAATAAAGTTAACCTTTATTCATTCAGATTATAAATTGCAAAGCACTGGGGAAATACTGATGCAAAAAAATTAAAAAGAGATCAACAATATTTCAAAGTTAACTATATGTGTAATTAATTTTAAAAAAGTAGTGCCTTCCTTACTCAAAATAATATTTAAATTAATAAAAACACCTTTTTAAAGTTTTCTTCAGTGCATGTAACTATCAAAATAATGAACGTGATTTGATCCCATGCTGCTGCTGCTGCTAAGTCCCTTCAGTCCTGTCTGACTCTGTGCGACCCCATGACGGCAGCCCATCAGGCTTCCCCGTCCCTGGGATTCTCCAGGCAAGAACACTGGAGTGGGTTGCCATTTCCTTCTCCAATGCATGAGAGTGAAAAGTGAAAGTGAAGTCATTCAGTCATGTCTCACTCTTAGCGACCCCATGGACCACAGCCTACCAAGCTCCTCCGTCCATGGGATTTTCCAAGCAAGAGTACTGGAGTGGGGTGCCATTGCCTTCTCCAATTTGATCTCATGGGCAGTGTTAAAACCCTTATGAAGAAAAGTAACTACTTCAAGCTAGGGTCCACTAGTTAGTATATTTTCACTTATCTTTGAACCCAGTGTCCTTATTCTATCACTTATATAGCAACAAGTATCTATTTTATGGAACTCAGACATATATACTATAGAAACTAAGGTGTTTTACTTTTCCCTTTGTCAGTTTTTAACACTGATTTGATCTCATGGGCAGTGTTAAAAACTGATAAAGGGAACAGTAAAACACCTTAGTTTCTATAGTATGTACATCTGAGTTCCATAAAATAGATACTTGTTGCTATATAAGTGATAGAATAAGGACACTGGGTTCAAAGATAAGTGAAAATATACTAACTAGTGGACCCTAGCATGAAGTAGTTACTTTTTTTCATAAGGGTCACACAAAGAATATGCCAGGATTTTTTAAAATAGCTGAAATAATGTCAGTAAACTTGGACAATTTGGTAAAAATAAAATAGTGCAGTAAGACAAGAGATAAGAAAATATTTTCCCAACTCGCAAAAGCAGATTGAACATGGAGTCTCCAAATTTGAAATTACTGAACCAATGTGAAACCTGGCCAAGTTATAAGGTTACTTATTAAAGAGATGAATGGACTAGTAAGGCAAGAAAACAGTTAGGTCACCTGAGTCTGTATCACATTCACATAAAAGTCATTTCAAAATAACCTACTGCTTTCTATGACAGACATGTTAGGCAGGAACTCGGGGAAAGCCACATGACATGGTCTGTCTATATGTCATCATCTCTCACGATTTCATTAAAGCCCACATGGAGAATTTAGTTGTGGTCATGGTTCAGTTGCTATGTCATTTCTGACTCTTTGTGACCACATGGACTGCAGCACACTAGGCTTCCCTGTCCTTCACAATCTCCGGAGCTTGCTCAAACTCATGTCCATTGAGTTGGTGATGCCATTCAACCATCTCATCCTCTGTCGCCCTTTTTTCCCCTTGCCCTCAGTCTTGCCCAGCATCAGGATCTTGTCCAATGAATCAGCTCTTCACATCAGGTAGACAAAGTATTGGAGCTTCAGCATCAGTCCTTCCAATGAATATTCAGACTGATTTCCTTTAGGATTGACTGGTTGGATCTCCTTGCTGTCCAAGGGGCTCTCAAGAATCTTCTCCAGCACAGTTCGAAAGTATTGATTCTTCAGTGTTCAGCCTTCTTTATGGTCCACTCTCACATCCATACATACTGGAAAAACCATAGTTTTGACTATATGGACCTCTGTCAGCAAAGCAATGTCTCCTCTTCAATATGCTGTCTAGCTTTGTCATAGATTTTCTTCCAAAGAGAAAGTGTCATTTAATTTCATAGCTTCAGTCACCATCCACAGTGTTTTTGGAGTCCAAGAAAATAAAATCTCTCACTGCTTCCATTTTTTCCCCATGTACATGAAGAATTTTAATACAATTATTTGGTGTAGCAGCAGGCTAGGCCTCATTCTCACACATTTAGAAATGTGTGAGAGGAAAGTATCTGGTAGTAAGCTCAGAACTCTACCTGTAAACAGGATAGTGGCTTTTATCAATGGTCTGAACACTGTCATCAGCCATAGAAATTTTATACCTGAAGCTAGTGCATTTGGATCAAGAATTGGTCTTGAAAAACTTAAATGCTATCTCAAATCTAACAAAGAAGAAATACAAATATGGATCCAGATGTAGGGGTCTCTTAAAAATATGGTCATGGAGACAATTCTTTGACTTGTGAGTAAGACTTAAGATATTTCTACTGGTGATAATTTCAGTAGAAATCAACTGCATGATATGGTCATCAAAAATGTAAACAGGTATCCTTAGAAAAAGCAAAGCCTCTATATGAGGGTGGTAAGGATCTTAACTGTAAAATATTGAGAATGTACCTGGAATTTTGCATTTTAAGAAAGCTTGGCTAACTGGAGTACTTTTAAGTTGTCCTTATTTTGTGAGCTGTATCATGATACATTGATTTAGTTGACAGAACCACTATATCTACTCTCTCTCTCCCTCAGCCCTAGGATAGCATTCATTTCTTTCTTTCCCTGCTTCCCTGGTGGCTCAGATAGTAAAAAATCTGCCTGCAATGTGGGAGACCCAGGTTCGATCCCTGGGTCAGGAAGACCTCCTGGAGAAGGAAATGACAACCCACTCCAGTATTCTTGTTTGGAGAATTCAATGAACTGAGGAGTCTGGCAGGCTACAGTTCATGGGGTCACAAAAAGTCAGACTCTACTGAGACAGTAACACTTTCACCTTGCCCCTACTTTATCCATCCTCTAGGGGTTGGAACAAAGGTCACCTTTTCTGCATAAGCACTTTGCTACAACAGGTGTGACAAGACTCTACATTTTTTGAGGGCATAAAATACGTTTCAAAGTTTGTCAATATTGCATTTAACAAATTGTGTTACAGTTAGAGGTAACATGGCATAGTTGTTAAGAACACAGGAAAGCGAAAGTGAAAGTCGCTCAGTAGAGTTCGACTCTTTGCGACCCCATGGACTATACAGTCCATGGAATTCTCCAGACCAGAATACTGGAGTGGTAGCCTTTCCCTTCTCCAAGGGATCTTCCCAACCCAGGGACTGAACCAAGGTCTTCTGCATTGCTGCTGCTGCTGCTGCTAAGTCGCTTCATTTGTCTCCGACTCTGTGCGACCCCATAGACGGGAGCCCACCAGGCTCCGCTGTCCCTGGGATTCTTCAGGCAGGAGCACCGGAGTGGGTTGCCATTTCCTTCTCCAATGCATGAAAGTGAAAAGTGAAAGTGAAGTCGCTCAGCCGTGTCCGACTCTTTGAGACCACATGGACTGCAGCCTACCAGGCTCCTCCGCACATGGGGTTTTCCAGGCAAGAGTACTGGAGTGGGTTGCCATTGCCTTCTCTGCTCCTGCACTGCAGGCAGATTCTTTACCAGCTGACCCACTAGGGAAGCCCAAGAACACTAGAGTAGATAGCCTATCCCTTGTCCAGAGGATCTTCCTGACCCAGGAATTGAACCAGGGTCTCCTGCGTTGCAGATGGATTCTTTCCCAACTGAGCTACCATCTGGAACCAAACTTGGGAAGCTATACAGTTATATATGCTTAGTTTCTTCTTCAATAAAAATCCCATAATGTTACCTATCTTTTACGCTTCAGAAGATATATTATATAAGTTATATAATGTAACATAAGATTTGCTGGTAGCTCAGTGGAAAACAACCTGCCTGCCAATGCAGGAAACATGGGTTCCATCCCTGAATCCAGAAGATCTTCTGGAAGAGGAAGTAACAACCCACTCTAGTATTCTTGTCTGAAAATCCCCAGAGACAGAGGAACCTGGTGGGCTACAGTCCATGGGGTCACAAAGATTTGGACACAACTCAGTGACTGAGCACACATGTACACATGTGTATAATGTTATATAACACTATATTTTATATATATATATATATATATATATATAATGTACTTAAAACTGGGCACATACTAACATATATAAACTTGCTTCCTTTATCACTATGTGTTTGCATATCTGTTTGCTAATTGAATGCTAGCTAGGAATGACCATCTGGTACATCGTATATGCAAATGCAGCTTGATGTAATTGAAGTAAGTCTATATTGGAGATAGGAGACCTAGGATTAAGCCAACTATCTACAACTCATAGTAAATATACAGTTGCTTAACTAGCTTGTTTTACTCTCTCAACATGCTACCTGACTTGTAATTTTGGAGACCACCCTTATTTACATGGAACTTTTGCAATTCTTAAAGAGTTTTACAAATTAAAAAAAAAAAAAAAGGTCTAGCACAGTCCCTGGCATATAAAAGGCTTTGAATAAAGGTTAGTTGAACCCCAGATATAAATGCTCAAATGTGTTCATTAAATACATTGTATTTGATTTCTATACTTAATTCTGTAGCAGAAAAAGGCAAATCACAAATAAGCTCTACCTAAGAATTTTTTCTTCAGATAAAATATAGCTTTCATGAAGAGTACTGGGGACGACGTTCACTCACTTGGTTCAACCTCCAATATGTATCTATATTTACCTCTCTCCTGTTATAGAATGGAAACTGACATTTCAGTGACCTGAATTATTGTATGATTCTTAACTATAAAGGAAATGTTATATTCCACACAGCATATACTGTTTACAATGCCAGAAAAGGGACACACACTTAAAAAACATTCTATAACCTCAATTTATAAAAACAAGAGTTATTTAAAGTTCAGTTAATTAGAACTTACCATTAACCAATCTCTGATCTTTTCAGAAGTGTATTTAATTTGCTAATGTACATTTGTGACCATCTCAGACATAACAGTGGTATATGCTCTTTTTTTTAATTCAAGTATAGTTGATTTATATCATGTTAGTTTCAGGGTCGGAGAAGGCAATGGCAAGCCACTCCAGTACTCTTGCCTAGAAAATCCCATGGATGGAGGAGCCTGGTAGGCTGCAGTCCATGGGGTCGCTACCAGTCGGACGCGACTGAGCGACTTCACTTTCACTTTTCACTTTCACACAATGGAGAAGGCAATGGCAACCCACTACAGTGTTCTTGCCTGGAGAATCCCAGGGACGGCAGAGCCCGGTGGGCTGCCGTCTATGGGGTCACACAGAGTCAGACACGACTGAAGCGACTTAGCAGCAGTAGCAGCAGCAGTTTCAGGGGTTCAGTAAAGTAATTTAGTTCGGCTACCTCTTAAACTTACTATTATCAATGTTTTCCCTAAGAACACCTCATGAGACACTTCGAAAATTGAATCATATATCTTATCTTTTAAATTTTAATATTCCAGAATTTTCTAATTAAAAGGACTTATTAAATATTTTCAATACAATGCCAGTGTTATTTACAAAGCATAACCTTCTTTCGGTCATTGAAGATTGATGCTGTTTCCAAGTTTGCAATATTACAAATTATGCTTCTATGAATGCTTCTTTCCTTGGGTCTCTGACTAAGGCAACTGAATAGACATCTGCACGTAGAACTACTAAGCACATTTTGTGAATATTTCTTAAAACACATGATAATGTTATTGCTCCCAAGAACCATTAAGAAGAGTAAAAGATTAATTGGTTCCTCACTACTCTTGAGCAAGAATATCTCTTTTTCAATTTGCTTACTCAGTGGCTTAAATTATGTCATTGTTTTAATTTCTATTTGTGTGATTACTAGAATATTTATTGACTGCTTCTTTATATTCTTCTCATAACTTTCTGACCATATCTATTCTCCTAGTATGTTATTGCTAATTGAGAATATAATGGACTTAAGTTGTTTTAATGATTGGAAGACATTCAGAAAATTGAGTTCAATATGAGTTTCTATACTTCTCACATTTAGCCAAAAAAAGTCTGTGTGTACATACTTATGGACTTCTCAGATGAATCAGTGGTAAAGAATCCAGCTGCCAAAGTAGGAGACATGGATTCAATCCCTTGAACAAGGAAATGGCAACCCAAGCCAGTGTTCTTGCATGGAAAATCCCATGGACAGAGGAGTCTGGTGGGCTACAACTGTGTGGGGTTGCGAGAGCCAGATGTGACTTGGTGAGTAGACTACCACCATCATGTCTATGAACGTTAAGTGCTTGTGTGACTGGCCTGATACCATACAGAACACATTGCGTGGGGCTGCAAGAGTCAGACATGACTTAGTCAGTGAGCACACATGCATGTATGTGTTTATAAATTTATATATTTAAAACTTTGTGATTATATATAAATAAAATAGATGTATACATACACACATATGTATATTTTTGTTGCTGTTATTTAGTCCCTAAATTCATTCGACAGTTTGTGATCCCATAGGCTCTAGCCTGCTGGGCTCCTTTGTCCATGGGATTTTCAGGCAAGAATACTGGAGTGGTTTGTCATTTCCTTTTTGAAGAGATCTTCCTGACCCAGGGATCAAACCTATATCTCCTGCACTGGCAGGGGGATTCTTTATCACTGAGCCACCTGGGAAGGCCACGTATGCATATACACAAATGCAAATATATAAATGTTCATGTGTGCATGAAGAGATTCATTCAGAAAATACATACAGAGTATCATATAGCAAGTACTGATGTAAGTTCCACTGACAGATTATAAAGGAGTAAGGCAGATTTTCTGGCTTTAGGGGAAAAAAAAAAAGAAAGAAATCATTAAACTGCAATGCAACATCATAGATCCTATAAGCTATGTATGTATGGACAACATTTTTCACATATTAAGAAATTGGTAAATTATTTTCATAACCTCTTTGGAATGAGGTTAGAGAATAGAATTGATAACATGTACACACACACACACACACACAGCTGTCCTAATAGAATCCTGATATTAGCTTTGATGTTTGTCCTCACATCATGACCAGCTGCACAATTTGAGGAAGGGTGAAGAATGAACATATCGGGATTTGTTAGAAAATATGGGGATTTGTTAAACATTAAGATTTTCAAGATGGCCATGACAACATTTAGCCAAACATGGGGCCAATCTGAATGTGGAAGCGTGTGGGATTATAGCACCTGTATGTTCATGAAGCAGCCTGCCTCATCACTACCATCAATCCAATAGATCAAGTTCAATTCATCTTACTTTATTAATAATTCACAAACCATTCACTGAACCCTATCTCAAGTTCTTCCTTTTTAAAACCTGCCATATTCCACCATCATCCCTTGCCTACACTTTTGTTATTTACACAGAAGGATGATTGTCAGTCACCATGAGTTCTGAATTTCCATGCTAGATGATGGCTTTTGCAATTTAACTGTCAAAGTAGAGAGATCAAAGCAAGTGCTCACTGTTAGGAAGGAGCTGGTCTGGCAGGGACTCTTGCCCACACTTTCGAAGACTTAATAGATAACCAAAATATATTGGCTGAATATGAGGTGGTTGATTATACCTCTGCATGCTGACTTGCAAGATGATAAAGCTTTTGGACATTTATAGCTATAATCCATAAAGATATAGTGAATGTCTTTAATTTGGTAGAAGAATGGAAAAGAGAAAGGTACATGTAATTTATTTAGAGAAATAATTAACTATACCATAATGGAGCTCAGACGGTAAAGAATCTGCCTTCAATGCAGGACACCCAGGTTCAATCCTGGGGTGGGAAAATTCCTGGAGAAGGAAATGGCAACCCACTCCAGTATCTTGCATGGAGAATTCCATAGACAGAGGAGCCTGACAAGCTACAGTCTATGGGGTCCCAAAGAGTAGGACAGGACTGAGCAACTAACATTTTCACTTTCACTAATGGAGCTAGGAATGAATCAGAGTTTTCAAGCTTAGTCCTGAAGAAAAAATGATGCTGTTATTAGTACGAAGAAGAAAGAAAACAGTACCTGGGTAGCAAATTATATAGACTCAGATTGAAATGATGCTGATGTTGAGGTCTTAGCTAGACACCATGAAGAGTTATACAAGAGTCACTAGACATCATCAAACTGCAGTTTGGGAAATAGCTTTAAGCGAGAGATATAATTTTTGAATCTTCTTCAGACAATATTACTAATGATAAAAGTTGTTGCAGCCCCTAAAAGACAAGAGAAAAGTTTCTGCAGGACCAATGATAAATACATACTAGGTGGTGAGAGAAGTAGAGAGAAAAGGAGAAAGAAGGAAGGGATTGGAAAAGAGAGAAGAGAGAGATTGTATTTAAAAGGAGGCTGAAGAGATGATTAGAAAACACCAGTGAATCATAACGTGGTGATTTAAAAAATCACTCACAAATAAACAACTTATCCTTGCACCTAAAGGAACTAGAAAAAGAAGAGAAAGCAAAATCTCAAATTAGTACAAAGAAACAAATCACAAAGATCAAAACAGAATTAAACAAAATTTTATATTGATGATTGATGGACAACATTTCTCTCACAATGTACAGAAGCTGGCAATGTAAAAGTTGGAAACTCAAAGGTAATGTGGTCACTATGAAAAAAATGTCCAATTAAAAATAGACCAATATAACTCAGGAGAGATTTGCATAGTCCACAGCTTGCAAAACTGGATTTTTTTTTACTTTATTTTAATGTTTGAGAAGCTTGCTCTTCATTTGGAAATGTCTGATTAGTTATACTTTACCATTTCTTTGCTTATTCAGAGTTGTTTATAAAAGAATTTCCAAGTAGGATGCATGTATAATTAATCATAAAGTTAGAGAGTGTATTGAAAGCAATACATTGAAATGTGAATTCTATCATTTTCTCTTACCCTGAAGTGTAGGTATATATGTGTTTGACTGCACAATAGTAAAGGAGGCTGATATATAATAAAGTTTTTCTATACTGCTACTTTGAGAGAAAACTTAGATTATCACAGAAAGTCTGATTATGTTTATATGTTTATAATATTTATAGAGGCCATCAACTCCATAAAGAACAGAACAAGCTAGAAGGAGAAAAGCGTCTCTGAAGTATTGACTACAAAATGGTGTCCTAAATAAATTTCATGTAAGAGAAGTCTCTCAGTCATGTCCGACTCTTTGCATCTGCATGGACTATAGCCTTCCAGACTCCTCTGTCCATGGAATTTTCCTGGTGAGCGTACTGGAGTGGGTTGCCATTTCCTTCTCCAGAGCATCTTCCCAACCCAGGAATCGATTCCTGGTCTCCTGCACTGCAGACAGACTCTTTACCATCTAAGACACCATGGAAGCCTAATTTCGTATGGCCAGTGTTAATTCGGGACTCTAGGAAGACTGGTTAGATCAAAAGGGATTTCATTTTCCTGAATCTCAGTGTGCCTTATTATTCTTCTCAATTTCTACTGCAAATCAATGTTGTGTGATATGCTGAAACAATTTCTGTATAGGTCTCTTGTGCTGTGTAAGTCCAGTGTCTTGGTTACCATAGGTTGTGAGAATCACAGGACAGACTAAAGACAGCACTGAAAATCCAAGCTTTAAGTTCATTGCTTTACTCAGTGTTTGGCCCTTAAGGTAGCCACATCAAACTGTAAGTACTATTTTTATCAGAATATTGCATTCCTACTACAACATAACTATACACCACAAGTCATTGCCAGAAAGGAACTGTCATTGTGTTCCCTTGCCTATCTAAAGATTTCTTAAGCTGCTAATACTCAATAGTTGGCAGGTTTACACATATTGTCAATAAACACATGTTCTGCCCATCATTGCTAGCTAGGCATTGACATTGATGGTTTTCTTACCACATTCTTTAAATCAGGATGTCTCCTTTCTAAAGTACCCTAAATCTTTCTAGAGCATTTTGACTATGCTTAGAATTTTACTTTGCACATAAAAGAAACCCAATGATAGAAGTTTTGTATTGAAATATTGACCTCATTTAATGAACTATTTATGAATATCCCCTAGAACCTTATTGAATATATTGCACTGTAGTTGTTCTTGCTGCTGCTGCTGTTAAGTCCCTTCAGTCGTGTCCGAATCTGTGCGACCCCATAGATGGCAGCCCACCAAGCTCCCCCATCTCTGGGATTCTCCAGGCAAGAACACTGGATTGGGTTGCCATTTCCTTCTCCAATGCATGAAAGTGAAAAGCCAAAGTGAAGTCGTTAGTGTACAATATTTATGCAATTCTTTTTTTTCTTCAAAAAAGCATAATTTTCTTGAAAACAAATGCTTAGATTTTAGATAGAGACCAACGGGTCAAATTCTGGCATTACCTATTATTTAGTGTGTTGACATTGATAAGCACTCGTTCTCAGCATATCTTTTGATGGTAAAATAGCTCATTTCTGGAGGAGAAATTGTGGTGAATACATATGTTGAAGGAGATAATTTGTGTAATTCACCTATTACAGTATCTGATAACATAGTATATACTCAATTAGCTATAAAATTAGACACAACCTTTCAGTCACTATTATCATTCTACCAAAGTCTATGCATATAAATGTCATCTTCCTAAACATTACTAAGTTAAAAGTAACTGCAACAGGAAGAAAAAAGTTACAAAAGAAAAACAGGGTATGATCTGGGGTGATAGCAATAGGGTTCACTTGTTGACATCTTGTGCTATTGAGATGCCCTGTATCTTTGAAAAGTGAAAGACAAGACTAAAGAAGGGATCTGCTGCCATCCACAATCTGTTCAGAGAAGATATAGATTTTCTCTATTTCAAATTTCCAGAGGACAAAAATCGGAGCCTGGAGATAAAGGGGATTGGTTTGCCAATCACAGAACCTGTAGAGCACAACAGTGAGTATGTGAAACAGACAAAAAGTCAGAAAAGGAACTCAAGCAAAAAGAAGCAATTCACTTATTGGGTGTGTTTCCTGCAAAGTTATTGCTACTTACATTGAAATTGATTATTGTGAAATTAATTATTTTAGGACATAATCTGTGTTGCTTCTGCCTAATTATGACTGAGTCATTTTGTCCAAAAATAAGTTTTAACAACTATACATCAGGAGGTGGAAAGAAAGATGAATGCACATTAACACCTCTGTAAAGGATTCAAATTTTTAATGTTTAAGAAGTGAAAAGGTGCCTTACGACTGCAAAAGTCATGTAAATCTGCAAACTTTTATGGAAATTACAACATATGTAAACATCAGTTAGTGGCCTTCCTTGTGTGTCTGTGTGAATGGAGGGTTGTGAGGTAGAAGAAGAAAATAAGAATTTTATAGCTTTAATCTGTTGGAGAAATATCAGACTGCTTTATAGATTATTCTGACCTTAAAACACAAATCTCAAGTGGATAAATGACTTTACAACTACAGTAACTGTACTGTATTTCCAAACTGTTTCTTTAAAATATTCTATGATGACCATTTCTAAACATTTTATCTTTTCTTTCAGTTCAGTTCAGTTCAGTCACTCAGTTGTGTCTGACTCTTTGCGAACCCATGAATTGCAGCACACCAGGTCTCCCTGTCCATCACCAAACTGGGAGTTTACACAAACTTATGTCCATTGAGTTGGTACTGCCATCCAACCATCTCATCCTCTGTCGTCCCCTTCTCCTCCTGCCCTCAATCTTTCCCAACATCAGGGTCTTTTCAAATGAGTCAGCTCTATGCATCAGGTGGCCAAAATATTGGAGTTTCAGCTTCAACATCAGTCCTTCCAGAAACACCCAGGAATGATTTCCTTTAGGAAGGACTGGTTGGATCTTCCTGCAGTCCAAGGGACTCTCAAGAGTCTTCTCCAACACCACAGTTCAAAGGCATCAATTCTTCAGCACTCAGCTTTCTTTTTAGTTCAACTCTCACATCCATACATGACTACTGGAAAAACCATAGTCTTGACTAGACGGACCTTTGTGGGCAAAGTAATGTCTCTGCTTTTTAATATGCTATCTAGCTTCGTCATAACTTTCCTTCCAAGGAGTAAGCATCTTTTAATTTCATGGCTGCAATCACCATCAGCAGTGATTTTGGAGCCAAAATAAATAAATTCTGACACTGTTTCCACTGTTTTCCCATCTATTTGCTATGAAGTGATGGGACCAGAGGCCATGATCTTAGTTTTGTGAATGTTGAGCTTTAAGCCAACTTTTTCACTCTCCTGTTTCACTATCATCAAGAGGCTCTTTAGTTCTTCTTCACTTTCTGCCATAAGAGTGATGTCATCTACATATCTGAGGTTATTGATATTTCCCCTGGCAATCTTTATTCCAGCTTGTGTTTCATCGAGCCCAGCATTTCTCATGATGTACTCTCCAGACAAGTTAAATAAGCAGGATGACAATATACAGCCTTGACATACTCCTTTTCCTATTTGGAACCAGTCTGTTGTTCCATGTCCAGTTCTAACTGTTGCTTCCTGACCTGCATTCAGGTTTCTCAAGAGGCAGATCCGGTGGTCTGGTATTCCCATCTCTTTCAGAATTTTCCACAGTTTATTGTGGTCCACACATTCAAAAGCTTTGGCATAGTTAATAAGGCAGAAATAGATGTTTTTCTCGAACTCTCTTCCTTTTTCCATGATCCAGCAGATGTTGGCAACTTTATCCCTGGTTCCTCTGCCTTTCTAAAACCAGCTTGAACACCTGGAAGTTCATGGTTCACATATTGCTTAAGCCTGGCTTGGAGAATTTTGAGCATTATTTTACTAGCATGTGAGATGAGTACAGTTGTGTGGTAGTTTGAGCATTCTTTGGCATTGCCTTTCTTTGGGGTTGAAATGAAAACTGACTTTATCCAGTCCTGTTGACACTGCTGATAAGACCAATGTTTCAAATTTGCTAACATATTGAGTGCAGCACTTTCACAGCATCATCTTTCAGGATTTGAAATAGCTCAACTGGAATTGCATCACCTCCACTAGCTTTGTTCGTAGTGAAAATTCCTAAGGCCCACTTGACTTCACATTCCAGGATGTCTGGCTCTAGGTGAGTGACCACACACACACATTATCTGGGTCATGAAGATCTTTTTTTTTTTTTATAGTTCTTCTGTGTATTCTTGCCACCTCTTCTTAATGTCTTCTGCTTCTGTTAGGTCCATACCATTTCTGTCCTTTATCGAGCCCATCTTTGCATGAAATGTTCCCTTGGTATCTCTAATGTTCTTGAAGAGATCTCTAGTCTTTCCTATTCTATTGTTTTCCTCTATTTCTTTGCATTGATCACTGAGGAAGGCATTCTTATCTCTCCTTGCTATTCTTTGAAACTCTGTATTCAAATGGGTATATCTTTCCTTTTCTCCTTTGCTTTTCACTTCTCTTCTTTTCACAGCTATTTGTAAGGCCTCCCCAGACAGCCATTTTGCTTTTTTGTCTTTCTTTTTCTTGAGGATGGTCTTGATCTCTGTCTCCTGTACAATGTCACAAACCTCTGTCCATAGTTCATCAGGTACTCTGTCTAACATATCTAGTTTCTTAAATCTATTTCTCACTTCCACTGAATAATCATAACCAATTTGATTTAGGTCATACTTGAATGGTCTAGTGGTTTTCCCTACTTTCTTCGATTTAAGTCTGAATTTGGCAATAAGGAGTTCATGATCTGAGCCACAGTCAGCTCACAGTCTTGTTTTTGCTGACTGTATAGAGCTTCTCCATCTTCTGCTGCAAAGAATATACTCAATCTGATTTCGGTGTTGACCATCTGGTGATGTCCATGTGTAGAGTCTTCTCTAGTGTTGTTGGAAGAGAGTGTTTGCTATGCCCAGTGCATTCTCTTGGCAAAACTCTATTAGCCTTTACCCTTCTTCATTCTGTATTCCAAGGCCAAATTTGGCTATTACTCCAGGTATTTCTTGACTTCCCACTTTTGCATTCCAGTCCCCTATAATGAATAGGACATCTTTTTTGGGGTGTTAGTTCTAGAAGGTCTTGTAGGTCTTCATACAATCATTCAACTTCAGCTTCTTCACAGTTACTAGTCAGGGCCTAGACTTGGATTATCATGAAATTAAATGGTTTGCCTTGGAAACAAATAGAGATCATTCTGTCGTTTTTGAGATCGCATCCAAGTACTGAATTTTGGACTCTTTCACTGACAATGATGGCTACTTGATTTCTTCTAAGGGATTCTTGCCCACAGCAGTAGATATAATGGTCATCTGAGTTAAATTCACCCTTTCTAGTCCATCTTAGTTCGCTGATTCCTAGAATGTATATTAACTCTTGCCATCTCCTGTTTGACCACTTCCAATTTGCCTTGATTGATGGACCTAACATTCCTGGTTCCTATGCAATATTGCTCTTTATAGCATTGGACCTTGCTTCTATCACCAGTCACATCCACAACTGGGTGTTATTTTTGCTTTGGCTCCATCCCTTCATTCTTTCTGGAGTTATTTCTCCACTGATCTCCAGTAGCATATTGGACACCTACCGACCTGGGGAGTTCATCTTTCAGTGTCCTATCAATTCAGTATCCTATCATACTGTTCATGGGGTTCTTAAGGCAATAATACTGGAGTGGATTGCCATTCCCTTTTCCATCCACTAGAGAAGGTAATGGCAATCCACTTTAGTACTCATAAAACTAAGTTACTGATGAAAGAAACTGAAGACCAAACAAACAGATGGAAAGGTATACCATGCTCATCGATTAGAAGAATATTATTAAAATGACCATACAAGAAAGGCAATCTATAGATCCAATTCAATCTCTATCAAAATACCAGAGGCATTTTTTATGGGGCTAGAGCAAATAGTTTTAAAATGTTTATGGAAACACAAAAGTCCCTGAATAATCAGAACAATCTTGAGATAGAAGAACAGACCTAGAGGTTTCATGCACTCTGATTTCAAACTATATAATACAAACTAGAGTAGTCAAAATGGTATGATACTGGCACAGAAACAGACACACAGATCAGTGGAACACTACAGACAACCCAGATATGAATCAACCACTTGTGGTCAGATCTGTGTGCATGCTCAGTTGTGTCTGCTCTTTGCAACACCATGGATTGTAACCTGATAGCAGGCCCTTCTGTCCTAGGGATTCACCAAGAAAGAATACTGGAGTAGTTACCATTTTCTTCTTCAGGGGATCTTCTTAACCCAGGAATTGAACATGTGTCTCTTATCTCCTGCATTGGCAAGGAGATTCTTTATCAACTGTGAGCTATGATCAAAGAGACAAGAATATACAATGGAGAGAAAAGACAGCCTCTTTAATAAATGATTCTTTTGTGTGTAGCTATTCAGTTTTCCTGATACCAAACTGGACTATTCTCTTGCTGCAAACACAAAAATAAATTCAAAATGGATTAAAGACTTAAGTGTGCTGCTGCTGCTGCTGCTAAGTCGCTTCAGTCGTGTCCGACTCTGTGTGACCCCATAGACGGAAGCCTACCAGGCTCCCCCGTCCCTGAGATTCTCCAGGCAAGAACACTGGAGTGGGTTGCCATTTCCTTCTCCAATGCATGAAAGTGAAAAGAGAAAGTGAAGTCACTCAGTCGTGTCCGAGTCTTAGCGACCCCATGGACTGCAGCCTACCAGGCTCCTCTGTTCGTGGGATTTTCCAGGCAAGAGTACTGGACTGGGGTGCCATTGCCTTCTCCGAAAGACTTAAGTGTAATACCTGAAATTTAAAAACTTCTTAGAAGAAAGCAGGCAATATACTCTTTGACATTGGTCTTAGCATTTTTTTTTTTTTTTTGGATATATCTACTCAGGCAAGGAAAGTGAAGTGAAAGTTGCTCAGTTGTGTCCGACTCTTTGTGACCCATGGGCCATACAGTCCAAGGAATTCTCCAGGCCAGAATACTGGAGTGGGTAGCCTTTCCCTTCTCCAGGGTATCTTCCCAACCCAGGGATCAAACCCAAGTCTTCCACATAGCAGGAAGTTTCTTTACCAGTTGAGCCACAAACCAAATCCAAAATAAATCAATGGCACCACATCAAACTAAAAAAAGGTTCTGGGCAATGAAGGAAACTATCAACAGAACAAAAAAGCCAGCTACTTAATGGAAAATATTTACAAATAATAGACCTGATAAGGGATTAATATCCAAAATACACAAAGAACTCATACAACTTAACATCAAAAAAACCATTAACAAATGAGCAGAGGACCTGAATAGACATTTTTTTTTTTTTCAAAGAAGATATTCAGATGGCTAACAGGCATGTGATAAAATGTTCAGTATCACTAACCACCAGAGAAATGCAAATTAATCACAATGAGATTTACCTCATGCTTGTCAGAGTGGCTACAAAAGAGAAAATAAATAAGTGTTAGTGAGGATGTGGAGAAAAGGAAACACTCATGCACTGTTGAAGGGAATGTAACTCAGTTAAGCCACTGTGGAAAACAGTATGCATGTTCCTCACAAAATTAAAAATAGACTACCATACAAATTCAGCAATTCCACTCATAGATATTTTTCCAAAGAAACAAAGACACTAATTAGGAAAGACACAGGCACCCCTATATTCATTTCAATGTTATTTGTATATAATACCCAAGATATGAAGGAAACCTAGTTGGCTACTAATAAATGAACAAATAAGATGTGATACCCACCCCCCACCAACACAACTAAATAGTAATCAACCATAAAACAAGCATGAAATCTTGCCACTTGTGATAACATGGATCGACTTGGTATTATGCTAAATGAAATAAGTCAGGCAGAGAAAGACAAATACTGCATGATTTCACTTATATGTGGGATCTAAAAACTGAAGCAAATAATCAAACAAGAGACATATTTTTACATACAGAGACTAAACAAGTAGCTGCCAGAATGGAGAGGGGTGGGAGAACTAGAGAAATGAATGAGGGAGATTAAGAGGTACAAACTTCCAAGTGCAAAACAGATGAATCACAGGGATGAAACGTATAGCATGCGGAATGTAGTCAAAACATTTTCAATATCTTTGTATGGTGACAGTTGGTAAATAGGCTTATCATAGTAATCATTTTGAAAGTTATGGAAATATTGAACCACTCTCTTGTGTACCAGGGACTAATAGTGTTATAGGTCAATTATACTTCAAAACAAACCAACCCACAAAAAACAGGTTAGATTTGTAGTTACTAGAGATGGAGGTGGGGGACGACGGAATTGGATGAAGGAAGGTATTCAAGAGGTATAAACTTTCAGTTATAATATAAGTAAATATAGGGATGATCTATGGCATAAATATAATACTGTTGCATGTTATACAGGAAAGTCAAGAGAGCAAATCCTAAGAGTTCTCATGACAAAGAAAAATATATTTCTTACAGTTCTTTAATTTTTTAGCTATATGAGATGATGGATATTCAGTAACCCACTGTCGTAATCATTGCAAGATGTGTGTCAGAAAATCATTGTCATACAACTTCAGCTCATGCAGTGCCATATGTCAATTATATCTCAATAAAACTGGAAGAAAAATTCTAACTGAAAACAGTGTTTAAAAATGGACAGGAAAATTTCTGGTGAAATTTCAAAATTCCAAACTAAAGAGAAAATTCTAAAGATTTCCAGATTGAAAAAGACAATAAGGTGGATTATCTATTAATGACTGAAAATATGACTGAAATTAGATTCTTCACCAGAAACAAATATCAGCAGCCAGAAGAGCCTATTTGAAACATGTTTGAATCTAGCATTCCATAACTAGCCATATTATCACAGATAATGACAAGATAAATATATTTGAATGTGAAAAAGTGAAAAAATTTTAAACACACCTGTATATTTTAAGATCATACTATAAATAATGAAAAAAAAAGAATGACAAATTAATAAATACACAAAAGGAAGACACTGACCGAGAAATCAAGAAATACTGGTTACAGAGTAGATGCAAAGTAAACATTTAGTTGAGCTTTCACAATTTTAAGACTAAACTTGGGACTCCCTATATCACTTAAATGAGATTCCTCAAGGTAGGTACCTAGCCATCTGAATATTTAATAAGCTTCCATTAGTGTATTCAGGCTTCCCTAGTAGCTCAGCTGATAAAGAATCTGCCTGCAGTCTAGGAGACCCCAGTTCGATTCCTGGGTTGGGAAGATCCCCTGGAGAAGGGGTTAGGCTACCCACTCCAGTATTCTTAGACTTCCCTGGTGGGTCAGCTGGTAAAGAATTCACCTGCAACGTGGGAGACCTGTGTTCAATCCCTGGGGGGGCAAGATCCCCAGGTTAGGAAGATCCCCTGGAGAAGGGAATGGCTACCCACTCCATGGACTGTATAGACCATGGGCTGCAAACAGTCAGTCACAACTGAGCGACTTTCACTCACTTATTAGTTTATCATGATTAGACAAATTTCAGAAATTACTATTAGACTTTGACACTTGGAAGATGGTTCTTTGAGAAACAGTTTCAAAGATACAGGATTTCACAAATGGACTGAAATTGTTTTGTCCTTCTAATAAAATACACAAAGCATAGAAAAACTGGATGCTAAATCAATGTATATCCAAGTAACTTATACATAAAAATAGTAATATGACTAACAAAATTGGAGAGGCAAGATGAAAGGTGGATTAATGTGTGAATTCTTTACAAAGAGCAAGACATAAACAGATACAATCTAGATTTGGGAAATCGAGGAAATTTAATTTTTTTAAGATATAAAGCACTGACTAGCTTTATCTAAAGGAAGAAATAGGTGGTTTAAGTGTGTTAAGTCCCTTATCTCTTAGCAGTGGGGAGAGGACAGGTAAATGTTTTCAGTTGTGAATATAAAATATATAATGATATCTGTTTACTAGAAAAATTAAAAATAGGGAAGTCTCTGGGGAGTGGGACTTGGAGGAAGAGCTTTTCATCCTAAACATTTTGAGCTATTAGAATTTTTTAACCATGAAAATATCTATAATTTCCCTACTAACAGCAACTAAAATATCCATTAAAATAACATTGGAAGCAAAAAGAGTTAATACATTGATGAAATATGCATTTACTTTTAATTTCTCTTCTCCTACTTCACTGTTTCTATATATTCCTCAATTAGGACATAGTATTTTATAATTGAAAAATAATTTTTTAAATTGTCTTTTTAATCATTACCATGACTTTAAAACCATAGAGTTGTTTTAGACATACTCCAAGAACACAGTACTTGGCTGCTGTATGCATGATAAATCTGTTGCATTAATGAATAATTTCATGAACACTGTACATTTAAGTACAAACATAAAATAAAATGCATTAAACAATTTTCTTTCAAAATTTCAACAAAAATATTTCATAGCTTAAAGTCAACTAAGAACAAAGCACGCCACATTTATAAAAATAAATTTAAAATTATTTAAAAGGATATAAAATATACACTTTTGATGAAAAATTAAATATGTCAATTCTCAGGTAAACACTTTGAAAACTTTATACAACTGCAACCAAATTTTGAATGGAATTTTTTTTAAATCTACAGATGATATCAGTTTCATTTTGATTGATTCACTGGAGGTACCAAGACAGTTTTGAAAAATATGTCATATTGACCTATAAACAAATACATTTTGAGTGTAAATTTTAAATATAGTTTATATATAGGTAAATGATTCAATGCAGCCAAAGCAATGTGAGAAATATACACAAGATATAGAAATTAACTATATAGCCAGGTGCCATTGAAAGTTAGGAAGTCATAAGGGTCATTCAATTAATTAAAAGGGTCAGTTGTCTAACCACTTGGGAAAAACAAAAATCCTGATTCTCATCTGATATATATCAACAACTATTTCTAGGAGTAAATACTTAAAATCAGAGTGCTGATTTAGATTTCTTTTCATGAGAATACAGTATATCAGTACTAAACTGATCTGTGTATGACAAATTTGTTGAATAAATATATGATTCTATAAAAAATTGAACATATTAAAATGCTGATAAAAATACCTCTAAATATCCACAAAACTTTTGAATGTGGGAGGAATTTTTAAACATGACTCAAGATTGAGAAACAATAAAGTACATGTTCATAGATGAAAAGAAATACTAAAGTGAATAGATCAGAATAAGCAAGCCAAAAAATGTCAGGAGCTGAGATCAAAGATGCTTATTGAATATTTGGATTGAAGTACCTAAGTGGAAATAGTGGTGTGTTTGTAGATTATTAGTCTACAAACTAAGGCTTATAAGACAAGTTAAGACTTTCACATACTTTTGCATGGTGTGTAGACTAATATTTATTTTAAGTTTTTAAATGGTTAAGAAAAATCAAATAAAGAATATTTAGTGAAATGAGACTATATAAAATTCAAATATCAGCATTGATAAATAAAAATATATTGAAACACAGACATGGCCATTTGATTACAGTCTTTGGCTGCTTTCCTCTTAGAATAGAATAGAGCAGTTTTGACAGAGACCATATGGCCCAGAAAGCTGAAAATATTTACTATCTGGCCCATTTCAAAAATAAATTTGGCTTATCCCTAATGTAGATATGTCTTCTGTGGGTTTTGCAGTCCATACCACGTTCCATCAACTTGATAAGCAAAATTTGACTAATTTGAGTATCTAAATAGTACTTTAAACTTTATATGAATTTTGGGTATACATCTTCTGTGATGAAAACACCAGTTTGCTTTGAGAACTGTGCAATATACAAGCATAACTATATTTGCTTATTAGAAAAATATGTACATGTAGAAAACCAGTGTACATGCCTTTGAGATACATAACCACATTTGCCACTTTGGAGGTTACACTGAATTTCAGAGAACAAGCTTTATTTTCCATTTTAATTAAGCTAAACATTTAATTACATTTCCAGTATTCTGTCAGCAGAACCAAATCTATAAATGTAGAGTGAAAAATTATGAGAGCTGGTCTTTAATACCCCATCACAAACAGAGCATGTTATGGGCAATCTGTTCTTTGAGGCTCCATAACAACCATGCTTCCCATGAATGTTTATTTCACTAAAGCATTCAACTACAGTTTGGAACTTTTCATTTTTAGCCAATATCAGTTAAAATGAAAAATCTTGAAAGTATATCATGTTTATAATAATATCTTACCTCTCATGGTTTTAAGTTTCAGCACAAGATAATTCAATAAGTAAATGGATAGGACTTATCAAATATAAAGTCTGCTGCCAAGCAAATAATGCTCTGCTCAATTTCATAGCAATAAAATTATACAAACATTTAAAATTTTATTGTATTTTCGGTAGTCAATATGTCTAGAGCAATTTGCTAGGTGCTATGGAAAATAAATGATATCTACCTACAATTTACTTATAATAATACATTAAATGAAGACTTGAAAGTGTAAAAAATGAAATAAAAAACTCACATCCAATGAGAGACGTTATTATAGAGAAGTAAATGTCATAGAATATTTTTCTGTTATAAGCTATCCTGGAGGACTACACATCAGTATATTATATGGATTCCAGAATTTCTCCCTTCGTTTGCATACAAAGAAATCTGGTTCTGTAATCAACCAAGAACAAGTCAATTTCTCAAGACCAACCTGCCATTAACCAAGTTCACAAGACTGATGTGTGAAATGAGATGGGTTCATCTATAAACAGAACTATCACTGCTTAAGACCCAAATAGCAAGTCCTTACATGAATGTATCATCTCTCTTTTGAGAAATGAAAAAGTCAAATTATAATGTAATGATGGCTTTGTGAGACCAGAAGAAGGAAAAGAAATTAATAATATCACTCAAATACTTCAGATCAGATCAGATCAGTTGCTCAGTTGTGTCTGACTCTTTGCGACCCCATGAATCGCAGCACGCCAGGCCTCCCTGTCCATCACCAACCCCCGGAGTTCACTGAGACTCACGTCCATCGAGTCAGTGATGTCATCCAGCCATCTCATCCTCTGTCATCCCCTTCTCCTCTTGCCCCCAATCGTTCCCAGCATCAGAGTCTTTTCCAATGAGTCAACTCTTCGCATGAGGTGGCCAAAGAACTGGAGTTTCAGCTTTAGCATCATTCCTTCCAAAGAAATCCCAGGGCTGAGCTCCTTCAGAATGGACTGGTTGGATCTCCTTGCAGTCCAAGGGACACTCAAGAGTCTTCTCCAACACCACAGTTCAAAAGCATCAATTCTTCAGTGCTCAGCCTTCTTCACAGTCCAACTCTCAATGGCATCCAATTAGATAAATTGATCTTTATTCAAAATATGGCAACACCTGGCCAGACCTCTTTATGAATGGATAATGCTGATATTTGCTCCTTATTCTTTGTTTCTGTGGCTTTTAATAGCCCATTTTCAAAGTTGTGTTATTTATTTTTTTTAATTTAATGAATTTATTATGGTTATATTTACATTTTTTTGGGCTGAGAACCGTTCTGTCCTCTTCTTGGGTGATGTGTCACAGAACCCTTAGATGCTTACATAAATGTAAGTTATATAACATACTTACATAAATAATTGAACAGATTGTATCCTCCATTTAACCACATAGGTTGGAAACATATACACACCAAAAAGAGTATTATAGACCTAAACAATAATCACCTTATACTCTAAATCTGGCCTTCTCCCTGTATGCTCCTGTTTTAATGGAAGATACCATTATTGATCTAGTCACACATTTCAAGGATTCAGGAACCACCTTTTATTTCTTCCCCATCTCACCCCCTTCCTGGCTTCCCTAATAGCTCAGTTGGTAAAGAATCCGCCTGCAATGGAGGAGACTGTGGTTCAATTTCTGGGTTGGGAAAGTCAGCTGGAGAAGGGATAGGCTATACACTCCAGTATTCTTGTGCTTCCCTTGTGGCTCACGTGGTAAAGAATCCACCCAAAGTACGGGAGACCTGGGTTCGATACCTGGGTTGGGAAGATCCCCTGGAGAAGGGAAAGGCTACCCATTCCAGTATTCTGGCCTGGAGAATTCCATGGACTGTATAATCCATGGGGTCACAAAGAGTCGGACACAACTGGCCGACTTTTATTTTCACTTTTTTTCACCTCCTCCAAACATCAAGTGTATCCTCATACACTAGCATTTTTCCTCACAGATATCATTTCTATTGCATTCACTGCCTTCCATTTCAACAGAGATCTTTTTTGTCCTGTTTACCATTATCTCTCCTCTAAATTACAGAAATGGCTTCTTAACTGGCTTCTGTATACTGACTGTTATCCCCTTCAAACCATGCTGCTGCTGCTGCTGCTAAGTCGTTTCACTCGTGTCGGACTCTGTGTGACCCCATAGACGGCAGCCCACCAGGCTCCCCCGTCCCTGGGATTCTCCAGGCAAGAACACTGGAGTGGGGTGCCATTTCCTTCTCCAATGCATGAAAGTGAAAAGTGAAAGTGAAGTCACTCAGTCGTGTCTGACTCTTAGCAACCCCATGGACTGTAGCCCGCCAGGCTCCTCCGTCCATGGGATTTTCCAGGCAAGAGTACTGGAGTGGGGTGCCATTGCCTTCTCCGCTTCAAACCATGAGTTATTTTCAAATATAAGCCTGATACTTTTTTTCACCTCATTAAAATGAAGAGGAAAGTCCTTATCTTGACATTTAAGATAAAGTACCATTATTTAGTTATTATTTAAGAATCAAAAATGTGCTTAGGACAGTGAAAGTAAATATTTATAATTGTTTCATAAACATTAAAATCTGTCTCAGTGATATACCTTCAGAAAAGAGGATCTGTCCATCTAGTCAAAGATGTTTTTTCCAGTAGTCATGTATGATGTGAGAGTTGGACTATGAAGAAAGCTGAGAGCTAAAGAATTGATGCTTTTGAACTGTGGTGTTGGAGAAGGCTCTTGAGAAGCCCTTGGACTGCAAGGAGATCCAACCAGTCCATCTTAAAGGAGATCAGTCCTGGGTGTTCATTGGAAGGACTGATGTTGAAGCTGAAACTCCAATACTTTGACCACCTGATGAGAAGAACTGATTCCCTGGAAAAGACCCTGATGTTGGGAAAGATTGAGAGCAGGAGGAGAAGGGGACGACAGAGGATGAGATGGGTAGATGGCATCACTGACTCCATGGACATGAGCTGTGCAAGCTTCGGGAGTTGGTGATAGACAGGGAAGCCTGGTGTGCTGCAATCCGTGGGGTCACAAAGAGTCGGAGATGCTTGAACGACTGTACTGAACTGATAACTACCCTGATGAAGTGAGAAAGTGAAACGTGAAAGTGTTAATTACTCAGTCATATCCGACTCTTTGCAACCCCCATAGAACTGTACCCTGCGGGCTCCTCAGTCCATGGAATTCTCCAGGCAAGTGTAACACCATGGCTAGCCATTCCCTTCTCCAAGGGATCTTTCAGACCCAGGGTTCAAACCTGGCTCTCTTGCATTGCAGGTAGATTCTTTACCACCTGAGCCACCAGGGAAGCCCTTAGTACTAAATAATGGAATCCAAAAATACTTCGAAGAAAACTTGACATAGGAAGTATTAGGAAAATATTGTTATGAAAAGCAGTAGGAGAGGATATTCTAGTCTAAGCAGGGAAACATATCAAAACTACAGTTAGCATAGGTAAATGTTTTGTTTCAACTAGGAGGGATCAAAATTGGGCATGACAACAGAAGAGTCACATTTGTAAGGTTCTTATCCTAATCATTTTCATGGTTGTCAGCAAAGCACTCCTCCTTGAAGCTAATTATTTTTGTTGCTTTGTAATGACATAACAAAATCCCTCTGTAGTGTCGATTTAGATCTCAGAATAATGGGCAAAGTAAAAAGAATTTACTTCATTCTTTTACTTGGAGGACACACCAAGAGGCTTCCCAGGGAAATTAAAATCAATTCTAAACTTCTAATTTGTGTCTTCTCCTGTAAGAGCATCTATTAACAACTCTCAGAGTAGCATTAAAGTAGATAAAAATACTTGAGTAAATACTTAATTAAAACAATGTCACAATGACAACTAAATATTTCTGGTAGTTGTAAGAAATATCCTACAGTCTTAAAAACATACATTAAGTGCCATATTAAGTACTTTATTTCTTGTCTATGTCACTGAAGCTACACTCCAAGAGAAAAATATCTGTAATTCCTGTGAAGTTTAAGAGTGTTTGAACACTTAACTGAAATTTCAATGTTTCCAGCACCATCCATATTTGTAGAAAAAATTATTTGAAAAAGATTTTTACTGTTATTTATATTCCTTTTATCTAAGAAGATAAGGCTTGCCTTTTCTAAACAGATACAATGCAGATAAGAATTCATTCTGAATTACTTAGAAGTCTGGAGGTACCCCCTGTCAAATAAAACATTGATGTCTTAAAAAACAATCTGGAGATAATGCAAATTTAAAATTAAGTCATTAGAACTGCTATTTAAAAACACTAACCATGAGACTTAAAAAACATCAATTCTGATTTCAGATTGATTATATTCTTCATAGCCGAAGATGGAGAAGCTCTATACAGTCAGCAAAAACAAGAATGGGAGCTGTCTCTGGCTCAGATCATGAACTCTTTGCTGCCAAATTCAGATGTAAATTGAAGAAAGTAGGGGAAACCACTAGACCGTTCAGGTATGACCTAAATCAAATCCTTTATGATTATACAGTGGAAGAGACAAATAGATTCAACTGGTTAGATCTGATGGACAGAGTGCCTAAAGAAGGGACAGAGGTTTGTAAAACCATACAGGAGGAGTAGACCAAAACTATCCCTGAGAAAAAGAAATGCACAAAGGCAAATTGGCTGTGTGAGGAGGCCTTATAAGTAGCTGAGAAAAAAAGAGAAGCGAAAGGCAAAGGAGAAAAGAAAGGCTATATCCATCTGAATGCAGAGTTCCAAAGAATAGCAAGAAGAGATAAGAAAGCCTTCCTCAGTGATCAGTGCAAAGAAATAGAGGAAAAGAATAGAATGAGAAAGATTAGAGACTTCTTCATGAAAATTAGAGATACCAAGGGGACATTTCATGCAAAGATGGTCACAATAAAGGACAGGAATAATACGGACCTAACAGAAGGAAAAGATATTAAGAAGAGGTGGCAAGAATACACAGAAGAAATATACAAAACAGATCTTCATGATGCAGGTAAACATGATGGTGTGATCACTCGCCTAGAGCCAGATGTCTTGGAGTAGAGTTAAGTGGGCCTTAGGAAGCATACTATGAACAAAGCTAATGGAGGTGATGAAATTCCAGCTGAGCTATTTAAAATCCTAAAAGATGATGCTGTGAAAGTGTTCTACTCAATATGCCAGCAAATTTGGAAAATTCAGCAGTGGCCACAGGACTGGAAAATGTCAGTTTTCATTCCAATCCAAAAGAAAGGCAATGCCAAATAATATTCAAACTACCTCACAATTGCATTCATCTCACATGTTAGCAAAGTAATGCTCAAAATTCTCTAAGTGAGGCTTCAACAATAGGTGAACCAAGAACTTCCAGATGTTCAAGCTGGGTTTAGAAAAGGCAGAGGAACCAGAGATCAAAGGCCCACATCCCGTGGATCATACAAAACGCAAGAACATTCCAGAAAAGCATCTACTTCTGCTTTTGACTACACTAAACCCTGTGACTTTGTGGATCACAACAAACTGTGGAAAATTCTTAAACAGACCACTGACCTGCCTCCTGAGAAACCTGTATACAGGCCAAGCAGCAACAGTTAGAATGGGACATGGGACAACAGGCTGGTTACAAATTGGGAAAGGAGTACGTCAAGGCTATATATTGTCACCCTGATTATTTAACTTATATGCAGAGTACATCACGCTAAATGCCAGGCTGGATGAAACACAAGCTGGAATAAAGATTACCAGGAGAAATATCAATAACCTCAGATATGCAGATGGAAACATTCTGATGGCACAAAGCAAACAGGAACTAAAGATCCTCTTCGTGAAAGTGAAAGAAGAGAGTGAAAAAGCTGGCTTAAATCTCAACATTCCTAAAACAATGATTAGGGCATCTGGTCTTACCACTTCACGGTAAATAGATGGGGAAACAATGGAAACAGTGACAGACTTTATTTTCTTGGGCTCCAAATTCACTGCAGATGGTGACTGCAGCCATGAAATTAAAAGATGTTTACTCCTTGGAAGAAAATGAGAAACCTAGACAGCATGTTTAAAAGCAGAAACAGGATTTTGTCAATATAAGTCTGTATAGTCAATGCTATGGTTTTTCCAGTAGTCATGTATGGATGTGATAATTGGACCATAAAAAATTTGAGAGCAGAAGAATTGATACTTTTGAACTGTGGTGTTGGAGAAGACTCTTGAGAGTCTCTTGGACTGTAAGGATATCCAACCAATCCATCTTACAGAAATTAGTCCTGAATATTCATTGGAAGGACTGATGCTGAAGCTGAACCTCCAATACTTTGGTCACCTGAAGCAAAGAACTGACTCACTGGAAAAGACCCTGATGCTTGGAAAGATTGAAGGCAGGAGAAGGGGAAAACAGAGGATGAAATGTTTGAATGGCATCACCAACTCAATGGACATGAGTCTGAGCAAGCCCCAGAAGTTGATGATGGACATGGAAGCCTGGCATGCTGCACTCCACAGGGTCCCAAGGAGTCGGACATGACCAAACAACTGAACTGAATTGATCAAAGATCTACTATCAGTCAGTTGTACCTTCTTCTGTTTATGCTGTGTGATGTGTGTGTGTGTGTGTGTGTTTGGAAGTGCTTTATAAGGAGATGACACATTATTTTGGGGCAACAAAATCAACAACAACAAAAAACTGAAAAATCACCATTGATCATCCTACTGTCTGAAGAATGTTGACATAATATTAGTTGTTTTGTTTCCATTCTTCAAAATGACCGTTAATTCTCAATGCTGTTGATACTGTTCCCATAAAGATTGTTTATGAAGTGAATGTTTTATATAATTAGAAAATAATAATCATTTGGAACTGCTTCTGTAGTATTCAGTTTTTTATTTTATATCACTTATCTGAATGAGTTGAATCTGAGCAAACTCCAGGAGACCGTAAATGACAGGGATATCTGGTGTGCTACAGTCCATGGAGTAGAAAAGTCAGATATGACTTAGCGACTGACCAACAGCAATCTGAATGAAAGGGCTAAAATGCCAAATAGCTTTTGAGAATTTCTAAAAATTTTCTATGCCCATAACATTTTATAATGACACTCAAATGTATTAATATTTACTACTACTGTCATTTTTATAAATAGATATTAAAATGGAAAACTTTAATAACTTGTCAAATTTCATATGCTGATCTTAACTTATGAGCATGTATATTATATATTGTATATTATATATTATGAATTTACTTGTAAATTGTGAAATTATAATACTGTTACTATTTCAAAAGCAGTCTATGTGGGTGCAGTTCAAATGCAGTAGAATAAGTCACTGGAATCCCTGGTTCAATATGGGGAATGCTCTTCCTATTCCTGTATCTCATTGGGCTCCTTTCTTAAACGAGGTCACAGTGTTTCACTGATTTGTAGTGATTCACTACAGTGTTTCTGTAGTTCTAAAGACACCTTATATTAATGAGTTGGCAGTTATGACCCTGGTAAGTTATGTATTGAAGCTTAATAATAGGGCTTAACATATTAAATTGATGACGAACAAATTTAGAATGTCTTTAGATTCTTTTTTGTCCAGACATTAGGGATAAGAACAATTATTTGTAATGCTTTTTGGTATCTGATTCTCTATCTTTATATATTTGTATTAGAATATTTAATATCATGATGTGTTTATAGGTGCCATCCATATCAATTATAGTTAAGACTTCTAGTCATCATTTCCTTAAATTACACAGATCTTACACAATTACCCAGATCTTACAAATAAGCCTCAGAGTACAAAAGAGATACTTAAAATTTACACCTATCAAAGTATTTTTACATACCAAATCTTAAGGGAACCAAAAATTCCTTTTGTAACTTCCTTATTATAACCATATTTTGAGACTAAAATTAGACTGTCACTTTGTTTTATGCAGCCGAGTATATTTTTGATGTGCTTTCCTCAAATGCTGTTAACAGTAAGGAAAGTTGTTTATGGTGTGATCCAAAACATTTTTAGATTATTTATTTAACTCAACAGTCACCCTGCTGCTTCATGTACCATTTTAGAGAATGTATTGCACTCTGGATGTACAAAAATACCAATGGCAGAATATTCACAAAATGTTTTCTGATACTTTGAGAGAACTGGATGTTCTCTAAATATTCCACAGAGGCAGAACCCTACCGCACTTTCAAATTAATGAGGTCAGTCAAGTCCAGTTGTGAATATTCAATTGCATTTCAACATATTCACAAGGGAAGGCTCTCTGCAAACTCTTGCCTATAATTTTAGGATGGAAAGAAGGAAAACCCATAGTCTCTGCATATACACCATCTATGGTGTATTGGAGAAGAGAGAGAAACAGATGGTGGAGGTTTAATACTGGCAATGTGGTAAGTATTGCTATGATGGGGATAAAGTCAAGATGAGAACTCTCCAGGAAATGGCATCAAATCCAGTCTGAGAGGAATGAGAAAATCATCCCAGAGAAGATACACTATGCTGACACCTGAAGGGTGGATGAGAGATGATTATGTAACAAGGGCATGAGACAGCCAGTCTTCCAAAGCAAACAACTCAGCCTAAGTTTTCACTCCTGTAATAAGAAAGTAAAGATACAAATATTTGTTTGTGTAGTTTAAAAGTCAAAGACTAAGCATAAGAAAGGTTTAGCTGTCTTCTTATGGAGTCATTTTTCTCTAACACTAGACAAGATTAAAAATGTTATGGATGTGGATATGGAGAAGTAGTGGTGTGAATCCAGGCAGCTGGAGTCTCAGTCTGAGTAAGCACCATTTAGAAAGATCACCAGTGTGCCAGGTAGAGGCATGTAAGCATTTTATTATTTGCTTTCTAGCCAACTAAAGAAGTATTTGATGACTGTAAACTATTCAACTATGGATCTTTCTGTCTGGAAAGAAACTTGTCTGAGTTCTGATGTCTCCTTTTCATGTAGAGATTATTCCTCAATGACCCAGGAGGTATACATATTCTTCTAATGTAAAGGGAGGAATTCTAGACTTTTATAGAATTGGAGATAAGATGAAAAGAAGGAATGTGTTCTGTATGAAGAGCATCAACAAGAATAAGAACAGACTCATGTAAACTGGGGACAGTAGAAGAATGAACCAGAGCTTTTGATGGAACTTCTAAGAATCTCTCAGAATGATAGACTTGCACTTCGTGTTGGTTACAAACTTTGGTTCAGAGATGGAGATAATGCATATTTAGCCATGACATAATAGATGGTTTACCTGGATCAAGGTTCCTAGATATCCCAAACTGATAAAAGGGTGATTCAAGATTTATTCTGTGCTCTGAACTAGACAAATGAGCAAGAAACAGAACAGGCATATCTCGCAGAAGACAGAGTAATTGGGCATACACCATCTGACATAGGTACATGGTACAAAGAACACATACTAAGCATCGAGAGCATACAAGAAGGACATCTCAGAGTAGTGAGAGAGTGTATGAGTCAAAACAGAAGCCTGGTCAACAACTGAGGTTCTAGATACAGGACAAGATAGAAAGGTTAATATCGTGCCTTCACGTGTGGCAAAGAAAAATGAGGATTTAGAGTTAAATTAGGGTACTACTTCTTTGAATATCTCCAGTATTCATTGGAGATAATGAGTTTTCATTTCAACAACAGAATGATAGTTTTACTAATCAATATGTAGGTCTTTTGCCTATTTGGTGTGGTGAAAAGACAAGAGAGCAAAGGAGTTGGTAAAACTGAATGAAATTATAAGTGAATGAGGTCTTTACTCCATAAGGAGAGAGCACAGATAAGAAGGGAAGCTATTAAATAAGGGAAGATGGAAATGTGGAGGCAAAAACTGGTAGAAGTATAAAGAGAAGATACTGAACTCTCCCTGTTTAACTGAGGTTTTCTGAAAACAGATTCTTTACTTCAAATAAAATTCAACACTACTTATATTTACAGTCACTCAGAATGCTGGTTTAAGACATTAAAAGATGTAGAGACATATTTCCATTGTCCCATTTTAAGTGAACCTAGCTAGTACTGTACCCTGCCTTTGTTCCAGAAAGTATGTGTTAGTGTTATCTTTGACTTTTTGTAAATCTCTAGTCAGGGATACAGTCTGCATTAACTGATAAGCTCTACTGGTTTCTTGAATACAAATTTCCCTCTAAAGACCAGGGCCCAGTGGCTAGTAGTTTGTATGTAGTTTCCAGTTCGTATTAGAATTGCCTACTGGAAAGTGAAAGTGAAAATGAAGAGTGAGTGAGAATGTTAGATACTCAGTCTTGTCCAACTCATTTGCTAACCCATGGACTGTACCCCTCCAGGCTCCTCTGTCCATGGGATTTCCTAGGCAAGAATAACTGGAGTGGGTTGCCATTTCCTACTCCAGGGGATCGTCCCAACCCAGGGATTGAACCTGGGCCTCCTGCATTGCAGGCAGATTCTTTATCATCTGAGCCACCAGGGAAACCCAATTGCAACACAGAAGACAGTAATTAATAGCTTATATGTATTATAAATCTAGGGCTTCCCTGGTGGCTCAGTGGATAAAGAATCCACCTGCAATGCAAGAGGCCCAGATTCAATCCCTGGGTTGGGAAGATCCCCTGGAGTAGGAAATGGCAACCCACTCCAGTATTCTGGCCTGGAAAATTCCACGGACAGGATAGTCCTTGGAGTCGCAGAGTCGGACACAACTGTGCAGCTTTCACTTTCATCACACTTTCATTTTAATCATAAATATAAATTTTAATAATAATGCCCTTTATTTGGTATTCTCTTTCCCACTGTCCTTTTTTCAGTTAAATGGTATTATCATACAAGACTGTCCAGATTGTCAATAATTTTCAAAATTCTTTGGGGAAAGAACTTACAGATTTTTTAAAATTAAATTTTAAATAAAGATCCTTACAATATCAAATAATATTTGTGTGCTCAATGTCATTATTTTTGAAGGATTAAGTATGTACTGAAAAACTCTCAAATATTTTAGGATGCTTTTCCCTTAGAAAGTTAGCTCTTGTTAAACAAGAGGTATATTTTTCCTTAAATTCATGTATTTATATTCCCAGCTTGCTAAATTCTCTATTCTATTCAATTCAATAAAAACAGTTAATTTTGCTATTTTTGGATTGATATGCTGTTCCCTTTATTTTTTCCATTGAGACAAATGCTATTTTTATGCATATTAGACTAATGTCTCAATAAACCATTTGCAAAATTATTAAAAGATGAAATTTCTTTAGTGGAAAGAAAAAAATGTCACAAAAAACCTAAAATTGGGAAAATCTGCACAATATAAAGATTAAAATGCCCATTACATTTAGCAATAATTACTAAACTTTCCATATCTTTTATAGTTTTGAGTCATTAGATTATCTTAAAATCATCTGAAAACTGTAGAGAGAGAACTAGGTGTCACATCAGTGGCTAGCAATTGGTGCAACATTTTGGAAGAACCAGTACTTTCCATATAAAAAGACTGGCAAAGAAACCACAGCTAAGAAACGCAGTTTGGAAAAAAGTGAATAAGCAAAAACAAAGTATAATTTCTTGAGTCTTAAAGCAAGAATTGGGCATCTCTCAGTAGACCTTATAATGTAAGTAAGAAAAATAAAGCAGAATAGGATATCAAGTACTGGAGAAGGAAATGGCAACCCACTCCAGTATCCTTGCCTGGAAAATCCCATGGACAGAAGAGCCTGAGAGGCCATAGTCCTTGGGATCGCAAAGAGTCGGACACAACTGAGCGACTAACACACAAAACAGGATATCAAGTGGATAGAAATTTTTAAATACACTGTTAAGGATTATCACTCTCCTTAGTGAACTGGAACTGGGCTCCATATGTTATCCTTTAGGGTTAGTTATATAAAAGGATATCTAGTAAATACAGGTACAGGTCTTCAGTTCCTATATCAGTTCAATGTCCTCAAGAAGATCTTGACTACAAGGACTCATTCTAAGTCAAGAGAGAGAGAAAAAGATTTAGGGGGTGAAGAGAGAGAAAAAGAGAGAGTCTTAACTAACAAGTAATGCTTATGTGTGTTTACTGTGTCAGAATATTACTAAACATTTAGAAAATTTAACATCTGATTTTCATAACAACAAGGTAAGGAAGAAACTACTATTATCCTTTGTTGTGGCTTCAACTGAGGCATTGGGTAACTGAGTAACTTGCCAGTGTCGCACAGATGTGATCCTTAGTACCCAATGAAGGCATTCTAGCCCCAAGTCTATTCACAGAAACACTTATCCTTTTGCGTCCATGTCAAAATGACACAGGTAGAAATTCAAGGATATTTATAAGTGAAGTAAGCCCCAATATCCAACTGAAATAGACATAGAGCTTTTAGACTCCATGGCATGACTTTTTAAAATAAAACTCTGCTGTCTGAAGTAGAATAAATAGGCAAAGCATTTGCCACTTGGAGAATTTATCCTTACTGAACCTTGCTTTTGAGTAGGATGATACAGGATATAAGTATATAAAATAAAATAAAACATTTTGCCTTATAAACAATTTTTAATATTTGGGTATGAGGGTTCTTAAGAAAATAAAAAGGGATATTAATAATACATACTTTTTTTATAGAGTAGGTTTCCTAAAGCAATACTATAACATAATAGATACAATTAATAAAACACTGAATGTGAGAAGAACCAAGAGCTTTCTTTCAGAAAACGAAAATGAAGAACTAGAACATTCAGATCATGCAGAAACAAAGTTTCAGCATCTTAGAGAGAAGATCATTAAGTGAGTCATCTAAGGATAAGGCATGGGTAATGAACTTGAAGAGGGGAACAATGCCTTGGCATTTTCATGGTATTCAGCACCAAGAAAATATCACTAAACAAGGAATGAGTATTGTACTGATTATATCAAGACAATAAAATAAGAATGATAATGCCATTTGAAGCACAAAGCAGAGTAAAATTAAAGAATGTTTGCTTAAAAATGACATATAGGGATGACTCCTAAATGAATGGAGTTTATATACTTTTTAACTGATGACATATGGTAATGCATAATAGAGTAGTTATAACACCATCTCTATAAACACTTTAATTGGATGAGAATATTGGGGAGTGACATCAACTATCACTCATGGGCATTTTAAAACTCTTTTTTTTTTTCTTTTAGTAAGCAGTTGATAAACATTTGCCTGATAAAAATAGTGTAGTTAAGGGGATTTTATCCCCAGAAAACAACTCTTTTAGGGATATTACAAGGCAATTGATTTTTTGATACATTACATAAAGGGCAACTCTATTTTGCAAAGGAGTAACCACCAGGTGTCTATTATTTTATTTTTATTATTTATGTCTTCCTCTATTACTCACCTGTAATCTGTGCTTCTCTGAAAATCCTCTATTTTAATAACTTAAACACCACAAAGCATGCTGAATATTGACTACTCCCTTGAGTTCATATTTACAAAGGACTTGTTTCTCTGTTGCTACAATACATGTTTTCCATGTGCTAGTTTTAGTAGAATGATTTTATGATAATAACAAAGTAGTAGATAAGTCTGGGAGATAATTTGCCAGCATAAGGATTATGAAATTCATCAAATTTATAAAATCTGATAAAACTGATTTTGTTTCTACTTCAGTGTTTAGATAAATTATATTACCATCTGTTGTTGAGGAGACTCTCTGATGCACATTTTAAAAAGTATTTAATCAAGGTTTTAAATAAATATACAAGATCTGACAATAAGAATAGGACAGAAGCAAAAGATATTTCTTTTCCACATATTTTAAATAGATTCCCTTTAACCTTTACTGTAAAGGGTCCATTAGCTAACTCACCCATTCTAAATTTTTCACTTAAATTGATTTTATCATATGGAACTAACTGTTGGAAGAAATTTTTTAAAGGATTTTTAAAAATTGTTTTAAAAAACAAATTTTAATTGTTCATTTGAAAAGAAATTTTAATTGTTCATTTGAAAAGAGTTATAACAATTTATAACCCCATGAACAGTATGAAAAGGCAAAATGATAGGATACTGAAAGAGGAACTCCCCAGGTCAGTAGGTGCCCAATATGCCCCTGGAGATCAGTGGAGAAACAATTCCAGAAAGAATGAAGGGATGGAGCCAAAGCAAAAACAATACCCAGTTGTAGATGTGACTGGTGATAGAAGCAAGGTCTGATGCTGTAAAGAGCAATAATGCATAGGAACCTGGACTGTCAGGTCCATGAATCAAGGCAAATTGGAAGTGGTCAAAAAGGAGATGGCAAGAGTGAATGTAGACATTCTAGGAATCAGCGAACTAAAATGGACTGGAATCGGTGAATTTAACTCAGATGACAATTATATCTACTACTGTGGGCAAGAATCCCTCAGAAGAAATGGAGTAGCCATCATGGTCAACAAGAGAGTCTAAAATGCAGTATCTGGATGCAATCTCAAAAATGACAGAATGATCTCTGTTCGTTTCCAAGGCAAACTATTCAATATCACAGTAATCCAAGCCTATGCCCCAACCAGTAACACTGAAGAAGGTGAAATTGAATGGTTCTATGAAGACCTAAAGACCTTTTAGAACTAACACCCAAAAAAAGATATCTTTTTCATTATAAGGGACTGGAATGCAAAAGTAGGAGTCAAGAAACACTTGGAGTAACAGGCAAATTTGGCCTTGGAATATGCAATGAAGCAGGACAAAGGCTAATAGAGTTTTGCCAAGAGAATGCACTGATCATAGCAAACACCCTCTTCCAACAACACAAGAGAAGACTCTACACATGGACATCACCAGATGGTAAACATCGGAATCAGATTGATTATATTTTTTGCAGCCAAAGATGCAGAACTTCTACACAGTCAGCAAAAACAAGACCGGGAGCTGACTGTGGCTCAGATCATGAACATCTTATTGCCAAATTCAGACTTAAATCGAAGAAAGTAGGGAAAACCACTAGACCATTCAGGTATGACCTAAATCAAATCCCTTATGATTATACAGTGGAAGTGAAAAATAGATTTAAGGGCCTAGATCTGATAGAGTACCTTATGCACTTTGGACGGAGGTTCATGACATTGTACAGGAGAAAGGGATCAAGACCATTCCCATGGAAAAGAAATGCAAAAAAGCAAAATGGCTGTCTGAGGAGGCCTTACAAATAGCTGTGAAAAGAAGAGAACAGAAAACCAAAGGAGAAAAGAAAAGTATAAGCATCTGAATTCAGAGTTCCAAAGAATAGCAAGGAGATATAAGAAAGTCTTCTTCAGGGATCAATGCAAAGGAATAGAGGAAAACAACAGAATGGGAAAGACTAGAGATCTCTTCAAGAAAATTAAAGATACCAAGAGAATATTTCATCCAAAGATGGGCTTGATAAAGGACAGAAATGGTATGGACCCAACAGAAGCAGAAGACATTAAGAAGAGGTGGCAAGAATACACAGAAGAACTGTACAAAAAAGATCTTCACGACCCAGATAATCACAATGGTGTGATCACTGACCTAGAACCAGACATCCTGGAATGTGAAGTCAAGTGGGCTTTAGAAAGCATCACTACAAACAAAGCTAGTGGATGTGATGGAATTCCAGTTGACCTATTTCAAATCCTGAAAGATGATGCTGTGAAAGTGCTATACTCATTAGGCCAGAAAATTTGGAAAACTCAGCAGTGGCCACAGGACTGGAAATGGTCAGTTTTCATTCCAATCTCAAAGAAAGTCAATGCCAAAGAATGTTCAAATTACCACACAATTGCACTCATCTTACATGCTAGTAAAGTAATGCTCAAAATTCTCCAAGCCAGGCTTCAGCAATACGTGAACCATGAACTTCCAGATGTTCCAGCTGGTTTTAGAAAAGGCAGAGGAACAAGAGATCAAATTGCCAACATCCGCTGGATCGAAAATGCAAGAGAATTCCAGAAAAACATCTATTTCTGCTTTATTGACTATACCAAAGCCTTTGACTGTGTGGATCACAATAAACTGTGGAAAATTCTGAAAGAGATAGGAATACCAGACCACCTGATCTGCCTCTTGAGAAACCTATATGCAGGTCAGGAAGCAACAGTTAGAACTGGACATGGGACAACAGACTGGTTCCAAATAGGAAAAGGAGTTCGTCAAGGGTGTATATTGTCACCCTGATTATTTAACTTCTATGCAGAGTACTTTATGAGAAACACTGGGCTGGAAGAAGGACAAGCTGGAATCAAGATTGCTGGGAGAAATATCAATAACCTCAGATATGCAGATGACACCACCCTTATGGCAGAAAGGGAAGAGGAACTAAAAAGTCTCTTGATGAAAGCTTAAGAGGAGAGTGAAAAAGTTGGCTTAAAGCTCAACATTCAGAAAACTAAGATCATTGCATCTGGTCCCATCACTTCATGGCAAATAGATGGGGAAACAGTGGAAACAATGTCAGACTTTATTTTTCTGGGCTCCAAAATTGCTGCAGATGGTGATTGCAGCCATGAATTAAAAGATGTTTACTCCTTGGAAGGAAAGTTATGACCAACCTAGATAGCATATTCAAAAACAGAGACATTACTTTGCCACCAAAGTCCACCCAGTTAAGGCTATTTTTTTTTCTAGTGGTCATGTATGGATGTGAGAGTTGGACTGTGAAGAAAGCTGAGCACTGAAAAATTGATGCTTTTGAACTGTGGTGTTGGAGAAGACTCTTGAGAGTCCCTTGGACTGCAAGGAGACCCAACCAGTCCATTCTAAAGGAGATCAGCCCTGGGTGGTCATTGGAGGGACTGATGCTAAAGCTGAAACTCCAATACTTTGGCCACCTCATGTGCAGAGTTGAATCATTGGAAAAGACCCTGATGCTAGGAGGGACTGGGGGCAGGAAGAGAAGGGGATGACAGTGGATGAGATGGCTGGATGGAATCACTGACTCTATGGACATGAGTTTGAGTAAACTCCTGGAGTTGGTGATGGACAGGGAGGCCTGGCGTGCTGTGATTCATGGGGTCGCAAAGAGTTGGACATGACTGAGAGACTGAACTCAACTGAACTGATAACAGTTTAAAGGAGACCTGAAAGAAAAAGGTTAAAAGATAAAAATTAAGAATTTAAAAAAAGAGCTCCAAAGATTTATACCAGGGATAATTTAATATATTTTATGTAGTTTGTAATATAAGAGAACTCTATGCAAGACTAATTTGAAATTAGAAAGGAAAAAATTACCATACATATGTAATCAGCTGCTTTTTCCAATGGTCTGTATTTCTACTCAGGTATTTAAAATTGCTACCTTTTAACAACTTTCATAGAGTTTTCAACATAGAAATGTTTGTAGAGAGTAAATTTATAGCAGATAGCTAAAGGATCATTTTCAACCTCTGAGGAAATAACCAAATTTTCTTCCACAGAATCTATCATTAATATCTGTTATACATTATTCCCTATTTTTTAACTTTAAAATACACCCCACCTAACAAAGTACATTTTGCCCAAATATCTGCTCCCGTTTGGAATTACTTTTTTTATAAATGACATCATTCTAATCAAACATCTTCTTTTACTTCCTTTCTCCACTTTCAGTTAATCTGTAAGTCACACCTCTACTTCAGAGATGTCTCTCTAATCATGGTCTAACACCCACAGCCCTCGGCTCATCGCATCTCAACTGTGAGTAACTCTACGCACCATATAGTTTCTCTACCAATCTAATTTAATTGTTTATGTTGTTCCTTGGCCAAATTTCTTAGTTAGAGAAATATAAATCCATTATAACTAATTAAAGAAGAAAGGGACTTATTACACAGATGACACCACCATTACGGCAGAAAGTGAAGAACTAAGGTAATGAAAGTAGAAGAGGAAAGTTTTTCAAAAGCTCATTTAAAACTCACCACTCAAAAAGCTAAGATCATGGCATCTGGTCCCATCACTTCGTGGCAAATAGATACGGAAACAATGGAAACAGTGACAGACTTTTTTGGGGGGGGCTTCAAAATCACTGCAGATGGTGACTGCAGCCATGACATTAAAAGACTTGCTCCTTGGAAGAAAAGCTATGACCACCCTAGACAGCATATTAAAAAGCAGTGACAATTACTTGGCTACAAAGGTCCATCTAGTCAAAGCTATGGTTTCTCCAGTAGTCATGTATGGATATGAGAGTTGGACCATAAAGAAAGCTGAGAGCCGAAGAATTGATGCTTTTGAACTGTGGTGTTGAAGAAGACTCTTGAGAGCCCCTTGGAGAGCAAGGAGATTCAACCAGTCAGTCCTAAAGGAAAACAGTCCTGAATATTTATTGGAAGGACTGATGTTGAAGCTGAAGCTCCAATACTTTGGCCATCTGATGTGAAGAACTGATTCATGGGAAAAGACCCTGATGCTGAAAAGATTGAAGTCAGGAGGAGAAGGGGCCGACGGAGGATGAGATGGTTGGATGGCATCACTGACTTGATGGACATGAGTTTGGGCAAGCTCCAGGAGTTGGTGATGGACAGGGAAGTCTGGCGTGTTATAGTCCATGAGGTCGCAAAGAGTAGGACATGACTGAGTGACTGAAATGAACTGAACTGAAGCTGTACATATAATTCACAGAATCTTTAATGGGACTAAAAACGAGAGACTGTGCTGAGCTTCCATTCTCAAAATTGTCACAGAATTGGGCTGTCAAATGAGTAACTTTAACATGAGTATGACAGTAAGCACTCCAGAATGATACTGTCCCTCATCTGAGACAACCACACACTTTGTCTTTCTCCCAATTTGTCACAACTTCCCATTAGTTCACTGATTAGAAAGTTTAATGTTCCAACTGGAACTCATAATGGAATCTGGAAAATGCACTTTTTAGTTTTCCAATCATGATAAAACATACAAGGTGGGGACCCAGGTTTGAGTGTTAAACAAATCAATTTACAACCTCCATCATATGTTGCAAACAAAATTATACTTATAAAAGCCTAATTTTATCATGAAATGACCATTCTGCCAAAATATTTTGATTAACCTATATCCAAATGTTAAAATTCAAATGCATTACTATTTCTTTCCATACTCATTTATGTGCTCAAAAGCTTGCTTTAGAGCCCAATTTTGCTTAGTCTTCTTCTAGGCCCTTATTCTAAGAAATAAAATAGGGATCCTTGCTCTTAAAGAATTTAAGTCATATGTAGGGTGCTAGATAAAATATATAATAAGAAAAGTGAGCTAGGATGCTGTAATAGTGTTGAGTAAAATGTCCTATGAAACCTGAAAAAACTAAGGTGAGCTTAAAAAGGGAGAGGTGAGGAAACTGTTCACAGAGCAAGTTTTTGAAACATAAAAATGATTTTTTTTCTGGTGGTCATGTGACCAGGGTTTAGACAAAGGAAGAGAAAATTTTGTAGACTTTGTATAATGGAATATGAATATGGAGTATGCAAGAAAATGAAAAAGTTAGAGAATGTAAGTTTTCAGGAATAATTAAAATTTTTGTTCTCTATGTTGACATGATGAAGCGACAAGCAGATGAAAAGAAAAACAAAAAAAACCTCTTATTTGCCCTAATAAAGGGTTTGTGTCCTGTAAGTGACTGAAGACTTCCCAGGTAGTGCTAGTGATAAAGAATCTGCTTGCCAGTGCAGGAGAAGGAAGGGAGGTGGGTTCGATCCCTGGGTGGGGAAGATCCCCTGGAGTAGGAAATGGCAACCCATTCATGTATTCTTGCCTGAAAAATTCTATGGGCAGAGAAGCCTGGTGCACTACCATCCATGGGGTCACAAAGAGTCGGGCAGGACTGAGCAACTGAGAATGTGATTGAGAGCCTCTGAGGAAGTCTGAAACATAGAGGTGAATTTAAGCTTTTTCCTGTTGGTATGATGGGCATTAGAATGTAAAAGGACTTCCCTGATGGCTCAGATGGTTAAGAATCTGCCTGCAGTGTGAGAGATCCAGGTTCAGTCCCTTGGTCAGGAAGATCTCCTGGAGAAGAGAATGGCAAGCCACTCCAGTATTCTTATCTGGGAAATTCCATGGACAGAGGAGTCTGGTAGGCTATAGTCCATGGGTTCACAAAGATTTGGCCAGGACTGAGCGATTAACACTTTCATTTTTCTTTTAGGCTGAAAAATGGTAAGGCTAAACCATGAAGAACACTTAGAAGCAATTATTCTAGGGTCAGATTCAAATTCAGACAGTGACATTGAGCATTAACAGGAGACAGTGCTTTGTAAGCTAATGAGGATATATTAACATCATGACTCAGCTTGATTGTCTTCAATATTGTGGTTTATTCACTAATAATTTCCTCTATCCCCCAACTGATTCTGAACCCGTCAGCTTTTCTTGGGCCACATTTATTGTTTCACACCTTTGTACATTCTTCTTCTCTCTGCTCAGTTTTCTATCTAAAATGATCCACCTCAAAAGGGCTTTGCTTGTGTAAATCTCCCTTCACACACTGAGTGTGTGATGGAAATTCCTTCTTTCCTGAATGGAGAATTCTGCCTTCTGTCCTAAATAAAAGTTCAGATTTTATTATACTGTGTTCGTTTGTGGTCTATATTCCCACATGGCTATGTCAAAGAGATATAGACTGCGTCTTAACTTGTGGAATGTCATAGATTTGAAAAATGCAGAGAATTCATATAAATTAAGGTAAGGTGTATACATTTTCCTATGATACAAAGGGAAGCCTAAGAAAAACACCCAGATAATTGACAGTCTGAAAATGTTTCCAACTTCTCCATTCTTTTTTTATACTTAATTGGTCATGTTTCCATTTAGAGGCTATGGATAGAAACACATAAAATAGATTCATGAATTTTCAAACTAGTGGGTGCAAAAATGACCACAGTTTAATCATCTGGTTAACTAGCAAGGCAAACAGCATTTATTTTAGTCCTTGGCCAAACCTAACCAGTTTACATTTCTTAATCTGATTTTTCTTTGTGGCTCAGATGGCAAAGAGTTCACTTGCAATGCAGGGGACCCAAGTTCGATCTCTGGATCAGGAAGATCCCCTGGAGGAGGAAATGGCCAACCACTCCAGCATTCTTGCCTAAAAAATCCCATGGACAGAGGAGTCTGGCGGGCTACAGTCCATGGAGCTGCAAAGAGTCAGGCTCCACTGAGCAACTAACACTTTGACTTTTCAACAAAACAGTGTCTAGTGAAGGCCCAGGTCATTTTTAACTACTGTAATTCCTTCTTTGTCCTAGGCCCCATTTTCTTTTAATCAGTTCAGCCATTCCCCATTGTTAGTAGCAGTTCAAAATTATAACATCTAAGCTTGTTTTCTAAGGTAGGCACTCAGCAAATTCTTTCATACCACAACTTTCGTCATATGCTGTGTTTCTTCCATTGCCATCCATTTGTTACTTGGTCCCTTTTCCAAAGTAATAAATTGTGCTAGGAAATATGTCTTAATAAATATCCACCAATTATCTGAAACAAACCTTATTTTTGAATCATTTCCTTCATAAAAGGAAGTCAAAGAATATTCTAAAAATGCTGGGGTTTATATTCTTACACACAAATTAAGTATACTTGTGCACCATTCCTTCTTAAGTTATTTAATATTTTTGGTTCATGGTGGTAACCTAGGGTTGTTATAAGAAAAATATTATATGAACATGGTGCCTTCCTGTAATAGGAGAATACTGATAATCTTGTATGAAAATATGTGAAGGAAGAATTTGTGATCTGGCAGATCTGATCCTAATTTTACAAATTAGGTTTCTCTGTGACCACTGACAAACTACTAACAGCCTAAGCTTTAGTTTTCTCAAATCTGAAGAAAAATTGATAGTATCTTTCTTATAGAATTTCTGAGTGGTTTAGAAATAAATTAACTAAGCCTAGAAACTGTTGTCTGCAAACATTTATTGAACATAAAGCCTAAGCAATAATATAGAATATTTAAAACTGTATGTACATAAGTATAGTGGTCCTAGCTTTCAATGAGGCAGCAATATATAAATGTCTTTGTTTTGTAGCTTGGGACTCTTCTTATATTTATGTAAAAAACAAACACATGTTTAAACACTTAAATGTTTAAAAAGTAAAAGCCAGGTCGACATTGAAAATAAAAAGAAAGTTCTAGCTAAAAAAAAAAAAAAATTAGCTGTACGTAATAGAAATTGGTCCTAAACATAAGAATCAACAAAACAAAATTTTCTCTTCGGAAAATAATGCTAATTATCACCAGTTGTGTTTATAAATGAATGCATGCTAAGCCACGTCAATCGTGTTCCGTTCTTTGAGACCCAATGAACTGTAGCCTGCCAGATTTCTCTATCCATGGGATTCTCCAGGCAAGAATACTGGAGTGGGTAGTCATTCCCTACTCCAGGGAATCTTCCCCACACAGGGATCGAGTGTGCATCTCTTCCTTCTGTTGTACTGGCACGCGGGTCCTTTACCACTAGTGCCACCTTGGAAGCCTTATAAATGAAGATTCCCTTGTAGCTTAGACAGTAAACCATCTGCCTGCAATGTGGGAGACCTGGGCCAGATCCCTCGGTTAGGAAGATCTCCTGGAGGAGGGCATGACAACCCACTCCACTATTCTTGCCTGGAGAATCCCCATGGACAGAGGAGCCTAGCAGGCTCCAGTCCATGGGGCCGAAAACAGTAGGACACAACCGAGCAACTAAGCACCCACATATATTTTTATGTATGTTTAAATAATACGTTTAAGTATGAAAATAACTTCCTAAAGTTCACTTGGTAGACTTTTGGATTAATATGTAATATAGAATGATAAACAAATGTGATTAAACTACACTATTACACATACACATGTAATCTGGTAACTTGAATACATCTTGATGAAGGGTTGAATGTTTCAAGTACATTTAATGAAAAAGAAATGTTTAATGAAAAATAAAGATCAGTGGGAAATTTAGCATTTATTAAGAAATTTTACATGTCACATCTGGTGCTGGATGACTTGGATGACTTCACCTATATTATAATTGATTGGCTCTACTGAAGCAGATACCAATTCCTCTAGTTTATACAGGAGGATGGAAGCTCTGTAAAATGAAGAAAGTTATTTCTGGCAATGTGGCATAGTTGTGGTGAAACAGATTTGACCTTGGCTGCTGGACTCCATTACATAACTCAATTTCCCTCTCATGTGGGAATTCGACTTAACTTTTATAACTTACAATGTCACTTTTAATTTTCACGTTATTGTCTTGAAAGAAAACTCAGTGGACCATCGTGACAAGATAGGGTTGCTAAGCATCAGGAAATATGTAAATTATATAATTAAATTTCTTTCTCCTTTTGGGGACAGCTGGATTAATAATGGTGTACTCTTATTTTGTCAAATATTTGTATAACTAATAGACATCAATTTCAAATGTTAACAATTACTAGTTAACATTGCTTGGTCTACCTAGAAGTATTTTGAGATGCTGTAATAAACAAACAATTTTTAAAACCTTAATTTATTTTATACAAGTCATATGTGTGTGTGTGTGTGTGTGTGTGTGTGTGTGTGTTAGTGGCTCATTGTGTCCAACTGTTTGTGACTCCATGGACTGTAGCCTGTCAGTCTCCACAGTCCATGAAATTCTCCAGGCAAGAATACTGGAGTGGGTTGCCAAGCCCTTCTCCAGGGGATCTTCCCAATTCAGGGATTGAACCTGGGTCTCCTGCATTGCAGGTAGATTCTTTACCATCTGAGCCCTCAGGGAATCCCATATATATATATATATATATATATATATATATATACATACACACACACACACACACACACACATATATATTTACTAAGCCTAGTGAAAACTTAATACCAATAAATTGCTGCTGCTGCTGTTAAGTCACTTCAGTTGTGTCCGACTCTGTGGGACCCCATAGATGGCAACCCACAAGGCCCCCCTGTCCCTGGGATTCTCTAGGCAAAAACACTGGAGTGGGTTGCCATTTCCTTCTTCAATGCATGAAAGTGAAAAGTGAAAGTGAAGTCGCTCAGTCATGTCTGACTCTTAGTGACCTCATGGACTGCAGCCTACCAGGCTCCTCCATCCATGGGATTGTCCAGGCAAGAGTACTGGAGTGGCTTGCCATTGCCTTCTCCACCAATAAATTAAGAGGGTAATATACATGTCTTTTATTTCTGGGGAATAATCCTTCAACTCTGTTATTAGAAGACCATTTAGCTTTTTCCAGAAACATTACATAGACAATAGAATATTTAAATTAACAGAGGTAACCTAGAAATTCCATGCACCCTTTCCACTATTTTATAATTTGAGTTAATCGAATATATATGTATGTAACTCAGAAAGTAGTTTTACTATTGACTTCATATATCTACAACTTTGACTAATTTAAAATGATCTTAAATATTTATATTTAAAGAATCTGAATGGTCAGTTGAATGTCCAGTCAAGAATAACAATAGTCCTACAGCTGAGAGTGAGTTGTAAACTGCTAAACAAGAGATCTTTTTGGTGTTTCAATAATGGAATAAATGTATCAGTTTAAATTTAAGTGAAGAAGCTCTTATTTTCCTGTAACATTCTTTTCAAAAAATCATATTTTGGATCCAAATAATAGTCATTTGTTTCATTCACATATGACACTAATTTGTATGGTTTGTGGATTATATCTCGAAATCCCAAACCTCTCACCAATAACTTTTCAACACCTCAAGCATCACTAATAGTGTAGATTTGTCTGAAGGGGAAAAAAATGCTGTATAAACAATAGGTTGTATCAGTTTATATTGGTACCCTTCATGGGAGGTGATTATTGCTAAGAGAACCTTAGTGGTGAGGGGCAGATAAATGTGTACAGAAGTGCCTACCTTTAAAAGAAGCAGGATCAGAAATGTTATCCTATGTCTACGTAGATAACTGTACATTTTTTATAATGCCACTAATTAATCTCATTCCTTTGTAACATTCTCATTAGATCATATAAGATGCTTGGCCATCCTACCAGAAGTGTTCCTATATCTAAGGTCTTGCTTTTTCATTTATGTTCAAATTTCAAAGATTACAGCAAAATGATTGAAGTTTTGCTTTGATGCTTACTTAAAACAAGAAGGTTCCACATGTGTATGAGATTTTCAGTGCTAATAATTTGTTGAAAAATGATTAATGACTAACTTTTAAAATTACTTTTCTCTGAAACAGAATATGAATTTTATAGTTTATTTTCTGGAGAGTTCAAGAAGAATAGGTTTTCTAAGTGTATCATTTCCAAACCATGAAAGAATATGACTGTTAGTTTCTATTGCTAGGTAACAAGGAACCACAACTTAGGGCTATAAAACAACACAGTTATGTAGATAAAGAATCACATTTGTGGCCTGATAGTTCTCTACTGAAAGTATCACAAGACTGAAATCAAGGTGTCTGATGGTATGAGTTCACATATGGAACCCCTGGGGAAAAATTGCTCCCAAGTTCATTCTGGTTGTATCAGAATTTAGTTCTGTGCAGTTAGAGAATTGAGATCTCTTTTTCCTCGATGCCGGTCAGCTGGGAGCTATTTTGCCTTCCTAGAAGCTGCCTACACCTTCTGCCACATGCCCCTCTCCATCTTCAGGACAGTAACAGCACACTGAATCCTTCTCTTGGCTTCAAATCTATGACTTTGTCTTCTGTTCCCGGCTCAAAAAAGTCTTTATTTTAAAGGGCTTATGTAATTCGGTCAGGTCCACCTGCATTATCTCCCCACCTTAAGGTCAGCCACGTTTCATAACATAACCAGATCACAGGAGCAAAATCCATCATCTTCATAGTCCCATGTATTACACTGCACCAAGTGCAACAAAGGGATGGAAATGCTACTTCTGAGAATGAGTCATAGAGCTTCTCAACTTCCACAGCTTCTTTAAAATGAGGCTTTATAATGATGCCATTTTAAAGATAAATCACTAGTGTGAGTCATTCATAAAATATATCAGTTTTGAAACTCTTTAAAAATTCCAACATAGAGTAACATGGAAATTTACAATACCATATGTAAAATAGATACCTAATGGGAATTTGCTGTTTGACTCAGGGAACGAAAACAGGGGCTCTGTGACAATCTAGAAGGGTGGGATGGGGAGGGAGATGGGAGGGAGTTTCGAGAGGGAGGGGATATGAGTGTACCTATGGCTGATTCATGTTGATGTTTGACAGAAAATAACAAAATTCTGTAAAGCAATTATCCTTTAATTGAAAGATAAGTAAATTTTTAAAATTCCAAATGGAGATGATCATGATGATGATGATGATGATGTGTGTGTGTGTGTTCCACCTATATCTTTACGTGAATTTTTAATCATTGTGCAAAGAGGTACATAATTTTGGGACTTCCCTGATAGTCCAGTGGTTAAAATCCCACATTTCCACTGCACGGATCTCAAGTTTGATCCCTGGGTGAGGAACTAAGATACAGCATGCTATGGGGTGTAGTCAAAAAAATTGAATATAAAAAATAAATTAAAAAACTTAAAAAGCAGGACATAATGTTAAAAATAAAATAAACACCAAAATAAAAAGTGCACATTTGTTCTGTCTTCTTAACACTTTTTAATACATTTCTAACTGAATGCTTCAATGAAATAAAAACAAAGAATGAATAACATTTTTTATTTTTTCCACTCTGATAGATTTTTTTTTGGTAAGAATATATGTGGTCCTATAAATATATAAAGATATGTTTTTAAAAACAATTTTTTTAATTTTTGCTTTTTTATTTAAGATCTCTATTTATCATCTGACTTTACAAGCCATTACATAATAGGGACCATGACAAAGCTCTGGGTGAAAGACTTTTCCAGTCTAACAGGAGGTGCCAGACAATGACTGGCAATTAAAGAAGTCCTCTGTTGGGTAGAAATGACTAGGCTCCTGTCTCACATCCATACTCTGCCATTGGTTAAGGGCCAACCAAGGAGGGTATGATAGTTCAAAAAATGAAGCACACCATTTAGTTTACAATAATAGCCAACAAAGGTCCGTCTAGTCAAGGCTATGGTTTTTCCTATGGCCATGTATGGACGTGAGAGTTGGACTGTGAAGAAGGCTGAGCACCGAAGAATTGATGCTTTTGAACTGTGGTGTTGGAGAAGACTCTTGAGTGTCCCTTGGACTGCAAGGAGATCCAACCAGTCCATTCTGAAGGAGATCAGACCTGGGATTTTTTTGGAAGGAATGATGCTAAAGCTGAAACTCCAGTACTTTGGCCACCTCATGCGAAGAGTTGACTCATTGGAAAAGACTCTGATGCTGGGAGGGATTGGGGGCAGGAGGAGAAGGGGACGACAGAGGATGAGATGGCTGGATGACATCACTGACTCGATGGACGTGAGTCTGAGTGAACTCCGGGAGTTGGTGATGGACAGGGAGGCCTGGCGTGCTGCGATTCATGGGGTCGCAAAGAGTCGGACATGATTGAGTGACTGAATTGAACTGAACTGAATAGCTGGAGACTGTCAGCTAAATCCACTCCATAGCAAGCCTTCTGAGAGGTAGGCGATCTCAGTATGTGTCACACTCAGAGAACAAAAGTCTAACTTCCATGTACTGTGTTTACCCTAAGGCTATCTTCATAAAAGCTTTTGGACAAGAATGTAATGAGATCTGTGAAAACAGAAGCATGATCATAAGATACATACATTTGATTGCCATAGAGTTTTTTTTGTGTCCCCAATAAATATTTTCTTTAGGATCAAGAGAAAATCAATACTTTAGTAAATTAAAAGAGAAGCTGGTATATTAAGCCATGTTACATTGTGAGGAAGGTGGAAAGAAGTCCTGGATCAATAGGAAAAAAGAAAAGTTGACTTACATTGTATTAATACAAACTTGTACTTAATGGATATCAGTTAAGGCTACAAGGAATACAGATGTACCGTGATGTTACTGGTCAATAGAAGAGATGGAGATAGTTTTTCATATCCCAATGAAAGCTGAATAATATTAGGGACTAGGAAATGGACTCTATTAAGTGTTCAAGACAACCTGAACACTGAATCAGCTTACAGCTACATAGACACTTAGAAAAGTAGTTATAAGAAGGTTGTATAAAAATTGTGAAATGACAAGGCTAATGTAATATAATCATGTTCTCTCTGTCAGAAGAAATATTGCTAGCAGTGTGAAGAATTATTTGAATGGAAAATTTCACACCTGACATTGGGAACCTCTATCTCCTTAATACAGTGGACATGAGTGCCTATGTATATTTCCTTTAATTACTCTAAGAGTCACAGAAGCCCACGAGAATAAAGAAGGGGCCTCAACTAAATCATCATTGTTACCTGTGTTTGAACTGCCTGAGTTTGCTCAAAGAATATTTATAGATTAAATAGTTCTGGAATTTGTAAGCTGCTCTGACCTTTATTCATTCTGGTTTATGTTGGACTTAATTTTATCTATAAAATAAAGTTCACTACAGTTGAATTACTAGGAAGACAATGACCAGAAAGATTACTTACTTATAACAAGAAGAAAAGAAGGATTTGGAAAACTAATGGTTTAAAATGCTTGTGTATTAACAAGCTTTAGAAGAGACTCTTTCATCACAGATCTCTAGGTATGGTGTCAGGCATAACAGATTGGCAAATCTAAAGTGGCAGGTAACAAAGAAGTAAGAATTCCCCAGTGATCTCATGCAATTTCTGAGAGCACTAGGGAGTTGGCTAACGACCTCACTTACACCTCATAAACTGAGACCTCAGTTTCACCCCTGCTGATCCCTTTGCTCTTGTTTCTATTTTCTTTAATTAGAAAGTCAAGTAGTGACACTGACTGTAGAGGAAATCCAAGATACTGATGCATAAACACCTCTGCTTTTTAAAACCAAAACAAAACAATGAAAAAACCCTAGAGCAACAAGTCTCTTTAACCTGTATTTGATATTTGTAGAGAAATAAGATTAGGGTAATTATTTAAGGCAGAAAATATTTCATATTCCACTATTCACAACTATCTTTGCACAGAAGCAAGTGACACTGAAGGATGAGTTAGGGAAGTATATTTTTAGATACCATAGAAGAGAGATGGAGTGAATTCACTTTCCACCAAAAAATTAGACAGTTGGGCTCATCTGCTGCTGCTGCTGCTGCTGCTACTAAGTCGCTTCAGTCCGACTCTGTGCAACCCCATAGATGGCAGCCCACCAGGCTCCCCCATCCCTGGGATTCTCCAGGCAAGAACACTGGAGTGGGTTGCCATTTCCTTCTCCAATGCATGAAAGTGAAAAGTGAAAGTGAAGCCGCTCAGTCGTGTCTGACTCTTAGCGACCCCATGGACTGAAGACCACCAGGCTCCTCCGTCCATGGGATTTTCCAGGCAAGAGTACACTGCCAAGCGAATAGAGTGATCAGCATCTGTGGGAAGGCAAGATGATGTGTGGGGAGTGTGGGTGGATGTTATTGAGAGTCGGAAAGAAAGACAGGGCAAGGCCAACCCATCAATCCACATAATGGAAGCCATTTCCCTGAGTGCTAAACTGGGAATATGAGCCCCTCCTCTCCCACCATCATTTTTTTTTTTTTCTTTAAAGAAAATCCTTACTTTTGGATCTTTAAGGAAAGGAAATGTGAATGTAGTACTTAAGGAAACCTAGTAAGTCAAATGGCTTTAGACATATACATAAAAACAAAAGTCAGGAAAGAAGAACTCAATGAATGATTTGGACAAGAGGTTCTATTGTCTTTTTCAGAAAGAATGGACAACATAGGTTTTGCAGAGGAGGTAGGGACAATACTAGCCCTAAAGAGAGGATAGAGAATTCTAACAAGCAGAGAACAAGGGAATAGTGAGTGTGATGAACAGAATAATGACCTCTCCTAAATGTTGGGCTTCACTGGTGGCTCAGACAGTAAAGAATCTGCCTGTCATATGGGAGACCCGAGTTCTATCCCAGGTTGGGAAGATCCCCTGGAAAAGGGAATGGCAACCCACTCCAGTATTCTTGCCTGGAGAAATCCATGGACAGAGGAGCCTGGCAGGCTACAGTCCATGGGGTCGCAAGGAGTCGGACATGACTGAGAGACGAACACTTTCACTTTACCTTTACTTTCAAAACATCCATATCCTAATCTCCTAGTTAACAAATCTGTTTATGTTGAGTGTTACATTTGCTTACATATGTAAATACCCACTTCTACCCCAATCCAGCCATGTGCAAATAGTACATATAAACTCTCCAAACTTTGGTTTCTTATCAACAAGTTCCCAAGTCAGTATTTGAACCTAGGTGTGTGTGACTTCCAATCTGATCACTTTGCTGTCTTATTACCTTTATTGAATGTGCCATTTGCTGTACTGTCGATAAATATTTAAATGATCTGGTTTGTTCCACACTATACATTTACAGCTATACATAGTTCATTTTAGGTCAGAGACTAAAACTGCACCCTCTGAGGGAATTAGATTATTAAATTTGACAATCTACTTTGAAATACAAGACTTCGGTGATGTTCTTTTCTCAGAAAAATGGTTTCTTTCATTTCACCAGAATCTTAAAAGACTTCCATCTTTCAAAAGATTTTTTTTTAAATTATATAACACCTTTATCTTATGCATAGAAGAGAAATGCATTACTTTATCTGGGTCATATAACACATTAGTGGTAAATCTGTAAAAGAGTCAGAGTTTCCTAAATCATTCTTTGGTTGTCTCTTCATTTTGTGGTATCAGTATGCTGTGATGTATTAAATAAATTTAGATGTCTAGAAAGTACCAAGGTTGAGAGGTTGGAAGGAAAAAGAGCACAAATGACATTTTCTCTTGATATTTTCCTTGCACAAGGTCTTGGAGAACAAACCTGTCACCTTTCCTCAGCTCCAAAGCAGCCTTCATTTTACATTCAATGTGTGTTCAGTAACAAATTCAGAAAGAGGAAGCGATTAATGATATTTCTGTTAGTGACACAACTCTGCATCCGTCTCTTTCTGAAAAAGTGTTTCCGCTTCTACAAAGTTGATGGTTGAGGTTAAGCTAGGCAATCTCTAAAACTTTGTTATCTGAAATATGTTTGTATTGTGGACCACAGCTCTCAGAAAATATTGAAAAATTTGAAGAACAGGTGCATTTCTGATCAACCAAACTCAGACATAACCACTGGGTCTAGCTCTACCAAAATATCCAGCCCATTGCAAAATAGATTTGGGAGAATCAAATGAGATGGCAAGAATGGCTCCCCAGGAAGAAAGCCAACTGTCTGAAATCTATACTATCAGTATCTCTCTCTTTGGAATGAAATGACTTCAACACTGATTTTAGCGTTGTTTATTCATAATGTTGCTATAGTGTTCTTTTATTTTTTCTATCCAATTTGAAGAGTTAATCCCTTATTTTAGAAAGATGGAATGTTGAAAGTCACAAAAAATGTTTTTTTGCAATATGACAATTTCCACTGGCAATCAGATACTTTATATTTTGCCATGTTTATGAGTATTTCAGTTCACATACAGACTAATCTATCACATTACTATTAATAATGCTTGTGCAACTGAAGTGTAGTCATGTAGGTTGTCCTTGGCTTGTAGACACGACTTTCTGTGAAGGTACATCTAAAGTATTGACTTTGGAATTCTGAGCTCTTCATAATGATTAGGTGTTATTCTAATGAAAATATAAACATCAGTGCAGCATAAAATTTTATGTATATTCATTTTAAAACCCTTTGATCCTAGAATGGCACTACATAAAGGAAAAGATTCCTCATACAAGAACAACACAATTCTCAGAAATTATATGAAATTGAAAAGGATTTTCAGTAAAACAGATGGCTGCAGAAGCAGCTGTGTGAATATCATTTCTGAAGTGTGTTAGACACATATGTGGATGGGAATGTGGAGTGTATAGAGGGAAGAATTGTGACTGCAAACGAAAATAAGAAATTGGTGGAATTTGGGATTTTCTACCATGAGATTAAAACATGAGAGTCAGAGATTTATTTACTTTGAAGTACCTTCCTAACCACAAAATGAAGGGGAGACTTTACTCCTTTAAAAAAAACTTTTAAAATAGACTATAACACCATTCCTTTAACTGTTTATCTGAAAGCATTGTGTTGTCCAGATAATTTTGGAGTCCTGGTTTGTGATGGCTAAATTTATGATTCAATTTGACCTAGTCAAGGTGCCCTGAAAATGACTTAAATGTTATTTCTGGATGCATCAGTGTGGATGTTCTGCCAGATCCTCCTTGAGCTGTATTACTGGCTTTTTTCTGCCTTCTGACTTGACTGGAACTAGACCATCAGCTCCCCTGGATCTGGACTTCTCTGACTCCATAATCATGTGAACCATTACATCTAATAATGAATCTCTTTATATAACATATACTATATATAACACATATGTATATCTGTATGTGTGTGTATGAAAATGTTAGTTGCTCAGTCATGACTGACTCTTTGTGATCTCAGGGACTGTAGCCTACCAGGCTCCTTTGTCCATGAAATTCTGCAAGCAAGAATATTCGAGTGGGTTGCCATTTTCTTCTCCAGGAGATATTCCCAAACCAGGGATTGAACTCATGTCTCTTGCATTTCCTTCATTGGCAGGCAGATTCTTGACTACTAGCACCACCTGGGAAGCCCAAATATATGTATATATAAATATACACATACACATCCATTGTTTATTTATCTTTTGGAAACACCTAATACATGGTTTAACAAGTATTCTTCCTCCTTTTAGGGATTTTGTAGTAAATTTAGGAAATCAAACAAGCCACATAAGGTTGATTTAAACGGCCAATGAATGTAAGTACACTACTTGCATCATGTGGAAACCTTAAAATCTGTCACATGGTTGTGCATAACTTTTTTTTTTTTTTTCCCCTATGTAAGTCATTGAACAAGCGTATAGAAAGAGCTCCTGATCTGGTGGAATTTTCAGGGATGGTCAAGACTAAAAGCCCCCTACCAACTCACCTTAGGCACAAGGTTAGTCAGACATAAACTTGTGCAGTGTTAGCCCAGTAAATTTGGGAGGATTTAATGCCAGGTGGTGCTAGTGGTAAAGAATCAGCCTGCCAATACAGGAGATATAAGAGATATGGGTTTGATCCCTAGGTCCAAAGATCCTCTGAAGTAGGAAATGGCAACACACTCCAGTATGCTTGCCTGGAGAATCCCATGGACAGAGGAGGTTGGTGGGCTATGGTCCACAGGGTCACAAAGATTTGGACATGACTGAAGCAACTTAGCACACACAAGAACTGCATAGAGTAGCCTATATAGACTGCTACTTTCCTAGCATGCTTGAGTCATCTATTATATGCTGACTTTTATTTATTTTTAATAATAACCATTCAGGCATTGCATTGTTCAGAGCTTTGCAGATATTTGAACATAATTTTTATAAAGCAAATAAATCTCAGAAATGTTAAAACTTACTGAGGGCACCAAACTCAGGTTTGTCTTAAGCCTTAATTTGCCCTAATAAGTACTGTGTTATTTTTGCTCTTTCTTTTGGTTTCATTTTCGAACAGGACTGAATTCTGTGGTTGAGGATCTTTTTAAAATTTTTTGTGGTTATAGTTATTTTTGTTGAGGTTTGAGATGTGAAGAGTATTTAGTAACTTGACCCTCAAGACAGTGTATTAGAAAGTCACTAAGGCTTTGGCAAAGTCATTCATAAAATCACTATGAATATAGTAGAAAGATGTGGGCTAAGAAAGTGCAGAAAGCTAAATGCACAACGGTTTACAAAGTGTGTGCCCAAAAGTTGCTAGTCTACAACTTTCTACCTGGTGAAGTACATGATCTTTAGTGTCAAACACCCTGGGGCTGGGGAAAATGATCATCTCTCTGTATATCCACCTCTTGGTTTGCACAGCGGGAAACTGTAACTAACATGTCTATTGGTTGTGAGGATTAAATAAGATAATGTAGGGCAACTATTCAGCCCCACAGACAATACACCTTCAATAAATTATGAAATTATAGCCTAAAAAGAAGAAGAGGAGGAAAAAGGTGGAAGAGTGGGAGGAACCAAAGCTCTGTCACTGGAACTGCCTTTTTCAAAGATCTTAAATGGCTAGACAGGACCCTCAAGGTGAGTCACATTATTTTGAGATGATTCCCAAATATGCACACATGTAATTTTTTTTAACAACATTTCTCTACATATTCAACTTAATAAGGATCAAAAGGAGGCATGGCTCAGAAAAACAAAAAGAAAGCATAACAAAACCAAGTGAAAACAATAACTAAATATAGCATGCTGAAAGCACTGAAAAGCCCAGAGGCAGGGAAACAAAGGCACTGATATTGGGCTTCTGATAGCACAACTAAAATACTGCTGTATTTGAAAGGAGCTTTGAATCATAAAGCAAGTGGGCATGTAGCATTTTGGAATTTGTCATGAAGAAGGAACTAGAGATGTTTAATTTCAAAACATATTGAGAAAAGCTTCGAATTGAGCATGAATGTGGTTTTTCAAAGCATAAAAGAGATCCTGAAGAAAAGATTTTATTTCTAGCTCCAATGAACAAAAACATTTAGAAAAGTTGTTTATTGTTCATTCAAAGGGAAGATTTCTTAAATGTTGTTGTTCAGTCACTAAGTCATGTCCAACTCTTTGTGACCCCATGGACTGCAGCACATCAGGCTTCTCTGTCCTTCACAAGCTTCTTGAGTCTGCTCAAACTCATGTGCACTGAGTCAGTGATACTATCCAACTATCTCACCATGTGTTGTCCCCTTCTCCTCCTACCCTCAATCTCTCCCAGCATCAGGGTCTTTTCTAGTGAATCAGCTCTTCACATCAAGTGGCCAAATTAGAGTTATCTAAATGGAACCCCATGAAATACTTATTGTGAAATAGGTGGCCTCATGTCATGATAAATTACTTGTCAAGGTCAGGGTTAACAGTTGCTCTTCTGCCCAAAAAGAGATTAGTGTCCACTGGAACACTGGGCAAGTTGATCTCTAAGGATCTTTCAAGCTATGAAATCACAAGAACAGCTATCTCTGTTCAACATTACTCATAAACTCAAGTATTAACAAAACATTATGATCTAGTGTTCTATATTCCTTCTCATTTGATTTATAAAAAAGACAATATTATCTTTTAAAACAAAGGAAAAGTGAGGTGTAGAGAATCACCAGCTATGAAATGTGGAAGTTGGTATAACACCCAAGCAACTGTATTCTAAAATTTGCATTTTCCAGTTCATTTTCTTCTAAATTGTAAATAGTATATAAAACGTTCAGTGTTTCATCAGAAACACTGAAAGTTCTCTAGCATGGTAATGCAGTGTTACATCATATTGTTGAGTCGTTATCACATGACACACCATTGGGACATAATACATATCTCTGATTCAGTGTGCCTTAGTTATTAGTATTGTATTGCCACTCTTTCTATCTTTAGGAAACCCAAGTATGAGAATTTGAGTTACTAATCTGACCTGTGAAGAAAGCTGAACGCTGAAGAATTGATGCTTTTGAACTGTGGTGTTGGAGAAGACTCTTGAGAGTCCCTTGGACTGCAGGGAGATCCAACCAGTCCATTCTGAAGGAGATCACTCTTGGGTGTTCTTTGGAAACAATGATGCTAAAGCTGAAACTCCAGTACTTTGGCCACTTCATTCGAAGAGTTGACTCATTGGAAAAGACTCTGATGCTGGGAAGGATTGGGGGCAGGAGGAAAAGGGGACAACAGAGGATGAGATGGCTGGATGACATCACCGCCTTGATGGACGTTGAGTCTGAGTGAACTCCGGGAGTTGGTGATGGACAGGGAGGCCTGGCTGTGCTGCAATTCATGGGATTGCAAAGAGTCGGACACGACTGAGCGACTGAACTGAACTGAACTGAACTGAATCTGACCTAAGGTTTAGGAGACTTTGTTTTCAGCATCAGTAGTTATGTCTCAAAGATTGCTAACATCTCATATTACATTCCTTTCCTGTAATTACTCAAAATTACTCAAAAATATAATTTGCCTTAAGCAATGACCAAGGCACTTCCCTTGTGGCTCAGTGGTAAAAAATCTGCCTGCAATGCAAGAGATGTGGGTTTGATCCCTGGGTTGGGATGATTCCCTGGAGGATGAAATTACAGTACACTTCAGTAATCTTGCCTGGAGAATCCCATGGACAGAGGAACCTAGTGGGCTACAGTCCGTAGGGTCCCAAAGTGAAAGTCACTCAGTCGTGTCTGACTCTTTGTGACCAGTTGGACTATATAGTCCATGGAATTCTCCAGGCCAGAATACTGTAGTGGAGAGCCTTTCCCCCTTCTGCAGGGGATCTTCCCAACCCAGGTCTCCCGCATTGTAGGCAGATTCTTTACCAGCTGAGCCACAAGGGTCCCAAAGAGTCAGACATGACTGAAGCGACCGAGAACACATGCATGCACAAGGACCAACTACTTTAGGACGTGATTTTCTTCCACTTTTCTGAGAAAGAAAAATGTACTGAATCCTCTTGGCTTATGTGATGAAAACAATGCAGATAATGTTCCTATGGAAAGGTGGAAAATGAGAACGTGAAAGTGAGGGCTCCAGTGATGATGATATTGGCACTTTGGTACTGTCTAAATGCACCGTTAAAAATTTGAAAGAACTCATTATTTTGTTTTAAACAGCAAATCTTTCTTCACTGCTAGCATAATGCTGTCATATCCTTTCTGATGAGTCAGCAGTTCCACGCCAGCGCATTAAATGGCATTTTGCTGATGAAAGAGGCAGAGTAATAATTCTGTTCAACAAACCTATGTAAGCAGTATAATGCTTGGGAACAGATCATTTGTATTATTTAGAACTAAGGATTATAAAACTTATAATCTGCCCTTGCTATTAAAACAGCAGAAAATATACTATGCATTTTAGAAATATAAATACTTAGAAATATCCAGAGTACACAGTTCTGGAGGTCTCATCTGCATTTATATATGAGTGAAGCTGTGAACCAGGTTAGCCAGGGTTCAAGACACTTGAGCATACCTCACACTTCCCTGATCCAAGGCTAAGTTAGGCTCCCTCCGGCCATGATTTTTTTTTTTTTTTTTTTTTAGTTTTGCTTAATGATCCTGATGCTTGGAAAGATTGAGGGCAGGAAGAGAAGGGGATGACAGAGAATGAGATGGTTGGATGACATCACCAACTTAATGGACATCGTTTTGGGCGGACTCTGGGAGTTGGTGATGGACAGGGAGGCCTGGCGTGCTGCGGTTCATGGGGTCGCAAAGAGTCCGACATGACTGAGCAACTGAACTGAACTGAATGATCCAGCATGAGGAGCATCCTCTTACTAAATGAAAATGAATGAAAATAAATGAAAATGAAATGAATAATAAGTGAAACTTGGGGTCAAACTGAAATAAACGGATTTTCCACAAAACTCTTATTTTAACATATATTTTGTTTATGTAGCAGACTGAACATCTTTGGATGGCATCAGTTGTGACTTTTGTATTTAGAACTTCAGAGGTCATGAAAGAGTTTTCAGTAACAATTTTATATAAATAATGAATGAAACAACAAATCAAGGGAAAATTCTCCCGTGATTTAGATTTCTTATTTGTGCAGCAATCTTGGAAAATGGCATACTTCAAACTAGATAAACCCAATGACTTTTTGAGAAAGGAAAATTTTGGAATCAGGAGACATTTCTTTTTTCTTTCAAGTAAATAAAACATTACATGGCAATTTATTGAATAGCATGAAACAATGGCTAATAAAATATTTAATTTTCTGGAAGAATAACACATCAGACAAGATGTGATTTGAGAGTCAATCTCCTTTCAGCAAACCTTCATTCCTTCTGAACTTTTATTCCCTTTGTAAATAGGGTGTTTATTCATTTAGGGTCTGGTTTCTCAACCCCAGCACTATTAACGTTTTGGATTGAATAATCATTTGATGTAGGAGGCTGCAACTGCATTCTGGGATGTCTAGCAGCACCCCTGGCCTTTAGTCACTAGATTCCAGCAGCCCTTCAGTCATGACAAGCAATGATGACTGCAGACTTTACCAAATGTCCCTGGGGTGGCAGGAGGCTGGTGAGGGGGTGTGTGTGCGTGTTTGCATAATTCTCCCTAGTTGATAACCACTTATTTAAGGCTACATTCCTACGAGAGCTGAGATCTCCCTTTTTCTCCTTTCCCTATTACCTTTTCCCCATTCCTTGGGTCTCCACTTTACTTGGACTCATTTCTCTGCCTTTATGGAGACGGTTAAAAACAAAATCTCTTTATAGGAATTACACAAAGGCTCCTCTTCCCCCTGCTTCCTCAGCCCCACAGTAGGACATAGAGCTTGGAGGCGGGAGGGAGGCAATGGAGGGGAGGATGGAGACTAGAGTTCCACATCACTCGCCTAGTGGACATTTGCTCTTTGGAAGAAAAGCTATGGCAAACCTTGACAGCGTATTAAAAAGCAGAGACATTGCTTTGCTGACAAAGATCCATAGAGTCAAAGTTTTGTTTTTTTCCAGTAGTCATGTATGCATGGGAAGGTTGGACCATAAAGAAGGCTGAGCACTGAAGAATTGACACTTGAATTGACACTTTTGAACTATGGTGCTGGAAAAGACTCTTGAGAGTCCTTTGGATAGCAAGGAGATCAAATGAGTCATTCCTAAAAGAAATCAACCCTGAATTTTCTTTAAAAGAACTGATGCTGAAGCTGAAGGTCCAATACTTTGGCAACCTGATATGAAGAGCTGACTCACTGGAAAAGACCCTGTTGCTGGGAAAGACTGAGGACAGGAGGAGATGTGGGCAACAGAGGATGAGATGGTTGGATGGCATCATCGACTCAATGGACAAGTGTTTGAGCAAACTCTGGGAGATAGTGAAGGAGAGGGAATGCTGGTGTGCTGCAGTCCATAGGGTCGCAAAGAGTCGGAAACAACTAAGACTGAACAGCAACAACTGTTTTCTAATATTGTAACAGGGCATTTGTAACTGAACTATGTAGAACACAGACATTAATGTCTCCATGGTAACAACAAAATAATCAGTGAGTTCCTAGGCCCATGGTTTCCCTTCTCCAGAAGATCTTTCCAACCCAGGGATCCAACCCAGGTCTCTTGCACTGCAGGTGGATTCTTTACCAGCTGAGCCATCAGGGAAGCCCAAGAATACTGGAGTGGATAGCCTATCCCTTATCCAGCAGATCTTCCTGACCCAGGAATCCAACCAGAGTCTCCTGCATTGCAGGTGGGTTCTTTGGCAGCTGAGTTACCAGGGAAGCCTCTTCAAAAGTCTATTTATCAATAAACAAGTTGAGACCTCTGAATAGCAATCTCTTCAATTCTGAGACCCAGTAATTAGAATTCACTTAGTACCATTTTAAATGAGGAGGTAAAACAGAAAGAGAGCTGATTTTCCTTCCCCTGATGCAGTTTGAATTAAAAAAAAAAAGTATATCAAAATGGCTTACCTTTGATACCCATACCATTAATTCAACTCCCTGAAACTTATATTTATAGAAGGTCTCTATAATCAGTTCATGTTTATTCTCCACACGTGAAAACATATATTCCATGACTGTCACCACATTCAGAGAAATATAGTATTAGTTTAAAAGTATTAATATACATTCATTGATTGCATACTTTCACAGTGACTTATATTTTAAAGAGATGCTTTTTGTAGCTCAGGAGTCTGTCTCTTTGCTCTTTCTAAAAAACAGTAACACATTACAGGACTTCCCCGGTGGCTCAGATGGAAAAGAATCTGCCTGCAATTTAGAAGACTCAGATTCAGTCTCTAGATGAAGACGACCCCCAAGAGAAGGGAATGGCAACCCACTACAGTATTCTTGCCTGGACAATCCCATGGACAGAGAAGCCTGCTGGACTACAGTCCATGGGATTACAAAGAGTCATACATGACTCAGCAACTAATATACACACACATGCACACAGAACACATTAAGTGCCCAGTAGATGTAAGTCAATATACCAGATATTGCAGTAATCACTCAGATGACCAAGACATGAATTTATGCCAGTAGGAATTTTTGAAATTTATAGGAGGATTGCTAATATAACTATTGGAATAAAATAGGTTGGTTTGAGAACATTCTTTATTAAGTTATGCCCTGTTAATAATTATAATAGAAATGGATTGCTATGTACATCTTTTTCACCTCCTATAGACATTTTAGTGTGACTGGCCTAATTATATGCTATTCATCCATGTATTTAGTTCTCATATGCTAATTAGGGAAAAACAGACTTGAGAAGATTAGTTTAAACAGGGAGAAATGAAGCATTTAAGCATTACATGCATTTGTTAACCCTTTCCAAAAAGCCCTCACTGAATCATCCTATGGCAACTTTGCTTGAAAATCCTCATGACTCAAGTAGGGGAAAATATTAGATGGGGGTTACATCTTCATCCCTGTAATTCAACACTATATAATATCTTTACTCTTCTCTATAATTCTGACAGAATGTGAAATAGGATTAAATCTTTTATCTGAGATGCTCAGAAATTAGCTTAAGTCACCAAATTCTGGCACTTTGTTAATATTAAAAGAATTAATTTGCCTAGACATATTTTCTAATGAGAAATCAGGTGGTATAAAAGAGATTGCCTATTGTCTCCCTATAGCTACTGTTTATTTTTTAAACTTTTTGCTGAATACATGGCTCCTAGGAATATAGATTATAGTTATTATACTCGTTCAAAGCTAGGGACAGTGAAAATTCCTGGGCAACTATTTTGCAGTGTGAGTAGTATGTGGTGTATGTGGCAGGTGTCCTTAATGAGAAGGTATGGTTTAGGTCAGTTCAGTCACTCAGTCCTGTCCGACTCTTTGCAACCCGAAGGACTGTAGCAGGTCAGGACTCCCTATCCATCACCAACTCCCGGGGTTTATTCAAACTCATGTCTATTGAGTCTGTGATGTCATCCAACCATCTCATCCTCTGTCATCCCCTTCTCCTCCCACCTTCAATCTTTCCCAGCATCAGGGTCTTTTCCAATGTGTCAATTCTTCGCATCAGGTGGCCAAATTATTGGAATTTCAGCTTCAGCATCAGTCCTTCCAAGGAATATTCAGGACTGATTTCCTTTACGACGGACTGGTTGGATCTCCTTGCAGTCCAAGGGATTCTCAAGAGTCTTCTCCAACACCACAGTTCAAAAACATCAATTCTTCAGTGCTCAGCTTTCTTTATAGTTCAAATGCCACATCCATACATGACCACTGGAAAAACCATTGCTTTGACTTAGATGAAACTTTGTGGGCAAAGTAATATCTCTGCTTTTTAATAAGCTGTCTAGGTTAGTCATAACTTTCCCTCTAAGGAGTAAGTGTATTTTAATTTCATGGCTACAGTCACCATTTGTAGTGATTTTGGAGCCCCCAAAAATAAAGTCAGCCATTGTTTCCACTGTTTCCCCATCTATTTTCCAAGAAGTGATGGGGCCAGATGCCATGATCTTAGTTTTCTGAATGCTGAATTTTAAGCCAACTTTTTCACTCTCTCACTTTCATCAAGAGGCTCTGTATATCTTTGCTTTCTTCCATAAGGGTGATGTCATCTGAGGTTATTGATATTTCTCCCGGCAATCTTGATTCCAGTTTGTGCTTCATCCAGCCTAGAATTTCTCATGATATTCTCTGCGTATAAGTTAAATAAGCAGGATGACAATATACAGCCTTGATGTACTCCTTTCCCAATTTGGAATGATCTGTTGTAGCATGTTCAGTTCTAACTGTTATCTCCTGACCTGCATACAGATTTCTCAAGAGGCAGGTCAGGTGGTCTGGTATTCCCATCTCTTTTAGAATTTTCTGCAGTTTGTTGTAATCCACACAGTCAAAGACTTTGGCATAGTCAATAAAACAGAAATGGATTTTTTTTTTCTGGTACTCTCTTGCTTTTTTGATGAACCAATGGATGTTGGCAACTTGATCTCTGGTCCTTCTGCCTTCCTCAATCCAGCTGTATATCTGGAAGTTCACAGTTCATGTACTGTTGAAGCCTGGCGTGGAGAGTTTTGAACATTACTTTACTTGTATGAGATGAGTACAGTTTTGTGGTAGTTTGAGCATTCTTTGTCATTGCCTTTCTTTGGGATTGGAGTGAAAACTGACCTTTTCAGTCCTGTAACCACTGCTGAGTTTACCAGATTTGCTGGCATACTGAGGGCAGCACTTTCACAGCATCATTTTTTTTTTTTAAGGATTTGAAATAGCTCAACAGGAATTCCATCACCATAGTGATGCTCCCTAAGGTCCACTTGACTTCACATTCTAGGATGTCTGCCTCTAGGTAAGTGATCATACCATCGTGATTATCTGGGTCATGAAGTTTTTTTTTATAGTTCTTCTGTGTATTCTTCTTAATCTCTTCTGCTTCTGTTAGGTCCATACAATTTCTGTCCTTTATTGTGCCCATCTTTGTATGAAATGTTCCCTTGATATCTCTATTTCTTGAAGAGATCGCTAATCTTTCCCATTATATATTGTTTCCCTCTATTTCTGTGCACTGATCCCTGAGGAAGGCTTTCTTATTTCTCTTTGATATTTAGAACCGTGCATTCAAATGGGTATATCGCTCCTTTTCTCCTTTGCCTTTAGCTTTTCTTCTTTTCACAGCTATTTGTAAGGCCTCCTCAGATAACCATTTTGCTTTTTTGCATTTCTTTTTCTTGGGAATGGTCTTAATTCCTATCTCCTGTACAGTGTTGTGAACCTCTGTCCATAGTTCTTCAGGCACTCTGTCTATCAGATCTAATTCCTTGAATCTATTTGTCAGTTCCACTGTATAATCGCAAGGGATTTGATTTAGGTCATACCTGAATAGTCTAGTGGTTTTCCCTACTTTCTTCAATTTAAGTCTGAATTTGGCAATAAGGAGTTCACGATCTGAGCCACAGTCAGGTCCTGGTCTTGTTTTTGCTGACTCGTAGAGCTTTTCCATTTTGGCTGCAAAAAATATAATCAATCTGATTTCGGTACTGACCATCTGGTGATGTCTATGTGTAGAGTCTTCTCTTGTGTTGTTGGAAGAGGGTGTTTGCTATGACCACTGTGTTCTCTCGGCAAAATGCTTTTAGCCTTTGCCCTGCTTCTTTCTGTTCCCCAATACCAAATTTGCCTCTTACTCCAGGTAATTCTTGGCTTCCTACTTTTGGATTCCAGTCCCCCATAATGAAAAGGACATATTTTGGGAGGTGTTAGTTCTAGAAGGTATAGTAGGTCTTCATAGAACCATTCAACTTCAGCTTCTTCAGCATACCTGGTCGGGGCATAGACTTGAATTATTTTGATATTGAATGGTTTGACTTGGAAATGAGCAGAGATCATTTCGTCATTTCTGAGATTGCATCCAAGTACTGCATTATGGACTCTTTTGTTGATTATCATGGCTGCTCCATTTCTTCTAAGGGATTCTTGCCCACAATAGTATATATAATGGTCATCTGAATTAAATTTACCCATTTCAGTCCATTTTAGTTCACTGATTCCTAAAATGTAGACATTCACTCTTGCAATCTTCTGTTTGCCCACTTCCAATTTGCCTTGATTCATGGACCTAACATTCCAGGTTCCTATGCAATATTGCTCTTTACAGCATTGGACTTTGCTTCTATCACCAGTCACAACCACTACTGGGTGTTGTTTTTGCTTTGGCTCCTTCTCTTATTCTTTCTGGCATTATTTCTCCATTGATCTCCAGTAGCATATTGGGCACCTACCAACCTATGGAGGTCATCTTTCAGTGTCCAATTTTTTTTTTTTTTTTTTTGGCCTTTTCATTCTGTTCATGGGGTTCTCAAAGCAAGAATACTGAAGTGGTTTGCCATTCCCTTCTTCAGTGGACCACATTTTTTCAGAACTCTCCACCATGACTTGTCTGTCTTGGGTGTGATATCTCTCCCTCAATCTTTCTTAGATGCCTGTCACAACCACTGTTGGTCTATACCTTTAAATTTCTAAGCCCAAGAGTAAAGGTTGCAGGCAAGGAATAGGAACCTGGTCGAGGACTCGTTGCAGCACCATACCAGCTTGGGACTGATTAACTTTAGTTAATCAGTGCTTTTTTTTTTGTGAGATTTTATGTGTTCCTTCAAGTTATGTGCTGTGCTTAGTGACTCAGTTGTGTCAAACTCTTTGTGACCCCATGGACTGTAGGCCTGCCAGGTTCCGTTGTCCATGAGCATTCTCCAGAGAAGAAAACTAGAGTAGGTTGCCATGCCCTCTTCCAGGGTATCTTCCCAGCCCAGGGATTGAACCCAATTCTCCCACATTGCAGGTGGAATCTTTACCAGCTGAGCCACTACATGTAATCATAAAAAATGTGGGAAGTTCAGTCATGGAAGAAGTAGAAATATGAGAAACAATCACATCAAATTATAAGAATTCTCTTTGGTTTAAAGTTACAAGTCTTCCTCTGGAGTGGGGAACATGCACATGTCATGGTGCAAGGGTTTTTGTTGTTCAGTTGATCAGCTGCATCTGATTCTTTGCAACCCCAAGGACTGTAGCATCCATGCCAGGCTTCTCTGTCCATCACTATCTCCCAGAGTTTGTTCAAACTCATGTCTACTGAGACAATGATGCCATTCAACCATCTCATCCTCTGTCACCTCCTTCTCCTCCTGCCTTTAGTCTTTCCCCATATCTGGGTCTTTTCCAATGAGCTGGCTCTTCACATCAGGCAGCCAAAGTACTGGAGCTTCAGCTTAATGCCACCTGTATACCTGTGCTCATTGACCTGAGTGATTGGTCTGAAAATGCTGAGATAATACCTATGAGTACAACAGACTGATAAAGCCTAAATGTTTACTAATGCTAAATGTTAGCTGTGGAATTTATGTTTAGTCAAGTCTGTTCTAATACCCTGCAATCCTTTAACACAGATAAAATAATCTTCATTCTATAGATAAAGCAAAGGGAAAAGTTTTGAGTTAGCTGCCAAATAATGAGACAATAAAGTAAAGTGACTGTTGCTCAGTGGTATGACTTTTTCATAGTCTGTGGAAATCTCCAGAACAGAATACTGGAGTGGGTAACCTTTCCCTTCTCCAGAGGATCTTCCCAACCCAGGGATCAAACCCAGGTCTCCCACATTGCAGGTGGATTTTTTACCAGCTGAGCCACAAGGGAAACTCAATGAGACCATGTGAGTAACTTAAATTCACTGAATACTCATGAAATTTCCTTCTCTAATAGCCACCACTAATGTTCGTGATATCATTAATATTTGTACCATTTACCCATGTTGTGACCACTTCAGAGTGGAAAATATTATGATCCACATTTTTTGAGAAGAGGAAACTATTCCTTAGAAAAGGTAAATTGGTGGGCTAGTTTCATAGATGCAGCTAAATATGGAGCTAGAATTCAAGGCATATAACATGATTTCACACAATATTGGAGAAGGAAATGGCAACACACTCCAGTAGTCTTGCCTGGAGAATCCCAGGGACGGAGGAGCCTGGTGGGCTGCCATCTATGAGGTTGCACAGAGTCGGACATGACTGCAGTGATGTAGCAGCAGCACACAATATTATCTTGATCCCTTCCAGATCTACTTCCCTTCTCCTCCCTCCCTTTACTTCTCATCCTATCCTCACAAATTCAGGAGGAGATATCGATGGATTAGTCTACTCTAGATAGTTTCTCTCCTCTATTTTTACAACATAGTCCAGATATTATCTGTTTTACTAAAAACAAGATAATTTTAATATTCACTCACTCTCTTATTACACATTTTCTTCAATCTTTTTCATTCTTTCATAGTGTGCAGTTGTTACCCAAGACCCTTTTGGGGTGGACTGTCCAGATTTCCTCTATCAGAATTGCCCCATCTCCTACTATAAATGTCTTTAACATCAGACTTCAATATTGTGTGTGTTAGTCACTCAGTCGTGTCCAACTCTTTGCAATCCCATGGACTGAGGCTCACCAGGCTCCTCTATCCATGTAATTCTCCAGACAAGAATACTTGAGTATGTTGTGATTCTTTTCTCCAGGGAATCATCCCAACCTAGGGATCAAACCTGGGTCTCCCCCATGGCAGTCAGATTCTTTACCATCTGAGCCACCAGGGAAGCCCCCAATATTGCTCTATCATTGTAATAATTAGCAGCTGGTTAACTCAGGTCATGGTAATAAGACTTTCTGGACATTTTAAGAAGGACTTTAACAAAACACTTCGCTGAAGCTCAAAGAAGTCAAATGCACCTGCTAACAATTTAAGTCACCATGCCTAATTATTGATGGAGCAATCATTTTTGGTTATTGGGATTTTCAGGCCCCTTCAAGTCATGCCACATCAGTATCTGTCCATGTGCCACCTACAGGACTCACCAGACATGAAAAAATATAACAGCAAATACTTCATAGGGCAAATCAAATCTGATTTTATGATTTTTTGAAATTCCAATTCAAATATGTAACAGCAATGATGATAAGACTGTGTTTTAGGTCAAGGGATAATTGTTTTGCCCAAGACATAGCCACTGAATATTTAAAAGGAGTTAATATCATGCAAAAATGGGAAACAACATTTATGACTGCAGATTATTTAATATCTAGATTTCACTGTACTTATGCTCATCAAGATGATTAATTTATTTTCCATTAGGCACTTCTTAATTTATCTGTACTAATCATAACAATAGTTCCTGCTAGTAAATAACATTTTAAAAAGGGACATTAAATTCCTTCCTGTCTAAACCAACCTAAAGGTATTATAAGTTTTAATGTCATGTCATACTTAGATCCAGCATCTTCCTCGAAACTAAAAATATTTTGCAGCGTTTGCAAAATTATTGAACATTCCTTCTGTGTAACCCGCATGCTCTAAGCAATTCAATTCTCCCTTTCTCTAGTTTATCTCTAGAAGGAATCACAAAAATGACTCTTTTTAAGTTAATTTAACAGATAATTAGTCAGATAGCATCTAATGCCAGAGAATCAAATTTACAGTGTTTAGGAGAGGAATAAAACTAATATATAAACACAAATACATAATATGAAAAAATATATATAATCATATGCTCTGAAGAATCACAAAATTCTGTAGAAATCACGAAGAAAATAAAGAAAGGCTGAGTAAATATTGAGAGCTAGCTGAGGGTAATGCTTTTTAGATAATTTTGTAAATATCACCTCACCTAAGTAGAATACATTTAAACAGAGCCATGTAAAAAGAAAAGAAGTCAGTATGTAGGAAAAAACAATTAAGCCAGACCACCACAAAGGATGGAGAAGGAAATGGCAACCCACTCCAGTACTCTTGCCTCGAAAATTCAATGGATGGAGAAGCCTGGTAGGCTACAGTCCATGAAGTCACAAATAGTCGGACGTGACTGAGTGACTTCACTTTCTTTCTTTCTATAGTTCCTTTTGGAGGAGGAAATGGCAACCCACTCCAGTGTTCTTTCCTGGAGAATCCCATGGACGGAGGGGCCTTGTGCGCTACAGTCTATGGAGTTACACAGAGTTGGACAGGACTAAGCAACTAACACACACACACACACACACACACACACACACACACCCCAAAAGGAAAATGTAAAACCCTGAGGCAGAGCCACCCTTAATATCTTTATGGAAAATCAAAGAGGCCAGAGTGGCTGGAGGAGGAATGCTGACCAGGAGGTTAAAAGATATAGCGTAGGTTCTAGGCCATTGTAGTTAAGAACACTGGCTTTGATTATGTGCACAATTAAAAGGAATTTGACAGTGCTGAACAAAGGAGGGGTAAGATTTTATTTAAATTTTTAAAAGGATCACTATGGCAACTGTGTGGAAACTAGACTATTGAGGGCAGAGGGTAGATAGGTTGGGATGCTATTTTAAAAGCCCAGGTTAGGCATTATGGTGACTAGAATTTAAAGGAAACCTGTAGCAATATCAAACAGTAGCAATATTAAAAATATTTTGAAGATAAAGCCCATGGAATTTGTTAATAGATTAATGTGATAGTTGAAAGAACAGAAACTCATGATGACATAGATTTAGTAACCAGAAAAGCAGTTTTCTCTACCAGAATTGTCCCACCCTCTGCTATAAACATTGTTAACATCAACACTGCATTATAAACATATTGCGTTTACTGAGATGAAAACCACAGAAGATGTCTATTGGGCATGAATGGGGGAAATAATTAAGTTTGGATATATTAATTTTGACCTCTCAGTGGAGATATCTAAGATCACTGGTGCATTTGAGTCCATAGTTGAGGGGGTGGAATGGGTCAGACAGAAAGATCAGCAAGTATTTGGAAATCAAACACTGATGAAACTGACACATATCAAAGGGGATATGTGATGGAGACTGAGAGAAAAAAAAAAAAAGTCAAGGATGAGGAATCAACAAGTATGCCAAAGGTTGTTAAATGTCAAAGACGGTGATGATGAAGAATTGATTATTGTGTTTCACAGTGCTTTTCTAGAGCAATTTTGCTAGAATTCTTGTAAAGAAATCTGATTGGTGTTTGTTCAAAAAGACTAGGAAAAGATAGATCACAGGGAGGAAAAATTATTTCAAAGAATACTGCAGTGAGGAACAGTAGAAGAAAAAATTTGAACAGGATATATAAAGAACAAACGTTTTAAAAAGGTAAGTATGACCACATATTTATACATTAAGGAGAATAATCTCCTAGAAAAGCAAATCAAAGAGGAAGAGATCAAAGTAAGAAGGGCTTAGAATCAGAAAACATTGTGTTCAACAAATGAAACAAACAAAAAGTGGCAGAGGGATATATGCAAATACATGTATGTTGATACATATTGTAATAAAAATGATCTGGTGAACATCCACAATCCTTAAGGGAAAACAATTCACCAGAAATATGTGTTTTGCATAGGAAAGACTACATAGCTAATAAATACAAGGAAATTTGTTACTTGAACTCTAGAGCACTTTAGTACTCTTTTCATTATTAAATACAAGAATAGAAAATTCTAATTGAAAGATAGTTAGGGAATCCTTGAAAGATGAGAGAAATATTATGCTTTTAAATTGCACAGTTAACTGGAACACATGTTGGAAACAAAGGTTTGCAGTCTTATTAACCCAAATTCAATGTAATTTAAAATAGAACTGTAGCACTCAAGTGAGCAAATGTTTGCTTTCAGAGAGTCTATTGTTACAGTTTGAAAAGTGCAATCTCTTCAAACTGATTCTGAGTCTGTTCTTACTACAGAAAAGCAATTAGGAAGCAAAGTATTAGCAAGTATCACTCAGTAAATAAATATTTACTGTCAACTTTACAGATGTGAAAAATCCCTTTTCCACATATAGTTCTAATTGAATTTAAACAGCTTCTTAAGTATTCTATTAAATCTCTGATACTCTTTGAACAACTGCAATGGTACATTATATTTTTTAAGCTTTAAAAATCATTAAATGCAATTCAGGACATTCATTATCTAAAACTAAAAATATTTAGTAAGGCTTTGTTCCAAGGTCTCTTTCAGCATTAAGACATTTCAGTGTATAATTTACAAAATATTTTTCAACACTGTGGACAGTCAAAACTTGCACACTAGTAATTTTGCTTTTCCTGCTATTAAAAAGAATTCCATATATTTTTAATGTTTTATAGTCATTGTTGAGAAATTTTCATCTGAAGACATTTTTTTTTTACTTAACCTTTTTCTAAAAAATAATTCCTGAAATACCTGGATGTAATATAAACAAATAATAAAATATAAATTCATCTTCTTTTTAGCATCTGGAATTGTGCTTTATTTTTAGTACCTTAGTTGCTGAAGAAAGAACCAGTCGAATGAATGCTTTCTTTATTGATGCCCTCAAAGTGCTTACATATGATTTAGTATATCATAAATCCAGTCTCAGGAACACAGCCCTATTAAGTACCTAGGTTTTGAGGGAAAATGTGGTTTGATGACAGAAAATACACATTATCTTCTTTAAGTAATAATAGTATTCAATATAAATGTTGAGTTCCCATTATGTAGCTACTATTTTTACTAGATCATTGTAAGTTTATCAAATTTACATTCCAATATAAGCTAAAAGCAGAGGTATTATTACCCACTTTTCAGATTTGGAATCTGAGTCTGAGAATTTAAGTAGATTATCAAGAACTTCCAGGAAGTAATTAAATGACTAAGCTAGGGTGTAAATTTTAACTGGCTCTTTTTAGAGATCCACCTGGTTACTAATAGGTGATTAGTAGATAAGGGACATCTAGAATCACAAATTTCCAGTTCTTATTGTTTGTCTAGTATATACAACTTAAATAAATCTTCTGATTTATCATCTTACATGGAATACTTAGCAGTTCCCCCAAAAAGTTGGTTTGGGTTTTCCCATAAGATTTAATGGATAAAACCAAATGAACTTTTTGGTCAACCCAATAAATAACAGCATGCTTATATATTTATTTTTCTAAATATAGTCAGTAAGTTGTATATATTTAGTTTTTTCTTTCACCAGGTCCTTTTAAATACAAGATGGACATCAACAGAAAAAAATCTCAAAGTTGATTTTAAAATAAAACATTACCTGCAATATCTGCACTCTTAAAGCAAGGTATTTATATTACTTTAAAGACAATACACATCAGATAGTTTATTTAGTAATGAAGTGTGAAGTTCTCAAAGCATTTTTGAAATTGGTATTATTTCGCTGTAGCTACCTTATAAGCTGATAATCATTAAGTACATTATTCACTAAATGGCAAATACGGTACTGTGACAGGAAATAAAATGATACATGTAGATAAAAAAGCAGTCACAACATAAGAGTGGAGAGAAGGATTCCTAAGAGCATGTTGGAATTAAGAGTATCCTAGAGCTAATGACCATTAGTTGCCCCCAGGTCTCGAATAAGACAATAAGGAAATAGGACCCTCTTAGAACCACCAAAAGCTTTACAAAAAAACAAATGATTCAAACCAGAGAAATGCTAAACACAGCAAGTTTTAGAATAAGTGATGGATGCTAAAAGTAACACCGTATTGCCTGTTGATCTAAGAAGGATCTCCTTTGAGAAGACATGTTATAATCATACTAATGGATCTCAGTGGATGTTAAACAATCACCTGTAAACCATGGCTGAAACTTAATTCAAGAAAGAAGGGACATGTTATCACCCTTGACATTGTGATAGGAAAGCTCTGGTTTGCCAGTTTACTAAAAGCAAGCAGGAAAGAGAGCAAAGCTGGACAGAAAGCCAGGAGGCCTGACATGCTCAGACTACAGGACATCAAGAGAAAAGTACTTCTGAGAATAAGAAAAATAAATTTCATTTCATTAAAATTATGGTTGAAAGTATAACAGGAAACACCAGAAAAATAAAGACAATGAGTAAAACTGAAATGGAGGAAAAGTGAGTGTGGCACGGGAGTCAAATCCTCCCCTATCAAAACAGGAAGTGGATAAATAGTAAGTTGATCAATCAAAAATAGAAGCATATTACTGAATATTTACAGACATGAAGGTTACTAATCCTCAACCCTCAAAATATAGAACATTTTGTTCTCTCATAGAAGTTTTGTCTCTGGGTAAATTGGGGCTTAGATACTTTTCCATATAAGGGCTACTATTGTATTTTGTCTTTGACATGTATTATTTTGATTTCTTAAAATCTTAAATGGTTATTTTGTTGCCTAGCGCTCTTTGGTGTCATCATGCTAAAGCCAGACAGCTGTGATAGTCACAGCCACTATCACTTGAAGAACACAGATGCCACACACGTACACGCACGCACGCACACACACACACACACACACACACACACACACTGGCAGATTATTAGTGGCAGTTTCTCCCAACTGTACCCATGCCCTGGGTTTCTGAGCAGACTGCTGTAATCATCCTCTTTTAGGAGAGGATAAGAGATTAGTGGTTTACAACTGTTTTAGTTCACATTTTAGTTTTGAAAAGTAAATGGGTATCTTTAGTGGTTTAAATGAATCGTTAAACACACATTTATGTATTTTATGAACTAAATACCTTCTAATCCAAAATATTTCTTAATTCTAACAGAGAATTACATATTTTGCACAGATGTAAAATAATTTGAGCAGCTTCAGATTATTATATTTTTCTCCTAAGGTCAATAAAAAGCTTAGTACTTAGCCATAGTCAGCTCAAGTCCACTATAATGACAGTCCCCTAGTAACCAAAATAACACAAAATAATTACAGATTCTAGCCAAGACAGTCTTATTTTTAACCTATGAATGTCAAGACATAAACTGGCTTTTAGCTCTTTGGAAACCATGCCTTTACTTTTCTGTTTTTGGTAGAAGAATCACTAGAAAGGCTTTTGCTCTCTAGAGATCACTGACTTGCAATTTATAGTGATCTATATAATTCTTGGGTAGCTCACCTGGTAAAAAAAAATTGCTGCAATGGGGGGTACCTGGGTTTGAGCCCTAGTTTGGGATGATCCCCTGGAAGAGGGCATGGCAACCCACTCCAGTATTCTTGCCTAGAAAATCTCAATTGACAGAAGAGCCTGGTGGGCTCCACTCCACAGGGTTGCAATGAGTCAGACACATCCGACTAAGTACACAGATAATTTTAAAAGATCTTGGGCCAGAAAAAGGTAAAAGAGTTTTGTAACAAAAATGTACTGTGACTTTACCATACTTGATCATCTAGAAAAGATATGATATGATCAAAATATGTTACATGTCTTCAACTAATTGTGGCAAGTGTTTTTGCATTTCATCAAAGGACAATAAAAACCCTTTTCTAAAACAATAGTAAATAAAATTGCTTTTCCTATTCAGGGGCTTAAGGCATAACTAAGTCTTTTAATAACAAGGGTTGTATGGTATGCTGAAACTTCCAGATCTATAATATCTATGCATTTTTACTAATTTTTCTACAATCATGTTAAAGAACATACTGGTATGTGGATGTTCTTCAGTGTACTGTGATGGCATCAGAGTCTGTTTATGTGATATTTCTTTTAAATATATTTCTGCCACTGTAATATTTTCAAAGATTTTTCTAGATGATTGTATACTTCTTGAGTTATGACTATACATTTCACTCAAGCGCAGGGGGGAAGCATAAGTCAACAGGCTGGAGAGAGAGTTCAGATATTGGTTGGCGTCTCATGGCTTCAAATCAGCTCTAATTTTAGACTTTTGTTAAGGGGGCCATTAACAATAGAAAGATGTCTGTCCACTGTACACATAAATACTAGTTCCCCAGGTCAAGATGGATTAAATTGGTAGGTAACTATCCAATAGGTCACACACAAGTTTCTGAAAGGTTGAGAGAGAGAGCTAAACAGGTTTGCCTTTGGAACAGTGACTAAAGTCTGTTTTCAAGTCATAGATTCAATCTATGGCTTGAAAAGTGAAGGTATATTTGACTGACTTGACTCTATAATACTAGAAAAGCAGTATCTCAAGATGGCAGTGCAAAATGAGACACAAAGTGTCCATCTGGGGGCTAAATAATGTTACTTCTACAATTCAATCTCAACTTGAGCCCTACACTGTAGGTTTCAATGCTGGGGGGATTCAGATTTCAAAGGACAAGAATATAAGTAGAAATTGGTTTGAGTGCAGCCAAGAGCCATCTTGTAGTTCCATATGTAGTAAACCTCATTTATGTTAGACAAAAGATGCTTAAATAACAACAATAGCACTCTGGTTACCTGCACTCATATATTAGGGGATATACTTGTTTCTTTAATTCCAGAACCTTCATAAAATTCATTCTTCAGGTGATTAGGAAGAGGTTTCTGCTGCTGCTGCTGCTGCTAAGTTGCTTCAGTCATGTCTGACTCTGTGCGACCCCATAGATGGCAGCCTACCAGGCTCCCCCATCCCTGGGATTCTCCAGGCAAGAACACTGGGGTGGGTTGCCATTTCCTTCTCCAAGGAAGGTGTTATTAATATTCAAATCCTAGAAAAAGCTATCGAGATCTCATAAAGTTAATATCTCTTGCCTGATGATTCAGATGATAAATCAATAGTGTCTCTTACTAAACATGTTACTTAGGTATAATATTTACAAAGGAGAGAGAAGGGAAAAAAAAGTCTTCCATTATCTACAAGAAATTCTAGGTTGAATACCTTTAAAGAACAGGATGGAGAACAGAATGATTTTTAAGATAAACGTTAACTAATATACAGCATTGTGTTGGGGGGGAGGAAGCTATGTATATATAATTAATGAAAAGATTTAACAATAACACGTGACATTTCATCTACAAGAAGAATGGATTACATAGAGCTTCTAAACCTCAACATCTGGAGAAGGCAATGGCACCCCACTCCAGTACTCTTGCCTGGAAAATCCCATGGACGGAGGAGCCTGGTAGGCTGTAGTCCATGGGGTCGCTAAGAGTCGGACACGACTGAGCGGCTTCACTTTCACTTTTCACTTTCATGCATTGGAGAAGGAAATGGTAACCCACTCCAGTGTTCTTGCCTTGAGCATCCCAGGGATGGGGGAGCCTAGTGGGCTGCCGTCTATGAGGTCGAACAGAGTCGGACATGACTGAAGTAACTTAGAGTACAGTTACAGTAAACCTCAACATTACAGTCTCCCATTAAGTTTCTAAGAAAAAACTGGGGGAAAAGCATAAGGTGATTTGGCCAATCAGAAAAGGATTCAAGCCTATTTGAAGATTCTCAAACTGCTATTTTAGTTTCTGAAACATTTTTAAATTGGGAAAAATTATGTCTTTCTCATCGATCATTCCTCACACTTCTTTTCAGTTTCCTTCCTCTCTCACACTTTTTTTTTTTTTCATAATTTCTTGGTGAGTTGATTCAACCTGGTAGTTGAAATAGCATCTACATGGTAATCAGCCCATCACCATCCTCTCTTTCCCCAAACATCGTCCCTTGTCCCAGTCTCCTGATCTCAGTTGAGGCAAATGACATCTTTACAGTTGATCAGACTGCATATCTTGGAGTCATCTATGGTAACGTTTTCTTTTTTCATCTCACAAACACCAAAAGGAATCTCATTAGCTGTACTTCAAAATATACACAGAATCTGATAACTTCTTATTATCTCCAAAGGTACAGATATAGTCTAAACCACCATCAACTCTTACCAGCTCTTACTATTCTGACATGTCTTTTTGTTTCTACCCCTCACTTTCATCTCCTCTCCTTCATTTCATTCTCTCTCTCTCTTTTTTTTTTAAACTTTACAAAATTGTATTAGTTTTGCCAAATATCAAAATGAATCTGCCACAGGTACAGCAAAAGTAATGCTATTAGAAAAAGTTGAACCTTTTCAATACATACTCAAAATCCTGGATCATTTCAGTCTTAGTTTTGTCCCTTCTGTATGAAAGGGACATGTCATGTCATTCAACTCTTTATCTCTTTATTCAAACATCACCTACTGTGCCATCCACATTTAAATTCAGGGAAAAAAAAATCTCCCAACTATCTGGATTCTTGTTACCCAAATCTATCTTTTATAACACTTATCATATTCCAATACATGGTTTGCATTCTATGTTCTGGCATCCAAATACCCTTGCATAATTAATTCTCCTAACTCTTTTTTTTAAGATAAATTTATTTATTTTAATTGGAGGCTAATTACTTTACAATATTGTATTGGTTTGGCCATATATCAACATTAATCCGCCTTGGGTGTACACATATTCCCCATTCTGAATCCCCCTCCCACCTCCCTCCCTATACTATCCCTCTGGGTCATCCCAGTGCACCAGCCCCAAGCATCCTGAATCATGTATCGAACCTGGATTGGTGATTTGTTTCACATATGATATCATACATGTTTCAGTGCTATTCTCCCAAATCATCTCACCCTCTCCCTCTCCCACAGAGTCCAAAAGACTGTTCTATACATCTGTGTCTCTTTTGCTGTCTCGCATACAGGGTTATCGTTACCATCTTTCTAAATTCCATATATATGCGTTAGTATACTGTATTGGTGTTTTTCTTTCTGGCTTACTTCACTCTGTATAATAGGCTCCAGTCTCATCCACCTCATTAGAACTGATTCAAATGTATTCTTTTTTATGGTTGAGTAATACTCCATTGTGTATATGCACCACAGCTTTCTTATCCATTTGTCTGCTGATGGACATCTAGGTTGTTTCCATGTCCTGGCTATTATAAACAGTGCTGCGATGAACATTGGGGTACACGTGTATCTTTCAATTCTGGTTCTCTTGGTGTGTATGCCCAGAAGTGGGATTTCTGGGTCGTATGGCAGTTCTATTTCCAGTTTTTAAAGGAATCTCCACACTGTTCTCCATAGTGGCTGTACTAGTTTGCATTCCCGCCAACAGTGTAAGACGGTTCCCTTTTCTCCACACCCTCTCCAGAACTTATTGCCTGTAGACTTTTGGATAGCAGCCATTCTGACTGGAGTGAAATGGTACCTAATTGTGGTTATGATTTGCATTTCTCTGATAATGAGTGATGTTGAGCATCTTTTCATGTGTTTGTTAGCCATCTGTATGTCTTCTTTGGAGAAATGTCTGTTTAGTTTTTTGGCCCATTTTTTGATTGGATCATTTATTTTTCTGGAATTGAGCTGCAGGTGTTGCTTGTATATTTTTGAGATTAATTCTTTGTCAGTTGCTTCATTTGCTATTATTTTCTCCCATTCTGAGGGCTGTCTTTTCACCTTGCTTATAGTTTGCTTTGTTGTGCAGAAACTTTTAATTTTAATTAGGTCCCATTTGTTTATTTTTGCTTTTATTTCCAATATTCTGGGAGGTGGGTCATAGAGGAGGATCCTGCTGTGATTTATGTCAGAGAGTGTTTTGCCTATTTTCTCCTCTAGGAGTTTTATTGTTTCTGGTCTTACATTTAGGTCTTTAATCCATTTTGAGTTTATTTTTGTGTATGGTGTTAGAAAGTGTTCTAGTTTCATTCTTTTACAAGTGGTTGACCAGTTTTCCCAGCACCACTTGTTAAAGAGATTGTCTTTTCTCCATTGTATATTCTTGCCTCCTTTGTCAAAGATAAGGTGTCCATAGGTGCATGGATTTATCTCTGGGCTTTCTATTTTGTTCCATTGATCTATATTTCTGTCTTTGTGCTAGCACCATACTGTTTTGATGACTGTGGCTTTGTAGTAGAGCCTAAAGTCAGGCAGGTTGATTCCTCAGTTTTTTGTATTTCCATACAAATTGTGAAATTATTTGTTCTAGCTCTTTGAAAAATATTGTTGCTAGCTTGATAGGGATTGCATTGAATCTACAGATTGCTTTGGGTAGTATACTCATTTTTACTATATTGATTCTTTCGATCCATGAACACAGTATGTTGCTCCATCTATTAGTGCCCTCTTTGATTCCTTTCACCAGTGTTTTATAGTTTTCTATATATAGGTCTTTTGTTTCTTTAGGTAGATATATTCCTAAGTATTTTATTCTTTTCATTGCAATGGTGAATGGAATTGTTTCCTTAATTTCTCTTTCTATTCTTCAATATCCACAAATCAATGTAATACACCACATTAACAATTTGAAAAATAAAAGCATATGATTATCTCAACGGATTCAGAGAAAGCCTTTGACAAAATTTGACATCCATTTATGATAAAAACTCTCCAGAAAGCAGGAATAGAAGGAACATACCTCAACATAATAAAAGCTATATATGACAAACCCACAGCAAACATTATCCTCAATGGTGAAAAATTGAAAGCATTTCCCCTAAAGTCAGGAACAAGACAAGGGTGCCCACTTTCACCACTACTATTCAACATAGTTTTGGAAGTTTTGGCTACAGCAATCAGAGCAGAAAAGAAATAAAAGGAATCCAAACTGAAAAAGAAGAAGTAAAACTCTCACTGTTTGCAGATGACATGATCCTCTACATAGAACACCCTAAAGATTCCACCAGAAAATTACTAGAGCTAATCAATGAATACAGTAAAGTTGCAGGATAGAAAATCAACACACAGAAATCCCTTGCATTCTTTCTCCTAACTCTTGAAGCTTGCACTGTCAATAGTGCTCTAAAGACTTCCTCTTCAGGAACTGTCTCTAGCTAAAGAAAATAGTCTTGCCCAAGATCATTATTTCTCCCAGGAGGCAACCCACATTCCAAGGTTGGTTATGAATAGAGGGAGATAATAAAAGCTTTGACACTTCCCTCAATGTTAATTCCATACTGCAATTCAACTACTCCTTTGTCCAATCCTACCCCTTCCTTCCTCCACAGGTGCTGATCCCAAGGGAACAACTAAATAAATTTCTACAGATGATTTTTTTTTTATATTAGGGCCTATTCACCAGAGAACTGAAACTAACATATTTACTATATAATTCATGTGTCTAATATGCTTAATGTTTATGCATTGTGTGTGCATGCAGGCTAGGTTGTTTCAGTTGTATCCAACATTTTGGGACCCTATAAACTGTTGCCCACCAGGCACCTCTATACATGGGATTCTCCAGGCAAGAATATAGAGGGGGTTGCTATGCCTTACTCCAGGGGATCTTCCTGACCCAGAGATTGAAGCTGCATCTCTTATATCTACTGCATTGGAAGGTGGTTCTTTACCACTAGCACCATCTGAGAAGCCCTGTTTATGCATCATCATCCCCCAAAAATATGCTCCCTAAGGACAAGATGTTACACTCCCAAATATCAGAGAAAATAGTAAGTAGATGCTCAATCAACAGCTATCAATATGAGTTTAATGAAAGTGCTCAAAATATGAGCTGATTTGAAGAGTGAACAAATCTGCCACAAGGATGAAAGGATACAAGTGTTCAAAACAGAATGGCTTGTATATAGCATTTACTGAATATTCACGTCTTTTTGCAATCTCATTTGTTTGTGTTCAAAATATAAGGATCAGTAGTATGGGCAGGCAGGTCTCAAACTTGATTATTTGGGTGCAAGGATACTTCATTTCCTTGTAAAGAACTTTTGCATTAGGAGTGTGTATATTTACATGTTAGAGTCTCTTTGCCACTTGAAGATATTTTTCTTCTACTTTATATCTCTCCTTTCTCATATAGATCTTGCTGCTCTCATAGCTTCTTTACCCACTAACTCAGGTACATTCACAGCTTGAGTGGTTCATTTCCTTTATGATCTACCTCTGTACACATGCATGTGCATCCGCTGCTTCAGTCGTGTCGGACTCTTTGCAACTCTATGAACTGTACCTGCCAAGCTCCTCTGTCCATGTGATTCTCCAGGCAAGAATACTGGAGTGGGTTTCCAAACCCTCCTCCAGCAGATCTTCCCAACCCAGGGATTGAATCTGCATCTCTTATGTCTCCTGCATTGGCTGGTGGGTTCTTTACCACTAGTGCCACCTGACAAAGGGCACACATTCATACTTTCAGATATAGAATTCACTATAACCAGATCATCTCCTAATTTCCCAATTACTTAGGCTTTTTGAGAAAAAAAGAGGAGAGTGAAAAAGTTGGCTTAAAGCTCAACATTCAGAAAACTAAGATCATGGCATCTGGTGCCATCACTTCGTGGCAAATAGATGGGGAAACAGGGGAAACAGTGGAAACAGTGTCAGACTTTTATCTTTTGGGGCTCCAAAATCACTGCAGATGGTGATTGCAGCCATGGAATTAAAAGACGCTTACTCCTTGGAAGGAAAGTTATGACCAACCAAGATAGCATATTCAAAAGCAGAGACATTAATTTGCCAACAAAAGTCTGTCTAGTCAAGGCTACGGTTTTTCCAATAGTCATGTATGGATGTGAGAGTTGGACTGTGAAGAAAGCTGAGTGCTGAAGAATTGATGCTTTTGAACTGTGGTGTTGGAGAAGACTCTTGAGAGTCCCTTGGACTGCAAGGAGATCCAACCAGTCCATTCTCAAGGAGATCAGTCCTGGGATTTCTTTGGAAGGAATGATGCTAAAGCTGAAACTCCAATACTTTGGCCACCTCATGCGAAGATCTGACTCATTGGAAAAGACTCTGATGCTGGGAGGGATTGGGGGCAGGAGGAGAAGGGGATGACAGAGGATGAGATGGCTGGATGGTATCACTGACTCTATGGACCTGAGTCTGAGTGAACTCCGGGAGTTGGTGATGGACAGGGAGGCCTGGCGTGCTGCAGTTCATGGGGTCACAAAGAGTCGGACAAGACTGAGCGACTGAACTGAATATTCATTTCTAGCTTTTTTTATATTTTATCAAGCATTTTATGGATTGATTGCTTTGAGTCAGGTGCTTAACTGAATCCAATCAACTGAAGTCAAATGGGGCAAGGTCAGTTTACAAATTTGACTATCTAAGGCTATTTACGAGGTCAGAGCTTTGGAAAACGGAGGGTCCCTACAAAGAGATAGCAAGTATAGCAGTTTGGCAAGTAAAATGTATAATAACACCTTTGTTTCAAAAGACTCTCCAGTGCAACACCATCATCTATATTCTTTGAAAGACAACCAACACAGGAAATATTCTGCTTTACTTTAGTTTATTTTTCCCTGTAACTTAACAAAACTGTGATTTTATTTGACATAGTCAACTACTCTACAATGAATGAGGGAATAATCATTTTAGGCACATGTAAGACCCATTTTTGACTCATCAATGAGAAATATAAAATCCCTCTTGGGATGAGTTCAAAGTTATTGGCAGGTAAACTCAAACACAAAACATTCTTCACTTATAAAATATCCTCATGTTCAAGTTTGGCAGCCACATAGACTAAGTTTAAATTCTCAAATGCTGAATTCCAAAAACATCTATTCTTTTAGTCGGTTTTTTTTATTGTGGGGTCAGCTTATATGAGTGTCAGCCAAATAGAGTGCATGTCTAGAAAAGATCTTTTTTTTTTTTTTTTTTTTTTGTCAATAGGCCAGTGAGATGAGTTCTGCAGAGATGCTTGGAAACTTTCCATAGCAAGAAAGTATATGTTATATTTTAGTGTAAGTATTTGTAATATGCACCCATGCTCAGAGAGTCAAGCTAAATGTACACTTATAAAATAAGTAAATAAAATAACCCAATGCATGACTTTCAGAAAGCACATTGTTTTTTAAGCTAATGCTCTTTCAGAGATGTAGTTCTTATGACTGAAGGAAATGAAGCGAGTGAACTTAGAGAATAATGTAGAGCATCCCTTATTGAGATAACATTTTAGATTCTTGTTTTGTTTAAAGAATCAGTTAGTATTGAATTGACATTTAGACTTTTATTTTTATCACCTGACCTGATATATAGAAGGTTCTTTATAATAATGACAGGAATGTTTAAGTGCCTACTTCTGAGATCCTTATGAGCAAGATCCACTGTTGTCTGGAAGAAAGGAACAGTTTCATTTTATTACTAAATTTAGATTCCAACAGCTTCCTATATGGTCTAAATTCACAAATGTGCAATTTCACATACAAGAATGCGTGAGGTGTTTCTTAAAAAATAAATATTCTTTGGTCTTGATATAAGTTTTCACTTTATTATTGATGGTTTTGTTTTGATCCCCATTCACTTTGTCTGAAGCAAATGTAGTAACAGATTCTAAGCACATACAAGTATTCTATAGTCCTCTTTTGAAGGAAGTGAAGAAAAGAGTATTCTCCACCCAGAACTTTTGAGACAGATCAGGAACATAAAGGGAGTAACTGAGTTCCATATTCTCAAACAATAAGGCAGTGGATACCACTGGCTTCCTTGTTTCCTTGCATAGACCAAAGATGTCATCATGACAACCCCTGACTAAACTGTCAACTTCTTGAGAACAAAGACTCAACTTGTCTTGTTAATTTCTGCATCCCCAACTTTTAGCATAGTGCTCAGACAATAAAAACAAAAGAAACACTGGTTGAACATGTGGATTAAATTATAATTTACAGCTGTATCCTTTATCAATTCCTATCATGAACATTGGGCCCACATAGAACATTAAGAATTTAAAAGATTTATCATGATCTCTGGAAAGATCCTAAAATTTTTTCTTCTGTATACTTTTTGCATTGTTTATTAGGAATAATTCATGTAAACATTCTATAATTTAGACATATTTCTTTGTCCAAACTATTAATTCATGTAAGAATCAATATATACTCTCTTTATAAGCTTAGTAATTTACTCACTCACTGAGAATTCATCTAACGAATATCTTTACTAAATTAACACAACTTTTGTTTATAAGCTCTGAGCCAGATATTGTTCTGAGGCACTGAGGTTCAGTTCAGTTCAGTCGCTCAGTCATGTCCGACTCTTTGTGACCCCATGAACTGCAGCACTCCCTGTCCATCATCAATTCCTGGAGTTTACTCAAACTCATGTACATTGAGTCAGCGATGCCATCCAGCCATCTCAACCTTCTCCTGCCTTCAATCTCTCCCAACATCAGGGACTTTTCCAATGGGTCAGTTCTTCACATGAGGTGGCCAAAGTACTGGAGTTTCAGCTTTAGCATCAGTCCTTCCAATGAATATTCAGGACTAATTTCCTTGAAAATGGACTGGTTGAATCTCCTTGCAGTCCAAGGGACTCTCAAGAGTCTTCTCCAACACCACAGTTCAAAAGCATCAATTCTTCAGCACTCAGCTTTCTTCACAGTCCAACTCTCACATCCATACATGACTACTGGAAAAACCATAGCCTTGACTAGATGGACCTTTGTTGGCAAAGTAATGTCTCTGCTTTTGAATATGCTACCTTGGTTGGTCATAACTTTCCTTCCAAGGAGTAAGTGTCTTTTAATTTCATGGCTGCAATCACCATCTGCCTTGATATAACATTATTCATATTAACTGTAATATTTTTAAAAATTATAAAATTTGCATGAACGAAATATGAACTCAGTATAGCAAGTAATGCATTATTTAGCAAAATGCATTAGTTTTGAAGCAAAAAAGAAGGGATGTTACTTTAAAAATGAAATTATCCTTTTTAAAATAAGGTAAAAAATACTTTGGCTGTCTACTTAAACTTATATCATTTAATAGGGAGTTATATTCTACTCGGTGTTCATTTCTGTATAAATGAAAATAATTCAAATATTATTTGCATAATGTTTAAAAATATTAAAAATAGTTCTAAAATAAAATACTACAAAGCCTAGGGATATAATGTATTTGGATCAGTTTGAATTTGATAATAATTTTCTCATTAAATGAAATTAAATATTTTGTGGATGAGAACATCCTGTGAAGATTTACATGTATATCTCCCTCAGTACCATGCCTTAGACAGCACTGAAGTAGTCCTATAATGAATTGCTAAAGTAAAATAACTTTAGCAAAATTAACATAATATCAAAAGTCTGATGAAAATATACAAATAGAACCCAAAGCCCGAGCACAAAAATACATAAAGGAAACATTTATAGAACTGAAGGGAGAAATAGAAAATACAACAATAGTAGGAGACTTCAGTGCTTCACTTTAAATAATGGATATATCATCCAAATAGAAATTCAATAATAAAATATGGAACTGACACATTTAAACAGATAGACTTTATGAATATTTACAGAACATTCCAACCAATAGCAGCAGAATACACATTCTTCACAAGAACCCATGGAACATTCATCAGGGAAGATCATATGTTAGATTGCAAAGCAAGTCTTAGCAAATTTAAGAAGAAGGAAATCACATCAAGCATCTTTTCCAATCACAACGGTATCAAATTAGAAATGAATCACAGGGAGAGAATGGAAATATCACACACTCATGGAGATTAAACAACATGCTATTGAGCAACCAATTTTTTTAAATAAAATAGACAAACTTTTAACTACGGTAACCAAGAAAAAAAGGAAATTTCAAGTAATCAAAAATACAAATGAAAGAAGAGAACTTGATACCATACAAATACAAAGAATGAATCAAAAGATACTACTATGAAAAATCATATAGTAGCAAACTGGACAACCTTGAAGAAACTGATAAATTTTTAGAAACATACAACCTACCAAGACTGAGTCATAAAAAACTGAAAATCTAAACACATACATTACTAGTAAGAGTACTGAATCAGTTATCAAAAACAAACAAAAAAAAAAAGTATTTTACAAGCAAATAAACAAAACACTGGGTCCAGATGGCTTCATTGGTGAATTCTAACGCACATTTAAAGAAAAATTAATACCAACACTTCTGAAATTCTTCCAAAAAATAGAAGAGTCAAGAACTCTTCCAAAATCATTTTATAAAGCCAGTATTACCCTAAAACCAAAACTAGTCAAGGGCACTAAAAAGAAAATAAAATTACAGGCCAATATGTCTGATGAACATAGGCACAAAAATCCTCAACAAAACATTAGCACTCCAAATTCAACAGTACATTAAAAGGATTATGCATCATGATCAAGTGGAATTTACTTCAAGGATGCAAGGCTGTTTCAACATCTGCAAGATTAATTTGATATACCATGCTAACAGAATGAAAGATAAATTCATATGATCACCATATGCAGAAAAAGCATTTGATAAAATTCAATATAATTTTGTGATAAAAAAATCTCTCAACCAATTTAATAAACATAGAATGTACCTCAGCATAATAAAGGCGATGTATAATTATCTCACAGCACAGATTTACAGATTTGAATGTTCCTACCACAAGTAAGAAATGCGATGGATGGCTATGATTCAGGTGTTAGATAAATCTCTGGGGCAATCATTTGTCATACATTCATTGATCAAATCAACACTTTGCACAATTAAACTTACATAATGTTATGTCAATATATTTCAATAAAGCTAGAAAACAGTAAATACTGATAATATGAAAATAATTTTTACAAATAAAATATTAATTTAAAAAACAATGTAACTACCTTTAACTAAGAATCATAAAATGTGTATTGATATTGACAAAAGCATCAGAGCAATAATTCTACCATTGACAGATAGTGGTGTTGACTGCATGTTTATCTTCATTTTAGATTTATGAGTAATGATATTTAAAGACAGGTTTTCTTAAGTGAACTTATGCAAAAAATTAGATGTACATTCAAGAAAATACTTGGAAATAAATTTGCCAAGCATTACCATTCTAGTAAGAATGAAGAGATTACTTTCTCTTGTGTTGATAAGAAAGAAAAGTGCAGTCACTCAGTCGTGTCTGACTCTTTACGACCCCGTGGACTGTAGCCCACCAGGCTCCTCTGTTCATGGGATTTTCCAGGCAAGAATAGTGGAGTAGGTAGTCATTTTTTTCTCCAGGGGATCTTCCTGACCCAGGGATAGAACCTGGGTCTCCCACAATGCAGGCAGACTCTTTACCGTCTGAACTACCAGGGAAGCCTGTATTAATAAATTTGTTAAAAAGAATATGTAGCAAATTTGGCCTTATATTTGAGGCCAAAAATGAGAATATTAGCAAAATATATAACCACAGAATTAAAATTCTGAAGTGACTTATCCACATTCATCTTATAAAAAATGGTAAATTAACTATAGTGTTGCTTTAGTAAGTACTCATCTGACTGCTAAACAAAATCTTCCCTTAAAAACCAGTGCACCACTTATTCTTTGCTTTTATAGTGTGGTGCGAACAACAGAAAATTCTACATCTGAGAGATCATTTCATGATTTAGATCTTTATGTGGTCTGGAAACTGGGAGAGTTATCAGCATTTTCATGGCACTCAATGCATGCCAAGCACTGTTCTGAATCCACTGTTGTCCTTCATTCACTAAGTTGTGTTCAATTGTGACCCCATAGACTGCAGCATTCCAGGCTTCCCTGTCCCTCACTATCACCCAGAGTTTGCTCAAGATCATGTCCATGGAATCGGTGATACTATACAACCATTTTATCCTCTGTTACCCTCTTCTCTTTATATGGTCAATCTTTCCCAGAATCAGAGTCTTTTTCAATGAGTTGGCTATTCGCATCAGGTTCAATTTTACCACAATTTTACCATCTTTGAGCTTCCCTGTTAGCTCAGAGGGTAAAGAATCTGCCTCTGAGGCAGGAGACCTGGTTCAATTCCTGAGTCAGGAAGATACCTTGGACAAGGAAATGACAACTTCCCTCCAGTATTCTCACCTGGGAAATCCCTGGTGGAGCCTGGTGGGCTACAGTCCATGGGGTCACAAAGAGCCGGACATAACTGAGCCATTTTTCAGTTTTCAGACTCCCAGTTTCACCCTAATTTTACAGTGATGAAGATGCTGTTATTTCCCCTATAAATTTGAGAATTCTGAGGCCCAGAGGGACTAAATAAACTCCCTAAAGTCATATAGGTTTCCCTGGTGGCTCAGAGGGTAAACAGCCTGCCTACAGTACGGGAGATTTGGGTTTGATCCCTGGGTCGGGAAGATCCTCTGGAGAAATAAATGGAACCCACTCAAGTATTTTTGCCTGGAAAATCCCATGGACGGAGGAGCCTGGCAGGCTATAGTTCATGGGGTCGCAAAGAGTCAGACATGACTGAGTAACTTTACTTTGCCTCATACAGCATGGAAGACATGGAGCTAGCACTTGAACCCAGAAATGAGGTTTAGGGTTGATCCTCTTAATTACTACCCCACACCAACACAGCAGCTGCCTTACAGACATCAATGAAATGGCAGAGTATTATTAACCTTTGATGTCAGTATGAGGTGTTAGTTATGAAGCTATTTTATTATATGCAATTATCAACATATGAGAAGATGTCTCTACCATCCTATTTTTAAGCTAAGGGGAGATAACTGATTTGTTCCTAGATTTAACGAAGTGGGTCTTAACTGGCATGGAAACGACTGTCAAAAGGGATTGTTTTCCTATTTGTATTCCTTAAAAACACTTATTACAAAAAAAATATCTTACACATCAAGACATTCAAAATCATTGAAATATGTTGAAATCAGACAGAATACTGAGATCAAATCCTTTAAACTATAAAATAACAGCTAAGCACATTTTGTGGAAGATAATGCACAACTGATCAAAGCTATTGTTCATTTAAATCTTATAAATTTATGTATATGTAATATAATTCACACCTTTAATCTATATTTTCAAAAATTATATTTTGGCCCCTTTGTCAACAGTTACTTGAACTATCAGTTTTTATGAGAATTTTTCCTTTATGGATTTTTCCTGAGATATCTTGAGTCAATTTATAAATATTATAGGTCAATTTTTTCATAAAATATTTATTGAATTACATCAAAAGGAAATATTACTCTGAGTACCATGATATTAAAAAAAATCCCTGCTCAACAAACACCAAAAAGAAAAAGAAACTGGAAGCCACAATATTTACCATTTTTATGTTTTTAAATTTTAGAATAACTTAAGTACTTGTCTTACTAATGATAATGAACTTTTTATGGTTTGCATATCAGAAATTAGCTGTGATATTGGCAGACTGTGAGCAGGCCTTCATGGAGTAGGAACAAATTCTTTGCAGTATCTCCATTTACTTTTTATGTTAAGTTATAGAAAACCCAAAGAACCACACCCCAAATGTGAAACATAAAGAAGAAATATTTTTGACTGAGCAAGAGTTAGTCACTCAGTTGTGTCTGGCTCTTTGCAACCCCATGGACTGTAGCCTGCCAGGCCACAGTGGGCATTGACAAATACCGCATTTTGCTGGTAAGCAATCTAACCTCAAATTTTAACAACTTGTCTAATATTTCATTTAGCTGAAAAATCATCCGGGTCATTGCTTTAGATAACTTTCCAATAATGCAAATGCATTCATTATTTGTGACTCCAAGACGCTGTTTTGGTGTCACCTTCTGGTTGTTGTCCTTGTGCAGTCACTCAGTCTTGTCCTGCTCTGTTGTTGTTCGGTGGCTCAGTTGTGTCCCACTCTTTGTGACACCATGGACTGCAGCAAACCAGGTTTCCCTGTCCTTCACTATCTCCCAGAGTTTGCTCAAAGTCATGTCCATTGAATTGGTGATAACATCCAACCATCTTATCCTCCATCATCCCCTTCTGCTGCCTTCATTTTTCCCAGCATCAGTATCTTTTTCAATCAGTCAGTTATTTGCCTCAGGTGGCCAAAGTATTGAAGCTTAGCATAAGTCTTTCCAACGAATACTCAGGGTTGATTTCCTTTAGGATTGACTGGTTTGATCTCCTTGCAGTTCAAGGGACTCTCAAGAGTCTTCTCTAGCACCACAGTTCAAAAGTATCAATTTTTCAGCACTCAGCCTTCCTTATGGTCCAATTCTCACATCCATACATGACTACTGGAAAAACCTTTGACTATTCAGACGTTTGTTGCAAAGTGATATCTCTGCTTTTTAATATGCTCTCCAGGTTTGTCATATCTTTTCTTCCAAGGATCAAGCATCTTTTAATTTCATGGTTGCAGTCACTGTCTGCAGTGATCTGGAGCCAAAGAAAATAAATTCTATGTCCAACCACTAATGTTGAAGAAGATGAATTTGAACGGATCTATGAAGAGCTACAAGACCCTCTAGAAAACACCGAGAAAAGATGTCCTTTTCATGAGAGGGGACTGGAATGCAAAAGTAGGAAGTCAAGTGATACCTGGAGCAACAGGCAAGTTTGGCCTTCAAGTAGAAAATGAATCATGGCAAAAGGTAACAGAGTTATATCAAGAGAATGCACTGGAGATAGAAAACATCCTGTTTCAACAACCCGAGAGACCATTCAATAAATGGACATCAACAGGTGGCTAGTACTGAAATCAGATTGATTATATTCATTGCGGCCAAAGATGGAGAAGCTCCATACAGTCAGCAAAAACAAGACTGGGAGCCGACTGTGGCTCAAATCATGAACTCCTTATGATTCAAAATTCAGACTTAAATTGAAGAAAGTAGGGGAAACCACTAGGCCATTCAGGTATGACCTAAATCAAATCTCTTGTGATTATGTAGTGAAGGTGACAAATAGATTCAAGGGATTAGATTTGATAGACACAGTGCCTGAAGAACTATGGATGGAAGTTTGTAACATAATACAGGAGGTGGTGATCAAAACCATCCCCCAGAAAAAGAAATGTGAAAAAAGGCAAAATGGTTGTCTGAGGAGGAATTTACAAATAGCTGAGAAAAGAAGAGAAATGAAAGGCAAAGGAGAAAAAGAAAGATATATACCCATCTGAATGCAGAGTTCCAAAGGATAGCAAGAAGAGATAAGAAAACCTTCTTAAGTAAACAGTGCAAAAAAATAGAAGAAAGCAATATAATGGCAAAGACTAGATATTTCTTTAAACAAATTCGAGATAACAATGAACTATTTCATGCAAAGACAGGCCACCCTCTAGATGAGACACTAAATTTCCCTCTCTCTAGTAGACCTAGACATTCTGCCTCCTAAATATCTTTAGTTATAAATGTATCATGTTGATGTATGGCAGAACCAATACAATCAGTTCAGTTCAGTCACTCAGTCACGTCCAACTCTTTGCGACCCCATGAATCGCAGCACGCTAGGCCTCCCTGTCCATCATCAACTCCCAGAGTTCACTCAGACTCACGTCCATTGAGTCGGTGATGCCATCCAGCCATCTCATTCTCTGTCGTCCCCTTCTCCTCCTGCCCCCAATCCCTCCCGGCATCAGAGTCTTTTCCAATGAGGCAACTCTTCGCATGAGGTGGCCAAAGTACTGGAGTTTCAGCTTCAGCATCATTCCCTCCAAAGAAATCCCAGGGCTGATCTCCTTCACAATGGACTGGTTAGGGTTAGGGTCCCTTGCAGTCCAAGGGACTCCCAAGAGTCTTCTCCAACACCACAGTTCAAGAGCATCAATTCTTCAGTGCTCAGCCTTCTTCACAGTCCAACTCTCACATCCATATATGACCACTGGAAAAACCATAGCCTTGACTAGATGGACCTTTGTTGGCAAAGTAATGTCTCTGCTTTTGAATATGCTATCTAGGTTGGTCATAACTTTCCTTCCAAGGAGTAAGTGTCTTTTAATTTCATGGCTGCAATCACCATCTGTGGTGATTTTGGAGCCCAAAAAGATGAAAGTCTGACACTGTTTCCACTGTTTCCCCATCTATTTCCCATGAAGTAATGGGACCAGATGCCATGATCTTCGTTTTCTGAATGTTGAGCTTTAAGCCAACTTTTTCACTCTTGTCTTTCACTTTCATCAAGAGGCTTTTTAGTTCCTCTTCACTTTCTGCCAATACAATATTGTAAAGTAATTAACCTCCAATTAAAATAAATAAATTTATATTTTAAAAAAATTTAAAAAAATGTATCACAGAGACTTTTGCCTTGTAAATTCCATAAGCAGTATGAAGCTGACCCTCTTAACGCTGAGTAAACGTTGTATGTACATTTGTCTGTCTCCACAAACAGATGCCCTGTTTCCCCTGGGTAGGAATGTTACTTAGCATGAAGTTTTGTGTTAAGCTCACAAATACATGGTAAGGAAAGATTGGCAATGGAGTAAAAGCATATAGTTTTAAACATGCATGTGATTTATTTGAGATAATTCCTATGTCTTCTTATAAAGTATTGTATTGTATACCCTATAAAATAATCTAGAATAACATATTTATTGTTTACCTGTGCCTTTAATGGGTTATTGTGAAAACAAGCATTATCGGCCATCACTTAAAACTTGCTTTACCATTTCAGAAAACACACTGTGCAAAAAGTGGCAGTGACAAATCATCTTTGGACTTCATAAAATAAAAACACCACGCTTGAAAGTCAGCTATTTGATTTAGAATGTAGCACAAAGTCTGATGACATTTTTTCCCATTTCATATACAGATAAACTGAAGAGCAAGAGACAAATTGACTTTATCAAGAAAAATTGGCAAATAAAATGGTTCGTCACTGCTATCTATCTTGATTCTTTTGTTTTTTGTTCTTAATCGGGGGCTGTTTTAGCAGCCAAGCTTTTATTTCTTTTGAGAACAGCATGTGTCAACAACCTCAACTTCATTTATTATAATTAAGAAGTAAATTTTATCTTTTCAGTTTCTGTATGATTTTATCTGCATGTTTACAGACATAAATTTGGCGGAGTCTTTTTTTTTTTTTTAATTATGAGTTCTATTGTTTGACTTTTCAGATACCTGTAGGCACAGCACTTAACAGAAGCCCTTGGTTTTTCTGCTGGCCAGAATGTGTACAGGCATGTGGCCTTACAATAGTCAGTTCAGTTCTGATTCTCAGCTTTCAGCATAACTGTAAAATAAAGACATTCTAATGTGTTTGGCTTAATGCATTCACTGAACTACTGTAAGAACCAGTTGGAATAACTTCTCTGAAAACATCTTAGAAATTATAAAATCTACAAACCCAAAGTCTTATAAGACATAATAGAATCCCTAACAAATATAATACAGATATTTTCTATTTGTATAACTAGTTTTATAAACTAGTCTAATTGCTATTCATTATCTTTATCACTGAGAGTAACTTTTTCTGCTTAACTGTTGTGTATTTTTTGGTCCTTGTAATTAGATTTTCCTGAGAACCTAGAAATATGGACTCCTGAGATTAGCTGTGAAACCCAGTTTATTCCTCTATATGAATCCAAGTACCTACAACATGATCCTGTCCAAACCACAGTGTCTTGCTTTGACCCTAAACAATATCAAGAAAATGACAATATATTGTCCAGGCTACCTCATAGGTTTATGACTTCTAAGTTTTTGTCAGAATATTGGGAAAACTTATCTTCTTTAATTTTTTAGTTGATTTTACATTTGTTTTTCTACTAAATTTAAACTGTTTAAAAAATGGAATCTTTGCTTGAGTATCTTTACTCATTAAAAAAATAAAATTGATAATATATATAATAAAATTATACTTGGGGATGTATCATTTGTGAGGTCTCTATTTTAGGAGTTGATGTCAAGTAGATACAATTAATTTGGTATAAAAGTTCCAACACAAAAATATTATAATTATAAATAATGTTTTATATAAATGATATGTAATAAATATATAAATTATATAAATATGTGTATAAATAAATAATATAAACTAAAATTTTACTTCCTTAAATATAAGTGCCTTGAACAGTAGTTTAGATATTTATAATTTCATTATATGAAAAAATGAATAATAGAAATTACAATATTTTAATATCTTGAGACCTTAATAGAAAGATATTTAATACCATAAAGTCTATTCTTACAGTGTTTAAAATGAATTATTTATGTTTTCAAAATATATTCAAATAGCTACATGATTCACTGGAGGCAACTTTAAAATGGAGTTGTTTTTACTGACTGCATTTTCAAAGTAGGTTTATGCATTTTATAAAATATGCAAAAATGATGATTAATGCTAGAAAACCAATATCAAAAATCTGGCCAGGACGGATCTTGTAACAAAAACTGTATCAACTGAGGATAAATTCTGAAAGTTTGAAGTACAGTATAAATTGTAATTTGCTTTTTTCCCAAGTCTGTATATATTTTTCTGACTGCCTTGAATAAGAAACACAAAAAGAAATGTTTGAAAATGCAGAGCCTTGGACTCTATGCTTTCTAAAATTCTAACAGAGTTTTGCAATAAGTGCTATTAGACCTGCCCCACCTCCCTCTCTCCTCACATTTCAATGACTACAGGGATACAGTCAATGTATCTCAATGAAATATAAGTTTAAAAGATCTAATTTTGTCTTTTTTTAAGCAATATACCCAGTGACTAAAACATGATAATATACTCTTCATACTTTACTTAAAAGCAACAGCAGTAAAATGTAAGTAAACAGATGTGACAAATGGGGAAAGAGCTATATTTGAGATGCTCAGTGAAAGTTTTCTGATCTTCCTAGAGGCAGAAAATATGATAGTGTTAACAGCCAAATATGAAAAGAAAAAAAATAACCTCTAACACTCTCAAAATAAATTTGCCTTTTAAAGAACAGGTTTTACTAATACTGGCCATCAAAAAATGGGCTTAGTTTACATGTAATTGTGCAAAATTAAGAGTGTTCCTAGTTACAGTGTAATTCAATAGTACTGTGAACATTACTTTTAATTCCTTAAAGAGAAAAGAAGCAATATGATGCCTATCTGAATTTGTAATACATGCTTTCATGCATTTTGGACTTCTCCAATTGTTATTTACTTTTCTTCTATATTTACTTGTGTACTGTATTTTGGAACTAACATTAGAAACAACACATAAAACAAATACTGTATGATTTTACTTCAAGGTGTAATTTAAAGGCAAAAATCAAGCTTATAGATAGAGAAACCAGTTTGGTGGCTGCCAGAGGTGGAGAGTGCGGGGTGGGCAAAATAAGTGAAGAGGGTCCAAAGGTACATGCTTCCAGTTACAAAATAAATTATGAGGAAGGAAAGTACAGCATGGTGACTATAGTTAATAACAATAGATTGCATACTTGAAAGTTGCCAAGGGGTTAATCTTAAAAATCCTCATCACAGGAAAAACAAACTTTGTAACTATATACCGATGAATTTTAACTATAGTTTTTGTGGTGATTTTACCAAATGTACAAATATTGAATAATTATGCTATATGTGTGTGTGCGTTAGTTGCTCAGTCATGTCCAACTCTTTGTTATCCCGTGGACTATAGTCTGCCAGGTTCCTCTGTCCATGGGATTCTCCATGCAAGAATACTGGAGTGGGTTCCCATTTCCTTCTCCAGGGGATCTTCCCAACACAGGGACTGAACAGGGTCTCTTGCATTGCAAGCAGATTCTTTACCATTTGAGCCAACAGGGAAGCTCTTATTATGCTATATACCTGAAAATAATGTTACATGGAAATACACCTCAATAACAAAATCCATAACAAAAAGGAAAATCTCAGTGTCAAAAGCAATTCTGTAACAGTATACACACTGAATAATGCATTATAAACCAACTTATCCAAAGACTTTATTGTAAGAACATGCTAATTCTAAGAGAAATATGCATCCTAATCTTAATTGTAACATTATTTAAAAGCCAAGATTTGGAAACAGGTGTTCATTGCCGGATGGATTGATAAAGGAAGTGTAGTGTATACACACAATGGAATACTATTCAGCTATATAAAGAATATAATGAGGTGGATGAAACTGGAGCCTATTATACAAAGTGAAGTAAGCCAGAAAGGAAAACACCAATGCAGTATACTAACACATATATATGGAATTTAGAAAGATGGTAACAATAACCCTGTATACAGCAAAATAGACACTGATGTATAGAACAGTCTTTTGGACTCTGTGGGAGAGGGAGAGGGTGGGATGGTTTGGGAGAATGGCATTGAAACATGTATAATATCATATCTGAAACGAGTCACCAGTCCAGGTTGGATGCACGATACTGGATGCTTGGGGCTGGTGCACTGGGACGACCCAGAGGGATGGTACGGGGAGGGAAGTGGGAGGAGGGTTCAGGATGGGGAACACGTGTATACCTGTGGCAGATTCATGTTGATATATGGCAAAACCAATACAATAAAGTTAAAAAATAAAATTAAAAAAAAATAAATTGATCTATCATCAGATTCTCTGAAAGAAAAAAAAAAAAAAAGAATAAGAGTCTTGTCCTTTGCAACATCATGAATGGACCTTAAGGGCATTACATTAAGTGAAGTAAGTCAGACAGAGAAAGACAAATGCTATGTGATTTCATTTATATGAGGAAAGTTAAAAACAAAGCAAGAAGATTGATACAGAGAACAGACTGGTGGTTTTCAGAGTGGAGAGGGAGTGTTTTGTGGAATAGAATGGGTAAAAGGGGTCAAAGGTAGAAATTTCCAGTTATAAAACAATTAAGTCATAGGATATAAAGTACAACATGGCAGTATGGTGTCCATGCTAGACAATAATACTGTACTGAATATTTAAAAATTCCTAAGAGTAAACCTTAAAACTTCTCATCACAAGGGAATATAGAAAAAAATTTATGTATGGTGACAGATTTAATGAGAATTATTATTGTGGCCATTTTGCAATAAACATTGAATCATTATGTTGTTTATCTGAAACTAACATATAGTCAATAGTCAATGGTCACTCAGTTGTATCCAACTCTTTGCGACCCCATGTACTATACAGTTCATGGAATTCTGGAATACTGGAGTGGGTAGCCTTCCCTTCTCCAGGGGATCTTCCCAAATCAAGGATCAATCCCAGGTCTCCAGCATTGCATGTGGATTCTTTACCAGCTGAGTCACAATGGAAGCCCAAGGATACTGGAGTGGGTAGCTATCTCTTCTCCAGCGGATCTTCCTGATTCAAGAATCAAACCAGGGACTCCTGCATTGCAGGCAGATCCTTTAATAAGTGAGCTATCAGGGAATCCCAAAACTAACATAGCATTATATTAAATATACCTTCAACAAATAAAAACAGAAAACCAATACTATGGTGTTACAGATATAATGTATGTGGTAAGGGTATAAAAACATGTCCAGCAACCTCAGGATATTGGTGACTTCTAAGGAGGAAGATTTGGAGAAGGAAATGGCAACCCACTCCAGTACTCTTGCCTGGAAAATCCCATGGACAGAGGAGCCTGGTAGGCTACAGTCTATGGGGTCACAAAGAGTCAGACACGACTGAGTGACTTCACTTTCACAAGGAGGAAGATTAGGAAAATGATGCAACAATGGACAGAGGAGTAGTTTGGTTTTATATTACTCTCTTTTCCAAGAAAAGATGCCTAAAGGATATCTGGGAAATTGCTAATTTTCTTTTTTTAAGAAGTGATAACTGGTTGTCAGTTACATTCTTTTTTGTATATGCTTACAATATTACAATTAGAAAACTAAAGATTGTCAAAGAACACTAAAATATTTTGTATATCTATTATTAAAGATAAGATAGGGTTGGGGAAATCACTTTGACTTGCTAATCAAGTTGTTGATTACAAAATTATCTCCCAAATCAGCAAATTTTGTATTGAGCACATCATTATAATAATTAAAATATATAGGTCACAAATGGATTATTTTTGTCATTCTAATAACTCATTAAAAATAGTAGTTTATTGATGTAATGGATAGTTTGGTGTTAAAACATAATAAATAAAACAGTTCAGTAAAATTTGATTACTGTAATTAACATCAATGCAAAATGTCTTACCAATATTCCTTTACTCTGAAAATGCTCCTGAACTATAAAATTCATGAGTCTTTTTGTTGTTTAGGTCCTAAGTATAATTTTTGGGACCCCATGGACAGTAACCCACCAGGCTCCTATGTCCATAGGATTTTCCAGGCTAGAATACTGGAGTGGGTTGCCATTTCTTCTCCAGAGGATCTTCCCAACCCAGGGATCCAACCCTTGTCTTCTGCATTGGCAGGTGGATTGCTTAACACTGAGCCACCAGGGAAGCCCTCAAATGAGGCTAATGAGTTAGTAGATAGGCAAAAGGGAATTTTGCTTTTTTATTCCACTCATTGCTGCTTGATTTTGTTTTAAATATTTACTGCTTCAAGGGGTTATAAACTAGGCATTCTTAAATTAGTCATCATTCAGGCAACGAAAGCTATTTTAATTACTCAAACATGTGAAGCTCGCCACCACCCCAGGAACTTTGCACATGCTATGGTTTCTATTTAAGATGCTTTTTATGAGACTTTTAAATTAGACTGCTCTTTCTAATATATACATGAGGTTTAAGCATTATTTCTCCCTAAAAGGGCCTCTTAGTCTATGCAAAGTTATCTTTTTCCACTGACACACTGTTATTAACTCCCCAGCTTCTATTTTTTGAAATTATGTCTATGTTTATTGCTCCTTGGAAGAAAAGCGATGCCAAACGTAGATAGCGTATTAAAAAGCAGAGTCATTACTTTGCCTACAAAGGTCTGTATAGTCAAAGCTGTGGTTTTTCCGGTAGTCATGTATGGTTGTCAGAGCGGGCAATAAAAAAGGCTGAGTCCCAAAGTAATGATGCCTTTGAACTTGGTGCTGGAGAGGACTCTTGAGAGTCCCTTGGACAGCCAGGAGATCAAACCAGTCAATGTTAAAGAAAATCCACCCTGAATATTCATTATAAGGACTGAAGCTGAAACTGAAGCTCCAAGACTTAGGCCACTTGATGGGAAGAGTTAACTCATTGAGAAAGACCCTGATGCTGGGAAAGACTGAAGGCAGGAGGAGAAAGGGATGACTGAGGATGAGATGGTTTTATGGTATCACTGGCTCAGTGGACATGAGTTTAAGCAAGCTCAAGGAGATGGTGAAGGACAGGGAAGCATGGTGTGCAATCCATGCAGTTGCAATGGGACAGACATGACTGTGTGACTGAACAACAACAACAATATATTTTTGTTGCCCCTTTTACCTTCCTCAGTATAAAACAAAAATAAATTTAGAGAAGAAAGTTTCTCTTGTTTACCAATATATTTCAATAATCTAGAATACATATGACATAGAAGCTGCTAAAAAATTGTGTTTTTTTGTTCAATGATATAAATGCTAACCTTAAGCAAGGTACAAACAAAATAGTAAAAGTAGGTGTTTTTGGTTAAGTTGGATAAAGATCATTTTGTTTCTTCTTGAAAATGCTTGGGTACTCCATATCTTTCATGAAAATAACAAAAAAACAGAGCTAGATAAGCTTTGGAGAAGAGAATGAGTGTCATTTTCATCTGATGAAGCATATATTTTCAACTATTGGTCTGCAATTGGGGTTAATTAAGATGAGGGATAAAAATATTGGAGGCCCTCAAGTACAGAGGTAAGGAATAAATGGCATCACTAGAGGAGAAATGACTAAAAAGAGAAAATGGTTAAGGACAGAATTTTGATGTATATGAGAAAGATAAGGTCATCAAATAAACTGAGGAACTGAGAGGTAAGTTGACTTTCCAGTGGTCAAAGTGAAAGACTATATTAAGGATGTGGTATTGGTCAGTTTATAGGAAAACCAACAAGGAGCTATTGGATTGGGGAAATAGATGGTCATTGGTGACCATAAAAATTGATTCTGAGTTTCAGCCAGAGTGCTATCAGAGAATATAAAACTGAAACGAGTGCTAAGGACACAGTCAAAGAGTCCATAGGATTCTGCTGCTGTGCTGGGCTTAGTTGCCTCTGACTCTTTGCAACTGCAGCCCACCAGGATCCTCTGTCCATGGGGATTCTCCAGGCAAAAATACTGAAGTTGGTAGCCATGCCCTCCTCCAGGGGATCTTCCCAACCTGGGGATCAAACCCAGGTCTCCTGCACTGCAGGTGGATTCTTTACCAGCTGAGCTAACAGGGCAGCCCTCCATAGCATGCTATCTCTAAGTAATTTGATGTAAAGGAGTGTGTGCATGCTCAGTAATTTTTGACTCCCTGTCCATGGAATTTTGCAGGCAAGAATACTAGAGTGGGTTGCTATTTCCTAGTTCAGGGGATCTTGCTGACCGAGGGATCAAACCTGCGTCACTTGCCTCTCCTGCATTTGCAGGCAGATTCTTTACCAATGCATCAGTTGGGAAGCATGCCAGCTGAGCCACAAGGGAAACCCAAGAATACTGGAGTGAGTAGCCTATCCCTTCTCCAGAGGATCTTCCCAACCCAGGAATCAAAGGGGGTGTCCTGCATTGCAGGCAGATTCTTTACCAACCGAGCTCTGAGGGAAGCCCAAGGAGAGAGGGAGAAGTAAATGACTGACTGCACCAAGGTTTTGGTGATGGGTGACTGAGTCCTCATCTCATCAATGGTGGAATAAATTCAAAAGTGTGAATAGGTTGCATAACATAAAACTTTGAACAATTGGAAGATAATTTAATACATTTTCATTTACTTCCACTTAAAACTCTTTAAATTCTATAATTTAGTATCTTAGAAGAGATGGAGCCAGAGTATATAACATATAACAATTATGATCAATAGAAAATAATTCTAATAGTGAATTCTAATTTCTGAAGAAAGATCACTCATCAGCTCATGCAAAGCTATTAAAAAATCTTTATTCCCCATTTTTCTAAAAATTTAGGTGAACAAGTTTAATGGACTCATTCATTATGGTTTGTCTAGAGAATAAAGGTGTAATAATTTATGGAGGCTATGTAAATATATCCAAAATGAAGTTGATATTTGAAGTTAAAATGAAAATTGTTCATCTCAGTCATTTGACTATATCAGATGAAATATGCCCTTTAATAAAGAACGAGGCATTACAGACAAATCAGAATTTCAAATCTGGAAAAAATCTTTAAACTTCATGTAGTTTTCTTTTCCCCTCTGTTGCTATTAAAATAATATAAAAAGTCCTGCTAAGATTTAGCTAAAGATATAACTCCCTATCCTTCCTTATGGTAGTTGAGAACACTTACAATTTCCCAAGTTAGCAAGAGAAATATGTTTGAAAGGACATAGCTAAACAAAAGAAATGAGATAAAATATGTTACTCAGTTCTGATAATTTTTATATAATTCCCCCAAATGGTTGGTTCTAACCCTTTCCCCCTACATTTTTTTTAATCAGCCCATATTTTAGGGCATGTTGATGCAACACTCGGAAATGTAAGCCAGCTACCTGAAGTATTTATTTAGAACCCAGAATTATTAAATCTGAAGCAAGGCCTGTGTGATTCAATTGCTGTTTTTCCTTTGTTTACACATGAAATGCAACAAAGTAAGTTACATCATCTTTTTGCAATACTAATATTAAATTAGATCTGAGAATCTGATAGCTGTTAAATATATAAAATGCAAGATAATACAATCTGCTTCCTTGTTCCTGTTTTCTTCTATTTGGAAAATCAGAGTGTTAAAAACTGAATTTGGAAATTGCCCACCCATGTGCCATACATGTCTTTGAAATCTTTTTTTTTTTTTTAATCTCATCTACAGTAACATGCTATCTTTGCAACATACCTCTAAGTATCTGAGATCTGAGTTTCACTCTCTGAGAATGTAGATATATTTCTCCCTGTGCGTGCATATGTGTGCTAAGTCGCTTCAGTCATGTTGGACTCTTTCTGACCTTGTGGACTGTAGCTCACCAGGCTCCTCTGTCCATGGGATTCTCCAGGCAATAGAGTGGGTTGCCATTTCCTCCTCCAGAAGATCTTCCTTACCCAGAAATCAAGCTAGCATCTCTTATATCTCCTGCATCGGCAGGTTCTTTACCACTAGCACCACCTTTGAAGCCCCAGTATATTTCTCCATGTGTGTGTGCTTAGTCACTCAGTCATGTCCGACTCTTTGTGACCCCATGCCCAACTTAGTCCTCTGTCCATGGGGATTCTCCAGGCAAGAACACTGGAGTAGATTGCCATACCCTTGTTGCGGGTATGGCAACCCTTCTCCAAGGGATCTTCCCAATTGACCAGGGATGAATTGGTTGACCCAATTGGTCAATCAATCAATTGATTGACCCAGGGATCAATCCCAGGTCTCCCACATTTCAGTCAGATTCTTTATCATCTGAGCCACAAGGGAAGCCCATATTTCTCCCTACTATAAGCCAAAGGAAGTCATTTTCTACCTTGGAGGTCTACACCTCAGATAAGAGCATCCTCAGAAAATAAGTCCTAGCTAATAATTCTCCTTATTCAACTTGTATTTTTAAGCAAAACTAATATAAGATAATTAATTTGGGAAATAACAGTTTCCACAATTCTCACAACTTTTGTTTTTATCACTGTTTCCTTTAGTACTATATCCCATCTTAGATCTTAATGTAAATCTGGGGAACAATGAAGCAACTATAAGATCCTGGAGGAGAACTATAAGATAATTGAAAACTGAGTTGAGACATGGATCTTAGGGAATCACTTGGAAGAAAAAGTAGCCTTCACCACATTAAATGAATTTATCTTCCTATGTTTCTTTTGCCCAATTAAAAGAGGATTACTCTACTCCACAGTGTATTGGGGATTAAAATTGCTTGATACACTCAGTTACTTTGAAGATACTGTGCGAAAAAACTGCATGAAATTTTTAAAAGTAGGGAAGATTAAACATTTGCATTTTGGAATTACTCCTTGAGACTTTAGTGGTGGTGACCACTGAAACAGAGGTTTCAGAAACACCCAGAAAAGGAGAGAAAAATAGTATAATCATAGACAAATGATGCTTTAATACAAATCTATGCTCTTGAATCAAAAGGAAATATCCCCCACAAATTCTACAGTGAAGGTAGAATGCTCAGGTTAAGAGTTCACAATTGTTTTGAAAAGATCTGTGACTCCAGAGAACTCAGTATTTTTAAAAATTCAAACAGGATCATTTCTTGTAATATATGGCAAATTTGAGAAGGTTGCCTATGATTATTACAAATTAATCTAGTGTTTTTGATTGGGATACGTATTTCCATGAAATATTGGCAGAAAGGATTTAACATATTTTCATGTATCAGTAGGCAGTTACAGCTGAAAAAACATTAGAGATCATCTAACTTCTTGTTTTACAGATGATAGGTCAGGAAATGATGTTTACATTTTTATTAATATGAGGATGACAGAAATTGAGTCATTAGCTCTTAAGTATATATTTTTTCAATGTTATTCTCTTTATTAAAGCTATTAGGAAAAGTGTACATCAAAAAACTTTGGAGTCATTTACCAACTTTAGAATGCTCAGACGTGTGGTACAATTAGTAAGATTATTATTTGAATTAAGCATTTTTAGATGAAGGCAGATCCAAAGGTCAGTGTTTACCTGTTTATGACCTATGTAGCTCTTCTCCTGTGTGTTCTGACACTAATGAATACATATAATTTCATCTCAGTGCATTTACATTTCCAGAGCACAACTTTCATATGTTCATCTTTTGAAAAGTCAGTTAAATCTTTTATTAAATCTACCCTAGCATCAAAATTACACTCACACTCAACTGAACTGAGGGAATTATTCTTACGTGAAGGCAACATTTTTATATTTTGCTAACTATAAAACAAACTATGGGATCTCACCTAATAGTTCTCATTTGTTTCTCTGAAATATTTTTTCATTCCCTTTTTATTGTGTCTTTCTCTTTTTTCCACCAGGAAGTAGGGACGAAATACACTGTCTTACTATGCATACCAAGAAGTCCTCATTTATTTTGCATGCATTTCCCCTGAGGACAATTCAAAACATTCCCCTTGAAAAGTCACTGTGGTTTGAACTAAACTTTTTTTCTTTTTTTTCCAATAAAGAGAATTTGCTGATGGTGGTGCTGAATCAGTGGACTCCTGCTTAGTAATGGATGTTTGTGTAATTTTCCTTGATACAATATATGACTGTGAAATGTTCAGAATAAGGGAGAAAAGTCATATACACTAATATAGTCTAGATTATATTAGACACAGTAATACTTGTACCAGAATATCCGTGCTTCTAGTATATAGTATTTGTTGCAAACAGAAAAAATAAAGGACAAGAAAATGAAAGTAACAACAACAAAAAATGAGAAAATAAAAAGAATGAGGAAAAAAATAAAGTGATGATGAGAAAATAAGTGTTAATGAACTTCCTCATCTCATTGCTTTCAGGGGCATCTGTGTGTCTACTGTTGTTTTTGTTCAGCTGTCAAGTTGCATCCAACTGTGTGACTTCATGGGCTGTAGCACACCAGGCCTCCCTATCCCTCACCATCTCCCAAATTTGGCCCATGTGTCCACTGAAATGGTATTTACTCTGAGATTTAGTGGATGCCTGGGTAATCCTATCATTTGTATTGAGAACATATCACCTCATGTAAAATCACTTTCTTATTTAGTTGTGATGCAGTTCTGAAGGATCTATGCTCCAGAATGACCATTGGTTTTGGACTGCATTGGCCTACAGACAATTCAGAAATCAGAAATGGGGTATCACAAACTCTGCCTCAAGTATTAGAATCAGTTTTTGTTTGGGTAAATTATACTAAAATATTCCAATTATGATAATTAGCTGGAAGCTTATCAGGCCCTCTTTCAGGTAATGACTGAGGTAATAGTAGTAATACTAATAATAATAGCAATAATTAACTTTTATATAGAAAAACAGTTGGACTTTCCTGGGAGATCAGATGGTGAAGAATCCACCTGCAGTGAAGGAGACTCAGGTATGGTCCCTGGATCCTGGATCTGGGAAATCCTCTAGAGAAGGGAATGGCTACCCACTAGTATTTTTGCCTAAAAAATTCCATGGACTGAGGAGCCTGGCAGGCTACAGCCCATGGGGTCACAAAGAGTTGGACGCAACTGAGCAACTAACACTTACTTTCTCTCATACAGTGGGGACATGAATCCCACACATGGAAGCAGTATCTGTTACTGCAATATCTACATTCTTATATGTGCATAATTATCATATGTTCTATCTCTTGCATTTATATTTGAGTGTACTGACTTTTTTTAATAGCTCAGAATCACACTTATACACAATATAGTTTTTAAGTTGATTGTTGACCCACTATTGACTACTTCTTGAAAACAATGTCTTGTGCATAGATTTGCAAATAATTGCTTTGGGCTTCTGGGACAAAATAGCTAAATAAATGTCTGAATACTCCTTGAAGTAAGTAAGGCAAATAATGAAGTAACATTCCAAATTAACAGATACAAAATAACACATTTGCATTTAAAATATACTTTAAATGACAGGAGAGACCTGCAGAATAAAAATCAATAAAGACTCATAGTCTCATTTCTCTTTAGATAACCCATGATGGTAATATCTGTGCTTTCCAAATTCAGTAGAAATATTAAAGTAAAAAGTCAAAGTGTTCTTTCACTTTTATTCTCCAGGAAAGAACACTGAGTAGGTTGCCATTCCCTTCTCAAGGGGACCTTCTCAAACCAAGGATGGAATGTGGGTCTCCTGCATTGCAGGCAGATTCTTTACCATCTGAGTCATGAACCTATAATAAGAAGAGACTATGTACACTGCCACATGAGAATGTTTAAATAGGTTTTTATGCAGTATGTTTATGTCTATAAGGTTGTCAATTTCTTATTTTATGTACAACTTCTATACAAAGATATTGTGAAGGCTATGATTATTTCAACATTAAAATAGAAGAGCCATACTGGTTATACTTGTAAATTGCTTAGACAATGTATTATTTTGATACATATTAACTATATGAATCACTTTTAGGGAAAGTAAAATACCTATATTTTTTGTCTGTACTTATTTTCATTATTGGCAAAGTGACAGTGACTTTTATTTTAACTTATTTATACTGATCCTGAACCTATGTAGATTTATATCTCCTGGAATGGGGAACGGAATTGGGGGCAGGGGGATAAGCTAAAGAAGTAAATCACTCGTGACAGTCTGCAGAGAGTGCATAACCCCTGACTGTTGAATTCTATAGGTCTCTTCTGATAATGACTAAGCTTTTGTAGGCCAAACCAAAAAAAAAAAAAAACTCACATATGACCAATTTCCCATTAACTCCATGGGCCTCACTGACTAGAAGCGGCATTAAGCCTTGAAAAGTGGCACAACCTTATAATGACAAAGTTCAGACATGAGAGAGGATCCCAAGTATTTTAAGTAAGGATAGAAAACTGAAAACTTAAAGATAAAAAGGAGTTAGAATGTTGTTCAGTTTCTTTCCTCTTCACATAGGAGAAGGCTAAGTGATTTGTACTCAATTCAAGGTGGGACAGTCAAAATATAACCCTGCTCTATTTCTGCATCCAAAAAAATCTGTGATCTTTCTAACAAAATTATTTTTCTGCATTGATGACAATTAAGGTGAGATCACAAAGGGATTTTTTAAAATTAACTTTTGTCACAGGGCATGTGGGATCTTAGTTCCCCAACCAGGGATTGAACCTGTGCCCCTTGAAGTGGAAGCACAGAGTCCTAACCACTGGACAACCAGGGAAGCCCCTCTCTTTATTCTAAAGATTTAATCTACTATAATGTACCATTTTCAGATACAAATAGTATTTCAAAAAATCTGACACTTCTTTTCCCTTTCTTTGTGGAACACAAGATTGACTTTCTGATTTCATATATATAAAGGTCCGCCTAGTCAAGGCTATGGTTTTTCCAGTGGTCATGTATGGATGTGAGAGTTGGACTGTGAAGAAAGCTGAGCACTGAATTACAGAACTGCTTTTGAACTGTAGTGTTGGAGAAGACTCTTGAGAGTCCCTTGGACTGCAAGGAGGTCCAACCTGTCCATTCTAAAGGAGGTCAGTCCTGGGTGTTCATTGGAAGGACTGATGTTGAAGCTGAAACTCTAATACTTTGGCCACCTCGTGAGAAGAGTTGACTCATTGGAAAAGACTCTGATGCTGGGAGGGATTGGGGGGCAGGAGGAGAAGGGGACGACAGAGGATGAGATGGCTGGATGGCATCACCAACTAGATGGACGTGAGTTTAAGTGGACTCTGGGAGTTGGTGATGGACAGGGAGGCGTAGCGTGCTGCGATTCATGGGGTCACAAAGAGTTGGACACAACTGAGTGACTGGACTGAACTGAACTGATATATATTTATAGATACATATATTTAAATCTTTCAAGTTTACATTTTTGTCTTCTTTACATACCTTTTGAAGGGCTTCCCCGATGGTTCAGTGGTAGAAGAATCCACCTCCCAAGCAGGAGACACAGGTTCAATCCCTGTGGAAGATCTCCTAGAGTAGGAAATGGCAACCCACTATAGTATTCCTGCCTGGAAAATTCCATGGACCAAAGAGCCTGTTGGGCTACAGCGCATGGGGTCACAAAGAGTAAACATGACTGAGCAACTAAACAACATTCTTTATTTCAATGATATTAGAGGACCTTGTAAAAGATTGTTCATGTCTTGGAATATATAAACTCAGACCTCAAAATATCTTTAAAAAACAGAAGTAGGAAACTCTTTTACAAAGCACTTCTCGAGTTTAAGGTTTGTTTTACGCTTACATAAACCTTGGCATGTTGTGCTTGTCAGAAAAACTTCATAACCTAACAGTAACCTTTTTCCTTTATGTAGTGCTGTCCAGACAAACTGTCACACTTTCCAATGAACAAGATTGATGACACAGCAAACTGTGAATGCAGAGCTTCAGAGAATATACCCCTCAATGACCTTCAGCCCACTCTAAAACACTTCCTTGGACTAGAACGGCAGTAGTCCCTCAAGGATTTTGAATTACAGGCTGTGAATTGCCAAAGATACAACCCCATACATGATAAACTGGGTCTAAAAACTAAACCTTTTCCTTCAAATATAGTTTATGTGAATATTTGTTTGTGGGAAGAGAGTAGTTAAAAACAAAGAAAGAAAAAATTAAGAATATGGAGAACTTTGCAGTATACAAAAAGTAAAATTTTGTTTACAAAAGCTTTTATTAAATAGAAATGTACTGTAAATTGTGGCATAATGTTAAAATTTATCACCACACTCACCATAATTTCAGTTATTTTAGAAAATTAATAGACCTCAAATATTTTGCACATTTTATCCAGAAAAATTTCCCCAAACCAAAGCACCACCACTGTGCTTTTCTCTTACTATTGTATAACACTATTTCTAAACTCTATTATTTTTAAGTGGGATGTTTGCTTCTTTAATATTCTAAAATGGTATGTCCAATAGGTTGAAACTTTATTTTCTGTTATTAAAAATTGATCTATGCTTAGAGTACATATAATATTTTATGTTTTTGTATATATAAGTTTTTTAAATTAAGGGCACAAAATTTAGTCCTCCACTTATTTGTATTTTATCAAGCTTTTCAAGGACTGGAAAGATTCACTTCATCACTTATCACTTCTGCTCAATCAGCATCTCTAGGTCTGTAAGGAAAGTGAGGGATCAAATGATGAAGAAAGTGAAGACCAGAGCTGCCAGACTGGCCTGTATATTTAGAGTTTAGTAGCATCATAATGATGTGATGATGCCTATGTGTAGTCAAGATTCCCACATGTGAAAGGGTTCATCATGGGAAACGACTTTATATATTAAAATAAAAAATAATTAACTAGAAAATATTTAAGTCTGACCTTTTTCAGTGTTTTAGAGCATGTTTGTGTGTGTGTGTGTGTGTGTGTGTGTGTGTGTATGTGATGGAGAATGGAATAAGTCGACTTATTAATCACTCAGTTGTGCCCAACTCTTTGCGACCCCATGGATTGTAGCCCACCAGGCTCCTCTGTCCATGGGATTCTCCAGGCAAGAATACTGAAGTCAGTCGCCATTTCCTTCTTCAAGGGATCTTTCTAACCAAGGGATCGAACCCAGGTCTCCCGGATTACAAGCAGACTCTTTACCGTCTGAGACACCAGGGAACTCACGTGTACGCGGATACCTCCAACAAATGGTAAAAAGTGCATGTGCATACACAAACAGGCAAAACAATCACACACAGCCTTAAAACTCTCCCCTTCAACATGGCCTTTATTCCCTTGCTCCATAGAGATAATTAATAATATTTGGCCTTAAGGCCAATTCTTATGTTCTCTTTATTACTTTGAACTTTCTTGCAACAGCAAAGTTGAAAGTGAATTTAAATTTTTTTTTCATCGAGTAATCAAAGCACCCTGTGATTAACTGTGAAGTAATATAATTTGGTAATAGTGAGAGAATTTCATTTAGATAACTCATAAGAACATGATGCTAGCATAGCTCTGGAGGTTACATAAATCAAGTTGACTGAGTTACATGACTAGGATATTAACATATATTCAAATATTGTGAAGGACCTGGTCAAGGGAACAAGAATACAGTGATCATACCATAATGTCACCTATTTCAGGTTATCAACAGTGTTAAATTCTTTAAAGTGATAAGGAATAAACCATCTTAAAATGGTTACATATGCACTGTGGGCTAAAATGATTAGCATGACAGATACACATATATATTTTTCAGGGCTAAAAAAGTACTGTGATTGTAGATTTTATGAAAAAGAAAACATAATGAGGAGGAGAAGTAATGAAAGAGGAAAGTGAGGAATGGGTAAAAGAGCTATCAAAAAGAATGAAGTTATTTGCTGTTAAAAAGAATAATATGCAATAAATAATATCATTCATAATTAATACCTACAGAGGTGAAATCTTCCCTGAATCTGATTAGGTAAATCCAATTTCCTTTTCCCTTTGCTAGGATTCAGCCATGATCACTTCCTTAATATTAAACTGATTACAATGTTTTTAAAGAATTTTCATAGGTCATTCCCTTATGCTAGATTATTAATTTCTTAAGAGGAATTTCCTATTTAAGTTACTCATACCAAACACTGTTTGCTGTAAAACAGGTGGCCAATAAATATTTACTCATTAAGTTATTAATTTTGTCAGAACTCTCTACCATGACCCATCCATCTTTGGTGGCCCTACACGGCATGGCTCATAGTTTAACTGAGTTAGACAAGGCTGTGGTGGGTCATGGTGGAGAGTTCTGATGAAATGTGGTCCACTGCAGACAGAATGGCAAAACACTTTAGTACTCTTGCCTTGAGAACCCCATGGACAGTATGAAAAGACAAATAGATAGTACACAAAAAGATGAACTCCCCATGTTGGTAGGGCCCTACTATGCTACTGGAGATCAGTGGAGAAATAACTCCTGAAAGAATGAAGAGATGGAGCCAAAGCAAAAACAACACCCAATTGTTGATGTGGCTGGTGATGGAAGCAAGGTCTGATGCTGTAAAGAACAATATTACATAGGAACCTGGAATGTTAGATTCATGAATCAAGGCAAATTGGAAGTGGTCAAACAGGAGATGGCAAGAGTGAATGTCAATGTTTTAGGAGTCAGAGAACTAAAATGGACTGGAATGGGTACATTTAACTCAGATGACCACTATATCTACAACTGAGGGCAAGAATCCCTTAGAAGAAAAGGAATAGCCACCATAGACAACAAAAGAGTCCGAAATGCAGTACTTGGACATAATCTCGGAAATGACAGAATGATCTCTGTTCATTTCCAAGGCAAACCATTCAGTATCACGGTAATCCAAGTCTATGACCCAACCAGTAATGCTGAAAACTGAACTTCAATGGTTCTATGAAGACCTACAAGACTTTCTAGAATTAACACCCAAAAAATATGTCGTTTTCATTATAAGGGACGGGAATACAAAAGTAGGAAGTCAAGAAACACCTGGCTGCTGCTGCTGCTGCTGCTAAGTCGCTTCAGTCGTGTCCGACTCTGTGCGACCCCTCAGATGGCAGCCCACCAGGCTCCCCCGTCCCTGGGATTCTCCAGGCAAGAATACTGGAGTGGGTTGCCATTTCCTTCTCCAATGCATGAAAGTGAAAAGTGAAAAGTGAAAGTGAAATCGCTCAGTCGTGTCCAACTCTGAGCCACCCCACAGACTGCAGCCTACCAGGCTCCTCCGTCCATGGGATTTTCCAGGCAAGAGTACTGGAGTGGGGTGCCATTGTCTTCTCCAAGAAACACCTGAAGTAACAGGCAAATTTGGCCTTGGAGTACAGAATGAAGCAGGGCAAAGACTAATAGAGTTTTGCCAAGAGAATGCACTGGTCATAGCAAACACGCTCTTCCAACAACACAAGAGAAGACTCTACACATGGACATCACCAGATTGTCAATACCAAAATCAGATTGATTATATTCTTTGAAGCCAAAGATGGAGAAGCCCTATACAGTCAGCAAAAACAAGACTGTGAGCTGACTGTGGCTCAGATCATGAACTCATTGCCAAATTCAGACTTAAATTGAAGAAAATTGGGGAAACGACTAGACCATTCAGATATGACCTAAATCAAATCTTATATGATTACACAGTGTAAGTGAAAAATAGATTCAAGGGATTAGATCTGATAGACAGAGTGCCTGAAGAATTATGGATGGGGGTTCATGACATTGTACAGGAGACAGGGATCAAGACCATCCCCAAGAAAAAGAAAAGAAAAAGCAAAATGGCTGTCTGAGGAGGCCTTACAAATAGCTGTGAAAACAAGAGAAGAGAAAAGCAAAGGAGAAAAGGAAAGATATAAGCATCTGAATGCAGAGTTCCAAAGAAAAGGAAGGAGAGATAATAAAGCCTTCCTCAGTAATCAATGCAAAGAAATAGAGGAAGACAATAGAATGGGAAAGTCTAGAGATCTCGTCAAGAAAATTAGAGATACCAAGGGAACATTTCATGCAACGATGGGCTCAATAAAGGACAGAAATGGTATGGACCTAACAGAAGCAGGAGATGTTCAGAAGAGGAAGAAAGAATACACAGAAAAACTATACTAAAAAGATCTTCATGATCCAGATAACAACAGTGGTATGATCACTCACCTAGAGCCAGACATCCCAGAATGTGAAGTCAAGTGGACCTTAGGAAGTATCACTATGAACAAAACTAGTGGAGGTGATAGAATTCCAGTTGAGCTATTTCAAATCCTAAAAGATGATGCTGTGAAAGTGCTGTAATCAATATGCCAGCAAACTTGGAAAACTCAGCAGTGCCTACAGGACTGGAAAAGATCAGTTTTCATTCCAATCCCAAAGAAAGGCAATGCCAAAGAATGCTCACACTACTGCATAATTGCACTCATCTCACACACTAGCAAATTAATGCTCAAAATTCTCCAAGCCAGGCTTCAGCAATATGTGAACATATTGTGAACACAATTGCACTCATCTCACATGCTAGGAAAGTAATGCTTAAAGCTCTCCAAGCCAGCTTCAGCAATATGTGACCCATGAACTTTCAGATGTTCAAGCTGGATTTAGAAAAGGCAGAGGAACCAGGGATCAAATTGCCAACATCCACTGGATCATAGAAAAAGCAAGAGACTTCCAGAAAAACATCCACTTCTGATTCATTGACTATGCCAGTGCCTTTGACTATGTGGATCACAAGAAACTGTGGAAAATTCTTCAAGAAATGGGAATACCAGACCACCTGACCTCTCTCCTGAGAAGTCTGTATGCGGGTCAAGAAGCAATAGTTAGAACTTGAAATGGAACCACAGACTGGTTCCAAATTGGGAAAGAGGTATGTCAAGGCTGTATATTGTGACCCTGCTTATTTAACTTATATGCAGAGTATATCATGAGAAACACTGGGGTGGAAGAAGCACAAACTGGAATCAAGATTGCCAGGAGAAATATCAATAACCTCAGATACACAGATGACATGACCCTTATGGCAGAAAGCAAAGAAGAGCTAAAGAGCCTCTTGATGAAAGTGAAAGAGGAGAGTAAAAAAAAAAAAAAAAAAAAAACTGGCTTAAAGCTCAACATTCAGAAAACAAAGATCATGGCACCTGGCCCCATCACTTCATGACAAATAGATGGGGAAACAGAGGAAACAGTGGCAGACTTTATTTTGTTGGGCTCCAAAATCACTGTAGATGGTGACTGCAGCCATGAAATTAAAAGACACTTACTCCTTGGAAGAAAAGTTATGACTAAACTAGACAGCATATTTAAAAGCAGAGACGTTACTTTGCCAACAACAGTTTGTCTAGTCAAGGCTATGGTTTTTCCAGTGGTCATGTATGGGTGTGAGAGTTGTTGGACTATAAAGAAAGCTAAGCACCATAGAATTGATGCTTCTGAATTGTGGTATTGAAGAAGACTATTGAGAGTCCCTTGGACTTCAAGGAGATCCAACCAGTCCATCCTAAAGGAAAGCAGTCCTGAATATTCACTGGAAGAACTGATGCTGAAGCTGAAGCTACAATACTCTAGCCACCTAACGCAAACAGCTGATTCATTGGAAAAGACCCTGATGCTGGGAAAGATTGAATGCGCGAAGAGAAGGGGATGGCATAGGATGAGATGGTTGAATGGCATCACCAACATGATGGACATGAGTTTGAGTAGGCTCTGGGTGTTGGTGATGGACAGGGAAGCCTGGTGTGCTGCAGTCCATGGGGTTGCACAGAGTTGGACAAGACTGAGCAACTCTCCTGAACTGATGTCACATAAAACTATCCCAATAGTTTTTTTTTTTCTTTTCATTTTTTAATTCTTGTGTAAAATACAACATGGTACCATGGACCATATTGTATTTTGCACTAGAATATTTGAATTGACTTTGTAGTCTTTCCCGAATCCCCCACTCCTTGTTTTAAACTGTAAGTTAATCAGATAGCTTAATGGCAAAATTGTTCAGTGTAATTTTAGTTGTTGTTCAGTTGTTCAATCATGTCTGACTCTCTGTGACCCCATGGACTATAGCACCCTAGGGCTTCCCTGTTCTTCACTATTTCCCAGAGTTTGCTCAAATTCATGTCCATTGAGTAGGTGATGCCATCCAACCATCTCATCTTGGAAAATTATGTCATACATTTTCTTCCCGGTTTGTTTTGTATAATAATAGTCGAAATATACCTACATGAATATTTATTGAATTATTTTTCAGTATCAATATGTCAAATGCCCCAAAATAAAGGCACTAAATTTGCTGTTACTGCATTTTATTTTGAATATTTCATAGCAATATTTGGAATGAGTGCTAGTTACATGAAGAAAATAAAATGACAATCCAGAATTCATGTTAACTTGGTTCTCATTTTTTTAAGTTAAAAATTTTGGCACAAGCTATACAAAGTATCACTTTGCCTAACATATTATTTTATGACAATTTTATTGTTATTATAAAACCTCCCTAGAGCAGAATAGTAGCCAAATACCCTTATTTGGATCAAAGGGACTTGAGTTAACAAAATTTTGCTGCCTGTGAAATACTCTATTTTCTTAAAAAAAGTACTTCAGTTTTACCATGTTACATGTTAATAGTCTCATCATGACATTGGAGTAGTTAACTGGTGTTTGTTAAGAGATATCATTTTTTCCATTGTTCCTATTACTGTTTTCAGAAGGTGAACTTGATAGTGGCAAAAGTTTTCTATCAGGTGACTAATAGTGTTCTAAAAAATAGAGAAGTATTTGGCTTGTCAACAGGTTAAACATTGTCCTTAGGTACTTTAAAGTGAGTGTGATGATTCGGAAAGGTATCTAAATAAAAAATAGGAATAAAATATCATAAAATAAGGACTGTGATATGGATGGACCTAGAGACTATAATACTAAGACAAAGACAAATATCATATAATATCACATATATAGAATTTGAAAAACTAATGATCTTATTGAGAAAACAGAAATAGACCCACAAATGTAGAAAATAAACTGATGGTTATCAAAGGAGAAAGGGGATGGGGAGGGATATATTAGCAGGATGGATTAACATTTACACATCTCTATGACTGAGCGACTTCACTTTCACTTTTCACTTTGCTGCATTGCAGAAGGAAATGGCAACCCACTCCAGTGTTCTTGCCTGGAGAATCCCAGGGATGGGGGAGCCTGGTGGCTGCCGTCTATGGGGTCACACAGAGTCGGACACGACTAAAGTGACTGAGCAGCAGCAGTAGCAGCATGTATGGCAACCCAGTCCAGTACTCTTGCCTAGAAAATTCCATGGATGGAGGAGCATGGTGGACTACAGCCCATGGGGTCACAAAGAGTCGGACATGACTGATGGACTTCACGATGACTTCACAATGTATAAAATAGTTACAAATAAGCACCTACTGCAAGGAATGGGGAACTATATTCAATATTTTATAATAACTTATAAGGGAAAATAATCTGAAAAAGATAACAGCAAAATACATAATGTACACCTGAATCACTCTGCTGTACACCTGAAACTAACACCACACTGTAAATCAATTATTCTTCAATCTTTAAAAAAAGTCTAATGTGAACTATGAAAACGAAGAATGATAATTAAAATAAAAAATGAAATACTAATGTGGAATTAATTTAGACCTTTGGAGAAAATTATACTTATTAAATAACTTGGATAGTCATTACAAAGAATCTTGGTGACTTATTGAAAATAGTAAAAGTGTACACCGTAAGAAAATGTTAGTGTATTGAAATGTGCATATTTGAGATTGTTTAAGGTAAGATTCATGTAGATCAAAAATGAATGCACTGCCCTTTCAAATTCATGAACCTGAGTCATGGAGTCAGTTCTAAAATAGAAAACAGAGATATTCACAATCTTCAACAATTCAGAAATCACAATATAAATACAAAAAGTGAAAGGAAGCTGAACTTTTAAAAGTTAGATTGTAATATGCAAAAGTACTTAAAAATGTAAATATGACTTTAAAATGATTACAGCTTAGAATACTCTATTTGAGTTCTGTCCTAATTCTGGATTCCCTTGTTGAGTTTATAGTTGCTAATTTACCTGAACAAACTATTACAATCACACGCCCTGTTTAGTAGACTGATCATATATTTTATAGTTAAATAATTAATCCCTATTTTGTATTTTGTAAAATGGAGAGAAAGTGATACTTTAAATTAAAACAAACAAATAAAACTTTTCAACAGAAATAACACCCAAATATCCTAATACCTTGGAGACAGTAAGCAAAGGACCCCAGGTTGTGCATAGCCAAATGTGAAAGAAAGAAAAGTGAAAGTGAAGTCTCTCAGTAGTGCCTGACTCTTTGCGACTCCATGGACTGTAGTCCACCAAGCTTTTTCATCCACGGGGTTTTCCAGGCAAGAATTCTGGAGTGGGCTGCCATTTCCTTCTCCAAGCGATCTTCCACACCCAGGGATCGAACTCAGGTCTCCTGCATTGCAGGCAGACGCTTTACCCTCTGAGCCACCAGGGAAGCCAAATGTGAACTTACAATGATTAGAGGAAAATAAATAGTCAAATCAAGAGGCTTTGTTTTTCTGCCTCACTATTCACTACGTAATTTTGGAATCATATGAAAAGGAGGATATTGATTTTTTCTGCTAACCTTCTTGATTGAAATACCGTCAAGGGCTTTCATTTTTAAGATGATTGCTTTGTGTTTGTTTGTTTTAATGCAAGATGCTGCATCACTGTAAAATACCACAGAATGGTTTCAACAAAGGGCACAACCACATATCTGGCAACATTTAGGTAGGCTAAAAACATGACCCACCTGCCCTTGGATTATAGATAATCATGTTAATATGACTTCTCTCAATGCAAAATATGTTTTCCACTATAGGGAAAAAGATAATGCTCCCCTTGAAACTGACATAAAATTCTGTTTCCCACATTGTCCTACAGGTTTTGGAATTTGGATTTTGCTGAACCAGGAAAATAGATCAGAAGGCATTATCCTTGAAGGATAAATATAGAAGAGTCATATATAGCATTTTAGCTAAAATTGTAACATGAAAAATATGGCCTAAAAATAAAATATTTTGAATCTTGAAATGGTCTGCTATTAATATGTCTAAAAATATTTTTAAATATTTGAGGACTTAATAAAATAATACATTTTAACACTGCTATTGGAGATAAACTGTTCTCGCTGATTGCTATTAACAATTTAAATTATCATGGTAATATTTATGGGAGAAGGAAATGGCAACCCACTCCAGTATTCTTGCCTGGAGAATCCTGTGGACAGAGGAGCCTGGAGGGCTGCTGTCCATACAGTCGCACAGAGTCGGACATGACTGAAGCAACTTAGCAGCAGCAGCAGCAGCAGGAAATATTTATGTCTATCTTTCAAGGTCCATCTCACCTATGACCTCCTTTTCCCCGTCAATCACTGGATTTTTCTTTTTTTAAATCTTTAATTTGCTTATCATATTTTGGCAAATAAAGTATAACAATTTTATGGATGTCCCCATGGTATAGTAGTAATCTTTTTTTTCTTGTATATCTGTGAGTACAAATAATTGAAGTAGATGAATGCTTATGTCACTGAAATGGAAAGACTGATGAATTTAGCATGTTCACAGAAGTTAAAGTACAGAACAAATCTGATTGACATATAATTCACTGAGCAGAATCCTTAAATAAAGTGCACTACTTACATGTAAAAATATCATGTTACATTTAATTTCTTGATGACCAATTTAAATCTGTACTTTTTATTGTGGTAAAATACATAATATAAAAATGGTTTAAATGGTAAAGTATAAGTGTAGAATTCAATGACACGAAGTATGACACTGTTGTTTAATTATCACCACTATCCATCTCCAGAACTTTATCTTCTTTCCAAACTAAAACTCTGCACCCTTTAAAGAATAATTCCTCATATACCCTTCTTTGTGATCTCTAGTTATTTGAACATGCAAAGTAATATAAGAATATATAATCATTTGGAATACATTGCAGGAAAAATACAATATGGAATTTATTGATTAGGAAGTCACATTGATAACACTGGCATTTTGTTAAATATGTTGCTGATGCTGCTTTGAAATCAGATTTTGTACTTGAAATGCTAAGAATTAAACACTAATGGTCAGCTGTTTTGTATCTAGCTAATTTTCTTATTCAAATTATGTGTGTGTGTGCTCAGTTGTTAAGTCATGTCTGACCCTTTGAGGCCCCATGGACTGTAGACCTTCAGGCTCCTCTGTCCATGGGATTTTCCAGGCAAGAATACTGGAGTGGGTTGCCATTTCCTTCCCTAGGGGATCTTCCCAACTCAGAGATTGAATCCACATCTCCTTAGTTTCCTGCATTGGCAGGTGGGTTCTTTATCACTAGATAAAACACAGGTGGGTTCTTTATAAAACACACACCTGTGTGTTTTATACCTAGGTAATTTTCTTATTCAAATTATAACAATAATAAAGACTTAAAAAAAATAGAAATATAAAGAAAGAAACATTGAAATTATCAGAGTTCCCTAAGCAGGAATTAAAGAACAGATCAGTGAACCAGCATAGAGTGAGCTGCTTTTTCCTTCAGGGCATTTAACCAATTCTTAGGGTGAATCCAGAGACTGGGAATACTACAGTAGGGATGGAGCTAGGAAAGGCCAGTGAAGTTCTGAAAAGATTTCAGGGCAGGGGAGATTCCCTGAAAACAAACAAAAATTTCCTGGGATAGGGAATTCAGAGGAACAACACTTACAGGAGGCTGATCCCCTAATAGAGGCATTTATTGAAGTCTTCAGCTGTGGAGCATAAAAAACTGAAAAACCACTGAGAGCAGAGTGTTTACAGCAGCAGACTCCCAGTGCCAACATGATCAAACAAGGTCAGAACTTTTCTAGGAGGGAACCTTGTAAGTATTGTTCTCAGTTGAGATTCAGAGGGAAAAAAAAAGCACATAAGTATAATTTGAGTTATTATAAAACCAACAACCCAGTTTGTAATCAGCTCAGTGCCTTGTTGGATTAGAATGGTGTGTCTTCAGCTTACATGTCTATTAGACTTCAGGGAAATAAATCTTCAATAGAAAAAAAAGTATTAGTATTCATGACCTCTAGACTTTTTCAAAATTCCCAAGACTAAGTGAATAAAGAAAAAAATAGGAATAGACCTGCATATAATTCTTGATTTCTAAATTACCAGTGATGGACTTTATTCTACTGTGAATAATATATTCAAAAGTGTTGAAAGGATGTATATATGAAAAGGGAACTACAGTATACATTAAAAAAAGCTAAATAAAAATTTTTGAACTAAAAAAAATAAAGTAACCTAAATGTCCACTGACAGATGAATGGATAAAGATGCCATTAATATACACAATGGAACATTACTCAGCTATTAAAAGGAATGAAATTGGGTTATATGTAGAGACATGGATGAAACTACATAGTGTCATATGGAGTGAAGTAAGTCAGAAAGAGAAAAACAAATACTGTATATTACCATATATATGTGGAATCTGGAAAAATGGTACAGATGAAACTATTTGCAAAGCAGAAATAAACACACAGATGTAGAGAACAAATATATGAACACCAAGGGGGGAAATAGAGATGGGATGAATTGAGAGAGTGGGATTGACATGCATACACTGCTATGCATGGAAGAAAGATAACTAGAAAAGAGCCTGCTGTGTGCAGAGAACTCAACTCAGTACTGTGTGGTGACCTTGATGAGAGGGATTCACTTCACTGTACAGAAGAAACTAGCAAAAAGTGGTAAACAATTTATGCCCCAACAAATAAAAAATAAATTAAGAACTGAGTTGATTATTTAATGATAGGCTGGAAATGATAGAATAGAGAACTGGAAAATAGTTCAATAGGAAATACGCAGGTTGGAAAAATAGTAAACATATTGAAAAGAGTGATTTGAGAAGGAGATCTAATATAAGTTATTGGTATTCAAGAAGCAGGGAGAGAGATTGGAAAAAAAAAAAAGTAAAAGAAAAAGCCCTAAAGTAAAGTTCCCCAAATTGTTAAAAAATATTAAGGAAGGTAAGTACTCAGAAAACCACACCCAGGCCTATCATATATATTTCTTCAAAGGGATAAAAGGCTATGAAAAAGTACTGGAACAACAGATAAAAAATGTCTTTAAATTGTGGAAAGAAAATAACTGCCAATTTATGCTTTCATTCCCAGCTACATTGTTTTTAATTGTGAAATATAGCTGGGAATGAAAGCATAAGTTGGCAGTTACTCTCTTTCTGCAATTTAAAGACATTTTTGATCTGTTGTTCCAGTACTTTTTCATAGTCTTTTATTCCTTTGAAGAAATATATATAATAGGCCTGGGTGTGGTTTTCTGAGTACTTACCTTCCTTAATATCTTTTACAATTTGGGGAACTTTACTTTAGGGCTTTTTCTTTTACTTTTTTTTTTTTTTTCCAATCTCTCTCCCTGCTTCTTGAATACCAATAACTTATATTAGATCTCTTTCTCAAATCACTCTTTTCAATATGTTTCCCATTTTTACTCTTTTTCAACCTGCACATTTCCTATTGAACTATTTTCCAGTTCTCTATTCTTCTATCATTTCCAGTCTGTCATTAAATAATCAACTCAGTTCTTAATTTTTTTAAAATTTTATTTGTTGGGGCATAAATTGTTTACCACTTTTTGCTAGTTTCTTCTGTACAGTGAAGTGAGTCTCTCCCATACACATATAGATAAATAAATGAATAGGAAAGAAAAATAAATGCATGTGAAAATGTATATAAATTTTAATTTTATAAAAATTAAAATAATATATATATAAATTTAACATAGTATTAAAAGGCATAGAAATGTTATATAGAAATACATTGTTTTAAGACATCAGCATATTCTTGAGAATGGTATTCACATTAACCCAAAGAAGTCAATTACACATTTGGTATCTCTGGGTTAATTAACAGTGCTAGAAAAAAATAGTTACATTTTATTAAAAAGAATCTATAACTAAAATACTAAAAGAAGAGGCAATATACTTCTAAAGAAGGCAAAAATGAAAGAAAATGTTACATAAAATAATAAAACAAATGGAGAAGGTTCAGTTCGGTTCAGTCGCTCAGTCCTGTCCAACTCTTTGCGACCCCATGATCGCAACACGCTAGGCCTCCCTGTCCATCACCAACTCCCGGAGTTCACTCAAATTCATGTCCACCAAAGGGTATAATAAAACACATAAATCCAAATAGCAATGATTTATCTTACAGGTGAATGGCACATATCCATTTGTTAAAGACAAAATTTATCAAAATAGATGAAAATAAAAGTCAACTGCACATTGCTTACAAAGTTTGCTTTAAGAAAATGAAAGCTACTGCATAGTATAAATGGTGATTCTTTGTCATTCATATATTTGACACACAGATTCCCAAGTAAATGTGTATTTTCAATAGTATATTTGGTCTTACAAGCATTTTAAAAACTCAAAGACATATCTATATTCCTGAAGGATTCCTCAGTCTTAATTTGTAGAGTTTTATCTACTTCTTGATTACACATGAACTATTTCTCCTAGATTTTCTTGCCACACTTTGTTTTAAGTTTTGAGTGTAAATCTTCAAACTTCATCTAGATCAAAAGTCAATTCCGCTGTCCAATTGCTGCTGCTGCTGCTAAGTTGCTTCAGTCGTGTCCGACTCTGTGTGACCCCATAGATAGCAGCCCACCAGGCTCCCCCGCCCTTGGGATTCTCCAGGCAGGAACACTGGAGTGGGTTACCATTTCCTTCTCCAATGCATGAAAGTGAAAAGTGAAAGTGAAGTTGCTCAGTCATGTCCGACTCTTCGCGACCCCATGGAGTGCAGCCTACCAGGCTCCTCCATCCATGGGATTTTCCAGGCAAGAGTACTAGAGTGGGGTGCCATTGTTCAATTGCATACACACACACAAAACAAAAATGGCAGAAAAAAAAGACTTTCAACTTACATACAATTACAATATACATATTGTAATCAATTTGGGGATGTTTTATTTTGTTCCACTGCTTTACTTGTATGTTCTATGTCAATAAAGAACTGCTTAAGATGGATTTGTATTATGCTCCAATGACTAATAAAAGAATAATCCTGAGTTACTCTGTAATTTGCCATTTATACCACACAGGCTGTATGGTTTTTTACATACCTATTCTTACATATACTTAAAATTGTTTTATCTGAAGACACAAACTACTGTTGTAATTTTATTGAAAATACATTCAGTTTATATATTAATTTTAGAGAAACAGGCATTTATGATAGTAAGCTTCATATTTTCTGATACTGTACAGTTACTTTTCACTTCTTCTGACCTAGTTTTATCTTTCCATTACACTACACAATTTCTTTATGTAGGTTCTTTATGTAGGTACTAACTTGTTAACTGTAATTCTATTTTATTTCTGCATTAAAGGGAATATTTCCCATTTTCATCTCTAAGGAAAGTTAGAGGAGGTAAAAATGTGATTTTTAACAAAGTTTACTCATTTAATTTTTCTATACTTCCAAAAAGGTTTTATTGGATATGCACGATAAATCATATCTTCTACCAAAATAAATCATTTTATCCCTTATTTTTGAATTTTTTAAAATTTTATTATTCCAATTAGTAGAACTTCAAAAAATGTGCTACTCAGTGATGAGAACAACAGGTAGCCTTTTATATGGTTTCTTATTTTAACTGTAATGGTTTTAACATTTAAGGCTACTTAGTTAAGAATATAATGTATATTTCTTGCATAAAACAGAGATTCCTGTTATACTCAGCCACAAACACCACATATGACTTAGAAAAATGACCCTTTTAATTCTTAAAATTATTAACCACAGATATTAAGGTGGGCCAATATTATTTTCCTATCTTTCAACTCTAAAATTCTATCATATATCCACTCTCTTTCCAAATTAGAGAATATCCTATGGAATGCCTAGAGTGAGACAACAACTTCAAAGAAAAGGGGAAAATAATTTATATTTTGTGGATAATATTAAATCTCATCAACTATTTAGAGTGAAACATAAAATGCAAATCAACATTTAGACACTTGGAAAGACATTAATATTTTGCTAAACTTTTCAGTCTTTATCCAGATGTTTGGCAGCACATAAGGAAAACAAAACACTCTGTGAATAAGCATAATCTCAATTACATCAAAATGCCATTTTCCCACTGACTTCCAATTTTCTTTTTAAGAGAGGATATAATCATAGGTTGGGTGATTGTCGAGATTAACAATCCTCGTTTCTAAGAACACACCACTATGGTTCCTTCATTAGGCATTCTGATGCCTATGCTATTGTAACAAAAACGGAATTAAGCAGCAGTGAAATTTTTCCTGTTTTGTTCTTGTTGCTACAGTTATTTTGACATGAACCAAACTAAAGACAATGGTCTACTGAGGACTTATTAACTCTTGAAAAGAGTTATTCTTTTAAAAGTTATTTTGTTTTCTGGAGAAAAAATACTATCACCCATTTTTAATATTTTTTATTCTCATGTAAATATTATACTTATCCAGCTGGGTGTATCAACAGTTTTACTTTAACAATATTTTTCTAGTATCAGGGCAAATTATGACCCACTGGGTAACATCCAGTTTTAGTCATTAATTTCTAATTAAAGTAATAATTATTATACATCAAATACTGGTAAAGTCTTCATAAAAGTATTAAAAGAGGTTACTTTGTATGTATTAGGCAAATTTTTTTTGTTTTCTGACTAAAAATTTTCTAATTTTGGAATATGTGGAGGAAATATTGGACTCTTCAGATGTACTTCTCAATAAAGAAAAATTTTTTCCAAGAAAAGAGAATCTTAAGTAGGTTTGCAGTTGGGATATAATTTTGAAATTTTGTCTGTTCTTGTAATCCCAAATATTAGTGTAACTTTTTATTTTATAATTTGTTTCCCTGGATAGTATTTCAGTAATTTTACTCAAGTAAGAAACATATATTCAGTTCCAATTACAATAAATTCTGCCATTAAATTCTAAATTCAATTAGGACCACCTGGCTATATCTAGATTTTCCCTCTGATTATTTTGTTATCATATATAAAGAAAAGAAAAAGACTTTGGTAAAAAGAAAAAAGAAAAACAAAAATTTTCTCATGTGTTATGTGATGAGTTTTGCTTAGGTGTTTATGTCAGAAATTATCTCATAGCATCTAAAATTAGTCATAATTGCTGTATATTTGGCCTCCATTTTCTGATCCTCTTTCCCCAGCTCTATTTGCTCTCCAGCTTTCAAAGGTACTTAATATCTTAATGTGCTTCATGACACACCCCCGCTAATACTTGCTTGGAAATGTCATTTACTTATTAATATGAATTTTGTATTATACTTTCATATATTTAGAAATAATTACCTACCTAATTATAATTCTAATTGAGGGGAGTAAATATATATTATAATATGATTATGGCTTTTATATAAATTGAGTTTTTTTTTGCCTGTCACAGTAGAGGTGCCATTAAAGACTAAAATTGCAGACTGCTGCAAACACTAGAATTGTTGACCAGATGATTCAGGAAGGATTCACCAGACACTCGTTTTGTGGAATGTGAAAGCTACTCTAATTTAGTAAATTTTTTGCTAGTTTACAAACCTTCCAGAGCACCAACGGATTACAAATTTTAAAAAGGAATGTTTACCAATACATCTGGGGGTCTGCAACAGGGCAACTTGAAGAAGATGTAAGAGATTCAGCTATTTCCATCTGCTATTTCTTTCTTCCTGCTAACATTGCACTAGAGTCCATACAGCATCAAACCAGGAACATCATTAACTGAAACCATGGAAATACAGGTGATACTGACTGTTTCTAAGTGGGGAATTTAACCATAAAACCAAGACTGAGAAGTTTCCACAGTTTGATTGGCCCCTGGTATATAGACTCAGCTGCAAGGCCAGCTCTACTTTACCACACAAATCAGAGTCCTTGGTGGACAGACTATGAGCCAATATGATGGGAGAAGAGCTGATCATCAAAACAGGTGAACTTCCATTTTGTATTGCTAACATTTTATATCAACATCTTAAATGCAGAAAAATAGAAGCTGTTAAAATCAAAAACAAATGGAGACCAGACATGAAAATTCCCTAAGCAAGCTAAAACCAGTTTAGTCATACAAGCAAAGCTAAATTCAGTTTACTTCACAAACCTAATTTGAACAGGGTAATTTCTTGTTCATGCCTCTGGAAATCAAGCAAAATCTAAACTATTGCCAAAATTGATATGAACTAACCATTAACCAATTCCCTATCATTTGAGAAAATTCTAGTATTATAAACAACCATTGAAGAACATGACCTTCCCATGGTATAAACTGCTCTAAAACAATATGAAGTGAAGTGTTAGGTGCTCAGTCGCGTCCAACTCTTTGTGACCCCATGGACAGTAGCCTGCCAGACTCCCTTCTCCATGGGATCTCCAGGAAAGAATACTGAAGTGGGTTTGCCGTTCCTTCACCAGAAGATCTTGCAGACTCAGGGATCGAACCCAGGTCTCCAGCAATGCAGGTAGATTCTTTACCATTTGAGCCATCTCAGAATCCCTACTTGAACTTTATTGGTTTGAGCACTCCCTGTTTACAAACTGTATTTTTGGTTTGTGTACAATACATAGTACTAATTTCTACTTCAGTAAATCATCGGTTTTACTTGTCCTTTTTGAAATTTTGATACCGTAAATACTGAAACTGTGCAGAAATTTTCTCCAGGTATTATCTGTAGTGTATGAGAGAGAGACAAAGTTCCTAACTGAGCTGGGCATGAGAAATGTACCTGTGGCAATAACAGAAGATATTGAATCTGTGTTCTGTTCCTCCCTAAACCTTCCATGTGCCATGATTCCCACGTCCATACCTTCTTCCCTAGCTTCTAAAGAAGTTTCTCAGCAAACTCAATGGATGACTTTGGCAAAGATAATGGTGTCACACCCCAACTGGAGATGACAACAAGAAATTCAGTGCCTACCAGGAGTTGGATGAAGATGTGCTGAGCCGAGTGCCGAAGAGCCAGGAATTCCCGCAAGTTAGAAGCTGCGTCAGACTCACGCGAGAACAGGATTGAGATTTCCATAAGCACCTGGGTCTAATGGAGGTTGAGGCTTCCTCTCCAAACCCTCTTTATTCCTTTCACTCACTTTCAGCTTCAGAAGCCAATTTGTGGCTATTCAGAAACTAATGAACCCAAAGGTAGAATGAATAGGAGTAGAAGGAGTAAGCCATTGGGAAGGCAGTAAAAATGGGGCCGGGTTTGTGAAAACTTCTTTAAATTAGTTGAAAGAAAGAATTATATTGTAAATCACCTGTGACTAGAAAAATAAGAGACAAAATTAATTAAGCCTCCTTGCAAAGAACATTTTTGCATAGTAAGTTGTTTGGTCTTCTGTTCTAGATGAAAGAAAAACATAATATCCTGCATGTGCTTAAAACTGTCTCAACCAGACTGTTACAAAGTAATATTTTCAGGCAAATTCCTACCCAAACTGACCTTTCTGGGAATTCAGCGCCTTAGAAAATATCTTTGAACACACCTCATGCCTATTTTGCTGTATCATGTGTCCATTCAGTACAGACAAGAATTCTTTCTAACAGCCCCTGTCAAATTGTCCGCTTTTAAGCAATGTTCTGAAACATGTCTATCCTTTTAGTCATCTCTGTTTTTGAAATAGCTGATTACAGTGCTCTTCAAACTGACAATTTGCTTGAAATGCTTTCAAATATCCTCTTGAAAAAGAAATCAGACTCATATATCATTGGCCAAAAGGATTTATAAAAGCAACCCTTGTGACTGCATTTTGAAAAGATGAGTGATAATACTTTCAACTGAGATATTTTTTGGAAAAATATACAGTTCCTATACTTAGATACAGAATTTTCATGGCTACTGTAGCAACCAAAAGAACTGAGAGAAAGACAACTTAGAAAAATAAATGTTAGGCATAATTAAATATTACCTTAGAAAAGGAATCAAGTTGAGTAAAGCTACTTCAGGTCAGAAGGGGTCCAGTATGCTCTTGGTCAACTGCAGAGGACAACTATGAATAGCTCCGGAAAGAATGAAGCACTTGGACAAAAAATGTAAATAGCACTCAGTTGAAGATGAAAGTGAAGTCTGATGCTGTAGAGAACAAAATTGCATAGGAACTTGTAATGTTAGGTCTATGAATAGAGGTAAATTGGATGAGGGCAAGCAGGAGATGACACCAGTGAACATCGACATTTTAGAAATCAGTGAACTAAAAGGGATGGGAATGGGCAAATTTAATTCAGACGACCATTACATTTACCGCTGTGGGCAAGAATCCCTTAGAAGAAATGGAGTAGCCCTTACAGTCATCAAAAGAGTCCAAAATGCAGTATTTAGGTGCAAACTTTAAAACGAGAAAATGATCTCACTTTATTTCCAGGGCAAGCCATTTAACATCACAGTAATCCAAGTTGATGCCCAACCACTGAGGCTGAAGGAGATGAAGTTGAATGGTTCTATGAAGACATACCACAATTTCTAGAACTAACACCAAAATAAAGATGTCCTTTTCATCATAGGGGTCTGAATTGCAAAAGTAGGAAGACAAAGATACCTGGAGTAATAGGCAAGTTTGGTCTTGGAATACAAAATAAAGTAACATAAAGGCTAACAGAGTTTTGCTAAGAGAACACACTGGTCATAGCAAACACCCTCTTCCAACAGTACAAGAGATGTCTCTACACAGGGGCATCATCATGTGGTTAATACCAAAATCAGATTGATTATATTCTTTTCAGCCAAAGGTAGAAAAGCTCTATACAGTCAGCAAAAACAAAATCAGGAGCTGACTGTGGTTCAGATTATGGACTCCTTATTGCAAAATTCAGACTTAAATTGAAAGAAGTAGGCCATTTTAACTGAAAACTGCTAAACCATTCAGGTATGACCTAAATCAAATCCCTTATGATTATACTGTGGAAGTGACAAATAGATTCAAGGGATTAGATTGGACAGACAGAATGGCTGAAGAACTATGGATGGAGGTTCCTAACATTGTAAGGAGGCGATGACCAAAACCATCCCAAAGAAAAAAAGATACAAGAAGGCAGAGTGGTTCTCTGAGGAGGCTTTACAAATAGCTGAGAAATGAAGAGATACAAAAGGCAAGGGGAAAAGGGAAAGATATATCCAACTTAATGCAGAGTGCTAGAGAATAGCAAGGAGAGATAAGAATGGCTTCTTAAATGAACAATGCAAAGAAATGCAGGAAAACAGAGAGTGGAAAAGACTAGAGATCCCTTCAAGAAAATTGGGGATATCAAGGGAACATTTCATGCAAGCATGGGCTCAATAAAGGACAGAAAATGTAAGGTCCTAACAGAGGCAGAAGAGATGAATAAGAGATATACTGAACTGTACAAAAAAGGTCTTATTGACTGGGATAACCACAATGATGTGGTTTCTCCCCTAGAACCAGACATCCTGGAGTGTTAAGTGGGTCTTAGGAAGCATTACTATGAACAACTCTTGTGTTGGTGTTGGAATTCCTGCTGAACAATTTAAAATCCTAAAAGGTGTTGCTGTTAAAGTTCTGCACTCAGTGAGCAAATCTGAAAAACTTAGCAGTGGCCACAGGACTGGAAAAGATAAGTTTTCATTCCAATCCCAAAGAAAGGCAATGGTAAAGAATGTTCAAACTACCATACAATGTGCTATTTAGGTTTGTCATAGCTTTTCTTCCAAAGATCAAGCATCTTTTAATTTCATGGATATGGTCACCATCCAGTGATCTTGGAGTCCAAGATAATAATATCTGCTACTATTTCCATTTTTTCCCTATCTATTTGCCATGAAGTGATGGGACCGGATGCCATGATCTTATTTTTTTGAATTTGAGTTTTAAGCCAGCTTTTTCACTCTCCTCTTTCACCTTCATTAAGAAGCTCTTGAGTTCCTCTTTGCTTTATGCCATTAGGGTGGTATCATCTGCATATCTCAGGTTGTTGATATTTCTCCTGGCAATCTTGATTTCAGCTTGTGATTCATCCAGCTCAGCATTTTGCATGATGTACTTTGCATATAAGTTAAACAGGCAGAGTAACAATATACAGCTTTGATGTACCCTTTTCCCAATTTTGAACCAGTCTGTAGTTACATGTTCAGTTCTAATTGTTGCTTCTGGACCTGTATACAGGTTTCTCAGGAGGCGGGTAATGTGGTCTGGTATTCCCATAGCTTTCAAAATTTTCTGCTTTTCCACAGTTGTATTCCACACAGTCAAAGGCGTTAAGTGTAGTCAATGATGCAGAAGTAGATGTTTTTCTGGAATTCTCTTGCTTTTTCAGTGATCCAAGGGATGTTGGCACTTTGATCTCTGGTTCCTCCACATTTTCTAAACCCAACGTGTACATCTGAAAGTTCTGGGTCCATGTACTGTTGAAGCCTAGCTTGAAGTATTTTGAGCATTACCTTGCTAGTATGTAAAATGCAATTATATAGTAGTATGAAGATTCTTTGGCATTGCCCTTCTTTGAGATTGAAATGAAATCTGAACTTTTCCAGTCCTGTGACCACTGCTGAGTTTTCTAAATTTGCTGGCATATTGAGTACAACAGTTTAACGACATCATCTTTTAGGATTTGAAATAGCTCAGCTGGAATCCCAACACCTCTACTAGCTTTGTTCCTAGTAATGCTTCCTAAAGCCCACTTGACTTCACACTCCAGAATGTCTGGCTCTAGGTGAGTCACCACACCATTGTAGCTATCCCAGTCATAAAGACTTTTTTTTGTAATTTACTTCTGTGTATTTTTGCCACCTCTTCTTAATGTTTTCTTCCAGAGTTAGGTCCTTGTATTTTCTTTTATTGGACCCGTTTTTGCAAGAAATGTTCCCTTGGTATCTTCAATTTTCTTTTAGAGAGCTCTTGTCTTTCCTATTCTAGTGTTTCTTCTGTTTCTTTGCATTTCTCACCACAAAGAGTTCTTATTTCTCCTTGCTAGTTTTTGGAATTCTGAATTCAGTTGGGTATGTACTTCCCTTTATCCTTTGCTTTTGGCTTCTCTTACTTTCTCAGCTATTTGTATGGCCTCCCCAGACAACCATTTTCCTTTCTTGCATTTCTTTTCCTTTAGGATGATTTTTGTCATCACCTCTTGTACAGTGTTATGAGCCTCTGTCCATAGTTATTCAGGAACTCTGTCTATTCATGGCAAATAGAAGGGGAATAAGAGAAAACAATGGCAGATTTTATTTTCTTGGGCTCCAAAATCACTGCAGACAGTGCAGCCATGAAATTAAAAGATGCCTACTGCTTAGAAGAAAAAATATGTCATACCTAGACAGAGTATTAAAAAGCAGAGATATCACTTTGGCAACAGGTCCACATTGCCAAATTTATGGTTCCAGTAGTCATGTATGGATGTGAGAATTGGATCATAAAGAGAGCTGAGTGCCAAATAATTGGTGCTTTCAAATTGTGGTCCTAGAGAAGACTCTTGAGAGTCCCTTGGACAGCAAGGAGATGAAACCATCAATCCTAAAGAAAATCAACCCTGAATATTCATTGGAAGGACTAATACTGAAGGTGAATTTGGCCAACTGATATAAAGAGCTGACTCACTGGAAAAGACCCTGATGCTGGGAAAAATTGATGGCATAAGCCAAAGGGGCAACAGAGGATGAGATGTTTAGATAGCATCACTGACTCAGTGGATATGGATTTGATCAAACTCCTCCGGGAGATAGTGGAGGGCAGAGGATCCTGGCATGCTGCAGTCCGTGAGGTCACCAACAGTTGAACATGAATTAGCATCTAAACAATTAAAACAACCTCTGTTTTTCTGCCTGAACTCTCAGTTTGCCATCTTTCTTCTCTCTGTTCTTTGTTTCCAGATAAATATTTATAACCCTGGGGGCAAAATTGAATCTCCTGGCTTACCCTGAAATAGATAACACTCTTTTCTCACTCTCAGACCCTAAGACTCAATTCGGGCTCAGCTGAAACCTCAGGCTTGGCTATTTTTAGATACAATTCATATATGTACATATAGTTAAATCTGTAAGTAACACACACACACACATATATATATACATATATATATAGTTATTTAATATATGGATTTCCCAGGCAGTACAGTGGTGAATAATCTGCCTACCAATGCCTGAAACACATATTTGATCCCTGAGATGGTAAAATCCTCTGGAGTAGAAGATGACAACTCACTTCAGTTGTGTCAGACACAACTGAATGACTGAACACGCACAGTATATTATATATATTTCCTAACATTTTATATACATATTTATGCTTTGTAAGTTATATGTACCCATTTTACATGAATATACAATGCATAGCCAGCAGGTTTGCTATCCTCATGGCTTAGCCATAATGACCTATATGGAACTTCCATGAAATCCATTTCCAGCATATATTGTTGAAATGAATAATTACACAGGTATACAACAATCACTTTTTTATGATTAGAAAAAGAATAGTAACTGAGACTAGTACTAAAAAACACTGAAGAGAGTGTAAGGGTGCAGCTTAGAAGTGGATATTCTTTGACTATAGTGTGTTAGTTGCTCAGTCATGTCTGACTCTTTGCGACCCCATGGACCATAGCACACCAGGCTCCTCTGTCCAGGCAAGAATACTGGAATGGGCTGCCATTCCCTTCTCTTTCCCACCCAGGGATCGAACCCATGTCTCCTGCATTGCAGGCAAATTATTTACCATCTGAGTCACCAGGGAAGCCTTTGACTCTAAAGAGTTCCTATTGTTAAATTCTCTGGGAGAGACATAATCACTATATTTAAAATAAATATATATTTTTTTAATTTGCAACTCCAGTAGGCACACTAGTAAGAACAACAAAGGTTTAAGTATGAAAAGCACCTAAATTGATAATGGCTTTACTTTTAAAACAATAGACTTAAATGTAGACACTCTCTGCCCAAAAGCAGTGAAGTGCGATGTGTGTTCTCATGGCTAACAGGCTGCCAGTCTTGGCAAATACCTGCTTGCCAGGTAGTTTTCATCCAAACCCTCTCAAGGTGGGCCCACTTGAGTCTGTATACTGCTTTTAAAGGCTAGTATGGATAAAGTTTTGAGTTTCTTTTCTTATCTGTTACTATGATAATTTAGGAAGCAATTACCTTAGTCTTTTTTGGTTCTGCCTGTTTTTGCAAAACCAGATTGTGTTCTTAAAAGCTTAATTATTCACCTCTTTCTTTGTTCTTTTCCATCTTCAAAGAGGTTTTTGAATGATAAAGAAACTTTTTTTGAATTAAAAAAAAAAAGACTTTTGATTAAGTTGTTTTTATAGACACTCAGAAATACAAAGTTGATAGTCATTTGAAAACTAGACAATTGTATTAGAAGATGAAGAAACGTTTTAGTTTGTTTCAAAAGGGGAGCATAGTTTGCCACACCAAAATATGCTTCTTTGGCACAAGGCTTATTTTAGGTTGATTATTTTAAGAAAGAACAGATCCAGAAGAAGCTCTCAAAATTGAATAGAAGTTAACCTTTTGTAAGAGATATTCAGTCATGAGGAAAATCTTCGCTTATAAGGTTCCCTTCCCCTCCCCCCACCCCTCAAGAACCAGAACAAAAGGATGACTTAACACTAAAGAATCTTATCAATGAAGAAAGCAACTGATTTAAATCTGCATAAAAACCATAGCCTCCTTTATTCTGCTTTGACTGATAACCTCCTAAAACTGCATCCACTCTGCCCACTCTAAGATCTTTCTTGGTATTGAGCTTGTGGTGGTGGTTTAGCCTCTAAGTCACGTCCCACTTTTTGCAACCCCATGTACTGTAGCCTGCCAGCCTCTTTTGTCTGTGAGATATCCCACGTAAGACTACTGGAGTAGATTGTCATTTCCTTCTCCAGGCAATCTTCCTGAACCAGGGATCAAACCCATGTCTCCTGCATTGGCAGGTGGATTCTTTACCACTGAGCCACTAAGGAAGCCCCATATTTAAAATAAAAGCTTAGGCAGTTTCAGGGAGGTACTCAGGTTTTCTGTGTCTCCCCTGTGTGTACAGGAGGTATAATGGTTATTAATATCGGTTGGTTTTTCTCCTATTAATATGCTTTTTATTTAGGAACAATATCAGCCAAGATATTTAGAAAGGCAGAGGGAAACGTATTTTTTCTACCATATAGTTTTACATATGATTAGATAATGTAGATATTTAGGTTGCAATCACCCTAAGTGAGAAAGAGAGGGAGAGAAAGAACATGACAAACATATATGTTATGCTTCAACTTTTTGACTTTTTCCTTGTGGGATTACCATACAAATGCCTTTGGAAAACAAAAAAGAAAATGATGTATTTTCCATCACTGAGGCTGAGAATTGCCAGACTTTCATCTCCATGCAACCCACACTTGAATTCTTATTTACCAAAGCATATGATACATGTGGATACATGTACATGTGGATACCTATAGATAGAGGTTCTAATCAGAGCTTCTGAGACAAGAGGGAAGGGGACAGGGTACAGTCATTAAAAGAATGATATAGCTATTGAGGATAGGACAAATACTGATTAGAGCTAACTAGGCCCAAGATGGCAGAAGATTTGACTTTCTGTTGACCTTGAGTCTCATTATACACTCACTGTAATATATTAGCAAGCTAAGTGATGAACCCACAGGTGCCATGACAGTTCTGGAGCTGAACATAAAATGAAAACCAAAAAGGGCAGTAGCTGGATTCCTGGAAATCCCCACCTCTTTGCCTAAACAGTTGGGTAACCCTCCTACTTGTTAGACTATGAAATTACCCAGCCCATAAAAACTAACCACTCCCACACCCCCAAGGTCCTCTCACCTTCTGAGAAGAACACATTCTGTCTGTGGAGTGTGAATCTCTCTAAGTCAACTCACTTTACCAAGAATTTATTTTGAATTCCTTCTTGTGCAAAGCCAAGGACCCTCAACTGGCTGGTGGCCCTCCCAGGAACTCACTGGAGACCTGGAACATGACCATTCTCTCTCACCCCATCCTCTAACACTTCCACTTCACAAAGGCTACTAGATGATCACAATGTGTTTGTAGCCATTTAGCTGACATTTTGGTGATTATAGCTCAGGGGCTTCATGGCTCAGATGGTAAAAAAATCAGCTTGAATGCAGGAGATTGAGTTCAGTCTCTGGGTGGGGAAGATCCCCTGGAGAAGGGAATGTCAACTGACTCTAGTATTCTTGCCTGGAGAATTCCATGGGCAGAGGAGCCTGAAAGGCTACCACCCATGGGGTTGCAAAGAGTCAGACACGATTGAGTGATTAACATTTTCACTTTCACTTTGGTAATTATACTGAGGCAGGAGGCAGATGGGCCCCTCAAAGGATAAAGTAATTGGAGATTAATTCCCTATGGACCCAAACTCCAAGATGAGAATAGCTGGACAATTAAGGAAGGAGGCTGGGTTCTACCCAGACCACATATTTTTCATCCTCAAAGTCAGAAGACCTCCTTGACCACACATGTACAGAAAAGCTTGTGGGCCAAAGGGGGATCAATGTCAAGGGATGCTCTACTCAGATGCTTTTTTGGTAAAATCCATCTTGGCTAAGAGAGGCATGCCCACACATGGGAGGATCCTGAGATACCAAATATGGACTCTGAAGCAGGCGAATCAAAATGATTAGCTAAAGGAAACCCAGAAGAAATGTCCATAAAAGAAATGCAAACTGCCAGAGGGTATAACTCAGGGACTCTCCCTCTGTGTCTGCCCATGTACCTAACTACACTTATTGTATTATTTTTCTCTTAATAAATACTTGACTTGCTTCATTACTTTCCATCTTTGTGGAAGCTCTTTTCTGCAAAAGCCAAAGGCCAGGTCCCTTATCACTGACCCCTAGTCTAGTGGGTAGGATCTGGTGCTTTCACTGCCACAACCTGATCTCAGTCTCTGGGTGGGAACCCAAGCCCTGCTCAAGACTTTATAGGCTGAGGCCACTTGAGATCAGTACCATTGTAATTACACTTTTAAAAGGGAAAGTAATGGTCACTCATTTGTATCTGACTCTGAGAACCCATGGCTATAGCCCATCAGGTTTCTCTATCCATGGGATTTTCCAGGCAAGAATACTGGAGTGGGTTGCCATTTCCTTCTCCAGGGGATCTTCCTGACCCAGGGACTGAACCCAGGTCTCCTGCATTGCAGGCGGATTCTTTACTGTCTGAGCCACCAGTGAAACCCACACTTTTGAAAATATTAAATAGTTTTTCAAGGATTCCTTCAATGACCCTTAAGGATTTGGGCTTTGAATTTGAAAAATAAGACCGATTTCCTTTCGCTAATGCTTTTATCAACTTCATAAGCAATAAAGTGGAAGAATAATGAACAGGAACTGACAATCTGGAATATTGAAAATGCATTTATACTTTTGAAACTAAACAGGACCTTGTGGGGCCCTCCCAGGTACAAATATTTCCATGTCCCCATTTCTTTTTTGTAGGAAATGAGATTTATTCAACCGCCTAGAACTGTCCTGAGTGAAAAACGGCAGATTCAAACAGCTGCTAATCAGGAAAGTAAGGGAATGAAGAAACTGTGAAAGTGCTACACCCAATATGCCAGCAACTGTTGAAAACTCAGCAATGGCCACAGGACTGAAAAAGGTCAGTTTTCATTCCAATCCCAAAGAAAGTCAATGCCAAACAATGCTCAAGCTACCACCCTATTGCACTCATCTCACACGCTAGTAAAGTAATGCTCAAGATTCTCCAAGCCAGGCTTCAACAATACATGAACTGTGAACTTCCAGATGTTCAAGCTGGTTTTAGAAAAGGCAGAGGAACCAGAGATCAAATTGCCAACATCCGCTGTATCATTGAAAAAGCAAGAGAGTTCCAGAGAAACATCTATTTCTGCTTTATTGACTATGCCAAAGCCTTTGACTGTGTGGATCACAACAAACTGTGGGGAATTCTTCAAGAGATGGGAATACCAGACCACCTGACCTGCCTCTTGAGAAATCTGTATGTGGATCAGGAAGCAACAGTTAGAACTGGACACTGAACAGATTGGTTCCAAATAGGAAAAGGAGTACGTCAAGGCTGTATATTGTCACCATGCTTATTTAACTTATATGCAGAGTATATCATGTGAAATGCCAGGCCAGATGAAGCACAAACTGGAATCAAGATTGCCGGGAGAAATATCAATAACCTCAGATATGCAGATGACAGCACCCTTATGGCAGAAAGTGAAGAGGAACCAAAAAGCCTCTTGATGAAAATGAAAAAGGAGAGTGAAAAATTGGGCTTAAACCTCAACGATTCAGAAAACTAAGATCATGGCATCTGGTCCCATCACTACATGGGAAATAGGTGGGGAAACAGTGACAGACTTTATTTTTGGGGGCTCCAAAATCACTTAAGATAGTGACTGCAGCCATGAAATTAAATGATACTTAAATTAAAATGAAATTTTAAATAAATTAAATTTCATTAAATTAAATGAAATTAAAAGACTCTTCCTATTTGGAAGGAAAGGTATGACCAACCTAGACCGCATATTCCAAAGCAGAGATATTACTTTGCCAAAAAAGGTCTGTCTAGTCAAGGGTATGGTTTTTCCAGTAGTTATGAATGGATGTGAGAGTTGAACTATAAAGAAAGCTGAGCACCAAAGAATTGACGCTTTTGAAGTGTGGTGTTGGAGGACTTTTCAGAGTCCCTTGGACTCTAGGACATCCAACCAGTCCATCTTAAAGGAGATCAGTGAACATGAGATTAAAGAACACTTCCAATGCGTGTTCATTGTAAGGACTGATGTTGAACCTGAAACTCCAATACTTTTGACACCTGATGCGAAGAACTGACTCATTGGAAAAGACCCTGATGCTGGGTAATATTGAAGGCAGGAAGAGAAGGGGACAGCAAAGGATGAGATTGTTGGATGGCATCACCAACTCAATGGACATGAGTTTGAGTAAACTCCGGGAGTTGGTAATGAACTGGGAGGCCTGGCATGCTGCAGCTCATGGGATTGCAAAGAGTCAGACATGACTGAGTGACTGAACTGAACTGAGGACAAGATCAATTTCTCTTTACTATCAGAGCAGTAGGGATCATAGTTAATAGAGTATCATAATTATTTCTTACTTTAAAGGAAAAGATGATTACTTGGGCTGCATGTACAGTTATTATCTACTACTGAGTTCTTTCTCTGAAAAGCAAAGAATTCAAATGGTGATTAGGGTCACAGAAATCACCTTAATGAAGGCAATATAGTTTACATAAATTTATACTTAAAACTTTAATAGATGGGCAAACTTTATTCCCTTTTATATTTGCTATGATTTTGACCAAACTGTATTTTTGCTTATATTGATATTCATTGACATGGTGGTATATCATCAAACACTGTCATATAATTAGCCAAATCTTGAAGAATTAATACTTCTTTACTTACAAGTTATAACTATAGTACATTAGTAAATACAAAAGTGTAATTGAATACTATTTTTAGCAGCTGTTGGGAAGGAAGAAATTTTCCTCTACTCTACTAAATTCTTCTGGTTGGTCTAAGAGCTAAACTGACTTGAGACAGATTACTAGGAGAAAATCAAAGGCTTAAAAACAGGTATACGTGGGAGAGACCCAGGGAGACTAACGTGTGTATATTAATTGCTCAATTGTGTCCAACTCTTTGCAACCTCATGAATTCATATGATCTCATGTGGCCATTAGGCTCCTCTGTCAATGGAATTCTCCAGGCAAGAATACTGGATAGTCGGTTGTTCCCTTCCCCAGAGGATCTTTCCATTCCCTTCTCGAGGGGATCTTCCCCACCTAAGGATCCAATCTAGGTCTCCCACATTGCAAGCAGATTCTTTACCACCTGAGCCATCAGGGAAGCCCAGCCAACAGGAAGACTAAGTAACTCATTAAAGTGACTAACTCCCTTACCTTAAGTATAATCTTCAGCTAAATATGATGGAAAGTATAGGGGGATAGGGGTTTAGGACTTCAAAGAGGAGAGAAGCAATTGACACGATGGTAAACAAATAGTTGGTAAACAAATGTTTGTAGAGCCTGCAGAGACACAAACTGGACTCATCTCTATGTCCTGCTGAGTTTTCTTCACCACATTTACAGTCCAGATTCTTTGTAAGGAACTCTGGTGCTTGCTCTATTAAAGGAATATATTCTTCCAGGACGTTCCTGAGAAGGCCAAAGCATCTTCTTGAGCTTCTGAGTCTTGATTGTTTTCAGCTTGAAATAATCGGCATGCCAAAGAGACAGATTAGGGTGGCAAATTTTTCTATTCTACATAGTTAGTATTAAAGACAATAGGAGGATTCTTCATAATGCAAATTATTCGTATTCTCTCTCTCCCAGTACACACATACACATGTATATATCCTTTTTTGTTGGCTGAAATTTTGATGAGGTAAAATTATACCTGTGGGAAAATTTCAAACTGAATTGTGCTGCAGGTATTGCAAATATTATTTTTAGCCCAATTTGAAAATGTGCCCCTTGACTGAGAGTCCAATGTGATTAGAATCTTTCTATTGATTTATTTTTATTAAAATTCTCATGCCAAGAAAGCTGTGCTGGCTTAAAATGAGGCATAATATAGCCATTGGAGACTTGTTTCTTTCTTGTTCTTGGAGAACTTGTTCTTTTGTTCTTGCAGTAAAGGTGAATACACATGTTTCTAATATGCTAATGATATTTTAACAAATTTTTCATTTTAGTAAACAGTAATAGTTTTAAAGATTTTATTTCATTCTGGGAAATACTGAGTTGAGTTCACCATATTGAAGCATTTAGGAGATAAAATGTTGTCATCTGTTTTCAGTGACAAGATGCCACTGTATTCCCATTTATTGAAAGAAAAATTATTATGCATCTTCTCCAATCTGAGACCCTTTTATTTTCAGCCACCAAACTAGCTATTTTTTTTTTTTTTTTCTTAATTGGCTGTGCTATACTGCGTATGGGATCTTAGTTCCCTGACAAGGGATTGAACCCATGCCTCCTGCACTGGAAAACACAGTCTTAACCACTGGATCTCCAGGGAATTCCCTTTCTGCTGAGATATTAGTCCTTAGTCTTTTTCTTTTTTTCTTTTTGTTCTCTGTTTAAAAAAAAAATGTGCTTTCAGTTTGCAACTTTACTGAAAGCATTTTGTATTCAAAACATGCAACATTCCTCTCCCCACCTCTGAAACAGAAACAACAAACCACTTCACACTTCAGTCTCTGGCAGAATGATTGCATTCTGATGCCAAGTGTCTGATTTCAGAATTTAGCTGTGATACACAAGGCATGACAATAAAGTAATGAAAATGGCTTTAAGAAATGTAGCTCTAGTAGATCTTGATCAAAGTATTTCAATAAAAGGTATTTCAAAACTGTCATTAGGAATGGCAACCTCATGGATTAGCTAGAAAATAATAAGGTCAATGCAACAGCTTTGTTGCACTGCATTTTGCATTGCACTGCAAAAGTTATTCATGAAACTTTGTTGAAAAAACAGTATGAGAAATAATAACTTATGCTAAAAAATGGCAATAATCATAACATTAATTTCTAAGGGAATATTTAAGAAGAAGTTAGAGTAGACTTCCCTGATATTTCAGCAGTGAAGAATTCACCTGCAGTGCAGAAGACGTGGGTTCCATCCCTGGGTCAGGGAGATCCCCTGGAGAAGGAAATGACAACCCATGCCAGTACTCTTGCTTGGGAAATTCCATGAACAGAGGAGCCTGGTGGGCTACAGGTCATGGGGTCCCAAATAATCAGACATGATGGACTTGACTTAGCAAGTAAACAACAACAGAAGTTAGAGTGGCCAGTCCAGAGAGAAAGTGAGAATACAAAGAAAACACAGGGCAACAGGGAGATAGTAATTGTTCATGGGCTTCAAAAGAAGAACTTTGACATAAAAGAGAAACTTTTAACAATGAGTATTCTGAAACTCTTCTGTGTTTCGTGATAGAATCTCAGTTCTTTTCCCTAAAAAGGTTTTTGGTTAACATGTACATTGTTATTAATGGCTGTTTAGAATAGCATTGTCTCATTTTGATTTGTTTTAGCTTGATATTGTTGTTTTTAGTCATTCAGAGGCATTTGTGATTTGTATACGTCTCTATGTGGATGGCTCTCAGCTCCAGATGGCCGAGCTATATTCAGCATATTCAATCAATTTATTATTTGAATCATGAAGAATAGAAGTTTCAGTAGCCATTCTGTTGAATAATCTGTTCTTTAAAAATATCCTTGAGTATTTTTTGGAAATAAAAATATCATCCTGATGTATACTTCCAGCCCAATAATGTAAGAGTCCTGTGGTGGTGTTAATCAATCCTTCCTTCCTCTGCTGTCACCCAAGTCATCTAGCAAAATATAATTTAAAGGACAAAGAGAAACCACTAGGTCATTGTAAAGTCCTTGTTCAATTAGAGGTTTAAATAAAGTCAGAAGAATCTTCTGCTAAAGAAAGATGTATTTTTAATGAAAATACATTCAGGGATCATTTAAATTCAACATAAGAACAAAGATGTGTATTGAATACCAGCTACTAACAGGTGCTGTGATACAGCGGAGAACAAAACAGATCAAACTCTATTCTCATGGACTTTCCCTTCCAATTACAGGAATTGTAAATAATAAACAAATGTGCAAATGAATATCTTATGAGTTGGATGACGTTATGGGTATAAAGTGGCAAGATACTCAGTAAAGACTGACAATGGAGTTAGTGATGGAATTCAGAGAACTAAAAGAAAGGATTAAGGAAGTCATGCAGGTTTGATCCTTGGGTTGGGAAGATCCCCTGGAGGAGAAAACTGCAAAGTACTGAAGTATGGAAATCTCATAGACAGCGGAGCTTGGCAGGCTACAGCCTGAAGTGAAGTGAAGTGAAAGTCACTCAGTCGTCTCCGACTCTTTGCGACCACATGGACTATACAGTTCATGGAATTCTCTAGGCCAGAATACTAGAGTGGGTAGCCTTTCCCTTCTTCAGGGGATCTTCCCAACCCAGGTATCCCACACTGCCAGTGGATACTTTACCGCTGAGCCACAAGGGAAGCTCTGGACTACAGTCTATGTGGTCACAAAGAGTTAGACAAGACTGAGCATGCACACAGGAACTTCAACTCAGTAGAATCAGCACACCAGAAGGGGGAGCTCTCATACTTTGCTGCCATACCTGAGCCTGACAAGAAGGAAGACTCCTCTCTTTCAGGGCAAGGACTCAGTCAATGAAAAGCCATGGACTTTGTTTACTATGGTTCCCCAACTTCCTTTCCCCCCTCTATAAAAGTGCTTTCCTTCTCTTGCCACATGGAGACTGGCATGTGATACATCATGGTGAGAGACCCTGAATTGCAATCCCCTGCTGATCTGGAATAAATCCCTCATTGCTGGAGAAATATCTAGTCAATCTCAAGGCAACATGGATATGTAGAGAATGATCACTGCACACAGAAGTAACAGCAAGAGGTCAGCAAGTTATGAGAATCTGGAGGAACACAAGGGGATGGGATGGAAAGAACAAAGGGAAACTGAAACAAGGTGAGGAAGTGAGGCAGACCATACAGACCAGGGCTTTGGTGCCAGACTCAAGCTTTTACACTTAGTGACCTTCAGGCTAAAGAGAAGAGAGAAATGAATTGGTTTAAGCCTTGGAAGGAGTATTCTGTGTACAACAGCCTGGAGGAGGGCAAGTTAGAATTAGGGGATGAGGTAGGAAGGAGTTCTAAGAAGGATCAAGTTGAAAGACGCTAGTGTTTTAAATTAGTTAATAAGATGGTGTATATTTTGATTTCAGAGCCTTATGCATTTACTGATAGATTGGCCAAGAGAGTATGAGAGAAAGAGGTGGCCCAACCATAACACCAAGATTTTCAGTGCCAGTAGGAGGAATAAAAGCATTGCCTCTGATACCAGTGAATTTAAGGTTCATGCTTCATCATGAAAGAATTCATAGATTAAGAGATAGCAAGAAGAGGATTTAGGCAAGAAGAGGATTTATTTAGAGAGAAACACACTCCACAGACAGAGTGAAGACCATCTCATAAGGCAAGAGAGAGAACCCTGAAATATGGCGTGGTTAGTTTTTTCAGGCTGGGTAATTTCATGGGCTAATGAATGAGAGGATTGTTCCAATTATTGTGAGGGATGAGGTGGAGATTTCCAGGAATTGGGCTATTGCCAACTTTTGACATTTTATGGTTGGTCTCAGAACTGCCAAGGCACTAGTGGATGTATCGTTTAGCTTGCTAATATAATACAATGAGTGTAAAAGGAGGCTTAAAGTTCACTGGAAGTTGAATATTCCACCATCTTGAACCTAGTTGGTTCTATCCATATTTTGTCATGCTTATGGCTGGGAGAAGCACAAGCTGGAATCAAGACTGCTGGGAGAAATATCAATAACCTCAGATATGCAGATGATACCACCCTTATGGCAGAAAGTGAAGAGGAATCAAAAAACTCTTGATGAAAATGAAAGAGGAGAGTGAAAAAGTTGGCTTAAAGCTCAACATTCAGAAAACTAAGATCATGGCATTTGGTCCCATCACTTCACGAGAAATAGATGGGGAAACAATGGAAACAGTGTCAGACTTTATTTTGGGGGGCTTCAAAATCACTGCAGATGGTGATTGCAGCCATGAAATTAAAAGACACTTACTCCTTGGAAGGAAAATTATGACCAACCCAGATAGCATATTCAAAAGCAGAGACATTATTTTGCCAACAAAGTTTCATCTAGTCAAGGCTATTTTTCCTGTGGTCATGTATGGATGTGAGAGTTGGATTGTGAAGAAAGCTGAGAGCCAAAGAATTGACACTTTTGAACTGTGGTGTTGGAGAAGACTCTTGAGAGTCCCTTGGACTGCAAGGAGATCCAACCAGTCCATTCTGAAGGAGATCAGCCCTGGGATTTCTTTGGAAGGACTGATGCTAAAGCTGAAACTCCAGTACTTTGGCCACCTCATACGAAGAGTTGACTCATTGGAAAAGACTCTGATGCTGGGAGGGATTGGGGGCAGGAGAAGGGGACGACAGAGGATGAGATGGCTGGATGGCATCACTGACTTGATGGACATGAGTTTGAGTAAACTCTGGTAGTTGGTGATGGACAGGGAGGCCTGGCATGCTGCAATTCATGGTTTTGCAAAGAGTTGGACACAACAGAGCAGCTGAACTGAACTGAACTGAATGGCTATATCATTCTTTTAAAGGATGTACCCAGCCCCTTTCCCTCATGTTTCACCATCTGCTGAGGGGAGGCAAGTTTCATGAGGTTAGAATGGTGTGTTTGTGTGGATATATGTTTGTGTGTGTGTTGTCAACTACAAATTGGCACTTGCCAAGAGCATTGTCAATGACTGAACAACAGGGGCATTTGCCATCTGCCTTTGCAGAGACTGAACCCTGTGCTGCTGCAGCTACTGACCTTCAACACCTGCCGAGCGATTTCAGGGTAGAGTGAGTCACTCTTTGTTTCAGGGAATCTGGTGGGACAGGTCTTTAGATAGATGGGTGTTTTTAGGAACAGATTTTATGATCTCAATCCTTGCATCTTCTCATATCTCGAAAAGCACTAAATCCCTTAATGATGACGTCAGGTGACTAGCAAAAAATCTTTCGTGAAATGAGTGCTTAATGTTATTGTACTTCCCTTTCACCAAAACCTTATATATTGACCTTCCTCCCACTGCCTTTTTGAAGCAGTCTCTCAGAGCATTCTGAGGTTCTGCCTCCTGGGGTAAAGTCCTCATTTTTCTGCAAATAAAAGTAACTCATGACTTTCAAGTTGTGCATTTTTTTTAGTCAACAGTGTATAAGGCTATCAATTTACACTTGAGATTCCTATTAGACTTCCTATTAGAGTTACTGGCTGGGATATTACACACGAGTCTAGCTTTGTAGAAAGAATCTGATATTTTATAAACACAGAGAAGTACAAAATTCTATCATAAGTCTCTTTGAGCTCATTAAAAATGTGATAGACAAATTTAGAATCCTGAACTCTGAGACTCTGTAATGTTTACATTTGAGAAAATGAGAAAAGAATTAGCATAAGTGATTAGAGAAGAAATGACTAGTGAAAGAGATGAGTTGTGTCCTGGAAGCAGTGGAAAGTCCAGAAAGATGAAGCAAGGAACTATTATTTTTTTAAGAAAGGTAAAAATAAATTTTTTTAAGAAAGGTAAAAATAATTAGCTGCCATGGATTTGGCCTAAGAAGACAGTAATAAGTCTTTGCTAGGAGTAGGAGAAAAAAAATTCATGTTAACAGGTGAAATATAATTTTTCATGTGAGAGTAGATTCCAAGTTCATCAAAAACAAAGACATCCCTACTGGGGAAGAAATCAGCAGTCCTCACTGAAAGTAGGGATCCAAGCAGCTTCCAAAGCCCTCTTCTCTCCACCCTTCTCCACCCACAGAAAACTAGGGTCTCACACCCATCTTTAGAACCTGCAGAAATCTACACATATGAAAAGCCCATGGATGTTTGTCAAGGGCCAGATTTGTAGCAGAGAAGGGCCAGGGCTGTGTTGTATTTTGGGAGGAGGGTGGAGTCCTTAGAATAAGAAAGTTGCAGAGTCTGAGAAACAAAAGGAAATGAGACGTGTTGAGTCAGAGTCAAGGAATCATCCATGTGTTATACAATCCATGTGCCTGTGCATGCTTGCTCAGTCATGTCAGACTCTTTGCGACCCCATGGACTGCAGCCCTCCAGGCTCCTGTCCATGGGATTCTCCAGGCATGAATATTGGTGTGAGTTGCCATTTCCTTCTCCAGGGGATCTTCCAGTCCGACCAAGTGATGGAACCCATGTCTCCTGTATTGGCAGGTGGATTCTCTAACACTAAGCCACCTGGGAATCACTACAAATATGTAAATCATGAGGCTTTGTTCTCTTGTCATGCATACTGATGCTTATGTTGGCCCAGGGAAGACAAAAGCCAGGCTGATGAATTAAGTGGTTGCCTCTTATTCAAATCATGGCCAAACACTACTTATTTCCTTATAGATTATGTGAGGGAAGATTAGAAGTGGGTTCCCCAAGCCTGGTAGTCTATGTGGATAAACCTCCCATTATTCCCATCCTCTCCTAGTCCTAACTCCAGTAAATAATATTCTATTTTCTCTACAAGAGTAAATGATGTTCTACTTCAAAAATTATGGCAGATTTATTTTCATTAATTTGTGGCTACAGTGAGGATATTCAATATTTTTATTTTGCAATCCCTCCAAAACTTTCAGGATATACACTTCACTTTGGTGACCAGACAGGAGTCATCAATACCCACCTCTTCTGCATCACAGTTAACTTTTAATTTTAAAGAGAATTATCAGAATACAACTCAAAAGATGAGAAAGCACTTTAAATATGCTAATAACGGCACAATTAACCAACTTTATCTATCTAAATTACATTTTCATCTTGTATTCCATGAAATTAATGACTGCCTGAACCTCAGCAGAAAAGTGGCAAAGAAGAAATGATACATTGTGACTTGACAAATAGAAGATAAAGTGATGCTTGCAGTTCAGTGAAGGCTACAGTTGGAAACTGAAATTTAATATAGTGGATGTGTTATTTAGCTATAGAGCTAAAAAAACCATTTTTCAGGAAAATCAGCAGTTTTTCCAGAAGGAAAATTATACCTGTGTATCTATTTATAAAAATAGAAAAATAAAATAAAATGTTTTAACCACTATTAAATTGAACCTGAAAATAAAGCCATTGACACCTACCTAGATTTTAGTAAAATTATATTTCACTTGGAGAAAAACTTGTTTTTAAGTGACTGGTTTCTTAGTATGGTACCATTGAAAGGTATTTGATTCAAATTCCTTTCAACTTTATCATTTAATCAAACATGTTTTACATTTAAATGTATGTGCATAATATTTATGCATAACTAACAACTCGTATCCTCATGTGTACCTCTAGAACCTTGAGTTCATAGTTCTTCAAATATACTTGCAAATTAAAGCAAAAAAACATATCCTTATGCTATACATCAAGGAAAAAATAGTTTTCTGATTTGACCTCATTTTAAATAGTCATTTTGCATTGACAAATAAGGCATACCAAGAAAAAGGAAATACGAATAATTTCCCTTCAATTATTTCAGAAAAGCAACTTCACACAAAAGCTGAAGGTAGAAAATACACTTCTTCCTAATGAGATTTTATTAAGATTACTTGTTTATTTGTGCCAGTCAAATCTGACCTTTATAATACCATATTTGTTTAGATCTAGTGGAGATAAATTGAGTGTACTGATTCTAAATTGAAGATCTATTAAGTAATAAGTAGGATGTAGTTTTATAATCACCTTCAGGTTATAAACAACATTTACCACAAGATCAAAACATGTTGACTTAGAAGAAGCAAATGCAAATTAAAATGGAAGAGATTTTAGAAATGCAGTGAATAGAATTATAAGATGTGGTGCTATTAAGAATTTTAAAATATTTCTAATTTCACTTGATTAATTGGTGATTATGCTCTAGAAGACTTATCCAACCAAAATTTTACAGCATTTCATGAAAAACATTAAAAGCATTTTTGGTTTGATAGACAACAATATTTAAGATACAGGTATTTAGAACTTCCCTGGTTGCTTAGATGGTAAAGCATCTGCCTACAATGCGGGAGACCCAGGTTCAATCCCTGGGTTGGAAAGATCCCCTGGAGAAGGAAAATGGCAATCCACTCCAGTATTCTTGCCTGGAAAATCCCATGGATGGAGGAGCCTGGTGGGCTACAGTCCATGGGGTCACAAAGAGTCAGACACGACTGAGGGACTTCACTTTATTTAGATTTCTTGATAGAATAATTGGAACAATCACCAGTTTTTTTTTTCTATTGCTTTTGTTTTTTAATTTGCTACTACAAAGTGAAGGAAAATAAATATTTCTCCTCTGATGTCAAGTATGAGATCTCAGGAGGGGTGTGTGTGTGTGTGTGTGTGTATGTGTGTTGGGTGTATGTTAATATCACTGATGCTAATTCCTTTGTAATACTACTTCATTATTTTATGCAAATAATTCCCAGAATGGATCAACTTATTAAGAATTAGAAAAAAAATAAATGTCATCAATATAGGGTGGTATATAAGCAATTTGAAAATGTACGTCACACTGAAAATGAAGTCATAGAGAACTTTTTCAAGTTTTTTTTTTTTTAATTATAAAATAACTTTTGGAAAAATAATGTTCAGAAGCTAAAGCAATTATGTCATGGTATTCCAATTTTTGTTTACGAGATAATTAAAAAAATATAAACAGAAGGATTGACTTCAAATACCGGAGAAAGTCCTGTTAACACTTATTCTTCAAACAACTTTACTTGTATTTATTATAAATTTTAAAGATGAACACTTAAAAAAAAAATAAAACTACCATTTCACCATTTAAAGTAGCTACTATGAAATCCTTACTAAAGATGTACCTATTACAATGATATAATTTCAACAATATTTGGAAACAATAATCCCCGTCAAATTCAGGATATAATCCAACATTGTATGTCATTTAAGGCCTTTGTGTATGTCTCTAGACTTATCTTCTAAAATTTTCAAGTAGTATCAGCATATTATCTAAGCTATAGTCTTAAAGTTTAAAAAGAAATGTTAACCCTAAAAAAAATAAAAATAAAAATTTCATCATTGTGTTTGTGTTTCCTCTTGGAAGAAATACACTTTCCTCTATTCCCATTTGAGCAGTGGCTGAGACTGCCTGATGGCTCACCCTTCAGTACTGGAAGCAAATAATTCTATACCATCCCTGGTGGACTTACATAGTCTCTCCATGTGCCACCTTGGACAGTGCTTATATCAGGTTCTGAAGTGCACAGTCTGACAATTATTTGTGTTGTAATAATAATTTTCTTCTTTTTCCTACTAAATATGTAATTTATATTGATCTACTCAACAAATCAATACATGATCAGAAGACAGTTTTGAAATCATCCATAAGACTATTTCTCACATTTATGCTCTATACATGGGGGTCACAATGTCTCAGTTTAACATTGAAGTGATCAGATTCATCCTCCTACACTGTGAAGCATCACTGCATGTGGCCTCTCATTTCTGTCCCTGCAAATTTTCTGGAAGAGTCTATGGAAATGTTAAGCACTGGTTTATATTTTTGGACCAGTCTAATTATTAGGAAGAACTTTACTTTGCTGGAATCAGTTCACTTTAGCCTCTACTTCTCTCCGAAACAAAAGTTGAGACAAGGTTTTGCATCCTGTTCAAATGGTTGCTTCAACACCTAGGTATCTCCTCTACATACATCCAGGCCCTTCGTATACACATCTTATAATAGATGTCCCTACACATTGTTCTTCCAATCAACAACTGAATGTATGATCCTATCATCGATTTACTCGAAATAAATTTGAACCACAGTTTAAGTATGTGAGAATGTGTCTTATCTGTCTTACTTGAATTTGGTCTCTTTCAAGATTAGAGAAATACTGCATCTTTCTCTCTCTCCCTATCTATCCATCCATCCAATATCATCTATATATCTATTTATCTTGAAAGAATCAAGGAATGAATGGGTAGAAAATCAGAGAGAAGAGAAAACATACAGAAATCATAGGGAGCAAAAGAGCATATGCTAACTTTTCTAGGGCCAACAATATTAACAGAAACAAAGGTTAATTTACAGTAAGTCAAAGCATACCTTTTAAGTGCACATTCATTCTTTCATTGAACATTTCTTTCATAACTACTACTAGGCCAGGCATTGGCATAGATGGGGATAAAGCAGAGCAAACACCTAACGTAATACAAAAAGTATGGCTATTGTTCATGGAATTACACATGTGATATGTTGCTAGTGATTTTGAGTATATTTCTTTCATCACTATGGCATGTACTGATAATTCAGTACATTTAGGTTTTCTTGAGTAGGCCGTATGTTTCTTTCTGATTATTTCATGTAAGAGACAATAATCTGAATGGTATTAATGAATCCAAAATTGCTCTTGAACAATGGTTAGATTCAGCTTGACTCAATTATAAGCAAATAGACTTTTTATTTATTTATTTTTTTATTGACAAGAGTATATTTTCATTCAACACGTTTGCAATACTGGTTTTCCTTGGATTTCAACACTCCGTATTCAAATGATTATCATTTACTTACTTTATTGATTGCCCTTAGGAATTGCTATTCCACATAACAAATGTGGATATTCTAATAAAATTTGACAAATATTTTGAACTATTGTTGAGTGTACTACCCACCAAATGAATAGGTAGTTGATATGCCATCATAAGATCTGTCTGAAGAGCAGTATTGTGCATTCATGAATGCTAATCCAAATAGACTCCAAATACTCTCACACCATCTCCACCTCCAATTTAGTCAAAAGTGTGAGGTCAATTGGGACTTTCTAACATTTTATCTGTTCAAAGCACACTGTACATGCAGAAAGGGAATATTATTAATTTGTGAGATTTTTTTGTAATATTCTCCTAGGTGTTTCTTCCGAAAGGATTTATTTGCAAGAAAATTAACTACAACTTGATTTAATTTGTAAGTTATTTTGAAACCCTCCTCAAGAGTTTCCAAGTCATTGATTCTTTAGGCAGGATTAAATAAAATTAACTCACAGGAATTCTTCACATTTGTTTTATAGCTAAAAAAGTAGAGCTTCATGACCTCAGCTGCTTTTTAATTAAAGCTTGTTTTTGTTGAAAACTCTGCGAGCCCACATGTTTGTTACTATTTGTATTCATACAGTAGATATTAACCACGCTTGTAAGAAAAAGCAAAAATGTTCCTCCTCAAAGAGAAAGATGAGAATGGGGGTGTAAAGCAGGTGCAAGACACAACCAGATGGAAATTATTACCCGTTAGCTTGTAATCAGCATCCTAGAAGAAAAGAGATGAAAAACATGAAAAGCTGCAGTTTTCTCTTCTTGCTATAGGAGGCTAATATTGCACTCCTGCACTTAAATACACATCTCAGCAGGTCTCCAGCTACAGAAGGGAAATTCTGATGATCATACAAAAAAACAGAATCATTGAAAAGTTCATGCTGAATAGAGAGGCTGAATTTCCACTTTCTCCTGTTAGTAAGCTGCTGCAGAATGTTCTGAAATGTGAAATTAGCTTAAAAATAAAATAAAACACTAAAACTGAAGACTCAAAGTGTTTTGTTAAGATCTTACTATCCTGGTATAACCAAGCTGAAAACAGGGGAAGGTCATTACTGTAACTTCACTGTTAGCAGAAAGCTTAGAAACAGCACCGTTTAATCCTCACCCCTCCCACAATGGGGCTTCCCAGGTGCTAATAATGAAAGAACCCACCTGCCAATACAAGCGATATAAGACATGTGTTTGATACCTGGATCCATAAGATCCCCTGAAGGAGGGCATGGCAACTCATTCCAGTATTCTTGTCTGGAGAATCCCATAGACAGAGGAGCCTGGCGGGCCACAGTCCATAGGGTTGTGAAAAGTCAGTCACTGCTGAGCATGCACACATGTAAGCCTCCCACAATGAAGCATGTAGGAATGGGAATTTTACTAGAAAAACACAAAAGTGGAAGGTGTAAAATCATTTCTTGTATTCTTCTCCATATCGTATGAGAATTTTCAAATAATTCTGTTCCAAAAATTCCTGGTTTTACAGCCTCAGGGAACACTATCCATAAATACGTGGCTTTGTCACTAGCAAGTATAACACCTACATCTGACTGGTTTAAGCAAAATTGTTAGTTTTGTGCCCTTGAAAGTTAGAGAAATAACTTTGCTTAGCTTGCCTTGCTGTTTCTCTGTAGCTTTTTGTGAAGAATTTGAAGAATATGAGAATTCTATTTATGGAATGATAGAGATTCTTTTATAATGGTCTACAAAATATATTTCATTTACTATGACATGAAAAGACCCTGATGCTGGGAAAGATTGAGGACAGGAGAAGGGGACAGCAGAGGATGAGATGGTTGGATGGCATCACTGACTCAATGAACAAGGTTTTGGGTGGACTCCGGGAGCTGGTGATGGATAGGGAGGACTGGCGTGCTGCGGTTCATGGGGCCGCAAAGAGTCAGACATGACTGAGCGACTGAACTGAACTGAACTGATCAAGTATTCAATACAAGAGAAAGTAGATTCTTCACCTAAACGTAGAGAAACTCTTAAAATTCCCAAAATCAGGGAATTTTTGAGTTCCACAAGTGTGCTGATTTTATACCAGTAATTTCCCTCTGTGGCTGCTTAACATTAATTGCTATTTACTTAATTATCAATTATCATTTATTGCCTCAATTTATAATGAGTTTCGCTACTACTGTTAATAGTTTTCAGAGATTCTGCTGAAGATATTAAGTAATGTAGTGTATAAAGTTGATATCAAATGCAATTTTCGGGCCATCTTAAAAGCACATTATGCCTTGTGAGAATATCCACACAATTCTTTAAGCCTATATGAATGAAAGGTACTTATTTCCTATAATATGTCTGAGAACATTTATTTCTATACCATAAAGTATTTATTTGTGGAAATTATTACATATACTACTCTCTCTCTAATCATTGTAGAAGACTTTATTTTCTTCTTTAATATTTTTAAATGATGGGCTACTGAAATTTATATGTAAGAACATACATGTGCTTATATGTTTAAACATAAATTCATTTAGTATTCATATTCATTTTTATATATTCACAGAATTTCAAATACTTTATTTAAAAAAAATATGTGGAGCCAATAGCCTTTTGAACTGCCACAAAACAGGTAAGTGTAAGGGATACATATGGGATGAGTGAGAGTTAGTCGCTCAGTCATGTCCTCTTGCACCCCGTGGACGATAGCTTGACAGGCTCCTCTGTCCATGGGATTTTGCAGGCAAGAATACTTTAGTGCATTGCCATTGCTTCTTCCAAGGGATCATCCCAACCAGGGATTGAACCCAGTCTCCTGCATTGCAGGAGAATTCTTTATCTTCTGAGCCACCAGGGAAGCCCATGGGATGCAAGCATATAAAGAATATGCATACGTAAGGAATACACACGATGTAGTTCAGAGTGAAAGGAGATACTTCCAGGGCCCTGCATCAGTCTGGACAACATGCCTCTCAGAACTTCTGCTGTGAGGAATTTAATTGGCCAACAGTCCCAGCTGCTGCTCTCTGAAATCCAACCTGTGGATGATGCTGGAGGATGTACTTCTTATGGTCTGTGGCCAGCTCACACTTGAGGACTCCAGGGCACTGAGGCTGTTTGTTCCTGAAGGCAACTCTGGTTCCTGATAACTTTGCTGAAACTCAGAATTGAAGAGCTTCCTTCTTTCTCTCTTTCACAGGGTTTTAATCTGTTTTTCAGGAGGAGTGCCACATATCTCTAGCAGTGCATCCTTTATGCTTTAAATTTTCACATAAAATAATAAATAAATGTATTTATATCATTCTGGGTTTTGTTAATTGTGTATTGTTGACTTTAAAAAAATGCACAATGTGAGTGTTTTAAGTTGTTTTATTTGCGGTCAAATGAAGACTTCAGCCTGGGAGACAGCACCTCAAATAGACACTTGCCCTTACAGATATTTCCACTCCCAAATCTCTTGCATGTTTAACTGCATCTTGTTGTCTGCTTCTTAGGGATCTAGACAACACAGATAGGATGGGAAGAACTACCCAAGAGAGAATTGTCGAGGACATATTTTGAGCTCCCATTTAGGCACCAGACTGTGCAGGTTGATGTGCTAAATTCAGATTAGATTATATATTCCCTCAGAGAGTTTACAAACCAGTACTAAAAATCACTTAGAAGAACATAAATTTGTACTCTTAGCTCTAAACTGGCACTTGCCATGGGTACTTGCCATCCACCTCCACAAGGATCAAATCATCTGCTGCTGCAGATGCTGACCTGCAACACTGCTAAAAGGAGTTCAGGGTGGAGAGCTCGTGGAAAAACTGGCAGAACAGGTCTTCAGAAAGATATTTGCAGGAGCCAGTTTTATGAGCCCAATTCTGGTATCTCCTCATATCTAGAAAGACACTAAAATCCTTCATGGTGATGACTGCTCCTTGTGACTAGCAGAAAGCTTCTGAGAAAAAAAATATTTCCATGTATGGATGTGAGAGTTGGACTGTGAAGAAGGCTGAGCACCTAAGAATTGATGCTTTTGAACTGTGGTGTTGGAGAAGACTCTTGAGAGTCCCTTGGACTGCAAGGAGATCCAACCAGTCCATTCTAAAGGAGATCAGCCCTGGGATTTCTTTGGAGGGAATGATGCTAAAGCTGAAACTCCAGTTCTTTGGCCACCTCATGCGAAGAGTTGACTCATTGGAAAAGACCCTGATGCTGGGAGGGATTGGGGGCAGGAGGAGAAGGGGACGACAGAGGATGAGGTGGCTGGATGGCATCACTGACTCGATGGACATGAGTCTGAGTGAACTCCGGGAGTTGGTGAGGGACAGGGAGGCCTGGCGTGCTGCAGTTCATGGGGTCGCAAAGAGTCGGACACGACTGAGCGACTGAACTGAACTGAACTGAACTGATTGTACGTACTCGCCTTTCACCAAAATCACTTATATACTGACTGTCCCCCCAGCCTCTTTGGCACAGTTGCTCAGAGCTATCAGAGGTGCCGTCTCCTGGACTGCAGTCTCATTTTACCCCAAATAAAACTTAACTCACAACTCTCACATTGTTCATTTTTTAAAAGTGGACAATACATAATTAACAACACCTAGAATTATATATATATATAGGCTTCCCTAATAGCTCAGCTGGTAAAGAATCCACCTGCAATGCAGGAGACCCTGGTTTGGTTCCTGGGTCAGGAAGACCCACTGGAGAAGGGATAGGCTACCCACTCCAGTATTCTTGGGCTTCCCTTGTGGCTCAGCTGGTAAAGAACCCGCTTTCCTATTTATATATATTATTTGAATAAGTTTATATATATTTATTATTTTATGTGAAAACATAAAACATAAAGAGTGCAGCCTCTCTGAGGGACAAATCAGAGTGTTCTTGGATGAGACCACAGAGAACCTCCAGAAGTGACAGAGGATATTTGAGGAAGAGGAGGAAGAAGAATCCAGTCATGACAAAGAAGAATAATTTTTATTTCCTGAGAGGGAGCATGTATACTTCTGTTACTTGTCTGACAGGAAATGTGTAAGATAGAGTATCTTATATTGATATAGAAAAGTAGATCAATATCTTTGAGGTGCTTGTTTGTAAGCTAAGAAAAAGAATTGTGCTACAAACAACCACAGCAGGTCTTTCCATCTGAGGAAACCAGATTTAAGTCAAGAAACAGGGGCTTTAACTCAGTTATATCTGAAACAAGCTGTGCAAAACCACCTTGAATAGCAGGCTCCTCGGTGAAAGTTACAATTGCTCTGAGGATTAGAAGAGATCATATTCAGGAAAAAAAAATCCTAAATCCTTGGTCTCTTTTAGGGCTCAGATATACCCATACAATTTACTCTTTGCTAAGTTATATCTCTACAAAGATGAAAGCTTCATCTGGTAACAAAAACATTAAAAGTCAAGTTGTGTTTTGGTGAGAGTATGTTAAACTGTGGGCTTCCCTCATGGCTCAGTCGGTGAAGTATCTGCCTGCAATGCAGGGGACCCAGATTCAATCCATGGGTTGGGAAGGTCCCCTGGAGAAGAGAACGGCTACCATTATTCTTGCATGGAGAGTCCCATGGACAAAGGTGTCTGGCGGGCCATAGTCCAGGTGGTTGCAAAGAGTCAGACACAACTGAAGCATCTAAGTGTGTATGCACGCACACATCTGTGTGCACGCACACACACACACACGCTAGACTAGACTTTCTGTGGAGGAAGGGGTTTGGGTCAGTTTTGCTTAGTGATGTATCTCAAGGACCTATGAAGGCACTTGCCACATAGGTGCTTGTGTGTGCTTGCTCAGTAGCTAAATAGTGTCCTAACTTTGTGACCCCATGGACTGCAGCCCACCAGGCTCCTCTGTCCATGGCTTTCCCAGGCAAGAATACTGGAGTGGGTTGCCATTCCCTTCTCCAGAGGATCTTCCTGATCTAGGGATTGAATCTGAGTCTCCTACATTGGCAGGCAGATTCTTTACCCCTGAGCCACCAGGGAAGCCGCCACATAAGTAGTGTCCAATAAATATGCAGTGAATTATTAGAAAAACAAGGCATTGATCCTAAGGCAGAAGAGTTTGTTTGTTAACTACCTCCTACCTAGCAATATTTGGTACAAGACTTAAGAAAGAGTCACTTTAGGTTTGAAATATTAGAGATGGAATTCTGTTTGTAATGGTAACTGGATAAATGACAGTTGCCTAATGATCATATTTGTGGGCATGTGGAAAATTTCAACACAAAATCTGGGGTTAAAGATTGGATTGACAAGAGGAACATGGTTTGTAACATTTTATATATATTCTATTAAGTGAGTTATCATGAATTTAATGTTAGCAAATATAGCAATAAAGGTTTACACACACACAATAAATAAACAAGAATCCACACCCTCCCCCCTACTCCACCACACACACACACACAGCCACACACCCCTACTGGCCTATAGCACAAGAGTGTGCCGGACAGTTTTTCATTGATTTGCAGTGAAGAGGGAAATTTCTATTTGGGGAAAACTCTAAGAGTAAATGTAAAAAATGAAGTACTGGCTCAATTATACAACTCTGGATATGTGTATATCGATACAGCCCTTCTCTTAAAATTGTGTCTACTCTGTCTTAAGTTGTCTTGGTGATTTTCCATTTCTACATTATGTTTTATTTTGAATAAAAACGTTCATATACTCTAATGTATTCATATTATATATAGAATATATGTTTGAGTGGGTTCTGACTGGTTTTTCCACTATTTGATTCTTACATCTTCATGTTTCATTTAGAGGAGCAAAAACAAAAATAGGTTCTCAAATTTTGCATCTGTCTTATTCTGTAATTACTTATGGAGTGTTTTCATTTAAAGTTTCTATATGGCTCTTTCCTTAGGAAAAAAGATTGCTGCATGAACACACATGCCTTGAGTAGTATTTTTTAAATCTACTAGAAAAAAAAGATGTTTCTTTCATGGTTCTTGGAGCAGAAACTTCACACTGATCATTGTGCTGAATTCCCCTTCACAAAAACCACTCCAATCAATCACCTTCAATTCCTCTGGTTCCTGAGGACTCTGGCTTTCAACCTCAATACCGTAATCCCTTCTTAGTCACTCCCTTCCTACACTTGCACAATGACAGTGACCCAGGTCAGATCTGACTTTGCCATTTTAACCTAAAATCGATCTCTGGATATTCCAGGTCCTTGGGGGAGGAGAGATTGTCCTTGCCTCCCAGGTATAATCACAATCTCCCAACAGGGAGACCAATGCCAACTCACTCTATTATCCGTAATGGACAACAGAAATGTCCTTCCTTCTCCTTGGAAGACATTTCAGCATCACTCTGTTACTTCAGTAAAAACCTTTTCATTTCTCTCAGTCTCAGCTTCCTTCTTCTGTAATAATGACTCACCCATTCATCTCCCAAAGCTATTGTGAAAATAAAAACTAAAAGTCTTTTTAAGACAGTATACAAAAATATAGTGCTATTATTTTTAAGAAAACCTGGCTAAAATGTTTCTAAACTACAAAGGAATTCTATCAGAAAAGAAATGTACACAGTAGAAGTTTAAAATAGAATTTCTCCAGGGTGTATAAAATACTGTGTAGTAAACCACCCAGATTTGGGCTACCACTGAGCTTATTGTTACCATGCTGCAGTGTTCTGACTTGTCTCCTTGGTATAAATCAATGAATTGACCACCACTATTGATGAATATCTTTTACAACACCTCCAGGGGAAATTCATTGTTCATCTACTCTATTTCAGAGATGAGTCAAAATGCTCTAGTTACAGGAACAGCTGAGTTTGTCAGCTTAGCACCCTTGCCAACTTATAAGAACAAAATGTGGGCTTGCAAGGGTGATATCTTAGAAATAGTATTACTAATTGTCTTAGTGATTGCTATTACATGTCTGTACTGACTTAAGAAAAGTTAAGATAACATTTTAGATAATAAATGCTAAGGTTTAAAAAATAATTTATTTAAATTGGAGGTTAATTACTTTACAGTATTGTAGAGGTTTTTGCCATACATTGATTGACATGAATCAGCCATGGGTGTACATGTGTCCCCCATCCTGAACCCCCCCTCCCACCTCCCTCCCCGTTTCATCCCTCAGAGTCATCCCAGTACACCAGCCCTGCTAAATGCTAAGACTTAAAAGAGATTTACTGAAAACTGTAGTATTTTCCCCCCAGGGCAGCACACTCAATGCAAATGTAGTAGACAGTTTTCAGAATGCTGTCCACTTATGACCATTAACCTTTCCATCAGAATTGATTCTCTGTAAGGTAAAAGATCTCATGGTCATGTTTGAAAACAATCATATGTTCATAGTTCATTCAACCATGAGCAGACTCTTTAACCTGTAAACTTCTCTGGTGGTTCAGTGGTAAAGAATTTGCCTGTAATGCAGGAGATGTGGGTTGGATCCCTGGGTTGGAAAGATCCCTGGAGAAGGAAATGGCAACCCACTCCAGTATTCTTTCTTGGTTAAATCCCATGGACAGAGAAGTCTAGCAGGCTATATGACATGGAGTTGCAAAGTTGGATACAACTTAGTGACTAAACTGCTACCACCTTTTCTATGAACCTTAAGTGATTATGAGAGTACCCTGATACCATATGGAACACATTCCAGGAGCTAACTGGTGACCAAAGTTTACTCCCTCCATGACTGTGAATCCAAATCACCTGTGTGGTTGATGAAGTGATGTGCTGAGCAGACTCTTGAGAAATGCTAAAAGTATAAGATCCTCTATGTTCACTATCTGAATATCTGTATTTAGAATTCAGCAACATGCCCCATATGTCTTGAAGCACATGTGACTTGAAAAAGAAGTAGCTGCTATTCAGTTTTGCTTCATTGTGGATAAAGAAGTAGAAAAGGTTGGCTCACACATGCACATACTTACACACACTCACACACACACACACACACACACACTCTCAGTGAGAGCTAGACTGAGAACTCAAGAGTGAAAGCAAGAGAGGGAGAGAGAATCATACATCAAACAGAAATAAGAAAAAAAGAGACTGATTCAATGGGCTGAAAAAAATGTTCCCCAAAATATATCTCTGAAAATGGTGAATTGTTATTCATATTAAAAAAAAGAGGAGATAATTTTTGCAGATGATTAAGGATTTTGAGATGGAAAGATTATCTCAGACAATACAGATGGGTCCCAAACACAATCACAAGTATCCTTTAAAATGAAGAGACCTGGACTTAGATGTGCACAGAGAAAAAGAAAGATTTGAGTAAGCTGGCCCTGAAGACTGGATTGATACAGCCGCAAGCCAGGGAGTGTCCACAGCCACAAGAAACTGGAAGAGGTAAGGAACACATTCACTGCTAGACAGAGGGAGTCTGATTCTGCCAATACCTTGGTTTCAAACCAATAATAATTTTATATTTCTCACCCTCAAAACTGTGAGAGAACAAATTTCTACTTCTTAAGCTACCCTGTCTTTGGTAAGTTGGTATAGTTGCCACAGTAAACTAATACACCCATTGACTTTAAATTGCTCTTTTCAGTCTCTTTCAGGGGTCTCCCTAATTTCTGCCTTTGGGTTGCATGATCTAAGAATATATAGAACAAAATCACACATTATACTTCCTATCTCAAGTTGTGTTCAGTGACTAACAATTGACAGCATTATAGCAACATACTATATGAAAATTATTCAAGTAAATTAATAGGGAAATTATTATATACAAGAAGTACTGGGTAAGTTTTATATAGGTTAGGACATGTAAGTTTCTTCAGTTAAAGAAATGTGAGTGTACGTGAAATATGCCTTTTATGAGCAGAATCTTGAAAAGACATGATACAGTTGGAGCCTTTTTATTTCTATCTTCCATAAGACCAGCAAAGTTTAATGATAGAAAGATAACTATAATATTTATAATACATCACAGAATATACAATGCTTTGAAGAATTGAAAGGACAAGAAAATTGCATACTAGATAATAGAGTTTGGGGGGATGAATCCTTAAAAGCATAGAAATAGACAATATTTTAGATGGATCTTGAAAAATGGCAATATAGAGAGCTAGTCTTAGTGGTAAGTGTGCTGAAATATGGATTTAGTGAAAATGACATTCTTATCATTGGATGTGTTTGAGAAATGCAATTAATAAATTTTGAGAGAATCCGAGGTATCTATGTGAAAATACTTAGACGTGAACTGTGAAAATCAGAGCTTTCCAGATAAAATGGAACCAACACTCTGTGTGTATGTTTTTGTGTGTATGTGTGTCGAGAGCAAGAGCGAGAGCAAGTGTGAAAGCTAGAGCAAGAGCGAGAGTGAAAGCTAGAGAGAAAAGAGAGAATTTATTTTAAAGAATTGGCCCATGTAGTTGTGGGGCTGCCAAGTCTGACATCTTCAGGGTAAGATGACAAGATATGCACCCAGAGGGAAATTGATGCTGCAGCTCTAGTTCAAAGGCAGTTTGGAGGCAGGATTCTCTCTTCTTTAGAGGACCTTTTTTTTTTTTTTTTTTCTTTTTCTATTAAGGTTTTCAACTGGTTAGAATAGTCTCATCAACATTATGAAATTCAGTGTTTAACTCAAAGTCTAGTGACTTAAATGTTCATTTCATTTAAAATGGGCTTCCCTTATTGTTCAGTTGGTAAAGAATCTGCCTGTAATGTAGGAGAGCTGGGTTTGATTCCTGGGTCCTGAAGATTCCCTGCAGAAGGGAACGCATACCCACTCAATAAATATTCTGGCCTGGAGAATTCCTGGGTCACAAAGAGTCAAACATGACTGAGCAACTTTTACTTTCACTTTTCACATTTCACTTTCCCTGGTGGCTCAGATGGTAAAGAATTTGCCTTCAAGGCATGGGATCCAGCTTCAATCCCTGGTTTGGAAAGATCCCCTGGAGGAGGGAATGGCTATTCACTCCAGCATGCCAAAGAATGCTCAAACTACCACACAATTGCACTCATCTCACATGCTAGTAAATTAATCCTCAAAATTTTCCAAGCCCAGACTTCAACAGTACATAAACCATGAACTTCCAGATGTTCAAGCTACTTTTAGAAGAGGCAGAGAAACCAGAAATCAAATTGCCAACATCTACTGGATCATCAAAAAAGCAAGAGAGTTCCAGAAAAACATCTATGTCTGCTTTATTGACTATGCCAAAGCCTTTGATTGTGTGGATCACATAAAATGTAGAAAATTCTGAAAGAGATGGGAATACCAGAACACCTGACCTGCTTCTTGAGAAATCTGTATGCATCAGGAAGCAACATTTAGAATTGGTATGGAAAAACTGACTGGTTCCAAATAGGAAAAGAAGTATGTCCAGGCTGTATATTGTCACCCTGCTTATTTAACTTATACCCAGAGCACATCATGAGAAATGCTGGGCTGGATAAAGCACAAGCTGGAATCAAGATTGCCAGGAGAAATATCAATAACCTCAGATATGCAGATGACACCGCCCTTATGGCAAAAAGTGAAGAAGAACTAAAGAGCCTCTTAATGAAAGGGAAAGAGGAGAGTGAAAAAGTTGGTTTAAAGGTCAACATTGAGAAAACTAAGATCATGGCATCCAGTCCCATCACTTCATGGCAAATAGATGGGGAAACAGTGGAAACAGTGGCAGACTTTATTTTGGGGGCTCCAAAATCACTGCAGATGGTGATTGCAGCCATGAAATTAAAAGATGATTGCTCCTTGGAAGGAAAGTTATGACCAACCTAGAGAACATCTTAAAAAGCAGACACATTACTTTGCCAACAAAGGTCCACCTAGTCAAGGCTATGGTTTTTCCAGTAGTCATGTATGGATGTGAGAGTTGGAGTATAAAGAAAGCTGAGCATTGAAGAACTGATGCTTTTGAACTGTGGTGTTGGAGAATACTCTTGAGAGTCCCTTGGATGGCAAGGAGGTCCAACCAGTTCATCCTAGAGGAAATCAGTCCTGAATATTCATTGAAAGGACTGATGTTGAAATTGAAACTCCAATACTTTGGTCACCTGATGCAAAGAGCTGACTCATTTGAAAAGACCCAGATGCTGGGAAAGATTGAAGGCAGGAGGAGAAGGAGATGACAGGGGATCAGATGGTTGGATGGCATCACCAACTCAATGGACATGAGTTTGAGTAAACTCCAGGAGTTGGTGATGGACAGGGAAGCCTGACATGCAGCAGTCCATGGGGTCGCAAAGAGTCAGGCACAACTGAGGGACCGAACTGAATTGAACTGACTGAACTCACTCCAGTATTCTTGCCTGGATAATTCCATGGATGAAAGAGCCTGGTGGGCTTTGGGGTTGCAACTAACTACTGAGCTACTGAGTAATAGCAACTGACTGAGATACTAACCCTTTTAAATTAAAGTTTCATGGTGCAGCTAGACCAACTATCTGGCCACCATGGCCTGGTTGAACTGACCATGAAATTCACCACCACAGGTAGGTGTTGGTGTATTTCCACTTAATTTAATAATTGACAAGCTATTTAACATTTTTTAATGGGCAGACCCAGGATCAGAGATTCAGGAAGAATCATCCATGGGTGAATGTCAATAAGTTTGTAGCACAGAGCCTATATTTAATTAGAAATTTTAATAAAGCCCACTTTCAAACAGCAGTATCTATCAGGTTAATAAAAAAAATTTCTTTGCATTTTTCTGAAAGATGATATGGAAAATCCAGAACAAACTTTTTGGCTAACCCCATATTTTTGAGTGTCCTACAGTTAATTTGTGACAGAGTTCATCCTTCCCATCTCTCATGAGATTGCTCTCAGTCATTTCTCTCTCATAGGAAATGGCAATGCACTACTGGAAGAAGCACAAGCTGGAATCAAGGTTGCAGGGAGAAATATCAATAACCTCAGATATGCAGATGACACCACCCTTATGGCAGAAAGTGAAGAGGAACTAAAAAGCCTCTTGATGAAAGTGAAAGTGGAGAGTAGAAAAGTTGGCTTAAAGCTCAACATTCAGAAAACAAAGATCATGGCATCTGGTCCCATCACTTCATGGGAAATACATGGGGAAACAGTGGAAACAGTGTCAGACTTTATTTTTTTGGGCTCCAAAATCACTGCAGATGGTGACTTCAGCCATGAAATTAAAAGATGCTTACTCCTTGGAAGGAAAGTTATGACCAACCTAGATAGCATATTCAAAAGCAGAGACATTATTTTGCCAACAAAGGTTCGTCTAGTCAAGGCTATGGTTTTTCCTGTGGTCATGTATGGATGAGAGAGTTGGACTGTGAAGAAGGCTGAGCACCGAAGAATTGATGCTTTTGAAGTGTGGTGTTGGATGAGACTCTTGAGAGTCCCTTGGACTGCAAGGAGATCCAACCAGTCCACTCTAAAGGAGATCAGCCCTGGGATTTCTTTGGAAGGACTGATGCTAAAGCTGAAACTCCACTTTGGCCACCTCATGCGAAGAGTTGACTCATTGGAAAAGACTCTGATGCTGGGAGAGATTGGGGGCAGGAGGAGAAGGGGACGACAGAGGATGAGATGGCTGGATGGCATCACTGACTCAATGGACGTGGGTCTGAGTGAACTTCGGGAGTTGGTGATGGACAGGGAGGCCTGGTGTGCTGAGATTCACGGGGTCTCAAAGAGTCGGACATGACTGAGTGACTGAACTGAACTGACAGTATTCTTACCTGGGAGACTCCATGGACAGAGGAGCCTGGTGGGCTACAGTCCACTTGATTGGAAAGAGTGGAACATAACGGAGCAACTGAGTATACACACACATTCTATAATTACCTAATTACTATTAATGCTTTATTCCAGCCATTATTTTTTCTAAGAGTCCAGAATTGTTTTTAATGGAAATAATTGAACTGTTTAAATAAAAGCAGTAACAGTGATGCCCATGACTTGTAACATATGATTGTAAACTCTGTACTGATAATAGCATAATGTCTAGGAAGGTGTAAGTGGGATGCCTATTGTAAGGTTCTTATACAATCAGTAAATAGTGTAATGTCACTTGAAATATACTGTGATAAGTTAAAAATGTATACCAGGATCCTAAAACAACACCAAAGTTATAGAGAGTTACAGCCAAAAGCTATTATTTTTTAAATAAAATAAAAATGAAAAAAAAAAAGTTAGACTCTCATTTATTCCTCTTCTAATGATCTTCCCCTTTTATATGGATCCAGTTTTGTTAGGTATATTATTTCCTTTCTGTCTGGAGAACTTTCAACTTTTCCTGCAATAGCTGGTTTTCTGGCAACATTTTTTTTTTCCACTTTGTATTTACCTGAGAAAGTATTTTGCATTCACTTTTGAAGGATAATTTCATCACTTATAGAATTTTAAAGCTTTGTGCTTTGCTCTTTTTTTTCTATCTGCCATTAATTTTGGAAAGTCCTCACCCATGATTGCTTCACAAATTACATTTTTTCTTTTACTTCTTTTCTGCCCTTCCAATTACACTAATGCTGCACCTTCTCATACTCTGTCACATTTCTAATACTTTCTCTTATTTTTCTTTTTACATTTCAGTTTGAAAAGTTTCTCCTGATTTATCTTCCAGCTCTGTGATTGCTTGGCCATGCCTAATCAAGTGGTCTTTATTCCTGTTATAATATTTTCAATTTCTAGCATTTTCTTTTGATTTATTCTTAGAATTTCCATTTCTCTGGTTGTATTACTCATATGTTGGTACATTTTTTTCTACTTTTTTCATTACAGCCTTTAACATATCAATCATCACTTATTTTTAAATAATTGGTCTGGAGATTCTAAATTTAGTTTTCTATTTCAACCTGTTTCTGATTGCTATCTATTCAGGTGGTGCTTTTCTTGACTTTTGTCATGCTTTGTAATCTATCATGGAAGTATTTGCTATTTGACTACAGATGCAGGAAGTTTCTGAAGTAGGAAATGGCAACCCACTTCAATATTCTTGCTTGGAAAATTACAGAGATGGAGGAGCCTCGTGGGCTGCAGTCCATGGGGTCATAAGAATCGGACTAAGCACACTACACCACAGCAAGCACTCCTCATCAGAGAGTCTGTGTCTTGCAAGCCCTTCAGTCATAAGCTATATTTATTACTGTCAAGTCACACTGGGTGGTGGTTAGGTGTGGGCAAGATGGAGTGTTTTATAACCCTCCAATTAAATCTCAGTTGTTTATTAAGCCTATTCTCCAGATTGTGTCCTTCATGAGAGTTTCTTCAGTAATTTAAGTTTTTCTCCTGTTGTCTCCAACTTACTTCCCTGACTGCAGAATTTTCCTGTAACTTCTTTATAGGTAGACCTTGGTTGACTATGTTTCTTTTTCCCCCTTGTAAGAGACAGGAAGGTCAGATAGGGCTGGTGTAAGAGAAAATTCCTCAACTCTACAATGATACATTTCTGGTAAAATATTTTTACCTAGAGAGTATGACTTGATTCTAGTGAAAACTCAGAGCATACTTCACAATAATTACTCTTCCATAGAAATTACTCTTCCAGTCATATCCACAAAAGTTTTATTCTCTCATTTTCACCATAAAATTTTGTTGTGTTCCTCAGGATATATATCATGAAAGTGTAGGTTTCCTTAAATCTGGAGCTGCAAGGTGTCTCTCACTCTTCATGCTTGTGCAGACTGAACCTCTACAGTTGGCTCTTGAACAACATAGGTTTGAATTGCCTGGGTCCAATTTTACATGTTTTTTTTTTTTTTTTTTTCCCCCAATACAAATACTTACAGTACTACACAATCCACAGTTGGTTGAATCTGCAGATACAGAACCATGGATATGGAGAGTTAACTGTACAATTATGGTCAGATTTTCCACTGAGCTGGGGGTGGCAATTCCCTAACCCCCTTCCTGTTTAAAGGCCAATTGTCTATTACCATTTAAGTACTCCAAATAGAGCAGCATCTGTGTCAAATAAATAGATCTCAGTGGTGTCTCTCTGGATGTACCTGGTTCTCCAGATATTAGGGTAAAATAGAATTCTGTTACCTCAGCTCTCTAAATGAGTCTGAGAAATGTTACTTATTTTGGATTTGTTAAGCTTTTTTTTTTTTTTTTTTGGTAAATGTGGGACTGATAAATGGTAACTTCTTTCTATGTCACAGTTGAAACTGGGAGTCCTCTTTTGAAATACATTAAATTAAATTTATTAACTGCAGTCCTCACTCTACTTTTCTCCCCGTATGATAACATACATTTCTATTTAACTATTTTTTTCCCATTTCTGTCTTTTAAAATCAGTCTCCTTATTGCAAAATAAAATACAAGATACAGAAAACCACACACGAGAAACTGCAAATGTAATAAATTATTATAACTATAAATCCCCTTGCAGTGACCACCTGCCAGAAAATAGAACATTGTCAGTCCCTCCAGAAACCACTTCTTGTGCCCAGTTCAATTTAACTTCTATATAACCTGGGCTATGTGCCAATTTTTTTCACTAATTGACAAGCACCTGACACTCACTCGATTTCCACATACTCATGATCTCTGACTTATGATGGTTTGATTTATAATTTTTCAACTTTATGATGAAAGTGAGACATATTCAGTAGAATCCACACTTTTTGAATTTTGATCTCTTCCTGGATAGCATTTTCTGGCTCTATGTTCTCTCATGATGCTGGCCAGCGGCAGTGAGCCCCAACTCCCAGTCAGCCTCACAGTCCTGAGTATAAACAGCTAATAAATTTCAACTGTCTATAACCACATGATCATTCTGTTCTTCACTTTCAGTATATTATTCAATAAATTATAGGAAATAATCAACACTCCAATATAAAATAGGTTTTGTGTTAAATGACTTTGCCAACTGTAGGCTAAGGTAAGTGTTCTGAACATGCTTCAGGAAAGCTAGGCTAAGCTGTGATATTCAGAAGTTTAGGAGTACTAAGTACCTTTTTGACTTACCGTATTTTCAAGTTACAATGGGTTTATTGTGTTGAAACTCCACCCTAAGATCTTACTCAGTTGTCACAATTCATTTGCGTTTGACTTTTCCAGTGTTTAGAAAATGCTTATCAGACCAGTGGCACTCCCACTCATCTTCTATTTCCTTCTCCACCATGCAGTTCACTCTGAATCCCTAGGAACTAATTCTGAATTGCATGCATTCATAATTGACATATGTGTGCTTCTACTTTAGCACTTATAATTAGTATTATGCCTTTTTATCGGCACCTGTCATCCAACTTGAATTTATTTCTTGAGTACAACATATTGGATTTGGATATCTAATATTTTGATACATCAGCTCACTTAAAAATTGACTCAAATGACTTGATGATGCTGATAGGATAGAGTGAGGTGGTGTGAAACCAAAGGAGGAAGAGAAATAAGGAAAATAGTAAAATATCCAAAGTACAGAGCATATATGCTAGCATTTTATTCATGGATATAGAAATGAGGTTGATATTTAAAATATTATATTAAGAAGAATCTATTATTCTTGGTGGTATATAATTTATGTTGTGAGATAGATGGAAGATTGCATATGACTCTAAGGTTGAGCTAGGTAACATTGATGGTAAAAATGAAGTCAGCCTGAAGAATTTTTATGTGGAACTTTGGTTTGTGATAGATGATATATTTGAGGCCACCCAATGACAAAGATACAAGCCAGCCTTTTGAATTATTGGAGCCTGAAGTTCAGAATACAAATTGAGGTTTAGAAAGCAATTGCAGCAAAGAGTTTATTGGGTATAAATTAAATGGGAACATGACATGATGGAAAAGAAAACAATAAAAATAAAACAAAAAAAAAAGAGAGAGATCTCTAAAATTTGACAGTGAATGCAAGGGTTAGGATTTAGAGAGAAGGTAAAGATAGTGCCATATTATTAAAGTCAACAAATGGGGATATTATAAGAAAGAATGTTAATAAAAATATTAATTTCAGCAAAATCTTAAAAGTAAATTTTTAAATGTTATGTAGGCCAATAGAAATTTTATATGGAAGACTCATATCACCATAGATAGTTAGAAATCTGTAGAATAAATATATAAAGTGAAAAAAGTCTCTTTCAAGGTTACTTTCTATTAAGATTGACCAAGAGAAAGCAAATAATCTGGAGTCTCAGCATAAGCAGGAAGGGATGCTAAAAAGTGACAGCCAACCACCAGAAGCTAGGAGAGAGGCGGACACCAGTTTCTTCCTCATAGCTCTCAGAAGGAAATGACTTTATTGACACCTTGATCTTGAATTTCTGACCTCTAGCACTGTGAGACTATGCATTTTTGTTGTTTATGCAAACCAATTTGTGGCAGTTTGTTGAGACAGCCCTAGCAAATTAACACAGATTTTAACAGCAAAAGTGGGTTTCAGCTGTTCAAAATACTTAAAAATGTGGATGTAACTTTGGAACTGGATATTAAGTAGAGCCTGAAAAAGCCCTGTGGTGTGTGATCTGAAAGGTCTAGATTGCCTTGAAGAGACTCTTGGTAGAAATAAGAATGCTAATGGCGATTCTGGTGAGAGAACAGAAAGAAAAGAGGAGAGCTATTGGGAAAGCTTCTATCATCTAAGAAAATACATATATAATCATAAAGAGAAATATGAATGTTAATTCAATATCCTATAATAAACCATAATGGACAATTTTTTAAAAAGTAGATATGAATGGTAAAATTTATTCTGACAGACCTCGGATGGAGATGAGAAACATATTACTGGAAACTAGAGGAAAAAACAAATCTGATATAAAGTGACAGAGGACTTACTTGAATTGCATTTTGTTGGCTAGAAAGTAGACTGGCAGGGGATAACTTGAACATTTAACTGAGATTTCTAAATAAAGTTTTGAAGGCCTAGGGGTCTTCTCCTTGCTGGTTATAGTGAAATGTAAGAGGAGAAATATACATTCAAGAAGAAACTCTGTAACAACAAGAAAGTAGCATTTGATGATTTGAAAGATTTCTTTTTATCCAAAGAATGCAAAAGAGTCCAGGATGTAGCAAGATAATCATGTGCTAAGTAGATTAAGTGTGTGAGACATGATCCAATCAATCATCTCAGTAGGAGAGAGAGAGAATTATATTCAGGAATGATCTGTGGAGGATCCTCTGGTAGGGTGTCTTGGAGCTCTGTGAATTGCATGGGAGGCTAACAAGTTTTAGAGAATTTTATAAAAGCAGAAACACTGCCAGCCTGAACTGCCAGAGACAGAGATGGAATGAAGTGAAGGAAGAATGACTTTGAGGAAAGAACCATTGAAAGAAAGATTACCATGAGGATAGAGCCATGGATCTAGAGAGCAGAACTACTTCCTTGGATTTCAGAGGGCAGATGGCCATCAAAATCATAGGGAATGGGCCACCAAGCAAGGAGGGAGTTATAGGTGTGGTGGGGCTAAGCCCAGGTCTGTGAGGGCTGACTTGCCTCCAGTCAGCCCAGAAAGCAGAGCATCATCAAACCAAGGAGGACTATTCCCAAACTTGAAAATCTAATGGAATTTGCCTGGCCAGGTTCTGGACTTGCTTGAGATCTGCCATCCCCTTTTTACCTTCCAATGTCTATCCTTTGGAATGAGAACATCTCTACGCCTGTACCATCACTGTATTTTGGAAACATAACTTGTTATATGGTTTCACAGGTTCACAGATTTTGCTTCATGATGAATCATATCCTAAATCTCACTCATAACCTGATTCAGTTGATACTTTGAAGAAATTTTAAACTTAAAGTTGATACTAGAATGAGTTAAGATACTTGGGGGTGCTTTGTATGTGAGAAAGATAGTGATGTTGAGAAGCTAGGAGGCAGATAGTTATGGGTTGAATTTTGCCTCTCCCCATAGAGTATGGCTTTATTTAAATATAGATTCTTTACAGAGATAATCCAGATTTTAATCCAATGTGACTAATGTTCTTATAAAGGTGGGAATTTGGACACAGATATGCACAAATAGGTAGCACCATGTGAATATGATGACAGAGATTAGTGTGATGATCTACAAGCCAAGGAACACCAAAGAGTGCTTGCAAACCACCAGAGGCTAAAGGAGAGCCATGGAACAGATCCTTCCACACAGCTCTTAGAAGGAACCAGCCCTGTCAACACCTTGATCTTGGACTTCCACCCTCAGAACTGTGTGACACATGCTTCTGTTGTTGAACCCACTCAGTCTACTGGTATTTTGTTACAGTCAAACTAATATAATGTCATACAGAAAATAAAACAAGAAAACCTTACTTTAAGAAGTAAAAAAATACTGAGATATATACACCTTCATTTAATAATTGAATTTAATTTTTAATTTTAGCTTGTTTACATCTAGATAATTATAGGGACTTCCCTGGTAACTCAGTTTACTGGTACAGTATCTGCCTGCAATGCAAGAGACCCACGTTCGATCCCTAGGTTGGGAAGATCCCCTGGAGAAGGAAATAGCAATCCAATCCAGTATTCTTGCCTAGAGAATCCCATGGACAGAAGAGCCTAGCAGGCTACAGTCAATGGGGTCGCAAGAGTTGGATATGACTTAGCAAGTAAACAACCACCAGATGATTATAAATTCATGAAGGAGTCAAAGGAAATTTTATTAGCATATCTCTTTTTAATAAAAGGCATTTTTGTGTGTGAAAATATGAGTGTTTCATAACTAGTGTTAACATTATTGTATTAAACATGTTGTGTATACTCACCTGAAAAAGTATGCTCATTTGTTTATTATCTTTCTCTCTGTGTCTGTACTCAATTGTGTCTGATGTTTTGCAACCCCATGGACTGCAGCACACACGGTTCCTCTGTTCATGAAATTTTCCAGGCAAGAATACTGGAGCAGGTTGCCATTTCCTTCTCCAATCTTGCTAAAGCTACTTTGAATTATAATCTTTTTAGAAAGTTTGTCATCTGGTGTATGTATATATATACATGAAGAAGAGTGCTATGCCTCACAAACACTGATGTTGGAGATTTTTTGGTTTGACTTTATTTTTCTTTATCTTTTTTGTTTTAGTCTCAGTACTAAACATAGTTTTCTCTCAAAACTGCCCTTCCCCCACTTGACTCTTGGCTATAATTATAGCTACTTTTTCCCCAACTTTACTGAGATCGAATTCACATAAAACATGTAAATTTAAAGTGTACCATGTGTTGATCTAATACATTTATATACTGCAAAATTATTTACCACCATAGTGTTATCTACATCTATTTGCATAACCACCATTTCTTTGTTGGGAAAACAGAACTGACTTTATGCCATCCATAATGTGGTCCCTGGGGGTGAAAGTTATTCTCTCATGTATTGGATTTGATGCAATTTCATTTCATTTTAGCATCCAAAATTCTTTAAGAATTTGTTTGCATCTTAAGTCTGTGGCATTTTCAATATTATACTATATTTAAAATTGAGATACTTCAACCCCTAAAACAATTCTCTGGTTTCATTGTAATGAGAATAAGGAAGCTGTAAGTCCCCTTTTCAATCCCTGTCACAGAATTTCATATGGTTATCTAGACATTGCTTTATTTTATTTCTTATTGCCATACAAAGCCACAGTCACAACTAATGAGCCTGAAATATTGATTTTCTATATTATTATGGAATAGCTCCTATTGCCTACTGACATTCTGTAAAACTGAATATACTTAGAACACATTAAGCTAGTCCTCATCTGTCAAGACCATAAGAAAATGAAATTTTGCAACCTTAGACTCTTTGTCTAAAAGAAAACAAAACTGCATTAATAAATCAAGCAGTAAAATAATAGACTTAGAAATAATAATTCTCCAGTTTTTTTTTATATTTAAGTTTATGGGGAAAGGGGGAAATTATTGGAAAATAAGCCACTGTTAAGATACGTTTATTTTGGAAATCATGTAGAACTTGCCAGAGAAAACCTAGTGTACAATATGATATATTTTTTCTCTTTCTGACTTACTTCACTCTGTATGACAGGCTCTGGGTTCATCTACATAACTTCAGCTGACTTGGCATGGATATGACATGTAGAAAAATGGTACTGATTAACCTCTTTACAGGGCAGGGAATAGAAGTATAGACATAGAGGGTAGACATGTGGATGTGGTGGAGGGGAAGGAGAGGGAGGGATGAATTCAGAGAGTAGCGCTCTCTGCCTCTTCCCTCTGGGCCTCGGTAACAGAAGTAGAAACCTGCTCACTATGGGTGCAGACCGCCTGCTGTCAGCGCGACCTTGGACCGCCAGCCACTCTCTCAAACAGCCCACCCAGCCCCTGGCTGGGCTCACAGACATCACACGGAAATGGGACCTGTGCGCTAGCTAGCCTGGGCTTCCAAACCACAAACACTGACTTCCTGTAGCCCTGGAGGCTGGAAATTGTGTCTGACTCTTTGCAGTCCCATGGACTGTAGCCCACCAGGTTCCTCTGTCCATGGGATTCTCTAGGCAAGAGTACTGGAGTGGGTTGCTGTGCCCTCCTCCAGGGGATCTTCGCAACGTAGGGAATGAACCCACATCTCCAGCATTGGCAGGTTCTTTACCACTGAGCCACCAGGGTAAGCCCCAATACATAGACTACCATATATAAAATAGGTAGCAGGAAGCTACTGTATACACAGGGAACTCAGCTCAGTGTTCTGTGATGATGGGGAGAGGGTTGGGGGTGGGGGTGGGAGGGAGGCTTAAGAGCGCAAGGACGTATATATACATATGGCTGATTCACGATGCTGTACAGCAGAAACTAACTCAACTTTGTAAATCATTTATGTGCCAATAAAAAATAATTTTAAAAAAAAGCACAAAGAGGGACTTTCTTGGTGATAAAAAAAAAAAAAAAACTAGTATAAGCCATCCAACAGAATTTTATACGACCCTTCATTTACTTTTAATCACTGATATCAGCATGATCAGATGATGACTTGTCACCATCTCTGCTTTCAACCCATTTGTTCATATTAGTCTGTTTCTATGTGGCATTACATCCTAGTCTGCTTCTCAGAAACCCCTCCCCTCAGGGGCATTGATGACCTCTCTCTTGCCACATCCCATGACCCCTTTTCTGTTCTCATTTGGGTCACTTTTTTATTCTAGTATTATGTCTTACGGTTTGTCCACTTAAACCTATCCTTTGTTCTATCTCTTTTGTCCTAGGCTCCTCCATCATTTTTATTTCTAGGTGGTGTTATCTGGGTCTGTATCTTAATTTTTTTTGAGTGAAATGTTTACATTTATATTGAAATATTCACTAAAACAGAATGACTTCTACTAGTCCATGAAACTTGGCCAAAGCAGAATCACAAACTTACATTGGGGAGGTCCAGTCAGCTAGCAGCCATGATCCCCAAGCAGGAACACCAAGGAGAAACCTGGGTGATGTCACCCCCAAATCCTCCTTTGAAAGGACTCCAACTTCCTTTCCCACATGTACCCACACAGATTTAGGAGCGTATCCATGCTCCTCATTTTCATATATCTTTAGCTTCTTTTTTGCTGCAACAAATATAAAATTGGCAATGCTCATACATCAGAGCACAGACAATATGTCAGGCTTTAGCATACAACTGTAAACAGTGACTAGGTTAAACAAATAACAAAGAAAAAGAAAACTGAACATTACTTTTAAACAATAGAATTTCTCAGAGCAGGTCATGAGCTACTTAAGATTTGTTTTGGAAGGTTAAGGGTGTTGACACAAAATTCAGGTTCAGACACATGTCCAGAAAGACTTGTGGTAGCCAGGGCACTGCTCGTGGTAGTGTAGAATGTGTGTGCAGCAAAACAACATGCCCTCAATCACCTCTGTCAGTACACCTTCAGCCTGACACACTCAAGACGGCAGTCACTGTGCTGTCACCCGCTGCCATCTAGGGTGGTGGGAAAGGGTGGGCAAAAGAATGGGAATTTGCTGGGAGACAAACAGAATAACATCTCAGCTGGCTTCCTGCAAAGCTGGCCCCTTAATCACAAGGACAATTAGGAGATTTTACTTGGACAGTTCATTAAACTCTGTGTGTGTGTGTGTGTGTGTGTGTGTGTGTGTGTGTCTGTTGTGTGTGTTTTATATATATATATATATATATACGAAAACTAAAGAGTAAGCATTAAGTACTGTCACTGCAGCAAACTAGGGTGTTGATTGAAGAAAAACAGATGAACACTTTTTGCCTAAAGCAGTGCAATGAAAGCTGGCAAGAAATGAAAGTGGACTCAATACTGCACATTAGCGATGGGACAGATTCTTTTTTTTTTCCTTTCGAAGCCTAGTGTTTCAAGTACTATTGCTCGAATACCTCTGGTAAATATAAAATGTAGTAACATCCAAGGTTTATACACAGAAACAAAGGAGCTGAAGGCCAGCCTAAAAAGGGCTCTTTGATTCTTAGTCAAGAGAGAAGCTAAAAGAGCAAGTGCAGGAGTGACCTAAGGGGGTTTGACTGGTAGGCCTGTACCATTAAATAGCACTGATAATAGTGATAACTCTGGACCTTTATATCTAGTCCTGACTCCTTATTTGCCTCTGGATCTTTAATGTCTCCATTTGAATCCTCGTTCATTCGTTCTTTCATGTTCTACTCTTTCCGACCCCATATATATATTGTAGCACACCAGGCTTCCTTGTCCTTCACCATATCCTGGAGTTTGCTCAAGCTCATGTCCTGAGTCAGTCATGTCATTCAACCATCTCATTCTCTTTCATCCCCTTCTCCTGCCTTCAATCATTCCCAGCATCAGGGTATTTTCTAAAGAGTTGGCTCTTCACATCAGATTGTCAAAGTAGTCAAGTTTCAGCTTCATCATCAGTCCTTCCAGTGAATATTGAGGACTGATTTCCTTTAGGATTGACTGGTTTGATCTCCTTGTAGTCCAAGGGACTCTCAAACATCTTCTCCAAAACCGCAGTTTGAAAGTGTCTATTCTTTGGTGCTCAGCTTTCTTTATGGTCCAACTCTCATGTCTGTGGGCTTCCTTGATAGCTCAATTGGTAAAGAATCCGCCTGCAATGCAGGAGACCTGGTTCAATTCCTTGGTTGGAAAGATCTGCTGGAGAATTGATACACTACCCAATCCAGTATTCTTGGACTTCCTTGTGGCTTACCTAGTAAAGAATCCTCCAGTAATGTGGGAGGCCTGGGTTTGATCACATTCATTTTTCTGAATTGCCGGGGTCCAGCCCTGGTGGATCCAGGGAAATTTGAAGGAGAGACGGCATTGGTGAATACAGTGGCTTTAATTAGATATTAATTAGAGATATAAAGAGTAATAGAATGAGGATAGCTCAGCAGGAAAATTCAGTGGAGAATATGTGGAAAACCAATAAAACTTCAAGACAAGAAGTTTGCACCACTTACGTAGGCCGCAGGTGTCCTTCCATTCTGCCGAAGGAGAGGAGACACTGAGGCCACCCCGGTTGGATCTTAGAAGCCCAGGCAAAATTAATAAGCTTGGCAGGCCTCCATGCTCCAGATGGAAACTCAGCCAGAGGTTGAGAAAAAGAATGATATGAGGAGACCAGTACTGAATGTTGAGTCTTAAGCCAACTTTTTCACTCTCTTCTTTCATTTTCATCAAGAGGCTCTTCAGTTCTTTGTTTCTTTCTGCCATAAATGTTGTGTCATCTGAATGTCTGAGGTTATTGATATTTCTGCCAGAAATCTTGATTTCAGTTTGTGCTTCATCCAGCCCAGCATTTCACATGATGTATTCTGCATATAAGTTAAATAATCAGGGTGACAATATACAGCCTTGACATACTCCTCTCCCGATTTGGAACCAGTCTGTTGTTTCTTGTCCAGTTCTAACTGTTACTTCTTGACTTGCATACAGATTTCTCAGGAGGCAGGTAAGGTGGTCTGGTATTCCCATCTCTTGAAGAATTTTCCACAGTTTGTTGTGATCTACACAGTTAAAGGCTTTGGCATAGTCAATAAGGCATAAATAGGTGTTTTTCTGGAATTCTTGCTTTTTCAGTGATCCAAAGGATGTTGTCAATTTGATCTCTGGTTCTTTTGCCTTTTCTATATCTAGTTTGTACATATGGAAGTTCTCGGTTCGCATACTGTTGAAACCTAGCTTGAAGGATTTTGAGCATTACCTTGCTAACATGTCAAATGAGTGCTATTGTATAGTAATTTGAATATTCTTTGGCTTCAACCTGTGTGAAACAGAAATCCTGAAATGTCCTTCTCTACGTAAAGAAGTTCTGTATTTTCTGGATCTCAATTAATGGTAGCAGTATTCACTGTGTTGTTCAGAATGCAAACATAAGATGCATACTTGATTCCACTCTTTCACTTACATATATTTGGTTAACATTATGCATGCAAACCCAATACTCTATATATCAATAAGCCTTCTCCCAGAAAACAAAACCATAGAAGGACCAATAAAACTGAATAAATCAATTATATATATAAAATTGGAGAGGCAGAGAGAAAAATGATTTTAGGTAATTGGCTAAAGCAATTGTGTAAATAGCAAGTCTGTTATCATAAGGCAGGCCAATAGCCTGGAATTTCTGCCATGTTGTTGCAATCTTGAGTCTGAAGGTACTCTGGAAGCAGAATTCCTTCTTCTTCCTTTAGTTTTCTTCCTTCTTTTCTCTAAATTTCTTCAAATGATTGGATAAGGTCAACCAGCATTCTGGTGAGTAATCTAATTTACTCAAGGTCTGCTAATTTAGGGCATCCTGTCAACAAATCTCTCCTCCTGAAATAGTCCTCCCTAAGATAGTTCATCTGGCTGACTCATTTTCCACCCGTAGGATTCTGCTTGCATTTTGACAAGTGAAAAGCTTTTTCTGACTTCCTCCTTAAAACTGTAGCCCCCATCTTTGCAATCTAGTCACTCTTCATTCAGTTATCAACCTGAATTTTATTATACTGTGTTATATTATTTATCTCTTTATCCACTTATTTATTGTTTTGTATATAAGCTTGGTCTATGAAATCAAAGTCTTCTTCAAATACATTCCTCTCTCCCTCTAAAACTTAAAATGTTTATAGTGTTACTCACTCAGTCATGTTCAACTCTTTGTAAGCCTGTGGACTATAGCCCACCAGGCTCCTTTGTCCATGGAATTCTCTAGGCAAGAATACTGGAGTGGGTAGCCATTCCCTTATCTAGGGGATCTTCTCAACCTAGGGAGTGAACCTGTATCTCCTGTATTTACAGTCTGAGCTACCAGGGGAGCCCTTAAAAATGTTTCATAAGTGTTTAATAAAATGTTGCTAAATAAATGAATGAATGAATGATGCCTATAACAAAAATAAATATTTTTATTACAGGCAAATACAAATTATCTTATTAACACAATTATTTAGTAAGGCTAAAGCTTAAATGCTGCATATAAAAAGTTTCAGTAAAGGCAGAAATTAAAAGGTAAGTTACTTAAACTTCAGTTAATTATATATGTATTAACTAACAATGCTATATTTAATAATTTATTTCAAGCAAGTTAAAATTCTTCTTTTTAACATAGTATACTCACAAGCAATTATTTTCATCTTTTTGAAATGACCCATTTCTCTATATTAGATATTATACATTACTATTTATGAATCTATTACCACTATTCTTCCACTCTTTGAGGAAGGCAGAAAAATAAAAGCTATATTTTATTTATTAATTCATGAATTTATTTCTAAAAGTATCGGCACAGTTTTATAGTGCTTGCTACTAAGAAGCACTCATCATGGGGCTTGTAAAAAAGTTTGAAGTATCTCCAGCTACAGAAAAGTATGACTCCAGACACGTTGCTAAAGGGAAAATTGCTCTGATTTATTTTCAATTTTAAGATTGAAATATAATGATTACATTATATTTACAAATTCTTATTGTTTGGGTTTAATTTGCATAAATTGTATATTTAATAAGGTTGATTCAAAGAAAGGTACTTAGGGAGTTGGTATTGCAAAGACTGCTTCTTTTTTGCTTGGAATTTTTAATGTAAGTATACAAACAAATATAAGCTGTGCTTACACTAATGTGTTGCAATACATATTAAGCAGAAATAAATTGATTGCAATTTTATACCCTCCAACTCAGCTAGGAGTATCATTAGATTATACTGTTTAGTACAAGATAAATTGATTCATAAAGAAAAAAAGAAAAGGAAAATAAAACATAAAATGAGAAAATTTTTAAAATCACAAACTCTTTGATCTCTGTAGATAGTTTTCTTCTCAATCTATATCACAAAAGCCTAAAGTTGGAAACATTCCAGACATACACGTAAATTTATTTTAAATTTAAAGTTTTAATACAGTTTAATAATACGTGAATTTCAAAACCATATATTTTGAAAAAAATTGCTTTGGTTTATTTTTATTCTCATCACCCCTTTCTTTATATGACCTTTATCCTGCATTTAGTCCCAGAGCAGAAACTATATTTTGTCATTTCCTCTGTTAAAATAGAGAATATACATTTGTTTTTTGTTGTTGCTGAAAAACTGCTTCACCTCCTATGTAGGACTTGCAAAGGGGTTTTTATGGCTGCTAGGCCAACATACAATTACAATTTTAGGAGTTAAGATAGCTCAGGATATAGCAGCCAAATAAGTAAAAGCACAGTTGAATTATTTGAGAGGTGTGTGTGTATATTTGTGTGTGTGTAAGGGCTTTTGGTGGTTGGGTATGCACACACAGAATTTTTTTTAAGACTTTTTAAAATTTACTTTATTGTCTTGCTTAAACAAACTTGGTTGTCTAAGTTTTACTAAAAATAATATCATGATTATACAAGAAGTAAAAATATTTTGATTTTTAAATTATAAACAAATCAATTTAAAATATATAAAGATTTATAGTTTCTGAGCCAGGCAGCATCCCTGGGTAAAAAAGTGGGGATAGGTCCTTGTATTTACTGGATTGTACACACACAGATCACACAACTTAAAGTCACAAACACCATGTCCACTAAACTTAAAGAAATTGAGTTCAGAATTTATCTACTGCACTGTCTCCATTTTGACCAGTCAACACAAAAACTATAACACTGACCCCCAAGCAAAATAGTCTTTACGGAAGTTAGTTAGTTTAGTGACAATGTGCTTTCTTGTTCTGGTCCTCCTTTCCTCTCTAAAAGCCAAACCATTCTGCTTTGTCATCTGGATTCAACTCTGTATTGAAATCAATCAACCAGCTAAACAATCAAATAAACAATCAAGTAAACACACAACCAAGTTCTGTGTATCACTTAGGATAAAGTTAGCAGTGGCAGCAAAATTAACTCTCAATCTTCCAATGGCTCTTTTACTATTGATGCTTATTTGCTGTCCATATAACAGTATTGTGCAAATAAGTAGGTAAGTGGGGTAGCCCTCTCATGCAGTTAATTCAAAAACCCAGTCCAATAAAAGCTATGTCATGTTCAATATATGGATTTCAAGGTCTTCTGCTCCAGCAAGGCCACCAGAATGTGAAAATAGTATGGAGAAGTAAGCATAGGAGATGTTATGGGCTGGGCCTGGAAGGAGAAATACGAATGTCATTCACATCCCATATGCTAGAACTTTGTCTCAATGCAATATTTTATTGCAAAGAAGCTGGCAAATCTAGTCCTTCTTTGGGCAGCCAGTTCTCTTCATTAAATTGACAATGGGGAATATCAATTGATGATCACATTCTCAGAGGGGTCTGACTATTCCTTTGGTCTGACTATTGCTTGACTGAATTCCAACTTATTTCTGAAGACACTCTTTCTCTCTGAGACTCTCTTTGTACCACTGAATCAAGAAGTTAAGTCTTTATCCTCATTGTTTATTGTTGTCTTAACACAATTATCATTCTACAGTCCTTTAAACACCTGTAAAGAACATGGAATGAAGTGAAAGCAATGAAGCAATAAGTGAGGAAATAAACCAGTAAGTGAAAAAAATTAAATCTTTTTTTTGAGAATATTACATTTGACTTTATTATGTTCTTCTTTATCCATTTCCAATCCATGTTTTTTTAAGTGTCCATTTTCTAGAAACTTTGTTTCTTGCTCTCAATTCTGCTCCCCACCAAACTACTTTGATATTATAATGCATGAACCAACCAACACCTTGAGCTACATTTCCTTGACTATCTCAGCTTAAGTATCCTTATCCTTGAATTCAGCAAATTAATCTTGGAGTAGAAATTGTTATTCCTACAAAACTACTGAATCAATCATTTAATTTTCTTTTCATAATCTAGTGTCCTTTAAGTCTCCTTGTCTAAATACTCATAATTTGTTGTTATGAATAATAATAGTAATGATTTTATTTATAATTTTTATTGCCTAATGTTTTCTTGTTTTTCATCATTTGGCAGTTTATTCAAAACTTTAACCTAAATCTATATAAATCCAGTTACTCCCTTTCTCTATGATAAAGTTTCCATTAAAAAAATCATGTAATAGGAAAGATTACTATTACTATAAATTTACTAATTTCAACTCTGTTTCAAATAAATTCTGAAGTTCTCAGCCACTGTCCTAACAATTTCAGATCATCTCCAACCACCTCAATATCCATACCCTTCCTATAATTATCTTATTACTTTAAGCAAATCCTCTCACCTCCTACTTAATAGAGAAAATAGAAAACATCAGGTGTAGATATTCTTTTCTATTTCAAGCATAATCACACATCTGAATTTTTATTTATTCAAGTTTCAATAAAGAAAATTTAATTGCCCATTGTTCACTTCTACAAACACTCTTTACACAATCAATTATCCTTTCTCATATCTTCAAAGAATTGTTTGACACATAATACTGCTCAGCAAAGTCTGAACAGGTTTAAATATTCCTCAGTGCAAATACAACAAGGATTGCAACATAAAAAATAAACCACTGTCATCTTATCTATTCTCCATTCAGCAATAATATCATCTGTCTGTTCACCTTCACAGACAAACTGTTAAACTTGTCCACATTGAAATTTCTCAACATGCCCTCATCTTCTGCTCACTCATGAATCTTTTTCAAAGTGATTACTATCATCAATACATGGACGCAGCTTTCCATGGGGCATCTATATTATCCATGTGAATAAAGTCAACAGACTTTTATGTCCCATGATATTTAATTTTTAACTGCACTGGAAACTGAAGTTATCCTTTTTGAAACACTCCTTATACTCAGCTTGTTTAGCACTATTAACTCTGATGATTTAATGGCTTTCTCTTGTTGACTGTCTCAGAGGAGAGGGGTTAGAAGGGGATGTACATCTATGTTATCTGCTACTGCTACTGCTACTAAGTCACACCAGTCGTGTCTGACTCTGTGTGACCCCATAGACGGCAGTCCACCAGGCTCTGCTGTTCCTGGGATTCTCCAGGCAAGAACACTGGAGTGGGTTGCCATTTCCTTCTCCAATGCATGAAAGTGAAAAGTGAAAGTGAAGTTGCTCAGTCGTGTCTGACTCTTCGTGACTCCATGGACTAAAGCCTATCAGGCTCCTCCTTCCATGAGATTTTCCAGGCAAGAGTACTGGAGTGGGTTGCCATTGCATTCTCCATCTATGTTATCTAGCAGGTGGTATTACTGATACTGCATCCGTTTTTAGTCACTTCTGTTCCAATCTACTGTCTGGAAATGAGAATAAAAAACAGGAAAATTTGTCTATAAGTTTAGTTTCTATTTTAGTCTACATAGATTCCTTTAAGACAGCCTTCATTTCCTTTGCTGAGTACTGGATCTGAAGGACACATTTTTTATGGATATTCATTAATGGCTTATATGGGGGCTTCCCTAGTAGCTCAGTGGTAAAGAATCTGCCTGCCAATGCACGGAATGCAAGAGACACAGGGTGGGAAGATCCCAGGAATAAGAAACTGGGTTGCAGAGTCAGACACCACTGAGCGACTGAGCACACTTTAATGACTTGGGAAAATTGGAATTGAATTATCCTTTCTATTTTAAAAAGTCTATTCTGCAATCTTGACCATGGTGGTATAGTCTGAGCCACCTACATTTTCTTAGTAATTTCTTTGTCATCTGAAAAACTCTGCTCTAACTACTGTAAAACTTGAGGAATGGAGGAAGGAAGAAGAGAGATTATTAAGAGAAAGAAAATGAAGGTTAAAAAGAAGATAAATTAAGTTCCTAAATTGATTCATCCCTGCTGACTCTATTACAATTCAGAGTTGCCCACCCATGGTGTATTAAAGGTGTGAATATGTAATTATAAGGGAAGTTAGTAAAAAAAAAAAATATGATGACTGTATCCTACCTTAGAGTTTTTTATTCAGTGGATTTGGAACAAGGTCTAAGAATAGATATTTTTAACCAGTTCTGTGAGTAATTATCACGACAATGGTTTGGGGACGTTAGTGTGAGAAGAACTAGATTAAAGAAATTATAAAGTTAACCTACAGAAAAGATGATGAGAACATTATGATACTGCCTCAATTACTGCAAACTTAGCTTTATGGGAAAAAGAATAGCCTAACCATGTATTTCCAGGAAACTCAAACAAGACTTAATAATTAATCTAGATTATTATAATAAAGTAGGTACATTATAGATTATTATAAGAAAGATATTTCTAAGTTAAGAGATTTGAAAAACATAGAAGCTTTTTTTTGAAAAAAAAAAAAAACACAACAAAACATACATTTTGTCACTGTTGCTGTTCAGTCCCTAGGTCCTGTCCAGCTCTTTTGTGACCTCATGAACTGCAGTTCACCAGGTTCCTCTGTCCATGGGATTTCCCAGGCAAGAATACTGGAGTAGGTTTCCATGCCCTCTTCCAGGGGATCTTCTCAACCCATGGATCAAACCTGCATCTCCTGCTTCGCAGGTACATTCTTTACCACTGGGCCACCTGGGAAACCCTGGAGACAGATACTTTTAAACTACAGCAGATTAGGATGGACATGAAAAACATAAGGATGTGATTGTAGTTGACAAGTGTTTGCATTTGGAAGGAGGTGATACGCTTTAACTGGGATGGGGCACAGAAGAAAGATTTAGAGATGTCTGTCATAGTTTTATTTCTTGGTCTAGGTGGTAATTACAGGATAGTGATAGGCATCTTTATGTTTCCAGTATAATAATTCTTTAAGCTTTATATTTGTTTTACATGGTTGTTTGCTGATTAAAGAACAGATATACAAGCTGCTTCAGGTTGCAGTAGAGTGATCCATGATGGAACTCAAAGGAAACAGCTACTTCAAATCTAATATCCTGATCATCAAAATACACACTTCTGCAGCTTGACTTCTTTTTCTAAATTGCAATGTACTTTGATATAATCATACTGACCAAAAACATATCTCTAAGAATTGTAATTTGGCCATTCTAGTGAGGATGTGATTGTACCAATTTTGTTTTCTCACATGTAGGTTTTGGTTTTCTGTGACTCCATCCTGCCTTCGAAGTCAACAGGTTCTACCAAAAGGATTTAGATATTTTTTTTATACCTTCACAATTTTTTAATTTAATAACTACTTTATACTTTCAATAATAACTTCTTTACAGAATTTTTTGGTTTTCTGTCATGCACCAACAAAAATCATCCGTAGGTACACCCATGTCTGCTCCCTCCCGGACCTTCCTCCCATACAGTTCAGTTCAGTTCAGTCGCTCAGTCATGTCTGACTCTTTGCGACCCCATGAACCGCCACATGCCAGGCCTCCCTGTCCATCACCAACTGCCAGAGGTCACCAAAAACATGTCCATCGAGTCGATGATGCCATCCAACCATCTCATCCTCTGTCGTCCCTCTCTCCTCCTGCCCTTAATCTTTCCCAGAATCAGGGTCTTTTCAAATGAATCAGGGTCTTTTCAAATGAATCAGCTCTTTGCATCAGGTGGCCAAAGTATTGGAGTTTCAGCTTCAACATCAGTCCTTCCAATGAACATCCAGGATTGATCTCCTTTAGGATGGATTGATTGGATCTCCTTGCAGTCCAATGGACTCTCAAGAGTCTTCTCCAATAACACAGTTCAAAATCATCAATTCTTCAGCGCTCAGCTTTTTTTATAGTCCAACTCTCACATCCATACATAACTACTGGAAAAACCATAGCCTTGACTAGACTGACCTTTGGGTGTTCTTTGGAAGGAATGATGCTAAAGCTGAAACTCCAGTACTTTGGCCACCTCATGTGAAGAGTTGACTCATTGGAAAAGACTCTGATGCTGAGAGGGATTAGGGGCAGGAGGAAAAGGGAACAACAGAGGATGAGATGGCTGGATGGCATCACCGACTCGATGGATGTGAGTTTAAGTGAACTCCGGGAGATGGTGATCAACAGGGAGGCCTGGCATGCTGCAAGTTCATGGGGTCGCAAAGAGTTGGACACAACTGAGTGACTGAACTGAACTGAATGTCTCTATTTTTGAATATGCTATCTAGGTTGGTCATAACTTTCCTCCCAAGGGGTAAGTGTCTTTTAATTCATAGCTGCAGTCATCATCTGCAGTGATTTTGGAGCCCAGAAAAATAAAGTCAGCCACTGTTTCCATTGTTTCCCCATCTATTTTCCATGAAGTGATGTGACTGATGCCATGATCTTAGTTTTCTGAATGTTGAGCTTTAAGCCAACTTTTTCACTCTCCTCTTTCACTTTCATCAAGAGGCTCATTACAGAACCACAAAATTCTGTAAAGCAATTATCCTTCAATTAAAAAATTTAACAAATAATTTCTTTATACCTTCAATAATCATAAGAATGAAAATTTAACGCTTCAAGTCATTAAGGTCTATAACCATCAAAACAAATTATCTCAGGAGACCCATCACTGGAAATATAGGGTATTATATGAGTTGAAAATCAGTGGTTAGAATTTTTTTTATGAATGTCAACAACTGTCAAACTTACAAATCTCCATTCAGTCCAGGAGACATATTCAGACTAGTAATTAAATTGTATTTATTCTTAGAAAGCTATTCAAGAAATGTTCCTGAGCAGGTACAATTAAATAAGGGGTTAGAATCAAATATCTTAGTGCTAAGAACCTTTTTAAGTAAGAAACTATATATTAAATTCAAGAACAGATTCAGTTCAGTTCAATCACTCAGTCGTGTTCAACTCTTTGCGACCACATGAACTGCAGCTTGCTAGGCCTCCCTGTCCATCACCATCTCCTGGAATTCACTCAAGCTCACGTCCATCAAGTTGGTGAACAGATTAAGATACCATAAATAGATAAATTCCTATAAGACATTCTATCTTTAGTATTGGAATTCCTTAAACTTCTTTATATCTTTATTATATTGCACATCTGTTTACAGAATCTAATATCAGAAATAAAGTAAATTGCATTGATTTCTAGACCACTTTCCTTGTAGACTTAAAGATTAAATTTCTCTCTTATGGCTGTAGAGTGAGTATTGCATTTTCAGCTGGTTGATCCTTATAATCTATTACCTAATCTCAATTCCCACAAAAAATAAAAAGCTTGTTAAAAGAAGATAAGAAGCTATCTCCTCACTGAGGGCTAATTCTGAGTCTCTAAAAATAAAATAAAGTCTTACTCTAATGAAATTCTCATGTAAATTAAATTAAATGTAAAAATGCACTTAACACAAGACGGTTCTAAAAAGATTAGTACTGAAATGAGCTCACCATAATGCCCCAGTTAAGTCAGTTGCAGAATGCTGTTTGTGAGGTCAAGATCATATGTAGTTGTAGCTCCCCAAGGGCTAATTAATTTTGCTTAGAGAAAAGTTGTTTCTCTTAACTGACTTCAATAGAAACAATAGATGCACAAATATGAGTCATTTATTGCCAACAAGAGGTGAAATATTTTTGATATATTTGTATAAATAAGTGATTTTAAAAAGTATTTTGGGGTTATAGATATCAAAATGTGATCTGACATATATTGTCATCGTCTGCCTAAAAATCAACTTATATTAAAAAATGCATAAAATTGTATATAATCCATGAATTCTGGGGTTCATTCATAAACTAACTGCTGTTTAAGGTTCAGAGTAATAATACACTGAAAAAATGTATTCAATAGATTAAAAAAAACAAAAACAAAATAGATCATGCATTCTATTATTCCATTAGTTTATAGTAGTTTTATTATCATGTATAGAGACCACATTAACTCATATCACTTACTAAAATATATATATATATATATATATATATATATATATACCATGAAAGTTATTGAAGACTTACAAGCCTTCTTGGATATCAATTGAAAAGGTACCCAAGGTGGTGATTTATTCATTTTGATGTATTTAATTCACAATTTCCCCTAGACTTTAACATATGAACAGATTCTAATAAGAAGCTTTCTTTTGAAGTCAGACAGTAGGAAATCAAAACAGTTGTATGAATTCTCTATGAATCATCACAAAGAAAAGCATACTGACCTATCTGTTAATTATCTCATGAGACTATTTAATGCAAAATTTAGGACCATTATCATTAACAAACCTGTCTGCAATTTGTTCTCTGTTATCCCACCGTTAACTTGCCTCCGGTTATATAACAAAAACTTCTGTCTGACAATCTACTATTAACTAGAAGTTTTTATTTTTTTTTCACAGTTAATACTTAATTTTCCCAATTAGTAAGCAAGCATGGTAGAATAGCACCCAAAGTCTATTTCAACTTTCTGGACTTACATGGGCAAGAAATCCAAAATCTGCACTATCTACGCTTCCTGATCTTGTATTGGCTTGTATCTGGTGTATAGAGAATCCCTTTGCAGCTCAGGCTGTTGGTATCACCTGAAAAATTAACAGGAAGCCTATGAATTACTAGTTTCCAGCTTCTCTTGTATCTAAGTAATTCAAAAGTTGCAGCTCCTCTGGCAGAACAATTTTAGGTAGTCTTTGTGTGTGTCAGTCATTCAGTCATGTCCAACTCTGCAACACCATGGACTGTAGTCCACAAGCCTCTTATGTCCATGGGATTCTTCAGGCAAGAATACTGGGGTACGTTGCCATTTCTTCCTCCAGGGGATTTCCTTTACCATCTGAGGCACCAGGAAAACCCCCTGTTTAGAATATTCCTGTATTCCAGCCTAGAGTCTGTGTTTTTCAGCCTTTCTAATATTTGTATAAATACCTAAGTCCCTGCATTAGCTCCATATTTACTAAATTTACCAGTTTGTATTTTATTATGTGCATCAAAGGGGTTCCCAGGTAGCTCAGTGGTAAAGAATCTGCCTACCAAGGCAGGAGGTGCAGGAGATGTGTATTTTATCCCTGGGTCAGGAAGATCCCCTGGAGGAGGACATGGCAACACCACTCCAGTTTTTTTGCCTGGGAAGTCCCATAAACAGAGGAGCCTGGTGGGCTACAAGTCCATGTGCTCACAAAGAGTTGGACTCGACTGAGCAACACACACAACAACACACACACACACACACAGGTGTATCAAACACTGACTGTTACACATGACATAGAAGTAAAAGAAAGAAAGAAAAAAAAAAAACTAGTGAAAGTGTATTGCAAAATGTTTTCTCCTGGGGCTGCCACAGCAGAATAACATAGACTGGATGGCTTAAAATACTTTTATTTTCTCATAGTTCTGAAAAGAAGTCCAATATTAAGGAATCTGCAGGATTGATGTCTGGTGAGCAACCCTTCCTGGCAGAATGCCACCTATTCTCTATGTCTCAGAATGGTCTTTCCTTTTTGCATGTGTAGACGGAGTGAAGTTTTTTGATGTCTCTTTCTCTTCTTGGTCATAGGAAAAACCCTCCTCCAATAACACAAGAGAATATTCTACACATAGATATCAGGAGATGGTCAATACTGAACTCAGATTGATTATATTCTTTGCAGCCAAAAATGGAGAAGTACTATAAAGTCAGCAACAAACAAGATTGGGAGCTGACTGTTGCTCAGAGCATGAACTCCTTACTGCCAAATTCAGACTAAAATTGAAGAAAGTAGGGAAAACCAATAGATCACTCAGTTATGACCTAAATCAGATCCCTTATGATTATACAGTGGAGGTGACAAATAGATTCAAGGGATTAGATCTGATAGACAGAGTGCCTGAAGAACTATGGACAGAAGTTCGTGACATTGTACAGAAGGCAGTGATCAAGATCATCCCTAACAGAAAGAAATGCAAAAAAGCAAAATGCTGTCTGAGGAAGCCTTACAAATAGCCGAGAAAAAAAGAGAAGCTAAAGTCAAAGGAGAAAAGGAAAGATATACCCATTTGAATGCAGACCTCCAAAGAATAGCAAGGAGAGATCAGAAAACCTTCCTCGGTGATCAATGAAGAGAAATAGAGGAAAACAATAGAATGGGAAAGACTAGAGATCTCTTCAAGAAAATTAGAGATACCAAGGGAACATTTCATGCAAAGATGGGCACAATAAGGACAGGAATGGTAGGGACATAACAGAAACAGAAGAGATTAACAAGAACACACAGAAGAACAAATCAAAAAATATTCATGACCCAGATAACCACAATGGTGTGATCACTTACCTAGAGCCAGACATCCTGGAATGAGAAATCAAGCGGGCCTAAGGAGAAGGAAATGGCAACCCACTCCAGTGTTCTTGCCTGGAGAATCCCAGGGATGGGGAAGCCTGGGGGGCTGCCATCTCTGGGGTCGCACAGAGTTGGACACGACCGAAGTGACTTAGCAGCAGCAGCAAGGAAGCATCCCTATGAAGCTTATGGAAGTGATGGAATTCCAGTTAAGCTACTTCAAATTCTAAAAGATGATGCTGTGAAAGTGCTGCACTCAATATGCCAGCAAATTTGGAAAACTCAGCGGTGGCTACAGGACTGGAAAAGGTCAGTTTTCATTCCAACCCCAAATAACGGCAAAGCTAAAGAATGTTCAAACTACCACACAATTGTACTCATCTCACAAGCTAGCAAAGTAATTATCAAAATTCCCCGATCCAGGCTTCAACAGTATGTGAATCATGAACTTCCAAAGATGTTTAAGCTTGTTTTAGAAAAGGCAGAGGAACCAGAGATCAAATTGCCAGCATCCTTTGAATCAAAGAAAAACCAACAGAATTCCAGAAAATTATCTACTTCTGCTTTACTGATTATGCCAAAGCCTTTGACTGTGTGGATCACAACAAACTGTGGAAAATTGTTAGAGTTGGGAATACCAGGCCACCTTACCTACCTCCTGAGACATCTATATGCAGGTCAAGCACAGTTAGAACAGGACATGGAACAATGGACTGGTTACAAATTGGGAAAGGATATGTCAAGGCTGTATATTGTCACCCTGCTTATTTAACTTATATGCAAAGGACATGTGAAATGCCAGGCTAGATGAAGCACAAGCTGGAATTAAGATTGCTGGGAGAAATACCCATAACCTCAGATATGCAGGTGATACCACCCTTATGGAAAAAGGGAAGTACTACAGTCTCTTGATGAGCATGAAAGAGGAGAGCAAAAAAGCTGGCTTAAAGCTCAACATTCAAAAAATTAAGATCATGGCATCTGGTCCCATCACTTCATGGGAAATAGATGGGGAAACTATGGAAACAGTAAGAGACTTTATTTTGGAGGCCTCCAAAGTCACAACACAAGAGAAGACTCTATACATGGACATCACCAGATGGTCAACACAGAAATCAGATTGATTATATTCTTTGCAGCCAAAGATGGAGAAGCTCTATACAATCAGCAAAAACAAGACCAGGAGCTGACTGTGGCTCAGACCATGAACTCCTTATTGCCAAATTCAGACTTAAATTGAAGAAAGTAGGGAAAACCACTAGACCATTCAGGTATGACCTAAATCAAATCCCTTATGATTATACAGTGGAAGTGAGAAATAGATTTAAGCACCTAGATCTGATAGATAGAGTGCCTGATGAACTATGGAATGAGGTTCATGACATTGTCCAGGAGACAGGGATCAAGACCATCCCCATGGAAAAGAAATGCAAAAGAGAAAAATGGCTATCTGGGGAGGCCTTACAAATGGCTGTGAAAAGAAGAGAAGTGAAAAGCAAAGGAGCAAAGGAAAGATATAAGCATCTGAATGCAGAGTTCCAAAGAATAGCAAGAAGAGATAAGAAAGCTTTCTTCAGTGATCAATGCAAAGAAATAGAGGAAAACAACAGAATGGGAAAGACTAGAGATCTCTTCAAGAAAATCAGAGATACCAAAGGAACATTTCATGCAAAGATGGGCTCGATAGAGGACAGAAATGGTATGGACCTAACAGAAGCAGAAGATATTAAGAAGAGATGGCAAGAATACACAGAAGAATTGTACAAAAAAGATCTTCACGACCCAGATAATCACGATGGTGTGATCACTGACCTAGAGCCAGACATCCTGGAATGTGAAGTCAAGTGGGCCTTAGAAAGCATCACTACGAACAAAGCTAGTGGAGGTGATGCAATTCCAGTTGAGCTATTCCAAATCCTGAAACATGATGCTGTGAAAGTGCTGCACTCAATACGCCAACAAATTTGGAAAACTCAGCAGTGGCCACAGGACTGGAAAAGGTCAGTTTTCATTCCAAACCCAAAGAAAGACAATGCCAAAGAATGCTTAAACTACTGCACAATTGCACTCATCTCACACGTTAGTAAAGTAATGCTCAAAATTCTCCAAGCCAGGCTTCAGCAATATGTGAACCGTGAACTTCCTGATGTTCAAGCTGGTTTTAGAAAAGGCAGAGGAACCAGAGATCAAATGTCCAACATCTGCTGGGTCATGGAAAAAGCAAGAGAGTTCCAGAAAAACATCTATTTCTGCTTTATTGACTATGCCAAAGCCTTTGACTCTGTGGATCACAATAAACCGTGGAAAATTCTGAAAGAGATGGGAATACCAGACCACCTGATCTGCCTCTTGAGAAATTTGTATGCAGGTCAGGAAGCAACAGTTAGAACTGGACATGGAACAACAGACGGGTTCCAAATAGGAAAAGGAGTACATCAAGGCTGTATATTGTCACCCTGTTTATTTAACTTATATGCAGAGTACATCATGAGAAACGCTGGACTGGAAGAAACACAAGCTGGAATCAAAATTGCTGGGAGAAATATCAATAACCTCAGATATGCAGATGACAGCACCCTTATGGCAGAAAGTGAAGAGGAACTAAAAAGCCTCGTGATGAAGGTGAAAGTGGAGAGTGAAAAAGCTGGCTTAAAGCCCAACACTCAGAAAACTAAGATCATGGCATCCGGTCCCATCACTTCATGGTAAATAGATGGGGAAACAGTGGAAACAGTGTCAGACTTTATCTTTCTGGGTTCCAAAGTCACTGCAGATGGTGATTACAGCCATGAAATTAAAAGATGCTTACTCCTTGGAAGGAAAGTTATGACCAACCTAGATAGCATATTCAAATGAGAGACATTTTGCCAACAAAGGTTCGTCTAGTCAAGGCTATGATTTTTCTTGTGGTCATGTATCGATGTGAGAGTTGGACTGTGAAGAAGGCTCAGCGCCGAAGAATTGATGCTTTTGAACTGTGGTGTTGGAGAAGACTCTTGTGAGTCCCTTGGACTGCAAGGAGATCCAAGCAGTCCATTCTGAAGGAGATCAGCCCTGGGATTTCTTTGGAAGGAATGATGCTAAAGCTGAAACTCCAGTACTTTGGCCACCTCATGCGAAGAGTTGACTCATTGGAAAAGACTCTGATGCTGGGAGGGATTGGGGGCAAGAGGAGAAGGGGACGACAGAGGATGAGATGGCTGGGTGGCATCACTGACTCGATGGACATGAATCTGAGTGAACTCCGGGAGTTGGTGATAGACAGGGAGGCCTGGTGTGCTGCGATTCATGGGGTCGCAAAGAGTCAGACACGACTGAGCAACTGATCTGATCTGATCTGATCTGAAAGTCACTCCAGATGGTAACTTCTGCCATGAAATTAAAAGACACTTGCTTCTTTGAAGAAAAGCTATGACCAACCTAGACACCATATTAAAAAACAAAAACATTATTTTGCCAATAAAGGTCAGTCTAGTCAAAGCTATGGTTTATCCAGTAGTCATGCATGGATGTGAGAGTTGGACCATAAAGAAAGTGAGTACCGAAGAACTGATGCTTTTGAACTGTGGTGTTAGAGGAGATTCTTGAGAGTCCATTGGACTGCAAGATCGAACCAGTCAATACTAAAGGAAATCAGTGCTGAATATTCATTGGAAGGACTGATGCTGAAGCTGAAACTCCAATACTTTGGCCACCTGATGCGAAGAACTTACTCCTTGGAAAAGACCCTGATGTTGGGAAAGATTGAAGGCAGGAGGAAAAGGGGTTGACAGAGGATGAGATGGTTGGATGGCATCACTGACTTGATGGATATGAGTTTGAGCGAGCTCTCAGAGTTAGAGATGGATAGGGAAGCCTGGTGTGCTGCAGTCCACGGGGTCACAAAAAGTTGGACAGGACTGAGTGACTGTATTGTGCTGAATTCTCTTCTTATAAAGGGCTGCAATCCTTTCAGATAGGGTCCCATTCTTATGAAGTCATTTAATTTTATTTACCAATGGTGATGTAGGTGGTAAAGAATTCGCCTGCCTTATAGGAGACCCAGGTTTGCTCCCTGGGTTGGGAAGATCCCCTGGAGAAGAGAAAGGCAACAAACTCCAGTACTCTTGCCTAGAGAATCCCATGGACAAAGGAGTCTGGCCAGCTACAGTCCATACAGTCACAAAGAGTCAGACATGACTGAGCGATTAACACACACACACACACACACACACACACTAATGTAAAGGTCCTTTCTTCAAATACAGTCACATTGGAGGTAGGGCATTTAACATATGATGTAGGAATATAGTGGGAGGAGGCACAATTGATGTTTGAATATAGGGGGGAGGTGGCACAATTCAGATCATAACTGTTTCCACACTACATGCCATATGATGCTTTAAACATACACACACATAGACACCCCTACACCTTCTAAACATGAAATACATAAAAACAGAGATTATTATCACCGTTTTAGTCTCTTCTCGCTCTTCCAAGAATAGACCAGCAAATTTACCATGAATCACAATCACTGTTGTTAGTACTTTTGTTTTTGGAGAGAATTTATTTTCTTTCTATGATTGAATGTTCTACCAATCATGCCTAGAAGAATGATTCTTATTTAATACATGTTCATAAATATTTGTTTTATTAATTAAGGAACATAGAATGTCAAATTCTTCTCTTCTTATGTAAATTATTTTCTTTCCATATCCTTCAATCACATTCCTACCTTTTACATTTTAATAATCTACCAATATTTTAGCAACAATTGGTGACTTTTTATATAGATGAATATCAAGGCATGACATTCTATTTTCTTATCCAACAACCCGACATTCTGCCCAGAAACTACATCTCATCTTGTTACTCCTTTCCAATTGCTTTTGGAAACAAAACACAAACCTTAGTACCATTTAAGCTATCTGAAAATTTTGTTGAGTCTATCTTGAAAATATATCTCTAATTGATCACAACTAACTACTTTATTTTCACCACCCCATCTAAGCCTCTATAGCTTTCTCCTTTAATAATGCAACAACCCCTAAAAAACTCTCCCTGATTCAACTTTTGTCCTAGTCTAGTTTTTTGGGGTTTTTTTTGTTGTTTGTTTGTTTTTTTCTTTTCCTTAAGAGTGATCCTGTTAGGATTTAGTCAAACCTTTAAAATTTCCCTTTAGTTTCCCTTCTCCCTCATGCTGAATGCCATAGTCCTTATGTTTTCCTAAGCCTTACATGATATGGTCTCATTCACGCTCTAACTTGAGCCTGTTTCACTGCCTTTACTCTCAGCTCATTCCATCCAGTCATCATGGTCTGCCTGCTGTTCTACAAACAACACACAGATATTGCATTTTTCGTTCTACCACTTATTTCTTACCCAAGTATTCCCGCCATTTGCTCTATATAAAGTTCTAAATAAAATGATAACTTTAATCATAATTAATATTCTTCTGGAGTTGTAAAAAATATCTCATGTTTCTATAATAAAAATGATGCAAAGAATAAAGTATTGACATTTCACTTATCTTCCAAAGAAAAGTTTATGTTACACTGACATATATGTATTAATTTTGATTTGGTTTTTTGTTAAAGTTGATATTTCATTTTTCTTTTAAATTACCATAGGGCTTCTCTGGTGGCTCAGATGGTAAAGAGCCTGCCTGCAGTGCAGGAGATTCGTGTTGGATCCCTGGGTTGGGAAGATGCCCTGGAGAAGGGAATGGCTACCCACTCCAGTATTTTTGCCTGGCGAATTCCATGTACAGAGGAGCCTGGAGAGCAATAGTCCATGGAATAGTGAAGTCAGACACAACTGAGTGACTAATAGTTTTATTTTATATTTTTTAAAATTCCTACAATAGATGTCATAAAATATGTTAATTTAAATATCACCTCTTAAAAAACCAAATAATAAAATTTAAGTTTAGGGTGGAGTATGTTGAAAAAATGGGCTTCCCTGGTGGCTCAGTCAGTAAAGAATCTGCCTGCAACGTAGGAGACCCAGGTTTGATCCCAGGGTTGGGAAGATCCCTTGGAGAAGGGAATGGCAATCCACTTCAGTATTCTTGCCTTCAGAATTCCGTGGACAGTGAAGCTTGCCAGGCTACAGTCCAGGGGGTCGCAAAGATATGGACACAATTGAGAGAGTAACACTTTCACTTTTTTCACGTGGAAAAATATGAGTATAGAAACTCCAAATGCCAATAAACCTATTCACTAGATAAACAGATGAATAGACTCTTAACCTTGAAGAATTTAAACATGATTTCCCTGTTATTATCATATCCACTGGGATATGAATGACCTATGAAGAATCTGATGATGAATATCATTTTAATGTCTATTTCTGTTGAGTATAGCTATTTTATATCTCAGATCATTTGCTTTGTTAATGCTGAATATGTGATGTGGTTAAAATCAGTTAAATAAAATTCAACATCTTATACAATTATAAAGTACTTTGTCCATATAGGAGTCAATTTCTTTAAGGAGGATTTTGCTGATTTACCCTTTTTCATTTATATGTGTTAAATGTTGTGTAAGATTGTGTAACTGTTTATAATTATGGTTAATTTGAATATTGTAAAACTTCAGAATTATGCAATGTACAAGAGAAGAGGATTAGAATAGATAGAATGGGGATGTTGATAAAAAGTATCTGTACAGATATTTGGCAGTATCCCTATTAGGAAGGAGACCAGGGCAGAGAAATAATAAAATAGTCCTGATTTTGGTATAAAAGTAACCACTGTAAAAAGAAAATGCGAGTTACTAAATAAGTGAAAATTTTCCCAGTAAAGTCTTTTATGGAAGTAATGCCAAAAATATTTATTTAAATGGATTTGGAATCTAATCAGTTTTGAAAATCTGCATGCTAATTTGTCTCTATAAATATTGCATTTCAGATTAGCCACATAATTCATTGAACCTTGCAGTAAAACAACACATTACATGAATTTAATTATTATAGCTGATTGTTTCCCTTCCCACTCTTAAAATTGCACAGAGAGTCATTCCCTGACCTAGGGCCTAAGGTTGACTAAGGACTAAATAACAGATGAGCAAAAACTTCTGGTGTTGCAGTTCAAAGCAGATAAACTCATAGGAACATCTTTCATGGAAAATATGCTAAGAATAAGTCAATCTTGATGATGTAAACATTTTGATTGTGTTATAGTGACTTGGCACTAGGGCATTTTTTTTTAATTTTTTTTTTTTTAATGTTTTCCCCTTCCCTCTTCACCACTAGTTTACTACTGGTTTTAAATGTGAACACAGATGGCATAAAGTAACCAGTAATATACAAAAAGTTCTGACAAATAAAGACCAGGTCAGGAGGCTAAGGGATACTAAAGAATTGAAAATGTTTCAGGACCAATAAGAGAGGGGGAGGATAGAGTTCAACAGGAATAAATAGATTTTCTACAAAAAAACAAAAACAAAAAACTGTCCTCTGAGAAAGAGTGTCTAGCATAAAAATCTCTACTTATTTAGAAATCAGAGGGAAACGTTGGATTAAATAAATTGACCAAGCCAAGGTACTCACTCTAATGTGAAGATCTGTAGATTAGAAAGTGCAATGCAAATCAATAAAAGTAATTATTTTGTACATGTTTCTGGATTTTGCTTAAGTGGGAGCAGTTAACAGTGAAGTGAAGTGAAAGTGAAGTTGCTCAGTTGTGTCTGACTCTTTGCAATCCTGTGGACTGTAGCCTACTAGGCTCCTCCCTCCAAGGGATTCTCCAGTCAAGAATACTGGAGTGGGTTGCCATTTCCTTCTCCAGGGGATCTTCCCGACTCAGGGATCAAACTGGGTCTCCCGCATTGTAGGCAGACAATTTAACTTCTGAGCCACCAGGGAAGCTGCCAGTAATTTTATTATCTATTCTTGTGTTAGAGTCAGAATAACTGTCTCTTCACTAAGTGGTGTTGAAAAACTGGACAGCTACATGTAAAGAATGAAATCAGAACATTTTCTACCACAAAAATAAACTAAAATGGATTCAAGACCTGAATGTAAGACTGGATACTATAAAACTTCTAGAGGAAAATAGGCAGAACACTCTTTAATATACATTGCAGGAATTTTCTCTTGATCCATCTCCTAGATAAATGGAAATAAAAACAAAAATAAACAAACTGACCTGATCAAACTTAAAAGCTTTTGCACAACAAATTCAGTTCAGTTGCTCAGTCGTGTCCAACTCTTTGTGACCCCATGAATGGGAGCATGCCAGGCCTCTCTGTCCGTCACCAACTCCTGGAGTTCACTCAGACTCACATCCATCGAGTCAGTGATGCCATCAAGCCATCTCATCCTCTGTTGTCCCCTTCACCTCCTGCCCCCAATCCCTCCCAGCATCAGAGTCTTTTCCAATGAGTCAACTTCGCACGAGGTGGCCAAAGTATTGGAGTTTCAGCTTCAGCATCAGTCTTTACAATGAACACTCAGGACTGATCTTCTTTAGGATAGACTGGTTGGATCTCCTTGAAGTCCAAGGGACTCCCAAGAGTCTTCTCCAACAGCATAGTTCAAAAGCATCAATTCTTCAGCACTCAGCTTTATTCACAGTCCAACTCTCACATCCATACATGACCATTGGAAAAACCATAGCCTTGATTAGATGGACCTTTGTTGGCAAATTAATGTCTCTGCTTTTGAATATGCTATCTAGGTTGGTCATAACTTTCCTTCCAAGGAGTAAGCATCTTTTAATTTCATGGCTGAAGTCACCATCTGCAGTGATTTTGGAGCCCAAAAAAATAAAGTCTGACACTGTTTCCATTGTTTCCTGCCGGGAGCCAGTGAGGCATTCCACTCATGACAAAGGTCATGAGGAAGGAGGCTAGGCATACGAAAAGGCGGGATCGAGCCTCAGGAGTCCCCCTGGATATTCTCAAGCATCTACCCCCCAAAAAACCAGAGTCTGCCTACTTTATTGCTTTGTGCTCTCACCTCTGACTTTACTGGGGGCCGTCCCCCACCACCATCTAGCTCTCTCTGACAAAGAGTTAACTTACAGCTCCAATTAATAAAGTTCCTGGGCATTAGGAGTGTTTAAATCTAAACCCCTCAGATAGCTTTCTAACTCGCCTGACAAGTTTCCCGGACTCCTACAGCTATGCATACGATTGTTTACAGTCTCCCAGCCTCGAGAGGTAGGGGAAGCTTAAGATATTCAAACAACTTAGAGCCTCTCAGAGAGTTAGAAACTATCAGAATAAAACTAGTAAAAGATTTCATTGATGAGCCAATGCTTGCTGCCAAGTTTCCACATTCCCTGAATTGTATCCTTGGATGTGTATTAATTAATATAGTTGGTATGTAGAAAAAATAAGTAGTGGCTTTAGTGTTAGCAACTTTAGACCCTTAAGGTAATAAATTCTTTCCTTTGTTGTAAACCCATTATGCCTCTGCCCTATAGGAATGCAATTTTATCTAACACCTTCGGAAGATGGTGCCAAACCTTAAACTAATTACTCTTAGAGAAAATAAGTCTTTGTTGATAAGTCTTTGTCAAGAGTCATAAAATGTTAATAGGCCTTCTGGCCAGAAGATGATGTAAACCACCTAAACCATTTGTATATGATAAATTTGCAGGATAGAAACCCTGGTTTTTGATAAGGATCAAAGACTGCTGACTTTGCATTCCCTATTATCCTCTATGTGTAACTTAGGGTATAAAAGCCCCTGTTGAAAATAAAGCTACGGGCCTTGCTCGCCAAAGCTTGGTCTCCCCATGTCATTTTTCTCCTTAACTTCCAGCTGAGTCTCCATCTGGAGTACGGAGGTCCTCTGCGACCATTTATTTGCCTGGGCTTCTAAGACCCACTAGAGAAGGTGTCTAAGGTGGGGCACCTTCCGCTATTCGAGAGGGCGCCTGCGGCCGCCGTGGTCAGAGCTAACCTGGTGTCACAGGTTATATTGATTTTCCACGTAAACCAAGCTACTCAGCCTCTTTTCTCCACTGAATTTTCCTACTGAGCTATCCTCATTCTATTACTCTTTATATCTTTGATAAATATGTAAATAGTCGCTGACGCCGTCTCCCCTTAGAATACCCTGGATCAGTTAGGGCTGGACCTCAGCAGTTTCCCCATCTATTTCCCATGAAGTGATGGGACCAGGTGCCATGATCTTCATTTTTTGAACGTTGAGCTTTAAGCCAACTTTTTCACTCTCCTCTTTCTTTTTCATCAAGAGGCTTTTTAGTTCCTCTTCACTTTCTGCCATATGGGTGGTGTCATCTGCATATCTGAGGTTATTTTTTTTTTTTTTCAGAGCCTTGTGATTTTATTTTTTTTTCTTTTTTCTTTTATTATTTTTTTTTCAGAGCCTTGTGATTTTATTTTATTTTTTTAATTTTAATTTTATTTTATTTTTAAACTTTACATAATTGTATTAGTTTTGCCAAATATCAAAATGAATCCATCACAGGTATACATGTGCTCCCCATCCTGAACCCTCCTCCCTCCTCCCTCCCCATACCATCCTTCTGGGTCGTCCCAGTGCACCAGCCCCAAGCATCCAGTATCGTGCATTGAACCTGGACTGGCATCTCGTTTCATACATGATATTTTACATGTTTCAATGCCATTCTCCCAAATCTTCCCACCCTCTCCCTCTCCCACAGAGTCCATAAGACTGTTCCATACATCAGCGTCACTTTTGCTGTCTCGTACACAGGGTTATTGTTATCATCTTTCTAAATTCCATATATATGCGTTAGTATACTGTATTGGTGTTTTTCCTTCTGGCTTACTTCACTCTGTATAATAGGCTCCAGTTTCATCCACCTCATTAGAACTGATTCAAATGTATTCTTTTTAATGGCTGAGTAATACTCCATTGTGTAGAAGTACCACAGCTTTCTTATCCATTCATCTGCCGATGAACATCTAGGTTGTTTCCATGTCCTGGCTATTATAAACAGTGCTGCGATGAACATTGGGGTACACGTGTCTCTTTCCCTTCTGGTTTCCTCAGTGTGTATGCCCAGCACTGCGATTGCTGGATCATAAAGCAGTTCTATTTCCAGTTTTTTAAGGAATCTCCACACTGTTCTCCATAGTGGCTGTACTAGTTTGCATTCCCAGCAACAGTGTAAGAGGGTTCCCTTTTCTCCACACCCTCTCCAGCATTTATTATTTGTAGACTTTTGGATCGCAGCCATTCTGACTGGTGTGAAATGGTACCTCATAGTGGTCTTGATTTGCATTTCTCTGATAATGAGTGATGTTGAGCATCTTTTCATGTGTTTGTTAGCCATCTGTATGTCTTCTTTGGAGAAATGTCTATTTAGTTCTTTGGCCTATTTTTTGAAAACTATAAAACACTGGTGAAAGAAATCAAAGAGGACACTAATAGATGGAGAAATATACCATGTTCATGGATTGGAAGAATCAATATAGTGAAAATGAGTATACTACCCAAAGCAATTTATAGATTCAATGCAATCCCTATCAAGCTACCAACAGTATTCTTCACAGAGCTAGAACAAATAATTTCACAATTTGTATGGAAATACAAAAAACCTCGAATAGCCAAATCGATCTTGAGAAAGAAGAATGGAACTGGAGGAATCAACCTACCTGACTTCAGGCTCTACTACAAAGCCACAGTTATCAAGACAGTATGGTACTGGCACAAAGACAGAAATATAGATCAATGGAACAAAATAGAAAGCCCAGAGATAAATCCATGCACATATGGACACCTTATCTTTGACAAAGGAGGCAAGAATATACAATGGAGAAAAGACAATCTCTTTAACAAGTGGTGCTGGGAAAACTGATCAACCACTTGTAAAAGAATGAAACTAGAACACTTTCTAACACCATACACAAAAATAAACTCAAAATGGATTAAAGATCTAAACATAAGACCAGAAACTATAAAACTCCTAGAGGAGAACATAGGCAAAACACTCTCTGACATACATCACAGCAGGATCCTCTATGACCCACCTCCCAGAATATCGGAAATAAAAGCAAAAATAAACAAATGGGACCTAATTAACCTTAAAAGCTTCTGCACATCAAAGGAAAGTATCAGCAAGGTGAAAAGACAGCCTTCAGAATGGGAGAAAATAATAGCAAATGAAGCAACTGACAAACAACTAATCTCAAAAATATACAAGCAACTCCTCCAGCTCAACTCCAGAAAAATAAATGACCCAATCAAAAAATGGGCCAAAGAACTATCTGAGGTTATTGATATTTTTCCAAGCAATCTTTTCCAGCTTGTGCTTCTTCCAGTCCAGCATTTCTCATGATGTATTCTGCATATAAGTTAAATAAACAGGGTGACAATATACAGCCGTGATGGACTCCTTTTCCTATTTGGAACCAGTCTGTTGCTCCATGTCCAGTTCTAACTGTTGCTTCCTGACCTGCATATAGGTTTCTCAAGAGGCAGGTCAGGTGGTCTTGTATTTCCATTTCAGAATTTTCCACAGTTTATTGTGATCCACACAGTCAAAGGCTTTGGCATAGTCAATAAAGCAGAAATAGATGTTTTTCTGGAACTCTCTTGATTTTTCAATGATCCAGTGAAGGTTGTCAATTTGATCTCTGGTTCCTCTGCCTTTTCTAAAACCAGCTTGAACACCTGGAAGTTCATGGTTCACAAAGGAAACCATAAAGAAAACTAAAATACAACTTACAAGAATTGGTGAATATATTTACAAATGAAGCTACCAACAAGGGTTAATTTCCAAAATATACAAACAGCTTAGACAGCTAAATATCAAGAAAGCAAACAAGCCTTTCAAAAAATGGTGGCAGACCTAAATAGATATTTCTCCAAAGAAGACATACATATGGCTAACAAGAACATGAAAATATGCTCAATATTACTATTAGAGAAATGTTAATCATAAATATAGTGATGTGTTACCTCATATCAATCAGAATGACCATCATTAAAATGTCTTCAGGGGATCCTCCCAACCTAGGGTTCAAACTCAGCTCCCTTGAATTGCAGGCAGACTCTTTACTGTCAGAACCACTAGGGAAGCCTCATTAAAAAGCCTACAAATAATAAATGTTGGAGAGGGTGTGCAGAAAATAATACACTCCTACTCTGTTTGTAGGAATGTAAATGCAGCCATTATGGAAAAGAGTGTGGAGGATTCTTCAAAAAACTAAAAACTTACCATATGATCCTGCAATCTAGCACTTGGCATGAAATGAATGTGAAAGTGAAATTAGCTCAGTCATGTCTGACTCTGGGACCCCATGGACTGTAGCCTGACTGCTTTCTCTGTCCATGGAATTCTCCAGGCAATTCTACTGGAGTAGGTAGTCATTCCCTTCTCCAGGGAATCTTCCCAACCTAGACATAGATCCAGAGAGAATTCTAAGTAAAAAAGCTAAACGTACTCCAGTTTTCATAGAAGCACTATTTTTAACAGCCAAGACATGGAAGCAATCTAAATGTCCAACAACAGACAGATAAAGAAGTTGTGGTAAATCTATACAATGGATTATCATTCAGCCATAAAAAGAATGAAATAATGCCATTTGTAGCAACATGACTGGATCTAGAGATTATCATATTAAAGTGAAATAAGTTGGACAGAGAAAGACAAATATCATATGATATTGTTTATATGTGGAATCTAAACATATATGAATCAACTTAGAAAACAGAAATAGACTTACAGACATAGAAAAAGAACTTACAGTTACCAAAGGGGATAGTGGGGAGTGGACAAAGAGATAAATTAGCAGTTTCAGATTAACATACACACACTACTATATAGAAAATAGATAAACAACAAGGACCTACTGTATAGCACAAGGAATTATACTCAATATCCTGTAATAACCTATAATGGAAAAGAATGTGAAAATATATATATATTGTATTAATTGAATCACTTTGCTGTACACTTGAAACTGATACAATATTGTAAATTAACAACACTGCAATAAAATAAACTAAAAAGGAATCTCACAACCAGAAAAAGTCTAGTCTAACTGAAAAATGCAAAAGACAAAAAAGAAGAGACAAATAACAGGCATAATGAAAAATTAGTATCTTCAGAAGAGCCAGCCTACTTCTCAATGGCATGCAAAAGACAGTGTAATATTACTTTTGGATTGTTAAGGGAAAAACAAACAAACAAACATTATCAGCTTAGAATTATGTACCCACATAAGTTATTTTCAAGAACACTAGCAAAATAAAGACATTTTCAGACAAAATAAAAGTAATGGAAAGAAATTGATCTGGAGTGCAAATGGGGTTGGTGAGAAAAATGAAGCAAACGTGTAGGGAAATCAAAATTCATGGAGAAAAGAATATATGGAAACAATAAACTCATGTTTTATCAACATACATGAAAGTAAAAGTCGCTCACCAGGTTCCTCTGTCTGTGGAATTCTCCAGGCAAGAATACTGGAGTGGTTTGCCATTTCCTTCTTTATGGGATCTTCCCAACCAAGGATTGAATCTAGGTCTCCTGCATTGCAGGCAGACTCTTTACCATCTAACTTATATTTAACAATAAATCTAAAAGTAATATTATGGATAAGTTTAACCTTTCTTTTTCACTTGTTACAAAACCTTTGTGTTGCAATTGTTTAAGGAAACACCTTAATATAGAAAAAAGAACTATTCTCTTCAACTGAAGCATGCTTCTTTACAATTTATACTAAAAGGCAAGTTTAAATTCAATAAAAACAAACTGCACCCATTTTAGTAACTGATAAATATAACTTAACAATAAAGACTCCTTAGTAAGGGGTTCAAATGTATGTAGGTTAGACACCAGCAAACAAAAAATCTTTAGCTCTGCTAAGATATGAATGACACAATGTTATTATGAGGTCTGTCTCAACGAATGAATTCTAGATATATTTTAAAATCAAATCACTGTCTTGAAATGGAAATAAAATTATTGTATTAGTAAAATATGAGCTAGATAGTTCTAACAGAACTGTTTTATTACTGTTCAGTTACATACAAATAATTGGTTATTTCTACAAAATTATCTGTTCAATTATTAATATTAAGGTCAGAGTATGACAGTTGAATTTTACTGGCTACTACCAACGGTATGACACATTATCTATCTAAGCCTAAGTCTGTAGCTCAGACTAAGCCAAGAAAATTCTAACTAAGCCTGAAAATTGAATCAATCTGAGCAACATGTGGCTAGAGATAGCTTTTTTAGGAAAATAGGAAGATAGTAGATTTGACTGGACATAATAATAAAACTTTCAACTGCTGATTTTTGTACTAGTCTGAAAGATCGTGTCTTTATAAACCTACCAACCTTTTCTTACATAAAATATTCCACATGAACATGGAATTACAACTTGCAAGTACTAGGGAAAATAATCTTATTTGTTTTGTCCCCATCACTTGACAGATATTATTTAATTAAATTTGGTTTATAACTTATGAAAGAAGGTTAAATCGTGACCCATATTTTGAAAATGGAATAAAAGCTCAAATGGAAACAATATTAGAATAAAGACTTAAAGACCTGAGATGTAACAAGCAAAGTACTTTATAGCATCACCCAACTTCAACTAACAATTTTTGTTTGTTATGTATTGATGTGTAACAGACTGATGTAAAATTTAGTTGTTATAACAGGGGTTAGAAAACTACAGTCTGAAGGTCAAATTATGTGTATACCTGTTTTGGTACAACAGTGAACTAAAAAGGGTGTTTATATTCTTAAATGGTTATATGACATATTTTGTGATGTGAAAATTATATAAAATTAGAAGTCTTGTCTCTATTAATAAAGTTTTATTAGGAAACAGCCTTTATTTTTTTAATATTGTCTATGATTGCTTGTGTGTTGCAAGACACAAAAGAGTAGTTAGGACAGAGAGTATGACCCAGAAAACCTACAATATTTATTATTTGTCCTTTAGAGAAAGTTTGCCTCATACTGCTTTAAAATCATATTAACTTATTGTATGATTCTGTGTCACTTAGCTGAGGTCATCTACATGGTGGCCCTCAGATAGATGCTTTAATTGGTCCCAGAATATCCACAATGGTCCTAGACTCAACTGGCTCTCATAATCCAGTAGTATTTCCTAAGCCTTTTTGCAGCATGAAGACTGATTCCTAAAGAGGAACATTTCTAGAGAATACACCCAATGCGCAAGTGCTTATCATATAGCACTTGATAATATACACATGCCTGCACATGCTTGCTAATTTCTCTATGACCAAAACAGGAAAAATCATCAAGTCCTGAGTGAACATGGGAGATGACTCTACAAAGATTGAATTCTGAGTAGTTCACTGCATCAGTCAAGCGATGTCAGAGTCTCATGTATATTTAACTGCAATTTATTTGTATTTTTATTGTTCTTTCTTGTTCCTTATCAATGGTAAAAATATTGAATGTATATTCAGTTTTTAAAATTAAATTGTGGGCTTGCTTTTTTTTTTTTTTTCGGTCTGATCCAATGTTCTGTTTGGAGAAGTAAATGGCAATCCACTCCAGTATTCTTGCCTGGAAAATTCCATGAACAGAGGAGCTTGGGGAGCTACAGTCCATGGGTCACAAAGGGCTGGACATGACTGAGTGACTAAACACAATGTTCTGTTGATTGTACCATCTCTCTCATCTTATTTCCTTGTATGGTTTGTGATTTTTAACCAACAGCTCATTCTCCATGGAACTTTACCCATGGAGGGAGTTCTTCTGGGCATGTAGAGTTCCTTCAGGGTGATTTGTGCTTACTTTAGGTTTCTTTTATACTAAACAGATCAACTGAATTCAGAATGTAGGACTGCTAAAACTGGAGCATCATTATTAATTCTCAGGAAAGGTTTTTGTTTTTTTTTTCTTTCCACCTAGTTCTTCATTTTTGAAGTAGATATGTTTTCTTGACCTAGCACAGGATGGGGTGAGAGAAAGTGGCCTTGTATTTAGAACACTCTTATACTGAAGTTATAGTCATTTGAATTCACAACTGTATTCAGAAGTTCCACTAAAAGGCTCATCACCTTGAGCCAGTTCCACAAATATATAAAGAAACAGAGCCCAATTTACTGAGGTTTTGTTCTATAATGCCTTCAGGGCAAGAAGCTGGTTCCAATAAAATGCCATTTACCTCTCTTCTTTCTTGCTTTAAATTAGTTTTTGGTCTCAGTATTTCTTGTTTTCTTGCCAGCTCATTGATGCGATCGCAATTTGGTTTTCTCCTTTTGATTTTCTAGTGTTTTAAGTATTTTTTAGCATTAGGATAGTCATGGTGTATAGTCCTACCATATTGTGGAGATAGAGCACAAATTATTTCTTTTAAAAATATTTCCAAACTAAGTTTTATTGGAAAAAAATTAAATATATATAATAAAGAAAGAATACATTTCTGTAGATCCTTTATACAGATTCAATCATTATGAAGATATTTTAACACTGATCCATCTATTCACAAGTTTTCTGAGATATATTAAAGATAATCCCTGACTTTATATCTTTTTACCTCATATATTTCTATAAGCATCTTGTAAAGGTATGGAGTTCTGCTGGTACCACTGTAATGCCCTTACCATGACTAATGATACTAAAATTAACTGCTTTGTATCATCTAATATCATTTTCCTTTCCAAATTTCTCCCATTACCTCAAAAATGACTTTTTTATAGCTTATTCAAATCAGAATCAATGTTCACATTTCTATGCAGTATGTCTCTTATGTATGCTTTAATCTAGAACTGTCTCTATTCTTTGCCTTTTTTCCACTTTGTAATATTGAAAAAATACATGAGCTTTTCTACAGAAAATCTTGTATATGTGTCCTTGAATATTTTAAGCAACTTCATTGCAGATTTTGTCTTTCTTCATATCTACTTATAGAGTGTTCACTGTGGACTATGTTTTGCCAATCCAATGGTCATCTCTGGATTTCCATCTTGCTTGACCTCTTAGTAGCAAATGGACATTTTTGTGGGGAGACTGATTAGTAGTTACTCCAATAGAGAAGGTAACTCAGCTAATAAAAAATTCACCTGCAATTCAGGAGACCTTGGTTCAATTCCTGGGTCAGGAAGATCTGCTGGAAAAAGGATAGGCTACCCACTCCAGTATTCCTGGGCTTCCCTGGTGGCTCAGCTGGTAAGGAATCTGCCTGCAATGCAGGAGACCTGGGTTTGATCCCTGGGATGGGAAGATGCCCTGCAGAAGGGAACGGCTACTCACTCCATTATTCTGGCCTGGAGAATTCCATGGACTGTATAGTCTATGGGCGGGGAAGGCAATGGCACCCAACTCCAGTACTTTTGCCTAGAAAATCCCATGGACAGAAGAGCCTGGTAGGCTGCAGCCCATGGGGTCGCTAGAGTCGGACACGACTGAGCGACTTCACTTTGACTTTTCACTTTCATGCATTGGAGAAGGAAATGGTAACCCACTCCAGTGTTCTTGCGTGGAGAATCCCAGGGACAGGGAAGCCTGGTGGGCTGCCGTCTATGGGGTCACATAGAGTCAGACACGACTGAAGTGACTTCGCAGCAGCTTAGTCCATGGGGCACCAAGAATCAGACATGACTGAGCGACTTTCACTTTCACTTTCCAGTAGAGAAAGCTAACACTGAATGAAGAGCACAAGGTGAGTATGAAGGTCAAAAGTTGCAAAGCAGAAAAATATATAAAAAGTGATGACTCAATTTTTCTCAGGTATCATATTTTTGTAACAGACAAATATACAACGTCCCATGAAATAAATTAAAAATGCATGTTTTTTTCATTAAAAAAAAAAATCGTTGTGAAAATCACCGTTTTAAAATATGGCGTTTTGTGTAATTCAAAGATAAAAAGTTCTAGTTATAAGATAGATAAGTGTGTACAGATGTAATGTACAGCATAAGTTTTATAATCAACACTGTTTTAAGTTATATATATAAGTAGTTAAGAGAGTAAATCCTCAGAGTGCTATATGGGAGTTACTGAAAGTTGTTCAGTCATATCTGACTCCTTGCGACCCTGTGAACTATACAGTCCATGGAATTCTCCAGGCCAGAATACTGGAGTGGGTAGCCTTTTCCTTCTACAGGGGATCTTCCCAACCCAGAGATTGAACCCAGGTTCGATTGCAGGAAGATTCTTTACAATCTGAGCCAATTATATGGCTACAAAATTGAAAGAAAAAAAATTAAAATCAATTCCTTATCTTAATCTTGAAGAATGTTTCATAAAATAGTAAAAATCTGTAGATTTGTATATCCAAATTTTAAAATATTTTGTTCTTTAACATTTAAATGATATAAAATGCCTTTAATCTTTCTTAATCCAAAAAGTATTCTTTAATTGCTTCTATAAATATCATATAACAGTAACTTTTACATACAATGAGATGGAACCATAAGTTCTTTAACAATTCTTGAAAAATGATATTCTTTTTGGTGTGTATGTTTTCCATAATTATGGACAAGACACATAAACATAAAAATCTCTTTAAAAATCTCCTTTGTTGATTAATCCTATTTGACCATGTAGGGAAGCAAAATTTGCCACCCTTAAATGTATCTCTTTGGCAAGAGGATTGATTTACATTGATTATTTTTAAGAAATAGAAGTCTCAAGAAGTCTTTCTTCTTACTTCCCACTTAGCTGTCTAAAGAGCTTAGAAGTGAAGTGAGTGAAGTGAAATCGCTCAGTCGTGTCCGACTCTTTGGGGCCTCGTGGACTGTAGCCTACCAGGCTCCTCCGTCCATGGGGTTTTCCAGGCAAGAGTACTGGAGTGGGTTGCCATTTCCTTTTCCAGGGAAAGAGCTTAGATAAAAGGCTTATTCCAAGAGTAGAGCTATCACCAGGGACATATGCAAGGAATATTGGCTGAGTATGGTGGGGAAAACCAAGCTGAGCATAGAGGTCAGAGTCCACTCTATCTCATTGTCTCTGCCTGGCCCTGCAAAACTTTGTTTACCAATCATTTGCTTTCATATCTCTGTGTGAAGTGTCTTCCTCCTCTTTGAAGTCTCAAAACCACTACTCTGTGGACCATGAACAATAAAATGGAGTCAGTCACATCAAAAGATCTAAGATGAAGCCAGGAGGCCATTAGGAAAGTGGAACTTACACATGTCTATTCTTAGATGCAATATAGACTTTTGACCTAAGCATCCATGGGCCACTTTTAACTCATTTTCTTTACCCCCTAGAAACCATAGTTTAGCAATCAATCTGTTGCCAACAAGTAACTGAATGCCTGCCAGCACCAATTGCAGTTCTGTAAGACAACCTATGTAAATTATTTTTGTTATCTTTATAAACCTGTCATTCTCTACTGATTCAGAGCACACTTGAGCTGTTCCTTGATTCAGTACTTTCCAAACTGAAATACCTAAGACCCCAAATACACGATTTTTATTTGCAGACTTTTGCTTTTTTTTAAATGATGAGGTGTCAGAAGTGGGATACAGAATGACCTGTTCCTTCCTCTGGTACCACCATGAATTTAAGAGAGGCACATACAAGAGTCCATCATGCTCTCTTGTCTCTTTTGATGGTCCTGGAGAGTGGTGGTGAGTCCCTTTAAACTCATTCCTCAAAGCTTGATAGAAGTTTTATATTTATTTGAGTATCCTATGTTGCTACTGACTTCTGTTCTTGGGAGGTTATTTCTTATTTTCTTCTGAGAAGTAATTACTCTTGAAATAATGGAAAGTTCACAAACTAAGGGAAGGCTACAGAGGAGCCTCCTCCTGGAACTTCTGCTGGTTTTATGTATGCAAACTATGTATGGGCTCTCCTTGTGCAAATATATGTCTCCTTGGACTATGATTATCCAGAATGATTTAAAACTAAATTGAAAAAAAAAATAAAAAAATAAAAATAAATAAAAATAAATTGTCAGGCTTGGGGATCCTTTGAAAATCTTAATTTAAGTATATCTCCATATTCAATTAACAAAAGAATGTAATGCAAAACAACCCAAATGGTAAGCTTATTTCAATTGGCATTTTGAGCCCTCAAAATGAGTTAGCAATTCCAAAATTGCTTCCCTCCAGGATACTAAATCCAAATTATCTAAGGCTATTTCTGCATTGTCTCAGAGACTGACTAAACTTGAAAATATTAGTAAATGTTCTCCTGACATTCACTCTTCTCTAGTTTCTATTCCTGCCATTGTCACCCCTGCCCTGCTCCTCTTAGCCCTTCCCTTGCCGGCCTGTTTCCCTTCCCATCTCTACCCTTCCCTTGCCAAAGGTCCTTTCCTAACTACTATCCAGATGGTTTCAAAGCCCCTCTAGACTCTCCTGCCCTTGCACCCTTTTAAAGAGAAGCCAGGCAAAGGTCCTGTCAGAACCACTAACATTCTTCTTACACCTCTGAACTAAAGCTGAACTCCGTACAATTACTAAGGATTTTCCAATTCACAAGGAAGACCCCATTGGTTTTCTACAGGAATTTCTTCTTACAGTTCAGACTTATGAGCCAGGATTTTCTGATCTTTACCAGCTTATTTTCTTGTTAGTCAGGGAAGGTCTCACTAAAAATGGATGGCATTAGCAGATTGGAGTATCCCAGTGAAAGATTTTGCCTGTAAGGGACATAGTGCCATGTGTGAAGTCTCTAAATTGGCAAAATGGCCTTATGATAAAATTCCTGTGGCTTTTGCTCAATCTATTGCCTGGGGAAAAAAATCCAAAGTGTGTTCAAAGAATTGATGAATGCATCTTTGATTATTATGATAGATTTGAGAAAGTCTATAAACAATATTGTGACATAGATAACATTAATAATGAACCTCAGCACTTTATTCTTGCCCTTGTAGAAGGTTTATAGGAAGAACTTAGACAACCTATTTGAAAATTACAACTTAATTATGCCAATTAAGTTGGCACAATTAATTAATAATAAATTAATTTATTATTAATTTATTATATTTATTTATTATTAATATTATTTATTATTTAACAATTAATTTAACAATTAATTGTTAAAATTAATTAACAATTTTGTGAACTATAATGAACTGTTCTTCTGAGTTATTAAAAAAAGATCCAGAAAGAAAGCTGAACAATCTTTCAATGATCCGATTCAAGCAATCCAAATAATGCACTTACAACTACAACAACTTTCTGCTAAATCAAACCCACACAGAACCTAAGATAAATGACAAGCCAAAGGGGCCTGTAATTACTGTAAAAAGTCTGGCCACTGGAAAAGGACTGTTTTAGAGTTAAACAACTACTGGAAAATCAACAGACTAAAAATAAATGCCATTCTCACAAGTTCTAATCTGACTGGTTTCAAGAGAGGGGCTGCTTCAAGGACAAAAGGGGAATCTTTCCCATGCTTCTAACTATTTGAGAGAAATTAACTATTGGGAACAAAGTTACTGAGGCCCTAATAGATATAGGGTCACCTTATCAGTTCTTCTTCTTATGAGTTCACTGGTGGCTCAGACGGTAAAGCGTCTGTCTACAATGCCGGAGACCTGGGTTCAATCCCTGGGTCAGGAACATTCCCTGGAGAAGGAAATGGCAACCCACTCCAGTACTCTTGCCTAGAAAATCCCATGGATGGAGGAGCCTGGTGCAGGCTACTGCCATGGGGTCGCAAAGAGTCGGACATGACTGAGCGACTTCACTTCATTATTAGTTCTTAGCCCCGCCAGCCTCTCTGTTCCCCTTCCTCAAATTATCAGAACTGTACAAATTATGGGAGTATCTAACCAAACTATGAATGCTTTTTAAAGTCTTTTCCAGTCCCTTTTTAATTAGGATTTATTCAAAGGCTTCATCTATTCCTACTAGTCCCCTCTGTTCCAGATCTACTATTAGGGAGAAAATTTCTAGAGGTTCATAAAGCCCATATTCCTTTTCCCAAGAGGAGGAAATATTTTATATCTTGAGGGATACCTTGATTCTTACAATTCTCCATGAGATTCATCTATGGCCATTCCAGTTTTCTCAGTCTCCATGGCTGATTTTAATCCTCTTTTACATACCATCCCAGGCTCAATTTGGCCTAAGAACACTACTGGCATCAGCTGCACTCACTGTCTACCACCCATAAGGATTCAGGTTGGCAGAAGAAGGCCTCTGAAAATATTCCCCTTATAATCACTGAATGCAGAGGCCATTCAAGGAGTTAAACTCATAATTGAAGAATACATTAAAAAGACAACTTGACAGCTTTTTAGAACTTATGGGAAACTATAGAAACTGGGCCCCAAATTTTCTTGTCTTGGTCATACTCTCTTAAAGTTGATTGGACTGAACCTCTTGTTTGAGGTAAAGAAACTCAATAGCTTTTACTCTTATTAAAGATAGGCTTCATGACCCACCAGCCTAATTATAAACTGCTTTTTTTGGTTTTGCCCATGAAAAAGTAAGAAATACCCTCAGGCTACTTACTCAGTGTCACAGGGACCACTGTAGATGAAAAGGATATTACAGCCAATAACTAAACTCGATAGCCAAAGATCTTCCTCCTTGCAAGAGAGTCAATGCAGCCACTGCCAATTAATTACAGCATGTGAACTAAGTTGTAATGGGGTCTACACTGACCATTTTTGTGCCTTATTCTATGGAAGCCATGCTTAATTCTTATCATACTCAGCCTCTTTCTATCAGCAGACTAATCTACAAAATTCTTCTACTGTCTTCCTCTGACATTTCTATGTGCCACTGCAATACCCTGAACTCTGCTTCCCCAACCAATAAAGCCCTCCATGCCTGTTTAATACTGACTAACCAACTCCTAATTCCACAAATTGATTGCAGAACGTGCCTCTTGAAAACACCTGATCTGAGCTGGTTGACTGATGGATCTTATTTGACAAATGAGTCCAGTTACTACCAAACTGTCTATGCTATATTATCTTTAACAAAAATCATTGAGGTTAACACCATGTCAGATGCCCTGATCAATGGCTAGACCTCTTTGCACTTACAAAGAACTGCTTTTTAGTAAAAGATAAAACTTCCTATATGTATGCACACTGATAGTAGGTGCACTTTTGGTGCTGGTCTTAATTTTGCTATGCTTTCGAAAACACTGAGGGTTTTTTACTTCATCAAGACAAAAAACCAGAAATAGTTCTTATGTGCTAGGATTCTTAGATTTCATGCAAAAGTCTAAATCTTTGGCAATAATGAAAATTCATGGGTACTCAGCAACAGACAATGGATAGAAGAAAGCAAAGGAAATAATTCTGCTGACATTGCTGCTAAAATAGAAGCTCTCTTAAAGTCTAAATTTTTACTAGAATGGCCTTATCTACCCATTAATTCAGCATCTGAGTTAACTACTAAAATATTAGAAGGATGTCAACTTCCTGATTGGGGAGGAAAAAAAACAGAATGGATCAAAATGTTTGTGTGCGTGACCTTAAGAGAAAGCTTTGATTAGGAACAAATGATAGACATATTCTCCCTGATTATTTATAAAAATTTATCCTGCAATATATACATATATTTATTAAAAAAATTATCCTGGAATATATACAGTGGCTCACTGGAACACATAAAATGGATTGATGTGGAAAAAAATATTATTGGAAATCATCTCCTAAAATGCCTCACAAAGTATATCAAAGTTGTCATATGTCATAAACATAACCCAAGAAAATTTAATCTGTATTTCCATGGGTTATTTCTTATACATTTGGGATCTTTTGAGGCACTGTGATACATACTGAGTATTAGTTTGATGCTGATGAATCATAAAATGGATGATTCATCTGGATGAATTATCTAGGGTTACCCATTTAATAAATTATATGAAAAAAATAAATTCTATGGATGACTCAATATTCAATATTATCTTGGAGAAATACTAAAAGATTGCTTTTTCTCAAAGTGGCTAAAATCTTTGCTTATAACATTGGTATTGATTCTTGTGATATTAACAACTGTCTGTGTATTCTCTAAGTTGATATGCACTTTATTTCTTGTTGTTGCTCAGCTACTCAGGATAGTAAGTTTATGGCTTCTCAGAGACTTGAATTACTCAACCAGATGCATCCTACAATTCATATCACAAATAAAAAAACTGACCGAATTTACCATTATTTCAGGTAGGGAAGATGCCTAAGTCCTGCTTGCTGAAAACCTCTTCGATGCTTAAATGTGACTGTTTCCTTTTGAAAGTAAAAGAAAGTATTAGTCACTCAGTAGTGTCCAACTCTTAGTGACTCCATAGACTGTAGCCTGCCAAACTCCTCCATCCATGGGATTTTTCAGGCAAGAATACTGGTGTGGGTTGCCACTTCCTTCTCCAGGGTATCTTCCTGACCCAGGGATTGAATTCAGGTCTTTGGCATTGCAGGCAGACTCTTTACCATCTGAGCCACCAGGGAAGGCTATTCCCTAATGACTATGACTCTTATTCCCTTTCCCTCCATCATGGAACATGGCATACCAATAACATGTCTTCCTGATGCCAAGGGAATTTTTATAAACAAATTAGCTAATGATTGCTAACATCACAAGACAATTGATTATCAAGTAAAGATATTGATCAAAAGAGGAAAATATGGGCTGTGAACAATAAAATGAAGTCATTTATGTCAAAGGCTCTAACATGGAGCCAGAGGACCTTTAGGAAAGTTGCACTTACACATGCTTATCCTTGGATACAGAATAAAATTTTGTCCCAGGCATCTATAACACATCTAAACCTCATTTTCTTCACTCCCTAGAAACCAAAATTTAGTAACTAATCTGCTGCTGACGAGTAACTGAATGTCTGCTGGTACCAACTGTAGTTCTGTAAAACAATGTATGTAATAGCCCTGGAATGTCTTTGTCTATTGTTTTTATAAAGCCCCTCCATTTTCTACTTCCCTCAGAACACATTTCAGTTGTTACTCAAATCATCGCCTCCCGGATTGGAATTTCTAAGACCCCAAATCAAGTCTTTTCCTTATTTTTCTGTTTGGTTGACAGCCCATGACATATTCTTTGTTAGCTGAAGATGATATTTAAGGTGAGGACTTTGGCCATTTTCCTAAGTAACTCAGTTATCGTGGATCCTATTGTGTGGCGTGTATCTGCCTGCTATGTCACTTCAGATGTGTCTGACTCTTTGCGACCCCATGGACTATAGCCCGCCAGGCTCCTCTGACCATGGGATTCTCCCGGCAACAATACTGGAGTGGGCTGCCATACCCTTCTCCAGGGGACCTCCCCAATCCAGAGATCAAGCCCTATTATCTTATGTTTCCTGCATTGGTGGGCGAGTTCTTTACTACTAGCACCACTAGGGAAACACATATTGAGTAGACATGTTATTAAACTTCATTTTTATTTTCTTCTGTTAAATGTCTCATGTCAATTTAATTTTTAGTTAGTCAGAAGAACCTAGAACAATAGAGAAAAATTTCTTCCTTCCTGACCATGATTAGAAAACTATTGCTATATGGAATACATTCCGAGAACACACATTTCCAGTCAGAAATATAGAATAGTGTTTAACGGCGGAAGGCATGATGCATTTCTCTATTGAGTTTATACACAAAAGACATGATCTCTTCTCAAATGGAAAGGAGAGTGCTGTCACAATATACCTTCTCACACTTCAAATTCACAGCATCAGGATCTTTTTGTGGTTTTGCTTTTGTGGATTGGGATTTTGAATTTTGGGATCTGTGGTATGGGAAGAGGGTAGGAGTTGAGTCCTTTAGAACTAATTTTACTTAAAGACAGGCAAGAAAAAAATTTAAAGGTCTCTGTTCCATCTAAAATTTTGAACGGATGAATAAATAAATAATAAATGTATCACTAATGAATAAATAAACTAATAAAAGAGAATTGTCTTGATATTACTAAGAACCATATTGGGTAAATAGTAGATAATGGTGTTAATCCGGGCATAGCAGGAAAACTATGGGACATCCAAAGTTAGTAGCAGTCAAGCAAGTGTATGTACAAATGACATTACAAAGAGACATGTAGCTGTGTAATAAATGACCTGTCACAACTCCTAGACCCAAGGGAACAAGGTAGACAAAGTCATACAAAGAAGCCTCTTTTGAGTGGAGTTGGATACCTTCATCAAGGGGCACACCTACATGAGGCAGCATCATGGGGTGGTGGGTAGAAACACTCTGACCTAACTCTACAATCTCCCTGGTATTGCCTGGCTGGGCACCAACTCACTTAACACAAGCAAAAGCAGAGAAAATGTGTAGTCCATACAGGTCAGCTTTATGAACCAGGAAGCTGAGTGTAAAAATGTATAGTGTGGGGACTTCCCTGGTGGTCCAGGCTAAGACTTTGCCTTCCAGCGCAGGGGGTTCAAGTGAAATCCTGGTCAGGGAAGTAAGATCCCACATGCCTTATGGTCAAAAACACAAAACATAAAATAGAAGCAATATTTGAATAAATTCAATAAAGACTTTAAAAATTATCCACATTAGAAAAATCTTCCAAAAAATGTGCAGTGTGGATCTGGAGGGGCCAACAGCAAATGCCTAGCCCAAAACATTCAAGTATATTTTGAATGGATGAGTGAATGATGAATAAGACATTTACTGTACACAGTGTGTTACCAAATACTGTGGAACAATTAATTACTCTTTTCTCAAGGTAAATAAATGCATTAGATGTTCTATTTCTGTAGAGTAAAATATTGTGGCAAATATCTATTACTTAAATTTTTGAATTAAAAATAAAATTTTAAGGTTAACTTTTTAGATAAAATATCTAAAATGCATGATTCACTTAAAAGTAAATTTAAGATATATAAAGACACATATATTTCTTAAAGAAAACATCTAAGCTATTTGATAACTTCTTTTCTATTTTCTATGGCAAGGTTCTACATATGCCGTTTGAAGGTAATGATGCTAAAATTGGTTTAGAAAGTAAGCATATGTCATACCAGTGATAATTGTAGGTATAGTTTTAAAGATCAATGAACAATATGAATTCTAAAATTAAAAATCATTGTTATAGTTTACACACATACAAAATTAGTAGTAATGCATTTTTGCTGTTCTGCTGTGTTTGTTTTATCAATATATTGGTCCAACTTGCCAAAGTATAACATACTTAAGTGCTCATGCTCAGTCGCTTTAGTTATGTCCAGCTTTGTTAGCTCATGGACTATAGCTTGGCAGGCTCCTCTGTCCATGGGATTCTCTAAGCAAGAATACTGGGAAGGGTTGCCACACCATCCTCCAGGGAATCTTTCTGACCCAGGGTTTCAACCTGCATCTCTTGTGTCTCTTGCACTGGCAGGCAGATTCTTTACCACTGGCACTACCTGGGAAGCCCATACTTTAATATGTAGCTAATTATAATAATAATAAGGTTAAAAATAAACCAATTGAGGAAAACTAGGTATACTTATCGGAGAAGGTGATGGCACCCTACTCCAGTACTCTTGCCTGGAAAATCCCATGGATGGAGGAGCCTGGTGGGCTGCAGTCCATGGGGTTGCGAAGAGTTAGACACGACTGAGTGACTTCACTTTCCCTTTTCACTTTCATGCATTGGAGAAGGAAATGGCAACCCACTCCAGTGTTCTTGCCTGGAGAATTCCAGGGACGGGGGAGCCAGGTGGGCTGCCATCAATGGGGTGGCACAGAGTCAGACACAACTGAAGCGACTTAGCAGCAGGTATACTTATAAATTAGTGTAAAATGGCAAAATTAACCATTATAATGGAAAATGACATAAAATTTTCAAATCTATATAATAATGCCTTTAGATAATTAGTGTTGTCTCTTTGTGAAAGGCAGATATAATTGCATAAATTCAGTGTGCATGACCAATCCTCACAGAAGCTATTGTAAGATGCAGATTCTAGTATGAAGCAACAGACCATATAAAAATAGAGTAATACTACAAAACACATTAGAGAATGGTATTTTAGTCTCCTTTTAAATTATACAGCTATTAAATAAAAAGGAAAGTTATATCATACTTTTCAACTCCTTTCAGTAGAAACAGAAGTTTTTAAAATTTCTGCAAAAAGATTCCCAAATCAAGAAGAGAGCATTAGTTTGAGCAACCTTTTTGGAGTGGATCACAAATTTTCAATAAAGTATAACTGGTTCACAGTAAAGGAAGTAGTTCACAGTAAAGGAAGCACTAATAATAATGTTCTCATGAACTCTCCTGGTGGGTAAATTCCTTCAGCTGTAAAACCAGAGAAGTTTCTTAAGTGCCAATCTAACTTACTCAGAATATTTAGGTTGGTGCAACAGTAATTGTGGTTTTGCACTGATGAAATTTGCTGTTTGATATTGGGATGTATTTTTAAATGAATGTGGTTATATTATACATCATTTTAAAGTGCATTTCTTCCTTTATGATTTTTGCTTATGACTTATTACTTGCTGTGTATTCTATACTTAGTTTAGACTATGGAAATAATGCTAGACAGAAAGCAAATTTGGGTGAATTTCTTATTTGAGTTCAAAATGGGTTGTAAAGTAGCAGACAGAACTTGCTACATCGACGACATATTTGGCCCAGGAACTGCTAATGAACCTATAATGCAGTGGTGGTTCAAGAAGTTTTGCAAAGGAGACAAGAGCCTTGAAGATGAAGAGTGCAGTGCTTAGCCATTGGAAGTTGACAACAACCCACTGAGAGGCTCATCGAAACTGATCCTCTTACAACTACACAAAAAGTTGCCCCAAATTCAACATTGACCAGTCTATTGTCTTAGGACATTTGAAGCAAAATGGAAAGGTGAAAAAGTTCAGTAAATATGTGCCTCATGAGCTGACCAAAAAAAAAAAAAAAAAAGAAGAAGAAAAAAAATCATTGTTTTGAAGCATCATATCTTATTCTATGCAAGAACAATGAACTATTTCTAGATCAGATTGTGATTTGATGAAAAGTGGGTTTTGTACAACAATCGCTGACAACCAGCTCAGTGATTAGCTCGAGTGGAAGCTCCAAAGCATTTCTCAAAGCCAAAGTTGCACCAGAAAAATTTCATGATCACTGTTTGGTGGTCTGCTGCCCATCTGATTCACTGCAGCCTTCTGAATCTTGGTTAAACAATTACATTGGAGAAGTATGCTCAACTGATCAACGAGATGCATCAAAAACTGCAATGCCTGCAGCTGGCATTGGTCAACACAGTGGCCCAACTCTTCTCCACAACAACACCCAACTACATGTTGCATGTTGCACAACTAACACTTCAAAAGTTGAACAAATTGAGCTATGAAGTTTAGCTCATCTGCCACATTCCCCTCACCTCTACCAACTGACTGCCACTTCAAGTATCTCAACAATTTTTGCATGAAAATGCTTCCACAATCAGTAGGAGGCAAAAAATGCTTACCAATAATTTGTTGAATCCCAAAGCATGGATGTTTATGCTACAGAAATAAACTTACTTCTCATTGGAAAAAATGTGTTGATTATAATGGCTCCTATTTTGATTAATAAATATATTTTCAGGCCTAGTTATAATGATTTAAAATTCACAATCCAAAACTGCAATTATTTTTTCACCAACCTAATATTTTAAATTGATTTTGCTCCTGATCCTCTTCAAAGCTTATTTGGCCTCATGTACTTTATCCATTCCAAAAGTAATCCTTTCTGTTATGAAGTGTTAGCCAAGTCATTTAGATAACAAACACAGTAACATGTTGGTAAAATATCTAATTCCAGATATATTAGCTTTTTAATTAAAGAAGAAAAATATGTAATGAATGAAATCAGAATGGTTAGTATATTTATATTCAGAAGAATTGAAGAGCATATTTATTTAAATTCTGCTGCTTATATCTAATAACCTGATAATCTGAGTATTGAAGAATAATCATTTTAAAAAGTAAATTATTTAGTGTCTTAGTTCAATCAATTTTGATTGTATATTTGTGGATCTCTCTTTATAGTCAACTATATCTTGGTCATATTAAGCTATTAGAGAAACATCAGTGCTTAATACATTAATATAACTATAAAAATTATATTTTAATAGCATGTTAACAGTTTGGTGGAAAATATTATCAAGCATGCCTGACTAGATAAAAGAAAGGCTTTGTTGGAAAAAGTAAGAAATATAAAAACACATATTTCTCCAAAAATTTTGATTTGATTTAGAGTTTCATATTTATGGAAAACTAGAATGATTAATTGTCTATTACCACCTTGTGACCACTAGATTTATAACATGCTTTTTCAAATTTAGGTCAATTAAGGTATATTAAGAACATTTTTATCGAAAGCAGTGGATAAATCTCTCTCCTTAGCTGCTTAAGATTTTCAGTAGTATCACAGAATGCTCCTTTAGCTTTACATGCTGTTCCTTAACCTTCAAATTCTATTATCACTTTTATGCTATTCTTGTTTGCTTCCTCTTGTGTTTTTCCATTATTCCTTTTAAAAATCAGTTGTGGACTCTACAAATTGCAATATTGAAATGTCTTTGAAATTGTGTTTCAAAAGAGACCTGGGATCCATTTAATTGAAATAACAGAATGTTAAGCATGGTATATGAGACCACAGTGGTTTTCTTGTGAACTCAGTCATTCTGTAAGTTCTGCCTAACAAGCCACTATTTCCTAAGTGAAGTGTTAGGGGTAGGGTAGGGTGGGGTAGGAAGGAAAGCTTGAAAGCAGTAATTTTCAAAAGAAAATATAGATCAGGTGGTCCTGAAATTTTTCTTAAAGAAACTTTTGTTATCTGATGGAAATACTAAACACAACTGCAATTATTCAGAAATTCTTCAATCAACAAATCTGCAAGTTCTTAATAGCAACACTTCATTAGAAGGTGTGAAACTATTGAAATATAAAACCTCCCATTGCTAAGGCTCCCATAGCATGTAAGTGAGTAAGTAACAGGTAGTTATAAATAGTAATTGGACAATCTACACATGGACATCACCAGATGGTAAATGCCAAAATCAGATTGATTATGTTCTTTGTAGCCCAAGATGGAGAAGCTCTATACAGTCAGCAAAAAAAAAATAAAAAAAAAAAGCCTGGATCAGAATGTGACTCAGATCATGAGCTCCTTGTTACAAAATTCAAACTTAAATTCAAGAAGGCATGGAAAATGACTAGGACATCCAGGTATGACCTAAATCAAATCCCTTATGATTATACACTGGAAGTGACAAATAGATTCAAGGGATTAGATCTGATAGACAGTGCTGAAGAACTATGGACAAAGGTTCCTAACACTGCACAGGGGGGCAGTGACCAAAGCCATCCTAAAGAAGAGGGCATTCAAGAAGGCAAAATGATTGTCTTAGTAGACCTTACAAATAGCTGAGGAAAAAAAAAGGGAAGTGAAAAGCAAAGAAGAAAAAGAAAGATATATCCAACTGAATGTAGGGTTCCAGAAACTAGTGAGGGGAAATAAAGCCTTATTAAGTGTACAATGCAAAGGAAGAGAGGAAAACAATAGAATGGGAAAGACTAGAGATCTTTTGAAGAAAACTGGAGATTCCAAAGGAACATTTCATACAAAGATGGGCACAATAAAGACAGAAATGACAAGGACCTAACAGAAGCAGAAGAGATTAAGAAAAGGTGCCAAGAATACATAGAGGAGCTATATAAAAAAGGGCTTTATGACCCAGATAACCACAATGGTGTGGTCACTTATCTAGAGCCACATATCGTGGAGTATGAAGTTAAGTGGCCATTAGGAAACATTACTATGAACAAAGTTAGAAGAGGTGATGGAATTTCAGCTTCACTATTTCAAATCCTAAAAGATGATGCTGTTAAATTACTGCAGTCAATATGGCAGCAAATTTGGAAAACTCTGCAGTAGCCACTGGACTGGGAAAAAAAAAAAAAAAAACAATTTTCATTCCAATCTCAAAAAATGGCAATGGGAAAGAATGATCAAACTACCATTCAGTTGTATTCATATCATATGCTAGCAAAGTCATGCTCAAAGGCTTTAAATCCAGCCTTGAAAAATACATGAACTGAGAATTGCTAGAGGTACAAGCTTGATTTATAAAAGGCAGAGGAACTAGAGAGTAAATTGCCAACATCTCTTGGATCATAGAAAAAGCAAGAGAATTCCAGAAAAACATCTACTTCTGCTTCACTGATTTGCTAAAACCTTTGACTGTGTGGATTACAAAAAACTGAAAAATTCTGAAAGAGATGGGAATACCAGACCACCTTACCTGCCTCCTGAGAAATCTGTATGCAGGTGAAGAAGCAACAATTAGAACTGGACATGGAACAATGAACTGGTTTAAAATTGAGAAAGGGGTATATCAAGGCTGTATATTGTTAATTGCTTATTTAACTTCTATTCAGAGTATATCATGCAAAATTCCAGGCTCAATGAATCACTAGCTGGAATTAAGACTGTGGGAGAAATACCAACAACTTAGATATGCAGATGACACAACCTTAACTGCAGAAAGTAGAAAGGGACTAAAGAACCTCTTGATAAAAGAGGGAAGTGAAAATGTTGGCTTAGAACTCAGCACTCAAAAAATGATCATGGGACCTAGTTCCACCACTTCATGGCAAAGAGATGGGGAAACAATGCAAACAGTGGCAGATTTTATTTTCTGGGCTCCAAAAATCACTGTAGACAGTGACTGCTGCTGCTGCTGCTAAGTCGCTTCAGTCGTGTCCGACTCTGTGCGACCCCATAGACAGCAGCCCACCAGGCTCCCCTGTCCCTGGGATTCTCAAGGCAAGGACACTGGAGTGGGTTGCCATTTCCTTCTCCAATGCATGAAAGTGAAAAGGGAAAGTGAAGTGGTTCAGTCGTGTCTGACTCTTAGCGACCCCATGGACTGCAGCCCACCAGGCTCCTCCATCCATGGGATTTTCCAGGCAAGAGTACTGGAGTGGGGTGCCATTGCCTTCTCCGAGACAGTGACTAGAGCCATGAAATTAAAAGACTCTTGCTCTTTAGAGTAAAGCTATGAAAAAAATAAACATGTTAAAAAACAGAGACATCACATTACCAACAAAATCTATATACTCAAAGCTATGGTTTTTCCAGTAGTCATGTACAGATGTGAGAGTTGGGCCATAAAGGAGGCTGAGTGCTGAAGAACTGATGCTTTCTAACTGTCGTGCTGGAGAAGACTCTTGAGAGTCCCCTGGTCAGCAAGGAGATCAAACATGTCAATCCCAACCGAAATCAACGCTGAATGTTCATTGGAAGGATTGATGCTGAAGCTGAAGTTCCAATATTGTGGCCACCTGATGCGAAGAGATGACTCATTAGAAAAGTCCCTGATATTGGGAAGATTGAAGGCAGGAGGAGAAAGGAGTGACAGAGGAGAGTGTTGGATGGCATCACTGGCTCAATTGACATGAGTTTCAGCAAACTCTGTGAGATAGTAAAGGACAGGGAAGCATGCTGTGTTGCAGTCCATGGTGTTGCAAAGAGTTGGATACAACTTAGTGACTGAACAACAATACATAATAGTATAATCTATGATAATTGCTCTAAACTAAAAATTATAGGCATTATTAGTATTACATCAGGGAAACTACAAAATGGATCAAGAAGTTATTTATCAGGTGTACCAGAAGTATGGTTGATCAACATGTATGAATTGATTAAATGAAGTCCTGGAAGAAGCAGTCCAAGCAGAAGATCCTGAGTTGCAAAGGAGGAAGAACAATTTAGAATTAAGGCTTGAAGCTGGTAGGTAGAAAAGAGGAGGTTGAAGATGCCTGATGGGAATACAGACTGTCGGTAAAAAACATCTATATTTATAGCAAGGAAAATTAGGATGCCACAGAAGGATTTCCAGAAAGTGATGTAACCACATTTTCATTTTGAAATATCACTGATCAGAGTGTGTAGATCAAATTAGTTGGATAAAAATGCCTGTAGTTGGAGCAAAAACAATGGACTATTTTGAATAACTAGAATCATAATGCTGGAAACCAGAAAAAGATATTATTTCTTGGTCTCTAATGCTTCAAGAACATAACCAATTAAACACACACACACACACACACACACACTTTCTCCACTAAGAGGAATAGGGTTTTATATATATACAGATATATTTTAAGAATATATTCATTCCTTTTGAAAAGTTTGAATTTTAGAAAAATTAGTAATTTGTTTAAGGAGGTTAATTTAGGTCATGGTGGCTAAAATCTTTGAGAACAGAACTAAAATTGAGAATTATCCCTAAGAATATGATTAAATGTACAAAACCATTCCTCACAATGTGAGGAAATCAAATTTATTACATTACAAAGGAGAAATCAACTTATAAGAGAAAACCATTTATTTAAAGTAGCAAAAAAAAACTCAGTTTTTTTTTTTTTAAGTTTTTATGTGAAATATTTCAAAATACATGCAAGAAGAGAAAACAGAATCAAGAACTACCATGGACCCATCATTCAGCTTCAACAATTTTCAATGCATGAAGATTTTCTTTATCTATATTCTTTATTTCTCATTCTTATACTGGAAAAGGCAATGGCAACCCACTCCAGTACTCTTGACTGGAAAATCCCATGGGCGGAGGAGACTGGTAGGCTTCAGTCCATGAGGTTGCTGAGTCAGACACGACTGAGTGACTTCACTTTCACTTTTCACTTTCATGCATTGGAGAAGGAAATGGCAACCCACTCCAGTGTTCTTGCCTGGAGAATCCCAGGGACGGGGTCGCACAGAATCGGACAAGGCTGACATGACTTAGCAGCAGCAGCAGCAGCAGCATTCTTATACAAGTAAACTTGAGGCAAATGACAACATTATGTTAATTTATGTGGGAAAATATCATATATTTTTAAATTATAAGAATACTCCTTTTTAACTGTAAGTAGTATCAGAGGTTTAATCCAGGCTAAGCAATAATTCCTTTATCAAATCTTAATTTCCAGCCATGCTCATTTTATTTCTCTCACTATAATGTAAATATTCCTTTTGCTGTTAGTCTAATATTCTCTTAGCTCATATTGGATTACAGTTAAAAGTGTTTCATATTCTATTTTGGATGCTACCAAAGACTTTTTCATTTTACTTTAAAATCCAGTTATTTTACTAGACTATGTCTTAGTCTTGGGGATTGTTATCCGTCTTTCCGAGGAACTCACAGAGCTCTTTCATTATGCAGTTTCAAGTCTTGTTTACTTATTTTAGGACATTTTCTTGGATTATAATTTTAAGTATTTGTTATATGTGATTTATTTGTTTTTCTCCTTCAGGAAAGACTATATATGCATTTTTTAAATATTCATTTTGAATTCTTAGCTGAGTTTATTCACCTTCATTTTCCTATCTTGCTTTTCTCTAATCACCTCATTTCTGATATTTTGTAGAACTGATTTATAACTTTATGCTGAAACTCTACAACTTCATGTTATAGAACTGTGCAACTTCATGTTATAGAACTCATAACTTCTATCACTTTCTTTGTTTCTTCATTTTGAAATATCATGTTACATTTTTCATTTGTCTTCTGAATATGAATTTCCAACATGCTTTGTTTATTTGTGAGAGGTTCATATCTTTCTTATTCTTTTTTTTTCTGTAACTTTTAAAGATCAAAGCCACAATATTATTCAGTGACTTAGTTTTAAGTGAAATATATTTTCATATAATTCAAAGAGAAAGGAGTGAACTAAAATCACTTTTCTACTACTATACAGTAGATTTTCACTACTATAAAGTTCCTTTTCCTTTGTTTTCACCACGACTGGGGTTTGGCTTTTGGAGGTCTTGGTCATTTTATCTGAACCTTTTCCAATTCTTTGCTCATTATCCTATCCAACTCATTAGGATTCTACTCCCAAGCTTTGATTTGGGAGAATATTTTAGTTCTAGGAGTCCTACTGACAGACTTCTGGTCTACTTGATGACTCTTGACCTTTCTTTGTCCCATTGCACTCATTCAGTATTAGAAGCTTCAAATTCTGCTAACTAACACAACTACTACTTTCAGATAGTCCGTCAGGATCATCCACTGAGTTTTCCAGTGTGCCTATGAAGATGATTTTTAGTTCTGCCTCTCAGGGCCATCTTTCACTTCCTCTTATATAATTTTTGATAGCAATTGTGTCCTGTAGCTATTGGCATTTATCTCAAACCATTTATATTCCGGGGCTCATGAGAATTATTTTTTACCTAGTTTTGCTGTAGGTGTTGTCCTACTTACTGTCCTACTTGATTTGTGCTGTCCTACTTGCTCTTTTTCTTTTTATGAGTGGAATTCTAACAGATTATCAAGATATACCAACTGCCAATGCCATCTTCCCAGAACACCTCATTAAATAGCATTGTAACTTCATTACAATAAACTACAATAATTAATTTAAGTAATAAACTGTATATGAGGTTATTATAGTAAAAAAAATCACACACAAGTCTTTATTATCAGCTCTGAGTCAGATCTTTGTAAAATACATAGATGTCTTCAATTCAATGTAATGTGAATTACTGAGCAACTACAAAATTGCTTTATGTGCAAAAAAATATTGCTTTATGTATGCAAAAATTGCTTTATGTGTTTCAGAGATTAAAGCAAGCACAAATATTCAATCCAGGAGTTTCAAATTCCAACGGAGGAAATGAATATATACATAATTAACTCAAATAAGAATTTAGTTATTGAAGAAGGAAATGGCAACCCACTCCAATACTCTTGCCTGGAAAATTCCATGGACTGAGGAGCCTGGTAGGCTACAGTCCAGGGGTCACAAAGAGTTGGACACGACTGAGTGACATAATAAATATTAGCCAACTATGGTTACTTAAAGACTTCGAAAAGTGGAATGCTATGCAACCAGTACAAAAATACAGATTAAATTTCTTTAGCCTGGAAATAAGTCAGTTTTATGTTTCTAAGGAAAAAAAGAAATGTTTTTTCACAACACTTTGTAAAATATGACCTCATTTCAATAAGAACAAATACGTATTGAAAATATAGATTACTTTTAATACAAACATTAAATAGTAATGATTGCTAAGTAATGGGGTTAGAGAAGTATTTATACTTCTAATTATGTTTTGTATTTTTTATATTTGTTTAACATTTTTTGCAATGAACAAGCATTACATTTAAAATAAAAAATAAGCTCTTTCTATTTTTTTTGTTGTTGTTTGGTCTCTGAACTGTGTCTAACTCTTTTGCAACCTCATTAACTGTGGCTCATCACTTTCCTCTGTCCATGGGGTTTCCCAGGCAAGAATACTGGAGTGGGTTGCTATTTCCTTCTCCAGAGGATCTTCTCAACCAAGAGATCAAAGAACCTGCGTCTCCTGCATTGCAGGCAGATTCTTTACCACTGAGCCACCAGGGAAGTCAGGAAACACTGGAAAAGTAGTGAAAAATATTTTTGTGTATCTATCAAAGTAAGATAAATTTGTAACAAAGACAGTATAGACATTGTTCAAGATACTTAAGAATGGAACGTTGGCCTATGGATACATTTTAATCTTTGTGGAAGAGGAGGAGGAGGAAGAGGAGAAGAAAATAACATGAGTAACCTATTCAAACTCAAGTGATATAACTGCAAACTCATTAATCTGACACTAGCAGTTATGATTGCATGGACCTAACCAGGACACCCCTGCTGCTTCTTGGTATTCCTGAGAAATTTAAATGTCAAGATCAGTTTCTTATTTTGGCTGATATTGTTGTTACTTTTCTTTCCAGTTAAGAGTTCATGTCATAGGCTAATCATCAGCAAAGGGCCTATGGATCCTATCATTATCGTTTAAAGTGTATCCCTTTCAAACTGGTTTATCAGTGGTGTCAAGGTTGGCTAGGGACACCAGGGCTTACTGCTCCTGCTAAGTCACTTCAGTCGTGTCCGACTTTGCGACCCCATAGACGGCAGCCCACCAGGCTCCCCTGTCCCTGGGATTCTCCAGGCAAGAACACTGGAGTGGGTTGCCATTTCCTTCTCCAATGCATGAAAGTGAAAAGGGAAAGTGAAGTCTCTCAGTCATGTCTGACTCTTGGCAACCCCACGGACTGCAGCCCACCAGGCTCCTCTGTCCATGGGATTTTCCAGGCAAGAGTACTGGAGTGGGGTGCCATTGCCAGGGCTTACAGCTAACCTCTGTTTCTCATTCCCAGTGACTATTTCTAGCCAAACGAATGTGAGTAGAAATTGTGTATCATTTTTATCCTGGGACATTTTAACAGAGGATGTGTCTTTATTTTGTCTGTCTCTATCTCTCAGTCTGCCTCTGTCTTTATTTCTCCATAGACAGTTCAGAACGGTGCATCAAAGTCCTCTATGAACATACAAGAGCCACAGATGATATGTGTGGACCTTAACAAGCATTCCTGGACGACTCTAGGAAGCTAATTCTCCCTGTCAATGTCATCGAATGATGCTGGAACAGAACAACTCTGTGGCCTAGTTTACCTACTAAACAATTAGAAAAATTACCCTAAAGAATATAAGCAATTTTAAAAATCATCTTTCTGGATACTTGGTTGAATTTTATTTAATTAAGAATATTTAGCAGCATAAGATATGAGTCAACTATTGCTTTCTGTTTTTCATGAACCAAGTTAATTCTTTCCTTGATTGGCCTTGATTCTACAGAGTGGCTAATTTAAAGAAAATGGAAATAATAGGCATGTATTTTCTATTACTCTTTCCTAGATCACATCATTTTTCAAAGTTATTTTTCTTATTCTCCCATATGGTTACAACAAAACTGTGAATCTGCAACTTTTGAATATTTCAGCAAATTCTGTACAAATTTTTTAACTTAATGGAATTAGGTAAAATACTGAGTTAAAAGTACTTGGAAGGCATTTAAATACAGTTAAAGCTTTATAAGATAAATATGGTCCACCTTTCTTCATGTCATTATTTTAATTGTGTGATTAAAATGGTGACTTAAAACTTCTTTATTTGAGAAGGACACTATTTCTGCTAGCTAAAAATATCCTGTCTTAATTTTTGCAAGCAAATTAACTTTTCAGCCAAAGAGGAGCTGGTAAGTTAATTTGCAAAATTTTTGCAGTGTCCCAGAAAAACGCCAGTATATATTAAAAACCAACAGAAATGTTATATTTTCTATGCTACCATAGTAAAACTAATTTCAATGAGTTCATTTAGAATAAGCTTATTTAGGTATTTTATTTTTAAAAATTTTCACTTTCTTATTTTCCATTTCTCATTTTGATAAATAAGCATACTTTGAACATAAAAAAAATCACATTATGGATAATATTGGACTTGTGACATGAGGTTTTTCTGTTCTATAATTTTATTTGCTTGAAAATATTAAAAATATAATAGTATCATTTCCAGAATTCTGTTACTATTGACACATTTTTTAACAATGGGCAGTATGGAAAGAAATTCAGTGGCCATAGTAATAGGTCAAAGGAAAAATATATATGTCCCATCTGCTGTGACCTAAGCCCTACTATCTCAGAGTCCCAGTAACAGAGTACTGGGAAATAGAGGAGAACCAGAGAAAGCTATTTGTATCTTGGGATTATTATCTAATTCTTTCCTATACACATCCAATTTAGGATAAATTGTTACATTGAAAATATGAACATTCAACATTGCTTATAGACAGAAAACTGTAAATGTCTATACATTCCTGCCTCTCATCACCAGTTATGATGGTCAATTCTATGTTTCAACTTGACTGGCCCTTTGGGTGCCCAGGCAGTGCATCAGATGTTTCTCTGGGTATGTCCCAGAAAGTCTTTTTGTATGAGATTAATTGTAGAATGGGTAGAGAGAGTAAAGCAGATTGTTTTCCCCAAAATGGGGTGTGCATGCTAAGTCACTCAGTCATGTCTGACTTTTTGTGACACCATGGACTTTATAGCCCAACAGGCTCCTCTTCCCATGGGATCATTCAGGCAAGAATACTGGCGTGGTTTGCCATGGCTTCCTCTGGGGTATCTTCTTGACCCTGGGATTGAACCTGCATTTCTTATGTCTCCTGCATTGGTAGGCAGGTTCTTTACCACTAGGGCCATCTGTGATGCCCAATGTGGTAATGTTCATCCAATCGTTTGAAGCCCCAAATATGCTGATACTCCTCCAAGTAGAAGGAAATGACTCTTAGGTGATTGCTGAACTGGGGCATTGCTTTTTTTTTTTTTTTAATTGGTTTAATTTATTTTTAGTGTGGTGTTGGAGAAGACTCTTGAGAGTTCCTTGGGCTGCAAGGAGATCAAACCAGTCAATCCTAAAGGAAATCAGTCCTGAACATTAATTGGAAAGACTGATGCTGAAGCTGAAGCTCCAATACTTTGGCAACCCATTGCAAAGAACTGACACCTTAGAAAAGACCCTGATGCTGGGAAAGATTAAAGGCAGGAGAAGAAGGGCATGGCAAAGGATGAGATGGCTGGATGGCATCACTGACTTGATGGACATGAGTTTGAACAAGCTCCAGGAGTTGGTGATGGACAGGGAAACCTGATGCACCACAGTCCATGGGGTCGCAAAGAGTCAGACATCGCTGAGGAACTGCACTGAACTGATTCATTTTTACAGCAATGTTAGGTTTAGACAAACACTTGAGAAGGAAATAGATTTCCTATGTGCTCTTGTCCCCAATATGCATAGTGTCCCATGTCATCAATATTTCCAACCAAATGATACATTGATGAATTTACATTGACACATCATAGTCATTCACAGTATGTTCAGTTCAGTTGCTCAGTCAGGTAATTCATGTTGTATTTCACTCTTCATGTAGTACATTAAATGGGTTTGAACAAATGTATAATGAATGCATCTGTTATCACGCTATCACAGAGTATTTTCATTGCTCTAAACCTTTTATGTGTGTGCACATGTACTAAGTCACTTGAGTCATGTCACGCCCTTTAAAACTCTTATATGCCCTACCTACCAAACCATGCCTCCTCCCCACAACTTTTACCATTGTTGGAAACCACATATCTTTTAATGTCTCTATAGCTTTGCCTTTTCCAGAATGTCATTGCTGAAAATATACAGCGTGTAACATTCAACCAGTCCAATCCCAGGAGATCAGCTCTGGGATTTCTTTGGAAGGAATGATGCTGAAGCTGAAACTCCAGTACTTTGGCCACCTCATGCGAAGAGTTGACTCACTGGAAAAGACTCTGATGCTGGGAGGGATTGGGGGCAAGAGGAGAAGGGGACGGCAGAGGATGAGATGGCTGGATGGCATCACCAACTCAATGGACATGAGTCTCAGTGAACTCCGGGAGTTGGTGAGGGACAGGGAGGCCTAGTGTGCTGTGATTCATGGTGTTGCAAAGAGTCGGACATGACTGAGCAACTGATCTGATCTGATCTGAATATTTTGGTTGACTTATTTTGCTTAGAAATGTCTTTTTAAGGTTTCTGCATGTCTTTTGGGAGAAGGCAATGGCACCCCACTCCAGTGTTCTTGCCTGGAAGATCCCATGGATGGAGGAGCCTGGTGGGCTGCAGTCCATGGGGTCGCTGAGAGTCGGACACGACTGAGTGACTTCACTTTCCCTTTTCACTTTCATGCATTGGAGAAGGAAATGGCAACCCACTCTAGTGTTCTTGCCTGGAGAATCCCAAGGACAGAGGAGCCTGGTAGGAGGCTGTCTATGGGGTCACACAGAGTTGGACACTACTGAGGTGACTTAGCAGCAGTAGCAGCAGCAGCATGTCTTTTAATGATTTGATAGTTCTACTTCAATATTATGTAAGTTATTAATAGCCAGAAATGGTATGGACCTAAAAGAAGCAGAAGATATTAAGAAGATGTGGCAAGAATACACATAAGCACTATACAAAAAAGATCTTCATGACCCAGATAATCACAACGGTGTGATCACTCACACTCACCTAGAGCCAGACATCCTGGAATGTGAAGTCAAGTGGGCCTTAGGAAGCATCCCTAACAACAAAACTAGTGGAGATGATGGAATTCCAGTTGAGCTATTTCAAATCCTAAAAGATGATATTGTGAAAGTGCTACACTCAATATGTCAGCAAATTTGGAAAACTCAGCAGTGGCCACAGGACTGGAAAAGGTAAGTTTTCAGGCCAATCCCTAAGAAAATCAATGCCAAAGAATGCTTAAACTACCGCACAATTGGACTCATCTCACATGCTAGTAAAGTAATGCTCAAAATTCTCCAAGCCAGGCTTTATGTGAACCTGCAATATGTGAACCATGAACTTTCATATGTTCAATCTGGCTTTAGAAAAGGCAGAGGAAACAAAGATCAAATTGCTAACATACACTGGATCATCAAGAAAGCAAGGGAGTTTCAGAAAACTATCAATTTCTGCTTTAATGACTATGCCAAAGCCTTTGACTGTGTGGATCACAATAAACTGTGAAAAATTCTGAAGGAGATGGGAATACCAGACCACTTGACCTGTCACTTGATAAACCTATAGGCATGTCAGGAAGCAACAGTTGTAACTGGATATGGAACAACAGGTTGTTTCCAAATAGGGAAAGGAGTACCTCAAGGCTGTATATTGTCACCCTGCTTATTTAACTTATATGCAGAGTACATCATGAGAAATGCTGGGCTTGAGGAAGCATGAGCTGGAATCAAGATTGCCAGGAGAGATATCAATAACCTCAGGTATGCAGATGACACCGCCCTTATGGCAGAAAATTAAGAAGAACTAAAGGGCCTCTTGATGGAAGTGAAAAAGGAGAGTGCAAAAGTTGGCTTAAAGCTTAAAGCTCAACATTCAGAAAACTAAGATCATGGTGTCCGGTCCGGCAAATAGATGGGGAAACAGTGGAAACAGTGGGTGACTTTCTTTTCTGGGCTCCAAAATCACTGCAGATGGTGATTTCAGCCATGAAATTAAAAGACGCTTACTCCTTGGAAAGAAAGTTATGACCAATCTAGAGACTGCTAAGTCACTTTGGTCGTGTCCAGCTCTGTAAGACCCCATAGATGGCAGCCTACCAAGCTCCCCTACCCCTGGGATTCTCCAGGCAAAATAACTGGAGTGGGTTGCCATTTCCTTCTCCAATGCATGAAAGTGAAAATTGAAAGTGAAGTTGCTCAGTCTTGTCCAACCCTCAGCGACCCTGTGGACTGAAGCCTTCTAGGCTCCTCCATCCATGGGATTTTCCAGGCAAGAGTACTGGAGTGGGGTGCCATTGCTTTCTCTGACTAGTGTATTAAAAAGCATAGACATTACTTTGTCCACAAAAGTCTTTCTAGTCAAGGCTATGGTTTTTCCGGTAGTCATGTATGGATGTGAGAGTTGGACTATAAAGAAAGCTGAGTGCTGAAGAATTGATGGTTTTGAACTGTGGTGTTGAAAACTCTTGAGAGTCCCTTGGACTGCAAGGAGATCCAACCGGTCCATTCTAAAGGAAATCAGTCCTGAATACTCACTGGAAGTACTGATGCTGAAGCTGAAACTCCAGTACTTTGACCACCTGATGTGAAGAGCTGACTCATTTGAAAAGACCCTGATGCTGGGAAAGATTATGGCAGGAGAAGAAGGGGATGACAGAGGATGAGATGGTTGGATGGTATCACTGACTCAATGGACATGGGTTTGGGTAGTCTCCCGGACAGGGAGGCCTGGAGTGCTGTGGTTCAAAGGGTCATAAATAGTCGGACACAACTGAGCGGCTGAACTGAACTGAACTGAATAGCCTTTTGCCTCTCCAAACAAACTTTACAATCACTTTGCTGCTCTCCACAAAATGGCTTGCTCAAATTTTGAGTAGCATTGCACTGAATTTATTGATCAAGTTGAAAATAACTGACATCTTGACAATATTGAGTACTTCTGCCCATAAACATGTGATATGTCTCCATTTATTCAGTTACTTGATTTTGTGCATCAGAGCTTTGTAGTTTTCTTCATGTAGATATTGTACATATTTTCTTAGATTTACATTTAAGCATATCATTTTGTGGTATGCCAAAGTAAAAATGCTGTGATTTCAATTTCAAATTTCACTCAATCTTTGTTGGTATATAGAACTTTATATATTGACTTTTATATATTAACTTGACTTCTGTATATTAACTTTGTGCCCTGTGTGAGTGCTAAGTGGCTTCAGTTGCATCCAAGTCTTTGCTAGCATATTGACCGAAGTCCACAAGGCTCCTTTATTCATGGGTTTCCCAGGCAAGAATACTGGAGTGGGTTTCCATTTCCTCCTCTAGGGGATATTCCAAACCCAGTGACCAAACCTGCATGTCTTATATCTCCTGCATTGATAGGCGGGTTCTTTACCACTAGTGCTATCTGTGAAGCCCTTGTATCCTACTACCTTGCAATAATTTCATGTTAGTTGCAGAAGTTTTTTGTCAACTATTTTGTATCTTCTACATAGACGTTCATGCAATATAAGGATAAAGACAGTTTTATTTCTTCCTTATTAATCTATATACTCTTTTCTGTTATTACATTAACTAGAACTTTCAATAAATGCTGAAAAATAGTGGTGAGAAGAGATACACCTGCCTTTACCTGATTTTAGTAGGAAAAATGAATTTCTCATCAAATGAATGTTAGCTGTAGTGTTTCTGTAGATACTCTTTATCAAGCTGAGATAGTTCCTCTCTATTCCTAGTCATTGAGAGGTTTAGTTATGGTTTACTTAAATACTAATACATGTTTTTCATATATTTATATGACAATGTGATTTTTCTTTTCTAGTCTGCTGATAAGATTAAAAACAATAACTTTCAAATGTTGAACCAGCCTGGGAATACTCCACATGATCATGGTATATAATATTTTTTATACACTGATAAATATGAATTCATATTTTTGACAATCTTTTATGTATGTTGATAAGAGATACAGATCTATAATTTTCTTTCCTGGTAGTATCTTTGTCAGGTTTTGGTATTGGTGTAATGCTGGCTGCTTAGAATGAGTTAAGAAATATCCCTTCTGTTTCTGTTTTCTCAAAGAGATTATAGATAATTGGCATAATTTATTTCTAAATTATTTGATAGAATTCACACTGAACCCATCTTTACCTGGTATTTTCTGTTTTGGAAAGTTGGTATTGATTCCATTTAAAAAAAAAAAAGATATAGGTCCATTGTGATTATCTGTTTCTTCTTGTGTGGATATTGTCTTCATCTTGTGTGAATCTTGTGTGAAGTTTCAGATTGTGTCTGTAAACGAATTGGTTCATTTCACCTAGGTTATAAAATGTAACAAGAAATACATTCAAATTTTGTTTCTCAAGTAAGTATTTTTCTCCCTTTACTTTTGAAGGATATTTTGCAGCAAACAGAATTTTGTTTGCTTGCTTGTTTTGTTTTTCTCTCTCAGAACTTAAAAATATTTCAGTCTTCTTTTTTTGCATAGTCTGAAGAGAGATCAAATATAATTCTTATCTTTGATTCTCTATAGACATTTTTCTCTTCCAGGATGTTTTTTTTTCCTTTATCTTTGATTTTCTGTCATGTGAAAATAATGTGCCTAGTTAATAGCTGATGGTGTTTCTCTTGAATGATGCTCTCTGAGCTTCTTGAATGTATGAATTGATGTCTGACACTAATTGAGAAATAATTCTTAGTCATTATTGTTCCAAATATTTCTTCTGTTTTCTTTTCCTTTTGGTTTTCCATTTTGATGTGTTAGAAGGATATGACATCTTTTTCAGTGGTCCCAAGTCCTTGTCATTTCTGTTCCTGGTTTGTATTTACTGGGGTTTTTTTAGTCTTCACTCTTCTTGGTTATTGAAGACTTTATTCTGTTTTAAATTTCACAGATTCTTTCCTTAGCCACATACAATCTACTAATAAGCCTAACAAAGACATCCAACAAAGACATTCTGTGACAGTGTTTTTAATGTAGAATTTATTTTTCGTTCTTTCTTGGGATTTGCATGTCTGTACTTAAATTGCCAATCTGTTGTTGCATATCTTCTACTTTACCCATGAGACATCTTAGAATATTAAGAATACTTTTCTAAGTTCTTTATCTGTTACTCCCAACATCCCAGGTTTGTATGGTTTGGATATTTGCTCTGACTCTTCAAATTGTAGTTTTTTCTTTCTTTTTTTTTTTTTTTTCTTTTGGAATATCTTGCAATATTTTCCCCTAATAGCAGGATATGATGTTCCCAGTTAAAAAAAAAAAAAAATCATTTGTAAACAGGCGTTTAGCCAAGTGGTGTTGAATGTGAAGAGAAGGGAAAATATTCTATAGTGCTACAATACTGTGAATTTCACAAGTGTTTCTCAGTATTTTTCACCCCACTTGGGGAGAAAGGATGACTGGAGCCAGTAAGAGTTGGATTATTTCCCTTTCCTAGAAAGTTAAGCTCTAATAATACCCCATCAGATTAGCCTCTAGTTAATTTGTTACTCTAACAAGAGGCAGGTCTTGTTAGAAAGTGAAGATTGTTCTGGAATATTACAAAACTGTTAACTTTCTTCTTCTAGATGAACAAGGACATTTTTCTCTAATATTTGCTAAGTGAACCTGTCACTTCTTATGATATTGTGCAGGGCCCTGTATGAGTGGGCTCCTCTGATATTTTAAATTCAGACTTGTCCACATTGAGTCTCCAGCAAATCGTCAGTTATGTTTTATTACTCTGGCACTGATTCCTGTGAGAATTTTCATTTATCAGTCCCTGCCCAGGTAGGCTGTGACTCCATATATTCACTTGTTTATCTCTCCAAACTTGGGATAGTGGTTTACCCTATGTCCTCCCCTTTCTTTTTTTTTAAAATACAAGTTAAATTTAGTTTAATGCAACTGTATTTTTTGGGGGTATTAAAAACATGCAGTGAAAGGCAATGTGAAGAATCAACACCCAGCCTAAAGAATAACTAATAATATTAAATTTGCTTATTTGAGAAATCAAATGTAAGATATAAGTATGAAACACAGGTTGAGACAGTCATTCAAGGGGAAAAAAAAAAAACAAAAAAGGCTGAGTATGAGGTTCAGTTCAGTTCAGTGGCTCAGTCGTTGTCGTACTTTTTGCAACTCCATGGACTGCAGCACGCCAGGCCTCCCTATCTATCACCAACTCTGGGAGCCTACTCAAATTCATGTCCATCATGTCGGTGATGCCATCCAACCATCTCATCCTCTGTTGTCCCCTTCTCCTCCTGCCTTCAAATCTTTCCCAGCATCAGGGTCTTTTCCAGTGAGTCGGTTCTTCACGTTAGTTGGCCAAAGTGTTGGAGTTTCAGCTTCATTTTCAGTCCTTCCAATGAATATTCAGGACTCATTTCCTTTAGGATGGACTGGTTGGATCTCCTTGCAGTCCAAGGGACTCTCAAGAGTCTTCTCCAACACCACAGTTCAAAAGCATCCGTTCTTCAGTGCTCAGCTCTCTTTATAGTCCAGCTCTCACATCCATACATGACTTGAAGGTGAGGCTGAAAGTAGTGGGAGGAACTGAAGTGAGGCTGGAGCTCTGTTGTTTAGTCTCCATCTTAGGGAGCGGGAGGGTGCTGGGCAGGGGCACATTATTAACCAAAGTATCCTCCATCTTTGCATTATTAGTAGCCACAGTGTTAGGCAGAGAGGAAGAAGGTGTAGTATAGTCTGTTACAGACTCCTTCCAGTATCGTGCACTGAACCTGGACTGGCGACTTGTTTCATACATGATATTATACATGTTTCAATGCCATTCTCCCAAGTCTTCCCACCCTCTCCCTCTCCCACAGAGTCCATAAGATTGATCTATACATCAGTGTCTCTTTTGCTGTCTCGTACACAGGGTTATTGTTACCATCTTTCTAAATTCCATATATATTCGTTAGTATACTGTATTGGTGTTTTTATTTCTGGCTTACTTCACTCTGTACAATAGGCTCCAGTTTCATCCACCTCATTAGAACTGATTCAAATGTATTCTTTTTAATGGCTGAGTAATACTCCATTGTGTATATGTACCATGTAGAGCCAAGAAGAATTGTTGATTTTCAATCTGTTGTGTAATTTTTTTTTTCTTATTAAAATGAAGTGGAAACTTCCAAGGCCCTTGTGGAACTAGAAACAAGAAGTCTGGTCTTATGTTTTCCTGCATTCAGAGTCAAGATGAAAAACTGGCTCTTCTTTACTCCCAAGTCTGTGGACTTTCAGACTTGTCTTTGGACTTGGACTTTTTGAATTACATCACCTTCCTTTCTTGAGTCTCAAGTTTGCCTGCTGCAAATCTTGGGACTTCTTAGCCTCCATTATTACATGAGCTTACCTCACCCGCCCCCCATGTAAATACATATACACATCAGTTCAGTTCAGTTCAGTTGCTCAGTCGTGTCACTCTTTGCAACCCATGGACTGCAGCACGACAGGCTTCCCTGTCCATCACCAACTCCCAGAGCTTGCTCAGACTCATGTCCATTGAGCTGGTGATGGCAGCCAACCATCTCATCCTCTGTCATCTCCTGCTTTCAATCTTTCCCAGCATCAGGGTCTTTCCTAAACAGTCAGTTCTTTGCATTGGGTGACCAAAGTATTGGGTTTTAGCTTCAGTATCTGTCCTTCCAGTGAATATCCAGGACTGATTTCCTTTAGGATGGACTGGTTGGATCTCCTTGCAGTCCAAGGGACTCTCAAGAGTCTTATTGAACACCATAGTTCAGAAGCATCAATTCTTCACATCTATACATGACAACTAGAAAAGCCATAGCTTTGACTATATGGACATTTATCAGGAAAGTAATGTCTCAACTTTTTAATATGCTGTCTAGGTTGGTGATAGCTTTTCTTCCAAAGAGCAAGCATCTTTTAATTTCATGGCTGCAGTACCATCTGCAGTGATTTTAGAGCCCAAGAAAATAAAGTCTGTCATCACTGTTTCCATTGCTTCCCCATCTATTTGCCATAAAGTGATGGGACCAGATGCCATGATCTTAGTTTTTTGAATGTTGAGTTTTAAATCAGCTTTCTCACTCTCCTCTTTCACTTTCATCAAGAGGCTCTTTAGTGCCTCTTCACTTTCTGCCATAAGGGTCATGTCATCTGCATAGCTGAGGTTTTTGATATTTCTCCCAACAATCTTGATTCCAGATTGTGCTTCATCCAGCCTGGCATTTCACATGATGTACTCTGCATTAAGTTAAATGCACATGGTGTATTTAACTTAAATACATATATGTTTCATACACATACATACATGGTGATGGTTAAGTCATTAAGTTGTGTCTGACTCTTGTGACCCTCATGGACTGTAGCCTGCTAGGCTCTACTGTCCATGGAATTTCCCAGGTAAGAATACTGGAGTGTGCTGCCATTTCCTTCTCCAGGGGATTTACCTGACCCAGCAATCAAACTTGGGTTTCATACTTTGCGAACAGTAATCTTGCATTGCTGGCAGATTCTTTGCCAACTGAGTCAGTAGGGAAATGACATATATATGGAATTCCCTAATGGCTCAGTCATTAAAGAATCTGCCTGAAATGCAAGAGACTGAGGTTTGATCCCTGGCTCGAGAAGATCCTCTGGAGAAGGAAATGACTATCCACTCCAGTATTTTTGCCTGGAGAATTTCATGGACAGAGGAGCCTGGTGGGCTTCAGTCCTTGGGTCACAAAGGGTTGGTTACAACTGAGTGACTAATATATATATTAGTATGTCGCACAACTGAGTGACACATATATGTATGTGTGTGTGTGTTTATATACACATATATCCCATTGCTTCTGTTTCTCTGGAAAACCCCGATGAATACACCACTCTTCTTTATTTTATCTGTTAGCTAATTGAAGATCAATGAAATAGATTCCTTTAAGCTCTACTTAAAAAAAATGAAATACCTAGAGCAAGTGTGAGAGGAAGGCTTTCTTCATTAATTAGTGTAAATAGTGTTTTCCTCTCTTTTTTTCTGAAGAAATAAGAGTCCTGCTTTTATCACACATCAGGTGGCAAAACAGAGTGAAAATATATGAGAACAGTGGGAGTGTGCAACAACAATAATAGTACATTCCCCGGCATTGTAGTTTATCATTTTTCAAAGCATTTTCTCATAGATTTGAGTCACACAAAATAACAAGAGGATGGGGAGAATAGATATTTTCATCCTTTACAGATGAGAAAAGTCAAGGCATTACTGAGGAAAGTAAGTGGCAGAACTAAACTTTCAAACTGAGTCTTCTGACAATAAATCAAGTGTTCTTAACAACTGAATGACTCTGCTTGTGGACAGAACTGCATTAATTATATCTTTCAAGAGGGAGTTGACAGTCACTCAAAAGAGAAAGGACAAATAAGACCTAGTGAATTTCTGCTCCAGAAGGCAAGAGAGATGATTTAAACTTAGAGAAACTAATAGCTACATTAAAAAAAAAAAAAGTCATGGTGAGTTGTAGGTCACTGCAAAAAGACATTTAATGCAGGGAGTTTCAACAAGAATATTAATGAAAAAGTAATATTAACAATAGTTGTAGCAAAAGCCTGCATTTACTGAACACATGCTAAATCTGAAGAATCTTCCAGGAATTTTTGCTAGTTCTAAAAACATTTTGGCAAGAAAAAATGTTATTACCTCATTTTAACAGTTTTTATGGAATAGACTAAGATTAAATAACCTCTTCAAAATATATGACATCAGCAATATATTATGTTGAAAACCAGGAATATTTCTAAAATGAAAGGAAAACAAACCAGTAAACCTTTCTGAGAAGTTTGAAATTATTAAAAAACTTCACAAAGTATTTAATTTCTTTTTCACTCATTATAAATCTAGCACTAGAGCTTACAAATACAAAAGCAAGAATTAACTACATTATGTGTTACTGTCACAAATTGTCTTAGATTTTGTTGTCCTGAAATCAGCCTCAGACAATGACTCCTGTAAAAGTTAAGAAAAATTGCTAAGAAAACTTGTTAAGCAAAATTGCTATGAGCTTAAAATTGGTCAGGGAGATGGAAAGTGGGATTAGGAAGGCAGGAAAACAAGGAAGTCAAGCAAAGTATCATATAGAGTAGGTGTGCTCGATCTTATACAAAAGATTTAGGGGAAAAAAAAATTAGTCATGTCTTAACATTCTCCAATTGGGAAATATTTATTTTCCTGAGCACCTCATTCATTGGCTAAAGGCAAGGGTGGACAGACAGAGGGGACTTTTGTTCTCCTAGACTGGAGACTAAGAAGATGGTGGCAGCCTGAGGGAAGCTCTCTAAAAAATAGGGCAGATGCTGGCTATTGTGTGGGAAAGTCACCAGAAACCAGCTAATGATATACACAAACATTGGAAATTAACTATAGGATGTAGGCAGACCACTGACACAGCAGTTGCTCCAGCCAAATGATTATTCAATAATGCCTTTATATGAAACACATGAATTTATTCATCTCATTCCTCAGCCTCTTCACTTATGCTTCATCTCTCCTCTAATCATGGATCACTGATCACCAAGGACAGTTATTTGAAATGGAGGAGGAAATCTCTTCTGGTATGTTTTAAATTCCACAAGCCTGTGAATCTTCTAAGGTAAATGTAGGTCTTTCAGAAAGTTTCCCCAGACTTCATGGTTTAAACTACAAGAAACTAACAATCTTCACCTATGCTTGGCTGTTACTTTATTGTCCGCCAAATGAACACCTATGAGTGATTCTTTGACTCTGGGTTTGTTGAGGTAATTTGCTTTAGTCGATGGGCAGATGGGTATTAGCATATTAATGCACAGACTTTCAGAGAAGGCAATGGCACCCGACTCCAGTACTCTTGCCTGGAAAATTCCATGGATGGAGTAGCCTAGAAGGCTGCAGTCCATGGGGTCGCTGAGGGTCGGACATGACTGAGCGATTTCACTTTCACTTTTCACTTTCATGCATTGGAGAAGGAAATGGCAACCCACTCCAGTGTTATTGCCTGGAGAATCCCAGGGATGGGGGAGCCTGGTGGGCTGCCGTCTATGGGATCGCACAGAGTCGGACACGATTGAAGTGACTCAGCAGCAGCAGCACAGACTTTTGACAATAATTTGCATATATTGGGTTTGTCCTCTTAAAACAGTACCTCTTGGTACCTAGCTTCCAGGTTATAACAAATCACAGGATATTTTACTAGAGAGAAAAGGACCTATTGTGAGGCCTTGGGGGTTAAGACAGTGTTAGAGCAAGAGATCTCAAGGAGGAGAAGCAAAGTGTCTCAGTTGATTTCTCAGCTGAACACAATGATGCAAACAACCTCAGGTTACAACAAGAGGAGTAATTGCCCAGATCTACAGAATCATAAAAATAACAACTCTTCTTTTGGCAAGCTACTAAACATGGCTTCACTAGACAGTAATTTTGCTTTTTTGCATTTCTTTTCCATGGGGATGATCTTGATCTCTGTCTCCTGTACAATGTCACAAACCTCCATGCATAGTTAATCAGGCATTGTATCTATCAGATCTAGTCCCATAAATCTATTTCTCACTTGCACTGTATAATCATAAGGGATTTTATTTAGGTCATACCTGAATGGTCTGATGGATTTCCCTACTTTCTTCAATTTAAGCCTGAATTTGGCAATAAGGAGTTCATGAGCTGAGTGACAGTCAGCTCTTGGTATTGTTTTTGCTGACTGTATAGAGCTTCTCCATCTTTGGCTGCAAAGAATATAATCAATCTGATTTCGGTGTTGACCATCCGGTGATGTCCATGTGTAGAGTCTTCTCTTCTGTTGTTGAAAGAGGGTGTTTGCTATGACCAGTGCATTCTCTTGGCAAAACTCTGTTAGCCTTTGCCTTGCTTCATTCCGTATTCCAAGGCCAAATTTGTCTGTTACTCCAGGTGTTTCTTGACTTCCCACTTTTGCATTCCAGTCCCCTATAATGAAAAGGACATCTTTTTTTGGGTATTAGTTCTAAAAGGTCTTGTAGGTCTTCATAGAACCGTTCAACTTCAGCTTCTTTAGCATGGAAAAGAAATGCAAAAAAGCAAAATGGCTATCTGGGGAAGCCTTACAAATAGCTGTGAAAAGAAGAGAAGTGAAAAGCAAAGGAGAAAAGAAAAGATATAAGCATCTGAATGCAGAGTTCCAAAGAATAGCAAGGAGAGATAGGAAGGCCTTCCTCAGCAATCAATGCAAAGAAATAGAGGAAAACAACAGAATGGGAAAGACTAGAGATCTCCTCAAGAAAATTAGAGATACCAAGGGAACATTTCATGCAAAGATGGGCTCAATATAGGACAGAAATGGTAGGGACCTAACAGAAGCAGAAGATATTAAGAAGAGGTGGCAAGAATACACAGAAGAATTGTATAAAAAAGAGCTTCATGACCAAGATAATCACGATGGTGTGATCACTCACCTAGAGCCAGACATCTTGAAATATGAAGTCAAGTGGGCCTTAGGAAGCATCACTATGAACAAAGCTAGTGGAGGTGATGAAATTCCAGTTGAGCTATTTCAAATCTTGAAAGCCGATGCTATGAAAGTGCTGCACTCAATATGCCAGCAAATTTGGAAAACTCAGCAGTGGCCACAGGACTGGAAAAAAGTTTTCATTCCAATCCCAAAGAAAGGCAATATCAAAGAATGCTAAAACTACCACACAATTGCACTCATCTCACATGCTAGTAAAGTAATGCTCAAAATTCTCCAAGCCAGGCTTCAGCAATACATGAACCGTGAACTTCTAGATGTTCAAGCTGGTTTTCGAAAAGGCAGAGGAACCAGAGATCAAATTGCCAACATCCACTGAATCATCGAAAAAGCAAGAGAGTTCCAGAAAATCATTTATTTCTGCTTTATTGACTATGCCAAAGCCTTTGACTGTGTGGATCACAATAAACTGTGGAAAATTCTGAAAGAGATGGGAATACCAGACCACCTGACCTGCCTCTTGAGAAACCTATATGCAGGTCAGGAAGCAACAGTTAGAACTGGACATGGAACAACAGACTTGTTCCAAATAGGAAAAGGAGTCCTTCACGGCTATAGATTGTCACCCTGCTTATTTAACTTATATGCAGAGTACATCATGAGAAACGCTGGGCTGGATGAAGCACAAGCTGGAATCAAGATTGCCAGGAGAAATATCAGTAACCTCAGATATGCAGATGACACCACCCTTATGGCAGAAAGTGAAGAGGAATTAAAAAGCCTCTTGATGAAAGTGAAACAGGAGAGTGAAAAAGTTGGCCTAAAGCTCAGCATTCAGAAAACTAAGATCATGGCATCTGGTCCCATCACTTCATGGGAAATAGATGGGGAAACAGTGGCAGACTTTATTTTGGGGGGCTCCGAAATCACTGCAGATGGTGATTGCAGCCATCAAATTAAAAGATGCTTACTCCTTGGAAGGAAAGTTATGACCAACCTAGATAGCATATTCAAAAGCAGAGACATTACTTTGCCAACAAAGGTCCATCTAGTCAAGGCTATGGTTTTTCCAGTGGTCATGTATGGATTCGAGAGTTGGAATGTGAAGAAAGCTGAGCGCCGAAGAATTGATGCTTTTGAACTGTGGTGTCGGAGAAGACTCTTGAGAGTCCCTTGGACTACAAGGAGATCCAACCAGTCCATTCTGAAGGAGATCAGCCCTGGGATTTCTTTGGAAGGAATGATGCTAAAGCTGAAACTCCAGTACTTTGGCCACCTCATGCAAAGAATTGAGTCACTGAAAAAGACTCTGATGCTGGGAGGGATTGTGGGCAGGAGGAAAAGGGGACGACAGAGGATGAGATGGCTGGATGGCATCACAGACTCAATGGACGTGAGTTTGAGTGAACTCCGGGAGTTGGTGATGGACAGGGAGCCCTGGCATGCTGAAATTAAGGGGGTCACAAAAAGTTGGACACGACTGAGCGGGCAAGAGGAGAAGGGGACGACAGAGGATGAGATGGCTGGATGGCATCACTGACTCGATGGACGTGAGTCTGAGTGAACTCTGGGAGTTGGTGATGGACAGGGAGGCCTGGCGCGCTGTGATTCATGGGGTCGCAAAGAATCGGACATGACTGAGCGACTGATTTGATCTGATCTGATCTGAGCAACTGAACTGAACTGAGACATCGGTGTGTTTTGTTATACAGAAATATATCATTAAAATTTTGAAACACAAGCTGGAATCAAGATTGCCAGGAGAAATATAAACAACCCCAAATATGCAATGAAATGATAATCATTCTAACGTCAGAAACAAAGAGGAACTAAAGAGCCTCTTGATGAAGATAAAAGAGCAGAATGAAGAAGATTCTTAAAGCTCAAAACTCAAAAATCTAAGATCATGGCAACTGGCCCCATGATTTCATGGCAAATAGATGGTAAAAAAAATGGAAACAGTGACAAGTTTTATTTTCTTGGGCTCCAAAATCACTCTAGATGATGACTGTAGCTATAAATTAAAAGACGCTTATTCCTTTGAAGAAAAGCTGTGACAAAGCAATTGCTGTGTCATGTTAAAAAGCAGAGACATCTTTTTGCCATCAAAGATCTGCATAGTCAAAACTATGGTTTTTCCAGTAGTGCAGGGATGTGAGAGTTGGACCATAAAGAAGGATGAGTGCTGAAGAATTGATGCTTTTGAATTGTGCTGCTGGAGAAGACTCTCGAGAGTCCTTTGAACTGAAAACAGATCAAATCAGTCATTCCTAAAGGAAATCAACTCTGAGTATTCATTGGAAGGAATGATGCTGAGGTTGTAGCTCCAATACTTTAGCCATCATATGTGAAGACCCAACTCATTGGAAAAGACCCTGATGCTGAGAAAGATCAAACACCAAAGGAGAAGAGGGCAGTATAGGATAAGATGGCTAGATAGCATCACTGACTTAATGGACATGAACACGAGGAAACTCCAAAAGACAGTGAAGTACAGGGAAGCCTGGTGTACTGTAGTTCATAGGGTCACAAAGAGCTGGACATGACTTAGCAACTGAATAACAACTTTTCCCCTATTGAAGTAAGAACTTCACATGATTCAAACTACCCAGAGGGATGGTATGGGGAGGGAGGAGGGAGGAGGGTTCAGGATGGGGAACACATGTATACCTGTGGCGGATTCATTTCGATATTAGGCAAAACCAATACAATATTGTAAAGTTTAAAAAAAAAATTTAAAAAAAACAAGAACAATAATCACATCAATTCCCATAGGCATCTCTACCAGTTATCCAGTCCTACTTTGGCTAACACACCCTGTTATTTTCCTTTCAGTTATTTTATGCTGTGAGACAGATTTTAATGCCTAATCCCAGAGATGAAGGAATTAAGTCTCAGAGAGGTCAAGTGGCCTGTCGAAGGCAAGGTAGTATTTTGCTGTGTCATAATCTGAATCTACATTTGCCTGAATTCAAAATCTCCCCTTCCCACCCTGCTTCAAATTGCACTTTCACATGAGTCCTTAAACATAATGAAATAAATTGCCATCAGAACTATCAGTTTACAAAAGTAAAGATAATGTGCATGGGTTGCATGCTCTGCAAATTTGTTGTTGAAAATCTTTTATATCTAGGAAGGATTAGAACAAACTAGTGAAAATGATCCTCATTTACTTCCGTGAAAAAAATTATTTTCCTCTTGAGGGTTAATAGTGAAACAACAACAACAAAAATTATATCTTTTGGTAATCTGAATAATTTGCATATTTGAGCTACTTCAACTGTAATGAGAAGGAAATAAACATTTAAAACTTTCCCTAGAAAAATGGCTCTGTAGCATATTGAAGAATTTAGGCTACAGAGTGAGAGTGTCTGAAGTAAATCCTGGTTACTTTTCTTACTTGCTCTGTGACCCTGAACAAATTATTCAAACTCTCTGGGTCCTCTGTTTCTTCATCTATAAAATGTTGATAGTAATACTATCTACCTCATTATCTTCATTAGTTGTAGGGTCAAAACAATTATATGAAGCACTAAGAATGGTACCTAGCAGAGGGCACACATTCTGTGTTAGTTATTACTATTATTATTAAGTTATTGTCATTATTATCATTAATTTCCTTTTAAAAGTCAAAATAATCTTACATTCATAGATACAAAACCACTCTTAAAAATTTTGTTAGAAGTTTAGTTCCCAAACAGCTATTTCATACAGTAAGCATAACAGATTTGACAGAATAAAGGGCTTTGCCATTTAAAAGGGATAACTTCAATGCTTATTTAATTTTAATATAATATTAAAAATGATAAATTTTTATGTATATTTTATTTTCTGAGTTCATCCTACTCCGGGGCATAATGGGAAAACATGTTTTTAAATAGAGAAAAAATAACAAAGCCAAAACAAAAAAGTTAAAATAATAACCATGGAAGCAAAAAGACTACAGCTTTTGATTTTGATATTGCACTATCTTCTATCATAAGGAACCGTTTCTTGTCTATGTTTTCACAGGCTCTTGGTTTTTCTTTAATATAATATTTAGAACATTTTACAGAGCTTCATTCTCAGGTGGTTTTCTCCGTGACTGATTGTTCTTTGAATCTAGAGACTGCTTATTCAACATCATCTCTTTTGTGCTGAGATGCATGCTTGGCACAAAGTGTCAGTTGAGAAACTATTTGTTGGATGAATGAGCAAATCAACTAAAAGTTGGATGATTCATTACCATTTGACATATAATTCTTTTGCTTAATAGTGATTTTATCTAATAGAACTTTCCTCAAAATTCACGATATCAATGGCTATTATAAAAGGTCGTAAGAAACTGACTTACATGAAAATATATACACTAAATTCTATGTGTTTTCATTCAAGTGACATTTCTTGACAGTCTTTCTTAATTCCTTGGGAGCAAATGATGACAGTCATCCAGGGCACTGTAATGATGAAATGCTCTCAAAGCTGTTGACTCTGTAATTTAAGGGAATGCTCATCTAGCAACACAAGTCTTCAAAAACCACATAGACATTTTCCCAATTATATGTAAAAGGTTTAATGAAGGCATTTTAATGAACAGTCTTTGAGATACAAGGTAAAAGAAAGAAAGAAACTGTTATGACTTGATCATTAATTTATCATCAGTAGTACTTTGAAAAAAATATTTATTGGAGTATAGTTTACATAATGTGTTGGATTCAGGTGTACAGCAAAGTGAATCAGTTATACATACATATATATATATATGTGTGTATATATATACAGATATATATATATATATATATATGGATATATATGTATATATATCTCTCCATTCTTTTATGTATGTATTCATTTATTATTTTTAGGGCATCCCTGGTGGCTCAGTGGTAAAGAATCTGCCTGCCAATTCAAGAGATGCAAGAGATGCAGGTTTGATCCCTAGCTCAGGAAGATTCTCCTGGAGGAGGAATTGGCAACCCAGTCCAGTGTTCTTGCCTGGGAAATCCCATGGACAGAGGACCCTGGTGGGCTACAGTTTAGGGGGTTACAAAAAGTTGGACACAGCAGAGCATGAACACACACACTCTTTTTTAGCTTCTATTCCTGTGTAGGCCATTATAGAGTACTGAGCCACAGTATAGTACCCTGTGCTATACAGTAGGTCCTTATCAGTTATCTATTTTATATATAAGTAGTGTGTGTGTGTCAATTCCAATCTTTCAGTTTATCCCTCCCTTCCCCTGACCCCCTGGTAATCATAAATTTATTTTCTCCATCTATAATTCTATTTCTGTTTTGTAGATAAGTTCATTTGTAGCCTTTTTTTTTTTTTTTTTTTTTAAGATTCCATGTGTTCTTGACCTAAGAAAGCTCCCTTATGTTACCAGTGAAATCAAATATTGGCCTTATTCACTATATATCCTCATAAAATGCAGCTCTGTGCATCTCTCCTACTTTATTCTTTTAGTTTTTTTCAATGATAGAATTTTAAAGTCTCCTCTCTAATGTAAGCTTAAGACATCCAACAGTTTCCTTCTGACTCTGCATTTCAGAGATAATATGTTTCTGTGATAATGAAAATGAGCATCAGTTCCTGTGTTTGGCTTTCTGTAATCCTCTGAGTAACTCACACTTCAGAGTGATTTTATTAGGATCAAATTGAGGTTAAATGTAGAGCAAACATCATGAGAACTTCTTCGCCCTAGTAATTAGTTTGTCTAATGAAGACTATTTCAGTTGTCTCTTGCCCATCATTGAAGGCAGTCAGAAAAATAATTTTTCTTTAGAAATCTCCACATCAGGAAATCAATGTGATGTAAATTAGAAAAAGGGATTCACTGTTGGTTCAAGTGGAGGAGAAATGGCCTCAGGTCAGAAGTTACTCCTCTTAACTAAGTGTGTGAACCTGTCCACCTTAATTAGGCTTTGGACTCGCAGTTGCATTAAGATAACTCCATTGCCTGAGAGCAAAGAATTAGATCTTAAAAGTGCAAGTTCCCCTCCAAATTCTAATTTGATTCATTTGAATTATATTAATTCTAATTATATTAATGTCATGTAGGGCCACCGAAGACAGATGGGTCATGGTGAAACATTCTGACAAAATGTGGTCTACAAGAGAAGGAAATGGCAAACCTCTTCAGCATTCTTCCCATGAGAACCCCATGAACATTATGAAAGGTTAAAAAAAAAAAAAAAGACACTGAAAGATCGGCAGGTACCCGATATGGTACTGGAGAAAAGTGGAGAAATAATTCCAAAAAGAATGAAGAAAATGAGCCAAAGTGAAAACAACACCCAGCTGTGGATGTGACTGGTGATGGAAGTAAAGTCCAATGCTGTAAAGAACAAATATTGTTCTTTATTTCAAATATTGTGTAATATACACAGTAACTTGGAATGTTAGATCCATGAATCAAGATAAATTGGAAGTGGTCACATAAGAGATGGTAAGAGTGAAATTCAACATTTTAGGAATCAGTGAACTAAAACGGACCAGAATGGGCAAATTTAGTTCAGATGACCATTATATCTACTACTGTGGACAAGAGTCCCTTAGAAGAAATGGAGTAGCCCTTGTAGTCAGCAGAGTCTGAAATGCAGTACTTGGATGCAATCTCAAAAATGACAGAATGATCTTTGTCCGTTTCCACGGCAAATCATTCAATATCACAGTAATCCAAGTCTATGCCACAACCACTAATGCCAAAGAAGCTGAAGTTAAATATTTCTATGATAACCTACAAGGCCTTGTAGAACAACACCAAAAAAAGAGATGTCCTCTTCATCACAGCAGACTGGAATCCAAAAGTATGAAGTCAAGAGATATCTGGAGCAACAGGCAAGACTGGCCTTGAGTAACAAAATTAAGCAGGGAAAGGGCTAAAATAATTTTGCCAAGAGAAAGCACTGGTCAGAGAAAACACCTCTTCCAACAAAACAAAAGATGACTCTAGACATGGACATCACCAGATGATCAATACCAAAATCAGATTGATTATATTCTTTGCAGCCAGAGATGGAGAAGCTCTATAGACTCAGCAAAAAACAAGACCGGGAACTGATTGTTGTTCAGATCATGAATTCTTTATTGAAAAATTCACACTTAAATTGATGAAAGTTGGGAATACCACTAGACCATTCAAGTATGACCTAAATCAAATCCCTTACAATTATATAGTGGGAGTGACAAATAGATTTAAGGGATTAGATGTGATAGACAGAGGGCCTAAAGAACTATGGAAAGAGGTTCCTGACACTGCACAGGAGTCATTGATCAAAACCATCCCCAAGGAAAAGAAATGCTAAAAGGCAAAATGATTGTCTAAGGAGGCTTTACAAACAGCTTAGAAAATAAGAGAACTGAAAGGCAACTGCTGCTACTGCTAAGTCGCTTCAGTCATGTCTGACTCTGTGCAACCCCATAGACGGCAGCCCACCAGGCTCCCCCGTCCCTGGGATTCTCCAGGCAAGAACACTGGAGTGGGTTGCCATTTCCTTCTCCAAAGGCAAAGGAGAAAAGGAAAGATATATCCTTCTGAATGCAAAGTTCCAAGGAACAGCAAGGAGAGATAAGAAAGCCTTCCTAAGTGATCAATGCAAACAAATAGAGGAAAACAATAGAATGGGAAAGACTAGTGATCTCTTCAAGACAATTAGAGATAACAAGGGAACATTTCATGCAAACATGGACTCAATAAAAGACAGAAGTGGTATGGACCTAACAGAAGCAGAAATATTAAGAAGAGGTGGCAAGAATATACAGAAGAACTGTACAAAAAACATCTTCATGACCCAGATGATCACAATGGTGTGATCACTTACCTAGAGCCAGACATCCTGGAATGAGAAGTCAAGTGGGCCTTAGGAAGCATCACTACAAAAAAAGGTAGTGGAGGTGATGGAGTTCCAGTTGAGCTATTTCAAATCCTAAAAGATGATGCTATTAAAGTTCTGTACTCAATATGCCAGCAAATTTGGAAAACTCAGCAGTGGCCACGAGACTTGAAAAGGTCAGTTTTCATTACAATCCCAAAGAAAGGCAATGTCAAAGAATGTTCAAACTACCAAACTATTGAACTCATTTCACATGCTAGCAAAGTAATTCTCAAAATTCTCCAAGCAAGCCTTCAATAGTACATGAACCGAGAAGTTCCAAATGTTCAATTTGTATTTAGAAAAGGCAGAGGAATCAGAAATCAAATTGTCAACATCATTGGATTATAGAAAGAGCAAGAGAATTCCAGAAAAACATCTACTTCTTCTTTATTGACTGCACCAAACCCTTTGAATGTGTGGATCATAACAAACTATGGAAAATTCTCCAGAGATGGGAATACCAGACCACCTGACCTGCCTCCTGAGAAATCTGTATGCATGTCAAGAAGCAACAGTTAGAACTGGACATGGAACAACAGACTGGTTTCAAATTGGGAAAGTAGTACATCACAGCTGTATATAGTCACGCTTCTTCTTTAACTTCTTTGCAGAATCAGATCAGATCAGATCAGTCACTCAGTCATGTCTGACTCTTTGTGACCGCATGAATCGCAGCACGCCAGGCCTCCCTGTCCATCACCAACTCCTGGAGTTCACTCAGACTCATGTCCATCAAGTCAGTGATGCCATCCAGCCATCTCATCCTCTGTCATCCCCTTCTCCTCCTGCCCCCAATCCCTCCCAGCATCAGAGTCTTTTCCAATGAGTCAACTCTTCACATGAGGTGGCCAAAGTACTGGAGTTTCAGCTTTAGCATCATTCTTTCCAAAGAAATCCCAGGGCTGATCTCCTTCAGAATGGACTGGTTGGATCTCCTTGCAGTCCAAGGGACTCTCAAGAGTCTTCTCCAACACCACAGTTCAAAAGCATCAATTCTTCAGCGCTCAGCCTTCTTCACAGTCCAACTCTCACATCCATACATGACCACAGGAAAAATCATAGCCTTGACTAGATGAACCTTTGTTGGCAAAGTAAGGTCTCTGCTTTTGAATATGCTATCTAGGTTGGCCATAACTTTCCTTCCAAGGAGTAAGCGTCTTTTAATTTCATGGCTGCAGTCACCATCTGTAGTGATTTTGGAGCCCAGAAAAATAAAGTCTGACACTATTTCCACTGTTTCCAAATCTATTTCCAATGAAGTGGTGGGACCGGATGCATACATCATGCAAAATGCCATACTGGATGAAGCACAAGCTGGAATCAAGATTGTTGGAAGAAATACAAATAACCTCATATATGCAGATGATACCACTCTCATGGCAGAAAGTAAAGAACTGAAGAGCCTCTGATGAAAGTAAAACAGGAGAGTAAAAAAGTTGGCTTAAAACTCAACATTCAAAAAACTAAGATCATGGCATCCAGTTCCATCACTTCAAGGAAAATAGATGGGGAAACAATGAAAACAATGACAATTTTTTTTTTCCCCCTTGGGTTCCAAATTCACTGTAGATAGTGACAGCAGCCATGAAGTTAAAAGATGCTTGTTCTTTGGAAGAAAAGCTATGATGAAAGAAAAGAAAAGAAGAAAGGAAAAAAGAAAGAATGACAAGAAGATAGAAAGAAAGAAAGTGAAGTCACTCAGTCATGTCTGATTCTTTGCGACCCCATTGGCCTACCAGGCTGCTCCCCCTTGGAATTTTCCAGGCAAGAATACTATAGTGGGTTGCCATTTCTTTCTCCAGGGGAGCTTCCCAACCCAGGGATTGAACCCAGGTCTCCTGCACTACAGGCAGATGCTTTACCATCTGAGGCACCAGGGAAGCCCTTGAAATATAGACAGCATATCAAAAGGCAGAGACATTACATTGCCAACAAAGGTCCATCTGGTCAAAACTATGGCTCTTCCAGTAGTCATGTATGGATATGAGAGTTGGACCATAAAGAATGCTGAGCACCAAAGAATTGGTGCTTTTGAACTGTGTTGAAGAATACACTTGAGAGTCCCTTGGACTGCAAGGAGATTAAACCAGTCCATCCTAAAAGAAATCAATCCTGACTATTCTTTGGAAGGACTGATGCTCAAGCTGAAGCTCCAATACTTTGACTTCTGATGTGAAGAACTGACTCTTGGAAAAGACCCTGATGATGGGAAAGATTGAAGGCAGAAGGAGAATGGGATGACAGAAGATGCGATAGTTGGATGGCATCATTGACTTAATGAACATGAGTTTGAGCAAGTTCTGTGAATTGGTGATGGACAGGGAAGCCTGGCGTGCTGTAGTCCATGGGGTCACAAAGAGTTGAACACAACTGAATGACTGAACTGGACTGAACTGAATATCAATGGGGTTAGTTAAAATAAGAACTACTTATAGTTGACTAAATCACTGGTAGATTCATTATTTCTCTCTCAACTTGATTTCTCAAAAAATACTCAATAATTTTCAATACAAAGCAATTCTACTCACCAATTTCTTGGGCTTTAAACCTTGGAGTTATCCTTAACTCCCTTTGTCTCCCACCCCATATGCAGTTCAATAGCAAATTCTGTTAACTCTGTTTTTAAAATACGTATTCAGTCAGAGTGTGTCTTATAACGTTCATTGTCAACTTCCTCCTCCTAAAGCCATCCTTTTGATATCTAATCCTATTATAGCATCTTAATTGATCAGTTTACAACATTCTCAGGGTAGCAATCACAATGATACTTTGGAAGATAAATTATATTATGCTACTCCTCTGCTCAATAAACTCCATTGCCTTCCCTTGTTACTCAAAAACACTGTGTATCTTGGCATCCTTTAGCTCTGTGACCATCTCAGAATACTGTCTCATGTTCACTTCAGCTACACCAGACCCTTTACTGGTCCTCAGAAGACCTTCACTCTGGCAGTTGCTTCTATTGATATCTTGAATGCTCAGGTTTTCCCTCCTTAAGGTCTCTGCTCAAATATTACTGAATCTGAATAGATGCCTCTTACCATTTCATGTAAAGCAGAACAATGCTCACTATTCTTTTTTACTGTACACTGCTTTATTATTTTTTATTGTATATACCACCTTTTGTGTTACATAAACATACAAACACATTTTTTTTTGTTTTCTATCACAAACTCCCCTAAAGTGTTGGTATATATGTGTACAAATTTTGTGCATTATATTTTGTAGTGATAACTTTTCTAGTCAATAATGTAATTATATTTGGCCAAATAATATCCATAATTTCTAGTGTAGTAATAATTTAGGAAACTCAAGTTTGAAGTCACACAGAGCCAATGTGGCTCAGAAGACTGAAACAACTCAAATTCAGCCAACAAGACTCAAATTCAGACAGCAAATCAATGATAGAGGATTATTCACTTATTAGCAATTTCTTTATTCCACTGATCTCCCCCAATTCTTTATATTATATAATCAGCCCTACTCCAGAACTACATTGTCCATAGCCACACTGGTGCCATACTTGACATCTTCAATTCCTTAAACATTTTTTCATCATCATTATCTTCATCCTCATCACTCTCATCATCATAATTTTCAAAACGAACCACTCACTGTATCAGGAACTATACTAAGTACTTCATATACTTCTATAAGAAGGAAATTATCTTTCCTTTTCTGCTGCCTCGGAATTTAAATAGCTTGTTTTAAACTAGGCAGATGGTAAATAGTGGAAGTAATAATATCAATCTAGCTCTTACTGACATATATACAATGTTTTCTTCAGAAGTTTCCATTCACTCATTGTCTTGCTTATAGGTCTGAACCAAGGACAGAATCAATTTACAACCTAGGCTACTGATGACATTTTATTTCCCTGCTTTTCTTATTTTGGCAAAAAAAAAAAAAAAAAAAGCCTGAAGACTTCTTTCCTTTCTATGTTAAACACATACTCATAGCTTGGAAAAGCCATTTTTTTATTTTTTAAAGTGATACTTGGCAATTTACTTATTTAGTGCCTTATTAAGCTTGTTGTAGTACATATATATTCAATGGAAAAGCTAGTTTCTTGAAGTGAGTTCTTGGTCACCTTCTTGCCGCTTCCTTTGGATCATTGCTGAACTTGACTTTTTCCTCTACATTTTCAGTTGCTTGCTTATTACTGCTGTTTTCTTAACGTCTGAGGATGGTCAGTCCCCTGATTAAATATTTCACTGTTGGCATTTTTTATTCATCCAGTTGTAAGAAGTTCCCCTCTACTCCACTTACATAGCTTTAGAAGAATATCATAAAAATAATTTCTTAATTTTCAAGTCATATGACCTACTTTTGACTGTCATTTTACTACTCTTGATCATTGGAGGTTAATAATCACTCTCCTCTTCTTAAAGTATACTTCTGAACTTTTCTTAATACAATCACCTTCTAATTTTCCTGATATTTAATAATACCTTTTCCTTTTACACCAGAAGTATAAATGTAGGGGACTATGTGTCCTTCTATTCATTATCTACATGACCTACACAGACATTCATTCTCATGACTTTTAAAATCCTGTATAATGAAGACTTTCCAATGATAATAATAGTTACCCCTCCTGTGGAATTTAATATGAGGGATAGACTACTATTATTCTTATGTTACCATGAGAAAATAGGAATAGCCAGGGTGCATGACTGACAAATGATCAAAAAGCTAGTGAGAATTGGAGCCAAGGAGGGTTATAGGCAAAATAAAACAGAAACATGCAAAAACTCTCTGCTTCTAAGCACAATTTATACCATAATTCAGTTCAGTTCAGTTCAGTCACTCAGTCGTGTCTGATTCTTTACAACCGCATGAATTGCAGCATGCCCAGTGTCTCTGTCCATCACCAACTCCCAGATTTCACTCAAACTCACGTCCATCGAATCGGTGATGCCATGCAGCCATCTCATCCTCTGTCGTCCCCTTCTCCTCCTGTGCCAAATCCCTTCCCAGAATCAGTCTTTTCCAATAAGTCAACTCTTCGCATGAGGTGGGCAAAGTACTGGAGTTTCAGCTTTAGCATCATTCCTTTCAAAGAACACCCAGGACTGATCTCCTTCAGAATGGACTGGTTGGATCTCCTTGCAGTCCAAGGGACTATCAAGAATCTTCTCCAACACCACACTTCAAAAACATCAATTCTTCGGTGCTCAGCTTTCTTCCCAGTCCAACTCTCACATCCATACATGACTACTAGAAAAACCATAGCCTTGACTAGACGGACCTTTGTTGGCAAAGTAATGTCTCTGCTTTTGAATATTGTATCTAGGTTGGTCATAACTTTCCTTCCAAGGAGTAAGCTCTTTTAATTTCATGGCTGCAGTCACCATCTGCAGTAATTTCGGAGCCCCCCAAAATAAAGTCTCGCACTGTTTCCACTGTTTACCCATCTATTTCCCATGAAGTGATGGGACCAGATGCCATGATCTTAGTTTTCTGAATGTTGAGCTTTAAGCCAACTTTTTCACTCTCCTCTTTCAGGGCCATAATTAGTTTCCTTTAAATTAGCCATTCCAAGACTGAGCTTCTCATATTGCCTTAGCACATTTCTTTTACCTGAAATGCCAAATTCAGTTATTAACTGTGCCATTTATTTTATATGTTGTCTTTTGGTTCTCCATATACTGTTCTATACATACTTCTATGTTCTATATACTTTCTCTCTATATTCATCTCTCTATGTACTGCTCTCTCTACACTTTTCTTGGTTGTTGGTGCTGGGTCTTACACTCCTTAACCCTGTGATTTCTTTTTAGGTTTGGCCAAATGGAAGCCATAGAGGATGTGTGGAATGTGGCAGGTAGGGAGAAGAATCTTTATCTTTTAGGTTCTCTGTTGGCATCACTTCAACAGCAGCAAAGAGTAGACTAGCCCCTAGCTTCTTTAAACACTCTATGCATTAGAATTGCTGAGTAAGCCAGACAGAGATAGACAAATATCATATAATATCATTTATGACTAGAATCTTTAAAAAGATACAAAAATGAACCTATCTGCAAAGAAAATAGACCCACGGACATAGAAAATAAACTATGGTTACCAAAGGAGAAAGGTGGGAGATGGATAAATGGGGAGGTTAGGATTAACATATATACACTACATATATAAAGTAAATAACCAAAAAGGACCTACTCTGTAGCACAGGGAACTATATGCAATATTTTGTAATAACTGATAAGGGAAAATAATTTGAAACAGAATATATATATATATATATATGTATATGCATATGTATGTATGTATATATATACACACACATATATATTATACATATATATTATTGTATTGTATATAATAAATATCATATATATACACACACACATATACAAACACATATAACTAAGTCACTTTGCTATACACCTGTAACCAACACAACACTGTAAATCAACCATAATTCCAAAATAAAATTTTCTTTTGTTTATTTTGTGCTGGGTCCCTTCCTAGGGGGCTACAGAGGATGACATGGCTGGCTGGCATCACAGACTCAATGGACATGAGTTTGAGTGAACTCCAGGAGATAGTGAAGGAGAGGGAATCCTAGAATGCTGCAGTCCATGGGGTTTCAAAGAGTCAGACACGAATTAGTGACTGATCAAAAACCTTCCTAGGGGTCTCCTTTGAAGTCCAAGAGTATGGAGCGCTGAGATCTGCCCTAAAAGAATGAACAACAGCCCTATAGGACCTGTTCTTAAAATTCTAGGTTCTGATTAGTCTTCAGACTTTGAGATTAAAGATAATTCTTACAGTAATTGCTCAGTTACTTCAGTGTATTTTTTACTTTTGCAGCCTACCCACTTCTATGTAACCAGTGGTATTTCTTAATTTCTCTTGCCTTGAAATGTTTCTGTTTTCCAGTCTGAACCCTGACTGATCCCCTAACAGTGGACACAGCCTCAGCATCGACCTACATTCCTGCTGCCCTCCTCACGATACCCTCCAAATCCCATCAACTGTAACTGGCTGGTACCTCTTCAATCTGTCCAGTCCCCTAACTTTTGCAGTTGCTGCATTAGTTCTCACCATTTCTAATCAAACTTCTAGGGTGTATCCATCTTCTATCTGGAGATTTCCACAGGACTATCTCTGTATCACTCAAGAATATGCTTCATACTTGTTTCCATATTGCTAAAGGAAAATAAAAATATGTGACAATGTCATCATAACTACCACTGATTCCTCCTGAGCTCTGAACAGCACAGATTAAAATCTTAATAGGGAAAGTCAGGTCTTTCACCACCAGCTGTATCTAGTATCTTTTCCTCCTGCTAGATGCCTATATGCTATAACCATGCTAGCACTCCTTCTGAAATTCTCTCCTATTTTTGGCAAGCATATATACTAATCCTTTGAGATATAGCAGAAATGTTCCACCAGGAGAATAAGTTTCAGGATTCTCTACACTTCCACTGCACCATATGTCTACCTTTGTACTCATTCCTTTAGATTTTCAACCCATATTTCACCAGTGTTCATGATAAAGAGAGTTTACATGTTGTTCCATTTTTATAAATCTGAAACTTCACAGAACATTTTAAATGCAAAAATGTGTTCTTTGAGTTAATGAGTTTTAGCAATAATGTTATTAATTAATTGAATAAAAATGAGAACAAAAATATGAATTGCTACTTGGGCTTCCCTGGTAGTTCAGATGATGAAGAATCTACTTGCAATGCAGGAAACCTGGGTTCAATCCCTGGATTGGGAAGATCCCCTGGAGGAGGAAATGGCAACCCATTCCAATATTCTTGCCTGGAGAATCCCATGGACAGAGGAGCCTGGTGGGCTACAGTCCATGTGCTCACACAGAGTTGGACATGACTGAAGCAACTTAGCACAGCATATTACATTTTGATTTATATACACTGAAGTTCATTCTACTTCTGTTAAACACTTCCTCAAATATGAGTAATCACTGATGCCTGGAAAATGTCAAAATGGTATCTTATCCAGAACCTTCCATTAAGTAACACTTCCTCACTTTCAGTGGTATTTTTAGCCACATTACCTATAAGCCTCTGCACTAATAAAATAATGTTTTGTGCTCATGGGTTATATTTCTCTCATCTTTATGTCTTTTCAGACTGTTATCTCTGTTTTGAATTTAATTATGGGTTGTGATAACCAGCAGTTCAAATGACCGCAATGACACTATAAGAATGGAATATCATAAGTAAATAAAATTTACAAAAATAGACATAGCAGCATACATATTCATAGGTGCAAACCTGAAATTGCTGTTGGATCAGTTGGCAAAAGAGACAGAGACTCTTAACATTAGCTATATGAGCACAGCATAGAGTCATGAATATCTGTGGACTGAGGGTAAGAAAGAGGGAGTAAGTAAGAACTATAAATGGAATGTATCACTTATTATATCTGGTTAGATTTTCCATTTATATTTTATTTATAATTTTCATAAACTTTGAGGCAAAGTTCAACAACAATAAAAGAGTGGTTTGCCTCTTGCCCATCTAGATGAAAGGCAAATTTTCCGTAACACTTAGCACTTCCCTGAATGTTACCATTGATACAGGAATCTGGGTTGCCAGGAGGGACTTTTAACCCTCCCTCATCACTCTTACCTGGATCTGTTTTCCTGAGACCAAAAGGCAATTTCAGATTTGCATTTCATCACCATAACTGCAAGCCTGATTTAATTTTTCCCTCTAGGTTTATTTTCTAGTTAAAATTATCAGATTCGGTTTCAACATTTTATTTTCATCAGGCTGCTTTCAAAGTCTGTAGTTGTTCTGATTAATACACTAAAAAGTTGTGATTTTTAAAATCCTTTATTAAATGGAAATATAGAGATCTAACACTATAACTTCTAAAATTCTAAAATATGTAATATGCAGAAGCCTACAGGTGCCTACATCTGAATTAGCAGCCAGTTTTATATGAATCTGATCATTAGTATATCCTGAAAACTATATTTTATGAACAGCACAGCACTCAGGGAACCAGAAAATTCAATTACTTGAAAGTATTTATTGCTTATCATATTATAAAAAATAAAATTTAGTATTTTAAGCATGCAAATGTATGCACTATCAGAAAGAATTTAATATTATCCATATTTTATTTATTTTATCCCTATGATGTCTGTATCTGCCTAATCTGGATACTATTTTCATTCTTTTCAATTACAAATTCCATTGTAGAGTAACTGATCACTAACATTTTATTAACTATTTTATTAACTATAAAGATTTCAGAAAATTATTCATGAGGTTACAGATTGAAAGCCCTGGGATCAGAATGTACTAAATGGAATCAGTGCAAGCAACATAATTATTTAAATTATTAATGATGGCCAGATTCCTTGACTGTATCAACAGACTCCTTGGAATAGCTATGGCTAATTATACTGAAATATTTGAGTATATTTTAGTCAACGAATAAATATGTTAAATTTGAATTTGCTTTTCCTCCAAAAATTTAAGAATGACAAAAGATTATATACTTTAAAATTCTAGTGGACTTCCTACATATATATATGAACTTCCCTGGTAGCTCAGGTGGTAGAGTCTGTCTGCAATACAGGACACCTGGGTTCGATCCCTGGGTCAGGAAGATCCCCTGGAGAAGGAAATGGCAACCCACTCCAGTATTCTTACCTGGAGAATCCCATGGACAGAGAAGCCTGGCAGGGTGCAGTCTATGGAGTTGCAAAGAGTCAGACATGATTGAAGATGCTTAGCATGCACACATACACACACATTTTCTTTCTAACTAATAATTTGACAACTTAAATAGGATATATTAGGATATATTTAACTCAAGGAGTTCATAGTGCAGGTTAACTATCCTAAGATAGTTTTTTTTTTTCTGAAAAAAATTTTTTTTAATTTATTTATTTTTTATTTATTTTAATTGGAGACTAATTACTTTACAATATTGTAGTGGTTTTTGCCATACATTGACATGAATCAGCCATGGGTGTACATGTGTTCCCCATCCTGACCCTCCCTCCCACCTCCCTCCCCATCCCATCCCTCAGGGTCATCCCAGTGCACCAGCTGTGAGCACCCTGTGTCAGGCACCAAACCTGGACTGGCGATCTATTTCACATATGATAATATACATGTTTCATCCCACCCTCCCCTTCTCCCACAGAGTCCAAATGTCTATTCTTTACATCTGTGTCTCTTTTGCTTTGCTGTCTCATATATAGGGTCATCATTACCATCTTTCTAAATTCCATATATATGCGTTAATATACTGTATTGGTGTTTTTCTTTCTGACTTACTTCCTTCTATATAATAGGCTCCAGTTACATTCACCTCATTAGAACTGATTCAAATGCCTTATTTTAAATAGCTGCATAATATTACATTCTGTATATATGCCACAGCTTTCTTATCCATTCATCTGTTGATGGACATCTAGGTTGCTTCCATGTCCTGGCTATTGTAAACAGTGCTGTGGTGAACATTGGGGTACACGTGTCTCTTTCAGTTCTGGTTTCCTCAGTGTGTATGCCCACCAGTGGGATTACGGGGTCATATGGCAGTTCTATTTCCAGGTTTTTAAGGAATATCCACAATGTTCTCTATACAGGCTGTGCTAGTTTGCATTCTCACGAACAATATAAGAGTTGTCCACACCCTCTCCAGCATTTATTGTTTGTAGACTTTTTGATAGCAGCCATTCTGACCGGCATGAGATGGTACCTCACTGTGGTTTTGATTTGCATTTCTCTGATAATGAGTGATGTTGAGCATCTTTTCATGTTAGCCATCTGTATGTCTTCTTTGGAGAAATGTCTGTTTAGTTCTTTGGCCCATTTTTTTATTGTGTTGCTTATTTTTCTGGAATTGAGCTGCAGGAGTTGCTTGTATATTTTTGAGATTAATTCTTTGCCAGTTGCTTTATTTGCTATTATTTTCTACCATTCCGAAGGCTGTCTTTTCACCTTGCCTAAGATAGTTAATTTATAATTCATCATGAGGCCTTGTAAATATTGACTAACTCTTCCTTAGCCATTTCAAGGGAGATTTACAGATTCCTGAAACTGAAAAATATAGATTTTAAACTTCTGATAACTGAACACAAGTAAAAACAGGCTGAAACCAGATGATTAGGAATATGTTGAAATGATATATAATATACGTTTGACCATTATAGGCTAGCATGAAAATTTAGTTTCCTTCCTGAAAAATATGGACATCTGTTCATCTTCTAAGTCAATGAGTAACAGATGACTGTACATCTGCTGCATATAAAGTGAGAGACTGATGAGCAGGGTGTTGTTTCTAGGGTTTGTTTTGGTTTGTTTTCATTATAATATTCCTTACTGACATTCAGCCCAACATTATGTTGATAGATCCCAGAATATATTTTCATAATTGGTTATAGTTACAGTGCTCACTAATTTTCCAGACAATATTCTAAATTCTTTACATAGTTTCTCTAATAATCATAAAGAAATATTAGACAGAAATTCTCCTTAATCCTATTTTACAAATAAATGACAGAGGTAGAGGTATAGAGATACCATACAACATCACACTGCTTATATGTGGGGAATTCCAGAAATTAAATACAGGTAATCTTATACTGAATGATTTGCCTTGGACACAAAGTGAGATAATTCTGTCCTTTTAGCACCCAAGTACTGCATTTCAGACTTTTTTGTTGACTGTGAGGGTTAATCCATTTCTTCCAAGGAATTCTTCTACATAGTAGTAGATAAAATGGTCATCCGAATTAAATTCACCCACTCCTGTCCATTTTGGTTCACTGATTCCTAAAATGTTGATGTTCACGCTTGCCATCTCCTGCTTCAGTCAGTTCAGTCGCTCTGCTGCTGCTGCTGCTAAGTCACTTCAGTCGTGTCCGACTCTATATGACCCCATAGATGGCAGCCCACCAGGCTCCCCTGTCCCTGGTATTCTCCAGGCAAGAACACTGGAGTGGGTTGCCATTTCCTTGTCCAATGCATGAAAGTGAAAAGTGAAAGTGAAGTTGCTCAGTCGTGTCTGACTCTTAGCGACCCCATGGACTGCAGCCTACCAGGCTCCTTGGTCCATGGGATTGTCTAGGCAAGAGTACTGGAGTAGGGTGTCATTGCCTTCTCTGTTCAGTTGCTCAGTCATGTCTAATTCTTTGTGACCCCATGGACTGTAGCATACCAGGCTTCCGTGTTCATCACCAACTCCTGGAGCCTGCTCAAACTAATGTCCATTGAGTCAGTGATGCTATCCAACAAACTTACCCTCTGTTGTCCCCTTCTCCTCCTGCCTTCAATCTCCAGCATCAGGGCCTTTTCCAGTGAAACAGTTCTCTGCATGAGGTGGCCAAAGGACTGGAACTTCAGCTTCAGCATCAGTCCTTCCAATAAATATTCAGGACTGATTTCCTTTAGGATGGACTGGTTTGATCTCCTTGCACCCAAGGGACTTTCAAGACTGTTCTCCAACACCACAGTTCAAAAGCATCAATTCTGCAAGGCTCAGCTTTCTTTATGGTCCAACTCTCACATCCATAAATGGCCATGTCCAATTTACCTTGATCCAAGGACCTAACATCCCAGGTTCCTATGCAATATTGTTCTTTATAGCATCAGACTTCACTTTTACCACAAGACACATCCACAACTAAGCATTGCTTCCACTTTGACCCAGCCTGTTCATTTTTCTATAGCTATCTCTCCACTCTTCCTTAGTAGCATATTGGACCTGTGGATCTGGGAGGCTCATCTTCTGGTGTCATATCTTTTTGCCTTTTCATACTGTCCATGGGGTTCTCGAGGCAAGAATACTAAATCTCTGTCCTCAGAAGTTGTACTGCTCTACCTCTCAATGAATATTAAGTTTGTAGTCCTGGTAAAATTAAATCAATTGTTTTAACCTGGAGAAAAATAATTTCAACTGAACTTAGAGGTTTGCACATGCAGTAATAGAAATTTAGCAATAAATATGAATTAATTGTTTTTCTTTTTACATAACTCAATTCATATAAATAGAATTTGAAGATAATATCGCTGTAAGAATATTTCCAGTTGGATAATATACTGAGCACTTGATCAGAATGTAAATATAGGTAGTTTGAATCCCATATTTTTTTCACAAAGCATAGTTACTTGTTTACTCAATTCACAGGTACCGCGTGGCAAAATTCCTCTGAAATGCAACACTTTTATAGTCATCTGAAATGTCGCCACATGAATTCAATAAAGTCATAGAAGAACTCTGCATCGCCATTGTTTTGGGTGTGTTAGTTGAGTAGGGTTGTTCTGGGGGAAGCATGGCTTAATCTCAGGAAATGAAATTGATAAAGCACAAGCCCACTGCCTCCGTCTTCACTTCTCCTGCATTGTAGAGTCTTTTTATGTCTATAATCTGTAGCTAGTGGATAAAATTTCCTAGATAATAAGTTAAATTACCATCAAGGGAAATAATTATCTTTCTAAATATAAAATGACAGATTTTCCAGTGGTGCAATTTTTAAGGGTTATACAAGTCTTCGATCTTCCCAAATACCCTTGACATGTAAATTAACAGGCTCATAAATTTAGAGTTGGAGGAAGCAGAAAGTTACTTTGCACAAATACCACTCACAGTGGCAATGACCACGATTCTGTCCTAGGGCATCTATCCAATCTTGATATTTGCTATTGCTGAGTCCTGAAATGTTGGCATGATATTTCATTCTGGCAACCATTAAAGCCAGAAAGCTGTATCATGGTTTAGAGAGCAAAATGTATTACATGTAGGATAAATGTACAAAGATAATATCTAAATGCAAGACTAGAAAAGCAGCATCAGATTTCTAGAACCAAATAACTTATTTATAAGTTTTAAAGGAACAAATACTTTCTTTTTGTAAACATGCTGCCAAACATTTCATTAAATCAGAAATTTTCTTTAGACATGCAGGCTTTCTTGAATGTACGTGTGTAAACACATCACCTGTTGTCTCGTTTTCAGTTAATGATAAGAATCAAAGAGAGAGAATCTATCCTTTGAAAATATCAGATTTTGAGGCATAGTAGATTGAACATCTAGCTTCAGCTCAGCAATCAGATATAATTGCTGGCTCTTTGGCTTACCAAATATGAATTGCAGAAAGAATATGTGGCTTGAATACAGGTATCAGTGACAGGATTGTGAAATTTCCTAGGACTCTGCTCACATAGCAAAAAGATATTGTAATACTCGCTTTATGTGACATGTCATGTAATATTCAATATCTTAGGAAATACTGTAATTGAAAGTTGTTTGTAAACTTTCTATCCAGATGCAGTTGATTATTTTTGTGATACTTTCTATCAAAAAGATATCATCATATCTCTTTGCATGTGTGCATGCTGCATCACTTCAGTTGTGTTCAACTCTTTGTGACTCCATGAACTGTAGTCCACCAGGGTCCTCTGTCCATGGGATTCTCCAGGCAAGAATAATGGAGCGGGTTGTCATTTCCTCCTCCAAAAAGCAATCATATGTCTTTACAAAGGCTTTATTAAACTATCTCATGATTTAAAGTGGAGTGTATTTACTATTATTGTTTGCCTCTATCCTAATGGTATTAGCTTAATATTGCTTTTCAGGGCTGCTGTAATAGAATACCGCAAGCTAATGATAAAACAGAAATGTATTGTCTCACAGTTCTTGAGGCTAGAAGTCTTCAGTCAAGGTGGCAATAGAGCCATACACCATCTGAAGCCTGAGGGTGAGACTCCTTCCTCACCTCATCTTGCTTCTGAGATTCTCTAGCATTCTTGGTTCTTCTTGGTTTGTAGACACATTACCCAGACCCTACCTCCCTTGACACATGACCATCTTCTCTTGTGTGTCTCTGTCTTTACATGATGTCTTTCTCTTCTTTTAAGGGCACCACTCACATTGGATTAGGGCTTATTCTACTGACCTCAGAGTTCCAAAGTGGCTCAGTAGTAAAGATTTTGCCTGCAATTCAGGGGACACAGGAGATGCGGGTTCGATCCCTAGGTCAGGAAGATCCCCTGGAGTAGGAACTGGCAACCCACTCCAGTAATCTTGCCTGAAAAATTCCATGGACAGAGAGGCCTGGCAGGCCATAGTCCACGGGGTTGCAAAGAGCAGGATACAACTGAGCACACGTGTGCATGCACTAATGACCTCATCTCATTTTGATCATATCTGCAAAGATCCTATGTTTATTTATTTATATACTGGTTTATTTTGACCAAACTGTGCAGCGTGTAGGATCTTAGTTCTCTGATCAGGGATCAAACCCTTGCTCCCTGCACTGAGAGCATGAAGCTTTAAACACTCGACTGCCAGAAGAAGTCTTCCTACTTTTAAACAAGTTCACAGTCACAATTTTGGGCATTCAGATCAGATCAGTCGCTCAGTCGTGTCTGACTCTTTGCGACCCATGAATTGCAGCACGCCAGGCCTCCCTGTCCATCACCAACTCCTGGAGTTCACTCAAACTCTCGTCCATCAAGTTGGTGATGCCATTAAGACTTCAATATACTATTCTTTCCGGTGGATATCATTCAATGTTTTTAACATTAGTGAATTCAAAAGAGGTAAGCATATGCATATAGGGTACTACATATATAGTGTAGAAGTTTACAGGGTTTTTTCAGTATTCTATACATACAGAAGACAACACATATCCTTTGATGCACAAAATATAAAATAGCTGCATATAACAATAAATTTAAACAAGTATTATAGGATAAAAATATATATTAATGAAAATTCATTAATGAATGCACTATATAAAATACTGTATATTAATGAACTTTTTTCTGTTATAAAGCAAATAATAGAATGGGTTAAGCAAGTAAGAGATCAGGTAGAACTTGACATTAGATTTGTACTAATTTGACTAAGAAAGACTACACATCATGAAACAGGAAAAGTTAAGAGAATAAAATAATCAGAGTGCTTCAGGGAAAATCAAGGTGCTGACTCACAGGAAGTTATTTAAAAATAAACATTGGAAATACATTCAGGTAAGTTAGAGTCAAGCCAATAAAATGGGGTAAAATTTTGAACTTGATTTCAGAAGCACTTGGAGTCATTATAGAAACTTCTAGAGGACTATAGCGTGAAACAAAATTTCAGGGACAGAACATGAAATAAATCCAACAATCTACTAGTCTTAGGAGATTTAGACGTTGCTTTAATGAAAAGAACTATTAGGTTTTGGGCCTAGGGCAACTGTGAAAAAAATTACTGAAATATCAATATAGCCATGAGCCCATATAGTGTAGACACCTCTAGTTTATTAATTAATGAATGTATTTGCACTTTTTGATCTGAAGCTGTATATAATCTTATACACTCAAATATTTCCATTGTCTTCAATTAGATCATTCTTGTTGTAGTTCAGCAACCACTTTTGTTGTTGTTGCTCTGGCATAAAACCAGTTAAACTCTTTTGATTTTTTTCTGATGTTTTTATGGCAAAGACTAGGGACATTTTGCCCAAATGCAGTAATCTCTACTTTTCCTTTAACAATTATTAGTCTCCTATTTTCAGGTCTTTTTGACATTTTGCTAAGATAAATTTTAATATTACTGTTATTACTTTTATAGTTTAAATTTTTTTCATTAGCTCTCAATTTTCTAGTTTAATATACACACAGTCATTCATCAGTAGCCTTAGTGGGGATTCCAGGGCCTCCTGCAGATACTACAATCTGAGGATGCTCAAGGAACTTGTATAAAATGGTGCAGTATTTGCATATAATATATACAAATCATTTGCATGATATACTGTAAATATTATGCTTTATGTGTGCATGCTCAGTTGCGTTTGACTCTTTGTGACTCCATGAACTATATCCTGCCAGGCTTTATGTGTGAAATTTTCCAGGCAAGATACTGGAATGGTTTGTCATTTTCTCCTCCAAGGGATCATCCCAACTCAGGGATCGATTCTGCATCTCTTGCAAATCATGCATTGGCAGGCAGATTCTTTACCACTGTACCACCTGGCAAGCCCTAAATACTTTATACTTTAAATTATCTCTAGGTTACTTAAAATAGTTAATAAAATATAAATATTATGTAAATAGTTATAAACACAGTATAATTGCCATATAAATTGTTACTGGCATGTGGCAAATTTGCTTTGCTTCTTAAAAATTCTGGGATTTTATTTTTAATATTTTTGATCTGTGGTTGGTTGGATTTGCAGACACAGAACCCACCACATAGAGGGTTAACTATATTACATACAGCTATTTGTTTTCTTTTTTTAAACTTACAATATTGTATTGGTTTTGCCATATATCAAAATGAATCTGCCACAGGTATACATGTGTTCCCCATCCTGAACCCTCCTCCATCCTCCCTCCCCATACCATCCCTCTGGGTCATCCCAGAATGGCATTGAAACATGTATAATATCATATATGAAACGAGTTGCCAGTCCAGGTTCGATGTATGATACATACAGTTATTGAATCCATTTGATTCCTGGGTCAACTCTAACATACATGCTTATGTTAGTAAATGAAAGCAAATTTGATAAATAGATGTTGATGAATGATCTAGAAGTGCATCTTCACAATATATTTTAGGGATGAAATATACATAAAATCTTTAAAAATTGCTGTTGACTCCAAAATCAACGACAGTCTGTCTAAATCAGTTTGCATAAATAAAAGTAAGAAGCTGAGGATAAATAATCAGAACTCAGGATAAATTTCAACTATGATTCCTTTTGCATTTTGACATATTGAAATATGTCCCTATTACTTCCCTTCTTTCCATTAGTAATGTATCTTTCTAAATGTAGCTTCTTAAATGATTATCCATAACATTTTAAACTAGTTTCTTTTTGAACTTCCCGTCTTTCCCAACAAATACTGCCAGTGCTTGCCTATGGAGACCTTCCTCTCCTGCCATCAGAGAAATCAATAATTGCAGAATTATCAACAGTAATTTAAAAAGATGCCAAAAGAACAACAGGTACCAATAGTCTTGCCCCAACATACCTAGTAGCATCTTTTCCACACTTCTCCTGTATATGGAGCTCAAACTAAAATCAAGTTGAAATATTTATTCTTCTCAGTGCATGCCAACTTTAGTTCAGTTGAATTAATACTTTCATTTACAATGTTCTCGATTTCTGGAATGCCCCTCTGATATTCACCAGTGCTCTGTCCTTCCCCAGATCCCTTGACTTCAGAAGGACCAGCTCTGGCCTTAAGCCAGGGCAGAGAGGATGAGAGGTCCATGAAGCTCGGGAGATGTGTTCAGTAGGGTTCGATACCACACATCTAGACCATATAGATGCTAACAGGACAACAGAAAGGATAGACTCTCAAGGTCAGTTGAATTTGCTGAAGAGAAGATTAGTGAACTCTTGGTTTAAACAGAAATTCTAATTACACAGTACAAGATGAAATTACTAAATAACAAATACCCTTACAACATCCACATGAACTTTAATCCTTACAATATCTCTGGGGTATAGGTTTGATGATGATACTCATTGTATGTAAGAAAATGGAAACACAAAATTTTATAAAACTTTCCTAAGCTACACATGGATTTTCATCCAGGAAGTATGACTCCCTAGTAAAAAACTCCTAAGTAATGGGATCACTAGAAATAAAACTTAGCAAACTAGAAACATAGATCTCTGTGTCCTCATTTGGCAGCAGTATAAAGTAGCAGGACAAATGTATGGAAAATAAACAAGTTCATAAAAAAGGAAAGAGTACAAAATATTACACTTTCTAAAACTGAGATTTAACCTACATATTTTGGTTTCCAAGAATTATGGAGAATTTTTTTTTTTTTCAACAACGTGCCTGCCAACTAAATAATTAGGAGAATGATTCGAGAAACAAATGATTTGAATTCCACGTTTATTCCTTGAATGGAGGAACTTGAAAGTAACTAGAATTTACAATTTTCTGACACCTCTTTCAGTCCTTTGATTTCCTTACAGCCATTTATTACTGTGTTTAATTTTTTTAATATCACAACTAGATGTACTATACAAATTAAGTGAAATATCACATAAAGCTTCCCACATTTGCCAAAATAGCACTTATATTAATAGTATTTCCCCGAGAATTATTCTGCCTGCCTAAGTCGTTGCTGTTTGTTGTTTTAGTTGCTAAGTCATGTCTGACTCTTTTGTGACTCCATGGACTGTAGCCCTCCAGGTTCCTCCTTTGATGGCCATTGAATGAAAGCTATATATTACATAATGTAAGAAATCTTTCTTGTGATTTCTGGATGAGAAAATTATGGAGTTAACCAAACTTGGAAAATCCCATGGACGGAGGAGCCTGTTAGGCTGCAATCCATGGGGTCGCTAAGAGTCAGACACGACTAAGCGACTTCACTTTCACTTTTCACTTTCATGCATTGGAGAAGGAAATGGCAGCCCACTCCAGTGTTTTTGCCTGGAGAATCCCAGGGACAAGGGAGCCTGGTGGGTTGCCATCTATGGGGTTGCACAGAGTTGGACATGACTGAAGTGACTTAGCATAGCATAGCATAACCAAACTTTTGTTTGAAAGATAAATTTTTTTTTACAGAGAAGGATTTTCTTCTCCTTTATATTAAGCTTTTATAAAACAGTGCACCTTTTCTGTATCTGCTCCTTTTTTTTTATTTTTGAAATTGCAGAATCTCCACTGTCACAGAAGAAAAATTGAGGTATCTTTTAACCAAGCCCTTCTGACTTTCAGATTCTCTAAAATCTAGTTCTGATTGTGAATATATAAAATTACTTTGGCAGATAGTTGCCTCACTCTTATTTTAAGAAATATAGGTCAAGTATTTAATCATCAAACAACCACAGGTATTTAAGAGGCTCATATTTTTCAAGATAATAGAAAAGCCTAGGGTTATTTTGTAATGGAGCAGGTTATATTACTCCTAGTGCAAGGAACTGTGAGTGCTATTTTGAATTCCTGATGGGAGGGGACCCTTATATCTGAATAGTTATATTATTTTTATATTTTGGGGTTTCAACTCAAATTTACAACCTAAATGTATTGTTAATAGTTATATAAGTTTGTTCTACTAAGCTCAGATTTTAGTTAGGCTGAATTCTGGATTCCTTTTTCCCTTTTTATTTCAAGATTTTATTTATTACAAAATCAATATGTGCTGGCTAAGCCATCATTAATATTGATTTGCTATTTTCTGCTACATATATTCTATTCACATGTCGTTTGGTTAAAACTTTGCTGACATAATGAAATGCATTATTTTTAATTAAAAAACAAAAAGTGTTTCTCTTTTTATTGGTTTGAAGAATGCTTCAAATTATGATATAAAAGCTTGCCAAAAATTTCCCATTGTCATTTTATTTTTTCTAATTTGCAAGAGTTTGTTTCAAAATTATTTTAAAGCATTGACTGAGAAACTCACAAATGTTTTTGAATATTCTGTTGTGTCACAAACATTCACTCTAATTTGCAACCCATGGATTGTAGCTCCCAGGCTTTTCTGTCCATGGGATTCTCCAGGCAAGAATACTGGAGTGGGTAGCTATTTCCTTCTCCAGGGGATCTTACTGACCCAGGGATCGAACCCTGGTCTTCTGTATTGCAGGCAGATTCTTTACCATCTAAGCTACAAGTGAAGCCCAATATATAAACATACATGCATCTATGTCCTTGCTCTGACTGTGTTCCCTCCTTCTCTCCTCCTTGCTCCCTGCCTTCAGCCCCACAATGTCCTTAATAGTCAATTAACATGGAAAGTAAAGAATACTCCAGTATTCTTGCCTGGGAAATCCCATGGACAGTAAAGGCTTTGGGAACTTCCCTTATGGTCCAGTGGCTAAGACTCTGGTCCTGATACAGAGGGCTCAGGTTCCATCCCTGGTCAGGAACTGGAGCCCACATGCAGCAACTGAAATTTCACAGGCGGCAAGACTGGGATTGGCACAGCCTAAAGAAATAAATATTTAAAAAAGAAAATTAAAGCCTTTGTAAGAAGTCCTCTGTATGCTCAGAAGAAATCATTTTCTGGTATTAGGGTGATGGTGGCCTCATAGAATGAGTTTGGAAGTTTACCTTCCTCTGCAATTTTCTGGAAGAGTTTGAGCAGGATAGGTGTTAGCTCTTCTCTAAATTTTTCGTAGAATTCAGCTGTGAAGCCGTCTGGACCTGGGCTTTTGTTTGCTGGAAGATTTTTGATTACAGTTTCAATTTCCGTGCTTGTGATGGGTCTGTTAAGGTTTTCTATTTCTTCCTGGTCGAGTTTTGGAAAGTTGTACTTTTCTAAGAATTTGTCCATTTCTTCCTCGTTGTCCATTTTATTGGCATATAATTGTTGATAACAGTCTCTTATGATCCTTTGTATTTCTGTGTTGTCTGTTGTGATCTCTCCATTATCGTTTCTAATTTTATTGATTTGATTTTTCTCCCTTTGTTTCTTGATGAGTCTGGCTAATGGTTTATCAATTTTATTTATCCTTTCAAAGAACCAGTTTTTGGTTTTGTTGATTTTTGCTATGGTCTCTTGTTTCTTTTGCATTTATTTCTGCTCTAATTTTTAAGATTTCTTTCCTTCTACTAACCCTGGGGTTCTTCATTTCTTCCTTTTCTAGTTGCTTTAGGTGTAGAGTTAGGTTATTTATTTGACTTTTTTCTTGTTTCTTGAGGTGTGCCTGTATTGCTATGAACTTTCCCCTTAGGACTGCTTTTACTGTGTCCCACAGGTTTTGGGTTGTTGTGTTTTCATTTTCATTCGTTTCTATGCAAATTTTGATTTCTTTTTTGATTTCTTCTGTGATTTGTTGGTTATTCAGCAGCGTGTTGTTCATCCTCCATATGTTGGAATTTTTAATAGTTTTTCTCCTGTAATTGAGATCTAATCTTACTGCATTGTGGTCAGAAAAGATGCTTGGAATGATTTCTATTTTTTTGAATTTACCAAGGCTAGCTTTATGGCCCAGGATGTGATCTATCCTGGAGAAGGTTCCATGTGCGCTTGAGAAAAAGGTGAAGTTCATTGTTTTGGGATGAAATGTCCTATAGATATCAATTAGGTCTAACTGGTCTATTGTATCGTTTAAAGTTTGTGTTTCCTTGTTAATTTTCTGTTTAGTTGATCTATCCATAGGTGTGAGTGGGGTATTAAAGTCTCCCACTATTATTGTGTTATTGTTAATTTCTCCTTTCATACTTGTTAGCATTTGTCTTACATACTGCGGTGCTCCTGTGTTGGGTGCATATATATTTATAATTGTTATATCTTCTTCTTGGATTGATCCTTTGATCATTATGTAGTGACCTTCTTTGTCTCTTTTCACAGCCTTTGTTTTAAAGTCTATTTTATCTGATATGAGTATTGCTACTCCTGCTTTCTTTTGGTGCAAAAAAAAAGAAAACTACAGGCCAATATCACTGATGAACATAGATGCAAAAATCCTAAACAAAATTCTAGCAATCAGAATCCAACAACACATTAAAAAGATCATACACCATGACCAAGTGGGCTTTATCCCAGGGATGCAAGGATTCTTCAATATCCGCAAATCAATCAATGCAATACACCACATTAACAAATTGAAAAACAAAAACCATATGATTATCTCAATAGATGCAGAGAAAGCCTTTGACAAAATTCAACACCCATTTATGATAAAAACTCTCCAGAAAGCAGGAATAGAAGGAACATACCTCAACATAATAAAAGCTATATATGACAAACCCACAGCAAACATTATCCTCAATGGTGAAAAATTGAAAGCATTTCCTCTAAAGTCAGGAACAAGACAAGGGTGCCCACTTTCACCATTACTATTCAACATAGTTTTGGAAGTTTTGGCCACAGCAATCAGAGCAGAAAAAGAAATAAAAGGAATCCAAATTGGAAAAGAAGAAGTAAAACTCTCACTATTTGCAGATGACATGATCCTCTACATAGAAAACCCTAAAGACTCTACCAGAAAATTACTAGAACTAATCAATGATTATAGTAAAGTTGCAGGATATAAAATCAACACACAGAAATCCCTTGCATTCCTATACACTAATAATGAGAAAACAGAAAGAGAAATTAAGGAAACAATTCCATTCACCATTGCAACGAAAAGAATAAAATACTTAGGAATATATCTACCTAAAGAAACTAAAGACCTATATATAGAAAACTATAAAGCACTGGTGAAAGAAATCAAAGAGGACACTAATAGATGGACAAATATACCATGTTCATGGATTGGAAGAATCAATATAGTGAAAATGAGTATACTACCCAAAGCAATTTATAGATTCAATGCAATCCCTATCAAGCTACCAACAGTATTCTTCACAGAGCTAGAACAAATAATTTCACAATTTGTATGGAAATACAAAAAACCTCGAATAGCCAAAGCGATCTTGAGAAAGAAAATGGAACTGGAGGAATCAACCTACCTGACTTCAGGCTCTACTACAAAGCCACAGTTATCAAGACAGTATGGTACTGGCACAAAGACAGAAATATAGATCAATGGAACAAAATAGAAAGCCCAGAGATAAATCCACGCACATATGGACACCTTATCTTTGACAAAGGAGGCAAGAATATACAATGGATTAAAGACAATCTCTTTAATAAGTGGTGCTGGGAAATCTGGTCAACCACTTGTAAAAGAATGAAACTAGAACACTTTTTAACATCATATACAAAAATAAACTCAAAATGGATTAAAGATCTCAACGTAAGACCAGAAACTATAAAACTCCTAGAGAGAACATAGGCAAAACAGTCTCTGACATACATCACAGCAGGATCCTCTATGACCCACCTCCCAGAATATTGGAAATAAAAGCAAAAATAAACAAATGGGACCTAATTAAACTTAAAAGCGTCTGCACATCAAAGGAAACTATTAGCAAGGTGAAAAGACAGCCTTCAGAATGGGAGAAAATAATAGCAAATGAAGCAACCGACAAACAACTAATCTCAAAAATATACAAGCAACTCCTACAGCTCAACTCTAGAAAAATAAATGACCCAATCAAAAAATGGGCCAAAGATCTAAATAGACATTTCTCCAAAGAAGACATACAGATGGCTAACAAACACATGAAAAGATGCTCAACATCACTCATTATCAGAGAAATGCAAATCAAAACCACTATGAGATACCATTTCACACCAGTCAGAATGGCTGCGATCCAAAAGTCTACAAATAATAAATGCTGGAGAGGGTGTGGAGAAAAGGGAACCCTCTTACACTGTTGGTGGGAATGCAAACTAGTACAGCCACTATGGAGAACAGTGTGGAGATTCCTTAAAAAACTGGAAATAGAACTGCCTTATGATCCAGCAATCCCACTGCTGGGCATACACACTGAGGAAACCAGAAGGGAAAGAGACACGTGTACCCCAATGTTCATCGCAGCACTGTTTATAATAGCCAGGACATGGAAGCAACCTAGATGTCCATCAGCAGACGAATGGATAAGAAAGCAGTGGTACATATACACAATGGAGTATTACTCAGCCATTAAAAAGAATACATTTGAATCAGTTCTAATCAGGTGGATGAAACTGGAGCCTATTATACGGAGTGAAGTAAGCCAGAAGGAAAAACACCAATACAGTATACTAACTCATATATATGGAATTTAGAAAGATGGTAACGATAACCCTGTATACGAGACAGCAAAAGAGACACTGATGTATAGAACAGGCTTATGGACTCTGTGGGAGAGGAAGAGGGTGGGAAGATTTGGGAGAATGGCATTGAAACATGTGAAATGTCATGTATGAAACGAGATGCCAGTCCAGGTTCAATGCACAATGCTGGATGCTTGGGGCTGGTGCACTGGGATGACCCAGAGGGATGGTATGGGGAGGGAGGAGGGAGGAGGGTTAAGATAAAAAATAATAAAAAAAAGAAAAAAAAAAAGGAAAAATAAAATGAAAAAAAAAAAAAGAAATCATTTTCTGTTGCAGTAGCACAATATTTTCTATTTTCTCATCTCCTTCAGGTCCTTGTTCAAATGTCATCTCATTGGTGAAATATTCCCTGTAAGTACTATTATAACATGTAGCCTTCCACGGTGGCTCAGTCAGTAAAAGAATCCACCTGCAATGCAGGATACTGCCTGTAATGCTGGAGACATGGGTTTGATTCCTGGATTAGGAAGATCCCCTCCCTGGAGAAGGAAATGGCAACCCACTCCAGTATTCTTGCCTGGGAAATCCCATGGACAGAGGAGCCTGGTGGGCTACAGTTATTGGGGTCACAAGAGTCAGACACAACTTAGTGACTAAACCACCACCATCACCACCACTATGATAGTACATACCCTATAATTCACTGTCTACCGCCTTACTTTATGTACGTTTTCCTTTACAACTTTTCTCACCTCATCTGACATACGGTTATCCACAACTATAAAGCAGTCTCCACTAAAGAAAAACACTGACTTTGTTCTGTTCCGCGTTGTATTCCCACATCTAGGAAAAATGTCTGGAACATGGTAGACAATAAATATTTGATAACTAAATAGATATATATGTTATCAACCTATGTCGATCACAGAAGATTTCTGTGTCAGGAAAATAGTAAGTAAAAGAGATGATTTAGATACTATCAGCAATAGCTTGTTAATATCACCACTGTGACCACCACCACTACCATACTCTACCCAAAGACACACACAGACACACATTGTGTGCTGAGCTGTAGAAACTCATAGTTTCACTGTAGTACCTAAGAGTGGAGTACACAAGATGTTTGGTAGGGCTTGGCATGGGTTTTCCATAAAGAGTGATGAGCAGATAGAAACTTGGGGTTAAGTGCTTACTCCTCTCATGGAGACTTACAGAAGCAGTAGGGTTTCATTGGGGTTGCCTATGATGTCAAGGGCAGAGAAGCAATGGTACAGGACAACAAGCATATGGTGAATAAAGAAGGAGTGAAGTTTCTATGAGCAAAATGGATGCCTCCTGAAGATGGCATGGCCTGAGCCACCCTGAAAGGTATTTGCTCACTAGGGCAAGAGTGTTTGTGAAATGGAAATTAGGTGTGAAATGGAAAGTTTTACATTAGAGTGGAGGGGACTTGGACAGATCTGAAAGTAAGTTGCCATTACCATAGAGAAATATTCTAACTGTAAATAAATGGAAGACCATGGGATCTCTCCATGGTCCTACCGAGGGAAGGTCAGTGATATGACAGGACACATTTGTGAGGAAGTGATAGGAGAAAAAAAATAAAGGCATTGAGATCTTCTGGATTTGAACAAGTGCAATAAATTCTTGTTTATGCATGTTGCATATCTTAAATCAAATATCATTTGAGTCTGAAATTTCTTTTAAAAAAGGCAAGGCAGCAAATGTCAAGGAAAAGTGCAAGAGCCACTTACACATATACACAAACACACTGGCCTTTGGAAAGCAACAATCTGATACTTGAAAGAATATCTTTAGACTTATTCAAACCATTAAAAGAACTATTTTTTTCTTTTTATTATTATTATTATTTTTTTTTACTTTACAATATTGTATTTGTTTTTCCATACATCAACATGCATCCACCACGGGTGTACACGTGTTCCCCATCCTGAACCCCCGTCCCACCTCCCTCCCCATACCATCCCTCTGGGTCATCCCAATGGCATTAAAACATGTATAATATCATATAGGAAATGAATCGCCAATCCAGGTTTGATGCAGGATAAAAGAACTATTTTACGTGAAAGTGTGTAAAGCAGCAATTGGAATTATCTGTCACTGTCATGAATAAGAATCAAATTATATTTTACAATCAAAGCTTCAGCTGCATAGTAATCTTGACTGATTATTATAATTAAAAGTAAATGAACAATATGTTAATTTCACAAATACAGTGTTTGTTAAAATGAATCACTTTTATATTGATGTGACTGATGTCATAGATACATTGCAACTAGAACATTTCTTCCTTGGTATGTTTGATGGAAGACTTTTCAACAGTGAAGCAATTATTTTAAGTAAAATTCTGTTTAAAAGCAGAAAAAAATAGAGCTCTAAAATAGATCTTCTACTATAACTTCTTTCAAAACATTAGATTTTTTCTTATTATTTAAATTATACTCTTAGAAAACTAAGAAATAAATATCAGACATATAACTATTTATAGCTCCTTAAATAACTATAACAAATCATAAGTTGTTATAAGTGGGAGAATTATTTACTACCATAATCTAAAAATATATTAAGCTACTGAATATATATAAATTATTATGGTGGTGTCAGTAGAGGAGATATATTTTATATGAGTTTTATTGAACTATAGTTACAGAGTTGGTTAAACTTTTTTTAAACTGTATTAAGAATACATGTTGAGATGTATTCAGTAAGTTTAATTAATAGACACTTACATCCTTACCTATATTTAATTTTTTCACCTATTTTATAATTTTTTTAGTAGATTCTACTCCTACAGATGGTAATGAAACACTAGAAACATTACATAATTTATACTAAGTTAGATGCTAGTCCTAAGGCAGTTGTTTCAATAAGAAATCAACATAGTATATCTCTGTATTTTTTATTTTTTAAACTACTCATTTAATTTTCATATTTAATGCACAGAAAGTTAAATTTGCCAAGTATATATGCATGTTTAATATTTATTTTTGATACTAAATTAATTTAAAAATTGTATCTCTAAAACATCTAATATGTAAAGGTACTGTCACATATGCTTTGGATAATACAAAATTATTGATTCATTCTGAAATGATTCCTCAATAAACTTATAATGTTAGTGGAGAGACAAGTTATCCATGTACCAAATTTAAAAATACAATATAAATAATGCAAATATTTGAAGTTCCAAAAGTAAGGTAATTAGTGAATGATATTCTCTTTGCGAATACACTTTATGAAGAAATAGTACAAATACTTCCAGTATAGTAAAACAATGTTTTGTTTTGTTTTTTCAATTTGATACCTCCTTGGAAGATGTACCTTCTTGAAATGCCTCTCCTTCCTGGAAGTGCTTCTGGTTCCCATTATTTACTAACTTGTTAAATTGCTTATGGGCTTCCCTGGTGACTCCAATGGTAAAAAAAAGAAAATTTGTCTGCAATGTGGGAGACAGGGGTTCGATCCCTGGATTAGGCAGATCCCCTGGAGAGGGGAACAACTACCCACTCCAATATTCTTGCTTGGAGAATCTCATGGACAGAGGAATCTGGCAGGCTACCAGCCCACAGGGTTATATTGTCTCTCTTCTGAATATTCAAACTTCCTCATCACTAGCAATTTGATGGTTTCTCTGGAGCATGAGACTCTCCATGTCAAAAATAAACACATAAAATAAATATTTTCTTCCTTTTGCACCATCTCTAGCCACCACCATCTATCTCATCTTATCACCTCAAAGAGTATTTTACTTTTATATATGTAACGCCACGTTTACTGTCTAACTACTCTGACTCCTGCCCTCAGAACCCACTGAAACTGTTCCATATAAATTTACTACCTACTTTGTCAGCCTGGCACTTTAACACTTACTTGATGTCTCTATCTTCTCTCCCATCCTGATCACTCTCTTTAATTTTCTCTGATGCACCCACTCTCAGTCATTCTCCTGATTTTAACTGCACTATATCCATCACACTTCTCCATACACACATAAACACAGTTTCTTCACTAATCACTAAGAGCATGAAACTATTCTATTTAACTCACCAGCTAAACATAAGCCATTGGCAAGGTCTTGCCCACTCCAATACATCCCAGGCAACTGTTCTCGTACTCATTTATTTTCTAATTTCTAATCTCTTGACCCAATTCCTTTCTCCATACATACCAGATCCTCCCATTTTCACCTTTTTCATCCAATTCAAATCTCATAACTGGTGAGATCCAAGCCCACTTTTAGCAATATAATCAACATATATGTCCTTCCTCTCCCTTTCCTGACCCTCAATGTTGCAATATTCTATATACATGTCTTCTACATCTAAGCCTATAGAAAGATATTAATAATTTATAGTTATAGATAATTTATAAAAACCACCCAGACTCATAGAGGATCCGTTTGCAGTTATGTTTTCTCATAACACCTTGGATCTCAAAACTGTGCTGAAATCATCTCTTCCCCTAGAAAGCTTTCCGACCAATACTCTCAGGATATATGTCAGCATTCTTTTACTTTCCACAATGTCTTAATCCACCTTGTGCTCATACATGACCAGCATGTGACTAAGCTCTTATCTCATTAAGACAATAAAAGTCATGGTACAAAAATCAATCCTCACTCTACTCATAAAAATTCATATCTATCTAATCTTTGTTTCCTCCACCCAATATTCTGTTTATAATTGGTTATTCTACTAGATTACAAGCCATTTTTAATCACATCTCAGAAATCTAAAAACTTTTTTTTTCTATAAGTTCAATTTCTACTCTACTAGCCAATGGCACCCCACTCCAGTACTCTTGCCTGGAAAATCCCAAGGACAGAGGAGCCTGGTAGGCTGCAGTCCATGGGGTTGCTAAGAGTCGGACACGACTGAGCGACTTCACTTTCACTTTTCACTTTCATGCATTGGAGAAGGAAATGGCAACCCACTCCAGTGTTCTTGCCTGGAGAATCCCAGGGACGGGGAGCCTGGTGGGCTGCCGTCTATGGGGTCACACAGAGTCGGACACGACTAAAGTGACTTAGCAGCAGCAGCAGCAGCAGCCTCTTCCTCTTAGTGTTTCAACATATTCAGATCTCTCTCGTCAAAAGTAGCAAAGCAAATACAGAATATTCTGATCCTATTTTCCTCTGCAATTTTTCTTTTCTTGGCCACAGACATCATTCTTTGCATTTCATCCCCAACTTATTCCTCAGCTCATTGTAAGCTAACTAAATTCCCTTACAGTTCAGTTGGCATTTCTTTTCTAAGACCATCAAACTGATTTCTTTATGGTAAAGGCAGTGTATATCAAGACATGCTGTGGCTTTCTGCAATGTTTGATGGTAGTGGCCTAATTTTCTTATTGGAACTATTCTGAATTTGGCTCAATATCAAAATGTGTGTTTTGTTTCATTTTCCTTCTACCTTTTGGTCACTTCTTGTTGACCTCTTAAATTAATCTTTTCATAAACCCTATCTCCTGTTATTATGATGTCATATCACCTCTCTCCTCAACCCAGACCATTTCTTTTGACTAGGAAATTTTTTTTTTTTTTTTCAGGTAGAAGAAAAGTAGCCAGTGGTGACTCACTAGTAACTCACTAGCTGTGTAGTTACAGTTTTTCATGTAAGACATATACTTACTTAAGGAAGCTTTGCTTTTGTACAGTCTCTAAGTTGTGCCCAACGCTTTACAACCCCATGAACAGCAGCATGCCAGGCTTCCCTGTCCTTCACTATCTCCTGCTCAATAGGTCAGTTCATTTTTATGTAAGTTTCTAAACTAGCCTGATAAATTGATAGTTGATCGATATTCTTTTTATTCGCAAATGTAGAGGTCTTTTTAATTATTATTATTTTTTTGTCATATGAGAATGTCAATGGAATGGGAGTATGGTAAAGAATAAACCTGGGACATATTAACAAGCTACTAAGACACTGACATTTTATTTATAAGCATATAAAATCAAATTGTTGATTAAAAAGTTAGACCAGAATTTAGAATCACATGTGGTTCTAAATCACGTTTGTCTTGTGGACCTCACATAAACATCATCTAGGCAATTTATTCTTCTCTTATTGAATATTCTCAATAACCATCAAACCCCAAAACCCTAACCAAAGATACATGCTGATTATGAATGGCACATTAAAAAGATCTGCTTCCCAAACTCTATATAAGACCAGGGGTTATTTCAGCTATAAAACAAGGCTTGGAAGTCACTAGTATTTGCTCTATTTAGTTACTTTTCAGTACCATTAAAAAAAGATCTGTATTTTGGTCAAATATTTTTTAAGTATGATTCTCTATCAAACACAATAATTATTTTTATATTTCTGTAACTCTTGTTTCTTATTAATAATACACAAAACTGACTTACTAAGTTACAATTACACCATTTTCATTTTTAATTCAGTAAAAGTTTTTGTTTTTTCTTATTTTCTTTCCAACTGTTTTCTCTTTGGACAAGCTTTTTCCTCTCTTAATTATGTATATTTTTGTATGGTTGTATTTCTGGGCAAGAGGCCCAGTTGGTATAAATTTTGTCTTTTCCTCACATAGTATCCCAGATTCTGTTTTGAGAGAAGCATTATAAATTAATAATATATGATTAGAGTGTTACTCTCATTATTTATTTTCTATAGAATTTAGCACATTAAGGTATATTATTTGTAGTACTCAGCCATGAAGAAGGCCACAGCTTGGTTAGTTTCCATGTGTTGCAGTTATTAGCATCTATTTTTTTCTTTTGTATATTAGTCATACCCCTAATATCTTTTAGGAATATGAAATAGAACTTGTAAGTTTTTTCTTTCCCCTAAATTTACCATGAATGATAGTTCTTAATGATCCAGGTTGCATAATGTTCTCTTCATTAGAAATAGTACTTTATATTTATTTATATTCTAATAATTATATGTGTATAATAGAAAGTTCTTTGTGGATCAGTGTGGGACACAGATATATCAAATTACACTGGAATCAGGGTACCTAAGACACAATTCTGCATCATTTACTAAGGTTTTGAAAGACTCACAGAAATGGAATTGATGACCCTAGGCTATAAGATATTGGTAACAAATTAAAATACCTTCTCAAAATCAAATATCCCCTATTCTTTTAACATTCAATTCAAAAGTGATTTGATATATATACTTCTGGGATGAGGAAAGCTGAAATTCCTAATATAGGAATTTATTATTGTCTAAACCATCTGGTTGGTAACAAAAATATACTAGGTTACTGAGACTTATGACCATCTATCTTATTAAACCCAGTAATGTACTTAGTTATTAGTTTTCCTAGGGACTTAGATCGCAAAAAATCTGCCTATAATGCAGGAGGCTCGGGTTCAAACCCAGGGTTGGGAAGATCCCCTAGAGAAGGAAATGGCAACTCACTTCAATATTCTTGCCTGGAGAATTCCAGGAACAGAAGACCTGAGGGAGTTACAAAGAGTAGGACATGGCTGAGGGACTAACACTAATGTATCTAGTTATTACTAGATCTTTCTTGATATGCTCACATGTCATATATATGCCTTCACTTCCTATATGTATGGATTATTAATATTATTTGTGAAATTATGTTTTAACTATGTTCTACTTGATTTTTCAGGTTTATTCAACTTAATAAAGTGAATTTGATCATTTCATATGGTCTGGGAATTAGTTGCCTTATTTTCTATTACACATAGTTTACCTGGAATCTAACAAAGCAAAGGCTATCAAAATTCACCTCATTTCTCTTAACAAGTAGAGGATAAAATAGTCAGTGTTAGCAGTCAAAAGCTTTCTTGAGACATTATCCTGATTAGACAAATGTGATAAAAGCATACTCAGAGAAGGAAAGAGAGGTGGAAAAAATATGGTTGTTAAAACACTGTCACTTATGTGAAATGATGATTCAATGTACAGAGCAAGAGATCTGTGTATCAACAAGTGATTTAGGTATATGCTCAGGTGGGATACTGGAATTGGTGGTCATGATCATGAATTCCGTTCATCTATGGTCACTGTAGTGATGTGTTGAAAACTCTTTTATGTATAAAATCTCACCTATACACAAAAATTTAAAACCATAATTATGTAGCAACTGATGAATTTTAAAATGGAAAAACATAAAAATATAAAAATTGAACTTTAGCTGGGTTGGTCACTCCTAGGGGTAACTGAGTGCTCAAACTTCAGTGATAATTGATAAAGGGCAAAAAAGTCCATTCATATTACTTTAGAAATCACTTGACAATCCCATCAGTTTACAAATTTTGATATAAGGCCTAGAGACATTAGGTAGTCTGCAAAGATTAAAATTCTGCATGATAGCAGAAAGAGTTGTTCTGATTTCCAGATAATGCTGATTGACAATAAATAAAAAATATTTAGCTTATTTGTTTATTTCAAGTTAAGACAATAAAATATTTTTCAATATCTCAATTTAATGTCTATAAATATATTACAAAAATTAAAATGGTAATCATAGCAGTGACTTTTTAAGCACCATCAATAGATTGCCTTATGACCCAGCAATCCCACTGCTGGGCATACACACTGAGGAAACCAGAATTGAAAGAGACATGTGTACCCCAGTGTTCATCGCAGCACTGTTTATAATAGCCAGGACATGGAAGCAACCTAGATGTCTGTCGGCAGATGAATGGATAAGAAAGCTGTGGTACATATGCACAATGGAGTATTACGAAGCCATTAAAAAGAATACATTTGAATCAGTTCAAATGAGGTGGATGAAACTGGAGCCTATTATACAGAGTGAAGTAACCCAGAAAGAAAAACACCAATACAGTATACTAACGAATATATATGGAATTTAGAAAGATGATAATGATAACCCTGTATGTGAGACAGCAAAAGAGACACAGATGTATAGAATAGTCTTTTGGACTCTGTGGGAGAGGGAGAGGGTGGGATAATTTGGGAGAATGGCATTGAAACATGTATAATATCATATATGAAACGAATCGCCAGTCCAGGTTTGATGCATGATACTGGATGCTTAGGGCTGGTGCACTGGGATGACCCAGAGGGATGGTACGGGGAAGGAGGAGGGAGGGGGGTTCAGGATGGGGAACACGTGTATACCTGTGGCCAATGTATGGCAAAACCAATACAATATTGTAAAGTAATTAACCTCCAATTAAAATAAATAAATTTATATTAAAATATGAATGGATGCTAGAATATAAAGGGAAAAATAAAAATATACTAGCTTTATAACAGTAAACATTTAAACTCTTCTTACAGTTTGTTTTGCCAAATATAAAAACAAAAACTTTTCTGTCCTTAAGACTCAATAGCCAAACAAACAAAACGATTCTAAAATGATTTAATTAAAATACATGAAAGAGTGTTTCATCTCTCATATATTTTTTTAATAATAAAGAAAGCTGTATTGGTGCCCTTTGCATGCATACTGGGACTTGGAGAAAAAGGCAATTTGAGGATTAAATTTGATGGTTTTTCTTACTGTCATAAATGATCTATATGTTTCATTATTTTATGAACTTAAATCCTCAGGCCATGGGTTCTTGAACAGAGTTTAAGTCAAACCTACATATTTGAAATAAATATAACTATGTTACAAGTGCACCTATGATACATTGAAAAATAAAGAAACAAAATCAGTATCTCATTAACTTTAAATTATAGTTATTTCGTTTTGTCAAGATACCATTAAAGTTACATTCTGTTAGTTTAGAATATGCACCCAAAATTATTTTGAGATTGTTTATGCTTTGAGTAATTTCAGCAGTTCTGGGCGCATTGCTATTTAACCATCACAAGTCCCTTTTTCTTTTTCCCTTTTGATATGTCATCTTGCTAAATAGGATATACTGTTGACCCTTGAAAATATAGGGGTTAGGGTGCTAACCCTCCACACAGTCAAAAATATGCTTATATTTTTATATCCCAGCTTTTTGAATGCACAATTTTACATCTGCAGATTCGATCACCTGCCTGTGGATTACTTAGTACTGCAGCGCTTCATTATGGGAAAAAAAAAATCTGCATGTTAGTATTGCTTAATCAAACTGGCAAAGAACATCTACAAAAGATGAACAATCATTATACTTAATGCAGAAAGAAAAATGTTTTCCTTTTACCCTAAGATAAGGAAACACACAGGGATATCCTCATCAATTCCTTCATTATTGTACAGGAGGTTCTTGTTAAGGAATTGAAGTGAGAAGAAGAAAAAAGGGCAAGCAAATTGGAAAGGAAGAAGTATAAGGTATTTCTTCATAGATAAAATATTCATCTATATAGGAAATCTGATTGAAACTATAAAAAGTGAATATACTTAGTTCAGTAAGATTGCAAGTTATAAAAGCAGATACAAAGAAAATCAGGTTGTCTGTATACTATCAACAAAGAATCAGAAAGTTAAATTAAAACATATTATCAGTTATGACAAGCAAAAATTTATGAAGCACTTAAGGTAAGCTAACAAAATATATAAAATATCTGCATAACAAAACTATGAAACAAAGACAAGGATAACTAAAGTGGACCAAAATAAAATGAAAGAAATATTCTGTTCATGGGTCAGAAGATGTGATACTATCAAGATGTTTATTCTCCACAAATTCATTTATAGAATTAACATCATTCCAACTGAAATCCAAGTAAAGTTTTTCATTGAAACTGACGAACTAAAATTAAAATCCACATAGAAATGAGAAAGAACAACTAGAACGGCCAATCAACAACAGCAACAGGGCCAAGAAATTAATAGAAAAAGGCTAATCCTGCAAGACGACTGAGCACACATGCACATAGCCCTGGCAACAATGATATTAGGGAAAAAAAATTGGGTCTACACCTTGTACCATATACCAAAATCAAAGTGGATCACAGACCTAAACAGAAGAAATACCCTAAACCATTTAGAATAAAACGTAAGGTAAAAAGTTTGTGATCTTGGATAACATAAAGATGTATGAGATGTGACATCAAAATTATATAATCTATATCCATACCTACCTATTTGTCAAATTATCTATATGAAATATATGATAAAAAAATAAAAAGACAAATGACAAAAAGATTAATTACTTGTAAATCATTTTTCTTGTAAATAATTTATACTCAGAATATGTATACAAATCTCAAACTCGATAAGTGAGTGAGTTAGTGAGTGAAGTCGCTCAGTCGTGTCCGACTCTTCGAGACCCCATGGACTGTAGCCTACCGGGCTCCTCCCTCCATGGGATTCTCCAGGCAAGAGTACTGGAGTGGGTTGCCATTTCCTTCTCCAGGGGATCTTTCTGACCCAGGGATCAAACCCAGGTCAAACTCGATAAGGGAACAGGTTAACAAAGTTGGGAAAACATTTAAACAAAAATTTCACCAAGAAAATATATGGAAGCAAATAAGCACCTGAAAATATGCTTAACAACATTAGTCCTAAGAGAAATCAAAAGTAAAACCACTAACTATTCTTTAACTTCTATTAAAGTAGCTAAAACCAAAAGATCAATCATACCAGGTGTAGACAAGGATGAACCTGAATTCTCAGATACTAATGGTGAGAATGTAACATTGTACAATCACTTTGCAAGACTAAATATATATTTACCATATAATGTAGCCTTTACAACCCTTTTCATTCACTCGAGAAAATAAAATATAATTCTATATAAAGACTCTGTATGATGTTCCTATCCACTTCATTTTCCTTAGCTAAAATCTGGAGACAAATCAAATACCTCTCAAAAGATGAATGGTAAAATAAAACCAGGGTATATCCATACATGGAATACTACTTGGCAATAAAAAAGATTAGACTGTTGGTAAATGCTTCTATATGGGTAAATGTAAAGATAAAGATTCTTAATGAAAGAAGTTAGACAAAAACAGAACATGTTATGTCATTCTGTTTACAAAAATTCTAAATTATACAAAGTAATCTATAATACAGTGCCAGATAAAGAGGTGGAAAGGCAAAGATGATTATAAAAAGGGGATTACCAAATGGACAGAGGAACTTTTCCAGATACTAGTAATGTCAACTGCCTTATGTTGATAATTTCACAGTATGCATTTATTTCTAATCATATCAAATTTTATAGTCTAAACAGATGTTGCTTTTAATGTCAATTATACCTCAACAATGTAGTTAAAATCATTTATAAGTAAGAATATGAAGATATTTAAAAATCTTCCAAATATATCTTCCCATCATCCTTGCTTATGTTTATTTTTTTGATGGTTTGATGTTTATTTTTTTATTAAATTTATTTATTTTAATTGGAGGTTAATTACTTTACTATTGTATTGGTATGTTTAAAGTCTCCTTAGGTCTGGGTCTTAATATCTGGATACAATGATGTACACATGTTATTAGTTGAACATGTGTTAAGGAAAAAATAGAAAATATGGACTTCTTGAAAGGAGAATTTACTGTGTTAATTAGTCTTAAATAAAGTGGAAATATATATATATTAGAGAAAACATTATTCAAATATTTTAAATATATATTTGAATATGAAAAGGGAAAATATACACTACCATGATCGCTAATAGCAAAGAAAAAAAAATTGTAGTATCCAAGTATGGCTTTGATTTGTTAGATTTTTAAGACAATGAAGTTAACAAGGCAGTTAGCTTAAAATGTAAAATTACTTAGTTGCCAATGAGAGAAATGTCTCAACATGATTTTGTATTCAAATTACGTGTAAGAATCAATTGAGTCTGTATATACGAAAATTCTTTACATGATGAAAATAGTAGACAAATTAATTTTCTGTATTACTTAGAAGAATGCTTCATGCATAGGTGTTTACAAATGGTTATTGACTAGATTTGATACGTTACTAACTTTATAAATGACTCTCAAGTTTTCTATACCGTTCTTCTATTTTAACCAATAGCTTGAACAGCTGCTAAATAGGTAGCAATCTTTGAATTTATTTTACAAGTTCAGAGGCAATTTACAATGTGGTAAGTTCTAAAGCAAAACACTAATAATAGTCTATAATTATACTGTTTTCTACTTGAATCCATTTAAACATCTGTAAACCTATGTTAAATCCATGCTGTCTTCTATTTCCGGAGGCTCTTCCCTGTGAGGGCTGAGGATATGGGATCTATTAAGGGCTCAGTTAACTACTTTGTGATTTCCAAATGCTTATTGCTATTTCATGCTGCTTGTTTACAATAGAAAGATCTATTACATACTACTTTAAGAATAGGAAACTATTTTGCAAAAGTTTAATGACATAGAAAAACACAAAGTTGAGAGAGAGAGGAATTATAGAAAGGTTTATACAGTTAATCAGTGAGATTAGGAATCATTATGGTTTTCTTCTTTTTACCTTTTATGTTTCTTCCTTTTATGTAAAATAAATAAATAAATAACAATCAAATTAGAAGACTTTCTGAATATTTTATTTATACTCCTTTTGAAAATCTGTAAACAAGCTTATTACATATGCACTCTACCTTTGGGTAATGAAAGAGAAGGTGTTTGTTGCTCAGTCATATCCAACTCTTTGCAACCCCATGGACTGTAGCCTGACTGGCTCCTCTGTGCATGGGATTCTCCAGGCAAAAATTCTGGAGTGAGTAGCCATTCCCTTCTCTAGAGTATCTTCCCAACCCAGGGATCAAACCCTGGTCTTCTACAGTACAGACTCTTTACCATTTGAGCCCCGAATGATAACAAAAAAACGTCAAATAGAGATATCTTTATTGAGATATTTATATGTGTCAGGGATTGCCTTATTAGCTACTCCTAACAACCTTTGTTGTTTTCTCATTTGTTTTTGTAGATGATAAACATTTAGGTGTAATTTTCTGTATCTTAATATCCCATAAGTGCCAGAACTGAGATTTGTCCCCAGGTCTCAGGTTTCTCTGAGCCCAGATTCCACATTTAAGCATATATCATTGCATTATGTCAGTCCTAAAAGTTGAGTTCCTGACCATGGTGTGAGTGTGTGATGTGTGTTTTTCTTGCTGGCTGAGAGAGAGTTTAGGAATAAAGACATACAGGTGCTTTGATGGCAAAAATGAGATACTATCTCCATAAAAATAACAACTCCTAACTCCTCAGTGACATATTTACATATTTTTAAAATATACAAATCATGCTTATTTAGAGGCACTGTTTAAACTCTCAATAAATAATTGTCATCTAAATCTGATATCTGAAAGATTAGTTAAGAAGATTGAGGAAGTTGAGGAAATGAAAGTTACAGATTTAGTCAAGGATATGGGCTTCCCAGGTGGCATTAGTGGTAAAGAACCCACCAGCCAATGCAGGAGACACGGGATTGATCCATGGGTGGGGGAGAGCCCTTGGAGGAGGACATGGCAGCCCACTTCAATATTTTTTCCTGGAGAATCCCACGGACAGAGGAACCTGGCATACTACAGTCCATGGGGTCACAAACACTCGGACAAGAGTGAGTGACTAAACACAGCTTAGCATGCATGCACATACATAGGATAGGTTTCACATACCAGAATTTGGTCTCAGTGCAATCCCTAACTTCAAGTTGCCTAATAAATTTAGTTCCTATTTGTACCAATTCACAATAAAGCTATACAAAGGAATATTGGAGGACAATTACATTGTATACATCATCCAGATGTAACAATTATGAACATTTTGGCATTTATGTTTTGTCTACATATTTTGATGAACTCTTTTATCACAAATCCAAAATATAAAAGAAAGTCCTTCTAGATAGTAGGAAGCTTTAAAAAATACATTTTCTTACAGAATGAAAAGAATGATAGCATTATTATAATTAATAAAATGCTGTCATTCTGTGCCATCTAACACCCTGTCTAGATAGAAATATTTATGTCTCCAACTATATTTCTACATTTTGTTATTTTAAACAGAATTCTGAGTCCAAAAGCTGAATTTGATTGAGATATTCTTTTTAAGAAACTACCATTTAATCTTAATATATAAATAAATCAGAACTCTAAATGAAATAAATATATCATTACAGTAAACTCAATCATCATGCTTGTCACTGTAACCTGAACCAATGAAACTATACCAGAGAAGCCTCAATTCAAGAATTGTGTCTTTGGAACCACAAACCCACTCCTACTTCTAATTATTAAACAACGATCCTAAGGCCCAGAAAGAGTACATTAATTACTCAAGATCATACAGCTAACAGAGGTCAAAAACAAGAGCTGTCAGCAAAGCTTGGACCTCTGGACTCTCAGCTAAAGAATTTTGTGTTATTTAATTGAAAATGTATGGTAAATAGTTGAAATATTGAGTATTATACAGCATTTAGGAATTTTACTCAATATAAATATCTCAAAAAAGTCATCTTTAACATATGATTGAAAAAAACAAGTAAATATAATTTACCATAAATGACAAGCAACATCCTTCCCAGGAGTTGCTAGTCATAAAGAACCTGTTTGCCAAAGCAGGAGTTATAAGAGAAGCTGGTTGCTGATTTGATCCCTGGGTTGGGAATATCCCCTGGGGAGGGCATGGCAACCCAGTCCAGTATTCTCACCTGGAGAATCCCCTGGACAGAGGTACCTGGCAGGCTATAGTCCATAGGATCCCAAAGAGTCCGACACAACTAAAGCGACCTCACATGCATACAAGCAACATACAATCAAATAACAACCTCTCTTGATGGGTGCTGAATCTTGCATTTCAAATTCTGCTTTGCATGATCTAAACTAATATTTTCAGAATCAGACTGTCAGTCCAAGCCATGATACATAAAGCGAAAGTGAATGTTAATCACTCAGTCCTGTCTGACTCTTTGAGAACCTGTGAACTGCAGCCTGCCAGGCTCCTTTGTCCATGGAATTCTCCAGGCAAGAAAACTGGAGTGGATTGCCATGCCCTCCTCCAGGGGATATTCCCCACCCAGGGACTGAATCCCCCGGGCTCCTGCATTGCAAATAAAGCCATTCTTTACCATCTGAGCCACCAGGGGCGCCTGAATGATACATAGGTGTGCACCAGATATTTTTCTGTTCAAAAAACTATCTCTGATATGGTTATGGGTATGATTATGAGTTCTTCTAGGTGACATTTAGACATCATCTGCATTCAGTATCCCAAGACCCTGAGGCCCATATTGGACTAGCTTCATCATTTTAATAGTGGAAAATAACAGTGAAAACATATTCAAAAAATTGACTGCTTCCACAATGATAAAGATTTCCATTTTTAACAAGTTTTTAAATTTAAGAAGTTGATTTAAGCACAAGGAAAGGACAGAATTTCTTATTTTAAAGAGGGTAAAAATGAAAATAATAAAGTTTACTTATGATGAAGAGGTACAAATGTCATATTTCTTGACACATTTTGATTTTTATTTATTTATTTATTTATTTTATTTATTTATTTTTTAAACTTCTGAAATTAAGGAAATTAATTGAATTTCTTTGAATTGTCATGATTTTACATAATTTACTATGTTTTTATTAAATAAAATTTGTTATTTATAATTTCCTCTTCTCTGCATCCAACTTTTAAAATCAATGGGATAAATGAAAAACCAAGATAATTTCCCCAGTCAAGGCCGGGGGAAAAAAAAAAAAGTCTAACTGTGCTAAGCATCAGTTTGACATGGAGCTGTAAAACTTAAAAATCTTCTGTTTTGTCTTGATATCATAGCAGGTGATTTACTGGTGCCCAAAAGTTACATTAAATCAGAATAAATGGCCATTTGTTAGTAGATGTGTCTTCAGTTCTCTACAATGGCTTTTCTTGTCCTTGCAACATAGGCTTAATAAATAAAACCTGCACTCACACTAAAATCAGTCCAAACTTCATTTTACCTTCTTACAAAAACAATCTGGATACACCATTTCTGCGATAATGTTGAAATAGTTGACATTATGTTGTAGTATATTCTAGTTTAAAACAAGCGCTGTTATATCAAAAGAGATTCTAAAACATTTTTATATCCCCATAAATATGCCTGGATTTAAATCTCAAAACAAATGTGACCAAAAGCAATTTATTTCTCTCAGGTAAAACAGAAATCACAACAATGGGAAGTTAAAAAGAACAGATGTCAAAAAAGCCTGTTGTGATATAAGAGAAAATTCTAAAATTATAGCCAGAAAACCTAAGTGTGACTACCCACTTGATTTAGATTGAGTACTAAGTTTTACTCTGAAGAAATGGGGGTATTAATATCTACCTCATCAGATTATGAAAAACACTCAGCCATATAATAATCTACATTGCAGCCCTCTCCCTGGTACCTGATACTGTAATTATACAAAATTACTCAGGGATTAAATAACATGATTTAAGATGGGTCACAGACCCCTGTTTAAACACACCACACCGCACATTAAAAACACTTTAGACATAAAACACAATAAAAACCTATAGAGTCTGTTGTAGAACAGAAATCCTTGACATTGGAGTCATTCCCTGGCTCTGAGTTTTAAGTGAAGTATGGTATCAAATTTCAGAAGGGACTAATCACTATTTTTGATTCACAGGCAAGATCCTAAGAAAAAAGGGCACTATAAAATCTAGATGTTGTAATAGTTGTTTTAAGGAATGATGGAGTGGCTGACGGTGACCTAGAGAATGACCATCAACATTTGAGAAAGAGCAGCAGTATATGAAATTTTGTAAAATATACATAGATTTGTAAAAGTAGTACTAAATACAAAATGTGGTAGAGCCAAATTACAGTTGCTCACTACATGACTTGGTCATGAGTTAATTTTATAGAATATCAAATTAAACACATTGCAATTAAATGAGAAGATGTGTACAGAGGTTATATTATTATCCTTTTTTTGTTGTAGATTTACCTCATAAAAATTCTCAGGTTTTGCAAACTGTATTCAGGTGACTTCATTATTTGTGTGCACCAATTATTGCATACTGTAATTAGGAAACCACTTATAAATGCAGCTGTGTTTTCTAACTGATCCATACTTCAGTACAATTTTTTTCTATCCCTTTGTTTTTTTTTTAATTTACTTAAAACCCTTTATTGTTATAGATCTATTGAGAATTTGATGAAAGGTATGCAAACTAGGCAAAAAGAAACAAAAATTTGCACATGTTGTGAAGGGATTTGAAATAGGGGTTCTAGTACTTTACTTAAAGGAAAGCAGGAAGTGAAAACATAAATCCACAGTTGGAAAGAAACCAATAATTCTACATACCAGTGAGCCTCAAGCATGGTACATATCTCACTGAATATAACTGTATCCATTCCTGATGGTTAAAAGCAAAGGATTGGTGCCAGAAGGATCCACAATCAATCTAGGTTTAGTGTCCTCCTCAATAAAATGGAGACAACTGCATTTGCTAAGTAATAAATGCGGTTGTGTATCCAAACCACTTAGTAAATGGCTTGGACTGGGCATCTAATAATTTACACACATAAAGTTAAAGTATCCAGTATTGGGGAATTTTTCTTTTTTTTAATTAAGGAAATGTTATATGATAGGTTAACCAGCTACTATACATTCAGCTATTCTTGTGCTCAGCTTAGCACCTCCCAAGTCCTTTTAGTTTTCTCCTCTTCCTCTCATCTACCGGAGTAATGTCAATCACAATTCATTTCTTCTCAGTTAATGCCTTTAAAACCATCCAGCCTAAGAACTGGCTAATCTAATAAACTGGTTCATGCTAATGAACCTAGTCAAGATGTTCCTCCATCATCTCTCACCAAACCTCTGTTCTCTGATACTTTGTGTATTTTAGAAGCCATGCTCTATTAAACCAGCTCTTCACCATTTGTCCCTTGCTGCTGCTGCTAAGTTGCTTCAGTCGTGTCCAACTCTGCAACCCCATAGACGGAAGCCAACGAGGCTCCCACGTCCCTGGGATTCTCCAGGCAAGACCACTGGAGTGGGTTGCCATTTCCTTCTCCAATGCATGAAAGTGAAAAGTGAAAGTGAAGACGCTCAGTCATGTCCGACTCTTAGCAGCCCCATGGACTGCAGCCAACCAGGCTTCACTATCCATGGGATTCCCCAGGCAAGAGTACTGGAGTGGGTTGCCATTGCCTTCTAGATTTACACTATTATAATCATTGATCATATATCGAAGTATACATTTGATCAACTGCTTCAAGTCTAGTCATCATTTCAATTGAAGGCTCAGTCATAAACTTGGTAATACAAGAAATAATAATCTTGTGAAACAAGCAAAAGACAAATGGTATAGTTCATACCATTAGTGGAATTAAAAGTAAATATTTTAGCCATGAACCTCCCACACCAGTTTTTTTATAAAGATTGTCAAGATAAGGGAATGGGTCACTTAGAGCAGAAATCTGATTTTTCATGTGGTTCAAATGTGTTACATTAAAGGATTTATCAGGTACAAAAGTACAGCATTCAGTTTGAATTATAGCACAGATATCTCCCTGAGATGCTGTAAGATGTCAAGGGTCTTGCAGTTGTGTAGCACTGCCTTTCTCATCATAGAGATCTCAGAATTCAATAGGCTAATAGCCCGGTTACTATCATTTAAAGCTTATGAAAGTCGTCAAGGCTTAGATATGGTCAATTATATCCTCCAACCCCATTGAAGGCATACACACACTAATATTTACTAATCTATCATATACCAAGTAATGTGCTTTACCAAGAGGGGAGGGAATTTAAATCAAAGATGAAAGGTAGAATGTAAATGCAAGTAAGTTATGGATACACTTCTCAATACAGTTAGTTAACTATTGTGAAGATAGACTTGGTAAGACAGAATTGGCATTCTGTGAGAGATGAAGCAAAGACATTCTGGGGGAAAAGGAAAGTTTTAGTAGTTTAAGACTTGGCTTTTAGCCATTATTACTTAATAATAGTAAAGATTGGTAGATAATAGCAAAAGGGAAAATTGAATTAAAATGAAAAGTGATACAGTATTTAGAAACAAGGAAATGTTTGAGAATAATTGCAGTTAAAGAAGACAGTATACTTCAAAAGATTCATTCATTTTTTTCAAATATGTAATTAATTCACTCAGAAACAAAGCAATGATGATTATATGATGATTATTTTGTTATCTCCCAAGAAAATATAATTCTTTATTTATATATACAAAATGCTTTTTCTCTGATTAATGTAAATTGTGTGATCACTGAATTAAACAATATTTCATAGAAGGCTTTTTTATTTTTCTTATGAAGTTGAAGATTTGGTGAGATTTAAATAGTGAAGAGACAGATTTAATGCCTCCTGGTTGAAGGATATTTCTTCCGTGAGATGTGTCAAGTAGATGACATTATTGAGTAAGTGGAAAGGTATAAATGTTTGACTTTAAGCAACATGGATAATGCTGTTCATCAACAAATGTGAAAGAACCTCGAGAGTACATAATAATATTCTTCTTATGAACTGTCAGGTTGCTTCCATCCTCCAGAGGATAGACAGTGCTCATAAATCTGCCATGCCTACATGACAAGAGAAAAACATTCAACCTAGAGAAATAAGCACACATTCTCCTTGCTAAGTCACTTCAGTCGTGTCCGACTCTGTGCGACCCCATAGATGGCAGCCCACCAGGCTCCCCCATCCCTGGGATTCTCCAGGCAAGAACACTGGAGTGGGTTGCCATTTCCTTCTCCAATGCATGAAAGTGAAAAGTGAAAGGGAAGTCACTCAGTCGTGTCCAACTCTTAGCGACCCCATGAACTGCAGCCCACCAGGCTCCTCTGTCCATGGGATTTTCCAGGCAAGAGTGCTGGAGTGGGGTGCCATTGTCTTCTCTGTTCTCCTTGCCATGGACTCTAATATTCAACCAAATGGCAGCACCAGCAATGAAAATGTTGAGAGCCCCTTTTCTCTTTAGTAGGGTAATCCCTAATTTTCACAATTACCTCCACACACCCTAATGACTGCAACTATAAACCAGAGTTTTTACCAGTTTAACCAAATCCAGACAAGCACCAATCCCAGGAAACATTCTATAGATAGAGGCCCACTGAGGATTGTCTGGCGTCATTTGACTGTAAGTTTTACTCCTCTGTACTTAAACGTGTGAGCAAACTTTGAACTCAATATAATTACTTTTTACATTACATTCTTTTATACTTTTAAAATAACTGTCTAAAGTCCTATAAAATCATGCCATTTCTATTTTATCCACAGTTCTCCTCTCAAGGATTGTAGTAATCATACCTATATCACAGCAAAGCTTTAAGGAGTAAATAAGTTTATAAACACCAATCAATGGGAGCATTTAATACTAGCAATTTGTAAGATGTAGTCATATAAATGACTATAAAAGTTTACTACCTATTGTGTGTTTATATCAGAGTTATGCAATTTATTTGGTTTCTCTATGTAATTATGTAAGGAATACTTATAAGAAAGTACATGAAAACAAATAAACAGAAAAATCTGAAACTATAAATAAGTATAACAAACATTATATAAACTGTATGAAGTAATATTTGTAGAAATTTATAGAATAGGACTACGTAGTACTCACATTTTTGAGATGATAAAAGCAATGAATAAATATTAAGTAACTTAAGTAAAGATGTATTATGCAATTTTTGTAAAAGATAAAAATAATCTATTGAAAATGACATGAGATAAGCTTCAAGTGTCAATATGTATAAATTATATACTCACACGAACGTCATTTAAATATAGAAAATTTTATTATTCAACAGTCTGTCAAAGTTGAAATATTTTTTTTTAAATTATGGAACAGCTATCAACTATTTTATAACATAGAAATGGAGTTTTTGGTTCTATTCCATTAAACATTCAACAGGTTTATTTTTAATTCTATTGGTTTTGAATTTGATTGATTTGTCTATTAGAGACAATTTAATCACAAATTAAAAGTGAACATGTGCCTTTATGAAAATTGCCTTTCTAAGAAAAATTTGAGGAAAGATTTCCGGTGATATTACAGAAGAGGATTGAGGTATTAATAATCTTCTGAAATGTAAGCCCTTTATGTAGGACACTGTTGGTTGTAAACTGGAGATTTTCTTTTTAAAGATGTAGATTGAGAGTAAAATTGCAAACATACTAATCAATTTAATGGCAAAAACTTCCTTGCTCAAGGATATTTATCTTACACCTGTCTTAATTTATTAAATACTGTATTGTCTTTATAGTTACATCCTCAAATATCATTAATGTATTTTACAATGGAGTTGAAGATGACTTTCAAGAGTCAAAGTTTAAGTGAGATTTCACATAAAATCAACATAAATATATGGTTAAACTTCAATTCACAAACAGTATAAAATCATTTTTAGCTTTTTTTATTTTCTCCTTTTTAAATAAGCTGCATTAATTTTGAATTTAACAGACACACTTATAGTTAAATTTATACTTAAATTCACTTATAAACAGTATCATACTATCTGTTTATTTTCCATATACCTCTGTATAAATATGACCTAAAGCCATGGAAACTTGGGCTAACATTAAAAATCTAATTAAGCTTTACCTTATAAGACAATAAAATATGTGATGCCATGCTTGTTCTAATATAACCCTTTCTGAATATATGCCATGAATCTTAGTTCTCACAGGCAGAACAAATGATTCAGTGTAAATATAATTCTGTTTCAATTACCTACAATCTTAAGGATGACACTGTAAAATATAAATATAATAAATAACATAATAAATTATACACTAGTGTTTCAATTTTCAAAGTTATTTATGTTTCATTTAAATCCTACAGAATGAAAATGGATATAAATTTTCACATACACAAACCTACGTTATTTTTTTGTAACAATGAAATATACTCATGATGATAGGTAAAGTCTTGTTTATTTGTTAGAAAGTAATTTATTTATTATTAAGATGATTAAGCTATTATATGTTTGGCACAGAAAGTTTCATAACACAAATTTTTATTTTTCTTTTACTCCTATGTGTTTCTGAATCCCACAAAGCATTTTCAAACAAAACTGGTCTCCAAAGCAAATACATTTTGAACCTATATGATTAAAAAAAAAAAAACAAAACTCATTCTTGATAGGGTTTTCTGACATGGTCAAGTTCACGGTGTCCCAAGTGGAGGACTCAGGACAGATACGGGTGGTAGGGATGAGGCAGGGAGATCAACACTTGAAAACTGTATTACCGCATATCTTTTTTTTTTTTTAATTGAATGGAATACAATGGTTTAGAGTTTGTTTGTTTTTACATTTAAAAGAGTACCACCAAACATCCATACATAGAGGTGTCTTTCTAAAATAATGAGAAGCACATTATATAAAACAACAGAATTCAACTTTGAAAATGTTGGTCACTTTGATATGCTGGCATTTTTCATTATTTTTGTTGCTACAAATGAGCAGGATTTAATAAGATATTTGCATACTTACCATAAAAGCCAGCCAATTATATAGAATATGTACAGCAAAGTATATTTTACAGAAAATAAATGAAAACAGAACTTCTGATCTCATGGCTTATATCCTTATATTTCATCTTCTCACAAGAAATTCAGGTATTCAAGATATTTCTTATAATGCAAGTCAGTTTTATATCAGATCTCATTAGTTACCAAAATAATAGAGGGTATACTATTATTTTTATCTACTACTTACTAAATTTTCATCATCTATACCTATTATATGTATTATTTAAATATAAGCATCATTGTTTTAACAAACCTGATCTATAAAACAGATTTACACAGATAAATTATGATTAATAGCCAGGAACAGTTATACCTCTAGAGTCAGATGTTGAAAGACATTATAAAACACAAATAAATTCAGTGCTCATTAGGAAAGAGATCTACATCTAGCAACAAATTCAAATGATTAATAAAAATGCATAATCTGATTTATTGATGTATTCCAAGCCCACACATACATAAAAGTACATTTTAGAAATAGTTTTTTTATATTGAAATATAGTAATATACCATTAATTGAGTTATCTGAATGTTAAGTTTTTATCTATTTTGCATTATCAGTCTCTTCCTTGAGCTTTCTCTTAAAACTATTTTTAGAAATACTTATGAAAGTCAGTCTAATATCAAGGTACCTTTGCTGGTTCTATAACATTTGAAAAATGTGCCATAAGAATGAGTTCAAATTTTATTAGAGAAAATAATGGTATATTTTTAGAGAGTGAATTTTAAAACACAAAAGAAATTGTTCTGTCAAACCTCTAAATATCTAAGAATATAAAATCTTTAAGAGAAACAATTTTTATATTTCTATAACTTTTTAATTTAACAGATATTACATGGAAAATTTTACCTTGCAATTCACTTTATGAATGTTTGATGATATATTTTCTTATGTGTGTCTGTGATTGGGTCCTGAAGAGAAAAAAAGAAAAAAATACATGAAGAACTTTTTAATCTTTATATCATAAAAAGCTATACATAACCATGGACTGTTGCCTACAAGTCTCCTCTATCCATATAATTCCCCAGGCAAGAATACTGGAGTGGGTTGCCATTTCCATTTACATTTCCAGGGCATCATCACCACCCAGCAATCAAACTCAGGTCTCCTGCCTTCCAGGTGTATCCTTTACCATCTGAGCCACCAGGGAAGCCCATAGAAAGGAATAGTTCATTACAAATTTCTTCATATCACTCAAGAATCCAACTCATGAGGACATAATGGAGGATGAGGAGCAAATACAGCAGTTTTTGAAGAGGCAAAATATTGAGAGAAATTGAACTACCAGATTTTTGTTTTTTTAGATCATAGTCTTCTGAAATAGAGACTCTAGTGGAATATCAGTCTCTTATGAGATTTGAACAATTTTAGTTACATTCTCTGAACCACTGTTACTTCAGTTGATTAAGATATATATGCTCTTCATAGAGGTTCAAATAATAACTTAGGGTTATAATCTATTTGAAGACCTTAGCTTTGTTCTTAATGTATAGTCAATATTAAAATATAAAGTATTAGTAGAGATTTCAAGTAATAAAATAATACTTGTAAGAATAGTAATTAATAATAATATGCATCATAAATTCAATATTGTACTTTGAAACCATAGATTATGGAAAATATATCAGAATATAAATGCAAGAAATACTAAAATTTACCTAAAATATATGTAAAACAAGGCAGTTTTATAAATCAATATGAAGTATATTATTCTATAATTGGGACTGATGTTTGAGTAAATTAAGAATATTTTTCATATTTTATTATGTATACAACATAATTTCAATTGTATTGAAGTGCTTACATTGAAAAGAGAATATTAAAAGGAGAAAAATAAAAGGAAACATGTGTGATCTCAGAGGGTAATAAAGGTTTTTCAGAACTTAAAAGTAAATGGCATAAGACTTATTCTTATTCTTACTAAAATTATCTTAGCAAGACTTTAGGTGAAGATGTAATTTGCTATGAACTCTTTTTCCTAAAACTTATAGATCATTCATGCAATAATGATTTACTGCATACCTGATATGTACCAAACCTTATTATTCATGCTAAGGATACAGCAGTGACCAAAAGAGACAAAACAACCACCCTCATGATGCTTACATTGTGGGGAGTGAGAGACAAAAGTATATGATTAAATAAGTTTGTATGTATTGAATGTAAAATCATTGTTTAATAATTGATAAAATGATTTTATCAAGTGCCATAAAAAATAGGCAAGAAGTGTTAAGAATTACTGGTCCTCATCCAGGGAGAAACGACATGAGAGATGATATTGGCATCCAGTAGAAAATTTGAAACTGTATAAAAATATTTGGTAATTTACTATCAGTGTGGAAATGATGATGTACACATATATTATAAACTCCATAAAATGAAAGGTTAAGACTGAGCCCTTTAAAGTCAGAGGAATGAGGAGGAGCCACAGTTAAAACAGGAAATAGTAGGAAGATGTCCTGGGAGCACAGTTAAGAAAAAGAGATTTGAAGTAGTTTGGAGATCTTGATTACATACCTGTCTGAGCGTTCAGTACAGTTTAGTTCAGTCGCTCAGTCGTGTCTGATTCTTTGCAACCCCATGAACCGCAGCACACCAGGCCTCCCTGTCCATCACCAACTCCCAGAGTCCACCGAAACCCATGTCTATTGAGTCGGTGATTCCATCCAACCATCTCATTCTCTTCTCCTCCTTCCCTCAAACTTTCCCAGCATTAGGGTCTTTTCCAATGAGTCAGCTCTTCGCATCTGGAGGCCAAAGTATTGGAGTTTCAGCTTCAACATCAGTCCTTCCAATGAACACCCAGGACTGATCTCCTTTAGGATGGACTGGTTGGATCTCCTTGCAGTCCAAGGACTCTCAAGAGTCTTCTCCAACACCACAGTTCAAAAGCATCAATTCTTTGGCACTCAACTTTCTTCACAGTCCAACTCTCACATCCATACATGACCACTGGAAAAACCATAGCCTTGACTAGATGGACATTTGTTGGCAAAGCAATGTCTCTGCTTTTAAATATGCTGCCTAGGTTGGTCATAACTTTCCTTCCAAGGAGTAAGTGTCTTAATTCATGGCTGCAATCATCATCTGCAGTGATTTTGGAGCCCAGAAAAATAAAGTCAGCCACTGTTTCCACTGTTTCCCTATCTATTTGCCATGAAGTGATGGGACTGATGCCACGATCTTAGTTTTCTGAATGCTGAGCCTTAAGCTAACTTTTTCACTCTCCTCTTTCACTGTGATCAAGAGGCACTTTAGTTCTTAACTTTCTGCCATAAGGGTGGTGTCATCTGCATATCTGAGGTTATTGGTATTTCTCCCAGCAATCTTGATTTCAGCTTGGGCTTCCTCCAGCCCAGCGTTTCAAATGATGTACTCTGCATACAAGTTAAATAAGCAGGATGACAATATACAGCCTTGACATACTCCCTCTCCTATTTGGAACCAGTCTGTTGTTCCATGTCCAGTTCTAACTGTTGCTTCCTGACCTGCATACAGGTTTCTCAAGAGGCAGGTCAGGTGGTCTGGTATGCCCATCTCTTTCAGAATTTTCCACAGTTTATTGTAATCCACACAGTCAAAGGCTTTGGCATCGTCAATAAAGCAGAAATAGATGTTTTTCTGGAACTCTCTTGCTTTTTCCATGATCCAGTGGATGTTGGCAATTTGATCTCTGGTTCCTCTGCCTTTTATAAAACCAGCTTGAACATCTGAAAGTCCATGGTTCATGTATTGTTGAAGCCTGCTTGGAGAATTTTAAGCATCACTTTACTAGCGTGTGAGATGAGTGCAATTGTGTAGTAGTTTGAGCATTCTTTGGCATTGCCTTTCTTTGGGATTGGAATGAAAACTGACCTTTTCCAGTCCTGTGACCACTGCTGAGTTTTCCAAATTTGCTGGCATATTGAGTGCAGCACTTTCTAAGCATTGTCTTTCAGGATTTGAAATAGCTCAACTGGAATTCCATCACCTCCACTAGCTTTGTTCATAGTGATGCTTCCTAAGGCCCACTTGACTTCACATTCCAGGGAGTCTGGCTCTAGGTGTGTGATCACACCATCATGGATGACACCATCATGCTTATCTGGGTTGTGAAGATCTTTTTTGTAGAGTTCTTCTGTGTATTCTTGCCATCTCTTCTTAATATCTTCTGCTTCTGTTAGGTCCCTACCATTTATGTCCTTTATTGTGCCCATCATTTCATGAAATGTTCCCTTGGTATTTCTAGTTTTCTTGAAGAGATCTCTAATCTTTCCCATTCTATTGTCCCATTCTATTGTCTGTGCATGCTGGGTGCTAATTTGCATCAGTTGTGTCCAACTTTTTGTGACCCATGGGCTGTAGCCCACCAGGTTCCTCTGTCCATGGGATCTTCTAGGCAAGACTACTGGAGCAGGTTGCCATGCCCTTCTGTAGGATATCTTCCTGACCCAGAAGTCAAACCCATGTCTCTTACATCTCCTGCATTGGCAGGCGGGTTCTTTACCACTGAGCCATCTAGGAAGGCCATCTACCTGTCTATTATATATATATATTGAAAGAAAAATATCTCAGAGTCCTTTAGAACACATACTATTCAGAAGTTTCAGGCTCCCAACATGTGTATTCTCATATTCCTAATTCAGAACTCTTACCTCTTCAATATGGCCTTTCTTAAAATAAGAGTTTAAATCCAATGTGACTGGTTTATAAGTTTGAGCTGAGGAATTAGTGTTGATACAGGGTTCACATGCCTTATTACTAGGAATTCAAGTCATTCACTTGAATGTTCTATGAGAGGGACACTCAAATGTGAGCACATAGAGACTCACTTATGTGTAGCATACATTTTCTGCAAAGGTTATCATAGCCCTGGTGTTAATGAGACCAATAGTATACACTGGTCATTTCATCTCTTCCTCATTGCTAGAAATATGATGCTTTCTTCCATTTCTATGGCATAATGCATGGCATGGACTCTAATTGTGACACAGTCCTCTAGAACTTCCCTGATGGCTCAGACAGTAAAGAATCTGCCTGCAATGCAGGAAACCTGGATTCAACCCCTGGGTTGGGAAGATCTCCTGGAATAGGAAATAGCAACCCACTTTCATGAGCTTGCCTGGACAATTACATGGACAGAGGAGCTGGGTAGTCCATGTGGTCACAAAAGGTCAGACATGACTGTGAGACTGACTTAACTGTTTAAAATCTGACAAAGGAAAATTAGTTTGTAATTATCCTTAGCTTAGTGAAAACTGCTCAGTCAACCAGGAGATGTCACTAATGAATAATAACTCCATCTACTGTGTTGCAAACATTTATTCAAATTTATGGGAATGATTCAGCCAAATACTTTCTGTAAAGGATTTATAATATTGTCCCCATACTAGGAAACATATATTTCACTTTTCTTTTAAATCACATCTTTCTTGCCTTTACAGCAATTTCTATGTGCCTAATATTTTAAAATGTAATAATTATTTTAGAGACAATTTCAACAAGTACTAATTTGCACTTCTGAGCTCTTAAAGTAATGAAAAATACACTTCTAACTAGAGAAGGAATATTTTAGGAAGTATATTTAGTCACTTCAAAATGTATTCTCAGTTACTGTATAGGTCAATGTTTCAAAGCTTTTCATATGAAATTGTATTCCACTTGATTTCAAACCTCTTTCAAAATTATTGGCTTCTATATTCACAGAAACTAAAGTCTTTCCAGGTAGTCTAAAAATAACAAAAAAGAGACATGATAGAATAAATACAATAATACTACAGCCCTTTGATTTAATTTTATTTTATTAAGACATTATTGTGTTAGAGCAGTTTAAGGTTCACAGCAAAATTGAAGGGACATCCAGAGATTTCCATGTACCCTTTGCCCTCACATATGCATGGTCTCTCTCATTATCACCATCCCCAACATAAATGGTGTATTTAGTACAATTTACAAACCTAGACTGACACATCATAATTAACCCAAAGTCCATAGTTTACATATGGTTCACTCTTGGAATTGTACATTATATGGGCTTAGAGAAATGTATTATGATATTTATCATTAGGTATCATGCAGAATATTTTGGGGCCTCCCTGGTGTCTCAGTGGTAAAGACTCCACCTATAATGCACAAAACCCAGGTTCAACTCCTGGGTCAGGAAGATCCCCTGGAGAAGGAAACGGCAACCCACTTTAGCATTTGTGCCTGGAGAATCCCATGGATAGAGGAACGTGGCAGGCTACCGTCCATAGGATCACAAAGAGTCTGACACGACTAAAGCAACTTAGCACACATATGCAGTACTTTTACTGCCCTTAAAATCCTGTGTTCTGTTCACTTTCCCATTCCCTTTGTCAATTCCTGGCAAACATTTAACTTTTTCTAGTTTTCATAGTTTTGTCTTTTTCAGAATGTCATGGAGTTGAAATCATACAGTAGATAGCCTTTTTAGATTGCCTTATTATGACTCAGCTGGTAGAGAATCCACCAGTAATGCAGGAGATTTGGGTTCTATCCCTGGGTTGGGAAGATCACCTGGAGAAGGGAAAGGCTACCCACTGCAGTATTCTGGCCTGGAGAATTCCATGGACTGTAGTCCATGGGGTTTCAAAGAGTCTATGACTGAGATACTTTCACTGATGATGATACACATATATTCAAGGTTTCTTCATATCTTTCCAGGGCTTTAAAACTCATTTTTTTGTGCTGAGTAATAATCCATTGTCAGGATGTACCACAGTTTATTTATTCACTTATCCACTGAAGGACATCTTGGTTGCCTCCATGTTTTGGTAATTATGAATAAAACTGCTAACAATACCAATGTGTAGGCTTTTGTGTGGATATGTTTTCCACTCTTTGAAGTAAATACCCAAGACCATGATTTTGGATTGCATAATAAAAATATATTTAGTTTTGTAAGAAGAGCTTCCCTGGTAGCTCAGCTGGTAAAGAATCCATCTACAATGCAGGAGACCCCAGTTTGATTCCTGGATTGGGAAGATCCACTGGAGAAGGGACAGGAAACCCACTTCAGTATTCTCACATCCATACTAATGTGAGAGTTGAACCATAAAGAAGGCTGACAGCCAATGAATTGATGCTTTTGCACTGTGGTGCTGGGGATGACTTTGATAGTTCGTTTAGCAAGGAGATCAAACTAGTCAATCCTAAAGCAAATCAACCATGAATATTTATAGAAAGGACTGATGCTGAAGCTGAAGCTCCAATACTTTTGCCATCTGATGTGAAGAGCTGACTCATTGGAAAAACCCTGATGCTAGGAAAGACTGCGGGCAGGAAGAGAAGTGTGTGACAGAGGAAGAGATGGTTGGATGGCCTAAGGGACACAATGGATATAAGTTTGAGCACACTCTGGGAGACAATGAAGGACAGGGAAGCCTGGCATGCTGCCGTCCATGGGGTCACAGAGTCTGACATGACTGAGGGACTGAACAACAATAAAAACAAGTCTATATATATATATATATATATATATATATATATATATATTGGCAAGTCTATGTCTTGTTTCTGTTCTTTTCTATTGATTTACTCATCTATCCTTTCGCCAGTATTTCACTGTCTTGATTACTTGAAATGTATAGTAACTCTTGAAGTCATTTAGTCTCAGTTCTCCAGTTTTGTTCTTCTCCTTGAATCAGTGTTGATTATTGTGGTTCTTGGACAATTCTTTGTAACATTTAGACCCGTTTTGTTGATAGCCACCAAATAAGTTGTTGGGGCTTTTTTAAGGGATTGCCTTGAATCTCTAGACCAAGTTTTGAGAAGAATTGAAATCTTGACAATATTGTTTTTCTAACCATAACTATGGAATCTCTCCATACATTTAGTTCTTTGATTTTGTTCATCAGAGTTCTTTAGTTTTCCTCATTTAGATCATGTATTGATACATGTTTGATTGGTTTGTTTCTAAGTATTTCATTTTTTGTATGTTTATGTAAATGCTATTACATATTTAATTTCAAATTCCACTTGATCATTGATGGTATATGGAAAAGCAATTGACTTTTGTGTATTAAACTTGTATTATGCAACCTTTCTATAATCACTTATTTAGAAGTTTTTTGTTCAGTTATTTTGGATTTTCTGTGAGTAATCAAGTCATTTACAAACAAAGACAATTTTATTTCTTCCTTCTAAATCCCCTTACATTTATATTTCCTTTTCTTTTTTATTGCATTACCTAAAGCTTTCAGTAGATTTTTTAAATTGGAGGATAATTGCTTTACAATGTTGTGTTGGTTTCTACCACCTAAAAATGTGAATCATTCATATGCACTCAGTAGATTTTTAAAAGGAGTGGGAACATCCTTGATTTATACCTGAGCTCAGTAAGAAAGTTTCCAGTTTCTCATAATTAAGTGTGATGATAGAATGATTTGACTGTGTTTTTTAAGAACCATGCCAACCTAAAGACAAATTCAAGTATTATATTGCCTTTTTTTTTTTTTTTAAGAATCTAAATCTATCAGTAAGAATCCCATAAGAATATAATGTATTAAAAGATCTCTGTTAAAGTATGCTTCTCTCCCAAGGTCATGTTCTCCTCCCAGGAAAGCTCATATTCAACAATGGATTCTCTTGAGATATAAGGACATGTTTTTCTTATTCTGAGTGGAGAAATCACTAAAGGGTCACCATCATCAAACTCTCACAAAATCTGTTGGGACCACTTTTACAATTACCTTGGAACTTAACTTCTGCTGCTGCTTATTTCCATTTGCTTCCTTCTCTCTCTTTACACATATTTTCATGCAAATATCACCAGCCAATTAAGCTCCTGTACAATAATCTCCACCTTCTAGTCTTTCTCACAGGTAAGTCAACCTGAAATATAATCCATAACTCTGCAATTTACTGCACATATGGTGGGAAGGCAATAGGTTCTGAAGATCATTTGCTTAAAAATCCAGTTACGCACGCACTAGCCTGTTTTGGTAAACTCTGATTCTTTAAACTAGAGGCTACCTTGAATGGACCTAAAATAACATATTTCATTAGGGCTTGGGGAATTATGAACATGAGCAGAACTATATAACACTAGATTATATTTTGATGTCAATCAATTTGGAGATATTCACAAGAATAATTTTAAATTAAGGTAAATATTTACCTATAGATATATTCATTAAAGAATCACTTTGATAAAGAGAAAATTTAAAACAATTAAAATATTCAAAAGTAAACTACAGTTGCATGTGTCCAATGAAATTATATCTGAAGATTTTAAGGGCATGAGTAAATACTCATGGCATAATACTGCAAAGTCACTTCAGTCTTGTCTGACTCTTTGGGACCTCATGAGCACACTGGGATCCTCTGTCCATGGGAGTATACAGGCAAGAATCCTTGAGTGGGTTGCCATTTTTCCTACAGAGGATCTTCCCAACCCAGGGATCGAACCAACATCTCAAGTCTACTGCTTTGGCAGGCAGGTTCTTTACCACTAATGCCACCTGGGAAGCCCTCATGGCATAATAGTAAACAGGTACATATGGATATGGCATAGTTGATGCTTATAAATATGTAATATTTAGAGAAGGAGGAAATAATTCCCAAAATATCACAGGGAAATGGATGAAACATCACAGAAAAAGTCAATGAGAGATAACATTGGATTGACAAAATGATTCTTGAACACCTCACAAAGTGGTTTGTCTTTATTCTAAGAATAGGGTACTAGTTAGGTTAGAGTGTTCTTGCAAAATATCCTTTTCACCATTTATTATCAGGATTAAAATATGCTTCTTAATGCTTAATCACATATAAGAATAATCTATGGAACTTTTATAAATTGTCTGGCTTTGCTCAAAAATTTCACTTCAGGATTAAAAGATATTAATGCATTGAATGATTAGAGATTTATAAATAGTAGTGGAAAAGTAGCAAATGGGATGTATACGAAGAAATATTTAGCAGAAAGAGGTATAAAAACCCATTATTATATGTAACCTTATCATTGTAAATGTAAGAATAAACAATTATCTTAATGGGGGTGATAGCAATTAAAATAATGAGGAAAGATAAATGAAAACATTTTGTTAACAAAGAGTCTCTATGATTTGGTAATTATACAAAGGGGAGCCTAGAAGTTGAAAAGCTGTGGTAATTCACCACACACACAAAAAAAGTTAAGTGGGGCATGCGAGTTTGTGTGTGGGTGTGTGTGTGTGTGTGCACACACGTGCAGAGGGGGAGAGAGAGAGATTAAGATGAAAAGTTTGCAGGGGATTTCAAGATATAAATATCTCGATGTAGGCATACAAAGAGGAGTAGAACATTTATAGAAGTAGATATTGGTGTAAATATAGAAGTAAATCAAAATAATAATACAGCCACAGAAATGGATGAAAATCTGGGATAGAACAGAAGTTACCATTGTTTCTTCAGTGAAATTTCATTTTAAAAAGAGAATCAGAGAATGAAATAAGCACGTTTATCTCCAGGAAAAAACAAAACAACTGAGGGTTAATGTAAATAGGCAAGCTGCTACCACTGATTTTGGTTTATAAGACCCTGTTCTTTCTCAAAGCACTACAATTATAAACTTTAAAAATAACATAGTTCTATTCATACTATTTCATTCATGTATCCATTCAAATATTTATGACTAAATTATATCAGATCAGGCACAGCAATATGGCCTGGATATACAGGGAAGAGACTATAGTATGCACCCTTGAGAAGATCATAGCATAAAATTGATAAAACAGAAAAGCAAAATTCAATGAACCCAATGTTAAGGAAAGCTTTGCAGAGCCTGTTCCATTAGAAGAGCAACTTTTCAGATGGGTCACTGGGTGACAGGTTTTCATAACAAGAAAACACATATACAAAAGAATTAATTTTCCACCAGAGTTTTCTTAAATGAAGGAAGAAAAGAAGTGAAATTATACTTCTCACCAATTATTCACTCATTTAATTTCTTGTCTTTGCATACCATATTGGTTTCAGCAATATTCCAATAACTGAATACAAATATAGACTGGATAAGTCTACATTGTGAAAAGTTGTAGCTATTTGTAATGTTCAGTTCAGTTCAGTTCAGTCACTCATCCGTGTCCAACTCTTTGCGACCCCATGAATGGGAGCACGCCAGGCCTCTCTGTCCGTCACCAACTCCTGGAGTTCACTCAGACTCACGTCCATCGAGTCAGTGACGCCATCCAGCCATCTCATCCTCTGTCGTCCCCTTCTCCTGCCCCCAATCCCTCCCAGCATCAGGGTCTTTTCCCATGAGTCAATTCTTTGCATGAGGTGGCCAAAGGATTGGAGCTTCAGCCTCAGCATCAGTCCTTCCAATGAACACCCAGGACTGATCTCCTTTAGGATGGACTGGTTGGATCTCCTCCCAGTCCAAAGGACTCTCAAGAGTCTTCTCCCACACCACAGTTCAAAAGCATCAATTCTTCAGTGCTCAGCTTTCTTTATAGTCGAACTCTTACATCCATACATGACCACTGGAAAAACCATAGCCTTGACTAGATGGACCTTTGTTGGCATAGTAATGTCTGTGGTTTTTAATATGCTATCTAGGTTGGTCATAACTTTCCTTCCAAGGAGTAAGCATCTTTTAATTTCATGGCTGCAATCACCATCTGCAGTGATTTTGGAGCCCAGAAAAATAATGTCTGACACTGTTTCCCCATCTATTTCCCATGAAGTCATGGGACTAGATGCCATGATCTTAGTTTTCTGAATGTTGAGCTTTAAGCCAACCTTTTCACTCTCCACTTTCATTTTCATCAAGAGGCTTTTTAGTTCCTCTTCACTTTCTGCCATATGGGTGCTGTCATCTGCATATCTGAGGTTATTGATATTTCTCTTGGCAGTCTTGATTCCAGCTTGTGCTTCTTCCAGTCCAGTGTTTCTCATGATGTACTCTGCATAGAAGTTAAATAAGCAGGGTGACAATATACAGCCTTGACATATTCCTTTTCCTATTTTTAACCAATCTGTTGTTCCATGTCCAGTTCTAACTGTTGCTTCCTGACCTGCATACAGATTTCTCAAAAGGCAGGTCAAGTGGTCTGGTATTTCCATCTCTTTCAGAATTTTCCACAGTTTATTGTGATCCACACAGTCAAAGGCTTTGGCATAGTCAATAAAACAAAAATAGATGTTTTTCTGGAACTCTCTTGCTTTTTCAATGATCCAGCGGATGTTGGCAATTTCATCTCTAGTTCCTCTGCCTTTTTTTAAACCAGCTTGAATATCTGGAAGTTCACGGTTCATGTATTGCTGAAGCCTGGCCTGGAGAATCACATCCAGAGGAATCTGGCATAGGGTTGCAAAGAGTCTGACAGTACTGAAGCAATGCAAGGAGATCCAACCAGTCCATTCTGAAGGAGATCAGCCCTGGGATTTCTTTGGAAGGAATGATGCTAAAGTTGAAACTCCAGTACTTTGGCCACCTCATGCAAAGGGTTGACTCATTGGAAAAGACTGATGCTGGGTGGGATTGGGGGCAGGAGGAGAAGGGGATGACAGAGGATGAGATGGCTGGATGGCATCACTGACTCGATGGACATGTGTCTCAGTGAACTCTGGGAGTTGGTGATGGACAGGGAGGCCTGGCGTGCTGCGATTCATGGAGTCGCAAAGAGTTGGACACGACTGAGCAACTGAACTGAACTGAACTGATGCATGTCCTGCAGCTATGTGGGAATTAGAATTTATAAATGATGGACTTGGACTTCTAGCTAAATGCCAGAAGTGCTGCCTAGATTCTTTTTGCAGATTATAGTAAAATGCAAAAGGAGAGAGATAAATATAGGGAAGAATTGCTAAACAAAAAAGTAGAATTGGATGATTTTAAAGTTACTGGCATATCCAATGGCAAAAGATGTTAGAAGTTATAAAAGGAAAAAGTGGATTTAGTCACACTAAGTGACTTTCAAGAGGTTAAAGATTTGCCTACAGATCACTGACTCAATGGACATGAATTTGAGCAAACTTCAGGAGATGGTGAAGGACAGGGAAGCATGGTGTGCTGCAGTTCATGGGGCTGCAAAGAGTTGGACACAACTGAGGGACTGAACAAAAATGACAACACAGATTTTTCTCAACTAGAAACCCAAGGGGGTAGAGCCAAGATCACAAAGATTTCTTCTAGGTTTTTTACTCAATGAAAAAGAACCCATTTCAGAATGGTTATAGACTGATTACTCATGCTTACTTTCCATTTTTATAAATCACAATGATTTTTAACTGTTTTTCTGTGCCTAATCTGCCATTGTTAGTCAGGAATGTTGTGAGCTGATAACTTCTCCCTTTGGATTTCCTAGACCACACATGGAGAAGAATTTGCCCCAGAAGCTTTACTTCATAGATTACATCCAAGCCTATTATCCACACCTGGACCTGATTTAGATTTTGAATTCTGAATTGTAATAGACTAAAACCTTAAAAACCCTGGGAGAGGGTGAATATAATTTGCATTTCAGACAGTCTTAAATAATTGAGGATCAGAGGGTGGCAGTTTCCCACCTACAGGAGCATTGACTCTGTGTAATCATCTCCACTTTAGTGTGGGCCAGAGTTAAGAATGTGATAGCATGGTCAGTCCATGATTAGATTATGTTATATAAAACTCCACACAGCAGGCTGATTTTTCTGCCTCTCTTGCAGTAATAAAGTTGCCATATTTGATTAGGACTTGAAAACTACCTCCAGAATCTGAGAGGGACACCTGCCTACAGCCAGCAAGAAGATAAGGATTTCATTTCTAGAATTGCATGGAACCAAATTTTTCCAACAAAGCATGAACTCAGATTCTCCTGAGCCTCAGATGGGCTTGAAGTCCCTGTCAACTCATTGTTCATCCCAGTGAGAGTCATACAACCCAGGCCTGGATCCCTGATTCACAGAAACTATGAAATAACAAATAGACGTTTGAACCTAAATTTGTGATAATTTGCTCATGGCAACAGAAAACTTATGAAACGACCCTCAATGTAACACTAAGAATCAGTGAATTTTAAATTCAACTTTATGATTTAAAAAGTTAAATGTAAATGCATTTATTTTAGCCACTCCATAAGATGTTTTCCTTCAGTATTATATTTTTGTGAATGTTAATAATTATCAGTAGAACATTAATTTTTTCAGTTATTTTAAGATGTGTTTATATGTTCAAAATATGAAAAAAATAGAAAAAAATGAACTGAGCAGATGAAATGCTTTTATAATCTATATACATTGATCATTATAATTCATCACTTTCCAGCTTGGAAATGTAGAAATTGACTCTATTTCATAGAAAAATAATTATATACTGTGAGGTTTGGCTTTATACTTTTAATATAATGATAAAATAGACATTTTGACGGAATCACAATGGAAAGGCATCAACAGTAAACTGCTCTACATAATATAATTAAAAGTGCAATGAATAAATAATTCTTTGCTCCTTGATACAAAGTGCTGCTCGTTCATTAGTGGAAGGGTCATTTGTAAACCAATTTTTGTTATTACACTAAAACAACATTGTTGTTAAATCGTGATAAAGGGGGAACCGTAAATTGGGAAAGAATTTTAATAGTATTATCTTCATTAGCTAATGATATGTGCTAATTACTTTTTTAAATGATAATGATTTAGTAGCCTTGGCATAAAGGGCTCACAGAGCAGTAACTAGGAAAGTCCCCTTCAATGTGTTTTTACAATGTTGAAAGAGACATAATGACTGAGAGTGATAATTTATACTATCTATAATATTATTCATTAAAAATGCCTATCTGTATTATGCCTGATTTTATGTTGTTTTTCATATGATATATTTGCCCTAGCAGGAGATGTGTTGTTTCAAAATTATTTTAACAGTAATTCAATGCTATATTTACTGTTTCACTATGTTGGCAGTGTTATTGATGGTAAAAAAAAAAAAATCATAAATAAAATTGCCTGTTTCTTAGCATAAATCAAGGAAGTGTTTCTCTAATGTACTGCTGCTGCTGCTGCTAAGTCACTTCAGTCTTGTCCGACTCTGTGCGACCCCAGAGATGGCAGCCCACCAGGCTCCCCTGTCCCTGGGATTCTCCAGGCAAGAAAACTGGAGTGAGTTGCTATTTCCTTCTCCAATGCATGAAAGTGAAAAGTGAAAGTGAAGTTGCTCAGTCGTGTCCAACTCCTAGCGACCCCATGGACTGCAGCCTACCAGGCTCCTCCGTCCATGGGATTTTCCAGGCAAGAGTACTGGAGTGGGGTACCATTGCCTTCTCTGCCTAAATTACTAAGAATTATTATAATCTTCAAGTCTTCAACACTGTACACTTGCAATAAAAAAAGACTGAGAAATTACTGAACAAGCAGTTTACAGAGGTGAAAAAAACTACTGCATAAAAATATAATACATGATAATTCTCATTAGTAAATAGCTCAACTCGACACTCAATACAAAAACCAGTGATATAGAAAAAATGTAGATAATGGTCTAATTATGTGTTACTAATGGATGGGAAAATTTCTACTTATACCTTGAGGGGAAAAATTATTTTTAATATTAAAAAATTTACTCTTAACATTTACTAAGAGTGACTTATATAAGTCTGCTAAGACAGGCAAAATCAACCTTGTATCTGTAACACAGAATATATTAACAACAGAAAGATAGAATGTGGCAGCCATACAATGTCATACTAGAGCATGTAATAATTGATTGAAATGCAGCTACTTACATCAACTTTAATGATCTCAGGGGAAAAAGTCAGTAAAGAAAATATACACTGATTTACTTGTACAAATTTTAGAAACAAAAATCATGGATTTCATATGCAATTTTGTAAACTTCTAGAGAAAACAAAGGAATTACTGACATAATGTTCAGCTAACTGATTATTCAAGGGAAGAGGGAGGGTAATGAGATCAGAGAGGCCACTGGAAATTCAGCTGGTCAGTAGATAAAAGAATTGTCATTTTACTATTGTCTTTCAATCCCATATGCTTGTTAAAAGTATTAATTTGTAGATATTAAATATATTTTTTAAAAGTCAAAAAAGAAAGTGAATGAATTATCTGTCTAATTATGGATATATATGTGGTGCATGAATAATATCTTAAAATGGTAGGTATCATACACTGGTGGTTCTCTTGCTATGGGTGGAAGAGGCCATAGAAATAACAACAAGGTACAACCATGGAGCGCAGTGGTCCACTGTTCATCACCAGAATCTCATGTTCTTTCCTTATCAGAGAACATGATACTTATTCTATTTGGAAGAAAAGCACATCCAGAAGCTTTTCTTTTCTTCTTTCTTTTAAAAACAGATCTTCTATAATTTACAAATGTAAAATTCCATCCACTACTAAACAGGAATGAACTAATGTTTGCAAATTGGGTCACTCAAAGTGGATGGCATAAGTACATAAAATCAGTCCACAATGTTCCCCAGAGACATTTCCTCCAGTTCTCAAAACCTATTATAATTCCAAAATATTTCAGTCAAACTGACTCTCTCTTTTCAGTGAGAGATAAGGTAATTGAGATACTGAATTATAAAGCTTAGAAAAATAGGAAAACTTTTATGCCATTATATGGAAAAATACATTAGTAGTATCCACAAAAGTCACTTTTTCATCCAGTTTTCTGTTCTTGTATGAGTCTAAGAGAAGGACATGGAAAGGCAATATGAGTATAAGCCACTAAATTTCTATTCTTATATCACTCCTCTTAAGCAAGTCACATTATTATTATTATTATTTGATTATTCAATGAGAGTCAGTTCAGTCATTCAGTCATGTCCCACCCTTTGCGACCCATGAATTGCAGCATACCAGGCCTCCCTGTCCTTCACCAGCTCCTGGAGTTCACCCAAACTCATGTGCATCAAGTCAGTGATGCCATCCAGCCATCTCATCCTCTGTCGGCCCTTTCTCCTTCTTCCCCCAATCTCTCCCAGCATCAGGGTCTTTTCCAATGAGTCACCTCTTCGCATGAGGTGGCCAAAGTAGAGTTTCAGCTATAGCATCAGTCCTTCCAATGAACACCCAGGACTGATCTCCTTTAGAATGGACTGGTTGGATCTCCTTGCAGTCCAAGGGACTCTCAAGAGTCTTCTCCAACATCACAGTTCAAAAGCATCAATTCTTTGGCACTCAACTTTCTTCACAGTCCAACTCTCACATCCATACATGACCACTGGAAAAACCATAGCCTTGACTAGATGGACTTTTGTTGGCGAAGTAATGTCTGCTTTTGAATATGCTATCTAGGTTGGTCATAACTTTCCTTCCAAGGAGTAAGCATCTTTTAATTTCATGGCTGCAATCACCATCTACAGTGATTTTGGAGTAAAAAAAAAAGTCTGATACTGTTTCAACTGTTTTCCCATCTACTTCCCATGAAGTGATGGGACCAGATGCCATGATCTTCGTTTTCTGAATGCTGAGCTTTAAGCCAACTTTTTCACTCTCCTCTTTCACTGTCATCAAGAGGCTCTTTAGTTCTTAACTTTCTGCCATAAAGGTGGTGTCATCTGCATGTCTGAGGTTATTGATATTTCTTCCAGCAATCTTGATTCCAGCTTGTGCTTCCTCCAGCCCAGCATTTGTCATGAGGTACTCTGCATATAAGTTAAATAAGCAGGGTGACAATATATAGCCTTGACATACTCCTTTTCCTATTTGGAACAAGTCTGTTGTTCCATGTCCAGTTCTAACTGTTGCTTCCTGACCTGCATACAGGTTTCTCAAGAGGCAGGTCAAGTGGACTGGTATTCCCATGTCTTTCAGAATTTTCCACAGTTTATTATGATCCACACAGTCAATAGCTTTGGCCTAGTCAATAAAGCAGAAAAGATGTTTTTCTGGAACTCTCTTGCATTATTGATGATCCAGCGGATGTTGGCAATTTGATCTCTGGTTCCTCTGCCTTTTCTAAATCCAGCTTGAACATCTGGAAGTTCATGGTTCATGTATTGCTGAAGCCTGGCTTGGAGAATTTTAAGCATTACTTTACTAGCATGTGAGATGAGTGCAATTGTGCAGTCATTTGAGCATTCTTTGGCATCACCTTTCTTTGTGATTGGAATGAAAACTGACCTTTTCCAGTCCTGTGGTCACTGCTGAGTTTTCCAAATTTGCTGGCATATTGAGTGCAGCACTTTCACAGCATCATCTTTCAGTATTTAAAATAGCTCAACTGGAATTCCATCACCTCCACTACCTTTGTTTGTAGTGATGCTTTCTAAGGCCTACTTGACTTCACATTCCAGGATGTTTGGCTCTAGGTGAGTGATCATACCATCATGATTATCTGGGTTGTGAACATCTTTTTTGTACAGTTCTTCCATGTATACTTGCCATCTCTTCTTAATATCTTCTGCTTCTGTTTAGGTCCATACCATTTCTATTCTTTATTGAGCCCATCTTTGCATGAAATATTTCCTTGGTATCTCTAATTTTCTTGAAGAGATCTCTAGTCTTTCCCATTCTGTTGTTTTCCTCTATTTCTTTGCATTGGTCACTGAGGAAGTCTTTCTTATCTCTTCTTGCTATTCTTTGGAACTCTGCATTCAGATACTTATATCTTTCCTTTTCTCCTTTGCTTTTTCCTTCTCTTCTTTTCACAGCTATTTGTAAGGTCTTCCCAGACAGCCCTTTTGCTTTTTTGCAGTTCTTTTCCATGGGGATGGTCTTGATCCCTGTCTCCTGTACAATGTCATGAACCTCCATCCATAGTACATCAGGCACTCTATCTATCAGATCTAGTCCCTTAAATCTATTTCTCACTTCTGCTGTATAATCATAAGGGATTTGATTTAGGTCATACCTGAATGGTCTAGTGGTTTTCCCCCCTTTCTTCAATTTAAGTGTGAATTTGGCAATAAGGAGTTCATGATCTGAGCCACAGTCAGCTCCTGGTCTTGTTTTTGCTGACTTGTATAGAGCTTCTCCATCTTTTACTGCAAAGAATATAATCAATCTGATTTTGGTGTTGACCATCTGGTGATGTCCATGTGTAGAGTCTTCTTTGTATTGTTGGAAGAGGGTGTTTGCCATGACCAGTACGGGCGCAGGAGGGCTGAGAGGAGTTTCTCCACATTCAAGGACAGGAGAGGTGCCATGAGGAGATACCCCTCGTCCAAGTTAAGGAGCAACGTCTGTGCTTTGCTGGAGCGGCCGTGAAGAGATACCCCACATCCAATGTAAGAGAAACTCAAGTAAGACGGTAGGTGTTGTGAGAGGGCATCAGAGGGCAGACACACTGAAACCATACTCACAGAAAACTAGTCAATCTAATCACACTAGGACCACAGCCTTGTTTAACTCAATGAAACTAAGCCATGCCGTGTGGGGCCACCCAAGACGGAAGGGTCATGGTGGAGAGGTCTGACAGACTGTGGTCCACTGGAGAAGGGAATGGCAAACCACTTCAGTATTCTTGCCTTAAGAACCCCATGAACAGTATGAAAAGGCAAAATGATAGGATACTGAAAGAGGAACTCCCCAGGTCAGTAGGTGCCCAATATGCTACTGGAGATCAGTGGAGAAGTAACTCCAGAAAGAATGAAGGGATGGAGCCAAAGAAAAACAATACCCAGTTGTGGATGCGACTGGTGATAGAAGCAAGGTCCGATGCTGTAAAGAGCAATATTGTATAGGAACCTGGAATGTTATGTCCATGAATCAAGGCAAATTGGAAGTGGTCACACAGGAGATGCCAAGAGTGAACATCAACATTCTAGGAATCAGCGAACTAAAATGGACTGGAATGGGTGAATTTAATTCAGATGACCATTATATCTACTACTGTGGGCAGGAATCCCTTAGAAGAAATGGGGTGGCCATCATGGTAAAGAAAAGAGTTCGAAATGCAGTACTTGGATGCAGTCTCAAAAATGACAGAATGATCTGTTCGTTTCCAAGGCAAACCATTCAATATCACAGTAATCCAAGTCTATGCCCCAACCAGTAACGCTGAAGAAGCTGAAGTTGAACAGTTCTATGAAGGCCTACAAGACCTTTTAGAACTAACACCCAAAAAAGATGTTCCTTTCATTACAGGGGACTGGAATGCAAAAGTAGGAAGTCAAGAAACGCCTAGAGTAACAGGCAAGTTTGGCCTTCGAGTATGGATTGAAGCAGGGCAAAGGCTAACAGAGTTTTGCCAAAAGAACGTACTGGTCATAACAAACAACCTCAATGAGAGTAGAACCTTCTAAATGAAAACTATATTTCTGTTGTTTAGTCGCCAAGTTGTGTCTAACTATTTGCAACCCCATCGACTGAAAACAGGGAAAAAAACAACCTCAAAGAAAAGTCATGTATTTGTTTTCTTGTTTGATTAACTAAGATAAATGATCTTTACAATCAAAAATTTTAATTATCTAGAAAACTCTTCAAAAAAAAAAATTATTTTTAAAGAGCTACCCCTTATTCCCTCAGTCATTCTCTTATTCTTTGTTATTTTGTAAATGCACCCATTGAATTTGACATTTAACCTCTGTTTTTCTAAAATGTAACTAATATTTTTTTCTAAATATTTTTCATGCTTCACCTGAGATCAAAAAACTATCCTTCAGCTTGGCTATATGCTGGAGAAGGGGACTTTTTAATTGTCATCAGATATGAGCTCTTTCATCATTTACTACTTCCTGTGAGAAAAATCATGGTTTTCTTAATTTTTATTACCTAACTATAAAAATACAAATATATAACTGTAGGTAGAATTAATTGTATATTAAGCCTACTGATTCAGAAGTAAATCATAAAAACATATTTCTAAATATTTTTTGTTTTTTTTTTAAATATAAATTTATTTATTTTAATTGGAGGTTAGTTACTTTATAATATTGCATTGGTTTTGTCATACATCAACATGAATCTGCCCCAGGTATACACATGTTCCCCATCCTGAACCCCCCTCCCTCCTCCCTCCCTGTACCATCCCTCTGCGTCGTCTCAGTGCATCAGCACCAAGCATCAAGTATCATGCACCGAACCTGGACTGGCGATTTGTTTCATATATGATATTATACATGTTTCAATGCTGTTTTCCCAAATCACCCCACCCTCGCCCTCTCCCACAGAGTCCAAAAGACTGTTCTATACATCTGTGTCTCTTTTGCTGTCTCGCATACAGGGTTATCATTTAAAAAGTAATTAATACCAATGAAAAAAACTCAAAAAGAAATCAATTAAATAATGCTTTATAACATTATTATTATTTTAGTTAATACAATGTGATAGTCTTTCTGGACATGTTTAAAAGACTTAATGCTAATTACAGACATGATAATCCTCAGGTTCAAATGCTATAATCAAACCATTGATATTCAATGAAATAGCTGAAATTTGACAATGAGAATGCTAATAATTATGACCTATTCACTAGCTTGTATATTAAATCCTCTAGAAGTCTTTAATCAAAAAAGCTTTTAAAATTATCTCAAGGAATAAAATTTCAAAATACTACTGTAATTATTCCATATCACTTCAGAAAATAATCTTTTTGTGAATGATTGCCCTTAAAGTGAAATACAAATAGGAGTTAAATGTGAAAAAAAAATAATTTAATGGTGAATCTCTCAATGTAATATCAAAATTTTCAGTTCCTTTATTTTGGTAATTCTAGAATTAACTAGATGGGCCTCTCTCAGATCACATAAACCTAGCAATTGGTAATATACTTATTTTAATCATTATACACCACATCAAATAAAGAGACAAAAAATGACAGCCAATGCTACTATAGAGAGATCTTGTTAGCTATCTAAAATTTTCAGAATAATTGAATTCATGATTTGGTAATTATTCTTAAAAAAAACACAGAATAGCATTTTTTATATTTTTAAATTTCAAAATATTTGACATTATAAATGGGAGACTTTACAGTAATACCCATGAAGCTTTTTTATCAGGCAGGGAGATATTTGTATGCTCTGCAGGCATGGAAGCTGAGATATTCATCAGGCAGAGCTTAAATTCTCCATTTCACTAGTTGACAAATCTATTGGGATGTCTAGTTCTCCCAAGAATGATTTGCTGGCGATAAGAATAAAGATATGAAGAAAAGAAGATTGATATCAGGATATATTTAGAGAGTGTTAAAAGAGAAGCCTGTGTAACCTGAAGATAGGATCTATCTAAACAAGCGCAGTTCAATCTAAGACAAATGTTACACCGCCCGAAATTTACCTAAGCCAAGACAGCATCTGTTATTTCTGTTGGATGGTATTTAACATGCAACTTTGAAAGTAAATTTATTTTGTATTGACTTTTTAAGGTTTATGCCATTTTCCCCCCAGCCATGTTCCCTATTACAGCTGATATTTATGAAAACAGGAAACATTTTCTTTTTTAGTTTGTTTTTGGTGATGTGTAGAAAAGAGAGTTCTTCATTAATAGCACTACATTTCTAAAAGTCAAGAGAAATAAGTCCAAGAAAAAGATAAGAAACTCTTTTTCTCTCTGACTGCTGATCACATGTTTCCCTGTGTGAGAAGAAAAATCAAGCACCCTAGAAAAGCTCTCTCTTTAAGAATAGATATGCAGTTTTGTGCTGTGCTTAGTCTCTCAGTCATGTCTGACTCTCTGCAATCCCATGGACTGTAGTGTGCTAGGCCCCTCTGTCAATGGGGATTCTCCAGGCAAGAATACTGGAGTGGGTTGCCATGCTCTCTTCCAGAAGATCTTCCCAATCCAGAGATAGAACCCAGAGCTCCTGCAGTGCAGGCAGATTCTTTACCACCTGAGCCACCAGGGAAGCCCTTGCAGTTTTGTAATTACCCCAAATATGCTATTTCTTTTTGACAAAAGAAAGATGAGGAATAAAAATACCAGTTTATTTGAGAATGCCTAGGGAAATAAGGTATAGAATGGTCATAATAGATTACAGGAAGTAAAGAATATGAAGTTAATCTGTGGCTGGAGTGGGTATCAAAATTAAAAAAAAAATCATCCAACATATGGAAAATTGAGCTTTTTTTCTAAAATGCTTATGCCTTAGAATTACTAAAAATAAAACAAAAAATATTGAAATAAATTATATTATTTTCTCTTTGTACAATGATCAGATAACATGAGTGACTGCCAAAGTACATAGATTCCTTCTTGAACACCACTGATACTGGAAACAAAAGCAGATAGAATGTTTCATGCAGGAGAATAACAATATAATATTTGCAGTATAAAAATTTCCCTGGTAACAAATTGAGATTGAAGGAATAGAAATGAAGACAGGAAAATTAGTTGGACTATGGCCATAACATAGGAACAATATATTTATATGTGATTTAAGTCTCTTTCTTTCTATCTTTCTTTTTTGTTTCCTTTGCCGCATGGAAAGTGGAACTTCCCCTATCAGGGATTGAATCCATGCCCCCTGCCTTCAAAGCACAGATTCTTAACTGCTGGCCCACTGGGGCAGTCCTATATATGGTTTCAGTGAACATCAGTTCAGTTCAGTTGTTCAGTCGTGTTCGACTCTTTGCAACCCCATGAATCGAGCATGCCAGGCCTCCCTGTCCATCACCAACTCCCGGAGTTCACTCAGACTCACATCCATCAAGTCAGTGATGCCATCCAGCCATAACATAGTGGAATGAAAAAGGAGAAGATATGTGTAAGCCATATTTAGAGGTATAATATAAAAGAATAAATAGATTCATAGAAGGAGGTATAAGCTATAAGACTTGTTCCTGTCCTTCAGATTTTTATCTTACACAGGGAACTTTAGTAATAAGAATTATGGCAGAAAATGAGACATTCAACTGGGAATAGGAAGGAAGTCATGAGATATATATATATATCTCTCATATATATGGGCTCATATATATATATGAGATACCAGTCTGCAGTGTTCCATGTAGTCAAAGCTATGGTTTTTACAGTAGTCGTGTATGGATGTGAGAGTTGGACTATAAAGAAGACTGAATGCTGAAAAATTGATGCTTTCAAACTGTGGTGCTATAGAAGACTCTTGAGAGTCCCTTGGACAGCAATGAGATCAAGTCAGTCAATCCTAAAGGAAATCAGCCCTTAACTATTCATTGGAAGAACTGATAATGAAGCTGAAGCTCCAATACTTTGGCCACCTGATGCGAAGAGCCAACTCATTGGAAAAGATCCTGATGCTGGGAAAGATTGAAGGCAGGTGCAGAAGGGGGAGGTAGAGGATGAGATGGTTGGATGGCATCACTGACTCACTGGACATGAGTTTGAGCAAACTCTGGGAGACAGTGAAGGATAGGGAAGTCTGGTATACTACAAGTCCATGGAATCACAAAGAATTGGACACGACTGAGTGACTGAACAACCACCACCACAACAAAGGCCATTCTGATGATTTCTTAGATGGAAGTGAGGACCATGTTATTGGACCAGGGAGAAAAAGGCATCCTTATAAAGTGGTAAAGCTGAATTGTATTCTTGGCTGTATTGTATTCACTTCCTAGTGTTCTGAGGAAGATTAATCTTGTGAGTGATGAAATTGGATACTTTGCTGAGGTTATGGCTTGGCTGCTCTTGAAAACTTACAGTGAAATTTGGGAAAGGAGCAATGACGATTGTTAAGATGAGCAGAACTTTACAGTTTGCACATATAGCCTATCCATTCTGCCAAAAATGAGAAAGCATGTGAAGGAGAGAACACTAAGTGTGTGACCACGTGATCATTTGATAAAGAAATTGGTTTGGATGTGAAGTCTGCATTTAATCATCCACTTCATCAAGAAAACAGTAAGTCTGAACTGAAGGGGAAAGAGACAGGCAGGAAGATGTTAGATCTGAGATTTTGCAGGATGGAACCATGGAGATGTTTGGCTGTGAACGTGGGCTCTTCTACAAGAAAAGGGAAGAAAGACCTAAAGGTGAAACAGAGTTCATCAGGACTTCATCCTCTGCACAGCAAAACAAAACAAAATCAACAAAATGAAAACCTATGGAATGTGAGACGCTACCTGCAAATCATATATCTAAAAAGAATTAATATCCAAAATATAAAAAGAACTCATACAACTCAATAGAATAAACAGACAAAAACCCAAACACACCTGATTAAAAAATAGGCAGAGGAAATGAATAGATACTAAAGAAAAAACGAACAAGAAAAATGGCCAACACATAGGTGAAGAGGTGCTCACCCTCAGGCAATGCAAATAAAATGCAAATCACAGTTAGAATGTTAGAATGAGTGTCATTAAACAGGAAAGAAAAGATAAGTGTCGGGGAAGATGTGAGAAAGGGGGAAGAAGGGATCTGTGTGGCTCCCTTTTAAATTTGTGCAGTCTCTATAGAAAGCAGTATGGAGGTTTCTCAAAAAATTAAAATACAACTTCTAAATCCAGCCTTTTCATAGGCTGGATGAAGCACAAGCTGGAATCAAGATTGCTGGGAGAAATATAAATAACCTCAGATACGCAGATGATAGTACCCTTATGGCAGAAAGTGAAGAAGAACTAAAGAGCCTCTTGATGAAAGTGAAAGAGGAGAGTGAAAAAGTTGACTTAAACTTCAACAGTCAGAAAACTAAGATTATGGCATCCAGTCCCATCACTTCGTGGGAAATAGATGGGGAAACAGTGGAAACAGTGGCTGATTATTTTTCTGCAGATGGTGATTGCAGTTATGAAATTAAAAGATGCTTATTCCTTGGAAGGAAAGTTATGACCAACGTAGATAGCATACTAAAAAGCAGAGACATTACTTTGTCCACAAAGGTCCATCTAGTCAAGGCTATGGTTTTTCCAGTAGTCATGTATGGATGTGAGAGTTGGACTATAAAGAAAGCTGAGCACCAAAAAATTGATGCTTTTGAACTGTGGTGTTAGAGAAGACTCTTGAGAGTCCCTTGGACTGCAAGGAGATCCAACCAGTCCATCCTAAAGGAGATCAGTCCTGGGTGTTCAATGGAAGGACTGAGGTTGAAGCTGAAACTCCAATACTTTGGCCACCTGATGTGAAGAGCTGACTCATTTGAAAAGACCCTGATGCTGGGAAAGATTGGGGGCAGGAGGAGAAGGGACGACAGAGGATGAGATGGCTGGATGTTATCACCGACTCAATGGACATGAGTTTGGGTGAACTGTGGGAGTTGATGATGGACAGGGAGGCCTGAAGTGCTGCAGTTCATGGGTTTCAAAGAGTCGGACATGACTGAGCGACTGAACTGAACTGAACTGATCTGAACTATATCCAGCAATTTCACTGTTGGGTATATATCCAAAGGAAATGAAAGCAGGATGTGGAAGAAACAGCTGCATCCCAAGTTCAGTGCAGCATTACTCACAATAGCCAAGAGATGGAAACAACCTAAATGTCCATCAAGGCACGAATGGATAAAGAAGTTTTACATCTATACAGTATGGAAGAGTATATGACCATGAGAAGGAAGGAAATCCTGCCATTAGTGACAACATGGTTAAAGTTTGAGGACACTATGCTAAATGAAGTAAGTCAGAAAGAGAAAGGAAAACACTGTAGAATTTTATGTAGAATTTTGAAAAGCTGAACCCACAGAAACAGAGAGTAGAAAAGTGGTTACAAGGAGGTAAGCGTAGGATGAAATGGGGAGATGCTGTTCCAAGTTACAAGCTTTCAGTTGTAAGATAAATTCTGAGGATCTAATATACAGCATGGTCATTATAGTTAATAACATGTTATTATGTACTTTAAAGTTGCCAAGAGAATACATTCAATGTTCCCAGCACACAAACAACATTGGTAATTGTATGACCTGATACAAGTGTTAGTGAAACTTGTGGTGGACATCATCTTGCACATTTTAATATACAAATATATCAAATCAACATGTTATATACCCTAACTTAATGTTATATATCAATTATATCTCAATAATGGAGAAGGAAATGGCAACCGATTCCAGTATTCTTGCCTGGAAAATCCCATGGATGGAGGAGCCTGGTGGGCTACAGTCCATGGAGTTGCAAAGGTTGGATACGACTGAACGACTAACACATACATACACATATCTCAATAAAGGAGGAGGAGACATCACCTGGATTTCAACAGGCCAAACAACTCATTATCTAGGGCCTTGGGGACCTCACCTTTGCCCAGTAGAGCTGTGGAGGTTTGGCAACCTCCACATGGATTTCTAAGCATAGAGGGACTGGGAGCTCTAGTCATGCAACCCAGGAATGTGAGCTGCTGGTAATAGGGCTGACCAAGGCCAGTTCAGTGGAGAGAGGTTCTGCTAGACACAGTTGTCTACACCTTGACCCCACTCCAGACCAGTAGATCAACTGGTGTGTGATTCTACCCCAGAAAAGCTGCAGACATGAACTCCAAACTTTGACATTGTCCCTTTCTTCTTTCCCATGTCTCCCTTTTGGAATGGGGGTTTTATGCCCTTCACTCCATTGTATTCTGTAGGTTTTGTTTGAAAGTCAATAAAACTTGTTTGCTTTCACAGTTTTGCTGCTGGAAAGCAATTTGCCCTCCTTGAATCACCTTACTGATTTCTAATTTAGATGATATTTAGATGACTTTGGACCTAAACTAGAGTTTAATGTTAGATGGGGCTTTGAGAGCTATTGGGCTGGAACAAATGTATTTTGCATAAGAGAAAACATGAATATGAGGGACAGAATGATGTGATTTGAATGTCTGTGTCCCTCCCAAATTCCTATGTTGAAAACCTAATCCTCAAGGTGATGGTGTTAGGAGGTGGAGACTTTGAAAAGTCATTATGTCAGGGGCAGAGCCCAGAATGAGATTAGTGTCTTATTAAAAGAGACCCCAGGGGGATTCTTTGCCCTTTCTGCCCTCTGAGGAGATAAGGAGAAGTCTGTGACCTGGAAGAGAAAAATGCAATCTTGATGGAGCCCTGATCTTGGATTTCCTGCATTTAGAACTATGAGAAATGTGATTTGTATTGCTTATTAGTTACCCAGTTTGTGATATTTGTTATACAGAAGCCTAAAAGGACTAAGACAATGACACCTTTTTATTTGTTTGCTTGTTTCCAATAGGAAGGTGGTGATTAGTGGGAAGGCTTTAACATAGTATCTAGAGACTATAATGATTTTTTCCTTTCCTTTATATTTTCTAGATGAGAGAAAAGTATTTCAATGTATGGAGAGGGAATTGGGAGGGAGGTTCAAAAGGAGGGGATATATGTATCCCTATGGCCAATTCATGTTGATGCATGACAGAAACAATCACAGTATTGTAAATTAATTATCCATCAATTAAAATTTTAAAAAAGAGTCAGTGTACAACAGTGGAATGACAATTCAGAAGAAAGATAAAATCAATAAGGCAGCAATGTCCTTTTGCTGGGAATAGAATCAAATTGAAGAGTATGATAATAATACAAAGCACGTAATATTCCTTTATAGAAAAGATAAAACTGAAGCTAAAATGTGAAGTAATAATTCTAATTAAGGCAACATTCTAGCAAATAACCCTAGGTTGATCTGATTTCAAAGTCCACTCATTTTTTCCATGGCATCTTTCTATCTCAGCATGTTATGTATATCACTTAAAACGCAAATGGGTATATAGGAAGTAAACAACAATCAAAGTAAGTAAAATAATTTTGTCGATGTAAAAGCTTCAAGGATTTCCAAGAAATTATAAATGGCTGCTATTATGCTCTGCCATAAACATGTTTGTTCATAGTACCTGATATCAATTTTTTTTTCAATGTGATAGTTAAATTCTATGAAAATAAAATACAGTAAATGTACCTGGACAAACATTAAGAATACAACTAATACATATATTTATTTGGATTCAAGCAATTTACTACATATTGATAACCACTTCGGACTGTGCAAAGTACATTTTATTGAGGAAAGCAACAATTGGGATAGAAAGTAATCAGTGCCTCTATTGCTATATTGGCAACTGTTCTCTACTCATAGGCAAGACTTGTTAATTATAAGCTATTAAGATAGATACCACCACTTGATGTCTCATTTATGAATAAATGAAGATACTACCATTTACTTATGAGCCCCTTGTATTACAAGATACTTTCTATAAAGATGAATGCAATTTGACCTTCCAGATTCAGAGCCATGTGGTTCTTGTTATTTTATTATACTTGTTTTATGACATCATTCTGATGTTAAAATAGCACAAAGGGTTTGCATAATCTACGATTAAGGTAACATGGGGAGATGAAGTGGATGTGATTTAAGAAGCCATATGATTAATAGGAAACATAGTATATTAAAGATCAGATTACTGAGTGAATGTACCAGGTGTTACTATTATACTTTCAATTAATGGATGCAATGAGATAATGAAGAACCACCACTGACTAGTCACTGATATTTCAAGTTTGATGTGGCATTTAGCTTTTTACATATAATTTCTGAATTATCAAATCTTGGGCAAAAATTAAAATGTTAAAATATTACAGTATAAGTCAAAATTCTTATTTCATATTTGTTGCATATACCTTTGTTTGCATTTGTTGGCTTAACCATTTGTGGTGTCTGGTGTTAATCATGAGTGCTGTAAGTAAATTGGTGACTACCATGATAGGCACCCAAACATGAAAATATTGCTTACATCAAAGCTATGCCAGGATGTGACAAACATACCTTGGAGATATTGTGGGTTCCCTTCCAGACTATCACAATAAAACAAAGATGATAATAAAGCAAGTCATACATATAATTTTGTTTCACAGTTCATATGAAAGTTATGCTTACACTATACTGTTGTCTATTAAGCATGTAATGAATTTATGTCTTAAAAAAACAAAACAAAACAATGTGCACAGGTTAACTAAAAAATATTGCCAAAAAATGCTAACTATCATCTGAGCTGTCAGCAAGTCCTGGTAATAACATCAAAGATCCCTGATTGCAAATTATATAGCCAATATAATAACAAAAGAAAATCTCTGAAATAGTGTGAGAATTATCAAAATGTAACAGAAATACAAAGTGAACAAATGCTATTGAAAAATAGCACTGATGGATTTGCTCAGGACAGGATTGCCACAAGCCTTCACTTTATATAAAAAAAAAAAAAAAAAAAAGGAGTATCTGCAAAGTATAATAAAGCAAAGTACAATAAAATGAGGTGCCTGTACATATAAACTAGATTAAGTTAAGCATCTGCAGAGGTCAGCTATTATTGATTGAACTGTGTCTTCCAAAAAGATACATTGAAGTCATAAGTCCCAGTGCCTGTGAATGTAATTTTATTTGAAAATAGGACCTATGCATATGTAAACAAGTTAACAGGACGTTGTTGGGTTGGACAATAATCCAGTATTATTGGTGTCTTTAAAAGAAGAGGGGGACACAGACAGAGACATACATGGTCAACACCACACGCCAGTGGAGTCACAGGTTTTCAGTGATACACCTATAAGCCAAGGAATACCAAGGATTGCTAGCAACACCAAAAGTTGAGAGGAAGAGCATGAAACTGATTCTTACCCAAACCTTTGAGAGAGAATGGTCTTCCTGACAACTTGACATCCTGACAATCCTAGCTTCTAAAACTGAGAAAATCAATTTTTTTTTTTTAAGTCACTTAGCTTATGGGATTTTATTATAGCAGAGCTAGGAAATTGGTACATCTGTCTCTGGATATAGGACACTCCATGTCCATTTGGTATAAAAGTAAGAAAGGTAAATATTAATAACCCAACATGGTAAAAGACTGAATGCCTTCTCATTAAAATCACTAATAAGATGTGAATTCTGCATTTACTGCTTTTAATCAGCATTAAACTACAGGCACTGGCTAGTACAATAAGAAAAATAAACAAAGGCATCCATATTATTAGAAAGGAGTAAGTATTAAATAGAACTGTCTTTATTTGCAAATGACATGACTTTCTATGTATGAAAAAATAGAGTGCTACAGAAACTAATAAGCAAGTTTAGAAATTCTACAGGACATAAGACCAACATACAAAAATATTTTATATCTGTATACATACAAGCTGCCAAAATTAAAAATTTAAATTTTAAAAACATAATACTATTAACCATAAGCATCATAAACAAAATACTTAGGGAAAATATGACACAGAAAGAAAAGATACAAGAGAAATTACAATTCCAAACATATGAAGATATATACTATGTTTATGTGTAAGAAGATTCATTATTTGCATGATATCAACTTTCTCAAATTGATCCACAGATTTAACTCTGATTAAATCTCCAGTAGGATTTTTTTTTTTTTATAAATTAACAGAATTATTCTAAAATGTATATGGAAATGCAAAGGACTAAAAGTGGTGAACAACTTAAAAAAATACTTGGAATATGAACATTCTCTGTTTCAAATGTTATTATAAAGCTACAATAATCAAAACAATATGGTATTAGGTGGAAAAGCCAAATAGCTCTCCAAAATGGGGTAGACTCCAGAATAGACCCATATATATAAGGAGAATGGATTTTCAACAAAGGTAAAAGGCTATTCTGTGGAAAAAAACTAGTCTTTTCAACAATTTGTGCTGAAATATTTGAATATTCATATTAAAACATAGAATATTGATCCATCCTTATACCATAGTAGGGCTTCCCTGATAGCTTAGCTGGTAAAGAATTTGCCTGCAATGCAGGAGACCCTGCTTTGATTCCTGGGTTAGGAAAATCTGCTGCTACCCACTCCAGTATTCTTGGGTTTCCCTTGTGGCTCAGCTGGTAAAGAATCTGCCTGCAATGCAGGTATACCTGGGTTCAATGCCTGGGTTGGGAATATCTCCTGGAGAATGGAAAGGCTACCCACTCCAGTATTCTGGCCTGGAGAATTCCATGGACTCATGGGGTCACAATGAGTCAGACATGACTGAGTAACTTTCACTTTCACTTTTCATTTGCACCATATTAAAAAATCAACTCGAAATGCACTACACATCTAAAGGTAAAAGCTAGGAGTATAACATTTCTAGTACAAAACTTAGTAGAAAACTTCTCTGACCTTGGGTAACATATGAATGTATACAGGTATCTTAGATCCCGAACTAACAGAAAAAGCCCTAAAAGAATAAATCAATAATTTGGGCTTCATGACATTAAAAACTTCTCAGGACTTCCCTGGTGGTCGAGTGGTTAAGATTCTGTGCTTCCATTGCAGGGGGCATGGGTTCTATCCTTGGTTAGGTAACTAAGATGCCACATGCCATATAGCACAGCCAAAAACTAAAGGTGTTTCTAAATATAAAATCTTCCTTTCCAAAGATCTTCTTAAGATAATAAAATAATAAGCCATAGATTTGGAGAAAATATTTGAATTTGAAAAACCTACAAAATGGACTTGTCCTCAAATACATTAAGACTCATATAAATAAGGAAGAAAAAAAAAACAATATATAGCCTTACAAAAATTGCCACAAGATAGACCTATTGTAATAGTAGATATACAGATAGCATAAAACACACTCAAATATAAGCAGTATCAAACAACTTTAAGGAAAAGCAAATTAACATCATGATTAATTATAACCCCATACTATCAGAATGACTAAAATTAAAAAGTCATATCCTGGCATGTATTTGGTGAGGATGTGGAGAAACAAGATATCTCATATATTGCTGCTGAGAAGTAAAATGGTAAAAACATTCTGGAAAACATTTTTATTGTTCCTTAAGCAGTCAGTGAACATACTTCTACAATGTGATTCAGATATTCCAGGCATTCTAGGCATTAATCCAAGATAAATGAAAGCATATGTCTACTTAGAGACTTGTAAACAAATGTTTATAGAAATTTATCTGTAATAGCCAAAAATCAGAAGAAAAAAAAAAAAAAACATCAAATAAACAAATGTTCCCAAACAGATAACTGAATACACAAACTGTATTATATCTATCCGTACAATAGAACGGGCTTCCCAGGTGGCGCTAGTGGTAAAGAACTTGCCTGCCAATACTGGAGACATAAGAGTTGCAGATTCGATCCCTGGGTCAGGAAGATCCCCTGGAGAAGGAAATGGCAACCCACTCCAGTATCCTTGCCCGAAGAATCCACATGGATGGAGGAACCTGGCAGGCTACAGTCCATGGGGTCACAAAGAGTCGGACACAACTGAAGCGACTTAGCACATCCGTACAATAGAATACAGTTTAGCACTCAAACAAACAGCATGGATGAATCACAGAATAATTATGCTAAGTGAAATACACTGGATCCCCACCTCCACCTAACAAACAAACCTTTGTTACATTCAATTTATATAAAATATTAAAAGTCATGAAATGTATAGTAACAGAAATCTGGCCAGTGTTTGCCTGGATCAGAATGGAGTTATAACAAAGAGGCTTATAGACATCTTTTCATATTCATTATCTGTATTGTGATAATGATTTCGTGGATGTGTACAAGTGTCTAGAAATTATCAAATTGTAAACTAAGTATTCGTAGCTTGTAGTATGTTGAGTACATTTCAATAAAACTATTATTAACAAACAAGAAAAAACATGCTTTTGCTAGATCAGTAAATGGATATTTTAATAAATGCAAAAGCTAAATATGAACTTCAGTACAAGGACACTATTCTGGCATTTGGGGATGTTATCACATGTCCTGGGGGAAAAAATGTCTGGAAATTCTTCATTAAACAATGATGACAACAGTAAAACTATGTTAATGCTATCTAAAGAAAACTGGGTTTACTAATAAGTAATCTACCAGGTAGTAGAGGACAGGGAAGCCTGACGTGCTGTAGTCCATGGGGTCTGAAAGAGTCAGACACGGCACTACTTCAACAACAGTCCACAGTATGGGGGCTAAACAAAAGAAAAACTTTAAAGATGTTTTTTAGGTCAGCATTTCCACAGTCCTCCTGAGGAGAAATGATGCTCGGACCTGGGAATATATATTCTATTTGACAGTGATCAGAGACAAGTACTCTTTATGGCATTTTCCACTAAGATTAATTCAATTACTTCTCTTGCTTTGAGTCCATTAAGAGTCATTAAGATTATAACTTGGGTTTATTATAGTGGATTTTATGAGACCGACAACATGCTCGTTAATCAACATGTATATCATGGTCCTTTCATGATATTTTTTTCCCACTAAAATCAGAAGGGCGAAATTTGAGTTAGATGAACATCCGTCTTGTCAGTGATGTCAGTCATTCCTGTAAGACCAACTGAGGTATGATCTATACAAAAACCTAAATTTTGACCTGATGAACAATACTCAGTATCAGACTACAGACTTGACCTCATGGACTAATGACTATCTCTGAGACTCTGCTGATTTCACCAGGGATTTCTCTTTTATAACTAACATTTTTAACTAACATCTTTATGACTTCAATTATCAGAGTCTAATTGTTATATGTCATTGTGCAACATAAGGACTAGAAGTCAAACTGCATTTGAGGTCTGTGCCACAGCTATACTGTGCAAAGTTAATTCTCAAGTGTAGCACATGGATTTTAATGCTGTACCTCAGTTCATCTTTATGGGCTACTTCAAAACCTCTTTCAAGGAAAAAACAAGCATAAATATTGGTCTATTTTATTATTTAAGAGAGCCAATTCATCATAGAAGTTATTTTTTTAGACAGCAGTATTTCTGCATTTTGCCTAGTTATATTATAGTCATCTTTCCTCAAAAAAGAGCCCTGTCTGCATTAATTTGGATTTTTCCTAGTAGCACAGCACAAATATTAATAAAATAGTTTGTAGACTCTACAGTAATCAATGTGTACCATCTTAATGATAACCTATAACTTCAATTATATGCTTTGTCTTTAGAACTGAATTCTCTAAAGACTAAATTTGGTTATTAAAATGAAAAAACAATGTATCTTGTCATTCAGTTCTCCAGTTGAATCAGCACACCTAACAGTATTGTTTTAAAATAATATTCTATGAAATTATATCAGTGTATTTAGTAACTTCCCCTTGCATGTTTGTGTTTACTATTTTGACATATACTTACTTTTCATTACCCAGGACATACCACACATTGTATTAAATGTTAGCAGTAAAGACATTAATTAGTACCTTTGTACTGAGGGAGCTCAAAGTCCAAAGAAAGAACCAGGCATGTAAGCAAGAAATTATATGCAAAATCTATAGCCCTGTAACCAAAATATAAATATCATATTTGGGGTGGTTGGTCTAAAATATCATTGTTCACTTTGTCTCTATTGTCAGTAAAACAAATATTTTCTAAATTAAAATCTTGATATTAATGAAAACAATTTTAATATTTAATTAGGTAGCAGTAGTAACAGTTTTTGATAAACTATATGTATTGTGTAGTTGCCATTTATAATAGAGGCTAAATACCAATAACAATGTTTATATTTACGTTAAAGGAGAAATAATAGTTTTCACTGTGAGAAAAAAGTACAACGCATTAGTAATTTAAATTACCATAATGTATATTTCGTTTGCAAAAAGAATGAGGAGTAAATGAGAAAAATTGCTACATGAAAAGAAACCTTGCTATTTGGGTGTATTTCTTTGTGTAAGAACAATTCATGCTTTTTCTTCATGATTGTTTGTTGAGAAAATAGTTCAAATCTTGCTGTGCATTAACCTTTTTATAATGTTCCCTGTATTAATGTAATTGTCCAGATCTATAGCACTTTCATCTAAACAGTGACAGCTTTGGGAGTTTGGTGTATTGAAGTGACTCAGCAGACCAGGTTGCACAACATTTCTTTATTTCTTGCCTTCATCTCTGGTGACCAAGTTCATGGTGAGGCTCACTGAAATTTAAGGGGATCTTGTATATTCCCCAAACATACATGACAGGGTCTGTGCAGTGAGGACGCTGATTGGATAAGACAAAAATCATTCACCTGCATCACAGCATCTCTCAAAAGTTGCAAACTGCATTAATTCTTCCATAGCTCCTACAGCCTAGACAGTAGTTATTTTTTAGATTTTTAAAATTAAATGAGCAAAATGCCATTCTGTTATTTCATTGCTAATATAGGCCATGTTTTCACACAAAGATCCTTTTGAGAAAATTTCCTAAGGTTTATTGTGCATGAACTGTGGTTCTGTGCCTAAGTGGATTGATATCTGTATTAGGCAAAATAATGCAACTAGAGGTGTAATTTTTTAATTTGTAGAAAATTTCACCAACTTGACTTTGAAATAATACTTTAAAAGAAGTTTATCTTACTTTTTCTGTAATCTCTTATAACCATATCAGAATTGATCACAGTCTCTGAGTCACACACTTTAGAATGTTAGACATATAGAAAGATCCAAAGAATATTTATTCAAATCTAATTTCAAGGAGAAAATTGTGCCTCATTCTTCAGAGGTGCCTCTGATTCTCATATTTGATTACTTTTCTGTTTATCATAAGTTTTGATAATAGTCTAAAACTTTTCTGCTTTTATTAGAGAACTAAATATTTTCTCTATTTAAGTATTGCAAATATCCTAAACATATACAAATATCAAACATTCACAGCCTCAGAATTTTGCTGATGTTTACAATGTTTAGATAATTGGCTTTTCAGCTCAAATAGCATGCCATTTACACACACACATACTCACATACAGACACATACACACGTTTTGAATTATTATGAGCAGTTCATCCCTGAAACAATATTCTCTAAATCTGATTGGAAATAATAGCTGCTTTGATAGCTTGAATAAGTTTTTCTTAACACTATAGAACAAGGAGCATTCACATGAAACAAATCAGCATTATGACTTCTCTGCATCACATTTAAAATGTAATATCATATATCATGCATTTCTCATGCCACAAAATAATAGAAGAAAAATGACATTGATGAAACTGACCTGAACAACATTTGTTTTCAGAAATGAATCCTTGTGTGAGCAGTTGAAGCCCTGGTTGCAGTTTGTGCATTTGATGTATAAAGCGTTGCATAAGCAAGAAAGCATTTCACAAGGTCAGAACTGAAACACATCTGAACCTGCTGTTAACATTCAGCAAAATACACTGCAGATATTCTGGAATCATTTTTTTTTTCCTGCCACTGTGGATCAGATGCCATGCAACCTACATAGAAAATGATGGCATAAATTCCATTTCTATAAGAATAGACTTTGCAATATAAAAAGAATGGACTGCTACCAATTCATATGCAGATCTCACTGCATTGCATCTTCTCAATTGACTGAAATCTTTAACTCTAGCAGAAATCATTTATAAAAAGGTAAGCATGTCTGTGAAAGTGAATGCACAAGTTAAAAATATGGTGAAGAAGATCTGGTGTCAAACTGTTTTATAAAAGACAAGTATTTCCCTTCTAAATTAAGGGGGAAAAAAAAAAAAACATGACTCAGTGATAGAAATTAATGAGCACTAGGCCATTTTTTTTCCCCTCCTGATTAGATCTTTTGTTATTCTTCTGCTAAATGTAGCATAACCCCACTCTAATTTCATGGCACATAATTAGTATATTGTAACATCAAAATAATTTGGCGTTCAAGAAAAAGAGACCTAAGCAAATAAAAACAAGCAGTAGTAATAGGGGAAACATTTAATTTTATATTGATAAATCCTTTGTTTTGATAGTGAATTTTACACACACACACACACACACACTCCTGCATATATGCAGATAACATATTTCCTTATATTAAAAAATGAATAATATGCCCTCTCTCTCTTGACATATTATTCATTTTTTAAGTGTAAATGGATATGCTATCTGCATATATGCAGGTGTGTGTGTGTATGTATAAAACTTACTGTCACAATAAAGGCTTTATCAAGATAAAATTAAATGTTTCCTCTATTACTCCAATTAAATACATTAACAAATGAGTAATATGGATTGTATTTCAGGGACATAAAAATTAAAAGAAAACACTTCATATTTAAAAATAACTGTAATTTTAAAACAACTATAATTTATTTTTACAAAATACATTTCAAAAGAAAAAAAATACACATTTCTTAATTTTAATTTTCCAGAAATTAAGCAACTTTTATCACATTTAATTAGATTTTTTAAAATCATGATGTCACTTTTAGCAATATCATATGAATTATATTGTCATTATACATCTATCATGTCAAATTTTCTCCATATTCTATTTGATTAGTGGCATCAGATCATGTTCTCAATTAACTGACTTCTTTCCTATTCATAAAACCCATTTGTGCCTAATCTCTCTTCTGCACTAAAGCTATCTTTTAGAATTCAGTGTCTGTATAGTAACTCATTTCAGAGTCACAAAAATCCTTATTTCCATCTTACAAATGATGATTATGAGGTAAGCTCATTAGGAGAGGTTAACTTGCTTCCTCAGTGGTGTACAGTGAGCAGGAACTATTGAGCTAAACTTGAGTTAGAGGAACCTGGTTCTAAAAGCTCTGTCCTTCACAACTGTAAATATTATCACTAAAGATGTCAGTATTAGCATGACCTGCGCCCACTTTGATCTACATAAATGACCATAAGCACCCATTATGTCTGATGAACGCCCCCTAATTTGTAGGTGACAATCTACAAACTTGTACCAAATTTGTGTGTTGTGTGCTAGTTGCTCGGTTGTGTCTTGACTCTTTGTGACCCCATGGACTCTAGCCCACTAGGCTCCTCTGTCCATGGGATTCTCCAGGCAAGAATACTGGAGTGGGTTGCTATTCTCTTCTCCTGGGGATCTTCCTGATTCAGGTTTGAACCGGGGTCTCTCACATTGGACACAGTACCAAATTTCGGACCATAGGATCTATGGATAGGACCTATGGTCCTAATCATAGGACCATAGTCAACATCTTTGTCTCTATGAATCTTAGCATTCTCACTTGTGAAATGGGCATAAAACCATCTAATTTGTTAAACCTTCTAGTTTGTACTGACATCAAATGAGACCTAGAGGCAAATATACTTTTACATATACTTTAAAATTTTCTCAAATGTACTAGTAGTAGTAGAACCAAAGAAAACTCTGCAGACTAGATACACATTAACCTACAGATTCAATCAAGACTCCAATATAAGCAGGGAAAAGGCAGTGTACTTAAATGGAAAAGGAAAAGGGAAGCCTGTAGAAAGGCATACATAGAGTGCTGTGTCTATTTTCATATTCTCATCACTTAACCCTGTTAGTATTATCACCACTTTACCCACAAGACAATTGGAAGAAACAAATCCAATTTTGAAAATTTAAAGGTGATAAACAGTAACAATTTCACAAAGGGACTTCAGATGTCTTGCCTGACTGTTCTCCAAAGGAAGTGAAGTGAAGTCGCTCAGTCGTGTCCGACTCTTTGCGACCCCATGGACTGGGACATACTAGGCTTCTCAGTCGATGGGATTTTCTAGGCAAGAGTACTGGAGTGGGTTGCCATTTCCTTCTCCAGGGGATCTTCCTGACCCAGCGATCGAACCCGGGTCTCCGGCATTGTAGGCAGCAAAGGCAGGGGAAAATAACTTTTTTCTCTCCTCTCAACTATCAGCATATTCTGCATCAGTGGTTTTCAGAAACATTCTGTTGAAGCAGAAATACCTCTGAGCATGTGATGATGTTGTGAAACCTATCTTGACCTCCTGAATATAAACCTTTGGGTATGAGTACAGATAACTACATTAACAAACTCTTTAGGTCCGTGGTCCCCAATCCTTTTTGGCACCAGGGACTGGTTTCACGGAAGACAATTTTCCCATGGAGGGATTGGGGAAGAATGGTTTTCAGATGATTCAAGTACATTTATTGTGCACTTTATTTCTATTACTATTATTATATCAGCTCCACCTCAGATCATTAGGCATTAGATCCTAGAGGTTGGGCATCCTTTTCTGCTGCTGCTGCTGCTAAGTTGCTTCAGTCATGTCCGACTCTGTGAGACCCCAGAGACGGCAGCCCACCAGGCTCCCCCGTCCCTGGGATTCTCTAGGCAAGAACACTGGGGTGGGTTGCCATTTCTAGGAGATTCCTATACACACAAATGTTTGAAAATGATTGCTCAGACCCAAAACCAAAGAAACCACGCTTTTCATGTCTCAGAATAAGCAGTGCATCAGCAGTGATTATGTGGTTCTACAGCTGGATGTGTGTGTGAAGATCCAAAGTGGGTGAGAGCAGAGATGGCCACATTGATTCAACAAGTATTCAGAGGCTTGGTCTAGACTTGCACCTAAACTAAGAGCTGAGGTCGCAAAAGTGAATGAAGTATTAGCCTTACTTTTGCATGTGAAAGTGAAAGGCACTCAGTCATGTCCAACTCTTTGTGACCCCATGGACTACACAGTCCATGGAATTCTCTAGGCCAGAATACTGGAGTGGGTAGCCTTTCCCCTTCTCCAGGGGATCTTCCCAACCCAGGGTTCGAATCCAGGTCTCCCACATTGCAGGTGGATTCTTTACCAGGTGAGCCACAAGGGAATCCCTACCTTTACACAACTCAAGTAATTTACTGTAAATCATGCCAGTTTCCAAATCAAGATAACTCATCACACCTGGAGGGATTACAATAAATCCCAAGAAGGTGATATGTGGGCATCCTTTGACAAGCATGTCAGCTTTAGGAGATAATCTACTGAACAATGTTTGACAGGAAAGGCAACTCAAGCAGAGGTAACATGTTCAATGCCATGGCACCATGATGAAGTTTACCTAATTTGGAAAACTACCAGTAATAGCCAAAACTATCTATAACCAAAACTGGAAAAGCATATGCAAGAGTTGAGAGAGAGGAACTGAAAGCTTGGACTCAGTTCAGAAGACCACTATGTGGTTTGTCATCCTATGAAACTGGATTTGATTCAATGAGGCTTATGAGTGACACCGAGAAATTTCAAGAAGGGTGGCAATGTTTTGAGATTCTGGTTTCAGGAGCAGAATGTGGGATGAATTAGAGAGCAAGACTTGAATGCAGAGGATCCATTTAAGACAATATTGAAACAGACAAGGGGGATGAAAACACAATCTTAAACTATGAGAGTAGTGGTAAGAATTTAAAATATATGGTTTCCAGAGACATTTAATCATGCCACAAATATACTGGATTATCATTTCAGTTCACTCTTTGTATCCAGCTCTTTGTGACACCATGGGCTGTAGCTTTCCAGGCTCCTCTGTCCACAGAATTCTCCAGGGCAGAATACTGGAGTGGGTAGTCATTCCCTTCTCCAGCGGATCTTCCCAACCCAGGGATCGAACCCAGGTCTCCCATATTGCAGACTCTTTTTCATCTGAGACACCAGGATGCCCAAAATTTATAATAGAGAGAAGATATATTCTTGAGAGGAAATGTATTTAGTTTGGAGCATGCCAAGTTTCACACTGCTTGGGAATTAGTAAATTCAGGAATTTTTATTTCAGAGGAAAATTCTGGGTAAGAAATATTAATTTGAGAGCCATAGCAAATATTGGGCTGGCCAAAAGTTTTTTCCAGCTTCTTCCATAAGATCTTATGGAAAAAGTAAAAAAAAACTTTTGGGCCAACCCAGAAGATAATAGCTGATCACATAGGAATTGATGAGAATTCTCAAAAATTGAGAGAAATCAGCCATCAGAAAAAAAGCTGAGACAGACAAGGGAAAGAGAAAATGAAGGAAGAGCATGAAAACACATGAGGAATTGTCAAAACCAATACAGTATTGTAAAGTAATTACCCTCTAATTAAAGTAAATAAATTTAAATTAATTAAAAAAAAGAGTAGTGATGGGTAATTAAATATAGAAAGAGCATGTAAAGTTTTTTAAAAGATACAAACCAAAAACTGTCTTCCCTTTGACAACAGATCACTGAAGAATCAGCCAAAATTTTAGTTCATAGAAAGCTGAATAAATATTTCAAAAGGTTGAGGAATAAAAGGAAAATGTGCGGCTATATAGAAAGGCATAATTTAGAAAGTGCATTTGACTTGTATTTGATTTGTTTTATACTTATTTCTTGTGTGGGAATGGCTTTTAATGTCTAGTTTTTAAAATGTGGAAGGTTTTTAAACAGGTTTGTTGCACGCTAAAAAGAGGTAGCAGAAAGAAAAAAAAAAAAAGTGTTTAGTTTCCAGAAAGAGAAAATAATTAAAGATATAAGGCAAGCCATCAAAGCATCATGTTTTGATTTTTCATGACAAGTAGGTCCCCAAAGCAAAACAGTCCAAAGCAATTTGTCAAGGTACTCATAGATCCCAAGCTGCTTTTATTTTATTTATTTTACCATAGGGCAAATTCTTATGTTCCAAATATCTCCTCTGGCCCTACTGGCTTTTCTAGTCATATTGCTTACTCTGATTCCCCTCAATGATTTGACCTCCACTCTCCAGTAATTTCTTGCATAGCCTCCTCTCTGTCATTGTCAGGTCATCATATCCAATTTTCAGAATGTTTCAATTCAGTAACTCTCCGAAGACTTTAAATACTCTCTTCAGCTAAAGTAGACTGAGTCCAGTACTGAACTTTCTGCGAAGGTCAAAACTAGGATACCAATAGTGATGTAGAAATTATATTAGAAGGTGAATGGAGACACAAGGGTTTGGAAGAAAATGAGAGAATTCTTGTTTGCTTGGGTTTACATCAATTACTTGTGAAAATGAGGGATAAGAATGAACATGGACAGTCTAAGAGGCAGTGATTTCCCACTTATCAGTTTCCAAGTCTGTGAAACCATGTTGGGGGTAAATATAATTGGAATTGAGAAGTGGAAGATGCGGAAAGAGAAATAAAGGAAAGACATAGCTCCACTCAAAGATGGAGAGAATGATCACCAAGTACATATGCTGCCTTACTAATGTTATGGTGGGAGTAGCTCCAATTTTATTTGCCATTGATTTGAAAGGGCTTCACATTGTGTTTGTAGATGTTGAAGAAGCCAATGGCAGTTATATTAGCTTCCAAAGGCTGCCACGACAGACAGCCACAAACTGGGTGGCTTCCAACAATCATTTTATTGTCTCAGAGTTCTTTAGCCCCTAAATCTGAGATCAAAGTGTCAGAGGGCCATGCCTTCTCAGAAGGCTCTGGGGAAGAATATACTGCGTGCCTTTCTCTCAGTCCCTGGTGTTGCTGGCAACCCTTGGACTCGTTGCCTTGTAAAAGCATCACTCTACCCCCATTATCACAAGACACTTTCCCTGTATTCCCTTCAAATCATCTTCCTCTCTGTATGCCTGTCGTATTGGATGAAGGCCCACTCTTTAATAATTCTGTCTACAAAGACCCCATTTTCAAATAACGTTCATGGGTACCAGGGGTTAGGACTTCAACATATCTTCTCAGGGTATACCACTCAATCTTTGGCAGCTGAAATGACTGAGCCAGAGCTGTGCAGGGTGCTGGCAGGGAGGCTGTGGACAAAGGCTGAAAACAAAGATAATGGCTGCAGAATATCCAAAGACACCCATTGATGGGGGTAATAAGAAAGGGATGTGTGCTGAGGGAAGAAAAAGGACACTAATAGGATATTCATACATAAGAGAAAAAAAGATTTCACAGCAGAGAACGAGAGGTGCTTCCTTTGAACCTCAGAATAATTATGCTTCCTCTGGGGTATTGGTAAGTTTCAGTTTCCATGGCAAAAACATAATTTTCATATATTACTCAATAAGGGGTTCAGTTCAGTTCAGTCGCTCAGTAATGTCTGACTCTTTGCGACCCCATGAATCGCAGCACCCGCCAGGCCTCCCTGTCCATCACCAACTCCCGGAGTTCACTCAGACTCACGTCCATCGAATCAGTGATGCCATCCAGCCATCTCATCCTCTGTCATCCCCTTCTCCTCCTGCCCCCAATCCCTCCCAGCATCAGAGTCTTTTCCAATGAGTCAACTCTTCACATGAGGTGGCCAAAGTCCTGGAGTTTCAGCTTTAGCATCAGTCCTTCCAAAGAAATCCCAGGGCTGATCTCCTTCAGAATGGACTGGTTGGATCTCCTTGCAGTCCAAGGGACTCTCAAGAGTCTTCTCCAACACCACAGTTCAAAAGCATCAATTTTTCGGTGCTCAGCTTTCTTCACAGTCCAACTCTCACATCCATACATGACCACTAGAAAAACCGTAGCCTTGACTAGACGGACAGTAGATAGTAATAAATAAAATTTAAAATACAAATGTCTGATTAATCAATTTTAGAAAGAATTGGAGATATGTGAGTAAATGAATAAAATGGTAGTAAATAATTGCTTTTTATCATGACTAAAAGCTTTTGAATAATTAATTGATATAAGTCACTTCTTTTGATGGATTTTATATTATGCACATATGATATAAAATCTGAAGCTAATATATAAACCACAGGACTATCAAAATTTAAAATAATTGTAAACAGGATAGAAATGACTCTGGGTTGCTTTATGGTGTCTTAAGATTACAAGAAACTGGAAAATTCTTAAAGAGATGGAAATGCCTCGTGAGAAATCTGCATGCAGGTGAAGAAGCAACAGTTAGAACCCCGACATGGGACAATGGAATGGTTCCAAATAGGGAAAGGAGTACTTCACGGCTGCATATTGTAACCCTTATATGCAACTTGGTGCAGAGTACACCACGTGAAATGCCGAGCTGGATGAAGCACAAGCTGGAATCATGATTGCCAGGAGAAATATCAATAACCTCAGATATGCAGATGACACCACCCTTATGGCAGAAAGTGAAGAGGAACTAAAGAGCCTCTTGATGAAAGTGAAAGAGGAGAGTGAAAAAGTTGGCTTAAAACTCACCATTCAGAAAACTAAGATCATGGCATCTGGCCCCATCACTTCATGGCAAATAGATGGGAAACAATGGAAACAGTGACAGACTTTATTTTCTTGGGCTCCAAAATCAATGCAGATAGTGACTGCAGCCATGAAAATAAAAGATGCTTGCTCCTTGGAAGAAAAGCTTTGACAAACCTATACAGTGTGTTAAAAAGCAGAGACTACTTTGCCAAAAAGATCCATCTAGTCAAAACTATGGTTTTTCCAGTAGTCATGTATGGGGGTGAGAGTTGGCCCATAAAGAGAGCTGAGCACTGAAGAATGGATGCTTTTGAACTGTAGTGTTGGAGAAGACTCTTGAGAGTCCCTTGGACTGCAAGGAGATCAAACCAATCAATCCTAAAGGAAATTAGTCCTAAATATTCATTGGAAGGACTGATGCTGAGGTTGAAACTGCAATACTTTGGCCACCTGATGCAAAGAACTGACTCATTAGAAAAGATCCTCATATTGGGAAAGACTGAAGGCAGGAGGATAAGGGGACGACAGAGGATGAGATGGTTGGATGGCATCACTGACTCAATGGATATGAGTTTGAGCATACTCCAGGAGTTTTGTGAGGGACAGGGAAGATTGGCATGCTGCAGTCCATGGGGTCACAAATAGTCAGACACAACTGAGTGACGGAACTAAACTGAACTGAACTGGAGATAGACTCAACTTCATTAATGTACATAGTTATATAATGGACACTTTTGAATCTTCTCTACTTTCCTCTAATTAACAGGCATCTAGTAGGCCCTCAATAAACACTTCTTTAGTGAATGTGCATTAATTGTTAAATAATAGTATAGACAGTTTATACACATTTTGACTCTCAGCAAATATCCATTGCTTTAGAGTCTAATATTTATCACCTGTCATATTTTGCATCTGTAAGTTCTGGCTTGAGCAGTAGACAATTAAGAAGCACTTTAAGACCAGTATTGATCCTCTTATCTACCCCAAATGGCTGTTTGTCTAATAAATATGCAATTTTATAATCAACCTCCCACAAAATTTATCAAACATTTTTTCCAATTTCCGTGGCACAATATTAAGCCTCAAAGGTGAATTAATGTATCCTGTTAGCCCAAAACAGGAAAGCAATACAATCTATAAACTAAGCAATTTGTACTACAAAATACACACTGTTTGCTTTTCAGTGTGGTTTGTAGGTTTTGATTTGGTTTCCCCTCAAATGAGAGATAAGAGGGGCTGCTAAGGGATAGCCTTTATGCCTTACCACTAAATGTAGTGGTAAACACTTATTTACGTGTAATAAAAATATAACAGTAACAAGGAGATTAGTGATCCCAGTAAAATATACATTATATTATTTAGTTTAAAGTAGTAATGCTGTTCAAATTATGTTGCATCTAACTTCATTTTATTTTTCCTGCTTTTTGTTTTCTGATTCTCTTAACCTTAACTTGATTTAAAATTGTCTCCTATAAGTATAATCTCCCAGGTGACTCAGTGGTTAAAGAATCCACCTGCCAATGCAGGAAACTGGTTTTGATTCCTGGGTTGAGAAGATCCTCTGGAGAAGGAAATGACAACCCATTCCAGTGTCTTGCCTATGAAATCCCATGAACAGAGGAGCCTGGTGAGCTACAGTTTTGAGTATCACAAAAAGTCAGACAAAACAGCACCTACGTGCACACACTACATATATACTTATATTTTGTAAGCTTATCCACAGCCTTTTGAAGAGTATGGCTAAAAATTAAAGAAAAAAAGTCAAAGTACATTAGATAAAATATAGCTAATTCATTCCCTTTAACTCTCAATTGATAGATAATTACATAAATTTTTTAAAGAAAAGCCTTATAGGAAGTATCTACTAAGCATGGTAACAAAGGCCGTCACTTAACTCTAGCAATAAGCAATGTGTGACATATTCAAATCGAATTTTGAATTCCATGTGTGTGTGGTTGGGGGGGATAATTTGGTTATTTTTTTGTCAGCAAAAAGATAATTCAAAAAAATTCAAAAAGAGAAAAGAGAAATCTAATATATTAGATTGTGCACTAATTAAAGCTGTCAAATTTCCCCACTGTGAGGATTATTAAGAAATGGCACATGCATACTTTCAAATGTACTTTGGGCATTACTTGTATAATTATCTTAGAACAATAAGAACACCATCAATAAAAAAACAAGATGTTTTATAATTTTATACTATTGTGTATCAGTTTGTTTATCGAATTCTAGTACCATAGATTTTTAGATCTCTGTGAGGGAGTTATAATATCAGTTTATATAATTGTGTTGGGAATAAACAGAAAAGGTTTTGTTGGAAGGAAGCCAGAGGACCCATAACAGACAACTGAATAAATGGAAAATAATTTTAAAACAGTTTATTGGAAGATTACCAATTACATAAGGATTATAGGGTAGAGTAAACTTTGGAAAATCTCCAAACATATATATATATACACACACACACAATGAATTATACTTTACATTTATAATCAAATTTGACAGAACCATATCAATCTGCTGAAAAATTCACAGTACTCCCACTAAAACATTGTATCAAAGATTATAATGCTACAAAATTACTATAAAATCAAATCTGCTTCTATGACCTAAATCTACTTCATTATAATATTCTATAAGTAAATTAATGTATAATATTTGTGATACATTATTCATTAAGGTTTTGTGACATCTTAAATTCACTTAAATTTTTGTATGCATTTTACATATACTGAACCCAGTATATGATTCCAGAAAACATGGCATTCTCTCTTAGTTTGAAAAAACAATAACCTCACTTTGCTATTTAGATCTCCACCATTTTGCTTAGAGTAAGATAAATGAATGAAGAAACTCTTCAGATTATCAGTCTCATAAATCTGTGAAAATACAGATTTTTATTATGCAAATAAGAATTTAATATTTGTTATAAACATGTGTTTTATATTTATGTCAAGAAGGCAATGGCAACCCACTCCAGCACTGTTGCCTGGAAAATCCCATGGATGGAGAAACCTGGTAGGCTACAGTCCTTGGGGTTGTGAAGAGTCGATCAAGACTGAGCGACTTCACTTTCACTTTCATGCATTGGAGAAGGAAATGGTAACGCACTCCAGTATTCTTGCCTGGAGAATCCCAGGGACAGAGGATCCTGGTGGGCTGCCGTCTACGGGGTTGCACAGAGTCGGACACGACTGAAGTGAGTTAGCAGCAGCAGCAGATATAAGATGGACAGATATATACATATACATATATATATATATATATATGTATATATATACACACACACACACACATACACACATACACACATACCCATTTGGATCTATTCTATCTACCTATTCTATTTATCTGTCTGTATGAGGAAGAATTTATTGCAGTTTTTTTTTTTTTAACAGAATAGGCTTATATATATTTAAAATATGTAATACATGTTTGGAGAAGAAAATGGCAACCCACTCCAGTATTCTTGCCTGGAGAATCTCATGGACAGAGGAGCCTGGTAGGCCATGGTCCATGGGTTCGCAGAGAGTCAGATATGACTGATGGAACTAAGCACAGCAATACACTTTGGATAATAACTTATTTTAAAAGAAGTAAATGAAGAAAACAGGGTAAAGTAAAAAAGCAGTAGTGTGAATTTAAATACTTCAAAATGTTAATACACAAAATATATAATGACCTCTCTCATTTTGATAAAATGAAGTTTTAAGCATTTTTGCAAATTGTCACATATAATCATGACAACTTCCCTCCAGAGCTATGCTCACTCACCAAGCTAATGCACAGAAAGTCTGAGCCACTAGCTAAGTTCAAACTTATGATAGGTGGCAGAGGCTGCTTTGAAATTCAACAAGGCTGACTCCAAAGCATGAGCTCAATTAGGACAGAGGACTTCCAACATTTTCCTAGAGGATGACCATGACTTGGGCTTTGGTTTTTATCACAAAAATAACGAAATCCATCTGATGTGTCACAGCATTCACAATCCAAAAACACGTCAGTTACACAGAAGAAACACCAAGAGCATAAAACTATTACCCTGTGAGTCTTCATAAATTGGATGCTGGATAATATAAGATAAAGATTCTCACTAGCATCGTCACAGTGAATGGAATTAGTGTCCAATCACTTTTTCTTACAACAGTTTTCAGTGTCAGCAATGACAGCACAATTCTAAGACAAGGATCACTTGGTTGTTGTTGTTTTTGTTGCTGGGTGGTGTGATTCAAATAAATACCTCTCTGGAGCACTTGCTGAAATCATGAGTAATTTACAGGATGAAGTATAGAATAAAACAGTTCCCTTCAGACTATCCTCTCAATTAAGGATCGGAAACCGATTGTGCAGCATTAAGGTTGAGATCAGTCTCCTTGATAATAACTATAATATTTTCATTCTGATAAGTAACTAGAAGTCACCTATCTTTCTAAATTACTGTAGCCTCTATCATTGTATAGTCATCTGAGCTAGCCAGCTTTAGAATTCTCGTATTTTCTTAGGAAAATGGAACAGAAGGGAACTTGCCTGGCTTGACTCTGCAGAGACGTATACTGTGGGCAAGCCAGGACCCTGCTTTAAGAAGTTTCTGGTTATGAGATAAAGAGGTGTGCTCATAACTCAGTCCCATAACGGGGAAAGAAAACAAAATCTTTCTCCCATAAGATCTCTCAGGTAGCTGAAAAAGAAACCTATAGACAATTCATAGAAAAGTATTGTTTTTTTAAACTCATACCATCTTCAATAACTAAAAGCCATATATTCAGTCATGCAACTGATCATACTACAAAGAATGACAAAAGAAAATCCAAGAGATTGACTGCTATCAAAAAGAGTTCTAGAGGAGTCTAGAAGATCGATGGTCTAAAGAAACTGAAAATCCTTAGTTTGGGTAGGCTGTCTACTCGACGCATGTTGCCTCATTCTGCATAATTAATTTATCAAGGATAACATGCGTGTGTGCTAAGTTACTTTAGTTGTGTCCAACTGTAATCCAATGGACCATAGTCCCCCGGGCTCCTCTGTTGATGGAATTCTCCAGGTAAGAATACTGGAGTGGTTTGCCATGCCCTCCTGCAGGGGATCTTCCCAATCCAGGGATTAAACTTTTATCTCTTTTACCTCCTGCATTGGCAGGTGCGTTCTTTACCACTAGCACCACCTAAAGGCATTCAACTTCAAATTTAAAAGTCAGAACAGGGAGTACCTGCCCATGTTCTTGATCCTCAAATTAGCATTAAGGTCTAAGATCTGGAAAATTCTAAAATGAGAAAAAAAAAATCATTCAGTCAACATATGTTGAGTGTTTACTTCATGCCAGGCACTGTTCCAAAGATACAGAACAAGATATCTCACCTTATATTCTGGCAAGGAAGGCAAATAGTAATATTCAATGATAAGTAAATTATGAAGTATGATATACATGATGAATATACATGCACAAAAGAGAAACAGAACTTTTCAGTGAAGATGCAATGTGAGGTATGATGGATACTGAAGGAACAGAGGAAGAAAGCATGTTGGATAAGGGGAGGGCATTTCGGGGAAGAGAACAACTTGCACAAGGATGTCTAGACAGAGACATCTTGGATTTCCAAAAAAAGTGTGACTGGAGCAGAGGAACGATGTAGACAGAGAGCAGTAGGAAATGAAGTCAGAAACATAAGGAGTGAGAGGTGGGGGAAGGCGATGTAGAGATTGTGAAACATGCAAGGGATTTTTTTTTTTCTTTTAGTCTGAAATGGGAAAACTTCGGCTGTATTTGAATAGGGCTCCAAAATGGTCTGAGTGAGATTTAAATGAAATATCATGATATCTATCAACATTCTGGGGGAGGGGGTGGGCAATGGAAGAAGAATGAGGTCCATTAGGAGGGTAACACAGTACTGGGTCTAATCAAAAATACTAAGCTAAATGCCATAGACTGCTGGATACTCATAAGAAAATTAAGCACTCATAAGAAAAGCACACTCACACATGTGATTGTATGTACACATACACATGCACACATACACACAGAGTAGTTGCTCCAGGCAAAACCTCTTAGGGTAGAGAGATTGTAGTGACAGGATGATTTGCATGACAGTGATGTCCTATTCCATGTAACTTGTAAAGGGAATTGACTGTTAACATACTGAAAGAGGGAAGAAAGAGAAAAGAGCATATGGAATCTTGCTTTAGTCAGATGGATGGACCTCCTTCCCTTCATTTTGGCCTCTCCATCTTATACAAACCTGGGTCAGAATACTAATTATCTAAATAATTAGTATCTAAATAATATGTCAAGAAAGACATATGTCCTAGTCCCTGTGGTTTGTTGCCAAGCAAAATAGAACCTGAGAATCATCAAAAAATTAAATTGGCTTTATGATATTCATATGCTCAGTTGTGCCTAATCTTTGCGACCCCATGGACTGTAGCTCACCAGGCTCCTCTGTCCATGGGATTCCCAGGCAAGAATAATGCAATAGGTTGCCATTTCCTTCTACAGGAGATCTTCCTGAGCCAGGGATCTCCCGTGTCTCCTACATTGCAGGCATTTTTTTTTTTTTAAACCGCTGAGCCACTAGGAAAGTGTAAAGTATACATGTATAATTTATTATTGCAAAACACACATGAATTGGGGAGCATGTTAAATCTCTTGCTGATTACGTGAGACTCAGTGCAAGGAAGAAGCTCTGGAGACAGCTTCTTGGAGCCTTGGTTCCTGAAAGTCTATACAGACAAATATTAATTCTGGCTTCAGTTTTTTCTGGTCCAAAGGGATCAAGAAATAAAGGAAAACATTTAGGATATGCTTCAATGTAAGGAATTCTCTTCAAATCTGTAACTGTGACTATTTCTGTTAAGGTGATCAAATGCTTAGAATTATAAATTAATGATCATATTCAATGTTATTTTTTTTTCTTTTCATACTTAACTAATCCTCTAGCAAAATAATTGTTGGTGATATCATTATTATTATGATTAGAAGTAGTAACAGAATTAGTAGTAGTGGTTGTACTAGTATTGCTAAGAATGTTCTATTGAAATTATTTGGCTTATAGAATCTCAAAGGCTAGGGACTTTTGATACACAGGCGTCTTTTTAATTCTGTTTTCCTAACCTACCATCCTACCCCACACTCTTGGCTTTTGATACTCTGCTGATATGATTTGCCTCATCTAATTGCTATATATGTTAGAGACCATGCACTTTAACTCAACACTAAATTAATTTGTGACTTGACTGGTTTGAAATGTCAGGAAGCAGCATTATTCCAGTAAATCAAATATGATGTCTGTTGTGAGAAATATCTGATTGAAGAGGCAGTTAAACCATGTGTCTGTTGGATTGTCTATAAATAGAAGATTCTGTAGGGCCATACCTACAAGAACTAAGGGAATGTTTCTGACAGAGGGGGTAAAGAATAACAAACCTCTTCTGCATAATGTGTTTATTTTCCTGTGTATGTAAAGAATAAAGCTCAATATTAGATGTGTTTCTGTCTATATTTCAAAGGACTTAATTAGATATGTTATAATCAAAGTTGTTGAAAAACTCCAACATGAGAATTATTTGAGGATCAGCATAATTTAAAACTCAGGCTTTCTTTACTTTTATTTTCTATCCAAACAACAGTGCAAAGTTTATAAGAGAGATCAAGAATAGAGGTGGCAGAGGATCCCTGGAATCTCCCTTTGTTATTCATGGAAAAACATGAAGATTCATCCATGTTGCAAGGTCTAAGTAGCCTCAGTGTTGAGAGGAATCTGGAACTATGAACTTGCTGTGTTTAGAGTGTGACGGTCTAGGAGGAGCTATGCAAGGACCAAGTAGACAGTTTAAGAAAATAATATTTTTTTTTATGACACAGTTACTTCCAAGTTCTACTTACTGGCTTGAGACTATTTAAGATTTCAGACCACAAGGCAAGGCTGCAGGCACTAAACATGTAGATGTTTTGTTCCAGAAGTAGGAGCCCCTTGGCTTTGACCTCGCATTCTTTTCAGAATCCTCATCTGAGAACTGGGATAAGCTGCTCAAGAGCACAAGCAAAACACCATATTTCTAAACTGACATCAACTATGTTAACTGCTCTAAAAGGTCCAAGTCCAGTCAAAGCAAAGGAGACAGTTATTTAAAAGGACATAAAATATGACTTCCAATTCCATTTTAGTAATAAACTAAGATTATCATATTCCCATATATCTTGGGCTCCAAAGCCAATGTGGACAGTGACTGCAGCCATAAAAATAAAGATGTTTGCTTCTTGGAAGAATAGCTATGACAAGTCTAGATGGCATACTAAAAAACAGAGTGATCATTTTGCTGACAAAGGTCTGTCTACTCAAAGCTATGGTTTTTTTCAGTAGTCATGTAAGGATATGGGAGTTGGACCATAAAGAAGGCTGAGCACTGAAAAACTGATGATTTTGAAATGTGGTGCTGAAGACTCTTGAGAGTCCCTTGGACAGCAAGGAACTCCAACCAGTCCATCCTAAAGGAAATCAGTCCTGAATATTCACTGAAGGACTGATGCTGAAGCTGAAGCTCCAGTACTTTGGCTACCTGATGTGAAGAGAAAACTCATTGGAAAAGACACTGATGCTGGCTAAGATTGAGGGCAGGAGAAGAAGGTAATGGCAAAGGATAAGATGGTTAGATGGCACTATTGACTCAATGGACATAAGTTTGAGCAAACTCTGGGACATAGTGAAGGACAGGAAGGCCTAGGGTACTGCAGTCCATGGGGTCACAAAGAGTCGGACACGACTGAGACTGAACAACAGCAAAATAAATATATTCCAGATTTTATAAATAACAATTGTTAAACTGCATTGCAAGTAGAACTTACAGTTGATCAGCCTGAATTATCTAGTTTATATATGAAAGTTTGACATTTATAGATCTTACTCCTAATGGTCATCTTACTTCACTCCTTGACACTACTTTAAAAATCTAAGCATATTTTGACATTCTCCATCCCTTTGGGAATCAGTTGACTTTTTAAAAAGACCATATGGAACAGTAGGGATACATAAAAGAAAAATTCAGAAAAAATATATTTAAAAAAAAAAATTCAGAAGTTCAATCTCCAAGAGATACATTTTTTACATAACCACATACAAATAGAGAACATAAAGTTTAATAATCTTACATAGGTAAGATTTGTTAATTTAAGGAAGATTCCTTATTGTCGGTCTGTAACTTGCATGGTGAAGGGAATAAAAGGATGAGTGAAAAACAAGGTCATTATGATCACTGACCATGCAGCCTAGTTGCAGCATAGTCACCCAACTAAATAGATATTTACCAACTCTGACATGTTATGAGTAAGATACAGGATGTGTTAAGAATAAGGAACATGGAGCCCAATTCTAGGTTTGGGGGTCAGGGATGAATTCCTGAAAACCCACATTAAATTATATAATATAATGAATCCTAAGGGAGGAAGTGCTTGGCAATATAAAAGAATCAAAGAGAAGGAAGCCAGTGTGGCTGGAGGGCAAGTTCAAGGAGCATATGCATGACATGAAGTCTTTTATCCTAAGCATAATGGAAAATACATTGAGGAGATTCTGGTAGGGCTGTGATATGAATGGATTTATGTTTTAAAATAATATTTGGGCTTGAGGGTTGAAAATAGACCTCAGGTCACAGAGTGTAGGAGATATGTTAGCCTGATAATACCTTGATCTCAGATAATTTATCAGTGAGACACATCCAATATATAATATGAATTTTGCAGATTTTCTCTCACATCAAAGAAAACAAAACCCTAACAGGTGTTACAAATTCAAGTTAGACCAGCAATAGAAAAATAATCTAATTCACAAATATTAAAAAGAATAGCAGTAAGGCTGTAAAAGATTCAAGTTAACCACGTATATGTGAAAGTGAAGTCACTCATTCGTGTCCAAATCTTTGCAGCCTCATAGACTGTAGCCTACCAGGCTTCTCCATCCATCAGATTTTCCAGGCAAGGGTACTGGAGTGGGTTGCCATTTCCACCACATGTATAGCATTTCATTTATATGTGTTGCCTACTGATGAGAGTAAAATGGGGAAATGGAAGTCAGAAAGAAAAATAAACAATATTTCTAATCCCTTGATATTTGTTTATTTTCTCATTAAGCAACAAATATCCCAAGCTATAATTAAGAGAGAGGATACTGTGTGATCATTATTCTAAAACTTTCTCAAATACTCACAAAATAATCTTCGCTGAGTATAGCAGTCTGCACTGATACAGTCTAACATTATCTTACCTGCATTTTTTTCACAATGCTCAGTTTCAGTTCTACATGAACCTTAAACATGCACATTTTTACATTTATATAAGTATTAATGAAAATTCATATGTAATTAATTTGGAAGTTAGAATAATTTTTGTATTGCCTTTAGGTAAACTGAGTGTTTTTTAGAAAAAAGTGCACATTAGGATGAAAAGACTTTTTTTTCCCCAAAGCAGTATACATTATATATGCCTAGAGTTGTTTATTTGCCTCTTTGAAGACTGCTGCTTTTGTTGACTGCATTTCAAACTATATTTCATAGCAACTGTTTACAGAGTTTAAATCTGCTAAATTTGTGTTGCTGGAAAGTCAAAGTGAAGATTTCATTTCTATTTCTCAAGTATTTTTGTAGGTGGAAATGAAAACGGGGAGGGAGACTGGTGCACTGATTTAATAAACTTTACAAACACCAAGAATAACTAACAAATGAGGAAGGAAAGTGCTTCAATAAACAAGCATTATAAAGCAGTACAGAATTTGCAAAAAAAGTTAGTTTTTCCTATATTTCCAAATCTTAAAGGTCTGCAAGTTGGCAGTACTAAATGACTTTCCTTTGAACAGTGAGAGTGCTAGTGTACCTCAGCCATAAGAATCCACAATCAACTGTTCACGGATACAGAAAATCCCTTGTTATACTTTTTCTATAATCTTGCATATTGTTGTATATAAAACTCAGTGATCACAGCAATCACACAGAGTCCTTAAATCACATGTGATGTTGCTTTCACACATAGAGACAACAAAATTAGGTATTTGCTTTATTGACATTAGATAGAGGGTTTAGTCTAATCTAAAATGTTAAGCTAAATGCCATCGACTGCTGGATACTCATAAGATTAAACCTACATGCACACATGCTTGCATATGCATGTGTATGTACACACACACACAACACACACACAATAATTGCTGCAGGAAAAACCTCTTAGGGTAGAGAGGTTGTAGTGACAGGTTGATTTACTTGCTGGTGATGTCCTAGCTCATGTAACTTGCAAGAGGAATTGGCTTGCTACCATGTTGAAAGAGGAAAGAAACAGAAAAGAATATATAGGGTCTTGTTTTAGGCAAATAGATGCCCCTCCTTCCCTTCATTTTGGCCTCTCCATCTTATACAAGCCTAGGTCAGAATATTATTATCTAAATAGGCAGGAAAGACATATGTCCTAGTTTCTGTGGTTTGTTCCCAACCAAAATAGAACCTGCAAATCATCCAAAAATTAAATTGATGCCGTGATGTGTGTTTGCCCAGTTGTTCAGTCATGTCTGAATCTTTGCAACCTGATAGACAGTTGCCTACCAGGCTCCTCTATCCATGGGATTTCCCAGGCAAGAACACTGGAATATGTTGCCATTTCCTACTCCAGGAGATCTTCCTGACCCAGAGACTGAACCCACATCTGTTCTGTCTCCTGCATTGGCAGGCAGATTCTTTACCACTAACACCACCTGGGAAATCCCTGTGTTATGGTATTGACAATAACCAAAAATAATAATTTTTAAAATATTAAGAAAAAGTACATAAAATAACACCTCACACCTGACTTGATAATTTAGTTGTGAAGATTCATCCTTGAAAGATTTTTTTTTTCCTTATTGGACTATAACTGAAGGCAATGAAGCTGCTCCCCAAACTGAAGAAGAAAAACATTAACTAAACTACGCATATGTGATATGTGACAAGACTTAAGCACAGCAGAAATGCCTCCAGTTATTTCTTGATAGAAATTTTACTGAAATAACATGTGGGAAAACATACACTGAAAAGCCATAGCTCAGTAGCAAGGTAACGAAGCAGGATCTTATGGATCTTTCCCAGAACAAGACACATCCCTCCATGTCCTCTGCCTGCCTTTTGTCTGCAGAAGAACTTTAAAGAATAAATTGAATCAGAGAAGTGAGAAGATGTAGGAAAAAGGGAAAATAGTCAAGCAAGACTAAGTAATGATAGTTCAGCTGTTAAACAAAGTCAAGGACTTTAATTCCTCCTCAAGGGCTATAGATAATATTCTGAGCCATATTCTTTGAAATATTTTTAACAGACACTGAAACCCCACCAGGTGGACGAAGTTAACTGTTTACTGACCACAAGCAACTAGACTCCAGGATAGTTATAACCAGAGTGTGATGATATTGACTCCCAGTTACCTCACCACCAACCACTCAGAAGAATGTCCAAGAGCTTATCACACACATAGTAATCTGCCTATGTCATTCTGTCTTTAAAGAAAAAAAAAAAAAAAAACCTTGAAAGTCTTCAGAAAGTTTGGGTCTTTTAAGCACTAGCTACTTAGACTCCTTGCTTGGCACCATGAGATAAATGCTGCAGTTCTGTTCACAATGATCTGATGTCAGTACATTGGCTTTACTGCACATACCCAAGCTCACTTTGGTAATAGCAATAGTGTTGAATTAGGTGTTTGGTGTTTGCTTTATTACTATTAATTCAGCTTGCATCCTCTTATATAACCATTGTAATTTCAGCAAATTACAAGTCCCATATTCTTGGTAACTTTTGCTGCAGTTTCAAAAAATGAAATTATTTTAAAAATTGCACTGAACTCTACTATTGCTATCTAATTATTTACCCTCTATTATACATAAAAGAAGGCAATGGCAACCCACTCCAGTACTCTTGCCTGCAATATCCCATGGATGGAGGAGCCTGGTAGGCTGCAGTCCATGGGGTCTCGAAGAGCCGGACAGGACTAAGCGCCTTTGCTTTCACTTTTCACTTTCATGCATTGGGGGAGGAAATGGTAACCCACTCCAGTATTTTTACCTGGAGAATCCCAGGAACAGAGGAGCCTGGTGGGTTGCCGTCTATGGGGTTGCACAAAGTCAGACACGACTGAAGTGATTTAGCACTAGCAGCATACATAAACATACATTATCTGTAGTTATTTCTTTTTATTCCTCTGTATCTTCTAACGCGATATCAGTCCAGTTCAGTCACTCAGTTATGTCCAACTCTTTGCAGCCCTGTGGACTGCAGCACGCCCGGCTTCCCTATCCATTACCAACTCCTGAAGCTTGTTCACATTCATATCTATCGAGTTTGTGATGCCATCCAACCATCTCATTCTCTGTTGTCCACTTCTCATCCTGCCTTCAATCTTTCCCAGCATCAGGGTCTTTTCGAATGAGTCAGTTCTTTGCATCAGGTGGCCAAAGCATTGGAGTTTCAGCTTCAGAAACAATCCTTCCAATGATCCTGAGAGCTCAGTTGGTAAGGAATCTGCCTGTGATGCAGGAGACCCTAGTTCAATTCCTGGGTCAGGAAAATCTGCTGGAGAAGGGATAGGCCACCCATGCCAGTATTCTTGGGCTTTCCTTGTGGTTCAGATGGTCAAGAATCTGCCAGCGATGCGGGAGACCTAGGTTTAATCCCTGGGTTGGGAAGGTAACCTGGAGAAGGGAAAGGCAACCCACTCCAGTAATCTGGCCAGTAGAATTCCATAAACTATACAGTCCATGGGGTCACAAAGAGTCAGACACAACAGAGTAACTTTACTTTTTAGGTTATCAGTCCTTCCAATGAATGGTCAGCACTGATTTCCTTTAGGATAGACTTGTTGGATCTCCTTGTAGTCCAAGGGACTCTGAAGAATCTTATTGAACACCATAGTTCAAAAGCATCAATTCTTCAGCACTCAGCTTTCTTTATAGTCCAACTCTAACATCCATACATGACTACTGGAAAAACCATAGCTATGACTAGATGGACATTTGTCAGCAAAGTAATGTCTCTGCTTTTTCATATGCTGTCTAGGTTAGTCATAGCTTTTCTTCCAAGGAGCAAGTGTCTTTTAATTTCATGGCTACACTTACCATCTGCAGTGATTTTGGAGCCCAAGAAAATAAAGTCACTCACTTTGTCCATTGTTTCCCCATCTATTTGCCATGAAGTGATGGGACTGGATGCCATGATCTTAGTTTTCTGAATCTTGAGCTTTGAGCCAATTTTTTCACTCTCCTCTTTCACTTTCATCAAGAGGCCCTTTAGTTCTTCTTCACTTTCTGCCATAAGGGTAGTATTATCTGCATATTTGAGGTTATTGATATTTCTCCCAGCAGTCTTGATTCCAGCTTGTGCTTCATCCAGCCTGGCATTTCGCATGATATACTCTGTATATAAGTTAAATAAGTAGGGTGACAATAGACAACCTTGATGTACTCCTTTCCCAATTTGGAACCAGTCTGTTGTTCTATGTCCAGTTCTAACTGTTGTTTATTGACCTGCATGCAGATAAGTTAAGTTGGTCTGGTATTCCCATCTTTTGAAGAATTTTCAACAGCTTGTTGTGATCCACACTGTCAAAGGCTTTGCAATAGTCAATAAAGCAGATGTAAATGTTTTCCTGGAATTCTCTTGCTTTTTTTGATGATCCAAGGGATATTGGCTATTTGATCTCTGGTTCCTCTGCCTTTTCTAAATCCAACTTGAACTTCTGGAAGTTCACGGTTTATGTACTGTTGAAGCCTGGCTTGGAAAATTTTGAGCATTACTTTGCTATGGGGTGAGACGAGTACAATTGTGTGGTGGTTTGAACATTCTTTGGCATTGCCTTTCTTTGGGATTGGAGTGAAAACTGACCTTTTCCAGTCTTGTGGCCACTGCAGAGTTTTTTAAATTTGCTGGCATATTGATTGCAGCACTTTCACAGCATCATCTTTTAGCATTTGAAATAGCTCAACTGGAATTTCATCACCTCCACTAGCTTTGTTTGTAGTGATGTTTCCTAAGGCCCACTTGACTTCACATTGCAGGATGTCTGGCTCTAGGTGAGTGATCACACCATCGTGGTTATTTGAGTCATGAAGATTTTTTCTGTATAGTTCTTCTGTGCATTGTTGCAATCACTTCTTTATACCTTCTGCTTCTGTTAGGTCCATACCACTTCTGTCCTTTATTATGCCCATCTTTGCATGAAATGTTCCCTTGGTATTTCTAATTTCCTTGAAGAGATCTCCATTCTTTCCCATTCTATTGTTTTCCTCTATTTCTTTGCACTGATCACCGAAGACCGTTTTCTTATCTCTCCTTGCTATTCTTTGGAACTCTGAATTCAAATGGTTATATCTTTCCTTTCCTTCTTTGCATTTAGCTTCTCTTCTTTTCACAGCTATTTGTAAGGCCTCCTCAAACAGCCATTTTGCTTTTTTGCATTTTTTTTTGGGGGGGATGGTCTTGATCATTGCCTCCTTTACAATGTCATGAACCTCCACCCATAGTTCTTCAGGCACTCCATCTATCAGATCTAATACCTTGAAGCTCTTTGTCACTTCCACTGTATAGTTGTAGGGATTTGATTTAGGTCATACCTGAATGGTCTGGTGGTTTTCCCTACTTTCTTCAATTTATGTCTGAATTTGACAATAAGAATTTCATGATCTAAACCACAGTCAGCTGCTGGTCTTGTTTTGCTTACTGAGCTTCTCCATCTTTGGCTGCAAAGAATATAAACAATCTGATTTTGGTATTGACCATCTTGTGATGTCCATGTTTAGAGTCTTCTCTTGTGTTGTTGGAAGAGGGTGTTTGCTATGACCTGTGGGTTCTCTTGGCTAAACTCTGTTATCCTTTGCCCTTCTTTGTTTTGTACTCCAAGGCCAAGTTTGCCTGTTACTCCATGTATCTCTTGACTTCCTATTTTTGCATTCCAGTCTCCTATAATGAATAGGACATCTTTTTTTGGTGTTAGGTCTAGAAGGTCTTGTAGGTTTATTAACCTTTAACTAACTTTGCTAACACGATATAGTAAAGGAATATGGGCTCTGAAACCAAGGAATCTGGGCATGAATTGTGATGCTGTCTCTTAATTGCTCTGCAATCTGAAGACCGTTTCTAATTTTTCAATGAACTGAATAAAGAAATGCATGATAAAATGGATAAAATGCATGATAAACATTGAATGTACTATTACAAAGTTTAACTCAGTTTCTCTCTTCTCTTCTGCTAATTATATTTAGGGTCTTCTTTTCTAAAAATGAATCAGGTTCAAAATCTCAACCTTTTCTTATTGTCCACTCCATTCAATCATTTAAAACTTATGCCCTTTCATATTTAAACACTATAAGCACACAAACTGTAGTTGTGTGTAGTTTGTGAAGCAACACAAACTTGTTGTTTCCATGTCCCATTCACTAGTATATAATTATTATTATATTATTACTGGTATATAATCCAGATTGTATTTCTCTGCTTCATTTGGGGAAAAAAATGCCTAGCAACCAACAGTAGAATATATATCATTGATTAAAAGTAGGCCAGGATTCTGCAGTCAGAATGCCTGGTTCAAATCCTGTCTTTGGTATTTACTGGTTATGCAACTTTTCACTTGCTTATTTTTGTTTAACCTCATTCATTGTGCCTTTATCTGTCATAGGAATTTTAAAATGAGATGAGTTAATATGCATTAATCTCTTAAAAGAGATTCTGGCCTAGAGTAAGTGCAGATTGCAAGTTAACTATAATTATAATTGTACCAATTCCAATAATGTTGTCTCCTTTGTCCTACTTCACTTTCAGTATTTGAAACTACTTGCCACTTCTTGAAACTTTTCTTTTTATTTACAACACACTTGAATGCAGTACCTATTTTCTACCCTATTCTTTACCCTGTTCTGTTTGTTAAGTATTCTTCTTTCACATTCCCTCAGCACCAATTACTAACACTCTGTCCTCACCCTTTTGGTCACCTCTCTGGATTCTCATGTTCCTGTAATTTCCCATTCAATAGCTTCATCTATAAATTATATTCATGATAAGCAAATTTTCAATCCAGTCACTTTTTAATCTTCCAATTCATATATTAATAACAATATGAATCCATACTCCCTTAGTTCCTTTAGAAGAGTTGCTAAATTTATCAGACCTCGAACTCAATATTTTATATATCCCCGTCCCTAGAAAATTAGAAAATACTTTTGCTTCCTTCAAGGCCTCTCACTCATCTCACCATACACACCTAGGAAGTATTTCAAATTCTCTCTTTTCTGAACAAATGGCAGGCCCACCCTTCCCCATCCTTTGCGTAAGGCCATGTATGTAGTGTCATCCCTTGAACTTTGAGGGGATATGACATGTTATATTTAATTGTCAGCATTCTCTTTCCTTCTGTTACAACAGCTGTCAACTTGCAAGGTGATGGCTGCTCTATTAGCTTGGGTAATAGCTGGACACAGGAATTAAAGCTCTCAGTTAACACACTGGACTAGTGATGAGCAAGATATACATATTTATTATCATCAGCCATTGAGATTTTGAGTCTGTCTGATTCTCCAGCATAACCTAGCTTATTACAATGACCTTAAGTTGACTTCCTTTCTTTCCTTTCTGATGACTAACTTCTGTAATTAAGTTGTCAAGATGCTACAATATTTTTTTTCTTTTTAATTCATTTAACTTACAAATAAAAGAAAATAAAAGATAAAAAAAGTCACATAGATCGGCATTTGATTCTGCATTTTTACTGCTTATTTGATTCTTGGCATCTGGATGAAGAAATAACTATTCGTTCACTTGCTCACTTAGTAGCCATCCAGAACTTGCTGAATTTTAGCTCCAGCCTTAACTTTCCCAAGGCCATCACACATACACAACTCATATAACCATCGCTCAAAAATGTCCAGGTCTCCTTAAGTCTGCCATGTTGAAGCCAAAATCCCCTGTATATCTGTTAATCCTATAATAATTAATATCAAGCCACAATTTCTATTACAGTTTTAAAGATGGCTTAGATGAACTGGAAACAAACAAACAAACATATTCTCATTTTTCAAATATTCTCATTCTGTTCCCCAAATCTGAGAGTGATTCACCATGTTTCTAAATTTGAGCTATCCTTCATATCATTTCAACTTTCTTCTTTTTAATAAATTCTTCTTTATTTCTTTAATGTAAAACTGTGATGTCACCAATTATAGATTCTTATTAATAGTAATAGTAAACAGTAATAATTTTGTATTGATAAATGATAAAGTCTTACTTAACTTCAATGTCATGATAAAAGCTTTCAACTTAAGTGCTTAACATGTAGGTTATACAAGTAATAATACATTGAGCAGATACAGAGGAGTTTTGATTGAGTTTGAAAAAAAATATTTTCTATTAACTTTGTTAATTCATATATATCTCATTTAACCCAGACATGCTGCCTTTTTTACTGAGCAAAAGAGTTTTATTCTACATGAGATGGTTCTCATCTGCAACCTCTACTTTTATTAACTCCACTATCCTTAAACACTAATGCCAGAAATACAAAAGGAATCCATTTCCTATAATTTGATTCATTCAGCTTTGATTAATCTCAAGTAAATTTTACATTAATTTCTTTTCTGGAATTAATACATTTTAGTTTATATTTTTCCTCAACTACATATCTGGTATCCCTCAGTCAGTCAGTCAGTGCAGTCGCTCAGTCGTGTTTGACTCTGTGACACGAATCAGAAGAGACTCTTAATACAATTCTTGTATCCCTAAATTGTCATAGAAATAGAGCCAATAAAGTGCATCCATAGACCTTGAACATAAAATTACTGAAGATTAAACTTGTACAGTGCTACTGACTTGAAATACAAGAAATTGCAGGGTTTCTGTCCTAGACCTGCTGCTAAGAATATATATGGCTATAGGTTCTCTATGTCTTACTTTACCTAAATAATATAGGTCACACCTTATAAACTTGCTAGCAAAGTTCCTATTGTAGATCTGAATCCTCTATTAACTCTAATTTTTGTTTTGTTTAAATGCAATTGCTTCATTCACTATATCTTTTCTTCTTCCTTCATGCAACTTGAAAGGAACAACTGATGAAGAGAATTTCAAAATATTCTGGTCACTTAACAACACTTTAATTGAAAGTGAATTAAAAGCTGGCTAGTTTGTGATATCTATGTATATGAACCTGTTATTGATAAACAGTCTGTGGCATTCTTCTTTGTAGGAATTACCAATATTGATCTCCTTATTTTCTGAGTACATACAAACTTGTTTCCTTAGAGCTTAGCTTATAGGATAGATAGGAACATTAGGAAATAATATGATAACCAATTTTTTTTAACATTCATAAACCATGATATGGTTCAGTTATGTTCAACTCTTTGCAACCCCACATGGGGTTTCCCAGGCAAGAATAATGGAGTGGGTAGCCATTTCCTTCTGTAGGGAATCTTCCCAATGCAGGGATCAAATCTAGGGTCCTGCACTCCAGGAAGATTCTTTACTGTCTGAGCAAGTCTAAAGCCAGTCCAAAGCCAGTCCAGGGAAGCTGGACTGTTCTTATCAACAGTGTGAATTTGGCAAGACTCACAAACTCTCCAGGGATTCAGTTTTGTTTTCTATAGTTTTGTTATTTGTTTGTTTGGTCTTGCTGTTGGCATGTGGGATCTTACCCATGCCCCGTGAAAGAGAAGCTCAGAATCTGAAACATTAGACTTCCGGAGAAGTCCCAATTTTGTTTTCAATAAAATGAGGAGGTTGAATTAGACATATTCAAATTGAATAGAGTTCTGATATACTGGGAGAGTCCTTTTTCTTTTTGAAAATTATTAATGTCCTTAGTTTATGCTATGTTATTTTTATTTGATTGGAAATTTGTAAACTTCTACAAATGACATTATTGAGGTAGAGAAGTGATTAAAAAAGCTAAAAAATGGTGTTGTTAAGAAACAGCTGAAAATAGCAATATGAGTTTGTTTGCTTATTTTAATCACATGACAGCTTATGACATTGTGGTTGTAAATAAGTATTGTAATAACAGTATTTGGATTATTCCACACTGGGTAGTGTTAGCATCTTATAAAAAACTAAATTGTGTATTATTTAATACATAATTACTTTAATCTAGTGAAAAGTGTAGTGGCAATCTGAAGCAGTTCTTCCTCTGAATAGAAGCTGTCAAGTTTATTAAATTCGAACTAATTGGAAATTCTTTGGCTTTGTAATGAGATAAGGCACTAATTAGAGCCTTCTATTTAACTTAGAAATTTTGACCTTGGAGAAGAGAGGAGAGAAGAGAAAGAGATGATAGAAAAGAAATATGAGAGCAAACAGGGGCAAAGACAGAGACAGAGAAAGAGAGAGAGAGAGGCACCAACAGCATTTCATTAATTTATATTTTTTTTTAGCATTTTATTTTGATTATTTATTAATGCTTTGCCTTGAAGAGAACATTTAAACAAATCTTCAGTTCAGTTCAGTTGCTCAGTAGTGTCCGACTCTGTGACCCCATGAATCACAGCACTCCAGGCCTCCCTGTCCATCACCAACTCCTGGAGTTCACTCAAACTCACGTCCATCGAATCGGTGATGCCATGCAGCCATCTCATCCTCTGTCATCCCCTTCTCCTCCTGTGCCAAATCCCTTCCCAGAATCAGTCTTTTCCAATAAGTCAACTCTTCGCATGAGGTGGCCAAAGTACTGGAGTTTCAGCTTTAGCATCATTCCTTCCAAAGAAATCCTAGGGCTGATCTCCTTCAGAATGGACTGGTTGGATCTCCTTGCAGTCCAAGGGACTCTCAAGAGTCTTCTCCAACACCACAGTTCAAAATCTTAGAATGTTCTATATTTCCTGCTGTATATTTTGTACACTGATTTTTTTCCTATTAAATATTTTAATGAACCCTTTTATGAATGGTAAAGGGTTTTTATAAAAAAAAGAATATCCTACAGAAGATCTCAGAATGCAGTCACACATGTCATAAAGAATCACAGCAATGTTTAGGCAGCAAAATTAATCATATGTCAAACGAATTGCTAGTCCAAGTTCGATGCATGATACAGGATGCTTGGGGCTGGTGCACTGGGATGACCCAGAGGGATGGTATGGGGGGGAGGTGGGAGGGGAGTTCAGGATGGGGAACACGTGTACACCAGTGGCGGATTCATGTTGATGTATGGCAAAACCAATACAATATTGTAAAGTAATTAGCCTCCAACTAAAATAAATAAATTTATATTAAAAAAAAAGAAAAAACAGTATGTAATGCAATAAAGTATTTACCTAATATTTTTTCTGGTATATACTAACGCAAATAAGTTAAACATTTTTGTTTTTGCTTTTAGAATCTCATCCTCTTTTTCTGAGAACCAAGCAATAATACAGTAAATGTCCAGGCACATCTTTAAATTTCAGCAAAATCAGAATAGAATAAATTCTAAGTTAAGAGCATGTCCTTGCTTACAGCTGTGTAAAGAAGTATGTATTTAAATACAATTTCATATTCCTTGACTTGAAAATACAATTGAGATTCCAAAATAAAGATACCCCATTTGTATTTTTATATTGGAGGGTGAATCACTTCATTGTTTATTTCATAAAGACATGTTATCTTCCCATGTTGTGGCTTTTAAAAGGATACAATTTAAGAGCATACTTTCAGTATTTAAATGCCAAGTGTATTTTTACTGATATAACTATCTACAAGTGCAAAATGAACAATGAACTTAAGCTTAATATATGCTTTCAAGCATATTTGAAATGACTTCTTGGGTGAAAGCACATTTTATTTACAATGAAATTACTATATAGTCAGAGAGATCATGTGGCATATTCTGAATTGTGTAGTTGATAAGTGAAAAATTGCAAGTGAAAGTAGCTCAGTCATGTCCTACTCTTTGTGACCCGATGACTATACAGTCCGTGGAATTCTCCAGGACAGAATACTGGAGTGGGTAGCCTTTCCCTTCTCCAGGGGATCTTTCCAACCCATGAATCCCGAATTGCACATGGATTCTTTACTAGCTGAGCCACAGGGGAAGCCCAAGAATACTGGAGCAGATTTTCCTTACCCAGTAATTGAACCAGGATCTCCGGTATTGCAGGCAGATTCTTTACCAACTGAGCTCTATGGGTAGCTGATAATCACACAGTTATTCACAAGTTTAGACATCTTCCTATAAGGATGATGGGAATGGCAGCAAGTCTCCAATGTAGAATTTCTAAATGTTTTGAGGATTTCTAGCCCTATGCAACATTCTACTTAACAATAAAACAAAATTATGTCTACATTAAAATAGTTTTGGCAAATGCTACATTGTATATTCTCTGCTTGGACCTTAAAATGCAAAGTGGCTTATTAAAGGCCCTGAAAGAATTGTAGTCGTGGAAATTATTTAGTTTTTAACCTACAACTTTAACAACTTTATTGACCACGGAGGTGCTCTTATTGTAGTTATTGTTTTGTCTATTAGCAACTGGTGGAACAGTCATGGACCACTGGGAAATTCAATCTAACTGAGTGAGAAAATGGAAATTTTCGGCTTACCAAGCACAAGAGGGTAAGAGGAGAAAGAGACCTTGTAGGGTCTTTATTTTTATTATTGTTTTTCCTTCTTTATTATACTAGAATAAGAGTTTATTTACAATCTCCCCCAAAAAATCACTGCCACTTCTTCATTCAAGTATGAGTAAAAAACAAAGAAGCAAACAAATAACAACAACAACAACAAACATTGTTCACAGGTTCCAGGCAAGAATATAAAGCAGTGAAATTCATCTAAAATGCTCTTCCACCATCAGGCTTTCTGTCTATTTTCTCCTCTCCACATACAGCCTTAGGACCCTTGGAAAACTATTGTGTTTTAAGCCTCTTTGCTTGGAAGACCACTGTGCATTCTAGAGCCCTCTGTACCTGTTTAAGACTTGCTGTTTTTTCACCTCCTAATGATTCTGCTTCCCAGGTAGCTCAATGATAAAGAATCCACCTGCCAATGCAGGAAACTCAGATTTGATTCCTCGGTCAGGAGGATCCCCTGCAAGAGGAAATGGCTACCCACTCCAGTATTCTTGCCTGGAGAATACCATGGACAGTGGAGCCTGGCGGGCTACAGTCCATGGGGTCATAAAGAGTTGGACATGCCTGAGCAACTGAGCATGCACTAGGTAAGATAATGATTCTGCTATGTTTTTCTAATTTTTAGCTAACTACTTCATTCTGTATTAAGACACACAGTACTCACTATACCATTATTCTGCTAGAGCTGCTTTTGTTTTTTAAAAGTCTTTATTAAATTTGTTATAGTTATTTCTTTTTTTAATTAAACTTTTATATTACATTGGAGTATAGCCAATTAACAATATTGTGATAGTTTTGAGTGGACAGCAAAGGGACTCAGCCATACATATACCTGTATCCTGTGCTGTGCTAGTCTCCCAGTTATTCTGACTCTTGCAACCCCATGGACTGTATCCCATCAGGCTCCTCCATCCCTGGGGATTCTTCAGGCAAGAATACTGGAGTGGGTTGCCATGCCCTCCTGGATGGGATTTTCCCGACCCAGGGATACATGTATCCATTCTTCCCCAAACTCCCCTCCTATCCAGGCTGCCACATAGTATTGAGCAGAACTCCATATGCTAGTAGGTTCTTGCTGGTTATCCATTTTAAATATAGCAGTGTGTACCTGTCTATCCTAAACTCCCTAACTATCCCTTCCCTCTATCCTTCCTCCCTAGCAACCATAAATTCATTCTCTAATTCTGTGAGTCTGTTTCAGTTTTGTAAATAAGTTCCTGTGCATCCTGTCTTTTTAGATTCCTCATACAAGGGTTGTCATATGATGCTTCAACTTCTGTGTCTGATTTACTTCACTCAGTATTACAATCTCTAGGCTTTAATTATTTCTTTCTTATGAGAAGTAGTACTCTTTTTGTCATTTTGGAGATTGAACCGTGATGTTGGAGAAGCCTCTTGAGAGTCCCTTGAACTACACGGAGATCAAACCAGTCCATCCTAAAGGAAATCAGGCCTGAATAGTCATTGGAAGGACTGATGTTGAAGCTGAAACTCCAATACTTTGGCCACCTGATGTGAAGAACTGACTCACTGAAAAAGACTTTGATGCTGGGCAAGATTGAAGGAAGGAGGAGAAGGGGACCACAGAGAATGAGATGGTTGGATGGCATCACTGACTCAATGGACATGAGTTTGAGTGAACTCCGGCAGTTGGTGATGGACAGGGAAGCCTGGCATGCTGCAGTCCATGGGGTTGCAGAGTCAGACATGACTGAGTGACTGAACTGAATAGCAGTACAGGATCTATGATCAAGTTAAAATTCAAAGTACAATTATTTCCAAATATACCTGTGTCCTTCCCTGCCCATTTTTTGTTGATTCAGTGTCAAATCCATGTTTATTTCACCAGGCACTCTCCACACCCAGACTCAATATGAATGTTGGCTTCTCCATAAACTTTCCTGCATTCATTACTTCACTTCCAGGGGACATCTACATTTGTTATAATTTTGTCTATTTTTGCGTTTCTCTGTGAATAAATGAAAGCTACTGTACTGTTTGCTTCAGACATATTTGCATTTTTAGGGACTTGACTTTCTAAAGATAGAATAACTTAATTTTAATGGTAAACTTTGTTATAGACATCAAAGAGGAATAGGCATAAAAATCTGAGGTCTGTGTGACTGCTTAGCATTTTTCAGATGCCCACACAAATTTAACTATACACATGACTTTCTGAAAAGTGGTCTACAAAATTGTATACTCACTTTTGTGATTAGAAACTTTATATAGTGCCGGACAAAATCATTATACAGAAGCAAAGTTAGAGACCAAGGATTGTGGGTACAGTGAATGTATGCATGGCTCTCTGGTTAGATTCTCTAATCACTTCTCTCACTCTACATTCTGATTATATGCTTTAATTAACCTTTATAAGGACATGACAAACCTGGAATTTTAATATCTGTCTATATGATTGCTATATTCTAATTCTTACAACACTTATCAGTAGTTCCCTGCAATATATGGAGACAGCACCTCTTTGTTGCTGTGAACTGTGCTGTATTAACATTGCCTCCTTTTTCATTGTTATTCCATAGCATCATTGCACTGACTTTGCTCTTGCATGAAAATCTCAATGTGCTTGTTGGTCGTCGGTGTTGATGAAGAAAGATATTTAAGAATCATAAAATCAACCATCAGACTGACTTTAAAATTCTTTAGTCTTCTTTTACCCACAGGCACTTCTTCTAGACTAGATATGAGCAACTGAGCTCATATCTAATAAAAATAAAAAATCCCCAAATAACATCACTTTTGCGTTCTTACACAGAAAGTACTATGCAATACTTTTCTGAGATGAGTCAAAAAGAAACGACTCTGTAGAAATGTAACAGAGACAGACTACATAGTCAGAAATCTAAGCATGCAACGTAAAACTCTTTCCTTAATGGAATCTAATTCACTTTTCAGAGTCTCCTGACTTCTTGTTAGATGGCCAAGAGGCCAGCAAGCCTAATCCTGTCTCTCAGAGGGCGCTTACTGGGTCTCTGTTGCACACACCTCTCAGCTCTGATCCAGTGATGCTCACCTTTTCCTGCCTCTCTTCAGCAGTTTCCACCCCAGGCAGCACTAGTGACCAGTTCTCTGCAGGGTCATGGAGGAGATCTCCTTGTCCCCTAATAAGATTCTCAGGTCAGTTTGAGGTGATGCATAAGCGGCCAGCTTACTCTCAACCCATGAGGCTCAGTGATTCTCACTACATCCCAGAAGTCCAGACCTGTATTTTCCTTTTTTCACATTGTTTCCTTTATCCCCTTGGCTGTCTCTTTCTCTGGAAATGTGAGGCATATTCTCTAGGATCTATAGCTCAGCCTACTCAGCAAGAGGGCTTTAATTATTTACGCTGAGAATCACATTCTAATGGTAAAGCAAGAGTTTCCCCAGAGCCTTCTCCAACACTGAGTGAGTAAAGGAGGTACAGCCTTCTGAAACACAGTTCTCTAAACTTCCTTCTTCAGGCTCAAAAGGTCTTTGATCTCTGGCCTGTTATCTACATTCTTTCCAACTCTTCATAAAATGAGTGTGTCTGACACTTGGGATTTGATGTCTTTGTCCTCAGCTGTAAGCTACCTGCCCCTTGTGTGTGTGTGTGTGTGTGTGTGTGTGTGTGTTTCTGTGTCTGTGTCTGTGTCTGTGTGTGTACACACGCTCAGTTGTGTTCAACTCCTTGTGACACTATGAACTGTAGCCTGCCAGGCTCCTCTGTCCATGGGATTGTCTAGGCAAGAATACTGGAGTATGTTGCAATTTCCTTCTCCAGGGTACCTTCCCAGCCCAGGGATCAAACCTGCATCTCTTGAATGTTTCCTACATTGGCAGATGGATTCTTTTATCATTAGAACCACCTGGGTAACCCACTCAACCCTTTTTAGCTTGGGACAAATGACAAGAAAAGCCAAGCAAAAACTCTGGAAGAAAGAAAACCTCCCTTTAGATCCTCAGATCAAAATTTCATCTCACTTGAATAAAATGGCCTTGATTGTTATATGAACATGCAATCCTCTCTCCTGTGATGTGTGATTAGTAACATTTGCCGTGAGAAATATCAATAACCTCAGATATGCAGATGACACCATCCTTATGGAAGAAAATGAAGAGGAACTAAAAAGTCTCTTGATGAAAGTGAAAGGGGAGAGTGAAAAAGTTGGCTTAAAGCTCAACATTCAGAAAACTAAGATCATGGCATCTGGTCCCATCACTTCATGGGAAATAGATGGGAAAACAGAGAAAACAGTGTCAGACTTCATTTTTGGGGGCTCCAAAATCACTGCAGATGGTGACTGCAGCCATGAAATTAAAAGACGCTTACTCCTTGGAAGGAAAGTTATGACCAAACTAGATAGCATATTCAAAAGCAGAGACATTACTTCGCCAACAAAGGTCCATCTAGTCAAGGCTATGGTTTTTCCTGTGATCATGTATGGATGTGAGAGGTGGACTGTGAAGAAGGCTAAGCACTGAAGAATTGATGCTTTTGAACTGTGGTATTGGAGAAGACTCTTGCGAGTCCCTTGGACTGCAAGGAGATCCAACCAGTCCATCCTAAATGATACCAGTTCCGGGTATTCATTGGAAGGACTGATGCTGAGGCTGAAACTCCAATACTTTGGCCACCTGATGCAGACAGTTGACTCATTGGAAAAGACCCTGATGCTGGGAGGGATTGGGGGCAGGAGCAGAAGGGGACAACAGAGGATGAGATGGCTGGATGGCATCACTGACTCGATGGACCTGAGTTTGGGTGAACTCCGGGAGTTGGTGATGGACAGGGAGACCTGGCGTGCTGTGGTTCATGGGGTCACAAAGAGATGACACGACTGAGCGACTGAACTGAACGGAACTAAACTTCTCAAGTATCCTTTGTTTCAAGTCTATGCTGTTCCTCTCTGCTCCTCCCCATCTCCCTTTCTTTTCTTTTTCTCTCCTCTCCTCTCATTAATTTTTCTTTCCTTTCCATCTTTTGCTTTGGATGTTTTATTGAGAGAATCATACCTATGGGCTCCAGCACATCTTGAGGAAGCAAAGACAATATAGAAGATGACTGAACTCAAAACTGTTAATGGTGACTTATTAAAGAACAAATTATTATTGACTTATAATCAAGAAACACAATTCTTAACCTTCTTTCCCATTGGCTCAAAATGGCTAAAAAAAAAAAAAAAAAAAAATCCTTGTTTTCACAAATTTACCCAAAGTCTATTCTTTCACACATCTGTTGTCAAGACTTACTTGAAGTATATTCCTCCAAATTTATTTTATTCCAGTCTAAAGATGCTGTGAATAATGAGGAATTCTCTGTGGTTATAGGTTTTAACTGTGAAGAAGCAAGTTCCCATGGCAGAACACAATTTTATGCAGGAAAACAGGGCGTGGCTGGAATGTGAAGCCCACTTTCCTACTGCAAACATAGAAGAATTTGGGGATACGATGCTGTATTTTACACCACTAAATAGAAACCGTTAATTTCAGCTGATTCACATGAACAGACTAAATGTCTACAAAACACTAAATTTTTCATAATGATATTAATTAGAGTTATAATTGTGGGTTGTTATAACTATTGGAATCCACAATAGAAGAGAAAAAACTAAAACTGAAGTTGCCAATGATCCCAGAAAATAGATATAAATACAATCTATACCATCATACATAATTTAACATGAAAAAAATCCATGCTTTGTTGAACAAATATGAGGGGAGACTTGGCTTTTACTTTGCGAAACACCCTTAAGTCTTTTTAAATCAATTAATCAGTTAATTTGTGGCTGTGCTGAGTCTCTGTTGCTCTGCGTGGGCTCTCTCCAGCTGTGGTGAGCGGGGATTACTCTGTAGTTGCACAGGCTTCTCACTGCCGTGGCTTCTCTTGTTGTGGAACATAGGCTCTAGAGGGCAGGTTTGTGTAGTTGTGGGCACAGACTTTCCTGTCCCACAGCATGTGGGATCTTTCTGGATCAGGGATCGAATCAGTGTCCCCTGCATTAGCAGGTGGGGTCTTAACCACTGAAACACCAGAGAAACACATCCTTAAGTGTTGAGGCTTTAATTTCTTCCTCCTCGGTAGATATATTAACACAGCATCACAGTCAGAATCCAATTGCCTCTATGAAGTGCTGCTGCTGCTGCTGCTGCTAAGTCACTTTAGTCCTGTCTGACTCTGTGTGACCCCATAGACGGCAGCCCATTAGGCTCCTCTGTCCCTGGGATTCTCCAGGCAAGAACACTGGAGTGGGTTGCCATTTCCTTCTCCAATGCATGAAAGTAAAAAGTGAAAGTGAAGTCGCTCAGTCGTGTCCGACTCTTAGCGACCCCATGGACTGCAGCCTACCAGGCTCCTCTGCCCATGGATTTTCCAGGCAAGAGTACTGGAGTGGGGTGCCATTGCCTTCTCGGTATGAAGTGCTAAGCCTGCACAAATATGCTCTAGTACCTTTCAACTCTTTTAAACAAGAAACTGTTGTAAAATTATTACAAGATTTTGTTATTATAAATTACTAATTAGAAATGCTGGAACTGAGACCAAGGCAGAAAATAACTCTTCAAAGAAGGCAATAAATTGACAAAAAGAAGTTTGACAGAGCAATTCTAACTGCTCTGTTTTGGTTTTCGTAGGGATACTTTGAAACCACAGTCTTTACAAAGAAGTGTTATGCTGACTACTGAAAGTAAATAGAAAAATCAAAACACTTTGCAAGACATTTGCTGATGACTGATTCATTTTGTAACACTGCCTGCGAAAACATGAAAGTAAACCTTTGTTTTAATTAATATAGAATCTAGGTGGAATATTCTTTGGTGCAAGAGGAGTCTAGTTTTAATGGAATAGGTCAAAAAGAAAAGTAAGCTGAAATGATATGACAGGTGATTTTTGTCATACAGTCTGGATTCCATCTCAGATGTGAACAAGTACTTAGAAGTAATTCATGTAGTGAATGAAAGGATCAGGCGCTTAAAAAACAAGCCAGTCATGGAGAAAATTAATGTATTTTAAGACGAGCTACAATCACTGAGATAACATATGTTAAATCCTTAAATTTCACTGGAATAGAACTTAGCTGTATAACCTGTGGTGCATTATACTAATATTAGATAGGTCCCTGGACTATAGACCTAAAACTCATGTGAAATGATGCTATTTGTGAGTGCAATTTTAAGACTGATTTTTTTTCTTTAGTCCTTAACTTGGGTGCTTCATTTATAATTCATGTGAATGGCATAGCATTTGGCTTTAACAGACAATATTATACATTTTTTAAAGCAATTCCATTCTGTTTCCTGAGAATATACTTGGCATTAAATGGTGTACAAGCTGTTTTTCTCCCAAGAAGTGTTTTGCTTGTTTCATGTGCTTGAAATTCAGTAGAGTACACAGATAGTAAGAGAATTTTTTCCAACTCAGTTTAAAGAAAATATCATAGCTAACTGAATGCATTCTCACACTTTAGCTTTTTAATATAAATTACATCCAATGAGAAATCCTTTTCTCAAAATCCAGCAGATAATGTAGCAATAGGTTTAGTTCTTTTGCATTTGTGTATTTATCTCCATTTTTTTCTCTAAATTATATAATAAGCAACTGCTGTTCTAAACACTTTTTGCTATAATTATTTGCAAGCACTGGAAACTCTACACAAAATGTATAACACATATCTAAGAACTCATTTTTCTTTCATGAGATACACAATCCTAGAACTCAGTATCTTAATTTACTTGAACATTTATTATAGAGTGTTTTATGGGAATGCTTATATGGCTAAGCTTATGGAAAGTAAGTCAATTAAAGCCATTAGAGCAACATGCTAATGCAGTGGCCTACTTCAGGCATCTGCATCTTGCTGGGACTAACATTCTATAGCTAAAAGTCAGCATGCTGTAAAGTGAACTTGCTACTCTCCAAATATGTTATATTAATTTAAAAGAAGAAATCAAATCCTCAAAGTTTAAGAGAGTGGATTGGTTCAAATGTGAGTTGAATTTGTGAATTTTACAACTTCAGGAAAAATGAAAGTCTATCGCTAAGTCATTTTTGACTCTTTTGGGACCCCATGGACTGTAGCCCACCAGGCTCCTCTGTCCATGGGATTTGTCAGGCAAGAATACTGGAGTGAACTGCCATTTCCTTCTCCAGGGGATCTTCCTTACCCAAGGATCAAACTGGCATCTCCTACGTTGCAGGTGGAGTCTTTACCACTGGGCCACCTGGGGAGCAAGACCTTTGGTAAAGATATGTCATATTAAATAAATTTTAGAGCTATCAAAAACTAATAATATCAGCTATTTCTTCTAATCTCTGGATCATGTTTATTCTTACAAAAATAACTGTTTTAATAACTACTCACCTCCCCTCTCCCCAAAAGACAGGAGCTAATAGCTAGAAATTATTCTTAAGAGCTTTAGTGAGGATTGCAAATGCACTGAGCCTTGAATAATGCACACCAGAAGGATAGTGAATTGCAGAGGTTTCTGTAGCAGGTACAGCATGACTTAACAAAGGCACACAAATTACAGATCACTATTGATCTGTTTCTTTTGAAGTCATATTGAATTTTAGGTAGTCCCAATATCTGCAACTTTCAACTTATGAAAGTTTCTGTTTGATCAAACTACTTGTGGCCAAAATATACAGAAAACTTAAAATGGAACAAGTGGTACTGAATTAAACAGATACTATTGGAAATATTCTGAAAAATAAACTATGGGGGAAAATGCTCACAAAGAATAAGCCTTGAATTTTTGTCTGCCTATATTTTGATATTTTCAGACAGGTACTTAGTGATGTCTCATAAAGCTAACATATACATATTTCATATAGCATATGTCACTGAAGTTAGAGGAGATTCTAGATATTGTAATGCCATTCTATCTACTAAGAGCATATCATTCCTCATAAATAGAAAACTTGCAACTAAAATCCAGGTACCAGTAATAAACATTAGCTTGCTGCTGCTAAGTTGCTTCAATTGTGTCCAACTCTGTGCAACCCCATAGACGGCCTCCCACCAAGCTCCCCCGTCCCTGGGATTCTCCAGGCAAGAATACTGGAGTGGGTTGCTGTTTCCTTCTCCAATGCACGAAACTAAAAAGTGAAAGTGAAGTCACTCAGTTTTGGCTGACTCTTAGCGACCCCATGGACTGTAGCCCACCAGGCTCCTCCATCCATGAGATTTTCCAGGCAAGAGTACTTGAGTGGGGTGCCATTGCCTTCTCCGAAACACTAGCTTAGTAACTCCAAATGAGAGTTTACTACCTCTATAAAAATAACATTATATATGGTTTAAATGGTTGTTTGTATTAATTATCAGAGTTTTGCAGCAGAGCTTTGTTGCAAAAGTAACCATCTTGGGTAGGGCAATTATTAATAAATAATCAAAAGAAATTTTTTTGAGGATTCTCACTGTGTTTTAGTAGACTCGGACAATACATTTACAAATGAAAATTTCGTTTTTTTTTAATTTTTTTTATTTTACAGGTTTCTTCATAGTTTGTCTCATGAGATAGTACTGACATATCATAAAGCTCATGTTCTAAGAAATACACTTTAGGAAGTTCAGGCCCAGTCACAGGAAAGTTTGGGCTAAGGCTAGGATTTAAGAGTGGTGACACAGAAAAGATTAAGGATCAAATGTATTTTTTCTTTAAATTTGTCAAATCTGGGAAATCCAAGCATAGCCAAAATGAAAACCTGGATGTCTAGAATTTGAATAATCCTCTGGTTTGTCTTTTTTATGTAGATAAAAATTGAATATATGCTGATCTACCTTTGTTGCTATTTTCTTTTTTCTTTCTTCTTTCCTTTTTCCCTCTTTTCCTATATCTTTCATTCTTTCTTCGAAAAATTTAATTGAAGATTGCATAGAAAAAACAAAAAGAGATTTCACTTCTCGTCAAAGTTCTGACAGTAATTTTATCTCTGAGTGACCTTTGTCAAGCCTTTTCAGCTCTTTGCACCTATGGAAGGCATGAAATTGATTTTTTGATAGGCCGATCATAAACCCCCAGAGAAGGCAATGGCACCCCACTCCAGTACTCTTTCCTGGAAAATCCCATGGATGGAGGAGCCTCGTAGGCTGTAGTCCATGGGGTCACTGAGAGTCAGACACGACTGGGTGACTTCACTTTCACTTTTCAGTTTCATGCATTGGAGAAGGAAATGGCAACCCACTCCAGTGTTCTTGCCTGAAGAATCCCAGGGATGGGGAAGCCTGGTGGGAGGCCGTCTATGGGGTTGCACAGAGTCGGACACAACTGAAGCGACTTAGCAGCAGCATCGGTAGCATCATAAACCCCTGCTGGCTCAGATGGTATAGAGTTCACCTGCAATGTAGGAGACCTGGGTTCGATCCCTGAGTTGGGAAGATCCTTGGGAGGAGGGCATGGAAACTCACTCCAGTTTTCTTGCCTAGAGAATCCCCATGGCCAGAGGAGCCTGGCGTGCTATAGTCTGTGGGGTTGCAAAGAGTTGGACACAACTGAACAACCAAGCACAGCACAGCACATCACAGACTCAACATTCTGTAACACGTAACATGGATGTTTTTCTCCTTCACCTTGCAGCCTGGTTATTATGAAAAGCACTAACCTTGACACTGACATTTCATCAGAGGTGCTTAGTGGATAGGCAAGTAGGGTTGTGGATAAATAAGCAGGATTGTCCATGAATGATATCAGAAGCGCTTTCTTTGTCCATGTGATGGATGAGACCAGGGTTGGGGTGGGAGGTCAGGGTTGGGGTGGGAGGTCAGGGCTGGGGGTCTCCTTTCCCCCTGCTAGAGAAGGTATAGCTGAGTCTAGTTGTAAGACTCTGACTTCCCCAAGTCTTAAGGTCTAAGCACTGGATATTCTTAGTAGCACATTTAAAGATGTGATATCCTAGTTCAGGTTATTTGGTGTTCAAATGCATGTTGTTTTGTCTTGCTTCTTTCAAGCACTCTCTCAAGTTTGCCCCATAAGAATAAAAATGAGAGAAGTCACTGTGCTGGAGGACAAGCCTGCAGAGTGTCCAGCCTCATGATGTTTTCAGTCATCCTGTAGGTCAAGTACTTGAATGCACAGGGTCTAGAAGATAAGCGCCCTTGCCTCCTGGGAGCCCTTCTTTCCAGAAGTTCTAGCCTGTGATAATGAATTTTGCCTTGTTTCAGTTAAGCCCTTTAAGTGGCATTTTTATTATCTGAGCTTATGTCTAAATGTGCTTATTTGATTTCTATCCAACACATTTGATCACAATTATTCCTAGAACTATACAATTTTTAAGTTAGAATATTTAACTTGGACTCTTTCTGAAAGATTATATACTTCTTAAGATTTGGTCCTAACATTAATAAGATTTGAAATGACAGGACATTTGATATTTTTTACTTCCCCAATTAATGCAACATCTTTCCATATTTCTCTACCCTTAAATGCTCCAACTATATCATCTACTTCGTCTTTTCACCATCCTTAAATAGGTTTATTGACTTTTTTACTCCTTTCAGACTAAGTCTTTGGTGATAAGAATAGACATTTAAAATAACTTATAGTGAAAGGTCATTCCTGGCAAAAACTTAAGTCTTTGCTTCCCTTTGAACATGGGGCCTATTATCTAAGAAAAACAAGCTACCACCAAATTTGATCATATCTCTACATACTGGGTAGCAGAATTGATCTCAAGATACAATTATAAGAATACTGTTGTATGGATACTTATATGGGATCAAAATACTATATCTTTTCCATTTGTAAAGGTAATCATTGTCTTGTTGATATTACAAGCAATTTCATTTCTTCAACTGAGATGAGGCAAGTGAGATTTAAAAAATCAAACGCATTCAATATTTTAAGTTTTTATAGCCATTGACTGCACTGGTATGATTGCATTGGTCTTAAAAACTAGTATGTGTTACACTGTTATTCAACAGCGTACACCTTGACCATAGAAATTTCCATCTCTACCTGGATTATCCTTTAGACAAGCAAGATCTTCTCTGGAGGAATCACTTTATAATTAAAGATACAATTTTAAACTCATGGACATAAATAGTATAACAAAATTAAAAATGGAAGTTTCAATAGAGACTGATTGCTATCTATTGGTGATAGGAGTTGAGTGTGTATTTAAGGATACAGAATTACAATTGATCTCAAATGAAAGGAGGTATGGTCGAGTGAAAATGGGTTGAAAGGTAGGAGGGAGTTGGGTAATCCTGTCATAAGGAACAATTCAATTGATAGAATTGCAATTAGTGATAAGCAATAATGACAAATAAATTTTAAAGATGGAAGCTTAGGGTTAGATTTTGGAATACCTTGAATACCAGAAGGGGAAATGAATGGGGAAAATGAGCGGAAGTCTTCAAACATCTTTGGGCTGGAGAGTGACATCAAATCCACAGCATTTCAAAAGTATTAATCTGTCTTCCCAGGTGGCGTTAGTGGTAAAGAATCCACCTGCCAGTGCAGGAGACATAAGAGATGCGGGTTTAATCCCCAGGTCAGGAAGATCTCCTGGAGGAAGGCATGGCAACCCACTCTACTATTCTTGCCTGAAGAATCCCATGGACAAAATAGTCTGGTGGGCTACAGTCCATGAAGTCACAAAGAGTCAGACAGGACTGAAGTGACTTAGCACGTAAGCAGTCTGTCTTTAATGCTTGAGATGAACAAGATAGAGCAATGATGAGTAGCAGAGAGAGCATGGAGAGGTTGTTTTAATAACTCAGACTAGAAGGATTGAAGAGCAATGTCAGTCAGTGGGTATAGGAAGGTGACATGGGATCCAGAAAAGTGACAAAGGTAGATGCAAAAGAAACTAACAACTAATTGTTGATGGGATAAAGGAAGGTAGTAATTGAGATTATAGAACTTGATCTAATAATTATATTAAACCTATCAATGAAAGAAACTCAACCAATTCCCCTGAACACACACATCTACCACCATCGTCATAGCCTCACACAAATCTCAATAAAGGGTGACCCCATTCTTCCATCTTTTCAGACCTTAAAGCCTTGCAGATGTTCTAGGCTCCTCTCTTTCTCTCTTGCCAGTGTTAAACTATCAGGATATACTGTCATCTCTTTCCTAAAAACACATCGAAAAATGGTGTCACTGCCATTTGGTCAACAGCATAATCCCTTCTCACTTGACCATGGGGTGATAGCTTCCTAACTGTTCTTGATTCCTTTCTGTTCCTCCTTGGCTTCTTGATCTTAACAATAGGCAGAGAGAACCTCACTCAGACTTTCCATGGCTTTGAATCATACCACAGAGAGGGTCAAAGTCCAGATCTTACAAAGCCCCCACATGGCACATGACTGAGTGACTTCACTTTCACTTTTCACTTTCATGCATTGGAGAAGGAAATGGCAACCCATTCCAGTGTTCTTGCCTGGAAAATCTCAGGGACGGGGGATCCTGGTGGGCTGCCGTCTATGGGGTCGCACAGAGTTGGACACGACTGACATGACTTAGCAGCAGCGGCAGCAGGCACACACTGTTTCATGTTTCTGTATTTCTCTCTAGCTCGTTACAGTTCTGGTTTTACTGTTCAGATGAGACAAGTACCCTATTATCTCAGAACATTTGTATTTGCTGTTTCATTTGCCAGTTATAATTTACCCCCAGATATTCAGAATTATGACACTTATTTCAGACTTTCCTTAAGGTCATTTTCCCAGTGAGGACTTCCTGGTCATCTTATTAGAAATTGAAAACTTCCACAACTTCATTGCTCCCTAAGCCTCATAGCCACTCTATTTGTCTTTATTTCCCTATTATTCTCCAATATATGCATGTTAAAATTTATTTATTTAATTATTTTTCTGAGTTTTACCACCAGAGTGGATTTTATTGCTATATTTTTAACACCTATAAGAGTCTCCAAAAATACAATAGGATATCAATAAATATTTGATCAGAAAACAAATGAGAAGTAAAGTATATAATCAAGAAATTGAATAAAATACTGAAGAAAAACATTAAGGCAGACTTTCAAGACAAGATATCAATAGCATTCCCATTCGTATTTTAAACCACAAAAGAATATTCTTTAATATTCTGCTTTCATTTACATTTAACAAATCCCAGTCTTAGAAATGAGAAAGCTGAGGTACACTGCTTACAAGATCTCTATTGAGGATGCATTATAGAAGGAAAAATCAAATAAAATATTAAAATAATAGTGAAGATAATGAATATACTTATGCATTGCAAACTATTTCTTTGAAAAAAAATGAATTGCTGTTAAACCACACATACACACACACACACACGCACGCACACACATACACAAGAACTGCTTTTTCATCTATTCTAGATCTACTATTAAATGAGTGACTGAGCAAACTATGAAATCCTTTTCCAACATCTCCCTTTCCTCTCAAGTATGTTTGGATGTAAAATGAGATCACATAGCATGAAAGAACAATTTATTAACTAAAAAAAGATGTCTCAGATCAGATTAGATCAGTCGCTCAGTCGAGTCCGATTCTTTGCCACCTCATGAATCGCAGCACGCCAGGCCCCCCTGTCCATCACCAACTCCCGGAGTTCACTGAGACTCACGTCCATTGAGTCAGTGATGCCATCCAGATGTCTATTAATCACTTAATTCAAATGTTCTAAGACAAATATGTCAGCAAATCTTGGCCTTGGACACAATTACAATGTGAGACAAAATACTGACGCAAAAAGTAGGCTGACAGGAAGACATAAGAATAAAATCATCAAACCAATTAATGAAAGATCAGTGAAGTCTTAATGCCTGTGGGAAGCAAGGCAAAGCAATTTGTTTCCTTATCAGTTTCTGTTGGCTTTTAGGAGTGAGACCACTTGGCAGTACACACATGTGGGGAGATGATTTGTTCCTATGACAAAGACAGGAAAAAAAGTCTGATGTGAAATGATCCCAAGAAACAAACTGAACAGGTGATCAGAAGTAGTAAAAGCAGTTTGTACCAGACTCTGAAGACAGCTTTTAAAAAGTAAGAATATAAAATGAAAAACAAGACAATGCAAAGTGCATGGATTCATTAAAGGAAGAGACAGAAGAGATGAGACAAGTCTAGCCTCCAGACTCGAGCATTTTTTCAGGAACATTACATCTGACATAGTTTCACAAGCCCCCTTTTCTCTGGCAGCAGACAGAATGACCAAGTTCTTTCTGGCCCTTCATCCTCAGAAAAAAAACAAAAGAAAAACTCATCTTTTACACACACCCTAAAGCTTTTACTTCCTCTGATACAAGGTCTGAAGAGCATACATATTTTTCCTTAGATGCGCAGAATTATTTTTCAGAATGTTAGATTCTGTTTTGCAGATTTGTATTACTATTTTATAGGAAAACATTACTCAGTGAACTATCATGTAATTATCAAAAACAAAAAGCACTTAAATGTTGAACTTTACATTTATCTATGCTATGATTTCATACACTGTACCATAAATAAGGGAATAGAAGTAAGGTTTCTGTGGTGTCATAGGAGCAAAAAATAACTTCTCAAGGTCATTTGGCATTTCTTTTACTCCTATATTATCACTGAAATTTTAAACATCTACACAAATCAGGGCTACTTTGGAGATAGGTTCTTTGAGTTTGTGTGTGTGTGTGTTTACATACTATTTGGCTTTTTCCAAGACAAAAGGCACATTTTATTGTAAGGTGCTTCAAATTCAAATACAATATATACATTCCTGATAAATACATAGAACTCGCTGAATATTCTGGCATCTCTGACTTTTGCCTCTGATCTTTATAATGCACAGGTTTATTTTTTTAATTAAGAACAATAGATAAAAAAATTGTTTCATCTTATTAATGAAAGGAAGTGTTTGATCCACCAGGCATTAGAGTTCAAATGCTCAGATAAAAGATAAAATGGTAGATTACTGAAGAGAAGCTCTTGGGATATGTACTCAGAATAAGACAAGACATTAAAATATGTAATATCAGTATATCAAGCATCAGGAGTACACAAAGATTACAAGATATAATGATTTAGCTGCTTATCTATAAATGGAATGGATATTATTCTTTCATATGTAACACTTTATCGCAGAAGTCCAATTTTCAAAATATATGTCTGAATACATCGTCTCAAAGCTAGGAAGAGATCATTGCTGTTGTTTAGTCACTAAGTCATGTCTGATTCTTTGTGACCCCATGGACTGTAGCCTGCCAGGCTCCTCTGTCTATGGGATTTCCCAAACAAGAATACTGGAGTGGGTTGCCATTTCCTTCTCCAAGGAATAAATTATATTGGATAATTATTAAAACAGAACAAACAGAGGAACATAGTTTCAACTCCATTTATGATCTCTTGAGAGGAAATGAGTTAGAAACAGTATAATAAATAGGTTGAAATCAGTATGTAAAATTATGTTTTCATATTTTCACATAGAGCACCATGCACCACAGTTTTCATGGTTTTAAAGAAAGTGTCACAGGTGACCAAAGCCTCTCAAGAAAGGCCAACATATACTTTCAGTACAGCTCATCCAGACCTGCAGAAGAAATAATGAAGTCCTGCTATAGAGAAAACTGGAGCTCTCATATATTTTATATTTGGATATACACTTTTCAAATTATAAGACAAAGATTCATTAACGGGTCTCTTTGCTTGCTGATATCCTCCAATGTTGATTCATATATTAGAAAACAATTTCTTTTTTAGTTAAAATATTAATCCCATTACAGTACCTCTTACTGGCTACACATTAAAGCCAACAGCCAGCTTCTCATGTTGGTATACATGATGAAAAACAAAGAAAACACTAGAACAAAATAAGAGTCAGTGATTTTTTTATATATACATTTTGTGATATGTTTTATTTAGTTCAATCCAGAGAAAGCAAAGTCCCAGAGATTTTTATCTGTAACAATATTGTTTCCAGACAAAACATCAATTTCCCTATGTAAAATATATAGTCTATATTCTGATCATCAAGGCTAGCATAATATTACCTACAATTTCAGTTCAAAGAGGCATTGTGAAGGTATGGCATTGTTGCATTTGTTTGCTTGCTTTTAGTCAGTAAGTCATGTCTGACTCTTTGCAATCCCATGGACGGTAGCCTGCCAGGCCCCTTGTCCATGGGACTTTCCCTGGCAAGAATACTGGAGTGTGTTGCCATTTCCTCCTCCAGGGGATTTTCCCAACCCAGGGATCAAATTTGCATCTCCTGCATTGGCAGGTGGATTCTCCTGCACCATCTGAATATCTCTATTTTGTTAAAGTATCAACCCTGGCTTGCCAATATATAATTCAATTGTGGATTAAATGTCTTGTGCAGATGTCATATCATGGGTATTCTCTGTGCTTGATGAGTTGGCACTGCCAAATTTCATGATTTTCATGGGCTTAGTTGTGTAGAGATCACTTTAAGAATCTTTGTGATTATTCTGATTCATGGGAAATTCTGACAAGAATAAGATAGAAGGAAGTAGTTCAGAATTTTGATGAAAGAAAAAGGAGAAAGGGAAGAAATGAATAGTTTAAAACCTTTTAACTTGAGCCATATAGAATATTATTTGGCTTAGAGGTGCTCTTTCTTTTCACATTTTTACCTCCTCTATAATAAAAGAAAATAAAGGAACAGGAAGGAAACTTAAACTATTCCAACGGACTTCTAAATCTTTTTATTTTGGAAAAGAAATAAAGAGTTTTCGGGCTCATTTGCATTGAATCCTTACTCAAATGTCAAGTTCTCAACGAGTCGTGCCCTGACTGTTCTATCTAAAATGCAACTCACAGGGCAAACTTTTTTTGACCAGCTCTTTATTTTCTGACTTTTTTTTTTTTTTAATTGGGACATAAGTATTGTACAATGTGAGTCAGCCATGTATATACATATAACCCCTCCCTCTCGAGCCGCCCTCCCACACCCCCATTCCATCCTCTAGGTCATCACAGAGCACCTAGCTGAGCTCCCTGTGTTATACAGCTGCTTCCCATTAGCTAGCTATTTTACACATGGAAGTATGGGCTTCCCTGACAGCTCAGTTAGTAAAGAATCGCCTGCAATGCAGGAGACCCTGGTTTGATTCCTGGGTTAAGAAGATCCCCTGGAGAAGGCATAGGCAACCACTCCAGTATTCTTGGGCTTCCCTTGTGGCTCAGCTGGTAAAGAATCTGCCTGCAAGGCGGCAAAGAGTCGGACACGACTGAGCGACTTTACTTCAACTTCCACTTTCCATATATTTATCAATGCAACTTTCTCCATCCGTCCTCCCTTTTTCCCCCACCCCTCATGTCTACAAATCTATTCTCTATGTCTGTGCCTCCACTCCTGCCCTGCAAATAAGATCATCAGTACTATTTTTCTAGATTCCATATATATGCGTTAATATACAATATTTGTTTTTGTCTTTCTGACTTACTTCCCCCATACAGAGTTAAGGCTTTAGGTTCATCCACCTCACTTCAATTGATCAATTTTATTCCTTCTTATGGCTGAGTAACATTCCATTGTCTATGTGTACCGCAACTTATTTTTATTTTATTATTATTATTATTATTTTTGCTTTACAATATTGTATTGGTTTTGCCATATATCAACATGCATCCGCCATGGGTGTACATGTGTTCCCCATTCTGAACCCCCTTCCCACCTCCCTCCCCATACCATCCCTCTATGTTCTGACATTTATCCCCTTTAAACCTACTATGTGAATGCTTTAAATTATTATGTATATGTGCTGTTTTTGTGTTGTATATTTTCTGTCTCCTTTGACTAGAACATGAACCCTGTGAAGACAGAGATCTTGTTTTTTATGTTAACTTATGCATTGAGTGTTTAGAACTATGCCTAGGTAACAACAGCAACCCAGAAGGCAATGGCACCCCACTACAGTACTCTTGCCTGGAAAATCCCATGGATGGAGGAGCCTGGTAGGCTGTAGTCCATGGGGTTGCTAAGAGTCGGACACGACTGAGCGACTTCCCTTTCACTTTTCACTTTCATTCATTGAAGAAGGAAATGGCAACCCACTCCAGTGTTCTTGCCTGGAGAATCTCAAGGACGGGGGAGCCTGGTGGGCTTCCATCTCTGGGGTCACACAGAGTCGGACACGACTGAAGCGACTTAGCAGCAGCAGCAGCAACAACAACAACAACATAGGTTGTTGTTACTGTTTACTCGATAAGTTGTGTCTAACTCTTTGCAATTCCATGGGCTGTTGCCTGCCAGGCTTCTCGATCTATGGAATTTCTCAGGTAAGAACCCACTGAAGTGGGTTGCCATTTCCTTCTCCAGACGATCCTTCCAACCCAGGGATAGAATTCACATCTCCTGCACTGGCAGGTAGACGTTTATCACTGAGCAATGTATCCTAGCACGTAAGACATGTTCAAGGAACAAGTGCTTAAAGAGTTATTAAAAGCACATAAAATGCTTTCCCAGCAAATATTTTATTTTCAGTATTGGCCATACCTGCTGTTTATTTAAGTGTTAAAGTAATGTATCCCTTATGACAAGAAGTGAAGAGGAACTGAAGCGCCTCTGATGAAATTGAAAGAGGAGACTGAAAAAGCTGGCTTAAAATTCAACATTCAAAACACAAAGATCATGATATTCCGTCCCATAACCTACTTTCCCATGGCAAGTAGTTCGGGAAACAATAGAAACAGTGACAGTCTTTATTTTCTTAGGCTCCAAAATCACTGCAGATGGTGACTGCAGCTGTGAAATTAAAAGACACTTCCTCCTTGGAAGAAAAGCTATGACCAACCTAGAGAGCATATTAAAAAGTAGAGATGTCACTTTGCTGACAAAGGTCCATATAGTGAAATCTATGGTTTTTCCAGTAATTATGTACAGACGTGAGAATTGAACCATAAAGAAGGCTGAGCGCCAAAGAATTAATGCTTTCAAACTGTGGTGTTGGAGAAGACTCTCAGGAGTCCCTTGTACAGCAAGGAGATCAAAACCAGTCAATCCTAAAGGAAGTCAGTCCTTAATATTCATTGGAAGGACTGATGCTGTAGCTGAAGCTACAATACTTTGGCCATCTGATGCAATAAATGAACTCATTGGAAAAGACCCTGATGCTGGGAAAGATTGAAGGCAGGAGGAGAAGGAGATGACAGAGCATGAGACGGTTGGATGGCATCACCGACTTGAGGGACATGAGTTTGAGAAAGCTCTGGGAGTAAGTGATGGACAGAAAAGCCTAGCGTGCTGCAGTCCATGGGGTCACTCTTTGCAACAGACATGACTGAACAACTGAACTGACAGAATGAAAGCGATGTTAGAAAGACAGATCCTTCACTTACAAGCTTTCTGAACTTTTCTTAATGCTGTCTGTATAACAGATCCAAAATCTGGCTTTCTGGAAAGGTAATTTCTGCTTGAAGTTCTCATAAAGATGGAAGCACAGACCATCTGAATAAGGCAGAAAATATGTTTGTTTGTTTTTTTCAGCACACCTAATTATTTCTTCATATATTTTATTTTTAATTTTCAGTATTATACAATGTATGAAGTCTCTGTTGACTGGTTGATATCGCTATGCAATAGCGCACATATTTTTGACCAGCTGCTATATGAAAATGCAATTTTACAAATGATAGATAAAACTTAGTAGTGTGAGCATATAATGGTCATGATATGAAAGCCCCTTGTGAAAATGTAGGATTCATTGACTGTGTCCTATAATCAAGTTATATGTCTACTGGACAGCTATTAGTGAGATAAAATCTATAGTTTTTGTTGTCATTTCATTTATTTGGAATATAGTTGGTTTACAATGTTTTGCTACTTTCTGGTCTACAGTAAAGTGATTCAGTTATGCATGTATACCTATATTTATACCTATTCTTTTTCAGATTCTTTCCCTTATATATTATTACAAAATATCACATATAGTTCACTGTACTATATAGTAGGTCCTTGTTGGTTACCCATTTTGTATACAGTAGTATGTATATGTTAATCCAAAATTCCTAATTTATTCATCTCCTCTCTTTCCCCATGGGTAACCAGAAGCTTTTTACTTTTTTTTCCTATGTCTTGGGTCTATTACTGTTTTGAATATAAATTAATTTGTATGATTTTGTAAGATGCCACATGTAAACAATATAATATATTTATCTTTGTATGACTTACTTGACCTAATATAATAATCTCCAGGTCCATTCATGGTGCTGCAAATCGTCTTATTTCATTCTTTTTGATAGGCTGAGTAACATTCCTGTGTGTGTCTGTGTGTGTACATGGACATGCATACTACATTTTCATTATCCATTTATCAGTTGATGGACACTTATGTTGCTTCCATGTCTTGGCCACTCTAAACAGTTATGTGATGAACAATGGGGAGCATGTATCTTTTTGAATTACATTTTTTGGTATCATTTTGCTATGACTTTTCAAAATTTTTATGCTGCCCTGGAAATTATGGAGTTCAGATGTTCCATTGAGGCAAACTTTCCTAAAGGGCTAAACTGTCAGTGAGAGAGGAAGCAATGACAGTTGCTCACCTTTTTCATAAAGACCAAGCACTTCAGCTTAAGGAAACTGAAAAGTGAAAGTGTAGTCACTCAGTCATGTCCAACTCTTTGTGACCCCATGGACTCTAGCTTGCCAGGCTCTCCTATCCATGGGATTTCCAAGGTAGAATACTAGAGTGTGTTGTCATTGCTTTCCCCAGGGGGTCTTTCCGACCCAGGGATCAAACCCGGGTCTCCTGCATTGCAAGCCGATTTGTTGTCATCTTAGCCACAAGAGAATTAGAGGGTGGCTCTAAATTAAGCATATAAACTAGCCACATCCTTATTCAGCAACATGGAAGAAGCGATTTTTGGATACTTATCACATGACTGCTGATATCTTCAAAAACAGACATGGAAAAATTTCCCCAATTTTTACAATAATAGTATCATTTCCCCTGTAGCACAGATGGGCAAGTATAAACTTAGAGAATGAGAATTTTGACAAGATCCAGATAAGGAATACAACATTTATAGAGGATTTAGCTCCACATGGATGTAACTACAATACTCACGCCCTTTCCATAGTATCCTACTGTATTCACTTACCAAAAATATTCAATAAACATCCATATCTATCATTCATAGAAGTGGTTAAATACACAGAATTATTTTAATATTAACACTTTATGTATAGAATCTAATGTCCTCTGTTGATGCTAATGATGCTGTTTATTTTTTTATTGTTCAGACATCTTTATTGCTAAATATCTTCTTATATAATAAGCTGGAATTTATAAAATTGGATAACACAAAACAAAACAACATCTGTCATGTATACTGATAGAAAGAAACTTTTTAACAAAGATGCCACACTTTTTGTCCTAAATATATTACAAAGGGTAATGAAAAGATAGTTTTTTGTGTTGAATCATTTTTTGGTTCTAATTATTGAAATTAGAAATTATCTAATTACATTCAAGTCATGAGATTTATTCTGCTCTTGTGGTGTCTACTAGAATACTTTCCTCTGTTCCTCACTCATGAGTAAGTTATAACAGTATCTGCATTGCTTGTCCATCCAGCAATTGAAGGTTGATTTTCCTCATTTCCTTTTGGCAGCTCTCCTCAAAGTGCCCAAGTGTGTGTATTCAAGATTCCAGTTTGCAAACAAGTGCTTGTCAGCAGAATGATGCGTTTCAGAGACTGCTTTTCAGGAAGACAGACACCTAACCTTATCATATTTTAGGTTATTAACAGGGCGCTAGTCATCATTTCTGTGCTTTAATTAAATACATTAATAAATCACGTAAACTCCAAATTCATAAAAAAGGCTATCATCCCCTAGAACAACTTCAATAAGGAAATAACAATAGATATTCCACAGAATTTTAAATCCTGTTTGATTTGGCTTCCTAATTCATCCTCATCATACCCATTGCCTTTTATTAGAATGTTCTCTTCTGACTCACCTGGAATTCAGGTGGTTGGTCAGAAATTCCTTCTGATGTTTTTCCTCAACCTTCAGGATCTTGGCAACAAAGTCTTTCTGGAATGGCTTATCATACAGCAATCAGCCATCACCACCTTAGCAAGGGTGATTCATTTCCGTGACTATTTCCCAGCTCTTGAAAGCTGTAATTTGTCTTTTTTGGCACTGGATTAGCTGCACCTACAGAATTCCAGCATCCGTTCATTCTTTCTCCCACAGCAATGAAAAATAGAAACAAAAGTAGACAGGCTTCCCTATACTCTGGCCGCTTATAGAGTCCTCTGCCCACCATGATTAGCATTCTTGTGTTCTTAGAGTTCTTTAAAGTTCCTTGGTCAATTTGCTTTACTGCAAATTCTTTTTTTTTTTTTTTTTAATGGAGACATGTGTTTAGCTTCCTGCATCCATCAGCTATAAGGTTAAATTCTTATTTAAAAGAAAGTATAACTACATTATTGGCATCAGAAGTTAAAGCAGCCTATCTACATTGAAAGAGAAAGTTTTTGAGAAAGTTTTAAACCCTTGATAAAGAACAAAACAATATAAATAATACATTAAAAATAAGCATTTAAAGGTAACATAAAAGTGGTTAGTGACACTTTGTTGTCTAATTACAGGAAAAGCATTTCTTTGAAATTTTGCATTAACTGATTTAAATTGAGGGGATTCTTATATGTCTCTGTTAAATTTATCCACACTTGTACATTACATAATACACACTGTGAGTACACTTTGATCATATATCATCATATATTTACTCTCTCACTTGACTCTTGAGCTTTCTAATTTATCCTTCAATGAAGAATTAACCAGGGGCTTCTCAGTGGTAAAGAACCTGCCTGCCAGTGCAGGAGACATAAGAAACACAAATTTGGTCCCTGGGTCCAGAAAATCCCCTGGAGGTAAAAATGGCAACCCGCTCCAGTATTCTGGCCTGGAGAATCCCATGGTGACCAGAGGAGTCTGGCAGGCTACCGTCCATGGGGTTGTGTAACTGAACAACTGAGAGCACGAAGGATCACACATCTGCCTAGAAACAGAGCAGTGGTATCCAGATTGGAAGGACAAACGTGGGGGTGGCGCAAGTATTCAATATTTTGGCTGACATGACACTACATCTATTGTCTATCAATCTCCTACATACATGACCGGCGGCCTCAGATGCTGCCTTCCAGTTAAGAGGCAGAATATGTTTGCATGGATGTGATAATTTTCACAGCTGCTGCTAGGCAATGACTGAACATGACAAATGTACTAACATAGGGACCGTATCTGGGAAATGGCATTCACTCCAGGACTTCCTGATACCTCTACTAGAATTTCTTTAAAACCATGCTTCACTTTCTTTCTTTCTTTTGTTATTTAAGGGGTGAGACCTTCATCATCATGAAAAGGCTTTCCCAGACCTCCGATTCCATTCCTTCTTCCCCAAGTAAATGTCCCGCACAGCACATTTGGACCGTATAAACTAATGAAGGGTTTCCCTGGTGGCAAGAATCCACCTGCAATGCAGGAGACCGAAGTTTGATTCCTGGATCAGGACAATCCCCTGGAGAAGGGAATCGCAACACACTCCAGTATTCTTGCCTGGAAAATCCCATGGATAGAGGAGTCTGATAGGCTATGTTCAATGGGGTCCCAAAGACTTGGGCACGACTGAGCAACTAACACAGTAGACTAATGTAAGTGACAGATTTTGTGGTTGCGTTAATGTGGCACTTCATTTAAGGCTGAGAAACTGTCATAAATCTGTGTCAGAAACCCACACCTAGCAACTCCAATGACTATCCTCCATGAAAACAACGACCAGTCCTTGACCATTTCATTTTTGTTCTCTTGCTTTTCCAAACCTGATGTATCTTTTTTGAAATGTTACACTCATCTGCAGGCAATATTTCACATGTGAATTCAGCATAGCCTGTGGCTGAATGAGAGGTTATTTTCTCTTTCATTTACAATACCTCACTTAAAAGGTATGATTTGACCATGCAAATCTTACACTTGTTTGCCTTGACATTTAATTATTTTGTAAGAACTCTTAGTCTGCACTGACATAAAAGACTGGAAAGTGTGTATTGCTCATTAACTTTGATTAGGATTACTTTAGCTATGTGAAGAGTAATTCTACTTCACAAGGCATTTTCTTGGTTGTTAAACAGTATTTTAAGATAAGGGAAAATTATTTTCATGTATCTGCAGCTAAATTTTTATGCATCCGGAGTTTTACCTATATATGTGTGGATATTCAGCAAGTTTATTATTTATGTACAACTCATGGCCAATATTGGAGGAGGAAATGGCAATGCATTCCAGTATTCTTGCCTGGGAAATCCCATGATCAGAGGAGACTAGAAGGCTACAGTTCATGGGGTCACAAGAGTTAAATATGACTTAGTGACTAAATCACCCCAAACCATGGCCAATATATCTTTAATTATAAGGTCATAAACACATAACATTTTTATGGAAGCACAAGATAAAAGGAAATGGTAGCCAAATGACATTTTCCATTTTTCACAGTCCAAAGAGCAAAATTTAAGTAATACTACAAGTTATTTTGAGTCATCTTCCCCATGTTTTCCTTCAATATGCATTAGAGATTTATTTTGGAGCGAGTGTATTTAATTCCAGGTTTCCCTCATAGCTCAGTTGGTAAAGAATCTGCCTGTAATGCAGGAGACCCAGGTTCGAATCCTGGGTCAGGCAGATCCCCTGGAGAAGAAAATATCAACCCATCCCAGTATTCTTGCCTGGAGAATTCAATGGACAGAGGCAGTCCATGGGGTCACAAGTGTCGGACATGACTTAGCCACTAAAGAGAGAGAGAGTATTTAATTCCTTATTTCTTTTTAAAATAATTTTAATGATTTAGTTAGAAAATAATTATGTTGATAGCCATCTTAAATCAATAAGGACATATTTTTCAAATAAATATATTTGCTTTTTAGGATAGGAAATTACCTCCATATCTATTTTGCTAGTCAATGTATAATGCATATCTATACTATCTGTTGTTGGTTGCTCAGTCATGCCTGGCTCTTTGCAACCCCATGGACTTTAGCCCACCATGCTCCTCTGTCGGTTGGATTTCCTAGAAAAGATTACTGGAATGGGTTGCCAATTCCTTCTCCAGGGGATCTTCCTGACCCAAGGATCAAATCCATGGTTCCTGCATTAGTAGGCAGATTCTTTATTGCTGAATCACCAGGGTCAGTATCTGTATTGTCTAATACTCCTATAACTGGCATGCTTTGCTTATTTAACAAAATCATAAAGATTTTTATAACAATGGCATCTTATGTTGAGGCACTCTAGTAAAACAATTTAGAGGTTAGCATTTCACTTTCACATGGATTATAAAGCAGTTGGAAGCGTTACTTTTATAGCAATCTTGCCTTTTGAGAGTACGTGCTGTTTTACACTGCTGCTGCAAAGTCACTTCAGTCGTGTCCGACTCTGTGCGACCCCATAGACTGCAGCCCACTAGGCTCCTCTGTCCCTGAGATTCTCCAGGCAAGAATACTGGAGTGGGTTGCCATTTCCGTCTCCAATGCATGAAAGTGAAAAGTGAAAGTGAAGTCGCTCAGTCATGCCCGACTCTTAGCGACCCCGTGGACTGCAGCCTACCAGGCTCCTCCATCCATGGGATTTTCCAGGCAAGAGGACTGGAGTGGGTTGCCATTGCTTTCTCCTAGAAACATCTAAAAGAGATCTTTCTCTTAGTATTTAATTTCTTTGTAAACTTTATTTAATTTCTTTGTAAAACATAATTTTCTTGCTCTGTCAATTGCTAAATTATGTGATAAGAACACCAGTGTCTAAGTGTACTAACTACCTTTGTGAATCAGACTCAGTCTCAGCACTTTTTATTATATACCCAATAAACTTCAACTATGGATCCATACTAGCTCATTTTAGTAAACACCAGAAATTGTCCAACAGTTTTCTTGAAAGATTTCCTAGGTAAATATTTTAAAAATACAATACAATTTTTTAAGGACCATAATACTGAGTCTCTCAACAAAATTTATTCTTATCATACATTTTCATCAACAGTCATCCATGGGTAAAATGACCCAGTGAATTATTAATTTTCACTATCATGTAAAGGTCAAATGTACGTAATTATTCACACATTATTCATATTAACTTTCAGCTTTGAGTGAATATTGTGAGACTATTAAGAAAATCAGTAAACATCCTTTTAAAAAATCAGACCTATATGTTATGTTACCATATCATTCATAAACAATAGTTCAATATAGTGCAGTCAACACAAAGTTTTGAATTAATGGCATTTAAGTTATTGTAATCATAATGAGCAATGAGATAAACAACAGAGTAAGACTGGGCAATTAAATGCATAAATCCAAAGCTACCTATTCTTCCTCCAGATTAAAAAGATAATAGAGATTAGTGACTAAATTGCATCTCTAAAAATAAATTCAAGGTTAATTCTAGTTCTATGGGGATTAAAAGCAGGGCAACCTCTTCAAGCTGGCACAGTCTTTCTGAACATGGTTGAAGACTTATACCTGGGAATCCTGCCCTAAGTAAGCACATTTGATATGTGAACCTGGACTCTTGGCCTTGGCACTTTCTGCTCATCTGTTAAGTTGGCATCCTTCCTGCTTACAATTGGGTTGGAATTCTGTCTGAGAGCTTAGGTGCCAAATGGCAAGATTTTTAAATAAGACAGTGCATACAATGCCTCCTGCTCTGGGTGGAATATCCCTTATGGCTGAATCTAAGCAATAGCATAAAAGCCCTGGTTTTATCCTTCATCACAACCATTAGGCATGTGTTCAAGATGACACATTTAGCAGATTAAATATGTTAACATCATATTTCTATCTGTCAGGCAAGACTGCCATTTTTAGAAATGACTGCATTGAAAGTTACATGACTAGTATTTCTATTGCCATTGTTATTATTTTATAGTTTATATATCTAAAGTTTCTATATAGACCGGCAAAAAAAATTTTTTTAATAAGGAAATATTGCAAGGATATCATTTTCCCTCCCACCCACAAGAATGTTAAATCTAAGATACACATTCAAAGACAGAATGCTTTTAAATTATAATATTTAATTGCAAATGAATTTATTTTAATGCATTAGCACACAGTAAAATACTAAGAAACTTTAAGATTGACATATAGATAGAATATGTATTCAAAAAACACCAAGAGTTAGTAATAATTGGAGAGAGTGGAAAAATTACCTAAATTTTTAGTTCTGCAATTCTCTTCAACAGTGTAAGTTAGATTTTAAAGTGTTCATTCATTTGTTCATTCTTTCATATAATGGATATGTCTAAGTCACTGACGTTACCATTTTCAAAAGAAGGACTTCAGTATAAAACTAAAGGATTCACTCCACAAGTGTTTTGTGCTAGCATAACAGAAAACATTAATTTGTATGTCATCAGATTCAGAATTAAAAAAAAACAAGTATATTAATTACTAAATGGCAACTTACAAGAAAGAAGTCATTTTAAATCAAAATAAGATGGTTGCATTAAATGTGAGATGGTCAAATTTAATGTCCTCAACTAGACTGCAGGTATCCTTGCTTTTCAAGTTTGCTTTGTGCCACTTCACTTTTACAAAATGAAGACCTCATTAGTACCTGTTTTAGATAGCCAAAATAAATCAACAGGATTTCCACTTTTATGGAAAAAAAGGTGAAAATTGAAAAATCGATTCACTGTATTTTCAGATTGAGAAAATGTTCATAGAAACACTCTGCTTTCAAATAGCAGGTGAAACCTGTATTTCCATAACTATTTGGTAAGATATTAAGCTAACTGTTCATAGATTTAATATATGCTCTTATTGGAACCTTGAGAATTATAAGTAAGGATACTGAGGGTGTTTGTCTTAATTGTTGTTGCTCAGTTGCTAAGTTCTGTCCAACTCTTTATGACCCCATAAACTGCAGCATGCCAGGCTTCTCTGTCCTTCACTATCTCCTGGAGTTTGCTCAAACACATGTCCATTGAGTCAGTGGTGACACCAATCAACTCATCCTCTGTTGGTCCCTTTTCCTCCTGCCCTTAATTGTTCCCAGCATCAGGGTCTTTTCCAGCGAGTTGGCTCTGCATCAGGTAAGCGAAAGTTGATCTCTCTAGGTATATGAATTAATCTGGAAATTTTTTTCTTTCATGTACTGAGAATAGGTAACTATATCACCTTGATTTATGTTAACTTCATAAAGCTTGTTGGAAAGGCAAATACATTGAAAACAATGACCTAACTGGGTATATTTTGGTTTTTAATACTGAATCTATATTGTCTCGCTCATTATCAAGTCTATCAGCATATTGTTTTCTTGCATCTAACCAAGCCTTGACAAATTATTTTAAAGTGCATTGTTGTAGATTATTTACCTTGTGAACAAACTAGTTTAAATGTGAAAAAATTAAAACACAGCTTCTACTATACGCTCAATGAATATTACTAGAATAAATAAACTAGAAGAAGAATAAACACTAGCAAATCACTTAGTACACAGAAATACAGCTTCAAGACAACTTTAATTGACTGCAAATCAATGATATGAGGGAAATAAATCACTGTTTAAATGCATGCCAAAGCCACGTGTGCATATTTGATAATATAATAAATGAGAAAAATATACCCAGGTGTTCCTTTCACAAAGTAAATTTTCAAATAATGTCATGGAACATAATTGTTACACAAAAAAACATAAACATTTACATTAACATGAATGTTCTTGTTTGGTCTACAGACACAACTTACTTTTGAGAGCTATATATATAGCTCATAATATTCAATCTACTTACAGCAAAACAAACGCATAATCAAACAAACAGAACACATAGTATAATGAAGCACAATTTCTCATGTTAATTGGGTTTGGAAACAATAAGAAAGAGCTTTTAGATGAGAAATAGTAAGAGGAAAGAGTAATCAAAGATAATATACATATAGCACCAGGGAAGCATCTGAACTAAATACTCAGCTACAAAATTATCCTCCTTTCCATTCCTCTTACTCAAGCTTATCCAAATAGCAAATTTTAATTGTTTCCTTTTCCTGTCCCTATGATAATATGTGGCATCAAACTGTATGAGAAAGTTACACACTGAAGATGAATCCTTTTTTTTTTTTTCAACTTCAATTAAGAGGATGGATACACCATTGGCAAGGAGTAAAGAAGGGGTGTATGTATTGGGAGAAAAGAGTGACTTTCTTCGCAGGCATATTGAATTTGAAGTGTCTGTGAGACAGTCAATAAAAAAATGCCTGGTAAGAAATTAGAAATATAGATCTGAGGACAAAAATAGCTTTGAAGATACTTCCCCTGGTACCAGCCTCTGCCTTCTCCAGTGGTCCCCCTGCCTCCCAGCATCTGTACCTGACTTCTGGGTACAGACAGGTGCAAAATAGGTGTCTCTGCCTAAAAGGTCCTCCTTCCAAACTCGAGCTAATTTAAAACAGATCCTTCTTCAGCCTTGTCAGAAATAAGTTTCCCTTTCTCAATTTCTGAAGCACTGGTTACATTACCCTGTCCATCACTCTGTGTGGCCATCATTTGTAACACAATAGGGAGCAGGATTGAGTTACTGCTCTGTGGCAAGTATTGTATCAGGAACTTGAAAAATAATCTCTAATAACATCCTCAATTAGGCATTCCCCTTTCTTTTTTGCAGGTAAGGACACTAAGATTCCGATAATATTATCTAACTTCACAAAGGTGATACAACTCATAGTTGATGGTACTGAGGGCAGGACTCAGTTTTCCCAATGCCTTTCAAGATTCTATTTTCTTGTTCTATTCTCCCCAAATAAAGAGGTTGGGTCCATTGGAGTCAGGGGATATTTATTTATTGATTTATCACAGGCATACCTCATTTCATTGTGTTTTGTTTTGTTTCATTTCACAGATTTTGCAGTTTTTACAAATTGAACTTCTGTGGCAAGCCTGTGTCCAGAAAGTTAATGGGCACCATTTTTCCAATAGGACTTATTTATTTCCTGTCTTTGTATCACATTTTGGTAATTTTTGCTGTATTTCAAACATTTTCTTTTCTTTTTTGTTGGTTTGTTATGGTGATCCATGATAGGTGATCTTTGATGTTATTGCTGTAATTGTTTTAGGGCAGCCATGAAAGATGGCAAATTTAATCCATTAATGGTGTGTTCTGGCAACTCTACAAACTGGCATCTTCCTCACTCTCTCCTTCTCCTCAGGCCCTCCTAACCCTTCAGACACAACAATATTGAAATGAGGCCAATTAATAACCCTGCAATGGCTTTTGAGTATTCAAGAAAGGAAGAATTGCATGGTTCTCACTGTAAATCAAAAGCTAGAAATAAGCTTAGTGAGGAAAAGCATATAGAAAGACAAGCCAGGCCCAAAGCTAGGCCTCTTAATGCCAAGCAGTCAAGTTATGAATGCAAAGGAAAAATTCTTGGAGGAAATTAACAGTGTTACTCCAGGGAACACATAAATGATAAGAAAACCGAAAGTCAATTGAAAATCTTCAAGAAAGAATTCATCATTCTAGATGCCATTAATGACACTGTGATTCATGGAAAGAGGTCAGAACACCAACATTAACAGAACTTTTAAAGAACCACACCTATTGCTGAGATGGAAATAATTTTACTGGTCTGGATAGCAGATCAAATAAGCCACAACATTCCTTCCAGCCAATGCCTAACTCAGAGAAAGGCTTTAGCTCTCTAATTCTATGAAGGCTGACAGCAGAAACTGCAAAGGAAAAGTCTGAAACTGGCAGGGGTTGGTTCATGAGGTTTAAGAAAAGAAGTCATTTTTTTTTTTTTTTTAAAGAAAATGCAAGATGAAGCCACAAATGCTGATGTAGAAGCTGAACCTAAATTGTTAAGATTATCTAGCTAAGATAATTAATGAACATGGATGGTTACACTAAACAACAGATTTTATTTTTTTTTTATTTTATTTTTTAACTTTATAATATTGTATTGGTTTTGCCATATATCAACATGAATCTGCCACAGGTATACACGTGTTCCCCATCCTGAACCCTCCTCCCTCCTCCCTCCCCATACCATCCCTCTGGGTCGTCCCAGTGCACCAGCCCCATGGAAGCAACCTAGATGTCCATCAGCAGATGAATGGATAAATTCCATATATATGCGTTTTTAAATGTAGACAAAACAGCATTCTATTGGAAGAAAATGTCATCTAGGACTTTAATAGCTAGAGAGGAGAAGTCAGTACTTGTTTTCTAAGCTTCCAAGAATAGGCTGACTCCCTTTTTTAGGTGTCATTATTACTGGAGACTTTAAGTAGAAACCTGTTCTCATGTATCATTCATTCCAAAAACCCTAGGGCCTTTAAGAATTATGCTAAATCTACTCCACTTGTGTTCTATACATGAAACAACAATGCTTGAATGACAGCACATTGACCTATAATGTGGTTTACTGATTATTTTAAACCCACTGTTGCGACCTATTGCTCAGAAAAAAGGATCTCTTTCAAAGTATTACAGCCCATTGGCAGTGCGTTTGGGTGCTCAAGAGCTCTGATGGAGATGTGCAGTGAGATCGTTGCTTTCATACCTGCTGTGTGCTCAGTTGTGTCCAACTCTTTGTGACCTCATTGACTGTAGCCCACCAAGCTCCTCTGTCCATGGGGATTCTCAAGGCAAGAATACTGGAGTGGGTTGCCATGCCCTTCTCCAGGGACCTTCCCAACCCAGGGATCCAACACAGGTCTCCTGTATTGCAGGCAAATTCTTTACTGTCTGAGTCACCAAGCAAGCCCAAGAATACTGGAGTGGGTAGCCTATCCCTTCGCCAAGGGATTGTCCCAACCCAGGAGTCAGACTAGGGTCTCCTGCATTGCAGGCAGATTCTTTACCAGCTGAGCTACCAGGGAAGCCCCCACATCTGCTAACTCATATCTATTCTGAAACCCATTGATCAAGGAGCAATTTTGACTTTCAAGACTTACTTTTTAAGAAATACATTTTGCAAGATTATAGCTGCCATAGAAATGGACTTCTTTGATGGATCTCAGAAGTCAATTGAAAACTTTCCAGAAAGAATTCATCACTCTAGATGCCATTAATATCACTTGTGAGTCATGTGGAGAAGTCAAAATATCAAAATTAACAGGGCTTTTAAAGAAGATGATTCCAACTCTCTTGGATGCCTTTGAGGGATTCAAGACTTCAATGGAGAAATTCCGGATGTGCTGGAAATAGCAAGATAACTAGAATCAGACGTGGAGCCTGAAGATGTGACTGAACTGCTGCAATCTCTGATAAAATTTAATGGACGAGGACATGCTTCTCATGAATGAGCAAATAAAGTGGTTTCTAAAGATGTAATCTAGTACTGGGAAGATTCTACAACAGTCATTGAAATGACAGCAAAAAACATAAAATATTACATTAACTCAGCTGATAAAGCCGTGACAGTTAAGAGAACTGACCCCAACTTTAAAAGAAGTTCTACCATGGGTAAAATGTCATCAAACAGCATTGTATGCTCCAGAGAAATCTACTGCGAAAGGAAGAATCAATTAAGAGCATTTTTCTTCTAAAAAAAAATAGAATTGAAGGTCTGGACATCAGCACACATGCTTCAATTCTCAATCTAATGTCTCACAAATACTGAGTATTGGACAATGATTGTGAATAGACATTCTATATACGTATCTATAAAATATGCATACCCATCTTTATATAGATCTTATTTCCATAGTGATTCATATTTCTCATAGTATATATTATATAACTATTATCAATAGGAATTTGATAACAGTTTTAACAATATTAATGCACAAATAGAATGGCATTAGAGGGAAGCACTGTTATGTGAAATCTGAACATTAATGTTTGACAAAAATAAATTTATATATGTATTACAGCTTCCTTATTCATTCATCTGTCAATAGGTTGCTTCCATTTCCTGGCTATTGTGATACACTGTAGTGCTACAATGAACATTGGGGTGCATGTGCCTTTTTGAATTATGGTTTTCTCAGGGTATATGCCCAGGAGTCAGATTTCTGGGTCATATGGTAGTTCTATTTTTAGTTTTCTTATGGTATTTAGACAATGGTATAGGTAAACCTATCTTCAGGGCAGGGATAGAGACTCAGAGGTAGAGAACAGACATGTAGACATGTAAACATGAGGGGTGGGACGAGGGGGGGCCAGGATGTACAGGGAGATTGGGATTGACATATATACCCTGCTGCTGCTGCTGCTGCTGCTAAGTTGCTTCAGTTGTGTCGAACTCTGCGCAACCCCATAGACGGCAGCCCACCAGGCTCCCCCGTCCCTGGGATTCTCCAGGCAAGAACACTGGAGTGGGTTGCCATTTCCTTCTCCAATGCATGAAAGTGAAAAGTGAAAGTGAAGTCACTCAGTTGTGTCTGACTCTTTGAGACCCCATGGACTGCAGCCTACCAGGCTCTTCTGTCCATGGGATTGTCTAGGCAAGAGTACTGGAGTGGGGTGCCATTGCCTTCTCCATATATACACTACTATGTGAAAAATAGATAGTGAGTGAGAAGCTGCTGTATAGAAAAGGGAGCTCAGTTAGTTGCTCTATGGTGACCTGGAAAGGTGAGATGGGGCAGCAGTGGAAGGGAGGTCCAAAAGGGAGGAGATATACGTATACATAAAGCTGAATCAGATTTCCCAGGTGGCTCTAGTGGTAAAGAACCAACCTGCCAAAGCAGGAGACATCAGAGATGCTGGTTCAATCCCTGGGTCAGAAAGATCCCCTGGAGGAGAACGTGACAACCCAGTCCAGTATTCTTGTCTGGAGAATCCCAGGGACATAGGGCCCTGGCAGGCTACAGTCCACAATTTAGGTGCTCAGTTGTGTCTGACTCTTGTGACCCTATGGGGTGCAGCCCACTAGGCTCCTCTGTCCCTGGGATTCTCCAGACAAGAATACTGGAGTGGGTTGCCCTTTCCTTCTCCAATAGGGTTGCATAGAGTCAGATACAACAGAGCGACTTAGCATGCACACATAGCTGATTCACTTAATTATACTGAAGAAATTAAGGCAACATTGTTCTTTGTTTGTTTTGTATTTTATTTCAACATACCCAACAAAAAAAATAACAATTCCAGAAGATAGTGAAGGGCAGGGTAGCCAGGTATGCAATAGTCCAAAGGGCCACAAGGAGTCAGCAGGACTTGGTGACTGAACAGCAACCAATAAAAAAGGAAGATAAAATCAGTAGCTATTAAATGATAAAAGGATACCTTTGAATATTTTCTGCGGATGAACTAGCAAATATCTGAACTAACATAGTTAATTTTGGTTATTGCTTAGGGTAACAATACCTGATTTCCTATGGTAAGTTCTATGAAATCCAACATTACCAACATGCTTCTATATATTTAGATATGCCATTTTCCTAATTCTAAACAAAAAAACCCTACCAGATCATCGATATATGCTTAGCTGTCAAAATTAGTGTCCCCATGATTCTCATTTACTTTATCATCAAATAAGTAAACATAAATGAAATTAGGACTTAGAAATTAGGTCAAAATTAATTCCTTTCCCCAGCTTATAAAATTTGCAAGCACTTCAGTATTGTTTTCTAAAACATCCAGACAACAAATCATGCAGATATCTTTGAATTCTGCCTTGATCCCTAGCAACAATTTTGGCAATCTTAAAGCTTTTAAAATTTCGTTTTCTTTTATATTTCTCTCTATTTCTGAAAATATATTCTGTATTTCTTTCTTCTCATTTGTACTTGTGATTCCCTAATCCTAGGCATCATTTTGCTTCTCCTCTAGGTCATTTTTCTCAATAGGAATTGTGAGTTGCTCTTTGTTGACTGGGTTCTAAGTTGTTCAGACATTAAGTCATGTCTGAATCTTTGTGATCCCATAGATTGTAGCGCATCAGGCTTCCCTTTCCTTCACGAACTCCTGGAGTTTGCTCAAACTCATGTCCATTGATTCAGTGATACCATCCAACCATCTCATCTTGTTATCTCCTTCTCCTCCTGCCTTCAATATTTCCCAGCATCAGGGTCTTTTATAATGAATCAGATCTTCCCATCAGGTGGCCAAAGTATTGGAGCTTCAGCTTCAGCATCAGTCCTTCCAGTGAATATTCAGGACTGATTTCCTTTAGAATTGACTGGTTTGATCTCCCTGCTATCCAAGGAACTCTCAAGAGTCTTCTCCAACACCATAGTTCAAAAGCATCAATTCTTTGGCATTCAGTCTTATTTATGGTCCAATTCTCACATCCATACATGACTACTGGAAAAACAATAGATTTGACTATACAGACATTTGTCAGCAAAGGGATAACTCTGATTTTTAATAATACTCTGTATACGTTTGTCATAGCTTTTCTTCCAAGGAGAAGGATCTTTTAATTTCATGGTTGCAGGCACCACAGTGATTTTGGAGCCCCCCAAAATAAAATCCGCCACTGTTTATGTTTCTCCCCATCTATTTGCCATGAAGTGATGGAACTGGATGCCATGACCTTAGTTTTTTGAATGTTGAGTTTTAAGCCAGCAAGTTACAAAGATGCCCTCTGAACAATTTTTCTCTATTTTCCTTTTTCTGTAATTTATTAGCCTTACATAAATTCACTGGGATACTCAATTCAAAATTCCAACCAAAGCAACTTCTTTGATCATGATGATCAGAGGAAATGTAAATAATATACACAACAACCTACTTGATTACTCCAACTGAAATGTTATAGTTCCCCCAAATTGGCCTCATCCAAAACTAAATGCATGATCTTCCAGACACATATCTCCTTTATTTCCAGTGCTCTCTATCTCACTTCATCAAAAAGGAAACCAAGAACAGTGGTTGATATATCTGTCTTGCTTACTTACCACAAGCAAGCACTCAATCACCAAGTCCCGCTGATTCCAATTCCATAAGTATCTCTTGAATTTGTCCACTTGTTTCCTGTTCCATAGATATGTCCTTGTCTAAGTCATATTCACCATTATAACTGCATCCTAACTAGTCTTCTCATGGTCATCAGAGCTCCTAAAAAATTCACTGTCCATAAAATGTATTCACTCGTGCCTTGACAAGCAGCACTAGAGAGTTTCAATCAACAGGGCATAATTTGAAATCAAACTTTGCTACCCACATGTCTTATAATCTTTAGCTAATGACTTACCGGGCTTCCTGGGTAACTAAGCTGGTAAAGAATCGGCCTGCAATGCAGGAGACTCCAGTTCAATTCCTGAGTCCGGAAATTCCCCTGGAGAAGGAATAGGATACCCACTTCAGTATTCTTGGGCTTTCCCGGTGTCTCAGACAGTAAAGAATCCACCTGCAATGTGGGAGACCTGGGTTTGATCACTGAGTTGGGAAGATCCCCTGGAGGAGGGCATGGCAACCCACTGGAATATTCTTTACTGGAGAACTCCTATGGACAGAAAAGCAGGAGCTGGAGACTGGCCAGCTACAGTCCATCAGGTCACAAAGAGTTGGACACGACTGAACGACTAAACATATGCACAGTGACTTTACATCTTTTCATCTCTAACAGTGGGATAATAATAATTACTCTTTCACAGGATTGTTTTGAAGAATGCTTCCCAATTCATACTAAGTGCTCAGTAAATATCAGCTAACACTTCTATTGCATCCATGTGTTTTAATTGAATGCCTACTGTGTAGAAGTATTGGACTAGTACCTGGAGCTGAGCAAGCATTGCAGAATGGCTCTTTCATGCTCAAGAATGATTTGGGGCCCCTGGGAATTGCAGGACACTTACAGCCAGGCTGTAGATACTGATTCTCCTAGAAGGCCACCCTCATTATAATTTTTAGACTAGACAATGCATGCCCATAGGCTTTTCTTAAAAATTACTTTCTGTCATCCTGAGGTGTGTATGGTCTGTATCACCAGGGTGATGCTCGGCTCTTATAACCAGTTTTCAGAATTCTTGTGGTGTTAATGGTTATCCTGACAGCTCTCACAAGCCACACAGAATGGGTTGCTCACACAGGAGGTACCAAGCTGTCCTTTGAGTGAGAGAAGTAGACTGAGTGATGATTAGCATTTGTTTGTTCAAGATTGATCTCGTCTGGTCAGCCTCCCAGAAAAAGGACTTGGCTTATAATGAAGTCCTGGGCAAAACTGGCAGTGGCCCTGGATTTAACACTATTAATCTTCACCGCATCAAAGCATTCCAGGTCCTGTAACACCAGAGAGAGGCTCAGCTTCTCCCCATTATGCACACTGACAAAGCAAATGTGGTCACTAACTTGTCAGTTCACATAACTTCACCCACAAGGACTGGTCCCTTCCTTCATGATACCAAAGGAAGTGTGGGTGTTAAACCCAACCACTAATACTGGGCTGCAAGTTAGAGACAGAGCCAAGCTTTCAATGTGCCATATTGCTTTTGTGTCACAACCCTGATCATACCAAGAAGAGCTCTATACTGTGCTGTGCTTAGTTGCTCACACGTGTCCGGCTCTTTGTAACCCCATGGACTATAGTCCAGGCTAGTCTGTCCACAGGGATTCTCCAGGCAAGAATACTGGAATGGGTTTCCATGCCCTCCTCCAGGGGGTCTTCCCAACCCAGGGATCAAACCCAGGTCTCCTGCATTGCAGACTGATTCTTTACTGTCTGAGCTACCAGGGAAGACCAAGAATACTGGAGTGGGTAGCCTAATCTTTCTCCAGTAGATTTTCCTGACCCAGAATTGAGCCAGGGTCTCCTGCATAGTACGTAGATTCTTTACCAGCTGAGCTACCAGGGAAGTCCCCCAAAGAGCTCTACACTTCCCTAATCGTGCAGCATTAACAGGCCTACAACTCAAGAGCCAGCCACTACTTCAGACTCTGAAACAACTGTCCTAGATCTCTGAGCATTGCTCTGGAGTGAGCCATGGAGCCCACACACCTAGAGCAGTTGCCCTAAGCTCCTCTGTAAATGTCTCTCTAGCAGACATCAGGTGAGACCTGTTTCCTATTGCCCTTGCTTGCACAACAGGCAAAAAATGTACTTCAGATTCTGTTTTTCAGTAGCAAATTCACTCTGTACAGTTTATAGAATGATATTCACCCTCACACATTCCCTTTTTACATACAAGTAACTCCAGTACTCTTGAATATTTAAGTTGTTTATGTTTCTATGAAAAAAAATCTGTAAAAGAAATGCAAAGTAAAGCAAAATCAAGAAAATATTATTATTTTTAACATCCTTAATTATAGTCTTGCTAAAAATTAGCAAGTTACTAGAAAGGTTATGTATACTCATGCATATTCTTATATCTTTAGGATCACTGATTTAGGATTAGTCTTTATGTGGTTGTACTTCAATTACATCCTTGCTTTGCTTCCACAAAGACACAGACTATCCCCTTACATAGGAGAGTGTTCTCTACTCTAATGGCACATTAGAATCAATTGGTGAGCTTTAAAAAGCACGGATGACTACACCCTACTTTCAGAGATTCTGATTTAATTGGTCTGGGGTAGGACTAGGGCAATGGTACTTACTGTGTTGTTCCTTAGATGACTCTGTGGTGCAACAAGGGGTTGAGAACTGCTGACACAGTGTTTAGGACTTTGGGGATGTAACATGTGAACACACAATAAGAATTTCGTATTATAGAGAATACTGGAAGTTTCTGTAGCCTTATATATTATGGGTATGATATAGCCAGAAGAGGATGTGCAGAAACTTCACTATTATAACAAGAAAAATAATTTCATGCCCTCGAGACAAAACAGAATAGTGACTTACAGTGGAACCACATTTTAAATAATTGGCTGGAGGCAGGAAGGGATAAAATGGGACATTGGGATTCATATATAAACACTATATAAGAGAGATTACAAATAAGAACCTACTGTATAACACAGGGAACTCTACCCAATACTCTATAATTGCCACATGGGGAAAGAATCTTAAAAGAAAACAGTGAATATATATATACGTATAACTGACTAACTTTGCTGTTTACTTGAAACTAACATAACATTATAAATCAATTATACGCCAATAAAATTTTTAAACAACTGGCTGGAGACTATATCATTAATTATGGCCACCTTAATTTCTGTGAAATATTATTCATGGAAAACCAGTTCTTAAGATCAAGGGATATCATTAGTACCCAAGGCAGAGAAAATAAATATTTATCTAAATCTAAAAGCCAGAGGAAATTGACACAAGGCTATGCTGCTGCTGCTGCTGCTAAGTCACTTCAGTTGTGTCTGACTCTGTGCGACCCCAGAGATGGCAGCCCACCAGGCTTCACCGTCCCTGGGATTCTCCAGGCAAGAACACTGGAGTAGGTTGCCATTTCCTTCTCCAATGCATGAAAGTGAAAAGTGAAAGTGAAGTCGCTCAGTCGTGCCCGATTCCCAGCGACCCCATGGACTGCAGCCCACCAGGATCCTCTGTCCATGGGAGTTTCCAGGCAAGAGTACTGGAGTGGGGTGCCATTGCCCTCTCCAGACACAAGGCTATACTACCCAACAAAAGCATAAGTAGACAGAAAAAGCTTTCTAGCCTGTTTTAGATAATATCATTGACAGGGAAATGTTTCAGATCTGAATTTTTTGAGGAGAGTGAATTTATTTTAATGTGACAGTTCTACTTTTAAATTGAAGTAAAAAATGCACCTCTTTATGCCATGATCATTTGGCTATGGAGAGGCAGTGCTAAAACTTGATAAATTTTAGCTTTCAGATCTGAGCATCTAACTTTGGCACAAAAAGCAGAATGTGAGCATGAAGTCCTGGCATTAGAGCAACAAAGCCGCAATTCTAGTGCCAACAGCAAGTGCACATTTCAAGCCCTATCCTGGGAGCTGGCACATGATTTCAGAAATTCATTGCCCTCCATCTGTGTATTGTTCAGCTCCCTGGTCAAGCAAGAGGTAGAGCTTCAATGACACAAATGATGTCCTGTGTTCTCTTATAATTTATTACTCTGAATTTTCAGAACAAAGGTCATATTCAGTACAGACCTATAGGAGTTTGCTTTCTTTTACTTTCCCTTTTTCTCATTATACTTGGCTTTTTCTTTTATCTTGGGACTCGGCTTTCACTAGAGTTGGAAATAAATCTTTTTTTTTTTTTTTCCTACTTATTCTCAGCTTGCCCTTGACTGCTATGGAAACCAAAAAAGAGCTATAGAAATCCTGGAAAATTGATTCCCCCCCCCCCCCTTGGATGAGGCTGGAATAGCCACTGAAGGTCTTTTAAACCCTAATATAGGCTTAAATGGTTGACAAAAGGGAAATGTAGCCTCTATTGTATTGAATCTAAATGATTTTGGCCATTATACACAAGGAAGAAACTGAAATTTGTCTCTCAATGTCAGTATAATTATCTTAGTATAATTGCAACCAGCAAAAAGAAAGAAAGAAAAATTAGAAAGACATGAGATGTTATCTCAATAGAAAAGAAAGGGACTAGTCACTTGACTTTTATGCTAAATTTGTGCTCACTTTTCAGAAAATTCCAGCTTTCAAAGTCAGGCACCAACTTCTTCATTTGCTTCACTTACTGTGAAATGTGATGTTAATAAGTCATCTTTTGTGATGGTTCATATCACAAGTGTGTTCCTATTCCTTGTTGAACAGGAGTTGAGTGTGGAAGAATTATTGACAGACATGGGTAATCAAAGAAAACGTTTATTTCTCTTTTGAAAGTATCTTCCCTGGCTTTCCACTTTGCCTGTCTGTGCCACAAATGAGTTACCAAAAGCTTCTGGTACTGTCTGCTTATCTGGTTGTTAATAAATCTTGTGGTCATCTGATTTGTAAATTACTTGATGTGAGAAGCAAGAAATAAGCACATAGAGCAATTCATGAAAAAATAATTATTCTTTTTATTGCATTTTATTTCTAAGATACAGAGGATTCAGAGTCCCTCAGTAATTAATGCTTTAAAAAAATTCATGGATAAAAGTGTTACATCTAGGCAAATTAGTGAATCATCATCACCATTGTACTTCAAAAACATGATTCTAATGGATTTGTGTCTATTAACACATTTATTCTTTTGTAAATTCTGTGTCATTGTTACTGTTATCATTTTAGAGCTTAGGGAATTGAAGTCTAGATAATTGACTCCACTTGTAGGTAGAACAGCTGGGATTTATGTCTAGCATTTTGGGATTATCACCCACAGTCTTACTTCTCTGAGTATGAAGTAGTGATGGTGAAATAATAGAAATCACTCATTCTCTGATGCAGAAAATACCTACATTACTAGAGAATATGCTAAGTGTTGAATGCAAAGTTTTGTAAAGTCACACATGAAGTTTTGTGCAGTAAACCATTGTTACACTAAATAGATAAGAATAATATAACTATATTCTGAGAAGATCACACTGTCAATTTTGTGGGGAAAATTTCATGAGGGCTGTGAGAGTAGAAATATCTAAGAACTGGAAGACCATGTGATCAGTCTATGCAGCAGACCATGCTGGTGTAGATGAAGGTGGAGGAAGTGGTGATCAGAGGGGGTTTGTACTTTGGAGAGTGGAGGCAAGGAAACCTTCTGAGAAGTACAAAGGTGGTGGAAGGAGGACAAGCCTTGGTGAGGAAAACAGAATCAATAATAATGACTGGGGAAATTTCCTTGGTGGTCAGTGGCTTAGAACCTGCCTTCCAAAGCAGAGGTCTTGAATTTGATCCCTGGCCTACATGATGCAGAAAACTAGGCCAGTTTGCCACAACTAGGGAAGCCTGAGTGCTGCAATGAAGATCTAGCACAGTCTAAATAATAATAATAATGACTGAGACCTTGCTTGAACAATTGTGAATAACTCCTGGTGTAAATGATGGTGGTAGATTATGGATTAGCAATTCTCTTTTGCACCAGATCGATATGTTGGAGACATCTTTCTAAGTAGAGATGTGAATTAGACATCTGTTAAGTGAACAAGGACACCTGGAAAAAGGTAAGTCCCAGATACATATTTGCTGATCTCCAGGATATGGAAGAATGGCAGGCAAGCTCTGCATTTGGCAAGATGGAAAATGACAAATGTGTTTTAATAAGTGGTAGTGAAGAAGCCTGATCAGAGTGGCACAATTTATGACACAGATCAACTGCATGGAGGATATGACAGTTCTTTCTACAAATGTGGTTGTAATGGGGAACAAAGAAAAATATGTGTTATAAGATGGATGCTCACAAGCCAATGAAAAGAAGATTCAGTAGATTGTGAGAAAGTCTTAGGAAACAGAAGACTCCGGAAAGAGAGGAAACTTGGAGAAAAAGAGTGGTGATGGGATTAAGAGGACTAAGTTCACATATGGCATTTGACAGGAGAAAGGATTTCTCCTCCAGGGTAAGAAAAGAACAACAGGGCAAGAGGTGCTTATGTGTACTGAAGCCTTGGTGACAAAAATATGAGAGTGGCTTCTATTTCTTCAATAGCTAGTATTTAATATCCAACATTCAGTGAGCCCTGCCATATGCCAGGTGTGTTTTAAAGCACTTTGCATGGGACTTAAATGAGGCATTAAATGAGGAAAGTGATATTGATAATAGTGAGGAAACAGGCATGGAGAAGATAATTTTTGTGAGATCGCAGGACTGAATGCCAGCTGAAAGTGTCTAACTTTAGTCAATGCTCTTACTCATTAGGCTAAATAACATCTTGAAATAAAGCTCTTAACCTCCTGAAACAAAGTGGGGAGAGCAAAGATTTGGATTTTGTAAGATATATTAAGAGATTTAAGAATAAATGAATTGTTTTTTTAAATGAAATGATCATGTGTATAAAAAATCTAACCTTCTTGAGAAGAGCAGTAATTTCAATCGAAAGCAGTTAACAATTAACTTTAGACATATGGGTTTGATCCCTGGGTCTGGAAGATCCCCTGGAGAAGGGAATGGCAATTTTTTCTTACCTCTAAACTCCATGGGGTTGCAAAGAGTTGGACAGTACTGAGCAACTGAGCAAACACACAACAATTAACTTAGCTGTGGGGAGATTACACACATATACAAATACACATGTATACACATCTATTCTTTCCACATGGAGATACCATTTGCAAGCATAAAAAAAAAAAAAAAAAAAGAAGTAGATTCCCATCAATTTTATGATACATACTGAGAAACTATATAGGCTTTTCTTATACTTCTCTATATTTCTCAAATTTTAGTATTATCTGACAGTGTTTAGAAAAGAAACTCATTTTGATTTTGTTCATTTTTGTCCTTGTTGCCCCCTGGGGTAATTTGTCTGAAATTAAATCTGGACTCTATCACCTAGATATTTCCATATCTAAGAGAGTTTAGGCAAGATAATTTATATTTTAAGCTTCTTTCCTCAAAGTGGGAGAATAAGAGAACTTCATCACTGGACCACTGTGAGAATTAAACAGCAGATATTAAAGACAGGTATAAATGCCTGTATTCTTGTTGATCATGTTGTTATAATTAGACTATTTTTCTTTCTGCATTCATTTTTATCATTCTTCAATCTATCTTTCTAAAATCAATCAAAGTGATATTTTAGAAATTCACGTGGACTGTATCTCTCCTGTACTCAAGATAATTTAGTGGTTACCTATTGCTGTCAAGATAGAATCTAAAATACATATTATTTGTCAGACCCTATGTATAGTCCAGGCTTACCTCGCAGGCCCTAACTCTGTCCTCTCATTTAATGTGGCATCTTTCTTTAACTCCTTAGATGTGCCATGCTCCTTTGCACCCTAAGGACTTTTCATGTGCTGTCTTTTCATGTGCTGTCCCACAGTTTGAATGGTCTATAAATCTCTGGACCCATCTGTCACTTATCACTATACAAAAACTTTTAATACTATTTTTGTATACTTTATATCTGGCTTGATTTTATCTTCTCAGATTAAACACCATTCACATAAACAACCATTCTTTTGCATGCAGAGTAGATTATATTTCACCTGGTCTATGAATTTTAAGATTATATAACTTGATTTTCAGCACTTTTCACATTTGTAGTCAAGGAACTAAATGTATACTTGATTGTCCAATCTCAGTCTCCCTAGGCAAAAAAAATAAATAAATAAAAAATTGCAGACTCCATCAGAACAAACATAGTCTTATGTGGCTGTTCTTTGCATGTAGTGTGGGTATTTGATAAATTTCTCATAAATGAATGAATGAATAATTATGGACACTCAGGGCTAGTCTACTCAATATCTGATTGAATGTTTCATTGGTAGTATTACTGAAGCTCTGTCTTATCTATTTAAAAGCATTTAAGTATCCCTAAATACAGTCAACCCTAAAGGAAATCAACCTTGAACATTCATTGGAATGATTGATGCTGAAGCTGAAGCTCCAATAGTTTGGCCACCTGATGCAAAAAGTCAACTCATTGGAAAAGACCCTGATGCTGGGAAAGATTAAAGGTGGGAGGAGAAAGGGACGACAGAGGATGAGATGGTTGGATGGCATCACCGATTCGATGGACATGAATTTGAGCAAACTCCTGGAGATACTGAAGGACAGGGATGCCTGGCATGGTGCAGTTCATGGAGTTGCAAAGAGTTAGACACAACTTAGTGGCTGAAAAACAACAACAAACCTTAAATATACAGACCAAAAAAGCATTTTGAGCTCTAAGTAAAAGTTTTACAGAAATCTTTTTAAACAAGACAAGCTATACATGAATATCTAATTTCTGAACTCTAGTCCAGTCTAGTTCAGTCGCTCAGTCATCTCCGACTCTTTGTGACCCCATGAAGCACAGCATGCCAGGCTTCCCTGTCCATCACCAACTCCCGGAGTCCACCAAAACCCATGTCCATTGAGTTGGTGATGCCATCCAACCAGCTCATCCTCTGTCATCCCCTTCTCCTTCTACCCCCAATCCCTCCCAGCATCAGGGTCTTTTCCAGTGAGTCAGCTCTTCACATCAGGTGGCCAAAGTATTGGAGTTTCAGCTTCAACATCAGTCCTTCCAATGAACACCCAGGACTGATGTCCTTTAGGATGGACTGGTTGGATCTCCTTGAAGTCCAAGGGACTCTTAAGAGTCTTCTCCAATACCACAGTTCAAAAGCATCAATTTTTGGCACTCAGCTCTCTTTATAGTCCAACTCTCACATCCATACATGACCACTGGAAAAACCATAGCCTTGCCTAGATGGACCTTGTTGGCAAAGTAATTTCTCTTCTTTTTAAAAGTGCTGTTTAGGCTGGTCATAACCTTCCTTCCAAGGAGTAAGCATCTTTTAATTTCATAACTGCAATCACCATCTGCAGTGATTTTGGAGCCCCCAGAAATAAAGTCTGACACTGTTTCCACTGTTTCCCCATCTATTTCCCAGGAAGTATAGGACCAGATGCCATGATCTTCGTTTTCTGAATGTTGAGCTTTAAGCCAACTTTTTCACTCTCCTCTTTCACTTTCATCAAGAGGCTCTTTAGTTCTTCTTCACTTTCTGCCATAAGGGTTGTGTCATCTGCATATCTGAGGTTATTGATATTTCTCCTGGCAATCTTGATTCTACCTTGTGCTTCCTCCAGCCCAGAATTTCTCATGATGTACTCTGCATAGAAGTTAAATAATCAGGGTGACAATATACAGCCTTGACGTACTCCTTTTCCTATTTGGAGCCAGTCTGTTGTTCCATGTCTAGTTCTAACTGTTGCTTCCTGACCTGCATACAGGTTTCTCAAGAGGCAGGTCAAGTGGTCTGGTATGCCCATCAGTTTCAGAGTTTTCCACAGTTTATTGTGATCCACTCAGTAAAGGCTTTGGCCTAGTCAATAAAGCAGAAATAGATATTTTTATGGAACTCTATTGCTCTTTCCATGATCCAGCGGATGTTGGCAATTCAATATCTAGTTCTTCTGCCTTTTCTAAAACCAGCTTGAACATCTGGAAGTTTACGGTTTACATATTGTTGAAGCCTGGCTTGGAGAATTTTAAGCATTACTTTGCTAGTGTGTGAGATGAGTGCAATTGTGTGGTAGTTTGAGCATTCTTTGGTATTGCCTTTCTTTGGGGCTGGAACTCTAGTAGTTTAACCATATATGTCAAACAACATAACAAATACAGAACAGAACCTATGGATGATATTAACCTAGTCTCTGCCTAGCATAGTCAGTGATCACACACTGTGTCCCATGTGGTGTGCTAAATGCCCTCATGCTCAAGGATGCTGGGGCCCAGAAAGGCACATTTTCTCTGTCACTCTACTGGTAAATAACAAGGAATGAATTAAAATCGAGATCTATCTGATTTACACGCTATGCCCCATACATTGCCCCCCTGGCCGAATCACTGCCTCAACTCAGGCTCAACATGGTGCACTAAATATGCCAGCAAATTTGGAAAACTCAGCAGTGGCCACAGGACTGTAAAAGGTCAATTTTCATTTCAATTCCAAAGAAAGGAATGCCAAAGACTGTACAAACTACTGCACAATTGCACTCATCTCACACGCTAGCAAAAGAATGCTTGAAACAACAGTACATGAACTGAGAACTTCCAGATGTTCAAGCTGGATTTAGAAAAGGCAGAGGAACCAGAGATCAAACTGCCAGCAGCCACTGGATCATAGAAAAAGCAAGAGACTTACAGAGAATCAACTACTTCTGCTTCACAGATTATGCTAAAACCTTTGACTGTGTGGATCACACAAACTGTGGAGAATTCTTCAAGAGATGGGAATACCAGACCACCTTACCTGCCTCCTGAGAAACCTGTATGCAGGTTAAGAAGCAACAGTTAGAACCGGACATGGAACAACAGACTGGTTCCAAATTGGGGAAGGCGTATGTCAAGGCTGTATATAACTTATATGCAAAGCACATCATGAGAAAAGCTGGGCTGGAAGAAGCACAATCTGGAATCAAAATTGCTGGGAGAAATATCAATAACCTCAGATATGCAGATAACACCACCCTTATAGCAGAAAGCAAAGAGGAACTAAAGAATCTCTTGATGAAAGTGAAAGAGGAGAGTGAGAAAACTGGCTTAAAACCCAACCTTCAAAAAACTAAGATCATGGCATCCAGTTCCAGCACTTCATGACAACTATATGGAGAAACAATGAAAACAGTGACAGACTTTATTTTCTTGAGATCCAAAATCACTGCAGATGTTGACTGGTGCCATGACATTAAAAGATGCTTGATCCTTGGAAGAAAAGCTATCACCAACCTAGACAGCATATTAAAAAGCAGAGACATTACTTTTCTGACAAAGATCCATCTAGTAAACCCTATTTTTTTTTCAGTAGTCACGTGTGTGCCAGAGTTGGACCATAAAGAAAGGTGAGTGCTGAAGGACTGATGCTTTTGAACTGTGGTGTTGGAGAAGACTCTTGAGAGTCTCCTAGGGCTGCAAGGAGATCCAACCAGTCAACCCTAAAGGAAATCAGTCCTGAATAGTCACTGAAAGGACTTATGCTGATGCTGAAGCTCCAATACTTTGTCCACCTGATGTGAAGTACTGACTCATTGGAAAAGACACTGATGCTGGGAAAGATTGAAGGTGAAAGGAGAAGGAGACGACAGAGGATGAGATGGTTGGATGGCATCACCAACTCGATGGACATGAGTTTGAGCAAGCACTGGGAGTTGGTGATGGACAGGGAAGCCTGATATGCTGCAGTCCATGGGATTGCAAAAAGTTAGACACAACTAAGAGATTGAACTGAAAATAACATAAACCAGGCTTTTCAGAACCAAAAACCACTAATCAAGATGATGTTGAACTGAACAAATCAATCTCCATGGAAAGAGGGAACCAGATAAAATATTGCCTACCTTCTGAATATTCATTCATTAATAATATTAATAATAGTCACAATAATAATAACAATGCCATGCATGCATGCTAAGTAACTTCAGTCTTTCTGACTTTTTGCAACCCTATGGCCCTTGAACTGCCATGCTCTTCTGTCCATGGGATTCCCAGGCAAGAATACTGGAGTGGGTTGCCATGCTCTCCTCCAGGATATCTTCCAGACCCAGGATGGAAGCTGTGTCTCCTGGGACTCCTGCATTGGAGGCAGATTCTTTACCATTGACCCACTGGAGAAGCCCAGTAACAATGTCAATTAACATAAAAATGCATCCAAAGCAAAAAGTGATGACAACGTGTTAATCTGAGATAAGAATCAAATTCAGTTTATACATAGATGCTTTTATTTCATTAAATGACCTAAAACGGAGTGAATTCAGTAAGCAACATTAACTCTGCCATACACTTCTTAAACTCAGAATAATTTAGAATTGCTTTTTTAGTATTAGCATGGCACACTAAACGGGAGCAATGTGACTAGTGTGACTGGGGAACTGAATTTTTTATTTTGCTTAATTAAATTAATTCAAATGTAAGTGACTACATGAGGCCAGTGGCTACCATATTGAACAATGAAGGTCAAATGTCTCATTAATTGTACATAGATAGCATTCACATCCCTACCCTCTTTGTTAACTTTTTTTGTTTTGGGGTATACCTAATTTGATTTACATTCAGTTTAACTAAAAATAAGGACAATAAAAATTAACTATCTTTCTGTGATTTCCTAAAGTAGTATACATATTGTGTCTTTTAAATGTTAGTTCACAACATTGTTGGTGTCATTGTGCTTAAAATGTCAACCATGTAGTAAAAGATACAAAGTCTGACTCTTTCTAAAGTGGTCAATTCCTTCTTTAGAGTAAAATGATTTTTCCCTACAAGAGAGAAGCAACTATCTCTCATGTTTCAACACTTTTCAATGTTTGTCTGCTAACAGAATTTTGACAGAATACAAAAAAAAAAAAAAAAAAAAAACCTGCAGAATTAAATACTAAATATTTATCTCCATCACTCATGATAATTCATGTACATGGACCTACAAATTATTTCCTTTTGCTCAACTATTTGTCCAAAATAAAACATAAGTATAAATCTGATTTCAAGAAAAATTGTGAGGATATATTTCTTAGGTATTTTAATTTCAAGAGATCACTCATGGTTAATTCTTTAATTAGTATAGACAAATCTCCTTTATATAAATTATAAGTTGCCAAAGTTGACTGATTACTTTGATGCTTGAAATTTTGTTACTGACATCTGAAAATATGAGAATATTAAGTCAATGCCATCATCAAAACATTTGATAAACATAGGAAGATAATAGTTACTACATATTGAATAATCTTGGAAATGTATTTGACACTAAAGATTAGCTGAGGCATCAAGCAGTGAGTACAAAATAGGTCAAGCTTGAGTTGCTGCTGCTGCTGCTAAGTCACTTCAGTCGTGTCCAACTCTGTGTGACCCCATAGACGGCAGCCCACCAGGCTCCCCTCTCCCTGGGATTCTCCAGGCAAGAACACTGGAGTGGGTTGCCATTTCCTTCTCCAATGTATGAAAGTGAAAAGTGAAAGTGAAGTCGCTCAGTCGTGTCCGACTCTAGTGACCCCATGGACTGCAGCCTACCAGGCTCCTCGGTCCATGGGATTTTCCAGGCAAGAGTACTGGAGTGGGTTGCCATTGCCTTCTCCACCAGCTTGAGTTACCACAGCAAAAGTCACAGTGTAAATAATCCTGTATCATTTCCATATTTTCTAATATCAGTTCAGTTCAGTTCAGTCGTTCAGTCTTATCTGACTCTTTGCAACCCCATGGACTACAGCACGCCAGGCCTCCCTGTCCATCACCAACTCCTGGAGTTTACTCAAACTCATGTCCATTGAGTCGGTGATGCCATCCAACCATCTCATCCTCTGTTGTCTCCTTCTCCTCTCACCCTTAATCTTTCCCAGCATCAGTGTCTTTTCAAATGAGTCAGCTCTTTGCATCAGGTGGCCAAATATTGGAGTTATAAGTATTGGATTTATAAGTGTTGGAGCCCAAGTATTTTCTAATATAGAGGTAGATAAAACTAAAATTAAAATTGAAAAAGAAGGATTCAGACTTTGTAAATTTTTTCTGAATATTTCTAATGAAAAACATAGTTATTGATAAGAATGTGATGACTCAGAGGAATCACAAGTTACCATCTTCCAATATATTAACTTCTCAATTATGAATTTACTTCTTTAAACTTATTTTTAGGTTGGCACTCGCTATTCCTTATGCCTTAAGACACTGATATTGTGATAACTTTTGTCTGAGATCACAGATTTTTTTTTTGTCCTCCTGCAGAAATTCAAGGCACTTCTCAGTGAAACTGTTAACAGGTAAACATCCTTTCCTTGAGAGCACAGTCTCCAAGGAGAAGGGTGGAGGCAGTCCTGTGAGGTCCAAGCTCAGTTCTAGGTAGAGATGTTATGCTATTTAATATATATTACCTTCTTTATCTTTTGTCAAAGCAATCTCGTCAGTTTTACAACATTATATGAATTTTATAAATGATAAAAAATATTTACAATATTCAATTAACTTTTGAAAAGCTGTTAAAAATACTAGCAATTAAATCCAAATGTGTAATTCCAAAAACTCTTCAACATTAATTATACCAAAACCCATATGCTATAGAGTTTGATACCAAAGTCCCCACTGCAGTTGAACTGAACTCAAATCCTGTAATAATCATGGAGAATTAGACTTTATCATGCATCTGGGGTAGGTACCACTCTACTCTCAGTACCTGGCTGTCTTATTGAGCCTGAGGCTGGCTGAGTAAAAATTCAACAATTAAGGGGTTAAGGTAGTACATGAACAATCAAAAGAAAAGTTGTCTCAACTTAATTATTTTACAGCGTCCAGAAATGTCAATCTTAGAATATTCTAGGAAAGACTATGAATACTCAACTTGGCTGAGCGTCAACCATATTCACTTACACAAATGGGTATGTTGGTACATGCCATATTCCACATTTTTGAACATTAGATAAAAACTGGTTATTTTTAAATACTGTTAACTCCAGGGGGATCCCTACTGATTTAGTTTAAACAACTCAGTGTTAACTTACTGATTAAAACTAGAGAATTGCAAAATATAAATCATCCCTCAAATGTAGAAGGAGAGAAACAGTGAGTTTTCTGATACTATATAGCTTTTTAAAAAATACTTATCATGTATGCTTTTCTCTTTAATACTGCTAGATCCCATAGCCATAGATATTCATTACTGTCTTACAGAAAATATGTTAGAGGTCCATATTGAGGCAATTTTAAGTAGAATCATCCCTAGAAGTATAAATGTCAACTTTAGTTTCTGCTGAGCAGCTGTTATATCATCAATATTAAAAATATGTATATGATCACCACAGAATATTATGAACACATCATAAAGGCTATACTATCATTCTCTTATTTAAGATAATGCTATACATATAGCACTTAGACACTAAAATACACACAAACCCCAACAATATACTTATGACAAATATGAGTAAATACATTCAGTTTTTATTTAATTCAATATATTAATGACATGATAAATGACATAAATAAAGATATATTTGGAGAACTTATTTTAAGGTATCCTTAAAATTATTTATATGTCTGCATGTAGGATCTAAAGAACTGATTCAGTATATAGCCACTGAAAATTAGAGAATAAAAATGTAAAATGTGAATTATTGATAGCATTTGCAAACGACAAATATGAAAAAATCAACACTAAATTATTTCTATTGACGAATTAGTATGAGAAAGGTAGAGAGAAAAAGAGGGAGGGAAACAGTGAGCCCTAGGTGATGACCCCAATCACTGAAGCAAAATTGGCCTCTTGGATGGATACTGAGAAAAACAGGGTAACATGATGGTGAAATTGCAATATGTTCCAATATCTGAATTCCATAAAGTATCTCAAGTGTTCTGTTGTTTCTTTCTTTGAAAGATGGACTGTGCCTTCTAATGATTGATGGCTAAAGACACAAAGTGAATATCTTTGCAAAATGAGGGAAGAAATAACACAAAGGAAATAGCTAAATCTAAAATGCAGCATCTCTTAAAAATATATTTGTCAATTTAATAGTATTTGGATGGATGGTTTGAATTGTGGTAGAAATTACTCTCTGAACTCATCTTTGCAACAGACATAAGTTCCAGGGTTTTGAATTAAGATGAATCTGGGTTCAAACTCATCTCTAAAAATCTAAAGTTATGAGAGTTTGAGCAGTTATTTAAACATTCTCAACTTCATTTTTCCTCCTTTATAATAAAAATGCACATCTCACTGGGTTGTTTAATAAATAATATACTTACTTAAAAACAATTCTTATGGTTGCTGTGAAGATTAAAAATACTTATGCAAATATTATTTGCTCATTTTCTGGTACACAGTAAAATCTTAATGCATGTCAATTCATGTTCTTAATTAAGAGTATTTACCACTTAATTTTATTTAATATTAGTAGTCTTTTTTTAGCCAGACAGAGCATGATAACAACCTTGGAGAAACTGTAATAGATTAATTATACATACACAATACATAGTCACTAATTAGTTGAGAGGTTAAGGCATTTTATATATATATATATATATATTATATATATATAATATATATATATATCCTCTGTCTTTTGTCTGTATAATATCATTTCTAGTTTTCCTCCCAACTTCTGAGTGTGACACAAATCCATCAACTTTCTAAGACAACAGTAATAAATTATTTCTAACAAAACTCAAAATGAAATAAAAAGACATAGTATTTTAGCTCAAAAAGGCACAAGGATTATTCAGGTTGTCATGTAAATAATTGACTCTGCACAGCTATTCTACACTAGCCAAGATAAATTGTCTATATTTGCTTGCCCAATATACCTGTTAGGAGCTGCATCATATCCTTCCAAAATTCACATGTTGAAACTCTAATCATCACTAGTACCTAAGTGACTGCTTAGATATAGGGTAATTTTAAAGAGGTAATTTTGCAGTGAGGTCATGAGAATGGATCCTAATCCAATCTGACTGGCGTCCTTATAAGAAGAGAAAATTTAGACACACAAAGAGACACCAGGGATACACATATACAGAGGAAAGAGCATTTGAGCCTAGTGAGAGGATGATTATCTACAAGCCAAAGAAAGTGGCCTCAGGAGAAACCAAACCTATGGACACTTTGATTTTGTATTTCCACCCTACAGAAATATGAGAAAATAAATTCATGCTGTCTAAGCTACCCAGTCTATGATGTTTTCTTATGACACAACCCATTCTAAGAGCACCAACAGATCAGAAGAATAAAAAGGTGGAACCTGGTGGGCCTGAATGAGGGACGTGTTGATAGAGAGCTGGGATTGGAGAGTCTAAGGATGGAAATGTCATTAAATCAACCAATTTAAATTGTCTTCCTCCTGCTGCATGGTGCCCACAATTCTCTTCTGTCTGTTATACCTTTCCCATGTTATCAATCGTCTTCCAACATACTATACATTTATTTTCAACTTGATTATCTACCCACTCTGAACAACAGGGAGGGTCTGGATTCTAGTTTGCTTTCTTGTCTAATTTCTTTTTCCATTATATGCATTCAGCCCCTAGAAAAGTGCCTGGCATTTAACAGAAGATAAAAATAATGATAACGGTGAATAAATGAGTGAGTCCATAGAGAACAAACAACTACATGGATGCCTGTAAAAGTAAAAAAAAAAAAAAAAAAAAAATGGAATGAGTTGGAGAATTTGGAAGAGACCCCTTCCATTATGCTAAAGTAGAATTAATATTGACTATAACACAAAGTGAATTGTTCTGAAGTAAAACAATTCTGCCAAATCTTTCTACTGATTAGTTAGCAGAAAGAAATTTTACCTTAACTCTTTCTGATGTTCAGGACTTATAGGGGAGTTTGTCTCAGAATAATTAAAAAGAGGATACAAAACATAGAAAATGAAATCAATATTATATCCACTGAAACTTTTTGCATGTTAATTTTGAAAACTTCTGAATATTGAAAATGTAAGCAATGCTAAAATGAAATACTTATTGTGCATGCTCACTCATTTCCAAAATGTAATGCAGTTAAGAACACAAAAAAATAGCAAACACAAAATCAAGAGAGCCTGACCAAAGTAATTAGCCCATTACTGGAGAGTACAGCACTGTTTGTAAGACATGTAAAATTTCAGAGATTGTCACTGAAGTGAGACGGTATGTTCAGTGTCATCAGAGAAGTGAGAGTTAAGGTATTTCTTTACACCAGCAAAGATGAAGAGGTACTGGCACAGCCAGGGTAGAACAGACATGGGTTATATAGAACAAGTGGATTGAAGGACTTTTTTAATTGGAGAGGAGAGGTATAAAATGCTGGATAATAACTAGCCAGTTTATGAAGATACTGGCTTTCACAGTAAAGAGTAGGAAAAATTGTAGACTTTCATTTAAGGAATGCCAATTATGGCAAACCATGAAAACAAGTTTCATATGATAGTACTGTATGATCAACAGGAAGAGTTGGTATAGGAGAAAGAATGTGAGGATATAAATCATCCTCACTTGTGGGAGGAACAGAGCTTAAGGGGTGAGACCAATAACACCGAGTGAGAGGCAATAAGAGCAACATCAAAGTCCAGAAATTAAATATCATCAAGATCTAGAAATAAACAACTTCCAAAAGCACTGTGGTTTCAATGTGTCTTTTGCAAATCACAGTCAAATCATGTGTGCATGACTTTATTGTGGACTGTATGATAACTAAAATCTGGACTGTCCTTTTCCCCAACTATAATCAACATACCATTTCTTTTCACTTCCTGTTCTACAAGTCATTCAGTTCCAACCCCAGGATTCTATACTGATCACTTAATCTGCCACTTAAACAGGGATACTTTTATGAATAATTATATTGGGCCAGCATTTATACCAATATAAAATTGGTCAGATCAGGTCAGATCAGTCGCTCAGTTGTGTCCGACTTTGCGACCCCATGAATCGCAGCACGCCAGGCCTCCCTGTCCATCACCAACTCCCGGAATTTACTGAGACTCATGTCCAACGAGTCAGTGATGCCATCCAGCCATCTCATCCTCTGTCCTCCCCTTCTCCTCTTGCCCCCAATCCCTCCCAGCATCAGAGTCTTTTCCAATGAGTCAACTCTTTGCATGAGGTGGCCAAAGTACTGGAGTTTCAGCTTTAGCATCAATGCTTCCAAAGAAATCCCAGGGCTAATCTCCTTCAGAATGGACTGGTTGGATCTTCTTGCAGTCCAAGGGACTCTCAAGAGTCTTCTCCAACACCACAGTTCAAAAGCATCAATTCTTCGGCGCTCAGCCTTCTTCACAGTCCAACTCTCACATCCATACATGACCACAGGAAAAACCATAGCCTTGACTAGATGAACCTTTGTTGGCAAAGTAATGTCTCTGCTTTTGAATATGCTATCTAGGTTAGTCATAACTTTCCTTCCAAGGAGTAAGCATCTTTTAATTTCATGGCTGCAGTCACCATCTGTAGTGATTTTGGAGCCCAGAAAAATAAAGTCTGACACTGTTTCCACTGTTTCCCCACCTATTTCCCATGAAGTGATGGGACCGGATGCCATGATCTTACTTTTCTGAATGTTGAGTTTTAAGCCAACATTTTCACTCTCCACTTTCACTTTCATCAAGAGGCTTTTTAGTTCCTCTTTAATTTCTGCCATAAGGGTGGTGTCATCTGCATATCTGAGGTTATTGATATTTCTCCTGGCAATCTTGATTCCAGCTTGTGTTTCTTCCAGTCCAGCATTTCTCATGATGTACTCTGCATATAAGTTAAATAAACAGGGTGACAATATACAGCCTTGACATACTCCTTTTCCTATTTGGAAACCAGTCTATTGTTCCATGTCCAGTTCTAACTGTTGCTTCCTGACCTACATACAAATTTCTCAAGAGGCAGATCAGGTGGTCTGGTATTTCCATCTCTTTCAGAATTTTCCACAGTTTATTGTGATCCACACAGTCAAAGGCTTTGGCATAGTCAATAAAGCAGAAATAGATGCTTTTCTGGAACTCTCTTGCTTTTTCCATGATCCAGCGGATGTTAGCAATTTGATCTCTGGTTCCTCTGCCTTTTCTAAAACCAGCTTGAAAATTGGTAATAGCTTGCAAAGTAGGAGGTGTATTTGTGCAACATCTCATTCCAAACATGAGATATTAATTTTCCTTGCTCTAAAAATCCCTATTATATACACAGATATCACTGCAGACAGAGAAGGCAATGGCAACCCACTCCAGTTCTCTTGCCTGGAAAATCCCATGGATAGAGGGGGCTGGTGGGCTGCAGTCCATGGGGTCCCTAGGAGTCGGACACGACTGAGCGACTTCACTTTCACTTTTCACTTTCAAGCATTGGAGAAGGAAATGGCAACCCCCTCCAGTGTTCTTGCCTGGAGAATCCCAGGGACAGGGGTGCCTGGTGGGCTGCCGTCTATGGGGTCGCACGGAGTCAGACACGACTGAAGCAACTTAGCAGCAGCAGCAGTAACCTCACCGCAGATGGTGATTGCAGCCATGAAATTAAAAGACACTTACTCCTTGGAAGGAAAGTTATGACCAACCTAGATAGCATATTAAAAAGCAGAGATATTACTTTGCCAACAAAGGTTCATCTAATCAAGGCTATGGGTTTTCCAGTGGTTATGTACAGATGTGAGAGTTGGACTATAAAGAATGCTGAACGCTGAAGAATTGATGCTTCTGAACTGTGGTGTTGGAGAAGACTCTTGAGAGTGCCTTGGACTGCAGGGAGATCCAACCAGTCCATCTTAAAGGAGATCAGTCCTAGGTGTTCATTGGAGGGACTGATGCTGTGGCTGAAACTCCAGTACTTTGGCCACCTCATGTGAAGAGTTGACTCATTGGAAAAGACCCTGATGCTGGGAGGGATTGGAGGCAGGAGGAGAAGGGGAGGACAGAGGATGAGATGGCTGGATGGCATCACTGACTCGATGGATGTGAGTCTGGGTGAATTCCAGGAGTTGATAATGGACAGGGAGGCCTAGCTTTCTGCAATTCATGGGGTTGCAAAGAGTCAGACACGACTGAGCGACTGAACTGAACTGAACTAATAGCTAATTTAATAAGATTTCCTTTTAATTAGCCATTCTCTCTATTGTAGCCAATGTATAAAGTGGGCTTGAGTTTCAATATTGATTTGTAATAGGAATTATTTCACACCTGTGATACTGGTATGTTTGGAAGTTCTGCATTAGCACTATTGAGTTCATTTAGAGGAAAAAAAATTCAAACCCAAAATGTATCTGAACAGCAGCCATTTAAGCAAGTAATTTAAAAATTAAAGCTTAGCACATAATTTGTAACTGCCTATGTATTGTGGAAACACTCTGATTTTTCCTCAAAAATAAATTTTTCCAGGAATGTTTTCAGAGCTTTCAAAGGTGGACAGAATTCCTACTTCATTTGGAAATTGCTAAAGAAATACTCTGGAACTATTGAAATGTAGATTATCTATTCGTTTGTGTTTTGTTTTGTCTCAGTATACCAGATGTCTTTAGTATCTGCATGAATGGAGAACCTTTTTTAGTTGATTAACTGACATACAATGTTTTGCTTAATTTACTAATGTACTGAAATGCACTTTTGGATATATTTTTAATTTGCTGTTGTGCTGAAATGCTCCTTTGGATCTTTTTTTTCCCCCCCATAGAGATCAGTGAAGAGTGTCAAGTCACTGAAAGTGGTTGGTAAGCCACATCATTACTGAACATAATTTGTAATAACAGAAATATACTTGCAAGCATAGTAAATGATATGAAAATGTTTACTGTGAAGAAAGTGTAAAAATTTTTAACAATTAGACAGAAATAAGAAGAATAATGTCATTATCAACAAGATTATTACAGAGATCAATAAATACATGACACTGTCAAAATCTGGCAAGACTGGTCCATGAGATAACAGACCAAACATTTAAATGAAATGTAAATGAAAATTTAAATACTATTATCTGGGGGAGAAATAATTTCATTTAAAATGTTGAACAATCTAGTGCTTTTGCTTTAATTTCAAAAATATATTTAAAGTTTTAAAAACTTATTATGAGGAAAACTGTCAAAGTTACATATATTTTTATATTACCTGTTTGACTATACTAAATGATGTACTTTACTGTATGTAAATGTAATATTTATTCTTTTAAGGACTTTTTTTGGATTACATCTAATCAAGAAATCCCCAAAACACCACACGTCATGTATCATATTGTTTTGACATTCATAAAATACCAAAATTCTACAGATCAGTCTGTTATGGGCAAATGTAACAGAGGGAACAAAGCTGAGATTCTTGTGAAAAAGCTACCAGACTATTCTTGGTTGTCTGAATAATCCTGAGCTAAGAGTTCTGAGCTTCGGTATCCAACTCTCTCTCCCCAAAGACTGAGGTCAAATATTTTTAAAACCTTCATAACAAGCACTGTGTCAGCATGAGGGTCCCAGAGTTTCTTTAGGCTAAACTGGCAGGCTTTTTAGAATCCTGATGCTAACTAGGATCTTGGGTTTTGCAGAATGAGCAACAAAATGATTTGTGTTTCTGCTTTCTCTGCTAATACAGATGAGGAAATTCTATGGCTCAACGGATTTTACCAACTTTTGGCTTGCTGTCAACCACCTGATCAAACTTGTGATAGCTAAAAGATCAAGAATGGGATATTTTACATAAGTGGAAAAAAGAATCCTTTTAATTTTATCCCTCTCACTTTCTCTCTGATGTCTGTGTCTATGTGTGTAACTGTTTGCCATAGTATAAAATAAAAGTATTATGGAAACTTTGTAAAATTATAATTGTAATTAAAGCTATGCAGCAGACACCGGAACTAGATGCGTATCCCTGTACATTCAATTTGTTCAATGATATTTTTTCAGGGTGGAAGTTGAACTCTGCTTTTAATTTTAAAATAATGCATTCCTTTCATTGAAAAATATAGAAAAAATTAGAGAAAATTAAAATCTCACTTAATTCCATAGTTATTTTTATACATAATTTTAAAATAATTTTGCATGTAAATGTGTGTATCTGAATCTATTACATTCCTTTAATGAGAAGAGAACATCATTTGTGCCATTTTCCTGGATTTCTCTTGCTCCTCATTCATTCATCTCCAAGTTAGGAGATGTGACTTGATTTGACAGGTAAATTGGAATTTTAGAAATGCTGAAAGTGTAGCTTGATCTATACTTCACTCTTCCTTCTTGAAACTGGCCAGTGGGATGTGAGTAGATTTTGATTCCTATCAGTCATGCTGTCAGTTTAGGGGTAAAAAAAATTGTTCCCAATTGAGAGATTTTGGATAGTCTCCTTGAAATTGGCAAGTCTCCCGAAACTGGAGACTCAATATTAGCAAATCAGCTTGGCTACAGAAATTAGTCGCATGCTGCAATTTCACTTTTATCAGAGATAAACAGAATACTTTCATCTCAGTTCTGCCTCACATGTATCTTGTAACTGATTTACAATCAGACGAGGAGTGAGAAGCAATGCTTTTAAGCTACAAAAGCTATTTGATGAAGTCACTCATAAATCCACACCCAACTCTCTTCACAGATGAGAAAACTGAGGAACCGTGAACTAAAATAATGTGTTCAAGGAATGAGTATGAGAAGCCTGTATATCGTCTCCATGTTTATCTGACTTATATGCAGAGTGCATTATGTGAAATGCCAGGTTGGATGAAGTTCAAACTAGAATCAATAGAGTCTGGAGAAATATAAACAACCCCAGATATTCAGCTGATACCATTCAAAACTCAGCATTTACAAAACTAAGATCATCTGGTCCCCTCACTTCATGGCAAATAAAAAGTGAAAGCAATGACATGTTGTATTTTCTTGGACTCCAAAATCACTGAGGATGGTGAATCCAGTCATAAAATTAAAAGACACTTGCTATTTGGAAGGAAAGCTGTGACAAACCTAGATAGCATTTTAAAACACAGAGTCGTCATTTTGCCAACAAATGTCTGTATAGTCAAAGCTATGGTTTGTCCAGTGATCATGTACAGATGTGAGAGTTAGACCATAAAGAAGGCTGAGCACTGAAGAATTGATGCTTTCAAATTTTGGTGCTGGAGAAGGCTCTTGAGAGTTCCTTGGACTCCAGGGAAATCCAAACCATTCAATGCTTTTTTTTTTTTTAACATTTAATTTTATTTTATTTTTAAACTTTACATAATTGTATTAGTTTTGCCAAATATCAAAATGAATCCGCCACAGGTATACATGTGTTTCCCATCCTGAACCCTCCTCCCTCATTGAAACATGTAAAATATCATGTAACAAACCATTCAATTCTAAAGGAAATCAACTGTGAATACTTATTGGAAGGGCTGATGCTGAAGCTGAAGCTCCAGTAATTTGGCCATATGATGCTAAAAGCCAAATCACTGGAAAAGTCCATGATGCTGGGAAAGATTGAGGGTAGGAGGAGAAGGGGTGTGACAGAGGATGAGATGGTTGGATAGCATCACCGACTCAACAGGTATGAGTTTGAGCAAACTCTGGGAGATAATGAAGGACAGGGAAGTCTGTCATACTGTAGTCCATGGGGTCCCAAAGAGTCAGACACAACTTAGCTACTGAACAACAACAACAAAAAGTATGCATAGATCATAAGTGAGAGAACTAAGATTCTATTTTTTTGGATATAACTTATTCTATATCATCAATCTCCTATGTATGATATCCAACTGGTTTTCAATCATTAGTTTTATAAAATAGTATTATATAATACGGGGCTTCCCTTATAGCTCAATTGGTAAAGAATCAGCCTGCAATGCAGGAGAGCTGGATTTTATCCCTTGGTTGGGAAGATCCCCTAGACAAAGAAATGGCAACCCACTCCAGTATTCTTGCCTGGAGAATCCCATGGACAGGTTCCCAGTCCATGGGATAGCAAGAGTCGGACATAACTTAGCAACTAAACCAGCACATTATATAATATGCAAGGTGAAGACATTTACATCTTCCTGATTTTCACTTTGAATTTTTTTATTTTTTTAATATAAATTTATTTATTTTAATTGGAGGTTAATTACTTTACAATATTGTATTGGTTTTGCCATACATCAACATGAATCCACCACAGGTATACATGTGTTCCCCATCCCGAACCCCCCTCCCTCCTTCGTCCCCCTACCATCCCTCTGGGTCATCCCAGTGCACCAGCCCCAAGCAAACAGTATCATGCATAGAACTTGGACTGGCGATTTGGTAATTTTAAACATTATTTAAACTACGACTTTACCAGCATTTGTTTTTTATTTATAGAGAAAATAAGAATTCTAATTTGCATATTTTACAGGACATCCTTACCACAGTGATTCTTCATAAAAAAAAAAATTGTAATAAACTTACTCAAACATTACATACTGGTATATGAGATCAGCGTCTCTTTAGTATCAGTGATGTGCTTACATTGAATTCTCCAATCAAGAAGTTGGCCAACTTTTTCTGTAAAGGATGAGAGTATAAAACATTTTGGCTGTGAGGCACTGTCTTAGTTTCAGCCATGGTCATAATGATTGGTTATGTGAGGACCAGGCACACTGGGAAGAGTTTATCAGCCCTACCAGGATCCTGTATATGATTCTGTCTCATGTACGATCAAGAGACGCTCAGATTACAAAATCTAAACTGTGATGTAGTAGGAAGAAACATAAACTTTGGAACCAGAGTGTCTTCCTTCATGTCATGGTTTTATCTTGCATGTGTGTGTACCTGTTATTGCTTCAGTCATGTCTGATTCTTTGCAACCCCAGGGCCAGTAACCTGCCAGGCTCCTCTGTCCATGAGATTCTTCAGGCAAGGTACTGGAGTGGGTTGTCACGCCCTCCTCCAGGGGATCTTCCAGACCCTGGAATCAAACTTGTGTTTCTTATTTCTCCTGCATTGGGAGGAAGGTTCTTTACCAATAGTGCCACCTGGGGAGCCCTAGATATGGAAATACTAAAAGTTTCTACATCAAAGAATTGTAGTGAGGATAAAAAAGCATCAACATACATGAAATAATTTGAAAAATTCAGACATATAAATGGGCTTTGTAAATGTGTGTGTGTGCATGTGTGTGTGTGTGTGTGCTCGTGCGTGCTCGTGCTCAGTTGCTTCAATCATGTCCAACTCTTTGCCATCCTATGCCTATGGACTATAGCCTGCCAGGCTCCTCTGTTCAAGGGATTCTCTAGGCAAGAATACTGGAGTGGATTGCCACATACTCCTCGAGAGGATCCTTCCAACCCAGGGACTGACCCTGTGTCTCCTGCATCTCATGCATTGCAAGCAGATTCTTGACCACTGAGCAACCGGGTAAGCCCCTTACTCCACTTTTCATTCTTCAGTTCAGTTCAGTCACTCAGTTGTGTCTGACTCTTTATGACCCCATGAATCACAGCATGCTAGGCCTCCCTGTCCATCACCAACTCTGGAAGTTCACTCAAACTCATATCCATCGAGTCCGTGATGCCATCCAGCCATCTCATCCTCTGTCGTCCCCTTCTCCTCCTGCCACCAATCACTCACAGCATCAGGGTCTTTTCTAATGAGTCAACTCTTTGCATGAGATGGCCAAAGTATTGGAGTTACAGCCTCAGCATCATTCCTTCCGAAGAAATCCCAGAACTGATCTCCTTTAGGATGGACTGGTTGGATCTCCTTGCAGTCTTTCACTCTCAAAAGTCTTCTCCAACACCACAGTTCAAAAGCATCAATTCTTCGGTGCTCAGATTTCTTCACAGTCCAACTCTCACATCCATACATGACCATTGGAAAAACCATAACCTTGACTTGACGGACCTTTGTTGGCAAAGTAATGTGTCTGTTTTTCAATATGCTATCTAGGTTAGTCATAACTTTCCTTCCAAGGAGTAAGCATCTTTTAATTTCATGGCTGCAATCACCATCTGCAGTGATTTTGGATCCCAGAAAAATGAAGTCTAACACTGTTTCCACTGTTTCCCTATTTATTTCCCATCAAGTGATAGGACCAGATGACATGATCTTAGCTTTCTGAATGTTGAGCTTTCAGCCAACTTTTTCACTATCCTCTTTTACTTTCATCAAGAGGCTTTTTAATTCCCCTTCACTTTCTGCCATAAGGGTGGTGTCATCTGCATATCTGAGGTTATTGATATTTCTCCTGGCAATCTTGATTCCAGTTTGTGCTTTTTCTAGCCCAGCATTTCTCATGATGTACTCTGCATATAAGTTAAATAAGCAGGGTGACAATATGCAGCCTTGATGTACTCCTTTTCCTATTTGGAACCAGTATGTTGTTCCATGTCAAGTTCTAACTATTGCTTCCTGACGTGCAGATAGGTTTCTCAAGAGGCAGGTCTGGTGGTCTGGTATTCCCATCTCTTTCAGAATTTTCGACAGTTTATTGTGATCCACACAGTCAAAGGCTTTGGCACAGCCAATAAAGCAGAAATAGATGTTTTTCTGGAACTCTCTTGCTTTTTCCATGATCCAGCGGATGTTGGCAATTTGATTTCTGGTTCCTCTGCCTTTTCTAAAACCAGCTTGAACATCAGGAATTTCATGGATCACCAATTGCTGAAGCCTGGCTTGGAGAATTTTTAATATTTCTTTACTAGTTTGTGAGATGAGTGCAATTGTGCAGTAGTTTGAGCATTGTTTGGCATTGCCTTTCTTTGGGATTGGAATGAAAACTGACCTTTCCCAGTCCTGTGGCCACTGCTGAGTTTTCCAAATTTGCTGGCATATTGAATGCAGCACTTTCACAGCATCATCTTTCAGGATTTGGAATAGCTCAACTGGAATTTTATCACCTCCACTAGCTTTGTTCGTAGTGATGCTTTCTAAGGCCCACTTGACTTCACATTCCAGGATGTCTGGCTCTAGGTCAGTGATAACACCATCGTGATTATCTGGGTCGTGAAGATCTTTTTTGTACAGTTCTTCTGTGTATTCTTGCCACCTCTTCTTAATATCTTCTGCTTCTGGTAGGTCCATACCATTTCTGTCCTTTATCGAGCCCATCTTTGCAAGAAATGTGCCCTTGGTATCTCTAATTTTCTTGAAGAGATCTCTAGTCTTTCCCATTCTGTTGTTTTCCTCTATTTTTTGCATTGATTGATGAGGAAGGCTTTCTTATCTCTTCTTGCTATTCTTTGGAACTCTGCATTCAGATACTTATATCTTTCCTTTTCTCCTTTGCTTTTTGCTTCTCTTCTTTTCATAGCTATTTGTAAGGCCTCTTCCGACAGGCATTTTGCTTTTTTGCATTTCTTTTCCATGGGTCTTGATCCCTGTTTCCCCTACAATGTCACAAACCTCCGTCCATAGTTCATCAGATCTAGTCCTTTAAATCTATTTCTCACTTCCACTGTATAATCATAAGAGATTTGATAATATCAAGGATAATGACCTGTTGAATTTCTCCTATCAAAGTTCATAGATTTAATCCCTTTATATTAATTCACAGATCTTGGCATTACTTTAAATTTGGTTTATGCTATAGGACAACAAGCTCTTTCAAATCCATCATTGATAATAATTTCCCAGAAAATCCAGGAATTCTATTAACTTTCTTCCCCTTATTCACCCTAGGAATAAACTGGAATTCATAAACTTTCTATCACTGAGCCATGTTTTGTAGCTAATCTCCGTTGCAAGTGAAGTGGCTTCATTTATAATGACTATCTTCTCAAAGCTCTGCAATGATGCTGAACAACATCAATTTTCAGGGACAGAGAGTAACAAAATCGATTATTTATACCATAGTAATGAACAGTAAAATATCCCATATATTTAGGCTTCAAACAAACTGCCACTCTTATATAAAATCTAAACTAACTCTAATCAATCCATTTATTTTTCAAAATCACAGTGACAAAATTTATTGTAGAGTTATATAACAATTGTATTTGCCAAAACATTTTCTTAACTATAACTGTCTCCCTCTTTAATGCAGATCATAATAAATGTAGAATGCACTATTATTAACAACATTCAGAGGCACATATTGGATGTCATTAAGTCTTAAACTAGTTTCCTATGTTATTGTTGTTCAGTCACCCAGTCATGTCCAACTTTTTGCAACCACAATGACTACAGCATGCCAGGATGCCTTGTCCTTCACCATGTCCCGGAGTTTGCCCAAATTCATGTTCATTACATCAGTGATGCCATCCAGCCATCTCATCCTCTCATGGCCTCTCCACTTTCTGCCCTCAATCTTTTCCAGCATCAGGGACTTTTCCAATGAGTCATCTATCTGTTCATATCAGATGACCAAAAATACTGAAGCTTCAGCATCAGTCCTTCCAGTGAATATTCAGGGTTGATCTCCCTTAAGATTGACTGGTTTGATCTCCTTGCTGTCCAAGAGACTTTCAGGAGTCTTCTCTAGCACCACAGTTGGAAGGCATCAATTCTTTGGTATTTTGCCTTCTTTATGGTCCAGCTCTCAGAATGGTACGTGACCACTATGAAGACCATAGCCTTGACTACATGGACCTTTGTTGGCAGAGTGGTGCTTTTCAACACACTATCTAGGTTTGTCACAGTTTTCCTGCCAAAAAGCAATCATCTTTTGATTTCATGGCTGCAGTCACCATCCACAGTGATTTTGGAGCCCAAGTAAAGGAAATCTGTCAGTATTCTACCTTTTCCCCTTCCATTTGTCATGCAGTAATGGGGCTGTATGCCATGATCTGTTTTTCCTTTTTTTAATATTTAGTCTTAAGCCAGATCCTTCACTCTCCTCCTTCACCCTCATCAAGAGGCTCTTTAGTTCCTATTTGCTTTCTGCCATTAGAGTGGTATCATCCACATATCTGAGGTTACTGATGTTTCTCCCACCAATCATTTTTTTAAATTTATTTTTTAATTGAAGGATAATCGCTTTATAGAATATATGTATACCCATGGCTGATTCATGTTGAGATTTGACAGAAAACAACAAAATTTTGCCAAAATATTTTTACAGAAAAAAATAACCTCCTGCAAGTAGAAAAAACACCATGATATTCAGAAATAATGATTATATTCATTGTCTTCTTTTGTACACTTCCCTCAATATAACACAGTCATGGTAAGAGTTTATTTATTTATTAAATAAATAGTTGTTGATTGACAGATTAAGCAAGTTGGAAAAATAAAAAAGAATTAAAGAGGAAAAAAGAAAATATCCTTATGACTTTTCAGAACAGGTAACTAGCATTTTAACAATGTTAAACAGAAAGTATTTTATAAGAAAAGTAATATTAATTTTTACATTGAAATGATATTTTATGATTTCACAGTATAGTTTGTCTATGTCCCTTAACTACCAAAACCTTTCGTTTTCTATATTTTTTTATTTGTGTGGGTACTCAGTTTATATATGAAAGTGAAAGCCATTCAGTCATGTCCAACTCTTTCTGACTCCCATGGACTAACACTCCATGGAATTCTCCAGGCCAGAATACTGGAGTGGGTACCCTTTCCCTTCTACAGGGGATCTTCGCAACCCAGGGATCAAACTCAGGTCTCCCAATTGCAGGCACATTCGTTACCAGCTGAGCCACAAGGGAAGCCCAAGAATATGGGGATGGGTAGCCAATTCCTTCTCCAGTGGATCTTCCCGACCCAGGAATCAAACTGGGGTTTCCTACTTTGCAGGTGGATTATTTACCAACTGAACTATCAGGGATACAGTTCATGTATTTTATATTCTATATGTAAAATTTCCTCAAAACTGATTATTCTTGTGTATAAATAGACAATGAATGTTACTTTCCTGTTTTTATAGATGAGGATGCTGAAATTCAAAGAAAGTAAGTAACATATCCAAGAAGAAAAGGTTTTTTAGGTGATGAAGGGAGGATTTGAACATAGAATTTTTTTCTAATGAACTTGCTTTCAACTGTTAACACTAATTTATTCTTAGAGAAAAATACAGTGATAGCTTAAATTATTTCAAAAGGAAAAAAAAAATGATGACACGTTTACTTATATGTGAGTAAAAACAAATCACTCTGAGTGTGACCCAGCGAATCTATTCAATTTTGGTGCAGAACTTAATTGCATTCTGATTACTTTTGATACCACATTTCATTTGCCACAAAAGTTCTTGCAATATTTTGGAAGAGATTTAATATAGCAGAAACATAAACCCACCATTTGAGGTATTATTCTCCAACAAATCACCTGTAGAGGTAAGACATTCAATATTTCTATCAAAAAAAGTCAAGAGTTATATTCATGTAGTCATGACATTGAACATCTTATGCACATATTCATAACAGATTTAATGGGCATATGAGATAATAAGGAGGTCTTAGAAATAACTGTGAAAAGAAGAGAAACAAAAAGCAAAGGAGAAAAGAAAAGATATACCCATTTGAATGCAGAGTTTCAAAGAATAGCAGGGAGAGATAAGAAAGCCTTCCTCAGTGATCATGCAAAGAAACAGAGGAAAACAATAGACTGGGAAAGACTAGAGATCTCTTTAAGAAAATTAGAGATACCAAGGGAACTACTGCTGCTGCTAACTCGCTTCAGTCGTGTCCAACTCTGTGCGACCCCATGGATTGCAACTTACCAGGCTCCTCCATCCATGGCATTTTCCAGGCAAGAGTACTAGAGTGGGTTGTCATTGCCTTCTCCACCAAGGGAACATTTCATGCAAAAATGGGCTCAATAAAGGGAAAAAATGGTATGGATCTAACAGAAGCAAAAGATATTAAGAAGAGGTGGCAAGAATACACAGAACTATACGAAAAAGTTCTTCACGATTCAGATACCCATGATGGTACGATCACTCAATAAAGCCAGACATCCTGGAATGTGAAGTCAAGTGGGCCTCTGGAAGCTATACTAGGAACAAGGCTAGTGGAGGTGATGGATTTCCAGTTGAGCTGTTTCAAATCCTAAAAGATGATGCTGTGAAAGCACTGCACAAAATATGCCAGCAAATTTGGATAACTCAGCAGTGGCCACAGGACTAAAAAATGTCAGTTTTCATTCCAAGCCCGAAGAAAAGCAATGCCAAAGAATGCTCAGATTACCACACAATTGCACTCATCTCACAACTAGGAAAGTAATGCTCAAAATTATCCAAGCCAGTTTTCCCAGCACCACTTGTTAAATAGACTGTCTTTAATCCATTGTATATTCTTGCATTCTTTGTCAAAGATAAGGTGTCCATATGTGTGTGGATTAATCTCCAGGCTTTCTATTTTGTTCCATTGATCTATATTTCTGTCTTTGTACCAGTATCATACTGTCTTGATGACTGTGGCTTTGTAGTAGAGCCTGAAGTCAGGCAGGTTGATTCCTCCAGCTCCATTCTTTTCTCTCAAGATAGCTTTGGCTATTCGAGGTTTTTTGTATTTCCATACAAATTGTCAAATTATTTGTTCTAGCTCTGTGAAGAATATCGTTGGTAGCTTGATAGGGATTGCATTGAATCTATAAATTGCTTTGGGTAGTATACTCATTTTCACTATGTTGATTCTTCCAATCCATGAACATGGTATATTTCTCCATCTATTAGTGTCCTCTTTGATTTCTTTCACCAGTGTTTTATAGCTTTCTATATATAGGTCTTTAGTTTCTTTAGGTAGATATATTCCTAAGTATTTTATAATTTTCGTTGCAGTTGTGAATGGAATTGTTTCCTTAATTTCTCTTTCTGTTTTCTCATTATTAGTATATAGGAATGCAAGGGATTTCTGTGTGTTGATTTTATATCCTGCAACTTTACTATAATCATTGATTAGTTCTAGTAATTTTCTGGTGGAGTCTTTAGGGTTTTCTATGTAGAGGATCATGTCATCTGCAAACAGTGAGAGTTTTACTTCTTCTTTTCCAATTTGGATTCCTTTTATTTTTCTGCTCTGATTGCTCTGGCCAAAACTTCCAAAACTATGTTGAATAGTAATGGTGAAAGTGGGCACCCTTGTCTTGTTCCTGACTTCAGAGGAAATGCTTTCAATTTTTCAATATAATGTTTGCTGTGGGTTTGTCATATATAGCTTTTATTATGTTGAGGTATGTTCCTTTTATTCCTGCTTTCTGGAGAGTTTTTATCATAAATGGATGTTGAATTTTGTCAAAGGCTTTCTCTGCATCTATTGAGATAACCATATGGTTTTTATTTTTCAATTTGTTAATGTGGTGTATTACATTGATTGATTTGCGGATATTGAAGAATCCTTGCATCCCTGGGATAAAGCCCACTTGGTCATGGTGTATGATCTTTTTAATGTGTTCTTGGATTCTGGGAAAACTTGTCAAACACTTGTAAAAGAATGAAATTAGACCACTTTCTAACACCATACACAAAAATAAACTCAAAATGGATTAAAGATCTAAACATAAGACCAGAAACTATAAAACTCCTAGAGGAGAACATAGGGAAAACACTCTCTGACATACATCACAGCAGGCTCCTCTACGACCCACTTCCCAGAATATTAGAAATAAAAGCAAAAATAAACAAATGGGACCTAATTAAACTTAAAAGCTTCTGCACAACAAAGGAAACTATAAGCAAGATGAAAAGACAGCCTTCAGAATGGGAGAAAATAATAGCAAATGAAGCAACTGACAAACAACTAATATCAAAAATATACAAGCAATGCCTACAGCTCAATTCCAGAAAAATAAATGACTCAATCAAAAAATGGGCCAAAGAACTAAATAGACATTTCTCCAAAGAAGACATACAGATGGCTAACAAACACATGAGAAGATGCTCAACATCACTCATTATCAAAGAAATGCAAATCAAAACCACTATGAGGTAGCATTTCACACCAGTCAGAATGGCTGCGATCCAAAAGTCTACAAGCAATAAATTCTGGAGAGGGTGTGGAGAAAAGGGAACCCTCTTACACTGTTGGTGGGAATGCAAAGTATTACAGCCACTATGGAGAATAGTGTGCAGATTCCTTAAAATTCCTGGAAATAGAACTGCCTTATGATCCAGCAATCCCACTGCTGGGCATACACACTGAGGAAACCAGAAGGGAAAGAGACACGTGTACCCCACTGTTCATCGCAGCACTGTTTATAATAGCCAGGACATGGAAGCAACCTAGATGTCCATCAGCAGATGAATGGATAAGAAAGCAGTGGTACATATACACAATGGAGTATTACTCAGCCATTAAAAAGAATACATTTGAGTCAGTTCTAATGAGGTGGATGAAACTGGAGCCTATTATACAGAGTGAAGTAAGCCAGAAAGAAAAACACCAATACAGTATACTAACACATATATATGGAATTTAGAAAGATGGTAACGATAACCCTGTATGTGAGACAGCAAAAGAGACACAGATGTATAGAACAGTCTTTTGGACTCTGTGGGAGAGAGAGAGGGTGGGATGATTTGGGAGAATGGCATTGAAATATGTATAATATCATATATGAAATGAGTCACCAGTCCAGATTCGATGCACGATACTGGATGCTTGGGGCTGGTGCACTGGGATGACTCTGAGGGATGGTATGGGGAGGGGGGAGGGAGGAGGGAGGAGCGTTCAGGATGGGGAACATATGTATGCCTGTGGTGGATTCATTTCGATATATGGCAGAACCAATACAATATTGTAAAGTTTAAAAATAAAATAAAATTAAAAAGAGATGGACTTTTAATCATAAAAAAAAAAAAAAATTCTCCAAGCCAGCTTCAACAGTACGTGAACCATGAACTGCATTTAGAATGCAGCATTTAAGCTGCATTTAGAAAGGCAGAGGAACTGGATATCTAATTTCCATCATCCACTGGATCATCAAATTAACAAGATAATTCAAGAAAAATATATCTATTTCTGCTTTATTGACTACGCCTATGTCTGTGTGGATCACAACAAACTGGAAAATTCTGAAAGAGATTGGATTACCAGAACACCTGACTTGCCTCTTGAGAAATCTGTATGCAAGTCAGAAAGCAACACTGGACATGGAAAAATAGACTGATTCCAAATAGGGAAAGGAGTATGTCAAGGCTGTATATTGTCACCATGCTTAATTAACTTATATGCAGAGTACATCCTGAGAAATGCTGGGCTAGAAGAAGCACAAGCTGGAATCAAGATTACCAGGAGAAACATCAATAACCTCGGATATGTAACCAGTCCATTCTAAAGGAGATCAGTCCTGGGTGTTCTTTGGAAGGACTGATGATAAAGCTGAAACTCCAACCCTTAGGCCACCTCATGTGAAGAGTTGACTCATTGGAAAAGACCCTGATGCTGGGAGGGATTGGGGCCAGGAGGAGAGGGGGATGACAGAGGATTAGATGGCTGGATGGCATCACCAACTCGATGGAAGTGAGTTTGAGTGAACTCCGGGAGTTGGTGATGGACAGGGAGGCCTGGCGTGCTGCGATTCATGGGGTCGCAAAGAGTCAGACACGACTGAGCGACTAAACTGAACTGAACTGAACTGCTATAAACCAGGTAAACTTAATTAATAATATATTTTATTTGAACAATTATACCCAAATCATTATCATGTTAGCATACAGTCAATAAAAATTGTTAATGAGATAATTTGCATTTTGTTTTTCATATGAAGGTATCAAAAAGCATGTACATTTAAAATTTATAATATTTTTCATTTAGAAAAATGTTATAAATTTTAAATGTACATTTAGAATGCTAAATTTTTAATAGAAATATAAGATACTATTTATAAAAATGAGTGAAATAATGTGAATGAAATAATGTAATTTCTGCTACATGAAGGAACCTAGAAATTATCATACTATGTGAAGTAAGTTAGGAATATAAGGACAAATGCCATCTGATATCACTTATACTTGGAATCTAAAATATAACCTATCTGAACAAACCTATCAGACACAGAGAAGAGACTTGTGGTTGCCAAGGAGGGGTCATTGGGGGATGTTTGGATTGGGAGTTTGAGATTAGCAGAGCAAACTATTATATACAGGCTGGATGAACAACAAGGTCCTACCTACCATATAACACAGGGAATTATATTCAATTTCCTGTGATAAATCATAATGGAAAAAAACATGAAAATGAATGTGTGTGCATGTGTGTATCACTTTGCTATACACAAGAAACTAACACAATATTGGAAATTAACTATACTTCAATTTTTTAAAAAAGTAAAAATCAGTGGAAGAAAAAGGAGAATGTAGTCCTTGAAAAACAGTTGTGTTTAACAGAAAAAAAAGTATTACTTCAGTTTATATATGAAAATTTAAATTAATTTAAATGAAATAGAGTTAAAAACTCATTTTCTCTGTTTCAATAGCCATATTTTAAGTGTTCAATAGATACAAGTGGGTACCAGACTATGTGCTATCACAGTGGAAAGTATAGTCCTAAACCAGGTAGGAGATCAGAAAATGTGAGCCTATTTCTTGAGTAATGTCTTGTTTTTAAATGAAATACAGCAATGAATTTAATATTTCTATATTTATGAAGTGTAAAGTCTTCTACAACATTTATCTCTAAAATGTGTTGTTTTCCAGAATGATAAATCCATAAAGATATATAATTACCATTTTTGAAGTAACTAGTTTGATTAGCTCTGAAAGAAATTAGTTTAAATTTCATTAATACAGTATCATTCAGAAATTCAGTCTGTAAAACAGTCACGTTCAGTGAACAAGAGAGCATAATTTTAATACTGCTATGTGACAGAAGCAGAGAACAGAACCAAGAGCCTTGCTCTGTATAACAAGAAGATTAGTAGATTCTCAGAAGGGAAAAGCATGGCAGTAAGCATAAAAAGCAATTAAACAGATCACACAAAACACTGATCACAGAATTCTTATTAAACCAAAATAATACAGTCATCTGATATGAACTCTGCACTTGAAGGGAAAACAAATATAAAGATCAAGGAAAAAGAAAACTAAGAATAAAATAAACAAATATTAACATATATTTGTTTGCCAATCTATTTTTGCTTTTCTGAATTCAATATACCTTATTGTCAAAGGATACAAAATTGATGATAAAATATGAAACTAAGGACACATGAAGATAAAAAGTACTTAGGAGAAAGAAGTTACAGATGGTATTACAAGACAAAAGGAATAAATTACTGGAGGAAGTAATGGAATGGTTGACATAAGCCCAAGTTTGAATGAATAAAAAATGTGAAAGAATATATACAGATATACCACTTTCAGGAAATCAAATTGCATGGGGTAACGAAAAACTCTGTGGTTCACAGCCTTCATACAGCCATTGAAAATTCACTCCATCTCTCTCTATCTTAATTTCACCTTCTGTAAAATGGGGTTAATTGTAGGTTAGAATATTAGGAATAGAAATAATATAGCACTAGTAATCCAGAGCCATTCAATAAAGAGTAGGTTTGTTCAATAATAAAAATTGATACCAATAATTGGGCTTTGACTACACATCCTTAATTATGCACTTATTGTGTTCTTATGTCCTGTCAAATAACTCATGAGACTGAAATTATATATGTAGGACATCTTAAACATCTCTGAGGGAAAGCAAAATTACTTATGTTGTAGAGGAGGGGTTCACACATAGGTCATCTAGACACTCTTCTCTGAAATGTTTTAACTTAGTCAAAAATCATGCTCATGCATCAGGTGAAATCTTTGTATGGTTTAAAAATTAAACCTTTGTAGCCATACATTAGGCTACCCAGGTGGCTCAGTGGTAAAGAATTCACCTGCTAATGCATGACAGGCAGGAGACGAGGGCTTTATCTCTGCGTCAGGAAGATCCCCTGGAGAAGGAAATGGCAATCCATTCCAGTATTCCTGCTGCAAAATTCCATGGACAGGGAGACTGGTGGGCTACAGTTCATGGGGTTGCAGAGTTGGACACAACTAAGCAACTGAGCACACACACAGCCATAGCCCAAAATTAAGTTATCTTATAAAACTTGCATTGTAATAACTGGTTGCAGTGGAAGGTTGTTGGTGACTATTTTTGAGAACATAAAAAAGTTCACTCATTAACATATTTGTGTAGGTCACTATAGGTAACCCATACCAGTGTGTTATTTATAAGGTCAATTCTATATTTCAGTTCAGTCACTCAGTTGTGTCCAACTCTTTGTGACCACATGGACTGCAGCATGCCAGGCTTCCAATACTGACTCCTGGAATTCAATATTGTCCAATACTGACTCCTGGAATTCAATAAAACTCATATCCACTGAGTCAGTGATGCCATTCAAGCATCCCATCCTCTGTCGTCCCCTTCTCCTCCCGCTTTCAATCTTTCCGAACATCAGGGTCTTTTAATATGATTCAGGTCTTCCCATCAGGTGGCCAAAATATTGGAGTTTGATCTTCAGCATCAGTCCTTCCAGTGAATATTCAGGACTGATTACCTTTAGGATGGACTGGTTGGATCTTCTTGCAGTCCAAGGGACTCTCAAGATTCTTCTCCAATACCACAGTTCAAAAGCATCAGTTCTTCAGTGCTCAGGTTTCTTTATAGTCCAACTCTCACATCCATACATGACCACTGGAAAAACATAGCTTTGACCAGATGGACTTTTCCTGGCAAAGTAATCTCTCTGCCTTTTAAAATGCTGTTTAAGTTGGTCATAACTTTTCATTCAAGATGCAAGCATCTCTTAATTTCAAGGCTGCAGTCAAAATCTGCAGATTTTGGAGCACCAAAAAATTAAGTAAGACACTGTTTCCACTGTTTCCCCATCTATTTGCCATAAAGTGATGGGACCAGATGCCACGATCTTACTTTTCTGAATGTTGAGTTTTAAACCAATTTTTTCACTCTCCTGGTTCACCTTCATCAAGAGATTCTTTATTTTTTCACTTTCTGCCATAAGGGGTGTCATCTGCACATCTGAGGTGCATATTTATACTGCATATTGATATTTATCCCAGGAATCTTGAGGCTTTTTAGTTCCTCTTCACTTTCTGCCATAAGGGTGGCGTCATCTGCATATCTGTGGTTATTGATATTTCTCCCAGCAATCTTGATTCCAGCTTGTGCTTCTTCCAGTCCAGCGTTTCTCATGATGTACTCTGCATATAAGTTAAATAAGCAGGGTGACAATATACAGCCTTGACGTACTCCTTTCCCTACATGGAACCAGTCTGTTGTTCCATGTCCAGTCCTAACTTCTAACTGTTTCTTCCTGACCTGTGTACAGATTTCTCAAGAGGCAGGTCAAGTGGTCTGGTATTCCCATCACTTTCAGAATTTTCCACAGTTTGTTGTGATCCACATAGTCAAAGGCTTTGGCACAGTCAATAAAGCAGAAGAAGGTATTTTTCTAGAACTCTCTTACTTTTTCAATGATCCAATGGATGTTGGCAATTTGATCTCTGGTTTCTCTGCCTTTTGTAAATCCAGCTTGAACATCTGGAAGTTCACAGGTAAAGTACTTTTGAAGCCTGGCTTGGAGAATTTTGAGTATTACTTTCCTAGCCTATGAGATGAGTGCAACAGTGTAGTAGTTAGAACATTCTTTGGCATTGCCTTTCTTTGCAATTGGAATGAAAACTGACCTTTTCCAGTCCTGTGGCCACTGCTGAGTTTTCCAAATTTGCTGGCATATTGAGTGCAGCACTTTCACAGCATCATCTTTCAGGATTTGAAATAGTTCAACTGGAATTCTATAACCTCCACTAGCTTTGTTCATAGTGATGCTTCCCAAGGCCCCCTAGACTTTGCCCTCCATGATGTCTGGCTCTTTTTTGTATAGATCTTCTGTGTATTCTTGCCACCTCTTCTTAATATCTTCTGCTTCTATTCAGTCCATACCATTTCTATCCTTTCTTGTGTTCATCTTTCTATGAAAATTTCCCTTGGTGTATCTAATTTTTTTGAAGAGATCTCTAGTCTTTCCCATTCTGTTGTTTTCCTATATTTCTTTGACTTGATTACTGAAGTAGGCTTTCTTATCTCTCCTTGCTATTCTTAGGAACTCTACATTCAAATGGGTATATCTTTCCTTTTATCCTTTGCCTTTCACTTCTGTTCTTTTCACAGATATTTGTAAGGCCTCACAGACAACCATTTTGCCTTATTGCATTTCTTTTTGGAGGGATGGTCTTGATCCTTGCCTCCTGAACCATTTCAGCAATTTCTGTCCACAATTCTTCGAGCACTCTATCAGATATAATACCTTGAATCTATTTCTCACTTCCACTGTATAATCATAAGGGATTTGATTTAGGTCATATGTTCATTCTAAAGGAGATCAGTCCTGGGTGTCCTTTGGAAGGAATGATGCTAAAGCTGAAACTCCAGTACTTTGGCCACCTCATGCAAAGAGTTGACTCGTTGGAAAAGACTCTGATACTGGGAGGGATTGGGGGTAGGAGGAGAAGGGGATGACAGAGGTTGAGATGGCTGGATGGCATCACCAACTCAATGTATGTGAGTTTGGGTGAACTCCGGGAGTTGGTGATGGACAGGGAGGCCTGGCGTGCTGCAGTTCATGGGGTCACAAAGAGTCAAACACGACTGAGCAACTGAACTGAACTGAACTGAATGGTCTAGTGGTTTTCCCCATTTTCTTCAATTTAAGTCTGAACTTGGCAATAAGGAATTCATGATCTGAGCTACAGTCAGTTCCCAGTCTTGTTTTTGCTGACTCTATAGATCTTCTCCATCTTTGGCTGCAAAGACTATAATCAGTCTGATTTTGGTATTGATCATCTGGTGATGTTCATGTGTAGAGTCTTCTCTTGTATTGTTGGAGGAGGGTATTTGGTATGACATGTGCATTCTCTTTGCATAACTCTATTAGCCTTTGTCCTGCTTCAATCTGTACTCCAAGCCAAATTTGCCTGTTACTTCAGGGTATTTCTTGACTTCCTACTTTTGCATTCCAGTCCCCTCTTATGAAAAGGACATTTATTTAGGGTGTTAGTTCTAGAAGACCTTGTAGGTCTTCATAGAACCCTTCAGGTTCAGCTTCTTCAGCATTCTGGTCAGGGCATAGTTTGCATTACTGTGATATTGTATGGCTTACCTTGGAAAGGAACAGAGATCATTCTGTTGTTTTTGAGATTGCATCCAAGTATTTCATTTTGGACTCTTTTGTTGACTATGATGGCTACTCCACTTCTTCTAAGGGATTATTGCCCACAATAGTAGGAAATAGACTCTTGGAGGGCATAAACAGAATATTGTGTGCACCAGAACCCAGGAGAAAGGAGCAGTGACCCCACAAGAGACTGAAGCAGATTTGCCCATGAATGTCCAAAAGTCTCCGGTGGAGGCGTGGGTTGGTGATGGCCTGCTGCAGGGTTTGGGGCACTGAGTGTAGCAGTGTCTTTGTGGGACTTTTTGAAGGAGTTCACCATTATCTTCATTACCTCCACCTAGTTTGGCCTCAGGTAAATAACAGGTAGGGAACACAGTTCCACCCATCAACAGAAAATTGGGTTAAAGATTTACTGATCATGGCCCCACCCATCAGAACAAGACCAAGTTTCCCCTCAGTCAGTCTCTCCAATCAGGAAGCTTCCATAAGCCTCTTATCCTTCTGCATCAGAGGGTAGCAGACTGAAAACCAGAATCACAGAAAACTAACCAATCTGATCAAATGGACCACTGTCTTGGCTTACTCAGTGAAACCATGAGCCATGCCATATAGGGCCACCCAAGATGGACGGGTCATGGTGGAGAGTTCTGACAAAACATGGTCCACTGGAGAAAGGAATGGCAAACCACTTCAGTATTCTTGTGTTGAGAACTTCATGGACAGTATGAAAAGGCAAAAAGATAGGACACTAAAAGATGAACTCCCCAGGTCAGTAGGTGCCCAGTACACTACTGGAGATCAGTGGAGAAATAACTCCAGAAAGAATGAAGACACCAAGGCAAAGCAAAAACAACACCCAGTTGTGGATTTGACTGGTGATAGAAGTAAAGTCTGATACTATAAAAAGCAATATTGCATAGGAACCTGACATGTTAGGTCCGTGAATCAAGGCAAATTGGAAGTGGTCAAACAGGAGATGGCAAGAGTAAACATTGACATTTTAGGAATCAGCAAACTAAAATGGACTGGATGGGTGAATTTAACTCAGATGACTCAGATGCCTATATATAGTAACATCAATTTTGTTAAAGAGATGTATTACGTTTGGTTATGTTTCTTGTAAATGTAAACAGCACATTTTTTCTATACAGATCATTCATAATGGAATTATTTGTATTCATAATAGAACTTTTGAATTGCAGTGGCTCATACTAGAAAACACAGTTGATAAAAATAGAGATTTTACCGAGGATAGTCAACAAGGCTAATTTTTATTTATTAGGTTTTAAAGACAGAAACTAATATAAAACTACAGTTACTCAACTTGTTTACTCTAAGTTTCTATCAATTTCCAACTTTTTGAATTTGGCATCAGTGATGTACTACATTTGAACAAGTAGTGGCAGAGTTAGAGCTACTGAAAAAAAGTAGATATAAAGTTTATTAGAGTAGAGAAAGCCAGAGAATGGAAGCTGATTATTTCACCATTTTACATGAGCATTTGAATTTCATTCATTTTTTCATTCAACTTACTTAGCAATAATTTTTCAGACAAACCTGATAGTCACTGTGATGGATTTGCTGCATTGCACTGCAGACGGTGACTGCAGCAATGAAATTAAGAGGCTTGCTCCCTGGAAGAAAAGCTATGACAAATCTAAACAGCATATTTAAAAGCCCAGACATCTCTCTGCTGACAAATGTCCATCTGGTCAAAGCTATGATTTTCCAGTAGTCATGTATGGTTGTGAAAGTTGGACCATAAGGAAAGCTGAGCACTGAATAATTGATGTTTTTGAACTGCAGTGTTAGAGTAAACTCTTGAGAGCCCCTTGGATGCAAGTAGATAAAACCAGTCAATCCTAAAGGAAATCAATCCTGAATATTCATTGGAAGGACTGATGCTGAAGCTGAAGCTCCAATACTCTGGCCACCTGATGCAAAATGACGACTCATTGGCAAAGACTCTGATGCTGGAAAAGATTGTAGGCAGGAAGAAAAAGGGGATGATAGAATATGAGATACCTGGTTGGCATCCCAGACTCAATGGACATGAGTTTGAGCAAACTCTGGGAGATAGTGAAGGATGGTGAAGCCTGGCATGCTGCAGTCCATGGGGTCACAAAGAGTCAGACAGGACTGAAGCAACTGAGTACACACACACACATGCACATTGTAATTACAACATTCAGTACTGAATTATTGTTACTTAATATTTCAAAAACAGCATCGAATTAATAAATAACTTATATTCATGGATTACCTAGTTCATGATATGAAACTGTATATCCTTTTATATTTGAAATCAATGTTCCATTTATTAGTAAAGCAAGTAATTTAAACTTGTGAAGTCTGGACAAGGGCATAGCAAAGTAACAAATGCTTGGCAACTGTGAGCATTTTCTTCAGTTACTTAACATTCACTCAGAGTTTTCTGCCATGTGATTTACACCGCAGCAATTCCAATGAAATATGCCTTCTTTATCTATTCCTAAGGGAAAAGGTCATTTATTTGATTTTCTAAATCTCACCCAATATCTTCAAAATGGTTCCTGGGGGATTTCACAAATTAAAATTTTAGCGTATGCATACTTCACAATGCCACACAATGACATAGCATAAGAAAAGAGGAATGGAGTCAAAATTTAATTTCAAAGAGATGAAATACCCAAAATGTAGTAAAAATAATTAGAACAAGAAATGATGTAGAAAAACCATCATCTAGCTGGAACAGTTTTAATACTACCTCTCTTTGCATGTTTTATGTATTTGTATCACTGTTTTTATTTCCTGAAGCAATACTAATTGCTACTGATGATACACTAAATTTTGTTGAAAAGACTGATGAGATAAAATTTCAACATGCTCTAAATACACACATACACACCCACACTTATACCCTGTGTATAGGGACCTGAAATTCAATTTACTTTTCATTGATAATTGGAGACTTTGTCTAGTGAAACTGCTATTATGGACCTGCTTTTAAAATTCCCTGTCAACATAGATAATTGTTTTATATTTTATGGCTTGTGAAATAAAATACCTATCATTTACAAGGTTTCTCCCATCCATTCATGGTATTAACATGCTTATAATATAGTCTTATATTATTGAAGACATATAAAAAAGACAAATAATAAATTTGAAGGAGAGTCATTTTATAAATTAAAAAACACTTTATCAAAGAATAATGAAATATTAGTTCATATAATGAAGAAACAGTCCACTAACAAAATAAATAAATCCTCAGAGAATCTAAAGAAATTAATGATCATAAATTCTAGAACAAGAATCATGGAGATTGGGTCACCCATTTACTGAAGCTGTCACAAATAACATTGAAATTTCTTTTTAAATGATCATTCTGTCAAATATTTTCCTGAAAACTGCTAAAAAAATCAACAGGGAATAATAATTTAATAGATAAGTTAAAAAGTCAAGCGGAAACACTGAAAAAATACAACTGGTTACTAAAATCCAATAGGAACTATCAAGAATTGGATGAAATTAAAAAGGAAGCACTATTATGGATTAAAGTGAAGTCGCTCAGTTGTGTCTGACTCTTTGCGACTCCATGGACTGTAGCCTATCAGGTTCCTCCATCCATGGGATTTTCCAGGCAAGAGTGCAGGAGTGGATTGCCATTTCCTTCTCTAGGGGATCTTCCCAACCCAGGAATTGAACCCAGGTCTCCCGCATTGCACGCAGACGCTTTACCATCTGAGCCACCAGGGAAGCAAGCTTCATACAAATACTGAACTGTCTTAGGAAGGGTTAATCCTGAATATCATGTCAGTATTTATGAGAAAGAGATGGTCTTGATCTTCTTGAAGTGAATAGTGACATCTGTAAGAATATGTCATCGTCATTTTGATCAAAGATTTGCAAACAAAAGAGAAAATAATGAAAAAAAATTGCATGTATTGAAATATTGAGAAATCACTCACACTGATACATAGTTTAACTTAAATTTTACTAAACAAAGCTGCCTGTTTTATGGCCTCTCTGACATGCATCATTCATCTGTTTTGGTCATTGAGAAAGGGAACAATTTGAAAGTCAAGAAGTTATAACTATGGTTCAGATATATGGTAATCAATCTGAGAGATCTGAATGGGAAAATATCAAATTTGAAAGGATTTAATCTATGTTATATGTATAAATAGAATAAAATTAAATATTCACAGAATTTGGTAGTATATTTAGTCACTAAATTATATACAAGGAAAAAGGCCCTTGCAAATGAAAATGCATTCTTAAAATGCACAGATAACGGCAGATCATATGGTGCATTAATATTCATCTGTCAAAACTAACATGAAAAATTCTACTCATTTGAGTCTACTTAGAAAGTAGTTCGATCACAAAGCTCAAGAATGAGAAAACTTAAAGACAATTTAGAGGTATGCCCTGATATATAAATACATAATTCCATAATTCTAGGGTAACGATGGGCTTCCCTAGTGGCTCAGATGGTAAAGAATCTGCCAGCAATGCAAGAGACCTGGGTAATATCCCTGGATCTGGAAGATCCCCTGGAGAAGTGAATGGCTATCTACTCTAGTATTCTTGCCTGGAGAATTCCATGGATGGAGGAGACTGGCAGGCTACATCCATGGGGTCACAAAGAGTCAGACATGACTGAGTGACTAACACAGGGTTACAAAGAGATTTAGGTTACTCATTATAAAGGAGGAGGACACAAAATATACTAATATTTTTTTCAATAATATAGACATTATAGGAAAAACAAAATTATACCTGGGAAAAGCACTACAGAAGGGAAGGGTAACACTCAATTTTATTTGTTAGCTTCCAGGCAACACGTTAAATGAATTACTCAGAACTGTGTGGAAAATAAACTATTTTATTTTTAATATTCAAAGTATAAATTTATAAACATCTAGAGTAAAAGTAGAGAGCAGTATTGAAGAGTCATTGTTTACAGAGATTTTCCTTCCACGTTGTGACTTGCTGATAGTTTGTGAGGAATAATACATATTTCATAATTTAGCTGTTTTGTTTACTCAATGTATATACTATAAATATAATAGGAGGGATATAAACTTAAAATTTTCTTGCCAACAACACATTATTTCCCAGATATTTATTTCTCTAGAAGTATTTATTAACTCTTCTTTACTCATTATTAATACAAAATCTTTGGAAGAATATAAGTTCAGTTCAGCAAATATAGGATATATGACACACAGAACTATACATATATTTATGCTATTAACACAGATATATGATTCCCAACAGTCCATTTCCATCATTTAAAACCTGAATTAGCTAGAATGTATTCCAGAACTAAATAAGGGATATGAGAACTCATTTTGGTCTTCAGGTCTGAAAACAGAGGGAAGTACTCTTTTAATAAACAAATTTAAGAACCTGCATCTTATTTGTTTTATGAAAAAAAAAAAAAACAAAACTCTGGTCAAAAAAAGATGAATATAGAACCAAGAGCAGTAAGAACCGCTTCATTTATGTCCCAAAGTCACATAGGATTCAGGGGCACTGTTGTGTCACCAGCCATGATATATTCCTACAGATGAGAGAGAAGAGGCCAATTGTACTCTAATGATCCAAGGACAATGCAGGGGTATGCAACTTAAAGACAGTTACCAAAGTGCTACCTCTCAAAGACAGTTACCAATGCTCTACCTCTCCTGGATAATAATAATTATAGACTAATAGTAACCACAGATGTCTTTTAGTAGCTCTAAGGACATGCCAGACTCTCTTCTAAGCAATTGTCATGTGTGAACTCATTCAATCTGATCAACAAATTTATGGGGAGGATTATCTTCTTAGGAGTATATTGTAGAATGAGAGACACAGGGATTAAGAATTTTCCACAGATGATGTAGCTTCTGTCTGGGCTCAACCAAAAGAGTTTGAACTAGCCCCTGTGTTATGTCCTCTTTCCCAATGTAACTCCTTCTGGGGAGACTGTTAAACATACACGTGTGCATATCCACACAAACGTGGAGAGCTACATTTTCTGTTAAATGCATTGAGATGGCATTTCATTTTTTATAGAGAAATTCTGAGTAAAACACTTAGGTGAGTTTTTACTTAGTATTATTATTCTTATTTAGCCTATGGAAACACAATAAATATCTTTAGAACAAATGAAGAGATCAATGATATATAATATTAATATAATTGTCTGTAGTCTAATTAATAAGAACTAATTGGAAATGGCAACTCATTCTAGTACTCTTGCCTGGAGAATCCCATGGAGGAAGGAGCCTGGTAGGCTACAGTCCATGGGGTCGCAAAGAGTCGAACATGAATGAGTGACTTCACTTTCACTTTCAATTGTAAAATTACTTAAACTTAACTGTGTGTATGTGTATAAACAAGTAAGTCAAGGCTGTATATTGTCACCTTGCTTATATAACTTATATTCAGGGTACATCATGCAAAATGCCAGACTGGATGAAGGACAAGGTGGAATCAAGATTTTCTGGAGAAATATCTAACCTCAGATATGCAGTTGAAAGCACCCTTATAGCAGAAAGCAAAGAGGAACTAAAGAGCCTCTTGATGAAAGTGAAAGAGGAGAGTGAAAAAGCTGGCTGAAAACTAAACGTTCATAAAACAAAGATCATGGTAAACAGTCCCAGCACTTCATGACAACTAGACGGGGAAACAATGGAAACAATGACAGACTATTTTCTTGGGCTCCAAAATCACTGCAGATGGTGACTGCAGCCATGAATGTAAAAGACGCTTGCTCCTTGGAAGAAAAGCTATGACCAACCTAGACAGGATATTAGAAAGCAGAGAAATTACTTTGCCCACAAAGACTATAATTTGCCATATAGTCAAGGCTATGGGTTTTCCAGTAGTCCTATATGTGTGTGAGAGTTATACCATAAAGAAAGCTGAGCACCAAAGATTTGATGCTTTTGAACTGTGGTGTTGGAGAAGACTCTTGAGAGTCCCCTGAACTGCAAGGAGATCAAACCAGTCAATCCTAAAGGAAATCAATCCTGGATATTAATTAGAAGGACTTGATGCTAAAGCTGAAGTTCCAATACACTGGCCGCCTGATGTGAAGAGCCAATTCACTATAAAAGGCCCTGATGCTGGCAAAGGTCAAAGGCAAAAGGAGAAGAGGGCAGCAGAAGATGAGATGGTCGGATGACATTGCTGACTCAATGGGCATGTGTTTGAGCAAGCTCTAGGAGATGGTGAAGGACAGGGAAACCTGGCATGCTGCAGTCCATGGGGTTTCAAAGAGTCAGACACAACTGAGTGACTGAACAATGACAAAAATCATACATATATCTACATGGCCTATCCACTTCCATGATTCTTATTTTAAATTCATAATTTTAACCATGCTCATTGTTTTTTATTTATATATTGATTTTCAGAGAAGGAAAGAGCAACTCACTCCAGTACTCTTGCCTGGAGAATTACAAGGACAGAAAACCCTGGGGGCGCATGCTGCAGTCCATGGGGTTGCAGAGTCTGACACAACTAAGCAACTAACACACATATACACATTGATTTTTTTCAGGAAAACAATTGTAAAATTACCATTTTTAAAGAGATAATTAAATAAGAATTTTTATGTTTAATATACAGCTTCAGTTCAGTTCAGTTCAGTAGCTCAGTCGTGTCCGACTCTCTGCGACCCCATGAATTGCAGCACGCCAGGCCTCCCTGTCCATCACCAGCTCCCAGAGTTCACTCAAACTCACGTCCATCGAGTCGGTGATGCCATCCAGCCATCCCATCCTCTGTCGTCCCCTTCTCCTCCTGCCTCCACTCCCTCCCAGCATCAGAGTCTTTTCCAATGAGTCAACTCTTTGCATGAGGTGGCCAAAGTACTGGAGTTTCAGCTTTAGCATTCCTTCCACCTAAAAGCAGCAATTACTTGCTCTATTCAATTAGTTTTCTGTTATTTTGTAGCAACCAGTATAATACTGAATATTAACCAAGACAGACTACCCCAACCTGGAAATACAATGGCAGTAATTTGTTTAATTAACCCTAGAACAGTTGACAGTGGTAGTACAATCAGTGACTGTCTTGTGACTCCTCTGAAGATGTGTTTAGACAGGCCTGGTTGTCAATACACCAAACCTGCTGCCCACCAAACTCTCCCCATGATCAGTACCATCTGAAAACTGTTTTTTATACACTTTTGGTACATGCTTTTTTAAAGGCTAAATCCAACTACTAGCAATGACAAGAGTTTAGGATATTTCCTGTATGAAATATTTATAGTTAATTCAAAAATAAACAATAACTCAACTAGTGGAAAAATCAATGTACTTCATCTTTATGCTGTTTTTCTTTTTTTTTTTAAATATATTTGATAGCTAGATGCTAAAGAAGTAAAAAGAAGACAGCTTACGCTTTTGCTTACTCCCTCAGGACCCTTTATTGTAAAAACAAAGACCATTTACTGGTAAATACTTGCAAAACAACTCAAAGATACGATTCTTCAATAAAATCCATTACTTGTTGTAATACATTTTCAGAAACATAAATAGAATCTTTTGTATTTTGTCCCATTCTTAGTCATAACGTAAAATCAAAATTACTTTAAATCTTTTTCCTTATGCCATTTAAACAGCCTACAAGAAACTCTTGAATCTTTTCATACCTTGTAAAAATCTTAGACAATTTTATTGTCTCCTTCCAATTTAAGTTATTTGGCATTTTATCTAACAGTAGTCAGCTAAAAGTTGCATTTCTTTCCCTATAAATTTTTTAAACCCTAATATTTACCTTATTGATATTTTCCTAGCAATTCATGTTTGTGCATATGTGAATGTTCTTAATGAGGCATGATTTCTCTTTCTTTATAGATGTTTTTGCCAGTAAGTACCAGAAAATCCATCAAATCTACCTTCTAAAAGAGTGATTTTCCCCCCTACATAACAAAGAACCCAGGGCTAGCTTGCACTGTTTCATATTAATATATTATCAAGGAGTCAGACCCTTTTCAGTGATGTGCTGTAGCCACCTCAGGGTCTTCACTTTTGATTTATGCACTATCTGATGGGAACACTGTAGATAAAGCTTCATGCACCATAACCATCATGGAAGAGGAGTAGCTGAAAGGGTCTCTCACTTCCACTATCTGACAAGGGCTATTTTTCCAGAAGCCTCTGAGAGATTACTCATTGATCTGGATATGATCATATATCCACTTTTAAATGCAATGGGGGCAGAGAAAGCAATCCCTTGACTTTATATTTTGTGGACTAAAGGTGAAAGGAAGCATGAGGAAAAGGAGATTGAGATATGACTTCCAGATGTCAGCACTATCACCTACAGTAAGATCCTTCTCATAAGAATTGTTTTATTTAGGACTAAGTGCTGAAAAAGACTTCCTAGAAGGCTCAGGGGTAAAAGATCTGCATCCCCCTGGAGAAGGAAATGCTCAATCCACTCCAGTATTCTTGCTTGGGAAATCCCATGGAGAAAGGAGCCTGGTGGGCTGCTGTCTAAAGGGTTGCAAAAGAGTGGGACTCAGCTAAGTGACCAAACAAGTGCTAAAATAAGCATGGACTACAGAGCACTCCTAGATAGTAAACACATTTTTGTAAAAGAATATCCTGAGATTTATATCTTTTACTAAACTATTTTAAAAGTATTTTTAAAATGTTAAATTTTGAAAAGGGACTAAAAAATATTTTTGGATATTCTAATTGAAAAAAATTTCATAATCTTATGTTACCACAAGAGATCCCCACAGATAAGTATATTGGTTCAAAATAAAAATAAGATGTCAATGTGTTTTATTAAATCAAACTGAAACTCAAATATGAAAATAATCTGAAATAATGAAATAAGGTGAATACAACAAAATACTGTAGATGCATAAATAATTTATATATGTTATATATTATCATACATAAACATATATATTCATAATTTATCAAACACACTGAAAGTATTGTATCAGCATTATTTCAAGTCATTTGTTTTATATCTAGCCCCATATAATTAAAAAAATATTTTATCTGTTTTGTATGATTAAAAATGATCAAGCTCTCTTTTTGTGGACAAGTTCAGCAAAAGACATTCTTGTAGTAGTGTATATCACTCAACTAGTTTTCCTATAAAGGAAAATCTAATTTTCAAATGTATATGGTATTAAAATATGAAAATAAATGTAATACACTATTTTTTTGGACAAGAAAAATTTGTTTCAAATTTATTTATAATATAAATTTCAATTATAGTAACACTGACTTGTTTAAATCCCCATAAGTAAATTTATGTCATAACTAAGGAGGAAATGAACATAGGTTAGTATGCCCAAATATTTGACACAAATGCCTCAATCTCTCTAGTAATAAAAATGTATGTAACATGTTTTGTGCCAGTTCAGTTCAGTTCAGTCGCTCAGTCGTGTCCGACTCTTTGCAACCTCATGAACCACAGCATGCCAGGCCTCCCTGTCCATCACCAACTCCCAGAGTTCACCCAAACCCACGTCCATTGAGTCAGTGATGCCATCCAACCATCTCATCCTCTGTTATCCCCTTCTCCTCCTGCCCTCAATCTTTCCCAGCATCAGGGTCTTTTCAAATGAGTCAGCTCTTTGCATCAGGTGGCCAAAGTATTGGAGTTTCAGCTTCAACATCAGTCCTTCCAATGAACACCCAGGACTGATCTCCTTTAGGATGGATTGGTTGGATCTCCTTGCAGTCCAAGAGACTCTCACGAGTCTTCTCCAACACCGTAATTCAAAAGCATCAATTTTTTGGCATTCAGCTTTGTTTGTAGTCCAACTGTCATATCCATACATGACTACTGGAAAAACCATAGCCTTGACTAGACAGACCTTTGTTAACAAAGTAATGTCTCTGCTTTTTATTATGCTGTCTAGGTTCATCATAACTTTCCTTCCAAGGAGTAAGCATCTTTTAATTTTATTACATGTTTTGTGTAGTATGTAATAACATAATTATTTCAAATAAAATATGCTTTTAAAAATATGTTTAAAATATGCTTTCAAAGTTCTTTTTATAGACTCTTTAATAATAGTCATCCTTACAGCCAGCTATAATTTTATACATATTTAAGTGACACATGGGCGAATGTATACAAATTAATAATGTAAGATAAATGTGAGTTCTTCTATAAAATAATTTTTAAGTTACACATAAACTTTATCTTTGCAACCAAATAATATGGAACTTTAGCTGAAGCCGGTGTTCAGCTGACATGAGAAAAAATATTGTACCTTTTTCTTTATACTCACCTTGTGTGTGTTAGTTACTCAGTCGTGTCTTACTCTGTGACCCCATGGACTATAGCTCACCAGGTTCCTCTGTCTATGGGATTCTGCAGGCAAGGACACTGGAGTGGGTAGACATTCCCTTCTGCAGGAGATGTTCTGGACCCACATATCAAACCCAGGTCTCCCATACTGTGGGCAGATTCTTTTTCATTTGAGCCACCAGGGAAGTACATACTCACTCTAAAATAAGTAAAGGATGAGAAATCTATACTCTATTTTAATGAAAATAGGAGATATTCAAAACTCTAATTACAACATATAATTCTTGAGTGTCCACAGTCAATAACATGTAAGATCTGAGAGAGATGGTGAAATAAAAAGAAATGTAACCAAATGGAGGAAAATCAACCTTAAGTTCCCTTAGAGGCAGATGTTGACAGAAGCTATCAGTATTTACCTAGAACCTTTAGGAAGCTGAAAAATCAGGCACCCTCTGCAGCAGAAATCAGGAGGCTGGTGGGAAGGGTATATATGCCTAAAGCAAGGTGTTTGGCTTGAAAGATAACATTATGAAATGATTAGCTGCTATCCTTCCCTTTTCCCGTCTCTGAAAGAGGTCAAAGATACCTGGAAGAATGAAAATTGAATGAGACAAACTTTAGACTTGGAAACATTAAGCACAGATAAAGGGAGCAGTGATATTCTAAATGAAAATGGAAACTGAATGGACATCTATATAATGAATAATAGAACACTAGCCCCTTTCTCCAGTTTGGCTCTGGAAGTCCTTTTAAGCAGACTTATGGCCATTGAAAGATCCTTTAATATAAAAACTAAAAACCTGTGAAGAGGCCACAGATAGTGAAAATTGAAGGTATCCAAGAAAAAGCCCAGCTGGCCACCTGGTTACCCTACAGGGCATGCTGAGTCACTTCAGTCGTGTCTGACTCTGTGTGACCCCAGAGACAGCAGCCCACCAGGTTCCCCCGTCCCTGGGATTCGCCAGGCAAGAACACTGGAGTGGGTTGCCATTGCCTTCTCCAATGTATGAAAGTGAAAAGTGAAAGTGAAGTCACTCAGTCGTGTCCGACCCTCAGTGACCCCATGGACTGCAGCCTACCAGACTCCTCTGTCCATGGGATTTTCCAGGCAAGAGTACTGGAGTGGGGTGCCATGGCATATCATCAATTTAACATCCATACTTGAAAGTGAAAGTGAACCTTGCTTAGTTGTGTCAGACTCTGCAACCCGATGGACTAAATAGTCCATGGAATTCTCCAGGCCAGAATACTGGAGTGGGTAGCCTTTTCCTTCTTCAAGGGATCTTACCAAGCCAGGGATCAAACCCAGGTACCCCACATTGCAGGCAAATTCTTTACCAGTTGAACCACAAGGGGAGCCCAAGAATACTGGAGTGGATAGCCTATCCCTTCTCCAGCAGATCTTCCCAACCAATGAATCAAACCAGGGTCTTCTGTATTGCAGGCAGATTCTTTACCAGTTGAGCTATCAGAGAAGCCCTAAATATATTTATAGACCTATATAGTCCATGGAATTCTCCAAGTTAGAATACTGGAGTGGGTAGCCTTTCCTTTCTCCAGGGGATCTTCCCAACCTAGGGATCAAATCCAGGTCTCCTGCATTGCAGGTGGATTCTTTACCAACTGAGCCACTTCCTTACGCCTAATACTATCCATATACATCCTTGTACACACACATATATACAACATAGAGTTTATAATAATAATTTTATGATGTCTTGATGAAATCAAAATATTCATCACCAGACATTTTTGTAAAATTTTCATCATAAAAAGCAATAACCAAAGTAAACACATATTACACTAAGAAACAATTACAACAATACTGAGAATAAAAGAATCAAAAATTATAAATACTACACTCAAAGATATACGCAAAGCTATCACATCCATAAAATAAAAATTGTAAGGTATAGAAAATGCAGAACCAAAAGTTGTTCAAAATTTTAAAATAATAATAGAAATATAAAAATCAGCAAATATTTTGTAAGTTGACATTAAGATCTTCAGAAATTATATAAACAATTGAGTATTATAATCAGTTCAGTTTAGTTCAGTTGCTCAGTCCTGTCTGACTCTTTGTGACCCCATGCCACGCTTTCCTGTCCATCACCGACAGCCAAAGCTTGCTAAAACTCTTGTCCATAGAGTCAGTGATGCCATCAAACCATCTCATCCTCTGTCATCCCCTTCTCCTCCTGCCCTAATCTTTCCAAACATCAGGGTCTTTTCAAATGAGTCAGCTTTTTGCATCAGGTGGCCAAAGTATTGGAGTTTCAGCTTCAGCATTAGTTTAGTTCAGTTCAGTTCAGTCGCTCAGTCATGTTTGACTCTTTGCAACCCCATGGACTGCAGCTTCCAGTAAATATTCAGGACTAACTTCCTTATGGATTGACTGGTTGGATCTCCTTGCAGTGATTCTCAAGCGTCTTCTCCAACACCACAGTTCAAAAGCATTAATTCTTTGGCACTCAGCTTTCTTTATGGTCCAACTCTCGCATCCATACATGACTACTAGAAAAACAATAGCTTTGACTAGACAGACCTTTGTTGGCAAAGTAGTGTCTCAGCTTTATAATATGCTATCTAGGTTGGTCATAACTTTGCTTCCAAGTAGTAAGTGTCTTTTCATTTCATAGCTGCAGTCACCATCTGCAATGATTTTGGAGCCCAACAAAATAAAGTCCACCACTGTTTCCATTGTATCATAATAGGCAAGAATTTTTAAAGATCAACCCAGGAGGGATGAAAAGAGGACCTACTAATGAGAACTTCATTCATTAAAGAATAATATTCTGAGAGGCAATGCTGAGATCAGAGACATTAATTCTCAACCAGAAAATCTGGACTAGGAAGTAATATGCTTTTCCACCAGCCACTATCATGTAACTATGAAAGAGCAGATATTTCAGAGCTAGCAAGGGTTTTCAAATAATGTCTTTGTTCTTTTTCTACGAGAAATATTGTAAATTCTGCTCCCTCAAAATTAGGAAGTATATCAAAATGGAGGAAAATATGAGTTTCAAATATAAGAAAGAAGCAGAGGAAATGCTCAACAAATAAGAACAGAGGACTAGAACATATAGTAGGCAGCTTCATCTGTCCGTCTGGCCTTGAATGGAAGAGGAAGTGAAAGCATGGGAAAAGTTGTTGTGTGAAATACAGACTTGTAAACTGGACAATCCGGTCCATCTGACAAATTCCACTGCCTAGAAAATTCAATTGACATGTCCCTTAGTAACTAGAGAATAAAGCAGGCTTAGCCTTAGGATTAAAAAAAAAAAAAAAAACAGATTAAGACCAAAATATAAATCAAATATTAACTCTAAGAAAAATAAAATGAAATTAGAATATCTACAAACAAAAATGATAGAGTATACTATAATTTCAACAGTAGAAAAAAACTTGTATAATCATCTATGCTAAAATCTTGAATACTGATTTAACAAAAAATGTATAGGGAGTATACAGGAGCCAGAGATATACATATTAAGATAGTGAATATCTCTACTTTATGCAAGCAGTTGATAAGGAAAATTTATGTCAATAGACAGATCTAATAAATCAATATATAGAATAAATACTTAAAAGAATTTTAAAATAGTTCCTTTTGGTGAGAAGAAATCTGAAGATGGAATATAAAACTTATTTTTTCTAATTCATAAGTCTTAGATGTTACATAGTACACAATATATTACTATAGTACATTGATAAAAGGAAAAAAAAAAAAGATGTAGTCCCTTATATTCAGCTTGAAATTTAGCTGTATTTACAAATATTTTGAATTATGGTATTTTATACTGTAAAGAAATGACTAGTTTATTTTTATATTTGTTTTTAAATAGTTTGATGAAACAGATGGTTTTAGGCTGCTATTTACAAGCATCCTACTCCAAATAACACATTTTGTTGTGGATAGACTTTATGCCAAATAAATGAAAACCTGAATTGGATATAAACATAATTATAATAATTCTTTTTTTTTGTATTGACTTTTGAAAAACATACCATGTGCTACCCAATAATTTTAATCAAGTATTAGACAATACATCATGGCAGTGATGAGCTTTGTTTGCTCTGGACTCAGACCATGGTTTCCGCTCTCTATGTGGCCTTGGTCAAGTTTCCATGGCCTCTTTGTGCTTCTCGTCTCCCATATTTAATAACACAAAACTAATAGACCAGAATCATAATGTTTGTGGGAATTAGATAATTCACAGTAATGAATAAGAACTGCACTTGGCAGTAGTAAAAGCTTTATAATTATTATCCAAGTTACCATTATCAGGACAAGGTGTTTTATGAGAGTAGTGAAGAACAAAGAGAAAATCTGAAAAATCATTAGACATTTTACCCTTTTAACTTTCTTTTTATAGCTTTCCATTCCATCTTTATTTTATTCTCTCATTGATTCATCAGTTCAGTTCAGTTCAGTTGCTCAGTTGTGTCCGACTCTTTGCGACCCCATGAATCACAGCACGCCAGGCCTCCCCGTCCATCACCAACTCCCGGAGTTCACTCAGACTCACGTGCATCGAGTCAGTGATGCCATCCAGCCATCTCATCCTCTGTCCTCCCCTTCTCCTCCTGCCCCCAATCCCTCCCAGCATCAGAGTCTTTTCCAATGAGTCAGCTCTTCGCATGAGGTGGCCAAAGTACTGGAGTTTCAGCTTTAGCATCATTCCTTCCAAAGAAATCCCAGGGCTGATCTCCTTCAGAATGGACTGGTTGGATCTCCTTGCAGTCCAAGGGACTCTCAAGAGTCTTCTCCAACACCACAGTTCAAAAGCATCAATTCTTTGGCGCTCAGCTTTCTTCACAGTCCAACTCTCACATCCATACATGACCACAGAAAAAACCACAGCCTTGACTAGACGGACCTTTGTTGGCAACGTAATGTCTCTGCTTTTGAATATGCTATCTAGATTGGTCATAACTTTTCTTCCAAGGAGTAAGCATCTTTTAATTTCATGGCTTCAGTCACCATCTGCAGTGATTTTGGAGCCCCCAAAAATAAAGTCTGACACTGTTTCCACTGTTTCCCCATCTATTTTCCATGAAGTGATGGGACCAGATGCCATGATCTTCGTTTTCTGAATGTTGAGTTTTAAGCCAATTTTTTCACTCTCCTCTTTCACCTTCATCAAGAGGCTTTTTAAGTATGTGTTAATCTTATTTTTATTAACAAAATCAAATAGCTTTAAAGAAAAACAAGAGTTTTCTTGCATTTTCAACTTTTTAATCAAGTGCATCACAATGTACTAATGATCCATGTACATACACTCACACTTATGAATAAGATTCACAGTAACTTAAACATAAAACTAAAATCACCCCAACTGTAGGTCATGCCAAAGGATTAATTTCTGGAAATATACCAACTGTTGTCTATACAGCTCTCTAACTTCCAGAGTACATTATGCAAAATGCTGGGCTGGATGAATCACAAACTGGAATCAAGATTCCCAGGAAAAATTAAAAAATGAGATATGCAGATGATAACATTCATGGCAGAAAGTGAAGAGGAATTAAAGAGCCTCTTGTTGAGGGTGAAAGAGGAGAGTGAACAGTTGGCTTAAAACTCAGCATTCAAAAAACTAAGATCATGGCATATGCTCCCATCACTTTTTAGTAAACAGATAGGAAAACAGTGGAAGCAGTCACATATTTTATTTTCTTGGGCTTCAAAATCACTGTAGATTGTGGCTGCAGTCATGAAATTAAAAGGTGCTTGCTCTTTGGAAGTAAAGCTATCACAAACCTAGACAGCATGTTAAAAAGCACAGACATCACTTTACCAACAAATGTCCATACAGCCAAGCTATGGTTTTTCCAATAGTCATGTAGGAATATGACAGTTGGACCAAAAAGAAGTCTGAAGCACTGAAGAATTGATGCTTTCAAACTGTGGTGCTGGAGAAGACTCTTGAGAACCCCTCAGACTGCAAGGAGATCAAATCAGTCAATCCTAAAGGAAATAAATCCTAAATATTTATTGGAAGGACTGATGCTAAAGCTGAAGCTCCAATACTTTGTCCATTTGATGTGAAGAGCTGACTCATTAGAAAAAACTCTGATGCTAGGAAAGACTGAAGGCAAAAGGCAGAGAATGAGATGGTTGGACAGCATCACTGACTCAGTGGACATGAATTTGGCCAAACTCTGGGAGACAGTGTAGGACAGGGAAGCCCAGTGTGCTACAGTCCAAGGGATTGTAAAGAGTTACACACAACTTAGCTATTAAACAACTTCTGATATCATCCTCATCATTTCTGTTTTACAGCAATATATAGAATCCTTATTGTAACATCTTCAAACAAAAACTAAAATAAATATCAATATATCTTTTAATGGTATGGATTCCCCAACTCTATAGAATGATAAGATGGAAACATCTTTTCAGAGCTTCTAATAGTATGGGTTCTTATGAAAAGTCACCTAAGTCTATGTTCTCATTGAGTTATTCCATTCTTTTAAGCCTCTTCTTTCTTATTCAGACAACAGAGATTATCATCATATATTCTACATCAACAAATTGGTAAAGCAATTAAATGAGATAGTGTTTAAAATTCTTAAATTACAGCTCAGAAAAGACAAATTAGTTATTAACTATAGATTAAACTATACCAAAACTACAGCAATGAAAACACTTGGTAGGTTTTTAACTATTCTCATGTAATATCCAAGCTTATATTTAACCAGGAAAAGAAGTTAAATGTCAGTACAAATGTTTACAAATACTAACCATAAATTAAAATGAATTTGTTATATTTATACTGAATTCAGCAGAATTACATCAGGATTTAGACAACTACACAGTAGAGAAAAATATCCTAGATAGTATCCAGATTCCTCATATTACATAATCTCTGTAGACAGCCAGGGCAAACAGAATAAAATTAGTATATCATCTTGCAAAACATATTTTACTTTAAGAGATATTAAGGAAATGCAGAGGAATGTATTGTTTTATGAAAGCATATACTGGGCTTGATTTAGGTCGAACCTGAATGGCTAGTGGTTTTCCCTACTTTCTTCAGTTTAAGTCTGAATTTGGCAATAAGGAGTGCATGATTTGAGCCACACTCAGCTCCCAGTCTTGATTTTGCTGACTGTATACAGCTTCTCCATCTTTGGCTGCAAAGAATACAACCAGTCTGATTTTGGTATTGACCATTTGTGATGTCCATGTGTAGAGTCTTCTCTTGTGTTGTTGGAAGAGTGTGTTTGATATGACCAGTGTGTTCTCTTGGCAAAACTCAATTAGACTTTGCTCTGCTTCATTCTGTACTCCAAGGCCAATTTGACTGTTACTCCAGGTGTTTCTTGACTTCCTACTTTTGCATTCCAGTCCCCCCTGATGAAAAGGACATATTTTTTGGGTGTTAGTTCTAAAAGGTCTTGTAGGTTTTCATAGAACTGTTCAACTTCAGCTTCTTAAGTATTACTGGTCGAGGAATAGACTTGGATTACTGTGATATTGAATGGTTTGCCTTGGAAACGAACAGAAATCATTTTGTCATTTTCGAGATTGCATCCAAGTACTGCATTTTTGGACTCTTTTGTTGACTATGATGGCTACTCCACTTCTTCTAATGGATTCTTGCCCACAGTAGTAGATATAATGGTCATCTGAGTTAAATTCACTCATTCCAGTCCCTTTTAGTTTGCTGATGCCTACAATGTTGACGTTCCTTCTTGCCATCTCCTGTTTGACCACTTCCAATTTGCCTTGATTCATGGACCTAATATTCCAGGTTCCTATGCAATATTGCTCTTTGGAGCATCGGCCCTTGCTTCCATCACCAGTCATATCCACAACTTGGTATTGTTTTTGCTTTGGCTCCATCTCTTCATTCGTTCTGGAGTTATTTCTCCACTGATATCCAATAGCATATTGGGCACCTACTGACCTGGGGAGTTCATCTTTCAGTGTCTTATCTTTGTGCCTTTTCATACTGTTCATGGGGTTCTCAAGGCAAGAATACTGAAGTGGTTTGCCATTCCCTTCTCCAGTGAACACATTTTGTCAGAACTCTCCACAATGACCCGTCCATCTTCGGTGGCCCTACACAGCATGGCTCATGGTTTTATTGAGTAAGACGAGGCTGTGATCCATGTGATTAGATTGGTTAGTTTTCTGTGATTGTGGTTTCAGTCTGTCTGCCCTCTGATGCCCTCTCTCAGTGCCTACCGTATTACTGGGATTTCTCTGACCTTGGACATGGGGTTTCTCCTCTTGGCTGCTCGCCGCTCCAGCACCATGCAGCCACTGTTCACCACAATCCCTTACAATTATACAGTAGAAGTTAGAAATAGATTTAAGGGACTGGATCTGATAGACAGAGTGCCTGATGAACTATGGACGGAGGTTGGTGACATTGTACAGGATACAGGGATCAATTCCATCCCTAAGAAAAAGAAACGCAAAAAGGGAAAAGGTTTTCTGAGGAGGCATTACAATAGTTGTGAAAAGAAGAGAAGTGAAAAGCAAAGAAGAAAAGGAAAGATATATCCATGGGAATACACAGTTCTAAAGAATAGTGACATGAGATAAGAAAGCCTTCCTCATTGATCAGAGCAAAGAAATAGAAGAAAACAAGAGAATGGCAGGTGGGCCTAAGATGGCAGAGGAATAGGATGGGGAGACCACTTTCTTCCCCACAAATTCATCAAAAGAACATTTAAACGCTGAGTAAATTCCACAAAACAACTTCTGAATGCTGGCAGAGGACATCAGGCATCCAGAAAAGAAGCCCATTGTCTTTGAAAGGAGGTAGAAAAAAATATAAAAGACAAAAAGAGAAACAAAAGAGGTAAGGAAGGAGCTCCGTCCCAGGAAGGGAGTCTTAAAAAGAGAGAAGTTTCCAAACACCAGGAAACACTCTCACTGCCAAGTCTGTGGTGAGCCTTGGAACCACAGAGGGCAACATAACTGGGAGGGAAAATAAATAAATAATTAAAACACACAGATTATGCGCCCAATGGTAACTCCCCCAGCAGAGAAGCAGCGCAGACGCCTGCATCTGCCACTACCAAGCGGGGGCTGGGCAGGGAGGCGAAGGCTGTATTGCTTAGAGTAAGGACCAGGCCTAAATGCCCTGAGGGCAATCTGAGGGAACTAACTTGGGCTAGCAAACCAGACTATGGGATAGCTACCACGTCAAAAGCCCTAACCTAAGACACCATCAGGCCTGCTCACAGAACAAAGGGCCAAGCAGAGCTAGCAGATGGCTGCAGACCATCCCCCTCTGGTGACAGACAGCCAGAGCCAGAAGGGGGCAAACACAGCCCCAGAGAGGCCTTATCTACCAAACTGCAAGCAGGCTTAGTTGCTAACTAAGACTTCTTGAGATTCTGGTCTGTCAATATCTACCTGAGAAAGTGCGCCAGTTGTACACCCAGAAAATCAAGTGGCAGGGATTGGGGAGGCATAAGTCACAGTGACCATGCTCGCCAAACACCTGATCACTTGAGCTGCTCCGATCTGGGAAGGGCACAAAACGCAGGCCCAACCGAGTCTGTGCCTTTGAGGACTACCCCAGTGCTTGAACCTGAGCAGCTTAGACCTGGTAAGAGCATACAACCCAGGGCCCACCTCAGACAGTTCCCCACAGAGCAACCTAGAGCCTAAGCAGTGTGGGCCGGGAAAGCACTCACCATAAGCGGGGGCAAACCCAGTGTGGCCAAACACTGCGAGCACACACCACTGTTATTTGTTTGCAAGGTCCGTCCCTCCCTACTGTATGACTGAACAAGAGAGCCTAAAAAAGTGTCCACCACTGCCCCCTTGTGTCAGGGCGGAAATTAGACACTGAAGGGACCAGCAAACAGAAGCTAAAACAGAGGGAAACTGCCTTGGAAGTGACAGGTGTAATAGATTAAAAACCTATAGTCAGTACCGACTACATAGGAAGGGCCCTATAGATCTTGAGAAATATAAACTGGATCAACGAACTATCCAAAGATGAATTGACCCCACACTGCCTACAACAACACCAGAGAAAGTCCTAGATATATTTTTACTGTTTTTACTATCATTCTTTATTTTTTTTTAATTTTTTTAAATTTTAAGTCCTCTATTACTCCTTTAATTTTCATTTTTGTAACCTACTATTACTTGCAAAAAAAGAGACCCTATTTTTTAAACCAAATTTCATATATATATATTTTTTTTTTTTTAATAATTTTTGTGACTTTTTTTTCTTTTCTTTAATACTGTATTTTTGAAATCCAAACTCTACTCTAAATTTTTAGTCCTTGCTTTTTGGTATTTGTTATCAATTTTGTACCATTAAGAACCCAATCTTCAGTATGCGTTTTCACTTGGGAACAAGATTACTGGCTTGACTGCTCTCTCCCCCTTTGGACTCTCCTTTTTCTCCATGAAGTCTCCTCTATTTCCTCCCTTCCCCTTCTTTTCTCTACCCAACTCTGTGAATCTCTTTGTGTGTTCCAGATGGTGGAAAACACTTTGAACTGATTACTGGCTGGATCTGTCTCTCTCCTTTTGATTCCCCCCTTTATTCTCCTGGCCACCTCTGTCTCCTTCCTCCCTCTTCTCTTCTCTGTATAACTCCGTGGACATCTCTGAGTAGTCCAGACTATGGAGTGCACAAAAGGAAGTGATTACTGGCTAGCTTGCTCTCTCCTCTTTAGATTCCACCTCATCTTATTTGGGTTACCTCTATCTCCCTCCTCCCTCTTCTATTCTCCATGTAACTCTGTGAACCTCTCTGGGTGTCCCTCACTGTGGAGAAACTTTTCATCTTTAACCTAGATGTTTTATCAATGGTGCTGTATAGATGGAGAAGTCTTGAGGCTACTGTAAAAATAAGACTGAAAACCAGAAGCAGGAGGCTTAAGTCCAAATCCTAAGAACACCAGAGAACTCCTGACTCCAGGGAACATTAATCAACAGGAGCTCATCAGATACCTCCATACCTACACTGAAACCAAGCACCACCCAAGGGCCAACAAGTTCCAGAGTAAGACATACCATGCAAATTCTCCAGCAACACAGGAACACAGCCCTGACCTTCAATATACAGGCTGCCCAAAGTCACTCCAAACCCACTGATATATCATAACTCATTACTGGACACTTCATTGTATTCCAGAGTGAAGAAATCCACCTCCACCCACCAGAACACCAACACAAGCTTCCCTAACCTGGAAACCTTGACAAGCCACCTGTACAACCCCACCCACAGCGAGGAAACTCCACAATAAAGAGAACTCAACAAACTGCCAGAATACAGAAAGGCCACCCAAAACACAGCAATATAAACAAGATGAAGAGACAGAGGAATACCCAGCAGGTAAAGAACAGGATAAATGCCCACCAAACCAAACAAAAGAGGAAGAGATAGGGAATCTACCTGATAAAGAATTCCAAATAATGATAGTGAAAATGATCCAAAATCTTGAAAACAAAATGGAATCACAGATAAATAGCCTAGAGACAAGGATTGAGAAGATGCAAGAAAGGTTTAACAAGGACTTAGAAGAAATAAAAAAAGAGTCAATATATAATGAATAATGCAATAAATGAGATCAAAATGCTTTGGAGGGAACAAATAGTAGAATAAGGGAGTCAGAAGATAGGATTAGTGAGGTAGAAGATAGAATGGCAGAACTAAATGAATCATAGACAAAAAAAGAAAAACAAATTAAAAGAATGAGGACAATCTCAGAGACCTCCAGGACAATGTTAAATCCCCAACATTCAAATCAGAGGAGTCCCAGAAGTAAACTTCCCTAAAATGGGGAAGGAAATAATCATCCAAGTCCAAGAAACCCAGAGAGTCTCAAACAGGATAAACCCAAGACAAAACACCCCAACACACATATTAATCAAATTAATAAAGATCAAACACAAAGAACAAATATTAAAAGCAGCAAGGGAAAAACAACAAATAACACACAAGGGGATTCCCATAAGGATAACAGCTATTCTTTCAATAGAAACCTTTCAGGCCAGGAGGGAATGGCAGGACATACTTAAAGTGATGAAGGGAAATAACCTACAGCCCAGATTACTGTACCCAGTAAGGATCTCATTCAAATATGAAGGAGAAATCAAAAGCTTTACAGACAAGCAAAAGCTGAGAGCATTCAGCACCACCAAACCAGCTATCCAACAAATGCTAAAGGATATTTTCTAGACAGGAAACACAAAAAGGGTGTATAAACTCAAACTCAAAACAATAAAGTAAATGGCAACGGGATCATACTTATCAATAATCACCTTAAACGTAAATGGGTTGATTGCCCCAACCAAAAGACAAAGACTGGCTGAATGGATACAAAAACAGGACCCCTATATATGTTGTCTACAAGAGACCCACCTCAAAACAAGGGACACATACAGACTGAAAGTGAAGGGCTGGAAAAAGATATTCCACACAAATAGAGACCAAAAGAAAGCAGGAGTAATAATACTCATATCAGATAAAATAGATTTTAAAACAAAGGCTGTGGAAAGAGACAAAGAAGGTCACTACATAATGATCAAAGGATCAATCCAAGAAGAAGATATAACAATTATAAATGTATATGCACACAACACAGGAGCACCATGATATATAAGACAAATGATATCAAGTATGAAAGGGGAAATTAACAAAAACACAATAATAGTGGGAGATTTTAATACCCTAATCACACCTATGGATAGATCAACTAAACAGAAAATTAACAAGGAAACACAAACTTTAAATGATACAATAGACTGCTGCTGCTGCTAAGTCACTTCAGTCATGTCCGACTCTGTGTGACCCCAGAGATAGCAGCCCACCAGGCTCCCCCATCCCTGGGATTCTCCAGGCAAGAACACTGGAGTGGGTTGCCATTTCCTTCTCCAGTGCAGGAAAGTGGAAAATGAAAGTGAAGTCGCTCAGTCCTGTCTGACTGTTCCTGATCCCATGGACTGCAGCCTGCCAAGCGCCCCCGTCCATGGGATTTTCCAGGCAAGAGTACTGGAGTGGGGTGCCATTGCCTTCTCTGACAATAGAATAGTTAGACCTAATTGATATCTATAGGACATTTCACCCCAAAACAATGAATTTCATTTTTTTCCTCAAACACACATGGAACCTTCTCCAGGATAAATCATATACTGGGCCATAAATCTAGCCTTGGTAAATTAAAAATAATAATAATAAATAAAATCATTCCTAGCATCTTTTCTGACCACAATGCAGTAAGATTAGATCTCAATTACAGGAGAAAAACTATTAAAAATTCCAACATATGGAGGCTGAATAACACGCTGCTGAATAACCAACAAATCACAGAAGAAATCAAAAAAAATAAAAAAATAAAAATATGCATAGAAACTAATGAAAATGAAAATGAAAACACAATAACCCAAAACCTGTGGGACACTGTAAAAGCAGTGCTAAGGGGAAGGTTCACAGCAATAGAGGCATACCTCAAGAAACAAGAAAAAAGTCAAATAAATAACCTAACTGTATACCTAAAGGAACTAGAAAAGGAAGAAAGGAAGAACACCAGGGTTAGTAAAAGAAAAGAAATCTTAAAAATTAGGGCAGAAATAAATGCAAAGGAAACAGACTACAGCAAAAATCAACAAAGCCAAAAGCTGGTTCTTTGAGAGGATCATCAAGAAAAAAAAGGAGAAAAATCAAATCAATAAAATTAGAAATGAAAGTGGAGAGATCACGACAGACAGAAATACAAAGGATCATAAGATACTACTAATAGCAATTATATGCTAATAAAATAGACAACTTGGAAGAAATGGAATTTTCTTAGAAAAGTACCACTTTCCAAAACTGAACCAGGAAGAAATAAAAGATCTTAACAGAGCCATCACAAGCACAGAAATGGAAACTGTAATCAGAAATATTCCAGCAAACAAAAGCCCAGGTCCAGATGGCTTCACAACTGAATTCTACCAAAAGTTTAGAGAAGAACTAACATCTATCCTACTCAAAATCTTCCAGAAAATTGTAGAGGAAGGTGAATTTCCAAACTCATTCTATGAGGCCACCATCACCCTAATACCAAAACCTGATAAAGATGCCACAAAAAAAGAAAACTACAGGCCAATATCACTGATGAATATAGATGGAAACATCCTTAACAAAACTCTAGCATCAGAATCCAACAACACATTAAAATGATCATACACCATGACAAAGTGGGCTTTATCTCAGGGATGCAAGGATTCTTCAATATACGCAAATCAATCAATACAATACACGACATTCAATTCAGTTCAGTTCAGTCACTCAATTGTGTCTGACACTTTGCAACCCCATGAATCGCAGCACACCAGGCCTCCCTGTCCATCACTATCTCCCAGAATTCACTCAAACTCATGTCCATCAAGTCGGTGAAGCCATCCAGCCATCTCATCCTCTGTTGTCCCCTCTTCCTCCTGCACCCAATCCCTCCCAGCATCAGAGTCTTTTCCAATGAGTCAACTCTTCACATGAGGTGGCCAAAGTACTGGAGTTTCAGCTTTAGCATCATTCTTTCCAAAGAACACCCAGGGCTGATCTCCTTTAGAATGGACTGGTTGGATCTCCTTGCAGTCCAAGGGACTCTCAAGAGTCTTCTCCAACACCACAGTTCAAAAGCATCAATTCTTCAGCACTCGGCTTTCTTCACAGTCCAACTCTCACATCCATACATGACCAATAGAAAAACAATAGCCTTGACTAGACGGACATTTGTTGGCAAAGTAATGTCTCTGCTTTTCAATATGCTATCTAGGTTGGTCATAACTTTTCTTCCAAGGAGCAAGTGTCTTTTAATTTCAAGGCTGCAGATACCATTTGCAGTGATTTTGGAGCCCTCAAAAATAAAGTCCGACACTGTTTCCACTATTTCCCCATCTATTTCCCATGAAGTGATGGGACCAGATGCCGTGATCTTCGTTTTCTGAATTTTGAGTTTTAAGCCAACCTTTTCACTCTCCTCTTTCACTTTCATCAAGAGGCGTTTTATTTTAATTTTTTTTAATTTTAACTTTATTTTATTTTTAAACTTTACATAATTGTATTAGTTTTGCCAAATATCAAAATGAATCCATCACAGGTAGTTTAGTTCCTCTTCACTTTCTGCCATAAGGGTTGTGTCATCTGCATATCTGAGGTTATTGACATTTCTCCCGGCAATCTGGATTCCACCTTGTGCTTCCTCCAGCCCAGCGTTTCTCATGATGTATTCTGCATATAAGTTAAATAAGCATGGTGACAATATACAGCCTTGACATACTCCTTCTACTATTTGGAACCAGTCTGTTGTTCCAAGTCTAGTTCTAACTGTTGCTTCCTGACCTGCATATAGGTTTCCAAGAGGCAAGTCAGGTGGTCTGATATTCCCATCTCCTGAAGAATTTTCCACAGTTTATTGTGATACACACAGTCAAAGGCTTTGGCATAGTCAATAAGGCAGAAATAGATGTTTCTCTGGCACTCTCTTGCTTCTTCCATCATCCATCAGATGTTGGCAATTTGATCTCTGGTTCCTCCTCCTTTTCTAAAACCAGCTTGAACATCTGGAAGTTCACAGTTCACATATTGCTGAAGCCTGGCTTGGAGAATTTTGAGTATTACTTCACTAGCATGTGAGATGAGTGCAATTGTGTGGTAGTTTGACCATTCTTTGACATTGTCTTTCTTTGGGATTGGAATGAAAATTGACCTTTTCCAGTCCTGTGGCCACTGCTGAGATTTCCAAATTTGTTGGCATATTGAGTGCAGCACTTTCACAGCATCATCTTTCAGGATTTGAAATAGCTCAACTGGAATTCCATCACCTCCACTAGCTTTGTTCATAGTGATGCTCTCTAAGGCCCACTTGACTTCACATTCCAGGATATCTGGCTCTAGGTGAGTGTTCATACCATCGTGATTATCTTGTTCATGAAGATCTTTTTTGTAAAGTTTTTTTTTTTTTTTTTGGTACAATTCTTCTGTGTATTATTGCCACCTCTTCTTAATATCTTCTGCTTCTTTTAGTTCCATACCATTTCTGTCCTTTATCGAGCCCATCTTTGCATGAAATGTTCCTTTGGTATCTGTAATTTTCTTGAAGAGATTTCTAGTCTTCCACATTGTGTTGTTTGCCTCTATTTCTTTGCATTGATCATTGAGGAAGGCTTTCTTATCTCTTCTTGTTATTCTTTGGAACTCTGCATTCAGATGTTTATATCTTTCCTTTTCTCCTTTGCTTTTCGCTTCTCTTCTTTTCACAGCTATTTGTAAGGCCTCCCCCGACAGCTTTTTTGCTTTTTGCATTTCTTTTCCATGGGGATGGTCTTGATCCCTGTCTCCTGTACAATGCCATGCACCTCAGTCCATAGTTCATCAGGCACTCTATCTGTCAGATCTAGTCCCCTAAATCTATTTCTCAATTCCACTGTATAATCATAAGGGATTTTATTTAGGTCATACCTGAATGGTCTACTGGTTTTCCCTACTTTCTTCAATTTAAGTCTGAATATGGCAATAAGGTGCTCATGATCTGAGCCACAGTCATCTCCCGGTCTTGTTAACAAATTGAAAAATAAAAGCCATATGATTATCTCAATAAATGCAGAGAAAGCCTTTGACAAAATTCAACACCAATTTATGATAAAAATTCTCCAGAAAGCAGGAGTAGAAGTAACATACCTCAACATAATAAAAGATATATATGACAAACCCACAGTAAACATTATCCTCAATGGTGAAAAATTGAAAGTATTTCCCCTAAAGTCAGGAACAAGACAAGCGTGCCCACTCTCACCACTACTATTCAATATAGTTTTGGCCACAGCAATCAGAGCAGAAAAGGAAATAAAAGGAGTCCAAATTAGAAAAGAAGAAGTAAAACTGTCACTGTTTGCAGATGACATGATCCTCTACATAGAAAACCCTAAAGACTCCACCAGAAAATTACTAAAGCTAATCAATGAATATAGTAAAGTTGCAGGATATAAAATCAACACACAGAAGTCCCTTGCATTCCTATGCACCAATAATGAGAAAATAGAAATTAAGAAAACAATTCCATTCACCATTGCAACAAAAAGAATAAAATACTTAGGAATGTATCTACCTAAAGAAACTAAAGACCTATATATAGAAAACTATAAAACACTGATGAAAGAAATCAAAGAGGACACTAATAGATGGAGAAATATACCATGTTCATGGATCAGAAGAATCAGTATAGTAAAAATGAGTATACTATCCAAAGCAATCTATAGATTCAATGCAATCCCTATCAAACTACCAACAGTATTTTTCACAGAACTAGAACAAATAATTTCATAATTTGTATGGAAATACAAAAAACCTCGAATAGCCAAAGCAATCTTGAGAAAGAAGAATGGAGCTGGAGGAATCAACCTGCCTGTCTTCAGGCTCTACTACAAAGCCAGTCATCAAGACAGTATGGTACTTGCACAAAGACAGAAATATAGATCAATGGAACAAAATAGAAATCCCAGAGATAAATCCATGTACCTATGGACACCTTATCTTTCACAAAGGAGGCAAGAATATACAATGGAGAAAAGACAATCTCTTTAACAAGTGGTGCTGGGAAACTGGTCAACCACTTGTAAAATAATGAAACTAGAACACTTTCTAACACCATACACAAAATTAAACTCAAAATGGATTAAAGATCTAAAAGTAAGACCAGAAATTATAAATCTCCTAGAGGAGAATATAGGCAAAACACTCTCCGACATAAATCACAGCAGGATCCTCTATGATCCACCTCCAAGAATATTGGAAATAAAAGCAAAAATAAACAAATGGGACCTAATTAAAATTAAAGGCTTTTGCACAACAAAGGAAACTCTAATCAAGGTGAAAAGACAGCCTTCAGAATGGGAGGAAATAATAGCAAATGAAGCAACTGACAAAGAATTAATCTCAAAAATATACAGCAACTCCTGCAGCTCAATTCCAGAAAAATAAACAGCCAAATCAAAAAATGGGCCAAAGAACTAAACAGACATTTCTCCAAAGAAGACATGCAGATGGCTAACAAACACATGAAAAGATGCTCAACATCACTCAATATCAGAGAAATGCAAATCAAAACCACAATGAGGTACCATTTCATGCCAGTCAGAAGGGCTGCTGTCCAAAAGCCTACAAGCAATAAATGCAGGACAGGGTGTGGAGAAAAAGGAACCCTCTTACTCTGTTGATGGGAATGCAAACTAGTACAGCCACTATGGAGAACAGTGTGGAGATTCCTTAAAAAACTGGAAATAGAACTGCCATAAGACCCAGCAATCCCACTGCTGAGGATACAAACTGAGGAAACCAGAATTGAAAGAGACACGTGTACCCCAGTGTTCATTGCAGCACTGTTTATAATAGCCAGGACATGGAAGCAACCTAGATGTCCATCAGCAGATGAATGGATAAGCAAGCTGTGGTACATATACACAATGAAGTATTACTTAGCCATTATAAAGAATACATTTGAATAATTTCTAATGAGGTGGATGAAACTGGAGCCTATTATGCAGAGTGAAGTAAGCCAGAAGAAAAACACCAATATAGGATCAGTTCAGTTCAGTTCAGTCACTCAGTCATGTCCGACTCTTTGCACCCCCATAAATTGCAGCACGCCAGGCCTCCCTGTCCATCACCCAATACAGTATACTAACACATATATATGGAATTTAGAAAGATGGTAACAATAACCCTGTATGTGAGACAGCAAAAGAGACACAGATGTATAGAACAGTCTTTTGGACTCTGTGGGAGAGGGAGAGGGTGGGATGATTTGGGAGAATGGCATTGAAATATGTATAATATCATATATGAAATGAATCACCAGTCCAGGTTCGATGCAGGATACAGGATGCTCGGGGCTAGTGCACTGGGATGAACAAGAAGGATGGTATGAGGAGGGAGGTGGGAGTGGGTTTCAGGATGGGAACACGTATACACCCATGGCAGCTTCATGTTGATGTATGGCAAAACCAATACAATATTGTAAAGTAATTAGCCTCCAATTAAAATAAATAAATTTATATTAAAAAAAAACAAACAATAGAATGGGAAAGACTAGAGATCTCTTCAAGAAAATTAGAGATACCATGGGAACATTTCATGAAGAGATGTGCTCAATAAAGGACAGAAATGGTATGGAGCTAAGAGAAGCAGAAGATATTAAGAAGAGGTGGCAAGAATTCACAGAAGAACTGCACACAAAAGATCTTCACGACCCAGATAATCACAATGGTGTGATCACTCCCCTAGAGCCAGATACCTGAAATGTGAAGTCAAGTGGGTCTTAGGAATCATCACTATGAACAAAGCTAACAGAGGTGATGGAATTGTAGTGGAACTATTTCAAATCCTAAAAGATGATACTGTGAAAGTGTTGCAGTCAATATGCTATCATATTTGGTAAACTCAGCAATGGCCACAGGACTGGAAAAGGTGAGTTTTCATTCCAATCCCAAAGAAAGGCAATGCCAAGAATGATAAAACTACTGCACAATTGTAATCATTTCATACACTAGTAAAGTAATGCTCAAAATTATCCAAGCAAGGCTTCAACAGTACTTGAATCATGAACTTCCACATGTTCAAGCTGGTTTTAGAAAAGGCAGAGGGACCAGAGATCAAATTGCCAACATCGACTGGATTTTAAAAAAAGAAAAGTTCAAGAAAAAACATCTATTTCTGCTTTATTGACTATGCCAAAGTCTTTGACTGTGTGGATCACAAAAAAACTGTGGAAAATTTTAAAAGAGATGGGAATACCAGACCACCTGACCTGATTCATGATAAATCTGTATGCAGGTCAGAAAGCAACAGTTAGAATTGGACATGGAACACAGACTGGTTCCAAATAGGAAAAGGAGTCCGTCAAGGCTGTATATAGTCACCCTGCTTATTTAACTTATATATAGAGTACATCATGAGAAACGCTGGTCTGGATGAAGTACAAGCTGGAATCAAGACTTCCAGCAGAAATATCAATAACCTCAGAAATGTGGATTACACCACCCTTATGGCAGAAAGTGAAGAAGAACTAAAGAGCCTCTTGATGAATGTGAAAGAGGAGAGTGAAAAATTTGGCTTAAAGCTCAACATTCAGAAAACTAATATGGCATCTGGTCCCATAACTTCATTGAAAATAGATGGGGAAAAAGTAGAAACAGTGGCAGACTTTATTTTGGGGGGCTCTAAAATCACTGCAGATTGTGACTGCAGTCATGATATTAAAAGACATTTGCTCCTTGGATGGAAAGTTATGGCCAACCTAGATAACATATTAAAGAGCAGAGACATTACTTTGTCAACAAAGGTCTGTCTAGTCAAGGCTATGGTTTTTCCTATAGTCATGTATGGATGTGAGAGTTGGACTATAAAGAAAGCTGAGCACCAAAAAATTGATGCTTATGAACTCTCATGTTGGAGAATACTTTTAAGAGTCCCTTGGACAGCAAGGAGATCCAACCAGTCCATCCTAAAGGAAATCAGACCTGGGTATTCATTGGAAGGACTGATGTTGAAGCTGAAACTCCAATACTTTGGCCACCTGATGTGAAGAGCTGACTCATTTGAAAAGACCCTGACGCTGGCAAAGATTGAAGGTGGGAGGAGAAGGGATGACAAAGGATGAGATGGTTGGATGTCATCAGTGACTCAGTGGACATTTTGTGTAAACTCCAGGAATTGGTGATGGACAGGGAGGCCTGGCATGCTCCAGTTCATGGGGTCGCAAAGAGTCAGACACCCCTCAGTGACTGAACTGAACTGAACTGAACTGATTTCTGGGCTTCCTCAATGCCTCTGCTGGTTAAGAATCCACCTGTAATGTGGAAGACCTGGGTTCAATCCCTGGGTTCAGAGGATCCCCTGGAGAAGGGAAAGATTACCCAATCCAGTATTCTTGCCTGGAGAATTCCCTCAACTATGTAGTCCATGGGGTTGCAAAGAGTGGACACACCTGAGTGACTTTCACTTCACATATCATACATTATATTAAATGTAGAGTTGAAGAAAATTTCCAAATATGAATGATTGGTAAGACTTTCTATCTTCACCTGAGTCTTACTACAGTCAGTCTGTGATGACTGATACTTGGTAGTTTTTTTAAAGAATGGATATGAGTGGTTGGTAAAATTGGTTACACATTAGAAATAGAATGACATCATTTAATTTCCAGCTTTGCCAATTTTCTCCACAGGAGGATTTCTATTTTATTTTTTCTACTGTGTTCTATGCAGAAGTGAGAAAAATTGTGTCCTTTTCTTAAGTAAGCACATGCTGAGAATGGGACAAAATTTGAACCTAGTTCTTTTGGGTTGCTACTGCAAATGCAACTGATAATAGAAAAGAAACTGATTTCAAAAATTGAGTATAAAAATTAAATCATCAAAGTTGATCTATGGATCCTACCAAGAAGCCATAGAAGTGGCTTTGAGGGAAGATGCCAGATTATATGAGCCATCATCTATGTTTAGAAGGGATTCCCCATTCTTTAGTGGTAAAAATCCACCTGTCATCGCAGGAGATGCCAATGCCAGAGATGTAGGTTGGATCCCTGGGTTGGAAAGATCCCCTGGATGAGGAAATGGCAACCCATTCCAGTATTCTTGCCTGGAAAATCCCATGAACAGGGGAGGCTGACAAGCTACAGTCCAAGAGGGCTCAAAGAGTTGAACAAAACTGAGCAACTGAATGCAGGCACACACACACACACATCCAGGCTTAGAGGATGTTTCAAATAAGTTTATGGGAGCCAGTTTCTAGAAACAACTTCAAGTAAATCATATAAAGAAAAGTCATCATCATAATAATCTTATATAATTTATTATACACATATTCTGATGCATATTACCATCCTGCCTTGTTTGGGCAAATTTATAAATATGATGCTAATAATATAACATAAAGCATTCTAAAAATTAATACTTATACTTAATTTTAGGCAGTGGTAACTGCCTAAATGATCCCATAAATAATGCACTAAGGGATTATTAAGGAACTAAAGATTAATTCTGACTAATTTCACATAAACAGTATTCAGAAAAGAAAATTATTATGAGGCTTGAAGTAGTCATGAATTTCAACATGGAATTGTGATGGGGAAAGATATCTTGAGCAAGAATAATGCTTTAATCAGAAAAAAAATACAGGTCATCTGTCAGGAAGAGTGAATAGCCTGCCAAATGAAAAATATTGCTGGCTATGTGATTCCACAAGAATGAAGTCACTGACCCTGTAGTCACTGACTTTCAACACCACCTGAAAGGAGTCTAGGGTGGAGATCAGGAATGAGGCTATCCATGTTCTGGAAAAAAACTGGCCGAATTGGCCTCCAGATAGATATTTTTAGGAGAAGATATGATGAACCCAATTTCTTACAATATCTCATACCTAGAAAGCACTAAAATCACTAATAGAGACGTCTGTTCTTCATGACTAGCAGCAACCTTCTACTGAGATGTGGACTTGATTAGCTATACCCCTTTCACCGAAATCACATATATACTGATGCCCCATCTCTACGGAACGGTTACTCAGAGCTATGTGAAAGGCTGTTTCCTGGGCTATAGCCCTCAGTAAGCTCCAAATAAAAACAGCTCTCACACTGTGCTTTTTTTTTTTCAGTTGACTAGTTCTATGTTAACTTGTATAACATCTAAATTATGTTGATAGGTAGTCTATGGAAACAAAACTAACATATTTTATCTCTAGCAGAATACAAAGGATCTCAAATGAGTACTGCCATTTTTTTTTTTTTTGGTAATAAAGCTAATAATTTCACATTTTAATTGTGGCACAAAAAAAATGTATCTTGGTGAAAAAGGGTAGTTTTAGTACATTTGTTCAGTCATCATGGGGATTGGATCAATCAATTCTAGGAATTTGTCAGTTGACATTATTCCTGACATGAATTTCTTTTTGTGGACAGAAAATACAAAGAAAATTTGGGAAAGATTATTACTAAAACACCTGGCTACCAGGAGCCTGAGATTTTTTTGATTCTGCATTTATTTTAATTTTCATACAATAATTCTTCAAGAAATCATCTTTAATATCATAGCATATCACTTGGCAAAACTATTTCTCAGTTCCATGCGTTTTTCTCTTCCATTTTCTTTTGATCTTCTCAAAATGTGTGTTATGTAAAAATGTACTAGAATCAAAACTTCAAAAATTGTTCACTTTTCTTCTATATGATGTAATGTTCATCTTTGAACATCTACTGATACATAGTGACAAACATATATATTACTAAGGAACAATTTTCTTGTATAACATCTATCTTGCATCTATCTATTCCTTTATGAATATTAAACAGGTCTTCTAGTATTCTTTATATTTTTCTTTGTTTTAAACTTCCTCAAGAAAGACCCATTTAACTTAAAAATCATGAAACTTTGACCACATTCCATCACAAATGGCCAGATAACACAAATTCTGTTAAAAGCTATGTAAGTTTTTATAACATTGTAAAATCCTTTTTTTTTTTTTTTTTGCTATCTCCATTTTAAGAAAATAACCAACATACAGCATTTCTTGTAAATTTGAATATTCTTATGAAATTATCTCCCTTCCCTCCATGTTTGCCCAAAGCAAAATGTCTTCTTCATCATTAGACTACAACATCATAATATGATTTAATATGGTTTTAATTAGTAATTCCAAGACCCAGAACTTTGCAAATTAGCTCTTTGTTAGGTCCATCCTGTTGTTTTTCTTTCATACTTATCGTCACTGTTCCATTATATTTGGGAAGTATATGAATAATTTTTGTTAATTTTTAAGAAATGCTTAGTAATGGATATAGAAGGAAATGACACAAATCTATTCCAATTTTCAACCAATCCTACTCTTTTAAGAATAAAAATATCTGTGTGCAATAGCACAATATTTAATATTTCTTTAGAGGTACAAATTCATTCACTGAAAGTTGCCATTTTTCTAATTAGAAAACCATGAAATTGTTTTTTACCCAATTTTCTGTATCACATAAGCAAAATGGACCACAGATAAAATATATTATTCAATACTTCTTTTGCTGCCTTAGTTTTGCATTTTTCCTCAGATGTGGCAGAGAAAAAAATCAAGGAAGGTAATAAGAAAGAATTTCCTTGAAAACTGCAAGCATTAGTAATTTTCCCACCATCTAGATGGTAACAAGCAATCCTGCAAAGGGAGCTACACTGTTTTACTTAATGGAAATAGAATCTTCTATCATTTCTCAAGGGAGAAGCTTATAAAATATTGATGTTCTGGAGGGGAGTGTAAAATAACACAAATACTCTTCCATGGCTTTGCTGATTGCTCTGCTTCCTTTCTCTGAAAGTGTTCTCATCCGATCTTTCTCCTCCAGGGAGACTTGATATTCTCCTTTGCAGTCTCTGACTCATTCCAGTTTTCATTCAAAATTCCTATAGAAGCCTGCCTTTCTGCAAGGCAGAAAAACCATGTTTTTGCTTTCCAGCACCTCTCCTACCCAGGGGCCTCAACTTAAGGAGAAGGTGATCAAACACATTGCTTGACTGGCTTAGTCGCTAAGTTGTGTCCAATTCTTTCATCGAATGGACAATAGCCTGCCAGGCTCCTCTGTCCACGGGATTCTCTAGGCAAGAATACTAGAGTGGGTTGCCATTTCCTTCTCCATCAAGTACGTTACCACACTCTTTAAATCACTATTAAAAAAAATAAAAATTGGAGCAGAAAAAGAGGAAATACCAGTGGGTTATACATAGTATGAACCCACTTGTGTATTCCTGTTTTCACAGGTTGTAAGACAAGGACTCATTTCCTGAATCATTCATTTGGTATCTTTAATTCCACAACAGAGATGTCTAATATAGATGTATATGCATGCTCAGCTGTGTCAAACTCTTTGGGACCCCATGGACTTTAGCCTGCCAGAGTCTTCTGTCCATGTGATTTCCTAGGCAAGAATACTAGAGCAGGTTGCCATTTTCTACTCCAAGGGACCTTTCTGACCCAGGGAATGAACTTGTGTCTCTTGCAACTCCTGCATTAAGCAGGTGGATTCTTTATCACTATCACCCACCACCTGGGAAACTCTAATATAAATGATGAACTAATAATTATCATCAGCTAGGTCTAAGCTGAATGACATTCAGTGTGCTGTTATGTTTGCCCTTTTCCTTCATTGGTTTTAAAATGTCTTTTGAATTTCATAACTACAAGGTGAAAACAAAAGGACATGCAGTTTTTATGCTTTTATACCAGTGTGTTGTGCTGCAGAAAGACTGAGCTTCTCGAGACTGCATTTTGCATCAACTTTAACATAATGGGGTATTGTTGCCATAATTGTGATATTTATCCAAACAAAGAAAAGGAAATGGTATCATTAGGTAACCCTGATGAGTGTCATTATATAACAAATGTTTTACTCTAATTTTAAATGAAAGCTAATATGTGAAACGCTGTGCCCATACAAGTATCTATTGATTCAATGAAGTCATTTAGTAATACAGCTCATTCCAAAGGAAACCTTAATTTACTAATATTTTACATGATTTTTTCTTATAAAAAACTCAATATTTGTGCCATTTGTTTCTCACATGATTTTATTGAAGTCAATTACTTCAAGTATTCAGAATCCCTATGTGGAGGGGAAAAATTAACTAGGGAGACAGAAAGCTGCAAGACTTTTTTAAAAAGTCTGCTTGTTTTAGTAAACAAAGGCTACACAAATGTATGCAATATGTCAGCTGTAAAATCAAAAGATCACTGTTTTGAAAGCTTATGGTTTTGCTGAAAGCTAAATTAACATTACTTTTGTACTATGGGGAAAAAAAGCAGAATTCAATCCCTTGTATGTTACAGAACACTCAGTTTATTAGGCACTTCTTTGGCAGCTGTATCATTAAACACACTATAGAAATTGACTCACACAGTTTTTATAGCACGAGGTGTGCAACACTGACATTAATAGATGGGTAAACAAACTGATGGGCCTTCCCAATGGCTCAGCAGGTAAAGAAGTCTGCGTGCAATGCAGGAGACATGAGTTTGATTCCTGGGTTGGAAAGATCCCCTGGAGGAGGAAACAGAAACCTACTCCAGTACTCTTGCCTGAAAAAATTCATGAACAGAGGAGCCTAGCGGCTACAGTCCAGAGGGTCACAAAGAGTTGAACACCACTGAGTGACAGAGCAACTGAGCACACAAACTGACATTCACAGAGCTTGAATAGATAAACCGTGATCATACAACTCTGGGGTCTTTGATTCTAGATTCTAACCACAGCTGCCATCTCCCAAAACTGGTTTCTAACCAAAAGTGCATCACATTAAGACCACGAGGCTGAGGACTTATTGCCAACCTGTCTTGACAAGTGTCACCCTTTATCTATTCTATGACCTTGTGCAGTTGATTACCACTGATACAGACACTGCTTTGCCAACAAAGGTCCATAGAGTCAAGACAATGGTTTTTCCAGTAGTCATGTATGGATGTGAGAGTTGGACTATAAAGGAAGCTGAGCACCGAAGAACTGATGCTTTTGAACTGTACTGTTGGAGAAGACTCTTGAGAGTCCCTTGGACTGCAAGGAGATCCAACCAGTCCATCCTACAGGAGATCAGTTCTGAGTGTTCATTGGAAGGACTGATGTTGAAGCTGAAACTCCAATGCTTTGGCCACCTGATGTGAAGAGCTCACTCATTTGAGAAGACCCTGATGCTGGGAAAGATTGAGGGCAGGAGGAGAAGGGGACGATAGAGGATGAGATGGTTGGATGGCATCACGGACTCAATGGACATGAGTCTGAGTAAACTCCGGGAGTTCGTGGTGGACAGGGAGGCCTGCGGTCACGAAGAGTCAGACACGACTGAGCAACTGAATGGAACTGAACTGATACACTGTGGGATTCTCAGGTGTAAACATATCAGTCTATCACCCTATGTAATTCAAATCATACACCTATGAAGAAAGCAAGACACTATTTAATTCTTAATATAACTGAAATGAAAAAAAAATTGTTGCATTTTGTTTTTATCATTCAGGGTGTTATAAACCAAAGCCAAAGAGACAGGGAGCCAGAAGTGAATATAAAACTGACAAATAGAATCAACACCCAAAATATAAATGGAGACCCTCCAGGGAATAAACTCTACTAAGGCAGTGACATTAAGTAATTTTTTATCTCTTTGTTTCTAACTATTTAATATAATTTTTTATATTTTCTATTTTATAACAATTCAGTGCTTTCATTGAAAAGAAGTATAGTAAGTCTCTATATTTATAAATAATATATGGAGAAACACTAAATGCTTTAATACTGTGTTTTTAAATGTGATAAATATATGTATCTATTTCTCTTGATATGTTCATAGTAATGAATGGAACTTGTTTTTAGGATTTCTTTATATGTTTAGTATTTACTCATTTCTCTTTGTGGAGAAGGCAATGGCACCCCACTCCAGTACTCTTGCCTGGAAAATCCCATGGATGGAGGAGCCTGGAAGGCTGCAGTCCATGAGGTTGCTGAGGGTAGGACACGACTGAGCGACTTCACTTTCACTTTCATGCATTGGAGAAGGAAATGGCAACCCACTCCAGTGTTCTTGCCTGGAGAATCCCAGGGATGGGGGAGCCTGGTGGGCTGCAATCCATGGGGTTGCACAGAGTTGGACACAACTGAAGTGACTTAGCAGCAGCAACAGCATTTCTCTTTGAGAATGAAATTTACTTTCTAATAATTCTTATTGAATAATGTTTGGTACAATTTAGTGAGGAAAGGATACCTACATGATAGTATCCCACACAGCAAGGATTGTGCTAGAAACTTTCAATAATTTAATCTTATTGTCTACCTTATGAAGTAAGGAAATTTCTCCCATAATAAAAATAGATGCTTCTACAGGCTAAATAAATTGGTCTCAAACTAATAGACATTAAATGATAGAGGCTAACTAGAAGATCATTCTTTCAGATCATTTGCCTGGAGTAACAGGTAAATTTGGTCTTGGAGTACAGAATGAAGCAGGGCAAAGGCTAATAGAGTTCTGCCAAGAGAATGCACTGGTCATAGCAAACATCCTCTTCCAACAACACAAGAGAAGACTCTACACATGGATATCACTAAATGGTCAACACCAAAACCAGATTGATTATATTCTTTACAGCCAAAGAGATAGAAGCTCTATACAGTCAGCAAAAACTAGACCAGGAGCTGATTGTGGCTCAGATCATGGACTCCTTATTGCCAAATTCAGACTTAAATTGAATAAAGTAGGGAAAACCACTAGACCATTCAGGTATGACCTAAATAAAATCCCTTATGATAATACAGTGGAAGTGAGAAATGGATTTAAGGGACTAGATCTGATAGACAGAGTGCCTAATGAACTATGGCTAGAGAATAGTGACATTGTACATGAGACAGGAATCAAGACCATCCCCAAGAAAAATAAATGCAAAAGGCAAAATGGCTGTTTGAGGAGGTCTTACAAATAGCTGTGAAAAAAAGAAAAGTGAAAAGCAAAGGAGAAAAGGAAAGATATACACATTTGAATGCAGAGTTCCAAAGAATAGCAAGAAGAGATAAGAAAGACAATAGAGCAGGAAAGACTAGAGATCTTTTCAAGATTTAGAGATACCAAGGGAACATTTCATGCAAAGATGGGCTCAATAAAGGACAGAAATGGTAGGGACCTAATAGAAGCAGAAGATAAGAAGAGGTGGCAAGAATACACAGAAGAACTGTACAAAAGGGAGCTTCATGACCTGGATAAGCATGATGGTGTGATCCCTCACCTAGAGCCAGACATCATGGAATGTGAAGTCAAGTGGGCTTTAGGAAGCATCACTACAAACAAAGCTAGTGGAGGTGATGGAATTGCAGTTGACCTATTTCAAATCCTGAAAGATGATGCTGTGAAAGCGCTGCACTCAATATGCCAGCAAATTTAGAGAACTCAGCAGTGACCACAAAACTGGAAAAGGCCAGTTTTCATTCCAATCCCAAAGAAAGCCAAAGCCAAAGAATGTACAAACTACTACACAATTGCATTCATCTCACACGCTAGCAATGTAAAGCTCAAAATTCTCCAAGCCAGGCTTCAGCAAATATGTGAACTGTGAACTTCCAGATGTTCAGTCTGGTTTTAGAAAAGGCAGAGGAACCACAGATCAAATTGCCAACATCCACTGAATCATCAAAAAAGCAAGAGACTTCGAGCAATAAACATCTATTTCTGCTTTATTGACTATGCCAAAGCCTTTGACTGTGTGGATCACATTAAACTGTGGAAATTTTTGAAAGAGATAGGAATACCAGACCACCTGATCTGCCTCTTGAGAAACCTGTATGCAGGTTAGGAAGCAGCAGTTAGAACTGGACAGGGAACAACAGACTGGTTCCAAATAGGAAAAGGAGTACATCAAGGCTGTATATTGTCACCCTGCTTATTTAACTTATATGCAGAGTACATCATGAGAAATGCTGGGCGGGATGAAGCACAAGCTGTAATCAAGATTTCTGGGAGAAATAACAATAACCTCAGATATGCAGACAACACCACCCTTATGGCAGAAAAATGAAGAAGAACTAAATAGCCTCTTGATGAAAGTGAAAGAGGAGAGTGAAAAAGTTGGCTTAAAGCTCAACATTCAGAAAACTAAGATCATGGCATCCAGTCCCATCACTTCATGGCAAATAGACGGGAAAACAGTAGAAACATTGTCTGACTTTATTTTTCTGGGCTCCAAAATCACTGCAGATGGTGATTGCAGCCATGAAATTAAAAGACACTTACTCCTTGGAAGGAAAGTTATGACCAACCTGCTGCTAGGTCGCTTCAGTCGTGTCCAACTCTGTGCAATTGCTGAGATGGCAGCCCACCAGGCTCCCCCATCCCTGGGATTCTCCAGGGAAGAACACTGGAGTGGGTTGCCATTTCCTTCTCCAATGCATGAAAGTGAAAAGTAAAAGGAAGTCGCTCAACTGTGTCCTACTCTTAGCGACCCCATGAACTGCAGCCTACCAGGCTCCTCTGTCCATGGGATTTTCCCGGCAAGAGTACTGGAGTGGGGTGCCATTGCCTTCTCCGATGACCAACCTAGACAGCATTTAAAAAGCAGAAACATTATGATGTCAACATAGATCATCTAGTCAAGGCTCTGGTTTTTCCAGTGGTCATGGATGGATGTGGGAGTTGGACTATAAAGAAAGCTGAGCACTGAAGAATTTATGCTTTTGAACTGTGGTGTTGGAGAAGACTCTTGAGATTCCCTTGGACTGCAAGGAGATCCAACCAGTCCATTCTGAAGGACATCAGCCCTGGGATTTCTTTGGAGGGAATGATGCTGAAGCTGAATCTCCAGTACTTTGGCCACCTCATGCGAAGAGTTGACTAATTTGAAAAGACTGTGATGCTGGGAAAGATTGAGGACAGGTGGAGAAGGGGACGACAGAGGATAGATGGTTGGATGGCATCACTGACTCAGTGGACATAAGTCTGAGTGAACTCCAGGAGTTGGTGATGGATAGGGAGGCCTGGCATGCTGCAGTTCACGGGGTCACTAAGAGTCGGACATGACTGAGAGACTGAACTGAGTGAACTAGAAGATTCCCTGGAGTCAAACTGGCAATCCACTCCAGTATTCTTGCCTGGAAAATTCCATGTAGAGAGGAGCCTATTGGGCTAAAGTACATGGGGCTCCAAAGAGTTGACACACATCTATAAATTAAGTGGAATAACTCAAGAATTCATAACACCACCATTTTTTGGAATACATTCTGACAACATTGGGTATGCCTGAGTGTGTGTGTGCTTACTGAACTATAATGAAAAAAGAATCATGGATGTCTATAGAGGTAATTAGCTAAGGTATGAGTCCCTTAATTACTAACCCTTACTTTTCCTAAACTAGGAATTGTTTCTCAGTGTTGATCTCATTCAGTGCTCAATACTAATTTGACATTGAGCCGCAGAGATAATTTCAGAATCAGACAGGAAATTTAGGGTAGCTGATGATTGACTTGGGGTGGGAAAACAAGAAAAGCTGGTTAGTAAAGAATGAATTTATAATTAATATTTCCTGGACTGCAAGGAGATCCAAACAGTCCATTCTGAAGGAGATCAGCCCTGGGATTTCTTTGGAAGGAATGATGCTAAAGCTGAAACTCCAGTACTTTGGCCACCTCATGCGAAGGGTTGACTCACTGAAAAAGACTCTGACGCTGGGAGGGATTGGGGGCAAGAGGAGAAGGGAACGACAGAGGATGAGATGGCTGGATGGCATCACTGACTCGATGGACGTGAGTCTGAGTGAACTCCGGGAGTTGGTGATGGACAGGGAGGCCTGGTGTGCTGCGATTCATGGGGTCCCAAAGAGTCGGACACGACTGAGCAACTGATCTGAAGCCACTTAGTAGTGTTCGACTCTGCCATCCTATGGACTGTAGCCCACCAGGCTCTTTTGTCCACAGGATTCTCCAGACAAGAATACTGGAGTTGTTAGCCTCCTCCAGGGGATCTTCCTAAACCAGGGATAGAACCTGTGTCTCTTACATCCCCTACATTGGCAGGTGGGTTCTTTACCAGTAGCTCCACCTGGGAAGTAACACCTAATAAGTAAGCGCCATAGGATTAGTTTGCTAGGGCTATTATCACAAATATTACAGACTGGATGGCTTAACAGAAATGTACTTTTTCACAGTTCAGTTCAGTCACTCAGTCGTGTCCAACTCTTTGCAACCCCATGAATTGCAGCACGCCAGGCCTCCTCGTCCATCACCAGCTCCTGGAGTTCATCCAGACTCACGTCCATCGAGTCAGTGTTGCCATCCAGCCATCTCATCCTCTGTTGTCCCCTTCTCCTCCTGTCCCCAATCCCTGACAGCATCAGAGTCTTTTCCAATGAGTCAACTCTTCGCTTGAGGTGGCCAAAGTACTGGAGTTTCAGCCTTAGGATCACTCTTTCCAAAGAAATCCCAGGGCTGATGTCCTTCAGAATGGACTGGTTGGATCTCCTTGCAGTCCAAGGGACTCTCAAGAGTCTTCTCCAACACCACAGTTCAAAAGCATCAATTCTTTGGCGCTCAGACTTCTTCACAGTCCAACTCTCACATCCGTACATGACCACATGAAAAACCATAGCCTTGACTAGACGAACCTTTGTTGGCAAAGTAATGTCTCTGCTTTTGAATATGCTATCTAGATTGGTCATAACTTTCCTTCCAAGGAGTAAGCGTCTTTTAATTTCATGGCTGCAGTCACCATCTGCAATGATTTTCAAGCCCCCAAAAATAAAGTCTGACACTGTTTCCACTGTTTCCCCATCTATTTCCCATGAAGTGATGGAACCAGATGCCGTGATCTTTGTTTTCTGAACGTTGAGCTTTAAGCCAACTTTTTCACTCTCCACTTTCACTTTCATCAAGAGGCTTTTTAGTTCCTCTTCACTTTCTTCCATAAGGGTGGTATCATCTGCATATCTGAGGTTATTGATATTTCTCCCAGCAATCTTGATTTCAGCTTGTGCTTCTTCCAGTCCAGCATTTCTCATGATGTACTCTGCATATAAGTTAAATAAGCAGGGTGACAATATACAGCCTTGACGTACTCCTTTTCCTATTTGGAACCAGTCTGTTGTTCCATGTCCAGTTCTAACTGTTGCTTCCTGACCTGCATACAGGTTTCTCAAGAGGCAGATCAGGTGGTCTGGTATTTCTATCTCTTTCAGAATTTTCCACAGTTTATTGTGCTCCACACAGTCAAAGGCTTTGGCATAGTCAATAAAGCAGAAATAGATGTTTTTCTGGAACTCTCTTGCTTTTTACATGATCCAGCAGATGTTGGCAACTTGATCTCTGGTTCCGCTGCCTTTTCTAAAACCAGCTTGAACATCTGGAAGTTCATGGTTCATGTATTGCTTAAGCCTTGCTTGGAGAATTTTGAGCATTATTTCACTAGCGTGTGAGATGAGTGCAAGTGTGCAGTAGTTTAAGCATTCTTTGGCATTGCCTTTCTTTGGGATTGGAATGAAAACTGACCTTTTCCAGTCCTGTGGCCACTGCTGAGTTTTCCAGATTTGCTGGCATATTAAGTGCAGCACTTTCACAGCATCATCTTTCAGGATTTGAAATAGCTCAACTGGAATTCCATCACCTCCACTAGGTTTATTCATAGTGATGCTTTCTAAGGCCCACTTGACTTCACATTCCAGGATGTCTGGCTCTACTGGTAGCTAAACCAGAGGTCAAGGTTTTTTCAAGTTTCCTTCTGAGACTTCTCTCCTTGATTTGCTGATGGACCCCTCTTCCCTATTTCTTTCCCTATTGTTTCCTCTGCGTTGTCTCTGTCCTTGTACTGTCTTCTTATGAGGACACTAGCCCTATTGGATGAAAAGTTAAAGTCTTATTTTTCCAGTTGGGAAAGTGGGAAAAGTCTTAGTTGCTCAGTCACATCCAACTGTAGGCTCCTCTCTCCATGGACTTATCTAGACAAGAATATTGGAATCAGTATTTAGCCACTCCCTTCTCCAGGGGATCTTCCTAATGCAGGGATTAAACCCAGGTCTCCTGTACTGCAGTCAGAGGGGTTTTACCATCAGAACCACCAGGGAGGCCCAAATATATTGGATGAAAGCCCAACCAAAAAACTCTGCCTTGAATAAATTGGGTGTTAAGGCTTCAACATATATATATATATATATATATATATATATATATATATATATATTTTATGGAGACACAATTGAGCCTATCACTGTTACTATCCTAAATCCCATGTTGAAAAAAAAGATGAAATGAAAAAAAAAATGTCTTCAAGAAATTCCCAGGCTAGTAGGAGTATAATTGTGTCTTGAACAAGTATCTTACTCTTAAAGCAGGTCATTCTATTGATATCAGAAATTTTTGTCTATAGCACAAAATAGTGTTGCTTTTGCTTCACTTAAGCATCTTTAATGTGCTTCTAACATTTAGAGACCAATTTCACAACCCTCAGCATTATAATTAAGGTTCTGGTTCATTAGTCCATATTCTCTCAGCACAGTAACATCTTCTTCTATGGGACCTTCTCAGTTTTTGAAACTTTTTCAATCACCGAACACCCAGTAATATGGCTCCAACACTAACCATGCTCTACTTCCCCCCTGCACTATGTTTTCTGCTTCTATTTACACACAAGTTTCCCTGCCTTGGAAATCTCTCCCCATTTCCATGGTAGAATAGGCTGTTAAGCTGATCTTCACAACTGTACAATTTCTTAAGACTGTATTTTCCAGATTTTCTGGCAATTATATTTAGACATGTCTGAATCTAGTCAAAGAAATGAGAGTTTAGCCAATATAGACCATTTCTCAGTCAAGACTTTTTAAGAAAATGGTTCGTCCTCTCTAGCACTTGGATTCAGAATGTATAGACCTAAGGCGTGGACATGGGTCTCTGAATTACCCAGGGAGAACTATCATCTATTGACTTGGATAACACCACTATGGAATGATTAAGAAAACTACTTCCATAGTGTTTGAGACATTATATGTCTAGGTCTGTATGTTAGTTCATTCTAGCTTTCCCAAGCAATATACTGAATTCATATTTGGATTTCAAAAGCCAGTTCAAACATTATTATCTATGAAATTTTATTCCAAGTTTTCCCCTTCCAGACCACACCCTGTAGATCTAAAAAAAAGTAGTAATGGAAGCATGATTACAATTTAATGATGAATTAGATGGCCTGAGAGGATGAAGCATAGATGGTGTAGGAATGGAAAAGAAGGTTGGAACATGATTCTAAGTTCAAAGGATAAAGATGCTATTTGAGGTACAGAGCTGATAACTTCAGAAGGAACATGAAATCAGATACATCTAATCACTATTTATAAATATAGAAAGACTGGAAATAAATTTATATTCATGGATTATCCTCTAAAAATTGTTTGGAAAGTCTGTATGAGATAAAATATGAAAGGGTGAGATGTGGAGGAAAGGAAATATGACTGAGAATAGGATTTTAAAGATTCTGAACTTTAGAAAGACCAATTTAGAGCTCCCAAGGTAGCACTGTACTATTACAACAGAATAAATAGAAAGAGAATTTAAAAATGAGGAGTCATGTGAAAAGAGTGAAAACATGAGAAAATTTGTAAAAATTTATGGAAGATTAAACCACATCACTGTGCTACACAATCATTGGTATGAGAATGCTCTCTGAAGCAGGAGACTTCTTCATGGACTTCCCTTTTCCCAGAAACTTTAGGGGCCTTTAAGATTGTAATTTTTTGCTTAAACCAGTTGAAATGGATTCTTCTGTACACAATTAAAAGAATATTAGCAGTTAAAATTAAAATGCTATTTTTGCCTATTGTATTGATATTCAGGGTAGCTGAATGTTATCACCTGTTGACATATCAATGCCTGATTCAACTGCTTTGGGAGATTAAGGATTAAACCAATCTTGCTTTCCTTTGATCCACATGGCTAAGAGCATTATATATATACATATACCTATATGATGTGTGTATCATATGTATGATAAGCAACCTAGATGTCCATCAGCAGATGAATGGATAAGAAAGCTATGGTACATATACACAATGGAGTATTACTCAGCCATTAAAAAGAATACATTTGAATCAGTTCTAATGAGGTGGATGAAACTGGAGCCTATTATACAGAGTGAAGTAAGCCAGAAGGAAAAACATCAATACAGTATACTAACGCATATATATGGAATTCAGAAAGATGGTAACAATAACCCGGTGTACGAGACAGCAAAAGAGACACTGATGTATAGAACAGTCTTATGGACTCTGTGGGAGAGGGAGAGGGTGGGAAGATTTGGGAGAATGACATTGAAACACGTAAAATATCATGTAAGAAACGAGTTGCCAGTCCAGGTTCGATGCACGATACTGGATGCTTGGGGCTAGTGCACTGGGACGACCCAGAGGGATGGTATGGGGAGGGAGGAGGGAGGAGGGTTCAGGATGGGGAACACATGTATACCTGTGGCGGATTCATTTTGATATTTGGCAAAACTAATACAATTATGTAAAGTTTAAAAATAAAATAAAATTTAAAAAATGTCATTAGTAAGTATATGCTACATGAGTAAAAGAGTTAAGGAGTGAAAACTTGCAAAATTCATGTCCATTTGGGACATTCTGCCAGAATTAACTTAATAAAGTATATGCATTCAATTCAATTCAGTTGCTCAGTCATGTCCAGCTCTTTGTGACCCCATGGACTGCAGCATGCCAGGCTTCCCTGCCCATCACTAAATCCTGAAGCTTGCTCAAACTCATGTCCATTGAGTCGGTGATGCCATCCAACCATCTCATCCTCTGTCATCCCCTTTTCCTCCTGCCTTCAATCTTTCCCAGCATCAGTGTCTTTTCCAATGAGGGTTCCCTAACCTCAGGCCTACAAATCACCAGTTACTCTATGTGAAATAGCAAGTTCAAGCACAACTCAGGGAGAATCTATATCTGATACTGTTAAAAAAGACTAACAAGTCAGAACCACTCTTGTAAACTGGCCAACCATATGCTTATTCCAGCTGGGAGAATCTTGATAGAACACTTGGGTATAACCACTTTTTGTGGGGAATCCTGATGCAGGATTATTAGCAGAAGACAGAATCAGCCTGCCATCCCACTCCCAAATAATGCAATTATACATCAAGAGAGGACAGAGAAGAAAAATAAGACACTCATGAAGAGTGGAAGGCCAGAGAAGAAAAATAAGACATTTTTGATGGTAATAAACTGTCACAAAATCTATAAATAACATTTTAAAAGTGGTAAAAGATTGGTCAAAGATAATAATACTTCAGCTACCTGATGTGAACAGTGGATTCATTGGAAAAGACCCTGACGCTGGGAAAGATTGAAGGCAAAAGGAGAAGAGGGTGGCAGAGGATGAGACACTTAGATAACATCACCAACTCAAAGGATATGAATCTGAGCAAACTCCTGGAGATAGTGAAGGACAGGGAGCCTGATGGGCTGCAGTCCATGGGGTGGAAAAGAGTTGGACACAACTTAATGGCTGTGCAACAGCAAAAATAACTGAATAGCATATTTATTTGGGTATCACTTATATAAGTGATAATTTTTGTGAACTATTTTTATAATTATTATTATCATTATTTTTGATACTACCTTTTAGTTAGATTTAGCCTACATACATCTACTTCTGCTTCACTGACTACTGTTAAAGCTTTTGACTGTGTGGATCACAATAAACTGTGGGTGTGGAAAATTCTTCAAGAGATGGGAATACCAGACCACCTGACCTGTCTCCTGAGAAATCTGTATGTAGGTCAAGAAGCAACAGTTAGAACCGGACATGGAACAATGGACTGATTCTAAACTGGACAAGGGGTATGTCAAGGCTGTATATTGTCACCCTGCTTATTTAATTTATATGCAGATTGCATCATGCAAAACGCTGGGCTGGATGAACCACAAACTGGAATCAAGATTGCCGGGAAATATGCAGACGACACTACCCTTAAGGCAGAAAGCAAAAAGGAACTAAAGAGTCTCTTGATGAAAGTGAAAGAGGAGAGTGAAAAAGCTGGCTTAAAACTCAACATTCAAAAAACTAATATCATGACATCCTGTCCCACCACTTCAAGGCAAACAGATGGGGAAACAATGGAAACAGTGAGAACATTTATATATTTATTGGCTCCAACATCATTGCAGTTGGTGACTGCAGCCATGAAATTAAAAGACACTTGCTCCTTAGAAAAAAAGCTATGACAAACCTAGACAGCATATTAAAAAACAGAGACATTACTTTACCAACAAAGGTTTGTCTAGTCAAAATTATGTTTTTTCCAGTAGTCATGTATGGATATGAAAGTTGGACCATGAAGAAAACTGAACACTGAAGAATTGATGCTTTTGAACTGTGGTGTTGGAGAAGACTCTTGATAGTTCCTTGGACTGCAAGGGGATCCAACCAGTCAATCCTAAAGGATATCAGTCCTGAATATTCATTGGAAGAACTGATGCTGAAGCTGAAGTTCCAATACTTTGGCCACCTGATGTGAAGAACTGACTAATTGGAAAAGACCCTAATGCTAGGAAAGACTCAAGGCAGAAGGAGCAGGGACGACAGAGGATGAGATGGTCAGATGGCATCACTGACTTGATGGACATGAGTCTGAGCAAGTTCTGGGAGTTGGTGATGGACAGGGAAGCCTGGCATGCTGAAGTCCATGGGGTTGCAAAGATTTGGACAGAACTGAACAACTGAAATGACTGAGCCTACATACTTCTATATTCTCAAAAATTTTATTTGAACTATTCTGTGTAGAAGCCTATGATCTACAAAGACAAAAAAAAAAAGATTTTAATCTCATAACTCAAATATTTGATGAATTATGTTTATGGTGCTTAAATAACCAATTCCCATCTTTGATGGACTATTATATACTATTTTACAAACATAAATAACTCTAGGCCAGAGAAACAGGAAGAAATAGATCCATTCCTCTCCACTTCCAGAAAATGTAGTTATATTTCAAACTACCAGAAACACTTGTTAATTGCTTCCATTGATTATCCCCTTCTGTGTGGGAATCCATCTCGCCTTCCCATCACCTCTGCATTGTAAAGTGAAGTATTATTTGATTCATGAATTCTTAAATTGAAACTGATACCAGACTTCCCACTATTATGCCCTTGTGTATATCCAACAGCTTACCACTTCTTAGCCTATCTTTATTTAACTTCCTTCCATTGTTTCAATTCAAAGCAATGTGGCTATTATGGTCAAACATAACTAGTTGGTAAAACTGACATGACATGCTCTTGATAGTTTGTTAACTCTTATTGATCCTGAACACAGATGCCCAAAGTATAATAAACATATTTAATACAATATTCATTTATCATTTAAAATATATGTGTGTGTGTATATATACATATATACACACACGACTCATTGAAAACACAAGGAAGAGCCTGTATTATTCTATCTTCTTTGAAGTACAAAGTAGGTAGATCAAAAATTTAGATAAAAAATCATAGATTCCATGCTTCTATGTGTGTGTATATATATATACACACACACACATGTATATTTAAAATATATATATATATATTTTGACACAGACTTGCTTGGATTTTTTTCTTATAACTTCTTTGTAGCTTTAACATGTAAACAGAATTTTTCCTTTTTTATAAGAATGTAATGCCAAAGAGCTGAGTGACTATATAATGTTCAAAATATGTCTCTAAGGTGGTTGTGCTCCTATAGAAATTTAAAATATTATTCCATAATAAATATTTAATTTTGAATTGAATTAATAATTTTTGAATTCTAACACAATTATGATTTAAATATAAATTATTTTAAAATAGAAAATAAGCCTAAAATACAGAGTAGGCAAAAAAAATAGACAAAGATAATTTTCTGTTGATACAAAATCTATCTTTAGTCTATTGCTAATAAATTCCTACATAAACAAAGAGTATTGCTATTTATATGTATGCTACATCAAGACATTCTAGTAGAAAATCATGTTTGTATAATAAGTCAAGCTATTTGTATAATAAATAACTCAAGGTTAAAGAATAACTAAATGTGACAAAATGAAGACATTTTTATTTAATATAAAGATTATATTGAAATGGCAATCTACTCCAGTATTCTTGCCTGGAAATCCCATTGACAGAGGAGCCTGGTGGGCTACGGTTCATGAGATCACAAAGAATCAGACATGACTTGGTGACTAAACAACATATTGACCTGTATTAGATATCATTTCATAATCCCCTATTTTCCTGCTTACAGCCTTGAAGATTTAATTCTTATTTACTACATGAGACTTAATACAGTAATCTTTTTTTCTTTTAAAACATTTAACACGTAATATAGAAAAATAATAAAACCCCTTTTTACTATACAAAAATTGTTTCATGTTCTAAAAGAGAAAGTTGCTAAATAAATAATTTATGGCTAGAGTAATATTTTTATATATGGGTAAGCTATCTTTGTACTTCAGAAAAGATGGAAGAGTAAAGTTTCTTCCTTATGTTTCCTATGAGTAAAGCCTTGGTTACAATGGAAACATATTGTCCATTTCAACAAGCTTAAACCAACTGTGAAACATAGCCATTTGTATTCAATGTTCTGTAAGTGAATAAGCTTAAAAGAAATGAATGTTTTGCCAAAAGCAATGCAATTTAAAGCTACTCTGAATTTTTTTATGTACCTAAAATATAACTGTACTAATTTTTTTTAAATAAAGATGAGTACTATTCATACTCCATGAAAAAGGATTAATAGTATAGAGCAAAAGGTACTCTTACAGTAAAACATATTAATTACTCACAGACAAAACTGACATATACTTGAAAAATTCCTGTGCACATAATAAATACAGTCACACAATAAAATGTTCTCACTCTGCTGCATTGTCAGTCTGTTTAAAGATGATATACCATAAAACTTTTTAAAAGATGCGAAGGTGAAAGGGAAATATAAATCTCTCTTGAAATATAAGTAGATTTAAAAGGTATTTCTTGACATTATAAAATGAACATTTATCTGCAGTGACATTTAAATTTGCTGTTAATTCCATTGTCATAGTTTTGACACATTAACAAGTCAAATAGGCTAAAATCACTTGGTATATAGTCCTTGTGTGTGAATAAATAATTGCTTTTCTTTTTTACATGGATCAAGGATTAAATGTTATCATATTTTCATAGAATGAAAAAAAGGCTATGCCTGAGTTATTTTGTATCTATGGAACATGAACCATTCTTTGAAATTAGAAACAATGAGTATCAAACTTAGGAAATAATTCCTTAAGTATAAAATTCATAATACACATCCACAAGAAACTTATTTTAAGGTTGATACATAATAACCTTCTCTAGAGTGACTTCACTTTGACTTTTCACTTTCATGCATTGGAGAAGGAAATGGCAACCCATTCCAGTGTTCTTGCCTGGAGAATTCCAGGGATGGGGGAGCCTGGTGGGGTCTATGGGGTCTATGGGGTCGCACGGAGTTGGACACGACTGAAGCAACTTGGCGGCAGCAGCAGCAGCAGTAGGGCTAGTTAGTTTGTTGTTAAATTGGTATAAATTGCAGGGCCATTCATGAAGTCCTTGGTGGCTCAGAGGTTATAAACTTCTGCTTCCAATGTGGGAGACCTGGGTTCGATCCCTGGGTCAGGAAGATCCCCTGGAGAGGGAAATGGCAACCCACTCCAGTATTCTTGCCTGGAGAATCCCATGGACAGAGAGTCTGGTAGACCCCAGTCCATGGTAGACCCCAGTCCAAAGAGTTGGAGATTACTGAGAGACTTAACTTTTACTTTCCTTCATGAAGTTAACAAGGCTCTACCTTAAGCCCTCTTTTAGACTTGGGCAAGATAATAATGAATGAATTCATACTTATGTAAAATTATTACACACCAAGGAAAACAATTCAACAGAGGAGACTAGGAGTTTTGAAACAAGGTGGGTCAGTGTAATGTCAGTATAAGAACTGAAAAGAAATTTTTTTAACAATTTTCTTGAATTCTGGTCAAAGACAGAGGTGAGTAGGAGGATGTTACATGTATATCTGATATTGCTCTAGATTGTAACACTACTACCTTTGCCTACTTAGACCCACTTTATACCTCAGTCTATTTCTGTTTCTGCTACTAACACAGTTTTTCTAGAGCAACCTGCATTCCTTCAATAAGATATATAGAACCTGTACTATGTTAAGTGTTGTTTTTGCAGAAGTACTATATATATATATATATGTATATATATAAATTAATTTGTAAATGATATATATTTCAGTTTCTTCTCTCATTTAAAAATATTCAATTTTCTTATATTAATTCATATGCTGTGCTATGCTTCATTGATAAGTCATATCCAACTCTTTGCAGCCCCATGGACTATAGCCCATCAGGCTCTTAACAGAATCCACAGAGATTCTCCAGGCAAGAACACTGGAGCAGGTTGTCATGCCCTCCTCCAAGGGATCTTCCCAATCCAGGTATCAAACCCAGGTCTCCCACATTGCAGGTGGGTTTTTTTTACTGTCTGAGCCACCAGGAAAGCCAATATTAAAATGGTGATAAAACATCAAAACCCTTGGTTGGGTATATTTTTAACTTTTTTCCCCAGATAATGAATTACAACACTCAATCTTGTTTTCAGTATTTGTCTCCTAAACTTTAGCAACACATACATACATGATCAAAAATGGGACTTCGATAAATTATTGATTCATTGATATAATCTATTAGTTCTATCACATCAAACAAAATATTTGTAATATTTGTTGGCAGTCAACAACTTCATATCAGCATATCTTATCTTCATGATAGGAAACCAGTCATATTGTATGTGTTTTGGCAAATTCCTTCAATAACCAGGTATTCTCCTGGTTATTGTAGGCTCCTGATTGTAAAATGATTTTGGAGACCCCCTGAACCAGGTCTTCTGACTTGCTTGCTCAGAATGAGGTGTACAACACAGACATATTCAAAACAAAATTTCATAATGTGCAATGCACTGTTGTTTTAACCTCACTTGTCATTTCTAGTTTATTAAAAGTGCATTCATACAAAGTCATTAAATTGATTAATACTCTAAATCATTTTAAAGCAATCTGAAAATACTGTAATAGATCAACTCCATTTTATGCCTGATTTAATTTTGCATCAACAATTGTAACATGGTTAATATGGTGATGCTAATAAAACATCATCTGAGGTAAAATGTATGAAAGTGAAAGTAAAAGTCACTCAGTCATGTCTGACTCTTTGCGACCCCATGACCTATACATTCCATGGAATTCCCCATGCCAGAACACTGGAGTAGGTAGCCTTTGCCTTCTCTAGGGTAACTTCCCAACCCAGGGATCTAACCCAGGTCTCCCCATTGCAGGTGGATTCTTTACCAGTTGAGCCACAAGGGAAGCCCAAGAATACTGGAGTGGGTAGACTATCCCTTCTCCAGTGGTTCTTCCTGACCCAGGAAGCAAACCAGGGTCTCCTGCATTATACTTTTTAAATAATGTGATTTTAATCTAATCTATGTACATATCTTGCTTACTCTACTCTGAATATTTGCAATGTTTAAGATTCAACATGCTATCTCTCAGTACAGTGCAGTCGCTCAGTCATGTCCAACTCTTTGTGACCCCATGGACTGCAGCATGCCAGGCCTCCCTGTCCATCACCAACTCCCAGAGTTTACCCAAACTTATGTCCATTGAGTCAGTGATGCCATCCAACTATCTCGTCCTCTTTCGTCCCCTTCTCCTCCCTGCTTCACTCTTTCCCAGCATCAGGGTCTTTTCCAATAAGTCAATTCTTTGCACCAGGTGGCCAAAGTATTGGAATTTCAGCTTCAACATCAGTCCTTCCAACGAACACCCAGGACTGATCTCCTTTAGGATGGACTGGTTGGATCTCCTTGCAGTCCAAGGGACTCTCAAGAGTCTTTTCAAACACCAAAGTTCAAAAGCATCAATTCTTCAGGGCACAGCTTTCTTTATAGTCCAACTCTCACATCCATACGTGACTACTGGAAAAAACAGCCTTGACTAGATGGACCTTTGTTGGCAATGTAATGTCTCTGCTTTTTAATATGATTTCTAGGTTGGTCATAGCTTTCCTTCCAAGTAGTAACTGTCTTTTAATCTCTAGCATTGCATATAATTAAAAATATCATGGGAAATTATACTTGAAAATTAGCCTATGCTTTTGAAATAATTCCAAAATTAGAACACTGTCTATTGAAAAGGAATCTACTGTAGGTACTGTCAAAGATATTTCATCTAAGCATAGCTCTTATACTGCCAAACATTCGTATAAGATTTCTCTATTTCATATTCATTTATTAATTATATACTACTAGAAAAGACAATGAATTACTAAATATATAATATGAAAACAAACCAGACATCCATATTTAAATTCTAGAACTTTATTATTCACTCATTATAAAGGACTGTAGGATATTAATTCAACAAACCTGTTTAGATAATTGAATCAGAATTCAGTACTTAGTCAGAACCCAGCATTAGATTCTAGGAGGTGGGGGTAAGACTAATGTAACATGATCTGAGCTTGAGAGTGTATGTTTTGCAGAAGGATAGTGGAATAAATGGCTAGAATCTGACCTAATAGTCCATTTGGAGTATGTACAGTGTACAACAACAAAGACAGGGACTATATACTAAAAGGTAAGCAGTATCGGTTAAGAGATAAACACATCTGGGGTCATGTCTCAAGAGACTGAACTAGAATATTTACCTCTGAGGGACAATACACTTTTCAGAGGTTCTGCCTAAAATGGATGCAGTACCTCCTTCCTATGATGAAACATAAAAAAGGAAAGCAAAGTTGGATATAATGAAAATGTTTATCAGGCTGACTTCCTCCAGGACCATTTTCTAGTTTAGCAGAACTAAATAAATGAATCTTCAGGCTGGAGTCAACATCAGATTAGCTCAAACTTTCTGTACCTATGGCTTAGAACTATTAATTTACAATAATACTCTGATGTGTTCCATTTTACTGACCACCAAAATTTGGGAGACACATCTTATTTTATTAAAAATCAGGTATTTCTATTTACTAATTTTATGAGGGGTTGTTAAAAGTTCATTGAATAGACATCAGACTGGCTTCCATGAGTGTGCAGAGGAAACATAATTCCAGAGTCTCAGGGTTTTTGGTAAGTCATACAATGTATAAAATCTAAAAAGAAGTTATGGCCAGAAAAAGAGTATCTAGGCAAACAACACAAACATGCAAGGACACAGAGATCTGAAAGAGTTTGGAATATCTGAGGCATTTCCAGAGTTCCATTTTTCAAGGAATAAAGAGGGAAGCAGATTGTAAAGTTAGACAGTGCATAACACAAAATATTACCAATACCAAGCAAATGAGTCTGAAAAATGGAGATCTCCATAAACAGCAGTCCACAACTTTTTTGGCACAAGGAATTGGTTTCATGAAAGACAATTTTTCCATGGACTAGTGGTGGGGGATGGTTTCAGGATGATTCAAATTCATTACACTTATTGTGCACTTTATTTCTTTTATTATTTCATGAGCTATAGCTCAAATCATTAGGCATTAGATTCCAGAGTTTGGGAACTCCTGCCTTAAAAGACAAAAATAGGGGACTGATAAGGTTAGAGTTTCCTTTCTTTCTTTTAAACAAATTTGTTTCTCTGTGTAAAAAAAAAAAAAGTATCATTTTCTTAATTTATGAAGTCAAAATAAATTTTTGCTAACTTTAAAAATAGGTACAGTTTCTATTACAGAAAATAGTTGATGAACTTAACACGGAAATAGAGACAAAGGCACAACTAATTGACTTTTTTAAATTAAAATTGAAAAAAAAATAAAATAAAATAACATTTACCCACTGACCTTGAAAAAGAAAAAAAAAAAGAAAAAAAAAAGAAGCACAAGACTCAAGCGTCACTATCATTGTGTATCTGGGTGCTATGTGCTTTCAAGTGTGTAAAATGGTACAGGAATCATATGTGTTTGTTTATGTGTATGTGCATTTAATTCCAAAGATGGCCTTAGATATAAGCATATAAAGCAATCAAAAAATCATCTTATCTTGATTTGAAAGTTAACAATATAACTTTCATATGAAAAACAGCTAAATTGTTACACATTGATTCCAAATCAATGGGTATTGATTCTAAACTCATAACCTGTACAACAGAGTCAAGATAATTCTCTAACAGTGCTTAATTCTCTTAACTATTGTCAGTTTCAAAATTTCAAGGACTCTTTTTATCATTACTATTTTGATTTCAGGGAATCACAAGTTGCAAATCAGAAAACTAAAGAGAAAATACTTATTTAGATCAACAGCAAATAGAATTGCAAGTATCTAAATTGTCAAACAAATTATTATCAGTACTGTTCAATCAGGTGATGTTTTTCTAGGGCTTTCTAAGTACATAATATCAGTAAAAATGATAAAAAAACAAATATATTAGATGCAATAAATAAGATTCTTGCATCCAGAGAGATAGAAACAGTCAATGCAAAATCTTAGCAGAGAAGAATGTTAGCTCCATGAATGCAGAAATTGTGTCTATTTTGTTAATTGCTATGTTGCCTACTAGAATAGTGACTGCATCATAGGGCTCTGTGGTACTTGCTGAGTGAAATATATTCAGTAACCCTGGTAACATGGTTGGTCCATCACTGCAAAACACTGTTACTGGCATCCTAGAAACCAATACCATGGATACACAGGAGAGGAATGTAGCCATAAACTAGCATGCTATTTAGCCCCAATAATTTTTACTATAGAATTAAAAGTCTTAAACATTGAATCAAATGAAATATTTATATTAAAATATTTTGAGACTAAATACATGCTTGTTGTTTTATTGTTATTTTAGTTGCCAAGTCATGTCTGACTCTTTCCAATACCATGGATGTTGCCCAACATGCTGTTATGTCCATGGGATTTCCCAGGAAAGAATACTAGAGTGAACTTTCATTTCCTTCTCCAAGGGATCTTCCTGACCCAGGAATCAAATCCCCATTCCTGCCTGACAGGCAGATTCTTTACAATTTCAGTTCAGTTCAGATCAGTCGCTCAGTGATGTCTGACTCTGCGACCCCATGGACTGCAGCACACCAGGCCTTCCTGTCCATCACCAATACCTGGAGTTTACTCAAACTCATGTCCATTGAGTCCATGATGCCATCCAACCATCTAATCTTCTGTTGTGCCCTTCTTCTCCCACCTTCAATCTTTCTCAGCATCAGAGTCTTTTCAATTGAGTCAATTCTTTGTATTAGGTGGCCAAAGTATTGGAATTTCAGCTTCAACATCAGTCCTTCCAATGAATACTCAGGACTGATTTCTGTTAGGTTGGACGGTTGGATCTCCTTTCAGTCCAAGGGACTCTCAAGTGTCTTCTCCAACACAACAGTTCAAAAGCATCAATTCTTCAGTGTGCAGCTTTCTTTATAGTCCAACTCTTTAGGACTTAGACACATAGAAAGCCCAAACACATAATCAAATAAAATGTAAATATTGATATATGTTGATTCTAAGTACAAGCAGATGGTATTAACAGGACATAACTCTTTAACAACCTATCTAAGAATCATGGAAATTATACTCTCTTGGATGGAAGATACTGGAAATCTGCATCTCAAATAAATGTGCATTATTTTTTTAAACACCATCCTTGGAGAGAAGGAGGACAAAAAGAAGCAAATGTAGAAAAATATGGGAGTCAAATATAGGACTCTTTTTGGGCATAAGTTACTCTTGTATCCAGTGCCACATTAAATAGCATAATCTGATGGCAGATGGTCCTGGGAGGCTCAATTATGCTGAAAGGCAAGTTGTGTCATAAAAATAACAGTCACTGTCTCTGAAAGTATCATTTTTTATAAACTATTGAACAAGAGAAAAACAAAACAAACACAACTAACCTAAGCAAAAAGCACTTACTGCCTACCTAGATTTAATTGATCTAGCAGTTATTGACTGTTGCTGAAAAGAAGTCCCCTAGGAACCACTTGCTGTCCTTCTAACAATGCAAGTCACAGGAGAAATAATAATGATGCCAAATAAAAGAGCCAGCAATTGATAAACTGACAGATTAGTGTGGACAAATATCCAGATTCAACAGATCAAATATTCAGACACTGCCAAAAAATAACTTAGGGGTTCCTTTTTTATCATCAAAATGAATGTTAATCCAAATATGTACCTACTTTTGGCAAATAAGAGTATCTAAGGAACTAAGGGGGAAAGGGACAGTTAAAAATATTTTAGATTCTTGATTTAAGTGGAACAACCATCAAAAATGGTGGGACTATATCTTTTGCATCCCTACTTTACAGTTAACAAGGTACAATGGCCATTTGGGTTTACCAGGTGGTTCAGTGGTAAATATCCACCTGCCACTGCAGGAGACATGGGTTTGATCCCTGGTCCAGGCAGATTCCCTGGATAAGGAAATGGTAACCCACTCCAGTATCCTTGCCTGGAAATCCCATGTGCAAAGTAGACTGTTGAGCTACAGCCCATGGGGTCACAAAGAGTTGAACGTGGCGTAGCAACTGTAAAACAACAACAACAATGTAAACCATCAATGATGGTTAATCATGACTTACCCCTTGGCTACAGTTATATAAAGCCTCTATTTGACTTCACTGTAACATGTCCTAGACCACCGCAAGCATGTTTGCTTATTGTTTGTTTGTTTGTTTTAAGATTCCAGTGGTATTAAACTGAGAGTGAATGACAAACATCTATGGACTGTTTTCCTTGAGAGTGTGATTGGTGTCAGTATGTGTAGAGACACACATTAGGTGGCTCTTTAGAAATCACTAATGGCAGAAATTCAGAATAATTCATCTATAATGATGGGTCCCTTCTTTTAGCTCAATTCTTAAATATTACCTTTTCCATATCATTCTGTGCTTTTATAGTATTTGTCTGTTTCCCTCATATTTTAGTCAACTGTGTATTCATTTCTCTGTATCTAGTTGGTAGATATATTTCAAACAGATAATTCTACTCTTGAAGTCTTGAGGGGTTCTTAGAAAAGTTTCAAATCAGATAGACTCTCTATTTCTCTGTGTGTGTGTCTCTATTACCATATCCCTCTCTCTGTTCCATAAATGTAAATGCTTGAATTTTATGTTGAATTGCAAGACGGTTGGCATTTTTGTCTCCATCTATCAAGCACTAAATGAACCTATTAACTTTCTAAAAAAATGAAAATTATATTTAATAATGGGAAGGATTTAATTCTTGGAGAAGGAAATGACAACCCACTCCAGTATTCTTGCCTAGAGAATTCCATGGATAGAGGAATCTGGTGGGCTGCTGTCCATTGGGTCGCACAGAATCGGATACTACTGAATGACTTAGTATGCATGCATGCATTGGAGAAGGAAATGGCAACCCACTCCAGTATTCTTGCCTAGAGAATCCCAGGGACAGAGGAGTCTGGTGGGCTGCCATCTATGGAGTCGCGCAGAGTCAGACATGACTGAAGTGACTTAGCAGCAGCAGCGCAGTACCGACAGCGGCAGCAGCAGGATTTAATTCTAATCTTATTTCCTTCTCCAATTAATTTCTCTAGACAATTTCTTATTTGTAACATAACAGATTTGGGTTATAATTCATATACAACTCTTTCTAATTCTAATAATCTAATATTTTCCCTTTATTGTTAGGTCTTATAAATCAAAGAAAGAATTTCTAATTGTATCATAGTCATGTGAGGAGTTCCTATTCAGTATTACATTTGACCATGCCTAAAGAATATTCCTGCCAGTGCAGGAGAGGCAGGTTTGATCCCTGGGTCAGAACGAGCCCCTGGAGAAAGAAATGGCAACCCACTTCAGTATTCTTGCCTGAGAAATCCCATGGATAGAGGAGCCTAGTGGGCTATATTCTATGGGGTTGCAAAAGAGTTAAACACAACTTAGTGACTAAACAACAACAGCAAGAACTTGTTGTATGGGTAATAATGCTGAATTATGATCGATAATTCCTATTATAATGATAAATATATGTTAAGAATCTTCATGATTTACTTTAGCTGTTTAATTAAAAAAACAATAACTGTTCAGAAATAAAATTTTGAAAGGTGTGAAGAATCTTCATCAGAAAATCATATACTATTTGTATAAATAATTGAATGGCATGGCTTTTCTTGTGTGTACTATTCAATAGGGAACCTTAAATGAATTACTTAAATACAAATCCAACACCAAATACTTCAGTGATTTTCAGTATCCTTTACAATAATTTTTTTTTTATGTTTTCCTTTTATGTTCTTGAATAAAAATGAGACAGAAATTTCAAAAACTAATATCCTTATCTGTGATGGTCGAAAGATTTAAAAAAAGAGAGAGAGAGGGAGAGAAAAGAAATGTATTAAAAGTTTTGGAGCTTAAATATATCTTAAGTTAAACATTAAATATATTGCAAGAAACCTATATGTAGTAGGTTTAAGTTTTTGCATCAGTAATTAATCAGACCAAGAAAATACTAATCTATGTTGCCACAGTGTTTAAACACGGCACTTTGTATTGTTGTCACAAGGGTTTCTGAATTGTATAATATGCATGAAACAAATTTTCAGGATTCAGTTTGAGCTGGAGATTTAAGCAAAATCTGTACCTGGGAGCAATTCCATGATTAATTCCAATAAAAAGGAAATGGCATACATGATCTGAAGTTTAAGACAGGATGAAATTTTTGGGTACAAGGGTAAGATTTGGGGGAGGAAAAAAAAACAAGATACGAGTAGCCTTAAGAAAAGAATTCAAATAGCACTGAATTTCTGTTAAAGGGATCATATCTGAAATAGTCCCTTGCGGCTCAGCTGGTAAAGAGTCCACCTGCAATGCGGGAGACCTGGGTTCAATCCCTGGGTTGGGAAGATCCCTTGGAGACAGGAAAGGCTATCCACTCCAGTATTCTGGCCTGGAGAATTCCATGGACTGTATAGTCCCTGGGGTCGCAAACAGTCAGACATGACTGAGTGACTTTCACTTTCATCTGAAACAGTAAATAAACAAATCTCTCTCCACTCATGTTTCTTCAACGTAAAGAAAGTTGGCAGAAATTTTCAAGTCAATGATTAAGTCATTTCAAGTACTGTGCTGAAAGGCTTGAGCACAGATAAATAAATAAAGCAAGCGGAGTAAAATGGACTGTATTCTGCCAGGCTCCTCTGTCTGTGGAATTCTCCAGGCAAGAATACTGGAATGGGTAATTATTGCCTTCTCCAGAGGATCTTCCCAAACCAGGGATCAAACCTTTGTTTCCTACATTGCAGACAGTTTCTTCACCACCTGAGCCAACACGGAAGCCCTAAGAATTGTATAGCAACTATCAAACTCAAGTCATATAAGACTACTGATCTAATTAAGCATAAATGAAGCATATTTTTATTTTTATTAAATTATTTTCAAATTAGAAGTATACATTTGAGAAAGCCTTAACTCGTTAAGAATAAAATAGGATTGTTTTTGAATAAAACACATTTATCTATTCTTCATTTATTAAAATTGGAAAACTCACTATGTAAATTAAGTAGTAGTCATTTTCATCTTTTTTTCTAGTAGACTGAGATGCTATAATTTACTTATCCTTACAATATGCCTAGCACTTACCAGGGATGTATAAATGTATTTGAATACATAAATCGATAAATAGAAGCTTATTCTCTAATCAGAGTGTTTAAGAAACATTATTTTTGTTGATATTATTGCTTAGACATTCAGTTGTGTCCAACTCTTTTGTGTCTCCATGGACTGCAGCCCACCAGGCTCCTCTGTCCATGGGATTCTCCAAGCAAGAATACTGGAGTGGGTTGCCATTTATTTCTCCAGGGGATCTTCCCAACCCAGGGATTGAACCCAAGTCTCCTGCATTGCAATTGGATTCTTTTCTATTGAGTCATTACAGTTGGGTAAAATACCACCTTATTTTTCACATATTTGTATTTTCCAACAAGATTTCCACTTAGTTATACCTAGCTACACAATTCTTAAACTGTGATATTTAAAAACCATCTATATTTGGCAGTGAGTTAACATGGGATCCAGTGGAATTTTCTTTCTTACCATCAACATTTAAGTCTATAGTTGGTTCTCTGAATCAGATATAAACTTTTAAGCCTGTTTTGGTCATTGCTGTTCTGTAAGACTTTATTTGATGTGGGAAAAAAAAGAAAAGGATCCCAAAGTAGAGATGCAGCCAGTCTGGCAGTCAAGTAAAACTTGAATTTTTTTCATTTATTTGTTGACAAATACATCAGCAAAAAGATAGAGTTGGTTGTAAAATGATTCATTATTCATTTATATGCAATGGTTATTTGCATCCAGAGACACAAATATTAAGCTATGCTGAACATCTATAGCTTTCTCTCCAAAGTAAATCAAATTGGTGTAATCTTCATGCTTTTAAACACTGCTTTTAATATAGTAACATTTCCTTCACCCAGATTAGTGCTTTCTGCTATTCCTGCCTTCTAAATAGTCTCAAATTAAAAGTAATGGAGAAAATGACTTCTGGCTTATACAAATTGCTGTTACAAACACTAAACATTAGAACATCATTTAGAGTTTATTTCTTTACTTAACAACTTTGATTATCTGGTTTCTTAAACACTACAGATTAGAAAAAGAAAATTAAAAGGAAGGAGACTATATCAAACCTGCAGTGCCACTTCCCTGGAACTAGCTCTGCAGGGAAACACTATATGTGAAAGATACAAGTGGACACTCAATAATATTTGGTCTTCATAATGATTTGGAGTGCAGAAGGAAAATTATCCTTCCATTTGTTAAAAATAGCCAGGGAGACTTTATTAAAGACTATTTTAATGGGGCTCATGACTATTGAAATAGGAGAGAGATTGAACTCAACTACAAATCAAGGACAATAGATGACTGATTGATTGATAACCAATGAACAGAGTAAGAGGGTAGATGGAAAATCACTATGAGAAACTTGATTAGTTATAGAGGATGGGGGCAGGGGAGTTTGATTGGCTATCATAGATGGGGGGATTCTCCAGAAAGTGGTTTAGTAGGATTCTTTGCCAGAACTGGACAAGATCAGGGGGCTAAAACAAGAGAAGTTCTTTTTTTGCTATATTTAGAATAATTTATCTATTCCTACCTGGACCCAGAGTTTGATACCATACTGGTACCAAGCATATTCCCAGGAAAGGAAACCTTATAAATGAGATTCATGAATTAGTTAGTTGTACCTTGCCTTGAACAATGTGCTGAGCTCCTTATCAATGCAAAATAAGAAATCAGTAAATTTTGCCATGCCATATACCATGATTAGTTAAATCGTCCCTTGTGATCAAGTGTCTAAAGAAACTGGAACCAAGCATTTGCTCTTGATGCACATGGGCTAGGATATCTCATTACTGTACTGAAAGCAGGTGGAAAACACTGACAAGTCCAAAGCTTTAAGCTCTTAGTTCCATTGACAGATAAAGAACAAGAGGTTTTGTACATGTCTCTAAAAGAATTTCTTATTTCACTGAAAATAAAATTCAATTGAAGGGGTTACAGAAATAAGGACAAGATTAAATAGACAAACTCCTAGGGCTGGACAATCCAAGAAAAGAAGTATTATAGCATGCCTAGAGGTCATCCTATTTCTTTATTTTTTATCACAAAATACCAGAATAAGCAGAAGTGAAAATATAATGATCCTATTGTACTTTGTAGAGAGGCAATGTTATCTTGGAGTTTATGCACAGAAATAGTATAAGACACAATGGAAATGGTTACAGTTGTTCAAGATAAGAAGAGATTCTTCTAGCAGCCTTAGAAAATGGGTAATATATCAATTTCACTTGACCTGAGAAAATAATTGAGAGAATTTGTGAAAGGAGCCAGTAGGCCTTTGAATACTGGGAAATGTGGGTAGGCCTACTACAGATTATGACCCTGGAAGTAGTTCCAATTTGATTTTCATTTGTTTAGACTCCGCACCAGAATTGATTCACTGATCCAAGAGGTGAGTCCAGTATTCATTGTACTTATTCTTTCTTCATTCAACAAAGTTATTGACACAGCTCTCCGACACTGTTGGTACTCCAGGTTCTTTTATTGTCTTTTGTTTTTATCAAGTCTAATCTCCCTGAAAAAACATGACTTAAAGAACAGAAAGTATTATATAATCCTAAAATGTTTTCTGTCTATTCATTCACATGTAAGTTATTTTTAAAGTAAACTTGTTTGAGTGTTCTTTAGAGCCTACTTTAAGCTTTATGTTTGAAATATTTTACTTTAAACTATCTATATAGCAAGTAAAATGCACCAAATATAAATTTGTACATACAAGTGTATTGTACTTTAAATGATTTCTAACCTTCTTCGACAATGAAAAATATGTTTTGTTTTATGCAAACATTTGAAAAGATAATTTTCTTTAATACTGTAAAATTTATTAGCTACAGCCAAGGAAATTATTTTGCTTAAAAAAAGAATAACTTGTGATTGAAACGAAGTTTTGCCTAGAGGCGTTATACATCTCAGATCATTAAAAAATGTTTACCCAAGCTTATTTCTGTTGGGATTCTGCCTGCCACTTATCAGATTCTGGTCATTTCCAGACATTTGCTCTTCTTCTTCCTCTCTGATGCTGGGATAAATACAATACTTACTTTCACAGATGCCTTAGCAGCTAGAAATGGCATTTGGTCCATTTCTAGAGAGTATGAGCAGAAATCTGCAGGGGATGGGAGGGAGACAGACACAAGTGAGAATTTATGAAAAGTTTTGCTTTTCTAATTAATCATAACAATAGAAAAAGAAAAGGTATAGCCAAAAAAGCCCTTCCATCTTGGCATGATTTACTGCCGTGCACTTAGATCTCATCTGGAATTGCAGCAGCTCTCTTGAACACAAGAATAACCAGTATGTAAGAAATGCCAAGGAGAGTTTCCTGCTATATGGAGCTAGGAGAATTCCTAACCTTTACCAAGATAAATTATGTATGATTTTCAGGTCACTACTTCATGGGTTTGAGTGGGCTGGAGGAAATTTATGATGCCATGAATTCTTTTGCCCATATATTAAAATCTTGAAATCTTGATAAAACATATCTGCTTTTGCTGACTTGACTTATCAATTCATTGCTAACTTATGTCTCATGCCCAGCTTACATCTACTCCCTGCAATAAAATTCTAATTTCTATCATTAGTAACATCTCATTTTCTAGAGTACCTGTTCCCCCTCTCCCCACAGCGGGGAGGGAAGCAAGTTGTTGAATATCAGTAGTATCATTTTCCTAAAAAGAGATTTCTTTTTTAGATTTTGGAAAAGAATACTTGAGCAACTTAACTCAAAATCCAATAACTAAAATTTGTAACAGGCAATAAAATTATTTTGGACTTGTAAGATTTCAAATTGAGATAATAGACAAAAGTGTTTTAGGAAACTTTTCTTCATAGTCACCAAGTATTTATCAGCAAATGTTCTATACTTTGGTCATGATGATTTTGTCACTGTCATTTTTAGGTTTTAGTAAGAATGTGATCTAAAGAAAGGTTAAAAAGAGATGCTAAAACAACTTTCCAAATGATTTTTTTTTTCGTTTTTTTTTTTTTTTTTAACTTTACAATATTGTATTGGTTTTGCCATATATCAACATGAATCCACCACAGGTATACACGTGTTCCCTATCCTGAACCCTCCTCCCTTCTCTCTCCCCGTACCATCCCTCTGGGTTGTCCCAGTGCACCAGCCCCAAGCATCCAGTATCGTGCATCAAATCTGGACTGGCGACTAGTTTCATATATCATACTATACATGTTGATATTTTTGAAATGCAGTTTTGACTGGCAATATTTGAACAAGTCATGCCCATTTAAAGATGGGAGTTTACAGCAGAGACACCATCAAAAGAGCAGTGTAGGCATTCCCTACCATTTTCCTCACAAAGAACAAGTTTTGACAATCATCCACTGGTAAGTGGGCTATGCTGGAAGTCCTGGGGATAAGCAGAAGAATTCCGGCACATCACCGGGGTAAATAGATCCAAAGTAGATGCACTGAAGAGGGTAAGTGAAAGAGTTACAATTTACCTGTGTCACCTCTTCCCCAACGTGTTACTGCCCAGAACCAGAAGAGAGCATCTCAATCTGATTTTTCCCACTAGGGTAAATCTGGATGTGTAAGTGAGTACCCAGTTTCTCCAGCTATGCAGGATGCTGCCTGAGAGACCCACAGCCTTCTCTTTGGAATCACCAATGGTGTAACTGGTTGCAGGGTAGGGGTGGGGGGTGCATGAGTGGGAGAAGAGCAGCCAGGGCTCAGATTGGAACACATCAAAAGGAATGAATCCTATCATCATATCCTGGTCTCCAACAGGAAGCCTGCCCCTGAGCTGCTCGGGACACCTTGACTTAGATCCACCTCACTGGTCCACAGGCATCCCTGACACCACCCCTTGTGTGGAGGTCCCTGATAAGCAGGGAGAGGAAGCACTTAACAGATGGCTGATGAGCACATTCAGAAAGCCTGCACACTTTGCAGGGTTATGAGAACAACACAAACTTAAGCAGTTAGCACTTCCCTGGGGAAAGCGAACAAGATACTATCAGTATGTGACCTGGCTTTGCAGGCTTACAGTCTTAAAAATGAGTGGGAATGTATGCTAATTATTATAGAAATACAAATCAAAACTACAATGAGGTACCACATCACACCAGTCAGAATGGCCATCATTAAATAGTCAATAAATAGCAAATGCTGGAGAGGGTGTGGAGAAAAAGGAGCCCTCCTACAATGTTGGTGGGAATGTAAATTGGTATAGCTACTATGAAAGACAGTACAGAGGTTTCTTATAAACTAAAAATAGTGTTGTCATATGATCCAGCAATCCCACTGCTCGGTGTATATCTGGAGAAAGGTCTAATTTAAAAAGATACATGCATCCCTACTTTCATAGCAGCACTGTTTACAATAGCCAAGGCATAAAAACAACTTAAATGTCCATTGAAAGATGAACAGATAAAGAAGATATGCTATATATACACATGGAATACTCATCAGCCATAGAAAAGAATAAAATAATGCCACTTGCCAGAACATGGATGGGCCTAGAGATTATCATACTAACTAAAGTCAGAAAGAAAAATACAAATACCATATAATATCACTTATACATGGAATATAAAATATGAAACAAATGGATTTATCTATGAAAAGAAACAAACTCAGAAATATTGAGAGTAGACTTGTGGTTGCCAAGGGGTTGGGGATGGATGGATTGGGAGCTGGGGATTAGCAGGTGCAAACTATTATGCACAGAATTAATAAACAATAAGATCCTAATGCATAACACAGGGAACTATACTCAATATCCTATTATAAATCATAATGGAAAAGAATAAGAAAATGAATATATATGTATTACTGAACGACTTTGCTGTACAGAAGAATTCAACATAGCTTTGTAAAACAATTATACCTCACTAAACTATTTTTTTCAAGAATTAATAAGACAGTCAATTTGCATGTCTACTATAGAAAACAGTATGGAGATTCCTCAAAATAGTAAAGATAGAACTACTGTATGACCAAAACCACTAACACTTCCAGGTATTTATCCAAAAGAAGTTAAAGCTCAAAAAGACATAAACCCCTATGCTCATTTGTGTAATAGTCAAGACATGGAAACAACCAAACTGTCCACTGATGGATATAGGGATAAAGAATATATGAAAAAAAATAATATATGATACACACACAATGAAATATTATTCAGCCATAAAAAGGAAATCCTACCATATAGGACAACATGGATGGGCCTTGAGTCATTATGCTAACTGTACAGAGATAAAGAATATGTGATATATACACAATGAAATATTATTCAGCCATAAAAAGGAAACCCTACCATATAGGACAACATGGATGGGCCTTGAGTCATTATGCCAACTGAAATGAATCAGAAAGAGACTGACAAATACTTCATGATTTTAATTGTATGTGAAATCTAAAAAAGATGTTGAACTCATAGAAACAGAGTACAATAGTAATTTCTAGGGACTTGAGGAGGATAAGGTAGGCAATTTGAAAGATACTAGTCAAAGTGTACTAAATTGCAGTTTTAAGAAGTTCTAGGGATCTGGTATATAGGATGGTAAATGTAATTAACAGTACTGTATTACATACTTAAAAGTTGCTAAACGAGTAGATCTTAAAATTTTCACCCCCCTACACATGATTAATTATGTGACATAATGGATGCATTAACTAACTTTCTTTTGGTAGTCATTTTGCAATATATGGGCTTCCCTGGTGGCTCAGCTGGTAAAGAATCGGCCTGCAATGTGGGAGACCTGGGTTTGATCCCTGGATTGGGAAGATCCCCTGGAGAAGGGAAAGGATATCCCCTTCAGTACTCTTACCTGGAGAATTCCATGGACTGTATAGTCCATGGGGTCGCACAGAGTCAGACATGACTGAAGTGACTTAGCAGAGCAGCAGAACAACACTCACTTTTACTTTCACTTGCAGTATATACATGTAGCAAACCACCATGTCGTACACTTTAAAGATATATATACTATACCTCAATAAAGCTGAAAACAATCAAATTTAAATTTACTATCTTTCAAAGTATATGAATTCAAGTTTAAATTTGCTCTTTAATTTCGATTCATTTCAAACAGAACATTTTCATTATAAGGTAAGCTAATATTACTGCAAATTGGGACAATGAAGCTTAACATTTTATAGCACTAGACTCCCCTGGTGGCTCAGGGGCTTCCCTGGTGGCTTAGATGGTAAAGAATATGTCTACTGATGCAGGAGACCCAGCTTTGATCCCTGGGTCAGGAAGATCCTCTGGAGAAAGGAATGGGTACCCACTCCAGTATTCCTTCCTGGAGAACATGGACAGAGGATTCTAGCAGGCTATAGTTCATGTGGTCACAAAAGAGTCAGACACTTATTTCTGCTCTGATCTTTATGATTTCTTTCCTTTTGCTAATTTTGAGGGCTTTTTGTTCTTATTTTTCCAGTTGTTTTAAGTGTAAAGTTAGGTTGTCTACTCGATGTTTTTGTTTCTTGAAGTAGGATTGTATTGCTATAAATTTACCTCTTAGAACTGCTTTGGCTACATCCCATAAATTTTGAGTTGCTATGTTTTCACTGTCATTTGGTTCTAGAATTTTTTTGCTTTCCCTTTTGATTTCTTCAGTAACCTGTTGGTTATTTAGAAATGTATTATTTAGTCTCCATGTTTTTGTGCTTTTTACAGCTTTGTTTTTTCTTGTTGATATCTAGCCTCAGAACATTGTGGTTAGAAAAGATGCGTGACTATGATTTCAATTTGCTTCTTCTTACTGAGGTTTGATTTGTGACCCAAGATGTGGGCTATCATGGAGAATGTTCCATGTGCACTTGAGAAGAAGTTATATACTTCTTCATTTGGATGGAATGTCCTAAAGATATCAGTGAGATCCATTTCATTTAATGTATCATTTAAGACTTGTGTTCCCTTATTAATTTTCTGGTTTAATGATCTATCCATTGGTGTAAGTGGGGTGTTAAAGTCTCCTACTATTATTGTATTACTGTCAATTTCTCTTTTTTTTTTAAATTTATTTATTTATTTATTTTTGTCAATTTCTCTTTTTATGTCTGTTGGGGAGGATCCTGCAGTATTGGTGGGAAAGCAAACTGAAACAGCCACTATGGAAGATGGTATGGAGATTCCTTAAAAAGTTAGGAATAAAACCACCATATGACCCCCTTATAGGCATATACACCGAGAAACTCAAAGTTGAAAAAGACACATATATTCCATTGTTCATTGCAGCACTATTTACAATAGCTAGAATATGGAAGTAACCTAGATGTCCATTGACAGATGAATGAATAATGAAGTTGTGTTATCTATACACAATGGAATATTACTCATCCATAAAAAGGAACACATTTGAGTCAGTTCTAATGAGGTGGATGAGCCTAGAGCCTATTATACAGAGTGAAGTAAGTCAGAGAAAGATAAATATCATATACTAACACATATATATGGAATTTAGAAAAATGGTACTGAATAATTTATTTGCAGGGCAGCAATGGAGAAACAGACATAGAGAGCAGACTTATGGACATGGGGAGAGGGGAGAAGAGGGTGAGATGTATGGAATGACTAACTTGGAAATTTACAGTACCATTTGTAAAATAGATAGCCAATGGGAATTTGCTGTATGTTTCAAGAAACTCAAGCAGGAGCTCTGTGTCAACCTAGATGGGTAGGATGGGGAGGGAGGTTCAAAACGGAGGGGATATATGTATACCTATGGCTGATTCATGTTGAGGTTTGACAAAAAATAGCAAAATTCTGTAAAACAATAATCCTTCAATTAAAAAATAAATTAGTTTAAAAAATGTATTTGAAGTGTACTTATGGTCTGAAGAACCATACAAAAGCAAAATACACAAAATATACTTCTTAAAAAAGAAAACAGAATCACAACTGAGTGACTAACACTCACTTTTTCACACTCAAGAATAAATTATAGCTATGAAAATATATATCAGTAGAAAAATATAATTGTTTAGAATGCTACTATGCTACCAGTTTATTTATATATGCAGACCCCCAAAAAACTCTATATATAAATATATCTGTCTATATAGAGAGGTTATTGATATTTCTCCTGACAATCTGGATTCCAGCTTGTGCTTCCTCCAGCCCAGCATTTTTCATGATTTACTCTGAACATAAGTTAAATAAGCAGGGTGACAATATACAGCCTTGATGTACTCCTTTTCCTATTTGGAACCAGTCTGTTGTTCCATGTCCAGTTCTAACGTTGCTTCCTGACCTGCATACAGGTTTCTCAAGAGGCAGGTCAGGTGGTCTGGTATTCCCATCTATTTAAGAATTTTCCACAGTTTATTGCGATCCACACAGTCAAAGCCTTGATATAGTCAATAAAGCAGAAATAGATGTTTTTCTGGAACTCTCTTGCTTTTTCGATGATCCAGCAGATGTTGGCAATTTGATCTCTTGTTCCTCTGCCTTTTCTAATCAAGCTTGAACATCTGTAAGTTCATGGTTCACATATTGCTGAAGCCTGGCTTGGAGAATTTTAAGCATTACTTCACTAGCGTGTGAGATGAGTGCAATTGTGCAGTAGTTGGAGCATTCTTTGGCATTGCCTCTTTTTGGGATTGGAATAAAAAGTGACGTTTTCCAGTCCTGTGGCCACTGCTGAGTTTTCCAAATTTGCTGTCATATTGAGCACAGCACTTTCACAGCTTTGTCTTTCAGGATGTGAAATAGCTCAACTGGAATTCCATCACCTCCACTAACTTTGTTCATAGTGATGCTTCCATCACTATATCAGGAAGTGATGCTTCTTGGAATGTGACTTCACATTCCAGGATGTCTGGTTCTAGGTGAGTGATCACACCATCCTGATTATCTGGGTCATGAAGATCTTTTTTGTACAGTTCTGTGTATTCTTGCCACCTCTTCTTAAAATCTTCTGCTTCTGTTAGGTCCCTATCATTTCTGTCCTTTATTGAGCCCTTTATCTTTGCATGAAATGTTCCCTTGATATCCCCAATTCTTTTTTTAATTTTTTTAACTTTACAATATTGTATTGGTTTTGCCATATATCAACATGAATCTGCCACAGGTATACATGTGTTCCCCATCCTGAACCCTCCTCCCTCCTCCCTCCCCGTACCATCTTTCTGGGTTGCCCCAGTGCCCCAGCCCCAAGCATCCCTAATTTTCTTGAAGAGATCTCTAGTCTTTCTCATTCTATTGTTTTCCTCTATTTTTTTGCATTGATCACTGAGGAAGGCTTTCTTATGTCTCCTTGCTATTCTTTGGAACTCTGCATTCAAATGGGTATATCTTCCCTTTTCTCCTGCACTTTTCACTTCCCTTTTTTCACAGCTATTTGTAATGCCTCCTCAGACAGCCATTTTGCTTTTTTGTATTTCTTTTTCTTGGAGATGGTCTTGATTCCTGTCTCCTGTACAATGTCATGAACCTCCATCCACAGTTCATCAGACACTCTGTCTGTCAGATCTAGTTGCTTAAATCTATTTCCCACTTCCAGTGTATAGTCATAAGGTATTTGATTTAGATCATACCTGAATGGTCTAGTGGTTTTCTCAACTTTCTTCAATTTCAGTCTGAATTTGGTAATAAGGAATTCATGATCCGAGCCACAGTCAGCTTCATAAAGAGCCTCTTGATGAAAGTGAAAGAGGAGAGTGAAAAAGTTGGCTTAAAGCTCAACATTCAGAAAACTAAGATCACAGAATCCGGTCCCATCACTTCATGGCAAATAGATGGGGAAACAGTGGAAACAGTGGCTGACTTTATTTTTATGGGTTCCAAAATCACTGCAGATGGTGATTGCAGCCATGAAATTAAAAGATGTTTACTCTCTGGAAGGAAATTATGACCAACCTAGACACCATATTCAAAAGCAGAAACATTACTTTGTCAACAAAGGTCTGTCTAGTCAAGGTTATGGTTTTTCCAGTGGTCATGTATGGATGTGAGAGTTGGATTGTAAAGAAAGCTGAGCATTGAAGAATTGATGTTTTTGAACTGTGGTGTTGGAGAAGACTCTTAAGAGTCCCTTGGACTGCAAGGAGATCCAACCAGTCCATCCTAAATGAGATCAGTTCTGGGTGTTCACTGGAAGGACTGATTTTGAAGCTGAAACTCCAATACTTTGGCCACCTGATGCGAAGAGCTGACTCATTTGATAAGACCCTGATGCTGGGAAAGATTGAGGGCAGGAGGAGAAGGGGACGACAGAGGATGAGATGGTTGGATGGCATCACCGACTTGATGGACATGGGTTTGCATAGACTCTGGGAGTTGGTGATGGACAGGGAGGCCTGGCGTGCTGTGGTTCATGGGGTCACAAAGAGTCGGACACAACTGAGTGACTGAACTGAACTGAACTATATATACAAATATATATCAGCTCTATTTGATCAATCATATGCAGTTTGTAGTGCTTCCAAAGACAAAGACAATAAAAGTGGTAAGATTTTATTTTGTTGATAGATAGAAATCACCTGGAATCCCTGGAGAAAGATATTTCACAGAGTTTGAGACAGCAGGTATTTTTTACAATGTGTAAATGTGTGTGTGTGTGTGTGTGTGTGTATAGTCAAGATATAAATGCCTCAAAAATATGGATATTATCATGAGATCATTCTTGTTAAAATTTTCAGAATGTTAGACAGGGTTGTAATATCAATTTTCTGTATTATTTTGAAATATTCAATTCTTCAATAGAGAAAGGGCAACAAAAAGGTGGGATAAGACTCAAAACAAACAAACAAATAAACAAAACACTGCGGTTGTGTATACTTGTGCCTCTGTCTAAACATTAAGGCAAGTGTGAGTCACTAGTTGAATGTAGTTTGAATGTAAGCCTTCATTTTGCTTACATTCAAAAGGAATGTCTGACTCTTTTTGACCCCTAGGCTGTAGCCTACCAGGCTCCTCCATCCATGGAATTTTCCAAGCAAGATTACTGCAGTGGTTTGCCATTTCCTTCTTCAGGATTTCTTCCCAACCCAGGGATCAAACCCAGGTCTCCCACATTGCAGGCAGATGCTTTACCATCTGAGCCACCAGGGAAGCCTTTTCATTAAAAAACAATCAATGTGGAACGACGATGCTGTAGAAAGAAGCAGAATGCATTAACATCGTGTAGCTGTGTTGTCTTTCTACTCACAAAATCCGAGGTACCTCAACCTACCCCATCTCTTCTTCCCAACTTTGTTTGAAATTGATGGGATCCGAGCTTCGTAATTTGATCTGTGAACCTCTCTGTTCTGTGACCTAGGGGTGGCTTGCCTGGCGGTACCTTTAGAGACTGTAAGTCCATCAAAGTGATTCAAGATCTGCTTTAATTTTTCATCTTCATTTCCCATTTAAGAAATGTTGCAAAATTTCCATATAACAAGTAAGCTAGAAGGAGGTTATCTCATGTTCTGGTTAGTTTTAGTGCAGAAGAAAATTAAAGTGCACATTAGTCTTACTCATGATCAGCATTTCAATGAGAGACACTTTTTTTTAACTTTATTTTTTTCCACCCAATATAAAAAAGAAAGAAACAGTAAGTTGTGTGGTTAGGCATTCTGATCATGATCAGCTTGACTGTATTAAAATCCTAGCCCTGTTATCACAAGATTCTGTCCCCTTGGACAAATTAATAGTCTCTCTGAACCTCATTTTCTTCACTTAAAAACTAGAGACAATAATAGGTCTACTCTTATAGCAACTATAAAGATGTAATGAAAAAATATTTGTATATATATAGAAAACAGCCTGATACATGAAAGCATCCAGTAACTGTTGCTATCTAATGGAGAAAAATAATAGTTTTTAAATGTGGCAAATAATTCAGACAACTATCATGGAAAGTACTGTACCATCTTCTTCTGAATCAAAATAAATATGAGTAACAATAAATAAGATAAAATTTGTCAGGCACTTAACTAGGCCTATGTAAAATAAATGTGTCCTTTGGCTTCTAAAACTGCAGCTTTCACATGTGCTGAGTCCAAAGGCAATTTTACTTTTTATAAGAGCTTCTGTTTTTGAGTTGTCTTCAGTAGGGATGGCTGACAATAACAAGCCTATTTCAGGCTGCTGCCTCATCAATAGGTTTGGCTTTGTTTTACATTAGTTCAGTTCAGTCTCTCAGTCATGTCCAACTCTTTGTGACCCCACGGACTGTAGCACACCAGGCCTCCCTGTCCATCACCAACTCCCAGCGCTTGCTCAAAATCATGTCCATTGAGTCGGTGATGCCATCCAACAATCTCATCCTCTGTCGTCCCCTTCTCCTCCCACCTTCAATCTTTCCCAGCATGAGGTTCTTTTCCAATGAGTCAGTTCTTCGCATCAGGTAGCCAAAGTATTGGAGTTTCAGCTTCAACATCAATCTTTCCAATGAATATTCAGGACTGATTTCCTTTAGGATGGACTGGTTGGATCTCCTTACAGTCCAAAGGACTCTTAAGAGTCTCCTCCAACACCATGGTTCAAAAGCATCAATAGTTTATCTTTATTATTTACTATTGTCACTCCTATAAAGATAGAACTATGTTGTATTTAAAACTTTCATTTTTTTGGAGAGAAAATTTTCTCCCTGTGACTCAGTGATAAACAACCTGCTTGCAATTCAGGAGATGCAGGAAACACGGGTTTGATCCCTGGGTTGGGAAGATTCCCTGGAGAAGAAAATGGTAACCCACTTCAGTATTCTTGCCTGAGAAATCCCACTGACAGAGGTGTCTGGCAGGATACAGTCCATGGGGTGGAAAAGAGTCAGACATGGCTTAGCAACTAAACAACAGCAACAAAACAACAACAACAAAAATTACAAAAGTAATTAAATACTCTATAGATAATATACAGCATTCATATTTTTAAAGTTTGTTGTATAGAATATGGTTATGAAATGGATATCATATATTACTTAGGTATTGTAAAAAAATGTTTCAGAAATAAGATCAGGGTATACTATAGTTCAGTTGGTAAAGAAACTGTTTGCAATGCAGGAGACCCCCAGTAACATTAGTTTTTACAACTGACTTACATTAGTCTTTTCCAACCAACTCATTGGAAAAGGACGTGATGCTGGGGAAAATTGAAGGCAGGAGGAGAAGTAGATGTCAGAGGATGAGATTATTGGATGGTATCACCGACTCGATGGACATGAGTTTGATTCCTGGGTCAGGAAGAACTTCTGGAGAAGGGATAGGCTACCTACTCCAGTATTCTTGAGCTTTCCTTGTGGTTCAGCTGGTGAAAAATCCACCTGCATTGTGGAAGACCTGGGTTCAATCCCTGTGTTGGGAAGTTCTCTTGGAGAAGGGAAAGGCTACCCATTCTAGTATTCTGGCCTGGAGAATTCCATGGACTGTATAGTCCACGAGGTCACAGAGTTGAACAGGACTGAGCAACTTTCACTTTCATATACTGTTTTATTACAAGCATCAGTTCAGTTCAGTTGCTCAGTCGTGTCTGACTCTTTGCGACCCCATGAATCGCAGCACGCCAGGCTTCCCTGTCCATCACCAACTCCTGGAGTTTACTCAAACTCATGTCCGTCGAGTTGGTGATGCCATCCATCCATCTAGTCCTCTGTCGTCCCCTTCTCCTCCTGACCCCAATCCCTCCCAGCATCAGAGTCTTTTCCAATAAGTCAACTCTTCGCATGAGGTGGCCAAAGTATTGGAGTTTCAGCTTTAGCATCAGTCCTTCCAATGAGCACCCAGGACTGATCCCCTTTAGGATGGATTGGTTGGATCTCCTTGCAGTCCAAGGGACTCGCAAGAGTCTTCTCCAACACCATAGTTCAAAAGCATCAATTCTTCAGTGCTCAGCTTTCTTCACAGTCCAACTCTCACATCCATTCTTGACTACTGGAAATACCATAGCCTTGACTAGATGGACCTTTGTTGGCAAAGTAATATCTCTGCTTTTTAATATGCTATTTAGGTTGGTCCAAGCATAGAAGAACACATATAAAGAGAGGAAGAGGGGATAAGAGAGGAAATAACACCCAAGGATTGTGTAGGACTTGAGACTTTATACTTCTTACCAACTAATAATCTATTTAGTGACTTTTCTATATGTTTTGGAAGAAAACATGAGGCTTCTGAATTGGAGACAGTGTACCTGATTGTAGGCAGCACAAGCCTTTGCCAGAGATTTCAGTTCCTATGTGGTCTTTTCCCCAGAGCCCATGGGAGTACTGTAGGGCCTTTGATAACGGGATTGCTGCCTTCATCAGTTTGAGCTGCTATAACAAAATCCCATATACTGGGTGGCTTATATAAGACATTTATGTTCTCACAGTTCTGCAGGCTGAAAAGTCCAAGATCAAGGTGCCTGCTGGTTTGATTCTTGGTGAATGCTCTCTTCCTGGTTTGTAAATAGCACCCTTCTCAGTATGTGCTCATATACTCTTCCCTGGAGCAAAGGAAGAAAATTCTGGTGTCTCTTCCACTTCTTACAAAGGCACTGGTTCTATCATGAGGTTCTACTCTCATGACCTCAGGTAACCTAAATAAATACCTCCAAAAACTTCCATCTCAAATACCATCACATTGGAAAGGAGGACTTCAACACAGTGATATTGAAAAGACACACACATCCAGTTCATAAAATATGAACATCCAGTGGGTTGTGTTACTGAAGTAGAATTTGAGCTTAGGGATTCACTGATACTATAGCAAACAGAAGCAAGACTGTATATTGTCAAGGGGAAGCATTTCCATCACCCTTCAATCTTGCCTGCCATGAGCACGCCCTGGGAAAGGACCCAGATAGAGTAGTCAGCATGATGCATTCTTGTTCTACCCAGGAAGATGATGCAAAGACACTGATGCCCAATTGTAGACTGACTCTCAAAACACTAGCAAAAGCTTAGAGCTTAAAGAAAAATGTGAGCAGAACAAAAGTCCCAATACTCCCCTATTCGATCAGAAACAATGTCTGTCAGGCACGTAGGAAACTCAATAAATACTGGTTACTGTAACTGAATAACTGAGGAAAGCCATTAGAATTTGAATTCTGAGAAGAACGAGGGGTTTACATAAGGCCATTTACACCCTGTAGGAGTTTGAACTTAGCTGAGAAATCACTGAAGTTTATAACATGAAGGAGCATGGTCAGATTTACATTTTGGGGCAATCATTTTGACCTCAATAGAGTGATGGATTTAAGGAGAGCAAGACAAAGACAGGGAGATGGATTAAGGAACTATTGCAATAGAAGAAAAAGATTGTGATAAAGGTATAATCTAGAGAATCACTGCATAGGAAAACACTGTGAGAGATTTGAAAACAATTTAAAGTACAATCAACAAGACTGAATGCTGGATATAGTGACAGGAGAGAGGTAAAGACTGAGAAGATGCCTGGGATCCTCACTTGAGAATGGGGCTATGTGCCATAAGAAGAAATCAGAATTTAGAAAGAGTTCAGTTCAGATCAGTTCAGATCAGTCTCTCAATCGTGTCTGACACTTTGCGACCCCATGAATCGCAGCACACCAGGCCTCCCTGTCCATCACCAACTCCCGGAGTTCACCCAGACTCATGTCCATTGAGTCAGTGATATCATCCAGCCATCTCATCCTCTGTCGTCCCCTTCTCCTCCTGTCCCCAATCCCTCCCAGCATCAGAGTCTTTTCCAATGAGTCAACTCTTCCCATGAGGTGGCCAAAGTACTGGAGTTTCAGCTTTAGCATCATTCCTTCCAAAGAAATCCCAGGGCTGATCTTCAGAATGCACTGGTTGGATCTCCTTGCAGTCCAAGGGACTCTCAAGAGTCTTCTCCAACACCACAGCTCAAAAATGTCAATTCTTTGGTAGCTTTTAAAATTAGATCCATTCAAAAGAATTGATTTGATAAATAATTTATATTTTAGTTTTCTGATACATTTCAAATGTGTGTGATTTTATACATCCATTTATATATACATATATATATAGAATTAAACATTTAAATATTATCACTATAAAAGTCTCTTTACATAGGAATGCCATTTTTCTCCCTTAGAACATCCAAATACATAGCTAAAATTGAATTCTCTGTTCTGAACAGATTATTTTCTCACCTGTTTCATACCCCACAGGAATTAATTCTATGCTCATATAGGTAAAGCAACTGTGCATCTTCATGACTTACCCTTTAAAACGTTTGCATTTGTATGTGTGTGATTATGTGCCTGGTAAACTTGGTTTTGATGAATTACTTTTCAGAGTTTATTTCTTAAGTTGCCAACTTTCTTGCTTTGCTGTGCTTAGTGGCTCAGTCATGTCTGACTCTTTGTGACCCCATGCATTGTAGCCCTCCAGGCTCCTCAGTCCATGGGGTTTCTCCAGGCAAGAATACCAGAGAGGTTTGCCAAGCCCTCCTCCAGGGGAATCTTCCCAACTCAGGGATCAAACCCAGGTCTCCTGCATTGCAGGCAGATTCTTTACTGTCTGAGCCATCAGGAAAGCCTACATTTGGATAAAAAGACAGATTGAATTTTATCAATAACTATAATTCTCCAGGCAAGAATCCAGGAGTGGGCTGCCATTTCCTTCTCCAGGGGATCTTTCTGACCCAGGGATGGAACCTGGGTCTCCTGCATTGCAGGCAGATTATTTACCATCGAACCACTAGAGAAATCCCTAGATATAATGTCATTGATTTGAACTCGGAAGCTCAGTAGCTTTCTTGACCAAAACTTGGTAAATTTTTAGGATGAAAGACATCATTGAAATGAGAGAAGAAGAAAAAAATAAAATAGATAATCCTGCACACTGCAAGAAAAGTTCCTGTGTGGTACAACTAAGATTCAGTGTAGCCAAACAGAACCACTTAGGCTCACTATGTAATGGTTTTAGACAATAGCTTATATTTTGCAGTGCAAAACACAAAGAACAAGTGTTTGCACTTGATTGCACTATGGACCTCCCAGTTGGAGCTAGTGGTAATGAATCTGCCTGCCAATGCAGGAGACACAGGAGATGTGGTTAAGTTTAATCCCTGGGTGCAGAAGATCCCCTGGAGAAGGAAATGGCAACCTACTTCAGTATTCTTGCCTGGAAAATCCCATAGACAGAAGAGATTGGTGGTCTATGGTCCAAAGGGTCACAAGAGTCAGACATGACTGAGCAACTAAACCACCACCATGGAAACCTGAAATTACCTTCAGTCATAGAGTTTCTTATCTGCATTAGCAAGACTTCCCCATGCAACATGACCTTACTCTGCCTGGTAATTCTTATTCAGGTTGAGGATAAAAGACATTTTAAGACAAATTACTTCTTAAAAATGCTGCTTTCTAGGAAGAAATCTCTTTAAATGTATTTAGTTTTCTTTTTTATGAACATAATAGGCATTTGTTGTAAGGTATCTGAAGAATACACAATAACTCTAAGAAAAGCATAAAAATCACATACTAAGTCATATGCATCTGCCAATAACATTTGCTTAACATTCTACATTATATGCATAAAAATATTTGCAAAGACCGAATTTCTGATTTTTCTTCCCAGAACTCCTGGATTAAACTTAGTCCTATTTTCCCCCTGAGCTAAACACCCACTCACCACAAAAAGGAAAAGGAAGAGAGATGCACACTGCATACACATTCTATGTATATATAAAGCACAATCACACAGTACAAAATCCAAAAGCATGTCTGTTAACCGAGGGTGGGGACAGGAGTTGGCAGTTCCTTGAAAACATTGTTAGGAATATCTTTTCTTCTAAGGAGAGTCAGTGTATATAAAAACAAAGATATGTACTTATCTCAGTGCCTCTCTAACTTGGCTGTATGTTACAATCTTCAGAGTAGATTATATATATATATATATATATATATATATATATATATATATATATATATATATAAAAATATAATAGCTTGGGTCCCATCCTCAAAAATTCCAATTTAATTTATTTTGGTAGTAACTGGGATGTTGTGATTTAAAAGCTCTCTAGGTAATGCTTTTGTATAAAGTTGAGAAACACCTGTCTATACTATACTGTAACTTGACTCTTCTAATTAAAAAAAAAAAAGGATATTTGAGATTTTTCCAAATTTCCAATTTAAAAAAACAACACTTTATTGAGGATTCAGTGCCATACAAAAAGCTGTATATATTTAACACATACAGTGTAATGAGTTTGGAGATAAGTATACACCCCTGAAATCATCACCACTAATGCTATAAAACACATCCATGACCTTCAAAAGTTTCTTCTCATCTTTATGTGTTTATTTATTGTTGGTGATGGGGAAGGCAATGGCACCCCACTCCAATATTCTTGCCTGGAAAGTCCCATGGACGGAGGAGCCTGGTAGGCTGCAGTTCATGGGGTCGCGAAGAGTTGGACACGACTGAGCGACTTCCCTTTCACTTTTCACTTTCATGCACTGGAGAAGGAAATGGCAACCCACTCCTGTGTTCTTGCCTGGAGAATCCCAGGGATGGGGAGCCTGGTAGGCTGACATCTATGCGGTTGCACAGAGTTGGACATGACTGAAGTGACTTAGCAAAAAATTGTTGGTGATAAGAACACTTGACATAAGTTCCACCCTCTTAGCAGACTACTAAGTACACAATTTAGTATCATTAACTACATAGGCACTCTGATGTATACAGCATCTCTAGGAACTATTCACCTTGCATAACTGACACCTCATAGGCTCTGATCCCTGGGAATCACCTCTCTACTTTCTGTTTCTGTAAGTTTGACTATTTTTAGAGTCCTCAAGTAAGTACGATCATATAGTATTAATATTTTTGCTTCCCTGTGTTAGTATAATGTCCTCAGGTTTATCCATATTGTCTCTAATAGCAGAATCTTCTTTTTTAAGGTTAAATATTATTCACTGCATATTAGTACCTCATTTTCTTTACGTCTCTATCCTTCAATGGGCATTTAGGTTGCTTTTATGTCTTAGGTACGTGGTATGCTACAGAGAACATGTGAAAGCAGGTTACATGCTTGAGATCATGATTTTAATTCTTTGGATATATTCCCAGATGTTCGATTGCTGATCATATGATTCTGTCTTTAATATTTTAGGAACCTCTGTATTATTTTCCATACTGGCTTCACACCCTTGTTGATGGTCTTTATCTTCATTTTTTTGTTTTAAAATAGCCAACCATTTTTCAAAAAATAATATACAATTCTTCATTTTCTGGATGTACCATAATTGGTTCAACCTGTATCCTAGACTAGGGTATTTCATTTTAAAAATATTTTTAAAATTTTCATAGTATTGTTTTCCAAAATATTATGCTTAGAATTGGACAAGGAAATGGCTACCCACTCCCGTATTCTTGCCTGAAGAATTCCATGGACAGAGAAGCCTGTCTGGCTATAGTTTGTGGGGTCACAATGAGTCAGGCACCACTGAGTGACTAACACACACGCTTGAGAAAAACACATATTCTATTATGGCTGACTTTGGCACTCAGTAGATATCATTCTATTTGACTTAGTAAGTAGAGTCTTTCAAGTCTATTTTCTTTTTTATATTCTCCTTAGATTTCCCATCAATTATTGGCAGAGGTGTCTTAACTATTATAATTGAATTGTCTGTTTCAATTTCAATTGTTATCATTTTTGCTTTATGTATTTTGAGCCTTTGTTATTAGGTGAATGCATGTTTGATTGCTATGACTTCTTTTCATATTTATCCCTTTATCATTGTAAAATGACCCTTTGCTCCTTGTAATGACTTTAGTCTTAAAAACTATTTTGTCTAATATTAGTCTATTCATCTCATATTGTCTATTTTATCTAATATTAATATAGCCACTTTAGCTTTCTTCTGGTTCCTGCTTGTATAGCATTTTCCATCTTTTAACTTTCAAACTGTGTCTTTGAATCTAAAATATGATTCTTGTAGACATCTTAAAACCAAAAAAAAAATTTGATTGAAATTAAAACCAACTTAATTTCAGTAGTAGATAAAACTACTTTGATATAACTCTGTCTCTTCTTTTTGTTACTATTGTCATACAAATTACATCTCTGGACATTGAACACCCTAACCCTAACCCTAATTTTATATATATATATATATATAACCTTAAATATTTTTATATTTATTATGCAGTTTAATTTACATAGGTTAAGAATAGTTAAAATTAGAATGCATTTATATTATACTTTATATTTACATACAGTTAGTTACCTTTGCCAGTGCTCTTCATTTCATTTGTATTTGAATTACTGTCTAAAGTATATTAATTTCAGCCTGAAATAACCTCCTTGAGTTTTTTTATTTAGTTGTTTTTGTTGCTGCTACTGTTGTTTTAATAGGGAAGTACTGACTTCCTAGAAATGTTTTTCCTAAATCAGTTTTATGATGAGAGTTTTAGTTTGCAAATATTTTCTCAAATTTTATTAGATATATGGCATCACTGACTCAATGGACGTGAGTCTCAGTGAACTCTGGGAGTTGGTGATGGACAGGGAAGCCTGGCGTGCTGCGATTCATGGGGTCGCAAAGAGTCGGACACGACTGAGCAACTGATCTGATCTGATCTGATCTGAAATATATCCTCATTATATATATATTTATATTTGGTATTCAAATTAATTAGTCTTTCTTTTTTACTATCAAATTCTTAAATGCTAGAGGGGAAATTTAGAGAATCTCTCTCTCCAGCCTCATCATTTTTTTTTTCCCCCTTCTACATTGTACCCTTTAACTTACTTCCATGCGGTTGACTGGTCATGCCTTCTTTTGTCTCCTGGTCATTTTAGTACTGTATCTTCTGACTATAGTCCTTTTCCTACCACATCCTAACCTTGGTAAATTCCTCTTTATGTTTCAGACTTTAAGTTAGTTACATGATCCAGAAACCCTTACCTAGGCCTTCCAAGTATGAACTACCTGCTTATCCTGTACTTTTCCTACACATCACACCTGTTTACTTCTTGGTGACCTTTATGAATAATTAAGAATAAGGAGGACCATGTCTGTTTAGATTATTATTAGATTCAATGTATGACACACAATAGCTTATAACCAATATATAAAATTCTGCATTTGAAATAAGTTTGATTTATGTAATTGATTATATTCATACATGAAAAAAGTTATACATAATATTTATTACAGGTAATTAGATTAAATTAGCTTACCTGTTGTTAGTACAAATAATTTATATTATACTGAAAAGGTGAATTGATTGAAAACCTAACAAAGCTTAAGTTCAGGGTCCCATGTTGCCCTAATTTATTACAAGGTCCTGCATTTGAATTTTAAATTGTTTTTAATTAAACATGCTTCTAGAGTTGCCAGATTTAGCAAAGGAAAATACAAAATACTCAGTAGCATTTGAATTTCACATAAGTGAATGTGAAAGTCAGTCATGTCCAACTCTTGTGACCCCATGGATGGTAACCTGCCAGGCTCCTCTGTCCATGGGATTCTCCAGGCAAGAATACTGGAGTGGGTGGCCATTCCCTTCTCCATGGGATCTTCCCAACTCTGAGATTAAATCTAGGTCTCTCACATTGCAGGCAGATTTTTTATCATCTGAGTCACAAGGGAAGCCCAAGAAAACTGGAGTGGGTAGCCTCTCACCTCTCCAGGGGATCTTCCTGATCCAGGGATCAAACTGTGTCTCCTGCATTGCAGGCAGATGCTTTACCAGCTGAGCTACCAGGGAAGTGTAAATTTCACATAAGCAGCAGATAATTTTGAGTACAAGTATAATCCACACACTACTGGGACATACTTATGATGAAAACAAGTTGTTATCTGAAATTCAAATGTACCAAGACTTCCGTTATTATATCTGGCATCCTACAATGCAACAACACTCCCACACCAACACCAAATTACATAAGCTGTAGGCCATACAAACCCCAGGTGTGCCCCTCTTCTATTACTAGGATATAAATTTTAATTATCAAACGGCCAAACTTAGAGCTGAGCTTTAATATCTCCATTGAACTTTAATCAGCTATCTTTTGAAAATTTAAATGGAGAGTGTACTTAATCTAATTTTCATATTACCTTATACAATTAAATTATATTTGTTTCCCTGTAACTCTTTGCAACTCCATGGACTATAGACAAACAGGCTCCTCTGTCCATGGAATTCTCCAGGCAAGATTAATTACTGGGGTTGCCATTTCCTACTCCAGGGGCATCTCCTGCATCAGTAAGTGGATTCTTTACCAGTATGCCACATGGGAAGCCCCATTATATAGGTTAAGCATTAATGAAAAGATCTACCATCATCAAAATTGCCAGACTGTCAGTGAAAATCACTTAAATGAGTATTTCCAGTTAGTCACTTTGCATTGAACACTAGCTGTGCTACATGAACTGAGCAAGACTTTCAGATGCAAGATAAAACACACTCCTGATCATTTTAAATGCCTGAAAATATCCTACAGTAACATCACACCATAGATACATGAACTTGCAATTGTAATAGTATAAAGTTACTCCCATTGTTGTTGTTCAGTCAGTAAGCCATGTCCGACTATTTGTGATCCCACGGACTGCAGCACGCCAGGCTTCCCTATCCTTCACCATCTCCCAGAGTTTGTTCAAACTCATGTCCATTCTGTTGATGATGCCATCCAACAATCTCATCATCTGTCACCCGCTTCTCCCCACACCCTCAATCTTTCTCACCATCAAGGTCTTTTCCAATGAGTCTTCTCTTCACATCAGCTGGCCAAAGTATTGGAGCTTCAGCTTCAGCATCAGTCCTTCCAATGAATATTCAGGGTTGATTTCCTTCAGGATTGACTAGTTTGAGCTTCATGCAGTCCAAGGTTTCTCAAGTCTTCTTCAACACCACACACAGTTCAAAAGCATCAGTTCTTCAGCACTCAGCCTTCCTCATGGCCTAATTTCACATATGTATACAACTACTGGAAAAATCATAGCTTTGACTATGCAGACCTTTGTCACTAAAGTGGTACCTCTGCTTTTTAATACACTATCTAGGTAAACCTAAACAGCATAAAGGAAAGTGAAGTCGCCCAGTCGTGTTCGACTCTTTGCGACCCCATGGATGTAGCCTACCAGGCTCCTCCATCCATGGAATTTTCCAAGAAAGAGTACTGAAGTGGGTTGCCATTTCCTTCTCCAGAAAATCTTCCCAACCCAGGGATCGAACCCAGGTCTGCTGAGTTGCAGGCAGCCACTTTATCATCTGAGCCACCAGGGAAGCTAAATACCCTCATTAAGTTCCAGGAAAAGACTATCAGATTCCCATTCAATAGCCAAAGAAATTTGACTGCTTGGGGAACATATGCACACAAAATTATTGCCAAGTAACATACAAATATATGCAACATTTTTCTATATGTTTTATTTAAATAAAGACAATATAATTTTCCCCTATTTTTAGGCTTTCAGGCTTTCAAAAGTTCTCCTAAATGGTAAGCTTCAGAGAGGTATGAGACTGAAATTTTCCATACACATTGAAAAATATGGAAGGATTTTATTTATTTATTTTAGATGTTTCAAGCAACCCAGCAGTATTGTGATATTTTCAAATTAACATGTCTATTCTATCTCCAAATGTTATAGAAAAGCTTTCTAAACTCTCAATATTCAGACTATTTATCCAGTAAGTGAAAAGCTTTAGCACTTATTAGGGCCTGACATATAATATCAAAAATAAATAAATCCCCAATTATGAAAATCTAATGATAGTCTCTATATAAGGTTAATTATCATAGGAATAGTTCTACCAAACTATTGAATAAATCTTGGTGATAGACTATGAAGAGTGACCTATTCATTTACTACAGGCATATTACTAAGAATCCTGACATAGCAAGAATCAGATGGCTTACTCAAATTAGGATAACTTGAGAAAAGTTTATTAAAAAAACTGTTTACAAAGGTTTGGGAAGGGGTTCTGTAGTATCCAGAAACTAGTAATAAGCAAGCTTTTAGTATTTAACTCTAAAGGACAAGTGGAGATAGTTATGAGCCCAGAAAAGAGATGTGGAGACAGAACTGGCTACTGTCCCATCAGTTCTTGGCAAATAAAAGGGGAAAAAGTGAAAGTAGTAGATTTTCTTTTCTTGGGCTTCAAAATCACTGTAGGTAATGACTGCAGCTATAGAATTAAAAATACATGCTCCTTGGAAGGAAAGCTATGACAAAACTAGACAGTGTAGTAAAAAGCAGAGAGATCACTTTCCTGACAAAGATCCACATAGTCAAAGCTTTGGATTTTCCAGTAGTTATGTATAGATGTGAGAATTGGGCCCTAAAGTAGGCTGAGCACCAAAGAACTGATGCTTTGAATTGTGGTGCTGGAAAAGATTCTCGAGAGTCCCTTGGACAGCAAGGATATCAAACTAGTCAATTCCAAAGTAAATTAACCCTTACTATTCATTTGAAGGACTGATGCTGAAGCTCCAACATTTTGGTGACCTGATGCAAAGAGCCAGTTCATCGAAAGAAACACTGATGTTGGGAAAGATTGAGGGTAGGAGGAGAAGGGGTGTGCAAAGCATAAGATGGTTAAATAGCATCATCGACTAAATAGACATGAATTTGAGCAAACTCCAGGAGATAGTGAAGGACAGGGAAGTTGGTGTGCTGTAGTCCGCTGGGTCACAGAGTCGGTTGGACATGATTGAAAAATAACAACCTTTTGTCGTGGGACCCAGCCAACTTGTGTTGACCTTGATGGGCGTGAATCTAGGTAATAAATATGTGAACCACATTCTTTCCCATTCATTTGAACTTTTGGAGCTCCTTTTGTGTCAAACCCAATCTGAAACAAATTCCAGGGTTTCTATTCATCTTATCAATATAATATAGGCCCTAAAGGCAGAGAGGAGAGAAGTGCGGTAGAAGATCTGGAAGGACAAATGGAAAATGTACAAACTAGAAGTCATCAAGGAAAAGCAGCCATTCAAATGTTATCATTTTGCTTTACTTCATACTTCATTCAGGGAAACCAAAATTAGCTTCTCCTCTTTCTGATGCCAGAATCTGATATTTAGATAAGTTTGGATTAATTTGTCAAAAAAGAGTTGAGCAATATATGGAATGGCCTGATGTAAGATATTGGTATAAGATACACATAAAATTCATGTTGGGGTGACTGTAGATCATCAAAAATATAATCACCCTCAGAAGAGGTGAATTTTAGGTATAATGAAGGCTTTAGGTGACTGCTATTTAGAGCAGAAATCCCAATCACATTAGGATATCATGGACCAAAGAGCAAGAAAGCAAGAAAGCAACAAAAATTATCTCAAATATAAGAACCAAATTAAAACTTATTAAAAAAGTGCTTTTCATGGTTGACTGTGATGAACACTCTTCTACTAAAAGGGGTAGGCTTCTGTAAAATGCACATACTCTTTTGTTATAGGTTATCACAGTCTATATTGGCAAAATGTAAAGTCTCAGGGAAATAAAGTTGGCAGAAAATTTAAAATTCAGTAATTTCACTCATGGAAAAATGGTACATGTAGAAGTTTAATAATGAATTTTATACCATTTCTCAAATTATTTAAGAGACATATACATATATATATATATATATAAATTTAAAGAAACTCATTTTAAACACAAACAAAATGGCATAAATAGCATATTATTGTACCATTATAATAGATGTATTTGCAGATAATGCCTCTGTAATACCAAAGTGAATGACTATTGAAGAATGCATCTGCTAAGTGGAGAAAGATTTAAAAGGAAATGCTGTAATTTTTATTGTGAACTAGAGGAGGGTTCTTCATGACAGAACTGAGTTTTCATGAATGCCAGGTTTGCATTTGCAAAATTGATATGTCTTGACATTTAGATGAGTTCTATAGCATTATGTACATGTTCTATCATTATGCAAACTAAATACACTTGTAATGTTTAAAACATTTAAAAGAATATTATTGTTGTAAGAGACTGAGAAAAAGTCTACTTTTCACTACAAGCAGATTTCAGACTTGGAAAATGAAACAATGACATCTGATTCAGAAGCTGAATCTCAAAGCAAAACAGATCAAAAAGTCAAACTATTGGAATAGTATTACATATTCTTATTTTGTAAAAGAATACCTCAAAGTTTTTACTTTCAGGGTAGAAGAATGGTAACAGGAAATTATAAAAAGAGGATAGATAAATTCATGTTGAGCCATGTAAAACTACTGACATCCAAACACTTTAACTTGTAAAAGGAGACAGATTAGCAAACGATATAAAATGATAGTGTTATACACTGAGCGCTTTCAATATCTCAAGCACTGTTCTCAGACCTTTACATGTTTCCACTAATTCAGTGCTCCCCATATCCCAAAGATTGGGACTTACAGTATCCTCATTTTACAAATGAAAAAGTGAACACAAAGAAATGAAATAACTCACCCAGGTTACACAGGTAGTTAATGACAAAGGCTGTACCTGAAGCCAGCTGTATGGATACAGAGCTATGCTTCTTTCTAAGCACTATGTCATTCTGCTTCAAATGATGGAGTATGGGCTGGATGTGGATTCATTTAAACACCACTTTGTTTATTGTGTGGGCTGCTTTGAAATGCTGCCCTTGTCCTTCTTTAAGCTTTTGAGGGGTCTCCAAGTCTAAGAAATGTGATGGCAAGTCAGTACATCAGTCTCAGCAGTGCCCTCAGATGACTAATTCAGAGGCAGTGTGAATAGAAGATAATGACAGACCAAAGACTGGACATAGAAAGGTTGGTTAACAATTGTTAGGCACTGTAAGCTTTGCCTAGCACAGTGATGATAGGAAATAGGAAGGGAGTCTATAGAGGGACCATTGCGAAAGAAATATACAGCTTCTGATTGGATAGAATAGAGAAAGAAAGAAAGAAAGAAAAGAAATGCTCATCTTTTCACCCCACTTAACTGAGAAAATTGCCTTAAAGTTGCAATAAATAGAATATTTTAAAAAGACATGTTGGAAAGTATCTTAAAATTGAAGTAATAAGGCAAATGTTCTGTTTTCTATGCTAACCATAAGGCAGTTTGTTAATTTTAATTTTTTTAATGAAATTAAATAATGTAAGTATGTATTAAAAGCTTAATAATTAGTGGCTTCCATTGTTATTTTGAGTTTTATTATTTATGTATTCAAGTCCCTTTCAGAAGCTGAATATGAATATTTAAAATCTGAATAACTGCCATGAATATTAGTCTCTATTCAGCTAAATTTCTATTCCAAAGAAAACGTAATTTGGAAATAGTTTTGATTTTTAGAAGAAATTCCTCTGCGATATTTGGGAGAAGAAAAATGTAAATACTAAAGCTTGTTCTCAAGATTGGTAATTAATATTATAATACAGTTCTTCCTAAAAAATTAATATAAATATCATTCTCAATTTTGCATGACATTTAAAAAGTGAAATGAAATGTGATGACTTTACTTTCAGAATGTGCCTATATTCACATAAATATGTATGTGTGTGTGTGTGCGCATGTGTACGCAAAATATCTAGGGACTCTGCATTGTCTCTATTATTGATTTGTTTCAGACATGGAGAAGGAAATGGCAACCCACTCCAGTGTTCTTGCCTGAGCAATCCCATGGACAGAGGAGCCTGACAGACTATGGGTCCATAGGTTGCAGAGAATCAGACACAACTGAAGCAACTAAGCATATACATTTGAACACATACCCGCAATGATACCAAACAAAGCACATTATAAGAGGTACATCGTCACATTAATGTATATATTTTTCAAGGCCAGGCAGAATATCTTACATTTGAAGGTGATTAGTGAATGCTTCTAGAAAAAAAAAAAATGCTAAAGATTTTCTTTTAGCAGGTATAACTTTTCATTAGAAAAGGCCCTGATGCTGGGAAAGATTGAGGGCAGCAGGAAAAGAGAGCAACAGAGGATAAGATGGCTGGATGGCATCACCAATGCAATGAATATGAACTTGGGCAAACTCGAGGAGGTGAGAGACACAGAGGTCTGGCATGCGGCAGTCCATGGGATCACAAAGAGTTAGACACGACTGGGCGACTGAACAAAACAACAAATTTTGATTTGCTGTTCTTGTTTTTGTTACTTTCCACTTTCATTGTTATTTCCAGGAAATATAATTCTTTGAAATAGTAAATACTTATCATATCACACAAAAGAATCTACAGTCTCCTCTCTATTTTTTCTCTCCAGAGGAGGGGGATTTCTGGCAGGAGGAGGAGCAACAAGTCTGACTTGTGACAGCCTGGGATTCACTGGGCTACAAGTGAGTAGAAAGGGCTTTCCATCACTTCACCATGGCATGGTGTTGTCTTCTTTTCCTGTATTTCATAGAGGGAGATATCCTTGCCCTGTTCTAAGCTTCCTGCCTTTATACACTGTGCATTCATATGCGGATGGGTTCTGGGCATGATTTTCATAGGCAAGAGTGGAAGTTGTTGTGTCGCTAAGTCATGTCTGACTCTGTGACCTCACGGACTGCAGCATGCCAGGCTTCCCAGTCCATCATGAACTCCAGGAGCTTACTCAAACTCATGTCCATCGAGTCGGTAATGCCATCCAGCAATCTCATCCTTTGTCGTCCCCTTCTCTTCCTGCCTTCAATCTTTCCCAGCATCTGTGTCTTTTCCAATGAGTCAGTTTTTCACATCAGTTCAGTTCAGTTGCTTAGTCGTGTCTGACTCTTTGTGACCCCATGAACCACAGCACACCAGGCCTCTCTGTCCATCACCAACTCCCAGAGTCCACCCAAACCTACGTCCATTGTGTTGGTGATACCATTCAACCATCTCATCCCCTATCATCCCTTTCTCCTCCCACCCTCAATCTTTCCCATCATCAGGGGGGTCTTTTCAAATGAGTCAGCTCTCCACATCAGGTGGCCGAAGTACTGGAGTTTCAGCTTCAGCATCAGTCCTTCCAATGAATATTCAGGACTGATTTCCTTTAGGATTGACTGGTTGGATCTCCTTGCAGTCCAAGGGACTCTCGAGAGTCTTTTCCAACACCAGGGTTCAAAAGCATCAATTCTTCACTGCTCAGCTTTCATTAAATCCAACTCTCACATCCATACATGACTACTAGAAAAACCATAGCTTCGGCTGGACAGAACTTTGTCACCAAAGTAATATTTATGCTTTTTTTTTTAAATTTTATTTTATTTAACTTTACAATATTGTATTGGTTTTGCCATATATCAAAATGAATCTGCCACAGGTATACATGTGTTTCTCATCCTGAACCCTCCTCCCTCCTCCCTCCCCATACCATCCCTCTGGGTTGTCCCAGTGCACCAGCCCCAAGCATCCAGTATCGTGCATTGAACCTGGACTGGCAACTCGTTTCATATATGATATTATACATATTTCAATGCCATTCTCCCAAATCATCCCACCCTCTCCCTCTCCCACAGAGTCCAAAAAACTGTTCTATACATCAGTGTCTATTTTGCTGTCTCGTATACAGGATTATTGTTACCATCTTTTTAAATTCCATGTATGTGCATTAGTATACTGTATTGGTGCTTTTCTTTCTGGCTTACTTCACTCTATATAATAGGCTCCAGTTTCATCCACCTCATTAGAACTGATTCAAATGTATTCTTTTTAATGGCTGAGAAATACTCCATTGTGTATATGTACCACAGCTTTCTTATCCATTCATCTGCTGATGGACATCTGATATTTCTGCTTTTTAACAAACTGTCTAGGTTTATCAAAGCTTTTTTTCCAAGGAGCAAGTGTCTTCATAAGTGAGTGAAGTCGCTCAGTCGTGTCCTACTCTTTGCGATCCCATGGACTGTACCTGGGATTTTCCAGGCAAGAGTACTGGAGTGGGTTGCTATTTCCTTCTCCAGGGGATCTTCCTGACCCAGGGATTGAACCCAGGTCTCCTGCATTTCAGGCAGACACTTTACCTTCTGAGCCACCAGGGAAGCCCCTCCCAGTATAACCTCATTTCCAAATAAGGTCACCTTTGGAGGTGAAAGTGAAAGTGAAGTAGCTCAGTTGTGTCCGACTCTTTGCGACCCCCGTGGACTGTAGCCTACCAGGCTCCTCTGTCCATGGGATTCTCCAGGCAAGGATACTGGAGTGGGTTGCTATTTCCTTCTCCAGGGGATCTTTCTGACCCAGGGATCGAAACTGGGTCTCCAACATTGCAGGCAGACGCTTTACAGTCTGAGCCACCAGGCTACGTTAAAAAGAATATATTTGAATCAGTTCTAATGAGATGGATGAAACTGGAGCCTATTATACAGAGTGAAGTAAGCCAGAAAGAAAAACACTAATACATCATAGTAACACATATATGTGAAATTTAGAAAGATGTTAACAACAACCCTGTATGTGAGACAGCAAAAGAGACACAGATGAATAGAACAGGCTTTTGGACTCTGTGGGAGAGGGAGGGGGAGGATGATTTGAGAGAATAGCATTGAACACGTATATTATCATATATGAAACAGATTGCCAGTCCACGTTCTATGCATGGGACAGGGTGCTCAGGGCTGGTTCACTGGGATGACCCTCAGGGATAGGATGGGGAGGGAGTGGGCAGGGGTGGTTCAGGATGAGGAACACATGTATACCCATGGCTGATTCATGTCAATGTATGGCAAAAACCACTACAATATTATAAAGTAATTAGCCTACAATTAAATATTTTTTAAAAAATAATAATTTTATGGCTGCAGTCACCATCTGCAATGATGCTGGAGCCCCAAAAATAAAATCTGTCATTGTTTCCATTGTTTCCCCATCTATTTGCCATGAAGTGGTAGGACCGGATGCCATGATCTTTGTTTTATGAATGCTGAGTTTTAAGCCAGGTTTTTCACTCTCCTCTTTCACGTTCATCAAGAGGCTCTTCAGTTCCTCTTCACTTTCTCCCATAAGGCTGGCATCAGCTGCATATCTGCGGTTTTTTATATCTCTCCCAGCAATCTTGATTCCAGCTTGCATTTCATCCAGCCCAGCATTTCACATGATGTACTCTGCATATAAGATAAATAAGCAGGGTGATAATATACAGCCTTGATGTACTCCTTTCTCAATTTGGAACCAGTCCCATGTCCATTTCTAACTGTTGCTTCTTGACCTACATACAGATTTCTCTGGAGGCAGGTAAGCTCATCTGGTATTCCCATCTCTTGAAGAATTTTCCACAGCTTGTTGTGATCGTCCCGCCACCTGAGATGCTGGGACTTGCACTATCTCCCAGAGTTTGCTCAAATTCATGTCCATTGAGTCAGAGACGCTATCTAATTGTCTCATTCTCAACTGTCCCCTTCTCCTCCTGCCTTCAATCTTTCCTAGCATCAGGGTCTTTTCCAAGGAGTCAACTTTTCCTATCACGTGGCCAAAGTACTGGAGCTTCAGCTTAAGTATCATCAGTCCTTCCAAAGAATATTCAGGATTGATTTCCTTTAGGACTGACTAGTTTGATGTCCTTGCAGTCCAGGGAACTTTTCAAGAGTCTTCTCCAGCACTGCAATTCAAAAGCATCAGTTCTTTGGCACTCAACCTTCTTTACAGTCCAAATCTCACACCCATCCATGACTAAGGAAAAAAACACCAGCTTTGACTCTATGGACTTTTGTTGGCAAAGTGATGTCTCTACTTTTCAATACACTGTCTAGGTTTGTCATAGCTTTCTTTCCAAGGACCCAATGACTTTCAGTTTCATGGTTGCAGTCACCATCTGCAGTGATTTTGGAACCTGAGAAAATAAAATCTGTCAATGTTTCCACTTTTTCCACTTCTATTTGCCATGAAGTGATGGGACCAGATGACTTGATCTTAGTCTTTTTTTTTTTTTTTTTTGGCTTGTTTTTTGTTACTGTTGAGTTTTAAGCAAGGTTTTTCACTCTTGGTGTCAACATTCTGATGACTGAGGAAGTTGACCTGAGGGTTCTGAAACAGAGAACTGCTGTATTCCATTTGGGGTGATTAATGAGTAAAATGTAGGAATAAAAGAGTTACTTTGGCCCTAGTTCTAAGAAATTATTAAATTGAGGTTTAACTGAGAATTATCATAAGGTTTTGGGGTCACTGCCTATCAGTTATATATTTTGAAACATTATTTAAATATCTTTTGGGTGTATTCTCTTCTTCATTTATATCAGAAGGGAGAAGGAGACAACCTCAGTCTTCTCTCATCACCCAGGCTTGGTCCTTTAAAAATGAACCAAGGTGTTGTTCCATAAAATATCATTCTTGACTACAAAATCTACCAAGTGCAAAAAAATATATAATATGCAGAGAGTCAGGGCACCACAGGAACTTGGCACACATGCATCGCAATGGCCAACTATTTAGTTGCATTTGACTTTGTAGCCATATGACATTCTTTGATTATATAAAAAAGAATATATTTTTATTATAGTCAGGTTTCTTTATAAATAAGAAGACCTGTGTTTGATATTTTAGACACCCATGATCAAAAGCTTCATTAGGGAAAAAAGAGATAGGATTGTGCTAGAGTATTAGGTATCGTATATAATTATCCATTCTATGTATAACTCTAGGCACAATCCTCTTAATTTCATTCTTGAGACCTAAATCTTGGCTTCTGCGACTCCAAGTAAAAAAAATTTTCTCCATCAACAGAATTCAACATTTGCAAATAAATTAACTCTGGCTTGTAGAGTATTTCCCAAGAGTGGATAAAATAATAACAATCAAAATAATAATCATAGTTGTGTAAATAATTACCACATACCTGTCACTGTTCAAGGATTTGTTTGCATTAATCAATCAACAAAATAATGTTACACAGTATATTCTATTAAAATCCTATTTATTTGCAACCTTGAGACTTTATCAGGTAAAAACTGAAACCAGCCCCTTTACACAGAAGGCAAGGGGAAACCCAAGAAAGAGGCAGACCTCTCAAGATTGGCACATGGCATGTTTAATAAGCAGGAGAGGCTTGTCTTGGACAACTGCAAGATGAGCTGATCTCTTCCCTTGCCCTCCAGAATCTGAAACTTTATAAAGAGAGAGACTTTAACTGTGCTAAGTTACTATATAGATGCTCTAAACTGCACCTTACTCTCTCAATGATTTGTCCTTGGAACAGATCCTAAGGTAGAAACAGAGAGAAAAGCATATATTCCAGGGACAGGGGCATGGGTGAGAATCCTGCAATGGCCCAGGCTCAGCTCACCAGTCAGCTGGTGGTCACATCCTCTCAATTACCTCCTCCAACAAATCCATGTTGCATAGATGAGGAAACTGAGAAAGAGGACAGAAAGTGATTTGTACAAGTAAAAGGATGTAACCAAGATTCGAACTAAGTGTTCTGGTTCTATGCTAATTGTTAAGACTATGGCTATGTTGTTTTTATCCTGAACTCTGCTGCTGCTGCTAAGTCGCTTCAGTCATGTCTGACTCTGTGCGACCCGATGGACTGCAGCGTACCAGGCTTCTCCGTCGATGGGATTCTTCAGGCAAGAACATTGGAGTGGGTTGCCATTTCCTTCTCCAATACATGAAAGTGGAAAGCGAAAGTGAAAGTGAAGTCGTGTCTGACTCTTAGCGACCCCATGGACTGCAGCCTACCAGGCTCCTCCATTCATGGGATTTTCCGGGCAACAGTACTGGAGTGGGGTGCCATTGCCTTCTCCCTCCTGAACTCTGCTTGGAACTTAAGGATGTTCTCATCTGCCTTTCCAAAAAATCATCTTCCCATGGAGTAGCATGTTCCAGAGCAAAGCTATGAGCATAGAGACAGTGCTTCAAACAGCAGATTTAACAACTCATTGGCTTAACATGTCTAAATATTTTCTGCAGTCATTTTTTTTTTTTTTTCAAAAAACAAACAAAAAAAAAAAACCTGCTCATGATTGGATTGCATCCTGATTCGGTCTCATCCTTTTGTGACCATGACAGAGCAATGGCTATTCTTCAGGTCATAAGATTAAATGGCAGAAAATGCTGTAAAGAAAACATAAGCTAAAATAAACAAGCAAACAAAACACTCAAATAGACTTTAATTACTATCATGTAGTTGTAGTTGAGTGGGTAAGCCATGCCTAACTCTTTTTGACCCCATGGACTACATTATGCCAGGCTTTCCTGTCCTTCACTATTTCCAGAAGTTTGCTCAGATTCACATCCATTGAGTCAGTGATGCTATCCAACCATCTCATCTTCTGCCATTCCCTTTTATTCCTGCCCTCAATCTTTCCCAGCATCAGGTTCTTTTCCAATGAGTCAACACTTCATATCAGGTGGCCAACGTACTGGAGATTCAGGCTCAGTATCAGTCCTTCCTACATAGCAGTTCAGTTCAGTTCAGTTGCTCAGTCGTGTTCGACTCTTTGCGACCCCATGAATTGCAGCACGTCAGGCCTCCCTGTCCATCAGCAACTCCTGGAGTTCACTCAAACTCAGGTCCATTGAGTCAGTGATGCCATCCAGCCATCTCATCCTCTGTTGTCCCCTTCTCCTCCTGTCCCCAATCCCTTCCAGCAACAGAGTGTTTTCCAATGAGTCAGTTCTTCGCATGAGGTGACCAAAGTACTGGAGTTTTGGCTTTAGCATCATTCCTTCCAAAAAAATCCCAGGGCTGATCTCCTTCAGAATGGACTGGTTGGATCTCCTTGCAGTCCAAGGGACTCTCAAGAGTCTTCTCCAACACCACAGTTCAAAAGCATCAATTCTTCGGTGCTCAGCTTTCTTCATAGTCCAACTCTCACATCCATACATGACCACAGGAAAAACCATAGCTTTGACTAGATGGACCTTTTTGGCAAAGTAATGTTTCCGCTTTTGAATATGCTATCTAGGTTGGTCATAACTTTTCTTCCAAGGAGTAAGCATCTTTTAATTTCATGGCTGCAGTCACCATCTGTATTGATTTTGGAGCCCCCCCAAAATAAAGTCTGACACTGTTTCCACTGTTTCCCCATCTATTTCCCATGAAGTGATGGGACCAGATGCCATGATCTTTGTTTTCTGAATGTTGAGCTTTAAGCCAACTTTTTCACCTCCACTTTCACTTTCATCAAGAGGCTTTTTAGTTCCTCTTCACTTTCTGCCATAAGGGTGGTGTCATCTGCATATCTGAGGTTATTGATATTTCTCCTGGCAATCTTGATCCCAGCTTGTGCTTCTTCCAGCCCAGCGTTTCTCATGATGTACTCTGCATATAAGTTAAATAAGCAGGGTGACAATATACAACCTTGATGTACTCCTTTCCTATTTGGAACCAGTCTGTTGTTCCATGTCTAGTTCTAACTGTTGCTTCTTGACCTGCATACAGGTTTCTCATGAGGCAAGTCAGGTGGTCTGGTATTTCCATGTCTTTCAGAATTTCCCACAGTTTATTGTGATCCACACAGTCAAAGGCTTTGGCATAGTCAATAAAGCAGAAATAGATGATTTTCTGGAACTCTCTTGCTTCTTCCATGATCCAGTGGATGTTGGCACTTTGATCTCTGGTTCCTCTGCCTTTTCAAAAACCAGCTTGAACATCTGGAAGTTCATGGTTCATGTATTGCTTAAGCCTTGCTTGGAGAATTTTGAGCATTATTTCACTAGCGTGTGAGATGAGTGCAAGTGTGCGGTAGTTTAAGCATTCTTTGGCAGTGCCTTACTTTGGGATTGGAATGAAAACTGACCTTTTCCAGTCCTGTGGCCACTGCTGAGTTTTCCAAATTTGCTGGCATATTTAGTGAAGCACTTTCAGAGCATAATCTTTCAGGATTAGAAATAGCTCAACTGGAATTCCATGACCTCCACTAGCTTTGTTCGTAGTGATGCTTTCTAAGGCCCACTTGACTTCACATTCCTGGATGTCTGGTTCTAGGTGAGTGATCACACCATCGTGATTATCTTGCATATTCATTATTATTCCTATGCATATTCCTATGCATTATTCCTATGCATATTCATTATTATTTCTTTTATGATTGATCAGTTTGACTGGACTGCAGTCTCCTTGTAGTCCAAGGGACTCTCTAGAGTCTTCTCCAGCATCACAGTTAGAAAGCATTAATTCTTCACCACTCAGCCTTCTTTATGGTCCAACTCTCACATCCATACCTGACTCCTGGAAAAAACATAGCTTTGACTATATAGACCTTTATCAGCAAACTGGTGTCTCTGCTTTTTAGTATGCTGTCTAGCTTTGCCTTAGCTTTCCTTCCAAGGAGCAAGTACTTTTTAATTTCATGGTTGCAGTCACCATCCACAGTGATTTTGGAGCCCAAGCAAATGAAGTCTGTTACTGCTTCAATGTTTCCCCCTTCTATTTGCCATGAAATGATGGGACTGGATGTCATGATCTTAGTGTTTTACTGTTGAATTTTAAGTCAGTTTTTTCATTCTCCTCTTTCACCCTCATCAAGAGACTTTTCAGCTTTACTTCACTTTCTGTCATTAGAGTGAAATCATCTGCATATTTGAGGTTGTTATTTCTCTCAGAAATCCTGATTCCAGCTTGGGATTCATCCAGCCCAACATTTCACATGATATACTCTGCATATAAGTTAAATAAACAGGGTGACAATATACAGCCTTGTTGTACTCCTGTCCCAGTTCTGAACCAGTCAGTTGTTCCATGTCTGGTTCTAACTGCTGTTTTTGTCCTGCAAACACATTTCTCCAGAGACAGGTAAAGTGGTCTGGCATTCCCATCTCTTCAGGAGTTTTCTACAGTTTGTTGTGAATTAATTATTCTATTTCACAGGAATTATTTAAACCCAATGATGATGTTTATACATACAAAAGGAGGAATCAATTATGGGAAGCCCGAATATAAAATGAAGAAGTGATGATCATTACATTTCAGAGATTTTGAAATAATTCAGAAGGAAACAGTAACAGCTGTGGACTATATAACTGCATAATCAACATCAAGAATGGCATTTACAAACATCACCAACAAACACAGAAAAAAACAAAAATTGCCTTATTTTCCTTTGCCTTTCTTGTACTGCAAATATGGATAATAATGTAAAAATGTATTCACGAATATTGTATCAGCATAGAGCACAGTTGTTAAAGGAAGAAATTTAACTGAAATTTTAAAAGTAAATGGCATTTAGAGTTATTAAAATTTTATGCTTGCACATATCTTAAATATGTATTATGAAATTTTAAAAAATCATATTACTGATTAGTGTGATTTATAGAAATAGTTTTATAGACTCATGACTAAATGAAATATTATGAAGGGCTCTTTCATTAAATTTAATAGATATTTTAATTATGTTCTACTAACATACCTAATTTTAGATACTGTTATGTTTAAGCAATCTGAGTAAACATAATGTTGATATTCTGATCATAATTATTTTTCTCTGAGAAAATAAATGTTTAAAAAAATTTTATTTTATATTGGAGTGTAGCCAATTAACAATGTTGTGATAGTTTCAGGTGCTCAGCAGAGCCACTCAGCCATACATATACATGTATCCATTGACCTGAATTATGTTTTAGTTCCAATATTGCATTAACATAAGTTGCAATGCAGTCTTTACAGGTCACTATAACATAATAAAATGCAGAATGCAATGCACTTGAGGAATTAAAGCCTGAAGCCATCATTTAAAATATCAATTGTTAATTAAGATGACAAACTGTGCATACTAGCAAATTTACTACTTTATTATGCACTTTTAATTTTAGATCCGTGATTGTGGTTCCACATCTGCTAATAAAGATACAAGAAAGCTGTGGTTTCAATCACATTTGCAGGGTGTTCAATCACTGACCTTGAGATGTCTGATTTTCTGGTTTCTAATATGTGTCTGTATCGATCGTCCAGAAGGGAAGGAGGCCTTCCCATTTTCTAGCCATTCTTAGAAATCTATATTAACATTTTAAAACATCTTCTAAATTAGGCACTAGTGGTTTTTCTGCAATTTTCACTTTTAGTGACAAATGAACATCAAGGACAGGGAGATAATTTCCAAGTAATTACTTAAACTGATTTATTGGCTAAGACTTATAACACAGGAATACAAGGGGCAGTGTATGATTTCTATTGTTATATGAGATTGGGAAGTTCTTTATCAGAAAAATCAACAAAATCTTACACACTTGCATTGCTACTAGAATCTGAGTTCTCTGTTGTTATATAAATTATGTTTTAAATATCATAAAGTTACTTCTCATGATGCCTTTGAATTATGGTTCTGTAGAAGACTCTTGAGAGTCCCTTGGACTGCAAAGAGATCAAACAGGTCAGTCCTAAAGGAAATCAATCTGAATATTCATTGGAAGGACTGATGCTGAAGCTAAAGTTCCAATACTTTGGCCACCTGATATGAAGAGCTGACTTACTGAAAAAGACCCTGATGCTGTGAAAGATTGAAGGCAAAATAAGAAGAGGGTAGCAGAGAATGAGCTGGTTAGATAGTACCATGGAGTCAATGGACATGAATCTGAGCAAACTTCTGGGAGATAGTGAAGGACACAAGAGACTGGCATGCTGCAGTCCAAGGGGTCACAAAGAGTTGGACAGAACTTAGTGACTGAACAACAACAAATGTTTATATCCAACATTTTTTACATGGTTTTAATTAAACATATGCAGGCTAAGGACTAAAATTTACATTACACTTCAGAATCCCTTTGCTCTTCCAATCACTAAAACTGTCTTTGTATTAAACTCTTAGCAGAGTTTCTGAGTCACAGCCACATTTTATTGTTTCTCTAGGCCTTGCTATGCACAGGCACAATGGTTGTTACAAGTTGTCTTTTCACTACAAGGGGCAATGCATCACCAGTGACTCCAGTCTTAACAGAATTCTTTTCCTTGATTACATCCCAGGTGAGGCAGGGAGTTTGAGCTTTTTAGGGGAATGTGCATCTTTGTTGTGCTGTTTCATCCTGCTTGCTTTCATAGACAGATAATGAGCCAGGCTTGTTATTTTACCCAACTTAAAATTATAATGACAACTTGAGAAAGAGGAATGTGTTCTACTTTGCTCTCATAAAATAATCAGTAAATATCTTAATAAATATTCTGAAATCATGATTGGGTAATAAAGGTAATGTTGCTTGTTGCAAGACAAAGATAGGGAGAACATGAAATGAATAATGTCAAAATTACAGAGAGCCTGGAAATGTTTTATGGACTCAAAAATATACAAAATTGAGCACTCCATCAAAATAAAGGAAAATATAATTCATTTACATAAAGATGAGTCAAAGATTAGGTAAATCAATCTGGCTATTGTGCATAAGATAGCAGTTGCTACCAACACTTTCCATCTCCAATTTAAATGCCCATCTTTTACTCAACATGTGAGTATCTATAATTGACTCTGATTCTTAAATGTCAAGAATGGTGTAAGTAGTTGCCCTTACTTAAAAAATATAACAGTATTCTAAAAAATCAAGTCACTTATATATACATTGTTGATAACATGTATGGAAGTTGGACTTTCCTGCTGGCTCAAAGAGTAAAGAATCTGCCTGCAGTGTGGGAGACCTGGGTTTGAACCCTGAGTTGGGAAGATTCCCTAGAGGAGGGCATGGCAACCCACTCCAGTATTCTTGCTTGGAAAATCCCAATGGACAGAGGATCCTGGTGGGCTACAGTCCATGGGGCTGCAAAGAGTTGAACACAACTAAGTGACTAAGCACAGCACATCACAGCACATGGAAGTTGAACACATTATGCTGTGAGGAGAGTCAGATATAGGCAAGTACTGTATATATCACCTATATGTGGAATCCAGCAAAGCCAAACTCATAAAAAAGGAGAGTAAAATGGTGGCCACCAAGGCATGGGTGTTGGGGAATGGGATGGATATTGTTTGAGAATACAAATTTGCAACAAGTGCTAAATGCTGCTACTGCTAAGTCACTTCAGTTGTGTCTGACTCTGTGTGACCCCATAGACGGCAGCCCACCAGGCTCCCCCATCCCTGGGATTCTCCAGGCAAGAACACTGGAGTAGGTTGGCATTTCCTTCTCCAATGCAGGAAAGTGAAATGTGAAAGTGAAGTCGCTCAGTCATGTCCGACTCTTAACGACCCCATGGACTGCAGCCTACCAGGCTCCTCCATCCATGGGATTTTCCAGGCAAGAGTACTGGAGTGGGGTGCCATTGCCTTCTCCAAGTGCTAAATAAGCCCTCTATAATGCACAGTACAGTGAATATAGACTACATTATTGTATTATAATCACCAAGTTTACCAAGAAACTAGACCTTAATTATTCCAATCACTAAACAGAAAGGATAATTATGTATCCTGATAGGGGTGATAATTATTGCTACAATGGCAACCATATTATAATATTTAAATGTGTCAAATTAATATGTTAGATACCTTAAATTTATATAATGTTGTATGCCAAAATATTTCAATTAAAAACATAAATGAATAAAAATGGAAAGATGCCAATTTTCTTCTATCTGTTAGCATTTACATTTCATGTTCTGCTACCTTCAACTCTTTCAGACTAATTTCTATATGATAAGCATCTATCTATTTTAAATGTGTCTGAAAGGTGAAAATGTAAGTCATTCAGTCATGTCCAACTCTTTGCAATCTCATGGACTATAGCCGGCCAGGCTTCTCTGTCCATAGAATTCTCAAGGCAACATTACTGAAGTTGGAGGCCCTTCTTTTCTCCAGGGAATCTTCCCAACCTAGCGATTGAACCTGCACTGTAGGCAGATTCTGTACTGTCTAAGCTACCAGGAAAAACCCTTAAATGTCTGCTTTCTCTAAAGAGCTTTTTCTCTATTATTCAGAAACAACTGGTCAAGTTTTCTCCCCTGTAAAGGATTTTCTAAAAGCCTTCATGAAAATAATTTAGAATGCCTGTCCAACCATGATTTTATAAGATAACTATTCTTCCATAGTGGCTGTAATAGTTTGCATTCCCACCAACAGTGTAAGAGGGTCCCTTTTTCTCCACACCCTGTCCAGCATTTATTGCTTGTAGACTTTTGGATCACAGACATTCTGACTGGCGTGAAATGGTACCTCATAGTGGTTTTGATTTGCATTTCTCTGATAATGAGTCATGTTGAGCATCTTTTCATGTGTTTGTTAGCCCTCTGTATGTCTTCTTTGGAGAAATGTCTGTTTAGTTCTTTGGCCCATTTTTTGATTGGGTCATTTATTTTTCTGGAGTTGAGCTGTAGGAGTTGCTTGTATATTTTTGAGATTAGTTGTTTGTCAGTTGCTTCATTTGCTATTATTTTCTACCATTCTGAAGGCTGTCTTTTCACCTTGCTTATAATTTCCTTTTTTGTGCAGAAGCTTTTAAGTTTAATTAGGTCCCATTTGTTTATTTTTGTTTTTATTTCCAATATTCTGGGAGGTGGATCAGAGAGGATCCTGCTGTGATATATGTTGGAGAGTGTTTTTCCTATGGTCAGTGAGGAGATTCCTTAAAAAACTGGAAATAGAACTGCCTTATTACCCAGCAATCCCACTGCTGGGCATACACACTGAGGAAACCAGAATTGAAAGAGACACGTGTATCCCAATGTTCATCACAGCACTGTTTATAATAGCCAGGACATGGAAGCAACCTAGATGTCCATCAGCAGATGATTGGATAAAAAAGCTGTGGTACATATACACAATGGAGTATTACTCAACCATTAAAAAGAATACATTTGAATCAGTTCTAATGAGGTGGATGAAACTGGAGCCTATTATACAGAGTGAAGTAAGCTAGAAAGAAAAACACCAATACAATATACTAACGCATATATATGGAATTTAGAAAGATGGTAACAATAACCCTGTATACGAGACAGCAAAAGAGACACTGACGTATAGAAGAGTCTTTTGGACTCTGTGGGAGAAGGAGAGGGTGGGATGATTTGGGAGAATGGCATTGAAACATGTATAATATCATATATGAAATGAGTTGCCAGTCCAGGTTCGATGCACGATACTGGATGCTTGAGGCTGGTGCACTGGGACGACTCAGAGGGATGGTATGGGGAGGAAGGAGGGAGGAGGGTTTGAGATGGGGAACACATGTATACCTGTGGTGGATTCATTTTGATATATTGCAAAACCAATACAATATTGTAAAGTTAAAAAATAAAATAAAAATTAAAAAAAAGATAACTATTCTTAAAATTTAGACTGAAAAAATATGTCAAGTGGATTGAATTTATATCAACATAGCAAAATAGTTGTTTAAATAGTTGTGATAAGTAGCAATCACAGAAAAATTTACTAAAACTGGTAAATGATACAAGTCAGGATAATAAAATAAAAGGGATAAATTGAAAATACATTATCACTATGTGTTAAACATCACTATGTGTTAAACTTGTATTAAACACTATATTAAACTTGTATTAAACACTGGACTTTATTGACTATGCCAAAGCCTTTGACTGTGTGGATCACAATAAACTGTGGAAAATTCTGAAAGAGATGGGAATACGAGACTACCTGACTTGCCTCTTGAGAAATCTGTATGCAGGTCAGGAAGCAACAGTTAGAACTGGACATGGAACAACATACTGGTTCCAAATAGGAAAAGGAGTACGTCAAGGCTGTATATTGTCACCCTGCTTATTTAACTTATATGCAGAGTACATCATGAGAAACACTGGACTGGAAGAAGCACAAGCTGGAGTCAAGGTTGCCAGGAGAAATATCAATAACCTCAGATATGCAGATGACACCACCCTTATGGCAGAAAGTGAAGAGGAACTGAAGAGCCTCTTGATGAAAATGAAAGTGGAGAGTGAAAAAATTGGCTTAAAGCTCAACATTCAGAAAACGAAGATCATGGCATCTGGTCCCATCACTGTATGGGAAATAGATGGGGAAATAGTGGAAACAGTGTCAGACTTTATTTTTCTGGGCTCCAAAATCACTGCAGATGGTGACTGCAGCCATGAATTAAAAGATGCTTACTCTGGAAGGAAAGTTATGACCAACGTGGATAGCATATTTAAAAGCAGAGACATTACTTTGCCAACAAAGGTCGTCTAGTCAAGGCTATGATTTTTCCTGTGGTCATGTATGGATGTAAGAGTTGGACTGTGAAGAAAGCTGATTGCCGAAGAATTGATGCTTTTGAACTGTGGTGTTGGAGAAGACTCTTGAGAGTCCCTTGGGCTGCAAGGAGATCCAACCAGTCCATTCTGAAGGAGATCAGCTCTGAGATTTCTTTAGAAGGAATGATGCTAAAGCTGAAACTCCAGTACTTTGGCCACCTCATGTGAAGTGTTGACTCATTGGAAAAGACTCTGATGCTGGGAGGGATTGGGAGCAGGAGTAGAAGGGGACGACAGAGGATGAGATGGCTGGATGGCATCACTGACTTGATGGACGTGAACTCCGGGTGTTGGTGATGGACAGGGAGGCCTGGCGTGCTGAGCTTCATGGGGTCGCAAAGAGTCGGACATGACTGAGTGACTGAACTGAACTGAAACACTGGAAAAGAATTCAAAATTCTTTGGATATTGGTCATCCTAAGGAAGACTTTTTTTGTTTTTCAAATGACGTATATTCCTAGGTTAAAGGCAGTTCAGTCATACCATTTTTTATGCTCTTTACAACACAATATATACCAGTAATGGTAGCAACCACATGGCAGGAAGGAGGGAGTGATAATGATTTTTACCACCAAACAAGAAGGGACAGATAGTAATAGGCTGTAGAGTGGTAAGAAAGATTGAAGGGACCTTACATGATACCCAATCTGAATTGCACATTGTGAACAATCCAGAGTTATCACAGATCACAGGCACTGCTACTCTGCCATATTTTTCTGGGAAAACTCATTTGTTCTATTCATTTTTGTGTGTGTTGACACTTAAAACAGGTAACTTGATTTTACAACTGAGACTGAATAGAGGCTATCAAAAATAAAATATTGAAGTAAAACTTAGAAGACTCTTATCTTTGCCTCAGCCCTTCCCAATTTTCCTGAGATTGCCCTTATTAGGTATACTTTTGCAAAAGTCAAGTTTCATCACCACAGAAACCTTTCTTTCTTCAACCTTTTCACTGAAAGTACCCTTTACAGGTTTGCTCTAATGGATGCCTGGATCTCCCTCAAGGATACTACCAACTTCCCCTGAAGCACACTCCTAAGTGGAAGAGGATTTCAGTTAAGTTTTATTTTTGCTTTCTCTACATTTCTCTTATGACCGAGCCTGTAAGTCAAATGGAGTTTGTACTTGTTCTTCATTGTTTTTTCCAGGCTATTCTTGGCCTTATGCAGAGATTTGAATCCCATGGTATTATGTATTATCACTTAGAACCTTTCGTCATTCTAATATCTACTCATACCCTGTGTCCTCACTGCTTCTTATCATTTCTTTTTTTTTTTTTATTTAATTGGGTATAGTCACTTTACAGTCTTGAGAGAACCTTCTTGCAACGTTAGTGAGAATGTAAATTGATATTCCCACTAGGGAGAACAGTATGGAGGTTCCTTAAAAACTACAAATAGAGCTACCATGAAAAGTGAAAAATGAAAGTGTTAGTCTCTCATCCATGTCTGACTCTTTACAATCCCATGAACTGTAGCCTGCCAGGCTCCTCTGTCCATGGAATTCTCCAGGCAAGAAAACTGTAGTGGATTCCCTTCTCCAGGGAGATCTTCCCAACCCAGGGATCAAACCTGGGTCTCCTGCATTGCAGGCAGATTCCTAATTGTCTGAGCCATATGACCCAGCAGTCCCCCTACTGGGCATATAACCTGATAAAAACACAAATCAAAAAGACACATGCATTTCAATGTTGACTGCAGCAGTATTTGCAATATCCAGGACATGGAAGTAGCTTAAATGTTTCACTGATTCTTGATGTCTCTAGTTCTCACCTCATTGTTACTTTGCCTATCAGAAGTTTTGACAATTTTAGTCCTTAGTGTGAACAACAAATCTGACCATACCATGGCTTCTTAGTTTCTTGAACTACTGTGAACTTGTCTTGCACACTCCCCGGGCCACTCAGCTCCATAGTCACGACCTGGTCTTGTCATTACCTGTAATAGCAACTCCTCCATAATTTCAATTTCACGCATCACACTCTGTCAGCTCGACTTCCTGACTTCTGGTTCATACTCACCGCCTCAAGCAATCCTACTCAATAAGCCATCATGCCACCGGGACCTATATTTATTGATCCCACATTATGCTCACTAATCAACCATATATTTTCCTCTTCCATAAAAGCTAAGCTTAAATTCCATGGTTGGTTGTTTTAATGACTCCCCTGCATATACCCTCAACTACATCATTTGCTTTTATTTTGTCACGCAACTTGGCTATACTCTAATTAAATAATTCTTTACTATTCTAGTCCTGAACTTGAACACTGACATAATGGGAGAAAAACACATAAGCACCCTGCCCAATCTTGTTTCACATTCTCTCTAAACCTTAGTGAAATTCAATTTTCTATTATTTTCTCTCCTACTCTTTTAACAGACTACTCTGTATCTTTCCTGCTCTCCTCAAACATGCATCATCTCTTTCCTCATACTCACATGAAACTGGTGAACTCGCTTCCTAAGTTGTTGAGGAATGAGGTCCAGTCACTGTCTTCACACCTACATGCATATTAGCATCTACACCTGCATACTCTGCTTTCACCCCTGTTAGTGTGTCAAAGGCCAACGCCTTCACTTGCTGGCAACGGCCCCTCTCCAGGGTCCTGATCTCTAAACAAATTCTCTTTGAAAGAAAAAGATTCTCTCCCTCTGAGTGGACTCAGCCCTTTGCTGAGATACAAGATCTGACAGTAGGCCTCAGCTAGATGACAGCTTCCCTCACCTCCTGGACCCAGAACCTCTAGGTGCTACACAATTCTAAGTGAGAACCATTCACCCTCCTACTCAAGAACATCTCTCTGGCAATTCTGTACTCTATCTAATGCCATCAATTTCCTCTCTCTGCTAGATCACTCCTATCCTGCTGTTACCTATTCCATCCTGAAAATATAATATTTCTTTCCCCTCCTTCCAAAGTGAAAGTGAATTTGCTGCCGTGTCCAACTCTTTGTGACCCCATAGACTGTAGCCTACAAGCCTCCTTAGTCCACAGAATTTTCCAGGCAAGAGTACTGGAGTGGTATCTTCTCCAGGGGATCTTCCCAACCCAGGGATCAAACCCAGGTCTCCCGCACTGCAGGCAGACACTTTACCATCTGAGCCTCCAGGGAAGCCCCCTTCCAGATCCTTACCATTTCTACTTTCCCTATTGCAGCTAAAATTATTCTAAGAATACTTTATAATCATTCTAAATTCACTTTCCCCATTACTCTTACATTCACTCTAAGTGGATTAGAGTGAGAGATCTCCATTCTCCTTTTCCACTCCACTAAAAGTATTTTTTTAGTGAAGTCATCAATGTTTTCTATTGAAAAAGGTAAAGCTAGTTCTCAGAACTTATGTATCTTGGACAAGCTGACACCTCTCTTTTCCTGTAAACACAGCTTCATAAATAGTACCCTCTGTTTACTTGATCCAATCACTCTTCACTACTTCTCACTGCTATCATACAACCATGGTCAAAACAACCATACTATCAAACTTGAATTACAGCAGTAGCTTCTCAGCTGTCTCCCTGCTTCCATGCATGACAAACTTCAAGGATATTCACCACAAATAATGGGAATTATTTTAATAGACATCCATTAAGTTACTTTTCTTCTCTCAACCCTCACTTGTTTTCCATGTCACTCAGAGTAAAAAAAAAAAAAAAACAACAACAACAACAAAAAACAAAGTTTTCATAATTTTTGCAAAGAATTTATAACTTCATTTCCTCTCTGATATCATTTTCTTTCTCTCCAGTGTGCTAACTCTGATCTCTTATCACAAGTCTATAATACTGTTTTCTCTAACTTCATTTCTTTGTTCTTAAGATCTTGCTAAAGTTGAAACCCTCATCTCCTGCAAGCCTTCACTGAAGCATCACATTTGCAGTGAGGCCTCTTCTGACCAAATTGTGTAGAACTGTATCTCTCTGCAAGAACTCCCACCTGTCTGCCTTTATTTGCTCCTCAACACTTACTACTTTTCCCCATATTACATTACATTTATGAACTCTCTTACTTTCTAGAATGTAATTTCACTGAAAGCAGGCAGGCTATTTTTTTCTGCCTTGTTCACTGCTGTACCTTCTCAAGTCCCTAGATTGCTTCTAGGCACATAGTAGACAATAAAAATTCATTAAATTGGATTGGAGTCTATGTAACAAACGCTATTCTGGCCCCTGCAACTATAAGGTGAACAAAACATCTTTAATATCTTCATAATTTTCCTGGTGTCTTCTAGTTCATACACTGCAAAGTTTTTTTTTTAATCTAAAAAAACTAAACATGTGTTTTCATATGATACAGTGATAACAAATATAATAATTAGCACAACCATCTTTAATAATAACTTTAGGGGGATAAGTTTTACAAATCAAATGATTAGTGTTCAGGCATAATTTTAAAAATTATTTATATTCTATGTACAATTCATGCTAATGAGATTCTGCCTTTGAGTTCTGTCCTAAAGTTTCTTTTTTGAAAAAAGAGACCAATATAAATTATGAAATTTGGATAATAACGATATGCCAGATGTAGGTACATTGACTGTAATATGTGTGTGACTCTGGGTAGGGCTTCTACAAAAAGGAAGGCTGTCCTTTTGTGGGAACAGGGAGTAATGAGAACTTTGTACTTTCCACTCAATTTTACTCTGAGCCCAAAATGGCTATAAAATATAAATTATATTAATTAAAAAAGGAGAGATATAAATGAATACAATTGTCGATTCTATTTGGAAATAACTATATTTGGTAGTAACATGTCATCTCTGATTGCTGCTGCTGCTGTTGCTAAGTCGCTTCAGTCGTGTCTGACTCTGTGTGACCCCATAGACGGCAGCTCACCAGACTTCCCCATCCCTGGGATTCTCCAGGCAAGAACACTGGAGGGGGTTGCCATTTCCTTCTCCAATGCAGGAAAGTGAAAAGTGAAAGTGAAGTCGCTCAGTCGTGTCCAGCTCTTAGCGACCCCATGGACTGCAGCCTTCCAGCCTCCTCCATCCATGGGATTTTCCAGGCAAGAGTACTGGAATGGGGTGCCATTGCCTTCTCTGCCACTGCTGATTGGGAATCACTAATTCCAATCTAGCTAATAGAGAGTGAGTGTCCTTGGCAATTAGGTAAGTTTAAACCTCACTTTTGACCAGTGTGTTATGCTTGAGTTAATTGTGATGACTGACTTATGTAACTGTTATTAAAACATGCTTGATATGTAATATTATTTGTACCATTTTAGTACATGATGTGCGATTTTTCTGATACACACATATACTTGCAATATACCTAACCAAGATTTTACATACTGCACTTCACTTTTTATTACCTGCACCCCACTTTAGAAATGAGTTTTTAAGTAATATACACACTATTTTTAAATAGGTAATATTATGTGGTAAGCATTTGTTGTATTATAAGACATAGTAATAAGCACATATAAACCCATTTAAGCCACACAATAATTCATACAAGAGTTATGCTTCTGCTGCTGCTGCTAAGTCACTTCAGTTGTGTCTGACTCTGTGCGATACCATAGACAGCAGCCCACCAGGCTCCCCCATCCATGGGATTCTCCAGACAAGAACACTGTAGTGGGTTGCCATTTCCTTCTCCAATGCAGGAAAGTGAAAAGTGAAAGTGAAGTCGCTCAGTCATGTCCGACCCTCAGCGACCCCATGGACTGCAGCCTTCCAGGCTCCTCCATCCAAGGTACAAGAGTTATAAATAGGCATTAAGATTACAAGCTTAAAGAAAATAAGCATTAAAATTAAAATAGTAAGTAATTCTCTGAAATGTAGACCTTGTTGGAATGAATTGTAAGGATGAGTGTCAACCATAAGACTATCTGATGTTAAAGGATCTTTAGGTTCTTAATGTTTTGTTAAACGTAATACAACTCTACTTCAAGTTATTTATTAAAAAACAAACAAAAATACCAAAAAGAGAAAAATAACTCAAGCTCAGTAAGTCAAACTCTTGACATTTTAATGTATGTCTTTTTGATTTTACATTTGATTTTCTATAATTCATAATTTGGTAATACTTAATATATTACTTTGTGATAGAACTTTCATACTTAATCTGGCATTCTCAGGAATATCTGATTAAATATTTCTCTTCAGGCATTTTTTTCTCATTCCATTAGCTGAATGTGCTATAGCTTCACTAATTCCCTGCTTTTGACATTTTTCTCTATTTTACTATGATAAATAATCTTGTGACAGATTTTTCTTTCACTTGGATTTCTTAACATGTGCACAGAATAAATTTATACTATTTTTTTTTTTACTTTTCTATTTTATTTTTAACTTTACAATATTGTATTGGTTTTGCCATATATCAACATGAATCCACTACAGGTATACACGTGTTCCCCATCCTGAACCCTCCTCCCTCCTCCCTCCCCTTACCATCCCTCTGGGTTGTCCCAGTGCACCAGCCCCAAGCATTCAGTATTAAAATAAGATGCATTTTATCCATTTCTGTATAAATTCCTAAAGTGTCATCTGAAATGTACCAATCACCAGTTTCAACAATTCATGATTTCTTATTTTCTATAATTTGTCCCAGACTAGATACTATTACTTTTTTCTTGTTGCAGTTGTGTTGCTTTGCACTTGATAATTTTAACAATAGCATGTCAATAAGAAAAAAAAAAAAAAAAAAAAACTTTCTTGTTTCAGATCAATAATGAGGGGAAACATTGTGTATAAGATTATATATGCCACTTATAGTCTTTTCTGCTTTTTTTTTAAATGTGCTACTCCTTTTTTGTTGTTATTTTATCTGCCTCAAACTTTGATGACTTATAAATGCTTTTAATAGTAAGAATATTATCTTTTGGCTTGCCACATAATTTGTGAACATTTTATCCTTCAAATCTGTGAAAGCATCATTGTATGTGCATTGTCACGTATCACTTTGTGCAATGAAGAATTTAATATTTATTTAGCCACATTTTTGGCATCTCATTTTTGTGCTTATAAGACCTTCATGACACTAAAATAAGGAAATAATTATATTTCCTTCTAGCATTCTTATGATTTTTCCATTTATTTCTTTGTTCCAACTGGAATGTGTTTACCTTTGAAATATTAGATTAAAAGCTATTATTTTGTATCTAAGTAGGTATAAGTAATTCTTCCAGCTTCAATCATCAATAACTTTCCATAACTGTTGGAAGTTTTATCTCCACTAGAAATAACAATCACTTTTACTAAGCTGACATCTATTATTTTTTTTAAGATTTTTTAAAAATTTTGATGTGGATTGTTTTTAAAGTCTTCAATAAATTTGTTACATGATTGCTTCGTTTTTTTATGCTTTGGTGCTTTGACTACAAAGCATGTGGTATCTTACCTCTTCAATCAGGCATCGAAACCACACCCTCTGCATTAGAAGGCAAAGTCTTAATCACTGGAGCACCAGGGAAATCCCTTGATACCTTCCTCTTGCTTACTTATTTCTTAGAGATTTTATCCTCTTTGTCCTTCTAAGAGGGGACTGTACATGGTAGTCTGTTCTTATGCCTGGAGCTTGGGAATTGGCTTTTGGAAACTTGGTCAACTCATTTAAGGTTGGTCATTGAAACCATAAAACTGGAGAAATAATTTTCTGCATGAATAGGTTGACCTACAAAGAGAGAAATAAAAGAAAAAAATACTTAAAAGGAAGTAGTGATACATTTTATGCCTCGAGGAAAGGAAAATAAATCAGGGAAAGCAGCTGCCATGGCTCCAGGGTGAGAGTAGGATGCAGTGTTGGCTGAGAGGTACCCTTTTGCCATTCCAATAAATTCTGCTTTTTTCAATTAATGTTATTGATTATTTTCTTCATCAAATGATCTCTGATGAAGCCTCAACCAATTATATTACAGCGTATTTTTTATTTGGATTGTCAATTATTGTGCTCTATTTGTTCCTTCATCAGGACTGCATTGATTTAAGTGGCATTAACTTCTCACTGAATTTGAATAGACAGCAGAAGTCATCATCATATTTTCCTATGAATCTGCATAAACATATATCTTTAGGTAACATAAGTACATATATATATATATATTTATAGGGGAAATTCAGTATCATTTTATCTTTTCAGAAAATTAAAACAAAATCCATGAAAATCCTGATTATATTCTCATGTATAAAATAAGTCAGTGAGACTGAAGATTTTTTCCAATATTTTATATTGCAAACAAAGATATATATTTCTATGTAAGTTTTTATATTTTCATTGTGTAAGAATCCATGTATGTGTCATGGAAGAGTCACAAAACATTTACTGAATTCCTATGATATTCCAGGCTTTCACCAGGATAGTGGATGGGTAGAGACAAGACTAAGTTTGACACACCCCTAGACCACAGAGAGTTGATGTCTAGGAGGAGAACAGACATTAGATAATCACCAAGTGAGATGACATTGGAGAGGGAATAGAGAATAGGTGATTTCAGCTTTCATTGGTCAAGATAAGGGATTCAGTGTTTATAAAAAGAGTGATGAAAGTCACTGATGATGAGTTTTAGGCATAGAATTGACATGATCAAATTTATATAAGATATGTTCATGAATACTTACAATTTAGTACTTTATTTTTATTATAATTCCAACTGCTTTACATAGGAAAGCTATTGACTTTTGCAGTATTTGTGTACTGTTTATTTGTAGTAATTTTAAGTTCTAAAAGCTTTTAAATTTTCTAATTTTGATAGTCAAAGTAGATAATAATGTAAATTTATATAATAATAATACTTATAAGCACAATGAGAATAGACCTCTATAGAATGAGAATAGACCTCTATATTTCCTAAGATTGCCTCTAGTTTTCCCCTATTTTTAGTGGCTATCTTTTGCTTTTGCCTACTGCATATTAGATATATTAAAGTTTATAATGTTAGCAATACATGTAACATTTGTTAAGTGAAATCTCTTTTGTTTGGCTTAATAAAAAAATACTTTAGTTATTTGAAGACATTTAAACCATATTTTAAATAAGATTTTTCTATTTAAAATAAATACTCCTTTATTTAATAATCTATGGCTCAGATGGTAGAGCGTCTGCCTGCAATACAGGAGACCTGGGTTCGATCCCTGGCTCGAGAACATCCCCTGGAGAAGGCAATGGCAACCCACTCCAGTACTCTTGCCTGGAAAATCCCATGGATGGAGGAGCCTGGTAGGCTGCAGTCTACGGGGTCGCAAAGAGTTGGACACAACTGAGGGACTGAGCTGAACTGAACTGCATTATTCAGTGCTCAGTCAGGAAAAAAGAACATACAGAGGGTAGTTCAGAGAGAAATATATTTAATATATGGTATTAGAGGCTTATCTAGCCATTGAGTAAGTTGAAGTACTGAAAATCAGGTAGACCATTAAGAGGAAATTTAGACGTGTCTGGAGCCAATACAAGTCATCACAATGATTCCAGCTGCCTGTGAAACCAAATCACATGTCTCTCAGGAGAACACTTTAGAAGAATACCATGAGAAATGTCAACTAGTAAGTAATCTCAGCTAGTTTCTGCTAACAGAATTCTAAATTTCCTTTGGGGAGAAATTCTTGACCCACTTTTATTCTGTGTAATTTGAGTAGAACTGAGATCTCAAATTCAGTTTCTATCTGTAAGAATGTTACCAGTGACTGATCACAGTGATGAGCTGAGAGTTCTGCATGTTACCAGGGCAGGTTGATTAGTCCCACTATATATATTTAACTACGATGAACTATTTTCACTGAGGACTTATTAATTTAACAGGTGATTCTTAGACTGATGTTGTCCATCATGGTCACCATATGGAAAAACTGGCTGAATAGAAGCCCAACATAAAGGAACACAGATAAAGTTGAGGAGTTGTACTTATAATAATTTTTTTAAAAAATGATTTAAGCAATATGTGGAGCTAAGTTTAGAACTGTATTTCTGTACTATATTATTCAGTTTTGTTTAAGCCATCTGACATGAATTTATGCATTTCTACTAAAAATACCAACTACTATACCTATTAAATATACTTTTATATATTTTTTAAAAAGACTTGACTTTTTATTATTATATTCCAGATTTCTGTATCCAGATTACACATTTAGAATATTTTGTGCTGCCATTTTAAAGTTCTATATGATGTTAAAATAATAATGTTACATCAATTATAAAGTTCTCTATAATTTGTCACATTTTAAAAGCTTCTACTGAGATTCTTTAATTAAATAACTTTATTAGCTTTAAATTAATAACTTAAAATACTATTGTAACCAGATATCTGTTTGCAGATAAATTCTCTTTTTTAAATTATTTATTTTTACTTGGAAGATAATTGCTTTACAATTTTGTATTGGTTTCCACCATACATCAACATTAATCAGCCATAGGTATCCATATGTCACCTCCCTTTTGAACTTGAGAAAGTCTTTATCAATTTAAAATTACATTTGAAGGTTACCATTTTTTTTAGGCTTTCTATTTCTAAATGAATCGGTTTTTGAAATTCGTATCATTCTATTTACAGAGATTTTCATGTATATGAGCTTACCAACTGATTAACTTTCCTTGTGTTTGTTTCTGCTGCTTTTTAAATTTTATTCTAGAATTTATTTCAGGATTTTGGGACTGTAATAATAGAGTTTCCCTAGGGAACAAATGTCTCCTATTAGGAAAATCTTAGAATATATCATCTCATGGACAGATGTCAAATGGGAGACAGTTGCTAAGGTGTGATTCTGACACATGGCAAACAACCCACTGGAAGCCAACACGGATAGGTGGAAGGAAATGAGTATTTCTACCCCCTTGTTAGCACTATCTGGTCTATTTCATTCTTTCCTTTATTTCAATACTCAGGCACTTTGTAACTTGAGCTGCTAATTTCTCTCTTTTATTTTCTCTTTCCTGACATATCTCTTCTCATCCTGTTAGTACTACTAGACTGTTTTAAGGTTGACTGTTGGCTTGAGTTAATACAAACATTTTATTCTATGGACTTTCCATTCAAGATGACATATGTGAAATTGCTGTTGGTCATTCAAAGAATTAACTGTTTCTAACAAAGTGAGCAGGAGGCCAGTTATCTTTCCTCACTATGACACTAGGCACAAATTAAATAACAATAAGGAGAGGAATATAGAAGTGACATTGCGTGAAGCCAAAAGTAAAAGTCAATATATTGCTTAAACTATCACATAGGCACAAAGCCAAGATCAAATGGACTGGGTCCCAAAGAATATATATAAGTAAATATTCATTAAATATCAGGATGTATATATTTAGATTAATAGCAAGTACTTTTTAATGGACAGGGAAGCCTGGCGTGCTGCGATTCATGGGGTCGCAAAGAATCGAACACGACTGAGCGACTGAACTGAACTGAACTGAACTTTTTAATTATTTCTCTTTAAGTAAAATATACTGTTCCTTGGTTTTTATGAATTTGAGGACTTAGAGAGTCCAACTTCTTCTACAAAAGGACATTCGATTTCAATTATTACTAACTGAAAAACATGATTTGTGTGTGTGTGTGTGTGTGTGTGAGTGTGGCTGGCTGTATGGCTTGCGGAAACTAGTTCCCCAGTCAGAGACTGAAAAACTGGGCCTTAGCCATTTTTAAATGATGCATAAAAATTAAATATATAAATTACGTACATGTGCGTATCTAGCATGTGCACTTAAATTTATATTTTCTTCTGTATATATATATATATATATATATTTATTTATTTATTTATTTATTTATATAAAATATATATATATTTTATAAATAAAAGAAATTTCACCCAATTGATTACCTTCTATTTCAAATCAATTCAACCTCTCAAGTTTTTTTTTTTTAATTATTCCATTTCTAGCTATAGAAATAATATGATATGATACTGAATCTCTCCTACTTTTCAGGCTTATTGATGGAAAATTTTGCTTTGCTTCTTTTTGAAAGACAGTTCTGTATGTTTCCAGAGATTAATTTGAAGATAAGCTATAGACACAAGATGCTATTGTTAATACAAGAAATAAAGTAGTAATTTTCCGTAGCACACAGAGAAGGTGTATGAGTAAAATACGTTTCTATTTCAGGGTTTTGTAGGAAGTCAAATATTATTATATTTTAAGTGTTATTGGTAACACATATGAAAGTGTTTTAAGCAAAAGAAATGGCACAATAGGCTCCACTGGGCCATTCAGAATCCTCTGTCACTGAACCTACAGATCAAGAAGTGGGTTACTCTTTTGGCCTATTGATCCTGATTATCAAGGGGAAAATACATTGTTGTACTATAGTGAGTGCAGAGAAAAACATTCCTTGAACCCGTGTGATCACCTCAGTTATTACTATGTTAGTGGAAGACAGGACAGATCAGAAACAGACAAGAATAATGAGGACCCTGATCCTCAAGACTGAAGTTCTGGGTCATTTCCTCAAGTCAAAAATCCTGAAAAGGTTTAATGATCTCTAAGAAAAAAAGGAATAGGATATGAACAGGTTAATAAATAAGTTATAAAGACCAACTCTGGTCTTGTAAATAATAGCTGAAATGAAGACTATGCAAAAGTATTAACACACATTTCACTTACTATATGTATGCATTATAAATAATAGTATATATTATACCTACACATTTATATTTATATTACATAAATTTTCCTCCATCTTGTTTGCCTTTACTTTATAAACATTTTGTGATAGTGACCATCGTTATGATTTAATGTTCAGGTTTACAGTTATTAAAGTCATACAGTGATCAAAGGGCTTCCCAGATAGGAGACTAGTAAAGAATCTACCAGCCAATGCAGAAGATGCAGGAGATGCAGGTTCAATTCCTGGGATGAGAAGAACCCCTGGAGTAGAAGATGGCAACCTGCTTCAGTATTCTTGCCTTCAAAATTCCAATGGACAGAGACCTCGATGGGGTATAGTACATAGGGTGGAAAAGAGTTGGAAACAACTGAGTGACTGAGAACATACAGCACATGATGATAAAATGAGAATGAGAATGAATGTTAACAGAAATAGAAGAGCAACCAATGGATTTTATATATCTTCTTTTGGGCAAACAATTAGCATGTTTTTATTAACATGCAGGAGACTTCATTACATTAGATGGGAATGTGTTGTTTTCCTGATGTTTTTGTCACATTTAAATATATATCAGTATTCTGGCCTAGAGAATTCCAAAGGGGTTGCAAAGAGTCGGACACAATTGAGCGACTTTCACTTTCTTTTTAAAAGTGGTGTGTATTGATGTTTAATAGTAAACAGGTTGCTGTTGTTGCTATTCAGTTATTCAGTTGTGTTTGACTCTTTGCCACCCCAGGGACTGCAGCACACCAAGCTTCCCTGTCCATCACCATCTCCCAGAGCTTGCTCAAATTCATGTCCATCAAGTCAGTGATGCCATTCAACCATCTCATCCTCTGTCATCCCCTTCTCCTCCTGCCTTTAATCTTTCCCAGCATCAAGGTCTTTCTGAGTCAGTTCTTCACATCAGGTGGCCAAAGTATTGGAGCTTCAGCATCAGTCCTTCCAATGAATATTCAGGACTGATTTCCTTTAGGATGGACTGGTTGGATCTCCTTGCAATCCAAAGGATTCTCAAGAATCTTCTCCACTACCATAGTTCAAAAGCACCAATTCTTTGGTATTCAGCCTTCTTTATGGTCCAACTCTCATATCCATACATGACTACTGGAAAAACTATAACTTTGACTAGAAGAAACTTTGTCAGCAAAGTAATGTTTCAGCTTTTTAATACAATGTCTAGGTTTGTCATAGCTTTTCTTCCAAGGAGCAAGTGTCTTTTATTTTCATGACTGCAGTCACCATCTGCAGTGATTTTGGAACCCAAGAAAATAGAGTCTGTCACTGTTTCTATTGTTTGCTATGAAGTAATGGGACTGGATGCCATGATCTTAGCTTTTTAATGTTGAGTTTTAAGCCAGCTCTTTCATTCTACTCTTTCACCTTCATTAAGAGGCTCTTTAGTTCTTTGTTTTCTGCCATAATAGTGATGCCATCTGCATATATGAGGTTATTGATATTTCTCCTGGCAATCTTGGTTGATTCCATCTTGTGCTTCATCCAGCCTGATATTTAACATGATGTACTTTGCATATAAGATAAATAAGCAGGGTGACAATATACAGCCTTGATGTTCTTTCCCAACTGGGAACCAGTCTGTTGTTCTGTGTCCAGTTCTAAGTGTTGCTTCTTGACCTGCATACAGGTTTCACAGGAGGCAGGTAAGGTGGTCAGGTATTCCCACAACGCTTCAAAGTAGTGCATATTAATGGTTAATAGTAAGGAGGTACAATTTATATTTACCTATTAATTTAATTATAAAGTACAATTTTAATAGTAAAGAGGTATATCTGGTATAATGTATGATGTACTAGATGTTGTCTATCAGGTTTTGGCAACCTTTTCAACCCCTTGTAGTTAACTGAATAGCTCAGAGTCTTGAAAGCTGATGAAAACCATATTGCCTAGATTCTGTTACTCAGAGTCTACGCAAGATGTGGTTTTGGTCCATGAGCTTCACTGACAGGAAATCTGCAGTGATGCCAAGAAGGCAGAGGATGCTGTTCTTGGAGTGATTGCAGTCAAGGACTGTGGTGTAACAGGTAGGACTGTTTGGGGGGCCAGAACCACATCTTCTGACTGTGCAATGATTTACAGTAGCAGACAGCAGCTACAGAAGCACCACTGGCTGCAGTGAGAGCAGTTTTCCAAACATCTGGACTGTAATCGTGGTGGCAAGATCTGGTAAGCATGTATCATATTCCCACAGCATGTCTGTTTTCTCCTCTAGCCCTCCAGGGATATTGTGCACCAAATTTCCTATCGGTCATCCAATCTTAAATAAATGAAAAACCCAGAGTTTTCTGTTTTCACTGTGAATTCTGATTCCTATAAACATTTTTCAACCATGTGTTACACATATATCAATGGCTTCAGAATTTATTTACAATTTGTCAGGGAGAAATACTGGCATTATAGGACTAGATCAATAACATTTGTTTTATGGTTGATAAGAAATGTAATTATTTTAGTAGACTGAGCATACAAATCTCTATTTTAATAGATATAAATGTAGATATATAAATATATATATATAAATATATATATATATATATATATATATATATATATATACACACACACACACAATTAGTTCTATTTGCTCTATGTTCATAAAATATTAGATTTTAGCATTTGGAGTATATCTGAGATTACTACACAGCCACAGGATATCAAAATGCTTATTTTATTTCAAAATGTGGAAATATAAATCCTTAGGTAAACTCAACAATGTTTCTATTATTTGTCTTAATTCTGTATTAGACAGTTATTAACATGAAATTATGAATTGTAGAGCCAAACATATACTGTACTATTTTATTAAATATTACACACTATTTAAATCTCATGGCAATATTTTTCAGATTTTTATACAGATAGATTTATGCTATCTTTAGATTTTCATAGATTTCTTCAGCCTCAACTCAAGTTTCTAACGTCAAGTCTGTACAGTAGACACAGTAGCAGTCTACTCAAGCTTGTTCGGTGAGCTTGAAGTTGCCTTTAGCGATGGCATATCTCTTGTGGGCTGATTGGCTGTCCTGTCTATCATTTCCATGGATGCCATTTCATTTTTATGCCTTGCACTGCTATAAGTGTCATTTATTTTGTTTCAGAGAAAAGATATTTCTATCTTTTTCAAATTTCAACACGTTAGTATAATTTCAAAATACATATCCTAGAGCTACAAAATATATTAATGGGATTCTAAATGTTTGATAGTCATTAAAAATACTTTTATCTGTATTTAAATACCTAGGTACAGCTTAAAACATTCAAGTCTGTAACAGTGTTTCAACTAGGTCTATACAGACACATATACAAGAGCACAATCATGTTAAAAATGTTTTTGTTTGAGATGAATCACTTATAACATTTTCATGTTTCCTTTTAAGACTTTTTTTCTGATAAGGTGAGAGAGTCTTTCACTATGATCAGCATGGCGTGACATGCAGGGAATTTAGGACCTTTAAATCTTAATTCATCTTGAGAGCTTTCACATTTTAGAGCAAAGCATGGTATCAAAAACATTATGAGATACCTTTCTGATAGCTTGAGAAGTGAAAGTGAAAGTCGCTCACTTGTGCCTGACTCTGTGACCCCAGGGACTGTACAGTCCGTGGAATTCTCAAGGCCAGAATACTGGACTGGGTAACCATTTCCTTATCCAGGGGATCTTCCCAACCCAGGGATCTGATACCTTGCCATCTATTAAAGCTAGTTTCTTTCCTAAAATACTCAAACAAACAACATGTATGGTAGATTTAGGCTTTAAAAGTTTGTTGTTGATGGGATATAGGTAATTGATGTGCTGTGTATTCATGCATGCATGTTTTAATGCACTTTATTCAATTTAAATTACTACTTGAAAGGGAAATAATAAAATTAGCTGCTCTTAGTTTCTAAATAAAAATCACATTTATGTCAATCTAAGAGCTCAACATTCAGAAAACTAAGATCATGGCATCTGGTCCCATCACTTCATGGCAGATAGATGGGGAAACAGTGTCAGACTTTATTTTGGGGGGGCTCCAAAATCACTGCAGATGGTGACTGCAGCCATGAAATTAAAAGACGTTTACTCCTTGGAAGGAAAGTTATGACCAACCTAGATAGCATATTGAAAAGCAGAGATATTACTTTGCCAACAAAGGTCCATCTAGTCAAGGCTATGGTTTTTCCAGTGGTCATGTATGGATGTGAGAGTTGGACTGTGAAGAAAGCTGAGTGCCGAAGAATTGATGCTTTTGAACTATGGTGTTGGAGAAGACTCTTGAGAGTCCCTTGGACTGCAAGGAGATCCAACCAGTCCATCCTAAAGGAGATCAGTCCTGGGTGTTCATTGCAGGGACTGATGTTGAAGCTGAAACTCCAATATTTTGGCCACCTCATGTGAGGAGTTAACTCATTGGAAAAGGCTCTGATGCTGGGAGGCATTGGGGGCAGGAAGAGAAGGGGACGACAGAGGATGAGATGGCTGGATGGCATCACCAATTCGATGGACATGAGTTTGAGTGAACTCCAGGAGTTGTTGATGGACAGGGAAGCCTGGTGTGCTGAGGTTCATAGGGTCACAGTCAGACACGACTGAGCAACTGAACTGAACTGAACTGAAGACACCATGGAGAGAGGTAGATATTGCTTGAAAACATGCCTTGTCATAGAAATATTTATTAATAGGCAATATATGCCCAAATGATATAACAAATTAAGTGTGGTTTTGATTTCCACTTGTTAATTTTAGTGGCAAACTGCTTTCATATGTTCACATCTCAACATTAACTCTAGAATGAAAAATGTGAATTACTAAATGCTGATTCTGTACATCCTAAGTTTAACTATGAGTATTCTGTACCTACTTTGGAAAATAAATACTTCTGAAAGATAATATTATATTTATTTTTCAAGATAATGAGATAGTAGATTTTAGTAAGTTGGCCATGATCATATGCAGAGTGGTAGGTATTGAATGTTTTGACAGTAGCAAAACTTCCAAATATGAATAAAGAGATGATCGCTACTTAAAATGTTTTAGATAGGAAATTGCAATATTCAAAATTCTTTTTATTTTTATTTTTGTAAAAATAGTTTCTTGTAGACTCAAAAGAGCTCAAATGTTTGGATTGCTGATATTCTCTGATCTATTTGTTATGTTGGTCTTCCCTGGTGGCTAAGTAGTAAAGAATTGACTGCCAATGCAGTAGATGGAGGTTCAATCCCTGGGTCAGGAAGATCCCTTAGAGAAGGAAGTGGCAACCCACTCCAGTATTCTTGCCTGGGAAATCCCATGGACAGAGGAGCCGGGTGGGCTATAGTCCATGGGGTCACAAAGAATCAGAAACAACTTTAGCAAATAAACATTTATTATTTTACATGATTCATCAATAGTTTGCAGTACTAATTATATCATAGTTCAAGACAAAAAATGCTTTCCCAAATCCTTCTATAATTCTTATATTTTTACTTGTGGCTATGACCTGCGACGACCGGTGCGCTAAGTGCAGGCAGCTGCGACGACTGGTGTGCTAAGCACGGCCAAGAGGAGCCACCCCACGTCCGAGGTCAGAAACAGAAGCCGGGAGGACCTCATGCCTGAAGGGCGGTGGCCAAGAGGAGTTACCCCACGTCCGAGGTCAGGGGCAGCAGCCAAGAGTACCAGACTGGGATGGCACAGGAATTGCCGAGAGGAGCTACCCCGCGTCTGAGGTAAGGGGGAGCGGCCAAGAGGAAATACCCAGCATCCCAGGTCAGGGGTGGCGACGAGAGGAGTTACCCCGCGTCCGAGGTCAGGGACAGCGGCCGGGAGGAGCAACCCATGCCCGAGGCCAGGGGTGGTGGCCAGAAGGACCAACCAGGACCAACCCCACGTCCAAGGAGCCATGGCTGCACAGGCACAGGAGGGCCTAGAGAAGCTATCCCACGTTGAAGGTCAGGAAGGGAGGCAGTGAGGAGATACCCCTTGTCCAAGGTAAAGAGCAATGGCTGCTCTTTGCTGGAGCAACCGTGAAGAGATAGCCCACAACCAAGGTAAGAGAAACCCAAGTGAGATGGTAGGTGTTGCAAGAGGGCATCAGAGGGCAAACACACTGAAACTATACTCACAGAAAACCAGTCAATCTAATCACACTAGGACCACAGCCTTGTCTAACTCAAGGAAACTAAGTCATGCCCGTGGGGCAACCCAAGATGGGCGGGTCAGGGTGCAGAAATCTGACAGAATGTAGTCCAGTGGAGAAGGGAATGGCAAACCAGTTCAGTATTCTTGTCTTGAGAACCCCATGAACAGTATGAAAAGGCAAAATGATAGGATACTGAAAGAGGAACTCCCCAGGTCAGTAGGTGCCCAATATGCTACTCGAGATCAGTGGAGAAATAACTCCAGAAAGAATGAAGGGATGGAGCCAAAGCAAAAAGAATACCCAGCTGTGGATGCGACTGGTGATAGAAGCAAGGTCCGATGCTGTAAAGAGCAATATTGCACAGGAACCTGGAACGTCAGGTCCATGAATCAAGGTAAATTGGAAGTGGTCAAACAAGAGATGGCAAGAGTGAATGTCGACATTCTAGGAATCAGTGAACTGAAATGGACTGGAATGGGTGAATTTAACTCATGACCATTATATCTACTACTGAGGGCAGGAATCCCTCAGAAGAAATGGAGTAGCCATCATGGTCTACAAAAGAGTCCAAAATGCAGTACTTGGATGCAATCTCAAAAACGACAGAATGATCTCTGTTCGTTTCCAAGGCAAACCATTCAATGTCACAGTAATCCAAGTCTATGCCCCAACCAGTAACACTGAAGAAGCTGAAGTTGAACAGTTCTATGAAGACCTACAAGACCTTTTAGAACTAACACTCATAAAGGATGTCCTTTTCATTATAGGGGACTGGAATGCAAAAGTAGGAAGTCAAGAAACACCTGGAGTAACAGGCAAATTTGGCCTTGGAGTACGGAATGAAGCAGGGCAAAGACTAATAGAGTTTTGCCAAGAAAATGCACTGGCCATAACAAACACCCTCTTCCAACAACACAAGAGAAGACTCTATACATGGACATCACCAGATGGTCAGTGCCGATATCAGATTGATTATATTCTTTGCAGCCAAAGATGGAGAAGCTCTATACAGTCAGCAAAAACAAGACCAGGAGCTGACTGTGGCTCAGACCATGAACTCCTTAATGCCAAATTCAGAATGAAATTGAAGAAAGTAGGGAAAACCACTAGACCATTCAGGTATGACCTAAATCAAATCCCTTATGATTATACAGTGGAAGTGAGAAATAGATTTAAGGGCCTAGATCTGATAGATAGAGTGCCTGATGAACTATGGAATGAGGTTCGTGACATCATACAGGAGACAGAGATCAAGACCATCCCCATGGAAAATAAATGCAAAAAACCAAATGGCTGTCTGGGGAGGACTTACAAATAGCTGTGAAAAGAAGAGAAGCGAAAAGCAAAGGAGCAAAGGAAAGATATAAGCATCTGAATGCAGAGTTCTAAAGAATAGCAAGAAGAGATAAGAAAGCCTTCCTTAGCAATCAATGCAAAGAAATAGAGGAAAACAACAGAATAGGAAAGATTAGAGATCTCTTCAAGAAAATCAGAGATACCAAAGGAACATTTCATGCAAAGATGGGTTCAATAAAGGACAGAAATGGTATGGACCTAACAGAAGCAGAAGATATTAAGAAGACATGGCAAGAATACACAGAAGAACTGTACAAAAAAGATCTTCACGACCCAGATAATAATGATGGTGTGATCACTGACCTAAAGCCAGACATCCTGGAATGTGAAGTCAAGTGGGCCTTAGAAAGCATCACTATGAACAAAGCTAGTGCAGGTGATGGAATTCCAGTTGAGCTATTCCAAATCCTGAAAGATGATGCTGTGAAAGTGCTGCACTCAATATGCCAGCAAATTTGGAAAACTCAGCAGTGGCCACAGGACTGGAAAAGGTCAGTTTTCATTCCAATCCCAAAGAAAGGCAATGGCAAAGAATGCTTAAACTACCGCACAATTGCACTCATCTCAAACACTAGTAATGTTCAAAATTCTCCAAGCCAGGATTCAGCAATATGTGAACCGTGAACTTCCTGATGTTCAAGCTGGTTTTAGAAAAGGCAGAGGAACCAGAGATCAAATTGCCAACATGTGCTGGATCATGGAAAAAGCAAGAGAGTTCCAGAAAAACATCTATTTCTGCTTTATTGACTATGCCAAAGCCTTTGTGTGGATCACGATAAACTGTGGGAAATTCTGAAAGAGATGGGAATACCAGACCACCTGACCTGCCTCTTGAGAAATTTGTATGCAGGTCAGGAAGCAACAGTTAGAACTGGACATGGAAGAACAGACTGGTTCCAAATAGGAAAAGGAGTACATCAAGGCTGTATATTGTCACCCTGTTTATTTAACTTATATGCAGAATACATCATGAGAAACTCTGGACTGGAAGAAACACAAGATGTAATGAAGATTGCCGGGAGGAATATCAATAACCTCAGATATGCAGATGACACCACCCTTATGGCAGAAAGTGAAGAGGAACTCAAAAGCCTCTTGATGAAAGTGAAAGTGGAGAGTGAAAAAGTTGGCTTAAAGCTCAACATTCAGAAAACAAAGATCATGGCATCTGGTCCCATCACTTCATGGGAAATAGATGGGGAAACAGTGGAAACAGTGTCAGACTTTATTTTGGGGGGGGCTCCAAAATCACTGCAGATGGTGATTGCAGCCATGAAATTAAAAGATGTTTACTCCTTGGAAGGAAAGTTATGACCAACCTAGATGGCATATTCAAAAGCAGAGACATTACTTTGCCAACAAAGGTCCGTCTAGTCAAGGCTATGGTTTTTCCTGTGGTCCTGTATGGATGTGAGAGTTGGACTGTGAAGAAAGCTGAGCACTGAAGAATTGATGCTTTTGAACTATGGTGTTGGAGAAGACTCTTGAGAGTCCCTTGGACTGCAAGGAGATCCAACCAGTCCATTCTGAAGGAGATCAGCCCTGGGATTTCTTTGGAAGGAATGATGCTAAAGCTGAAACTCCAGTACTTTGGCCGCCTCATGCGAAGAGTTGACTCATTGAAAAAGACTCTGATGCTGGGAGGGATTGGGGGCAGGAGGAGAAGGGGACGACGGAGGATGAGATGCCTGGATGGCATCACTGACTCAATGGACGTGAGTCTCAGTGAACTCTGGGAGTTGGTGTTGGACAGGGAGGCCTAGCGTGCTGCGATTCATGGGGTCGCAAGTAGTCGGACACGACTGAGAGACTGATCTGATCTGATGCCTTAGATTAGTAAAAAATTACAATTTTTCTCAAAGTTAATTAAAGTTCTAAAGCTCGGGATGGAAATGTCATGCTAAGCTGTTTTTAAAACAGTGTGAAATTCTACAGCTGAAAACAAAGCACTCAGGACAAAATAAACCATGGTTACTGTGGAAATCAAAAATTTTACCTTTCGTTTAGACTTTCAGTAATGTTTATTGGGTCTTTTTTTGTATGCTGACAGTCATGTTTCCTCTCCACAAATAGATTCAAGACTCTATAATATTCAAAGGTAATACTGGAATATTGTTTTCAGATGCAAACTACAAAGGTCTTTCTGTGTGCCTGAACTTCTCTGAGAGAACTATAAATAAGCAGGGATATAATTTTCTTACTAAAGACTGACAGATCAATATTTTTGATAGTAATAATTTGTACTCATAATATCCAAACACCCTCTCAAGCAATTTTTATGAAGAAAGGATTTTAAGTTAATGGCAAGCATTATGGTATATCACTTCTAGAAATCATAGCACGTTCATGGTCTTCAGTGGTAATGGATTTTAACTATTTCCTTTTTCTTATAAGTGATAACCAGAGAGATTGCATATGTGACTTTTCAGCATGAGGGACTCATTCTCCTAACTTCAGAAACAGACTTATTTGTTTCCTTATTCAGTTTTAGTGTAAAGATTTGAGAATACTTTAGGTAAATAATTAAGTAATGAAAAAAAAATGGAGATATGACAATAAAAATACCTTAAAGTCGGAGCAGATAAGAGTAAGGCTATCATGAACAAGCCATAGAGAAGTTTAAATATTAGTTCAAAAGGAAGGTAAGTAAGTACACAGATGCAGATTGAAAGTTACTTTGTAATTAACAGTCTAGAGTTTGAGGTCAAGTTCTAAGCCTGCAATTCAGTAGCTGCCTGAATCTGGGCAAATTGCTTTACTCTCTATGCTGTTCTTTTCCATATTCATAAACTCCACATTTCTAGCTGCATAGAATTCTTGTGAGAAACAAGAGCATACAAAAAAAGGCATAGCTCAGTACCTTGTACATGGTAAGCACTCAGTACATTTCAACTCTTCTCATAATTACTTCCCACAGGCAGCACTAGTGGTAAAGAATCATCTGCCAGTGCAGGAGATGCAGGAGAACAGGTTTTGATGCCTGTGTTGGGAAGATCCCCTGAAGAAGGAAATGGCAACCCTCTCCAGTATTCTTGCCAAGAAAATCCCATGAATGGGGGAGCCTAGAGGGCTACAGTCCATGGGGTCCTTAAGAGTCAGACATGACTGAACACACACACATAAGAATATTTTGGAGACCATAAAAAGTTATGAGATACCCTTAACATTTTGAGGTATTTTCATGGGAATCAAGTAGTTCCCTTCACAAAATTATCAAAGGACATCAAAGTAATATCTATTTTATTTACATGGCACAGCTATTTATAAATTTAAATACATATGCAATTTTAATATAAATTGAAGGTATATAGAACATTTTAATTTTTTCAGTACTTCCTGCAGGTTTGGTTTCTACAGAGAATAGACATTGTAAAACTGGTAAAATTTTTCCTATAATACTTAAGTATACTCTGTGCTTTATTATTAGTCTAAAAAGGTTTTGGTAAACTGAGTATCATTTAAATTTTTCACCATTTGACTATACTGATTTCCTGAGCTTCCAATGACGTTTTTGCCAAAGAACCAAGAAACTGATGTATGCACCTTATAAATCTAGCAATTCTTTAACTCTCACACAGGAAAATGTTAGGTAAGGGAATTTATCTTTGTAACAACTAAAAATGAATTTTTACTTAAATTTTGAACTTTAGTTATCATAATATTCAATCTCCTTATTATTTGTAAACGTAGCTTCTCCTAAGTTAATCCTTTATCTTGCCAACAAAGGCCCGTATAGTCAGAGCTATGTTTTTGTTTTCTTTTTTTTTTTTTTCTTTCAGTAGTCATGTATGGATATGAGAGTTGGACCATAAAGAAGGCTGAGTGCAGAAGAATTGATGCTTTTGAACTGTGGTGTTAGAGAAGATTCTAGAGAGTCCCTTGGACTGCAAGGAGATCAAACCAGTCAATCCTAAAGGAAATCAATCCTGAATATTTATTGGAAGGACTGATGCTGAAGCTGAAACGCCAATAATTTGGCCACCTAATGTGAAGAGCCAACTCATTAGATAAAACCCTGATGCTGGGAAAGATGGAAGGCAGGAGGAGAATGGGATGACAGAGGACAAGATGGTTGGATGGCATCACCAATTCAATGAACATGAGTTTGAGAAAGCTCCAGGAGACAGTAAAGGACAGGGAAGCCTGGAGTGCTACATTCCATGGGGTCACAAAGAGTTGGACCTGACTGAGTGACTGAACAAAAGAAAGATTCTGAGAGAGATGCAATTTAAAAATTGAGCTTGCAGAATGCATAAAATAAAATAAAACTATGGGAAAATACAATAAAAACAAAGCACATTAGAAACAGCATTTCAGTATAATTAGCAAGGCATCCAAAAAGTTTAAAGAGCATGAGTAGAACTTGAGTAAGTAGCAAAATCTAAATATATAAATTAGAAAGGACAAAGAAATAAACTCAATATTAGAGAAAATGATAAATATGTCAAAGAAAGAAGATTTGAATGTGCATATATAATAATTATGATATCAAAGAAAAGATGACAGAAAAACATGAAGTGAAAAAATGAAAGACAGTTATTCTAAAATAGATATGAATCTGAAGACTACAAGACTATACCTTATACTAAGACAAATTAATGCAAAAGATTTAAGAATTTTCTTTATGATATTAGTTATCTTAAGAGATGCATAGCTTTTGGGAAGGGAAAGTAAATTAATTAAAAAATAAAAAAAGAGAATTTGAGTCCAGTGAAAAATAAAATATTTTAAGTATAATAAATAAGAACAAAGATTAAAAATAAGAGAAAGACAGAAATGGAGATCGTTTGTCTTCAGGTTTATTTACAAGGCTAAACTAAGAGATATTGCTGCAATATTCACGTTTTCTTTTTATTTTTTATTTATTCTTTATTGAGTTATAACTGACATATAATCATGTGTGTTTGGGAGGGGTTTTTGGCCACGCTGAACAACTTGCTGAATCTCAGTTCCCCAACTAGGAATTGAAACACAGGCCATGGCAGTAAAAGTCCCCAGTCCTAACCACTAGACCACCAGGGAACTCCCTTTATAATGTTATCTTATAAAGGGCATGACTCAGGACATTTGTATTGTACCATATAGTTTTCCTAAAACCCGAAAATATGAGTGGATAAAACAGTCAGCATAATTTTTTTTAGGAGAAAACCTAGTGGACTAAATTATGCTAATGAACTCTAGAGTCCAGAATATTTAATTATTTAAAATAAATGATTAAAACTGTTATAAATAGTGCTCTCAAATATACAAGTAAGAAAAAATGTGCAAAGTATTGCTTCAGAGAAAAATTTTACAGTAAAAGGTGATGAATTATAAACATGCTCCTCACCTTTACACTTGTTTGGTATGGGAAAAAATAAACATCTCTTCAATTCATTAAAGTAATACAGGTTAATTAGTACCTGATATGCTCAAGATGCTATTTACCGGGGATAAACTTGCTATCATTCATCTTAGATAGCTTTCACTCTTTGTGTGGAGGCTTGGAGAGGAGATAAAAACAACGAACATAAAGAATAAGTAAATTTTATGCTATGTTAGAAAAGACAAGTTCTACAAAGTGAAATAAAGCAGAAAAGGCAGATGGTGGTGCATGGGTGCTATTAGAGATTATTCTGGGTGCCCACACAGAGAACGTGCTGGTTGAGAAAAGACCGCAAGAAGAAAGAGAGTAAACCATGCATAAAGTTGAAGGAGAAGCAAATGTCAAAAGGAACAACCAAAACAAAAATAAGTGCTCATGTCTGAGTCCATGGCAAAAAGGTTCACGAGACTAAGGTGGAGAGAGCCAAGAGGGAATTAGTCTGAGAGGGCTCAGGCTATTTTTGAACCTTAAAAGGAAGCTAATGTGAGAGTCTCCACTTTCTCTGTTTTCTTGATGGGGGATCACCAAAACTGAGCAAATTTGAAATAGGAGTAGAAAACAAGAAAAGCTCTTTGTTTTTATTAACGCTCCCCCCACCATGAGGGTGGATATTTTAAGAAATAACAATTTGAAAATGAAAGAAAACACCTTCTCGAGGAAATATTTTCTTTTTTTTAAATTTTTTTTATTATTATTATTTTTTTTACTTTACAATATTGTATTGGTTTTGCCATCTATTATTTAAACAAGAGCATTTATTTAAATGTGGGAAAATCTTCTTGCTGAACCCCATAGTTTGTAGATTTAAGAACACTAGCTTTATATCCCTATGACTTGATGCAATTGTCAAGAGAAGAAAAATATGTTTTGTATCAGCTATCATGACTCTCTTCCTGTTGCATATGTGTATGTTGAAATGTGCTTTTCTGCATCTAACCCTTTCCTTATATAAGAAAGATATAGTGTTAATTTCCTATCTGTCTGAAATTCCTCTCACATCTACTGTCATTCATCCTATTCTATTTTTCCCTGCTCTGGGGAAGATTTCAAGATTCAAAATTTCAAAATTAATCATAATTTCTAATATATGGACAGAAATGTTTATTTTAAAACTTTTCATGTTTTATCTTTGATAATTCGATGATTCTGGAAAGATTAGGGTGATATTAGATTTAAATAGGGCTTCCTAGGTGGCGCTAGTGGTAAGGAATTTGCCTGCCAATGCAGGAGATGCAAGAGACGTGGGTTCAGTCCCTAGCTCGGGAAGATCCCCTAGAATAGGAACTGGCAACCCACTCCAGTTCTTGCCTGGAAAATCCCATGGACAGAGGGACTGGTGGGCAACACTCCATGGGGTTGCAAAGAGTCAGACATGACTCAGCAACTATTAGATTTAAATTAACTCTATGATGTTCACTAATTTTATCCCCAATGTTAATATAATATTAATACAATATTTTATTTAATAGAAGACTATGGTTTAACTTCTCATGATTTATATTTTTAAATGATTCCAGTTCTAAAGTAGGCTAAAATTAATTCCACAGTTTATCACAAAAATATCAAATTGGGTTCAACTGACTAAATTTAAAATAATAGGCAACTTTTTAAAATGTTTAATACTGTGAGTGTTATAAATGCTATACTGAACTTGAATTTTTAGATGTTTAGTCAAGTAAAACTTTGGACCAATTTTAAATCAAATTCATTATTAAATATTTTGTCACATTGATATTTTCAAAATAAAATGATAAAGACAACAGTCACTAATCATAGCTTTAAATTAAATTCCCTGATTTTAATTTTATGTATAAAATATCTACAGTTTATTTAAGAACTTACATATGTTTTTAAATGTCTGGTCCTGTGGTGATGGAAAAGACTCCTGAAAGTCCCTTGGACAGCAAGGAGATCAAACCAGTCAATCTTAAGGGAGATCAAAACTGAATAATTACTGGAAGAAATGATGCTGAAGTTGAAGCTCCAGTATTTTGGTCATCTGATGCAAACAGCCAACTCATTGGAAAAGTCCCTGATGCTGAGGAAGATTGAGGGCAGTAGGAGATGAGGACATCGTAGGATGCTATGGCTGGACGGCATCACTGATGCAAAGAATGCAAACTTGGGCAAAGTCCGGGAGATAGTGAGGGACAGGGAGGCCTGGCACGCTGCATCCTGCGGGGTTCTGAAGAGTTAGACACGACTGGGTAACTGAACAACAACCATGACCACCACCTGTGGACTTTGTACTGAGATGAGTTTCTGGGTTTAACTGCATCCTCTAGGTTCCTGGTTTAGACGTGCATTTCAAACTTTTCTCTTTGCTTGCTTCAAGAAATAACACCTCCTTAAAGGTAAGTTTGTGAACAAATTAAACAATATATTTATAAAAACTAACAGTTTCCTCATCAGGACTTGATTTAGGGCCCTCATCTCACAATTCCCACGAATCCAGTTATAACACCATGACATGTACCCAATCTCAACTTGACCCTTGACTTAAAGGGTTCACCTGTGAATCCTCCAGACTCTAAAATTATAAAACCAAACTCCCTTAATGCCTCATTTGAAGTACTACTCAGACTCTGTCACAGTGTCTGACCTTCCTTACAGTGCATCTAAGAACCTTAGTTGTGCCTGATCAAAAGTTTTTACTGGGGGCTTCTGTCAATAGCCATCAAATGCAAAGACAATTTGTTAAATGAATGCATGATGGTGTCTTTTTTTAATATTTATTTATTATTATTATTTTTATTTTTTAACTTTACATTATTGTATTGGTTTTGCCATATATCAAAATGAATCCACCACAGGTATACATGTGTTCCCCATGCTGAATCCTCCTCCCGCCTCCCTCCCCATACCCTCCCTCTGGGTCATCCCAGTGCACCAGATCCAGTATCGTGCATCGAACCTGGGCTGGCGACTCATTTCATATATGATATTATACAAGTTTCAATGCCATTCTCCCAAATCATCCCACCCTATCCCTCTCCCAGAGTCCAAAAGACTGTTCTATACATCAGTGTCTCTTTTGCTGTCTCGTATACAGGGTTATTGTTACCATCTTTCTAAATTCCAAGCATGTAATAAATGAATAATATAAGTTTTCTGTATATTAACAAACTGCCATCTCAAAGTATAAAAATGTATATTTAGTATGAGCCATGCCTAATTCTAATAATACGTGAGCGTGCCTATTCCCCTTGTGCTCAGCAAAAGTAATATCATAAATTATTTCAACTGTCACTTCTGTGAGGATATGTAGATTTTCAAATTGTCACACAGTTATAGACAGATGTATATATTTGAGATTTACACTTGCCTTATGCCCATGTGTTATCATGTACTTTTCATAAGAAATTTTTTTTAAAATCCCTATAACTTTGCTATGCAGAAAATAAACACCTTAATATGAAAGGCTAGAAAATGCCTATAAATATTTTACATAGTGTTATATTCACTCTTCAACAATTACATTTCAGATGCTATTTTAAGTACATTAAAACGACTGCTTATTATAACAGTTCATATATCATTATTCCTATTGAACTGCTTTGGAATCTTAGAAATGTGGTAGCCTCCATTAAGTAGATTATGAGTTTTCAGAAAATAGAAATAGATTTTGATACTCACGTGCAAATAGCTGGCTTAAAACAGCCCATCTCTTCTATTTGCTCACTCTCCTAACAAATACTGTGTTTCAAGGAAACAACTCTAAACTTCAGTGTACCAAGATTCCTGGACTCTAACCATAATTATAGGAGTGAATGGGCCAGGGGCTCCTGGGGAATTGAGCACATATCTCGCCTCTAAATTACCTTGACCTCCTGGGAACACATATAATGGCCTGCAGCTGGTCTGTAGAGGAAGCTTGTGATTCATTACCAAAGGAACTGCGAGTCTTAGATATGTTTTGAACATGTGCTGCCCCTTCAGAAGGCATGCTGTAAATGGATTTAAAGCATCATTAGGCAAATATTTTAGCACAGTTAGGAAAATTCACTACACAGCAACAACTGCCATGAGATTGAAAGCCTACTGCTGTGCAATGTCAAAAGACGGGCATGGGCATGGGTGAGCTTAAAGATGAAATGTGAACACACACTTCCTTCCAATGGCATCCAAAAGATAAGTGCCTAAAACATATACCCAGGTTATCATGATAGAGTCTTATTACATACAATTTAAATATTAATGCTGATGCTACAAAAGAATGTTTGATATTTAATCAGTTAGATCTAGGCTAAGAACTAGTTTATATTTTTAGCCTTTTTAACTTAAGAAGGACTCTACAGTCCAAATTTAATATCACTAAACTCAAATCAGCCATGGAATAATAATTCAACTGGAAGGACCCAATAATTCTAAAGGCTTTGGGCAACTTTGGTCATTCTTTCTCAAATGTGAGTATGGCATTAGAGAGGAAACTGAAATGTCAACTCTACCAGTAAGTAGCTAAGTGACCTTGAGTCATCCCTCTAATATTCATTTCTTTGTATCTTAAATATATAATTAAACATGATCTCAAAGTACTCTCCAGTATTACAGACATGTGGAATTCTTAAATGTAAATAATCGTGAGTGCTGAAGGCAAATATTCACATGTATTTATATTGCTTCATAGATCAATGGAGAACTGTGGTACTGTACAAATGGTGCTCTGAAGCTTATGCTCTATATCACTAAATAATCAGCTATTTCTGTAACTTATTCTCAAGTACTACCAAAACCTAGAAACTTAAGAATTTATATGCATATATGAGAGTTGGACCATAGAGAAGGATCAGTAACAGATCAAACCAGTCAATCCTAAATATTCAGTCAGTCCTGAATATTCATTGGAAGGATTGATGCTGAAGCTGAAGCACCAATATTTGGTCATCTGATGCGAAGAACTGACTCACTGGAAAAGACCCTGATGTGGGAAAGATTGAAGGCAGGAGGAGAAGAGGGTGACAGAGGATGAAATGACCAGATGACACCACTTACTAAATGGGTACGAGTTTGAGCAAACTCCCGGAGTACTGAAGGACAGGGAAGCTTGTCATGCTGCAGTTCATGGGGTTGTAAAGAGTCAGACACTACTTGGTGACTGAACAACAACAACAACATAACTCTTTAGAGATTGAATAATAATGGACTAGTAGTACTTTTGTCTACTTACAAAGAAATAGAGACACAAGTTGAATATCTCTTGATTTAGGCCATTAGGAGGTTGAACATTCTTAAAGAAATACATCTCTATACACATGGATAAAATTCTTACTATTTTAAACAATAAAAAAATTGGTTTAAATCATAATTCTAAATGACAAATAATAGTTTGCCATTACTTAAAAAGTCATATAAACTTGTCAGAAAAATAAAAGAAATAGAGGGTATATCCTTTGAGAAAAGTTTTTGACGCTGTTGTTCAGAAATGAACTTGTTATCCCAAATATTACTAAATGTAGTTTTAGAGTAGACCACTTGTCTTGCAAAAAACAGACTGTTTAAAGAATGAAGTTTTGCTTTCTGCATTTCACATCATCCTTCTTGTTACTATTCCAAGGATGACTAGTTTCACTGTCCATTGATTACTTTTTTTCTAAACCAAGAAGACGGATGCTTCAGGTGAATGTAGAGGATACACTCAAACTGTAAACACAAGTCAGGGAAAGTATATCACATTGGCAGGGGACAAAGTATATTAGCAGCAATTCAAATATGTCTCAATTTTTTGCTTGTTTGTCCACTAGTTAATGACTAAGGAAACCCTGTGCTACCGAAGAAGATAGAGCTGGAAACATTATCCATGTTTCTTCATTCTAATGGGCAGATTAATGAAGTGGGCAAAGAATAACCACTGGGGGATTGGTATAAATGTTTGCTTCCTGCAGACATCTTTAGAAAAAAAAAATAGATGAACTTGTTTTGTAAACATGTATTCATTCAAGTTGTTGTTCAGTCCCTATGTCATGTCTGACTTTTTGGATCCCACAGACTATAGCCCACCAGGCTCCTCTCTCCATGGGATTTCCCAGGTAATAATATTATCCGGAGTGGGTTGCCATTTCCTTCTCCAGGGGATCTTCCCACCCCAAAGATCAAACCCTAATCTCCTGCATTGGCAGGTGGATTCCTGATCACTGATCCACCCAGGAAGCCTATTCATTTAAGTAATGGCTTAAAAAACAAATAACTGTGATGTGTTTGATTTTCAATGATATATATGGTGCTGAATTTGACCTTGGGACAGATGAGGTATGATAAGATGAGGATATACTTGGAACAATGTTGGGAAAATGACCAAAGAAATCTGTGAAAGAACTTTCACAAACTACCTTAAAGAAATAAGAGAATCACTCAGGGTTAGTACATATATAAACTGGAATTGGGCAGTTTGATGGGTTGACATTTTGCCTTGACAAGTTAAGAACTTTAACTGATCTTAGAAATGTCAGAGAGGAGCTTAACAGGCACCTCAATGAAAACATTAACTACACAATTAAACTTAATGAGAATAAATTCTCTTTTTATAAGAGAAAGGTCAATGCTAGCCTGATCTTAGAAAAAAAAAGAAAAAGGAGTTCACACACACATGAAGAAAGCCAATTAGAGAAGTAAAGTTAATGTAGTGCTACAGAGAGAGAGGGGCTTTTTATCTGCTTTCTCAACTATTACTTTCATATTAATTCAAATTTGAGTCATGAGGAAGTACAGTATAATAATATTCATAATCTGATAATACAGGCCACAAAGAACTGCAAGCAACTTCAGGATTTTAAACATGCAATAATCTTCTTTATTATTTTTTGTACATATTCCCCACCGATGGAATAATGAACTTTTTAAACTTTAAAATTATATATAAGTGAAAAATCAAGTCCCAAACTAAGTGACTAAGGTTCTAAGTGATTGAGGTTTGTTTCAATGTGTACTCCATTATTCATGGACCGGCTCTGTGTGAGAGGGAGAGGGGGGATGATTTGGGAGAATGGCATTGAAACATGTATAATATCATGTAAGAAATGAATCACCAGTCCAGGTTCGAGGCAGGATACAGAATGCTTGGGGCTGGTGCACTGGGATGACCCAGAGGGATGGTATGGGGAGGGAGGTGTGAGGGGGGTTCAGGATGGGGAACATGTTTATACCTGTGGTGGATTCATGTTGATGTACGGCAAAACCAATACAATATTGTAAAGTAATTAGCCTTTAATTAAAATAAATAAATTTAAATTTTAAAAATATAAAAAATAATAAAAGCTAACATTTATTGAGCAGCAACTATGTAATAAACTTCAAATCCTTACAGCAACATTATTGGATATGTGATATGATTATTTCATTTCATATACAGGGCACATGCTTAGTCAAAACACTGGTTCACTCAGTAGCAAGAAACAAACAAGAAAAACAGATTCAATGTATTTCTTGGAATTTTCACAAAATAACTCCAGCTTTTTATTTATTGTTCATTTCTGTGTGTGTGTGTGTGTTTTTTTTTAAGACACCTAAAGACCTACCATATGAAACTCATGTAGGCATTATAATGTTTAAGTCACATTTCATAAAGTAAATGTGTTTTTGTGTATAATACAATATTGAATAACATAGTTAACAAAAATCTTTATAATAAATAAATGCAATTATGCAGATATTTTGAGTATTTACCTAAAGTAAGAGTTTTGAAAAGAACTATACGGAGGTATTTTTTCTCTCACAAGTAGATTACAAACTAGGAATATAGAAACTATATCATATAATACAAAACACAATACTAAAAACGTTGATGTACTTATGAGAGTAATATCTTAGAATTAAAGGAAGATGTATCAGAAGTAGAGATCAAATTTGTTTCAGGGAAGGCAATAAAGTTTAATGGAAAAGGTGAACAAATAAATTAAGTTAGAAAGATAGAGACTTTGGAGGTAGAAGAAATAGACAGGAAAGTGGATTTTAAAGGAGGGCACCAGTAAAAATATAAATCTAGAATATGGGGGAGTGATATCATCTTACCTAAGGATAAGATCCATGCAGGTAAAGAGTAGTAGTATAAAGAGAAATATTAAGCAGAGAATGTAATGTGAAGATTCCAAACAGAAATGTGACATGATTAGATATGTTTTTGAAAGTGCTCTGTAGGACAGGCCGAAGAAATACTAGAGTATTTTATATGAAGAATATTAATGAGGTAGTTAGAGATCACTATTTTGTCCAATTTAATATTTTATATTCATCAGACTAATAAGAAAAATATATTAGTAAAGGTAAGAAAGTAATCTCATTGATTTTGTGGCATTAATTTTCTGAGATAATATCATGTACTGAATTACAACTATTTCATTATTTTAAACTTTTATATACAAAATTACTAACACATTTTTATCCATCTGGTTTAGTGCCCATGTCTTACATGTTATATTCATGACTTATTTAAAGTTAATAATTTTCTTTCATATATTTTTCTATGTGTTAGTATATATGTATATCATTGTGCATGTGTATGTGCTAAGTCACTTCAGTTGTGTCCGACTCTGTGCGACCCTATAGATTGTATCTCGCTGGTCTCCTCTGTCCATGGGATTTTTTAAACAAGAATACTGGAGTGGGTTGCCATTTCCTCATCCAGGGGCTCTTCCTGACCCAGGGATTTAACCCACATCTCTTGGGTTTCCTTCACTGGCAGGCAGTTTCTTTACACTAGCACCACCTGGCATTAAGATAACATATAAAGATACAGGAGGGAATAAGTCTGATCATAAGTCAAACACTGGTGAATTCTGAAACAGATCTGACTTAGAGATACATTTTCTGCACATTATTGCAGAAATATTTCAAAATGCCCGATGAAACTAAATAAGTTCAGCTTCTCTTTAAAAACAAAAGGTTAGCTGGTACACCATACCCTTACTTCTGAAACAAGGCAGTCAGTGAATTTGCAGATGGACTATTACACTCTTTCCATTCTGGGAATATACTCTTCAATCATGACGTAACACACAGGCTGGTGTACTCATGTATGTCTCCTGCCTGACAGATGTCCCCTGATGGCCTATGAATTACCACCAATGTTTTAGAAAAGTAACCATCAGGACACGGCAACTGACTAGATAAGGAAAATAAAAAAGTGATAAAGGAGTGGAAAAACTAGGATTTTAATTTATTTTGGCACAAACAGTGTCACCAAGTTTAAGAGCTTATTGAGGTACTGGGATTTTGCCCTAAATCCTACTTGCTGTGGACATACTCGTAATGTGATCCTCATGATCCCAGCTTTTTGGAGCTCATTTCCTTGTGGGTGGGTACCCTCACAGTAAGTGTGTGTAAGAACTCTGACTTGATACTATAGAGCTATAGGATATAAAATCTATCTATCTATCTATATATATATATATGGTGAGATATATTTGATTGTGTTGGGTGCATGCATGCATGCTCAATTGCTCAGTTGTGTCCAGTTCTGTGACCCCATAGAATGTAGCTCACCTGGCTCTTCTGTCTAGGGGATTCTCAAGGCAAGAATACTGGAGTGGGGTGACATTGCCTCTCCAAGGGATCTTCCTGATCCAGGGATCAAACTCTCATCTTCTGCATTGGCAGGCAGACTTTAACACTGAGCCACCTGGGAAGCCCTAAATGTGATCATGTGTCCACAATTGTGTGGTTATGTGAGACCTTAGTACCCACTTGCCTTCCTGGTCTGAAGATGCAAACAGCTCTGTTGGGGAGCCCCTCCTGACCATGAACTGCAGGTGGCCTCTACAAGCTAAAGGCAGCCTGTAAGTGACAAGGAACTGAAGCCCGCAGTCCTACAACCACAAGAAACTGAATCCCTTTAACAATCCATCAGTGTGGTGCACATCTTCCAGATAAGAACCCAATTCAGACTAACACCCTGATGGTCACCTTATGAGACCCTAAAATAAAGGACCACATAAAGCACGCCCAAACTTTTGATCTATGAAAACTGTGAGCTATTATATATTGCTCTGTATTATATATTGCTAAGTTGGTGGCAATATTCTTACACAGCAATCAACAAAAAATACAACACTAATTTTTCTTTCTTACAAAAATCTCTCTCAGAGATGCCTTCCCATATCTCTAAAAATATTAGGGTTAATAATTCATTTTTTAGGGTAATTTTAATTTTAACCCTAAATTATTTCATATTAACCCTAGTTGATATGCCTAAAGAAACCAATGCTCCTTATTTCCAGAAATCTGCAAACATGTAGGGATCAGTTTATCATCATCTATAATTATTGATTTGAATCTCCTTATAATTGTTGGCCGGATCCCTACTTCTTCCATATACCAGGAATGATGGATTAAAAATGTCAGAAAATCTTTCCTACTTCTCCCAACAAAAGTTAAGTTTGGTGGCGGGGGTGGTGGTATTTGTTTGTTGTCTTCCAGTTGCCTGGAATCTGGCTGGGCCTGAGACTCCTCAAACTAATAGAACATAATTGAAGTGCTAGGGTCAGGACAGACCCAGCTCTAACTTTCAATTCCTCCCTTTGGCAATCCCTGTCTCTTGCTGTAAGGAAGCCCAGACAGCTTTGTGAAGTGTCTCTTCTAGAAAAAATGTGAACCCCAACAATAAGTTTAGCTAAGCTCCTAGCCATCAGCCAGCAAGAGTTTTGCCAGCCACGTGAAAAAGAAATCTTGAGAATGAATCTTCCAACCCAGTGTTGAGAAAGATGACAATGCATAGAGCAGAAATGAGCTCTTCAAATAGTTACAACCAAATTGAAAATCATAGACAAATATATTTTTGTTGCGTTAAACCTCTACATCTCGTGGTAGTTGATTACACAACAATAGACAATCCAAGTGTAAGCAATGGTCGAGGTGGTGCTAGTGGTAAAGAACCCACCTGCCAAAGCAGGAGACATAAGATACATGGGTTCAATACTTGAGTCATGAAGATTCCCTGGAGGACAGCAACCCATTCCAGTAGTCTTGGCTGGAGAATCCCATGGACAGAGGAGTCTGGTGGGCTAAAGTTCATAGGGTCGAAAATAATTGGACATGACTGAAGTGACTTAGCAATGCATGTGGCACATGTATATTCTCAGTGCTTGAAAGTGTAATTGGCCTATAGAATCTCATATATTTTTTTGCAGATATTAAAGTTATATTGAGTCTTTTAGTGAAGATTAAAAAAAACAATTTAATATGAAGATATGAAATTTATTAAACATACTTTGGAATAGAGGTTTATTTTTGGATACAGATTTTCATGAGAAAATATTTAGATTTGGAGATGCAGATTTCATCTGCAAAGAGGACAGAATTTAAACTGTGGGAAGCTTAGCTATCTGCAAAATAAAAGAAAATAGCAAAAGAAAGGAGGCCTAACAAGATAACTGGAATTAGTAGAAGATAGATAATTCTATATCCTAGGTTTATCCTTATTTTTAAAGAACATGTTTTTATTACTGCACTTTCAGTCTCCAACTAAGAAAAGTATACAACCATATTTGGAAAGGAAAAATAGATTATTCATCTAGTACACTAATGTTATTTCTTTATAAAAGCATTTGAGCACACTGGTTTAATAATTCTCATCAACTATAATTTTAAATGATTAGTCAACCTAAACATTTTATTTCTCTTTTTACACAATACCTAGATATGTAAGTATTTTTGTTACTCAAATCTGACAATAGTATGGAGCCTTATTATTTACTAGAAAACTCCCTCTTGCCATATGTCTTAATGTATCAGTGCTTTCAATTTATCAAAGAAGAAATCATTAATTAAAGTATTGTTAATATGATGAGTATCATTAGGTTTAGTGAAATAGCAAGGAGATTGGAAAGAACAAAAGTTATCAAAAAATTTGGTAAAACTGCTCTGAAAATTATTTTATATAGTCCACTTACATATATTTCCAACTCTGTGAGGATAATAAAACTTTTCCAAACACTCAAAAATTCCAAAGGCTCAAAAATTCAACACATGATAGGTAGCTTGATATGTGGGGTCTTTCTCTAAATTTGGTATCTAAACCTTATGTAGTTGTATGAATACAATTATATTTTTGGGAGAAGTTTTGCTATTAAATTATATTAGTATAATATTTCATTAGATGTCCTCTGGTAATAAAAGGCAATATAAGGACATGCTGGTTTAACCTAGCATGTCTCAAATGTATTTTACTATATTTTACTTTACTTCATGGAAGAACACACTAATCACATTAGAAAATAATGATCCATGATTGCACTTTGGGAAATAATATTTTGGAAAGAGGGACTTCAAAATTCATAATGTACTGATTGGTATGATCCTCTGCGAAGGGTATGATGTTTATAAGTACAGCTGGCCCTGTATGGTCTTGGATTCCCATATTCACAGATTCAACCAACTACTGATCACAACTATCCAAAAAAAAAAAAAGAATGTTTCAAAAAAGCAAAACTTGAATGCTTTGCATATCACTTACACTGTATTAGATACTATAATAAGGAACTTGGATAAACAGTGAGGTCCTACTGTCCAACCCAGGAATCAAACCTGGGTCTCCTGCATTGTAGGTGGATTTTTTACCATTTGTACCCATGAAACACAAGGAAATGTATTTAATAACCCATGATAAATCATAATGAAAAAGACTATGTGTATGTGTATATATGTATAATCACTTTACTCAATTTACACATTTTAAACAATTATATTTCAATAAAACATATTAAAAATAAGTAACATGGAGGTAACTTAGAGTATATATAGATTGTATGAAAACACTAAGCCATTTTATCCAAGAGACTTTAGTGTAGGAGGATTTTGGTGTCCATGGGGGTCGTGGAACCAATGCCCTTGAATACTGAGGGATGCATATATAAAAAGCTAGTTTTATGTAACTCATCTATTATGATCCTAGGGAAAATGTTATTTTCTAGAAGCCCCAGTTCCTTTGTTCATAAAATCATATTACTTTGACAACTTAAAAAGATCATCCTGAAGAGTTTTTTTATAAACTAAAATGTAGTATATGAATTTTCATAATTATCATCTCAGTTACTGCATTATATGATCTCTGCCTGAATAATGGAAAGTTAACTATGTAAAATATGTCACAAATTCCCACTAAGTGATTCTAATTGTTTGAGTCTTTTCTTCACAGTGATTAACAATCTAATTCCCATAATACTCATTTATCTAATTTCAGCTGCTGCACAAAAGTTCTGTCTTTAACAACTGCAGGGTTACACCATGTTCTCAGATAGGAAGGCAAAATTATAACAGTGCCATTTCTCCCTTAGTTAATTTATAAACAATGCAATTTCAATAAAAGCACCATCAGGGTTTGTTTCCTAGAGCTATACAAACTGATTAAAAAGTTCCTGTACGTTCGAAGGTTAGACCAGAAGGAAGACCTAGGAAACATGTGAGAAAAAAAGGCATGTGAAGGTGATGACTAGTAATTGAAGATGTGAAAATTGTACAGTATTTTGTTAGACTGAACAGATAATCTAATGGAATAAATTAGAAAATCTAAAAAGAAACACAAATATATGGGGAAATTTAGTATGAGATTTAAAAATGATGCCTCAAATTAGTGGAGCTAAAATTATTTAATAAGTTGTTTTGGAGACCCAGATTCAATCCCTGAGTTGGGAAGATCCCCTGGAGAAGGAGACGGCAACCCACTCCAGTATTCTTGCCTGGAAAATGCCATGGACAGAGGAGCCTGGCAGGCTACAGTCCATGGGGTCGCAAAGAGTCAGACACGGCTGAGCGGCTTCACTTTCAACTTTGGGATAATTGGATAGCCCATGAAAAAAGATAAAGTGAATATATCTTTACACCAGTACAAATTCAAAATGAATCCAAATTAAATTTAAAGGGGAAGTAAAGCAGATTGTGGTGAATTCTAGGTATGACTCAGAATCTAGAAGAAATGATTAAACTATGTAGTTGTATTATAGGGAGTATACAGGGAAAATACCATAATCCAGTTGTAATAAATGACAAAAAGAAAAATACTTTTATTTTATAAATATTAAATTACAGCAAAGGATGCACATACATTAGAATAGAATTTCAAAAAGTAGAAACAATACTAACAACCTATAACTGGACAGCATATGGCGAGATGATTCATAAAAACAAATGCAAACTGTCCTTATATATATTAATAAGAAAATTAACTTTTCCCGTAATATAGGGAATGCTAATAAAAGCTACCAGATTAAGACCTTTTCTTAAATCTGTAACACTGGAAAAACAGTTTAATGATACATTCCATTGTCTAAACTATATGAAGAACAAGAACATTTACAATTAACATAGCTTAAAAATGGTATGTGAAGAGCTGACACATTTGAAAAGAACCTGATGCTGGGAAAGTTTGAGGGCAGGAGGAGAAGGGGACGACAGAGGATGAGATGGTTGGATGGCATCACCGACATAGGTGATAGGACATAGGTTTGGGTGGACTCCAGGAGTTGATGATGGACAGAGAAGCCGGACATGCTGCAATTCATGGGGTCACAAAAAGTCGGACACGACTGAGCAACTGAACTGAACTGAACACTCAAGCTTCATAAATATAGTCTATATATCTACTCAGGATTGTCATATAACACTGAATAGAAGTGATGATTGTTAACACGTGTGACTTAATGAGCATATATTTACTATTTCACTATCAAATGTGCTCATTACTATATGGTGTTTTGTTTTAAACTATTTATTTTGCTTGGTAGTAAAGTTACTTTTGGATAAGGCAATGGCAACCCACTCCAGTATTTCTGCCTGGAAAACCCCATGGACAGAGGAGCCTGGTAGGCTGCAGTCCATGGGGTCACTAAGAGTCGGACATGACTGAGCAACTTCACTTGCACTTTTCACTTTCATGCATTGGAGAAGGAAATGGCAACCCACTCCAGTGTTCTTGCCTGGAGAATCCCAGGGACGGGGGAGCCTGGTAGGCTGCCGTCTATGGGGTCGCACAGAGTTGGACACGACTGAAGCGACTTAGCAGCAGCAAAGCTACTTTACTTTGATTATTGCATACCAATCCTCTTTTTTTTTAATTGAAGGATAAATGCTTTACAGAATTTTGTTGTTTTCTGTCAAACCTCAACATGAATCAATCATAGGTATGCATATAAATACCCTCTCTTTTGAACCTCCCTCCCATTTCCCTCCCCATCCCACCCCTCTAGGTTGATACAGAGCCCCTGTTTGAGTTTCCTGAGCCATACAGCAAATTCCTGTTGGCTATCTATTTTATATATGGTAGTGTAAGTTTCCATGTCACTTTTTCCATACATCTCACTCTCTCCTCACCATCCTTTTTATAGTAACTTTTTTTTACATGTATTATAGAAGTTATCAATTATTTGGGGGGAGTCCCTGGTGGCTCAGATGGTAAAGAATGCCGGTGACCCAGGTTCGACTCCTGGGTTGGGAAGATCTCCTGGGGAAGGCAATGGCAACCCACTCCAGTACTCTTGCCAGGGGAATCCATGAACAGAGGAGCCTGGGGGTTACAGTCCATGGGGTTGCAAAAGTTGGACAAGACTGAATGACTAACACTTATGTACTTATCAATTACAAGTCTTTTAAAATCTCTTTTATTTGATGCTTTACATTAAATTTCTTAAAATAATATAATTTTATGCTTAGAACAAGTTCAATTTGTCATTGCCTTATATTTTTCAATTGTTTTATTTTTTAATGGTTTATGAAACCATTAATATTAGGCAATATTTTAATTCACCATACAAAATTCGAATCATGAGGCACTTGAACAGAAATAAATATTTTCACCATCAAACAATAATTTTATGTGAATAACTTGCTACAGCTACTCACAGCACATACCCTGGAAGTATGCCACAACAATCAAAACCGAAGCATCTCTACTTACCCTGTTTAACACAAACATTTGTTAAGTGATAGTGAAACATGGTGATAATGGGAGAAAATGAAGACAAAGGATGAAGAGTGAAAACACCGTATCTGTGTGCCACGTGGATGATCCCTGATATACCTTAGGGAAGAAATACTACACCTTACCTGGAATGCTCAAAACCATCATAGGTCACTGAAAAAGTTTGAGCATTTAGTTGTCTTTTAATATTATAGCTAAGAAAATAGAACACTCCATGATTATATGTAAAGAATAAAAAAGAATTAATATCCTAGCTTTAACCTACCACCTCGTGTCACTTTGGAAACTATTACAACACCCAAAACTAATAAATTACATTTTGTATACATAAAGCAGATTACAAAATTCATTATTTAATCGTGATAGCAACTTGCTTTTAGGAATTTAAAAAGGTGATAAGCAAAATTTATCTAGTGCCTTTTTCAGGTGAACAGAACTGCTGGCCATCAAGGAGAAGTTATAGTTTGTCAGGGATATGGTGTGTGTGTGCTCAGTCGCTCAGTCGTGTCGGACTCTGCCAATCCATGGACAGTACAACACCAGGCTCCTCTGTCCATGAAATCCTCCAGGAGAGACTCTTGGAACTGGTTGCCATTTCCTTCTCCTTCTGCCTTATATCTATTCTTATTTCGATGAATATTTTTGTATCCATAATCATGATTGAATTAAATACCCTGTGTTTTTTTATTGTGCATGTTAAAAATGGATAACTGATGCTATCTATAATTATGTATTCATGTGACATATTCCATGTCACTCTAAGTTATTTGAAAGTAAAACCCATGTTGTATTTCTAGCCACCTTTGTTTTTTCTCATTCCATCCTTGTTTAACTTGCAAACTATGGTGTTCTAAATGCTTAAAAAGTGACCTAAGACCTAATTTAGATGCTTCTCCTCTAAGGAATTTCAGTCTAGAATTTTTCTGCAAATATTTTTCAGTCACAAATGATCTCACCTTATAAAAATCCAATAGCTGTTGAAACTTTTGCATTCTTTATGTTCTCTCTTGAATCAGGCACAGTAATTCCTTGTAGATTTTTCAAATATTTGATAGAGTTAATAAATAAATATCATTAACAGCAAAAAAACAAATATGTATTACATTTAATAAATAAGATTAGAACTAAAGTCTTCTCTCTCTAAATGCTAAGAAAATGGAGAAGACAAAATAAATCTTAAGAGCAACAGTTAATTTCATATTCATAAAGGAAGTTCCACTTTCTGTGGAAATCCTATTTTAAGAATCACCATAGCACATTTTTTCCTAAAACCTTTTATGCTGTCCTATGGGGAAAATTGTAGCTTGGAGTTTTTACCAGTGGCCAAATTTCTGCATCAAATCAATGGAAGGAATGATAAACAATGCATCATAAGCCCAGATATTCAAGTAACTGGTTTAACACATGCAGGCATGCTAAGTTGCTTCAGTTGTGTCCAAATCTGAAACCATATGGACTATAGCCCGTGAGGCTTTTCTGTCCATGGAATTCTCCAGGCAAGAAAACTGGAGTGAGTTGCTGTGCCCTCCTCCAGAGGTTCTTCACAGCCAAGGGATCACACCTGCAACTCTTAGGTTTACGGCATTAGCAGGCAGATTGGTAACCACTAGCGCCACCTGGGAAGGCCAGACTGGTTTAATATTACAATATAGATGCATGGTTCAAATCTTATGAATAGGCAGAAATGTCCACATTGATCAGTCTCAAGAGCACTAGACGTGTGTGTGTGTGTGTGTATATAATGTATCCTCATAACTTTTCTATCTTAGTACTCAGAGAGATATCATTTTATACATCTATTAGCTCACTGAACACCATGGCATCTGGTCCCATAATTTCATGGTTAATAGATGGGGAAACAATGGAAACAGTGACAGACTTTACATTGGGGGACTCCAAAATCACTGCAGATGGTGACTGCAGCCATGAAATTAAAGACACTTGTTCCTTGGAAGAAAAGCTTTGACCAAACTAGACAGCATATTAAAAAAGAGACATTACTTTGCTGACAAAGGTCCTTCTTGTCAAAGCTATGGTTTTTCCAGTAGTCATGTATAGATGTGAGAGTTGGACTATGAAGAAAGCTGAGCCCTGAAGAATGTATGCTTTTGAACTATACTTTTGAAGAAGACTCTTGAGAGTCCCTTGGACTTCAAGGAGATCAAACCAGTCAATCCTAAAGGAAATCAGTCCTGAATATTCATTGGAAGGACTGATGCTGAAGCTGAAGCTCCAATGCTTTGGCCACCTGATGAGAAGAAGTGACTCCTTGGAAAAGACCCTGATGCTGGAAAAGGTTGAAGGCAGGAGGAGAAGGGGATGACAGATGATAAGATGTTGGGATGGCATTACCGACTCGACGGACATGGGTTTCAGCAAGCTCCGGGAGTTGGTGATGGACAGGGAAGCCTGGAGTGCTGCAGTCCACGGGGTTGCAAAGAGTCGGACACAACTGTGCAACTGAACTGAACTGATTAGCTCAAAACACAGATGTCCTCTTTTTTCCTTTAAGTTTTCAGAAGAATTTGGAGAGTTAATTTGGATGTTCTAAATCTCTTTTAAAAATTGTGCAGCAAATTGGCCTGATCATTTTAATTTTCTAAAAAAAATTCTATAACAAATAAATTTTTAAAAATCTATCTGGATTGTAATTAAAAAGCAGCAACATATATACACTACCATGTGTAAAATAGATAGCTAATGAGAAGTTGCTATATAACACAGGGAGCCCAGCTAAGAACTCTGTGGTAGCCTAGAGGGTGGATTGGTGGAGGGGAAGCAGGTTCAGGAGGGAGGCGATATGTGTACAATTATGGTTGATTTGTGTTGTTGTATGCCAGAAACAAACACAATATTTGTAAGGCAATTTTCCTCCAGTTAAAAACTAAATTAAAAAAGAATATATTACACCCAGCCATTCAGTATACAATTATATATAGGAGGCATTTGTGATAATGATAATGATGATAAAACCTTCATACGACTTATACTGTTTCACCCTTCAACATGCATTTTCACAAATGCTAATGTAAAACACTTCAATACAATTAAGAAGGTAGAATGGTTATAATATTCAGTTCACAGGTTAAATTATTCTCCTTTGTGTTACAGGTCTAAACCTCTCCAATCTTAAAACAGATTTATTTCCCACATTATTTTCTAGCTAATTTCTTATATATCAGTTCCTTTTCAATTCCAAAATGTTTGACCAAGGTACTTCTTTCCAAAATCATATCTTGACAAGCTGACTCACATAAGCAAACTGAGAGAGGCAAAAAGCATGCCTAGAATCATGGAACAAGTGAGTCACAAAACCTTTGCACAAAGAAGGTACTAGAGTCTTAGATCAGGTTGCTAGTTTATATCCGTTCATTGTTGCCATACCAATATCAAACAAAGTCATTATAATTTTTTCTTTAGTTCAAAATCTCAACCCTGGTCTTCAGTATGAAAACATTTAGAAATAAGGACTTCAGGCCTTTGTTTTGATGATAGTTTATTAGGAGAATTTTGTTGGCAAACGACACAACTGTAAATTTACTGTGTGAGTGAATGTATTTGTGTGTGTGTTTGTAATCACCACAAGTTTATTATACTACCTCTTTAGCCCTTTATTATAAAATCTCATTAGATTTATGTTTAGACAGTAAGATAATGCATTGCTCAATAAGCATGGAATTAATAAACATCAAGTAACTTGAAAGTGACAAGTGAAAAAGAATAAAATATTTTCATTATTTAAATTGTGTTTTCAGGTGTCTTCACTAAAAATCTCTGGCTATCCTGAACAAAAAGGTTTTCACTCATGATTTGGGATTAATTGGGTCCCATCCTCCTACACTTGTTAATATTTCATGGAGATTTTCTCCTAAACAATCTTCTTAAAAATGACTACATGCTAAAGAAATAATAATACTCATCGTGAGGAGTAAAACATTAAAAACAACAACACTAAGGAAATGCCAACATAGAAGGGAAAAGAGACAGTGATGGAAAGGGAGGTAATCTTTGTGTCTAAGATACATATATATTGTGTGGCATATGTATGTGACCAAATATACTTTTTGAATGAATATTAATATAAACCATTGGTGAACAGAATACTTATTTGAAAGGGGAATAAATGAATTAGCTAAATGTGCAATAGTATTCAGTATGAACCAGAATTTAAATGTTAACATTGGCAGAGCTTGACAAGGAATGAAGGGGGAAGAGAGTGAGAGTGATAAACTTTAAAAAAAGGAAAAGGAAAAACAAGTCATGACCACTTCTTCCTACACGCCACTGAGAACAAGTGTTCAACTAGTTTACAGTCGTCATGACCACTTCTTCCTACACACCACTGGGAACAAGTGTTCAACTAGTTTACAGTCTCTTGCCGAGAGCATTCTTATTATGCCCCTTGGTCATCTTTCCAACTAAGTGCTTTGTTTCCCAAGATTTCATTTCCAATTCTCTATTAGATACATCAAATTTAAATTCCAAGACAGCCATTTTTGTCTGTTACTACAATGTTCCATTACATTGAATAAAACCCAACAACTCCCATTTAGCAACTTTTTCAATCAAAACAAATCCAATTCCTTTCGTTAGAGCTATGTAGCTCATCAAACCCATCTAGGAAATGTTGACACTGTGTATTATAGAATGTTCACCTTGGAACGTCTTTTCACATATAGTTTAGAGAACAATGACCAGCTAATTGACTCCAAAGTTTGCAATTTTCCCAAAGTACATGGGAATTCTTTCTTAGAAATGGATGATAATTTCATGTTGTCCTTTGATGCATGTTGGCTGACTTCTCGCTTTCTCATGTATAAACGTTTACAATTCTATCATCAGTAGAGCCAAGAAATAGATGAAGCTAAGCTGCTTGACTAATTGACTGGCATTAACGTAATTAAACATATTAAGATCTAGATTGATAGCCACTGAGTGACTTTAACAACTAGCATGTTCATTTCAGTTAATCTGCCATTAGGCCTTTAACATAATGGGCTCAACAGAACACAAAGTTATTATTTCCCAAATTTTTGACATATGGGATATAATTATTAATATCACCATAAAATTACATATTTAACAGTGAATGATAATTTTAAGAGGTTTTCAATAATCATAATGGTAGCCTTGTTTTAATTTGAAATTCTTTCATTTTGTAGAACATTAATAAAACGTAGGATTAGCTATGGAGAAATTCACTGTTGGTAACTTTTCATTAGCACATTAATTCATTTCTTTATGACCTTCCATATGCACAGAAGTAAGACAGGCTTCATGAAACCCTGGAGTGTTGCGAAAGTAGCTGGGGAAAGGCTTTATAATCTTATAAGGAACACATAAGAGGCAGCTAAAAATCAAATGGAAAAATGCAGTGAGATAGTTTCCTGAAAACAACAGATACATTTCTGAAGGAATATAAACAAAATCATCAACAGGACAGAAAAGAGGTACTAGGAAAAATTATTTTAATAAAACTCACCTTGGGTTCACTTTTTTAATTAGGTGGTTGTCATTCACTGGATAATAAAAAGTGATGAACTACCAGGGATTTGTATGTAGTACCTGACAAAGTGGGCTTCCCTGGTGGCTCGGTGGTTAAGAATCCTGCAATGCAGGAGAAATGGGTTCAATCCCTGGGTCAAGAAGATCTGCTGGAGAAGGAAATGGCAACCCATTCCAGTATTCCTGCCTGGAAAATCACATGGACGGAGCAGCCTGGTGGGCTACAGCCCATGGGGTCTCAAAGAGTCAGACATGACTTAGTGACTAAATAAAAATAACAACCTAAGAAGCCAACATGGAGAAAATGTAGAAATTAGACAATGCTGAGAAGCCTCAAGAACTAATTACATATTATATTTTCTCTAACTTTGTTTCCCATTAGCTTACTATGAACTCAGGAACTGATATGGAATGTATAAGACTATGGCTTATATGAATAGAATACATGTAATAATTTATACCTACTGATATAGTTCTTACTTTCTTTTCAGTTACCCATAAGGACATCTTAACTCTGTAGAGGCAGGACACAGGATTTGCAACCTGGTTTACCCAAAAGGTGCTGAGGAATTATTTGCTTACCTTCAAATGATAAAAACTGTTTAAGTGTGATTAGTCTTTATCTACAAAGCTTATCGCTAGAGTGTAGTACAGCACAGAGTAGGAATTTAACCAAAATGCATGAAATTTAAAGCACATTTGGTATTCCTTGTGTAAGAAAGAATTCTGTATGTTTTTTGTGTGATCCTAGGAACAATGTCTAATCCTATTTATGTCTAATAATCCTGATTAGGATTAATGTTGGCCCTATTCAGTCACTGAATCATGTCTGACTCTGCAACCCCACGGACTGTAACACACCAGGCTCCCTGGGGTCCTCCGCTGTCTCCAGGAGTTGGCTCAAATTCATGTCCATTGAGTTGGTGATACTATCTAACCATCTCATCCTCTTCTGCCCCCTTCTCATTTTGCCTTCAATCTTTCCCAGCATCAGGATCTTTTCCAGTGAGTCAGCTCTTTGCATCAGGTGGCCAAAGTCCTGGACCTTCAGCTTCAAAACTAGGTCTCTTCGATGAATATTCAGGGTTGAGTTCCTTTAGGATTGACTGGTTTGATCTCCTTGCTGTCCAAGCAACTCTTAAGAGTCTTCTCCAGCACCACAATTCAAAATCATCATTTATAAATTAACTCATTGATAATTGCTGCATGCTTTTGAACAAGCATCAATTTTCTAGTATATATTTGACTTACAATAATTTACTATAAAGCTAAAAAGTTTTAAGTCATGAATATAGAGAGAAAACATAAAATTCTGAAAATAATTTATTTGTTTATATGTATTAATACTTTCTACAAAAGGTCATGATGATATCAGATGAAAAAGGGTACAGTGAATAATCAAACAAAAGATATCAACTAACAGTATTCCTAAAGGCAGATGTTATAATACACAAAACAAATTTACTATATGGACATTTCTAATGAGTAAATTATCATTCCAGGTAAAATAAATAAGCAGAATTTTAATTACAACATCACTTAATTCTTTGACCACTGATTGTTATTTTCAAGTGATTTGAAGTGCAAAGCAAGCAAATGATTTAAATCTGAGAATCTGGCTATTGTGAAATATATGTTGGTTTCATTAATTTAAAGAACTATGTATTCATGCTCAGGTTATATAAATATTTAAAGCATAATCCCTGCTTATAGTGTTCTTATAGGGTTCTTGCCTTTTTAAGGAAGGTATTAAGGTACAGAAATGTAAAGATGCCAGATTTATAAAAGTGGGAGCCAAAAGATTACAAACCTGTTGGCAAAACATCTACGGAATCTGAGAGAAGATGATTTTTGGAATCAAGATGCTTATGGTGGAAAAAGTGGATAGAACTTAGTGTAAGTTACCAACACACATTCATTTCTTTTTAATTTTAACAAAATTGAACTTTTGGACAATGATACTAATCAATAAAAGCTTGAAAGAAAACTTCTTACATAAACAACTATGTTCAAGGTGGTTGACTCCTCCTGTGAAGGATTAAAATATGTTTTGGGATGAACTATGTGCCCTTCAATATCCCCACGTTGAAGAGCTGACCTCCAAGTACATCAATATGTGACCGTTTTTGAAGACAAGGCCTTTATAAGAGGTGACTCACGGGGAGCCCCAATCCAGTATGTGGCTTACCAGGTGGAACTAGTGGTGAGGATCCTGCCTGCCAATGCAGGAGACCTATGAGAAGTGGGCTCGATCCCTGGGTCAGGAAGATCCCCTGGAGGAGGAAATGGCAACCCACTCCACTGCTGTTGCCTGGAGAATCCTAAGAACAGAGGAACCAGGAGGGATACAGCCCCTGAGGTCACAAAGAGTCAGACATGACTGAGCAACTTAGCACAGTCAATCCACTATGACTAGTGTTCTTGTAAGAGGACATTTGGAAAGTCCCTGATAGTCTAGTGGTTAAGACTCTTGCAATGCAGAGGTTATGGGTTCAATCCCTCATCTGGTTACAAAGATCCTAGATGCCACAGGGTGCCACCAAAAAAAATGGGGGTGGGGGTGGAGGAGGAATTTTGGACAGATAAACAGAGACAGGGGAAACACACAGACAAGGATGACCATGTAAGGACATGAAAAAAAGACAGCCAACCACCTGCATGCCAAGGAGAGAGGCCTCAGTAGAAGGCAGATCTACCCACAACCTCATATTAAATTTCTATCCTCCAGAAATGTGAGAAAATAAATTTCTGTTTCTTAAGCCAGCCAGTCTGTGGTATTTTGTTACAGGAGCCCTGGAAAAGTGATAAAGGATGGAAGCCAGTTGACATCAACACAGCTAGGTCTTTTGTTCCTTTTAGTCTGTCCAGCAACTACTATTAAATATTTGCTGATACAATTTAAGTGATATAGATAAGAATGAGTGGTTAAACAATAGTTTATGTGCATTGTCTTTAATTATAGTTCACTACTCCTGGATATATTTCTCGAGCAACAATGCACTTATATATTTATGACAGTGAGGATAATATATGGATTCTCCAAGGGAACCAGATGGAGTTTCTTTTCATTTGAAAGCTGAATACTATTAATTTGAGGCAGCATAAGATGAATCTGAAACTATGCCCTTCCCTAAAGGCAAGAGAGCACCTTACCCGCTATTTCCAGAACCTTTCAGGATCAATAAATTTATCTTGGGAAAAAAAAAAAAATCTTCTCTGAACAGATGTTCTCAAATAAGTCTAAAATCTTTCATGAAGTGTTTTTCATTACAGATATGTTTCATGATTTTAAAGAACCTTATTTCTAATTTATGTGCACACACTTGTAACTCATACACAGCCATATCAATATTTCTGTTGAGTATGACTTCTAACTGAATAGTGATTAATATGCAAGCAATAAATCAAAGATCCTGTATTTTGCCTTCTTTGGGGTAACAATCTGCCTTGTTTTCACACTAGCCATGAAATCAGAAGATGCAGGAATTCAACTGAGAACAGTCTTAAAATTCCTCATTTTAATATATGGAAGTTCATTTCTCTACACAATTACTGAATGCCCTGTAAGATAGAGTCATTGCATTTACAATCTCATTTCAATCAATTTCCAAGTCCTATATTGCTAAAGACTTAAATTTTTACTAATGTCAGAAAAAAGTTTGGTGAAAACAGTTCTGTTCAAGCAATCCTTTTACAAATGTCTTCTTATTCTTTGCCATTAGCTGAATTGAGATTTTGATCAGTCTCTCAATCTGAAATGAATGCTGGCTGAGAAATAAACATGTTCTCAAGAACTTTGCTTCTGGTAACAGGCTGACCCTGAACAAGTTTGAATTCAGCTGAATCCATGTTTAATCCTTTCAGTTCAGTTCTTTTCAAACGCTCAGTCATGTCCGACTCTTTGCAACCACATGAATTGCAGCAACACGCCAGGCCTCCCTGTGCATCACCAACTCCCGGAGTTTATCAAACTCATGTCCATCAAGTTGGTGATGCCATCCAGCCATCTCATCCTCTGTCATCCCCTTCTCCTCCTGCCCCCAATCCCGCCCAGCATCAGAGTTTTTCCAATGAGTCAGCTCTTCGCATGAGGTGGTCAAAGTACTGGAGTTTCAGTCTCAGCATCAGTCCTTCCAAAGAACACCCTAGTTGGATCTCCTTGAGTCCAAGGGACTCTCAAGAGTCTTCTCCAACACCACAGTTGAAAAGCATCAATTCTTCGGCGCTCAGCTTTCTTCACAGTCCAACTCTCACATCCATACACGACCACTGGAAAAACCATAGCCTTGACTAGACGGACCTTTGTTGGCAAAGTAATGTCTCTGCTTTTGAATATGCCATCTAGATTGGTCATAACTTTCCTTCCAAGGAGGAAGCGTCTTTTAATTTCACGGCTGAGGTCACCATCTGCAGTGATTTTGGAGCCCAAAAAATAAAGTCAGACAATGTTTCCACTGTTTTCTCACCTATTTCTCATGAAGTGATGGGACCGGATGCCATAATCTTAGTTTTCTGAATGTTGAGCTTTAAGCCAGCTTTTTCACTCTCCTCCTTCACTTTCATCAAGAGGTTTTTTAGTTCCTCTTCACTTTCTGCCATAAGGGTGGTTTCATCTGCATATATGAGGTTATTGATATTTCTCCAGGCAGTCTTGATTCCAGCTTGTGCTTCTTCCAGCCCAGCATGTCTCATGATGTACTCTGCATATAAGTTAAATAAGTAGGGTGACATTGTATAACCTTGATGTACTCTTTTTTATATTTGGAACCAGTATGTTGTTCCATGTCCAGTTCTAACTGTTGCTTCCTGACCTGCATATAGGTTTCTCAAGAGGCCAGTGAGGTGGTCTGGTATTCCCATCTCTTTCAGAATTTTCCACAGTTTATTGTGATCCACACAATCAAAGGCGTGGCATAGTCAATAAAGCAGAAATATATGTTTTTCTGGAACTCTCTTCCTTTTTCCATGATCTAGCAGATGTTGGCAATTTGATCTCTGGTTCCTCTGCCTTTTCTAAAACCAGGTTGAACATCTGGAATTTCACAGTTTATGTACTGTTGAAGCCTAGCTTGGCGAATTGGAGAAGGCTGTGCCTGGAAAATCCCATGGGCAGAGGAGCCTGGTAGGGTGCAGTCCATGGGGTCGCTAAGAGTCGGACACAACTGAGTGACTTCACTTTCACTTTTCACTTTCATGCATTGGAGAAGGAAATGGCAACCCATTCCAGTGTTCTTGCCTGGAGAATGCCAGGGACAGGGAAGCCTGGTGGGCTGCCATCTATGGGGTCGGACATGACTGAAGTGACTTAGCAGCAGCAGCTTGGAGAATTTTGAGCATTACTTTACTAGCATGTGAGATGTGTGCAATTGTGCAGTAGTTTGAGGATTCTTTGGTATTGCCTTTCTTTGGGATTGAAATGAAAACTGACCTTTTCCAGTTCTGTGGCCACTGCTGAGTTTTCCAAATTTGGTGTCATACTGAGTGCAGCACTTTCTCAGCATCATCTTTTAGTCTGTGCAGCACTGGAGTGACAATTGTCTGAGAGAAGATACTCCACGTCCAAGGTCAGGAGTGGCGGCCATGAGGACATACAGGCAAATACATAGCTCTTAGATACTTCACACATCTATACTTAAAAAAAAGGAAAAAGGTATGTTTGCATGTTCATGAGAGAGACAGAGGGAGGGAGGGAAGAAATGAGTGGGGGAAAGATAAAGAGAAATAATATACGTTTGTACAAACATGCTAACTTGGGGTAAATTTTTATGATTTTACTTAACAACTCAACTATGTATTAAAATTGTATAAATTATTGCTATATTCCACCTATATGAAAAGAGATTTACATTCCCACCAACAGTGTAAGAGGGTTCCCTTTTCTCCACACCCTCTCCAGCATTTATTGCTTGTAGACTTTTAGATCTCAGCCATTCTGACTGGCGTGAGATGGTACCTCATAGTGGTTTTGATTTGCATTTCTCTGATAATGAGTGATATTGAGCATCTTTTCATGTGTTTGTTAGCCATCTGTATGTCTTCTTTGGAGAAATGTCTATTTAGTTCTTTGGCCCATTTTTTGATTGGGTCATTTATTTTTCTGGAATTGAGCTGTAGGAGTTGCTTGTATATTTTTGAGATTAGTTGTTTGTCAGTTGCTTCATTTGCTATTATTTTCTACCATTCTGAAGGCTGTCTTTTCACCTTGCTTGCTTATAGTTTCCTTTGTTGTGCAGAAGCTTTTAAGTTTAATTAGGTCCCATTTGTTTATTTTTGCCTTTATTTCCAATATTCTGGGAAGTGGGTCATAGAGGATCCTGCTGTGATGTATGTTGGAGAGTGTTTTGCCTATGTTCTCCTCTAGGAGTTTTATAGTTTCCGGTCTTACGTTGAGATCTTTAATCCATTTTGAGTTTATTTTTGTGTATGGTGTTAGAAAGTGTTCTAGTTTCATTCTTTTACAGCCACTATGGAGAACAGTGTGGAGATTCCTTAAAAAACTGGAAATAGAACTGCCTTATGATCCAGCAATCCCACTGCTGGGCATACGCACAGAGGAAACCAGAATTGAAAGAGACTCGTGTACCCCAATGTTCATCGCAGCACTATTCATAATAGCCAGGACATGGAAGCAACCTAGATGTCCATCAGCAGATGAATGGATAAGAAAGCTGTGGTACATATACACAATGGAGTATTACTCAGCCATTAAAAAGAATACATTTGAATCAGTTCTAATGAGGTGGATGAAACTGGAGCCTATTATACAGAGTGAAGTAAGCCAGAAAGAAAAACACCAATACAGTATATGCAATTTAGAAAGATGGTAAGAATAACCCTGTATACGAGACAGCAAAAGAGACACTGATGTATAGAACAGTCTTTTGGACTCCGTGGGAGAGGGAGAGGGTGGGACGATTTGGGAGAATGGCATTGAAACATGTAAAATATCATATATGAAACGAGTCACCAGTCCAGGTTCAATGCACGATACTGGATGCTTGGGGCTGGTGCACTGGGACGATCCAGAGGGGTGGTATGTGGAGGGAGGAGGGAGGAGGGTCCAGGATGGGGAACACATGTATACCTGTGGCAGATTCATTTTGACATATGGCAAAACCAATACAACATTGTAAAGTTAAAAAATAAAATAAAATTTAATTTAAAAAACAGAAAAAAAAAGAAAAGAGATTTACTTGTCTGTAGAGTGAATTGAGAAAATGATCATAAAAAATGTTGTTGTTGCTGTTCAGTTGCACAGTCATTTTCAACTTTTTGTGACTCCATGGACTGCAGCACTCCAGGCCTCCCTGTCCCTCATCATCTGCCACAGTTTGCACAAGTTCATGTTCATTTCATTGATGATACCATCCAGCCATCTCAGCCTCTGATGCCCTCTTCTCCTGCCCTCAATCTTTCCAGCATTAGGGACTTTTCCAGTGATTTGGCTGTTCGCATCAGGTGGCTAAAATATTGGAGCTTTAGCTTCAGCATCAGTCCTTTCAATGAGTATTCAGGGTTGATTTCCCTTTTCATACTTGTGCTGTCCAAGTGACTCTTAGGAGTCTTCTCCAGCACCACAGTTCCAAGGCATGAATTCTTTGGAGTTCTACCTACTTTACAGTCCATGTCTCACAATCTTACATGACCACTGTGAAGACCATAGCCTTGACTATATGAACCTTTGTAGGTAGAGTAATGTCTCTGCTTTTCAACACACCATCCACATTTGTCATAGCTTTCCTGCCAAGAAGCAACTGTCTTCTGATTTCACGACTGCTGTCAGCGTCTGCAGTGATTTTGTGCCCAAGAAGAGAAAATCTGTCACTACTTCCACCTTTTCCCATTCTATTTGCAATGAAATAGTGGGGCCAGATGCCATGATCTTAGTTTTTTTAAACATTTAGTTTTAAGTTCACTTTCACTCTCTTCCTTCACCCTCATCAAGAGGCTCTTTAGTTCCTCTTCGCTTTCTGCCATTAGAGTGGTATCATACACATATCTCAGGTTGCCGACTTCTCTCCTGTCTATGTTGATTCCAGCTTTTAACTTATCTGGCCCAAAATATCTCATGATGTGCTCAGTGTATAGGTTACATAAACAGGATGACAGCAGACAGTACTGTCATAATCCCTTCTCAATTCTTAACCAAGAATTGATCCACACAGGGTTCTAACTGTTGCTTCTTGACCCGTATACAGTTTTCTCAGGAGACAGGTAAGATGGTCTGGTATCCCCATCACTTTAACTCAGGCTCACATAGGAAATTCTTTAAAACATCACTAAAGCACCACTTCTCACTACAGTATGACAGTGATGCTTTACCAATTTGGTTCTATAGACTTCAGAAAAAATACTTTGGTTAAGAATGTGATATACCTCATTCCAAATTTAATTCTCTGAAAATAGATTATAGTCAGTTCTCTCAGATTTACATACATATTCATAAGTTGAACATTTTTTTTACTAAATGTACTAATAAATAAATATACTTTTTAAAATATCTTAAAATTCAAATCAATGACTGCTTACTCATTGATTTGGAAATCACAGAGGTCAGTTGTCTCTAATTTTAGAGACCATATTTATTTATATATTTATTTCCAATGAATTTACAATTACTCTTCATCAAGAAAATAGGCATATTATCATAATTAAAATATCAAGAGACAGTATATATTTGTTGTGGATAATTGTTAATAATGAATATATTGAAACATTTCCATCTTAAAATTATATATGTGTGTAAATTTAATATGTACTAAAATTTATATATGTATACCTCAAATCAATATATATATATATATATATATAAACATGTATGTATATACATAATATGCAAATACATGTTTGTGTATACTAAGTTGTTTCAATCATATCTGATTCTTTATGAACTCATGGGCTGTAGCCCACCAGGTTCTTCTGTCCATGGGATTCTCCAGGCAAGAATATTGGAGTGGGTTGCCATGCACTCCTCCAGGGAGTCTTCCTGACCCAGGGATCAAACCCATGTCTCTTATGTCTCCTGCATTGAAGGCAAGTTCTTTACCACTACTGTCACCTGGGAAATCCAACAGGGACATAAACATATAACATACATATGTACGTATTTTGTTATGGTTCAGTCACTCAGTCATGTCCGACTCTTTGTGACAAGAGGCTTCCCTGTCTTTCATCATCTCCTGGAGTTTACTCAAACTCGTGTCCATTGAGTCGGTAATGCCATTCAACCATCTCATCCTGTCTTCCCCTTCTCCTCCTGCCTCAATCTGTCCCACCATCCTGGTCTTTTCTAATAAGTCAGCTCTTTGCCTCAGGTGGCCAAAGTATTTGAGATTCAGCTTCAGCATCAGTCCCTCCAGTGAATATTCAGGATTGATTTCCTTTAAGATTGACTGGTTTGATCTCCTTGCAGTCCCAAGGACTGTCAGGAGACTTCTCCAACACCACAGTTCAAAAGTATCAATTCTTCAGTGCTCAGCTTTCTTTATGATACCACTTTCACATCTACACATAACTACTGAAAACACTATAGCTTTGACTATATGGACCTCTGTCAGCAAAGTAATACTCTTAATATACTGTCTAGATTTGTCATTGCTTTTCTTCCAAGGAGCAAGCATCTTTTACTTTCATGACTAACTCACCATCTACAGTGACTTTAGAGCCCAAGAAAATAAAGTCTGTCACAGTTTCCATGGTTTCCCCATCTATTCACCATGAAACAATGGGAGCAGATACCATGATATTAGTTTTTTGAATGCTGAGTTTTATGCCAGCTTTTTCACTCTCCTTTTTCACTTTCATCAAAAGGCTCTTTAGTTCCTCTTTACCTTCTGCCAAAAGGGTGGTGTCATCTGCATGTCTGAGGTTATTGATATTTATCCAGGCAACTTGATTCTAGCTTGTGATTCCTTCATCCCAGCATGTCACATGATGTACACTGCATATAATAATAAGCAGGCTGACATTGTACCACCTCGGCATACCCTTTTCCCAATTTAGAACCAGTCCATTGTTCCATGTCTGGTTCTAACTGTTGCTTTTTGACTTGCATACAGGTTTCTCAGGAGGAAGGCCAGTGGTATTTAATTACAGAACTTCCACAGGACTAGGGAAACAGACTTTTTGAGGGCACAACAAAACCTTGGGCACACCAGGACCCAGGAGAAAGGAGCAGTGACCCCACAAGAGACTGAGCCAAACTTGGCTTTTTCTGGGAGTCTCCTGAGAGGTGTGGGTCAACAGAGGCCTGCTGCAAGGTCAGATGCACTGACAACAGTCCTGGGAGCCCTTGTGTGCTGGCATAAGGCCAATCTACAGGGAGGGAATACAATTACACCCATAAGCAGAAAAATGGATTAAAAATTTACTGAGTATGGCCTTGCCCACCAGAGCAAGACCCAGTTTTCCTTACAGCTAGTCCCTCCCATCAGGAGGCTTCCACAAGCCTCTTGTCTTTATCCCTCAGAGAGCAGACAGAATGAAAAGCACAATTACAGAAAACTAATCAAACTGATCACATTGACCACAGCCTTGTCTAACTCAATTAAACTATGAGCCATGCTGTGTAGAGCCACCCAAGACGGAAGGGTCATGGTGAAGAGTTCTGACAAAGCATCGTCCACTAGAGAAGGAAATGGCAAACCACTTCAGCATTCTTACCTTGAAAATCTCATGAATAGTATGAAAAGACAAAAATATATGACGCTGAGAGATGAACTCCCCAGCTCAGCATGTGCCCAATATGCTACTGGAGATGTATGTATAGGTGTGTATATATACATATGGGACTGGTCCTTGTGAGATTTTTTTTAAAAGTATTATAATGTAGCTGATGAAAAGGGTACTAAAACAAGGAGAAAATTCCATTTTTACTTTTTTTACTTGCCTTATTATATCTTTAAAATCCTTGCAATAATATTTAGAAGTTTCTATTAATTTTATAATATTTACATTAGCTTCATCAATCTCAACAAAGTCAACAGAAATCCACATACCATAGAATATATAGCTTTATACCACCCAAGATATTGCAGAGTAAATAAGGAGGTGGGGGGAGTTCTGCAAACCACTCTTTGTGGAATCCCATCCTTTTCTAGAATCCTGGTGTGCTAACCAGAAGGTGTGACCATGGGACCTAGAGAAGCAAGAAGGGCACCAATACTAATCTCAACAAATTCAGTACTAATTTCTCCAAGTTTATAAGATAAAAACAATGTTCAGTAGAAGCATTAATATCTTTCTTTACCACCACAGATTCAGTTCATGCAAATGACAGATTAAATCCAATATTTTCTTTCTTTTTTACTTTTTTATAGGGTAAGCGGTGAACTGAAGAATATTTTTCTTTTCTTTTAAGACAGATCAAAATAAGCCATTTCACTGACCTAGTTTTAAAATTAAAAGCAAAATATGAGGCTGGATAAGATATGTAAAACAAATAGAAAATTAAAAGGCGTTTGATTCATGAAGTATCTAATAAATTGGCTAGGAGGATTAAGAGTAACAGGGAGATGGGGAGCAGTGACTGAGTAACTTGGGCTGCATCCTCAAGTTTAAATTGTACTTTGAAATGTTGAGTAGTAGTCCTTTCTCTACTAAAAAGCATTTTTCTTTATTAAAAATAATTCAATTAGCATTTCTCAAATAAAGATGATACTTTCACCTAGATTTAAAAAAATCACACTTGAAATAACTATTTAAAATTACTTCAGTACTTTTACATATCAATTTTATGTATTTGTTTTCTAGAAAGTTCATTAACAGCAATATGTGCTCTCATGTGTTAAATGCCAATGCTGAGGGAATGTGTGCTAGAAATCTTACATGTTTTGCAGTTAATATTAGCAAAGTCCCTCAGGTTAAATACACATTTGTCTATTGAACAAAGGAAGAAATGCAGAGAAGACTCTAACTTAAACATCACATTCCAAAAGACAGTTAAGTGACCAAGCCTGGAATGGCCTAAAGCTTTAGTCATTGTTCTTTTTATCATGTTTCTCTACTTTGTCATCTTTTCACACTACCTGAATATCATATAATTTTTCAAACTTTTCAAAGGTAAACTGTTATCTAGCAATTGAGCACAGGTGTTAATGAATGCATGCATAAATGATTTCTGCAGATGAAGACTGAAAGCTTCATTTGTAAACCTTGAAATCTCAAAACTGATTTTATAAAGAAAAGAAGGACCATTGTGGTAATAAACACTAAATATCCATAATCCCCTGCCTGTACCTAATTTCAGCTATATAACATGCATTGTGGGTTTTGTTTTGTGTGTGTGTATGTGTGTGTGTGTGTGTGTAAAGTGTATGTGTGTGTGCACTGATTACTCTAGAACTGGCCTTTGATTCCTTCCTCTGTAAAACTCCATTTCTCAAAAGAATGCTGACACAGTGCTAATGTTCTTGTTGTGGAAGTAGGAGGAAGTGACTGCCTGGTGGTTATTTGACACTTCTTTAGTTCAACATACGATCAGCTGAACAAAATATAAATTTAATGATTTGATATTTTTGATTTTTGTAACTAGTTAGACTGATTTTAAAGATATGGCTTTTATTAATCTCTTCAGTGAGCCAGAATTTTATAAGATTATATTTTTGGATGTCACATGTTTTGCTAAGTTTTAACTTGTATATGTAGTATTATCTGTGACTGTGTGGAAAAATACAAATGAATATGCTTTTCTTTTTATTCTTCTACAGCACAGAACTATCCTTCTTTGATTTAGATGGCTAGAGAGATGAGTGGTGACTCTGGCATTTTAGAGAAGCACTTCTAAGAATAATAATCTGGTAAAATTCATTTTTAGTTTCCTGAGAAACTTTCTTACTGTTATAACAGTGGCTGCACCAATTTATATTCTGACTGACATGACAGTGTATGAGGTTTCCCTTTTCTCCATATCCTTACCTACATTCATTATCCGTGTTCTTTAAGATGACAGCCATTCTGCCTGGTGTGAGGTGATATTTCATTGTAGTTTTGATTTGCATTTCCCTGATGATTAAGGATGTTGAATATCTTTCCATGTTCCTAATGGCCATTCACATTTCCTCTTTGAAAAAATGATTATTCAGTTCTTTTTCCCATTTTTTAACAGTTACTTGATTTTATCAATGTTGAGTTGTATGGGTTATTTATAAATGTTGCCATATTAACAACTTATTAGTCATATAATCTGACTCAGCAATTCTACTACTGGGTATGCTGCTAAGTCGTTTCAGTTATGTCCGACTCTGTGCAACCCCATAGACGGAAGCCCACCAGGCTCCCCCATCCCTGGGATTCTCCAGGCAAGAACACTGGAGTGGGTTGCCATTTCCTTCTCCAATGCAGGAAAGTGAAAAGTGAAAGTGAAGTCACTCAGTCATGTCCAACTCTTAGCGACCCCATGGACTGCAGCCTACCAGGCTCCACCATCCATGGGATTTTCCAGGCAAGAGTACTGGAGTGGGGTGCCATTGCCTTCTCCACTACTGGGTATACACCTCCCAAAACAAAAATACTAATTTGAAAAGAAACATGCACCCCAATGTTGATAGCAGCATTATTTACTATCACCAAGATATGGAAAGAACATAAGTGTCCATCAGGAGAAGAATGGATAAAGAAGATATGATACATAGTAAATCCCCTACATACAACCCTTTAAATTACATATTTTCAAAGGTGGAAATGTGTATGCCAACCCCTGAATGCCAGCTGTTATAATGCACTACTTCACCTTTTAAGATACTGTAGTATAATATCAAATGCATTTTATTTTTTGTTCCCTTTTTATGTACATATTATTTGTGTGAAGAGGATTACAAACCTATCATAGTACAGTACTATACAGCCAATTGTGTTTGTTGGGTACTTAGGCTAAGTTTGTTGGACTTATCGAACAAACTGGACTTAATGAAAATGCTTTCATAATGAAAATTATTCATAAGTAGGGGACTTACTATATATTTATACAATGGAATGGTAGTCAGCCATAAAAATAATGAAATGTTGCCATTTGCAGCAACATGGATGGGCTTATAAGGCATTACGCTAAGTGAAATAAATCAGACAAAGACAAATACTGCATGAGATCATTTATATGTGGAATCTAAAAAATATAACAGGCTAGTAAGCATAACAAAAAAGAAGATTCACAGATATAGAGAACAAATTAGTGGGGAGAGGAAAGGGGGAGGGGTCAGTATACTGGTAGAAGCTTAAGAGGTATGAACTATTAGACTGCATAAGCTGTAAGGATATACTGCATAACACAGGAATATAGATAATGTGTCTGTGTGTTAATGGGTCAGTCATATCTGACTCTTTGCTACCACATGGATTGTAGCCTGTCAGGTTCCTCTGTTCATGGAAATCTCAATATTTTATTATAATTACAAATGGAATATGCTGTGCTGTGCTTGGTGGCTCAGTCATGTCCAACTCTTTATGACTCCATGGACTGTGGCCCATCAGCCTTCTCTGTCCATGGGAATTCTCTAGGAAAGAATACTGGAGTGGGCTGCCATTCCCTCCTCCAGGGGATATTCCTGACCCAGGGATTGAACCGGTGTCTCTTACACCTCCTGATTGCAGGCAGGTTCTTTACCATCTTAGCCAGCAGCGAAGCCCAAGAATACTAGTGTGGGTAGCCTATCCCTTCTCCAGGAGAACTGCCTGACCCAGGGGTTGAACTGGGGTCTCCTGCATTGCAGGCAGATTCTTTGCCAGCTGAGCTACCAGAGAAGCCCCATAAACTGAGTATAACTTTCAAGAAGGTGCTGCAGTCCATGGGGTCACAAAGAGTTAGACACAACTTCGTGACTGAAGAATGAACAACTTACAGAGATAATCAAATTAAAATGAGGTAATTAGGTTGGGTCCTGATCCAACATGACTGCTACTGCTACGTCACTTCAGTCATGTCCGACTCTGTGTGACCCCATAGACAGCAGCCCACCAGGCTCTAATGATTCTTTCTTTAATCTTTAGTCATCTCCTCTCAGAACAAACTGTATATTTTTGGAGGTCTCTGTGCAATGTCTAACTTCAGAAGGCGGCTCCATCATTTTTAGCCATCTTTACTTCTCCAAATTCTAGCCTCTGTCTCCTCAGCTCAGTCAGATGATTGGGGTGTACTTTGCTTTCAACTCCTTATTCTGTGTTCTGGAAAACACCTCATTTCATAATTTCCCTTTTCTCAGGAATCACAGTTCTGTGGTGCTTATTGTATGATGTCTAAAATCATTTCATATATTTTGTCTACTCTTCTAGTTTTAATTTTTTACCACATGAGGACAAATTTTTGTAGCAGTTAATATTTATGAGCAAAAAATATATATTCTTCAAGATATGCTGATTAAAGACTTTCTTTCCCACAGCAATTTTACACTATATTTTTAATAATCTAAAAACCCAGTAGACTAACTGGGGAATGTAATTTCTATTAGTCTGACTTTTTTAATTGATTATAAAATCTAAAGAACTGGGGAGCAGTTTAGGTTTAGAGGGGAAAAAAAGATACTTAGGCAAAAACAGCTTCCAGTTTGAATGCCATTCTGCTATTTTCATAAAAATAAGTGATGATAATGTTAATGCTTAGTATGTTAAAGATCTGCAATATAAGTGAGAAAAATAAAAACACCTCACAGTTTTGAATAAAGCAAATATTTGCTCAAAAAATGGATTTGCACATTGATGTTTAGGCTTTAAACCATGTCATTTGGAAAGTCCTTTGTAACTGAAGCACTTTCAAGAAAATATATATATGTGTGTGTGTGTGTGTGTGTGTGTGTGTGTGTGTAATTTAACTTATATGCAGGGTACATCATGAGAAATGCTGGGCTGGAAGAAGAACAAACCTGAATCAAGATTGCCGGGAGAAATATCAATAGCCTCAGATATGCAGATATGCAGATGACACCACTCTTATGGCAGAAAGTGAAGAGGAACTAAAAACCCTCTTGATGAAAGTGAAAGAAGACCGTAAAAAAGTTGGCTTAAAGCTCAACATTCAGAAAACGAAGATCATGACACCTGGTCCCATCACTTCATGGGAAATAGATGGGGAAACAGTGGAAACACTGGCTGAATTTATTTTTCTGGGCTCCAAAATCACTGCAGATGGTGATTGCAGCAATAAAATTAAAAGACGCTTATTTCTTGGAAGGAAAGTTATGACCAACCTAAATAGCATATTCAAAAGCAGAGACATTATTTTGCCAACAAAGGTTTGTCTAGTCAAGCCTATGGTTTTTCCTGTGGTCATGTATGGATGTGAGAGTTGGACTGTGAAGAAAGCTGAGCACCAAAGAATTGATGCTTTTGAGCTGTGGTGTTGGAGAAGACTCTTTAGAGTCCCTTGGACTGCAAGGAGATCCAACCAGTCCATTCTAAAGGAGATCAGTCCTGGGTGTTCACTGGAAGGACTGATGCTAAAGCTGAAACTCCAGTACTTTGGCCACCTCATGTGAAGAGTTGACTCATTGGAAAAGACTCTGATGCTGGTAGGGATTGGGGGCAGGAGGAGAAGGGGACGACAGAGGATAAGATGGCTGCATGGCATCACCGACTCAATGGGATGTGAATCTGAGTGAACTCCGGGAGTTGGTGATGGACAGGGAGACCTGGCGTGCTGTGATTCATGGGGTCGGCAAAGAGTCGGACATAACTGAGCGACTGAACTGAACTGATATATATGTGTGTGTGGTGAGCTTGAGGTTACCTACAACCTAATTCCTAGCACTCAGGTTTCTCTTATAGTGAAACATCTTCATTAATAAAATGATTTTTGTAATGCATGCTATTTCAGAAGAGCCATTATCCTTTCATAGGTTAAAAGAGTATATTTCAAAGAAAACTTACCCTGTATCAAAATGGGCACAGGTAATTTTGTAGATGGTTTCTAGATTGACAGATATCATAATCTTGAAGAAGGACATAAATCACCACTAATTTGTCCTTTTCTAAACACTGAACCATGGAGGGATTGTAACAGGTATTATTCATTATAAAAAGAATAAATATAATCATTAATTTCTTATATAGAAGGGATTTTGTCTGTATCTGGACGATTCACAAAGAGAGACTTCCTCACTCCTAACACAGTGTTTTTCAACCCTGCTTGTATTTTGGAACCACCTGCAAACCTTAAAGAATTATTTATACCTATTCGAATCCAAATAAATAATGTGAATAAACAAATAAGAACTTCCTACACAATACGAATATATACCCAAGGTCATAAACTACTACTTTAGTGGAAGAGAATTAGAGTTAAGCAAACAGGCAAGGAAATTAGCATCTAAAATTTGAAAAATCTCTATAAGTCTGATTTATCTACATACTGCTGCTGCTAAGTCACTCCAGTCGTGTCCGACTCTGTGCAACACCATAGATGGCAGCCCACCAGGCTCCCCCATCCCTGGGATTCTCCAGGCAGGAACACTGGAGTGGGTTGCCATTTCCTTCTCCAATGCATGAAAGTGAAAAGTGAAAGGGAAGTCGCTCAGTCATATCCGACTCTTAGTGACCCCATGGACTGCAGCCCACCAGGCTTCTCCATCCATGAGATTTTCCAGGCAAAGGTACTGGAGTGGGGTGCCATTGCCTTCTCAAACATATAGCTGAGGCCCCTTCATAAATTCTATTGCTTTGTTTAAAGAAGCAATTGTGTTTTTTTTTTTTTTTGTAAATACCATGAATTCTATCTAAACTTATTTTCTCCAATAATTTTATAATTCAATAAAATAATATTAATCTGAATTCCTTTGAATGGCCATCTGTTTCTTATATGTGACTTCCTTTTCATTAAAAGACACAGTAAAGTTTAAACAGCTTTTAGAATCCTTACACTGTTCCTGGATTTACCATTACCAACTTTTCTTAAATATCCATTTCAATGAGAAAAGAAAGGAAAAATAAATCTAACCACCAGGGGGGGCGGGGGAAACAGAGGTTAAATTATATTTTTAACTCTAAAATATTTGCAAATTCCTAATTTTCTTTTATATCACTATAAACATAGCTAAAACTGTTGGCAGTGAAATCATTCTCAGAAAGAACCCCATACTGCCAATTATCTGCTTTCCCTTATATTTCACTGTTGCCAGCAAAATCCTTCTATCCACTTACTCAATAGTTATAAACATATTGCTTATTTCCCCAAAGAGTTCAGAATTCAGCAAATAACAATGAGGTGAGAGCTAAAAGAAAACAGCAAGAAAAGTGTTTTGGCAAAAATAAACCATCCTAATGTTTCTGAGAGCATAGACATGATTGGCACCTGGGAATTAGTACCAGTGCTGCAAAGGGCTTCTTATCAGTGGACAGGAAATGGTCATAAACAGAGTTCCAAGAGGAGCTTGGTAGAACTCAGCTAGCCTAGGACTCGACAAGTTACTGTCGTGTGTATGGTGCTTCAGAGAAGACTTTCTAGTGAGAGGAATTTGACAGGGCAGAATATCCACAGTGGTAAGAAAGACACTTGGGTTGTTAGAATTTAACTGTTCAGGAAACTCTAGTGGCCCCACTTTCATTTGACTTCAAATGAATATGACATTTTTGACTGTTAGGGCTAGAGAAGGTGTTGGTGTGGAGGGGCACAATGATGAAAAGCTTTCGTATGCATAAAAAAGCCAGTTGGAGATTTGGGTGTTCTAAATCTCCAAGTAACAGCCTCTGAATTGGTGAAACCTGTTAACCTTTGTTTTCTCAACAGTGCCCCTCCACGTGGGAGGGTGGGCTTGCTAACACCCTCTTGTCCTTTGCCACAGGTCTCTCTCAGAACCTGACGTCCACCAGCATTTAGCCCATCTCATGGATTTCTCTTTCTCATACATAATCTTATAGTAGATATAGTATTAACACTTTTTACGTATAATTTTGCTCAGTTCAGCTGCTCAGTTGTGTCTGACTCTTGGCGACCCCATGGACTGCAGCACACCAGGCCTCCCTGTCCATCACCAACTCCCAGAGTTTACTGAAACTCATGTCCATTGAGTAGGTGAGGTCATCCAACCATCTCATCCACTGTCATCATGTTCTCCTCCTGCCCTCAATCTTTCCCAGCATCAGGGCCTTATTCTTTCAAATGAGTCAGCTCTTTGCATCAAGTGGCCAAATACTGGAGTTTCAGCTTCAGCATCAGTCCTTCCTATGAATATTCAGGATTGATAACCTTTAGGATGGACTGGTTGGATCTTCTTGCAGTCCAAGGGACTCTCAAGAGTCTTCTCCAACACCACAGTTCAAAAGCATCCATTCTTTGGCACTCAGCTTTCTTTATAGTACAAGACTCTCATTCATACATGATTACTGGAAAAACCATAGTTTTGACTAGACAGATCTTTGTTGGCAAAGTAATGTCTCCCCTGTCTAGCTTGGTCATAACTTTTCTTCAAAGGATCAAGAATCTTTTAATTTAAAGGCTGCAGTCACCATCTGCAGTGATTTTGGAGCCCAAGAAAATAAATTCAGCCACTCTTTCCATTGTTTCCACATCTATTTGCCATGAAGTCATGGGACAGATGCCATGATCTTAGTTTTCTGAATGTTGAGTTTTAAGCAAACTCTTTCACTCTCCTCTTTCAGTTTTATCAAGAGGCTCTTTAGTTCTTCATTTTCTGCCATAAGGGCAGTGTTATCTGCATATCTGAGGTTATTGATATTTCTCCCAGAAATGTTGATTCCAGCTTGTGCTTCATCCAGCCCAGCATTTCTCATGATGTACTCTGCATATAAGTTAAATAATCAGGGTCACAATATACAGCCTTGACGTACTCCTTTCCTTATTTGGAACCAGTCTGTTGCTCCATGTCCAGTTCTAATGGTTGCTTCCTGAACTTCATACATTTCTTAAGAGGCAGGTCAAATGGTCTGATAGTCTCAACCCTTGAAGAATTTTCCAGAGTTTGTTGTGGTTCACACATTCAAAGGATTTGGCATAGTCATTAAAGCGGAGGTAGATATTTTTCTGGAACTCTCTTGCTTTTTTGATGATCCAATGGCTGTTGGCAATTTGATTTGTGGCTCCTCTGCCTTTTAGAAATATAGCTTGAACACCTGGAAGTTCATGGTTCACATACTGTTGAAGTCTACCTAGGAGAAATTTGAACATTACTTTGCTAGCATGTGAGATGAGTGCAATTGTGTGGTAGTTTGAGCATTCTTTGGCATTTCCTTTCTTTGGGATTAGATTGAAAACTGACCTTTTCCAGTCCTCTGGCCGCTGCTGAGTTTTCCAAATTTGCTGGCATATTGAGTGTAGCACCTTCACAGCATCATCTTTTAGGATTTGAAATAGCTCAACTGGAATTCCATCACCTCCACTAACTTTGTTCATAGTGATGCTTCCTAAGGCCCACTTAACTTTGCATTCCAGGATGTCTGGCTCTAGGTGAATGATCACACACCATCGTGGTTATCTGGGTCATGAAGATCTTTTTTGTATAGTTCTTCTGTGTATTCTTGCCACCTCTTCTTAATATCTTCTGCTTCTGTTAGGTCCATAGCATTTCTGTCATTTATTGAGCCCATCTTTGCATGAAATGTCCCCTTGGTAGCTCTAATTTTCTTGAAGAGATCTCTAGTCTTTCCCATTCTATTGTTTTCTTCTATTTCTTTGCACTGATGACTGCGGAAGGCTTTCTTCTCTCTCTTTGCCACTGTTGGGAATTCAGCATTCAAATGGATGTATCTTTCCTTTTCTCGTTTGCTTTTTGCTTCTCTTCTTTTCAAAGCTATTTGTAAGGCCGCCTCAGACAGCCATTTTGCCTTTTTGCATTTGTTTTTCTTGGGGATGGTCTTCATCCCTGCCTCCTGTACAATGTTACATAACTCACTCCATAGTTCTTCAGGCACTCTGTCTATCAGATCGAACACCTGGAGTCACTTCCACTGTATGATCATGAGGGATGTGATTTAGATCATATCTGAATGGTCTATAGAGTTTTTCTCTACTTTCTTCAATTTAAGTCTGAATTTGGCAATAAGGAGTTCAATGATCTGAGCCACAGTAAGCTCCTGGTCTTGTTTTTGCTGACTGTATAGAGCTTCTCCATCTTTGGCTGCAAAGATAATCAACCTGATTTTGGTATTGACTCTCTGGTGATGTCCATGTGTAGAATCATCTCTTATGTTGTTGGAAGAGTGTGTTTGCTGACCAGTGCGTTCTCTTGGCAAAACTCTATTAGCCTTTGTCCTGCTTTACTGTGTACTCCAAGGCCAAATCTGCTTGTAACTCCAGGTATTTCTGGACTCCTTACTTTTGCATTCCACTCACTTATAATGAAAAGGACATCTTTTTTGGGTGTTAGTTTTAGAATGTCTTGTAGGTCTTCATAGAACTGTTCAACCCTAGCTTCTTCAGTATTACTGGTCGGGGCATAATTTTGCTCAAAAGTGCCTAATTTTTTCACACATGTAGTTTACGTTATAGCTGCAATTTTTTTTTCTTTCTTTTTCTTTTAATTTTATTTTATTTTTAAACTTTACATAATTGTATTAGTTTTGCCAAATATCAAAATGAATCCATCACAGGTATACATGTGCTCCCCATCCTGAACCCTCCTCCCTCCTCCCTCCCCACACCATCCCTCTGGGTCATCCCAGTGCACCAGCCCCAAGCATCCAGTATCATGCATCGAACCTGGACTGGCATCTCGTTTCATACATGATATTTTACATGTTTCCATGCCATTCTCCCAAATCTTCCCACCCTCTCCCTCTCCCACAGAGTCCATAAGACTGTTCCATACATCAGTGTCTCTTTTGCTGTCTCGTACACAGGGTTATTGTTGTCATCTTTCTAAATTCCATATATATGCGTTAGTATACTGTATTGATGTTTTTCCTTCTGGGTTACTTCACTCTGTATAATAGGCTCCAGTTTCATCCACCTCATTAGAACTGACTCAAATGTATTCTTTTTAATGGCTGAGTAATACTCCATTGTGTATATGTACCACAGCTTTCTTATCCATTCATCTGCTGATGGACATCTAGGTTGCTTCCATGTCCTGGCTATTATAAACAGTGCTGTGATGAACATTGGGGTACATGTGTCTCTTTCCCTTCTGGTTTCCTCAGTGTGTATGCCCAGCAGTGGGATTGCTGGATCATAAGGCAGTTCTATTTCCAGTTTTTTAAGGAATCTCCACACTGTTCTCCATAGTGGCTGTACTAGTTTGCATTCCCACCAACAGTGTAAGAGGGTTCCCTTTTCTCCACACCCTCTCCAGCATTTATTGCTTGTAGACTTTTGGATCGCAGCCATTCTGACTGGTGTGAGATGGTACCTCATAGTGGTCTTGATTTGCATTTCTCTGATAATGAGTGATGTTGAGCATCTTTTCATGTGTTTGTTAGCCATCTGTATGTCTTCTTTGGAGAAATGTCTATTTAGTTCTTTGGCCCATTTTTTGATTGGGTCATTTATTTTTCTGGAGTTGAGCTGTAGGAGTTGCTTGTATATTTTTGAGATTAGTTGTTTGTCAGTTGCTTCATTTGCTATTATTTTCTCCCATTCTGAAGGCTGTCTTTTCACCTTGCTGATAGTTTCCTTTGATGTGCAGAAGCTTTTAAGTTTAATTAGGTCCCATTTGTTTATTTTTGCTTTTATTTCCAATATTCTGGGAGGTGGGTCATAGAGGATCCTGCTGTGATATATGTCAGAGAGTGTTTTGCCTATGTTCTCCTCTAGGAGTTTTATAGTTTCTGGTCTCATGTTTAGACCTTTAATCCATTTTGAGTTTATTTTTGTGTATGGTGTTAGAAAGTGTTCTAGTTTCCTTCTTTTACAAGTGGTTGACCAGATTTCCCAGCACCACTTGTTAAAGAGATTGTCTTTAATCTATTATCAGACTGAAAGTGAAGGGCTGGAAAAAGATTTTCCATGCAAACAGGGACCAAAAGAAAGCAGGAGTAGCAATACTCATATCAGATAAAATAGATTTTAAAACAAAGGCTGTGAAAAGAGACAAAGAAGGTCACTACATAATGATCAAAGGATCAATCCAAGAAGATATAACAATTATAAATACATATGCATCCAACACGGGAGCACCGCAGTATGTAAGACAAATGCTAACAAGTATGAAAGGAGAAATTAACAATAACACAATAATAGTGGGAGACTTTAATACCCCACTCACACCTATGGATAGATCAACTAAACAGAAAATTAACAAGGAAACACAAACTTTAAATGATACAATAGACCAGTTAGACCTAATTGATATCTACAGGACATTTCATCCCCAAACAATGGATTTCACCTTTTTCTCAAGTGCACATGGAACCTTCTCCAGGATAGATCACATCCTGGGCCATAAAGCTAGCCTTGGTAAATTCAAAAAAATAGAAGTCATTCCAAGCATCTTTTCTGACCACAATGCAGTAAGATTAGATCTCAATTACAGGAGAAAAACTATTAAAAATTCCAACATATGGAGGCTAAACAACACGCTGCTGAATAACCAACAAATCACAGAAGAAATCAAAAAAGAAATCAAAATGTGTATAGAAATGAAAGAAAGTGAAAACACAACAACCCAAAACCTATGGGACACGGTAAAAGCAGTCCTAAGGGGAAAATTCATAGCAATACAGGCACACCTCAAGAAACAAGAAAAAAGTCAAATAAATAACCTAACTCTACACCTAAAGCAACTAGAAAAGGAAGAAATGAAGAACCCCCAAGTTAGTAGAAGGAAAGAAATCTTAAAAATTAGAGCAGAAATAAATGCAAAAGAAACAAAAGAGACCATAGCAAAAATTGACAAAACCAAAAGCTGGTTCTTTGAAAGGATAAATAAAATTGACAAACCATTAGCCAGACTCATCAAGAAACAAAGGGAGAAAAATCAAATCAATAAAATTAGAAATGAAAATGGAGAGATCACAACAGACAACACAGAAATACAAAGGATCATAAGAGACTACTATCAACAATTATATGCCAATAAAATGGACAACGTGGAAGAAATGGACAAATTCTTAGAAAAGTACAACTTTCCAAAACTCGACCAGGAAGAAATAGAAAATCTTAACAGACCCATCACAAGCATGGAAATTGAAACTGTAATCAAAAATCTTCCAGCAAACAAAAGCCCAGGTCCAGACGGCTTCACAGCTGAATTCTACCAAAAATTTAGAGAAGAGCTAACACCTATCCTGCTCAAACTCTTCCAGAAAATTGCAGAGGAAGGTAAACTTCCAAACTCATTCTATGAGGCCACCATCACCCTAATACCAAAACCTGACAAAGATGCCACAAAAAAAGAAAACTACAGGCCAATATCACTGATGAACATAGATGCAAAAATCCTTAACAAAATTCTAGCAATCCGAATCCAACAACACATTAAAAAGATCATACACCATGACCAAGTGGGCTTTATCCCAGGGATGCAAGGATTCTTCAATATCTGCAAATCAATCAATGTAATACACCACATTAACAAATTGAAAAATAAAAACCATATGATTATCTCAATAGATGCAGAGAAAGCCTTTGACAAAATTCAACATCCATTTAAGATAAAAACTCTCCAGAAAGCAGGAATAGAAGGAACATACCTCAACATAATAAAAGCTATATATGACAAACCCACAGCAAACATTATCCTCAATGGTGAAAAATTGAAAGCATTTCCTCTAAAGTCAGGAACAAGACAAGGGTGCCCACTTTCACCATTACTATTCAACATAGTTTTGGAAGTTTTGGCCGCAGCAATCAGAGCAGAAAAAGAAATAAAAGGAATCCAAATTGGAAAAGAAGAAGTAAAACTCTCACTATTTGCAGATGACATCCTCTACATATAAAACCCTAAAGACTCCACCAGAAAATTACTAGAACTAATCAATGACTATAGTAAAGTTGCAGGATATAGCTGCAAATTTTTAAAAGAGAACACGATGATGTGATGTTTCATTTTCCATCTCACCACCTAACACACTGCATTAGAACATTTAGTTTCCTGCAGATCATTTAGCTCATGACTCACCCACTAGCCTACAGATATTGTACCCTTGACCTGTGCACACTACCACCTTTATGGCTTCAACACTCTATTTTCCCCCACAGATCCAGCCACGCACTGTCTCACTCATGGATATGAGTGCTACACGTATAACCAAGTACTGAATCTCTAATGAATGTCTAATAAATTAAAACTTATTTTGGGCATAAATGAATGGTGGAGAAAAAGGAAAAAGTTGCATGAAATTTACCACACTTGAAATTTGGCCAATTTACCCATTCCCTGAAATTTACTCTTCTTCTTGGTCAGAAAAGAGTGGGTAATTAAACATGGAATAACATTAAACAGTCCGGCCATTCTAATAACAATTATATTTCTCTCCAACAGAAGTTTAAAATAGAACTGAAAGAAATACTCATTACCTCATTTAATCACTAAAGAATTTCACAAGAGTCTAGTAATTATCTGGTACCCAATTCATTATCATATGTTAAAGTTTTCTTTAACATACCTAACACTTTGAATGCCTCTTTTAAGCTGTATTTTTATGATTTGTTTTGGAGTGTTTCTAAAGGCATGTGTGTGTAGGTATTTATGCATACACACATATTCTACTGGAAAGCTTATAGTAAATATTTAACTAAAATTGTAGTAATATCCATAAATAAATATGTAATCAAGCCCTTAAAGCAAATATGAACACTAAAAAATGTTCCATTATACAGTCAATGTTTGCTTTCTGTCTTTTTAATCAGCACATAGTAGCTCCATTTCTGAGATCAGGTAGTAGTATGAAATATTTTTCCCATGATTTACCCTATTCTAGGTTGAACTGCAAACTCTATGGAATGATCCTTTGGACTATATTTATAAAAGATCATAATATTTAGAAATAATTTGAATAGCTTAGAAATTATACAGGAAGTCAACTCCAAGTATTCCAATTCTGAAACATCTCGGTGTGACTTTTCACTTAAGCTATGAGCATTACTTCCCCTTTAGGATAAGAAGTAATGATTCCCATGCATCATTCAATCATCCTAAATCTTAGTTTCCATTTCTCTTTATTAATAGGCAATTGGGAATAAACTAATAGTTAGATAATATTTATATTATTTACTTCCAAAAATGTTTGATTTATATTCAGTTTAACAGACATGTATATAACAATGCAATGGAGATATTATTTTCATAAATATGTTATTCATTCTCATAATAATGTTAGCACCCCTTCAAAAACTGAATCTTTTAATTTTGGAAAGGACTGAAATCTATTAGTTACTTAATTTTGAAATTATTAAATGCTACATATAGTGAAACTAATATTATTCTATACGGATTAGCAGTACTTTGACATTTTAAGATACTTGACATATGTGTTCCTATAAATTATTATTTTATAAAACACACTATAAAGGGGAACTGAAAGAAACAGAAAACTCACTGATGCAACAAGGATGGTTAAGCTCTTTGGGGGTAAAGGATACTAGAGCTGTAAGTCATGAAGAATCAAATGCCTTATAATTCAAGTACTAAACATCTAGAATTAAACTAGCCCCAGAGCCAACAGGTAAAATGAAACCAGTGCCATATACTCTTTTCAATGTATGGGAAAACTTCTGAGAAAAAAACAATTTTTTTGAGGAATAAAAGCATATGAGAAAATTTGCTTAAAGTTCCTAGTTTTGTGAAATACTATTTACTCTTCTTGGTATCAGAATCTGGCAGCATTTGACTATAGCAACTTAAAGTTGTGCCACCCTAATCCCCATATTTCATACCTGTGAGAAATATGAAGTATTTAGTGAAAATCCATTTGGGGAATTTGGAAAAGTTTAGGAGCAGGCTTATTTTAAATTTTTATGTCCCAATGGAGCTTAGAGGATTTAATTTGAGGGCCATTCTATTTTGTAATAGGAAAAGCACCTACTCTTTTGAATGATAAACTCAAAGTTATGGCTTGACTTGCAACAGAGAGAAGTGCAGAGACACTGACAGACTTAGTACCATTTTCCTAAAATATAGAGTAAGTGGGAATGTAAGAAATAGGCAGAAATTCAAAATCTGCAATTCACAAAATAGAATGATTGAGAATGAGATGATGTGTGGGAGTGAGAGCTTGTTTCAAAACTACTCCTAATTAAATTAGATAGCTGATGGGAATTTGCTGTATGGCTCAGAAAACTCAAACAGGGACTCTGTACCAACATAGAGGGGTGGGGTGGGGAGGGAGATGGGAGGAAGTTTCAAAAGGGAGGGGATACGTGCATACCTATGGCTGATTCATGTTGAGGTTTGACAGAAAACAGCAAAATTCTGTAAAGCAATTAATTTTCAATAAAAAATAAATAAATTAGAAAAAAAAAAAACTACTCCTGATTGATCAAAGCCACTTGTCTAGTATATTCTTCCTGTTGAATACAGTAGACAACTGGATGCCATAAAGGAAATGGTTCTTTCCTTAATTTTAATCTATTATACTTCACAATAGACCCTACCACATAACCTAATATATCCATGTTAATACAGTAATTATATAATCCCAATGGTTTTTTGCTAGGAGTATACGTGCCAGAATGAGGGAATATCAAGCTACTAAGTAGCCTGACCTTTTGGTCTTGTCTGGCTTTGTGGCTGAAAGCATATGTGGCTCGAGCTGCATCTCATGCAGAATAATGACAGAACGATCACTGGGGCATGAAACCACAACCTGTGGGGAGCTAATCACGACCATTAATCTCTGCCGCACTCCTCTAGGCTTTGAGGCTAGGAGCAGTGACAGAAAGAGATTTCATTTTGTTTACTGAATATAAATGAATCCCAAATCAGCTTCTTGGTAGAAATGGAGAAGAAAACAATATTACAGGTAACTAATTTGAAATTGCATATTGTGTGAAATTGCATATTGAGACTCACTTCTATTGGGCTATATTTGATCTTTTTACTGCAGTAGTCCCATCTGAGGACTCAGAGGATATGTATCTACATTGCTAAGTTCTTATCATCAAAGTTCTCAGGCACAGACATCTGAGAGTAATTTATGGAAAGTAAACTTTCCTGATATCCTCACTTGAAATAAATTATGTCATGAAACTAAAAAAAAAAAAAAAAAAGATTTAGTTTTTTGTTTTTTTTTTTACTTTTTACATTGCCTTTCTAGTATAATCTTAACCATGAGATTACTGCATATATCTATACAGAATTAATGTTAGCTTGCTGCTTCTAAATTCCATTGATAATATCTCTTGCCAACAATCCAGAAGAGCTGTGCAGACTGAAAACAGGAATCATAAGACCTTATAACAAAGTGTTTTTTAATAATAAAACAATGGGAGAATTTTTCTGATATTTGAAATCAATGCGAAGTTGGTGGATAGGGCTGTTCAGTATTTGGGAAAGAGCTAGAAGTACATTAAAAAGAAAAATTTAGCAAACATTTTGACTATGTTGGTGTCTAAATTAAAGTTTTGTGTTAGGTACAATAACTTTATAAAAACTATGTAATATTTGTTACTCACTGCCACCATCATCATTCAAACACACACACACACACACACACACACACACACACACACACACCCTCAGAGGAAAATAATAAACACAATAAAGAAGAAGCTTGTTGTAGAAAAAAGAACTGAATTTTGCTTAAAAATTTCCTGGTTGGAGACCTGACTCTGTCCATCAAAACTCACATAAACTCAGACAAGTAACAACCCACTGAAGCCGCAGTTTCCTCACCTCAAATGTGAAAGAACTGAACAAGGTATTTTAGTGGTTAAGCTGTCAAAATGTTTATTCATTTAATAAAACTAATTGCCTAAATATTTAATTCCTGAATTTTAATTTCTGAATTAGCTATATTAATGATTATTCACATCTGCACATAATGTGAGCAAATCCATCTTATTTCACTAAAGCTTTAGTATTGTCCCACGTTGTTTTGAATATATCAGGTGATAGACATGTCACAGATGCTATCAATACTTCAATTGCAACCTGAGAAAGTACACAGACACATGTCTTCTCAAAGTATGCACATTTAAGTCTCATTGTACCTATTGTTTTTCCTAACTTGCAATTAAGTCTATGAAACATACTCATCAAGTTCCAGGTAATGCCAAATTACAAGAAAAAGTCAACTTAAAAAAAAAAAAAGGCTCTAATTGTGCAGGAAGCCTTCAAGATGGTGCAGAAGAAAGACAAGAAGCCTAAAAAGTCAACCTGGAAGTTTAATTTGGAGTTTACTCATCCAGTAGAAGATGGAGTTTTTGATTCTGGAAATGTTGAACAGTTTATGCTGGAGAAGGTTAAAGTGAATGGAAAGACTGGAAATCTTGGGAATGTCGTTCACATTGAACACTTCAAGAATAAAATCATAGTTGTTTCTGAGAAACAGTTCTCTAAAAGGTATTTGAAGTACTTTACCAAGAAATACCTTAAAAAGAACAGTCTTCATGATTGGCTTCCTGTGGTTGCATCTGACAAGGAGACTTATGAGCTTCGTTACTTCCAGATTAGACAAGATGAAGATGAATCTGAGTCTAAGGACTAGATGATGCCATCCTTTATAGGGCTTTGCTTGCTAATAAAACAAATTAACCATACTAAAGAAAGAAACATCTTGAAATGGACCTTTAGCTTATTAGTGGGGAAAAAAAAAAAAAACATTACCCTTTATGTTAAATATTCATCTTTTTATTTAAGTGTATGCTGTTTATATGGTACTGGCCTTCCTTTAATACTTTCTTATATTTTTATTGCAGTATAGTTGATTTACAGTGTTGAATTAGTTTCAGGTGTATAGCAGAGTGAATGAGTTATACATATATCCACTTGTTCTTTTGTCATACAGAACACAGTATTGAGTCCAGTTCCCTGTGATATACAGCAGGTTTTTAGTTACATGTTTTATGTATGCTAAGTTGTTTCAGTCACATCCAACTCTTTGGAAACCCATGGACTGTAGCCTGCCAGGCTCCTCTGTCCATGGGATTCTCCAGGCAAGAACACTGGAGTGGGTTGTCACTTCCCACTCCATCTGTTTTATGTATAGTAGTGTGTATATGCCAGTGTCAATCTTCCAATGTACCCCACTCCCCTGTATCCCCTGGTAATTGTTAAGTCTACATCCGACTTCTGTTTTATAAATAAGTTTTTCCCCTTCCCCCCTTTAAATACTTTGTATATGCAATATTTAAATAGCTTATAGTTAGTGGAATTTCTTTCAGGATGTATGTAATATACTAATTTTACAGATGTCTTCAAGTTAAAAGTATATAGTGAAAAAAGCACAATTTGGGGTGTAACAACTATACAATAAAATATTTAGATTTGAAAAAAAAGAAAAACATGCAGAATAAGCATGAAAATATCGGAATCATAATTACATGTCAATATAAATTAAGGGTCAATGTAATAAACATAATAAGCCCCCTCCTCATCGTCATAGCTAGTTATTACTGAATCCTTTGTACCAGGCATGAATTTAAGAGGTATGTGCATGCTGTGCTAAGCTGCTTCAGTTATGTCCAACTCTTTGTGACCCCATGACTGTAGCCCGCCACATTTCTCTGTCCATGGGATTCTTCAGGCAAGAATACTGGAGTGGGTTGCCATGCTCTCCCTCAGGGGATCTTCCCAACCCAGGGATCAAACCCAAGCCTTTTATGTGTCTCCAATATTAGCAGGTGAGTTCTTTCCCACTAGTGTCATCTGGGAAGCCCTTTTAAGAGATATAAATCATACATGATAGCATGAAATTCTACATTAGTCCAACAACTTTTAATATGTTTATATCAATAAAATAACTACATTTTGAAACAATAATCTATCTTCATAACTTAAATGTTTGGGATTGGGGAAACATTGATTATTATGTACATTTAACAAAAATTTAAGACAGGCTCATATGAGAGAAAATCAGATAAAACTACTAAGGAAAAAGTCTTAAGCCATGTATAAAAATTTTAAACAACTGCAAAAAAGAAAAAATATCTGTCAGGGTGTTATGGTTATGTGCAACCTGAGATCTGGGAGAACTGAAAAAGTGTTAGCCTCTAAGTCATGTCCAACTCTTTACGACCCCATGAACTCTAGTCTGCCAGGTTCCTCTGTCCATGGACTTCTCTAGGCAAGAATGCTGGAGTAGGTTGCCATTCCCTTCTCCAGGGGGTCTTCCCCTCCTAGGGGTAAACCCGAATTCTCTTGCATTGCAGGCAGACATATCTAGGAGAACACTTAAATGCAGCACAGCCTCAGTGTCAATGATAAACATTTAAAATCACCAGTAAGAATCAACTCCAGAGGTGCTTCTAGTAGAGACCAAACCATCAAATCATTCAGGAAAACTTCAGAGGCATATTCAGTCTGAGGGATAAGCTCAATATGAGAGCTGATGACCTTGATCAAATACATACCAATAAATAAATGCCAGTCTTTGAATGAAATCTATTTACAGCTTTGCCCTTTACACAATGAATTTGAAGTAACTTACAAAAAATACAAAAAATGTTTTAATAATTAAACATCTATATAAAATGATAATTAAAATATAATTAGGGTCAAGCAAATATGATGCAGCTATACCAATGCAGACGACTGATAGATCTTGCTCTTTGTATCTCGTGGTCAAGCAAATGAAACAAAATAAACAAAACAAAAAATAATATGGTTGTAATTGGGTATAAGTTAGAGAGTGAATCAAGACATAAAATTTAAATTTTACACATTGCTTCAACATTCCAATCCTTTGATAAATATGATTTTTTCCTCTACGCTTTGAGAAAGAATGAGTGGTACCCAGCTACACTTCTCTTGAGTCAAGATCTCAGAACACTAGGATGGTATGTAGAACATTAAATACAGATTTATACTCTTTGTGTAAATCTTTGTGTAAAACCACAGAAAAGATTGTTGTTCAGTTGCTAAGTCATGTCTGACTCTTTGGGATCCCTTATCCTTCACTATCTCCTGAAATTTGCTCAAATTCATGCTGAGTTGGTAAGGCTATCTAACCACCTCAACCTCTGCCATCCCCTTCTCCCTTTGCCTTCAGTGCTTCCCAGAATCAGGGTCTTTTCCAATGAATTGGCTCTTTACATCAGGTTGTCAGAGTACTCAAGCTTCAGCTTCAGCATCAGTCCTTGCAATGAATATCCAGGGTTGATTTCCTTTAGGATTGACTGGTTTTTTAAGTATAAATAGTGATTTGCTTGTATGGATTGCCATTTTCTATTATTTTTAAATTTGGGGGCATCATATATTTGTTTGCACCTCCACTGGAAACAAATAATCCTATCTTCTACAGACTACAATATTCTGGATTATATTTGTATAATACACATGCCTTGGAGTGAAAGACAAAATACATTTTGAACATATTTGACTTTGAATATTTAATGTACATTTTGAGTAAATTAAAAATTTGACTAACCAGTAATTTTGATGTTAAGAATAATTGCTCTAGAGTGTTTGTTAAATAAGAAACATGTGTTTCTTGAAATGAGACAAGATATCTTAATTGAACCCATACATTCAATTCAATTAAGCACCTCCTCTTTGGTGCTTAAGTTTTAAGAGTTTTAAGAGAAAATAAGTCAGGAGGAATACATGTTTCATCTCATGGTGACATCCTCCAAAAGATAAATAATCAGGGAATTGTTATATCTTCAAGGAGAATCATGTGAGAGCTAACTGTGGAATGATTGCTGCTGCTGCTACGTCGCCTCAGTCGTGTCCGACTCTGTGTGGCCCCGTAGAGGGCAGCCCACTAGGCTCCTCTGTCCCTGGGATTCTCCAGGCAAGAATACTGGAGTGGGTTGCCATTTCCTTCTCCAATGCATGAAAGTGAAAAGTGAAAGTGAAGTCGCTCAGTCGTGCCCAATTCTTAGCAACCCCATGGACTGGAGCCTACCAGGCTCCTCCATCCATGGGATTTTCCAGGCAAGAGTACTGGAGTGGGGTGCCATTGCCTTCTCCAGTGGAATGATTAAGTAGAAAATTAATATGTTAGTTTCAGGGTTTCAAAGTCAAAGGTTTCAAAGGTTTAATTAACATTTATTAGTTTTGTGTTCCTTATCAGGTATGGAATATCTAAAAACCCAGTTTTCATAGTACCTGCTGTACTGTTTTTTGTAATGAATTTAGCATTTCTGCTAAAGTAAGTGTCAATAACATCAGTTATTGTTATCATCATTAGTAGTAGTAGTAGCAGCAGTAGTAGTAATGTGCATGCATGCTCAGTCATGCCCGACTCTTTGTGATCCCATGAACTGTAGCCCACCAGGCTCCTCGGGCCATGGGATTACTCAGGCAGGAATATTGGAGTGGGTTGCCATTTCCTTCTCCAGGGAATCTTCCCAACCCAGGGACCGAATCCACATCTCCTGTGTCTCCTGCCTTGGCAGATGGATTCTTTACCACTGTGCCACCTGGGGAGCCCCAGTGATAGTAATAGTAGCAGTAAATAGTAAATGCTAAACAAACATCAATTATTATTGTTATTATTATCTGAGATGGGAAGAAAATGAGGCAAGCAATTATAAAGGATTCGCATTATGGTCTTGTGGTGAGAATTTTTTTTATCACTGTTATAGTCTATATAATATGTCATTAAAATTATAGGTGCCTTTTTATGTAAATATTTAATCCAGCTGGATTTAAGCCTGTATATGGTATAAGGTAAGGATTTAACTTTTTTATTCCCCAGAGAAGACTATTTCCTATACCTTCTACTAAATGGTTCAAGTTTTCTTCATTGGTTTATGATGCCACCAATATTATATCACAATTTTATATTTACATGGTTCTAGTTCAGATTTCTTCAGTTTATTCCATTGGTTTATTTACACATTCTTATGCCAATTCCTTGGACTGCAAGGACATCAAACCAGTCAATCCTAAAGGAAATCAGTCCTGAATATTTAAGGACTGATGCTAAAGCTGAAACTCCACTACTCTGGCCACCTGATTTGAAGAATGGACTCATTGGAAAAGACCCTGATGCTGGGAAATATTGAAGGTGGGAGGAGAAGGGGACAACAGACAATGAGATGGTTGGATGGCATCACCAACACAATGAACATGAGTTTGAGTAGGCTCCAGGAGTTGGTGATGGACAGGGAAGCCTGGCGTGCTGCAGTCTATGGGGTCACAAAGAGACACGACTGAGTGACTGAACTGAACTGATGCCAATTCCACAACCATCTTCATAGTGTAAACTTGTAGTCTATCTTAATGTCTGTTAATAAACTATACATTCTACAGTCTACTATAAATGAACTTCTTTGTTTGAATATCATACTTGTAACCCCTCATTTGGTGAAAAAAAAGTTATTTAGTGAAAGAAAGATAATTTAACATTTTTTTGTTTTGCTTTTCAAGAGCTCATTCACATAACGTAGGTTACTCTTTTGATAATGTAAGCAGTTGTACAAAATTCTTGTGTATAGCACAAGTCGTTACAGAAATTATATTACATAAACATATGTTAAGACAATTGGAGAAGGCAATGGCACCACACTCCAGTACTTTCGCCTAGAAAATCCCATGGACAGAGGGGCCTGGTAGGCTGCAGGCCATGGGGTCGCTGAGGGTCCGACAGGACTGAGCGACTTCACTTTCACTTTTCACTTTCATGCATTGGAGAAGGAAAGGCAACCCACTCCAGTGTTCTTGCCTGGAGAATCCCAGGAACGGGTAAGCCTGGTGGGCTGCCATCTATGGGGTCGCACAGAGTCGGACACGACTGACGAGACTTAGCAGCAGCAACATAGCACAGTAGTAGATAAAACAACTGATTGAAACTTTTATTCTATATTTTGGTTATGGTTAAAAGTTTACATTTTATATATTTGCAATTTTTCTCATAACTCTAACTGTTTTCAGAGGGAACTACTCTTGAAATGTGAAAGCTAGTTTTTTTTTTTTTTTCTGTAAATATTCTAGGAACACAGAACATGCCTTTTTTTTTCTGTAAATATTCTAGGAACACAGAACATGCCTTTCTTGTCTATGTCTATGTTTTTTTCAGTAAGTATGCATTAATACTTCACTCTCAAAGATCAAGATCAAACATGTGCAAGGCTTTTCAGTTCACAGGTAATTAGGCTTATTGCTGAATCTATTTCCTTCTCTGTCTTGCCAGATTTGATTTTGGCCAAACATATTACAAACTGAGAGATGCTAATTCAAAGAGACATTTACAAATTGGAGAAGTAATCACAGGCACACAGCACAGTTAGGAAAGATTGCATGTGGGTAGGTTAAAAAAGGAAGCCAGAACTCACAGGCAGAATATGCTGTGAGTAAAAAGAAAGAAAAAAAAAAGTATTATAGGACACAGAATAGAGATTTGGTAACTGTCTTTTCAACCGAGCATACTGAAAAGACAATTTGTTTTAAGCTCTCTTTCTTCCTAAAAGTAGAATGCTCACTTGGTCAGTACTGAGAACTTGAAATCAATAAACCACTGGAAGAAAAGTACTAGTCCTTGGTAAGTAGGTTTTCTGACATTATCTCCCTGTGTTTGATGGTGGCAGGGCTTCTGGTATTCCCATAAATTCCTTCCACCAAAAAGCAGAGATGAGAAAATAAAGACAAATACAAAACCAAACAATTCTGTACAAGGGGAGGAAAAGTTCACCCTACTTCAGTATACATGATTTTATACTTTTTTACCTGATTACTAACAGAAATCAGGATTGCAAATGATTGGTACAGAGATAATAATGATGCATAAATTTCTGAGTCACATAGACTAGAATCTTAAATAAAAATTCCAAGGGAGTCAAAGAATCAACCTATGCAGAAAAGATCTCTCTATCAACTATGAAACTGGTATAAAATTTCATAGCATTATTTATCTAACATTGAAACATTCTACTTACCATGGATTGAAACATGAAAAGAGACTGTGAGCAATTTTTCCAGTTAAAATAAGATGGTGTCTGTTACAAAATGAAAGGTCTCTAAACTTATTCTTATATCAATAGGAAGACTGAATCAGTTCAGTTCAGTTCAGTCGCTCAGTTGTGTCCAACTTTTGCAACCCCCTGTACCACAGCAGGCCAGGCCTCCTTGCCCATCACCAACTCCCAGAGTTATCCAAACTCATGACCATTGCATTGGTGATGCCATCCAATCATCTCATCCTCTGTCATCCCCTTATCCTCCCGCCTTCAATCTTTCCCAGCATTAGGGTCATTTCAAATGAGTCAGTTCTTCGCATCAGGTGACCAAAGTATTGGAGTTTCTGCTTAAACATCAGTCCTTCCAATGAATATTCAGGACTGATCTCCTTTAGGATGTACTGGTTGGATCTCCTTGCAGTCCAAGGGACTCTCAAGATTCTTCTCCAACACCACAGTTCAAAAGCATCAATTCTTTGGTGCTGAGCTTTATTTATAGTCCAACTCTCACATCCATATGTGACTACTGGAAAAACCATAGCTTTGACTAGATGGACCTTTGTCGGCAAAGTAATGTTTCTACTTTTTAATATGTTGTCTAGGTTGGTCATAACTTTCCTTCCAAGAAACAAGCATCTTTTAATTTCATGACTACAGTCACCATCTGCAGTGATTTTGGAGCCCCCCAAAATAAAGTCAGCCACTGTTTCCACCGTTTCCCCATCTATTTGCCATGAAGTGATGGGACCAGATGCCATAATCTTAGTTTTCTGAATGTTGAGCTTTTCAGTAAAATTTTAGTGTGTGATCTCATATTTACTCTGTTAGCTGGTATTTACTTTCTAGGACCCTGTTTTTATTAATGCTGATGTCTAAATCTTTCAGTATTAACAAATCAATAATAGAAAACTGGGAAAGAAAACTGATTTTGAATATGGGCATAAAAGAATATGTAAGAAAAAGAAAGAAGAATGTTATGTATATTGGAATATGCTATGCTATGCTATGCTAAGTCACTTCAGTCATGTCTGACTCTGTGCGACCCTAGAGATGGCAGCCCACCAGGCTCCCCTGTCCCTGGGATTCTCCAGGCAAGAACACTGGAGTAGGTTGCCATTTCCTTCTCCAATGCATGAAAGTGAAAAGGGAAAATGAAGTCGCTCAGTTGTGTCCGACTCCTAGTGACCCCATGAACTGCAGCCTACCAGGCTCCTCCATCCATGGGATTTTCCAGGCAAGAGTGCTGGAGTGGGGTGCCATTGCCTTCTCCGATATTGGAATATACTGATACTATAAAACATACATAAACTGTGTACTAATTAAAAAAAGGGAAAAGCCAATTTAATTCATACTTTATCATTGAAGGACAAAAAGTCTATATGTTTACAAATATATAAGGAACATCAACTTTTATTTTTAATTAGGTCATCAACTAATTATTTACAACTTTACATTACCTTTGCTGCTGTTATTCAGTCACTAAATCTTGTCCAACTTTGTGACCCCATGGACTGCAACATGTCAGGCTTCTCTTCCTTCACTATCCCCTGGAGTTTCTCAATATAGCTAACTTTCAAAATGTCTATATTTTAAAAAATCTTTTATTTAACAATAAATATTAATAATTTCTTTTAGAGACAGATTACATTGGGTGTATTATAAAAGTGACATCTGAGTAGTCATTATTTCCCTTTCCAAAGTAATTTCATATATTGAAGATAAGCCTATCAATTATAAGGCTAGTATTTTTCTGTGTATGTGTGATTTTACGTGTGTGCATTTATTAAATACATTTTATGATACACTTTAAGGAAAAAAATTCCACATGGATTGACAAATATTATAGACAGATATACATGTATACCCAAATATTTTGTTTAATTGTTTTAAAGGATAATAAGAATCAAAGTCTATGACAGTAGGGTAAACTAGTTATTGGTTTATCAGTTTCTCATGACAGTGCGTATCTCATAGTTAGAAATTTTTCTTTCCAAATATACCAAGAAAAACATAACTAAAACTTCCTCAGTGAGGACAGAATCAAAGGAGGGAAAAACAAGTGAGTATCTCTGATCATGACTGGAGAACTCTGAATTGGCTTCAAAGAATCAGTTTAATACACAACTTGTCCTAAAATTAATTTGCTTGCTGAAATTGTGATATAGTCATTGGCTTATTCAGTCTTTAGACTATTTTTGACCACATTGTGTCTAGGCCTGGGCAAGACGGGCACCAGTAAGCCTATCTTGGTAAAGAAAACTCAAGCCCTGATCTTGAGAATCTTACATGTACTGAGGAAAAGAGACAAATGAGAAAATACAAGACATCAGATCCATGGTGGTACATAATAAACGCTATGGGACACAGAGAGAAACCATTCAGCTTTGGAGAGTTTAGGAAAACTTAGTAGAAAAGTAAAATTGAAACTAAGACTTACAGTCGAATGGAATGAAAATACATCTCATACTGTATGTAATGGTGGTGATAATTTGAGAAAGAGGGATATTCGTCAGGCAGAATAAACAATTTGTACAAAATACTTATAGTGATTCTCAAATATTGACTCATAGATTGCTCCAAGTCCACACTGAATTTTGTGACAATTCACGATGAAGTAGAACACATAAAGGAAAGAAAATATTTCCTAAATTTAAATATATCTAGATGGGTTTTAAATGTTTGAATCTACATAATAGTTTTAGTATTAAAGTGTTCCTTATTATATGAAATAATTGTGATATATATAGATATAAATATGTGCATATATGTATATATACTGTGTATGTTTACTAAATATATATTTTGAGATATATATGTACATATAGGATGTGTAAATACATATATATTTAGCCTCCTTGCTCAGTAAATGCACAGTTTGTAAGACTGCATACCCATATGTCCTTTTGTTTTTATTTTCTTTCCATGAAATTACTCCAAACATCCACCAGCTGTTGCTTAAGTGAACTGCACAGACATCAGTATATAGAGAATATTCAGAGACACACTTGAGAAAGCTTTGAACCTACCCAAAGTAGGTTACAGAGGTAACCTGGGCCAAATAATAGAGAATCTTATATTTTAAATTGTTTGCACTTTTCCCTTGATCTATTGGAAAACATTACAGAATTTTAAATAAGAAAGTGAGAAGATTAAATGTGTCCTTTTGAAGTATTTTCTTAGCTGCCACATAAAGAACAAAGAGTTGTGGGTCAAGACTGAATGAGACATGAGACGTAGTAAAATGGCCTGTTACAGTAATACAAGAGACACTTGACATTGTTTTAGTCTAAGGCAGTATCAACGAAGACAGGGAGCTATAGTGATCTAATAGGATCTGTGGGTACATAAAAATGCATAGAAGAGTCTGCTACGTATTCTTATATATTTATTATACTCCAGTATATTTATTACAAGTGTTGAATTCTTATTCAAAGGACAATAACAATCCATTTAGATATATATATATATATATATATATATGTGTGTGTGTGTGTGTGTGTGTGTGTGTATGTATATGTGTGTATATATATATATATATATATATATATATATATATACTGGGAGAAGATAAAATATCAATGACATCTTTTAGTGACTCCCCCATATAAAATTTTTCTCATGCTTCCAAAATCTTTGAAATGACATTTTTCTCCATTTAAAGTGCCCTTTGCAGCCTATCAACTACTCCAAATACTTAAAAGACAGTGATCCTCTCATACATAATGGTTTGTTTAATTTTGAGTTTTATTACATTCATCATGTTTACAGATGAAACACCAGGCATTAAGTTCATGTAGAAAGACATGACTAACGTTACTTTGCAAGATAACTGTAAACAATTATTACAACACTAATAGAACCAACACTGGGTATAATGGAGAAACTTCTAAAACAAGCTAATGTTCTACAGAAAACATCAGCCTAAAGAACTACATCCTACCAAGTATGCATAGTGATTTAAAGTCACACAATTATTACTTTAAAACTTCTTGGTAGCCTTTATTACAATCACCAATTTTATAATACACATAGATGCAGATTAAAATAAAAAATGAAAGCTAATATTTTTAAACTAATAGTGTTGCCTATAGGATTGTTTCTCTAGATCTGAATTTTAATTCTGATTTAATCAATACCTCTAACTAATAGCAACTATATTTGTCAAAGAAATATCTTTGAAGTACTTGCATTCCAAATACTGTGTTAGACGTTGAATGAATGGGTTGGGAATATCCCCTGTAGGAGGGAATGGCTATCCACTCTAGTATCCTTGTCTGGAGAATCCCATGGACAGAGGAACCTGGCAGGCTATAGTCCATGGGGTTGCAAAGGGTCAGACAAAACTGAGCGACTAACACACACAGAGATTGAATGAAGCTTTAAAAGAAGAATCTATCACCACAAAATGTAGAATTGAAAGCACTCAAAAATACTAGAATCATTTGAGTAGTGTTTAGTAAATACACTGTTTACAAAGTCATGGGTAAGGTCGATCAGAACACAACTGAGGAGAGGGATCTGTTACTGGAACCCTGTCTGAGAGTATAAGAGAGGGACAGTACTCTGGAGAGGAAGCCACCTTCAGAGGGGCAGGGCCCTTTGTCAACAAACACTTCCAGCCTAACGTGATCCTTACAAAAAAGAACAAGAAAAAACATAGGCATTTAATTCCCCTGTATCCCCCTCTCTACTCTTGTACTGAAGTTTCAATACTGGCTGAACCCAAATGAAGAGCAGGAGATAAGGGGGCTTATTGATGATAATCATCCACATCACCATTCCATAGAAGAGAGCAGGGTAGAGAAAAATCTCAGTGAGCAAATGGACAATACCCAGAAGTTACATAATGTAGTAGGCAAGTGATCATAGTTCTTGGATGTGCCTGCTCTAATAGCAGTGAATAATACCACTTATTATTCTATAATAAGAATAATATTATTAGGAATATAAGAATATTATTATTATTAATATTATTCTTAATAATATTCTTAAGAATATAAGAATATTATTATTCTTATTATTCTGTTCTAGTGAAAGCAACTCACAACAAAACATGCTTATCATGAAATATTAAGGATGAAATGGAATTAGCCAGGCAAAGAGAGCAGTCTAATACACTAGACTCACATTTCTCATACTTTTGTATACATTCACAGACCCATTTTAAGAGGAAAAGAAACATACAAAAATCCACAGGCCCTAGAATTTGCTTAAGTTATTTATTTAAATGTAACTTGATATGTTCAACTATAAAGCTAAATATAAACATATTTGTTTATTGTACATAATGCAGTATAAACTTGCAACAAAATAAGTTAATGACAATATAAAACAAAATACAAATTAATACTGATATAATTGAAAAATAGAGTTTTGTGGAAACCAATTGCTTTTTGTAGAATATAAAGTAAATATAAATATCAGAGACTTTTATAGAGAGCATACATATAGAACCAAAATTGAGTACTAGCTCAATTTTCTGGCCTCTTGAAACATTCAAGACACGAGGGGTCCTCATTCACAGATTTTTGTTTTATGTATGTTTTTTTACCCTCACCTTACAAGAAAGCTTCTTTTCCATATCAAGGCGACCTTCCTTCTGGTAGTTTGGTGGTTGAGTCACTAAGTCATGTCCGACTCTTGCAACCCTGTGGACTGTAGCCCGCCAAGCTTCTCTGTCCATGGAATTTTCCAGGCAAGGATACTGGAGTGGATTGACATTTCCTTCTCCAGGGGATCTTCCCGACACAGGAATCAAACCCAGGAATCAAACCCAGGTCTCCCGCATTGCAGGCAGATTCTTTACCGACTGAGCTACAAGGGAAGACCTTCCTTCTACTTTATCCATACACATGAAAATCAGAGTACCATATCCTATGGCTACGGTGGAGAATACAAGCAAGTATAAACACTGTCTTAGGGTCATCGTAAGGAAGTATCATAGAATAAATGGATTGAAAATAGCAGAAATGTATTTCTCACAGTTCTGGAAGCTGGAAGTCTGAGTTCAGGGTAAAAGCAAACTTGAGTTTGTGGAGAGCCTTTTGCTTAATTGCAGAAATTAACTTCTCTTTGCATTCCCCCACTCCCCTTTGGAAGAAAGAGAACCAACTAGCTACCTGACCTCTTCTTATAAGGCTACCTGATATGAAGAGCTAACTCACTGGAAAAGACCCTGATGCTGGTAAAGATTTAGAGCAAGAGAAGAAGGGGGTGACAGAGGATAAAATGTTTGAATGGCATCATTGACTCAATGGATATGAGTTTGAGCCAACTCTGGGAGGTAGTGAAGGACAGGGAAGCATGGCACGTTGCAGTCCGTGGGGTCACAAAGAGTTGGACATGACTGAGTGACTGACCAGTAACAACAATCTCATTCCTGAGAGTTCATCCTCATGACCTAATTACCTTCCAAATGCCCCACCTCCTAATACCATCACATTGGGATTAAATTGGCCTTCCTAGGTGGTGCCAGCGATAAAGAATCCACCTGCAAGGCAGGAGACCCAGGTTCGGTCCCTGGGTCAGAAGATCCCCTGGAGCATTAAATGGCAACCCACTCCAGTATTCTTACCTGGGATATCCTATGGTCAGAGGAGCCTGATAGGCTACAGTCCATGGGGTCACAAAGACAGATTAGATTTTAACATAGGAATTTTGCAAGGACACAGACATTCCAGTCCATAACAAGCAATTTACATGTTAGTTCTGGCACTTAGATTGTCTTCCAGATGTTTCAAAATGTACTCATATTAATCTTCTTTAAGCCATCATAAACATAAAAACAAAAGTATATATCTGTTCACAAGTATATCTCTGTCCTCCTATTAAGGAACTGCATTGCTCAATCTTACTGCAATCATGCAAATATTTTGCGGATTTTAGAAATTTGCCTTATGTTACACAGTGTTTCTAAAACTTAAAGTGAAACAAAATTCCTTGGAGAGCTTTCTAAAAATGTGATATTGCAATCCAACTTTAAATACTGGTTGGCTGGGGTTATACATTTTAATAGGCATCCCAGATGACTTTGATGTAGATGATTCACTGCTGAGATTTTAGATAACACTGATTTAAAGATTCAAATTCTCATATAAAATACCAGGAAATCAATAACTAAGAGAATTTGATTAGGATTTATTTATGGTCATGATTTTGTAGACTAGATTAACACAGAATCTTAGTGTAGTATTTATTTAAAACACAAGTCTTTATTAGGCAATACCAGGTTGCATGTACACCAGTTGGAAAAACTTTTAAGATGCATTCCTGCTTCCCACTGGGACTGACCAGCAGTTTCTTCCTTCTGACCAGCAGTTTCTTCCTCTTCCTGCCAATTTTGTATTCTTCTACTTTTACTCATCCTTTAGTTTTATCTCAGAAATATCACTCACAGGTAAACTTCTCAAACTCCTCTGAAAAATGTTCTTTTAGCAACATGGACCTTCTCTTGTAAGTACTTATTCACATCTGTAGAGTAATACTTTATGGTGACCTCCATATATAGATATAGATATAGATCTCTTCCCAGAGACCCATTAGGAGTCTCTCTGTCATGTTGAAGTTATGTTTGGATGTGTGGCATGGTTAATCAGTGAAAGGTGAGCAAAAGTGACAGGTATCACTATCAGGTAGAAGCATTAGGAACCCATATGCAATTCTCTCTGCTCTCTCCTTCCCAACATGCTCAGATGGTGCCTGCTACTTCAGTATAAATTCCAGAGTCAGAATACTATGTGCAGCAGCCCTTGTTGACAAATTACAGTGTGTGGCATGAGTGAGAAATACTTGTCACCTTAATCCCCTAATATTTAGAGTAGTTTATCAGAGCAAAAAAAAAAAAAAAAAAACTGACATGTCACAGGTGTCATTTTACATTTATATGGCTGACTATTTACCTACCCCATCTAATTATGATCCTAGGGAGGGATAAGATTTTTGTTTGGTTTTGCCGACATGTGCTTTCTATTGCATTTCCAACAAACAACGGCAGTCTCCTTGATAATCAGGGATAGTGTTAATTTTCAAGGCATGTGACTTTTTACAATTTTTTTTTATATCAGAGTATAGTTGAGTGACAATGTTGCGTTAGTTTCAGGTGTACAGCAAAGTGATTCAATTATACATGTACATATATCTATTTTTTTCAAGTTATTTTCCCATTTAGGTTATTGACAAATATTGAACAGAATTTATTGTATTACACAATAAGTTCTTGTTGGCTATTTATTTTAAATATAGCAGTATGTACATACATATGATATTTTTGATACCTGCTGCTGCTGCTAAGTCGCTTCAGTCGTGTCCGACTCTGCGAGACCCCAAGGATGGCAGCCCACCAGGCTCCCCCGTCCCTGGGATTCTCCAGGCAAGATCACTGGAGTGGGTTGCCATTTCCTTCTCCAACGCATGAAAGTGAAAAGTGAAAGTGAAGTCGCTCAGTCGTGTCCAACTGTTCATGACACCATGGACTGCAGCCCACCAGGCTCCTCCGTCCATGGGATTTTCCAGGCAAGAGTACTGGAGTGGGGTGCCATTGCCTAGTGAATATCTAGTAGATAGCAGGCACTTGATAGAATAAAGGTCCCCCAAAGATGTTCATGTCTGAATGCCTGGAATCTGTGACCATGTTACCTTGAGAGCAAAAGGTTAAAAATATTAAAAGAAGGAGTTTATTCAATTATGGTGGGCTTAATTTAAATTCATGAGCTCTTAAAAGTTCAAAAGGAAGACAGAAGGGTGAGAGATGTGACAGCAAAAGGAGGAGGCGAGATTCACTTTGTAAAGACCAGGCTTGCTGTTGCTGACTTTGGAAATGCAGCAAGGGGGCCCTGTGAAAAGGTACACAGGCAGTTTCTGAAAGGTGGTAACTGCCATAAGCTAACAGACAGAAAAGAAACCAGGGGCTCCAGTCCTACAACCATAGGAATTAAATTTCACCAAAAACCTGAAAGAGCAAGGAAACTGATTCTTTCCAGAGTCATCAGAAAGCAATGCTCCCTGCTGTCATTTGATTTTAATCTGATGACACACATGTTGGTTTTACAAGTTTATGCATTTGTGCCGTTTTAAGACCCAAAGTTTCTGGTAATCTGTTATAGCAGCAGTTGCAAGTTATATATGTCTCAACATACTCACTCTGAAAGACTAAATTACTGAATGAAAGAAACATCAATAATACATTTAAATCCGTTGCATAAAAAAAATTAACAAAAATATTATCTAAAATGTCTTTATTTTTAATATGCTACTGTTTTTCTTATTCTTTAAAGACAAATCTTTCATTATCATCCAATTAAGACTTGGAATAGAAGGAAGTTTGCTCAAGGATGGTTTTTGGTGTTTATTCTGCTCCTGATTTTTAAAGAAGTGTCAAAGTCTGCTAACTAGGTTTTTATTCCTTCCAAGGGAAGGCCTTAAGTTCCTCCCAACCCAAATCTTCTAGTTCTGCCAAGAAGGAAATTGGTCTAATTACTCCAAGTTAAAGTTGTAATTGCCTTTCTACATTTTATGCCATGAGCCCCTGTCTTATTTCTACTCACTGTTAATGAAAACAGAAAGAAAAAGACACTTGGGCTGTTTGCCTCACCAGCTTTCTTTAATGCTGATTGTTGTCTGGAACCTGGAGTGCCTCTGCCTTGACTATCATAGGAACAGATTCCCCATGTTTCTGCAGAATGTCACTCCTCACACTGATTATGTTGCAGTGGCCAAAGAAGATATTTTAAACTTCCAAACGTCTAATCATTTTAATTTACTAACTTTGCCTATTTTTTTAACGGGTGATATATGTTTAAGTCTATAAATTAGTGTAGTTAAAGGGGATTTCTTCAAGATATCTTAGAGTTTTCAAAGAACATCAGTAATACCAGAAATGTCTGTCAAAGATTTGCTTGCAAAATATGAAAAAAAAGAAAAACCCACACCTTATCACAAAACACACTGTAGCTACAACCCCCACAAAGACACATAAAACATAAAAATATAAAAACAAACTTTAAAATATATGTTTATTTCTTTCTTCTCTGACTATAATTTTATATTTGGGACTGACAAATACTGGGGTGGGGCAGGGGAAGCCCTAATAATCTCAAATGTTGTCAGGGTTTGAAATGTCTCAAAAAATCAAATTATAAAGATACAGAATTAACTAAGAAAATACATCATATAATCAGCTTTCTGCATAAGAATGTAATCAATGTGAAATATTATTTCCTCAAAAAGAAGACTCTAATATTTTCTTGGGATTTTTTTGTCCATCAATTTTTTTTTTTTTTGCAATTTTACTAAAAATAAATTTTATTGTCAATATGTTTTTTTTAAGAAATGAGCTACTGTATTTTTAGAGATTTATAATACAACGATTTTTATTCTGTGGAAAGACTGAAGTTAACATGGTTATTTTGAAAATATTCCTCAAAGTTAATCTAGGCATATTTTCTTTTCATTTAAAAGAAATCTCTGTATCATCTTAATCCTTATGATTATAGGCACCACACGGTCTTTCTTAACTACCTTCTTATTGTCAGGATAATTCTTAAGTAAACAAGTTTGACCAATGCACAACACATATCAATAGTTTGGTATTTTTGCAATTGCCATTAAATATCATTTTCACTCCTTTTGTCCTTGTTGATCAAAACAGGATGGCCCACAGTTTCTCAATTCCTTCTTTCCGTGCAGTAGTACAGTCTCAGTGTTATGGCCATTGTAAAAATATCCCACATTACTGGACACAGTTCTAACACAATAAAATTCAGAGAAGAATTGATTTTCTTGGTTATAATAATGAATATAAATATAAAAGATATCCTACCTTCATTAAATGTGAAAAAATAATTTTGCCAAATTATTACTTGACTTACGGGTTGCCATTTCCTTCTCCAATGCATGAAAGTGAAAAGTGAAAGTGAAGTTGCTCAGTCGTGTCCGACTCTTTGCGACCCCATGGACTGCAGCCTACCAGGCTCCTCCATCCATGGGATTTTCCAGGCAAGAGTACTGGAGTGGGGTCCCATTGCCTTCTCCAACTTGACTTATTACTCAACATCAATTATTATTTTTTTTACCTTGAATGTAATTGTGGTTTTATTTATTTGGAATTCAATCATCATTCCCAATGAGTACCTAACTTTCCTTTCACTTTCTTCTCTACGGAACCAGTCATTGACATTGCTCATTTGAAATACTGACAGTGCCTCCTTTCTTTTCGCTCATGCTAACAACCTTCTCATTTAATTCCTTGTTGAAACTCCTTAGTAATGCTGCCTGACACACTATAGCAACTATTTCCAAACAAACAAACAAATAAAAACCTAGAAATAATTGCTAAAACTTATTGTTAGCCTTCAAGATAAAACAGACTCAATTCTTTCCTTCTCATGTTAAAAAGCCAATATTTAAAAAGCTTAACTTTCTAGTCTACCCTATTACACTAATATTCAATAGTTATAAATAAATGCATGCAAAGAGTTGACTCATTGGAAAAGACCCTGATGCTGGGAGTGATTGGGAGCAGGAGGAGAAGGGGAAGACAGAGGATGAGATGGCTGGATGGCATCACCGACTCAATGGACATGAGTTTGAGTGAACTCCGGGGGTTGGTGATGGACAGGGAGGCCTGGCATGCTGTGATTCATGGAGTGGCAAAAGAGTTGGACATGACTGAGTGACTGAACTGAACTGAATAAATAAAATTGCTACATTATATATCTACTTCCTCATCTCCCATTCAATTCTCAAGTCCCTAAAATCTGCTTTTGTCTTTATCTTGAGTGAGTTATATCCCTCAATGGAATAAACCTAACAGGCATGTTTTAGTTACATCATATTTTATATATCCATTACAATTAACATTTTAGGTCACTTTCTTTATGTTGCACATTGAATATTTAAAAGACAGCAGAAGTTTCTTCCACTACACATGCTCTTCCAGAACCTTGCTATTTCCCATCAAGGGATGGAATCTAACCTCCACTTTAATCTGCAGGGGCCTGTAACCAATTAGAACCCTGTGGAAGTGACACTGTTTGACTTCTGATGTTAAGTCACAGAAGGCATTATAAGTGGCTTATTAAGCTGAAACACTTGCACTAGGACCCTCTGTCACAGTATAAATAACCCCACTGTTCTGAAACTGTACTGCAGTAAGCAAGTCCAAATTGCTCATATGAAGAGATCCCTTGGAGAAGCTTTGATACTAAATGAACAGAGAGAGATGCAGGGGTATCTTCCAGATGCTGTTGTTCCAGCTATCACACAACTGCAACTAAGTCAGAGACCTTCAGCCCAAAGCATAAAGCCAAGTCTTCCCCAAATTCATGACACACACAATCTTAGGAAGTAGTGGAAGATGGGTGCTGTTTTAAGCACTCAAATAATTGGGATATTCCTTCAAAGTGTTTACTTTCTTGACTTCTAGGTACTGATTACTCTAAATGTACTCTTATTTTTCTAATATTCTTTTTCAGGCTATATTACTTCATTCTTCTTAAATTCTGATTTTCCATCGTGGTGTTTTCTGTGGTTCTGACCTCAGCTAATATCACCCTGTTCCATGGTTTCATTTATCAAATATAACTGATGGTTATTCTCAAATCTCTCCTGAGGTTTCAGACTAAATTCCCAAAGGTCTACTGAATGCACATTTATAAACACCTATATACATATATATATTATTCTATATACTACATACTATAATATGTAGTATATTCATAATACAGACCAAAATCATCTTCATTGCTCTTTGAATTGTCCCTCTTTTTTTGAATGTAATATCAAAATGATGTACATGGTATCAGTTATCCAATTTCAAAAGGCAGAAAATAGTGAACCATCTTTTTAGTTCTATTCCCATTAACTCATCTTCCCATATTAAAATCAGCCACTGATTCCTTGTGTTTTTCCACATATTTTCCTTACCTTTAGTCATTGTCACTATCACTAATATAATGTTGTATCTCAGAGAAAAATCTGATCTCTCATATTTTTGAAAAAAATAAAAGCACTTTAAGAGCAATTAAACTTGCCTCATCCTACCCATACAAGCTGCAGGCTAACATTCTTAGCCACCAATCAACACGTTTAGAAGATCTAAAAGATCTCACATTTAATTCAACACTCTCTATTTATGCAACAGATGTGTTAGAGTGTCTATAGAAGACCCTGAGAGTCTTAGGGGTGAATAACTTTGAAAAGTTTAAATTCTAGGTACTCCATTCCCTGAAAAATGGTCATCCTTCTTTGTGCTGCTGCTGCTGCTGCTAAGTCACTTTTCAGTCGTGTCCGACTCCGTGCAACCCCATAGATGGCAGCCCATCAGGTTCCCCCATCCCTGGGATTCTCCAGGCAAGAACACTGGAGTGGGTTGCCATTTCCTTCTCCAATGCATGAAAGTGAAAAGTGAAAGTGAAGTCGCTCAGTCGTGTCCGACTCTTCGCAGCCCCATGGACTGCAGCCTACCAGGCTCCTCTGTCCATGGGATTTTCCAGGCAAGAGTACTGGAGTGGGGTGCCATCGCCTTCTCCACATCCCTCTTTTTATTGAAGGCTATAGCATAAAACACCTTTCCCAAACAGCTCCATTCCTATCTCTTGCTTTACCCTCATGCTTATCCCTATATGCTCCAGTATTACCTTTTATACAGGTTGTGCACTCAGTGCAACCTGAGTTGAGTGAAACTGAACTCAGTTGTGCACTCAGTTCACCTGAGAAAAGTGAAAGTGAAGTCACTCAGTCGTGTCCAACTCTTGGCAGCCCCATAGACTGCAGTCTGTTAAGTTCCTCTGCCTATGGAATTTTCCAGGCAAGAATAGCAAGAATACTGGAGTGGGGTGTCATTTCCAGGGATCTTCCAGACCCAGGAATTAAACCCACGTCTCATGTGTCTCCTGCATTGTCATGCAGATTCTTTATCACTAGTGCCATCTGGAAACTCACTTTTTATATAACTCTAGCCTAAGATTCAGGGGAGAAGGCAATGGCACCCCACCCCAGTATTTTTGCCTGGAAAATCCAATGGATGGAGGAGCCTGGTGCGCTGCAGTCCATGGGGTCTCTAGGAGTCAGACATGACTGAGTGACTTCACTTTCACGCATTGGAGAAGGAAATGGCAACCCACTCCAGTGTTCTTGCCTGGAGAATCCCAGGGATGGGGGAGCCTGGTGGGCTGCCATCTATGGGGTCGCACAGAGTCAGACACGACTGAAGCGACTTAGCAGCAGCAGCAACCTAAGATTCTGTACTTGTCCCCACATGTGCCTTTTCCTTCCATTAGACTAAGCTCCTCAAAAGCATCATTGAATATTTTCCCCACTCTTCCCACTGGGCCTTTAGCTGATTAATTTTGAGCCTAAAATTTAGAAGGAAAATAAGTGCTTTTTGAATAATAAATTGATCAATGAAGGATTAATACATGTTTGTATTCTATTTCGGATATTTTGCAAACAGAATTCTCCTCTAAAATAGATGGAGAATGTTTTTCTCTTAAATATGATTTAGGTAATTGGTGACATTTACTAGTAAGTATTCTTGTTGGCAATATCAAGAAGAGATGTTACAAAATAATTCCAAGAGGAGTTATCTTAAGTAATATACCTCAGAGTTGGGAAAATCAATTCTCAAAAGGAAACAAACAAATTTCTTTGAAGCTTTAGAATAGAAAAATACTCATTAGAATACCTAAATTAAAATATAAGAAAGATTAAAGAGGCTATTTCAGGAAATTACTAGCATGTACGTTCAGATTCCTGGTAGTGGTGGTGGTGGTTTAGTCGCTAAGTCCTGTCCGACTCTTGTGACCCCATGGACTGTGGCCTGCCAGGTTCCTCTGTCCATGGGATTCTCCAGGCAAGAATACTGGAGTGGGTTTCCATTTCCTTTTCCAGGGGATCATCCTGACCCAGGGATTGAACCCAGGTCTCCTGGATTGCAGGCAAACTCTTTACCAACTAAGCTATAAGCTAAGCCCTGGTAGGAGTAGGCACAAAATAAATACTGGTTATTATCATGAGAAATACTGTGCTTTTCTTTGCTTCACATATAATGAGAAACATTTTATAGAGAATAAGTGAAAATCCAAAACAATGTCAGCCATACAATCACATCAAGAGGAACGGAGAGCAACATCAAGAGTAAAATAAAATAAGAACGAGAATTTCTTATCATCATACTTATACAAAAACACAGTGGAAGAGATATATTAGCAACATCAGGTAACATAAGTTTTCTTCAAATAATGTATGTGAATAAACCTGAGATTTCCTCCACTGCCAATAAATTCAATAAACTGGTTTGTGGCTACAAAAAAAAAAAATCAATATATTTCTTCATAAGAGAAGTATCACATATTAAATTAGGGAGATGAAGCATCCTTTATCCTTCACTGATAAGATCAAATCTGAAGGTGTGTATTCAGTTCTGATCACCATATTTTAATGGCACTATGGGGGAAAAGGTTTGAAGGAAAGTGACTAGAATGGTAAAAGTTTATATGAAGATAGTTCAACTGAATGAGGAAACCACCTGAGAAAGCATTCAGTATGTTTTCCACGTGGCTCATGGCACAGAAAAGTTCTAAAGCCAAGAATGGGAATGATGGAGACACAGATGCTAAATCAATTTAGAACAGTTAGACAATAACAGTTTTCAATAACTTGAGTTGCCCAATCAAAAGCAAGAATGATCACTCAGTGAAAGATTTTACACATTTATCAATACAATTCAACACAGGCCAAAAAGAGAGGAAAGGACATACATATAGATATAGATATAGATAGATAGGTATAGATATACAGATACATAGATATATGGGTACAAGTGCCTCCTAATGAGAGTATATTTTGTTTTGCAGAAAACTTTTTTGGCCTTCTGAAAGCCTTTTTGGGTTAGATTGAAGCTTGAGAAGGATTGAAGCAGTAAGAAGAGATGAATAGTCCAGACTACAAAGTGAAAAGAACTTAGCATTCTTTTAAATAAGTCAGAAAGTAAGGAAGCAAGTAGAGAAATTAGAAAGAGAGAGAGATGAGAACAGCCTCAGAAAAGACCTGAACCGGGTGCTTCACATAGCAAAGAGGCAAGGGCAAAATCCTCAGTGGTTTGGTAGATGAAAACATTAGCAAGAGGAGTGTCTGCTTAGCTGATAGGTTATAGTATCCCTGAGTTGTAGCCATTCCTTCTCCTCTCTCTCCTCAAGTCCAGGTTAAACACCTAATCTTTGGTTAAATACTTACATTGGGTTAAACACTACTGTCCACACAAAACAACATACCAAAACGTTACTACATTTTTATTTTATTTATGGACACTGGGAAGGAGATAGTTCTCAAAATGAGATAAATGTTAGATCCAGATTTATGCAATTCAGAGGAAAAAAGACGAAGACCAAAGAGGTGGTTTTTTTTGTTTTTTGCGTTTTTTTTTTTTTTTCCATAAACTAAGAAGACCTATAAGTGGACCGGATCTTTTTCCAAGATTTTGTATACCTCTCAGAGAAAACACTGGACCTCTCATTGCTTACAATTGTGGAAAGTGAGCTGATCTCAAATAAATACAAATTTGATAGGGAACAGGAACCCCCAGTCGACATCTGGTTTATATATAGTCCAGATGTCCTGTCTATTACAGCCTTTTTGGACCACATTAGTCCAAACTGATCCCTCTCCTCTCTTTATTCACGTAACATGCACCATGCACTAATTTGGGTGGCACTTTGCTGTCCTGAACACTCATTTAATTAAGGCTGTGTTGTTTGTATTTGCATATGCTTGTATCAAGCCTCAGGAAATATTTATAAATTGCCAAAGACAGGGCTCATTTTAGAAAACATTTTGACTGTAACCAACAGCTACCTTTTGCCTTGTTCAAGTAGGCACTGTGGTCAGTTGTTGAGTTGATGGATCTCTACATGAAGCCACAAATATTATTTATGGGCAGATTAGATTAATACCCATGAGGGACCCAAATTCTTTACCTTCTCATCTCAGAAGCCACTCACAATTGTGCCTATGTGCAAAAGTACTTGACAGTGTAAAACTTAAAAACAAAAAGGAGTGTATTAACATGTAAGATTTTCAGGCAGAAAAACTATGTCATTCTGGATATATTTTCTCTACTTACGTGAAAATGTTTAAGATTATTTGGTAAACACCTCCTTTTCCAATTTAATATAAAGATTGAGTCAGATCACACATTTAAGCAGTTAGCATGTTGTCACATACTCTGGACTCCAAATATAATAATGTGTCATTCAATGTGCTGTTACTAAATAATGTGTTGCTATTCAATAATGTGTCATTATTATTATTAAAATATTTATATAACAAGCTACTAATTTATATATTGATTACATTATCTATATACTAATTTATATATTTATGTATCTATTTTGAAATATCCTGTAGAATATAATGTAGCAATCTCTTTAAACAGCTAACAAGTATTACAATTTCAGAAATTACATGTAAATTTCATGAAAACTAGTGTATGAATAAATGCCATGTAATTATTTGCTCATAATGTAGTGATTAGAAGCACAGACTTCAATTCTAAGAGATAGTCATTCAAGTTTTAATTGGACCACCTATGAGCTTTATAGCCTTGAGGGCAGCATTTAACCTGTTTATCAATTGAGTTTCCATAAATGTGACTAAATCCATTACCTGCTTCGTAGCTTCTCATAACGTTTAAATGAGTCAGAATGTGTACAGCATGCAGCTCATGGCACTTAGTTGTTGCTGTACTGTCACTAAGTTGTGTCTGACTCTTTGAGAACCCATGGACTGCAACACAACAGGCTTCCCTGTTCTTCACTCTCTCAGGATTTGCTCAAATTCATGTCCTTTGAGTCAGTGATGCTATGTAAGTGAAGTTGTTGTGATTTTGTTGACTTAATCATTAATAATGCTGGTTTCTATAATAATTACAAACATAGCAGGTTTCAATCTAACAGGAAAATGTTAGTTCAGTTTAACAGGAAAATGTTAGTTCAATCTAACAGGAGAATGTTGCATAGAAATGTAAAGGAAATTAAGATAATATTGAATTTAAAATTAAATCTGGTAATATAAAAATCCAGAAATTGCCAAATACTTCCAAGGTCAAGGTTACAGATTTTCTGCAGAGTTTGTTATCTAACCAGTAACATCCCTAATAAAAGAGGAAAGCATTTAAAAGTTGGCTGCATGCTTTCTCCAGAGGTAGTAAAATTAATTAGGGAGATGTGCAGGCTGCTGATTCATTTGATTATGTGTTTCTACCTAAAGTGCAAAATTTCCCTGCTAGGTCTGTTGCCTAAAGGAGTTTTGGTTGATTCATCACCTCTTTCACTCAGAGGGTTGATCATTGTAAATGACTTTATTGACCCGTGGCTTGGTTCAGCATCATATGCTCCAGTGAACCAAGCAATAAACAGCTGCTAAGTGCAGGTGAGAAGTCGTCATGGAAAATTCAAGGACTGAATCAGCATTCTCTCTGCCATCAGGCTCTTGAGCTGTCACAGATTTATGAATTTCTTGTTTGACAGGTATGATTTTTAGAGGTACTTGTCCTAGAAGAATATATTTTCCTATGGACTTTCATGACTTTTAGATAGTAATAGAGGGCACTATATTTTCAGAATCTGTATTCCAAATTCCTGGATCCACATTCATAATTATACTACATTTTAAATAGTATATTGGGTGTCTGTGGAAATCTCAAATGAAATACAATTTGAGAGAATATAATATTGAAGGGTTGAAATAGCATTATAAAAATTACCTTGTCTTTAAACATTGTTTAATGTTTAAATGTCTTTAAACATTGCAAAAAGAAAGAAAATAAATATCCATTAAAAAGAGAGATCAAAGGTAATTCAATGACTAAGGGATCCAGAGTAGGGATATCTCAGCAGCCACCAGCTCCTTCCTTTCACTAAGTAGCCTTGACAGATTCCCCTAGTTAGAAAAGGCCCAGTCTTCAGGACAACTCTTCTACTTAAAGCTGATTTATCTATCTCCTCCACTAGAGTAAGTTGGAGATGGATTCAGTTTTACTGTTGTCCAAGGTATATAGAGAATATTTCACAAGTAGGTGAATGGATAGAAAGTAAATTCTAAAAAAAAAAAAAAAATCAGTAGAATTGAAAAGTAAGTTACAGTTTGGGAGAAAATATTTACAAAAAAAAAATTATGATAAAGGATTGATATCTAAACTATACAGAGAAATATCAAAAACTCAATAATTAGAAAACAAACAACCTGATTAGAAAATGGGCCAAAGCCTCAAATAGACATCTCACCAAAGAAGACAGACAGATGCCAAAGAAGCGTATGAAAAGAAAGTCCACATCATGTGTCATGAGGGAATTGCAAATTAAAACAAGATACCCACTACATACGTACTAGAAAGGCCAAAATGCAAACACTGGAAACACCAAATGCTGGAGAGGATTTGGAGCAACACAAACTCTCATCCATTGATGGTAACAATACAGAATGGTATAGCCACTTTGGAAGAGAATTTGGAAGTTTCTTACAAAATGAAACCATTCTTAACCATAGAATCCAGCAAACGAGTTGGAAATTTATGTTTACATAAAAATTGCACAGGGATGTTTATAGCAACTTTATTCATAATTATCAAACTTTGGGGAAAAAATGGGGTCCTTCAAAAGGTGAATGGGTAAATAAATAGTGATATATTCAGAAAATGGAATCATTCAGCAAAAGAATTGAGCTACCAAGTTTTGAAAAGATATGGAGGAATCTTCAGTGCAGACTGCTAAGTGAAAGAAGCCAATCTTAAAAGGTTACCTACTATTATGATTCCAACTTTGTGACATTTTTGAAAAGGTAAAACTATAGAGACCATAAAAAAGATTAGCAGTTGCCATGAGTTCGGAGGGAGAGATGAATAGGTGGAGCAGAAAGGATTTAAATGGAAAAAATAGATATGGATAATTCCCTTAGTCTAAGCAATTCCAGTTGAATAAGATTATACACACAACTCATTTACTCATTCTTACATTGTAATATCTTTATTATTCATCTTTTCAGATATCAAAAAACTTAAAACAAAATGACTCCTTGCCTTTCATAGTTGAACACATGATTGTATGATACTGTGTTAACACATGTACCACAAGTCTTAAATCAAGTTGTCTCTTATACACAGAAGGGGATGCAATGATTTTTACAATGATACTCAAAGGTTTTGTGAAAAAAAAATTAGATGTTAGTTAAAAAATTAAGACTCATATAAACTGGAGATCTATAATACAAAAGAAAACAGGTGACCTACTGTGAACATTCACAAATCCGAAGGGTAAAGGAATTTGGTGGAAACTGATTTTTCAATCATAAGAGTTAATACATGTTATAAACTCTTGAAAGGAGGAAGAGAAATTAGTATCAAGAGTTTTAGAACTGCTAGGGGACAAGGAGCAGTATGAGTTTATTGCTATACATGAAGGAATATAGATATTATTTTTCAATAATGCCTAAGGAATCTTCCTAGAATCAGAGAAGAGCAATATTTGAGGAAACACCTTAGAGAAGGCTTAGGTAGTTCAGTAAAATGTAAAATGTAAAAAGTAAAATGTAAAACAGGGTTATTAATTAACATTTTAATAATATTAAATATATAAAGGCATAGTTGCCAAAAATTAATTCAAGTCAGAATACTTTATATAAAAATATTAAAAGACATACTGGTACCATCTAATAAAAATAATACAATTAGATTTAAGTTGTAGAATAACTAAATTTGTTTAGTACTTCTCAATCTTCAATATGCCTATGGATCACTTGTAGATTATTAAAATGTAGATACTAATTCAGCTGACTTTGCTGTATTTCTAACATTTTTAACAAGCTCCTGGTAAATGTCAATCCTACTGGTACACAAATCATACCTTGAGTAGAAAAAGGTTTTTATCGTGATCAACTAATTATTCTACAATATATGGAAAACATAACTCCCAAAGTGGCAGGAAGGTATGACTTCACCATGAATTGATCATTAGTGTAAGACTGTTTAGTGTAAGAACAAAAACACATGAGACTCTGCAACAACAACAAAAAACATTTTTATTTTCTAATACCATTCAGTTGAAAAATAGGACTCAGGGTGGAGTAGGGCAAAGCACAACAGCATCAATAAAAATGTTTTTCATGTTAGGTTTCTGAAAGCATATATAAGATGCTATTCTCTAAACATATTGTTAGTCAGTCACTCAATTGTGTCCAACTCTTTTCAACCCCATGGATGGTAGCCCACCAGGCTCCTCTGACTGTGGGATTCTCTAGGCAAGAATATGCAAGAACACTAGAGTGGGTTGCCATTCCCTTCTCCAAGGAATCTTCCTGATCCAGGGATCAAGGCCAGGTCTTGTACATTGCAGGCAGATTCTGTACCCTCTGAGCCACCAGGGAAGCCACTAAACACATTAACAGTGTCCAAAAGTTCCAAGTTAAAATATTCTAGACACACTTTTCCTTGTTTGACCAGCATTTTAGAGCACTGTTTTTAACAAAACAGATATGTTCTTTTACATTTTTTGCTTATCTAAAGCTAGGTTTTGAATGTTCCTTTAATTTTTTTCCATTTAATTATTGACAATCAGTTCAACTTTTTTTTTTTAATAAATGACATAGAAAAAAGAAGCTATTTATATGCTAGTAAATAGTGTTTTAATTAGTGTTCACTGGGTTTGAAAATCTTTTGCTGCTGCAGTTCAGATACCCAGTCACAAGCTTAAATTGAACAGCTGGTTGTGACAGATCTAAAGTATGCTTAGCATGTTTAAAATACTCACTGGTATGTCGAGGAAGTTCTATTGCTTTAGGCAACTCATTTATTTATATTAGATCTAGTACAGCAATGGTCCCAACAGAGCCCCCTTGAACTTCTGTTATTAGCCAAAACAAAATGGAATGCCAACCTAACTCAGGTTGAAATCTGAAATAAAAAAGCTAGTAGAGAGGTCTGTATCCAATATATTTGTCCCATATTCTCCAACTGAAGAAATAATCCAAGCACATGTATTCTATTATTATTAACATTTAAGGTAATGACAGAACCTTTGGCCAAGTCAGATCATATTATCTCATTAATTGAAAACATTTAAAGACTTATTCACAAAGTTTATCTTCCTTCAAGTACTATATACAGTATACTTTGGTAATCAATTTGCCTATTTCTCTATGACCAATAGCCCCTGCATCCTCTTAAAGACCCTACATCCCAGCCAAGCTGGCTACCAGCACTTTTCCCAACCCTCCATAATCCCGCAATATTTCCCTACCCTCAGTTCTTTCAGGAATTTTTTCTCACCATTTTACAGACAACTGAAACATTACATTCTCTAGGATACCTTTTCAGAATGAGGGGAAAATAAAACAAAAACAGATAACTGATTTCTTCTTTATTATCTCTCACATTTTGCAAAGCATCTTGCATTAAAAAATATTTTTGGCCATTGTTTCATGCTGTATTATGTTTGCCATTTTGGATTTGAAGAAATCCACCAAAGCTTTTATTTGGCTCTCCCCCACATACTATTGTTATTTTAAGGTCAGAAATCTTGCCATGAATTATTTTTATGTCAAGTATACTTTCAGAAATTAGGGAAAGGTTGACAGAGTGAGTTAACAGAACAACTGAGATCCCTATGATTCTAATTTAGTTCAAAACAGCATACACCATCTGACTACCATGATCTCTGAATTTGGTGGATCACCCTGTATTTTGAAAATTAGCAACACTTCAGAGATAGAAAGCAACTTTTCAGGGATTGATATTTTCTTCTCTGCTTAGTATGGTTACTCTAGAAAGTGGCTGTAGGTTGGTTGGTTTGTTTGAAGATGGTTTGGAGGGAAATTTATAATGGAAAATTCATGCAGTGTGGTTGGTCTTCCCTCAAGGGAACCCACCAACCCTGTTAATCAAGCTGTTCCAGATATGTGAAGCAGCCTTGTTTGAGGACTCGAGTCAGAGGCCAGGCCACTCCACTGTGAGTTGAAGTCATCTTTCTGGCCACAAACATAAAATGTGTTGTTATGACTGAATATATTGAGTACAATTTTAGGAACAGCATAATCATTTGGCCGATAGCAAGGATAACAGAAGATAAAAATATCCTTATTAGTAATTAGTTCCTGCTGTTTTTTGGTCATATGACCATCTCAACCTTGTCAGTTATCTCCTTGATTTTTATGCCTCTGGAATCCCTCCATTTGATACACTGATATCAGGGCTGCTGCTGCTAAGTCGCTTCAGTCGTATCTGACTCTGTGCAACCCCATAGATGACAGCCCAGCAGGTTCCCTCATCCCTGGGATTCTCCAGGCAAGATCACTGGAGTGGGTTGCCATTTCCTTCTCCAATGCATGAAAGTGAAAAGTGAAAGGGAAGTCACTCAGTCGTGTCCGACTATTAGCGACCCCATGGACTGCAGCCTACCAGGCTCCTCTGTCCATGGGATTTTCCAGGCAAGAGTACTGGAGTGGGGTGCCATTGCCTTCTCCAATATCAGGGCACTCATCTCAATAGTAAGAGATGAAAAACCAATGGTGTCATCTCCAACCCTGTCTGAACTGTTGTGGCTAGTACCTGAAAGCTTTTCAAGTGGTCCTTGAAATGTCTGGTATCATTACCTCATATTGAGTTTTCACTGCCTTTTTGAAGAGAGTATCCTCTAAGTCCTTTTGATGGGAGTGATGTGGAAGAGAGAAGGCAGAGAGCTTGCATATGATAAACCCATCCTAACATTCCTCTAAGCTTTTGAACCCTTTCTTCTATTTTATGATAAGTAAGTTATAACATTTCAACCTCCTTGAATTTAGGTCACTGCTAGTAAGCATTTCAATCAACCTACCAATTCACTGAGTGCTACTTCCAGATGTGTAATCAAATCTATTAAATGAGGAATCCCTATTAAGTTCATCCATACTGAGAAATTCAGGCTTCCCAGGTGACACTAGTAGTACAGAACCTTCCTGCCCATTCAGGAGACAAAAGAGACATGGGTTTAATCCCTGGTTGGGAAGATACCCTGAAGGAAGGGAGGGCAACCCACTCCAGTATTCTTGGCTGGGGAATTCCATGAACACAGGAGACTGCTGGGATACATTCTATGGGGTCACAAAGAGTCAGACAAGACTGAAGCAACTTAGCACGAACACATGCCTATTGATAAATTCAGCACCATCCACCATTATATTTTGTCATTCTTTGTCTAAATTTCTTATAGCACTATATCTGACATATTTCTTGGCTTTTGCTGGTATCAGCAAAACCTTGAAATTATTTTGTGGAGGCTTTTAAACTGTCAAGTTGGAGAAGACACTTGAGAGTCCCTTGGACTGCAAGGAGATCAAACCAACCAAGAATTCCCCAGGCAAGAACACTGGAATAAGTAGCCAAAATCCAGGGGATTTTCTCATCCCAGGGATTGAACTTGGGTCTCCTGCATTGTAGGCAGATTCTTTACTGTCTGAGCCACCAGATAAACCCCATTTATGGAAAAGACCATGTTAAATTCAAGAGAACAGTGAATTGGTCTTTTAAATCTCATGAAAAATTTTACTGTAATTTTGAGATTATCTTCATATATTATTCATGCAATATTTAAAAATTAGCCAAATGAAATGAATAAGCACCTGGGTAGTAAAGATAACAATAAATACAAACTTTTTTTTTTTTTTTTAATATGCCATCTAGGTTGGTCATAGCTTTTCTGCCAATGAGCAACCATCTTTTAATTTCATGGCTGCAGTCACTATCTGCAGTGATTTTGGAGGCCAAAAAAAGTCTCTGACATGAAGTTATGTGACCAGATGCCATGATCTTAGTTTTCTGAATGTTGAGCTTTAAGCCAACTTTTTCACTATCCTCTTTCACTTTCAACAAGAAGTTCTTTAGTTCTTCTCTTTCTTGCCATAAGGGTGGTGTTACAGTGAATGACAAGGAAGCCTGAAGCACTGCAATACATGGGGTGGTAAAGAGTCAGGATTCTTGACAACACCACATTTCTTAATTTAAATGACTTAAGTAACACAAAAGATGTTTTTCTGGAATTCTCTTGCTTTTTTGATTATTTCTCCTGGCCATCTTGATTCCAGATTGTGCTTTATCCAGCCCAGCATTTCACATGATGAATATAAATTAAATAAGCAGGGTGACAATATACAGCCTTGACGTACTCCTTTTCCTCTTTGGAACCAGTCTGTTGTTCCATGTCCAGTTCTTTTTTTTTTTTTTTTTAATAAAAATTTATTTATTTTAATTGGAGGTTAATTACTTAACAATTTTCTAACTGTTGCTTCTTGACCTGCATAGAGATTTCTCAGGAGTCAGGTAAGGTGGTCTGGTATTCCCATCTCTTTAACAATTTTCCATTTTGTGGTGATCCACACAGTCAAAGGCTTTGGCATAGTCAATAAAGTAGAAGTATATGTTTTTCTGGAACTCTCTTGCTTTGCGGATGGTCCAACAGATGTTCGCAACAGATGTTGATCACTCCAAATGTTCAAACTGGATTTAGAAAAGGCAGAGGAACCAGAGGTCAAATTGCCAACATCTGTTGGATCATCAAAAAAGCAAGAGGGTTCCAGAAAAACATCTTCTGTGTTACTTACATCACTTAAATTCAGAAATGCGGTGTTGTCAAGAATCCTGACTCTTTACCACCCCATGTATTGCAGTGCTTCAGGCTTCCTTATCCTTCACTGTCTCCTGGAGTTTGCTCAAACTCATGTCCATTGAATCAGTGATGCCATCCAACCATCTCATCCTCTGTTGCCCCCTTCTTCTCCCATCTTCAATCTTTCCCAGCATCAGGGTCTTTGCCAATGAGTCATCACTTTGCATCAGGTGGCCAAAGTATTAGAGCTTCAACTTCAGCATCAGATGTTTAGGAGTGCATTTGTGACCTAAACTCTAATTGTAACATGGAGAAATAGGCAAAAACCTAAGATATGCAGATGATACCACTCTAATGTCAGAAAGTGAAGAGTGACAAAAGGTCTTCTTCATAAAGGTGAAAGAATAGTGAAAAAGCTGGCTTAAAACTCCACGTTCAGAAAACTAACATCATGGCATCCAGTCCATCACCTCATGGCAAAAGAAGGGGAAAGAGTGGAAACAATAACAGATTTTCTTTTATTGGGCTCCAAAATCACTGTGGATGGTGACTGCAGCCATGAATTTAAAAGACACTTGCTCCTTGGAAGAAAAGCTATGACAAACCTAGACAGTATATTTAAAAGCAGAGACTTCACTTTGTAGACTAAAGTCCATATGGTCAAAGCTATGGTTTTTCCAGTAGTCATGTAGGGATGTGAGAGTTGGACCACAAAGAAGTTTGAGTGCTGAGAATTGATGCTTTCAAATTGTGGTGCTGGAGAAGACTCTTGAGAGTTCCTTGGACAACAAGGAAACCAAACCAGTCAATCCAAAAGGAAATCAACCCTGAATATTCATTAAAAGGACTGATGCTAAAGCTGAAATTCCCATACTTTGGCCACTTGATGCAAAGAACTGACTCATTGGAAAAGACCCTGATGCTGGGGAAGACTGAAGACAGAAGGAGTAGGGGACGACAGAGGATGAGATCGTTGGATGGCATCACCAACTCGATGGACATGAGTTTGAGCAATCTCTGGGAGCTGGTGGTGGACAACAAAGCCTGGAGTGCTGCAGTCCATGGGGTCGCAAATAGTTGGACACTACTGTGTGACTGAACTGAACTGATAAGTTAGCTCCTCCCAGCTCACTTTTTCTTGTATCCTTTGAGTGCTTGCAGAGTTCTAGAAGATCTCTGATTCTAATCATGCTGCTGCTGCTAAGTCACTTCAGTCGTGTATGACTCTGTGTGACCCCATAGACAGCAGCCCACCAGGCTCCCCCATCCCTGGGATTCTCCAGGCAAGAACACTGGAGTGGGTTGCCATTTCTTTCTCCAATGAATGAAAGTGAAAAGTGAAAGTGAAGTCGCTCAGTCGTGTATGACCCTCAGTGACCCCATGGACTGCAGCCTACCAGGCTCCTCTGACCATGGGATTTTCCAAGCAAGAATACTGGAGTGGGGTACCATTGCCTTCTAATCATGGGTCAGGTCTAACTAAGGTCTAAATAGGGGGTGATATACTCTTGAGGAAAGTGGACAGTTTTTGCATGGCAAGTCCATCAGGTGGATTTCTGTGGGATCTTCAAGCAAGAGAAATCTAGTCTTCTCAAACAGAAAAAGAAAGACTTTTTTTTTTTTCCCTAAGGAATGAGGCTTAGAGAAACTCAGAGTATAATGTTTATCAGCCTAATCCAAACCCACTCAGATGGCTTTTGAAATTTTCTGATTTTCTTGCAATGCCATGATCTAATAATTTAAAGGCATGAACTTTTGTTTATGGTTTGTTTGTCTGTAAGGTCTCATGTATTAAAACAATTATTCCAACTTATAGCTTTGTAATCAGCACCAAATAGTGAGGACAGTTATGACTTGGCTTCAAGATCTTTGCTTCCGAGGGCCCTTCATCATAAGTAAACATATTTGGTTATTTAGTTTATTTGTAAGTCACAGAATACTAGAGATTTCTAGTGTCCTTTTTACCTCTAGCAAATGGTTCACTATTATGCCATGGCCCAGGACATAATCAAATCAGTATCCTAGACCCAACATTAGTATCCTACACCATTTCTATTTTCAACTCTTCTGGTATCAGCTTCTTCAGACAGAAATGAGAAAGGAGAATAGAAATGATAACAGAAAGTTAACAGATACTCTGGAAGACTGAAAACACAGGAAGACAACAGTGAGCTAAGAAAGAGATAGTAAGTGCTGAAAGCAGCTACCACCCGTAAGGCTGGGGAACAAGGGAGAATTTCTGGGTTCTTTTTCTATGATCTTTCAGGTTCAAGTAAATGCTTTTTAAAAGTGACAGGAAGAAACCTTTAATTTACACTCTGTCTTGAAGTATTTCTCCCACCTTTTTTTTTTTTTTTTTTTTTTTAACAAAGAACTTTGAAATATTTGTTTTATAAGAACAGCTTATTACAGCTTAATACTTATTAAAGATATAAGAAACCTAAATCATAGAGGAGGGGACCCTGGGGTGAGGGGAAGGGGTCTGCCTGCCTGTCTGTAGTCCTCCACTGAGGGGGGCAATGAAGCCAGTTCTGTGAGAACTAGAATCAGCAGGATATGGGTGGTGGGGAGGTGAAGAGCAGTGTGAAGTAATACTGTCAAGAAGAGCAAACAAGAAAAAAAGAAAAGGAAGAGGCTTTCTTTCATCTTCCTGCCTTCCAACTCCCTCTAGTACTTCCTTGGGGAACATGATAGAAAGCAATCTAGAAAACGAAAAATGTTTCAACAGCCACCATCCACATTAGAGGGTGAGCAGGGTCACATCTGCAGTTAAAAATACAATAATTTAATTACTGACATGGTTTTACTCATAGTCTCCCAATGGGGAGCCCCTAACATATTTTTTATTCATCTCTCTAGCCATTCGAATAGTTAAGAATAAATTCTCATGCCTATTAGCTTCCCAGCAATGTTTCTTGAATGACTGAAGGAATGCTAGCAAGAGAGCCATTTTAAATTCCCTTTTCAATAGGGTGTGGAGAAAAGGGAACCCTCGTACACTGTTGGTGGGAATGCAAACTAGTACAGCCACTATGGAGAACAGTGTGGAGATTCCTTAAAAAACTGGAAATAGAACTGCCTTATGATCCAGCAATCCCACTGCTGGGCATACACACTGAGGAAACCAGAAGGGAAAGAGACACGTGTATCCCAATGTTCATCGCAGCACTGTTTATAATAGCCAGGACATGGAAGCAACCTAGATGTCCATCAGCAGATGAATGGATAAGAAAGCAGTGGTACATATACACAATGGAGTATTACTCAGCCATTAAAAAGAATACATTTGAATCAGTTCTAATGCGGTGGATGAAACTGGAGCCTATTATACAGAGTGAAGTAAGCCAGAAAGAAAAACACCAATACAGTATACTAACACATATATATGGAATTTAGAAAGATGGTATTAATAACCCTGTGTACGAGACAGCAAAAGAGACACTGATGTATAGATCAGTCTTATGGACTCTGTGGGAGAGGGAGAGGGCGGGGAGATTTGGGAGAATGGCATTGAAACACGTATAATATCATGTATGAAACGAGTCACCAGTCCAGGTTCAATGCACGATAGTGGATGCTTGGGGCTGGTGCACTGGGACGACCCAGAGGGATGGTGTGGGGAGGGAGGAGGGAGGAGGGTTCAGGATGGGGAACACATGTATACTAATTAAATAATTTTCTATTAAAGAAAAAAAAAGAAAAAAAAAGAAATAAATAAATTAAATTAAATTAAAAAAAATAAATTCCCTTTTCAAGCAATGTGGATTCAGAAGCATTTAATGCATATCAACCCTGCTGTTGTTTTTATGCCTGTGATTATGTCAATCACTTTTCTAAGTTTTTTACCCATATGATTTTACTGAACCCTTGGATTATCTCTGCAAGGTAAATGCCATGATCTTCCTTCTTATAAATTGGGTGAAACTCAGGCTTACGAATATTCAAAACAAAAGCCAAAACAAAAAACACCTCTTCTCTAAATTTGGAGCATAAGAGAGGCAATATAACATAGTGGTTTTTTTTTTAATTTATTTATTTTAATTAGAGGCTAATTACTTTACAATATTGTATCAGTTTTGCCATACATCAACATGAATCCACCACGGGTGTACACATTTTCCCAATCCTGAACCCCTCTCCCACCTCCCTTCTCATACTCTCCCTCTGGGTCATCCCAGTATACCAGCCCCAAGCATCCTGTATCCTGCATCGAAACTGGACTGGCGATACATTTCTTATATGATATTATACATGTTTTAATGCCATTCTCTCAAATCATCCCCCACCCCCTCCCACAGAGTCCAAAAGACTGTTCTGTACATCTGTGTCTCTTTTGCTGTCTCGCATACAGGGTTGTCGTTACCATCTTTCTAAATTCCATATACATGCGTTAGAATAAGCAGATTATACAGAGTGAAGTCAGCCAGAAAGAAAAACACCAATGCAGTGTACTAACATAGTGTTTTAAAAATATATTCCAGAGATAGAAAGACCTGAATTTGAAATTCAGGCTCTCTGTTTCTCTTTTTTCTTCTATCAAACAAATTTCAAAATTGGGTTTCAGAAATTTAATTTAGAAAACCTCCAGCATTCTTTCTTGGCAAAAATGTTGTTGCTTTGAGTCAAAGTGTTCTGTCTTTAGCAGAAACAGTTTATCAAGGAATATTCATGGCAAAGAATTGGTCAGTTCTCTAGTTCCAAGCCAAGAAGTCATATTGATTTAGGACGAAGCACTCAATAACTAGATGGCAAAATGATACCGAGTACTTGTACCAGCCAGCAAGTAAACTTTATGTACACCTGTGGTGGATTCATGTTGATGTATGGCGAAACCAATACAATATTGTAAAGTAATTAGCCTCCAGTTAAAATAAATAAATTTAAATTAAAAAAAATAAAGTAGAGAAATAAAAAGAATGCCAAAAAAAGAGAAAAAAAACATTAAAAGCACATTTAAATTATTAAATGAATGTCCAAAAAGGGTATTTCAGAATAAGTTAATTTACAAGAAGAAAATATGCCAAGACACATATCCACACACAGAAAAGAAGATAGTGACAGAAAGCAATGGAATTGTAAGTATTTCTTCCTATCTGTTCTTTTGCAGGACCTTTAAACATCTTCAGAGACCAGTGGTTTTATTTATGCTTCATATAGACCTTGATCTGTGCATTGTTTCAAGAGACTTTCCAAAATTTAATTAGCATGTTAGCAAAATAGTTCAGTTGCTTGGCTCTTCTTTCAGTACATTTTAAATTCAAATCAATGCCCCAAAAGGGAACCTAAACAAATCTCCAGCTTGTATTCTGCCTTAAAGTGCTTTCTTTTACCAAATACCTTAAATTTTGTTTTCTGAGGGGTATCTAATAGTACACACTGTATAATGACATGTATATGTCTCTTACAGTTAGAAAATGCTATGGATAAATACAGGGTCATTATACAGTGTGTATGGATGTGAGAGTTGGACTGTGAAGAAGGCCGAGCGCGAAAGAATTGATGCTTTTGAACTGTGGTGTTGGAGAAGGCTCTTGAGAGTCCCTTGGACTGCAAAGAGATCCAACCAGTCCATTCTGAAGGAGATCAGCCCTGGGATTTCTTTGGAAGGAATGATGCTAAAGCTGAAACTCCAGTACTTTGGCCACCTCATGCGAAGAGTTGACTCATTGGAAAAGACTCTGATGCTGGGAGGGATTGGGGGCAGGAGGAGAAGGGGACGACAGAAGATGAGATGGCTGGATGGCATCACTGACTTGATGGACGTGAGTCTGAGTGAACTCCGGGAGTTGGCGATGGACAGGGAGGCCTGGCGTGCTGCAATTCATGGGGTCGCAAAGAGTCAGACACGACTGAGCGACTGAACTAAACTGAACTTTACCTTCGTGTAGGGCTTCCCCAATGGCTCAGTGGGTAAAGAATCTGCCTGCAACACAGGAGACACAGGTTCAATACCTGGGTCATGAAGATCCCCTGCAGAAGGAAATGGCAACCCACTCCGGTATTCTGGCCTGGAAAATCCCATGGACAGAGAAGCCTGATGGGCTTCAGTCCATGGGGTCGCAAAGAGTCGGATACACCGAGCAACTAACACATACATACCTTCATGTAAGAACTTCCCTGGTAGCTCAGACGATAAACAATCTGGCTGCAGTGTAGGAGACCCTGTTTCAATCCCTGGGTCGGGAAGATCCCCTAGAGAAGACTGTGGCAACCCACTCCAGGATTCTTGCCTAAATAATTCCACGGATAGATCATGGGGTTGCAAAGAGTCAGACACAAATAAGCAACTAGAACTTTCACCTACCTTCATGTAAGGATTAGCACATGAGAACTTTCCACCAAATGGAATGCCCCTCTTTTTTTTAAATCAAAAGAAAGGAGGAGAAAAGGCAAGGATATTGGAGACATGACAAAATTATTTGCAAAGTTTATTTATAAGAATTAACGTTTTGCTTTTTGTTGTGATGTTCAGTCGCCAAGTCGTGTCTGACTCTTTGCAACCCCACGGACTACAGCATGCCAGTCTTCCTTGTCTGCCACAATTTCCTGGAGTTTGCCCAAGTTCAAGTGCATTGAACTGGTGGTGTATTCCTTCAACTCACAGGCATTAATCAGTTCTATGAAACTGCACTTTAAGGAATGAAAAAAAAATTACAAAAATTATCTTTCACTCATACAGTTTGCATAGAATGATATAATAAAGACACAATTGATGTAATGATTATTAATGTGAGGTTTTATGTGATAAATAGTAGAGGCATTCTCAACAACAATTTGTACAAATATTGGTAATATTTGAATTGGTAAAGAATGAGAGAAAGACAAAATCAGTAAGACTATCAGAAGCAAAAATTGAAAGTTGAGAGAAAGTACTTTGGGGAAAGGGAAAAGGTAGCTTAGCTTGAGCTCAGAGTGATCACCAATGACATCAGAGATTGGTCAAGGCTGGATTATGAAAAATGTCAATCTGCCTGAGGATTTTTCTTTTTAACTTATAAGTAATATAAAAGAAATTTCAACCCATTAAAATATGGCTAGAAAGTACAATAAGGAAAGGGAAAGAAGAGGATTGACAAAATGAAATCAGAGTGGATGCTATTACAGTACATGGTGTTGCAAGAGTCATACACAACTTAGTGATTGAAAAAAAAAACAATTGTGTTTTATGAGTCTTTATGTCACTTAATTCAATCACAGTGCTTGAAAACATATAAAATTATGGTTATATCCGATTACTGACAAGAATTCCTTAATTGTTCTAATTTATACATTCATTGGGCTTCCCTGGTGGCTCAGTTGGTAAAGAATCTGCCTACAATGCAGGAGACCTGGGTTCAATCCCTGGGCTTGGGAATAACCCTGGAAAAGGGAAAAGCTACTCCCTCCTGTATTCTGGCCTGGAGAATTCCATGGACTACATGGAGTTCATGGGGTCACAAAGAATTGGACATAACAGAACGACTTTCACTTTCATACATTCATTACACCAGAGCCCTAAATTGTGACTAGCAAATGTGAGTTACAAATAATGGATGGCCCCCTCTCTGCCAAATACATACCCTGTCCAATTGATTATGGACTTTGAATTATGCTTTCTGCAGATCCATAATGTCCCTTAGACTTATTCTCAACATGGCACAAGTAGCTATCACCAACCCAAAATATATGTCAAAAACAGCAATGAGAAATACTGTATACTTATGAGAATGACTAAAATACAAACCACTGACAACAAATTCTGGAAGGATATGAAGTAACAGGGACTATGCTGATTGAGAATACAAATGAATTGAAAAGCTATATTCACACAAACAACGTGCATCTGACGTTTAAAGCAAGTTTATTCAGAAACACCGAAACTTGGAAGCGACCACGATGTCTCTCAGTAGATAAATGGGTAAACAAACTATGATTAACCTATACGATGGAATATTATTCAGCAGTAAAGTGAAATGAGACCAAGCTTTCAAAATACATAAAGGAACTTAACGCATGTTACTGAGTGAAATAAGGCAATCCAAAAAGAGCCCATATTGTATGATTACAATCATAAGACATTCTTGTAAAGACAAAATTATGCAGACAGTAAAAAGATCAGAGGTTCAGAGAGAGGAAGGGGCAAAGGCATAAATAAATAGGTGAAACTCTGGAATTTTAGGGCGATGGAATTTTAATCAGGTATAGGTCATTTGTATATAAAACTATGCATTTGTCATAACCCATAGAATGTACAATACAAGGACTGAACACTAACATGAACTATGTGGTGGTGATTTAGTCACTAAGTCATTTCCAGCTTTGTGACCCCATGAACTGTAGCCGGACAGACTCCTCTGTTCCTGAGATTTCCCAGGCAAGAATCCTGGAGAGGGTTGCCGTTTTCTTCTCCAGGGGAATCTTCCTGACCCAGGGATTGAACCCATGTCTCCTGCTTTGCAGGCGGATCCTTTACCACTGAGCCACAAGAGAAGGTAAACTACAGACTTTACATAATAATATTTTATTAGTAATGGCTCATTCATCACTACAACTGCATCTTGAAAATGCCAAATAGTAATAGCAGGAGAAACTAGCATGGCTAGGGGAGGAAGCTAGCAGTGTAGAGAGGAGATGGATGTAGACATGAGCAGCATATGTCACTTCCTCTCATTTTTCAGTAAACCTAAACCTAATCTAAAAATTTAATTATTCATTTAAAAAAATGGATATATTGTAGATGTTTGAAACCCATTTGACATGTCTGCTTTAGAATGGGATATTTTCCCATTTTCTTTTTCCTTGCAATCATAGGTTAGATTTGACTACTTGACCTGAGTGGTATTTGTATATCTTTTAGACAAGTAATAAAGTTCACTCTTATTTTTACCTACATATGATCCATTCTATGGTAAATAGAATGCATAATAATAACTATTTTCTATTATTTTCAGTAGCCCTGTGGAAAAATCCTCATATATAATTTAGAGTAACTGGAATTGGATAAAAAACAAGATTTAAGGATTCAGTTACATGACTCAAGACACAGTTTTAATGGAAATGAAACAATCCCCATTAGAAGAGACATCAGTTCAGTTCAGTTGTTCAGTTATGTCCAACTCTTTGCAACCCCATGGGCTGCAGCACGCCAGGCCTCCTTGTTCATCACCAACTCCCAGAGTTTACCCAAACTTATGTCCATTGAGTCAGTGATGCCATCCAGCCATCTCATCCTCCATTGCCCCTTCTTCTCCCATCTTCAATCTTTCCCAGCATCAGGGTCTTTTCCAGTGAGTCAGCTCTTCGCATCAGGTGGCCAAAGTATTGGAGTTTCAGCTTCAACATCAGTCCTTCCAATGAACACTCAGGACTGATTTCTTTAGGATGGACTGGTTGGATCTCCTTGCAGTCAAAGGGACTCTCAGAGTCTTCTCCAATACCACAGTTCAAAAGCATCAATTCTTTGGTGCTCAGCTTTCTTAATAGTCCAACTCGCACATCCATACATGACCACTAGAAAAACCATAGCCTTGACTAGATGGACCTCTGTTAGCAAAGTAATGTCTCTGCTTTTGAATATGCTATCTAGGTTGGTCATAACTTTCCTTCCAAGGAGCAAGTGTCTTTTAATTTCATGACCGCAGTCACCATCTGCAGTGATTTTGGAGCCTCCCAAAATAAAGTCTGCCACTGTTTCCACTGTTTGCCCATCTATTTGCCATGAAGTGATGGGATAGGATGCCATGATTTTAGTTTTTTGAGTGTTGAGTTTTAAGCCAGCTTTTTTACTCTCCTCTTTCACTTTCATCTAGAGGCTCTTTAGTTCTTCTTCACTTTCTGCCCTAAGTGTGGTGTCATATGCATATCTGAGGTAATTGATATTTGTTCCAGCAATCTTGATTCCAGCTTGTATATGGATCAATCTAGTGAAAGTGAAGTCGCTCAGTCATGTCCGACTCTTTGCGACCCCATAGACTGTAGCCTACCAGGCTCCTCTGTCCATGGGATTTTCCAGGCAACAGTACTGGAGTGGCTTGCCATTTCCTTCTCCAGGGGATCTTCCCAACCCAGGGCTCGAACCCGGGTCTCCTGCATTATAGAAAGATGCTTTACCATCTGAGCCAAAATCTAAGGTCATACCTAAGCAAATTCTAATGTTACATATTTAGAGGTAATCATATTGGCCAGGTAAGTATGTGTGCAGTGGCAGGGATTTAAGTACAGTGAGGACAAATTATAAAGAGGAAAGTGGAAGCTATAGAACACAATTCAAGTCACATTTAAAGGTGATTATATTTTTATTCTATTCAAACTGTATAAAAATTACACTGATATACTCACATATGTATTCTCAACCAATCATATACACACATAGTTTCACAAAAACAAATAAGCTCAGGAGTGATTTTAAAAGTGGAATTCAATTAATTGGTAGTAGCAACAACAGCAATAACTATAAGCACATGCATGCTTTCTAATTATTTACATCCTATATCTCAATCTATAAGATTAAATTCAATAGGAGTTATCTTGTTTCCTGAGAAAGTCTGATATTAGGCTATGATATTAGTAGTTTTCCATACCAGGCATTGATTTTTCTACTTTTCACACCTTTATAGAGATCTATCCTCATATTATGTGAGGTATAGAAAGCTACATTTCAGTAGTATTTTTACCATTTTACCATTAAACATGAATAATTAACATGCAATACACACACACACACACACACACACACACACACATATATATATATATATATCTATCTTAGTTCTGGGTAAAAGTTTATTACATAAAAAAGCATCACATACTGCCACTAACTCTCATGTCTTTGTCTTGGTTTTTAACTCAGCCCTTTTCCCCTATCCCCCGTGATGCTCTACTACCACTAGTACTACCTGCTCTCTCACTCAGTCGTGTCCTACTCTTTGTGGTCTCATGGACTGTAGCTCACCATGCTCCTCTGTCCATGGAATTTTCCAGGCAAGAAAACTGGAGTGGGTAGCCATTTCCTACTCCAGGGGATCTTCCTCACCTAGGGATCAAACCCATGTCTCTTGTGTCTCCTGCACTGGCAGATGGATTCTTTATCACTAGCATGACCTGGGATGCCCAGTTTTTGTTCAGTCACTAATAACAATGTCTGCAACCCTATGGATTACAGCACGCCAGGACTCCCTGTCCTTCACTACCTCCCAGAGTTTGCTCAAATTCGTGTGCACTGAGTTGCTGATGCCACGCAATCATCTCATGCTCTGCTGCTCCCTTCTCCTCCTGCCTTCAATCTTTCCCAACATCAGGGTCTTTTCCTATGATGTCCTATTTTAACATAAAAGACAGCCTCTTTTTAGAAGAGGCAAATTAAATTTCTTAAAATATTTTTCATTATTGATTACATCGACTTATAGCATTAAGATTCCCACTCAAAGTTTATTACTCAATAAATCATATTAAGTACATATAATTTTGTGAGAAAAACTACATTAGACCATATGCCAGCCTATTTCAGATATACTTGGGATGATTACCACATAGCTATATATATTATACTGCTGCTGCTGCTGCTAAGTCGCTTCAGTCGTGTCCGACTCTGTGTGACCCCAGAGATGGCAGCCCACCAGGCTCTCCCACCCTGGGATTCTTCAGGCAAGAACACTGGAGTGGGTTGCCATTTCCTTCTCCAATGCATAAAAGCGAAAAGTGAAAGTAAAGTCGCTCAGTCATGTCCGACTCTTCGCGACCCCATGGACTGCACCCTACCAGGCTCCTCCGTCCGTGGGATTTTCCAGGCAAGAGTACTGGAGTGGGGTGACATTGTCTTCTCTGATATATATTATACTAGTTGTATTCAAAATTCACTTCTTTCAAGGTATGCAAATTTTCTGACAAAGGATAAAATCCTTACACATTTACTTTCAAAATACCAGTAAATGAAATGACTGTACCATGCCTATCTTCCCATTTTATTCAAGCAACTACTCTTCTACCCTGATAAGTCAATGAACCTTTAATAAAGGATTGGGATTCCATAATTCATTGTCAAGAATCCCTTCCCTCCTTGCACTTTCTGACATAAAATCTCAGAAAGTAGATTTCACCTTTTATTATTTCCTGTAGTTGTCATCATGTGATGAAATGTCTAGACCTACCAAATAGATTGTTTTTGCACAGAGACATCATTAAGTGTCGACTGATTCCCAAATAAAACAGCAGCCAGGATACATCTTTAGCCGCTCTGGCAATGTGAGGACTGTGTTTCCATTTATTAAGAAAGGCTGCAGTGTAATTCAATGTGTATGGCTTCCACAGGGCTTCCCTGGTGACTCAGTTGGTAAAGAATCTGTCTGCAATACAGGAGACCCAGGTTCAATCCCTGGCTGGGGAAGATCCCCCAGAGAAGGAAATGGAAACCCACTCCAGTATTCTTGCATGGAGAATTCCATGGACAGAGGAGATTGGTGGGCTATATAGTCCATGGGGTCGCAAATAGTCAAACGTGACTTAGTGACTAAACCATGGCTTCCATAAGTGATGCAGGAAATACCTTTATCCTGACAATAAGCCCTTGCATCACCCTCTGTGTACATGTATGAAAGCTTCATACAGAATGATGAAGAATTTGAAGAGGAGGCGCTAGTGGAAAATAATCCACCTGCCAATGCAGGAGACACAGGGGATGCAGGTTCAATCTCTGGGTCAGAAAGACCCCCGGGACTAGGAAATGGCACTCCACTCCAGTACTTTTGTCTTGAAAATTCCATGAGCAGTGGAGCCTGCAAGGCTACAGTCCATGGGGCTGCAAAGAGTTAGATATTACTGAGTGACTGAGCACACACACAGATTTAAAAATATAGCTCCTGAATGTGTATAGATAGTGACACCATTCTATTATTTTCAACTCTTCCATGTCTGTTTTTGTAGAAAATAAGTAATATTCTCTTAGCTCCCTGCTGTTCTCTTCTGGAAGCAAATTGCATGTGAGCCCAGAGTCACTCATTCTGTCTACGTGGTTCACAGTTATTTGCAGACAATTGTAAAAGAAGTGTCCTCCCTTTAGTTTTTTCCTTATACGAACATTTATGATGCTAGTTGCATAATATATAACCTTTGTATTTTCTTAAAATCAGTCATTTTAATATTTGAAGCCTCTGTTATTTTCAAAAATTAAACCTTTTGTATATAAGAATATTTGAAAGAGAAAACATAAAAAGCGTAAGACACATTCACTTTCTTGTGAAAACAAAGAATTTTTGTTGATCTGAAAACTTTTCTTTTTGTGGGGAATAGGAGAAACCTACTTCAAGCAGCACTCAACATTTTAAAAACAGGTAAATACTTTAAGAAAGCAGTAGAACCTCTCACAGTGAAACCACTGTGTATAACACAGGAAGAAAGAGCCCCCTAATGGTGCGGATACCTATAAAAAACAGAATAGGTGGTGCTTGCTCAGTTCTTATTGATTCACTAAGCCTGAAAGACATCTGATACTATGGAAATGAATGGAAAGTTGAATAAAATGTCAGATGGAGCCCTCCAAAGATGGTATAGAAAAGTGAAAATTCCTGAGCTGAATTGACTAAACTGCTGAATTTCATATCTAGACTGGTTTATATACATGACTGCTAGGATACATGTCTTCATGCCTGCTGAGAGGCACTGATCTGACATGCAGGAGCCATATTAATTACATAGTTGGAAAGTGTGAAATATTATTTTTTAAAATAACACTTTTTTTTCCCCAATCATGATACAATTTCCTTTTAAGAAGATGGGGAAGCAAATCCTTCACAGGGTTAAGCACTGAAATTGTAAAATAACAAAACAAAAGAGAATCAAAGTAATACCGTAAGCTAAGAAGGATGCCTAAATATCAATTTAAAGAAAGTATTTTAAAAATCTTTTAAAGGAGGTATAAGCCTAATATGTGAAAAATTAAGGATGAAGATTTACAGCTGTCCATACTAAAGAATTAATTAAATTTTCTCATATAATCATACAACACAATTGAGAATTTCTTACTGTGTTTTCCCCAATAGAACCCATAAATAAGTGCTATAAGGAAAATATACTGCATAAGTACCTGACACTAATACTGTTCCAACAAAGTAATGAAATTTTAAATAATTTTGTGTATTAAATATAGAAACTATAAGAGTAATTCACTAAATCTTAAGTATATCCTTTGTTGAAATGTGTTATATTATTTGTAAAAATAATAAAATAAAAGGATTAAAACACTACTTTGTATTTGAACAAAAAGTTAGCATAATTAAACAAAATTATAACTGATTTAACATAAATGCTATATGTGGATTTGATACAATAGTGCTAATATACACATAGTTTGTCAAATATGATACCCAAAAAGATGTTTTTTTTTAAATGACTCAATTCAAAGTTTAAAAATTTAGTATTCTCCAATACATATTTCTATTCCTTTAGTCAAAATGCAGTTTAAAAAGTCTACATTAATGATACAATCATTCCCTTCTGATATGGCTATTATAAATAGAAATATCTAGGTAGAGGTAATATTTACTTAAAAAATATGAAAATATTATTCACATTTGGAAAACAAAATAGATATCATAAAAAGTTATGCTTTTCAAGTATGTAGTTATGTTTAAACACAAGTGAGGGTGAAACATACACAAATACTGCCATTCAGAGAATGTAACATGAAGAAGTTCAGCTACATTGTCTAACACGTTTTTGGCCATCACCTTCTCATGTGAAACACTGTATAACATATTTAAAAGTTTTGTGGACTTATCACAGATGGAAACTTGGTTGATTAGAGGACTGACTCAGGAAACTTTACTTGAAACTGACAATCCAAACAGCTCTTAGAATACAATACCTCACTTCATTGATCACAGACCAAATAAATTGCCATCAAAAAATCTCACAAACCATTTTAGTCCTAGCAAGGATGAAATAAATCCTTTATGTCTGATGTCACAATGCTGTCTCGTTAACAGTTGACATTTGTGACCTATAAACCTAAGGTTAACCAACCATATCAGTACTGCATTGCCCCAACCCACCATTCCTATTCCATCCCATCACTTTCAGCAGAAACATGAAAAAAATCCCTGTTACCAGAAGATAATTTAATATGTGCAAAGTTCCCATATATTCACAGATACTTTACCAGCGCTTACCTTCACTGACACTGAAATTAACTGAGAGAACTGTAGCTCTATTACTAGCTGAACATCTCCACACTCATATTTCCCTGCCTGAGCTCAGTACTTTCTTAAGACCAAATTCTAGCTGTCAATAACTTAGCTATAATAAGATGGCAGTCTAATGCCAAATCATTTAAGATGCATCATATTTATGTTGAATTAAGACTGCAATCAAAAGACAGATTTAGGGGGAAAAATTCACCACTGACAATCACTGAAAAGCACACAGTAGCTTCTATGCATGAAATATAATAGTAGACATTTAATGCAGCAGTGGTCCTTTCCTGCTTGGCTATTATTTCTCAAAGTTGCTTAACAGCTAAGAGCCATATATGTGCACATATTTCAGGGCTGTCACCAAAAATGCTCTTTTTTAGTGTGAACTTTGCTTATTTCTCTTCTTCACACAGATGATCTACTCATAAACTTATAATCCAGTGGTTTTATAAAACAGAAAAAGAAACTTACATATCCCTGGAGATAAAATAGCAAATATACTCATATAAATATGCATTAACACATTCCTAAATCCACATGCCTGTATACTGTATTAAGTTTAATATATCACCGAAACTCAATTTTTAAAGCACGCAAAGCTCTGATGTATTTTACTGTGGATGTCTCAAAAAGAAATCCAGAGAGAAAAATTTAATTTTCTTACCAGGAGCCGGACACGGTTTCTATTCAACTCGGGAACAACGTGGGGCTGGAAAGGGAACTTGATTGGGGTTTTCTTTTCAAAATCCTCGTTAATGAAGCAGGAGTGGATGAACTATTCCAAGGTGAAGTCTGTGATTTCTTTCAGGGGCTCGGAGCTGACATCCTCTTGTGAAAGAAAAGATGCCTCAGTAAGTTGTTGACTGAGGGAGCTGCGGAGCAAGGCGCTGGGCACGGCAGTCACACAGGGATGCGCTGGAAGGCGCCTGCCTCCCTCCCACCCCGCACTCTGCGTCCCCCGCTCTCCTTTTCACCCTGAGGCTCACTTAGCTCCGAGTCTCCGCTCTCGCTGCTGCTGTATAATCAATCTAGCCTGTCTGAAGCTAATAGTCCTCTATTTAACCAGCCAATCAATAGGAAGGATTCCACTGCTAGTCCCAAGAGTCTGTTTCCAAGTGTGGTACAAACAGGAAGAGTTTTGCCAGCAGTTTAGCCAAATATTTTTTCATTATTTCATCTCCCGTTAGAGATAGGGCTAGAGAGAGCAGAGGCTCAGAGCAAGCTTCCTATGATTGCAGATTTCTGCATGTAAAAAAATGTACCTCTTCTTTTTCATCTGATACTAATTTATAATTACACACCTGCTATTCATCATCATTTAGGAATTACAACAGATGCATATGTGATTTAAAAAAAGCTTTCTCATTCAAATATATGAGAAAAATACAAGAACAAAATTACACACAAGGACAGTTTTTGTTTTTTTTTCCCCCTGAAAACAACAGTGCCTTCAGAACCTATATGGCTTGGATCAATTAAAGAATACCCCATTATACTGATGGATGTTAAAAGTTATTCATTTAATTCTAGGAAAATAGCGAAGTGTAGTGTTTTTATCAAAAGGAAAGAGAAGCAGTGTTCGTAGATTTTATTGAACTAGAGCCTGAGTCAGACCTCAGTGTGTAAAATGTTTTTCAATTTTATAGCATAAATCTAGGAAAGCATCCCTCCGAATGTATCAAACAGAACATTTCACACCTGATTCATCCCTTCAAGGTTAAGAAGATTTTCTTCTTAAAGTGACACATTGACTGCTCATCTCCTGTAACTGACCGTAATAAAGAAGCACAAAGTGAGCCACTGAAGACCAGACTGGCTTTTTATTCCCCAGATACTTCTAAGGGGAATAAAAACCATAAAAATAAAAGAACATTTGTGGTCAATTTGGTCTTGGTTTGTAAACTGGCCCCAGAAGACAAGGAGAGACCTAGGAAAGAGGCAGCCACTTGGGCTTGGTGGGGGGCAGGTTTAATAAATAGGAGACTCACCTGCCAGGCTTGCATTGGTGGCCCCAGGATGCGTGGATCTCTGCATCTGCCTGCCAGACGATTAAGAATTTATACGGAGGCCTGAACTAGGTTCATGTACACCATCCACCTGGTCTCGGCAATGCATTTCTCTCTCAAGATTGTGTCCATGAATGTGGCTTCCACTGTGGGAATGGCAGGCAGAATGTACGTTCCCAGGACGGGGAGGAGTGATGAACCTCTGTTTTTTTGGGGTCCAGCTCTCTGGTTCAGGCTGCAGTCACATCCTCTTGATGACCTCCTCCAACACTTAGCCAAACCCTAGAAATGCAGACTCTTTTCATTTCTAATTAGGAAGCGGTTGCTTATTTCAGTTTCACACTGCTTGGTCAACCAACCTTCTAGTTACTTTTTCTTGGTAATAATACATTATGGCTCTCATTAAACTAAATTGTATAGGAATACTTAACTACACCACAATTCTCAGCTGGAATTAAATTCCAGGCCATAGCCCTTGTAGCTACAACTTTCAACATTATGTAACATGAATAAAAGTTTGGAATATGTGCTAAGATATCTTGTAAATGAAGACCAAAAAGACCATAAGAAAGGTAATGGACATGGAGTCACACTCAAAGTTCAAATTATAAAGTGTTGTAACACTTATTAGAGGCAAACTTCCTCTATATAATCAACTCAGTTCAGCAAATATTTATTGAGCAACTCTTTGTATCAGGCCTTGTACTCTCGGTAATACAAAAGTAATTAAGTAAAGGAGAGAACAAGCTTCTTTGTATGCTTGGTGTTTTCAGAGCACTGTAGTAGGACAAGTCAATCTTTTAGGAGTGTACATCCTGGTGAGTAGATAAGGAATCCTCAGGTAAGCAACATACAAAGGGAGAGCATTCAGTTCTTGCCTTCTTTAGCATTAGTTCAAAGGGCAAGGTACTCAAAAGCAAGATCATTCCTCCTCTAGGAAAACAGAAAGAGTCTGTAAAAACCATGCCATTTGCAATGACCTTATTAAAGAGAAAAAAAAAAAAAAAGATCTTACTGGCAGAGGGAAAGGAGCAACAGAGGGAAGAGAGAGAAGCAAAACTTTGGGGTCAAAGGAAGCAGGAGATGGGGGAGGGGTAGAGCCAAGTGGGAAGCTGGCCGGAGGATCTTGAATGCTAGCTGAGAATAAGCAACTGGATAATTGGGAGCCTTTCAATTTCTTTCTTTTTCTTTTTTTTTTCTTTTTTTTTTTTAACAGAAAACCAATAACATTTCAAATGTGCTTTTGGGAACTATTGCCAAATTGACCTCTGTATGCCTGTGCTGGGTTAAATCTCAGAGTTTTGGGTTAAGTAGAAAGAAATAGCTTTCCTACTTTGACAGGCAGAGGGAGCCACAGTGGGATAATGCCCTCAAAACTGTGTCCCACCCCAGAGGGAGCAGTGAAATGTCTCATAGTGTTTCAGGAGCAGGGTGGGATGAGCTCATGAACATTCTTCTGATTGATTGGTGGTGAGGTAACTGAGAATCAGCATCATCAACATTGTGGCTCCAAGTGGTTCATGGTCTCTGTGCTTGTGGGCAGTGTGTGTGTGTGTGTGTGTCTCAGTTGGTCAGTGTGGGCAGCATACAGTTAACTTTTTCCACCTGGTGTGGCTTTCAATAACTGCAAAACAGCTCAGAGGACTTGACTCAGAATATTGCCTATAGCTCTTGAGGAAGAACTAAATGTCCTTGACTTTGTTTAATGACTAATGTATTTCTTTGTTTTGCTTGATTATTTTCCTTTCTTTCTGCAGTTTCTTAGTTATCTGATTAAATTTATTATGTGACTAAGATTTTCCTACAGATAAAAGGCAGGCAAAGAACAGAGGTGAGGGAACCTAATCTGGGAAGGACTCACAGACCTGTTAGGTTGCAGAACCTCAGTCTTACAGGAGGTTGCAGGATGCACTGGAATGAGACCTTGGTGAGAGTGAGGAATCACTAGGGACCATTGCCAGGGTCTCCTTCAGGAGTACTAAGGAGAGTACTTAGTACTCTCATGGTGGTTTGCTCATGGTGGAAATGGGCAGAATGAAGTAATACTGAGAAACATTGCTATGGGCAATTTCCTACAACAATATAAACTCCAATGAAAATAATTGAATTTTTCCAATACTCTTTCCTTCACATATTTTAGAATTGTACCTGACATATATTGGTACTCAATTCATAATGAATTCTGAGCTAATAATTCTGCAAATATTATCTCATTCAAAACTCTGTGGAATGGTTGTTTCTGTTCAGTCACTAAGTTATGTCCAAGTCTTTGTGACTCCATGCACTGCAACATGCCAGATCTCCCTGTCCCTCACTATCTCCTGGAGTTTGCCCAAGTTCATGTCCACTGAGTCAGTGATACTATCCAAACATCTCATCCTCTGCTGCCCTCTTCTCCTTTTGTCTTCAATCTTTCCCAGCATCAGGGTTTTTTCCCAATGACTTGGCTCTTTGCATCAGGTGGCCAAAGTATTGAAGATATTATCTTATTTCATATCTAAAGAAGGTAATGGTTGAACAGGTTAAGTAGCATGCCCAATGAAATGCAATTAGTGTCTGCTGAATCTTGAAGACCATATTCTAAAGAGTGTTGAATTTTTAGAAAGCAGCTATATTATAAACTAAAATAGAGAATTCCCTGACTGTCCAGTGGTTAGGACTGTGAGCTTTTACTGTTAAAGGCCTGGATTCAATCCCTGGTCAGGGAACTAAGATCTTGTTAGCTGTGCTGTGCAGCCAAAAAAAGTAGAAAATTATTATCAGGATACTGATATCTGGGTCATATAATTGGTATAGATGAAGGAGACAAAAATAAATGAAATTCAAACAAGAGGATCAAAGGGAGGCATATTAAGGATAGAAAGCTGAAGTTTTCAAGTGGAATAACCACTGGACTCATGTACTGAGAATAAGAAGACTGTTGGGAGGCATTAGGAGGAGGGTTAATAGCAAGGTGTGAATGATAGAGATAACTGCTGAGCCAAAGGAAAACAGGGACCTTATTAAGTAGAAGAGGCATAGCTGAGCTGCTCTGAGGACCCAGCAGAGCCAACAAGTCATGCATTTCCACTGGCACCAATCTGTAAGATTGCATGGATTTGCTGAGCTATGCTCAGCAGCTTAGATGTCTGAGAGACTGAAAGGATTATTAGAAAGCAAAACTTTGGTTTCTTTTAGGAGAAATTTGGCAAGAATTTGGAAAAAGTGGATAAGAAGCAGGGAGGGAGGAAGAAAACACCATAATATCTTGCGTAGTTTGAGTTGTCTCAGTAGTTGGTTGTAGAGTACATATCTGTACAAAATGTAGAGGGCTGGTTGAAAGAGACACCTTGAGAAAGCAAGAGAGAGATACTTAATTTGTAAAGGCCATGAAGAAAATGGGAATGTAGAGGCCAACAGCTTTCCTGAGAGACAATACTGTCAAAGTACAGTCAAAATACTGTCAAAAATTCTGCTGAATTTATTTATTTCAAAATTAATAATAAACACTTTATGGCTCTAAATAACCTATTAGAAGATGAGGATTTCAATAAAGATAGATAGGATTTTTTCTACCAGTTGACTGATTTAATGAAAAGATGAAAGTGAAAGTCACTCAGTTGTGTCTGACTCTTTGAAACCCCATGGACTATTGAGTCTGTGGAACTCTCCAGGCCAGAATACTGGAGTGGGTAGCCATTCCCTTCTCAGGAGATCTTCCCAACCTAGGCGTCAAATTCTATATGAGCTGAATCACCAGGGAAAACCAAGAATACTGGAGTGGGTAGCTATTCCCTTCTCCAGCGGATCTTTTAGCCCAAAAATCAAACCAGGGTCTCCTGAACTGCAGGAAGATTCTTTACCAGCTGAGCTACCAGGGAAGCTCTAATACTTGTAAGTATATAAAATGTATATAATTATAGTTATCAATCTAAGTTCTGCAATAAAATTGTATGCATAACATAAAGAATCATGGAAATGGAAAACCTAACAGTATGAAAAGTTATATGTCAGAAGATACCAGAAGAAGAAAGAAGAAAAAGATAAATGAAAAATAAAAATGGAGAGAATATATGAGCTTAGTTTAAGGTTCCCATGATTTTAGAAATAGAAAATAGCATGCTAAAATGAGCATAAAAGATGGATATAAAGGTTGGAAGTGTTGGTCAGCACTAATTTTGCTTCTATGCTAAGAATTACTCAGAAGGAAAGAAAACCATGAGGTCAAGGTACATTTTATTTCTGATATTGTACTTATTCCCTATAATCTTATAAAAACTTAAACAAAACCATGAAAATATCATCATGCATAAAAACAATCTGTATACAATGAAGTACTTTTGATGAATGATGTTTTAGAAAAAATAATAATAATAACACTAATAATAATAATGTTTTAGAAAGAAATTTCAGTGGCAACAAGATAAGGGGAAATTTTATAAAGGCACTAACTATGAGAATAGAGATGAGGGGAAAAGTTTGAGCAGTTTTTAGGTGATAAAACATTCAGGGCTTTATGAATTTTGAATATTGGATAAGAATCAAGACAATGAGTCTATTTTGATGTTAAGTGAGAAAAGGGGCAGAAATGTATATTTTTTGTTTTGAAAATGATGATGTTGGTATTTGTGGTGGATGTATAGATGCAGAGTCCAGTAAGAGTTTAATAGTTGGGTTTTTGATACCTTGGAGAGTCATTTAAACAAAAGATGTAGATATAGATAATCATTTATCTTATTCTGGAGAATCAAGAAAGAACACTTAGAATAACAAGATAAAAAGGATCGAAGGCAGGAACATGGAGAAACCTGAAATTTGAAAAGCAAAGTATAGAGATAAGCCATTGAACAACACTGAGAAGAATTGACATGAGAAATCCAGAATTAGAGATTTGAAGAAACCACAGTGAAAAAAGTAGCAGGCATTCACTGCTGCTCTAAAAAGAACAATTTTAAGTTTATAATGTGGTGCATTTTGATCACTTACAATAATGGAGACAACTACTGAATGAAGCATATATAAATGCATCAACTTTTTGATTCTTTTTGTTTTTCAACCACTGGTTATTACCTCTCATGTGTTTACTAGTCTAGGAATAACTTTATATTGAGTAATTCTATATGCAAAACTAAATGCCGGATACAATAAAGAATGCAAAGGTGAAATGAATAATGTCTTAGAACTTATACTGCAAATATTATAATATGAAAATGAGGTAATCATTTCCCATATAAGAGATAAACAGAATTCTGTATACATAAATGAACTTTTTAAACAGTCTATTAGAATGTTGAAAGGATTCACAGTTTATCGGTTCAGTTCAGTGCAGTCACGCAGTCATGTCCAACTCCTTGCAGCTCCATGGAATACAGCAGCCAGGCCTCCCTGTCCATCACCAACTCCCAGAGTTTACTCAGTCTAATGTCCACTGAGTGGGTGATTCCATCCAACCATCTCATCCTCTGTCCCCTTCTCCTCCCCGCTTCAACCTTTCCCAGAATTAGAGTCTTTTCAAATGAGTCAGTTCTTCACATCAGGTGACCAAGTAATGGAGTTTCAGCTTCAATATCAGTCTTTCCAATGAATATTCAGGACTGATTTCCTTTAGGATGGACTGGTTGGATCTCCTTGCAGTCCAAGGGACTCTCAAGAGTCTTCTCCAACACCACAGTTCTTTGAACTGTGAATTGAAGCATCAATTCTACAGAATTCAGCTTTCTTTATAGTTCAACTCTCATACCCATACATGACTACTGGGAAAAAAAAAACAACAACATAGTTTTGACTAGATAGACTTTGTTGGCAAAGTAATGTCTCTGCTTTTCAATATGCTGTCTAGGTTGGTCATAACTTTTCTTCCAAGGAGTAAGTGTCTTTTAACTTCATGGCTGCAGTCAACATTTGCAGTGATTTTGGAGCCAAAAAAAAAAAAAAAAAGTCTGCTACTGTTTCTACTGTTTCCCTATCTATTTGCCATTCGTTTCCAAGGCAAACTATTCAATATCATGGTAATCCAAGTCTATACCCCAACCAGTAACGATGAAGAAGCTGAAGTTTAACGGTACTATAAAGAACTACAAGACCTTCTAGAACTAACACCCCAAAAGATGTCCTTTTCATTACAGGGGACTGGAATGCAAAAGTAGGAAGTCAAGAAACACCTGGAGAAATAGGCAAATTTGGCCTTGGAGTACAGAATGAACAAGGGCAAAGGCTAATAGAGTTCTGCCAAGAGAATGCACTGGTCATAGTGTGTTATACCATAGTTCCCTTCCAATAACACAAGAGAAGACTCTATACAGGTACATCATTAGATGGTCAACACCTAAATCAGATTGATTATATTTTTTGCGGTCATAGATGGAGAAGCTCTATACAGTCAGCAAAAATAAGACCAGGAACTGACTGGGGTTCAGATCATGAATTTGTTATTGCCAAATTCAGACTTAAATTAAAGAAAGGGGGGAAAACCACTAGACTATTCAGGTATGACCTAAATCAAATCCCTTCTGATTACACAGTGGAGGTGAGAAATAGGTTTAAGGGGCTAGATCTGATGGACAGAGTACCTGATGAACTGTGGACCGTGGTTCATGACATTGTACAGGAGACAGGAACCAAGACCATCCCCAAGAAAAAGAAATGCAAAAAAGGCAAAATGGCTATCTGAGGAGGCCTTACAAATAGCTGTGAAAACAAGAGGAGCAAAAAGCATAGGAGAAAAACAGAGATATACTCATTTGAATGCAGAGTTCCAAACAATAGCAAGGAGAGATAGGAAACCCTTCCTCAGCAAGCAATGCAAAGAAATACAGATAACAACAGAATGGGAAAAACTAGCGATCTCTTCAAGAAAATTAGAGATACCAAGGGAAGTTTTCATGCAAAGATGGGCTCAATAAAAGACAGAAATTGTATGGACCTAACAGAAGCAGAAGATATTAAGAAGAGATGGCAAGAATACACAGAAGAACTGTACAAAAAAGATCTTCACAACCCAGATAATCATGATGCTGTGATCACTCACACTCACCTAGAGCCAGACATCCTGGAATGTGAAGTAAAGTGGGCCTTCGGAAGCATCACAGATAAAGCTACTGGAGGTGATGGAACCCCTGTTGAGCTATTTCAAATCCTAAAAGATGATGCTGAGAAAGTGCTGCACTCAATGTCAACAAATTTGGAAAACTCAGGAGTGGTCACAAGACTGGAAAATGTCAGTTTTCATTCCAACCCCAAAGAAAAGAAACATCAAAGAATGCTAAAACTACCACACAATTGCACTCATCTCACACACTAGTAAAGTAATGCTCAAAATTCTCCAAGCCAGGCTTCAGCAATACATAAACTGTGAACTTCCAGATGTTCATTCTGGTTTTAGAAAAGGCAGAGGAACCAGAGATCAAATTGCCAACATCCACTTTATCATTGATAAAGCAAGAGAGTTCCAGAAAAACATCTATTTCTGCTTTATTGACTATGCCAAAGCCTTTGACTGTGTGTATCACAATAAACTGGAAAATTCTGAAGGAGATAGGAATACCAGACCACCTGACCTGACTCTTGAGAAATCTGTATGCAGGTCAGGAAGCAACAGTTAGAACTGGACGTGGAACAACAGACTGGTTCCAAATCTGAAAAGGAGTACATCAAAGCTGTGTATTGTCACCCTGCTTATTTAACTTATATGCAGAGTACATCATGAGAAATGCTGGGGTGGAGGAACACAAGCTGTAATCAAGATTGCCAGGAGAAATATCAATAACCTCAGATATGCCGATGACACCACTCTTATGGCAGAAAGTGAAGAGGAGCTAAAGAGCCTCTTGATGAAAGTGAAAGAGGAGAGTGAAAAAGTTGGCTTAAATCTCAACATTCAGAAGACTAAGATCATGGCATCTGGTCCCATCACTTATGGTAAATAGATGGGGAAACAGTGGAAACAGTGTCAGACTTTATTTTTTTTGTGCACCAAAATCACTGCACATGGTGATTACAGCCATGAAATTAAAAAATGTTTACTCCTTGGAAGGTAAGTTATGACCAACCTAGACAGCATATTAAAAGCAGATCAGATCAGATCAGATCAGTTGCTCAGTCGTGTCTGACTCTTTGCAACCCCATGAGTCGCAGCACGCCAGGCCTCCCTGTCCAACACCAACTCCTGGAGTTCACTGAGACTCACGTCCATCGAGTCGGTGATGCCATCCAGCCATCTCATCCTCTGTCATCCTCTTCTCCTCCTGCCCCTAATCCCTCCCAGCATCAGAGTCTTTTCCAATGAGTCAACTCTTTGCATGAGGTGGCCAAAGTACTGGAGTTTCAGCTTTAGCATCATTCCTTCCAAAGAAATCCCAGGGCTGGTCTCCTTCAGAATGGACTGGACATTACTTTGTCCACAAAGATCCGTCTAGTCAAAGCTATGATTTTTCCAGTTTTTATCTATGGATGTGAGAGTTGGAGTATAAAGGAAGCTGAACACCAAAGAACTGATGCTTTTGAACTCTGGTGTTGGAGAAGATTCTTGAGAGTCCCTTGGACTGCGAGGAGATCCAACCAGTCCATCCTAAAGGATCCCAGTCCTGGGTATTCATTGGAAGGACTGATGTTGAAGCTGAAACTCCAATACTTTGGCCACCTGATGAGAAGAGCTGACTCATTTGAAAAGACCCTGAGGCTGGGAAAGATTGAAGGCAGGAGAAGAAGGGGATGACAGAGGATCAGATGGTTGTATGACATCCCCAACTCAATGGACATGGGTTTGGGTAGACTCTGGCAGTTTGTGATGGACAGGGAGCCCTGGTGTGCTGTGGTTCATGGGGTCACAAAAAGTCAGACATGACTGAGTGACTGAACTGAACTAACTGAACTGAACTGATGGGACCAGATGCCATGATCTTAGTTTTCTGAATGTTGAGCTTTAAGCCAACTTTTTCACTCTCCTCTTTCACTTCCATCAAGAGTCTCTTTAGTTCTTCTTCACTTTCTGCCATAAGGGTGGTGTTATCTGCATATCTCTGGTTATTGATATTTCTCCTGGCAATCTTGATTCCAGCTTGTGCTTTACCCAGCCCAGCGTTTCTCATGATGTACTCTGCATATAAGTTAAATAAGCAAGTTGACAATATACACCCTTGAGGTTCTCCTTTCCCAATTTGGAACCATTCTGTTGTTCCATGTCCAATTCTAACTGTTGATTCCTGACCTGCATACAGATTTCTTGAGAGGCAGGTTAGGTGATCTGGTATTCCCACCTCTTGAAGAATTTTCCAGGTTGTTGTGAACCAGTCAAAGGCTTTGGCAAAGTAAATAAAGCAGGTGTTTTTCTGGAAGTCTCTTGCTGTTTTGATGATTCAGCTGGTGTTGGCAATTTGATCTCTGGTTCCTCTGCCTTTTCTAAAACCAGCTTGAACATCTGAAAGTTCATGGTTCATGTATTATTGAAGCGTGCCTTGGAGAACTTTGAGCATTACTTTGCTAGCATGTGAGGTGAATGCAATTGTGCAATAGTTTGAACATTCTTTGGCATTGCCTTTCTTTGGGATTGGAATGAAAATGGACCTTTCCTAGTCCTGTGGCCACTGCTGAGTTTTCCAAATTTGCTGGCATATTGAATGCAGCACTTTCTCAGCATCATCTTTTAGGATTTGAAATAGCCCAGCTGGAATTCCATCACCTCCATTAGCTTTGTTCATGATGCTTCCTAAGGCCCACTTCACTTCGCATTTCAGGATGTCTGGATCTAGGTGAGTGATTATACCTATACCTATATACCTGATCACAGTCTATATTGAATCCAATTAACATTCATAATTAGAATTTACACCAAATTCAGAGAAATAGAAATTTAACCTATTGAATTCAAATTTTTCATAATATGTTTAAGCTTTAGAATTTTGACAAGTTCTTGTTTATTATGTACTACATACTAGTACATTTAAAAGGAATTCATCAAAGGTGTTTATAATGTGTTTACATACTATTCTTCAAACATTCTCAATATATCCATTTTATTTTTTAAATAAAAAAAGTATTTTTTATTTATTTTTTATTTATTTAATGATTCTCCTTTATCTTTAAAATGTGATTTGTGCATAAAAAATATTAACCTTTGAAGAAAGAGTTCCTTCACTGGATAACTTATCAGAAATGTCTAATGAAAGGGCAAGTTAATAAGCAAATGATTTTCTTTGGTTTTGACAAGCCATCATTTTCACTTTCATATTTGAATTTGTATTTTATTAAACTCTAATAGTATATATATATTAATTGTTACCTATTTCTATATTTTGCTTTTTCTCATATGTATTTTTCATGCATGCTAAGCCACTTTAGTCATGTCTGACTCTTTGCAACCCTTTGGACTGTAGCCCACCATACTCTTCTGTCCATGAAGATTCTCCAGGCAAGAATATTGGAGTGGGTTGCCATGCCCTCCTCCAGGGGATCTTCTCAACCCAGGGATTGAACCAGTCTCTCTTATATCTCTTGCATTGGCAAGTGAGTTCTTTACCACTGGTGGTACCTGGGAATCCCATACGTATTTTAACTCTCTGAAAAAGCTATAAGCGATTTTTAAGCAAAAACTAAATTTTACTTTTTTTCTTCTAAATAACCACTGCAGTTTCAATAAATGATTATTGAATTCTTAAATAATTTAAATTATGAGATATGTAAGTATTATGAAGAATATAATTGCTTTAAGATATGAATACCTAATTATTACCTAGTTTTAGAACAGATCTTGCTTTAAAGGTGAGTTTTTCTGAGTATACCTTAAATGAGCTATGATTATCCAAGGAGAGATAGGTAAATAATGTTAAGTAAGAAATGAGTGGAATTTTGAAGCTGTGGTTACATGAGGAGAAGAGGAGACAAAACGTTTGGGTGGAGCAATAGCGCATCAGATATCTACTGGAAGGAGGAACTGGGTTAAAGGAATTAATAATAGCAGAGATGGCTGAAGCAAAATTTAGTTTGCATTGCTTCCCTATAAGACAGCAAAATGCCAGAGGAAACGCTACAATCCAAATGTGTGGTATGCATAGTGATTGAGACTTTGATTCTTTTCTAGGTCGGCTGAAAGAAGGGGGAATTCTCAGGATACAAGTTGAAATAAAGATGAGATATTTAATTGAAACAGGAAGTAAAAATAAAGGAATTCTCAAAACACTGAGTAACCATTGAATTTTTCTGTGTTGTGGGATAGGAGATTCAAGCCAAATTCATGTGAAGCTCTAACCTTCCATGACAATAGCTAACATACAGGTTATCGTGGAAGTCAGATTCACTGTTGTTTTCACACTCCTTTTTCAGGTCTCCTTGTGTTAAAGTCTTGAAGGCTAAAATCTGCCTTTGTTAGGCTTGCTATCACATCAGTCCTTGGTGCGTGACTTTGTATCTGCCAATCAAATGTGTCTTCATGAGACTTGAAAGTGGAAATGAGCAAAGTCAGTGGTTATTGACTACAGCTATCTGCTAGCAAGCATGACAGTGTACGCATCTGTTTAGGCAGGGACACGGGGAAGCGTGGAGACAGCAGGAGCAGAATTCTTGGGTCTGTTGCCTATTGTTTTAGGTGATAAAGTGAAGTACAGTTGTGTTTCCATTAGAAGAATGTCTGCATTTGGTTGTTCATAAACATTTCTTGATTACCTTCCCTGAATATATAGTTTCTGAGTATGTAGAATCCCAGTCTAGTTTTCTCCTCTTCTGGTGAATCTGTGGCAAAACTAATATCTGTCAACTAAAAAATGCACAACATGAGGGTTGCACATTAAGTTTTATTTGGGGCAAAGTGAGGAGGGCAGCACTGCAGACAACACCTCAGATAGCTCTGAGAAATTGCTCCAAAGAGGTGGGAGGAAGGAATCAATATATATGGTTTTAATGAAGGAAGAGTTGATGCAATCAAGCACTTATCTTTACAGAAGTTTTCTGCTACTCATGAGGAGCAAATGTCAGCATAAAGGCATTTACCATTTTTATAGATATGAGGAGATGCAAGAAGTGGGTGCAAAGAATCAGTTCCTGAAAATTTATATCTGAAGAACTGTTCTGCCAGTTTTCCTAGAGAACAGAGTGCCTCATTCCTGATATCCAGCCTGAACTCCCTTCAGGGGATGTTGAAGTTCAGCTTCTACAGCGGCACAGGATACAAACCCCACCAAGGCAGTTGGCAAGTGCCAATTTGTAGTGGACATATCCTTAATAAATTCCTAACTGCTAGAATAGTTAGACTGGTTCTACTATGTGCAACTTAGACTCCTACAGGAATAAATATATGTGACAATATATCATCATAAACCAGAGATAGGAAGTAAGTATGGCATTTTGAATGCCATGAATCCTGGCATAATATTAAAATGCCACTTACCCAACATCTTCCCAACTTCCTGAGTCACTTCCCCCACAGAGTCAAAGTCAAAAACCATCTGACCCAAATGAATAAGAAAAACATCCAAAGCTTCTGAAATAGAATATGGAATTTGTAGCAAAGTGGGCTTCCCTGGTGGCTCAGGTGGTAAAGAATCTGCCTGCAATGCAGGACACCCTGGTTTGACCTCTGAGTTGGGAAGATCCCCTGGAGAAGGGAATGGCAACCTACTCTAGTATTCTTGCCTGGAGAATTTCATGGGCAGAGGAGCCTAGTGCGCTACAGTCCATGGGTCTCAAATAGTTGGACATGATTGAGCCACTAACACTTTCAGCTTTAATTTTTCAGAGATTTTCACTATATTAAAATTGAAAAGAAAGAAAAAAAAATTGTTTCCCATTCCCAGGGTTTTCTTTCTAATAAGAAGCAGTTGGGAAAGTAAGAGATAGTAGATGATTACAGAAGGCCTGTAAATTTTCCCAAAACATAATTGTTAACTTTTACTGATTACAGTTAAAGGAAAGGGGCGAGTGTTGGCCATACAAATCTCTTTGTTAGGAATTAATGTCTTGACCATTCTAGATTCGAATGGAGAGCTGAAAGGAAACAGGATCAGATAGGGACTCTCCTCCAAAACCAAAGAATATAAGGCAGGTGTTCCTTTTGTATAATGGCCTGAGCTCTGTTTAGAGCTTCTCTCTATGGAGCTGGAGTCTAGGCATCAGATGGATGTGAACTGACACTACAAGCAAAGGTACCTGCAGCTGGGGCTGCTTATGCTGCTAAGAAGCATAGTGCAGTTAGAGCAGATTATTCCAGAGAGGAGCATTCTATTAAGGCTGCACTTAGTGCCAGCTTTAAATGCAGCTGAAGTGTCTGGTTATTGGTTTGCATGTGTTTTGCAGTGAGTTCTGTGCATTGCTCATCTTCAGTTGTGTTGTTTCTCTCTCTGTGGTCTGCACTTTTACTGAATTATTTCAACACTGCTCTTCCTGTTCTGCCCTTTCTGATTCCCAGAAGAAAGAAACGTCTTGATGTTGAGATAGATTGATTTGCAGCATTGTACACAGGTAATAGAAACATCACAGACTTCAGTGAGACTGTTAAATATCTATGGGAGTGCTTATTGACTGTGTGTCATTATATTTAGAAAAAGAATATCATGTTGTTACTCTTATAGAATAGTGGATAATCGTTCACCAAAAGAACATGTTTACTCAGATTTTTTTTTTTTTTTTAGCTTATTTTGCCTTCTGGAGAAGATTACAGTAATTCTGCAGTGAAAGGTTTTTCTATCACAGGAAGTATCCTGCATTGAAATAGGTAATAGTACTGCCTATCTAATCTAATAAATAGGTATGAAGTTTTATAGAATTTAGAACTGATATTTCCAATGCCATCATATTCATTTTGTAAAGAATCCCTTCAAATGTATTTTGAGAGTTTACTCTATATTCCCATTTTCTCTTAAATTATACAAAGAGTGGGGAAGATTCACAAGCCTTCAATATGTAAAAAGGGAAAAGTAAACTAGAAGTTTAAAGTGATTGTTGGGAGTTGAGAGTGAAAAGTTAGTGAGGAGAAAAATCAATACTATCACAGGAATGAGACAGTATTAGTGATATGAACAAAGCTGTCTATCAAGCTAGAAAGAAAATAAGAAATCCTGTGGATTTAGGGAAGAAATATTCTAAGATTACTAGGAAAGAGCCCAAGGAGAAAGATACACAGAGAGAACACTGAAGCAAGTTTCTTGTACCCTTATACCTAAGAAATAGTCCAAGATACTCTCATAAGATGTATGTTCCCTGTGAATTGCTATTATGTACGTATGTATGTATGAATATATATGGGCTTCTCTGGTGGCTCAGTGGTAAAGAATCTGCCTGCAATGCAGGGAGATGTGAGTTCGATCCCTAGGTCAGGAAGATCCCCTGGAGGAGGAAGGGAAATCGCATGAACTGAGGAGCCTGGTATCCTACAGTCCATGAGGTCACAAAGAGTTGGACACAGCTGAATGACTAAACCACCACAAAGTATGTAAATATTCACGCATATGTATATATGTATACATATTCCAGCATACATATATATGTATATGCATACCATATACACATAGAGAGAGAAATGGAGTGAATGATTCTAAGTTCATGTAAGGAGGATAAAAACAAGATGCAATCAGAAGGAGACATGTCATAGTCAATAGTTTTAAGCTACAGAGATTGCTGTTAAAAACCTATGAATGCTAAAAATAAAGAGCAACAGATATGTACAATACTTATATCATGTATATAAGTATCCAATACTTGTATCATGAAGATATTTTTAGGGGACAATAAATGTGATTATTCCAAAATAATTCTAGAAGAGGTCAAAGCTTTCTCTTATTTAGATATAAAGTCTATGGGTTAAGATTGTGCATTATAATGGATGCTTATCCTACCAGAGGCTCTAGCAAGACAGTCAAGAAATTTAACAATCTTAAAATAAATAAGGAAACAAATGAATTTGACCAAGTCCGAGGAATAAAATCAACGAACCAACCAACAAATAGACAAAACAAACCAAATAAACAAATGGTATTGGGATTACTAAAATGTTTATGGTACACAGAGACTTTGTCCATAAGTTAGAATTACTTAGGATTAAGAGCCATTTTTTTTAACTAAAAGGAATAATGGAAATTGAGAGAGAGATAAAATTTTTCACTAGAAATTTGAATCACTATTGTCAAAACATTTTGTTTGCATAACTCTTTGATTGGAAAAGGGAGTGAGGAATTATGATTGAAGAATAAAATTATATTTGTAACTAAGGATATTTTTCATAGCAGTCTATTCACTTTTCTTTTTTTTTTTATTTTAAGGATCTGTGATAATTAAGAACATATTTATACTTGCCTTTGGAATGTAGTAAGATTTTAACTCAATTTAGTTGACATTTAAAGTAAATAAAATATTAATCTTGAATTATTTATTAAATTTAAATATTTTATATTTCAATAAAAGAAATCAATGTTTAAAAAACAGCTTCTCGCACAGATGTCTTTAAGTTTATTGTCAGAAATCTGAGCTTCTTAGGAGTAAGAGGCCAAAGTATTTAGGCTTCTTGCCATCGTGTTATGTCTGGCAGATTGTAATGACTCCATCGGTTTTATCATTAAGTAATTTTCATCCTACTGTGCTATTTCAGTTAAAAAGGTATCACCCCACAAAGTTCCCTTTCTATGAGTGATCGTCTCTACCAACCAAAGTTAATTTCTGATTTTATTATTACAGATTTCTTATTTGTGAGATTATCTTCAATTTTCTATAAAATTACTTGTAGGAGAAGCTGAGGAAACTACTGTGACCCAATCCTAAGCTATTGCTAAAAATGAGTAATTATCTTGTCTTAACTTATGAGTCCTTGCTCTATCCTTCTTGATAGAAAATGTTTCAGAAAATAGCAGAAGTCACTTACTTCCACTTTTCTCACTCCCACTTTTAAGAGCTGACACTGGGAACTCAGAGGAAAAAGAGGGAGACTGAGATGGTTTTGAGCTCTTTTTAATTGTTGAATCTGTGAGTGTGTGAGAGAGAATATAAATAATAGAGAATGAGAAACTGAGATTCACAAGATTATGAAAATAAAAGAGAATTACATTGCTAATTACATTACATTGCTAAAGAGAATTTATTTTTATAAAAATAAAAAAGACTGACATAAAATTTAAAATTAGAAAATTGTTATGGTGGCCTATTTATAACATGCCAATAAATTAACTTTCATAAATAAAAGAGAGTAGAGAAGAGCCTATGTTCTCAAATGTTAGTAGAAATATGTTAGTATCAGAGTTCTCCAGGAAAGCAGAAAATAAATAAATAAATGTGTGTGTGTGTGTGTGTGTGTGTGTGTGTTTAAAGGAACTGGGAATGGCTCAAATGTTTCTGGGGGCTGGCAAGCCCAAAATCCGTAGAATCAACCAACAGGCTAAGAAGCAATCAAGGAATCTGTCGTTTTGAGAAAAAAAGTTTTCCTCTCCAGGAAAGCTTAGATTTACTCTTAATACCATTAGATGATTTCAAGTACCCCATCTAAATAATTGAGTATAATTCCTTTACCTTAAATAAACTGATTATAGTAATTAATCACATCCATGGAGCTGAAGCTCCAATACATTGGCCACCTGATGTGAAAAAGCCAACTCATTGGAAAAGACTGATGCTGGGAAAGATTGATGGTAAAAGTAGAAGGGGGGTGGCAGAGGATGAGATGGTTAGATAGTATCACTGACTCAATGGATATGAATTTAAGCAAACTCCAGGAGATAGTGAAGGACAGAAGAGACTGGCATACTGCAGTGTATGGCGTTGCAAAGAGTAAAACATGACTTCACAGCAAAACTTATATTAGTGTTTGATTAAGTGCCTGGGTACTATAGACTTGGGCTTTCCAGGTGGCTCGGTGGTAAAAAATCCACCTGCTAAGCAAATGATGAGGGTTCCATCCCCAGGTCAGGAAGATCCCCTGGAGAAGAAAATGGCAATCTACTTGAGTATTATTGCCTGGGAAAACCCGTGGACAGAGGATTCTGGCAAGCTACAGGTGATCATGGGGTTGCAAAAGAGTTGAAACTGACTTAGCAACTAAACAACTATAGCCTCGCCAAGCCGACATGTAAACTGATCAACATGATATCCAAGGAGTCTCATATTTTAAGATCCTTCCAGCCTAGACTAGTATATGTATTATCTGAAATTTAATGACACAATACTGTGTGTTTAACATATTGCACATTTCTGTATTGTACTAGAAATTGGTGGAAGAAAATGTTATTTTTATAAATTATAGTCTGATGCTTTTGTCCTGTTATCAGCGTAATATTCCTTCCTCTTTCTGTACATTGTCTGATATAAGTGAAAACACTCCAGCTATCCTTTGCCTGGCATTTGCATGAAGTGTCTAGTTTCACATTTTAATCTATGTCTTCAATATTTAAAATGGTTTCCTGTAGATAAGTCTATGGTTGGATCTCACATTTTATCCAATCTGGCAAATGTCTGCCTTTAAACTTATTGGAACTATCAGTATGTTTAACTCTGCCATCTCACATTTTTTTTCTATGTGTGCCATCTATAGTTTGGTAACTTTCACCTTTTTTCTGTCTTTCTTGGATTAATGTAATATTTTTATAGCTCCTTTTTTCTTTATTATTGACTTAACAGGGAAGGAGAACAGAATTCACCACCCCAAATACCCCCTTTGGATTAAGATTATCTCGAGATGGTTATTTTTAAGAAACAGCAGACACAAAACAAGCTTTGAAAACCTAGAAGTTACACTTTTGTAAGAGACATTAACCTATTCAAGGGAAGTCTCTCTAAAGGCATCTTCCACTATGTGTCAAGAAAAAAATAATAACTAAATCTCTAGAAACTCTCATTAATAGACAAGTTGTTGCTGTTGTTTAGTCCCTTAGGAATTTCTGACTCGTTTGTGACCCCACGAACTGCAGCCCACCAAGCTCCTCTGTCCATGGGATTCTCCAGGCAAGAATACTGGAATGTGGGTTGTCATTTTCTTCTTCAGGGAATCTTCCTGACCCAGGGGTGGAACCTGCATCTCCTGCATTGGCAGGAGGATTCTTTACCCCTGAGTCATCAGGTAAGCAGGTAATGGAAAGGCAGAAGCTTAAATCTGCAAATCTGCACAACAGCAAAACCCTCCTTTACTGTGCTTTGCCTGAAATCTCCATAATTGGCTCCCAAACCCCCAACATCTTTTTTTGTCTTTCACTGAAGATTGTATCTAAGATGATAGCTTGGTCCATTTCAGAAATTTACTCAGTTTTCCTGGGTCTCCCTTGGAGAGGAGGTACACATGCTATAATCTGTCTTTCTCCTTTTACTCTGTCTTTTATCACAGAGAGATCTAAGCCAAAAATCTAGAAAAGTAGAGAGAAATTCTTTTTTCTCCTCTACATTAGTTAAGTGGGGTTTATTTTGTTGTTGTATTTTTAGAGATTTCCAGATTGAGTGAGTGTCATTGGTTCAAGAATCCATCAACAAAAAATGGAGAGACCTTTCTTCTCTAGAGAAAGAATGGTCTTTATAATAAATGCTGCTAGGGCAATATTAGAAAAGCCATGTAAAAATGACACAACAAGGAACAATTAAGTTTTGATGTATTATAAATATTAAAGTTAAAATAACAGTGCTTTAACATAAGAACATGTGAGTGTTTTCATAATTTGAGGATAGGCAAAGAATTCTAAAAAACTGCAACAAAAGAGTATTAAAATTTTTTAAAGTTAAAACTTGGGCTTCGTTAAATTATGAACTATTCATTAAGTGATAATATTGAGAAAATTAAAAGGAAAGTCACAGATTGAAAACGAAAGTCAAAACTCAATATGATACTAATATACTCTATCAGAATATCTACAATTAAAAGTCTGATAGTAATCGATATTAACCAGAATATTGAACAAACAGAAATTGTTACATTTCTTGGGAATGTAAATTGGCACAGGCATTTTGGACAACATGTTGGCAGTGTCTTCTAAAGTTAAACATATTTATGGTCTGCTGCTGCTGCTAAGTCTCTTCAGTCGTGTCTGACTCTGTGCGACCCCAGAGACGGCAGCCCACGAGGCTCCCCCCTACTCCGTCCCTAGGATTCTCCAGGCAAAAACACTGGAGTGGGTTGCCATTTCCTTCTCCAATGGTCTAGGAACCAGAAATTCTTCAAACAAGATAGATGAATGTTGATATCTACCAAAAGATACAGACAAAATTGTTCACAGCAGCATTGTGTTTAACAGCCAGAAACTGGGAACAATTCAAAATGTCCATAAGCAAGTGAGTATTTTATGGTAAAGTTGTACAGTATAATATGATATAGCAATAGAAAGACAAACTACAACAACTCATAACAACATAAATAAATTGCATAAATACAACATTGAAAAAATAGCAAAAGATTATAGGCACAACTAATCTATGGTGCTAGGAATCAGAATAGTGGTTATATTTAGAGTGATGTGGGTTCCAGAGCATCATGAAGGAATTTACTGGGGTATTTGAAATGATTTGTATTTTCTCCTGGATGATGAATAAACAGGGAGGGGTACATATAAGTAAAATTCTGGCAAGTTATATAAGCTTTGTGCTGTGTCTTTATTCTGTAAATTACATCTCAATTGGGGAAAAAAAAATACAGCAAGCACACACCTACACAGTCCTCACATTTTCAAGAAAAATGTAAACTAAAATGCTGCTGCTGCTAAGTTGCTTCAGTCGTGTCCAACTCTGTGAGACCCCATAGATGGCAGCCCACGAGGCTCCCCCATCCCTGGGATTCTCCAGGCAAAAAACACTGGAGTGGGTTGCCATTTCCTCCTCCAATGCATGTAAGTGAAAAGTGAAAGTGAAGTCGCTCAGTCGTATCCAGCTCTTTGCGCCCCCAAGGACTGTAGCCTACCAGGCTCCTTCATCTATGGGATTTTCCAGGCAAGAGTACTAGAGTGAGTTGCCATTTCCTTCTCCATAAACTAAAATACCTATAAGCAAATACTTAGTTAAATAATTCTTATGGAATTTAAAAGAAATTAGGGCCATGACAAATATCACATATTTGAGATCAGGTATACCATTTGATGAAAATAAGCCAAAGGAATTTGGAAACAATATCTTTTATTTAAACTCTGAATACATTTAGTTACAGCTACTTTCTCCTAACTCTCCTTTTAAAAGTTCTGTAAAATAAAACTACATTAACTGATAAGGACAAGATATATAGGAGAGGATACAACAGAAAACAAATGATAGCAACAAACTTTAGAAACTGGAAAGAAGATAAATGAGTATTCAGTGATTTGGCAGAGCAGAGTAAACTCATTTTGTGTTTATGTGTGTGTAAAATCATCAGGTCCTGCAAAGACTCAGGAATGTAAGGTACCACATATACCTGAAGCAAAATGCTCTGGTGTCTGACAACAGGTGATTCTGTTGAAAGTTTATCTATGCAGCAGCTAGACTTTGAAATCTCCAGTCCTAGTCTGAAATGTCAGATATCCTCACCTCTCTTGCAGAAATATGGAAAGCTGAAAGTTAGAGGAATTGGATCAGACATTGTGTGAAATCCAAGATAGCAGGCAAATTGAATGTGTTTTAGATATTCAGTTGAAAGCAAGAAGATTAATTAAAATTCTAAAACACTTTTCTCACTAAACCACCAATATTGGCAGCCAAGCTTATACAACTCAGGTGGGAGATAAGAAGTTTACTTTCTGGGGAAATTGAACATCTCTGTGGTAGGTAGAATAGCCTCCCCCCAAATTCTCTGGCCCAAATCCCTAGAACCTGAGAACATGTTACCTTAAGTGCTAAAATGGATTTTGTGTATTAAATTATGGCAAAACCAATACAATATTGTAAAGTTAAAAAATAAAATAAAAAAGAAATATCTAAATAAAAGTCAAAGACTAAAACTAATGAATGCAAACCAAGAGAAATTCAGAAAATTTTTGAATAGATTGGAACAAAAGACCCACAAGTAATATCTCCATAGTTATTTGAGTTGGCATTTCATCTGGACAACAATACAGAGATACTAGAAAACACAAACATTCAGGTGAAAATAAAGTGGTTGGAATTTTAAAATATTGTAGATATTACAAATAGGGATATATCAGATGATAAAAGATAAAAAAGATGTACAGGAATTTAAAAAAATAAAAGAATTCAAAAATGAAAGCATAGAAATTATCAGAAAAGATATAAAAACTAATTTTCAGAAGTGAGGAAAGGAATTTAGACTAAAAGAACTCACTACAAACATCACACAATCAGTAATAAATAACTTACAGAGCATTCTGAAATTTTAGACTTGTGGGGACAAACAAAAATTACAAAAACCCTCCACTGTTGGAAGACTAAAACAGGATCTTATGGTAGGCAAAATTCTAAGATTTTGTCCCATGATCTCCATTACATTCATGCTTGCATGCTTAATCGCTCAGTTGTGTCCTACTCTTTGTGACCCCATGGACTGTAGCCCACCAGGTTCCTCTGTCCATGGGATTCTCCAGGCAAGAATGCTGGAGTGGGTTGCCATTCCTTTCTCCAGGGGATCTTTCCAACCCAGGGATCAAACCCACATCTCCTGCATTGCAGATGGATACTTTACTGTTTGAGCCACCAGGGAAGCACATATTCATGCTTAAGTTACATCATGGCAGAAGTACTAAATGTCAAGTCCCAAATCAATCTGTTGTAAGTTAATAATAAGAGATAGGCTTGCTCAACCAGTTGGAATTCATCCAAAAGGGGATGTGGGCCTTCCTAAGTTCAAAGATATTCTTTGTTGGTCTGGAAAATGCCATGAATTCTACAGCCATGAAGAAATGAATTCTACCACCAACTTCAACATACATCCAAGTGTGCTCATCACCATTCAAGTGCAGCCAAATCAACCTGCTGATTGAATCCCTGTGAGGCTCTGAGCAGAGGACAAGTTAGGCCATGCCTGGACTCCTGACCCAAAATAATAAATATATTTTAAGTAAAGTATGTGGTAATACCTAGCTTAAACTAATTCAACCATGAATCAGAATAGTATTGGGTATCTTAACATGAACACTTGAAGTTACATTAAAATGGGGGGAAAAGATTTCAATTATTATGTTTATATAGGTGTTTCAAGATTTCATGGGTAACAACTGAGATCTCTATTAGGGAATAAAAAGTATAGAGAAATTTTAAGCAGTGGGATGATGTGAGGCTAAATTATATAGAATAATTTGCATAAAAACTCATAGCATACCATAGATAATTCTCCACTCTGTAGTCTAAATATTTAACAGAATGAGGATGCAGTGACGAAACTAGCCGACTAGCAGGTGTGATACTAGGACTGCCCTATTAGTGGGAGACCGACAGCATCAAGATAATTGGAAAACTGCTAGATTCAGTGAGAGACTGTGGCTCAGACAGTAAGGAATTTGCCTGCAGTGCAGGAGCTGCTACTGCTACTGCTAAGTCGCTTCAGTCATGTCTGACTCTGTGTGACCCCATAGACGGCAGCCCACCAGGCTCCCCTGTCCTTGGGATTCTCCAGGCAAGAACACTGGAGTGGGTTGCCATTTCCTTCTCTAATGGATGAAAGTGAAAAGTGAAAGTGAAGTCGCTCAGTCAGGTCCGACTCTTAGCGATCCCATGGACTGCAGCCTACCAGGCTCCTCCATCCATGGGATTTTTCCAGGCAAGAGTACTGGAGTGGGATGCCATTGCCTCCTGCCTTATGCAGGAGACCCGAGTTAAATCCCTGGCTGGGGAAGATCCCCTGGAAAAGGGAATGACAACCCATTCCAGTATTCCTGCCTGAAAAATCTCATGGACTGAGGAACCTGGCAGGCTACAGTTAGTGGGTAGCAAAGAGTTGGATACAACTGAGCGACTAACACTTTCACTTTCACTCATTAGATTCAGTGAGAGAAATACAAGCTTAAGAATGAGTGCTTCAACTCAAAATCAGGGCTTAGATATTGTTGATGGTAAGGCATGCTCCTGAGTGCTCAGTCTTATCAGACTCTTTTAGACCCCGTGGACTGTAACCAGCCAGGCTCCTCTGTCCATGGAATTCTGTAGGCAAGAATACTGGAGTGGATTGCCATTTCCTACTCCAGGGGATCTTCCCGACCCAGGAATCAAACACACATCTCTTGCCTTTCTTGCATCGGTAGGCAGATTCTTCATCACTGTGACTCCTGGGAAGCCCATTGATGGTGATAGATCTTAGGAAAAGTCATACATGTCTCTAAGAATGAGTGCTGTGGAAAATTCTAGTGCTTGTAATTTTTTCAATCTCCTATTATTGTATGAATCTGGGAGGATTAAACTTTCTTGCTTTGACTGTTGACATTAAGGATTGCCCAGCTCTAGCCACTGGATTGTGAGCACGGGTGAACTGTATCAGATGTGGGCTGAAGCAATTTCTGGACATCTTGAGATCCTCCTGCTTTCTCTTCCCACTGTTCACTGGGGAAGCATGTGTTCCAAAATGTGAAGCTACAGGTGAGTAGGCCTCCACTAGCCTGGAAAATTGAGTTCTGACTTAAAAGACTTTGGACCTAAAATGTTACTGGAAACTTCAGAGCTTTTTATGAGGAAGACATTAACTTGTAGTGTGTTAAGTCATTGGAATTCTGGGCTTTTCATACTATAAGAATTCTAATTTATGTTGATTGTATAATAAGGAATGCTAGCAGATTATAGAAAGCGTAAGACACTTTTTCTCAAGATGAGTGTAGAATAGATTTAAACATGAAATTGGTAAGGACATGGTGTAGTAAAATAAATAGGATAAGGTTCTGACTCCAGGATGGTGAAAGGATGATTAATTCAGGTCCTAAGTGTGACTTTCAAAGTCCAACAAGTACTTTATCCCAATGGGTCAGGGTGTGCTCCATTCATTACAAGAAAGCAATCACAGAAAGGGGATAAACTGAAGAGGACTGTACTAGGCAGGGTAATGACCTCTCCAAAGCATCTGTACGTGAAGCCTGCAGAATTTGTGACTATGACAGGTTCATGGGAAAGGGGGATAAAAGTTGCCAATGCAAGTAGCTTTCTAACTTGCTGATCTTAAAATAGAGATACTATTCTGGTTTTCTTACACGGGACCAATGTCATCACAAGATCCTTAATACTAAGAGAGAATCAGAGGAATAAGTAAGTAAAATGTGATGTGAGCTGAACTCCACTTGCCACTGTTTGGTTCAAAAAAGGAGAAAGGGGACCACAAGCCAAGAAATGCAGGGAGCCTCTGGAAGCTGAAAAAGACACGGGAACAGATTCTACTCCAGAGAGGCAGCCTGGCTGACATCTTGATTTTAGTCCATTGATATCCACGTTGGGTTTTTAACCTACAAAAATGTAAAATTATACGTCAGGGGGGTTTTTTTTTTAAGCCATTAAATGTGTGGTGTTTGCTACGGCAGCAATAGGAAATGAGTTAAGGAAGTCATATAACATTTTTTTGCAGGTTGACAGAGGAGATAGTGGTAGTAATACCACATGCCAATAGAGACAGGCCACCAGGATATGGACACCAAATCTCATTGTCAGCAAGAAAATAGATACCTCAGTCTGAGAGAACTCCTAAGTCTTAGAGAATCCACCTGCAATGCAGGAGACCCCAGTTCAATTCACTACAGTATTCCTGAGCTTCCCTTGTGGCTTAGCTGGTAAAGAATGCACCTGCAATGTGGGATACCTGGATTCGATTCCTGGGTTGGGAAGAGCCCCTGGAGAAGGGAAAGACTACCCACTCCAGTATTCTGGCCTGGAGAATTCCATGGACTGTATAGTCCACGGGGTCGCAAAGAGTCAGACTCGACTGAGTAAACTTCACTTTCACTAGGGAACTACATTTCACCAATAATCTGAATAAACCTGGAAGCTATTTCTTCCCCAAAGTCTCTAGAAGGGTGTATTGTTGTTATTGTTGTTATTTTTTAGTTGCTAAGTCTTGTCCAATTCTTTTTGACCCCATGGACTATAGCAGGCCAGGCTTCTCTGTCCTCTACTAGCTCCGAGTTTGCTCAAATTCATATCCATTGAGTCACTGATGATATCTAACCATCTTATCCTCTGCTGCCCCTTTCTCTTTTTGCCTTCAATCTTTCCCAGAATCAGGGCCCTTCCAATGATTCAACTCTTCTCATCAGGTGGCCGAAGTATTGGATCTTCAGCTTCAGCATCAGTCCTTCCAATGAATATTCAGGGTTGATTTCTTTTAGGATTGACTAGTTTGATCTCCTTGCTGTCCAAGGGACTCTAAAGCGTCTTCTCCAATACCACAATTTGAAAATATCAATTTGGTGCTCAGCCTTCTTTACGAAGGATATGAAGCCCTGCCAACACGTTGCTTTCAGTCTTGTAAAACTTACAGTAGAGGTCCAACAGGCCCCACTAGGACTTCTGACCACAGAATGCAAAACTGTAAGAATGTAATATTTTACTTATGTTTTGTTGTAACTGTATTTTTAGGACTTCTGATGGGTTGGAGTCCCTGATACTGATTCTGCATATTAGTTCTTTTTTTCTTCGGGGAGGGGGGTGAGGAGTTTAATTTTCTCTTTTGCTTGAAAAAGTGTTCCTAAAAAAATTACAGGAAAATAATTCCTTTCAGGATTTTTCCCAAGTTTTATTGTCTTTCATTCTTGGTTACTAATCTGGCTAGAAATGGAATTCTATCTAAACATTATTTTCTGTATGAGTTGTAAAAGTTTTGTCCAATCTTCTATCATCCAGCAATGCAGTGTTGTTGAAAATTCAGCTCCAATTGCATTATCACACCTCTATAGATAAAGTGTTTTTTCCCCCTCTCAGCTCTGTTCAGATTTTCCCGAGTGAAATGAAACACAAAAATGAGCCTTGATGTGGATTTAAAAAAAAAATCATAGCTCTAAACACTTCTTGTGCCTCCTTATGCTATTGAATCATACTTTGTTTCCAGAAAATGCTGTTCTGTTATTTATGTATTTTCTCCACTCTGATCTTAATCTCTTTCTGGAATAAATATTATGCATATGGGATGCTGTAGATTGTTCCTCTAAACCTTTAAATTGCTAAATTTTAAATTTAAGTTGGCATTCTGTATAACGTCCTTGAAGTCATCTTCCAAACTTTTTATTAAAGTTCTTTGTAATGTCACATTTTTTACTTCAAAACTCTTTATTTTAATCTGATTCTCCTTCTTTAGTGAATTATTCTTCCTGTTTTATGAATGTAATTTATTTTTATTTATCTGAAAATCAATTGGTTTTGCTTTGGTGTGGCCACCTGATGCAAAGAACTGACTCATTGGAAAAGATCCTGATGCTGGGAAAGATTGAAGGCAGGAAGAGAAGGATATGACAGAGGATGAGATGATTGGATGGCATCACCGACTTGGTGGACATGAGTTTGAGCAAGCTCTGTGAGTTGGTGCTGGACAGGGAAGCCTGGCATACTATAGTCCATAGGGTTGCAAAAAGTCAGACACAACTGACTGACTGAACTTAACTGTGCACATTTCTCCTGTTTCTTCCATGATCTCTCCATCCTTTTTTTCACGTTTGTAATTTGTGTCTTTTGGGTTTCACTTTTGCATTGGGTACTTTCCTGCTTTATCCTGTTCTTTGGTAATCTATTAATATTTTAAACTCTTGATAGCTGTCCACAGTATCTAGCTCCTGTTTTCTCTATGATACTCAGTTATTTCCTCTCCATTCTCCTCCAGCCACAGTGACTTCCTTGCTCCTTTTAAAAAATAGCAAGTACTTGCAGAGATTACAATGGGGCTATCAGTCTTCAAAGCAAGGAGTTCTGGGATAAAATAACAGGAAGAAACACACCCTCCACATGTGTAGTCTTTGAGACAAGCAAGCTCATCCCATCTATGCCCTTACACTCCAATTTCTCATTGAAAGTGAAACTAAAAGTGAAAGTCACTCAGTCGTGTCCCACTCTTCACAACTGCATGGACTATACAGTCCATGGAATTCTCCAGGCCAAAATACTGGAGTACTGAATACCAACTGAACCACAATGGGAGCCCAAGAATACTGGAGTGGGTAGCCTATCCCTGGTCCAGCAGATCTTCCCGACCTAGGAATTGAAGCAGGGTCTCCTTCATTGCAGGCAGATTCTTTACCAACTGAGCTATCAGGGAAGCCCCACGTTTCTCATTCCCCACCCATAAATAAACCAGTAGCATCATGATGCCCTTATCACAGAGCTTCCCTGCCTTGTCCTTCCAAGATCCTTCAATCCATTGGGCTGACAGCTGATCCAAGTCCCAGGTCTCTGTTCCTGAATCCCACCTCTCTCAGCGGTGACCCCAGACACCTACCTGGCTTGCAACCCCTGACTCTCCCTTTGCCCTTATCCTTCTGTCAGGAAGGCTTCTTTCAGTTGACAACTTTTAATAGTTAGTTAGTATATTCAGGCTGATTTCCTCTAGATGACCCTGGCACACAGTGTGGAGCCTGGAAAGACACTCAAGGTCATTGCCCCTCCACAAATATTCATTTTTGCCTCATCATGTGAAAGGTCGAACTTGCTATTAGAATGTTAATGATACAGTCCATTTTATCTCTGTTCTCTAAGACTTTATGATCTCAGAGTTATGGGTTTAGCAACTTAATAAAATAAATGTATTTAATATATGCATTGAAAAAAAGCAGTAAGCAGGTATTCATCCTGTGTCCTTTGCACTTATTATTCTCTCTGCCTGGGGTTCTCTTCCCTGAGATACTCATGTGACCAATTCCCTCACCTCATTAAAATCATTGCTTGATTTTCGTCTCCTCAATGACACTCCCCTTGGGCATCTAATTAATGTTAGAACTAATTCTGCCTTCTTCAGTATTTCCAATACTTCTTATAATACAGCTCCACTTCATGTTTTTTTTTTTTTTCTTTCTTTATTCATAGCACTTATTTTTAGGTTATTTTTGTATTTGTATCTCTAACTTTTATTGCCAGTCTTCTCCATAAAGGATGTAAGTTCCTTAAGAGAAGTGATCTTCTCAGGCATAATTATTGACATACTTTGATCACCTAGAAGTTACTGGACCATGATGTGTATGGTTTTATGTATTAATTGAATGAATGGAGGAATGAATCCGTGAATTAGGGGCAAAGCACTAACACTGTCTAATGGGAGAATTTTATATATGGGTAGGGCTTGTCCCTTTGATGACGTCGCGCAATACTGACTGGGGAAGCGGATACTCAGATGTCAGTAATGACATGAGAGAAGCTGGTGTTGGAATGTATATGTGTTTAAACCAATGGTTCCCGTTGGTTCCTTGATATCAACCAATATTTTCCTCACTAACCTGCAGTCTCACAAATCCCTTTTTTCGGGTCTTTATCTAGGTGTCTGCACTTAGTGTTCTCAAAATAGATTCTCCATAAATATTCTGAGCATCTCACTCTTGTTTATGACCCAATTTGACTCTTCCACATTGTTAACTTCTCCAGGCATGGCTGACAACACCTATCCTTATCTTTTGCCTTGGCCTCTGCATGTTCTAAATGTAGAGCAGAGGTGTCTGCTAAGTTTTTTGCCATTGTCTGTTTTCTGACTTTTCATCTGTAGACATTCCTTCTTCTTTCCCCTTTTATCTATGAATCTATACCTGTACCCATATTTACCTTCATGAGGTAGCCAAAGGGAGAAGAAATAAATCTGGGAATTCCTCATGCCTGCCTAACTTTAACTTGGCTATTATTGTATTTTTTATTTTTTATCTCTAAGAAGTGTAGTATTTCTGAAAGCTAGTTATCATTATTATTATCCTATTTCTTATTTACAATACCTTACCTGTATGAAATTTAATAATACATCTTACCTATGGACCCTTTTAACTCCCAACTTCATCAAAACTCTGTTGAATGACACGTTCAATTATTTGGTTTATTAAGCAGGATATGGTGCTTTATATAAACAATTGTTTTAAAAGAATTTCTCAAAAAAGTACCTGAAACTAAATGTGCCCAAGTAAAAGAACAAAAACATTTAGAACCAATGATATATTTTTAAATAAAATTATAAAATTAAGTGAGAGCTGATTATTTTACTCTTTTTAATGTGTTGATGCGTATTTTGGATTTTAACTAGATAAAAACTGAAATTTTAGTACAGGTTTTTTTGAAAAGAGTAGGAAACTAAAACTATGAAGATAAATAGTCTATGATTATGTCTGTAAACTAACCTCTGATTCTCTGAAGAAGTTAGTAAAGGTTGTTGTTTAGAAACATTATGTGAACTTGTTTCAAAAAAAAAAAAGGATAAAATGTTTCAAAATGACTTTGACAAGTTTTTTAAGTGATCTGAAATAAATAAGACACTATTTCCTTCTTCTCAGCACTGCTTCTAATCCTTTTGAAACTACTTGCTAAAGGCGCACATAAAAAAAGATACAACCACATCAGCCTATAATTATAATCACTCTTACTTTTCAATAATTCAGTATTTCAAGATGCTGGTTCCTCATTGTTGAGTGTTCTTTAGTTCATTACCACAAACCATGGTTTGTTTATGATGCTAATCCTTTCCTTTTAACAGCAATGATTTTAATTTTAGGAATAAACAATTTTGGTAGAATTTAACCAAAGTGGATCAAGTCAAAATTAAAAAGTTAGAAGTAGGATCTATTTCTTGATTGAATTAATGCATCTCTTGAATTTATTTGGTCATATAACTATTTTAAAGCCAGCCTATCTCTGCTTCAGTTCCGCTTGACTTACTATGATGATTTATGTGTATGCTAACACTAATTCATGTCCCAAAGTGACAGTTTGAGAGACTGCAGATGTTACCCAGTTGGTTGGTTATCAGGGAAGTTATTGAAATACATAAAGTTAGGTATTCAGTGGGTGGTACCAGTAGGTCAAATACAATTTATCACACCTGATAAAAAATATCCTTGGCAAGATCCAGTTACATTTGTAATATCCTCAAATTAATTACATGTTAAAGTAAAAAGACAAATTAATGGATGTATTTCTCTAATTTTGACCCTGGCTACCTACTAAGGTAGACTAGCATCTAAACTAGTCTGACTAGATGACTAGACTGTCATCTGATGTATTTACTGTGCTATCTTTTTCACTTTGGGCATATATTTTGCATTGTGGAAGTTTTTAATATATTTCTCAAATTTTTTCATTATTATTAAATATTTATCACCATTGACATGTGTGGAAGAGAATTCAGAATTGAGTACTAAAATGAAAAATTGCTTTATACAGTTTATAATTTCATTTCTATGGGGTAGTTTTACAGTTAAAATCTACTTTGAGTTGTGGCTACACGGTTAGTAATTCATAAGAGGTGATTATTCACACATCTTTTTGATGTCGTGTGTGCCTCCTCCAAAGAGAACACTGTATCAGGAGATGGTCCAGGCTTAACATTCAGTGGTTGAATATGTCAGAAATGGTTCCAACACTAGACATTCTCAGAATATATTCAAATCCTTTGTTCCTTCTTACAGTGATAATCTTAATTTCATTCAAAGGTAAATGCTAAACATTTCAGTGGTTACAGACGGTGAGAAAAAAACATTATTTTCTCAGGACCAGAGAGAACATTTTCTGCTTGTCGTTGACACACGTGATTGGGGGAGTATGGTAGGAAGAATTCTAAGATGGCCTGCAGGATTCTTGTCCCTAGTATACAGGTTTTACCTTTGAATATACACTAGACCAGTAAATATGAGAGTAGTTACTCCTGTGCTTATGTTAAGTTGCAGTATTAGCTGACTCTAGAGAGATTTTTCTGTTGGTTTTGTAGAAGGAAGCTGCCATGTTTTGGACCACATGACAAGGGACTGTGATTGGTTTCCCGATGCTTGAAGCATCCGCCAGCAGACAGAGCAAGAAAATGGGACCTTGATTCTATAGCTAGAGAGAATTGAATTCTGCCAACAACACTAAAATCTGGATGATGTTCCAAAGCTTTAGAAAGAAAGATTACCCAATTGGCCTCTCAATTTTAAAGTTGTAAAATCCAGAATAGAGGATTACCTAAAATGTACTAGAATCCTGCCCCAAGGTAACTGTGAAATAATGTGTGGACTTTTTATAGCTGTTCAGTGTGCTAACTCAATAATAGCAAACTAGTAAGAGTACTCTTGCCTAGAAAATCCCATGGATGGAGGAGTCTAGTAGGCTGCAGTCCATGGGGTCACTAGGAGTCGTGTCACTTTCCCTTTTCCCTTTCATGCATTGGAGAAGGAAATGGCAGCCCACTCCAGTGTTCTTGCCTGGAGAATCCCAGGGACGGAGGAGCCTGGTGGGCTGCCGTCTGTGGGGTTGCGAAGAGTTGGACACGACTGATGTGACTTAGCAGCAGCAGTAAGAGCAGAAAAAATAGTTTGACCTAGTAACTGGAGAACTGGTTAGGTTTCTGAGGAAGAATTCTTAATATTTTAATTTCACCAGTGCTAAGAGAGTCTGAATTTAGGCTGTCTTCATAGATTCAAAATGAAATATGTATAATTCTAGAAGAAAAGGTTGAAAAGGAGATTGTATTTTAAATTCAGTCATCATAAATGTGTGTTAACATGATATATATCACAGCCAAATTATTTTTGCACATTTTAATACAATTTGTAAAGGCTCATTGACCAAAATATTTTAACTGGATGCCACAATTAAAATAATTTACAGGCTCTGCTTGATTTAAGGCTACACTAATGCAAGGTCATTAATTCATGTAATTATGTTCAATGCCATTTTTTTACTGCAAAAGAGAATATATATACCACAAGACTCTATGAAGTTATTCTGTAAATTAGTATAAAGAACATTTCATCAATGAGAGGTTGATACTTTATATTACTTAAATAATTAATGAGGTAACAAAGAATTTGCCACTGAAATAAAGAGGTTGTAAATTTAAAATGTTTTTGCCTTTAGTTTTGTCCTCTGTATTTCCTTTTCTACATGGGATGCTAGAAGCAGGCAGATACTGACTTAAGATTTAAATGTGATAATGTTAAAATTACTACATGAATAAGAAAGGAAGGGAAATTTTTCTATTTGAGAAAGACCCCAAATTTGGATCTAAAATTGATATCCTACAAATTTTGAGGGGAAAAGTTTCATGTAATTGTCTTCACCTATCTAATATTAAAAATCTAAGATTGAAGGAAATTCAACATGAAAATGCTTTATTCTAACACAGAATTTCTTTCATAAATTACAAAAGGAATTTCACATTGCTCAAAAAGACTTCCAAGAAAGCAAGTTATATACACCTTGTGAGAAATACTTTTCTCATAATACGGAAGTTGCATGCAACAAACAAACAAACATTTGTAACAGGGGTGTAAGTTATTAATATAATATAAGGGATACTTGTACACATAGTGTCCTGCTTAATAACTAAATATACTGACCCTAGGGGTTTCCCAGGTGGCCCTAGTAGTAAAGGACCCACCTGACAAGGCAAGGGATGTGAGATAGGCTGGTTCCATCCCTGGGTTGGGAAGACCACCTGGAAGAGGTCATGGCAATTCATTCTATTATTCTTGCCTAGAGAATCCCATGGATAGAGGAGCCTGGTATATTCCATTGGATCTCAAAGAGGTGGACATAAATGAAGCAACTCAGCACTCACCCATGCACATTGACCCTTGAAGACTCCTAACCATTCTCTTTACTACATACAGAATTTTATTTGTAAATATGTTTTTCTTTATAGATCTACTGTCCAAGGCTGTGTCCTTATCAGTACAATGCTTTAGTTTTACATGTAGGTAAACTTTATATGAAAGGGATCAACTACATTTTATACAGATATTTTTAAAAAAAGGTAGGAGAACAAAAGAAAGAGTATTAGGTGAAGCATCTAGAAAAAGTTATGATTGATTCCAGAGGCTTTTCATGATGGTGGTTTGCCTGTCAATGAGATTAAACACTCAAAGCTCCACCTTTCTGCTTTGGATAGGGTTGTGCTAATCAGTCAGAGTTCACCTCTCTTTCTGTTTCATCTGCTTTTCATTTCTTTAAAATTGACCTACTGAGGGAAATGTTATTTCTTTATCAAAGGCAATAAAGCAAATTAGGTTACTACTCAGCCTGTTTGGGTGGCGCATTGCTATTCTGCTTTAAAGATAATTATGCATGGTTCAATCTTGAGTTGTAGTTTCAAGTTTATATTTTTAAAATGCAACCACATTTTCAAGTTCATTGAATAAGGGAAGGAGAAAGATCACCTCAATTTCGTCATCCATAGAATCTGTAAACATATTAAAAATTTCTTTCATGTGTTCTATATATCTATGTGTATATCCTTGGCCAGATATTTAAGCTATACTGATAAAAAGTCATGCTTTGGTCCTCAGTTCAGTTCAGTTCAGTCGCTCAGTCGTGTCCGACTCTTTGCGACACCATGAATCGCAGCATGCCAGGCCTCCCTATCCATCACCAACTCCTGGAGTTCACTCAAACTCATGTCCATCGAGTTGGTGATGCCATCCAGCCATCTCATCCTCTGTTGTCCACTTCTCCTCCTGCTCCAAATTCCTCCCAGCATCAGGGTCTTTTCTAATGAGTCAACTCTTCGCATGAAGTGGCCAAAGTATTGGAGTTTCCGCCTCAGCATCAGTCCTTCCAATGAACACCTAGGACTGATCTCCTTTAGGATGGACTGGTTGGATCTTCTTGCAGTCCATGTGACTCTCAAGAGTCTTCTCCAATACCATAGTTCAAAGGCATCAGTTCTTCAGCACTCAGCTTTCTTCACAGTCCAACTCTTACATCCATACATGACCACTGGAAAACCATAGCCTTGACTAGATGGACCTTTGTTGGCAAAGTAATATCTCTGCTTTTCAATATGCTGTCTAGGTTGGTCATAACTTTCCTTCCAAGGATTAAGCAACTTTTAATTTCATGGCTGTAATCACTATCTGCAGTGATTTTGGTCCTCAAGAAGACCACAATAAAGAGCACAAGTCAATGAAGTATGGTTTGTGGGTCAAATCCATCTCATGACCTCTTATTGTGAATAATATGATATTAGAACACACCCATGCCCATTCAGTAACACATCATCCACGGCCATTTTTGTCCTCCAAGGATGAGCAGTTGTGACAGAGAACATTTGGCCTGGAAAGCCTAAAATATTTACTAACTGGCCTCTTACACGAAATGATATCTGATCCTGGATAGGGAGAAAAAGAATTACATAGATAGTTAAAATTCAATAGGTCTAATTTAAGTATTTGTATTTGTTGGTAGTCTGATAACCCTTGGACTGGATCCAACAAGGAGACCCAACAAGTCCATCCTAAAGGAGATCAGTCCTGGTTGTTCATTGGAAGGACTGATGCTGAAGCTGAAACTCCACTACTTTGGCCACCTGATGCAGAGAGCTGACTCATTTGAAAAGACCCTGCTGCTGGGAAAGATTAAAGGCAGGATGAAAAGGGGACGACAGAGGATAAGATGATTGGATGGCATCACCGACTCGATGGACATGGGTTTGGGTGGACTTCAGGAGTTGGTAATGGTTCATGGGTCACAAAGAGTCGGACATGACTGAGCAACTGAACTGAACTGAATTGATTCTTCCATGTAACAATGATAATTTCTTAAATTGTCTCCAAATAAACTACCTGTATTTGATTTCCTGTCTTAGGGTTGATTTGGGGAAAACCTAAACAAAGACAGTTGGTGCTGAAGGTGGATTCCTAGCAAGCAAATTCTTGTGATTCCAATACTAGGCCCACTCTCTGGTCTGGTCATTAGTGGTAATAAATTAGAAAGTGAGCACTCTTAGCCTGTTAAGCATTTGAAGTACCGAGACACTCAAGTTTTGTGGATTTAGATGGAATAAAGGTAGAAAGGTTATACTGGATTTGCTAAATACTTGATAATGACAATTATAAGTAATATATTACTACTTATTATAAGTAATAAAGACTGATAAAGTAATTGGAAGATCCTAACTGAAATCTAACTCCGAAAAGAAAATAATAATAATAATGTTGTAGCCATGCATTTTGGGAAACAAACTCACTCAGAAGGACAATGCAGATAGTGGAGTGCAGCTTATTATACTGGTGGGCCCAAAGCAGAGTCTTCTCTTAGCCAAGGACCCCAACCAGTTTTTTTCTTTTTTTAAACCTTATATACCCTAAGTGTATGTGCCTAAACCCACCTCCCCAAATTCCCTGCAAGTAGTCTAAACAAAGGAAAAGAAAGTTACAATCAAAGTTAACCCGTGATTCATATGCTTTAAGCCTAGGTAGTTAACCGTGGACAATTATCGGCCTGTGGTTATACTCCAACAAGTATAATAGAATTTATGATTCTATTCAGTTACACAGATAATTAGAGTATTCTTTTAGGCAATGGAGAGTCTAGGTACAATTCCTGGGGCTCTTCCATCTGGGGGGGGGTCTGTTTTTCCAGTTGGTATGTAGTTTCCATAGATACTGGGCATATAGCGCAAAGGCCACAGTCCCGTCCAAGATGGAGTCCTGCTTTCAAGATGGAGCCTGTTCTGTCTGTTTCCTCCTTCAATAACAGGTTTAAGCAGGCCACTCTCAAGTCAGAGAATGCTTATATCCTGTTTAAAGAGAGTTCCCTGTAACAAATGAGCCACTTACAAAAGTGGTTTAATTTTCACCCCTGGGGAATATTTTATGCTAAAGTGTTCATTGTGATGGGGAAGAGGTGAGACCCTGAGACCTGAGGCTGGCACAACTGGGCAGACACTCTCAGAAACCTGAACTCACAGATATGCTCGATCCACACAGACACAGAAATGGTCCCTGCAACTTATTATAGAATAGAGGCCTTTCCTTTATCTGAAAAAGATGTACAAATATCATCTGAAATGGATACGTTATGCAACGATGTTTGTCTTCCTCAATATTTGCCTTTACTTGCCCAAATCACTAGACCAGTGGTTCTCAAACTGTTCTGAACAAAACATATAGGTACCTGGACAGAGAGTTAAACATCTCAGTCCCCACCCCATGCCCCAGATTCCAATTTGCTAAATCAAAGTGAATTATAAATGTGCATTTTGTCAAGCTCACCTGTGATGATGCTTCAGTTCAAGGGTAATGCTGTATATTATACTATCCTATACCAATAACTTGGGTCAAGTCTCAACCTGGCTCCATAATTACTGTCCTTCTTGTAGTAAAAAAGTATAAAAATGAATAAACAGAAATCTCAATTAAATAGAGTCAGAATACAAGAAGTGGAAACTCTCACACTCTATAGTGATAGCAGAGTTAACAGCCGTAAAAAGAATTGTTTTGTTGCCTGGCAAAGTCCTCAATGAGAACCTCTACAACTTAGTCAGTGAAAAGCAGCTTTACTTCAAACTCTCAAATCTTTTAATGGACTCTCTATTTAGAGTAGCTTGCCTCCCCCTCTTCCTTTTCCCCTATATATGAGTCCTCTTTTCCTTATTACAACAGGACTTGCAAGTGACTCATCATGGTTGCAGACTCTGAATCACAATTCTTTGCTATTCCTCAATCAACTCAAGTATCCCTGAAGAAATAATTGGCAGTCCATTTGTTTTAGGTCAACAAAAGAGAGTATTTACCAAAGGAATTGCAGAATATGGGTATAAACCTGTGGGCACTGGAAGAACATGTCTGCAAATGGATCATAAATGTCCTGGACCCAAGAAGTGCAGAGATTTTTAAACTGTTTGGAAAGTTTGTTGACATTGGGAAATTTCCCATGATTCGGGATTCTACTTGTTGTTAAGGAGCTGCTTCTGTGATGTTACTGAAGTTGACCACTTTTTTTAACATTCCCCTCATATTTGTTTTTATCATTTTTTTGTGAAACATTTAGATACAATTGCTATACAAAAATCTGTACATAATTAATTATGCAGCACAACATATTTGGAGATTCATATATTTATATGAAAATATCACCATAATGTGTGTCATGTACAAATTCATTGCTTCCAAAAGTTTTTTGTCATCCTCTTTATTTATTTTTATTTTTATTATACTATATATGTGTGTGATAACACATATGCAGGGAAAGTACTTGACAAAATTCAACACCTTTCATAATAAAAATGGAGAAGGCAATGGCAACCCAGTACTCTTGCCTGGAGAATCCCAGGGACTGGGGAGCCTCGTGGGCTGCCGTCTATGGGGTCACACAGAGTCGGATACGACTGAAGCGACTTAGTAGCAGCAGCAGCATAATAAAAACTCTCAGAAAATTACACGAGACAGCAAAAGAGACACAGATGTATAGAACAGTCTTTTGGACTCTGTGGGAGAGGGAGAGTGGGGGATGATTTGGGAGAATGGCATTGAAACATGTATAATATCATATAAGACACGAATCGCCAGTCCAGGTTCGATGTGGGATACAGGATGCTTGGGGCTAGAACACTGGGATGACCCAGAGGGATGGTACGGAGAGTGAGGTGGGAGGGGGGTTCAGGATGGGGAACACGTGGACACCCGTGGCGGATTCATGTTGATGTATGGCAGGACCAATATAATATTGTAAAGTAATTAGCCTCCAACTAAAATAAATAAATTTAAATTAAAAAAAAATTAAGTGTGGAAGGAACTTGTACAATAAAGTCCTTATTTGAAAAGCCCATCATTATCATTCTACTCCATGGTGAAAAACTGGATTTTTTTTACTCTGCTGCTGTTGCTGCTGCTAAGTTGCTTCAGTCGTGTCCAACTGTGTGCGACCCCATAGACGGCAGCTCACCAGGCTCCCCTGTCCCTGGGATTCTCTAGGCAAGAACACTGAGATCTACAAAAAAGCAATAATGCTCACTTTTATCACTTCTATTCGACACTAAACATTATACTAAAATTCTGACAAGAGCAGTTAGTCAAAAGAAAGAAAGAAAAAAAAAAAAAAGGAAGAAAAAAATCATCCAAATTGAAAAATAAAGAGTAAAATTATCTGTTCTCAGATCACATGATCTTTCATGTGAAAAATTTCCAAGACTCCACAAAACAAACAGAAAAACTGTTAGAGCTAGCACACAAATCCGTTACAGTTGAAGGATAGAAAATCAGCATAAAAAAGTCAGTTGTTTCTATACATAAGCAAGGAATTATTCAAAAAGGAAATTAAGAAAACAATTCTGTTTATAATAGCATCAAAAAGAATAAAACACTCAGAAATAAACGACAGGTTTTTTTTCCTGCTGTAAGCCCCTGACCTACCTTTTCTGTGAGTATTTACTAGTTGAAGAGCATTTGCTAGTTGAAAATGCATTCCTTGACCCTTTGAGATGTAAATCTTTTCAAAAGCTTCTTGCCAGGTTCTACAATCCCAGACTAGAAATATCTTTTTCAAGGGCCAGGGAGCCACCCCTTAGACATGTAATCATGAAGGATGATAATATCCCTTTCTTTTTTATCGTTTTGAAGGTTTATTCTCAACAATTTTCAAATGTGCAACACAGTATTGTTAACTATATAGTCACCATATCGTACATTAGATCCCTATAACTTATAAAGTTTGTGCCTTTGGATAGAATGCCCCTTGTCTGCAGTCACTATGGGAGGGTAGAAATCTAATGTCTTTTAACGGGCATCTTACTCTAAGGCATAAAATTACCTGCACTGTTTCTATGAGAAAATTTAAAATTATCTGTGAGCATCTTTACCACCAGCAAAAAAGACTATAATGTCTGATGTTGCTCTTGTCATCCGAAGTAGGAAGTACATTATTTGTGTGTGTGTGTGTGTTCATTCGTTTTCTATTGCTGTTGTAGCAAATTACCATCAAGTTATTTGTTTAAAACAACATAAGCATATCAACTCACAGCTCTGTAGTTAGAAGTTCTAGTGGACTGACTGTTGCTGGTTACACAAGGTCAAGGTCAGGTCTTGGCTGGCCTGGACTGAAAGGGAAAATCTGCTTTCAAGATCATTCAGGTTGTTTGCAGAATTCTTGCAGCTTTTTCTGGCTGAGATCCTTGCTGGCTATTATCCAGGAGACTCTCAGTTCTTTACAACCATCTGCATTCCTGGGGGCTTTGCCTTCTCTGTCTTCAAACCTGAAGGGCGTTTTGTTTTTCTCATATTTTGAGTCTATCTAACTTCTCTTCCACCCAAGTTCTTTTGCTCCTGCTGAAGATACTTCTTTGCTTTTAAGAACCCTTGTTTTCAGTTTGGGCATCAACATTTATTCAAGGTTAAACTTACTTTATGATCTGCTACCTAGACTAGACTGCAAAGTTTCTCTTCCCAACTAATATGATGTATTCAAGGTTCCTGGAACTAGGGAGCGGCCATCTCTCAAGGGCCCATTCTGCCATATTCATGGTTCCTGGCGCTAGGGAGCAGCCATCTCTCAGGGGCCATTTTGCCACAATGAGGATAAAATTTATCAAAACAGATGAATAAAATCTTTTCAAATGTGACTTCAGTGATGTCACGGTGATCTAAGAAATCCTGTCCTCATCATCCCTCATGTTATTTATGCAAAACACATTTCCTTTGGCAAGTATGACTTTCTAAACAATCTGATTTCATGACTCTAAAATGTTTGGTTAATGCAAAGGTAGCTTAGTGTTTTGAAAAAGTGTAGATGTATGGCAGACATACTTTTTAGGCAATGATCTTGAAATTCTGTTTTCTCCAACTAACTTTTTGATAGAAGGTAGAAGTCTCTGATAAGTACCTGGAATTGTGGTAATTCTGTATTGTATATTGATATATCTGTCAAATTTGCAAATTAAGTAAATGAAAAAATAGGCAAATTAAGCTTGAAATTTGAATTATTTTTGTCCTCTTTTGTCAACAGAATTATGTAGGTAGTTCTGCTCAAATATCAGGTGAACTGAAAACAATGTTTTCCATGTTTAAATTGGTTGCATTATTTATGTACCTAAAGTGCTTGAAAATCAGCTAATATTTTCCTTGAAATGATAAAGATACCTCATTTTCATTCTTTCTAAATGTACTTTAGCTGCTGAGAAAATTTAGTATGCTGTGTGATATTTCTGGCCTTTTGGCAAATCAGACATTTCCTGAAAGTAATGATAATCCCTACCCAGCAGGTATTTCTAAGTGAATACAAACAAAATTAACTGTGTGCAAATGTTCATATAATTATGGCTTCACATGATGTGAGATAAGACACTCTGTTTTCCTTATTATCAGTAGGCAGATTACAGACTAATTTACTGATTTTAAAGACATAAACGACTAAGTTTTGAAGCACAAAACCCAACTCAATAAATGTTTGAACCATACTTTTTACATGTTTTACAGGGAATCTTTATTTTTGTATTTTTATTTTCTTTCATGTACTAATAATAGGTCTTGAAATGTTTCCTCTATTTTTAAAATCTGTATTATCATCTATATTTTCCTAGTCTTCTAGTTATTTTAAACATAATAATAAACAGGGACTCCTTTGGTGGTCCAGTGTTTAGGACTCCAGGCTTTCATTGCCAAGAGCCCAGGTTCATTCCCTGGTCAGGGAACTAAAACCTCTCAAGTCATGTCGTGCAGCCAGGACAAAGCAATGATAATAATTTTTAAAACAAAATCAAGTATTTCTCATTAAAATATTGCACTGAATTAATACATGCTATATATATATATGTATATATACACACACATATATAATATATATTTTTCAGTATTTTCTGTTACTCGTTACTTGTAGAATAAACTTGAAAGTAAAGGCGGTTGTTAATATGATTTATTACTTCTATTTGAAAAGTGGCTGCAAAGAGTCGGACACGACTGAGCAACTGAGCACACACCCAAACTGCAAAGTCTTTCCAACACTTATCAGCTCCAAGAATAAATTAATGCTGACTATTAAGCTCCTGTAACTCCATGTCTCAAACACCACACAAGCTATAATCTATTACTCATAACTAGAGAATTCTACCATAGGGTGTTTATGAATCAAATGCTTGTATTTTATAAAATAAATGGTGGAAAAGTCCAGAAATGGTAATTCAAACATGTTAGAATCTCATTTCAGCCATTGACAAATGGCCTTAATTTTTCCTTTCCTCACTGCATATAATAAAAGTATCCTTCAGAGAACTGGGTCAAATGATGCCTCCCACATTGCTTTGGTGGGAGCAACTGCAATGGAACAACATTACTTGCAGATGTGATTTCATAGTTCTAATGTGTTCATTTCTCATTCATGTGTGCTTAGTCACATTTCCACCAAAATATAGACTTTTGGTAATCATTAAGAATATTAAGGAGTAGAAGCTGGATATGTTTTATAATTATTTTTATTTATAAATAGTATTTATGTTAGTATTTATTCATTTAGTACTTATTTCTTATTTTAGATTTAGAAAAATAACCATGAAGCATGAGTAAGGCTAAAATTTTGACTGAGAATTTTTGTAAACAGACATTTTATTTAGGCATGTAGAAGCCGGCTCACTAGAGAAGACTGATGCTGGGAAAGAATGAAGGAAAAAGGAAAAGGGGGCTGCAATGGGGATGAGATGGTTAGAAAGAATCACCAACTCAATGGATATGTATTCAAGCAAACTCTGTGAGACTGCATAAGACAGGGGAGCCTGGTGTGCTGCAGTCCATTGGGTCACAAAGAGTTGGACAGGGCTTAGCAACTGAACAACACCAAGCAGAAGCCAACAATGGGCTTAAGTTAAAGGTCTTATTTGGATTATCTGATTTGAATATGAAGAAGACACGCTGGTCAATGCTGTCATTTACTTGACTGCCTCTCCACAGTTCCCAGATTCACATCCACAAGTGTCACTTGGGTAAATTTGTGACATATGCCTCTATTAACAGTTTAAGAAGGGTGAATGATTAAAGCTTTGGATTTAGCAAATCAGTACACTGAGTCATACTTTGCAGTAAATTGTGTATAATTAGCTAGTTGAAATACATCATATATGTATATATATAATATACATTCATAACAACATAGTATACACATGCATATATTATTAACAAATAGTGTGGAACCACATTCCAATTCCTTTTCACTGACACATTCAGGTACCTCTTTGACCATATTAAAAAAAAATAAAAAAATAAACCTCCTATAAATTCTCCCTGTCATCATTTACCCATTATTCTCATTTGCACTCTTACCCTGGCTCAGAGATTATGCTGGTCCTGTTATTACTATGATTAATTAAATCTTTATCTCAAAGTTTTATTTTCTTAAGTTGTGCAGTTTTCACACCACCTACAATGTTTAGAATGTTCATTCTACAAAGCAAGAAAGATTCATGTCTATTTATCTTGATCTAACACTTTCTGTCTCTATGGTACTGAATAAACTCATATAAATGCAGGATTTTAAAGATATGAATCCACTCTTCTAAAGACTGCCTGCCAAAATGACATTTTCTTTAACTTTTTTTTTTTTTTTAAGGATGGATATAGGATACAAATCTCCCTGATTTTAAATGGAAAAAATAACTTTAGGTTAAATGATACCTGAAAGAGTGGTCCTTAAATTTATGGTTTCTAGACTCAAAATCCATTGAGATGTCTCTGGTGTTTCAATATATAGCAATTTCTGAGCCAAATAAAAGCATTAAGACAGATATCTATGGTATATTGGCAGTGGTGTTGGGGAGAGGGGAAGAAGATCTCACTTATTTTCCATTTAATTTCCCCCAGACCTCTAATTTAAGAAAGACTGTCAATGAAAGTGATCTCATCCTCAAATCAGTATTTGCTAACTAATGTATGTATACAGATCCCTTCAGTTCAGCTCAGCAAAACAAATTATAAGTGTGCCCAATTTGTCAGCTGGTGATGATTAGGAGAAAATACAGTGGAACTTAGCCATACCAGTTAGTCTTAGAAAATCTACTTACAGTGGGAGGTAGATATGTAGTCACATAAATATGGTGACATTATCATCACATTTTGGTGGTATTTGCAAAGTGTTACAGCAATGCATGAGGAAGTTTTATATTTCATCTTAGGAGCTGAGGATATATTAATGTTAGTTTTTGAACAATGACCACAACGTTTCTAGCTGGTTTGGCAAAGGCAATGCAGGAAATAGAAACTGTACTGTCAGAGAGCTTTACCAAAGCACAGATCTTTGTGAAAACTGTTGTGGTTTCAGACTCAGATCTGTTTGTACACCTGAACAAAGAGTTTTTAATGACAGGGATAGATCCTCTGGAGAAGGAAATGGCAACCCACTCCAGTATTCTTGCCTGGAAAATCCCATGGGTGGAGGAGTCTGGTAGTCTACAGTCCATGGGGTCTCAAAGAGTTGGACATGATTGATCGACTTTACTATATTAGGAATCTGGAATTGGAAGGTACATTATTTGGATTAGAATGATAAGGATAATGAAAGCGTGAACTTGAGCAAAGTTGTGGACGAAAAAGTTAAGTATATGCATACATATGGTTCAGATGGCACAGAATCTGCCTACAATGCAGGAGACCGGGATTCAATCCCTGGGTCGGGCTACCCACTCCAGTATTCTTACCTGGAGAATTCTATGGACAGAGGAAGCTACAGTCTGTTTTATGGACAGGTGTACTATGGTCCATAGCATTGCAAAGAGTCGGACACAACTGAGCAACTAACACACACACACATATGCACAGACATATACACTTCTTTGTTATATAAGATTTCAAGATTCTTTTGATAATGGGCCACAACACACTGACGCTTGCATAGTTACAAAGCAGAAGTCTGTACTAAAAGCTCAGAAAGAGGAAAAGGCCACACAGAAAGTAGTGTCTGAGCACAGGGAAAGAGCAAACGGGGGCTATAGGCAACTGCTCACCTTTGAAGTCTACATCTTTTTTCTCCGCTTTGTCCAAATTTCTGCATTTCACCTTACCCTTAGAACAGAGTACAAGCAACATTTCTGAAATTCTGGTATTAAGAAACTTAATACTGTATTTAGTTTACTTAAATTTATAGACATTGTACCCACTAAACCATATTCAGGTAACTTTATTTTTCATGGAAAATACATGTATATGTTTTACCCAAAGTTTAGAAAATTCACGCTGGCATGAAGAAGAAAATATAAATCACTGTAGAAATTATAATCCCCCAAATATATCCTATTCAAAAATTTCTCTGTATCTTTTGTTTTCTTCTATAATATAAAAATTTCTTTGTATTTAACATAATCCCATAACTCTACCCCAACTACCATAAGGTTTTATAACTTACTTTTATCATGTGATGATATAGCATGAATATCTTTTCATATCTACCCATGTTATATTTCTACATCATTTTAATAGGTACTTAATATATGAATGGGGCTTCCCTCATAGCTCACTTGGTAAAGAACCTGCAATCACTGCAGATGGTGACTACAGCCATGAAATAAAAAGACGCTTTCTCCTTGGAAGAAAAGCTATGACAAACTTAGCATACTTGAAAAAAATAAAAATAAATCAAAAGCAGAGACACTACTTTGCCGACAAAGGTCCCTCTAGTCAAAGCTATGGTTTTTCCAGTAGTAATGTACGGATGTGAGAGTTGGACTAGAAAGAAAGCTAAGCACCAAAAAATTGATGCTTTTGAATTGTGGTGTTGGAGAAGACTCTTGAGATTCCCTTGGATTGCCAGGAGGCCACACCAGTCAATCATAAAAGAAATAAACCCTGAATATACATTGGAAGGACTGATACTGAAGCTGCAATTCCAGTATTTTGGCCACCTAATACAAAGAACTGACTCATTGGAAAAGACCTGATCCTGGGAAATATTGAAGGCAGGAGGAGAAGGGGATGACAGAAGATGAGATGGTTGGATGGCATCACCGACTCGATGGAGATGATTTTGAGCAATCTCCCGGTGTTGGTGATGGACAGGAAAGCCTGGCGTGCTGCAGTCCATGGGGTCTCAAAAACTGGACACAACTGAGTGACTGAACTGAACTGATCAATTCTCCCTATCATCATTTACCCATTATTCTCATTTTTCTCATTTGCACTCTCAGATATTATGCTGATCCTGTAGATTATTATCAGATTAATTAAATCTTTATCCCAGTTTTTTCTTAAGTCATGCGGTTTTCACACCACCTACAATGTTTAGAATGTTCATTCTACAAAGCAAGAAAGATTCATGTCTATTTATCTTGATCTAACACTTTCTGTCTCTATGGTACTGAATAAACTCATAATAATGCAGGAATTTAAAGATATGATTCTCTTCAAATATGAACCCATTCTTCTAAAGACTGCCAAAATGACATTTTCTTTAGCTTTTTTTTTTTTCATATGGATATAGGATATAAATTTCCCTGATTTTAAATGGAAAAAAATAACTTTGGGTTAAGGGATACCTGAAAGAGGTCTTTAAATTTATGGTTTCTAGACTCAAGATCCATTGAGATGTCTCTGGTGTTTCAATATTTAACACTTTCTAAGCCACATAAAAGTGCTAAGACAGATACCTCTAGTATATAGGCAGTGGTGTTGGGGAGAAGGGGAGAAGATCTCACTTAATTTCCATTTAATTTCCCCCAAACCTCTAATTTAAGAAAGACTGTCAATGAAAGTGATCTCATCCTCAAATCAGTATTTGCTAACTAATGTATGTACATAGATCCCTTCAGCTCAGTTCAGCAAAACAAATTATGAGTGTGCCTAATTTGTCAGATGGTGATAGTTTGGAGAAAATATAGTGGAACTTAGCAATACCAGTTAGTCTTAGAAAATCTACTTACAGAGGGAGGTCGACATGTAGTCACATAAATATGGCAACTATCATCACATTATGGTGGTATTTACGAAGTGTTGCAGTAATGCATGAGGAAGCTTTACATTTTATCTTAGGAGCAGAGGACATATTAGTGTTCGTTTTTGAATAATGACCACAAAGTTTCTGGCTGGGTTGGCAAAGGCAATGCAGGAATTAGAAACTGTACTGTCAGAAAGCTTTACCAAGGCACAGATCTTTGTCAAAACTGGTGTGATTTCAGACTCAGAAATGTTTGTTCACCTTAACAAAGAGTTTTTAAGGACAGGCATATTAGGAATCTTGAATTGGAAGACACATTATTGGATTAGAATCATAAGGATAATGAATACTTGAACTAGAGTAGACGTGTATAGGAAAAAGTTAAGTATATGTATGTGTATACATTTATACAGGGACATACATACCTCTTTGTTTAACAAGATTTCAAGATTCTTTTGATGGTGGGGCACAACACACTGATACTTGCATAGATGAAAAGCAGAAGTCTGTATTATTTACAGCTCAGAAGGAGAGAAGGCTGTCACTCAGGGCCACACAAGAAGTAATGGCTAGGCACAGGGAAAGAGCAAACTGGGGCTGTAGACGGCAGCTCACCTATGGCACACAGAATATTAGCCAGGTGTCTTGACTTCCTGGTGGGTTTCCTAATTTGAATAGGTTCATGGGCTCCATAACATAGGGGCTGTCCCCAGTTGTTTGGAACCTGACCCTGGGAAGATTAGAGTAAGTGCGTATAGTGGCCCAGAATGTTAGAACTGAATAAGAGAAGTGGTTAAAGTGTGGAATTAAATTAATAGGCGGTTTGAGGAGGACCAGTCAGAATAGCATTTAAAATAAAAGTTAAATGCTAAAAAAAGTTAAATCCTAAAATGTAAAAGTTAAAATAAAAGTAGTATACTCCTTCAATGTTTACCACCTCATGTACATCTTTTTTTTTTTTTTTTCTCCTCTATTTCCAGATTTCTGCAGTTAGCTTTTCACTTAGAACAGTGTGCAAGCAACATTTCTGAAATTCTGGTATTAAGAAACTTAAAACAGGACTTAGTTTATTTAAATTTACAGATACTATATCCATTAAATCATATTTAATAACTTTATTTTTCATAGGGCTTCCCTGAAAACTTAGTTGGGAAATAATCCTCCTGCAATGCAGGAGACCCCAGTCCGATTCCTGGAAGATCCACTGGAGAAGGAAATGGCAACCCACTCCAGTATTCTTGCCTGGAGAATTCCATGGACAGAAGAGCCTGGTGGGCTACTGTCCATAGGGTCACTAAGAGTCAGACATGGCTGAGTGACTAACACTTGCTTTTCAATTTACCATGTGATGATAAATCATGAAAAACTTTTCATATTTACCCATGTTATTTTTATACATCATTTTAATAGATGTTTAATATATGAATGGGTCATAATTTATAAAATCTTATTTTGTAAATTGCAAGAATTTTTGAATATATTTATTCACATAAATGCCTGAGTATACCTTAAAATAGTTTCTGCTTAAAAATGAACCATTGTTCTGGAATTGAGCTGTAGGAGTTGCTTGTATATTTTTGAGATTAGTTGTTTGTCCATTGTTTCATTTGCTATTATTTTCTCCCATTCTGAAGGCTGTCTTTTCACCTTGCTTATAGTTTCCTTTGTTGTGCAGAAGCTTTTAAGTTTAATTAGGCCCCATTTGTTTATTTTTGCTTTTATTTCCAGTATTCTGGGAGGTGGGTCATAGAGGATCCTGCTGTGATGTATGTCGGAGAGTGTTTTGCCTATGTTCTCCTCTAGGAGTTTTATAGTTTCTGGTCTTATGTTTAGATCTTTAATCCATTTTGAGTTTATTTTTGTGTATGGTGTTAGAAAGTGTTCCAGTTTCATTCTTTTACAAGTGGTTGACCAGTTTTCCCAGCACCACTTGTTAAAGAGATTGTCTTTAATCCATTGTATATTCTTGCCTCCTTTGTCAAAGATAAGGTGTCCATATGTGCGTGGATTTATCTCTGGGCTTTCTATTTTGTTCCATTGATCTATATTTCTGTCTTTGTGACAGTACCATACTGTCTTGATGACTGTGGCTTTGTAGTAGAGCCTGAAGTCAGGCAGGTTGATTCCTCCAGTTCCATTCTTCTTTCTCAAGATAGCTTTGGCTATTCAAGGTTTTTAGTATTTCCATACAAATTGTGAAATTATTTGTTATAGCTCTGTGAAGAATACCATTGGCAGCTTGATAGGGATTGCATTGAATCTATAAATTGCTTTGGGTAGTATACTCATTTTCACTATATTGATTCTTCCAATCCATGAACATGGTATATTTCTCCATCTATTAGTGTCCTCTTTGATTTCTTTCACCAGTGTTTTATAGTTTTCTGTATATAGGTCTTTAGTTTCTTTAGGTAGATATATTCCTAAGTATTTTATTCTTTCCGTTGCAATGGTGAATGGAATTGTTTCCTTAATTTCTCTTTCTGTTTTCTCATTATTAGTGTATGGGAATGCAAGGGATTTCTGTGTGTTGATTTTATATCCTGCAACTTTCAAAATGGGCCAAAGAACTAAATAGACATTTCTCCAAAGAATCCATACAGATGGCTAACAAACACATGAAAACATGCTCAACATCACTCATTATCAGAGAAATGCAAATCAAAACCACTATGAGGTACCATTTCATGCCAGACAGAATGGCTGCGATCCAAATGTCTACAAGCAATAAATGCTGCAGAGGGTGTGCAGAAAAGGGAACCCTCTTACACTGTTGGTGGGAATGCAAACTAGTAAAGCCACTATGGAGAACAGTGTGGAGATTCCTTAAAAAACTGGAAACAGAACTGCCTTATTACCCAGCAATCCCACTGCTGGGCATACACACTGAGGAAACCAGAAGGGAAAGAGACACGTGTACACCAATGTTTATTGCAGCACTGTTTATAATAGCCAGGACATGGAAGCAACCTAGATGTCAATCAACAGATGAATGGATAAGAAAGCTGTGGTACATATACACAATGGAGTATCACTCAGCCATTAAAAAGAATACATTTGAATCAGTTCTAACGAGGTGGATGAAACTGGAGCCTATTATACAGAGTGAAGTAAGCCAGAAAGAAAAACACCAATACAATATACTAATGCATATATATGGAATTTAGAAAGATGGTAACAATAACCCTGTATATGAGACAGCAAAAGAGGCACTGATGTATAGAACAGTCTTTTGGACTCTGTGGGAGAGGGAGAGGGTGGGATGATTTGGGAGAACGGCATTGAAATACATATAATATCATATATGGAATGAGTCGCCAGTCCAGGTTTGATGCACGATACTGGATGCTTGGGGCTAGTGCACTGGGATGACCCAGAGGGATGGTATGGGGAGGGAGGAGGGAGGAGGGTTCAGGATGGGGAACACATGTATACCTGTGGCAGATTCATTTTGATATTTGGCAAAACCAATACAATATTGTAAAGTTTAAAAATAAAATAAAATTAAAACAAATGAAAATGAACCATTTATTTGAAGAATATGACCTATTTTAACATTTTTTGTATGTATTACCATATTTACAGGGCTTCCCCAGTGGTTCACTGGTAAAGAATTTGCCTGTAAAGTAGAAGACATAAGATAAAGTGAAGGTGAAAGTCACTTAGCCTTGTCTGACTCTTTGCAACCCCATGGACTATACAGTCCATAGAATTTTCCAGGCCAGAATGCTGGAGTGGGTAGCCTTTCCCTTCTCCAAGGGATCTTCCCAACCTAGGGAACAAACCCAAGGAACAAACCCAGGTCTCCTGCATTGCAGATGGATTCTTTAACACCTGAGCCACAAGGGAAGCCCAAGAATACTGGAGTGGGTAGTGTATGCCTTCTCCAGCAGATCTTCCTGACCCAGGAATCAAACCAGGGTCTCCTTCATTGCAGGCCGATTCTTTACCAACTGAGCTATCAGGGAACACAGGTTAAATTCCTGGGTGGGGTAGATCCTCTGGAAGAGAACATGGCAACCCACTCTAGTATTCTTGCCTGGAGAATCCCATGGACAGAGATGCCTAGCAGGCTATAGTCTACAGTGTCACAAAGAGTCAGACATGACTACAGTGACTTAGCACACATGCATGCACCATATTTACATCCAGAATAGACACATTTGTTACAAGTTCTCCAATTTGAGAATATTTTTTTAATGTTTTCAACTGAACACATGCCAAATGTGACCTGATTTAGTTCTTTGGTTTATTGGCTACTAAATGGCACCCCACTCCAGTACTTTTGCCTGGAAAATCCCATGGATGGAGGGGCCTGGTAGGCTGTAGCCCACAGGGTCGCTAAGAGTCGGACACGACTGAGCAACTTCCCTTTCACTTTTCACTTTCATGCATCTGAGAAGGAAATGGCAACCCTCTCCAATGTTCTTGCCTGGAGAATCCCAGGGATGGGGGAGCCTGGTGGGCTGCCGTCTCTGGGGTCGCATAGAGTCGGACACCATTGATGCGACTTAGCAGCAGTAGCAGCAACTTACTCCTTGGAAGAAAAGTTATGACCAAACTAGACAGCATATTGAAAAGCAGAGACATTACTTTGCCAACAAAGGTCCGTCTAGTCAAGGCTATGGTTTTTCCAGTGGTCATGTATGGATGTGAGAGTTGGACTGTAAAGAAAGCTGAGTGCCGAAGAATTGATGCTTTTAAACTGTGGTGTTGGAGAAGACTCTTGAGAGTCCCTTGGACTGCAAGGAGATCCAACCAGTCCCTTCTAAAGGAGATCAGTCCTGGGATTTCTTTGGAGGGAATGATGTTAAAGCTGAAACTCCAGTACTTTGGCCACCTCATGTGAAGAGTTGACTCATTGGAAAAGACTCTGATGCTGGGAGAGATTGGGGGCAGGAGGAGAAGGGGATGACAGAGGATGAGATGGCTGTATGGCATCACTGACTCGATGGATGTGAGTCTGAGTGAACTCCGGGAGTTGGTGATGGACAGGGAGGCCTGGCGTGCTGCGATTCATGGGGTTGCAAAGAGTCAGACACGACTGAGTGACTGAACTGATTGACTGACTGAACTAGGTTGAACTCTGTCTCATAATTTATTGCAGTTTTGTTTTCATTTCAGGCTATTTCTTTTCCTAATGATTAACTAATCCTTCTCAATATACCAATCAAGCAACTCATTGTACTGATTTGACATAGCTCTGTGTTTACTTGCTAATCACGTACTTGTAGTTGAATGTTTCTGAACTTAACACTTCATACTGACCTGGCTTTTTAACCATGGTTTTCTATCTTACTGTTTTAAAAATTATAGCTTTTTAATAGATTTAGATATCTAGCTTTTAATCTAGGCTTTATCACCATTCTTTTTTTCATTTTGTACATTGCTGATTCCAAATAAGTATTAGCCTGGTCCTCTAGAAAGCAAAGCTTGAAATAAGGCAAATGTGATGACTTTAGATTTCAGGGGTACAAACTCCCTATGAGGGTAGGGTTATAATTGTGATGAAAAGGGGGTGGTGAGAAACGGAAAGGTATGGCATGAGACAATACAATGTGTTTAACAAGAAGACTGAAAGAACCCACCAGATCTTTTAGCGGGCGTGTTTACTGAGCATTTGTGTCTCAACTGTATCTGTGGGATTTTCATTTATAAAAGTAACTGATTAATGACATAGAGGTCAAGGCCATTGAACAAGAAGCTATTACTTACATTTTATTTTCCCAAAAGAAGGGTACATGCCATACCATTCAAGTCTACATAGGAAAGAATCAAATTTGGATCAGGAGACAGAGGAGAAAGTGAAAGCACAGGACATAGCCGTAATTGTGGAAAAGGCAGGACAGGATGGTGTAAACGTTTAGGACTGGCTGCTGCTGCTACCGCTAAGTCACTTCAGTCGTGTTCGACTCTGAGCAACCCCAGAGACAGCAGCCTACCAGGCTCCTCTGTTCATGGGATTTTCCAGGCAAGAGTACTGGAGTGGGTTGCCAGTTCTGTGGGCTCTAGCGTTTAGGGTCTGGCTTCTAGTTGACTTGTATGTGACCCCCAGTTAATTCAGGTAAACAGAAATATGGCTTGATGTATAAAAGATACAAAGATAAAAGTGGTATATGGGTTTCCCTGGTGGTTCAGATGGTAAAGAATCTGCCTGCAATGCAGGAGATATAGCCAGCTGTATATCCTCTATGTGTCAAAACATTATGTTGTTCTACATTTACAAAGTCATGTCCTACTCTTTGTGACAGTTTCAATCCCTGGGTCAGGAAGATTCCCTGGATAAGGAAATGGAAACCCACTTCAGTATTCTTACCTGGAGAAGCCAATGAACAGAGGAGCCTCATAGGCTACAGTCCATGGGGTTTCAGACTGGGACACAACAGAGCCACTTTCACTTTCAAAGATGGTGTATAAAGATATGAATTCAGAATCAGCTGGTTTGTATAAGGTGAAGTCACTGAAAAGCTAGCATTGTAACAATTAATAAAGACAACAATTATAATAGAGTCAGAAGTCAGAATGCTCTTGTATCCTACAACAATAGTAGAGCCTAACAGAAGAATGACTTTCTCCTTTTGCCTGACAAGAAGGTAGCCAGTGAGAGACTGTCACGATGCAGCCAATGAAAGTCATTACACTTCAAAGTGCAATCACACTAGGAGACTCTTTTTTTACTCTACCCAGCTTCCTTTTCCTCTCTGGGGGGGAAAAAAAAGTTATTTTTGCTTTGTTGTGCAGGGCTTGCATGTTGCTTGCCATAGTTGCAGATCTCCACTTGCAATTCTTTGCTAATTCTAAATAAGCCCAATTTTGCTTTAGGAATAACTGCCAGTCTGTTTTTCTAAGGTCTGCACTATCTCACAAAATTAGCTAAGCTGGAAAGAGCAAACTTTCCTTAGACAGCTATATGTCTCCTATGTATCAAAACATTGTGCTATTGTTATACATTCACAAAGTCATGGCCAGCTCTTTGTGACTCTATGGACTGCAGCATTCCAGGCTCCTTTGTCCTTCAAAATCTCCTGGAGTTGACTGGGATTCATGTGTTTCCCTGGTGGCCCAGACTCATATGAATTGAGTCAATGATGCTACCTAACCATCTCATTCTCTGCTGCTCCCTTTTGCCTTCAGTCTTCCCCAGAATCAGGGTCTTTTCAAAAGAGTGAGCTTTTTGCATCAGATGGCCATACTACTGGAGCTTCAGCTTCAGGATCAATCCTGTGAATGAATATTCAGGGTTGGTTTACTTTATAACTAACTGGTTTGATCATCTTGCTGTCCAAGGGACTCTCAAGAGTGTTTTCCAACACTACAATTCAAAAACATCAGTTTTTCAGCATTCAGCCATCTTTAGGCTGAATGAATTCTCACGTTCATGCATGACTACTGGAAAAAAGCATGGCTTTGACTGTAGGGACCTTTGTTGGCAAAGTCATGTCTCTGCTTTTTAATATGCAGTCTAGGTTTGTCATAGCATTCCTCCCAAGGAGCAAGCATCTTGCAATTTCATAGCTGCAGTCACCATTTGCAGTGGTTTTGGAGCCCAAGCAAAGAAAATCCGTCACTGCTTCCACTTTTCTCCCTTCTATTTGTATGAAGTGATGGGACTGGATGCCATGATCTTAGCTTTTGAATGTTGAATTTTTAGCCAGCTTTTTCACTCTCCTCTTTTACTCTCATCAAGGGGTCTTTAGTTCCTCTTTATTTTCTGCCTTTAGAGTGCTATCATCTGCATATCTGAGGTTATGGATATTCTGCTGGCAATCTTGATTCCAACTTGGGATTCATCCAGCCTGGCATTTTGCATGATGTACTCTGCATATAAGTTAAATAAGCAAGGTGACAATATACAGCCTTTTCATACCCCATTCCCTATTTTGAACCAGTCAATTGTTCCAAGTAAGGTCCGAACTCTTGCTTCTTGACTCACATACAGGTTTCTCAAGAGGCAGGTAAGGTGGTCTGGTGTTCTTATCTCTTTAATAATTTTCACAGTTTGTTGTGATCCACACAGTCAAAGGCTTTAGCATAGTCAATGAAGCAGAAGTAGAGTTTTTTTTCTGGAATTCCCTTGCTTTCTCTATGATCCATTGAATGTTGGCAGATTGACCTCTGGTTCCTCTGCCTTTTCTAAACCCAGCTTGTACATCTAGAAGTTCTAGGTTCACATATTTTTGAGGTCTACCTTGAAGGATTTTGAGCATAATATAAGTGTATATATATATATATATATATACACACATATAGTCAAATTATATTATATATTACATATATCTATAATGGTAAAACATTATAGAATATAAAATCACAATTAACACAATGTAGTCATTCTTTCTAGAGTCTGGAAAACAAAATTACACATCAAAGAAATCTTAGGGTACTTATCTTTCCAGTTTCTCTGTTATATGTTGAACTTTGCACTTCCAAAAATGTTGAAGTTCTAACCCTTCATTTCAGTTGCTCAGTCATGTCTGACTCTTTGCAGCCCCATGCACTGCACCATGCCAGGCTTCCCTGTCCATCACCAACTCCCAGAGCTTGCTCAACATCATGTCCATCCAGTCGGCAATAACATCCAACCATCTCACCCACTGTCATCTCCTTCTCTTCCTGCCTTCAATCTTTCCCAGCATCAGGGTCATTTACAATGAGTCAGTTCTTTGCATCAGGTGGCCAAAGTATTGGAGTTACAGCTTCAGCATCAGTTCTTCCATGAATATTCAGGGATGATTTCCTTTAGGATTCAATGGTTTGATTTCCTTGCTGTCCAAGGAACTCTCAAGAATCTTCTCCAGCACAAGAATTTGAAAGCATCAGTTCTTCAGCACTCAGACTTCTTGGCAGTCCAATGCTCACATCCGTACATGACTACTGGAAAAATCATAGCTTTGACCATATGGACCTTTGTCTGCAAAGTGAGGTCTCTGCTTTTAAATACACTGTCTAGATTTATCATAGCTGTTCTTCCAAGAAGCAAGTGTCTTTTAATTTCATAGCTGCAGTCACCCTCCACAGTGATTTTGGAGCCCAAGAAAAGAAAATCTGTCACTGGTTCCACTTTTCCCCCTTCTTTTTCCATGAAGCGATGGGACTGGATACAATGATGTTAGTTTTCTGAATGCTGAGTTTTAAGCCAGCTTTTTCACTGTCCTCTTTCACCCTCATCAAGAGGCTTTCTTATTATTCTTTCTGCTATTAGAGTGGTATCATTTGCATATCTTAGGTTTTTGCCTATTTCTCCATGTTACAATTTCAAATTAGGTCACAAATTCACTCCCAAACATCTCATGCTGAAGCTGAAGCTCCAATAGTTTGTGTAACAAATGCACAGTGCCAGCTCATTGGATTGACCCTGATCCTGGGAAAGATTGAGGACAGGAGGAGAATGGTGCAGCAGAGGATAAGAGGTTTGACAAACATCACCGGCAACCCACTCCAGTGTTCTTGCCTAGAGAATCCTGTGGATGGAGGAGCCTGGTGGGCTGCTGTCCATAGGGTCACACAGAGTCGGAAATGACTGAAGCGACTTAGCATGCATGCATGCATTGGAGAAAGAAATAGCAACTCACTCCAGTATTCTTACCTAGAGAATCCCAGGGACAGAGGAGCCTGGTGGGCTGCCATCTATGGGATTGCACACAGTCGGACACAACTGAAGCAACTTAGCAGCAGCAGCAGCAGCAGCACTGACTCGATGGTCATGAGTTTGAGCAATCTCCAGGAGACAGTGAAGGACAAGGAAGTCTCACACACTGCAGTCCATGGAGTGGAAAAGAATCAGACAGGACTCTTGAGGACACTGCATATCTGAATTTAAATAACTTAAGTAACACAGTTTGTTTGGTATGTAATTATGATCACCTGACTTACTCTTTCAAATGGGTAATTCCTCTGAATGAGAGAAATAAGCTGTTGAAAACTCAAAAGAGCATACATGGAGAATTTCCAAGACGATTATTTTTATGTAAATTTATGTGATTAAGATCATTCATATTTCTGTTTCTAGCTACGGCTCTCCTCTGCTTAGTTGACATCACTGAAGTTAGGATGATCAAATAAGCACATATATTCGATTAAAATAGATTCTTATATTTAGTGTCAATATTTCAGTTCCTGTCTAATATTGACAAACCCACAAACTAGAAAATCTTTAGTTATATAAAATACCATTAATAATCGAGAGTATACTATGTAACTCAAATGAAGATTATACATATTTCAAATTTGTATTTCCGTGTTGTATTACCAATGGTTCATGTTATTGAATCCATTTATGATATTTATGTTTGGCTCATCATTAACATAAAATTGAGCCTAAGGAAAATAACAAGAACAGTCAATCTAAATGTGAAAATACAGCTTAACCTTTCCTTTCTAATTGAAGATCTGTCAAAACCAATTGTGTATCTAACAAACATCTATCTATACTTAAATAACTATTTTAATAAAATAAATCTAGCAATTTCCTACAATGGAGATATAGTATAAATTTAGACAGTGGAAACTATTAATTTAGGACCCATGGCCATCTTGAAAATAAAATTTAATGTGTATTATTATTTATCAGCTATTTAAAAACATTTACTTTTTGTGTGATGATAATTTCCTGGTAGCAGTAGGAGGTGGGGCTGGGACAAGAAAAAAATCTTATTTTTTCCTCTGTTTTACTCTTTCTTCCATTTGGATTTGTACCTGCCAAAAGAGAAAAGCAATTCATACTCCATTCATTGCCTTCTATTGTTTGGAGGAGTAATGTTGGCAAAATCTTAAGAGGGTAATGTTAACAAACTTTTCTCAAAGTACACAATAATCTCAATTTTTTGCTAGTAGTTTTTTGTCTCTTTGTTTTTAGTTTTTCCCTGCCTCTTCTCAAAGGGTTCATTCTGGAGAAATATAAGATTGCTATGATCCCACAGAAATTTCCAACACAGTACACTACAGGAAGAGTTCTTTCTTTATTCTATAAATGGTTTCGAGAGAAGTCTGGTCAAATACAAAAGTATAACAGATTTATTATCATACCACTGTATGTTTATATAGGCAAAATGAACCTCAGCTTATTGTTACCTTTTATATCCAGGGGCTTATTCAATGTTTTTGTCAGTTATTAAATATTGCATGAATAATACATGGAGATAATCTCAAAATGACAATAACAATTTTATGAGATTTAAAAGACCAATTTACCATCCTCTTCTATTTAGCATGCTCTTTCCATAAATGGGGCCTCTCTGGTGGCTCAGACAGTAATCTGCCTGAAATGCAGGAGACCCAGGTTCGATCCCCGGGTTGAGAAGATCCCCTGGAGAAGAGAAGAACTACTTGCTCCAGTATTCTTGCCTGAGGAATTCCATGGACCAAGGCGACATAAATAAAGCACTACCAACAGCTGGTACAGATCATTGGTTCTCAACTCGGGATGGTTCTTGCCCTGAGGTGCCTTTGTAGACATTTTTGAGACCCACAGTTGGAGGGCATGGAGGCTGCTACTTATTTCTTTTGTGCTGAAGCCAGAGATAATGTTCAACATCCAATAAGGCAAAGGACAGCCTCAAAACAAGGTGCTGGTTCCAACTCTGCCACTAGTCTTTCATTATTCCCCCCTGGATTAAATTTATACATATGGACATGCATGCTTTGTTTACGGCTATTTGTCCAGACTTAAGAAAGTATCAGGAATATAGTAGGTATATTATACATATATGTATTATGTCTGTGTAAATGTTTGCTCGGTCATTAAGATTGGAAGATTTAATACATTATTTGCCTATTAAAGCTACCTTAAAAATGTCTCTTTAGAAAAAAAGTTAGGAACGTCTCAATTTTATAAAACACTTAGCTTTTTAGTAGTTCACTGTAGCATAAACTTCAAATAGGTGTTTTAATCTTTTTAAATAAAACTATCCAACTTTTCTATGATTGCTGGATTTCCGTTTGTCACTTCTAAGATTTGTCAAATCTTTGAGTCATGTTAGATTGCTTCTGAACTTTCAATCTTTCCAGTATTGTTTTAATCTATGATCAGCATTCCCGAACTTCACAGTACTCATCAATAACTCTCTCCACCTCAAGAACTTGTGAGGGAGATGACAGACATATCATGAAAATATCATATGTAGAGAACAAAGTTATGATACATGGTGAGTCAATGAATAAAAATGAAAAAGTAGAGAATTATTTTCAGATCTGATGGATGATCTGGTTATATCACATGTGCTTTCTAATAACAAACTAATAAAGCTTACTCTAAGAAATGTACAACTACAAAATTCTCTTTTTTTTATTCTAACAATTTTAGCTGCAATACTGTAACTAACTGTTATAATATTCAGTTCAAACCTAACTTCCTTTTTCACACTGGAACCTTGTTTCTTTTCAATGTAGATAGTTATAATTATTTCTTTTCCTTCACATTAATAGTCTATTGCAATATTACTGAATTTGACAGATGAAAAATCATCTTTTTTAATTAATGGACTTTTCACACAAAAAATAAGGATTTTTGATTAAATATAATAATTTAATACATTTTTAGTTTGCTCTATACCAGAAATCTCTCATCGCCTGCATGTGCGAAAAGTAAAGGAAAAAAAAAAAGGAAAGGCAAAAAACAGAAGGAAAAACAAACAAGAAAGAAGAAAGACGAGAAAGAATAAAAGGGAGAGTCAATAGGGGAAATATATATATAGATATATAGATATATATAATTTAATGAGAAATAGGCTACAAGAAGGACTTTTTTTTAAAATATCAACACTGGTAATATTTTCAGATGGATAAGAGTGACATTATCTCTTGAAATGTGCATTTTTTTTTCAATTCAAAGACTAGTAGCACTTCAGCACTTTTCACTATTGTCCAAAAAAAACGCTTAAATACAGCGGTTTCTTGCTGAATCACAGCTTTCCATGTGTGTCACTAAATCCATTTTATAGCAATTCGATGGCCTAGTAGTTTCTACTCCAGTGCTCTTGCCTGGAGAATCCCGGGGACGGCGGGGCCTGATGGGCTGCCGTCTATGGGGTCGCACAGAGTGGGACACGACTGACGCGACTTAGCAGCAGCAGCAGCGGTAGTTTCTCCTGGTGGTTACTGACCAGTAGGTGTGCAGTGGAGGTAGACCATGCATAAAGGTTTACCAGTCTGTCATGAAAGGAGAAAAATGAGGACAGAAACAATCCTTTTCTATAAAAATAGATATTTAATTTGAAAGCAATGACCTTTAACTGATTTTACAGATTAGCTATTCTATAATATTAAAATGCCCTGTAAATTGTTGATATGTTGTAGTTTTGCTGTCCTTACTGATTAAAGAAATATATTGCAAACCTAAATTGATGTTTTATAATTTTTTTGAAAAATTATGGTTTGTGATATTCAATAGTATGTCAGGTAAAGGTGTGCATTAGTAAAATATGCCAGGGACACTATATTGCACCCCTTTTTTGTCTCAGTTACATACCATTTGTGAATATTATTGCATTTGAATACTTTTATTCAGCTATTGCAGTTTTAAAGATATTACCTGATTTTTGTGCTTATTTTTAATATGAATGAAAACAAAAGGGAAATTGGAAACTGTTATAATTTTATTCTACTCATTAATGCATGTTCACAATATAATTAGTATTCTGAGCATTATTCATAAACTAGATGGCTGATATATTATGAACTCAGAGTTGTGTTGATGAGAAGAAAGGCAATTTTATAAATAATAGTACTCAGTAATATATACAGAAGGTAAAAATTTTCCTAAAGTATTCAAAAATATTACTTGGATTTCTCTAAGACATTTATTTCCTACATTACTGTTAATACTCTAATTACTTGCTTTACATTTCTATAGATTTTCTAATCTATATTTAAAATACCTCTACCTTCAGATTTCAAAAAGAACTAAAAATTGATATTCTCTTCTTTTATACACATGAACAGCCCACTCCAATATTGTGGCCTGGAGAATTCCGTGGAATACATAGTCCATAGGGTCGCAAAGAGTCGGACACAACTGAGCAACTTTCACTGTCACACACATGAACCAAAGACAGCTTTTGTGTATCACTTGCTAGATTGTTTATTTCTTTACTGCAGGCTAAGACTCATTTGCTCAAGAGCTGACTTGTGCAAAACTAAATTTTTTCATGTGCAATTATTTTCAAAGCAATCAAAAAAAAAAAAAGCAGATTTTTATCCATTTAGAGCTTGCCTAAATATCCCATTCATATCTTGTGAAATCCCATCCAGTATCTGCAGGCTATTCATAGGTTAGAGCCTAACTTGGAGTGGCCTTTTTGAGCTCTCTGACCGAAAGACAACCTGACATTATGCTGAGTGCATCACCTACACTCATAAGCCCACTCTCAGGTCCCCTCTTTCCCAGAGTTCTCTTACTGTCTTTCCCTTCTGTGTGGTGGCCCCCTACTATCACCCAAGCCTACCACTCATAATCTCCTGCTGTGAAGAATTTCTCGCACCGTGAAAACCTGTCCAAATCTTTCCAGAAAAGCTTTATGTCTGATATTGCCTCTCCAGCTCATCTTTTCCCCTTGATCAACCCTCAAATTCCCTGAACTAAAACCTCCTACATTTTAATAACTGTGTGTGAGGAAAATGAAATCGCTTTGTAAAATGTGAGGAAGTAAAACATAAAGAGTAAACACATGAGCTTTGCAACAAAGTACACCTTTTATTAGATTTAAAAACCTCTTAGTCTTGTTTGACACAGATTTATAAAAAATGGGAGCAGGCAATAAAATAATGAGTTAATTGGAGCCTTGTGAAAGCTAAATGAATCTAAATTGTATAGTATATTTAATTATGTATAAAGATAATATGTATATATATTCATGTATTGGGCTTCTCTGATAGCTCAGTTGGTAAAGTATCCACCTGCAATGCTGGAGACCCCAGTTCGATTCCTGGGTTGGGAAGATCCCCTGGAAAAGGGATAGGTTACCCACTGGAGTATTCTTGGGCTTCCCTTGTGGCTCAGCTGGTAAAGAAACCGCCTGCAATGCAGGAGACCTAGGTACGATTGCTGGGTTGGGAAGAACACCTGGAGAAGGGAAAGGCTATTCACTCCAGTATTCTGGCCTAGAGAATTCCATGGACTGTATAGCCCATGAGGTCGCAAAGAGTCGGACACAACTGAGCGACTTTCACTTTGATCCATGTATTGGCATATAAAGACTGTGTGTGTTTATAATTACCTATGGAGACAACAAACTTATGCGTATATTTATGTATGAAGATATATGGCACAATACTCATTCCCAAATGTGCGATTTAATTTGATTTCATCTCCACCCCAACTCTGAGTCTTACACATTCAACTTTTTATCTCACATTTCCATCCCAATCTAATAGTTCCCATCTAATATTTCAAACTTGAAATATCCAAAATTGAACTCCTGGTTTCCATTCTTACTCAGACAGCTTTTTCTGTTACCTTTAAGGTTTCTGAAAATTATAATTTGCTTAAGCTAAAACATTAGTGTTATTCTTGACCTCTCTCTCACAACACACTTTGAAACCATTAGTCAATCTTGCTAATATTATCTTCAAAAAATAATGAGAATTATCTTCTTCTAAATGTATAATATCCTTCTAACATCAGTTTTCACATGGTTTTAGTAGGTAAATTGTTTCCTACTGTTAAAGTAGTAAATTACCACATTTAGTAACTTTAAATAACACCTGTGTTACAGTTCTGAGGATCAGAAGTCTGAAATGGATTCCACTTGACTGGAACCAAGATGTTGGCAGGGTCATGATTTCTTTGGAGGCTGTAGGAGGGAAGTCTATTTCCTTGCCTTTTCTGTTTTTTATAGCCACCTGCATTCCGTGGTGCATGGCACCTTTCATCATCCTCAAAGAACATTGCTCCTACATGTTTTCATTGTCAATTATCCTCTTCTTGATTTGAATATCATGATGCCTCTTCATTACAAGGACCCTTGGGATTTTATTTGTCCCACCCAAATAATCTATAATCATTTTTATCTCAACATCTTTAACTTCATTACATCTGTAAAGCCTTTTTTGTCACATAGAGTAATATTCACAGGTTTCATGCATTAGGACATGAATATTTTGGGGGGCATTATTCAGCTCACAAAACATTAACTTTTGTAATAGCCCTCCAATATTCTTTCTGCTTCTCCCCCTGTACCCTGGGCTCTACATTGCAGTGAATGAAAGTGAAGCTTTTTAAAAATACTTTTGTATTTGGCTGTGTTGGGTCTTATATGAGGCATGCAGGAAATTTGTTGTGTCATGCCAGATCTTTTGTTGCAGCGTATAGACTCTCTAGTAGTGGCTTGCGGGCTCAGTTGCTGCAGCTCACTGATGTAGTTGTTCCCTGGTATGTGGACTCTTAGTTCCTTGGCAAAGGATTGAACCCTTCTCTCTTACATTGCAAGGCAGATTCTTAACCACTGGATCACTAGGGAAGTTCCAAAAGTGATGCTTATAACATACAAATGATGCTATTTTACTGTTTTCAAAACCCACCAATTGCTTCTCATCCAAAATAAGCTAAAGTTCTTACCATGGCTGAGGCCATGAACAATGGCTCTTAATCATCTCCCAGTGGCCCCAGTCCCCAACATTCTATTTCTAACTCCACTCCAGTCACACTCTTGTCTTCTCCAAACTTGAGACACTTCCTGTTTTCTCTTCCAAAAATTCTTTTCCAGATTGATGCATGATTATTTCCCCCACTTCCTTCAGTTGAGTGTCTGCTCAATTGCTACTGTTATAAAGAAGACTTTGATTACTGCTCTAAATAAAATAGAAAGGCATTTGCACCTTCAGAACTCCTTTGATGACCTTCCCATCATTGACTGAACTCCATAGGACTTATTACCAGTTAAAATAAGTCTAATGTTATTTGTTGTTATTGTTTATTTTACATGTGTTTACTGTCAGCCTTTCCAAAATCTTCTATCATAGGAAAAACATTGCAGATATTGTCCACCTCTGTATTCCAAGCTCTTAGAACAGGCTGGACATGAGAAAGATATTTGATATATACTTCTGGAATGACTGAAATATCATTTATTCCATTCTTACTCTCTAGAGTTTAAATACTTGAATGTAATACCAGTGGCACAATTTATCTCAGACTCAATATGGCAAGTATACATGAATTATTGAGGTAATGACATATCACGCTATTAATATTTGATAACCAAATTTTGTGGCAATTGTTTTAGTTTCCTTGGGTTGTCCAAACAAAAGGCCACAATTTGGTGGCTTAAAACAGTGGAAATACATTATCTCGTTTCCGAAGGCTGTAAGCACACATTCAAGCAGCATCATGCTTCCTTTCACAGTTGCAGAGGGATACTTTGTTGCCTTTTTCTAGCTTCTGAGAGTAGCTCTCATCCTCTGATTTCTTTGTTTTGCTTACAATGACCCAATACCAAATTAGATCACATTCTGAGGTAAGAAAAGTTAAGGCTATAACATCTTTTTCAGTTCAGTTCAGTCGCTCAGTCGTGTCTGACACTTTGGGACCCCATGGACTGCACCACACCAGGCTTCCCTGTCCATCACTAACTCCTGTAGTTTACTCAGACTCATGTCCATTGGGTCAGTGATGCCATCCAACCATATCATCTTAGGTCATTCCTTTCTCCTCCCACTTTCAATCTTTCCCAGCATCAGGGTCTTTTCCTATGAGTCAGCTCTTCGCATCAGGTGCCCAAAGTATTGGAGTTTCAGCTTCAGCATCAGTCCTTCCAATGAATATTCAGGACTGATTTCCTTTAGGATGGACTGGTTGGATCTCCTTGCACTCCAAGATACTCTCAAGAATCTTCTCCAACACCACAGTTCAAAAGCACCAATTCTTTGGTGCTCAGCTTCTTTATAGTTCAACTCTCATATCCACACATGACCACTGGAAAAAGCTTAGCTTTGACTAGACAGACCTTTGTTAGGAAAATAATGTCTGAGCTTTTTAATATACTGTCTAGTTTGGTCATAGCTTTTCTTCCAAGGAGCAAGTATCTTTTAATTTCAAGGCTTCAGTCACCATCAGCAGTGATTTTGGAGCCCCCCAAATAAAGTCTCACACTATTTCCATTGTTTCCTCATCTATTTGCCATGAAGTGATGGGACCAGATGCCATGATCTTAGTTTTCTGAATGTTAAGCTTTAAGCCAACTTTTTCACTCTCCTCTTTCACTTTAATCAAGAAGCTCTTTAGTTCTTCTTTGCTTTCTGCCATAAGGGTGGTGTCATCTGCATATCTGAGGTTATTGATATTTCTCCTGGCAATCATGATTCCAGCTCGTGCTTCAACTAGCCTGGCATTTCACGTGATGCATTCTTCATATAAGTTAAATAAGCAGGGTGACAATATACAGCCTTGACATACTCCTTTCTGGATTTGGAACCAGTCTGTTGTTCCACGTAGAGTTCTAACTGTTGCTTCTTGACCTGAATACAGATGTTTCAGGAGGCAGGTCAGGTAGTCTGGTATTCACATTTCTTTAATCAAATCCCTTACAATTATACAGTGGAAGTGACAAATATATTCAAGGGATTAGATCTGATAGACAAAGTGCCTGAAGAACTATGGACAGAGGTTCCTATCATTGTACAGGAGGCAGTAATAAAGACCATCCCTAAGAAAAAGAAATCCAGCAATCCCACTGCTGGGCATACACACTGAGGAAACCAGAAGGGAAAGAGACACGTGTACCCCAGTGTTCATCGCAGCACTGTTTATAATAGCCAGGACATGGAAGCAACCTAGATGTCCATCAGCAGATGAATGGATAAGAAAGCTATGGTACATTTACACAATGGAGTATTACTCAGCCATTAAAAAGAATACATTTGAATCAGTTCTAATGAGGTGGATGAAACTGGAGCCTATTATACAGAGTGAAGTAAGCCAGAAGGAAAAACATAAATACAGTATACTAACGCATATATATGGAATTCAGAAAGATGGTAACAATAACCCGGTGTACGAGACAGCAAAAGAGACACTGATGTATAGAACAGTCTTATGGACTCTGTGGGAGAGGGAGAGGGTGGGAAGATTTGGGAGAATGACATTGAAACACGTAAAATATCATGTAAGAAACGAGTTGCCAGTCCAGGTTCGATGCACGATACTGGATGCTTGGGGCTAGTGCACTGGGACGACCCAGAGGGATGGTATGGGGAGGGAGGAGGGAGGAGGGTTCAGGATGGGGAACACATGTATACCTGTGGCGGATTCATTTTGATATTTGGCAAAACTAATACAATTATGTAAAGTTTAAAAATAAAATAAAATTAAAAGAAAAAAAAAGAAATGCAAAAAGGCAAAATGGTTGTCTGAGGAGTCCTTACAAATAACTGAGAAAAGTGAAACACAAACGAGAAAAGGAAAGATACACCCATTTGAATGGAGAGTTCCTAAGAATAGCATGGAGAGATAAGAAAGCCTTTCTCAGTGATCAGTGCAAAGAAATGGAGGAAAACAGTAGAAAGGGAGAGACTAGAGATCTCTTCATGAAAATTAGAGATACCAAGGGAGCATTTTATGCAAAGATGGGCACAATAAAGGACAGAAATGGTATGGACCTAACAGAAGCAGAGGATATTAAGAAAACATGGCAGGAATACAGAACTACACAAAAAATGTCTTCATGACCCAGATAATCACAATGATGTGATCACTCACCTAGAGCCAGACATCCTGGAATGCAAAATCAAGTGGGCCTTAGGAAGCATCACTGTGAACAAAGCTAGTGGAGGTGATGAAATTCCAATTCAACTATTTCAAATTCTAAAAGATAATGCTGTGAAAATGCTTCACTCAACAGGCCAGCAAATTTGGAAAACTCAGCAGTGGCCACAGGACTGGAAAAGGTCAGTTTTCATTCCATTCCCAAAGAAAGGCAATGCCAAAGAATGTTCAAACTACTGCACAATTGCACTCATCTCACATGCTAGCAAAGTAATGCTCAAAATTCTCCAAGCCAGGCTTCAACAGTATGTGAGCCATGAACTTCTAGATGTCAAGCTGTATTTAGAAAAGGCAGAGGAACCAGAGATCAAATTGCCAACATCTGTTGGATCATCGAAAAAGTGAGAGAGTTCCAGAAAAGCATCTACTTCAGCTTTATTGACTATGCCAAAGCCTTTGTGTGGATCACAGCAACATATCTTTTGCAGGGACATAATTTAATGTATAGCATTGATTCTCAAAGGTATGAGCCTTTATTTAATATATATTAGTGCGTTATGTATTTTTATCTATTAGCAATTTAGCAATTTCTCTTTAGCTTTCATCCAAATTTAGAAAGAGATCCTGAATAGGGTTCCAGTCATTTAAATTATCACATATGTTAATATTATCATCAAGTTATCCATGATGAAATAAATTTCATACTCATTATTACCTTATTTATGTATGTATATTGACTGTTGCTAAAACCTGCCACATTTAAAAAATTTTTATGTTAATAGTAATTCCATGGAATAAAATACCTGTTTTAACAAATGGAGATGAGGCACTTAGAAATCATAGATTTGAAGGTGTATGATGTATTTTGATCATTTGGACTATGGTCCATAGGGTTTCAGGGCTGGACACCACTAAAGGGATGTAACATGCATGCGGAGAAGGCAATGGCACCCCACTCCAGTATTTGTGCCTGGAAAATCCCATGGATGGAGGAGCCTGGTAGGCTGCAGTGCATGGGGTCGCTAAGAGTCAGACACGACTGAGCAACTTCACTTTCACTTTTCACTTTCATGCATTGGAGAAGGAAATGGCAACCCACTCCAGTGTTCTTGCCTGGAAAATTCCAGGGACAGTGGAGCCTGGTGGGCTGCTGTCTATAGGGTCGCACAGAGTCAGACACGACTGAAGCGACTTCGCAGCAGTAGCAGCAGCAACGTGCATGCACACATGATATATTTTTATAGATAAATTTCAATCATAGAGATGTTCTTGGGGAATATATTTATTATTTCACTGCATGCTAACTGTGATAACTTGGCTGAAGAGAAATATTATTAATAAAAATATTTTTTTCTTTATGTTTACATAAGCAAGAATCAACTGGGTTCTTTACCAAAGCTCTTGGTTTTGTTTGTGACAGATGTCACAACCACCAGTATATTTTTTTTTATTTTATTTTTAAATTTTACAATATTGTATTGGTTTTGCCATATATCAACATGAATCAGCCACAGGTATACACGTGTTTCCCATCCTGAACCCTCCTCCCTCCCCATACCATCCCTCTGGGTCATCCCAGTGCACCAGCCCCAAGCATCAGTATATTTTAAAATCAGTTTCTTATTGCCTAACATTTGTGTATAGATTTTGTTGGAAAAAAGTGGGAAAGTTCAGTCATGATCCTTGTGACTAAAATGATTGCAATCCAAACCACTAGTATAAAATATTATTATAAATAATAAAGCTAATTATTTTGTTCAACCTACAACAGATTTGTCATATGCAAAAATGAAGTTGTACAGATCAGAAAAACTCAAAATATAACTTTGCTACAATAGTATGCTGCCTCTAGAATTATAGATTCATGAATCATTTCTACTTCTCTACCTCTGAGACAGGTTGCCTCTTGTCCTTGTCATTTGTAGTAAAACCAGGCTCTTTATTCCTAAGCAGTTCTCGTGACTGACCTGTTGACCAAATGATCATAATATTATTAATTTCTTTGTGGGGTAGCAGGGGTCATGAGTCCTTAAAAATGTATGTGTTATAAAACTGTGCTTCATATTTATTCACTAATGAATTAGAAGAAGTTTTAGGAAGCTTATTTATTAGGTTTCCAAAGTTATAAAACTGAAAGTTTATAAATATTCTGTAAAATGGAATCTGCATCTTAAAATATCTGAAAAATTAGAATGAGGAGATGCATTTTAACAAGATAAAGTAAGTTTACATTCAAGGTAGTAAATCTTGTTCTGGGAATTAAAATCCTAAAGGAGTAATTGTATATGGATTTGTGAGAAGATAAGATATGTTAGTAACCAATCTTATGAATTGTATTACTGTTATATAAAATGATATATTTGCAATCAGTGTGTTCAAGTATATTCTGGAAAAGCATTTAGTGAGTGGTAAAACCTAGGAAATTTCAAGACCTTTTGCTCTAAAAACACATCCTGCAGGTGTATTAGCCATCTAATTTTAGGACCATAATAGTTTGTTTAAGGCAGTAATAATAATATTATATTCTGTGAGTATAACATTTAGTTAAGTTGAATGAATGATAACATTCATACATTCATACAGGAGAAAGAAAGATAATTGGAAATAAATGTAGTAAGTACCCACACTACATGTGAAGAAGTGTAGTGTTACTCGAAGATAGAATAGTTAAAAATGTATGTATTGGAAACTTTAGTCAACCATAAAATATTAAGAGTTATTGCTATACAAAGAGAACAGACAAAATGGGATCATATAAAATGCTCACTTAATCTAATGAAGCTACAGAGGGAACAAAGACTTAATTCAATGAATTTAAAAATAATTATAGATATGACATATACTGAAGCAATTATATTAATGATTGCTTAAACATAAGTGCGGAGAAGGCAATGGCACCCCACTCCAGTACTCTTACCTGGAAAATCCAATGGGTGGCGGAGCCTGGTAGGCTGCAGTCCATGAGGTCGCTAAGAGTCGGACACGACTGAGTGACTTCACTTTCACTTTTCACTTGTATGCATTGGAGAAGGAAATGGCAACCCACTCCAGTGTTCTTGCCTGGAGAATCCCAGGGACGGGGGAGCCTGGTGGGCTGCCGTCTATGGGGTCCCACAGAGTCAGACATGAGTGAAGTGACTTAGCAGCAGCAACAGCAAACATAAATCACCTAAATATATCATCAATTAAAAGATAGAACTTAAAAGAGTAGAAAGGGAACAAGATAGGTTGTCTGAAGATTCCCTCCTTTGAATATAACGACAAAGACAGTTAAAAGAGTTGGAGAAGTATACCAGAGTAATACCAATGAAAAGAAAATGGGGGGGGGGGGGGATTGTAGTTGCTACATTAAGATTAAATATATTCTAGAATAAGAAAATAATATTAGGGAAATCAAAGGATATTTCATAACAATAAAGGGATCAGTTCTCCAAGAAGCAGTAACAATTGTTAATGTGTTTGCACCTAAATGAGGCTTCCCTGGTGGCTCAGATGGTAACGAATTTGCCTGCAATGTGGGAGACCTGGGTTCGATCCCTGGGTTGGGAAGATCCCCTGGAGGAGGGTATGGCAACCCACTCTAGTATTCTTGCCTGGATAATCCCCATGGACAGAGGAGCCTGGCGGGCTGCCGTCCATGGGGACACAAAGAGTTGGACATGACTAAGCTAGTAAGCACACATACATCTAACTACAGAAGATCAAAATATATGAAGCAAAAATATATAGAACTACAAAAAGAAACAGACAAGTCCACTATTATAGATGGGCAATTCAACATATTTCTATATATTAGAACATATATGTTTCATACCTTTAAGCAGAAATGTACCATATATCGACTGGATCAAATTGACATTTATAGAATATTTCATCAAACAACAGCTAAATAATGTTCTTCTCAAGCAAACATGAGGCACTCACTAAGGCTACACTTTGGGGCCATAAAATGTGCCTTAGCAAATTTACAAGACTAGAAATAATGCAAAGTGTTTTCTCAGAAAGGAATTAAACAAGGGATTAGTAACATAAAGATAGTGGGAGAATATCCAAATAGTTAGTGACATAAAATATTCTTTTAAATAATACAGATGCAAAGGAGAAGTTTTAAAACATTAAAACAAAAATTTTCTAGCTAAAGTAAAGTAAAAATTTATTGCTACAAAATGTGTGGGATACAGTGAAATAGGTATTCACAGGAAAATTTATAGTATTACAAAAAGTATTAGAAAAGAAGAAAGGTATTCAAGCAACAATCTCAGCTTCTGCTTTAGAAATTCAGAGAAAGAAGATCAATTTAAGCCTAAAGAAATTAGATGACTAAAAAAGTAAAAGAATAACATGAAAAGAATAATGGAGTAGTAAAGACTGCAACAGAAATAATAAAGTTAAAAATAGGAAAATAATAGAAAAATTAAGAAACAAAAATATTTCTCTTAAAAAAAGAATTTTTCTTTTATAAAACACCTTGAAACACCAATCAAGGATGAAAAAAGAGATTACACAAATTACCAATATCAGAAATAGAAGAGAAATCACCACTACCAATCATATGGACAATAGACAGGTAATGAAATAATATTATGAAATACTCTATGTCCAGAAATTTGATAATTTACATAAAATGCACTACTATTTGGAAAGATGTAAATTACCTAAACCTATATAAGGAGAAAGAAATACTTTGAATATCTTTACATCCTTTAAAACACATGAATCAAGAATTAATGATCTTTTTGAAAAATGAGTATTACTAGGCCCATATTATTTCACTGATAACTTCTACCAAACATTTACAAACGTTGTTCCACTTTTTCACAGATTCTTCCATAAAATATAGAATTACTTTTTAGTTCAGTCTATGAGGTCAGCACTACTTTAATATCCAAGCCAGAGAAAGACAAAACAAGAAAGGATAATTATACATATAGTCTATGAACATATACAAAAATCCTAAGCAAACTATAAGGAAATTATATTCAATAATGTATCAAAATAATTATACTCTACAGCCAGGTAGGATTTATTCCAGTTATATGGTTGGTTCAATATTGAAAGATCCAGTCAATGTAATACACCTTACCAACAAGCTGAATAAAATCATACGATCATATCAAATAATACAGAAAAATCATTTGACAAAATCTAATAATTATTCATGATAAAAACGCTCAGAAAATTTAGAAAAGTGTAAAGCTTCTTCAAGTTTATAAAGATAATCCACAAAAACCTAAAGCTAGCATTATACTTAATGTTGAAAGATTAGATACTTATAACATAAAGAACAAAATAAGAGCATCATTTCTCAGCAAGTATTCAATGTCCTACTGTAAGTCTTTGCTAGTGCAATAATAAAAGGAAAACATAAACATATACTGAATGGAAAGGAAGAAATGATGTTATTTTTATTGGCAGATGACATAATTGTCATCGGAGAAAATTTTTAAAAATCTACAAATAAACCCCTGATGTTAACAAGGGAATATAATAGGGTCACAAGTGCATGGTCAATACTCAAATACCAACTGTTTTCCCATCTATCAACAATGAACAATAGAAACTTTAAAATTTTAAAAATTATTGACTTTATAATAATATCAAAGCAATTAATACTTTTATGCAAATGCGATGAAATATGTACAGAATTTCTAGAGGGAAAACTGCAAGAGATTGAAAAAGAAATAAAAGATCTAAATAAATGGGAAAATATTTTATGTCCATGGATAGGAAAAATCTGTATTATTAAGAACTGAATTCGTCCAGACTTGATCTGTAGATTCAACACAACCCCAGGAACTCAGTGAGCTCTTCTTTATTTAACAATTAGCTGGTTCTCAAATGCAGCGGAAAGGCAAAATATCTACAATACACTGCAGAATACTGCATAAAAATCATCGGCGAACTCACAGTATGCTATTGTGAGACTTACTATACTCCTATCATAATAAAAGCAGTATGGTACTGGTTACAGAATAGACCCATAGAGCAATAGAACTAAATAGAGGCAAGCTATGCATGGGTGCGTGCTCAGTTGTGCCGAACACTTTGTGACCCCATGTACTGAACAACCCTAGGCTCCTCTGTCCATGGGATTTCCCAGGCAAGAATACTGGAGTGGGTATCCATTTGCTTCTACAGGGGATCTTTCTGATCCAGGGATTGAACCCACATCTCCTGCATTGGCAGGCAAACTCTTTACCACTTCATCACCAGGGAAGCCCCAGAGGCAAACTACAGATCCACACAAATATAGTCAACTGAGTTTTTAAATAAAGATTCAAAGGCAATTAAATGGATAAAAGACAATTTTTTTCCAACAAATTATGTTGGAAAATTTGAATGCACATTTGCAAATGTATGAAAATAGGCAGACCTTACAAAGCAAATTTAAAAATGAATCATAAATGTGAATATAAATATAAGCTTTACAGCAATACTGTAAAGCTTCTGAAAGTAAATCTGTCTGAATTTAGGTTTGTTAATTAATTTTAGATTTAACCTCAAAGCATGATTCATGAAAGAAAAAAACAAAGTAATAAGTTAGAATTTACTAAAATTAAAAACTCTAATATATGAGAGACATTCAGTTCAGTTCAGATCAGTCTCTCAATCCAGCCTGAATCTTTGCAACCCCATGGCATGCAGCACACCAGGTTTCCCTGTCCATCACCAACTCCCAGAGCTTACTCAAACTCATGTCCATTGAGTCTTGATGCCATCTCATCCTCCATTGTCCCCTTCTCCTCCTGCTTTCAGTCTTTCATAGCATCAGGGTCTTTTCAAATGAGTCAGTTCTTTGCATCAGGTGGCCAAAGTACTGTTTCAGCTTCAGCATCAGCCCTTTCCAATGAATATTCAGGACTGATTTCCTTTAAGATGGAGTGGTTGGATCTCCTTGCAGTCCAAGGGACTCTCAAGAGTCTTCTCCAACACAACAGTTCAAAAGCATCAATACTTTGGTGCTCAGGTTTCTTTATAGTCCAACTCTCACATCCATACATGACTACTGGAAAAACCACAGCTTTGACTAGATGGACTTTTGTTGACAAAGTAATGTCTCTGCTTTTTAATATGCTGTCTAGGTTGGTCATAACTTTTCTTCCAAGGAGCAAGCATCTTTTAATATCATGGCTGAAGTCACTATCTGCAATGATTTTGGAGTAAAAACAAATGAAGTCTGTTGCTGTTTCCACTGTTTCCCCATCTATTTCCCGTGAAATAATGGGACCAGATCCCATGATCTTAGTTTTCTGAATATTGCGTTTTAAGCCAAGTTTTTCACTCTCCTCTTTCACTTTCATCAAGAGGCTTTTTAGTTATTCTTTGCTTTCTGCCATGAGGGTGGTGTCATCTGCATATCTGAGGTTATTGATATTTCTCCCAGCAATCTTGATTCCAGCTTGTTCTTCATCCAGCCCAGAGTTCCTCATGATGTACTCTGCATAGAAGTTAAATAAGCAGGGTGACAATATACAGCCTTGATGCACACCTTTCCCGATTTGGAACCAGTCTGTTGTTCTATGTCCCATTATAACTGTTGCTTCTTGACCTGTATACTGATTTATCAAGAGGTGGGTCAGGTGATCTGGTATTCCCATCTCTTTCAGAATTTTACCACAGTTTGTTGTAGTCCACACAGTGGACTAAAGGCTTTGGCATAGTCAATAAAGCAGAGGTAGATGCTTTTGTGGAACTCTCTTGCTTTTTCTATGATCCAATGGATGTTGACAATTTGATCTCTGGTTCCTCTGCCTTTTCTAAATCCAGCTTGAACATTTGAGAGTTCATGGTTCATGCGGTGTTGAAGCCTGGCTTGGAGAATTTTGAGCATTACTTTACTAGCGTGTGAGATGAGTGCAATTGTGCGGTAGTTTGAGCATTTTTTGGCATTGCCTTTTTTGGGATAGGAATGAAAACTGATCTTTTCCAGTCCTGTGGCCACTGCTGAGTTTTCCAAATTTGCTGGCATATTGAGTGCAGCACTTTCACAACATCATCTTTTAGGATTTGAAATAGCTCAACTGGAATTCCATAACCTCCATTAGCTTTGTTCCTAATGATGCTTCCGAAGGCCCACTTGCCTTCACATTCCAGGATGTCTGGCTCTAGGTGAGTGATATTGTGGTTTTCTGTGTCATGAAGATCTCTTTTGTATAGTTCTTCTGTGTATTCTAGCCACCTCTTCTTAAGATCTACTTCTGTTAGGTCCATACAATTTCTTTCCTTTATTGAGCTCAAGTTTGCATGAAAAATTCCCTTGGTATCTCCAATTATCTTGAAGAGGTCTATAATCTTTCCCATTCTGTTGTTTTCCTCTATTTCTTTGCATTGATTGCTGAGGAGGTCTTTCTTATCTCTCCTTGCCATTCTCTTTGGAACTCTGCAGTCAAATGGGTATATCTTTTCTTTTCTCCTTTACCTTTTGCTTCTCTTCTATTCACAGCTATTTGTAAGGCCTCCTCAGACACCATTTTGCCTTTTTGTATTTCTTTTTCTTGGGGATGGTCTTGATCCCTGCCTCCTGTACAATGTCACGAACCTCTGTCAGTAGTTCTTCAGGCACTCTGCCTATCAGATATAATCCCTTGAATCTATTTGTCACTTCCACTGTATAATTGTAAGGGATTTCATTTAGGTCATACCTGAATGGTCTTGGTTTTCCCCAGTTTCTGCAATATAAGTCTGAATTTGACAATAAGGAGACATTAATGAAATACTGATGATAATGAAAGACATTAAGAGAATGAAAATCTTAGCCATAGACTGGGAGAAAGCATTTGCAAAACATACATCTGATAAATGATATATAACAAAGTATCCAAAGCAATCTTAAAATCCATCATTAAGAAAATAAACAACACAATTAAAATATCAGTAACCTATAATTCATCCATTTCAGCCATAATATGGAAAAATAATTATAAGCACCATCATATATATCATTTGCATATGCCTATGGGATATATTGAAAATTTTCAAAATTAAAACAAATGAAAAATTAATAGTAGAGATAAATAGAACATAATAAAAATAAATTTGTAATTGAACCCAACACAGTTTTTACCTAGATGATTTTCTTTAGATATTTAAGTTTGTATTTGTTAAATACAATTTTAGAAAAATAGGTAGGCATATGAACTTGGTCTTTAAGGTTAGTTATTCACCTTTAGATTTGTGTTCTTGTTTCTGAAAAGACATTCATCTGGTAGCTCCAGAATTACAAGCCTAAATATTTAATAGTAACTTTTCAGTTCCAGGCTTATGCTTTGAAATGATGACATTTGTTAAATTCTGAGGCGGGTTATAATTTGCGTGATGTTTATCCCTCTAATACTCTATTTATAAAACTAGATTATGAATTCTGAATTGCTAATGTCATCTTTTGGACTCCATGAAGTCCTGATTAATTGACTGACCAGCCCATTTTAATGTCATGTTTCCTAGTGCCTATATTCAGTTAGTCAATTACCTAAGACCACACACTTTTAACACCATAGGCTAGTTTCTAGGCATTAAACAAACTGATTAAATAAGACTCACAGTTCAGTATATTCCCAGTAAATTTAAATATATTTTCTGTCTTACAGATCATGTGGTGAAATAAAAAGTAACTGGCAGTAAAACTGTCTGGTATTAAAACATTATATTGCACCCAAACCACTTGACATGTTTTGGATGCTTTAAATGAAATGATTTACAAGTATTTATACATTTCAAACTGTGTATATAATTGTATATTCTATATAATCACAGATACATTTCAATCACAGCATGAGCATACACACATTTCATGCATGCCTGAATATATGTAATAAATAACAAGGTCTAGCTGATGTCAGCTCTCAAATACTTCACTCAGTCAACCTGTTTGTTCTGACCTTACAGTCATAGTTCTACTTAAATTATCCATAAAGTCTGTTTTAACAGCCTCTTAACTGGTATCCTTGCTCCACTCATACTCTCTTAAATATATTCAATACTCGGATGCCTAGTGGGCTAAGAGATATATGCATTCCTACTGATTGTTTATAAAAAGAGATCCAAGTTTCTTAACATGATATATAATAGCTAACAGAAGTACAGCAGTCTTTCTAACCAGATTGCCTACATTAACTGAAAAAACAAACAAATAAAAAACCCAAAACCCTCTAAAGGAAATACTGTGCTGTGCATAATCGCTCAGTTGTGTCTGACTCTACAAATCCACCAGGCTCCTCTGTCCATGGGGATTTTCCAGGCAAGAATACTAGAGTGGGCTGCTATGCCCTTCCTCAGGGGATCTTTCCCAATCCCAGGGATCGAACTCAGACCTCCAGAATTGCAGTTGGATTCCTAACTGTTTGAGCCACTAGGGAAGCCCAAAGGAAATACCATTATTGTCCTATTAACAGATGAATAAATTGAGGCAAGTACAGCTTAAATTAAGAATCTGCCTATAATACAGGAGACCCGGGTTCGATCCCAGGGTTGGGAAGATCCCCTGGAGAAGAAAATGGCAACCAACCCCAGTATTCTTGTCTGGAAAATTCCATGGACAGAGGAGCCTGATGGGTACAGTTCATGGGGTCACAAAAAGTCAATTAACTGAGCAACTAACATTAATGCAATATAATGGGGTTAATCAGTGATATAGAGTGGATTCAAACACATTAATTTGGATATAAAGTCTGCACCTAATCATGATGCTGCATTTCCCCAAGGTCCTACAAGATCTTTCTCAATTTGACAATGCACTACATCTTGTTAAAGGCAAATAGCAAAAGATAATTAGACACAAGTCTGTAGTGTAAAAAAATCAGACTTGTTGACTCGCTGCAGCAATGGAGGGCACCAGAGAGAAAGAGGGAGTGCTTGCTGCTCAAAGAGAAGGAAGAGATAAACTTATTTCATAAGGTTTGGGATAGAGCTGATGGACTCTGAGGAAAGTCTTAAGGAAAATATGGATGTGTTTGAAATTAGTTACTGTTTAGAAAGCAGGATTAAGAGAAACATTAATTAGGAACTGTGTGCTGTCATGAGACAAAAGTGACCTAGAAATTTGTTTTCTCTGGTAATAAAAGAGGAAATAAAAGTGGTTTACATTGGAAGGACTGAGGCTGAAGCTCCGATACTTTGGACACTGATACTTTGGACTCCAGTACTTTGATACAAAGAGCCAGTTCATTGGAAAAGACCCTTGATGCTGGGAAAGATTGAAGGCAAAAGGAGAAAGGGATGATAGAGGATGAGATAGTTGGATGGGATCACCGACTCGAAGGACATGAGTTTGAACAAACTCTGGGAGGTGGTGAAGGACAGGGAGGCATGGCGTGTTACAGCCCATAGGGTCACAAGTGTCAGACCTGCCTGAGCAACTGAACAACAACAAAAGTGGTGTAAGAATTCATGTCCGAATCTTTGTGATCCCACGAACCACAGCCCACGAGGCTCCTTTGTCCGTGGAATTTTCCAGGCAAGAATACTGGAGTTTGTTGCCATTTCCTACTCCAGAAATAAAACCGTAGTCTCTTAAAACGTGGCTGCTAGATATTTCACAAATGCTGTATGACTTTAGAAGAAGTAAGGTGTTCCCTGAACTTGCAGCAAACAGGTTTCTGATTCCACTCTTCAAACCTAATTTCTTAAATAGTTCCATGCTTCTTCTTTTTCGTTCTTTTTTTTTTTTTTAACACATCATACTCTTGTGTCAGAAATAATCCCCTCTATATTCTCTTTATTAATTGTTGTGTTAAATCACTTTAGTCATGTCTGACTCTTTGCGACCCTATGGACTATAGCCTGCCAGGCTCCTCTGACCATGGGATTCCATAGGCAAGAATACTGGAGTGAATTGACATGCCCTTCTCCAGGGGATCTTCCCAATCCAGGGATCGAACACATGTTTTTTGTGTATCCTGCATTGGCAGGCGGATTGTTTACCACAAGCACCACCTGAGAAGCCCATTAATTTCTACTACTTAGTTTACATAAAATTCAATTATCACTCCCTCTGGGAAAGAGTCTATGATCAGTTTTATAAAACTGAACACTTCTGTTTGTGTTTTATTTCTTCTTCTTCTTTTTTTTTTTTTACAGTGGTTTTATTTGTTTTTAAAATTAATTTATTTATTTTAATTGGGGGCTAATTTCTTTACAATATTATAGTGTTTTTTTGCCATACATTGACAAGAATCAGCCATGGGTGTACATATGTCCCCCATCCTGAACCCCCCACCCACCTCCCTCCCCATTCCATCCCTCAAAACTTTGTTTTATTTAATTGTCTATTCCTATGTGTTTCCTACTAGATTACTGTTATTGTTCAGTCACTAAATCGTCTCCGGCTCTTTGTGACCCTGTGGACTGTTTCTCTCTCCTTCACTGTCTCCTGGAGTTTGCCCAAATTCATGTCCATTGAGTTGGTGTGATGCTGTCTACCTAACTCATCCTCTGTCATCCCTTCTTTTGCCTTCAATCTTTCCTAACATCAGGATCTTTTCCAGTGAGGTGGCAATTCTCACCAGGTGGCCAAAGAGCCAATTTAAAGCTGGGACATCTTTCTTCTTCCTGTGGTATTTGCTTCACTTCAGAAAGGTGAATGATAATGCTAGCTGAAAGGAATTAATAAATTAATGAGAAATGTATTCTGGCACACACACAAAAAATGTTTTATGCCAACAGAGCATTCCTTTCTACTGTGATTGGTGGTTTCCATTGCTACCTTGAGAAAGTGCCGGTGGGTGAAAGTGTGCCGCTTACACAAGGCTGGCTAAAGTTTGCATAAAAAGAGCTATCCACAAGCTAATGATGGTGCAACCTCTATTGTTAATTGGCATTCTATTCCTATAAACTCATAGCTCTTCTATGTAATTTACAAATTGCTCTCTTTCCCTGAGGTTGCTACTTATCCTGTGTCAGCTTGCCCAGTAACAATTTCTTGGGTTCTGTACTTCCTTCAGTCCTTTACATATGGGAATAAATATGCAGCAAACCTTTCCTGATTAAGAAGACGTGGCTCTTATGTAGATACTAGAAAACTGTCCTCTGCTCTTGAAGAGACATGAGAAAACTGATCATCTGTAACTCAGAGATGATGTTCAGGAAACAGACTCCCAACTTTGCAGTTTTCAGGAGTTTTAAAGATAGACTTTATCAATATTTTTCAGGATTCTTTGCCATTTTGCTACTCTATTAATGCTACATTTAGTGACATGGGTTTCCTTAATTCACATGTTTAATTATTTTCAGTTTATATATAATTTTCAGTGTTGTCTTTGGTAATAAATGTCAAGTGACAGTATTCAGCTCCATGAAATATAAATGCATAATCATTGGATTTTTTATCTATTGAATGGATTAAATGTAGAATTTCATGACTATCGAATTTTAGATGAGAGAAATAAGAAATATATGCTTAGTGGGTATAAAAGATAATGGGACATGGTATTTAATTTAAAATATTTATAAACTTGCACTATTCAATGAGAATAAATATTTATAGGTTGATATCTCAAATGGAATATGTGAATAAAATCAAATAAAATCATGACTAAAGGGAATTCATTTTCTAAAGTGTGCATAACAAAGGGTCTTTTGTCAGAACATTAAAAATCATCAGTTATTTCAGTTCAGTTCAGTCACTCAGTCGTGTCCAACTCTTTGCGACCCCAAATAGCGTAACTCAAAAATGTCCAACTATTGAATATTCAAAATCAAAACATGGCCTATATTTTTATTGACTTGAAAGCTCTTATCAACATGTTTTCATTATTATGGGGGAAATCTTTCTCATTAAGTGGATCACATTACTATATGTTATTGAAAAATCATCAATAAGAAAAAAAACCTTTGTGGTATTATTAATATTTATCAGGTTAAAATAGTAAGTATTTGCTCCTGATATTCTGATTGCCAGAATTTTCTTTGACTACAAGCAATGCATTATGCTCTTTAGTGCTTGTGTGTGTGTGTATGTGTGCCTGTGTATGTTCAGTCATATCCGACTCTTTGTGACCCCATGGACTGTAGCTAGCCAGGCTCCTCTGCCCATGGGATATGTCAAGGGAGAATGCTGTAGAGGGTTGCCAGTTCCTCCTCCAAGGGATATTCCTGATCCAGGGATTGAACCTCTGTTTCCTGAATCTCCTGCATCAGTTCAATTCAGTTCAGTTGCTAAGTTATGTCTGACTCTTTGCAACCCCAAAGACTGCAGCACTCCAGGCTTCCATGTTCATCACCAAACCCTGGAGTTTGCTCAAGCTCATGTCAATCAAGTCGGTGATGTTATCCAAACATCTTATCCTCTGTCATCCCCTTTTCCTCCTGCCTTCTATCTTTCCCAGGATCAGGTTTTTCCCCATGAAACAGTTCTTCACATTAGGTGGCCAAAGTATCGGAGTTTCAGCTTCAGCATCAGTTCTTCCAATGAATATTCAGGACTGATTTCCTTCATGATTGACTGCTTTGATATCCTGCAATCTAAGGGACTCTCAAGAGTCTTCTCCAACACCCCAGTTCAAAAGCATCAGTTCCTCAGCGCTCAGCTTTCTTTATAGTCCAACTCTCACATCCATACATGACTACTGGAAAAACCATAGCTTTGACTGGATGCACCTTTGTTGGCATAGTAATGTCTGAGCTTTTTAATATGCTGTCTAGGTTAGTCATAGCTTTTCCTTCAAGGAGCAAGTGTCTTTTAATTTCATGGCTGTAATCACCATCTGCAGTGGTTATCAGTTCAGTTCAGTTCAGTCGCTCAGTCGTGTCCAACTCTTTGAGACCCCATTAACCCCAGCACGCCAGGCCTCCCTGTCCTTCACCAACTCCCAGAGTTTGCTCAAACTCATGTCCATTGAGTCAGTCATGCCATCCAGCCATCTCATCCTCTGTCGTCCCCTTCTCCTCCTGCCCCCAGTCCCTCCCAGCAACAGGGTCTTTTCCAAAGAGTCAACTCTTCGCATGAGGTGGCCAAAGTATTGGAGTTTCAACCTCAGCATCAGTCCTTCCAATGAATACCCAGGACTGATCTCCTTTACAATGGACTGGTTGGATCTCCTTGCAGTCCAAGGGACTCTCAAGAGTCTTCTCCAACACCACAGTTCAAAAGCATCAATTCTTCAGCGCTCAGCTTTCTTCACAGTCCAATTCTCCCATTCATACATGACCGCTGGAAAAACCATAGCCTTGACTAGACGGACCTTTGTTGGCAAAGTAATGTCTCTGCTTTTAAATATGCTATCTAGGTTGGTCATAACTTTTCTTCCAAGGAGTAAGCGTCTTTTAATTTCATGGCTGCAATCACCATCTGCAGTGATTTTGGAGCCCCCCAAAATAAAGTCTGACACTGTTTCCATTGTTTCCCCATCTATTTGCCATGAAGTGATGGGACCGGATGCCGTGATCTTAGTTTTCTGAATGTTGAGCTTTAAGCCAACTTTTTCACTCTCCTCTTTCACTTTCATCAAGAGGCTTTTTTAGTTCCTCTTCACTTTCTGCCATAAGGGTGGTGTCATCTGCATATCTGAGGTTATTGATATTTCTCCCAGCAAACTTGATTCCAGCTTGTGCTTCTTCCAGCCCAGCATTTCTCATAATGTACTATGCATATAAGTTAAATAAGCAGGGTGACAATATATAGCCTTGAGGTACTCCTTTTCCTATTTGGAACCAGTCTGTTGTTCCATGTCCAGTTCTAACTGTTGCTTCTTGACCTGCATACAGATTTGTCAAGAGGCAGGTCAGGTGGTCTGGTATTCCTATCTCTTTCAGAATTTTCCATAGTTTATTGTGATCCACACAGTCAAAGGCTTTGGCATAGTCAATAAAGCAGAAATAGATGTTTGTCTGGAACTCTCTTGCTTTTGCAATGATCCAGTGGATGCTGGCAATTTGATCTCTAGTTCCTCTGCCTTTTTGAAAACCATCTTGAATGTCTGGAAGTTCATGGTTCATGTACTGCTGAAACCTGGCTTGGAGAATTTTGAGAATTACTTTACTAGCATATGAGATGAGTGCAATTGTGTGGTAGTTTGAGCATTCCTTGGCATTGCCTTTCTTTGGGATTGGAATGAAAACTGACCTTTTCTAGTCCTGTGGCCATTGCTGAGTTTTCCAAATTTGCTGGCATATTGAGTGCAGCACTTTCTCAGCATCATCTTTTAGGATTTGAAATAGCTCAACTGGAATTCCATCACCTACACTAGCTATGTTCATAGGGATGCTTTCTAAGGCCCACTTGACTTCACATTCCAGGATGTCTGGCTCTAGGTGAGTGATCACACCATCGTCATTATCTGGGTTGTGAAGCTCTTTTTTGTACAGTTCTTCTGTGTATTCTTGCTACCTCTTCTTAATATCTTCTGCTTCTGTTAGGTCCATACCATTTCTGTCCTTTATCAAGCCCATCTTTGCATGAAATGTTCCCTTGGTATCTTTAATTTTCTTGAAGAGATCTCTAGTCTTTCCCATTCTGTGGTTTTCCTATATTTCTTTGCATTGATCATTGAGGAAGGCTTTCTTATCTCTCCTTATTATTCTTTGGAAGTCTGCATTCAGATGCTTATATCTCTCCTTTTCTTCATTGTTTTTCATTTCTCTTCGTACAATGTCACAAACCTCCATCCAAAGTTCATCAGGCACTCTATCTATCAGATCTAGTCCCTTAAATCTATTTCTCCCTTCCATTGTATAATCATAAGGGATTTGATTTAGGTCATACCTGAATGGTCTAGTGGTTTTCCCTACTTTCTTCAGTTTAAGTCTGAATTTGCCAATAAGCAGTGATTATGTGAAGTTGTTCATTCGTGTCTGACTCTTTGCGACCCCATGGACTGTAGCCTACCAGACTTCTCAGTCCATGGGATTTTCCAGGCAAGAGTACTGGAGTGGGTTGCCATTCCCTTCTCCAGGCGATCTTCCTGACCCAGGGATTGAACCTGCATCTCCCGCATTGTAGGCAGACACTTTACCCTCTGAGCCACCAGGGAAGCCCATGTCTGTCACTGTTTCCATTGCTTCCCCACCTATTTGCCATGAAGTGCAGGAACTATATGACATGATCGTCGTTTTTTGAATTTTGAGTTTTAAGCCAACTTTTTCATTTTCCTCTTTCATTTTCATCAGGGGGCTCTTTAGTTCTTCTACACTTTCTGCCATGTGGGTGGTGTCATCTGTGTACCTGAGGTTGTTGATATTTCTCCCTGCAATCTTGATTCCAGCTTGTGTTTCATCCAGCTCATTATTTCACATGATGTATTCTGCATAAAAGTTAAACAAGCAGACTTTTTTGCCTTGACGTGCTCCTTTCCCTATTTGGAAGCAGTCTGTTATTCCATATCCAGTTGTAACTGTTGCTTCTTGACCTGCATACAGATTTCTCAGGAGGAAGGTAAGGTAGTCTGGTATTCCCATCTCTATAATAATTTCCCACAGTTTGTTGTAATCCACACAGTCAAAAATTTTGGCATATTTATCTCCTGCATAGCAGGGTTCTTTACCACTGTGCCACCCTTGCTATCATTAGTGCTTACAGTAGGTCAATTCCTTGGATGCAGTTTCAAGGAGAGATCATCATCCCTTTTTCTTTAAGAAAATGTGGGGAGAATAAGAGGGATTGAAGTAATCATGAAATTTGTATAGAAACTTACCAGTAAGTAAGAACTTCTAATACTATGACCATTCTACTGGAGTTTTGCTTTCATATTTGATAGTTGGACCTTCACTTACTAATCTGCAATCTTTATAAATTACACAATATATTTGAACATCATTTTCCTACTATATAAACTAGGTATGACAATGACTCCCTTGCAGTGTCACTGCTGGTTTATGGAGATGGTAATTGAAGTGGCTTGCATTTATAAGGCACACATGAGGGATAGCGATGGAGATTTTTATATTTAGATTTGGAAAAATTGTTGCTGACAGGTTAATTTTATCTCAAAAGTACCCTGAAATTGAGGAAAGAGTTAACTGTCCCTTACTTAGTACCTTGCAGATACTTCTTTGTTTAAGATCTAATATAATATATTTTATGTCTTCCTGTTGGTAATCAATAAGTACTTGGAGGGCAACAAATGCATTTTATTAAATATTTTACTCCCAGAATGTAGCAAGCTCTTGGAATTTTAAGTGTTAAATACATGTTAAATTACACTGAAATACGTAAGATATCTGACAAAAAATTGTAAATGAAATTCTTAGAATATTCTATATGTCTAGAGAATAATCAATATAAAAATTAATATGTTTATTAAATGTGTTAGTTTATCATGTAGAATATAATTCTGTATACTCATAACCTTACATTTACATTTGAAGAAAATTTAAACAACTTAGTTTTCAAGTTTATTTTTCAAATATGTCACCTTGTCTCTGAGTACAAGCATTTTAGATAATTTTTTAAAAAATTTAACCTTATGATTATTTGTTGATACATGCTAAAACAATATCTATGTGATTATTTGTATTTTGTACAAATATCAATTCTTTATCCCCAAAACCTAATGAAGATAATGGATTAATTGTTTTTGTGGTCTTAAATGTTAATCTTTTATGAAGAAATGACAAACAAACTTACTTATACTTCCTCTGCATAAGTTAAATAACAATCTCCACTAAACCATCCATGGTTAATGATAATGGAAAGCAGTTTTATAAAGCACCTTGAAAGTAATTTTAACCAACTTTTAAACAGCAATCAAAATGAAATTTCATTGTTATAATTTCATAAAAGATAGTAATATTTATGATTTTATATTGTGGTTGGTACACTAATCTCTTAGTCAGTAGTATTCTAACTTAGTGGAAAAAATAAAATCTTCATGATGCAAGAAACTTACTAAACACATAACCTGATGTTAATTTTTTAAATTGTAATAGAATTATATAGTAGTTAATATAAACCATGCAATAAAACAAATTCTTACAATTTTACTTTAAAAAGTAAAACGTCTTCATTGAAATGAGAAAATTAGACTGTTTAAAAGGGTTGCTCACTGTTTCTCTTACATTGAGTTTTATCAAGAGAGATAGATGAGAAATAGCTCAATTATAGTTAACATTATATCAGATTCTAATTATGTATATGACTTAAAAGTAGCAACTACTTTTTTATTTTCATGTACAAACTCATTTAATACCCACAGTACTTGATATAAATATTTCTGACTTTTTTATAGCTGAGAAACCTGAGAGCCAGAAACAATGATAAATTGTCAAAGGATATGGGTTAGAATCGAGAATGCCGATATAATTTCATATTTTTAGTGAGAAATGTATAAAGTTCATTACTAAATTATGAGAGTATTAATTACTTAAATAAAATATTTGATTGGTTTTGTCATGGTATCTAAATTGAATTATATATATCCTGTGATAAAAATGACCTTTCTAGACATAGTATAAATGAAGGTATAATAGCTAGATACAATTTTATATTGTCAAAATATCACTTAGATAAGAATTGTTTATATAATCCCCAAAACTATTCCATCCAATATATTTTCTATGAGTGTAATGCATTAAAATAATGCTTAGTAATGACCTGGAATATCAGAACACTAAAATGCTATTACTGCAATCAATAAAAAATTTATGTTAGCTAAAAATTCAGTGTCTAATACAATGTGTTCTGAACAGGAGTTATTTTGTATTGCAAAACAACCTGGAATTTGAAGCTAGCTGAATTCTATTTCTTGATAAATTCTGATTACTGAAACCTCTGTGAACTTCTATATCCTTATCTATAAGTGGCTGTATTAAGACATATAAAATAGGATTGTGGGAGGATTTAAAAGGCACAAGAAAAACACTTCTAGCAGTTCATGATGCATATCACATGATCAATAAATGCTACCCCTCATTTATAGCCTGAGTCTAGAAAGTAAAGGAAACAGATCTATTCATAGAGAAAGAAGCCTAAATTTTCACATGTAAAATGCAACTACTTAGCTTAATATTAAAGCTTTAATATCCTTAAACAAATCTTTGATAAACATGTTTGACTTCTCACCTCTAAGACCAAGATGGAACAAACAAGGCATGCATAATAGTTTATTATTTAAATACAATTGATTTATTACATTGTTAATAGTTATAAAATGGAAAAAACTAATAAATTAACTATAAGATAGAAAGCACTTAAAAGAGAATGTAAAGAAGTAAATCCACAGTTTATCTGTTCTCATTTCCATTGTTTTTTCCATAAGATAAATGCATATTATATCAAGACATCAATTATTCTGTGTGTGTGGAGAAGGGTTGAAGTATAAGTGGGGTATGCAGTTAAGTATTATAGGTAAAGAAATCAAAACTTATCTTTCCTAAACTCAATAGTTGGAATTACTATTTTCTTACACTTATTGTCCCAAGATTCCTTCTTCCATGATACGATTTTGACCAATGAGAAAAATATTATCAAGAGTATTAGCCCTTAGTGGTTCAGGTCTACATTATACTGGACCTAAAGTAGCTTAAGATGACCCCTGGACCCTCAATTATGTCACTTTCATTTCACATCAGCTTGAACCCCTCTGCATTCAGGGGCTACTCCTTCAAACCGCATCCCAACACTTCAGGAAAGTAAGCGCTTCACACTACACAACAAAGGTATTGAAATTCAAACAAGGTCACACTTCTTCCCTGTTTTAGACTGTTGATTTCCATTCTCATATTCCCACAAACTGTCTATTGTATACGGAGTAAATGCTCAAAAATGTCGCTACTATTATAAATGTACAAGATATCCCTAAAATCTGTTTGATTTACCCAAATTGATAACAAGTGTTCAGAAAAACCAAAGTGAAATTTGGCATAATAAACATAGCAACATTTGCAATACTCATTTTGATGCTATACATTGGACTTGATGAGTTGAGGCTGCATAAACCAGCCTAGAAGATCTTTTTGTCCATTTTTTTCTTTTTTTTTCTTCTCTACCCTGATCTTGTTGCTGACCTTCACCCATGTTTTGAACATAAGCAAGTTCAAGATATGAAGCTTATCCGAGAAGACACAACACTTAATTAGAAAATGCTTGTATAAATACAGTGAGAAATAAGATTGGATGGAATAGAGGTAGAATGTTAAATATAATTTTAAATAACCAAAAATATAGTCTATGAGTTGACAATTTACAAATATTTTAGCTTCTTGAATGAAAGAGCAACCAGAGTAAAATATTTTTCTATATTTAGTGATTTAAAAAAAAGTAAACAGATATTTTGTGATTAGCAGGACAGGGTAAAAGAGGAAGTGGCTGAAGACAAGAAAATCAAATAAAGAATTATATTAATAACAGATATCAAGAAATTAATTTTTAGTAGAACTATTTCACTTAATCTAGGCAAGAAAATATAAAACCAAAATATAAATAGTAGCTACTAACCTGATAAAGGAGATAACTAGGCTAAATAGAATCAGCGAATACTGAGCCATTTCTCTTGGGAGAAATTCAAGGTTACTTTTCTTCAAGGTACTGGTCACAACATTTTTGTTAGCCAATCAGTACAGAATCTTGTTTTATGTGTGTTTCTGTTAAAAGAGATCTTGTTTAATACAGATCTTGTTAAAAGAGATCTTGTTTAACTGTATAGAGAACTATACAGTTCTTACAAATAATTAATTGGCTGTCATTTCTTTATAACAATAATTCAGTAGCCTTTTCTCCTAATATTTTCTTAATCCTGAGCAGCATAACCTAAACTTTATCTGGCTTTTAGCCTGATAACAGTGCTGTCCATCAGGCTTTTTAAATTGCTTATCACCACATCCATCCACAAAATTTTAACTTCTATCTTTTTCATAATTCATCACGCATTGTGAGACTTTAGCACTTTATGGAGCAGCCTTATGCACAGATCTGCAAATTTCTTTTTATCCCCTTGATGGATAGTGTTATTGATTCATTAGCACTGAACTCACACCCGAGAGCATTGTAACTAATGACTGAAAAAGCTTATCTAAACGTACATTTTCTCTATAAACCACATCACAGCCTTTTTGCCCTTAGAACAGTAGAGAATACTTCCACACTAGAGTTCCAGGGCGGAGAAGGCAATGGCACCCCACTCCAGTACTTTTGCCTGGAAAGTCGCATGGACAGAGGAGCCTGGTAGGCTGCAGTCCATGGGTTCGCTAGAGTTGGACACGACTGAGCGACTTCACTTTCAGTTTTCACTTTCATGCATTGGAGAAGGCAATGGCACCCCACTCCAGTACTTTTGCCTGGAGAATCCCAGGGACGGGGAAGCCTGGTGGGCTGCCATCTATGGGGTCGCACAGAGTCGGACACGACTAAAGCGAGTTAGCAGCAGCAGCCGCAGAGTTCTGGGGTATTTTAAACAACAAAATCACTAATGAAAAGCACAAAAATTGAATAAATATGGCATTAAATAGGACATGAGAAGGACACATTTTACAATGGGAGAATTGAAACACAAGAGAGGGTCGTCCTGTTGAGAACTAGAACTTTGAGTGACTCAAACTTTTTGCCGCTCTGTGCATGTCCTCAAGTGACTATAATAAGCTCTCTGAATATTAATTTTCGGGTTAGAAATACATTCTAGATAGCAAATTCATGAACATGGAATTGACAATGAAAATTGCTTGTGTGTGGTCAGTCACTCAGTTGAGTCCAGCTCTTTGTAAACGTGTGGACTGTAGCCCTACCAGGCTCCTCTGTCTGTGGAATTTTCCAGGCAAGAATACTGGAGTGGGTTGCCATTTCCTCCTCCAGGGGATCTTCCCCACCCAGGGATTTAACCCATGTCTCCTGTGTCTCCTACATTGGCAGGCAGATTCTTAGCACTGCACCACCTGAGAAGCACTTATAATGAAGATTCACTACATGTATGTGTGTATATATATATATATATATATATATATATATATGAGACTGGCTTGTGAAACATAAATTGGCAATATTCTTATAACACAGGAACACCTGTTTAGGATTTAAGCTTTTGCATATTTTTAGGGAGAAATCTTCATTATCAGCACCAAGACATTATCAGTAGTGTCTTGAGGTGTTTACTTTCTTGAATTTTAGTCATTCGTAATGTTTTTGATTTATGAATGTCAATAGGATTAATTTCATCTTTACAGACCTAATTTGTTGCAGATTACTTGGCAAACTATTTCATTCCAGTGATGTATATGTACATATAAAGAGTGTTTTTACTATAATTTTCCAGTAATTAGGCTTTGAGACATTTGTGTATTGCAATTCACAAATGAATGACTCCATTTTTGTGTGTCTGGTCATCTTGTTATTTATCTACTGTTTGGATGGATGCTATTTTAAGAACTAGCAAGTTACTTATTGATGCAATTATATAAAACTGATGGATTGAATTGGTATTTCAAGATATAAAATTAAATGCACAGTCAATTGTATATTCTGTAAACTGAATAGTGTTGTAGGCAACCTACTTATTGCATTTTTCTTCTAGTTTATGATAACCTTCTATCAAATGAGACAAAAGAGGCGTAGAACTCATGCACTGTCTGTAGCTGATGAGACCACTACAATATTCCTGATGTAAGTCCAGCCAATAGAAATATGATTTCCTTAAATTTTAAACTAACCAGTATCTCTAAGGTAATACTGATTTGTCTTTATTGAGTGCTGGCATGGCTATATGTGGGTTTCCCTGGTGGCTCAGTGTTAAAGCATATGCTACAATGCAGCAAATAAAGGAGATACAGGTTCAATCTCTGGGACAGGAAGATCCCCTAGAGAAGGACATGGCAACCCATTCCAGTATTCTTGCTAGGAGAATCCCATTGCAGAGAAGCCTGGCAGGCTACAGTCCAGAGGGTCACCAAGAGTTGGACACAACTGAAGTGACTCAGTGTGCACACATGGTTATATGTGGTCAAGATAGGTGAAAACTCAGACAAAGTCATGCTATACTGAAAGAGAAACAGAAAAAGTATATAAAGAAGAAAATGTAATAAAGAATGAGAAAAGTTGAGAGTAGCTGCATCTTATTATTGAGCATATACTTATGTGGTAATTAGTATGGACTATGCACTATTCTAAATACTTAATACTGATAATGACCATATGTAGTGGTTCTGTGTTAAGGCCATTATACAGATAAGGAATGGAGAAGGAAATGGCAACCTACTCCAATATTCTTGCCTGGAGAATCTCATGGACAGTGACTGAAGGGCTACAGTCCATGGGGTCACAAGAGTCGGACATGACTTAGCAACTAAACCACCACTACCACCACAGATAAGGAAACAGAGCACTAAAGATTAGGTAATGTGCTAACATCATAGACTTAATAAGTGGTAGTATCAGAGTTCAAGTCCAAGGCAATCTGCAGGCAGAATCCATGTAATTTAATACTATATTAGGCTACTAGCTATTAGCTCTGTAGGTTCTATTTTTCGGTCCATTATTCTTCTATGCACTTTTGACCAAGAGCCTTCCAAACTCCAGAAAATGTTTATTCAATTCCTAAACGATTTCCTTAAAAACAAAAATCTTTATTTACTTAAAGTGTTTCCTCTCTACAACATGGGGAAAAGGAGGAAAGAGCAAAGCACACTGACCAGATTTTACAAGGTCTCAACATATAATACCATTGGATTGTGTTAGTGAATCCTCACTGTAGAAACACCTGGAAAATAATCAGAATGATTCATTAAAAATTATGTGATTTATACTTATTTGTTATATTTCATTGCTATTTCCTAAGTAAAATTAAGTCACTGAAAAAAATCTATGTGTGAATAACTTGACTATACCCTAAACCTAACATAATTTTCTTTCTAAATCTTGAAATCATGGAGATAGTCTTTATACTGTAGTTTCAAAGAAAGTGAATTACAGAATGCTTTTTAGGAGAAGGTAGAAAACAGTGTTCTTGCCTGGAGAATCCCAGAGACAGAGGAGCCTGGTGGGCTGCAGTCTGTGGGGTTGCACAGAGTCAGACACGACTGAAGCGACTTAGCAACAGCAGCAGCAGAAAACAGTATACTTCCACAAAGTATTAACTGGAAGTTTACATGATTTTCTTCTAGAACTTATTTCAAGAAATTGTTTCAAGAGCTTTCTGTATTTGTCTTAATTATATTTGCATTATGAAAATAGTGAATATGTAGCAAAATAAATGAATAGTTGCAATATAATACACTTAGGGAATCTCTACACTGTTTAATAAAGAATGTGAAACCCCAATATTAAAGTTTATTATTTCTAAAGGCGGAATTCAGTTCAGTTCAGTTGCTCAGTTCTGTCTGACTCTTTGTGATCCCAGGGACACCAGTATGCCAAGCTCCCCTGTCCGTCACCAACTCCCTGAGCTTACTCATACTCATGTCCATCATGTTGGTGGTGCCATCCAACCATCTCATTCTCTATCGTCCCTTTCTCCTACTACCTTCAATCTTCCCCAGCATCAGGGTCTTTTCCAATGAGTCAGTCCTTCACATCAGATGGCCAAAGTATTGGAGTTTCAGCTATAGCATCAGTCCTTCCAATGAATATTCAGGACTGATTTCCTTTAGGATGGACAGGTTGGATCTCCTTGCAGTCCAAGGGACTCTCAAGAGTCTTCTTCAACACCACAGTTCAAAAGCATCAATTTCTCAGCACTCAGCTTTCTTTATAGTCCAACTCTCACATCCATACATGGCTACTGGAAAAACCATAGATTTGACTAGATGGACCTTTGTTTCTCTACAGGTGGGAATCAAATACAAATTCCAATAATTTTAAATCTTCTAACTTTTCTCTCCTGATAAAGAGCTTAAATAAAAAATGTATCCTCTAATACATAAGATGTTCAATGAATTTTTGCATTAGTGAAAGATATCTAGTTCTTCTTGATTCTGCAGTCTAGTCAGATCTATAGAAATTGGCATATGTGCAGATCATTAAACCTCAAAAGTTACTTTCATCTAAACGGTCCATGGACACACAACCTAACGTCTTTTAGCAACTGAAATCAGTTCTGAATACAAACTTAGAATTCAACTCTGTCACTGACATTTATAACTTAAATTCTTTGTCCAAACATGCAGGAATAGATAGCAACTCAGTTCCTTTTCTTTCCCTATCTCTTTAAACTCTATCTTCAAATATAGATTTACTCTTGGTGATTCTTCAAAATCAGCTGCAAAACTAACAAGATGGATCTTACAACACTGGTAAAGTTGTGACCTCATTTTTCTTCTTTTCATTCTTTTTGCCTCCTAACTACTGAAATTTCAAAATAATCCCATGAAATTTATGTACCCAAATTTTAACTTGGTTATTTCACTCAAAAACCACGTGTTTAGCTTTACTTTTTTATCTGCTTCAACTGCTGCATCTCTTGGCATGCAGAAATGTTTCTTCAGGGGCATGTCTCTGACACATTGTCTCTCTCCCCTTATCATCTCAGTCCATTGTAAATCGTTGCCAGTGGCACAACTGAAGGAAGTGATTGCCTTCAGGTAGACAAAATCTCATCTGATGTATCTTAGGCAAGAACTGAATTGAAGAAAATGAGGAAAATTATTTTCTTTTGAACATCGCTGATATCGTTTTCATAAGGTCACATGAAAATCTATTGTATGACTTAATTGATATTTTTTAAAAATTGGAACAATTGAAAGCTTTTAAATAACATTTTATTTATCTTTTTTTTCTATTTAATTTGTAATTTCCTTCTCTGAGAACTACTTCTCCCTGAATATGTGTTCTATTTATTCTCACTGATGAATCATTCAGTTTCAGAGTGATTTGCCTAATTTGAAAGTTATTATTTCCCCTTATATCAGCTCAAATGGCTGTTGGATTTTAGGTATGGGTTTTGGCATATGGGCCCTCTCTCTTGTAAGTTTCAGTTTGCTCCATATTAGATTTTTTTTTAAAATCCCAATTTCTAGGCTCTACCCCATACCAATTAAATCAGAATCTCCATGGCCTGGATGGAGAGTTGAAGGGGTATAGGAAAAGGTTTTTTGTATTTCAATAAAATAATTAAAATCTCAAGCTATTTATCTTGATCAAGCAGAAAGTTCACTTTATTATATATATATAGATCACATATATATATATATATATATATATATATATATATATATTTGCTTAAAGTCAGATGGAAGACAATTAAAAGATAGACTTGTATAGTCAAATGTATGAGTATAGTGAAATAGTTTCCAAGATGGTCAAAATTTCCTGACCTTAGTGGAAATATAGTTTTATACTTATTCTCTTGAAATTTTTCTAATGAATAAATTTCTATAATTTTTATCACTACCAAATGTTCTAGTTGAATAAGATATTTTCAACTGTCTCCTAATCCTGGTTATTATCCACTAATCTCTTCCTAAATTAGAAATCAGAACCAATTCACTATCCTTTAGATATTTTATTCTAACTCAATTACTGGCTTGTCTCATATTACACTGAAAGTCAGTTCCTATAATTCATTAACTAATATATTCGAGAAATGCTGCACTTTAAAATCTTCTCCTAGAGATTCACTTTTACACAGTAGCATGTGAAGGAGTTTGATGAGTGATTCTTTTCATTTTCTTAAATTGTAAAAATCATAAATTTATACATTGATGCACTTTTATATATACATATCCTCATGTAACCAATTCTGACCTGTGATACAGAGAATTTCCTGAACTCTAAAAAGCTCTTTCGTCCTCCTGTCAGTTCATATTACTCTTCCCATCTTCAGTATAATTTTACCCACCATCTGGTTTTTATCATCTTAGATTAGTTTTGCTCAATTTTAATTCCATAAAATATAACCATACTGCTTTGCTTATTTTACGTCTGCCTCTTCATTAATATTATGTACAGGAGATTCATCCATACTATAGCAATGAATTTTTCACTTGAGGCCTATGGTAGGTATTTGGGTTGGTTCAAATTACGGCTATTATGTAAAACTTGTCTATGAACATTGTTTCTATTTTGCTGGACATTTGCACTAGTTTCACATAAGTATATACCCTAGAGTATAATTGTTGCATCACAGACTAAAGATATGCTTACATTTGGTAAGTTTTGCATTGGATCTATAGATTAACCTGGAAAGAATAAAAATCTTACCAATATTGAGATTTCCTATGCATATAAATAGTGCATCACATTATTTGTGCTCTTGTGAGCTCAGTCGTATCCTACTCTTTGACTCTATTTGCTATACCCCAGCAGGCTCCTCTGTCCATGGGATTTTTCCAGGCAAGAATGCTGGAGTGGGTTGCTATTTCCTCCTCCAGGGGTCTTTACAACCCAGGAGTCGAATCCCTATCTCTTGCATCTCCTGCACTGGCAGGCAGATTCTTTACCACTGAGCCACCAGTGAAGTCTGGCATCACTCTATTTAGGTCTTTCTTTGCTTAAGTAAAGTCTTTAGACTTTAACTGCAAGTCTAGACTTCCAGACTTTAACTGGAAGTCTATAACTTTCAGTTCCTACAGGTCTTTCGTTAAATATTTATTGTAAGTATTTGGTATTTTTGACACTATAGAGTGCAACATTGTTTAACAATTTGGTTTTCAATTGTTTTTTGCTAATATATATAAATATACTTGTATTTTTATGCTGATCTTGCATTTTGATTCTTTGGTATATTCACTTATAAGGACAAGTAGCAGAACAAAACGTGGCTAATGTAGCAAACTAGAGAACAAGCTCAGAAGTCTGACAGAAATATGTCAGATTTTAAAGACCTTAAATATATTATGGAAAAGGTAATATCTAAAGAAGGGAAATAGGCCTAATCTATGATAGATATACATTTTAGAATGTCTTCCAGAAGAGACTTGAGAGAACTAAACAGAGGCTGTAATGAAAGAAAATATATGAAAATATTTCTAGGCAAAACTCAAATATTCTTAAAGACTATAAATGGGCTCAGCAGGAATGACAAAAAACAATACATTCTAAAGTAATTCTACTGTTATTTTATAATTGAAACAGTTTAAATTACTTAAATCTTTAATAGAGTTATAAAAAATGCAGTATGTACTGTAATTAAATTTGCTTCATATTTTATATTTAACACAGATACCAAAAGTAAATGGATAAACATTTTCAAATCTCTAAGGAAAAAAAAAACTGAATCATAGCCTTCTATAATAATTAAAATTATACTTTTGGTATTATCAAAATATTATTTTAAAAATGCTACACAGAGAGATGCATCAGATAGTAAGAGTGGAGTTTCCTCTCTCTAAACAATCATATAAGTGGATTTTGAGTACAGGGAATAGGAGATCAAGGAATGACCAAAACTATAGAGAAAGGAATTCTCAGTGGCCAATATTCTGTCCACTCAAATTGGATAACCAGTGAACAGGAGATTTTGCACATAGAAATACTTATTTCTGGTCAATAAATTCTCAGGGAATACTCATTTCTATTATTTTTTTAAAAAACATCAAATATCCACCTTCCAGCCACATGGAGGGACATGTAGGAAATGGCAACCCACTCCAGTATTCTTGTCTGGGAAAATCCCATGGACAGAGGAGACTGTCAGGTTACAGTCCATGGGGTGACAAAGAGTTGGACATGACTGAGCAGCCAAAACAACAGTGACAATCCTTGTGAAGCTTGTGGCATGTTAGAGTCTATGTCTAGTAAGGTCTATAACACAACCATGATAGGTCTTCTGAATCAGTAGTTGAGGGCTTAACCCAGTTTGAGATTTATCAGGATTGACTTTCCTTGGATGAACTGGTCAGGTTAATCACCATATCACTTCCTTTCCTGGAGGCTCTTTGTAGAGTGGCTGAATGCCATGCTCTGAAGACACTCCTCTGGACCATCTACTATGGAAGCATGGTGAAAGAAGCAATCTCATACTTGTTCTTCAGAATAATATGATTGGGAAAAAATTCTCCATAGGTGCCTTGTATTCCTGCACATCTTGGGAAGAGTCATTGGCGGTCTTTGTTCTGGGATACATTTCAAAGGAAGTTTGTAGAACGGTCTTGAAAGATAAAGATAATGTTCTTTGTGTCAGAGGACAGGTTTGTTTCCTGATCAGAGTAATAAAGGTAATTTCTCCCTCCTGGGTAAAGTTTGGACTGAGTCTTTTTTAAGGGCATCAAACAGGTTGCAAACTATAATATCATCATTTCCATTCTAAAGCAGCAGGTGAGTTCCTTAAATATCATCACACTGCAAATTACATAGCAAAACCCACAGACTTTATGAAAATATAGTGAGATAGCCAATGCTCAAAATTGTGATCAGTGTCACATTAACAACAAAATAGCCACATAATAAAAATAATAGCACAGATTTAGGCCTGTTACATGATTCATAAATAAGCATTACAAATTAATATGGCACTTTATCTTAATCACCAGTCCAAGTCTGATGCATGAAACAGGGCACTCAAAGCCTGTGCACTGGGACAACCCTGAGGGATGGGATGGGGAAGGAGGTGGGAGGGGGCTTCAGGATGAGGGGGGGCACATGTACACCCATGGCTGATTCATGTCAATGTATGGCAAGAAACACTAAACACCTTCTCCTACTATGTGTGAGAGGAAGAGAATAAAAGTTGGATGGAAAATGAGTGAATGTAAAGAGAGAGAAAGAAAGTAAAAAGAACAGAGAACACAGAGAGGAAAGGGGAACATTAAACAGAGGAGAGTGTGCTGAGCCAGGTTGGCTGCCAGAAGGGTTGAAACTTATGAGCTGTTGTAAATGGATGTAAGGTTTGTTCTCTGAAATCAGACCAGAAGTTGGAATTCCAGAATGGGATGAGTACAACTCATCCTTGCTTCACGTATTCCTGTGTGCAGTTTTAATCTTTTGGATATTTTAGGATGGCTCCATTCAGTTGAATGTAGTTTTCTGTATTTACCTCTAGTCTCTCACAGATGAAACCACACATAAGCGGCAGAATCTCTATCATGCTAAAACTGTTTCCTGATATGTCAATTGTTTGGAAAAACATTGGTTTTCAAGACAAGTGTTATAGAAAAACTGATTGGACTCATCAAAAAAAAAAAAAAAAACAGCTCAAAGTTCTCATCACAAGAAAAAAAATACACAACTTTATATGAGGATAGATGGTAACTGGAGTTATTGTAGGAATTATTTTGAATTGTATACAAACACAGAATCATTATGTTGTATACTGGACACCAATATAACAGGTCAATTTTTCCTCAGCTTAAAAAAAAAAAAGAAGGATGGGTAAATAAATGTTGATATATTTGTACAAAATCACCACCGTTGCTGGATACATGGGTATTCTGAATGACTACTAACTCTAGGAGCCATTTCTTAAGGGTTAAAGCCACAAGGGCCTAAGTTACTAAAACCAAGAGCACATTCCAAAATAATATTGTTCACAGGGATAGGAATGAAGAAGTTAGCCACATTTTACTTATTAGACAACACTCATTTCATGCTTTTATATTCAGCTATCATGATGAAAAATAAAGGATGTTAAGATGAATAAGTTGCACCATTTTGTTGAAAATTATATGCAAAATAAGCATTTCCCTAAATTAAAGTCATGTTTTCTTTGTTTAGATCTCACATTTTTTCCTTAAACATATATTTCATTAATCTAAAATAGTTTTTATAATTATTAGCATGCACAAGAAATGTTCTAATTTCTGCTGCTCCAACTTTTCAAACTAGAAAATCAAATAATCTCTGAGGCCACATGTGTTTCAGATTCAAAATAAAAGATAATATTGCTCATACCTTTAATTTGTTAATTTAAGTATCTTAATTTGCCAGTTGAAAGTCATCTAACATTTATAGAAGAAAATAAAATGAATCCGATGGAGTGGTCATAATAATTTTAACTATAACTACCTTCAACACCAGTTGTAACCCAAGGAATCAAGAGTCAACATCTCATTTCAACCAGCTAGTAACAGCCCTTCTCTTTTATCATGGTGCTCAATTGTCCTCAAGTAGTCTGTGAAGTTAGCTACTGCTGCAGTCTGCTGAGATTATGAAAGTGTGAAGCCTGCTGTTTCAGTTAGCAATCGCTTTGGAGGGGGGAAAAAATACTGGCACTGGTTCCTGTGGTTGACATATTGTACATTTCACTTCAGTTTCAGTTTTTATTTGGATTTGCATGGGTTTCAAACCAGGTGAAAAATCATTTCATTATGGCCCAGCAGGAACACAAAATACTTTCATTGAAGCCCAGCTGGTTTGAAAAATGCAATGACAGAAAATCAGGTAGGTTTTACATGTTGGCAGCTTTGGAAATTGAAGCTTTACACATCCCTGATTACATTTAAATTAGGATTTATAGTAAAGACACCGGTTGTACCCAATTCTAATGATCATACTGTAATTCTGGAACTACTTTTTATAGCTAGCAGGACTGGTTTGCAATGTTTCTTTCTATTAGATACTTTCCAGGTGGCGCTAGTGGTAAAGAACCATCATGTCAATGCAGGAGGCATAAGAGACCTAGGTGTGATCCCTGGGTCCAGAAGATTCCTTGGAGGAGGGCATGACAACACGCTTCAGTATTCTTGCCTGGAGAATCCCATGGACAGGGGAACCTGGTAGGCTATGGTCATAGGATCACAAACAGAAATGATTGAGAGACTGAGCAAGCAGACAGGCATGCACTTCCCATTAGCCTCACCTGGGGGCTGTTTAGGAACAAGGGTAGAGCTCCGCAGTCATTTCTAAGTCTTGATCACAAAAGTGAGAGGATAATCTGTTTTTCACACATCACTTAGTTATCCTTCAGTATATGTCAGAAGGTTTGATGTCTGCATCCTAAACTTATGAAATATTAATAAACATAAACTATTGATTATGTCACTTCTTTTACAAGTTTGTGATTAGTGGTCTTCTCTATATCTCCTTTTCTCTAAGACTTTTCAAATCATATAAAAATTAGGGTGATGAGATTACATTTTCAAGATAAATATACAATTAGTGTACACATCTATACACCATTAAATTCTCATTATAATTAAAGGACCAAATAAACTAAAGTTGATTTAATCTGAACTACCTCTCCTTTATTTTGGGAGTTAGCTGTAAACACATATTAATTTCATGACTGTTCTAATAGACATCATTGCTAATTAGGTTTAGATTTCCCCAAAGCACTGCAAATTAAGATTAGGTGACAGAAACTAGAGCTATCACTTCTAATTCACTTATTCATTCATATAAGTTCATTAGGAAAACTAAACCAAGAATCTAAAATTCATTTCATAATGCATTCTACCACACAAATCATATAAAACAATTAAGAAAACAGCCTTAAATATTTAAAAAGAATCCAAATATGTAGCCTGTTATCTAACTACAATGAAGATCAGTCAGTCAATTTGCTTTTATCCCACATATTGTCATAAGCTGCCTGTGGTGCTCTTTAGTCTTTGTCTATCTGTCTCACACTTTAATAATCTACAGATGCTTGAATTTTAACTATTGTAAAGATTCTTCATCACAATTATTTACAGCAATTTATTTTAAACTGGTCTCAGTTATGTCAAATTCAAGTCAACTTTTTTTGAGTAAATAGTCTCTGTAAAGTTCTCAACTGCTTTCTCATTTTTACTCTGAATCAAAATTTCTTGTATTGATAGTTTTGTCACTTCCTCCTTCACCATTAGTTTAAGATATATGTACTGAGGGCCTACTATGTGCCATGCATAGTTTTAAGTGTTGTTCAAACAGATGAATATGACAAATACCTGTTCTCAAGAACTTTACAGATGAATATAAAGAAGTTGTCTGATTACTAATATAGATTTGGATCATAGTAGAAAATATGGTCCGTTCTCTAGCATGTGAGAGAACAGTATAAAATTAGGCTTCCTATGGAAGGTCATCCTGGCCCTGAGCTGAAAAAGACTCAGCCATCTTCAGGGACAGCTTTCTTATCAGCAAAAACGAACTGGAACTGCCTTTTGTACTGAAATCTCTGAGTGGCCAGCCCCTTCCTAATTAACTCATTCAGGTCCTTGCTCTTTCCAAGAAAATGTCAGCACTTTAAAATTTGACATTTTAAAGGAACCGGAGCATTTTGACATCAAATCAAATATATGTTAATTAAAATTAGTTCGTGAAATGTCACAAAGATAAGTGTGGCAAAAGAATCTACTTTTTATCCCCCACAGTTGTAGCAAATTGTTTAATAAGGGAAAATAAATAAATAACTATGTGTAAGAGATCGATAGCTTTTCATTTCCTTAAAGAGAGGGACAGAGCTGCCTAATGCTGCTAGGATTTTTTAATTTACTGATTCAGTATAATTTTTTTTCTAATTTCTGAGTATAGTTTGCAATTATTTTTTCTTTTCTTTATTTTTTTTTTTTTTACTTTTGCCTAGCAGAAACACAGTACATACTGAAACGAAAACATAGGCAAACAAAAAACTTTATTTAAAATTTATCCTGAATCTTGAAAGAAAAGGATTGGAAAATCATGTTAAAACAATGAGGGAATTTATCCTTATCACAAGCTCATATATTTTTATTTCACTTCAGGCATATGAAAATATTCTCAAAACCCGGCACCAGAACACAGATCAGTACTGAGGAATACTTGTCAAGATCATCAGTCAATCCCTAACATCTGCAGTAGATGGTGGAAATAGGAAGCTGAGGACTGTGGAAACTACTCTTCTATAGGGCTATGGTGACTGCAGCATTGCTGTTCTGTGTAAGGAAGTTTCACTTTATGTTCTTTTTGCCAACAACAACAACAACAAAAACTGGCATGTGCCATCTGTCTCTACAAGGATCAAGTCACTAGTCACTGTAGCCACTGAGCTTCAGCACACCCTGAAAGGAGTTCAGGGTGAAGATCAGGAATGAGACATTCTGTTCTCTGGCAGAAGAAACTTTTAGACAGATACTTTCTGGACAAGATTTTATGAGCCTGATTCTTGAATCTCCCTATATCTAGAAAATCTGTAAAATCATTAACAGGGACATTGGCTCCTTGCGAGTAGTAGCAAGCTTCTGCCAAAATGTGTGCTTGACTGCCCTATACCCCTCTCCACTAAAATAATATATAACACTGATCTCCTCCCCTATCTCTTTGAGTTAGTATCTCAGAGCTATTGGAAATGCTGCCTCCAAGGTTATAATCTTCATTTTTTCCCAAATAAAACTTAACTCACAGCACTCATGTTGTGAATTTTTTTCAGTCGATACTTTCATATACACCTGCCACTATAAGTTTGGAACAGTGGAGTTTTCCATTTATGTCGTACTTCTTTGTATACAAGCAGTATTTTATAATATCTGGGCCATAAGCAGAGCAAATATTAAACCTGTCTAGCACCTATAGTAGGGGCATCCCAGGTGGCTCAGTGGTAAAGAATTCAGCTGCTAAGCAGGAGACACAGCTTCGATCCCTGGGTCAGGAAGATCCCCTGGATAAGAAAATGGCAAACCACACCAATATTCTTTCCTGGGAAACCCCATAGACTGAGGAGCCTAGTAGACTACAGTCCATGGGGTTGCAAAGAGTAGGACATGACTGAATGACTAAACAGCAAAGCATCAATAGGAGTATAAAGTATCTGATGTTTACCAGGCTATGATTACTATTTATATTTTATATCTTGAATTAACCTAATGTTTCCCATTTTTTCTTACTAACTTGCTTTCACTAATTCACACTTCAGAATATTTCAGCGCAATTTTTGAAATTGCCTCAGCGTGTGATAGGAAAGTTTCTTACTGCTTCTTTGGGAAACTGTTGATAAGAAAAGAAAAAACAACAACAAAAAACCTAAAATGCTATTTCTCTTAATACAAAATTTGGTATGATAAATGATATAAATAAGCAAAAAGTAGTTAACATCAGTTATAACACTTAATTTACAGTAAGCACAACTGAGACCACATGGAAAAGATATAGGAGGTCACATTAGTAAGAAATGACAACCTTTTATCCTACCTAAATATGTTGTCTCATAATAAAATATAATGGGTTCATCAGTACTATTTTTCTAGATTCCATATATATATATATACACATTTGTATATGATATTTGTTTTTTCTCTTTCTGACTTTACTCTTTATGACAGACAAGCTGTAGGTTCATCAGGAGATCAGAGGGAGGTTAAAGAGGGAGGGTACCTATGTTTACTTATGACTGATTCACATTGTAGTATGGCAGAAACCAACACAACACTGTAAAACAATTATCCTCAAATTAAAACAAAATTAAAAACATAATGTCCATAATAACATGAGCCATGCAGGTTGATGACAAAATACTATTTCAGTGATGTATCACTTGACCATTATACATCTTCCATATTAGAGATCCACGGATGCAAGACAATGAATTTGAAACAGATAGACAGGCCAAGTTCATGAAATCCTTAGACAATGTGTGGTCTTTCATAATGTAGAAAATAAGGTAGAGCTTCATAATGAATTGTGTAATGTAAAAAGCACATCTCAGAATGTAGCTTTGTTAAAAGATCATATCTATTCACGTTGGTTAAAACTGCTACCCATACATTTATTGAACAATGTAGCACACTCATTATAAAGTAAATAATCTCTCAATTAAAAAAAAAAAAAAAAAAAACCTGAGAAAGATTCAGGATCAGTGTCCTATAGTGCAGATGATAACTCTCTGACTATGGAACTCACCACCCTTCTGCCAGTCTCTCTCCCATTACTGATACTTTTCCTTCTTTTCTTTCATGAACAATGACCCTCTTTCTACATCACTCTCTCCTCTAGGTCTAAAACTCTACCCAGCAGACTTTGGGAAGATAGCACCCTAGAGATGGATTGATACCATTGTTTTGTTGGCATACCTATGCGTTATATTTACTATTATGATGATATTGAATATAAAGTGGCAGAGACACTTGACAATGTGATCTTCAGTCCAAAATCTCATCATCAGCTATCACTTCTCAAATGAAATTTTGCTTTGATTTATGCATCTATTCTTATGCATGAAATTTTCTTCAGAAACAAAACTATAGAGCAAAGTGTCATTATTGAGTAACTGTGTTGTGCTTAGTTGCGTTCGACTCTTTGTGACACCATGGGCTATAGCCTTCCAGGCTCTTCTATCCATGGGGATTCTCCAGGCAATAATACTGGAGTGGGTTGCATGTCTTTCTCCAGAGAATCTTCACAACCCAGGGATCAAAAGCAGGTCTCCCTCAGTGCAGGTGAATTCTTTACTCTCTGAGCCACCAGAGAAGCCCAAGAATACTGGAGTGGGTAACCTATCCCTTCTACAGAGGATTGTCCCCACCCAGGAATTGAACCAGGGTCTTCTGCCTTGCAGGTGGATTCTTGACCAGCTGAGCTACCTAAGAAGCTCACTGAATTACTAGCTCTGCTCAAAATCAAATAAATGGTAATATCTTGTATTCGGTGATATATTCAATTCAGAATAGGTAGGGTCTTCCCTGGTGGCTCAGTGGTAAAGCACCCAGTTATCAGTGCAGGATATCTAAGAGACATGGGTTCAATCCCTGGGTTGGGAAAATCCCCTGGAGAAGGAAATGGCAATGCACTCTAGTATTCTTGCCTTGGAAATACCATGGACAGAGGAGTTTGGCAGGTTACAGTCAATGGGGTTACAAAAGCATTGGACATAGTGACTAAAAACAAACAAACAAAAAAAAAAATGGACACAACCGGATATATTCAGTCTCCTGCAAAGAAAACACATCATGTTAATGACAAGTTTTAAAACTTGTGGGCACATTAAGAATCACAGTTAAAGACTTATAGAAAATTAAGGACTACTTCATGGCAAATAGATGGGGAAACAGTGGAAACGGTGACTGACTTTATTTTGGGGGGCTCCAAAATCACTGCAGATGGTGACTGCAGCCATGAAATTAAAAGACGCTTACTCCTTGGAAGGAAAGTTATGACCAACCTAGACAGCATATTCAAAAACAGAGACATTACTTTGCCAACAAAAGTCCATCTAGTCAAGGCCATGGTTTTTCCAGTAGTCATGTATGGATGTGAAAGTTGGACTAAATAGAAGGCTGAGCTCCAAAGAATTGATGCTTTTGAACTGTGGTGTTGGAGAAGACTCTTGAGAGTCCCTTGGACTGCAAGGAGATCCAACCAGTCCATCCTAAAGGAGATCAGTCCTGGGTGTTCATTGGAAGGACTGAGGTTGAAGCTGAAATTCCAATACTTTGGCTACCTGATATGAAGAACTAACTCATTGGAAAAGACCCTGATGCTGGGAAATATTGAAGGCAGGAGGAGAAGGGAACGACAGAGGATGAGATGGTTGGATGGCATCACTGACTCAATGGACATGAGTTTGGGTAAACTCCAGGAGTTGGTGATGGACAAGGAGGCCTGGTGTACTGCAGTCCATGAGGTCACAAACAGTCAGACACGACTGAGCAACTGAACTGAACTGAACTGAACTGTGAGTTTTTCGTAGTATGAGTATGATCACTGGATGACTCCACTAAAGTTACCTAAGGGGCTTATTTATATAAGCAGGTCCCTGGGTCCCTGTCTAGACCTATACAATCCAAGTAACTGGAGGAGAGGTCTGGGATTTGTATACTGGACTGGGTTGCCATGCCCTCATTCAGGGGATCTTCCCGACCAGAGATTCAACCTGCATCTCTTATGTTGCCTGCATTGGTAGGTTTGTTTTTCACCACTAGCCAGATGTGTATTATGCACTCTAAATTGGAGTTTACATGAAGGCTATGGCTTCTTAAAAAATCCAGAATCCTTTAACTCTCAGCAGACTTACCAGGTTCTGAAGTGGTGGCCACTGCACCATTGTCAGACCTTGCTGGTTCCTCATCTAGGTCTTCCTTGGCTACAAGCCACTCACAGGACTGAGCTGGCAATTTGAGTGTATACAACATCAGCTGCATCGTAAATGTTGGCATGTTTCAGCAGAGGAGAAAAAATTCTTAAAGATTCCTACAGAAAAAAGTCTTTAAAAATTTTCAACAATTTCTTTGATGATATACGTGAAGTCACTCAGTTGTGTCTGACTCTTTGCAACTCCATGGACTGTACAGTCCATGGAATTCTCCAGGCCAGAATACTGGAGTGGGTAGCCTTTCCCTTCTCCAGGGGATCTTCCCAACCCAGGGTTTAAACCCAGGAATCCTGCATTGTAGGCAGATTCTTTACCAACTGAGCTATACAGAGATTCTATTCGATTTGTTTTCCTTGACATTTTCTGTTTCAGAAAGAATAACAGAAATTGTTCTCTTGAGGACATTTGTAGTCTGATCAAACTGGACTTAAAATCACTAATATACTGAATGCTTTAGGAACACTTGCTAAAATAATTATACAAATTTAGGAACTGTTAGGAATCTTTAAAGAAGTATACATTACACTTAGGTTTCAACTCTTTGTTCAGCCAGATTAACTATGTATTTTCCACAATAGAGACATTTCCAAAACATGTCCACACGATGGAAAATACACAGGTAAATACAAGAATTCTACTTTAACTTATATTTTGATTTTAAAAGGAAAGATTGATTTATCTATGTTGTTTTGCTCTTACAGTGTTACCTAGACTTGTCTCTCTTTTATTAAATTCAAGATTTACTGTTGATGTTTATCAACAGTATTTTATCAATTTTCCAGGCCTGTCTGCTGCCCTTTGTTATTCCCTCACAGCTCATGTTATAGGTTTCATCTCCTCTGTGGGTAGCACCTGTGTAGTCATGGAGCAATTTAGGAAATTACTCCTGGTTTTGATTCCTGGCCCTATTTCAATTCTGGAGATTTGACTATATTCCAGTTTCTTTCCCATTTCCTCACACTGTTTTTCACCCTCTTTTAACTATTTATTTTTGTTTGTTTCCCATATAATGGTTTGCCAGTTTTCAAATTTTGTGAAGTTTCTTTGTGTGTGTTTGTGTGTGTGAAGTTTCATTTTCTAAAATTCACAATATTTCTAGTGCTCTTTTACTGTCATGGGTTATGGGTCAATTCCAGTTTTGCACAGCCCAATATCAGATCCAATTCGAGAGCACTAATAGACTGTAATGAAGATTTACTTTAAAGGTAAAACAAAAGACAAGCACAAAAAGAATATTATAAACTTTGTGGCTTTTTCTTTTTTTAGGGAGAATAAGCTACTTTTCTTTTTTAGGCCTGATAAACATAAATATTTGTTAAAACAAATTACTTTCTCTAGCAGTAGATCAGCGTTAAACATGTTTTATTTTGTAATGCAAATTTGACAGTACTTTCCAACTTTTTGACAAAGCAGTCAGGCTGTCAAGAAATTAGCACACATCTCTTCTCACTCTAGTTCAGATGAATAATTTGGCAATGAAATGAAGACATTTATTGCATTTTGCAGCCCAGTGAGCTCAATAACAACTGCTTGAAAAGACAAAAACAAATTCTTAAGAAAAAAGTGACTCCAGTTCTTCTATCGAAAAACAGAAGTTATACATCAGGGTGTGTATCATCATTGGTGTGTAAGAATTAAAATTTCTACTAAGGATTTTCTATTTAGCTTGTTTACAAAAGAAATATAACTAAAAATATGTTGATATTTTTTAGTAAATATGTGAGATCTCAGTGCAATTACCTTATATGCTGTGTAGCTTTTATATATCACTAGTGTATCTTGATTGAAAAATGCACAAAAATATCATGAATAATATAACAAACATATATTCAATGTAAAATACATTCTTAAATATATTATGGACTTTTACAATGAAGCTAGTCAAATATTCATTACCTAACAAATACAGATTGAATGCATTCTGTGTAAGGTGTATTGCTTTTTACTGGTCAGTGTGTGACAGTATGTAGCTCAAAGTTCTGGTGGATAGAGAAAGATACATTTAAAGTTATGGTGCAGTGCAATATACAGTTTGATAGTGACAAGTCCAAGGTGACATGTAAGCATAGAAGATGTTTTTGTAAGTCTGCTAGGGGGTGGAGATTAGGAAATATCTATCTCTGACTAAGCAAAATTAAGCTGTGATTTAAAGGGTTAATGTGTTGAAGGGCAGGCTTCCCTCATGGCTCACATGGTAAAGAATCTGATGGCATATAAATGACCCAATCAAAAAATGGGCAAAAGAACTAAACAGACACTTCTCCAAAGGAGACATACAGATGGCTAACAAACACATGAAAAAGATGCTCAACATCAACTCATTATCAGAGAAATGCAAATCAAAACCACAATGAGGTACCATCTCATGCCAGTCAGAACAGCTAATATCAAAAAGTCTACAAACCACAAATGCTGGAGAAGTTGTGGAGAAAAGGGAACCCTCTTACACTGTTGGAGGGAATGCAAACTAGTACAGCCACTATGGAGAACAGTGTGGACATTCCTTAACAAACTGAAAACAGATCTGCCATACGACCCAGCAATCCCACTTCTGGGCATACACACTGAAGAAACCAGAACTGAAAGAGACACATGTACCCCAATGTTCATCACAGCACTGTTACAATAGCTAGGACATGGAAGCAACCTGGATGTCCATCAGCAGATGAATGGATAAGAAAGTTATATACAATGGAATATTACTCAGCTATTAAAAAAGAACACATTTGAATCAGTCCTAGTGAGGTGGATGAAACTGGTGCCTATTATACAGAGTGAAGTAAGTCAGAAAGAAAAACACCAACACAGTATAATAAAGCATATATATATGTATATATATATATATATGTAATTGAGAAAGATGGTAACAATGATCCTATATGAGAGACAGCAAAAGAGACACAGATATAAAGAACAGACTCTTGGATTCTGGGAGAAGGTGAGGGTGGGATGATTTGAGAGAATAGCATCGAAACATGCATATTACCGTATGTGAAACAGATCACCAGTCCAAATTTGATGCATGAAACAGGGCACTTGAAGCTGCTGCACTGGGACAACCCAGAGGGATGGGATGGGGAGGGAAGAGGGAGGGGGTTTTGGATTGGGGACACTTGTACACCTTTGGCTGATTCTGTCAATATATGGCAAAAACCACCACAATATTGTAAAGTAATTAGCCTCCAATTAAAATAAATAATTTCTTTTAAAAAAGAATCTGCCTGTAATGCAGGAGATCCTGAGTTCAGTCCCTGGGTGGGGAAGATCCCCTGAAGAAGGGAATGGCTACTCACTCCAGTATTATTGCCTGGAGAAGTTCATGGACAGAGGAGCCTGGCGGGCTACAGTCCATGGGCTTGCAAAGAGTCACAACTAACACACATCTTGTGTTTATGTTGTAAGGCAAAAATAAGAAGTTTTCAGAAAGATTCTATAGTTGATAAACTGTCAAGCACATGTAGATTCTGATGTAGTATAAGAAAAGTACTGTTTTGGAGCTGTAATATAGAGTGTTAAGGGACTTCCTGGTGGTAAGTAAAAGTGGAAAAGCCATCTGGAACTAGATTCATAAAGTCTCTGTGATACACAAGGGAACTTTAATATAGGCCAAGAAACATTGTAAAATATACTAAAATGATAGTTGATCAAATATTTATTTTAGAAAGCAATTCTGGATGCAATGAGGAAGATTGTGCCAAAGGAATGCCACTAGAGGAACACGAGTGGCAAGATGCTTTTGTGATAGCACAAATGATTTTTAAGTATAAATTAAAAGACTGAGCGACTTAGCAGCAGCAGCAGCAGCAGCAGCAAAAGACTAGCACAAAGGGGCAGATTTGAAACGCATTTTAATACTTAGAATAATGTTACTTAGCATTCTGTATTTAAATGACACTGTAAATGAATGGAAAATAAAATAGATATATGAATAAACAAAAAAGAATAAAACATTTTAATTATTCAGAGAAGTTGAAAAAAGTTCTATATTCTAGAATAATGGGGAATAAAATTATGGGTGACTTGTTTCCTAAAAAATAGGATACCAATGGTTCTTTCCATCCTTGTAGATGCATACTCATCTTCTCATCAAGAGGTACAGTCTATCTCCCCTCACGCTGAATGTAGTTTAATCTTGTGGTTTGTATTGACTTCTATAAGAATTATATTTAAATATTCAAGGATTTATGTTTAAGAATTATACAAATTGAAGGTAATGAATATACAACTCAAATTATAAACAGATGAGTCATAACTTGGAATTTCATGTAAAGTAGGGACTCTCTTCACTCCTTGAGGTTAAATTTTGCATCACTGATTTTACTGTGTGGCAGCTTTAATTAAATAAATATCCACCTAGTGCTTAAATTCAATTGGCTTTTCTTTTCGGCAGAAACTTTAAAAAAAAAATTTCTCCAGTTATAATTAATGTTATCATACTCCTACGACTCTTGAGCATCACTTGTGCCTCTAGCAAGCACTTAGACATTATTCCCTTGAATTATAATTTCTTATTATTCTTTGTAACTATCTTATGTATATGATATGGTCCTTTAAGTCTAGATCATGGTTGTTACAGGTTTCGTGTATTTCTCTGCATAGAAAATTGAAGAAAGTATTCACAGTTAGGAAACTAGACTCCTAGCTCCCTGAATTCAAAAGAAGATAATGTGCTCTTTAAAATAGATATATTAAATATGTATTATATAAATATGTACATTTGTCTCACATATAACTCTATTTTCAAAAAATAAATAAGGATAGAGTATTCCATAAAAAATAATCTCATATCACATAAATTAAGTCTGAAAACATAAATTTTGGAAAATGAGTGAGATGGGAAATTTGAAAACAGATAAAAATGTTTTCTGTTCTACTTCAAAATGAAGTATTTGTCTTAACAAATATGTCAAATTAAAAAAATACTATTGAAATGTTTCTTAATTTAATTTATGTAATTTAATTATGTAATTTAACTTCCATTGTAATATAATTTTCTTGAGGTTGGTAAATCTGGTTGTTTTTTTGCATTTTATTTTTTTATTTTTTTACTTTACAATATTGTATGGTTTTGCCATTCATCAACATGAATCCTCCACAGGTATACACGTGTTCCCCATCCTGAACCCTCCTCCCTCCTGCCTTCCTGTACCATCCCTCTGGGTCGTCTTAGTGCACCAAGCCCAAGCATCCAGTATCATACATCGAACCTGGACTGTAATTGAAAATTGTAGTTAGTTACTAAAGGAAGAAGAGACCAAGGAGGTAAATGCTTTGTATGTATACTTAAGTTCTTAACTTCATTTAGGATGTTAAATTAATATCCATAGTCAATATGTGAACAAAATTAAGAATAGATCTTACTAAACTTACTGAAAACTGGAAAACTTTATGCTGTTAAGAAATGCTTTTATTGCACGTAATATCTTTTTACAAATTTATTGATAAACTGCACCCATTTAATCTGTACAGTATCATTAATTGTGATGAATGTTTAAACCCAATGAACCTCAAAAACAATGAAGATAAAGTTCCATCCACATCAGAATTGCTTGCCTTTTCCTCTGGAACTTCCTTGTTGCCTGTAGAAAATGGATTTAAGCTGATGTATTTGGGGTTTCAGCCTGCTCCAGATATTCCCTTCATCACTGTCAGCTCTAGGGATGACTAGCTTGCTTAGCCAACCTACATTATTATGCTAACGTTCCCTGACGGCTCAGTAGGTAAAGAATCCACCTGCAATGCAGGGGACAGGTGAGACTCAGGTTTGATTCCTGGGTCCTGAGTTGAGCAGATCCCCTAGAGGGAAAAATGGCAACCCACTCCATCATTCTTGCCTAGAGGATACCATGGACAGAGGAGACTGACTAGCTGCAGTCCATAGGGTCATACAGAGTCTCTGTACAAGCACTAAGCACACATCCTTCTAATAAATCCCTCTATTTATACCAATACATGCACAAGTATATAAAGATATACACTGTTAAATAGATATCAGCTTGTTAATTTGAAGTGAAACAATTAAAGATGAAAAATAATCTATAATGCACCCATAATATTAACTCAAAAAACTAAACCCTATTTGTTTCTGACTTCAACTAGAATTTGTGACATTCTTTAAGACGCACAATTGTTTGATATTCATATTTTGAAGCCAGAAGGTGAAAAGTAATTCTGTTACTGAAAGAAAAGCATCAGGAATGATTATGACATTTCCATGTAACAGTCTTTTCACATATATAAGGCAAATGAGTTTTGTTCTAACAATTTTTTCTGCTCTTTAATGTAAACTGGTTTGAAGTGAGTTGAATTTTGTCACAGTTTATATAGGGAATGTTTGATTATAAAGTGAGGTGTAAATGACATTAAGATTTCATAAGATTGTAAACATAGCCTAGAAATTTAGAATATTAAGGTACAGCAGGACTGTCCTTCTGTTCTCAAGAAATATCCCCATTTATATACAATATAGCCTTCACTCTGTCAAGGAACAATGAGATACAGTTATTTGGAACTGAAAAATAGTATACATTGAGTTGATCTCCCTTTATTTTAGGGGTAGTTCATTCCATTCATTTTCACTCCTGAAGTAAAGTAGAGAAAGTGAACTAAGTTTTAGTATATAAATCTTCTATATTTTTGAATGTTTTACTATCTTATTTCTCTTAGGTTCAAGGAAGCTGCTTCAATGGTTAATGGATGGTTCTACCTCAAGTATTAAAGTCCCCTAAGAAAAGACAATGAAACAACTTATTTTATATCCAAAAGTTGACAAATGCTATGCCTAAATTATGGAAGAGACACTTTTTTATTTAACTTAAAAGCATTTTAAAATGACATATCTTACATTTTTAGAATCCAAACTATATTCCACTTTAGGAAAATATTATACCTATGAAATTCAATAGGCTTGTTTTCAGATATTTTCTGAAATGTTATATCTAACAACTCAAGGGAAGTTGAACTGATAACTGCTTTCAAATATATTTTTCTCTGAAAACTAATCCACTTGGAAAAAAGTTACATTAGCTCTTAAATCTTGGAGTCTCATTTTTTCCTCTCAGGGATTTGATGGGGTAGATTTCTATGAAAATAGCAAATAGATGTTCTCAACAAGTCATTTTCTGCTTTGATTCTGTCATTAAGAAAATGTCATTGTGCCCTGGTAGCCAATGAGAAGAAACAAAATGGTGATAATTCCCTTCAGCACAGAATGTGGTTCAATACAGCTGTGTTTTAAAAGCCCATTTTAATCATAAGATTATGTCCATAAAATATATACCCAGATAATTTTACTTTAAATATACTGAGAATTTTTGTAGCACTTTCATTTTAGTCAAGATTCTCTTAAGCAGGATGTATGTGGTGATTTAACAAATGACTTATCTCGAAAAATAGGGCCAATTGAACAAACTGTTAATAATGGATTTTGACTTAGCTAATTTCCCAAGGGAATTTATACTCTGTATTCAGTATCATCCTAAAACTGTTCAAATGAAGATTGAAAATTTTGAGTTTAAAGTCCTTTCAAAGACTTTATACAATTGTTACCCTTATTATGATGTCTGCTCTGTAACTCTCATGTTTCCAGGCCTCACATATGCATTTTCCACGATTTTAAGGCCATTCATTGGAAACATTATCATTAGCTATTAGTATTCAGTGATTAATAATCAAATATTCACATTGGGTTTTGATGTAAGAGGACAGAGTCATAAAATAGATTTGAAAATCTACAGCTTCCATCACATCATAACTCTAACAAAGTTGCACCTTAAAATATCATTTATACTTACAGAAATAGGAATATGAATAATAACCTCTCTATGAAGCATCAATATCATGTCTCAACCTCACTAATATTTGTAATCAAGTCTTTATGACCAGAGACTTAAAAAGGGTTCTGTTTGATCTTCCAGCAAACAAAAGCCCAGGTCCAGATGGCTTCACAGCTGAATTCTACCAAAAATTTAGAGAAGAGCTAACACCTATCCTGCTCAAACTCTTCCAGAAAATTGCAGAGGAAGGTAAACTTCCAAACTCATTCTATGAGGCCACCATCACCCTAATACCAAAACCTGACAAAGATCCCACAAAAAAAGAAAACTACAGGCCAATATCACTGATGAACATAGATGCAAAAATCTTTAACAAAATTCTAGCAATCAGAATCCAACAACACATTAAAAAGATCATACACCATGACCAAGTGGGCTTTATCCCAGGGATGCAAGGATTCTTCAATATCCACAAATCAATCAATGTAATACACCACATTAACAAATTGAAAAATAAAAACCATATGATTATCTCAATAGATGCAGAGAAAGCCTTTGACAAAATTGAACACCCATTTATGATAAAAACTCTGCAGAAAGTAGGAATAGAAGGAACATACCTCAACATAATAAAAGCTATATATGACAAACCCACAGCAAACATTATCCTCAACGGTGAAAAATTGAAAGCATTTCCTCTAAAGTCAGGAACAAGACAAGGGTGCCCATTTTCACCATTACTATTCAACATAGTTTTGGAAGTTTTGGCCACAGCAATCAGAGCAGAAAAAGAAATAAAATGAATCCAAATTGGAAAAGAAGAAGTAAAACTCTCATTATTTGCAGATGACATGATCCTCTACATAGAAAACCCTAAAGACTCCACCAGAAAATTACTAGAAATAATCAATGACTATAGTAAAGTTTCAGGATATAAAATCAACACACAGAAATCCCTTGCATTCCTATACACTAATAATGAGAAAACAGAAAGAGATATTAAGGAAACAATTCCATTCACCATTGCAACGGAGAGAATAAAATACTTAGGAATATATCTACCTAAAGAAACTAAAGACCTATATATAGAAAACTATAAAACACTGGTGAAAGAAATCAAAGAGGACACTAATAGATGGAGAAATATACCATGTTCATGGATTGGAAGAATCAATATAGTGAAAATGAGTATACTACCCAAAGCAATTTATAGATTCAATGCAATCCCTATCAAGCTACCAACGGTATTCTTCACAGAGCTAGAACAAATACTTTCACAATTTGTATGGAAATACAAAAAACCTCGAATAGCCAAAGCGATCTTGAGAAAGAAGAATGGAACTGGAGGAATCAACCTACCGGACTTCAGGCTCTACTACAAAGCCACAGTTATCAAGACAGTATGGTACTGGCACAAAGACAGAAATATAGATCAATGGAACAAAACAGAAAGCCCAGAGATAAATCCACGCACATATGGACACCTTATTTTTGACAAAGGAGGCAAGAATATACAATGGATTAAAGACAATCTCTTTAACAAGTGGTGCTGGGAAAACTTGTCAACCACTTGTAAAAGAATGAAACTAGAACACTTTCTAACACCATACACAAAAATAAACTCAAAATGGATTAAAGGTCTAAATGTAAGACCAGAAACTATAAAACTCCTAGAGGAGAACATAGGCAAAACACTCTCCGACATACATCACAGCAGGATCCTCTATGACCCACCTCCCAGAATATTGGAAATAAAAACAAAAATAAACAAATGGGACCTAATTAACCTTAAAAGCTTTTGCACATCAAAGGAAACTATTAGCAAGGTGAAAAGACAGCCTCAGAATGGGAGAAAATAATAGCAAATGAAGCAACTGACAAACAACTAATCTCAAAAATATACAAGCAACTCCTACAGCTCAACTCCAGAAAAATAAATGACCCAATCAAAAAATGGGCCAAGGAACTAAATAGACATTTCTCCACAGAAGACATACAGATGGCTAACAAACACATGAAAAGATGCTCAACATCACTCATTATAAGAGAAATGCAAAGCAAAACCACTATGAGGTACCATTTCACACCAGTCAGAATGGCTGCGATCCAAAAGTCTACAAGCAATAAATGCTGGAGAGGGTGTGGAGAAAAGGGAACTCTCTTACACTGTTGGTGGGAATGCAAACTAGTACAGCCACTATGGAGAAGTGTGGAGATTCCTTAAAAAACTGGAAATATAACTGCCTTATGATCCAGCAATCCCACTGCTGGGCATACACACTGAGGAAACCAGAAGGGAAAGAGACACGTGTACCCCAATGTTCATCACAGCACTGTTTATAATAGCCAAGACATGGAAGCAACCTAGATGTCCATCAGCAGATGAATGGATAAGAAAGCTGTGGTACATATACACAATGGAGTATCACTCAGCCATTAAAAAGAATACATTTGAATCAGTTCTAATGAGGTGGATGAAACTGGAGCCTATTATACAGAGTGAAGTAAGCCAGAAGGAAGAACACCAATACAGTATACTAACACATATATATGGAATTTAGAAAGATGGTAACAATAACCCTGTGTACGAGACAGCAAAAGAGACACTGATGTATAGAACAGTCTTATGGACTCTGTGGGAGAGGGAGAGGGTGGAAAGATTTGGGAGAATGGCATTGAAACACGTAAAATATCATGTAAGAAACGAGTTGCCAATCCAGGTTCGATGCACGATACTGGATGCTTGGGACTAGTGCACTGGGATGACCCAGAGGGATGGTAATGGGAGGGAGGAGGGAGGAGGGTTCAGGATGCGGAACACATGTATACCTGTGGTGGATTCATTTTGATATTTGACAAAACTAATACAATTATGTAAAGTTTAAAATTAAAATAAAATTAAAAAAATAATAAAAATAAATATCAAAACAAAAAAAATAAAATAAAAAATTATGGCTTATACCAATAATTTAAACTACTGAATACTTTTAAAAATGTTTGACACAACTGTTTTTTCACATCAGATCAGAACAGTCACAAAGCATTTCTTTCCTGTGCCTAGGAATGTGCATCCAGTCAGGACTCAATAGCATAGCCACATTTCAGATCTTGAAATGCTCAGATCAGGATTGCAATTCCTATGAGATTTTCAAGTACCGACCTCACATCTCTTACCACCGAAGACTAACTTTCATTTCTACCTCTTCTGTAGATAGTTTTGTAATTTTCCATTTATTGATTCTGTCATATTATTTTTTAAAAACATTCCCAAGTATACTATTCTATTTTGGAGTGCATCCCTAACTGTTGTAGAGACTTTAGGTAGCCCTCAGTATCTATTCTTTCCATTATCTTAGTGATACAGTCCACAATATTTAGCTTGATAAATGTTCACTTAAGAATAAAGATTGGGAACTTCCATGGAAGTCTGGTGGTTAAGAATCTGCCTGCCAACACAGGGGACACGGGTTCAACCCCTGATCCCTGGTCTGGGAAAATCCCACATGCTGCAGGGAAACTGACACCCTGTGTCACAACTACTGAGCCCACATTCTAGAGTCGATGAACCTCAAATTCCAATCTCATGCACCACAATTACCAAAATAGCAATTCACTCCAGTATTCTTGCCTAGAGAATTCCATAGACAGAGGAGTCTGATGCACTACAGTCTGTGAAGTCACAAAGAGTAGGACACAACTGACAAACTAACAAACACACATACACAGATTTGTCATGGGCTTCCTCAGTGGCCCAGTAGTAAAGAATCTGCTGCAGTGCAAGAGTTGCAGGAGACATAGGTTCAATCCCTGGGTTGGGATGATCTCCTGGAGGAGGTTTTGGCACCCACTCCAGTATTCTTGCATGGAAAGTACTTTACAAAACAAACAGACACTTTGTAAACAGAGATTCATATAGCCAAAGCCATGCTCTTTCCAGTAGTCATGTACATATGTGAGAGTTGGACCATAATGAAGGCTTAGTGTCGAAGAATTGATGCTTTTGAACCGTGGTGCTGGAGAAGACTCTTCATAGTCCCTTGGACTGCAAGGAGATCCATCCAGTCAACCCCAAACCAAATCAACCCTGAATACTCATTGGAGGGACTGATGCTAAAGCTGAAGCTCCAATACATCGGCCACTTGGTGTGAAGAGCCAACTCATTGGAAAGACCATGATGCTGGAAAAGATTGAAGGCAAAAGGAGAAGGAAAAGACAGAGGATGAGATGGTTGGACGGCATCAAGGACTTAATGGACATGAACTTGGGTAAACACCCAGAGATGTTAAGGGGCAGGGAGGCCCAGTGTGCTGCATGCAATGGGGTCACAAAGAGTTGGAGATGATTTAGTGACTGAGCAACAACAAAAAGAACATCAAAATGATGTGTGTGATCTTCCAGTAATTTGATTTCTAGGGAATCTGTTGTGTCCTTTTTCCCCTGATCATTTCATCTGGATGAGGATGTAATGTAGAAGCTTCTGCAAGCAGAAATCTTTGAACCATGAGGTGACAGTTATCTTTGTTGTTATTCAGTTGCTCAGTCATGTCTGCGTCTTTGCGACCATATAAACTGCAGCATACCAGGCTTTCTTGTTCCTTACTATCTCCTAGAGTTTGCTCAAACTCATGTCCATTGAGTCAATGATGCCATACAACCATCTCATCTTCTGCCACCTTCTTCTTTTGTCTTCAAACTTTCCCAGATGCGCGGTCTTTTCCAGTAAGTCTGCTCTTTGCATCATGGGGCCAAAGGATTGGAGCTTCAACTTCAGTATAATTCCTTCCAATGAATATTCAGGGTTGCTTTCCTTTTTGGATAGACTGGTTTAATTTTGCAGTCCAAGGGACTATCAAGATTCTTCTCTAGTACCACAGTTCAAAAGCAACAATTCTTTGGTGCTCCGCCTTCTTAATGGTCCAACTCACATACATACAGAACTACTGGAAAAATGATAGCTTTGACTATAAGGATCTTTGTTGGTAAAGTGATGTCTCTGCTCTTTATATGCTGTCTAGGCTGGTCATAGCTATAAAACTGTTCAGTTCAGTTCAGTCACTCAGCTGTGTCTGACTCTTTGTGACCCCATGGACTGCAGTACACCAGGCCTCCCTGTCCATCAATGACTTCTGCAGTTTACTCAAACTCGTGTCCATTGAGTCAGTGATGCCATCCTACCATCTCATCCTCGGCCATCCCCTTCTCCTCCTGCCTTCAATCTTTCCCAGCATCAGGGTCATTTCAAATGAGTCAATTCTTTGCCTCAGGTGGCCAAAGTATTGGAGTTTCAGCTTTAGCATCAATCCTTCCAATGAACACCCAGGACTGATCTCCTTTAGGATGGAATGGTTGGATCTCCTTGCAGTCTAAGGGACTCTCAAGAGTCTTCTCCAACACCACATTTCAAAATCATCAATTCTTCAGCATTCAGCTTTCTTTAGAGTCCAACCTTCACATTCATACATGACTGCTGGAAAAACCAAAGCTTTGACTAGATGGACCTTTGTTGGCAAAGTAAAGTCTCTGCTTTTTATATGCTGTCTAGGTTGGTCATAACTTTTCTTCCAGGGAGCAAGCATCTTTTAATTTCATGGCTGAAGGTACCATCTTCAGTGATTTTGGGGCCCCCCAAAAAATTAAGTCTGTCACCATTTCCACTGTGTCCCCATCTATTCACCATAAAGGATAAGAATGTGATGAAAAGAGATGGGGTCACTGATGTTAGAGGAATTGCTCTACAATTGCTGCATGCTTTAACATCAAACTTTGCTGATGTGAGATGAATATAAACATCTATCCAGCTTTTAACCACTATTCAGGTTTTATATTTGTCAGCTAAAATAGTATATTTTGGCCCTATTCAATTTTCACTGTCTTAAATATTAAGCAATCATGTAAAAGCATGATTTACGTGAAATTAATTCTGTCAAAACTTCATTTAATCCAGTTAGTGATTTATGCCTTGAGTTGACTTCAAAATTATCTTTTCTGTGTTAAAGTTTCAATCACATCTAAAAGAAATTGAAATTGAATAAAGTCAATATTGATTCAGTAGCATCAATTAATTTTATAATGTACAAATAAACAAGTTTTTTTGAGCTCTCTTCTGATATAGTCCCTTATTTGTGGGGAGTTAGAGATGGCCAACTACTACTACTTTCTTGCTATTGGAAAGAAAACAAAATTTTGAGTTATTTGAGTACACAGCCGAATATCAAAGTCCTGTTAAACATGATAACAGCTGAAAGCATTTGACAGAAAATGAATTGCGAATAGGAAAGACTAGGGATATTTTCAAGAAAATCAGAGATACAAAGGAACATTTCATGCAAAGATGAGCTCGATAAAGGACAGAAATGGTATGGACCTAACAGAAGCAGAAGATATTAAGAAGAGATGGCAAGAATACAGAGAACTGTACAAAGAAGATCTTCACGACCCAGATAATCACGATGGTGTGATCACTGACCTAGAGCCAGACATCCTGGAATGTGAAGTCAAGTGGGCCTTAGAAAGCATCACTACGAACAAAGCTAGTGGAGGTGATAAAATTCCAGTTGAGCTATTCCAACTCCTGAAAGATGATGCTGTGAAAGTGCTGCACTCAATATGCCAGCAAATTTGGAAAACTCAGCAGTGGCCACAGGACTGGAAAAGGTCAGTTTTCATTCCAATCCCAAAGAAAGACAATGAAAAAGAATGCTCAAACTACTGCACAATTGCACTCATCTCACACGCTAGTAAAGAAACGCTCAAAATTCTCCAAGCCAGGCTTCAACAATATGTGAACCATGAACTTCCTGATGTTCAAGCTGGTTTTAGAAAAGGCAGAGGAACCAGAGATCAAATTGCCAACATCCGCTGGATCATGGAAAAAGCAAGAGAGTTCCAGAAAAACATCTATTTCTGCTTTATTGACTACGCCAAAGCCTTTGACTGTGTGGATCACAATAAACTGTGGAAAATTCTGAAAGAGATGGGAATACCAGAACACCTGATCTGCCTCTTGAGAAATTTGTAGGCAGGTCAGGAAGCAACAGTTAGAACTGGACATGGAACAACAGACTGGTTCCAAATAGGAAAAGGAGTACCTCAAGGCTGTATATTGTCACCCTGTTTATTTAACTTATACGCAGAGTACATCATGAGAAACGCTGGACTGGAAGAAACACAAGCTGGAATCAAGATTGCTGGGAGAAATATCAATAACCTCAGATATGCATATGACACAACCCTTATGGCAGAAAGTGAAGAGGAACTCAAAAGCCTCTTGATGAAAGTGAAAGTGGAGAGTGAAAAATTTGGCTTAAAGCTCAACATTCAGAAAACAAAGATCACGGCACCTGGTTCCACCACTTCATGGGAAATAGATGGGGAAACAGTGAAAACAGTGTCAGACTATTTTTCTGGGCTCCAAAATCACTACAGATGGTGACTGCAGCCATGAAATTTAAAGACGCTTACTCCTTGGAAGGAAAGTTATGACCAACCTAGATAGTGAAAGGTTGTTGTTGAATCATGAGAATACACCGGGATTCTTGGCCCCCGGAGGAGAAGAATTCAATCCGGGGCCAGAGACGAGGCTTGATGGCTCAGAGCTTTTGTGTAATAAAGTTTTATTAAAGTATAAAGGATATAGAGAAAGCTTCTGACATAGGCATCAGAAGGGGGTAGAAAGAGTACCCGCTTGCTAGTGTTAACAATGAGGTTATATAATCCAAAGACTGTCTGGAGGTTGTAAAGACCTCCTCCGACCTACTCCCATAATTTACATTTTAAGATAACACTGTCCTCAGGCAAGATACATCCTTGTAAAGACCAGGTATACTCCCATAATTAACATTTGAAAATAACAGAAGGTTGAATCCAAAGACTGTCCTTAGGCAGGATACATTATTGGTATATAATCCTAAGGAATGTGGAGAAAGAAAAAAAGTTTGTCCTTTTTTCCTCCTTGAGAATTCCAGACCCCTCTCTCCTTGGGGACCCCTAGACTCCCTATCAACCTGCCTAGGAAATGACTCTCTCAATAGCATATTCAAAAGCAGAGACATTACTTTGCCAACAAAGGTTTGTCTAGTCAAGGCTACGGTTTTTCCTGTGGTCATGTATGGATGTGAGAGTTGGACTGTGAAGAAGGCTGAGTGCTGAAAAATTAATGCTTTTGAACTGTGGTGTTGGAGAAGACTCTTGAGAGTCCAGTGGACTGCAAGGAGATCCAACCAGTCCATTCTGAAGGAGATCAGCCTTGGGATTTCTTTGGAAGGAATGATGCTAAAGCTGAAACTCCAGTACTTTGGCAACCTCATGCGAAGAGTTGATTCATTGGAAAAGACTCTGATGCTGGGAGGGACTGAGGGCAGGAGGAGAAGGGGACGACAGAGGATGAGATGGCTGGATGGCATCACTGACTCGATGGACATGAGTCTGAGTGTACTCCGGGAATTGGTGACGGACAGGGAGGCCTGGTGTGCTGCGATTCATGGGGTCGCAAAGAATCACACAACTGAGTGACTGATCTGATCTGATCTGAAATTACTTTTTTCTGTAGAGCAAATTTTATGTATTTTAATTGTTTATATGTATAAAATAAAACTTGCTCATAATTAAAAAAAGTCTATAAAATACAAAATGATTGTATCTACACATGTATTCTGAGAAACACATACACATATTTAATGACTTCCCAGGTGGCTCAGCAGTAAAAAAAAAAAAAAAAAAGCAGGAGACACAGGTTCTATCCCTGTGTTGGGAAGATCCCTTGTATTAGGAAATGGCACCCCAGCCCAGTATTGTTGTCTGGAAAATTTTATGGACAGAAGAGATTGGCAGGCTACAGTCCATGGGATCACAGAAGAGTCTTGCATGACTTGAGTGATGGAACATGTGTGCATACATTTAATATTATATATTATTCATTATAAAGTTGATGTGTTTCCTTTATTCACAAAATTTAGCTATATGCCATATGAACTAAAGATAAATTGTCAGATATATAAATGTATTTCTTATTTTAAAAATTTCAGGATAATTTTCATCTGGAAATTGGAAGTGGGAAAATTTTCAATAGCAAAACTTCTAATGAACAGCTGGGCCTATTTTCCTCTGGATCATAGTCTTGACTGAATGAGAATTGTCCTTTTAACAATTTGTTGGATATAAGAGAAATGTATGTCATTTATGCAGTTTTTTTTAATTACTTATTTTATAAGATATTCACTTTGAAATTTGATTTAACTATGTTCCATAGATATAGAGAAAACAAAAAATAGAGAAAATTTTATGGTCCTGAATCAAATACCTGCATCGTGTCAATAAATGAGTGAACTTAACTGAATTTCAATAATATAGAGTCTGTGCGCTGTGTGCTTCTTCGCTCAGCTGTGTCCGACTCTTTGTGTTTATATGGACTGTAGCCCACCAGGCTTCTCTGTCCATGTGGATTCTCCAGGCAAGAATATTGGAGTGGGTTGCTGTGTCCTACTCCAGGGGATCTTCCCAAGCCAGAGATCAAACCCAGGTCTCCCACATTGCAGGTGGATTCTTTACTGTCTGAGCTACCGGGGAAGCCCAAGAATACTGAAGTGGGTAGCTTGTGCCTTCTCCAGAAATCTTTCCAACTCAGGAATCGAACCGGGGTCTCCTGCAGTGCAGGCGAATTCATTACCAGCTTAGCTACCAGGGAAATCCAACATATGGTAGGTTATAGCTAATATTTGGAGAAGGCAATGGCACCGCACTCCAGTACTCTTGCCTGGAAAATCCCATGGATGGAGGAGCCTGGTGGGCTGCAGTCCATGGGGTCACTAAGAGTCAGACACGACTGAGCGACTTCACTTTCACTTCTCACTTTCATGCCTTGGAGAAGGAAATGGCAACCCCCTCCAGTGTTCTTGCCTGGAGAATCCCAGGGACGGGGGAGCCTGGTGGGCTACCATCTATGGGGTTGCACAGAGTCGGACACGACTGAAGCGACTTAGCAGCAGCAGCAGCATAGCTAATATTGAGGGCTTCCCTAGTGGCTCAATGGTAGCGAATCTGCCTGCCAATACAGGAGACACGGGTTTGATCTCTGGGTCTGGAAGATTCTCTCAAGAAGGAAATGTCAACCCACTCCAGTATTCTTGCCTGGGAAATCTTATGGGCAGAGGAGCCTGGTGGGCTACAGTCCATGAAGTCGCAAAAAAGCCAGATACAGCTTAGCTAGTAAACAACTTACATATGATGTTCTTTTAAACAAAAGACAATTTTGCAGAGTAATGTGCATGGTATGTTCCCATTTTTAGAAAACATTAGTTAACACTTTTAAGCACTTCACATATGAATCCACATTAAGATATTTGTACACATTATCCCATAAATTCTTATGTGAATTATGTGATAAAGTTTTTTATCATTCTCCATTGAATAAGTGAGAAAGTGGAGGCAAAGAGAAGTTGAGTAATTTGCCCAAAGTTGCAGTAATAATGAAGGGTGAAGCCACTTGAACATTAAAATTTTGAAAGATTTGGAAGGGATCTGGAAGTCACTGAAATATAGCACTTATTATATTCCCTAAGCCTCATGACTGCTTTTTTTCAAATAAATAATGTCATTAGTTTTATGCTTACCTGTTTTGTAACATTGGGTAATGTCTCAAGAGTTTCTGATGCACAAAATTAAAAAAAAAATACGCAGACTTATTGTTAAATCAAACTATATATATATATATACACACACACACACACATATGTGTATATTATTCACCCTTTTATAAGTAAAAGCTATCATTATAAATAATAGATCCAAATTTCTGAATCTTAAAAATATGCTTTCAGTTCAGTTCAGTTGCTCAGTTGTGTCCGACTCTCTGTGACCCCATGAATCACAGCACACCAGGCCTCCCTGTCCATCACCAATTCCCAGAGTCCATTCAAACTCACGTCCATCAAGTCGGTGATGCCAACCAGCCATCTCATCCTCTGTCATCCCCTTCTCCTCCTGCCCCCAATCCCTCCCAGCATCAGAGTCTTTTCCAATGAGTCAACTCTTCACATGAGGTGGCCAAAGTACTGGAGTTTCAGCTTCAGCATCATTCCTTCCAAAGAAATCCCATGGCTGATCTCCTTTAGAATGGACTGGTTGGATCTCCTTGCAGTCCAAGGGACTCTCAAGAGTCTTCTCCAACACCACAGTTCAAAAGCATCAATTCCTCGGTGCTCAGCCTTCTTCACAGTCCAACTCTCACATCCATACATGACTACTGGAAAAACCATAGCTTTGACTAGATGGACCTTTGTTGGCAAAGTAATGTCTCTGCTTTTGAATATGCTATCTAGCTTGGTCATAACTTTTCTTCCAAGGAGTAAGCATCTTTTAATCTCATGGCACAATATTAAATACAAGAGTAAAATTAATGAAAGAAAAATGTTATAATTTAGAGAGTTCCAATATGTGAATATTGACATCACATATTCATGTGGACTTATTTTCATCCTTTCCATTTAAGATGCAACAGTGTCTACACTGTGAAATCAGGGGCAGCTCTCCTGTTTCTGAAGAAAGAAACATTTTTATTTGAAGCATAGTGGAAAGCTGAAGCATAGTGGAAAGCTGAACATTCAGAAATATCTGAGCACTGAAAATATCATTTTCATATTTCCAGTCTATAGAGGCAAAGTGAATTTAATTTTGTATCCATTCAAGCAAAATACTGAGTTAATACTAAATTAAGGTAAACAAGATACAAGTTTTAAAGAAAACTAAGAGATGCAAAGCAACCACTTTATTATATTTTATTGAAAGTTTTGTTTATTATCCAAACATTTGTTTGGGGAGTAGGTTATGGGGATTTTGTTTGGGATGTATTCTTGCTCCTCATTTAGAAAAGCTAAGGAAAATTTCCACCACTCTACCCAAAGTTGATTGTATCAACATATGTACTTTGATCCAAGAGGCCACTAATTTATTGGCTGGGCATTGAGTAGTACAGCAAGAGAGTTCTGCATAGGAGGAATAACAATTTTTACTGAATGATCAGAGCCTTCATCACAAATACAGTGGAGGCAGAGACTTCGCTGTATTAAGGGCTGTATCTCTTTGTTTTATAACAATGCCTGACAGAGTAGTGATTTGTTGAATAATAATGGGTTTTAGGTAATTTGGATGTAAAATATGAGAAGAGAGTGGTAGCAATTTGTAGCAGGGACAGAAGCTGAAAGGTGAATTAAGATGACACATTAAACTTGAAACATGAGACAGGAAGTGCTCTAGTTAAGTTGCAAAGTTGCAGGTTTGATTTAAAAGACGTTATGCATTAGGTATGGAGAAAGCAATGGCAACCCACTCCAGTGTTCTTGCCTGGAGAATCCCAGGGATGGTGGAGCCTGGTGGGCTGCCATCTATGGGGTCACACAGAGTCGGATACAACTGAAGTGACTTAGTAGCAGCAGCAGCAGCAGCAGCATGCATTAGGTAAGGGAAGGCTATGGAGAACAGAGAGAAGCTATACAGTGGTAACTGTTATTCCACAGAGACTGAGAACAGCCGGGACAGATAATGATGAGAAACTGACTTGAGAAAGAATGCTTATAATAAGTAAATGGACCACTTTTAAAAGATAATTAATTCTATTGAGCAGAATAGCTTCTGATGAAAAGGAAATAAGTTTAAAAATAGAGAAAATGTGGAGAAAACAAGAATCCTTATAGGTACTGTCATAGAGCTACTGTTTTCTCCTTAATTGTGGTTTGATCTTCATTGGTTTTATCTATTTGCTGTTCTCACAATAGTAAAATCTTGAATACTTTGTGTGACATACACATGTTTGCAAACCTTACAACCCCAAATAACTTATCACAAATATAGTGTAATTTAAAAGAAATTGTTATCACAAGCCTCATTAAATTAGGAAATATCTGTAATGGAGTATGACTTGTTATTAATACTAAGCATAATGAGACAATTAAAGTAAATGGATTCTGTGAAAAATGCCATTGGTAATTTTATAGGTTGCATAGAATCTATAATTGCTTTAAGTAGTATCAGATCAGATCAGATCAGTCGCTCAGTCGTGTCTGACTCTTTGCAACCCCATGAATCGCAGCACACCAGCCCTCCCTGTCCATCACCAATTCCCGGAGTTCACTCAGACTCATGTCCATCGAGTCAGTGATGCCATCCAGCCATCTCATCCTCTGTCGTCCCCTTCTCCTCCTGCCCCCAATCCCTGCCAGCATCAGAGTCTTTTCCAATGAGTCAACTCTTCGCATGAGGTGGCCAAAATACTAGAGTTTCAGCTTTAGCATTATTCCTTCCAAAGAAATCCCAAGGCTGATCTCCTTCAGAATGGACTGGTTGGATCTCCTTGCAGTCCAAGGGACTCTCAAGAGTCTTCTCCAACACCACAGTTCAAAAGCATCAATTTTTCAGTGCTCAGCCTTCTTCACAGTCCAACTCTCACATCCATACATGACCACAGGAAAAACCATAGCCTTGACTTGACGAACCTTTGTTTTCAAAGTAATGTCTCTGCTTTTCAATATGCTATCTAGGTTGGTCATAACTTTCCTTCCAAGGAGTAAGCATCTTTTAATTTCATGGCTGTAGTCACCATCTGCAGTAATTTTGGAGCCCAGAAAAATAAAGTCTGACACTGTTTCCACTGTTTCCCCATCTATTTCCCATGAAGTGATGGGACCGGATGCCATGATCTTTGTTTTCTGAATGTTGAGCTTTAAGCCAAATTTTTCACTCTCCACTTTCACTTTCATCAAGAGGCTTTTGAGTTCCTCTTTACTTTCTGCCATAAGGGTGGTGTCACCTACATATCTGAGGTTATTGATAATTCTCCCAGCAATCTTGATTCCAGCTTGTGTTTCTTCCAGTCCAGCGTTTCTCATGATGTACTCTGCATATAAGTTCAATAAACAGGGTGACAATATACAGCCTTGAGGTACTCCTTTTCCTATTTGGAACCAGTCTGTTGTTCCATGTCCAGTTCTAACTGTTGCTTCCTGACCTGCATACAAATTTCTCAAGAGGCAGATCAGGTGTTCTGGTATTCCCATCTCTTTCAGAATTTTCCACAGTTTATTGTGATCCACACAGTCAAAGGCTTTGCCATAGTTAATAAAGCAGAAATAGATACTTTTCTGGAACTCTCTTGCTTTTTCCATGATCCAGCAGATGTTGGCAATTTGATCTCTGGTTCCTCTGCCTTTTCTAAAACCAGCTTGAACATCAGAAAGTTCACGGTTCACATAGTCATTTTCAAAATATGGAAAAGACTGTAAATAGCCAAAGAATCTTGAGAAAGAAAAGTAGAGCTGGAGGAACCATGTTCCCTGACATCAGACTTTACTACAAGTCACAGTAATCAAGGCAATATGGTACTTGCACAAAAAACACCAAACAAACAAAAATAGGTCAATGGAATGGGCTTGAAAGCCTAGAGATGAACCCATGCACCTATGGTCATTTAATCTATGGCACAGGAGGAAAGGATATACAGTGGAGAAAAAGACAGTCTCTTCAATAAGTGGTTCTGGGGAAACTGGAGAGTTACATGTAAAAGTGTGAAATTAGAACACTCCCTAACATCATACAAACACACACACAACTCAAAATAGATTAAAGACCTAAATGTAAGGTGGGACATGATAAATCTCTTAGAGGAAAATATAGGCACAGCACTCTGAGATAAATTGCAGCAAGATCTTTTTTGATTCACGTCCTAGAGTAATGAAAATAAAAAAATGAAAACAAATAAATGAGATAAAATGAAACTTAAAAGCTTTTGCACAGCAAAGGAAATCATAAACAAAATGGAAAAGCTCTCAGAATGGGGGAAAATAATTGCAAATGGAGCAATTCACAAGGGATTAATCTCCAAAACATACAAACAGCTTCTGTGGCTCAAAAAACAGAAAAGAAAAAAGTGAGCAAAGTCCTAAATAGACATTTCTCCAAAGAAGACATACAGATGGCTAACAAACACATGAATAGATGCTCAATATCCAATATCACTAATTATTAAAGAGTTGCAAGTAAAAGATACAAAGAGGTATCACCTTACACCAGTCAGAATGCCCATCATCAAAAAATCTGCAAAGAAAAAATGCTGGAGGATGTAAAGAAAAGATAACCCTCCTACACTATTGATGGGAATGTAATGTACTATTGATACAGCCACTATAGAGAACAGCATAAAGGTAACCTCAAAAAACTAAAAATAGAACAACGATATGACCCAGCAATCTCATTCCTGGGGCATATACCCAGATAAAACTATAAATCAAAAAAAAAAAAAAATACACGGTTGCAGCACCATTTAAAATAGCCAAGACATGCAAGCAACCTAAATGTCCAACAACAGAAAAATGGATAAATAAGATGTGACACATACACACAATGGAATATTACTCAGTCATAAAAAGGAATGAAATAGTATCATTTACAGAGATGTGGATAGACTTAAAACCTGTCATACAAAGTGAAGGAAATCAGAAAGAGAAAAAATGAATATCATATATATGTGGAGTCTAGAAGATGGTACAGATTAACTTATTTGCAAAACAGAAATAGAGACCCAGATGTAGAGAACAAGCTTACAAATACCAAGTGGGAGAAGGGATGGGATGAATTGTGAGATCAAAATTTACATATACACTACCATATATAAAATAGATATCTGATGAGAACCTACTGTATAGCACAGGGAACTCTACTCAATGCTTTGTTAGGTGACTTAAATGGGAAGACAATCTAGAAAAGAGTGCATATATGTATACATATAATGGATACACTTTTCTGTACAGCAGAAATGAACACAGCACTGTAAAATAAATATACTCTAATAAAGTTAATATAAAATCTATGGATATAACTGAACCATTATTTTGTTGAAAAAGTTTCTTAAATATTTGACTCTAGAAAATATTTGCAACGTGATTGATTGTCTAATATCTGAAAGAGTTGAAGTATTCTATTTTAAGACCTTCCCTGACTGAGGAAAGAATTCAAACAGACTATATCACTCCATCTATTGAAGAACAGGGAAGCTCAAAAATTTGATCCTCTATTGCATTGTTCTATAAATCAAGAACTAGAGCTTAAGTATAACTTTTTAATTTTTTTCAATTTCCTGGGGAACAGGCAACAGTCTCTCAGGGTCTGAAACGTCCTTTTTTCCAGTTCATCTCACCACATCATATAGAAATATGTTGCAATGACTTGCCAAGTTAGATGCTTGCTTAATGTCAGCAATTTTCTTTCTGAAAACAATTCTGCACTCAGCATCAGGAGAAAATATTGAAGACAGACTTTGTGCCCTTTGTACTTGGAAGATTTATATTTCCTGGGATTAAAAAAAAAAAAGCAACCACATTTACCATCATGGGATCTTGAGAAGAAAGAAAAAGCAAATGAAACAGAGATAGCATTTTATTATTTGAATATTTGAAAAAAAAAAAAAACAACTCTAAAACTGTTTCTTACTTTGCCAAATTTAAAAAAAAAAAAAAATCTAGTATTTGAACAGGGGAATCAATGTGAAAAATTAAGATCTGCTACTCTAAACATTTCAGGAGAATTTATAACAGAAGAAATGCTACCTTTGTGTTCTTGTGTTCATGGCTGGAGGATAAGTTTCAACTAATTGGTTCTAAAATGTATCTAATTAACTTCAAAATAATATTGAATATATATATATATATTTTATATATATTTTTAAGCAGACTTCAAACTTTGTTTCTTACATATTCAGTAAAAATTGTTAGAAGCCAAAAACTTTCCTGTGAGCTATACTATTTTAAATATCTGTAGTGAATAATTTAACATATTATTTTAAAAAGATTTTGTTCACTTAATTTATCATTTAAAAATAATTTTACAACAAATAACTTTATCTAATCTTAGAAATATTAATTGATCTCAGAATATCAGTGACAACAATTACAGTAAGTCTATGATGAATATTTTTTCTATACCATGTCCTGAGTTCAGTAGTTTACATATATTATCCAATTTCATGCTAATAATAAACTTGAATTGTTTTACTAATCATACCTTATATACTTGGGGAACTGAGATGCAAAGAAATTAAGTAAATGCCCAATAGTTATAAAGATAAGAAACACAAAAGCATGTGTCAAACCCAGGTGTTTCACTCTAAAACACATGTCCTTTCCAAATTAATTAATAACTTTATAAAAGAGAAAATCTATTAAATATTTTCACTGTACTTATAATTGTGATATAAACACTGAATTTCTGCTACTAATAATCTGGCAAGATCCATCTAAATCAAGTAATATTTACCTGAAGTCATTCCAAGATCTTTAGGGTTTCAAAGATGGCAAAAGTTTTTTTTTTTTTTTTTTTAAATAGTGGAATGCAAACACTGTGATTAAAAACCTGGGTTTAAAGCTCAACATTCAGAAACCGAAGATCATGGCATCTGGTCCCATCACTTCATGGGAAATAGATGGGGAAACAGTGGAAACAGTGTCAGACTTTATTTTTCTGGGCTCCAAAATCACTGCAGATGGTGACTGCAGCCATGAAATTAAAAGATGCTTACTCCTTGGAAGGAAAGTTATGACCAACCTAGATAGCATATTGAAAAGCAGAGACATTACTTTGAAAACAAAGGTTCTTCTAGTCAAGGCTATGGTTTTTCCAGTGGTCATGTGTGGATGTGAGAATTGGACTGTGAAGAAGGCTGAGCGCCGAGGAATTGATGCTTTTGAACTGTGGTGTTGGAGAAGACTCTTGAGAGTCCCTTGGACTGCAAGGAGATCCAACCAGTCTATTATGAAGGAAATCAGCCCTGGGATTTCTTTGGAAGGAATGATGCTAAAGCTGAAACTCCAGTACTTTGGCCACCTCATGTGAAGAGTTGACTCATTGGAAAAGACTCTGATGCTGGCAGGGATTGGGGGCAGGAGGAGAAGGGGACGACAGAGGATGAGATGGCTGGATGGCATCACTGATTCAATGGACGTGAGTCTCAGTAAACTCCTGGAGTTGGTGATGGACAGGGAGGCCTGGCGTGCTGCGATTCATGGGGTCGCAAAGAGTCGGACACGACTGAGCGACTGAACTGAACTGACTGACTGAACTTAAATATGAATGTTTAAGTAATTATAACTAGTGACGCTAACTTAAAAATATAACAGGGTTGCTTTGTCAGTGTGGCAAAAGCAGTGGTTTGTTTCCAGACAGTCTGAGGTTTTGTTTTCTTTCCTTGAGCAACCCGTTGTTTATTTGAGAGTGAAAGTGAATGTCACTCAGCCGTGTCCGACTCTTTGTGACCCCATGGTCTGCAACACGCCAGGCGTCCCTGTCCATACAGTCTATGAAATTCTCCAGGCCAGGTTACTGGAGTGGTTAGCCATTTCCTTCTGCAGAGAATCTTCCCAATCCAGGGACCACACCTAGGTCTTCCTCATTGCAGGCAGATTCTGTACTAGCTGATTAACCAGGGAAGATCAAGTATACTGGAGTTGGTAGTCTAGCCCTTTTCCAGCGGATCTTCCCAACCCAGAAATATATTTTACCTGCTGTTTCTCACTTAAAACTCCTTTCTACACTTTCAGAGTCTATCCTGGAAACACGGGAAGGGTTTTCTTTCCTACAATCTACTTATACTTTGTCATACTGGTTAATTTCTTAAACATGGCCAGTATTTTGTCTGCTTCACTTGGAAACTTTCTCTAAAACCTGAATTACTGCTCTCTTTGAACTCTGGATGAGACAGCATCATTTTCTCCAGGAGCTTAGGTGAAAGGATGGCATTTTATTCTAGGAAGAGCTACATTATTGTCAAGTTTAAGTGGAAAATATCTCCTATGACTCTTTCTATTTAATATCATTGAACATTTTTCTGGCAACAAATTCTCAGCTACTCCTTAATCACATCACTCTCAATGATATGCTGGCTACTCCTACAACATTCTAAAGTCCATCATTTTGCCTAAATTTTTTTAACCTCTTGTTAAGTTATACAAGGGCATTTTCATATCCTCAGTGTGCATGCATGCATGCTGAGTCACTTCAGTCATGTCCAACTCTTTGAAACCCTATGGGCTGTAGCCTGCCAGGCTCCTCTGTCCATAGGATTTTCCAGAAAAGAGTACTGGAGTGGGTTGCCATGCCCTCCTCAGGGGATCTTCCTGACCCAGGGATCAAACCTGTGTCTCCTGTGGCTCCTGCATTACAAGCAGATTCTTTACCTCTGAGTCACTGAGGAAGCCCCCTAACTCCAGCATCCTATTCCAACCTCCAAATAATTCCTCTTAATTGAATTATCTCATTGGTTCCTGTTTGTGTGTATATGACATTTTATACTTAAGCTTTATTTTCCTTCTAAAAGATAGAAATGTATTAAAAATCCCGACAACTGGGAGGGGGGGCTCAGGGTAGGGGGACACGTGCATCTGTGGCTGATTCATGTCAATTCATGGCAAAAACATCACAATATTGTAAAGTAATTATTCTCCAATTAAAATAAATTAATTTAAAAACATTCCACCAGCACTGCTATGCTATGACATATATTATTTAATCTCGTTTTCAACTTTTTACTCTAAAATTAAAATCGTGTTTTTTAAACAAATTATCATAGATCAAAATATTCTATAAAAAATAAACAACAGAAATGTTAATTAAATAGAGTTAGGAGACTAGAATGAGGGGCTCTCATGCTCTGTGAAAATAGTGATTCCAACAGGAAGAAGAGATAGTTCCTTCTTCCAGGCAAAGGACTCAGCATATGAAAAATCATGGACTTTTTACTATTGCTCTCCTTTTATTGAAATTCTCTGCTAATCCTGAATAAGCCTTTTTTTTTTTTTTTTTCCTCCTGGAGAAATACCTGACAATCTATTTAAGTCAGCTATTCTCTATAGTGGTTGAATATGATCTCATTATTTAGGTTTGCTAAGTAAACATAAATTACAGAATCCCTACCTAACAATCTCTGCCATAATATATAACTGAAATTTGGAAAACTTTGTTTCTAGAATATGTAATAAAAATAAAATTGTTAAAACTCCCATAATAAATAATCATCATAGTTAAATACCAAAAAGTAGTATAATATAGCAGAAATATATTAGCGTATGTTTAGCAAAACATGTATAGCAAAAACATATTCTTCCTCTAGATTGTTACTTAATGAAGGACAATTAGCTCTAATTTTGGAGACATAATTTTTTTTTCTCTGTTTTTCTTTCCTTTCACTTATTTAACTATATTATTTCCCTGGTAATGGATCAAAAATCTGAAATTGCTAGCAAAATGTACTCAAAAATGAAAATGTACTCATATTCATGTTTTCAAAGGTAAACATATTAAAGACAAATGAACTGTCAGTAAAATTCATACAGAAATTATTATATTTTTAATCTGCGTACCTACACACATGATGGAGAAACCACTGATTAGAGACACTCTCAGCATTTGATTATGGATAATTGATTAAAAGGAGTTGCCAAAAGGCATGTTAAGAGGAAAAAAACAGGAGTTCCTTCTTGTTCTCTACTCTCCATGGCACAAGAATTTCAGCTACAAAGAAAAGACCAAGCAAATGAGAGCAATGCCAATTTTTCCCAAAGAAAACAAGTTCAAAACCAAGTGAATTCCTCAAAACAGAGCTAACACCCCAATCTCACATCTATAATTTGTTACTTTTAGTTATGAATCCCATAATATTAATTTACTAAGAGGTGACATTAGAATGGGTTACCCCGCACAAACAATTACAAGTTCTAAACTTCATAAATCATACAATCCAAAACAAATTTGTGGAATATTCTCTTCCCTCTTTACTGATACCAATATAAATACTTAAAATATGCAAACAGAAAATGCACATAAAAGCAATAAATATTTTAAAATACTCTACATTTAAAGCCCCTATGGAAATAGTTTTCTACAACATTCAGAAATTCAGAGCTGGAGCCAGATTGTTTGTTTGATTGTGTGCTTAGTGTGCAAGATAAAAACCATTAATATAATATGCATATCTCAAAATACCTTAGGCTGTATAGTGTAGGTAGAACCAACCCAAAAGTAAGATGGTTTTCTGTAAGTGGTGAAAGAAACTAATGAAAATTAGATACATGGCTTAGAAGAAAATCCTGAAAACTCTCAAATGGTTTCTTAAAAAGAGTCATATTTTGGTCAGGAAATTCGTTGGTTATGATCTATATATTTATAATAACTATTAAGCAAGTAATCCATATATCCATTAATATTTTCAATAATCATATCTCAAACTTTCTAATTATATATCATTTGCAGAACTCTTCATATATGTTTGATTCATAGATGGTTTTATAGAAATGTTCACTGAAACCAAGGATCAAATGTGAATGATAAACCAAGTAAGAGTTCCTGTAGAAAGATAAAAACTTTGTCTCAGTAAACTGATTCCAGGTATCCCATGTGAAAAATAATAACATATCCAAACATATTAATCAATAACTATACTATAAGTACTCTTTTAAAACTCCGAATGTGCCCAATTCATAACAAGGAATTTTAAATTTGTTTTACTATTTAATATCTTTAACTCTAATGGGGAAAGAGTAATTTTTCTCATATATATTTTGAGTTGAATAAATTATGCTCTGTTTTAATGGTTGAAAAATCATATGAAGTTTTGAATTTTCATTAGAAAGCTGATTTTTTTTCCTAAGTAGTCTGATAGTTGCCTTAAAACTCAACATTCAGAAAAGTAAGATCATGACATCTGATCCTATCACTTCATGGCAAATAGTAGTGAACAATGGAAACAGTAACAGATTTTATTTTTGGGGGCTCCAAAATCACTGCAGATGGTGACTGCAGCCATGAAATTAAAATAAACTTACTCCTTGGAAGAAAAGTTATGACCAACCTAGACAACATATCAAAAAACAGACACTACTTTGTCAACAAAGGTCCGTCTAGTCAAGGCTATGGTTTTTCCAGTAGTCCTGTTATGGATGTGAGAGTTGGAATAGAAGGAAAGCTGAGTGCCTAAGAATAGATGCTTTTGAACTGTGGTGTTGGAGAAGACTCTTGAGAGTCCCTTGGACTGCAAGGAGATCCAACCAGTCCATCCTAAAGGAGATCAGTCCTGAATATTCATTGGAAGGACTGATACTGAAGCTGAAACTCCAATCCTTTGGCCACCTGATGCAAAGAACTGACTCATTTGAAAAGACCCTGATGCTGGGAAGGATTAAAGGCGGGAGGAGGAGGGGATGAAAAAGGATGAGATGGCTTGATGGCATCACTGACTCAATGGACATGAGTTTGAGTGAACTCCGAGAGTTGGTGATGGACAAGGACGCCTGGCATGCTGCAGTCCATGGGGTCGCTAAGAGTTTGACAAGACTGAGTGACTGAACTGAACTGAAGAAGAATAAACAGGGATTTCCCTGGTGGTCCAGTGGTTAAGAATCTGCCTTGCAATGTAGGAGACATGGGTTAGATTCCTGGTTGGGGAGCCAAGATCCCACATGGCACAGAGTGACTAGAGACTCTGTGTGCCACGATGAAGATCTTACATGATGCAGCTAAGACCTGTCACAGACAAATGAATAGATAAATATTTTAAAAGAAAACAAATAAAAAGAATAAACAGCACTTCTTCCCCTAAAATTTCTTTTCTGTCTTTTCTCCACTTTTAAATATAAAGGAATTTTTTTTTTATTTCTTTCTTTGTACTTGAGATTGTTTTTTTCTCTCTCTATCCCTTTCTCATTCTCTTTCTCAACAATAGTTATTTTCAGTATATCATATGTCCAGAATTACTGAATTAAATTCTTACAATGATTTTAGTAGGTAAGTAGGTAGCACTATCTTGCTTTCTCCCCCCCAACTGATGATGTGCCTAGAATTTAGACACTAGAGATAGTTTCCCAAAGTCGTTTATTTAATAAGTGATGGAGTTGAGACTTGAATCTGAGCTGACTGACTTTAGAGAGTAACCAAACTCTTAACTGCTCAAATGGCCCTGCTTCCTCTGATTCTTTAGGGAGTCTGGTAGTGGTGAGCAGTTGAGTATATACCCAGCTCTCTGATAGTCCATTTAGAGGCTAACTGTATATCCATTTCAGATACTGGGCAGACCAATTATAATTCTATATTTGGAGAGAAAAGTGAAAGTGAAGTCGCTCAGTCATGTCTGACTCTTTGCGCCCCCATGGACTGTCTCACCAGGCTCCTCCATCCATGGAATTTTCTAGGCAAGAGTACTGGAGTGGGTTGCCATTTCCTTCTGCAGTGGATCTTCCCAACCCAGGGATCAAACCTAGGTCTCCCACATTGCGGGCAGACGATTTACCCTCTGAGCCACCAGGGAATCCCTATATGGAGAGAATGTATTTGAAAACATTGTAGACTTTTAATAATTTAATGAAGCTTACCCAGGTATGCAACATTGGGACAATTCCTTTGCAGAGAGATTTGAGAAATGTCATAAGAAATTTAAACAAAAAGCAAAAGTACAATTGGGGGTAGGGTAGGAGTTCTGTTAGAAACTTATTCTGTTCTTTTCACCTGTCTACCCAATTAGTGAATTTCTAGGAACTTATAGTAGGCTTCATTTTGGTCTAGGCTACTCTGGTCCCTTGCTTATTGTCGTCTCTCTTCTATCTTGGATTTCAACCCTACCAGTCCAACTGATCAACACGAGTCTGAGGGCAGGTGTTTCCTAACGAACTCTGAACTCTGATTCTGCTTCCTCCCCCTACCCCTTCTTCTTAATTCGTGTCAGCTTTTTAATCCAAAGATAGGGACTTTACCTCTTTATAACTACTTTGTCTACTTATATAGTTGTGTACTTTTACAGTTGTTACTTAATTTATTCTCAAGTAAGTTACTTATAATTTCTCTTAGAAAATGCTAGAACTGTTTCTATGCTTATCTGTGTGTTTTATCTTTAACTGTTTTCTTGAAGCCTCTAACTTTTTAATATTTTAACTATATATAAGTATATTTTTGTATATCTGCATTCTCTAGGCTGTTTACAAGAAAAAGTACAGAGACTAAACCTGATATTTCTACTTAACACAGCATATGACCTGGAAAGTCTTCGAATTTCCCAGTGATATATTTAAAGTCCAAGAATTAACTAATAAAATAGAAAGAAAAGACATTCAAAATTGAATTTTAAAAATTTCATTACTGGACTTTAATTGGAAAAATTACAAGTTTAAATGAAGACTATAAATTATCCTTGGGTTCCTTACATCTTTCTCTTGCCAAATTGTGTGTGGAACATTTTTACAAAATTAATCGTACAACCTCTTTAATGAGTATTCTTGTTTGCAGCTTGTCATAATTGTTAGAGGTCATTATAATTCTGTCATGTTATTTCAATCACTTATTTGCATATAACAAATCTCTATGTTATTTGTATAACTTGGTGAAAATGAGGACATTAAAATGAGTGTATTAAAATTAGTTTCTTGGGGAAAACATATTTTATTACTCTTGAATGAGTTGCATGGCTTTGTTCAACTTTCTAAATATTTTTATTATAAAATAATTGTTTTCATAATAGTCATTAATAAATATTAAATAAGATTATCAGTTGTTTTTGGCATTCAAATGCATGACTTCTTTCTTTAGTAGAAATGGTCAGATAGTAGACATGGATTTGATAACTGTAAACTGAAATACATAGCTTTTTGATGTTAAAACCAACAAAACAAAAATTGTGAAGAGATACAGAATGCACAAATGACTTGGTTAAGGTTATCAAGAATAGCATTAAAGTGCAATTAATGAAACTACTCTTTATATATTACTTATGTGCTACACTTATTCATTGTTCATGAATATACATATGTGTATGAGTGTGTGCACGTGTGTGTCTATATATTTTTTCTAAATCCCTCTCCTCTTATGTCTTCTATAATTTAGTGTTGAGAGTTGACCTTTCATAAAAACCTATGCATGTGAGTAAAACTTAGGATTATAATCATTCCATATTTTTTTTTATTAACACTTGAGTATCCCAAAGAATCTTCAAAGTAAATTATTCCCTGATTGAGTCAGAATAATTTACATGAAAGTTTTATTTTTTTAATTTTTTTATTATTATTTTTTTTACAAATAAATATTTATTAGAGGATTATCTAGCTTATGTTTAATGTGCTAGCAAATGAAAGATATTCTGGGAAATTCAGATTTGATGTTATATAACTATTTGCATGTGTAGTAATTTAGCTGTCATCTCAAGATAAATAATTTTGAGAGAAATTAAATTGGCTCTGGGAAAGTACATGATAATTATGATGTTTAAGGATGTAAATTTATGAATAAATGGTCACATAATAAGTAAAAACACTTCACGGGAAACATTTTTTTTCTTAAATTAGACAACAATTTCATGGGGGCAATGTTTGTATGTAAAAAATAAGATAAATAAATCACATTGTATTTCACAATGAATTTGACTGCGTGACAAACAGCAGGTTTCCTTAGATTGAGTTTGCTCTTAAATAGAACAGGCCCTATGCTTTCTTCCATCTGAACATATATAAGGAGATAGAGAGGGAAATGATGATAAGGTCCCCAGGAAAGTAAATCTGGAACAGTAATAATGAATTAAAATGTAGATACAAAGAATTTTAAATGGTTAGGTGTGTGGGTATGTATTATTTTTGTATTTCTACAGTGATAAAGCTCCACAAAGTGGCGGCTGACAACCACGCAGATTTATTATCTTACAGTTACGTAGGTTAGGAGCCTGATATGATCTCACTGGGCTAACACAGGTGTGGGTAAGAGCTGTGTTCCTCTCTGGAGGCTACAAAGGAGAGTTTACTGCCTTGACTTTTCCACCTTCTGGAGGCCACCTGCATGCCTTAGCTCTTGACCTCCTTCTTCCATAAAAGCCAAAAAGTTGCATTTCTCTGGAAATTCTTCCAGGGTCACAACTCTCTTTCTGACCACAGCCAAGAAAAGTTCTCTGCCTTTAAGGGTGTATATGGATGGCATCATCCATGCACTGGACATGAACTTGAGCAAACTTCAGGAGATGGTGAGGTACAGGGAGGCCAAGCGTGCTACAATCCATGGGGTCACAAAGATTTGGACACGACTGGATGACTGGACAGCAGCAACAACAACGATTAGACTAGATACACCTGAATAATCCAGTATAATCTCTCCATCTCAAGATACTCAATGGCATTTGCAAAGTCTCTTTAGATATATAAAGTCCATGTATGGACATATATAGGGCTTCCCAGGTATTCAGTGGTTAAAAAATCCACCTGCCAATGCAGGAGATGCAAGAGATAAGGGTTTGATCCCTGGGTCGGGAAGATCCACTGGAGGAGGGAAATGGAAACCACTCCAGTATTCTTTCCTGGAAAATTCCATGGACAGAGGAGGCTGGTGGACTACAGACCACGGGGTTACAAAGAGTTGGTCATGACTCAGCATGCACACTAACAGAACACACACATAGTAACATATACACATAAGTTACTATTTACATAAATCCTAGAGATGACAACACAGACATCTGTGTGTGTGTGGGGGGGGGGGTCTTCCTTCTGACTATCACAATTCACAGATTCATAATGAAATCTTTCTCAATAATTATTTTATTTTTATTTTATTTTATTTGATGCTATATATCAAAACAAAAAGACAGAAGCAGGATGTTTAACTTCTTAATGATTTGATGATTAAATCAAAACTTACCACTTTCCTATGTTTAGCATATTTGGGGTAGAATTTTTTTAATCCTCTTATAAATAATTCTGAATTTCTCTATCTCTAACTTCCATTACAGACACACTGAACCAGCTAGTGCTCTGCTGACTTGTTATTTTGAACTAACTTTTCTCTTGGGAAATTCTATCTATCAATAGACTTCTTAAAAGGATTTGTTTTAAGCCTTCCACAGATACTCTGATATTAAAATCATGTCTGGGTAAGCAGGTGCATTCTGTGTAGTTAAGATCAAATTCTGCTATAAATATGCCCAGCCGTGTAATCCAATTTACTATTCACTTTGGAGTTGATAGGAAGGTCAAAAGGTGCTTGGCAATATGTTTGGGATTAGGATTGTTTGTAGGTTATTTATTCTCCAGAAATAGTGTTATATTAAAGATAGAATGCATTATTTCTTACAAACTCCCCAAATCAAAATGGGACTGCTTTACATTATGATCTGTGCTGCCTTTTACTGTGTACATGCAGAATCAATTCTTTGCTATTATAGAGCCAATTATAGGACCAAACCATAATTTTTTTTTAATTTCTTCTTTTTTACTCAATATCTTGACAATTATAGCTAAACTATGTTTTGTAATTGTAAAGACATGTTCTAATTGTAACTTTACAAGCAATTTCCATTATTCTCATGATATCTGTATTATATAGGTTAAAAACAGTCATCAGCTGCTAAAAGGGTAACCAGGGAATATACAGTCATAAAAATGTGCCGGATGGCATGCAATTACTGAATTGTCATTTAAATTGATTCAGCATGTTTTTATCCCCATGCCAGTGGTTTTCAACTCTCAGTCAGAGTAAACTGGCAAGATTTTTATAAATACAGATACCTGATTCATACCTTCCTATCTGGAGATTCTTCTCTCTCTCACACACACACAAACATACACACACACATTACCCAGATGATACAAACGTGCAGCTGAGGTTGACAGCGGCTGATCCTGGTGAGAATACATCAAAGAGATGGAGTGAGTTATCATTGTCCACAAAATGCCAATGGTTAACGGATTTGACTGAAAGCTGGTTCTTAGCATTTTAGCAGATTTTGCCTCAAGTTTTAAGACAGATTAACATTTTGAGAGGAGGACAAAGAGGGAACATTTAATTAATCCAATTAACTGCATAAGGGATGAATGAGTATTGCCCACTAGATTGTGCTTTTCATGGAAGGAGGAACTCCTAATTCAAAATCTTTAGAAATACTTTTAGTGATGGAATAAATGAATAAAATTACTTGTTTTCATTCATTCCAGGTTCAATAGGTTGTGACTAATCAGAAAGAGCGAAAAGCTTATTATGCTTTCTCTTTCCAAAAATATGCTTAAAAGTGATAAAATTAACAAATTCCAATTTCATATGATTACTTTTCTATAGTAATAAGAATAAAGAATTTCATAATACTTATTCATTATAGCAAAAACTCTGCAAGTTAATACAAAACTATTATCATCAGGATTATATATACCTTGCATTATTTATACAAAATGACTTTTCCATAATTTAATAAAAATAATTGATTTCATACTTAAGATATGCAATTGAACTTATAATAACATGAATCTATAAAGTGTGTATACTTCTTTGATATACTTCCTTATCAAAAATTTCATAAATAATACATATATTACATCAAATAAAGATGAATTTGTTGATAGCATTCAAACCCTGAATTAAGAAAATTGAAATCTAATTATTTATAGTAAATTATGAGTTGGATTGAGTATATTTTATAAGTTCTCTGGACTTCAATTGCCTATATGGCTATGTTTGTTTGTGTGTGTGTGTGCATATGCACATCTGTGCTCAGTTGCTCAGATATGTCTGACTCTTTATGAACCCATGGCCTATAGCCCACAATCTCCTTTGTCCATGGGTTTTCCCAGTGAAAATACTGGTATGGGGTTGTCATTTCCTTCTCCAGGGGATCTTCCCGATCCACATGTCAAACCTGTGTCTCTTGAGTCTCCTGCCTTGGCAAGCGGATTCCTTACCACTGAGCAACTGGTTAGGTCTACAGGGAATTAAAAATCAGGAAACAAAACAAAAGGTTGATTAAAAAATAAAACAAGACTAAGTTTGTGATCCCTAACGTCTTTTTGGAAAGGCCAGCTAGGAAACTCTGTGATAGACAGGCTTGGATTGCTGGGGCATTACAAAGGCTTGAATTGCTGGGACAGACAAAATATTTCAAAAGCATTTAGAAAAAAGGGGACAGAATGGAGAGCTGAGATATGTTTGCTTTAGTGTTTGTGAATTTAGTAAGGATATACTACCTAAAATTTGTTTCATTTCTTGGAAATCCCTAAGGGTAAAACAAATGACTCTCACATTTTCACATCTCTATATGGATGAGGTAACACTTTGGTGTGAGTTTAATGTTTATTTATTTTCCTATTAAAATATATCACAATGCTTCTGTATCATACTCTGGTGAAGAAATTAAATACCTAGGACTCTAGTGAGTACTTGAAAGAGAGGCTTGTGTGTAAGGAAAGAGAAAGTGAATTGAAATCCATGCCTGGTTGTTGAGAGGTCACTCTGGTTACACTCACCTCTGAACTATGTGGGTTTTGAGAAACTTGGCAGGACGTGGTGAAAGGATTGTATAGTTTGTCACCTTCTCCTGAACAGCCACCACCACCAGTACCAATGCAAGGACAACACAAGGGCAACCATGCAGAGCTCACAACAGCCAGTTATTCAGGATGCATTTGTCTCTACCAAGCAGCTAGACCCTTTCCGGGAGTTTGACACATACACTGCCCCAGGGTCCCTATTAGCATTTTTAGTTAAGCCCAAAGTCCTTGCTTGACAAAATGGTGATCTGTTTAATATTATCAGATATTATGTATTTTTAAAGAAATACCATCATATAAAATACATTGTTAAACAATCCATAAATTACCCAGGAATTACTTACATAATTGAAAAGCTTAGTAACTATTCTATGTCTCCAATGAAAGAACATTCCCTGTGACTATTGTCTCCAGGAAAAACTAGAAATCTACAGGAAAATTCCTGTTCCAAGAAATTCAAGATCATTCTGTAAAATTATCATTGCTACTTGCTAGATAAGTGGAACTGAGAGGCAGCATTAGCGTAATTTATTTTAGCAATCTCCCCCCAAAACACCAGCGGTCAATTTTTGATAAGTACTCTTTTGCTAAGTTCTATATTTTCTTGGAAGAGGGTGTTTGCTATGACCAGTGTGTTCTCTTGGCAAAACTCTATTAGCCTTTGCCCTGCTTCATTCCTTATTCCAAGGCCAGATCTGCCTGTTACCTCAGGTGTTTCTTGACTTTCTACTTTTGCATTCAAGTCCTCTATAATTAAAAGGACGTCTTTTTGGGGTGTTAATTCTAGAAGGTCTTGTAGGTCTTCATAGAACCGTTCAACTTCAGATTCTTCAGCATTACTGGTTGGGGCATAGACTTGGATTACTGTGAATGGTTTGCCTTGGAAACAAACAGAGATCATTCTGTCATTTTTGAGATTGCATCCTGAGCGACTTCACTTTCCTTTTCACTTTCATGCATTGAAGAAGGAAATGGCAACCCACTCCAGTATTCTTGCCTGGAGAATCCCAGGGACAGAGGAGCCTAGTGGGCTGCCATCTATGGGGTCACACAGAGTCGGACATGACTAAAGCGATTTAGCAGCAGCAGCAGCAACTGCATTTTGGACTCTTTTGTTGACCATGATGGCTACTCCATTTCTTCTAAGGGATTCTTGCCCACAGTAGTAGATATAATGGTCATCTGAGTTAAATTCACCCATTTCAGTCCATTTGAGTTCGCTGATTCCTAGAATGTCAATGTTCACTCTTGCCATCTCTTTTTTGACCATTTCCAATTTGCCTTGATTCATGGACCTGACATTCCAGGTTCCTATGCAATATTGCTCTTTACAGCATTAGACCTTGCTTCTATCTCCAGTCATATCCACAACTGGGTATTGTTTTTGCTTTGGATCCATCCCTTCATTCTTTATGGAGTTATTTCTCCACTGATCTCCAGTAGCATATTGGGCACCTACCAACGTGGCGAGTTCTTCTTTCAATATCCTATCATTTTGCCTTTTCAGACTGTTCATGGGGTTCTCAAAGCAAGAATACTGAAGTGGTTTGCCAGTCCCTCCTCCAGTGGACCGAAGACTCTACACATGGACATCACCAGATGGTCAACACCGAAATCAGATTGATTATATTCTTTGCAGCCAAAGATGGAGAAGCTCTATACAGTCAGCAAAAACAAGACTGGGAGGTGACTGTGGCTCAGATCATGAACTCCTTATTGCCAAATTCAGACTTGAATTGAAGAAAGTAGGGAAAACCATAGACCATTCAGGTATGACCTAAATCAAATCCCTTATGATTATACAGTGGAAGTGAGAAATAGATTTAAGGGACTAGATCTGATAGATAGAGTGCCTGAGGAACTATGGACAGAGGTTCATGACATTGTACAGGAGACAGGGATCAAGACCATCCACATAGAAAAGAAATGCAAAAAAACAAAATGGCTGTCTGGGGAGCCTTTATAAAGAGCTGTGAAAAGAAGATAAGTGAAAAGCAAAGGAGAAAAAGAAAGATATAAGTATCTGAATGCAGAGTTCCAAAGAATAGCAAGGAGAGATAAGAAAGCCTTCCTCAGTGATCAGTGCAAAGAAATAGAGGAAAGCAACAGAATGGGAAAGACTAGAGATCTCTTCAAGAAAATTATAGATATCAAGGGAACATTTCATGCAAAGATGGGCTCGATAGAGGACAGAAATGGTATGGACCTAACAGAAGCAGAAGATATTAAGAAGAGATGAAATGAGATGCCAGTCCAGGTTCAATGCATGATACTGGATGCTTGGGGCTAGTGCACTGGGACGACCCAGAGGGATAGTATGGGGAGGGAGGAGGGAGGAGGGTTCAGGATGGGGAGCACATGTATACCTGTGATGGATTCATTTTGATATTTGGCAAAACTAATACAATTATGTAAAGTTTAAAAATAAAATAAAATTAAAAAAAAAAGAAGAGATGGCAAGAATACACAGAAGAACTGTACAAAAAAGATCTTCACGACCAAGATAATTGCAATGGTGTGATCACTCACCTAGAGCCAGACCTCTTGGAATGTGAAGTCAAGTGGGCCTTAGGAAGCATTGCTATGAACAAAGCTAGTGATGGTGATGGAATTTCAGTTGAGCTATTTCAAATCCTGAAATTTGATACTGTGAAAATGCCAGTGTGAAAGATACTGAATATGCCAGAAAATTTGGAAAACTCAGCAATGGCCACACAACTGGAAAAGGTCAGTTTTCATTCCAATCCCAAAGAAAGGCAATGCCAAAGAATGCTCAAACTACCACACTATTGCACTTATCTCACACGCTAGTAAAGTAATGCTCAAAATTCTCCAAGCCAGGCTTCAGCAATACGTGAATCGTGAACTTCCAGATGTTCCAGGTGGTTTTAGAAAAGGCAGAGGAACCAGAGATCAAATGGCCAACATCTGCTGGATCATGGAAAAAGGAAGAGAGTTCCAGACAAACATCTATTTCTGCTTTATTGACTATGCCAAAGCCTTTGACTGTGTGGATCACAATAAACTGTGGAAAATTCTGAAAGAGATGGGAATACCAGACCACCTGACCTGCCTCTTGAGAAACCTGTATGCAGGTCAGGAAGCAACAGTTAGAACTGGACATGGAACAGCAGACTGGTTCCAAATAGGGAAAGGAATATGTCAAGGCTGTATATTGTCACCCTGCTTATTTTACTTATATGAAGAGTACATCATGAGACACACTGGGCTGGAAGAAGTACAAGCTGGAATGAAGATTGCCAGGAGAAATATCAATAACCTCAAATATGCAGATGACACTAACCTTATGGCAGAAAGTGAAGAAGAATTAAAAAGCCTCTTGATTAAATTGAAAGAGGAGAGTGAAAAAGTTGCCTTAAAGCTCAAGATTCAGAAAACGAAGATCATGGCATCCGCTCCCATCACTTCATGGCAAATAGATGGGGAAACAGTGGAATAAGTGTCAGACTTAATTTTTTTCGGCTCCAGAATCACTGAAGATGGTGGTTGCAGCCATGAAATTAAAAGACATTTACTCCTTGGAAGGAAAGTTATGACCAACCTAGATAGCATATTGAAAAGCAGAGGCATTACTTTGCCAATAAAGGTCCGTCTAGTCAAGGCTATGTTTTTTCCAATGGTCATGTATGGATGTAAGAGTTGAACTGTGAAGAAAGCTGAGTGCCAAATAATTGATGCTTTTTAACTGTGGTGCTGGAAAAGATTCTTGAGAGTCCCTTGGACTGCAAGGAGATCCAACCAGTCCATTCTAAAAGAGATCAATCCTGGGTGTCCTTGCCTTATGATCCAGCAATCCCACTGCTGGGCATACACACTGAGGAAACCAGAAGGGAAAGAGACACGTGTACCCCAATGTTCATCGCAGCACTGTTTATAATAGCCAGGACATGGAAGCAACCTAGATGTCCATCAGCAGATGAATGGATAAGAAAGCTGTGGTACATATACACAATGGAGTATTACTCAACCATTAAAAAGAATACATTTGAATCAGTTTTAATGAGGTGGATGAAACTGGAGCCTATTATACAGAGTGAAGTAAGCCAGAAGGAAAAACATAAATACAGTATACTAACGCATATATATGGAATTTAGAAAGATGGTAACAATAACCTGGTGTACGAGACAGCAAAAGAGACACTGATGTATAGAACAGTCTTATGGACTCTGTGGGAGAGGGAGAGGGAGAGGGTGGGAAGATTTGGGAGAGTGACATTGAAACATGTAGAATATCATGTAAGAAACGAGTTGCCAGTCCAGGTTCGATGTGCGATACTGGATGCTTGGGGCTGGTGCACTGGGACGACCCAGAGGGATGGTGTGGGGAGGGAGGAGGGAGGAGGGTTCAGGATGGGGAACACATGTATGCCTGTGGCTGATTCATTTTGATATTTGGCAAAACTAATACAATTATGTAAAGTTTAAAAATAAAATAAAATTTAAGAAAATCCTGGGTGTTCTTTGGAAGGACTGATGCTAAATCTGAAACTCCAGTACTTTGGCCACCTCATGCAAAAAGTTGACTCATTGGAAAATACTGTCATGCTGGGAGGGATTGAGGTTAGGAGGAGAAGGGGACAACAGAGGATGAGATGGCTGGATAGCATCACCGACTCGATGGACATGAGTTTGAGTGAACTCCAGGAGTTGGTGATGGACATGGACGCCTGCTTGAAAATATAGTTGCTCAGTCATATCCGACTCTTTGTAACCCCAGACTGTGGACTACCAAGCTTCTCTTTCCATGGGATTTTCCAGGCAATAGTACTGGAGTGGATTGCCATTTCCTTCTCCAGGGGATCTTCCGAACCCAGGTCTTGAACCCTGGTCTCCCGCATTGCAGACAGATGTTTTACTATCTGAGCCACCAGAGAAGTCCCTAAAATAATCACTTCTCCTTAGAATTTCCTTTGTCTTCGCAAAAGTACTGGAGTGGATTGCCATTTCCTTCTCCAGGGGATCTTCCCAACCCAGGTCTTGAACCCTGGTCTCCCGCATTGCAGACAGATGTTTTACTATCTGAGCCACCAGAGAAGTCCCTAAAATAATCACTTCTCCTTAGAATTTCCTTTGTCTTCACAATGGCAACTTTTGACTCACACCAGATGAATAATTGGCAGAGCGGGGAGTGTAAAATTAAAGGTGTTCTAAGATCTCAAGATAATATAAAACTTAGAAATGTAAAATAACTACAGCATTGTACAAGTGTTATTTTCCCTTGGGTAGAAACTAATTTCTGGGCTGAACTCACTTCATGTTAGTTCACCTCTGCAATCTGTCTTCCTTTTGATGCACAATTATGGGCACTACTAGGTTCTGAGCACCATGCAGAATCTGGCTAAATGAAGAGGGTCCTTTTTAGGGCCCTCAGTCCTTCAGATGTTAACTCATTATTGATTTTTGCAGAAACTAACAACTGTGGATGGCACTCTTTATCTTGGCTGGTCAAAATTTAATTCTGTTATTTCACTAACACTTTGTGGGTTATACACTCAATGGTTACACCTGACACACTTGTGAAGTCTTCTCCAGCTTGGGAGTTTCATTTTCACTTCTTGTATCAGAATCAATCACTAAAGTTCATTGTCATTTTGTTGGTCTAGTATTCACATTGTCTGAATCAGAACTATATTTTGAAGAAATATCATCTTCTAAGACACAAGTATATATGGCGCTCAAACAATCAGAGTAAGTATCTACATAAAGTTCACCAAAAAGTTCTTCACTCAGAAGTGGCAAATATTATCTCCAATGGTCTGATATATTTCTCATCTGAATATCTCTCAATAATTAATCATTTTGAACAAGATGTGTTGGCCAAGTTAATAAATTTAGAATTAATATTTCTACATTCTTGAATAAAGGTATATTATCCTAATACTTTTAAAATCTTCCTTGCCTCTCTAAGAACTTGAAAGACCAAATGATTCACCCTCAGGATAATGGCAACGTATTCTTTAGAAAAACTCAAATGATTTCATAACTGGCTCAGACATGAAGCACAATACTTTCCCAAACAATATTCATGAATCACTGATACATTCTACCCATCCCAGGAGGAGGATTTTACTTCTTCTTTTCCAGAGATGTTTTTGGTCTTTCTTCCATTTCATTAAGCTCTGTATCTCTAAGGGAAACTTTCATGAAATCTTCATCTCTCATCTGGGTCATGGCAATTGGTTCACAATTTCTTTGGGTATAGCTTCCAAGAAGACTGTGTGCCCTCAGTTTTTTGCTGTGGGTGTGCTATTATACTAAGAGTAAAATTAAGTGGCAGGGAGTCAGTACTGTTACACTACATCCAATAACTTATGCTGACATTTTGTTCTACAAGATTTATGTCCCAGCTTTGCTCTATGGCATCCAGTTCAGCACTTGTATGCATTTATGTGACCTATTTATGTTTTTTACTACAAATAAAGGGGTACTTTTGATAAAAAATATTATTTTTATGAATGCAAGACAACCCAGATCAGCAAAACCTAATATGTAAATTGACTATAATATCTTGCTAATTCCTTTTATTTTTGGTGACTTTGGTCTTCCAGAAAACATAGCAAAAAATAGTAATCGTAGCTAGTTTATTATGTTGTTTAATTTCATGGAAATGTTTGTATGGCTTCTCTTCTAAGGATGTGTAGATTTTAGTGGATGCTATTTACCAAGTTAAAATTATTTTTTTCTATTTCTTACAGTCTATGAATTTTTACGTCTTAATCTATATGAAATTTTATCAAAAGTTTTCTACATCAATTGAATTGATCATTTTTTTTCTATTTTTAGTAGGTTGAAGTGGTAAAGTACATCATTTCCTGGGCTATCTAGGGAGATCTGAGAGTGATTTAAGAATGCTATTAATTTTGAGAGTAAAAGAAATATTTATATAATGTTGCATTATTTTATGAAATAATTTAATGTACCTCAAGGAATGCAAGTGAAATACTTGAACTGACTTTTGATTTGTTTTAAAATTTTCTAGTATCTTCCCTTTGAATATATCCCAAGGTTCCAAAGTATATTGTACTTACATAGAAGAGTAAACCCATTAATACATGTATAAATAAAATTAAATACATATAAAAAGAAATATTTTGTTCTACTTATTGAATAGGATAATAGTTTTGTAATTTGACAGGTCCAGATTTTGGCTTTGCTAATTATTAGCTATGTAATATTAAGCAAATAGTTTAATTTTCTGAACCTCTTTTGCCACACCTATAGTTTAGAGACTTGTACCTATAACATGAATTTGTTGTGATATTTAAATACAATGATGTTTGTAGAGTGGTTAGCACCAGACTTTAAACACACAAGTGCTAAAATATTGTTATTTCTTTGAAAAATATGGATTGTGCATATTTTAAATAAAAGGTACTCTGTGTGGTTTTGGCTAAGTCAATACATCATGTCCACTTCTTGCGACACCGTAGACTTATGACCCGTCAAGTTTCTCTGTTTATGGGATTTCCCAGGCAAGAATACTGGAGTGGGTTGCCATTTCTATCTCCAGGGATAAGACAGAATTGACTTGGGGCCTTAAAAATTGAGTTGTGCAGATATTTTTCTCAGTTTTTGACTTTTGTAGTTTTACTTATTTATTTACTTAACATTTATAAAATTTGTATAATGGGAAAATTAAAATCATCCTTGCCAACATTGTAGATGTCGCATGAGAAGTTAATTATGTCATGTCTGCAGCATTGCTTTGAACTCCAGGAAGCCAATTAAATTTTTAAATATTTAAAAAACAAATATGCAGACATTTCTGGTTTAAATTTCTATCAATCCAGAGGAAAAAGTTCCTATATAACTACTCATTCAGATTTTAAAGTATATGAGTCCATAATAATGGTATTAATTTTTCTTTAATTTAGAGAATAATTCTTTTATATAGCCTTGTATATCGTTATCTATATATAGGGTGACAAAGTCCTAGTATTATCATTCTTGCCATTTCACAACAGGCTTGTGATTCAGAATCTGTTAAAAATTATATATCAATTTGGTAGACTCTTCATGACAAAATACCGCAGGCTAGGTGGCTTAAAAAAGAGAATATCTTCAACGTTACAGTCTGCAGTCCAGGTGCCTGATACCAAGGTGTTGGCAGGCTTGATTTCTCCCAGGCCTCTCTCCTGGATGTGCAGATGGCTTTCTTCTCGCTTTGTCTTCCCATGTTTGCCTCTCATTGTGCACACAGGCCTGATGTCTCTCTGTGTCCTAATCTCTTTTAATAACAAGACCAGACATATTAGACTAAGACTTACTTTAATGACCTCATTTAATGTAAATACCTCTTTAAAAATTCTAAATTTGGCCACATTTTGAGGTCCTGAGAATCAGGGATGCCACACATAAATTTGATGAGGATACAAAACAGCTCATAACACGTTGTTTGTTCTCTACCAGATAAAGATGAATTCAACTTGAAGTCTTCATTTATTGTATGGAAAGTCAGCAGAATGATACTGCATTTATACAAATGTAAAATAATTGACATTTCTGTATGTGGTTATTGGTATCCACCTATGCATATGCATATGTGAAAATGAGAGCTATAAAGCCTGAACACATATGCTTTGGTGTGCTTTTAAGAGCATTGCCTTTCAAAGAGTTAAAACACAGTTTCACTGTATTAATAAGGAGTTAGAAAGACTTCCGGTGGTCCACATATAATATAATATTATTTAGGATTAACTATTTCAGGCTATGTTCAATGCTATGCTATTTTCTCCCAGACATAGTGATTTGATAATTCCTAAAGATAGGAGAGAGGCTGAGACACTGAGAGAGAAAGAGAAAAAAGATATCGGTGCTACCACCCAATTTTAGAGTAATGTGGTGGTATAGCTGCTAATTCCTGTCTGATCCTTGCAACCCTATGGACTGCAGCCAGCCAGGTTCCTTTGTTCATGGGGTTTCCCAGGCAAGAACACTGAAACTGGTTTCCATTTCCTTATCCAGGGGATCTTCCCGACCCAAAGTTTGAACTCCTGTCACCTGCATTGCAGACAGATTCTTAATCGCTGAGTCACTAAGGAAGCCCCTTTAGAGTAATAAATAAGCTTTGAATTTGAGAGAAGATACATACTCCATCATTATTTTTTAAAGAGCTAACTGAGATACGTTTGATACAAAAGAAAAACTGAACATATTAATACATGCAATTTTGATAAGTATGGAATTATGCATATCCTTGTGAAACCATTACCACAAGCATGGTAATATACAGGATCTTCATTCTAGATATGAGAACACAGATAGACTGAAACTGAAAAGATGGATAAAGTTATCCCATGCAAACAGTAAGTAAGAGAGCAGGGGTAGCTATGTTTATATCAGATAAAACAGACTTTAAGCCCAAAGCTGTCACTAATGACAAAGAAAGACCTTATAGAATGATAAAAGGATTTTCCTCATTGTGATTTTTATTGAAGTATAGTTGATTTACAATGTTGTATTAGTTTAACCCTTCAGTCTTTAAGTTTTGGGAATCAGGATACAGAAATTAAGAATCTGGTGAATGGAGAACTCAGAGTTCAGTTCAAACCAAAAACGAATTTGATGGAATGTAATTGAGCAGACCTTGAACATACTAAAACTTCCTAGGATCCTGATATTTGTATTGGACTCCTGGGCCCTGAGAATAATCACTTTGTTACCAAGGGAAGTAATTTTCTGTATTGCATTTTCCTTATTTCTTAAGCTTCCAGAAAAATTTTGGCAAAAATTACAGTCAAGTATAGGCTAAGTTCTGATCAGTGATAGAAGTGACATGTCCAATTGTGGTAAAATTTTAGTATGGGAAAGGGCAACACAAGATCTATAAATCTATGGAAATGTGTGTTGACCCTCAATATGTTAAAACAGCAATCAAATAATACTTTCTGGCAGAGGAAACAAACACCAGATAGACATCAAGATCATGCAAATATCATTCAGAGATTCTCAGAAATGACTTGCAGAAAAGAATTTACTTCTAGAAAATGCTAATTGTTTTGTAGCATTGTAATTTGGATAATAGAGTTAATAGATACATACAGAAACATGAGATTTTCAGATATATCAATACCTGAGCAATAATTCCTGAACTACACCCCAGGATAGCTCTTTTTAAAGTGTTTTTACTGAATTATTAAAACAGTAACATTTCTTTCTATATGTACTTTTAAAGTTTCCCTAAGAATATAAGACTTCCCCAGGGGTACAGATGGTAAAGAATCCACCTGCAATGTAGGAGATGTAGATTTGATCCCTGGGTTGGGAAGATCCCCTGGACAAAGGATGAGCTACCCATTCCAGTAATCTTGCCTGGAGAATTCCATGGACAGAGAAGTATAACAGGCTACAATCTGTGAGATTGCAGAGTCAAACATGACGGAGTGCCTAACAAGGAAGGTAGTGAAAGAAAAAAAAAAAAAAAAAAGGAAGAATCTAGCACTTAAAATTTCCTGCATGAAATCTAGTGGATGACTACATTTGCAAATGTATATCTGTCAAATCTTTCTCTCTGTGTATCTCCCTTTGTCTCTTTCTGTCTTTGTCTCTAAGGCACTATCAACACAGAACACTTAATTTTATAAATGTATCTTGTTTTTAATCATCATGTGTGCCCTTAAAGGTAACACACCATTGGTTACTCAATTCAGCCCTTATCCAACTCTAAGACTAGAATCTCCTCCCACCTTGAAAAATAATAAGAAAACAAAAGTGAAGAAACATTAATTGTAGTAAATTTCTAGTACTATTTAACATATGAGCGTCTCAGAAAAAGAACTAGTCCATGCTTTATTAAAAATATATTTCTTCATTAAACGTGAAATATTAAATGTTATCAGATCACATTCATACAAGCCATAATTAGATTACTTCAGTTACAATTATAGTCATTCACAGCTTAAATATCTAGGATTGATTTACGCAGATTTTTTTTTAGTTACCAGTTTTTAACTCTGAAAAATTAAAAAATATATATAAACAGATTAATTTAAAACTAGCAGGATCCTGAACTTCACTGTTTTCCTTAAAATATAGTTTTGTGGGATAAATAGCCAATGAAAAGTTTACAGATTTTGGAAGGATACAACATCATCAGTTCAGTTCAGTCAATCAGTTGTGTCCAACTGTTTGCAACCCCATGGATTGCAGCATGTCAGGCTTCCCTGTCGATCGCCAACTCCCAGAGCTTGCTCACACTCATGTTGATTGAGTCGGTGATGCAATTCAACCATCTTATTCTCTGTTGTCCCCTTCTCCTCCTGCCTTCAATCTTTCCCAGAATCAGGGTCTTTTCCAATGAATCTGTTCTTTATATCAGGTGACCAAATTATTGGAGCTTCAGCTTCAGCATCACTCCTTGCAATGAATTTTCAAGACTGATTTCCTATAGGATTGATGGGTTTGATGTCCTTGTGATTCAAGGGACTCTCAAAAGTCTCCTCCAACACCACAGTTTAAAAGCATCAATTCTTCAGCAATCAGCTTTCTTTACAAACAACACTCAACATCCATACATGACTACTGGAAAAATCATGGCTTTGACTAAACAAACCTTTGTCAGAAAAGTAATGTCTCTGTATAGATTGGTCAGAGCTTTCCTTCCAAGGAGCAAGCGCCTTTTAATTTCATGGCTGTGTGCAGGTTCTCAGCTGCTAGCCAAGTCTTTCTGATAATTTCATGGCTGTGTGCAGGTTCTCAGCTGCTAACCAAGTCTTTTGGATAATTTCAGGGCTGTGTGCAGGTTCTCAGCTGCTAACCAAGTCTTTCTGATAATTTCAGGGCTGTGTGCATGTTCTCAGCTGCTAACAAAGTCTTTCTGACAATTTCATGGCTGTGTGCAGGTTCTCAGCTGCTAACCAAGTCTTTCTGATAATTTCAGGGCTGTGTGCATGTTCTCAGCTGCTAACCAAGTCGTTCTGAGATCCTGGATGGTTGACATCCCCCAGGAGCATCACAGCCTGAGATCAGCTCTACAGGTGAGACATACAGCACACCTGAGACAGTGCTCTTGCAGTGCATGCAGGAAACAGAGTGGCTGGGCCTGGGGAGGTGATTAAGATGCACAGCCCACCTGAGCCAGTGTGCTTACCAAGCAACTGGTCACCTGTGCTGCTCAGACCTGGGAAGGGAACAAAACTCATGCCCAATCCACGGAGACTGAGCTAGAAGTGTGTCTGAGTGTCTCTTGTGGAGGTATGGGTCAGCAATGGCCTGCTACAGGGGCTCTGGATGCAGCAGACCTGGGTATGGGATAAGCCGTCTTGGAGAAGGTCGCCATTAACCCCACCATAGAACCACCAGAACTTACACAGGACTGGGGAAACAGACTCTTGGAGGGCACAAAAAGAAACTTGTGTGCACCAGGATCCAGGAGAAAGGAGCAGTGACCCAATAAGAAACTGAACCAGACATGCCCATGAGTGTCCAGGAGTCTTTGACGGAGGCTTAGGTCAGTGGTAGCCTGCTAAAGGGTCAGAGGCACTGAGTGCAGCAGTGTTTGTGTGGGATCTTTTGAAAGAGGTTGCTGTTATCTTCATTACCTACACCATAGCTTGACCTCAGGTCAAGGGACAGGGAGGGAATGCAGCCTCACTCATTAACAAAATGAGAAAATTGGATTAAAGATTTACTGAACATGGCCCCACCCATCAGAACAAGATTCAGTTTTCCCCTTAGTCAGTCTCTCCCATCAGGAAGCTTCCATAAGCCTCTTATCCTTATCCATCAGAGTGTATACAGAATGAAAATCACAATCACAGAAAATGAAGCAAACTGATCACATGGATCACAGCCTTGTCTAGCTCAATGAAACTTTGAACCATACAGTGAAAGGCCACTCAAAAAGGACAGGTCATGGTGGAGAGTTCTGACAAAACGTGGTCCACTGGAGAAGGGAATGACAAACCACTTCAGTATTCTTATCTTGAGAACCCCATGAACATTATGGAAAGGCAAAAAGGTATGACACTAACAGATGAACTCCCCAGGTCGGTAGGTGCCCAATATACTACTAGAGAAGAGTAGAGAAATAACTCCAGAAAGAGTGAAGAGACAGAGCCAAAGCAAAAACATCAGCCAGGTGTGAATGTGACGGGTCATGGGAGTAAAGTGTGATCCTGTAAAGAACAATATCGCATAGGAACCTAGAATATTAGGTCCATGAATCAAGGCAAATTGGAAGTTGCCAAATAGGCGATGGCAAGATGAACAAGGACATTTTACGAATCAGTGAACTAAAATGGACTGGAATGGGTGAATTTAACTCAGATGACCATTATATCTACTATTGTGGATAAGAATCCCTTAGAAAAAGTGGAGTAGCCATCATAGTCAACAAAAGAGTCCAAAATGCAGTACTTGGATGCAATCTCAAAACGACAGAATGATCTCTGTTCATTTCCAAGGCAAAGCATCCAATATCAGAGTAATTCAAGTTATGCCCCAACCAGTAATGCTGAAGAGGCTGAGTTGAATGGCCCTATGAACAACTACAAGACTTTTAGAACTAACACTCAAACAGATGTCCTCTGCATTATAGGGGACAGGAATGCAGAAGTAGGAAGTCAAGACATACCTGGAGTAACAGGCAAGTTTGGCCTTGGAGTACAAAATGAAGCAGGTCAAAGGCTAATAGAGTTTGCCAATAGAATATGCTGGTCATAGCAAACACCGTCTTCCGAAAACAAAGAGAAGACTCTACACATGGACATCACCAAGTGATCAATACCGAAATCAGATTAATTATATTCTTTACAGCCAATGATGGAGAAGCTCTATAGAATCAGTGAAAGCAAGACTGAGAGGTGACTGTGGCTCTGAACATGAACCCCTTATTGTCAAATTCGGACTTTAATTGAAGAAAGTAGGGAAAACCACCAGACCATTCAGGTATTACCTAAATCAAATCCCTTACGATTATACAGTAAAAGCGACAAACAGATTCAAGGGATTAGCTCTGAAGGACAAAGTGCCCGAAGATATATGGATGGAGGTTCATGACAGCATAGAGGAGGCAGTGATCAAGACCATCGCCAAGAAAAGAAATGCAAAAAGGCAAAATGGTTTTCTGAGGAGGCCTTGCAAATAGCTGAGGAAAGAAGAAAAGCTAAAGGAAAAGGAAAAAAGGAAACATATACCCATTTGAATGCAGAGATTCAAAGAATAGCAAGGAGATAAGAAAGACTTCCTCAGTGATCAATGCAAAAAAATTGAGGAAAATAATAGATTGGTAAATAATAGAAATCTTTTCAAGAAAATTAAAGATACCCAGGGAATATTTCATGCAAAGATGAGCACAAAAAACAAATGAAATTGTACCTTACAGAAGCAGAAGATATTAAGAAGAGATGGCAAGAATACACAGAAGAACTATACAAAAAAGATCTTCATGACCCAGATTAACAATGATGGTGTGATCACTCACTTAGAGCCAGACATCAAGGAATGTGAAGTCAAGTGGGCCTTAGGAAGCATCACTATGAAAAAATCTAGTGGAGGTGATGGAATTCCAGTTGAACTAGTTCAAATCCTGAAAGATGATGCTGTGAAAGTGCTGCACTCAATATGCCAGTAAATTTGGAAAACTAGGCAGTGGCCACAAGACTGGAAAAGGTCAGTTTTCATTCCAATCTGAAAGAAAGGCAATGCCAAGGAATCCTCAAACTACTGCACAGTTGCACTCATCTCACATGCTAGCAAAGTAATGCTCAAAATTTTCCAAGCCAGGCTTCAACAGTATGTGAACCAAGAACTTTCAGATGTTCAAGCTGGATTTAGAAAAGGCAGAGGGACCAAAAATCAAATTGCAAACATCCGTTGGATCATCAAAAACCAAGACAGTTCCAGAGAAAAATCTATTTCTGCTTTACTGACTATGCCAAAACCTTTGACTGTGTGGATCACAATAAACTGTGGAAAATTCTTAGAGATGGAATGCCAGACCACCTGATCTGCCTCCTGATAAATCTGTGTGCAGGTCAAGAAGCAACAGTTAGAACTGGACATGGTGCAACACACTGGTTCCAAATCGGGAAAGGAGTTCATCAAGGCTGTATATTGTCACACTGCTAGTTTAACTTATATGTAGAACACATTATGTGGAATGCTGGGCTGGATGAAACACAAGCTGGAATCAAGAATTCAGGAAGAAATATCAATAACCTTGGATACACAGATAACACCATCCATATGGTAGAAAGCAAAGAATAACTAAAGAGCCTCTTGATGAAAGTGAAAGAGGAGAGTGAAAAAGTTGTATTAAAACTTAACATTCAGAAAACTAAGATCATGACATCATGTCCCATCCCTTTCTGACAAAAAATGAGGAAATGATGGAAACAGTGAGAGAGTATATTTTTTTGGTCTCCAAAATTACTGTAGATGTCATGAAAATTAGAAGACACTTGCTCCTTGGAAGAAAAGCTATGACCAACCTAGACAACATATTAAAAAGCAGAGACACTACTTTAGCAACAAAGGTTCATTTAGTCAAAGCTATGGTTTTTCCAGTAGTCATGTATGGATGTGAGAATTGGATTATATAGAAAGCTGAGAGCCAAAGAATTGATGTTTTTGAACTGTGGTGTTGGAGATGACTCTTGAGAATCCCTTAGACTGCAGGGGTATCCAACCAGTCCATCCTAAAGAAAATCAGTCCTGAATATTCATTGGAAGGACTGATGCTGAAACTGAAACTTCAATACTTTGGCTACCTGATGTGCAGAACTGACTCATTTGAAAAGACCCCGATGCTGAGAATGAGGATGAGAAGTTGATGACAGAGGATGAGATGGCTGAATGGCATCACCGAGGAGATGAACATGAGTTTGAGTAGCCTCCAGGAACTGGTGATGGACAAGGAAGCCTGGCGTGCTGCAGTCCATGTGGTTGCAAGATTTGGACACGACTGATTGACTAAACTGAACTGAACTCACTGAACGGCAGTCACTCTCTTCAGTGATTTTGAAATCTAAGAAAATAAAGTCTTTCACTGTTTCCATTTTTTCCCCAGATTTGCATAAAGTGATGGGACTGGATGTCACAATCTTCGTTTTCTGAAGGTGGAATTTTAAGTCGGCTTTTTCACTCTCCTCTTTCACTTTCATCAAGAGGCTTTTTAGTTCCTCTTCACTTTCTGCCATAATGGTGGTGTCGTCTGCATATCTGAGATTATTAATATTTCTCACAACAATCTTGATTCTGGCTTGTGATTCATCCAACCCAGCATTTTGCATTGTGTACTCTGGTACTCTGCATGCAAATTAAATAAACAGAGTGACAGTATACAGCCTTGACATACTCCTTTCCCAATTTTGAACCAGACCATTGTTCCATTTCCAGTTCTAATTGTTGCTTCTTCACCTGCATACAGATTCCTCTGGAGGAAGGTAAGATGGTCTGGTATTCCCATCTCTTTTATAATTTCCATAGTTTGCTGTGATTCAAACCAAATATTCGGTATAATCAATAAATAAGAAGTAGACATTTTTCTGGAACTCTCTTGTTTTTTCTATTATCCAATATATGTTGACAATTTCATCTCTGGTTCCTGTGCCTTTCCTGAATTCAATTTGAACATCTGGAATTTCTCAGTTCACATACTGTTGAAGCCTGGCTTGGAGAATTTTGACCATTACTTTGACCATTACGTTGTGAGATGAGTGCAATTGTGCAAAAGTTTGAACATTCTTTGGCATTGCCTTTCTTTGGAATTGGAATGAAAACTGACCTTTTCCAGTCCTGTGGCCACTGCTGAGTTTTCCAAATTTGCTGGCATATTGAATGCAGCACTTTCACAGCATCATCTTTCAGGATTTGAAAAAGCTCAACTGGAAGCCCATCACCTCCACAAGTTTTGTTCCTAGTGATGCTTCCTAATGCCCACTGACTTTTCGTTCCTTGATGTCTGGCTCTAGGTGAGTGATCACATCATCGTTGTTATCTGGGTCATGATCTTTTTTATATAGTTATTCTGTGTATTCTTGCCATCTTTTCTTAATATCTTCTGCTTCTGTTAGGTCTATACCATTTCTGTCCTTTATTTTGCCCATCTTTGCATGAAATGTTCCCTTGGTATCTCTAATTTTCTTGAAGAGATCTCTAGTCTTTCCTATTCTATTGTTTTTCTCTGTTTCTTTGCATTGATCACTGAGGAAGACTTTCTTATCTCTCCTTGGTATTCTTTGGAATCCTGCATTCAAATGGGTGCATCTTTCCTTTCTCATTTGCCTTTAGCTTCTCTTCTTTTCTCAGTTATTTAAAAGGCTTCCTCAGATGCCCATTTTGCCTTTTTGCATTTATTTTTCTTAGGTTGGTTTTGATCACTGCCTCCTGTACAATGTTATGAACCTCCATCCATAGTTCTTCAGGCATTCTGTCTATCAGATCTAATCCTTTGAATCCATTTGTCACTTCCACTCTATAATCATAAGAGATTTGATTTAGTTTATACCTGAATGGTCTAGAGGTTTTCCCTACTTTCTTCAACTGAAGTCTGAATTTGGCAATAAGGAGTTTATGTTCTGAGCCACAGCCAGATCCTTGTCTGGTTTTGCTAACTGTATAGAGCTTCTCCATCTTTGGCTGCAAAGAATATAATCAATTTCATTTCAGTATTGACCATCTGGTGATGTCCAAGCGTAGAGTATTATCTTGTATTTTTGGAAGAGGGTGTTTGCTATGACCAGTGCGTTCTCTTGGCAAAGTTCTATAAGTCTTTGCCCTGCTTCATTTTGTACTCCAAGGCCAAACTTGCCTATTACTCCAGGTATCTCTTGACTCTTGCATTCCAGTCCCCTATGATGGAAAGGACATCTTTTTTTTTTTTTTTTTTCCTTTTGGTATTAATTCTAGCAGGTCTTGTAGGTCCTTGTAGAACTGTTCAATTTCAGCTTCTTCAGCATGACTGTTTGGGTCATAGACTTGAATTACTGTGATTTTGAAAGGTTTGCCTTGGAAATGAACAGACATCATTCTGTCATTTTCCTCTGTATCAAAAGATAGTATAATAGTCAGTAGAGAAATGAGGCCTATGACTTTTCCTTCACTATTACAAAGATTTTGCATTGCAATTATTATTCCAGTAAATCATTAAATAGGTGTTTCAAATTTTTCTTTTATGGTAGAAATGATTTGCACATTATTTTGATATCACGTGAACCTGACCTCAGAAGTGTAAATGTGACCTTGAGATGCCTTTTCACTTTTATTTAGTAAACAGAGACCAGAATCCTCAGATTCATGCACACATTCAACACTCTGCAATTCAAATGTGTTTGAAACTCTGTTAGGAAGTAATAAAATTTTAGCCACATTTCCCACAGCACTTTGGGGTACTGCTGCTTCACAAGATTTTCTCTAAAGTAAGGTTTCAAAATCAGCCACAAAAGCTCTTATTCTAGATCATACTGGCATTTGACCTTCGTAAACTTACACACATTAAAAAAAATTTAAAAAGGAGATGCTAAGAGAGACACTTATCTATTTCAAACTGCAGTTATACCCATAAACTACAGAGATATTGTGACCTATAAAGTTCAGAGTTGTGTTGATTCTTTCTAACAATTACCCACAATTACTATGATTTTTCTGCCATCACTAAAAAATGTCATTGCTGAGATAACTGCTCCAGTTTGAGATGGTGGAAGATTTAACAAGTAACTCATATATAAGATTGGAGGAAGAGGTTGATTTGATTACTGCCATTTTGAAGTGCTAATTGACCAAGTGATAAGATGTCTCATTCTCCCTGAATCTTTATCATTATTCAGACACTCTTAACAATGTTTTATCCTGATATAGTTCTTTGAACAAGATTTTTTTTTCCTCTTCTTCTTTTAAATTGGCTCTGAGATGGCCAATGTCCAATCTAATTATGTGATAATAAGTGTTAATGACAGTATTATCAGATGGTAACTGGGCTTCATTAATGTGTCTCATTATGAGTCTCAGTCTCTTGTGGAAGGTTTGAAGGAAGGACCTTGGGTGTTCCAAATTATATATGAATATAACATTTATGGATCCATAGCCAGGGGAAAAGAAGTTATCAGAAACATACTTAAGCTTTTTCTACAGGCTTTTCTTTCCCAAACCTAAGCAGTCATCAGTTCCTTCATAAAATTCACCACAGACCTTTAACATAATGACCAAAATAAATAGGCTTTGATTAGATAAATACTGTGTAAGACCATCAGAGCTGCCAACGTTAATATACTTTGGTAGAGGTATACATGAGTTCATGTACAAAACAGTGCCAGCCTGTTTACCCATCAACAGGTTCAAACCAGTTGGACAGAGGAAACAAAAATATTTCTAACTGGATTCACCTACACAAGTATTAATATTCAAAGGATTATTATAAAGTTATGATATATTACAATTCTTAATGCATCCAAGTCAACTTCTTATAGCTTCTTTTTGAGATAATTGTGTGTGTATGTGTGTTTGTGTGAAGCATATATTAACAACTAACTTGCTGTAAGTAAAGAGAGTTGAGTAAAGTCACTTAGTCGTGTCTGACTCTTTGTGACCCAAAAGACTATACTGTTCATGGAATTCTACAGGCCATAATACTGAAGTGGGTAAAATGCTCCCTTCTCCAGGGGATCTTCTCAACCCACGGATTGAACCCAGGTCTCCCACATTGCAGGCAGATCCTTTACCATCTTAGCCATGAGGGAAGCAGTGCAGTGAAAGTGAAAATTTTGCTCAGTCATGTCTGACTCATTGTAACCCCATGGACCATAGAGTCCATGGAAATCTCCAGGTCAGAATACTGGAGTGGGTAGCTGTTCCTTTCTCCAGGGGAATCTTCCTACAGATTGAACCCAGGTCTCCTGCATTGCAGGCAGATACTTACCAGCTGAGCCACCGGGAAAGCCCAAGAATATTGGAGTGCATAGCCTGTTCCTTCTCCAGCAGATTTTCCCAACTTGGAAATCGAACCGGGGTCTCCTGAATTACAGGTGGATTCTTTACCAGCTGAGGTACCAGGGAAGACTGCTGTAAGATTCAACTAAAACTTAAAAGTTTACTTATGACAAAAATTTTGTCTTATTAATATGACCTAGATTAAAAACATGTGGGTAAAACATGTCTGTCCCACACTTTTATAGTTTTGAGAAATAAAACTTTGCTGTGCCAACAGAACACTTTTTTTTTTTTTTCCCCCTGAGGAACAATTAGCCCTGTTGAGTAGACAAATGTAACTGAATCACCGGAGATGCTACCAGGGCTGCACTGTAATAGGATGTTTAATGGAACATGTTATTATATTTTAAAACTAGAGACTAGGTTAAGGTTTATATTTGCATTTGTTAGTATGTACGATTGCTTCCTTATATCTAATAAAATATTTAAATAAGGCTTGAGCTTTCTTAAGGCCCAGGAAAGAATAATAAAGACACATATGATATGTTTCAATATTTAAAAGTCATAAATAAAGTTAAACTATGACATAAACTATACTTTGTCTCCCACTTTGACAAATATACCTTCTTAATTAAAGCCAGATTTGAACTACAGTTCCTGGATACTCAAAATTCAACACCAGATTCTGGGGACATGAGTTGAGTTGGCCCAAAGACATTGTCTCATAGATACCTTCGAGGCAGGAGTTCACTGACCCATCTAAGCTCAGTCTACTACCATACATCCTACAAAAAACTTATTAGGCCCTATGGTCTCTAGTTTTCCACACTGTACACGTAACCTGTGTGACAGAGTTATTCACACATGCATTTCTTCCATGCTAGAAAGCAAGTAATATGGTTTAGTGATCAGAAGGAAGACAAATAAAGACAAATAGCAATAAGGAGGAAAAGAGAGAGTCCAAACTTCACATACTTGCAGAGACTATTCTAGAGGAGAAGCTAAGGAATAGATATTGATGTATGTGCTTGGAACAAGTTCATATAGAAAAAAAAAATTAATAAAAATGTCCTGAGGAAAATACTTGCAGGAAAACAGGACATTGTAGAATATAAGAAAATTGGATACCAGAAAGAAAAATATTGATTAAACCAATGTCATTTCCTTAGGCACTCTGATTAATATCAGTTCTTTAACCAAAGCAAAACTAGAGATTAATATCAGAAGTCCTGGTGTAACTTTTCTTATTTCATTGTATGTAGTAATGTAAGAAGCACAAGCTGGAATCAAGATTGCTGGGAAAAATATCAATAACCTCAGATATGCAGATGACATCACCCTTATGGCAGAAAGTGAAGAGGAACTAAAAAGCCTCTTGCTGAAAGTGAAAGAGGAGAGTGAAAAAGTTGGCTTAAAGCTCAACATTCAGAAAATGAAGATCATAGCATCTGGTCCCATCACTTCATGGGAAATAGATGGGGAAACAGTGGAAACATTGTCAGACTTTAATTTTGGGGGCTCCAAAATCACTGCAGATGTTGACTGCAGCCATGAAATTAAAAGACGCTTACTCCTTGGAAGGAAAGTTATAACCAACCTAGATAGCATATTGAAAAGCAGAGAGATTACTTTGCCAACAAAGGTCCATTTAGTCAAGGCTATGGTTTTTCCAGTGGTCATGTATGGATGTGAGAGTTGGACTGTGAAGAAAGCTGAGCGCCAAAGAATTGATGCTTTTAAACTGTGATGTTGGATAAGACTCTTGAGAGTCCCTTGGACTGCAAGGAGATCCAAGCAGTCCATTCTGAAGGAGATCAGCCCTGGGATTTCTTTGGAAGGAATGATGCTAAAGCTGAAACTCCAGTACCTCATGCGAAGAGTTACTCATTGGAAAAGACTCTGATGGTGGGAGGGATTGGGGGCAGGAGGAGAAGGGGACGACAGAGGATGAGATGGCTGGATGACATCACTGACTCAATGGATGTGGGTCTGAGTGAACTCAGGAGTTGGTGATGGACAGGGAGGCCTAGCGTGCTGCAGTTCATGGGGTGGCAAAGAATCGGACACAACTGAGCGACTGAACTGATGTAGTTATGTTGATCAGTTATATAGGTTTTGATTCAGAATACAGGTTCATTTGAATCTTGGTAGATACATTTTATCTATTTATAATTTCTGAGGTAAAGAAACAAAGCCTCTTCCATCTAGTGCAGTAATTGAATATTTGGACTAGATGATAATTACATGTCTATTGACATAACAATTCTCATCACAGTAACACAAGTTGCATAGCAGTTAATAAAGGTTTCAATGAATACTGTTTTGACTGAGTGTTTTCTGTTAACCAGCAACACACCATAGAGGTATTAATAGGGATTTCATATGGACAATTTATAGAAATGGAAATTTGCTATTTTTGTATCAAATTCACTTCTAAACATGGTATGTTTTATTTTTATTTTAAATTTATTTATTTTAATTGGAGGCAATTACTTCACAATAGTATGATGGGTTTTGCCATGCATTGGTATGTATTGGCCACAGGTATACATGTGTCCCCTCATCCTGAACCCCTCTTCCCACATCCCTCCACACTATATCCCTTAAACATGATATATTTTAGATAAACATTTACTCTCAATATGACTAAAATATTTCTTCCAGGCAAGTAAGAGGACTTTATATCATTATTCTCATGCACCAAATAACATTTTTTAAATTTTTTTTCTTTTTTTACCAATGTATTCTTAATTTACAGTAAAATGTTTTTAATCAAGCTTAGACTATTTCCATGTATAGGCTTGAAGTTCTTTAAGAACCAATGTGTGTGTTAGTTAGTTGTATTCATTTGACTCTTTGCAACTCAGTGGACTGTAGCCCACCAGGCTCCCCTGTCCATGGGATTTCCCAGGAAAGACTATTGCAGTGGATTGCCATTCCCTTCCCCAGGGGATCTTCCTGACCCAGGTATTGAACCTGGGTCTCCTGCATTGCAGGTAGATGCTTTAACTTCTGAGCCACCAATAGTCACCTCATAATTCCATCCTCTTTTTGCATAAAAAGTTTACAATAAAAAGTAAATAAATTGGGAGCTAGTCATGGGTCTCAAGAAAGTCACACAAATATCATTGCTTACTTTTCTCAAAAAAAGATATATTTTACTTATTGCAATATATGGAAAATACCATGCTTAGAACTCTCTTAGAAAGAACTACATTTAAATTTTATCTGCTTAATGTTTCATGTTATTATAAAGGCAAAAGCCATTTAAAATGTACATAAATATATAAAGAAATATAAAAAGATGTCATCACTGCCCATGACTTTTGGTCCAGGAATGGTTAGAAATGTGCAGATAGCACATTGTATTTATGCAGCCTACTGCAGGTAGTAGACAAAATCAGACTTCACCACCCTCCAAAGGGTGGTGTCCAAAATTTCTCGCAGTAAAATAAAAAAAAAGTCTCACCTCCTGAAAAAAGACTAAGTCAGTGTGTTAAAATTAATGTGATTGAGTACTTTGAATATAGAAAAAATATTTCAATTTTTATCTCTTGGTTTCCTAAATTCACAAATATAGTTTATGAATTATTTTCAAAGAACAACAAAAAGTAGAAGCTTCCTGCACTTTTGGAAGGTACCAAATATAAACTATTGATAAATATATGGGAAGTAAATGGGATAGATTTGTGGGCACGGAGCACAGGGTTATATTCTTGAGATCTGACTGGAGCTGTGGTGGTTGTATGTACAATATTTAGTGACAGATATATTTATTAATGGGCTTCCTTAGTGACTCAGATGGTCAAGTATCTGCCTGTAATGCAGAAGACTTGCGTTTGATCACTGGCTCAGAAAGATCCCCTGGAGAAGGGAATGGTTACCCACTCCAATATTCTTGCCTGGAGAATTCCATTGACAGAGGAGCCTGTCGGTCTATGGTCAGTCCATGGGGTTGCAAGTAGGACACGAGTGACTGATTAACACTAATCACTATACTTACTATTAATGGGTAAAGAACCCGCTTGCCAATGCAGGACATGTAAGAGATGCTGGTTTCATTCCTGGGTTGGGAGGAGATTCCTGAAGGAGGGCATGGAAACCTACTCCAGTAATTCTTGCCTAGATCCCATGGGCAGAGGAACTTGGAGGAGTGCAGTCCACGGGATCGCAAAGAGTAGGACGTGACTTAGCAGTGCATGCATGCATGCATACATACTTACTAATTCTTCTAGTCAACTATTATCCCTCTCATTTAGTTGATTAAGATGGTGGAGTTGCATCTCCTGGGGGTTCAAAATGACTTACAGGGAGAGGAATTTTGTCATACTTGGCAGCTAGTCCATCCCTCTCCCTATTCTTCACCTCTTGGAGCAAAAAAGAACAGCCCTTGAGACTGAAGTTATTGAGTCTGTCTCCTCCCCTTCTTTGCCTTGTGATGGAGAGTGGGAACCTAATGGGGCTTACAGATAGAGCAGATCCACATTTATAATTAACAGGCCTATGACAGTTTTGTGAAATCAGTCAAGAAATCAATCACCTTCATTGAAGAACTTCTCATGTATTTCCCCAGATTACTTACATCAAATATTATCTTATTTTATCTTAAACACAAAGACTGCTTAAAATAACATGAAACTTTTGAGTTATTGTGAGTTGTTTTGAATTTTGTTGTTTTGAGATGTGATGATGGATGAAAAGGGATCTAAAGAGTTCACCAGCTGTCCAGAGATTTATCCATCTCTGTATAGAAGTCTTCAAAAATAAACTTATTAATTAAAGGATGGATGATCATAAGAATAACATTTCAAGGCCTATGTGGGAGTTGCTTTACCTGTTAGTAACTCTTTTTTAATGTGGGTAGTGCCTCTTTCTGACTTGACATTAAAGTTCCCATATTTCTGTAAAAGTGCTTTGACCTTTAGCAGTGTGGTATGATCAAAGGTATTATAAACTTATATGAGTTTAAAAAAAGCCACATGGGGTTTTCAGAGTTTTAGAACTATATATCTGTTTGCAAAAATAGCACCCTTATATTTTGAGCACAGATTTTGAAACAATTCATTGAGATACAAGCCTATCCTTTGAGGAAAATAATCAATGCACACACATATATACCCTAACACACCCCTGCACACACACACACACACATGACACAAACTCACACATCTGATTTTCTGAAACTTTTCTTTCAAAAATGAATATTTCAGGAATATAATTGATGGGAATAAAAAGACATGTTTACAGTATATAAAAAACTAAAAAGTTGGGGTTTTATCAATTTGAAGATGCTCATTAATTTGACAAAGACAAAATATAATGACAGTTTTAAACTTATAATTTTAATTTTTAGCAATTAAAAAAATGCATTCTATGTCCTGAAAATTGGCAGTACAACAACATAATCACAGGAAACATGCCAAGAATATAATTAAGGGGTTGGAGATTTAAAACAGATTTCTTCTGAAAATAAAATGTTTCAGAGGAAAAAGAACCAGACTTTATTTCCATGGTCCTAATTGCCTAACTGAAATGCAATAAGTAAATAAATAAAGACCTTGCATATTTGCTAAAAGTCTCATTTCAGTTGCTCTGTCATGTCTGACTCTTTGTGACCCCATGGACTGCAGCACGCCAGGTTTCCTTGCCCATCACCAACACCCGGAACTTGCTCAAACTCATGTCCATTGACTTGGGGATGCCATCCAAACATCTCAACCTTTGTTGTCCCCTTCTCCTCCTGCCTTCAATCTTTCCAGCATCAGGATCTTTTCCAATGAGTCAGTCTTTCAAATCATGTGGCTAAAGTATTGGAGTTTCAGCTTCAGCATCAGTTCTTACAGTGAATATTCAGGACTGATTTTCCATAGAATGGACTGGTTTGATCTCCTTGCAGGCCAATGGACTCTCAAAAGTCTTCTCCAACACCATAGTTCAAAAACATCAATTCTTCGGCATTCAAGTTTCTTTATAGTCCAACTCTCACATCCATACATGGCTACTGGAAAAAACATAGCTTTGATTAGACAAACTATTGCTGGTAGAGTAATGCCTCTGCTTTTTAATATGCTGTCTACTTGGTCTTTAGCTTTTCTTCCAAGGAGCAAGCATCTTTTAATTTCATGGCTACAGTCACAATCTGAAGTAATTTTGGAGGCCCCAAGAATAAAATCTGTCACTGTTTCCATTGTTTCCTCATCTATTTGCCATGAAGTGATGGGACAAGATGTCATGATCTTAGTTTTCTGAATTGAGTTTTAAGGCAACTTTTTCAGTCTTTTCTTTCACTTTCATCAAGAGGGTCTTCAGTTCTTTTTCACTTTCTGCCATAAGGGCAGTGTCATCTGCATATCTGAGGTTATTGATATTTCTCCTGGCAATCTTGATTCCAGCTTGTGCTTCATCCAGGCCGGAGTTTTGCATGATGTACTCTGTATATAATTTAAATAACAGGGTGACAACATACAGCTTTGACGTACTTCTTTCCCAATTTAGAACCAGTCTGTTGTTCCACGTCCAGTTCTAACTGTTGCTTCCTGACCTGCATACCTATTACACAGGAGGCAGGTAAGGTGGTTTAGTATTCCCATCTCTTTAAGAATTTTCCACAATTTGTTGTGTTCCACATAGTCAAAGTCATTGGCATAGTCAATAAAGCAGAAATAGATGTTTTTTTTTTTTTCTAATTTTATTTTATTTTTAAACTTTACATAATTGTATTAGTTTTGCCAAATAGAAATAGATGTTTTTCTGCAACTCTCTTGCTTTTTCGATGATGCAATGGATGGTGGCAATGTGATATCTGGTTCCTCTGCCTTTAGTAAATCCAGCCTGAACATCTGAAAGTTCATGATTCATGTAATGTTTAAGCCTGACTTGGAGAATTTTGAGAATTACTTTACTAGCATGTGAGATGAGTGCAATTGTGCAGTAGTTTGAGCATTCTTTGGCATTGCCTTTCTTTGGGATTGGAATAAGAACTGAACGTTTTCAGTCTTATGGCCACTGCTGAGTTTTCCAGATTTGCTGGCATATTGAATGCAGCACTTTCCCAGCATCATCTTATAGGACTTGAAATAGACAACTGGAATTATATCCCGTCCACTAACTTTGTTCATAATGATGCTTCCTCAGGCCCGTTTGACTTTGCATTTCAAGATGTCTGGCTCTAGGTGAGTGATCACACCATCATTGTTATCTGGGTCATGATGATCTTTTTGGTACAGTTCTGTATATTCTTGCCACCTCTTTTTAATATCTTCTGCTTCTGTTAGGTCCATACCATTTCTGTCCTTTATTGTCCCCACCTTTGCTTGAAATATTCCGTTAGTATCTCTAATTTTCTTGAAGTGATCTCTAGTCTTTCCCATTTTATTGTTTTCCTCTGTTTCTTTGCATTGATCACTGAGGAAGGCTTTCTTATCTCTCATTGCTATTCTTTGGAACTCTGCATTCAATGGGTATATCTTTCCTTTTCTCCTTTGCCTTTAGCTTCTCTTCTTTTCTCTTCTATTTGTAAGGCCTCCTCAGACAACCACTTTCCTGTTTTGTGTTTCTTTTTGGGGGGGAATGGTGTCGATCAATGCCTCCTTTACAATGTCACAAACCTCTGTCCATAGTTCTTCAGGCACTCTGTCTATCAGATCTAATCCCTTGAATCTGATTGTCACTTCCTTTGTATAATTGTAAGGGATTTGACTTCAGTCATACCTGACTGGTTTTCCCTATTTTCTTCAATTTAAGTCTCAATTTTGCAATAAGGAGTTCATGATCTGAGCCACAGTCAGCTCTCAGTCTTGTGTTTGCTGAGTGTATAGAGCTTCTCCATCTTTGGCTGCAAAGACTATAATCAATCTGATTTCAGTATTGGCAATCTGGCTAAAAGTCTAATGTTCTGTATCTATACTATATATATATGTATGTATGCATAATATGTATAATATGCATAATATAAGGTCTTCCCTTGTGACTGAACAATAAAGAATCCACCTCCAAAGTAGGAAACCCAGATTTGATCCCTGTGTTTTGAAGATCCCCTGGAGGAGGGCATGGCACAATCTACTCCAGTATTCTTGCCTGGAGAATACCATGGACAGAAGACTTTGGTGGGCTAGAGTACACAGGGTCCTATGAGCACCTTCAAAGAGTTGGATATGACTGAAGCAACTGTACATGCATGCATGCATTATATATATATATATGAAGTGAAGTGAAGTTGCTCAGTCATGTCCGACTCTTTGCGACCCCATGGACTGTAGCCTACCAGGCTTCTCAGTCTATGGGATTTTCCAGGCAAAAGTACTAGAGTGGAGTGCCATTTCCTTCTCCAGGGTATCTTCCTGATGCCGGGATTGAACCCAGGTCTCCTGCATTGTAGGCAAACGCTTTACCTCTGAGCCATATATATGTACATATGATTGCAGATTTAATAAATGTTGACATTCTTAATTTTAAAGAAATTAAAAATGTGAGTTATAGAAGCAGCCACTTTAATATTTTGCTTTGATGGTGAAACACGTTTTTGTAAGATTAAATTACATACACTAGCTAACTATTTCATCAGGATAATCTTATGGTTACCACAAAAACCAAATAGAGATAACAATAATGAGGTGCTTTAATCCTTACAAAAATTCAAATATTTTCATCACACATAAAAACGACAAACATTTTCATTAATGCAAGCTAGTAGTAAAGAACCTGTCTGCTAATGCAGGAGACACAAGAGACATGGGTTCGATCCCTGGGTGGGGAAGATGCCATGGAGTAGGAAATGGTAACCCACTCCAGTATTCTTTCCTGGGAATCCCATGGAGAGAGAAGCCTGGTGGGCTACAGTCCCTGGGGTCACAAAGAGTCAGATATGATTGAAACAACTTAGCACAGCACCCAAAATATGTAGTCTAATAAGGTACATAGTATAAGGTCATTCTCCACCTTGGGAAAGGAAAATGTATGGAAATGATGACAAATGGAATTGACTTTAGTCTTTCCTTTGTGTGTTGTAAAAAGTTTGGCCTTTATCATGGAGAGATCTGGCCTTGCCCTCAGCTTCTCGGAGGTAATCTATATCATACTTGATGGGAGTTATATATAGTGGCTGAGCATGTCTTAATTCTCAGCAAGAATAACAACTAACACTGGATGAATGTATGTAACCATCTGAAATCATTCCCTACCTAGAGTTTTAATGCACCTTTTAAAAATAATACAGATTTCATCATATTTCATAAATGCCATTTTAATACCCACTGTTACCAATTAAATAGCTTGCAAGTGCTCACTGAATATATGTCAGGAATTTCTACAAGTTAAAACTTTTGACATATTTGATATAATTGTATTAAAATGTCTTAATGACTTGGATAATCACAATGGTGTTGTCACTCTCCTAGAGCCAGACATCCTGGAGTGTGAAATCATGTGGACCTTAGGAAGCATTTCTACAAACAAAGCTAGTAAAGGTGATAGAATTCTAGCTGAGCTATTTCAAATCCTAAAAGATGATGCTGTCAAAGTGCTGCACTGAGTATACCATTACATTTGGAAAACTCAGCAGTGGCCAGGAGTGGAAAGGCTCAGTTTTTATTGCAATCCCAAAGAAGGACAATGCCAAAGAATGTTTAAACTTCCTCACAAGTGCACTCATTTCACATGCTAGAAAGGTAATGCTCAAAATCCTTCAAGCTAGGCTTCAGCAGTACTTGAACTGAGAACTTCTAGATGTACAAATTGGATTTAAAAAGGCCAAGGAACCTGAGATTGAATTGCCAACATCCACTGGATCATAGACAAAGCAAGCGAATTATAGAAAAACATCTACTTCTGCTTCACTGACTATAGTAAAACCTTTACTGTGTAGATCACAACATACTGTGGGAAGATTCTGAAAGAGGTGGGAATACCAGACCACCTTACCTGCCTCCTGAGAAATCTGTATGCAAGTCAAGAAGCAACAGTTATAACCAGGCATTGAACAATAGACTGCCTGGTTCAAAATTGGAAAAGGAGTACATCAAGTTTGTATCTTGCTCATTTAACTTCCATGCACAGTATATCATGCAAAAGCCAGGTTGGAGGAATCAAAGGCTGGAATCAAGATTTCTGGGAGAAATATGAATAGCCTCAGATATGCAGATGACACCTCCCTGATGGCAGAAAGTGAGGAGGAACTAAAGAGGTTTATGATGATGGTGAAAGAGGAGAGTGGAAAAGTTGGCTTAAAATAAACATTCAAAAAAGTGAGATCATGGCATCTGACCCCATCACTTCGTGTCAAATGGATGGAGAAACAATGGAAAGAGTGACAGAATTTATTTTCTTGGGCTCCAAAATCACTGCAGATAGTGATTGCAACCATTAAATTAAAAGATGCTTGCTCCTTGGAAGAAAAGTTGTGACAAACCTAGACAGCATATTAGAAAACAGATACATTATTTTGCCAACAAAGGTCCATGTAGTCAAAGCTACAGTTTTTCCAGTAGTCATGTATGCATGTGAGGGTTGGACCTATAGAAGGCTGAGCACTTAAGAACTAATGCTTTTGAACTGTGGTGTTTGAGAAGACTCTTGAGAGTCCCTTAGACTGCAAGGAGATCAAACCAGTCAATCCTAAAGCAAATCAAACTTGAATATTCATTGAAAGGACTGATGATGAAACTGAAGCTCCAAATTTTTGACCACCTGATGCAAAGAACTGACTCATTGGAAGATGTCCTGATTCTGGGAAAGATTGAGGGCAGGAGGAGAAAGGGGCTCCAGAGGCTGAGATGGTTCAATGTCATCATCTACTCAATGGACATGAGTTTGAGCAAACTCCAGGAGATAGTGAAAGGCAGGGAAGCCTGGCATGTTGCAGTCCATGGGGCTGCAAAGAGTTAGACACAGCTGACTGACTGAACAATAAAAACTAATTTTATCTGTGGAAAAAAAATAGAATCAGGAATGTTTGTAATATCCAGATTTTCTTCTGGCAACTAGCAAAAGATGATAGAGTAGAGAATACTGTCATCTTAGCAAAGTTTTATATTCTAGAGGGGTTATATTGCAGAATAATTCATATCTTTAATTGTAGAAATAAACTGTCTGCAGGTAAAAAATGCTGTGCCACTTTCTAGTGGGAAAAACTTCAAAATATTATTTAATTCCCATTCCCATGGGCATATGTTTTTGCCGTTATACCACATACATTTGCTGTGAAGCACACAAAAGCTCACATGCAATGCTCTTAGAAGAGTGCCTGATACATATTACACAATAAATAAATATGTCATATTTGAATAAATATATTGTTATATAATTAATGTTCAAAGTGAATATCTCATATGGAAAAGGAAAAACAGATAGAAAAAAGGAAAACAATAACTTTTCTTGAAATATATTTGATCCATGAACTATACCTGGTAGTTCAGCTAGTAAAGAATCCGCCTGCAATGCAGGAGACCCTGATTCTCCTCCAGGGTTGGGAAGATCCTCTACCCACTTCAGTATTCTTGGGCTTCCTTGGTGGCTCAGCCGGTAAATAATCTGCCTGCAATGCGGGAGACCTGGGTTTGATCCCTGGGTTGGAAAGATCCCTTGGAGAATGATACAGCTACTCAATCCAGTATTCTGGCCTGGACATTTCCATGGACTGTATGGTCCATGGGGTCCAAGGAGTCCAACAGAACCGAGGGAAACTTTCACTTTCACTTCATAGTTTCCCTCCTGGCTCAGCTGTTAAAGAATTCGCCTGCAATGTGGGAGACCTGGATTTGATCCCTGGGTTGGGAAGTTCCCCTGGAGAAGGGAATGTCTACCCACTCCAGTATTCTGGACAGGAGAACTTCATGGTCTATATAGTCTATTTTGAGATTGCATCCAAGTACTGCATTTCAGACTCTTCTGTTGACTTTGATGGCTACTCCATTTCTTCTAAGGGATTCCTGCCCACAGTAGCAGATATAATGGTCATCTGAGTTGAATTCACCCATTCCAGTCAATCTTAGTTCACTGATTCCTAGAATGTCGATGTTCACTCTTGCCATCTCCTGTTTGACGACTTCCAATTTGCCTTGATGCATGGACCTAACATTCCAGGTTCCTATGCAGTATTGCTCTTTACAGCATCAAACACTGGTTCTATCACCAGTCCCATCCACAACTGGGTATTGGTTTTGCTTTGGCTGCATCCCTTCATTCTTTCTAGAGTTATTTCTCCAGTGATCACCAGTAGCATATTGGGCACCTACTGAGCTGGGGAGTTCATCTTTCAGTGTCCTATCTTTCTGCCTTTTCATGCTATTCATGGGGTTCTCAAGGCAAGAATACTGAAGTGGTTTGCCATTACCTTCTCCAGTGGACAATATTTCTGTCAGATCTCTCCACCATGACCGGTCTGTTTAGGGTGGCCCCACATGGTGTGGCTTAGTTTCGTTGAGCTACACAAGGCTGTGGTCTATGTGATCAGACTGGCTAGTTGTCTGTGATTGTGGTTTCCCTCTGATGCCCTCTGTCAGTTCCTACCACCTTACTTGGGTTTCTCTTACCTTGGACGTGAGGTAGCTCCTCTCGGCCACTGCCCCTGACATTGGACGCGGTGTAGTTCCTCTTGGTCGCACTCCTACGCTGTCCATCTCAGCCGCCTCAGTTACACAGGGACAACACCAGATGGTCAACACTGAAACCAGATTATTATATTCTTTGCAGCCAAAGATGGAGTAGCTGTATACAGTCAGCATAAACAAGACTGGGAGCTGACTGTGGCTCAGATCATGAACTCCTTATTGCCAAATTCAGACTTAAATTGAAGAAAGTAGGGGAAATGACTAGACCATCCAGGTATGGCCTAAATCAAATCCCTTATGATAATACAGTGGAAGTGAGACATAGATTTAAAGGACTAGATATGACAGACAGAATGCCTGATGAACTATGGATGGAGGTTCATGACATTGTACAGGAGACAGAAATGAAGACCATCCCCAAGAAAAAGAAATGCAAAAAGCAAAATAGCTGTCTGAGGAGGCCTTACAAATAGCTGTGAAAAGAAGGGAAGCGAAAAGCAAAGGGGAAAAGGAAAGTTATACTCATTTGAATGCAGAGTTCCAAAGAATAGCAAGGAGAGATAAGAAAGCCTTCCTCAGTGATCAGTGCAAAGAAATACAGGAAAACAATAGAATGAGAAAGACTAGAGATCTCTTCAAGAAAATTAGAGATACCAGGGGAACATTTCATGCAAAGATGGGATCAATATAGGAAAAAACTGGTAGGGACCTAACAGAAGCAGAAGACATTAAGAAGAGGTGGCAAGAATACACAGAAGAACTCTACAAAAAAGATCTTTACGACAAAGATAATCACGATGGTGTGATGACTCACCTAGAGCCAGACATCCTGGAATGTGAAGTCAAGAAGTCCTTAGGAAGCATCATTATGAACAAAGCTTGTGGAGGTGATGGAATTCCAGTTGAGCTCTTTCAAATCCTGAAAAATAATGCTGTGAAAGTGCTTCACTCAATATGCCAGCAAATTTTGAAAACTCAGCAGTGGCCACAGGACTGGAAATGGTCAGTTTTCATTCCAATCCCAAAGAAAGGCAATGCCAAAGAATTCTTCAACTACCACATGATTGCACTTATCTCACACGCTAGTAAAGTAATGCTCAAAATTTTCCAAGCCAGGCTTCAGCAATATGTGAACCGTAAAATTCCAGATGTTCAAGCTGGTTTTAGAAAAGGCAGAGGAACCAGAGATCAAATTGCCAACATCCGCTTGATTATCGAAAAAGCAAGAGAGTTCCAGAAAAACATCTATTCCTGTGTGATTGACTATGCAAAAGCCTTTGACTGTGTGGATCACAATAAACTGTGGAAAATTCTGAAAGAGATAGGAATACCAGACCACCTGACCTGCCTCTTGAGGAACCTGCATGCAGGTCAGGAAGCAACAGTTAGAACTGGACATGGAACAACAGACTGGTTCCAAACAGGAAAAGGAGTATGTCAAGGCTGTATGTTGTCACCCTGCTTATTTAACTTATATGCAGAGTACATCATGAGAAATGCTGGGCTGGAGGAAGCACAAGATGGAATCAAGTTTGCTGGGAGACATATCAATAATCTCAGATATGCAGATGACACCACCCTTATGGCAGAAAGTGAAGAGGAACTAAAAAGCCTCTTGATGAAAGTGAAAGTGGAGAGTTGAAAAAGTTGGTTTAAAGCTCAATATTCAAAAGACTGTTCTATACATCAGTGTCTCTTTTGCTGTCTCGTACAGGGTTATAGAACAGTCTTTTGGACTCTGTGGGAGAGGGAGAGGGTGGGATGATTTGGGAAAATGGCATTGAAATAAGTATAATATCATATATGAAATAGTCACCAGTCCAGGTTCAATGCACAATACTGGATGCTTGGGGCTGGTGCACTGGGACAACCCAGAGGGATGGTGTGGGGAGGGAGGAGGGAGGAGGGTTCAGGATGGGGAGCACATGTATACCTGTGATGGATTCATTTTGATATTTGGCAAAACTAATACAATTATGTAAAGTTTAAAAATAAAATAAAATTAAAAAAAAAAGAAAAAAAAAGAAAGCTCAATATTCAGAAAACTAAGATCATGGCATCTGGTTCCATCACTTCATGGCAAATATATGAGGAAACAGTGGAAACAGTGGTTGACTTTATTTTTCTGGGCTCCAAAATCACTGCAGATGGTGATTGCAGCCATGAGATTAAAAGACGCTTACTCCTTGGAAGGAAAGTTAAGACCAATCTAGACGGCATATTAAAAAGCAGAGACATTACTTTGTCAACAAAGCTCTGTCGAGTCAAGGCTATGGTTTTTCCAGTGGTCATGTGTGGAAGCGAGAGTTGGACCATAAATAAAGCTGAGCGCTGAAGAATTTGTACTTTTGAATTGTGGTGTTGGAGAAGACTCTTGAGAGTCCCTTGGACTGCAAGGAGATCCAACCAGTCCATCCTAAAGGAGACCAGTCCTGGCTGTTCATTGGTAGGACTGATGCTGAAGCTGAAACTCCAATACTTTGGCCACCTGATGCGAAGAGCTGACTCATTCGAAAAGACCCTGATGCTGGGAAAGATTGAGGGCAGGAAGAGAAGTGGATGACAGAGGATAAGATGGTTGGATGGCATCACCGATTCAATGGGCATGGGTTTGGGTGGACTCCAGGAGTTGGTGATGGACAGCGAGGCCTGGCATGTTGCAGTTCATGGGGTCGCAAAGAGTTGGACACGAATGAGCAAGTGAACTGAACTGATATAGTCTGTTGCTGCTGCTGCTAAGTCGCTTCAGTCGTGTCTGACTCTGTGTGACCCCATAGACGGCAGCCCACTAGGCTCCTCTGTCCCTGGGATTCTCCAGGCAAGAATACTGGAGTGGGTTGCCCGTTCCTTCACCAATGCATAAAAGTGAAGAGTGAAAGTGAAGTTGTTCAGTCGTGCCCAACTGTTAGCGACCCCATGGACTGCAGCCTACTAGGCTTCTCTGTTCACGGGATTTTCCAGGCAAGACTACTGGAATGGGTTGCCATTGCCTTCTCCGCTGATATAGTCTACTGGGTGGCAAAGAGTCAGACACGACTAACTGACTTTCACTTTCACTGTACTAAGGTACAGACGTTAAAAAAAATCTTCTGAATGATTATATTACACATGAAGATGTACCACGTTGCTTTTACATTAAACAAAAGGCTTGCCTGCACATTTCTAGAGTTGATTTTCAAGCAATATTTTTTAATTGAACTGATTGCCAGTTATATTTGGGATCTTAATTATCACAAGATATTCCATTATATTCTACTTTTCTTTGCCTTCTTCTCTGCACAAATAAAAGAGAGAAACATGCTGCTGCTGCTGCTAAGTCTCTTCAGTCATGTCCAACCTTGTGCGACTCCACAGAAGGCAGACCACCAGGCTCCTCTCTCTACCAGATTCTCTAGACAAGAATATTGGAGCGGGTTTCTATTTCCTTCTCCTGAGAGAGCAATAGAACACAGTAAAAAGCATATAACTCACAAAGCAGAATTAATAGTTTGTGGAAATATTTTAAGCAAAATATTTTATAATATTATTGTAAATATTTAGCTGTCAGTGAAGACATGAGTTCATATTTCAGCGCCAATATATAATAACTGGATATTACTGGGCATGGAAATATATGTCTCAGTATCTATATCTGAATAGAAAAACACAACGTCTTTAAAGAGTTTAAATTGCATAATGAATATAAAGCAATTATTAAATTACTTGACATACCCAAATTGCCAAACTTTCTATAGTTGTTATTATCCTAACCACAAACATTATTTTGAAAACCAGATGAATCTTTTTAAGGAATACTAAATCTGACCAGTAGTCATCATCAATAGAAGTTTCTGTCATTGGAACTTTTTGTTTTTGACTATTAGTAATAATTCAGCCACTATCAATTTTTTTTTATCCATTTTAGGAAAGAGAAAAAAATGAAATTGGGTCATAGTAAATTCTTGGCTCCATTTGTTTATCCTTTTCTCTATGCATGTTCTTTGCCATGGAACTTTGCAGTTTCTTTAGTAGTTTGTAAGTTGCAAAATTGCTCTCTCTCGATTTGGGGGTCACCCCTGTTAAACTTGGTCTGACCAATAAAATGCTAGCACTTGATTCAAGTAGAGCCTTGAAATGTGCTTGTGAAGTTCACTGTGACCACTTCATCTTCTCTCATTGCCCTTAGAAAAGCATGCAGAACCTGAGTGGTCCCAGTTCATGGGAAGTGGAAAAGATACATAAAGCAGAGAATCACTTACCTAAACAGAGGTAGAAGAGTTACCTCAGCAGACCATTAAGTTTGTGAAAAATTAATGCCAATTGTGCTATGCCACTGGGATTTTTACTTTTTCTTATGCAGTTTGACTAATATAGGAGTTAATAATATTATTTACCATAACATACACATACACACATATACCTATATATATATATATATATACATAAATATATATATACATATGAAAAATATACTTTAGGTGCATTTTTATTTTCTTTGTTCTACCTATGCAACTCTTTACAAGAGCAAATATGTTTGTTTAAAAAAAAGGAGGTAAAATTTTGAAATTAGAGCAGTGATCTTGTATTTATTCCTTTGTACAAGACATGTCAATATTAAAATATAAGATGACATGAAATTTTCAAATCCTGAACATGGCTATCGTAAGTACACACACACAAGCACAACACATACACAGCCATACTATAGTTATCTCGAAAGCCTGACTAAAGCATATATCAGAATTTATTAGAACACAGATAATCACTTAAGAACATATGGAAGGAGTTCTTGATTTTAATTAATTCTGCCTGAGTGTTTCAAAGATTTGTAGAATTATTGCCTTCAGTAATTTGGATAGATAGGGGGATTCAGTGAGATTTCCTGAGGCAAGAAGTAGAAACCACATGATCATTAATTCTTCTTTCTATATCCCATAACCTAAGGATATATGTGTGCATATATGTGTATTTGAGAAAAAAATATGTTATATTGATATATATGACATACCATTTTATACATCTAAATGTATTCAATGCTAACTTTATCACCTTTTTCTTATATTTTCTTTTCTAATGTTTTCATTTTGCTTTCCACTCTGAAAAAGTTAATTTACAAAAATTTCATAAGATTATACACAACTGTAATTAAAACAAAATATCATCAACTAAAATTGACATTCTCTAGCATAAAATATTGATTCTGGAATATTATTCTGGAAATATTAGTGAAATTTAGAAGTATTTGAATTCCTGGATACTGTAGTTCTGAAACATACATGAGTGATGATGCAAATGTTTAAAGTTGATATGTTGTACCTATTAGCTGCCTACACTTTACTGTAAAAGGTCTGATATTTTTTGTAGGATACTCCCTTGAAGTGGTATAAAAATGGACTAATCTATTTCCTGATTTTAATTCAATTCTAATGTTTATGTTCAGGAAATTATGTACAAAAATAAAGCACTATGGTAGACAAAGTTATGTCCTTCTCAAAGGATTCCACCTATTAAAGCCTAAAATCTGTGAATGTATACATTACATGGCATGATAGGATTAAAGTTGAAGATGAAATTGAGGTTGTAAACTAACTGGCCTTAAAATAGGGAGTTATCTTGGATAATCTTGTTGAGTACAATGGGATCATTAGAGGCTTCAAAATATGGAAGAGGTAATCCATACCAAAGTAATGCCAAGAGAGACACTTGACCAGCCATTGCTATCTCTCAAGATGGAACGGGAGCACGATTCCTAAACACCAGGCAGTCTTTAGAAGCTGGAAAATCAAGAAAACGGATTCTCTCCTAGAAACTCTAAAAATGCATGCTGGTCTAAGGATACCTCAGTTTTATCCAAACAAGACACATTTTGGAAGTCTGACCTCAGGATCTGTAAGGAACACTTTTGTGTCACTTTAAGCAACACATTTTGTATTACTTTCTTATAGAAGCAATAGAAAATTAAAACAGCTACTGATAAAAAGGAGATTTCCCCAAGCATAGTATACAATAGGGAGTGGTCTTTGTAGGATTGGAGGAGCAGGCTTGGAAAAATTTCTTCAGCACAGTCTCCCTGATGTCTCATCTTCAAAGCAGTACGGCATCTGACAAAAAGGGGAAATCTTGCCAGATCACTGGGATAATTCCCTTCTGTAGAAAGATGTGGCAGGTTTTAATATAAAAGATCAGTGACATTCTAGCATTTTAATGTAGATTAAGATTTCCCCCCAGGAGAGTAACAACTAGGAGGCTTTACACACTGATCAAGTCCCAAGAGCTTGAATTGTTGATTTTTTAAAAAGCACATTCTCAGTTTAACAATTCTGCTGGCATTTACTGTAGATCAAAAGCAGACATATTATTTCAATTTTAAAAAGGGGAACTTAATAGTGATAAAACTAGCATTTTTTGAGTTTTTTTAAAGTTGTTTTATCAGTCAGTGGATTTCACTGACTGTGTGTATGCACACGTTTGTACACATTTGTGTGGGGTCTGGGGGGTAGGCATTGGGGCAGGGGTGCAAACAGGATGATTTTAATCAAAAGCTGTAAATGCCACCAAATGATAAGAGCAGTTCCCCAGTGACAGAGATTAAACAAATCATTTCAAGAATTGAGAGACTTGAAAGCATGCCATTTTCCACAGGAATGGTGCAAAGTTCCAGGAAGAAATTTAGGGAACCAAGAACCCCAGGGTAGTCCTTATTTTTGTCTAATCTCTAGAAGAAGATGGCTTTCCTGAGGACTTTCTTTCAATGACATAGCCCAGCTGCACATAGAATCAACACCAGCTACAATATTTTGTGAAGCCCAATTCAAAATAATAATGGAAGTCTCCTTATTCAAAAATCATTAAGGATTGCAAGATGGTGACAACAGAGCACTAATCCAAATGAGAGGCTCTTCAGGGGCTGGGACCCTGAGCAAGTACATAGGTGGTACACCCATGAAGTCATGCTGGAGTGGAATGGTGTGTAAGGAAGGCCTAGGCTGAGGCTGAGAAAGGACTTGATGAAGATGCCTTTTACACCCCTGTTGTGTTTCTTTCTCCCTTGGGATCTGGGGGAAAATCCATGTGTTCCTGCACACTAGACTGCAGTCTGGAAGGGACTGAAAATGGACAGGTGCCTGTTTTGCTTTCCATTGGGGTGATAACTGTGTGAAGTGGTTTGAGCCCCAGCTAATTCTCTGGTATTGAGAGCCCAAGCCACATGCAGGAGTGGCTGAGTCCCACCAGCAGTGAACCTGTAGCACCTGAAGAACAGACTGTCCTTCTCAGCCCCTCCCAGCATCCACTCTCCAGCACATGGCAGACCTCAACAGTGAAGACAGCAGGTGGTGACCAGGGCCCAGCTGACCTTCTCTGAGTACCATAAAACAGTACCTAAGGCCCCAGAATATGGATATTTTAGTAAAATAGTAAAACCTAAAAAATCTGTAATATTTACTTAATTCATAAATTCATTAGAATAATTTAATAACTCTCCACTTTCTAGCTTATAACAATGTAAACAAGTTCACTTTATGGTTTGTAAGTTTCATGTTTAAAAAAATACAATTTTAATTTTCTTTTACTGAGTTTATTTCACTCATATTTCAGAATAGCAAAAATCTCAATTTCTCCAAGTATAAGTACAAACACAATTCTGGTTTTAAATTACCTTATCTTTTAGTAAGCTGTCAGCAAAATTCAAGAGGAAATGAAGAGCAAATATATGTGTATATGGCGGGGGGGAATTCAGTATTTCACATTGCATATTTCACTATGCTATTATAAATATAAACATTTTAAAATATAAAATGGAATTATAATTATTCTAATAAATTTATGAATTAAGTAAATATTAAAGATTACTTTTTACTATGTTATTAAAATAAAATATTAAAAATGGACCATGTTTGAAAAGAGAATAACTCTTCAAGTATATTCTTCACATTTTTAAATCAGATCAGATCAGTCGTTCAGTCGTGTCTGACTCTTTGCAACCCCATGAATCACAGCATGCCAGGCCTCCCTGTCCATCACCAAGTCCCGGAGGTCACTCAGACTCACGTCCATCGAGTCAGTGATGCCATCAAGCCATCTCATCCTCTGTCGTCCCCTTCTCCTCTTGCCCCCAATCCCTCCCAGCATCAGAGTCTTTTCCAGTGAGTCAAATCTTCTCATGAGGTGGCCAAAGTACTGGAGTTTCAGCTTTAGCATCATTCCTTCCAAAGAAATCCCAGGGCTGATCTCCTTCAGAAGGGACTGGTTGGATCTCCTTGCAGTCCAAGGGACTCTCAAGAGTCTTCTCCAACACCACAGTTCAAAAGCATCAATTCTTTGGCGCTCAGCCTTCTTCACAGTCCAATTCTCACATCCATACATGACCACAGGAAAAACCATAGCCTTGACTAGACGGACCTTTGTTGACAAAGTAATGTCTCTGCTTTTGAATATGCTATCTAGGTTGGTCATAACTTTCCTTCCAAGGAATAAGCATCTTTTAATTTCATGGCTGCAGTCACCATCTGCAGTGATTTTATAATCAATTATTGACTTACCACACACTATATATTTAACAATATAACTGCTCTGTTGTGCTGATTAATGGAGAATTATATAATTGAATAAAGCATTGGTTAATTAGAAAATTCTCACATAATAAAACATAAAATGATAGGTGTACTACAATAAATATCCTTTTAAAATCAATATTTGGAACTTCAAGAAAGTAACAGAAAAGAGAGAAATGAAAATTAAAATTGTATTAAGGTTTAATGCTTCATCTGGAAGAAAACAACTTCCTGGAAATAAAAGAATATGGTATTTGTTGCTGTATAAGCATGAGAAACTGGTAATGACTTCACACCAAGTTTGGGACAAATTTATACTGAGAGTCCCACATATAGATGGGACCTCTGAGAAGTCATTTCAAAAAGAACCTAGAACATAGGCCTAATAAAAAATTTTTTTTTGATTCCAAGAAAGTGTGAGTATATTAGTTTTGATGCTTCAGAATTTAAAATTATACATATAGACTTGTAGAGAAAAATATTCTCCTGCATGAACTTGGGGCCCCCAAGGTGAAGTATTCACATTAAAAGACAGGTATTGAGGTAGGGTTTCTGGAATGATCCCTGGTGGCTCAGATGGTAGAGAATCTGCCTGCATTGCAGGAGACCCAGGTTTGATCCCAGGGTTGAGAGATTCCCTGGAGAAGGGAATGGCTTTCCACTCCAGTATTCTTGCTGAATAATTCCATGGACAGAGGAGCCTGCTGGGCTACAGTCCATGGGGTCTCAGAGAGTTGGACACAACTGAGCAACTAACACTTTCATTTTCTGGAATGACAGAGTGAGGATCCTGGCAGAACTTCTCCCCAGCAAAAAAACAGCTATTTAATTAGTAAAAACTATATGTGTAATATAATGGTTTAACTTTCAGAAAATTGACATAAGGGCATATGACATATGGAGAAATATTCATTTAAGAGAACCTCCTAAATCTTGGTAAGTACAGCCAGTCAGCTGCAACCTGCTTCCTCACCAGTTCCCCATGTTATCCGAACTCTCCTCCAGATGCTCTGTTGGAGAGCATCTGTATGGGGATGACCAAGAATAAAGGGACTCTCTTCCTCTAGTTTCCAGTTTTAAGTCTGGAGTTATACCCTTGGAATGACAGACTGCTGGCACTTCTTCACTCCAACTATGCTACCTCTCCACTCCAGCCCCTTGTTGCAGAAAATTTACCCTGGGTGGACTGGGCTAAAAGATGGAGGCTCCCTCTCTCACTTTGCCCGTATTAGTAGAGAAGCTTCATTCCCAAGCAGCAAAGGCTATGAATCCCAGAGACCTGGTGGATCCCACTCCAGCTCACTTATAGGGAGGAGATTTAATACTGAGAAGGGCAAGTTAAGGAGATGAAGGTCCACCCTGCCCCACCCCAATAATGCCTGCTCATTGAGCAGGGATATGTCTCAGGAGAAGTAAGCTGTTTCCCACACTCCCAGCTCTTTTGTTTTGATGCAGAGTTTCTTTCCAAGGGGAGAGGTAAGTCAGCAGTACAAAGATATCACCTGCTCTGCCAAAACAAACTTTAAAACAGAGCATGAAGAAGGTTATACCCAAAGACATTGTCAAAAAGAATGAACAGCTTGGTGGAGAGCAGATATGAGGATCTTGGTAGCTTCATGATACCAATGGCAACAAGTGAAAGAACAGAGCAGCCAGAAATTCATGAGAGAGAACCCAGTCAGCCAAGAAAAATAATCCTGGGATCAAAGGAGCCTCTGACCCCTGGGGGTTGGGAAATATCATCTGGCATAGGATGGGTTGACCTGCAGAGCAGCAGAATAGGACATGAATTAGTTCAAAATAATTTCCCAGCTGACACACAGATCCATCAATGCAAGGAAGAAGCCTTACAGGCACAAGGACCTTGAGCACAATCTCTAATGAAAACTGGCTGAAGCATGAACTTCTCTTAGGGGCAATTCTTAGGAAGTCAGACAAAACTAAAATTGCACACATCCCTGTCAGTCTGCAGGACTGTGCATGTTCAAGGTTTCACCTTTCGGGAGTGATAGGAGAACAAACCCCCCATCCACCCCAAGCAACCAATCATTGTCTGAATATGAAGCAAAAAATATAAACTCCCTGTAGCAGCTTCTAAGTGACACAAATAAGAGTCAAAGGAAAAACAAATCTAACTGACTAAAGTGGCTTAAGTACAACCTGTGACCAAAAAGAGGTATACAACAACCCAGTTCTGATTCTAAGTAGCCAGTTTAAAAGATGAAAACAAACGAACAAAACAATCTGAACTGGGGCATCAAAGGCAGCATTAAGTAAGGGGAATAGACTTCATGGAGATAGTTCAACCAGTCACTAGAAAAAATAAACAACTAAATAAACAACAAAATCACCAATATCAAGCAAGGATGCTGTTACTAGAAACTGACTCTGGAAATAATTTGGTGCTCTGCCACTAGGAAAGCAGTATGTTACTTTGTGACCTAAGTTGGTCACACTATACCCAGCCCACACCCCACTCACACCTTTATTCATTTAGAAAAAAAATTATATGTGTATATATACGTATATAATCTCCATGGAAACTATGAGGACAGAATTAACTGAAAAATTCTGTAGATAATTTCAGTGTTTTCTGTAAATAGTCCCTATCCCTGAAAAAAGCTGTGATGCTAAAAATGTCTTAATGGCTCCAATTTTGCCATTTACTCTTCCAAACATTTATAGTCTATTATTTATAAAAGTGTGTAGGGTATTAAAAATAAACTATATTTACCAAAAATAAAAATAAATTCAATTATTACCAAAAAAGAAAGAAAACTGTATTGAAAAATGATTTTTTCAAGAGTAACTGGAGTTCATATAAAGAATGAAGATAAACAAATAAATTATTAGAAGAAGGTTAATATAATGAACTTTAAACTCTCTCTCTCTCTAAGTGCTTAGTTGCTCAGTCATGCCCTACTCTTTGTGACCCCATGGACTGTAGCTCGCCAGGCTCCTCTGTCCATGGGGATTCTCAAAGCAAGAATACTGGAGTGGGTTGCTATGCCCTCCTCCAGGGGATCTTCTCAACCTAGGGACTGAACCCAGGTTTCTTGCATTGCAGACAGATTTTTTTATCGTCTGAGCCACCAGGTAAGCCCAAGAACACAGGAGTGGGTAGTGGGTCTCCTGCATGTCAGGCTGGTCCTTTACCAGCTGAGCTACCGGGTAAGCTTCTCTCTCTGTCTTCTCTCTCTAAAAAGCCAGAAGATTATATGAAATGGTAATTTTAACAATATGTTGGTAAGTTGTCAGTTCAGTTGCTCAGTCATGTCCAACTCTTTGTGACCTCATGGACTGCAGCACACAGGTGTCCCTGTCCATCACCAACTCTGGAGTTTTCTCAAACTCATGTCCATTGAAACATTGAAGCCATCCAACCATCTCATCCTCTGTCATACTCTTCTCCTCCTGCCTTCAATCTTTCCCAGCTTCTGGGTCTTTTCCAACTGTAGGTTATATATACATCTAATGCCTTTGAGAATAATAGCAGACACAGATGGAGGAGAGAGTGGAAGTATATGGAAATAAAGTTTCTATCTTTCACTGCATTCAAGTCAGTACAAATGTGGAGCAGATTTTGGTGGTTTTAGTAGCCACTTTTAATCCATAGAACAACCACAAAAATAACTAAACAATGTAGTTAAATATCATTTAAGAAGTTAAAATACTACACTAGAATATATTTATTTTAAACAAAGGAACACAGTTTAAAAAGAACAAAAGTACAAAAACACTAGTCATATAGAAACAAAAAGAAAAGAAAAATGTGACATATATATATATATATATATATACATCTCCAGCCATATTGATAATAGCATTAAATGTGAATGGTTGAATAAAACAACTGAAAGTCAAATACTGAAATTTTATAAAGAAAATCAACATCCAACTATGCTGTTTACAAGGGAGACAATTTAGATCCACATATATATAATGTTGGGTAAATTGAACAGGAATATATTTTTAAAATATCATGTATGAAACGAGATGCCAGTCCAGGTTCGATGCACGATACTGGATGCTTGGGGCTAGAGCACTGGGACGACCCAGAGGGATGGTATGGGGAGGGAGGAGGGAGGAGGGTTCAGGATGGGGAACACATGTATACCTGTGGCAGATTCATTTTGATATTTGGCAAAACTAATACAATTATGTAAAGTTTAAAAATAAAATAAAAATTTAAAAAACAAACAAACAAAAAAAAAATTAAATAGCTAAGCACTATTCAACAAAGTTCCAAAATGCATTAGGATAAAACTGACAAAACCAAAGTAAAATAGGTTATTCAAAATTATAGTTTGAGATTTTAATATTCCTCTTTCAATAAGCATGAAAAAACTAGGCAGATCGACAAGAAAATGGAAAGGTACAACAGCAGTATAAACCATGTAAACTGAATAGATATCTATAGAACACTCCACTCAACAAAGCACAGTAGAAATTTCTCAAGGGCACCGGGAACATTCTCCATGATAAACCATAGGTGGAGCCCTAAAAATAGCCTCAATACAAATAAAAAAGCATTGAAATAATATAAAATATATTCTCTACCCTCTATAAAATTATAAACCATTATTAGGAGGAAACTTACAACTGTATGAAAATTAAACCACCTATTCTTAAATGCTAGTGTTTCAAATGGGAAATTACAATGGAAATTTGAAAATATTTACAGATGAATTAAAATGAAGAGTTATAGTAAAATTACATGAAGTACTTAAAGCAATTCTCTGATTTAAATTTATAGCTCTAAATAATTGTATTAAGAAAGAAGAAATGCCTAAAATTAATATAATAAAACAGCACTTTAGATTCAGCTTGAGAGAAGACACAACTCTCTCTCTATATATATATATAAGCAAAAAGGCATATTCAATTATTACCACAGAAAGGCAACGATGGAAGATTATTAAAGATAGTTTGAGAGACATGTATGCAGATCACTACTGTCTAACACATATCTTAGAAAAGGTCTAGGAAGCCATGGAGTGTGAAAGAAGGAATCATTGTTAAGGAATACCAGTTGAGATATGTCTGATGGAGGATGTCATTCCCCAAATCGAGGTAACATGATTCAAAACTGATGTTACCAACAGTCTTAAAACAGTTAATGACTTAGCAAACATTTCCCTAGTTGTTCAGTGGTAAAGAACCTACCTGCCAAAGCAGGTGACATGAGTTTGATCCCTGGATTGGGAAGATCCCCTGCAAAAGGAAATGGCAACCCACTCCACTATTCTTGCCTGGGGAATCCCACTGACAGAGAAGCATGGTGGGGTACAGTCCACAGGGTCTCAAAAGAATCAGACACAACTTAGCAACTAAATAACAACAAAGATTTGTTGAATAAATCCAAATACATTCAGGTAAAATTGTTGTTGTTGTTGTTCAGTCGCTCAGTTGTGTCTGACTCTTTGTGACCCATGGAGTGCAGCATGCCAGGCTTCTCCCTTGCCATCTCCTGGAATTTGTTCAAACTCAAGTCCATTGAGTCGGTGATGCCATCCAACGATCTCATCCTCTGTTGTTCCCCTCTCCTCCCACCTTCGATCTATCCTAGCATCAGGGTCTTTTCTAATGAGTCAACTCTTCGCATTAGGTGGCCAAAGTATTGGAGTTTCAGCTTTAGCGTCAGTCCTTCCAATGAATAGTCAGGATTGATTTCCTTTACAATTGACTGATTTGGTCTCTTTGCAGTTCAAGGGACTCTCAAGAGACTTCTCCAACACCACAGTTCAAAAGTATTAATTCATCGAAGCTCAGTCTTCTTTATGGTCCAACTCTCACATCTGTATATGACTACTGGAAAAACCGTAGCTTTGATAATATGGACCTTTCTCAGCAAAGATAAAATTATGAAGTATCAAGTGTAAGGAAAAGTCTTTAAAATCTAATGTTCATTTAGATTTTAAATGATTTTTAAAATAGATTTTTAAAAACATGGCAATTAAATGAGAACAGAATTTTCAATGAAAAAAAATTGAAATTAGATCACTTTCTTGATGGAAAGATGGAAGAAAATAATTCTCAGCCTAGAATTGTATACACAAATAACCATATAACAAAATTGAGGGAAAATAAAAGTTATAAATAAACAAGAGCATAGAGCCTAATGTTAACAGACTTTCATTGAAGTTATTGTATTTTTTTAAGTGATAGCATTCAGAAATAGACATATATCTTGCTGTAATATCAGAAATAGGTAAAAATGGTGGTGAATCTAAACAAGTGTTAACACTAAATAAATATTTGATGCTAGATATTTGGGGGTAATAAAGTTGGAATTAAAATACAGACACAATGCCATTTTAGAAGAAAGATGGCTCAGAAGGCATGAAATCCTAATTATATTTTATATAGCTCAGAAGGAGAATGCAGACATAATTTTATGAAATTTGGTTAGTAAAATGTACATGTAAAGTTTTTAACTAAGAAACTGAACATTTAAAATAGAATATATAATTTCAAACTGATAAAGAGTAAAAGAGATAAAAAATAATAGATAATCAAAATTAGAAAAAGTCAACATTACAATAATATAACTATTACATGAAATATAAGTTTTGTGCACATAGGAAAACATGTTATGGGACATTTGAAAGGTCAAAGATATTTCAATAGCTTGATTATTTTAATTATGTATCCTTGTTCAAAACCCAGGTGTGGAACTAAATAAAAAAGGATCTTAAATTTAGCAACAAATTATATATCAGACATTAGTAAATAGATTTTTTGTTTGCTATAGACACTGAATACCTATGGCCATTGTTCAGCTACCTCTTTTTCAGTATTTCCTGAGGGCTAATTTTTCACCTCCGCTTCAGTTGAAAAATATGCATTGATTTTGACATTTTCAAAAATGAATTGCAATTAGTATTTGATGACACACTGACCCCCTGCTAAGAATTCATTAGGCAGATGATACAGTGAAATTTAGATATAATTTTGTTCACATCGTTCCAATTTGACATATCCTATTTAAAACTATGACCCATTTAAAGATGTCTGAGAATGTCTAACATAGCCATTCAGCTTCCTTATTCACTCTCTAAAGAATTTAGAATGACACAGAAAATAATGTGTGAAATTTTTCAATGGCCCTGAAAATTTCCATTGAAGATGACAAAGCCTAATCAAAAGAAATTCCTTTAATGAACGTGACTCTAATGGAGATAATATTTTCTCAGAAGCTGGTGAGTGTTAACGTCTTCATGATTTGGATGCTCTGATTTTAATAAATTGTTTTAGACTTCACAAATTTTATCAAATCTACTCTCAAGCAAAATATTTCATAATTAAGAAATAAAATACTGTGGCCCATATTATCTACATAATAAACCACTGCTGCTGGGGTTGTATTCTAATGCACTAGATACTTGAAAGTGAATATTTGCTCACAATATTTTATTTTCTGCTATTAAGCAAAGCTGTAATATAGAGAAAAAATTCAATATTATGAAAACACGTTTTATTTTTTAGTTTTCCCTAGTTAATCTGGTTGTCTTTTCATTTTTTTTTTTTTCACATTTAGCTGGAACTCTTTTGTTACTGCTTTATTAACTTTTAAAATTCTGCTGGATAGACACTGCTGGTAAGTGCAGCACAGTAACAATAGAAGGTTAAAAATAAATGAAACAAAAGGAGAAACAATATTGTTCTGGCTAATTTCTATTTACAGAGAAGAATGTCTAGTCCCAAATCTGCTAATAGTTCCATATAGGTCCTAGCATAATATTTTGGTTTGCTTGTTCATCAAATCTGCCTAGAGAACAAAAGACATTTTCATGCCCTTTTGTTTCATGAGTTCACGTTTCAAAAGATAATTCATGAACCCAGTGTTATGATTGTTATTTTAGTGTCTTGTTCCCAGAATCTATGTTTTTGAAGTACATGTTATGTAGCTTATATTCATAGTCATATAATATAATCCTCACCAAAAGCAGGGACTATAACATAGCATATGCTGTGTGTGCTCAGTCATATTTACTCAGTGTTCAACTCTGCAACACCATGGACTGTAGCTCACCAGGACTGTAGCTCACCAGGCTCCTCTGCCCATGGGGATTCTCCAGGAAAGAATACTGGAGTGGGTTGCCATGCCTTCTTTCAGGGAATCTTCCCAACTCAGGGATCAAACCCATGTCTCCCACATTGCAGGTGGATTCTTTAACATCTGAGCCACCAGCAAAGCCCATGAGTATTGGGGTGGGTAGTCTATATCCAGTCTCCAGGGGATCTTCCCAACCAAAGAATCAAACCAGGGTCTTCTGCATTGCAGGTGGATTCTTTATCAGCTGAGTTACCAGAGTAACTCATATGATAAGCCCCATATCACAGCATAGCATAGGCACATTTTATTAGGAAAGAATGTGATCTACTACAAATTGATTTAACGTGGCTTCCAGGAAAAGGGGTTTCTCTCATATAATAAGAGAAGTCCAGAAAAAGACAGTGCAGAACTGGTTTAGGATCTCCATGATAAAAGCACATAACCAGGTTTTCTCTCCCTTTTCCTTCTCTGATTCTTATGTGATTTTTATCCTCATTCCTGCTGCCGTTTAGTGACCATAAGTCTGCAGTAACACTGGGTATCATGTCTAAGATTAAGAAATAAAAGGATCATAGGAGAAAGATATCATGATTATCTACTGCTGCATAATGAATAAACAAACTAATGGCTGAAAAGTTGATTATTGAGTGTTATATTTTCATTATTATTAAAAAAGAATGGTTTATTTCACAGATCCTACAACCTGTGCTATACTCACCTGAAAGAATCTACTAGTCGTGAAAGCTGGAGGATTAGCTGGAGTCTCACTGAATGATCTTTCTCTCATTTTCCTCTCTCAATCCTTTGCCCCAAGCATTGTATCTCTTCTGCCTGCTGGGGAAAAAAAAAAAAAAAGCTTATGTGGTCATATTTTCCAGGAGCCCAAATCCAGTAATGTCTAGGCCTTCTAAGAGATTTGGCTTGATATCATTTTTGCCACCTGCTATTCCTATAAGTAACCCTCAGGCCCACCCCCGTTTCAGAAGGAGACTATACAAGAATCTAATACTGAGAGCATAGTTCCTTGGGAATCATCATTTAACAGATAATTGTGGTACATCATTTGTCTCTGAGGGATTCACATTTCTCCCCACATTAAAATACACTCACTTTCTCAACTCCCAGAACAGCAGATGTCTCTTTGTATCACAGAATCAGGATGTCAGGCTTGAGATTTGGAATATAGTGAGGTCCAGTTGTGTATAAGGATCTTCAGCTGTCAGAGCACTTTATCTGAATTCCTTTAAACTAGGTAGACAAGTTAACTTACACACACACACACACATCCAGTATGCAATGTTGAGATTAGGACAGGAAAACAAAAACAGACAATTTTTACAAAGAGAGATTGTAAAAGGCACAGAGCAGGAAATGGTACCTTGTAATTCTGAAATCTAATCAGATACATGGCAAGTCATGCCAAATGTTGCCAAATATGACTTGCCAAGATGTGGCATGACTTATATGCAGAGTACATCATGCAAAATGGTGAATTACAAGCTGGATAAATTACAAGCTGGAATCAAGACTGCTGGTAGAAATATCAACAACCTCAGATATGCAGATGATACCACCCTAGTGGGAGAAAGTGAAAAGGAACTGAAGAGCCACTTGATGAAAGTGAAAGAGGACAGTGAAAAAGCTGGCTTAAAGTTAAACATTCAAAAAGTTAAGATCATGGCATCTGGTCCCATCACTTCACGGCAAATAGATGGGGAAACAATGGAAACAGTGACAGACTTTATTTTGGGGGGCTCCAAAATCAGTGTGGACAGTAACTGCAGCCATGAAATTAAAAGATGCTTGCTCCTTGGAAGAAAAGCTATGACAAACCTAGACAGCATATTAAAAAGCAAAGACATCACTTTGCTGACAAAGGTCCATCTAGTCAAGCTATGGTTTTTCCAGTAGTGATTTATGAATGTGAGTATTGGAACATAAAGAAGGCTGAGCGCTGAAGATTTGATGTTTTCAAATTGTGGTATTGGAGAAGAGTCTTGAGAGTTGCTTACACCTCAAGGAGATCAAACCAGTCAATCCTAAAGGAAATCAACCCTGAATATTCACTGGAAGGACTGATGTTGAAGCTGAAGCTCCAATACTTTGGCCACCTGATGTAAAGAGCTGACTTAACTAGAAAAGACCTTGATGCTGGGAAAGATTGAAGGCAGGAGGAGAAGGGGATGGCAGAGGATGAGATCATTGGATGGCATCACCAACTTAATGGACATGTGTTTGAGCAAACTCCAGGCAATGGTATAGAACAGGGAAACCTGGTGTGCTTTAGTCCATGAGGTCACAAATAGTTAGACACGACTTAGCAATTGAACAACAATAATCAGTTACATGATGACAATTGTTTGATGAGGTTCCAGTTCTGCTTCATGTTTCCCGAGAATTCTCTGAGTCATCTTTCATTTTCCATAAGAAGAGTTTTTCTTTTTCATCTCAGTGTCTTTTTAGCCTGTTCCCTGCCTGAGAAATTTGAGTATATTGGTCTCTTGTTACTGTCTTTCTCTTAAGTTTATAAAATTCTTTCACAAAACTGTGTATCTCTCAGGTCTCATAATCCACTCCATTACACAAAGGCAACACCACACAACATCTCTTTTTGAGTCACACCCTTCTACTTTAGACTGAGAATTAGGGTGCTGAGGTATAATGCTATCAGGATTCTTAGAATAACTATTATTCTTGGAATAAATTATCTTAGGGACTAAATGAATATATATAAGATTTTCCAAAAGTCATGTTTTCCTCCTTGAGAATTAGGTATCCAGTTGACATTTTTTGAATATCACTAAAAACTCTAAGAACCACACCCTGACTTAAGGCTATTTTTAATGGCAAGACCACACATTTAGTATTTATTTTAATAATATTTCTTACCTGGAGATTTTTGCCGAGAGAGAAACTGGGGGTGAGAAATAGTTTTGAGCTCAGTAACCACTGACTTCTTCATATTTCCTCTAAATTATGATTTAAACATGAACAATCCCTTCTATAGCTCATCTTACCCCTTCACTATTTTATTCTAGGCAGTTAACAGGAGCCAACCAGCACTTTCAATATCCTGTCTGGAAATTTCATAGCCATATCCGCTAGCTCAATGTGAGGACTTTCTATCTTCCACTTTAATGCATTCAAGAGTTTTTCTGATTATTCTGCACTTAACTCAGGTCTACTTAATTAAGTTTTGTGATAGAAATTTTCTCACTGTCCTTTCAGAATTTATTAGCAGTTTTCCTTCAGATCTTTGCCTGCTACCCAGTTTCAAAATGAATGCCACTTAATTTCAGGTATCTGTTACAGAAGCATCTCCCTCGGTGTCAATTTCTATTGTGACAATCTCTTGTACCAAAATTCACTATTCAAAATTTGCTGACTTAATGACCATTTTATAATTTTTCACAATAGTTCAATACTGCTTGGGCCCATCTGGGCATATATCCTTCTTGTCTTGCCAGTGGTCACTTGTTTGTCTGCATGTCTCTCACCAGTTGCCAGAGATTAGGCTTTCCTTTCCCATGTCATCTCAGATGGTCTCCCTTTCCACATGAGTGCTCTAATTGATTGTTCCCTGGGGATCTTCTTTCAGGGTTGGAGGATCCCTTACATGATAGTTCTGATTTCCAAAATGCAAACATAGAACCTGCCAGGCCTTCTTAAAGCTTAGGCCAGGGACTGACACAATGCCGTCTCCACCAGATTCTCTTAGTTAACACAGGGCCAGCCCACATTCATGCAGAAGGAATGAAACAAAGAGCAGTTATTAGGATACATGATTAATTTAGATAAAATCACAGGCAATAGACCATTGTAGGCTAATGTTCACCAGTTCTGGAAGGTTTACATAGAACACACTACAGCCACATTGTATTAGGAATGATCTACTAAAAATAAAATAACTGCACCTAAATTTAAAAGAAATTTACCTTACATAATAAGGAGAGTCCATAGAGAGAAAGCATGCTTTGTGTACATTCTCAGGGATCATACCATGGGCCCTGTTCTTTCTGTCTTTTCATTCTCTGATTCTCAGTAGGCTGACTTTCCTCTTCATCTACCCTGGCTAATGATTAACATGAGACTGGTATAGATTCATGTGTCAAGATGTTATTGCAGGTGGAAAAGCTATAAATGGGACAAAATAGATTGTGAGTCAGGTTGTTATCAGAAAAGCAAAACTAGGAGACTTTTACATCCTCTTCATTGTACAATTTGTATCATCTGGCTACTCCCAGCAGTATGGGAAAAACTGCAGGCTAGAAAGATGCTGATCATTTCCTGTCACTGCAAAAACATTTGATAAGTAGGCTATTTGGCAAAAACCTATAGCTTTAGGGAAAATAAATTCAATATACAAGAATATTGGTGTTTTTTGGATACTCTTTAATTCCTTCAGCAAAAGGGTATACAAGGTTTATAATATTGTTTGGAAATAATTTGTAAACAGAGATAAAAAAACTGTAACTCCGATAACAAAAGTTGTCTGTCAGTAGTCTGTAATCCAAATTGTGCTAAGTTGCTTCAGTCCTGTCTGACTCTGTATGACCCTATGGACTGAAGCCCACCAGGCTCCTCTTTCCATGGGATTCTCTAGGCAAGAATACCAGAGTGGGTTGCCATGCCCTCCCTCCAGGGATCTTCCTGACCCAAGGATTTAATCCATGTCTCTTACATCTCCTGCATCGGCAGGTGGGTTCTTGCTTGGTAAATCCCATGTACAGAAGAGACTGACAGGCTACAGTCCATGGGGTTTCAAGAGTTGAAAATGAATTGTGACTAAACAAAAACAACAATAGTGGAAAAATCAACTATTATTATATTCCAAATAAAAGAGAAACAATGATTATTTAGTGCCCTTTTCAAGAACTTCTTATTAAATATTATCAGACAGTTAATGTGATACTGTTAAATGGCAAAGGTTAAATATAATATTTGCATTCACATCAGTAGGAGCCTACTGGCTCTCATTCAAATCAGTTATGTTTATGGCTTAGGTTCATGGCTATCAAGCTTGAGATTGAACTTCTTAGCTTCCCTTGTAGCTAGGTGTGCCTACTGCCTAAATTCTTACTAAAGAGACACAGCATCAAACACATCTTAAATATGACTGGCAATAACTCACTCTTTCTTTACCTTGCTCCCAAATGAAAACAGTAATGACCAGAACAACATTTATAGCTTTGTGATATGGATTATTGTTGTTTAGTCACCAAATCATGTCCAACTTTTTGTGACTCCATGGACTAAAGCATACCAGGCCTCTCTGTCTCTCACCACCTCCCAGAGTTTGCCAAGTTCATGTCCAATGAATTTTTATGCCATCCAGCCATCTCATCCTCTGTCACCATCTTCTCCTTCTGCCTTCACTCTTTCCCAGTATCAGGGGCTTTTCGAATGAGTCGACTCTTTGCATCAGGTGGCCAAATATTGAAGCTTCATCTTTAGCATCAGTCCTTCTCACTTCCTGATGAATATTCAGGGCTGATTTTCTTTAGGACCAACCGTGGTATAGATAGCAAAGCCAATTTGCTGGCTGCCTGTACTGTTTCATGGAACATTGAATTCCTGGACCTACAATACACGTGTTTAGACACAAAAATGATGAGATTTATTTCTTTAACAAATTATTCTTTACTCTAGCCAATAAAAACTTGTGTATTGGAAGGCTTGCTGCCTGCCACAAAAGCCTAACAACAACAACAACAAAAAGTGTGGGTGTTACACTGCAGTCGGAGTGAAGGTAGTGCATTTATTTAAAATGTCACCTCTGGTAACTGGAAGAGCACACCACTTGCCTAAGGAGCCTGCAAGTCTAAGAGAAGCTATTGGAAAGAGTCAGAATGTTGCCATGAGTTAGCTGTTTATTGCTGCATTTAGCCAGCTTATTTCAAGAATTAATGAGCTCAAGCAAGAACCAGACAATTTTCAAGCAGAGATTGAAGGGAATAGAAGGAATTTTGAAATGAAGGCTCTGATTGTTTTTATCATCCTAGCAGTAGGAAATAACCCTGTTGCATAGACCCTTTCTACCAGGGCCTGTTAAGAATTCTCAGCACAACAAATGAATCTGTAGATGATTTGTGCCAATGAGCAGATTAAGGGTGTTGCTTTCCAAATAAGCCTATTGTTTTATATGGTTTTATGTTTTCAATACAGCCATCATTAAAATGATAGCACATGCTACTCACTGACTGAAGAAGAGAACCATTCCATGAGAGCAGGTTTAATAATTATCTCCAAAAAGAACCTTGGAGGTGGTTTCAAGCACATGGAAATAACTGGAACAACTGTACCAGAAGCTCATTGAGGTGTTTTTTTTTTTTTTTTTAAGGAATTGTTTCACTAAGAAAGTCAAATATTCAGCCTTCAAAAATTTTCTAGCTCCCAAATCAATGGGAACAGAAGCAGGCTATAAACATTGGCTGTGCTCCTGAGAAAAGCAATCTCTTTAATATCCATGCAGATGTGACTAGGGATGATATACAATAAGAATACATTTTTTTCAAAGAGAAAGCCAGGGGCCACAAAGGAGATAAATTTTTTCCAATAAGCAGAAATGACTTCTAAGCAAGAAACTTACTTTAGTGCTGGGCAAAGAGTCTTTGCAGTTCTTTTCCAGCAAAATAGCTTTGCTCTGACAAGGGACTGCCTGCCTGATCATTCTTTACTTTTCTAAATGGAAAAATATATATATTATAATTGCAATATTCTTACTCCAAGTAAGTTATATATTTGGTGTGAATAATAAGCAGATAATTTATCTTGTGGTGAGGACTTCTCCCAAATATCCTAGTATTTGATCTGACTCTTGAAAGTTCCTTGGACTGCAAGGAGATCCAACCAGTCCATTCTAAAGGTGTTCATTGGAAGGACAAATGGTAAAGCTGAAACTCCAATACTTTGGCCACATGATGCAAAGAGTTAACTCATTGGAAAAGACTCTGATGCTGGGAGGGATTGGGAGCAGGAGAAAAAGGGGACAATGGAGGATGAGATGGCTGGATGGCATTGCCAACTTGATGGACATGAGTTCACTCAAATTCCGGGAGGTGGTGATGGACAGGGCCTGGCGTGCTGTGATTCATGGGGTCACAAAGAGTCGGAAATGACTGAGCGACTGAACTGAACTGATAATGAATAACATCCTCCGTTGATTTCCTTGTAAAGGTTGCTATTCAGTTACTAAGTCATGTCCGACTCTTTGAGACCCCATAGACTGCTGCACTCCTCTGTCCTCCACTGTCTCCTGGAGTTTGCTTAAGTTCATGTCCATTGAGTCTATGATGCTATCCAACCACCTCATCCTCTGTCACTCCCTTCTCCTTTTGCCTTCAATCTTTCCCAACATCAGGGGCTTTCCCAATGTGTTGGTTCTTCACATTAGGTTGCCAAAGTATTGGAGCTTCAGCATTAGTCTTTCCAATGAATTTTCATCCTTGTAGAAGGGGTGATGCATTTAGGAAAAAAAAAAAAAAAAAGATAGGCATCAATACTCTGGTGGAAGATTGTGACACAGACTGTTCTCTTTTCCTCTTAGTATTAGGTTGGTCCACGCATATCTGTGGTTTCAGACCATGAATTTTAAATCCTTATCCCTAGACTCCGGAGAAGTCAATGGCACCCCACTCCAGTACTCTTGCCTGGAAAATCCCATGGACGGAGGGGCCTGGTGGGCTGCAGTCCCTGGGGTCGCTAGGAGTTGGACACGACTGAGTGACTTCACTTTCACTTTTCACTTTCATGCATTGGAGAAGGAAATGGCAACCCACTCCAGTATTCTTGCCTGGAGAATCCCAGGGACAGGGGAGCCTGGTGGGCTGCCGTCTCTGGGGTCGCACAGAGTCGGACACGACTGAAGCGACTTAGCAGCAGCAGCAGTAGCAGCATACCTAGACTCAAACATATCTTTATTCATCAAAATAAGAACCATTAAAATTAACATATTTTTGCTAATGAGAAGTAAGTTTGTTTTCCCCATAGCATAAAAGTTCATGCTTTGGGATTTGAAGAGGTCTTGAAAGCATGTGCTGCTTCCTGTTAGTTGTGGAAACATTTCCCTGCAAAAATTTGTCGAGATGCTTGAAGTAGTGGTAGTCACTTGGTGAGAGGTCAAGTGAATATAGCAGATGAGGCCAAACTTCTTAGCCCAATTCTTTCAAATTTTGAAGTGTCCATTGTTCTATGTGCAGTCAAGCATTCTCCTGGAGGAGAATTGGGCCCTTTCTGTTGACCAATGCTGGCTCCAGGCATTGCAGTTTTTGGTGCATCTCATTGACTTGCTGAACATACTTCTCAGATATAACAGTTTCATAGGGATTCAGAAAGCTATAGTGGATCAGATGGGCAGCAGACCACGGAACAGTGACTGTGACCTTTTTTTGGTGCAGGTTTGGATTTGGAAAGTGCTTTGGGGCTTCTTCTCAGTGCAACTACTGAGCTAGTCATTGCCCGTTGTGATGTACAATCTACTTTTTGTTACATGTCACAATGTGCTCGAGAAATGGTTCTTTATTGTTGCATAGAATAAAATAATATGACATATCAAAATTATGATTTTTCTTTTTTATTTGCAGTCAGGTCATGAGGCATCCCTGGCAGGCTTCCCTGGTGGCTCAGAGGGTAAAGTGTATGCCTGCAATGCAAGAGACCTGGGTTTGATCCCTGGATTAGGAAGATCCCCTGGAGAAGGAAATGGCAACCTATTTCAGTACTCTTGCCTGGAAAATCTTATGGATGGGGAAACCTGGTAGGCTACAGTCCATGGGGTTGCAAAGAGTCAGATACGACTTTCACTTTCATGAGGCATCCACTTATTGAGCTTTTTCACCTTTCCAACTTGAAGCATCAAATGCTGGATGACCATAGAATGATCACTGTTGAGTTCTTCAGCAACTTCTCTTGTAGTTGTAAGAAGATCAGCTTTGAGGATTGTTCTCCATTGGTCATTGTCAACTTCCAATGGTTGACCACTGCACTTCTCATCTTCAAGACTCTAACCTCCTTTGAAAAACTTCTTATCGCTGCACTGAACATTCTTTAGCAGTTTCTGAGCCAAATGCTTCATTGATTTTGCAAGTTATTTTTGTTGCTTGAGGACCCATTTTGAACTCAATAAGAAAACCATTCAAACTTGCTTTTTGTCTAAAATGATTTCTATAGTCTAAAATAAATATAAAATAAGCATCAAGTAATGTCATTAACAACAACAATAACAAAAGTAAAAAGTGACTAATGTGCATGAAAACGATGTATAACATAACCCCATTTATTTAAGAATGTATTCCAATATCAAATAGCAAATTTCAGCAATGCAAAAACTGCAATTACTGTGCACCAACCTTGTCATAACTGCCCCTCCATTAGAATTTAAACTGGCATATGTCATCTAGAAACAAGTACTTTATTAAACTTTAGACAAAGGGATATGCAGAGAAGTGATATATGCAACCTCTACATCACATATTCAGGGGAAATGCTGCTTGCTCTTTAATATCTTTTCTTCCCCTCACGGTGAACCTGTTGGATTGTATCTTTTATACATGTCACATAGATATATGTCCGATCCCTCATGTTCTTACAATCAGGCATCCTCAAAGTTTATTGGATTCTATGTTGTCACCTTGTCAATTTTGTTTGAGACTTCTGATTATCCTGACAAATGGTGTATGATAAAAGTGATGGCCTAGGAATTCTGAGTCCAGTTCATAAAAAAAGGAAGAAAGAAAGAAATTGTTTCTATTTGGCTTCTGTTTCTGAATGTTCAACTTTGGAATGCAGACACTATACTGTAAGGGAGTGCAAGACATGGAGAGACCATACATTGATGCTCTTTTCAATATCCATAGCCAAGTTCTCAGAGAATAGTCTGCATCAATTGCCAGCTATGTAAATGAGCAAAAGGTCATAAAATTCAAGCCTCACAAGGCAATGCCAGAATATGAAAAAAAAAAAAATGAATCTGAACACTGGATGACCTTATAGCACAGAGATGTCTATTTGGATTACTTTCCCTCCTTTTGATGTTTTCAATGAGAAACAAGTATTTACCTTATTGGAAACTTTGAAGATTGAGGATCAAATATAGCGGTAGTATAAGACTGAAGCTTTCGTAGCTTCCTCCTACTGTAGGATGTTTGGGTAACATAGAGCTTTGCCCATTTGGTAGTCTATGTCTATATGTGTGTGCTGCTGCTGCTGCTGCTAAGTCGCTTCAGTCGTGTCAGACTCTGTGTGACCCCATAGGTGGCAGCCCACCAAGCTCCCGAATCCTTGGGGTCCTTCAGGCAAGAATACTGGAGTGGGTTGCCATTTCCTTATCCAGTGCATGAAAGTGAAAAGTGAAAGTGAAGTCGCTCAGTCGTGTCTGACTCTTAGTGACCCCATGGACTGCAGCCTACCAGGCCCTTCCATCCATGGGATTTTCCAGGCAAGAGTACTGAAGTGGGGTGCCATTGCCTTCTCCGATGTGTGTGCTAGTTGCTTCAATTGTGTCCAGCTCTTTCAACTCCTTAGACTACAACCCACAAGGCTCCTCTGTCCATGGAATTCTCCAGGCAAGGATACTGGAGTGGGTAGCCATTCCTTTCTCCAGGGTTTCTTCCCTGACTCAGGGATCGAACCCTGGAATCCTATATTGCAGATGGATTCTTTACTATCTGAGCCACCAGGGAAGTCCAAAACAAATATATTCTAATTCTGGAGGTCAGAATTCGAAAATCAATATAATGGGAGGACCTGGATCCTTCTGAAGGCTTAGTGATCAGTCCATTCCCTTGCCTCTTCCAGCTTTCACAGGCTGCCTGCATCCCTTGGCTTATCCTGCTCCACTCCAACCTCTGGTCTTATTGCCACCTCATTGTATTTCTTTTTTTTTTTTTTTTAATTTTCTTCCCCATGTCTTATCTTTAGTCTGCCTCTTGTAGGACCTCTGTGATTCATTAGGCCACCAGGATAATCCAGAATAACCCCCATTTCAAAATGTTTAATAACTTCCACAATGTCTTCTTTATCATGCAAATTAATATATTCACAGGTTCCAGGATTTTGGACATGGAACATCTTTGAGAATCCATCATCAATCTATTGCAGTCCCCATGAAACATACAACCTCTTTAGAAATGTTGAAAACATCTTTAATGAGAATTAATTCTTTAGAAACATTACTTAATAGTGTTAGAAAAGTTTATTAATGTTATTTCAGTCCATATTCTCCAGTGAAAATGTTTACTCTGTGACTTATGCCTGCACTATTTGGAATACAACCTTGCAGTAGCCAAAGTCATTTTCCTTTCTCCTTTTCTTCCTTTATGAAAATTTTTATTTATTATAGCTCACGTTAATACCTTATCTGCCTTCAGGTAGAGAATGAGAGAGTTCTAAAAGTAAATAAGTCAGGCAGAGGAATCATTGGATATCTCAAGTATATTTCTGTTACTCTATGTACATTTTTTTTTCCAACTACAATTTTATTTTATTTTTAAACTTTACAAAATTGTATTAGTTTTGCCAAATATCAAAATGAATCCGCCACAGGTATACATGTGTTCCCCATCCTGAACCCTCCTCCCCGCTCCCTCCCCATATCATCCCTCTGGGTCGTCCCAGTGCACTAGCCCCAAGCATCCAGTATCGTGCATTGAACCTGGACTGGCAACTCGTTTCATACATGATATTTTACATTAAGGCGGCTTTTCTGGTGGCTAAAGTGGTAAAGAATCTGCCAGCAATGCAGGAGCCGCAGGAGCCACAGGATTCCATATCTGGGTTTGGAAGATCCCCTGGTAAAGGGTGTGGCAACTCACTCCAGTATTCTTGCCTGGAGAATCGCATGGACAGAGGAGCCTGGGGGGTTACAGTCCACGGGGGTCACAAAGAATCAAACACAAGTGAAGCAACTTGGCAGGCACACGCATGTTCATTTAAAAAGACCTTGTGATGGTGTCACCAGCAAAACATATTAACAGTTCCCAGGAAGTATACATATTAATATCATCTGGGTAATAACATAAAGCCTTCCCCCCCACCCCGCCCCCCGTGCTTAATCTGGTCTGGTTCACAGAGGGCCGTGTACAGAAGCCTAACATCTGGCACCTCAGACCAGAGTTTCTTCTGTGAAAAAAACCTCCTCTGACACCTCAGCTCAGGGTACCATTTGCAGATGCTGCTGTTGCTGCACAAGATGCTCAATTCAAGATGGTGATGGTAGGCCACGTGCAGTGGCGCTCAGACCTCTGAGCCGCGCAACTGCACAAGCCTCGCGAGAACTCCTTGCCTGACTGAGGAGAACCTCAAACGCAGCCGCTGAGGATCTGTTTGGAAGACTATGGATGTTAGAGTGAGAGCTCACACCTTTTCAGAACTGAACTCGATATTGTTTTATTAGTACGAGTTACACCAGGAGGACACTTTTCGGAGCCTAACTGCCAAGGATTGCTAACACATTTTGGCCCACCCTGGCTCCTGTAGGAACACGGAGGAGACTTTGGGAGGTTTGTTTGAGGATGCCGAGATCTGGTTTTAGTTTACTGTGATGGGGTACAATGGCGTCAGCCTGTAGTTGAATTAATAGCAACTCTGCACACACCGCATTGCCCACAGGGTCATCTGTACTGTGTATCGTTGGGGGTTGAAGACTGAAACTCACTCGAATCTGCCTGCTGCCCTTGGCTGTCCTTCCTTTGGTGCAGGATGCCCTGGATGACAGGGACCTGTGGATGAGAGGGAAGCCTCAACACTCTGCCCATTGTCTCGCCTGATCCCTGAACTAAGCAGTAGTCGACGCACCAGCGCTTTTTGTGCTCCCGACCTCCATGATTAACAGTAAATTTTGCCTTGTCACTTCCGGTTTGGTAAAGAACGCTGAGCAGCCCTGTGAAGCCGCTGTTGCTGCATGCAGCCTGAGCTGAGACCCAGAAAGGCCCAGGTAGTGAGGATTAGCTGATAAAACTGGTTGAAGATGCTGGACCTGAATTTCTGAAGTGAGGTTGAGGCCCTTTGAGCCACTTAACCAGATTCTGAGCTGCTAGTGAGAAGAGGAAACACCGACTTCCACCCTCTAGAGGCAAACGTTGGGTGTTTCTTCATCGTTGGAGGTTCTTCAGGCTCTTCTCCCAGCAACAGCACAGACTACCAGCTGCCCCAGTGATCTGGTGAGTACCTCATGGGAATCCCTTGTGCATTTAGCTCTCAGTGGGCTGGGAGTCTGAAAGTTCCTCTTGTTTGGCGGCAAGGGAAAAAGAGAAGACCTCCATTATTAGAGGTGACAGATTTCACATCCATTCTATATAGGCTGTATAACACAGCTGTATCTTAAGAGGTGAAAATCAGATTGTCTCAATTTATAATATATCATAAGTGAGACAGGAGGGCTCTTCCAAAAGCAGAGCAGTTTATTTCTATTGGAATATACCTGTCTAAGTGAAAGCGTTATGAAGTGTGAATAGATACATCTAATAAGCTCTCATGACAGGATTTTATTTTCTTTTTGCATGTATACTGACCATATCTCTTCTGAGTGCCACTGAAGCCTAAAATTTCCATATACACATTAATTATGTTCAGCACTGACCCCTGTTAAAGTGAAAGTATTAAAATATTAATTTAACATATGATCATTATATAAAGGAGTCTGAGCTTTCAAAATATGTAAAACCAATGAAACTATTTATAATAAAACAAATTAGATTTTGTGCAAAACTGAACAGTAAAGGCAAGAATTAATGTAATGCTTTCTCTGCATTATCTAGCAGGAATAGTTTTGCAGCAATAATTAACCTGAAACTGTCAGGTTCTGTGGACTTGGTCTGAATTAGAAGGTGGTAACTAGGCTATTCCTAATTTTAACTTATCTTCAATATGATATCATAGGACATATTTCACGAAGTTTTAGTTGTATTTATGTGTGCTTGTTAAGGAGAGCAGCAACAATAATTTTAAAGATTTTAAGAAACAAATTTAACAGTTAAATATTTTTAAAGCGAGCACAGAGTCTTATGCATGTTTACATTTTGATTGAGAAGTGGCTAGTAGTTTTCCTTCTGCCCTTTAAAGCTCATTTACTTCTCCAATTTAAGTACAGTATTCACTGTTCAAATTACCATGATTTATAGAGCAGATTCTTCCCTTATTCTAGCAGGATACTTTATTATTTAATTACAAGATTTTTTCCCAATTACCCTAAAAGTCAGTTATATTTGTTATAAACTCTATATTCTTTAAATAACTTAAATCAAATACTAACATAATACAGAAAGGACCACTAAGTAAAATAAAACATCTTTATCAATTTAGGATTGGACAATTTCTCTGAAGTTTTCAAGAAGGTGTCTTAGCCATGCTTTATTTGCTAGCTAAGTTTTGCTGAATAAAGTTTATTTCCGTGCCAATTACATTTGATTCTTAAAAAAGATGAAATTATGTAGACAAAATATAAATATTAATATTTTTGTCCCATGAATATAATGTAGCTACTGTCATCTGATGTAAAGAACAAGGATTTAATGAAACAAATTCTATTAAGATACAAAATGTAAAATGATGAGCTTGAACAGTCACCTACAGTGCCTGAAAAACCTGCTAAAAGTTTTCCTTTAATTTCTTATGTGTGTGTTAGTCGCTCAGTCGTATGCAACTCTTTGCCACCCCATGGACCGTAGCTCACGGACAGGCTGCTCTGTCCGTGGATTCTCTAGGCAAGAGTACTGGAGGGGGTTGCCATTTCCTTCTCCTTAATTGCTTATGAAGCTATAACAAAGAGATAAAATGTGGCTGTCCCTTTAATTTCATAGAAGAATGAGAACATATACCAAGATCTAGAAATCGGTTGTTGGAAAAGGAAGAGACTGAAATAACCAACATCAGTGAGAAAGATTTTTAAGTATGTTCTTGGACTACATTTTTTCCATTACCTACCCTACACTAAGGAGATGGAGAAGGCAATGGCACTCCACTCCAGCACTCTTGCCTGGAGAATCCCATGGATGGAGGAGCCTGGTAGACTGCAGTCCATGGGGTCGCTAAGAGTCGGACACGACTGAGCGTCTTCACTTTCACTTTTTACTTTCATGCACTGGACAAGGAAACGGCGACCCACTCGAGTGTTCTTGCTTGGAGAATCCCAGGGACGGGGGAGCATGGTGGGCTGCCGTCTATGGGGTCGCACAGAGTCGGACATGACTGAAGTGACTTACCTTACACTAAGGAGAAGGCAATGGCAACCCACTCCAGTACTCTTGCCTGAAAAATCCCATGGACGGAGGAGCCTGATAGGCTGCAGTCCATGGGGTCGCTAGGAATCCAACACGACTGAGTGACTTCACTTTAACTTTTCACTTTCATGCATTGGAGAAGGAAATGGCAACCCAGTCCAGTATTCTTGCCTGGAGGATCCCAGGGACGGGGGAACCTAGTGGGCTGCTGTCTATGGGTTCACACAGAGTCAGACACAGCTGAAGCGACTTAGCAGCAGCACCCTACCCTAAAGCAATTTCAGTGGTACCTAAACAAGGAATGTAAACAAATATATTTTCCAAAACCTTAAGATTTTGCTTCACATGCATTCTTTAGTTCTAAATTCTAGACTTATTTATTGCATTGACTACAAAAATAGAAAAAAATAATCATCAATTTGAGAGAAAATTTCTCTGAAACCCCCAAAGCTCAATACTGATGTGCCTCACCTATAAACTAATCTATTTCTAAAACAGACTATAACATTGAATTCATAATTCCTGTGGCATGAGACTTTCTCACTACATTTACTTTATTATGGAAATTAACCTGTCTCGTATGCAAAGGAAGTAACACAGGGTTAATTCTAGGACATGGAGAAGTTCAACATGATCAAGGATACAGCACTGATGTGCAATTAAATGTATTAGTCAGGGAAACTTCCAGTGAGAAAAGAGAGTTCAAGTTCAGAAGAGCAGGTGACTACCATGAAAAGTTGAAAATTAGCACCTCAAAATTCACCTAGGAAAAATATGCATTCCTCTGTCCTCATAAAAGATGCAAAAGAGGAAAATTTCAATTTGAGCCTTGATTTTATAATACAAAGATGAGTAAACAACACATACAAAATCAAAGTTGAATGAATAAAGTATGGCAGATTAAGGTCAAGAATCAAGTTCAATGTATATATGATTGTATTTCTAAAAATACTTTTGATCAGGGATAAAATGTTACGTAAGAAAGTATTTTACAAATAAAGAATTACTCAGATAAAGTGAAGTTGCTCAGTCGTGCCCGACTCTTTGCGACCCCATGGACAGTAGCATGCACCAAGCTCCTCCGTCCATGGCATTTTCCAGGCAAGAGTACTGGAGTGGGTTGCCATTTCCTTCTCCAGGGAATCTTCCCAACCCAGGGATTGAACTCAGGTCTCCCGCATTGTAGACAGATGCTTTACCATCTGAGCCACCAGGGAAGTCCAGAGAGATAAAATGGGACATGAAATCATGAGGCAAGAGAGTGCAATAGAAAATAGGCAGGTATATTTTTTACAAGTAAAAAGGCTTGCTGAAATTAATACTATAAAATGTATATAAAAATTTTAAGAAACCAATAGAAATATATTTGCCATTGAATATATTAACCATTCTCATGCAGGAAAAAGCCATGCATTTGTCTTACAAATAAAACAAAGTAAATTTTAGATATATCATTATATAGATACATGATCATAATTTATGAATAAATATATTTGGAAAAAATTTAGATTTGCTGAAAACATGCAAAGAAAATACAAAGAGTTTCCATACAGCCTTCATTTAATGTTCCTAATATTATATAATCATGGTAGGTTTTTCAAAAACAAGAAATTAACACTGGTACAGTATTCGTAAGTAAGTTAGAGACATTTGAATTTCTGCAGTTTTTCCACTAAGTTTTTTTGCTTTCTAGGATTCTATTCAGAATGCCACCAGTTTATTCAATCATCATGCCTCCTTGGTATCCTATGATCTGTAACAATCTTCTTTTGCTTTTCATGATCTCAACTGATTTTGAATATCTCTTAATTTGAGTCTTTCTGATTTCCTCATGGTTGCACTGAGTTTATAGTCTTTCACGAAGAATGCCACAGTAGCCAAGTTTCCCTCTTATCAAAATATATTGGCAATTAATTGTATCAATATGATTTTCACTAGTGATATCAACTTTCATCGGTTCAATAAACTTGAAATATAAAAATATACAGCAAATATTTAACTGACAGTTAAATATTTATGAACTTTCTATATAAACTAATTCAGATATAAATTTGTTTAAATATATATATCTTTATAAATTATATAATTATAAGTGCATATGCAAATGTAAATATATAATTGCATATTTTATTCATCTATGCATATACATATTTAAAACTAGATTTGGCTACCTCAGTTTTTAATATTATGTTTCAGGTGACTGTGACTGTGAAAGCTGCTCAGTTGTGTCTGACTCTTTGCGACCCCACGGACTATACAGTCTGTGGAATTCTCCAGGCCAGAATACTAGATTGGGTAGCCTTTCCCTACTGCAGGGGATGTTCCCAACCCAGGGATCTAACCCAGGTCTACCGCATTGTAGTCAGATTCTTTACCAGCTGAGCCACAATGTTTCAAGTACAAAAGCAATTAAATAGAAAATTATAGTCTGTAAATATATGTAACAAAACAATATTTAATAGAAAAATTATTAATGTTCTTAGCATCTAAAGAATGTAAGCAAACAAATTAAAAGTCTTTAACAGCAAGTGGGTGAACAAAAGTAGAACAACAGACAACATATTGTAGCAACAGAAAATAAACTGAAGAGATTAGATTATTATTAACTTTTTAAAAAGTTCTACCTCACATATTAAATGAAAAAATACCCAGCCAGTATAAAACATATAGTTTTAATACAAAACTAGAACTTATAAAAATCATCTATTTGCCACTGTTATAGTAGAAATAAAAATTGAATGCTTGGATTATGGTGGGAGATTAAATAGTTGCAATTATTTTTTTTCCCTAAGAGCAATTTGCATTTCTTTATAAATATGCATGTCTATTAAAATTTTCAATTGTATTTAATATATATTTTTTTCCTTAGAGTACATTGGACCATAAACAAAATTACTTTAAGAATGATCATCATGGTGACATCTAAACAGTAAGTTGAAAACTCCCTAAATGCTTAACAGGGACAATAAAAATATACTATAAAAATTAATTCAATGCTATGTTTTCATTAACTAGTCCAATTAACGAACACTGGCATAGAAAAAGAATAAAATTGCTAAGTAGAAATGAAATTCATGTTATTTAATAATGTTTGTAATGCCATAGCAATATTATTATAAAGGAAAACAAATAAGAACTATATGTATGAATAAAGTCCAGAAATGTATACACCCAAATGCAGGTATTATTTAATAATAAAATCAGACTAGTAAATATGTTATTATTTTTCTCATTATTTTAAATATAAGTGCATGTATTTTTAACTTCTGTGACGAGAAGAAATTAGCTAACATGAGGTACAATAGGAGAAGGATATGGCAACCCACTCCAGTGTTCTTGCCTGGAGAATCCCAGGGACAGGGGAGTCTTGTGGGAGGCCGTCTATGGGGTCGCACAGAGTCAGACACGACTGAAGCGACTTAGCAGCAGCAGAGGTACAATGAGACATTATATTTCTCATGATAATGACATATATAAAAAGTAGTTTTTTGTCTTTGAATGAAGATTGAGATTTCATTGTATACTGCTGATGTGTGGATATACAGTACCACACAGGTTTTTTTGAACCTCAGTTTTACTCAGTATATAGCAAGAGCTTTACATTTATTTCACTCTGAAGATTCTGTTTTGAAATAGACTTTTATTGGTTGCATCTATGTCTGATGTATTATATTAATGAAAATTGGACATTCACTAATACACTGACAATAGCAAACAGGTGAAAGTCACTTTGTATATCATGTTTGGATTATATTTTTGTTTCTTTCGGGTGCAGGAATATAACTAAGCTCGAAACACCATTGAGTCTGAAGATCTACTAGGAAAGCAGGGAGACAAGCATATTAATAGAAGCTCAGAATGGATTGAAAGGTGATCTATAATAGGGAAGGAGGCTCCCACATCTGCAACATTGACTGAGGTTGTTTAAATTTATAGGGACCATTTAGTGATGCTCTATGAATTCTAAAAGAAGGGTGCAGTGGAGCATCGGCATTGTAAAACTTCTCAGTAAAAGGCCATTTCGTAGGTAAGGCACTCCCTTGGTCTGGTCAGGAAAGAATTGCACGACTTGACAAATGTAAATTAGACCAAGTGTTCAGGTCAGTTCAGTTCAGTTCAGTCACTCAGTCGTGTCCGATGCTTTGCAACTCCATGGACTGCAGCACCCCAGGCCTCCCTGTCCATCACCAATCACCAGAGTTTACTCAAACTCATGGGCATTCAGTTGGTGAAGCCATCCAACCATCTGATCCTGTCTTCCCCTTCTCCTCCCACCTTCAATCTTTCCCAGCATCAGGGTCATTTCAGATGAGTCAGCTCTTCACATCAGATGGTGAAAGTATTGGAGTTTTAGCATCAGCATCAATCCTTCCAAAGATACAGGACGGATTTCCTTTAGGATGGACTGGTTGGATCTCCTGCAGCCCAGGGGACTCTCAAGAATCTTCTTCAACACCACAGTTCAAAAGCATCAATTCTTCAGTTCTCAGCTTTCTTTATAATCCAACTCTCACATCCATACATGACTACTGGCAAAACAATAGTTTTGACTCTACAGACCTTTGATGGCAAAGTAATGTCTCTGCTTTTTAATATGCTATCTAGGTTGGTCATAACTTTTCTTCCAAGAAGCAAGCGTCTTTTAATTTAATGGCTGCAGTGATTTTGGAGTGATCTGCAAAACTCATTTTGCAGATGTGATCTGCAGTGATTTTGGAGCCCCCAAACGTAAAGTCTGTAACTGTTTGCACTGTTTCCCTGTCTATTTGCCGTGAAGTGATGGGACCAGATGCCATGAACTTAGTTTTCTGAATGTTGAGTTTTAAGCCAACATTTTTACTCTCCTTTTTCACTTTCATCAAGAGTCTCTTTAGTTCTTCACTTTCTGTCATAAGGGTGGTATCATCTGCATATCTGAGGTTATTGTATTTCTTCAGGCAGTCTTGATTTCAGTTTGTGCTTCATCCAGCCCAGTGTTTCTCATGATGTACTCTGCATATAAGTTACAGAAACAGGGTAATAATATACAACCTTGATGTACTCCTTTCCCTATTTGGAACCAGTCTGTTGTTCCATGTCCAGTTCTAACTGTTGCTTCCAGACCTGCATACAGATTTCTCAAGAGGCAGGTCAGGTGGTCTGGTATTCCCATCTCTTTAAGAATTTTCCACAATTTGTTGTGATCCACACTGTCAAAGGCTTTGGTATAGTCAATAAAGCAGAAGTACATCTTTTTCTGGAACTCTCTTGCTTTTTTGATGATCCAGTGGATGTTGGCTATTTGATCTCTGGTTCCTCTGCCTTTTCTATATCCAGCTTGAACATCTGGAAGTTCACGGTTCACATACTGCTGAAGCCTGGCTTGGAGAATTTTAGCAATATTTTGCTAGCATGTGAGATGAGGGAAATTGTGTGGTAGTCTGAGCCTTCTTTGGCATTGCCTTTCTTTGGGCTTGGATTGAAAACTGACCTTTTCCAGTCCTGTGGCCACTGCTGAGTTTTCCAAATTTGCTGGCATATTGAGTGCAGCATTTTCACAGCATCATCTTTCAGGATTTGAAGTAGCTCAACTGGAAATTCATATCCTCCACTAGCTTTGTTGGTTGTGATGCTTCCTAAGGCATCACATCATTTGACTTTACATTCCAGGATGTCTGGCTCTATGTAAGTAATCACACCATTGTGATTATTGGGGTCCTGAAGATCTGTTTTGTATAGTTCTCTGTATTCTTGCCACCTCTTCTTAATATCTTCTGCTTCTGTTAGGTCCATACCATTTCTGTCCTTTATTGTGCCCATCTTTGCATGAAGTGTTCCCTTGGTATTTTTAATTATCTTGAAGAGATCTCTGGTCTTTCCCATTCTCTTGTTTTGCTCTATTTCTTTGCATTGATTACTAAGGAAATCTTTTTTATATCTCCTTGCTATTCTTTGGGACTCTGCATTCAGCTGGGTATATCTTTATTTTTCTCCTTTGCCTTTCACTTCTCTTCTTTTCACAGCTATTTGTAAGGCCTCCTCAGACAACCATTTTGACTTTTTGTATTTCTTTTTCTTGCTGATGGTCTTGATCCCTGCCTCCTGAACAATGTCATGAACCTCAGTCCATAGTTCTTCAAGCACTCTATCTATCAGATCTAATCCCTTGAATCCTTTTGTCACTTCCACTGTATAATTGTAAGGGGATTTAGGTCATACCTGAATGGTCTAGTGGTTTTCCCTGCTTTCTTTAATTGAAGTCTGAATTTGGCAGTAAGGAGTTCATGATCTGAGCCACAGTCAGCTCTGGGTCTTGTTTTTGTTGACTAGCATAGAGCTTCTCCATCTTTGGCTGCAAAAATATAATCAGTCTGATTTAGGTATTGACCATCTGGTAATGTCCATGTGTAGAGTTTCTCTTGTGTTGTTGGAAGAGCGTGTTTGCTATGACCAGTGAGTTATCTTTGCAAAACTCTATTAGCCTTCACCCTTCTTCATTCTGTACTCCAAGGCCAAATGTACTTGACCAATTGTTACTTGTTATATGAAATCTGCCTCCATATAATGTAAAGAGGGGGAAAAACTTCTGATTCTGTTTAGATTGTAAAGGACAGTAGTAAAAACAATAGAAAACATTTACAGAACACTTAACCCTATGTCAGAAAACGTGCCAACCATTTTCACAAACATCATTTCACAGTTACTCACACATCACTTTGACGAGTTTCTGAAATGTTTCTATGCAATTGAAATGAGGCTTATTAGTAATTTGTCCAAAGTCACATATTAGTAAAAGAGAGACCCAGTTTTGAAATCCAGGCAGTCTTCCTTCAAAAACCGAGCCCTTCACCTTTACATGCTGGATATTATCAACTTCAGTTCAGTTCAGTTCAGTCGCTCAGTCGTGTCCGACTCTTTGTGACCCCATGAATCGCAGCACACCAGGCCTCCCTGTCCATCACCATTAGTTTTATTATTAAATATAAAGATAGACAAGCTATAGCTTTCTCCCTAGTGTCATTTCAGTTTGTAGGTTATTTTTATGACATACATTATTCATATCTGGGAAAGATGGAAAAGTTTTCTTAATTTATCTGTAGCGAATATTCTATGTGAAAAATTCTAATTAGCAAATTAATGTAACATACAGCAAATGTAATGTAATAAATGAATACAAATATAGGTAACGTACATTGACATTTTTAATGCTGGATTATGAATTTATATATGGGATAATTTTAATCTTCATTATTATGATTTTATTTTAAGCTTTCTAAAATGATTTAAGAATGTTTATTGTAGAAAAATGTTATATTGATTTCAAAAAAAGAGACAAATTGGAAAAACATCTAGGAAAATACAATATGCTTAAAAATAAAAGACTGGCAAATTTCACAAAAGTTGGTAATGAAGCCAAATTTTATAGCTTTGGAGACTAAACACTTGCCATCTTTTATAACATTTTATTTTTTAAAAATGTTTCTTTTTTAAACATTTCATTTTTAAAACTTAAGTGAGAGAAAAAATTTATCAGGTTCAAAAATGAATGTTACTTAGATTAACTTATTTTTAGAATGATATGGTACATTATCTTTAAAAATAAGATACAATTTAACATAGTTGTATGTTTTGTTTTCACAAAATGAGAAAATTATTTATTGACTCTGCTATTTCTCTGGAATTTCAAGAATTTCCTTCTTGATAATTTTCCTTTATAGTAATTTTCAAAAGTATTGCTGCTAAATATACCATAAATTATAGAAAATTATGAGAAGAAAAGTAAAACAAATAGTAAAATGGATTAATATATGAACTCTATGACTGGCCTATAGTGAACTACAGATATGTTAGTGATTTTTTGTAAAGTAATGCTACCAACTATGTTATTTCTTTAAAGACTTATAGTTCTACTAGTCTTAATAATTATGTTATTAGTATTTTAGTCTTTATGTTAAACATCGTATTTGTATGATTTATTTTCTCTTTATGATAATGTTCTGAATATATGCTAATATTATCACTGTGTTGTTGATGGATATAATGACTTTTTAAAATTATTGGCTAAAATTAACAAAGCTGCTTGAATTGATCACTGGTATTCACATAAATGAACCTAATTGCAATTTATATGCCTTGTTATTATATGATACTCTTTTCACATGACAAGCTTTTAAAATTTACCAAAATGCTGTTAAACATCTAAATATAGCTATATTTACATTTTAAAATTTATTTTATCATTCTTAAAATAGTTAAAATGATTTTTAGTGATGTTGTATATTTCATGAATTGATATAAGAGAACAGCTTTCATAATTTAACAGAATATTTGTTAAAATTATGATATCTCTGTTATTTTTATATGTTAATAAAAATTTAATTTACCTTAATTTTAAAAAGTAATCTCATGAAAGTACTTAACTAAAAAACATAAAAATGAACTAAACTGTATTAGCTTCAATTCTTGATAGCAGAACATACATGCATATGCTACCTTAGAGGAACAATTAGCATTTTTCAGAATGAGGCAATGAAGTGATGAGAACAAGATAACAAAAGATAACAAGCAGGTTTTTTTTTTTTTTTGGGTACAAAATGATATATAAATATCATTTTATTTATATGAGAATATTACATAAATAAGAATATAGAAAGGCTTATACTCCTCAGATTCCCATAGCTCATTATTGGAACCGTTGTGACTTAATCCAGCATGAAGGGGGATTTCTTTGGAGGGAAAAATCTTGCTTCCCTTTATCTTAAGAGTTTTCTATCCTTACTCACCCCCACTTCACTATTCTGGAAACTCTTACTTTGTGCTTGGCTCCCCTTATAAGGTAAAAGTAACAGTAGTTTAACAAATGAACAAGATTCGCAGCACATTTGCTGAGATTCAATTCTCTGGACATAAATGTCCTGTTTCCAGTAGCATCCTTTGACAGGCTGAGTCTTTAGTTCTGTCTATGGTTCAGTTTTGTTCATCACCCATTAATGTCATGGTGAATATCAATGGAGCCTAGCAATGCTGAACAGTAGGGAAGAGTTTGAATGACTGACTAGCTCTGTTCAAATCGTATCAATGTGTCCTTGCCTTACATAACAAGTGAAGGTTTGAATAGTCTTCAAGTACTGTGAACCATCCTAATTCAATTTTAAATTCAGTGAAATATGAGGAAATTATCTATGAAATGAAAATTCTCTGCCCTGTCTACTTTAATAAAATTTGTTAGAAATAAGTTATTCACAGTTCCTATATTAACATATTGGATTCTTTTCACACCGTTGAATATATGTTGTTCCTACACATCGCATACCCTGTTTATAAAATATATAGTAAAACTTATGAAATTAACATACTAAATTGATTTTAACCCTTTCTCAGTAACTATTAAGTTTCCATGTCTTTCCCTAACTACTAAAATTGCTTATTATTCACAACATCCCGCAAGATACGTACAAATAGATCTCTAATAAGAGAGTTCAGGAACTGTGGGGTCTATGACATATATTGACAGGAAAGAAGGTAAAGAATTAGCCTGCAACACAGGAGACCCAGATTTGATCCCTGGGTTGGAAAGATCCCCTGGAGAAGGGAATGGCAACTCACTCAAGTATTCTTGCCTGGAAATCACCAGGGACAGAGGAGCCTGGTGGGCTACAGTCCATGGGGTCACAATGAGCTGGACATGACTGAGAGACTAACACACACGTGTATGATGTATATTAGTTTCCTTTTCTTGGCATGTACTTTTTTAGTAAGTTAATGACAGAGTATAGCTGTATGCTTCTGGAGATGTTAATCTCTGATGTTGTTGAAGTGTGGCCCTAACAAGAAATTACACCTCTCAACCCAAAATGTGCTTGTTGTAAGATGTGCATAATTGTAAGAATTTGGATTTATTGAGTGGTTTGGAGTTGGGAGTGAACAGTAGACTAGAAAGGAGCAAGTATGGCCTTCTGTGGTGAAATAACTGAAAAAATTATATATTAGTCTATATGGTATAATCTAAAGAAAGAGAGCAGAGCAGAGTAACTAGAGCACATACTCTGCCTGCAACCAGACAGATGATCCAGAGCAAGCTCAAGTATTTATTCAAATTCTGCTCCATAATTTCCTACTGTCTCAGCCTCTGGAACTGTAATCTCTTAAGAAATGTTTTATTCCAGCCAGACTGAGGTCTATAACCTGGAAGACAGTCTCTCAGATAGCTGTGAGGAACTTCTCTGTAGAAGCATGGTTTTTGGCATAATTTTATATCTTGTCATAACAAAGAAGCATGGTAGGGGTACAATTCCTTCAAGGCTTAAGGGGGAAAAAACAGTATCATATGTACACAGTGGATCAGTAGGGCTTTTGCATCTGAGAATTGAGTCTTACCATAGATGGAATACTAGCAATTTCATCCCCAAAATGGATGCATTTATCACTATCTTCAAAATAGATAATCCTTACTTCTGGACAGTACATGCTTTAATGGTTAAAGCAGATTTAAAGTGTGTACCTGATAGGCTACAGTATAGGCTCTTCTAGTTAGCATAAACCCAATCATGTATTAGCCAAATAACTTCTTACCTTAATGGAGAAGGAATGGCAACCCACTCCAGTATTCTTGCTTGGGAAATCCCATGGGCAGAAGAGTCTGGCAAACTATAGTCCATGGCGTTGAAAAGTGTAGGATGCTATTTAGCAATTAAACAACAACAGTATACCTTAATAGGTGGAATTTTCTTTCCTTATTTCCAAGTTTTGATTGCAAACCTTCTGATACAAAGATTTGATGATTAGTATATTTGCCCCTCGGTGCCAGGGTGGTACTGCCTGCCTGTAGTGGGCCCATTGTCCGTCAGTGACAAGCTTTTTTGTATATATGTATATATATATTTTTTCTTAGTTATCCACATAGTGGGCAGAACTAATCAGATATAGTGAACAAACACAAGAAAACATTTTATATGTTGAGATTTTAAATGCTGACAAGAAAACATTTCATAGGCTACACATATTGTCAGTTATATCACATTGTTGAACAAACGTTGAAAATGTGTTTTTAGCAATAGTTTTAAAGAAAGCAGTGATACATGTCATGAGTAGATTGATAACTAGGAAAAGAGTAGTAATACATACTATGAAAATTATAAGCATCTGTAAAACAGGGTGGGAAAAAATGCTTATTTCAGAGAGGAGTCAACCTCTCTGAAAGTAAGTGATCTGAATAGATCACTTAAAGAGTTATATTCCCTTATATCTTATAACCAATTTATCTTTGGGGAATTTTTTTTTCTAGTTATGTCTCCACTTCTCCAGAGGTATTGATATAAGAGCAACAAGTGTTGCGAGCAGGAGCACAAATATTTCTTGTTTAACCAATAGGAAATCTAAGGCAACCCTGTTATCTGATACTTCTTGGGCTAAGGTATTTAGTGATGCTTGTTCTGACATGATTTGTGTAGAGTCCTTGACTCTTTGACTAATAATAGCTGATAGATTTCTGATCATATACTCATGCACTAAGAACCAAAATTCACAAAACACTTTGCAACCAAGTGTCTTGATATCTTACTAACACAGGTTTATTGACTTTGTAATAAAGAGAGAAAAGAGATTCATCTATTTCCTTATATATAGATAATGAGGTAACATGTCCCAATAAGCATAAACCTTCTGTATGCCACATATTAAGACAATTTATGTGCCCATCCTTTATAAACTGGGTCAATTACAATATTAAAACAAAACCTAGGGGACACAGTGATTCCTCCTAGAGTGCTCTCATTGAAAGTCTCATTAATTGGGAGTTTTGTAAACACAGTGTTAAACCATAAATCATTTTCTTGCAGGCTTTCTAAAAGTCATCTGTATTGTATTTAACATATAGGAGTTACCAGAATAGTTTACTCCTATTTTTCTCTTTAAGACATTTGTTAAACAAGCAAGTGATGCAACAAGGGGACCTTGGGGTGTGCTCAGTCTCTAAGTACTGAGGACAGTATCAAACAAAGGATGGACCCATTAATATGTTAAAGAAATTGAACATGAAAGATTAGGCCAGACCGAGGTCTCTCTGGTTGAGTGGTAATTTTAGGAACACCTGAAAAGTTGGTGACAAGAATTATGAAGGGATTTATGTCAGTTTTTATTGACTGGGGAATTTGATGATAGATCCAAACAATCAGTTAGATAGCCATACTTTGTGACATATTTACTAGATAATTTTATGTCCATAATGATCATTAATAGCTTAGAGTAAAGCAGTAATTTTCAATTAAAAAACAATACCTGTGGCGGATTCATTTCGATATTTGGCAAAACCAATACAATATTGTAAAGTTTAAATATAAAATAAAATAAAAAAAACAAACAATAACCCAATTTTCATAGGGAGGCAAATATTTAGTAACGAGTTCATCTGAACTACCAGGATGGGTTTTACAGTCCTGGTTTGGTTCTTGAGTCAGCTATCTACCACTGTTGTCTTCTCCTTCTGGTATGGGTATTGTTTCTTCTCTGCAGTTTTCTCTGCAGACCAGCCTAATGCAAAGACACTTTTAAAAATAAGAGATGTGAACCCATGAGTCTGTGCCTTTTAATTTGGCACATGGATTATTTAACAATACCTAATAAGGTCCTTTCCAATGGGGCTGCAAAAAAATCTTTTATTTGACATATTTTCTAATAAACAAAATCTCCATATTGTAAATCATGATCCTTAAGGCCTTTGTTTCTGGGAAGTTCACCAAGAAATGAATTAACTACCAACTTTTTTCATTTCTTTTAAGTGCCTCAATAAGACCGTGACAATAATGTAATATATCTCCCTTGAGTAAGATTGGTTCATATATTCTCTCATCTAATTACATAAGGTGTCCTGTTAATATTTCAGAAGGAGACAGCTGATTTTACCAAAAGGCATAGGACTAAATTTAAGAAGCACTAACAGAAGAGCTTTTGCCCATGAGAGATTAAATACTTCTGAAGGTTTTTGCCAATTGAGTTTTGACAGTGCCATTAATTCTTTCCACCAGTCCTGAAGATGGGGGGTGATAAGTTCACCGAAAATACTGCATTATTGGCCATATGTCACAAATAGATTTAATTATTTGTCCTGCAAAATAATTTCCCTGGTAACTGTGTAATTTGGAAGGAATTCCCCAAACAAGAATTATCCTTTCAAATAGCAATTTAACCTTATAGCCGTTCCTCTGCTGTAAGGAAAAGCTTCACCTCAGTGTGAAAGTATACAGATTGTTACCAAAATATATTTATACTCTTGAGACAGTGGCATTTGGACAAAGTCCAACTGCTGTATCTCAAATGGTGCCTTAGGAAGGAAAAAGTGGCCTTGTGACCCATGCAGTGATTTTCCAGAATTATATTTAGGGCAGTTAGTAAGAAAAACGTATACTTTATGAGCCATCATGGGAGAAAGTTTCCAAGCATACAGTTTTCCCCATATAGCCATTTTCTCAAGTGCCCATTGAGTTAAAGATTGTACATACTGGGTTAATGGTTGAACTCCAGCAGGCACTATAATTTTTTATTTGTTTTGTTTGTTTTATCATTTCCAAAATATATATATGTGATGGGATCAAAATTCCCTCTTCTGGTTGCCCTATTTGTTTCTCTTCTTCAGTGGCAATTTCCTGAGCCTGCAGACGGAAATCTTCTACTGAATTGATAAGGTTAACAGAAAGCAGTGGCCATTCTCAAGGCTAGACAGAATGGGTATTTAAAGCTCCCTGTTTGGCTACATCATCAATAAGCTGATTTCCTTTAGTTCCATACTGCCAGATTTGGAATGCCCTAGTATTTTAATAATTGCCAGCAGTTTTGGTATATAACACTTAATAACCTGGCAACCTGTTTTCCATTTTTTAATAAGCTGTCCTGAAGAGGTTAAAACTTTCTGTCTCCATAACATACCAAAGTTGTCTGCAATTTAAAGACATAATGACTGTCACATTTGATATATGATCTTTAGCTGGTTGATGAGTTCAAGTTAGAACTATTAATTCAACTTGTGCTGACTCTGTTTTTGGTTAAAAAAAATGAACTTTCAATTATGTTCATTGTGGTTGTTACTGCATATATATCTTAGTAATTTCCACAATCATTTTTTAAGTAGGACCCATCTGTAAACCAAAGTAGACTAACATTATCAATAGATTTTTATTGTAAATTATTCCTTGAAGTAAGAAGATAATTGTTAGTAAAATGCAGTTGTAGTCATTTCCTTTCCATGGTTCTGGAAGCAAAGTTTCAGGGTTGAGGTTATTTTTGTGACATACAATAATGATAAAACTAAAATTATGATTAATAACATTAAACTAGAATATATTTACATTTTAGCAATGTCAAATCATCTGTACTACATATATTAATATCATTTACCCATACAATATGAGCTTCCCTGGTGGCTCAGATGGTAAAAAAGACCCCAGTTCAATCCTGGGTTGGGAAAATCCCCTGGAGAAGGGAATGGACACCCACTCCAGTATTCAAGCCTGGAGAATGTCATGAACAGAGGAGCCTGGTGCGCTACAGTCTCTGGGGTCACAAAGAGTCGGACATGACTGAGCAACTACACACACACACACATACACACACACCACTCCATCCCACCCCCCCCCATACAATATAATCTGAGAAGATTTAGCACCACTCATTTGACATTGCTTCCCATGTAATTTAACATAGCAAATAAGCCTAATTAAGTTTAATTTCTATCTTGGATATGCTTCAGGTGCTCTTGAGGAAGTTTTTCAAAGACATCAAAAGGTTTCAAAAACACTTTGCTGAGTAGGAAAATAAATCAGTATAAAACAATACTTATTCACTCGACCAAAGTGACAATAAATGATTTGAAGGGCAAAAAATAAAGTTACAACAGGCTATTCAAAAAGTAAAGCAACTTTTCAGTCTGGTATCAACAGCAGATATTTCAAAAAAACGATGTCACCTAACAATATCTAATCCAAGTTTTGCACAAGCTTACTACTAATACCAAAATTCACTTAATTAGATCCATTCCAATATTAGTCAGTCCCATGTGTGTGTGCTAATGACTTCAGTCATTTCCTACTCTGTGTGACCCTATGAACTGTAGCCCTCCAGGATGCTCTGTCCATGGGGACTCTCCAGTCAAGAATATTGGAGTGGGTTGCCATGCCCTGCTCCAGAAGATCTTCCCAAACCAGGGGTCGAATCCATGTCTCCTGCATCAGCAGGCAGATTCTTTACCACTGAACCAACAGAAAATTCCACCTGTTAAGATATACTTATTTAATTAAACCAATAAAATATTAACTTGTTTTCACTCATTAAAGATTAATCTAAAATCACCTGATCCTTTTCAAAATTCAGGTTCATTTTGATTACATTTATCAATACATAATTTTTAAATACTTATTTTAAGTAAATTAAAAATTTCTCTTTTACAAATTAATTTTTCTAAGACCATCTGAAGGCAAAGAGGTATCATATTTCTAATATACACACATGCATGTAGACAGACACAATCAGAGAACTCATAACCTTATTTTAAAACTTAGTCATAAATCAGGCATTACAATGTAAACTCACTGGTTTGTAAATAAAAACTGGAATAAGTTAAATTTATTTTCTTGAGTTTAAAGACACCTCTTATCCTACCCTCCTTTTTTTCAGTTTTGGATTTTACTGATTGAGCAAAGGCTGTAGTCTCAGGCAATATGGTCTATGTTTACAGTTCAAGGACATAATAAAATTACAACCTTAAGTTTTCTCCTAGGAGTATATTTGTTCCCTTAGGGTAAGAATTTTGAAAGGATCAAGTCAGTTTTTATTTATCCCTAGTTTGTATATGTAGAAATCAGCTTGAGAATGTCTCAGTTTCTCCTGCCAGGTTTTAGAAACCTTACTGGTGGCTCAGAGCAATGGGTGACCAGTCCTTATGTGTGTATGTCCCAGGATCCAGGATCCTGATTTCAGAAGAAATTTACCAAAGTACCTGGAGTGCTGTTAAGCTCAAAGGGCAAAGTGGATGCTCAAGGGACTCATGCTTAGAGCAGGGCACCAGTCCAAAGCAGATTCCAGGTGAACATGGTAAGTTTCTTTGACGTACTGCAAAAACTACATCAAACAATGTTGATGCCCTGTCTTCCCCACTCCCACCTTTCTAGCAGCAGGCTGGTGGACACTTTTTTTTTTAAACTAATGTTTAAATGATTAAACATTAGTCAATGTTTTGACTAATTTTGGTCCAAAATTGTGGACCAAATTAGTGTGGTGATAGAGTCCATGTGGTGATAGAATTAGAGTCCATGTGGTGATAGAAATAATAATTAAAAAAAAAAAAACCCTTAATAAGAATAAAGGAGAATTTTATTTGAGCGAAACTGAGGACTATAGTCTGGGATATAACCACTCAGATAGCTCTGAGGAACTACTCTGGAGAAGTATGATTTTCAACACAGTGTTATATCTTGTTAGAACAAAGAACATCACATATAACAGAAGTGCATTTTTCAAGTTTTCAACAAAAAAAGAAAGAAAGACAGATTAGCCTGTACACAATGATCAGTATGGCCTTGGCACCTGAGAAGGAAGCCTTATCATGAAGGTGTACTAACCCTGGGATCCCGAGGATGGAGGTATTTATCTGTATCTTCAAAATACACACTCTTTACTTCTGTACAAAGTACCCTTTACTTTAATGGTTAAAATAAGTATGCAATGTGTGTTTGATAGGCCATAAGACAGACTTTAAGATGGTAGGCACTGAGAGAGGCATCAGAGAGCAGACAGACAGAAACCACAATCACAGACAACTAGCCAATCTGATCACATGGACCACAGCCTTGTCTAACTCAATGAAACTAAGCCATGCCATGTGGGGCCACCCAAGACAGATGGGTCATGGTGGAGAGGTCTGACAGAATGTGGTCCACTGGAGAAGGGAATGGCAAACCACTTCAGTATTCTTGCCTTGAGAACCCCATGAACAGTATGAAAAGGCAAACAGATAGGACACTGAAAGATGAACTCCCCAGCTCGGTAGGTGCCCAATACGCTACTGGTGATCAGTGGAGAAATAACTCCAGAAAGAATGAAGGGATGCAGCCAAAGCAAAACCAACACCCAGTTGTGGATGTGACTGGTGATAGAAGCAATGTTCAATGCTGTAAAGAGCAATATTGCATAGGAACTTGGAATGTTAAGTCCATGAATCAAGGCAAATTGGAAGTGGTCAAACAGGAGATGGCAAGAGTGAACATCGACATTCTAGGAATCAGCGAACTAAGATGGACTGGAATGGGTGAATTTAACTCAGATGACTATTATATCTACTACTGTGGGCAGGAATCCCTTAGAAGAAATGGAGTAGCCATCACGGTCAACAAAAGAGTCTGAAATGCAATACTTGGACGCAATCTCAAAAGTGATGATGATCTTTGTTCGTGTCCAAGGCAAAACATTCAGTATCACAGTAATCCAAGTCTATGTCCCAACCAGTAACGATGAAGAAGCTGAACAGTTCTATGAAGACCTACAAGACCTTCTAGAACTAAAACCCAAAAAAAGATGTTCTTTTTATTATAGGGGACTGGAATGCAAAAGTAGGAAGTCAAGAACCACTGGGAGTAACAGGCAAATTTGGCCTTGGAGTTCTGCCAAGAGAACACTCTGGTCATAGCAAATACCCTCTTCCAATAACACAAGAGAATACTCTACACATGGACACCACCAGATGGTCAACAGCGAAATCAGACTGATTATATTCTTTGCAGCCAAAGATGGAGAAGCTCTATACAGTCAGCAAAAACAAGACTGGGATCTGACTGTGGTTCAGATCATGAACTCCTTATTGCCAGATTCAGACTGAAATTGAAGAAAGTGGAAAAACCACTACACCATTCTGTTCAGTTCAGTTGCTCAGTCGTGTCCAAGTCTTTGCCACCCTGTGAATTGCAGCACTCCAGGCCTCCCTGTCTATCACCAACTCCAGGAGTTCACTCAAACTCATGTCCATCAAGTCGGTGATGCCATCCAGCCATCTCATCTTCTGTTGGTCCCCTTTTCCCCCTGCCCCCAATCCCTCCCAGCATCAGTCTTTTCCAGTGAGTCATCTCTTTGCATGAGGTGGCCAAAGTACTGGAGTTTCAGCTTTAGCATCATTCCTTCCAAAGAACACCCAGGACTGATCTCCTTTAGAATGAACTGGTTGGATCTCCTTGCAGTCCAAGGGACTCTCAAGAGTCTTCTCCAACACCACAGTTCAAAAGCATCAATTCTTCGGTGCTCAGCTTTCTTCACAGTCCAACTTTGACATCCATACATGACTACTGGAAAAACCATAGTCTTCACCAGACAGACCTTTGTTGGCAAAGTAATGTCTCTGCTTTTTAATATGCTGTATAGGTTGGTCATAACTTCCCTTCCAAGGAGTAAGCGTCTTTTAATTTCATATATGACCTAAATCAAATCCTTTATGACTATACAGTGGAACTGAGAAATAGATTTAAGGGACTAGATCTGACAGAGTCCCTGATGAACTATGGATCGAGGTTCATGACATTGTACAGGAGACAGGTAAGAAAAATACAAAAAAGAAAAATGGCTGTCTAAGGAGGCCTTACAAATAGCTGTGAAAAGAAGGGAGGTGAAAAGCAAAGGAGAAAAGCAGAGACATACCCATTTGAATACAGAGTCCCAAAGAATAGCAAGGATAGATAAGAAAGTCTTCCTTAGCAATCAATGCAAAGAAATAGAGGAAAACAACAGAATGTGAAACACTAGAAATCTCTTCAAGAACATTAGAGATACCAAGAGAAATTTTCTTGCAAAGATGGGCTCAATAAAGGACAGAAATGGTAGGGACCTAACAGAAGCAGAAGATATTAAGAAAAGGTGCCAAGAATACACAGAAGAACTGTTCAAAAACGATCTTCAGGTCCTAGATAATCATGATGGTGTGATCACTCACCTAAAGCCAGACATCCTGGAATGTGAAGTCAACTGGGCTTTAGGAAGCGTCATTACGAACAAAGCTAGTGGAGGTGATGGAATTCCAGTTGAGCTATTTCAAATCCTGAAAGATGATGCTGTGAAAGTATTGCACTCAATATGCCAGCAAATTTGGAAAATTCAGCAGTGGCCACAGGACTGGAAATGGTCAGTATTCATTCCAATCCCAAAGAAAGGCAATGCCAAAGAATGCTCAAACTATGGCACAATTGCACTCATCTCACACGCTAGCAAAGTAAAGCTAAAATTCTCTAAGCCAGGATTCAGCAATATGCGAACTGTGAACTTCCAGATATTCAAGCTGGATTTAGAAAATTCAGAGGAACCAGAGATGAAATTGCCATCATTTGCTGGATCATGGAAAAAGCAAGAGAGTTCCAGAAATACATCTATTTCTGCTTTATTGACTATGTCAAAGCCTTTGACTGTGTGGATCACAATAAACTGTGGAAAATTCTTAAAGAGATGGGAATACCAGACCACCTGACCTGACTCTTGAGAAATTTGTATGCAGATCAGGAAGCAACAGTTAGAACTGGACATGGAACAACAGACTGGTTCCAAATAGGAAAAGGAGTCCATCAAGGCTGTATATTGTCACCCTGCTTATTTAACTTATATGCAGAGTACATCATGAGAAACGCTGGGCTGTATGAAGCACAAGCTGGAATCAGCATTGCTTGGAGAAATATCAATAACCTCAGATGTGCAGATGATACCACCCTTATGGCAGAAAGTGAAGAAGAACTAAAGAGCATCTTGATGAATGTGAAAGAGGAGAGTGAAAAAGTTGGCTTAAAGCTCAACATTCAGAAAACTAAGATCATGGCATCCAGTCCCATCACTTCATGGCAAATATATGGTGAAACAGTGGCTTACTTTATTTTTCTGGGCTCCAAAATCACTACAAATGGTGATTACAACCATGAAATTAAAAGACACTTACTCCCTAAAGGAAAGTTATGACCAACCTAGACAGCATATTAAAAAGCAGAGACATTACTTTGTCAACAAAGGTCCATGTAGTCAAGGCTATGATTTTTCCAGTGGTCATGTATGGATGTGAGAGTTGGACTATAAAGAAAGCTGAGCACCGAAGAATTGATGCTTTTGAACTGTGGTGTTGGAGAAGACTCTTGAGAGTCCCTTGGACTGCAAGGAGATCCAACCTGTCTATCCTAAAGGACATCAGTCCTGGATGTTCATTGGTAGGACTGATGTTGAAGCTGAAACTCCAAACCTTTGGCCACCTGATGCTAAGAGCTGACTCATTTGAAAAGATCCTTATGCTGGGAAAGATTGAGGGCAGGAAGAGAAGGGGACGATAGAAGATGAGATGGTTGGATGGCATCAGCGACTCAATAGACATGGGTTTGGGTGGACTTCGGGAGTTGGTGACGGAGAGGGAGGCCTGGCATGCTGCGGTTCATTGAGTCACAAAGAGTCAGACACGACTGAGCGACTGAACTGAACTGAAGACAGAGTGTGCTAGTAGCATAAAGTTCAAGTCAAGCCATGCGTAAGCCAAACAACCTCAATATGTGAAAGTTTCTTTCATCACTGCTAACCTTATTTTGGGCTTCCCTGGTGGCTCAGAGGTTAAAGCGTCTGCCTGGAATGCTGGAGATCCGGGTTTGATCCCTAGGTCGGGAACATCCCCTGGAGAAGGAAATGACAACCCACTCCAGTACTTTTACCTGGAGAATCCCATGGAGGCAGGAGCCTGGTAGGCTACAGTCCGCAGGCGCTGCAAAGTGTTGGACACGACTGAGTGACTTCATTTTCATATATACTTTCATATATAGAGAACACATAGATAGGCAGTTTTGTGAATAAAGAACAGACCACTTAATAAATGCCAAAACCTGAGGCTCATTTGGTCAAATATCAGTATTATTTAAAGTTGGAATTTATTACTCTTTATCCTCTTTCTCTTGGATCTGTTTACTCAAATTGATGTGGACTTATTGTTGATTTTTGCAAGAAAGAACCCTTTGAATACAAATATTACTTGTTTTCTCCTAATCTTGCAAACATATAGTTAATAAAGCTTTTACTTAGCTTTGAGACATTAATTTTTTTTATCTCCATGCTTATCCATCTTTATCTTAAAGGCCAAGAGATAATTTAACTTCTTCTGTAACTCCCCAAACTAATGAAAATTTGCAAATTTTATTCATGTCTGCCACTACTTCAATTTGCTTATTCTTTCCATAAATGTTGATTGGTTGTTTTCTATCTACCACACATTATGATAGGTGTTGGAAAGTGAACAATAAAAGGCTAATTTTGTAATGATGTCTTTGAATATGCATTTGAAGAGTGAGATATGTAATGAACAAATAAAAATATAGCTTTGCAGATAATAAAAAGTTCGATGTAGAAAAATAAGGCAAATAAAAATCTAGATAAGATGGAAAGTTTGGAGGAGTCTCTGAAGATTTGAGATATGTGTAAAAACTAGTCACTACATGTCTTGTATTTAACTATGTCAACGTGAATCTCTCTTTTTCTCTCTTTTTTCCCACTTAAATTTCTCTATACAACACTTAAATACAACCTACACCTGACTGTAATCCTTTCCATTTTCCTTTTAAGAATTACTTTGAGTAATAATTCTGAAAAAAATAGCATAATGAGATTTCTCCTAGATTAAAAATTTCTATTTATTTACCATTTGTGAAGAATGGTCCTAATTGCTTCTTAATTCATTAAGTTTCTGCCATGAGGGATATCTCAGAAAGAAGTGAGAAGTCCATAGCTTTTATGCTATGTTAGACAAGAATGACTCTTGGGAAAATAATTTATTTACATTTATTACTGAACATTATGATAAACTATTGCACTTGTTCTGCAAATATCAGTTTATCAGCATAATTGTTTGTATCTTTTCTTTACCCAACTCTCATGTAAATATACACATATATATGTTTTAGACAAGAAAAGAAAAACATGCTGTAATATCTCTAACATCCTATGATACAACATCTAACATTCACTTAGACATGATCTGTATAATCTGTTGAACCAATATATTGAAAAGTCACAAAAAGTAGGAATTAGGAAAGAAAAACAGCTTTTGAAAATCACAAATAGGGCTTCCCAAGTGACTCAATGGCAAAGAATCCACCTGCCAATGTAGGAGACACAGCTTTGATCCCTGGTCAGCGAAGATCTCATATGTCACGGAGCAACAAAGCCTGTGTGCCACGACTAATAGTCCTGTGCTCTAGAGCCCAGGAACTGCAAGTGCTTAAGCCTGTGCACTCTAGAGCCTGTAATCTACAACTAGAGAAGCCGCTGAAATGAAAAGCCTGTGCCCCGCAACTAGAGAGTAGCCCTGACTTGCCCCAACTAGAGACAAGCCTGCACAGCAACGAAGACCCAGCACAGCCAAAAGTAAATAAATAAATAAATTTTAAAAGGGAAAAAAAAAAGAAAATCACAAATGGAAGCAGAAAATTAACATTTATATTACTCTGTGTTCCCAAAAGCATCCATAAGACTTGTCCTACTTTAATTATTTTTCTTAATGTTTTACTACTCTCCACATGGTTACAAAGACATTCTATTCAGTTTATCTTTCACAAAATACAAAGAGATTCTAGGTGTTAAATAATTCACAATGACGCTTGGAGCTCACAGCTGTATTACCAGAAGCCTAGCCAAAAACAGATATGGTTGTTTTTGAAATCAGAAATCACTCTTATTGGTTCTTCTCTAGCACATAGAACTCAGCATTTAGAGAGGTTCCTGTGACACAGATTGATATGTTAAAATGCATATTTTAATATTAGATGGCCTCAGCCTATTACAGCAGGATTGTTGCTAAAGGAAATGGAAAAATTGGAGACGCTGTATCTCCTAATTATATCTAATGGCTTTCGTGGGGGAGAGCAGCTCTCAAAAGCAACACAGTCTTTTGGAGGGAAACTTTCTCAGCATATTTGTTGGTAGATCTCTGCCTCCTTGATTAACACTGTTAAACATTTCATGAAGACCAAGACAGATAAGGAAAAAATGTGGCCAATGAATTTGAAAATAAATCACTGACAATATTTTCCAAAATGTGTTTGATAAAATGAGAGAAATAACACTAATAGAGGAAAATTAAGTTGAAAAAATCTACAGAGAATTATTGCAAGAAATATGAATATATTGTTTTTTTAAAGCAAGAACAGATCTTGGTAGTTAGATTTATACATAAGTTAAGACGGAGATGGTCACAATGAAGAGATGATAAATGAGACATTTGGGAAGTTGGAACACTGTTGTTTTGTTGTTCAGGCACTAAATCATATCCAAATCTCTGAGACCCCATGGACTGCTGCACACCAGGTTTCCCGATCCTTCACTATCTCCCAGAAATTGCTCAAATTTATGTCTGTTGATTTAACGATGCATTGTAACTATCTTACCCTCTGCCTCCGTCTTCTACTTTTGCCTTCAGTATTTCCTAGGATCCGGGTCTTTACCAATGATTCTGCTCTTTACATCAGGTAGCCAAAGAATTAGAATTTCAGCTTCAGCATCAGTCTGTCCAATGAATATTCAGGGTTGATTTCCTTAACATTGACTGGTTTGATCTTATTGCTGTCCAGGGGACTTCAAGAGTTTTCTCTAGCACCACAATTCAAAACCATCAATTATTCAGCACTCTGTCTTCTTTATGGTCCAAGTCTCATATCCGTACATGACTACTGGTAAAACCATAGCTTTGACCATATGGACCTTAGTCAGCAAAGTAATGTCTCTGAATTTTAATACTCTGCCTATGTTTGTCATAGCTTTCCTTCCAAGGAGCAAATGTCTTTTAATTTCATGGCTGCAGTCACCATCTGCAGTGATTTTGGAGCCTTTCAAAATAAAATGTGTCACTGCTTCCACATTTTCCCTTTCTTTTTTACCATCAAGTGATGGGACAAGAAGCCATGATCTTAGTTTTTTGTGTTGAGTTTTAAGCTAGCTATTTCACTCTTCTCTTTCACCCTTCTTAAGAGGGTCTTTAGTTGCTCTTCACTTTCTGCCATTAGAGTGATATCATCTGCATATCTGAGGTTGTTAACATTTCTCCTGGCGATCTTGATTCCAACTTGTGCTTCATCCAGCCTGGCATTTTGCATGATGTCTATGTTTATAAACAGGGTGAAATATACAGTCTTGATGTTCTCCTTTCCCATTTTTGAACCAGTCCATTGTTCCATGTCCAGTTCTAAATGTTGCTTCTTGACCTGCAAACAAGTTTCTCAGCAGACAGGTAGGATGATCTCGTGTTCCCATCTCTTTAAGAATATTCCAGTTTGCTGTGATCCACACAGTCAAAGGTTTTAGAATATTTAATGAAGCAGCTGTATATGTTATTTCTGGAATTCTCTTGCTCTTTTCTATTATCCAATGGATGTTGGCAATTTCATCTCTGGTTCCTCTGCCTTTTGTATATATAGGTTATATATCTGGAAATTCTCAGACTACTCCCGAAGTCTAGTTTGAAGGATTTGAGCGTTACATTGCTAGCATGTGACATCAACACAATTGTAGGGTAGTTTGAACACTTTGGCATTAGAATGAAAATTGACCTTTTCCAGTCCTGTGACCACTGCTGAGTTTTCCAATTTTGTTGACATACTGACTGCAACACTTTAACAGCATCATCTTTTAGGATTTGAAATAGCTCTGCTGAAATTCCATCACTTCCACCTGCTTTGTTTGTAGTAATGCTTCCTCAGTACCACTTAACTTCACACTCCAGGATGTATGGCTTTAGGTGAGGGACCACACCATCATGGTTATCTGGGTCAATGATACCTTTTTTTGTACAGTTCTTCTGTGTATTCTTGCCACTTCTTAATCTCTTATGTTTCTGTTAGATTCTTGCCGTTTTTGTCCTTTATTATGCCCGTCTTTGCACAAAATATTTCCTGGGTATCTCCAATTTTATTATTGAGACCTCTAGTCTTTCCCATCCTATTGTTTTCCTCTGTTTCTTTGCATTATCCATTTAAGAAGGCCTTCTTATATCTCCTTGCTGTTTTCTGGAACTCTGTATTCAGTTAGCTATATATTTCCCTTTCTCCTTTGTCTTTCACTTCTCTTTTTTCTCAATTATTTGCAAAATTTCCTCAGACAACCACTTTGCTTTCTTACATTTCTTTTTCTTTGGGATGATTTGGTCATTCCTGTACAATGTTATGAACCTCTATCCATAGCCTTTCAGGTACTCTGCCTATCAGATCTAATTCCTTTCATCTGTCACCTCCACTATATAATCAATCATAAAGGGTTTGTTTTAGCTCATTCCTAAATGGACTAGTAGACTTTCTTCAATGTAAGTCTGAAGTTTGCAACAAGGAGCTTATTATCTGAGCCATAGTCAGCTCCTGGTCTTTTTTTTTTTTTTTTTTCTGTCTGTATAGAGCTTCTCCATGTTTGGAAGCAAAGAACATAATCGAGCTGATTTCTGTATTGAACATCTGGTGATAGCCATGTGTAGAGACCAATTTTGTTGTGTTGAAAAAAGCTGTTTACTATTACCAGTGAGCTGTCTAGGCAAAACTCTGTTTGTCTTTGCCATTTTTCACTTTGCACTCCGTGGCCAAACTTACTTGTTATTCTAGGTACCTCTTGACTTCATTCTTTTGCATTCTAATCACCTATGAAGAAAAGGACATATATTTGGGTGTTAGTTCTAGAAGGTCTTGTAGGTCTTCATAGAACCGGTCAACTTCAGCTTCTTCAGCATCAGTGGTTGAGGCATAGACTTGGATTACTGTGATGTTGAGTCATTTGCCTTGAAAATGAACTGAGATCATTCTGTCATTTTTGAGATTTCACCCCAGTACTGCATTTTGGACTTTTGTTGGCTATGAGGGCTACTATATTTCTTCTAAGGGATTCTATCCCACAGTAGTAGATACAACATTCATCTGAATTAAATTTTCCCATTCCAATCCATTTTAGTTCACTGATTCCTAAGATGTCAGTGTTCACTCCTGCCATCTCCTGCTTGACCACATTCAATTTACTTTTATTCATGGACCTAACATTCCAGGTTCCTATGCAATATTGTTCTTTATAGCATCGGACTTTGCTTTCACCACCAGACATATCCACAACTGAGCATCATTTCTGCCTTGGCACAATCACTTTATTCTTTTCTGAGCTATTAGTAATTGCCCTCTGATCTTCTCCAGTAGCATATTGAACTCCTTCTAAATGAGGGGCTCATCTTCTGGTGTTACATCTTTTTGACTTTGATGCTGTTCATGGGGTTCTTGCAGCAAGAATACTTGAGTGGCTTGCCATTCCCTCCTCCAGGGAACCACATTTTGTCAGAATTCTTCACTAGGACCCGTCCATCTTGGGTGACCCTGCATGTCATGGCTCAGAGCTTCATTGAGTTATGCAAGCTCCTTTGTCATGACAAGGTTGTCCTCCATGAAGGGGATTGGGACACTAAAGTATTTCAAAAATTAGATTGTGGCTGTGGCTGGCCACAGTAACAGTAACCTGAGTAAAATAATTATTTCATGTTACACAGTAACCTGTATAAAATAATTATCTCCATATTTGTTGCTGTTCAGTTGTGCCAGACTCTTTGCAACCCCATGGACTGAAGCACATCAGGCTTCCCTGTCCTTCACTATTCCTGGAGTTTGTTCAAACTCATATCCATTGAATCACTGATGCCATCCAACCATCTCATCCTCTGTCACTGCCTTCTTCTTTTGCCTTCAATCTTTCGCAGCATCAGGGTCTTTTCCAGTGAATTGGTCCTTCACATCAGGTGGCCAAAATATATTGCGGTACTGTAAAAAATAATTACATTTTGCTAATGATTCAAATTATTTTTTTCTAAGAAATGAGTATTGGTGTTACTATAATCAAATATTTGCATATAGCACAGAGATTTGTAATGCCAGTACATCAGAATGCACTTACAAATAAGAATTTCTAAAACTTGACTGTATCATATTTTACATGGTTTTTCTTAAAATATAACTTACACAACAGATTGATGACTAAACATATTGTTTTCAGTTATTTCTGAGGCTCAATGAAAAACAACAAAGCAGTCTAGTTCTGAGAAAATCAATGCAAAAAAGTGTTACCATGAAAGTAAATGAGAGTATTTTAATGGAGTTTTACTACTATATCCCTCAGGAGGCATTCTTGAAACAGTACTAAACTGGTAAAACTAATATGTTACTTGCTGAATTCCTACTTTCTGAACTGAGAGAGGTAAACCTTACTGTAGGTGCCAGTAGTGAGTATAGTAAAAGCAAAAAAAGTCTATTAAAAAAATATATATATATACAGTACTCCAAGTCAGTGAGAACTAACACAATTCATGGATTCAGTGGCATTATATGACTCCTTAGGCTGAAGATTTTGAGAGTCACAGGATATGTGAGAAAGTTATTAGTGAGCATAACTTAGAGATTACTTTTCCGCTGGTAGAAGGGATAAATATTTTGGAAAAATACTTATACAGTGTTAACATTTTAAAGGCTGTAGTTAGAGAAGCAGGTAAACATATTAATAAACTTAAGATTTGAGTAGCATGCATTTTTCCATGTCTCATATAATAACATGAATATGGTATTTAATTTTTCTCTACCACAATGCAACCATTAGGAATTTAATTATATCAAATATTCTGAAAGAAATATGTTAAAATTGTTTCTTAAGTATTCATTGAGTAATTTTAAGAACAATATCAAAAAGAAAATCTAAATATGGTTTAATTTTAATTTAAAAGCAAATATTGAGACATTGTTAATTTTTGGCAAAACCCATTGTTCATGGTATATAAGAAATTTGTTTCTGTCCACAAGGTAGAGAGTTCCAGAAAAACATGTATTTCTGCTTTATTGACTATGCCAGAGCCTTTGACTGGGTGGATCACAATAAAATGTGGAAAATTCTGAAAGAGATGAGAATATCAGACCACCTGACCTGCCTCTTGAGAAATTTGTATGCAGGTCAGGAAGCAACAATTAGAACTGGACATGGAACAACAGACTGGTTCCAAATAGGAAAAGGAGTATGTCAAGGCTGTATATTAACTTTATGCAGAATACATCATGAGAAACGCTGGGCTGGAAGAAGCACAGCTGGAATAAAGATTGCCGGGAGAAATATCAATAACTTCAGATATGCAGATGACACCACCCTTATGGCAGAAAGTGAAGAGGAACTAAAAAGCCTCTTGATGAAAGTGAAAGTGGAGAGTGAAAAAGTTGGCTTAAAGCTCAACATTCAGAAAAGGAAGATCCTGGAATCTGGTCCCATCACTTCATTTGAAATAGATGGGGAAACAGTGGAAACAGTTTCAGACTTTATTTTTCTGGGCTCCAAAATCACTGCAGATGGTGACTGCAGCCATGAAATTAAAAGACACTTACTCCTTGGAAGGAAAGTTATGACCAACCTAGACAGCATATTGACAAGCCGAGACATTACTTTCCCAACTAAGGTCCGTCTAGTCTAGGCTATGGTTTTTCCAGTAGTCATGTATGGATGTGAGAGTTGGACTGTGAAGAAAGCTGAGCCCCGAAGCATTGATGCTTTTGAGCTGTGGTGTTGGAGAAGACTCTTGAGAGTCCCTTGGACTGCAAGGAGATCCAACCAGTCCATTCTGAAGGAGATCAGCCTTGGGATTTCTTTGGAAGGAATGATGCTAAAGCTGAAACTCCAGTACTTTGGCCACCTCATGCGAAGAGTTGACTCATTGTAAAAGACTCTGATGCTGGGAGGGATTGGGGGCAGGAGGAGAAGGGGACGACAGAGGATGAGATATCTGGATGGCATCACCAACTCGATGCACGTGAGTCTGAGTGAACTTCGGGAGTTGGTGATGGACAGGTAGGCCTGGTGTGCTGGGATTCATGGGGTCGCAAAGAGTCCGAAACGACTGAGCCACTGAACTGAACTGAACAAGGATTTAAATAACTGCACACCTATGTGACTCATCTTTGTTTGCATCTTGTATTCTTGATATTTGCAATTTAATAAACTAATGTTTTGATGGCAGAATTCTGTAGGTCTTGAAGATAGCTTGACATTAAATATTGAGTGATGATCTTCTCATTGTGTAAATAATACAACAAATACAAAAACCAATCCTAGGTGTGTATTTTTCAAGTGAAGCAATATTATTCTTTTCCATTAAACATATTATAAATTTTTATAAGTAAAAATGTTGTACTCATAAAATGAGACATTATGCTTTTAAAATAATATTATATAATAAAATTCACTGTCATCTTAAAAGAAATAGAAGGTCTGAAATCAGTTTCTATAGTAGGAATTAATTTTACTATCAGATGTTTCAAATAAAGATTGATAATTTAATGATAGAAGGTAAAGTACATTTATAAAGATGTCATGAAATTACAAGCATTAAAGAAATATAATTATATCTTTTCTTAAACGAAGACAGGAAGAATCCTCCTTAAAATTTGGAGAGTTTATAAATAATAGGAAAAAATAAATAGTTACAGATCCAGGAAGATGGATAAACAAACACAATAATACCAAAAAGAGAAAGGAAATCACATCCCAGTGAAGGAGTGAAAACTTGTGGAAGTCAGAGCCATTCAGAAGAACTTTGAGGTGCTGACAACTGTCTTACAAAGCAGTTGGGGTCCCTGTACAGCTCAGGGTGGTTAATTGTAGAACTGCATTATGTTGTCAGTCAACTCTGCTCTCCCTCCAACAAAACCCTCATATAAAAGCAAGAACCTCACCTCTCTACAAACATCAAGAATCAGACCTTCTTATATGTAATAAATAAGTACAAAAATAATCAGAAAATGCACCACTATTAAACAGAGGGAAAAAATCTCAATAACCAGAAAAATAAAAGTGAGTAAACAGTTAATGTAATAAATTAGTAAGTTATTTACAGTAAAAAGCTTTTGAAGAAATATTAGCTTTATAAAAATTCTTCTAGAGGTCTTGGAATTTAAAAACTTCATCACTTCATTAAAAAACTTAGTAGATATGCTGAACAGTAAAGTTGGTACAGCTTGATTAGAAGAAGGATCTAAAAGATTGAACATGGGGAGTTTTCTTAAAAGCTTAATAAAGTGTAAAGATATTTTTTTTTAATGAGAAAATAAGAAACTATAGAAATTCTTCCTTTTATGCAAGAAAAATTCTATAATGAAAAAAAAGAGATAAAAAGAAGGGAGCAGTATTTTTAAGTCAGTCTACTAATGTTTATAATCTGTTCACCATTTTTATAATGTGTTTGACAATTTCTCCTTCCTGTAATTGCATTTCCTGATGTTGCCAGCAAGCTTTTGCAAGTGCAGTGTTTTCTGTTTTTGATTTTTCACATCAAAGTTGTATCATGAGAAAATTTAAGTGATAAACACCTAATGTTGATTAATATTTGTTTTTAATGTTATCATGCAGATACGATTAATATATATGATTTGTAAATAAATAAATTCACGTGTATGAGACTGCATCATAACATTTCTTTGGTAGTATGACTGTTTTACAATGAATTTAAAGTACAATTTCCATAAAAACTAAAATGTTAGATGATATTAAGGACATAAAAATAATTTTATTACTAATCAGCAAAATTGAAACTATGATTTCACCTCTGAAAACTAATAAATGTTAGTGTTTATTGAGACCCAATTATGGCCTGACACTTGTCATTAAGTAACTTTACTGCTTTTATTATAGAATTCATTTAACTAAGTACTGAGGTAAAGAGACTCCATACCTGCACCAAAGGAACAGATATGATTGTATGATATTTGCATCATCTAGATTGACGTATGTTTCATATATGTTAATGAGCTTAAAATTTCCAGTTGAGATTCAGAATATTTTTTTTTCTATACCAGCCCACTCACCAACCTCAACTATGCATTTAGAATGTCTTAGCTTCAGAGTACCCTACAAGATCAGCAGAGGCTTTCTCAGGACTAAAGACAGCCCAGATTCTCCATCTCCCACTAGTAGATTTTTTCCCTTCTAGACCAATATTGATCACAAAAGCACTTGCTCATTGATCTAACACATTTCTTGAGAATGGGCTATCCAAGGACACAAACCTGCAAAAACATTCAAAACATTTCATGTGAACAAAAACATGTACACATATACACAGAAAATATAAGCTAATTATTACATTTGTTTAATGTAATAATTTAAACAAATTATTTAAGGGAGGAGAAGGTGCAGAGAGGATGAGATGATTGGATAGCATCACTGACTCAGTTAGTTCAGTAGCTCAGTCCTATCCGAATCTGCAACCACATGGACTGCCACACACCAGACTTCCCTGTCAATCTGCAACTCCTGAAGCTTGCTCAAACTCATGTCCATTGAGTCAGTGATGCCGTCCAGCCATCTCATCCTCTGCTGTCCCCTTCTCCTCTTGTATTCAATCTTTCCCAGCATCAGGGTCTTTTCCAATGAGTCGGTTCTTCGCATCAGGTGGCCAAAGTATTGGAGTTTCAACTTCAACATCAGACCTTCCAATGAATACTCAGGACTGATTTCCTTTGGATTGACTGGATTTATCTGCTGGCAGTCCATGGGACTCTCAAGAGTCTTCTCCAATACCACAGTTCAAAATTATCAATTCGTCTGTGCTCAGTTTATGATCCAACTCTCACATCCATACATGACCACTGAAAAACCATAGCCTTGACTAGACATACCTTTGCTAGGAAAGTCATGTCTCTGCTTTTTAATATGCTGTCTAGGTTGATCATAGCTTTTCTTCCAAGAAGCAAGCATCTTTTAATTTCATGGTTGCAGTCACCATTTGCAGTGATTTTGGAGACCACCCCCCCCCCAAAAAAAGTAAAGTCTGTCACTGTGTGCAATGTTTCCCCATCTATTTGCAATGAAGTGATGGGGATGGATGCAATGATCTTAGTTTTATGAATGTTATGCTTTAAGCCAGCTTTTTCACTCTCCTCTTTCACTTTCATCAGGCGGATCTTCAGTTCATCTTCACTTTCTGCCATAACGGTGGTGTCATCTGCATATTTGAGATTATTTATATTTTTCCAGGCAGTCTTGATTCCAACCTGTGCCTCATCTGCCCCAGCATTTTGCATGATGTACTCTGCATGTAAGTTAAATAAGCACGGAAACAATATACAGCCTTGACGTACTACTTTTCCCAATGTAGAACCAGTCCATTGGTCTATGTCTGGTTCTCATTGTTGCTTCTTGACCTGCACACAGATTTCTCAGGAGGCAGGTCAGATGGACTGGTATTCCCATCTCACTAAGAATTTGCCAAAATTTGTTGTGATCCACACAGTCAGAGGCTTTGGTGTAGTCAATAAAGGAGAAATAGATGTTTTCCTGGAAGTCTCTTACTTTTTCTATGATCCTATGGATGTTGGCAATTTAATCTATAATCCTCTGCCTTTTATAAAACCAGCTTGAACATCTGGAAGTTCTTGGTTCACATACTGTTGAAGCTTCATTTGGAGAATTTTCAGCATCACTTTGCTAGTGTGTGAGATTAATGCAATTGATACGCCATCCAAAGATGGCATTATCTTTCTTCAGGATGGGAATGAAAACTGCCCTTTTCTAGTCCTGTTGCCACTGCTGAGTTTTCCTAATTTGCTGGCTTATTGAGTGCAGCACTTTAACAGCATGAGCTATTAAAATTTGACATAGCTTTTAAGATTTGTAATTTATTGCCAAATTCAGGCTTAAATTGAAGAAAGTAGGGAAAAACACTGGACCATTCAGGTACTACCTAAGTCAAATTCCTTATGACTATACAGTGGAAGTGAGAAATAGATTCAAGGGATTAGATCTGACAGACAGAGTGCCTGAAGAACTATGGACGGGGGTTCATGACATTTTACAGGAGGTAGTTATCAAGACCATCCCCAAGAAAAAGAAATGCCAAAAGGCAAAATGGTTGTCTGAGGAGGCCTTACAAAAAGCTATGAAAAGAAGTGAAGTGAAAGGCAAAGGAGAAAAGGAAAGATGTACCAGTTTGAATTCACAGTTCTGAAGAATAGCAAGGAGATATAAGAAAGCCTTCCTCAGCGATCAATGCAAAGAAATAGAGGAAAACAATAGAATGGGAAAGACTAGAGATCTCTTCAAGAAAATTAGAGATACCAAGGGAACTTCTCATGCAAAAATGCACACAATTAAGGACAGAAATGATGTGGCCCTAACAGAAGCAGAAGATATTAAGAAGTGGTGGCAAGAATACACAGAAGAATTATACAAAAATGATATTCATGACACAGATAATCACGATGGTATGATCACTCATCTAGATCCAGACATCCTGGAATGAGAGGTCAAGTAGGCCTTAGGAAGCATCACTATAAATACAGCTAGTGGAAGTGATTGAATTCCAGTTAAGCTATTTCAAATTATAAAAGATGATGCTGTGAAAGTGCTGCACTCAATATGCCAGCAAATTTGGAAAACTCAGCAGTGACCACAGGACTAGAAAAGGTCATTTTCCATTCCAATCCCAAAGAAAGGCAATGCCAAACAATGCTCAAACTACCACACAATTTCACTCATCTCATAGACTAGCAAAGTAATGCTCAAAATTCTCCAAGCCAGGCTTCAACAGTACATGAATATGAACTTCCAGATGTTCAAGGTGGATTTAGAAAAGTCAGTAGAACCAGAGATCAAATTGCCAACATTCATTGAATTATGGAAAAAGCAAGAGAGTTCCAGAAAAACATCTATTTCTGCTTTGTTGACTATGCCAAAGCTTTGACTGTGTGGATCACAACAAGCTGTGGAAAATTCTGAAAGAGGTGGGAATACCAGACCACCTGACCTGCCTCTTGAGAAATTTGTATGAAGGTCAGGAAGCAACAGTTAGAACCGGACATGAAACAACAGACTGGTTCCAAATAGGGAAAGGATTACGTCAAAGCTGTATATTGTCACCCAGCTTATTTAACTTGTATGCAGAGTACATCATGAGAAATGCTGGGCTGGAAGAAGCACAAACTGGAATCAAGATTGCTGGGAGAAATATCAATAACCTAAAATATGCAGATGACAGCACCCTTATGATAGAAAGTGAAGAAGAACTAAAGAGCCTCTTGATGAAAGTGAAAGAGGAGAATATAAAGTTGGCTTAAAACTCAATATTCAGAAAACTAAGATCATGACATCTGGTCCCATGACTTCATGGCAAATAGGGAAACAGTGGAAACAGTGACAGACTTTATTTTTGGGGGCTCCAAAATCACTGCAAATGGTGACTGCACCCATGAAATTAAAAGACTCTTGCTCCTTGGAAGAGAAGTTATGACCAACCTAGACAGCATATTAAAAAGCAGAGACATTACCATGCCAACAAAGGTCTATCTAATCAAAGCTGTGGTTTTTCCAGTAGTCATGTGTTTATGTGTGAGTTGGACTTTAAAGAAAGCTGAGTACCAAAGGATTGATGGTTTTCAACTGTGGTGTTTGTGAAGACTCTTGAGAGTTCCTTGGACAGCAAAGAGATCCAACCGGTCCATCCTAAACAGTCCAGAATATTCATTGGAAGGACTAATGCTGAAGCTGAGACTCCTGATATTTTAGTCACCTGGTGCAAAGACCTGACTTGTTTGAAAAGACCCTGATTCTGGGAAAGATTGAAGGCAAGAGGAGAAGGGGACCAGAGGATAAGGTGGTTGGATAGCATCACCAACTCAATGGACATGAGTTTGAGTAAACTCCCGTAGTTGGTGATGCACAGGGAGGCCTGGCGTGCTTCAGTTCATGGAGTCGCCAAGAGTCAGACATGCCTGAGTGACTGAACTGAACTGGACTGATCAAGTGGAATTCCATCACTCTGCTAGCTTTGTTCATAGTGAATCTTCATAAGGCCCTCATGACTTTGCTCTCCAGGATGTCTAGTTATAGGTGAGTGAGCAAACCATTGTGGTTATATGGATCATTATCTGGGTCATATCTTTTTGTATAGTTCTTTTGTGTATTCTTATCACCTCTTCTAATTTCTTCTGCTTCTGTTAGGTCCATACCATTTCTGTCCTTTATTGTACCTATCTTTGCATGATATATTCCCTTGGTATCTCTAATTTTCTTGAAATTCTCTGTAGTCTTTCTCATTTTTTTGTTTTCCTCTATTTATTTGCATTGATCACTTTGGAATGCTTTCTTAACTCTTCTTGCTATTTTTTGGAACTCTGCACTTAGATGGATATATCTTTCTTTATCTCCTCTGACTCAATGTACATGAATTTGAGCAAACTCCAGGAGACATGAAGAACAGGAAAGCCTGGCATACTACAGTTCATGGGGTCACAAGGAGTTGGACACGATGTAGTGACTGGACAACAGCCACAGTAAAATACATATAAAAATTAAAATGCAAATACCTTTATGAGGTTGAGGTTAATCATATAACAAAGCATTGTAGTGAATTTGAAATATTTCAGTTGCTCACAGAATATTGAGAGAATTTGATAAATAGTATGGATTTATTTATGCCTGAATTATTATAAGCACATTAATTAATATACAGTTACCCTGGATATATTACAGTGTCCACTAGGTTATAGTCTATAGGAATTTGAATAGAATTTGTATCCTACTCTTGTGTGAAAGTTGTATAAATCTTAATTATGTTGAAGCAGTTCATGTTGACTTTCAGTTCTGTTTTATCATTCTACTTTTCTGTATATTCTTTTTATTAATTTTTGAAAATTTGATATAAAACTACATCTAAAAATCTTTATCTACTTAAAAGTAATTGTAATATATTATAAAACTTTATGTATGTTTGTTCTGTATTTTTCAAATCTCCTGTAAATGTGTTAGTGAACTTTCACAATTTAAAAAATTAAAAAAAAAGTAAGAGAAAAACAAAAACAACGAAACTAAAGAGACATCATAATTTTATGGAAGGTGGGATGAGAATGTGAGTGAATTTCAACATAGATAAGAATTGTTCAGGAACAGTATAAAATGGATTCTGAACGCTGGGTACTGCAGGTGAAAATCTGGGAAGAGCAAGTATGGAATATGGAAAGTGCTTAGTCTATCTGCTATGCACTTATTTTAATGAAGCAAAACTAGAGAATTATTAAAATAATTATTTCCTGATAAATGCTATATTTAACAGAAAGTATTATCTCACTGAAGATCATTTCCTTAAGTTTTTAGGAGTTATTTATCTATAAACTTTGCTTTCCCTGAGATAATGCAGAGACAGAGAGTAAAACGTCCTACAAATGCATATGGATAATTTAATTGGCTTTCTATCATCAGAATCTAGAGCTCTGATTAATTTGTTAAGTAATAAAAGTATTCTTACTGAAAGGCTTTGTCATTGCTTGGTCATTTTTCCAGCAAATTTTCTTACACACTTGTATCTGCACAGTTCTCCAAAAAAAAAAAAAAAATAGTCTGCTTTGTTGAGAGGGTGTACAGTATTGGATGAAGTGACATGTTTTGTCATGGTTACATATTATGTTCTGCTTTAGCTTAGTAATAAACAAGGTATTAGTCAGATATTCCTTGTATATATAATTTTTTAAAAATTCATTACATCAAAATGTCAAACTAATCTGTTTTCTGAAGTGATATATTTTTGCTTCATGGAATCATGGCAAGTTAATGGCTTAGTTAGTTCTGTTGCTCAGTCATGTCCGACTCTTTGCAACCCCATGAATCGCAGCACACCAGGCCTCCCTGTCCATCACCAACTCCCGAAGTTCACTCAAACTCACGTCCATCGAGTTGGTGATGCCATCCAGCCATCTCAGTCTCTGTCATCCCCTTTTCCTCCTGCCCCCAATTCCTTCCAGCATGAGTCTTTTCCAATGAGTCAACTCTTCACATGAGGTGGCCAAAGTACTGGAGCTTCAGCTTTAGCATCATTCCTTCCAAAGAAATCCCAGGGCTGATCTCCTTCAGAATGGACTGGTTGGATCTCCTTGCAGTCCAAGGGACTCTCAAGAGTCTTCTCCAACACCACACCTCAAAAGCATCAATTCTTTGGGGCTCAGCTTTCTTCACAGTCCAACTCTCACATCCATACATGACCACAGGAAAAACCATAGCCTTGACTAGATGGACCTTTGTTGGCAAAGTAATGTCTCTGCTTTTGAATATGCTATCTAGGTTGGTCATAACTATTCTTCCAAGGAGTAAGTGTCTTTTAATTTCATGGCTGCAGTCACCATCTGCAGTGATCCTGGAGCCCCAAAAAATAAAGTCTGACACTGTTTCCATTGTTTCCCCGTCTATTTCCCATGAAGTGATGGGACCGGATGCCATGGTCTTCATTTTCTGAATGTTGAGCTTTAAGCCAACTTTTTCACTCTCCTTCACTTTCATCAAGAGGCTTTTGAGTTCCTCTTCACTTTCTGCCATAAGGGTGGTGTCATCTGCATATCTGAGGTTATTGATATTTCTCCCAGCAATCTTGATTCCAGCTTGTGCTTCTTCCAGCCCAGCGTTTCTCATGATGTACTCTGCATATAAGTTAAATCTGCAGGGTGACAATAGACAGCCTTGACAGACTTCTTTTCCTATTTGGAACCAGTCTGTTGTTCCATGTCCAGTTCTAACTGTTGCTTCCTGAACTGCATATAGGTTTCTCAAGAGGCAGGTCAGATGTTCTGGTATTCCCATCTCTTTCAGAATTTTTCACAGTTTATTGTGATCCACACAATCAAAGGCTTTGGCATAGTCAGTAAAGCAGAAATAGATGTTTTTCTGGAACTCTCTTGCTTTTTCCATGATCCAGCGGGTGTTGGCAATTTGATCTCTGGTTCCTCTGCCTGTTCTAAAACCAGCTTGAACATCTGGAAGTTCACGGTTCACATATTGCTGAAGCCTGGCTTGGAGAATTTTGAGCATTACTTTGCTAGTGTGTGAGATGAGTGCAATTGTGCGGTAGTTTGAGCATGACTTAGGAATGTCTTATGTGATTTTATAATATTAGTTATTATTGTACCAGACATAGGAAGAATTGTACTTAAATTAATTTTGAAAACAAGTGTACTGAAATGACTAAATTTTATCAAGAAAATGTTGGGCAGAAGATTTACTGGCTAGTGTAAAATTCAGTGTCTCCTCTATCCTCCGCCCTTTCAACAAGCAGTGTGGAAGAGACCCTTAGCTTCTTTACGATAGCCAGGGCATAATTAGTACAGAAAGAAATATCTTATTGCCTAGAAATAACTTCATGAAACCTTACAGCATTTATTGGTTACAGAGGTATTAAAGGCTCCTTTATGGTTATTTTTTCTTGTTTTACAAACACAAAAACTAAAGCATAGCTAATTCTTTGACTTAGCCAAGATCAAAAAGAGGCAGCATTAAATTCCTTTTATTAGGAAATTGTAAAATCAAATTATTCTTTCTAAATTAAATTTTGGCATGTTAAAGAAAACATTCAAAATATAAATTATAAAATAACACATTGAATCTAGTAAATTTAAGTACAGCTCTTCTATAAATTTTCTGTTAAATGTTATCATATATATAATATATGAATATATATATACATACAATTATAGTAATTTTAAAATCTGTACTAAGTAGGAGTTCTGAAGTCATAGATGCATGGATTTAGGACATGACATTGTCACAGTAGGCAAACTTAGAACATTTCTTTTCAGTTTTTTTTTTTTTTAATCAGTTTGCTAATTCTAGAATTATTAAAGTATCATACCCTTGTAGGATTGCTATTTTAAATTAAATTTATATAGAGTAAAAAGTACAAAATTTTACACACAGTAAATACGAAATGCATATATATTTACACTTATACATATATAAGTAAATAATTTTGCCCTGTCTTAGTATACAAGCATGGTTGTCTAAAATATCCTGTGTCAGGTGAAAATATCTCACTGCTCATTGAAGCTCCAAATAGCATTTAGTGTATAACTGCACTTACATTATCTTTGAGCAGAAAGAAGACCCAGGCTGACCCTTGCTCATTACTTTTCAGTGTGTTTCATATACTGATTATTCATTGCCTCAGGGAATGTGATGACTTCTAGGAATGATCGTGAAATATGCAGTATTTGAACAAAAGTCTATTGACCAAAATGTTTTCAAACTTTAAAGCCTGGGCTAATGCTTTCCTATCGATTTGATAGTCAGAGATGATGCTGTTCTTTGATAAGGGCTGTTCTCATTAAGTAGCAGCCTGGGTACAGCCCCGAAGTGCTCATTGAAAGCACAGCCTGCAGATCGAAAAGCAATTAGCATGCTGGACTGTGATAATTACCCACAGTATGGAGGCTTCTCTAAGATAGAGCTTCTACTGTGTCTAATAATAGGATTCCTTAAATGGTGATATATTTTCATAGACACACCACCATCCTCACTTCAACTTTGTCATTAATATGGGATAGGGAAATAAACATCCTTCACTTTTTTTTTTCTTCCCCAAGTATGGCTCCCTGTTTTTTACAATTTGCAACCTATGTCACCTGAATGTTGCTTGAATCATGATTTAATCTGCCAAGGCAAAGCAACATCTCATTTATTTCTATTTCTTTGCCTTGCAATGAAATGATTGCCAAGATGCAACAATTTAAATGGAGCTGTGCTTAAAATTGAATGTGGAAACAGATGGAGCAATTGTGTGTCTCCTATGATTTGCCTCTTATTACAAAAGGTCAAGGTGACTCAAAATTTTATTTACCTGGGGAAAAACAAACTTGGGATGTAGCATAAGACATATGACAGTTTGTTTCACTCAAAAAAGATCAGTTGTGGCTGAATAATCAGTCCTTGATTCCTCTTGGGTGCTGTCCTTGACCTCGGACGTGGGATAGCTCCTCTCAGCCGAGTAGCTAAGATGTAAAGATGGGCTCAATAAAGGGCAGAAATGGTAGGAATCTAACAGAAGCAGAAGATGTTAAGAAGAGGTGTCAAGAATAGAGAGAAGAACTATACAAAAATATCTTCATGACCAGATGATCAGGATGGTGTGATCACTCACCTAGAGCCAGACATCCTGGAATGTGAAGTCAAGTGGGCCTTAGGAAGTATCACTATGAATAAAGCTAGTGGAGGTGATGGAATTCCAGTTGAGCTATTTCAAATCCTGAAAGATGATGCAGTGAAAGTCCTTCACTGAATATGCCAGCAAATTTTGAAAACTCAGCAGTGGCCACAGGACTGGAAAAGGTCAGTTTTCATTCCAATCCTAAAGAAAGGCAATGCCAAAGAAGGCTCAAACTATCACACAATTGCACTCATCTCACACGCTAGTAAAGTAATGCTTCAAATTCTCCAAGCCAGGCTTCAGCAATATGTGAACCGTGAACTTCCAGATGTTCAAGCTGGTTTTAGAAATGGCAGAGGAACCAGAGATCAAATTGACAACATCTGCTGGATATGGAAAAAGCAAGAGAGTTCCAGAAAAAAGTCTATTTCTACTTTATTGACTATGTCAAAGCCTTTGACTGTGTGGATCACAATAAACTGTAGAAAATTCTTAAAGAGATGGGAATACCAAACCACCTGACCTGCCTCTTGAGAAACTTATATACAGGTTAGGAAGCAACAGTTAGAACTGGACATGGAACAATAGACTGGTTCGAAATAGGAAAAGGAGTGTGTCAAGGCTGTATGTTGTCATCCTATTTATTTAACTTATATGCAGAGTACATCATGAGAAATGCTGGGCTGGAGGAAGCACAAGCTGGGATCAAGATTGCTGGGAGAAATATCAATAACCTCAGATATGCAGACGACACCACCCTTATGGCAGAAAGTGAAGAGGAACTCAAAAGCCTCTTGATGAAAGTGAAAGAGGAGAGTGAAAAAGTTGGCTTAAAGCTCAACATTCAGAAAACTAAGATCATGGCATCTGGTCCCATGACTTCATGGCAAATAGATGGGGAAACAGTGGAAATAGGGGCAGACTTTATTTTTTTGGGCTCCAAAATCACTGCAGATGGTGACTGCAGCCATGAAATTAAAAGACACTTACTCCTTGGAAGAAAAGTTATGACCAACCTAGACAGCATATTCTAAAGCAGAGACATTACTTTGCCAACAAAGGTCCATCTAGTCAAGGCTCTGGTTTTTCCAGTGGCCATGTATGGATGTAAGAGTTGGATATAAAGAAAGCTGAGCCCCAAAGAATTGATACTTTTGAACTGTGGTGTTGGAGAAGACTGTTGAGAGTCCCTTGGACTGCAAGGAGATCCAACCATTCCATCCTAAAGCAGATCAGTCCTGGGTGTTCATTGGTAGGACTGATTTTGAAGCTGAAATTCCAGTGTTTTGGCCACCTGATGCGAAGAGCTGACTCATTTGAAAAAACCCTGATGCTAAGAAAGATTGAGGGCAGGAAGAGAAGGGGATGACAGAGGATGAAATGATGGTTGGATGGCATCACCGACTCAATGGACATGGGTTTGGGTGGACTCCAGGTGTTGGTGATGGACAGGGAAGCCTGGTGTGCTGTGGTTTCATGGGGTTGCAAAGAGTCGGACACTACTGAGTGACTGAACTGAACTGAACCAGTTCTTAACGTGTTGATTTACATATACTTTTATTATCAGTTGGAAATTACATACAATAACCAAGGTGATGTGATAGATTGCTTTAAAACTTAGGTGTACTTCAAGAATAATATCAAAAATATTGTATAACTCTATTGCTTCATCAAAGATAGCATCTTAAGACTAGATTCAGGACTTATTTTTATAAATCTACAATGAAGACTAGACTTCTTCTCTAGGCAAGTTTTAGGTTCATAAAATATCTTACAGTTCAGACCTCTTATGTGTTTATTATTAAGTTTTCTTCTACTTTAGGAGGAAATAGCAGCCCACTACAGTATTCTTGGCTGGAAAATCCTATGGACAGAGGAGCCTGGCAGGATACAGTCCATGGAATCTCAGAGAGTCAGGCACAACTGAGCAACTGACACTACTACTACTACTACTACTACTTTCTTCTATTTTAATTCAGACTTCTATGATCATTTACAAATGACATTTACTAACTGAATTTCCAAGCTGCTTGATAGCTCACATTGGGTAATTATCTATATTTAATTATTTGTCGATTCAAATTAAATAACATGTAGAGCACATGCAAAGCAAAAGGCATCAAATAATTAATAAAATTGAAATACTACTTTTTAAGTATGTAATATGTTTCTTCTGCACTTTTACCTATTTGATCTTTTCCCTAGTGATTGGTGGGTAGTAGATGAGGATTGTTTTATTAGGAATAAAAAGAAAAAAATAAAATATTTTTTATTTTATTTTTTTGTTTTTGTCCAGGGTTTAGAATCAAACATTTTTCTCAGAGGAAATAATTTATTTTAGACACCTTTAGCTCTCATTTGTGTATCAAAAGGTGAATGTGATGGCTTAGATCAAAGATCTTTCATTATATGTTTTTATTATTTTAGATTTATTATTTTTATGTTTTAAAAGTTGTGGGAGAACCACTCCATCCAGACTGAGGGATATTTTAGAAGAAAATAGTGAGAAAATATAAGGCAGACCAGAAAACCAAATCTTGTTAGAATATTAAGCAATGCCAGGTAAATACAGATGGAAGGTTGTCATTTATTTCAGTTCCTACTTGGGATAATAGGAGAAGATAACCTTGTAGCTTGTTCCATTTACAACCTCAAGTGACAGAGGGTGACAGAGTTCGTGCTTCTCAACCCCACAGCTACTGTGCTATAAAAGAAGTGCAGCTTTCCCTGCCTACTCTATGGGGAGATATGGGCGATGTCTGAGGCTGGAAGGCAAACTGAGCAGAAGGTTTGCAAAGGTGAGAGAAGTGGAGGCCTGTACTGTGGTTCTTAAGCTAAAATCTACAAGGTGATCCACCTGGCCTGAAGGTAGGTGGATTATCACTGCTGGGTATCAGGTGGAGGTAAATGAACAGAGGCATCAGTGGGCTTTCCTCAAACCCAATAAGAACACAATTTGTGTTACAGAAGGTTATTAATAGACCCCAATAAAATACCAACTTACCAAACAGACATCAGCCACAGCACATCAAATAACAAGACATATCAGTTTGGTTCTCAAATACATTTATCTTCACACTGTGCTAAGTCACTTCAGTCTTGTCTGACTCTGCAACCCTATGGACTGTTGCCTGCCATGCTCCTCTGTCCATGGGATTCTCCAGGCAAGAATACTGGGGTGGGTAGCTACCCCTCCTCCAGGAGATCTTCCTGACCCAGGAATTGAACCCACGTATCCTGCAGCTCACACATGTTTAGTTTGGTAGTTCAGTCGTGTCCAACTCTTTGTGACCCATAGACCACATGTTACGTGGATTCTTTACTGCTGAGCCACCAGAGAAGCCCATCTTTACACTAGGTATAGCCGATTAGTCTGACCAGTGTTCAGCATCTAAACATTTGGTGTCCTGGAAAGAGGTTAAATGCATTTCCAGTATTCTTGCCTGGAGAATCCCAGGGACAGAGGAGCCTGGTGGGCTGCCATCTATGGGGTTGCACAGAGTTGGAGACAACTGAAGCAATTTAGCAACAGCAGCAGCAGTTACATAGTATTTAATATTGCAATCCTATGTATTTTGTATTTCTCTACTTGGAAGAAAAGCTATGACCAACATAGACAACATATTAAAAAGCAGAGACATTACTTTACCAACAAAGGTCTGTCTAGTCAAAGCTATGGTTTTTCCAGTAGTCATGTATGGATGTGAGAGTTGGACTATAAAGAAAGCAGAGCACCAAAGAATTGATGCTTTTGAACTGTGGTGTTGGAGAAGACTCTTGAGAGTCCCTTGGACAGATGGAGATTGAACCAGTCCATGCTAAAGAAATCAGTCCTGAATATTCATTGGAAGGACTGATATTGAAGTTGAAACTCTGATACTTTGGATACCTGATGTGAAGAACTAATTCATTTGAAAATACATTGATACTGGGACAGATTGAAGACAGGAGGAGAAGGGGACAGCAGAGGATGAGATGGTTGGATGGCATCATCGATGTGATGGTCATGAGTTTGACTAGGCATCAGGAGTTGGTGATGGACAGGGAAGCCGGGTGTACTGCAGTCCATGGGATCGCAGAGTCAGACAAGTACGTGACTGAACTAAACTGAACTGTAATTGCTGAGCCTTCTTCTGAATAACACATTGTTTTTTTTTAGATTTGTTTATAGTTGTATTAAGGTTAATATTCAGTCCTGCTGGCCTGGGAGCTCAGTGCTCTCGAGGTGATCACTTAACTAGTCTCAGCTCCATTATGAGTTTTACACATACTTTCACTGTCAGGCAACAATATTTCCACTGTATTTTTAAGTCAGCCTTTCAAAGTTTTATATTTGAGTTATTTGTAAAATATGCTAGAAAAAATCATTATACTTCCCTAATTTCATATACTTTTTTTAAAGAATTTTAAAATTCTTAAACTTTTTTCATAAAACCATTTAAGAATTTAATTCCAAATTTTGATGTTAATAAACTAGCATCTCAAATACAACTTGTCATCATATGTCACAAAGGAATAAATGTTAGAAAAAAATGTAAGACTAATGGGACTACATCTTATTTTCTGTTTAATTTTATTTTTAAAAAATTAGGAAGTTCTTGCACTAGAGGTCGGTTGATTTTTTTTTTATTGGATCCTAAAATTAGTGCAGTGGGAAAAAAAATTACCAGTTCTCAAAAGGAAGATTACTTACCAATATTTTAAAAACTTGAGACTTCACATAGAAATTAGGAGTACTGCTTCTGACTACTTCTAACCTCTGAGTTAAATTATGGACAGTTTGGTAAAACAGTTGCAGGTGAGTAGAATTAAGATAAAAATAAACATTTCTTTGTTATTCACTGTTAAAAGTGAAAAAGTAAGAGTAAACGAAGATCATGGCTTCTGGTCCCATCACTTCATGGGAAAGAGATGGGGAAACAGTGCAAACAGTGTCAGACTTTATTTTTTGGGCTCCAGGATCACTGCAGATTGTGACTGCAGCCATGAAATTAAAAGACACTTACTCCTTGGGAGGAAAGTTATGACCAACCTAGATAGCATATTGAAAAGCAGAGTCATTACTTTGCCAACAAAGGTCTGTCTAGTCAAGGCTATGGTTTTTCCAGTGGTCATGTATAGATGTGAGAGTTGGACTGTGAAGAAAGCTGAGCACCGAAGAATTGATGCTTTTGAACTGTGGTGTTGGAGAAGATTCCTGAGAGTCCCTTGGACTGCAAGGAGATTCAACCAGTCCATTGTAAAGGAGATCAGCCATGGGTGTTCTTTGGAGGGAATGATGCTAAAGCTGAAACTCCGGTACTTTGGCCACTTCTTGCGAAGAGTTGACTCATTGCAAAAGACTCTAATGCTGGGAGGGATTGGGGGCAGGAGGAAAAGAGGACTACAGAGGATGAGATGGCTGGATGGCATCACGAACTCAATGGACGTGAGTTTGAGTGAACTCCGGGAGTTGACGATGAACAGGGAGGCCTGGCGTGCTGCGATTCATGGGGTCACAAAGAGTTGGACAGGACTGAGCGACTGAACTGAACTGAGGAGTAAACATAGAGAATCATACCTTTTCAGTGAAAAATAAAGACTTCATCTCTTAGTCTAACTAAAGGATTTTTCTGCTATATCACTGATTTGTTAAGATATTTTATATCATTGCCAGTCACTTTTCCTTGGCTGGGTTACCTAACCTGCTTCTGCAAGGCATTTCAGGGAGTGATTCTTAAGCACTTGCATTACCAGGCATGTTCTCACTGACTGGCTTATAAGTTTGTGGTGCTAAGTGGTTATCAAGATCTACTCTGTTGGCATCAATGTGAGGAGCAGCATGCATTGAGGTGATGTGACAGTTGGCCATTGCCTTCAGTGGTAACTTTGGTGAAATGTCACTACAGAAGAATAATGATGTCATTGCTAACATGAAGTCAAACTAGCTGATTGTGAAACAGTGAATTGTGTTTTATTGAGTATGATTTCTTTGTGAACTGTTTGACCTTGAAATCTGCAGCTGCTAAATGTCATTGAAATTTCAAGTGATATACACCTTGGCTGATCTGAAATTCTGTGGCCAAAATTAATAAGTAACCTAAGCTTTCTAAATAGCTTATATCTTATCTTCTGCATGAAATAAAAGAATAACTGAAAGAGAAAAATATGCCAAGCTTGAAGCTCAGATGCTCAGTTGTGTCCAACTCCTTGCAATCCCAGGAGCTGAATGAAGCCCATCAGGCTCCTCAGTCCATGGGACTCTCCAGGTTAGAATACTGGAGTGGGGTGCATATCCTCCTCCAGGGAATCTTTCCCATCCAGGGATTGAACTCATATCTCTTGTGTTTCCTATATTAGCAGGTGGATTCTTTACCACTGTGGCGTCTGGGATGCCTAGATGGTATAGTAAACCTAGGCCATGGGGGTCACCCATATGACTGAATATTCAAAACACATCTAGTTATTTATTTTAATAAAAATCCATAAATTTCTTGAATATTGTTTTAAAATTCACAATGTGCTGTAGGTGAAATGAAAATTTCTAGTGAAAAATAGATTCAAATGAGAGTCCAGAATATCATTTTTATGAAGATAATGTGGAAAAGCATGTCATTATGACAATTCTACTTGGTGAACTAGGAAATAAAATGCAGTATCAAAGAATAATTGATTTAAACTAATCAAGCTACATTTTTCAAAAAGCATTATATAAAAGAACAATTTATTCTCTGGGTTTATAAATTTAACTCTTGTCAGAAAAGCTCTGTTTAGTTGGGAATATGTGTTTAAGGTAATTTTTCCTTTTCATACAAAATTGTATCTTCTTATGTCTCTTTCATATTAAATTTCCAGAGAGCTAAACACATGATCTTATTTCACATGTTGTTTTTATCTTTGAACAATAAGTCTGTTTTATCCACCATTTACAAATGTATTTTTGACAGAGCTTTGAAAATACAGGTTTCATTAACATCCATGAAAGTATATTCCTGTGATATTCCTTCACTTAAGTAATTAAGTTAACACAATTTTCTTCTACATAACTTTTAATTCTTTTAATCATCATTAGTTGTAATCTGATTAGTAGTTTACAGAGAAAAATACCCAATTCATTAAATGGACCTTCATATATTTATTGTTCTAAGTTATAAACACTTAAATAATAAAACACTGTAATAGATATTAGATATTAGAAGTTATTTTCTTTAATCATTTTATTTCTTGGCATAGGAAGCACATACACACACAAAACTGTAGAGAGATATGGAAACATAACAAAGATGTTACTATAACAGTTCTAGAACTAAAATCTGTCAACTCCATATGGTACAAAAAACTTGCAATAGAGAGGCCTTCCACAACTGTGACTGATAAATTAATAATTTTACCATTAAAAATATCCCCTTGATTAACTTAATATTAAGTCTCATGGTTTCATATAATGTGTATTTCCCAGTTCTTCTTCTGAAATCCACTGACCCAGGACCCTGCTCCATTCACTGTTACTAAGTATTTCTTCCATTCATGTCCCTGTCCTTTTCTGTTTTTTCTTAGTTATACTCTGAGGCTATCATCTTCTGTTTTCTTCCACACCTCCCCCACCACAGCCCCTAATACCACCATTTTCTTCTTTGTTTCTATGAGATTAGCATTTTTTTTTTAAGATTCCACATATAAGTAACATCATACAGTATCCATCTTTCTTTGTGTCAGTTATTTCACTTAGCATAATGCCTATAAGATTCATCCATGTTATCACAGTGGCCAGAATTCCCAGTTTTTCTCATTGCTGAATAATATTCTCAGTAAAGTTCAGTTCAGTTCAGTCACTCAGTCCTGTCCAACTCTTTGCGACCCCATGAATTGCAGCACACCAGGCCTCCCTGTCCATCATCAACTCCCGGAGTTCACCCAAATTCATGTCCATCGAGTCGGTGATGCCATCCAACCATCTCATCCTCTGTCGTCCCCTTTTCCTCCTGCCCCCAACCCCTCCCAGCATCAGAGACTTTTCCAATGAGTCAACTCTTCGCATGAGGTGGCCAAAGTATTGGAGTTTTAGCTTCAACATCAGTCCTTCCAATGAACACCCATGGCTGATCTCCTTTACAATGGACTGGTTGGATCTCCTTGCAGTCCAAGGGACACTCAAGTCGTCTCCAACACCACAGCTCAAAAGCATCAATTCTTTGGTGCTCAGCTTTCTTCACAGTCCAACTCTCACATCCATACATGACCACTGGAAAGACCATAGCCTTGACTAGACAGACCTTTGTTGGCAAAGTAATGTCTCTGCTTTTCAATATGCTATCTAGGTTGGTCATAACTTTCCTCCCAAGGAGTAAGTGTCTTTTAATTTCATGGCTGCAGTCACCATCCGCAGTGATTTTGGAGCCCGAAAAATAAAGTCTGACCCTGTTTCCACTGTTTCCCCATCTCTTTCCCATGAAGTGATGGGACCAGATGCCATGATCTTAGTTTTCTGAATGTTGAGCTTTAAGCCAACTTTTTCACTCTCCTCCTTCACTTTCATCAAGAGACTTTTTAGTTCCTCTTCACTTTCTCCCATAAGGGTGGTGTCATCTGTATACCTGAGGTTATTGATATTTCTCCTGGCAATCTGGATTCCAGCTTGTGCTTCTTCCAGCCCAGCATTTCTCATGATGTAGTCTGCATATAAGTTAAATAAGCAGGGTGACAATATACAGCCTTGACATACTCCTTTTCCTGTTTGGAACCAGTCTGTTGTTCCATGTCCAGTTCTAACTGTTGTTTCTTGACCTGCATGTAGGTTTCTCAAGAGGCAGGTCAGGTGGTATTTTTGATTTCTCTACAAAATTGCTTCCTCTAGGATTAGATCATGTTTTGCCTTTATTTAGTATCCAGTCTGATCCAATGGTTCAATGGATAAAGAATCCACCTGCAGTTAGGAGACCCAGGAGATTTGGATTCAACCCCTGGGTCGGCAAGATGCCCTGGAGGAAGAAATGGCAACCCACTCTAGGTTCTTGCCTGAAAAAATCCCATGGACAGAGGAACTATGGTCTATAGTCAAAGGGTTGCAAAGGGTTGGATTTGACTGAGTGAGTAAGCATTGAAGCATTCAAGGGATTGTTACTATAAGTTACCATAGCCCTAGGGGAACATGGCTTCTACTATCCCACATTTGCCTGGAAACTCAATGAGGAGACTTGTTATATCAACCTAGGCTCCCTTAGTCCATTATTTAAACTTGATTTTTCTAAGCATATGCCTAGTTTTCCTCAGTGTTTGCACATTGGAACATATTTTTCTGTTTGGGCAAAATGCAGCCTTTTGACAATGGAACTATAATAAGGAAATAATTCATTTGCCATATTAGCGATTGTATTAAAATTCAAGTTTATGGAAATTAGGGAAAAATTAAGATTTTCTATTAATAAGAGAACCGTGTATTAATTATTTCTTGATGAACTCAAGAATGCTAGTGCATACATGCATGTAAACAAATAATTGAGATACTGAAATTTAAAATGCAGTGTAACAAGTTTATTATCAACTGTTATTCAAAATCCTAATGGGTAAAACTCAAAGGAAAAAATGTCTTCAGCTTACTTTAGTTACAGGATTATGTTAAAGTTGCAGGAAAATGACCTCCTTGAATTTGATTACAACTTGAATTTTGCAAGTTTGGAAAATGATCATCAATGTTTGTTTTACTGACAATTAGTGTCAAGCTTGGATACAGATGGTGTGTTCTTAATCTGTGAAAGTTGAGGCTGTCTTTCAAGTAGTAAAACAAATCAGCAATGTTTATTACTATATAATTGAATATCCACAATTTCATTTTGCTCTAAATGCATTTACTATCACTAATGCTTATTGAAAAATTTGTTGTCAACCTATGACTTTGAGCCTCTGAAACTATTTGAAGGACAGAATATCATCTGAGAATCTTGCAAAAGATTAAGGGTGACTTTACTTGAATGAATGCAATATTCTAACATAAAATAAAGTGTTTACAGTGTTTCAATTCCTTTATGTATTAAAGGCTGGAATTATTTTCAGAAAATCAGATTCAATTGATAAGTAAATGCTGCAGTGCTGCCTGATCCCCATCTCTTCCTGCTCATATATTTTTGTAAGCCTTAGGAATGTTTACACTCTTTTAAAATTTTATTCTATTTAAATATTATTTTTTGTGGTATTTTATAGAATAAAAATAAAATATGAGTTTCTTTCTTACAGTCTCTAAATTTATGTGAAGGAAAACAACCCTATAAATGATTGAGAAGCCTCCATTGGACATGTGACAGAGGAGGGTTTAGATAAATTATGGATAAATAAATAATATACTCAGAGTTAATGTCCCTTACTTTCCTCTCATTATGAAAGTAACTAATAATTACTATAAAATATTATAGCTTGTTTATATATTTGGTGCATAAATTTATAATGGATGCATATATTAATGAACTCATAAAAAATAAACTATGATCACGGCATCCAGTCCCATCACTTCATAGCAAATAGAAGAGAAAAACTTGGAAGCAATGGTAGATTTGATTTTCTTGGGCTCCAAAATCACTGCAGATGGTGACTGCAGCCATGAAATTAAAAGACACATGCTCCTTGGAAGGAAAACTATGACAAACCTAGACTGTATTAAAAAATAGAGACATCACTTTGCCAACAAAGTTCCATACAGTCAAAGCTATGGTTTTTCAAGTAATCCTTTATGGATGTGAGAGTTGGACCATAAAGAAGGTTGGTCACCAAAGAATTGATGTTTTTAAACTGTAATTCTGGAGAAGATTTTTGAGAGTTCTGTTGACATCAAGGAGATCAAACCGGTCAAACCAAAAGGAAATCAACCCTGAATATTCATTGGAAGGACTGATGCTAAAGTGTCAATATTTTGGCCACTTGAGGCAAAGAGCTGACTTACTGGAAAATACACTGATGTTGCAAAGGATTGAAGGCAAAAGAGAAGGGGGCAGCAAAAGATGAGTGGTTAGACAGCACCACCATCTCAATGGACATGAATTTGAGCAATCTCTAGGAGATTGTGGAGGATGGAGGAGCCTGGTGTATTAAGTCCATGAGGTTGAAGAGTCAGACGTGACTTAATGACTGAACAACAACAAACATTAGTAAAATAGTTTTGTCATTCATTTAAAATCTGGTCTACCATGACATTAAATTAAGGAAATTTTGTTCTACCAAGTACTTGAATGACATTATATCTCAAGTTTTTCAGAATAAATCCCTTAAGTAACAAGTTAATCTGGACACTCAATTCTAACTAATCATCAAAAATCCACAAGTCCATGGCAATTTTCATTGATAACTTAAACTTCACATTGGAAATAATGCTATTCAATCATCCCCCCATATTTGTGGGAATTTTTACCAGTACCCATGCAGACACCAAATTCTGTGGATGCTCAAGTAGCTTACACAGAGTGGTGTAGTACAGTCTATTCTCCATACTTGTGCTTTGCTCATCCACAGATACAGAACTAAGGAATATGGAAGGTAGACTGTATTCTGTAACACAAGATGTTTTAACAGTATCCAGAAACTGATATTTCAAAGATTTTTATGATGCTATCTCTGTCCGTGAAATAAATTGTGCCTAAATATTTGGGCAACTTAATAAGAAAAATGCAGTGTGTTATGGCATAAATAGGTGATAAAACTAACCACTGACTACTATTTATTACATTCAATATATCATATTTTTATAAGTGTCGTCTTAAGAAGATCTTGTATCCTCAAAAAAAAAAAAAAAATCCCAAAGATAAAGTGAAATAAAAACATTCTAAGTTTACCTGTTGCTCACTTTATGATAATGACTGGGTGAACAGATGACCCGGAGGGATGGTACGGGGAGGGAGGTGGGAGGGGGGTTCAGGACGGGGAACACATGTATGCCCATGGAGGATTCATGTTGATGTGTGGCAGAACCAATACAATATTGTAAAGTAATTAGCCTCCAATTAAAATAAATAAATTTAAATTAAAAAAAAATGCAGAGACATTACTTTGCCAACAAAGATCTGTCTAGTCAAGGCTATGTTTTTTCTAGTAGTCATGTATGGATGTGAGATTTGAACTATAAAGAAAGCTCAGTGCCAAAGAATTAATGCTTTTAAGCTGTGGTGTTGGGGAAGACTCTTGAGAGTCACTTTGACCGCAAGGAGATCCAACCAGTGCATCCTAAAGGAAATCAATCCTAAATAGTCATTGGAAGGACTGATGCTGAAGCTGAAACTCCAACACTTTGGCCACCTGATGCAAAGATATGACTCATTTGAAAAGTCCCTGATGCTGGGAAAGATTGAAGGCAGAAAGAGAAGGGGAAGACAGAGGATGAGATGGTTGGATGGCATTACCGACTCAGTGGATATGAGTTTGTGTAATTTCTGGGAGTTGGTGATGGAGATGGAGGCCTCATGTGCTGCAATCCATAGGGTTGCAAAGAGTCGAACATGACTGAACCACTGAACTGAACTGAACTGAACACCCTACCAAAGTAATGCTCAAAATTCTTCAAATGTGTCTTCAGCAGTACGTGAACTGAGAAATTCCAGATACTCACGCTGGATTTAGAAAAGGAAGAAGAACCAGAGATCAATTGCCAACGTCCTTTGTATCATAGAAAAAGCAAGAGTGTTCCATAAAAACATATACTTCTGCTTTCTTGACTGTGTCAAAGCTTTTGACTCTGTGGATCACAACAAACTGTGGAAAATTCTGAAAGAGATGGGAATACCAGACCACCTTAGCTGCCTCCTGAGAAATCTGTATGCAGGTCAAGAAGCAATGGTAAGAAACAGATGTGGAACAACGGGCTGGTTCCAAATTGGGAAATTAGTACCTCAAGGGTGTATATTGTCACCCTGCTTATTTAAATTATATGCAGAGTACTTCCTATGATATGTAGGACTGGATGAAGCACAAGCTGGACTCAAAATTGCTGGGAGAAATGTCAATAGTCTCAGATATGCAGATGACACCACCCTTAGGGCAGAAAGCTAAGAGAAACTGAGGAGCCTCTTGATGAAAGAGAAAGAGTGAGTGAAAAAGCTGGCTTAAAACTCAACATTCAAAAAACGAAGATCATGGCACCCTGTCCCGTTACTTCATGGCAAATAGATGGGGAACCAACAGAAACAGTGACAGACTTTATTTTTTGTGACTCCGTAATCACCGTGGTGACTGTAGCCATGAAATTAAGACGCTTGCTCCTTGAAAGAAAAGCTATGACCAAGCTAGACAGCATATTAAAAAGCAGAAACATTACTTTGGTGACAAAGGTCCACCTAGTCAAAGCTATGTTTTTCCAGTAGTCATGTATGGATGTAAGATTGGGACCAGAAAGAAAGCTGAGAGCTGAAGAATTGATGTTTTTCAACTGTGGTGTTGGAGAAGACTCTTGAGAGTTCCTTGGACTACACGGAGAGCAAACCATTCAATCCTAAAGGAAATCAGTCCTGAATATTCATTAGAAGAACTGATGCTGAAGCTGAAGCTCTAATACTTTGACTACCTGATGTGAAGAGTTGACTCATTGGAGAAGACCCTGATGCGGGTAAAGATTGAAAGCAGGAAGAGAAGGGGACGAAAGAGGATGAGATGGTTGGATGGCATCACCAACTCAGTGGATATGAGTTTGAGCAAGCTCCGGCTGTTGGTGATGGACAGCAATGCCTGGCGTGCTACAGTCCAGGGGGTCACAAAGAAAGGGACATGACTAAGTGACTGAATTGAAATGAATATTTCAACACGTGAGTTATGGAGGGAGAAATTTAGCCTATAAGTTTTCCCTTCCAAACTTTTTATATCACAGGCAGATTCCATGAAATAGGACCTGTTGTAGTCTCATAATCTTTATATAATTATATGAACGGTCATTCTCATATACGTGATTAGAAAATTTAGTGTAAATTTTACTCTAAAATGTAATTGTTTATGTATATATTAATTTTTCAACCAAAGCTACAAAATATCTAGATTGAGTTGTTACAAAGGGTAGAAGTGATGAAGGCCTTTTAACAATATACAGTAGTCATTGTGATTACCAGTTTATTCATTGTGACCCTAATAGTTTTGCTTGCAGAAGTAAATTCAGTTTCTGAGGTTACAAGAAGCAGAAATGGATGTTTTCCACTTGATTCTAGGTAATTATTTTGTTTTCTTTACAGATAGAAGGAGGAAACAGGTGCTTCTGGGACTTAAGAAAGAATGTAGCTCACAATTATTAAGATGAAATGTCAAAATTATGTTAATCTACATTGAATGGTGAGAGCACTATAATCATACCACAATCAAGTTAGTAGAGCAGTGTTCTTAAATTCTAACTAGGCTTTGAATGAAATTGTTTTAATTACAATAATTTAAAAGTTTCTTAAATCTTCACATTGCCCATTATCTTTCAGCAAATTGTAATTATTTTGTGGTGCTGACAACTACAGTTTGAAATAGGAGGGCCACTGGCATTTTCATAGATTACTTATATGTAAAAATTGCTGCATAGTGGTTCATATGAGTAACTTTTACCACAGACAGTTTTCAAGGTATGAAGATACAGTGACAGATCATTTCTAGGTAGAATCAAGTTGAGAAGCTTGGTCCAATTACTACAAGAAATTCCAGTAATAAAATGCTATATATATACTTAAATTGGCAACTCAGAAAGAAAGGTCAGTTCTGGCATATGTTTGAGCATGAAAAGTGAGCTTATTAATTTTTCTTATTATACACAAAAATCACAAATAGGTCATTTCTGGTACACTTGCTGCTTTTTATCCAAGACAAAATAGCTTATTGAATTCAGAAAAAGTCACACAAGAATACACAAAGCTGTTATTTTCAAGTAAGTTTGAGTGTATCAGAAACAATTATTTTCAGATTTATTTCAGGAATTACATCACTTATATATAATTCAAGTATAATACATATACAATATAATTCATTTAAAAAAAAGTATACTTCATTGTAGGGCTTCCCAGTGGGTGCTAGTGCTAAAGAACTCACCTGTCAGTGCAGGAGACCAAAGAGACATGGGTTCAATCCTTGGGTTGGAAAGATCCTCTGGAGAAGGCCATGGCAACCCACTCAGGTATTCTTGCCTGGAGAATCTCATGGAGAGAGAAGACTGATGGGCTAAGTCCATGGGGTCACAAAGAGTCATACATGACTGAAGCAACATAGCAGAGCACAGCATATTTAACTGTGCTTTGTATATTAACAGAATTGTGTAATCATCACCATAATAAATTTTAGAATATTTTAATTACAATAAAAGGAAACACTTTCGCAATTAGCTGTCACCCTCCACCCAAACCCAAATCCTAGGGAAGTACCAATCTACTCTGTCTTCATTGGCTTTTCAGTGTGAACATTGCATATAAATGACATAATACAACATATGGCCTTTTGCAACTGAGTTACTGACTCCTTTCACTTAGCATAATGTTTCAATGTTCATTCAAATTCTTCCATTTATCAATATTACATTCCCTTAAATTAACAAATAATGTGGTGGTCCTAAAATGGCAGAGGAATAGGACAGGGAGACCACTTTCTTGCCCACAGATTCATCGAAAGATCATTTGAATGCTGAGCAACTTCCACAAAACAACTTTTGAATGTTTGTGGAGGACACCAGGCAACCAAAAGGCAACCCATTGTCTTCAAAAGGAGGTAGGACAAAATATAAAACACAACAAGAGAGACAAAAGAGTTAGGCAGGGAGACCCATCCTGGGGAGGGAGTCATGAAGGAGGAGAAGTTTCTAAACACCAGGAAACTCTCTCACTGGCGGGTTTGTGGGGAGTTTTGGAATCTCAGAGGGCAACATAACCAGGAGGGGGTGGGTGGGGGGAAAAAAGCACACCACAGAATGCGCCCAACCACAACTCCCAGTGGAGATGTAGCCCAGACATGTCTGCCACCAGCGAGCAGGGGCTGAACAGGGAGGTGCCCGCTGCATTGCTTAGGGTAAGGACTGGGACTGAATGCCCAGAGGACAATCTGAGGGAGCTAACATGAGATAGCAACCCAAACTGTGGGATAGCCAGAGAGAGAAGAACAAAAAAGAGAGAACTTTCCCAGGAAAAGCTTTAACTAAACTAAGGCACAGCCTGCCCTGCTCACAGAACAAAGGATGGAGTGAATGCCAGAGGAGAGTTAGCCGGCTGCAGGCTGGCCCGTCCCCCTGCCAGAGGTAGAGAGGCAGGCTGGCCACAGCCAGAGCAGGAAGGCAAGGGGCAATCTTGGCCCCAGAGACAACATTGTGCACCAAATTGTGAGCAGGCTCCCAGTTGCTAAACAAATGTTCTTGGGATCCTGTTGGTTGACATCTGCCAGGAGGGTTGCAGCCTGAGATCAGTTCCCCAGAGGCGATACATGGCACACCAGAGATGGTGCTTTTGCAGCACATCCAGGAAACTGAGCGGCCAGGACAGGGGAGGTGATTAAGATGCACCGCACACCTGGGATAGTGTGCTAACCAAGCACCTGGTTGCCTGAGATGCTCGGACCTAGGAAGGGCACAAAATGCAGGCCCAACAGAGTCTGTGCCTTGGTGGAGTACCCAAGAACCTGAACCTGAGCAGCTTAGACCTGGGAAGTGCACTAAACCCAGGGCCTGCTTTGGACAGTTCCCCACAGAACAACCTGGAGCCTGAGCAGTATAGACTGAGAAAGCACAGGTACATGAACTGGGGCAAACTCAGTGTGGTCCAGACACTGCGAACACTTCCCACACATGCCAGTGATATTTGTTTGCAGTGTTCCTCCCTCCCCACAGCATAATTGAACAAGTGAGCCTAAATGAGTGACCACCTTCACCCCCTTGTGTCAGGGTGGAAATTAGACACTGAAGAGACTTGCAAACAGAGGAAGCCAAATGAAGAAGAGGCAACTGCTTTGGAAGTGACAGGTGCAACAGATTAAAACCCTGTAGTTAGCATTGACTACATGGGGAGTGGCCTATAGACCTTGAGAAGAAGTATTAGCTGGAACAAGGAACTATCTGAAACTGAACTGACCCCACACTGCCCTCAACAGCTCCAGAGAAATTCCTAGATATATTTTAGTATTATCATTTTTAAAATTTTTAAGTTCTTTATTACTCCTTTAATTTTCGTTTCTATAACTTAATATTACCTTGCAAAAAAAGACACTATTTTAAAAGCAATTTTCATATATACATATTCTATAATTTTTGTGATTTTTTAAAAAAAAATATTGTATTTTTGAGTCTAACCTCTACTCTAGATTTTTAATCTTTGTTTTCTGGTATTTGTGATCAATTTTTTACTTTTAAGAATCTAATGTTCAGTTCCCATTTTTACTTAGGAGTGTGATTACTGGCTTAATTTCTTTCTTCCCTTTTGACTCTTCTTTTTCTCCCCTAGGTCACCTCTGTCGCCTCTCTCCTTCTCTTCTCTACTTAACTCTGTGAATCTCTTTTTGTGTTCCAGGCTGTGGAAAACACTTAGGGAACTTATTACTGGCTAGATATGATCTCTCCTTTTGATTCCCCCTCTTCTCCTCCTGGTCATCTCTATCTCCGTCCTCCCTCTTCTCTTTTCTGTGTAACTCTGTGAACCTCTCTGAGTGTTCCAGACTATGGAGAGCACATAAGGAATTGATTACTGGCTAGATCGCTCTTTCCTCTTTTGATTCTGCCTCTTTCCTCCTGGTTACCTCTATCTCCCTCCTCCTGCTCCTCCTCCATGTAACTCTCTGAACCTCTCTGGGTGGCCGTCACTGTGGAGAATCTTTTCAGCATTAACCTAGATGTTTTATCATCAGTGCTGTATGGATGGAGAAGAAGTCTTGAGGCTGCTTTAAGAATAAGACTGAAAGCCAGAGGCAGGAGGCTTAAATCCAAAACTTGAGAACACAAGAAAACTCCTGACTCCAGGGAACATTAATCGACAAGAGCTCATCCAAAAGCCTCCATACCTACACTGAAACCAAGCTCCACCCAAGAGCCAACAAGTTTCATAGCAAGACATTACAAGCTAATTCTCAAACAATGCAGGAACATGACCCTGAGCGTTAAAATACAGGCGGCCAAAAGTCACACCAAACCCATAGACACCTCAAAACTTACTACTGGACACTTCATTGCACTCCAGAGAGAAGAGATCCAGCTCCACACACCAGAACATCCACACAAGCTTCCCTAACCAGGAAACCTAGAAAAGCCACTCGTCCAACCCCACCCACAGGGAGGAATCTCCACAATAAAGAGGAACCACAAACTTCCAGCATACAGAAGGACCACCCCAAAGACAGCAATCTAAATAAGATGAAAAGGAAGAGAAATATTCAGCAGATAAAGGAACATGATAAATATCCACCAAACTAAACAAAAGAGGAGATAGGGAGTCTACCTGAAAAATAATTCAGAATAATGATAGTAAAAATGATCCAAAATCTTGAAAACAAAATGGAGTTACAGGTAAATAGACTGGAGACAAGGATTACAAAGATGCAAGAAATGTTTAACAAGTACTTAGAAGATATAAGAAATAATCAATAATGAATAATGCAATAATTGAGAATCAAAAGGACTCTGGAGGGAACCAACAGTAGAATAACTGAGGCAGAAGACAGGATAAGTGAGGTGGAAAATAGAATAGTGGAAATAAATGAAGCAGAGAGAAAAAAAAGAAATGACAACCTCAGAGACTTCTGGGACAATGTTAAACACCCCAACATTCAAATCATAGGAGTCCCAGATTAAGAAGACAAATAGAAAGGCCATGAGAAAATACTTGAGATAATAGTTGAAAACTTCCTTAAAATGGGGAAGGGAATAGTCACCCAAGTCCAAGAAACCCAGAGAGTCCCAAACAGGATAAAGCCAAGGCGAAACACCCCAAGACACATATAAATCAAATTAATGAAAGTCAACCACAAAGAGCAAATATTAAAAGCATCAAGGGAAAAGCAACAAATAACACACAAGGGGATTCCCATAAGGATAATAGCTGATCTTTCAGTAGAAAATGTTCAGGCCAGAAGGGAATGTCAGGACATACTTAAAGTGATGAAAGAGAAAAACCTACAACCCAGACCACTATATCCAGCAAGGATCTCATTCATATATGAAGGAGAAATCAAAAGCTTTACAGACAAGCAAAAGTTAAGACAATTCAGCACCACCAAACCAGCTCTTCAACAAATGCTAAAGGATCTTCTCTAGACAGGAAACACAAAAAAGGTTTATAAACTCAAACCCAAAACAACAAAGTAAATGTCAACAGGATCATACTCATCAATAATTACCTTAAATGTAAATGGGTTAGTAGAAGGAAAGAAATCATAAAAATTAGGGCAGAAATAAGTGAAAAATAAAGGAGACTATAGCAAAATCAACAAAACTAAAAGTTGGTTCTTTGAGAAGATAAATAAAATAGACAAACTATTAGACTCATCAAGAAAAAAAGGGAGAAGGATCAAAGCAACAAAATTAGAAATGAAAATGGAGAACTGACAACACACAACACAAAAATACAAAGGATCATAAGAGACTACCTACTATCAGCAACTATATGCCAATAAAATGGACAACTTGGAAGAAATGGACAATTTTTAGAAAAGTATAACTTTCCAAAACTGAACCAGGAAAAAATAGAAAATCTTAACAGACCCATCACAAGCATGGAAATTGAAGCTGTAATCAGAAATCTTCCAACAAACAAAAGCCCAGGACCAGATGGCTTCACAGGTCAATTCTACCAAAAATTTTGAGAAAAGCTAACACCTATCCTACTCAAACTCCTCCAGAAAATTGCAGAGAAAGGTAAACTTCCAAACTCATTCGATGAGGCCATCATCACCCTAATACCAAAACCAGACAAAGATGCCACAAAAAAAGAAAGAAAGAAAGAAAGAAAGAAAAGGCCAATATCACTGATGAACATAGATGAAAAAATCCGTAACAAAATTATCACAAACAGAATCCAACAACATATTCAAAAGATCATACATCATGACCAAGTGAGCTTTATCCCAGGGATGCAAGGATTCTTCAATATTTGCAAATCAATCAATGTGATACACCACATTAACAAATTGAAAGATTAAAACCATATGATTATCTCAATAGATGCAGAGAAAGCCTTTGACAAAATTCAACATCCATTTATGATAAAAAATCTCCAGAAAGCAGGCATAGAAGGAACATACCTTAACATAATAAAAGCCGTATATGATAAACCCACGACAAACATTACCCTCAATGGTTAAAAATTGAAAGCATTTCCTCTAAAGTCAGGAACAAGACAAGGATGCCCACTCTCACCACTACTATTCAACATAGTTCTGGAAGTTTTAGCCACAGCAATTAGAGAAGAAAAAGAAAAGGAATCCAGATTTGAAAAGAAGAAGTAAAACTCTCAGTGTTTGCAGATGACATGATCCTCTACATAGAAAACCCTAAAGACATCACCAGAATATTACTAGAGCTAATAAATGAATGTAGTAAAGTTGCAGGATATAAAGTTAGCACACAGAAATACCTTGCATTCCTATACACTAACAATGAGAAAACAGAAAGAGAAATTAAGGAAACAATTTCATTCACCATTGCAACAAAAAGAATAAAATGCTTAGGAATAAATATTCCTAAAGAAACAAAAGACCTATATATATAAAACTATAAAACATTGATGAAAGAAATAAAAAATGACACAAATAGATGGAGGAACAGCATGTTCATGGATTGGAAGAATCAATATAGTGAAAATGAGTATACTACCCAAAGCAATTATAGATTCAATGCATTCACTATCAAGCTACGAATGGTATTTTTCAGAGAACTAGAACAAATAATTTCACAATTTGTATGGAAATACAAAAAATCTTGAATAGCCAAAGCAATCTTGCGAAAGAAGAATGGAACTGGAGGGATCAACCTGCCTGACTTCAGAATATACTGCAAAGCTACAGTCATCAAGAGAGTATGGTACTGGCACAAAGACAGAAATATAGATCAATAGAACAAAATAGAAAGCCCAAAGATGAATCCATGGACCTATGGACTCCTTATCTTTGAGAAAGGAGGCAGGAATATACACTGGAGAAAATGCAATCTCTTTAACAAGTGGTGCTGGGAAAACTGGTCAACCACTTGTAAAATAATGAATCTACAACACTTTCTAACACCATACACAATAATAAACTTGAAATGGATTAAAGATCTAAATGTAAGACCAGAAACTATAAAACTCCTAGAGGAAAACATAGGCAAAACACTCTCAGACATAAATCATAGCAGGATCCTCTATGACCCAGCTCCCAGCGTAATGGAAATAAAAGCAAAAATAAACAAATGGGACCTAATTAAAAGCTTTTGCACATTGAAGGAAACTATAAGCAAAGTGAAAAGACAGCCTTCAGAATGGGAGAAAATAATAGTAAACAAAGAAACTGACAAAGAATTAATCTGAAAAATATATAAGTAGCTCCTGTGGCTCCAATCAAAAAATGGGCCAAAGAACTAAACAGACATTTCTCCAAAGAAGACATACAGATGGCTAACAAACACATGAAAAGATGCTCAATATCACTCATTATCAGAGAAATGCAAATCAAAACCACAGTGAGGAACTATTTCACGCCAGTCAGAATGGCTGCTATCAAAGTCTTCAAACAGTAAATGCTGGAGAGGGTGTGGAGAAAAGGGAAGCATCTTACACTGTTGGTGGGTGGGAATGCAAACTAGTAGAGCCACTATGGAAAACAGTGTGGAGATTCCTTAAAAAACTGGAAATAGAGCTGTCATAGGACTCAGCAATCCCATTCTGGGTGTACACACTGAGGAAACCAGAATTGAAAGAGACATGTGTATCCCAATGTTCACCACAGCACTCTTTATAATAGCCAGGACATGGAAGCAACTTACATGTCCATCAGCAGACAAATGGATAAGAAAGCCACGGTACATATACACAATGGAATATTCAGTTCAGTTCAGTTCAGTTCAGTTGCTCAGTCGTGTCTGACTCTTTGTGACCCCATGAATTGAAGCACACCAGGCCTCCCTGTCCATCACCAACTCCTGGAGTTCACTCAGATTCATGTCCATCGAATCAGTGATGCCATATTACTTAGCTATTAAAAAGAACACATTTGAATCAGTTCTAATCCGGTGGATGAAACTGGAACTTATTATACAGAGTGAAGTAAGTCAGAAAGAAAAACACCAATACAGTATATTATATATGTGGAATTTAGAAAGATGGAAACAATGAGCTTATATGTGAGAAAGCAAAAGAGACACAGATATAAAGAACAGACTTTTGGACTCTGTGAGAAAAGGCGAGGATGGGATGATTTGAGAGAATAGCGTTGAAACAGGTATATTACCATATGTTAAATCAATCAGCTTTGATGCATGAGACAGGGTGCTCAGGGCTGATGCACTAGGATGACCCTTAGGGATGGGATGGGGTGGGGGGGTGGGTGGAGAGTTCAGAATGGGGAATACATGTGCACCCATGGCTGATTCATGTCAATGTATGGCAAAAACCATTAAAATATTTTAAAGTATTTAGCCTCCAATTAAAATATATATAAAAAAAGACTTCAGCACAGGAATTTTTGAGGGAAACATAATTCAGCCAATAATAGCACCATAAGGAAAAACAAAGCAGGGTGATAAGGATGTCAGTAGATGGGGCACTGTTGTAGACAAAATGGTCAGGGAAAACATTTCTGAAGAAGTTAAATTTGAATACAAGTTTACTTTAAAAAATTTATTGGAGTATAGTTGATTTAGTGTTGTGTTAGTTTTAGGTAAACAGCAAAAGTGAATCAGTTATACATATATATGCATGCATGTGTGCTGAGTCGCTTTAGTTGTATCCAACTCTTTGTGACCCTATGGATGGTAGCCCACCAGTCTCCTCTGTCCATGGATTTCTCCAGGCAAGAATACTGGAGTGGGTTGCCATGCCCTTCTCCAGTTACATATACATATATCCTCTGTTTTTCAGATTCTTTTCCATATAGGTCATTATATTCCTTGTGCTATGCAGTAGGTTTTTATTAGTTATCTATTTTGCATATAGTGGTGTGTATATGTTAATCCCAATCTCCTAATATATCCCTTTCCCCATTCCCCACTGCTAACCATAAGTTTATTTTCTACATCTGTGACTCTGTTTCTGTTTTGTAAAAATGTTCATTGGCACCATTTCTTAGATTTCCCATAGAAACAATATCTTATGATATTTGTCTTTCTCTGCCTGACGAGTTTTCTTTTAATGAATGATAAGCCTCCTGAGAGCTGAGACTTTTTGAGATATTCTAGATAGAGTGATATAAGGAAAGACTTGGGCTTGGAAATATGTGAATAGAAAGTAGAACTCGATCTAGGGGGATTCAGAAGAGAGGCTTTTGGGGTGTTTTTGGAAGCAATAGAAATTAAAGTCCTAAGCATGCACTTAGCATGACTTTAGAATTGTAGGATTAATCTCGAGATGATTAAGCTGAGAGAGCCTCTTTTGAAGGTTACAAGAAATGGAAAGGACAATGAACAATGTCTCTTGGGAAGAAAAATCTAAGCTCACTATGTACAGGAAACAAGAACTGAGCAAACTGGAGGCCAGGGATCATATAGGAAACTATTATGAGGGTCCTGGTGTTGGTCATAAAGATCTGCTTTCAATAGCAGTTGGGGGAAGAAAAATTCAAAAATAGAGATGATTTCAAAAAATGAATCAACTGAGTCACAATAGACATTCAAACCTCATAGTTATATGAAAGAAGTTTCACTCATTAAACTCCCAGGTGATGGTAACCTAGCCTCGAATGAAGCCCATGGCTGTAATACATCTTTTGCCACAGATGTATTATTATTAAATATTAAAATTAAATGCAGAAAATGCAGCCACACTTGGATCGGAAATGCTGAATAGGTTTCCAGTCTCAAGGGATACCAGTTTCTTAGCCATGCCAATGATTGCAATTTTCAGTGTTGCTTTGTCTCTCAGGCATATCCACACTAGACTATTGGATATGGTCTGAATTGTGTCCCCTCCACAAAATCCACATGTCCAAGTCTTAACCTCTAGTATCTCAGAATATGACTATATTTGGAGATAAAGCATTTAAATGAGTCATGAAGATAAATTAGGTTGTGGGTGGGCCTTGGTCCAATGGGATTGGTGTCTGGTAGAGGAAATTAGGGCACAGAGACACACAGAGGGAAGACCATGTGAAGACACAGGGAAAAGACAGCCATTTACAAGGCAAGGAAAGAGGCCTCAGAAGAAACCACCTCTGCTGACACCTAAGTCTTAGACTTCCAGCCTCCAGAACTGGGAGACAATAAATGTCTATTGTTTAAACGACCCAAAAATGATGGCTGGCTTCCTTGGAAGATATAAAATATCCCACAGGATTAGAAGAACAGACAAAAGAGCCAAGGACAGCTCAAAAAACTTGTCGTTGTTTTCAGTATTTATCTATTTATTTGGCTGAAACTGGTCTTTGTTATGGCATGTGGGCTCTTAGTTGTGGCATGTGGGATCTAGTTCCCTGACCAGAGATCGAACTCAGGACTCCTGGATCAGAAGAGGGTAGTTTCTGCCACTGGACCACCAAGGAAGTCCCTAACGAGTTTTGCAATTGGCCTTTGTGAGCCTTTCTTCCATGGAACTGTCAGTGTCCATGTCTTTCTATTCCACATCTCAAAAATCAGGAAAGAGAAGAAGCCAAATGGTCCATTCTGAGATGAAGGTCTACTCGGTCTAACATGGGTGGTCAAGAGATGGTGCCTTAAGGACAAAATGGTCATGTGATGTCCATCCATGTTTCTTCCTCTTGATCTCAGGGAGCAAGGAGTCAGTGTAAGTGGAGCCACCACCTCAATCATGGCTCAGTGCTCTGGATAAAGGTGTCTCTTTAGTAGTTGATCTAGAATCATCCATTATATAGTTAGCATTGTATATGTTTTTCTCTTTTTGTAAGTCATAAGCAGCAAATAGAATGATTCTCTTTACAGACTTGTGGACACAGCTGGGGCAGGAAAGGGTGGGTTGAATTGAGACAGTAGCGTTGAAATATATATATACACATACACACACACACACACACACACACATATATATATATATATATATATATTACTGTATGTAAAATAGTAGTAGAAACCTGCTGCATAGCACAAGGAGTTCTGTTTGGTACTCTGTGATGACTTAGAGGGGTGGGATGTGGGGTGGGTAGGATGGAGGTTGGAAGGAGAGGGAATATATGTATATACATAGCTGATTCACCTTGCTGTATGCTGTTGTTGGCAAAAACCAACACAACATTGTAAAGCAATTATCCTATGATTTTTTTTAAAGATGGTTCTCTTAAAAAAAAATGTTGCATTGAGTGGAATTACCAATTGGTTGCTGGGGATTTGGTTTGTTTACATTTTTTGGATATTCTGAACAAGGCTTCTATAAATTTTGTCTCAGTTCGGTTGCTCAGTTGTGTCCAGCTCTTTGACACCATGTGGACTGCAGCACAACAGGCTTTCCTGTTCATCAACAACTCCTGAAGCTTGATCAAACTCGTGTCCATTGAGTCAGTGATACCATCCAACCATCTCATCGTCTGTCGTCCCGTTCTCCTCCTGCCTTCAATCTTTTCTAGCATCAGAGTCTTTTCCAGTGAGTCAGTTCTTCACATCAGGTAGCCAAAATATTGGAGCTTCAGCTTCAACATCAGTCTTTCCAATGTATATTCAGGATTTATTTCATTTAGGACTGACTGAATTGATCTCTTTGCAGTCCAAGGGACTCTCAAGCATCTACTCCAAAACCACAGTTCAAAAGCATCACTTTTTTGGTGCTCAGCTTTTTTTATGATCCAGCTCTCACATCCACACATGACTACTGGAAAAACATAGCTTTGAATAGATTGACCTTTGTTGGCAAAGTAACATCTCTACTTTTTAATATGCTGTCTAGGTTGGTCATAGTGTTTCTTCCAAGGAGCATGTGTCTTTTAATTCCATGGCTACAGTTACCAAATGCAGTGATTTTGGAGCCCAAGAAAATAAAGTCTGTCCCTGTTTTCATTGTTTCCCCATCTGTTTTCCATGAAGTGATGGGACTGGATGCCATGATCGTTTTTTGAATGTTGTGTTTAAACCAGTTTTTTTCACTCTCCTCTTTCACTTTCATTAGGAGGTTCTTCAGTTCCTCTTAGCTTTATGCCATAAGGGTTTTGTCATCTGTATACCTGAGGCTATTGATATTTCCCCTGGAAATCTTGATTCCAGCTTGTGTTTCATCCAGTCCAGCATTTTGCATGATGTACTCTGCATATTAAATAAACAGGGTGACAATATACTAGCCTTGATGTACTCCTTTGTTCCATGTCTGGTTCTAACTGTTGCTTCTTGACCAACATACAGATTTCTCAGGAGGCAGGTCAGGTGGTCTGGTATTCCCATCTCTTGAAGAATTTTCCACAGTTTGTTGTGATCCACATAGAGGCTTTGGTGTAGTCAGTAAAAGAAGAGTAGATGTTTTTCTGAAACTCTATTGTTTTTTCAATAATCCAATGGAAGCTGGAAATTTGATGTCTTGTTCCTCTACCATTTCTAAATCTAGCTTGAACATCTGGAAGTTCTCAGTTCACATACTGCTGAAGCCTCGCGTGGAGAATTTTGAGCTTTACTTTGTGCATGTGATGAGTACAATTGTGTGGTAATTACAAAATTCTTTGGCATTGCCTTTCTTTGGGATTGGAATGAAAACTGACCTTTTCCAGTTCTCTGACCACTGCTGAGGTTTCCAAATTTGCTGCCATATTGAGTGCAGCGTTTTAACAAAGTTTTAGTAAACTTTGTATCAGTTCAGTTTAGTCCCTCAGTCCTGTCCGACTCTTTGTGACCTCATGAAATGCAGCACGCCAGGCCTCCCGTCCATCATCCCAGAGTTCACCCAAACCCACGTCTATTGATTCAGGGATGCCATCCAGCCATCTCATCCTCTGTCGTCCCCTTCTCCTCCTGCCCCCAATCCCTCCCAGCATCAGAGTCTTTTCCAGTGAGTCAGCTCTTCGCAAGAGGTAGCCAAAGTACTGGACTTTCAGCTTCAGCATCATGCCCTCCAAAGAAATCCCAGGACTGATCTCCTTCAGAATGGACTGGTTGAATCTCCTTGCAGTCCAAGGGACCCTCAAGAGTCTTCTCCAACACCACAGTTCAAAAGCATCAATTCTTCGGCGCTCAGCTTTCTTCACAGTCCAACTCTCACATCCATACATGACTACTGGAAAAACCATAGCCTTGACTAGATGGACCTTTGTTGGCCAAGTAATGTCTCTGCTTTTGAATATGCTATCTAGGTTGGTCATAACTTTCCTTCCAAGGAGTAAGCGTCTTTTAATTTCATGGCTGCAATCACCATCTGCAGTGACTTTGGAGCCCCAAAAAATAGAGTCTGACACTGTTTCCACTGTTTCCCCATCTATTTCCCATGAAGTGATGGAACCAGGTGCCATGATCTTAGTTTTATGAATGGTGAGATTTAAGCCAAATTTTTCACTCTCCTCTTTCACTTTCATCAAGTAGGCTTTTTAGTTTCTCTTCATTTTCTGCCATAAGGGTGGTGTTATCTGCATATCTGAGGTTATTGATATTTCCCCTGGCAATCTTGATTCCAGCTTGTGCTTCTTCCAGCCCAGCATTTATCATGATGTACTTTGCATATAAATTAAATAAGCAGAGTGACAATAGACAGCCTTGACATACTCCTTTTCCTATTTGGAACCAGTCTGTTGTTCCATGTCCAGTTCTAACTGTTGCTTCCTGACCTGCATATAGGTTTCTCCAGAGGCAGGAGAGGTGGTCTGGTATTCCCATCTCTTTCAGAATGTTCCACAGTTTATTGTGATCCACACAGTCAAAGGCTTTGACGTACATATGCTTTATTTCTCCAGTATTTTTCCAAAGAGAAATTGTGAAGTCATATAGCTATTCTATGTTTAATATTTTGAGAAACTTCCATATTTTTCAAAAGTGACTTTTCCATTTTGCCTCCCTACTGGTCAAATTTGAGAGTTCTAATTTCTCATATTGTTCACCATTACATATTGTTATCTGTCATTTTAGTCTTGGCCATCTTAATAAATATGAAATTGTATAACATTATTTTATAACTGTTTTGTTTTCATATTTCAATTAGTAACAAATGCCCTAAAATTATCACTAAGGATCACTTAAACCATGCTGGATGAGCCATTATATGTGCTGGACTTGCCAATTTCTTACAACTACAACCACTGGTTTGAATAATTTATTCATTAATTGGTTGATGGACATTTGGATAAAAAAAGAAAAGAAAAATAGGAAAAAAAATATATATACTAGCATAAGAGGGTATTGATTCTAACTTTAAATGACATCAACTGACTCTAATATCCCAGAAAAATAGTTTTTATTTTAGAATACTATACTCAAAACAACTGTCAAACAAATTGGAAAACAAACTAAAGACCTTCAAATTATCACCCTTGGTTTTACATATATATATATATAATATATATTATATATATATATAATATATATATAATAACATATATATTTTTTTCCTCAAAAGTGATGTAATGGAACATTTATTAGATGCCATATGGGGTTGAGAAAAGGGGGCAGGAATAACAAAGATGCTGTAAGCTTCCTGAGAGCAAGAACTACTTTCACCAACATTTCCTGTGTGCTTTCCCATATTGTAGGACCAGTGTAGGCAGAATTTGAATAAAGATTATCTACATAGAAAAAAATCTCCTTAGAAAAAGTTCAGCCTCATAATACATACTCTTCTTTATTATATCATCAGCCTCTTGTTACCACAGCATAGTATTATCTGAATTAAAATTCTCCAATTCCCATAGCCAAGTGTTGAGAGCTAGTAAATATGAATATGAAATTTTAGTAAACTATTGAAGTCTAAATCAAGAATGGTTTTGTGACTTGTATTCAAAGATAGTATTTCAAATCTTGATCAACTATTTAATTAGCTTTTCATAATATTATTGTTTGCTTTATTAATCATGAACATGTAGTTATAAAAAAACAAGTTATTCAAAATATCTTACTATTTTGCTTTTTTACAAATCAGTGGGTTATACAGTTGACTATTTTGGATATATGCTCAGTTAATTATCTGCACACATATATTTACAGACAGAAACTCACAGAACATTCAGTATGAGATAGAATTTTAAAAATGTAATTTCAGAATATGCATTTAATTTATTTAAGTTATGAAATACTTTTCTTGACTTAATTTCATGTCTTAATTGGCTAGATAATAAGATTATCAGTACATGACTTTTTAGTGATACCCTGTATAAAACACTGAGGAAAGTAATATAGATTTCTGGCTTGAAACATTACCAGGGTCCAAAATTTATTCAGGGACAGTATAAACAAATTTAATTTGAACAGAACAAATCTTAGGGTTATGGAAAAAATGTTGAATTGAGAAGACAAATCTGGTCACACTCAGTTGTAGTCACAAGTATCACTAAAAACTAAGAAGTAGATAGAAAGACTGATAAATATATGAATAGTAATGATATTGTTTAATAGAACCTTTCTAACTCTCTCCTGGTGATACTTCAATGAGAGTATTGCTTTAATCAATACTCAGTATCTTGTTGTGACTAAAGAGCTGCCACTGGGCCTTGAAAGGCAATATCTTTGTTCTTTTTATTGAAGGTTCGAGTCATAGTTTAAGACTTGCCTTCTTGGCCTGTAGCTATTGCTGAACTTCATTTTACACACTGCTTACTCTTTTGAAGTAATATTGCTATTTTCAAGATTATAGCTCAGAAAATTACTTCCCCATTGGTCCACTGCTGTGATTTTTCCACATAGAGAAGAATCTTTGAAAAGCACATTGAGTTGTGTTGTGTGTATGTGCTCAATCATGTCCGACTCTTTGCGACCCCATGGACTGTAGCCTACAAAGCTCTTCTGTCCATGGAATTTTCTAGGCAAGAATACTGGGGTGGATTGTTATTTCCTGCTCCAGGGTGTCTTCCTGACCCAGGGACTGAACCCTTGTCTCTAGTGTCTCTTGCAATGGCAGGCAGATTCTTTATCACTAGCACCACCTAGGAAACCCCTGAGTTAGATGACAGCAAAGATATTTTGAGTCCTAATGCTTCAAGATCCTAAAGAACCATCCAAGAGCCTTGGACAATGCTTTGACTGATAATTATAATTTTAAAGGATACTAGTAAGTATTGTTGACAATGAAGCCCTCAGTTCTAACAAACGTCTTAAGGCTGCAATAATAAACTGCTAATTTTCTACAACTGCTGTTTTCAGACTAGGGCTAAGAAACTCCCAGAGTTGCACTTAGGAAAAGTTGAGGGAAATACTGGCCACACACACTAACCTTTAATTCAACAGTACAATGGTTAGACTGTGTGATTTTATAGGAAGTTCAACATATAAGCTAATATAATTTTCTGATATCTTCAGATGAACTGAATTCAATTCTTTCTAGTGTTGTACTCAATTTCTATAATGAAAACAAAAGATAAATGCCCCAAGAAACCTATTTACTGCTTGACTTGCTTGAAATTTTCTGGATCAATTTGTCTTCATGATTATAGATACTGAAAACTACCACATTCCTCATTTGTTTCATAAACAGGCAGGTAGAAGATAAAATTGAAGACCCAGATATATCAACACTTCCCAGCGTATTACACTTAATAATATAGTAAATTATTTTAGTTTTGGCAATCATCGTTACTACTGAAGTTATATTCCTTGCTTTATTGTAAATTTTGATATTAATTTTCTTGTTAGTATTGATATTATCAAGGCTTTTTATTTGGAAACTAATACTTTGTAACTTATTATAATTTTCCTTTGATAAATACTTTATAACACCTTGTCAGTGGGAACCATGTATATTTAAAAGTTATAATATTATTTTCTATGTAAGCTGTATCTTAAGTTCTCTGCATCCCTTACATGGATGCAGCGTCCTCAAAGAAGATTTCAGCTCAGTTCAGTTCAGTCGCTCAGTTGTGTCCGACTCTGCGATCCCATGAATCTCAGCACGTCAGGCCTCCCTGTCCATCACCAGCTCCCAGATTTCATTCAGACTCACGTCCATCGAGTCAGTGATGCCATCCAGCCGTCTTATCCTCTGTGGTCCCTTTCTCCTGCCTCCGATCCCTCCCAGCATCAGAGTCTTTCCCAATGAGTCAACTCTTCGCATCAGGTGGCCAAAGTACTGGTGTTTCAGCTTTAGCATCATTTCTTCCAAAGAATATAAGTTAAATAAGCAGGGTGACAATATACAGCCTTGATGTACTCCTTTTCCTATTTGGAACCAGTCTGTTGTTCCATGTCCAGTTCTAACTGTTGCTTCCTGACCTGCATACAGATTTCTCAAGAGGCAGGTGAGGTGGTCTGGTATTCCATCTCTTTCAGAATTTCCCACAGTTAATTGTGATCCACACAGTCAAAAGCTTTGGCATAGTCAATAAAGCAGAAATAGATGTTTTTCTGGAACTCTCTTGCTTTTTCCATGATCCAGCAAATGGCAGTTTGATCTCTGGTTCCTCTGCCTTTTCTAAAACCAGCTTGAACATCAGGAAGTTCACGGTTCACATATTGCTGAAGCCTGGCTTGGAGAATTTTGAGCATTACTTTACTAGCATGTGAGATGAGTGCAATTGTGCAGTAGTTTGAGCATTCTTTGGCATTGCCTTTCTTTGGGATTGGAATGAAAACTGACCTTTTCCAGTCCTGTGGCCACTGCTGAGTTTTCCAGATTTGCTGGCATATTGAGTGCAGCACTTTCACAGCATCATCTTTCAGGATTTGGAATAGCTCAACTGGAATTCCATCACCTCCACTAGCTTTGTTCCTAGTGATGCTTTCTAAGGCCCACTTGACTTCACATTCCAGGATGTCTGGCTCTAGGTGAGTGATCACAACTTCGTGATTATTTGTGTCGTGAAGATCTTTTTTGTACAGTTCTTCTGTGTATTCTTGCCATCTCTTCTTGATATCTTCTGCTTCTGTTAGGTCCATACCATTTCTGTCCTTTATCAAGCCCATCTTTGCATTAAATGTTCCCTTGGTATCTCTAATTTTCTTGAAGTGATCTTTAGTCTTTCCCATTCTGTTGTTTTCTTCTATTTCTTTGCATTGATCGCTGAGGAAGGCTTTCTTATCTCTTCTTGCTATTCTTTGGAACTCTGCATTCAGATGCTTATATCTTTCCTTTTCTCCTTTGCTTTTCACTTCTCTTCTTTTTACAGCTATTTGTAAGGCCTCCCCAGACAGCCATTTTGCTTTTTTGCATTTCTTTTCCATGGGGATGATCTTGATCCCTGGGCAGAGTACATCATGAAAAACACTGGACTGGAAGAAACACAAGCTGGAATCAAGATTGCCAGGAGAAATATCAATAACCTCAGGTATACAGATGACACCACCCTTATGGAAGAAAGTGAAGAGGAAATAAAAAACCTCTTGATGAAAGTGAAAGAGGAGAGTGAAAAAGTTGGCTTAGAGCTCAACATTCAGAAAACGAAGATCATGGCATCCAGTCCCATCACTTCATGGGAAGTAGATGGGGAAACAGTGGAAACAGCCTTCTTCACAGTCCAACTCTCACATCCATACAATATCCTGCAAATTTCAGCCAATTTGCCAAATACTACTGCTGCTACTGCTGCTAAGTAGCTTCAGTCGTGTCCTACTCTGTGTGACCCCAGAGACGGCAGCCCACCAGGCTCCCCATCCCTGGGATTCTCCAGCCAAGAAGACTGGAGTGGGTTGCCACTTCCTTCTAGCCTGCAAATTTCAGCCCATTTGCCAAATACAGCATGACTATAAACTTTTTTTGAGTTTTCTTGTAACACAGCCAAAATCACTTGTGTACATATGCATAGTGTTAATAGTAATAAACTCCTATTGGAGAAAATATCAATATTTTTGCCATTCTCAAGTATTCAAATATATTAGTTCATGTCAAACATTACTGTCTAGTAAGAATTATTAGCATACATTATTCTTTTATGATACAGTGAAAATATATTAAATAAATAATAGACTACCAGAGTAAGCTGAGCACCAAAGAATTGATGCTTTTGAACTGTGGTGTTGGAGAAGACTCTTGAGAGTCCCTTGGACTGCAAGGAGATCCAGCCAGTCCATTCTAAAGGAGATCAGTCCTGGGTGTTCTTTGGAAGGACTGATGCTAAAGCTAAAACTCCAATAATTTGGCCACCTTATGCGGGGAGTTGACTCATTGGAAAAGACTCTGATGCTGGGAGGGATTGGGGGCAGGAGGAGAAGAGGACAACAGAGGATGAGATGGCTGGATGGCATCACTGACTCGATGGATGTGAGTCTGAGTGAACTCCGTGAGTTGGTGATGGACAGGGAGGCCTGGAGTGCTGCAATTTATGGGATCGCAAAGAGGCGGACAAGACTGAGCGACTGAACTGAACTGAACTGAACCAGAGTAAACCAGTTTCTCAGTTTAAGATGATACATTGATTCGATTCTTAGACATTTGAATTTAGTTTCTGGGCAGGATTGATGTGATTTTACATATCAGCAATAATATTATTGTACTTAAAAGCTATGTAACATTGTTAGAAGTCCTCCCAAAATATACTGACCTTTTGAAACAGATTTTAATCATGATTAGTTCAGAAAGCATGTATTTTTTTTTTTAATTGACAGCTCATAGAGAGCTCTATCACATATGTAATACTCAACGATTTGCTGAAAACCATGCTAAGCAGGCCTATGAAATGATGTGAAACACAGATATAAAAGCTTCTGAAAAGGTAAAATTTGGCAATAGATTTATAAAAATATTGTAAAATTCTTAAACTTTATTGCCAATTATTTTACAAGATTTCTTAATAAAATAGGAACTATACAAGATTTTAAAGCATTTATTCCTTAGCATCACTATAAGTTTAAATGCTTTCTAATATTTACGTCAGATGATTCTGTGTTTCAATTCGAAATTTAGATGTATGTCACAATTAACAGTGAATCACAAGTAGCATTCTAGTGAGTTTTAAAAAATGATCTTATGAACCTGGACTGGTGATTTGTTTCTTATATTATACAAAAAAAATTCAAAAAAAGGTCTTATGAGAAATCCTAGAATTCTCTCGTTAACAGATCTTTAAATATCTTAAAGATTTTTAGAAATAGATTCTTAACAATTTAAAACATTTTAGAAACAGATTCTTAAAAATCTTTAAAAAAAGATTTTTCTGTTTCCTCTGTTTCCTTTCCTGTTCTTAACTGAAGCAGGAATTGGCTTCCATTTAGTAAACTTGTGTGTTTCTACTCTGGAAGCCAGTGCCAAATTTGTAACAGCTTTTTTTTGTTGTTGTTTGTTTGTTTCTACAACAGGCAGGAAAAGGATTCAGGTTCTGCTGAGCTTGTCTGATACTCTGAGCAATACATTGCAGTTATAAATTATTCCAGAATTAGGAATTTTATAGAGCTGAATGGACTCAAAAGCCAAATAATATATTGCCTAGTTGTAATAATACTGGAATTTCCCTGGTGATTCAGTGGTAAAGAATTCACCTGCCAATGAAGGAGATGTAGGTTTGATCCATTGTCCAGGAAGATTCCTTTAAGAAGAAAATGCCAATCCACACAGTTATTCTTGTCTGGGGAAACCCTATGGACAGAGAAGCCCAGTGAGCTACGGTCCATGGGGTCACAAAAAGGTCGTGTCTACAACTTATTGACTAAACAATGACAACAACAGGATACACAGTTCAGTCAGTTCAGTCACTCAGTCGTGTCCGACTCTTTGTGACCCCATGAATTGCAGCACGCCAGGCCTTCCTGTCCATCACCAACTCCCGGAGTTCACTCAGACTCATGTCCATCGAGTCAATGATGCCATCCAGCCATCTCATCCTCTGTCCTCCCCTTCTCCTCCTGCCCTCAATCCCTCCCAGCATCAGAGTCTTTTCCAATGAGTCAACTCTTCATATGAGGTGACCAAAATACTGGAGTTTCAGCCTTAGCATCATTCCTTCCAAAGAAATCCCAGGGCTGATCTCCTTGGAGTCCAAGGGACTCTCAAGAGTCTTCTCCAACACCACAGTTCAAAAGCATCAATTCTTTGGCGCTCAGCTTTCTTCACAGTCCAACTCTCACATCCATACATGACCACTGGGAAAACCATAGCCTTGACTAGATGGACTTCTGTTGGCAAAGTAATATCTACTTTTCAATATACTATCTAGGTTGGTCATAACTTTCCTTCCAAGGAGTGTCTTTTAATTTCATGGCCGCAGTCACCTTCTGCAGTGATTTTGGAGCCCCCCAAAATAAATTCTGACACTTTTCCACTGTTTCCCCATCTATTTCCCATGAAGTGATGGGAACAGATGCCATGATCTTCGTTTTCTGAATGTTTTTGAGCTTTAAGCCAACTTTTTCAGTCTCCACTTTCACTTTCATCAAGAGGCTTTTTAGTTCTTCACCTTCTTCCATAAGGGTGGTGGCATCTGCATATCGGAGGTTATTGATATTTCTTCTGGCAATCTTGATTCCAGCTTGTGCTCCTTCCAAGATACACAGTTGCTATTAAAATTACTATATATCTGTATATTAATAAAAAAACTAAAACTAAAGTTTAAAACATACTATTTGAAATAGCATAAAAAATTTATCAAATACTGAAGCACAAATTTAAAAAACAGTTCAAGATTTTTATAAAGGCTAAGCTATAAACCATTGATGATATAAACTGAAGAATATTTAAATAACTGTAGAAATATACCAGGCCTATAAATTGAGAGATTGAATATTAAGATTTAAATTCTCCTAAAATTAATCTCTGGATTTATCTTAATTTCCCTACTTTACATCAAAATATTAGCTGTGGACTTTTTACTGATGTCCTTTATCAGGTTGATGAAGCCTCCTTCCATTCAAAATTTGCTGAGATGTTTAATGAAAAATGTCTATTTTACCTTGTCAATTATTTCCTTGCCTCTGTTGAAATAAATCAAATTCTCTCTTAATCTATTAATGTTAAAAAGTAATTTTTGAATGGTAATCTATTTTGGTATAATATGATAATGCTGTTTTTCTTTTCCTATGATGATGGATTTGATTCACTATTTTAATGACTTTGGCATCTGTTTTCACAAAGTGTATTCTTTTGTGATTTTATTTTGGCAATATCATTGTCTGATTTTCTATCAGTGTTGTAGTGGTCTCACCAAATGAGTTAGAAAGACGTTGCACCTTCTTTACTTAAAAGCTTATTAAGAATGCTATTATTTCTACTATAAATGTCTGTTTAATTAATCAATGGAGCAATCCAGATTTGGTATTATATTGTGGGAAGTTGTCTATGAAGTGTCTGCATAGACCCATTCTTCTTGTTGGTTGTATGTAGCTTTTAAAGTACTTTTTAAATTTCCCATTTGGATTTCAAGTTTTTTGGCACAGAATTCTTCAACATACCCCCTGGTTATCATTTTAATATCCATGAGACATGTAGTAGATGGTTCCACTTTCATTCCTGGCATTAGTAATATGCTCTTTTTTCCCCTTTTTTCTTCATGATTTTGTTAGGGGTTCATGAATTATACTGATATTTTTGGAAAAACCACTTCTCAATTTAATGATTCTCTCATTTACTGAACTTCTCTTTCTTATTTGCCTTCTGTTACATTGACTTATACTGGCATTCGTTTTTCTCTTTTTATTATTTGTTTTCTCTTTTTCTATTTTCTTTTTTGTACTAGTAGCTTTGTTAATGGACACATTCACATTTAATATTATATCTTCTTAATTAACTGATCATTTTAAGCTTATAAATTGCCTGACCTTATATCCTTGTACTAAACTTTTCCTCTTTTAAGAACATCAACAGCTTTCTTATGCTTAATGAATTCATGGTAAATGTATGTTTCTTTATCATGCATAATAGATGCATAATAAATATAGGTCTATCCTCTAATTTTCAACCTGTTTTTGTCTTTATATTTACAGAACATTTCTTACAAGTGGCACTTCTATTTGTATCTTACAAGACCTTTCTGTTAATTAAAGTCAGTTCAGTTCAGTCACGTCTGACTTTTTGCAACCCCATGAACTGCAGCACGACAGGCTTCTCTGTCCATCACCAACTCCCGGAGCTTACTCAAATTCATGTCCATTGAGTCAGTGATGCCATCCAACCATCCCATCTTCTGTCCTCTCCTTCTTCTCCTGCTTCAATCTTTCCCAGCATCAGAGTCTTTTCCAATGAGTCAGTTCTTTGCATCAGGTGGCCAAAGGATTGGAGTTTCAGCTTCAGCATCAGTCCTTCCAATGAATATTCAGCACTGATTTCCTATAGGGTTGACTGGCTGGACCTCCTTGCAGTCCAAGGGACTCTCCAGTACATTTCAAAAGCGTAAATTCTTCAGTGCTCAGCTTCTTTACAGTCATACTTTGACATTCATACATGACTACTGAATTAATTAAAGTACTTAGTCTATTTATAGTCCATGCGGTTGCAAAGAGTCAGACATGACTGAGTGACTAAGCATAGCACAGCACAGTCTATTTTCATGTAAATTATTCATATGTGTAAATCAGGTCTAATATATTGCTATATGATTTTGATTGTCTCATCCTTATTCTTCTATTCTCTCCTTAAACTGTGAGGAATCAAATACTTCTTTAAAAGTTTTATTTTATCTTCTTTTAAATCTTTGATGTTATTATCATGCATACATGTGTTTGTGTGTATTTATGTTTTTCATTAAAAAAGTGAAATGCTAATCTTTAACTTTGAATATTCTGTTTAAACTATTTTAATGTTTCATAAAAGCTTAAGTACTCTATCATAATATGCTTCCAAAAAATTATCTTTCAACTTTTGTTGTTATTTTACATATTTGTTGTTATTCTACATATGCTGTAAAACCTCTTACTATAATCTGAACTGTTCCACCCTAAAATTTGTATGCTTGAGGCTTAATCTTCAATATGACTTTATTTTGAGATAAGGCGTTTACAGTTAATTAAGGTTGAATGAATTCTTGAGATTGGGACTTGAAGATAATCATTGTCCTTATAATTAAAAGAAGAGATATGAAGGATGTGCACACACAGGGTAAAGGTCATATTAGGACACAGCAAAGAGGTGGGCATATGCAAGTCAAGAAGAAAGGACATAGGAGAAACCATCTTTTCTGCTAGCACCTTCATCTTGAACTTCCAGTCTCCAGAGAAAACAAATTGTTCTTGCTTATGTTACCCACTGCATGGCAATTTGTTATGGCAACCCTAGCAAACTAATATACTCGCATTCCTTTATTATTTTTTAACATTTTAATAAGCAACAAAATTGAAAGAGACTCATGTATCCCATTGTTCATTACAGCACTATTTACAGTATTTACATGGAAGCAACCATTGATATCCATTGATAGATAAGTGGATAAAAAATTGTGGTACATATACACAATGGAATATTACTCAGCTATAAAAAGGAACACATTTGAGCCAGTTCTAATGAGAGGGATAAACCTAGAACCTATTATACAGAGTGAAGTGAGTCAGAAAGAGAAAGATAAATACTGTATTCTAATGCATATTGGAGAAGGCAATGGCACCCCACTCCAGTACTCTTGCCTGGAAAATCCCATGGATGGAGGAGCCTGGTGGGCCACAGTCCATGGGGTCTCTAAGAGTCAGACAAGACTCAGCGACTTCACTTTCACTTTTCACTTTCCTGCATTGGAGAAGGCAATGGCAACCCACTCCAGTGTTCTTGCCTGGAGAATCCCAGGCACGGGGGAGCCTCGTGGGCTGCCGTCTGTGGGGTCGCACAGAGTTGGACACGACTGAAGTGACTTAGCAGCAGCAGCAGCAATGCATATATATGGAATCTAGAAAAATGGTACTGAAGAATTTATTTATAAGGCAACAATGGAGAAACAGACATAGAGAATAGACTTATAGACATGGGGAGAGGGGAGGAAAGAGTGAGATGTATGGAAAGAGTAACATGGAAACTTACATTACCATGTGTAAAATACATAGTCAACGGGAATTTGCTATATGGCTCAAGGAACTCAAACAGTGGCTCTGTATCAACCTGGAGAGGTGGGATGGGGAGGGAGATGGGAGGGAGTTTTGAAAGGGTGGTTATATATGTATACCTGTGGCTAATTCATGTTGTGCTTTGACAGAAAAGAGCAAAATTCTGTAAAGCAATTATCCTTCAATTAAAATAAATAAACAGGGTAACAATATGCAGCCTTGACATACTCTTTTCCCAATTTGGAACCAATCTTTTTGTCCATGTCTGGTTCTAACTGTTGCTTCTTTACCTGCGTACAGATTTCTCAGGAGGCAGGTCAGATGGTTTGGTATTCCCATGTCTTTAAGAATTTTCCAGTTTGTTGTGATCCACACAGTCAAAGGCTTTGGCATAGTCAATAAAGCAGAAATAGTTGTTTTTTTTTTTTTAATTTTGTTCATAAATATATCCTAGGTACAGTTGCCAATTAATATTTGAGCATATTTTGATATTACATAATGAAAACTGAACACCCTGTGAAGTTTAGTCATAGTTAAGGTGAAAACAGAGTCTTGAAATCTTTTGTGGTATCTCAGTTTATGAAATAATGATATTGATGCTTTTAACTTGCAATATTCAAATTTAAAAAATTCATTGCTCTTTTAAAATCTGAGACATGTTAATAAATCATTGCTGTTTGGGAAATTAATAGATACTCCTTTAAATGAATGATGTTACAGTCATATTTCCTAATTTATGTGGTTAAAATTCTTAATTATAAAGCTATTACAAAATAACTTATATTGATTAATTGATATGAAATATGGAAAAGTACATTGAATTCCAGGGAACATATCTCCAGCCAATAGTTTACTTTGCTAATTTGTACTTGTTTTCAGAAATCTCATCAGAGATTTCTAAATAGGACAGCAAAATAGATCAAAAGTCCAGTGAATGTGACTTTTCCCTACTCAATTTTGGTCTGTATGTTTATTTCCAAACCATTATTTCTCTCTGGATTTTCTACTTTCTCTATTAAAAATTAATGAAAGTTTTCTAAAATGTTCAGTTACTTTATGACATCTCTCAATGATTACAACATTGACCAAAACTTCTTCCACTGTGAATGTTTCATGTAGCTGTTTGAGTAAAGGAAGTAGCAAGGCTAGGAAAAGGAAGGACTTTGAGATCCCTGGTATTTTCTGATAAAGTCTTTGATGTAACTTGCCTTAAACCTATGGGATGCAGCACAAGCAGTATTTAGAGGGCAATGAATAGCTATGAGTGCCTACAGAAAATGTAAAACTTCTGGTAGATCCTTTTCCAATTTTGGCTAACCAGATCTGGCATCTGGTCCCATCACTTCATGGCAAATAGATGGGGAAACAGTGGCAGATTTTATCTTGGGGGGCTCCAAAATCACTGCAGATGGTGACTGCAGCCATGAAATTAAAAGACGCTTACTCCTTGGAAAGAAAGTTATGACCAACCTAGATAGCATATTGAAAAGCAGAAACATTACTTTGCCAACAAAGGTCTGTCTAGTTAAGGCTATGGTTTTTTTCCAGTGATCATGTATTGATGTGAGAGTTGGAGTGTGAAGAAAGCTGAGTAGTGAAGAATAGATGCTTTTGAACTGTGGTGTTGGAGAAGACTCTTGAGAGTCCCTTGGACTGCAAGGAGATCCAACCAGTCCATCCTAAAGGAAATCAGTACTGAATATTCATTGGAAGGGCTGATGCTGAAACTCCAATATTTTGGCCACCTGATTCAAAGAACTGACTCATTGGAAAAGACCCTGATGCTGGGAAAGATTGAAGGCAGGAGGAGAAGGGGATGACAGAGGATGAGATGGTTGGATGGCATCACCAACTCAATGGACATGAATTTGAGTAAACTCTGGGAGTTGGTGATGGTCAGGGAGGCCTGTCATGCTGCAGTCCATGGAGTCACAAAGAGTTGGACACAACTGAGTGACTCAACTGAAGTGAACCAGGTCTGTATTTTAGTAAAAATATTCCAGATTACTCAGTGGGACAACAGGCAGAGTGTCTTTATTGTCATTCTCAATACTGTTTGTTTAGGAAAAAATAAGTGATGTAACATCTTCCAATCTGTGATCCTGCCCTGATAAGGTCTAAAATACAGGCTTCATTGACATTATACATTTTTTTTTTTTATCTTCAACTAACATCCACCACCTCTTTGTCAAAATCTCTTGCAATTCTGAAGGTAATTCACAATTTGATGGACCTACTTGCACCATCAGAATAGCTTCTGAAATCCTTGGTGACTGAGAATCCATTTTTCCATTTTTGTTGTTGTTGTTTATTTGTTTTTTTATACTGACATTCATCTGTGCTTTGCCATGGATGACAAGCAGTTAGCACCAAACATCTGAGCTTTCTTCAATGGCTGTTAACAAAATATTCAGAGGTCACTGTGAGAGTGGTTGTCAGAGGCTGTTTCCCAAATGTGTTCTTCTGTTAAACCCATTTATTCTGGATATTTTCAGGATTACTTACTTTACTTCATTCTTTCCCTTTGCTTTACTTCGGGTGTCATGGCCTCTTCCCTGAATTTTTCCGGGGCTCTGGGAACCTGCCACAGCATTCAGCCTGTACAGCCTTGCCCCACAGCCACTTCACTGGACTCCTTCCACAGGAGTGCTACTCCTTGAACACATTTTTGTTGTTGTTGTTGTTAGAAAATTTAGTGATATACTTGTATAAATATAGGGATATTTGATATTTGATATCTTTGTATTTAGATATCTATTTATTCTCTCTATTGTTCTTTATACCTTTTTGTTTCAAACTCTAAAACTATCCTGCAACATTTTTTGGCAGTATTATTTTGCAGGAGATGAATTATTTAAGATTTTTTATATCATTATTTCTAATATGTTTTCACAGGAAATTGAATTCTAGACTTTCTTTTTTAGCTCCTTAAAGATTTAACTTTGTTGTCTCCTGACTCCTATTATTTCTATGAGAATTCAGCTATCATTTTATTATCAATTCATTCTATGTCTTTATTTTCTCTGAATTGTTTCAAAGATTTCCTTTGTCTTTAGTTTTCTATAGTTTTATTATGATGTACTTGGCTATTTTTTTTTTTTTTAATTTGCATTTACCAAGAAGTTTCTTTGAACTTCTTGGATCTGTGGGAGGCTTTTTTGTTTGTTTTCAGACATTTTAAAAATTCTCAACATTAATCTCCTAAAATATTTCTTGTGACCTTGTCTCTTGTTTTCTTCTCCTCCTGGGTTTCACATACATTTATATTTGAATGTTTTGATATTCTCCAATTCTTTAAGAAATGGGAATACCAGACCACCTGACCTGCCTCTTGAGAAACCTATATGCAGGTCAGGAGGCAACAGTTAGAACTGGACATGGAACAACAGACTGGTTCCAAATAGGAAAAGGAGTATGTCAAGGATGTATATTGTCAGCCTTCTTATTTAACTTCTATGCAGAGTACATCATGAGAAATGCTGGGCTGGAAGAAGCACAAGCTGGAATCAAGATTGCCCGGAAAAATATCAATAACCTCAGATATGCAGATGACACCACCCTTATGGCAGAAAGTGAAGAGGAACTAAAAATCCTCTTGATGAAAGTGAAAGGGGAGAGTGAAAAAGTTGGCTTAAAGCTCAACATTCAGAAAATGAAGATCATGGCATCTGGTCCCATCACTTTGTGGAAAATAGATGGGGAAACAGTGGAAACAGTGGCAGACTTTATTTTTTTTTAACTTTTCTTTCCTTTTATTTTTTAATTTAAATTTATTTATTTTAATTGGAGGCTAATTACTTTATTTTCTGATGCTGAACCTGAAATTCCAGTACTTTGGCCACCTCATGCGAAGAGTTGACTCATTGGAAAAGACTCTGATGCTGGGAGTGATTGAGGGCAGAAGGAGAAGGGGACGACAGAGGGTGAGATGGCTGGATGGCATCACCGACTCGAGTTTGAGTGAGTTTGAGTGAACTCTGGGAGTTGGTGATGGTCTGGGAGGCCTGACATGCTGCGATTCATGGTGTTGCAAAGAGTCACAGATGACTGAGGGACTGAACTGAACTGAATAGTTTTCAAGTATTCCTTTTTTCCCCCTCTCTTATTTTTTTGCTGTGGGTAAGATAATTTCTCTTGTCACATCTTCAAGTTCAAAATAATTTCCTGTCTTTTGTCTGTTCTGAGTATAGCATATAAACCTGGTTTGTTGTTGACTGGAGTGAGGAATTTTGGGTTATTTATTTATACTCAGTACCCGACGGACTTGAAAATCCTCTAGTGATAGACAGCTGCTGATTTTTGCCTGGCATGAGTCATGGAATGATTAAGGTTGTCTCTCTGCTTTTTCCTATTCCACTTTCTGCTTAGAGCAGGCCCAGGAAGACTGTACTAAAGATGAGTTTTCTCTGTACTTTGTTCTTCTCTCAGTTGTAGGGCATTGCTTGCTACCCAATGTAAGATTTCTCCAGTGGGGAAAATACTTTTTCAGTTCCCCTGCTACCAGCACAACCTGAAACAGGTAGTTTCCTTGAGTTTCACATCTTGGGTTCTCTCAGCATTTCTACTCTTCCACAGAAAACAGCCACTTCCTCCTATTTAGTGCAAAGTCTTCTGAACCCAAAGAGACTTCTTCTCTACAGTTGACTTTCAACTGTAGCAAATTTTGCCTCATACCAATGCTTAGTCAAAAATGGGCATGCCTTTTAGGAGCAGTTGGCTTAATGCCATGAATTTAAAGAGTCTGTGGAGTTAAGTGTTTCATAGCAACAGAGAGCTTTGTCTTTGAGATGAGTGGGGAATCTTTCTGGCCCTGTCTCAGTGGTAGCCAGTCTTGACCTCATATTGATGTATGGGAGTGGGGATATTTGTCATTATTCTGTCTTTCCCCCATGTACAAATACTGTCTGCTTCAGGCAGTGAAAGATCTGGGGCAGATGGCCTTCCATTTCCTTCCTTTCACCAGTAGTGGAGAGCTGCTTTTTTCATCACATCAAGGTCCAGGGTGAGTGTAGACGGTTTTCCTACACACTTCCCAGGGTGGCCAGCCTGTCCTTGAAGTTGTGCAGGGTCTGGGGAACAGGCAGGCTGCTTTAGGTTCTCCTTCTTCACCCCACACACTGGCACATCATGCATCCTGTGCGGTTGGTATGACTGCCCTCCCTGTACTCCATCTGCCTCATGAACAATTGACCTGTGAAAAGGCTCAACAAGTGAAAGCAAGTCTTCTCTTATGTCTGGGGCTCTCAGGGGTTCTAAGTTAGCATGTTAGGCCATAATTGGCATTTAACAGTTATTTAAACTTTCTTCTTCCAAATTAATTTTATGATAGCTGAATCTATTTCCCATTGTTATATCTTAGCTGAAACACTTTATGTGTCTCATCCTTTCACAGAAATGCATGTTCTCCATTTGATTTTTTTTTAATTAGAATAGCTTTTGATCTTACTTTTTTCTTGGTCAGGCCTGTCCTCATTTTTAACATGATAACAGATGTTTTCTTTTATTTTCTATGTTTTTTTGCAAAAAAAAAAAAAAGAAATTTCACTTTTTAATTTTAAAACATAATTTTGGAAAGTTATAAAGTGTTAACATATAACATGCACATGGCTTACACTTTTCTAATGGGTACTTTAACCACATTTTTTCCTCATTCTGCCTCTCACAGTCATATAAAAATATAGATATTTAAAAATATATAGAGATATTTGACTCAGTTTCAAATTGATAAATTAGAATCCCATTTTATTTAGTATGTGACTATTATTAAATCTATCAGGTTATATATTTCTGAAGAACTACATTAAAAAGAGAATGGAGAGCGAACTCCAAATTCTTTATTGTCTACAGAAGTATTTCTTATAAGCATGTATACACTGAGATACAAACAGATCCATCTAGATTTTTCATTTCTACATCTTTACTGTCATCACCTATTCACAGAGAGACATTTTTGGGTCTTCACATATTTTTCTCCCATCACTTTCAGTTAACCTCAGATATTGCATGGGCTCAAGGACAGTCTATTGATATAATGATAGTTCTTTTGTGACAACATGGGGTTTTTGCAAATCTTTATGAGAGGCTTTGACCTAGTTTTTTCAGATGCTACAACGTGTCTTTTTTCATTATTATTAAACTGGATGGTTAGAGTGTGTGGATCTTTTAACTTTGCATTCAAACTAAATAGCAGCAAATGTGTAGGATTTAAATAAGAGTACTAGGGTACTAAGGAAGAAAGTGTCGTTTTTGACTTTGCAGAGGTGAAATCCTTGACTAAATGGCTGATAAACAGATAACTTTGAATATTTATAATAGTTTTGCAGAAAACTCCAGAGTTGTTATGCTGCCTGTAATAATGAAAGTGACTATCTTTTCAGCTACAGACTTATTCCAAATAATAGTAATTTGTAAATGTTCTTTCAAGGAGAACTAATAATTATACTTTCATTTTTTAGATATGCAGCAGAAATAGCAAGTTATTCATGGATTTTACTGAATCATGCATATTTTCAATCTATGCTTAATTGTTCTAGACTTACCTCTATATGCCATTTAGCTTCTTAAGGCTTCTCAAAATATTTTATCAACTTATTCTTAAATATGAAATATGTTTATTAAATTTATAACCTGAATCCAGAATGATATGCTGCCATAATTATACTGGTGATGAATTTACAGAGAGTAAACACATATATTATTTTTATTTCTATGGGAAGAAACAGTTTAAGCTCGTTAAATTTTGATATAATTCTATACCAGATCATGCAAAGTCTCCTTCACAACCTCTTTTCGTTGGTGACTACAACTGCCCCTCTCTTGAAAATGAATAACAACAGTCCTGACATCTAAAATAACACATTGTTTGTGCAATTAATATAAAAAGGATCATTCAATGTACTATTTCTGAGTATTTTATCTTCATTAATATTTTGCACATGATATTCACTTGTATTGTTACATTGGTTGTAGTTTATTCATCTCACTGGTGAGTAGTCCATTTTATGAATGTATCACACTTCACGATGTTAGCTAGTTAACATAAAAACTTTGCTGCTATAAATAATATTTTTAATATATTTAGCTGATAATATGTGCTGAGGAGATCCACACAAGTGAAGTTACTTGCTCAAAAGTATGTAGGTTAACTGTAGTATATACTACCAATTGCCTTTGTAGAGGAATTTCATTAATTTAAATTCTTAACAGTATATAAAAACTCCACTTGCTCCATGTTCTCCCCAAACAGGAAATTGTATATTATTTTTATTTACCCTTCTGATGAGAATATGTGTGTGTGCATGCTAACTCACTTCAGTCATGTCTTACTCTGTATGACCTGATGCACTGCAGCCTGCCAAGCCCCTCTGTCCATGGGATTCTCCAGGGAAGAATACTAGAGTGGGTTGCTGTGCCCTCTTCCAAGGGGTCTTCCCAACCCAGGGACTGAACCTGTATCTCTTAAGTTTACCTGCATTGGCAAGGTGAGTTTTTTACCACTAGCACCACCTGGAAAGCCCTGATGAGAGTATATTCTTTTCATTTGTATTTATAATTTTATGATATATGAAAGAGGACTTTTTCCTGAGATTTATCTTCATTTTAATATTATATTTTGTGAAGACCTTATTTGAATATTTTGCCAATTGTTCCATTAGGGTGTCCTGCTTTTTATTAATTTCTGAATATTCTTTATATATATGTTCCAAACACATCCAGTAGTATTAATATATATATATATGCATATTATATATTTTACATCTATTTTGTACGTAGCCTAGAATATATTTATCTACTATTTATGCATTTAGGTTAATCCTAGAGAAAAACTAAAAGTTGAATAAAATGGAAGGCACAGATTATTAGAAATTGAAAGATCATCTTGAAGCTATGTCCTTGAAATCTCTTTCATGACATAAAGGTATAAGATTAACTGAAGATCTCGAGGGCAAAAATGCCATGTTAACAAACATTTTTTTCCACAAAAAGTTCACCCTTATTTTGACCATGAACTCTACCTCATGTTTTTAATTTGATCTTCAAAGGTCACTAAACTCAATCCCTGTATTCTTCTCTTCATCAAAGTGTATAAGTCATTTCTTTGAAACGTTCTAGAATTCACTATGTTAATGGTTGCCTTACTTGTTTTTGTCTCCCAGACCTCTGGGATCTGCCATGAAAGTGTTAATTGCTCAGTCATATCCAACTTTTTGCAACCCTGTGGACTATACTTTGCCAGGCTCCTCTGTCCATGGAATTCTCTAGGCAAGAATCCTGGAGTAGGTAGACATTCCCTTCTCCAGGAGATTTTCCTGACCCAGGGATCAAATCCAGGTCTCCTGCATTGCCGGCTGATTCTTTACTGTATGAGCCACCAGGGAAGCCCAGTAGAAATTGTGTGCATTATAAATTTTCCTTTGAGTGGTATAACATCAAACAATAGCATTAAATTATATCTCTGCTATAGCTCTATGAGTTATTCATTTCTCCTTTTACCCATTTCGATTCAATTTATTGCCTCATATCTGCATGCTTTCATTTGCTTGCTGACTGATCCTCATGACTTTTGTCTACCTCCCTTCCACGTCATCCTATACAAGGCTAACAGATATATATATATATATATATATATATATATATATATATATATATATATATATATTTAAAAGCTAAATTTCTTTATTAGAATAACCCACTTGAAATTACTAAATGCCAAAGTCTTAGCATGCAGACAGAGTCTTCCAATATTTGATTTGGCCTTACGTTATTAACTTATGCTCTAATAGGCTTGTGTAATTGGGACATGATATTGAATTGCATAATATTTATATGGTAGTAAGGAAGAGTTCTGCCTAAATCATTGTACCATAGCTACATTCTATTAAATAAGCAAGCATCTTCAATTTAATAATCAGATAAGCTTTTTTTCAGTAGAATTCAACTTTTAACTGTTTTCATTCATTTCATTGCAAGTCTTTTGAAAACTTGTTTTAGGCATGATTAAGTTATAACATCTAAGCTTAAAATAGTGAATTCTTCACTTAGTCATTGCCAGTGTACTCATATATGTCTTAGTCTTCAGAAATTATTTTAAAATTTACATTTTTCAAAAATCATTTAAGATTAGTTTAGAGTAAACTTAGAATGGCAACAGGGATTTTATTTCAACATTGATATTTCACAAAAATCTTGCTCAGTTCTCCATATGTTCATACTATGTTGTTTATGTCAGAGCCCAGAAGATTAATATTAAATATCAGCTTTGATAAGACCCCAAGGGATTTAAGTACATCTTGGATTCATTTCTCTCTGAATTCTCTTGAATTATCTACTGTAGAATATGAAACAATTTTGTTTTACTTACAAAACTCAGTCTAAAGAAAAGCTGGTTGCTTCTTCCAAAAGAAAATATTTTTAAATAAAATTCCAGTTAAAAATATTTCAGGATATTTTTCTCTTTGTAACGAACTATCTCCTATGAATCAATGTTTATTTTGAGTAATTCTGTTAAATTGTGGAGAACATTGTATACACCGAGTTTATTTTTACATCTAATCTTTGTTCTTGTTTTCACTGTTTTATTGTTCAAAATATTATCTGGCATATATTGGTACTGAACGAACCCTGTTTTAATGAAATTAGCTTGTCTACCATGTTCTATTATTTGCTCTTGAGTGCAGTAATCCAATCTCCCAATTTCTTGACATTTTCTATAAAGTGTCAATTATAGAGTAAGTATATATTGCAGAGGATTGTTATTAAGATTAAATGAGACAATGATCATAAAACAATGTAGAATGCTCAGCACACTGTAAGCTCTCAATCAGTATTGGCTTTTCTTATTTACTTATTAAAATATTTTCAGGACTTTCTTAAGGAAAATTCTTAATTACTACAAGTAACTATATTCAGTTTTAATGATTTAAAAGACCAAATCCACCATGAAATCACAAAGACATTCCTAGTGTAGATGAATGAAGCACATTCACAATGGGCTGGCTGAAGCAAGAGCTGGAATCAACATTGCTGGGAGAAATATCAATAACCTCAGATATGCAGATGACACCACACTTATGGCAGAAAGCAAAGAACCAAAGAACCTCTTGATGAAAGTGAAAAAGAAGAGTGAAAAAGCTGGCTTAAAACTCAACACTCAAAAAACTAAGATCATGGCATCTGGTCCCGTCACTTTATGGCAAATAGATGGGGAAACAATGGAAACAGTGAGAGACTTTATTGTTTTGGGCTCCAAAATCACTGCAGATGGTAGCTGCAGCCATGAAATTAAAGGACGCTTGCTCCTTGGAAGAAAAGTTATGACCAACCTAGACAGCATATTAGAACGCTCAGGCACTACTTTACCAACAAAGGTCTATCTAGTCAAAGGTATGTTTTTTCTAGCACTCATGTATGGATGTGAGAGTTGGACTGTAAAGCAAGCTGAACGCCAAAGAATTGGTGCTTTTTTAAAAAATATAAACGTATTTATTTTAATTGGAGGCTAATTACTTTACAATATTGTATTGGTTTTGCCATACATTAACAGTTGGAGAAGAGTCTTGAGAGTCCCTTGGACAGCAAGGAAATCCAACCAGTGAATCCTAAAGGAAATCAGTCTGAATATTCATTGGAAGGACTTATGCTGAAGCTGAAACTCCAATACTTTGGCCAACTGATGCGAAGAACTGACTCATTGGAAAAGACCCTAATGCTGGAAAAGATTGAAGGTGGGAGGAGAAGGGGATAACAGAGGATGAGATGGTTGAATGGCATCACCGACTCAATGGACATGAGTTTGAGTAAGCTCCGGGAGTTGGTGATGGACAAGGAAACCTGGCGTGCTGTAGTCCATGGGGTCTCAAAGAGTCAGACATGATGGAGCAACTGAACTGAACCAATTCTTATTTCTTACAATTTTTGTTATGATTTAGCAGCTGAAATTTTGCTGTTTGTTTTCTCTTTTCCCATCTGTTATCTTTTATTTTTAAAAAATGTTTCATGCTTTATCTGGATTTTTAAAATGTCATTATACATTAGATGCATATAGTTGTTTCACTATTGTTTTACAGTGATTGTTTTATGGTATGAAATATACCCCTTTACACTGCATTCTACTTTCAGATTACATTGTACTACTTATCTTACAATGTAAGAACAGTGCAGCATACACTTTTTTCATTTCTTTTACTATATTACCATTTCTGTACTGTATTGCATTGTTAGACATTTAACCTGAACACAAATCTCACAGAGCACTGTTATTGATTTCTTGAGAGTAAATTATCTTTTAAAGATAATTAAAGCAAGAAAAAAGCATTTTCTTCTATCTTATGCATTTACATTTGCTGACACTTCCATTCATTTTTATCTGGTGTAATTTTATTCAAAATATAGGACTTACTTTTTCATATCTTTTGTGTAGGTTCATAAGACAATGGATTTTGAACATATATTCCTGAAAAACTATTTCCCTTTTATTATTACAATACAGTTTCTCTGAGTTTAGAATCCTGCTGCTGCTGCTGCTAAGTCGCTTCAGTCATGTCTGACTCTGTGCGACCCCATAGACGGTGGCCCACCAGGCTCCCCCGTCCCTGGGCTGACATATTTTTCTCACAAAAAGTTAATATTGTCATTTCTTTTGTTGTATGACATGAATAAGTTTGTGATAGAAAGTCTATTGCTTTGCTTATTCTTGTTCCTCTGTACACATCAGAGCTAGTTTCTTTTAAGAGATTTTATTACTAGATAAGTCTTCTGATTGGTATCTTTATGTCTATTATGATTGTGACTCATTTAATTTCTTGGACCCATGAATGTATGATTTCAACTAAATTTTGTATTAGCTCCTGTATTTATCACAGATCCAGTAAGGAAGTTGTGTCCCATCATCCTGTTGTCAACCATGTTGAAACAGGAGTTAAATTTTCCAGAATCAAGTCTTCTGTCAAGTCTTAGGTTAGAGTTAGCTAGGAACTTTCACAATGTATGGGATGAAAAAGTGTGGCATTGGCCATCACTCAATGATTGTTCTTTGGTTAGATGCTGAAGTACCCAGAAAATTTCAGCTTGTCCTACTGTCCCCTAAAATCATTGTCCGTATCTTCTACCAATGGGCTTTGGATGTAGATTCACAGAGACTGACACTCCAAGTAGCTCTGTATTTGCCCTTGCCCATTTATATAGCTGAGGGCCTTGCCCAATGGCTCAACAATAAATAATGTGCCTGCAGTGGAGGAGATGCAGGAGACATGAGTTTGATCCCTGTCTCAGGAAGATCCCCAGGAGGAGGGCATTGCTCTCCATTCCAGTATTCTTGCCTGGGAAATCCTATGGCCAGGGGAGCCTGGTAAGCTACAGTTCATTGGCTCACAGAAGTTAGACATGATTGGAGTGATTTAGCACTCACGCATACATCTATAGCTGAATATTTGGTTGGCTTCTCAGATTGACAACAGGGTGATGCAGCTGAATCTCTCTTACCTGTGTTTGTGTTGTATGAGAGTGGGACGTGAGAAGATGGTCACATCAGTCATGTTTGAGTCTGTAGGATGACTGCCAAGAGTGTTCTTAGCTTCATGTAAGAAAGAATTTAAGAGCAAACCATAGTAAAGTGAAAGGAGGTTTATTCGTGGAGGAAACATATTCCACAGACAGAGTGTGGGCCATCTCAGAAGGCAAAAGAGGCAAGGGAGGAAAGAGAGGCACTAGTGTATGGGGTTGTCCGTTGCTATAGGGGTGGGTGATTTACTAGGCTAATGAGAGGGAGCTGTGTTCCAGCTATTTGGGGGAAGGCATGGGGATTACCAGGAATTGAGCCATCATATGCTTTATGACTTTTATGGTCATGGCACCTGTGGGTGTGTAATTTAGCATACTGATATGTTACAATGCGTATGTACTGAAGCCTAAGGTCTAAGGGAGATCAACTCATCCACCATCTTGGACTTCATTGGTTCTAATCAGTTCATGACCTGTTCTTATGCTATGTCATTGTTTTAAAAGGTGTGCCCTGCCTCCTTCCTGTCTCATTTGGAAATTCATTTTTTCAGTCTCTTTCCATAATTGTGCAAGTTTTAATTCATATAATAAATCACACTCCCACTATTAATGAATTTCCATTTTCATTTGTCAACTTTTGCTGATACAATAGGTATTATGATGATCTATACTTTATAAATAGGTAAAATAAGAAATGGAAATAGCAATTTCTTTAATATTAAAAAGAAAATGAGTAGTAGAGCTAGGATTTAAATATGTGAAGCCTATTTAACCACTTTGTCATATTTCTTCTTTAAAGCTCTGCATTTAGAGATAATATATTTTATTTCAAAATGTATATTTTTATGACCATGCATATTAAAACATTTGGCAATATTTATTTACTTGTTAGAACTCTTTGCCAACTCTCAAATTCATGTAATGATGTCAGAGTATTAAAATTAAATTCGAGAATAGATGTTATTTTTGTGTTTTATAACATGTCAGGGATGATACATACAGGAAGAAGTATTTTGGGAATAAAGATATCAACAAAATTAATGTCTCAAAATATATCTGGGTAAAAAATACTAATAAATACTGATATAAGTTAAAATTTTTAAAATTCAAATGTAAACTTATATTACCTAGATTTTCTTACAGTTTTTCTGCCTTAATTACGTCACGAAATATTTCTTTCACTGGCATTTATTTTTAAATAGCCACACTGGTAATGCATTGCCTATGGAAGAGTAAATAGTTATAAATGTTGATTTCAAACCCTCAAAATATATAACATTTCAATAAAACACATTCATAATGAAACCAATTAAAGTGAATAATATATGTTTACATTCATTATTGTATCCAACAATTTGACCACCTGATGCAAAGAGCTGACTCACTGGAAAAGACCCTGATGCTAGGAAAGATTGAGGGCGGTTAGAGACTAGGTTAACAGAGAGTGAGATGGTGGGATGGCATCACCTACTCAATGGACATGAGTTTGAGCAAACTCTGGGAGCTAGTGAAGGACAGGGAAGCCTGACACACTGCACTGTATTGGGTCACAAAGAGTCAGACATGTATTAACTGTCTGTCAACAGCAAATGCTTACATTTGTGTATTTACTAAAATGTGAATAAAATCTTTCATTAACATATAATTTTGGTTTTTGAACACAAAACACTTTTTAAAAGGAGAAAGTATTTTATTTATTGCTTTATTTACTTATTCAACATATACACCATCCCTTCTATATTCCAATCACCTAAATTTTATCAGTAACACTTTTCATTAATGTTGATTGTGTTATTAAATGCCACATTATGTATTATATACAATTCAAATCAGTAGGTAGCTAACTGTGTGGATAATATTTACATAGCTTCAACTGAATTTGCAAGTATTATAATAATATTATATTAAAATATGTTGTCACTTGTCAATTAGATAATCAGCAGAGTGCCTAATTCAAATGACAGAATACCAAAAAGACTAGAGTAGTACTTTTGCTTGTTTGTAAAAATAAACGTCTACATTTTTATGTTAAAATGAATAAACTTAGTTTTTGTTTTCATTTACAAAATACTGTATAGCTGTTTTATATACACATTTAATTTTAAGTTAGCAGTGACTTAGAAAAATTTTAAAGTGCATAAAATAATACATAGAATAGATACTACAAACACATAATGGAGTGTTGGAATAGCTGGCTACTTCTCTTGGATCTATAGATCAATTTATAAATGATTCTGAACCTCTGGTTCTGCACCTATACAATGTAAAGGAAGATAATGGCATAATCTTTGCCAGTTATATGAGGTTTTATCTAACTACTTAACATTTTGAATATTTCCCAATGTAGTTTTACTGCCTAGTTGGTCATATTTACTATGAAAATTCCTATCAATGGAATAAAGCATGAGGATAAATCTCATTGCTTCAAATAAATACTAATGTTTCCAAAAGTGAAACGGCATCACATAAATTTAACTTTTGTGGTAAACCCTTGAAGAAACTCACAACCAAAAAGTTAGCATGAGAGTAAATGATGTTCAATTACTAAGGTTTAATAAGTCAGTTTTCAATTTAAAAGTCTTTTCTTGAAAGGTCATGTTTATCCCATTGAAATTATTTTTCTATAGAGAAGAAAAATATCCATAGAGGGCTTCCCAAGTGGAGCTAGTGGTAAAGAATCCATCTGTCAATTCAGGAAACACGGGGGACATGGGTTCAATCCCTGGGTCAGGAAAAGCCCCTGGAGAAGGAAATAGCAACCCACTCCAGTATTCTTGCCTGGAAAATTCCATGGACGGAGGGGCTTTGTGGGCTCTAGTCCATGGGTTCACAAAGAGTAGAAAAAAACTGAGTGATTGGGCAGACACACACACAAATTTTATAATGAAATATTCTAGCAGTATCCAGGTTCTAAGCCTTCTCTGGTGGTATAAAAGTTATGTGTGATTTTTATGTGTAACTTGATAGTTATATTATTAGTTTGGGCTGTCATAATAAAATAGCATAAATTAGGTGCTTATACAGCAGACATTTATTTCCTCAGTTTTAACTCCAAAGTCAAGTTCCAGCATGGTCAATTTCTGGTGAGACCTCTTTTTCTGGATTTCAGATGCTCCCTTCTTGTTGTGTCTTCCCATAGTTGGGAGTGAGTAGAAAACAAGTTCTCTGGTACCTATTCTTCTAAGGACATGGTTTTATCATAAAAGGCCCAATTTCATAACCTCAGATTAATCTAGGTATCTCTCAAAGGTCCCATCTTTAATTAACATAACTTTTGCTTCAAAATACGAGTTTAAAGGGACACAATTCAATTTATAGTAGTAATGCTCCTATATGGAGAAGGAAATGGCAACCCACCCCAGTATCCTTGTCTGGAAAATCTCATGGACAGAGAAGCCTGGTGGGCTGCAGTCCATGGGTCACAAAGAGTCAGCCATGACTGAGCAACTAACACACACACACAATGCTCTTATAATTTCGTGTTCATGTTTATACACTTTCTATTTTATTTTGGCCTCAGAAAATTTACCTTTACTCCCTTGGAAATACATCTTTATTTATCAATGGATTGTCTGTGTCTCACTACCTACTGGGAGGTTGGGTGTTACATGAGCAAATCTTCCATGTATATGTTTCATCTTGCTTCCCCTTATGTACCTTTTAAACCTGCTAATATGTTGACTTATATGTATGGGCTGCTATGTATTTCATTTTCTGTTATTCTCTTTGAATCAAACCTGCCAATTTCTAGACATTCAGTTCAATTCAGTTCAGTTCAGTCACTCAGTCATGTCCAAGTCTTTGTGACCCCCATGGACTGCAGTACGCCAGGACACCCTGTCCATCACAAACTCCCAGAGTTTACTCAGACTCATGTCCACTGAGTCAGTAATGCCATTGAACCATCTCATCCTCTGTCATCCCCTTCTCCTCCTGCCTTCAATCTTTCCAGCATTAGGGTCTTTTCAAATGAGTCAGTTCTCTGCATCAGGTAGCCAAAGTATTTGAGTTTCAGTTCGAGCATCAGTCCTTCTAATGAATAGTCAGCACTGATTTCTTTAGGATGGACTGGTTGGATCTCTTTGCAGTCCAAGGGACTCTCAAGAGTCCTCTCCAACACCACCATTCAAAAGCATCATTTCTTTGGTGCTCAGCTTTCTTCATAGTCGAACTCTCACATACATACATAACTACTAGAAAAACCATAGCTTTGACTAGACGGACCTTTGTTGGCAAAGTAATGTCTCTGTTTTTGAATATGCTGACTAGGCTGTTACTTTTCTTCCAAGGAACAAGCATCTTATAATTTCATGGTTGCAGTCACCATCTGCAGTGATTTTGGAGTGCAAAAAAATAAAGTCTGTCACTGTTTCCGCTGTTTCGCTGTGAAATGATGGGACCAGATGCCATGATCTTAGTTTTCTGAATGTTGAGCTTTAAGCCAGCTTTTCCACTGTCCTCTTTCACTTTCATCAAGAGGCTGTTTAGTTCTTTACTTTCTGCCCAAAGGGTGATGTCATCTGCATAACTGAGGTTATTGATATTTCCCCTAGCAATCTTGATTCCAGCTTATGGTTTATCTGGTCAGCATTTCTCATTATATACTCTGCATATAAATTAATTAAGAAGGGTGACAATATACAGCCTTGTCAATATACTTCCTTTCCCGATTTGGAACCAGTCTACATTTTTATGTTCAGTTCTAACTGTTGCTTTTTGACCTGCATAGCCATTTATCAGGAGGCAGTTCAGGTGTTCTGGTATTCCCATCTCTTGAAGAATTTTCCACAGTTTATTGTGATCCATACAGTCAAATGCTTTGGCAGAGTCAAAAGAGCAGAAGTGCATGTTTTTCTGGAACTCTTTTGTGTTTTCGATGCTCCAACGGATGTTGGCAATTTGATCTCTGCTTCCTCTGACTCTTCTAAAACCAGCTTGAACATCTGGAAGTTCATGGTTCACGTACTGTTGAAGCTTGTCTTGGAGAATTTTGAGCATTATTTTGCCAGTGCCAACAAAGGCCTGTCTAGTCAGAGGCTATGGTTTTTCCAGTGGTCATGTATGGATGTGAGAGTTGGACTGTGAAGAAAGCTGAGCACCAAAGAATTGGTGCTTTTGAACTGTAGTGTTGGAGAAGACTCTTGAGAGTCCCTTGGACTGCAAGGAGATCCAATCAGTCCATTCCAAAGGAGATCAGTCCTGGATGTTCTTTGGAAGGAATAATGCTAAAGCTGAAACTCCAGGACTTTGGCTACCTCATGCGAAGAGTTGACTCATTGGAAAAGACTCTGATTCTGGGAGGGATTGCGGGCAGGTGGAGAAGGGGATGACAGATGACAAGATGGCTGGATGGCATCACTGACTCTATGGACATGAGTTTGAGTAGACTCCAGGAGTTGGTGATAGACAGGGAGGCCTGGCACACTGCGATTCATGGGGTCGCAAAAAGTCAGATAAGACTGAGTGACTAAACTGAACTGACCTGAACTTGCTAGCAGGTGAGATGAGTGCAATTGTGCAGCAGTTTGAACATTATTTGGCATTGCCTTTCTTTGGGATTGGAATGAAAATGACCTTTTCCAGTCCTGTGGCCACTGCTGAGTTTTCCAAATGTGCTGGCATATTGAGTGCAGCACTTTCACAGCATCATCTTTTAGAATTTGAAGTAGCTCAACTGGAACTTCATCACCTACACCAGCTTTGTTCATACTGATGCTTCCTAAAGCCCACTTGACTTCACATTCCAGGATATCTGGCTCTAGGTGAGTGTTCACGCCATCATGATTATGTGAGTTGTGAAGATCTTTTTTTTTTTTTGTATAGTTCTTCTGTGTATTCCTGGCACCTCTTAATATATTCTGCTTCTGTTAGGTCCATACCATTACTGTCCTTTATTTTGCTCATCTTTGCATGAAATGCTCCCTTGGTATCTCTTATTTTCTTAAAGATATCTCTAGTATTTCCCATTCTATTGTTTTCCTCTATTTCTTTGCACTGGTCACTGAGGAAGGCTTTCTTATCTCCCCTTGTTATTCTTTGGAACTCTGGAACTTTGCAATCAAATGGGTATATCTTTCCTTTCTGGACATTTCCCATATAATTTTTGTAATTAAAAAGAAAGAATATTAGATTTAAAGTGAAAATGTTAATAAAAACAATGAATATTCATCTCAGAAAATTACAGTTATAATTTTCAAGATATCTTTTCATAGCAGGGGATTGTTAAGTGTGTGTGTTCAGTTGAAAGAAGGGATTACTTTTTCAGTTATAAATATCAAAAATATTACATAATTTATGAGCCAATATAGACTTGCTAAAATGAACTTCAAAAGTTATTGAACACCATGCGTATCTCTATCCAGAACTTGAGAAATAGTTAATCTTTATGTCCATACAAAATGTAAATCAATAAGTCTAAGCAAAATGAAAGAAGCATCATTACTAGCATTTTGTAAATTGATGTCTTAAGGATGTACTGTAAGTCTTTGATTCTGAAGAGTAGCGTTGCTTAAAGTTATTAAGCCTAATTGAAGTATGACCTATGTAATGTACCAAGATTACAACCATGTAGAGAACTATTAGGCAACTCTCCAAATATAAGCGTAAACAATGAAAATATATTTAGACTTTTTTATTTAATCTAAAAATAAATGCTACGAATTGTTATTGCCATTTACTCCTAGGTTTCACATCTGCTAAAAGTTGCATTTTAAATAATAGAGTCTGTTCATTGAATTGTCAAAAAATTTTCATGCAAGATTTAATTATACCATAATGGGGTGAGGTGACATGTTTTATTGTTATCAGAACTTCATTTTAAAAATTAAACATTCATTATTGAGTGAAGAAAAATTGGAGGGACAAAAGATTTGGAAGGAAGAAAATGAAAATGTTGCTACAGTGGACCAGATGAGAGCTAAGGATTGCTCCAAATAAGTGCTTTGGAAACAGACACCTTCATACTAATTTAAGAAACATTTAAGATGTAGAATGGAAAGTGAATTGTGGAGAATTAGAAATTAAAGTGGCAGAGTTATCCACGGTTACTCTCTGTTGCTGAATTGTGATATTTAGTTGGTTTTATCCCCAGTGATAGAGAATTTAGGCAAGGCTGGGAAATAAAATCCTTCCAAGGATGGAGACTATAAACTCATTTTTAGTACCTGTGGCAGTCCTTTGAAATAGATGTTCAAATAAAGATGCAGAATTGCTATTTTAGAGAATGAGGTTAAACAGGATATAGAACTTTGTGTGTGATCTTTACACAAGTAATTATTGATGTGGGAGCAGTAATGGGACTTTGCTAGGGATCAACAAAAAAGTTAAAATGAACCCCTAATTTACTGATCAATACTGTGGATAAGGCTGAGAAGAGATTAAGAAAGAATAAATGAATGTTCATAGAAAGTGTGACATCTAGAGTGTGACATCACAGAATCGTTTCAAAATAGTGTCAACAAGCACAATAAATGCTGAGAGAGCAAGTAAAAGGATACTAACTACTAGTTTTTCAGGTGGAAAAATCAATGCAGATTTTAGAAGTGTTATTTCAGGGAGGTTATAGAAAGAAAACAGATTTTTCTGGGTTGAGGAGAGAAAGGTAGTAAGGAAATATAGCCAGAGTTCAAAGGTAATTATTTCAAGAAATGGTTTGTACAGAGAGATGACAAGTGTAGAGTTGACGTGTATAATTAATTGGAGGATATTAAAAATAAACTATTGAATATATTCAGTGGAAAAATGCAGTCAAAGTTAAATGGAATTGCACATTTGGTACATGGCATAAATAATAGATTTTTCCTAATAAGAATGACAAGATAGAAAACTTCATTTTGAAAATTAATACAACTAGGGTAAAATGATGACTTGGACCTAAGTCTCTCCTGAATGCGATGACACGATGCAAAGGCTTATATGAACATGTATAACTGAACTTTTGGAGTTGATATGTATTGATAGCAGAGAAATGAAACTATAAAAATAAGGCAACTTATGTGATAGTTTTGAAAATGTAGAAGCTATTGCAACTGACAAATGGTTTTACCTAGAAATTGGAGCTACTTATGGTGAACCATGGGCTTCCCTGTGGCTCAGATGCTAAAGATTCCACCTGCAATGCGGGAGACCCAGGTTTGATCCCTGTGTTGGAAATATCTCCTGGAGGAGGAAATTGCAACCCACTTCAGTATTCTTTCCTGGAGAATCCCATGGACAGAGGAGCTTGGCAAGCTATAGTCCATAGGTTCACAGAGAGTCAGACACAACTCAGTACACATGCATGTTACTTCCAATGATCTGTTTCCTACATTGATTTTACTTGATCTTGTAGCAACATTTGGTAAAGGTTGGTTGTTCTTCATTTGCTGGGTCATGTCCAGCTCTTTGTGACCCCATGGACTGCAGCACCCCCAGGCTTCCTTGTCCTTCAGTATCTCCCAAAGTTTGCTCAAATTCATATCCACTGATTCGGTGATGCTATCTAACCATCTCATCCTCTGCCACCCCTTCTTTTGCCTTCAGTCTTTCCAGGTATTAGGGCTTATCAGTCTCTTAAAAATTCTTTCTTCATCTGACTTTAAGAAAACAAACACTCTTGATTTTGTCCAAAAGTACTAGAATTCTTTGTTGATATCCTGGAAAAAAGAAATCTGGGGAGATACAGGACTCGGTTCTTAGAATTCTCCATTTTACTGATCTCTGCATGATATTTTCCATTAAATACCTTGAGGTGCTTTTAATTGGCTAGCAAGTCCTATATTTTTATCTCAATCCTATACTCTAACAATATATCTTTAAAAAAATATTTTTCTTAAAAATGTATTTTTTAACACTATTTAGCTTCTTTGATTGGAGAAGGCAATGGCAACCCACTCCAGTACTCTCGCCTGGAAAATCCCATGGATGGAGGAGCCTAGTGGGCTGCCTTCTATGGGGTTGCACAGAGTTGGACAGGACTGAAGTGGCTTAGCAGCAGCAGCAGCAGCAGCAGCCGCTTCTTTGGTTGGATCTCAAATAGGTCTTTCACAGTTAACAGGACCCAAACCCATATTCTTGGGCGTGAGGTATCTCTTCATGGCTGCTCCAGCAAAGCGAAGCCATTGCTCCTTACCTTGGACAAGGGGTATCTTCTCACCGCCACCCTTCCTGACCTTCAACGTGAGATAGCTTCTCTAGGCCCTCCTGCACCCGCGAAGCCAGGGCTCCTTGGACGTGGGGTTGGTCCTCCCAGTCGCCACCCCTGGCCTCGGTGTGGGGGCGTGGGGTAGCTCCTCCAGGCCACCACCCCTGGCCTCGGGCTTAGGGGCATGGGGTATCTCCTCCTGCCGCAGCCCCTGACCTCGGACGCAGGGTAACTCCTCTCGTCCTCTTGAGAGTCTCTTGGACTGCAAGGAGATCCAACCAGTCCATTCTGAAGGAGATCAGCCCTGGGATTTCTTTGGAAGGAATGATGCTAAAGCTGAAACTCCAGTACTTTGGCCACCTCATGTGAAGAGTTGACTCATTGGAAAAGACTCTGATGCTGGGAGGGATTGGGGGCAAGAGGAGAAGGGGACGACAGAGGATGAGATGGCTGGATGGCATCACTGACTCAATGGACGTGAGTCTGAGTGAACTCTGGGAGTTGGTGATGGACAGGGAGGCCTGATGTGCTGCGATTCATGGGGTTGCAAAGAGTCGGACACGACTGAGTGACTGATCTGATCTGAAACCCATATTCTGATCGGAATACGCCCAGTAAGAGCCTGCTTATCTTTCAGTCTCTCTCCTTTAAATTTACAGGTACACTACCCTTGATCTTGAAGTCATTGAACGCACCTCGCAATAATTCCATCAGCATATGTTGTTGGCTCCTTGTTCAGAATATATTTTATATCTGAACACTTCTCACTGTTGTCACGGCTATCAAGCCTCTTCCTTATTTCTCCTATTATTATTCTTATTCAGACAGACAAGTCCCATTGCTCTTTTTGGTATAAATTAAGCATGCTCATACCTTAGAACCTTTATAGTCAGCAATCTCTCTTCTTAAAATACCCTCTTTCATCATATCTACATAGCTTCCTCCCATCTTTATCTATACCCAAATTTAAACAGAATTCCCCCTGAATACCTTTATAAAGACTGCCACGATGGGTCAGGTGGTAAAGAATCCACCTGCAGTGCAGAAGATACAGGAGACAGAGTTCAATCCCTGGGTTAAGAAGATCCCCTGAAGTAGGACATGACAACCAACTCCAGTATTCTTGCTGAGAAAATCCCTTGGACAGAGGAGCCATGGAGTCACAAAGAGTTGGATATGACTGAAGTGACTAAGCACACATGTGCACCATTTTAAAAGAGACTATACCTCACTCCCATGCTTTCTATAACTTTCCCATGTTTTATTTTTCCCCATGGTAGTATACTATGTGATGTATAGTTTAATTTTCCACATATGTATTTAAGAAATATAGATAGAATGACTGAGAATATGTATCATAATTTTATCTAACTTATTTTTAGTTATAATTTACATAGCCACCCATGGCCAGTGGCTATCATCTTGGAAAGTGTATAGCTAAAATGTTAAACTATTAAGGCAGGGATTGTTCTCTCTTTTCTCTACCCTTGTTTCATTATTTTGCATAGATTAATATCTGAAGCACAGTAAATACCCAATATAAGCATGCATGCTGAAGCTGAAGCTCCAATACTTTAGTCACCTGAGGGGAAGAGAAAACTCATTGGAAAAGACTCTGATGCTAGGGAAGACTGAGGGCTCTGCAGATAGTGAAGGATAAGGAAGCCTGGCATGCGGCAGTCCACTGGGTTGCAAAGAGTCGGACATGACTTAGTGACTGAACAACAACAGAGTATACATCCAAAGAGATGGCTTTGGATTGACTCAGATTAATATATGTATTTACTGAAAAGGAAGAGATTCTTTCTCTCTGTTTCTCAGTCTGTCTCTATGGAGGAGGAAAGGAAATGTTAGAGAAGAGATAAGCAGAAAGGTTAGGGTTAAAAAATGTGTTTTCAGTCTTTCCAAATCATAACAGAATGGAGGGGAATGACTTAATTCAAGCTGAGGATAACACTGCTCTGGAAGATACAATAAGAATTAATAAAGTGTTGTTGAGCAACAATGCAGGTTCAGCTGAGTTTAGAAAACATGAAAAAATCATGTTTTTGTGAATATTACCAATCATACTTGACAGCTCTGTTGTTAGAAAACACAAAAAGGCATGGAAAAACAAGAGGTTTCAACTCTGCACTTTCTTATATGATGTTAAAAATTAATCTGTGCCAAAATGACAGTCAGAAACCCTGTACATAGAAAGATACATGTTTCTGGGAGAAGTTATATATCATAATATAGCATCCACAAAGGACCCTCCCGAAGTGCTACAGTGTAAAGAAAGACAAATAGCTGCATTTGTTCCTGTCCACTGACAAATTTAAATGTGCAAATAAATTTAGCTATTGCACCTATGTGTGTGTTCAGTCTCTAAGTCATGTCTGACTCTCTGCAACCCCATGGACTGTAGCCCACTAGGCTCTGTCCAGGGAATTTTCCAGGTAGGAATACTGAAGGGGGTTGCCATTTTTTCTTCCAGGGGATCTGTAGACTGATTCTTTACCACTGAGCCACCCTCACCTATAACTGCCTTATATTTTTAAAACACTACAATAAGGTATAAACTTGCAAATATATTTTTCATACAGTCTATAATGAAATATAATTTTTAGATAGTATCTAGCTCTTACATTATGAATTTTTTCAGGTCATTGAGAAAAGTTGCTTATTCAGGGAGTGATTTCCTTTCGTTAATCAGTGACCAACAATTTAATTTCTCAGCACTAATTTTCACTTATTAGAATATAAACTTCACTCCTTAACCCCAGACTACACTGTGCACATTTGAAAATGTCTGCCGGGTGTTGCTGGTCCTCTGCCTGTCCTGTGCGTCTGCATGCTGTCCCTGGCAGGACCTGGCTTAATCCTCTCTTCAGCTTCTGAGGGGTTTTCTGGTTGTTTATAGTCCAGTCCTTCTGACTGTGATACTTAAGGGTAAATTTACGTTAAAAAACTCACTCAACTAGTTTGTGGCAGCACGAAGCTTAGCATCCTGACCTCTGTACTGAGCTTGTCTGATGTGCTCTTTTTGAATTTCTCTGCATTTGAAGTGGTAAACCTCAGCTTTCTGATTTGACATTTCAGACCACTCAGGAACTTCCCTGGAGAGATTTGTGATTTATACTCCCCCGAACAAAATTCTCAGGTCAGTTTGAATCATTTCTTCCTGAGCTTCATGTGTTCCTCCTCCTTGCTTCACTGATTGTGCTGCAGTCCATCTGCAATGGACTGAATGTTTCTGTCCACATGCCTCCTCAACCCAAATTCATCTGTTGAAATCCTAACCTTCATTGTTTTAGTATTCTGAGGTGGAGCCTTTGGGAGGTAACTATAATAAAATGTGATGAAATCTTGAAGGTGAAGCTCTTCTGAATGGGATTAGTGTCCTTGTAAAAGAAATGTGAGAGAGAGCCAGGGCTCCTCCTGCCATGAGAGGTTACAGTGAGAAGAGGTCTGTCAGTGAATAAGTGGTTCCTCATCAGACACCAAACCTGTTGGTGTCTTGATTTTGGACTTCGTACTTTCCAGAATTGTGGGAAATGTTTATAAATGTGGCACCATTTATAAACCACCCTGTTTACAGTATATTTTTATGGAAGCCTAGACGGACTAATCGGAGAAGGCAATGGCAACCCACTTCAGTACTCTTGCCTGGAAAATCCCATGGATGGCAGAGCCTGGTAGGCTGCAGTCCATGGGGTCGCTAGGAGTCGGACATGACTGGGCGACTTCACTTTCACTTTTAACTTTCATGCATCGGAGGAGGAAATGGCAACCCACTCCAGTGTTCTTGCCTGGAGAATCCCAGGGACAGTGGGGCCTGGTGGGCTGCCGTCTATGGGGTCACACAGAGTCAGACACGACTAAAGCAACTTAGCAGCAGCAGATGGACTAATACACTACTTCAATTAACCTGCCCAAAGCAAGGTCTTAGTGATATATATTTTTTTTTTTACTGTTTGCACATGGGCAAATGTCTTTATTCCATCTTCACATCGGATTTGTGATTTGGTTGGATGCTTGTTTTAAATTCTGTTGACTTCGCTCTTTAAGAACACTTTCCCCACTCTGTGTTCTGAATGGAAGTTAGGTGCCCATTTTTATTGTTTTTGCTTTATGATATGTTTATTTGATTTTATTTCCTATCACCTATTTAATTTTTTCCTCAAGTTTTCAAAACCTTATTTAAATTTAAAAGAGCTTACAATTTTCTTTTGTTTGGGGTCAAAGATGCCTATTCTTAAAGATTGCACTTTTTCTTAAAAAATACTTTGTTCATCCAATTAGTAACAACAGTGTATCTATGATTGGTTTGGGCTTCCCAGGTGGTTCATATGGTAGAAAATCTGCTTGCAATACAATTCAATCCCTGAGTTGGGAAGGTCCCCTGGAGGAGGGCATGGCAACCGCTCCAGTATTCTTGCCTGGAGAATCTCCATGCACAAAGGAGTCTGACAGGATACAGTCCATGGGGTCACAAAGAGTCAGACACAACTGAGTGACTAAGCACAGCACAGCACAGAATGATTGATTTAAAGTGATTTCTAAGGCACACTGTCTAATGACATTGTCAGTTTTGTGGATTGAAATTTTGTTTTTAATTATTTGGTCAATTCTGGATAGACAAAAAGAATCTGGTAAAAGCTGACTATGAAATACTATGAAATTATGAAAAGCTATGACAAATGTAGACAGTGTGTTGAAAGCAGAGACATAGCTCTACCAACAAAGGTCCTTATAGTCAAGGCTGTGGTCTTCCCAGTGGTCACATACAGTTGTGCGAGTTGGAGTATAAAAAAGGCAGAGTGCCAAAGAATTGATGCCTTCAAACTGTGGTGCTGGAGAAGACTTCTAAGAGTCTCCTGGACAGCAAGGAGTTCAAGTCAGTCAGTCTTAAAGAAAATCAACCCTGAATACTCCTTGGAAGGACTGATGCTGAAGTTGAAGCTCCAGTATTTTGGTCATCTGATGTGAACAGCCATCTCATTCCTTGATGCTGGGAAAGATTGAGGGCAGAAGGAGAAGAAGGCATCAGATGATGTCTGGTGTCTGGGTGGCATCACTGATGCAATGGACATGAACTTGGGAAAACTTTGGGAGGTGGTGAGGGACAAAGAGGCCTGATGTGCTGCAGTCCATGGGGTCTCAAAGAGTCGGACACAACTGAGTCACTGAACATCAACAGTAAAAGATGATTAAGAAATAGATACCTAGGGAAAAAAAAAAAAAGAAATAGATACCTAGAATATAATTACATGTTTATAAATTTCTTATCTTTTCTATACATTGGTTTAAGTTCTAGATAGATCCTATATACTGTCTTAGTCCATTCAGACTGCTATAGCAAAATGCCATAAACTTAGTGGCATATAAACAACAAAACATTATTTTTCATAGTTCTGGAGGCTGGAAGTCTGAGATCAAGGTGCCAGTATGGTCAAGTTCTGATGAGGGCGTTCTTCCAAGTGGCAGGCTGCTGAGTTCTTATGTCCTTTCAGAGTGGATAGCAGAGAGTAGTAACTCACTAGTGGATCCCATAAAGCCACTGACCCTATTCATGAGGACTCAGGCCTCAGACCTCATCTAATTCTAGTCACCTCCCTAAAGCCCTAGTTCCTAATACCATCATATTATGGGGCTGTCTCAAAGTCTGCAAAGGGGAAATTGCAGACTTTGAAGCTATATTCTAAATTATGGTTAAATTTTTATCTCTTTGTTATCTATTCCTCAAAAGTAAAGACATATTATGCCGTTGTGGGAGTATATGTATGTATGTATATATATCATTTCCTATAGTACCCAGGTGGCGCTAGTGGTGAAGAATCCTTCTGCCAATGCAGAAGATGTAAGAGATGCAGGTTTGATTCCTCGGCCAGGAAGATCCCCTGGAGGAGGGCATGGCAAACCTCTCCAGTATTCTTGCCTGGAGAATACCATGGTCAGAAATACCTGATGGTCTACAGTCCAAAGTGGCATCACCGACTCAATGGACATGAGTTTGAGTAAACTCTGGGGGTTGGTGATGGACAGGGAGGCCTGGTGTGCTGCAGTCCATGGGGTCGCAAAGAGTCGGACACGAATGAGTGACTGAAATGAACTGAACTGAACTGTGCTGTTCAGTGGTAAAAGAATCTGCCTTGCAAGCAGGAGACTTAGGTTTGATCCCTGGGTTGGGAAGATTCTCTGAGAAGGAAATTACAACCCACTCCAGAATTCTTTCCTGGGAAATCCCATGGATATAAAAGCCTGGCAGGCTACAGTCCATGGGTTCACAAAGATTTGGACATAGTGACTAAACAACAACAAGTGTTAGATTTCAGTACACAGATTTAAGGGGAACATGAAAGAGAGAGAACAAGGAAGAAAAAAAGGTGAAAGATTTCTGGAAGTCTGAAGATCAGTAAAGAAAAATGAGAGGCATACATCCTGCAAATATATATTTTTTCTATAACTAGACTCAGTGCAATCTCTTTCACTGCTTCAGCTTTAGAAAACTTTGTTTGATTAGTCATTTTGTCATACAACTTTTGAATCCTGTTTGTAGCAATTCATTGTGTGATATCCACCCCCTAATACAACTCTATATATGTAAATGAGACCTTTATTTGCTATATTGCCTCAGGCTTCCTTTCAAATGTTCTCATTCTTTCTATTATAATTTTGTCTCAAAAACTAGCATACCTTAAGTTTCAAAGGGGAAATTGCAGACTTTGAAGCTATATTCTAATTTATGGTTAAAATTTTATCTCTGTTATCTCTCCCTCAAAAGCAAAGACATATTATGCCATTGTGGGAGTATGTGTATGTATGTATATATATTATTTCCGATAGTACCCAGGTGGCGCTAGTGGTGAAGAATCCTTGTGCCAATGCAGAAGATATAAGAGACGCAGGTTTGATTCCTGGGCCAGGAAGATCCCCTGGAGGAGGGCATGGCAAACCTCTCCAGTATTCTTGCCTGGAGAATACCATGGTCAGAAATACCTGATGGTCTACAGTCCAAGGCATCACAAAGATGGACACTACTGAAATGACTTAGCACGAACTCATGGCACCCAGATTAAATATACAGATTATTTGAAAATATTTTAAAAATAAATTGTATAAATTGACATCCTTTGGATTTACAGAAAGTCAAATTTTTTCTGGAATGAGTTTACTTACAAAAATCACTTTTAAAACTTTGCTTGCTAGTCAAAGGGGATCTTGGATATAGGCTATATATATATATATAAAATCAGAAAAAATTAAGTGAGATTAATGTAATGTAATTATTTGATCAGTTTGGTGATGGAAAGTTCTGCTTGTCCTATTAAAGGAGTTAAGTTACACATTTGCAGCAAGATAATAAAATTGTATCAGAAAATTTTTTGTGAAATCTTTCATTTTAAATGAGTTTCCAGGGAATATATTCTGGTATTTTCCATTTACCCCATGTTTCTTCCCTTGGCCCTGATGTCAATCCAGGATGCTGGCTCTAACAGTTGCATTATCTAAGTCACCACTATCATCTTGCTTTCAGTAGTCTTGGGAGGAGAGACAGTTTGGGTGCATGTTTTTCTTGCTCTCTCTTTGCAGAGTAAAGGTTTGGTAGTGGTGGAATTTCCTCAGCTCTTCTTTGGGTGTCAACTCTCTCATCTATCTTTTCCTTTAGGTTCCATTAACTGCATTCTCCCTTTGCACCCTAAGAACTGAGGTAATAGGGTTTCCCTCACCACCATTCCCTATGACTTGAGCTGGATAATTTACCATCTTCTGTAGGTTTCATTCAGTTAACCTTTAAAGATGTTAGAATCATGACTGCATAAAATTGCAGCCAATTTTCTCTATTCTAATAATGGCATAAATGATGAGATGCACAATCATTTTCCTTGAAGGTATTTCTTGGCCCCATAGACTGAGCAGGATCATGGAAAAATAATTCAAGATGAAGTGTTTACCCTCTTTAGACACTTGAAGCAACAAATTTCAACAGCAGAAAAATTAAGATAAAACAGTGTATGTTTAATGGCGTGTGTAAAATTGAGAATGAGAGAAAAAATAACAACTCTTTATCTTGTTTCTATATGTCCAAATTCCATTGTTTAAAATGAAACAATTACATAAATTAAAACAAGGAGTAGAATATTATTAATAATCCTAAAATGACATATGCTTAGCATGTGTGATATGTATTCATTTAGTTAATTCACAATACACTATTCATCTTAACATTATACATAATATACTATATGTTTTCAACTTATATTATTTCAATATGTATATAAAACATACCATTATATTTGAAAATGCATTCTATATTCAGACTGAACCATTCCTATGTCAAGTAGGGACATTTATTATCCCATAGATTATTAGTTATTAATGACTAAATTTTATTGCCCAGACATAATTTTAGCAGTTTAAAGCAACATAAACAAGATTTAGAAGGATATTTTAAATTTTAGATTCTTTTTTTTTGGTTGCTGTTGTTTTTTAAATTTTAGATTCTTGACTTCAATAATTTTCAAGTAAATGCCCTCTTGATACTAATTGGATATTTTATTTTTCAATGCTTTTCTGAAATCTACCAATATGTTATCAAAAGTCAATTGAATAACTTTAACTATACTAATAATATTTTAACACTTTCTATCAATATAGTCTCAAATTTTCATGTTCTGATTAAATTTTTAATATTAGTCATTCAATAATGTATTTATTATACTTTGACTTTAGGTCTCCACATATTTTTAAATATTACACTAAAAAAAAAAAAAAACTTGGATGATTGGATTTCTCAGTCCTTGATTTTACAGGTGTATTTAAATGATTTGTTACAACAAATGTTTGTGAGTTATTTACTCCATTTTAAATTTTTTCTAGCCCAGTAAAAATTGATACATTCCACCTTTTACTTTTCCTTGAAAAATATTTGAACAACAGTTAGATAAAATTTGGCATTTTGTCTTTGAGATTTTGTTTCAGAAACGTTTGACTTATGTTCAATCAATCAACAAGTTACAACAGTTCAAATTTTCTGTTTTGCAATTCTTCATTCATAAAGTAGCTAGCAAATGATATACACCTTAATTATGCAAGTCACTTCTACTGAAAGGATAAGTTGATAAGTGCTACTCATGTGACTAATAAAATTTTATGAGCCCTTTGAAAATTCTAAAATGATACTTACATCCAGAAGTAACAAAAAGTTTACAAAATTGTAAACTAAAGATCATGGACAATCTATTAAAAATGGTATTTTTATCATTGTAGAATCAAAATAAACATTTCTTGCAACAGAATTGTCAATTCTCCTTATGTTGATTTTCCAACTGTAGTAATAGTAAATCTTAGATGAAAGGGATTCCATATCAGAATTTTATAATCATTAATTTTGTTAATTTAGAAGCTGTTTTTTGATGGAAATTAACATTTATGTTAATGGACTTTAAGTCAGTTATACTCCACAATGTGAGTGGGCCTCATCCAACTAGTTGAAGTCCTGAATAAAACAATATGGCCCTTCTACTACAGCAATAGAGAATTCTATCAGATTGCCTTCAGACTATATCAATGAGCTTGGCTTTCCTGGATCTTGAGTCTGCTCTCCCACCTTGCAGATATGGACTTGCTTGTCTCCACATTCTCTGAAAAATCCTATTGAATGTAGTTGTATTGCTTGCTCCATACATATCTTGGCTTCCCTGGTGACTCAGTTCGTAAAGAAACTGCCTACAATGCAAGAGACCTGGGTTTGATCTCTGGGTCGAGAAGATCCCCTACAGTAGGAACTGGCAACTCACTCCAGTATTCTTGCCTAGAGAATTCCATGGACAGACTGTCTGGCGGGCTACAGTCCATGGGGTCACAAAAGAGTGAGACATGATTGAACGATTAACACTTTCTCTTTTCACTTTCCTACATTACCTGTAACAAATTTTGGTATGATTATCATTCATATGAGTTTTAGGTATGATTATCATTCATATGAGTTTTTAAGAGAGCTTTCCTAATTTTTGTTTACTATCATTATTTAATGCTTGAGTAGACAAGAATAAGAACCAAATTAAAATACAGTTAAGTATGGGGCATTCCATGAATGATGGTGAGATTATATTGGGCAGTTTATTTCAGAAAACATTAAACATAGAACACAACTGTTAAAGACATACATTTGAAAACACAACAAAAGGGCTAAGATAGACAGAAACTTGAGAAAAGATGTACTTTTAAAAGAGTGCTACTATATCTAGTTAAACTTGAGGAGGCAGGTGATGGCGTTCAGAAGAGTGGAAAAAAGTTAACATTAAAGTGGAATCACTGAACTAAAAATGGCACCTTATCTATTGTGTATAAGCAAACCAAAGCAGATTAATAATTTATTTCTGATCAGAAACAATGGTAACCAAAAGCTTTGTACTTAAAACGTAGAAACAAAAATTACTTTCGGCAAACTCTTCTATATTCTGTAAACATATTATTCGAAAGGCAAATTAAAATAATGGCATTTTAAAATTAATTGTTACCACAGCTGTGCTTCAGAAATAGGTAGAATGCTGGAAGCTGAATGGAAAATTATACCAGATGGTAAATTTGATAAATAGGAATAAATGAATAACCCTGTGTATAATACATATGTCATGAATTATACACATAAATATGTGAATTAATTTATATAATTATATAATTTTAGTTATATAAAATCCATTATACATGTATACTCCTGTTCAACTGTGTAAAATATAATGATAATAATGTAAAGCAAAAACTATAATACTCTATGATGCTATCATGCATAGGTGAAATATAAGGTAACATATATAGCATTGAGAGAATGTGTTAATTGCAATATATTACTGCAAAGTTCTTATGTTTTACAAATTATTTCTATAGTAAATTCAAATTGGATTGTAATGATATAAAGAAGCATGTTGTAATCCCTAAAACTACAATTAAAAGTTAATTTAAATAAAAGTTAAGGTCCAGTTGAGCTATCTCATATCCTAAAAGATGATGCTGTGAAAATGCTGCACTCAATATGCCAGCAAATTTGGAGAACTCAGTAGTGGCCACAGGGCTAGAAAAGGTCAGTTTTCATTCCAGTCCCAAAGAAAGGCAATTCAAAGCATAATCAAATTACTTCACAATTTCACTCATCTCACATGCTAGCAAAATAATGCTCAGAATTCTCCAAGCCAGGCTTCAACAGTATATGAACCTTGAACTTCCAGATGTTCAAGCTGGATTTAGAAAAGGCGGAGGAACCAGTGCTCAGATTGCCAACATCCATTGGATCACAGAAAAAATGAGAGTTCTGGAAAAACATCTAACGCTGCTTTATTGACTATGCCAAAGCCTTTGACTGTGTGGATCACAACAAACTGGAAAATTCTTCAAGAGATGCGAGTACAAGACCACCTGGCCTGCCTCGTGAGAAATCTGTATGCAGGTCAAGAAGCAATAATTAGAATCATATATGGACCAAAGGACTAATTTCAAATTGGAAAGGAGTATATCAAGGCTGTATATTGTCACCCTGCTTATTTAACTTATATGCAGAATGCGTCATGCAAAATGCAGGGTTGGATGAAGCATAAGCTGAAATTAAGATTGCTGGGAGAAATATCAATAAACTCAGATATGCAAATGACACCACTCTTATGGCAGAAAGTGAAGAAGAACTAAACAGCCTCTTGATGAGAGTGAAAAAGCTGGCTTAAAACTCAACATTCAGAAAACTCAGTTCATGTCAACTGGTCCTATCACTTTATGGCAAATAGATGGGGAAACAATAGAAACAATGAGAGACTTTATTTTATATGGCTCCTAAATAATTGCAGATGGTTACTGCAGCCATGAAATTAAAGGAGGTTTGCTCCCTGGAAGAAAAACTATGACCAATCTAATAGCATATTAAAAAAAACAGCGACATTATTTTTCTGACAAAGGTCCATCTAGTCAAAGCCATGTATGAATGTGAGATTTTGACTATAAAGAAAGCTGAGCCTATTATACTGAGTGAAGTAAGCCAGAAAGAAAAACACCAATACAGTATACTAACACATATATATGGAATTTAGAAAGATGGTAATGATAACCCTGTATGTGAGACAGCAAAAGAGACACAGATATATAGAACAGTCTTTTGGACTCTGTGGGAGAGGGAGAGGGTGGGATGATTTGGGAGAATGGCATTTAAACATGTATAATGTCACATATGAAACGAATCACCAGTCCAGGTTTGATGCAGGATACAGGATGCTTGGGGCTCATGCACTGGGATGGCCCAGAGGGATGGTATGGGGAGGGAGGTGGGAGGGGGGTTCAGGATGGGGAACACGTGTACACCCATGGTGGATTCATATTGATGTATGGCAAAACCAATACAATATTGTAATTAGCCTCCAATTTAAATAAATTTATTAAAAAATAAAGCTGAGGACAGAAGAATTAATGTTTCTGAACTTTGCTGTTGGAGAAGACTCTTGAGAGTCCCTTGGACTGTAAGGAGATCCAACTAGTCCATCCTAAAGGAAATCAGTATGGAAAATTCATTGGAAGGACTGATGCTGAACTGAAACTCCAATCCTTTGGCTACCTGATGCAAAGAACTGACTCATTGGAAAGAACCTGATGCTAGGAAAGATTGAAGGCAAGATGAGAAGGGGACGGCAGAGGATGAGATGGTCGGATGCTATCACTGACTCTATGGACATAAGTTGGAGCAATCTCCAGGAGTTGGTGATGGACAGGGAAGCCTGGCATGCTGCAGTCCATGGGGTCACAAGGAATCAGTTAAAACTTAGCAACAACTAAACGGAAAAGCTAAATGATTCAATAAAATTGAAATGGCATATTAGAATATTGGCATAATAAATTAAGAAAAGGATAAACAACCAAATTAGACATAAAAAAATGTAAAGCAATTAGCAAAAATCAAAAATTTTCTATGTACTTTATCAGGAGATGTATTTCAAATATAAAAACATGGATCTTCTAGCTCTCCCCCAGGACCTAGAAATCTAAAAGAACATCATATATATTCTGTCAGCTAGGAAATTTGGGGTGATTTACAAGACAATGGCTTTCCTTGAAACTATTAGAGTTCAGCTTGAAGAACATCAAATATACTGAAATACAAGGATTACAAATACTTTTAAGACAGGGGGAACACAGGTGTAAACTCATTTGGTCACAGAATAAGAAAAAGATATGAAGACTAGAAAAAAAATGCACAAGTTAAAAATATGACAGGGAAAAAAAAACAAAACAGCAAATAGAGTTATTCCCAGAGCAGCTACTGGAAAGGAAGAAAAGAAAAATAAAACCTCTGTCTTAGAGGAAGGGCAAAAATCATTGTGAAGTCAAATCATGTACAGATCTCTTATCAGTTGGGGATGGGCAAAGTCACTGAGAAATCTGCCCTCTTGAGACACAGAAACAGGGTCTGACTAAAACTGAGCCAGAACCAGCAGAACAGAGGCCTTGTAACTGCCCTCTGTCATCAGGCTAGCAAGTGCTAAGGAACCGGGAATTGCAGTGTATAGCAGAAGAAGAGCACAAGAGATACTCCAAGTGTAGGTATACAGGGGAGGCATAAAGCTGAGGACAGAGCTAGAATACTGGAAAACACCTTCTCACTGAGAAAACCAACTAGACCCCACTCTGTGCAAAAGGCACTGCTAAAGAAATCTGACAGTAGTGTTGCTTTGAGTTAATGATAGTCAAAACCCAGATCAGTTCCTGAGTAGATGAATTACATTGTGCCGCGCTTAGTAGCTCAGTGATGTCTGACTCTTTGTGACCCCATGGACTGTAGCCCACCAGACACTTCTGTTCATGGGGATTCTCCAGGCAAGAATATTGCAGTGCATTGTCATGTCCTTCTCCAGGGGATCTTCCCAACACAGGTCTCCAGCATTGCAGGTAAATTCTTTACCAGCTGAGCTTCCAGGGAAGCCCTGGTGGAAGATGAATAGTGTTACCCACATTAATTTCCTAGAAGAAAGAGGCATGCCTGTAACTTCGGTTATCACCACTCTGTATACAATGTCCAGTTTTTAATAAAAAAAGAAGAAAATGGTAAAAGAAATCAAGAAAAAGAATCCAATGTCTAGAAATAAAATTCAACATCACTAAACTAGGTTAGACGTTGGAAGTATTAGGCAGTAATTTTAAAACAAAATAAAAAGAATGATATGTTCAAAGCTCAAGTGTTAAAAGTTAGCAATGCACAAAAAATAATGGGGATCCTAGCAGAGAGATGAAACTGTGAAAAATAATTAAAGAAAATGGTGGAAATGAAAAACACACAAAGTGAAAATTCACTGAGAAATTTTCCCACTTGAGACATAGAGACATGGTCTGCCTAAGAGTGAGGCTGCACCAGCACATCTAAGAACATGCACTCCACCCAACATCACCAAGTATTTTAATCATGAAAAATAGATGTTAAGCCAAGTATTATTGCTAAAAGTGATCAGGGATATTTCACAATAAAAATGATCAAACAGAAGAAATATACAAAAGAATATATAACCTTAACACAGAGCTCAACTAAGATCATGGCATCTGGTCCCATCACTTCATGGCAAATAGATGGATAAAAAATGGAAAGAGTGACTGATTTATATCCTTGAGCTCTGAAATCACTACAACCAGTGACTGCAACCATGAAATTAAAAGATGCTTGCTCCTTGGAAGAAAAGCTATGACAAACCTAAATAGTGTATTAAAAAGTAGAGATATCACTTTGCCAACAGAGGTCCATATAGTCAAATCTATGGTTTTTCCAGTAGTCATGTATGGATATGAGAGTTGGACCATAAAGAATGCTGATAATGAGTCTGGGCAAACACCGGGAGGTAGTGAAGGACAGGGAAGCCTGGCATGCTTTTTCAGTTCATGGCATCTCAAAGAGTTGGACACCACTTAGCGACTAAATAACAGCAACGATCATATCCAACTCTTTACCAGCCTATGGACGGTAGCCTGGCAGACTTCTCTGTCTATAGGATTCTCCAGGCAAGAATATTGGAGTGGGTAGCCATTCCCTTCTCCAGGAGATCTTCCCAACCCAGGGATGGAACCTGAGTCTCCTGCATTATAGGAAGATCCTTTACTGGCTGACCACTAGGGAAGCCCATACTATCAGTAGGGGCATTTTAGTAGCCAGCCTTCATGATCACCTTCAATAGTTCCAACCTCCCTATATTAACAATATGTTCTGCTGCAGCTGCTAAGTCGCTTCAGTCGTGTCCGACTCTGTGTGACCCCATAGACGGCAGCCTACCAGGCTCCTTCGTCCCTGGGATTCTCCAGGCAAGAACACTGGAGTGGGTTGCCATTTCCTTCTCTAATCTGTTCTAGTCCCCTATAATATATTTTTCAGAAATGATCTGTATGACCAAGAGCATATGCAGAAGCAGTGGTATATTATGTCAACTGTAGTCATTCAACTACTGTATGGCTATTAAAGGCTGTATCATTCCCTCTCTCTCTATGATTTTATTAATGACCAACACTCAACAAACCAATTTTAAAATGAATGAATTTTATTTTATGTAAATTATATCTAAATAAAGCTGTCCAATGTCACTACTTAAAAAATAAATTCCATTCAGTCAGTTCAGTTCAGTTGCTCAGTCATGTCCGACATTTTGCGACCCCATGAATCGCAGCAAGGCAGGCCTCCCTATCCATCACCAACTCCCGGAGTTCACTCAAACTCACGTTCATCGAGTCAGTGATGCCATCCAGCCATCTCATCCTCTGTCGTCCCCTTCTCCTCCTGCCCCTAATCCCTCCCAGCATGAGTCTTTTCCAATGAGTCAACGCTTAACATGAGGTGGCCAAAGTACTGAAGTTTCAGCTTTAGCATCATTCCCTCCAAAGAAATCCCAGGGCTGATCTCCTTCAGAATGGACCCCTTGGACCTCCTTACAGTCCAAGGGACTTTCAAGAGTCTTTTCCAACACCACCATTCAAAAACATCAATTCTTCAGTGCTCAGCTTTCTTCATAGTCCAACTCTCACATCCATACATGACCACTGGAAAAACCATAGCCTTGACTGCTGCTGCTGCTGCTGCTGCTAAGTCACTTCAGTCCTGTCTGACTCTGTGCCACCCCATAGATGGCAGCCCACCAGGCCCCGCCGTCCCTGGGATTCTCCAGGCAAGAACAATGGAGTGGGTTGCCGTTTCCTCCTCCAATACATGAAAGTGAAAAGTGAAAGTGAAGTCGCTCAGCCCTGTCCGACTCTTAGCGACCCCATGGACTGCAGCCTTCCAGACTCATCCCTCCATGGGATTTTCCAGGCAACAGTACTGGAATGGGGTGCCATTGCCTTCTCCCATAGCCTTGACTAGATGGAACTTTGTTGGCAAAGTAATGTCTCTGCTTTTCAATATGCTATCTAGGTTGGTCATAACTTTTCTTCCAAGGAGTAAGTGTCTTTTAAAAAATTTCAGGGCTGCAGTCACCATCTGCAGTGATTTTGGAGCCCCGAAAAATAAAGTCTGACACTGTTTCCACTGTTTCCCCATCTATTTCCCATGAAGTGGTGGGACCAGATGCCATGATCATCGTTTTCTGAATGTTGAATTTTAAGCTAACTTTTTCACTATTTTCTTTCACTTTCATCAAGAGGCTTTTTAGTTCCTCTTCACTTTCTGCCATAAGGGTGCTGTCATCTGCATATCTGAGGTTATTGATATTTCTCCTGACAATCTTGATTCCAGTTTGTGCTTCTTCCAGCCCAGCGTTTCTCATGATGTATTCTGCATAGCAGTTAAATAAGCAGCGTGACGATATACAGCCTTGATGTACTCCTTTTCCTATTTGGAATCAGTCTGTTGTTCCATGTCCAGTTCTAACTGTTGCTTCCTGACCTGCATACACATTTCTCAAGAGGCAGGTCAGGTGGTCTGGTATTCCCATCTCTTTAGAATTTTCCAGAGTTTATTGTGATCCACACAGTCAAAGGCTTTGGCATAGTCAATAAAGCAGAAATAGATGTTTTTCTGGAACTCTCTTGCTTTTTTGATAATCCAGCGGACTATGGCAATTTGGTCTCTGGTTTCTCTGCCTTTTCTAAAACCAGCTTGTACATATGGAAGTTCACAGTTCACGAATTGCTGAAGCCTGGCTTGGAGAATTTTGAGCATTACTTTACTAGTGTGTGAGATGAGTGCAATTGTGCAGTAGTTTGAGCATTCTTTGGCATTGCCTTTCTTTGGGATTGGAATGAAAACTGACCTTTTCCAGTCCTGCGGCCACTGCTGGGTTTCCAAATTTGCTGACATATTGAGTGCAGCACTTTCACAGCATCATCTTTTAATATTTGAAATAGCTCCACTGGAATTACATCACCTCCACTAGCTTTGTTCGTAGTGATTCTTTCTAAGGCCCACTTGCCTTCACATTCCAGGATGTCTGGCTCTAGGTGAGTGATCACACCATCGTGATTATCTAGGTCATGAAGATCTTTTTTGTAAGGTTCTTCTGTGTATTCTTTCCACTTCTTCTTAATATCTTCTGCTTCTGTTAGGTCCATACCATTTCTGTCCTTTATCGAGCTCATCCTTGCGTGAAATGTTCTCTTGGTATCTCTAATTTTCTTGAAGAGACCTCTAGTGTTTCCCATTCTGTTCTTTTCCTTTATTTCTTTGCATTGATCGCTGAGGAAGGCTTTCTTATCCCTTCTTGCTGTTCTTTGGAACTCTGCATTCAGATGCTTATATCTTTCCTTTTCTCTGTTGCTTTTCACTTCTCTTCTTTTCACAGCTATTTGTAAGGCTTCCCAAAACAGCCATTTTGCTTTTTTGCATTTCTTTTCCATGGGGATGGTCTTGATCCTTGTCTCTTATACAATGTCATGAACCTCAGTCCATAGTTCATCAGGCACTCTATCTATCAGACCTAGTCCCTTAAATCTATTTCTCACTTGCACTGTATAATCATAAGGGATTTGATTTAGGTCATACCCGAATGGTCTAGTGGTTTTCCCCACTTTCTTAAATTTCAGTCTGAATTTGGCAATAAAGAGTTTTTGATCTGAGCCACAGCTCCTGGTCTTGTTTTTGTTGACTGTATAGAGCTTCTCCATAATTTCAGGATTTCTATTTACCTAAATACAGAATTAAAGTATTAAGTGTATAAGACAAGCCACAGGTGGTGAAAGATTCCCAATATCTATGTCTGGAGCAAATATATATCCAGAATAGGTAAATCATTCATACATATCTTTAAAGAAAAATAGAATCAACCCGATAAATAATTTAAGGTGCATTAGTATAAGAATATAAATGAACAAAAACATACCATTTAAATGTTCAGTTAGTGAAATATATTGAACTTGCCATCATTAGTCACTACAGTATTATTCAACCACAACCTCCCAACACAACATCAAAGATTAAAAGGGTGGAAAGTACTTGTGCTATGAAAGATGTAGAACAACTACAAATTCATAATGTCCTAGTAATTGTAAAAAATATAACAAATATTTTGGAAAACTCTTTTTCAGAATTTCTAAAATTTTGAGCAAAAGAGATTAAACACATATCACATGACACAATTTTTATAAATTTCAAAGATAAGCAAATGAACCTATGGTGCTAGATCTCTGGGAGAGAGTGTAACTAAAAAAGTGCTTGAAAGAATTGAGGTCATAGAAGTGGTGTGTATCTTGAGGAGCATAGTGATTTTCTGGGTATATAAAATTACAACACATTACCAAGCTCAGAAATATATTTTCCTTAGCAATTTCAAAGTAAATAGATATTTTATGTTAAAAGACTAAATATAGATTCAAGAAAAATACTCTGTATGAGAAAACAGATATTTTTCCAATTTTGAACTTTCTTTTAAATGAAGAATAAAGTGCATAAAAAAGGGAAAGGAATATTTTTTCAAAAAAAATTGTATGTCTGTGCAGATGGCTATCAAACACATGAAAAGATGCTCAACATCACTCATAGTTCAGTTCAGTTCAGTCGTTCAGTCATGTCTGACTCTTTTTGACCCCATGAACCGCAGCACGCCAGGCCTCCCTGTCCATCACCAACTCCCGGAGTTCACTCAAACTCACGTTCATCGAGTCAGTGATGCCATCCAGCCATCTCATCCTCTGTCGTCCCTTTCTCCTCCTGCCCCTAATCCCTTCAAGAATGAGAGTTTTTTCCAATGAGTCAACTCTTTGCATGATGTGGCCAAAGTACTGGAGTTTCAGCTTTAGCATCATTCCTTCCAAAGAAATCCCAGGGCTGATCTCCTTCAGAATGGACTGGTTGGATCTCCTTGCAGTCCAAGGGACTCTCAAGAGTCTTCTCCAACACCACAGTTCAAAAGCATCAATTCTTCAGCACTCAGCCTTCTTCACAGTCCAACTCTCACATTCACACATGACCACTGGAAAAACCATAGCCTTGACTAGACGGACCTTTGTTGACAAAGTAATGTCTCTGCTTTTCAATATGCTCTCTAGGTTGGTCATAACTTTTCTTCAGCGTCTTTTAATTTCATGGCTGCAGTCACCATCTGCAGTGATTCACTCACTGTTAGAGAAATGCAAATCAAATTGGTACCACCTCGCACCAATCAGAATGGCCATCAACAAAATGTCTACAAACAATAAATTCTAGAGTGGGTGTGGAGAAAAGGGAACCCTCTTGCATTGCCGGTGGAAATGTAAACTGATACAGCCACTATGGAAGATGATATGGTGAGTCCTTAAAAAGCTAGGAATAAAGCCATCATATGATCCAGCAATCCCACTCCTAGGTATATACCCTGAGGAGATCAAAATGAAAAAGACACATGTACTCCAATGTTCATTGCAGCACTGTTTATAATTGCTAGAACATGGAAGCAACCTAGATGTCCATCAACAGATGAATGGATAAAGAGGCTGTGGTACATATACAGTGGAGTACTATTCAGCCATAAAAAGGAATGCATTTGAGGAGGTTCTCATGAGATGGACAACCTAGAGCCTATTTTATAGCGTGAAGTAAATCAGAGAAAAGTAAATATCATAAACTGACCCATATATGTGGAATCTAAAAAGATGATACTGATGACCTTACTTTCAGGGTAGCAATGGAGAAACAAACATAGAGAACAGACCTATTGACATGGGGACAGGGGATAAGGAAGAGACTGAGATGTATGGAGAGAGTAACATGGAATTTTGCAATATCATATGTAAAATAGATAGCCAATGGGAATTTGCTGTATGACTGAGGGAACTCCAACAGAGGCTCTGTGACAATCTAGAAAGGTAGGATGGGGAGGGAGTTGGGAGGGAGATTTGGGAGGGTGGGGACATTGGCTGATTCTTTATGTATGACAGAAAACCACAAAATTTTGTAAAGCAATTATCCTTCAATTAAAAAATAAATTAAAAAATTGTATGCTCAGTCGCTTCAGTGATGTCTGACTCTTTGCGACTCTATGAACTATAGCCCACCAATTTCCTCTATCCATAGGATTCTTCAGGCAAGAACACTGGATTGTGTTGCCATGATCTCCTCCACGGGAGTCTTCCAAACCCAGGGACTGAGCCCACATCTCCTGTTTCTCCTGCATTGCAGGCAGATTCTTTACTTCTGAGCCACCAGGGAAGCCCCCGTATGTCTGTATACATAATGTTTAAACTCTGTGGAGTAATATTTATATTTGGTACATTCTGAAAATGGATATTTAATTGTCTTTTTACAATTCTCATTTATAATATAGTCATATTAAAATTTGAGAGAAGTAAAAACTGAGAATAAAATAAAATTTATTTTAAGTGTAGTTATTTGTATAGATATATCAGTTATATGTATTTATATTTATATACAGTATCAAAATTAATATCATTCTAAAAGAAATTATGTCAATGAACCAAGAAATCATTATATTTTTTATATTCTCTGATATTTACTTGCTTTGATTAAAAGCTGATAATTTCACATGTTTCAATGCCTGTGAAATGTCATGTATGAAACAAGATGCCAGTCCAGGTTCAATGCACGATGCTGGATGCTTGGGGCTGGTGCACTGGGACGACCCAGAGGGATGGTATGGGGAGGGAGGAGGGAGGAGGGTTCAGGATGGGGAACACATGAGAAATAAAGGAATAAAAAATTTAAAAAAAAAGAAAAAAAAAGAAAAATAAATAAATAAATAAATAAAATGGAGCTATCTGTAAAAAAAAAAAAAAAAAGTGATAACTTTCAGTTACCTCCTTTAATTTGGTTTACATACTACATCACTTGGGCTTCCCAGGTGGCACTAGTGGTAAAGAACCCATCTGCCAATGCAGAAGATATAAGAAAGGAGGATTCGATCCCTGGATCATGAAGATCTTTTGGAGGAGGACATGACAACCCATTCCAGTATTCTTTCCTAGAGAATCCTGTGGACAGAGGAGCCTGGTGGGCTACAGTTCATAGTGTCGCAAAGAGTCAAACACGATTGAAGTGACTTGGCATACATGCAAGAAATTACATTCATTATTTTAAGATACTGTTTTCTTAAATATCTTAAGATATATATTTTTTAATGCATCTGGTCATTCTTATAGAAACATTTTTATTGCAGTTACTTTTCAGAAATTTAACATAAATTATTGAAAAAGCCCTTTCCTTTAAATGTTTCCTAACATCAGTATTTCTATCATAGTTATAGTATCAACCAAATAAATCAGAGATACATAAAATTGCCTCTTAAACAAAAATGTAACTTTTATTCTGAGAGATATGATCCATTCTTTTAATCTTTAGGAAGTATTTAGAAATAAAAACAAGATAAAGGACAGAAGAACACATTTCCAAACTTAATGCCACATTTTTAATATGATCAGTAAGTGAACATATTAAGTGATGGAGCAGCCAATAAATTAAAAAATATATATGATAAAAGACTGTTCTATACATCTGTGTCTCTTTTGCTGCCTTGCATACAGGGTTATCATTACCATCTTTCTAAATTCCATATATATGTGTTAGTATACTGTATTGGTGTTTTAATTTCTGGTTTACTTCACTCTGTCTAATAGGCTCCAGTGTCATCCACCTCATTAGAACTCATTAAAATGCATTCTTTTTAATGGCTGAGTAATACTCCATTGTGTATATGTACCACAGCTTTCTTGTCCATTCGTCTGCTGATGGACATCTAGGTTGCTACCATGTCCTGGCTATTATAAATAGTGCTGCGATGAACATTGGGGTACATGTCTCTTTCAATTCAGGTTTCCTTGGTGTGTATACCCAGAAGTGGGATTGCTGGGTCATATGGCAGTTCTATTTCCAGTTTTCTAAGGAATTCCACACTGTTCTCCATAGTGGCTCTACTAGTTTGCATTCCCACCAACAGTGTAAGAGGGTTCCCTTTTCTCCACACCCTCTCCAGCATTTATTGCTTGTAGAGTTTTGGATAGTAGCCATTCTAACTGGTGTGAAACAGTACCTCACTGTGGTTTTGATTTGCATTTCTCTGATAATGAATGATGTTGAGCATCTTTTCATGTGTTTGTTAGCCATCTGTATGTCTTTGGAGAGATGTCTGTTTAGTTCTTTTGGCCCATTTTTTGATTGGGTCATTTATTTTTCTGGAATTGAGCTGCAGGAGTTGCTTGTATATTTTTGAGATTAATTCTTTTTCCATTGCTTTGTTTGCTATTATTTTCTCACATTCTGAAGTCTATCTTTTCACCTTGCTTATAGTTTCCTTTGTTGTGCAGAAGCTTTTAAGTTTAATTAGGTCCCATTTGTTTATTTTTGCTTTTATTTCCAATATTCTGGGAGGTGGGTCATAGAGGATCCTGCTATGATTTATGTCAGAGAGTGTTTTGCCTATGTTCTCCTCTAGGAGTTTTAGTTTCTGGTCTTACATTTAGATCTTTAATCCATTTTGAGTTTATTTTTGTGTATGGTGTTAGAAAGTTTTCTAGTTTCATTCTTTTACAAGTGGTAGACCAGTTTTCCCAGCACCTCTTTTAAAGAGATTGCCTTTTCTCCATTGTATATTCTTGCCTCCTTTGTCAAAGATAAGGTGTCCATAGGTGCATGGATTTATCTCTGGGCTTTCTATTTTGTTCCATTGATCTATATTTCTGTCTTTTTGCCAGTACCATATTGTCCTGATGACTGTGGCTTTGTAGTAGACTCTGTGGGAGAGGATGAGGGTAGGATGATTTGGGAGAATGGCATTGAAACATGTATATTATCATATGTGAAATGAATCGCCAGTCCAGGTTCAATGCACAATACAGGATGCTCAGGGCTGGTGCACTGGGATGACCCAGAGAGATGGTATGGGTAGGGAGGTGGGAGGAGGGTTCAGTATGGGGAACACATGTACACCCATGGCAGATTCATGTCAATGTATTACAAAATCAATGCAATATTGTAAAGTAATTAGCCTCCAATTAAAATGAATATATTTATATTAAAAAATAAAAAGGTAAAATAAATATGTTAATAATAGAATACTCATTAAAGAAATGCTTAATAGATATTTTGATTGACAATTAATACATGTGTTCAAAGAATAATTTCTAACTAAAGTGGTGATTTTATTGGACAATAAGAAAACCTATGCATGATACAAAAACTTGTAACATTTCAATAAATTATCACATTCATTTTTGTAATCCTACAGTTGGCTTCTTTCTTTTCTGTTATTTCAATTCAGTACAAATTTTGAGTTTCACTTTTGTAAGCAATATGAAACTTAGATAAATTAATACTATGAAACACTATATTCAAGGAAATACTAAGCAATATAATGCTATAGTCACTGTTTTTTTCATTATTTGTGACAGAAAGATAAAGAAAAAAATTACAGGTGCAGGTGAATAATAGCCTGTCAAAAGAACAAGGTAAATAAGATACTTGTAAAGTTGTGTTTTCATTTGAATTTATTTTATATAAAAAATGAAAAATGAACTTCTTACAAATGATTTATTTTATCCTTGGTACAAAATATGCTGCAATTTCTTAAACTTGTGCTCTCTTGCTCTATATATACAAGTAGGCTCTGTTATTGCATTATTTCCAATATGAAAAGAGTAAGAACACACTTGTACTTTGGAAATTCTTCAAAGAATAAAATTGGGGTGCACAACTTATGCAAATCTCACTGTGGAAAAGGGTAAAAAATTTCTGTCCACACCAAAATGTCTTCCAGGAACAATCAAATCACACATACCTGTTGTTACTAGATCACAGACAGATTACAGCTTATTTTTAGCCTGTGATGGGATGAATGGATCAGTACAAGAGGAGGCATGGTAAAGATCTAAACCACTGGATTTGGTCTGCAATACAAGTGAGGCATTGCCTTGAGAAATATTATGAAAAAGTTGTGTGGACTTGATAGGAAAACCATATTCCAGCTATTGGATTGCTAATGATGTGAGGCACCTGGGATGTGTTATTACTTTTAAGAGTTATGTTAGGAACTAGATATGTAAAATATTATACTACAATAAAATTTATGTTTCTTTTATTTCTTCCTTTCTTAAAAATTGTAATGAATATCCATGGAGAATTATATTTTAAATCTCTGAAAATATAAAAAAGAACATTGGTGATTGGCCAGTGTATTTATCTTTTTTGGATAAATGTTATAATTTGCCTTTAATGTGTGCTCTATCCATCCACATGCTAATTGTACAGATTTAGATATTTTTCAATAACTCTAGCTTACAAATACCCTACACATAAAATTTATTTTTCATACTTGAGAATTAACTAGAACTACCTGAGTATGAGAATTCTTTTCTAGGCATTTTCTCCTTGGAAGCTGAGAATCAAGAGTTTTTTGTGATTGAGGAATGTACAGGCCTCTTGTGCTTTTAAAATCACAAAAGAGAAAGGCTACACATTGCTATTGAAAAATTATTGCATAATATAGCCATTGTTTCCATTAAATCTTACATTGGAGATTAGGTATTTTGGATCAATTCAGACCATAATGGCTTACATTCAGTTTTCTGACATAATTAATAGACTGTGACAGGGAAGTTTCTGAGAAAAAATTCTAAGACTTCATTAGAACATAAACCACTTTGAGGATTTGAATAGATCATTGAGCCATCTTCCTAATAAATGCAGGGATGTATACATCTGATCATATAGTCAATTTCCAGTGTTTTACAAAAGTCTGTATACAAAATCTGTATCTGTTAGAGTTCTCCAGGGAAATAAACATGGATAAATAGATAGATACAGTAATCCAAATCTATGACCTAACCACTAATGCTGAAGAAGCTGAACAGTTCTATGAAGACCTACAAGCACTTCTAGAACCAGAACCTCCCAAAAATGTCTTTTTCATCATAGGGGACTGGAATGCAAAAGTAGGAAGTCAAGAGATACCTGAAGTAAGAAGCAAGTTTGGACTTGAAGTAAAAAATGAATCAGGGCAATGGCTAACATATTTTTACCAAGAAAACACACTGGTCATAACAAGCACCCTCTTCCAACAACACAAGAGACGATTCTACCCGTGGACATCACCAGATGGTCAACACTGAAATCAGACTGATTATATTCTTTGCAGCCAAAAATGGAAAGCTCTATACAGTCAGCAAGAACAAGACTGGGAGCTGACTGTGGCTCAGATCATGAACTCCTTATTGCCAAATTCAGACTTAAATTGAAGAAAGTAGGGACACCACTAGGCCATTCAGGTATGACCTGAATCACATCCCTCACCACTATATAGTGGAAGTGACAAATGGATTCAAGGGATTAGATCTGACAGAGTGCATGAATAACTATGGATAGAGATTCATAATATTTTTCAGGAGGCGGAAATCAAAACCATCCTCAAGAAGAAGAAATGAAAAAAGACAAAATGGTTGTCTGAGGAGACCTTACAAATAGCTGAGAAAATAGGAGAAGCAAAAGGCAAAGGAGAGAAGGAAAGCTATCCATCTGAATGCAGTGTTCCAAAGAGTATCAAGGAGAGATAAGAAAGCCTTCCTAAGAAATGAATGCAAAGAAGCAGAGGAAAACAATAGAATGGGAAAGGACAGATATTTCTTGAAAAAAATTAGAAATAACAAGGGAACCTTTCATGCAAAGATGGGCAGATTAAAGGACATGAATAGTATGGACATAAGAAAAGCAGAAGATAATAAGAAGTGGTGGCAAGAATACACAGAAAAACTATTTTAAAAAATCATAATGACCCATATAACCATGATGGTGTGATCACTCACCTAGAGCCAGACATCCTGGAATGCAGTCAAGTGGACCTTAGGAAGCATCACTATGTACAGAGCTCATAGAGGTGATAGAATTCCAGTTGAGCTATTTCAAATCCTAAAAGATGATGCCATGAACGTTCTGCACTCAATATGACAGCAAATTGGGAAAACTCAGCAGTGGCCACAGGATGGGAAAAAGTCAGTTTTCATTCCAATCCCAAAGAAAGACAATGCCAAAGACTGTTCAAACTACCACACCATTGCACTCATCTCATACTCTAGCAAAGTATTGCTCAAAATTCTTCGAGCCAGGCTTCAACAGTACCTGAACTGAGACCTTCCAGATGTTCAAACTGGATTTAGAAAAGACAAAGGAACCAGAGATCAAGTTGCCAACATCTGTTGGATCATAGGAAAAGCAAGAGAATTCCAGAAAAGCATCTACTTGTTTTTCATTGACTAGGCTGAATCCTTTGACTGTGTGGATCACAACAAACTGTGGAAAATCCTTCAAGAGATGGGAATACCAGACTACCTTACCTGCCTCCTAAGAAATCTGTATGCAGGTTAAGAAAAAAAAAAGTTAGAATCAATCATGGACCAATGGACTGGTTCCAAATTGGGAAAAGGGCATGTCAAGGCTGTATATTGTCAGCTTGCTCATTTAATATACATGCAGAGTACATCATGCAAAATGCCAGACTGGAAGAAGCACAAGCTGAAATCAAGATTGCCAGGAGAAATATCAATGACTTCAGATATGCAGATGGCACCACCATTATGGCAGAAAGTGAAGAACTAAGAACCTCTTGATGAAAGTTTAAGAGGAGAGTAAAAAAGCTGGCTTAAAACTGAACATTGGAAAAACAAAAATCATGGCATCTGGTCCCATCACTTCATGGTAAATAGATGGGAAAACAATGGAAACAGTAACAGACACCATTTTCTCGGACTCCCCAAATCACTGAAGACGGTGACTGCAGCCATGAAATTAAAACACACTTGCTCCTTGGAAGAAAAGCTATGAAAAAACTAGAATGACATGTTAAAAAGTGGTAGAGACATTACTTTAGCTACAAAGCTACATCTAGTCAAAGCAATGTTTTTTCCACTAGTAATGTATGGATTTGAGAGTTGGACTATGAAGAAGGCTGAGTGCCAAAGAATTGATGCTTTCGATGCACCAAAGATGGTGTTGGAAAAGAGTCTTGAGAGCCCTTGGATTGCAAGGGAATCAAACGAGAAAATCCTAAAGGAAATCATTCCTGAATAGTCATTGGAAGGACTGATGCTGAAGCTGAAACTCCAATATTTTGGCCACCTGATGTGAAAAACTGACACACTGGAAAGACCCTGATGCTGGGAAATATTGAAGGCAGGAGGACAAGGGGACAACAGGATGAGATTGGATGTCATCACTGACTTGATGAACATAAATTTGAGCAAGCTCTGGGAATTGGTGATGGACAGGGAAACCTGATATGCTGCAATCTATGGGATCGCAAAGAGTTGGACATGACTGAGAGACTGAACTGAACTGATGGACTTGAGTTGGCAGACAAAATCCAAATCCTTGAGAGAGGCCAACAGGCTGGTGTCCCAGTAGACTGGGTGTTGCAGTTAACATCTGACAACCAACATAATTTTCTATTTTTGGTAGAGGTTAGTCATTTTGTTCTACTCAGGCCTTCAGTTGATTGGATGATGCCCATCTACATCATAACGGGTTATTTTCCTTCCTTTACTTCACTGCGGTTCAGTACAGTTCAGTTGCTCAGTCATGTCCGACTTTTTGTTACCCCATGGACTGCAGCACTCCAGGCCTCCCTGTACATCACCAGCTCCCGGGATTTAATCAAACTCATGTCCATTGAGTCGGTGATGCCATTCAACTATCTCAACCTCTGCCAATCCCTTCTCCTCCCACCTTCAATCTTTCTCAGCATCAGGGTCTTTTCAAATGACTCAGAACTTCACATCAGGTGGCCAAGTACTGGAGTTTCAGCTTCAACATCAGTCCTTCCAATGAATACTGGAATATTCAATATTCCATTGAATATTCTATTCAATATATAATATATATTATTGAATACATATATATTGAATATATATATATGTATAATATATAGGATGGACTGGTTGCATCTCCTTACAGTCCAAGGAACTCTCAAGAGTCTTCAATACCACAGTTCAAAAGCATCAATTCTTTGGCTCTCAGCTTTCTTTATAGTTTAACTCTCATATCCATACATGACTACTGGAAAAAACCATAGCCTTGTCTAGATGGACCTTTGTTGGCAAAGTAATGTCTCTGCTTTTTAATATGCTGTCCAGGTTAGTGATAGCTTTTCTTTCAAGGAGTAAGTGTCTTTTAATTACATGGCTGCAGTCACCATCTGTAGTAATTTTGGAGTGCAAAGAAATAAAGTCAGACACTGTTTCCCCATTTATTTTTCATGAAGTCATGGGACCAGATGCCATGATCTTAGTTTTCTGAATGTTGAGATTTAATCCAACATTTTCACTCTCCTTTTTCACTTTCATCAAGAGGTTCTTTAGGTCTTCTTCACTTTCTGCCAGGAGGGTGATGTCATCTGCATATCTGAGGTTATTGATATTTCTCCTGTCAATATAAGTTAAATAAGCAGGGTGACAGTATACAGCCTTGACGCACTCCTTTTCCTATTTGGAACCAGTCTGTTGTTCCATGTCCAGTTCTAACTGTTGCTTCCTGACATGCATACAGATTTCTCAAGGAGCAGGTCAGGTGGTATTCCCATCTCTGTCAGAATTTTCCACAGTTTGTTGTGATCTGCACAGTCAAAGGCTTTGGCATAGTCAATAAAGCAGAAATAGATGTTTATCTGGAACGCTCTTGCTTTTTTGATGATCCAGTGGATGTTGGCAATTTGATCTCTGGTTCCTCTGCCTTTTTTAAAACCAGCTTGAACATCTGGAAGTTTACGGTTCACATATTGCTGAAGCCTGGCTTGGAGAATTTTGAACATTACTCTGCTAGTGGGTAACATTAGTGCAATTGTGTGGTAGTTTGAGCATTCTTTGGCATTTCCTTTCTTTGGGATTGGAGTGAAAACTGACCTTTTCCAGTCCTGTGGCCACTGCTGAATTTTCCAAATTTGCTGGCATGTTGAGTGCAAAACTTTCACAGCATCATCTTTTAGGATTTGAAATAGCTCAACTGGAATTCCATCACCTCACTAGCTTTGTTCATAGTGATTCTTCCTAAGGCCCACTTGACTTCACATTCCAGGATATCTGGATCTAGGTGAGGGATCACACCATCGTGATTTTCTGGGTCATGAAGAACTTTTCTGTACAGTTCTTCTGTGTATTCTTGCCACCTCTTCTTAATATCTTCTGCTTCTGTTAGGTCCATACCATTTCTGTTCTTTATTGTGCCTATCTTTGCATGAAATGTTCCCTTGGTATCTCTGATTTTCTTGAAGAGGTCTTTAGTCTTTCCCATACTATTGTTTTTCTCTATTTCTTTGCACTGATCACTGAGGAAGTCTTCCTTATCTCTCCTTGCTATTCCTTGGAACTCTGCATTCAAATGGGTATATCTTTCCTTTTCTCCTTTGCTTTTCCCTTCTCTTCTTTCACAGCTATCTGTAAGGCCTCCTCAGACAGCCATTTTGCTTTTTTGCATTTCTTTATCTTGGGGATGGTCTTGTTCCTTGTCTCCTGTAGAATGTCGCGAACCTTTACCATAGTTCATCAGGCATTCTGTCTATCAGGTTTAGTCCCTTAAATCTATTTCTCACTTCCACTGTATAGTCATAAAGGATATGATTTAGGTCATACCTGAATGGTCTAGTGGTTTTCCCTGCTTTCTTCAATTTAAGTCTGAATTTGGCCATAAGGAGTTCATGATCCAAGCCACGATCAGCTTCTGGTTGTTTTTATGACTTCACCTATTTAATGTTAATTCCATCCACAAATAGCCTTACAAAAACACCCAGGATGAATTTTGACTCATATCTGAGTCAAATATTTGAGCACCAACTGAAATTGACACATCAAATTAATGACCATTAAATCCACCCATTTTCCAGTTGTCACCATATGGCTTTTAAATATTTATTTAGTGTCAGATTTTAGTTGTGGCATGCAGCCTTTCTAGTTGTGGCACTCTGGCTTTGTTACCCCACACCATGTGAGACCTTAGTTTTCTGAGCATGGATTAAACCCATGTCACCTGCATTGCAAAGTGAATCTTAACTGCTGGACTGCCAGTGAAGTTCCACACCCATATGTCTTTAATCACCAAATAAAGACAATACAGTAATACTTTGCCTAACATGGTAAAACTTTCCTGGACACAAACAAAAGCATACTAACGGCATTTAAATATGATTTAAGTTCAATACATCTTATGTTACTTAATAAGTGGAACAGAAAGGAAAGAGAAAAAATATGCTTGCTTAATATATACAAACAATTATACTAGTAATAGAATAAGGAAGAGACACACGACAATTGCACCCCTCTTTTCTGTAGCTGATCATATAGTTATAGCTGATGTTTATAACTACATTTTTATACTACCCATTATGTATCCCCCTTGACCTCAATAAGCACCTCAGCTAGTCATGCTCTGTAACCTTAGACAACCAGTTACTTTACTAGAAAAGAATATCTCCCAGTTAAGTATGAGAATTAAATGTGATAATGAATGTAATGCATATAAAAAGATATGTTTCATGCTCTCATTCAGCCTCCAGAGTAGTTTTAAAATTAAACATTAAATGAATAAGCATATATATAACACTACATAATTAAAATTTTCTTAATAAAAATAAAGTGAAGCATCTAATTAAATGGAGAAATTTTTCTGAGCAAGTAACATTTAAAAAGAAATAAGATTTGAATGGAAATTAGGTAAAGAGCTAAGAAGAAAACCATTACAGTAAAATGAACCATATATAAGATCTTAATGTGGAAAAGAACCTAAAAGATTCAAGGAACTGAAACATATATGTGTCTGCATCTTGTGAGAACATAAAACTAAAATCATTCTGACTTAAGATAACACTAAAAAGATCTTCACAATCAAGATAATCACGATGGTGATCACTCACCTACAGCCAGACATCCTGGAATGTGAAGGCAAGTGGGCCTTAGAAAGCATCACTACGAACAAAGCTAGTGGAGGTGATGGAATTCTAGTTGAGTTATTTCAAATCCTGAAAGATGATGCTGTGAAAGTGCTGCACTCAATATGCCAGCAAATTTGGAAAACTCAGCAGTGGCCACAGGACTGGAAAAGGTACGTTTTCATTCCAATCCTAAAGAAAGGAAATGCCAAAGAATGCTCAAACTACCACACAATTGCACTCATCTCACACGCTGGTAAGGTAATGCTCAAAATTCTCCAAGCCAGGCTTCAGCAATACGTAAACGTGAACTTCCAGATGTTCAAGCTGGTTTTAGAAAAGGCAGAGGAACCAGAAGTCAAATTGCCAACATCCTCTGGATCATCGAAACAGCAAGAGTTCCAGAAAAACATCTATTTCTGCTTTATTGACTATGCCAAAGCCTTTGACTGTGTGGATCACAGTAAACTGTAGAAAATTCTGAAGAGATGGGAATACCAGACCACTGACCAGCCTCTTGAGAAACCTATACACAGGTTAGGAAGCAACAGTTACAACTGGACATGGAACAACAGACTGGTTCAAAATAGGAAAAGGAGTATATCAAGGCTGTATATTGTCACCCTGCTTATTTAAGTTATATGCAGAGTACATCATGAGAAACGCTGGGCTGGAAGAAGCACAAGCTGGAATCAAGATTGCTGGGAGAAATATCAATAATCTCAGATATGCAGATGACACCACCGTTATGGCAGAAAGTGAAGAGGAACTAAAAAGCCTCTTGATGAAACTGAAAGAAGAGAGTGAAAATGTTGGCTTGAAGTTCAACATTCAGAAAACGAAGATCATGGCATCTGGTCCCATCACTTCATGGGAAATAGATGGGGAAACAGTGGAAACAGTGTCAGACTTTATTTTTGGGGGGCTCCAAAATCACTGCAGATGGTGACTGCAGCCATGAAATTAAAAGACGCTTACTCCTTGGAAGAAAAGTTATGACCAACCTAGATAGCATATTGAAAAGCAGAGACATTACTTTGCCAACAAAGGTCCATATAGTCAAGGCTATGGTTTTTCCAGTGGTCATGTATGAATGTGAGAGTTGGACTGTGAAGAAAGCTGAGCGCCAAAGAATTGATGCTTTTGACTGTGGTGTTGGAGAAGACTCTTGAGAGTCCCTTGGACTGCAAGGAGATCCAACCAGTCCATTCTGAAGGAGATCAGCCCTGGGATTTCTTTGGAAGGACTGATGCTAAAGCTGAAACTCCCGTACTTTGGCCACCTCACGTGAAGAGTTGACTCATTGGAAAGGACTCTGATGCTGGGAGGGATTGGGGGTAGGAGGAGAAGGGGACGACAGAGGATGAGATGGCTGGATGGCATCACTGACTCGATGGACATGAGTATGAGTGAACTTCAGGAGCTGGTGATGGACAGGGAGGCCTGGCGTGCTGCGATTCATGGGGTTGCAGAGTCGGACACGACTGAGCAACTGAACTGAACTGAACTGAACTGGTTATGATGAATAACTATGTGTATATTGACTAGGCTATTCCATTAAATGTTCAATTGAACCTAGTATTCAATCAAAACCAAAATGTAAATATATGTTATATTATTTAAACTGTGCTGAGGTAAAAAATGTTGATTCTTTCTTTTTACTATGTTTAAAATATATAAACAAAACTGTACTGAAGTGAAAGAGGATTTAATTCACCACTTTAGAATTAGCCATTTCCACAACAATCTTTATGCTTACCTTTAATGATTATCCTAATGCCAAACCTCTTTATAGGAGGAAAAAAAAAAGTCATACTCTTGATTATCTCACAACTTTGGTAGTCCTCAAGGTTAGAATCACTCTGATATATCTTAAACCTGGAGAAATGCCCAAATCTTTATCAGGTCCTATATTTTATGCTTGTGTAACATACTTTTCAGAATCTATTACACTAAGTCCCTTGAATGATGAGCATTCAAGTTGCGAACTTCCAAAGATGCAAACGTGCGCTGGCAAGTGTGTGAGTTAGTTTACATGTCTGGTGTACACTGTCACAAGTGTACCTCCTCTATAAGTGGTTGTGCTTTTTGTACTTTACTCTGAGATACTGTACCAAGTACAGTACTACAGCAGCTTTATCTCAAGCCCAGGATTTCCGGAAGCAAGCATAAAAACAGCAATGACATACCTGGTATTGCTGAAGAACTGAAGAGATTCATGATTCAGAGAATGGCAAGAGGATTTTCTTTATTTTAGAAGGCACTGTTAGTTTCAAGGCGTAAGACGTGAATGTAGAACAGTATGGGACGGCTGCAGCAGCAGTTTAGAATGCAATCCAATGTTACCCAGTCATCTATGGTGAGAAAAACAAGAGCTAAAAATACTACCCAAACATCACTGGATCCTTTTTCAAGAGAGTAAGAAGAATTGAATCCAGTAAGGAACCAGAATCTGTGCCATCAATGTCAGGCATGAGTGAATCTCCTGCTTGCCCTCCATCTCCTATTGCTGACGATCCTTCAACTCTACCATCTCCCACCACTTCCTTCTCCTCCAGTTATTAATTCTTTTTGCCCATTCATTCTATGCCAGTCCCTGTATATCAACTGCTATACTGTACTGCTGCACTTTTCAAGGTACTATACTATAAGATTAAAATGTCTTCTGTAATTTTTGTATTTGTTTTTTATGTATTATTTTTATGAAAAAGGATAATAAACCTATTATAGTACTATATAGTTAACTATGTTATTTGTATACCTAAGTATAAATTTGTTGAGCTCATTTGCAAATTGGACTTACAAACATACTATTGGAACATAAGTCATTTGCATGTAGGGAACTTACTGTATCTGCACTTGCTTTCACTTTGTTACTGGGCAAGTGGAATTCCATTTTACTCCAGAAAACAAAGACACCTAGTTCTTAGAGAAAAGAAAGTCCTACACAGCCCTAGGGGTTGAATCATGATTAGTTGAAGCCAGTAATAATAATCCCATTTTATATGTTCAGTTGTTAATCTAATGGTGCTTTTATAATTCAGTGCTAGTAATGAGGAAAAATCAGCTTTATTAGCTATTGGGGAAAAAGAAAATCTTCCCAAGGCAAATCTTTGAGAGAAATTATCTTTACACTCTGCCCTTTCTTACTACTATATACTATAAGGTGAATGCATAAAAAGAATGACATAGATGTGATTGTTGAGTAGCTGAACCAGCGATGCAGCCAACTTCCAGCTACATTAAAAGGACATCTTATAATTTGTGACAGTCTTATCTTTTTATCAAAAGTTTGAAAAATTGCAGACTTTTATATTGGTGGTAATGGAAGAAAAATGTTGTTTCAGAAACTATCTAATCCATTCTTCAGAATTATAAATTTTGATAACTAAGTAAGGACAATAAAGATGAGCTCTTGGTCTCAAAATGTGTGTTTAGGGCTATGATCTAGAGAAACACTGTATGTTATATTTAAGCTATTCACATATCAACTGTAGTCAGAATTTTACTAAATGGTGTTGTTTTTGTGGAGCAAACACATTGTTATGCCAGAAAAAGTTCTGAAAATTTTGGCTTCATTACATGAAGCTGATTAGGGGATTCTTCACTTGAAAGTATCAACTAAACTTGCCTGGCAATGTGGAAAGCCATAAACTGAAAAAAAAAAAAAAAGAAAAAGGAAAAAAAAATATATATATAATACATTGTAGGCAGCATGCCCTGACAAAAGCATCTAATTTTCTCATGGAAAGGGATCACGATTTCTTGGTTAGAGGGCATGTTAATTATTTGGGACCACATCATGCGGAGAAAATTGAGTCCTTCACAAAGTGACTTCTGTGTTCCACATAAAGCCCTGTGGCAGCAACGATAGGCCCATATCACATAATGAATTGGAACCATATCTGAGCTATCACTGTTGTCCCACATCATTTCAAGTCTGTGTTAAGGGCAGCATGACAGATAAGGTAATCCAATGGGAGTTTTTGGTGAAAATTCGACAGCAGCATCCATTATGTATCTTACTGTTCATCATGTCTAGAAAAGCACTTTGACAGTAGAGAGCACATCTTCCTTGTTCAGTGCGGTATCACCAGTGTTTTTAATAATGGCATCTGATGCATGATAAGTCCTGTTGAATGAATTATTAGTCTATATAACATGCCCTATTATAAAATGTTCTTGGTGTACCTGCATAAATAATGAAGTAGGTGTGTAAGGTATATATGATTATTTATATATAACCTTATTATTTCCATTATAAGCACTAAATATTATAAGCACTACCCTCCATGACTCTCTTTCACTCTTTTTCTTGAACTGTAGAATCATTGAGATTGAATTTCTTACTCTGAAACAAAAGAGAATCCATTTTCTTTTACTTTAAAAATATGTAAATTGCAAATACAGTGTGAAAGTAATTAAGTAAATAAAACATACACAAGTTAAAGCATTAAGTAATATTAGGCAGCAAAAGGAAAAATAAGCCAGTGAGAATACATCGAACTCTAAGACTTCATCGAACTCTAAGACTTCTGAACAGCAGAGACCCATGAACTAAGTTAAAAAAGTCTACCAAAAGAGATAGCATATTTACATGCTCTATATCTGACAATGACTAAATATTCAAAATGTAATAGGCACTTTTACAACTCAGCCTCATTCTCACAAATCTGGATGAAATATGGGCAAAGGTCTAGAAAAGAAATTTTCCAAGAAACATCCAAATTTCCTTCAAATTAGAACATGTTCAAGATCAATAAACATCATTCAGTTCAGTCAGTTGCTCAGTCATGTTCGACTCTTTGCGACCCCATGAATCGCAGCACGCCAGGCCTCCCTGTCCATCACCAACTCCCGGAGTTCACTCAGAGTCACATCCATCAAGTCAGTGATGCTATCCAGCCATCTCATCCTCTGTCGTCCCCTTCTCCTGCCCCCAATCCCTCCCAGCATCAGAGTCTTTTCCAATGAGTCAACTCTTCCCATGAGGTGGCCAAAGTACGGGAGTTTCAGCTTTAGCATCATTCCTTCCAAAGAAATCCCAGGGCTGATCTCCTTCAGAATGGACTGGTTGGATCTCCTTGCAGTTCAAGGGACTCTCAAGAGTCTTCTCCAACACTACAGTTCAAAAGCATCAATTATTCGGTGCTCAGCCTTCTTCACAGTCCAACTCTCACATCCATGCATGACCACTGGAAAAACCATAGCCTTGACTAGATGGACCTTTGTTTGCAAAGTAATGTCTCTGCTTTTCAATATGCTGTCTAGGTTGGTCATAACTTTCCTTCCAAGGAGTAAGCGTCTTTTAATTTCATGGCTGCAGTCACTATCTGCACTGACTTTGGAGCCCCAGAAAAATAAAGTGTGACATGAAAATATAAATCACATATGTTAGTGTGGCCATTATTTAAATTAAAAAAGGTATTAATAGGATAAGGAAGAGTTAGAATCCTTGTACATTGCAGGTAGGAATGCAAAATAAAACATCTATTATAGACTACAGTATATATAAAAAATAGAATAACAGCAAGATCTCACAGTAACACTTCTCAGAATTTATTAAAAATGTTTGAAATCAGAATCTTGAAACATCTGCATTTTGATGTTCACTGTAGCACTATTCACAATAGTCAAGATATTGCAACAACTCAAGTGTCCACTGACAGATGAATGGATAAAGCAAATGTAGACACATACATTAGCATATTATTATTTAGCCTTTAAAAAGGAAATCCTGCAATATGTGACAATATTAATGAACCTAGAGGACATTATGTTAAGTGAAATAAGTCAATCACAAAAGGACAAATGCAGTAGGTATCTAATATAGTCAAACTCATAGAAGCAGAGACTAGAATGGTGCTTGCCAGGGGGTATTGTTGTGGTTGTTTAGTTTTTAAGTCATGTCCAACTCTTTTGTGACCCCAAGGACTATAGCCCACCAGGCTCCTCTGTTCATGGGATTTCCCAGGCAAGAATACTAGATAGGGTTGCTATTTCCTTCTCTAGGGGATTTTCCTAACCTTGGGATCAAACCTGTATTTCCTGCACTGGCAAGCAGATTCTTTACCATTGAGCCACCAGGGAAGCCCACCAGTGGCTCTGGGCAGAGGTAAATGGGCAATAATTATTCAATGAATATGATGTTTTAGTTGATCAGGATGAATATGTTCTAGGCGTCTGCTGAACAACATCAAACCTGTAGCTAACAATACTGTGCTGTGAAATTAAAGTGCTGTTAAAAGGGCAGATATCATGTTAACTGTTCTAAATACAATAGAAGCACAAAAGTGCTAAAATAAAAATTAAAAAATAATGTACATTAAGTTGAATATACTATATTTCATGGGGCTAAAATAAATATATTTGGTTCCTTTACTAGGATTTGAATATCTTGTAGTGCCAGCTGGAATTGTAGAAATGAGAAGTCATAGTTAACAAAGTATGAGCACTAGGTATTTTCTGACTAGCATTGAAAAACTTGTCATCTCTCCAAATGTAGGTGTCAGAGTTACTGAAATTCATTTATTTACCAATTCCTTCAGAAAATACTACATGCATGTATATATGTATGAATTGATTGTCTGGACATTGTCTTAAGTACTGGGGTTAGAGAAAGAACTGATTCAGAGGGAAACATCTTTTCATCCAGAGAGAGAAGCTGATATTAGGTTGTCAAAACATGGGAATGAGAATATACTGAAATGCAAGAAGATGCAAGCAATGTTGATTATTGCTTAAAATTTAGATAATGTAAGAACCCAAAAGTGCCCTTGTATTTAGAAACATAAAGGACCCTGTTGACCTTAGCCAGAGCAATATATATATAAGTATCTATCTATATAAATGGAGGTGGGGTTGGATTGTGATTGTCCAAAATTTGAGCATTTTATACTGGCAGCTCTAAATCATAGTTTGATTAGTTAATGACACAATTGACGGTTAAAATAGTCAAGGAGGCAGAGGTACAGTGAAACATGATATAGTCCTATTTTTCCTTCAGCTTCTTGATAAGTGATACCTGGATACACCAAGTACTGGATTCTGTCATGGAGAACAAATAAAATATGCAACCAATTACGTAGAGCAAACATCAAAAATGATGACCTTTGAATTGCTAGATAAAATGGCACAAATCCCAGCTTTGGTCAAAGTGTCCTAGAGGAGAAAATTAGGCACTATACTCTGAAAATTACTTTTTAGCAACTGGTTTATTACTCCAGGGCTTCAGATTAATGTTTTGTTTTTTTTTTTCCCCATGGTAATTAATGAACAATGTTAGTTAATGACTCAGCATTTATCTTGTACAAATAGAACAAGCAACTTCAAGTATATTAATGTCAAACATCATATTGATTACTTGATTTTTTTATTCCAGTTTCCAGCAAAATTAAAAGAAAAAAAATGGCTTTGGAATTATAGGTGTCCTGGAGTTATTTTATTGTGACAGCTTTTCTCAACATAGAATATTATGTACAGGTAATTTATATAATAAATCAATATTGAATATATAAATGTGATATAAATATTTAATATATTGGATATACATTATTTTATATGGAAATACATGAACTTATTAAATATCATGTAACGTGTGAAAAAATATGAAATATAATCACCTGTTTTTAACTGGGCAATTTATATCTAGTAAAGATAATAACTGTTTTTCCTAAAGAGTTTAAAGTAGGATATAAAAGTGTTTGAGTCTTATGTTAGTCACTCAGTCATGTCTGACTCTTTGCAACCCCATGGACTTGCAGCCCACCAGGGTCCTCTGTCCATGGAATTCTCCAGGCAATAATACTGAAGTAGGTTGTCATTCCCTTCTCCAGGGGATCTTCCCAACCCAGGGATGGAACTCGCGTCTCATATGTCTCCTGCATTGACAGGAAGGTTCTTTACCTTATGAGCTGCCAGGGAAACACAAAAGTGTTTGACTTGGCTAGTTATTTGATTAGTTTTTTCCTGTGAAACCAACTATAATCTAAAGTTTCATTTCTCTTAATTTTTTAATAAATAAGAGTATATGTAAATAGAGAAAATATTCCTCCTGTTTCCATAGTTTATGCTGACTGTAGTTTATTCATTATGAATATTTATTATATCATGTCCCCTCTATTGAGATGTAAGTTACATATATTTTTATAATTATTTCTTTCTTCTTTTTATTATTAAACATGTCTTTCCAATTCATAAAATCCAGTGCTAGGTGGTACATTCCTTTTTGTTCCAGAATAATGCAAGGAACAAGAAAAATTTATATTTAGTCACTCTATTGAACTAGAATGTCTTTGCCATTCTGTATTTCAGTAATGAATGTTTTATTTAATTTCCACAGAATACTGTAAGGCAGTCATAATTAATTTAAATTTACTGACATAGTTTATATTTCCATTGCACTTCTTTCTTTTCTGATCTTATTGTTGTTGCTGTTTAATCCTGTTTCTATTTGCTTATCTCTGGTGTAAGGATTCTCCTTGGTACTGGCTTGCTCTCAAAATTTCACTCAGTTTTTTCCCCATAATATCTCTGTTTCAAGATGTGTGCTGCTCATGCTGATGCTTCCCAGGTGGTGAAGTGGTAAAGAATCTGCTTGCCAATGCAGGAGAAGGAAGAGACATGGCTTCAGTCCCTGGGTCAGGAAGATCCTCTGGAGGAAGAAATGGCAACCCACTCTAGTATTCCTGCCTGGAAAATTCCATGGACAGAGGAACGTGACTGATTACAAACCATGGTGTTGCAAAGAGTCAGATGTGACTGAGCATGCATGAGCACGCAGTGACTGAGCATGCATGAGCACGCACTGCAACACTTCTATTTTAAGCTAATAATTACTATTTTATTAATAAAATATTCCCTGGTGGCTAAGAGGTTAAAGCGTCTGCCTGCAATGAGGAAGACCTGGGTTTGATCCCTGGGTCGGGAAGATCCCCTGGAGAAGGAAATGGCAACCCACTCCAGTACTCTTGCCTGGAGAATCCCATGGATGGAGGAGCCTGGTGGGGTACAGTCCATGGGGTCACAAAGAGTCGGACATGAAGCGACTTCACTTTCACTTCATTAAAAATATTATTCTGTTCTTTTATGTTTCAGTCACCTAACAAAATCATTTTATATTTTATCTTCTTTGTAATTCCAGTATCTGAAATTCCTACAGATATACTTCTACTGTCTGTTAGTCTTGCTGGTTGTTATTTAAAATTTAGTTTCTCCTCATTGGTATAGTCACTGTAATAGTGTGTGGAAAGTGCATTTAAAACATGTGTTCAAGTATTGAAGTATTGAACTTCCAAGCACTGAACTTATTCCAAGTAATGTTATTTTCCTCCTGATATAATGTATTTGCGTATTCCACACATCCCAGGGACAGAGGAGCCTAGCAGGCTACAGTCCATGGGGTCGCAAGAGTCAGACACAACTTGGCAACTAAACCACCACCATTTCAGACATCTCAGACCATTAATAAACCAAGATCACCATATTTTAATTTCAAGCATAAAAGTAATTCAAAGCTAGTTTTTGGTTAACTGACAGAAAATTCATGCCAAACTCCTTCAGGGTCGCAAAGTAATGATTTTGGTGGTGGGGGTTAGCAGAAATCCCCTGCATGGCTGAGTCTGGTCTTCAAATTTTGTTCCTATATTCCTGTGAGGCTCTTAAAAGCACATCTCAGGTAGTCTGCTGCCTCTTTCATAAACGTCAAATGTATACTGGGGAAAAATAGTTCCAAATGCTAGATTCAGATCTCAGAATATGTGTTGTTTTCTTTCTTGGGAAGATGGCCTAGACATTCTTGAGTATTTTGTTAGCTCTTTGATTCCTACAAGCAGATTTTAAAAATACCTATATTGTCAAGGTTTCTTAATTGCCTTCAGTAGAATTGATCTCAATGATCTGATCTACCATTAACAGATGTAGAAATCTTAGATATTCTTTGTAGGATAAAAGAATCTGCCATTTGACTCTGTATAGTAATAGGGCAAAGAAAATAAAAGAACTTTGATAAAAATAACTTGAAAAGGAAACTTATTCAGAGTCTGCCTTTCTTGTAGGTTCTCAAGCATGTGTCTGTAATTGAACCATTTTATGTCTTTCACAATAGCCAATCTAATGTTTTATATGCAAAGATACATTTCATGAATATAGGCAAGTTGAAATATTAATGTCATATATTGTGAAAGTTTTAAAATCTTTGTGCATTATTATTATAGCACATGGACAAATTCTGTCCATTAACTTTCATTAAATGTCATGATATGTTTAATAAAGAAAATATTAGAACTTAAAAAAATAGGAACTTTAATAATTAAATCTACTTAACTGAATTAGCCTGCTGCAGTTCATGGGGTCACAAAGAGTTGGACATGACTGAGCGACTGAACTGAACTGAACTGAACTGAATTTCTTATGCAGTTCAAGAAGAAAAAAGAAAAAAAAATATATATATATATATATATATATATATATATGACTGAAGCGACTAAGCAGCAGCAGCATACACGTACAATATATATATATATATATATATATATATATATATATATATATTTAATTCTATGTATTTTGTTGGGAAGTTTTTCACACCTAGTAGCAAAATAGGCTTCAAAATTACCATATGATTAATATTTCTTTTTAAAACATCAAACAAAAATTTTTTTGAGATTTGTTGTTGTTCAGTTACTCAGTCATATCTGACTCTTTGCAAGCCCATGGATGGCAGCACGCACGGCTTCCTGGTCCTTCCCCATCTCCCTGAGTTTGCTCAAATTCATGTCCATTGAGTTGTTGATGCCAATCAACCATCTCATCCTGTGATGCCCCTTCTCTTCCTGCCCTCAATGTTTCCTAGTATCAGGATCTTTTCTAATGAGTTGGTTCTTCACATCAGGTGGCCAAAGCATTGAAGCTTCAGCTTCAGCATCAGTCCTTTCAGTGAATATTCAGGTTGGATTTCCTTTAGGATTGAATGGTTTGATCTTGCTGTCCAAGAGACTCTCAAGAGTCTTCTCCAACACCACAGTTCAAAAGCATCAGTTCTTCAGCACTCAGCCTTCTTTCTGGTCCAACTCTCACATCCATACATAACTACTGGAAAAACCATAGCTTTGATTATATGGACTTTTGTCAACAAAATGATGTCTCTGCTTTTATTCATAATATGCTATCTAGTTTTGTCATAGCTTTCCTTCCCAAGGAGCAAGTGTCTTTTAATTTTGTGGCTATAATTACTGTCTGCAGTGATTTTGGAGACCAAGAAAATAAAATGTTTTACTGTTTCCATTTTTTCCTCTTCAATTTGCCATGAAGTGGTGGGATTGGTTGCCATGATGTTAGTTTTTTGAATGTTGGATTTTAAGCTGGCTTTTTTAGTCTCCTCTTTCACCCTTATCCAGAGGCTCTTTAGTTCTTCTTCGCTTTCTGCCTTTAGGATGATTTCATCTGCATGTCTGAGATTACTGATATTTCTCTGTGCAAACTTGATTCCAGCTTGTGCTTCATCCAGCCTGGCATTTTGTATTATGTACTCTTCATGTAAGTTAAATAAACAGGGTGACAATACATGGCCTTGACATACTCCTATCCCAATTTGGAACAAGTTCATTGTTCCGTATCTGGTTCTAACTGTTGCTTCTTGATCTGCATACAGGTTTCTCAGGAGGCAGGCTAGGTAGTCTGATATTTCCATCTCTTTAATAATTTTCCAGTCTGTTGTGATCCATACAACCAAAGGCTTCAGTGCAGTCAATGAAGCAGAAGTAGATGTTTTTCTGAAATTCTCTTGCTTTTCCTGTGATCCTATGGGTGCTGTCAATTTGATCTCTGGTTCCTCTGCCTTTTCTAAATCTAGCTTGACCATCTCTGAGTTCTCAGTTCATGTACTGTTGAAGCCTAACTTGATGGATTTTGAGCATTATTTTGCTAACATATGAAATGATCGCAGTTGTGTGTTTGCACATTTTTTTGGCATTGCCTTTCTTTGGGATTGGAATGAAAACTGACATTTTCCAAGCCTATGGCCACTGCTGAGTTTTCCAAACTTGCTGGCATCTTGAGTGCAGCACTTTAACAGCACCAAAGGAGTAACCGTGTACTGTATGGCTATCCTGAAAATACTTTCATAGTGCATGGCGCATTGGTTCATAGTGCATAGACCAACAATATACCACTTACACCTGCTGACTTAGCAGGAAGGCAGACTCTCTGAACTCACCCCACACCTGTCCAATCAGAATCTCTGGTTGGAAACAGATGTCTGATGATCTTTTAAATAATACATTTTGAGAAATAATGGCCAATCATTTTCAAATAAAAAATAAGTAACTTAAACTGTATATTATGGATAGAAATTCAACCTATATCAATAAATTAATTTCAGAGTACATTTTATTTGAGAAACAAAGCATTATTTCACCCATTACACTAATATGATGTTATAGAAAGAGATTTAGACACATATCACATTCTTAGATATATTGGAAACAACATCAAATTGTGTCTTTCTCTGTAAATCAAAAGGAACTTGAGTTTTTCAACTTCCTTTTTATTGTTGGTGACAATAAAATAATTTGGGGTGATATAACCACACATCAAATTTATGTTTTTCAACTGTATATATTGAATTGTGATATTGAAAATTGTGTGGTATAATAGAAGCTGTCCTCTTCATTTCTAAAAGTAGAAATTCTTCTGAGAAAGTATCTGAACTAAAATGCTCATGTGCTATGCATGGCGTTCTTGTTAAAAAAAAAAAATCAGGGTTACCTAATGGAAAAGACATTAAACTTGTCATCAGGCACATAGCCAGAAGAATTTTCTTGCTCAGTCACTTATCAGTTTATGAGTCTGAGCAAGTCATCCAGCCTGAACCTCTATGTGACTAGACTTTCACTATAACATCATATGATTAGATGATGCACAGATTTTATTTAACAGAAAATATTTGAGGATATAGAATTTCAGGTTCAAGACTGTGGTATCACTGAAAGTCAAGATATATGGGGCAATTTAAAGCCAGGTTTATCTGAAAGAAGAGACTCCTTTGAATTAATATCCCTAACACCGTTAGATCTTAAAAAGCTGAAAGTCTAGAAGAGCACAGCATGCACAAGCACATGCTTAGTCGTGTCGAACTCTTTGCGACCCCATGGACTGTAGCCTGCCAGGCTCCCCTGTCCATAGAATTCTCCAGGCAAGAATACTGGAGTGGGTTGACATTTCCTAATTCTGGGGATTTTCCTTAACCAGAGATGGAATCCACATTTCCCACGTCTCCTGTACTGGCAGGTGATTTTTTACCACTGAGCCACCTGGGAAGCCTGCAATTGCATGAAAAAGAAAGTGTTAGTTGCTCAGTTATGTCTAACTCTTTGTGGCCCCATGGACAGTAGCCCACCAGGCTCTTCCATCTGTGCAATTTTCCAGGCAAGAATACTGGAGTGGGTTGCCATTTCCTTCTCCAGGGGATTTTCCTGACCCAGGGATTGAACTTGGGTCTCCCTATTGTAGTCAGATTCTTTACTATCTGAGCCACCAGGGAAATAGTAAAAAGAAAACAGAATAAAAAGGAAAGAGGTAAGAAGACACTTTATATAAATACAAATGTGTGTATATATTTATATATAATACGTATATACATATATCAGTTCAGTTCAGTCACTCAGTCGTGTCCGACTCTTTGCGACCCCATGAATCCCAGAACACCAGGCCTCCCTGTCCAACACCATCTCCCGGAGTTCACTCAAACTCATGTTCACTGAGTCGGTAATGCCATCCAGCCATCTCATCCTCTGTTGTCCCCTTTTCCTTCTACCCCCAATTCTTCCCAGCATCAGAGTCTTTTCCAATGAGTCAACTCTTCGCATGAGATGGCCAACGTACTGGAGTTTCAGCTTTAGCATCAGTCCTTCCAAAGAACACCCAGGGCTGATCTCCTTTAGAATGGACTGCTTGAATCTCCTTGCAAGGGACTCTCAAGAATCTTCTTCAACACCACAGCATCAATTCTTTGGTGCTCAGCTTTCTTCACATTCCAACTCTCACATCCATACATGACCACTGGAAAAACCATAGCCTTGACTAGATGGACCTTTGTTGGCAAAGTAATGTCTCTGCTTTTCAATATGCCATCTAGGTTGGTCATAACTTTCCTTCCAAGGAGTAAGCGCATTTTAATTGCATGGCTGCAATCACCATCTGCAGTGATTTTGGAGCCCCCCAAAATAAAGTCTGACACTGTTTACCCTGTTTCCCCATCTATTTCCCATGAAGTGATGGGACCAGATGCCATGATCTTCGTTTTCTGAATGTTGAGCATTAAGCCAACTTTTTCACTCTCCACTTTCACTTTCATCAAGAGGCTTTTTAGTTCCTCTTCACTTTCTGCCATAAGGGTGGTGTCATCTGCATAGCTGAGGTTATTGATATTTCTCCCAGCAATGTTGATTCCAGCTTGTGCTTCTTCCAGCCCAGCACTTCTCATGATGTATTCTGCATGTAAGTTAAATAACCAGGGTGACAGATACATCCTTGACGTACTCCTTTTTCTATTTGGAACCAGTCTATTGTTCCATTTCCAGTTCTAACTGTTGCTTCCTGATCTGCGTATAGGTTTCTCAAGAGGCAGATCAGGTGGTCTGGTATTCCCATCTCTCAGAGTTTTCCACAGTTTATTGGGATCCACACAGTCAAAGGCTTTGGCATAGTCAACAAAGCACAAATAGATGTTTTTCTGGAACTCTTTTGCTTTTTTGATGATCCAGCGGATGTTGGCAATTTAATCTCTGGTTCCTCTGCCTTTTCTAAAACCAGCTTGAACATCTGGAAGTTCACAGTTCACGTATTGCTGAAGCCTGGCTTGGAGAATTTTGAGCATGACTTTACTAGCATGTGAGATGCATGCAATTGTGCAGTAGTTTGAGCATTCTTTGGCATTGGCTTTCTTTGGGATTGGCATGAAAACTTACCTTTTCCAGTCCTGTGGCCGTTGGTGAGTTTTCCAAATTTTCTGGCACAGTGAGTGCAGCATTTTCACAGCATCATCTTTTAGGATTTGAAATAGCTCCACTGGAATTCTATCACCTCCACTAGCTTTGTTCATAGTGATGCTTTCTAAAGCCCACCTGACTTCACATTCCAGGATGTCTTGCTCTAGGTGAGTGATCATACCATCATGATTATCTTGGTCATGAAGATCTTTTTTGTATAGTTCTTCTGTGTATTCTTGCCACCACCTCTTATGTGTATGCTTAGTCACTCAGTCATGTCCGATTTTACAACCCTATGGATTGTAGCCCACCAGGCTCCTCTGTCCATAGGGATTCTCCAGGCAAGAATACTGGAGTGGGTTGCCATGCCCTCCTCCATATATATATATATATATATATATATATATATATATATATATATATTCTAAATATATATATTTAGAATAATAATTCTTCTAGTTTAAAATGACCTCCAATTAATTTGTTTTGTGGTTAAATATCTAATCAGTTGTAGCTAAAATTGTCTATGAAGACCAAGTCTTCTCATGAAGATATCTGGCTGTACTTCTACAGCAACTTGGTGATTTTGGGTCCACATGTTGCTTTTTGGTGCTCCACTAGTTTCAGGTTTTAGATGATACTACTATCTGGTCCCTATATGTCCAGGATCCATGCCCACAAAACATTATTTTTCCTACCTAAAGCTTTTTAAAAATGTCATCACCCATTTATAATATTAGAGGTTTATGCCTACGTACATGTAATGGCATTATGTGATATTCTTATTCTTACACCAAGACTTTTCTAGTTAACTAGTTGCTTCATGTTTCTACATCCCCATGTTAAGGTAACTGCTTTGTATCCTGGGGTGCCTTAGGATTAGGATTAATGTTAGGGTGTACAATGTAGTGATTCAATATTTCTATACATTTCAAAATAATAACCACAATAAATTCAATTTATATCTCTCACCATAAAAAAAAGTACATAATTATTTTCTTTATGACATGTCCCACACCATACATGCCATAACTGTGACTCATTCATTGTGTAACTGGAAATTTGCATCTCCTGATCTCCCTCATCTTTTTGTCTCATTGTCCCAGCCACCTCCCCTGTGGCAAGCACTTGTGCTCTGTGTCTATGACTCTATTTCCTTTAAAAAAAAATTGATTTATTTGGCTGTCTTGGGTCTAAGTTGTGGCCCATCAGCTCTCTTTGTGTGGCACGCAGGCTACAGAGCATGTGGGCTTGGCAACTCCTCGAGGTGTTGAATGTTAGTTCCCCAAAAGGAACTGAAGCCACATCCTCCTGCACTGCAAGGTGGATTCTTAACCAGTGGATCATCAGTAAAGTCCCATGACCATGTTTCTATTTGTTATATTTGTTTGTTTGTTTTAGATTCTGCATATAAATGAAATCATACAGTATTTATCCTTCTATAGTGAATCTCTATATTAACTGTACAATTGGAAAAAAAAAATACTTCAGTAATACTCCTTGGCATGTATTTTGAAATATAGATAATTAATAAGTGAATATAAGTGGGAAAGATATGGTTTTTTCCTGGGAAAATACAAAATGAGTAGAAAAATAGCACAATGCAGATAGTAAGCTGCATTGTTTTGTTAGGAGTCACTGAAATGTAATTTTGAGAATAAAAGGTAACCTGCTTTGTGGCTTGAATTTAGTATTTCTAAAACTCATGTTTCCTTAATATTAATAATTAAAATTATGATATTAGTGGGATTTCTTCCTAACTCCAGGGTTATTTTGTCATAAAATAAATAAACAAGATGGAACTATTTCTTCACTTGAAAGCTCCAACTTAAATGTAAACTGTGAATTCCACAACTTTAATAGGGCATGAAGTGTTATTGCCATATATAAAAAGAGTGGTTTTATACATGATATAAATCTTTTCATATACAACTGTTATAAATTTTAAAGTCTTTGACTACATCATAAGGCAGTTTAAATATTTTATATATAAAAGGAAAATTTATATAATACTCATTTATTAATATCTTCTGCCAGAGAAGGCAATGGCAACCCACTCCAGTACTCTTGCCTGGAAAATCCCATGGACCGAGGAGCCTGGTAGGCTGCAGTCCACAGGGTCGCTAGGAGTTGGACAGGACTGAGCGACTTCACTTTCACTTTCATGCATTGGAGAAGGAAATGGCAACCCACTCCAGTGTTCTTGCCTGGAGAATCCCAGGGACGGGGGAGCCTGGTGGGCTACCGTCTATGGGGTTGCACAGAGTCAGACACGACTGAAGCGACTTAGCAGCAGCAGCAGCAGCCAGTCATTTAAGGAACAGTGGGTATTTCCACAATAACTGCCCACATGGAAGTTACCTATTAGCAAGTGAGGAAAGGAGAAAATAGAAATCATAACTTACATAGTAAGTCAATGTAAAAAATGTAATGTGGGATAAATCACTATGGGAGGTAATTAAATTTTGAACTGGAAGGATGGTGATCCTCACTGAAAAGTGATTTGAAAGGTGATTTTCATGCAAAGTTGGAAAAATATGAAGAAAAAAATACTATGTGTCTCTGATTCATGGATATTCCAGGCAAAAGAATAAGCAAGAACAGAGGCCCTGAGTGGGAAAGAGTGAAGAGTGTTCTAGGAACAGTGTGAAGGTCCATGTACCTCATTTGAGTAAGACAAAGAATAGCAGGGAGAGAAGTGAGAAAGAAAGAAGGACAGATGGTTTAATGCCCTTTTGGCCATTGCAGAAGTGTTGCTTTTTGTTATTTGTAGAGACAGGAAACAATTGGGGAACTTTGAGCTGAGGAGTGTAGGACAATGTATTTTGCTTGTTCAGTTGAAGTGTTGTATTGAGAATAGTATGAAAGGAGTCAAGGGTACTGGGAGCTGACTGTGGCTCAGATCATGAACTCCTTATTGACAAATTCAGACTTAGCTTGAAGAAAGTACAATTATACAGTGAAGGTGACAAATAGATTCAAGGGATTAGATCTGATAGAGAGTGCCTGAAGAACTATGGATGGAGATTCCTGACATTGTACAGGAGGCAGGGATCAACACCATCCCCAAGAAAAAGAAATGCAAAAAGGCAAAATGGTTGTCTGAGGAGGGCTTACAAATAGCTGTGAAAAGAAGAGAAGTGAAAGGCAAAGGAGAAAAGGAAAGATACACCCATCTGAATGCAGAGTTCCAAAGAATAGCAAGGAGAGATAAGAAAGCCTTCCTCAGTGATCAGTGCAAAGAAATAGAGGAAAACAATAGAGTGGGAAAGACTAGACAACTCTTCAAGAAAATTACAGATACCAAGGGAATATTTCATGCAAGGATGGGCACAATAAAGGACATGGTACGGACCTAACAGAAACAGAAGATATTAAGAGGTGACAAGAATACACAGAAGAATTATACAAAAAAGATCTTAATGACCTAGATAATCACAGTGGTGTGATCACTCACCTAGAGCCAGACATCCAGGAATGTGAAGTCTAGTGGGCCTTAGGAAAGATCACTACCAACAAAGCTAGCTAAGGTGATGGAATTCCAGTTGAACTATTTCAAATTCTAGAAGATAATGCTGTGAAAGTGCTGCACTCAATATGCCAGCAAATCTGGAAAATTCACCAGTGGCCACAGGACTGGAAAAAGTCAGTTTTCATTCTAATCCCAAAGAAAAGCAACGATAAAGAGTGTTCAAACTACCAGATAATTGCACTCATCTCACACACTAGCAAAGTAATACTCAAAATTCTCCAAGCCAGGCTTCAACAGTACATGAATCAAGAACTTCCAGATGTTCAAGCTGTATTTAGAAAAGGCAGAGGAACCAGAGATCAAATTGCCAACAACTGTTGGATCATGAGAAAAGCAAGAGTGTTCCAGAAAAACATCTACTTCTGCTTTATTGACTATGCTAAAGCCTTTGACTTTGTGGACCACAAGAAACTTTAGAAAATTCTTAAAAATATTGTAATACCAGACCACCTGACCTGCCTCTTGAGAAATCTGTATGCAAGTCAAGAAGAAACAGTCAGAACTGGACATGGAACAATAGACTAGTTCCAAATAGGGAAAGGAGTACATTAAGGCTGTATATTGTCACTCTACTTATTTAACTTGTAGGCAGAGTACATGATGAGAAACGCTGGGCTGGAAGAAGCACAAACTGGAATAAAGATTGCCAGGAGAAATATCAATAACCTCAGGTATACAGATGACACCACCCTTATGGCAGAAAGTGAAGAAGAACTAAAGAGCCTCTTGATGAATGTGAAAGAGTGGAGTGAAAAAGTTGGCTTAAAACTCAACATTCAGAAAATTAAGATCATGGCATATGGTCCCATCAGTTCATGGCAAATAGATAGGGAAACAATGGAAACAGTAAGAGACTTTATTTTTTGAGGCTCCAAAATCACTGCAGATGGTAATTGCACCCATGAAATTAAAAGATGCTTGCTCCTTGGAAGAAAAGTTAGGACCAACCTAAGGCAACATATTAAAAAGCAGAGACATTACTTTGCCAACAAAGGTCCATCTAGTCAAAGCTATGGTTTTTCCAGTAGTCATGTATAGATGTGTGTGTTGGACTATAAAGGAAGCTGAGGACAGAAGAATTGAGGTTTTTGAACTATGGTGTTAGAGAAGACTCTTGAGAGTCCCTTGGACTGCAAGGGGATCCAACCAGTCCATCCTAAAGGAAATCAGTCTTGAATATTCATTGGAAGGACTGATGTTGAAGCAGAAACTCCAATACTTTGGCCACCTGATGTGAAGAACTAACTCTCTTGAAAAGACCCTGATGCTGGGAAAGATTGAAGGTGGGAGAAGAAATGGAAGACAGAGGATGAGATGGTTGGTTGGCATCACCAACACAATGGACCTGAGTTTGGGTAGGCTCCACGAGTTGGTGATGGACAGGGAAGCCTGGAGTGTTGTGGTCCATGGGTTCACAAAGAGTGGGACATGACTGAATAACTGAACTGAACTGAGTCAAGGGTAGAATTGGGGGTCCAGTGAATAGATGTTTTATCAAACATTGGAGCAGTAGCAGTGGTTTTACATGTCAGATCATTATCAAACTCATAAGACAAGGTAAGATTTACTGAGCACCAGATATGTATAGCTAAAGAGGACAAGGATAGAGCATGCTTAAATGTGGGAACCGTATTTTAGTACTTTTCCAGAAATATCTTCTGGAATTTGATCTTACTCGTTCTCTCTTCCTTGTTCACTCTTCACATCACCCCGTGTTCCCCCGTTCTTACCTTAAGTTAGATATCTTAACTGACAGGTTAACATTAGCAAGATGGTATTCCACACTCAACAAATACCTTTATCTCAAAGACCTTTCTTTTTGACTCTCATGTGATTACCCCCGGACCTCCAGGAGGAAGCCTCCTTAATCCCAGAATTATGGTCTTTGTCTTGATTTACCACTCTTAGTTAAAGATTACAAGAAAAGTTACCAATAAACTATGCAGCCAGAGTTTTCTCACTAACCCTCCCTGTGCTGTCTCTCATAATCCTGTGTGTTTGTGAGAATTATTCAGTGTGAAACTGCCACTCTTAATGGCAGCCTGGTGGGAGACATGGGCTCTACCCTGGGATACATGTAGGCAAAGCAAGGAAGCAAGAGCTTCCTCAGCTCTGGGAAGTCAGTAATCTGAATGTTCCTGCTGCTTTAATGACTTCATTGCCTGGTGCAAGAATTTAATCAATTTCAAGTTACTTTCAATAAGTTTTACTCATTAGTTACAGATAACTGAATAACCAATCTCTATTAGATGATATAGGTACTGGATTCCATACATAACACGCAGAGCAGAACTGTGATTTATCTTAGAAACAGCACTCTAGTCTTCGGCTCTCCTTTAATAAGTGTAGCAAGAAGGATTCCACCAAGGATTAAAACCTCATGTGCCTGAAGCCAGAAGAAATACTATAGATCTTAAACAATGTTTTTCTTCACCCCCAATCCTATCCTGGGCTTCCCTGGTGGTTGAGATGATAAAGAATCTTCCTGCAATGCTGGAGACCCGGGTTTGATCCCAGGGTTGGGAAGATCCCCTGGAGAAGCGAATGGCTACCCACTCCAGTATTCTTGCCTGGAGAATTTCATGGACAGAAGAGTCTGGTGTGCTACAGTCCATGGGATTGGAAAGAGTCAGAGATGACTAAGTACCTTTTGCTTTCACAACCCTATTCTAACTACATTTCAGATGTGATTTCAGGAGATTTTTGATGATTTAATGGCTTAACTCACAAAAGTCAAGTGGCTTCATACTTAGTCTTAAAAGTCTTCCTGAATGGGAATTTTACAGAGCCTCATAAATAGCTGCCTTTTATGGTTGGTACATTAGAACTACTGCAAAACAAAACAAAAAAAATGTTACTTTTCTCTGTTTCTTTTTTTATAATATTTCACATGGCAGTCAAAGAAGCTCATGAGCAAACAATATCAATCAACCAATAAAGAAGAAAAATACTATCCATGTTCCTACTGCAATATTAGTACACAGCAACTTCCAAGAAATTACATATTGGCAATTATTCTGGAGAGCAAAATGCTAGTTTCCCTCTCTGTGTCAGCCACCATTTCTGTAATTTTCTTCCCCAGTCTTCATTTAGTTTAATGGGAAACATCCCTATTCATTTGAGTCTATATGTGTTACTGCTACAAATTCCTTCTTCTATGAACATATCTTTTATGTTTTGTTATGTAGAGTTATTTAGGAATTGAAAATGCCAGACAAGTTTTGTTAGCTATGAAAGTATCTTGTATAGTCATTAGAAAGAGGGTGTAGTCATCTCCTATTTTCCTCAGCTTTCAGCTAAAATTCTGAGATTATAAAATACACCATTTTTGACAATTTAAAATAATACTCTTTACCATATTTATAAAGCAATTCCATTTTCAAAGTAATTTCATTTGCTAACAGTTCCAATCTATGTAAGATGCTGTCTTTTCTTATGTCATGAAAATACACAGAATGGAAGGTAAGTTGGGTGAACTTGCCTCTTAATGATTTATGCTGTGCTTCATCAAACACTTATTCAGCAGAATCAAAGAGAAGAAAGAAAAGTCAAATTATTTGCAAATTTATCAAGGTATAAATGTTTTGCTTGTAAAATATGCAATAAAAATCTCATACTTCAAAGGATAAAATAAACCAGATTCCAGTACATTCTTTCAACACTTGTAAATGACACTTTCTCCTCTCAAGAATCTCATCATTGTGACTCACACAAATCTACTTAGTTAAATGTTAAATCACTCTGCGTAAAATGAGAAACTGCTTGTCAGATTCTTATTTTTAATTTCTTCTGCTGGAGACTTTCTCACACAGTTCTCAGTATCTGTGCCATGGTTTAGAGATCAGAATAGATAACACACAATGTGATACTTTGGTGCTTTTAGGTAACTAGGTACAATACAGTCTTTGGGAACGAAATATTCAAATTATATCTACAAAATCAATACCTCTATTGATTTTGTGAATCAAATCTCTGGCATGTAAAAACTAAATTATGACTAGAGTTAAATGAATGAATGTGCTCATTTTACTTAAAAAATATAAATTTTTCTAAGAAAGTATCCCTACAAATATTAGAAATTATATTCAAATGTGTCTATATTGGGACTTCCCCAATGGCTCAGTATATTAAGAATCTGCCTGCCAATGCAGGTGATGCAGGGAAACAGGGATTTGATCCAGTGTCAATGCAGGAGACACAGGAACCTGGCAAGATACAGTCCACAGGGTCCTAAAGAGTCGGACACTACTGAGGGACTATGCAAGCACATGTTTATATTGAGACTCTGTTCTTTATATTTATTCACTTAAGCCTTTGAAAAAAAGTAAAATTTAGTAATATATGTAATTGATTAACTGAGGGGACATTTAAAAGGCATTTAATTATATATAGTAAATTATCACATAGTTAATTAATAAAATAGCATAAAAGGAAAACATGAACCTAAGTTAGTAAAATATGTAATTTTTAAGTTTTTTTCTTCGATTTACACATAATTCTAATTTATTGCTACTTAAGGACCAAGGTTAACTGCAGAATAAAATATGAGTAAATGCATGTTTCTCCTATTAAAACCAAAAGGATTAAATTTAACAAAACTATTTCTTTGAATTTCCAGGTGGTTCCTAATAAAGACATTTTATTAATGATATTTTATAATATGATTAACTGCTGTTGTTTAGTCACTAAGTTGTGTCTGATTCTTTGCGACTCTATGGACTGAGCCCACTAGGTTCCTCTCTGGCTATGATATTTCCCAGGCAAGAATACTGGAATGGGTTGCATTTTCATTCTCCAGCAGATATTCCCAACCAAGGAATTGAAACTGCATCTCCTACATCTCCTGCTTGACAGGCAGAGTCTTTACTACTGAGCCACCTGGTAATACTATGAAAAATACTTTCAGTTCAGTTCAGTCACTCAGTCGTGTCCGACTCTGCAACCCCATGAACTGCAGCATGCCAGGGCTCCCTGTCCATCACCAACTCCCAGAGTTTACCCAAACTCATGTCAACTGATATGGTGATGCCATCCAACCATCTCATCCTCTGTTATCCCCTTCTCCTCCTGCCCTCAGTCTTTCCCAGTATCAAGGTCTTTTCAAATGAATCAGCTCTTCGCATCAGGTGGCCAAAGTATTGGAGTTTCGGTTTCAACATAAGTCCTTCCAATGAACACTCAAGACTGATCTTCTTTAGGATGCACTGGTTGGATCTCCTTGAAGTCCAAGGGACTCTCAAGAGTCTTCTCCAACACAGCAGTTCAAAAGCATCAATTCCTTGGAGCTCAACTTTCTTTATAGTCCAACTCTCACATCCCTACATGACTACTAGAAAAACCATAGCCTTGACTAGACAGACCTTTGCTGACAAAGTAATGTCTCTACTTCTTAATATGTTATCTAGGTTGGTCATAACTTTCCTTACAAGGATCAAATGTCTTTTAATTTCATGGCTGGAGTCACCATCTGCAGTGATTTTGGAGCCCCCAAAAATAAAGTCAGCCACTATTTCCTCTGTTTCCCCATGTATATGCCATGAAGTGATGGGACCAGATGCCATGATCTTAGTTTTCTGAATATTGAGCTTTAAGCCAACTTTTTCATTCTCCACTTTTACTTTCATCAAGAGGCTCTTTAGTTCTTCTTCACTTTCTGCCATAAGGGTGTTGTCATCTGCATATCTGAGGTTATTGATATTTCTCCCAGCAATCTTGATTCCAGCTTGTGCTTCTTCCATCCCAGCATTTCTCATGATGTACTCTGCATATATGTTAAATATACAGCCTTGACATATTCTTTTTCCTATTTGGAACCAGTCTGTTGTTCCATGTTCAGTTCTAACTGTTGCTTCCTGACCTGCATACAGGTTTCTCAAGAGGCAGATCAGGCGGTCTGGTATTCCCATCTCTTTCAGAATTTTCCACAGTTTACTGTGATCTACACAGTCAAAGGCATTGGCATAGTCAATAAAGAAGAAATATGTGTTTTTCTGGAACTCTCTTGCTTTTTTGATGATTCAGCGGATGTTGGCAATTTGATCTCTGGTTCCCCTGCCTTTTCTAAAACCAACTTGAACATCTGAAATTTCATGGTTCACATATTCCTGAAGCCTAGCTTGGAGAATTTTGGGCATTACTTTACTAGCGTGTGAGATGAATGCAATTGTGCGGTAGTTTAAACATTCTTTGGCATTGCCTTTCTTTGGGATTGGCATGAAAACTTACCTTTTCCAGTCCTGTGGCCACTGCTGAGTTTTTCAAATTTGCTGGCACAGTGAGTGCAGCATTTTCACAGCATCATCTTTTAGTATTTAAAATAGCTCAACTGGAATTCCATCACCTCCACTAGCTTTGTTTGTAGTGATGCTTCCTAAGTCACACTTGACTTCACATTCCAGGATGTCTGGCTGTAGGTGAGTGTGAGTGACAAATACTTACATGTTTTACATATTGGATTCAAACATATGAAGAGTTTCAAAATCACTGTAAATAACTTTGATCCTTCTCTGCTCAGTAGTATGAAGAGCTGATACTCACTGACTGTAGTCATATAGATTACTTGTCATGTGTGCTGTGCTTAGTCACTCAGTCGTGTCCGACTCCTTCTGATCCCATAATTATATCCCACCAGGCTCCTCTCTCCATGAGGATTCTCTAGGCAAATATACTGGAGTGGGTTGCTGTGCCCTGATCAAGGGGATCTTCCCAATCCAAGGATTGAACCCAGTTGTCCCATATTGCAGGCAGATTATTTGCCACCTGAGCCACCAGAGAAGCCCAAGAATACTAGAATGGGTAGCTTATCCCTTCTCCAGGAGATCTTCCCAACCTACGAACTGAACCGAGATCTCTTGCATTGAAGGCAGATTCCATACCAGCTGAACTACTAAGGAAGCCATCATAAAGACAAATAAAAACTAAAAATTTTGCATAAATGATAAGCAATCTATATGACCTAAGGCAGTGAGTATCAGCTATTGATACTACTGTACAGAGAAGGATCTAAGTTATTTACAGTGAATTTGAAACTCTTCATATATTTGAGCCCATATTTGAATATTTGCTTAGGAAAATGGTTTTGAAAAGACTCAGAGCAATAATACCATTTCCACAGACAAAAGAGCATCTCAGTGGGTAGAAGAGGAAAATCCTATCCAGGAACCACATGGAATATTTAAAGAGTGGAGAGCATTCATTTTCTCTCTATGACTCAGATAGAAGATACTGCAATAAACTTTTCCCACCCACCGTGGGAAAAAAAAAAAAATCCAAGTGCAAAAGCTTAGGGACAAAAAAAAAAAAAAAAAATTGAATTTCAAAGAATTTTTTTAATATATTGACTGTACTTCAATTTCTTATTTAAAAAATAAGAAAAGATATACATCTCATAATTAACTATTCAAAACAAATTTATCAATACAAAACAACAACTTGTCAAGGTATTTTGCTCAGGGAGCTTTATTTCAGAAGTCTTTGAATTAAGTTTTCATTCTTCCTGTATTAGTAATTATTGAGGGCTAACTGTATTTTACAAAATAAGATTTTAAAAATTGCATTGATAAATTATATTTATCTATCAAAAATACCACAGTAAACTGTGGAAAATTCTGAAAGAGATGGGAATACCAGACCACCTGACGTGCCTCTTGAGAAACCTATATGCAGGTCAGGAAGCAACAGTTAGAACTGGACATGGAACAATAGACTGGTTCCAAATAGGAAAAGGAATATGTCAAGTCTGTATATTGTCACCCTGCTTATTTAACTTATATGCAGAGTACATCATGAGAAATGCTGGGATGGAAGAAGCACAAGCTGGAATCAAGATTGCTGGGAGAAATATCAGCAACCTCAGTTATGCAAATGACACCACCCTTATGGCAGAAAGTGAAGAGGAACTAAAAAGCCTCTTGATGAAAGTGAAAGAGGAGAGTGAAAAAGTTGGGTTAAAGTTCAACATTCAGAAAACTAAGATCATGGCATCTGGTCCCGTCACTTCATGGCAGACAGATGGGGAAACAGTGTCAGACTTTATTTTTTGGGGTCTCCAAAATCACTGCAGATGGTGACTGCAGCCATGAAATTAAAAGATGCTTCCTCCTTGGAAGGAAAGTTATGACCAACCTAGATAGCATACTCAAAAGCAGAGACATTACTTTGCCAACAAAGGTCTGTCTAGTCAAGGCTATGGTTTTTCCAGTGATCATGTATGCATCGGAGAAGGCAATGGCACCCCACTCCAGTACTCTTGCCTGGAAAATCCCATGGACGGAGGAGCCTGGTGGGCTGCAGTCCATGGGGTCGCTAAGAGTGGGACACGACTGAGTGACTTCACTTTCACTTTTCACTTTCATACATTGGAGAAGGAAATGGCAACCCTCTTCAGTGTTCTTGCCTGGAGAATCCCAGGAATGGGGGAGCCTGGTGGGCTGCCATCTCGGGGTCGCACAGAGTCAGACACTACTGAAGTGACTTAGCAGCAGCAGCAGAAGCATGTATGATATGAGAGTTGGACTGTGAAGAAAGCTGAGCACCGGAAGAATTGATGCTTTTGAACTGTGGTGTTGGAGAAGACTCTTGAGAGTCCCTTGGACTGCAAGGAGGTCCAACCAGTCCATCCTAAAGGAGATCAGTCCTCGGTGTTCATTGGAGGGACTGATGCTGAAGCTGAAACTCCAATATTTTTGCCACCTGATGCGAAGAGTTGACTCATTGGAAAAGACTCTGATGCTGGGAGGGATTGGGGGCAGGAGAAGGGGACGACAGAGGATGAGATGGCTGGATGGCATCACCAACTCAATGGGCATGAGTCTGAGTGAACTCCGGAAGTTGGTGATGGACAGGGAGGCCTGGCCTGCTGTGATTTATGGGATTGCAAAGTGTCGGACATGACTGAGCGACTGAACTGAACAAAAATATATTCAAAGACTGCAACAAGTCAAGAATATTTTTGTAGAATAAGTTGACCCTAATTAGAAGGATAGAGGATAAAAACAGTAAAGAATTACTTAAATTGTGTAATGGAATACAGTGAAAGAAGTCGTGGACTCACATAGAATGTGTGCAATACACACACGAATACATTTATGATTCCACACGTTTTATGTGTGTGTGTTCATGTGCATATGTGCAAGAGATATTGCAGAGTTGAGGATCCTTAATAAAATTTGCTAAAATTCAATAGATGAGGAAAGTCTATGCTGCGAAGTTGTTCAGTTGCGTTCTACTCTTTGTAATCCGATGGACTGCAGCATACCAGGCTTCCGTGTCCGTCATCATCTCCCAGAGCTTGCTCAAGCCCATACTCTCTAAGTCTTCATGCTATCAAGCTATCTCATCCTCTGTCGTCCTCCTCTCCTCCTGCCTTCAATCTTTCCCAGCATCAGGGCCTTCTCCAATGAGTCAGTTCTTCACATCAGGTGATCTGAGTATTGGAGCTTCAGCTTCAGTATCAGTCCAAAATGAATATTCAGGACTCATTTCCTTTAGGACTGACTGGTTTGATCTCCTTGCAGTCCAAGGGACTCTCAGTCTTCTCCAACACCATAATTCAAAATCATTAATTCTTTGGTACTCAGCCTTCTTTATGGTCCAACACTCACATCCATAAATGACTACAGGAAAAATCATAGCTTTGACTATACAGACCTTTGTTGAAAAAGTAATGTCTCTGCTTTTTAAATGCTAAGACATAAGGTAAACTTCAGTTCTATCATTTTCTACCTGAGAGCATTGGAAGAATCATTTAAATTTTGCATTTGTCAGTTTCAACACATTTGAAACATGGTAGCAGTAATGAATAACTTCCTGAAAGAGTTGCTGTAATGGGAAGTAAATATTGCTAAAGAACTTAGAATAGTGACTGGTAATAATAAATGCCAAAGAACTGTTCATTATAAACATATCAGTGAATGTTTCTAAATGACATTTATTGAATATTCATTTATTGCATCTAAGGAAAATGATTATGTGTTGAAAAATAATTTGAAAATTGATATGTCAGTGTTGAATGCAAATGAATCATGTTTAATTTTCACTTTGTCCTTTCAATATCATTATATAATCTTCCATGGATTGATAAGTAATGTAATGTTTCTAAAAACTAAGTTGTTTCTCAATATGTATAGATTTATTTAAATGTTAATTTGACCATTTGGAAGGTCAAAATTGTATTTTCCATTTATTGATATTGCATTCTAACATCTTGAAAGAAATCAGCTCAATTAAGCAAAAGTGTTTGACATTTTAAAATGTTAACCAGTGTGCTTTATTGTCCAATATAATGAACAGATTGCCAAAACACTCAGTCAGTTTTGAATTATTTTAAAAGAAAGAGCACAGTATGAATGACAATATTTTTCTTGAAATTTATAAAGCCCAAGGCAATTAAACAAAGCCATTATGTTGCAGCTAAAAACGAGATAACCCCATATTTCTCAGAAGTAAAGATTCATTTGTCTTAAAGCAAATTATTAATTGTTTTTAGACAGGAGAAGTCAAATATAATTGGAGGCTGGTAATTATAACTCAAATTTACTTTTTCTCAAAACTGTATCTTTATAATTAAGAAAAACAAAACTGTATTTAAAACATGAAAATTTGTTTAAAATCCAGACTACATCAAGCTATTTTATTTATATATGAGTATATACCACATTTTTGCTAATAGTTTATTTTGTCTTTCTCTTGCATTTTAATTATGCTATTGGGTATGTAGTGCTAACCCATTGAGTCTTTAATTCACATTTACCCAAAGACTGATGCCAGTTGTCTTTTTAAACAATTATTGTCAATCAGTATATTTTCCTTTGAAGAGTATCTCTTCAAGTGTTTTTTGCCTAATTTTAGTGGATGGCTTATTTTCAAAAATTATTACCCACATACATATGCAAACCAGACACGTATCTATAAAATATTCATTAGCCCCTTAAGAAAATACTACACATGCTCCAAGTACTGTTTATATATGCAAATATAAATGAGATTATATTTGTCTATATATGAGATTATAATTTGCATAAATTTGTCATTTACAGCTGACCTTAAACAATGAAGGCTTGATTTGCACTTGTCACTTTTATGCAGTTTTTTTCAATAAGGACTCTACCCTCTGGTGAATTGGTTGAATCTGTGACTGTTAAACCTTAAATATGGAATAGTGATTATAAAGTTATACTCGAATTTTCCACTATGCGGATGGTCAGTGCCCTTAACTCCTGCATTTTTCAAGAGTCAACTGTATTTTGTTGCTTGAAAATAAATATTAGAGTTTTATATCAGTATACATATTCTGTTAGTAACTACTAGCAGAATGTTTTCTTCTTTAGCTCAAAATTAACTTATTCACTCTTTAATTACTGATGATTTTGGCTTACATTGTTTTGCTATTACAAACAAAGCAACGACTATTCCTGCAAAACAAACCTAATCTATTCCCCTTATTTTATAGATTTAATATCTGGTATTATATGCATTTTTTCATGCCAGACTTTAGAGAATTATCTAGTATTCTTGTTAGTAACACTATAGTTTACTAAATGCACCCTTCACATGTCCCCTGGTTATCTAGGATCCCCACAAGGCATTTCCACCATGACCTGTCAGTCAACTTTCCAGTGTTTGATCACTTGTTTGTTCACTCTGTCACATCCAACTCTTTGCGAGCCCATGGATTGCAGCATGCCAGGCTTCCCTGTCCTTCACCATCTCCCAGAGTTTGCTCAAACTTATGTCCATTGAGTCGGTGATGATATCCAACCATCTCATGCTCTGCCGTCCCCTTCTCTTCCTGCCTTCAATCTTTCCCAGCTTCAGGGTCTTTTCAAATGAGTCAGCTCTTTGCATCAGCTGGCCAAAGTATTGGAGTTTCAGCTTCAGCATCAGTCCTTCCGGTGAATATTCAGGGTTGATTTTCTTTCATCACTGGATATCTCTGCTAATCTAAAATGCACCCAGAACACAACTGAAATAGGTGTTGTCTCATGAGATTTTCAATTATTAATAATTTTAGCATGTCTAAAGCAGTTTCCATTTTGGTCTCTAGTACAATGATGTCATAGTGAAAGTGTTAGTCATTCAGTTATGTTTGACTTTTTGTGACTCCATGAACTGTAGCCCACCAGGCTTCTCTGTCCTTGAAATTCTTCAGGCAAGAATACTGGAGTGGGTAGCCATTCCGTTGTCCAGGGGACCTTTCATATCCAAAGATTGAACTCTTGTCTCGCACATAGCAGGCATATTCTTTACCAACTGAGCAAATTAGTTCAGATAGAAGTGGGAATGCTTTTCTACTCAGATTTCATAACTAGCTGATAGTTCTTCTTGCAGAAGTACATTTCTGCTCTGATCTACATTTCCTGATATCTCTTATCTTTGATTCCAAGCAAAACTGATCTTCCAAGGCCTCTACATGTTTCCATTAATTGTCTGGATACAATATCTAGGGTTCATCACTTTCAGTATAGAGACAATAAGGGTGAAGTATTAGAAACATTTCTGGGACTTCATTTTCCATTTTGGAAATACTATGAAGCAATGAAGCAGTAAATACAGTCATTTTTATGTTTATAGAATTTATTTACAATAGAAAACATATAGACATAACATAAGCAGTTCATTTTGAAGTCAGACTTCCACTTTGGGCAACTGAGAACACTGTCTGGTTTCAAATCTAATATGATTTATGAGTATTTTGATGGGTGATTTTCAACATATTTTGATTTCTTAGGACAAACAAGACAATGAATATTTCACAAGTAGTTCAAGATAAGAGCAGTCTCATACTACTTCATTTCTTTCTTTTCATTTCTTTTCTCCCTTTCTTGGATATGAGAATCATATCAGTTAGTGATCCAAAGTCAGGAAAAAATAAATCAATCTTAAACTCTTTGACTTTGCAGTTAGTGATTATAGAAATAAAGATAAGATGTACCATTAATACCAGTTAAAATATTAGTAAAATTCTCATTAAATAACCCAAGCTATTAGATAAAAATATGTTAAAAGATGCCTTTGATATGAAGATCCCTAAATATTTAGAAAATATTTAATTAAGAACAGTAGTAAATATTGAATATATTAATGAGAATTAAAGCAACATGGAATAATAAAACATTGCAAAAGTTTTAAAATCATTGCTATTAAACAGTAGTTCTATAGATCTAGCAAAAGCAAGATAAGGTGCTAAAATACAAATGGACAGAGTTGTTAGATACTGAAGGTAGTAGGAATATGAAAAGAGATAAAACCTCCAAATTTTAAATATGGAGGTACAGAATAACCTCAGCAAGGAACCTGAGATGCATAAGACTTGGAACTTGAGGACCAATCTAAAATAAAACAACAAAAATTTGAGAATTTCATAATGAAAGTGATCATAAATTGTAGCAGAGAGGCCTGGAACATCAATGAGTTGTTATAAATGCTACATCCCAATTAAAATATTAATGATTTTTTTGGGAATGGGTAACTTCAGTGGAGCAGTGGCACAGAGCTGTATATATCACAATCAGTTATGGAAAGAAAAGAGATGAGAAATTGGAGATTATGCATAATAGTCATTCTTGCTTTGATCTTCACAGAGAGCAAGATGGTGGAATAGGAAATTACAGCCCTCAGTCTCCCACAGACACTCTAATTTAACAACCATTAGTTCAGTCAGTGGCGAAGGCAATGGCACCCCACTCCAGTACTCTTGCCTGGAAAATACCATGGACCGAGGAGCCTGGTAGGCTGCAGTCCATGGGGTCGCTAAGGGTCGGGAACAACTGAGCGACTTCAATTTCACTTTTCACTTTCATGCATTGGAGAAGGAAATGACAACCAACTCCAGTGTTCTTGCCTGGAGAATCCCAGGGACAGAAGAGCCTGGTGGGCTGCCGTCTATGGGGTCGCAGAGAGTCAGACACGACTGAAGCGATTTAGCAGCAGCAGCAGCAGTTCAGTCAGTTCAGTTGTTTAGTGGTGTCCGACTCTTTGTGACCCCATGGACTGCAGCACACCAGGATTCCATGTCCATCACCAACTCCCAGAGCCTACTCAAAATCATGCCCATCTTGTCAGCAATGTCATCCAACTATCTCCTCCTCTGTCGTCCCCTTCTCCTCCCACCTTCAATCTTTCTGAGCATCCGGGTCTTTTCCAACAAGTCGGTTATTCACGTCCGGTGGCCAAAGTATTGGAGTTTCAGCTTCAGCATCAGTCCTTCCAATGAATATTCAGGACTGATTTCCTTTAGGATTGACTGGTTGAATGTCCTTGCAGTCCAAGGGACTCGCAAGAGTCTTCTCCAACACCACAGTTCAAAAACATCAATTCTTCAGTGCTCAGTTTTCTTTATAGTCCAACTCTCACATCCACACATGACTACTGGAAAAACCAAAGCTTTGACTAGATGTACCTTTGTTGATAAAGTAATTGGACCAAAATACCTTTATGATCAGCCCAGATATTAAAAAAATTTATACCACTCTTTCTCAGTCTCATCAAAAAATTGTAGCAGAGGGAACACTTCCAAACTCATTTGTTGAGTTCAGTATTTGCCTGATACCAAAGGTAAGCTATGATAAAATTATCCACTAATATCTTTGATAAATATAAATGCAAAAATACTCAACAAAATACTAGCAAATGAAATTCAATAGTTTGTTGAAAGGATCATACACCATGTCACATGGGATTTATCCCTAGGATGCAAGAGTATCTATCCCTTGAATCAAGGTATGCAATTCAATTGATATGATATGCTACATTAAGAGAATGAAGAATAAAAATCACATAGTAACCTCATTAGATGCAGAAAAATAATTTGACAAAATTCAGCACTATTTAATAAGAAAAAAATCAAGAAGGTAGTTAGAGAAGAAATTTACATCAACTTAATAAACGTAATGAAAGTCATATGTGACAAGCCCACAGCTAACATCATACTCAATGGTGAAAAACTGAACACTTTCCCGCTAATATCAGGAACAAGACGGGGATGTTTAGTTTCACTATTTCTATTCAGCATAGCACCTAAAGTTCTAGACAGTGATATTAAGAAAAAAATAAGTAAATCCAATGAAAAAGGTAGAAGTAAAGTTATCTGTTTGCAGATGATTTACATTAAGAAAATAAAAATTATAAAAGCATCAAAAAGAATCAGACACTTAGAAAGAAACTTAACTAAGGGGAATGAAATATGTACACTGAAAGCTACAAAAAATGGAAGAAATTATATCAACAAAAATTATATTAAGTTCAATAATTGGAGGACTTAATATAATTAAAATATTCATGCTATCCAAAGTTATCTACAGATTAAATATGTACCATTCAAAATCTGAATAGTAATTGTTATAGAAATGGAAAAAAAAATCTAAAATTTATAGGGAACCACAAAAGAAATAGTCAAGCCAATGTTGAGAAAGAATAATAAATACAGAGAGGCTTTCCTGGTGGCTCAGTGGTAGAGAATCCATCTGCCAATGCAGAAGACACAAGCTCAATCCCTGGGTGGGGAAGATCCTCTGGAGAAGAAAATGGAAACCTGGAAATGGGAATCGAAACTCCACTATCCTTACTTGGGAAATGCTATGGATAAAGGAGCCTAGAGGGCTTCAGTCCATTGGGTAGCGAAAGAGTCAGACCTGTCTTAGCGAACAAACAACAATAGCAACACAGCTAGAGGCATTATATTTCTTAAATCCAAAATATATTACAAAGCTGCAGTAATCAAAATGACATAATATCAGCATAAATACAGATCTGTAGACCAATGGAAAAGAATAGAAAGATGTTGGGCTACCTTCATACTTGTAAGCCCAGGCTCAGGAACAAAGAAAGAACTCAGAGCCAGAAACAGAGGCCCTGATGGTTAAACTGTTAGTGGGTTTTACCTGTCCAAAATAAGGAGAGTCCTGGAGAGACACCCCACCCTGGACCTCAGAGAGCCAGCAACTTATGGTAACAATCTTTCCTACTAGGGAAAGAAAAAAACTGACAGTTATAGGGGGATAGTCCTCAGGATGGCTCATTGGTTACCAGGGAAACTAGCAGAGGATCAAACCTTTCATTGCCCCTTTGATAAACTATCATAATAGAGATAGAGATTATGATAACAGAACAACCACTAACTGGGACCCCAGCAAAGCATTTAGACATTTACTGATTAGAGTCTATGACTGAGAAGGAAGGTCAGCTGCATGAATAGGGTGTAGGTGAGTCAGGGACTGGTTGTTCAGTTCAGTTCAGTCGCTCAGTCATGTCCAGCTCTTTGCAACCCCATGGACTGCAGCATGCCAGGCCTCCCTGTCCATCACCAACTCCCAGGGTTTACCCAAACTCATGTCCATTGAGTCAGTGATGCCATTCAACCATCTCATCCTCTGTCATCTTCTTCTTCTCCTGCCCCCCAATCTTGCCCAGCATGAGGATCTTTTCAAATGAATCAGATCGTCGCATCAGGTGGCCAAAGTTTTGGAGTTTCAGCTTCAGCAAGTAGGGAATATACAGAGCACAAGAAAATAGTCATCTTGAGGGGAATGATCATACAGTTGTGTCCACCTGGGAATAAAGTCTGTGAAATTTCTTCCTGACTTTTCAGTCTCTGTAGCAGATTGCATAGGATTGCACATCAAATTTAAGCTTATTCATTGTTGCTGTTGTTTAGTCACTAACTTGTTTCTGACTCTGTGACCCCGTGGACTACAGCATTCTGACCTTCCCTATCCTTTACTAACTCCTGGAGTTTGCTCAAACTCATGTCCATTGAGTTGGTGTTGTCATCCAACCATCTCATCCTCTTCTCCTCATTCCCTCAATCTTTCCCCAAATCACAGTCTTTTCCAATGAGTTCTTCACGTCAGGTGGCCAAAGTATTGGAGCTTCAGCTTTAGCATCAGTCCTTCCAATGACTAGTTAGGTTTGATTTCCTTTAGGATTGACTGGTTTGATCTCCTTGCTGTCCAAGGGACTCTAGGAGTCTTTTCCAGCACCATAATTTGAAAGCATACATTCTTCAATGCTCAAACTTCTTTATAGTCCACTCTCACATTCATACATGACTACTGGAAAAATCATAGGTTAGACTATACAGACCTTTGTCAGCAAAGTGATGTCTCAGCTTTTTGATACTCTTAGCTTTTCTCAGTATGGGCAATTGCCTTTTAATTTTGTGGCTGCAGTCACTGTCCACAGTGATTTTGGAGTGCAAGGAAATAAAATCTGTCACTGCTTCCACTTTTTCCCATTCTATTTGCTATAAAGTGATGGGACCGGGTGCCATGTTCCTAACTTTTTGAAAGTTGAGTTTTAATCTGGCTCTTTCACTCTCTTACACACTCATCAAGAAGCTCTTTAGTTCCTCTTTGTTTTCTGCCATTAGACTGTATCATCTACTTATCTGAGGTTGTTAATATTTCATTAATGAAGCTATCTAATGTCTCTTCTACTTTTGTGGAAAGGTTTTTTTTCTGAGTTGGTAGGAGATTTTGTTTTTAATTTCCCAGCAATAATCTACATATTTTAAATTCTAAGAGGAAGATGATGGTTTCCTCTCACTTTGGCACCTAACCACGTTTACATAGAGATGTTGTTATTAAGTCCATGGCAACAATTAATCTACTTTGAAATTTAATGCATTGCCTTGTGTGATAAGGATTGTTAAAAAAGTTATAAGATTTTTGGTAGAATAAAATTTTAGGAAATATACACACTTACTTTTAAAGAATCTTACCTGTTGTTCTTTATGTGTATCATCTGATAGCATCTCAAAGATAAGAAGGAAAGTGGCAATTTCTGCAGGTGTAGTAATTTTTTTTTTTAATTAGGTAACATGTCATGCAAGTAGTGGAGTACCTCAGAAGTAACAATGAAAGTGAAGGTCATTATCTCAGATATCTAATTAAAGTGACCAGACTTCTGAACTGACCAGGCTTAATTAGTTAGAAAATGTACATTTTCAACCAGCTGGGTCAGTTTTAAAGACAAAATATCATTGCATTAGGCCCCTATGACCTATACAAATGCTTTTGAAAATATCTGGTAAGAGTAAAATTGGATAAATTCTGTGGATTTTATTATGGATGAGTGGCAGAATAATACATCTGGAATTTGTCACAATGGGGGTAAAAATGTGTAAGATCTGATTAAGCAGATAAATGATGTAATTTTATTCACTTTTTGCTTTATCATAGCAATACTTTACATTTTCTATGTATTTTCTACAATATGCATTCTCCTTGAGGGAAAATCCATTAACCCACTCCAGTATTCTTGCCTGGTAAACCCCATGTAGAGAAGAGCCTGGTGGGCTACAGTCCACGGGGTTTCCCAGAGTCAGACAGGAATGAGCAAGTAAAAAACAGCAGCAACACTCTTCTCCTAGTAGTGGAAAGTAGAAAGTCACCACTCTATGCTCAGCCTTTCAGTCTTGGGAGAGTCTTTATGATCCCATAAAGGCTCCTCTTTCTGTGGAATTTTCTAGGCAAGAATACAAGAGTGGGTTGCCATTACCTTCTCCTAGTAAAGTAAAAAATAGGGATGTAAATGAGAAATCAAGGAAAAGAAAGGAAGTAAGGAAATATAAAAACACACATATTTAAAGGAATGTCGAGTTAGGGGATATAGGTTGTTAGTGTAGGGATATTGACGTGTGATTTATTCAATCATAGGAAACTTATATAGGGATGAATAGTGACCACCAGAGAATTTTTTAAAAATTGCACAAGATTTTTTTCTTAGCTTTGGTTAAAGAAGAAAAGGGAATAAAAATTATTTTGGTCTCTAATGTGAATTGAATATAACAAAAAGCAGGTATGGCAGAGAATTCAAGTCATTCTCCTCTCGGGAGTGCAGAAAAATCACATTCCCAAGCTTCCCTTGACATCTGTTTGGAAGTCATGCAACTAGGTTCTGGGAAACTAAAGATGCACCACTTCTAGTTCCTCTTCCCTTTCCATGGTTCCTTGGAAAGACTGTGTTTGATGGCACAGCTATAAGAAGATGGAGGCACAGAATCATCATTAAAGAGAGAGTATCTGTGGAAACAATGTGATCAATAAATAAAACTTTATTTTATTTTTTTATTTATCAAATAAAACTGGGACTCAGAAACTTATTATCATAAGGAAGTCTAGTCTACTGTGATTCAATGCCATTCTCCCAAATCAGCCCACCCTCTCCCTCTCCCACAGAATCCAAAAGACTGTTCTATACATCAATGTCTCTTTTGCTGTCTCGTATACAGGGTTATTGTTACCATCTTTCTAAATTCCATATATATGTGTTAGTATACTGTATTGGTGTTTTTCTTTCTGGCTTACTTCACTCTGTATAATAGGCTCCAGTTTCATCCACCTCATTAGAACTGATTCAAATGTATTCTTTTTTTTTATGGTAATCTTTTTTTAAATTTTATTTTATTTTTTAACTTTACAATATTGTATTGGTTTTGCCATATATCGAAATGAATCTGCCACAGGTATACACGTGTTCTCCATCCTGAACCCTCCTCCCTCCTCCCTCCCCATACCATCCCTCTGGGTCGTCCCCGTGCAGCAGCCCCAAGCATCCAGTATCGTGCATCGAACCTGGACTGACAACTTGTTTCATATATGATATTATACATGTTTCAATGCCATTCTCCCAAATCATCCCACGCTCTCCCTCTACCACAGAGTCCAAAAGACTGTTCTATACATCAGTGTCTCCTTTGCTGTCTCGTATACAGGGTTATTAAATGTATTCTTTTTAATGACTGAGTAATACTCCATTGTATATATGTACCACAGCTTTCTTATCCATTCATCTGCTGATGGACATTCTTTTAAGAGAGGAAAGGATCATTATAAACCCCTCAAGGAATAGATGGTCTCCGTTCACCAGTTCAAATATGGCCAAGGAGAGGAATGAACAAGGAGTTCTCAGAGGTCAGAGCCAGAGTTCAAAAAGAACTGTGGATAAGGGGCTCCTTCCAGGGAGCAGAATCAGTGTTTAATCAACGTAATTTCTTCATCCATGCAGTGTGTATGCCTGTTGTTCAAGCTCATAGTCATGTCCAATTCTTTGTGACCCTATGGACTGTTGCCAGCCAGGCCCTCTATCCATGAGATCCTCCACGTGGGAGTACTGAAGTGGGTTGCCCCACCTGCCTCCAGGGGATCTTCCCAACCCAGGAAATGAACCTGTGTTCCTTCTGTCTCCTGCATTGGCTGGCAGATTCTTTAACATTACCTGGAAAGCCAGATGAGCCTGGGAGCTTTAGTACAATCTCTTCCCAGAGGGATTTATATCATTGCTTGCTAGTGGATACTATATGCCTCCCATTCTTTGCCTTTTTTAAAGGGAATGATTACTGCATGTACCCAATGCCTGCTCCATCACTGCCTTCCGGGTGTTTGTCCTGGAAAGGGAAGATAATTTGCATTTACAGTTGTAGGTCTGTAGACTTTAAGGGAGTCACATCTGCATCTGATGGCACCTAGAGATGTGGACTCTAAGCAGTAATCACTGACCAGATGGAACTTTATATCACTTTCTCAGGAAACAGTGAAAGTGCTGCATATGTGAAAGTAGGATAAAATTATCTCATAACCAAAATGCAGTGTCAAAGATAATAAGATATATTCATATCACTATCTTCATGGACACACAAAAATCTTTCAAATCTTTCTTGCAGTTAGGTCAGAGATCATATGATTGAATTTTGGCTAGTAGTATACAGGCATAAATAATATAAAACACTTTCAGATTAGGCCAATTGTACAACATCCCCCTTCCTCATTTTCCCTTCAGCAGAAAGTTCAGGTCTGAGTGTTCCAGATCTACATCTGCACAATAGAATGGCCTGATTTCCAAGTCACCAAAGAGGAAGGACCAGACTGCAGCAGGCTATGATATAATAGGAAGCAAAGACATACTGTGCTAATCCACTGATATTTTGCAACCTATTTGCCATAATAAGAAAGCTACTCTATCCTCTCTAATGAAATTATATAACATACTGATAAATACCAAATAAACACAAAGATATCAAGTCCTAATGCGATGACTGAAATAAAAGAAGAATGTCCACAAAGTTTCATATAATTGTCTTCTGCTGTCACTAAAACCAAAATCTGCCCTTTGTTTTTCCCTGTCTGTTTTTTGTGATGATTGAATAGAGAGGAACAGTTTCTGGTTACATGTTGGCAATGGGAGGATATAAATATCAGATTTATATCTAGCATTGGTGAAGGCTCAGGAGTGTATCTTGAATTGAAGGATTATCCAGTGTCCTTTTATAGAAAAGAATAAATCTTTGCACAGTACTTTCAATTCAATAACTGAAAAAATGTAGAGAGTAAATCCAACAATTGAAACTAACAGCAGTCCAGCTGAGCCCTACTTTCCAAGACCATTGGAAAACAGAAAACTAGACACCAATGGCTCTCCTAAAAAATGAGGAACTGATGGTAAGGGACATAGTGGACCAACATGAGTGGGGTGCAAAATGAGAAGGACACAAAGGAAATGTAGAACTCATGGCCAAAGAAGAAAAAACAGGAAATATATATCAAAGTAGTAACCCAAGGGAAAAGAAAGCCAGAGTAAAATAAGACAATAGCAATAGTGCCAAATATATAGCTCAAAGAAATAATTTTAGTGATATACATTCATTTATATAGAGAAAAATATATTTAGCTATCCCACATATATATGCAGAATGAAGTGAATTAATGGAAAGAAAAAGGCCAAAAAAATGTGAGTATAAGAAATGAGAGAGATCATTAATTTTATATAACATTAATTTAAGGAGGAAAAATTCAGTGATAAAAATGTAAATTTTCAAATGATGTATAAAAGATTCTATACTGCAGATGTAAGTGACAAGAATGTTTATATACTAAATAACTTTAATAATAGAAAAATACATAAGGCAAATTAAAATGTGCAAATAAGAGACTAAAGACACAAAGATAAGACTCAGTAAATTATCTATATCTATATCTGAACACTAAAATAAAATATGGAAGAAGGAAAATATATATGCATACATATATATGTGTGTATATATGTTTCTAACCAAATATAAATATTTTAAATTGTGTCATAATTGATATATATTTTTCCACTAGTATATATAATTTTTAAAATTTTGGAATAAAGTTAAAGGAAAAAAAAGACTTATACCACTGTGTGTTCTGTGTGCCAAGTCACTTCAGTCATGTCTGACTGCAAACACAGGGACTGTAGCCTGCTAGGCTCCTCAATCCACTGGGGTTCCCCAGGCATAAGTTCCCATGCCCTTCTCCAGAGGATCATCCCAACCCAGGGACTGAATCTGAGTCTTCTGTGGCTTCTGTATTGCAGGTGGAGTTTTTACCATTGAGCCGCTGGGGACGCCCCTTATAGCTCTATAAGCACTTATAAAAATATAAAATAATGTAATAATACAATATATATTATGTGCTCACATATATAATACATATCACACACATATCTGTATAAAACATATACAGATGTGTATGTATACTCCCATAAGTCACGTAATTAGTAGAAATTTTTCCAATATTCTGCTGTCATGCCACATATACACCCATATTCTGATTAAGTCACGTGAAACTAAACAATTTTTAGCATTTTATTTTTTCACACAAATTTTGCCTCTAAAATTCTTTCAGTGACTAATTTGTCTCATGAAATTGTTATTTTATGCTTTCATTTAATGAAATACTGTTCACACTCAATTTTCTCAGTTTTATTCTATTTGGAATATTTTATTTCATTAACAGTGTTAAATGGCAGGTTTTTTCCTACGTATACATTTTCTCACAGTTATTTTAAGATATCATTTTATTAATTTCTGGTTTCCATTTTTTCCTCTTAAAAAATTGTTGTTTAGTCTCATGATTCCTCCTTTTTAGATGCTCATTTGCTTCTCTGTAGCTAATATTAAATGGTAATTTCTAGTGTTTTGCAGTTTCTTTATGAGCTTTAGATTTGTCTTCCACTTGGACTATATTGTGATCCTTTAATATATGGATTTATGTCTTCATTCAACTTTGGAAATTTCTCACAATTTTTCAAATTTTTCTTCTCCTTCATTATTTTATGGACTCTACCTAGTTAGGCAGATTAGGGCTTTCTATCATCCTTGGATCTTAAGTCTCTTACATATTTTCTGGGTGACTCTGCTGATCTCTAGCTGAATCAATAGCTTGAGTTTTAGATTTCTTACTCAATCCTGATGGAAATATTTATACAGTGTGTTGAAATAATGTCTAAGATGTCCCATGCAGAAAAAATAAAGGAAATCTCTCTTCTGCTCATGATTGAATTCTGCTGTACGGTGTTTATATACCTGGCAACTTTGGTCTCATCCATGTTAACCCTGAAAGAAATCAGGAGTTTCAGTGGTTTGCAGTAGGACAGAATGAGCACATATGGAAAAAGCCATGCAAAGAAATATAAAAATGTAGAGACAGTTCGGTACACATAATTATGAACAGAGTTACTCTAAATAAATGAAGTTTCAGAAGTAGGCAGAATAAAATTTTACCATATAGTTTCTACAGGGAACAATACAAAAATGAAATAATTCTGGGATAACAGGTAAAATGATAATACACAATTAGAATAGGCAATTTCAGTCCAATGAAATCATACCATAAATTACTAAGAACATAATAAGTAGTTTGGCAATTCCAGAATTTACTTTAATAATAATTTCAAAGAATGATATAATTGTCTTGAAACTCTGTGTGCCAAAAAAAAGTGCATTATACAGAGAAAGAATTGTTGAAAATTGTGAAAACAAATTTTTATATACAAAATAAAGGTTGACTCATTTGCCTTGATAAATTAAGCAGACAAAAATAAGTATGGATATAAAATAGAGTGCCATACTGGAGAAACACATCATACTTGTGATCATTCCCTGATGATATGTATATACATTGGCAGGTTTCCTTTGTCATTTATATTAATTTTTGAATCACCACATTTTACATATTATATTTTTACTGATGACTATTTAGGATAGTGATAAAATAACTAACATAGTTTCCATTTTTCAAAAAAATATTTCATAATTCTTGATTCCCTCTTATCTATGTGATCACTATCATATGAAAAGTTCATGAATATGATTATCCATCATATAATTATATTACTACTGCATGAATTGGTTTTCTACTCCTTATGTTTATATCCTTGCAATAAATCTCATTTAGTAATGATGAATTATTCTTTTAATTCACAGTTTAACATTTTTGCATTTTTAAAAAATGGATTTTGAAACTATTTCTGTTCAAAAGGAAAATTAAGGACCCTGAATTTTTCTTCTGATTTCTCTCTCTCCCTGTGATTTCAATTTTCTGCTATGGATATAAAATGTTTTCAAATAAGTTTTTTGTTTTTGTTTTTTCCTTTTTGTCTTGGATGTCCCACACCATTCAAGTGTGGGAATTACTTAATCCTGAATTTCTTTGTTTCATCCTCGTGATGCTAATGCAATATTTGCTTAATGCAATGCTCACATTATCTTGCTTTCTACAGTTAATGTCCTAAAGATTAATATGGGCTCCAGGTGGGCATATTTGGATAGTTTGATCTTGGATTCTTCTGTGTCCATACCTCTCATACCAGTTTCAGTTTCCCTTCGATCTTTTCTGATTCTAACACATCAGAAACTTCTCTAAACTTCAGATAGAAATGGGTCAGCTTCTATATTTTGCATCAAGCATGTCTAGGCCTTGTCAACCTGTCATGTCAAGGCCTGTCTTTGGTTTAGTTCCTGTATTCATGATTATACCAGTGATTTTTGCAGGTGTCAGTATTTTGATTTCAGATAGAAAGGTAAAATCTTCAAAGCATTCATTTGCAAAAATTGGAATAGCAACAGATAACCTTTAAATGAAATTAGAAATCACCCATGAGCAGTAGCCACAAACTATGAAGAAACACTCATTCAGTTCAGTTCAGTCGCTCAACTGTGTCCGACTCTGCAACCCCATGACCGTAGCATGTCAGGCCTCCCTGTCCATCACCAACTCCTGGAGTTTACCCAAACTCATGTCCATTGAGTTGGTAATGCCATCCAGCCATGTCATCCTCTGTCGTCCCTTCTCCTCCTGCCCTCAATCTTTCCCAACATCACGGTCTTTTCCCATGAGTCAGCTCTTCACATCAGGTGGCCAAAGTATTGGAGTTTCAGCTTCAACATCAGTCCTGCCAATGAACACCCAGGACTGATCTCCTTTAGGATGGACTGGTTGGATCTCCTTTCAGTCCAAGGGACTCTTGAGAGTCTTTTCCAACACCACAGTTCAAAATCATCAATTCTTCAGCACTCAGCTTTCTTTATAGTCCAACTCTCACATACATACATGACCACTGGAAAAACCATAGCATCGACTAGACAGACCTTTGTTGACAAACTAATGTCTCTGTTTTTTAATATGCTGTCTAGGTTGGTCATAACTTTCCTTCCAAGGAGTAAGCAACTTTTAATTTCATGGCTGCAGTCACCATCTGCAGTGACTTTGAAGCCCAAAAACCGAAAGTCAGCCACTGTTTCCACTGTTTCCCCATCTATTTTCCACGAAGTAGTGGGATCAGATGCCATGATCTTAGTTCCTTGAATGTTGAAAATAAGTCAAATTTTCCACTCTCCTCTTTCCACGTTCAATAAGAGGTTCTTTAGTTCTTCACTTTCTGCCATGGAGGTTTTGTTATCTGCATATCTGAAATTATTGATACTTCTCCTGGCAATCTTGATTCCAGCTTGTGTTTCCTCCAGCCCAGCGTTTCTCATGATGTACTCTGCATACAAGTTAAATAAGCAGGGTGACAATATACAGCCTTGACATACTCCTTTTCCTATTTGGAAGAAGTCTGTTGTTCCATGTCCAGTTCTAACTGTTATTTCCTGACCTGTATACAGTCTTCTCAAGAGGCAGTTCAGGTGGTCTGGTATGCCCATCTTTTCCAGAATTTTCCATAGTTCATTGTGATCCACATAGTCAAAGGATTTGGCATAGTCAATAAAGCAGAAATAGATATTTTTCTGGAACTCTCTTACTTTTTTGGTGATCCAGCAGATGTTGGCAATTTTATCTCTGGTTCCTCTGCTTTTCTAAAGCCAGCTTGAACATCTGGGGCTCGTGACACAGGAGCAGCTGAGAGGAGCTACCGCATATCCAAGGTCAGGAGCAGTGGCTACACTTTGCTGGAGCAGTAGTGAAGAGATACCTCATGTCCAAGAGAAACCCAAGTAATATGGTAGGCACTGAGAGAGGGCGTCAGAGGGCAGACAGACTGAAACCACAGTCACAGACAACTAGCCAATCTGATCACATGGACCACAGCCTTGTCTAACTCAATGAAACTAAGCCATGCCATGTGGGGCTACCCAAGATGGAAGGGTCATGGTAGAGAGGTCTGACAGAATGTGGCCCACTCGAGAAGGGAATGGCAAACCACTTCAATATTCTTGACTTGAGAACCCCATGAACAGTATGAAAAGCCAAAAAGATAGGACACTGAAAGATGAACTCCCCAGGTCGGTAGGTGCTTAATATGCTACTGGAGATCAATGAAGAAATAACTCCAGAAAGAACGAAGGGATGGAGTCAAAGCAAAAACAATACCCAGTTGTGGATGTGACTGGTGACTGAAGCAAGGTCTGATGCTGTAAAGAGCAATATTGCATAGGAACCTGGGATGTTAGGTCCATGAATCAAGACAAATTGGAAGTGGTCAAACAGGAGATGGCAAGAGTGAACATTCTAGGAATCAACGAACTAAGATGGACTGGAATGGGTGAATTTAACTCAGATACTGTGGGCAGGAATCTCTTAGAAGAAATGGAGTATCCGTCATAGTCAACAAACACTCACTAGTGTAATAAATATTGTATCGAGAAACGCATTAATCCAGGTTGCTACAAATTTTTGTAATGCAGAGCTCTTGAAAATAGAATAATCCTTCATGAAGGGTAAAGTCAAGAAATCTTCCTTAATGTGTCTGGATGTGTGTCTACTGAACAATTTTGTTAAGGGTGGCAGTATAGATGAAACAACAATTTTTTTTTTTTTTTTTGCAAAAATAGAAGACAAGATACAGAGATTATGGCCTCTTCTCCTGCCACTAGCTTGTTTAATTAGCTGAACCAATGGTACTGTGCAATAAATCCACAAAAACATTCTAAAATATACATTTTCAGTAAAAGAGAAGGCTTTTTACTCAAAATATTGCCTAGAGTATATAGACTGGCTTAGTTATAGAGGTGGTGTGTTGATCAAGTTTTCATCCATAACCTAATCCCCAGAGTGATCACTAGAAAATGGTCAACATAGATCCTAAGTAAATTCATTGCATTAAAATATAATAGTAAATAAGAAAAGTTAATAACATAGATGCATATGTGCATGTCCAACTCTTTGCAACCCTATGGACTGTAGCCCTCCAGCCTCCTCTGTCCATGGAATTTTCCTTGGAAGAATACTATACCATTTCCTTCTCCATCAGATATTCCTGACCCAGGGATCAAACCTGTATCTCCTGTGTCCCCTGCAATGACTGGCAAATTCTTTACCACTGTGCCATCTGGGAAGCCCCAATAACATCTCATGGTTAATATGAAAATTGACACACTGTCTGCAAGCGATCAAAGAAATAATGTTTGACCTTATTAGCCACAGGATAAAACATGATTTTAAATGACATTCAAATTTTGAAGTTGCAACTGGAGGAAAGAAATAGAAGAGAAATTGCAGGGATGAAAACTCCAGAGAAAAGCAGCGTATTATCATAGGGAAGGAGAAAAAAATATGAGTAACATAAAATATTAGGAAGATGAACTTCATTGAGACATATTAAAGAAAAAGTCACTAAGAAGACAAAATAATGAATCTCAAATATACAAAATATGAGACGTGGATGAAGAGATTAAAATCAAGGTCTGAAGAACCAGTAGTGTAGAATAAGTTCTTAACTATCTTCCTTAGACTTACAGAATATGTGAAGTATTCAATTAATGGCTGTCCTTATGATGTAAGATTTTAAAGAGATTTTCCCAAGGCATTAAGAAATATTATACTTGATATCCTATAAAATGGAGCTTTTAATATACCTGATTTCAGATGTTAATCTCTCTTTATCTCTCTTATTCAGGCTAACTTACTCTTCCTTCAATTAACCTAATGACACTTGAATTTCAGGCTCCTTATTCAGAATAGGTAGCATATATTTCATGAATTTGCTCTAGGTATTATTGTTACAATTGGGTGAATCAAGCAGAACATAAATATTTTAGGGATAGTTTTGTAAATCCACTGAGTAGGTGGGTTTATCATCTCTTTAACTCAATTATACAACTATCAGTGTCATATCTTACACCTAAGTCATGGAAAATTGGAATTTCCCATCTCTTCAGTCATCTGTGGCTACTAAGGTATGTCTTATGAATCTGAAAATTTGTTTTCTTCGATTATATTCCAGATAATTTTCAAGACATGTTTTAATCTAAATTTATCATTAAAGTTACACAAGAAAAAATAATAAAATTAATTATTTATATCAACTCCATTTCTTCCTCTATCATGGCCAGTGGCAAGGTAATATAAACATCATTCATATTCATTGTGTTTGTTAATATTCTGGCTCCATTTTTATATGATTTCTATAAATCCACAGCTTTTCTCTTCTTTTTCTTCCTTACCTGAATATATTCTGAATATATATTTTGCATAACTATACATATTGTGAAGTACTAAGTGCATAAATACAAAATTAAAACAGATTCATTATACTAATTCATGTTTATGATTTGAGTATGGCTAGGTGGTAGGGGAAGGACATATTTATAAATAGGATATAATTTCTGTTACATGAACTCACAATGTATTGTCAAAGAGAAAGTGATAATAAACTTGCACTACAAATTATGTTATTGTCAAAATGTCCACTGTGGAGGAAGCAGTCCTAAGATAGCAGAGGAGACCACTTTCTCCCCAACAAATTCATCAAAAGAACATTTAAAAGCTGAGTAAATTCCACAAAACAACTTCTGAATGCCAGGAGAGGACATCTGGCACCCAGAAAAGCAGCCCATTGTCTTCTAAAGGAGGCAGAAAAAAAATATAAAAGACAGAAAGAGAAACAAAAGAGGTAGGGATGGAGTTCTGTCCCTGGAAGGGAGTCTTAAAAAGAGAGAACTTTCCAAACACCAGGAAACAGTCACTGCCTAATCTGTGGTGAGCCTTGGAACCACAGAGGGAAACATAACTGTGAGGAAAAATAAATAAATAACTAAAACCCACAGACTACATGCCCAGTGGTAGCTCCCCCAGCGGAGAAGCAACACAGACGCCTGCACCCGCTACTAGCAAGCAGGGGCTGGGCAGGGAGGCATGGGCTGCATTGCTTAGAGTAAGGACTGGGCCTGAATGCCCCAAGGGCAATCTGAGGGAACTAACTTGAGCTAACAAATTGGACCATGGGATAGCTACCATGCGAAAAGCCCTAACCTAAGACACAGCCAGGCCCGCTCGTAGAACAAAGTATAGAACAGAGCAGGCCGGCTGCAGACCATCCCCCTCCGGTGACAGGCAGCCAGAGCTGGAAGGGGGCAATCATGGCCCCAGAGAGGCGTTATCTACCAAACTGCAAGCAGGCTTCATTGCTAACTAAGACTTCTTGGGGTTCTGGACAGTCAACATCCACCTGAGAAGGTGCACTGGTTGTACACCCAGAAAACCAAGCGGCAGGGACTGGGGAAGCTATAAGTCGCAGTGACCCCACTCGCCAAACACCTGATCACCTGAGCTGCTCGGACCTGGGAAGGGCACAAAGTGCAGGCCCAATAGAGTCTGCTCCTCTGAGGACCACCTGAGTGCCTGAACCTGACTGGCTTAACCTGAGAGGTACAGGCAGCCCAGGGCTGGTCTCTGATGGTTCCCAGTGGAGCAACCTAGAGCCTGAGCAGTGTGGGCAGGGAGAGCACATGTGCCATGAGTGCGGTCAGGCCCAGTGTGGTTAAGGCACTGCGAGCAAATGCCAGTGTTATTTGTTTGCAGCATCCGTCCCTCCCCACAGACTGACTGAACAAGTGAGCCTAAAAAAGTGTCCACCACTGACCCCTTGTGTCAAGGCAGAAATTAGACATGGAAGAGACCAGAAAACAGAAGAAGCTAAAACAGAGGAAACTGCCTTGGAAGTGACAGGTGCAATAGATTAAAACCCTGTAGTCAGTACCGACTACATAGGAAGGGGCCTATAGATCTTGAGAAATATAAGCCAGACCAAGGAACTATCTGGAAATGAACTGACCACACACTGCCCACAACAACACCAGAGAAAGTCCTAGATATATTTTTACTATTTTCACTATCATTCTTTTTAAATTTTTTTTAAAATTTAAGTCCTCTATTATTCCTTTGATTTTCATTTTTATAACCTATTATTACTTTGCAAAAAAAAAAAAAAAGACCTTATTTTTTAAAGCAAACTTCATATATATATATAATAATTTTTGTGACTTTGTATTTTTTTCCTTTTCTTTAATATTGTATTTTTGAAAATACAACCTCTACTCTAGATTTTTAGTCTTTGCTTTTTGGTATTTGTTATCAACTTTGTACCTTTAAGAACACAATCATCAGTACCCATTTTTACTTGGGAGCGAGATTACCGGCTTGACTGCTCTCTCCCCCTTTGGACTCTCCTTTTTCTCCACCAGGTCGCCTCTATCTCCTCCCTCCCCCTCTCTTCTCTACCCAACTCTGTGAATCTCTTTGTGTGTTCCAAACGGTGGAGAACACTTAGGGAACTGATTACTGGCTGGATCTGTCTCTCTCCTTTTGACTCCCCCCTTTATCCTCCTGGCCACCTCTGTCTCCTTCCTCCCTCTTCTCTTCTGTGTATAACTCCATGAACATCTCTGAGCAGTCCAGACTGTGGAGCGCGCATAAGGAAGTAATTACTGGCTAGCTTGCTCTCTCCTCTTTTGATTCCACCTCATCTTATTCGGGTCACCTCTCTCTCCCTCCTCCATCTTCTCTTTTCCATGTACCTCTGTGAACCTCTCTGGGTGTCCCTCACTGTGGAGAAACTTTTCATCTTTAACCTAAATGTTTTATCAATGGTGCTGATGGAGAGGTCTTGAGGCTACTGTGAAAATAAGACTGAAAACCAGAAGCAGGAGGCTTGAGTCCAAATCCTGAGAACACCAGAGAATTCTTGACTCCAGGGAACAGTAATCAACAGGAGCTCATCAAAAGCTTCCATACCTCCACTGAAACCAAGCACCATCCAAGAGCCAACAAGTTCCAGAGCAAGACATACCATGCAAATTCTCCAGAAACAAAGGAACACAGCCCTGAGCTTCAATATAAAGGTTGCCCAAAGTCACTCCAAACCCATTGACATCTCATGACTCATTACTGGACATTTCATTGCACTTCAGAGAGAAGAAATCCAGCTCCACCCACCAGAACACCGACACAGCTTCCCTAACCAGGAAACCTTGACAAGCTACCCATACAACCTCACCCACAGCAAGGAAACTCCACAATAAATAGAACTCCGCAAACTGCCAGAATACAGAAAGACCACCCCAAACACGCAATATAAACAAGATGAAGAGAAAGAGGAATACCCAGCAGGTAAAGGAACAGGATAAATGCCAGGAAACCAAACAAAAGAGGAAGAGATAAGGAATCTACCTGATAAAGAATTACAAACAATGATAGTGAAAATGATCCAAAATCTTGAAAACAAAATGGAATCACAGATAAATAGCCTGGAGACAGGATTGAGAAGATGCAAGAAAGGTTTAACAAGGACCTAGAAGAAATAAAAAAGAGTCAATATATAATGAATAATCCAATAAATGAGATCAAAAACACTCTGGATGGAATAAATAGTAGAGTAATGGAGGCAGAAGATAGGATTAGTGAAGGAGAAGATAGAATGGTAGAAATAAATGAATCAGAGAGGAAAAAAGAAAAATGAATTAAAAGAAATGAGGACAATCTCAGAGACCTCTGGGACAATGTTAAACACCCCAACATTCGAATCTTAGGAGTCGCAGAAGAAGAAGACAAAAAGAAAGACCATGAGAAAATACTTGAGGAGATAATAGTGGAAAACTTCCCTAAAATGGGGAAGGAAATAATCACCCAATCCAAGAAACCCAGAGAGTTCCAAACAGGAAAAACTCAAGGTGAAACACCCCAAGACACATATTAATCAAATTAACAAAGATCAAACGCAAAGAACAAATATTAAAAGCAGCAAGGGAAAAACAACAAATAACACACAAGGGGATTCCATAAGGATAACAGCTGATCTTCCAATAGAAACTCTTCAGGCCAGGAGGGAATGGCAGGACATACTTAAAGTGATGAAAGAAAATAACCTACAGCCCACATTACTGTACCCAGGAAGGATCTCATTCAAATACGAAGGAGAAAACAAAAGATTTACAGACAAGCAAAAGCTGAGAGAATTCAGCACCACCAAACCAGCTCTCCAACAAATGCTAAAGAGTCTTCTCTAGACAGGAAACACAAAAAGGGTGTATAAACTCGAACCAAAACAATAAACTAAATGGCAACGGGATCATAGTTATCAATAATTACCTTAAACATAAATGGGTTGAATGCCCCAACCAAAAGACAAACACTGGCTGAATAAATACAAAAACAAGACCCCTATATATGTTTTCTACAAGAGACCAACCTCAAAACAAGGGACACATACAAACTGAAAGTGAAGGGCTGGAAAAAGATATTCCACACAAATAGAGACCAAAAGAAAGCAGGAGTAGCAATACTCATATTAGATAAAATAGACTTTAAAACAAAGGCTGTGAAAAGAGACAAAGAAGGACACTACATAATGATTAAAGGATCAATCCAAGAAGAAGATATAACAATTATAAATATATATGTACCCAACATAGGAGCACTGCAATATGTAAGACAAATGCTAACAAGTATGAAAGGAGAAATTAACAATAACACAATAATAGTGGGAGACTTTAATACCCCACTCACACCTATGGATAGATCAACTAAACAGAAAATTAACAAGGAAACACAAACTTTAAATGATACAATAGACCAGTTAGACCTAATTGATATCTATAGAACATTTCACCCCAAAAAAATGAATTTCACCTTTTTCTCAAGCACACACGGAACCTTCTCCAGGATAGATCACATCCAGGGACATAAATCAAGACTTGGTAAATTCAAAAAAATTGAAATCATTCCAAGCATCTTTTCTGACCACAATGCAGTAAGATTAGATCTCAATTACAGAAGAAAAACTATTAAAAATTCCAACATATGGAGGCTGAACAACACGCTGCTGAATAACCAACAAATGACAGAAGAAATCAAAAAAGAAATCAAGTATGCATAGAAATGAATGAAAATGAAAACACAACAACCCAAAACCTGTGGGACACTGTAAAAGCAGTCCTAAAGGGAAGGTTCATAGCAATACAGGCATACCTCAAGAAACAAGAAAAAAGTTAAATAAATAACCTAACTCTACACCTAGAGTAACTAGAAAAAGAAGAAATGAAGAACCCCAGGGTTAATAGAAGGAAAGAAATCTTAAAAATTAGGGCAGAAATAAATGCAAAAGAAACAAAAGAGACTATAGCAAAAATCAACAAAGCCAAAAGCTGCTTCTTTGAGAGGATAAATAAAATTGACAAACCATTAGCCAGACTCATCAAGAAACAAGGGGAGAAAAATCAAATCAATAAAATTAGAAATGAAAATGGAGAGATCACAACAGACAACACAGAAATACAAAGGATCATAAGAGACTACTATCAACAATTATATGCCAATAAAATGGACAACAATAAAGTGGAAGAAATGGACAAATTCTTAGAAAAGTACAACTTTCAAAACTGGACCAGGAAGAAATAGAAAATCCTAACAGATCCATCACAAGCACAGAAATGGAAACTATAATCAGAAATCTTCCAGCAAACAAAAGCCCAGGTCCAGATGGCTTCACAGTTGAATTCTACCAAAAATTTTGGGAAGAGCTAACATCTATCCTACTCAAACTCTTCCAGGAAATTGCAGAGGAAGGTCAATTTCCAAACTCATTCTATGAGGCCACCATCACCTTAATACCAAAACCTGACAAAGATGCCACCAAAAAAGAAAACTACAGGCCAATATCACTGATGAACATAGATGCAAAAATCCTTAACAAAATTCTAGCAATCAGAATACAACAACACATTAAAAAGATCATACACCATGACCAAGTGGGCTTTATCCCAGGGATGCAAGGATTCTTCAATATCTGCAAATCAATCAATGTAATGCTGTGCTGTGATTCATGGGGTCGCAAACAGTCGGACATGACTGTGCCACTGAACTGAACACACCACATTAACAAATTGAAAAATAAAAGCCATATGATTATCTCAATAGATGCAGAGAAAGCCTTTGACAAAATTCAACATCTATTTATGATAAAAACTCTCCAGAAAGTGGGACTAGAAGGAACATACCTCAACATAATAAAAGCTATATATGACAAACCCACAGCAAACATTATACTCAAAGGTGAAAAATTGAAAGCATTTCCCCTAAAGTCAGGAACAAGACAAGGGTGCCCACTTTCTCCACTACTATTCAACAGTTTTGGAAGTTTTGGCCACAGCAATCAGAGCAGAAAAAAAATAAAAGGAATCCAGATTCGAAAAGAAGAAGTAAAACTCTTACTGTTTGCAGATGACAATATCCTCTACATAGAAAACCCTAAAGACTCCACCAGAAAATTACTAGAGCAAATCAATTAATATAGTAAGGTTGCAGGATATAAAACCAATACACAGAAATCCCTTGCATTCCTATCACTAATAATGAGAAAATAGAAGGAAAAATTAAGGAAACATTTCCATTTACCATTGCAACCAAAAATATAAAATACTTAGGAATATACCTACCTAAAGAAACTAAAGACCTATATATAGAAAACTCTAAAACATTGGTGAAAGAAATCAAAGAGGACACTAATAGATGGAGAAATATACCATGTTCATGGATTGGAAGAATCAAAATAGTGAAAGTGATATACTTTCACTACCAAAGCAATCTATAGATTCAATGTAATCCCTCTCAAGCTACCAACGGTATTTTTCACAGAGCTAGAACAAATAATTTCACAATTTGTATTGAAATACAAAAAACATCGAATATCCAAAGCAATCTTGAGAAAGAAGAATGGAATTGGAGGAATCAACCTATCTGACTTCAGGCTCTACTACAAAGCCACAGTCATCAAGACAGTATGGTACTGTCACAAAGACAGAAATATAGATCAATGGAACAAAATAGAAAGCCCAGAGATAAATCCACGCACATATGGACACCTTATCTTTGACAAAGGAGGCAAGAATATACAATGGATTAAAGACAATCTCTTTAACAAGTGGTGCTTGGAAAACTGGTCAACGACTTGTAAAAGAATGAAACTAGAACACTTTCTAACACCATGCACAGAAATAAACTCAAAACGGATTAAAGATCTAAACATAAGACTAGAAACTATAAAACTCCTAGAGGAGAACATAGGCAAAACACTATCTGACATAAATCACAGGAGGATCCTGTATGACCCACCTCCCAGAATATTGGAAATAAAAGCAAAAGTAAACAAATGGGATCTAATTAAACTTAAAAAGCTTCTGCACAACAAAGGAAGCTCTAAGCAGGGTGAAAAGACACCCTTCATAATGGGAGAAAATAATAGCAAATGAAGCAACTGACAAAGAACTAATCTCAAAAATATACAAGCAACTCCTGCAGCTCAATTGCAGAAAAATAAACGACCAAATCAAAAAATGGGCCAAAGAACTAAACAGACATTCCTCCAAAGAAGACATACAGATGGCTAACAAACACATGAAAAGATGCTCAACATCACTCATTATCAGAGAAATGAAAATCAAAACCACAATGAAGTACCATTTCACACCAGTCAGAATGGCTGCTATCCAAAAGTCTACAAGCAATAAATGCTGGAGACAGTGTGGAGAAAAGGGAACCCCCTTACACTGTTGGTGGGAATGCAAACTAGTACAGCCACTATGGAGAACAGTGTGGAGATTCCTTTAAAAACTGGAAATAGAACTGCCTTATGCCCCAGCAATCCCACTACTGGACATACACACCGATGAAACCAGAATTGAAAGAGACACGTGTACCCCAATGTTCATTGCAGCACTGTTTATAATAGCCAGGACATGGAAGCAACCTAGATGTCCATCAGCAGACAAATGGATAAGAAAGCTGTGGTACAAATACACAATGGAGTGTTACTCAGCCATTAAAAAGAATACATTTGATTTAGTTTTGATTAAGTGGATGAAACTGGAGTCTATTATACAGAGTGACGTAAGCCAGAAAGAAAAAAATGAATACAGTATACTAACGCATTGGAAAAGGTGATGGTACCCCACTCCAGTACTCTTGCCTGGAAAATCCCAAGGAGGGAGGAGCCTGGTAAGGTGCAGTCCGTGGGGTCCCGGAGAGTTGGACACAACTGAACGACTTCACTTTCACTTCTCACTTTCATGCACTGGAGAAAGAAATGACAATCCACCCCAGTGTTCTTGCCTGGAGAAACCCAGGGATGGGGGAGCCTGGTGGGCTGCCATCTATGGGGTCACACAGAGTTGAACACGACTGAAGCAATTTAGCAGCAGCAGCAGCATACTAATGCATATATATGGCATTTAAAAGTTGGAAAAGATAACCCTGTATGCGAGATAGCAAAAGAGACACAGATATATAGAACAGTCTTTGGAATCTGTGGGAGAGGGAGAGGGAGGGATTATTTGGGAGAATGGCATTGAAACATGTATAATATCATATATGAAACAAATCACCAGTCCAGGTTTGATGCATGATACAGGATGCTTGGGGCTGGTGCACTGGGATGATCCAGAGGGATGGTATGGGGAAGGAGGTAGGAGAGGGGTTCAGGATGGGGAACACGTGTACACCCATGGTGGATTCATGTTGATGTATGGCAAAACCAATACAATATTGTAAAGTAATTCAGTTCAGTTCAGTCTCTCAGTCATGTCCGACTCTTTGCGACCCCATGAATCGCAGCACTCCAGGCCTCGCTGTCCATCACCAACTCCCAGGTTCACTCAGACTCACATCCATTGAGTCAGTGATGCCATCCAGCCATCTCATCCTCTGTCGTCCCCTTCTCCTCCTGCCCCCAATCCCTCCCAGCATCATAGTCTTTTCCAGTGAGTCAACTCTTCGCATGAGGTGGCCAAAGTACTGGAGTTTCAACCTCAGTATCAGTCCTTCCAAAGAAATCAAAGGACTGATCTCCTTCAGAATGGACTGGTTGGATCTCCTTGCAGTCCAAGGGACTCCCAAGAGTCTTCTCCAACACCACAGTTCAAAAGCATCAATTCTTCGGCACTCAGCTTTCTTCACAGTCCAACTCTCACATCCATACGTGACCACAGGAAAAACCATAGCCTTGACTAGACGAACCTTTGTTGGCAAAGTAATGTCTATGCTTTTGAATATGCTATCTAGGTTGGTCATAACTTTCCTTCCAAGGAGTAAGTGTCTTTTAATTTCATGGCTGCAGTCACCATCTGTAATGATTTTGGAGCCCAGAAAAATAAAGTCTGACACTGTTTCCACTGTTTCTCCATCTATTTCCCATGAAGTGATGGGACCGGATTCCATGATCTTCGTTTTCTGAATGTTGAGCTTTAAGCCAACTTTTTCACTCTCCCCTTTCAGTTTCATCAAGAGGCTTTTTAGTTCCTCTTCACTTTCTGCCATAAGGGTGGTTTCATCTGCATAACTGAGGTTGCTGATATTTCTCCCACCAATCTTGATTCCAGCTTGTGCTTCTTCCATCCCAGCATTTCTCATGATGTGCTCTGCATATAAGTTAAATAAGCAGGGTGACAGCCTTGATGTACAGCCTTGATGTACTCCTTTTCCTATTTGGAACCAGTCTGTTGTTCCATTTCTAGTTCTAACTGTTGCTTCTTGACCTGCATATACATTTCTCAAGAGGCATGTCAGGTGGTCTGGTATTCCCATCTCTTTCAGAATTTCCACAGTTTATCATGATCCACATAATCAAAGGCTTTGGCATAGTCAATAATGCAGAAATAGATGTGTTTTTTTTAGAAATCTCTTGCTTTTTCGATGATCCAACAGATGTTGGCAATTTGATCTCTGGTTCCTCTGCCTTTTCTAAAACCAGCTTGAACGTATGGAAGTTCACAGTTCACATATTGCTGAAGCCTGGCTTGGAAACTTTTGAACATTACTTTACTAGCGTGTGAGATGAGTGCAATTGTGTGGTCGTTTGAGCATTCTTTGGCATTGCCTTTCTTTGGGATTGGAATGAAAACTGATCTTTTCCAGTCTTGTGGCCACTGCTGAGTTCTCCACATTTGCTGGCATGTTGAGTGCAGCACTTTCACAGCATCATCTTTCAGGATTTGGAATAGCTCAATTGGATTCTGTCACCTCCACTAGCTTTGTTGGTAGTGATGCTTTCTAAGCCCACTTGACTTCACATTCCAGGATATCTGGCTCTAGGTCAGTGATCACACCATCGTGATTATCTGGGTCGTGAAGATCTTTTTTGTACAGTTCTCTGTGCAGGCTTACCACCTCTTCTTAATATCTTCTGCTTCTGTTAGGTCCATACCATTTCTGTTCTTTATTGAGCCCATCTTTGCATAAAATGTTCCCTTGGTATCTCTCATTTTCTTGAAGAGATCTCTAGTCTTACCCATTCTGATGTATTCCTCTATTTCTTTGCACTGATTGCTGAAGAAGGCTTTCTTATCTCTTCTTGCTATTCTTTGGAACTCTGCATTCAGATGCTTATATCTCTCCTTTTCTCCTTTGCTTTTTGCTTCTCTTCTTTTCACAGCTATATGTAAGGTCTCCTCAGACAGCCATTTTGCTCTTTTGCATTTCTTTTCCATGGGGACGGTCTTGATCCCTGTCTCCAGTATAATGTCATGAACCTCCGACCATAGTTCATCAGGCACTCTATCTATCAGATCTGGGCCCTTAAATCTATTTCTCACTTCCACTGTATAATCATAAGGGATTTGATTTAGGTCATACCTGAATGGTCTAGTGGTTTTCCCCCCTTTCTTTAATTTCAGTTTGAATTTGGCAATAAAGTGTTTTTGATCTGAGCCACAGTCAGCTCCCGGTCTTGTTTTTATTGACTGTATAAAATTTCTCCGTTTTTGGCTGCAAAGAATATAATCAATCTACTTTTCGTGTTGACCATATGGTGATGTCCATATGTAGAGTGTTCTCTTGTGTTGTTGGAAGAGGGTGTTTGCTATGACCAGTGCATTTTCTTGGCAAAACTCTATTAGTCTTTGCCCTGCTTCATTCCATATTCCAAAGCCAAATTTGCTTGTTATTCCAGGTATTTCTTGACTGCCTGCTTTTGCATTCCAGTCCCCTATAAAGAAAAGGACATCTTTCTTGGGTATTAGTTCTAAAAGGTCTTTTAGGTCTTCATAGAACCGTTCAACTTCAGCTTCTTCAGCGTTACTGGTTGGGGCATAAACTTGGATTATTGTAATATTGAATGGTATGCCTTGGAAATGAACAGAGATCATGCTGTCGTTTTTGAGATTGTATCCAAGTACTGCATTTCGGACTCTTTTTTTGACCATGATGGCTACTCCATTTCTTCTGAGGGATTCCTGCCCGCAGTAGTAGATACAATGGTCATCTGAGTTAAATTCACCCATTCCCGTCCATTTTAGTTTGCTGATTCCTAGAATGTTGACGTTCTTTCTTGCCATCTCTTGTTTGACCACTCCCAATTTGCCTTGATTCATGGACCTGACATTCCAGGTTCCTATGCAATATTGCTCTTTACAGCATTGGACCTTGCTTCTATCACCAGTCACATCCACAACTGGAAAGTAATAGTAATTACTGTAAAGTAATTAGCCTCCAGTTAAAATAAATAAATTTATATTAAAAAGAAAATAAAATGTCCACTGCACATTATAATAATCTAGAGACTAAAATTAGCAATGAATAATTTTCAGAGATGATATCTTTGTGCCTGCTGGTGAAGATGAATAAGTCTTTTTCAAATAGATAATAAAAAATAATAAGTATCATATACAAAGTCATCACAAAATCAAGAATATTAATGTAGAAAAAAATAATTAAAATTTCAGTACAGCTGGAGGTTAGAGTCTCTGTTAGCAAATTGTGGGATGCTTCCAGTGTCATGTAATGTTTCCTATAGTATAAAGTTTGTTTTTTTATTCCAATATATATTTTTTAGAATCCACTTCACCTTTTAGAATCCACTTCATTTTCTAGAATCCACTTCACGCTGTTTAGAAGGAGCGTTACACAAAAGAGTTCTGTCCTTGATGACTTGATTTATGTATACCTTGTAAAATAACAATCACAATCAAGGTTAACATATCCATCACCTCTCACATTTACCTTTTTCTTTTCTTTTTTTTTTTTGGTTTGATTTTCTTTTTTCATAGTGAGATCACTTTAAAAATCTGCCCACTTAGCAGTTCAATTATGCAAATCAACATCATCAACTATTATATTATTGTACATTAGATCTCTGGAATTTATTCATTCTACATAACTGAAACTTTCTTGATCAACATTTTATTTGTACCCCCAAGCAGCCTCCAGCTACTACCACCCACTCTTTGCTTCTATGAGTTTGACTATTCTAGATTCAACACGTAAGTGAGATGTAGTATTTGTCTTCTGCATCTGGCTTCTTTCATTCAGGGCAATGTGAACAAAGTTTCATCTAATTTGTCGCAAATGGCAGGAAACACCCTGTTTGTCAACCAATGAATAGATGAAAAAATGCAGTATACATATACAATAAAATAGCATCTCAGTATTTTGAATATATACTCATGGTTACATCCTCACTAATAGAAGTGTCTGTAGCAGTTGTAAGCAGTATGGGTTCACACAAAAATTATTCAATTGCAGGTTAAATAAAACTCTTTCATTAATAAATACAATGCTGTCTAGAATAATTCAGATAGAAGTTCATTTGTGGCACTATGAATATGCTGTTAGTTTGATGTGCAATTATTGATTTTCTCCAGTCACTATATTATATTTCTAGGAGGGGATTCATAGAAAATAAAATTTAAAAAAAATAGCTGGAGTCAGGGTAAGGAAGATGAAATTAATTTTAACGTTGATAAAGGTGATAGAGTATGACAATAATGAGCTTCCTATGACTGCACCCCAAAATTGAACATAAATCACTCACTCATTCTTATCACTTTCAAGCCCTACTGCAAGCAATTTTCCCTGAGGAAGAAACTGTAATAGCTTTTAAATGGAGTAGCAGAAAGAACCTCTCTAGCAATCAACAAGATTTTGCAAAACAGACAAGGCAGAATTCCTACCTTTTCAGTTTATCCTTACAAACATCTAATAGAGCAGTGATGCCATTCTGGTGAAAGGTACACTTGTCTTTATTTAGTGGTGCCCCCTACACATGAAAATATGAGTCCAGGAGAAAGGAAGATTTCTGACAACAATGTTTAAAGAATTAACTGTATTTACATGTGTCTTTCAAATAAGTAGGTAATGCTGACAGTATACATTTTTTTCACTAAGATCATATATATAAATATATAAATATAAATATATATATTTTTTTCACTAAGATCATATATATATATATATATATATATCATTCATTGCCCCAAATAAATAATTATTCTGTAGCTAATACAGAAATTTTTGATGTAAGAAAATGCTACTCATTACGTATATATTTCCATCTTTATCAAAATACATTCTGCTGTATGAGATGTATTTATATAACATAAACATTAATGAGTACATTCTTTGTAATACATGCATATGTAGGATGTATTATATATGTATGAGTCAGTGAAAGATGTTCAGTCACGTCCAGCTCTTTGCAACTCCATGGGCTGTAGCCTGCCAGGCTCCTCTGTCCATGGAATTCTCCAGGTGAGAGTAATGGGGGAGGTTGCCATTTCCTCCTCCAGGGGTTCTTTCCAACCCAGGAATTGAACCTGGGTCTCCTGAATTGTCGTCAGATTATTTTTACCATCTGAGTCACCAGGGAAGCCTAACATTATATACATAAATAAAATGAATATAATTTCTAATAAGTGTGTAAGTTTGATAATGAGTTTTCAATAGACTGGCAATTTCCTTTTTCTTTCTGAAGTAGGACATAAAGTCATCTATAAGAAACAAACAATGAGGGTGGACCATAAATTTGGATACACTAAGTAACTTTTATTCTGATTATCTGTTATTTCTATAAACATAAAGTCCACGTAATTAATTTACATTTATATATATGTATAAAGTATTTTAATTTTTTTCAAAATAAATATTTTAATATTTTATTAAAGTATACCCAGTTGAATAGGATTCCCATGTGGCTCAATTTTAAAGACTCTGCCTGCCAAGGTAGGAGACAGAGATGCAGGTTCAATCCTAGGGTTGGGAAAATCCCTTGGAGAAGAAAATGGCAACGCATTCTAGGATTATTGCCTAGGAAATCTCATAGACAAAAGAGCCTGATAGGCTAGAGTCCATGACGTCACAAAAGAGTTGGACATGACTTAGCGACTGAAAAACAACCCAGTCGAATATATTGATATATTTTCTCTGAATTATCAAATTCTAATAACATGTCACATGGGAGTCAACATAAATGGGAAAGTTTCAGTCTGATGCAAATAATTAAATCTAAGGCACAAATTATATCTATATGTAGCTAATTGCTTTTTTAGAAACATGTATTCCAAGTTTCTTTCTGTGTCAGAAAATGAAAGTAAATACTTTTACCATAGCTGTATGAGTCTGCCAATTTTATATTTATCCACAAAAAATAAATAAAATAGGCAAACCATACTAAATTTCCAAATGTGTAATGAGATGAAAAATTATATATAGATTTCATGGCTTGGATAATGTCATTTTTGTTTCATTGTTTTAAAATCTCCTTCCCTGGTAAGTAATGTTTCCATTAAAAGGGAAGGTGCAATAAAACACATACTCTTGGATGCACTGCAATAATTGGCTAAACTAGGTCTTTAGTCATAGTAAGTTTAACTTTTTATTTTAATTTAAATAGCAGAAGGCAATGGCACCCCACTCCAGTACTCTTGCCTGGAAAATCCCATGGATGGAGGAGCCTGGTAAGCTGAGGTCCATGGGGTCACTGGGAGTCGGACGTGACTGAGTGGCTTCGCTTTCACTTTTCACTTTCATGCATTGGAGAAGAAAATGGCAACCCACTCCAGTGTTCTTGCCTGGAGAATCCCAGGGACCGGGGAGCCTGGTGGCTGCCGTCTATGGGGTCACACAGAGTCAGACACGACTGAAGTGACTTAGCATAGCATAGCGTAGCATGATATAAACTCTTAACAAAGTAAAGAATACTATGCTCAACTCCAGTCTATATATCTCATTTCAAAATTTAAATGCACACATTTGTAGTTTAAAAATGTATCTACTTATTTGTATTTTATATGGTTTTTGGTTTTGTACAAATTTTAAATTATTCTTGCCATAATTGGAATTACTATTATTTTTAGATTAAAAGCAAGCATCTTTTCCAAATGCAGTTATTGATTATTATCATCAAATACATTATTCACAGGAATATACTAGGTTCTTAATAATGATAACAATATAACTCTTACTCTTCTGAGAATTTAAGAGTCTATTTATAGATGTGTGACAAAGGCAATAGAATAAGTAAGATGATGTGTGTCACCTCTATGGTTTATATAGAAATTCAGAAAATAAAATAATTCCTACTAATTGTAAATCCTTGAGGAATGAAGCTATATTTGTCTTCATTTTATTTTCAAGGCCTAATTTAATATAAAGCCTACTTAAGCATGTCATAAGGACATGATAAAATTAACAAAATAATGGTGAGATTACAAGGAAAGATTGACTTTAATCCATGCATGAATGGAAGATTAGAGAATAAATAGAATAGCAGATTTTTTTACAGTCATGATTTTGTTTTGATACACATTCAGAAAATAGTTTCCAGTAATAATAAAGAAGGTATGGTACATGTACCCAATGGGATATTACTCAGCCATAAAAAGGAACACATTTGAGTCAGTTCTAATGAGCTGGATGAACCTAGACCATGTTATACAGAATGAAGTAAGTCAGGAGAAAGATAAATATCATATACTGACACACACATATATATATAGAATCTAGAAAGATGGTACTGATGAATTATAGAGAACAGACTAATGGGCATGGGGAGAGGGGAGGAGAGGGTGTGATGTATGTAGAGAGTAACACAGAAACCTGCATTATCATGTGCTAAATAGATAGCCAACGGGAATTTGCTGCATGTGTCAGGCAACTCAAATAACCTAGAGAGTTGGGAGGGGGAGGGAGATGGGAGGGAGGTTCAAGAGGAAGGGAACATATGTACACCTATTGCTGATTCATGTTAATGTTTTATAGAAAACAATAAAATTCTGTAAAGCAATCATCCCTCAATTAAAAATAAGTAAATTTTTAAAAAAGAAAAGAAAACATTTTCCAGGAATACACGGTAACTATAAATAGAGACTGTGTTTACTATGATGTTCATCATATTTATACTTAAATTTTAGATTTAGTCATATTTTCAGTATAGGAGAATACATTTCATAAGTATCCCATTAACTTTAAAAAATAACTATTTTAAAAGTAATCAGTTATGTATACAAATCAATTGGAAAAGATATGGCTTGTTTAGTCCTAATCTTCCCACACAGTTCAGGGAAGAATTAGTTTTCTGTTTTACTTTTATTTCTTTGTGTGTGCTCAGTCACACAGTTGTGTCCAACTGTTCATCACCCTTTACACTGTAGCCCACCAGGCTCCTTTGTCCATGGGATTTATCAGGCAAAAATACTGGAGTGGGGTGCCATTTCCTCCTCCAGGGAATCTTACTGACCCAGGGATTGAACCCGCATCTCCTGCATTGCAGGTATCTTCTTTACCTGCTGAGTCACCTTTATAAATACCAATAAAAATGTGTATTTTCTTCTAGATAGTGGATATATTCCAGACAAGAAAATGGTAGGGATAAATGGAGAACAAGTAACTGTGCAAAAACCAATCAGTTTTTAACATTAGAAAATTACCCATTAAACTTTGTATTAAAGATGTTTACATTCGATATAAAGTAAATAAATGCCATCAGACTGGCTTAAAATGCTCTACTATAGCAGAATGGACATTGAATTGGGTGAATTATCCTACTAACTACTGGTATGAACTTAGGAAACTCTTAGAAATTTTCTATGCCTCAAGAATCTAAGCTGTGAAAAAAGAAGTGTGGAATAGACTACATTAAGGCTCTTAGAGTTTATGAACCAGATTCATTCAGTTCATAAACTGTTCTTCACTATTTAGAACAGTGCCTTTGGAAGCTGCATTAACTCTTTCTAGCTAATTAGCTTAATTTACGTGTAAGGCATAACTTTATATGCAAGGATATTTGGCTTCATTGAATTCCAATTATTTTCCCTTATGCTAAACAATTTAGTTTTTTTTGGCCTTTTTCCGCAAATAAACTAAACTCATTATGAGATTCACAGCAAATAAAATGAGCCACCTGTATTGAAATCATTTGATGGGCACTAATCAAAGTCATTCTATATTATTCACTTTTCATTTCATTGATTACTGTGTTTCAAATATTCTAGAAAAGAATGGAATAAGTTATTACAGATATTTCGCATAAGCTCTACATTTGATCCTCAATTTCAAATCATGCTTAGCCTTGATAAAATTCAAATTTACTTCCTTATCAACTTATCATAATTTTTTCAGAATTTAATGACATTATGAAACCTCTAGCCTTTCTAGAAGGCTAGCAACTTATGAAAATTTATTTTGAAAACTAACTTTGCTTGTCAATTTTGTTTTGTATTTTTTTTACCTTGCATCCTATTCATTATTATTGTTTTTTTTTTCCTTTAATATTTATTTCCTTCTTCTGTGCTTGCTTGTTTTTAATCTGTTCATTTAGTTCTAGTTTCCAAAAATGGAAATGTAAAGTTTAAGAATTCTTCTCAAATGTGAAAATTTAGAACTATACACTATTCCCTTAGCACTGCTGCTGCTAAGTAGCCTCAGTCATGTCCGACTCTGTGCGACCCGATAGACGGCAGCTCACCAGGCTCCACTGTCCCTGGGATTCTCCAGGCAAGAACACTGGAGTGGGGTGCCATTGCCTTCTCCGATTCCCTTAGCACAGCTTTGGGTAATTACATTAATTAATTTTGATATGGTATGGCTTCCTTGGCTTGTGATTCAAATTTTAGCAAAATGCCTCATTACTTCTTCTTTGAACATTGGTAGTTGACTTGCCAAGACAGGGTGAGTGGCAAAATAAAATAGCTCTGTTTCTATAGAGGAAAGAATTTTTTAAAGAATGAAGAGACAAACCCACTTAGGTCAATTGGCCTTGTCACTTAAAGTAAGGAAGTCAGCTGGAATTTAAGGGAGGGAGAAAAAAAAAAACAAACCGTAAACCTGAGTTCAGGGTCCTAGCTGGGAGAGCAGGTGACTAGTTAGCAATTTAACGGAGAAATCCTAGAAAATTTGAGAGATATTAAGGTTTTCAGTTCAGTTCAGTTCATTTCAGTCACTCAGTCCTGTCCGCAGTCCTATCTCTGCAACCGCATGGACTGCAGCATGCCAGGCCTCCCTGTCCATCACCAACTCCCTGAGTTTACTCAAACTCATATCCATTCAATCCATGATGCCATCTAACCATCTCATCCTCTGTCGTCCCCTTCTCCTCCCGCCTTCAATCTTTCCCAGCAGCAAGGTCTTTTACAATGAGTCAGCTCTTCACATCAGGTGACCAAAGTATTGGAGTTTCAGCTTCAACATCAGTCCTTCCAATGAATATTCAGGACTGATTTCCTTTATTTTTTTTTTAAACATTTTTTTAAATTTTATTTTATTTTTAAACTTTACAATATTGTATTAGTTTTGCCAAATATCGAAATGAATCCGCCACAGGTATACCTGCGTTCCCCATCCTGAACCCTCCTCCCTCCCCTACCCTCCCTTATGAACTGGTTGGATCCCCTTGCTGTCCAAGGCACACTTAAGAGTATTCTCCAACACCACAGTTGAAAAACATCAATTCTTCTGTCCTCAGCTATCTTTATAGTCCAACTCTCACATCTCTACATAAATACTGGAAAAACCATACCTTTGACTAAATGGACCTTTGTTGACAAACTAATGTCTCTGCTTTTTAATATGCTGTCTAGGTTGGTCATAACTTTCCTTCCAAGGAGTAAGCATCTTTTAATTTCATGGCTGCAGTCACCATCTGCAGTGATTTTAGAGCCCCCAAAAATAAAGTCTGACACTGTTTCCATTGTTTCCCCATCTATTTCCCATGAAGTGATGGACCAGATGCCATGATCTTCGTTTTCTGAATGTTGAGCTTTAAGCCAACTTTTTCACTCTCCTCTTTCACTTTCATCAAGAGGCTTTTTAGTTCCTCTTCACTTTCTGCCATAAGGGTGGTGTCATCTGCATATCTGAGGTTATTGGTATTTCTCCTGGCGATCTTGATCCAGCTTGTGCTTCATTCAGCCCAGCGTTTCTCATGATGTACTCTGCATATAAGTTAAATAAGCAGGGTGACAATATACAGACTAGACGTACTCTTTTCCCTATTTGGAACAAGTTTGTTGTTCCATGTTCAGTTCTAACTGTTGCCTCCTGTCCTGCATACAAATTTCCCAAGAGGCAGGTAAGATGGTCTGAGATTCCCATCTCTTTTAGAATTTTCCAGAATTTGTTTTGGTCCACACAGTCAAAGACTTTGATATAGTCCATAAAGCAGAAATAGATGTTTTTCTGGAATTCTCTTGCTTTTTTGATGATCCAACGGATGTTGGAAATTTGATCTCTGGTTCCTGAGCCTTTTCCAACTTGAACATTTGGAAGTTCATGCCTCACGTACTGTTGAAGCCTGGCTTAGAGAATTCTGAGCATTACTTTAGTAGTGTGTAAGATGAGTTCAATTGTGTGATAGCTTGAGCATTCTTTGGCCTTGCCTTTCTTTGGGATTGTAATGAAAACTGATCTTTTCCAGTTCTGTGGCCACTGCTGAGTTCTCCAAAGTTGCAGCATGTTAAGTTCAGCACTTTCACAGCATCACGTTTTAGGTTTTGTAATAGCTCAACCGGAATTCTATCACCACCACTAGCTTTGTTCATAGTGATGCTTTCTAAGGCCCACTTGACTTCACATTCCAGGATGTCTGGCTCTAGGTGAGTGATCACACCATCGTGATTATCTGGGTCGTGAAGGTCTTTTTTGTATAGTCTTCTGTGTATTCTTGCCACCTCTTCTTAATATCTTTTGCTTCTGTTAGGTCCATACCATTTCTGTCATTTATTCGGCCCATCTTGCAATGAAAATTTCCCCTGGTATCTCTAATTTTGTTGAAGAGATCTGTAGTCTTTCCCTTTCTATTGTTTTCCTCTGTTTGCATTGATCACTGAGGAAGGCTTTCTTATCTGTCCTTGCTATTCTTTGGAACTCTCCATTTAGATGGATAGATCTTTTCTCCTTTGCCTTTCACTTCTCTTCTTTTCACACCTTTTTGTAAGGCTTCCTCAGACAACCCTTTTGCCTTTTTGCATTTCTTTTCCTTGGGGATGATCATGATCACTACTTCTTGTCAAATGTCATGAACCTCCATCCAGAGTTCTTCAGGAACTCTGTCTATCAGATTTAATCCCTTGAATCTGTCACTTCCAGTGTATATTCATAAAGGATTTGATTTGTCTTACCTGACCTGATCTTTAAGGTTTTAAAGATCTCTTAACATGTCCTTGGGCTCTCCTGGTGGCTCTGCTGGTAAAGAACCTGCCTAGTTGGGAAGACTCCCTGGAGACAGAAATAGCAACCCACTCCAGTATTCTTTCCTGGAAAATTACATGGACAGAGGAACTAAGCAGGCTATAGTCCATGGAGTCCCAAAGAGTAGACACAACTGAGCACACATGAATACACACACACTTAACCTATCTTTGGGAATTACAAGCATGCAAAGGGGAGAAATAAGAGTGAATACGGGCAAGGTAAACTTGAAGTACATTTCTAGTCCTTTTGGGTTTGATTGTTCTACACAAGCTACACTCAGATCCATTGGCAGTAATGGAAAACTTCTGTGCTTGCTTGTGGCATTGGCATACAACTGTTGTCCAATCACAGGTCCACCAGAAACACAGGCAATTCCTGGGAGGCAAAGCTAAAAATTTAAATAAGAAAAATAAACATCAAAAATGGAGCAGAAACAACAGCAACCTCAAATAACAAGGGGGACTTCTTACAGAATAAGTTCAAACAAGTTATAGACACAGAAATAAATAAGTAAATTAAAACCAACTCAGGAGGACTTACTTGGCATTCCAGTGGTTAGGACTCTATTATTCTACTGCAAGGAGCATGAGTTGTATCCCTTGTCAAGGAACTAAATCTTATGTGCTGTCATTGTGTGGCCAAAAAAAAAAAAAAAAAAAACTAAAAAGAACCTAATACAAAATTCAGAGTTGCTGCAATATGCTAAGTAAAATATCCTATAAAGAGAAAAGAGAGACAAAGGGTTTTAAACAATATTTGATGAAGCAATGTTTGATAAAAATAATAATCATAAGTTCCATAATGCTGATGAACCTCAAATAAATTTAATACAGGCACCCACACATAGTACATAACTACTAAAATTAAAGTGTAGAAAGTATTGAAAACAAGAAACAATTCTTATTACATAGGGAAACAAAAATATTATAAATATATGACTTTTCATCAGAAAGTATGGAGGCCAGAGGATAGTGGAATGAATTATTCATTCACAGAACTGAAAAACCACAAACAGAAATTGTCAACCAAGAATTCTATATATAACAACATATCCAAAATCAATGTGAATTAAAACATGACCAGAAAAGGAAACATGGAAAATTTGTTACTAGAATGCTTAATTTATAAGAAATGTTATAGTAAAGATGAATATGTGGTTAGTATGAAAGATATATACATATATCTTTCTATGTCCTTTTAGAAATTTCTTTAAAATTACTTCTTTAAATCGTTAGTTGTAACACTTTGTCAGATTATAGTGTGTGTAGATTTAAAGCATATGACTATTTATAAAATAACACTAAAAATTGAGGAGGAAAAAGCTATATTTTAATAAATTATGTTTCATTTCTTAGAGGAAACATACACAAATGCATCTACCTTGAATTTTCATTAAAAACCATCAATGTATGAAAATATACTCTGAAATGTATGAACTTAATTCTCTGAAATGTCAGTATAGTATTATACATTGCAAATATTATAACTTATATACATTTTTCCTATATTGATCATATCTACTTCTGACTTTTTAATTTTATAATAAAACTACATTGGAATGCTTCATAGATGTATTAGCACTCTATTAGAAAGATTTATAACAGAAAATACATTTTTTATATAAAATTGACATAGACAATGTGTAAACATTTTAGTTTTGAGAGGAATTTAAATTGTCCCCATTATACACTGAGAGAAACAATTTTTCCCATTTTTTTCCAACATGGAACATTCTTAAATTATTATTTCCTATACCTGTGAACATAAGCAAATATATTTCATGGACTTTTTTTTTTAATGTTCAATTGCCTGAATCTTAGTTTGAAGTTGAACTAGTTTTCATATGCATTCGTTTTTAATCTGTTTTATCAGGGACTTATATATATCTGTGATTTTTTGACTTCCCTAATATTAACTTTTGATCACATATATTTTCTCACTATTTTTTTCTTTGCCTTTAACCTTAGTTATTGGTGTTTCTCATTATGAAACAGTGTTAACTTTTTCTGTAGTTAAAAGTGTCAATATATTTCTTGTGGATTGGTCAAAACAAAGAGCAGCAGAAACATTTGTGAATAGATGCTGTGGAAAGCTCAGAGCTGAGCACTTTTATAATGAGGACAGTGGCTGGTTGAAACTGGAGAGATGGACAGGACACAATTTTAATGGAATGACAATATCTAGGATCAGAACAGGGCAGTTACAATAGAACCTTCTAATCGGGTACAAGCCATCCTGTGAGAGAAGAGGAGCTCCCGTTTGTGAGAACACTGTAAAGCCTTTAAAATGTTATGAGATTAAAGAAAGAATGGTGCAAGAGAACAAAAGCCTTCAGTTCTACATTGGATATTATTGAGGTGGAAGATAATGAAAATATTGTGTCATCATCTACTTAAGAAGATATCTATATTACCTTCTAAAATACCTTTCCTATGCACTGATACAACATTGAATACAAATGAATATCTGTGTATTCTAAAATAAATTTGAGGATGGTATATATGTAACATTTTGTAGCCTGCTTATTTTAAATTATCTGTAAATTGTAAAGCTTTTCTCAAGTCATTAGCATATTAAGTTCTAAGATTAGAGTGTAATTTTGATGTTTATAAAACATCACTTATTATTAGGATTGCATATTATTTCTTAGATATTTAATTATAACAAGCTTAGTTGTTTCTATTCATTGATTACATTATAAGAACTATTATAAGTAAAATTAACTTAATTTTAGATTAATGTGAAAATAAACCTATACATAAAATTTTTGTGGGCTATTGCATAGATAATAGATAAAAAATAACATTCATACTTAGAACTGAAACAGACTCAGAATAATGTTCTCTGGCATAATATTCTACTTGAGAGCTTTTAGAGGTAAAGAACTTTTCTCACCATCCATTATGTGTTATCATTAAAGTTAATTTAAATAAAATTTAGTTAGCAAAGAGAATATCCATCTGGTAGAAAAGTCAAATATACAGTAAATACTCCAATTATAATTGAAATGTTTACCTCACCATGCTTTCAAATAATTCAGAATTTAAATACTATTTCTGTAACTTGAGTGAGCATCTTATGATTTAGGGGAAAAAGTATAATCTATTTCTGGACTGCATTTTGCTTATGTTTGTGTTATTAGAATTTTATAAAATGTGCAGTCATACTTAAAGTATGAATCCACATTTTTTTGAGAGATTGTATCAGGTGAGAAGATCCTATTTCAATACTCCAGCACTGTTCATCCACTCAGTTTCCTGATATTTTTATCTTCCTGGGTAGCATCAAAAGTCAGTATTGTGGGTGTTCTGAGATCTTTAACTCTGTAACTTTTCCAGTTTCTGACCAATCATGCTGTTGGCTATATTGTGGGTATTAAGAAACATTTATTTCCTCTGTGGCATTTCTTAGATTTCCCTTGAGAGGCAGTTAACAAAACCTTGACCAGAATTATTCAATCCTAGAGTTGCTTTGTCGATTAAGAAAACTGTGGGGTTCCCAGTGTGTTCCAAGATGTTGTGTATTATTGGAAGCAAATACAGCCATTCTTTTACCACTGGCTTCAGAAACCTGCCTTGCATATTGGTTAAAAAAATATTCCTTCAATTTCATGTTGAAAATCATTCTTGAGATCTTGCCAACTCTCAAGAAAACATGGGTGATGGCCTTTGGACTTCATACAATAAATCCAAATACTGAATGAACATGTGCATTGTTATTTAACCCAGAAATATTCTTTCTCACAATTGCTATTCATAATCTTTAGGGTACCATCAACAAAGATAGTTACAATAGAGAAATACCCAATGGTAACACTCTACAGCATAATGACACTTTTGAGCCAAAATTTTGTATATATGTTTTAAATGATTTTAAGAAAATGTTTGCAAAGCAATCAAGTTGCTTGAAAAGAAGTTCAAATGTCAACATAAATTATATTAAGAAATAAATTTGGGGTGGATTATAGAAGGTTACTTTATTATTTTATCTGCAATGATCTACTGCATGCTTTTTGACAATTCCACTATGTCTCATATTTCCTGTCTATAAAGTTAAGGAGTTTTATAATTTTCCAAAGTTCCAGTGAAAGTGCTAAGAAAATATGTCTTATCTAAACATTATATTTTAATTTTATGAAAATAATTTCTGTTGTATTTAAATTAGAAAACTTCACTTAGAGTTATTCGAGTTGAAATTATATCTATGGATAAAAATAGACTGGTGAATATTGGAGTTTTAAAGGAAAATAATCTTGAGAAAAATTTTAACCATCAAGCTTTAATTTGTGTATCTGTGGTTGTATCTTTTTTTTGACTAAACTTTATATTTATCTCTCCAAATGCTGTATTTTTTACCTTATATCATCATTTCTGAAATATATACATGCAATTACATACAATTAATTATCAAAAAATCAGATTTAAAGCTTTAGCAACATAATGATTTTATTAAAGATACTTTGCCTTCAGCAGTTTGTATTTCCTGAAATAGACACTAAAATATATGTGTCTATATTGAAGACACACAGAGGGCAGTGGAAAAGCAGCATATAGTACAGCCAAATTTTCCTGGTGGGATAGAGAATTGTATATACAATGTTAATTTTTCAACTTGAAATATATAAAGTTTTATATGAATAAAAGGGTGCATTTTTTTCCAGTAATAGCACACTATCTAAAGCTTGGAGCTGTAAAAGTACCACTACTTCAGATCATGACACAACAGTCTGTGATGAGTGGAAAATATAGCTGGAAAGCTAATATGGAGCTGGGAGCTCTGAGTGCTTCAATAAAGAAATTTAAAATGAAAAATCCTGACATTTATAATAAGAATGGGTAAGAGTGAAATCATTAGGTAAAGACTGATCTTTAGATAAATAACTACTGGACAATGTAAGCAAAAACAGTTTTATATTATTTGTGTAACACCAGCCTAATGGATAACTTGAATATAATCTGAGTAAGATATTATTTTAAAACTAACATAAATGTTAGGTTTCTAAAAGTCTTTGCATCAAGTCATCTGGTCTCAGGGCTATAAGCTATTCTACACTACTCTGCACAGTCTGTATGTCATACATTAACACACACACACATCACAATCATCATTGTCATCCACTTAACCATCATCAAATAAAATTATCAGAGATTAAAATAGATACTTCCAGAAAGTATCTGGAAGTATCGTATTTTATTCACCCCATAAAAAAGAATACAGCTTTCTTATTCTAACTATTTACAGTGGCGTACAATTTGAAAAAATAGATGAAAACCGGACATTTTTCAGTGAAATAATATGAATGGAAAAGTAAGGGAGATAAGATGAGAAATGCAGGTGTTCACATTGCAGAATAGTCTCCCAGATTCTAATGAGATAGCAACAGGGTCAAAAAATCAATAACCATCATTCTGTATTTACATGTCACTTTAGAATTGAAGTTGTTATAAATTTGCTAGGTAATTTGATTCCCCAATTGTTTTGAGGCAGATAGAGAAAAAGAGACTTGAAATGAAACTGCAATTCCTGTAATAGGGTGCATTATGCACTAAACTATAAAATTGCATGCATTCATATTCTTTTAGTTCAGTTCAGTTCCATCACTCAGTCATGTCCAACTCTTTGTGACCCCTTTGGACTGAAGCACACGAGGCTTCCCTGTCCATCATGAACTCCCAGAGCTTCCTCAAACTCATGTCCATTGAGTGATGGTGATGCCATCCAACCTCATCCTCTGTGGTCCCCCTCTCCTCCTGCCTTTAATCCTTCCCAGCATCAGGGTCTTTTCCAATGAGTCAGCTCTTTGCATCAGGTGACCAAAGTATTGGATTTCAGCTTCAACATCAGTCCTTCCAATGAATATTCAGGACTGATCTCTAGGGTTGACTGGTTTGATTGTCTTGCAGGCCAACGGACTCTCAAGAGTCTTCTCCAACACCACAGTTCAAAAGCATCAATGCTTCAGTGCTCAGCTTTCTTTATAATCCAACTCTCATATCCATACAAAACTACTGGAAAAATCATAACCTTAACTAGATGGACCTTTGTTGGCAAAGTAATGTCTCTGCCGTTTAATATGCTGTCCATGTTAGTGATAGCTTTTCTTCCAAGGAGCAAGTGTCTTTTAATTACATGGCTGCAGACACCATCTGCAGTGATTTTGGAGCCCCCCAAAATAAAATCGCTCACTGTTTCCATCATTTCCCTATCTATTTGCCATGAAGTGATGGGACCGGATACCATGATGTTAGTTTTCTAAATGTTGAGCTTTAAGCCAACTTATTCACTCTCCTGTTTCACTTTCACTAAGAGGCTCTTTAGTTCTTCTTCACTTTCTGCCATAATGGCGGTGTCATCTGCATATTTGAGATTATTGATATTTCTCCCTGCAATCTTGATTCTCTAGCCTGGTATTTTTGCCTGTAAAATTCAACATTCAGAAAAAGATCATGGCATCTGGTCCCATCACTTCATGGGAAATAGATGGGAAAACAGTGGAAACAGTGTCAGACTATTTTTTTGGGCTCCAAAATCACTGCAGATGGTGACTGCAGCCATGAAATTAAAAGACGCTTACTCCTTGGAAGAAAAGTTATGACCAACCTAGATAGCATATAAAAAAGCAGAGACATTACTTTGCCAACGAAGATTCATCTAGTCAAGGCTATGGTTTTTCCAGTGGTCATGTATGGATGTGAGAGTTGGACTGTGAAGAAAGCTGAGCGCCGAAGAATTGATGCTTTTGAATTGTGGTGTTGGAGAAGACTCTTGAGAGTCTCTTGAACTGCGAGGAGATCCAAACAGTCCATTCTAAAGAAGATCAGTCCTGGGTGTTCTTTGGAAGGAATGATGCTAAAGCTGAAACTCCAGTACTTTGGCCACCTCATGCAAAGAGTTGACTCATTGGAAAAGACTCTGTTGCTGGGAGGGATTGGGGGCAGGAGGAGAAGGGGACGACAGAGGATGAATCAGCTGGATGCATCACTGACTCAATGGATGTGAGTTTGAGTGAACTCCAGGAGTTGGTGATGGACAGGAAGGCCTGGCATGCTGCGATTCATGGGGTCACAAAGAGTCGGACACGACTGAGCAACTGAACTGAACTGAACTGATGATGCATATAAGTTAAATAAGAAAGGTGAAAATATACAGCCTTGATGTACTCCTTTTCCTATTTGAAACCAGTCTGTTGTTCCATGTCCAGTTCTAACTGTTGCTTCCTGACCTGCATATAGATTTTTCAAGAGGCAGGTCAGGTGGTCTGGTATTCCCATCTCTTTAAGAATTTTCCACAGTTTATTGTGACTTATGCAGTCAAAGACTTTGGCATAGTCAATAATGCAGAAATATATTTTTTTCTGGAACTCTCATGGTTTTTTGATGATCATATTCTTTAGTTACTCACTTTTTTCTTTTTTTTAAACTTCTTTAAAATTTGATAATAAAGCCCATCTTTTAATATGAAGCATTTTGTTTACACATGCATTTGACTTTATTCATGATATATGTACATGCAATAACTATTCACAACATTAAAATAAATCTGAATAATTTATATAATATCTTAATATGTTAATATAATTCAAATAGGAGATAGCATCTTACATACTGTATGAGTTTCCTTTTGATTGTTGTAAAAATTAGTACAAACATGGTGGCTTAAATAATAAATATTTATTCTTTCACAGTTCAGAAGGCCAAAAATTTGGACATCACTGTCACTGGGCCAAAGTTAGGCTGTGGTGGCAGGGCCACAATTCCTCTGAAGACTCGAGGTCTAATCTGCCCTTGTCTTTCCAGCTGATATCCCAGCATTTTTGGCCTGTATACGTCACTCTACGTCACTCTTGACTCTACGTCACTCTTGTAGGCTACAGTCCATGGGGTCGCAAAGAGTCGGACACGACTGAGCGACTTCACTTAACTTCACTCATGTTACTCTAACATTTGTATCCATAGGCAGATTGTCTTCTTTGCTCTGTGTCTAATCTCCATGTCACCTTTTCCATATGGATCTTTTGTTGTTTAATCGCTGTGTCTGAGTCTTTTGTGACTCCATGAACTATAGTCTGTCAGGCTCCTCTGTCCATTAGATTTTCCAGGCAAGAATACTAGAGTGGGTTACCATTTCCTTCTCCAAGGCATCTTTCTGAGCCAGGGGTCAAACCCAGGTCTCCTGAACTGGCAAGCTGTTTCTTTACCCTGAGCCACCAAGGAAGCCCATTTCCATATGTATACATATGATTAAATTTAGGGATCACCCATATAATCTGGATATCTCCTCATTTCAACATGTTCATTTTAATCAGGTCTGCAAAAGCCTTTTATTTTTCCCAAATAAAGTTATAAATACCTTGTGGGTATTTGCTCAAGGGACTAGATCTTAATATATTTAGAGGACTCAATTCAGCCTTCTATAATCTTCACTCTAGCCTTCAATGATTCATGTCTATAACAGATACAAAATATATTCACCAAGGCCAAGATCTCCAAAAGTATTAACACCATAAAGCATCAACACCAGCCTAAAATGTCATCTAAATACCTGTTACAAAATTCCAAATCTCATTATCTAAATCATTTAAATTAAGATTAAATGAGATATTGGGTACAACCTATTCTGAGGTCAATTTTTCCTCACTCTCCAAACCTGTGACTTAGATAACTTGGAAAGTTATCTGTTACCAAAATACAATTGTGGGATAGACGAAGTATAATATTTATAGATGTTCCCATTGCAAAAAGAAGAAAATGGTTTCAGAAAGAGAATATTCACAAATTCCAAGCAATTTTGAAATCAAGCAGGTAGATTCCATTAAGTTTTAAGGCCGGGGAATGATCCTCTGTAGCTCTAGATAGCTGCAACACAGCTCTATCTTCAGCTATTATGTATTGACTTACAATTCTTCTGAGCCCACTGTTATGGCCTCTGAGCCCAAGTCTCTGGCCTCAGCATCATCTTTCCTTTTACTTGAGAGTGAACATATGTGTTTATCAGTAGTTTTATCACCCTACTTTCTGCCTGTAGAGTTTTTGTAGTCCAAAGGCCTTTTTCGTTTTATATTGTGTTATTCATTCCACTCCAAGCTGGTCATGTTTATGGTGTATGACATTCTCAGAAACCTCTGTGGGTTGCCCATGTACATCAGAGAGATTCACACCTTTAAACACAGCATCCTCCACAGATCTTTGTTTAGTAACCCATCTCTATTCCAGACTTCTGTGGTTGAGTGAATTCATGAATCACTTATATAATCTCTTCAGCAATAAAGACAGTTTTCCAGCCATATCATTGGCCTTCTCTCCAAAGTATGTTTACAGTTTTGTTGTTATTCAGTCACTAAGTTGTGCTCAACTATTTGTGAACCCACAGACTCTAGGAGGCCAGGCTCCTTTGTCCTCCACTGTCTCCCTCAGTTTGCTCAAATTCATGTATTGAGTGATGGACAGTGATGCTATTCACACCATATCATTCTCTGTTGACTACTTCCCCTGCCCTCAATTTTTCCCAATATCAGGATCTTTTCCAATGAGTCAGCTCTTCACATCAAGTGATCAGATTTTTGGAAGTGCAGCTTCAGTATCAGTCTATCCAATGAATATTCAGAATCGGTTTCCTTTATGATTGAGTAGCTTGATTTCCTTACAGTCTTAGGGATTCTCAAGAGTCTTCTAACAGTTATTATCCTAATTTTATCATATTTTGCCATCTGAATAGCTGTTTCCCAAATCATTAAGTGAGGATTTCCTTATTTTATATCTGTCTACCTGTGTTTTGCTACTATCAGTTAACACTTTCAATGTTTTGCTTAGAAATATCCTAAGCTAAATATCGAAATTCCTTGTTTATGAGTTTTTTTTTTTTTTTCAAACAGTTGGAGAGCATAATTTAGGTAAGTTCTCTATCTCTATATACCAAGATCTGCCTTTCCTTTGGTTTCCAATGATATACTCCTTCTGAGCCCTTGCCTTTAAACCGCTTTTTAACCAAAAGCTCATTTAAGTGGATAGTCATTTTCTATAATGCGTCATAGAATTCTTCCAGCCTCTATACTTTATTTGAGTCCAAAGCCCCTTCCATATGTTTGGCATTTATTACACAATACTATACCCATGTGCTTAAATCTATATTAGTTTCCTCTGGGTCATTAAACCACTATAAACTTGGTGATCAAAAATAACATAACATTTTGTTGTCTCATTTTTCTGGAGGCCATAAGTTCAAAATCAGTGTTAGTGGACCAAAATCAAAGTGTCGGTAGGGCTCGTTTTCCTCCAAAGGCTCTAGGGGAAATTTGGTAGACTGCCTCCTCCAACTCCTGGTGGCTGTCAGCATTCCTTGGCTTATGTTATATTACTCCACTCTGACTTTATTTTCACAATACCTTGTGTATTTCACATCTCCTTTTGTATCTCTTATAACGATATATGTGCCTGCTTTTCAGACCCATGACTTAAGATCCTTAACTTAAACACGTGTGTAATTTTTTTCCTCTAAATAAATTGATATTTACAGGCTCAAGGTGTTAGAACCTGATATTTTTAAGGAGACTTCTTTTTTCAGTTTACTATACATACTTTGTCTATGGGGTCTCACAGAGTTGGACATGACTGAAGCGACTTAGCAGCAGCAGCAGCAGCAGCATACATACTTTGCATAACGTTACATTTCAAGAAGAAGTTTCATTTTATTTAATTTCATGAAAATTTTGCTATCATTACTCTTTAAAGATCATCAGTTTTCCCTTCTGAATAAATCATTTAAGGGATGTTAGAGCATGAGCTATTTTATTGTTTTCTTTTCTTATTGATACACAACATGTAGGCTTTCTCTAGAATAATGATGCTATCTTAATGGGCTGTTAGACTTATTTACATACTATTTTCAGGCATTCAGTAAATGGTGTATCATGTGATTATCATTACAGACTTAAAATGTTATGTTGTAAAATGGACAATTCTATTTATATTTCAAATCACATGACAGTTCATTACCTTATGAGAAAAACCAAGCTATAACATTAATGCATATATTTAATATTCTTTGTTAAGTAGCAAGTTATTTCAAGACAGCCGGCTGATTTGAAGTAATAGGATGATATAAAAATAAAGCAATTATAGGTATACTATGCTTCAGAAATTGCCAGTCCCTGTATTTCAGTTCATTATCTACACACTTCTTCAAAGGACCAAATGAGTCTCCATCATTTGCTCCTGGGGAGTGAAACTGTTGCAATTTGATTTTTGGAATGATATTTCCAGAAGTATAAAATACTTGTACTTTGAAATGCAGATACTTATTCTTTCACAGATCTGCCTGGTGATACTCTGCTTACCATAAGTGTATGTTCAGTATGAATCACTTAGGGAATTTGAACCAGCAAAGAGCGAGATCCTTTCTGCTCACTTGTTAAATGCAAATGCAGAGTGTAATTAAGGTCTTGTTTCTGGGGTATAAGATTAAGTATATTTGAAAAAAGAAGTGTCATAACACAAAATAGTATCAGACATAATAAAGTAGACTTTGGAATCACATTGCTTGAGGTGAACTCTACTTATGCCTCCAGCCAGCCGCATGACATTGATAGAGTTATTTATCTTCTAAAATAGGAAAAGTGCCTTTGGTCAATTGTATTATTGTTTCAGATTATTTTCTTCTTTCATGAGAAACTCATACAAAACTCCTAGGGTCATAGTGCTTGAAGTCCCCTTCTGCATGGGAAGAATGCACATCACTACACCACTGGCATTAGAATCAATCATGTGATTTGCCTTTGGCCAATCAAATATGAACAAGGTGGTAATTACCACAGAAGCTTTTTTGTCTTCTCCTCCCCCACTCTTCCCAGGTGACTATAGTGGTAAAGAACCTGTCTGCTAATGCAGAAAATATAAGAGATACTGGTTTGATCCCTAGATTGGGCAGATCCCCTGGGGAAGGAAATGACAACCCACTCCAGTACTCATGCCTGGAAAATCCCATGGACAGGGGAGCCTGGCAGACTACAGTTCATGGGGTTACAAAGTGTCAGACATGACTGAAGCGTCTTAGCACATGCCCTACAAGTAATCCCCCACTCTTGCACAAGGACAGTATGCCTCAGATAGAAGTTGTTGTTTAAACCTGAATCTTAGAGTTAAGAAGCTGTGATAAACAGAGACACAGCCAACCCACAGACAGAATATCATGAGCAAATTATACACTGCTTTTTTGTAAGCTAGTAAGCTACTGAGGGGTTTCCCTGGTATCTCAACTGGTAAAGAATCTGCCTGCAATGCAGGAGACCCTTTTGGGAAGATCCCCTAGAGAAGGGATAGGCTACCCACTCCAGTATTCTTGGACTTCCCTGGTGGCTCAGATGGTAAAGAATCCACCTGCAATGTGGGAAACCTGGTTTTGATCCCTGGTTTGGGAAGATCCGCTGGAGGAGGGCGTATCAACCCACTTCAGTATTTTTGTCTGGAGAATACCCATGGACAGGGGAGCCTGGTGGGCTACAGTCCATGGGGTTACAAAGAGTTGGACATGACTGAGCTACTAGGCACAGCCTACCACAAGATACTGTGGATAGTGGAGAATTGCACATAATCCAGCAAACCTGAATATAATAGTAGTATCTACTTCATGTTCTTATTTTGAGTAAGGCTCAGAGAAAGCACTTAGTAATAAGGTGGATTCTTATAAGTATAGAAAGAGGTTTTGTTATTATTGTTACTGTTATATTTAGAAATCCAAGGAGTGACAGTGTAAAGATGGTCACATGTTACAGTGTAAAGGTATAAGGAAAAAAATATGTTTCACTAGTTGTAATATACTATACTGGGTCTTGTGGCTCCCTGGTGGCTCAGAGGTTAAAGTGTCTGCCTACAATGCGGGAGACCGGGATTCGATCTCTACGTCTGGAAGATCCCCTGGAGAAGGAAATGGCAACCCATTCCAGTATTCTTGCCTGGGAAATCCCATGGATGTAGGAGCCTGGTGGCCTACAGTCCACGAGGTCACAAAGAGTCGGACAGGCCTGAGCAACTTCACTTCATACTGAGTCTAGGAGTAATGAGCATAATTTTCCAAATTATATTGAGGAATAACAATAGACACTGACCTTTGAATATGTGGTGTTTCAAATACTCATAAGATTTATTCATTCAAAAAAATAAATAGACTCCCAAATTTTTCATATTTCAAACTCTGCCATTTCCCTTTACCCACCCCTCCCGCAACAACAAAACTGGCAAAAACATTATTTCCCGGGCTGTATTCATTCTTTGTACTCTCAAATATATTTAACAAGGTTTCATTTGGAATAGGATAAAAGAAGCCTCGCTGGTATCTCAGTTGCTAAAGAATCTGCCTATAATGCAGGATACCCTAGTTCAATTCCTAGGTCAAGAAGTTCCCCTGGAGAAGAGATAGGCTACCCACTCCAATATTCTTCAGCTTTCCTGGTGGCTCAGACAGAATAGAGAGTCCACATGAAATGTGGGAGACCTGGGTTTGATCCCTGGATTGGGAAGATCCCTTGAAGGAAGGCATGGCAACCCACTCCATTTTTCTTACCTGGAAAATCTCCATGGACAAAGGAGCCTGGTGGGCAATGGTCCATAGGGTTGCAAAGAGTTGTACACAACTGAGCAACTAAGCACAACACAAAAATAGCTTTCAGTAATTATTCTTTAATAGTTAAAATTATCTGTAGATTGATTAGATGCTCAATCACATAACACACAGGCACACAGGGGATTTAAAAATTGTTTGAGAGAGTCACAGTAATGCCCTGTTTTGCCACTATATTAAAATCCTATCTCATGAACTGTCACCTATTTGAAATTGAAGTGGCCACACTTGCCTTCTGAACTTTAAGTATTCATTGTTCTATAACTTAGTACATACCAGTCTATCATTAGATTCTTACAAGCATGAGTTAATCATTCTGTTTTTCTGTATCTATCTCTATCATTGGCCTTATATGACAGTTAATTTAACAACTTACAGGAAACCCTCTATATATGCAAGTTCTGGATTGCAGATTTGACAAACTGCAGATCAAAAGTATTAAAAAAAATTCAGAAAGTGCCAAAAAAACAAAACATGAATTTTATCTTTGATAGCAAATTTTGTACATAGCATTTACAATGCAATGTTGATTTTATTTAAAACATAAAGGAAGATGTGCATAGGTTATATGAAAACACTATACCATTTAATTGGCTCTGTACTGTAGGTCAAATTCAGATTTAAATTGAAAGTATGGAAAACCACTAGGCCATTCAGGTATGAACTAAATCAAATCCCTCATGATTATACAGTGGAAGTGACAAATAGATTCAAGGGATTAGATCTGATAGAGTGCCTAAGAACTATGGATGGAGGTTCATGACATTGTACAGGAGGCAATAATCAAGACCATCCCCAAGAAAAAGAAATGCAAAAAGGAAAACGGACGTCTGACAAGGCCTTACAAATAGGTGAGAAAAGAAGATAATCTAAAGGCAAAAGAGAAAAGCAAAGATATACCCATTTGAATGCAGAGTTCCAAAGAATAGCAAGGAAAGATAAGAAAGCCTTCCTCAGTGATCAATGCAAAGAAATAGAGAAAATAATAGAATGAGAAAGACTAGAGATCTCTTCAAGAAAATTAGAGATACCAAGGGAACATTTCATGCAAAGATGGGCACAATAAAGGATAGAAATAGTATGGACCCAACAGAAACAGAAGATATTAAGAAGAGGTGGCAAGAATACACAGAAAAACTATACAAAAAAGATCTTCATGATCCAGATAACCAGGATGGTGTGATCACTCACCTAGAGCCAGACAACCTGGAATGTGAAGTCAAGTGGGCCTTAGGAAGCATCATTACGAAAAAGGTTAGTGGCGGTGATAGAATTCGAGTTGAGCTATTTCAAATCCTAAATGATGATGCTGTGAAAGTGCTGCACTCAATATGCCAGCAAATTAGGAAAACTCAGCAGTGACCACAGGACTGGAAAAGGTAAGTTTTCATTCCAATCCCAAGGAAAGGCAATGCCAAAGAATGTACAAACTACCACAAAATTGAACTTATCTCACACACTGTCAAAGTAGTGCTCAAAATTCTCCCATCCAGCCTTCAATAGTATGTGAACCATGAACTTTCAGATGTTCAAGCTGGTTTTAGAAAAGGCAGAGAAACCAGAGATCAAATTGCCAACATCCATTGGATCATCGAAAAAGCAAGAGAGTTCCAGAAAAAATCTATTTCTGCTTTATTGACTATGCCAAAACCTTTGACTATAGATCACAACAAACTCTGGAAAATTCTTAAGGTGATGGGAATACCAGACTACCTGACCTGCCTCCTGAAAAATCTGTATGGAGGTCAAGAAGCAATAGTTGGAATTGGACATGGAAATACAGACTGGTTCCAAATCGTGAAAGGAGTACATCAAGGCTGTATGTTGTCACCCTGCTTACACGCAGAGCACATCATGTGAATTGCTGGGCTGGATGAAGCACAAGCTGGAATCAAGCTTGCTGGGAGAAATCTCAATAACCTCAGATATGGACATGACACCATCCTATGGCAGAAAGCAAAAAAGAACTAAAGAGTCTCTTGATGAAAGTGAAAGAGAGTGAAAAAGTTGGCTTAAAACTCAACATTCAGAAAACTAAGATCACTGCATCTGGCCCTATCACTTTATGGCAAACAGATCAGGGAAAAATGGAAACAGTGAGAGACTTTATTTTCTTGGTCTCCAAAATCACTGCAGATGGTGACTGCAGCCATGAAATTAAAAGATGCTTTCTCCTTGAAATAAGTTATGACCAACCTGACAACATATTAAAAAGCATAGATATTACTTTGCTAACAAAGGTCTGTCTAGTCAAAACTATGGTTTTTCCAGTAGTCATGTATGGATTTGAGATTTGGACTATAAAGAAAGCTGAGCACTGAAGAATGGATGAAACTGTGGTGTTGGGGAAGCCTCTTGAGAGTCCTTTGAACTGCAAGGAGATCAAACCAGTCCGTCCTAAAGGAAATCAGTCCTGAATATTCATTGGCAGGACTGATGCTGAAATTCCAAAACTTTGGCCACCTGATGTGAAGACCTGACTCTTTGGAAAAAAAACCTTGATGTTGGGAAAGACTGAAGATGGGAGGAGAAGGGGATGACAGAGGATGAGATGGTTGGATAGCATCACTGACTTGATAGATATGAGTTATACTAAGCTCCAGAAGTTGTTGAAGGCCAGGCAAGCATGGCATGCTGCAGTCCATGAGGCTGAAAAGAATTGGACATGACTGAGTGACTGAACTGAACTGAACGGATAACATTTTATAGCAGGACCTTGGGTATCCGAGGATTTGGGGGCATTTTTGGGGATCCTTGAACAAATCCCTTATGAGAAATTAGTGTCCTATATGTGGAATGTTGGGCTTCCCATGTGACATTAGTGTTAGAGAACCCTCCTGCCAATGCAGGAGATGAAAGCATATGGGTTTGATCCCTGGGTCAGGAAGATCCCCTGAAGGGCATGGCAACCCACTCCAGTATCCTTTCCAGGAGAATTTCATGGACAAAGGAGCTGGAGGGCTATAGTCCATGGGATCACAAATAGTCAGACACCCCTGAGGCAACCTAGCACAGCACAGCACAGCACATATGGAATGTTAATATGATGCAACTAAGAAGAAAAAATGTATTTCCTTATTCTTATGGCATGCTTGGTTCCACCAGTTTCCAAAATTTATCAGCCAGACTCTTTTAATGGCCTCCCTGGAGAAGGACATGGCAGCCCACTCCAGTACTCTTGCCTGGAAAATTCCATGGACAGAGGAGCCTTGTAGGCTACAGTCCATGGGGTCGCAAAGAGTCTGACAGGACTGAGTGACTTCACTTCACTTCACTTCACTTATAAAGGAAAAATTTCTAGATATCATATGTAGATATTTTGGTAGCACTCTCCTTCTAGAAAGTTTATTAAATCTAAAACTCAATAATAAATTAAATAAATATTTGATTTGCAAAAGTGCACTTCTTTAAATGTTTATAATCAATGTAAAAATAACTAGAGATAAAATTGATCTGGTAATGTCAAACAAATTGAATGTTCTGACTTGTCTGATTGCCATTTAGAAATTATAAGTATAAATCAATTGAACTTTTCCAGGGCCAATTGTGCTTTTAAAATATTTTTATTTATTATTAATAGTTGTTGAGTACTGGTGACACACAAAATATTAGAAAAGAGCTAAATTTGTACACAATGAAAATTTGATTATGAAACTACTGACTTTAACGTTGCTGTTTCTCATATCTATAAAATTATTATTTTGTCCCAAGTAGTATGTTACTGCTGCTGCTGCTTCTGCTAAGCCACTTCAATTGTGTCCGACTCTGTGCGACTCTATAGACAGCAGCCCACCAGGCTCCTCTGCCTGTGGGATTTTCCAGGCAAGAGTACTGGAGTGGGGTGCCATTACCTTCTCCGAAGTAGTATGTTAGGTACATGCATTTTCTCATTTAAACAATGCAATGATTCAATATAGTAAATGTAATTATAAATCCAGAATTATGAAGGTGTTAAAGAGCTTTAAATATCTTTATCAAGGTCATAGACCTAGGACTTTGCAGTCAACAGAAGATAAGTTTATATCATTAAAAACAAGTTTATATCATTAAAAAAAGTTTATATCACTGCATATTCTGAGTTTTTAATGTAATATTTGGCTTCTTTTACTTCATTTATGTAAGATTTGAAAATAAGCTTTGGCTTTTATTTTAGTTTTAAGATTAAAATAGCACATGTTTATTAAAGAAATATTTGAAAAATGTGGAATAACATAAATGAACTGAAGAAAGAAAACATACAATGCCAGCAACTTAGTTCCCTTAGTCTTCTTTCAGAGCCTTACATCACAGTTCAGATTAACACACACACACACGCACAAACACACACAATCTGTAACACTGTATATCAAAATTTTTACTGAATTTTATTGCATAAGTGGGCTTCCCTGGTGGCTCAGATGGTAAGGAATCTGCCTGCAATGCGGGACACCTGGGTTTGATCCCTGGGTTGGGAGGATCCCCTGGAGGAGGGCATGGCAACCCACTCCAGTATTCTTGCAGTAGAAGCCCCATGGACAGAGGAGCCTGGTAGGCTTACAGTCCACGGGGTCGCAAAGACTCGGACAGGACTGAGCAACTAAACACAGAACATGGCATAAGTAGTTTTTAAGTCATTGACTATCCTGATAAAAGGCTTCTTCCCCTGTGGCTCAGATGGAAAACAATCTGCCTGTAATGCAGGAGACCCAGGTTAGATCCCTGGATCAGGAAAATCCCCTGGAGGAGGGATTGGCAACCTGCTCCAGTATTCTTGCCTGGAGAGTTCCATGGACTGAGAAGCCTGGCCGGGCTAGAGTCCATGGGGTCACAAAGAGTCAGACGCAACTAAGCGACTGTCACTTCACTTCATCCTCATAAAACACTGCTAATTTGATGCATAAGAACTCTATCGTGTTATTATACACAATAAATATCATTGTATTATTACACTTAGAGTGTTTTCTATTTTGAAAAAAAAAAAAGAAATATTCATTGGCATTACAAGTGTGGGATATTTAGACAGAATGCCATGAATGCCAGGTCAAAAGGAATGAACGCTTTTAAGTTTCTACACAGCTCTTGAACAATTTGCATTTTGAAAGATACATAAAATACCATGTATAATGCAAGTAAAAGATACAAACAGATGCAAAGGAATTTAGGGTAACTTTTACCTTGAGACATATTAGAGCTATTACAAAGGAGGAACTTTTCAATGGAATGTTTGAGAATAAGAATTTCTATAGTAATAACTCTATAAATGCTAGCTAAATACCTCTCATAAGCAATCCATTACGTTGTGCAGTTATTGATACTATTATTCAGTCAGCTGCCTTTTCTCAGTCTTGTTATCATTCTGTGAGAAGATTTTCAATTGTTATGTGGTTTGGTTTTTGACATTTTTAATTGTATATTTCTTTGGTCATTAAATCAGCATATATTCTATTGTGAATTATATAGCAGGTATCGTTCTAGGTGGGAGAATACAGTAAACAAAATAAAACTAGCAAACAATGAAATCTGGCTTTCATGTTGCTTTTAATCCACTGGTAATGGCACCCTTGACTACACAAGAAGGAGCAAACGTTTGTATCAATGGAGCTATAAATTCCTGGGTTTATATATATTTTCCTAATATTCTCTTCAACTGATTTAAATAGTGAAATGAAATATTCACTGTGCATAGTAATTTTATCAGGTAAAAGGATGAGAAAGATTCATTAAAGTGTGTCATGGGACAGAGTTATAATTGGAACATTGTCTTCAGGTAACAATGAACTATACATACATGCACATACATTTAGTCGATCAATCGTGTCTGACTCTACAGACCCATGCACTGTAGCCTGCCAGGCTCCTCTGTCCATGGAATTTTTCAAGCAAGAATACCAGAGTGGGCTGCCATTTGTTCCTCCAGGGGATCTTCTTGACCCAGGGATGAAACCTGCATCTCTTATGTCTCCTGAATTGGCAGAGGGTTCTTTGGAAGCCCCAGTAGCATGGTACAGACTCTAAAATGTTATAGGGGAAGAGAATTATCATATTTTTTGTTCTAGAGAGGTAATTTGGTGACACTTGGGAGCTAGGATATGAGTGAGCATGGGGTAAAACCATATATGTGAGACTGGGAGACATTATTCAACTACCACTAAAGTCAAAGTCAAAGTGTGGTATTGCAGAAGACTCGAGAATCCCTTGGACTGCAAGGAGATCAACACAGTCAACTCTAAAAGGAAATCAGTTCTGAATATTCATTGGAAGGACTGATGCTGAAGCTGAAACTCTAATACTTTGGCCACCTGATGCAAAGAACTGACACCTTGGAAAAGATCTTGATGCTGGGAAAGACTGAAGGCAGGAAGACAAGGGGATGACAGAGGATGAGATGGTTAGGTGGCATCACCAACTCAACGGACATGAGATTGAGCGAGCTCCAGGAGTTGGTGATGGACAGGGAAGCATGGCATGCTGCAGCTCATGAGGTCTTAAAGAGTCGGACACCAATGAGTGACTGAACTGAACTGAAAGTCAAAGTGTAACTTGATGGTTCTGAATTAATACCATGACAGTGAAAATGGATAAAAAATATATAATCAGAATAAAATCAATATTTGGTCAAAAGATGCAGCTAAAAAACATGTTTTAAGGTATTTTGAGATATTATTATTCTTCTATGCAGAGGTTTTTCTTAGTCTTTTGTCAATCTCTCACCTTTATGTGTTCAGTGCATCCTGCTGTGCCAAGGGCATGGTATGGTATTGGAGCTGGAGGAACTTTTTTTGAAATATTTTCCTGGTTTTTTATTAATTTTGTTAACCTTTGACTCTATTGCATAGTTTACGAAGCCTTTGTTTCAGAACCTAGAAGTAGAGAAATAATTATGCCATACTCACAGCATTATAGGTATATTAAAACAGATTATATACCTGAAGTATTTTGTAATGTATATATTGCTTTATATAACTTTTGAGAATAAGAGAAAATTATGTTTATACATAGACCACATTTTTATTAATTCATATTAATAAATGATCTTGATACTTATCCTCTATTTATAAATGTATTCAGAATTATTTAAAACACTTTTTGTGTTCATATTGTGGGTTTTATATGGTAATTGTCTCAACTGCAATACAGCAAAGGTGAGAAAGCAAGTATTTCATTCTTTAAGGATTAGTGCATTTTTCTGTCTCCTTGCTGACCTATAGCACAATTATAGTCTATATTAAAAAAAAATGACTATATTTTAGTCTACCTCTCTGTTTCTAATTAAATACCTTGTCACCTAAGTGTCACTGTGGAAGGAAGTAAATTAATCCCTTTAGATATATTGCCAGTTGATATTGATTAATCCCTTCATTTTATTTGCTTCTTAATTTTGTCACATTCATAGTGAGAACAGGAAGTGCTAATAGGGTGTCAGGGAAGGTATTTTGAACAATAGGTTCCTTCCTTCCAATACATATAAGTGTAAAGAAGAAAATGCCACACAATTACAGGATTTTAATTATTGGTAAAAATTTCTGCATGGTTTACTTGCCTAAATGAATCTTTTCCTAGCTTTTCCAAGAAAACAATAATAAATACTATGTACATTTATTGCTTTATGGTCAAAATAAAGTTATTTCAAAAAAATAGAGTTTAAAAAGAGTCATTGAATCTGGATATGCAGGCCAAAAAAGATATGCTAATGTCTAAAACATATGAGAATATATTAAACAAAGATTTTCGTGAATAAAATAGATATAATTTCTGTCAGCTAAATTCTCAATCAATTTTCTGAAGAATATTGTGAAAAGGCACTGCATACAGCTGCTGATTAAATCAATTAGAAGCTGTGAATAGTAGCTTCCTAGTATATCTTTAGAGATTAAAATATGTTTATATCCTTTGTCCTATTATTTAGTTTTTAATATTATATATTATGCAGAAATATCATCTAATTGTAAGGTCACAAATCTGCTTTTATTCAATTCTGAAACAACCCAAGTTTAATAATAAGCTTATATTTATTTTAATATGTCTGAATTAGTCATTTTGAAGGTTTTGAATAGACTGGAATGTGAAGTATGGCAAAAGGACAAAAGAAATACTCATATATTATGTAACATATTTCAAGTAAATCACAATGCGTTTAAAAATAAAATTCTGTCACCTTTAATTTACATATTCAGGATAAAATAAAATATTTTCTCTTACTAACTTTTACTGTTTTCTTTACATATATTTTCTCCCATGACTACAATCTAAGATAAAGCAAAAGGTTACATGACATCTTCTTAAGCCAAGGTATAAAAATAAAGTTTGCTAAAAGAGTAACATAAATATCACTGCTATTGATAGTTTTCTGCAATGTTCTATAAATCTAGGCTCCTTTAAACGTGCCCAGAAGCCACATGTGGCAATTAAGTTTTGAAATGTGAGTAATTATTTCCTTTAAACTTCAGTGTAAAGGCTTGTGGCTATCATTTTGGTTAGAGCAGGTCTAAACTTTGAATGAAGCAAAACTATATGAAACAATGTGGGGATGGTAAAGTAAAATTGTAAGGACAGCACCAAAGAAAAATCAGTACAAGTTATTGAGTAGAAATAAGAAAATGCTCAGGAGGAAAGTGGAATCCAAAACCATTCAGTTACGGAAAGCTGAGGAAAATGATTAAAAATCAATCATCACAGAAGAACAGATCCTTTACTATTCTCATTTGCCACTGATCAAGTTTGCATACTTGATATTGCTAAGAAAAATATGTAAGTCTGTAAATTCTAATTCCCTAATGCATTTTGGGAAGAGATTTCATCAAAATGTTATGCAAGTTGAAATTTTACCACATTTTACGATTCACTACCAGCTCTAAAACATTTACTATTATTTAAAAGTTCATTTCTGTTAAACTGATGTGTATTTTTTTGTTGTTTTTGTTCATTTTTTTGCTTTTTTGCATGTGTGTGTTTTGGCATTATATAAAAAGTTCTATATCAACTTTATAAAAAGTGATTCATATGCATATCAATTTTATTATATCACTATTTTACCTCTCAGGCATAATTATATCAATATTAACTATTATGGCTTTCTAAAGCAATTTTTGGGCTTTCCTGGTTGCACAGTGGTAAAGAATCTGCCTGCCAATGCAGTGGACACAAGAGACATGGGTTTGATCCCTGGGTCAAGAAGGTCCCTGGAGAAAGAAATGGCAGCCCACTCTCCAATATTCTTGCCTGGCAAACCCTATGCACAGAGAATCCTGGCAGTCTACAGTCCATGGGTTTGCAAAAGAGTCTGACTCAACTTGGCGACTAAACAATAATAGTAATTTTAACCTGTTTTATTGTTATATTATTATAGATATATAATAAAGCAGAGAATTGTATTTTCTGCATGTAGTAAATATATATATAGTAAACACAACTCTACTAATCAGTTTTTGGGTCATTTTCAATTCATTGATAGATATGAATTTGGCCATGTTTTATCAATTTCTATTGCAAGATAATTCCCAGTGAGTAATCAGAATAAAAAGTACTCAAAGGTAACTTTGTTTCTCTAAAATATAATCGTATTTGCACACTTAATGGGATATGAGTAACATTTAAACTGTATGACTTCATAGAAGCTCTGTGGCTTTGCTTGTTGAATATATATATATATATATATATATATATGCATAGATGTTACATATAGTTATAAATAAAAACTATATATATTTTTATAGCATTAGTTACATATTTTAAAGTTTGAAATAATAAATGATAATCACAAAGAAAAAAACAGTTTTAAAGTAAAAAATTATAGCTTCATTTGATCTCTCTCTATAGGTAATAATTTTAATAGGTCTGGATATATTCTTCCAAATCTTACTGAACAATCCTATATATACATAAATCTTATAGCAACAATATTCTTTATCTTTTTATTCAACTGGCTATTTTAACTATATTTTTCATTGACTACTTCCCTTGCTTGTTAAAATATGGAGTGTAATGACTATGTAATATTCCAGAGCATAGACACACCATGTTCTATTTGACCAATGCCCATATGATACATGGGCTTCCCTGGTGACTCAGACAGTAAAGAATCTGCCTGCAATGTGAGAGACCTGGTTTCAATCCCTGGGTTGGGAAGATCCCCTGGAGGAGGGCATGGCAAGCCACCCCTGTATTCTTGCCTGGAGAATCTCCATGGACATAGGAGCCTGGTGGGCTACAGTCCATGGGGTCACAAAGAGTTGGACACGACTGCGCTACTAAACATATCACACACATGTGATACATATTTAGGTTATCTTTATAGTTAGATATAAAGACCTATGGAAACTTTTGTGCCTATATCCTGCACACATATATGATTCATCCTTGGAATATACTGTCAAAAGTTTAATGGTTGATTCAAATAATAGTCATGCTTTAAATTTTGTTCTCAAATATCTGTACCATTCTAAATAGTTATATGTTCAACTGCATTTTTTTCCCCCAAGCTCACAATAAATTTTATAATAGGACAATTTTAAATGACAATCATAATTCATAATTAATATTTTTGGTTTTCATTATATGTCTGATTATTAAAGTGATTGAACATCTGTCCATATATTTACTAATTTACAAAAAATAACTTCAAGTTTCTAGTTTTGAAATAATTTTAATCTTAAACAAACCTCTTAGAAAAATATAGAAATATTAAAAAAATATATAGACATTTTTTTCCCTTAACCAGCTGGCTTGATGTTTGGCTTTGCTGATAGAGGGTGCTAGAAGGAGGAAGAATGCATTTTCTTTCTTCTTTCTTGTCTCTTGAAATGGGCTGTTTTTCTGCACAGTAGTCGTAGACTTTGCTGGAATAGATGTTGTCCCTGGTAACCTTCTCTGCAGTGATCCTGTTGCAGGAGGATAAACCTCTTCCAGGGCCCACGAGTAGACTTTTGTCTAACATTCTAAAATGAATTGTTCAAGGAGACACAAGTGCTGACAAAGCAAAAGACTGGGAAGTGATGCCTGGGCAGAGACCAGTAGGTAAGGGAAACCCCAGAGAACTGCTCCACCATGTGGCTCACAGTCTCAGGTTTCATGGTAATGGAGTTAGTTTCCAGGTTGTCTCTGGCCAAGCATCTTACTTGTGCCCATATTTGGCCTGATTCAGGGTCCTCTCTGGTGGTGCATCGGAGAAGGCAATGGCACCCCACTCCAGCACTCTTGCCTGGAAAATCCCATGGGCGGAGGAGCCTGGAGGGCTGCAGTCCATGGGGTCGCTGAGGGTTGGACACGACTGAGCGACTTCACTTTCACTTTTCACTTTCATGCATTGGAGAAGGAAATGGCAACCCACTGCAGTGTTCTTGCCTGGAGAATCCCAGGGACAGGGGAGCCTGGTGGGCTGCCATCTCTGGGGTCGCACAGAGTCGGACACGACTGAAGCAACTTAGCAGCAGCAGCAGCTGGTGGTGCATACACTATCAGCCAAGATAGATTCCAGTATGAGGATTTCTAGGAGGTTTGTAGGACATATCATCTCCTCTTTCATCCTTCTTGCCACTCCTTAATTCTCCCCAATAGCTTTCAGTGGCAGCACCACAGTATTTATCCTGACCTCCTGTTTTGAGACAACTCAGTTCAGTTGCTCAGTCATGTCCAACACTTTGTGACCCCATGGACTGCAGCAAACCAGGCTTCCCTGTCCATAACCAACTCTTGGAGCATGCTCAAACTCATATCCATTAAGTCAGTGATGCCATCCAACCATCTCATCCTCTATCGTCCCCTTCTCCTCCTGCTTTCAATCTTGCCCAGCATCAGGGTCTTTTCTAAGGAGTCAGTTCTTTGCATCAGGTGGCCAAAGTATCAGAGTTTCAGCATCAGTCCTTCCAGTGGATATTCAGGACTGATTTCCTTTAGGATTGACTGGTTGGATGTCCTAGCAGTCCAAGGGACTCTCAAGAGTCTTCCCCAACACCACAGTTCAAAAGCATCAAAAGCATCAATTCCTCGGCCCTCAGCTTTCTTTATAGTCCAGCTCTCACATCCGTACATGCTGCTGCTAAGTCACCTCAGTCGTGTCCGACTCCGTGTGACCCCATAGATGGCAGCCCACCAGGCTCCCCAGGCCCTGGGATTCTCCAGGCAAGAACACTGCAGTGGGTTGCCATTTCCTTCTCCAATGCATGAAAGTGAAAAGTGAAAGTGAAGTCGCTCAGTCGTGTCCAACCCTCAGCGACCCCATGGACTGCAGCCCTCCAGGCTCCTCTGTCCATGGGATTTTCCAGGCAAGAGTACTGGAGTGGGGTGCCATTGACTTCTCTGATCCGTACTTGACTACTAGAAAAACCATAGCTTTGATTACATGGACCTTGGTCTGCAAAGTAATGTCTCTGCTTTTTCCATCAATGATTCTTTATCTGTCCAACAGTCCAGATAGATAAGTCAAGCTGACACTTACTGGCAAAGTTCTCCATCAGCCAGTAGTGGGCATCTCCTCAGACCTGCTGTGGTTCACAGACTTCAGCCCCCACATCCATCGTCAGTCAACGGACATCTTTTACAGACCAGAGGTGACCTGAACACTCTAGCATTTCTCATTCTCACCAGATGGTTGCTGCTTATTTGGTGGCTATTCTTCTCTTCAGTTGCCTGAAACTCAGTGTTGAGTTCCCTGGCTTGAATTTCTAAGTCTATCCTTATTCATTCTTTGTCAGCCTTAGAAAAGTAATTGTCTTGTGAAATTTCAACTTATGTACTCCTGGAAGTTCTCTGTCAACCTATTACTAAAATTTAAAATTTAAGTAAAATCCTTTTTAGATAAAAAATGTTCCCTTTACTGGTGTGGTTTTCGCCTCCCAGCAGGAATCTGGCTGATAAATTGTTTGTTTTGCTTTGTGTTCTGTTGTTTTCTTTTTTCTACATATTTTCCTGTTTTTAAGCTTTTACTCAAGTCATGAACAAATTTATCCAACAGTGATTATTGAATGGCCAAATGTCTTCCCATTACTTTGAAAGGACACTTTTGTTCAGTTAAATATCTCATAGCTTGCTCTTTTTGTTTTACTAAAGTGCCTTTTTGTCACTTAAATGCTGATTAAGCTATGTTTTCTTTATTTTACATGTTAATCTACTTTGAAGCAAACTAACCTGTATTATCCTGCCCTCAACTGAAAATAAATAAATAAATTGACCTGTAGACTTTCCAGGATATTATTTTAGTATTGTTTAATTTTTTTGTAACCACTATTCTCTTCTGTTTTTATACTTTTTTAAAAATCAACTTCTTAATCTGTCTTTTTTCCCCCAGACTACAAAGTGTTTTATGTGTTTGTTATTGAATTGCAAGGCAAATTTGAAAAGTAGATTTTAGTACTTCATCAATAAAGTTTTTAAAATGTCAATTTTCCTCCTAAAAGTTGCCCAAATTACTGATTTCCAAGTTTCTCAATCTACACAAGAGACATCCTAGCAGGTATTTGGGGCATATTAAACTCTTTCTGTATTATATCAACTGGGGGAATGTGAACTTTAGCCTTTGTAATCCCCACAGGGATATATATATATTCTTTTCCCTCACTTAGAAGAAAGTTTGGTGGAATTTTACTGCATTCCCTCTGAAGTACACAGATTTAGTTTCCTGGACATCTCTTCCTGGAGTTTATTGCTGAATTTCAGCCAAATGTATAATTATTCTCCAAACAATTAACAGTAGGAGGCTGATCACAGTTATTTTGATAGTCTATTCAAGAAATTCTGCCAGTTTTTCAAACAGTGTATTATTAGCTTAATTTTGGTCCCAAGGATAAGCTATATTTAGACTGTATTTCTTAATCAAATCATATCTAATCTACCTCTAATTAGACATGTACTGTGGCATTATAGAACAGTTTGCCAAATCCACGGGGGTATCACCATAAAAATTATATAAAGAAAATATTTCTAAGGGGAATAGGATAGGGCTCTTAGGTGATAACTTTCATCATGTATATTCACGCATTATCTGAACAGATAGAAATGTAAATCTGCTACTCTGTACATTAGGTAAGCCTTAGTGCTCTGTTGTGTCCGGTTCTTTGTGATCCATGGACTATCACCCATCAGGCTCCTCTGCCCATGGGATTTTCCAGGCAGGCGAGAATACTGGAGTGGGTAGCCATTCCCTTCTTTAGGGGATCTTCCCGACCCAGGGATTGAACCTGGGTCCCCTGCTTTGCTTTGATTCCAAGTTTAAGAAGTAGCCAATGAAATGTAAATATATTTTGGATGGAAAATAGCAATGCATTTTTTAAATATAATTTAATTGTTCAGAAATGATATGAATACGCTTCCATAGCTTCTTCCTTCTCCCAAATTTAGTGTACAGAAAGGCACATAGGTGATGTTACCCTATCAGACATGTTGCACAATATCACATTAATTATATTAGTTATAACAATTATATTTGGGCTTCATTTGTAGCTCAGTTGGTAAAGAACCTGTCTACAATGAGGACACCTGGGTTCAATACCTGGGTCAAGAAGACTCCCTGGAGAATGAGATGGCTACCCACTCTAGTATTCTTGCCTGGAGAATCCCACGGACAGAGGATCCTGGCAGGCTACAGTCCATGAGGTCACAAGAATCAGACATGACTTAGCAACTAAACCACCACACACCTGCCTTTGTAGGTAGATTCTTTAATGTCTGAGTCACCAGGGTACTCAGGAGACCCTGAATTGGGTACCTTTGTGACTAACACTAGAATAACAAAAAGAGGCCAAAAAGTTAAAACACTATACATCTTTAAAGGAGTGTATCCAAAAACTATAGTGAACAATTAGCATAATCATCTGAAACCTTAATATGTTTAGTGAAATGCTACCCAAAAAGGATTGATGAGCCTCACCTCATAATATAGAAAGCAAACACAGTAAATCAATAGATTTTATTATGGTTTCCCATTATCCACTGCCTTTATTATAAAAGGATTTTACGTCTTGGTCTTTTGTCAAATTAAGTGCCCCTTTATGGCAGGAGTTTAATTTCCTGCCCCATTACAACCATACTTGGCCATGTAACCTGCTTCCATCAATGAAATGTGAGCAGAAGTGACCATATGCAGTGTCAGAGCAGAAACTTCCATAGACATCACATCATTCTGCTCTCTCACTCTAAGTCCTAAAATGAAAACAGGTAAGGAGTAGAATCTCAGTTAACAGCAAAGCCAGCCTGTAAAGCAAGATATATGTTACCTTGATAGAGTTGGGGAGGCGTGGTATTTGTTGTAGCACAATCAGAAGGAAGCTATCAGTACACTTACTCTCCTGCCTAACGTATGGATGTGTCATATAACCTCAGCCCGTTGAAAACACTCATGAAGTAAGAGATAGTGACAAACATGCAGGAAAAGTGGAGAACATATCCTGTTGGAGGTGGCACATGCATTTTCCATGGGAAAGCGTATCCATTGCTTGATGCTGCAATGGAAGCAACAGTGAAAGTGTTCCTCTAGCTTCTCACAAGAAGCAGATCTCTGTAGTCTCTGTCACTTGATTTTGACTGCAAATCCAGATTTTGTCCAGGTTCTTTTCCACCAGATCTAATATCTCATCTATTCTGTGAACTAAGCAACAATCCTTGGGCTTAAATCACACAGTCAGCTTTTGGGCCTTGCAAATAAATATCAACTGTTCGAAAAAATGTCAACAAAAGGAGTTCTGAGTAACCATTCAGGGAAATGAAACAATCCCTTATTAATTGTTCATATTAAAGATGAAGGCATTTTACCAAGCTCATAGACACAGAGGACAGATTAGGGGTTGGCAGAGGTGGAGGTGGGGGAGCAGGGTGAGAGAAAAAGGTGAAGGGAGACAGAATTTGCAAATTTGCACTTATAAAACAAATGAATCATGGGGATGTAATGTACTGCATGGAGTTTCTCTGATAATTCAGCTGGTAAAAACTCCCCCTGCAATACAGGAGACCTCGGTTTGATCCCTGGGTCAGAAAGATCCCCTGGAGAAGGGATAGGCTATCCACTCCATTATTCTTGGGCTTCCCTGGTGGCTCAGATGGTAAAGAATTTGCCTGCAATGCGGGAGACCTGTGTTCAATCCATGGATCAGGAAAATCCCCTGGAGGAAGGCATGGCAACCCACTCCATTTTTCTTACCTGGAGAATCCCCATGGACAGAGGAGCCTGGCAGGCTACAGTCCATGGGGTCGCAAAGAATCAGACACAATTGAGCCACTAAACAACACAGCACAGTGTACAGCATGGGGATAATAGCTGTGTGTGAAAGTGACTCAGTCATGTCTGACTCTTTGTGACTCCATGGACTATAGCCCGGCCTTGGAATATTCCAGGTAAGAATACTGGAGTGGGTAGCCACATCCTTCTCCAGAAGATCTTTCTGACCCAGGGATTGAACCTGGGTCTCCTGCCTCAGAGGCAGATTCTTTACCATCTGAGCCACCAGTTAATACAGTTAAAGATTCTGTATTGCATATCTGAAAGTTGCTAAGACATTAAATTAAAAGGTTTCATCATCAGAAAAAAATTCTGTAGCTGTGTATCATGACATATATTAACTACACTTATTTTGCTGATCATTTCACAATATATACAAACATCAAATAATTTTGCTGTACACATGCAACTAATATAATGTTGTATGTCAATTATGCCTCCATGTCAAAAAAAAAAAAAAAAAAGAAGAAGAAAACATTTAAATTCTGCTCGTCTTTTTGGGTGATTTTCAAGCATCTTGGCCCACAATTGGAGAAAAAAAAATTAATCTATCATCATCTAGAAAAGGTGTACAAAGAAAGAAAAGACTCAAGAGACTGAATGAACACTCTCAAAGAGCAGTATGAAAAATATAAACAGTATAAAAACAATGAGGTGAGGGAACTCTTCCCAACATTTTGAGTAGCTTAAGAAAATTTTTTTAAAAAGGTAAACTTTTTAAATATATTCCTCAAGGCAATGGCTGAGGTCTAAGAGCATTCAAACCTATACTAAGGAACCACTTATTGTTTGGATCAGCTGAGTTGCAACGGATACTAGAAGTGGAAAGTTTGAATTTGCGAATTGTCAAATGGCAACTTTGATTCAATTTACTATCTGACTAAGTTATTGGGCATTTTTCTGATGTTTTTATTTACTTTTGTATCTCAATATCTCCCCAAGTTCCAAACACTCTGAAAGAAATGAAACAATATCCATTATAATCTTAATATGAAAAGAATTCTGAATCCTACCTCTTAAATGGTAGAATGTTACTATCCAATTTCCTAGAGCCGTTGCTGATACTTTATGACAATCATAAATACCTTCTCTAGCAATGAAATGAGAATTTACTAAAACTAGAAATGCATTATTCCTTTCTCCATCCAGGTCAGATTCTTGATCCTACCAAATTTTATATCTAGTGAAATTTGGTTCTAGTAGTGGTAGAGTTGTACACAGTATACATCAGGCTCAGCTCAGTTCAGTTCAGTTGCTGACTCTTGTCCAACTTTTTGTGACCACATGGACTGCAGAAGACCAGGTTTTCCTGTCCATCACCAAATCCCAGAACTTACTCAAATTCATTTCCATTGAGTTGGTGATACCATGCAACCATCTCATCCTCTGTCATCCTCTTCTCCTCCAGCCTTCAATCTTTCCCAGCATCAGGGTCTTTTCTAATGAGTCAGTTCTTCACTTAAGGTGGCCAAAATATTGGAGTTTCAGCTTCAGCATCAGTCCTTCCAATGACCACTCAAGACCGATTTCCTTTAAGATGGACTGGTTGGATGTCCTAGCAGTTCAGGGGACTCTTAAGAGTCTTCTCCAACACCACAGTTCAAAAGTATCAATTTTTCCATGCTCAGCTTTCTTTTAAGTCCAACTCTCACATCCATACACAACTATGGGAAAAACCGTAGCTTTGACTAGACTGACATTTTTTGGCAAAGTAATGTATCTGCTATTTAATATGCTGTCTAGGTTAATGACAGCTTTCCTTCCAAGGAGCAAATGTCTTTTAGTGTCATGGTGGCAGTCCCATCTGAAATGATTTTGGAGCCCCAAAAAGTCTGTTTCCATTGTTTCCCCATCCATTTGCCATGAAGTGATGGGACTGGATGCCATGATCATAGTTTTCTGAATGTTGAGTTTTAAGCCAACTTTTTCACTCTCCTCTATTGCCTTCATCAAGAGGCTCTTTATTTCTTCACTTTCTGCCATAAGGGTGGTGTCATCTGCATATTTAAGGTTGCTGATATTTCTCCCTACAATCTTGATTCCAGCTTGTGCTTAATCCACCCCAGCATTTCACATGATTTATTCTGCATATAAGCTAACCAAGCACAGTGACCATGTAAAGCCTTGACATACTCCTTTCCCAATTTGGAACCAGTCTGTTGTTCCATGTCCAGTTCTAACTGTTGCTTCTTGACTTGCATATAAATTTCTAAGGAGGCAGGTCAGGTGCTCTGGTGTTCCCATCTCCTTAAGAATTTTCCAGTTTGTTGTGATCCACACAAAGGCTTTGATATAGTCCATAAAGCAGAAGTAGATGTTTTGCTGGAACTCTCTTGCTTTTTCAATGATCCAGTGGGTGTTGGCAATTTGATCTATAATATAAAACTGTGGAGTCATTGTTAAGGTTAAAATCATCAATTTGACACTGGGATCCCAAAGCAGGAGTAGACAGAAATTCCTCTTCAACACTACCCTCTTCTTCTACATGGACCTGATGGATTTAGATCCCTTCACTGCAGATGGTGACTGCAGCCATGAAATTAAAAGACACTTACTCCTTGGAAGGAAAGTTATGACCAACCTAGATAGCATATTGAAAAGCAGAGACATTACTTTGTCAACAAAGGTCCGTCTAGTCAAGGCTAAGATTTTTCCAGTGGTCATGTATGGATGTGAGAGTTGGACTGTGAAGAAGGTTGAGCACTGAAGAATTGATGCTTTTGAACTGTGGTGTTGGAGAAGACTCTTGAGAGTCCCTTGGACTGCAAGGAGATCCAACCAGTCCATTCTAAAGGAGATCAGCCCTGAGATTTCTTTGGAAGGAATGATGCTAAAGCTGAAACTCCAATGCTTTGGCCACCTCATGCGAAGAGTTGACTCAATGGAAAAGACTCTGATGCTGGGAGAGATTGGGGGCAAGAGGAAAAGGGGATGACAGAGGATGAGATGGCTGGATGGCATCACCAACTCGATGGACGTGAGTTTGAGTGAGCTCCGGGAGTTGGTGATGGACAGGAAGGCCTGGCGTGCTGCGATTCATGGGATGGCAAAGAGTTGGACACAACTGAGCAACTGAACCGACTGACTGACTGACTGATAGAAACAGAGTATACTCTGTTTCTTGTTATTTTCTCCAAATTCACTAAAGTAAATTAGTCTTCTTTCCCAGTTAAGAAAAGACAAGAGGATCGATGGAGACCAGGAATGTGTTTGGAGAAGAAATCCCTTCTTAGAGAGATCAAAAGAAAAAAAAAAAGGCAAAGAAATGCCATGTAAATAGGAACTAATAAAGAAAGTACATGCTAATATCATAGTACCATAGACTAATACAATAGTTAATAACATAAAATATGGAATTTTGGCAGAGGAGGCTCAAGTAAAATAAAGTATTATTGAAAATGCCAGAAAACTGTGCCACTGGGAACTGCTCGTTTTGCATGAAACTTTTCTGGAGAGCAGTATGACAGTAACTGAAAAAAATAAAAAATAATCATTGCATGAAATCTATACTGATATTTTTTGTCCTCTAAGGAATAACCAATAAATGTGGTATAAATTTGACAGAAATCAGGTAGAAATCCACAATCGCAGTACAAACTTCATGTCTCCAAGTAAAAAGTAATGGCTGAAGGATGAAGAAAGGTGAGCAGAGATCCCATCTACAGAGAACAATATTTGGAGGTTCAATATAATCCCATTATAAAGGCTTGGAAAACATTTATTATTCTGTCAAAACCCCAGAAGGATCATCTTTTTATGATAATAGCTATACCAAAGCTATAGATTCACTCCCACTTTAAAAGTTAAATATAAACAAAAAATAAAATTGATATATCCTAGCAAGACTGATTAAAACAAAACTAGAGAAAGTACTAATTATCATGATTAAGAATAAAAGAGACATTACTTACAAATCCTTTACAAATTAAACACATAATAATGGGAAATTATGAATAATACTTTGCTAATTATATGAAAAACTTAGATATAATGGAAAAACTATTTTTAAAAGAATTAATGGAAAGATATTAATAACTCAAGAGCAATCAAATAAAGTGAATACTAGTCCAAAACATTCTACTCATACACACACACACACACACACACACACACACACACACACACACATATATATATATATATATTCTACTCATATATATATGTTTGTAGTGTATGCTGCTGCTGCTGCTAAGTCGCTTCAGTTGTGTCCAACTCTGTGCGATCCCATAGATGGCAGCCCACCAGGCTCTGCCATTCCTGGGATACTCCAGGCAAGAACACTGGAGTGGGTTGCCATTTCCTTCTCCAATGCATGAAAGTGAAAAGTGAAAGTGGTCGCTCAGTCGTGTCTGACTCTAGCGACCCAATGTACTGCAGCCTACCAGGCTCCTCCACCCATGGGATTTTCTAGGCAAGAGTACTAGAGTGGGGTGCCATTGTAGTGTATATATGTATGTAAAATATAAAGTTACATATACCCTGTATTTATATATAATAGTAGTGGTGTTAGGCATTCAGTCGTGTCCAACTCTTTGCCACCCCATGGACTGTAGTCTGCCAGGCTCCTCTGTCCATGGGTTTTCCCAGCCAAGGATACTTTAGTGGTGTGCCATTCCTTTCTCCAGGGGATCTTCTTGACTCAGGGATCGAACTCAGATCTCCTGCATTGCAGGAAGATTCTTTACCATCTGAGTCACCAGGGAAGCCATCAGGGAAACCATATATATATATATATATATATATATATATATTTATATTTATATATATATATATATATTTATATTTATATAAATAATTATTGATCAATATCCCTCATAAATATAACAGATGCATTTATACTCAATATTAGTATAGTATATTCTATCTCAGTAATATCTAAAATGTTTAATACATCATGCACAAATCAGGTTTGTTCCAGAAATACAAGATGAAATTAATGTTTGGAATATTAATCAAATCTATTTATATGTTAACACATAATAAAATATATAATTCTTAAATGGATATTAAATTTTGAGGAAGTCAAAAACTCATTAATGAAAAGAATGCCCAGGAAGGTAAGAATTAAAGTGAATATCTTCAAATAGATCATGATTATGCATGAAAATCCTACATGTACATTTGATGAAATATTAAGCTAATTCCCAGTAAGCATGAAAAAAAGATAATAGTTTCCACCCGCTTACTGTCACTACTTCTTTTCAATATTGCACTGAATGAGCTAGACTTTAAGATATTTAAAAGAAATATATGTATAAAGTATAAACATAATAGCAAAAAATTATGTAAAATTAGTATTAAAAATATTCCTATTCAAAGGTAAGATATTTATATTAAAATACTAAAAAAAATGCTAAATATCTACTAGAATAAGTAAATAAAGCCAGTTTTCTGTATGAGAATCAAAACAGAAAACATTATTGTACTTTGAAATACAAGTAACAAGCAACTGGAAAAAAAATAAAATAAACCAATTGAAGTATTATATTCGCCATAAAATAGTTAGGAATGTGTATAATAAAATATTTAAGTTCTCTACACTGTAAACTACAAATATTGCTAAGAGAAATTAAGAACTATGTAAGCTGGGAATTTCCTGGTCCAGTAGTTAGGACTGCACTTTCATGGCCAAGACAGGGGAAATAAGATCCCATAAGCCACGTAGCACAGCCAGAAAAAAAGAAACAACCCTAAGTTGTTGGAGACAAATAACAAATAGTTGGAATACTCAATATTAAGACTACTCTGATAAATTTTATATAGATTGCTTGATGCAATATTGGTCAAAATTCCAAATGTGTCTTTTGTAGAAATTCATACTATACTGTAAGAAATGTATAGAAAAATTTAAGCGAACTTTGTTTTCTCCTGGGCTTCCCTTGTGGCTCAGCTGGTAAAGAATCAACCTTCAGTGCGGGAGACTTGGGTTCGATTCCTGGGTTGGGAAGATCCCCTGGAGAAGGGAAAGGCTACCCACTCCAGTATTCTGGCCTGGAGAACTCCATGGACTATACAGTCCATGGAGTCTCAAAGAGTCAGACACGACTGAGCGACTTTCACTTTCACTTTGTTTTCTCTTAGAGTTAGAGACAGGCACCATCTAGCAAATGTTTCAGATTAGTATTGTCACCAGTTGTTCTGAGGGACAACTTTCTTTACTGTCTTTCATTATAAAAACTTCCATTTCCTCTTATGCCCTGATTTCGAGGACCAGGAGCTGTTCCATGCTGGACCCATTCCCCAACGTTCTCTTTACCATCTCTTCAGATAGCATTTTTGAGTCCTGTGCCTTTTGTGATGTCTCCACTGCCTTTTGTTAGAGAATTTCTGTCTGTAAAGAACAAGGAGTGTTTCTTCTTTATCTTCACATTTATATCTACTGTAGACTTGTCCTCAATAGATTCCAGAGCTGAAGCTGTGATAAATGTTGAAGCTTGAGTCCCAGGAGTCCTGTAGGTTGCTCAAATTGAATGACTTCCTTTCTTTGCTTTTTCTTTTTTTATCTGATTGAGGCACCTTTTTTCCTAACATCCACTTACAGATTTGATATTTTGGTGTTTTTTATCATAGAAGCATGAAGTCAAATCCTCATATTTCTCCCAGAAGCATCTGTTATTCAAATAAATCTCGCCTACCTTTTTCTCTTTTAACAAATCCACAGCAAAATATTCTTCCATTGGTGCAGCCAGGCATATACTTAATAGATAATTATCTTGACTGAATCTCCTTTAGTATCTTTCATATATTTATGCCCTTCTAAGGCTTACTTTTATAATTTCCCCAACAATCACTCAAATTCCCAGCAGTATATCAACATCTTCATCTGCAGTGACTCTATCCCCTTGAGAACACCTAATATCACTCTAAGTATTTTCTACTAAACTTCATCTTTTCTTCCCTGGTAACTTAGAGGTGAAGAACCTGCCTGCCAATGTAGGAAACGTGGGTTTGATTCCCAGATTGGGAAGATCCCCTGGAGAAGGAAATGGCAACCCACTCTGGTATTCTTGCCTGGAGAATTCCATGGACAGAGGAGCCTGGCAGGCTAGTCCCTGGGGTCAGACATGACAGTGATTGAACAACAACCTTCATCTTAGACTTGTATTGATTTTTCTCTAATCACCAGTTATGGCTGTTACCAGTCTTTAAAGATGAATTCCATATAGTAATGAAATCTTCTGTCCTTTCTCTAATGTTCTCTTTTATAGCAATTTAGCATGGCACTTTTTTTCATTTTATTTTTTTTAGTTCAGCATGTATATTCTAAAAAAAAAAAAGACTTCACTTTTGCTCTATAACAGGAGAAAGTTAGCTGCTTTGCACTTTTAAAGCATCAGATACCATTCTGCACACTGATATTTAAGGGGCACATAGGAGCTCTTCTTTCTTGTACAATGAAGCTTTTGCTTCAGCCAAGCAAGCTTTGTGAAAGCCGTGCCTAGATAATAAGATGTGACAGGCTACACACTGAGATCCTCTCTGCTCTTAAGGACGTTTCCCTTGTTAACATTTCTGTAGTCCTTGCACCTTAATTTGTAGACAATCATTTGTAAACAAATATTCTTTGTCCTGTAATGAGCCACCAAGATTAAACACCCTGTGATCAGGTTAAAGACCTTTACTCTAGTACTGGGAAAAAAAAAGAATCACTAAGAGAAAACCCCGCTTGTTGTAAAAAGAAGCTTCTCAAAATACTTAAGAAAAATACCTATCTGTCAAAATATAAAATTCTAACACCAGTGCCAGACTTCAGGCTCCACCAAATTCTCTCCATATAAATACTGTGCTTTTGTGAATTCTACTATGTTGTGTGTTTGTTTTTTATCAGTATTAGCCTGCTGTAGAGGACATTAAGGACTTTTGGATATTAGCACCCATCTTACCTACCCTATCTGTAATATAAAACTGTGGAGTCATAGCTGAGGTTAAAAATATCAATTTGATACTAAGAGCCCAGAGAACGACTAGACAGAAATTCTTCTTCAAAACTCTCCTCTTTTTCTACATGGACCTGATGGATTCATATCCCTTATAGAAACAGAGTATACTCTGTTTCTTGTTATTTTCTCCAAATTTACTAAAGTAAGTCTACTTTCCCAGTTAAGAAAAGACAAGGGTATGGATGGAGGCCAGGGATGTGTTTGGAGAAGAAATCCATTCTTAGAGAAATCAAGAGTAAGTTAAAACAAACAAACAAACAAAAAAGGCAAAGGAAAAGAAAGCATATGCTAATATCATAGTACCATAGACTAATACAATAGTTAATAACATAAAATATGGAATTTTGGCAGAGGAGGGTCAAGTAAAATAAAGTATTATTGAAAATGCCAGAAAACTGTGCCACTGGGAACTGCTAGAGGCATACTCCTCTCTGGAGAGCAGTATGACAATAACTGATGAAATTAAGTCTGTATCCACCTTACAGCTCAGAAATTTCAACCTTGAGTATTTGCTCTAGAGAAAGTTACATTCTGGACCATATACGTCATATACAAGCATAGCAGAGAAAACTGGTTTATAACAGTAAATAATGGTGACTGTATGTCCTAGAATGTACAATATTTAGAAACAATGTATTAGAGGTAGATATAGTACCATGCACTATTTTTTTTTACAGTGAAGTTCTCAATGAAACATGAAAGACACAGAATCTATAGAGGCATATAACTTAGGTTTATTAAAACACATAAACACTGAAACCAGTACTATATATTTCACAAGGACACATGGAATCCACACATATCTCGACAGTAAAATGAAGGTCCAGAGAAACAAGAAAACAGGGAAGGATCTTGCAGTGATCTGTGAAATTGATTTGCCTTGAGCCAGGAGAGTAATCAATGATCTTCACCAGAAATTGTTCACAAATAAATTGTAAGCAACAGCAAAACATGAATACACAAGAGAAAACATACCATTAATAAATTAACAAAAAATCATAATGGAGACACAATAACAATGAATATGTTATGAAATTGTCAAAATCACTATTGATTGATGCAAAGAAAGTAAAAAGAATAAGGTATCAAGTTTTACCATTACATTGTTAAAATAATTTAAAGATAAGAAAGTATTATGTTTGCAAAGTTGTCTGTGAAATAAGCGGTGTTCTCTGATGGTAGAACTATAAATTTTGATACTCATTTTGGAGAAAAATAGTGGAAGAATTAACAAGCAACTCCATTACAAGTTCATATCATGTACATATGCATAGGGCATAAAAAGAATAAAAATATCTATTATAGTTTTGATTACTCTTTGCAACCCCATGAATTGCAGTACGCCAGGCCTCCCTGTCCATCACCAACTCCCGGAGTTCACTCAAACTCACATCCATCGAGTCGGTGATGCCATCCAGCCATCTCATCCTCTATCGTCCCCTTCTCCTCCTGCCCCCAATCCCTCCCAGCATCAGAGTCTTTTCCAATGAGTCAGCTCTTCACATGAGGTGGCCAATGTACTGGAGTTTCAGCTTTAGCATCATTCCTTCCAAAGAACACCCAGGACCGATCTCCTTTAGAATGAACTGGTTGGATCTCCTTGCAGTCCAAGGGATTCTCAAGAATCTTCTTCAACACAACAGTCATAGACCCCCAAAAATATATATCCAGCAAGGGGAATACTATTGAATTTGTTTAAATAGGACTACAATGAAAGCATTTAAACAAATTCCAAATTAAAAAAATAAAAGAACGAAAATGCAATTAAGTTGAATTAAATCAACAAATGGGCTTCTCAGTCTTCTTGCCTAGATGATCCCATGGACAGAGGAGTCTGGCAGGCTACAGTTCACAGGGTCGCAAATAGTTGGACATGATTGAATGACTAAGTGTGCATGCAAATTAAGGAATAGGGAGATAGATATAATGTCTTATTTTTCCTTTATAAGGTCTTTTCTGGTGGTTTGGATGGTAAAGAGCCTGACTACAGTGCAGGAGAACTGGGTTCAGTCCCTGGGTTGGGAAGATCCTCTGGAGAAGGGAATGGCTACCCACTCTAGTATCCTTGCCTAGAGAATTCAATGGACAGAGGAGATGGCAGGCTACAATCCATGGGGTTACAAAAAAGTCGGACATGACTGAGTGAGTAACACTTTTATTGACTTTGTGAAATGCATTTAGTAACAATATTTTCTTATTGCTATCTCAGAGCTCATCTATGTAGATGTTCATATTCTTCTCATGGTACTGCCTGTGCCCAGGCAAAGATAAACTTATGCTAACCCATTGATTTACCTGGTGCATCAGTTAGGACAGACTAGGTTATGCCTGTATAACAAATGACTTCCAAATCTTCTTGGGTTACAAAGCTGCCGGGGACCTGCCCCGGCTGATCCAGGGTATTCGAAGCGGGGACGGCGTCGGCGACCTATTTATTTAAATATTTTATCAAAGATATAAAGAGTAATAGGATGAGGATAGCTCAGTAGGAAAATTCAGTGGAGAAAAGAGGCTGAGTAGCTTGGTTTACGCGGGAGACCAATAAAACTTCAAGACAAGAAGTTTGCACCACTTACGTAGGCCGCAGGCGTCCTTCCGTTCTCCCGAAGGAGAGGAGACACTGAGGCCTCCCCGGTCGGATCTTAGAAGCCCAGGCATAATTAGTAAGCATGGTGGGTTCCGCGCTCCAGATGGAGACTCAACCAGAGTGAGAGAGAGAGCGACATGGGGAGACCAGTATTTCGAGAAACTGATCCCAATTCTTTATTTTCCAGAGTCTGTTTTTATACACTGAGATGTTATACAAAAGTCACGTGGGGACAGCAGTCCTGACTTTTATTAAAGTCAGGTGCTTCACACAAATGTATACAGAGGTCTTAGGGGTGTTACATCATCTTCTGGCCAGGGGGGCCTGCTGACAATTTACGACCCTCTCCTTGTGACAGCGGTCAGTCAATCAGGACACTTATTTCTCCAGGGCTGATTATTCTCAAAACAGACGCCACCCAAGTAAAGTTACATTCCTACAGGGTGAGGGTGTAGTGGGTTTTAGCTAAGGAAAGAATTTACTTAGCCTAAGGTCTAACATGATTAATATCAAAGGTTAATACTTATTTCTTCTATATATTCATTAATGTGTGTAAGGGCAGGGGATGTGGAGACTTAGCAACAAACATTGGCTCAACAAATGAAAAACCCTTCACCAATACAATTTCTAATCAGCCCGTTATACTTATACTAATAGTTTTCTAACTTCTCTAAAGAACCCGTTTTTAGAGGGTTTAAAGCATCTTGTGCCTCTCACGGTTGGGAGGCTGTGAGCAATCACATGTGGCCGGACGAGCCTGTCAGGCAGGCTAGAGAACCTTCAGAGGAGTTTGTAGGTTAAAACACTCTTATCACGCCCAGGAATTATTATAAACTGGAGCTCTAAATTAACTCCTTCTCCAAAAGAGGTGGTGGGGGACAGCCCCCCGTAAAGTCAGAGGTGTAGGTGAGCACAAAGTAGTAAAGTAGGCAGGCTCTGGTTATGGGGGTAGATGCTCGAGGAGTTCCAGGGGGACTCCTGAGGCTCGATCCCGCCTTTGCGTATGTCGAGCCTCCTTCCTCATGACCTTTGTCACGGGCGGAGTACCTCACTCTGGCCCCCAACACAAAGCTAAGGTGTGTTTCTCACCTATCCCACATGTTTATCCCAAGTCACCTGTAACTTGTCTTCACTTAAGAAAGCATGATGATGAGACTGTCCTGGAATAGTGAAGATAAGACTAACTGAGCCCTGACTCAAAGTTTCTGTTCAGAAATGTCACATTCCTGTCCATATTTAATTGGCTAATGGAAGTTACATGAAGATCTGGAAACTGTTATTGGAGGATGGAGGTATTATTCTTTCCCAAGGAGAAGCAGTGAATAATTTTTAATTACAGATTAATTTTTAATCTAAGCTAGATGGTTAGTGAACGTAGTTTGCATTATACAGAAATAGACTTCCAAAAGTAGATTCATTTAAGTCAACACTACAAATATTCTTGACTAGTTGTAAAATGATGTAGTTTACAACACAAATTGTGTCATAAGTGCTTATTAGAGTCACTTGAAGTGTAAATCATAAGCAACAGCATTTGCAGATAGTGAGGACAATGCTCTGTGACTGATGGCATCAGAGCTGGGAGGGTGGTAAAATTTGACCACTTACTGCAGCTCTTGTAAGACTGCTAATTGTTTCATTTTCTGTGTATTATGAAGGGCTCTGGATAATGGGTACTGTCAAAGGTAAACACAGCTGGACATTAGCTAAAGTGGTGAAAGCATACTTCATTCATTAATTATTGACAATAGGGGGCTTCCTCAGTAGCTCAAACAGTAAACAATCTCCCTGCATTGCAGGAGACCTGGGTTCAATCTTTGGATCAGGAAGATCCCCATGGTGAGGGGCATGGCAACCCACTCCAGTATTCTTGCCTGTAGAATTCCATGGATAGAGGAGCCTGGCAGGCTACAGTCCATGGGTTCTCAAAGAGTCAGATATGATGAGAGACTTTCACAAACATACATAGAGATTACCTTCAAAGGTGCTGTGCCATATACTTTAAAACTGCTATAAGACTAGATCTGAAATGTTATCATAATAACAAAGAAATAATTCTGTGATGTGATAGACATATTATCTAACTCTACATTGATGACCATATTACTATATATGTGTATCAGATCTGCAGATTGTACACCTTTAACATACACAGGGTTATATGTTAAATATAACATTGGTTATTTAATTAATTGAGAACAAGACAGCAGGGAAGGAGATTGGCCAGACCTTAAACAGAATCAGGAAAGGGAAATTTTATAAGCAGCAGCAAAGAGAGCCTGTGCATGTGAAACCCATCTGGGCTTGCTGACTGTTGCTTACTGAAGTTAGCTCACACCCTCTCAGGAGTGGGAGACAGAGGTCCTGAGCATCAGGTGTTGGCTGGAACAAACAGTAAATTATTTTGGCAGCCTGGAATGTTTCTCAGTGCATCTTAGTGGTATGGACTTGAGCCGTTAGAAACTGTGTTAGTGTTTAAATCTATATAAGGCAAGCTGAGACCAATCAAGATGAGGGTCTGATGATTAGATTGTGGTCACGGAGAGATTGCTTGTAAATAACTCCAAATGGAAAGTTTTATGTTGCATCCCAGGAAGAAAAAAAAATATACTGTTTTCATTCCTCAAAAATGAGATTATTTTAATGTTTAATCAGAATCATGTAATTATGTGGATATCATCCCATATATTCTATTTATCAACATTTCTAATTTTCTAATAAAGAATGAAATTCTTTCAGAAAGAGATTTTTCCCTTTTGATAGCCATCTGATATTTTTATATTATTAATTTTTATGCCTCATTAGTCAATCCGACTGATGTATAATAATTCTGAGTTATTGAATAATTATCCTATTAGATGCACATTGGGCTTCCCTGGTGGCTCAGACAGTGAAGAATCCATGTGCAATGATCCCCTGGAGAAGGGAATGGCTGCTCTCTCCAGTTTTCTTACCTGGAGAATTCTAAGGACTGGTTACTGTCCATGGGGTTGCAAAGAGTCTGACATGACTGAATAACACTTTCACTATGTGCACATTACTTTTTTTTAATTGTAATTTTTCTGACTAATTAGCTAAAGGTCATGATTTGTGTTATTACTAATAAAAAACTGGCTGAATATGTTGTTCAATGGCTGTCACCTTTATCAAGATGCTCTTTAGTTTCTCTTCACTTTCTGCCATTAGAATGGTATTATCTGTATATCCGAGGTTGTTGGTAGGACCTTGACAAATATCTTAAGTTATTAAAGAGAAATTATATTACTTATATTTGTCAAAATATTTAGAATTATATAGTTTTGCTTAATATGGAAAGATCTTGACATCAAAATTAGCTTATGATCATCCATATAAACAAAACAAAGCAAATCAATGGAACACAAATCAACAACAACAAAAATCTCTCATGTTTCCATTTAGTCCCAGGTTTCTTAAGCAGGGGAGACTCATGATGCAGCTGTATCATTCTAAGGAAAGTGACACAGCATTGAATTCCTGGGGCAAGTGACACTTGTTCTTCTAAGTGGAGAAAATCTCCTGCTTCACCTCCTTATAATATCCCCCCCACACCCCCTCCCCCCCAGAAATAAGAGTTTTCAGAAAATAGCTTTGGGAAGCCATGCATCTTGTGTGCTCCTTTGTGACCATTTTAACCTCTTCCTCTGGTGATTAAAGGTGAGCGATGCACACTTAATGCTGGTGGCCCTTTTATGTGGCTTCACTCTCACATCTTCAATAGCTTTCCAAATTAAGTATACTTTCAGCTCAATGAAAAGAAGAAATAGAATTATCCTAAAATCAACTCATTGTATGGTCCACACTTTAAACAAGGTTTGAAATGACCTTTGAGCCTTGCCTACTCCTAGAGGGAAGGAAATCTAAAATGCAGCTCTATACATTAGTCCCTTTAGAAGACACAGCGAGTGAGTCTCTTTTAACAGGCAGAAATGTCTTCACATTCAAATAGTGCCAGGAGTCCCATATCAGATAGAACTGAATCTGGCAAAAGCAAGATTTATCCCATCTAAAATTGCATTAAACATATCATATATCTAGTAAAATACATTGTACCTAACTGGATGATATTTTTTTCATGAGAGTTAAGCAAATTAGGTAAGCAAATCATTTGAATTCTAGGATCACAATTCCTGCTGGAGTCAAGATCACTCTACTCTACCCTTTTTCCTTTACTTCATTCTTACTTTCTTGTACTTTCTCTCTATTTCTCCTAACTTACTCATGCCAGCCTGAGGACAGAGCCACACAAATATTGTTCATAGACACAGAAGGTGCTAAGGGAGAAAGATACTCCTCACCTGGCATGTGTTTCTATGTGCATGCATGAGCCAACCAAAAGTGCTTAGTTTTAATTTTCTTTCTATTTTTTTGGCACCCCTGCAGCACATGGCATGTGGTATCTTAGTTCCTTAAACAGGGATCAAACCCATGCCTGCTCCATTGGAAACACAGTCTTAACTGCTGGACCACCAGGGAAGTCCTGTTTGGTTTTAATTTTGAGATTGAAACTTTCTTTCCTTCCAAACAGAGCACTTGACATAAGTAGTCAAATGAAAAAGAATGAATAGTATCCTGGTTAGTATTGGTAAACTAATAAGCTTTCTAGCATGGTGTAATTTATGTTCAAAACAAATATCAGATTTCTTTACACTCCAGATTTAAACCTAGATCTTGAGAAACATTAGAGGAAAGGGCATTGACATAACTAATTTCATGGATGCCCATGGATTTGTTCCATAAACCCAGTTGTCAGCAGCAAAACGAGCATCAGAAAAATATTATAATAAATAGGCCTATATATCCATATGAATCCACTGGTTCTATTCTTTATTTTGCCTGTTCCCTGGGTACTCAGAATTGTAAGGAGGAGTAGAATCAAGTTCCTTTCTTCACAATATTTTAGGGAGATTGAATTATTACATTAATTTTCTATTTTATGGATGGCATTTTAAAGGCTGCTTTGATGGCTGTACTTGTTAAATATATCCTAAAATATAGAGAGGATAATTTTAATTAACAACTTCAAATATAATAACAATAAAATGGATGAAAATCTATACTATGTAATGGGAAGAGCATTAAGTTGAGAAGTCTTGACTATCAAATATACTTGAATGGAAACAACATTAAGATTATGGGCTTAGGAAACATATGGAAGATTTTAATGCTAAAGTATAAGAACCAGTTTAAGAACATACTGTAGAATATAACACCTTTGGAAACATGTTTGCTTTGGAGACCCTTGAATTATAAACACAATACCGAACATCTGGGTCCAGTTCTAAAGACACATTCTATTTTATTATTATTTGTCTATTATTATTCACATACTTTTCTCTGAAAGCTGTTTTCAAGGGAAGCAAAATATTTATCAGAACTCAGTAAAGCTTACCTATTTGTCAGTTTTTTTGTTTTTTTAATCAACATATGTTTTTAGTAGGCTTGAAAGAGGTTTTTAATACCTACTCTTTCCATCGTATTCCTTTTTTTCAGTGTAGTTTTTAATTGAAGGAAAATTGCTTTACAATGTTGTGAGCATTTCTGCAATACAACAACACAAATCAGCCATAATTATACACGTTTTACCTCCATCTTGAGCCTCCCTCTTCCGGACCCCTCCCAGCTCTAAATTGATCACAGAGCACCAGGCTGGGCCCCCTGTGTTTTACAACACCTTCTCACCAGCTCTCTATCACACACATAGTGGCGTATAAATGCTGATGCTACTTCTCCAGTTGCCCCGCTTGCCCTTCCCTCACTGTGTCCATTGCATTTCTAAAGTAGTCATTTCACTATAAAGTTGCAAGAATTCAAGATATTATTTGTTATCTAAATCAACCTTCAATCTAATGAAGGATTTTTTTTTTCAACTTTCTAGATGTATTATTTTCCTTTTGTCTCTTATTCTTACCTTGGTACTTTCTATCATTTCATAAACATCAATCACATGAATGGCTTAGTAGGTTTATGCTGTCAAGACATGTGCTGTTGCCCTTGGATTCTTTCTGTACTGTTCTTCCATCCAGAATGTCGTGCATGCCATTTCATTGTATCATGTCATAAAAAATTTAGGTGATATTTTTTGTTTTTTTTCCCTGGTAATAGTAAACAGATGAAACTTTGAATTCATACTTGTTGTGTTTATTTTGCATATTACATATTAGTGGATAGCTTTTTAAAAGATATCAGTATACTATGCCATCTTCTTTAATATATAATATTTCCCCCTGATTTACAAGAAATTTCCATCTTCATTGTTTATTATATAGTCTTTATTTTCCATTATTTTTCATTATTTTGAGATCTTTGTCCTTATTTTGAAAATTTTCCCCTTTCATTCAAGTATTATTTCTTCTGGTTTTATTGAGCTATAAGTGACATATAGCACTGTATAAGTTTACAATGTACAGCATAATAGTTTGCATCATGAAATGATCACAGTAAGTTTAGTGAACACCCATAATCTCATATAGATACAACATTAAAGAAACAGGAAAGAAAAAAATGTTTTCCCTTAAGATAAAAACTCAAGATTTACTCACAACTTGCATATACACTGTCCAGCAATGTTAGTTATATTTATCATGTTATACATTGCATCTCTAGTATGTATTTATCTTATAATTGGAAGTTTGTACTTTCTTACTCTCTCCAATTTCCTTACCCTCACTCTGCACAATGGTAACCACAAATCTGATCTTTTTCTATGAGTTTGCTTGTTTGGCTGGTGTTTAGGTATTACTGACTTTTAAAAGCATGTTAGTTCCTGGTACAAATAGTAATTTGGTATGTCTATACATTTTCAAATGATCATCATGATAAGTCTAGCTGTCATTGTTCATCATAAAAAGATGTTACATTATTTGTGACTATATTCCCCATACTGTACATGTCATACCTGTAACTCATTTATTGTGTATCTGAAAGTCTTTACCTCAGTCTCCCTCACCTATTTATCTAGAAATAGATCAATAGATCAATGATTCAGACTACTTTCAATAGATCAATGATTCAGATAATGAATGGATGCAATTGGCTCATATTTATCAAATATTATTTTCCCATTATGTTTTTAACCAAGAATTACTGTGTAAATATTTATGTTCATAAAATTACTAAATGAAAAATGTTAAAATGTTAAATTTTGAAACCATCAGCTAATAACATGGAGAATAACTAAAGTATTATGTAATTGACTCAAATTAAAATCACATTTTTGGGGGAGGAGCTAAGATGGTAGAGGAATAGGATGGGGAGAACACTTTCTCCCCCACAAATTCATCAAAAGAACAGTTAAATGCCGAGTAAATTCCACAAAACAACTTCTGAATGCCGGCAGAGGACATCAGGCACCCAGAAAAGCAACCCATTGTCTTCGAAAGGAGGTAGGAAGAAATATAAAAGAGAAAAAAAGAGACAAAGGAGGGAGGGACGGAGCTCCATCCCAGGAAAGGAGTCTTAAAAAGAGAGAAGGTTCCAAACACCAGGAAACATTCTCACTGCCAAGTCTGTGCCGAGCCTTGGAAGCACAGAGGGCAACATAACAGGGAGGAAAAATAAATAAATAAACAATTAAAACCCACAGATTATGAGCCCTACTGTAACTCCCCCAACAGAGAAGCAGCGCAGATGCCTGCATCTGCCATTAGCAAGCGGGGGCTGGGCAGGGAGGCGCCGTGGGGGCTGCATCGCTTAGAGTAAGGATCTGGCCTGAATACTCTGAGCGCTACTTGAGCAAAATAATTTGGGCTAGCAAACCAGACTGTGGGTTATCTACCACGCGAAAAGCCAGCCCTAACCTAAGACACCACCAGGCCCACGCACAGAACAAAGGACTGTACAGAGAAAGCCAGCTGCAGACCGTCCCCCTCCAGTGACAGGCAGCCAGAGCTGGAAGGGGGCAATCACAGCCCCAGAGAGACATTACCTACAAAACTGTAAGCAGGCTTCTTTGCTAACTAAAACTTCTTGGGGTTCTGGACAGTCAACATCCGCCTGAGAAGGTGCGCCTGTTGTACACCCAGATAACCGAGCTGCGGGGAGGCGATAAGTCACAGCAACTGCGCTCACCAAACACCTCATCATTGAAAGACAAGTATATGTCTTGTCTTTCTTGTCTGAGCTGCTCAGACCTGGGAAGGGCACGAAATGCAGGCCCAACCGAGTCTGTGCCTCTGAGGACTACCCGAGTGCCTGAACCTGAGCGGCATAGACCTGGGAGGTGCAAGAAGCCCAGGGCTGGCCGCGGATGGTTCCCGGCAGAGCAATCTAGATCCTGAGCAGTGTGGGCAGGGAGGTTACACGCTCCATGAGTGGGGGCAGGCCCAGTGTGGCTGAGGCACTGCAAGCACATGCCAGTCTTATTTATTTGCAACATCCCTCCCTCTCCACAGCACGACTGAAAAAATAAGCCTTAAAAAAAAAAAAAAAAGGTGTCCACCACTGCCCCCTTTGTATCAGGATGGAAATCAGACACTGAAGAGACCAGAAAACAAGCTATAACAGAGGGAACCGCCTTGGAAGCAACAGGCAATAGATTAAAACCCTGTGGTTAGTACCGACTACATAGGAAGGGGCCTATCAGATCAGATCAGTCGCTCAGTCGTGTCCGACTCTTTGCGACCCCATGAAGTGCAGCACGCCAGTCCTCCCTGTCCATCACCAACTCCCGGAGTTCACTCAGACTCACGTCCATCGAGTCAGTGATGCCATCCAGCCATCTCATCCTCTGTCGTCCCCTTCTCCTCTTGCCCCCAATCCCACCCTGCATCAGAGTCTTTTCCAATGAGTCAACTCCTCGCATGAGGTGGCCAAAGTACTGGAGTTTCAGCTTCAGCATCACTCCTTCAAAAGAAATCCCAGGGCTGATCTCCTTCAGAATGGACTGGTTGGATCTCCTTGCAGTCCAAGGGACTCTCAAGAGTCTTCTCCAACACCTATAGATCTTGAGAAATATAAGCCAGAACAAGGAACTAGCCAAAAATGAACTGAACCCACAATACCTACAACAATATCAGAGAAAGTCCTATATATATTTTTACTATTTTTATGATCATTCTTTCTTTCTTTTTTTTTAAATTTTTAAAAAGTTTTAAGTCCTCTATTACCCCTTTAATTTTCACTTTTATAACCTACTATTACTTTGCAAAAAAAAAAAAAAAGATCCTTTTTTTAAAAAAAAAGCAAGCTTCATATATATTTTTTTTATAACTTTTGTGACCTTGTTTTTTTTTTTTTCTTCTTTTCTTTAACATTGTATTTTTGAAATTCCAAACTCTGCTCTAGATTTTTAATTTTAGCTTTTTGGTATTTGTTATCAATTGTGTACCTATATTTTTAATTGTGTACCTATATATATATTTTTTTTTATAACTTTTGTGACTGTTTTTTTTTTTTTTTTTCCTCTCTTCCTTTCTCTTCATCTTTTCTTTAACATTATATTCCTGAAATTCCAAACTCTACTCTAGATTTTTAATTTATGCTTTTTGGTATTTGTTGTCAATTTTGTACCTATATCTTCTTTATAATTTTTGTGACTTTTTTTTTTCTTTTTCTTTTCTTTAACATTGTATTTCTGAAATTCCAAACTCTACTCTAGATTTTTTAACTTTTGCTTTTTGGTATTTGTTATCAACTTTGTACCTATATTTTCTTTATAATTTTTGTAACTTTTTTTTTCTCTCTTTCTTTTCCTTCTTCTTTTCTTTAACATTGTATTTCTGAAATTCCAAACTCTACTATAGATTTTTAATTTTTGCTTTTAGGTATTTGTTACCAATTTTGTACCTTTAAGAACCCAATCTTCAGTACCCATTTTTTACTAGGAAGCAAGATTACTGGCTTCCCCCTTCAGACTTTCCTTTTTTTCTACCAGGTCGCCTGTGTCTCCTCCCTAACCCTTCTCTACTCTACCCAACTCTGTGAATTTCTGTGTGTTCCAGATGGTGGAGAACACTTAGGGAACTGATTACTGGCTGGATCTGTCTCTCTCCTTTTCATTCCCTCCTTTTATCCTCCTGGCCACCTCTGTCTCCTTCCTCCCTCTTCTCTTATCTGTATAAGTGAACATCTCTGAGCGGTCCAGTTGTGGAGTGCACATAAGGAAGTGATTACTGGTTAGCCTGCTCTCTCCTCTATTGATTCCACCTCATCTCATTTGGGTCACCTCTAACTCCCTCCTCCCTCTTCTCTTCTCTATGTAACGCTGTGAACCTCTCTGGGTGACCCTAATGGGGGAGAAACTTTTCATCTTTAGCCTAGATGTTTTATCAATGGTGCTGTATAGAAGGAGAAGTTTTGAGACTACTGTAAAAATAAGACCAATAACTGGAAGCAGCAGGCTTAAATCCAAACCCTGACTCCAGGGAACATTAACTCACAGGAGCTCATCAAATGCCTCCATACCTACACTGAAACCAAGCACGACACAAGGGCCAACAAGTTCCAGGGCAAGACATACCAATTAAATTCTCCAGCAACACAGGAACACAGCCCTGAGCTCCAATATACAGGCTGCCCAAAGTCACCCCCAAACCATAGACATCTCATAACTCATTACTGGACATTTCATTGCACTCCAGAGAGAAGAAATCCAGCTCCACCCACCAGAACACCAACACAAGCTTCTCTAACCAAGAAACCTTGACAAGCCACCTGTACAAACCCATACACAGTGAGGAAACACCACAATAAAGAGAATTCCACAAACTGCCAGAATACAGAAAGGACACCCCAAACTCAGCAATTTAAACAAGATGAACAGACAGAGGAATATCCAGCAGGTAAAGGAACAGGATAAATGCCCACCAAACCAAACAAAAGAGGAAGAGATAGGGAATCTACCTGATAAAGAATTCCGAATAATGATAGTGAAATTGATCCAAACTCTTGAAATCAAAATGGAGTCACAGATAAATAGCCTGGAGACAGGATTGAGAAGATGCAAGAAAGGTTTAACAAGGACCTAGAAGAAATAAAAAAGAGTCAATATATAAAGAATAATGCAATAAGTGAGATCAAAAACACTCTGGAGGCAACAAATAGTAGAATAACAGAGGCAGAAGATAGAATTAGTGAATTAGGAGATAGAATGGTAGAAATAAATGAATCAGAGAGGAAAAAAGAAAAACAAATTAAAAGAAATGAGGACAATCTCAGAGACCTCCAGGACAATATTAAATGCTACAACATTCGAATCATAGGGGTCCCAGAAAAAGAAGACAAAAAGAAAGACCATGAGAAAATACTTGAGGAGATAATAGTTGAAAACTTCCCTAAAATGGGGAAGGAAATAATCACTCAAGGCCAAGAAACCCAGAGAGTCCAAAACAGGATAAACCCAAGGCAAAACACCCCAAGACACATATTAATCAAATTAACAAAGATCAAACACAAAAAACAAATATTAAAAGCAGCAAGGGAAAAACAACAAATAACACACAAGGGAACTCCCATAAGGATAACAGCTGATCTTTCAATAGAAACTCTCCAAGCCAGAAGGGAATGGCAACACATACTTAAAGTGATGAAAGAAAATAACCTACAGCCCAGATTATTGTACCCAGCAAGAATCGCATTCAAATATGAAGGAGAAATCAAAAGCTTTACAGACAAGCAAAAGCTGACAGAATTCAGCACCACCAAACCAGCTCTCCAACAAATACTAAAGGATATTCTCTAAACAGGAAACACAAAAAGGGTATATAAACTTGAACCCAAAACAATAAAGTAAATGGCAACAGGATCATACTTATCAGTAATTACCTTAAACATAAATGGGTTGAATGCCCCAACCAAAAGACAAAGACTGGCTGAATGGATACAAAAACAAGACCCCTACATATGTTGTCTACAAGAGACCCACCTCAAAACAGGGGACACATACAGACTGAAAGTGAAGGGCTGGAAAAAGATTTTCCATGCAAATAGAGACCAAAAGTAAGCAGGAGTAGCAATACTCATATCCGATAAAATAGACTTTAAAACAAAGGCTGTGAAAAGAGACAAAGAAGGTCACTACATAATGATCAAAGGATCAATCCAAGAAGAAGATATAACAATTATAAATATATATGCACACAACATAGGAGCACCGCAATATGTAAGACAAATGCTAACAAGTATGAAAGGGGAAATTAACAGTAACAAAATAATAGTGGGAGACTTTAATACCCCACTCACACCTATGGATAGATCAACTAAACAGAAAATTAACAAGGAAACACAAACTTTAAATGATACAATAGACCAGTTAGACCTAATTGATATCTATAGGACATTTCATCCCAAAACAATGAATTTCACCTTTTTCTCAAGTGCACACGGAACCTTCTCCAGGATAGATCACATCCTGGGCCATAAATCTAGCCTTGATAAATTCAGAAAAATTGAAATCATTCCAAGCATCTTTTCTGACCACAATGCAGTAAGATTAGATCTCAATTACAGGAGAAAAACTATTTAAAATTCCAACATATGGAGGTTGAACAACACGCTGCTGAAGAACCAACAAATCACAGAATAAATCAAAAAAGAAATCAAAATATGCATAGAAATGAATGAAAATGAAAACACAACAACCCAAAACCTGTGGGACACTGTAAAAGCAGTCCTAAGGGGAAAGTTCATAGCAATACAGGCATACATCAAGAAACAAGAAAAAAGTCAAATAAATTATCTAACTCTACACCTAAAGCAACTAGAAAAAGAAGAAATGAAGAAACCCAGGGTTTTTAGAAGCAAAGAAATCTTAAAAATTAGGGCAGAAATAAATGCAAAAGAAACAAAAGAGACCATAGCAAAAATCAACAAAGCCGAAAGCTGATTCTTTGAAAGGATAAGTAAAACTGACAAACCATTAGCCAGACCCATCAAGAAACAAAGGGAGAAATATCAAATTAATAAAATGAGAAATGAAAATGGAGAGATCACAACAGACAACACAAAAATACAAAGGATCATAAGAGACTACTATCAGCAATTATATGCCAATAAAATGGACAACATGGAAGTAATGGACAAATTCTTAGAAAAGTACAACTTTCCAAAACTGGACCAGGAAGAAACAGAAAATCTTAACAGACCCATCACAAGCACGGAAGTTCAAACTGTAATCAGAAATCTTCCAGCAAACAAAAGCCCAGGTCCAGAGAGCTTCACAGCTGAATTCTACCAAAAATTTAGAGAAGAGCTAACACCTATCCTACTCAAACTCTTCCAGAAAATTGCAGAGGAAGGTAAACTTCCAAAATCATTCTATGAAGCCACCATCACCCTAATACCAAAACCTGACAAAGATGCCACAAAAAAAGAAAACTACAGGCCAATATCACTCGTGAACATAGATGCAAAAATCCTTAACAAAATTCTAGCAATCAGAATCCAACAACACATTAAAAAGATCATACACCATGACCAAGTGGGCTTTATCCCAGGGATGCAGAATTCTTCAGATCTGCAAATCATTCAATGTAATACACCACATTAACAAATTGAAAAATAAAAACCATATGATTATCTCAATCAGATCAGATCAGTCACTCAGTCGTGTCCAACTCTTTGTGACCCCATGAAGTGCAGCACGCCAGGCCTCCCTGTCCATCACCAACTCCCAGAGTTCACTCAGACTCACGTCCATCGAGTCGGTGATGCCATCCAGCCATCTCATCCTCTGTCGTCCCCTTCTCCTCCTGCCCACAATCCCTCCCAGAATTGGAGTGTTTTCCAATGAGTCAACTCTTCGCATGAGGTGGCCAAAGTACTGGAGTTTCAGCTTTAGCATCACTCCTTCCAAAGAAATCCCAGGGCTGATCTCCTTCGGAATGGACTGGTTGGATCTCCTTGCAGTCCAAGGGACATCAAGAGTCTTCTCCAACACCACAATTTAAAAGCATCAATTCCCTGGCGCTCAGCCTTCTTCACAGTCCGACTCTCACATCTATACATGACCACAGGAAAAATCATAGCCTTGACTGGACACACCTTTGTTGGCAAAGCAATGTCTCTGCTTTTGAATATGCCATCTAGGTTGGTCATAACTTTCCTCCCAAGGAGTAAGCGTCTTTTAATTTCATGGCTGAAGTCACCATCTGTAGTGATTATGGAGCCCAGAAAAATAAAGTCTGACACTGTTTCCACTCTTTCCCCATTTCCCATGAAGTGATGGGACCGGATGCCATGATCTTCGTTTTCTGAATGTTGAGCTTTAAGCCAACTTTTTCACTCTCCACTTTCACTTTCATCAAGAGGCTTTTGAGTTCCTCTTCACTTTCTGCCATAAAGGTGGTGTCATCTGCATATCTGAAGTTATTGATAATTCTCCCAGCAATCTTGATTCCAGCTTGTGTTTCTTCCAGTCCAGCGTTTCTCGTGATGCACTCTGCATATAAGTTAAATAAACAGGATGACAATATACAGCCTTGACGAACTCCTTTTCGTATTTGGAACCAGTCTGTTGTTCCTTGTCCAGTTCTAACTGTTGCTTCCTGACCTGCATACACATTTCTCAAGAGGCAGGTCAGGTGGTCTGGTATTCCCATCTCTTTCAGAATTTTCCACAGTTTATTATGATCCACACAGTCAAAGGCTTTGGCATAGTCAATAAAGCAGAAATAGATGCTTTTCTGGAACTCTCTTGCTTTTTCCATGATCCAGCGGATGTTGGCAATTTGATCTCTGGTTCCTCTGCCTTTTCTAAAACCAGCTTCAACATCAGGAAGTTCACTGTTCATATATTGCTGAAGCCTGGCTTGGAGAATTTTGAGCATTACTTTACTAGCGTATGAGATGAGTACAATTGTGCAGTAGTTTGAGCATTCTTTGGCATTGCTTTTCTTTTGGATTGGAATGAAAACTGACATTTTCCAGTCCTGTGATCAATGCTGAGTTTTCCAAATTTGCTGGCCTATTGAGTACAGCACTTTCACAGCATCATCTTTCTGGATTTGGAATAGCTCAACTGGAATTCCATCACCTCCACTAGCTTTATTCGTAGTGATTCTTTCTAAGGCCCACTTGACTTCACATTACAGGATGTCTGGCTCTAGGTCAGTGATCACACCATCATGATTATCTGGGTCATGAAGATCTCTTTTGTACAGTTCTTCTGTGTATTCTTGCCATCTCTTCTTAATATCTTCTGCTTCTGTTAGGTCCATACCATTTCTGTCCTTTATTGAGCTCATCTTTGCATGAAATGTTCCTTTGGTATCTCTGAATTTCTTGAAGAGATCTCTAGTCTTTCCCATTCTGTTGTTTTCCTATATTTCTTTGCATTGATCGCTGAAGAAACCTTTCTTATCTCTTCTTGCTATTCTTTGGAACTCTGCATTCAGATGTTTATATCTTTCCTTTTCTCCTTTGCTTTTCACTTCTCTTCCTTTCACAGCTATTTGTAAGACATCCTCAGACAGCCATTTTGTTTTTTTTGCATTTCTTTTTTATGGGAATGGTCTTGATCCCTGTCTCCTGTACAATGTCACAAACCTCATTCAATAGTTCATCAGGCACTCTATCTATCAGATCTAGGCCCTTAAATCTATTTCTCACTTCCACTGTATAATTATAAGGGATTAGATTTGGTCATACCTGAATGGTCTAGTGGTTTTCCCTACTTTCTTCAATTTAAGTCTGAATTTGGCAATAAGGAGTTCTTGGTCTGAGCCACAATCAGTTCCTGGTCCTGTTTTTGCTGACTGTATAGAGCTTTTCCATCTTTGGCTGCAAAGAATATAATCTATCTGATTTTGGTATTGACCATCTGGTGATGTCCATGTATAGAGTCTTCTCTTGTGTTGTTGAAAGAGGGTGTTTTTTATGACCAGTGCATTTTCTTGGCAAAACTCTATCAGTCTTTGCCCTGCTTCATTCCGTATTCCAAAGCCAAATTTGCCTGTTACTCCAGGTGTTTCTTGACTACCTACTTTTGCATTCCAGTCCCCTATAATGAAAAGGACATCTTTTTTGGGCGATTGTTCTAAAAGGTCTTGTAAGTCTTCATAGAACCATTCAACTTCAGCTTCTTCAGCATAACTGGTTGGGGCATAGACTTGCTGAAGAGAAAGCCTTTGACAAAATTCAACATCCATTTATGATAAAATCTCTCCAGAAAACAGGAATAGAAGGAACATACCTCAACATAATAAAAGCTATATATGGCAAACCCACAGCAAACATTATCCTCAATGGTGAAAAATTGAAAGCATTTCCTCTAAAGTCAGGAACAAGGCAAGGGTGCCCACTTTCACCATTACTACTCAACATAGTTTTGGAAGTTTTGGCCACAGCAATCAGAGCAGAGAAAGAAATAAAAGGAATCCAAATTGGAAAAGAAGAAGTAAAACTCTTACTGTTTGCAGTTGACATGATCCTCTACATAGAAAACCCTAAAGACTCCACCAAAAAATTACTAGAACTAATCAATGAATAAAGTAAAGTAAAGCAGGATATAAAATCAACACACAGAAATCTCTTGCATTCCTATACACTAATAATGAGAAAATAGAAAGAGAAATTAAGGAAACAATTCCATTCACCATTGCAACAGAAAGAATAAAATACTTAGGAATATATCTACCTAAAGAAACTAAAGACCTATATATATAAAACTATAAAACACTGGTGAAAGAAATCAAAGAGGACACTAATAGATGGAAAAATATACCATGTTCATGGGTTGGAGGAATCAATATAGTGAAAATGAGTATACTACACAAAGCAATTTATAGATTCAATGCAATCCCTATCAAGCTGCCAACGGTATTCTTCACAGAGCTAGAACAAATAATTTCACAATTTGTATGGAAATACAAAAAAAACCTTGAATAGCCAAAACTATCTTGAGAAAGAAGAATGGAACTGGAGGAATCAACCTACCGGACTTCAGGCTCTACTACAAAGCCACAGTCATCAAGACAGAAAGACAGAAATATAAATCAGTGGAACAAAATAGAAAGCCCAGAGATAAATCCACGCACATATGGACACCTTATCTTTGACAAAGGAGGCAAGAATATACTATCGATTAAAGACAAACTCTTTAACAAGTGGTGCTGGGAAAACTGGTCAACCACTCGTAAAAGAATGAAACTAGACCACTTTCTAACACCATACACAAAAATAAACTCAAAATAGATAAAAGATCTAAACGTCAGACCAGAAACTATAAAACTCCTAGAGGAGAACATAGGCAAAACACTCTCTGACATACATCACAGCAGGATCCTCCATGACCCACCTCCCAGAATATTGGAAATAAAAGCAAAAATAAACAAATGGGACCTAATTAAACTTAAAAGCTTCTGCACAACAAAGGAAACTATAAGCAAGGTGAAAAGACAGCCTTCAGAATGGGAGAAAATAATAGCAAATGAAGCAACAGACAAAGAACTAATCTGAAAAATATACAAGCAACTCCTACAGCTCAATTCCAGAAAAATAAATGACCCAATCAAAAAATGGGCCAAAGAACTAAATAGACATTTCTCCAAAGAAGACATACAGATGGCTAACAAACACGTGAAAAGATGCTCAACATCACTCATTATCAGAGAAATGCAAATCAAAACCACTATGAGGTACCATTTCATGCCAGTCAGAATGGCTGTGATCCAAAAGTCTACAAGCAATGAATGCTGGAGAGGGTGTGGAGAAAAGGGAACCCTCTCACACTGTTGGTGGGAATGCAAACTAGTACAGCCACTATGGAGAACAGTGTGGAGATTCCTTAAAAAACTGGAAATAGAACTGCCTTATGATCCAGCAATCCCACTGCTGGGCATACACACTGAGGAAACCAGAAGGGAAAGAGACAGGTGTACCCCAATGTTCATCGCAGCACTGTTTATAATAACCAGGACATGGAAGCAACCTAGATGTCCATCAGCAGATGAATGGATAAGAAAGCAGTGGTACATATACACAATGCAGTATTACTCAGCCATTAAAAAGAATACATTTGAATCAGTTCTAATGAGGTGGATGAAACTGGAGCCTATTATACAGAGTGAAGTAAGCCAGAAAGAAAAACACCAATACAGTATACTAACGCATATATATGGAATTTAGAAGGATGGTAACAATAACCCTGTATACGAAACAGCAAAAGAGACACTGATGTATAGAACAGTCTTTTGGACTCTGTGGGAGAGGGAGAGGGTGGGGAGATTTGGGAGAATGGCATTGAAACATGTAAAATATCATATATGAAATGGGTCAGCAGTCCAGGTTTGATGCACGATACTGGATGCTTGGGGCTGGTGCACTGGGACGACCCAGAGGGATGGTATGGGGAGGGAGAAAGGTTTAGGATAGGGAATACATGTATACCTGTGGCAGATTTATTTTAATATATGGCAAAACCAATACAATATTTTAAAGTTAAATAAAATAAAATTTAAAAAAAATTTAAAAAATAAAATCACGTTTTTGCAAGAACAAGTTAAACTCATGAGAAAAAGAGCAATAATTTAAACAATGATCCACTGTGATGTATGCACTTATGTTAAAGAAATGCAATATATGAAGAATCAAGGTAGATGAAATATAGAAAAGTAAGCTGATACTTCCTCCAATAATGTGATAAGAAAGATGCATAAGTGAGGTATATCCCTTATGAAATTTTCATTGTTAAAATATTTACATATTTTAATCACAGTTTATGCCAAAACTCCAGACACATAAACATTATGATTAGTTAAACTTTTTTGAATAACTACTTCTAGACCATATTTATCCAAATATACTTGTGTGTGGAATACAAAGGTAAATATTTAGGACTTTTAAAAGCCTTCAAATAAATTTTGGTCTGTCAAATAAAATATGTACTAGGATTGTTAAGTGACAGATTTTTAAGTGACTATTGAAAGATTACTGACATTCCTAAACTACTAGTTTTAGTGAGTAGAAAAAGAATGATGTCTGCATATATTAAGAAAACATTCTGTCTTTGAAAAGAACAACTGCCCATAATTTTTATATGCTTTACAATTTTATTTTTCTTTCTTCTGTGTTTTTTGAGTGTTGCCAGCTCTAGTCAGGGATGGAAAATATTTTTAGCTAAAAACATGTAACTAAACAATTTACCTTTGTTAAATAACATTCAAATTTGACTGAAATATTTTTTTCAGCTCTCTTAATTCATTGTCATGTCATTATGCATTAAAATCCCTGTGTGTGAATTTGAGCTTTCTCATTCTATTTGGCATAATAGCATTTCTTGATTTTCTAGTATTTCTCTTTTTCATATACAAGATGGAAAATGATTTCAACGTCTCTATCACTTTTACAGGGATTTTATTTTAAAAGCCTGCTTTCTGTCTTTAAATATAACATGCTGTTTATAAATAAAAGTATTACACCCGTGGCGGATTCATGTTGATGTATGGCAAAATCAATACAGTATTGTAAAGCAAAAAAAAAAAAAAATTTTTTTTAGTGTATTACTTTGAGATAAGAGAAATCAAGTTGGTTGTACTTGGTTAGTAATTTTTTCACTGCTATGGATAATTGGGTATTATATATAGTGTTAGGTTTCCATACTGAGATTTCTGACATTATTTTAAAAGTCATTGCATATAATGCTTCTAAATATAATTTTTTCTGATAATTTGCAAATTGAATAAATTTTGCATGAAGTAGATTATCTATAAAAAACCAACCCCTTTTTGCATTTATACATAATAGAAAGAAATGACATCATTGTGTTTTCTTTTAGAAAATGAAACGTTAGAAAAGCTGTATATTTTTCTCTATAAACCAAATCAATCCTTGTCAGTACCTTGCATATGTTTTTTATTTGAAACATTTTTTATATCATACTCTTAAGTACAAGGAAAATAGTTATACTTAATAGCAATATGTTTAAATACTACACTGTACAGGCCTGAAAGAAAGGAAATGTATACTGTTATAACTTGTATTTTAGAGTTCATAAGTCTAAGAAAAAAATCCCCATAAAAGTAGTCATTTTAAAACAAGTGTAAGTTTCTAAAACTTCTTGGTTTACATGAACTATGGAAAAGTGACATCAATTCAGAATTTAAAATAAGCTACAAAATACATGGTGCAGAAACATTTTGTTCTTATTAATCTCATCTTGGTTCACTCAGACTTTACTATTTCCTTAAAATTCCTTAAACATATACTCATGTCAAACTTCTTTTTCCTTATAAAAGTTAAGTAAATGCCTCTCTATTTTGAGGGTGCATAACTGTTCATTCCAATTCAGGAAATCTGTATTGTAAGTGCACACACATCCTTTTAAACTGCTACTTTGCTTCTCTATTATTTAAAAACAGAACCCACAAGGAACCTACTTTAAATGTGAGAGTTAAGCATATGGGGATAACTAGCAGAAACGTGTAAGTGAAAGTGAAAGTGTTAATTGCTGAGTCCTGTCCAACTCTTTGCAACCCCATGGACTGTAGCCCGCCAGGCTTCTCCAGGCAAGGATAATGGAGTGAGTTGTCATGCCCTCCTCCAGGGGATCTTCCCCACCCAGGGACTGAACGCTTGTCTCCCCCATTGCAGGTGAATTCTTTACTGTCTGAGCCACCAGGAAAGTCCCATCATAATTGTGAAGAACTATATATTCAGTGTTTAGCTAAGATGTTTTTATGATTGAGTAAGTACAAGGAAGAAGTTGGGGTTCACTGAGACCATTTACTGGAGAAGGCAAGGGCACCCCACTCCAGTACTCTTGCCTGGAAAATCCCATGGATGGAGGAGCCTGGTAGGCTGCAGTCCATGGGGTCGCTGAGAGTCGGACACGACTGAGCGCCTTCACTTTCACTTTTCACTTTCATGCACTGGAGAAGGAAATGGCAACCCACTCCAGTGTTCTTGCCTGGAGAATCCCAGGGACAGGGGAGCCTGGTGGGCTGCCAGACGTCTATGGGGTCGCACAGAGTCAGACACAACTGAAGCGACTTAGCAGCAGCAGCAGCAGAGGCCATTTACTGGGCTTCCCTGGTGGCTCAGAGGGTAAAGAATCTTGGACACTTTTCATGCTTCTACTGAGAAGAAAACATTATGGCTTGAATCTCTTAATGAAAAATCTCATGTAAGCATGCCTCCTTCATACAGTTGATGTGCTAGATTCATATGAAAGGCAACAGTTTGTGTGCCATACCCTCAACACAGTTATATGCACTCATAAAAACAAAAGCACCTTCTTGTGGTAACCAACAGTTTATATTTCCTTTCAGCTTCTATGGAGCCCAAACACAAATTCCATATTCCCTAGGTAGATTTCTTTCTTGACTTCTAGTCTGACGCTAATGTATTATTATAACAAAAGCACAATTTCCTACTCCCTTAGGCACTTTTCTTATTTGGAATTAAAAAAGAAAACTGAACATTATGTTCACCTTGTCATATCATTTTTACTTGTCAAAGTGGCAACACATATTCTCCTGACTAATGAGGGTAAGAAAAGTAGAGAAATAATTATTTCAAAAGTTGTATTCAAAAATAGTATCTCAAAACACCCCTAGAATAGACCTTTAAAAATGTAGTACTTTCAAAATCATTTGGTTATTATATAGAGTTGGCATCAGTTATTGGGCTCGAAAAGCATACAAATCTTGCTTGTTGTCATTACTTCCTTTAGTTAATTAACCTTTTGTTTCCTTTATGTATTAATTTTTTTTCCCCATCTGAATCCAACACCACTCCATCCCCTGGCCCTCTGCCCTTCCCTGCCTGGCTTGCTCTTCATCTTGTGAGTTGGTCCATACTGACATCTCTCAGGCAACCTTGGAACAGAACACAATAGTGAAAGGAGTTTTAGAGGGTAGAAAAAAGTTTGATAATATTCTCCACCTTTTGTCTACATTGGTGCTGATATTCTGGTGCAATTTTGATGATTCTACTTAACTCTGGCCTTAAAGTACGCTCTTTCATCCCTTGGCATCTTCAGCAATAGGAGTAACAACAGCTTCTTGGTATTGTTGATCACCGAATAGATCAGCATTATTTCCTTCCAGAAATTTGATCAATATTACATTAATAGAACCATCATTCAGATCTTCACTTTTTGCCACTTCTCTGTAAAACTTTTTTCTTTAATTTTGCCCCCAAATCATTTTATTTTATTTTTACTTAAACCAAATAAATTAAGCATTTTGACATTCTTTTCAATGCTACTCATTTCTCAATCCCAAAGTAATAGTCCAGTTGTTAATTCCAAATCAGAATAAAATTATTTGTTTAGCAGTATAAAGTACAGTTGATGATTCTTTTCATTTTGATTCAAAGTTTTAAAAACTTGGCTTCTTCATTTATTGCCAATCATTGTCTTTTCCCATAACTTTATTATAGATTGCTTGGAACCCTGTACCTAGCTCACTTGTTTCTTTCTATATTTATTGTCTTGTAGATTGCATTCCAACATGTGAATTTATGTATTATATGTATGCTGATGACTTTGACATATAACAAATCACTTCAAAACATTTTGGTAAAAAAGAAAAAATAAGATTTATTGTCTCTCTTGGCTCAGACTGGCTGACTGGACTCAACTAAATAGTTGTATTTTGGGGTTTTTAATGCAGTTGCAGTTACCTGTCAGTAGGACTAGTTGGTGTCATCTGAAGGCTTAATTATACTTTTCACCTAAAAAACCTTTTTCACTCACGTTTGGAGTCTGGGCTGGTACGGCTGGACCTACTCGAGGCTGGGCAGACCTTCTTTTTTCTCCATGTGTCAACCTCGCACTTCACAACATAATAAACTTAAGTTACTCAAACTTCTTATATGGTAGTTGACCTCCTCCAGAGCCAATGCTGTAATAAATCCAAGTGAAAACTATGACTTCTCATCTAGGCTTGAAGTCATGCACCATCACTTTTGCTACATTCTGTTGGTTACAAATAAGCCACAAGACCAGGCCAGATTCAAGAGGAGGAATCTATCCAAGACTATAAATGCAGACAGACGTGGTTCATGATATGGGGAATATTTTGGAGAAATAGCCATAGAAAATTTTGCATTATATCTCCTCCCTGTACTCATTTCTATGGACTGAATTAAGCCTTTTCAAAAGTAATATATTGAACCCATTTCTGTTGTTCAGTAAATAAAGATCTAGTGGTTGTTTGCTGTTTAGTCGCTCAGCCATGTCTGGCTCTTTGCCACCCGCTGGACTAGAGCATGCCATACTTCCCTGTCCTTCACTGCTTGCCAGAGTTTGGCCAAACTTATGTCCATTGAGTCAGTGATGCCATCCAACCAATTTGTCCTCTGTCATCCCCTTCTCCTGCCTACTATCTTTCCCAGCATCAGGCTCTTTTCTAAGGAGTTGTCTCTTCCCTTCAGCTGACCAAAGTATTGGAGCTTCAGCTTCAGCATCAGTCCTTCCAATGAATATTCACAGTTGATTTCCTTTAGGATTGACTGGTTCAATCTCCTTGTAGTCCAAGGAGTCCAGCTGAATACATAACCCCCAATATAAAGTTATTTGGAGATACGGCCTTTAGGAGGAAATTGACTTGTTAGAGTGATTATAAAAAAAGACACAAGGGAAATTTATTTCTCTGCCATGTGGATACATATTCAGAAAGCTGTTAAAGAAAAAGGAAGAGGATCTTCCACAAGAACATCAGAATGGTTGGCACCTTGATCTTGGACTTCCAGCCTCTAGAACTGTGAGAAATTTCTATTGTCACCAAGTCTGTGGTATTATAGGCTGAACTAGCCAAGACACTTATAAACTCTATACTCACATATCCAGTTACTTACCTACAGTGAATGTCTCACACAAATTTTAAATCCAATAAGCTCCAGTGTGAATTTCAGATATTTTCTTAAAATTAACTTCTGTGTACAATCATCTTCCATTCAGTGATAACAGCTTCTTTAAACTGCCAGTCATTAGGTCTCAAAATCTTAGGGACATTATTAACTTCCCTTCTTTTTTCAGAGCATCTCATTCAGTATTTCATGAAGTCATGTTATCTCTGCTTTCAAAGTATATTAGGAACTCAAACTGCTTCACAATTTTCATTCCACCCTCTTGTGAATGTTGAGTTTTTATCATCCCTGATGGGGATGGTTGCAGTTGTCTTCTGAATATTTCCATTACTCCCATCCCTGTCCTCTATTGTCTGTTCTCAATACAGTAGCCAGAGGGATCCTGGTGACCCATAAGTCAGATCATGTCTCTCCAGTACACAAAGCTCTGAACTCAAAATCAAGCTAAAATCTTTATGATGCCCAGAAGGCTCTAGTAAACATAACCTCTCAGTCTCTTTCAGACAATACCTCTGCTGTTCTCTCCCTCTGTTCACTGCATCCTCACTGACATACTTGCTTTTTCTCACATGCAGGATATCTCTGCACTGGCCTTCCCCTCCATCTGAAAGATTCCCTGCCCCATATTTGCATGTATACCTCTCTCAAGTCCTTCCAGTTTGGGTTTGGTCTTTCTCAAAATATACAGACCAGCCTCTAAATTGACAAAGCCTCAGAAATGTGATGCTCCAGTCTACAGTTTCTAGAATATGTATGATCTTCTCACCAAGTTTATAATAATATTTGCTATGCGTATTGTCTCCATCAGATCTCTAGAATATGAGATATATTAGATAAAAAGATCTTTGACTATTATCTTCATTGCTGTACTCAAACTACCTTTAATGGTACCTAGCACATGATTTGATTCAATATGTGTAATATGAGAATCTTTTCTTAAATGTCCAAAGACAAACTGTGACACTCTGGGAAAGTTGGTATGCAAGTGCACGTGTCTGTGTATTAGAGAGTGTGCGTGTGAGTGCTTGTGTGTGTGTGTATGAATGCATGTGTACACCTGAGTCTGAAGGAGCAGTTGGGAAGATGGTGGAGAGCAGATATCATCCTTGGCATGCCGAACACAGGAAAGAATATTCCTCACCAAAATAATTGTGTTAATGTCTAGGGAATGGAAAAGAATTGTGTAGAAGTAAAGATTATAGATTTTAACATTTCAGATAATCTATTTTTTTGTTGCCAGCAACTGGATTGTAAGGGAAAATAAAAAATAGATCCAAAGGAAAGCTATACTAGTCCATGTTTACTGGACAGAGTCTTGAGCTACAATTTATGGACTTCATTCTGTTAATTCTCCCATGTATTTAATAAGTAGTTTGAGTAGCAATATAATAGGAAGAGACTCCAATGGTAATTCCACATCCATCTATTGGCAAAAACTGTGAGGACACAGATAAAGACTAAATCGAATACAAGTAAAAAGTAGGAAATTGTGGTTCAAGGCCAATAGAACAAAATCCCTCTGACAAAAGAAAAGAATGTGACTTTGAATTATCAAAGTAAGAAAAGAACTTTGGAAATATTTTATTAGAGACATAAGAAGGCAGATTTTTCTGGAAAACTGTTTAAATATTACTACAGCTCAATTTAAATCTTACTAAGGAATTCATAAATTAGAAAATGAAAGATAAAATTGAAAGGAGAATCTGACAAAATCAAATGGAAAGAATAGAGATATGAGGATAAGTGTTGCCATATCTATGAAAGATAGAAAATAGAGATCCAATCTTAGAATTGTTCATTCCAGAAATAAATACCAGGATGACTGGAACAAAGTTAGCAAAGGGTATTAGTAAAATGTTCCAGCCCTTATAGAATACTGAATTACAAAGGCTGACATTCTTTTTTAGCTTTGAGAAAAAAGTTATTCACATATATTCATACTGATAATTTGTAAAACTATCAATAATTAAAAATACTTCAATTATTGAAAGAGAAATATTTACAAAGAAAGGACTTTGAAAAAACAAATTAAGCAAATCATAAATCAAAAAGACTATAGCTTTTCCTTCGGAAACACTATGATTTAGAAAGTGATCCCTGGTTACAAGTAACAGAATCTAAAGAGACCATGACCAACAGGAGGAATTGAACAGATGAAGATAATTAGGGCAAAGTGATACGAATCACAATGGCTGAAACACAGAATATGAGAGAAAGAGAAGTTAATTGAATTTAATGGTATTGTAAAGATTGCTGTTTAGTCATGCAGTCATGTATGAATCTTTGTGACCCCATGGGCTCTAGCCTGACAGGCTCCTCTGTCCAAGGGGATTCTCTAGGCAAAAATACTGGAGTGGGTTTCCATGCCCTCCTCCAGGCAAAAACTGCTAACTCTCCTTTAAAATCCAGTTTCTGCTTCTTCCTTACAAAGAATTTCCCAACTCTTAGCTGGACTTCCATGTACACACTCTATATCACTGTTTTCATTTAATTTAACTATCAGTTGCAGGCTGAGTTTAGGATAATGGAATGTGAAAGAACTATGGACAATTTCAGATGATTTCCCTACACTGAAAATTATTAACCCTAGAATTTCTTTCCTTCACATCTGGAATAAGAACATCAGTCTGGAATAGGAACATCTCTCTGAAACTTGCTTGAAACACTGCAAATAAGGGAAAAGTTGGAGAAGCATTTGGACAGGGTAATGAAAGGAACCCAGTTACCTTAAAAAGGACTGGTCCAGAACTAAGAGAAATAGAAGTCTACCATTTCAACTACTCTTTATTGTTTGTTTGGGGGGATCTATTTAATGCAATGGGGCTTCACGGGTGGTGCTAGTGGTAAAGAACCTGCCTGCCAATACAGAAGATGCGAGATGTGGGTTCAATCCATGGGTTGGAAGATCCCCTGGAGGAGGGCATGGCAATCCTGGGTATTCTTGCTTGGAGAATCCCATAGACAGAGGAGCTGGTAAAACATAGTCCATAGGTTGTCAGAGTCAGATATGACTGAAGTGACTTAGCACACACACATTTAATGCAACATCATAGTCTATACCATGGTACCATGGGCTTCCCTGGTAGCTCAGCTGATGAAGAATTCACCTGGAATGCAGGAGACCCTGGTTCAGTTCCTGGGTCAGGAAGATCCCCTGAAGAAAGCATAGGCTACCCACTCCAGTATTCATGGGCTTCCCTGGTGGCTCAGATGGTAAAGAATCCACCTGTAATGCAGGAGACCTGAGTTTGATCCCTGGGTTGGGAAGGTACCCTGGAGGAGGGCATCATAACCCACTCCAGTATTCTTGCCAGGACAATCCCATGGACAAAGGAACCTCATGGGCTACAATACATGGGGTCTTAAAGAGTTGGGCACAGCTTCGTGACTAAGCACAAACACAACCTATACCATAACTATTACAAATGACTTACAAGCCTTGGGCTAGATTTGACAAAGTATTAGAGATAGCTAGAGAAGTAACAATAAGATTTTATTTTAGAAAAAGCTCTCTGGCTACAGATCAGAGATCCAATTAAATTGAATGGTGTACTAACAAAATTGACTTATGAATACAGACAAGGTAGGTTTACAAGTTTACTGAGTATGGTAGATACAGTTTACAATGAAAAGAAACAGGCAAGAAGAAAATGTGTGAGAGGGAAGAACATTAAGATTTGAGATCTGTGTGAAACACATGTTGTCCAGTATCACTAAGGAATTACAGGTGTGAGTCTACAATGTTGGAAAGATGGTTGAACTATTAAAAATAGTTATGTGTATTCTAGCTATGACTTATTTGAATAGCTTAAAAATAGAACTTCAAACAGTGTAAATTGAAAACAAAATTGTTTAATATTAGAAATGTCACTACTATATAACATTAGAAATGACCTGCTTTATGTAATTCAGTGGCATAAATATACCAGTTTGCTTTTAGTTTTATTAAAGATGATCAGAAAATGATGAATTAAGGGAAGTCATAAAACAATGTCATCTTTAATAATACTATTATTTTATACAAAAATGCAAATTCTATCATTCACAAGATAATCTTATAAGAAGTCTGCATATATAAGGAAAAATACAAAAAATGCATTATATAAATTTTGAGGGTGAAAATAATAAAATAAATATATGACTGCATCTCACAATAAAGGACAGAAATGGTATGGATCTAAGAGAAGCAGAAAATATTGAGAAAGATGGCAAGAATACGTAGAAGAACTATACAAAAAAGTTCTTAATGACCCAGATAACCAAGATTGTGTGATAACTCACCTAGAGCCTGACATCCTAGAATCTGAAGTCAAGTGGACATTGGAAAGCATCACTACAAGCAAAGCTAACACAGGTTATGGAATTCCAGCCGAGCTATTTCAAGTTCTAAAAGATGATGCTGTTAAAGTGCTGCACTCAATATGCCAGCAAATTTGGAAAACTCAGCAGTGGTCACAGGACTGGAAAATGTCAGTTTTCATTCCAGTCTCAAAGAAAGGCAATGCCAAAGAATGTTAAAACCACTGCGCATTTGCACTCATCTCACACGCTAGAAAAGTAATGCTCAAAATTCTCCAAGCCACGCTTCAACAGTATGTGAAACAAGAACTTCCAGATGCTCAAGCTGGATTTAAAAAGGGCAGAGGAACCAGAGATCAAATTGAAACATCCTTTGGATCATTGAAAAAGCAAAAGAGGTCTAGAAAAACATCTATCACTGCTTCACTGATTATGCCAGTGCCTTTGACTGTGTGGATCACAAGAAATTGTGGAAAATTCTTCAAGAGATGGGAATACCAGACCACCAGACCTGCCTCCTGATAAGTCTGTATGCAGGTAAAGATGCAACAGTTAGAACCAGATATGAAACAACCGACTGGTTCCAAATAGGAAAAGGAGTACGACAAGGCTGTATATTGTCACCCTGCTTATTTAACTTATATGCAGAGTACATCATGAGAAACACTGGGCTGGATGAAGCAGAAGCTGGAATCAAGATTGCCAGGAAAAATTTAAATAACCTCAGATGTGTATGTGACACCACTCTTACGGTAGAAAGTGAAGAGGAACTGAAGATCCTCTTGAAGAAAGTGAAAGAGGAGAGTGAAAAAGTTGGCTTAAAACTCAACTTTCAAAACATGAATATCATGGCATCCAGTCCCATCATTTCATGACAAATAGATGGGGAAACAATGGAAACAGTGAGAGACTTTATTTTCTTGGGCTCCAAATAATGGCAGATGGTGATTCCAGCCATAAAATTAAAAGATGCTTCCTCCTTGGAAGAAAAGCTATGACCAAGCCAGATAGAATATTAAAAAGTGAAGACATTACTTTGCCAATGGTCCATCTAATCAAAGCTATGGTTTTTCCAGTAGTCATTTATGGATGTGAGAATTGGACTATAAAGAAAGCTGAGCACCGAAGATTTGATGCTTTTGAACTGTGGTGTTGGAGATGACTCTTTAGAGTCACTTGGTGACTCTCAAGGAGATCAAATCTTTCAATCCTAAATGGAAATCAGTTCTGAATATTCATTGGAAGGACTGATACTGAAGCTGAAACTCCAATACTTTGGCCACCTGATGCAAAGCACTGACTTATTGGAAAAGATCTTGATTCTGGGAAAGATTGAAGGCAGAAGGAGAAGGGAATGACAGAAGATGAGATGGTTGGATGGCATCACAGACTCAATGGACATGAGTTTGAGTAGGCTTCAGGATTTGGTGATGGACAGGGAAGCCTGGTGTGCTGCAGCCCATGGGGTGACAAAGAGTCGGACACGACTGAGCAACTGAACTCATCTGAACTGAGCTTATCTTTCTTTGTGTCTGATTTACATGTAAATGTGTACATATGTCGGAGAAGTCAATGGCACCCCACTCCAGTACTCTTGCCTGGAACATCCCATGGACAGAGGAGCCTGGTAGGCTGCAGTCCATGGGATCGCTAAGAGTCAGACAGGGCTGAGCGACTTCACTTTCAGTTTTCACTTTCATGCATTGGAGAAGGAAATGGCAACCCACTCCAGTGTTCTTGCCTGGAGAATCCCAGGGACGGGGAAGCCTGGTGGGCTGCCGTCTCTGGGGTCACACAGAGTCGGACACGACTGAAGCGACTTAGCAGCAGCAGTAGCAGTGTACATATGTACATAGATAGATTTGAAAAGAATGTGATCACTTTTTTATGTTTAAATGAGAAGTTTTTACTTGCATATGCACATAAATTCATATTCTAAACTATGATTTACTAGAATCCAGGATTACCACCAGTGTCTAGAACATAGAGTCAAAGCACACATATGCTAAACAAAATTATAGCTGAGATGATTCTTTCAAATACTATACTGTTTTTTGTTTTTTTTTTTTAGCACTGTGGTAAATGTTACGGTGTGAGAGATATAGTATTCACTTCCCATCTCAAAATTATAGTCCAGCCTCTGTGTTGTGAGATATAAACCATTTCCCAGGGCAGAGTTGGATTGTGGAAAACTTGTGTTTCAGTGATATCATGAAGAACAACCATGGGTGTGTCAGCCAATCAAGGGAAAGGGGTTCAAGGGTTTGGAGAAGATGGAGCTGGAATCATGGAAGACAGAAATATTGAAGTTAGTTAAAGATGGGAAGGATTTGATGGAAGAATAACCGTGGAAGTTTGCAATAGAGTTGAGAATTTGATTGTCCTGGTAGGTTTAACTCTCTGTCATGGTGGAAGGAAAAATAAATAGATAAATAAATAAATAAATAATTTCAGCATCGAAGAGGTGAACTCACTTGTCTTCCAACATATCACTCATATGTCAGTGATGAACTCTCAGTCATCCTCATGTGGAATGGAAAATATCCCCCTTTCCCAATTTTCTTGAGCCATGTTAGAAAAGGTAACTTATCTCTAATTGTAATAAGTAAGATATTATAATTATGGATTAGAGAAGCAGCAAAATATATTTAAATCCAAATACTAATATTTTGACACATAATACACAAATAGAAACATGTATCTCTTTCAAGTGTGTGTAAGCCTTGTTCTTTTAATTTGAAATTGGAATTTTATTTTTTTTAATTTTTTTTATTCAATTTTAATTAAAAAAAAATTATACATGTGTTCCCCATCCTGAACCCTCCTCCCTCCTCCCTCCCCATACCATCCCTCTGGGTCGTCCCAGTGCACCAGCCCCAAGCATCCAGCATCGTGCATTGAACCTGGACTGGCATCTCGTTTCATACATGACTGGAATTTTAAAAAATGGGCCTATATATCATATTCTGAAACAATCAAAAGCTTCTTAAGCTTCTTAGATGATAACAACATACTTCGAGGTGTAATTCTTTATTAAAAATTGCAAAGACAACTTCTTAGTATTGGTTTAGCAGAGGTATTTGAACAGAGTTTTAAAACTGAAACACACTCTTCCTACTATAGAAGATATTGTATTTCAGCAACTAGAATAAGTGCCAGGACACATCCTATTTCAGTCTCTCATGCAGGAACAGGGCTGTGTTCACACAGAGGGAATTTTAATCTGAATTTAGATGTCTATAATTCTTTATTTTTCTCTTGAGCTTTTTTGAAGGATAGTTGATTTACAGTGTTGTGTTCCTACAACAAACAGCAAAGTGATTCTGTTATGCATATGTGTGTGTGTGTATATATATACACACACACATATATATACAATCTTTTTTAATATACTTTTCCATTATGTTTCCTTATAAGATATTGAATATAATTCTCTTTGCTACATAGTAGGACCTTGTTGTTTATACATTCTGTATATAAAAGCTTACATCTGCTAACCCAACCTTCCACTTCCTCCCCAAAACCGCTAACTCTTGGAAACCACTAGCCTGTTCTCTGTGTCCCTGATTCTGTTTCTATTCATCTGTGTTATATTTTATTCCACATGTAAAATATCATATAGTATTTGTCTTTCACTTTCTGACTTATATTTAGTATGATAATCTCTAGTTGCATCCATCTTGCTGCAAGTGGCATTATTTTATGGCTGAGTAGCATTTCATTGTATATATATACTACATCTTTTTTACCCACTCACCTGTTGATGGACATTTAAGCTGTTTACATGTCCTGGCCATTGTGAATAGAGCTGCTATGAACATAGGGGTGCATGTATCTTTAGACATCTATGGTATTTAATGATTCCTGCCATTTTTCCAATCTTTGTTTACAGGGTTTCAGACAAATAACAATTATTCCAAATCATCCTTGTGAAATAGTTTGCAATATTTTGATAAATTTAATGGTATGAAGACTTCTGAGAATATAGTGACTAGCAAACCAAGTAACTGTCAACTACTGGTGTTATTATTTTATTCAAATATATTTTCCCTTTGTTTCTAATCCAATAGTAATTATCTAAAGTTTTTTTTTTTTTTTATTGTAAACATCCTTATGAAGAAAGGATCTTGGAATTGGTCTCTAGAGTTATCTTTTCTGCAACATGTTTGTAACAAAATTTTGACACTATTTCTAATGACCAAAATATTTTTTTTTCATTTGAAATAATAGCAGCATTCACTAAAGTTTCAATGAACTGTGCCTAAAACTGGTACATACTGCAACCAACCAGGAAACAAATATTTAGAAATATGTACAAATAATTACACTTTCCACTTGAGATGATTATATTGCATTACATGATTTCTCTAGTGAATTGTACAATTTCCTATAAATACTTTAAAAGCATTATATAAAATAATATATACTTAGCTTATGTCAATTTTGAGAATACTTAAAATATTTGGGGGGATAGAGCAATATGTTCTTATATGGTAGCTTTATTGCCTTTAAATTTTAAATGTCTATTTCAATTTCTTTTAAAACGTATATTTAAAAATACGATTATACAGCTTAATCCTAGAATGAAGGTCCAAGATTCTTAAACATTTAGTATCTGTAATAAATAGATAGAAATATTAATTTTCATAGATTAAATGTTTCATAGTTATCGTAAGGGTGGACCTTGAGATTTCTTTGTTCTTATTGTTTTAGGAGGAAGAATTTGGCTATGCTTTCTTGACCTTTTTAATATAAGTCCTTTAATCATTTCTGCCTAAAGGATAGTATTTTTCATAAATACCAAATGATTTTAAATAGTTAATCACTTATTATTTAAAAGATAAAAGCAAGAAAACAAAATGCCCTCTCAGATTTATAAAATGAGACCTTCATAATTGCTGTATCAAAATTTACAGCTAAGGAAAACATCTTGGTAGCTGCATTCATCTAAAATATTTTACTAAATTCTCCAAAGATTTTAATTATCTCCCTTCATAACTTAAGAAAAGTTTTGCATAAATGTTTAGCTTCAAGATGCCTAAAGACAGAGCAGTGTATGGCCTCATATTTGAGTGAAAGAAAATGAAGCCATCATTTTGAACACAATAGAATATTTTCTCTTAAATGATGTATTCAAGCATGTTTTTGTTATTTTGAATTTCTTTATATAGAAATTTGATTGTTTGTAGAATGAAATAATCTTTGTTTTTCCTTGTAGGGTGAGAATAATCAGAAAAAATGTTTATCTTGAATCCTCCTTTTCCCCTAAGAAGTATGATATATGCTCTTGACTGAGAATGGATTAGAAGAAATCTCACAACATATGTTTTCCCAGAATGTTTTAGTTTTGGTTGGTTTTGTTGTTGTCCTTTTCAATCAGGCTTTTTTTTTTTTTTTTTTTTAATTTTCCCTCCACTTGGGAAATTGATTCACAGTGGTAGGCTTTTATTATAGTAAAGCACCCAACATGAGAAAGGGTTATTTAAATTATCACAGGTACTTAGCCAAACTTTTCTCTGTTATTATTGCTTTATAAAAAGAGGACTTGTTAGAAAAGCTCGTCTCTTTAAGAAATTTTGACTATACTTGAAATGTTGTTGGAAGGAGTTGAAAGAAGAATTTTATCCCTTTGTATTCAAAGGGAAGAATACAAAAGGATTATGCTGTGTATAAACAAATGAGAGGTAGAAAAATTATACAGAACAAACTACATATTTTTTCTTTGATTTTTAATTTACTTTATCAGTGTTGCATTTCATAAGAACAGAATTAGAAAACTATACATAAAATAAAATCTACTTAGTATGGAAAACCATTCTGGTCATTGTTTTATTTCTAATGTCAATATGTATATGTAACATTAAAATGCTTCAATATGCATGTATATGAGACAGCAAAAGAGACACTGATGTATAGAACAGTTTTTTGGATTCTGTGGGAGAGGGAGAGGGTGGGACGATTTGGGAGAATGGCATTGAAACATGTGTAATATAATATATGAAACGAATCGCCAGTCCAGGTTTGATGCATGATACTGGATGCTTGGGGCTGGTGCACTGGGATGACCCAGAGGGATGGTACAGGGAGGGAAGAGGGAGGAGGGTTCAGGATGGGGAACACATGTATACCTGTGGCAGATTCATGTTGATGTATGGCAAAACCAATACAATATTGTAAAGTTAAAAAATAAAATTAAATTTAAAAAATAAAATGTTTCAATATGAAATAAAGCAGATTTTAAAAATATGAATGAATACATCTTGTCTTGGAATTATCACAACCTATTCAATAGGAGAAAATTATAATCTTCCAAGTGAATTCTTTTATAAAAACTTAATGCCATATGTGCTGCCACTTTTTAAAAGTTTATGATTGGAAAAAAAGTTAAAGACCTCTTCACAGCTTTCATAAAAATTGCTTTATAAAAGTCTGCCCCTAAGGAGATATAAATATCATAAAGAAAGTATAAAGAAAGTGAATCAAATGGTACATTTTATAAGTAGAGCCAACAACATCATACATTTATGGGATACTGCAAATCATTTGGATTTTAGCACTCAGAGACAATAATCGTTTCAATTTGTCAACTCAGTATTTCTCAGTAAAGTAGTTTTGTTTTATTTTTAAAAACGTGCTCCCTCTTGTATACTTGTCAGTTTCCAGTGTATGGTATATATTCAAGGACAGAGTTCATATATCTATGTATAGAGGAAAATCATGGTTAAAAATATTTCAATGATATGACATAAAATTCATAATATTTCAATCATTAACAGTATCCCTCTGATTAACTTCTGATTTGATATTTAAATTTTTTAAATGATTGAATTGAAACTTTTAAAAATCATGAGTGTTCTGTAGTTCACAACTTATACAACTCTGTAAAAATATATCTATTCCTTTTTATTACTACAAGTACCTACAGTTTGTCCCTACTCTTAAATAATAATTACTAGGATCGTAAATTGGAGAAGGCACTGGCAACCCACTCCAGTACTCTTGCCTGGAAACTCCCATGGACTGAGGAGCCTGCTAGGCTGCAGTCCGTGTGGTCGCTAAGAGTCGGACACGACTGAGCGACTTTCTTTCACTTTTCACTTTCCTGCACTGGAGAAGGAAATGGCAACCCGCTCCAGTGTTCTTGCCTGGAGAATCCCAGGGACGGGGAAGCCTGGTGGGCTGCTGTCTATGGGGTCGCACGGAGTCGGACATGACTGAAGCGACTTAGCAGCAGCAGCAGCAGGATCATAAATTCAGTCTAATCTCAGGATGACCAAAAGCTTAGGACAGACAGATAACTGAGGAAATTCTCAGTCCTGTAATAAAAAATAACAAACTTGACTCTAATTAATTATTGGCCAGAAAATACAACACATAAAACCTCCACATTGGTTGGCAGAATTAAAGTATTGTGTTGCCACATAATTATTTTAAATGTTTTATGGGTCCATTTAAATTCTCCATTTGTCTTTACAAGTTACAAATGTAACACAAAATGGACATTGATTTTCTAGATTCTTATGGCAGCTCCACCATTAATTAGTTGTATAATACTGAGTAAAATGCATTAACTTTCAAAATTTATTTATTCTGTATAGTAAACAGAGAGAACCTCTGTACCCATCTCATAGTACCATTCTGAAGATAAAACAAATTATTTTATCATCAATGAACCATTTGTCAAAATGGAAAATTGCTTATTATATTTCTATCATATTCACATTATATTTTTTCTGCTATATATATTGTCTTTTTAAGTTTCAAAGTTCTAAGTAATACCACAAAATATCTTTCTGCTTTGTTTGTCACTGTTACTGCTTAAACTACTAATAATAATATCATTATCATTTCATTTATCTTTAATTACCTACAATAATTGTCCTAAATAATGGATGGTCTTCAAGTACATATACATATATATATATATGTGTGTGTGTGTGTATATATATATATACACACACACACAAATGTGTCTGTACTAATATTGTCTCTTAAGTTCTTATTTATCAATGAGGAAAAATAATTTTTATTTCCAATAATGGTAGGTTAGGTTATTCAGACAACTCTCCTGCTTGATAGTATAAATAGTTGCTTGAAAGGCATCTTTTTGAAATCTACAGTATCTGACAGTAATGACTTACCAAGTCACAACTGTAATGAAATTCTAACACAAAGAAGTAAACAAACATGGAAGCCACATGTATCTATGTTCATTTGCCAATTTGGGAAAATTGTTTTTTTTTTTTTGCAAGTTCTATGAGAAGAAATAGACAAAAATGAAAATTCAACATCAAAATAAATTATGATGGTTGAATAAAAGATCCTCTCCCCCAAAAAATAAAATATCTAAACTTGTAGACAAACAATGCATTGCACAAGTGAACTGATGAGGATTTTCCCATATACAAACAGTGGTGAAGAGCATATAAAGAACTAAATATCTGAAAAGTCTAAATCATAATTGTGTAAACATGAATTATTTATTAGAGTTTAGAAAGGCAGGACTTAGATCTATGGAATAAAATACATATTCAGTTCAGTTCAGTCGTTCAGTCGTCTCCAACTCTTTGCGACCCCAGCATGCCAGGCCTGCCTGTCCATCACCAACTCCCGGAGTTCACTCAGACTCACGTCCATCGAGTCAGTGATGCCATCCAGCCATATCATCCTCTGTCGTCCCCTTCTCCTCCTGCCCCCAATCCCTCCCAGCATCAAGGAGATCCAACCAGTCCATTCTGAAGGAGATCAGCCCTGGGATTTCTTTGGAAGGAATGATGCTAAAGCTGACACTCCAGTACTTTGGCCACCTCATGTGAAGAATTGACTCATTGGAAAAAAAAATACATATTAAGCTAAGCTGATAGCAAATGGAAGCATATACAGTTACAAAACATTACTTTTATGCAAAAGGAGTGTATAGTTACCAGTCACTTTTCAATTTGGTGGCTTAGTGATACATGCCTTAAAAGTATGGAAATGATATGCAATATAGATCTATGAAATTACTGAAGGAGAAAATTACAACAATGAAAAATAATTAACCGTTAACTAAAAAAAGCATAAAAATCACAAAAGATCAGGCAGACCAGGCAGTATATAAGCAGAGATAGTACACTGAAAATTCTAAAATATCACCAATCCCGTTGCTTAGAAATGGGTCAAAATATTCAGGTAAAAGAAATGAATGTTCAGATTTTTAAAACGTAACAAATATCTGGTTTCTAGCTCCTAGCATGTTAAGTATTTGAAAGTTACCAGTCTGGTCCTTCAAAAAGAAGAAAAGACACTGAATAATTTGAAAATCAGTAACTTTTCCAGGATCTGCCAGAGAAGTGAAGTCACAGGGCAAATAAAGATCTTGAAATCTGTAAGCAAGTAATTACAGTCATGCCCAAGTTGAACTTTTTTGTTGTTGCTTTAGTTACTCAGTCAAGTCCCACTCTTTTGTGACCCAGTGGATTGTAGCCCATCAGATTCCTCTGTTCATGAAATTTCCCAGGCAAGAATACTGGAGTGGGTTGTCATTTCCTTTTTAGGGGATTTTCCTGACCCAGGGATCAAACTCCTATCTTCTGCATCTCCTGCATTGCAGGCAGATTCTGTACCCAATTAGTCACTGGGGAAGCCCAAGATGAAGCAAAAGAGAGAGAACCGTAAACAAAGAAACAGCTAAAAGTAACTATAATCAATTCCTGTAAGGCTGAGAGCAGACTTTCTGAGGGAAACTCCTGAGGGTCACATTCTAAGAGAAATCTTCACCCTTTCATGGATCTTACCTCTGGGAACCCTATCAGTTTCTGAAAGTAAAGAGCTAATAATTTTGCTCTTGGCTGTGGCAGAAAGATAGGAAAATAAACTTTGCTAGATATGCTCAGTGTTTTTTTTCCAAAACAAAGGCTTACTAACCAATAAAAAGACACTACTAGAGCCTAATCCATCAGAAGGTGTCCCAGGTGGTGCTAGTGGTAAATAACCCACCTGCCAGTACAGGAGATACAAGAGACATGGGTTCCATCCCTGGGTTGGGAAGATCCCCTGGAGGAAGGCATGGCAATCCACTCCAGTATTCTTACCTGGAGAGTCCCATTGACAGAGGAGCCTGGCAGCTACAGTTCATAGGGACTTGGCACACACACATGATCCCACCAGAGGGAAGAGAGTTCCCCTGACTTAAGCCCCTACCAGCTTTTCTGTCTCAATTAAGCAGATCAAAAAGCTAAGAAACCTTAGTAAAGGTCATAGGGCCCCTAAAAGTCAGGTAATTAAGTATGATTGCAGGAAATTTCTACTCTCACAGACTTTATCATCAAAACAGCAGGGCTCCAGTAATAACAGTGGTTCACAGATAAAAAAAAGCTGCAAGACACAGAGTCTAAGGAATAGTTCTTAATTAATTCAAAGACAACAAGGGAGTAAAAAAGCGAAGGTAATAGAGGGCATTGAAACCGTTGGCAGCTACAGCAATAGCACATGTTAACCATAGCCCAACTCCTAGCCAGAGTAGCATAAAACTTTACACTAAAGCACTATTTACCACAATGCCAATTATCCAAAACATCACATTTGACTTTGGACAATAAATTTCCACCAAATTGCATGTCTGTGAATAAACGAAACAAGCATCAGAAACAGATATGACACAAGTGATGGATTGCCGAACACATTGAAAAACCATGCTTCATATACCAAGAACATTAATGGGAAAAGAAAGAAACTAAAAGGAAAATTCTTCAAATCAAAAACACTATAACAGACATGAAGAACGCTTTTGATGAGTTCATCAACGGATTGACCACGACCAAAGAAATGATAGGTAACCTGGAAGAAATGTCAATAGAAACTTTCCACATTGAAGTGCAAAAGAAACTAATAGGGGAATAATAATGAACAGAAAATGCAAGAGCTTTGGGACAATTCCCAAAGGGTAACGTGTACTTGACATAAAAGGAGAAAAAATAACAAGACAGGAAAAAGGTACTGAAATAATATCAAAGAATTTTCCAAAATAGAAAAACACCAAATCACAGATTCAGGACTCTGGTCTCTAAAGAACATCAAGTACATTGTGTGAGTGCATGCTCAGTCGCTTCAGTGGTCAACTCTGCCACTCAGGGATTGCACGCATGTTGTCTACATCTTCTGCATTGCAGGTGGACTCTTTACCCACTGAGCCACCTGGGAAGACCACCAAACAGGGTAGTTGCCCACAAAATCTATACTTAGGGATTAAGTATACTAAACAACAGGAAATTGTACTGTTGGTATACTAAAACAACAGGAAATTAAGACCAAGTGGAAATCCTACAAGAAGCCAACCAAAGAGTAGGAGGTAAGGTGGGAGGATTCAACCTTACCAACCTAGAAGCAAGGCTAAGAATTACATCAAACTTCACATCAGAAACTATGAAATCTAGAAGACATTGAGTGAAATGGTTAAAGCAATGAAAGAAAAGTGAATAAACACAAACTTCCGTTTTACACTCAGCAAAATTTTCCCTCCAAAATGAAGTAGAAGACTTTCTGGGGGAAACAGAAATGGAGGAAATTCATCACCGGGAGACATATCCTGCAATATATATTAAAATAACATATTTAAGGTGAAATTATATAGGTCTGTAACTCAGGTGTAAATAAAGAAAAATTATCAGGGAAAGAATAAAGTTAAAATACAATATAATTTTTAAATTGATCCAAGATATGACTATTTATGCAATGTAATAATAGTAAGAATGCATTGGGCAATTATAGCATGTGTACATGCTCAGTGGCTCAGCCCTGTCAAACTCTTTGCACCCCCATGGGCTGCAGCCTGCTGTGCTCCTCTGTCCATAGGATTTATTTTTTTTTTTTTTTTCAGGTAAGAATACTGGATTAGGTTGCCTTTTCCTCTTTCAGGGGATCTTCTCCAAAAGGGATCAAAATGGTGGCTCCAGAGATGTCTACATTGCCAGGTGGGTTCTTTACCACTGAGCCACCTGTGAATCCCAATTGTAGCATCAGTCAGTTCAGTCACTAAGTCCTGTCCAACTGTTTGCGACCCCATGGACTGCAGCACACCAGGCTTCCCTGTCCATCACCAACTCCTGGAACCTACTCAAACTCATGTCCATTGAGTTGGTGATGCCATCCAACCATCTTGTCCTCTGTTGTTCCCTTCTCCTCCTGCCTTCAATCTTTCCCAGCATCAGAGACTTTTCCAATGAGTCAGTTCTTTGCATTGGGTAGCCAAGGTATTGGAGTTTCAGCTTCAGCATCAGTCCTTCCAATGAATAGTCAGGACTGATATCCTTTAGGATGGACTAGTTGGATGTCCTTGCAGTCCAAGAGACTCTCAAGAATCTTCTCCAACACCACAGTTCAAAAGCATCAATTGTCCAGGACTCAGCTTTCCTTATAGTCCAACTCTCACATCCATACATGACTACTGGAAAAGTCATAGCTTTGACTAGACGGACCTTTGTTGGCAAAGTAATGTCTGTGCTTTTTAGCATGCTGTCTTAGGTTGGTCATAACTTTCCTTCTAAGGAGCAAGCGTCTTTTAATTTCATGGCTGCAGTCACCATCTGCAGTGATTTTGGAGCCCCCAAAAATAAAGTCTGTCACTGTTTCCATTGTTTTCCAATCTATTTGACATGAAATGATGGGAACTGTAGCGTGAATTGTAGCATAAAGATATGTAAAATGAATGACAACAAGTCATCAACAGAAATGCTTTGTTACAAACTAGGAGGACTATAAATGAATTGCTAGAGTGTTATTTGAAACCGAACTTAGGTTAGTTACAATGTATTTTGAAAACTTTACAAGAATTTAAAAATAAGAATAATTTCTATGCTAAGAAAGCGGACAAAATGTAATAAAAACTTTAATTAAGAGAAAACAAAAAGGAGAGGAAATTAAAAAATAATTAGTAATGACTAAGAAACAGCTGCAAATAGGTATTACCACAATGAGATCTATAATCATATTAAGTATAAATAGCTTAAATAAGCCATTTATTTTGTCAGAGTGGATTAAACAAACATGACCCAAATATATGTTCTCCACAAGAAACCCATTATAATTATAAGGAAAGATATATTAAAGAAATGGAGAAAGAAATACCATTATGCTCAGTTGCTCAGTTTTGTTCAACTTTTTGTGACCCTATAGATTATAGTGCACCAGGCTCCTCTGTCCATGGGATTCTCCAGGCAAGAATACTGGAGCAGGTTGCCATTTTATACTCCAAGAGGAACAACACTAATGTTAACCAAAAAGAATGCCTGGATAAGTATAGTAATTTTAGACAAAGGACTATTTTGTCAGAGTAGATTAAACAAACATGACCCAAATATATGTATGTATCCCTAATTAGGGATAAAAAGATTTGGCATAATAATAAATATGTCAACATCCCAATAACCCTTAAAGTGTATGTCCTTAAATTTAAAATAGATGAAGCAAAAAAACCCAAAAAAACAAAACAAAACAAAAAACAGAAATTCAAGACAAACTAGGCAATCCACTCTTAAGGTTGAAACTTCAATATCCTTATTTTAATAATTTACAGAATATTCAATTTGACAATGGGGGAACCTAGATTTAACTGAGTAGGGTCTTTTGGAGACAGAGATTATTTTTTAAAAAAAGGGAAGAAAGAAACAAGAATTTAGTCCTATATCCTGTGGGAGGGAATTCAGAAGGGAATAGAAAGAATTCAGGGAAAGGTAAGATAGCTGTGCCATATATTATATCACTTCAAAACTTCAATCAATTCATTACATTTAATGATGTTCAGCCTTGTTAGACTTTATTACATTTTTTTTCCTTTTATGTTCATCTTTTCAATGGATAAAAATGGTAAAGGAATGATATAAAGAGTGTTTCCATAGTTTTCCAATGTACAAAGTAGAACTCAGCTGTGTTTTATGCAGACCACTAAGGAATAACATTTCCCTCACAAGTTACCTTTGGTATTGATAGCAAGTAAAATTCATATACAACAAAATTCATAGTAATGTTCAAAATTTAGCATATTTCTGAGTTGAATTCTTTGTGTTTCTAAATTCAATTGTGTGTGTGTGCTCAGTCACATTTGACTATTTGTGACTCCATGAACTGTAGCTCACCAGATTCCTCAGTCCATAGAATTTTCCAGGCAAGAATTCTGGAATGGGTTACCATTTCTTCCTCCAGAGGATCTTCCCCAACCAGAAATCAAACCCAGGTCTCTGATGTCTCCTGCATTGGTGGGCAGATTTTTTTTTACCATTAAGCCACTAAATTAAATTATATGGCACATACTTGCATTGTGCATTTAAAATTCTGAAAGAAAATAATAAAATATATAGTTATTCAATTAACTATTATATAACTATTCAGTTATGCAAGTATATAATTATACCATATTCATAAGATAATGCAATGGAAATACAAGCAGTTTGCTACATTGAAAGCTAATGCAACAATATCTTAATGGACAATTGTGTTTGGGGTTCCCTTGTGGGTAAGCTGGTAAAGAATTTGCCTGCAATGTGGAAGATGTGGGTTTGATCCCTAGGTTAGAAAGATCCCAACTGTATTTAAATTATATGATAACATTCTGAAATTTATTATTTCTTAATCATTGTACAGTAGTAGGAAGTGAGAGAAATGTAACAAGAGAGGAAGGGAAACCAAGAGAACATAAAAATAATAGTCACATAGCGGATCATATATTAGAGTTCCATGTAATTTAAAATGCATTTCAATGAAGAATGGACTTCCAGACATCTTATTTATTCAAATAGGTGAGGGTCTTGAAACCTATCCTTTTGCAAGACACAGAATGAGCTGAAAATGCAGGAAAGGGACCCTTCAACTGCCTCAGGATTCCACTGACGACTGACATCAAACATAACTGGGTCCTTTCATCTCTAACTTAAGAAAGTGGTCAAATTTTCTCTGTATGTGCCTTGAGAGAAGTTAACCTGCCTTTATGTATTTTTAATATGATAGTTACTTTGTATAAAATACTACCATCCAACTTAGCAACCAAGCCCCTAAAGAAGGAAATGCAACTTGTAATTAAATGAGTTCTACATATAATTTTTGCTAGATAGGAAATCATAGTTCTCAAATATACAATAAAAATATACTATGCTTAACATCCAGAACTATGTATACAACTTAATATTGACAGAAAACATCTATCATTAATCTTAATCATATTGATGTGAAGATTATTCACTAAATTTAGATTTAGAAAATAAAGATGTCAAGGATTTCAACTAGTGTTAACTTACTTTTGATTTAATCTCTTCATCCAGAGCAAGTGTTATATATTCATGTAACAATGTTGAAAATATTACATGTTAATATTTATTAATGCTGCAAAATGCTGCATTTTCAGTATCATTGTGATAAATGCCATGTAATATTAATCAGAATTAATAAATTAAATCATAGAGAACATACCTGAAATAAAATGGTATTTTACTAAATACAAATTCATAAATACAGATGACTTTTAAGCCTCTGTGGGGCTTGTTATTTCTGTTGTTTCTGTTAGAAATAAATAAACAAATGGAGGCCAGCCTTGAAAATTCCCTCAGCAGACAAAATTAGTTTAATCATATAAGCAGAGCTTATTTTAGCTTATTTTACAAGAGCACAAAGCAAACATCTACTACAAGACTGAAGAGAAAGGTAAAAACAGGGAGTCTCAGCTGAGCAGAACAGAGAGACATGGGGAAATCACTTCAGGAACCAGAGCCAGGGTAGGAAAATCTGAACCAACAAATGTAAGGAGGCTCAGCGTGGACCAGTCTGAGAGTTAAAGACTCTCAGACCTCATGAATGGGTTGCCCACAATATTGTGAGATTTACCTCCAGCTCAAATAAAGGTCCATCTAGTCAAAGCTACGGTTTTTCCAGTAGTCACATAGGGATGTGAGAGTTGGACTATAAAGAAAGCTGAGTGCCTAAGAACTGACGCTTTTGAACTGTGGTGTTGGAGAAGACTGTGTCAGTAATGGATGTCGGGAGCCGCGTTAGGCATTACTGACAAGACTCTTGAGAGTTCCTTGGACTGTAAGGAGATACAATTCGTCAATCCTACAGGAAATCAGTCCTGAATATTCATTGGAAGGACTGATGCTGAAGCTCAAACTCCAATAATTTGGCCACGTGATGTGAAGAACCTACTCATTGGAAAAGACTCTAATGCTGGGAAAGATTGAAGGCGGGAGGAGAAGGGGAAAACAGAGGATGAGATGGTTGGATGGCATCACCAATGCTATGGACATGAATTTGAGTAAACTCTGGGAATTGATGAACAGGGAAGTCTGGTATACTGAAATCCATGGTGTTTCAAAAAGTCGGATACAACTAAGTGACCGAACTGAACTGAACAACCAAATTTTCACAATAAATATTGGAGAAATATCCCCTCAGGTTTTTGGCAGAGCAAAAGAAAAGACCATTCTGAAATAAATGGGTACTTCTGAACTTCATAATGAGTTTTACCTTCAGGTGAAACTAATTAACCACAGCCTAACCTGCTTAAGTATATAGAGAACTTAACTGACCTGGAGAAAGGGAAAACTTTCAGCTCTTTCTCATCAGCCTCTTCCTCCTAATGTGGAGAAAAAAAGAAAATGAGAAATACTTCTGAAGCTCACAGTCTAGAGGCACAGACTATAGTATGCTTCTTCTGTCTCTGCACATTCCTCACTATACCTCACAACTAAAGGCCTGCTTTTGGCAGTTCCCTTTACACTGTGCATCATCTCCATCTCTGGGTATCAGGAAAAAATCATGGGGCATACCAAAATGTGAAAAACACATTTTATGAGCTAGAGTAGGCGCAGAATCAGATACGGCAGCAAAGATATTGAAATTACCAGCTCAGGAATTTAAAACAGTTATGATGAATATGTTGAGGACTCTAAATGGACAAAGTAGGCAGCATGAAAGAAGGACAGTTAAAGGACAGCAGAGGCAATTCAAAGAAAAAAACAAAAAGGAATTCTAGAGATGAAAAAATATTGTAGCAGAAATCTCTTTCATAGGTTTCAGTTCAGTTCAGTTCAGTCGCACGGTCATGTACGACTCTTTGCAACCCCACGAATCACAGCATGCCAGGCCTCCCTGTCCATCACCAACTCCCGGAGTTCACTCAAACTCATGTCCATCCAGTCAGTGATGCCATCCAACCACTCATCCTCTGTCACTCTCCTCTGTCACTCCTTCTCCTCCTGCCCCCAATCCCTCCCAGCATCAGGGTCTTTTCCAATGAGTCAACTCTTCGCATGAGGTAGCCAAAGTATTGGAGTTTCAGCGTCAGCATTAGTCCTTCCAATGAAACCCAGGATTGATCTCCTTTAGAATGGACTGGTTGGATCTCCTTGCAGTCCAAGGGACTCTCAAGAGTCTTCTCCACCACATTTAAAAAGCATCAATTCTTTGGTGCTCAGCTTTTTTCATAGTCCAACTCTCACATCCATACATGACCACTGGAAAAACCATAGCCTTGACTAGACAGACCTTTGTTGGCAAAGTAATATCTCTGCTTTTGAATATGCTATCTAGGTTGGTCATTCCTTTCCTTCGAAGGAGTAAGCGTCTTTTAATTTCATGGCTGCAATCACCATCTGCAGTGATTTTGTAGTCCCCAAAAATAAAGTCTGACACTGATTCTACTGTTTCCCCATCTATCTGACAGGAAGTGACGGGACCAGATGCCATGATCTTCGTTTTCTGAATGTTGAGCTTTAAGCCAACTTTTTCACTCTCCTCTTTCACTTTCATCAAGAGGCTTTTTAGTTCCTCTTCACTTTCTGCCATAAGGGTGGTGTCATCTGCATATCTGAGGTTATTGGTATTTCTCCCGGCAATCTTGATTCCAGCTTTTGATTTTTCCAGCCCAGCATTTCTCATGATGTACTCTGCATAGAAGTTAAATAAGCAGGGTGACAATATACAGCCTTGACGTACTCCTTTTCCTATTTGGAACCAGTCTGCTGTTCCATGTCCAGTTCTAACTGTTGCTTCCTGACCTACATATAGGTTTCTCAAGAGGCAGGTCAGGTAGTCTGGTAGTCCCATCTCTTTCAGAATTTCCACAGTTTATTGTGATCCACACAGTCAAAGCTTTTGGCGTAGTCAATAAAGTAGAAATAGATGTTTTTCTGGAACTTTCTTGCTTTTTCAAAGATCCAGAGGGTATTGGCAATTTGATCTCTGGTTCCCCTGCCTTTTCTAAAACCAGCTTGAACATCACGAAGTTCATGGTTCACGTATTGCTGAGGCCTGGCTTGGAAAAAGTTGAGCATTACTTTACTAGCGTGTGAGATGAGTGCAATTCTGGTAATTTGAGCAATTTTTGGCATTGAATTTCTTTGGGATTGGAATGAAAACTGACCTTTTCCAGTCCTGTGGCCACTGCTGTGTTTTCCAAATTTGCTCGTATATTGAGTGCAACCCTTTCACAGCATCATCTTCCAGGATTTGAAATAGCTCAACTGGAATTCCATCACCTCCACTAGCTTTGTTCGTAGTGATGCTTTCTAAGGCCCACTTGACTTCACATTCCAGGATGTCTGGCTCTAGGTCAGTGATCACACCATTGTGATTATATGGATTGTGAAGCTCTATTTTGTACACTTCATCTGTGTATTCTTGCCACGTCTTCTTAATATCGTCTGCTTCTGTTAGGTCCATATCATTTCTGTCCTTTATCGAGCCCATCTTTGCATTAAATGTTCCCTTGGTATCTCTAATTTTCTTGAAGAGATCTCTAGTCTTCCCCATTCTGTTGTTTTCCTCTACTTCTTTGCATTGATTGCTGAAGAAGTCTTTCTCTTCTCACCTTGCTATTCTTTGGAACTCTGCATTCTGATGTTTATATCTTTCCTTTTCTCCTTTGCTTTTCGCTTCTCTTCTTTACACAGCTATTTGTAAGGCCTCCCCAGACAGCCGTTTTGCTTTTTTTGTATTTCTTTTCCATGGGGATGGTCTTGAAACCTGTCTCCTGTACAATGTCACGAACCTCCATCCACAGTTCATCAGGCACTCTATCAGATCTAGTCCCTTAATTCTATTTCTCACTTCCACTGTATAATCATAAGGGATTTGATATAAGTCATGGTCTTAAATTCTTAAGAATGGTTCTTAAGAATGGTATAGTGGTTTTCCGTACTTTCTTCAATTTAAGTCTGAATTTGGAAATAAGGAGTTCATGATCTGAGCTACAGTCAGCTCCCGATCTTGTTTTTGCTGACTGTATAGAGCTTCTCCATCTTTGGCTGCAAATAATATAATCAGTCTGATTTTGGTGTTGACCATCTGGTGATGTCCAGGTATAGTCTTCTCTTGTGTTGTTGGAAGAGGGTGTTTATTATGACCAGTGCATTCTCTTGGTAAAACTCTATTAGCCTTTGCCCTGCTTCATTCCGTATTCTGAGGCCAAATTTGCCTGTTACTCCAGGTGTTTTTTGACTTCCTACTTTGCATTCCAGTCCCCTATAATGAAAAGGACAGCTAGAGAATATATCAAAGAATGCTTAAAAACTGAAAAGAATAATAAAGAAAAAAAAAAAAGTGGAAAAAACACCAAGGTATCCAAGAACTGTGGGAAGACTACAAAAGCTGTAACCTGTTGTCTCACTGTTCACACTGTTTGCTGAACCCATGGTAGAGAAGGCATAAGAAGGGAATCTGGAAGAAAACTTGAGGAGCCATAGGAACTACAGACATGTTTATTCTCTCTTGACTGGCACAGCAGCAAAAGGCGTTTCTCGGGTGGGGCTTCTATAAGTTTTGACAACAAACGTGGCCCCTGGCCAACTGAGTACATCATGATGCCCATGCACAGTGCTCTAAGTGACCTCAGCTGTTACATAACCATGCAAAGTCATTGTTTACAGGATGTGGGGTGAGGGCAAGAGGACATAGTGCTAGAAAGCCAGACTGACACCATCTTGGTAAGTGCTATTTCCCCACAGCTGTGTAAAAGGAATACTAGAAAAAGAAGAATGAATGCAGCAACTAAAATCTTTGAAATAATAATGGCTAAGAATTTCCCCAATTCTTGTCTTATACCAAACCATAGATACAGTAAGCTCAGAGAACATCAGACATAGTAAATGCCCCAAAGCATCAACGCATGTAATTTTAAAATGTTTTAGTTGTTGTCTAGTGTCCCACTCTTTGCAACCCCATGGACTGTAGCTGGCCAGGTTCCACTGTCCCTGGGATTCTCCAGGCAAGAATACCAGAGGGCGTTGCCCTGCCCTCCTCCAGGGTATCTCCCAACCCAAGGACAGAACCTGTGTCTCTCAAGTCTCCTGCATTGGCAGGCAGGTTCTATGCCACCTAGGAAGCTGTATAAGTACCTCCTTAAGCTAAAGACTGCTCCAGGTAAAGATGTCAGCTTTGAGCTCTCAGCAAGCAGCATTTTCCAGCTGCTGAGTCACTGAAGGATTCTGTCCTGAAGCAGAGATCTTGCTGGTGTGCTCCAACCAACCCTACATGTGCTTTTGATAAAGCAGTAGAATATACTCCTAAAATAACTTCTTCTCTATATGAAGACATTTTTAGTTTCATAAGACATTGGATTGTGGACAAACATTATGATTTTTTTTTATTAAGATTAGGTTTCTTGACATGGCCTTTTTTAGCTAGGTGTTCATTTGGACACAATCTAATACCAGGGGGTCCATTGTCTGCTATTCTTTGATGAAATAAGACATTGCTTATGTAGGACTTCAAGTATGCATGCGGTTTTAGCATTACTCTCCACAGGAGATAAGTTAAGCACCTTAGCATGTATGCTACACTGAGGCCATTGCCAGAGAGCTAATAGTCTGTGCACAGCTGGTAGAGCTCTGTTAAAATGGTGTATTTGTCCTCTATTTTGAAAGCACCAGTGGTACAAAACCTGCTATGTACCTTAATTGCTCCACTTTTAAAGCAATTAAATAATTTAAGTGAAATGAATATAATTAATTTAATGATTCTGTATGTCTTAATAAATATGTATGACTTTATCAGGGAATGTATTTTGCAAAGTCTAGATTTGCTTTCAATTTTTCATAAATTACTCAAACATTTGCTATTATAATATTTTTGTTAAAGAATTTTGATGGTTTCATAAAACCAAATTCCTTGCTTTTTTACACAAATTAAATTGATAATTGTGCTTTTCATTCAGTTATTTTCATTTGAGACGAAAACTATTTTCTTCATCTGTGTGTATTAGTCACATAGTTATGTCCGACTCCTTGCTACCCCATGGACTGTATCCCACCAAGCTTCTCTGTCTATGGAATTCTCTAGGCAAGTAAAACAAGTTATTTTGCTTACTAAATCTTGCTAAGTGTCTTTAGTACATGTTAATTTAGATTAACTTTAGATATGATATTTTTTAGGGCAGTAGCATGGCACCCCACTCCAGTAACTCTTGCCTGGAAAATCCCATGGATGGAGGAGCCTGGTAGGCTGCAGTCCATGGGGTCGCTAAGAGTCGGACACGACTGAGCGACTTCTCTCACTTTAATGCATTGGAGAAGGAAACAGCAACCCACTCCAGTGTTATTGCCTGGAGAATCCCAGGGATGGGGGAGCCTGGTGGGAGGCCGTCTATGGGGTCGCACAGAGTCGGACATGAGTGAAGCGACTTAGCAGCAGCAGCAGCAGCTTTACAAATACACATCGTGATTATTATAACTTTGGAATTCATTTACAGAGAAGGTAAATATGTATAATTTCTAAAGCATTCTGTCACATTGTTGCTGTTGTTTAGTCACTAAGCCATGTCTGCATCTTTTGTGACCCCATGGACTATAGCCCACCAGGCTTTTCTGTCCATGGAATTTCCAACCCACTGGAGTGGGTTGTCATTTCCTTAACCAGGGGATTTTCCTGAGCTAGGGATCAAATTCTTATCTCCTGCATTGGCAGGTGACTTCTTTACCACTGAGTCCCCAGGGAAGACATTCTCTCATGTAATGGGTACATTACAGTATTTCATGAGCATCTGCTTTGTAACAGAAATTTGTTGATTTAAATATTAATGGAAAAATTGATAATAGGAACAAGAGGGCAATTGTATATTTGGAATTGTACAAATGGTTAAACTGTTGAAGGTCAGAAGAAACATCTTTAGTTGGATAAGGCAAATCTATAAGTGGAAGGAGCAGCTATTAAGTTAATACCTATGGGAGAAATGTCATATAGTTTTAAAAATGCTTTTAAAAACCATACCTCTAGGAATATTGTATATGTAGTTTAAAAATATAATGTGGAACATAAACATGGAAAAATAATTATTTATTAGTGATTTAAAGATTTGATGTTAATTTCTATATAATTTGAACAAAAGACATATTCATACAAACCCATACACAACCAATACCTTTCCTTGTTTTTGCTGCATTTACGTAATTGAAATCTGACTATAAAAATGTTTTGGAAAACTGCCTTTATTCAATAAGAAAAGATCACAAATATATTTAATTAGTAGCTATATTTTTATCTCCTTATTTGAATTCATTTCAGTTCATTCAGTTGCTCAGTCATGTCCAACTCTTTGTGACCCCATGAATTGCAGCATGCCAGGCCTCCCTGTCCATCACCAACTCCTGGAGTTCACTCAAGCTCATGTCCATCGAGTCAGTGATGCCATCCAGCCACTCATCCTGTCGTCCCCTTCTCCTCCTGCCCTCAATCCCTCCCAGCATCAGGGTCTTTTCCAATGAGTCAACTTTCATATGAGGTGGCCAAAGTACTGGAGTTTCAGCTTCAGCATCATTCCTTCCAAAGAACACCCAGGACTGATCTCCTTTAGAATGAACTGGTTGGATCTCCTTGCAGTCCAAGGGACTCTCAAGAGTCTTCTCCAACACCACACTTCAAAAGCATCAATTCTTCGGTGCTCAGCTTTCTTCACAGTCCAATTCTCACATGCATACATGACTACTGGAAAAACCATAGCCTTGACTAGACGAACCTTTGTTGGCAAAGTAATGTCTCTGCTTTTGAATATCTAGGTTGGTCATAACTTTCTTTCCAAGGAGTAAGCGTATTTTAATTTCATGGCTGCAATCACCATCTGCAGTGATTTTTGAGTCCCCAAAAATGAAGTCAGACACTGTTTTCACTGTTTCCCCATCTATTTCCCATGAAGTGATGGGACCAGATGCCATGATCTTAGTTTTCTGAATGTTGAGTTTTAAGCCAACTTTTCCACTTTCCTCTTTCACTTTCATCAAGAGGCTTTTTAGTTCCTCTTCACCTCTGCCATAAGGGTGGTGTCATCTGCATGTCTGAGGTTATTGATATTTCTCCCACCGATCTTGATTCCAGCTTGTGCTTTTTCCAGCCCAGCATTTCTCATGATGTACTCTGTATAGAAGTTAAATAAGCAGGGTGACAATATACAGCCTTGACGTACTCCTTTGCCTATTTGGAACCAGTCTGTTGTTCCATGTCCAGTTCTAACTGTTGCTTCCTGACCTGCATACAGGTTTCTCAAGAGGCAGGTCAGGTGGTCTGGTATGCTCATCTCTAGCTAAAATAAAAAAATAAAATCATCCAGCTTGTCATTTATTGGTGTGAATATTCAAATTGTCAACTTATTTATAATTCAATTTGTTATACTTCAATGCATTGAATTTTATTTGTTATAATTCAATGCATTCAATGCATTCAATTTCTAATAAATTGAATTAGTTATTGTCTTATAAAGACCTTTGCACATATATATGGACATTCCTAATAGGTATATTCTTGACAGCAGAATTGCATAATCAAATAGTAAGAGTATCAGATACCAAGTAATACAACTATCAATACATCAAACATGTATTGATAAGGATCAAAACAGTAATGCTTGCTTTAACTTTTAAGAGTCAGACAGAGAGATAGAGATGGGAAGGGGAAAATGGTCAGGTCTACCTCTGGTAATTGATTTGATTTAAGTCAAGTAACAGGAACTTGACCAATCTGTGATATCACAAACAACCATGAAATAATTATGAAATTGATAAAACAATGACACATGTACAAAGGGAAAAATATATTTTGATAATTTGAATGCAATAAATCTTATAAAAATCTGTAAGATAAATCACAGCTCAATTTAAGCCACTGAATGGTTTCTCTTCTTAGGAATGAAAAACACCTTGTACTGCAAATTTGAACTAAATTATTTTCTACTCACCTCACAGCTAACAGAGTTGAAAATTAAGTGAATTTCAAGTGAATTCAGGTGAAGTCATTCCATATTCATGATTCAATGTCTACCAGACAGAAATAGGATTATTTAAATTAGAATTTTGAAGAGTGTAATGGAGAACTATATTAATGATTTGTGAAAAGTGACCCGATGGTTTGAAAATGACACAAGTAAATAATGTCTAGTGAAAATCTGGTTCTCATGTGGATGTTTCTACAGAGGCTTATGTCGACTTAAACGATAAACTGTGCTTAAGGAAAAGACTTGAGAAATGTAAGAAAAAGTTAATTAACCCATGCCAGCCAATTTATTTTAATTGCATTCATCCTTCCCAGTTTATAAATAAGTTCTTGAGAGATGCTTCTTTCATTTTAAATTGAAAGCGCTGAGCATGCAGTCTTAAAGGCACCACTCTGCATTATTAACAGCTCAGTGACTTTATTTTCAATTTTTTTTCTAATTTAATCCAATGGGAGTAAAGCATGTGACATTATACCTGAAAAATTTATGAAAACACATTTACTGACAGCTACACTAAATATATTTTCTATATATATATATGTACATTATACATTGTATATGTAATGTGCAATTACTTATGGTTCTCAAAGTAATTAAGTTTATATTTATATAATAAAGGTCAATGAAATCAGTTCTAATATTTCTTCAATCCCCACTTCTCTTCTAATAGAAAACTAGCAAGATCTAACTCCTTTATTTCTGCTATATTAAAACGAGTCTTTTGGACTGATCTCACTTTTGTTAGCCATTAAAATGTTAGTGCAATTAAAAAAGAGAAATTATACCTATACTTCAGGAAAAATTGTATATATTTACATAGTTTTTCATCAAGTGAAGTATTTATAAAGCCATTATGAAAGATTTATAAAATAAAAATTAAGATAAATGAAACAATTGCTATGAATATTTCCATTATGCAAACATCATTATAAAAACAACAGTTTGATGCTTGTCAACATCTCTGAGAGTTCATATTTGTGTGAACATGGAGTGCATTTGCAAAACTTCAGTCTTTTGAACAAATTTATATGTAATTATATTCCTTGGCATCATATTCATTATATTTTGCATGCCTTTAAGTTTTGACTGAACATGGGTTTTTAATGAGTACATAGCTACGATGAGATTGTTGGATGGCATCACTGACTCGATGGACATGGCTTTGGGTGGACTCAGGGAGTTGGTGATGGACAGGGAGGCCTGGCGTGCTGTGGTTCATGGGGTCACAAAGAGTCAGACATGACTGAGCGACTGAACTGAACAGAACAGAACATTTCAATACATGTACAGGTTATTTAATGTGACATAACTAGATTCTAAATATTTAATTTGTTCAGAAATGTGCTAGTCTAGATATCATGGAAACCAAATGATGCAGTGATAGAGGAGAGAGACCTTTGTTTAAGAATCACCTTTCTGCCATTTAATGATCATTTGATTTTGGATATTTTATTTTATTTACTATGGGTATTGAATTATTCCTTGGTAATAATTTGTATGTCTAGAAAACTATGGGAGCCCTTAGTAAAAAGAAGTTATCTACTTGCTGTTTCCCAATTCAGAGAACAGGATTCAGCATATAATTGTCATTTATTCAAAGACTAAAACCTTTATCGCTTCCCTGGTGGCTCAGTGGTAAAGAATTGGCCTGCCAATGCAAGAGATGCAGGGCTGATACTTGTGTCAGGAAGATCCCCTGGAGAAGGAAATGGCAAACCACTCCAGTGTTTGTGGGCTTCCCTGGTGGCTCAGACCGTAAAGAATTTGCCTGCAATGCAGGATACTTGCGTTCAATTACTGGGTTGGGAAGATCCCCTGGGTGAGGGCATGGCAACCCACTCCAGTATTCTTGCATGAGAAATCCCATGCACAGTGGAGCCTGCCAGGCTACAGTCCACGCTGTCGCAAAAGATTTGGACATGACTGAGCAAGTAAACACAGAACATCAACAATATTTCTGTCATCACACATAATTACCATTTCTTTTTTTTTTGTAGTAAGAATATTTAAAATCCATCTTCTAAGCTACTTTTATTATACAATACTGTTAACTATAATCATACTGCCGTACATTCAGTTCATTTCAGTCACTCAGTTGTGTATGACTCTTTCTGACCCATGAACTACAGCATACCAGGCTTTCCTACCAGGAAGTACATTGGATCCCCCAAATTCCTGCATCTTACAACTGAAAGACCTTGAAATGAATTAATTGAATAATCTATAAATTGATCAGTAAGATGAATAAAACTCTTTTCCTGTGTACCATTGATTCAACCAATAATGTAATCCAATATTTATTTTCTATACAACAAAACTATGAATGATTACCTATAAAGATATTAAGATCTTAAATAAATTTATGATATGATGTAGGTAATTGCTGGGCAATGTCATTTTCTATGCATTCCTTCAGTTTATAAGATAGCAAGATGAATTGTCTCCTGGCTCTTTTGCTATGCTTTGTAAGTCACATTCATTTTTATTTAATTATCAAATCAATTTGTTATAATGCAAATTCAGTAACTGCTATAGAGAATGTGAGAGACTATCATATTAAGGTACTAAAAATCAAATAATTACCTTTTCTTTGTGCTTTGACACTCTAATCCTTCAGCCACTTATTCATAAGAACATAATAGTAATATTTATCTATCCTATTTCACAGTGATTTTCTGGGTAACATATGATAGGATACCAATGAGTATAACTAAAATGCAATACACTATTATATTCATTTATTAAATTCATATTTCAGATTAATTTAGCAGTTTCTAATCATGGTATGGTGGACGGCTGAGAGCAAATGCCTGGTACAGACTTTAGCACTCACTGATGTTTGGAAAAGAACTTTCAAGTGAAGGCTTTAAAGAATTTTGTGTGAGCATGGAGCACATTTGCAAAACTTCAGTCTTTTGAACAAATAATTTATATCTAATTATATTCCTTGGCATCATATTCATTATATTTTGCATGCCTTTAAGTTTTGACTGAACATGGGCTTTAAATGAGGACATAACATTTCAATACATATACAGGTTATTTAATGTGACATGACTAGATTCTAAATATTTAGAGAAAATATTGAGAAAATCATTTAAAATGAGAAAATATTTAATGAGAAATACCTAATGAGAAAATCATTTAAAAGCTTGCTAAGTATGTCAGCATTTATTGGCTGAAAGTGTAAACTAAATTAGACCTAGCTAACATCTAAAACACCATACACCATGAGTGTGAAATATTGCTTATGCTTTTCTTGAGAGAGAGTGAAATTGCTGAATATGAAGTTTAACGTAGCAATGTATGACAGAATTGATGATATACATGATATTGTAAACTATTTGAAAAGAAGTATCTTTGACATGATAGACATATGTGTTCATGTAAATTTTGTTCGTAGAAATTTATGTTAGTCAGGTAGATGCCACTGGAACAGGCCCTTACAAGAATTATTTCTCACAGCCTTAGTTATTAAGCCCCTTATGTCTTTCCCATCATAAACTGTCCAGTTCTAGCAAGATGTTGAAGTTGGGAACAGTAAGTGATTTATCTTTTTCTCAAGTATCCTCAAATAACGAAGGGTAATTAGTACTTACTGCATATGTACAGATATTTATCAGTACCTTAGTATATGACTTATTAAGCACTACTCTTAGAAATAATATATACTGTACTAGCTATGGAGCTTCCCTGGTGCCTCAGTGGTAAAGATTTCACCTGCTAATGCAGGAGATACGGATTTCATCCATGGGTCAGGAAGATCCCCTGGAGAAGGAAATGGCTACCCACTCCCAGAATTCTTGCTTGGAGAATCCTATGGACAGAGGAGCTTACAGGGCTACAGTCCAAGAAGTCACAAAGAGTTGGACGTTACTTAGCAAGTGAACAACAATGATGACAGCTATAGTCTATAATTATCTCATGATTTTTTAATAAATTTCATATTCTATAAGTAAATACTGACTAAACTATAATATTATTAACAGTCTTTAAAATCATATCAATATGTTTCATTCTGAATGATGCTCCAGACCTCATTTAAGCTTTCTGTAATATGTGGAATATACACTCTATTAGTTTTTTTAGTTTAAGCTGAATTCTGAAAAATATATTGATCTAAATATTTCAGATAGAGAATGGTGAATTAAGTGTTTCATAATTAGCTTACAAAGTAAGTGTTAGTCCAATAAGTGTTTTCCCCAAACATTTAACGTAGAAATATGTATTTCATATTCAGTTCTGTTCAGTCGCTCAGTCGTGTCCGACTCTTTGCGGTCCCATGAATTGCAGCATGCCAGGCCTCCCTGTCCATCACCAACTCCCGGAGTTCACTCAGACTCACATCCATCGAGTCAGTGATGCCATCCAGCCATCTCATCCTCTGTTGTCCCCTTCTCCTCCTGCCCCCAATCCCTCCAAGAGTCAGAGTCTTTTCCAATGAGTCAGCTCTTCGCATGAGGTGGCCAAACTACTGGAGTTTCAGCTTCAGCATCATTCCCTCCAAAGAAATCCCAGGGCTGATGTCCTTCAGAATGGACTGGCTGGATCTCCTTGCAGTCCAAGGGACTCTCAAGAGTCTTCTCCAACACCACAGTTCAAAAGCATCAATTCTTCAGCGCTCAGCCTTCTCACATCCATACATGACGACTGGAAAAACCATAGCCTTGACTAGACGAACTTTTGTTGGCAAAGTAATGTCTCTGCTTTTCAATATGCTATCTAGGTTGGTCATAACTTTCCTTACAAGGAGTAAGCGTCTTTTAATTTCATGGCTGCAGTCACCGTCTGCAGTGACTTTGGAGAGATTGTATAAAAATATTAGATGTATGCGTATGTGTGGAGCCTAGTCATGTTGTAGAATCCATGAGTCCAAATGCTGTAAAATCATATAAGAATGTTATAAATTATGCATAATACATAGAAATATATAATATCCTATATCAAGAGAACAGTGTAAGAATATCTTGCTATTTTTCTTCAGTTCTTAATAAGAATGTTTTAACACATATTTAATGCAAGGTCTAGATTGTTTATATTTTAAAATTTTTGTTATTATGAGAACTTTTTGTTTAATAATTTTTAAATGACTGTGCACAAGAAAATAAATGTATGAATAAATGTTTTTTCTATCTAAAGGTACTATTTTAATATATATATTTTAGTAGGAATTCAAGAATTTTAATGAGAAACTTTAAAGAGCCAGAATTTTTTATCTTTGTTTCTGGTGTTCTTAGCAAAGTCGTTCTCGACTCTGGAACTGAAAATATTATCTTAATAAATAATAATAATTTACCTTTTAAAGTATATCTTTATGAAATTTATTTCATGTTGTTCCTATTATGCATGCAGCCTGTATTGCAAAGAGAGCTGATTATTATTTTAAAATTCCTGGCCTCAAGGATCTCATCAACTTTAGGAAAATAAGTATAATATGGACTCTATGATATTAAAAGTTTGCTGTCATAAAAATCTCAGATAATATTTTGGAAAAAAGATTCCTATTTCTTACTTGAGATTTTCATGTCAGGAAAAAAGAAGGAAGCAACTGTAACTATCTCTCCTTAGTCTGTACATCAAGCTTAGAGCTTCTTCTTTGTATACAAGAGAACCTAAGTTTCTGCTCCTCACAATTCTAAGACTTCCTGTAGACCCTCAGGAGACAAAAACGACCTCAGGAACTCAATTAATCACAGTTCAAAAAGATATTTGAAAAAGATAAGATCCAATTTTCATTTAAAAATCAGATTCATATATGCTGTTGGAAAAAAGTGAAGTCACACTATTCAATTGAAATAAAGTGTGATAATAAAGAGCTGCAAATTGGTCAAGTGAGTAAACATTAAACTAATGTGTGTGTGTGTGTGTGTGTGTGTGAATGTTTGTGTGAGACTATGTCTATTTCTCTGTCTTCCCCTCATTATTTCTTCATGGATAAATGTTTGGCAATTTATAAATGCCATACTGAAAAGTTTGTTTAGCTGAGAAACCCTGTCAATGAATTCTTTTTTACTTACTATTTTAAATTAACTTTTATTGGAGTATATTTGCTTTACAACGTTGTGTTGTACAACAAAGTAAATAGGTCGTATATATATATCTCTCTCCACTCGTTTTTAGATTCCCTTTCCATCTGGGTCACTGGTCAGCAGACTTCCCTGTGCTACTGTGATGTAGAGTAGGTTCTCATTAGTTATCTTTTATATATAGTTATGTATATATGTCAATCCATTTTTGCCATTATTTAGAGGTATAGCAAAAGCAGGTAATAGGTCAGCTCCATAAATTCAGAAGTATATTAATATTATGAAATCAATGTAATGGAGAAAGTAAAAGTATATGTGATTCAACTGTGTATATATGTTTAATAAAGCATTATGTATAAATTGTGTATTTCTATACAAAGTATGTCTTGTTTTTCAGTCACTCAGTTGTGTCAAACTCTTTCCAACTCCATGAATTGCGCATGCCAGGTTTCCCTGTCCTTCAACATCTCCCAAAATTTGCTCACAAACATGTCCATTGAGTCAGTGATGCCACCCAATCATCTGATCAATGAGTCGGCTCTTCCCATTAGATAGCCAGAGTACTGGAGTTTCAGCTTCAGCATCAGCCCTTCCAATGAATATTCAGAGTTGATTCCCTTTAGGATTGACTGGTTTGATCTCCTTGCTGTCCACAGGACTCTCAAGAGCCTTCTTCAACACCACAATTTGAAGCATCAGTTCTTTGATGCTCAGTCTTCTTTATGGTCCAACTTTCACAGCTATACGTGACTACTGGAAAAACCATAGCTTTGACTATACGGACCTTTGTTGTTAAAGTAATGTCTTTCCTTTTTAATATGTTGTCTAGGTTTGTTATAGCTTTTCTTCCAAGAAGCAAGTGTCCTTCAATTTCATGTGTAAATATGTAGATTAAAATAATTCTATTCAGTTATTTATATTTCATTTTGTATTACCTTTAAAACGATGATAATTTATCTGTACACATGGTACATAAGGTTTTTATTTTTGGTATGATTTTGTCAGTATCTGTTTTGAATAGAATTGGTTGGTAAATATTGTGTATGCACTTGCTATCTTAAAACTAATCAATTATCTAAAACTTTCTTCCTGGGATTTTATAAAAATCATCTGATTTATTGCCTTTCTGATGGCCAATTATTTGTGCCTATGTTACTGAATTGATTGCCTGGACTCATTTTGGGTTCCTAGCCTGTGCTCAGACTCCTTGTCTCAGCTAGGGAGTTTCTTTTTCAGCCCAGATTCTAAGTCAGTAATGAAATTGATGGTAAAATGGAACTGTACAAGCTTTATTCAATGACCAAAGATTGGAGAAGCCAGAATTTAGTTTGCAAATCAACTTCCCAACCCAATTTAGGGAGAGACACACAGAGACACCACTAGTCAGTCCTAAAGGAAATCAATCCTGAATATTCATTGAAAGGATGGATGCTGAAGCTCCAGTACTTTGGCTACCTGTTGCAAAGATCCAACTCATTGGAAAAGAGCCTGATGCTGGGAAAGATTGAAGGCAACAGGAGAAGGGAGTGGCAGAGGATGAGATAGTTAGATAACAAGACTGACTCAATGGACATGAATTTGAGCAAACTCAGGGAGGTAGTGGAGAACAGAGAAGCCTATTGTACTGCAGTCCATGGACTAGCAAAGAGTAGGACATGACTTAGTGACTGGACAACAATAACATCTACATATATAGGAAGGTCAGGGCTAAATGAAGGGAATTAGAGACTAGGAGGAATATTCATGAATTATCCAATAACAAGGGTGTGGTTTGGACCCAAAACTGGTGCAGTACTCCTTTTACCCCTTGTGAAGGCTTTTCAGGTTGTTGTCTTGGTATTTGTCAACTGTCACTGTTCTGGTGCCTGTATAATTTAGCTAACATATTAATATTACTAGTGTATAATGAGGCTCAGAGGCTGCTGCTGCTGCTGCTGCTGCTCCAAAGTCGCTTCAGTCGTGTCTGACTCTGTGCGACCCCATAGACGGCAGCCCACCAGGCTCCGCCATCCCTGGGATTTTCCAGGCAAGAACACTGGAGTGGGTTGCCATTTCCTTCTCCAATGCATGAAAGTGAAAAGTGAAAGTGAAGTCACTGAGTCATGTCTGACTCTTGGCGACCCCATGGACTACAACCTATCAGGCTCCTCCACCCATGGGATTTTCCAGGCAAGAGTACTGAAGTGGGTTGCCATTAATATCATGAGTGTATAATAAGGTTCAAAGGCTACTGGAAGTCAAATCTTCTGCTTGGGCTAATTGATTCTTGCTTTTCTCTTTGCAGTGGCAACTGAAAAAAAAAAAAAAAAAAGCTCAAGCTAAGCTCAGAATTGTGTTTTATTTAGAGGACAAAACTGAGGACTTAAGCCTGAGACACTGCATCTCAGATACCTCACAGAAACTGCTCCAAAGAGGTTAAGAGAGGAGACAGTATATATAAGAGTTTTTGCAACAAAGTAGTCATAACATCAAAAAATTACTGTTAATTTAAGAAAACCAGACACCTCATTCTAAGGAATTATCACTACTCTATATATGGGAAGATGCAAGAGTAGGCAAGTTGTAAGGCTCACTGAAATCATTCATGAGATATGCACCTCATCTACCTAGGATCAATATCTTCTGCTTTCTCATGCTGAGTCTCCTCAGGGTGCACCTTCAGGGGTGAACTGCAGCAACTGACTGCTTGATTGGCAAGTTGTTGTCCAACTGCTCAGTCATGTCTGACTCTTTGTGACCTGATGGACTGCAACATGCCAGGCTTCCCTGTCCTTTAGCATCTCCTGGAGTTTGCTCAAACTCATGTCCATTGAGTTGGTGATGCCATCCAATCACCTCATCCTCTGTCTCCCCCTTCTCTTCCTGCCCTCAATCTCTCCCAGCATCAGGGTCTTTTCCAATTAGTTGGCTCTTCCCATTAAGTGGCCAAAGTATTGGAGCTTCAGCTTCAGCATCAGTCTATCCTGAGTTTCCTCAGAACTCACCATTAGATGGTTTTAACATGATGGCTGATGGCTGTAGCATTCTTTGTGTGGCATGCAACATTTTTTTTTCATTGACAGCAGCTTCCTTCTGAAGTTTAGATAAGACCAATTGGCTTCTGTTTGGAGTGGGGGCAGAGTTATGATTCTGGGGTAATAATCTTGGTAACAACCCACACATACACTATTCTAATTATTTTCTTCCTCTAAATCATTGTCCTGAAAAAGTTTTGATATATTTCAAATAAAGTGGTCATCTCTCTTATATTCAGAATAATAATATGGTTACATATTTGCCATTTACATTAATTATAACTAATAATGTGTCAACTTTTTGAAATAGAAACCTGGTATTAATAAATTTTATTCTTCACATTAAAAAATTGCATTTAGTATATGCATGCTAAAGTGAAGTATTCAACAATATATTTCTTTCTAGAATTATTCCTAGCTTCAGCAAGGTATTTTTTTTCAACTTTTCATATCCATAAATGTGTTATAGATAATTGATTTTAAATAATTAAAGGAAATTATATTATATAATTGGAATTCCTAATATATCTATAGTATGTATATGTACTATGTATATATTTGAATATATTCTCATTCAAATAAGCACAACATGATAGAAAATGCAAACAATGAACATATTTGTGAATCAATTCTGCAGATCCTAATAGAGTTTGGTATTTTATTAAACTGGAAGACAAATACAAATTTTATAGAAATATCACTATTGTCTTTATTAAGATTTCGGTTTTTTACCCCTAGAGTTAAAAAAGTAGTAGTTAGCCAATTATTTCTGTCACCAGCAATTCTAGTCATATGATTATACATATAGTAGCTGTGACACATTCATCTAGTATTGATTAGTCTATGAAATGTCATTCTGAAATTAAATTAATGATCTGGTAGCAAGATTTTCATCAAAATGGAACGTTTAGAGATATTGAAGAAATAGAAGCACAAGATATAAAGGCAGCTTATTTTTATTTAACATGGATAATTTGGGTCATTTTTTATCTACAGTTTTATATATAGAGTGATGAAAACCTCTTCAATTAAAAATGAAAATACAATTATATGAAATCTTATTTTTTCACATATAATCAACACAAATATTTTAATTCCAAAGATATTACACTTAGTTCATTTCAATTGTTCAGTCGTGTCTGACTCTTTGTGACCCCATGGACTGCAGCACACCAGGCTTCCCTGTCCATCACCAACTCCCAGAACTTACTCAAACTCATGTCCATCAAGTCAGTGATGCCATCCAACCATCTCATCCTCTGTCATCCCCTTCTCTTCCCACCTTCAATCTTTCCCAGTTTCAGGGTCTTTTTCAGTGAGTCAGTTCCTCACATCAGGTGGCCAGAGTATTGGAGTTTCAGCTTCAGCATCAGTCCTTCCAATGAATATTAAGGACTGATATCCTTTAGGATGGACTGGTTGGATCTCCTTGCAGTCCAAGGGACTCTCAAGAGTGTTCTCCAACAACACAGTTCAAAAGCATCAATTCTTTGGCACTCAGCTTTTTTTATAGTCCAACTTTCACATCCATATATGACTACAGGAAAAAAACATAGTTCGACTAGAGGGACCTTTGTTGGCAAAGTAATGTCTCTGCTTTTGAATATGCTGTCTAGGTTGGTCATAACTTTTCTTCCAAGGAGTAAGCGTCTTTTAATTTCATGGTTACAGTCACCATCTGCAGTGATTTTGGAGCCCCCTGAAATAAAATCTGTCACTGTTTTCATTGTTTCCCCATCTATTTGCCATGAAGTGATGGGACCAAATGCCATGATCTTGGTTTTCTGAATGTTGAGTTTTAAGCCAACTTTTTCACTCTCTTCTTTCACTTTCATAAAGAGGCTCTTTAGTTCTTCTTTGCTTTCTGCTAGAAGGGTGGTGTCATCTGCATATCTGAGGTTATTGATATTTCTCCCAGCAATCTTGATTCTAGCTTATGCTTCATCCAGCCCAGCATTTCTCATGATGTATTCTACATATAAGTTAAATAAGCAGGGTGATAATATACAGCTTTGACCTAGCCCTTTCCTGATTTGGAACCAGTCTGTTGTTCCATGTCCAGTTCTAACTTTTGCTTCCTGACCTACATTCAGATTTATCAGGCGTCAGGTCAGGTGGTCTGGTATTTCCATCTCTTGAAGAATTTTCCAGTTTGTTGTGATCCACACAATCAAAGGCTTTGGTGTAGTCAATAAAGCAGAAGTAGATGTTTTTCTGGAACTCTCTTGCTTTTTCCATGATCTACTGGATGTTGGCAATTCTATCTCTAGTTCCTCTGCCTTTTCTAAATCCAACTTGAACATCTGGAAATTCACGTTTCATGTACTGTTGAAGCCTGGCTTGGATATTTAACAAATATAAATGAAGATATTTAACAGTAAGCCTTTATATTTTACTGGATATTTTTGTGGGTGTCTTATCAATACCTTCAGTTTGAAATGGGAATAAAATATTTTACTTGCATATTATGTATGTAATATATATATACACAACAAGAAATCACAAGATTTTCACAATATTTCCACAGCAAAACAGTTTATTCAATATATTGATATCTACCTGGAAAATGTGTATAGAGTTTATGACAGTATATTGAATCAGATTTTAAAAAAATCAGCATAAGGTCATTAAAATACTATGTAGTAATCATTAAAATAACCAATATTACAATGATAAACAACTCATCAGTTTATATGTGTATTCAGATAACTTACTTATAACATCTTATGCCCGAAATAAAACTTCTCACGCATTTCTCCATTCAATTTCTATGTTATTGAAGTGAAAGATGAACCTTAAAAAGCTTCAGGAGATTTATTTTGCTGACAGTTTGGTTGGCTACATAGTTGAAAAGTTTTCACAGTGAAAAATAAGACTATATTATAAAAAGTATCATTACTTTTGTTTTTAAAAGTTTTGCAAGCTCACAGAAAGCAACAGGAATTCCCAAAGAGAGAATAAAAACAGTAAAAATAGGGGCAGAAAACTGGTGGGTGGGCAAAATCCGGCTTCACCATTGAGAGCAAATGCCCATCCCAGGCAGGTGCCAGATGTTAACAACCACATCAAAGAATGATAAATTTGGTTTTGAGTCACTATGGTGGGGGGGAATCAATTGAAATTCAAACCTAAAGATTAGGCTTTTATGGAAAGAACACACTAAATAAAAGGGAGAGCTTCAAGACATAAAATTAACTTTTCAGAGAAATACTTCAAGAATAAAATTGTTTTCTTCTACTTTTTGAAATATTAGATAAAAGATAATCATCATTTTTGCTGAGGACATCTATGATGAGAAGTTGTGTCACTTCAAGTGTGTAGACACATTATGAGCTATTCCTGTGGTGAAATACTATATATCTATGAATATTAACAAATTGCTCCTCCACACAACAGCATGGCTTAAAGTGGTGGAAACAAACTTAATAGAAGGCAATATCAAAAGAGTATGTTTCTAACAGCCAGCTTTATGATGTTTGAGCAATGACAAATCATAACAGTTAATTACAGAGTGAAGAAAATTTGTCTTGAAGCAAGATAAAGACCAGAAAGTAAGCCTAAAGTGGGTTTCTGGTATTCTGCTGGTTGCATAGAAAGTTTAATTTATGAAAATTCATCCACATATGAATTTTTGATCTGTATACATTTCAACACACATATTGCTATTCTAGAAGTTCTTCTTTAAATAAAAAAGGAAGACTTCAATATGAAGTATGATCTAAGTGATCATATTTGTTATGGTATCCTAAGATCCACTGGTGATGGATATATTTCCACTAATGAAGTTATACTCTCCACCTTGTTCAACTACCTGCAGTGGTTTCGGTTCAAAATTTGCAATCAAGATTTATAATCAAACTCACAACACAAAACGAGCATCTCCCTACTTTAAGTTTTAAGAAAGAGTTCACGACAGGTGACAGTGTAGCATGCAAACCAACAGCATAAGTGTTGACACGCGGAGGTGCAAAGTCCCATTGCTCGTTTCCACTTTGACATACGATCATGATGACTACAGTTGAATATTTGCCCACACTATTCAGTGATGACTTACCAGTTTTAAGCTGGTCATATATCTTGAGGCACCTGCTCACCTGATAACTGTCTTAATTTGATCAGTCTTTTTTGTCCTTTTTTTAAAATTTTATTTTATTTTTAAACTTTACATAATTGTATTAGTTTTGCCAAATATCAAAATGAATCCACCACAGGTATACATGTGTTCCCCATCCTGAGGTGCATGGCTTGAGCATAGCCAGTTTCCTTGAAAATAGCTCCCTCTTGTGTTTCTATCTAAGTTAACAAGTCTTATCATACCCAAGTCTTTTCATACCCAAGGTGAGCCTCCAGAAAAATCCTTTCTACATCCAATTCACACCAAATCCAGTTTCCAAAGCCCCCCAAACAATCTCACTTCATTGGGATAAGAGATAGCTTAGTCATGAGAAGTGCTGAGGACCTGTGGTAATGGTGAAATTCAAGTAAATTATATGCACCCTCAAGAAATGAGTGTTCTGGGCAATGGTTCGTTAATCATATCCAGTGATGTGTTTCAAGATACATTTCAATCAATGTGCAAAAATAGCTTTGCAGAATTATAGTTTCTGAAGCTCCAGAAACAAATTATTACTGATTTTTAAATGTTACATCACCAATATTCATAATTTTGGACATTATGCTGATTCCTTCTATAGCCACTTTCATAAAGGTCCATTCATAATCATATGTGGCCTAAGAACAAAGCAGAGTCTGTTACAGTAGCAGGCAGTAAAAATCCCTTGGCTTTGAGCCCATGCAGTTGTCCAAAAAAGATTCCATCCTGGTTCATGGCCATATAGTGCACCAGCTGCTCATTGCCTGTCATAGACCATACAGCCTAGCTCTAAGGTAGTAGTTCTTTTAAGATTATAAAAGAAACAATATGATAACACAACCAATAAAATGCTACACATGTGATAAATTAAACTGCTTTAATAAAACAATTCATCAAGAAATGCTTGTTGATGTCTTTCTCCAAATTATTCAAGTTGTCTGAGGGTAAATCTTTGAATTTGGCTTCAGCTGCATTCTCCTTTGCAGTGAAAAGACATCTTGAGCTTCTTTCAACTTTGACCATAAGTCAGCCCTACAGCTAACAGAAATGGCCAAGAAAAACATTATTATGCTTTCGGAAGCTAAGTTAGAAAAGGAATAATAATTTCCTTCTCTAGTTTTCTCATCCATCTATAAACCTCCTTTCAATTAACCACAGTTTCTTCCTACCACTGCCCCAAAGTACCACCTGTGAACCTAAATTTTAAATCCCTGATACTGAAACCAAAAACCCACAGGAATAGCTTTGCCATAGTTTCTATTTTACATATTTCCAGGAAGAAAGAACACGTTTCAAAATATAATGGATTTATGAAAACAAACCAAGTTTATCAGTTTTGCTATCAGTACTTTCTAATTTTCTAAGATGTATATTTGTACTTTTTATTTAACTCTATATTACAAAAGCTTTATAATTACAAAAAGACAACATGAAATAGTACAACAAATTTGTATATACTCCACACTTGGATTATCCTAACACCTTACGTTAGACTCGTCCATATGATACCATTAACTGATATTGATATATAATTATTATTAACTAAAATTCATTATTTATTTAGGTTGACTTAGTTTTTTCTTAATTTTATTTTTTAATTCCAAGATCCCAAATTGAATTTAGTGGTCCTGTCTCTCTAGGATCCTCTCAGTTAAAATGGTAACAGATGTTTTCCTTGACTTTGGCAGTTTTCAGGAAATCTGGGCAGGTATTTTGTAGAGTGAGCCTGAGTTGGAATTTGTTGATGTTTATCTCATGATAGACTGCTGTTTTGGATTTTACAGAGGATAACCACAGAAGAAAAGCATTATTGTTATCACATTATAGCAAGAGTACATATTATAAACATGGCTTAACACCCCTGATGTTAATGTGGAGTTTATCAGGTTTCTTCACTGTTGAATTAATCTTGTTGGCCTCCTCCATTATTTTCACTAGGCTTCCCAGGTCGTGCTAGTGGTAAAGAATCTGCCTGCCAATGCTGGAGATGTGGGTTTGATCCTTGGGTTGGGAAGATACCTTGGAGTAGGAAATGGCAACACACTCCAATATTTTTGCCTGAAAAAAATCCCATGGACAGAGGAGCCTGGTGTACTATAGTCCATGGGGTCATAAAGAGTTGGACATGACTGAGTGACTGAGCACATCCTTTCCATACTATACTCTTCATGACAAAGTAATTTTCACACTCGAAAATTAAGGAGTTGTTTCAGCTCCTTAAAAATGAAGAATATACCTAAATTATTTGGAATTTTCTATATGGGAAATTGTTTATTATCCACCATTTATTTATTAACCATTTACTTATAATACTAAAGTCACCTGGAGATAGATATAGATATAGATATAGATATAGATATAGATATAGATATAGATAATATATTAAGGTTTAAAATGCAATACTATTTTTTTTTGGCTCAAATTTTCTAGTTTTAATTGTTTGGAAATCTCTATGTTGGCTTCTATATCCCTTTGATGCACTGCCAACACTTTTTATTTTCCACTTATATGGGCTTTCTTACTTTGGCAATGCAAGATGCTCCAAACTCACTTGTTTTCTCCCCCAGTCCTAGAATCAATCATTTCTCCAGGGGCACTGCCTGATTTCTTTTGTTGGTAAATGATACTAGAAACCGGGATCTTTTTCTAAGTGGGCTCATCGATCCTGGGGTATCACTGTCTCTAGATTTTCTCAGCCGATAACTCAAGGAAATACGTATCTATGTACTAACCTATATACGTATACACTCCTTCTCTATATCTATTTCCACAGGTATATGCATTGTTGCAATTATTTTTCTAATACCTTGCTAGGAATTTTTGTCTATGTTCCTGACAGCTATTGCTCTGCAGGGTTTCCCCCACACACACTTGTAATGTCTTTATTTAAAAAATTGTTAAGTCAAAGTGGAGAAAATGCCTTAGATAAGACACTGTATAACGTGTTCTTTGAATGGGATACTTATGCTAGGAATGCAGATATGTGTATGAGCATGACTGGCCTGGGTGTGAGTCCTTGACTGGTTCCTAGAAACTGCAATGTACTGGTGCAGGGAGGGCAAATTATCTCCCTCCCTCAGCCCTGGAAAAACCATCAGGCAAAAATCTTATAATGGCCTATGGTCGATTTGAAAGATAAAAGATTTGGATTTGGGATTAGAACTATACTCTCAACCCTTGATCCTTCAAAACCTGAGTGAGTAACAGGTTATCTATCCATCATGTGCTTAAATGACCACAACATTAAGAGGCTGTGAGAATAACTGGTTAATCTGAGGCAACAGTAGGTCAAGATTATAGAGATACTATTCCAAGCAGGATGACGAGCTGCCCAGAGGACTGAACGTAGTCAAGAACTTACCTGAAGTTGTTTACCAACTTAAGTTGTTTGAAGTGTGATTCCCAGCCTCTCTTGCAAAAAAAAAAAAAAAAAAAAAGTGGTTTTCTGCTAATGAATTGAGCAGACATTTAATATTTTACATACCTTTTGAGCTGTGTAACTAAATATTTCCATACTTGACATTTTGTTTTATTATGTAATTCATAAAATGGTGACGTGTATAACATTAGCTCAACCATATATTTATACTGTCGGGGAACTTGTGGTTATAGTTCTGTGGGAGAAATAATTTGTCAGTGTTCACCAGCTTGTAAAAATCTAGTGCAACAGCTTAATCATGAAATGAATGATGAAATGCAAAAAAAAAAAAAAAAAAAAAAACAACCTTCAATTATTACCAAATCAGGAAAAGATGCCCCAGAGGCCACTAGGGTCCTTTCTAGAAGGCCCAGGAGGTCTTCTGATCAAGCCTCATAGAGGCTACTTTGTCATTTTTGTTGATTTAGATTAACTCTATGAGTTGGCAATTGAATAAGCTGTTTGAGAAATATTTGTTGAAAATCTTAGGGAATTATCACTCAGTTTCTCACCAATAAGGACCTCATCATTGCATGCTGTATGGTAAGTTGCTTCAGTTGTGTTCAACTCTTTGAGACCCTATGTACAATACCCTGTCAGGCTCCTCTATCCATGGAATTCTTCAAGCAAGAATACTAGAGTGTGTTACCATTTTCTCCTCCAGGGGATCTTCCTGACCTAGGGATGGAATCCTAGTCTCATGTCTCCTGCATTGGCAGGTACCACTAGCACCACCTGGAAAGGCCCATCTCATCTTTAAATGATGGAAAATATCTCACCATTAAGTATCTGAAGCCTCATATCCATTATTCCCTAAATGCAACCATTGTACTGGAGAATCTATTCCACCATATTAATTGACCATTGTCACCCAGTAATATGTATATACTTTCACAGTTTTAAGTTCCTCCTTGACTTATTTCTTTGAGAAGAAATACATCATGATATTATGTCTATGATACTCTCATATGCTAGCGAAGTAATGTTCAAAATTCTCCAAGCTAGACTACAACAGTATGTAAGCCAATAACTTCTAGATGTTCAAGTTGGATTTAGAAAAGGCAGAGGAACCAGAGATCAAATTGGTAGATCCTCTGGTTCATAGAAAAAGCAAGAAAATTCAGAAAAAAAACATGTATTTTTGCTTCAATGACTAGGCGAAAGCCTCTGACTGTGTGGATCACAACAAAATGTGGAAAACTCAAGAGATGGGAATACCAGACCACCTTACCTGCCTCTTGAGAAATCTGTATGTAGGTCAAGAAGCAACAGTTAGAACTGGACATGGAACAACAGACTGCTTTCAAATTGGAAAGGTGTATGTCAAGGCTGTGTATTGTCACCCTGTTTATTTAACCTGCATGCAGTGTACATCATGCAAAATGCTGGACTGGATGAAGCATAAGCTGGAATCAAGATTGCTGGGAGAAATATCAATAACCTCAGCTATTCAGATGAACCACCCTTATGGCAGAAAGTGAAGAGGAACTAAAGAACCTCTTGAAAGTGAAAGAGGAGAGTGAAAAAGCTGGCTTAAAACTCAGTATTCCTTGAAATATGTATAATATCATATATGAAACGAGTCGCCAGTCCAGGTTCGATGCACGATACTGGATGCTTGGGGCTGGTGCCCTGGGACGACCCAGAGGGATGGTATGGGGAGGGAGGAGGGTGGAAGGTTCAGGATGGGGAACACATGTATACCTGTGGCAGATTCATTTTGATATATGGCAAAACCAATACAATATTGTAAAGTTAAATAAAATAAAATTTAAAAAAAAACTCAGTATTCAAATAACTAAGATCATGGCATCTGGTCCCATCACTTCATGGCAAGTAGATGGGGAAACAATGGAAACACTGACAGACTTTATTTTTCTGGGCTTCAAAATCACTGAAGATGGTGACTGCAGCCATGAAATTAAAAGACATTTCTTCATCCTTAGAAGAAAAAACTATGAAAACCTGGACAGCATATTAAAAAGCAGAGACATTACTGACAAAGGTCCACATAGTTCAAACTATGGTTTTTCTGGTAGTCATGTATGGATGTAAGAGTTGGACCATAAAGAAAGCTGAGGAATGAAAAATTGATACTTTTGAACTGTAGTGTTGGAGAAGACTCTTGAGAGAACCTTGGACAGCAAGGAGATCAAACCTATCAATCCTAAAAGAAATCAACCCTGAATATTCATTGGAAGGACTGATGCTGAAGCTGAAGCTCCAATAGTTTGGCCACCTGTTGCGAAGAACTGACTCATTGGAAAAGACCCTGATTCTAGGAAAGATTGAAAGCAGGAGGAGAAGAGGATGACAGAAGATGAGATGGTTTGGTGGCATCACTGACTCAATGGACATGACTTTGAGGTAGCTCTAGGAGTTGGTGATGGACAGGGAGGCCTGGTGTGTTGCAGTCCATGGGGTTCCAAAGAATCATACATGACTGTGTGACTGAAGAAAACTGATTATTTTGATAATGAATCAATTTTATTTTTATAATGATGAAATTCAAATTTGGTTTCTGGATTCAATAAGCTTGCAAATTCAGATATCTGCCTGAATGGGAGGATGATGATGTAGAGTACAATATTACAAAAAAGTGGATTTTACTTCATTTTCTTTTATAGTTAGAATAAAATAGGAAGCATTCAGCATGCTTCTGTAAGAATACCATTCCCTTTAGACTGTGGGACTTACTGAATAGCTTTCATCGTGTCTGATAAAGTGTAGGGTAAAATGCATTAATTTATTCTAACCACAATGATCAATAGTTAGTCCTTCTGAGCCATTTATTTATTTATTTTTTACAGACTACTCAAGATAAATGAGATACAATTTGGTGAACATTAGAGCCCTTTCTTTCAACATGTCTCATTTAAAGCTGATATTTCCTGCCCCTGTAAAATGTGATACTACTTAGTTGTATTCTGATGTAAAGTTTGGGAAATTTTCAGTTTTCTCATGTGGTATGACCAACGGAAAGTAAAAGTCGCTAAGTTGTGTGCAACTCTTTGTGGCCCCACGAACTGTAGCCTACCAGGCTCCTCCCTCCACTGGAGACAAGAGTACAGGAGAGAGTTGCCATTTCCTTCTCCAGGAGGTCTTCCAACCCAGGGATTGAACATGGTCTCTGCATTGCAGGCAGACGCTTTACCATCTGAGCCACCTGGCAAAGCAGACACTTGCCCCAAATCCAACAAGTAATAAATGGCAAAGCCTTTTAAATCTCACTCCTATCTCAGCTATGCATTAAATGAATAAGTGATGACCTGTAAGGTCTGCTTATCTTTCTTGTTTTGCACTGTATTAGTTCTCTATAGCCTCTCTGTCTTCCACTACAGCATCACTTTAGCCACCAGGACCTACATTTAGTTTGCTTACAGCCCCCTGACATTTTCCATCAGGTACTGAGGTGCATTGTGCACTTGTTGGCATTTAACATTATCCTCAGGTTTTTCCATTTAGACAACAGCAAATGCTGCAAATGATCCTTAATCTCCTGCTGACTTTTAGGCAAATAGTTTCTAGACCTCAACTCAATCATCTTTCTCTCTCCATCATAATAAATTGAAAACATGAAATAACCTGTTCTAACACCCAGTTTCCAATCTTATTCACTGTTATTGGATTTACATGGTTCTACCACATTTGTCCTTATTAATGTATCAGTGACTTCTGTATACTTATTTTTCAATCCTCCTATTTCTTGATTTCAGTCAATCTCTCATTCTTCTTTAAAACTGTTTCCTCACATTCACTTTCCTATTTGGTTCACCTTACAATCTGTGCATTTCTTTGGATCTCCTCCGCCTTGTTTATAGGTGCAGAATATTCATATCCCTCTAGTATACACTGAGAGTCTTTTCTTTTAATTCTTTATTCTCTTGATAATTATGTTGGGGACTCAGCAAATTTTCTCTGTAAAGGACCAGAGAGTAAATATAACTAGAAAGTGAGTTTATCGTGTGGGTTGTCTGGTGTTTGTCATAATTACTCAATTCTGGATTGTAGTGTGAAAATAGCATAAACAGTGTATAAACTAATGGGTATAGCAATTAAAAAGTAGCATATCATTTAGAAAATATAGTTGGCCACTGATCTTGTTCAATATTGAGAATTTTATTTGACTCTGTACTATTACAATATAGGTACTTTCTAGCCAAAAACACTTTTGTTATCTGTACTCTTTTTATTTAACAATGTTCAATGAGCCCACTATCACAGAATCTTAAATTCAAGATTTCAAACTATAATTATAATTTTCTCTTTCAAACTTTATTTTATGGCAGAGAAAAATTATGAGTTTTTTCTTATGTTTTTCTGCATCAACTGTTTAAGCTTGGTTTCAGTTTAATGACGATTTGGTGATTTCTCCTCAGTTTCTTCTTCTCTGCCACCTTCCTTAGCTAGCTCAAACACAAGTTAGAATAGATTTGAAATAACTGCATAAGGAAAAAGCCTTCTGATAAATTTTATTGAAGTTTCCTGTTATCTGTTCTTATAATGAACTATACAAATTTATTTTTACACTCATCAAACCTCTCATTACATATGCAGTAGTTGTCTTTCCAACTTTGAATATATGTTAAAATCAGAGATGATGGCTCTCTTGTTACTAGATTTTCTACTGTAGAGAATCCAATGAAAAGAACCCATTTTCAAAAATATATTGAATAAATGTATATATTTTTTAAGGTTTCCCAGGTGGCTTAATGGTAAAGAATCTGCCTGCCAATGCAGAAGCCACAATCAGGTTTGGTCCCTGAGTCAGAAAGATCCCCTGAAGAGGAAATGGCAACCTACTCCAGTATTCTTGCCTGGAAAATTTCATGGACAGAGAGGCCTAGAAGGCTACAGTCCATGAGGTCACAAAGAGTCGGACATGACTGAGAATGCACATGTGTTTTAAATAATGAGTTGTAATCTGGTAAGTTAGATTGTTAAAGCTACCATAGCAAAATACCACAGACTGCACAGACTGGGAGTCGTATACAACAGAAATTTATTTCCTCACAGTTCTGGAGGCTAGAAGTTCAAGAAATGGAAGGGTTAGTTGCTCTGAGGGCCTTTCTTCTCAGATTGCAATTGTCTGTCTTTCTCTGTGTATGCGCCCATTCCTAGTAACTTTTGTGTCCAAAGTTCCTCTTTTTTAAAAAAGTTTTCTTTTTGCCTGTGTCACCGGTTGTAATTAATTGCATTTAGGTTGACATCAAGAGATGGGAATACCAGACCACCTGACCTGCCTCTTGAGAAACCTGTATGCAGGTCAGGAAGCAACAGTTAGAACTGGACATGGAACAACAGACTGGTTCCAAATAGGAAAAGGAGTACGTCAAGGCTGTATATTGTCACCCTGTTTGTTTAACTTATATGCAGAGTACATCATGAGAAATGCTGGGCTGGAAGAAGCACAAGCTGGAATCAAGATTGGCGGGAGAAATATCAATAACCTCAGATATGCAGATGACACCATCCTTATGACAGAAAGTGAAGAGGAACTAAAAAGCCTCTTCATGAAAGTGAAAGAGGAAAGTGGAAAAGTTGGCTTAAAGCTCAACATTCAGAAAACAAAGATCATGGCATCCAGTCCCATCACTGGGAAATAGATGGGGAAAGAGTGGAAACAGTGTCAGACTTTATCTTTTTGGGCTCCAAAATCACTGCAGATGGTGACTGCAGCCATGAAATTAAAAGATGCTTACTCCTTGGAAGAAAAGTTATGACCAACCTAGATAGCATATTCAAAAGCAGAGACATTACTTTGCCAACAAAGGTCCGTCTAGTCAAGGCTATGGTTTTTCCAGTTGTCATGTATGGATGTGAGAGTTGGACTGTGAAGAAAGCTGAGTGCTGAAGAATTGATACTTTTGAACTGTGGTGTTGGAGAAGACTCTTGAGAGTCCCTTGGACTGCAGGGAGATCCAACCAGTCCATTCTAAAGGAGTTCAGCCCTGGGTGTTCTTTGGAAGGAATGATGCTAAGGCTGAAACTCCAGTACTTTGGCCACCTCATGCGAAGAATTGATTCATTGGAAAAGACTCTGATGCTGGAGGGGATTAGGGGCAGAAGGAAAAGGAGATGACAGATGATGAGATGGGTGGATGGTATCACCGACTCGATGGACGTTGAGTTGGAGTGAACTCTGGGAGATGGTGATGGACAGGGAGGACTGGCATGCTGCGATTCATGGGGTTGCAGAGTCAGACACCACTGAGCAACTGACCTGAACTGAATCAATGATTAAGATTAAGTTTATACCTGTTTTTTTAATTATGAAATTATGATAACACATTTGCAAGTATGGAGACTTGGAAAATACAGGATAAAGCTACATATAGTCTCACTATATTATAACTATTTTGAATAGACATATTAAGATTTGTAGTTGACGTTTCTATATCAAACTCTCAAAAATTAATAGAACAAATAGGCAGAAAAGTAGAAGGATATAGTAGGCCTGAAAAGCACTATGAATCAATTCAACATAATTAAGATTTATACAATTTTCACACAACAGCTGGATACAGATTCTATTCAAGTTCCCATAGACTATAAACCAAGGAACACGGGAACATATCCAGGGACATAAAATAAGGTGAAAAAAATTTAGTGGTCTAAAGGTATTTAAATCATATAGATTCTATTCTTTTATTATTGTGTAATTATGTTAGAATTTAATATCAAAAGATTTGAAAATAGCCCACATATTTTCAAGTTCAATGTGACATTTGCCAAGAGAGATCTTTGACTTAGTCATTGAAAACCAATAAAATGAAAAGACTGAAAAAAATCAGAGGGAAATTGCAGAGAAGAAAACATTTAAATGAGAAATTAACATCAACATGAGAAATTAATATCAATGATAATTTGAAAACCCCACGTATTGGACATTAAATGTCCACTTTTAAATTATGACTGTATCTAAGAAGACATAACAAGGAAAATCAGAAATATTTGTAATAAAATAAAAATGAAAAGAGAATTTATCAGAGTTTGTTGCATGCTGCTGAGGTTGCTCCATTCAACTAAATACAATGTAGATTACTGAATAAGGTATGAAAACAAATAATGGACCCTAACATAAAATTTTGTGAAGTTTGAACAAAATATGTACTTTAGTTAATAATGCTATATCAAATAAAATACCCCCCTTTTCCTGCAACATAATATTTTTTTACATTCTCAGATTCAAAGTTTAATTTCTTACAAGAATACCAGTCATAATGCATTAGGGCCCATTCTATTGCTTTATTTTAACTTAATCACTTCTTTAATGTAATATAAGTGAAAATTTCAATAAGTGAATTTGGGAGATGAACAGAAATTTCTCCATAATAACTGAGAAATAAAATCAAATGTAGATGGTAAAGTATACACTGGCCTTTTTTTTTTTTTGTCTAACAATCACTCTAGAGAATGAGCTCTCAAGGACAAGGCCACGTGTTATTTTCCTTCTCTCTGCACCTGTAGCCTGGTACCTGTAGAGAATTAAAAAGAAAAAAAAACAAAGTTTGCTATACTTAATTAAATTGAATTAAATGCAAGGTTGTAAAGTAAGAATTTTTTATCAATGAACAATTGATAAAATATATTGGCATAAATATATTCTTACTGCATTAATTATGTGAAACACACACAGAACTTGAGGGAGAATCTGGATATTTTTAAAGCTGTACTTTTTAATTTTCTAGTTTGGATTCTGCTGTGAAGAAATGAAGAGGGTAAAACCACCAAAATTGCCATAGAGAGGTAATAAAACCAACTTCAATTTTTAAGATCAACTTTTAAGAATGAATCAAGTCTTAGGTAATTCATAGCATGTTTGAGCAAAAAAACTAAGCTTGGGATTCTTTCTAGCACAACATACTCATTTTATTATTTCTTAAAAATCATGAATATACATTTATGGCCAGTTATTTCAAAGGGAAATAGTTTAAAATGTCTTGCATGTGTGGGTTTTATCTATTAGTACTCTTCACACAAATTCAAGATGTTTAAGTTGTAGTTCCACTTACAAGATGAAATTTAATCAGGCTTTTTAGAACATTTACATCTCTCAGAAGTAGAAGGGTGTATGATCATTTTGGAATATAAAATCATGATGAAAGTTGACGTGATATGATTTCATATAAGCATTTATAGCATAAATAAATCAACTCAAACATTTACTACTCTATATGAATCAGGCATGAAATATAATCTTTCATAGAAATTGATTTTTGTCATTACAGTTAATTTTTTCTGCATATGTTTTTCAAAGTAAAACCTTGAAAATACACAAATTAGTTTTTTTCTTTTCCAATTATATGATATATGGCTTTCATTAAAATTGAGAAATAATGTTTGTTTACTTATTAGATAATTACTAATTAGGGGTTCTTTTTTGCCTGTTTGTTTGGATGCCAAGATTGGTTAAAATTTTTTAAGTGCTTTAGTATTTTTGTTTTTGGCAACTTTTTCTTGAATCATGGGAAGTGCACTAATATTTCTCAATGTAAACAATCAAAAGATTCCCAACTTAGACCAGAAGGAAAGTGGGGGTTAAGGACTGTGAGGAATATTGAGAAAGGACAACAAAGGATTCTCTGGAAACAGTAAAAGGACACTAATAAAAAGGCACCAACTAGGATAAGAAAGAATAGAAAGTTCCTAGCTCAGTGAAGCTTCCCTGCTTTGTCCTTAGTGAGAAAATTGTCACAGACTAAGAGCCCTGGCTTTCAGGGGGCTCATCTCATTAATTTTGCTTCTCTCAGAGATTGTAGCCTTGGAGCCTGTCAATCACTAGCCAAAAATTGTAATCCAATGTATTCTGTTCATTTTCTTCTCATTTTTGGTGCTAGGGCTTCCCTGCCGGCTTCCCTGCCTACAGTGCCAGAGATTTAGGTTTGATCCCTGGCTCAGGAAGATCCCTGGAGAAGGGAATGGCTTCCCACTCCAGTATTCTTTCCTGGGGAATCCAATAGACAGAGGAGCTTGGAGGGCTCATGCAGTCACAAAGATTCGGATACGACTGAATGCTAACACACACAGGGCTGGTTTGACGCCATTTCAGTTCAGTTCAGTTCAGTCGCTCAGTCATGTCCAACTCTTTGCTACCCCATGGATCGCAGCACGCCAGGCCTCCCTGTCCATCACCAACTCCCGGAGTTCACTCAGACTCACGTCCATCGAGTCAGTGATGCCATCCAGTCATCTCATCCTCTGTTGTCCCCTTCTCCTCCTGCCCCCAATCCCTCAGAGCCCCAATCCCTCCTCTAATGCCCCCAGCATCAGAGTCTTTTCCAATAAGTCAACTCTTCGCATGAGGTGGCCAAAGTATGGGAGTTTCAGCTTTAGCATCATTCCTTCCAAGGGCTGATCTCCTTCAGAATGGACTGGTTGGATCTCCCTGCAGTCCAAGGGACTCTCAAGAGTCTTCTCCAACACCACAGTTCAGAAGCATCAATTCTTCAGCGCTCAGCCTTCTTCACCGTCCAACTCTCACATCCATACATGACCACAGGAAAAACCATAGCCTTGACTGGACAGACCTTTGTTGGCAAAGTAATGTCTCTGCTTTTGAACATGCTATCTAGGTTGGTCATAACTTTTCTTCCAAGGAGTAAGCATCTTTTAATTTCATGGCTACAGTCACCATCTGCAGTGATTTTGGAGCCCCAAAAATAAAGTCTGACACTGTTTCCCCATCTATTTCTCATGAAGTGATGGGACCGGATGCCATGATCTTCGTTTTCTGAATGTTGAGCTTTAAGCCAACTTTTCCACTTTCCTCTTTCACTTTCATGAAGAGGCTTTTTAGTTCCTCTTCACTTTCTGTCATAAGGATGGTGTCATCTGCATATCTGAGGTTATTGATATTTCTCCCGCCAATCTTGATTCCAGCTTGTGCTTCTTCCAGCCCAGCATTTCTCATGATGTACTCTGCATATAAGTTAAACAAACAGGGTGACAATATACAGCCTTGACGTACTCCTTTTCCTATTTGGAACCAGTCTGTTGTTCCATGTCCAGTTCTAACTGTTGCTTCCTGACCTGCATACAGGTTTCTCAAGAGGCAGGTCAGGTGGTCTGGTATTCCCATCTCTTTCAGAATTTTCCAGTTTATTGTGATCCACACGGTCAAAGGCTTTGGCGTAGTCAATAAACCAGAAATAGATGTTTTTCTGGAAATCTCTTGCCTGTTCCATGATCCAGTGGATATTATCAATTTGATCTCTGGTTCCTCTGCCTTTTCTAAAACCAGCTTGAACATCACGAAGTTCACAGTTCACGTATTGCTGAAGCCTGGCTTGGAGAATTTTGAGCATTACCAGTCGTGTCCAACTCTGTGTGACCCCATAGACAGCAGCCCACCAGGCTCCCCTGTCCCTGGGATTCTCCAGGCAAGAACACTGGAGTGGGTTGCCATTTCCTTCTCCATTTCCTATTTGGAACCAGTCTGTTGTTCCGTGTCCAGTTCTAACTGTTGCTTCCTGACCTGCATACAGATTTCTCAAGAGGCGGGTCAGGTGGTCTGGTATTCCCATCTCTTTCAGAATTTTCCACAGTCTATTGTGATCCACACAATCAAAGGCTTTGACATAGTCAATAAAGCAGAAATAGATGTTTTTTTGGAACTCTCTTGCCTTTTCCATGATCCAGCGGATGTTAGCAATTTGATCTGTGGTTCTTCTGCCTTTTGTAAAAGGAGCTTGAACATCAGGAAGTTTACGGTTCACGTATTGCTGAAGCCTGGCTTGGAGAATTTTGAGCATTACTTTACCAGTGTGTGAGATGAATACAATTGTGCGGTAGTTTGAGCATTATTTGGCATTGCCTTTCTTTGGGATTGGAATGAAAACTGACCTTTTCCAGTCCTGTGGCCACTGCTGAGTTTTCCAAATTTGCTGGTATATTGAGTGCAACATTTTCACAGCATCAACTTTCAGGATTTGAAATAGCTCAACTGGAATTTCATCATCTCCACTAGCTTTGTTCATAGCAATGCTTTCTAAGGCCCACTTGACTTCACATTCCAGGATGTCTGGCTCTAGGTCAGTGATCACACCTTCATGATTATCTAGGTCGTGAAGCTCTTTTTTGTACAGTTCTTCTGTGTATTCTTGCCATCTCTTCTTAAATGTTTCATTTCATTTTTGCTTAAAATGTTCTCAAAATACATTTTCTAAATTAAAAAAATATGCTCAACAACCTTTCATCTTATAGGGCATTCAAATATTCTCTTCTGTAATTTACTTATTTAACATCTCTTCATTCTTTCAAATAGGGTGTTAAGCCCTTAGGTTACCGTTTTTTCTATTTTTCAACTTATTGGACTTGAAGAACTTGATTGTTGTTCCCTATCACTTGAATTTTTCAAACTATGCAAGTCAAACCTAGCTGCTCAGTCTACCAATGTTGTTTCCAGTAGGTTGATTTTGTGATTATTTAACCCTTTGCCATTGTGTGTCATGCACTATTGATTTCCATCTCCAAGAATAGAATCATCTTTGCCTTCAAACCCAACCAGTTCAGATAAGTAATGCTAGATTTCCAATTCTGAGCATCTGTTACTTGACTTTTTTTCCTGCCAAACTTTAAACTTTTTACTTTGTATTGGAGTATGGCCATTTAACAGTGTTGTGGTAGTTTCAGGTAACCAACAAAGTGCCTCAGCCATACATATACATGTATTCATTCTCCCCTAAACTCCCCCCAATCCAGGCTGCCACATGCCACTGAGCAGAGTACCATGTGCTGTACAATACAGTAAGTACTTGTTATCCACTTTAATATACTACTGTGTACATGACCTTCCCAAAGTCCGTAACTTTCCCTTCCCTCTGGCAACTGTAAGTTCATTTTCTAAGTCTGTGAGCCTCTTTCTGTTTTGTAAATATGTTCATTTGTATCATTTGTTTTTAGATTTCACATATACAGTATGTCATATGATGTTTCTCCTCTCTCTGCTTTACTATACTCAGTATGACACTCTCTAGGTCTATCTGTGTTGTTGCAAATGGCAGGCATTATTTCATTCTTTTTAATGGCTCCCAACCCACAGGTTGGGAGAACATATTTGCAAATGGTGTGATTGATGAGTTTAGTTTCAAAAATTTATAAACAGCTTATGATGCTTAACAGCATCAAAACAAACAACTCACTCAAAACATGGGCAGAAGATCTGAATAGACATTTCTCCAAAGAGGATATTCAGATGGTCAATAGGTACATGAAAAGATATTCAACATCACTAGCTATTAGAAAAATGCAAATAAAAAACTACAATGAGATATCACCTCACTCTGGTCAGATTGGCAATCTTAAAATAATCCACAAATAATGAATGCTGGAGAGGGTGTGGAGAGAAGGGAACTCCCCTACATTGTTGGTGAGAATGTAAATTGGTACAGCAACTATGGAGAATAGTATGCTAAGTTGCTTCAGTCTTGCCTTCTTGCCTGACTCTGTGTGAACCCATGGACTATAGCCTGCCAGACTCCTCTGTCCTTGGGATTCTCCAGGTAAGAATACTGGAGTCGGTTGCCATTTCCTTCAGCAGGAGAATAGTATGGAGGTTCCTCATCAAACTAAAACTAGAGGTACTAAATGACCCTGCAATCCCACTCCTGGGTGTATATCTAGAGGAAAACATGATCCAAAAGGATACATGCACCCCAATGTTCATTGCAGCACTGTTTACAAAAGCCAAGACATGGAAGCAACCTAAATGTCCATCAACACAGGAATGGATAAAGGAGGTGTCGTGCATATTAACAGTGGACTATTTTTCTGTTACCTAATTTTATTGTTAAACATTATGTCAGTCTCTAGTGGCTCAGTGGTAAAGAATCCACCTTCTAATGCAAGAGCCGCTGGAGATGCTGGTTTGATCCCTGGGTCAGGAAGATCCCTTGGGGGAGAAAATGGCAACCCATTCCACTATTCTTGCCAGAAAAATCCCATGGACAGAGTAAGTAGCATGGTGGGCTACAGTCCATGATTTTGCACAGAGTAGGAAACAGCTGAGTGACTGAGCATGCACATACACAAGCTGTCAAGCCAGAGCAAAGATAAAATAAACCAACTATGTATTTTACCAGAAAGAATTAATTAAGTATAAATACTTAGGTCAATAATCTTAAAAATGGCAATGTGTTAGTTTTCTAGGGCTGTTGTAGCAACACGAGCTTCCCAGGTGGCTCAGTGGTAAAGAATCTGCCTACTAATGCAGAAGATGTGGGTTTGATCCCTGGGTCAGGAAGACCCCTTGGAGAAGAAAATGGCAATCCACTACAGTATTCTTACCTGGGAAATCCCATGGACACAGGAACCTGGCAGGCTACAGTCCATGGGATAGCCAAGAATCTGACACAACTTCTGACAGCACACACCATAACAAAACACTACAAACTGAGTGACTTAGAATACCGATTTATTTTCTCACAACTCCAGAGGCTTGGCATCAAGGTCAAGCTTCTGGCACGGTTAGTTTCCTCTGAGATCTCTTGCCCTGTCCCTTTCTAACTCTTCACCTGGTCATCACTCCTTACATGTGTGGTACTGGTGCATTTCTGTATATACTAATCTCTTTTTATAAGGCCAACTGTTTTATTGCATTAGTTCCAAACATAATGGTCTCATTTTAACCTAATTACCTCTTTAAAAGCCTTATCTGTAAATACAGTCACATTCTGTTGTACCTGGGGTTATGACTTCAGCATACAAATTTAGGAGGACGCAATTCAGTCCATAACAGGTGGGATACACCTGATCTAGGTTGTAAATATAGAAATGGCTTCCAGTAAGCCGCAAAGCTGACTCTCTAAAGATTTAGAAAAACAACTGGAGCCAAGGAAAGCACACTATTAAAACTCACACCAGAGTGTTTCCAAACTTAGGTTTGGCTTCTCCTCACTCACAGGCCAATAATTCAAGAGGCAAGTCTTACTAGAAAGAAAGGAGCTTTAATTAGGAAAGTTCCAGTCTGGGGAGATGATGGACTCCAGAGACTAACTCTGAAGATTTTGCTCAGTTAGGACAGTTTTTAGAGGAGGGTGGGGAGGAATGAGGAAGAATAATCTCAGAGAATCATCTAAGCAGGAGGTTGGTTTCTGAACCAGGGTCCATTGAGTGCAAACTGACTGACTCTTTCTTCAGATATTATCTTGCCCTCCTGATTTGCATGTAGGATTGCTTAGGGTGTTGTTGGGGGTAGAGAGCTAATCATTCTTTAATTACTTAATTCTTCATTCTTACCTATTTTTATGTAGGAAAAGAATCAAGGTTAGACAAGGCATAGTGTGCTTTCAAGAATGAGTAACAGGAGATAGTTTAAATTGCCTAGTGATCTCATTTCTATAATTAGATTATTTTAAGATTAGAAGGGAATAGAAATGGGCAAACAGGAAAACAGCAAAATAGAGGCTAAAGGATCAGTGAATGGCTGAGAAATGCACTGTAATATTTGTCTGAAACTCTACTCAAAACTGGTTAAAATACTTTAAATCATCATATTTTTAAAATGTTTTTTTCTTATTATTAGCCTAATTTGAAATCCTGTTGCTTTAATTTTCTTGATTCTTTGAGTACAGAGAAACAGGTATTATAGTTTTGTTGGTTTAATTATTATGATTAATTGTGTACATATCTTTCTCAACAGATTACCGTTTTTCCCGCTGACAATACATCTAGTCATCAATTGTCAGACTTCACCTTTCAAATGTTTACTTTGCAATCATATTTATTTGGCATGTTAAAAAATGTGCATTTCTAAAACAAATTTCTCATCTAGAAATAAAGTAGTTTGGGCTCAGAACACTCTCATTTTGTTTATTATATTGACATTTTGAAATGTGCAATTAAATTTAGATTTAGTTTTATAATACTCCTTCTGAGGTTCACTGTCATTCATCCTACAGATAAATGTCTTACTTGAAATATAAGACATTTAGAAGGTTAAACATGAGGCAGGTTAAGAATGGAAACTGTAAAGTATATTTTACAACAGATTTAATAAGAGTATAGAGAAAACATAGAAATCCAGCAGTATCATTTATATACTTATGGATGATTCCTTCTCTTTTCCATTAGTTATTTTTTTTTATAGATAATTCTACATGTTAATTCCCAAAGTTATAAAAAATAGATTAAGATACAATGACTATTTTACCAAATGCATTTTTGTTTCATTGGACTGTTTGCCAGAGTGGAATCTATACTGACTGCATTTCTCGTTACTATGTTGGTAGAGACTATAAAGAGAAAACAAATGAATTTGGGATAAATACAGGAAAATAAATTGCCTTTGAGGCAAGAGATAGATGGTCCCCAGGCTAGGCATTTACAACTAGCTTCCTGCTTACACTTCATGGGGCAGGAAAAAAAGTGGACTTCAGGTGGGACCCTTACAACTAGCTCAATAGGTGGGCTCCAGGTTAGATATTTACAACCAGCCTCCTGCTTGCTCTCTGAAATGGAAGTAACAACTGAAACAGGGTGAATAGCCAGGCTCTGTCTCCTGTGGACACCTTATGATAACAGTTATGCAGGAACAGAAAGGGCTTAAACCTTGTTTGAGCAAAAGATCAAGAGGCCATGTATTTCCCATTTTTGGGGCACAGGAGACATCGTAGATGTGCAGAAATGCTTCTTAGGGTTCAAAAATAAGGGGATGCCAAGCCATAATAAGTCATGCTTCTCCTAGACAGCTTTACATTGAAATCTATACTGGAAAAAAGTTGTGCACACATATCAGAGAGGATCCTAGCACAGGTCAGATTGGAAAAAGAAGCCAGATAATTGGCCAAAGGTAAACAAAGGCCTGGAAGAACTGCCCTATGAAATGATTTAACCACCTCTTTCCTATACTCCTCAACATTAATGGGGATGTGCACATCCTTTATCTTCGGATATGCATCTCTGCCTTGCTTCCATATTAACTAAACAAGCTTTCTCTGTTTAAACAAGCTTTTTCTTCCAATTGCAGTCATCCTATGTCTCTAATAATAAAATTTGTGCCTGTGTTTACAGGCTTAGCCCCTGTGAGAAATGCATTTTTCACTGGGGTCAAGAACCAGGGAAAAATAGCTTCCACCCTTTAGCCCTTGCTGGTTTGGTAGCTAGGATTCCTGGTTTTCACCCAGGCTACCAAGATGTAATTCCTGGCACAGAATTAAGATCTTGCTTCATGCCACCACTTTGTGCCTCTCCAAGATCACCTTTGCCTAGCTAACTGTGGTATTAAAAAGCATTGACCTTGTCTGTTTCTATGCCTCTATAACTCCTTTCTTTTGCCCTGTTTCATTAAACCTTCCAGTCGGAAATGAGACAAACTCCATCTAAGTGAACTGATTCCTTATCTTTATTGGTTCATGTTTATTAAGGTGCAGTACTCTCTGTTGAAAGGTCAAAGGCTTTCTTTTGTCCCTGCTAATTTATGCTTCTCAAACAATTGGATATATCATGTAAGCCCATTCCTGGATCTATATGAAAAATTGATATTTTGCTTAATTTCTCCTATAGAATATTATCTTCTTGGATATTTGTATTAAATTTGTGTTTACTGACTGTTAGGTGGTTAGAATAGAAAAAAGGAGTCCAGAATGGCGGTGGCTAAACAACGAGGAAGGGAAAAGCCCGTGAAAATAGAACAAAGGAAGGCCCGAGGACTGAGTGAGGACCTCAGGTAGAACAAACAGCACTCGTGGCTAGCCCACTTTACATAGGGCAGGCCTGGGGGAGGAAAAAACATAAAAAGAGGAGCCAAAGGGCCGGGGGTCTCTCTCTCCCACACACGCACACTTGTTCTCTCTTTCTCTTCTCTTTGTATCTTTTGAGTCGGCATGCCCTCGTGGCTTGAGGATGTATTTTCCTTTATTTTCTAAATAGAACTGATCTGTCCAAGAGCTATAACACAGGCTGTCAGAGAGCATTGATCTGCTGAGGGCTTTAACATCCGTCACTTCAAATTTTTGTTGTGACAAGACAGAACTGAGGAGATTACACCCCCCTGACATAAAGAAAGCTGAGCTCTGAGGAACTGATGCTTTGGAACTGTGGTATTGGAGAAGTCCCTTGGACTGTAGGGAGATCCAACCAGTCCATCCCAAAGGAAATTTGTCCTAAATATTCATTGGAAGCACTGATGCGGAAGCTGACTCCAATACTTTGGCCACCTGATGTGAAGAACTGACCCATTGGAAAATACCCTAATGCTGGGAAAGATTGAAGGCAGGAGGAAAAGGGGATGACAGAGGATGAGATGGTTGGAAGGCATCACTGACTTGATAGACATGAGTTGGGCAAGCTCTTGGAGTTAGTGATGGACAGGAAAACCTGGCATACTGCAGTCCATGGGGTCACGAAGAGCTGAACATGACTGAGTGACTGAACTGAACGGAATTGAAACCTAAATCACTGAAAAGGGAAGATTCAAAGTCCAAATAACAATTGGTAAATAAAGGAACAAACTTTTAAATTTCTGAATGTAAAGCTGTCCTAAACTATATTGTGAAAAATAATAGACATAGACCTCTTATAAACAAACAAACAAAAAATACTGAAAGCACAAGCAACACATAAATGTAAAGGGAATAAAATGACATTTTCATCAGTAATTAGCATAGACTTAGAGACTTAAAGATTTATTTGAGATCATCAACTTATACAAATACAAAGAAAAATATTACTTAAAAAAAATTGCCCAAGACATTAGTAAAGCTTGATTATTTCTGGGCAATGTTTTAAAATGTAATCATCAATAGTAACTTTTATAAAATCAAAGCATTTAAGAAAGAAAGTATCATGATTATATTTTATAATACTGATAATTCTGGACAGTTTCATTTGCTATTCTATAAAATTGTTAACATAATTATCACAAAAGATGGTTAAACAATTCATAGAATGTCAGAAGATGTATATTAAAAAGCAGAGACATTACTTTGTCAACAAAGGTCCATCTAGTCAAGGCTATGGTTTTTCCAGTAGTCAAGTACAGATGTCAGAGTTGGACTATAAAGAAAGCTGAGTGCAGAAGAATTGATGCTTTTGAACTGTGGTGTTGGAGAAGACTCTTGAGAGTCCCTTAGACTGCAAGGAGATTCAATCAGTCCATCCTAAAGGAGATCAGTCCTGAGTGTTCATTGGAAGAACAGATACTAAAGCTGAAACCCCAATACTTTGGCCACCTGATGCGAAGAGCTGACTCATTTGAAAAGACCCTGATGCTGGGAAAGACTGAAGGCAGGAGGAGAAGGGGACGACAGAGGATGAGATGGTTGGATCACATCACCAACTCAATGGACATGAGTTTGAATAAACTTGGGGAGTTGGTGATGGACAGGGAGGCTTGGTGAGCTGCAGACCATGGGATCTCAAAGAGTCGGACACGACTGAGCAAACTAAACTGAACTGAACTGAAGGTGTATGGTTTAATTTTTGAGTTTCTGAAATAGGCAAAAATAATCTTCAGTGAAAAAAATTGGGAGAGTGGTTACCTTTAAGGAAATAGAATTGAGAACTCTGGGAAAGAACTTGTAGGAACTTTCTAAGGAGATGGTAATTGTTTATCATGACAGAAGTTTCAATTATATAATATACATGCTTTCTCAAAATTCTCAGGAATTTTGTATATATCTCTGTGTATAAAGGTTTGCATGTATCTCTGTATAAATCTACCTAAAACAAATGAAAAAACCTAAACAAATATTGAACTCTAGTTACTCTTATGGAGAAGGCAATGGCACCCCACTCCAGTACTCTTGCCTGGAAAGTCCCATGGACAGAGGAGCATGCTGGGTTGCAGTCCATGGGGTCGCCAGGAGTTGGACACAACTGAATGACTTAACTTTCACTTTTCCCTTTCATGCATTGGAGAAGGAAATGGCAACCCACTCCAGCATTCTTGCCTGGAGAATCCAGGGATAGGGGAGCCTGCTGGGCTGCCGTCTATGGGGTCGCACAGAGTCGGACACGACTGAAGTGATTCAGCAGCAGCAGCAGTTACTCTTATGCTTCCTGAAATCTAAAGGTGAAATGGATTATGTCTGTAACTTGGTTTGAAAAGCATCAGAAAACTAAGATAAGTTGACAAATGAACAATTATATAGATAAATGATACAGTTGTATGTTCATTCTAGAATCTAGGAGGAAAACATATAGGTGCACTATTTTACCTTCTCTGTACAATTAATTTTTGTAATAAAATATTATAAAACTGTAATGACATATCTTTCCTAATACTACACTGTTAGATTTATATACTGTTACATTTATAAGAAAAAAACATGATCATCCCCATACTTCCTTCTCTATGAATATCTGTAGTAAAGAAGTATGTCCAAAATTGCTTATGTGTGGAGGATATAGATATATACAGTTTATACATTTTATAAGGATTTAATTGTAAGATATGTCTGTAACTAATTAATTAGCTATCTGTTACAAGAGGAAGCATTTTTCTCCCCTACTTTGGGAAATAACTGCTTTCCCATTGTGAAATATGTCAACAATGAGAAAGCACTATATAAATAAATGGCACTCAGGCTTCATTCAGAGGCCATGTGTTATTTTAACTTTTAGAGTTTTATAATACTAACAGATTTACTTCTTCTCTGCTGCTGCTGCTAAGTCGCTTCAGTTGTGTCTGATTCTGTGCGACTCCATAGACGGCAGCCCACCTGGCTCCCCTGTCCCTGGGATTCTCCAGGCAAGAACACTGGAGTGGGTTGCCATTTCCTTCTCCACTTCTTCACTACTATTCCTTTAATTGACTATGTCTAACAATGTTTTATTTGTTTGTATGTTTTGTTTCCCCCCGCTTTCCCATCAGATAAATGTATCACCTCTTTTCTTAAGTATTTATAAAATTATATAGTCTATCCGTAGATTTATCTCCTTAATTGTAACCTCTTTCTCCTTCTTCCTCTCTTACATTTTAAATGAAATTGGAAAAAATTAGGCAGGATTTATGGAATATAATAAGCGGTTAAATTATGTGTGTAAATATAAGACAGAAAACCCTCTACAATAGAGGTGAAATCACATATTTGGTCCAAGAGTTTGTGAAAAGAAAAATTAAATGAATCCCAATTAAACCTAGCACAAGGCTTAGTAGACTTAGTGTTTATTTTTCATTAGAAATTGGAAGAACACACTCCTGGGAATAGAGTGTTTTAAAGGAAGATCTTTGGTTTCATGTTAATTAAAAATCAAAACTAACCTCAGACTGAGTAAAGAAATGCAATTGCTTTTTTTCGTATGAGCAAAGCACCAGAAAGAATATCTTGGCATTTAATTTCTATGTGTGAACTTGCAGTTAATACTGTTTCACTGTAATAAATTACCACACTGCACTAAAAACAGCTCATAAGTATTTATTGCCTACTGGACTTGTATCATAATGATTCTCCAGATCACAAATTTCAGATATTATTTTGTATTTTCTTTATCTATAAATAAAAATAATAAACATATTTTTCTAAACACCATGGTTCAAATTTATATAAATAAGTCATTTACAGAATTGTAAATAAATCAATTTTGTCTACTTAAAATTTTCTTTTCACTTAGAACCTTTAGTTTTGTCATTGAAATAATAATATCCATTGCAATACATTTCAAGTAAGGATTAAAATTAATTTAATATATTCTCTTCTGAGAATAATGTGGCTGCATTGCAAACTTTGAAAAATAAAATATTAATATAAAATATTTTGTTATATCATTTTCAGATAATTTGTAAGAATCATCTTAGCAAACTGTGTAGAGAACAAATCTAATAAATTTCCTATTAAAAACCAGAATATTTAACAAAATGTTGATTTATAGTATGCGTGCTTGCTAAGTCACTTCAGTCATGTCCAACTCTGTACAACCCTGTGGACAGTAGCCTGCCAGGCTCGTCTGTACATGCGATTCTCCAGGCAGGAACACTGGAATGGGTTGCCATTTCCTTCTCCAGGGATCTTCCCAATCCAGGGCTTGAACCCATGTCTGTTATGTCTCCTGCATTGGCAGGCAGGTTCTTTACCACTTGCTCCACCTGGGAAGCCTGATTTAATGTATGGGGGTCTACTAAATATTTTAGATTAAGAATCACAAATTTTTTAAATTGTTGCAAAATAAAGCAAACTGAAAAATTAAGAAAATATTACAGATGTATAACATTTTAAAAATGTTTATCAGTTTAGTTCAATTCAGTCGCTCAGTCATGTCTGACTGCGATCCCATGGACTGTAGCATGGCAGGCTTCCCTGTCCATCACCAACTCCTGGAGGCTGCTCAAACTCATGTCCATTGAGTTGGTTATGCCAAAAAACAAGATATTTCTGTATTGAGAGAGGAAAGCATTGATTGAATTAAACAAAATAATTTCCAATTATCTGTTTCAGAAACACAATGACAATTTCAAAGTAACAAACTAGTCTATAAGTATATTTCAGAAACAATAACTGAATTTCAGACTAAAGGCTTATAAGTGTAGACATTTTCCAGATGTCATGTTTGCTAAAGTATTAATTACATAAATCCTATGGAAGACATATATTAAAAACTGGTTTGCTATATGTACAACATTTAAAAGTTAGTGTGACCTCCTAAATTTAGGACTCTAATTTTAAAGGCCAAGATACTAAAATGTGACTATGCTTTGAAACAGCAACATTTGTAAAAGTACAACTTTATTGATCTTTATTGAAATTTGAAGTTCTTATGTGCAATACAATTGTTACAAATGACAACATAAAAATCATTTTATTATAAGTAACATAATGCTGTATCAATTTATACAAAAACAAATCAAAACCCCTACAATATTGTAAAGTTTCTAGCCTCCACTTAAATAAATTGAAAAAGAAATTACAAAGCCCCAACAGTTAGGGAGAAATCTATAGTAGTAGAAGAGTACAATAGTAGAATAGGAATATAATAAAAAGATTACAATTGTGATCCATTCTGAGAAACAGTGCATGAAAAAAGAAAGTAAAAAGAAGATTACAATCTCATACAGAATGCATGTGTCTTCAACAAAATGTACTTTAAGTTGTTGAATAATATATTTTTCCATATACAATGCGGGTCAAATTTTACCAGTGTGGTACCATTTAGTATACCTCAATCCAAATTTAAAATTAATAAGAAATACACACCAAAAGGGCTTCCCAGCTGTCGCTAATGGTCAAGAATCTGCCTGGCAATGCAGGAGACATAAGAGACCTGTGTTGGATCCCTGGGTTGAGAAAATCCCCTGGAGAAGGAAATGGCAACCCACTCCAATATTCTTGCCTGAAAAGTTATATGGACAGAGCAGACCATGTAAAAAAAGCAGAACCTCTTTTCATGAGGTTGAAAAGAGCTGGACACGACTTAGCGACACAACAAACACCCCAGGAGAATATGGGCTCAATATATGCACAATAGCTCACAGACTTACCTTTCAAAATAAATGAGAGTATGTTTAGATTTCTTTCAAATTGAAACTACCAATCAAAACTGCAGTGACTACATTTTACATGTTGAAAAACTCTCTCTCTCTATATATATATATACATATTTTTTTTTAAGCCTGTAATTTTAAAAACCTTCTATTGTGATAATGTTGTGAAGATCTTTCTGACCCAGGGATTCAGCCAAGGTCTCCCGCATTGCTGGCAGACGCCTTACCATCTGAGCCACAAGGGAAGCCCTCTATGTGAAGAAACAACCAATTATTGTTGACTATGCAAAATGGTACAGTTTCCATGGGAAAAAAAATGTAGTATTATAAAATTACTGTTTTTCAATTTGGGGATTTTTAGGAAACAATTTCTGAAGTGATTATAAAGGCTTATTCTTATTTGTTGAGTACAAACCCAAGACACAGAGAATGAAGACAAAAGAGGAGAAAAACAGAGAAGAAGGAGATCAATGCTACGCTGGGATAGACTCTCTGGGCACCGAAAAGCCTAATGTTCTAAGCTATTCAGACAAGTAAGATGTCTTCAAACAATTTGTATTCATAATCTATACCTCAAATCACTCCACCGGTGGTAGACAAGAGAAACAGATTGATTGACCTAGTTCTTTCCTCTCTCCTAATTTTTATGGTCAAGATTCACCTTATGGAATGAGAGCTTTCCTACGAGTCATTTTAGTTGGCTGTTCTGCTTACCAGGTTGGAATTCAGTTTCCAACTCCTCTGTTGTTTCCTTTGGAAAACAGAGACTCCGGACAATGTCATTTGGCTGGAGCTGAGAAGCAGGGTTCAGTACCAGTGGGCAAGCAGAATCCATCAGCTGAGAATCTGAGTGTTGTATCTCAGGTTAGGCAGCTGAGGGTTAACTGAAGAGACCTTGGCAATCTGAAGAGGTTGGTAATTTATAGGACTGCTGGTAATAGATACTACATGCACCACTCAGATCCCATTGTTTGTCCACAGTAAAACTTAGAGACACTAATTTTTGTCAGTACAAAATACATGCATTTTTCCTAGGAGAATGAATCACAGAATCTCTTTCAAGGTGGTTCTAAGTCACAATCCCCTGGAAAAGTTAACATTATAAAAGCATATGCAGACGCTGCTGGTCTCAAGGTTACAGCAGATATTTATCATTTTTTTTCTACCAAACCATTCTAAATGCCCTTCACTTGTTGAAAACGCTTTGTCTGGTTTAGTTTGCTTACCAGATGGGGAGATTGAGGCCTTCAATCCCCAATTTTCTGAACTTTTTAATTTCTACTATTGTCTGGATTTTTATTTTTATAATTCTAGGTACAGTTATTCCTTGACTAGAAAACACAGAAATGCACACCTAAGTAAATTCTCTGGTTTCCAGAGTAATCCTTCTTGCTCTCATTAAGTGGTAATATCCTTAATTTTCTGTAGTAATAAGGATTGATTATTTCAGTCAGTAAATCTTTCTTCCCTCCTTTGCTTATCCACTATTATGGGAACCCAAAGTTGTAGAGTATTATATATGTTCTAGATCAATGAATCACTATCAGATCCTCTTAGGAAAAAGGGATGAGGATGAGATAAGGATGAGATGGTTGGATGGCATCACCAGCTCAATGGTCATGAGTTTGAGCAAGGTCTGGGAGTCGGTGATGGACAGGGAAGCTTGGCATGCTGCAGTCTGTGGGGTCGTGGAGTCGGACACAACTGAGCGACTGAACTGAACTGAATTTAGGATCTCTTAGAAGGTGTTCCTTCCCTGCCATGAACAGTTTTTATAACCTTAACAGATTAAAATTCTTAAGAATGGAAAGTCCAAGTGCCAGATATGGAAAACTGGATTTGACAGTGAGATGAGCTAATAATTCTTTTTTTAAATAATTCTTATACTCTTTGGTCTAGAATATTCAGGTAGTGCTAGTGGTAAAGAACCCACCTGCCAATGCAGGAGACATAACAGATGTGGGTTAAATCTTTGGGTTGGGAAGATCCCCTGAAGGAGGAAATGGCAACCCATTCCAGTATTCTTGCCTAGAGAATGTCATGGACAGAGGAGCCTGGTGGGCTACAGTCCATAGGATTGCAAAGAGTTGGACATGAATGAAGTGACTTAGCACTCACACACCATGGTGTAATAGCAATTAGTGACACAATATAATTTATTGCTTTTTGTTTGTTTTTGTTTTGTTTTTTGTTCAGTGTCTCTATCACATCCTAAGAGACAGCACATGTTCAAATTCCTCAAGACACTCTCAACTGAGTATTCCTCTATGTAGCCAGATGTTCCCATGTTGGTATATAAAGAATGTTATTTCTACAGTCAGGAGTCTATTGTAATTGCTCATTTGATATAATATTTTTGCTTTTGTTCTGAGAAGATTATATACCATACCATGTTGATAATTATTGCATTCTATAAGATTAGATTGTTGATATACCATATATCAAATTTATATGGGCAACATTAACAGGTAGATCAAGCTTGGTGAAAGGGAGTCTGTGTACTTTAACCCAAGGGGACTTCTAGCCTTCTGATCCAAACCGCTTGGCTTATAGAACAAGCACAGATGTGGGCAAGAAGAGAAGCCGAAACACTGGTATAAACCTGCTTGGTGTGTGCAGCCTCTGCACTGCATACTGTCTACTGGGCTTAGATTTGAGTCATAATGTTCATCCCTCATCTTATGCACCCTGAGAGTTCTACCACATATCTTCTCCCATAGTACTCTTGATGAGAGGAATTCCATATGGTTTATTCCCCGTACCATTTGCCTCTTGGACCCTTAAGAAGCAGTGTATTTGCTTCTGTTTTCTTTTGTTTTGGGTGTGCACAGGATGGTGATTACAATTACACTTCTGCCATGTCATACTCGTGGTGCTAGTGGTAAACAATCCCCTTGCTAATGCAGGAGACATCCTCTGGAGTAGGAAATGGCAACCTGCTCCAGTATTCTTGCCTGAAAAATTCCATGGACAAACGAGCCTGGCAGAGGCCACAAAGGGATGGACACATCTGAGCACGACACCATGTCATACTGTGAAGACACCTGGGGGGTGGTCTGAGGATGCAAAATACCTTCTATTGATATAACAAACTGTGTGCAATATCACTGGCATTGACAGGGATCTCATGCAATATCATACAATTAGCTACAAAAAATGCCGACATCCCATACTAGAAAACTCTATAATTCTCAGCATACATTTAGCCTTAATTTTTCCCTGGTAATATCATGTTTTATAAAATTTAATAATTTTGATACAATTCTAATGTTTCTACTGAAAGAATTTGTAACATAATAGTGATTTAAAGGTTCAATTTGAAACAGTTTTAATGAGTATGAGCCAATAATATTTCTAAAGTTGAGGCTTGCTAACTGCTTTTGAGTACCTATCATATACACCTAATGAATATCTTCATGGTAATAAAATATAAATCAGTCACATTTTAGTAAACACATGTTTTTATTTTAACTATAATGAATCACCACATATAATAAAGTGTTATTCTTAATTTTAATTCAGTGGAGTAATATTATGCATTGATTTTGGCATCACTGTGAATGGAATTTTCTTTGCTGCCCTTGAAATTCGTATCATTCTAACACATACACACATTTACGTATGCACGTGTATATGTCTGTGTACCTATATATAATTTTAATGTTTTAATACTTTAATTTTTGCAGTAATTTTAATTTCACCAGAGTGGTGCATATGTTAAAATTGATTAATCCACATTAATGCATCTCATCACCTGAAGTCCATAGTTTGCACTAGGGTTTTGCTCTTATACATATAGATTTAAACAAAGATATAATAAATGGTATGTGTTCATTATTATAATATTAGGGAGATTATTTTCACCTCTCTGGAAATCCTCTGTACCCCACTTATTCATTTCTCTTTCCTCTCAAATCCCTGGAGACAGCTAAACTTTTTACTGTCTCCACAGTTTTGCCTTTCCCAGCACGTTTTTACTATACAGTTGAAACCATACAGTACATAATGGCTCCTATTGTTCCACATCCTCACCAGCATTTAGTTTTGTCAGTGTTTGGAGTTTTTGGTTATTCTAATAGGTGTATAATGATATCTCATTATTGTTTTAATTTTGTTGATGACGTGATATGGTACACTTTAGATATTTTAAAAATACAATCAAATTAACTGAAATGTGATTTCAGTAGTTTCTTAAAAAGTATCATTTTAGGAATAATATGTCAATGTAAAATTTAAAACAGACGAATTTAGTGAGTTCATGAAATAGATCTTGGACCTAAACTCACAAATAGTACACCATATCTAAAAAGTAAACTCAAAATCACTGGGCAGCCTTGGCAGCTTATAAGAAAAGGTAAACTTGGTTCTTTTAAGAAAAGACCTATATAAGTTTATGTGCATGCTCAATTAAAATAAAATTACCTTATTTGTTTTTAAGTCAAAAACTAAGACTTAGAATCTCAATCATAAAAAATATAAAAAGGTACTAGAGTATGGTTACTATACTTCTCTAAGTCTGAAATATTATCTTTGTAAATTATAACATGAATATAAACATCAGTTACAACATAAAATTTAGCTCATAAGGAATTACTTTTAGCTTACCATCTATTTTATCTATGTGAAATTAAAAATTATATGATGATACCAAACAAATAAAAATACCTATACTTAATTCATCATGATACTGATAAAAGGCAATGATGCTAAACAAAAATAAATGAATGTGATTTAACATACTGCACAAAATTTTAAATTAATTACTGCTATTAATTTTATGTCATTACATAAATATTAAAACTGAAAGCTTATGTGTTATTCAAGTCCAAATACTGCAAATACTTGAGTGACTTGCATTTGATCAATATAGGAATGCACATAAGTCTTTTTAAGGAAATAAATTAAAAATTAATTTATAGCAATTCAGAGACTACACAAAATCAAAATGAACCCAGAAACACCGCTGATCCAAAATGATAGATTATAATACATCCAGCTGACAGTGCAGAAACCAAGTCATCATGAATAAATATAAGAAGAGCCTTGAGCACCTTAATAAAATCCTGTAAATCACTGACTCAATTCCACCTACTGTGTCAGTGACCACAGATACACACATTGGTAAATATGATGGAGCTTAAATTCTGATGATGAAAAAAAGACTGAATAATATTAGTTACCATAGTACTTAGACTTCCTGTGAAAAATTTTGGAGGTACATTAATGTATAAAAATAATTATTACTTATTTTATAATATATTTAATCAATATTTGTGAATATATTCCTTTCTCCTCCTAGATATAAAACGGTTTACTAGTTATCACTTCTTAATGAAAATTTGACAAATTCCTGACTTTGCTTTGAATCTTTTGACTATCCAAATCATTTCTAAAATTCTGGAAACTGGTGTTTCTAAGTCACAATAGTCTTTCTACTGTCAACATTTTTTTCTAAAGGAAATTATATTCTCTTTGATACAGTTTAATTTTCCTAGATTTACTATGGAAGTCTCTGTCTGCCAGAACCTCATTTCATCTCTAAACCCTATATAACTATATCTTCATCAAGTGCTCCAACTAAATGAAGTAAATTAGTGTTCTTCTAGAGGCATTATTTCTTGTGCCTCTTAACATCTGTGAATGGCACGAATGTTTTGTGATATATCTTTACATTTACTCCAAGTTAAACTTTTCATCCTCTTGGAAATATTTTCTAAATCTTGTCTTTCTTTCTTTTTTTCTTGTATCTGGCTTGTATCTGGCTACATATATATACAGATATATGCACATATAGATATACATATGTATCTGGCCTTATATGCATATATTTGTATAAATTCTACATGTATATATAAATTATAATATCTATGTCATAGTATTGTAGCTCATATTTAGTTTTCTCCACTACTACCTGGAAAATGAATAATGTGCTTTTAAATCCTGTGTTTCTAGGATTTAGTATAAGTATAGAGACACATTAAACTTTTTATGAGTCTAATAACCAAATGCTTAAATTTATAATACATAATGCTATGAACAAATAATTAGTAACTCAGAGCACAAAGGTTAGAGCTAAAGAAATAGATTCAGTATGGAGCCAGGTTTGTTCTTCTCTGATACACTGGGACTGAAATTTGAAACTTTTATTAATGATATAAAAGAATTTTGCATAAGAAAATGGTGAGCAGCTGGTTATGATTTGGCTGAATAAATTTGATGTGGTTAGCAGTTAAATGAACAACCAGATATCTGACCTAAGTTTGCATCAGCTGTAATTGCAGTCATCAAAGTTATAATGATGGCAGAGATCCAATATTAATTTTTTGGTTCATCTTAGGTTGGGGAAGATAGTAAATTATTTATGAAACAGGGAAGCTTGGAAGAATGAAAATATTATGCACAAATAACAAGGTGTGAGAATTTGGGGTGGACACAATGAATGATAGAAATCAATTCAAAATATTTTTATCCAATTATTTGGTGATTTGTTCTCAATTCAATGGCACCAGTTGGGAGATTTAAAAAAATAATTGGAAATATCATATATTTTATTCAATAATTGTAAACTACAAAACTATAACATGTTCAAACTTGAGAAAACATTAACGTCTTAGTGTTTATTGATCATGTATGTATTCAATACATTAAAAAAACCAAAACTTGGAATACACTAAAAAAAAATTAAATACAGTCTTCTTGAGTTTAAAACATTCTTAATATATTTGCATTTAGTAGTTTTTTTTGTTGTTGTTGTGTCACTAAGTCTTGTCCAACTCTTGTGATTCCTTGGACTGTAGGTCTCCAGGCTCTTCTGGCCATGGGATTTCCCAAACAAGAACACTGGAACGAGTTGCTATTTCCTTCTCCAGGGAATCTTCGTGACCCTGGGAATCAAATCTGCGTCTCCTGCATTGGCAGGCAGAATCTTTACCCCTGAGCCACCAGGAAAGCTCATTTAGGAGTTAAAAAATATATTATACAAAGTTTATCAGATAGCCAGATTTCTGCCTCTTAAAAAAAAACAAACTTTCATTGCTGCTTTTTCTCTTCCAAAATACAATATTTGGAGATGTCATAGGTACCAAAAAGCAACTAATATGAGAGCTTAATTTAACCAAAAAAAGAAAGAAAGAAAGAAAAAGGAAGGAGGAAAGGGAAAAAGAAAGAGTGAGAGAGAAAGGGAGGGAACAGTGGAGAGAGAAAGTAGGGGGGCAAGGGCGGGAGGAATAAAGACAGGAAAAAGGAAAAAAAGGTCAGAGCCCACTATGAGACTCTATGATTTGTTGTTCAGAGTGTAAGAGGAGAAGCCCCCAGCGATGAGTGTAAGACGATGGTTTTAGTCATATGTTTTATTTTCCCAACATTGTGCTTCTACCCCATCAGTATGACAAAGCATAAATGCAACAACAGTATGTTACAGGGTCAAATGACCACAGCAAACCAACTCGCAGAGCCTGCAGGCATCGGGCTGGATAGGAGGCAAGGCCCATTGCTCAGGTTACATGCATTTTCTCCTGACCTTGGCATACTACAGTGCGGGGAGCGAGCTCCGCCTCTGGCAAAGGTCATGAGGAAGGAGGATTGGCATACGCAAAGGCGGGATCAAGCCTCAGGAGTCTCCCTGGAAATTCTCGAGCAATCTACCCCCAAAACCAGAGTCTGCCTACTTTCTGCTTTGTGCTTTCACCTACACCTCTGACTTTACGGGGGGCTGTCCCCCACGACCTCTCTGAAAAAAGAGTTAGCTTACAGCTCCAGTTAATAATTCCTGGGTGTGACAGTGTTTAACCTACAAACTCCTTTGGAAATCCTCTAGCCTGCCTGAATAGGTTTTTCCGGCCACATGTGATTGTTCAGAGCCTCCCAACTGTGAGAGGCAGGAGATGTTCTAAACTGTCTAAACACAGATTCTTTTGAGTAGTTAAAAGATTGATTAGAAATTGTATTGGTGAAGGGATTTTCACTTGTTGGGCCAATGTTTGCTGCTAAGTTTCCATATCCCTTACCTGCTGTGTCCCTGGCAGTGTATTGATTAATATAGTTGGTGTAAGTAGTAGCTTTAATGTTTGTAACCTGGGACCCTTGAGTTAATTCTTTTTCTTGTTATAGCCCACCACACCTTTGCTCTGTAGGAATGCAACTTTATCTAATGCTTTTTGGAGGCTGGCGCCTGACTTGAGAATAATCACCTTTAGAGAAAAAGGCCTCCGGGCCAGAAGATGATGCAAATCACCTAAACTTTTGCATATGATATGTTTGCAGGAAGAAAGCCTGGCTTACTGCATGACTCTACCCCTTCCCCCATTATCCTCTATGCATAACTTAAGGTATAAAAACTACTTTGGAAAATAAAGTGCGGGCCTTGTTCCCCGAAACTTGGTCTCACCATGTCATTCTTTCTCTTACCTTCTGGCTGAATTATTCAGCCTCTTTTCTACACTGAATTTCCTCACTGAGCTATCCTTATTTCAGCCTCTTTTCTCCACTGAATTTTCCTACTGAGCTATCCTCATTCTATTACTCTTTATATCCTTAATTAACGTTTAATTAAGCAATTGTTTCCTGATCTTCACCGACGCCGTCCCCGCTTCGAATTCCCTGGATCCACCGGGGCTGGACCCCGGCACTACAGCTCAAGAGAAGCTTTGGCAAGAGCACTTCCTCTGGCAGAGCACAGGGAGCATTATTCTTTGGTTAGTGGGTGTAAGGGAAATGTAGCAATTGCTTGAGCCAGATTGTAACACTAGAGCATCTAAACAAAACTAACATTCACAAAAAAACATCCTCTGCCACGTTAGGAGGCATGTTAACCAGGACCTGAGCTCTAGGCTCTCACACATAACCCACTGAAAGTGTAAGATGTAAAAGTAAAGGTGTAAAAGTGAATGTGTTTCACTTTCACTTTGAGACCACGGTCATGTCTGACTCTTTGCGACCTCATGGACTGTAACCCACCAAGCTACTCTGTCCATGGAATCCTCCAGGCAAAAATACTGGAGTGTGTAACCATTCCCTTCTACCAGGAAATCTTCCTGATCTAGAGATAGAACCCAGGTCTCCTGTATTGCAGACAAATTCTTTACTGTCTAAGCCATACATAACCCCAGAGAAACAGAAGTCTAATGGTTAAAAATACAACAGTACTCAACTGACCTAAAAGAAACACCACAAACGAAAAAGTCTATAACAAATGAAGCAGAGTCACTCACCCAGCATAAGTAAATATTGAAAATAAATTTCCATATATTCCCAAAGAGTTTAGAAAAAATTAGAGAGCAGAATTAGAATAACCAAATAATGAAAAAGAGCAAGTACTAAAAAGGGAAAGATAAAAGTAAAGTCAAATAATTACCGAGAAAGGTAATGAATGTATTTAATATCAGAATAGAGACAGAATAAATGAATGAGGTGGAATAATAAACCAAAGACTCATCCCCAAAAGTATAAGGAAGAGAAAAATGGAGTCAATGTATATCAGAACACTTATGTGACATGGAGTTTAGACGTAACATGAACATATTGCAAAATATTAATGGCAGGGAAGAAATAATTGAAGAAATTACCAAAAATCGCCTGTACTTAGTAAAGACATTAGCCCTCAAAATGAAAGAATTAACGCATTTCTAGTCAGTAATAATAAAACATTACTGAACCACACAACAGTAAAAATTAATAATAAAAAATTGGAGAAAAATCATTAAGCCTCTAAAAAAAAAAACCAGGTCATCCAAAGTCAATAGAATCAGATTGAAATAAGATTAATCAACTGCAATAATGGATATAAGATGATCGTGGAATAGTAAGTTCAAAGTAGTACAGGAAAATAAATTTAATTTTATAGCAAGCAAAATAACTATTTAAATCTGAAAGTAATTTAAAGATATTCTAAGTCACACAAGATCCTTTTGGAAATAAGAAAATTTGGAGAAAATCAGTCATAAAAGAAATGCAAGCACAAAAATGCATATATTAGAGAAGTAAATAATTAAGGAAATACTTTTTTTGTCCACAAAAATAAAATAAGAATATTTATAAACACCACACACACACACATTAGTAAAATTAACACATTTCTTTTGCAATTGCCTCTTTACCCTGGTGCCTCTTCATTTCTCTTTTTCTATAATAATCAGAGAAACCCCATGAAATATTGTAATGCATGTGGTAAATGACTAAGGTTGTACTCAGAATCAATCTTTACCTCTTTCTAGGGTAAATTCCAAAAGTGGGAGGCTGAGATGCAAAGCATTTTATTTCCCAGAGGCCCTGGTGACAAGGGTTTTGGATTCAGGTAGGTTCTGTCACTTTGCTGCATGAGGGATTTGGAAGCAGCACTGGGATAAGAGTGTGGGTTACTCTTTGAGCTATTGCTGTTAGGCAAGCAAAGTCCTGGGAAAATTGAAGGAATTTGACAGCAGAGTGTCCTCCAAGTCTGGAGAATAGCTTCATTGCTGTTAAGTGGTTATTGTAAGAGTAGCAGTTGCTTCCTACTCGTTAAATACCAGCTACCTTCAAGTCAATACCTTCAGTGGATGGTTTGTGATTCCTTCATTAGAGGATTGTCTGAGAAGTAAAGATACCCAGAATATTTCAAAGGAATGACAGTGAATGGATTATTAACAGATGTGTGGGCAGGGGTAAGGGACCACAGAAAGGGTTAAGGACCACAGAAGTGCCCAACATGAATGGCCATCACTTGAGCTAAAGGATGGTTGGTGAATATAAAATGTTATTGGAGCCCTGGGAGAGCTCAAGTTTAGGAAGATTTACCAGGCAAGAATGATGTCTTCAAGATTAGACTGACACTGTTTTAATATCTAATTATGTGTGTTAAATTTCTTTAGTTTTAAAATCTCTGTTAAGTTTTTCTATTTCCTGCCACAAAATGTAAATCCTGAATTAAAAAGTTGCTGTCTTGATCCCATGTCCTTATAGCACCATTTCTATGCAACTCTTTATTGTAGCTGGAAAGTTACTCCCTGCCTCCATTACTTCTCTAATTTTCTATTTGTCTCACTCCACAGCAAGTCATCCCTACCCTTTCACCCTCACTTCTTCAGATAAGTTCTTGTCAAAATCACTAGTGGCTTTTATTTTGACAGAAACAATGAGGACATTTCAGTTTTCATCCGACTGGGCCCTTGAATTTCTTCCCTTGCCATATCACTCTTTCCTCCACTATTCATGAATTCACATAATCTGCCACTGAGTCGTTTTCATATTTCCAAACTCCACATATCTGAGACTTCCCAGTTTCAGTTCTCAGATCTCTTCTTTTCCTTGTCTTTGCTTCCACTTCAGCTGATCCCATTTGGTCCCATGCTTTTAAACACAATCACTACTTTGCTGACTCACAAATTTATATCTTCAACCATTATTCACCTTGCATTTCAGACTTATACAGAAATGTCTCCTCAATACCTGTATTTGTATTTTATTGTTGTTGCTCAATCACCAACCTGTGTCCAGTTTTTTTAGACTCGATGGACTGCTGCATGTCAGGCTTCCCTGTCTCTCACCATCTCCTGGAGTTTGCCCAAGTTCATGTCTATTGAATCAGTGATGCCATCCAACCATCTCATCCTCTATCACCCTCTTCTTCTGCCTTCAATCTCTCCCAACATCAGGGTCTTTTCCAATGAGTTGGCTGTTCACATCAGGTGGCCAAAAGATTGGAACTTTAGCTTCAGCATCAGTCCTTCCAATGAGTATTCAGGGTTGCTATGTTTGAATATCTAATGATTATTTCAGATGGAAAGGACTTCACTCAAACTTGATCTTCCCACAACCTACCCATCTTTCTAAATGGTATTTCCACCTTTTCTCATGTTCAGGTGAAAATGTATGAAGTCATCCTCGACCTCTTTGTCTCTCATACTTAATAGAACTCTTCCAGGAAAAAAAAAAAAAAAAGAGAGAGAGAGAGAACTACTGCAAGACCTAGTTCACATTTTGATTATAGTCTGTGTGAGACTCTAAAGGAGAGGACATGGTTAAGGCATGCTAGGTCTCTTCACTCTCAGAAATTATGAGCCAAATGTTGTTTAGATCCACTAAGTTTTGGAGTATTTTTAAACAAAGACAAATAATATCTCCTCCATAGAGGAAACAGCAAATATTAGGGTGATCATATTACATCATCATTTTTAGGTCAAAATGTTCAATTATCTGTATTTTTATGAATTTTAAGATATGTTTGTTGAATGGGTTAATGAAGAGCTTGCAGAAATACAAATGAGAATTTATAAGTATAAAGTTTCTTAAAGAACTTAAGTAATTTAAAGTCGCACTTTACTCATTTAAAGTAATTTAAGGAGTAACCAGTACAACCTAGTGGGAAAATATTAATGTAGGATTAGGAAGGGGTTTTGAATTGTTATTTTATGACTTTCTGGCAATGAGATATTTGGTAAATTATCCTCAAACATTTTAATGGATAACATTAATTATTTTAGAGTATTCTTATGAAGATGAAGGGATAAAAACTAGAGAGCATAACTAACTTACTGACTGATAGTGAATTAAAAAAAAAAAAGGATTGTTCAAGAAAAAAATATTGCTTGTTTCATGTATATTGAATGAATATACATGAAATGTATATTCATGTATATATTAAAATATACTCATGTGTATATTCAAATGTATATTGAATGAGTATACAACATTTCAATAGATGCCTATGTATATTTTGTGGTGTTTTCCCAAATATGAGGAAACTGAAATGAAAGGAAGCCAGCTAAATAATTTTTATAAATATATTGGGCCTAATATTTTCTTTATACAGTTTACTCTGTAAGATCAATCATTTATAATGTAATGTTATTCTAAATATTCATTTCTGTAGAATCAAGATAATACACTTAGAAGTTCTTTAATCAATCAAATGTAAGGTAAACTTTCTCAGAATCTTAGTTCAAAAGGAAATGATTATCTTAGTTTTGAATCAAAGTCATATATTTAAGTTCAGAATTAGACTTTTCAGTAACAGCCTCTATAAAATATTCAAAAGCTAGAAGACATTTGTCTTAAATGTCAAGTAAAGGATGAACATTTTAGAAACAAATCTGTGATTTATGTGTGATTTTTTAATTAATCCAGATATGTTAGTAACTTAAAGCTTTAACAAAGGATTAATAAAAATGGTTAAAGAAGAGAAAATCCTTTTATATTTAAGAAAGGTATAAGAGATATTTTCATGATGGGTGTACAAATTAAAAGGAAAGCAATAATTCAGAGAGCAAGTCCTTATGTTTATAAAGCATAGGAAATATGTATGTATAGTGTAAGCATGCTCGATAAGTTTTTCAGTCATGTCCGAATCTTTGCGACCCTATGCACTGTAACCTGCCAGGCTCCTCTGTCCATGGGATACTCCAGGCAAGAATACTAGAGTGGTTTGTCTTGCACTGCTCCAGGAAATATTCCCCACACAGGGACTGAACCCATGGCTCTTAAGTTTCCTGCTCTGGCAGGCAGGTTCTTTACCATTAGAGCCTCCATAGTATGTGTGTGTGTGTGTGTGTGTATGTTTCGTTTGAGAAAGAACTATGAACATTAATTAGCTACTAATAATCTCAAATTCTAGTCACAACTTTTTGTTAAAACAGTTTGTTTCCCATTATGAATATATATTTTAAAATTAGGTGAAATGTCAAAGTATTTTATTCAATTTGTATGATTCCAGATATGCCTTTCTTTCAGTAGACATTTAGTTATTTGAAATACACACTGTATGGTTTCACATAGATAAGACATGTAAACTATTGCCTGAATTCAATTTAATTATAACTGAAAACAGGTATTCATGAGGTTGAAATGCATATAATCATTCATGAATTGAATATATTGCTACAGTATAGACATTGGTGACATATCAAGAATGAAAACAAAATTTAAATAAACACGTATATGGCACGACAATCTTCAGTTCAGTTCAGTTCAGTTCAGTCTCTCAGTTGTGCCCAACTCTATGCGACCCCATGAACTGCAACACACCAGGCCTCCCTGTCCATCACCAACTCCCGGAGTCCACCCTAACCTATGCCCATTGAGTCGGTGATGCCATCCAACCATCTCATCCTCTGTTGTCCCCTTCTCTTCCTGTCCTCAATCTTTCCCAGCGTCAGGGTCATTTCAAATAAGTCATTTATTCCCATTAGGTGGCCAAAGTACTGGAGTTTCAGCTTCAACATCAGTCCTTCCAATGAAAACCCAGGACTGATCTCTTTTAGGATGGACAGGTTGGATCTCCTTGCAGGCCAAGGGACTCTCAAGGGTATTCTCCAACACCACAGTTAAAAAGCATGAATTCGGCTCCTCAGCTTTCTTTATAGTCCAAATCTCACATCCATATATGACCACTGAAAAAACCATAGCCTTGACTAGATGGGCCTTTGTTGACAAAGTAATGTCTCTGCTTTTTAATATGCAGTCTATACCTGTGGCAGATTCATTTCGATGTTTGGCAAAACTAATACAATATTGTAAAGTTTAAAAATAAAATAAAATTAAACTAAAAAAAAAGAGTTTAATCTTCAAAAAAAAAAAAAATATGCAGTCTAAGTTGGTCATAACTTTCCTTCCAAGTAGTAAGCATCTTTTAATTTCATGGCTGCAATCACCATCTGTAGTGATTTTGGAGCCCAGAAAAATAAAGTTAGCCACTGATTCCACTGTTTCCCCATCTATTTGCCATGAAGTGATGGGACCTGATGACATGATCTTCGTTTTCTGAATGTTGAGCTTTAAGCCAACAGTTTCACTCTCCTCTTTCACTTTCATCAAGAGGCTTTTTAGTTCCTCTTCACTTTCTGCCATAAAGGTAATGTCATCTGCATATCTGAGGTTATTGATATTTCTCCTGGCAATCTTGATTCCAGCTTGTGCTTCTTCCAGCCCAGTGTTTCTCATGATGTACTCTGTATAGAAGTTAAATAAGCAGGGTGACAATATACAGACTTGACATACCCCTTTTCCTATTTGGGACCAGTCTGTTGTTCCATGTCCAGTTCTAACTGTGGCTTCCTGACCTGCATACAGATTTCTCAGGAGGTAGGTCAGGTGGTCTGGTATTCCCATCTCTTTCAGAATTGTCCAGTTTATTGTGACCCACACAGTCAAAGGCTTTGGCATAGTCAATAAAGCAGAAATAAATGTTTTTCTGGAACTGTCTTCCTTTTTCCATGATCCCAAGGATGTTGGCAATTTTATCTCTGGTTCTTCTGCCTTTCTAAAACGAGATTGAACATCTGGAAGTTCATGGTTCACGTATTGCTGAAGCCTGGCTTGGAGAATTTTGAGCGTTACTTTACTAGTGTGTGAGACTGAGTACAATTGTGTGGTAGTTTGAGCATTCTTTGGCATTACCTTTCTTTGGGATTGGAATGAAAACTGACCTTTTCTAGTCCTGTGGCCACTGCTGAGTTTTCCAAATTTGCTGACATATTGAGTGCAGCACTTTCACAGCATCATCTTTCAGGATTTGAAATAGCTCAACTGGAATTCCATCACCTCCACTAGCTTTGTTCATAGCCATGCTTCTTAAGGCCCACCTTACTTCACATTCCAGGATATCTGGCTTAGGTGAGTGATCACAGCATCATGATTATCTGGGTCATGAAGATCTTATTTGTACACTTCTGTGTATTCTTGCCACCTCTTTTTAATATCTTCTGCTTCTGTTAGGTCCCTACCATTTCTGTCCTTTATTGAGCCCATCTTTCGATGGGCTTTGGATTCCCTTGTTATCTCTAATTTTCTTGAAGAGATCTCTAGTCTTTCCCATTATATTTTTTTCCTCTATTTCTTTACATTGATCACTGAGGAAGGGTTTCTTATCTTTCTTTGCTATTCTTTGGAACTCTGCATTCAAATAGGTATATCTTTCCTTTTCCCCTTTTCTTTTCACTTCCCATCTTCATAAGGCTTCCTCAGACAGCCATTTTGCTTTTCTGCATTTCTTTTTCTTGGGGATGGTCTTTATTCCTGTCTCTTGTAAAATGTCACGAACCTCTGTCCATAATTCATCAGCTGCTCTGTCTATCACATCTAGTCCCTTAAATCTATTTGTGACTTCCACTGTATAGTCATAAGGGATTTGATTTAGGTCATACCTGAATGGTCTAGTGGTTTTCTCCACTTTCTTCAATTTCAGTCTGAATTTGGCAATAAGGATTTCATGATCTAAGCCACAGTCAGCTCCCAGTCTTGTTTTTGCTGACTGTATAGAGCTTTTCCATCTTTGGCTGCAAAGAATATAATCAATCTGATTTCGGCGTTGACCATCTTGTGATGTCCACGATCATCTAAGCATGCTAGAAAATGTTAATATTGTTTTGAACTTTTATACATTTGTCATCTTTTTGCTTTAGTTGTAAAAAATGTAAGTCTATTGATAAAATATTTATTTTTATTTAAAAACATTAGATTGATTGTAAAATACAATACTACCATGTGTATATGTGCACACACACACACACAGGCAACCTATCAGTTCAGTTCAGTTCAGTCGCTCAGTCGTGTCCGACTCTTTGCGACCCCATGAATCACAGCACGCCAGGCCTCCCTCCATCACCAGCTCCTGGAGTTCACTCAAACTCATGTCCATTGAGTCAGTGATGCCATCCAGCCATCTCATCCTCTGTCGTCCCCTTCTCCTCCTGCCCCCAATCCCTCCCAGCATCAGAGTCTTTTCCAATGAGTTAACTCTTCACATGAGGTGGCCAAAGTACTAGAGTTTCAGCTTTAGCTTCATTCCTTCCAAAGAAATCCCAGGCCTGATCTGACCTTCTAGAACTAACACTCAAAAAGATGTCCTTTTCGTCATAGGGGACTGAAATGCAAAAGTAGGAAATCAAGAGATACCTGTCGTAACTGGCAAGTTTAGCCTTAGAATGCAAAATGAAGCAGAGCAAAGGCTAGCAGAATTTTGCCAAGAGAACCCACTGGTCACAGCAAACACCATCTTCCAACAACATAACAGTGTTAATCAACCATAAATACACATATAATGTTTGATTTGCTTTATATAAAATGCATGCTTCATTTTGCACTCTAAGGCTAAACTTGCCAGTTACAACAGGTATCTTGATTTCCTACTTTTGCATTCCAGTCCCCTATGATGAAAAGGACTAGTTCTAGAAGGTCTTGTAGGTCTTCATAGAAATGTTAAACTCCAGATTCTTCAGCATTAGTGACTGGGACATATCCTTGGGTTACTGTCATATTGAATGGTTTGCCTTGGAAATGAACAGAGATCATTCTGTCATTTTTGAGATTACACACAAGTACTGAATTTTGGGCTCTTTTGTTGACTCTGAGGGCTACTCCATTTCTTCCAAGGTATTCTTGCCAGCACTAGTAGATATAATGATCATCTGTATTAAATTCTCCCATTCCAGTCCATTTAAATTCACTGATTCCTAAAAATTTGATGTTCACTCTTGCCATCTCTTATTTGACCACTTCCAATTTGCCTTGATTCCTGGGCATAGCATTCCAGGTTCCTATACAATGTTGTTCTTTACAGCAATGGATTTAATTTCACTACCAAACAAATTTACAACTGGGTGTTGTTTCTGCTTTGGCTTAGCCTTTTCATTCCTTTTGGATCTATTACTCCTCTCTTCTCTAGTAGAATATTGAGCACCTACTGACCTGGGGAGTTCATCTTTCAGTGTCTTATTTTTTGCCTTTTTATACTGTTCATGAGATTCTCAAGAATGCTGAAGTGGTTTGCCATTCCCTTCTCCAGAAGACCACATTTTGTCAGAACTCTCCACCATGATGCATCCGTCTTGGGTAGTCCAACAAGGCATGGCTCACAGTTTCACTGAGTTAGACAAGGCAGTGATCTATGTGAACAGTTTGGTTAGTTTTATATGATTGTGGTTTTCATTCTGTTTGCCCTCTGATGGATGAGGATAAGAGGCTTGAGGAAGCTCCCTGATTGTCAATACCAAAATAAGATTGATCATATTCTCTGCAGCCAAAGATGGAGAAGATCTATAAGATTAGCATAAAGAAGACCAGGAGCTAACTGTGGCTCAGTTCATGAACTCCTTATTGCACAATTCAGAGTTAAATTGTAAAAGTAGGGAAAACAACTAGGCCATTTAGATATGATCTAAATCAAATCACTTATAAATATACAGTGGGAGTGACAACTAGATTCCAGGGATTAGATCTGATAGAGTGAGTGAAGAACTATGGAAAGAGGTTTGTAGGTAACATTGTACAAAGGCAGTGATGAAAACAATCCCCAAGAAAAAGAAATGCAAAAAGGCAAAATGGCTGTCTGAGGAGGCCTTACAAATAGCAGAGAAAAAAAGAGAAGCTAAAGGCAAAGGAGAAAAGGAAAGATAGACCTATCTGAATGCAGAGTTCCAAAGATTGCAAGGAGAAATAAGAAAGTCATCCTAAGTGAACACTGCAAAGAAATAGAGGAAAATAATAGAATGGGAAAAACTCAAGCTGTCTTCAAGAAAATTATAAATACCAAGGGAATATTTCATGCAAAGATGGGCACAATAAAGGACAAAAGTGATATGGACCTAACAGAAGCAGAAGATATTAAGAATAGGTGGCAAGAAAATACAAAGAACAATACAAAAAAAGATCTTAATGATCTGGATAACCAAAACGGTGTGATCACTCACCTAAAACCACACATCCTGGATTGCAAAGTCAAGTGGGCCTCAGGAAGCATCACAACAAACAGAACTTGTGGAGTTGATGGAATTCCAGTTGAGCTAATTCCAATCCTAAAGGATGATGCTGTGAAAGTGCTGCACTCAATATGCCAGAAAAATTGGAAAATACAGCAGTGACCACAGGACTGGAAAAGGTCAGTTTTAATTCCAAATCCAAAGAAGGATAAGGCCAAAGAATATTCAAACTACCACACCACTGCACTCATTTCAAATCCTAGCAATGTAATGCTCAATATCCTCTGACATGGGCTTCAGCATTATGTGAACCAAGAACTTCCAGATGTACAAGGTAGATTGAAAAAAGGCAGAGGAACCAGAGATCAAATTGCCAACATGTGGTGGACCAAAGAAAAAGGAAGAGAATTCCAGAAAAAAAAATATGTATATGTATACTTCTGCTTTATTGACTATGCTAAAGCTTTTGACTGTGCAGATAACAACAAACTATGTAAAATTCTTAGAGGGATGGAAATACCAGACCACCTTACCTGCCTCCTGTGAAACCTGTATAAGGTCAAGAAGCAATAGTTGGAATCAGGCATGGAACAACGAACTATTTCCAAACTGGAAAGGAAGTATAACAACATTGTCACCCTGCTTATTTAACTTACATGCAGAGTACATTATGTGAAATGTCGGGCTGCATGAAGCACAAGCTAGAATCAAGATTGCCGGGAGAAATATCAATAACCTCAGATATGCAGATGATACCACCCTTACGGCAGAAAGTGAAAAGGAGCCAAAGAACCTCTTGATGAAGTTGAAAGAGAAGAGTGAAAGAAACAGCTTAAAGCTCAACATTCAACAAATGAAAAATCATGGCATCTGGTCCCATTGCAAATAGATGGAGAAACAATGGAAACAGTGACACACTTTACTTTGCTTGAATCCAAAATCACTGCAGATGGTGACTGCAGCCATGAAATTAAAAATCACTTGCTCCCTGGAATAAAACCTATGACCAACCTAGACAGCATATTAAAAAGCAGAGACATCACTTTGTGGACAAAGTTCCATATCAGTTCAGTTCAGTCACTCAGTCGTGTCCTACTCTCTGCAACCCCATGGACTGCGGCAAGCCACGCCTCCCTGTCTATCACCAACTCCCAGAGTTTGCTTAAACTCATGCCCTTTGAGTCGGTGGTACCATCTAACCATCTCATCCTCTGTCGTCCCCTTCTCCTCCTGCCTTCAATCTTTCCCAGCATCAGGGTCTTCTCCAATGAGTCAGTTCTTTGTAACAAGTGGCCAAAGTAATGGATTTCAGCTTCAGCATCAGTCCTTCCAACGAATATCCAGGACTGATTTCCTTTAAGCCTGACTGGCTTGATCTCCTGGCAAGTAAGGGACTCTCAAGAGTCTTCTCCAACATCACAGTTCAAAAGCATCAATTTTTGTCACTAAGCTTTCTTTATAGTCCAACTCACACATCCATACATGACTACTGGGAAAAAAACATAGCTTTGATTAGACAGAACTTTATTGGCAAAGTAATGTCTCTGCTTTTGAATATGCTGTCTAGTTTGGGAATAACTTTTCTTCTAAGGAGCAAGCATCTTTTAATTTCATGGCTGTGGTCACTATCTGCAGATTTTGGAGCCCCCAAAAATAAAGTCAGTCACTATTTCCACTATTTCCTCATATCTGTCAAGAAGTGATGGGGCCAGAAGCCATGATCTTAGTTTTCTGAATGTTGAGCTTTAAGCCATCTTTTTCACTCTCCTTTCACTTTCATCAAGAGGCTTTTTGGTTCCTCTTCACTTTCTGCCATAAGGGTGGTGTCATCTGCATATCTAAGGTTATTGATATTTCTCCCGGCAATCTTGATTTCAGCTTGTGGTTCATTCAGCCCAGCATTTCTCATGGTGTACTTTGCATATAAGTTAAATAAGCAGGGTGACAATGTATAGCCTTGATGTACTCCTTTCCTGTTTTGGAATAAGTCTGTTGTTCCATGTCCAGTTCTAACTGTTGTTTCTTGACCTGCATACAGATTTCTCAGGAGCCTGGTCAGGTGGTCTGGTTTTCCCTTCTCTTTAAGAATTTTACACAGTTCGCTGTGATCCACACAGTCAAAGGCTTTGTCACAGTCAATAAACCAGAAATAAATGTTTTTCTGGAATACTCTTACTTTTTTGATGATCCAACAGATGTTGCCAATTTGATCTCTGGTTCTTCTGCCTTTTCTAAATCCAGCTTAAACATCTGGAAATTCTTGGTTCATCCCAGTGACAGGGGAGCCTGGTGGGCTGCCGTCTATGGGGTCACACAGAGTCAGACATGACTGAAGTGACTTAGCAGCAGCAGTACTATTGAAGCCTGGCTTGAAATGCAGTACTTGGATGTGATCTCAAAAATGACAGATTGATCTTTGTTTGTTTCCAAGGAAAAGCATTCAGTATCACAGTAATCCAAGTCTATGCCCCTGACAGAATGCTAAAGAAGCTGAAGTTGAAAGGTCCTATGAAGACCTACAAGACCGTCTAGAACTAACACCCAAAAGGATGTCCTTTTCATTATAGGGGACTGGAATGAAAAAGTAGGAAGTCAAGAAATACCTGGAGTAACAGGCAAATTTGACCTTGGAGTACAAAATGAAGCACATCAAAAGCTAATAGAATTTTGCCAAGAGAACACACTGGTCATAGCAAACACCCTCTTTCCAACAACACAAGAGAAAACTCTACACGTGGACATCACCAGATGGTCAATACTGAAATCAGACTGATTATATTATTTGCAGCCAAAGATGGAGGAGCTCTACACAGTCAGCAGAAACAAGACTGGAACCTATTGTCAAATTCAGACTTAAATTGAAGAAAGTAGGGAAAACCAGTAGACCATTCAGGTTTGACCTAAAACAAATCCCTTATGATTATACATTGGAAGTGACAAATAGATTGAAAGGATTAAATCTGATAAACAGAGTGCCTGAAGAAATATGAATGGAAGTTTGTGACATTTTACAGGAGGCAGGAATCAAGAACATCCCCAAGAAAAAGAAATTCAAAAAGGCCAAATGATTGTATGAGGAGGCCTTACAAATAGGTAAGAAAAGAAGAGAAGTGAAAAGCAAAGGAGAAAAAGAAAAATATACCCACTTGAATGTAGAGTTCCAAAGAACATCAAGGAGAGGTAAGAAAGCTTTCCTCAGTGATCAATGCAAAGAAATAGAGGAAAACAATATAATGGGAAAGACGCGAGATCTCTTCAAGAAAATTAGAGATACCAAGGGAACACTTCATACAAAGATGGGCACAATAAATGACGGAAATGGTATGGACCTAACAGAAGCAGAAGATATTAAGAAGAGGTGGCAAAAATATACAGAAGAACTATATAAAAAAAGATCTTCAGAACCCACATAATCATGATGGTGTGTTCACTCACCTAGAGTCAGACATCCTTGAATGTGAAATCAAGTGGCCCTTAAGAAGCATGACTATGAACAAAGCTAGTGGAGGTGATGGAATTCCAGGTGAGATCTTCCAAATCCTAAAAGATGATGCTGTGAAAGTGCTACACTCAATATGCCAGCAAATTTGGAAAACTCAGCAGTGGCCACAAGACTGGAAAAGGTCAGTTTTCATTCCAACCCAAAGAAAGACAATGCCAAAAAATGCTCAAACTACCACACATTTTTAAAATTTACACTTGTGTAAATTATTACCTGAATGACACAGGAATTTAGTAATTGAGATGGACTTTGAGAAAATAAAGTTAGTGACTGAAGTAACAACTGTGTTGTAGAATGTTTTCTAACTGTATCAGTCATTCCTTACACTACAGTTTTAAGTTTTTGAGGTCTTCCTGGTGCATTCTCAGCTTGGCTTCTGCTGGCTTCAGATGGTATAATACCCAGTGTTTACTCCGTCTGTTCATAACCCACACCATTTGGCTTTCTCATTGGAGCTTTTCTACAAATTTTAGATGTCAGGTCCCATAAAATGCACCCATACCTGCATAATCAAAACTACAGGGGAGTTGTGAACCATGATGTCTGCTCCTGATGAGTGAGAATTGGAGATAAGCAAGTCAATTCCTTGCTTTTCTTATTGGCTCTCCTACTTCCCTTGGCTCACTTGCTTTTTTCCCTCTTTCATTCCCTGGAATTACAGTTCCTATTACAATAGCAGTGTATAAATTTTATTGTAATTTGCTTGTTGGGCAGCATAGGCCAAAACTGTTCCAGAAGCATTTTTAAATCTAGACCCTCAAGATGAGATTTTGGAACAATGTTATTCATGGTCCTGATGGAAACAAGTTGGTCTAAATTAACCACTGGCATTCATGGAATTTTGATTATTATCATTCTCAGCATTAATTGAGATCAACTACATTCAGCAGGTGACCTGTTGACATACACAGGAACTCTGGGCTTGAAGAGCGATGGAGTCAGTGATAAGTATGAGACATTGTCCAAGCCAAAGTCACAAGGATTTTCTCAATCAGGACAGGGAAGCCTGGCATGCTTCAGTCCATGGGGTCTCAAAGAGTTGAACATGACTGAGTGACTGCACAACAAAAACTCATATATTTTCTTATAGGCATTGTACAAGTTTCAGCTTTTACATTCAGACTATGATCCATTTTGAATTTTTTTATGGTGTGATTAAAGAGTTGATGTTTAGTGTTTTTCCATCAAGTTGTTATGACAATATTATTTTAGAAGACTAATTGTTTCCAATTGTATTATATGGAAACATTCAATTGAAAATCTATTGACCATATATACATGGATTTGTTTTGCTCCTCTGTTTGACTTTTATATTTATCTTAATAAACCCCATCCCTCCATTCTGAACAAAATCACCATCTTTATTAATGAAAATTTTTAGTAAATATTGAATTTGGTAATATATGTTTTTTTTCCTTTTTCCTAATAGAAATATTAGCTATTCTAAGTCCTTTCATTGTCAAATCAATTTTAGAATCATGTATGTATGTATGTGTACACACACACACACATGTATATACACATAAATTGGATGGTATTGAAATAGAAAATGCAAGGAGTTAAAGGTCAACTTGGGAAGCATTGGAAGTCTTACTATTATGAGTCTTCTAATCTATGAACATAGTACATCTCCATTTATTTGGGTCTTGTTAATTTTTTCTCAGCAATGTTTTGTAATTTGCAGTGTACCTGTTTCTACATATTTGTTAAATTCATTATTGCATTTTCATTTTTTGTAATATTATTATGGGTTTGGATCAAATTATACTCCCCACAGGGCTTCCCAGATGACTCAGTGGTAACTAATCCATCTCTCAATGCAGGAGATGCTAGAGATGCAGGTTTGAATCTTGTGTTTAGAAGATCCCCTGGAGGAGGAAATGGCAACCCACTTCAATATTCTTGCCTAGAAAATCCCATGGACAGAGGAGCCGGAAGGGCTACAGTTCATAGGTCGCAAACAGTCAGACATGAATCAGTAACTAAGCACACATACTATCCATAAAGCTGAGATCAGTAGAATTTTTATTTCTCATAGGTGATCCATCCATTTATTCTTCATGGAAAATTTTAGTGTTTTTGTTGTTGTTGTTTGTTTTTTTTCTTTGTTTGTTTCATTTCATTTTCTTTACAACATTTCTTCATGTGGCCTCGTCCTTAGATTTGTTGTTTTTTCCATTGCAGTCTTTGGGCCCTTTAATTCTAACAGGTACTTTTCAAAAATCGTGTAATTAATCCCCACCTTTTCTTCAAACATTTTCTTGTCTCTGTCCTAAATTTTATTTCTTTTAAGCCTCCTGGATTTGTTTCCCCATGCTTCATTCTGTAGGTTTTTGTTCACTTATTTATATCTTAAGCTTATCTATTTGCTTTGTAGACAACTTATTGTATTCTCTACTTCTCCAATTACACATCTTAAAGCTACTAATTTGTTGATTTATAATTATTGGCTGACCTATTCTAGTATTGCTACAGCTGATGAAATAGATCATCTAGAATATTGTGTTAGATACTACTCTGTCAGTAGCATTAAGAAAAGAAAACTGTCATACTGTTTATAGCATCCCCAGAGAGCTGTCTATAGTAAAGCAGATGAATCTTTGGGTGGAAAATGCATAAAATTAAAGAGGAAATCACAGTTAATTTGATCTCAATTAAAAAAACAATTTAAATTCTCCCTGAACCTCAGAGTTAGTTTATGAGTTGAAATTTATTAAATGGCAGTTGGTCAGAGCTGGAGTGTAAAAGTGACTACTAGTTATCACTGTATCCACAAATATTTATCTCAGTTCCAGGATACTTGTTCTGAGTTGTCACATGTTGAGGGCAAGACACGTGGTTTAAAACAATGATGGAGAGGAAGCAAGTGCAGGATTCAACAATACCTTTCCTTTTTTATCTTCTTACTGCAACTGTTTCATCTTCATTTTTGTACATACAAAAATGTGACTATTTTACAATTTAAGTTCTTTTGTATTTAGCTAAATTTTTCATTGTGCTTTCCTAATTTAAAAAACAAATGTATTTATTTTGTGGATTTGAATAGTATTCTATTTTCCAAGTATGAATTTTTAAAAATGATTTATTTCCATTTTTAAAATTACTTTATTTTTTACATTATCAAGCTTTATTATGCAATACATCCAAGAATCCCCATATTACATTGCAGATAACTCTGATCCAGCATTTTTAATTCTACCCTTTTTTAACCCCACACATTAGTATCCGTACAATTGTTGGTGATTTTGTTGTGTCAGTTCAAATATATATTAACGTTCATTACTACTTAACTACTCATTTGCTTACTGTTTCTTCTCGCATCTCAGAATTCCTTCTGAGTTCATTTTCTTCTTTCTGGATTCAGCCCTTTATAACTTCCCACATACAGTGGAAATGTTTGTGTTTTTTGTGCTCTCTCTTTTTTGATTTCTCTGATGTCTCTTTCGCCTTTCTCTCTTTCTTTTTTTTTTTTTTTCTTGATAAAACTGATTATTGATCACTGATTCAATTGTACATAACTTTAAATCAATATTTCCATTCAGGATTGTAAAATATATTATAGTTATTCTCTGTGATTATTATAGGTTTTATTTTTAAAATATATTTGCACATATATTCCTTTGCTGTGCTGTAACTGGTTTTATAGCTATGTTTCACCAATTCTCGGCATTTATTAGCCACTTTCACTTCACATATTGTGGCTCACTCCTATATATTTTTTAAATATTGTCTCCTGTAGTTTGAACTAGATATTTTTGAACCTTATTTCACCTTATTTTTTTATTTGTTTCTATACTTTCTTCCATATTTTCTTTAACCTTGTGTACCTACCGTGCACCCAGTAATTTTACAGATATAGCTTCCAGTTTAACTATTCTTTATTGAGCAATAGATAATCTGAGTTATTTAAATGGCTTAATGTCTTGGAGTAACAGGCAAATTTGGCCTTGGAATACGGAATGAAGCAGGGCAAAGACTAATAGAGTTTTGCCAAGAAAATGCACTGGTCATAACAAATACCCTCTTCCAACAACACAAGAGAAGACTACACATGGACATCACCAGATGGTCAACACCAAAATCAGATTGATTATATTCTTTGCAGCCAAAGATGGAGAAGCTCTATACAGTCAGCAAAAACAAGACCAGGAGCTGACTGTGGCTCAGACCATGAACTCCTTATTGACAAATTCAGACTTAAATTGAAGAAAGTAGGGAAAACCACTAGACCATTCAGGTATGACCTAAATCAAATCCCTTATGATTATACAGTGGAAGTGAGAAATAGAATTAAGGGATGAGATCTGATGGATAGAGTGCCTGATGAACTATGGAATGAGGTTTGTGACATTGTACAGGAGACAGGGATGAAGACCATTCCCATAGAAAAGAAATGCAAAAAAGCAAAATGGCTGTCTGGGGAGGCCTTACAAATAGCTGTGCAAAGAAGAGAAGTGAAAAGCAAAGGAGAAAAGGAAAGATATAAACATCTGAATGCAGAGTTCCAATGAATAGCAAGAAGAGATAAGAAAGCCTTCCTCAGCGATCAATGCAAAGAAACAGAGGAAAACAACAGAATGGGAAAGACTAGAGATCTCTCCAAGAAAATGAGAGATACCAAGGGAACATTTCATGCAAAGATGGGCTCGATAAAGGACAGAAATGGTATGGACCTAACAGAAGCAGAAGATATTAAGAAGAGATGGCAAGAATACACAGAAGAACTGTACAAAAAAGATCTTCACGACCCAGATAATCACGATGGTGTGATCACTCACCTAGAGCCAGACATCCTGGAATGTGAAGTCAAGTGGGCCTTAGAAAGCATCACTATGAACAAAGCTAGTGGAGGTGATGGAATTCCAGTTGAGCTATTTCAAATCCTGAAAGATGATGCTGTGAAAGTGTTGCACTCAATATGCCAGCAAATTTGGAAAACTCAGCAGTGGCCACAGGACTGGAAAAGTCAGTTTTCATTCCAATCCCAAAGAAAGGCAATGTCAAAGAATGCTAAACTACCGCACAATTGCACTCATCTCACATGCTAGTAAAGTAATGCTCAAAATTCTCCAAGCCAGGCTTCAGCAATATATGAACCGTGAACTTCCTGATGTTCAAGCTGGTTTTAGAAAAGGCAGATGAACCAGAGATCAAATTGCCAACATCCGGTGGATCATGGAAAAAGCAAGAGAGTTCCAGAAAAACATCTATTTCTGCTTTATTGACTATGCCAAAGCCTTTGACTGTGTGGTCACAATAAACTGTGGAAAATTCTGAAAGAGATGGGAATATCAGACCACCTGATCTGCCTCTTGAGAAATTTGTATGCAGGTCAGGAAGCAACAGTTAGAAGTGGACATGGAACAACATACTGGTTCCAAATAGGAAAAGGAGTACATCAAGGCTGTATATTGTCACTCTGCTTATTTAACTTCTATGCAGAGTACATCATGAGAAACGCTGGACTGGAAGAAACACAAGCTGGAATCAAGATTTCTGGGAGAAATATCAATAACTTCAGATATGCAGATGATACCACCCTTATGGCAGAAAGTGAAGAGGAACTCAAAAGCCTCTTGATGAGGTTGAAAGACAAGAGTGAAAAAGTTGGCTTAAAGCTCAACATTCAGAAAACGAAGATCATGGCATCCGGTCCCACCACTTCATGGGAAATAGATGGGGAAACAGTGGAAACAGTGTCAGACTTTATTTTTCTGGGCTCCAAAATCACTGCAGATGGTGACTGCCGCCATGAAATTAAAAGACGCTTACTCCTTGGAAGAAAAGTTATGACCAACCTAGATAGCATATTCAAAAGCAGAGACATTACTTTGCCAACAAAGTTCCGTCTAGTCAAGGCTATGGTTTTTCCTGTGGTCTGTATGGATGTGAGAGTTGGACTGTGAAAAGTCTGAGCGACATAGAATTGATGCTTTTGAACTGTGGTATTGGCGAAGACTCTTGAGAGTCCCTTGGACTGCAAGGAGATCCAACCAGTCCATTCTGAAGGAGATCAGCCCTGGGATTTCTTTGGAAGGAATGATGCTAAAGCTGAAACTCCAGTACTTTGGCCACCTGATGCGAAGAGTTGACTCATTGGAAAAGACTCTGATGCTGGGAGGGATTGAGGGCAGGAAGAGAAGGGGATGACAGAGGATGAGATGGCTGGATAGCATCACTAACTCAATGGATGTGAGTCTGAGTGAACTCCGGGAGTTGGTGATGGGCTTGGAGTCCTGGCGTGCTGTGATTCATGGGGTCGCAAAGAGTTGGACACGACTGAGTGACTGATCTGATCTGATTTGATCTGAGAGAGAGGGCAACATAAAGAAATAGCACAGTCAACTTGGCAGTCATCTTCATATTGGTCCTTGGTACTCTGATCAGCATCAGCCTGATTGTTTTAGGTAATTAGTCTTCCATTCTAGCATCAGCTTGTCCCCATTTCTTTGAGACCAGTTCTCAAAACTGTGATTGCTTATGTCATTGGCTATGTTGTCATCATGTAGTTGATTCTTCCCCCTAGTAGAGGTTTCAATATCTACAAAGTAACTCACAAGGGATGGCTCAGGATATTATCTGTAGACCTTGAAAAGGAATTAAAGGGCCATGAGTTTGCTTAATGAGTATACTATATTTATTTTGTTACGTTTTTACTTTATTTTTTCTGAATTTTCTCACTTCTAAAAGGCAGGTTGAAAACAAGGTGGTGGGAGAAGGGACAAGGACTGCAGGGTCGTGCTCTGTCTCAGTAACTCTATTCTGTAAGGTTGAGTTGATGACAGTCACAGTCGCTCAGTCATGTCCCTGGAATTCTCCAGGCCAGAGTACTGGAGTGGGTAGCTGTTCCCTTCCCCAGGGGATCTTCCCAACCCAGGGATTGAACCCGTGTCTCCCACATTGCAGGCAGATTCCTTACCAGCTGAGCCACCAGGGAAGGCCTGAAGTTGATGTCAAGACAGACCCAAAACTGGAATGTTAATCTATGGACCTCAAAACAATAGGAGTGACCTCCAATGCCAGAAAAGATCTTAGGTGCATAGCAGCCTAAAGGTAGTGGTGGTGGTTGTTGTCTGTCACTAAGTCGGGTCTGACCCTTTGCGACCCTGTGACCTGCAGCATGCTAGGCTTCCTTGTCCTTCACTATCTCCTGGAGTTTGCTTAAATTCAGGTCCCTTGAGTTGGTGATGCCATCCAACCATATCATTCTTTGTTATCCCCTTCTCTCTTGCCTTCTGTCTTGCCCAGCATCAGGTTCTTTTCCAGTGAGTCAGATCTTCGTGTCAGGTGGCCAAAATATTGGAGCTTCAGCTTCAGCATCAGTCCTTCCAATGAATATTCAAGATTGATTTCCTTTAGGATTGACTGATTTGGTTTCCTTGCTCTCTATGGGACTCTCTAGAGTCTTCTCCAACACCACATTTTGTAAGTATCAATTCTTTCATGCTCAGCCTTCTTTATGGTCCAACTCTCACATAGTTAAAGGTAGTGGTAAAGATAGCTAATTGATATAGTGTACCTATGGGCAAATAGAGAGGTAACCAACTCTAATTCTTTTAACATCTTCAGTAAGAAAATAGCAAGATTGGTGGAGCAGGAAGAAGAGAGTAGTCATCCCAGTAAAGAGTCTTGATCCTATACTCAGTTTCTAGAATTGTGTGGATTTTCAAATCCATAGTTCATTTATCAGTATAGAGGGGTTTTAGCTAGGACTGGTTTTTGCAACAATGCAATCAGTACATATTGCAAGGATTTCTTCAGTTCTTCTTCAGAGACTTCAGTAAATTAAGAAGAGAGCTACAGTTTGTTTCTGAAAGCTGTCTATTGGCTGAAATTCCTTTTCTGTTAAGGCTTTTAATTGATTAGATGGAGCCCACTGATATTATAAAGGGTAGTCTGCTATACTCAAAGTTTACTAATTTAAATGTTAATCTCATCTTAAAAATACCTTCATAGAAACACCTAGAATATTCTTTGACCAAATATCTGGTTACCATTACCTAACCAACTGACACAGAAAATCAACCATTCCATTTTGTAATTTTTTTTTCTTCATTTTCTCTTTCCTCTCCTCCCTCTTCTTTTTCTTTCTCCTTCTAATATCCTTATGCCTTTGTATAGATAGGAGATTGAGGTAATAACTAAGAAAGAGACATGCAAACAGTAATCAACTATATTATTATGGTAATATATAAAGATCAGACAAACTGTGGGAAATCATGATTGCGGTAAAGTAGTGCTATTAATCATGAAAAATAGATTTGTGGAAATATTTTGATTTTATAGTTTTCACTTGCTGCTTTTAATTCACTTTCCAATTAACTTGCAAGGTTTCCCTTTTCAGATTTTGGTAGTAACAATGATAAAAAAACAATCAAACAAACAAAAAAACAGGAGTATAATTCACAGTTTTCCTGACAGAAGTATGAAGAAAAAATGGTCTGTCTGATAAGCCTAAAACTTATTTAAAAGATTGCAATCTTTACTTTTACATTCTGTTAAATGTCAACAATGTTTGACCATTTATTCAGACCTAAAATGAATAGTCATTTATTTCACAGTCCACTTTTCAAGATTATCTGATAAGATTCAGGTGGAGTCCCCAAACCAAGTTGTGTTTTCCATCCTGTTGTTTCATATACTGAGCACTGCTTTTTTGAATAAAACTTCAATCTACCATTGAATTTTTACTGTTTATTTTTCTTATTATATAAATACATGTAATACTACTTAGAAAAGGCTAAATTCTACTTCATGTGTTTTGAAAAAGAGTGGTATGAAATAACAAAAACCCTAATTTTTAACTAATTGGGCTAATTTATTAATGGGAAAATCTTGATACCACATTTAACCAAGAAATATTTATTATTTGTATCAAGTCAGGCACAGAGCTATACAATGAAATTAACATAAATACAAGGTATTCTGCATGCTTCCTCTTAAAGGTATAGAAAATGGAAAAGAGATAGAAATAAAAATGTCAAAACAGTGATTATAGAATGGAAAATACAGAGTGCTATGCCCTGGGCCCCTAGTTGAGGGTAAGAATCAGAGAGCTTGATTTACTCAAGTATAGTGGAAAATTTAGAAGACAGGGGGAAAAAACTTTGGATGTCAATTGGTAGTTTGACAGAATAGTCAAAACTATGGTTTCTCCAGTAGTCATGTATGGATGTGAGAGCTGGACCATAAATAAGGCTAAGCACCAAAGAATTGATACTTTCAGATTGCAGCACTGGAGAAGACTCTTGAGAGTCCCTTAGACAGCAAGGAGAGGAAACCAGTCATTCCTAAAGGAAATCAGTCCTGAATATTCTTTGGAAGGTCTGATGCTGAAGATGAAACTCTAACTTTTCAACCACTTGATGGGAAGAGCTGACTCACTGGAAAAGACTCTGATTTGGGGAAGACTTAGGGCAGGAAGAGGAATGGGATGACTGAGAGTGAGATACGTGGTTAGATAGCATCACCTGCTCGATGGGCATGAATTTGAGCAAATTCCAGGAGATAGTGGAGGACAGAGGACCTGGCATGCTGCGGTCCATGGGGTTACAAAGAGTCAGATATGACTTAGCAACTGAACAACAACAATAAATTGGTAGAGAAGCCACTAGTGTTTTTGTGTTTAGGGGAAAATGCAAGTTACATATTGGATATTTTTTCATTTTTAGACTTTTTCATGGCCTGGCACCTTCTTAGTAATGCTGGCTTAAAAGGATTGGGGATGCTTTTGCTTAAAAGGATTTAGGAAGAGTTATAACAGACTTACAGGCTGAAAAATGCTATCCTTGGTTTTATGAAGTGGCTGCAATGGCTAAAACAAATAGTGTTGAAAATACTGTTTCTGAGGAGAGGATACATCACAGATTATGAACCTGATAATTTCTCTTTGGAGGAAAAAAAATATATATTAGGACCTCTCTAATGGAATTAGATTGTTCAGAATGAAGTCCAGTCACATTGAAGGCTGCAAAGACCTCCAAGGGGGTACTCATAAGAAAGCAAGAGAACATCTGTATGCTTCTTGCATAAAGAGTAAAAAGTATCTCCAGCATTTGTGGGTTTGTCTAGATTATTCCTCTGTGGTTATGTTTGTAGTTGAGTCTATAGTATCAGCCACCCAGACACAGTGGATGATATACATGATACTTTGTGGGACCCTGGAGAATATTTCTAGGAATATGACTCACCAGATGAGTCATCAAAATAGAGACCAAGATTTACTAGAGTGTGTTAGACATTTCTTTTTCCAATTAAGGTTTATTGGAACTCTGTGCTGTAATTTACAATGCTCACATATTCCAGAAGTCAAGGAAAGTTACAGGTGATATCTTAATAATTTGCAGACTCCAGCAAAGGGAGGCAGCTTTCCATCCAGAGGTGCCCCTTGGGATTTTGGACTCCTTGGGATTTTAATGACCCTGACATAACTAATAGGTACTTTTTATTTTTTGTTTTGTTTCTGTTCTTTTTGTTGTTGGTTTGCTTTCTGTTACAGCTTTCTTTTTAATAAGAGTATGTTGCACCTCATTAAATTGAGTCAAATGCTAACAAATAAATGTAATTTGCTAGTTATTTCTTTTCCAGGAATTTACAAACCATATTGTTTCCACTGGCCTGTCTTATCAGCTGAATTCCTGATCATTTGTTTGGAAGTTATTATAGCAACCATTAAACCACCCACTCTCTTCTCACTTTTGAGACTGTAGCTAGACAACATTTGCCAGCCATGTTGCTGTTATTGATGTTCAGTGTGACCTTGAGGCCAAGTTTTCTCAAATAAAATATGTGCATCTGTCATATGTTTCATTTCCAACTTGGGCATTTAAATATGTCATATATATATATATATATATATATATATATATTCCTTTTACTTCAGCTGACCATCTCCCACTGGTCCTAGAAGATGACAGAGTCATAGATGTAAGAACATTCTCAATGGATCCTGTGTAGAAGTGGCAATACATTGAACAGAACATCACTCTATAATATAAGAGTATTTCATTTTGAACTTAATTTTGTAATAGTTTAGTCCAAGCTAAGAAGTGTATGGCTAAAATTATAAAGGAAAATGGCTTCTAGACAAATGATTTCATGACGCCAAAGCTAAGTTAGGGGTTCAATTAATATTTTTAAAAATGCATGTGGATATATTTTTAATCCAAGTTTGTGAGAAAATGTTAATTTGTTATACATTAATGGATTCAAAATTAAATTTCACTTTAAAATTTTAAGTAAACATTCAAAGGTGGCACAGTTGATAAAGAATCTGCCTGCCAATGCAAGAGACAAAAGAGATGTGGGTTTGACCCCTAGGTTGGGAAGATTCCCTGGAGAAGGAAATGGCAATGCACTACAATAGTCTTGCCTGGAAAATTCCATGGAGGGAGGAACCTGGTGGGCTACAGTCCATGGGCTCACAGAATTGGACACGTTCACTGTAAACAATCAAAAATTTGATTTTTCAAATTAGCCATCCGTTCACAAACATACACATACATGCCTAAATATAAAGGCAATAAATAAGGTCATTTCTAACTTTGTTTTGCAAACATTATGCTGCTTCTGCTGCTGCTGCTAAGTCGCTTCAGTCCTGTCTGACTCTCTGCGACCCCATATATGGCAGCCCACCAGGCTCTCCCATCCTCGGGATTCTCCAGGTAAGAACACTGGAGTGGGTTGCCCTTTCCTTCTCCAATGCATGAAAGTGTAAAGTGAAAGTGAAGTTGCTCAGTCCTGTCCGACTCTTGGAGACCCCATGGACTGCAGCCTACCAGTCTCCTCTGCCCATGAGATTTTCCAGGCAAGAGTACTGGAGTGGGGTGCCATTGCCTTCTCCAACATTATGCTAAGAAATGAAAGTTGTTCCATTACTGGTTATTCTTACTAATTATAATGGTATTATCCAGTTACTTAAGATAATTTGCAAAATTAAAAAACAATGTATAAAGTTACTAAAACTGCTGAAATCAGTAACTTCATATTTAAATTTGAGAATGAATTAAAATATGCCATAGCATAAGTTCTATATAGGAGATAATTTGAAGAGCACATATAAAATATTTTACTTAGTATAAATCAATATTTTCAGTATCAATATTTCATTATTTTTCCTCAGAATTATCACTTCTTGATTTTAATAATAGAAACTATGTACTCAACTATCTAGGCACTATTTTTTTTTTTTTTGCTATACTTATATATCCAGGATTTTTATGTAAAAATATGCCATAATTTAGCTTTTAAATTAAGCAAAATGATACACTGGATTATATGTCTTAGAAATATGATGTTTCACGGACTGCAGGAAGACAAGGTGTTGGAAACCACATGCATTTTTGTTGAATTTTTGTCAAAAGAGGGCAATATTTAATTTGGTTGGGGATATACACTATCCTTTTGGGTGGAAAAAATCACTTAAATTTTCTTTGATATATATACACATATATGTATATATATATATACTACTGCATTTGATGAAGATCTGATTATTATAGTAATCTCTAAGTATTTAGGTTGGTAGCTGCAGTTTATTTTAATCATTATAACTAGGGTCTACCACATTTTTACAAATCAAAATAGTAACCATTAAAAACAACACATTTTTGCCAACCATAAATAAGTTTATTTATTCCTGCAGCATACAAATTCTTGCTTTAGGATTCAGTGAACTCTTGGAAAGCATTTTCTGCTTCTGCTGGTTGTGAAAGCCGTTTCCCTGCAAAAGGTTGTCAAGATGCTTCAAGAAGTGGTAGCTAGTTGGTGAGAGCTCAGATGAATATGGCAGACGAGGCAAAACTCCATAGCCCAATTCGTTCAACTTTTGAAGCATTGGTTGTGTGACCTGTAGCAGGATATTGTCACAGAAAATTGAGCTCTTTCTGCTGACAAATGTTGGCTGTAGGCTTGGCAGATTCCAGTTCACCTTACTGATATGCTGAGCCTACTTTCCAGATGTAATGGGTTTGCCAGGATTCAGAAAGTTTTAATGGATGAGATAGGCAGCAGACCACCAAACAGTGAACATGAATTTTTTTTTTTTTTTGAAGTGGGGTTGGAGGGAACAAGTTTGGCTTTGGCAAGCACTTTGGAGCTTCTGTTCAGTCCAATTGCTGATCTGGTCATTATAGGTAATATAAAATCCACTTTTTTTACACATCACAACCAAATTGAGAAATGGTTCATTGTTGCATAAAATAAGAGAAGACGACACTTCAAAATGATTTATTTGTGGTCACCTCATGAGGTACCCACTTATAGAGCTTTTTCACCTTTACAATTTGCTTCAAATGCTGAATGACCATAAAACGGTCGATGTTGAGTTCTTGGGCAACTTATCTTATAACTGTAAGATCAGCTTCAGTGATGGCTCTCAGCTGGTGGTTGTCAACTTCCAATGGCTGACCACTGTGCTCCTCATCTTCAATGATATTGTCTCCTTGCAAAACTTCTTGAGTCACCCCTGCTCTGTAAGTTTCTTAGTTGTTCCTGAGCCAACCATTGTTGATGTTGAGAGTTGTCTCCCCTGCTTTATGACCCATTTTGATCTTGAAAAAGTAAATTTCTCCAGTTTGCTTTTTGTCTAACAATTTCCTAGTCTAAAATAAATATAAAATAAATAGCAAGTATTAAATCAATAGCAAAAAAAAAAGAAAAGAAAAGAAAACATAAAGCAAGAAATGAGTATTAAAATGATGCATGGTATAATCACATTTATTTATGAATGTACTCCAGTATCAAAGTTCAAAAATATAAAATGGCAATTACTTTTGCATCAACCTAATATTTGATCAGGTATTTAAAATTATTTGCTCAGTGGTTTGTTTACAATTGTAATTTGAGTTTTCCTTTATAAAAGAAAATTTCCTGTAAATATTTCCTCTGAGTCTGTATTTAGGAAATGTTACTTTTGAAAATAAATTGTACATGAGTAGAACTCTATATTTAGGTAACCTGAAAGACTGATTACAGTAGGTCTATTTACACATTAGACTAGGCATTGAGAGAATGACTATTCTTACATGAAGTGCCCACACAATGCACATCAAAGACACAGATGAAAAATATATATAAAAGTAACAATGATACAAAAATATTGGTCTCCTTTTACATTTTATAAAGAATCATGGCTACATATTTTTAAAATATTATTACTATTTTAATTTCAGGCAGATTTTTTTGAAAAATATTTCAATGTATACTCAAGGAGAGCAACAAATCTGCCATCCTTGTATTTAATATATCTTTTTATTGCATCATAGAAGAGTATACTTTATGAGTTGCTTATCTTAACTGTGATAGATTCACCAGTTATTTTATAATAGGTTTGTGGTTTAGCTCATCATCTAAATTCTAAAAAATTAGTCTTGCTCATTTCTATTTAGATGAGTGCCTGATTAAAGTACAATGGTGCTATGACTTCTTAATATAAACCTTTACAATTTTTTGATAGTAAAGTGTATTCTTTCCACATAGTTTAACAGAGTAAAGTTTGATGCCATTTAAACACTAAATATCTGCTTTAGTCCACACTTTCATTATGATGTACTTATACTATAAGTTTGTGTAAGTGTATAATGATTCCCAGTAACATTTTCTCCTGAATAGTGTTTTAATTTTTATAAAGAACTTGAAAATTAATAGGAGAAACATCATGGACAAAGGGCTGAATAAAAAAATGAAAAACTGAAAACAGGATAACAATGAATATGTGAATTAAAACATTAGCTGCATTGTCTTCTATAAATAATTTTTGAAACTTCACTGAATATATATGTATTTTCCCCTTCTCTAACATAATAAAGAATTTCTTTCTGCTAAATCTCTCAATAATTATTCTTGTTATCCTCCATTAGCAACTTATGAAAGACATGCCTCCTACCCTTACTTGATATTCTGTTAATCTCCTCCTATTATTAGATAATCACATCAACATTCAAATATACCCTAGAATGTGTGTGTTTATTCTCTCAGTTGTGTCCAGTTCTTTGCATCCTCAGGGGCTATAACCTGCCAGACTCCTCTGTCCATGGGGTTATTCAGGAAAGAATGCTGGAATGGGTCGCCATTTCTTTCTCCAGGGTATCTTTCCTACCCAGGCATTGAACCTACATCTCCTATATCACCTGCTTTGCATGTGAATTCCTTACCCACTAACCATCAGGGAAGCCCCATACCCTAGGAGCTCTTTCCTTAAATAGGAAAAAAAAAAAAAAACAAAAACAAACTTTTAAAAGATTACTTAGATCTTTAAATTAAATGTCTGGTCCAATTACCTAGTGATATGCATTGTAACACAGACAGACCTTAAGTCTAGGGACATTATTTCTATCATTCTCTCTTTTATTTTTTTTCTCTCTTTAACATATTACTGTGTATTGTCTTATTGGAACCAGCTGGTAACACTCCAGTTCAACTTGTCACTGAATTCCTTTTCTGAAACTTCCTATTCCTCTAATGCTAACCTCACCATTTCTTTTATCACTTGTTTGATTATATAGAAAGTAAAGCTAATGTAGTGGATATAAGCGGTTGCCTACTTCACTTTCAATCTCTCTACCAGGTTATCAACTTTGTCCATATTTTTAATTCTGTCTCATATGACTCACTGTTAAATCCTGCTTACACTAAGCTAATCATTAAAATCTTAGTCTCTCTGCCAGTGAAAGATGTAGGGAAGATTACAAACCTTTGATCCTGCCCTAAAGATAAAATATTTTATTCATGGTCATATTTGTATTCATCTTCATTTACATTTGGTGAAGTCTACTGGAAAGACTCTGGGGAACATTTTCTCATTAAAAAAGGAAGACTCACACAAGAAGTGTTACCCACGTTTTCTACTACATATTCTTATGTTTACACACACAATCATAAACATTTTATTCTCATGAAAGGAGGAAGCCTGAGAACAAAGATGCTGAGGAGCACAGTTCAGAAAATGAGGAGAAAATCTGAGTTCTTGATGGCATCATTCAGCCACTGAGTTAAACAACTCTGGGGGTGCCTGAGTCTACAGTCTTTGGTATATGAGATAGTGATATTTTTTGTATTGAATTGGGCTTTTTAACTTTTTTTCCAGGTAAAATAATCTTATATCACAGTGTAGTATTTAACCACACTTCTGGTGAGATGATTTAACAAGTTAATTCACATACAAAACATAGCAGAGAACTTGAGACATAAAATACCTTAACAATGGAAGTGACTACAATTGAATTTTCCTCTATTTCTCTTCATCTCCTTTCTTTGCTCCTTCTCATTCTCACAGTATCAGTATAAATTATTCTACTATTTCATGTGGTCTAAGAACATTTTATTTCCTCAATAGTAATATCATACATCTTTATGAAATAAAACATGAAATAATACTAAATGATTAGATAAGACAAGACAAACACATAACATTTTTTTGTAGTTTAAGAATTGTTTTTTGGGTTACAAAATTTTCAAATGTAGGGGATTTAATTTATTTTTTTATTTTTTTAAAATGCTTACTCAGTTCTTCAGTACCTGCTGATTTATCCATGACCTGAATATATGCCTTATTTTTACTTCTTTACAGTTACAGTTTTACAATTTTTACAGTTACTCATATGCCTCTTTTAGGGGTGACACATTTAACTTAATAAAGCATATAAGTTCAGTCAGTTCAGTCACTCAGTTGTGTCTAACTCTTTGTGACCCCAAGGACTGCAGCACGCCAGGTCTCCCTGTCCATCACCAACTTGTGAAGTTTACTCAAACTCATGTCAATTGTGTCAGTGATGCCATCCAACCATTTCAACCTCTGCCATCCCCTTCTTCTCCTGTCCTCAATCTTGCCCAGCATCAGGGTCTTTTATTATTATTATTTTTTTTTTTTTTTACTTTACAATATTGTATGGGTCTTTTCAAATGAGTCAGTTCTTCGCATCAGGTGGCCAAAGTATTGGAGTTTCAGCTTCAACATCAGTCCTTCCAATGAATATTCAGGACTGATTTCTCTTAGGATGGACTTTTTGGATCTCCTTGCAGTCCAAGGGACTCTCAAGAATTTTATCTGACACCACAGTTCAAATGCATCAATTCTTTGGTACTCAGCTTTTTTTATAGTCCAACTCTCACATCCATAAATGACTACTGGAAAAACCATAGCCTTGACTAGATGGGCCTTTGTTGGCAAAGTAATGTCTCTGCTTTTCAATATGCTTTCTAGGTTGGTCATAACTTTTCTTCCAAGGAGCAAGCATCTTTTAATTTCATGGCTGCAATCACCATCTGCAGTGATTTTGGAGCCCAAACAATAAAGTCTGCCACTGTTTCCCCATCTATCTGCCATGAAGTGATGGGACCAGATGCCATGATCTTAGTTTTCTGAATGTTGAGCTTTAACCCAACTTTTTCACTCTCCTCTTTTACTTTCATCAAGAGGCTCTCATTCTTCTTCACTGTCTGCCATAATGGTGGTGTCATCTGCATATCTGAGGTTATTGATATTACTCCAAGCAATCTTGATTCAAAATTTAAACAAATAATAATGTGAGGAATGGATCTTAATCATTGTGAATCTTGTATTTCTCATTCAGAAAGTAACAGGCTTTCCAAAGTAATAGCAGAGTAGATTAAACATCTCATGACATTAGCTTCATTGTTCTTACTGTTGTGCCAGAATATTATGTATGTTTTTATTTCCTGATTATTTTTTAGATCTTTTTTTTTTTTCATTTATGATGTTGACTACGATGTGGTTTTCTTTAAAGGTATTCTATTCATGTCTTGTGGAATTTAAAAAACAAAAACTTTTTTTTAGGGAAAAAAATAGATTTACAGAAAAGTTGAAAGGATAATACACACATTTCCCTTTACCCAGCCCCAAGTTACATCTGTCCCTGTCCTGGATTCCCCTGACCTCCTAAATGATTATTTTTAAATGTGATTATAATAAAGGATCTGCCCACAATGCTGGAGACCTGGATTGGATTCCTGGATTGGGAAGATTTACTGGAGTAGGGAAAGGCTACCCACTCCAGTATTCTGGCCTGAAGAATTCCATGGGCTGTATAGTCCGTGTGGTTGCAAAGAGTCGGAAACAACTGAGTGACTTTCACTTTCACATAAATATTTACTATTTGAGCTGTAAATCTCTATGGAATTTGACAAATGTTTAGTGTCATATATCTGCAATAAAAGTATATAGGATTGTTTCAATAGTCTGAACATATTTTCTGTGTTTCATCATCAACATTTCTAGCCCTTCTTTGATCACCTTCATTGGCCATTACTAATTTACCATATCTTTATGTTCTGTCATTTCCAGATGTCATATAAGTGGAATAATTCAATAGGTAGACTTTTCCTACTGATTTCTTTCATTTTACCCTATACATTTAATATTCTTCTGTATATTTTCATGGAGTGTTAATTCATTTATTTTCACTGAATAATATTGCCCTATTTGAATGGACCACCCTTTATTTATCCATTCATCTATTTCTCTCTTGATTGCCTTTGACCATTGTGAAATATCAGTTGACTCTATTTTTGTGCATCCATTTCTGGGCTGTTTATATGGTTTAATTGATCTATATGTCTATTTTTAAGCCAATATTATGCTGTCTTGATTACTGTAGCTTTATAGTAATTCTTGAAACTAGGAATTGGGAACACTACAACTTTGCTATAATTATTTTATTATTGTTTTGGTCATTCTCCTTTCCATATTAAGTTGATAATAGTTTGTCAATATCTAGAAAATAGCTCACTGGAATTCTTATTGGGACTGCATGGAATCTATAAATGCAGTTAAGAAAAATAGATATCCTAATAATATCAAATTTTACAGTCAATAACCACAGAATAACTCTTGATTTATTTAGTCTTTGATTTATTTTATAAGCATTTTATAGTTTTGTAATATACTTCCTATAAATATTTTGTGAGATTTGTATTTATTTTTATGGTATGATATCCATGGAATTTTAAATTTTAATATATTTATTAAATACATCTTTGTTTATATTTATATGTAGTGTGTATATATATATATGGGATTCCCTGGTGGCTTGGACAGTAAAGTGTCTTCCTACAGTGCAGGAGACCTGGGTTCAGTCCCTAGGTTGGGACTATCCCCCAGAGAAGGACCCACTCCAGTACTCTTGCCTAGAAAATTCCATGGATGGAGGAGCCTCTTGGGCTACAGTCCATGGGGTCACAAAGAGTCTGACATTCACTTTCAGTCAATAACCACAGAATAACTCTTGACTTATTTAGTCTTTGATTTATTTTATAAGCATTTTATAGTTTTGTAATATACTTCCTATAAATATTCTGTGAGGTTTGTATTTATTTTTTTATGGTATAATATTCCTGGAATTTTAAAATTTAATATATTTATTAAATACATCTTTGTTTATATTTATATGTAGTATATATATATATATATATATATATATACACACACACACATATACATAATATATACATACATGTATGCTGCTGCTGCTGCTAAATTGCTTCAGTCATGGTCTGACTCTTGTGGCCCCAAGGACTGTAGCCCTCTAGGCTCCTCTGTTCATGGGATTCTGAAGGCAAGAATACTGCAATGGGTTGCCATTTCTTCTTCCTGGGAATCTTCCCAACCCAGGGATTGAACTTGAGTCTTCTGTATTGAGAGGCAGATTCTTTATCACTGAGCCATTCTGGGAAGCCCCATATAACCACTTACTCTTGGCTAAGTGAGGTCCTTGATTGCCTTACAGAGGCTCTTTGCCCATAGTTCTTTATGCTCTGGATTTAGTGGTATGCTTTTAAAAGTTTTTGAAGAAATCTAGTTACTTAGCAGTGCTGAGTTGTTTATTTATGTGTTTAAAACTTGAGTAGCATAAATATATTGCTCTTCTGCTTAATCACCAAGGACTGACATATGGATGTTTCAATTTCTTTTAGTATATTCAACAGACTAACAAATAAACTTGGTCCATTCTCCTTCAACAGTCTTTGTTGTTCCCATTCACTACCCATATGATAATAGAGCTGTCCTTCACATTTATCTCAAAATTACCTGAGAATAGTTTGAAAAGAGTTAAATATTAGAACCATCGTAATGTTAACTGGTAGTAAGGGACTACAGATACACATGGGGCTTCCCTGGTGGCTGAGTCAGTAAAGAATCCACCTGCAATACAGGAGATCACCTTCAATGCAGGAAACATGGATTTGATTCCTAGGTCAGGAAGACCCCCTGGAGAAGGAGTGGCAACCCACTCCAGTATTCATGCCTGGAGAATTTCAAGGACAGAAGAGGCTAGTGAGCTACAGTCCATGGGGTTTTAAAAATTGAACACAAATCAGTGACTAAACCATCACCACCATTGATACACACATAGATATAGATATTCATATCTATCTCCTCTGGAAAATTTTACATGATACATTAATTTATGAGAAGACATTTTTCAGAGAATATGTAATGGCCATACTTTGTGTATGTTTGCATATGTTACATAATACTCCTTGTATATGTGGATAGAAATCTACATACCACAGTTCTACTGCATTTATGTAAATATTAAGATTATTTTTATAATGAAATGTTAAGATTTCAGAGAATTGTATTTCTTAATTTTCTTCTAAATATTAATTTAATTATATAGGGGAATATATAATCTAATTTTCTAAATAGTTATGTCCATATTGATGTTAATTTTCAACTCTTTTTTCATCAAGTGTATACATTAATAAGATGTGCCATTTTAAAATTCTAGTAATAGCTTTAGGTATAGATATTAATTTATACATACAGGAAAATGCATGCTACACAAAGAATTAGAAACTAAAAAAAAGAAGTTATAAAATTTAAAATAACATCTCAATGTGAAAAGGATATTAAGTTGAATTAAGTTAAGCTTTACTCTCTAAAATGTGCTACCATAAATCTTTAGCTCCTTTTAATTGGCCAAATTGATCAGAAGCTAGTATTATTAGTAATGATTTTGTAGAAAGACACCTTTAATTATTCCATAAATTACTACCATAAAGTAGATAAATTCAATCAATTTAAAGTAACTTAACTCTTTGTAAATAACCTTCAAACCTGAGAGAAAGGAAATTAAAAAAAAAAAGCTTCTTAAAAAGGTCTGAGTGTCTATTGTCTAGTAGATAAAATCAATCCACATCATTTAACAATGTAATTACTCATTTATTTATCAAGACTTTTTCTGGCCCACTGAAATCCAAGAGCATTACAAAGTTTTTGATGCTTTCTGACAGCGATAGTAGGAGATGAATAATTTAGCAGAAAATGTATATGGCAATGAGAATATGAGAGAAATAACCAAATGTAGTAATTCTAAAGGCAAAGTAAGTAAAAGTTTTGCCTATAGTTTCTTTAGTTTGAAACCTAGGATATGCATGTTTTCTTCCTTAATAATTACAGTTACATATATTAGGAAATTTTCTGTTAGTATATGACAAAATTAATTACCTCCTTTTTGAGCGATATTTTTGGATATGTGCTTCTTCATAAATTTCTGAATTATAAAACCGATATCATTTAAATTTTGAGAACATAATTTTTCAGATTTAAAATTGCAGATAGTTGCATATGCAGATCAGCATATATGCTGATAATACGATATATCCAAGAACAAGAATAAATACTAGAAGACTGAAAGTAAAACTTGGAGTGGAAAGTGATGTCCTTCTGAAGGGGAGCAGTTAAGGTGATAACTTTCAATTGAAAAGATGGAAAGAAAAAGAAAAAACAAAATCCTTCTAGTGATATAGTTTATATCCAATCAGTTGATTAGAGTATTTGTACTTTTTGAAATGTTAGTTGATTGCCATTTTTTGTCAAAATGCCAAGTAAGCCTATTTGTTTTGTTATTTGTTTTTTTAAGTGAAATATGTGTGTGGTTAAGTTGCATATCAGACTCTTTGCGGATTGTAGCCCACCAGGCTCCTCTGACCATGGGATTCTCCAGACAAAAATACTGTGATGGATTGTCATGCCTTCCTTCAGGGGATCTTCCCAACCCAGGGATCAAACCTGTGTCTCTTGTGTCTCCTGCTTTGGCAGACTCATTCTTTACCACTAGTGCCACCTGAGAAGTCCAATTTAAGTGTATTGCCTTTTATTAGATTCAAGTATACAAAATAGTGATTCAATATTTTTATAAATTATGCTCAAGATAAAATTATTAAAAAAATGTTGGCTATATCCCCTGCAATGTGTATTACATCCTTATACATTTACTTTATATCTAATACCTCTTAATCTTGCCCCTATCCTACCCCTCTTCCCACTGGAAAACACGAATTTGTTCTCTGTGAGTCTGTTTTGTTACATTTGTTCATTTGTTTTGTATTTCTTGTAATGAATGGAAACGGCAGCCTAATTTTATAACATTACTCTCTGAACTTTAAAAATAATGATTTGCTTTTGGGCACTGACAATTAACTATAAGGCAATTCCATGAATAATCTTACACGGGGCTAAAGGTAGTTAATCTCTTCAGGAAATCTAAAAGGTGATCTAATAGTCAATCTATTTAGAAGTAACAATAGCTACTGCTAATACCAGCTGTTTAAATAAATATACTGGTATATTATGATGGAATTCATATTTCCTTCTCTAAAAATATCTGAAATCTTCAATTTAAAAATAAGATGACTTACTTTATTTTATGACAAAATGTTAAATTTTAAAATTGAGATATAATTGAAATTTAACATTTTATTAGTTTCAGCTATACCAGAGGAAACCATTGGTAATAGTCCTGGAAGAATATATTATATCCATGAAAAGTTCACACCAGTTCTGGGAAGAATGACAAAACTAGAACGACCAAAAGCTCTAATGGTGAATGGTATGAACCTTAAAACTGTTTCCCTTCTAAGCAAAGCAACCAGTCTAGTTGACTAATGGGAGTTTCAATTAGGGTAAACAAGCTGTTTGGAATTCTGCAATTATCCTCCTTACAGATGATCAGATCAGATCAAATCAGTCACTCAGTCGTGTCCGACTCTTTGTGAACCCATGAATCACAGCATGCCAGGCCTCCCTGTCCATCACCAACTCCCGGAGTTCACTCAGACTCACATCCATCGAGTCAGTGATGCCATCCAGCCATCTCATCCTCTGTCGTCCCCTTCTCCTCCTGCCTCCAATCCCTCCCAGCATCAGAGGCTTTTCCAATGAGTCAACTCTTCGCATGAGGTGGACAAAGTACTAGAGTTTTAGCTTCAGCATCAGTCCTTCCAAAGAACACCCAGGACTGATTTCCTTTAGGATGGACTGGTTGAATCTCCTTTCAGTCCAAGGGACTCTTAAGAGTCTTCTCCAACACCACAGTTCAAAAGCACCAATTCTTTGGCGCTCAGCCTTCTTCACAGCCCAACTCTCACAACCATACATGACCACAGGAAAAACCATAGCCTTGACTAGATAAACCTTTGTTGGCAAAGTAATGTCTCTGCTTTTGAATATGCTATCTAGGTTGGTCATAACTTTCCTTCCAAGGAGTAAGCGTTTTTTAATTTAATGGCTGCAGTCACCATCTGTAGTGATTTTGGAGCCCAAAAAATAAAGTCTGACACTGTTTCCACTCTTTCCCCATCTATTTCCCATGAAGTGGTGGGACCGGATGCCATGACCTTCGTTTTCTGAATGTTGAGCTTTAAGCCAACTTTTTCACTCTCCACTTTCACTTTCATCAAGAGGCTTTTGAGTTCCTCTTAACTCTCTGCCATAAGGGTCGTGTCATCTGCATATCTGAGGTTATTGATATTTCTCCCTGCAATCTTGATTCCAGCTTGTGCTTCTTCCAGTCCAGGGTTTCTCATGATGTACTGTGCATATAAGTTAAATAAACAGTGTGACAATATACAGCCTTGAAGAAATCCTTTTCCTATTTGGAACCAGTCTGTTGTTCCATGTCCAGTTCTAACTGTTTCTTCCTGACCTGCATACAAATTTCTCAAGAGGTAGATCAGGTGGTCTGGTATTCCCATCTCTTTCAGAATTTTCCACAGTTTATTGTGATCCACACAGTCAAAGGCTTTGGCATAGTCAATAAAGCAGAAATAGATGTTTTTCTGGAACTCTAGTATTTTTTCAATGATCCAGTGGATGTTGGCAATTTGATCTCTGGTTCCTCTGCCTTTTCTAAAACCAGCTTGAACATCAGGAAGTTCACGGTTCACATACATTATAGGGGACTGGAATGCAAAAGTAGGAAATCAAGAAACAGCTGGAGTAACAGGCACCTTTGGCCTTGGAATATGGAATGAAGCAAGGCAAAGACTATTAATAGAGTTTTTCCAAGAAAATGCACTGGTCATAACAAACACCCTCTTCCAACAATACAAGAGAAGACTCTACACATGGACATCACCAGATGGTCAACACCGAAATCAGATTGATTATATTCTTAGCAGTCAAAGATGGAGAAGCTTGATACAGTCAGCAAAAACAAGACCAGGAGCTAACTGTGGCTCAGATCATGAACTCATTGCCAAATTCAGACTGAAATTGAAGAAAGTAGGGAAAACCACTAGACCTTTCAGGTATGACCTAAATCAAATCCCTTATGATTATACAGTGGAAGTGAGAAATAGATTTAAGGGCCTAGATCTGATAGATAGAGTGCCTGATGAACTATGGAATGAAGTTCGTGACATTGTACAGGAGACAGGGATCAAGAACATCCCCATGGAAAAGAAATGCAAGAAAGCAAAATGGCTGTCTGGGGAGGCCTTACAAATAGCTGTGAAAAGAAAAGAAGCGAAAAGCAAAGGAGAAAAGGAAAGATATAAACATCTGAATGCAGAGTTCCAAAGAATAGCAAGAAGAGATAAGAAAGCCTTCTTCAGTGATCAATGCAAAGAAATAGAGGAAAACAAAAGAATGGGAAAGACTAGGGATCTCTTCAAGAAAATCAGAGATACCAAAGGAACATTTCATACAAAGATGGGCTCGATAAAGGACAGAAATGGTATGGACCTAAGAGAAGCAGAAGATATTAAGAAGAGATGGCAAGAATACACAGAAGAACTGTACAAAAAAGATCTTCACGACCCAGATAATCATGATGGTGTGATCACTGACCTAGAGCCAGACATCCTGTAATGTGAAGTCAAGTGGGCCTTAGAAAGCATCACTACGAACAAAGCTAGTGGAAGTGATGGAATTCCAGTTGAGCTATTCCAAATCCTGAAACATGATGCTGTGAAAATGTTGCACTCAATATGCCAGCAAATTTGGAAAACTCAGCAGTGGCCACAGGACTGGAAAAGGTCAGTTTTCATTCCAATCCCAAAGACAGGCAATGCCAAAGAGTGCTCAAACTACCACACAATTGCACTCATCTCACACACTAGTAAAGTAATGCTCAAAATTCTCCAAGCCAGGCTTCAGCAATATGTGAACTGTGAACTTACAGATGATAACATCAACTAAAGAAGTTAAGGGCAAGAAAACACAAAAGGGAGAATGAAGGCAATATATAAAGCAATGGAATAGGAATTGGATTCTGTCTGGACACACAGGAACACTTGATTTATGTCAACTCTTCGTAGTATTGTCCCATGTTCAAGTGTATGGGCAATGGTGGTACCCAGTTCCGATCTGCTTAACAAGGGCTGTAAATCACTCACAGCAGCCATAGCTCAGGCTAAAGATCAGTCAAATCTTCACTGTACTTCTCACTGTACTTTGGAGGAAGGCCCTTGCTTGCAGAAATCATCAGAAGTACTTTAATGCTCTTGGATTTTAATAAGTCAAGAAAATTACTTCAAAACAAATTAATTATTTTAAGGGTTTGCCAAACCTTGCCTCAAATGATTGGATTCTATCAATATTCTTGTATTGTTAATATAATTGTAACATTTCACGTGGAAGTTTCAAGAAAGATTTAATGTTTGTCATGTGGACAATAACTATTTACTGGAACAGAACATAGCTTAAAAGCTAAGACTGATGCTTTTTTTCAGCTGCAGGTGGTTCCTACTTGACATAAGCAGACATAGAAATGCATGAGGTATGCATCATCAGGCAGGAAAAGGCTATAAACCTCTGTCACCCAACAAAGCTGCTAATGTTATGAGAAACTATGTGAAATATCAATAGGAAATATATGTTTGGGTCAGATTCTCTGAGAACAATATCCTCCATTGAGCTGGGGGTTACATTACACAGGACCCTAACAAAGAAATCCAGGTGGCTTAAAATAAATCTTGACTATAATAGACAGGCAATCCATTTTGGATTCTGCTTATTTTAAATCAACAGCATCAAATACTAGTAAGTGTGGTGGGGAAAAGAGTATTTTGCATCCTTTTTTTCTTCTGAGCTCTATCTCCCAGTACACTATCAGAACAAGGAATACATTTCCTTGCTACTGATATTCTAAAATGTTCCACAAAGCATTATATCATAAGGATGTATGCTATCCTTTGTGGCCTGCAGGGTATTTGTTTGAGAACTAGGACATAAAACAGCTGACTCACATGGATAGATTTGTTCATCTAAAAGTGAGGGCGGAAAGGGGGACATGTTTGAAAAGACCTGGGAGATGTAGAACTTAGAGAAAAGAAGTATAAGCTCATGTGATCGCTCTATTTTTTACCCAAGGTGTAGATAATTACATTTTCTTGAAATGGGTTGAATCCAGGGCAGTTTCTGTGCAACCTGGCAGTGTAAAGCATTGCTGTCTAGAGCACTATTTTAGTTTTTTCTGACCTTGTCTGTGAATTGTCTAAAGTAAAATGAACTGGAGAGTAATTTTATCTTATTGACTAAACAAGGACCAGATGATGTTCAAACTAACTTGTTGTAGAGATGTCTTCATCCTTTACCTCCTTATTGAGAAAAGCCAATATAAGAAGATGCAGCAGTTCCAATCCTACTACCTGAACTGGGCATGTGCAGCATGGTTGGAATCATCTGCTCACTGATTTCTGAGCTGAGATAAGTTATAAGCTGGAAGTAGAAAAAGGGAAAATTCTACCAGTTGATCATGAAGCACATAAATAAGACATGTTGCTGTAGAAAATAGCATCTTTTTTTTTTTTCCTTACTAGTTCTATATTTGAGGGGAATTCTATATTTTTTTGTTTCTCTCAGATGTGATGCTGAGACATAGCTGCTGGTGAGAAAGCTCTAAGCTTTGATTTCCTATAAGAATAATAATAATATGTAAGACACTGAACATTTTTTAAGGCTCCATATGTATAATTTAGAGAAAAGAACATTAACCAGCATCATTTAATCATTAGTATCCATAATAGCTGTTATTATTGATTGCTAAATCATTTCAGTTGTGTCTAATCCTTTGCGTCACTATGAATGGTAGCCCACCAGGCTTCTCTGTCCATGGGATTCTCCAAGCAAAAGAACTGGATTTCCTTCTCCAGGGCATCTTCCCAAACCAGGATTGAACCTATGTCTCTTACATCTCCTGCATTGGCAGGGGTTTCTTTATCATTCCAGTGCCACCTGGGAAAGCCCATTACTGATTGGGTTAATTCTTTGGTTACATTTATTATATCTGTTCTTTCAAAGACTTGAAAGAATTCTAACTTTTGGTTCATCTTAGGCATTTTGATGTTGCCAGTGGTTAACTAATACTCTGAGTTGTGAACAAAGATAACATACTGATAAGACAAATATCTGAGTATGAAGGAATACACATCACTGCCGTCTGCTTGGTGTGGTCGCACTTCTATTGCTCCTTTCATTATTCCAAGAGGAAAATGGGTTTGGAAAACCATACAAGTGTCTATGGACTCAGAATGAGGTCTGGGTAGGCGAATACTGGCATGACACAGTGGGAAAATACCTCTTATTTTTCACACCTAATACTCAAGAAATACAATCTTGAGAAAGCTTATGTCATACTCAGATGTAACTCTACCTATTGGTAAGATATTCTCAACTAATAGCATCTCAGAGGACACAGCATCGTCAGCATATTAAAATACTCTGATAATATTTAAGCCTCATAATGCATGAAATTGAGCACTCTATTTTCTTTTTTCTTGGAGAAGTGCAAACTTTATTAGAGTGAGAGCAGTATACCACCTCACACAGCCACTGACAGATCTCAGAGACGCACTACTGAACTTGCCCTGTGATTATGGGATGTCTCTAGGGTGGGAAGATATCTTAAAAGGTCATCGGGTTGACCCTCCCATCTGATTTGTTCATCCTCCTTAAACATCTCCCTCTAGTGGACTGGGGTCAGTTTCTATTGATGAAGGGCCATGGGTCATGATGGAGGAGGATATAGTGGAAGACAGATAGTGGAGGACAGAGGAACTGGCATGCTATAGTCCACGGGGTAGCAAAGAGTTAACTACTTGACTGAACAACAACATAATACTGTGGCAACAATTTTTGTGATGCCTTAAACAACAGCAGCCCAAGATTCTAGGAATCTTGTAATTTGGTGTGTTAGTGAAGGGTAGATTATTTTTCTGGACATTCACTTATAAGCTGAATGGTCTTAATACATCTATTAAGGACACTAGAAGTTTTATAGGCATGTATAAGAACATGACAATTGGCCAAGTACCAAACTAAACTGATCATAAGACTCAGTTCAGTCCAGTTCAGTCGCTCAGTCGTGTCTGACTCTTTGAGCCCCATGAACCGCAGCACCAACTCCTGGAGTTCACTCAAACTCACATCCATCGAGTCGGTGATGCCATCCAGCCATCTCATTCTTTGCCGTCCCCTTCTCCTCCTGCCCCCAATCCCTCCCAGCATTAGAGTCTTTTCCAGTGAGTCATCTCTTCGCATGAGGTGGACAAAGTACTAGAGTTTCAGCTTCAGCATCAGTCCTTCCAAAGAACACCCAGGACTGATCTCCTTTAGGATGGACTGGTTGGATCTCCTTGCAGTCCAAGGGACTCTCAAGAGTCTTCTCCAACAGCACAGTTCAAAAGCATCAATTCTTTGGCACTCACTTTCTTCACAGTCTAACTCTCACATCCATACATGACTACCAGAAAAACCATAGCCTTGACTAGATGGACCTTTGTTGGCAAAGTAATATCTCTGCTTTTCAATATGCTGTCTAGGTTGGTCATAACTTTCCTTGCAAGGAGTAAGCATCTTTTAATTTCATGGCTGTAATCACCATCTGCAGTGATTTTGGAGCCCCCAAAAATAAAGTCTGACACTGTTTCCAATGTTTCCCCATCTATTTCCCATGAAGTGATGTGAACAGATGCCATGATCTACGTTTTCTGAATGTTGAACTTTAAGCCAACGTTTTCACTCTCCTCTTTTGCTTTCATCAAGAGGCTTTTTAGTTCCTCTTCACTTTCTGCCATAAGGGTGGTGTCATCTGGATATCTGAGGTTATTGATATTTCTCCCAGCAATCTTGATTTCAGTTTGTGCTTCTTCCAGGCCAGCATTTCTCATGATGTACTCTGCATATAAGTTAAATAAACAGGGTGACAATAAACAGCCTTAATGTACTCCTTTTCCTATTTGGAACCAGTCTGTTGTTCCATGTCCAGTTCTAACTGGTGCTTCCTGACCTGCATATAGTTTTCTCAAGAGGCAGGTCAGGTGGTCTGGTATTCCCATCTCTTTCAGAATTTTCTACAGTTTATTGTGATCCACACAGTCAAAGGCTTTGGCGTAGTCAATAAAGCAGAAATAGATGTTTTTCTGGAACTCTCTTGCTTTTTTGATGATCCATAGGATGTTGGCAATTTGATCTCTGGTTCCTCTGCCTTTTCTAAAACCAGCTTGAACATTTGGAAGTTCATGGTTCACGTACTGCTGAAGCCTGGCTTGGAGAATTTTGAGCATTACTTTACTAGCGTGTGAGATGAGTGCAATTGTGCAGTAGTTTGTAAGACTAAGAGATGCAAAAAAAAAAAAAAAAATCAGAAAGACAAGTAGCAATGTTGGCAATTGGTGCCAAGTCTTACTAAGTTTTAGAAAAGGAATTTTGGTGCATATGACATTTAACTTAGATGGTGAAGGATAAGTAGAAATTAAGAAGTCAAATATAGAGAAATTTATGTCAAATAAGAGATTAAATAAAATTTGAATGTTTAAGTGATACTGAAAACTAAGACGTGTTGAATTACTTTCCTTTTATTATGAGATTAACCCCAAAAAAAGGTCTCACACACTGAAGTACACAAAAAAGTATTTCATCTTATTTTTTGCTAAAGGCATTCAACATATTCTGTACCAATACTGGGGCATGCTTTTACTTCTGGTATATTTTTCTGTGCAACTCATCAAATACCACTCAATTCTCTCACCATCTCTGTATAACTATCCTAAGAAGCAAATGTGATAGAAGGTGATAGAAGATATAGAAAGTAATTGTCATTAACTGTTAATCATCTTAGAACTGGACTAAGAGTATGATTTTCTCAAGGACTATTTTATCATAATAAATATTTAACAATTGATTTTAATGTGTAAGCATTTTTATGAACAAGCAAAGGGAGGGTAATATAAGCCTGAAGGAAATACACAGATAAAAATTTCAATAGAAAATTTGTAAAAGGAAGTGGAGAGTAGGTTTCAAAATTACAATATTGACAACTGTTATCTGTACATATATTGCATATGCATTATATTTATAATATATATGTGTATGTTGGGATTTATATAGCTGTTTGGTACTATATGACATTTACAATAATATGTCAATGGCATACAATATATATTATATTTTATATATGAATATATATACATGAGAAAAAAAGGTAAAATAATTAAATACCATGCCAGAAAGACCAACATCCCAAAAAAAAAAAAGTAGGAAATACCCCATTTCCAATCTTTATTCTCTCTCCCTCAATTAAAAAAATAAAATCTGACATCAAATATTTTAACAGCTGTGTTTGCATGTGTGTATATTTATGTATATGTGTTCTTATTTTCACATGAATTTATCTATTGCTGCATAAAATATCATTCCAATACTTGCCAACATAAACAATACATATTTCCTTTATTTTTTCCCAGTTTCTTTGGGTCAGGACTTTGGGCATGGCTTCGCTGTGTCTTAGCTCCAGAAATGGCTAAGTTTCAGTCCCTCATAAGAAGGAAATCAGGGTGTTGTCCACAACTGAAATCTGGAAATTTAACTAGGGAAGTGCTCACTTCTAATTCACTTTCATGGTTGTTGGCAGGACATTATTCCTCAAAAGCTACTAGAGTAGGAGCTTTAATTTCTTGGTGGCTCTTGCCAGAGTTTACCCCCTCAATCTTGCCGAAAGGACCATTCCACCAAGATAAGTTGCTTCAACAAAGCTCATACATTAAGTAATAGAGAGAATCTGATATTAAGATAAGAATAACTGAATCACTGGAATGGCACACCGCCTTAACATTATTGTCTTCTGGTTTTCAGAGGCAACTTTTTCAATAAGAGAAATTTACAAATGGTTATAAATACTTTGGCCACCTGATGTGAAGAGCCAGCTCACTGGAAGAGACCTTGATGCTAGGAGAGATAGAAAGAAAAAGAAGAAGAGGGCAGCAGATGATGAGATGGTTGGACAGCATCCTAGTGCCACGAGGGAAGCCCATCACTAACTCAATGGACATGAACTTGGGCAAACTTTGAGAGATAGTGAAGGACAGGGCGGCCTTGTGTGCTGCAGCCCAAGGGGTCACAAAGTTGGATATGACTTAGTGAGTGAACAACAGCATCATGAATACCAGGGGCAGGAGTTATTAAGAACAATTTTGAGGCTGCCTCAAACAGGTTATGGGTATGGGTGCTGAGTTCTCTTGTTACATCGATTATGCTTGCAGGCCTAGATTGAGTTTCCTATTTTCTTTTGTATTGTTTCATTTTTAGCTTCACTTTATAAACTTGACTATTCAATTTTCTCTTTTATAAATGCCTTTTGCTTTCTGGCTTCATACTCATTCAAGAACTTTGAGTTTATGAGTAAGGATTGTAAAGCAGAAAGCCTTGGTATATGTTCTGATTAGGCTATGTTTGGATATTTCAAATTTTTCAATATTTGCTTTCCTTTTTTCCATACTTTTTTCTTTTGTTTCTATCTATCTCCAATAAATTAGACTTTCTGTAGAAGAATATTTAATCTTCTGACTATACTGTACAATCCTTGGTGTCTGGTGAGGAAATTGAACTGGAATTGAGAGTAGTTTTCATGTTTCAATGCCATTCTCCCAAATCATCCCACTTTCTCCCTCTCCCACAGAGTTCAAAAGACTGTTCTATGTAAGTTATGAAATGTCTTTGATTTTGTAGTGACTTTGGGCAGCCTGTGTGTTGGAGCTCAGGGCTGTGTTCCTGTGTTGCTGGAGAATTTGCTTGGTATGCCTTGCCCTGGAACTTGTTGGCCCTTGTGTGGTGCTTGGTTTCAGTGTCATCAGTGTCTCTTTTGCTGTCTCGTACACAGGGTTATTGTTACCATTTTTCTAAATTCCATATATATGCATTAGTATACTGTATTGGTGTTTTTCTTTCTGGCTGACTTCACTCTGTATAATGGGCTCCAGTTTCATCCACCTCATTAGAGTGGCAGATTCATGTTGATATATGGCAAAACCAATACAATATTGTAAAGAGAGTAGTTTTCATCACTCAGTTGATAGGCTCAGCAGGTAAATAATCTGCCTGGAATGCAGGAATCCAAGGAGACACGGGTTTGATTCCTGGATCAAGAAGCTCCCCTGGAATAGGAAATGGCAACCCACTCCAGTATTCTTGCCTGGAAAATCCCATGGACAGAAGAGCCTGATGAGCTACAGTCCAAAGGATCTCAAAGAGTCAGATATGACTGAGCATGCACACAATTATTAGTGTAAGGTAGGTGATTCATATCTGTGCATGATTTTTCCTTTTTCATGTTTGGCATGTTTTACTTACTTCAAGGAACAGGACTTTCATTTTCTCCCTGCCTTTAAAGGGATAGGTTTCTTTCTGTCCCAGTTGATAAACATTTTTGTCTTTCTCATAATCTAAATAATTCTTATTTTCTCTCCCACTTTAAACTCCACTCTCTTATAATGATTGCTGCCCTAATTCATGAATCTTTCTGGAGTTCATTTACACAAATTAGAATTCTTCCAGCATTGTTCAAGAAATGTTTAAACTTTCGTGAATTTTCTGAGTCAATTATATCTTGTCTATTCTCAAACTTACTTATATTGCTGCTATTCTAATTTCTTTCTAATTATTTTTTGGTGTCTGACTTTTCTATTTTATAACTTTATTGTTGTTATATTGAATCTTAGGGGGGAAATGGATGTAAACACATATGTTCAATCCAACTGTCTTTTCCAGATGTCTTTTATTTTATTATTATTTTTTACATTTAGCTTCAAATTACTTTGTACATCTCTATGAAATTAATGTCCTATTACTTTATCCATGTCTTGCTTAATGAATTTTAAAACACTCCTAGGAGCTACCAGGCAAACTTCAAATATCTTTCTTCTGGAATCACTTTCTGCTTCAGTACTTGATTCATATTTTCTCAAACCTACACTGTCTCTTTTTATCCACAGGGTCTGTCATTCCCACATCCTGGCCAATCTTACTTTGTCTTGCCATTGTCTGATATGTATTCTACTCCCATTTGCAACTGTGGGTCTCTGAAGGGGTTTCTTTATTTGTTCAAGTCAAATAAGAGTGGGTGTTAGAGTCAATATTTGTTACTACAACTAACAACTTCAAAGTATTTGTTGTATTACACCAAGATACTCTATAACTGCAAGTTCAAACCTGAAATTCTCTAGGTTGCATGTGTACTGCATTAATATTAATACATCATATAACAGATAAGTTACCAACCTGAGTTTTACAAAAATAAAATCTCTCTGATTTCTTCTTTGCAGGTATAAATTATATATTCAAGATAAAGATGAACAAGGGTTGACATGCCTGATAATTTTTAGGAAAAAAATAAATACAATTTTAAAAATGCCCCTTCTGTTTATCTGTACCACAGATTTGTGTTTGTCTTTAATACAAGCACTGTGTTCTAAGAAAAACCAATAACCAGATTTTTATATAACTGTTTATTGATTTGTAAAACAAATCAGTTATATAAATTGAAAATAATAACATTGGTTTTAGCTAACTTCTTGTGATGTAAGCACATCACTAAATGTTCTCCATTTGACACTAAGAAATACATTTTATAGGGAAAAGTAATCTAAATTTTATATTATTTGAGCTAATTGTTCTAAGTTAAGTAAACCCCTAAAAATATTTTATTTTTTGTGATTTGAAGAGTCTACTCAAGTGAACTCTGTCTATAACACATAAAATTTAAATTATGAGAATTTGGTTTCTTTTGCTGCATTCAAAGAGAAGGTCAGATTTCATTGGTTTCTGCTTAGCAAATCCCCAGACAATATTGAAACAAAGGAGCTGAGTTGCTCAGATTCAGGGTACCCCTTATTATATGAGGAATTTCTGAGAATGCTGGGCTGTGACAAGAGCAAATATGTAAAGTTACATGTGTTAATGTTAGAAAACACCAAAGCACAGCTGTAAAATAAATGAAAGACACATACTATTTGACACCTAGTATTTACTTCAAAAATTCGGTTTCTACTAATCACTGCATTTTTATATATTATTTAATCAAAATTACATTTCATTGAATCTCAAATGTATAATAATGGTTAATTTATTTTGTTCTTTAGTATAGAAATACATACTCAGAGATGTAAAAAACACCTTTCAAGTATCTCTTGGAAGAAATCAGTTTGCATTTGTACTATTATTGATCTGTATTCAATCTATTGAAGAGATTGAATAGGAGACTATTCAACATGTCTCCTTTGGGAGATGTACATGTCAGCATTTTCAAGTAGAAGTAATCCATTATGTTATTAAAGGACTTCCAAAAACTTTTCAAAAGAGTTGAAAATAACACCTGTCAATTTTTAAACATTCTTTGAATTAAAAAAAATTATTTCATACATACAATTTTTCATTGTAGATGACTCAATTCTATTTTAATCCTCAACAGCAAAGATTAGCAGAACACAATTCTAACCATAATATTCTCTACTACCCAAGGCATGTCATAGATTATAGAATAATTCCATATCAAAAGGAATGCTGGTATTTTGTTTTTCATCATTTTTGAGTTCCTGCAAAGAGCTGGAATAGGAAATTTAATTAGCAATATTCTGCATGGCAGTCTACATGTTCTTCTTATTTTCCTTTCATTATCATTTGCTTCACTTTGACTTATTTAGCTCACTTACAAGATAACATATTTTATTTGATAATTAACATTTCATTCTTTTGAGAAAACTGAATAGCAACAAACAATATTTCTACTCCAAAGACACAATTTCATACTCTACTAGCTGGTTTTTATGGCATGGTTTATGTTTTGATATATTTTTCTTGCATGTTGAGAAAATCAGGTTTTAATAACCAACAAAGCAGGACAGACCATCTTTCTCAAACAAGAAATCTGATATATTTGCTAAATGACATGTATATAAAGGTCAAAGTAAAAAATTTAAAGTTACCTCCTATCAGAACCAATTTGCATTTATAACAAACCAAGAAAGATCTCAATATCATTACATGTCAATGTTGGTGAAAAAACTTCCTGTTATAACAATGCTTTCCTTAACATGAAGGAATATTTCCTGTTCCAAATTATTGACTAAATACTAGAATATTTTTATGTCAAGTGTCTGCTGTTCTGGATACTGGTAGCTATCATATAAAATTTTACTAAAATAGGATGTATTTCCTAATTTATACCTGATTATATGTTATGCCATATTTATTATCCATCTCTTTAGGGTAATAAAGTTGCCCTATTATGTGTGTGGTTTCTAATATCTGTCCTTGGCTTAAACAGATAATGGAAGGAATGTCCAAATGAGAAACTGCCAGAGGCATTCAAATGAGCCGTATGCCATTAGTAGGAGTTATTTACTCATAAATCCCATATTTATTGGGGGCATTTTGCATTCCAGAAGGTGATCATAAAGTTAGCTTGGCTATGTGTTGGAACAGTAGCAAACAGAAATTGCTGTCATGAAATCATTAGACTGAGGCTATGTCTGATGGCCTGAAATAGGTTCTCATGTTGAATAGAACATCAGGCATATGGTACTCTTCAAGTCACTTGATACATATATGACAAATGGCTCCATTAAAATACTCCATTAAAAATTCAAATTGATTTTGTAGGTATATTGCAGCAAGAACACTAGGATTGTTTTAGTTGCTTCAGAATGTCTGGTATGAAGTCTCCATCCATATCACATCTTTGATGTGGCATGCAGTGTTATTGCAAAGTCATTTGGTAAGAAGTATCTCCTCTGGACCATGAGCTATTAATTTTGAAGCTAAACTTTTCAAATTCTCACTTATCAGAAACTTAGTGATAAAGATAACAACATACATACACACTTCTCAAGGTATCAAAGTGTTAAAATAGCAAAATTACCTGTAAAATGGACCATTTCTTACTCAGCAACTGAGAGTGTAATCTATTATATGTATTTTTCAAAAACCATTTGGAAGTACAGAAGTTGACTTGTTTGTCAAGGGACTTAAAAACAAACAACATCATTAATCTACTCATACCTCTTCTGGAAATCTGTTGAAGCAGGATATTTTTAAGAATGTTTGATATAAGGAAATGTATTTCAGTGCTACCTATAATAATCATAAATTAGAAATATAATTATCATAGTAAGTCACTAAATTTACTCAGCTCTTATGTGATTGGCCTTTGTCTATTCCTTGCCTTCTTAACCTTGTCAATGACCAATAAGTTAGGGCCAACTCTTACATGCATTTTTAAAATGAAGTAAATAAATCTCAGAAGATTTGTGTAAACTAAGGAAATCTAGTTCTAGCATTGAAACATGTTTTGAACACAAATCTGATATTTTTAATATGCATGAGTTACAGCTAATGTCATTTAGGCTACATTGCAAAAATATTTCATAATAAAGTTTACTCTAAAACATCAATGGGATACCTGCTTGTATTTTGTATGAATCTTTCTTTCTAACTAAAACACACAAGAAACATTCATTGAGCTCTAAGATTAACCAATTCCTAATCCCCAGGTTCATAAAGTGATGTTTCTGGTAAACTTATTCTCAGCCATTCTTGGGATTTCCCACTAACTCCATGCAGGACCAAATTTGTGGGTAAGCCACTAGAGCAGGTGAACAGGGCCCCACTCTCAGAAAACCCTGAATTTGATGTTTGTGCTCAGTCATGTCCAACTCTTTATGACCTTTTGGACTATATCTCTTCAGGATCTTCTGTCCATGGGATTCTCCGGGCAAGAATATTGGATTGGGTTGCCATGCCCTCTTGCAGGAGATCTTCCCAACACAGGGATCTGACCCTTGTCTCTTGCATCTCCTGCATTAAGATTCTTTACCACTGAGCTATTAAGGAAGTCCACACTTGATGTTTAATGCTCTGCAGTTGCAGTCTTAAAACTCTTAGTAATGTTATCATTGAATTGATATTTTGTAAGTGAATTCTGTTGGAATGTTGGAGCATGGGTTGGGAATTTGAAGACCAAACTCTCATGGTCTTCATGGCTGGGGGCTTGTACCCCACAGGTCCCCAGTCTTGGCCAATCTCTGCTCCCCTTCACTTCCTGTGTGTGTTGGTATCTGTAGTGGGGATAGCAGTGGCCATCTCTGCCCCATGCTGGCAGTGCCAAGCTGTGTTTGGGAGATGACTGAATTGAAGTTCTTGATAACTCCCGGTCCAGTACTGAGTGCACTGGAGCATAAAAGTTCCTGGCAATTATGGTGTGAAGAGATGAAATATGGCCACAAAATTGTGGATAGTCTGACTACGGCAAAGGTACCAGCAGGCACTGGCAAGGATGCATCCTTCTCAGCATAGCAAACATTTTATGGCAGAAATCTCCATGGAGGAAGAACTGCACACAGTGAAATAAAAGAATCTTAGCTGCCAAGACTCTAACAAAATAGAGGGAGGATGGCATTAAGCCATTTTTCTGAGACTGGCCCCCCTTCACCTTTTCCCCATTTAAAAAAAAATGCAAACATTCCCTTTAATATTTCATGTTCTTTTGAGCTTTAACAGTTTGATTATGTCTTGTTTAAGGCCTAATAATTTAAGAGAAGATTGGGAATACCAGACCACCTGACCTGCCTCTTGAGAAACCTATATGCAGGTCAGGAAGCAACAGTTAGAACTGGATATGAAACAACAGACTGGTTCCAAATAGGAAAAGGAGTACGTCAAGGCTGTATACTGTCGCCCTGTTTATTTAACTTATATGCAGAGTACATCATGAGAAGTGCTAGGATGGAAGAAGCACAAGCTGGAATCAAGACTGCCGGGAGAAATATCAATAACCTCAGATATGCAGATGACACCACCCTTATGGCAGAAAGTGAAGAGGAACTAAAGCCTCTTGATGAAAGTGAAAGAGGAGAGTGAAAAAGTTGGCTTAACGCTCAACATTCAGAAAACAAAGATCATGGCATCTGGTCCCATCACTTCATGGCAGATAGATGGGGAAACAGTGGAAACAGTGTCAGACTTTATCTTTTTGGGCTCCAAAATCACTGCAGATGTTGACTGCAGCCATGAAATTAAAAGACGCTTACTCCTTGGAAGGAAAGTTATGACCAACCTAGATAGTATATTCAGAAGCAGAGACATTACTTTGCCAATATAGGTCTGTCTAGTCAAGGCTATGGTTTTTCCTGTGGTCGTGTATGGATGTGAGAGTTGGACTGTGAAGAAAGCTGAGCACCGAAGATTGATGCTTTTGAACTGTGGTGTTGGAGAAGACTCTTGAGAGTCCCTTGGACTGCCAGGAGATCCAACCAGTCCATTCTGAAGGAGATCAGCCCTGGGATTTCTTTGGAAGGAATGATGCTAAAGCTGAAACTCCAGTACTTTGTCCACCTCATGCGAAGAGTTGACTCATTGGAAAAGACTCTGATGCTGGGAGGGATTGAGGGCAGGAGGAGAAGTGGATGACAGAGGATGAGATGGCTGGATGGCATCACTGACTCAACAGACGTGAGTCTGAGTGAACTCCGGGAGTTGGTGATGGACAGGGAGGCCTGGCATGCTGCGATTCATGGGGTCACAAAGAGTCGAACATGACTGAGTGACTGAACTGAACTGAATTGAGGATTAATTTTAGTTTGCTTTGCAGCCAAAAGTTGGAGTTGTTGGAACAGAAAATAGGCTATGGGTAAGTGGAGACAGTGCATTTACAGAATTTTTACTATGTGCTTTGTTGTGAAAAGTATTAGAAAACTCATGTGGTAGCCAGGAATTTTTCTTTATTCAAGAGATTATAGTGATTTTGCTATTTGAGATGGGAGTAATATGTACATATATATTATGATTGGGAAAGAAAAGTAATGATGCATGAGCTAGGTCCTGATACATGTAAGAAGAGATGAACCCCAAAGCACAGGGATCAGCTGGACTTCAGCACAGGAGGTTGACCTTTCCCAAGTGCACCAGATGTGGCAGAGTGTGTATGTAGCTCCTGATCTTTGAAGGCACATATGCCACATTTGCTTTGTCTCTGAACTGTGGTATGAGATGATCAACTAAGCATGAGGGATGAGACATCCCTCTAGAGAACAGGAACTGTAACCATTAAGGGGATTTTCAGAGAATGGTCTGAAATTTATGGAGATCAAATTTGAGATTGTTGTCATAAATGTGAAATGAGTCCAGTCATCACAGTTTCCTTGGCAGTAATCAGCAACCCAGATGTAGTTCATAAAATGGACATAGCTGTCTACCAGCAGGACATGTTTGGCAAGAGAACAACAGAAGGATGAAGAATCATGAAAATAGGAGTTAAACAGCACAAGTATTTTGAGGCTTACTGAAAGCAACGTACCTCAGGTAATAAGGTGAAAGCATAATGAGGTGTCCAAGCTCCTTTCTGCACCCAGGTCTAAGGTGACCTGCAGGTGCAGTGAGAAGGTCTTGTGGAAGCTGATATTCTTCCACTCCATGTGCCCTTGGTTCCCAGTTCATTTGCCTCAAATGTCTCTAATTCTTCAAAGGTTGGCTCAACTTACCTTCAGCACAGTATGACAGCAAGTTGTTGTTTTTCAGTCGCTCAGTCACGTCTACTCTTTGCAACCCCATGGACTACAGCACACCATGCTTCCCTGTCCATCACCAACACCCGGTGTTTACTCAAACTCGTGTGCACTGAGTCAGTGATGCCATCCAACCTCCTCATCCTCTGTTGTCCTCTTCTTCTGCTTTTAATCAACAAGTAAGAAAAATTAACTCGCTCCCCCATTGCAAATCTTAACCAATGAGAGTTTGGGGTCATTGAATAAATGATTTAATTTTTGCCTCTCTCAGGAGAAAATACTAAACTGTTTCCACAGTTCCACAGAGCGTCCAGAGTAAAATTGTTCTCTATTTCTCTCTTGTAAGTAGCTCACTAAAATCCATTTTATTGGCTTTTCTCCCTTCCCTAATCCCCTTTCCCCACATCCTATGATCCTATCCTTTTCAGAATCACCTCCCAAATAATCTACAGTCATCCAGGCCTTTGTCTCAGCACAAAGCAAGACAGAGGATGGTGATGGAAAATGAAGCATTAAGGACAATGAATTATAAATACTGCTGAGTTGAAAGCTGATAAACATACTAAACTGTTTAACCTGGAAAGCTGGGAAGTGAAGTTTGAAGAGTGGAAATTCAGAAGACAAAATATCAGAGCTGGTGAAATGCCAAAGTGGTAACTCCAAAGAAGGTTTGGAATATGAGAGATGAATATTTTACTGAGATGTGCCAAAAAATCCTGGTGAGAAATAATATATCATCTGTATAGATGTTGAAGCTACTAAGAACAGAACAGGGAAGCTGGTAGTTAGGATGTAGAGCTAAAATCATAATTAGACGATGGAGATGGCAAGGGAGTTGGTAGAAACTTTAGGCTGATAACATTTAATTCAGAAGAGATAGGATATATGAAGTGTGAATAAAAATAAACTCTTTGAAAGCCATTAGAGAAATCAAGAAGGACACCCAATCCAATGTGGTATTCTAAACTATTTGACTGCGGGTTAAAAAAAAAAAAAAATACTTCCACTGTGAATGCTGCAAGAGATCAGTGACTTCTGTAGGCAATAGAGTTCTTGAAACTATGGGCTATTCAAAGTCTTCACATATTAATATTTGCTCCCAGTAAGAAACTGACTCATAGCCCCCTGCAAGGAATTAAGTTCTAGTATAGTGCGTGTGAGTTCTGCCAGGGACTTGGGTGGTGGCTACATGTGAGATAAGATGTGAAGATTCCGAGGCCATTGGTCTTTTCAATAGGAACCTAGCAAAAACTGTACAAGCATTGCAAATAGCAGTGTATTCACAAAAAGAATATGGCTTTGGGCCTATTTTGCAAAAGCAATTGAGATCAAAAGTAATAATCTTAAGTGTGCTACTGATGTGTTGTCATCCTAGGCTAGGTTCTTGATTTTTATTTTTCCTACTTTAATTTCTTCAACTTGAAAAATGTAGATGAATATTATGGTGTGAGTTAATTAGTCAGTGTTTCTAAAATATAGAGCATTATTAAAGGTAGTCAGGAGAGCTAATTACTCACATTGGCAAAAGGGCATGTTTGGAGCTAGAGCACAGTGTCTTCATGTTAAGAGTAACAAGTGCCCTTTAACTTTTTAAATTCATAAAAGTGCCTTGTCTTCATTAGCAAAGATGTCTCCTACTTTGATGCCTATAAATTGAACAGATTCTTTTAGCTCATGACACTGGCATCAGCCAAGTAGATATTTGTTAAGGTTCTCCATATCACTTGATGTAATTAATCCCATGATAATAGACAAAGTGATGTAGCAAATAGTGCTTGTGGTCTGGGGTCAAAAGAAATAAATGCAATGCTCCCTAATTGTGTGATCCTGTGTTAATCACTGACATGCTCTGAGATTCATGTTCATAATTGCTGAAATATGCATAATCATCTCTCATTCAAGATAATGTAAAGCTTCAGTTATATCTTAGAATATTTGAAAATATTTTGAACTGCAAGTGGGTAAAGGAACATTACTATATGCTTGCTCTAGTCTAAACAAAAGGAAGACACAGATTGCTGTGTTTGTTGCTGTGCCCATCAAGAGTAAGGACATCCCTCCACACAAAAATTACAGCCCAGGTTTGTGGATGGGTTGTGTGTAGAATATAACTCCAAATATTTTAACCACAGTAACTGGAAGAATGGAGTTGTCATTCACCTTGATGGGAAATCTGTGGCAGAAGTGCTGCATGAGATATTCATTTTCATGCTTGGATCCCTGGGTCTTCTCATTGATAACAGGGAGTTTAGAGTTGCCAAAGAAGCAGAAGTAGAAATGGGTGGTGTGCAGCGATGCAGATGACCAAAGTAGATGGTTCAGCTTTTTTCTTTGTTTTCTCTTGTTTCCTTCCAGCCACTTTCAGAGGCTAGAAGAGTTAAGAGAAATGTTAGATTAATCATGTTTGAGGTTCAGTTCAGTTCAGTTCATTCTCTTAGTCATGTCCAACTCTTTGCGACCCCATGAATTGCAGTATGCCAGGCCTCCTTGTCCATCACCAACTCCAGAAGTTCACCCAAACTCATGTCCATTGAGTCGGTGATGCCATCCAGCCATCTCATCCTCTGTCATCCGCTTCTCCTCCTGCCCCCAGTCCCTCCCAGAATCAGTCTTTTCCAATGAGTCAATTCTTCACATGAGGTGGCCAAAGTATTGGAGTTTCGTCTTTAGCATCATTCCTTCCAAAGAACACCCAGGACTGACTTCAGGTAAATAAAATGAAAAGAGATAAAAGATGAGCAAAAGGTTTGAGGAAGTATGTAAGAGAGTGGTTATTATGGATAATGGATTCATAGTTCGAAAGAAAGGAAAAAGATAACATAGGGTTGGAGGTAAGGGACAGTGAAGGACAAAGTACTGTGATGTATGGTGCTCAAGGAGATACCTAGAGACACAGAAGGTGACAGATTGGAGTGTGCATGCAAGAATATAAATCCTAGGAATAGTAAATATAGTGTTTAAACTCAATTACTGGGATGCTTCTGGGTTGTGTTCAGGAACCCGGGTCACTACAGACACTCCTGGGTGAGGATCCAGCTCCCACATTGATTGATTCAGTCCTTTTCCATAGAGTTCACCCCCTAGCTTACCATTCCCCCAAACTGGTGGAAGTCAGCCCATGGCTGTAACATTGAGCGAGTTTTATCTACCTATTCTCATCCTTGGGGAAAACCAACCAATTGTTGGCTTGCCTTTCCCAGAGTTATCATCCTCTTTATTTCTAAAGTGGAACACCTATCTTTTTATTCGATTTCAGGTTTTATAAAATATGGAAAAGTCTTTGGCTTTAAGCAGCTTCTTTCTGCTTTCCTACAATGAAGGTATGTTGAGCAAGAAAATAGAAAACCATTATCTGATTGAAATTTTAGGTGCAAATATATGTAGAAAGATATTATTATCTTAACACTTTCCCATATGCATACATGTTTCTGATCAGCACCTTTTGTATTTGGGGGTGATGTAGTGTGTCGTGATATTCAAAACCCTGACATTATTTTCAAAAAAGAGACTTCTTTTTGAATGCCCCATCCAAAATAACTGTAGCTTTGTGAATTCCATGGTGGTCTAGTGGTTAAGACTCCACACTTCTACTGCAGGGGACGTGAGTTTCATCCCTGGCCAGGGAACTAAGATCCTACATGCCCCATGGAACAGCCATTAAAAAAAAAAAAAGACTGTAGCTTCATTATTGTCAATTCCTTTGGGCTAACGTGGAGTCTGTACTGGAATACAAACATTCTCCGAAAAAAATAGCCCTGATATTACCAGTTATTATGCCTTAATATAAATTAATTTGTCAACTTTGTTAGTATGACCACGAACAGCCAGTAGACTGCAGCTGGTTAACATTGGTTATAAAAATTGGTTATAAGATGTGTTTTGCTGGAGAATGGGGAAGAGGAAGTTTCTGAACCTGATTGATATTCTCAACCTAGTTTACAGTACAGTCCTAGGAGCTGTTCCTGTCTCTGCAATGGAAGCTCTTCACCAGAGAGTGAAGAGTGACAGGAGTATTTGCCTCTTTCATTGCTGCTTTGTGGTTCAGTCCCTAAGTTGTGTTTGACTCTTTGTGACGCCATGAACCACAGCGTGCCAGGCTTCCCTGTCCTCCACTATCTCTTGGAGTTTGCTCAAAATCATGTCAGTTGAGTCCGTGATGCTATCTAACCATCTCTTCCTCTACCACCCCTTTCTCCTTTTGCCTTCAGTCTTTCCCAGCATCAGGGTATTTCCAGTAAAGTCGGCTTTTCACATCAGGGGGCCAAAGTATAGGAACTTCAGCTTCAGCATCAGCCCTTCCAGTGAATATTCAGAGTTGATTTCACTTAAGATTGGCTGGTGTGATCACCTTGCTGTCCAAGGGGCTCTCAAGAGTCTTCTCCAGCACCACAGTTCAAAAGTGAGTTCTAAATATATCTCACTTCCCCAAAATAAAAGGATATATATATTTCCAGTTTTTCTTTATTAATAGAATCACTAAATATTGATAAAAGCAAATTAAAAGAAACTGTCACAAATAGAATGATCCTTTATTTGACATTAGTGAACAGCCTGGCTTTCTATATAAAATATTTTTACAAAAGAAAATTATGCTGAGTTGTACTCAGGGTAATTAACTTTTCAGATCCCATAGCTTCAAACTATTTATGTTTCTTGAAAAAATTTATTTGTAAGCAATTTGTTTCCATTTCTTGAACCAGGGCCCAGTTATTATAGATACCACAGAAGCAGTAGCTGCTATTCAGCAGGGTGATACTTCGCTCTGTTCTCTCAACAACTCCTGGTTGGAGATACAAGGGCACAAAATGGTAGGGGGTTCCTAGCTACGTTGTTTTTAACACTATTATGATGCCGTTGATGATTGCAACTCACTAGCTTATAAGCTGTGAGAGTCAGGCAAAGAGTTTGAACCTGCAGTATAAAATTCCTTAGTTCTATCCTCTTCACAGTATCTGTCCAATCATTTATTTCACTATGTTTATAAAGAGCTTTTTAGTACAATGAAATGGATGTGCTGTGAGTAAAGATTTCCTGTCTGATGCAGTCTGGAGCCTCATAGTGCTAACTTGCAATTCCTTTCTCCTGGTGTCTTGTACTGGAGTTAGTAACATGCACAGCTATTCAGTTTCTCATTCCAGTGAATTGCAAGGTTCTTCAAATTGAAGGCATGATTTAGCAACGCTTGTTTCAAGGAGCAGACACACGGAATATGAGTGCTGACTACATTCATAATTACATCCATGTTTTTTCTAATATAAGCATTGAGTTTCTCCTCTGCTTTTATATTAAGAAAACCTTGTGACTCACAAGATTTGACAAATAACTTACCTCCTTGATTATATGCTTATTATTATTGCCTATTATTTCTTACCTGGTATTAGAGTGAACACAGCTAAATACAATCGTGCTGTGAGTTTTTGTACACATGAGAAAAGTGAAAGAGAAAGGGTGTTACTAACAATGGGTGCCGACAGCAGGAGGGGATTCGGGGATCCTTAAGGACGATCCCTGTTGTTAGGTCGTGGTGTAGCTGAGGAGTCTCAGTATTCCAATGATGCTTATTTTTGTTCTGTTTTTTTTTTTATCTTCAGAATGTGTATGTGAATAGCAAACTCCTGATTAGTTGTGTATTACCATATGTATTTACTGGTCTTCTGCATTGCAGGCTGACTCTTTACCTTCTGAGCCACCAGGGAAGCCCTATTAATTATCTACTGTGTGTGTGTGAGTCGCTTAGTCATGTTCAGCTCTTCTCGACTCTATGGGCTGCAGCCCACCAGGCTTCTCTCTCCGTGGGATTTTCCAGGCAAGAATACCGGAGTGGGTTGCCATTTCTTTCTCCAGAGGATCTTTCTGACCCAGAGGTTGAACCAATTTCTCCTGCATTGCAGACAGGTTCTTTACCGTCTGAGCCACCAGGGAAGCTCCAATTATCTACTAATTATCAATTCTTAACTATAATGCCACCTATGTATATAGTTTGTTAAATTTATCTATATTTTATAAAACTTTTTATGCTATTTATTAGATTTTTTTGAAATCTTATAAAAATATAGGCAAGGATTTAAATGACTGATTTTTTTTTTTAACAGTAAGTGTATTGTGGACTTTGGAAAAAAGAATAGTTTTAATGGATGTAATCATTCCCACATAAACTGCAAATGTGGGAATCCATATGAAAATGTAAGTTTTGCTAGATACACAAATACATGCTAATTAAGATGTTGAATGATGGTTTAAAATTATGGCTCAGATTGAAACTGTGATGAGAAGGAATAGGGAGAATGGCTAATTAGATAAAGTTTTTTTTTTTTTTTTTTAAGGATCTGGGAAACAGTGCCTTTTAAACATGGCATGCACAAGAATTACATGAAAAGAAACTGTCGTAAAGGGGTTTTGGTTTTCAAATCTAATTCAAGATTATAAACCAACTCTGGAATCGTCTGTAAACCATACCTAATCCTTGTTTGCTGTTCAATCTAGTGTGCCTAACTCTGAGAAGCAGATTTTGGAAGGACAAAGGAAAAGATGATTGCAATATTAGGGCTATGAATTAAACCCTGCTTTGTTCTACTCTTTGATTTTACTGTGTACTAGTATAGTAGTTTTCATATAATCTCCACACCAAATAACTCACACTAAAATATAGTTTATAGCATTAAAAATATATTGCCCATAGCTATTCTCCACAGAAGAGGAGTAAATGTATTTTCCCAAACTTACAACTTAAAGTAATAACCTTTTAAAAATCCTTGGAATATTGGATGTGACCAATGTGTAAACTGGATACTGTCCTATTCAAAGATGCCTCCAGATATTTCCTCAAATGTTAATAGATATACTTATTTACTATATTTTCCATCACTCTCTATGAATTATAGCAAGAGTTTCATAATTAGGTGACCTGATTTTAACCTTGCCCACAACTTCTCCACATGGTATCATTAAAAATTATCATTAAAAATAAAAATTCAGTCTTTCTCAATCAGTTCCTATTGTACTCTGAAAATAAACTGAACTCTTCACAATGACTTAAAATCATCACAGGATTACCTTAGTTCTCAGACCCTGATGCTGGGAAAAATTGAGGTCAGGAGGAGAAGGGGGCAACAGGGGATGAGATGTTTGGATGGCATCATGGCTCGATGGACATGAGTTTAAGCAAATTCAGGGAGACAGTGAAGGACAAGGAGGCCTGGCATGCTGCAGTCCATGGGATTGCAAAGAGTTGGACACAACTGAGAGGCTGAACAACAACAAAGTTCTCAGATATCTCAAATTACTGAGATGCAGAGGGAGCTCTGATTTGCTTTCTGCTTTTTCAATGACACTGGCTTCATAGCTTTTCCTAATATATCAGTCAAGTTTGGCACTTAGGATTTTGCTCTGACTCTGAATGGACCAATATCCTCCAAATATTTTCATGGGTGAAGCCTCTCACTTCAAGTTTTTGGCTCAAATATCACCAAAATGAGGCCTAACCATACCAGCCTAACTAAGAGTATTATTCACCCCCCCAGGTCCCATCTACAGTAGAAAACTGTTTCCTTGTTCTTTCATTCCATAAGCTCTACATCTTTAATAAAAACTATCATTTATGTGTTTATGTTTATCATTATCTGATGTCCTACTATGTCTAGAATATAAGCAGATATCTTTGTTTGCTTCACTAGAGTATCTTTGAAAAGTGCAATAAAACCTGACTCGTAGTATGCCACTAATGTATAATTTTTTTTAAGTTGTATTAAATGAAACAGAAATAAGTCATGTTTTGCCCTAAATGTATATGATTGCATTAAATTGTCAATTGTCCTTAGAAACAGTTAAACAAAAGATAGAAACTCTCCTCCCCATCCCCACCTTTAAAGACCAGAAAATTGTGTAGAATTGAGAATTTACGTTGGAGCAATTTAGAACTCATGTGTTGCTTGGACTCTGATTTAGCAATATCTTTTTAGTGGTGCATGCACACTCAGTTGGGTCTGCCTCTTTGTGACCCCATGTGCTCCTCTGTCCCTGGAATTTCCCAGGCAAGAATACTAGAGCAGGTTGCTGTTTCCTTCTCCAGGGGATCTTCTCCACTCAGGGACTGGACCCTTATCTCTTGGATCTCCTGCATTGGCAGGTGGGTTCTTTATCAGCTGAGCCACCAGGGAAGCCAAAGCATCATCTTTAAGTTCACCAAATTAATCAATGAAGCAAAACTAAGAGTCTAAATCCAGACTTCCTTACAAAGTACCTAGTAAATGATCTTTAAAATAATATGCTCTGAGAGTTGGTGATGGACAGGGAAGCCTGTGATGCTGCAGTTCATGGGGTCGCAAAGAGTCAGAAACAACTGAGCAAATGAACTGAACTGAACTGAAAATGATCATGAACAATAAAGCAAGCTTCCAATGCTATATATCAGGAAGATTTTTATAAGAAAATACATCATTTGATTTATTTCAATAAGTATTATTATGTTTAACAAATCAAGGGATGATATAATTTAATTTTTCTCATTAGTTTTGCAAGTTTCATCTAGTTTTATATCCACATATTCTCATAATTTTTGTTCTTGTCATAATTTTTTAATTAAAATGAAGCTTTTCCCTTAAAGTAAAATCTTCCTTCTATTTTTCAAATATAAATTACTTGTTGCAATATTGAAATAACATATATTATGCATCTGCTCCATCAACATATTGACAGATGTGCTGCTGAAGCATAATGGATTGTTCTCTTGGTTAAGCCTCAAACTATTCTGAATATTATATATGAAAAAATGTCCAATTTTAAAAACTGCTATTTTTTAGGGATTAAAAAAAAAAACAAAGAAATAAATTGGCCAGCAAGGCTTGTGGGATCTTAGTTCCCTGATCAAGGATTAAACCTGCATCTCCCCCGGCCCCTACAACGGCAGCACAGAATCTTAACCCCTAGGCCACCAGGAAAGTCCTGTAGGTAGTGATTTGCCAGAATGCCCTCACCTTCTTCCTGTCCTTTAAATGTTTAATTGTGAGGAATTGAAATATAACTCTGAGCAAGATCCCACTAAAGAATCATTCCTTTCCCTCTTGAGTAATGCTTTTCTGGTACTGAAAATGTGAAGAAATGGAAAGGTTAGAATATGCTTTCATTTACTCTTGCGAAGGTTATGATTACGTCATTTTTTGGGTCAAAGTCAAAGCATTATTTCCATTGTTCACGTTAGCCAGAATAGTGTCAGATAAATAGAGCATAGTATAGTATTTGTACCTACTCTTAAAGATAATATATTATTGTAAGCCTTTAATCTTAATGACTTTCAAATGTATTTCACACCTGAATATTTATTTCCTTAAATGTCAACCCAGCATTTAAGCTATTGCTCATGTAAGTCAAAAAGCAGTCTGTCTTGACTCAGGAAATGTTTCTCATATGGCTGTTTAAGTGTAGCAATTAGGATGTAAAGAGTTGAAAAATCAATTGAATGCTTTCAGAATATAATTGGCAGCACTTGATCGGAAATATCAGTCGACATGAACAGAAAAAGGAAATCACTTCAATAAATATGCCTGGAGCTTCCTCACATTTTGTATTTCAATACCAACAGGAAACTAAAAAATGTTGCTATGATGTTAATATCAAATGTTTCAGCTTTTAATGATCACTGATTTTGGAATATATTTAGTTCAGTTCAAACAAGTAAGGATTAGCATCATAGTAAACTGCTACCTTTTATTCCGTTCATGAGGCTCTCAGGTATACTGGAGTGGTTGGCTACTCCCTCCTTCACTGGATCACATTTTGTCAGAACTCTGCGCTATGACCCATCTGTCTTGGACGGCCTTGCACGGTATGGCTTATAGCTTCAGTGAGTTACACAAGGCCCTTTGCCATGACAAGACTGTGATCTGTGAGGGGCAAACTCAGGGAGATGGTGAGGGACAGGGGGTCATGAAGAGTTGGACACAACTTGGCGACTGAACAACAACAAACTATCTCCAGCCTATGAATAAGCAAGTGCGCCTCTGTCTCTTACCCCGCTGGGACAGTTATACCCTTCCACAAGGATCTGTGTCGTTATCTCTGAAATCTTCCAGTTGCCTCATTGTCATCCATGTGCTTGAGGTACAGATGATCCAGGTTTACTGTCAAAACATTATTGTAAGAGAGTAGCAGTAATCGCCACTAAAATTAACAGGATCTTCACATCAGTCACTTCTTTGTTTTAGAGAGATCTTTGATTTCTACCGGAGTCAAATAAGTTTTTGGAGAGAATTTAGAATTGTTCAGGTTGAGAGGGGATGAAAATCTTTTTCTAACATATCTACCAAACTATAGTTGTTTTATTGCATATAATTCAAAAATTCTTAAATGATTTCTTATATGTATCAGCCAAAGTATGCTAAATCAGGCCTGACTGGAGAAATTTTTATAAATACAGTTATGTCCTAAATATCATTTCAGATTCTTGACTTAGTCATTTAAACTATTTACCTTAACCTTATTGTTAAAATGCATTGTTTTTAACAGCTTTTCAAAGCCTACTGGCCCACATCTTTTTCTCCTGGAGATATATAATATTAAAGCAGATAAATGCTTAACTACTTAAAAAAAATAGATGTAATATTTTAAACTGTAAAATATATGAATCTAAAAGTTGGTATGAAGAAATTGAAATCCCCACATGTCAATTACAACTTCTCAGTTTGAACAGAATATATGTGCTAGAATGGAACATTTCAATTAAATTTTTGTTTGCTTTTCCAAAGAACTGTTAAACTCTGTATACTCAAATCTAAAATGTTGCTGTCATGTAGTCTTATTAAATATACTCTATGACTCCCTATTAACTTTAATTGATTTTTAAATTTCAAATTGATTAGATATTTTATCTCATTTTATATTTACTATTATTATTATTATTTATTTTGGAGGGATACTTGAGAAACTAGTCAAGTTTCAGAAAATCTCTACACTAAAAACAAAAACAAAAAAAAAACCTGTATGGCATACTATACATAAGAATGATCAACAAACTATACATATCAAAATCCATAAATAATTTTAAATGATCTTTTAATTAGATGACATTTTCCTCTAGGTTTATTTATTCTGGCCAGTGCATAAAGTCTACATTTATATTTAACGTTCTTTTCTCTTCCCACAAAGGACATCAACTCTAGTGAAAATTATTAATGTAGGAATAGGAAACCAGCCTCTCTTCCCTCTTCCCATAAAAAAAAAGTTTTGCTTGATGCTATTTCTTTACCCAATTAGGTTGACATACAGCAAATTACTACTATAGAATTTTCTAGTCAGATATGTTTTCTTGCATACAACATGTAAAATATGAAGTTTTATTTCAGTAAAATTTAATTTGAGTGATGAAAGGAAGATGGATATATTTTCTGGAAAAATAAATATATAAAAAAGCAGATACTGAAGGAAAGTTAATGCTTGGAAACAGAGAAGAAACACAGAATAAAGGACAAGTTTCTCATCTGTTTTGCTTTTAACTTGAGACTACTCCAGACTTACATCTGCCAGGAAGGCTAAAACTGCGACAGAAAATCAGCCTCTTTCTTTTGAAGAACCAGAAGACAGAGTTCAGAGCAAACACAGCTGCTGGAATCTGAAGGTGAAAATGTCAAAAAGGACAGAGTTAGGAAAAGGAAGCTCAAAATTCTGTTTAAATTTTGCCAAAGCATATGGCTGACTCCTGAACCAAACAAACATGGGCCTGACTTAAGCCTAGCTCAAGGTCAAAGAACTGATGTAAACTTTGGTGCCTCCCATATGAGGGAAGAAGGATTCGGTACCTGAATTAATTGTCAAGCTAATTATCTGCTAAAATAAAACAGAAAATATTAGCACTCTTAGGAAGAATATAGCAGAGCCCAGATTCTCTGCATCGTAACAATCAAAATGTCCAGGATGCAATTCAAAATTATGAAATATATTAAGAAACTAGGAAAACATAACCAATTTTAAAGACAAAAACTTACCAGAAAAGGCAAAAATCTACATAAGCTTAAAATCTAGATAGTGACATTAGAAGACAAGAATTTCAAAGCAACTGTTTTAACTATTCATCACAAAATTCTTCCTGATGTCTCAAAGTCAGATTCTGAGATTGAGATGATTTAGAGGAAGAAAGTTTTCCTAATCACATATTTGTATTTAAAGGAAGGGCAAAAAAAAACCTGAATAATTTTGTTGGTCAGATCCTCCAGATGGCTTAAAATAAAGCTTAAGACTTGAAGATTTCCCCCATCTCAGATTCCCAAGCAGAAATAGGACGATTTCAAGATTTTGTTTTGTAGCATGATTTTTACACTCAGTTTCTATAAACTACAAAAAGTTTACACTTGAGGAAAAAATATTTTCCCCAAGGTCTTGTAGTGACTTACACACCTGGATCATGTAATGACAAATGCTTAAATAGACTAGTTTCTGCAGCCATTTTTCATCTTCAAAGCACTCAGCAAATCTGCTTGTTTTGTCTTCTATGTACTTGTGCATTGTACCTTTCAGCTCAACACCCTGTGGAAAACTCATCTTTTGGTGATGTACAGCATTTCTGCATTTAACAGGAGTTTTATGTCCCCTAAGTGAGGTATTCAGGCATTCTTTTCTTAAACGCACTCAGATGAACTAGTTTTTATTTAATAATTGAAAGCCTTTCTGTAGCTTAGTCTACAAGCTTTAAATTTAATCTCTAAAAGATTTTTGGCACAGAATCTCTCTGCAAAGAAATGAGATTTTAAAGTCTGCCCCTGTTTCTGAGATGTGGTCCTCTTTCACCGTCTTCAAAGTCATCAATGGAAGCACGTCCTTCTGACCTCATGTTAAGCTGAAATTATGCTCACATTTTTTTTTCTTTCTGACTCTCCTTTTTTGCTTACTCTTTAATTTTTAAATAATTTTATGTTTCAATTGGGACCACATGGTAATCCAGAATAATCTCTCTACTATAGAGTCAGATAATTAGCAACCTTAATTCTGTTTTCACCCTTAGTTTCTCTTTGCCATGTAACCTTACATACTCATAAACTCTCAGTATTGAATGTGGACATTTTTGGAGGGCCAGTGTTTGGCTTCCCAAAGGACATATACTATATTTGGTGAAATAAAACTTCTGTAAATTTTGTCTTGTTGGAATTAAAAGAGCATAGGGGAATTGCAACTGTATATACTTTACAGGATGTTGGAGTTTATTCCTATTTGAGCAGATATCATCTTGTGTGTTGTGCTAAGTCACTTCAGTCATATCTGACTCTTTGCAACTCTATGGATGGTAAACTGGCAGGCTCCTCTGTCCATAGAATTCTCCAGACAAAAATACTGGAATGAGTCGCTATTTCCTTATCCAGGGAATCTTCCCAACCTAGGGTTTGAACCCATGTTTCTTATGTCTCCTGCTTTGGCAGGCAGGTTCTTTACCACTAGCACCACCGAGGAAACCTAAATATGGTCCTAAACTCACATAATATTAAAAACATAGATAAAGTCAAATAATTTGTAAGAATGTGTGAATTATGAGAATAAATATCTCTAAAGCTCATGTCAAACTTATAGATGACTATATATTTATAAGTGTGTGTAAACTGTGAATAATGGTATCTCTTTCACATGCCTTCTTCCAAAACTTTAAAATTCATATATGTGTAGTCACACACACATACATATACATACATATATACATATATATATATGCATGTGCCCAAACATGTTTAAATTCATATGTGTATGAATACTAATAATTGTTAAATATATTTTCAATTTTCCTTTTTCTCAGATTCAGTATTTACAAGTTTTCATACTTGCTAAAATTTATTTGCAATCCTCAAATCAATACTTGCAGCACTTTCATGGTTCTTCAAGGACACATGCAGAGCAGAAAAAAGACTGAGTCACCTCACATGCCTGGTCTCAGATGAGGTCGAAAAGGGAGACACTCAGCCTTCTTGTTTATTTGTGCTTTTTGATGTTGATTTTCCTATTTAAAATGGTACCCAATATAGTGCTAAAGAACCCTCTAGCATTTCTAAGTGCAAGAAAACTGTGATGTGCCTTATGGAGAAAACAAATGTGTGCAGTCACAAGTTATAGTGCTGTTGATAGTGAATTCAGTGTTAATGAATAAAATAATATACATTGACCCGGGTGTTATTAAATAAAAACAAACACAAAATTAGCTGATGTACTAATCAGTTGATGAAAATGTTGTGACCAATGGCTCAGAGGAACCTAATCTTGTATTTCCCCTAGGAACAATAGTGCATTGTTGCCTAATTAAGTATTCACTCAGATTTCATAGAGTTTAACTACTGTAAATATTGTAGATTAAACCTCTATTTCTCTCTTTCTGTTAATCTACACATAAACACAAGCCCAAATGCAAACTGAATGGGACACTTGATTTTCTAAGAGAAATATAGAACATTATGAATTACCAAGCATGTGAAAGAATGAAAGCGTTTGACAAATGAAGGATGACACCAGTGAGGCTATTGTTAAACACTTGTCTTCATATTTTCACACTAACAGAAGTTTGTGAGTAGATAGAGAAACCTAGGTTAGAAGAGCACATGGTAAAGTTTTACAAAACAGAATAAACCTTTCCAATACATATATACTAAAAGAGTATTTTCAACTTTTCTGATTTCAGTAAACTAACTTCTTTAAAAATCATTCATAACCATTGTCAATAATATAAATAATAAGACAGTCTTTTAAATGTGATGTTTCCTTTCAATTTCAACAATGACTTAATGATACAAAAAATACATATATAGCAAAAGAAAGACACAGATAAAACAATACTAATATGTAATTAATCTGTATCTATTTTATTTGACCTCATAAATCAGAAATCAAATGTTAAGTATATTCAGAATTCTCATTTACATTTGAATCACATTCCCATAACTTTTGATCTAACATCTATTTTTAAAATGGAAATTGCCTTCACCTCTTAAGGAAAAACACACATTAAACAAAATAAAGTTAATTTCTCATTCTTAGAGCTTTCACAAGAAGTAAAAGTGTTAGATTAAAGAAAACTGAGAACATAAATTTTGCTTCTTTTTTTTTTTTCCTGCCTTTGGCAAATGTAGGTTTCAAATTCCATTTCAGAGTGAGTTTGATGATTATATTTGAGGAAAAAAAAACGTTCAGGAACCAATTAAAAATCCAGTTTGGGAACTTATTCCAGCCTAAGGAAATGAAGCAATTTAAAGTTAATTCTAGCTACTCCTCCACTAAAAGTAGAACTCTTGTCTCCTAGGGAATGGGCTTATTGTTTGACATTTATTATATTTAATTTTTCCAAAGACTGGAGATTCACCAAAATTTCAGTAATTTACATTAATTATTCTTAGATTAGAAGAAATTATATATATCCCAAACTGAAACACTCACCTCATATGCTAGTAAAGTAATGCTCAAAATTCTCCAAGCCAAGCTCCAGCAATATGTGAACTGTGAAGTTTCAGATGTTCAAGCTGGTTTTAGAAAAGGCAGAGGAACCAGAGATCAAATTGCCAACCTCCGCTGGATCATCGAAAAAGCAAGAGAGTTCCAGAAAAACCTATATTTCAGCTTTATTAACTATGCCAAGCCTTTGACTGTGTGGATCATAATAAACTGTGGAAAATTCTGAAAGAGATGGGAATACCAGACCACCTGACCTGCCTCTTGAGAAATCTGTATGCAGGTCAGGAAGAAAGGGTTAGAACTGGACATGGAACAACAGACTGCTTTCAAATAGAAAAAGGAGTATGTCAAGGCTGTATATTGTTACCCTGCTTATTTAACTTATATGCAGACTACATCATCAGAAATGCTGGGGTGGATGAAGCACAGGTTGGAATCAAGATTGCCGGGAGAAATATCAGTAAATTCAGATATGCAGATGACACCAGCCTTATGGCAGAAAGTGAAGAAGAACTAAAGAACCTCTTGATGAAAGTGACAGAAGAGAGTGAAAAAGTTGGCTTAAACTCAACATTCAGAAAATGAAGATCATGGAATCTGGTCCCATCACTTCATGGGAAATAGATGGGGAAACAGTGGAAACAGTGTCAGACTTTATTTTTGGGGGCTCCAAAATCACTGCAAATGGTGATTTCAGCCATGGAAGATGCTTATTCCTTGGAAGGAAAGTTATGACCAACCTAGATAGCATATTGAAAAGCAGAGACATTACTTTGTCAAGAAAGGTCTGTCTAGTCAAGGCTATGGTTTTTCCAGTGGTCATGTATGGATGTGAGAGTTGGACTGTGAAGAAACCTGAGCGCTGAAGAATTGATGCTTTTGAACTGTGGTGTTGGAGAAGACTCTTGAGAGTCCCTTGGACTGCAAGGAGATCCAACCAGTCCATTCTAAATGATATCAGTCCTGGGTGGTCATTGGAAGGACTGATGTTGAACCTGAAACTCCAATACCCTGGCCACCTGATGCAGAGAGCTGATTCATTTGAAAAGACCCTGATGCTGGGAAAGATTGAGGGCAGGAAGAGAAGGGGACAATAAAGGATGAGATGGTTGGATGACATCACTGACTCAATGGACATGTGTTTGGGTGGATTCCAGGAGTTGGTGATGGACAGGGAGGCCTGGCTTGCTGTGGTTCATGGGGTCACAAAGAGTCAGACACGACTGAGCTACTAAACTGAACTGAACTGAAACTGAAACATGTCTATACAATCATATGCTTATATACAAATATATGATTCTAATTTATCAAGTAAGCCAGTAATGGAAATATCACTGACCCAGATTCATTAAAGATGACCTATGAATTATGTTTTAAATAACAGACTGAAAAGAGAATGAGAGCATGTGGAATATACAGTCTTTTATTCACACAGAGCAAAATATAAATTCTCTGAGGTTAGAATAAGTGAATTCTGAGTGAATGAGGATGAGCTTTCCAAAAAAATGGCATCAGTTCAGTTCAGTTCAGTCACTCAGTTGTGTCTGACTCTTTGTGTCCCCATGAACAGCAGCACACAGGCCTCCCTGTACATCACCAACTGCCGGGGTCTACCCAAACCCATGTCCATTGAGTCAGTGATGCCACCCAACCATCTCATCCTCTGGCATCCCCTTCTCCTCCTGCCCTTAATCTTTCCCACATCAGCAAAGCACAGCTGCTGCTGCTTACCTTGTAAGTGAGGTATCTCCTCTCAGCTGCCCCTGACCTTGGATGTGGGGTAGCTCGCAGCCGCTGTTCCTGCGCTGTCACAGCCACCGCTGCATACTAGGTCATAATTTTTTGGCATACCCATTGTTAATACAATTGTCATAAATAAGAAGTGATATATTGAAATTATATTTACAATAAACACTGTTCTTGAAAAAAAAATGTATTAGATTTGGAGTCCTGGGGTGGGGAATAAAGTGATTATTTTAAATTAAAAATGCTCAGGTCTTAAGTAGAATAATGACCAACAACACAGGGTCAGCAATATTTGTTGTCTAATTCTGTTTGATCAACAGAGTATTATTGACACTAGATCCTCTGTTGGCCGCTGAGAATCTCTAAAGCGGGTGATGGCATGCAGTGGGAACGTAATTCAGTGTCACACGATGATTACTGTGATAAAGCAAAAAGAAACTAGTGTGGCACAAACGTAGTAGCATAGAAATTGATTTATAATTTTGTATGTGGCTGCCTGGAGAAAAGAACATCTGTCATAGCTTAAAAAAAGAAGCACTGTTCAACCTGCTAAAAAGCAGGAACAGATATTCCAGAGAATGAGGAAATAGGAGCAAGGAAACATGGGCTGGAGAGAAACTGTTGTTGTCAAATCTGTTTTTAAAAAAAAGTGGTAGATAAGATAAAGAGGGACTCAGAAACATGGGAAATGTTAGAGATTGTTTTCTACCTGAGAACAGAGGCCTTACTTTCAACTTCTATCCTTCAACAGGATCATTAAGGGACAAGTTCATTACAAATTTTTTTAAAATGTCGATAATTTTGATATTTAACTTGTTAAGCTGATTTTCCAAGTGAAGTTATAACATAAGGAAGAGCTGAAAATTGAAATTCTATTAATACAGAGATGCAAATGATCATTGAAGCAATGATATCTATTTAAGTCTTCGAAAAAAAATAAGAACAAGTTCATAGTTTGGGAGACTATAGGAAATGGTCATTATGTCTCATCTTGAGCAAACAGGTAGTATTTGTAATTGGTAGAATTTATTAAAAGAATGTGAAAATTAAAACATGAAAAATTTTTTTCAAATGAACAAACAACTAAATAATTTTCAGCTTTCATAAAATTTTATATGAACATCTAAGTTAAGTGAAATCAATCATTTCATTTCCTATAAAACTAAACTATGTTTAGATTTCCTTCCATTTCATCATTTAATTCTGATAAAGGAAATATTCTGAATAAATGTAGTAAAAAACTGATTTATATATATTGGAAAATCAAGGAATCAGATACATCATCCAATTCTATTTTAATCCACTCTGTCCCTCTAAATTTTAGACAAGTAGTTAGAAATCACAGAGGTCATAGCAATAAAGTAAAGAAAAAATGGAACTAATCAAATCGCAATTTTTGGACAGAACAACTCCTAAAGATAATTAGTTCCAGCAGACTGCATCCCTATTCCTTTATTGTCCTTAGCCATAGCCTTGATTCTCTCAAATCATTAATATGCATGCAGTATTTTTAAAAAATACATTGAATATACAACTCATTATATTATTAACTGATCATATCCATTATATTGTTTTGAATCATTCTTTAATAATTTTAGAAAATAATTCATAATACATATCTATCTAAATAGCAAATTAATATTTCATTAAATATAATAAAATTATAAAAAATATCATTTGATGATCATATATTTTGTGATACAAACATTGATGGTGCTACTACTGTTGTCTTACATCATTATTTTCTTCACTGTAGTTCTCTATATTTCTTTTAGTTTTTCATCTTAGATAACTTTTTCAGCATGGAATGAGATTTTATTTAAAATACAGCAGTGTATACACGTCAGTTCCAAACTCCCAATATATCCCTCCCTGCCACTCTTCCTCACTGGTAACCATAAGTTCATTCTCAAAGTCTGTGAGTCTGTTTCTGTTCCATAAATAAGTTCATTTATATCATGTTTTGGATTCCACATATAAGTGATACCATATGATATGTGTCTCATTGTCTGATTTATTTCTCTTAATATGATAATCTCTGCTGCTGCTGCTGCTGCTAAGTCACTTCAGTCTTGTCTGACTCTGTGTGATCCCATAGACGGCAGCCCACCAGGCTCCGCCGTCCCTGAGATTCTCCAGGCAAGAACACTGGAGTGTTGCCATTTCCTTCTCCAGTGCATGAAAGTGAAAAGTCAAAGTGAAGTCGCTCAATCGTGTCTGACTCCTAGAGACCCTATGGACTGCAACCTACCAGGGTCCTCCATCTATGGGATTTGCCAGGCAAGAGTATTGGAGTGGGATGCAATTACCTTCTCCAATGATAATCTCTAGATCCACCAATGTTGTAGCAAAAGGCATTTTTTTTTCATTCTTGTTAATAGTTGAGTAATATTCTATTGTGTGTATGTACCATATATTATTTATCCATTTATCCATCAATGGACATTTAGGTCGTGTCCAGCTCTTTGCAACCCCATGGACCGTAGCCCACCAGGCTCCTCCGTCCATGGGATTTTCCAGTCATGAATACTGGAGTGGGTTGCCATTTCCTTCTCCAGGGGATCTTCCCAACCCAGGGATCGAACCCGGGTCTCCCACATTGTAGGCAGATGCTTTACCGTCCAAGCTACCAGGGAAGCCCAATATTCTATTGTGTGTATGTACCATATATTATTTATCCATTTATAAGTCAATGGACATTTAAGTTGCTCCCATATCTTGGCTATTGCAAACAGTACTGCAATGAATATCAGAATACATATATCCTTTGAACCACGTTTTCCTCTGGATATATGCCCAAGAATAGGATTTCTGGATCATATGGTAGCCATTTTTAGGTTTTGAAGGCACTTACGTACTATTCTCCATAGTAGCTGTAGCAATTTACATCCCCATTCGCAGTGTAGGAGGGTTCCCTTATCACTACACCTTCTCCAGAATTTATGATTTGCAGATTTTTTGATGATAGCCATTCTGACTGATGTGAGGTGTTTTATCATTATAGTTTTGATTTGCATTTCTCTAAATTTAGTGATGTTGAGCATCTTTTCTTATGTCTATTGACCATCTGTAGGTCTTCTTTGGATAAATGTATTTCTAGGTATTATGCTCATTTTTTGATTTGGTTGTTTGCTTTCTTTTGATTGAGTTTCATGAGCTGTTTCTATATTTCTTTAAATTAAATTATCTCATTGGTTCTGTTTTAGTTTTGGGGTAGGAATAGACCTCTGTAAACCTTTGTTGGGGGGTCTTCCCAGGTGGCTGAGTGGTAATGAGTCCACCTGCAAGGCAAGACCTGGGTTGGATCCTTGGGTTGGAAAGATCCCCAGAAGAAGGAAATGGCAACCCACTGCAGTCTTCCTGCCTGGGAATTCCTACAGTCAGACAGAGGAGCCTGGTGGGCAACAGTCCATGGAATCAGACAGACACAATTTAATAACTAAGGAGCAGCAAGACTTTGTTTATTTGATTTACTTTGGGGACAGAGATAATGGCGATACAGATTATATTAACATACAAAAAACAAGACAATTCAGAAAGTGTACCATAAATTTAATGGCTTTGTGCATTTATTCTACCATGTATGTAACTCATGTGTTCAGTAAAAGATCTCATCATTATATGTAACATTAAATTTTACAGAACACATTAAAATCAGTCGTTATAATTATTAAGTAATATTTTTGAACAGAATTTGATGACATCTTCAGTTCAGTTCAGTTCAGTTCAGTCACTCAGTTGTGTCCGACTCTACAACCCCATGAATCGCAGCACGCCAGGCCTCCAAGCCCATCACCAACTCCCGGAGTTCACTCAGACTCACGTCCACTAAGTCAGTGATGCCATCCAGCCATCTCATTCTCTGTCATCCCCTTCTCCTCCTGCCCCCAATCCCTCCCAGCATCAGAGTCTTTTCCAATGAGTCAACTCTTCGCATGAGGTGGCCAAAGTACTGGAGTTTCAGCTTTAACATCATTCTTTCCAAAGAAATCCCAGGGCTGATCTCCCTCAAAATGGACAGGTTGGATCTCCTTGCAGTCCAAGGGACTCTCAAGAGTCTTGTCCAACACCACAGTTCAAAAGCATCAATTCTTCAGCGCTCAGCCTTCTTCACAGTCCAACTCTCACATCCATACAGACCACAGGAAAAACCATAGCATTGACTAGACGAACCTTTGTTGGCAAAGTAATGTCTCTGCTTTTGAATATGCTATCTAGGTTGGTCATAACTTTCCATCCAAGGAGTAAGCGTCTTTTAATTTCATGGCTGCAGTCACCATCTGCAGTGATTTTGGAGCCCCCCAAAATAAAGTCTGATACTGTTTCCACTGTTTCCCCATCTATTTCCCATGAAGCGATGGGACCAGATGCCATGATCTTCATTTTCTGAATATTGAGCTTTAAGCCAACTTTTTCACTCTCCACTTTCACTTTCATCAAGAGGCTTTTGAGTTCCTCTTCACTTTCTGCCATTAGGGTGGTGTCATCTGCATATCTGAGATTATTGATATTTCTCCTGGCAATCTTGATTCCAGCTTGTGTTTCTTTCAGTCCAGCGTTTCTCATGATGTATTCTGCATATAAGTTAAATAAGCAGGGTGACAATATACAGTCTTGATGTACTCCTTTTCCTATTTGGAACCTGTCTGTTGTTCCATGTCCACTTCTAACTGTTGCTTCCTGACCTGTATACAGATTTCTCAAGGGGCTGATCAGGTGGTTTGGTATTCCCATCTCTTTCAGAATTTTCCACAGTTCATTGTGATCCACACAGTCAAAGGCTTTGGCATAGTCAATAAAGCAGAAATAGATGTTTTTCTGGAACTCTCTTGCTTTTTCCATGATCCAGTGTATGTTGACAATTTGATCTCTGGTTCCTCTGCCTTTTCTAAAATCAGCTTGAACATCAGGAAGTTCACGGTTCACATATTGTTGAAGCCTGGCTTGGAAAATTTTGAGCATTACATTACTAGAGTGTGAGATGAGTGCAATTGTGCGGTAGTTTGAGCATTCTTTGGCATTGACTTTCTTTGGGATTGGAATGAAAACTGACCTTTTCCAGTCCTGTGGCCACTGCTGAGTTTTCCGTATTTGTTGTTATATTGAGTGCAGCACTTTCACAGCATCATCTTTCAGGATTTGAAATAACTCAACTGGAATTCCATCACCTCCACTAGCTTTGTTCATAGTGATGCTTTCTAAGGCCCACTTGACTTCACATTCCAGGATGTCTGGCTCTAGGTCAGTGATCACACCATCGTGATTATCTGGGTCGTGAAGATCTTTTTTTGTATAGTTCTTCTGTGTATTCTTGCCATCTCTTCTTAATATCCTCTGCTTCTGTTAGGTCCATATCATTTCTGTACTTTATCGAGCCCATCTTTGCATGAAATGTCCCCTTCGTACCTCTGATTTTCTTGAAGAGATCTCTAGTCTTTCCCATTCTGTTGTTTTCCTCTATTTCTTTGCATTGATCTCTGAAGAAGGCTTTCTTATCTCTTCTTGCTATTCTTAGGAACTTGGCATTCAGATGCTTATATCTTTCCTTTCTCCTTGGCTTTTCGCTTCTCTTCTTTTCACAGCTATTTGTAAGGCCTCCCCAGACAGCCATTTTTCTTTTTTGCATTTCTTTTCCATGGGGATGGTCTTGACAACTTACTTTTAACTAAAACCTTTTGTTCATAAGACTTCATATTGATGCAAATAAATGATTGATTAAGCTAAAAGGCTTTAGGAAGTTGCAAATAGCTAAAACATGTAATACTTTCTGGGCTTCCCTGGTAGATCAGCTGGTAAAGAATCCACCTGTAATACAGGAAACCCTGGTTTGATTAGTGGGTTGGGAAGATCCCCTGGAGAAGGGATAGGCTACTCACGCCAGTATTCCTGAACTTCTCTGGTGGTTCAGATGGTAAAAATTCTGCCACAATATGGGAGACCTGGTTGCGATCCTGGGGTTGGAAAGATACCCTGAAGAGGGCATGGCAACCCACTCCTGTATCCTTGCCTGGAGAATCCCCATGGACAGAGGAGGCTGGCAGGCTGCAGTCCATGAGGTTTTAAAGAGTCGGACATAACCGAGTAACTAAGCACAGCACATAATACTTTCTATGTTCATAATGGTATTATATTCACTGTATTTATTCAATACTCACAATAACTCTTTGAGGCATATATCGATATTATTAACACACCATTTATAAATGGGAATACTGAAGCCCAGTTGGAATATTTTTCGAAGGTGTCAAAGATCACAAGTGGTAAGGACAGGATTTTAACCCAGGAACTCTACTCCAAAACTATTACTTTTAGCCCATACACAATATGGCAAACTTGATAGCAAGATGCTGTTTGTCCTTCACCTTGATTGTAGAGAATCCAAACAAAAAAGATATATGATTTATAATAGACTGATGAATATTGCCAAATATAACATTTTTGAGACTTTTTAAAACCTGACTATTAAGCACTTGTGTACTTCTTTTTTGTTACTTACAGATTTTCTTTTTATTTATTCAGCTAATATTTTTAATTGGAGATGCAGATTTTTTTTTTACAATTTCTTTCTTAAGAATGGACTCCATAGTTCTATCATAACCTAGCAACCCCCACACACTAACTATTTGTAATGCACAAAATTTTTTTACCTTGGAGAACTAGACCTGCAAATAATATTTATTTATTTAGTAACTAATAACCATCTTTTTGATGTCAAGAGTCAAGGAAGCACTTTCTGATCATGTGTAATAATATGCATCCTAATGAAGTGTTTTGTGAAATTATCTCCAATTTCAGATCCACATGATATCACAAAGCTTAAAAAAAATTATTGGAGTGCAGTTGATTTACAATGCTTGGTAGTTTCAGGTGTACAGCAAAATGAAACAGTTATATTATAGCTTAGTCATTAAATAGTCTCCAAATCTTTGACAATCTATGGACTGTAGCCTGCCAGGCTCCTTTGACCATGGGATTTTCCAGACAAGACTCTTGGAATGGGTTTTCATTTCCTTCTCCAGGGACTCTTCCCAACTTAGGGACCAAACCCATGTTTCCTCCATTGGCAGGTGAATTCTTTACCACTGGGCCGCCAGGGAAGCCTATATGTTTATAGGCTTCTGAGATGGCACAATTGGTAAAGAACACACCTGCCAATGCAGGAGCCACAGGAGACACAAGTTTGACTCCTTTGTCAGGAAGATCTTTTGGAAGAGGGCATGGCAACCCATTACAGTATTCTTGCCTAGAGAATATCATGGACAGAGGAGTTTGGTGGTCTACAGTCCATGGGGTTGCAAAGAGTTGAACATGACTAAATTGATTTAGCATACAAACATTGTATACATCCACTCTTTATTAGATCACTTCACTTTTTTTTTTTTTTTTGCATTTAAAGAAGATGTGGTACATATATAGAATTGAAAATTACTCAGCCATAAAAAAGGAACACATTTGAGTCAGTTCTAATGAGGTGGATGAATCTAGAGCCTATTATACAGATTGAAGTAAGCCAGAAGAGAAAGATAAATATCATATGCTAACGCATATATATGGAATCTGGAAAGATGATACTAATGAAATCAGTCACAAGGCAACGGTGGAGACATAGACGTAGAGAACAGACTTATGGACACTGAAGGAAGGAGTGGGTGAGATGTATGGTGAGAGTAACATGGAAACTTACATTATCATATGTAAAATAGATAGCCAATGGGAATTTGCTGTATGATTCAGGGAATTCAAACAGCGTATATAAGAACATAGAGGGGTTGGATGGGGTGAGAGATGGCTGGGAGTTTCAAGAGGGAGGGAATATATGCATACTTATGGCTGATTCATATTAAAAATTAGAGACATTACTTTGTCAAGAAAGGTCCATCTAGTCAAGGCTATGATTTTTTCAGTGGTCATGTATGGATGTGAGAGTTGGGCTATAAAGAAAGCTGAGCACCAAAGAATTGATGCTTTTGAACTGTGGTGTTGGAGAAGACTCTGAGAGTCCCTTCGACTGCATGGAGATCCAGCCAGTCCATCCTAAAGGAGATCAGTCCTGGGTGTTCATTGGAAAGACTGATGTTGAAGCTGAAACTCCAATACTTTGCCCATCTGATGCAAAGAGCTGACTCATTTGATAAGACCCTGATGCTGGGAAAGATTGAGGGCAGGAGAAGAAGGGGACGACAGAGGATGAGATGGTTGGATGTTATCACCAACTCAATGAACATGGGTTTGGGTGGACTCCAGGAGTTGGTGATGGACAGGGAGGCCTGGCGTGCTGCAGTTCATGGGGTCACAGAGTCGGACATAACTGACGACTGAACTGAACTGAACTGAACTATGGCTGATTCAAGTAGATGTTTGGCAGAAACCAACAAAATTATGTAAAGCAATTATCTTTCAATTAAAAATAAATAAATTTTAAAAATCTTTTATTTGTTTTCAGTTGAGTGTTTCTTTAAGAATGACATTTTTTAAATTGAAATCAAATCTCTATAGTAAACTGGAAAATACTATGGTATACAATATATTGAAAAATAGTATGTTTATGATCCCTGCAGAAAAGACAACAAAAGCAATAATTTTAAATAGCAATTTGAATTGTAAACTGAAATTACCTATCTTAAGGTGGCTTTCTTTTAGTATGCAAAGTTTTACAAATATTGGCACATAAATATTTTTAAAACAGGGCTAAAAGAAACAAAGTATTTGCTAGATAATATTTTCCTCTTTCAATTATATATTCACTGTCTGTGTAGTAAAGAGAGTAGGAGAAGTGATGAGATCATTTAAAAATACAGGCATTTAAAAAAATCTATTTATTTGTGTTTTACATATATATATATATATATATATAAATCAAAGCAATTTATACAACATAACCAAACTGCTTTGTTTGCAGATATAAGCACAAGTCAAAATTTGAAAAGCTGTCTCTAAAAACAAAAAATAAATAAATTATATTGCATTAAAATAACTTAATAAATATGTACATATTCCAGGCTGTGGCCATAATTAGCACTTACAATGATTATATCACACACTCAAGAGTAATTGTGATTTCAGTGGCCTGTGTTTTAAGTGAGTCTGAAACATGGTTATAGGTTACTAGGACTGACTCTGACATATGGCGTAATGTCCAAATCATTCAGAACACACTGAAGAAATAATTCACAAATATGGAATGATATGTAGTCTTATGAAATGATTCAATGTTTTTTCAAATCTGGATAATTTATCATTTTAAAATAAAATAACCATTTTGTAGGTGGTTGTCATGAAAAAGTAAGCCATGCAATCCAGTTATATTATAGGCCAAAAGTAAAATAAAAACCAACAAAACAAGTAAAGCCAGAAGTAATTTTGTGTCTCATTTCCTATCCCATAAAAATGACTTGAGCTGAAGCCCATAGCTCTCCATGGTGCAGAGTCCTCTTGAATCAATTTCAGAAGTTATTGGACAATAAGAGCAGAAACACCAATTTTAGAGCTTTGATTTTTAAAGTGTCTTGGAAAGACCCAGAGTGGGTGTCTGGGGCTGAGAAATAGTTGGAAAGTTTTTTTTAGCATATTCCCCATTGTATCAAAGCTTAAAACAATAGAAAGTTAAGTCAAATTTCATTTTTTCCCAACAGCAACACACAACCAAAATTCATTAGTAACCAAAAGCAATTCCTTTGAATAAAACAGAATTGAAAGCATGCAGATTTTATGTTTTCCTGATATATTATTCAAGTCATAAGTTGGACATTGAAAAATGACTTCAATATTCCAATCATAGTATCCAAAGTGATTTGACTAACATTTTGACATAAAATAAAGAATATACAAATGCAACTAGTACTGAATTTCTAATGAGTGCAAATATAATAAACAAGCAAAGCAAACAGTATTACATGTGTTCAGATGAATTTCTATTGTTTATTATGAAAATCTATTTTACTGCCATCAGAGCTACGAGAAGCAGTGCCATCAAACATGGGTGGTAATTAAGCCTGATTTTCTGTATAAAGTCAATATACCAAAGAAATGCAATATCTTCAACTATGCTTTTGCAGTTTTAAGCATTTTCTTTTTTTTTTATTTTTGAATTACAGTTTTTATTATAAATTTATTTATTTTAATTGGAGGCTAATTACTTTACAATATTGTATTGGTTTTGCTTCTTTAAATGTCTAGGAAAACTTTCAAAGTATCTACTAATACAGCGTATTGAACAATGTAGTCTCACTGAATTATAATGTCTAAATAACAAATTGAAATAATTGAGAATGTATGCATCTTTGTTTAAATATATAAAATCTTAAAAGAAAAAAATGATACTGGTCAAAAGAATTAGAAATTAGAAGGTGAATATTGTAATCTTAACTCAGCATTGCCTATTGTCTTTTGAAAATATTATTTTCCAAATAATTGAAGGCTCTTTTTTTTTGCAAACATACAGCACATTTTTATTCCACAAAATAAATGAATTACAATCTACTATTTGACAAACATATCTTCTAGAAATAGAAACATACAAATAGTGTACAACTAGCAAAATTTTCTTTTCTTTTTTTTTTTTTTTTGAGTTTGAGAGGTAGTTTTGTGATCAAACAAAAAGCAAACAAAAACAAAAGCAAAGCTGAGGACTTAAAAAGTTGCAAGATACAGAATTAGGGTAAAAGGAAGAGTATTTATTTATTTTTTTATTTTATTTTATTTTTTAACTTTACAATATTGTATTGGTTTTGCCATATATCAACATGAATCCACCACAGATATACATGTGTTCCCCATCCTGAACCCTCCTCCCTCCTCCCTTCCCATACCATCCCTCTGGGTCGTCCCATTGCACCAGCCCCAAGCATCCAGTATCGTGCATCGAACCTGGAGAGGCGACTCGTTTCATATATGATATTATACATATTTCAATGCAATTCTCCCAAATCATCCCACCCTCTCCCTCTCCCACAGAGTCCAAAAGACTGTTCTATACATCAGTGTCTGTTTTGCTGTCTCGTATACAGGGTTATTGTTACCATCTTTCTAAATTCCTTATATATGCGTTAGTATACTGTATTGGTGTTTTTCTTTCTGGCTTACTTCACTCTGTATAATAGGCTCCAGTTTCATCCACCTCATTAGAACTGATTCAAATGTATTCTTTTTAATGGCTGAGTAATACTCCATTGTGTAAAGAGTATTTAGACATTCAGTAAGGCTTGACTATAGAGGCAATACCTATTAAGTGGATGTTGTAATGTTAGTGTGCTTGTTTGACAATTAACAAGGATGACTCAGGAATAACCATAGGCAGAGAAAAAAGTGTATGCATAGCTCATTAAAGTTAAAATCTATTAGGGAATGTAATATATTAAACAATTCACACACTTTTTCTCTGTCTATGGATGTTCCTAAGGCATCCTTGTTAATTGTCAAACAACCACACTAACATTACAACATCCACTTAACAGGTGTCACCTCTATAGTCAAGCTTTACTTGAATGTCTAAATGCTCTTCCTTTTACCCTAATTCTGATCTTGTACTTTTTTAAGTCCTCAGCTTTGATTTTGTCTGCTTTTTGTTTGATCACAAAGCTACCTCTCAAACAAAGAAACAAACAAAAATGTCCTGGTTGTACATTATTTGTCTGTTTCTATTTCTAGAAGATGTGAAATGTAAGGTTATGGAAATCATAAGTGATGTAAAAAAACTGACAGTCAACACTTAGGGACTTATGTCATTTTTTGAAATATTTAATGATAATAATCAAAGAAGTATGGATAGCATGGATAATACATGTTGTGGGGGATTAGTTTTGGAGCCAGTCAACCTATAAAGGTAAGACTGAAATAGAGTAAAACATTTTGTTGAGGTCTTTTACCAAGTCTACATTGAAGATTATAGTAAAGTCTGTATTGGGATAAAGTAAGTGTAAATAAAAATATTAACAAATATAAAATATATTAGGTAAAATTTTACAAACCTCAATCTCAACTCTTCAAACTCAGCATCCATAATGTCCTGCCATTTCCATCTCTAAAATATAATTTGCCTGTAACCAGTAATCTTTGTATCATCACAATTTTGTACAAGCTGCAGTCATCTCTTACCTGGAATCCTGTCCCTGACAATTTATTGTAGCCCCTTATAAACCTCTCTTTTAAGTGCTAATAAACTACTTTGTACAAAGCACAAGTGTGATTGTGATCAATGACACAGTTGGAATTGTGCCTCAGGGAAGACTACGCTCTTTAATATGGCCACTCTTTCTCTTTTTCATAGGGTCTTTCCTTTTTCCTTGGAGGGTCAAACTGTACCTTATTATTGAGTTAAATGGTATTTGTTCCTCAGTAATTAGCAGAAGCGTGATTCCTTCAAGGAATGATAACTAATGTCCTTAAGGTTATTACCCCTATTTCACATTCTTATGCAGTTAATTCTTATTCTTTGCCACACTTCTCAACTCCAACGTTTTACATACATTTACTATTGTTTGACTGATACTTTACTTTTTCATTAGTTTGGCATGGCATGAAAGAGGGAATTGTTGTGATTTTGTTCACCAGATCCTAGATCATACTTGACATACAACAGATATATATTAATTATTATTGAGTGAATAAATAATTTAAGGCTTTTTATAAAGGTTCAAAATTAGACCAAAATGTTTTTGTAAATTAAAATGAGAAGTGGCTAAAAGATTTTGAGGAGGTCAGTTTAAGTGATGAAAAATGCATTGTAAGACAATCTGGGATCAATATATTAATAAAAGATGGATTAAGGGACAAGAGACAAAAGATCCAGAGAGCAGAAAGGGCAGTGAATAAAGAAAGACAGGTTAAACTAGAATGGTGCCAGTTGCAAGGAAAAGGTGGTGACCAGGAATAAATAAACCGTAAAAATAATTTATGACAATTTCAGTTCAACTGAATATCACAAATCAAAATAGGCATGGAAAGGGAGAAGTGTAAATGTTACAAATCTTATGTATCAAATGAATTAACATTAATAACTTTCTATAGTATATTTTAAAATTTAAATAAAATTACTTGATAAACAGAATTTGCTAAGACTGATTCAAATAGAAATTAAATCTATGTGTCTAATACTCTTTTAATATTTTAGTAGTTGAATATCTCCTCTCAAGGAAATGCTTGGGAATGTGCTTGGCTGAGGGTCCCTACATGAGAAGGGCTCAGAATGGACTTGGGCTAAAAACGCAGATCTATGTGTAAGCATGGCCAGCTTCAACCTGGGCAGGAGAGTCCCTCATTGTCTGCTCCTTCCTGTTCTTTTTGGTGAATGTGGGCCTGAGTCTTAAGTGCATCTGGCTTCAGAGGCTGCAATCATTTGACGGAGAACCAAGTCAACTGTGTGGAAAGCAACTCTCCTCCGTGAGACCTCCCAGGTCAAGCGTGTATGCACTTGGAGGATACAGGGCATTTTCATCTTAGGCACATACTTGTTTGACCAGACGAAGGTGGTTTCTTTGTTTTGTTATTGTCATTTTTGTTGTTGCTTTACAATTTAAGGTAATTTTAGTGTTGTGAGACAGGTTGTGCGTACTCTGATGTGTGCCTCATCACAGACTCAGTTGCTGTCCCCATTCATAATACTTGACTGCTTTCAAAAAATTAGAACAACTTCCTCCAAACAACAATGTTCTAAACTTTTCTTTATCTAGTGTCTGTCTCCAACTTTGAAATGTTGGAAAAGTCACCACATAAATATTCATAGCAGAAGTGTTTTCACATATTTTTTTTCACCTACTAAATGAGTAATGGAGGTTTCTCCAGGTTTGTATACCCACTGTCAGATGAAAATGTCAGATGCAAGTTTGGGTTACTTCAATCACCAGGTTGACATTCCCAGTAGTGTTTTACTCACAAGGCTGTCAAGATTGGCATCATATAGTTTGACCAACCATATTTTTAATTTTCTGAGATTTTCTTTGCAATAAATTTGACTTTTCAGATATTACATGCTATTTACCTGAGATAAGACATTTTTATTAAAAATCAAATATACTTCAACAAAAAAGAAAGGAAAAAAATGGACTAAGTTTGAGTAACTGATTAGATTGAAATAATTCCCAGAGGCTAAAATGTTAATAACATTTAACAGGACAAAAAGTTTATTCAATTCTAATTAATAATTGCTGCAAACAAAAGAAAAGGAACAGGATATTTTATAAATGTGGGTATATAAAATATTTTACTATATAGGCACATTGCTACCTCCTTGGAAAAGGAAATGGCAACCCACTCCAGTGTTCTTGCCTGGAGAATCTCATGGACAGAGGAACCTGGTGGGCTACGGTTCGTGGGGTCTCAAGAGTCAAACGCGATTTAGTGACTAAACCCACCCCACCCCACATTGCTACCTAGAAAGGCAGGTGGGTATATGATTCTGATTGAAATGAGTTCTTTACATTGTTTGAAGTGAATTCTCTGGACAAGTTCCATAGATCATAACATCATTATATTTTTCAATTAGGCTTAAAATGACATTTACAAATAAAAGTATCTATTTAATTAACTGTTCTAAGCCAATCTACGTTTTGAGAAAAAATTATGTTAAAAGCCATAGTAATAGTAAGTAATTAATATTAATAGTCATCTCCCATTTGCTATTTAGTTCAACTGTGCTCTCATTTTATGACTCAGATTGAGTTGGTATTTGTCCACTTATTATACATTCACAATTTGCATATTCTCTCACAGATTCCATTAAAATCACTTGTATAGACTCACAGACACAGATAGCAAGTTAGAGGTTACCAGAGGGGAGAGGGAATGGAAAGGACAAAATAGGGTTAGGGGATTAAGTGATGCAATGTACTAGGTACAAAATGACAAATCTATAAGGCTATATGTTATAGCACGAGGAATATAATTCATATTTTACAATATTTTATAATAACAACAAATGAAATATAACCTAATTTAATACATTGAATATTAGTCACTATATTGTACACCTAAAACTTGTACAATATTGCAAATCAAGAAAACATCAATTTAAAAAAGAAGACTTAGAAAGCAAATTTTCTCAGAAAAAAAATCTGAGTGGCAAATTTCTAATGGACAGCAAAAGCACCTCTTGTTGGGTCTCATAATTATTTTTCCAAGAAGAAACTTATAAAATAAGCAAATCTATCAGCAGAAATAACACTAGAAAGACTATATTTGCATGTTGTAATCCATGGAACAGGTTGATTGAACTATAGGCTCTTCTGTATGAGCAAAACTCAAGAAAATAATAAGTACAGTCCAAACAATATTTACAAGTTGAGTAAAAAATCTTAATTGCTTGCAATGTATGGTTTTACTGATTCTAGAACAAGAATGAGCTCTGCCATGATGGCTTATTAAGAGGTAAACAGAGACGACAAGAAAAAAATGAAAGGAAAATTGCCTCAATATTGAGTAAATCAAAATTTAAAAGCAATATAAGGGAATGGCTACCCACTCCAGTATTCTTGCCTGAGGAATCCCATGGACAGAGGAGCCTGGTGGGCTACATGCCAAGGGGTCTCAAAGAGTCAAACACGACTGAGCTACTAATACTTTCACTTCACTTTCATTTAGAAAACTAGAGTCAGATTCTAAAACTACAGAGAAAAATAAGATTGTATTTCATATGATGGGTAGAAGAGGCTTAAGTTGAAGAAAAGAGATGAAGAAGAGAAAATAAGAAAGGAATGAAGGAATTTTAGAGATTCAGGAGTCTTGAGTATATCTCATTTCAACTTTTAATTCCTCACAGAAGGAAATAATGTCGAGTTATTTGTTCAAAAATATTGCTATTTAATGTCATGCCTGAGTTTGATATACATATTACTGACTTTTATCCATGTGATTATTTTAATATATTGTGTTTTATTTTTGAGGTAAACTAAGTATTATCAATTATTTGTCTTGTATTTAGTCATATCTTATGGAGTTATAATAATTGATAGTGCTGTTTTATTATTTTTAAAGCTATATATTATTTTAAAACATTATTTATTAATTTTTGTCTGTGCTGGATTTTTGTTGCTACCCGGATTTTTCTCTAGGTGTGGTGAGCAGGGCTGCTCTATAGTTTAAGTACACTGGCTTTTCATTGCAGTTACTGCTACTCTAGTTGCAGAGCATGGGCTCTACGGTGCACGAGCTCAGTAGTTGTGGTGCTTAGGCTGAGCTGCTCCATGACAAGGCATGTGGGATCTTCCCGGACCAGGTACAGAACGTATTTCTCCTGCATTGGCAGGCAGATTTTTTACCACTGAGCCACCGTGGAAGCCTGATACTGCTATTTTAAAATAATGGTGATTTTAATAAAAGAGGAAACAAGTATTCAATTATTTCATAAGTGCCATCCCAATTAAACATATTAGTGGTAACAAATGTCTATCTATTCTTTTATTGAAAATTTGGGTTAAAATTTCAGTTACAGAGGAAGACAGCTCTAGAGAATAGTATTCTCTATTCTGAAAAATAAAATTAATGAAATGTAATATTAAACAGCTAGAAAAACACCCACCTATCTCAGAGATATAAACATAATTTAAGATTTCTTCTAATTTAAATGTTGCAGTTGTTTAATAGACCATGATTATATTGCACATGTTTATAATATGAAATGAGCTTTAAAAACAACCAAAGAAACCCCCATAAAATCAATGCATTCACTGGCTAGACTGAGATAGAAACAAAAGTGTTAATGATTTAAGAACATCTGAATGATAATATCTATTTTTGTGACAACTCAGTCTCAAAAAACGCTGAAGAGTTAAAAATAAGAGTAATTCTTAAATATGAAAATAGAACTTCACCATTCACTTGGTTCATGAAATTAAAAAGAAAAGATTTGTGGAATTTATGATATATATAAAAGATTTTAAATAACATTACTTTTCTAACTTTCTGATTCTGGCAAATATTGACACCCAAGAATTCTTAGACTACATTTAAATAGAAAAATGGCCATAAGAAATGATTCTCCTTCTCTCTTTCTGTTGTTTCTCTTTCTCAGTCTCTTCCTCTTTCTCTCTCTTTCTCTTCCAATGCTCATATAGGCCTTGGAAACTTTCTTTAGGATATCTTCTTTATTTTGTGCCAATATATGCTTGACTATATGAATCTCTTTTTGTCTGATTCCCTTTATCCCTCAGACGAATGCTAAGTAGCATTTCTTTTTTTGATCCTGTGTTGCTTTGATTAATATTGTTGACTTGAGGTCATACACCCATTCCATTAACTGATCAAATTATTACCCTCCACCCTGGATGCCAGGAGTCCCCACTGGCATAGATAGCCTATGTAATTAATCACAAGAATAGTCATCTATAAAATAAACCATTAAGGAGAAAACAAAATGTCAATACGTGTGCGGTCAATTCAGTGGAACGAAGAATGAATACCTAATGTTTACATGTGTCAGCCTAGCCTTGGTTCCAAACTTTGCAACTGCCTTGTGCTTACAGTAGACTATTGCCATTTGTTAGTCATCTAAAAATCCAGAATCATTTTGAAGCTCAGAGATCCAAGTCTTGATTTTCATCTATTCCTCTTCATCATCTGCTTTCCTTTTTTTCTCAAACAGTTTAGTTCAAAAACTACTGTGGGTGACTGAGCAAGTTAGGTAAATACTGTACCTTTTCATAAAGGTACAGTATTACTTAACTCACCTAAAAGGTGAGGTGAGCATTTTCAGCAGGCTACAAGAGTTTAGAGTTCAAACTGAGTAAACAAGACTTCTGCCTGGAAGGCTGACCCAATAGGTGTGGTCTCAGGGATTAAGGAGGGCACCCTTGAGTTGGGAGGAAGAAGGTAGATATTGGGGTGTTGGAGCATGAATGTAGTCAGCAGAGAATTTGCAGAGAGTAAATTTCTTAGTTAGCCACAAGAGAAAATTGGTTATAATCAGCAGAATTTGTCAAATAAGCCCATACAAAAAATTTATGTGATTTTTTGGGTGATGTTCATATTTCCCATTGACTGAACTTATTATTATTATTTTTTAAATTTATAAACAACCTGAAGTCATATGTTTGTTGGATTGAACAATCTTGGCTGTCATTTGGGATCCCTTGCAATTTTTTTACTTCCATTTAGAAAATAGATTCTGCTCAGACCCTCATTTATGGCCATTTAGACTCAGATAAAGATGGTACAGACTCCTTTCCTATCAACACAGCACCTGTATGGTGGTGGGAGAGGGGCCTCCTATGACTCTTCCCATTAAAACAGGACTCCAGCATTTTTCAAGTAGATCATTTCCCACTGACAGAAGTGCTGAGCAAGAGCAGAAACTTCATAGTACACTATTTCAGTGCTGAGAATTTGAAGAAACTGGCATACAGGAAAAAAAATTCAGAGTTAAAAAATTTCAGCTAAAAAAATAATTTCTTAATGCAATGCATTAGAAGAATAACCATTTGAATGCCCTTCTCAATAAACTGTTAGGCAACACCAAGTTCAACCTACAAAGACCTTGGGTCACTACTTTCCTCCTACCATCTGTCTTACCTTTATCACTTTATTGACTTTCTCCTTTCAAATGTCTTAATATTGAATTCCTATTTCCTACTTAAAGACAAATTTCCTATGAAGATATGCATAGTAACACAATGGTTGTTTGGGAAGAATTCATTACAGTCCATTACTGAAGTTACAGTATAGGTATGAGTGCTCTTGAATCAGACAAGAAAGTCAATTAATTTTTGCCATGTTTCCTATGTGGGAAGTTTCTAAATAGAAGTTATATTTCTGGGGAGCATGTTTAGATATGATACATTTAAATGCTCCCTCCTGATGTTTTGTTTGTTTGTTTCTTTGTATGTTAGTATGCCTGTGTGAACCTTATTTTACAGAATGCATTCTGCTTATATTACCCAAATAGAGGATGGTGGCTTTGAGAACTGAAAAAGCAAGTAGGTATGTTTTCTTTGAATTGAATGGAAGTTTCTGTTCAGCTCTGTCGAAAAATGCACATTACATACTGCATGGCATTTATGTTGAAATCAGGTATGAGTAATGTGAGAATGGAGGTTGAGTTTTGACAGAAGATTTTGCATTTATTACCTCTTTCAAAAGAAAGGTAATGAAGCAAGAAATAGTCACAAATAATAAGAAGCAGTTGAATACACAACAATCTCCACTATCCTTTAAATTTTCAACCTCTGTGGAGAAATATGCAGTTCTTTCAATCTTATGTTAATATATGGAAAGCAGTATCCATTTCTTGAAGACTCTTTCTTATATGACCTTCAAATGTCAGACATTTCTCTATAACTTCAGATAATGCATATAATTTGAATTTTGACTCACTACTTGATGTTAATTCAGACTCACTTCCCATAAATGATTCATTCATTCTTAGATTTACTAATCTCATCCCTATAAATGGTTCTTATGTGGGTCAGTCAGTTAATGAGAGCACTGCATTTTTGACATCCCTTAGAGATAAGTTTGAAAAGCTTATGGGTAATTTGATGTCAAAGAATGACAATCTTTTTTTGCAGAGAAAGTTTACATGGCCAGTATTAAATAAAGGGGTGTCCTTGGTAAATAAAAAAAAAATGGTTTGTATAGCTACACACATAGATATAGAGGTTGAGATACAGATAGAGATACAGATATAGAGAGAGATATGGGGCTTCCCATGTGGCTCAGTGGATAAAGAATCTGCTTGCAATGCAGGAGATGCAGTTTCAATCCCTGGATTGGGAAGGTATCCTCAAGAAGGGCATGGGAACCCTCTCCAGTGTTCTTATCTGAAGAATCCTATGGACAGAGGAGCCTGGTAGGCTATAGTCCATAGGGTTTCAGAGTTGGGCATGACTAAAGCAACTGAGCATGCATAGGTATCAGTTTATTTCAGTTCAGTCTCTCAGTCTCATCCGACTCTTTGTGATCCCATGGACTGCAGCACACCAGGCTTCCCTGTCCATCACCAACTCCGGAAGTTAACTCAAACTCATGTCTATTGAGTGGGTGATGCCATCCAACCATCCCATCCTCTGCCGTGCCCTTCTCCTTCTGCCTCCAATCATTCCCAGCATCAAGGTCTTTTCAAATGAGACAGTTCTTCATATCAGGTGGCCAAAGTATTGGAGTTTCAGCTTCAACATCAGTACTTCCAATGAATATTCAGGACTGATCTCCTTTAGGATGGACTGGTTGGATCTCCTTGCTGCCCAAGGGACTCTCAAGAGTCTTCTCCAAAACCACAGTTCAAAAGCATCAGTTCTTTGGTGGTCAGCTTATAGTCCAAATCTCACATCCATGCATGACTACTGGAAAAACCATAGCTTCACTAGATGGACCTTTGTTTGCAAAGTAATGTCTCTGCTTTTTAATATGCTGTCTAGGTTGGTCATAACTTTTCTTCCAAGGAATAAGCATCTTTTAATTTCAAGGCTGCAGTCACCATCTGCAGTGATTTTGAAGCCCCCCAAAATAAAGTCTGTCACTGTTTCCATTGTTTCCCCACCTATCTATGTATAGCTATAGATAAAGTAAAACACTTAAAAATTTCTTTAAATCCAGTTTTTTTAATTTTAAAACTACAGTGTAAGAGTTGATGGGAAATTCAATCCTAGCTATGATTGATACTTTCTGCTTAGGCATTGTACAAAAATACTAGATTCTTTTACACATCTCCAAAGGACTCTGATGCCTCTTTGATCATGGTAATCATTCCTCAGTGATTACTACCAAGAAATGCACTGTATTGTCTGAATAGCTTCCATTGGGTTCTAAGAATCTTTTCTTTTCAGGAAATTCAAGGGGACAAGGGAATCTTGGATTATGCTAGAGGACATGTGAGTCCTAGAAATCTCTCTGGGTGCTGTCCAGTGGAAAGACACACACATCTCTATCTCCTTCCAAGTCAGGGAAGAAAAAAAAAATTATTTTATATTGTGCTTAAAGGCCATTAATTCCCTCCCCCATCTATCCACCCCTAATCAAATCTAATGCATACCATTTATTATATTTTGGGGTTTTCAAAAGGCAGCAACTGGAAACTGAATCAAGGATTGCTTGCTTTGAATATTATAAATATTATATCCCTGGAGAGAGATTATGAAAAATCTGGCATTTCTTGAAATAGGAGAAGGGAAGTGGTAGGGCCAAACCAAAACAAAATATATCATTCAACAAATTAGATTTAAATAATTTTAAATACTGACTATTCTCCAATATAAAATAAAATTAAAAAAAAAAACTGACAGGAAGGGTCTAGAAGAATTTTCATTACTGATATCATTGGTTGTTTATGTGAGCTTCCTATAAAAACAAATAACACAAGACTATAACTAAAGAAATGCATAATTATGTTATTTTTCTCACAGAAGAAATTTTAAAAATCCACTAATGCTATAGAAGGCAGTGTATGCAACTGCTTGTTATTTATTTTTTATTATATCAATTGTTAGGCAGTGGCAATAATTGGAAGAGTTAAGTGAGGTGGGATCTATGCAATCCCAAAGCATTCTTAATGATGTTTCTGCAAATAATATGATTAAGCAAAGGCAATCTTTAGAGGACAGAAAAGACAGGAAATATGCATGAACTTATGGGACCAATTTCTACTCTTTATTCAATAATGTATGCTGAGGACAATATTTTAGAAGCCTGTTTACTTATTTAAAGAAATTTTAAAAAGTTAAGATTCTGGACCCCATAGATCTTCCATTCTTTTGGCAGACATTGAATGCAAAGAAGATGAGATACATTCTGAATGTGCTGTTATTTGAAAAGTGAAAACCTCGTGATTACTGTGACTGAATGTAGGTGGAAGATGAATGTTATTTATCCAGGACAGCTGCATAAAACTTTTTTGAAAGGAAACTTTTGAGCAGGGACCTAACTAAATGACAAGGAAATCCATCTATGATAAACCTGGATAAAGAGCATTCTAAGTCAAATTAATAGTAAATGCAGGGCTTTTTCTCTCCCTATGTTGTGACAGCTTGGGTTTTTCTCACTCTTTCTTGGCCTTTGCATTCTTCCAGGCTACTTGGTAGCAATTTGAGCCTAAAGCATCACCTTCCACTGGAACCCAAAGATCTAGAAGGAACTTATAAGCTGTGATTAGACTCCTAATTGATTCATCAGAGGTTAATACAACCTGGACCCTGGTGTCTCCTCAAATGTCCATTGATGAAAATTCTCAGGGAATTACAGGTGCCTCTCAACCTATCTCTGCAGTGTTAATTAAAAAATAAAAATAAAACTCAGTAATTTGACTCTCAACCATAGTAGAAAATTGCCATCTACTCTATCAGAATATTCACCTCAACAGATTGGACAGAGACTTAATGTACAGGGGTCAAAAGGTGAGGACATTGTTAACTGCTCATAGAGAAAGGGTGGAAAGGATGATTAAATACCACTATAGTAAATGACTTCCTCTGTGTGAATTTCAAAGAGAACTTCAGCAGAAGGACATTGGGGCTGGTGCACTGGGATGACCCAGAGGAATGGTACGGGGAGGGAGGAGGGAGGAGGGTTCAGGATGGGGAACACGCGTATACCTGTGGCGGATTCATGTTGATATATGGCAAAACCAATACAATATTGTAAAGTTAAAAAATAAAATAAAAAATTGAAATATTTAAATGTAGCTGTCATTATTGCCTATATCATAAACATCCTTCTGAGGATAATTATGAGACTATAAGACAACAATTATGACACAGAGTTAGATGAGACATAGATTATTTTTTCTTGCTAGTGATTTTAAGATAATTATGAAAAGTTTGTGAGAAGTGTGGGAGAGGGAGAGGGTGGGATGATTTGGGAGAATAGCATTGAAACATGTATAATATCATATAAGAAATGAATCGCCAGTCCAGGTTCAATGCAGGATACAGGATGCTTGGGGCTGGTGCACTGCGATGACCGAGAGGGATGGTATGGGGAGGGAGGTGGGAGGGGGGTTCAGGCTGGGGAACATGTGTACACCCGTGGCAGATTCATGTTGATGTATAGCAAAACCAATACAATATTGTAAAGTAATTAGCCTCCAATTAAAATAAATAAATTTAAATTTTAAAAAACTTAATAAATAAATAATGCCAGAGTAAACTTGGGAGTGCAAATATCTCAAAAAAAAAAAAAAGAAAAGAATTTTCAGAAAGCTACTCTCATTAAGATAGACTGTGTACCATTTTGATAACCTATATTATAAATTCTGCGATGTCTGTTTTTCTTGCATCTCTTTCCTACCTAAATGCAGATAACATATAAGGAATCTAGGTAGCTTGCATTTGGATGACTGGAATATGCTTTGGTTCCACTTTGATTTGACACAAAGAATCACTAATAGGTCTTAGGTATTGCTTATTTAAGAATCCTGAAGTCTGCTGTAAGATGAAACTCAGTATCAAGTATTTGAAACTACGTTGTATGGAAGGAATGTAAACAAAATGTTGGGTGAGTTGGTCAGAGCATTATTAGAGCAGTGTGTTGAATTGTAATAAGATTTACTGAAGTTCTGTTTCAATTTTCAGTAGCAAATAAATATGTGTGTAGAGGATCTTATTAAAATTTGAGACATATTTGAATGCCCTTGAAAGAATTCTATTTCTTATTTTAAACTTGTTTTTGCTAGCTATGTATTACCCCACTCCAGTACTTTTGCCTTGAAAATCCCATGGACGGAGGAGCCTGGTGAGCTGCAGTCCATGGGGTCGCTAGAGTTGGACACGACTGAGTGACTTAACTTTCACTTTTCACTTTCATGCATTGGAGAAGGAAATGGCAACCCACTCCAGTGTTCTTGCCTGGAGAATCCCGAGGACAAGGGAGCCTGGTGGGCTGCCGTCTATGGGGTCGCACAGAGTCAGACATGTCTGAAGCATCTTATCAGCAGCAGCAGAAAACTAAGGCACAGATATTTGCATATATTAACCTCTTGGAAGTAACATCAAAATGGAGGGAGGTAGAAGGGAAGTTAGCATGTTAATGCTGACTGGTGAGAACTGAAAGAATGATAGTGATACATAATACTAAGTTGAGATGAAGTCTGATGGTGTTTTACTTCAGTTATTCTCTCTCATGACCTATGTGTACACAGACCTGGATTTCTTTGTTGGGTCAGAGAGACATATAAAATTAGTTTCCTGCCCTCTAACTCTGTTTGAAAGTGAAAGTCAGTCATGTCCAACTCTTTATGACCCTTTGTTGTTCTTCTTCTGCTGCTGCTAAGTCATGTCCAACTCTTTGTGACTTCCTATCCTTCACTATTTCCAAGAGTCTGCCCAGACTCATGTCCATTAAATCTGTGATGTCACTCAACCATCTCATCATCCATCACCCCCTCCTCCTCTTGCTCTCAATCTTTTCCAGCATCAGGGTCTTTTCCTGTGAGTTGGCTTTTTGCATCAGGTGGCCTAAGTATTGGAGCTTCAGCTTCAGCATCAGTCCTTTGAATGAATATTCAGGGTTGACTTCCTTTAGGATTTCCTAGGACTCCATGGAATTCTCCATGCCAGAATGCTAGAGTGGGTAGCCATTCAGTTCTCCAGGAGATCTTCCCAATCCAAGGATCAAAGCCGGGTGTCTGGAATTCCAGACAAATTCTTTACTATCTGATCCACCAGGGAAGCCCCTCAACTATGTTCAGTTCACTTTAAAAAGATATTGGAAAATTGGATCCCTAAGCAAAGCAGCTGGAGACATGATGTGAAGAAGTAAATGACATCCTTATAATTATGATAGTTAATTAGAAAAGACCCTGATTCTGGGAAAGATTGAAAGCAGGAGGAGAAGGGGACGACAGAGGCTGAGATGGTTGGATGGCATCAGTGACTCAAGGGACAAGCTCTGGGAGATGGTGAAGGACAGGGAAGCCTGATCTGCTGCAGTCCATGAGGTCACAAAGAGTCGGACATGACTGAGTGACTGAACAACAACGAAAGTAAGGAACAACCACCTGTTTGTATTTGGAATGAAACAGACGCAGAAATAATCCAGACCTGGAGAACTATGCAAGCAAAAAGCAAAAAATGTTCAAAAGTAAGGGACATTAAATATTACATTTACCAAAGTAGAGTTTCAAAGGTTATTCTGTTAGCAGATAGTCTGGCATCCCCTCCTCCTGTGGGTCTGGGTTCTTGGTAAAGACACAAAGAAGAATCTTAAGTCTTACCCATTGCAAGAAAGTTCCTTGAAGATAAGGAAAGAGAGGATAGAGAGACCACCTCAAGAAAGAAGTAGGCCAGATTAGGGGAAACAATGGCCCTGGACAGTTGCAGTGCAATTTTTAAGGCAAGTTCTTTTGTATAATTCAGGAGGTCATTGACTGACAGCTACAGGTGATATAACAAGAGGCTCTACTGCGCATGTCTTTCCCATAATTCAGTCTGTTATAATTAGCTGTATGTATTCATGGAATATTTATGAGCAGTTAATGAGTTCAGTGGTCTCACCAAAGGTTACATAAGTACATGATGGTGTGAGGTGTACACTTGTGCCAAAGAGGGGAAAGTGCTTCCAGTCAGCCAGTGGGGTGGTCATGGACATTTATCTGATGGAGCCACCTCTTGTTGTTCATGGCCTGCTTCCTGCATAACAATTCTACTTAGAACTAACCAAATCACTGTGTGGTCTATAACATGTGGTGTGGCCTTGAGGTTTTGTTAAATTTGCAGGTTGTTTCCAGACACAGGGTCATCTTGAGTACTGTATGCATTTGAAAATCATTGACTAGCCAAAAAAAATAATAAAAAACTTATTTCTGTTGCAATCATGCTTATTTATAAGCTTATGAAATCTGATAACCCAAGAACATGGGTGAACAAAACACACACACAAAAGTAAAAACTGGAAATAGAACTGCCTTATGATCCAGCAACCCCACTGCTGGGCATACACACTGAGGAAACCAGAAGGGAAAGAGACATGTGTACCCCAATGTTCATCGCAGCACTGTTTATAATAGCCAAGACATGGAAGCAACCTAGATGTCCATCAGCAGATGAATGGATAAGAAAGCTGTGGTACATATACACAATGGAGTATTACTCAGCCATTAAAAAGAATACATTTGAATCAGTTCTAATGAGGTGGATGAAACTGGAGCCTATTATACAGAGTGAAGTAAGCCAGAAGGAAAAACATAAATACAGTATTCTAACGCATATATATGGAATTTAGAAAGATGGTAACAATAACCCTGTGTACGAGACAGCAAAAGAGACACGGATGTATAGAACAGTCTTATGGACTCTGTGGGAGAGGGAGAGGGTGGGAAGATTTGGGAGAATGACATTGTAACATGTAAAATATCATGTAAGAAACGAGTTGCCAGTCCAGCTTCGATGCACGATACTGGATGCTTGGGGCTAGTGCACTGGGACGACCCAGAGGGATGGTATGGGGAGGGAGGAGGGAGGAGGGTTCAGGATGGGGAACACATGTATACCTGTGGTGGATTCACTTTGATGTTTGGCAAAACTAATACAATTATGTAAAGTTTAAAAATAAAATAAAATTAAAAAAAAAAAAAAAAAAAAGTAAATGCAAACAGTATGAAGCAGGCTGTGTTTGAACTCCTGACCCGCAGAAACTGGGAGATAAGAAAGATGCTGTTTTCACTTGGTAAAGTTTCTGAATGGGTTATGCAGCAATATATAGCTAATATATTTCTGGTCATAGTTTCTTTACTCAGTTCTGGCAAATTTCATATATGTCCTTGATTTTGTGTCTGTCATAGTCATATGAACTTCCCTAATCCTTTTAGTCACTCTCAGCTCTGGCTCTTTTAGAATTACAAGTGTATAAGTCTTTAAAGGAGAAAGAAATCTTAATCCAAAAATTAATTCATTCTAGGCATATAATTCTTACAAAAAATCACATCTGTTAAAAGTTTAATGAGTAATAGAGTATTTAAATTTTAAAAGTGTAAAACAGGCACCACTGACATTTTGTATCAGAAATTTTCTTTTTGTTGGGGGCTGTCTTACATATATATGGACTTCCCTGGTGGCTTAGATGGTAAAGCGTCTGTCTCTAATGTGGGAGACCCAGGTTCGATCTCTGGATTGGGAAGATCCCCTGGAGAAGCAAATGGCAATCCACTCCAATGCTACTGCCTGGAAAATCCCATGGACAGAGGAGCCTGGTAGGCTACAGACCATGGGGCTGCAAAGATTTGGACATGACTGAGTGACTTTATTTTATCTTATATATATATATATATATATATATATATATATATATATGTATATATATATATATATATATATATATACATATATATGTACAGTCCATGGGGCTGCAAAGATTCGGACACGACTGAGCAACTTTACTTTATCTTATATATATATATATACATATATATATATATATATATATACACACACTGGAGAAGGAAACGGCAACCCACTCCAGTATTCATGCCTGGAAAATCCCATGGACTGAGGAGCCTGGTGGGCTACAATCCATGGGGTCGCAAAGAGTCGGACACGACTGAACGACTTCTGTGTGTGTGTGTGTGTATATACACATATGATGTGATATAGCATATATAATTTACTCATATATACCTATATAAACATATTTTTGTGTATCTATATATAACACGTACTCATGCATTATATATATATGCACACACATACCTACACATATTTCTTTAACACAATTCTACTAATGTAAAATTAGCTGTTCATAATAAATAAGTGCTTAAAAGGTTGCATTAAAAACATAAACCATAGCCATCATTATTTTTAAATTATTTAGCATCACAAATACCAATAAGAGTCAGCATTAGTGTACATTTTATCATCCATGCCCCCAAAGAAAATTATGTTTCTATTTTAAGTGTGGCATATGGTACTAACCTTTGTGTGACAATCTTGCTCACATTCAGCACTTGCAGCACCAGATTGCCACTTTCTCTGGGATCTGAGATGATGTGAATAGTAATTTTGAATTAAATAAAAGTCAGTGGGCTGTCAATTCTGGGTAGGACTTTTATTCACCTGCTTGAAAGTCCAGATGTCAATGCCATGATGTTTAATCCCTTTCTGCATACGGGGATGGAAGCCTTTTTTTTGCCCCCTTTCTCGCCTTTTAAAATTTTAATAACTCCAGGGAAACTCAGAAGCAGTAATTCACAAGTTTCATGGAGTGTTTCAGCAGAGAGTTCTGTCATTTTCAAGCTTCTAAAATATGATTTTTGATTAAAGACTAAAATAGCTATGTTTATAATTTGGCTTTGCCTTCCTCATTCAAAATATTAGAAGTTAGCAATGTTAATTATAAAGGTATGTAGGTTTAGGTATGTGTGATTATACATAAAAAGTATGTATATTAATTTTTTCCAAAAGATTCTATCAGAGAATAATATAGAACATCCAATGTAATAAAATGTAATGTAAATGTCTATTTATGAGTGTGAGGATTTGACTAAATTGAAAAAGCTCTGGTTTGGACATTAAAAGACATACTTTAAATTCACAAACTGAAGTATTCAAATGTAACTTTTTTGTCAAACTTCAAGAATCTCAAAACAAACCAAACTGCAGACAATATTAAAAGAAAAAGACAATCTTTGGTATGTGTTCTGACAAAGCTTTGGGTAGGAAAATTTCATGTATTTTTAAATAAGATTTTGTACTGAAAACTAATACAATGAGTGTGCAAATATCCTCCACTTAGATTTAAGAATTTTAATTTTTTGTGTGTATTCTTTATCTTTTTTAGTTATTTATATATCATCTGTTCTGCTATACCTTCTGAAAACAGTCTGCCAAGTGATATTTCAGCATGTCCTAAGAGAAAATAAACTCTTACAAAATTTATGAATCCCATGCAACATCTTTATGAATACACAATAATTACATAATGGCATTTAATATTCAGAAAATATTTCAATTTCCCCAATTCCCACAACATTCTCTTAAGCTATTTTTTTTCTCCACATTAAGATGTAACTGAGATTGACACATGATGATTCATGAGTGTTTCACTTTAAAATCAGGGCCTCTAGTAAACTAGCTATGACAAAAGTCAGCTTTCAATTCCTCAAATAACTATTTAAAGACTCACTTGTTCAAGCAAATATAGTTTATCAGGTTTATCGTAAAAATATACAGTTCTTGTACTCCTTTGCCAATTTTGACCCAGTCAGTTTTTCCATGTAAGGTCCTAACTGTTGCTTCTTTACTTGCATGCAGAATTTTCAGGAGGCAGGTAAGGTGGTCTGGTGAATATTCTACAGTTTGCTGTGATCTACACAATCAAAGGCTTTCCAGAAGGCAATGAAGCGAAGTAGATGTTTTATCTAGAATTCCTTTGCTTTCTCTATGATCAAACAAATATTGGAAATTTAATCTTTCCTTTAGGATTGACTGGTTTGATCTTGCTGTCCAAGGGATTCAAGAGTCTTGCCAGCACCACAGTTAGAAACCATCTATTTCTTAGCCTTCTTAATGGTCCAACTTTCACATCCATACATGCCTACAGGAAAAAAAAAAAATACAGCTTTGACTGTACAGATCTTTGTCAGCAAAGCAATGTCTCTGGTTTTTAATATGTTGGCTAGGTTTGTCATAGTTCTCCTTCCAGAGTGTCATTTAATTTCATGGTTATACTTAATGGTCCACAGTGATTTTGGAGCCCAAGAAAATAAAATCTGTCACTGCTTCCACTTTTTTCCCTTCTATTTGCCATGAAGTGGTGAAATTCCAGCTGAGCTATCTTAAATCCTAAAAGATGATGCTGTGAAAGTGCTGCACTCAATACATCAGAAAATTTGGAAAACTCAGCAGTGGCCACAGGACTGGAAAATGTCAGTGTTCATTCTAATTCCAAAGAGACAATGCCAAAGAATGTTCAAATTATCATACAATTGCACTCATTTGACATGCTATCAAGGTAATGCTCAAAATATTTCAAGCTAGGCTTCAACAGTACATGAACTGAGAACTTCCAAATTTAAAAATTGGGTTTAGAGAATACAGAGGAACCAGAGATAAAATTTTCAAATTCATTTCATCATAGAGAAAGCAAGGGAATTTCAGAAAAAAACATCAACTTCTGCTTCATTGACTACACTAAAGCCTTTGATTGTGTGAATCACAATAAACTGTGAAAAATTCTTCAAGAGATGGTGATACCAGACCACCTTACTTGCCTCCTGACAAACTTGTACACAGGTAATGAAGCAACAATTAGAATCGTACATGGAGCAACGAACTGGTTCAAAATTGGGAAAAGAGTACATCAAGGCTCTGTGTTGTCACCTTGCTCATTTAACTTATAGGCAGAGTACATTATGTGAAAGCCCAACTAGATGAATCCCAACCTGGAATCAAGATTGTCAGGAGAAGTATCAACAACCTCAGATATGCATATATATCATTCTTTTGAACTGTGGTGTTGGAGAAGACTCTTGAGAGTCCCTGGGACTGCAAGGAGATCCAACCAGTCCATTCTGAAGGAGATCAGCCCTGGGATTTCTTTGGAAGGAATGATGCTAAACCTGAAACTCCAGTACTTTGGCCACCTCATGCGAAGAGTTGACTCATTGGAAAAGACTCTGATGCTAGGAGGGATTGGGGGCAGGAGGAGAAGGGAACGACAGAGGATGAGATGGCTGGATGGCATCACGGACTCGATGGACGTGAGTCTGAGTGAACTCCGGGAGTTGGTGATGGACAGGGAGGCCTGGCGTGCTGCGATTCATGGGGTCGCAAAGAGTCGGACACGACTGAACAACTGAACTAACTAACTAATTAATGGCAGAAAGTGAAGAAAAACTAAACAGCCCAGCCTCTTCATTCTTTCTAGATCTATTTCTTTACCTTCTGTAGTAGCATGTTGGACACCTTTAGACCTGAAGATTCATTTTCTGGTGTCATATATTTTTGCCTTTTCATACTCTTAATTAGAGTTCTGGCAGCAAGAAAACTGGAGGGATTTGTCATTACTTCCTCCATTTTACCATGTTTTATCAACACTCTCCACTATGTCCCATCCATCTTGAGTGGCCCTACACAGCATGGCTCATAGCTTCACTGAGTTATGCAAGTCCCTCTACCCCAACAAGGCTGTGATCCATGCAGGGGACACATAGATTCAACAATATTTCAATATTGTTATTGTGATATTTTATTTATCTATCATATTGTCCCCTAAGAAAAAGCACATCTATTTATATCAAGCTAGAATCACACCTATGATAGTCAACATAATCCATAATATCATATATTAGCCACTGAAAATTCAAAATTTTTCAGTAGTTTAAAAACAAATCTAAAGCTTTATTAATTTAGTCTTCAATTGAGACTCTATTTTAGTTCTTGCTTTCCATTAGATTGTTTCATAGCAGATTCTTTCGCTGGAGAAGACCCACTCAACTTGAGTATACACTTTGCAGTAATAAAAAGTGCTGGAATCATCTAAGGGTGTCTTCTTCCCACACTGATACTTACATGAAACTTTTTGTAAATACAATTTTTAAGACTATTTTTAGAACAAGTGATAAAAATGACTTTCTGAAAGCAGCATAATTAGACTGGAAAATCATTTGAGAATGCCTAAGTCATAAAATTGAGCTTTCCCTGTGTCTCAGCAGTTTAAAATCCATCTGCAATGCAGGAAATACAGGTTTGACCCCTGGGTAAGAAAGATCCCCTTCTTGCCTAGAGAATCCCATGGTCAGAGGAGCCTGTCTTTGGGGTACAGTCTATGGCTACAGTCTATGGGGTAGCAAAAAGTAGGACACAACTGAGCAACTGAACACACACACATGCAAGTCAGAATATTAAATAAAACTTTCTTCTAATATTATTTCCAGAATAAGTGTTAATACATTTCTGAATGTAGCATTATTAGGACACACTAAAAGGTCATTTCAGAGTGTCTCAATCAGAAAATTAATTGAATTGGTAACCAAAAGTTAAGAACATTAATACAAATTTTACATCTCAATTTGTCTTAGAAACCCATGCTTTATTAAGTTTAACAATTAGCATTTCCTTTAATGGAACTGTATTTTGTATTCTGTGTGCATGATCAGTCACTGAATCATGTCCAGCTCTTTGAGAATCCATGTACTGCAGCCTGCCAGGCTCCTCTGTCCTTAGAATTTCCCAGGCAAAATGCTGGAGTTGGTTGTCATTTCCTCCTTCAGGGGATGTCCCAACTCAGGGATCAAACCCTTGTCTCCTGCATTGGCATGTGGATTCTGTATTACTGCGCCACTTGGGAAGCCCAATTTATATCCTCAGTTCAGTTCAGCCACTCAATTGTGTCTGACTCTTTTGTGACCCCATGGACTGCAGCTTGCCAGTCTTCCCTGTCCATCAAAAACTCCTGGAGCCTACTCAACCTCATATCCATTGAGTCAGTGATGCCATCCAACCATATCATCCTCTGTTATCCCCTTCTCCTCTTGCCTTCAATATTTCCCAGCATCAGGGTATTTTCCAATGAGTCAGTTTTTTGCATCAGGGGGCCAAACTAATGGAGTTTCAGCTTTAACATCAGTCCTTCCAATGAATATTCAGGACTGATTTCCTTTATGGTTGAATGGTTTGATCTCCTTGCAGTCCAAGGGACTGTCAAGAGTTTTCTTCAATACCACTGTTCAAAAGCATCAATTTTTCAGTGCACAGCTTTCTTTATAGTCCAACTATCACATCCATACATGACTACTGGAAAACCATAGCTTTGTTGGCAAAGTAATGTCTCTGCTATACTAAGTTAGTCATAGATTTTCTTCCAAGAAGCAAGTGTCTTAATTTCATGGCTAGAGTCACCATCTCCAGTGATTTTGGAGCCCAAGAAAATAAAGTCAGTCACTATTTCTGTTGTTTCTCCATCTATTTGCTATGAACTGATGGGACCGGATGACATGATCTTAGTTTTCTGAATGTTGAGTTTTAAAACAACTTTTCACTCTCCTTTCACTTTCATCAAGAGGCCCTTTAGTTCTTCTTCACTTTCTGCCATAAGCATGTTGTTATCTGCATATCTGAGGTTATTGTTATTTTTCCTGGCAATCTTGATTCTAGCTTTTGCTTTATCCAGCCCAGCATTTCACAATATGTACTCTGCATCTAAGTTAAATAAGCAGAGTGACAATATACAGCCTGGACATACTCCTTTCCTGATTTGGAAACAATCTGTTTTATGTCCAATTCTAACTGTTGCTTCTTGACCTGCATACAGATTTCTCAAGAGGCAGGTTGGGTGGTCTGGTATTCCCATCTCTTTCAGAATTTTGCACAGTTTGTTGCAATCCACACAGTCAAAGGCTTTGGCATAATCAATAAAGCAGAAGTAGATGTTTTTTCTGGAATTCCCTTGCTTTTTTGATGAACCAATGGATGTTAGCAATTTGATCTCTGGTTCTTTTGACTTTTCTAAATCCAGCTTGAACATCTGGAATTTCAAGGTTCACATACTGTTGAAGACTGACTTGGAGAATTTTGAGCATTCTTTTGCTAACATGTGAGATGATTGCAATTGTGTGGAAGTTTTAACATTCTTTGGTATTGCCTTTTCAGGGGGATTGGAATGAAAACTGACCCTTTCCAGTCCTGTGGCCACTGCTGAATTTTCCAAATTTTCTTATATTTTGAGTGCAGCACTTTCACAGCATCATCTTTTAGGATTTGAAATAGCTCAACTGGAATTTCATCACTTCCACTAGCTTTGTTCCTAGTGATGCTTCTTAAGTCCCACTTAACCTCACATTCCAGGATGTCTGGCTGGAGGTGAATGATCACACCATCTTGGTTTTCTGGTCCATGAAGATCTTTTTTGTATAGTTCTTCTGTGTATTCTTGGCACCTTTTTTTAGTATCTTTTGCTTCTGTTAGTTCCATACCATTTCTGTCCTTTATTGTACTGATATTAGGTGTATACTTTAAAATCATATTGTCAAAATTTATATTACCTGCACACATGCTCACAACCCTGCTTGATTTTTATTATGACTGTATTCAGAGGATGGATACATTCAGAGAGAATTAATAAAAATGATCCAGTCTGTGGGCATGTTTTATTTCCTGATCTATTTGTTAATTTTTAAATTTTTTCTCTCAAATTACCTTGCATTTTCCAATGCACAGGTTGCACTTGTTTTACCATATGTCTGCAAATTGTTTGACACTCCTTACTTCCAAAGGCAGAAACTAATTCTCCTACCCTTGGTTGTGTGCTGGACTCTGAGACTTATGTAAATGAATAGAATGTGGCTGAAGGGATGCAATTTGAGCTCTGAGTCAGATCAGATCAGTCGCTCAGTCGTGTCCGACTTTTGCGACCCCATGAATCGCAGCACGCCAGGCCTCCCTATCCAGCACTAACTCCCGGAGTTCACTCAGACTCACGTCCATCGAGTCCGTGATGCCATCCAGCCATCTCATCCTCTGTCGTCCCCTTCTCCTCTTGCCTCCAATCCCTCCCAGCATCAGAGTCTTTTCCAATGAGTCAACTCTTCGCATGAGGTGGCCAAAGTACTGGAGTTTCAGGTTTAGCATCATTCCTTCCAAAGAAATCCCAGGGCTGATCTCCTTCAGAATGGACAGGTTGGATCTCCTTGCAGTCCAAGGGACTCTCAAGAGTCTTCTCCAACACCACAGTTCAAAAGCATCAATTCTTCAGCACTCAGCCTTCTTCACAGTCCAACTCTCACCTCCATACATGACCACAGGAAAAACCATAGCCTTGACTAGATGAACCTTTGTTGAAAAAGTAATGTCTCTGCTTTTGAATATGCTATCTAGGTTGGTCATAACTTTCCTTCCAAGGAGTAAGCGTCTTTTAATTTCATGGCTGCAGTCATCATCTGTAGTGATTTTGGAGCCCCCCAAAATAAAGTCTGACACCGTTTCCACTGTTTCCCCATCTATTTCCCATGAAGTGGTGGGACTGGATGCCACGATCTTTGTTTTCTGAATGTTGAGCTTTAAGCCAACTTTTTCACTCTCCTCTTTCACTTTCATCAAGAGGCTTTGGAGTTCCTCTTCACTTTCTTTCATAAGGGTGGTGTCATCTGCATATCTGAGGTTATTGATATTTCTCCCGGCAATCTTGATTCCAGTTTGTGTTTCTTCCAGTCCAGCGTTTCTCATGATGTACTCTGCATATAAGTTAAATAAACAGGGTGACAGTACACAGCCTTAACGAACTCCTTTTCCTATTTGGAACCAGTCTGTTCTTCCATGTCCACTTCTAACTGTTGCTTCCTGACCTGCATACAAATTTCTCAAGAGGCAGATCAGGTGGTCTGATATTCCCATCTCTTTCAGAATTTTCTATAGTTTATTGTGATCCACACAGTCAAAGGCTTTGGCATAGTCAATAAAGCAGAAATAGATGTTTTTCTGGAACTCTCTTGCTTTTTCCATGATCCAGCGGATGTTGGCAATTTGATCTCTGGTTCCTCAGCCTTTTCTAAAACCAGCTTGAACATCAGGAAGTTCACGGTTCACATATTGCTGAAGCCTGGCTTGGAGAATTTTGAGCATTACTTTACTAGCGTGTGAGATGAGTGCAATTGTGTGGTAGTTTGAGCATTCTTTGGCATTGCCTTTCTTTGGGATTGGAATGAAAACTGACCTTTTCCAGTCCTGTGGTCACTGCTGAGTTTTCTAAATTTGCTGGCATATTGAGTACAGCACTTTCACAGCATCATCTTTCAGGAGTTGGAATAGCTCAACTGGAATTCCATCACCTCCACTAGCTTTGTTCTTAGTGATGCTTTCTAAGGCCCACTTTTTTTTTTTTTAATGAGTAGTACACAATAGAAATGTATTTGTGACATTTTATTCTCTTACATAATTTTATTTTATTGCCTCTCTGTGATACATACATATTTCAAGGTGGTGTGATTTACCTCATCTAAAATATGCTCTTAAGAACTTCTTTCTGTCTGGTTTTATGATTATTATTACCTATCACTTGACTTCACATTCCAGAATGTCTGGCTCTCGGTCAGTGATCACACCATCGTGATTATCTGGGTCGTGAAGATCTTTTTTGTACAGTTCTTCTGTGTATTCTTGCCATCTCTTCTTAATATCTTCTGCTTCTGTTAGGTCCATACCATTTCTGTCCTTTATCGAGCCCATCTTTGCATGAAATGTTCCTTTGGTATCTCTGATTTTCTTGAAGAGATCCCTAGTCTTTCCCATTCTGTTGTTTTCCTCTATTTCTTTGCATTGATCGCTGAAGAAGGCTTTCTTATCTCTTCTTGTTGTTCTTTGGAACTCTGCATTCAGATGTTTATATCTTTCCTTTTCTCCTTTGCTTTTCGCTTCTCTTCTTTTCACAGCTATTTGTAAGGCCTCCCCAGACAGCCATTTTGCTTTTTTGCATTTCTTTTCTATGGGAATGGTCTTGATCCGTCTCCTGTACAATGTCACAAACCTCATTCCATAGTTCATCAGTCACTCTATCTATCAGATCTAGGCCCTTACATCTATTTCTCGCTTCCACTGTATAAGGGATTTGATTTAGGTCATACCTGAAAGGTCTAGTGGTTTTCCCTACTTTCTTCAATTTCAGTCTGAATTTGGCAGTAAGGAGTTCATGGTCTGAGCCACAGTCAGCTCCTGGTCTTGTTTTTGCTGACTGTATAGAGCTTCTCCATCTTTGACTGCAAAGAACATAATCAGTCTGATTTCGGTGTTGACCATCTGGTGATGTCCATGTGTAGAGTCTTCTCTTGTGTTGTTGGAAAAGGGTGTTTGTTATGACCAGTGCATTTTCTTGGCAAAACTCTATTAGTCTTTGCCCTGCTTCATTCTGTATTCCAAGGCCAAATTTGCCTGTTAATCCAGGTGTTTCTTGACTTCCTACTTTTGCATTCCAGTCCCCTATAATGAAAAGGACATCTTTTTTGGGTGTTAGTTCTAAAAGGTCTTGTAGGTCTTCATAGAACCGTTCAACTTCAGCTTCTTCAGTGTTACTGGTTGGGGCATAGACTTGGATTACTGTGATATTGAATGGTTTGCTTTGGAAACGAACAGAGATCATTCTGTCATTTTTGAGATTGCATCCAAGTACTGCATTTCGGACTCTTTTGTTGACCATGATGGCCCCTCCATATCTTCTGAGGGTTCTGCTCTGTGTGCCTCTTAATCTCTTGGAACCTTCATTCTAGATGAAGCCATTGCCATGTTACTCATTTTCATGCTATGGAGATTCCAGGGATCCTAGGAGTGGAGGAACTAAAGCCTTCTTCTATCTGTTGTGCTGTACTTAGTTGCTCAGTCCTGTCTGACTCTTCATGACCCTATGGATTCTAGTCAATCAGACTCTGCTTTCCATTGGGATCCTCCAGGCAAGAATACTGGAATGGGTTGCCATGCCCTCCTCCATAGGATATTCCCACCCAGGGATGGAATCCAGGTCTCCCGTATTGCAGGCAAATTCTTTACTGTCTGAGGCACCAGGGAAGCCCAAGAATGCTAGAGTGGGTAGCCCATCCTGTCTCCAGGGAATCTTCCCAACCCAGGAATCGAACTGGGGTCTCCTTCATTGCAGGTGGATTCTTTACCAGCTGAGCTGCCAGGGAATCCTCACACTGATTAGTCAATCAAGCAACACATGAATGAGCAAAGAATTAGTGCGCTTTGTAGTTATTAAATGTTAAAGTGCTTTATCAGAGAAATGGATACCTAATACACAGGTCATATGGAAAGTTGTTAAGTGTCTACCTAAATTTTCATAAAGTACAATTTTTGATGCTAATGTAATTGAATTTTTTGTTTTTCAATTTTAATTGTTCACATGTTGTTAAGTAGCATGTGACTATATATATATAGAATATTTTTTGGTTAAATTCTTTCCTCTTTCTTAATATTATTCATACAGGATTTGGTTTAATGTGACAAAATTCATCACAAATAATAGCCCGTCATGCATAAAATAATTTCATTTACATAGTGAAAATATATTGTATTTTTTTGAAATCACAGTTGAATTTTTGCAACAGTGTAGCCTAGTATGTATTAGTAGAGTTTACTATGTGATCTGTACTTAGGTTATTTATTTGCTTCTCACTAATAACCCGTCCTTAAATACTTAAAAATATCCATGAAATTAAAAAAAAAAAAAAGCCGTTTTACTGATGAGAAAACTAAAGCAGAGAAAATCTATGACTTTTCTCCAAGTTATAGGTCTGACAATTGCATTAGTAAGATTTATATGCAGAGTTAGTTAAATCTAGAATCCATATATTTAATACATTAGACTGCATCATATATTTCATAAAAAAGAAGATGCAGAAAAAAATGATAAATATTTTGTGAAATGGGAGTTAAAAATGAACCATTTCCTTGACATGTGTTTTGTAGCATAACAACTTAGAAACAACAGTGCTATAGTGTTTGTTACTTTTAATATTTGCATCCAAAAATGTTTATATTTCTATATATTTTCTACTGAATTCCTTTAAATAATTTATTAGTGACAAAAAAGGATAGTGGATTATGTGTGAGTTTTTTGTTATAAATAGGAAATTAATGCAGTTTTTCTCAGTCTTGAATCATCACAATAGAAGTTAGTTCACTGAAAATTCAAATATATATATGTATATATATATATATATATATATATATATATACACATGTATTCAACTAATATTGGGTATTGCCATATTTATGAGTTAATTAAAAACATATATACTTATTTGATATACACTTAATCATTTTAAAATGTATATAGTGATTCTATATACTGTTTAAATCTATAAATTTTATATATTATTTTATATATTATGCATTATATGTCTACATATTTAAATATATTTGTTTCTGTATAATATATGTGTATTTAACCCTGAAGAAGGAAATGACAATACATTCCAGTATTCTTTCCTGAAAAATCCCATGAACAGGAAAGCCTGGCAGGCTTAGAGTCCATGGATTCGCAAGAGTCGTACATGGATGAGCAGCTGAGCACGTGTATTTTATATATATATATATATATATATATATATATATGTATATCAGATCAGATCAGTCGCTCAGTCATGTCTAACCTCACATCCAGGGTCACTTTGTTTGCATTCTATTCATTCTGTTGATGTGCAAGTCACTAGTGTCAGCACAGATTTAAAATAAGGACTCATAAACCAACTTTCTTGAAGGGAGGATTATTAAATAATTATATCTATTAAATAGATATCACATGATTATTAAAAGAGCAGAAAGAGACATTATAAACCAAATTTATATAAGGTAATGGCACCAAGATAGATAAGATCTGAAGGCAAACATAGACAGGAAAGCAAAAAGCAAAAAAAAAAAAAAAAGAACAAATCAGGAAAAAAAAAAGCATTTTACCACTAAATATTCCAGTAATAAGACTAAATCAAACAGGTTAAAAGACTTAGTTCAAATAGAATTTGAGAATGCATAAGAAAAAGCATGATTAAGAATATGCTTTTATAAAAGACACATCTAAAAATATCCCCACAAAAAGATTTTAAATATAAAGATAGCAATATATATATAGTATGCAATGCAAGGTTTGGGGCAACTATAATTACTATTGGTTAGAGGAGGCTGCAAAGCAGAAATATTACAATAGGAAATAAGATCTCAGTGCAAAAAGATCCAGCCCACAAATAAGACATAATTTTCACTATGTATGCATTTCAGAAATGGCCTCAAAACAAGAGTAGAGTCAATTTTTATGGGGTCTGAACTTTACACAATTTATAAAATGTAATGAATCCTCTTTAAGAATAAATACACAGTCTTGAATATAAAATTAAATTCAACTTTTTGTATAAAGAAAAGAATATTACAACAAATACAAAACAACTGACAATTAGAAATACCTCAAATTTAGTCAACAATACAAGTATTTTATAAATTATCTGCTTACATCATTTTCTGATATTTTTTTCACCAATAATTTTGAGAATTTCCTTATATAAAAGCAATTTTATAAAATTGTTTTTAAAATTCAAGCTTTCCACTAAGATAATTGATCAATATTTATTTCTTTGGGATTGTTAGTGGGAATGAGAAATTTATGAGGGCATAATTATGATTATGTCACACAATTATGTTATTATAAATTGTTATGCAGATAGTAATAAACAAACAATATTATTATTGCATGTTTAAACCTTCATTCAGAGATTCCTATAACTTCAATTTTACATTATGCCTAGAAAATAGTGTATTGGGTATTGTATATGATATATCATTGCACCTTTTTAACAAGGTAGAAAGTCAATGAGACCCAACTTCTCCATTTTAAATTTTGTAACTACCAATGATCAGAAGCATTTTCCAAAGACTATACATAAGTCCTTGATTCTTTTCTATTACCCGAATACTTGCAGTGCTATGTTCCATGATCCAGTCATATCCCAGTAAGGCTTTGTGTCAGTATGAGAAGTTGATAAGAGCACAACTGGAGAACTTAGGGAAACCAGTGTTACCCTCAACAGCCTGAAATAACTTTAGTAAATGCTAAATTAACTGAAAGCCACACCCTACTACACAGAAACTCTACTTAGCCCAATTTTTCTTTAGCAAGATGTTAAAATTACCTATACCCCTTCAGGGTCACTTGTAGTAAAGGGAGGTTCCATGGGAATGACAGACAAAAGGATGGAAAGAGTATAAATGAAGCATTCTTTAAAATGTTAGATACTTTTAAAAACTGATTTGAATAGTCTCATGTCAAAGAAATTGATAACAACTTTCCAGAGATAATCAGAGACCACATGTTTTCATTGATGAATATTATATAAGAAAATACATATGAAGAATTATACCAATCCTCAAAAATGTCTTCTGAAAATAGAAGAGGAATCATTTCCTATTTTGTCCTATAAGGCAATATTGTCCTAATATTAACACCCAAACCTAAAAAAAAAATTACAAGAAAGGAAATTATGGCCTAATATATCTCATAGATGCAAAAGCCTCAGCAGAATATTAACAAATAAAAATTTTCAAGTATAAATAATTATATACTACACCTAAGTGGAATTAATTACAGTTGTACAAAGCATATTAAAATGTAAAAATCAACTAATGCAATATAGCACATGAATGGGCTAAAGAAGAAAACACACATGATCATACTAATAGATGCAGAAAAAGGATTTGACAAAAAACAAAACAAATTCATGATAGAAAGTACCCTCCCAGAAATCTATAAGTAGAGGAGAACTTTCTCAACTTGATAAAGAACATCATTAGAACATATACATATGTTCTGTAGAACATGTATAGTTAACATGCTTAATACTAAGAAACTTGATGCTTTCTCCCCTAAGATCAGGAACAATGTAAGGATAACTCTTCTTACTATCCCTCTTCCACATTATACTGGAAGGCTTAGAAAATGCATTAAAAAATAGTATATCAGTGTTGATTCATCAGTTATAACAAGTACTTCACACTAATGCAAGATGTGTTTAATACCTTAACTGTATTTCAAAGGAAAGATTGTATTGTAAAGCAAAAACATCATTTGCCAACAAAGATCCATATAGTCAAAGTTACAGTTTTTCTAGTAGTCATGTATGGATATGAAAGTTTAACAGAGAGTGTAACAGTTTAAAGAAGACTGAGTGCCAAGGCATTGATGTTTTCATCCATTCTAATGCTAGAGAAGACTTTTGAGAATCCCTTGAACTGCAAGGACATAAAACCCATCAATCCTAAAGGAAATCAAACCTGAATATTCTTTGGAAGGACTGATGCTGAAGCTGAAGTTCCAATATTTTGGCCACCAGATAAGAAAAGCTGACTCATTGGAAAAGACCCTGATGCTGGAAAAGATTGAAGGCAAAAGGAGAAAAAAGTGGGAAAGGATGAGATGGTTAGATAGCATCACCCACTCAATGGGCATGAAGTTGAGCAAACTCCAGAAAATAGTGAGTGACAGGAAACCTGACATGCTGCAGTCCATGGCATCACAAAGAATTAGACATGACTGAGTCTAAACAACAATAACTGAATTAGGGGGAAGATGAGGAGGAGGTGTATGAAATTCTATATTATCTGTTGAATTTTTCTATAAACTTAAAACTACTTTAAAAATAAAATCTATTAATTAATTTTGAAAAATTAGAATCACCAGTCCATGTGAATACATTGCTTTGGCCCCTGGCAAAGTTTTAATAGGAACAGGGCTGTGAAGTGCAATAGAAGACAAAATCTTCCAACTCTATGGGCTAAATCTTGATAGCATTCATGGCAATTCCAAGAAAGTAGGGCCAGGGATATATTGTGCTTCTGTTTCATCACCGGCAGCTGGCAGTAACTCAGGAAATACAAGCCAAGAAATGATTAGAAGAATAAAAGACTGATCAGATGAATGGAAACAAACCAAATCAAATGTTACAGCTGTTTACTTTTTCTTTCCTTTGTGGCAACAATAATCTTGTCTTATTTCCATATACTCAATGCTTCTATTATACCGAATTACTCATAACTGTTGATTCTCAACCTTACTACTTCCTTAGTAATCTCCTCTCTGTCCCTTTTGTCTGAACTGTTTAGTTTTTTGTTCTTCAATCTCACCTCACGTATCAGGTTCATTGAAATTGTTCTTTGCTGCTCCCTTAGTATGTTGTAATTGTTCCCAGTTCTACTAAATCTTTGCAGCGGTAGTTACACTCTTTCAGAATCACAGAAGTGTGGGCTAATCAAGGCCGATACAATGTCTTCCTTATTTATTATGGTTTACCTAACTCTTGCAATAGTGCCTGATAGCCTTATAAATTAATTATTGGTACTGGGAATAAACTAATGAATGTTGCTGCCTTTGCATGAATCATGTCATAGAAAATCTCTGCCTACCCATTTTAATAAATGTAGTCAATTGCAGAGATGCCTAAGGCAGTAGGCAGGATTTGTAGTGAAGTAAACAAGATATAATTGCCAGAAGGCAGACTCGCGTAATTTAATGTGCACAGGCTTTATATTTTAAAAAAATCACACTTTGGTTGTGCAGTTAGGTACTTTATGACCTTGGGAAGTGAGTATAATCACTTTCCATTCTCCTTATGAAAGAGAATAATATATTTTTGTTTTGTTCTTGTGAGAATATGTGAGATAGCAGAATGGAAAAGACTAACAATGACTGGCACACAGGAAACAGTCAAAGGATGTTATGTTCACTGTCTTTAACTTTTATGGAGAGACTTGGAAACCTTGGGCCTGATCTCAGCTCTGCCGTTTACAGTTGGTTGACCTTGAATGGGTTATGTAAAATCTTGGATTCTTTGTTTGTGTCATCTACAAAAGAATCACAACGGCACCATATGGATGTTGTGGACATTAAATTCTACCTCAAAGTGCTTGGTGGAATTATTTTTACAGCAAAATGTTTAATTGAATTGTTATACATAGTAGCTCCACAAAGAACTAACCAGTTTAATATAAAAAATGTTAACTAAAAGCTTGTTGGGCTGTGACCCCACAGTCAGGGAACAACTGAGTAGGTACCAAGGACCCTAGAATCTTGAAACCTGGTGCTAAACTAGCTCTTCAGGATGCACTGGAATTTCTGGAATTGGTTTGGCCAGCCTTAGTCTATCTCCTACATGGAGTATATAAGAGCTGGAGTTAAAGATTCTGAGAAGATTTCATTGCAGAGATGTGCAGTGTGTTCACATTTCCCTCCAGTACTTTGTTGTTGTTCAGTCACTAAGTTGTGTCCGACTCTTTGTGACCCCATGGACTGCAGGTCACCAGGCTTCCCTATCCTTTACTGTTTCCCCAGGGTTGACTCAAACTCATGTCCATTGAGTTGATGATGCCATCCAACTATCTCATCCTCTGTTGTCTGAGGCGTCTGTTTAAATGTCACCTGTGGGTCATCAAATTTTAAGAAAGCAAGTCATATCAGATTGTATCAGTCTTCCTCCCATACCCGCTCCCTCCCACAAGCCGACAAAATTGGATCAGGCCTAAATTGGATAGAGTTTTAAATTTTCAATATTTACAATGCAGTGTACTGGCTTTCTTGCTTAAAACTAGTATTGCATGCATCTATGCATACATGCATATAGTTGCTTCAGTTGTGTCTTTATGGACTGTAGCCCACCAGGCTCCTCTGTCCATGGGATTCTCCAGGCAAGAATACTGGACTGGGTTGCCAGTACCTCCTCCAGAGGATCTTCCTAAGCCAAGAATCAGACCTACGTCTCTTATATCTACTGCATTGGTAGACAGGTTCTTAACCACTAGTGTCACCTATGAAATTGCTTAAAATCAAACAGATAAAATACTTAAGTAATCATTGCAAACAACTGATGAAGTTAACATGTTCTATTTTCTATTGTATACAAAATTGTAAAAAGAACACATTTCAAGGGAGAAATAGTAAAAAATCAATTATTAAATTGACATACTATCACATCTGTTTCATTCAATGAAATACTGTGTTAGTGATGTATCACAGTTACTGTAAGAGATGTATAAAACAATAAAGGCTTCTTTTGAGTTTTAGCAGCACACCAGGCTCTTCTGTTATCCACAATCTCCCAAAGTTTGCTCAGATTCATGTCCACTGAGTCAGTGATGCTGCCTAAACGTCTTACCCTCTGTTGCCCCTTTCTTCTTTTGCCTTCAATCTTTCCCAGCATCAGGGTCTTTTCAATGAGTAGGCTCTTCATATCAGGTGGCCAAAGTACTGGAACTTCATCTTTAACATCAGTCCTTCCACTGGGGTATCCAGAGTTCATTTCCTTTAATATTGACAGGTTTGATCTCCTTGTAGTCCAAGGGACTCTCAAGAGTCTTTTCCAGTACCACACTTTGAAAGTATCAATTCTTTGGTGCTCAGCCTTCTTTATGGTCCAACCCTAACATCAGTATATGACTACAGGAAAAAAAAAAAACAAAAAACATAGCTTTGACTCTATGGATCTTTGTCGGAAAAGTGATGTCTCTGCTTTTCAATATGCTGTCTAGGTTTGTCATAGCTTTCCTCCCAAGGAGCTAGCATCTTTTAATTTCATGGCCACAGTCACTGTTTGCAGTGATTTTGGAGACCAAGAAAATAAAATCTGCCATTGATTCCACTTTTTTCCTTTCTATTTGCCATAAAGTGATGGAACCAAATGCCATGATCTTAGTTTTTTTTTTTAATGTTGAGTTTCAATCCATATTTTTCTCTCTCCTGTTTCACCCTCAACAAGAGATTCTTTAGTTTCTCTTCACTTTCTGCCATTAGGGTGGTATTATCTGCATATCTGCAACAATATCTGAGATATTGTTGATGTTTCTCTTCAAATTCTTGATTCCAATTTATGACTGATCCAGTCTGGCTTTTCATGTGATGTGCTCTACATAGAAGCTAAATAAGCAGGATGATAATATACAGCCTTATCGTACTTCTTTTCCAATTTTGAACCAGTCTGTTCCATGTCCAGTTCTAACTGTTGCTTCTTGGCCTACATACAGACTTCTTCTTAGACAGATAAGATGATCTTGTACTTCCATCTCTTTAAGAATTTTCCACAGTTTGTTGTGATCCACACAGTCAAAGGCTTTGGTGTAGTCAATAAAGTGGAAGTAGATGTTTTTTCTGAAACTCACTTGCTTTCTCCACGATCCAACAAATGCTAGCAATTTGATCTCTGGTTCCTCTGCCTCTTTGAAATCCAGCTTGTATATCTGGAAGTCTTTAGCTCATGTACTTCTAAAGCCTAGCTTGAAGAATTTTGAGCATAACATTGCTGTTATGTGAAATGGGCATAATTGTATGATAGTAGTTTGAACATTCTTTGGCATTACCCTTCTTTGGGATTGGAATGAAAACTGACCTTTTCCAGTACTGTGGCCACTGCTGAGTTTTCTAAATTTGCTGGCATATTGAGTGCAGCACTCTAACAGCTGCACTTTTAGGATTTTAAATAACTCAGTGGGAATTCTGTCACCTCCACTAACTTCTTTCATAGAGAGTACCAATATCACTAAATATGCCTAATTCTGAATATTTCAATATATTTTTCTTGTGGAAATTACCAGTATTTTGCTATGATTGGATGAGATGGACACCTATTGGAATCATAAACCATGTGGCAACTGAGATAGACTCAATCAACACCTGAGTGGCAACATCTGCACCAAGAAAGTGATCATTACAAATTTTAGTTGTATAGCTTTATTCTGGTGTAATTAAAAATAAAAGGAGGAAGAAATATAAAGATGGAGAGAAGGGAAAAGGGGGAATATAAGTTTAGGTGGTTTGGCAAAAGTATATAATCTTGATGACATAAAATCTCAATGGTTTTATTTCTTGTGGAACCTCAGTTCCCTTTGCATCTTGTTTTCTTGTACGTACTGATGGATTTCTAACTTTCTCAAGCATTTGTGTGTTCATTGACAGGTATGTTTGTCAAAACATATTAGTATGAAAATATGTATGTATTTATTTATAATAATTATAAATGTATAAAAGTATAAATTATACATTTATTTATAATAATTTCTCATTCCTAGTTCTTGTTCTTGATGTTGGATGGTGGTGTGTGTGTGTGTGTGTGTGTGTGCTTGGATTTTTTTTCCTGATGTTGTAAAAGGATATGTCCATTTCATTGTGTTCCCAGGTAACAGTGTTGGTAGAGAACATACCTTCCAATGCTAGAGACATAAGAGGCATGGGTTTTATCCCTTGGGTCAGGAAGATCTCTTTTAGAAAGGAAACCATCTCCAGTATTCTTGCTTGGAGAATCCCATGGACAGAGGAGCCTGCCAGGCTATAGTCCATGGGGTCACAAAGAGTCAGACATGACTGAAAAAGCAACTTAACACACACTCATCCAATTCATTAAGAGTTACTGACATGTGGGCATTTTGGGGGGTCTTCTCTAGCATAAGTTAAACAAACAGACTCTGGTACTGGTGGCTATTTAGCAAAGTTCACCTGCTACATAAGAAAAAAAAGACATTTATTTTAAAACCTGAGTCATGTAGCTATTCTCAGTTCTTTTATTTGCTTTTACAATCCAAACCACCACTGGGACATGTCACAGGAAAAGAATTATCATTGCCTATAATTAGACATTTAATATACTGACTCATGAGAAGTTTTTAGACATCCAAGGCATCCATGAGTCAATTATGTTTCTAATCTTTATAACTCTACTAAAAACAGTGCTGCTGAGAGTCATTACTCCTGACTAATAGCAAAGCATAATTATTAGAAGGAAAAGCCTATATTTCTCTTTGATTTCTAACTGCATGCACGTATACCAATTGCCACAGAGTTTATTCAGCTGGGCATCTGGGACCTCGACCTGCATATTTACAGCTGCTCCAGACAGAAAATCTTCTCCATGTCGATATATTCAATGCAGCCAAGCAACAAAGATGACAATTTACAGTTGGTGGCCCTCTGAACTTTCCTCCTGTCCTTGAGCTTTAATGAAATGATATATCTTAGTGGAATCTATAGCACCAGAAGTTTTCAGTTACCATAAGTACGCCTTTCAGTATGAGCTTGCTTTTATTTGGATTTCACATTTTCAGAAATTTACCAAGATAAACTTTGAAAAGTTGTGACTCTCTACCATATTTTCTCCATTCTCCCATTCTCATTTGTATTGAAATGCTCTGCTACTGACTTTGTAATAGCAAATGAGCCTTGCAGAAAACTCCATCCAGAGAGTCATGTTCTTCTATAAATGTGATAATTACACCCATTTCACTGCTGATTCTTTCCGCCTTTATATGGGTAATTAAGAACCACAGAGCTGTGGTAATCACCTAACCACATGATATTCTGAACATTTGCAACATCCTATTTAAATTGCACATTTAATTAAATACATCTTGCAAAATATTTTTTTTAAATCAAAAGGTGATCATATATATATTTTTTTTAATTTACACTGGAAGGTTGAAGCCAGGTATGATATTTTTCCTTGGTCAAATATTATTATCAGTCAACATGTATTGTTATGCTAATTAATTCTATAACTTAGCTATTTCTCATTTTCCTACAATGTATGTGAGAAAATTTTATGTTTCCTTATGTAAAAAAATAGAGAATTTCAGACATATATCTTTATTTTAATACATTACAAAGAAGCTTTTATTTTATATTAGATGCTTGTTTTACATAGCTGAAAGAGAAGGAAAAAAGACTGTTCATAAAAGATAGAATGATCAAAGAATTCAATTGTAGGTAATGTTACTTTTCTCTGATTCTATTTGATTAGTTGGTTAAATTGATTTTGATTATGTTTCAGTTTTCATTTATGTTAGAATAATTCAACATAACATAAAATTGAATTATATTAATGTTTTGCATTTGCATAAAACTTGATATTTGCAGACTTCAGCATTCCACTCTATCTATAAATGAATACTAGGGCATTTATTCCAAAAACTTAAATCTCCACTGTAAGATGGCAAATGAATGGTGGCTGGGGAAAAAAAGAAGACTTGATCAGCATTATTTAATCTCTTGACTTCTTTGCCAGAGTATCTGACTTTTCTCCCCTTTTCAATGATGAGCTGAGGAATGATGGTTTCCTCCAAGAACTTCATGGGATAAATTCTGAAGATTTTCAGAGTTTAATTCCACTCCCCTTTGTCTTTAATTAGTTTAGGGTTGCAACAATAATCAAAGAAAACATCAGAAGACATCTGATGTGAGGTTTCTGGAAAAAATTATGCTAATGTATTTAAGATTCCATCCTAGCTCAGTCGGTAAAGAGTCTACCTGCAACGCAGGAGACCCAGGTTTGATCCCTGGGTGGGAAAGAGAAAGAAATGGCAACTCACTCCAGTATTCTTGGCTGGGAAATTCCAAGGACAGAAGAACCTGATGCACTGCAGTCCGTGGGGTCACAAGAGTCAGACATGACTTAGCAACTAAACCAACCAGAGAAAACTGAAAGACCACTTAATTACTCTGGGGTAATGGATACTGTCAAAAGAAGACTTGGAACAGTGGCAGCTCTAATGGAACCATGTTATCTTAAGGGAGTCAACCAAGAGAATCAAACCAATTCAGATTCTTCCACTGTTGAGCTACAGAATTAAACACTCTGCTACCAGCTTAGCTTCCTCCAGGACTTTTTACAGTGAGATGATCAACAACTTAATGATTGGCACATTTTCTATTTCTTTTTTTTAAAATATAACTTTATTCATTTTAATTGAAGGCTAATTACTTTACAATCCTGTATTGGTTTTGCCATACATCAACATAAATCTGCCATAAATCTGATAAAAATAGAGGGATATCATAGAAATATTGGACATAATCTGGCTTACAGAGATTTTCCGTGATAATGCTCCTAACCTCTTTCTGCCCCTGAGATGGAGCAGTGACTTATCTAATTGATATATTTTTGGGGGCAGCGGGGAATAAATTATGATCAGTCGAGCTGTATCTTTTTCCTCTTAGGAAGAAGGTTCCATCCTGCCATTGGGTGGGTGAGTCTGTCTCATCCTAAGATTTGGAGTCAGGAAGTACTTTTAGGCTCTCATTCTCAAATTAGGCACTGTTCATTTGCTGTTAGATATTTCAGTCTCCATACGAACCTCCTTCTTTGTCTGTCAATTAATTCAGTACCTGGGTGGAGAAACAGAATGTTTTTATTGGTGCCTTGTTAGTAGCAACTATAGATTGAGTTAGTGATCAAAACACAAATGACTTCTTCAGTTCATTTTTCAGTTCATTGTAATCTGTTTTGAACATACATTGGATTACTTAATTGATGGCATTTTCAAGTGATAAACAATTTCTCCCCAATAGCCAACTGCTCACTCCAGGTGTGAAAAAATTTTCCATTGTTAATCTGGTTTGATTCTTCAGATCTTTTTTTCTCTTTCCTCTTTCTATTAATCATAAAGCCTTGTCTCTTATTTGTGGAATGTTTTTGGAGGATTTCTTTCTCCTTTGCCACTTCAACTACTTTTCTCTGGCTTTATCATGTAAATCACTGTAACAAACTCCTAAATACATAAAAATATATAAGAAATCTTGAATTTAAAAAATAAGTGGCTATTAATTTTTACTGTACCAATAGATAATTGGCGTGCCGCCGTCCATGGGGTCACAGAGAGTCAGACACGACTGAGGGACTGAATTGAACTGAACTGAAATGAATAGCTAATTGTATGACTTTGAGGTCTAAACCCATGATTTATCTGTCCTGAATACCATCCCCCACTTCTAATTCTATCCTGCATTTTGCTCCAACAGTTCCAGCATTGGATACTGTTAAGTACTTTGATATTACATGCTGCACTTGAATGGAATTTTGTTTTAATAAAAGTAAGACTCTTAAGATTATAAATTACATATTATTTGACTTTGTATTCCCAACATCTGTTGCAGTATTTAACCCAAAACTGTTAAACAAATAGTTCCTGAATTAATATTAACCCATAGCATGTCAAAGTTTATTAGTCTCATAATCTGTTCATAAAGAAGACTATCCATATCTTTTCTCCTTACTCTTACTACTGTATTCCAGATTATATAATTCAAAGGTGAAATGGACTACAAGGGCAGCATTAGACATCATAACTAGGAACATCATTTCTAACATGAGAAAGAAAGGGACTATATATAGATCTTGCTTGACTTACCATGGGGTTATGTTCTGCCTAAACCACTGTAAGCTGAAAATTTTGGTAAATCAAAATACATTTAACACACCTAACCTACCAAGCATCATAGCTTTTCCTGGATAAACTCACATTCAGAACACATACATTAGCCTACAATTAGGCAAAATCATCTGAAACAAAGTACACCTTATAATGAAGTGCTGAATATCCTATGTAATTTATTGAATGCTGAAACTGGATAGTGAAAAACAGAATGAGTGTATACATTCAGAACAATTGTAAATGTATCAAGGTTGTTTGCCATTGGATGATGAGGCTGACTGGGAGCTGCAGCTCACTGCCGCTGCCCAACATCCTAAGAGGGCCATTGTGCACCACATTTCATTAACCCAGGAAAAGATCAAAATACAGTTTCTACTGAATTCATGTTGCTTTGTATATAAAGCTGAAGAACCATTAAGTCAAATCATCATAAATCAGGGAGCATCTACATATAAAAGTAGGCAGAAATAAATATTCTGGTGATCATTAAGTCAAATCATCATAAATCAGGGAGCATCTGCATATAAAAGTAGGCAGAAATAAATATTCCAGTGGTCATTTTTACGATTTTTCCCCTTAAATACAATGCCAAATGTAAAGCAGGATAAGGAGCTGAGAAAATGGATCACAGGAGAAGACAAATAAGCTTGTCATAAATCTGTCATTAGAGGCTTCCCAGGTAGTGTTAGTGGTAAAGAATCCTCCTGCCATGGAAGGGAAATGTAAGAAATGTGGATTCGATCTCCAGGTTGGGAAGATCTCCTGGAAGAGGAAAAGGCAACCCACTCCAGTATTCTTGCCTGAAAAATCTTATGGACAGAGGAGCCTGGCAGGCTACAGTCCATGGGATCACAAAGAGTTAGACATGACAGAGCAAATAACCTAAATCTGCTACATCCCAAATCTGTCTTTAGTTTTGAAGATAGGTTGAAACAGAAACCTCATATTTATTAAATTCTGAGTTTTACCATACTTCAAAAATTGTAATAGAATTGCTTAGAGTGGTGGTAGTAGTGGCAGTCGCTCAGTCCTGAAAAACTCTTTGTGATCCCATGAATGGTAGCATGCCAGGCTCCTCTGTCCATAGGATTTTCCAGGCAAGAATACTGGAGTAGGTTGCCATGCTCTCCTTAGGAGGATCTTCCTGAACCAGGGATTGAATCCACATCTTTTACATCTCCTGGATTGGCAGGCAGGTTCTTTACCACTAGGAAGCCCCTAGAGTGGGAGTCACAGATCTCATTTTTTGTTGTTGTTGTTCCCATTGTGATTTTGACGTGTTCTAAAGTGAGATTCTGGCACCACTCTTCTCATCAATTGAAGACTCACATTTTTAATTTGGTACATTTCAGGCAGACAGGGAATGGCAAAGCTCCAAATCCCAATAAAGTTCAATTCATTTAAAATACATCATCCTCTGGAACCATCAGTGGTAGCTGTTGCTTTTGCTGTTCTGTAGCTAAGTCATGTATGACTCTTTATGACCTCATGAGATGTAGCATGCCAAGATTCTCTGACCTTCACTATCTTCCAAAGTTTGCTCAGACTCATGTCCATTGTGGTAGAAGAATTGGAATCAAAATGTCAGAATCCTGATTAGCTTTTTTCTTCTAATTACAATTCCCATTTCTCCAACAGGACTGCTCTGAGGGGTCCAATGAGATAATTGGCAATACTTTTCACATTCTGAACTGTAGTTGCTACTTTATTAATATTTCAAAATAAAGCTTCCACTCTGATCTTATGTGATTATTCAACTCTCCACTCCTGCCAATTATAGGTTAAAGCATGTACAATTTGGACCCATCATTCAGGAAGTTGGAACCTTTACATACCTAGGACCTGGGGAAAGTCACTTTACCTCTGTACGTCTCAATTTGCTTGTCTATCAGTTCACTTCAGTCACTCAGTCGTGTCTGACTCTTTGTGACCACATGACTGTAGCATGCCAGGCTTCCCTGTCCATCACCAACTGCCCGGGCCTGCTCAAACGCATGTCCATTGAGTCCATGATGCCATTCAACATCTTGTTCTCTGTCATCCCCTTCTCCTCCTGCCTTCAACCTTGCCCAGCATAAGGATCTTTTCCAGTGAGTCAATTCTTTGCCTCAGGTGGCCAAAGTGTTGGAGCTTCAGCTTCAACATCAGTTCTTCCAATGAATATTCAGGATTGATTTCCTTTAGGATTGATTGGTTTGATCTCCTTGCAGTTCAAGGAACTCCTAAGAGGCTTCTCCAACACCACAGTTCAAAAGCATCATTTCTTCAGTGCTCAACTTTCTTTATGGTCCAACTCTCACATCCATACATGACTACCGGAAAAACCATAGCTTCGACTATATGGATCTTTGTCGACAAAGTAATGTCTCTACTTTTTAATATGCTGTTTGGTTTGGTCATAGCTTTCCTTCCAAGGAGCAAGGATCTTTTAATTTCATGGCTGCAGTGATTTTGGAGCCCCAAAAAATAAAGTCTGTCACTGTTGCCATTGTTTCCCCATCTATTTGCCGTGAAGTAATGGGACTGGATGCCATGGTCTTTCTTTTTTAAACGTTGAATTTTAAGCCAACTTTTTCAATCTCCTCTTTCACTTTCATCAAGAGGCTCTTTAGTTCCTCTTTTTTCTGCCATAAAAGTAGTGTCATCTGCATATCTGAAGTTATTGGTTTTTCTCCCAGCAATCATTCTTGTCTATACAAGAACTAGAAAGCCAGTCATAGAGCTATTATTTTGAAATGGAATAATGCATTAACTCTATGCCAGATACATAATAATAAGTGCACATAATTAGTAGATAATAGTTTTTAAAGCTGATAATGCTGATTAATCTTCTCATGCATATTTTAAAGTCCTCTTGCTTCACATTATCTGTTTTGTGCCAGTCTCAATCTAAACATAACCAGTGTTATGGCTGGACTGGCCCTTCTGGTTCTTAATATAATTGCAAGATGCCCTTAGCAATAACCATCAGAAAACTCTGAAAGAGAAAGGTTTATGACTCACAAGTCCTGGAAATTACATGACACATCTGGGATCACAGAGTGAGGCCACAGGGAAAGTGATACCAAAAATTCACCCTTTCTATACACAGGTCAGTCAGTTCAGTTGCTCAGTCATGTTCGACTCTTTGAGACCCCATGGGCAGCAGCATGCCAGGCTTCCCTGTCCATCACCAATGCCCTGAGCTTGCTCAAACTCATGTCATCAAATCGGTGATGCCATCTGTTCATCTCATCCTCTGTCATTCCCTTTTTTCCTGCCTTCAATCTTTCCCAGCACCAGAGTCTTTTCCAATGAGTCAGTTCTTTGCATCAGGTGGCCAAAGTATTGGAGCTTCAACTTCAGCATCAGTCCTTCCAGTGAATATTCAGGACTGATTTCTTTTAAGATTGACTGGTTTGATCCTATACACGGGTACCAGTGCTGAATCCCATCTTGGAGACAGAGTTTTGGGTGAAGTAGAAGCAAAATAACTTTATTGCTTTGTCAGGCTTCCCTGGTAGCTCAGCTGGTAAAGAATCCATCTGTAGTGCAGGAGACCCTGGTTTGACTCCTGTGTCAGGAATATCCTCTGGAGTAGGGATAGGGTACCCACTCCTATATTCTTGGGGTTCCCTGGTAAAGAATCTGCCTGGAATGTGAGAGACATGGGTTCGACCCCTGGGTTGGGTAAGATCCCCTAGAGGAGGACATGGCACCCAGTGCACTATTCTTGCCTGGAGAATTCTCATGGACAGAAGAGCCTCATGGACTAGAGTCTATGGTGTTGCAGAGAGTCAGACACAACTAAGTGACTAAGTACAAGACACAGCACATTGCTTTGTCAGGAAAAAAGGGTCACAGTGGGCTCTTGGCTTTAAAAACTATGTGTCCCAACTAAAGGAGCTTGCTGAATATTTATGGCAATGGTTCAAGGGGATGAAGTTAAGATTAGAGTGTGTGTGGGTCCTGCAGTACTTTAATCTCATTGATGATCCTGAAGATCTTTTCTGGTTTCTTTAGTCTGGCCTCAGGTGGAGAATCTGACATTCTCCATTGTTGGGCTTTACTTCTATGCCATTGTTCATTCACTAAGTAGTGTCTGACTCTTTGTGACCCCATGGACTGCAACAAATCAGGCCTCCCTAAGGGCTTAAAGATATTGTTATGTGCATTCCTTGAGATGGAACAGGGCCCTTTCCGCAGGGCTACACTACATTTCTGGACTCCCTTTGACTCAAGAGAATTAAAAATCTCCCTTGACTCTGCAGCCCTTTCCCTCCTGAATTAGCAAATGTTCAAATCTGCTATTTGGAATTCAGGAAAGTTCGTGGAGACTGACCAGACAGGCTCTCCATGACAGGGTCCTGCTAGATTTCAAGTGTAAGGCTTAGAATTCTGCTTCTATTGAGTTGAAGATGGAAGCCTATGGTTTCTTGTGCTTACTCTTCCTTGGCGAATTTAAAAATATAGGCATGAACATTTAAAGAGAGAAGAGAAAAAATAAGTGGCCCAAGTGGACGGTTATGAAAATCAACCAAGATCTCTAAAACAGAGGAATTTGAATGGGCTGGTCTGCCTCTAGGTCTGTCTGTATGGCTGCAAGATATTTATGCAGATACCCCATCACTGAAGTGGATACCTCTGCAATCAAAACTTCTATCAGGCACTTGCACTACAAAAAAGAGAAAACCCAACTGTCAAGGCTTACACCATGCTATCCAAACTCATCTCCTAAAATTTCCTAGCAGGAATTTTAAATTTTAGCCTGTTAAGTTTCTTCATCAACTGACACATCAATTGGCACATTTATTTGTGTCCTAATCTTTAGTTTTAAACTATTTTTTACTATTTTATAAGATTAACAACCAGATACTACACAACCTACCTGCCAAATATTTAATCCATTAATTCCTTCTTTAATTAATGTATTAAATATTTATTAAATAAATTTTTCTGTGCCAATTTCCTGCGATAAACACTGGAAATACAGCATAAGAGTTGGACATGACTGAGTGACCAAACAAAACAACAGTAGATATTTTAGTGTTTTGCTAGTGAAATCAGTTGAGGTTTCTGGGTAAGATGACATTGCCTTATGGATTTTGTTTTTAAAAATGATTAAATAGAATATTGTTGTTATTTAGTCATTCAGTCATTTCTGATTCTTTTGCAACCTCATAGACTGTAGCCTTCCAGTCTCCTCTGTCCATGGGATTTCTCAGGCAAGAATACTGGAGTGGGTTGCCATTTCCTTCTCCAAGGTTATCTTCCCAAACCATGAATAGAATATAAGCCCTTAGAATCCAAAATTTAGGTATTTAACCTCTTTGTCAATGACGTCTTTGACTCATAAAATGTGGGAAGCCTATATTTTGGAAATACAACATGAAAGATTTGCTGATGAAATATATGAGGAGGACTTCTCAATGAGGAGAATTAAGAAAGACTTTTAGAATTTTCTTGTCGGTGTGATTGCTTAATTTTCTATTTGGATAAAAAAAATAATTGATGTTTCTCTGTTGAAACTCAGCGTTCTTTGGGGAAAAAAAATTAATTTGGTTTGTGGTTAAGCATCACTTCATTGAGTGTCACGTTTAGTATATTTTTCTCTTCTTTCCCATTACCACTGCCATCGTTTACGAATGTAAGACATTTCCTAGCTCTGTGTGACTACTTTAGTTACAGAGGCACAAGCTTTGGATCGTAAGCCTCATTTCTCATGTTATAGTTTTGTTTTAGAAAGATATTTGAATTCCGGGTCTAAAATGTAATATATCTGTGAATGGAGAAAGCCATTTAACCCCATTGAAATTAATTTCTTTCCATGAGATGGAATAATAATAACTGTTGTTAGGAGAGAATGTATATATAATAGCACCAATTCTAACACCTGATGTATACTTGCAGATTTGGTTTCCAGTCACCCATATCTATCCTGACCCTACAGATCCTTCATTTTCTTATTTAGAGTACCTTCAAGATCTCTAATTTGTAACAATTCACTTATTTTATTTTACTTGATTTTTGGTTGCACTGAGCAGCTTGTGGAACCTTAGTTCTTGCTGCTGCTGCTGCTGCTGCTAAGTCGCTTCAGTCCCGACCAGGGATCAAACCTGGACCCTTGGCAGTGGAAGCACAGAATCTTAACCACTAAACCACAAAGGAAGCCCCACAATTTACTTTTTAAACATTATATAAAATTTTTGTCCAAATGATCTGATTTGGCATTTTGGCATATGCTTCCATAGATTTTTATTTGATTGGAATACAAACTTGCATCCTTATACTAGTCTGGGGTTCAGTTAGAAGCCAGTGTTTTCCTGTCACATACACACCTTATAAATAGCTCCTCTTAAATGAATATCTACAATCTCGAATGACTAGAAGGGATATTTTTTTTTCCATTATATACACAGGAAAACAATACTGACACACAGAAAACCGTTTCCAGCCCCCAGAGGAGAGCTGAGGTAGATACTGATTTCTTCAGAAGTCCAAATCTCCTCCACATATGGCTAAGCATGGATAAAACATGTGTGTCTGTGAATTATGGACCTAGTCCTTAGGCAAATACCACAAAGAATATGCAATTAAAGTAAATATAAATGTGGGGAACAAAAAGTGTGCATGCTTAGTAGAGTCCAACTCTTTGCAATCCCATGGACTGACTGTAGCCCGCCAGGCTTCTCTGTCCATGGAATTCTCCAGGCAAGAATACTGGAGTGGGTTGCCATTTCCTCCTCCACAGGCTCTTTCCAACCCAGGGATCAAATCCACGTCTCCTGGGTCTCCTGCATTCGTGAGCAGATTCTTTAGCACGGAACCACCTGGGAAACCCATGGGGAACAAAAAAGAAGATAATGTAATTGGGGAGAACTGAGGATAGTCTGATATTTTCTAGTTGCTAATCTTGTTTGTTTTAAAGGATATTCTTAATCTCCCTCATCTTCAAGGAATATAAAGTTTAAGTGAAGAAACAAAAGTGATACACACTGAAAATTAAACAGAAGTGTGCTCCACATGCCAAGGTTGGAGTATCTCACAGACACTCAGGGCAAGCTGTTTTTCATCAATAGCTTGTTACCAGTAACCATAAAAGAAAACAATAAACAAGCAACAAAGAAGGAAAAAAAAAAAACAGACAAAACCTCCTGGTGCTTCAGTAAAGCATATCACTAACTCTGCATTTCCAGGGAGCCTATTAATTGGAATAGAAAACAAAAACTAAGGAAGATGGAAAGATTTTATTACTTATAAACTTTGTCACGTTTATTTTCCCATGACAATCATGGGAATTTTAGAAATGCAAAGCAACATGAATATTTTCTCTAGCAGAAGACAAGCACTGTTAGTTTTGAGTTTCTATCCAGGCTTTTATTTTTTTAAGCATATAATTTATTCTTACTGTAACCCTAAAACACTTTATGTTTGCTCTTCCATGTTTGTTTTTTTCAGATTTCTTTTTTTTAAGTTTCTTGTGCAATTTTAATAAAATTGCTTTCCATGTGTTTCTATCCTCTTATAAGCACTATATAAGAGGTTCTTAACAGAATAAAAATCCCAAGCTCCAGTAAAATTACACATATCTCTGGCAATTTCAAAATGTTTTTGAAATACAGTTGACCCATGAACAACACAGGATTGAACTGCATGGGCCAATGTATATGCAAGGTTTTTGTTTTTTGTTTTTTTTTCAATAAATACATATAGGTACTGTAAATGTATTTTCTCTTCCTCATACATTTCTTAATAACATTTTCTTTTCTCTAGCTTACCTTATTATCAGAATACAGTGTACAATAACTTCCCTTCTCCAGGGGGTCTTCCCAACCCCAGGGATCAAACCCATGTCTCCCACATTGCAAGCAGCTTCTCTACCAGCGGAGCCACCAGGGAAGCCCTTAGCATAGAAAATACATGTGAATTGACAGTTAAGTCATCAGTACAGCTTCCAGTTATGAGTAAGCTGTTAGTAGTCAAATTTTGGAGTCAAAAGGTAGAATTAAAGCACACAGTCATTGCTAAATCATTTTTACATATTTTGTCAAAATATTTTTGCTTAATGTGTTAAATTAATTTACACACCATGCAAAGTGTGGTGCTTTTTACATACTGCTCAATTCACCAGTGGTGTTACTGTCATTTTAATATATTTGCTAATTCATGAGAGAGATATAATTTTTTAAATTGAATACTAGTGAATATTAAAATATTTCCATGTTTTTAATCAGTTATATCTCTTTCTTATCAATTCTTATTTGCTTAACTTTACTATCATTATCATAATGCCTTTTTTATCAATGTGTAGGCCTTACTAAAGCTTGGCCATAACTTTATATTTGTTTACACACTGTTGTTTTCTTATAGTTGACTTGATATTTCTTATAAACTTAATTAAATGTCTTTTGTTTATATATTACACTTTAAAGGTGTCACTGATATACTGTTTTGTTTTACATGTTTTTATTTTTTATTTATTTTTTTAAATTTTATTTTATTATTTAACTTTACAATATTGTATTGGTTTTGTCATGTTTTTAATACACTCACACCAAATTCTTTTTTAAAATACCTAAAACAATTTTTATATGAAATGCATCTCTGGTGTTTAATCTATAATTTTTTAAAATATACACTGTTGTGTATTTGTGATTATACTTGTAGAATTATTTAGATGGTCTTTTGATATAATGAATATATTTATCATGTTATGAAACCAAAAAATAAAAGAAAAATGGTTTTAATATCCTAAAGCAGTTTATTCTTATTTTTTGTTCCTGTTGAGATTGAAAATTGTTATAATCTATATAATAGTGTGGTGACTGGAAAGAAATTGCAATATTCATTTTTTATTAATATTTATCACTTCAAAGAATTTATATAAGAGAATAATAGGATAATTTTGCAAAGCTCTTATCTTTACAAGTCATAAAAAAGCTGAATATGTTTGCAATATCTTCAACATAGCAATAAAACTGTAGATAATTGAAGTACAGTATCACCATATTGTGAAATGCTGGTCAGCTATTAAAGCATATATAGATACATGTGTATTAGTATAATAGCAACAACAATAATGATAATAATAATAATAACATAATTTTTGTTGTTGCTGTTGTCACTGCTGTTTGCTAAGTCCTTTCCTACTCTTTGAGACCCCGTGGACTCTAGCCTGCCAGGCTCCTCTGTCTACGGGGTTTTCCAGGCAACAATACTGGAGTGAGTTGCCATTTCTTTCTCCAGGGGATATAGTGTTTACTATATATAACAGGAAAGTTCTAAGGACATTTAATATTTCCAACAATCACAAGTAGCACTATATTATCAGTTGTGGTTAAAATTCTGTTGCTCCAGAATCCATGCTCTGAATCCCTTTGCTCTACTGGAAAAATACTCATGTTGTAGTTATATTTTTGATTAGAAAAATAAGAAAGTCTAATTTTAGTTATATTATATGTACATACACACAGAGAGAGAAAAAATAGAGGAAGGAAAAAAAAAAGGAAGCAGGGAACAGGGGAGAGAAAGGGATACATAATTTAAATTCTTATAGATTTTAAAAATGTTTACCAAAAATTAATGATAGAGAAATATGGATGGGAGCATTTATTCTGCTTTGTACTTCCTACTTATTTTCCTTAAAGGAATTTTGGATAACTATTTCATTAAGAGGAGCTGGGCCAAGTTAAAACCCACTAATATACCATGTGAATGTGAATGGTTCCAGACAGAAAAGAGGGAAAGGACTCTCTCAAGGAATTTAACTGCAGGATTCAGCAACACTGACTGGTAGCTTGTGACAATATCTTTCAAATGCTAGACAAATGCCTAGATAGAATCTCTATCTCCTCAGAGGATATGGCTAAGCAAGCCTACTGTTTTTATAAAAATTCAATTTTTATAGTTTTAAGATTCTACTTCCTGAGATTTGTTTTACCTAATGGAATGGTTATGGGCTGAATTGTGTATTCCCAAAATTCATACGATCACGTACTAACTCCTGGTACCTCAAAATGCAAATGATGGTCAACTCTACATGTCAACTTGACTGGGCTAAGGGATGGCCAAGAAGTGGGTAAAACATTATTTCTGAATGCGTCTGTGTGTTTCCGAAAGAGATTAGCACTTGGTAGGCTGAATAAAGAAGTTCGTCATCATCAATACACGTGAACATCATCCAATCCACTGAAGTCCTTCTGAGTACAACAAAAAAGGCAGAAGAAAGATGAATGTACTCTCTGTATGAGCTGGGAAATCCATCTTCCGCCTTCCACATCAGTGTTCCCAGTTTTGGGGATGTTAGACACAGACTAAATTACACCACCAAGCTTTTCTAGTTCAAGCTTATAGAAGACAAATCATGGGATTTCTCAGCCTCTGTAATCACATGAACCAATTCCTCATCATCTCTTTCTATAAATTTATATATATCCTATTAGTTCTGATTCTCTGGAGAACCCTGACTAACACAGTAACCATACTAGGAGAGTAGGTCTTTAAAGAGGTAAAGTTAAAATGAAGCCAATAGTATGGAGCCCAATTTCAATATGGCTGGTAGCCTACAAGATGAATAAGAGAAAGACATCAGGGAGGTCCATACAGGGAAGACCATGTGAAGACATCTGAATCTGCAGACCAGGGAGATACACCTCAAAGAACCCAACCCTGGTGGCCCCTGTAATCTTTGATCTCCAGTTTCTAAATCTGAAAAATATATATATATATATCTCTCTTTAAGCTATTTTGTTATATTTTGTGATATTCTTGCAAGTCAATGAACTCATTAATGAAATTAAAGTTACCAAAGGAAACTTTTTCTTTTCCCACACCCTACATAGAATATGACACTGAACTAAGAATACACTATGCAAACTAGTTGATTAAATTCAATTCGAAGCATAGATCTCCAGACCACTGGTATCAGCATAACTAGATACTTTTTTAGAAATGCACGTTTTTGACCCCAAAGGTACTACTGAAACCAACTCTGGGGATGAGATAAAGCAGTCTGTTTTAGCAAGTCCTCCAGGTGATCTGATACACATTAAAATTTGAGAACAAGGGTTTCAAATGTACTGAACTAGGGACCAGGCAGGTGACATCCATGAGTGATGAAGTCCAGGTGTGAGTCAACAGGAAATGTCTGGCATGGTAGCAAACTAGAGGAGGCATGTCTCCATTGGGGTCAAGGCCAGCCAAGCCAACTGCTTAATGTGAAATGATTTTTTTTTTTAAAGTAAGCAAGCAGAACAGATTTTTTGATGAATATTTCATGACTTTTAAATATTGGTAGCCAATTCTGATCATTGTTGGCCAACTACATAAAACATGTTTGCAGGATATTTCTATCCCATGTAAGCTCTATTTAATAATAAAGGAGTTTGGAGGAGGGCCGTGTGATAAATCTATTTCCCTTTTGTATATGTACAATTTCTTGCTAATTCAAAGAGAATTGAGGAAATTATCTTTATTTTTTTCCTCTTCTTCTTGGTGGTTTTTATATATGTTGGATGAGAGACTTAAACACACTCTGTGCTTATAACTTCTCATTCTGAAAATGTACAGTTTTAGAATGCATACCATTCTTTGTTTCATGGTAATAGCATCCCAGGGCAGGGTTTGGATTTTGGTTCATTTACAGACAAAGCAGGCATGCCTTTAATGGCATGTCTCAGGTGGACAGAGAGGTCTATTTTCAGAGCCCTTGCTGGACAGAGCCGCACTCCCACTGCCATCTGTGACTTGTATATGGGGATTTAAAGATGGAGATGGACTGACTGGGACAATTTCTTCTTCACTGACCATCTGGCACAGGTGCTGGAAACAGTGCCCATAGTACTCAATCTTCAGATGAAAGACTGAATTAGCTGCCATGAGTTTCTTACTAAATTGTTGCACCTACTGTTTGAATGCCACATTCTATGGCAGAAACTAACTTGCTTTTTTGGCTGCTTTTGTTTGCTTGTTTGAGGTATTTTTTTTTTTTTTTTTGCACCATTTAAAAATGAACATGATTTTCTTTGAATACTTATGCAGAGAGCCGACTGATTGGAAAATATCCTGATGCTGGGAAAGACTGAGAGCAGAAGGAGAAGGGGGCAACAGAAGATGAGATGGTTGGATGGCATTATTGACTCCACGGCCATGAGTTTGAGCAAACTCTGGGAGATGGTGAAGGACAAGGAAGCCTGGTATGCTTTAGTCCATGCGGTCGTAAAGAGGCAGAAATGGCTTAGCAACTGAACAACAACACCAAATGAATACAGAGAGAGGGGGAAAAAAAAAAACATTTTTGTAAGTTTTTGATGATTATAAATTAGGAATATTTGCCCGTGTCCTACACAGCTGGTCTTTTCCTCTGCCCCCTCCTCTACCCCTATTCTCACCCTAAAACTATAGATGAAACCTTAAAGATGATGTTTTCTGCTAGTAACACTACCATAAATAAGGATTATTGTTAGAAGAGCATGAAATGAAGTCACTTAAGGATAGGAAGTGCAGCTTATCAACTAAAGCTGTGAAAATAATCAACAGAATCCCTACATATTTCAAAGAGAAGGGTTGAAATGGGACAATTTACTTAAATCAGTTAAATCATATATCCAGTTCTTCATTTTGAGAAAATTATTTTTTTATTTTATAATCTAAGTGATTGATTATAGTTAGAAATGTCACTATATTTAGAAACAATCTTAATTAAAGTAGACACAGGGAAAGGAATTATGGCCTTTACAATAAAGATGAAATATTAGCTTAGAGAGGCTAAATGTCAGATCAAAATATGATAGAGTTAGAATGCAAACTGTATCTAGTCTTTATCCAAATTAAAAAATGTGACTACTTTTAGTAATCTTTTTCCACATAATTAACTCATACATTGCTGAACTCATAAATCCCATGAGTCAGATAATTTTGGATCATCTATGGCTTTATTAATTCATTTTCTAATTCATCAATAGACTCAAGACTCGAAAGGCTCTTCTGCTATAAACACTCCTCATGATTAGAAAGAAAACTATCCCTGTTTGGATGGTTTATTATTTTCCCCTTGTCCAAATGTCAATATTCTTTTTTTTTTTTTAATTATAGTACCTTCCTTATTTTCTTCACAGCTCTCAGATTTGGTGTTAGATATTCTGTTTCATTTTTAGCAGATTTACTTTTGCATATAAGGATGAGGGTAACATTAACACACTGAGCATATAGTAGATGAGAGAAAAAACACTCCTTCTATTTAACAGAGCCTCATACTAGAACCTCTACAAGGAAATTAAACCCTCTGCTCTGAAGTCTGACAGCCTATTTTCTATGGATTTTTGTCTTATAAGAGTCTCTTTCTATGACATTAGTTGTATTTTCAAAGTTTCCCTTATTCGCTCAATTTCTGTTAACCTGAGAGCAGCATGTGCCAAACTGAAGAAGAATGCAAGGAGCTGAAATTGGTGAGGAAATACATTTGTTTAGATCATCTCACTGCTGCTGCTAAGTCGCTTCAGTCGTGTCCGACTCTGTTAGACCCCATAGACGGCAGCCCACCAGGCTCCTCCATCCCTGGGATTCTCCAGGCAAGAAAACTGGAGTAGGTTGCCATTTCCTTCTCCAATGCATGAAAGTGAAAGGTGAAAGTGAAATCACTCAGTCGTGTCCGACTCTGGTGACCCCATGGACTGCAGCCTACCAGGCTCCTCCATCCATGGGATTTTCCAGGCAAGAGTACTGGAGTGGGGTGCCATTGCCTTCTCCGAGATCATCTCACATAACACGGTTAAAGGACTTATCCCAATTCTTTTTCAGATGAAACTATAAAGAATTAGATATTTTGTAGTCTAAGATGGATCTGCATCTACAAAGATGTGCACTTCCTCTAAAAAGGCCTTGATGCTCTTGGAAAGAGAAAAAAAAGATTGTACATTAAATATAACATATATCTGTTTTGTTGCAAATCTTTTTGGACAAATTTCCATCCAGATGCAAGACTGAACTGCATAATTGAAATAACTAATCTTGAGACTTTTTGGGTGGCATCCTCCTGCTACTTAAGGAGAACAACCACTACCAATGCATTCAGTCCTCAAGATAGAAGGTTCTGACTAAGGTCGAGTGTGTTTTAAGAAAACAAGGAGCACTTTGTTATCTCTTCTTCTTATTTTCAAAATAATGTGACAAATCAATGCAGATAGCTACCACATGAACTCCAAACCTATATTCACCTAGGAAATTCTAATTGTGACAGTAATATGGATTTATTTGCATTTCAATGGCATGAAACTAGTTTAGTTGATTTATTTGCATCCCAACTGGAATGAAACTGATTCAGTTATAGATACCTTGAAAAAAATACACCAAAAATATCAATATTATTTGATCAATATTATAATATTGATCAAAATATCTGCTCCAGAGAGTATACATTGACCTTCCTTACTTCCATCTCCTCTTACAAATTGAGATTTTAAAAATGCCTGTATCTTCACAAAATATATCCCAGTCACTAGATGAGTTTTCACAGAGAATGCATCAACCAGTGAAGTCTCAACTATATTATCTACCTACAGTGTGGCTGAGCCATCATTATCTTTCATCAATGATTATAAGTTACATCTTTATTATTTTCCTTCACACTAAACACTGAAAAAAGCACACAAGAATTCTACATTCTAAGTTGATTTTAAAAATCCTATAAGGGCATGCTTGGTTATATCAGAGAAACAGTACATAGTGAAGGGTGATGAGCTCTAGGAATGTGATGTTCTGGGTGGAGCCATCAGTTGGCACAGTTGACCTTATTTCTAATCTTTAGTGCTTTTTAAGGCCATGGAAGCAATCATCACATGGGAATGTGCTCCATATCCAGTATCCTCCCCACCTTCTATCCTTTTTTTGTAGATGGATCTCTTTTAGACTCTCCTTTCCAGAACTCTATCAAATTATCACAATAAAAATGAGAACCTAGTCTATTGTTTCTGATTTTCATTAGATATCTTATTACTATCTAGAGTAATGATGTGGCTTTAGACCAAAAAGGAAAACCGGTCCTGGTTTTCCATCTCCACAATAATCCAGGATGCACCATTACTTTCCATTGCTGAGAGAGAAGAATTCTGAAGAGGAACTCAGTCTCTAAAATCAGCAGAATCCCATGTCATATATTCTAAACTTTTCTATCTCAGGCAACTAAAAGATCCTTTTTATTTCACTTTACCAGACAGCAGTAATTGAATAGATCGTCAGTGTTTAATCCTCAGCAAAAAAAAAAAAAAAAAGATAATACTTTCATGTAGTATATATGAGAATTTTTTGTACAGAAGCTGTGATCTTCAAAAATAGATTTTCAGTATTCCTTTAAGCAGTCTTTTTGAAGTTCACCAATTTATGACTATTCTGACTTTTCTTTTCCCCTTAAGGTCATGAAGTTTCATCTATCTAAATTAAGGGTCACTGGGGAACACTCAGCAGTTCTCAGAAAAGGTTTATGGTTTACTCATGGAGAAAAGGGGTTCTTGGATTTTGAGGCTTTAAGAGGTTATGTGGCAGCCTGAGCCTTTGGATTCTCTCAAAGGAGTCATTATAAAAAACAAAGTCAAATTTATAAATTGTGAACCTTAGCCTTTTTTAAGGCTTCTCTTATGGCTCAGCTGGTAAAGAAACCACCTGCACTGATGGAGACCTGGGTTCAATCTCTGGGTTGGGAAGATCCGCTGGAGAAGGGAAAGGCTGGCTACCCAATCCAGTATTCTGGCCTTGAGAATTCCATAGACTGTATAGTCCACGGGGTCGCAAAGAGTCAGACACTACCAAGGGATTTTCACTTTCAGCCCCTTTTCACCATATTTCCCTGCACCAACCTCTCTTCCTGGAGCATGGCCTGGGAGATGAAGAACTCTTCCCTTCCATGGGCTAATAGCATACATTCTGGATCATAAAACTAATGTGGAAACAGTGTCTACTGTATTGGCAATAGCTAAGTATATGCGTGCTGGGTCCTGTCTGACTCTTCGCAACCCCTTGGAAGGTAGCCAGCCAGGTTCCTCTGTCTGTGGAATTCTCCCAGCAAGAATACTAGAATGGGTTGAAATTTCCTCTTCCAGGTGATTTTCCTGACCTAGGGATTGAACCTGTGTCCCTGGTATCTCCTGCATTGGCAGAAAGAAATATTATACTCCAATAAAATTTTTATTTTAAAAAAGGAATCTTTTCTGTGGACAACATCTTCAGCCTATGCTCAAGAGTTCTAGTTGACCCTTTCTGAAGCCCTCGTGTCCTACACATCTCAGACTTTACTAGCCTGACAGTCACATAAGCCGATTTCTTGCAATAAAAAACTAATATAAGTGTTCTGTTTCAAATAAGAGAGACAACGTTATGATAAAATTTCTTTTCTTTGCAGCATTTAAAATATAACAGAAGAGAAACTATTAAATATACTCTCATTATCCACATCCCTATTAGTCTTCTATTACTGTTTTAACAAATGACCACAGAATTAATGGCTAAAAGCAAATTTTGCAGTCTTTCAAATTTGAAAGTCAGAAGTCCAAAAGAGTTCTTACTGAGCTAAAATCAGGGTGTCCTTGTGGCTGAGTTTCTTCTGAAGTTTCTTGGAGAAAACCTATTTTCCTTTTCCCAGTTATTATAGACTTCCTGATTTCTGTGGCTTGTGGCCCCTTCCGCCATCTTCAAAGCCAACAGTGCACCATCTTCCAACAACTATCTCTGATTCTTTGCCTCACTCTTCCTTATAAGGACACTTGTGATTACATTGGGATCATCCAGATCATCCAGGACATCTTCTAATCTCAATATTAGCTTATTAACAAATTTAATTCCACCTGCTGCCTTGATTCCCCTTTACTATAAAAATTAATATATTCAAAGTGTCCTGGGATTAGGACATAGACACCTTTAATGGGTCATTATTCTTGCTACAACACCATCTATTGCATTTGCATCAGTATTACTAATATTGAATTCTTGCATGCTTTTTTCTGTCCTGAAATCTCTAATGCAACAGCTCCACTTTCCATAAATGTAAACTCTTTGCTCCAGAGACTAATTGTTGTTTTCCTAACACCTATTCAAGTGGTGATTAGACTTAAATTCATACTTTCAATGAGTCTACAAATTTAATACTGACTTTGAATACTGATTTCTCTAGTACTATAACTATACTAAATTATAGTTTAGGTATCTATCCTTAAACTATAATTTTGATCTCACTTTACCTTGAATCCATACTTTCCCCCAAATCTGTATTAAAACCTTCTCTTTTCCTCCCTTTTCAAAAGTCGTTCACCATTCTTTAAACGTGTTTACTTTGCCTAAAAAGCACCTCTTTGATCCCATATTTTTTTCTACTTATCCAGTCCATTTTATTAAAAAGTTTCATCTACATTTAAACTCTATAATCTTTCTGGAACTGTTGCTGTTTAGTTTTCAGAAGACCAAAAGAGGAGAAAGCAAAAAAAAAAAAAAAAAAAAAAAGGTGGGGGGAATACAAAGAGCAAATTCTGATCAATTTCCAAATTTGCTGATTGTCTAAACTCTACAGGTGTTCAGATACACATCAGCTTTATATGTTTCCTTGAAGACTGAAAGGATATCTAGCTGAGCTGTCTCAGGAGCTTTTCAAGCAATGAAACAGTAAAGAACAATAAAGAGAACTTATGAACTGAGATTTGACTCCTTTCCTTGTCTATTCTAAAGAAACAAGGAGAGAGCATTCTAAAGTTGAATGCTTTGGGGAATATTATCCTTGCCTACTTCACAGGGCTGCATAGGGAATAAAGCACTGAGTTACATATTTACATAAATAAAATGAATGTGATAACTATTGGATACAACTTAATATATATAAGCATTATAAAATATAAATGATCAGAGGTATAGATACTAATTTTTAATGTTCAATACAGTAAATTTATACATGTATATACTCATAAATTACATAAGGTACTTGTAAATATATAAGGACTCTGTAATGAAAAATATGGAAACTTTCCTCAAAGCTGAGAAATATTATTTTTGAGAAAAATTTCTTCAAAACTGAGATTCTGAGAAATATTTGTTGTTCAGTCAGTCATGTCCAACTCTTTGCAACTCCATGGATTGCAGCACACCAGGCTTCCCTGTCCTTCAACATCTCCTGGAGCTTGCTCAAACACATGTCCATTGAGTCAGTGATGCCATCCAACCATCTCATCCTCTGTCATCCCCTTCTCCTCTTGACTTCAATCTTTCCCAGCACCATGGTCTTTTCTTCTATGAAGAGTCAACTCTTCATATCATGTAGCCAAAGTATTGCAGCTTTAGTTTTAGTATCAGTCCTTCCAGTGAATATTCAGTGTTGATTTTCTTTAGGATGGACTGGTTTGATCCCCTTGCTGTCCAAAGTTTGGAAATAATCTGTGTGTTTATTATTGATTGAATACAAGTGACTAAAAATTTCAAGAATTCAAATAAAATTAATCCGCTTTTCATTTTTCATGTACTGGAGCAGTCATTTCTTTCTAAGTTTGAATTTTCAAATTATACAAAAAAGTAGCTCAATTCACTTTTCAGATTTGACATTTGGCACATTTGTCATAATTTTTTCCAGTATTTATTCACTTATTCATTCTATGAAATAAAATCATATAAATATGACTTTATACACAAAGTTATTAAGTAAATTGTAAAGATCTTTACCTTTGAAATAAAAACTGATATAAATTGAAGATTGCCATTCAGAAAATTGCCTTCTTACTTTTCTGTACCCTAATACTGATATTCGGGAAAACTGATAGTTACACTCTCATGCTGCTACTAAGTCGCTTCAGAAGTGTCCGACTCTGTGCGACCCCACAGACGGCAGCCCGCCAGGCTCCCCCGTCCCTGGGATTCTCCAGGCAAGAATATTGGAGTGGGTTGCCATTTCCTCCTCCAATGCATGAAAGTGAAAAGTGAAAAGGAAGTCGCTCAGTCGTGTCTGACTCTTCTGTTACATTGTAGCCCACTCTGTAATCTACATAAGTTAAATAATTCAAGATGGAAACTACTACATATGGCATATTTTTAGTGATATATTTTTTTAAATAATGTTTTATTTGTGATGCTAAGAGAATGTTTAATTGCCAAGAAGAGAATTGTAGATTTGTTCATGATTCAAGTACATTGCTTTCCCAAGTTTTCTGTATTTTGCCTTAATAGCAAATGATCTATAAATTTAAATTTACTACTTTTTGAAATAATATAAAATTTAAAAATATTTCTGAACTTCAGCAATAGAGTTTTATTTGAGTGGAAGTGTGGACAACACTCACTAATACAATTCTTAGTTTGCTAGATATGTGACTATATTAAATACTAACTAGATGTTCCTAGATATGGTACATATCTCACAGTTTTCCCAGAGTAGATAATTGGGATGGATTCCCATGGAAGAAAGATTTCCTCTTCATGCCTCTCAAGAGCTCAGCCAGTGAGAAACTGTCACAGCTGAGCCAATAAAATATCACTATATTTCAAAATCCCAATTCCTTCAACAAACTCTTTGCTTACTATAGTCTTTCCAATTTATTTTCTCCTCTTTAAAAGAGTTCTCCTTTCCTTATTGAGGGGAACTTGTATGTTACAGACGCTGAATTCTAATTCCCTGCTGATGCTAAATAAACTCATTTTTGCTGGAGAGATAACTGGCAGTCAATGTGTTTTAGAGAGACAATTATTTTGCTTTGTTTTCAAATATGTTTATTTAAAACCCTTTAAAGGGTTACTTGTTTCCTAAGTATTTCTTTCCATGGGTTCATAATGTTAAATATAAGTGTATGTTCAGTCATATCCAGCTCTCTGTGACCCTATGGGCTGTAGCCCACCAGGCTCTTCTGTCCATGAAATTCTGGAGTTGGTTCCATTTCCTCCTCAAGGGGATCATCCCAACCCAAGGATCAAACCGACATCTCCTGCATCTTCTGCATTTGTAGGCAGGTTCTTTTATCACTGAGTCATCAGGGAACACTGTTAATTATAAATGGTGAGCTAAAGGAATTGGAAGGCTTAATTGGATGAATAAAAACTTTGTTTAAGTGCATTTTTAAAAAATCACACAAGGAAATATGTGATCTTTATTTATTTTTTTATACCTATTTTATTTTATTTTTTTTTATTATAATTTTATTGTATTTTTAAACTTTACATAATTGTATTAGTTTTGCCAAATATCAAAATGAATCCGCCACAGGTATACATGTGTTCCCCATCCTGAACCCTCCTCCCTCCTCCCTCCCCATACCATCCCTCTGGATCGTCCCAGTGCACTAGCCCCAAGCATCCAGTATCGTGCATCGAACCTGGACTGGCAACTCGTTTCTTACATGATAAATGCTGGAGAGGGTGTGGAGAAAAGGGAACCCTCTTACACTGTTGGTGGGAATGCAAACTAGTACAGCCACTATGGAGAACAGTGTGGAGATTCCTTAAAAAACTGGAAATAGAACTGCCTTATGATCCAGCAACCCCACTGCTGGGCATACACACTGAGGAAACCAGAAGGGAAAGAGACACGTGTACCCCAATGTTCATCGCAGCATTGTTTATAGCCAGGACATGGAAGCAACCTAGATGTCCATCAGCAGATGAATGGATAAGAAAGCAGTGGTACATATACACAATGGAGTATTACTCAGCCATTAAAAAGAATACATTTGAATCAGTTCTAATGAGGTGGATGAAACTGGAGCCTATTATACAGAGTGAAGTAAGCCAGAAGGAAAAACATAAATACAGTATACTAACGCATATATATGCAATTTAGAAAGATGGTAACAATAACCCGGTGTACGAGACAGCAAAAGAGACACTGATGTATAGAACAGTCTTATGGACTCTGTGGGAGAGAGAGAGGGTGGGAAGATTTGGGAGAATGGCATTATTTTTGAATAGATATCAACATAGAAAATTAGGCTATTTAGTTTTCTTTTTGTTTTTGTTTTTTGCTGTTTCACATGGCATCTTAATTCCTTGACCAGGAATTGAACCTGGGCTCTGTGCAGGGAAGTCCAGATTCTTAACCACTGGACCACCAGGAAGTCCCTATTTAGAGTTTTACATTAACTTTAAATAATAAATGAAATTATGTATGTGGCTTTATATCAGAACTCAAGAAGTATTAGCCAAGTAGGCCATTTTCTGTTAAGTGTAAACAGCTTTTGGTATCTTAAAGATGCAGAATAAACTTACCCAAGTAGTAAAATAATATTTAGAAACATAGAAAATATTTATTTACACTTAGCAAGGATCACATGGCAGTTGCTGAAAAAATACAAAAATACTAAAAGACCTTTAATTTGGATTTTTTTGTGTGTCAGTTGAGTAGCAATCAATCCCATATGAATGAAAACTTATCTTCTCAAAAACAGAAAGATTGTTGAGAATATAATAAATTTTATTTTGTCAAGTTGAGGCAAACACTTTGGGAAAAATATTTTACCATAGCAACCAAGCAATTGTGTGAGTATGTATGGTGTGTGTGTAGACATGTGTGTGTGTATATTTGAAGGAATGTGTAAAGTTATAAAAACAATGCTTATAATTTCAACTTCTGAAACATAATTAGCTTGGGGGTAATGACCGGCACGAGCTTCCCAGGTGGTGCTAGCGGTAAGGAACATGCCTGCCAATGTAGGAGACATAAGAGATGCGAGTTCGATCCCTGGTTTGGGAAGATCCCCTGGCAGAGGCATGGCAATCCACTCCAGTATTCTTGCCTGAAGAATCCCATGGACAGAGGAGACTGGTGGGCTACTGCCCATAGTGTCACAAAGAGTCGGACATGACTGAATCGACTTGGCATGCTTATAGGCAATGACCAACACAACAATTAATTAACAGCATGTGTTTTGCAAGATGATATCACTGCTTGTGTCTATATCTAGTTATCTAAAAGGTCACTATTTTAAAACTAGAACCTTAGAACTGCTGCTGCTGCTAAGTCGCTTCAGTCGTGTCCGACTCTGTGCGACCCCAGAGACGGCAGCCCACCAGGCTCCCCCGTCCCTGGGATTCTCCAGGCAAGAACACTGGAGTGGGTTGCCATTTCCTTCTCCAATGCATAAAACTGAAAAATGAAAGTGAAGTCGCTAAGTCGTGTCTGACTCCTAGGGACCCCATGGACTGCAGCCTACAAGGCTCCTCTGTCCATGGGATTTTCCAGGAAAGAGTACTGGAGTGGGGTGCCATTGCCCTCTCCACTATGAATGCCTAAAATTTTAATTTTCATGAGGCCAAAAGTTAACATCTATGATCATAATTTAGTAGTAGAGTGAAGTGTGTGTGCTCAGTCATCTGACTGTCTGTGAACCCATGGACTGTATGTAGCTCACCAGGCTCCTCTGTCCATGGACTATTCCAGGCAAGAATACTTGAGTGGTTTGTCATTTCCTCCTCCAGGGGATATTCCTGACTCAGGGATCATACTGGCATCTCTTACAGCTCTTGCATTGGCAGGCGAATTACTTACCACTGGGCCACCTGGGAAGCCCCATAATTTAGTAATAGTACATCAATTTCGCTCCTCAGTTTTAAGTTGACCCCTGAAGCCATATCTTCAAAAGCACAGACAACTTGAAGAGAGGAGTCTTAAAGTTCAAGGAGACACCTGTTAGGTATTTACAGTTCAAATGTGCTCTTGTTGCTTGAAAAGTGCCTGTTTGTCCAAAGGAAGACAGACTGCTAACATGGAAAGATAAAGATATTGAGGTTCCAAAATAACACCTCTTTTTATCAATCTGCTCACTCAAAATAGGTGAATATAAACAATGCCAAAGGACATTCAAAATAAGGAATAAAATTATTTTTCTATTTTAAAAGTTTATCATTACAACAAATTCAGTGTAATATAGAAGTGACCTTTCTGTTTACTCATGTCTAATACTTGAGTATTAAATTTACATAAATTTTAAAAAAATAAATAAATAAAACAAAAAGTTTTGAAAATGCGACTCTTGGGGTAAAGGAAACCTGCACTGTAAGTGGATTGAGTCCACATCTCCTACATTGGTAGGCGAGTTCTTTATTTTATTTTATTTTTTGGCGTTACTATCTTTTATTTATTTATTTTAAATTTCTGACTAGCGCCATCTGGGAAGCCCACATTGTAAAATAGAATTAGGACTCTAATAAAGAGTTTTCTTAGCTTTTCCATCAAATAAAATATATCTTGGGAGATTAAGAATAAATTAACTTCTGTGATGAGGAATACCACAAAGTTAGATTCAAAAATAATCTGAAGAAATACAACTCAGTTATTTAAAACAGGGAAATGCACAGGTGAAGGAGGCAGAGAATGGTGGGAATTTTGCAAGCTCTTTTCTGTTACACTATTTCTTACCATGTAGAATGATTTATTATTATCAATCTAGTATCATTTTGAAATAACATTTCAAAACTATAACAGTTTAGAATTGATTCCCACCACTTTGATGACCTAAAGCCAGAAAATATAAGTAGAAATAATTGAGCTAATCTTCACAAATTAGCAATGTTTAACACTGCTTCCCTAGTGGCTCAGACGTTAAAGCAATGGAGGAGAGCCAGGTTTGGTTCCTGGATTGGGAAGCTCCCCTCGAGAAGGAAATGGCTACCCATCTCAGTATTATTGCCTGGAGAATTCCATGGACAGAGGAGCCTGGTGGGCTACACAGTTCATGGGGTCACAAAGAGTCAGACATGACTGAATGACTAATACAAATACTTCTTTTAAAATTATAAGGTATCAATTGCATAGCGTTAATGAGATGGACTGGAAAGAAGAACAGAAAGAATTAGGAAACAGTAAGTAAAATTTAATACCTGAAAGCTGGTTAAAAGTATTTGCTTAGCCAGAATCCTCTTCATAAAGCTTTCACTTAATCCCAGGTGTTGGCAGACATTGTATTGAATTAAGGAGCCTAAATGGCAATCGACCAAATCAGTTTTATTTTGTGTAAAGTAAAACATCCAAATTCATTTTAAAATTCAATTTAATGTGTTTTGAAGGGTCCTGATGACAATCATTTCAATAATCAACTCTAATTTTAAGACAGGTGTGTAGACAGTTACATTAACAGATAGCTACATCAGTCCCAGGGTGGCATTATAGAAACTGAACACAACACTGAAGACTGCTGCTGCTGCTGCTAAGTCGCTTCAGTCATCTCCGACTCTGCGATCCCATAGATGGCAGCCCACCAGGCTTCCCCGTCCCTGGGATTCTCCAGGCAAGAACACTGGAGTGGGTTGCCATTTCCTTCTACAAAGCATGAAAGTGAAAAGTGAAAGTGAAGTTGCTCAGTCATGTACAACCCTCAGTGACCCCATGGACTGCAGCCTACCAGGCTCCTCCATCCATGGGATGTTCCAGGCAGGAGTACTTGATTCTCACACTGAAGACTAGTAGTGAAACTAGATCCTATCTCATAGGTCTCCCAGTAACAAATTCAGAAGGGAAGTCTCTGGGGTAAAAGGAATGCATAAGAGAAACACCATAGATCAAGGGAGATGGAGCCCTGAAAGGTCAGGTCATTTTGTCTTACTATACAATGTAATCGTCTACCTTTTCTAAACTTTGCAGATTGTAAGGACAATCAGTCTTCAGAGAAGACAACTATCCAAAACCATTCACGGGATATGCTTGCTAAATGAGTCCTTTCATTACTTGGTATGGTTAGTAGCAACTAAAAAATAATATCCCTTCTAGTCTCAGTTCAGTTTAGTCGCTCAGTCATGTCCAAGTCTTTGCAACCCCATGGACTGCAGCATGCCAGGCTTCCCTGTCCATCACCAACTCCTGGAGTTCACTCAAACTCAGGTCCATTAAGTCGGTGATGCCATCCAACCATCTCATCCTCTGTCGTCTGCTTCTCCTCCTGCCTTCAGTCTTTCCCATCATCAGGGTATTTCCCTTCTAATTACTATTTTAATACGATCTCTAGGAATGTCCATTCTCTCTCTGTTGTGTTCTCTCTAGCTTTTTCATGTTCTCTCATTTTTTCTGCCTCAGGCTAGAGTGCATGTTCCAATTGGACAAATTAACGATCCAGGCAAACTAAGTGTTCAGAAGTAAGAGCATACCCAAAACAAGATTACCTTTCTCTTCCCCAAGGTAGAAACTATCAACAGATAATATGAGATCAAGATTTAATTCATGATATGGCACTTATGGGATTCCCAGGTGATGCAGTGCTAAAAAATTTGCCTGCCAATGCAAGATATGCAGGTTCAATCCCTGAATTGGTAAGATCTCCTGGAGTAGGAAATAGTAACCCACTCCAGTATTCTTGCCTGGAAAATTCCATGGACATAGGAGCCTGACAGGTTATAGTCCATGGTGTCACAAAGAGTCAGACACAACTGAGCAACTAAACAACAATACCACTTCTGACTGGACAAGATGAGAGTTGACTCACTATCAGATACATGTTTGGTTGTATTTCACCCTTGATAGAGAAAAATAGGAAAAAAAAAAATATATATATAAATCAGGTTAACATTAATGCTTCTTTTCTAATAATATGAAATGTAAATCACAAAACAACTACTACAAATAAGTAGTAATGGCGTGGATTTAAATGTACTCTGTTGCCTTGGAGAAATAATATTTATATCATGTAAGGAATCCATTCAATAGTACAAAAATGGAAAAGGATAATAAATAAGCAAGACAGAATCCTCTACTAATTTAGTAGTGACTACAGATTTTCATCCTCCAAAAGGCATACTTTGGTAACATGACACAAAAGGATTTTTATCTAGGTTAAAAGTAAAGGTTTTGCATAATTAGGTTCATTTAGTGTAAGGATTGTTGAGAAGTCTCCTTAATAGTTGTGAAAATAAACAAAATCTCCCATATGAGAACAAGCAAAGATATGTATCAGAGTTTGATATAGCAAGTGAATAGCCATGGATGCTTGTTTTTGTCAGAGACTAAATGAGAGGAAGGGAGTGGAAAAGATTTATAGCAAGGGGGGGAAAGAAGGAAATACAAGCTGAACTGATTGGCGATGTTGGCACAGGAAGTCTGGGGGGTGGGCTAACCAGAGTGGGGCATCCTATGTGATTGGTTAGGGCACAAAATTGGCTTTTTGTACTTGGCCCTCAGTTGGAACTGCTGCTGCTGCTGTCGCTTCAGTCTTGTTCGACTCTGTGGGACCCCATAGATGGCAGCCCACCGGGCTCCGGCATCCTTGGGATTCTCCAGGAAAGAACACTGGAGTGAGTTGCCATTTCCTTCTCCAGTGCATGCAAGTAAAAAGTGAAAGTGAAGTCGCTCAGTCGTGTCCGACTCTTAGCGACCCCATGGACTGCAGCCTACCAGGCTTCTCCGTCCATGGGATTTTCCAGGCAAGAGTACTGGAGTAGGGTGCCATTGCCTTCTCTGCAGTTGGAGCTAGGCAGCAAAAATTAGGGAAATTTTCAGTTATCAACCAATTCCTTGATATTTGGGATCAAATGCTACATAAGCTGTGGTTCAAACTGATTGCTGCAGAGTCTATAGATCAGTGTTCTCTTTTTACAAATGAGATGATCGTTGCCCATTCATGTATTCATCTCATAGTATAAGGGAAGAAACTACTTTAGAGTCCCAGGTAATAAGGGTTTACTATATCAAACAGTCCTTAACCTCAACTTTCTGGATGAAGCAGTTGGCCCAAAGAAGCATTGTTCATTCAAATTCAAGCTGCATAGACTATATTATTCCAATTCTGAGGAGGCTAAACTGGAAACCGGAGTTCTTCATGAGAAAAAAGCAAGACTCAATTGGGAAAAGGGGGAATATAAATTTAGACTTGACAACAATTCCACCTGTATGGCTATGCCAGAGGCCCATCTGAAAAATAACCCAGAAGATTTTAGACAGATCCATAGAAAAAGTATCTAAAACTGGTAAAGTCCATGTTTCTGTGAATCATAAAATCAAGCAGTATCCCTGGCTTTCTTGAGATTTTACAAAAGAGCTGCTTAATCCTCACCTTTGCCAAAGTGTTTTCATGCCATCTTTTGCAATCTAATGAATTATCACTTTTTAATTTACAAAATGCCTGTTATGGATCAGACACTGTGGCTCTTAGCACCATGTTCTTTGATATTTGGTTCTTGTATCTTCAAGGCACCCTGGAGGGTGTACTTCCAATAAGACCCTCCCCAGCAAATTCCTTGCAGTTAGGAAGAATCATGTGACTCTGGGGCAATGACATATAAGAAGTGACAGATGTCACTTCTGAGCTTAGACATTTAAATGCTGAAAGAATTATCTCATCTCTTCCCGTCTTCTGATATTAAATATTATGGAAGAGGCCTCATGTCACCTAAGTGACAGGGGGTGATGATCAGTAATGAAACTGAAAGGTCACCAAATGCTGTAAGTGAAGACAGATTCGAGTTTGGACTTTTTCCTGGAGCCATGCAATATTCAGCAGGTATTTTTGATTATGTATTCTGTTCAAAGCAATGTGCTGGTGACAATTGAAAGTGATCACTTTCTTGTAAGCAGGGGGTTGACATGGTGAGATTGCTCTGGCTGCCTTGTGCAAAATAGATTGGAGAAGAAAGTGAATGCAAGGGAGAGACTAGATAAAGAGCTCAGTCTTTGCATGAAGCAGCAAAAGTGGGCTGTACTTCCCTTAACTATCTTTACATACCAAACGATGGAATATTCTCTGGGTTCCACTGGAGAAGGAAATGGCAACCCACTCCAGTGTTCTTGCCTGGAGAATCCCAGGGACGGGGGAGCCTGGTGGGCTGCCGTCTATGGGGTCGCACAGAGTCAGACACAACTGAAGTGACTTAGCATAGCATCTTATACATAGGGAAGTGAAAGGATAAAAAAGAATTAGAGCGTGTGTGCTCAGAAAGAAAAAAAATAATAATAATAATGTGTGTGTCTGACTCTTTGCCATCCTATGAACTGTAAGCCTACTAGGCTTTCCTGTCCATGGGATTCTCCAGGTAAGAATACTAGAGTGGGTTGCCATTTCCTTCTCCAAGGGATGTCCCCAACCCAGGTCTCCTGCATGTCCTGCATTGGCAGGCAGATTCTTTACACTGAGCCACCTGGAAAGCCCCCCAAAGAATACAAGTTCCTAAAAATCAAGAAGTTTATAATTTAAAGAATAGCTATGTGCCAGTATGCTTATAATTTATTTCCATGCCTGAGAATGCCTCCTCTAAGCACATTCTGGCAAGCCACAAAACCAAACATACAGAAACAGAATAAAACTTATTAGCCGTTAGAATTGTAGCACCAGATAATCACATTACTGCAAAATATAAATATGCAATTTTACATCTAGAAGCACATTAAGTTGAAAGAAATTTTAACTGAATTTATGTAAATTAATCAATAAAAACATGCTTTTATAAACAGCCTTTTCTGGCATATCAAATGTTCTTAGTCTTTAAAGCACATGAATATAATACCTCAGTTAAGATCTGTTCTCCACACATTTCCTGTATAAAATGCAGATAAATAAATAATAAAAAACCAGTGTGTCTTCCTCTGTGGGGTGATGTTGGCATATATAAATAAGCTTCTTTGTGCATGAAATCAAAGACGTGGGACCAAAGTTTCTGATTTGTACAGTGCTTTTTATTCTTTCTTTAAAAAGATAGCAAGATTGAGGGGAAAGCCATTTAGGAGAAATAATTGTCTTCTAACGGCCAGCTTGCAGAAACTAATACATATAGAAAGGATGTTAAAAAATTGTTTTGACATTTTGATAAATGAAAGTATAAGATGCATAGGGATATATCAGAGGTGCATGTGAGTCTGTGGTCCATGAAAAGTGCTGATTAGAAAGGAGAGACTTAATGGTCTCTAATTGCACTGTAATTGAGTGCAGTGTAATAGTAATGAAGATAACAGATTTGTGTGTTAACATGAAAAATATTAGAGGGGTGGATGCACAATGTTTGGGATAATTAATTCTATCTCCCACTCCCTATAAACATATGCATATATAAACTGAATTAGATTTGAAAAAGAATCCAAAGAACCAAATATAGTGTCTGAACAAGCCTAATATTGTATGAGAGATTAAATTACTATTTTTGATGTTCTCTGTGACTATCTCATTCAGTTTCTATTGTGCTTGTTATTCATTCTAAGGTGTCCTTTTTAATTGAATAATGCATAAAAATCTGCAGACCTACACAGAAAGTTTAGATGCAGTGTCATTTAGACCTTTTATCTCACAGCAAATTCTAACAGTTTTTTTGGTTGTATATGTTTTAGTTTTATTTGTTTGTTTAGAGCTCTAGGTATGTGTGTATGTGTGTGAATCTTACTCTTTGCACTTCAAAGAAAAATATTAGATAATTGACATAGCAGATATTTTGCATCCAGTGTAAAGCAGCTTCTATTTAAACTAAAAGAGAAATCAAATAGCTTGTGAGATTGGTGGAAGCATGTCATTTAAGAACAAACTACTAAGAAATGGATAAAGGCATTTAGAGGTGAATAATAGAAATGCAAATTAAGAAGTAGAAAATAAGATTATTCAGCTCTGTTCCTTAAAGCAGATGATGCCCTTTTCACAGTTCCAAGATCCTACAAAGCAATAATGATTTCTTCCTCTTTTTTTTTTTTTTTCGCTATTCCCGATCCACATTATTAGATAACTGTTCTGCAAAGTTACTTTGCTTGGGCAACTTTAACAAATACCAGAAACTTTCAATTCGCCACTATAATTATCACAGCATTCCCAGGAATCATTAAAAACCAAACCAAACTGAACTTGATATGTTGTTTGCAAAAGGATTTTGCATTTTATTTGTTTTTAATGCAAAGCATGGCAGTCTGTCTCTGCCTGTGTGTCCTCTGTACTTACCAATGCAAGTACAGATTAAGTTCGGATGTATGGAGAGACCAGATACTGACATCACCTGGGCAAATTAGATAATGCTTAGTTATTAATACTTACAGAAAAAAAGAAGCACATTCAGGTTCATGGCAAAATGATGAATGTTTCAAGGGGCTGTATACCAGTATCCTTGTCAGGGGAGACCCCACCACGAATTAGGATTTCTGAGAAAGGTGAAAGTTACACCTCAGGAAGTTCCACAACCCAATCAAAGCAGTTCCTTCACTCATAGCTTGAACGATTCTTCCTTTAATCTCCTCTGGACATATGCCAGAGACTGGCTTATCTAGGGCTGGTACAGTTCATTTATCATAATTATAGGATATGCAATTTGACTAAAGGGTTCCATATAGGTCACTGCATTAAGGCATAACAGGTTTTATTAATCATGCTCAACCCCTGTGGGCTGAGTAATCCTCCTTGATGTTATATATGTGTTTAGAGCTAGAACAGAACTTTGAAAATAGAATAAGGGTCACTTAGCCCGCTATCTTTGGAAGCTCATGAGATCAACTCTGAATGCTACACTGCACCCCTCGGAATAGCTTTAGCCATCGGTAAGGTCATATTTTACCACCATCTGTTTCACTCTCATTCCTGTATCTCAATTCATTTTGAATGTGAATAGGGGAAAATGGAGAGTTATTTATTAGTCTCCTGTAACAGCTTGGTAACACTAGTTGCTTTAACAAATGATCCTCAAAATCCAAAGAGATTAAAAGTTAAATTTGATTTCTCATTGACCAGCATTAAAATGAAGACATTGCTGATTGGTTGAATGCCGTGAGAGACTTGTACATTACTGTAAGAAAGATACACTAAAATGCAGTAGCTTATATAAAATTGTTAATCTCTCTCTACTGAAGTAGTCAGTTGGGAAGAAATCTACACTTATATGACCGTCCTCCCATAAAAATTGTATTTTGCCCTTTGTGCTTTGGCACTTATGGCATTGGCCACAGCTGCATGGCCAAACATTGACACATTTTCTGTAGGATATCCATTCCATTTTCCTGGTGATAACAACTTAATCTGAAGAAAAAAATCATAGAACTAAAATGAGAGGATCATTTCCAGTTGGATGAGCTTTTTGCTCCCATGCCTAGATTATTTTTATATCATGAATTAGTAAAGGTAATGAATTGCATAAAATATAGACAGAGCCGTATTAACTTGGAGAACTTTAGCACTATCACATTCCAGTTCAAATTATACAGTAATATCCCAGCCTGTTCTATATACTCAGATGCATGTTTTTCACATACATGATTGGAAATTCCCTAGTGCTCACCTTCTCCCAGTGACCCAGAGAATGAGAAGTTTGGAAATTAGCATTAGTTGTAGAAGGACGATAGGCAATAACTATGTCTGAAGAGTCTTGCTGTAGAGTGTATACGGTGCATACAATGTAGCTAAATATGTTTGCTGCAAAGGATTCATCATGTTTTGCCTGTTATAAACCTAAAATTATTTATTTTTCTGTTTAATAATGGATTTTAAACAAACTAGAAATAAACCTTTGGCAGCAATGTGTTTAAAAATTTGATTTTAAAAAAAAAATTAGGACAATGTTGATGAGAAGTTTATAGCTTGCAATACCCGAGGGCTGATGTGTTGTTACAAATCCTATAAATAGGTGCCTCAATATCTTTTAGAAGAAAAAGAAAAAAGAGGGGGAAAAAAAAGAAATGTTATTCTACCATGGTATGACTTCCATAGCAGAGATATTTCCAACAGGCTCATGATTAGATGCAGAGGACAGAGCTTATTTACCCTAAATAAGGGTGATATTGGCTAGTTACAGGAGACCAGCAGAAGAAGTAGATACCTCATTATAAAGTAGTTTTGTGTACAGTGTTCACCTCACACATTCACAAGATCATTACCATCATCAGATCTCCAAGGACTACTACCTTCCAGTGGGGATGCTTCTGACTCCTTAGATAGTACTGAGAAAATTACCAAACAGAGAAGACAGGAAGAGCAAGGTATAGTTAAACCCGTTTGTTAGAGGAGCCTACATTCTTGACTTAGGTTTTGCTGCTAATATAGCCCTGGGAGAAAATTTACTGAAACAATAAAAATGATCAATTTAGGCTTCAAATTTTGTAACTCCCAATAAAGCTTTTTTCTTCTCTCACTTATGCTATTTTTCATAATCAAAGTATAAAGCATATTAACGCTTTATCACAAATAATGGCTGTGAGATTACATTAGAGTTTGGGGATTTCAAAGTCATTTTATAAGAATTAGTTCAGTTGTTACACATTTTTGTCTGGGAAGTCTCAGTAATATCATTAAAAGCCCAGTTTAATTACTTTGAAAAAATCATGTTTAACATGATATTCAGTCTTTCAGACTTCACATTTCATTCTCCGTACATCAGCTTCTACAAAGACCGATTGCCTTTTCTCTGAATTCCTTCCATTAGATTTCAAAGCATTAAGACTTAGACCCTTTAAAATCTATCTCTGTTATGTAATTACATATTCATGAAAATGTATTAAATATACAACTGGAATCTAACTTAGTCTTGAAAACACAGAAATAAATACATATATGTCCTAACAGCAAAGAGTTCAGAATTTAATTTGGAGGAAAACAAGCAAACAAACACTAAGGAGTTTTTATTAGTCCTCGAATTACAGCAGAGATCTTATCTGGAGGAAGTTTTTAACAAAGACTTGGTCATTGCGAGTGGCATAGAAGGTGAGTAAAAGCATAGCTTCTATGGATTTTTATGAGAACTCCACCATATAAGTACTACTCTGTTGGCTTCCCTTTGTATTGATTTCTCTTATATCAAAATGGGCTTTCCTGGTGGCTCAGACAGTAAAGAGTCTGCCAGCAATGCAAGAGACCCAGGTTTCATCCTTGGATTGGGAATAGCCCCTGGAGAATGAAATGGCTATCCACTCCAGTATTCTTGCCTGGAGAATTCCATGGACAGAGAAGTCTGGAGGGCTGCAGTTCACGGGGTGGCAAAGTCAGACAGGACTGAGTAACTAACACTTTCACTTTCTTTCACATCAAAAAGAGTGTAAATAAGGGGAAGTACTCTCAAAGTTGGGCTTCCCAGATAGTGACAGTGGTAAAGAATTCGCCTGCCAATGCAGGAGATACAAGAGACGTGGGTTCAATCCCTGGGTTGAGAAGATCCCCTGGAATAGGAAATGGCAACCCGCTCCAGTATTCTTGCCTGGAAAATCCCATGGACAGAGAAGCCTGTCATGCCACAGTCCATGGGGTCTCAAAGAGTCAGGTAAGACTGAGTGACTGAATATGCGCTCAAAGATAGAAGGCACTTAAATTCCTCTTCTTGGATTCTACACAGTAAAGGGAAGTCTCAGGGGAGCCATGAAAGTAGAAGAGAACACAATAGACTAAATCTTACACAAGGGGGTATTTTAAAATTTCAAGCAATACACTAAGTAAAATGAATGGTAAATCAGAAACTTTACCAAAGTTTCAAACATATGGACACCAAGGAGAGAAGTGTGGGTGGGATGAATTGGGAGATTGAGATTGACATAGATGCAGTACTGTGTATAAAACATATATACAGAACCTCCTGTATAGCTCAGGGAACTCTATTAAATGCCTTGTGGTGACCTAAATGAGAAGGAAATCTGAAAAAGGGGAGATGTATGCAATACACATAGCTGATTCACATTGCTATGCAGTAGATGCTAACACATTACTGTAAAACAGCGATACTGTAATAAATTTACTTAAAAAAGAAATAAGAGTTAAACTTTGCCAAAGCTATTGGCAGATAGCTTCATTAAAAGTTAGAGGATTAAAAAAAAAAGAAAAAAGTGTATCCTAGATAATCATGCAGGGAGTTACTGGTATTTCTTTAAAAATAATCGTGAGCATTAGAACTGTTAGATTCCAAATAGGTGAAATTTTAATCAATATGGAAATAGATGGGACATATAAGCTGTAGGCCACTTTTTTTAAAAAAATCATCTGTACATATGGCTAAGAGGGAATAAAATATCAAACTAAAACAATTCACAGAATATTAAACAAGGAGGTAATAATTGCTATTTTTATTACAGAGGAAGAGAAACATTTAATAGTTAATCAAAACTGTAGTGATGAGCTAAATGGTGAAAAATCAAGGAGAGTAAGAATTTATAGGACTTTTATATAATAAAGCACTGAGCTTTTTGGTAGTGCTTTTATTATTTCTTTTATCAGTGCACTTTAAATGAAATTATTAAAAATAAGGATTATAACTGAGATTTTTTTCAAAACCTAATTATACCAGAATTATAACTGATAATAGAGAAATTGAGTATATAAAGAGTGAACTCTATGCATATAGAGAGGGTGCTTTCTATATAGCTTTGCTATTAGCAAACAATGGAAATAATGGGCATTTTCTGTGATGATTTGGCTCGACAAAAACATGTCATCATTTTGAAAATGTCTGTATGTTGTTTTTAGAAGTTTAGAATATAAAGACAGCAGCCTCAATATATACCTGATTGCAACAAACTGTAAAATCCAGTGGTAACCTTGTTAAAAGCCTATGGATTCCATTCAATTTTTCTAGACTGTAAGCAAAATAGTAAGGGACAGAGATTTTATTAAATGCTCCTTAAGATAAAATAAGACTTTGTTGTCTCCTAAAACACTGTATTTAGTTTCATTCCCATTTTTATAAAATATGTGATGTGTTTCCTTTTGCAGGTAAAATCTAATGAATGACAATGAAATGGTATTAACTTGAGTCATAGTAAAAGTAAAAGTGCCATGGATACTATATAATCTGAATTAAGTTCCAACTTATTTTGAAACTCAAGCTCTTTTACAGATGTCATTTTTGTGTACATGTGTGTGCCTATACAGAGAGAATTTAATATAGCAAGAAAAATAGAACCATGTATTTACATTGGATCATCAAAGAAGTTAAACTAAGGATCTGAGATATAATAGATTTTAAGTTTTTAAAAGTTAGGAAAAATAAAATAATTGAAGTGGCTTTCATCTGAAAATGTTTCAAAATCACTTGTAAAAGCTGAGAATGAATTTCAATTCACATTTTATTGAATAAAGCTGATATGAAAGATAAGAAAATTGTTTCTCCTTCTTAGTATTAGGTCACAAGTTATTGCAAACTGAATCCTGATGATCAATTTATTGATCAAAAATAATGGAGATCCAGAGTTCATTTATTATCAAGTTATTTGAATGTTAGAGTATCTTCACAATGAAAATTTACTTATGTTATTTATGTGAACTTAAAAATGCTTCCACATAAATAATGCATTCCCTTATGAAGAACAGTGAGCTATGTCTTTTGGTTTTATGTATTAATTAAAGCTTAAGAAATTTTAATGAAATACTGTTTTATGTAAAAATGCAGCATTATATAATTTCTGTTCTTTCTTCATCTTTCAGTTTAACTATCATCCCTGCATTTTTCTTTACTGATCATTTTATTTTGTCAATTAAATGACATAGTTTATTAAAACCTAGATGAATATTGAACAACTATTAACTTTTCTTATTCTGTAGGTCATTTCTCAGGCATTAGCTTCTAGCATATTTGTTTCTGCATACTCTACATATTTAATAGCTATGCATTTCCTTCTCATAATATTTGTTCACTCATCCACATCATTAATAATGTTATTAAGTGAGGACAAACCAGCACTGGTACTCCCTTCCACCTTGAAATATTCTGCTGATGTAGAGGTTGTGTATCATTGAATTTTTTTTAATTCTTTAAGGATTGTGTTAATTGTACAGTTGTGTCCACTCTTTGTGACCCCAAGAACTGTACCCTGCCAGACAATTCTGTCCATGGAATTCTCCAGGAAAGAATACAAGAGTGGGTTGCCATTCCCTTCTCCAGGGGATATTTCCAACCCAAAGACTGAATCCAATCCTGCATTGCAGGCAGTTTTTTATAATATCTGAGCCATCAGGGAAACCTTTCTTTAAGGATTATTATGTGGAATTAGCCTTTGAATAATGGAAATCTTTAGTACACATGTAAGTAAAACTGTTTACTATGCATGGTTGTCGTTCACTTGCTCAGTTGTGTCTGAATATTTGCAACACCATGAACAGCAGCATGCCAGGCTTCCTTTTCCATCACCATATCAAAAAGATGGCTCAATTTCATGTCCATTCAGATGGAGATGATATCCAAACATCTCATCCTCTGTCGTCTGCTTCTTCTCCTGCCTTCAATCTTTCCCAGCATCAGGGTCTTTTCCACTTAAGTCAGTTTTTTATCAGGTGGACAAAGTATTGGAGTTTCAATTTCAACATCAGTCCTTCCAATGAATATTCAGGATTGATTTCCTTCAGGATTGACTGGTTTGATCTCCTTGCAGTCTAGGGGACTCTCAAGTGTCCACTCCAACATCACAGTTCAAAAGCATCAATTCTTTGGTACTCAGCTTTCTTTATGGTCCAACTCTCATATCCATACATCACTATTGAAAAAACAGTAACTTTGACTATATAGACATTTGTCAGCAAAGTAAAGTCTCTGCTTTTTAATATGCTGTCTAGATTTGTCTTAGCTTTTCTTCCAAGGACTGAGTATCTTCTAATATCATGGCTATACTCAAAATCTGCAGTGATTTTGGAGCCCAAGAAAATAAAATCTGTCACTATTTCCATTGTTTCCCCATCTAATTGCCATGAAATGATGGGACCGATGCCATGATCTTAGATTTTTGAATATTGAGTTTTAAGCCAGCTTTTTATTCTCCTCTTTCATTTTCATCAAGAGGGTCTTTAGTTTCTCTTCACTATCTGCCATCAAGGGTGGTGTCATCTGCATATCTGAGGTTATTGATATTTTTCCCTGCAATGTGGATTCCAGCTTGTGCTTCATGCAGCTCGGTATTTTGCATGATGTACTCTGCATATAAGTTAAATAAGCAGGGTAACAATAATTACCTTTGACATACTCCTTTCCCAATTCACAACCTGTTCATTGTCCCTTGTCTGGTTATAACTGGTGCTTCTTGACCTGCATACAGATTTCTTACTAGGTAGGTAAGGCAGTCTGGTATTCCCATCTCTTGAAGAATTTTCCACAGTTTGTTGTGATCAGCACAGTCAAAGGCTTTAGTGTAGTCAATGAAGCAGAAATTTATGGTTTTCTGAATTGTCTTGTTTTTGCTATGGTCCAGCAGATGTTGGAATTTGATCTATGGTTCTTCTGACTTTTAAATCCAGCTTGAACATATGAAAGTTCTCGGTTCACATAGTGCTGAAGCCTATCTTGGTGAATTTTGAGCTTTATTTTGTTGGTATGTGAGATGAGTGCAATTGTGTGGTAGTTTGAATATTCTTTGGCATTTCCCCTCTTTCATATTGGAATGAAAACTGACTTTTTCTAGTCTTGTGGTCATGGCTGAGTTTCCCAAATTTGCTGGCAGATTGAGTGCAGCACTTTCACAGCATCATCTTTTAGGATTTGAAATAGCTCAATTCCATCACCTCCACTAGCTTTGTTTGTAGTGATGCTTCTTAAGGCCCACTTGATTTCACACTCCAGCATGTCTGGTTCTAGGTTATTGATCACACCATCATGGTTATCGGGGTCATTAAGATCTTTTTGTATAGTTCTTCTGTGCATTGTTGACACCTCTTGGTAATATCTCCTGCTTGTATTAGGTCCACATCATTTTTGTCCTCTTTGTGCCCATCTGCATGAAATGTTCCCTTGGTAGCTCTAGTCTTCTTGAAGAAATCTCTAGCCTTTCCCATTCTATTGCTTTTGTCTCTTTCTTTGCATTGTCAACTTAGGAAGGCTTTTTTATCTCTCCTTGCTATTCTTTGGATCTGTGCATTCAGATGTGTATATCTTTCTTTTTCTGCTTTGCCTTTCTCTTCTGTTCTTTCCTCAGCTATTTTTAAGGCCTCTTCAGACAACCATTTTTCTTTTTTGCATTTCTTTTTTGGGGGATGGTTTTGATTACTGCTTCCTTTACAATGTTAGGAACCTCTGTCCATAATTCTTGAGGCACTCTCTTAGATCTAATCCCTAGAATCTATTTGTCACTTCTACTGTACAATCATAAAATATTTGATTTAGGTCATACCTGATTGGCCTTGTGTTTTTTTCCTATTTTCTTCAATTTAAGTCTAAATTTTGCAGTAAGGAGTTCATGATCTGAGCCACAGTCAGCTCCCAGTCTTGCTTCTGCTGACTGTATAGAACATCTCCATCTTAGGCTACAAAAAATATAATCAATCTGATTTTGGTATTGACCATCTGGTGACGTTCATGCGTAGAGCCATCTCTTGTGTTGTTGGAAGAGGGTGTTTCCTATGACTAGTGCATTCTCAGGGCAAAAATCTGTTAGCTTTTGCCTTGTTCCATTTTGTCCTTCAAGGAAAACCTTGAGTGTTGCTCCAGGTATCTCTTGACTTCCTATTTTTGCATTCTAGTCCCATATGATGAAAAGGACAACTTTTCTGGTGTTAATTCTTGAAGGTCTTGTAGGTCTTCATAGAACCATTCAACTTCAGCTTCTTTGGCATTAGTGGTTGGGGCATAGACTTGAATTACTGTGATATTAAACAGTTTTCCTTGGAAATGAATAGAGATCATTCTGTAGTTTTTGGGATTGCACCCAAGTATTGCATTTTGGACTTTTTTTTTTTTTTTCTTTACTATGAGAGCCAATCCATTTTTTTCTAAGTGATTATTGCCCATAGTAGTAGATTTAATGGTCATCTGAATTAAATTCAGCCATTCTGCTCCATTTTAGTTCACTGCTTCCTAAAATGTCAGTGTTCACTCTTGCCATCTCTTGTTTGACTACTTCCAATTTACCTTGTCCATGGACTTAACATTCCAGGTTCCTATGCAATATTGTTCTTTACAACATCAGATTTTACTTCCATCATCAGTCACATCCACAACTGGGTGTTGTTTTAGCTTTGGCTCAAAGTCTTCTGTTCTTCTGGAGCTGTTTATCTGCTCTTCTCTGGTAGCATTTGGGCAGCTACCAACCTGCGGAGTTCATCCTTCAGTGTCTTATCTTTTTACCTTTTCATGGTAGGGAAATGGTTTCCAAAACAGTATCTAAATGTAGCAGGTTTGGGTTCAGAGTGGACAGGCTGCTGGAGGGTCGGTTTTTTGAGATGAGGGAAAAGGATATTAGCAAAAGCTGAAGCAAAGGGACAAAAAAAGAATTGTCTCTGCAGATTTGTTCTGAGGCATTTTCAGTTTTTGTTATTGAGAGGCATGTAGGATTTCAGTTTCCCAACTAGTGATTGAATCCTCATCCTGTGCATTGGGAATGCAGAATCTTACCCCCAAGGACCCCAAAGGAAGTCCCACATTTTCAGTTTTTTAGGCTCTACGAGGATGATTTTCTTGAGCTTTTCTAAAATTGATAACAGTTACATTTCCTTTCAAGTATTGACATAGGAATATTTCACTTGAAAGAGACATTTGGGCTTACATTATATATCAGGAAATCTATTTTCCTGTTATTGAAGTAAGGGTACACATTTTTTAAACAAAGCGTTCTTTTTTTTTCAATTTTAGCTTATTTTTCTATTCTTCTTAAATTTGATGCATTTAAAATTGCTTAAGTATATGCTTTTCATACTAATAATGCAATGGTAACAGGTTAAACAAGGAATTTTTACTTTTTCTTTATTTAAATTAAAGTGAAGAGATAAGTCTGGTATTTATATTTTAGGAACTATGATAAGCTTTATAAAACAGTCTATTCCAATAAAAATATTTTACCCAAGCAACAAGAATAAGCCAGGAATAATATAAATGTGAAATTCGCTCCATCGTGTCCAGCTCTTTGTGACCCCATGGACTATACAGTCCATGGAATTCTCCAGGCCAGCATACTTTAGTGGTTAGCCATTCCCTTCTTGGAGCCTATCCCTTCTCCAGCGGATCTTCCTGACCCAGGAATTGAACTGGGGTCTCCTGCATTGCAGGCAGATTCTTTACCAACTGAGCTACTAGGGAAGCCTGGAATAATATATACGTTTTAAATATAATGGAGAATAAAGGCACAGACCTTAAGAGATTACCTTATTTTCTCTCTAGCATGACTTGCTCTAAAAACATCCATTAGTCTAAAAAGGGCACTACTTAGAAAAAATCAATTCACCTCTATTTTGTGACTAAATTATCCTCTACTCTTTCTACCATTTGCTGCTGCTGCTGCTGCTGTTAAGTCACTTCAGTCGTGTCCGACTCTGTACGACCCCATAGACGGCAGCCCACCAGGCTCCTCCGTCCCTCGGATTTTCCAGGCAAGAACACTGGAGTGGGTTGCCATTTCCTTCTCCAGTGCATGAAAGTGAAAAGTGGAAGTGAAGTCGCTCAGTCGTGTCTGACTCTGTGTGACCCCATGGACTGCAGCCTACCAGGCTCCTCCGTCCATGGGATTTTCCAGACAAGAACACTGGAGTGGGTTGCCAGTGCCTTTTTCAATCCATCTGCTAAGCATGCAAAATTAACAGAATGGAAGAGTGAGAAGACGACTCTCAAAACAAATCAACTTCACAGCGACGAAGAAACTGTAACATATAATGACAGAAGCCACTATTCAACTGACAGTTAAAAAGGAGACTAAAGGAAATTATATTTTAGAAAGTGTAAGTGTATTCATACCAATACATGTGTATTGGTTGTGTTTTTATTAAATTTATTAAATTGAAGAATTTGATTAGTAATTTGTTGATTAAAATATATTTTCCCATTTTGTTTCAAGGTTTCATCCAGCTATAAGGCTTCTAAATATAATCTAGTTTTCCATTCCAATTTGCCACTTTTCTGTAAAAGTCTATTTTCCTCTCTTTTTTCCCCCCATTTTCTAAATGGATTTATCTGCTTGGTTTTTATAGATAAAGGTTAAAAAGAAGAAATATTTTTTTTAATTAATTTTATTTTATTTTTAAACTTTACATAATTGTATTAGTTTTGCCAAATATCAAAATGAATCTGCCACAGGTATACATGTGTTCCCCATCCTGAACCCTCCTCCCTCCCCATACCATCCCTCTGGGTCATCCCAGTGCACCAGCCCCAAACATCCAGTATCGTGCATCGAACCTGGACTGGCATCTAATTTCATACATGATATTTTACATGTTTCCATGCCATTCTCCGAAATCTTCCCACCCTCTCCCTCTCCCACAGAGTCCATAAGACTGTTCTATACATCAGTGTCTCTTTTGCTGTCTCGTACACAGGGTTATTGTTACCATCTTTCTAAATTCCATATATATGCATTAGTATACTGTATTGGTGTTTTTCCTTCTGGCTTACTTCACTCTGTATAATAGGCTCCAGTTTCATCCACCTCATTAGAACTGATTCAAATGTATTCTTTTTAATGGCTGAGTAATACTCCATTGTGTATATGTACCACAGCTTTCTTATCCATTCATCTGCTGATGGGCATCTAGGTTGCTTCCATGTCCTGGCTATTATAAACAGTGCTGCGATGAACATTGGGGTACACGTGTCTCTTTCCCTTCTGGTTTCCTCAGTGTGTATGCCCAGCAGTGGGATTGCTGGATCATAAGGCAGTTCTATTTCCAGTTTTTTAAGGAATCGCCACACTGTTCTCCATAGTGGCTGTACTAGTTTGCATTCCCACCAACAGTGTAAGAGGGTTCCCTTTTCTCCACACCCTCTCCAGCATTTATTATTTGTAGACTTTTGGATCGCAGCCATTCTGACTGGTGTGAAATGGTACCTCATAGTGGTTTTGATTTGCATTTCTCTGATAATGAGTGATGTTGAGCATCTTTTCATGTGTTTGTTAGTCGTCTATATGTCTTCTTTGGAGAAATGTCTATTTAGATCTTTGGCCCATTTTTTGATTGGGTCATTTATTTTTCTGGAGTTGAGCTATAGGAGTTGCTTGTATATTTTTGAGATTAGTTGTTTGTCGGTTGCTTCATTTGCTATTATTTTCTCCCATTCTGAAGGCTGTCTTTTCACCTTGCTAATAGTTTCCTTTGATGTGCAGAAGCTTTTAAGTTTAATTAGGTCCCATTTGTTTATTTTTGCTTTTATTTCCAATATTCTGGGAGGTGGGTCATAGAGGATCCTGCTGTGATGAATGTCAGAGAGTGTTTTGCCTATGTTCTCCTCTAGGAGTTTTATAGTTTCTGGTCTTACGTTGAGATCTTTAATCCATTTTGAGTTTATTTTTGTGTATGGTGTTAGAAAGTGTTTTAGTTTCATTCTTTTACAAGTGGTTGACCAGATTTCCCAGCACCACTTGTTAAAGAGATTGTCTTTAATCCATTGTATATTCTTGCCTCCTTTGTCAAAGATAAGGTGTCCATAGGTGCGTGGATTTATCTCTGGGCTTTCTATTTTGTTCCATTGATCTATATTTCTGTCTTTGTGCCAGTACCATACTGTCTTGATAACTGTGGCTTTGTAGTAGAGCCTGAAGTCAGGTAGGTTGATTCCTCCAGTTCCATTCTTCTTTCTCAAGATCGCTTTGGCTATTCGAGGTTTTTTGTATTTCCATACAAATTGTGAAATTATTTGTTCTAGCTCTGTGAAGAATACTGTTGGTAGCTTCATAGGGATTGCATTGAATCTATAAATTGCTTTGGGTAGTATACTCATTTTCACTATATTGATTCTTCCAATCCATGAACATGGTATATTTCTCCATCTATTAGTGTCCTCTTTGATTTCTTTCACCAGTGTTTTATAGTTTTCTATATATAGGTCTTTAGTTTCTTTAGGTAGATATATTCCTAAGTATTTTATTCTTTCCGTTGCAATGGTGAATGGAATTGTTTCCTTAATTTCTCTTTCTTTTTTCTCATTATTAGTGTATAGGAATGCAAGGGATTTCTGTGTGTTGATTTTATATCCTGCAACTTTACTATAGTCATTGATTAGTTCTAGTAATTCTCTGGTGGAGTCTTTAGGGTTTTCTATGTAGAGGATCATGTCATCTGCAAATAGTGAGAGTTTTACTTCTTCTTTTCCAATTTGGATTCCTTTTATCTCTTTTTCTGCTCTGATTGCTGTGGCCAAAACTTCCAAAACTATGTTGAATAGTAATGGTGAAAGTGGGCACCCTTGTCTTGTTCCTGACTTTAGAGGAAATGCTTTCAATTTTTCACCATTGAGGATAATGTTTGCTGTGGGTTTGTCATATATAGCTTTTATTATGTTGAGGTATGTTCCTTCTATTCCTGCTTTCTGGAGAGTTTTTATCATAAATGGGTGTTGAATTTTGTCAAAGGCTTTCTCTGCATCTATTGAGATAATCATATGGTTTTTATTTTTCAATTTGTTAATGTGGTGTATTACATTGATTGATTTGCAGATATTGAAGAATCCTTGCATCCCTGGGATAAAGCCCACTTGGTCATGGTGTATGATCTTTTTAATGTGTTGTTGGATTCTGATTGCTAGAATTTTGTTTAGGATTTTTGAATCTATGTTAGAGCAGAAATAAATGCAAAAGAAACAAAAGAAACCATAGCAAAAATCAACAAAGCCAAAAGCTGGTTCTTTGAAAGGATAAATAAAATTGACAAACCATTAGCCAGACTCATCAAGAAACAAAGGGAGAAAAATCAAATCAATAAAATTAAAAACGAAAATGGAGAGATCACAACAGACAACACAGAAACACAAAGGATCATAAGAGACTACTATCAACAATTATATGTCAATAAAATGGACAATGAGGAAGAAATGGACAAATTCTTAGAAAAGTACAACTTTCCAAAACTCGACCAGGAAGAAATAGAAAACCTTAACATACCCATCACAAGCACGGAAATTGAAACTGTAATCAAAAATCTTCCAGCAAACAAAAGCCCAGGTCCAGACGGCTTCACAGCTGAATTCTACCAAAAATTTAGAGAAGAGCTAACACCTATCCTGCTCAAACTCTTCCAGAAAATTGCAGAGGAAGGTAAACTTCCAAACTCATTCTATGAGGCCACCATCACCCTAATACCAAAACCTGACAAAGATCCCACAAAAATAGTAAACTACAGGCCAGTATCACTGATGAACATAGATGAAGAAGAAATATTTTTGAAAAATCAAGATTGAGAGCCATCTGAAGTATTTATATATAGTGTTTGTATCAATGACCTAACATATAAAATTATAAACCAGCCCTTCTGTTTTTAATTGAAAGCTCTCTCCTTGCAATGTATTGTTTAAGATACTGAGTTAAATGTCATTCACTACAATAAGGTAAATTGATTAAGTTAAGATGTATGTTGTAATTCTTACATAAAATACAGATTTTTAAACACACACAAATTATGCTATGTATAAGAAACAATTTTAAAATATATAGAAAATAAAAAGATATAATACATTGAATAATACATTAATCAAAATAAAGCTGACTAGTTATATTGAAAATGAAAGTTGCTTAATTGTGTCCGACTCATTGTGACCCCATGGACTATACAGTCCATGGAATTCTCCAGGCCAGAATACTGGAAGGAGTAGCCGTTCCCCTCTCCAGGGGATTTTCCCAACCCAGGGATTGAACCCAGGTCTCCCGCATTGCAGGCAAATTCTTTATCAGCTGAACCACCAGGGAATAAAAAATGAAATAGACACACATGTTTGTTACATCATACCTTTTACATTTTACATTCCTTATTCATTATTAGGTGTATTCTTGTATGTAGAGTTTTATGATTTTTATATCATGTAAGAACTGTCTCCTTTTGAAAGGAAAGATCTCACCTTTGTAATTTTGGTGTCTTCCACAGTGCCAGAAGATTGATTTATGTTTCTTAAAAGTGTTTATTGAGTGAAGTAATATTCATGTTCAATATTGTGCTACTGTTATATATTAATATCAAATAGCATAAAACATTAAAAATATGAAATCATTAAAAAAATCAGAAGGAGGAATATTACCAATAAGGATTAAAAGGTATATTTCATAACTGTAGAGCAATTGGAAATATATCTTGATTATAAATGTGTATGCACCTAATAAATAATAATCTTTAAAATGCAATAAGAAAACTATGTTAAATATGAAAAAAGAAATAGAAAAATGCATAATCATAACAGAAAAAGTCAAAACACTTCTTTTAATAATTGACGATAATATAAAACAAATATCTGGAATTAGATTTGTACAATATTACAAGTAACATATCTAATCAAAATTTATAGAGTATTCCAGCTAACAGTAAGAGAATACATATTTTTTTAAGGCACACATAAATATTTTTTAAAGATAAATCACATTGTGTGCCATAAACAAATCTAAGATAAATTTAAAAAATAACTAAAATCATGCAAAAGGTATTCTCTGATCATAACGAAAAAATAAGAAAAATACTCAGAAAATATCCAAATATTTGGGAATTAAATAAAGCACTTCTAAATAATACATAGGCTAAAGAAAAATTCCAAGAGGAAATTTGGATTTTTGAATTAATTAAATATTATTAAATATTTATTATTTATTAAAAATTTTTAAATTAAACAAATATTAAATCACAAGATGGACAAATTCATTGTCTGTAGTTAAATCTATAATCACATGAGAATTATAAACATCAGATGCTCATATTAAAAGAGTGAAATTATTTCAGATCAATGTTCTATTTATTCACTTACAGAACCTATAAAAACAAGTTCAAATAGAAGTGATAGCAAGGGTATATATCCAAAAGAATTTTAAGCAGGATCTCAAAGGGATATTTGCATATCCTTATCTTCTTATATTGACTGAAATTATATCATTACCTGATTTTTCTAGTTCATTCAGCCCAATGACTCTTTTGCACAACAAAATTCCCAGGCTTATTTCTACCTCAGAGGCTTTGTACCACTACTTTTTGTTTTATTTTATTTAAACTTATTTATTTTAATTAGAAGCTAATTACTTTACAATATTGTATTGGTTTTGCCATACATCAACATGAATCTGCCACAGGCGTACACATGTTCCCAATCGTGAACCCCCTCCCACCTCCATCCCCATACCATCCCTGTGGGTCATCCCAGTGCACCAGCCCTAAGCTTCCTGTATCCTGCTTTGAACCTGGACTGGCAATTCGTTTCTTATATGATATTTTATTTTTTTTTAATTTATTTATTTTAATTGGAGGCTAATTACTTTACAATATTGTATTGGTTTTGCCATACATCAACATGAATCTGCCACGGGTGTACATGTGTTCCCAATCCTGAACCCCCTTCCCACCTCCTTCCCCATACCATCCCTCTGGGCCATCCCAGTGCACCAGCCCCAAGCATCCTGTATCCTGCATCAAACCTGGACTGGCGATTCGTTTCTTACACGCATTCTCCCAAATCATCCCACCCTCTCCTTCTCCCACAGAGTCCAAAAGACTGTTCTATACATCTGTGTCTCTTTTGCTGTCTCGCATACAGCGTTATCATTACCATCTTTCTAAATTCCATATATATGTGTTAGTATACTGTATGGGTGTTTTTTTTTTTTTTCTGGCTTACTTCACTCTGTATAATCAGCTTCAGTTTCATCCATCTCATTAGAACTGATTCAAATGTATTCTTTTTAATGGCTGAGTAATCATGAGAAACACTGGACTGGAAGAAGCACAAGCTGGAATCAAGATTGCCAGGAGAAATATCAATAACCCCAGATATACAGGTGACACCACCCTTATGGCAGAAAATGAAGAGGAACTAAAAAACCTCTTGATGAAAGTGAAAGTGGAGAGTGAAAAAGTTGGCTTAAAGCTCAACATTCAGGAAATGAAGATCATGGCATCCGGTCCCATCACTTCATGGGAAATAGATGGGGAAACAGTGGAAACAGTGTCAGACTTTATTTTTCTGGGCTCCAAAATCACTGCAGATGGTGAGTACAGCCATTAAATTAAAAGACGCTTACTCCTTGGAAGAAAAGTTATGACCAACCTAGATAGCATATTCAAAAGCAGAGACATTACTTTGCCAACAAAGGTTCGTCTAGTCAAGGCTATGGTTTTTCCAGTGGTCATGTATGGATATGAGAGTTGGACTGTGAAGAAGGCTGAGCGCTGAAGAATTGATACTTTTGAACTGTGGTGTTGGAGAAGACTCTTGAGAGTCCCTTGGACTGCAAGGAGATCCAACCAATACATTCTGAAGGAGATCAGCCCTGGGATTTCTTTGGAAGGAATGATGCTGAAGCTGAAACTCCAGTACTTTCGCCACCTCATGTGAAGAGTTGATTCACTGGAAAAGACCCTGATGCTGGGAGGGATTGGGGGCAGGAGAACGGGACGACAGAGGATGAGATGGCCGGATGGCATCACTGACTCGATGGACGTGAGTCTGAGTGAACTCCGGGAGTTGGTGATGGACAGGGATGCCTGGCATGCTGTGATTCATGGGGTCGCAAAGAGTCAAACACGACCTAGTGACTGAACTGAATACCCCATTGTGTATATGTACCACAGCTTTCTTATCCATTCATCTGCTAATGGACATCTAGGTTGCTTCCATGTCCTGGCTATTATAAACAGTGCTGTGATGAACATTGGGGTACACGTGTCTCTTTCAATTCTGGTTTCCTTGGTGTGTATGCCTAGCAGTGGGATTGCTGGGTCATATGGAAGTTCTATTTCCAGTTTTTTAAGGAATCTCCACACTGTTCTCCATAGTGGCTGTACTAGTTTGCATTCCCACAAACAGTGTAAGAGGGTTCCCTTTTCTCCACACCATCTCCAGCATTTATTAGTTGTAGACTTTTGGATCACAGCCATTCTGACTGGCGTGAAATTGTACCTCATTGTGGTTTTGATTTGCATTTCTCTGATAATGAGTGATGTTGAGCATCTTTTCATGTGTTTGTTAGCCATCTGTATGTCTTCTCTGGAGAAATGTCTATTTAGTTCTTTGGCTCATTTTTTGATTGGGTCATTTATTTTTCTGGAGTTGAGCTGTAGGAGTTGCTTGTATATTTTTGAGATTAGTTGTTTGTCAGATGCTTCATTTGCTATTATTTTCTCCCATTCTGAAGGCTGTCTTTTCACCTTGCTTATAGTTTCTTTTGTTGTGCAGAAACTTTTAATTTTAATTAGGTCCCATTTGTTTATTTTTGCTTTTATTTCCAGTATTCTGGGAGGTGGATCATAGAGGATCCTGCTGTGATTTATGTCGGAGAGTGTTTTGCCTGTGTTCTCCTCTAAGAGTTTTATAGTTTCTGTTCTTATGTGTAGATCTTTAATCCATTTTGAGTTTATTTTTGTGTATGGTGTTAGAAAGTGTTCTAGTTCCATTTTCTTACAAGTGGTTGACCAGTTTTCCCAGCACCACTTGTTAAAGAGTTTGTGTTTTCTCCATTGTATATTCTTGCCTCCTTTGTCAAAGATAAGGTGTCCATAGGTGCGTGAGTTTATCTCTGGGCTTTCTATTTTGTTCCATTGATCTATATTTCTGTCTTTGTGCCAGTAGCATACTGTTTTGATGACTGTGGCTTTGTAGTAGAGCCTGAAGTCAGGCAGGTTGATTTCTCTATTTCCATTCTTCTTTCTCAAGATTGCTTTGGCTATTCGAGGTTTTTTGTATTTCCATACAAATTGTGAAATTACTTGTTCTAGCTCTGTGAAAAATACCGTTGGCAGCTTGATAGGGATTGCATTGAATCTATAGATTGCTTTGGGTAGTATACTCATTTTCACTCTATTTATTCTTCCAATCCATGAACATGGTATATTTCTCCATCTATTAGTGTCCTCTTTGATTTCTTTCACCAGTGTTTTATAGTTTTATATATATAGGTCTTTAGTTTCTTTACGTAGATATATTCCTAAGTATTATATTCTTTTCATTGCAATGGTGAATGGAATTTTTTGCTTAATTTCTCTTTCTTTTTTCTCATTATTAGTGTATACAAATGCAAGGGATTTCTGTGTGTTGATTTTATATCCTGCAACTTTACTATATTCATTGATTAGTAATTTTCTGGTGGAGTCTTTTAGGGTTTTCTATGTAGAGGATCATGTCATCTGCAAACAGTGAGAGTTTTACTTCTTCTTTTCCAATTTGGATTCCTTTTATTTCTTTTTCTGCTCTGATTGCTGTGGTCAAAACTTCCGCAACTATGCTGAATATTAGTGTGAAAGTGGGCACCCTTGTCTTTTTCCTGACTTTAGGGAAAATGCTTTCAATTTTTCACCATTGAGGATAATGTATGCTCTTTAAATGTAAAGATTGCACCCATGTATTCAATCTGCTGACAACATTCCCAACTCCATATGCAGGAAATCATTTTAATATCTTCAAATCAGCCATGATGGGAGTACTGGAAATCAGCAAAGATGATACATCAAGGTTTTGTTATTTGGAGCCCTAGCTTACAACATCCCTGCCTAGTAACTATCACTTAGTCTGGTTTATCAAATCACTTTTCAAACTACAGAATTAAATGCTTATTATTTTTAAATAAAGACATAGATATTTTAAAAACTTCTGAATTTAGCTAATTCTTTTGAATAATTTTAAGTTTATCCCAAGAAGTACAAATCAATATATACCTGTGACAGATTCTTGTCAATGTATGGCAAAAACCACCACAATATTGTAAAGTAATTAGCATCCAATTAAAATAAATAAATAAATTTAAAAAATAAATAAATGAAATAAAACAAAGAGTGGATCATTTAACAGCTAGCTTTAACATAATGGGGATGAACTCTTGTGGAGACTAGTTGGAGTTCTCAGAACACTAAGATTCAAATTGGATCATAGATAAGCAATTTTTAAAACACATCTGAAAAAAAAGGTGAATTTTCCTATATTGCTTTTGACCTTAAAGTATGCATTAAGCTTTAGTTTTCTGGCTTTTGTTGTTGTTTTTCATAAATACAGTTCTAAAAATGGCAAAATCTTGATACTGGCAAAATCACTATACTAGAATCTTTGAGGTTACATTTTAATTGCTTACCCTAATTAATTTCTTGACTCCTTACTGTCTCAAATCTTGATGTCATAATAAAGTTATACATCTAAACATTTAAAAAGTTAAAGTTTTAAATGAAATTTTGTTTTAATTTTAGGGCTTTTTTTGGTCTTATGATAAAATAATTTCTGGTCTGGAAAAATCCTGTTCAGAAATATCATTTAGTTCAGATTCCTGATTGAAATTATTGTAAAAGAAAAATTCTCTTAGTTGTGTCAGTGTAAAAAGTAGTCTTTCTACACACAGTGATGAACATCCCATTTTCCTGAGATAGCTAATTCACACTAGTGTAACCAAGTATGTAATGTCATATAGCATACATACCTGCAAATAGCACATGAAATATGTGGTATGCTGACAGATAGAAACTCCTATAAGACATTGATTTATCCCTCGGAAAATGTTTATTATGTATTTAGTTACACAGAATCAAATATAACTGATTATTTAATTAACTGTATAAGTTTTGGTACCAGTAAAAGTGGAATTTCAAACTGTATCTTACTAACAGCATGATTTGGGGCAAGAAGATAATCTTTGAGTCACAATTTTCTCATTGGAAAAGTAGAGGTCATAGAAGTGATTCAAAGTATTTTATAAACCTGATGGAAAGTGCTTCAGCCCTTAAAAAGTGGTACTTATATGTGAATCTACTCTTTGAAATAAAGCTGAGCACTGGAGAATTGATGCTTTTGAAGTGCAGTGTTAGAGAAGACTCTTGAGAGTCCCTTGGACTGCAAGGAGATCCAACCAGTCCATTCCTAAAAGAAATCAGTCCTGAATTTTCATTGGAAGGACTGATGCTGAAGCTGAAACTCCAATACTTTGGCTACCTGATGCGAAGAACTGACTCATTTGAAAAGACCCTGATGCTGGGAAAGACTGAAGAATGGAGGAGAAGGGGATGACAAAGGATAAGAAGGTTGGATGGCATCATTGACTCAATGGACATAAGTTTGAGTAAGGTCCAGAAGTTGGTGATGGACAGGGAAGCCTGGTATACTGCAGTTCATAGAGTCGCAAAGAGTTGGACATAACTGAGTGACTGAACTGAACTGAACTCTCTGAAATTAAAAAAAAAAACAAAACAAAACAAAACAAAAAACTTAAAGACACAACTCTGATTTTCTTGTTTTCTGTATTATTATAATGGCAACAAATTAGCTGTTATTTTATTTAAATTACTGTGCATGCTAATTTAAAAGTTTCAGGCCTTATAAAATTCACAATTTAATTCAAAAAGGCATTCTTAATATTATCATTTGATGAAAAAATATAATAACATTATTGATTTAAAGGGAATGCACATGTGTTAATTCTTTATGATAAAGGCTCATAAACTTATAGTAGTTGTATTATTTTTTCACTCTGCAAGCTTTCCATATAACAAAGTATCAGAAACCAAGGCACCCACACAACATGAATGTGAATAGAAAAACATCTTTCCTGAACAAGTACAAGCTTTATAATTTAATTGTGTTTACACTGTTGAGTGCACACAAAGAAAAATCAATTTGTGGGAGTTTATTTCATTGGTATTGAAACAGTATCTTCCCTGGTAAGCTTGGCACAAAGGCCTAGTTTGTCTTCTAAGTTCATTAAATTATTATTTTGCTATGTTCTGTGGTATTATGTAGTTTTATATGGGCTTACTAGTTGGATGTTCAAAATTGCTTCTCCAAACTATAGAATATTGACTTCCAAAATATACCCCAAAACTTCCTCACTTAATAAAGTGAGATAAATAAATAAAGTCACAATAAAAAGCCATAAAATGCATATAAATATAACATGTATTCAAGGTTCTTCTGAAATTGTTCTAAAAGAATTAGAAAAATAGGCTGAAAGTGAATAGGGTTTATTATATTCACTATTTTCTCTACCAGCTTAATACCATTAAAGCTTGCCCAATATGCTTTCTGAAATAAGTAAAAATATATTTTATCCATAAGTCTATTTCTGGAAGGAAAGAGAACATATTCAATGTACTCAAACAAGACAAAATAATGCCTGGCCACCTCCAAATCAATCCTTCAATCAATCATTAATCAAGATAGGTACCATGGATTCCCTGTCTGTCCACAAATGCTTCCATCATGAACTTGGTTGTGCCTTTAGCACATCCCCCCTCTGGAGGAAGCTCTTCATCCTCCCTGTATAAAAACCAGAGGTGAAATATTCCATTATTTGATCCCTGTATGTCTGGGAAATTTCTATTTCTATTTCTCCTCTGAGGAATGAAATCATCTATTCTCTGAGGCAATCACTCTCACAAATCAAGAGCTTTACTTGTCAAATTATTAGCAGACAAGCTTATGGACTTTTTTCTTGTTCCCACGTCCAAAGCTCTAAGACCAGTAGTTTCGCTGGATATCTGTAACCTCTATGACTTTTATCTCCCCTTCAACTGAGCTTCCTCTCTCTGAACCACCTCCTTTATTAGTTATCTGCTGCTGCTTAATTTATTACACCAAAATTGATGTGATTAAATCCATAAGCATTCATTATTTCACAGTTTCTCTAAGTCAAGACTCCTAGCATGGATTAATTAGGACCTCTATTCTTAAAGCTATCATCATGAAGTTAATCGGGGCTACCACCCTCTACAGGCACAGCCATGGTGGATCTAATTCTGAGTTATTTTATGTGGCTGTCAGCAGGCCTCAGTTCTTTACTGTTTTCATGTGGTGGCATTGGTTACTTGCCATGTGAGGTTTTCAGTTTAGCATTGAAAGGTTGTTGTTGAATCACACAAAGACACCAAGATTCTTGGCCCCAGGAGGAGAATTCAATCCAGGGCCAGAGATGAGGCTTGATCACTCAGAGCTTTTGTGTAATAAAGTTTTATTAAAGTATAAAGGAGATAGAGAAAGCTTCTGACATAGACATGAGAAGGGGGCAGAAAGAGTACTCCCCTGCTAGTCTTCAGCCGGATGTTATATAGTCTCTAGCAGTCTGTTAATGAAAGAAAGGAATGTCTTAAAACTCAGAATGACACCAGGCCTCTCACACTTAAGATGAATTTTGGGATAATCTGGGCACCAAATGGTTCATCCTGGGCCATAAAATGATTAACTTGAATCTTGAAGAAGGGCAGATCATGATACAAATAGTTTCATTTACATAGATTAGGGGAACAATATCTGAGTATAACATGTTGGTTTGTCAAGTAGGTTCTGAGCCAAGAGGCGGAACTTGACTTGAAGATAGAGTTTGGGATAAATGCATAGTACATTACAATAGCTTAAGATAAACATTTTCATAAGATAAATGCATTGGTTATCTCTAGGTTTGAGAATAGTTAACTTCAGGTGAAATCAGGTGTCGTTATGGCAACACAGTATTTTAAGAGAAATCTCTTTTTAAATTTGTATAGAGAAGGAAAAAAATATCGCTAGTTTGTTTCCTCCTGCCACTTAAGAGAGAGAAAAATGTCTGACACTTGCAGGCTATTTCCTCCGTTTGGAGACCTCTGGCCTTCCTGCCTGTTACCCTCTCAGTGTCTCTTCACACAGCAACTGGCTTCCCTTAGAGTGAAAGGGGGGGTTCCCAAGATGGAAACCAAAGATTTTGCAACCCTATCCTGGAAGCGACGCCCCTGAGCCGCTCTGAAAGAAGTGAGTCTATTTAAAATAAGTGAGTCAATAAATTCAGGCAAGCTAAAGAGTAAGGGTTTCTTCCAGGGTATAAATACCAGGAGATAGGAATCAAATGGGGTAATTTTAGAAGCTGCCTGCCAGTGCCTGAAATAATAAACTACAAAACCTGTATCATCACTAAATCAAGCACACCAACCTTTTACCAGTCTCCTCTCTACTCAGCTTGTGGTAACAGTTCACTGCAGCTGCTTTCCGTCTCAAAAGTCTTCTAGTCTGGTGTCACCTCTGCCTCCTCGCATTTCATTAATGTCCTCTTATGGACTGTTGTTCCCTTTGAGCACAAAGTGCATATGGCTCTCCTTAACCATTTCTTCATGTTAGCATCACCTGGGGAGATTTTTAAATTTCCAGTGCTCGGCCCCTACTGCAATGAACTGAACCAGCACTTCTGCGACTAGACACTGGGCATTAGTGCTTTGTAACAACCCCTTTTATGGTTCTAATTATGTAGTCATATTTGGAAATCAAGACTGTAGATTCCATAATTGAGTAATTTAAACATTCTATTCCAGTAACCTAAAACTGAGATTGGCCAACTGCCTTCTTTGGGTCAACTCTGAACACACCATCCACCTTCTAAGTAAAGATTTATTGGAACACAGCCACCTTACTACTGCTTTTGCAGTATAAGGTCAGAAATGAGTACTTGCAAAAGAGACAGTATGGATCAGAAATTGAAAATATTTACAACCTCGTCCTTTACTTGAAAAAATGTGCTGATTTCTGATGTATCCCCCTTCATGGCACTTTTTTTTTTTTTTTAATTAGCATGTTGCCAATATCTTCTGTGATTGAGTTCTACTGTTTGAACACTGCTGAAGAAAACCACACAAGCAAACAAATTACCAGACCAAAGTTACATCAGTAAGGAGGGAAAGTTGATGCCAAGCTATAAAGTAGAAAGTGCATGCTCGTGATCATTCACTCAGTTGCATTGACTCTTTGTGACCCCACAGATTGCTGCCTGCCAGGCTCCTCTTTCTGTGGAATTTCCCAGGCAAGTTTACTGGAGTGGGTTGCCATTTCCTTCTCACAGGGATCTTCCTGTCCCAGGGATTGAACCCACATCTCCCGCCTCTCCTGCATTGACAGTTAGATTCTTTACCACTGAGTCATCTGAGAATAAAACAGCAAGGGATAAACTAACTCTGCAGTTTGGTAATATAAAGCTGAAGCTTTTTTTAGTTTATCATTCAGAGAACCCAAGAGCCTTTAAAAACATAGCCACAGGCTCTCTTCCTGTTGTGTGGAAGAGGAATCCCAGAATGTAAACCCCTAGGTTACACAGGCCATTTTCCAGGGCTAGTTTTTCACCACTTTATGCTGGAGGTAGAGAAATATTGCTGGGCCTATTGGTATCAATACATTCATTATGTTGAAAAGCCAAATTTGAAGCATTTGAATGAAATGTATTGACACCTTTTCTGCTTAGTTGATATTTTAAAATGAGGACTTGATAATTATATATAAATTATATACACATTAAGTCCCCTACCATCAAAAGAGTTTCATTCTGAGAAGGGCTTCATAACTCCAACAGACTTAGCCTAGGTACCCAACTAACACAATTGACTGTATAGTACTCTACTGTAACAGGCTGATAATAATTTTCACACAAATAATGCATAAAAAGACAAATACAAAAGATAAAGAAAGCAATTAAAATTTACCATGCAATACCTTGAAAAGTACAGTAGTACAGCACAACAGTTGGCATACAGGGGCTGGCATCAAGTGAACAGGCCAGAACAGCTACTGACTGGAGTGGGAGAGGAGGTTGCTGATGGTAGGTAGAGCTGAAGGGTCATCAGCAACAGGAGACAGAGGGCCAGCTGCAATGTCTTGCATGCCTGACGATGAAGGCACAGGTTCTGGTTCCTTGCTGGATTCAGTTCTATCTTCTCTCCTGAAAAAACAATCCAGGGATGTATGGGTAGTAGCTCTTTTTTTGCTCATCATAGATGACACAGTAGCACTGGGTTGCATTCTGAATGGCTATTGTAACCTTGCTACTGCTAAGTCGCTTCAGTCATGTCCGACTCTGTGTGACCCCAGAGACGGCAGCCCACTAGGCTCCTCTGTCCCTGGGATTCTCCAGGCAAGAATACTGGAGTGGGTTGCCATTTCCTTCTCCAATGCATGAAAGTGAAAAGTGAAAGTGAAGTCGCTCACTCGTTCCTTAGTGAATTGTTTTATGTTCAGGTCCTGTGCCTCAGTCACTAACAGTGTCTCTCAAATAGAGAAAATACCCTTGCCATTTCCTGCATTGTGAATCCCTTTGATTCTTGAGTTACTTCTTCTTTTGGTCTCTCTTCATCCTTGCTCTCAGTCTTCAATTCTATCAAGTCTTCATTAGCAAGCCTCTTGGGTTGTACAGCAAGGAGTTCAATGAAGTGGTCCTTTTGCAGATCTAGCTCCAGCTTATCACTGACGGTTATTGAGTTGCTAAAGAGCTTTTTGGACTCCTCATCCACCTTCTCGAATCCACCAAAGTCATGAATAATCTTCAGGTAAAGGTTCTTCCAAACGCAATTCATGGTGATGACTGTAACCTCATACCAAGCAAAGTTAATGTTTTTCATGGCCTTGTATCTGTTACAGTCCTTCCAGAATTATCACAAGGTTATTTCTTGCCTTACGGCCTAAAGGAAACTATGACATAAATATTTCTTGAAAGTTGTTATAATTCCCTAGACCATAGGTTGGATGAGCGATGTTAGCATTCAGTGACATGACATTAGAATGAAAGTGCTTTGACATTGGAATGAAAGTGCTTCATCAACGGGGAGTGACCCAGAGCATTGTTGAACAGTGAAAGAAAGTTGAATTTGGGCTGTCTTCCTCCAAGCAATATTTCTCTACCTTTAGGATAAGGTGGCTTAAAAAAAAAAAGTCCTGGAAAATGTCCTCTTTAACCCATACTTTGGGATTACTTTTCCCCACAACAGAAAGAGAGCATGTGACTATGTTACTAAGGGCTCTTGGGTTCTATGAATGATAAACTAGGAGGCTTCAGCTTTGTATCACTAAACAACAGAGTTAGCCTCTTTTTGCTGCTTTAAACCCTGGCATTACTCTTCCTCCTGACTGATGTGATTTCCATCCTTTTCCCATATAGTCCTGATTCATCCACATTAAAAAAAAAACAAAAACAAAAAACTTCTCAGGTATATATGTGCCTTCATCAATAATTTCTCAAAACCTTTTAGGAAATTCCTGGGCAGATACCGTATCTGCACTTAATGCCTCACCACTTTTACAGTATGAAGGTTGGCTGTAACCTTGAATCAATGAAACCAGTCATGGCTGGCATTAAAAGATTCATCCTCTGATTCTTCTCCATGTTTCTTCTTCAAGTTTTCATAAGACTTTTAGCTTTCTTTTGAATCAGTATAAACCATGTGGGACTCATTGCAGAGGCTAATCTTGTATCCACACACTGACAAATGTCTCCATCTCCTCCATCATTTTCCCACACTACTGTCAGCCTCATTGGCCCAGAAGATTTCATATGTTCCATGATTTTATCCTTGTTCTTTAAAATCATGCCGATGGTTATAAGAATGAGTAATGTCTGCCGTCTTTTCACCTCACTCCACTCTGTCAATTATTTTCACTTTTGTTTTCATCATTTTCACTTGGGGCTCCTTAGAAGTACCAGGTATATCACCATTGCTTTTATGCTTGCTTCTGGACATCCTGGGCTTAAAATAAAGATACTGTGCCCTACGCAGTACTGTACAGTAAAGCACACAGAAGCACAACCTCTTGTAGAGGATATACACATGTGACAATGTATGCCAAACATGTAAACTAAGTTATGTGATTAGATGTGTGAAAAGATATTCACATCTTTGAAAGTCTGCAACTCACAAGTTCATAGGTAGGGAACTTACTGTATTATAATTATCCTAGATGTGACAAGAAACAGATGTGGTAATGCAGCTTGCTACAGTTCTATTGGTGACTCAAATAACATTAGTAGTATTGTCATTGCAGCATGATTTTTATAAGTTTTGAAGACTCTTGAAAGGTTTTAGGATATAAAAGGTACATTTTTAAAACAATTTACACCATGGTTGCATTCTTGAAAATTTTGTTATATCAAACCATCCCAAGGTGTTTACATGTAAAACATTTAGTTTCTTAACTAATTACAGATTTTCACCTATGTGGCTATTCATTGGACATTTGATAGGGAGCACTTTTTACGAAATAGGCTTGCCAGATATATGACATTATGGGCCACTGTGTGTGAAATGTCATTAGTGCCTTCCAATCAGTTTGACAATGAAACATCCAGAAATTTCTAAAGAGAGAAAGCTGGTACCATCATGCTTGAAGACCTATACCCCAAGAAGGAATATGAAGATTTTAATAAGGTGGTAGACAATTGTGCTGCTGCTGCTGTCACTTCAGTCGTGTCCGACTCTGTGTGACGCCACAGACGGCAGCCCACCAGGCTCCCCCGTCCCTGGGATTCTCCAGGCAAGAACACTGGAGTGGGTTGCCATTTCCTTCTCCAGGTAGACAACTATAATTGAGCCTAAATATAGGCTCAATTATTCTGTACATACTAAGCTCCAAATAGAAACTATATTATAACTGCAGATAATTAGTATGATATTTAAATATTCAATAGATATTTTCATTTTCTTTCCTAATGTTTTATATACAACCAGGCTCTTATATCTGGAGAAGGCAATAGCACCCCACTCCAGTACTCTTGCCTGGAAAATCCCATGGATGGAGGAGCCTGGTGGGCTGCCGTCTCTGGGGTCGCACAGAGTCAGACACGACTGAAGCGACTTAGCAGCAGTAGCAGCAGCAGGTGCTTATATAAATCTTTTCATAGTAACTCATGAAAAAAAAATTTGTTAGTCTCTTACTTAATGATATTCTCTATTAATATTTGATATTAAAAATAAGAAAGAAGGCATGAGGGAAAACAGTACAGTTGTACATATATTTTATGTTAAGTATGGTAGTAAGCTGTATTTTATACAAATGTTCTCATTATATCTATTCTAAAATTTTGTGCTTTTCATTTTTATGAAAAAAATGTGAGCTTGATAGGGGTTAATTAACTCAAGAGCTTAGAGTTATAAAATAAATAATGTGAATGTTCATATTATTTGCCATGAAACTTTTAAATTACATTTTGCCGCACATCTGAATATATTTAGGAATATATAAAAAGTATACTTAAATTGGTATTTTAATCTTAAAATAAAGGTTACTTATAGTAGCTAAAATACATGGGTATACAAGCTATTCCTTATTTTTAAAGACTATTTTCATTTTTAAAGGTAATAACACATTTCATAAATCACCCCACAATTAGGACTCAAACTTAAAATTAAAAGTTTTTTAAATGAATTAACAATAATGATAAAAATATCTTGCCATTTACCAAGACCATATTAAATTTATAACTCATAAACAAATAATGCATTTTATGAAAATTAATTCTAATACAGCATGAATATTTACATAAGTAGACTTAATGGAGGCCTATGTGTAATTTCTAATTACTGTACTATCTTCACCAAGTTCATTTTTATTGCATTCAAAAATTATATACAATCAAATTATGTATCAGTTTAGTTCAGTTCAGTCGCTCAGTTGTGTCCAACTCTTTGTGACCCCATGTATCCCAGCACGCCAGGCCTCCCTGTCCATCACCAACTGCTGGAGTTCACTCAGACTCACGTCCATCGAGTCAGTGATGCCATCCAGCCATCTCATCCTCTGCCGTCCCCTTCTTCCCCTGCCCCCAATCCCTCCCAGCGTTAGAGTCTTTTCCAATGAGTCAACTCTTCACATGAGGTGGCCAAAGTACTGGAGTTTCAGCTTTAGCATCATTCCTTCCAAAGAAATCCCAGGGCTGATCTCCTTCAGAATGGACTGGTTGGATCTCCTTGCAGTCCAAGGGACTCTCAAGAGTCTTCTCCAACACCACAGTTCAAAAGCATCAATTCTTCGGCACTCAGCTTTCTTCACAGTCCAACTCTCACATCCATACATAACCATTGGTAAAACCATAACCTTGACTAGATGGACCTTTGCTGGCAAAGTAATGTAATTATAAATGTAATTGTAAATTATGTATAATAGCATTCAATTATTAAAACTCCCCAGAAATTATCTTCCTAGCTCAATGTTTTGGTCACAAGTTTACCATAAAATCTACATACAATCAGTTGTCTTCCAATGCAATATTTTGTTTGTTTGTTTTTAGCTGGTAAGTTGTGTCTGACTCTTTTGTGACCCCACAGACTGCAGCCCACACAGCTCCTTTGGCCATGGGATTTCCCAGCCAAGAACACTGGAAAGGGTTGCCGTTTCCTTCACCAGGGGATGTTCCTAAGCCAGGGATTGAGTCATGTCCAGTGTACTGACAAGCGGATTCTTTACCACTAAACCACTTGGGAAGCTTCCAAGGCAATATCTATGCTCCTAAAAATATTCTGCCATTCAAAAGCATGCAAAAAATACCACAGAGCTCATGGGAAGAATGACACAACACACAGACTTAGTCAGTGACACTGAAAAAAAAAAATCCTAATAAAAATAGCAGCACAGTTTTACACATAGTGAAGGGTTCATGCATAAACATTACATTGAACACATCAATTAACCTTAAAAAAAATAGCTGAAATTTGCTTGCTTAAGTAGATATTAGAGGAGGTGCATCCTGTGAGCTATTCAGTTCAGTTCAGTCACTCAGACTCTTTGCAACCCCATGAATCACAGCAGGCCAGGCCTCCCTGTCCATCACCAACTCTTGGAGTTCACTCAAACTCATGTCCATCGAGTCCATGATGCCATCCAGCCATCTCATCCTCTGTTGTCCCTTTCTCCTCCTGCCCCCAGCATCAGGGTCTTTTCCAATGAGTCAACTCTTCACATGAGGCAGCCAAAGTATTGGAGTTTCAGCGTTAGTATTGAAGTAGTAAATGGAGGATTCTTTGTAATTGAAGGGAAATTTTAATACTTGAAGTGAATGGCCATGGCTCATACAGGTAAATAGTTAACTGAAATTGCTGCTAGATATTTGAGGTGTACCCATTTTTGCATCAGAGAAGGCAATGGCACCCCACTCCAGTACTCTCGCCTGGAGAATCCCATGGATGGAGGAGCCTGGTAGACTGCAGTCCATGGGGTCGCTAAGAGTCTGACACGACTGAGCAACTTCACTTTCACTTTTCACTTTCATGCATTGGAGAAGGAAATGGCCACCCACTCCAGTGTTCTTGCCTGGAGAATCCCAGGGACGGGGGAGCCTGGCTGGCTGCCGTCTATGGGGTCGCACAGAGTCGGACACCACTGAAGCGACTTAGCAGCAGCAGCAGCGTGTTTGCATTTTGTGTGTTTCTATTCTCAAATCATCTGGGTTCATTTTTCTACATTCACTGAGTATTTCTTGAGATCAAAATCTTACATTAGCAAACCGTTTTCTACACTGCTTCCTAATTGTTCGCAAATATATCAATCTGTTGAAATAAATTCACATGATCAAAATAGGTATTGTGATAGGGCAACTTTAGTTCACACTATTTTCATTTTGCTTTGCTAATTAACTTTTTTATTTCATATTATTTAACTGTTAAATATTTTTTGCCTACCAATCATTTTTTAAGGGAACAAATATTTTCAAATTTATGTGTTGGTGAGAATATTCCACAGACTAAACTGATACATCTTATTTCAATAATTGATATATAAATGCTTTGTGTTGTTATTTTAGTCACTAAATCATGTCCAACTCTTTTGCAACCCTGTGTATGACAGACTGTCACCAAGCCCCTCTGTTCTTGGTATTTCCCAGGCAAGAATTGTGGAGTAGGTTGCCATTTTCTTCTACAGAGGATCTTCTTAACCCAGGAATCGAGCCTGCATTCTCCTGCATTGGACTTCCCTGGTGGCTCAGATGGTAAAGCGTCTGCCCACAATGTGGGAGACCCAGGTTCGATCCCTGGGTGGGGAAGATCCTCTGGTGAAGGAAATGGCAACCCACTCCACTATTCTTGCCTGGAAAATCCCATAGACAGGGAGCGTGGTAGGCTACAGTCCATGGGGTCGCAAAGAGTCGGACACTACTGAACAACTTCACTTTCACTTTCTCCTGCATTGGCAGGCTGATTCTTTACCACTGAGCCACCAGGGAATAGAAGTGCATCTTTCTTAAAAACACAGTAAAAAATTCAAATACATTTACAGTTACTAATAATATAGAAATTAGTGTAAGGGCACTAAGAAATGCTTTTTGTTTCCCAATTTAAAAAAATGGAGATATTTTTTACTTAATCACCACTCCATTTCCATATTTTTCAAAAGATAAAGTATTTTGGTAAGAAACTTCAGGGACCATATGCAAGAATTTTTCTTTTGTTTTCTTTTTTTTTTTTTGGTCAATGGACACTAACCAAATGTATTCCTGCTATGTTGCATATAACTAATTTCATGGCTAAATGGATAGGCTATTTAATAAATTTAATGAAATAGGAATACAAGTTGTTATAGTGTATAAAATCGTATTTAAAACTTTATTATGAAAGATGGATGATCCAAAAAGCTCTTTCTGATGATAGTCCCAAGAATTTAAAAAGTAACTTTTTCTTTTTCAATTACTGAGTCCATATGTCCATTTTTTACATTGAACCAGTCAGTGAACTCTTTGCAGTAGTTAATGAAACTTTAGTCAGTTATTACCTAAGGGAAAAGAATTTTCAGTATTGTAAGAGATATAAAAGGGATAATTGAACTCAAGCTCTGGTTAAATTTTATATATATGTATATATATATATATAGTTTCCATGATCAAATCCTTCCTCTTTGAACTGCTTCATCATGTGAAATGGCACGCTTTGCAACTTCCTAGTTGAGGTAACTTCCTAACTTACAAAAATTACATTTCCACTCTAAACAGTGGCTTCAGATACATGATTCTCAACCTCCCCTGATGCCACTACCACCAGCTTCTACAGGACCAAGGCTGAGTGAATCTCTGTAGCCACATGACACACAGGATAGAGTAACTCTTTACAGTTTTAATAGTGAAGCGAAGGAATATAAAGAATCTCCCTGTCCCCTCCCATGCTTTGGTTACAGGTGAGTTTTCTTTCTTTTAATGGAGAAAAAATAAGCACATCTACATCAGGAGAGAATGACATTAGAGTCATATGGAAGCAGAAACAAGATGAGCGTTGATCATGGTGAAGCTCTAGCCTCAGTTACATTCTCTAGGACTTTTGAGCTGCCTTCCCTCCCAGAGAGCCTCCTTTGAGTCCCTGAGCTCTCCAGTATCTTCCAAAAGACACTTCTTTTAGCCTAAAGGTAGAGTTTAGTTAGAGGTATTGGCAAGTGAAAGAGCCCAGACTATAAATGTTGCTTTATCAAACCAAATGTTCACATTTAAATTTTAATACAGATGGCATAATTACATAGGGTTTCCCTGGTGGCTCATAGGTTAAGGCGTCTGCTTCCAATGCGGGAGAACCAGGTTCGATCCCTGGGTTAGAAAGATCCCCTGGAGAAGGAAATGGTAACCCACTCCAGTATTCTTGCCTGGAGAATCCCATGGACGGAGAAGCCTGGTAGGCGTCGGACACGACTGAGTGACTTCACTTTCACAACAGGAGAGAATGACATTTGACTCATATAGAAGCAGATGTTCATATTTAAATTTTAATACAGATGGCATAATTACATAGTAGGTCTAGTGGATATGCAGCAGATTATGACATAAGGTAAAGCATCATCAAACAGGTTACTTATAAATTGCAAAAGATATGTGCAAGTTTATAATATTTTAACAACAAATGTGGATTTCCCCAGTGGCTCAGTGATGAATAATCCACCTGCCAAAGAAGGAGATTCAAGAGACATTGGTTTGATCCCTTGGTCAGGAAGTTTGTCTGGAGGAGGAAATAGCAACACACTTCAATATTCTTGCCTGGACAACCCTGTGCACAGAGTAGTCTGATGGACTGCAGTTCATGGGGTCACAAAGAGTAGGACGCGGCTGAGTGACTTCGAATGCATGCACACAACTACAAAGATAATCTAGCATCAGTAATGACACTTTATTTCCAATGAAGTTAACATTTAGATATATCTAAATGGCCAAGTACAGAGCACTTTTAACAAGACAAGGGAATTGGTGTTCACATTTTATGCTGCTAATAAAATGAATTACACCAGGAATCATCTTGATAGCTGATGTCTAAATAAAAAAAAATCAGTATAATGATGTCTACAAAATGGCTTTGCCCTGAAACATGAGCAAAATATATGTTTGTGTATAGATGATTCTGAGCAAGACAACATAAAAACTAAACCTTACAAAATGGCCTATAGACTGTACATCTGGAGAAAATATTATTGCAGAGACATTAAAACTGAAAAAGGATAAAAATATTTTTTCCCAAAAAAAGCAAGTTAAGTATTCCTCCTTATATTGAAACTCACAAAAAAATGTTACTTGTATTGCTATAAAACTCACACTGTAAGTGAAAAATATTTCCTTTAATATACAAAGTAGCTTTTATGCATAATAGTCTAAGACAAAACTGGAAATCTCCATCTTCATGCCATTATATGTTAAGTAATTTATTAAAGTTCTCTCTTAGAGGAAAAAAAATAATAAAAGTTGTAATTTAAAACGAAGTTTTTAGAGTAGTATGTATCAGGGGAAGGTTGTAATTCAATGCACACTCTATCAAATGCAAGTACTAATTCATTAAATATTTGTATTCGTTCATTAGTAAATATTCAGTGAATACCTCTCTCCTACCAGGAACTGTGCTGGCATCAGACATACAATTGTGGAAAGAAAGAAATCACAACATTTTACTGAACTTAGAGAAAAAAACAAAAGACATAAAATATTTCTAGTTGTAAAAAAAAGAAAAAACGGTTCACAGAAAACAAAAACAAAAAATGTAGCCACATAAAATGAATAGAGAAAACCCATTTAGAATAGAATAGAAAAGTCTTCACTGAGGTGCTGCCATTAAACAGAAGTCTGAATTATGAAAGTGAAAGTCAGGCAGTCGTGTCTGACTCTTTGAGGCCCCATGGACTATACAGTCCATGGAATTCTCCAGGCCAGAATATTGGAGTGGGTAGCCTTTCATTTCTCCAAGGGATTGAACCCAGGTCTCCTGCATTGTAGGCAGATTCTTTACCAGCTGGGTCACAAGGGAAGCCCAATATTGGAGTGGGTAGTCTGTCCCTTCTCCAGCAGATCTTCCCCACTCAGGAATCCAACCGGGGTCTCTTGCCTTGCAGGCAGATTCTTCACCAACTGAGCTATCAGCTGCTACTGCTGCTGTTAAGTCACTTCAGTCGTGTCCAGCTCTTTGTGACCCCATAGACGGCTATTAGGGAAGCCATTCATTATGAGGAGTTTGTAAAGAGGAGATGGATAAAGGACTTTGAGGAGCATGTGAAGGAAGAACACCTGCACAATTCTTGAAGTTGGATAACATCTGGAATATTTGGAAAATAAAGAGTAGTTTTCCCTCACCATAATGAGCTAGTAATTCAAGAAAATTAAGACATACAAATAGATCAAAGCCTTGCAGACTGAGATGGAGAGCTTGATTGCATTTTAAGTGACATGGGGATCTATTGAATAACTGAAAAATAGAAATGCCATGGCCAGATTTTCTGCTGGGGAGAAGAATGAAGAAAGATTTGGAAAAGTAGAAGAAGAGAGACTATTTTTGGAGTTGAATTTCCTGACAAAATGACTATCTCAAGTTTTCATATTTCAGTAGGGATGGCATCATTCCCAATCACCAAAGTCAAGGATCTTTGACTTGTCATTTTCTCTCTTTTGTGATTTGAGCTGGTGATAACAGAGTTAGAGAAACAGAGAGGGATGCTGTATAGAATGTAAGAGATTAAATCAATAAAGTTGAAATGGATAAGACATTGGTCCAAAAGAGAGTGTAGAATCAAAAATGGGCTCCAAATCTTTCATTTGAGTGAGCAAGTAAAGACCTAATCCCTGCAACAGAGTAGATTGTTACTAATGGCACCCCACTACAGTACTCTTGCCTGGAAAATCCCATGGATGGAGGAGCCTGGTAGGCTGCAGTCCATGGGGTCACTAAGAGTCGGACACGACTGAATGACTTTACTTTCACTTTTCACTTTCATGCATTGGAGAAGGAAATGGCAACCCACTCCAGTATTCTTGCCTGGAGAATCCCAGGGACAGTGGAGCCTGATGGGCTGCCCTATGGGGTCGCACAGAGTCGGATATGACTGAAGTGACTTAGCAGCAGCAGCAATGCATGTTTTAAAATAGAATAGCCACACAAAACTGAGAATAACTAGAATATATATATATATATACATATTTAATAATAAAAACATTGGGGTAATAAGTAACTTGCTTTTTGAAATATTTTTTATTAAAGTGGATCTCTGGAAATTTAGTAGGTGTTCTCTTCACCAGACCATATAGTATTCACCTCAAATATGTCCATTTAGATTCAGAATGTGACTGGAAAAAAGACAAAAAGAAGAGAAATGATAGGCAATGTAAGACAAATAAAACAAAATAAAAAAGGTTAAAAATGAAAAAATGGAAAGACAAAATAAAACATGACAAGACAAAATTTAGAAACAGAAATAGAGACAGCAATAACTGTATATGTAATCAAAATATTTTTAAATCTCAAAAATTATTTATCCTTGACTTGATTCCTTTAATAAAAGAAACTCTGGCAATCTATTAGTGTAAAAAGGATTGCTAAATTATAAAATAAATAAACTATACTATTTAGCATAGGGAATATAGTCAATAATATTGAAATGACTTTGTATGTGACAAATGATAACTAGACTTATCATGGTCATAATGTACAAAAATGCTGAATCATTATGTTATACTCTCCAAAATAATATAATGTTTCAAATCAACAATAATTTGACAATAAATAACATGCAAAATAAAATATTCTAGATTTTAAAAGTAATGACTAAGATTTAAATCCAATTTAAAATATACTACAATTTTGAAAAGGCTAAACTTTGCAAAGAGATAGGCAAACTTGGCCAATAGTTTTTTCCATTTATACTTTACCCTGACATCCTATGACTATAGTAGTATTTCTTCAAGAAGAACTAAGGGCTTTTTCTACCAATGGCATATCAAGAAGGGATGTGAAGTTCTGGGCACAATAACTATTATTGTAATATTACATTATCTTAATTCATAATTTCTCCAATTACTCAGGGATGTTCAAAAGTCTTATATATTTTACTATAGAGTCCCATTTGTCTTGTCTGGTATTATGTATATATTTATTTTTGCATCAATGTAATTTCCAAATAGAATATATTTGTTCAGAGCTTTAGCCCTTTGATTCTCAACATCTAAAAGTAATCAATGTATATTTTTGGATGCATTTTATAATGCATAAATGCTATGATGAAATATTATAAAATAGCTTTAAAAAAAAAAAAAGAAAAACAGTAGATGTGTCACAATGGAAACAAAACTCCACTTCTTTTTTTTCCTCTAAATTTAAATGTGTCTCACAAGTCAAGGATGATAATAGTGCACAAGTCTTTAAAGATATGCAATTCTTAATTATGCAGCTATGAGGGAAAATCATCTAAACTTATAAGTTAGATACAATAGTTATTTTACTTAATTTCAGATATTTTCAAAAAGTGCCAATTCACTTCAGTCATGTCTGACTCTTTGTGACTCTATAGACTGTAGCCCGCTAAGCTCCTCTGTCCATGGGATTCTCCAGACAAAGATACTGGAGTGGGTAGTGATTTCCTCCTCCAAAGAATCTTTCAGCTTGGGGATCAAACCCACATCACTTATATCTCCTGCATTGCCAGGTGAGTTCATTACCACTCGGGCCACATGGGAAGTGATATATCCAGTAAGAGGAAACATTTTCGTGGACTTAAATTTTGTAATGATTCAAATTTACATGTCACAAGATGAACTTTTCCATTAGAATTTGTTTGTAGAACATGAGTTCCATTTGTATTTTCTCCTATGGGTTTTCCAGCAAGTGTTTAAAATTATTTAGCTATGTTACAACCAGCATTGTAATTAATAAGTTCAATCTTTTAAGTTGATATACAACAACTTACAATAATATATTCAATTTATCATGTGCTGTGCTGTGCTTAGTTGCCCAGTCTTGTCTGATTCTTAGCAACCCCATGGACTGTAGCCTGCCAGGTTCCTCTGTCCATGGGGATTCTCCAGGCAAGAATACTAGAATAGGTTGCCATGCTCTCCTCCAGGGATCTTCCCAACCCAGGGATGAAACCTGAGTCTCTTGCATTGCAGGCAGACTCTTTACTGTCTGAGCCACCAGGCAAGCCCGTTGCAGGTGGACTCTTTACTGTCTAAGCCAAGAATATTGGCATGGGTAAGCCTATCCCTTCTCTGGGGATCTTCCTGACTGAGGAATAAAACCTGGTCTCCTGCAGGCAAATTCTTTACTAACTGAGCTACCAGGGAAGCCCCAATCTATCAAGAAGCACATATAAATATTATCTTTGCATTTATGCATTATCCCAAAGTTAAATATGATGCTATTGCTATTTTACAAATATTGATTGTAAAGATTTCCTGAATGTTCTAAAATTATAGAGAACAGCAACTTAAATATTCTAGTTGTTGAAGTTAGCATTCTTTCTCAGAAGCCTTTTCTTTTTCCATCATGTTCTCTTGCTTTTACATTAGTTCAGACTCTGAACATAAGAGATATCAGTTAAGAGCTTTTAGTAATATATGCAGTTGTCTGTCACAAAATAATTGAATAATCTACTATATTTTTACTACTTTTTCATAAAAAGCCAAGATGGAATGTTTATATGCCTGCCCATTGTTTTTATACATAATATAAATATGTCTGACTTCATACCAGTATTTTGTAAATTAAGTCCATAGTTAGAAAATATTTGTGCAAATTTTAGTCAAGTTTTATGAAATAAAAATACAGATATTTTATACTGTAAGACATATGCTAAAAATGTACTTCTCCACCATGTCAACTTTTGAGCAAGTGCAACAAGGAAATATTCCAATAAGAAGCATTCATATTATCATATTCTTATTCAAGAATAAGATAAAGATAGTAATAAAGCATATATCACAGTATTACAAACCAAAGAATTGATCTTTTTTATAACTTGTATTTGAAAAGTCTCAGGAAAGCAAGGAATTGATGCCTTTCTAGACAATAACATTTTAAGACTTCAAATTTAGAAATTTTAGGACTGAAATGTACCTTAGAGTTTCCCTTGTAGCTCAGCTGGTAAAGAATCCGCCTGCAATGTGGGAGACTTGGGTTTGATCCCTGGGTTGGCAAGATCCCCTGGAGAAGGGAAAGGCTACTCACTCCAGTATTCTGGCCTGGAGAATTTCATGTACTGTATATTCATGAGGTCGCAAAGAGTCAAACAGGACTGAGTGACTTTCACTTTCACTTTCAATGTACCTTAAGCATACTCTCCCGAGAAGGCAATGGCAACCCACTCCAGTACTCCTGCCTGGAAAATCCCATGGACGGAGAATCCTGGTGGGCTGCAGTCCATGGGGTCGCTAAGAGTCAGACACTACTGACCGACTTCACTTTCACTTTTCACTTTGGAGAAGGAAATGGCAATCCACTCCAGTTTTCTTGCCTGGAGAATCCCAGGGACGGGGGAGCCTGGTGGGCTGCCCTCTATGGGGTCACACAGAGTCGGACACGACTGAAGTGACTTAGCAGCAGCAGTAAGCATACTATCATTTTTACAAAGCACACTATTTCCAGGAAACTTCGGTGACTTTTCAAATGGAGACTAGAATATTGTCACTAAAAATATTTCATGGATTCCTGAAAAGATGTTTGTATGCATATTGCTGAAACAGATTTAATAGTTTGGTTCAACATTTATTCATTTATACAGTTATTCATGAACATAGCTATTTTTATATGTCTCCTAATCTCTTAAAAGGGATTCTCTGGTGGCTCAGTTGGTAAAGAATCTGCCTGTTCTTTACATCAGTGTCTCTTTTGCTGTCTCGTATACAGGGTTATTGTTATCATCTTTCTAAATTCCATATATATGCGTTAGTATACTGTACTGGTGTTTTTCTTTCTGGCTTACTTCACTCTGTATAATAGGCTCCAGTTTCATCGATGCACGATACTGGATGCTTGGGGCTGGTGCACTGGGACAACCCAGAGGGAAGGTATGGGGAGGAAAGAGGGAAGAGGGTTCAGGATGGGGAACACATGTATACCTGTGGCAGATTCATTTTGATATATGGCAAAACCAATACAATATTGTAAAGTTAAAAAATAAAATAAAATTAAATTAAATTTAAAAAAAAAAAAAAAAAAGAATCTGCCTGTAATGTAGGAGACCTGGGTTTGCTCCTGGGTTGGGAAGATCCCTTGGAGAAGGAAATGGCAACCCACTCCAGTATTCTTGCCTGGAAAATCCCGTGGACAAAGGAGCCTGGCAGACTACAGTCAATGGAGTCACAAGAGATGGACATGATTTAGTGACTAAACCATCCCCAATCTCTTAAAAGTTGAGACATATGGCTTAAATTTCCATTCACACATTCTTTATTTTAATTTATTTATTTTAATTGGAGACTAATTACAATATTGTGTTGGTTTTGCCATACATCAACATGAATCCGCCACAGGTGTACACGTGTTCCCAATTTCTGTGTTCTCTATATTCAGTGCTTTTGTTGATCAGTTTGGTCTACAATATTACACTTTCTATAGCATATACTGTACTCTACTGCATTTATCTTGGCCAAGAGCAAAAGTCAGATTCAGGCATTCCCAAAGGTAAAGATAGAGCATCTTTGCTCCAGTTGTTTTTTTAACTCCTACACAATAAACAAGTTTGATATGATACATCACACAAAAGGTACACTTATGTGGAACATATCAATGTGAAATCATATAATAAATGAAAACAACACAGACAGGTTATACAGCAGTTAGCTAAAAAATAAAATAAGCAGAGAACAGATACAGAAAATAAACGTTCAAAAGGCAGTTAAATGAGATGAGATACAAAGTAGAAAGGATATGTAAATAGTGAAGAAATTAGTAAGATGTTTTCGTATGTATTTAAACACCATTTGAAGATTAAAAAAAAAGGAAGAGAGAAAAAATAGTGGTTGAGAATTTTCCAGAAATAAAAAAAGATGCATTATAATTAAGGGTGTTGATAAGCTTTACATTTTAAGTTAAATGCTTGTTAAACTATAAAGCTCCTAATAAATGAAAAAGAATAATATAAAATTTAATTTTTATTATATAAAATAAAGTAAAATTTTAAAATTATTCAAGTGAATAAAATGAAAATGAAGAATAAATGTTCAAAAAAACAGTTAAGAAACATAAATGAATGAAAAGAAGAAAATATGACTATGGAAAAAAAAAGATAAAAGAAAGCTTAACATTTCTATGTGAGCTGTCAAAACAATTATCTTAATGACTGAATAATATTTGTTAAAGACTTTATTCAGCTGGTGAGTATTGAAAGTACCGGAGGACCAGATGATTCCCTCACTGAAGCAGAATCGGGCTTCTTATAGAAGCAAAAGTAGAGTATGGGAGGTTTGGGCTTGACAGAAATTTTCAACTTTAACTGAAACTTAAGGTTGGCAATTGTTTGTTTGTTTGTTTTGTTTTGTTCTTCTGTGGCACTTGCTCAGAGTTCCATTATCCATCAGAACTCTATCTTCCAAAATCTGTTTTTGGAAACTTTTCAAAGGGTGGAGTAGCTAAAGTTCATGAGATGTGGCAAGTAGGTAGCAAAAAGAAAAAAAAAAAAAAGATGCAAAAGTAGAAGAAAAAGGGGAATGGCCCTCTATTATGTTCATTTTCATTAGTTTACAGTTACTATTGACTTTTCAAATGTACTAAACAATTTAATGTGATTCAGATCATGAAATTGGGAGCTCATTCATTTTATAATTCAATGATATAATTTTTGAATGTTAACTTTTTACAAGATGCTGATTAGACATTGGAAGCTAAAAATGAACTGCAAATGAGATTCCTGTCCCCTGAATTCACATACAGAAAGTATAGAAACCAAAATTAAAGAAGTTTGTGTCAGGTTCCACAAGAATTTATTTACATATAATTTTGCTAATCCTATAATGTTAAACATATATATATATATATATATATATATATATATGGGTTTCAAGAGTCAAAAAGTTAATGTGCTTTCCTCAGTGAACTTAATAAGTCAGTTGACCAAACTACACTAACTTTTAAATACAAATGGTTATTCAAATAAGTTGTTTATCTATTTCATATGTTAGAAAGACATACTGATTGATAATTTTATGATTCTATCCATCCAGTAAATTAAATAAATTAATAATCTCATCCAAAATGTTTCTGAGAGGCTATCCTTGAGCAACTAGATCATGACTAGCACTGGACATTAATATGATGTAACTTTAATGTAAGTCTATATATAGGACATTCTGTAAATTTACATCTGTTGTTCAGTTGCTCAGTCATGTACAACTCTTTGCAACCCCATGAACTGTAGCACTCCAGACTTCCCTGTCCTTTTCTGTTGCCCAGAGTTTTCTCAGATTCATGTCCATTGAGTTGGTGATGCTATCTAATCATCTTATCCATTGCCACCCGCTTCTCCTTTTGGCCTCGATCTTTCCCAGCATCAAGCTCTTTTCCAGTGAGGTGGCTCTTTGCATCAGGTGGCCAAAGTATTGGAGCTGAAGCTTCATCATCAGTCTTTCCAGTTAATACTCAGGGTTGATTTTCTTGCAGGATTGACAGGTTTGATCTTTAGGATTGACTGGTTTGATCTTCTTGCAGTCCAAGGGACTCTCAAAAGTCATAAGAGAGTTAAATCACTTATACATCCCACTTAGAAGCAGGAAAAAGAGCCAAATCTGCAGGTGACAACATTTGGAGGTAACATGGAGTCTACCGGATTCTTCCTTGGCAAGTGGTGGTTGACGCTCTATGAGCAACGTATCTACTTCATAATTCCTCTGCTTTAAGTAGATTTTGGAACGGTTTAGGATTTTGTATTAGCTGAACCAATTGCTGGGCAGCTCTCCTCTTAAGTAAACTCTTGTCTGTATATAGTATTCAACCTTCTATTTTGATATTTTAAAGAGACCATTGGATTTTGATATTTCAGAAATATGCTATAGCCATTTCCCAAATAGACATGAAAGTTCTGTGCCCTCAACTTCTCTGAAACTCTAAACTAAATGACGAGATCTTCACCAATGTTTTTGATCAGACTGCAAGATAAAGGGAACAATGGAACTTGCCCTTATGTAAAGAAAAGTATTGCAATTTCTCCTTGATACACTGGATGATGTGAGAGGTGTATAACCATTTAACTAAAGAGAAATCCCTTCAAAAAACCACTCTAAAGTGCTTTAAGAGAGCATTGCTGGAGGAAAAAGATTGAAAACAATTGGCTCAGCTGTTCAGAAAGTGGAAAGACTGAAAGAGTAATCTGTCATTCTGTGGGCAGACAAGTTGCCAGAAAATTGGGTAAATTGAAAATCACTGGAAGGCAGCTCTTTTGTCCTTAGGTGCATTAGATATCTTGGGAAAATGTTATTAAATGGTGAACAATTGCTACTGCAAAGTTTCTAGCCATTTGGAATACAGAGTGAAAATATTCAATTTTTATTCTAATAATAGATCAATCTAAACCTAATTAATTTTATTTTTACTAGACTGATATTTTAAAAAAAATATGACATTTACCTGGACTTGTAACTATACATGTGCTAAAGTAACCAAAAACTTCTTTTCTCCACTTCTTTGTTACTTTAATCCTGTAGAAATTAAGAATATTGGGCCTGGTGACTCAGATGGTAAAGAATCTGCCTGCAGTGCGGCAGACCCAGTTTTGATCCTGGGGTTGGGAAGATCTCCTGGAAAAGGAAATGGAAATTCACTCCAGTATTTTTACCTGGAGAATTCCCATTGACAGAGAGGAGCCTGGCAGGCTACAGTCCATGTGGTGGCAAAAGTCGGACATGACTGGGTGACTAAGTACAGCACAATACAGCACAAATACTCTTTACTTAAGATCAAGAATAAGGCAAAAATTATTTCTCATTGCTCTACTTTCTACTTCTCTTCATTTTTATTCAGCATTGTACTGTAGTCACTAACCAGTGATAGATCAGTGGGAAATGATTGATTTGCCATGCACAGTTAGAAGTGGGACATGACCAGTTTTGACCAATAACCCGAAGTAACAGGAACAATCAGAGAAGGCAATGGCACCCCACTCCAGTACTCTTGCCTGGAAAATTCCATGGACGGAGGAGCCTGGTAGGCTGCAGTCCATGGGGTAGTGAAGAGTTGGATACAACTGAGTGACTTCACTTTCACTTTTCACTTTCATGCATTGGAAAGGGAAATGGCAACCCACTCCAGTGTTCTTGCCTAGAGAATCCCAGGGATGGGGGAGCCTGATGGGCTGCTGTCTACGGGGTCGCACAGAGTTGGACATGACTGAAGCGACTTAGCAGCAGCAGCAGCAACAGGAACAATAACACAGGAAATCAAAGAAAAAAAAGAGAAATGATAAAGGAGTAAGGTAGATTCTATTTCTCTTTTCTAGGAACAAAATTAAAGATATTCTTGAGTTTAAATGTCAGTGCTCAGTGAAATTCCCAGAAAGCAACATATCTTAACTGGTTCAGGCAGGTGATTCCATTTCGTCACCTGGTTGAAACAAACTACACAATGAAGTATAATTTCAAGATGTATGTGTGTGTGCGCTCAGTTGCTCAATAATGTCTGACTCTTTGAGACCCCATGGGCTGTATCCTACCAGACTCCTCTGTCCATGGGGATTCTCCAGCAACGAATACTGGAGTGGGTTGCCATGCACACCTCCAGGGGATTTTCCCAACCGAAGGATCAATCCCGGGTCTCCTGCATCTCTTGCATTGCAGGCAGATTCTTTACTGCTGAACTGCTGAGTCACTGTGGAAACCCATATTATATTATCTTATATTATATTATATTATATCATCATATTATATAAAATGTCAGATATAAGTGTAAACATATCATTGCTATTTAATTTTCCTTGGATATGAAACATTGTTCTTTAGATTCAGTCAAATATGAGCTTGTTCTGTCATATATTAGTCAAAAGCACAACATTTTTGTAATGCTGAGAAATATATTTATTTTAGAATACATTATTACCACACTTCAAATGAAGAAATCAAAATTCCTGGCAGACAATTGCATTCCAATCTGAATTAGAAAAATGCAATACTGAGTTTAATGTAAGGCAAATTGCTCACATATGGAATCAACATAGAAGTATATCAATATTTGTAAAAAATATTTATATAGCCATTTTAATTCCCTGGAGAGAAGTACAGAATTCAAGCAACAATTTCATTTTTTCCAATTTGTAAATAAGAAACTCTAGCAATTTATTTTTATTTTTCTCCATCTAAGCAGTTTTATCTGAAGCTTTAGAGAATCCTGTGAAGAATATATAATAATGGACATTTTGCTTACTTCCAATCCAACAGAAGGAAATTTATACTTTTATGCCTTGAAGAATTGATTCTTTTCTGTAAATGACATCTGGTGGTGAATCCTTTTTGAAAATAAATACTTTTGCTTTCTTGCTGAATAGGTTCTTCATTTAAATTCACAACAACATATCAAAATGTTTGCCATAGAAATATAGAATGATGAATCTAAGTAATATAGCATTTGAGTAAAAAGGATTTAAACACTTTAATACTTGTTAAATTCAATTTAAATTTTAAAGACAATATCTTGGAATATGCTGACAGAGTAGACACATACACACACACAAACAAACCCAGCTTAAGGAAATTGTGACAGCTATAACAACAATTTCATTAAAGAACAGAAATTAAAGTTTCTTTTAGGCTTTCAGCTGAAGCTCATAGCAAATAATAGTAAGTGATCTTTGCCAGATATTATTAATTTACAGTACACAGAAACTTTAGACCATCTTTATTTACATAGCTTAACTGTCAGAACTGAAATCTGAGGCCATTTGTGTCAATATGATTTAAAAATTTATTTCAGAAAATTATTTTCCAGGAAGGTAAGGCTGTAAACCAATAAATAACTTCATTGTTTGCCTCAGGAAATTCCTTCACACCAATTTGTGTGAGCAAACAACTCTTCTCTCAGACAATAGATTGCTCACCTGGGTAGAGAGCTGTTTATTAAATAGCAGTTTATTTATGAAGATTCACTCCAAGGCTCTCTACTCACTGTCTCTCAATCCTAAATGCTTCTGTCATGAACTCTACCTCTTCTAATCAGTTACTGGCCTTGAAAGGCCCATCTTAACCACTTGAGCCCAGACTTCAACAGCTATAAATATCACCTCATTATTTACTCATCTAAAACACCCTGTCAAAGCAGAGTTCTCCCTTACAGTCATATTGCTGTCTCATTAAGCTTTGCTTAATCAACATGCTTTAATGGCTCTGTTGGGGAGACGATAGTGTGGAACCTCTAGTGGTTCCACACTAACCAGCCAAGATGCACTTCCCATTATGGTTTAAGATCTTGGTGCTTCTCTGAAGCTCCTTGACCCATCCACTTGGAAGCCTCCTTGGTCAGGCTGATAAAATACATTTTGTATTGGATCTGAAATCTAATTTCTTTTCATTGAATTCTCAAATTATCTGTTTCCTTGGACACTTAGAAATAAGAAGTTGTTTTTAGGAATTCTTTGATCATTTGATCATTTTTTATCTATTATAAAAACCTGCATTAGTATTTGCGACTCTCTTTCTATATTATCATACTTTCTGAGCTTTTAAAATGAAATTCGGGGGGGGCGGGGAGAACAGGCTTAAGTCTAATAAGTTTGTCTTGATGTTTGACCCTAAGGCCTAATGAGCTCAGAAGATCCCATGAGATCAGCGTACTTACAGAACACCTTTTGCTTTGGCTCACCCATTAGAATTTTATGAAAGCTTTCCTTAGTCTTGTTATATTTTACCTGGGAGAATCTATTCCTAAAAAGAGATCTTTGATCTGTATATTCTGCCTGCTTGGGATTTCAGATTGATTGGCCCTCAATTAAAGAGATCCAAACACCAAGTTAGGGTTCTATGACAAATTTCAAAACCAAACTCTTCACTTATTCATCCCCAGATTCTTATGGCTTCAACTTAATTGGGATCCACAATTCCTATAGGCAACCCTTGCTTCTTACATATGTTTACACAATAATTCTATTTTTGAGCTTATAATTTAAATAACAATTTTGTGAAATATCATTTAAAGTTATGGTCATCTCTTTGGAGATCCTTTTGCAGGATAAAAATGTTTACTAAGTGACTTAGAGTAACAGTGAAACAAAAAGGAACCAAATATCTAAAGCCCTGAAATGTTGTGTTGTTACCTGGAAACTTCTAAAAGAAATCCAGATTCCAAAATTTTTCTTTGGAAATAATTTTAAAAAGACATATATGGGTAAGGCAAAATAAAAATCTGAAACTAGCTCATTTTTTTTTTACCTCTTCTCTGCAAATCTTGACTCTAAATGATCAGTCTTCATCTTACAAATTTTTGTTTCCCATTATATTTTTTGTTTATAACATTCTCTCTAGCATCTTTCTCACCCTAAATATCCAAAAGCTTAGCTCTATTCTAAAATTAAGCTTTATATATTATAGAGAAAGCACCTGTGGTTACATTTTATCCCGATGCTATGCTATACCAAGTCGCTTCAGTCGTGTCTGAGTCTTTGCAACCCCATGGACTGTAGTCCACCAGGTCCCTCTGTCCATGGGATTCTCCAGTCAAGAATATTGGAGTGGGTTGCCATGCCCTTCTCCAACATTTTATCCCAAGTATTGATCTAAGAAGCACTTTCAAATATTCTCCAAAGTCTAGACAAAATTCATATAGAACAGAATATTTATAATAACATATACTCCACAGTACCTAGATTTATATTAGTTGGTTTATATGATATAAGGAACTATAGTTGTAATATATATATATATATATATAAAGGCAGAATTGGAAATTCTGAAGATGGCATGATACCTTAAACTGCATGAGAATTGAGAAAAATCTAGAAACCTGTAGACATTGTGTAAGCCCTAAGCTTTTATCATTAAAAAAAAAAAAAAAAAAAAGGTTAGGCACAAATAAACTCCTAAAAACATTGAAAGAGTATGTTTATTGAAAATATAGAATATGATACAGAATATATCAAATATATATTCTGTAATACTTCTATACAACATTCAGGAGTAGACCCTTACACAAATGTGATCCCAATCCTTTATGCAGGTTTTGTGAATGAACTTAGTTCAGTTCAGTTCAGTCCCTCAGTCATGTCTGGCTCCTGCCACCCAATAGACTGCAGTATTCCAGGCTTCCCTGTCCATCACCAATTTCTGGAGCTTACTCAAACTCATGTCCATTGAGTTGCTGATGCCATCCAACCATCTTATCCTCTCTCGTCCCCTTCTCCTGATTCAATCTTTCCGAGCATAAGGGTTTTTTCCAATGAGTCAGTTCTTCGTATCAGGTGACCAAAATATTGGAGTTTCAGCTTCAGCATCGGTCCTTGCAATGAATATTCAGGAATGATTTACTTTGGAATTGATTGGTTTGATCTCCTTTCAGTCCAAGTGACTCTCAAGAGTCGTCTCCAACACCACAGTTCAAAAGCATAAATTCTTCAGCTCTCAGCTTTCTTTATAATCCAACTCTCACATCCATACATGACAACTGGAAAAACCATAGCTTTGACAAGATGGACCTTTGTCGGCAAAGTAGTCTCTGTTTTTTAATATGCTGTATAGATTGGTCATAGCTTCTCTTCCAAGGACCAAGCATCTTTTAATTTCATGGCTACAGTCACCATCTGAAGTGATTTTGGAGCCCAAGATAAAATGTCTGTCACTGTTTGCATTGTTTCCTCATCTATTTGCCATGAAGTGATGGGACCAGATGCCATAATCTTTTGTTTGTTTTTTTTTTGAATGTTGAGCTTTAAGCTAACTTTTTTCACTCTCCACTTTCACTTTAATCAAGAAGCTCTTTAGTTCTTCTTCTCCTTCTGCCATAAGGGTGGTGTCATCTGTATATCTGAGGTTATTGATATTTCTCCCAGCAATCTTGATTACAGCTTGTACTTCATCCAGCCCAGAAAGTTATATGACTTACTCTGCATATAAGTTAAATAAGCAGGATGACAATATACAGCCTTGACATACTCCTTTCCCAATTTGGAACCAGTCTGTTGCTCCAAGTCTGGTTCTACCTGTTGCTTCTTGACCTGCATACAGATTTCTCAGGAGACAGGTAGGGGGGTCTGGTATTCCCATCTCTTTCAGAATTTTTCACAGTTTGCTGTGATCCACATAGTCAAAGGCTTTGGTGTAGTCAATAAAGCAGACGTAGATGTTTTTCTCGAACTCTTGCTTTTTCAATGATCCAGTGAATTTTGGCAGTTTGACCTCCAGTTCCTCTGTCTTTTCTAAAACCAGCTTGAACATCTGGAAGTTCACAGTTCATGTACTGTTGAAGCCTGGCTTGGAGAATGTTGAGCAATACTTTGCTAGCTTGTGAGATTAGTGCAAATGTGTGGTGGTAGTTTGTACATTCTTTGGCATTGCCTTTCTTTCAGATTGGAATGAAAATTGACCTTTTCCAGTCTTGTGGTCACTGCTGAGTTTTCCAAATCTGCTGGCATATTGAGTGTAGCACTTTTATGGCATCATCATTTAGAATCTGAAATAGCTCTACTAGAATTCCATCACCTCCACTAGTTTTATTCATAGTGATGCTTCCTAAAGCCCACTTGACTTTGCATTCCAAGATGTCTGGCTCTAGGTGAGTGATCACACCATCATGGTTATCTTGGCCATGAAGTTCTTTTCCATATAGTTGTTTTGTGTATTCTTGCCACCTCTTCCTAATATCTTCTGCTTATCTTAGGGCCATACTGTTCCTGTCCTTTATTGTGCCCATCTTTGCATGAAATTTCCCCTTGGTATCTCTAATCTTCCTGAAGAGATCTTCTGCTTTCCCATTCTATTGTTTTACTCTATATCTTTGCATTGATCACTGAGGAAATGATTAACACTCCTTGTTATTCTTTGAAACTCTGCATTCAGAATGGTGTATCTTTCCTTTTCTACTTTGTCTTAGGTTCTCCTCTTTTTTTCAGCTATTTATAAGGCCTCCTCAGACAAACATTTTGCCTTTTTGCATTTCTTTTTCTTGGGGATGGTTTTGGGCACTGTCTCCTGTACAATGTCAAGAACCTCCATTCACAGTTCTTCAGGCACTCTGTCTATCAGATCTAATCCCTTGGATCTGTTTGTCACTTTCACTGTATAAATGTACAGGATTTGATTTAGGTCATGTGGTGGAGGTCTCTAAAAATCTTTAATCATTCCCTAATACCATGACTTTTACCCTCAGGTCTTTCAGCAAGATCTCTTTCCTCCTTTGTGAAATTACATCCACTAATTCATTTTTGTGAAGAATTTATGCTGCAAATGGAGTTTCTAGATTGAATGCTCTTTTTCAAATCTCTGAGGTCCCATTCTGCCTCCTCCATTCATAATGAAATCTTAGTTAATATGAGTATCAACTAAATGAAATCTAAATTCAACATATCTACAAGGTATCAGACTCTTTTAACTCCCAGTTTCAACTGGGTTGGCTAAACCCAAGTGTGCACAGAATCTTTGAAAGTAAAAAAATTGAAGCTGTCTTAAAATCGATTGAAAAGCTATTAATAATAGCAAAATATTAAGTATATCTTAAATGTACCTATGCATAGTTAACAACTCTACCCAGTGAGAGCATAGATTTATTTAGGAACTCAAGGTCAAAAAGAAAAAGAAAAAAAACTCGTGTCAAGACCTATGATACTGAATCTCTTTTTTATTAGAATGTAATCATTTTACAATGTTGTGTTAATTTCTGCTGTACAATGAAGTAAATCAGTTGCATGAATACATATATCCCTTACCTCTTGGACTTCTCCCCCCAACCCCTATCTCACCCAGCTATGTCATCATAGAGCATCGATCTGAGCTCTCTGTGCTGTATAGCAAATTCCCACTAGCTATCTATTTTACACATGATATTGTATATATGTCAATCTTGATGTCCCAATTTAGTTCACCCTCCCTTTCCTGTGTGTCCACATGTCCTTTCTTTACAATTGTGTCTCTATTCCTGCCTTGGAAATAGGTTCATATTCTTAATACTATGATGTTTTCTTTGCCACTTGAGAGTGCATATTTAAAAGTGTAGACACAGGTACTGCTTTCTTTAGTGTACCATTGGATAAAGATAACACAGCTCTAGCATAATTGTGATTTATTTTTGAGAACTTTGTATTTAATGATAATTAAATAATTTTGCCATCACATTTGAACCAATTGAATGATATTTAAATAAAACATTTTATAATACCTGTTTACCAACATCTTATTAGAACATTATTTTGCAACAAGATTGCACACATTCATCAAATCAGTACCTTAACATGACAGACACAGATTCACAGATTCATATACTCACAAACATTGGGGTCCTATTTTTCTGTCTAGACACATGGATGACAGTTCTCAGCCTTATTTGCATTGCATTAAGCCACATGACTAATGTAAGAATTGTAAAAGATGAATATAATATATTCTATACCCAGAGTTAATCTCAAGATTTTTCACATGCACTCTCCCATCTACTTTTTCCATTCTGGATCACTAGGATGGCCAATCTTAAAACAGTTTTGGAAGCAACATGCTGCATATTGAAAAGCCTTAATAACGTAGATCTTTGGTTGAAAGCATGGAGAAGGATGACTTGTCTATTTGAAAAACACATCATGTGAGTGTGAAAGAAATTTCTGTTTTGTTTAAGGTATTATATGTTGTTGGGTCTAGTTGACCAAGCAGCTAGCATTATTCCAAACAATAGCAATCAGTTGCTTGAACTGGCCCTGCCATAGCAAATCCTAAAGCATTTGCACTGAATTATCATGACACTGGCAAGTCAAGCAAACTCAGAAGATTGGAAGATGGAGACCTAGAGTATTCACTGAAAAAAAATGTCTTGAAGCTGTCATCTAAAATCAATTGGAGTTCAACTAAATGCCCTAGGCCATTACATTTGGGAAAAGCCAGAAAGCTAATGTGTGTTTGTTCACACTTGTTGTGTTCCACAGTGAATTTCAAGAAAGAGATGAACTCGGACAAGAAAGAGCTGGTTCTTAGAAAAGAAAGTGAGAGGAATAGAGCTGAATTTCTCAAACTTAGCACTACCGATATTTTCTGCCAGACATGTTCCTGCTGTTGTTGTGGGAGCTATCTTGGGCACTGTAGGGTGTTCACCACTATCTCTGCCCTCCCCTATTATAGACATGGAGTGCCCTTACCCAATTACCATAATCAAAAATGTCTCCAAACACTGTGTCCTATGGGGAGAAAAATACCATCTGTGATTAGGAACTACTGATATCGAGAAAGTTTGTAAATGCTGGACCATAGGTCAGAAAGCTGAATTTTTCCAGATTGGTTTTAAAAGAAAAAGACCTTTCAGAATTCAGAATTCAAAGCCTGCTGTATTCTTAGTTAAGTAGAGAAACTCAGCCCTGAAGCAAATAATTGATTAGGAATGTTACATTTCTTCTCAAGCCAATATTTGATAAATAGCCTGCATGTTTGTTACCTTTAAAATGAGGAAGCATATGTATACTGGGGAAAAGGGAAAAAAAAATGATGTGCACTTTTTTCCTATCTCCAGTTTTGTAATGAATTTCCCACATTCAGTTAATAATATGTAAGATCCATTAACTGAAGACAAAGAAGCTCTACACAGTCAGCAAAAACAAGTCTTGGAGGTGACTGTGGCTGAGACCATGAGGTTTTTATTGGAGAATTCAGGTTTCAATTGAAGAAAGTAGGGAAAACCACTAACATTTCAGGTAAGACTTAAATCAAAACCCTTATGATTATACAGTGGAGGTGATGAATAGATTCAAGTGATTTGATTTGGTAGTCAGAGTCCCAGAAGGAACTATGAATGGAGGTTCAAAACAGTGTACCAGAGGTAGTGACCAAAACTATACCAAAGAAAAAGAAATGCAAGAAGCAAAGTGGCTATCTGAGAAGGCTTTACAAATAGCTTAGAAAATAATATAACCAAAAGGAAAGGGAGAAAGGGAAAGATACACTGAACTGAATGCAGAGTTCCAAAGTATAGCAAGGAGAGATAGAAAGCCTTCCTAAGTGAACAATGCAAAGAAATAGAGAAAACTATACAATGGGAAAGACAAGAGATCTCCTCAAGAAAATTGGAGACATCAAAGGAATATTTAATGATCTGGATATCCAAGTTGGTGTGATCACTCACTTAGAGCCAGACATCCTGTAATGTAAAGTCAAGTGGGCCTTAGGAAGCAACACTATGAACAAAGCTGGTGGAGGTGATAGAATTCCAGCTGAGCTATTCTAAATCCTAAAAGATGATACTGTTAAAGTAATGCACTCAATATGTCAACGAATTTGGAAAATTGAGCTGCGTACAAAGGACTGGAAAAGTTCAGTTTTCATTCCAGTTCCAAACAAGGGCAATGCCAAATAATGTTCAAACTACTATACAATTGTAGTCATTTCACATGTTAGCAAGATTATGTCAAAATCCTTCAAGCTAGGCTTCAGTAGTATGTGAACCAAGAACTTTCAGATATACAAAATGCATTTAGAAAAAGCAGAGAGAAGAACCAGAGATCAAAATGCCAACATCTGTTGCATCAGAGAGAAAGTAAGAGAATTCCAGATAAACATCTACTTTTGCTTCAGTGACTATCTTAAAGCCTTTAATTGTGTGGATCACAATAAACTTCAGAAAGTTCTTAAAGACATGGGAATACCAGACCTCCTTACTTGCCTCCTGAGAAATCTGTAGGCAAATGAAGAAAAAACAATTAGAACTGGACATGGAACAATGGACTGGTTCAAAATTGGGAAGAGAGTATGTCAAGGCTATGTATTATCACCCTGCTTACTTAACTTGTATGCAAAGTGCATCATGCAAAATGCTGGGCTGAATGAATCACAAGTTGGAATCAATACTGCCAAGAGAAATATCAGCAACTTCAGATATGCAGATGATACCACTCTAATGCCAAAAGTGAAGAGGACCTAAAGAGCCTCTTGATGAGTGTGAAAGAGGAGAGTGACAAAGTTGGCTTAAAACAACATTCTAAAAGCTAAGATCATGGCATCTAGTCTCATCATTTCATGTCAAAGAGAAGGGGAAAAAATGGAAACAGTGACAGATTTTATTTTCTTGGACTCCAAAATTACTTCAGCCATGTAATTAAAAGATGCTTGCTCCTTGGAAGAAAAGCTATGACAAACATAGAGAGCATATTAAAAAGCACAGACATCACTTTGCCAATGAAGGTCCATCTAGTCAAAACTATGGTTTTTCCAGTAGTCATGCAGAGATGTGAAAGTTGGACCATAAAAAAGGCTGAGTGCAAAAGAATTGATGCTTTCACATTATAGTGCTGAAGAAGACTCTTGAGAGTCCCTTGGACTGCAAGAAGATCAAAGCAGTCAATCTTAAAGGAAATCAATCTTGAATATTAATTGGAAGGACTGATGCTGAAGCTGAAGCTCCAATAATTTGATGTGAAGATCTAACTGCTTAGAAAAGACTCTGATGCTGGGAAAATCTAAGGGCAAAAGGAGAAGGGGGTAGCAAAGAATGAGATGATTAGATAGCGTCACTGACTCAATCGACATGGGTTTGAACAAACTCTGGAGACAGTGAAGGACAGGGAAGCCTGATGGGCTGCAGTCTACGGGGTTGCAAAGAATTGGACAACCCTTAGTGACTGGACAACAATAGCAACAACTTAGTGACTGAATGACAACAGTGAGTACAGTGTTTGGACTATTTAATGTTCACTCAGAGTCACCACTTGATCAACTTGAAATTAACTCATCTATTAAAAAAAGAAATGTTTCTCTGCTTACGACTGTGGTAGGCGGAATAATGGTCTCCAAAGATGCTCTTTTCCTAATCCCCAGAATTAGGGGATGTGACCATGTCATCTGATAGGGAAAAAGAGAGTTTGCAGTGTGACTATGTTAAGAATATTGAGATGGGAGATTAATTTGAATTTTCCTTGCAGGCTCAATCTAAGCATATGTATTAAAAATGGAGAACCTCTTTTGGTGAGAATAACAGAAAAAAGTAACTGTGGAAGAATAGACAGTGTTAGCTTTGAAGAATGGGAGAGACATCCCACAAGTTAAGGAATGAAAGTAACCTCTAGAAGCTGGAAAAAAGAAGGTGATGGAGATTAGGAGGTATAGAAACTCTCCTGGAGTTTCCAGGGAGGAACATAGCACTGCACACCTAGTAAGACCCATATTAAACATCTACCCTACAGAACTGTAAGATAAAATATCTCTGTTCTTTTAAGTCATGATGCTGGTAATAATTTATTGCAGTAGCAATAGGAAAATAATGCTTAGAGTGTTTCAATAATGGAGAAAATAATTTATAAGCAACAGAGTGGAATTTCCTTCCTTCACAATGTTTGCAAAATAACAAGAAGACAAATTATAACACTTTATTTATTTATTTAAACTTTTTTTATTTTATATTGGAGGATAACTGATTAACAATGTTATGATAGTTACAGGTGGACAGCAAAGGGACTCAGCCATACATAGAGTTGTATTCATTCTCCCCCAGACTCATGTTCCATCCAGGCTGCCAGATGACATTGAGCAGAGTCCCCTGTGCTGTACAGTATATCTTTGTTGCTTATCTATTTGAAATATAGCAGTGTGTACATGTCCATCCCAAATTCCCTAACTCTCCCTTAACCCCATCTTCCCCCTCTGGTAGCCATAAGTTCTAGAGAACAAACCCTAACAATTCAATATTTTCTGGAGCTATGAAAGAAAATAGAAATTATAGAACTACAGAATAAGAATTTAACTTATCTTTCTTATGCATTTATCCTCCCTTTTCCACAGATTCACTTTCCACAATTTTGTTACCTGTGGGCAACCACAGTGAAAAAGTGTTAAATGGACAATTCCAGAAATAAGCAATTCATAAGCTTCAAATTGCACAGTCTTCTGAGCAATATGATGGAATCTTGTGCTGTCCTGATCCTTCCAATCCAGGAGGTGAACTTTCCCTTTGCCCAGCTTATCCTGCCAGATTAACTACATTAACTACAACTACTCAGTAGCCAGCTCTGTGTCTTTGTATCACAATGTTTGTGTTGAAGTAGTTCTTATTTCACTTAACAATGGACCCCAAATGAAAAAGTAGAAGTGCTAGCAATTCAAATATTCTCTTACTGTGCCCAGTTTATAAACTGAACCTTATCATGGGCATGTATGTACAGGAGAAAACTTAGCATATATAGGGTTCAGTACCATCTGGGGTTTCAGGCATCCACAGTTGGTTGAGAACATATCTCCCCTAGATAAGAGGGGAACCATGTAACAGGAAGTGTTTATCATGAAACACTATTTTACTTACAGATAGCAAATGTGTGCAGTTACATTAAGACAGGGCTTCCTAGGTGGCATTAGTGGTAAAGAAGCCTCCTACCAATGCCACAGATCTAACAGATGCAAGTTCAATCCCTGGGTTAGGAAGATCCCCTGGAGGAGGGCATGGCAACCCACTTCAGTATTTTTGCCTGAAGAATACTATGAACAGAGGAGTCTGGTGGGCTACAGTCCACAGAGTTGCACAGAGTCGCAAAGACTCAGATAAGACTGAAGCAACTTAGTGCTCAAGCATGGAAGTTTGCTGTAAAAGAAGTGAAGTATCAGAAGGAAATGGAAGTCATCAAGGTTTTAGGCATTAACTACAAGTTGAAAAAAAAATAATAAATTAAATGCATTCTAACTTCTAGAAAAGACATGCCTGACTTTTAAAATTCCAAGTGCCCTATAATCACCGTTCATTTTGATTAGAGTGCTGGGGGAAAATAAAACTTAAATGATTTGATCACAAACCATCTAGTAATAGAAATGAATTTCAATGCTGGCCTGCTCTTCTGACATTTTCTCACACTGTCATGGACGAAATGTAATTGTCCTTCAGTGTCATGGAACAGAGCCTGGGATTAAGCTGATGGAGCTGCAAACTGGATAAATAAGGATGAGACTTGGAGAAAAAAAAATCATCACTTAGTAAAGAAGGTTAGTCTTATTTTACACTTTCTTGACAACTGAACTAATGTGAAAAGCGCCTGTTTTGTTCCTTCCTTGTTTTGAATATGCTTGATTGTGTCAGTGGGGTTGTTCAGGTGATTTTTCTCTCTGAAGGGTCAGGGCCATTCATCCCCAAATCAGTTTTCCTGTGTATGCTGTGGTGGCAAGGACTCAAGTGTAAGTGAGAGGAATGTCTATGTTGCTTGATTTGCTGTGTGATTACTGTTTGTGATTGTCTTTTGCCCAAGATGGCATGCAATTTTACAGCAAAGATTATTTTTTCAAAACAATTACATTCCCAAGTTTTGCGGAGAGGAATGTCCATTTACTGAAATACAAACTTAAATTTCTAGACAATGAATATCAAATCCTCATACTTATCTGTAAAGTAGCTATAAATTGTTATTTTTCAGATGAGGTATCTCTCAAAATGGCTAGTTTTGATACATACTGGAAAGAATATTTATTCCTTCTATGACCAGGAGCTGACTGTGGCCGATTGTATGTGTGCAAACACAGGATATAATATTACATTTAAGAAACATGTAAAATATCATGTATGAAACGAGATGCCAGTCCAGGTTCGATGCACAATACTGGATGCTTGGGGCTAGTGCACTGGGACAACCCAGAGGGATGGTATGGGGAGGGAGGAGGGAGGAGGGTTCAGGATGGGGAACACATGTATACCTGTGGCGGATTCATTTTGATATTTGGCAAAACTAATACAATTATGTAAAGTTTAAAAATAAAATAAAATTTAAAAAAAAAAGAAAACAAATTCTCAATTGACCAATTCAATACTAGTAACTAAACCTGAATTCTTTTATTATTGATATACCTTTGCCAACTGGATAATTAAGTCATCAGATTGTTACCTGCTTCCTGTCCACACACACACATAGAAACACATAAATCCAAGTATGCATTCCACAAATGAGCATTTGTGCTTTTGTAAAGAGAAACATTCACCAACAGTTACTTGTTTTCCAGGATGCTGATTATGTTAGCTCATTCATTATTTAGCATAATATAAAATCTCACACACTAGTAAAGTAATGCTCAAAATTCTCCAAGCCAGGCTTCAGCAATATGTGAACCGTGAACTTCCAGATGTTCAAGCTGGTTTTAGAAAAGGCAGAGGAACCAGAGATCAAATTACCAACATCTGCTGGATCATCGAAAAAGCAAGAGAGTTCCAGAAAAACATCTATTTCTGCTTTATTGACTATGCCAAAGCCTTTGACTGTGTGGATCACAATGAACTGTGGAAAATTCTGAAAGAGATGGGAATACCAGACCACCTGACCTGCCTCTTGAGAAACCTATATGCAGATCAGGAAGCAACAGTTAGAACTGGTCATGGAACAACAGACTAGTTCCAAATAGGAAAAGGAGTACATTAAGGCTGTATATTGTCACCCTGCTTATTTAACTTATATGCAAAGTACACCATGAGAAATGCTGGGCTAGAAGAAGCACAAGCTGGAATCAAGATTGCCAGGAGAAATATCAATAACCTCAGCTATGCAGATGACACCACTGTTATGGCAGAAAGTGAAGAGGCACTAAAAAGCCTCTTGATGAAAGTGAAAGAGGAGAGTGAAAAAGTTTGCTTAAAGCTCAACATTCAGAAAACGAAGATCATGGCATCTGGTCCCACCACTTCATGGCAAATAGATGGGGAAACAGTGGAAACAGTGTCAGACTTTATTTTGGGGGGCTCTAAAATCACTGCAGATGGTGATTGCAGCCATGAAATTAAAAGATTCTTACTCCTTGGAAGGAAAGTTATGACCAAAGTAGATAACACATTCAAAAGCAGAGACATTACTTTGCCAACAAAGGTCTGTCTAGTCAAGGCTATGGTTTTTCCAGTGGTCATGTGTGGATGTGAGAGTTGAACTGTGAAGAAGGCTGAGCGCCGAAGAATTGATGCTTTTGAACTCTGGTGCTGGAGAAGACTCTTGAGAGCCCCTTGGACTGCAAGGAGATCCAACCAGTCCATTCTAAAGGAGATCAGTCCTGGGTGTTCATTGGAAGGACTGATGCTAAAGCTGAAACTCCAATACTTTGGCCACCTCATGTGAAGAGTTGACTCACTGGAAAAGACCATGATGCTGGGAGGGATTGGGGAAGGAGGAGAAGGGGATGACAGAGGATGAGATGGCTGGATGGCATCACCAACTCGATGGACACGAGTTTGAGTAAACTCCAGGAGTTGGTGATGGACAGGGAGGCCTGGCGTGCACAGTTCATGGGGTTGCAACGAGTCGGACATGACTGAGTGACTGAATTGAACTGAATATCAAGCTATGCATATAGCCGTCCATTAGTATGTACATTCACTAAGGATCCGTTTTTGTTCAGTCCTTTACCTCCCTATCATTTAAATGAACACCTGGAATCTAGTATGTGGTTAAAAAATATATATGTTAATTTCATAGTAAGCAAAATTTGAAGTTATGAGTCTTATCTAGTGAATATGGCACAATCATAACTTTGGGAAAGATTACCTGAGCTAGCATTATTTTTAGTAACTTCCCAAAATATCATCAGACAGCTTGTTTTTAAGACAAAAATAAATGTATGAAAATCCCCTCCATCAAGGAAGCTATGACATTTCGACAGAGTCTTAACTCCATCTTGACAGGGAGGACTGAGCAGGATTTTCCTCTATGTGGAGCATGGGCTCAAGTGAGTCTCCTTCCAAGGTGAGTGACATTGAGATGGTCAAAAATTAGCATATAGTAGCTCAGGGTTGGGGCCCACAGCAACCCTCACAGGTAAGGTCCTTGAAGCTCTTATTGACAAGTAAACTATTGTCATATAGGTAAGACATGGACTTCCCTGGTAGCACAGTGGATAGGAATTTGCCTACCAGTACAGGGGATACAGGTTCAATCCCTGGTTCAGAAAGACGCCACATACAATGGGACAGCTGGGCCTGTGCACCATGGCTACTGAATCAGCATGCCACAGAGCCTATGCTCCACAGTGGAAGAAGTGAAGTGAAGTCACTTAGTAGTGTCCAACTCTTTGCGACCCTTGGATTGTAACCTGCCAGACTCCTCCATCCATTGCCAGGCTTCTCCATCCATGGATTCTCCATTCAAGAATACTGGAGTGGGTTGCCATTTCCTTCTCCAGGGGATCTTCCTGACCCGGGGATTGAACCGGGGTGTCCCGCATTACAGGCAGGCTCATTCACATTGGAGCCACAAGGGAAGTCTGCAGTGGAAGAGGCCACCCCAACGAGAAACCCATGCACCACAACAAAGAGTTGTCCCACTTGCCACAACTAGAGAAAGCTTGCACAAAGCAATGAACACAGACCACAGCCGGAAATAAATAAATAAAATAAGTATGGCAGACTCTTTGCTACCCTATGGACTATACGGTCCATGGAATTCAAGTCAGAGTACTGGAGTTGGTAGCCATTTCCTTTTCCAGGGGATCTTCCCAACCCAGGAATCGAGCCCAGGTCTCTTGCATCCCAGGTGGATTCTTTACCAGCTGAGCCACCACAAAATAAGTATATATGTTCATATATATGTATATATATAGGCTTCCCTGATGGCTCAGACGGTAAAGAGTCTGCCTACAATGTGGGAGATCCAGATTCAATCCCTGGGTCGGGAAGATCCCCTGGAGAAGGAAATGACAACCCACTCCAGTACTCTTACCTGGAAAATCCCATGGACCGAGGAGTGTGGTCAGCTACAGTCCATGGGGTCTCAAAGAGTTGAGCACGATTGAGCGACTTCACTTTATATATATATATACACATTTTAAAAAGATAAGATATTTACCCAGTTGGGCATATGGTCTCTAATAAATTATTCCTCAGTATTTTCCTTAGGAAACAGCAAATTCGTTTGGTATTTGATACTCTATTCTTTCCTGGGAAAACATTTACAGGAGACAAAAAAGCAATTGCTAAACTGACATAAGTTGTTTTGCATCAGTTGGAAAATAGGTCACTATTATTTAAGGGTGTGATCAATCAGACATACCCTGCTATTTGAAGAGACATAATTGTATATTCGACTTCTATTGGGAGTTATATTCACCACTACATAGTCTGTTTTTTTCCTATTCTTTTGTTTGGATGACCATCTGTTAACTCGTTTAATGGGACAACATCTGAACAAAATAATTCAAGACTCTGGAAATTACATATTTGAACAATATCGCAAATAATAACGGAAGGATTATGATCGATATTTGTAATTCACTTTTAAAGGAACCAAAAGAGGAAATTCCCTGGTGGTCCAGTACAGTATACAGAACTCTGTGCCTTCACTACTCAGAGAACCAGAGATGGGGGTGTTGTTTGCCATTTCTTACTGTATAAGAAATTACCCCCCAAAATAAAAGCTTCAAATAATAATAAGCATTTATTATCTCTCCCAGGTTTTGCGGGTGGTGTCACAATTTCTTGTGTGTTTGTACTCGGTCATGTCCAACTCTTTGGGAACCCATGGACTGACTCACCAGGCTCCTCTGTTCATGGAGTTTTCCAGGCGCAAATACTAGAGTGGGTTGCTATTTTCTACTCTAGGATCTTCCCGACCCAAGAATCGAACCAAAGTCTCTTGCATCTCCTTCACTGGCAGGCAGATTCTTTACCAACTGCACCACCTAGGAAGACTCAAAGAGGTGGTTTTGGCTGAGGATCTTTCAAGATGTTACATTTTATTTTTTGGCTGTAACTGTAGTCATCTGAAGACTTGGTTAAGACTGTGACATCCGCTTCCAGGGTGGCTCCTGTGCATGGCTGGTGAGTTGCTTTTGGCTGTTGGTGGGAAGACTCAGTTCCTCTCAATGTGCATCTTTCAATAAGGCTAATTCAAGGTCCTTACAAAGTAATGGACTTCCCAGATGGCACTCGTGGTGAAGGACCCACCTACCAATGCAGGAGACATAAGAGATGATGTGGGAGTTGAACCATGAAGAAAGCTGAGCATCAGAGAATTGATGTCTTTGAATTGTGGTGCCAGAAAAGTCTCTTGAGAGTTCCTTGAACTGTGAGGAGGTCAAACCAGTCAACCCTAAAGGAAGTCAACCCTCAATATTCTTCGGAAGGACTAACACTGAAGTTGAAGCACAAATACTTTGGCTACTCGATGCAAAGATCTGACTCATTGGAAAAGACCCTGATGCAGGGAAAGATTGAAGGCAAAAGGAGACAAGAATGGCAGAGGATGAGATGATTAGATAGCATCACTGACTCAATGGACATGAATCTGAGCAGACTCTGGGAAAAAGTGAAGGACAGGGAAGCCTGTCATACTGCAATCCATGGGGTCACAACATAAAATGATGGCTGACTTCCCCAGAGTGAATAACCCAGGAGGCCAAAATGGAAAATACCATGCTATTTAATGGCTAATCTCAGAAGTCACAGACTGTCACCTCCATTGTACCCAAAATGGCATTGAAACTAACTCTAGTTCAACATGGAAAGAGCTTATAATTGCATACCAGAAGATGAAGATAGGACCTACTTAGTGCTTGGCTAACTTAGGAGGACTCACCAGATTGCCTAATTATGTAAATTATGTGTATATTTCTTACATCTTCTTAGTATAATTATCTCACAAAATTCTACAGATATATAATGTTCTTTCCCTAAAGCATTCATTGTGTCATTTCAAAAGGCAAATATTAGATTTAGGGCTTCTTTGTTTTAAACCATCATCTGCCCATTGTTATTAACTTCTTGTTTGAAGAATTTCTTGGCTTTGCTGACATTTTATGGCTCACCTGTAATCACTGAAACATAGCATGTAGGAAATCTTCAACTTCCATGTAAAGCTTTCTAGAATTCCCCTTTGATAATATGATTTCAAAGATTTTAAATCTTGATTAGAGTCTCACATGTTCTCCTTCAAAAAATTGTAGTAATTTAGTAAAATTTTCTTTGTTGTTTTTTATTGTTTTTGTTTTTGAAAGACATTGTATTTTTGTTAGCATATTAAATAAAGCAGTGCATGTTGGATTTGACACCTTGGTTATTTGCAACAATTTCTATAAAAAATAGACCATATTGTTTACCTTGCAGGCCCTTCTCTGTATTTATATCAAGATGGTAAACAATCTACTTGCAATATACGTGACCCAGTTTTGATTCCTAGGTTGGAAAGATCCCCTGGAGAAGAGAGTGGCTATCCATTCCAGTATTCTTACCTGAATAATTCCATGGACAGAGGAGCCTGGCAGGCTATATAGTTCATGGGGTTCCAAAGAGTTGGACACGCCTTAGTGACTAACACACACACACATCTCAATCACTTTTTAAAAACACTTTAGTAAAACTATCTATATATTGCTTCCCAAAGAAAAACAAATGCACATATTCTTAATAGATATAACAATAATGAAAAAAAGGTAGCTATAAAGATGACAAAGGTAGCTTCAATGTAATCTTGCAATTAAATTGCAATTATTTTATAGATTCTGTATTTTCATAATTTAGAGATAAAACGTGTGTGTGTATATATATATACACATATATTACATATATATGTATATTATATATATGTATATGTATATAATATATGTATATACATATATTATATGTATATTATATATATATATATATAAAATTCATTGACTATTGGCTGCCCTGGGTCTTTGCTGCATTTTTGTGGGTTTTTCTCAAGTTGCAGCCAGCAGGGGCTGATCTTTGTTGCTTTGTGTAGGCTTATTATTGTAGTGGCTTCTTTTTGAGGAGCACAGGCTCTAGGTGCACGGGCTTCAGTTGCTGGAGCATATGGGTTAGGTAGTTTTGTCTCATGGACTCCATAGCGAGGGCTCAGTAGTTGTGGTGCAGGGGCTTAGTTGCTTGGTGGCTTTCGGAATCTTCCCAGACCAGGGAAAGAACCTGTGTCCTTTGCATTGGCTGGCAGATTCTTATCCATTGCACCACCAGGGAAATCTGATTCAAAGTACTTCTTTCCCATTGTATCATACCATTTTTGACTTGGAAGATTGAACTAAATGTATGCATATTTGAACAGAGGGGGAAAAGTAGAAATGATAGATAACTCCTAGATTTCAGACATGAGAAAAGAGTAATACTATGATTTTCTTATAGGATTGCATCCCTTGGACAGTAAAGAAATCAAACCAGTCAATCCTAAACGAAATCAACCCTGAATATTCACTGGGAGGGGTGATGATGAAGCTGAAATTCCAATACTTTAGCCACCTGATATGAAGAGCTGACTCATTGGAAAAGACCCTGGGAAAGATTGAAGACAGGAGGACAAGGGGATGACAGAGGATGAGATGGTTGGATACCATTATAGACTCAATGGACATGAGCTTGAACAAATTCTGGGAGACGGTGAAAGACAGGGAAGCCTGGCATGCTGCAGTCCATGGATTTGCAGAGAGTTGGGCAAAACTGAGGGACTGAACAACAACAAAAAATCTGCTCAGTCTCCTACTGAGAAGGAGGTTATAAGAGAAGGACCGAGTTAACTGTAGTACTGACAGGGGCAAAGTATTTGTCTTTGGACCTGGTGAATTCGAGATGCTCATGAAACATCCAAGCTGTTGACAACCAGGCTATAATTCTTGCTCCAGGTGGAATTTATCTATAGAGGTCACTCATTAAAAATATTTTTAAGGGAAAAATATAATGTTATTAAATTTATGTAGACACTTCCCAGGTAGTGCTAGTAGTAAAGAAATCATCTGCCAATTCAAGAGGCTTAAAAGAGATGAATTTGATCCCTAGGTCAGAAAGATTCCCTGGAGGAGGGCATGGCAACCCACTTCAGTATTCTTGCCTAGAGAATCCTATGGACAGAAGAACCTGGTGTGATATGTCCATGGGTCTGAAAAGAACTGAAGGCAACTGAAGTAACTTGGAATGCACGCATGCATGAGAGTTCTTCATTTTACAAAATTGCATATAAACTTTTCCTAGAATCTATAGGGTATTAAGCACAGCACTAATAATTGTGGTTAAGTGTAGCCTATTTAATTTTATATGTTTTTGCTTTTTTTCTAATTTTGTTTGATTAAAGATATATCCTTTGGACATAGACTAATTAAGTTAATTATAAAGAAAATCAATGCTGCTGCTGCTGCTGCTAAGTCGCTTCAGTCGTGTCCGACTCTGTGCGACCCCATAGATGGCAGCCCACCAGGCTCCGCTATCCCTGGGATTCTCCAGGCAAGAACACCGGAGTGGGTTGCCATTTCCTTCTCCAATGCATGAAAGTGAAAGGTGAAAGTGAAGTCGCTCTGTCGTGTCCGACTTTTAGCGACCCCATGGACTGCAGCCTACCAGGCTCCTCCATCCATGGGATTTTCCAGACAAGAGTACTGGAGTGGGGTGCCATTGCCTTCTCCGAAAGAAAATCACTACCACTGTCTAAAACTGAAGCACTTGGAAATAATCTAAAAATTCAGCAAAATGCAACTATCTGAAACTGTGTTTGAATATTCACTGATAGGAGAAAACACCTATAAGGAATTTTTGAATTGCATTTGCACTGTAATCCCTAAAATATCCTATAGGTTAACTCTGTCCCATTTTCCATTCAGTTCAGTTCAGTAGCTCAGTCATGTCTGACTCTTTGTGATCCCAAGAACTGCATAAAGACAGGCTTCCCTGACTTCAATCTTTCCCAGCATCAGGGTCTTTCCTGAGTCAGTTCTTCGCATCAGGTGGCCAAAGTATTAGAGTTTCAGCTTCAGCATCACTCCTTCGAATGAATATTCAGGACTGATTTTCTTTAGGATGGACCAGAGTCTTCTCCAAAACCACAGTTCAAAAGCATCAATTCTTTGATACTCAACCTTCTTTATGGTCCAACACTCACATCCATACATGACTACTGTAAAAACTATAGCTTGGACTAGATGGACATTTGTTGGCAAAGTAATGTCTCTGCTTTTTAATATGCTGTCTAGGTTGGTCACAGCTTTTCCTCCAGGGAGCAAGTGTCTTTTAATTTCATGGCTGCAGTCACCATCTGCAATGATTTTGGACCCCAAGAAAATAAAGTCTCTCACTGTTTCCATTGTTTCCCCATCTATTTGGCATAAAGTAATGGAACTGGATGCCATGATCCTAGCTTTCTGCATGTTGAGTTTTAAGCAAACTTTTTTATTCTACTCTTTCACTTTCAACAAGTGGATCATTAGCTCTTCTTTGCTTTCTGCCATAACGGTGGTGTCATCCGCATATCTGAGGTTATTGATATTTCTCCTGACAATGTTGCTTCCAGCTTGTGCCTCATCCAGCCTGGCATTTCACATAATGTACTCTTCATAAGGCCCTCTTGACTTCTGCATAAGTAGGGTGACAATATACACCCTTAACATACTTCTTTCCCAATTTGGAACCAGTCTGTTGTTCCATGTGTGGTTCTAACTGTTGCTTCTTGAGCTAGCTGCATTCAGATTTCTCAGGAGGCAGGTCAAGTGGTCTGGTATTCCCATCTCTTGAAGAATTTTCCACCAGTTTGTTGTGATCCACATAGTCAAAGGCTCTGGTGTTAAAAAAAAAAAAAAAAGCAGAAGATGTTTTTTTTTCAGGAACTCTCTTGCTTTTTCGATGAGCCAAAAGACGTTGGCAATTTCATCTCTGGCTCCTCTGCCTTTTCTAAATACAGCTTGTACATCTGTAATTTCATGGTTCACATGCTGCTGAAGCCTGGCTTGGAGCATTTCTAGCATTTCTTTGCTAGTGTGTGAAATGAGTGCAATTGTGCAGTAGCTTATACATTCTTTGGCATTGCCTTTCTTTGAGATTGGAATGAAAACTGATCTTTTCCAGTCCTGTGCCACTGCTGAATTTTCCACATTTCCTAGCATATTGAGTGCATCACTTTCACAGCATCATCTTTTAGGATTTGAAATAGCTGTACTAGAATTCCATCACCTCAACTGGCTTTGTTCCATTAAGTGATGCTTCCTAAGGCCCACTTGACTTCACATTACATGATGCCTGACTAGGCGAGTGATCACACCATCATGGTTATCTTGTTTGTGAAGATCTTTTTTTATACAGTTCTTTTGTGTATTCTTCTCACCTCTTCTTAATATCTTCTGCTTCTGTTAAGTCCATACCATTTCTGTCCTTTATTGTGCCCTTATTTGGATGAAATTTTGCCTTGGTATCTCTCATTTTCTTGAAGAGATAGCTAATTTTTCCCATTTTATTGTTTTCCTCTATTTCTTTGCATTGATCATTGAGGAAGGCTTTCTTATCTCTCCTTGCTATTCTTTGGAACTCTGCAATCAGTTGGGTATATCTTTCCTCTTCTCCTTTGCCTTTAGCGTCTCTTCTTTTTTCAGCTATTTATAAGTCCTTCTCAGACAACCATTTTGTCTTTTTGCATTTCTTTTTCTTGGGGATAGCCTTGATCCTTGCCTCCTGTAGAATGTCCCAAACCTCCATCCATAGTCCTTCTGGCACTTTCTCTATCAGATTTAACTCCTTGAATCTGTTTGTCACTTCCACTGTATAATCATAAGGGATTTGGTTTAGGTCATATCTGAATGGTCTAGTGGCTTTCCTTACTTTCCTTAGTTTTTGTCTGAATTTGGAAATAAGAGTTCATGGTCAGAGCCACAGTCAGCTCCTGGTTTTTTTTTTTTTGCTGACTATATAGAGCTTCTCCATCTTTGACTGCAAAGAATATAAACAATCTTACTTTAGTATTGATCATCTGGTGATGTACATGTGGAGAATCTTCTCTTGTGTTGTTGGAAGACAGTGTTTGGTATGACCAGTGTGTTCTCTTGGCAAAACTCTGTTAGCCTTTGTCCTGCTTCATTGTGTACTCCAAGGCCAGATTTGCCTATTACTTCATGTATCTCTTGATTTCCTACTTTTGAATTCCAGCCCTCTATAATTAAAAGGAGAAGACAATGGCACCCCACTCCAGTACACTTGCCTGGAAAATCCCATGGATGGAGGAGCCTGGTGGGCTGCAGTCCATGGGGTCGCTAGGAGTCAGACACGACTGAGCAACTTCACTTTCTCTTTTTACTTTCATGCATTGGAGAAAGAAATGGCAACCCACTCCAGTGTTCTTGCCTGGAGAATCCCAGGGATGGGGGAGCCTGGTATGCTGCCGTCTCTGGGGTCACACAGAGTCGGACACGACTGAAGTGACTTAGCATAGCATAGCATAATTAAAAGGACCTCTTTTTTGAGTGTTAGTTCTAGAAAGTCTTGTAGGTCTTCATAGAACAGTTCAACTTCAACTTCTTCAGCATTACTGGTCAGGGCATAGACTTGGATTACTGTGAAATTTGATAGTTTGCCTTGGAAATGAACAGAGATCATTTATATGTATTTATTATTAGGTTTTCCTTATATTAGCAACAAAATTCTCTTCTTTTTGTTCTCATTTAGTCAGTCATACCCGTCTCTTTTGTGACCCCATGGACTGTAGACCGCTAGGTTCCTCTGTCCATGAGGTTTCCCAGGCAAGAATACTGATGTGGGTTGCCATTTCCTTCTCCATGGGATCTTCCTGACCTAGGGACTGAACCTGTGTCTCCTGCAGTGTCAGGCAGGTTCTTTACCACTGACACCAGAGAAGCTTTCTCTTCCATTCATTTTACTTATTTTAATAATCAGAGAAAAATCAGTATTACCAAAGGACAGGACCAAAAGTTAAGTGTCTATAGTAATGACAAGATAATAATTTCATTCAACTTGAATGAGAATGATCACAGGAAACAGTCCTAGAACTTTGCATTCCCCTGAATATCATCTCTAACACTGAGGTTTAGAATTAGTACTGCTTTTTCTCAGCCCTTGATAGGTATTCTGGGCTTCCCTGCTGGCTCAGGTGCTAAAGAATCTGCCTGCAATTCAGGAGACCTAAGTTTGATCCCTGGGTTGGGAAGATCTCCTGGATAAAGTAATGGCTACCCACTCAGAATTCCATGGTCAGAGGAGCCTGGCAGGCTACAGTCTAAGGGGTCTCAAAGAGTTGGACATGAATGAGCCACTAACACTTTCACTGAGAGGCATTCTATTGATGGACATGAAGTCAGGGAAGCCAAGAACAATGATGTGCTCTTTTGTGAAAAATCTTCTCTGCTTTTAATTGTTAAGTCCTGTCAGTAATTTCAACACTAAACTATGAAAGGACTTTGAAATCCAGCATGATTAGATGAGAGTAAAGCACTGTCTCTTGGGATTGAAATCTAAGGAAACCACAGTATTGAAATACTAGATCTGAGACTATCTTTCTGAATGATTTTAGCCCTTGAAATCAGTGTTTCAGCCTATTTAGATAAACAGGACAGTTTTCTCTTCTTGATCCTTCAGCTGTATTTTTATTGTGAAAAGCAAAAGCACTTCCTTGAAAGAGCCCACAGTACCTAAAAGATGCCATGTATAATATTGATTGGCAGCCATTGGAGAATGGTAGACAGCCAATAAATCATTCAGAACTGTGTGTCCTTCAGTGCAACTTTTAAAATATATTTTTTCTCTGTTTATGAAGTGCATTTCAATATCAAATATATTTTTTCTCTATTTAAATTTGTACATCAATCTGGATATTGGTATATTCAGTGAAACTAATTGATTTGGCAATGATCCCTTAGAGCATAGCTATAAACTTAATGCAATTTACACTTACATGACAGATTTGGTTTCCAAACCAACCAAGTTCTTAGTTATCAAAGGCATGCTTCAGTCCTGATTTCTGTCCAGAGGAATTTATGAAATTGGATAAATAGAAATATGTGTATATTTTTAATTCCTGGATTATGATATATTGGTCTTGTGGATTCATAAGGAAGCATTCAAAAAACTGTAAAGCAAACAATTTAGGTTTTACAAGAGTTAAAAGGAAAGCACTGTGATTGGATACTGACCCTACTTCAAGGATGGGTTTGCCCCAGCTGCTGGAAGCAATGTCATAGGAAAGCCTTCAGCTGCCAGCTCCTTCAAGGATTGCCTCTGCTGTAAATTATCTGACCTGACATGGGTCCTTTCTGGAGCACATGGGATCTGAATACTGATGGAGACAGGGGTATAAAATCGTGAGCATTTTGACCCAACCTGGTAATATCCTGACAGGTCCTTCTAGCTCAAAAAAAAAAAAAACAAAACAACTCACATTCTTCCTTTTCTTCTTCTGTGTGTCTACAGATGGTGTTCCCATGGGTGATACTTAATAAAGCTTTCTAAACCAGATTCTTTCTGAGTCTGTGACACACATTTGTTAAAGTTTTCATTAGAGTACAGTTGATTTATAATGTATTAATTTCAAGTGTACAGCAAAGAGAATCAGTTATACACATATTAATATGTACAGTCACACTTGTTTAGATTCTTTTCCCACATAGGCCATGAGAGAATTGAGAAGAGTTCCCTGTGTTATACCCAAGGTCCTTATTAGTTATCTATTTGTATATAGTAGTGTGTATGTCAATCCCAATCTCTCCCAATCCATATGTATACATATGCCAATCTCATTTTCCCAGTTTATCCCTTGCCACTTAACCCCAAATAACCATAGGTTTGTTTTCTACATTGGTAACTATATTTTTGTTTTTTAGATAGATTCATTTGTAGCTTTTTTAAGATTCAACATGTAAATGATATCATGATGCTTGTATATCTCTGACTTGCTTCACCCAATGTAACAATCTCTAGGTTCATCCATTTTGTTACAAACAGCATCCTGTCATTCTTTTTTATGGTTAACATTCCATTGTATACATGTACCTGGAGAAAACCATAATTTGAAAAGGTACATGCACCTCAGTGTTCATTGCAGCACTATGTACAATAGCCAGGACATGGAAGCAAACTAAATGTCCAGTGATAGAGAAATGGATAAAGGAGATGTGGTGCACATAACACACATGTTAATAAAATATCTTGTTTCTAGGAAATATTTCCAAAACTTATAAACATAACATATATAATTATTGATGGTTTAGGTGAATATTGGAGGAGAGGGAAACAATGATGGAAGGTAAAAGGAAGTATAGGTGTGTGCTTGCTAATTCACTTCAGTTGTGTTTGACTCTTTGTGCCCCTATAGAATGTAGCACACCAGGTTCCTTTGTCCATGGAATTCTCCAGGCAAGAATACTGGAGTGGGTTGCTATATGCTCCTCCAGGGGATCTTCCAGACCCAAAGATTGAACCCAAGTCTCCTGTGGCTCCTGCATTGCAGGCAGATTCTTTACCATTGAGCCACAAGAGAAGCCTTAAAAGAAAGTATGAGGTATTGCTAAATAATGTCTTCCCATATTATAGCATTGGAAACAGTGACAGACTGTATTTTCTTGGGCTCCAAAATCATTGCAGATGGTGACTGCAACCCTGAAATTAAAAGTTGCTTGCTCCTTGGAAGAAAAGCTATTTCAAATGCAGACAGCATATTAAAAAGCAGAGACATCACTTTGCCAACAAAGATCTGTCTAGTCAAAACTATGGTTTTTCCAGTAGTTATATATGGATATGAGAGTTGGACCATAAAGAAGGCTGAACACTGAAGAATTGGTGATTTTGAATTGTATTGTTGGGGAAGACTCTTGGGAGTTCTTTGGAAAGCAAGGATATCCAACCAGTTAATCCTAAAGGAAATCAGTCCTGAATATTCATTGGAAGGACTGATGCTGAAGCTGAAATTCCAATACTTTGGCCACTTGATGCGAAGAGCTGACTCATTTGAAAAGACCCTGATGCTGGGAAAGATTGAAGGCAGTAGAAGGGGGACAACAGAGGATGAAATGGCTGGACGGCATCATGGAATCGATGGACATGAGTTTGAGCAAGCTCCAGGAGCTGGTGATGGACAGGGAGGTAGTCCATGGGGTCGCAAAGAGTCAGACATGACTGAGCGACTGAATTGAACTGAACTGATGTTATAACAAATATACAAATTGCATATACACAACACTCTTCCTTATCGTCCAATATTTCAAAATAGTCCATGTTTGTTTGTGTGTGTGTTTACTGAAATCATTGTGGATTTTACTGGATCTCACATATATAGAGATTCTGAAGAGTATGTCTGCAATTATTTGAATAGAAAAGGATTTGTATGGACATAAAAAGGCTACTACATTGGATTCATTAGTGCATTATTGTAACAGACATCTCCAAGATTTATAATATATTTTTTATGTTTGCTATCTTTTAAAATTTATTTATGTGAAATCAATAACTTTTTATTATCTTAGAAACAAAGACAGTTTATAAGGATTTGCTGATATGGATTTATTGTTAGTAATCCATACTGACTCAACGTATCTTCGTGAAGCCATTTAAACATATTATAAAAACATATTATAAGCGGTTTGCTTTGTGTAATGGATCTGTTTAACTATAGGACTATTTTTGGTTTGAAAGAAGATAAGAGAGAATCAGTTTTGTAAGCTGAGCTGGAGGTAACATTTGTCATTTATTCCCCTCTCTCAAGCTCTTATTGGTCTTGAATTCACCTTAACACTTGTAAATAACACACTATGTGTTTAAAATATATTTTGCCTTCTGTTTATTGAGATGAAATCTAAGTTCTTTGAGAAGAAGTTTGTCAGTTAATTCTTGTTTATATATCAAGTATTTAAACATCATTTGTTGAATGAATAACACTTATTTTATTTTTTTAATTTAAATGTATTTATTTTAATTAGAGACTAATTACTTTACAATATTGTGTAGGTTTTGCCGTACATCAACATGAATCCACCACGGGTGTACACGTGTTCCCAATCCTGAACTCCCCTCCCACCTTCCTCCACACACCATCCCTTTGGGTCATCCCAGTGCACCAGCCCCAAGCATCCTGTATCCTGCATCAAACCTGGACTGGCAATTCGTTTCTTATATGATATACACATATATATGGAATTTAGAAAGATGGTAATGATAACCCTGTATGCGAGACAGCAAAAGAGACACAGATGTATAGAACAGACCTTTGGACTCTGTGGGAGAGGGAGAGGGTGGGGATGATTTGGGAGAATGGCATTGAAACATGAATAACACTACTTTTAAAGAGAAGCCAACATTTTTATGTTCATGAAGAAAATTCATGCCCCCATTTGGCCCTGAATATGATATGGTTTGTATGATTCTTCTATCAAAATAATTATTTAATGACAGAGAAAATCATTCAAAGTAACTTTGTATCTGAAGAATATTTCCTTTATGTGAAATTAAAAAATAATAATAATAGTTCTGACTTTTGTATTAATTCAATGTGTGGCAAAATTTTATCACAATGCTGTATACTTGGAAACTGCTGATCTACCTGAGTGCTGGCATTAATTAATATACAGCAGGTATGTATGAGGGTGGAGATAACGAAGAGCCGTACTCTATATATCTCCTCTGCAATATAATTTGTTATATTTCTTATCTTTAAATTACTTATTTATTTTTATTTTTGGCTGTGCTGGGTCTTTGTGGCTGTGAACAGGCTTTGTCTAGTTGCAGCAAGCCAGGGCTATTCTCTAGTTGTGAAGCGTGGGCTTCTCATTGCATGGCTTCTCTGCTGTGAATCACAGGCTCTAGAGCACTGACTCAACAGTTGTGGTGCGTGGGCTTAGATGCTCCAAAGCATGTGAAATCTTCCCGACCTGGGCTCAAACCTGTGTCCCCTACGTTGGCAGGCAGATTCTTTACTACTGGACCACAGGGCAAGTCCCATAATTTGCTATATTGATTTTTCACTCTTTGCTCCCCAAGTGAAACTTTGCAATGGCCAATTGGGAAACTCTGGCTGTAAGGAAGATAAGTTAATATCCTACACTGAGACAAGAGGTGACTTCATTTTGATTTCCCATTTAGAGTTTATAGTCTAATTAAAGAAAATGAACATATATCTAGAGATAATCATGGATAATAAACACATATAATCACCATTATAAGTGGATATTACAGCAGCTGAAGCACAAAAGAAATAAAAAAGGGATTATCAGCATTATGCAAATGTACATTCTCTTAAGAATTCCAGTTACAGTGAAAGTATTAAAATAATTCAGCATATTCAGAGCCCATATAATTTGTGATCATTTTAAAAAGCATTCAAAAAATTTTGGTGTGCAAAACATCTTTATAATCATCTTGTTTAAATGAAAGTATTTAGAATAATATGGTATAAAATTACACTGTGGAAGACAATTATTTTTCTCTTTAGAACACACATAATAAAATGTAATTATCTGTGTGTTTTTCATTAACATGAGTTTTAGTGCTGTTACTTGATCCTGCATATTAAGGGTATTGTTTTCCTTAAGGTAAATGTAGTATGGTAATCCTTTGTTAATTCAGAAAATATAGTTACAGTCTAGGCAGAATGGATCTCAAGATCACACAGCAAGTGCAGTTAAATATCCCAATTACGTAGAGTTCTGGAGAGAATGTTTTAAGTTCTCATTATCAGTGCATACATGTAACTGATAACTCAAAGGTGAACTCTACAAACTCCTTTGCAAAAGTCTCTTGTCCCCAGAAGTCTTTCCTAAGAATAATCCTTACAGATTCTCTCTACATAAGGGGAGGTATTGTGTACAAGACTGGTGAGTGTTCTAGACAGAATCTGAGCCCCTGTTTCTCAGTTGTTCTTGCTTTTCGTCTTCTTGTACAGGGCAACTGGGCTTCCCTGTTGCCTCAGATGGTAAAGAATATGCCTGCAATGGAAAAGACCTGGGTTTGATCCCTACTGTGGTCTGCACTGTACACCATGAAAATTTGGGAGCAAGGTCTGATCCTCTGGGTGGTCTGGCCACTTCCTAAGAAAGTTTATATCAGGTGATGAATACAAATAACCTGGCAGGACCCACCTTAGAGACAAATTTTTGAACAAGGAATAGGAAGTTTTTATGTTATCAAATATAAATGACAATCCACTATACATCAAATGCATTATTATATACTTATACTCTTATAATAATAGTTTCATTAAAGCTTTTCAGTGTTATTTATTGATTAGTTTGTCTTTACACTAATATCATTCATAATATCAGACTCTGAATATCTTGAAAACATGGATTAATAAAAATATAAATTTCTGCTCCTAAACTTAGAATCTTACACAGTGACTCTCAAAAGTGGATTGTTTATAGTCTTGATGTGTATTGTTATTTAATTAATACATTTGATCACTGATCATTTTTTGCCTGCTTTAACACACAAAACATGTACTCATAAGTTGTACATTATTTCTTCACTGATGTTTTTAGTATTGTTATTTTTCCCCTGTTAATATTACATGTGTATAAAGCATTGCTTGAAGATTTAAAGTCATTGTCATTTATGCCACTGGAGACTGAATTGACCTTTGAATATTCATGGCCCTATTCTTAGTAGCAGAATCCCTGTTTAACTGAGCTCAATGTGCCATTTTCCACCCTCCCTTATGCCTTAAAGCAACAATATTAAGACAAGTGGTGTGCAACTTGTGAGATGGTTCATTAATTTTAGTTTACTCAGCAAGTAAATATGTCCTTTTATTTTTCAAGTTAATTTTTACTGGAGTATAGTTGATTTACAATGATGTGTTAGTTTCTGCTGTACATAAAGTTGAATCTGTTACACATATAGATACATCCAGTCTTTTTTAGATTCTATTTCTATACAGGTCATTACAGAGTATTGAGTACAGTTGACATAAGTCAGATATGCCCTTTATAAATTTTTGTATACATTTTGCTGGCTTAGAATGCAGACATAAAGACTGGAAGCATGAGGTAACATTTATGAAAGAAGGGATTTGCTGAAAATAGTGAAAGAAAAGTACAGTCTCGGGTTCCTGATGACAGTATAATGCTTGCCTTCTAACAATAGACCACCAGCTTGAAAACTTCTTATATGTTAGAGTAAAATGCAAGCTTCTAGTTTTGTAAAGCTTTTGGAGTTAGATCTCCAAATGCTATTTTACCTGATAAATACATCAAAAAATGAAATAAGTATTAGAAATTTATTTTTATTTATTGAGGTATAGTTCATTTCAGCTCAGTTCAGTTCAGTCACTCAGTCGAGTCCGACTCTTTGTGGCCCCATGGAGTGCAGCATGCCAGGCCTCTCTGTCCATCACCAATTCCCGGAGTCCACCCAAACTCATGTCCATTAAGTCAGTGATGCCATCCAATCATCTCATCCTCTGTCATCCCCCTCTCCTCTTGCCTTCAATCTTTCCCAGCATCAGGGTCTTTTCAAACGAGATAGCTCTCCATATCAGGTGACCAAAGTATTGGGAGTTTCAGCTTCAACATCAGTCCTTCCAATGAACACTCAGGACTGATCTCCTTTAGGATGGACTGGTTGGATCTCCTTGAATTCCAAGGGACTCTCAAGAGTCCTTCTCCAACACCACACTTCAAAAGCATCAATTCTTCAGCACTCAGCTTTCTTTATAGTCCAACTTTCACATCCATACATGACTACTGGAAAAACCTTAGCCTTGACTAGATGCACCTTTGTTGGCAAAGTAATGCCTCTGCTTTTTAATATGCTGTCTAGGTTGGTCATAACTTTTCTTCTATGGAGTAGCCATCTTTTAATTTCATGACTGCAGTCACCATCTGCAGTGATATTGGAGCCCCCAAAAATAAAGTCAGCCACTGTTTCCATTATTTCCCCATCTATTTGCCGTGAAGTGATGGGATCAGATGCCATGATCTAGTTTTCTGAATGTTGAGTTTTAAGCCAACTTTTTCACTCTCCTCTTTCACTTTCATCAAGAGGCTGTTTAGTTCCTCTTCACTTTCTGTCATAAGGGTGGTGTCATCTGCATATCTGACGTTATTGATATTTCTCCAGGCAATCTTCATTCCACCTTGTGCTTCATGCAGCTCAGAGTTTTTCATGATGTACTCTGCATATAAATTAAATAAGCATAATAAATAATAAATAAGCATACATAGTTGATTTATTATATATATATTTCAGGTATATAGCATGTGAACAATTTTTAAAGATTATACTTCATTTATAGTTATTATAAATCATTGGCTATATCCCTTGTGTTATACATTATGTCCTTACAGCTTGTTTATTTTATAAATACCTTGTACCTATTAATTCCCTACTCTGTCTTGCCCCTCATCCATTATGTGTCCCTAATTGCAACCACTAGTTTTCTCTCTATGAATCTGTTTATTTTTTTAATTCACTAGCTTGTTTTATTTTTTTAGATTCCAAATATAATTGATATCATGCAGTATTAGTCTTTCTTTCTCTGTCTGAATTATGTAACTAAGCATAATACTGTTCAGGTTCACCAATGTTGTTTCAAATGGCAAAATTTCATTACTTTTTAATGGTAGAATAGTATCCCATTGTGGGTGTCCCTAGTAGCTCAGGTGGTAAAGAATCCACCTGCAATTAAGGGGACATGGGTTCAACCTCTGAGTCAGGAAGATCCCCTAGAGAAGGAAATAGTAATCCACTCCAGCATTCTTCACTGGCAAATCCCATGGACAGAGGAGCATGGCAGGCTACAGTCCATTGGTTACAAGAGTCAGACAGGACTTAATGACTCTTGATGAGGGTGAAAGAGCAGAGTGAAACAACTGGCTTAAAATTCGACATTCATAAAACAAAGATCATGTCATCTGGTCCCATCACTTCATGGAAAATAGAAGGGAAAATGGAAGCAGTGAAAGATTTCATTTTCTTGGGCTCCAAAATCACTATGGACAGTGACTGCAGCCATGAAATTAAAAAAAAAAAATTGCTCCTTGGAAGGAAAGTTATGACATATCTAGACAGCATATTAAAAAATAGAGCATCACTTTGCCAACAAAGGTTGTATGGTTGAAGCTATGGTTTTACCAGTAGTCATGTACATATGTGAGAGTTGGTCCATAAAGAAGGCTGAGTACTAAAGAATTTTTGCTTTCAAATTGTGGTGCTGGAGATCTTTGAGAGTCCTTTGGGCTGAAAGGACATCAAACCAGTCAATCCTAAAGGAAACCAACCCTAAATATTCACTGGGAGGACTGATGCTGAAGCTATAACACTTTGATCATCTGAAACAAAGAGTCCACTCATTGGAATAAAAAAAAAAAAGAATGCTTATGCTAGGAAAGATTGAAGATAAAAGGCTAAGGGTGTGGCAAAGGATGAGATGGTTAGGTAGCATTACTGACTCAATGGACATGAATTTTAAAAAACTCTCAGAGATAATGGAAGACAAAGAAGCCTGGTATGGTACACTCCATGGGATGGCAAAGAGTCAGTTAGCAAGTCACACGCGCACACACACACACACACACAAAACAAGTTCTAGTTAAAGGGAAAATAGCAGGAACATTTATAAGTCATACACCCAGGGCTAAAATTCTTTCAAAATGCTTATAAGACCCCAAGAGGAAGGGGTCCTTTGTAGTATTTACATAGCACTTCACACCTGACAGGCGCCATGTAGCACATGTGTAGATTATTTGTCTATCCCAGTTCTGTGGTGATCTAGATGGATAGCATGAATGGGTGGGGTGGGAGTTAGGTCTAATAGGGAGGAAATAAATGTATACATAAACATGAATTTTCCATGTGGTGCTAGTGGTAAAGAATCTATCTGCAATGCAGGAGATGTGGGAGAAGTGGGTTCAATCTCTAGGTAGGGAAGATTTCCTGGAGTAAGAAATGACAACTGACTCCAGTATTCTTGCCTGAAAAATCCCCTGAACAACGGAGCCTGGTAGTCTACATTCTATGGGGTAGTAAAGAGCTGAATACAACTGCAAGACTGAGCACACATAGACGTATGTATATTTATAGCTGATTTACCTCATTGTACAACAGAAACTAACACTACCTTGTAAAGCAATTATACCCCAATCAAAAAAAAAAAAAAAAAAAGGAAGAAGAAGGAACCTATATATGTTTAAATGGCAACCCACTCCAGTATTCTTGCCTAGAGAATCTGAGGGATGGGGGAGCCTGTTGCTTTGCTGTCTATGGGGTCACACAGAGTTGGACACGACTGAAGTGACTTAATAGCATATACTGCTGTTCAGCTGCCAAATCATGTCTGACTCTTCAAAGAGTTGGACATATATACGTATGTGTGTGTGTCTGTGTGTGCGTGTGATGTGCTAAGTAACTTTAGCCATGTCTAATGATTTTTTGTGACCCCCATGAACCATAGCCCGCCAGGCTCCCCTGTCCATGGGATTCTCCAGGCAAGAACAATGCAGTGGGTTGCCATTTCCTATGCCATTATATATGTTTAAAGATAGTCATCCATACTGACTTTACCTGCTGATGGAGGAATACTGTGCTGTGCTTTTCTTGACAGCAGGATTCTAAGATATGTCTTTCTGTAGTACACAACAAAAGGAGTAAGAAAGATGTTTTCTATACTTTAAAGGTGAAATGTATATATTAAACAGAGGGTGATATTGGTGGTAGTAGAAGGTGAGTGCAGCTTCTAAAAATGTTTACTCATTATTTTTTTGTGAACATCTTTGCCAACATCCCAGCTCTGTAGATGATTCTTCTTTATCTATACAGATTGAGAGTGAGAAGGGGGAATATGAAAGATAGAACAGAAGGGAATCTTTGTAGAGACCACTGTGGTAGACAGGCTTGCTGAAATCCTGTAGCTGGCCACATCATACAAAGATACTCAAGTTTAAAGTCAGGAAAGAATGATCAAATAATAGGAAAGTATATTGATTTTGAGCCTGATCAGCATTTAGGGTACATAGAGGTCATAGCCCAAATAAGTCATAGATCTGAGTAGATTCAAGAAACTTGCCCACTCAAGGTCTTTTCCAATTTTTGTGGTCAAAGCAAGCATATGCATTAAAGAAGCTACTAGTTCTTGAAGCCCAGGTCTCTAGGTCTGTGGCCTTTTAAAAATGTTGAAAGGGGCCTAGAGGTAGAATGCAGGAATATTGTCAACATTCAAGGGTCTTCATTACTTTATGAGAAAATTGATGTTGTACCAAATCCAAGTTTTTCCAAAATCTGTTATACATTTTGAGAAACTCTTTGGGTTTATGCCAGATCATGTAACCTGGCCCTGGCTTCCATAAGGCACCAATTTAAACATCTAATCACTAGAAATGAGCAGAAAGTTTACTGAAATTAAAGGTGCAGGATTGGGGACTGAAACAAAAATATACCTTACTATCCTTATTCCCATCCCAACCCTCTGTGGCTAAGATTTAATCTTAATTTGCTTGTAATTAACTATTTGCATTTATCTATCATTTGCTATTGATAAGATGCCTCATGTGAAATAAAGATGTCAAAGAACAATTTCTCATAAAAAGTTATCAGTTCAGTTAAGTTGCTCAGTCGTATCCGACTCTTTGTCACCCAATGGACTGAATACGCCAGGCTTCCCTGTCCATCACCAATTCCTGGAGCTCGCTCAAACTTATGTCCATCCAGTCCCTGATGCCATCCAACAATCTCATCCTCTGTCATCCCCTTCTCCTAGTGCCTTCAATCTTTCATAGCATCAGGGTCTTTCCAATGAGTTAGTGCTTTACATCAGGTGGCCAAACTATTGGAGTTTCAACTTCAGCATCAGTCCTTCCAATGAATATTCAGGACTTATTTCCATTAGGATTGACCGGTTTGATCTCCTAGCAGTCCAAGGGACTCTCAAGAGTTTTCTCCAACACCAAAGTTCAAAAGCATCATTTCATCAACACTCAGCTTTCTTTATGGTCCAACACTCACATCCATACAGGACTACTGGAAAAACCATAGCTTTGACTAGATGGACATATGTCAACAAAGTAACATCTCTGCTTTTTAATATGCTGTCTAGGTTAGTCATAGCTTTTCTTCCAAGGAGCAAGTGTCTTTTAATTTCATGGCTGCAATCACCATCTGCAGGATTTTGGAGCCTGAGAAAATAAAGTCTGTCACTGATTTCATTGTTTCCCAATCTATTTACCATGAAGTGATGGGACTGGATAACATGATCCTCATTTTTTGAGTGTTAAGTTTTAAGCCAGCTTTTTCACTCTACTCTTTCATTTTCATCTTGAAGCTCTTCAGTTCCTCTTCACTTTCTGTCATAAGGGTAGTGTCATCTGCATATCTGAGGTTGTTGATATTTCTTCTGCCAATCTTGATTCTAGCTTGTGCTTCATCCAGCCTGGAATTTCTCAAGATGTATTCTGCATATAAGTTAAATAAGCAGGGTGACAATGTACAGCCTTGACCTGCATACAGATTTCTCAGGAGGCAACTGAGGCGGTCTGGTGTTCTCATCTCTTGAAGAATTTTCCAGTTTGTTCTTATCTACACAGTCAAAGGCTTTGGCATAAAAAGTAAAGCAGAAGTAGTTTTTGTTTGTTTGTTTGTTTGCTTTTCTTTTTGGATTTCCTTGCTTTTCAGATGATCCAAAGGATGTTGGCAATTTGATCTCTGGTTCCTCTGCCTTTTCTAAATCCAGCTTGAACATCTGGGAAGTTCACAGTTCACATACTGTTGAAACCTAACATGGAGAATTTTGAGAATTACTTTACTAGCATATGAGATGAGAACAATTGTGAAGTAGTTTGAATATTCTTTGTCATTTCCTTTCTTTGAGATTGGAATGAAACCTGACCTTTTCCAGTCCTGTGGCCACTGCTGAGTTTTCCAGATTTGCTGGCATATTGAGTGCGTCACTTTCAAAGCATCATCACTAGGATTTGAAATGGCTCAACTGGAATACCATCACCTCCACTAGCTTTATTCATAATGATGCTTCCTAAGGCCCACTTGACTTCACCTTCCAGGATGTCTGGCTTTAGGTGAGTGATCACACTGTCATGATTATTTGGGTCATGAAGATCTTTTTTGTACAGTTCTTCTGTGCATTGTTGACATCTCTTCTTCTTTTTTTTTTATGGTGCTATTTTATTTTATTTTTTTTAAATTTTATTTTATTTTTAAACTTTACAATATTTATTGGTTTTGCCAAATATCGAAATGATCTTCTGCTTCTGTTAGGTCCATACTGTTTTTGTCCTTTATTGTGCCCATCTTTGCATGAAACTTTCCCTTGTTATCTCTAATTTTCTTGAAGAGATCTCTAGTCTTTTCCATTCTGTTTTTTTCCTCTATTTCTTTGCATTGATCACTGAGGAAGGCTTTATTATCTCTCCTTGTTATTCTCTGGATCTCTGCAGTCAAATGGGTATATCTTTCCTTTTCTCCTTTGCCTTTAGCTTCTCTTCTTTTCTCAGCTATACGTATGGCCTCCTGAGGAAACCATTTTGCCTTTTTGCATTTATTTTTTCTGGGGATGTTCTTGACCACTGTCTCCTGTATTATGTCATGAACCTCCATCCATAGTTCTTCAGGCATTCTGTCTATCAGATCTAAACCCCTGAATCTATTTCTCACTTCCAGTATATAATCATAAGGAATTTGATTTAGGTCATACCTGAATGGTCTAGTGGTTTTCCTTACTTTCTTTAATTTAATTCTGAATTTGGCAATAAGGAGTTCATGGTCTATGCCACAGTCATCTTCCAGTCTTGTTTTTGCTGATTGTACAGAGCATCTCCCACTATTGGTGCACAGAATATAATAAATCTTATTTTGGCATTACCCATCTGGTGATGTGCATGTGTAGAGCCTTCTCTTGTTTTGTTGGAAGAGGTTGTTTGCTATGGCTAGTGCATTCCCTTGGTAAAACTCTGTTAGCCTTTGCCCTGCTTCATTTTGTACTCTAAGGCCAAATTTGCCTCTTACTCCAGGTATCTCTTTCTTCCTACTTTTGCATTCCAGTCCCCTATGGTGAAACGGACATCTTTTTTGGGTGTTAGTTCTAGAAGGTCTTGTAGATCTTCATAGAATGTTTCAGCATCAGCTTCTTCAGCATTACTGGTTGGGTCATAATTTAGATTACTGTGATATTGAATGACTTGCCTTGGAAATGAATAGAAATCTTTCTGTCGTTTTTGAGATTGCACCCACTACTGCATTTTGGACTCTTCTGTTGACTATGAGGGCTAATCCATTTCTTCTAACAGACTGTTGCCCACAGTAGTAGATATAATGATCATCTGAATTAAATTCACCCATTTCAGTCCATTTTTAGTTCACTAATTCTTAAAACATCAATGTTCATTCTTGCCATCTGTTGTTTTACCGCTTCCAGGTGACTATGCCAAAGCCTTTGACTGTGTGGATCACAATGAACTGTGGAAAATTCTGAAAGAGATGGGAATACCAGACCACCTGATCTGCCTCTTGAGAAATTTGTATGCAGGTGAGGAAGCAACAGTTAGAACTGGAAATGAAACAATAGACTGGTTCCAAATAGGAAAAGGAGTACGTCAAGGCTGTATATTGTCACCCTGCTTATTTCACTTATATGCAGAGTACATCATGAGAAACACTAGGCTGGAAGAAACACAAGCTGGAATCAAGATTGCTGGGAGAAATATCAATAACCTCGACATGCAGATGACACCACCCTTATGGCAGAAAGTGAAGAGGAACTCAAAAGCCTCTTGATGAAAGTGAAAGTGGAGAGTGAAAAAGTTGGCTTAAAGCTCAACATTCAGAAAACGAAGATCATGGCATCCGGTCCCATCACTTCATGGGAAATAGATGGGGAAACAGTGGAAACAGTGTCACACTTCATTTTTCTGGGCTCCAAAATCACTGCAGATGGTGACTGCAGCCATGAAATTGAAAGACGCTTACTCCTTGGAAGGAAAGTTATGACCAACCTAGATAGCATATTGAAAAGCAGAGACATTACTTTGCCAACAAAGGTCTGTCTAGTCAAGGCTATAGTTTTTCCTGTGGTCATGTATGGATGTGAGAGTTGGACTGTGAAGAAAGCTGAGTGCCGGAGAATTGATGCCTTTAAATTGTGGTGTTGGAGAAGACTCTTGAGAGTCCCTGGGACTGCAAGGAGATCCAACCAGTCCATTTTGAAAGAGATCAACCCTGGGATTTCTTTGGAAGGAATGATGCTAAAGCTGAAACTCCAGTACTTTGGCCGCCTCATGTGAAGAGTTGACTCATTGGAAAAGACTCTGATGCTGGGAGGGATTGGGGGCAAGAGGAGAAGGGGACGACAGAGGATGAGATGGCTGGATGGCATCACTGACTCGATGGACGTGAGTCTGAGTGAACTCCGGGAGTTGGTGATGGACAGGGAGGCCTGGCATGCTGTGATTCATGGAGTTGCAAAGAGTCGGACATGACTGAGCGACTGATCTGATCTGATTTGATCTGATGTTACCTTTATTCATGAACCTAACAATCCGGTTTCCTATGCAATATTGCTCTTTACAGAATCAGACTTTACTTCAGTCACCAGTCACATCCACAACTGGGCATTTTTCTCACTTTTTCTCTGCCTCTTTATTCTTTCTGGAGTTATTTCTCCACTGTTCTCCAGTAGCATATTTTTTTTTTACCATATTTGATCTCAGGTGAAACAACAGGGAGGGAGCACAGCCCTGCCCATCAACAGAAAATTGGATTAAAGATTTACTGAGCATGGCCTCACCCAGCAGAATAAAAACCCGTTTCTCCCACAGTCAGTCTCTTGCATCAGGAAACTTCAATAAGCCTCTTATCCTTATCCTTCAGAGGGCAGACAAAATGAAAACCACAGAAAACTGAAAATTAATCAACTGATCACATGGGCCACTGCCTTCTCTAACTCAATGAAACTATGATCCATACCGTGTAGGGCCACCTAAGACAGACGGGTCATGGTGGAGAGTTCTAACAAAACATGGTCCACTGGAGAAGGAAATGGCAAACAACTTCAGTATTCTTGCCTTGACAGCCCCATGAATACCATAAACATTTATATAATGTTGCTAATAACTGTATATGCTGTTTACTTGCCTGTAAACTCTATAGTTTATGGTTAGTAAATTTTTTTATTTTTATGCAAAAATTTGCCAGTCAGGATTCCTATAATTGTCAGCTAGTACCAACCCCACATCCAAGGAGCAGTGGCTGCGTGGGCGCAGGAGGGCCTAGAGGAGCTATCCCATGTTGAAGGTCAGGAAGGGCAGCAGTGAGGAGATACTGCTCGTCCAAGGTAAGGAGCAATGGCTGCGCTTTGCTGGAGCACCCATGAAGAGATACCCCATGCCCAAGGTAAGAGAAACCCAAGTAAGATGGTAGGTGTTGCAAGAGGGCATCAGAGGGCAGACACATTGAAACCATACTCACAGAAAACTAGTCAATCTAATCACACTAGGACCACAGCCTTGTCTAACTCAATGAAACTAAGCCATGCCCGTGGGGCAACCCAAGACGGGTGGGTCATGGTGGAGAGATCTGACAGAATGTGGTCCACTGGAGAAGGTAATGGCAAACCACTTCAGTATTCTTGCCTTGAGAACCCCATGCACAGTATGAAAAGGCAAAATGATAGGATACTGAAAGAGGAACTCCCCAGGTCAGTAGGTGCCCAATATGCTACTGGAGATCAGTGGAGAAATAACTCCAGAAAGAATGAAGGGATGGAGCCAAAGCAAAAAGAATACCCAGCTGTGGATGTGACTGGTGATAAAAGCAAGGTCTGATGCTGTAAAGAGCAATATTGCATAGGAACCTGGAATGTCAGGTCCATGAATCAAGGCAAATTGGAAGTGTTCAAACAAGAGATGGCAAGAGTGAATGTTGACATTCTAGGAATCAGCAAACTGAAATGGACTGGAATGGGTGAATTTAACTCAGATGACCATTATATCTACTATTGCGGGCAGGAATCCCTCAGAAGAAATGGAGTAGCCATCATACTCAACAAAAGAGTCTGAAATGCAGTACTTGGATGCAATCTCAAAAACGATAGAATGGTCTCTGTTGATTTCCAAGGCAAACCATTCAATACCACAGTAATCCAAGTCTATGCCCCAACCAGTAACACTGAAGAAGCTGAAGTTGAATGGTTCTATGAAGACCTACAAGACCTTTTAGAACTAACACCCCAAAAAGATGTCCTTTTCATTATAGGGGACTGGAATGCAAAAGTAGGAAGTCAAGAAACACCTGGAGTCACAGGCAAATTTGGCCTTGGAATACGGAAAGAAGAAAGGCAAAGACAATAGAGTTTTGCCAAGAGAATGTACTGGTCATAGCAAACACCATCTTCCAATAACACAAGAGAAGACTCTACACATGGACATCACCAGATGGTCAACATCAAAATCAGATTGATTATATTCTCTGCAGCCAAAGATGGAGAAACTCTATACAGTCAGCAAAAACAAGACCAGGAGCTGACTGTGGCACAGACCATGAACTCCTTATTGCCAAATTCAGACTGAAATTGAAGAAAGTAGGGAAAACCACTAAACCATTCAGGTATGGTCTAAATCAAATCCCTTATGATTATAAAGTGGAAGTGAGAAGTAGATTTAAGGGCCTAGATCTGATAGATAGAGTGCCTGATGAACTATGGAATGAGGTTTGTGACATTGTACAGGAGACAGGGATCAAGACCATTCCCATGGAAAAGAAATGTGAAAAAGTAAAATGGCTGTCTGGGGAGGCCTTACAAATAGCTGTGAAAAGAAGAGAAGAGAAAAGCAAAGGAGCAAAGGAAAGATATAAGCATCTGAATGCAGATTTCCAAAGAATAGCAAGAAGAGATAAGAAAGCCTTCCTCAGCAATCAATGCAAAGAAGTAGAAGAAAACAACAGAATGGGAAAGACTAGAGATCTCTTCAAGAAAAGTAGAGATACCAAGGGAACATTTCATGCAAAGATGGGCTCAATAAAGAACAGAAATCGTAAGGACCTAACAGAAGCAGAAGATTTTAAGAAGAGATGGCAAGAATACACAGAAGAACTGTACAAAAAAGGTCTTCACGACCCAGATAATCATGATGGTGTGATCACTGACCTACAGCCAGACATCCTGGAATGTGAAGTCAAGTGGGCCTTAGAAAGCATCACTACGAACAATGCTTGTGGAGGTGATGGAATTCCAGTTGAGCTATTTCAAATCCTGAAGGATGGTTCTGTGAAAGTGCTGCACTCAATATGCCAGCAAATTTGGAAAACTCAGCAGTGGCCACAGGACTGGAAAAGGTCAGTTTTCATTCCAATCCCAAAAAAAGGCAATGCCAAAGAATGCTCAAACTATGGCACAATTGCACTCATCTCACATGCTAGTAAAAAATGCTCAAAATTCTCCAAGCCAGGCTTCAACAATACATGAATTGTGAACTTCCAGATGTTCAATCTGGTTTTATAAAAGGCAGAGGAACCAGAAATAAAATTGCAAACATCTGCTGGATCATGGAAAAAGCAAGAGAGTTCCAGAAAAACATTGATTTCTGCTTTATTCACTATGCCAAAGCCTTTGACTGTGTGGACCACAATAAACTGTGGAAAATTCTGAAAGAGATTGGAATATCAGACCACCTGATCTGCCTCTTGAGAAACCCATATGCAGGTCAGGAAGCAACAGTTAGAACTGGACATGGAACAACAGACTGGTTCCAAATAGGAAAAGGGGTACGTCAAGGCTGTATATTGTCACCCTGCTTATTTAACTTTTATGCCGAGTACATCATGAGAAACGCTGGGCTGGAAGAAACACAAGCTGGAATCAAGATTGCTGGGAGAAATATCAATAACCTCGATATGCAGATGATACCACACTTATGGCAGAAAGTGGAGAGGAACTCAAAAGCCTCTTGATGAAAGTGAAAGAGGAGAGTGGAAAAGTTGGCTTAAAGCTCAACATTCAGAAAACAAAGATCACGGCATCTGGTCTCATCACTTCATGGCAAATAGATGGAGAAACAGTGAAAATAGTGTCAGACTTTATTTGAGCTCCAAAATCACTGCAGATGGTGACTGCAACCATGAAATTAAAAGAGGCTTACTCTTTGGAAGGAAAGTTATGACCTAGATAGCATATTGAAAAGCAGATACATTACCTTGCCAACAAATGTCCATCTGGTCAAGGCTATGGTTTATCCAGTGGTCATGTATGGATGTGAGAGTTGGGCTGTGAAGGACACTGAGTACCGAAGAATTGATGCTTTTGAACTGTGGTGTTGGATAAGACTCTTGAGAGTCCCTTGGACTGCAAGGACATCCAACCAGTCCATTCTAAAGGAGATCAGTTCTGGGTGATCATTGGAAGGGCTGATGCTGATCTGAAACTCCAATACTTTGGCCACCTCATGCGAAGAGTTGACTCATTGGAAAAGACTCTGATGCTGGAAGGGATTGGGGGCAGGAGGAGAAGGGGAGGACAGAGGATGTGATGGCTGGATGGTATCACTCACTCGATGGACATGAGTTTGAGTGAACTCCGGGTGTTGGTGATGGACATGGAGGCCTGGCGTGCTGCAATTCACGGGGTTGCAAAGAGTCGGACATGACTGAGCGACTGATCTGATCTGATCTGATCTGATAGTCAGTAATACTAACAATTGTATTTTTTACTACATTTTTTTTTTTTTTGTACTGGCACAAAGCCTATTAACATGATAGTTTCAGGTGAACAACTAAAGTATTCATTCATACATATACATGTATACATTCTTTCCAAAACTCTGCTTCTGTCCCGGCTGCCACATAACATTGAGCAGAGTTCCGTGTGTGATACAGTAGGTCCTTGTTGGTTACTTCTTTAAATATAATAGTGTGCATATATCCATCCCAAACTCCCTAACCATACCTTCCCCATAGCCTTTCCTAGGAACCATAAGCTTGTTTTGGAAGTCTGTAAGTCTATTTCTGTTTTCCAAGTTCATTTGTTATCATTTCATTTTAGATTTCCCATATAAAGTCTATAATATCATCTTTCTCCTCTGTCTGGTTTATTTCCCTCCATATGAGACTCTCAACCTACAGAAATATCTAAGAATGGTATCTTTAAGGGACATTGTCTTTTCACTAACAAAAAAGATGATATGGGACATAGTGTAACATTTATTTACAAATTATATTTTTGTATTGAAGTGATGAAAAAGAGAGTTGTGCTACACTGGTTGTGAATTACTCTATATACTTCATTTTTCAGAGGTCTTATGCATATTATTAGAAAATTTGGCACTTCAAAAAAATCATGAAGATAATTTATATAATTTAAAGCAAGATATTAATACAAAATCAAGAATATGTTTCAATAATTTTAAATGATTTGTATGTATACATATACACGCATACACACAGATATATTCTAAACTTTTCCTGTGACGTATTTTCTGTTATATAATTTTAATTTAGCAAAATTTTAAATTTGAAGTTTCAATAGGACTTTGAATTATTCAGTAATTTTAACCATACTTTACTTCTGTAAATTTATTTGTTAGTGTTTTAACTTCACTAATTTTACATTTACATAGCTAGCTTTAATACCCAAGTTTTACTACAAGCCATGATTTTACTGGCTTCCAATCGATCATGCATATTTTAAAAAATGACTTATTGACTGGGGTATGGCATTGAGAAATTGACAGAAATGGGCTTAATTACAAATAAATCTAGTTTCAAAATCTAAATTTTATACTGCAATATGCAAAAGCCATCTGGTCTACTGCAATATCTGGACATTGAATCAATTTCAGAAGTAAAATACTGGCTTCAATAATAACACAGCTAAATTAAAAAAAATAATATATTCAATACAACCTCTTAAAATCTTTTGATTAAAATATGTAAGCAGGTATTTTTAGTTTATAATGAAAGATATATATTACCCATGAAGTTTTCTACATGCTTCTGTGCATTTTATAAAGTCTGGACCTGTTTCTTTCTTTCAACCACATTTTGAAAGTGTCCCCAGGCCTCAAACCAGTTCATAAGCACTTATCTAAATGCTTCTGACAGTAATATACCAGGAAAGAAGAGACTTTTTAATACACCTTTGTATTTTTCTGTGATTTTACTTCTCATGTATGAACTAGTCCACTTCTCTGAAAAATCCACCTGTTTTTAGAACCTTTGGAATCAAATGGGATACTAGATGCCATGCTTCCCATCTGCTTACTTCTCCCCTTCTTTTTCTTTTGAATGAGAATTCTGATCTGCTCTGAATCAGAATTTTAGCTTTGAAGCACGTGGATTTCAGTTTCTTTTTTCATAGTAAATCAAGATCAGATTTTTAGCTTTTAATTTCCTGGACCCTTAAAGTGTTCAGATTTTTTTTTTTTAAATAAAGCAACAATCAATTTCATGAATAATTGTGCCACATTTAATGCTGTAAAAATATAGGCTGATGTTTCAAAATATTAGCATAACAGGTAAGTTCAGGCACTTGGATTATTTTAAACATGAACGTAACTTTAGGAATAAAGACCATAATAAAATGTTCAGTTTTTTAAATTGTTTATTTTAATACAAATCACATTAAGGGTGTATATATTTGTAATATTTATCAAACTTGATGTCACAAATAAATAGAAATAAGTAAGTTGTTAAAAGGTAAATATAGATTAGATCCTAGTGTAGACTGTATAGCCTACTAATCCACATTTTAGGCAAAAACAAATTATGTAATTCCAAAAAAAAAATATTTTGTTCTGAGTTGATTACTTAAAGAATGTAACTAAAAAAAAAAAATATATATATATATATATATATAAAATAATGTCTGCCTTACTTTTTCCAAATATTAGTAATAGAAAGTGACATTTAAATACACATGCTTCTTTCCTCATTGGTGTTTACCTATATATCTTTTTGTTTGTTCACCTTTATTTTTTTTTAATATAAATGCTTTTATTTTAATTGGAGGCTAATTACTTTGAAATATTGTGTTGGTTTTGCCATACATCAACATGAATCCACCACGGGTGTATACATGTTCCCCATCCTGAATCCCCCCCCACCTCCCTCCCTGTACCATCCCTCTGGGTCATCCCAGTGCAAAAGCCCCAAGCATCCTGTATCCTGCATCGAACCTGGACTGGCAATTCGTTTCATATATGATGTTATACATGTTTCAATGCCATTCTCCCAAATCATCGCACCCTCACCCTCTCCCACAGAGTCCAAAAGACTGTTCTATACATCTGTGTCTCTATTGCTGTCTTGCATACAGGGTTATCGTTACCATTTTTCTAAATTCCATATATATGTGTTAGTATACTGTATTGGTGTTTTTCTTTCTGGCTTACTTCATTCTGTATAACAGGCTCCGGTTTGATCCACCTCATTAGAACTGATTCAAATGTATTCTTTTTAATGGTTGAGTAATACTCCATTGTGTATATGTACCACTGCTTTCTTATCCATTCATCTGCTGATGGACATCTAGGTTGCTTCCATGTCCTGGCTATTATAAACAGTGCTGTGATGAACATTGGGGTGCACGTGTCTCTTTCAATTCTGGTTTCCTTACTGTGTATGCTCAGCAGTAGGATTGCTGGGTCATAAGGCAGTTCTATTTCCAGTTTTCTAAGGAATCTCCACACTGTTCTCCGTAGTGGCTGTACTAGTTTGCATTTCCACCAACAGTGTAAAAGTGTTCCCTTTTCTCCACACCTTCTACAGCATTTATTGCTTGTAGACTTTTGGATAGCACTCATTCTGACTGGTGTGAAATGGTACCTCATTGTGGTTTTGATTTGTATTTCTCTGATAATGAGTGATTGAGTATCTTTTCTTGTGTTTGTTAGCAATCTGTATGTCTTCTTTGGAGAAATGTCTATTTAGTTCTTTGGCCCATTTTATGCTAGGGTCATATATTTTTCTGGAATTGAGCTGCAGGAGTTGCTTATATATTTTTGAGTTTAGTTGTTTGTCAGTTACTTCATTTGCTATTATTTTCCCCCATTCTGAAGGCTGTTTTTTCACCTTGCTTGTAGTTTCCTTTGTTGTGTAGAAGGTTTTAAGTTTAATTAGGCCACAGGACTGGAAAAACTCGGTTTTCATTCCAATCCCAAAGAAAGGCAATGCCAAAGAATGCTCAAACTACCGCACAATTGCACTCATCTCATATGCTAGTAAAGTAATGCTCAAAATTCTCCAAGCCAGGCTTCAGACCTACGTGAACCGTGAACTTCCTGATGTTCAAGCTGGTGTTAGCAAAGAAAGAGGAACCAGAGATCAAATTGTCAAAATCCGCTGGATCATGGAAAAAGCAAGACAGTTCCAGAAAAACATCTATTTCTGCATTATTGACTATGCCAAAGCCTTTGACTGTGTGGATCACAATAAAATATGGAAAATTCTGAAAGAGATGGGAATACCAGATCACCTGACCTGACTCTTGAGAAATCTGTATGCAGGTCAGGAAGCAACAGTTAGAACTGGACATGGAACAACAGCCTGATTACAAGTAGGAAAAGGAGGACGTCAAAGCTGTATCTTGTCACCCTGGTTATTTAACCTATATGCAGAGTACATCATGAGAAACCCTGGGCTGGAAGAAGCACAAGCTGGAATCAAGATTGGCGGGAGAAATATCAATAACCTCAGATATTCAGATGACACCACCCTTATGGCAGAGGGTGAAGAGGAACTAAAAAGTCTCTTGATGAAAGTGAAAGAGGAGAGTGAAAAAGTTGGCTTAAAGCTCAACATTCAGAAAATGAAGATCATGTCATCCGGTCCCATCACTTCATGGGAAATAGATGGGGAAACAGTGTCAGACTTTATTTTTCTGGGCTCCAAAATCACTGCAGATGGTGACTGCAGCCATGAAATTAAAAGATCCTTACTCCTTGGAAGGAAAGTTATGACCAACCTACATAGCATATTCAAAAGCAGAGACATTACTTTGCCAACAAAAGTTCGTCTAGTCAAGGCTATGGTTTTTCCTGTGGTCATGTATGGATGTGAGAGTTGAACTGTGAAGAAGGCTGAGCACCGAAGAATTGATACTTTTGAACTGTGGTGTTGGAGAAGACTCTTGAGAGTACCTTGGACTGCAAGGAGATCCAACCAGTCCCTTCTGAAGGAGATGAGCCCTAGGATTTCTTTGGAAGGAATGATGCTAAAGCTGAAACTCTAGTACTTTGGCCACCTCATGCGAAGAGTTGATTCATTGGAAAAGACTCTGATGCTGGAAGGGTTTGGGGGTAGGAGGAGAAGGGGACGTCAGAGGATGAGATGGCTAGATGGCATCACTGACTTGTTGGACGTGAGTCTGAGTGAACTCCGGGAGTTGGTGATGGACGGTGAAGCCTGGTGTGCTGCGATTCATGGGGTCGCAAAGAGTCGGACACGACTGAACGACTGAACTGAGGTCCAATTTGTTTATTTTTGCTTTTATTTCCAATATTCTGGGAGGTGGGTCATAGAGGATCCTGTTCTGATTTAGTCGGAGAGTGTTTTGCCTCTGTTCTTCTCTAGGAGTTTTATAGTTCCTGGTCTTATGTTTAGATCTTTAATCCATTTTGAGTTTATTTTTGTGTATGTTGTAGAAAGTGTTCTAGTTTCATTCTTTTACAAGTGGTTGACCAGTTTTCCCAGCAGCCCTTGTTAAAGACATTGTCTTTTCTCCATTGTATATTCTTGCCTACTTTGTCAAAGATAAGGTGTACATAGGTGCATGGATTTATCTCTTGGCTTTCTATTTTGTTCCATTGATCTATGTTTCTGTCCTTGTAGTTATATATCTTTAATGGGCTTCCCTGATAGCTCAGCAGGTAAAGAATCCACTAGCAATGAGGGAGATCTGGGTTTGATCCTTAGGTTGGGAAGATGCCCTGGAAAGGGAAAGGCTACCTACTCCAATATTCTGGCCTGGAGAATTCCGTGGACTGTATAGTACATGGGGTCACAAAGAGTCAGACACGACTGAGTACTTTTGATTTCATGTACTTTTAATCAGAACAGATCAGTCGCTCAGTCATGTCTGACTCTTTGCGACCCCATGAATCACAGCACGCCAGGCCTCCCTGTCCATCACCAACTCCTGGAGTTGACTGAGACTCAGGTCCATCGAGTCAGTGATGCCATCCAACCATTTCATCTTCTGTCGTCCCCGTCTCCTCTTGCCCCCAATCCCTCCCAGAATCAGAGTCTTTTCCAATGAGTCAACTCTTCACATGAGGTGGCCAAAGTACTGGAGTTTCAGCTTTAGCATCATTCCTTCCAAAGAAATCCCAGGGCTGATCTCCTTTAGAATGGACTGGTTGGATCTCCTTGCAGTCCAAGGGGCTCTCAAGAGTCTTCTCCAACATCGCAGTTCAAAAGCATCAATTCTTCAGTGCTCAGCCTTCTTCACAGTCCAACTCTCACATCCATACATGACCTAGGAAAAACCATAGCCTTGACTAGACGGACCTTTGTTGGCAAACTAATGTCTCTGCTTTTCAATATGCTATGTAGGTTGGTCATAACTTTCCTTCCAAGGAGTAAGCGTCTTTTAATTTCATGGCTGCAGTCACCATCTGCAGTGATTTTGGAGCACCCCAAAATAAAGTCTGACACTGTCTCCACTGTTTCCCCATCTATTTCCCATGAAGTGATGGGACCTGATGATATGATCTTCATTTTCTGAATGTTGAGCTTTAAGCCAATTTTTCATTCTCTACTTTCACTTTCATCAAGAGACTTCATCACAGGCTCTTTAGTTCCTCTTCACTTTCTGCCATAAGGGTGGTGTCAACTGAATATCTGAGGTTATCGATATTTCTCCCAGCAATCTTGATTCCAGCTTGTGTTTCTTCCAGTGTAGCGTTTCTCATGATGTACTCTGCATGTAAATTAAATAAACAGGGTGACGATATACAGCCTTGATGAACTCCTTTTCCTATTTGGAACCAGTCTGTTGTTCCATGTCCAGTTCTAATTGTTGCTTCCTGACCTGCATACAAATTTCTCAAGAGGCAGATCAGGTGGTCTGATATTCCCATCTCTTTCAGAATTTTCCACAGTTTATTGTGATCCACACAGTCAAAGGCTTTGGCATAGTGAATAAAGCAGAAATAGATGCTTTTCTGGAACTCTCTTGCTTTTTCCATGATCCAGCGCATATTGGCAATTTTATCTCTGGTTCCTCTGCCTTTTCTAAAACGAGCTTGAACATCAGGAAGTTCAAGGTTCACAAATTGCTGAAGCCTGGTTTGGAGAATTTTGAGCATTTCTTTACTAGTATGTGAGATGAGTGTGATTGTGAGGTAGTTTGAGCATTCTTTGGCATTGCCTTTCTTTGGGATTGGAATGAAAACTGACCTTTTCCAGTCCTATGGCCTCTCTGAGTTTTCTAAATTTGCTGGCATATTGAGTACAGCACTTTCACAGCATCATCTTTCAGGATTTGAAATAGCTCAACTGGAATTCTATCACCTCCACTAGCTTTGTTCGTAGTGATGCTTTCTAAGGCCCACTTGACTTCACATTCCAGCATGTCTGGCTCTAGGTCAGTAATCACACCATCGTGATTATCTGGGTCATGAAGATCTTTTTTGTACAGTTCTTCTGTGTATTCTTGCCATCTCTTCTTAAAATCTTCTGCTTCTGTTAGGTCCTTACGATTTCTGTTCTTTATTGAGCCCATCTTTGCATGAAATATTCCTTTGGTATCTCTGATTTTCTTGAAGAGATCTCTAGTCTTTCCCATTCTGTTGTTTTCCTCTATTTCTTTGCATTCATCGCTGAAGAGGGCTTTCTTATCTCTTCTTGCTAGTCTTTGGAATTCTGCATTGAGATGTTTATATCTTTCCTTTGCTCCTTTGCTTTTCCCTTCTCTTCTTTTCACAGCTAGTTGTAAGGTCTCCCCAGACAGCCATTTTGCTTTTTTGCATTTCTTTTCCATGGGCTTCCACTGTATAACCATAAGGGATTTGATTTAGGTCATACCTGAATGGTCTAGTGGTTTTCCCTACTTTCTTCAATTTAAGTCTGAATTTGGCAATAAGGAGTTCATGGTCTGTGCCACAGTCAGCTCCTGGTCTTGTTTTTGCTGACTGTATAGAGCTTCTCCATCCTTGGTTGCGAAGACTATAATCAATCTGATTTCGGTGTTGACCATCTGGTGATGTCCATGTATAATCTTCTCTTGTGTTGTTGGAAGAGGGTGTTTGTTATGACAAGTGCATTTTCTTGGCAAAACTCTATTAGTCTTTGCCCTGCTTCATTCTGTATTCCAAGGTCAAATTTGCCTGTTACTCCAGGTGTTTCTTGACTTCTTACTTTTGCATTCCAGTCCCCTATAATGAAAAGGACATATTTTTGGGGTGTTAGTTCTAAAAGGTCTTGTAGGTCTTCATAGAACCGTTCAACTTCAGCTTCTTAAGCCCTACTGGTTGGGGCATAGACTTGGATTACTGTGATATTGAATTGTTTGCCTTGGAAACGAACAGACATCATTCTGTCGTTTTTGAGATTGCATCCAAGTACTGCATTTCGGACTCTTTTATTGACCATGATGGCTACTTCATTTCTTCTGAGGGATTCCTGCCCGCAGAGGTAGATATAATGGTTATCTGAGTTAAATTCACCCATTCCAGTCCATTTCAGTTCGCTGATTCCTAGAATGTCGACATTCACTCTTGCCATCTCTTGTTTGAACACTTCCAATTTGCTTTGATTCATGGACCTGACATTCCAGGTTCCTATGCAATATTGCTCTTAATAACATCGGACCTTGCTTCTATCACCAGTCACATCCACAGCTGGATATTGTTTTTGCTTTGGCTCCATTCCTTCATTCTTTCTGAAGTTATTTCTCCACTGATCTCCAGTAGCATATTGGGCACCTACTGACCTGAGGAGTTTCTCTTTCAGTATCCTATCATTTTGCCTTTTCATACTGTTCTTGGGGTTCTCAAGGTAAGAATACTGAAGTGGTTTGCCATTACCTTCTCCAGTGGAACACATTCTGTGAGATCTCTCCACCATGACCCACCCGTCTTGGGTTGCCCCACGGGCATGGCTTAGTTTCATTAAGTTAGACAAGGCTGTGGTCCTAGTGTGATTAGATTGACTAGTTTCCTGTGAGTATGGTTTCAGTGTGTCTGCCCTCTGATGCTCTCTTGCAACACCTACTGTCTTACTTGGGTTTCTCTTACCTTGGCTGTGGGGTATCTCTTCACGGCTGCTCCAGCAAAGTGCAGCCATTGCTCCTTACCACGGCTGCTTGGACGTGGGGTTGGTCCTCCTGGTCACCGCCCCTGGCCTTGGGCGTGGGTTGCTTTAACTCTGTTAAGATATTCAGTTCAGTTCAGTCATTCAATCATGTCTGACTCTTTGCAACCCCATGGACTGCAGCGTGATAGGCTTTCCCTGTCCATCACCAACTCTCAAAGCTTGCTCAAACTCATGTCCACTGAGTCGATGATGCCATCCAACCATCTCATCTTCTGTCCTCCTCTTCTCCTCACTCCTTCAATCTTTCCCACCATCATGGTATTTTCCAGTGAGTCAGTTCTTCACATTAGGAGGCCAAAGTATTTGAGCTTCTGCCTCAGTCCTTCCAATGAATATCCAGGACTGATATCCTTTTGGATTGACTGGTTGGATCTCCTTGAAGTTCAAGGGACACATTAAGAGTGTTCTCCAACATCACAATTCAAAAGTATTAATTCTTCAGCACGCAGCCTTCTTTATGGTCCAACTCTCACATCCTTATGTGACTACAGGAAAAACCTCAGCTTTGACTAGAGGGTCAAGAGGTTAGTTGGAAAATTAAGGTGAAACAAACCCTGTGAACAGCTAGAAACTGCAATATTTTATCAAATTTATTCAGTGTAACTGGTTCAGGATGGCAACATGTGTACACCCATGGCAGATACATGTTGATATATGGCAAAGCCAATACAATATTTTAAAGTAAAAAATAAATAAATAAATAAAAATTAAAAAATAATAATAATAAAAAAATTTGCACTAACAATGTACCAAACTGAACAAATAAAATGCTATTACAAAAGTAAATAAATAAAATAGTCTAGGTTAAGTTGTATTTTCCTTAAAGTAATTGACAGAATTCATTAAAAACTATGCTATAATAAAAGCCATATTTTGTATATATATCATAATTGTATTCCTTTCTTTCCTTTCTCTAGTTACTGAATCCCCTAATTATCTCATTATTTGATCACTTTAGAACTATTCAACAAATTATTATGTCATTATTAACATCAGAAACTGAAAGCCCACTGTTTAAAATGATCCAAAATACCAATTTGAAGATCTAATTGCAAATTTAATTCACTTTATAAAAAAAGATTTCCTTTTGAGAATAATATAAATATCAATTCACTATTCTGCATATTAATATTACATCGTTTGTAGTCTGAACTTTTCATGTGATATCAGATTACTTGCAGGAGTCTGAAATTACTCTGGCAGGTGTGCTTCAGAAAATTCAAAAATAAAATGTGGAGATTCATATTGGCAGATTTACTATTGGGATCAAATGCTTTATTAAATAAAAGATTTTGTTTAAAATCTTTAGTCTAGCATAATTAGATAGAGATTCCTGAATATCAGAGAATTTAAAATAGATTCTTACTTTAAACCTTGCATATTGAAAGATATAATATAATTGAATTGAACATGGCTGTCTATAAAACTATAAATATGATCAGAAGAGACTCCAACTAAATTAAGTTTTAGCAGCCATCAATTTATTCTAAATTGACACTGACATAAAAAATGGTTTATTGGGGTTTGTAAATCTTATTCTGTAAAGTATTGCTAGAGATGGTCTAGAAGTTTTCTGCTCAGATTATGTAGATTAAGACAAAGTTCTTTTATTAGAAACCCTATTCAGAAGATGATTTTCTTTTGACTGTATAAATGTAAAATTTTTAAAGTAATAAAAATTTATTTTTAAACAAATGTCATTGCTTTAACTATCTTAACAATGTAGGTGAATTTTATGTAATTCTTTATTTCCCAGATAGATGAGTTAAACAATGGCATCCAAGACCACAAGGTTATGTCCTTTCCACTGCTAAAAACTACCTGTCCAGGCTTAGGTGTGAGATTGTCATAATAGGTAGGCTTCTATATAAAGTAAAATTTGCAGTTAACATACGGATGATTTATATACTAGAAGATGCATTGATAATAATGCATTTTTGAAATCACTGAAAACATGAATAAAAACTATAACAGAAATAAGAGAATACAATTTTCAATGCACTTCTTCCCAAATTGGAAAAATACATAAATTCAAATATTTTGAGTACTTCTTTACATTCTAGCACTTCCAGTTGCTCCACTTTCATCTTGTATATCTTCTCCCCATTCTTGTATATTTTCCCCCATTTTTATATTGGCCATTTTTCAAAAATCCCAGGTTTCTTTATGTCTTAATGCTAGTTGTGCTTCATGCTATGGTGGTATCATATATTTTAAGGACTTCTCAGCTGACAAGAAAATAAAAATATGTGTGTATCTTTCCCATGTACATACATATCTATAAATAGTTCTATATGCAACCATCTGTGTCTATAATAATATCTACATGAGTCCTTATTTATGTCTCAAACTCTAATCTACATGATCACCCTAGCCTTATCTCCCTATCTTCAAACTCTCGCTACAACAATGAAAAATCTGACTTCCACCATCTGAAATGTACTTTTTTAAATGGTTAACTCCATTATATGTGTGTAGAGGTAAAATAATTGACAACCTGTACCTCACAGAGAAACTTATTTGTCAGTTAAGTTAAAATGTGTATGAACAGATTTTTTGCTTTTAGTATTAGACTGCATTCATTTTCAAAGTCACCTTGGTCAGCACTCTTTCTACTTCATTCAGTAAGTCATTTTCAATGTTTATAAGGTAGACTGTAACATTTTGCATTCTATCCTGGGATCACATAGCCTCCTAACTGATGATCTTCATTGCATACATAGGTGTCCCAGGTGTCACAGTGGTAAAGTACCTCCATGCCAAGGCAGGAGATTCAGGAGATACAAGAGACACGGGTTCCCTCCTTCAGTCAGGAAGATCCCCTGAAGTAGGAAATGGCAACCTACTCCAGTATTCTTGCCTGGAAAATTCCATGGACAGAGGAGTCTGGCAGGTTACAGTCCACAGGGTTACAAAGAATCAGACACAGCTGAACACACAGGCATGCACTGCATATATAAAGATGTACTATTTGTGAAGTAAAGCTCCGTGGATTTTGACAAATAGGTATTCTGCTATTATTGGATGGAGTGCTCTATTAATGTCAATGATATCAAGTTCAGCAATAGTGATGTTCAGGTCACCTATATCTTCAATGATTTTATGTCAGCTTGATGTATCAGTTATTCAAAAAGAGTGCTAAAGTTTCAACTATAAAACTGAAATTATCAACATTTTTCTCTTCAGTCTCATAAAAAAGTTCAGTAATTAAGTTTATAAATGAGTTGATTTTAAGAAAAATAAAGTATTCCTGATGGGCCTGACCTAATCATGAGATCCCTTTTAAGGGCTGAACTCTTCAAGGTAGAAGAGATTAAGAGAATAAGAAAGATTTGGTATAAGAAAGATTCCTTTTTCAAACTGTATTTTTTATTGAAATATAGTTAAATGACAATGTTGCATTAGTTTGAGATGATCTAAGTAGATAACATATATATGAGTTCATGGAGTTTCCCATCACTAAGTAAGAGAACCTTTATGAATATCATCAGCCTAATGAATAACAATTGCAAGCAATGGAATACTCTATACTATGAATAATATAATAAAAAGTAAGGGTGTAACAAAATGTTTTCATATTGGTCATGTAATTGGGCTTTAAGTATGTCTAAGACATCTGCTAAAGTCACTCTGTTTTTTCAGATTCTTTGTGACCCTCCCCCACCCACCCCCATGGACTGTCTGTGGAATTCTCCAGGAAAGAATACTTGAATGGGAAGACATTCGCTTCTCAAGGGGATCTTCTTGACACAGGGATCAAACCTGTGTCTCCTGCATTGCAGGCAGATTCTTTACCTTCTTTATTGTCTGAGTTAGAGGCAATTCTGCTGAGGACTGATAGATGACTCTGAAATTACCATCCAAGGACCAAAGAAAACAGTTCTAGGTAGAAAAAAATAACATGTGTAAGAACCCTTTGGGCACCTGATGCAAAAAAATGACTCATCAGAAAAGACCTCGATGCTGGGAAAGATTGAGGGCAAAAGGAGATAAGGGGAACAGAGGTTGAGATGGTTAGATAGTATCATGGACTCAATGGACAGGAATCTGAGAAATCTCTGGGAAAAAACTAGTGTGCTACAGTTCATGGTCACAGAGAATTGGGCACAATTTCACAATTGTACAATGACAAAACAACAGCAGAGGACTTTAAGATAGATTTTATCTTTTGGATGAATTTTAAGAAGGTCCTGGTGCTTAGAATATAAAGATTGATAGGAAAAGAAAGCAGAATAAAGATGGAATGGCAAGTGGAAATTTATAGGCCAGACTAAGAGTTTTCAATTTTATCCTAAATGTACTGGAAACATTCTCAGTATGTGTTAAGCAAGATAATTCAATGATCAAAACTATTGAAAATTAGTTCACTACAGTTTTGGGAATGAGTTGAGTGAAATTGTTTAGGATGGGACTGTTCAAAACAAAGTAGCAGGTTGATTTTTAGAAATGCTTCAATAAGTTGGGTGAAACTGATTTGAATAGATCAAAATACAGTTTGTAAAAGGTGAAAAGAAAATGGATATAGTTATATATTGATAAGACTAAACTGACAAGACTTAATGATAGATTGGATATGCAGAGCAACAGAAGTGAAACAAAAACAGGTTTCTAAAGCAAACTAAAAAAAAAAAAAAAAAAAGTGCTTTAAAAGAACCATATTCTGGGCTAGGATTACATGATTGTGAGCAGATGGGAAAATAGTTGATTCAATAAAGTGAGGTTGAAACTGTTAGGAAGATTACCTTCCTCTGCAATTCTCTGGAAGAGTTTAAGTAGGATAGGTGTTAGCTCATCTCTAAATTTTTTGTAGAATTTGGCTGTGAAGCTGTCTGGACCTGGGCTTTTGTTTGATGGAAGATTTCTGATTACAGTTTCAATTTCTGTGCTTGTGATGGGTCTGTTTAGATTTTCTATTTCTTTTTGGTTCAGTTTTGGAAAGTTGCACTTTTCTAAGAATTTGTCCATTTCCTCCACGTTGTCCATTTTATTGGCATATAATTGCTGATAGTAGTCTCTTGTGATCCTTTGTATTTCTGTGTTGTCTGTTGTGATCTCTCCATTTTAATTTCTAATTTTATTGATTTGATTTTTCTCCCTTTGTTTCTTGATGAGTCTGGCTAATGGTTTGTCAATTTTATGTATCCTTTCAAAGAACCCGCTTTTGGCTTTGTTGATTTTTGCTATGGTCTCTTTTGTTTCTTTTGCAATTATTTCTGCCCTAATTTTTAAGATTTCTTTCCTTCTACTAACCCTGGGGTTCTTCATTTCTTCCTTTTTTAGTTGCTTTAGGTATAGAGTTAGGTTATTTATTTGACTTTTTTCTTGTTTATTGAGGTATGCCTGTATTGCTATGAACTTTCCCCTTAGCACTGCTTTACAGTGTCCCACAGGTTTTGGGTTGTTGTGTTTTCTGAGGCCACCATCACCCTAATACCAAAACCTGACAAAGATCCCTCAAAAAAAGAAAACTACAGGCCCATAACACTGATGAACATAGATGCAAAAATCCTTAACAAAATTCTAGCAATCAGAATCCAAAACCACATTAAAAAGATCATACACCATGACGAAGTGGGATTTATCCCAAGGATGCAAGGATTCTTCAATACACGCAAATCAATCAATGTAATGCACCACATTAACAAATTGAAAAATAAAAGCCATATGATTATCTCAATACCTGCAGAGAATCCTTTGACAAAATTCAACATCCATTTATAATAAAAACTGTCCAGAAGGCAGGAATAGAAAGAACATACCTCAACATAATAAAAGCTACATATGACAAACCCACAGAAAACATTATCCTCAATGGTGAAAAATTGAAAGCATTTCCCCTAAAGTCAGGAAAAAGACAAGGGTGCCCACTTTCACACTAATACTCAGCATAGTTTTGGAAGTTTTGACCGCAGCAATCAGAGCAGAAAAAGAAATAAAAGGAATCCAAATTGGAAAAGAAGAAGTAAAACTCTCACTGTTTGCAGATGACATGATCCTCTACATAGAAAACCCTAAAGACTTCACCAGAAAATTACTAGAGCTTATCAATGAATAGAGTAAAGTTGAAGGATATAAAATCAACACACAGAAATCCCTTGCATTCCTATACACTAATAATGAGAAAATAGAAAGAGAATTTAAGGAAACAATACCATTCACTGTTGCAACGAAAATAATAAAATACTTAAGAATATATCTACCTAAAGAAACTAAAGACGTATATATAGAAAACTATGAAACACTTGTGAAAGAAATCAAAGAGGACACTAATAGATGGAGAAATATACCATGTTCATGAGTTGGAAGAATCAATATAGTGAAAATGAGTATACTACCCAAAGCAATCTATAGATTCAATGCAATCCCTATCAAGCTACCAACGGTATTTTTCACAGAGCTAGAACAAATAATTTCACATTTGTATGGAAATACAAAACACCTCGAATAGCCAAAGCAATCTTGAGAAGAAGAATGGAACTGGAGGAATCAACCTGCCTGACTTCAGGCTCTACTACAAAGCCACAGTCATCAAGACAGTATGATACTGGCACAAAGACAGAAATATAGATCAATGGAACAAAATAGAAAGCCCAGAGATAAACACACGCACCTATGGACACCTTATCTTTGACAAAGGAGGCAAGAATATACAATGGAGACAAGACAATCTCTTTAACATGTGGTGCTGGGAAAACTGGTCACCCACTTGTAAAAGAAGGAAACTGGAACACTTTCTAACACCATACACAAAAATAAACTCAAAATGAATTAAATATCTAAACATAAGACCTGAAACTATAAAACTCCTAGAGGAGAACATAGGCAAAACACTCTCCGACATAAATCACAGCAAGATCCTCTATGACCCACCTCCCAGATTATTGGAAATAAAAGCAAAAATAAACAAATGGGACCTAATTAAACTTAAAAGCATCTGCACAACAAAGGAATCTATAAGCAAGGTGAAAAGACAGACTTCAGAATGGAAGAAAATAATAGCAAATGAAGCATCTGACAAAGAACTAATCTCAAAAATATACAAGCAACTCCTACAGCTCAATTCCAGAAAAATAAAGGACTCAATCAAAAAATGGGCCAAAGAACTAAATAGATATTTCTCCAAAGAAGCCATACAGATGGCTAACAAACACGTGAAAAAATGCTCAACATAACTCATTACCAGAGAAATGCAAATCAAAACCACAATGAGGTACAATTTCACACCAGTAAGAATGGCTGCGATCCAAAACTCTACAAGCAATAAATGCTGGAGAGGGTGTGGAGAAAAGGGAACCCTCTTACACTGTTGGTGAGAAAGCAAACTAGTACAGTCACTATGGAAAACAGTGTGGAGATTCCTTAAAAAACTGGAAATAGAACTGCCATACGACCCAGCAATCCCACTACTGGACATACACACTGAGGAAACCAGAATTTAAAGAGACAAGTGTACCCCAATGTTCATCGCTGCACTGTTTATAATAGCCAGGACCTGGAAGTAACCTAGATGTCCATCAGCAGATGAATGGATAAGAAAGCAGTGGTACATATACACAATGGAGTATTACTCACCCATTAAAAAGAAAACATTTGAATCAATACTAATGAGGTAGATGAAACTGGACCCTGTTATGCAGAGTGAAGTAAGCCGAAAAGAAAAACACAATACAGTATCAGTTCAGTTCAGTTGCTCAGTCATGTCCGACTTTTTGTGACCCCATGAATCACAGCACGCCAGGACTCTCTGTCTATCAGCAATTCCCGGAGTTCACCCAGACTCACAACCATTGATTCAGTGGTGCCCTCCAGCCATCTCATCCTCTGTCATACCCTTCTCTCCTGCCACCAATCCCTCCCAGCATCAGAGTCTTTTCCAATGAGTCAACTCTTCGCATGAGGTTGCCAAAGTCCTAAAGTTTCAGCTTTAGCATCATTTCTTCCAAAGAATTCCCAGGTCTGATTTCCTTCAGAATGGACTGGTTGGATTTCCCTGCAGTCCAAGGGACTCTCAAGAGTCTTCTCCAACACCACAGTTCAAAAGCATCAATTCTTTGGTGCTCAGGCTTCTTCACAGTCCAATTCTCACATCCATACATGACCACAGGAAAAACCATAGCCTTGACTAGACGAACCTTTGTTGGCAAAGTAATGTCTCTGCTTTTGAATATGCTATCTAGGTTGGACATAACTTTCCTTCCAAGGACTAAGCATCTTTTAATTTCATGGCTGCAGTCACCATCTGCAGTGATTTTGGAGCCCAGAAAAATAAAGTCTGACACTGTTTCCCCATCTATTTCCCATGAAGTGATGGGACCTGATGACATGATCTTCGTTTTCTGAATGTTGAGGTTTAAGCCAACTTTTTCACTCTCCTCTTTCACTTTCATCAAGAGGCTTTTTAGTTCCTCTTCACTTTCTGCCATAAGGGTGGTGTCATATGCATATCTAAGGTTATTGATATTTCTCCCAGCAATCTTGATTCCAGCTTGTGTTTCTTCCAGTCCAGCATTTCTCATGATGTAATCTGCATATAAGTTAAATAAGCAGGGTGACAATATACAGCCTTGCCGTACTCCTTTTCCTATTTGGTACCAGTCTGTTGTTCCATGTCCAGTTCTAACTGTTGTTTCCTGAGCTGCATACAAATTTCTCAGGATGCAAATCAGGTGGCCTGGTGTTCCCAACTCTTTCAGAATTTTCCAGTTTATTGTAATGCACACAGTCAAAGGCTTTGGCATAGTGAATAAAGCAGAAATAGATGTTTTTCTGGAAATCTCTTGCTTTTTCAATGATCCAGCAGATGTTGGCAATTTGATCTCTGGTTCCTCTGCCTTTCCTAAAACCAGCTTGAACATCAGGAAGTTCACGGTTCACATATTGCCGAAGTTTGGCTGGGAGAATTTTGAGCATTACTTTACTAGCATGTGAGATGAGTGCAATTGTGCGGTAGTTTGAGCATTCTTTGGCATTGCCTTTCTTTGGAATTGGAATAAAAACTGATGTTTTCCAGTCCTGTGGCCTCTTCTGAGTTTTCCAAATTTGCTGGCATATTTAGTGCAGCACTTTCACTGAAAGCATCATCTTTCAGGATTTGAAGTAGCTCAACTGGAATTCCATCACTTTCACTAGCTTTGTTCGTAGTGATGCTTTCTAAGGCCCACTTGACTTCATATTCCAGGATGTCTGGCTCTAGGTGAGTGGTCACACCATTGTGATTATCTGGGTTGTGAAGAATTTTTTTTTACAGTTCTTCTGTGTATTCTTGCCATCTCTTCTTAATATCTTCTGCTTCTGTTAGGTCCTTACCATTTCTGTCCTTTATCGAGCCCATCTTTGCATGAAATGTTCCCTTGGTATCTCTGATTTTCTTGAAGAGATCTCTAGTCTTTCCCATTCTGTTGTTTTCCTCTATTTCTTTGCATTGATCGCTGAGGAAGGCTTTCTTATCTCTTCTTGCTATTCTTTGGAACTCTGCATTCAGATGCTTATATCTTTCCTTTTCTCCTTTGCTTTTCCCTTCTCTTCTTTTCACAGCTATGTGTAAGGCCTCACCAGACAGCCATTTTGCTTTTTGCAAATCTTTTCCATGGGGATGGTCTTGATCCCTGTCTCCTGTACAATGTCATGAACCTCATTCCATAGTTCATCAGGCAATCTATCTTTCAGATCTAGGCTCTTACATCTATTTCTCACTTCCACTGTATAACCATAAGGGATTTGATTTAGGTCATATCTGAATGGTTTAGTGGTTTTCCCTACTTTCTTCAATTTCAGTCTGAATTTGGCAATAAGGAGTTCATGGTCTGAGCCACAGTCAGCTCCTGGTCTTGTTTTTGCTGACTGTGTAGAGCTTCTCCATCTTTGGCTGCAAAGAATATAATCAATCTGATTTCGGTGTTGACCATCTGGTGATGTCCATGTGTAGAGTCTTCTCTTGTGTTGTTGGAAGAGGGTGTTTTTTATGACCAGTGTTAATGCATATATATGGAATTTAGAAAGATGGTAACGATAACCCTGTATGTGAGACAGCAAAAGAGACACAGATGTATAGAACAGTCTTTTGGACTCTGTGGGAGAGGGAGAGGGTGGGATGATTTGGGAGAATGGCATTGAAACATGTATATTATCATATAAGAAATGAATCGCCAGTCCAAGTTGGATGCAGGATACACGATGCTTGGGGCTGGTGCACTGGGATGACCAAGAGTGATGCTATGGGGAGAGAGGTGGGAGGGGGTTTCAGCATGGGGAACACGTGTACACCCGTGGCAGATTCATGTTGATGTATGGCAAAACCAAGACAATATTGTAAAGTAATTAGCCTTCAATTAAAATAAATAAATTTAAATTAAAAATAAAAGAAACTGTTAAAGCAGATCTGGTCTGGAGATAATAGTTTTTGGGGTCTCTAAGAAAGTTATGACCAACCTAGACAGCATATTGAAAAGCAGAGATATTACTTTGCCAACAAAGTTCCATCTAGTCAAAGCTATGGTTTTTCCAGTGGTCATGTATGGATGTGAGAGTTGGACTGTGAAGAAAGCTGAGCACTGAAGAATTGATTCTTTTGAACTGTGGTGTTGGAGAAGACTCTTGAGACTCCCTTGGACTGCAAGGAGATCCAACCAGTCTATCCTAAAGGAAATCAGTCCTAGGTGTTCATTGGAAGGACTGATGCTGAAGCTGAAACTCCAATACTTTGGATACCTCATGTGAAGAGTTGATTCATTGGAAAAGACCCTGATGGTGGGAGGGATTGGGGGCAGGAGGAAAAGGGGATGACTGAGGATGATATGGTTGGATGGCATCACCGACTTGATGGACATGAGTTTGAGTGAACTCTGGGAGTTGGTGATGGTTAGGGAGGCCTGGCGTGCTGTGATTCATGGGGTTGCAAAGAATTGAACACGACTGAGCAACTGAACTGAACTGAACTGAAATATAAATGGGACTTAAAATCTTGGAGAGGATGCATTTATCTAGGGAGAGGGTTGGGTCTTCTCAGGTGATAGAGTGGTAAATAATGTGTCTACCAAGGAAAAAGATTCAGGTTCAATTCCTGAGCCAGAAGATCCCCTAGAGGAGAAAATGGTAACATACTCTAGTATTCTTGACTAGAAAACCCCAGGGACAGAGGAGCCAGGTGGGCTACAGTCCATGGGGTTCAAAAGAATCAGACATGACTTAGTGACTAAACAAAAACCACAATAGGAAGTAGAGAGGTGGCATAAAAAAAATAATATATAGGAAATGCATAAGAAACTCAGTTTTAATTGGCACATGTAGGAAAATGAGATAGCAAAGTAGACTGAAAATGAGTTATCAGATAGAGAGAGAGAGAAATAGGATGGAATATGATAGAAGACAAAAACTGGACTGCTTCAGGAGTGGAAAAATAAAGAGAAAAACCTGATGGATCACTGGAGATTATAGCAATGTTGAGATTCTAACTCAGATTAGCTATGATTTCTGGCCATTTTGCAATGAAAATCGTTCATCAGTTCAGTTCAGGTGCTCAGTCGTGTCTGACTGTTTGAGATCCCATGGACTGCAGCATGCCAGCCCTCCCTGTCCATCACCAACTCCTGGAGTTTATTCAAACTCATGTCCATTGAGTCGGTGATGCCATTCAATCATCTCATCCTCTGTCGTCCCCTTCTCCTCTTGCCTTCCATCTTTTCCAGCTTCATGGTCATTTCAAGAGTCAGTTCTATGCATCAGGTGGCCAAGGTATTGGAGTTTCAGCTTTAGCATCAGTCCTTCCAATGAATATTCAGGGATGATTTCCTTTTAAGATGGACTGGTTTCGATATCCTTTCAGTCCAAGGGACTCTCAAGAATCTTCTCCAAAAACACAGCTCAAAAGCATAAATTGTTTAGGGCTCAGTTTTCTTTATAGTCCAACTCACACATCCATATATGACTACTGGAAAAACCATAGCTTTAACTAGACCAACCTTTGTTGGCAAAGTAATGTCTCTGCTTTTTAATATGCTGTCTAGGTTGGTCACAACTTTTCTGCCAAGGAGTAATTGTCTTTTAATGTTATGGCTGCAGTCACCATCTGTGGTGGTTTTGGAGCCTCAAAAATAAAGTCTGTCACTGTTTTCATTGTTTCCCAATCTATTTGCCATCGAGTGATGGGAGTGGATGCCATGATTTTAGTTTTCTAAATGTTGAGCTTTAAGCCAACTTTTTCACTCTCTTCTTTCACTTTCATCAAGAGGTCCTTCAGTGCTTCTTCGATTTCTGCCATAAACGTGGTGTTGTCTGCATATATGAAATTTTTTATATTTTTCCCGGCAATCTTGATTCCAGCTTGTGCTTCATCCAGCCCAGTGTTTCTCATGATGTACTCTGCATATAAGTTAAATAAACAGGGTTACAATATACAGGCTTGACGTACTCCTTTCCTGATTTGGAACCAGTCTGTTGTTCCATGTCCAGTTCTAACTGTTGCTTCATGACCTGCATACAGATTTCCCAGGAGGCAGGTCAGGTGGTCTGGTATTCCCATCTGTTTAAGAATTTTCCACAGTTTGTTGCGATCCACACAGTCAAAGGCTTTGGTGTAGTCAATAAGTTAAAGTAGATGTTTTTCTGGAAATCTCTTCCTTTTTTGATGACCCAATGGATGTTAGGAATTTGATCTCTGGTTCCTCTGCCTTTTCTAAATCCAGCTTGGACATCTGGAAGTTCATGGTTCATGTCTTGTTGAAGCCTGGCTTGGAGAATGTTTGGCTCCTCCCACCTTTTTTTTTTTTTTCTCATGGCAGGAGAAGTAGATTGAAGCCAGTTAATAAGGGTATTTAGCTGTTAACTAAAATTTGGGGATTGTTTTGCTAGCGTCTGAGATTAGTGCAATTATGCGGTAGTTTGAGCATTCTTTGGCATTGCCTTTCTTTGGGATTGGAATGAAAACGGACCTTTTCCAGTCCTATGGCCACTGCTGAGTCTTCCAAGTTTGCTGGCATATTGTGTGCAGCACTTTCACAGCATCATCTTTCAGGATTTGAGATACCTCAACTGGAATTCCATCACCTCCACTAGCTTTGTTCATAGTGATGCTTTCTAAGGCCCACTTGACTTCACATTCCAGCATGTCTGGCTCTAGGTGAGTGATCACACCATCGTGGTCATCTGGTTTGTGAAGATCTTTTCTGTATAGTTGTTCTGTGTATTCTTGCCACCTCTTCTTAATATCTTCTGCTTCTCTTAGGTCAATACCATTTCTGTCATTTACTGTGTCCATCTTTGCATGAAGTGTTCCCTTGGTATCTCTAATTTTCTTGAAGAGATCTCTAGTCTTTCCCATTCTGTTGTTTTCCTCTGTTTCTTTGCATTGATATCTGAGGATGGCTTTCTTATCTCTTCTTGCTATTCTTTGGAACCGTGCATTCAATTCCTTTTCTCCTTTGCCTTTCACTTCTCTTCTTATCACAGCTGTTTGTAAGGCCTCATCTAAGAACCATTTTGCCTTTTTGTATTTCTTTTTCTTCGGGATGGTTTTGATTACTGCTTCCTGTACAATGTCATGAACCTCAATTCATTGTTCTTCAGGCACTCTATCACATCTAATTCTTGAATCTATTTCTCACTTCTATTGTATAATCGTAAGGGATTTGATTTAGGTCATACCTGAAAGGTCTAGTTGTTTTCCCTCCTTTTTTCAATTTAAGTCTGAATTTGGCAACAAGGAGTTCATGATCTGAGCCACAGTCAGTTCCTGTTCTTGTTTTTACTGACTATATAGAGCTCCATCTTTGGCCACAAAGAATATAATCAATCTGATTTGGTATTGACCATCTGGTGATAGCCATGCGTAGAGTCTTCTTTTGTTTTGTTGAAAGAGGGTGTTTTCTATGACCAGTGTGTTCTCTTGGCAAAACTCTATTAGCTTTTGCTCTGCTTCATTCATTACTCTAAGGCCAAATTTGCCTGTTGCTCCAGGTATTTCTTGACTTAACACATTTGCATTCGAATTCCCTATAATGAAAAGGTCATCATTTTGGGGTGTCAGTTATATAAGGTCTTGTAGGCCTTCATAGAACCATTCAGCTTCTTCAGCTTTACTGGTCAGGGCATAGACTTGGATTATTGGGATATTGAATGGCTTGCCTTGGAAATGAACAGAGATCATTCTGTTATTTTTGAGATTTCACCCAAATACTGCATTTTGACTTTTTGTTGACTATAAAGGCTACTCTATTTCTCCTAAGGGATTCTTGCCCACATTAGTTGATATAATGGTCATGTGAGTTAAATTCCCCCATTCAGGTCCATCAGTTTGCTGATTCCTAAAATGTCGATGTTCACTGTTCCTATCTCCTGTTTGGCCTCTTCCAATTTGCCTTGATTCATAGACCTATCTTTCCAGGTTCCTATGCAATATTGCTCTTTACAGCATTGGACTTTACTTCCATCACCAGTCACATCCACAGCTGGACATGGTTGTTGCTTTGGCTCTGGCTCATCTTTCTTTCTGGAGTTATTTTTCTACTTATCTCCAGTAGCATATTGTGCACCTAGCAACCTGGGGAGTTCATCTTTCAGTTTCCTATCATTTTGCCTTTCATACTGTTCATGGGGTTCTCAAGCCAAGAATACTGAAGTGGTTTGCCATTCCCTTCTCCAGTGGACCACATTTTGTCAGAACCCTCCATCATGATCTGTCTGTCTTGGATGGCCCTACACAGCATGGCTTTTCATTTCATTGAATTAGACAAGACTGTGGTGCTTGCGATCAGATTTTTTAGTTTTCTGTTATTGTGATTTTCATTCTGTCTGCCCTCTGATGGTGAAAGATTAGGGGGCCTTGGGAGCTTCCTGATGGCAGAGACTCACTATCGGGAAACTGGGTCTTGTTCTGATAGGAGGGGCTATGCTCAATAAGTCTTTAATCCAATTTTCTGCTGTCAAATGGAGCTGTGTTCCCTCCCTGTTATTTGCTGCTGCTGCTGCTAAGTCACTTCAGTCATGTCCGACTCTGTGTGAACCCAGAGACGGCAGCCCACCAGGCTCCCCCATCCCTGGGATTTTCCAGACAAGAACAACGGAGTGGGTTGCCATTTCCTTCTCCAATGCATGAAAGTGAAAAGTGAAAGTGAAACCACTCAGTCATGTCCAACTCCAAGCTACCCCATGGATTGAAGCCTACCAGGCTCAACTGTCCATGGGATTTGCCAGGCAAAATACTGGAGTGGGTTGCCATCTGAGGCCAAACTCTGGGAACCTCCCTCCATAGTTCATCAGGTACTCTATCCATCAGATCTACTCCCTTACATCTATTTCTCACTTCCACTGCATAATCATAAGGGATTTGATTCAGGTCATACCTGAATGGTCTAGTGATTTTCCCTACTTTCTTCAATTTAAGTCCAAATTTGACAATAAGGAGTTCATGATCTGAGCCACAGTCAGCTCATGGGCTTGTTTTTGCTGATTACATAGAGCTTCTCCATCTTTGGCTGCAAAGAATATAATCAATCTGATTTCGGTATTGACCATCTGGTGATGTCCATGTGTAGAGACTTCTCCTGTGTTGTTGGAAGAGGGTGTTTGCTATGACCAGTGCATTCTCTTGGCAAAACTCTATTAGCCTTTGCCCTGCTTCATTCCGTAGTTCAAGGCCAAATTTGCCTGTTACCCCAGGTGTTTCTTGACTTCCTACATTTGCATTCCAGTCCCCTATAATGAAAAGGACATCTTTTTTGGGGTGTTAGTTCCAAAAGGTCTTGTAGGTCTTCATAGAACTATTCAACTTCAGCTTCTTCAGCATTACTGGTTGGGGCATAGGTTTGGATTACAGTGATATTGAATGGCTTGCCTTGGAAATGAACAGATCATTCTGTTGTGTTTGAGATTGCATCCAAGTACTGCATTTAGGACTTTTTTGTTGACCATGATGGGTACTCCATTTCTCCTAAGGGATTCCTGCCCACAGTGTAGATATAATGGTCATCTGAGTTAAATTCACCCATTCCAGTCCATTTGAGTTCGCTGATTCCTAGAATGTCGACGTTCACTGTTGCCATCTCCTGCTTGACCACTTCTAATTTGCCTTGATTCATGGACCTAACATTCCAGGTTCCTATGCAATATTGCTCTTTACAGCATTGGACCTTGCTTCCTCAGTGATCAATGCAAAGAAATGGAGGAAAACAACAGAATGGGAAAGACTAGAGATCTCTTTAAGAAAATTAGAGATACCAAAGGAACAGTTCATGTAAAGATGGGCTCAATAAAGGACAGAAAAGGTATGGACCTAACAGAAGTAGATATTAAGAAGAGGTGGAAAGAATACACAGAAGTGTACAAAAAAATCTCCATGACCCATATAATCACGATGGTGTGATCACTCACCTAGAGCCAGACATGCTGGAATGTGAAGTCAAGTGGGCCTTAGAAAGCATCACTATGAACAAAGTTAGTGAAAGTGATGGAATTCCAGTTGAGCTATTTCAAATCCTGAAAGATGATGCTGTGAAATTGCTGCACTCAATATGCCAGCAAAATTGGAAAACTCAGCAGTGGCCACAGGACTGAAAAAAGTCAGTTTTCATTCCAATCTCAAAGAAAGGCAATGCCAAAGAATGCTCAAACTACCGCACAATTGCACTCATCTCACATGCTAGTAAAGTAATGCTCAAAATTCTCCAAGCCAGGCTTCAGCAATTTGTGAACCATGAACTTCCAGAGTTCAAGCTGGCTTTAGAAAAGGCAGAGGATCCTGAGATCAAATTGCCAACATCCACTGGATCATCAAAAAAGCAAGAGAGTTCCAGAAAAAAACATCCATTTCTGCTTTATTGACTATGCCAAAGCCTTTGACCGTGTGGATCACAATAAACTGTGGAAAATTCTGAAAGAGATGGAAATACCAGACCACCTGACCTGCTTCTTGAGAAACCTATATGCAGGTCAGGAAGCAACAGTTAGAACTGGACATGGAACAATAGACTGGTTCCAAATAGGAAAAGGAGTACATCAAGGCTGTATATTGTCACCCTGCTTATTTAACTTATATGCAGAGTACATCATGAGAAACACTGGGCTGGAAGAAGCACAAGCTAGAATCAAGATTGCCAGGAGAAATATCAATAACCTCAGATATGCAGATGACATCACCCTTATGGCAGAAAGTGAAGAGGAACTAAAATGCCTCTTGATGAACGTGAAAGAAGAGAGTGAAAAAGTTTGCTTAAAGCTCAACTTTCCGAAAATGAAAATCATGGCATCTGGTCCCATCACTTCATGGAAACATTGGGGAAACAGTGGAAGCAGTGTCAGACTTTAGTTTTTGGGTCTCCAAAATCACTGCAGATGGTTATAGAGGCCATGAAATTAAGAGACCTTTACTGCTTGGAAGGAAAGTTATGACCAACCTAGATAGCATATTGAAAAGCAGAGACATTACTTTGCCAACAAAGGTCCATCTAGTCAAGGCTATGGTTTTTCCAGTGGTCATGTATGGATGTGAGAGTTGGACTGTGAAGAAAGCTGAGTGCCAAAGAATTGATGATTTTGAAGTCTGGTGTTGGAGAAGACTCTTGAGAGCCCCTTGGACTGCAAGGAGATCCAACCAGTCCATTCTAAAGGAGATCAGTCCTGGGTGTTCATTGGAAGGTCTGATGCTAAAGCTGAAACCCCAATACTTTGGCTACCTCATTTGAAGATTTGACTCATTGGAAAAGACTCTGGTGCTTGGAGGGTTTGGGGGCAGGAGGAGAAGGGGACGACAGAGGATGAGTTGGCTGGATGGTATCACCAACTCGATGTACATAAGTTTGAGTAAACTCTAGGTTTGGTGATGGACAGTGAAGCCTGGCATGCTGTGATTCATGGGACAGAATCACAAAGAGTCCGACACACCTGAGAGACTGAACTGAACTGAACTGAAACTCTGGTGGCTCAGATGGTAAAGTGTCTGCCTCCAATGCAGGAGACCCAGGTTCGTTGCTGGTTTGGGAAAATCCTCTGGAGAAGGAAATGGCAACCCACTCTAGTACTCTTGCCTGGAAAACCCTATGATTGGGGGAGCCTGGTACGCTACCGTCCATGGGTTCACAAAGTGTTGGACATGACTGAGAGACTTCACATTCACTTTACTTTCAAACTCTGGTGGAGGTAATGAAGATAATGGCAATTATTTTAATTGCCATTATCTTTATTACCTCCTTCATTACCTCCACCATAGAAAATCTTTCATAGGAAATAAAAAAATTGAGAAATAAAGTTGTAGAAAATTATGTGTATGTACTTAATAACTCAGTTGTATCCAACTCTTTGTGATTTCCATGGACAGAATTCTGCCAGGCTCCTCTGTCCATGGGGTTCTCCGGGTAAGAACACTGGAATTGGCTGTCATTTCCTCCTCCAGAGGATTCTTAGCAAGCCAGATTTTGAAACCGTGTCTCCTATGTCTCCTGTGTTGAGGCAGTCCAAGCGTTGATCGGAAAAGAATTTCCAGACATAGAGTATTTCAGAAAGGAGGGAGTTTTCAAGGACAAAAAACAGAGATAATGTGGGCTGTGTGCATGCAGTGGGCCAACCTGACATACCAGGGAAAACCAACAATTTTGGGGGGGGTAATAGCCATAATAGTCTCAAGACAAAGAAAATTCCTGGTGGAAGGTTAGTGTTAGGTGATTGGTTGGGGTGCTATATGGTACTTGCAGGAGTGGGCATCTTTGCTAATTCGGAGTCAAAAAGCTTGTTAGTGACTTTCAGGGGTCTTTTGACAACAGTTACAGAGGGGCTCAGTCAATTTCAGAGAAGACCTTGATCTAGGCTCCACTTCTGTGGTCTTGGTACAAGGCCTCACACCTGTGGGCTGGGGCAGGACTTAAGGGCATTGCAGGCAGATTCTTTACCTGCTGAGCCATCAGGGAAGCCAGAAAATCATATGATTTAGCCAAAAATCCAGTAAGATAAGGGAAAATTTAAGAAATTGAGAACAAATATAGTTAAAGGTGATGATATATCACCTCAATGTGTAATCTTTGTCTCTGTTTAATTATTTTTTAAGTTTTCGTATTCAAAAGTAATAAACTCAATTTCCTAAATTATCTTATTATTGTTTCATAAGGTATAATTCCTTATAATTCTAGCTGCAGAGTATCACTTATAACTGTTAAATTATTATTAAAATTACCACAACTGTTAATCCAATAGCCCGATCCACTCTTGACTATCATCAGTGGAAAAAAAAAAAAAAACTATTAAATGATGATTACTTATAGAGGAGTGGTTTTATTCTTCACATTTACATATGCATAACCATATGAATTACTATTGCTAGTGTAACAAGTGAAAAAAACACAACAAAGAATAATATTTTAAAAATGCAAAACTTACAAGTAACATATAGAAAAACGCATGTCTTAACAACATGGGGTACTTGCACTATTGTAGTCTCTTAATTGATATAATTTATTTTTTCATCCTGGAGTTACTTAGATCAAATTGCTATCTAAAGCATTACAATGCAATGTATGATTAAACTTAAAAACATGATGAATTTATTTCAAATTGACCCACTTGTAGTAGAATGAAGTGAATTCTTCTAGAACACCTGTTTACTGCTTGAGATCATCTCTCCTGGTCACAAATCAATATTCCTTTCATTCATCAGTGATCATAAAGCTTTTCAATAATTCTAATTTTAAAGAATGATTACAGTGAGTACATATTCATTGATTGTTTAAAGGTTACAGCTAAAATGAACACAAAGTTCAATTTATTTTTAATGACTGAGCCTTTTTGAAAAGTCAAGCATTTTTCCTTTGACAAAATTTTATGCATTGAGGTTATATTTTTGATTATGTGTGACCCTGGAGAGTATGTGTGTGTGTGTTATGTGTATGACTTCATTAATAAATTCCTGAACCACTCCACAGCTAGGGAATTATTCTGCTCAATTGAAAATACTGTTTTACTTTTAAAAATTATTATTTTAGTGTTCTAAAATGGGTTTAAATACTTTAATGACCTGTGGTGATGTTAAACCTGTGCTCACAGATACTGATATTCTTCACTTTCAGAAGAACCTAATATTCCTCCCCTTGGGTGTGGGCAGACTTAGTGACTTACTGCTAAGGAATAAAATATCAGAGAATGATTGGGATGTAACTTCTGAAATAAGATTATAAAAGTCTAAGGCTTTAGTCTTGCATGCCCTTTCTGGGTCCTTGGGGACTTGGTGTTTGGTGCTCTCTCCCTCTCCTAGGTCTCTCGCCTCCCTTCCCTCCTCTCCCCTCTTTTCCTCTCCTTTCCCCCTTCTTCTTCTGCTTGCCCTTGTCCTTGATCTCCTTGTTCTCCTGCCTTCCTACTTCTCTGACTCTCTGTCTCTCTTCACCAATGTCTCTCTGAGCCCAGCCATGATGTAAGGAATTTCAGTTTTTCTTGTTAGAGAGGCCATATGGAGAACCAATGCCTGAAAGATAGGAAGCACTTGGACAGAACAGAGGTACCTAAGGTGGCATCCATCACCAACTCCCAGCTGTATGATTGAGTCACTTACAAGTAGACTTTCAGTAGTCAAAGCTTCAGAAGATACAGTTTGGGCTACCAGCATAACTGCAAATTTGATTCATGAAAATCTTGAGTCAGGAAACTCTACATAAGTCATTCTATTTTTCTCAACCATTAGAAACTGCAAGATAAATATTATTTTAAACAATTAAATTTCAGGGTAAAGTTTTAACATGGCAATAAGTAATACATGATTACCATGATTATATATAAAATTTTAACTCAGAGTAATTTTTTTTTCAGAGTAAATTTAAATGTAATACAATTTAATTGGATTTACCTTTAAAACTCTACCAAAATCATTTTTACTTTATTTTTTAATAACCTAGTGATGTGCTAAGATGAGACAGTCTCTTAGGTCTCCATTCAGTGTTATTAGTCCAAAAGATGCCTTGTCATTGACTTCATTATTTATGTCATGAGTAGAATAAGATTCTTACTATTTATATCATATGATGATATGATTTTTATAGATAACTGTCTTAAACAGCTCTAACATTAGGAAGATAAATATAATCTGCATGACATTGTAAAAGCTCAATAGTGAAATGAGAGATTAATTATAAAGCTAATGAAATAACACTTGTAGAAGTGTAGCTTTGACTAAAATGTTGAGTAGGGAAGATGACAAATATACATACCTGTACATATTTTAGGGACACTAAAAAAAAAGACTTATGACAAAAATGAATATAATGGGTTTAATTTTCTACTGATGAATTAAGATGACTCTGAAATTTCCAAGAGAAGCCATCACAAAGGCAGTTTTACTTGTGGTCTGGGTATGGAGGAGACACTTGGGCTGCTTATAGTTCTCAAATTTGGCTTGATTAAAATTGTTCATTTCTTTCATAGATGCACTGATTAATTTTCATTTATGGGGACTCAGCTTCAATTCATTACACCCTTATTTTGATGTTGAGCACTCTTCCTCTGTGCACTGGTGCCTAATCAAATCTTGGAGACAGAATTTTGGGTGGAGTAGAAAATAATAGTTTTATTGCTTTGCCAGGAAGAGGGATACAAACAATTTGTGTCCTTTAAAAGCTGTGCCCAAACCCAGGGTAGTAAAGAATCTGACTGCAATGAAGAAGGCCTGGGTTCCACTCTTGGGTCTGGACAATCTCCTGGAGAAGGCAGTGGCAAAGCACTTCAGTATTCTTGCATGGAGAAGTCCATGAACAGAGAAGCCATTGTGGGCTACAGTCTATGGGGTCATAAAGAGTCAGACACAACTGAGTGACTAACACTTTGAAACTCAGGGGAGGTCATGGAGACTGAAAAGAAAGGCTCCCTTGACCAGGAGCCCCACAGGGTCCTGTTGAGTTTCACTTTCTTGCAATTGACAAATAGAAAGGGGAAACCACACTGAAACCAAGTAGGGGCCAGGCACAGAGGCTTTTCTGTTTCCTAATACTTAGAGACAAGACCTTCCCTGACTTCTAAAGGGTAGATTTCAACAGTTGCTTAACAAGGGAGGAGAAGCCAAAAAATCCTCCTGAGGCAAGATTAAAGGTACCAGAGAAACTCATCAAGATTAGGAGACTGGACCACCTGAGATTAAGGGACTGCTAGAGGTAGGGCTTCCCCAGTGGAAAATAATTTGCCTGCCAATGCAAGACATGTGTGTTCAATCCTTGGGCGGGGAAGATCTCTTGGAGAAGTAAATGGCAACCTTCTCCAGAAGTCTTGCATGAAAAATTCCATGGACAGAGGAGACTGATGAGTTACAGTTCATGGGTTTGTGAGGTAAAAATTGCTAGGCAGTCAGTGTAGGATTCTTGTTTTCAATAAGCATCTTGCTCCATTAGCCAAAATCTATACCCTTTGTCCCAAATTTCTGAAGTGTGTTCTTGGTCTGATAAATTATCGGATCCAGAGAAGGGCAGTAATTACCTTCTGTTTTGTATGCTTGAGAAAACAGAAGCATAAGATAGTTGGTTCTTCTTATCAGGTGGCCAAAATATTGGAGTTTCAGCTTCAGCATCAGTCCTTCCAATGAATATTTAGGACTGATTTCCTTTCAGATGGACTGGTTTGATCTCCTTGCTGTCCAAGAGACTCTCAAGAGTCTTCTCCAACACCACAGTTCAAAAGGATCAGTTCTTCGGCGCTCAACTTTCTGTATAGTCCAACTCTCACATGCATATGTGACTACTAGGAAAAACATAGCTTTGACCAGACCAACCTTTATTGGCAAAGTAATGTCTCTGCTTTTTGATATGCTGTCTAGGTTGGTCATAGCTTTTCTTCCAAGGAGCAAGTGTCTTTTAATTTCATGGCTGCAGTTGTCATCTGCAGTGGTTTTGGAGACTTCCAAAATAAAGTTAGTCACTATTTCCATAGTTTCCCTGTCTATTTGCCATCAAGTAGTGGGACTGGATTCCATGATCTTCATTTTTGAAAGGTTGAGTTTTAAGCCAACATTTTCACTCTTCTCTCTCAGGTTCATCAAGAGGCTCTTTAGTTCCTCTTCACTTTCTGCCATAAGGGTGGTGTCATCTGCATATCTGAGGTTATTGATGCTAAGCCACTTCAGTCATGTCCAACTCTGTGAGACCCCATAGACTGCAGCCCAAAAGGCTCCCCTGTCCCTGGGATTGTCCAGGCAAGAACACTGGAGTGGGTTGCCATTGCCCTCTCCAATGCATGAAAGTGAAAAGTGAAAGTGAAGTCACTCAGTTGTGTCCGACCCTCAGCGACCCCACAGACTGCAGCCTACCAGGCTCCTCTGTCCATGGGATTTTCCAGGCAGGAGTACTGGAGTGGGGTGCCATTGCCTTCTCTGGAGTTTATTGATATCTCTCTCAGAAATCTTGACTCCAGCTTGTGCTTCATCTAGCCTGGCATTTCTCATGAGGTACTCTACATGTAAGTTAAATAAGCAGGGTGACAATATACACACCCTGAACTTCCTTCAGTTCAGTTCAGTTCAGTAGCTCAGTTGTGTCTGACTCTTTGCGACCCCATGAATCCCAGCACACCAGGCCTCCCTGTCCATCACCAACTCCTGGAGTTCAACCAGACTCATGTCCATTGAGTCAGTGATGCTATCCAGCCATCTCATCCTCTGTCGTTCCCTTTTCCTCCTGCCCCCAATCCCACCCAGCATCAGAGACTTTTCCAATGAGTCAACTCTTCACATGAGGTGGCCAAAGTACTGGAGTTTCAGCTTTAGCATCATTCCTTCCAAAGAAATCCCAGGGCTGATCTCCTTCAGAATGGACTGGTTGGATCTCCTTGCAGTCCCAGGGACTGTCAAGAGTCTTCTCCAACACCACAGTTCAAAAACATCAATTCTTCGGTGCTCAGCCTTCTTCACAGTCCAACTCTCATATCCATACGTGACCACAGGAAAAACCATATCCTTGACTAGACAGACCTTTGTTGGCAAAGTAATGTCTCTGCTTTTGAATATGCTATCTAGGTTGGTTATAACTTTCCTTCCAAGGAGTAAGCGTTTTTTAATTTCATGGCTGCAGTCGCCATCTGCAGTGATTTTGGAGCCCAGAAAAATAAAGTCTGACAGTGTTTCCACTGTTTCTCCATCTATTTCCCATGAAGTGATGGGACGGATGTCATGATCTTCGTTTTCTGAATGTTGAGCTTTAAGCCAACTTTTTCACTCTCCACTTTCACTTTCGTCAAGAGGCTTTTTAGTTCCTCTTCACTTTCTGCTATAAGAGTGGTGTCATCTGCATATCTGAGGTTATTGATATTTCTCCCGGCAATCTTCCTTCAGTGTGTGTCAAAGGACAATAGCTACAGCAGAACAAGTTTCAGTCTTCACAGAGGCAGATGGCAAATGCCTTTGGCAAACACATAAAAAAGTATAGCTTTATTTCTTTGCCAGTAAAAAGGAGACATACTGGATTTCTGCCTCAAAACCTATGTATCTCAAGCCTATAGCATTTGATGAAAGGTTTTACAACAGTGGATCAAAGCTTGTATCTTTGAAAAGATTAGGGTGTGAGCAGGACTGCTGCTATGCAACTGAAAAGGGAATCTGAGTTCTTGTTCCCAAAGCCAAAGAATGGAATCCAGGAATATGCAAACACTCATGATGCCAAGTAAATAGGATATATTAGAGAGGAGGAAAGTACAAGGGCTTGAATATGAATATTCAGGACTGATTTCCTTTAGGATTGACTGATGGGATCTCCTTGCAGTCCAAGGGACTCTCGAGAGTTTTGTCCAACATCACGGCTCAAAAGCATCAACTCTTTGACGCTCAGCTTTATTTATAGTCACCTGCGGGTGGTGTCATCTGTGTATCTGAGGTTATTGATGTTTCTCCTGGCAATGTTGATTCCAGCTTGTGCTTCATCCATCCTGGCATTTCACATGATATACTCTGTATATAAGTTAAATAAGTAGGGTGACCATATGCAGGCTTGACGTACTCCTTTCCTGATTTGGAACCAGTCTGTTGTTCCATGTCCAGTTCTAACTGTTGCTTCCTGACCTGCGTACAGATTTCTCAGGAGGCAGGTCAGGTGGTCTGGTATTCCCATCTCCTGAGGAATTTTTCACAGTTTATTGTGATCCACACAGTCAAAGGCTTTGGCATAGTGAATAAAGCAGAAATAGATGTTTTTTCTGGAACTGTCTTGCTTTTTCCATGATCCAGCAGATTTTGACAATTTGATCTCTGGTTCCTCTGCCTTTTCTAAAACCAGCTTGAACATCAGGAAGTTCACGGTTCATGTAGTGCTGAAGCCTGGCTTGGAGAATTTTGAGCACTACTTTTTAAAATAGTTTTTCTGTGTATTCTTGCCACCTCTTCTTAATATCTTCTGCTTCTATTAGGTCCTTACAAGTTCTGTCCTTTATTGTGTTCATCTTTGCATGAAAAATTTCCTTAGTAACTCTGATTTTCTTGGCCAAGCCGATAAAATGTATCATGTCTGTGTTCTCAAGATACAAACCACAACTGATCCTCAAATAGAGGACTTAACAGCTCTGTCACATATAACTCACCTTACATTCATTTGTTAATTGGAGTGACCATTTATGTTAGCTAATGGCTTTCTCCAAAAGAAAAAAAAAGCTTCTTATAGTTTTATAGCTGTGAACTAGGCACCACAGAAGTTAGACTCCTCCCCTCCCAGGGATGCTGAGAGTGTGTGTGTGGGGGCAACATATCTTTTCATCTTTACATTTCAAAGGAATGGCTTTCAAGTATTTGAGAAACATATTTCAGAGTTTTTAAGCTGGCAAGACACTGATTTAGCCTTTAAAAAACTGGCTTACATTTCAAAGAGAGGGATAATTTTTATTTACACAATTTCCAAAGTAAATGCTCTGAGAAAAGTGAGCACTATCTCCTCCCTTATTTTTAACAGGAATAATTAATTCTATTAATTTTATTATGCACTTGCTTTCACGACATATATATTTTACCCACCCAAAAAATCAAACTTCTTCAAATTACATTTTGACTCCTTTACCGAGTCTGTCCTCTCAGGCAGATATAAATATCCTGTGCCCATTAGGCCCTGGCCTTCATGTAGCAGACATCACGGTGCCCTGCCACTTTCCCTCCTTTGCCATGATTACATCACCCTGCAGCAGACAGATCTGTGTAACTGGAGACTCACTTCACAGGGATACCTCTCATCTCATTTTGCTTTCTGCTCCATCTCACAGCTGGAGCCCACTCAGCCTCATTCAAGCAGAGCATAAAAGCAAGGGAGTTGTTATCAACCCTGGAAAAAAATCCTTTGGTGAAGTGCAAGGACTGAAGGATAAATTTGCCAACCTTCATCTTTCAAATGGACAACTTACAGTGGCTTTAGGTAAGCGTCTATCTGGAGTCATTAGCAGAACTAAGAGCTTATCCTCAGCATCACTCAAAATCATGCACCTTATACTGGCTTTGTGTATTTCTCCTTCTTGTTTCTTTCTTATCTCACTCCCTCCCCCTGTTACATGACTCTGGCTCTCGCTAGCTTCAACTATAAAAGATCCTCTTGATTTGAAGACTTGGGTGTTTAAATGGGGACCACCTAGATAATCATGATAATCTTCCCATCTCAAGGTCCATAACATTAATAACATCTGCGAGGTCTCATCTATCAGGAGGTAACCTATTCTCGGGTTTTGGAGATTAGCATCAATCTTTGAGAGAAAATTATTTCACCTACCATAATACACCCAGTCAAGATCTGTCTATTTTTCTGTATTTTTCCTCTGAGTAACAGAAAGTAATGCATATAGTAGAGTCCAGAGATATTTGTTGAGTTAGAGATAGATAAGGGAATATAGTATTTAATTTTCATAAAACCTAAAAGCAATAAGAAGATACTTTGAAAGCTTCAGATTTTGCAGGGATTAGAAATAATTCCCTTATTAGTCAAGAAAGGGTAATGAGTATATCAAACTTAAATGAGAGTAATATTGAAAGGGCAGGGATATTTTCATGACATGAATAGAGATGTAGATATAGAGAAAGAACATATGGATTTAGGGGTGGAAGGGGAAAGTGAGACAAATCTAGAGAGTAGTAAAGACATATAAACATTAAGTGTGCATACTCAGTCGCATCTGACTCTTTGAGACTCCATGAAATGTAGCCCTGCAGGCTCCTCTGTCCATGGGATTTTCTAGGCAAGAATACTAGAGTGGGTTGCCATTTCCTCCTCCAGAGGATGTTCCCGACCCAGGATCTAACCTGTGTCTTCTGCATTGCAGGTGAATTCTATACTGTTGAGTCACCAGGGAAGACATATATACACTACCATGTGTAAAATATTAATAGGTAGCTAGTGGGAAGTTGCTGTACAGCACAGGGAATTCATCTCAGTGCTCTGTGATGACATAGAGGAATGGGAGTGAGATTTAAGAGGGAGGGGATATATATATATAGCTGATTCACTTTGTTGTACAACAGAAACAAACACAACATTGTAAAGCAATTATACTCCAACAATTTAAAAAAAAAAAGGTAGAAAGGAAGACAGGTACTAGGTCTCAATAGTGAAAGTAGCTCAGTTGTATCCTACTCCTTGCAACCCCATGGATTATACAGCTCATAAGATTTACTAGGCAAAGATACTGCAGTGGATTATCATGCCCTCCTCCAGAGGATCTTCCTGACCCAGGGATTGAACCCAGGTCTCCCGCATTGCAGGCAGATTCTTTACCATCTGAGCCACCAGGGAAGCCCAGGTCTCAACAAGTTATCTATTAAAAGACTTTTCTTATCACCTTGATATTAACAATAGACTAATGGCTTACAGGCTGCTCAGGATAATTCATCATTACAGTCACAGCAGCTAAAATATTACCTAGGACTTCTGATGAAAATATCACAATATGCAATCTGAAGTCCCTCATATCCATAAAAGTTTTATGTATGTAAATATGTTCAAAATAAAGGAATAAATGGAATAAGTAAGGAGTTATCTTACCCCTAATGATGGCTATGCCATCAATGTATTTTATGTTTCCTAATAAATGCACTAACCTTTTGAGAAGGTTCCATTTTAAATCTCCATTTTAAAGTTTCCATTTTAAATCTCTTTAGCTTGTATATTTCAACTAGATTCTCAAGGCCAAAGTTGATTTTTCTTTTCTTTCCTTTTTTTTTTTTGAGAAAGTGCTTCAATGTGTAATCGAATGCCCATTTCAGCATTTGCAGTCACCACAGGAATTACAGAGTAACAACACTTTCACTGTTCACAGTGACAGCCTGGCATCCATTAACTAGAGAGCAGTATTTCCTCTAAAGCTCCCTGATTAACTCTCCCTTCTCATGCTGTGGATCTGTGATCTTTTGATGATGAATGTGTCACTGACAAAAATATTTACCAGGTTCTAAAAGAAGAAGAGTCTTTGTCATCACTTGGGAACAGGGCTTGTTTTCATGCAATATCTGAAATAGATTTATAATACTAAAATATGATGAATGAGAATGGTAAAAAAAATGGTAAGATTTAATGAAATTGAGCTTTCAATAACTTGAAAACTCATCACCATTGGTGAAGTGCAACAGAAGCACTTAAATCTCATCCACCAGAGGTTTAATTCCTTGTAGTTAGCAGAATTACAGGATAAACTTTTGAAACTATAGGTTATCAAATTCTGAAATATTCAAGGAGCAAGATCAAGAGTGTGTATGTTTAACATTTTACCCCACAGGGGTTTACTAATAGATAATAGAGGATAATAATTAAGAGTTTGGCCTCCTCAACCAGAATATCAAGATTTAAATCCCAACTCCACCTCTTACTAACCATCTAATTTCAGCAAGTTCCTTAAATTATAAAAATTAGTTTCCATAGTTGTAGAATATGGGAAATACTTATACTTATCTCAGAGAATTAAAGCATTATAAGCCATATGGCATAATCTTTAGAAACATTATCTATTATCTTTATTTTTTTGCTGCCTGCAGAATTAAAATACAATAAACCTGTCCTTTCAAAACACACCATCTCTACATAGACAAGCTAACTAGATCTTTTCTAAAATTTAGTTAGATTGTCCAAAATACTGTAAGGTATTTTCATGTCTTGGCTGATGTGTACTCAACAGGAACACAGTTACAGTGTTATAATGGCTTAATTGTAACAACTATTTCTGTGAAGCCTGGAAACTCAAGAGGAAAGCTTTTACATTCTATAAAATATATGATAAATCAATGCTGGAAGGACATACTGAAGATAAAATCCATATTAAACTACTGGCACTCTGGATCTGAGACTCTTATTATTTGGACAGACTGAGAAGGCAGGTCAAACAAGATGAGAAGCCTGTGTAGTAAGAACATCTGCATGACTTTGTGTAACAAAGCAGGAAGTCAGTAGCTACACAGTCTTTGTCCTGGGTACTTTAAACCTCCTAAACTACTAAAAGACAAAGCAATATAGCCAGAGGTTTTCTAATATCAAATTATATGCAAATTTGTAGAGCACAGCCCAAGATCCAGCAATAGAAAAAAGCCCAGGAGCTTCAAAATCAGTAATAAAGTCAACCCTTATGTACAGAAGTACAATAAAAGGTAGTGTTGTCTTCTTATTTAGTACCGATCACAAATGAATTTCTATTGCTTTCTCTCAGATTGGAAGAATATTTCACAAGCTATTAAGATTTGTTTAAAAGAAAAAAGTGAATGAGTGAGGTACAACAATATCTGATAATCTCGAAAGGAAAATTTGGCCCATGAAGCCACACATCTAAGCCTCAAAGGAATGCAAGTTGGAGCAAATACCTGAGTTTCAGCTACTAAGTCACCAAAAAGAAAACTGACTTCTGAGTGTGGACTAGGAGAGTGGTAGCAGATGATTAATTTAAGGCCTTTTGTAGCCGTGGAGGGCTATAGTCTATGTGTGTGTGCTTAGTCACTCAATCTTGTGACTCTTTGTGACCCCATGGACTGTAGCTCTCCAGAACCCTCTGTCTGTGGGATTTCCCAGGCAAGAATACTGAAATGATGCCATTTCCTCCTTCAGGGGATCGTCCAACCCAGGGATCAAATGGGGTCACAAAAGAATCAGACATGACTTAGCGACTAAACAACAGACAAGAAAACAATGTGTCTTCTACTGTGTTAGAAACTGACGTATGTTATCACCTTGAATTTGCGATGGCAATCCCTGAAAGGTGTCTTCTGAGAGCCCTGTGTGAGCAACTGTAGGGCAGTGATAAGACCTTCTTGGTTAAAAAATTATTGATGATAAACAACCTTCACTGGCTGACCTTGAGGGGCTGACCATGACCTGATGGGTGAGCACCAGACCACGCATGAGGCTTAGTGAGTGATATTAACTGAATTATGACTCCCCCAATTCATTTATTGAAGCCTCAGTCTGGGTTCAATCCCTGGGTCAGGAAGATCCTCTGGGGAAGGAAATGGCAACCTACTCCAGTATTCTTGCCTGGAGAATCCCATGGACAGAGGAGCCTGGCAGGCTACAGTCCATGAAGTCGCAAGAGTCAGACGCAATTTAGCAACTAAATCACCACCAATCCTCAATATGATAGATTTTGGAGATGGGACCTTTGGGAGTTAATTCATTTTAGGTGAGCTCATGAGGATGAAAGTGAAAGAAAATGAAAGCGTAGGACCCTTTCATGAGGGTGGGACCCTCTTAATGAAATTAGTGTCCTTATCAGAAGAGACATGATATCTTGTTCTCTATCTTTTCTTACCTTGTGAAGACATCAAAAGGAGGCAACGGTTTGTAAGCCAGAAAGAGGATTCTCAGTAGAATCCCATCATGCTGGTACTCTGACCTTGGACCCCATAGCTTCCCAAACTGGTGAGAAATAAATTTCTGTTGTTTAGGATACCCAGTCTGTGGTGTTCGTATGACAATCTAGGCTGACCTAGAGAGTGACCAAATGACTGTATGTGCAATGGCAAGAAATAGACAGCTCCAGAATCACAGTGGATTTCCAAGTTGAGGGCACTACAATGTGAGGCATACCTGCTATGCCCCTTGAACTTTAACCTGGATCCTAACAAAGGCTGGAGCTCTCTGACTAACTTAGAGCTCCAGGAATTTTTAGGTGTTCCAGGTCTACCATCTCCCCAGTATTAGACATGAGGGAGAAAGCCACAACTATTCATGCTCTTGTTAGAGAGATTACAACTTCACTACTGCCAAATTTAAAGCTGAGATCCAGGTACACAGATGTATGAAGAGATTTTTAAAGATGATTCTAAGGTGGTAACCAGAGAGCCAGAGAATTGAGAATCACTAGAGAAGCGATGGCACAGTAGAGAAGCCAGATTTCCTGATTAAAATTTTTTGCTCTGTTACTAATTTGCATAGCAAGTTACTTATCTGCTTGATGTCCCGCAGATGCACCTTTCAAAATATGCAGGACATACCATAACGTTGTCTTTAGGATGAAATAACAGGTAAAGAATTTAGCCTAATGCCCAGCATATTACTAAAGAAACGTTGGCTCTTGATACTATTGACTCAAGATTTCAATATAGATCCAAAGGTAGAGAAAGCTACATGCTGTCAGGTTCATTGACAAGGCTCCCCTGCCAGATGTAGACACTGTGGGTGGAATATCCCCTTTCACATTCTCAAGATTTTTCTGGATATCCAGGACCACACTTTCCATTTTAGGGGTTATTTGAGTCAATGGAGGCTTTTTTTCAAAGGGGATGTCTTAATAAAGTAAACTGGATGAGGACAAGGCAATCTCTTAGGTTGTTGTTCAGTCACTCAGCCATGTCACACTCTCTGCAACCCCATGGACTACAGCACTCCAGGCTTCCCTGTCCTTCACCATCTCTCAAAATTTACTCAAACTCATGTCCATTGAGTTGATAATGTCATCCAACCATCTCATCCTCTGTCTCCCTCAGTCTTTCCCAGTAACAGGGATGTTTCCTATGAGTTGGCTCTTCGCATTAAGTGGCCAAAGAATTAGAGCTTCAGCTCTGCATCCTCTTGCTGAAGAGTCAGTGTTTGCTGGTGTAATGACATCTGTCAAGGAGACAGCAGCTGAGAGTTGATTATCACTCATGAATTATGAAGGCTGCTTCTCTGTATTGATTTATTAATTATGGAATACTTTTCCTCTATGGAAACTTGCAGGAGAAAGGATGATAAGCACTGATGTATTTAGCATCCAGATCTATCAAAACCTCATGCCCCTTCCTAATTAAATGGACCCTGCCAAACACACCAGAGACCAAACTCTAATCCCACTTTCATCTCTTCTCATCAGAGGTAGCCACTATCCAAATAAGTTGTTCATCATATGCAAAATTTTATATTTCACTTGACTATACATGTGTTCACATAACAAATAAGTGGTATTGTTTTTAATATTCATGGTATTTTATTGAGTTGGCCAAAAAGTTCATTCAGGATTTTCCATAAGGCAGTATGGAAAAACCCAAACGGACTTTTTGGCCAACTCAATGTGTAACAGTATTTGATAGTCAGCCTCAAAGATGGATTCTAGTTTTCTTTGTAGTTGTTCAGTTTCTAAGTTGTGTCTGACTCTTTGCTGCCTTATGGACTGCTGCACACCAGGCTTCCCTGTTCTTCACTATCTCCCAGAGTTTGCTCAAATTCATGTATTTTATGTCGATAATGTTATTCAACCATCTCATCCTCTACCACCCTCCTTTTGTCTTCAGTCTTTCCCAGAATCAGACCCTTTTCCAATGAGTTAGCTCTTTGCATCAGATGGCCAAAGTATTGGAACTTCATCAGTCTTACCAGTGAATTTTTAGGGTTGATTTCCTTTGGGATTTGCTGGTTTGATTTCCTTTGACGTAGTTTTCTTTACCTCCTAGTAAACTCTGCCTGCAAAGCAGGAGACCTGGGTTCAATCCCTTGGTCAGAAAGATCCCTTGGAGAAGGAAATGACAACTCACTCCAATGTTCTTACCTGGAAAATTCTATGGACGGAAGACCTAGTGGGCTACAGTGTATGGGGTTGCAAAGAGTTGGACATAATTGAGTGACTAAGCACACCAATGAACAGTGTCACCTTGCCAGCTGTTTGAGCAAGCCACCTTGGAAGAAGGTGATCTATCACTAAGAGCCAGTAGATGATGGTAGCATGTGATAATATTTGTGTATGATCTCATTCAGACTCTGAGCCAGAACAGTACAGAAACGCCACTCCTGTGCACCCGACCACAGAAACTGTGAGAAATAATACAAGAATTTTGTTTTTTCAAGCCACTAAATTCTGGTCTAATAGGCTGTACAGAAAACGGTTGATATTGATACTACATGGAATCATGTTTTATATATATATATATATATATATATATATATATACACACACACATATGTACTGCACATTGATTTTTTTTCACTCAACATTTTCCCTGTTTTAGATTTATTTTGGTTGTTGCTTTTATTGATATCACTGTATCATTCATTTCAACTGTTTCATTGTATTAGAGCATGATATAAATTATTTTTGTGTTTAAGTGTAGAGGGGGAGTTCCCTGGTGGCAAAGTGGTTAGGATTCCAGGCTTTCAATGCCCTGGCTCAAGTTCAGTTTCTGGGCAGGAAACTGAAATACTGCAAGCCATGGGTGCCTAACAAGTTTTATTTTGTTTGTTTGTTTTTAATAAACAAATTTAAAAAATAAAGTTTAGAGAAGCATAAGTTGCTTTGAATTATACACTGTAGAATAAGTGTTTAGTAAAACTCTTGAACCATCATTTGCTTTAGTATATATTCAAAATTTTATGTTATTAACTTAATAGTGGGATTTATTCATGACCAGTGACCAGTTACTTGTGTCTTTAAATTGAGAGATACCATCAAGTTATTCTCCAAAATATTTGTACGAACCTATATCCCTCAAACACTTTAAGAGTGTTGTCACAAAGCACATTTCCATCAACAACTGGTGATACTAGACTTTAGTCTTGGCTAATCTACTTTTTTAATTTTTATTTTTTTTACTATTTTAAAATGTATATTTAATTGACCACTACTGGCTTTAAATTCTCTGCATTATAATAGTAAAACACTGCTAAACATCAGACATTCTGTGTAAAAACGCAAGCCAAAATCTTACTTCCTATTATTTCAAAAAGGAAAAAAAATTAAAGCTATGCTTACCACTGCAAAAACACTAATAACATCTGAACTGGATATGGAACAACAGACTGGTTCCAAATAGGAAAAGGAGTACGTCAAGGCTGTATATTGTCACCCTGTTTATTTAACTTATATGCAGAGTACATCATGAGAAACGCTGGACTGGAAGAAGCACAAGCTGGAATCAAGATTGCCGGGAGAAATATCAATAACCTCAGATATGCAGATGACACCACCCTTATGGCAGAAAGTGAAGAGGCACTAAAAAGCCTCTTGATGAAAGTGAAAGTGGAGAGTGAAAAAGTTGGCTTAAAGCTCAACATTCAGAAAACAAAGATCATGGAATCCGGTCCCATCACTTCATGGGAAATAGATGGGGAAACACTGGAAACAGTGTTAGACTTTATTTTTCTGGGCTCCAAAATCATTACAGATGGTGACTGCAGCCATGAAATTAAAAGACGCTTACTCCTTGGAAGGAAAGTTATGACCAACCTACATAGCATATTCAGAAGCAGAGACATTACTTTGCCAACAAAGGTCCATCTAGTCAAGGCTATGGTTTTTCCTATGGTCATGTATGGATGTGAGAGTTGGACTGTGAAGAAAGCTGAGCGCCGAAGAATTGATGCTTTTGAACTATGGTGTTGGAGAAGACTCCTGAGAGTCCCTTGGACTGCAAGGAGATCCAACCAGTCCATTCTGAAGGAGATCAGCCCTGGGATTTCTTTGGAAGGAATGATGCTAAAGCTGAAACTCCAGTACTTTGGCCACCTCATGCGAAGAGTTGACTCATTGGAAAAGACTCTGATGCTGGGAGGGATAGGGGGCAAGAGGAGAAGGGGACGACAGAAGATGAGATGGCTCGATGGACGTGAGTCTGGGTGAACTCTAGGAGTTGGTGATGGACAGGGAGGCCTGGCGTGCTGCAATTCATGGGGTCGCAAAGAGTCGGACATGACTGAGCAACGGATCTGATCTGATCTGATCTGAACGCATCTACACATATAACCCGGGGTGTAATGTTGCAAAATATTAGTGTGTTGCAAAATATTAGAAGCATTGCGTACTGATCAGCAGTTGAGCGTTAACATCTGAGATAGTGTTGTCTTTTATTGACACACGATATGCTTGGTTAACACTTGTATGTAATTTAGACATTCTATAATGAGAATCAGAATACCCCAATATTGTCATATGAATTTACTGGGAACCTTGGCAGAAAAATATAAGAATAACTAAAATTAGAAAAAAATATTTTTTCCAAGCTTCCACATCCGTGTAATTGCAAGGAGACTCTGGTAAAAAAAAAAAAAACAGCAATGGCTTTAGGATTTCTTGACTACTATAAATCAGTCAAAAGGAACTAACCTAAGCTCCTGTCCAGGAAAAGATCATGGACAATGAAGAAAGAATATATCAGGTAAAGATGAGGAGTGAGAAGAGCATTAGAGGAAATTCTAGAGCCACTGACCTATAAAAGATAATGGGGCATCTTAATATGTCTTAATAATATGATAAGTTAAATTTGAGATTAAAAAATTCAATCAAGTAGTTATGGAATATTTTGGCTACCTAATGCAAAGAAATGACTCATTAGAAAAGACCCTGATGCTGGGAAAGATTGGGGCTGGAGAAGAAGGTTGAGATGGTTGGATGAGATGGTTGAATGATATCACTGACTCAATGGATATGAGTGAGCAAGCTTGGGGAGATGGTGAAGGACAAGGAGACCTGCCATGATGCAGGGGTGGCCATGGGGTCACAAAGAGCTGGACACGACTAAGCAATTGAACTGAACTGAACTGAAGTGACATGCAGTACTGTATACACATAAGGTATAGAATACAATGATATGACTTACATATATCATGAAATTATTATTAAAATGTTTGGTGAACATCTGTCATCTCATATAGATGCAAAATAAAAGAAAAATAATTTTCCTTGTGATGAGAACTCTTGGGGCTTACTATCTTAAGAGCTTTTTGTAGTGCTAATTATATTTATCATGTTGTATTTTCCATCTGTAGTACTTTTATATCTTATAACTAAAAGTTTGTACCTTTTGACTATGTCAATCCATTTCCCCTCCCCCTCCATTAACCACAAATCTGATCTCCTTTTATATGAGTTTGTTGCTTCTTAAGTATAATTGACCTACAACACTATGTTAATTCCTGGTGTACAACATAGTGATTTTCTATATATTTGATAATGATCATCATGTTAATTTGAATTACTATTTGGTGGCTCAGATGGTAAAGAATTTGCTTTCAATGCAGGAGACCTATATTCAGTCCCTTGGTTGGGAAGATCCCCTGGAGAAGGAAATGGCTACCCTCTCCAGTATTCTTGCCTGGAGAATTCCGTGGATGGAGTAGCTTGGCGGGCTACAGTCCATGGGGTCGCAAAGAGTTGGACATGACTAAGCAACTAAAACTTTCAATTTTATACCAAGATATTACATTATTATTGACTATATTTTCCACATTGTACATAGCTGTGAATCATGTATTTTGTAACTGAAAGTTTGTACCTCTAATCTCCCTCAACTACATCTCTTATCCCGTGACCCCAACCTTCTTCCTCTGGAAATCACTTTGCTTTCTGTATCTATAGCTCTGTTTCAGTTACGTTTGTTCATTTGTTTTTTAGATTCCACATAAAGATGAAATCATTGAGTATTTGCCTTTATCTTACATATTTCACTTAATATAATACTCTCTAGATTCACCCATGTTGTTGCAAATGGCAAGATGTCTTTCTTAAATGGTTGAGCAATATTGCATTTTGTTTATGTACTAGGTCTTCTTTATCCATTCATCTATCAATGGGCTCTTAGCTTGCTTACACATTTTGGTCATTGTAAATAATGCTTCTGTGATCGTTGGGGGGTGCCTAATATATTTTCTAATTAGTGTTCTCACTTTCTTTGGATAAATAGCTAAGACTGCAGTTGCTGGGTTGTATTTCTTTTTATTTTTAATTTTTTGAGGAAACTTCAGACTATTTACAAGTGGTTGAATCAATATACATTGCCACCAACAGTGAACAGAGTTCCCTTTTCTCCACATCCTTGCCAACATTTATTATTTGTTTCCTTTTAGAGAATAGCCAATCTGACAGATGGAAGACTATATCTTATTGTAGTTTTGATTTGCATTTCTTTGATGATTAGTGATGTTGAGCACATTTTCATGTGCCTATTGGCCATCTGTATATCTACTTTTAAAAATGTCTGTTCAGGTCCTCTGCTCATTTATTAATCAGGTTGTTTGGCATTTTGATGTTGAGTTTCATGAGTTTTACAACACTGAACATTAAAATGAAGTGATGTCTACCAGAAAGCATTAGCATTTTCATGTAGTTTCATATATAGTTTTAAACCACTTGAGATTTCTCTTCTGTGAATAACTTATTCAGACAGGTTTTAATTTTTCTTTTAATTTGTTGGGGTTTAAAAAATGTTTTGTGTGTTATTACACAGCTTTGATTCTAATTATAATTAGTTAAATTATGTTAAATTGTGATCTAGCATGTAACTAAACTTTGTTATGGTGAAAAAAAATTAAACCAGAAATAAACAAATAGATTTAGATGTCACTCATGATACAAATTCACTGTGAGTCAGCCAGGCCTTTGCTTTCCATCATCGTCCCCCTGCGATCCACTACTGAGCAACTTCCGTGTGGTCTAGGATGTTTCTGGTCCCCAAAGACAAGAAAGAGAGTAAGCAAATTGAGAAATGGCTGTCAAAGCTCTGACCCAGAAATGACACTCTGCACATGTCACTTTGCAGAGGTCATTGATCAAAGCAAGTTAATGGCCACACAAATTCTAAGTGGGCAAGGAAAATCACTCCTACCTCGTGTCTGGCAGGAAAATAGAACAGTTGCTAAACAAAACCTTAGGAATATATAACCATAGTTAACTAGATAAATACTTTCTCCCTGTCTACTTTTATCACTTTGTTGGTAATTTATAGACAAAAGATTTTAATAATAAACTCATATAATTTATTAAACTTCCTTGTTAGTTTTTTCTTGAGTGTTTTAAAAGAAATATCCCCTACCCTGAATTCATATAACATTCTATTATATCTTTAAAATGTTTATAAAGCTTGATTTTTCATATGCACATCTTTAACTTTAAGGAATTATTTGTTACCACACAAAAAATCAACATTTTAACTATGGTTCAATTTATATAATATTTTTATTTAAATAGAGTTTATATTTAATATTATGAAAGTGTAAGCTTCCCATGTTGCTTTCATACCTTGCCACATGGTTTCCATGGGAGCATTAGCTATCACCTCTCTCATGTCACATAACTACCATTTCTTTTTTGTGGTTAGAATAATCAAGATCTAGTTTCTTAGCAAAGTTGATGTTATAAGGGTATATGGTTGTTTCTAATCACTGTACTGTGCATTATGTCTCTGGACTGATTTATCTGCTAGTTGCAAATTTCTGCTGTTAAAATATCTCTTGTATCTACCACCAATTAGCCACTTATAACCTCCATCTTACTCTCTTCTTTTAGGAGTCTCACTGTTTTTAGATTCCATATATAAATGATATCATACAATATTTGCCTTCCTTCTTCTGACCTGTCTCATTTAGCATAATGTACTCAAGTTTCACCCATATTGTCACAAATAGCAAGATTTTCTCCATCCTCATAATTTAATAATAGTTTTCTTTATCCATTCATTTGTTGACAAACACTTAGGTTGTTTCTATATCTAGGCTATTTGTGAATGATGCTACAATAAGCATATGAGTGCATATACCTCTTGGATATCCTGTTTTTATTTCTTTTGGATATATAAAAAAAGTGGAATATGAATTGTCAGTTCATATTTGTAGTTCTATTTTTAACTTTTTAAAGGTCCTCTGTATTGCTTTCCACAGTGACTTGTGTTTTTTTGATAATTAGTGATGCTGAGCCTCGTTTTATTTCATTCTTTTTCAAGTGAAAAAAGCCATCTGGATGTCTTTTTTGGAAAAAAACAGCCTATGTAGTTTTACTGCCTATTTCTAAATTGGATTATTTGTTTCTTTTATTATTGAGTTGGTTGAATTCTTATATATTTTGGATATTAACCTCTTACCTAACATATAGTTTATGAATATTTTCTCCAATACTACAGGTTGTCTTTCATTTTGTTGATTATTTCTTATTATATGTAGAAGATTTTTGGCTTGATGCAGTCATATATTGATTTTTGTTTTGGTTGTTTGTATTTTTGATATCATATCTAAAGTAATCATTTCCAAGACCGATGTTAAAGACTTTATTCCCCAAGTTTTCTTCTAGGAATTTTTATGGTGTCAGATTTTGTGTTTAAGTCCTGGATCCATTGCAAGTTAATTTTTGTATGTGGCATAAGATAGAATCTAATTTCATTTTTCTTCATGATTTATCCAATTTTCCTAGGAACATTTGTTGAAGAGGTTATTCTTTTCCCATTGGTATAGTTTACTCCTTGTCAAATATTGTTGTTATTGCTGTTCAGTCACAATAAAGGACAGAAATGGTATGGACCTAACAGAAGCAGAAAATATTAAGAAGAGGTGGCAAGAATACATAGAAGAACTGTAAAAAAAGATCTTCATGACCCAGATAATCACAATGGTGTGATCACTCACCTAGAGCCAGACATCCTGGAATGTGCAGTCAAGTGGGCTTTAGGAAGCATCACTATGAACAAAGCTAGTGGAAGTGATGGAATTCCAGTTGAGCTATTTCAAATCCTAAAAGATGATGGTTTAAAAAAAAAAAAAAAAAAGATGATGCTGTGAAAGTGCTGCACTCAATATGCCATCAAATTTGGAAAACTTGGCACTGGCCACAAGACTGGAAAAGGTCAGTTTCTATTTCAATCCGAAAGAAAGGCACTGCCAAAGAATGCTCAAACTACCAAACAGTTGAGCTCATCCCACACACTAGCAAAGTAATGCTCAAAATTCTCCAAGCCAGGCTTCAACAGTATGTGAACCATGAACTTCCAGATATCCCAGATGGATTTAGAAAAGCCAGAGGAATCAGAGATCAAATTGCCAATATCCACTGGATCATTGAAAAAGCAAGAGAGTTCCCAGAAAACATCTGTTTTATTGACTATGCCAAAGCCTTTGACTATGTGGATCACAATAAACTGTGGAAATTTTTTCAAGAGATGGAAATACCAGACCACCTGACCTGCCCCCTGAGAAATCTATATGCAGGTCAAGAAGCAACAGTTAGAACTGGACATGGAATAACAGACTGGTTCCAAATAGGGAAAGGAGTATGTCAAGCCTGTATATTTTCACCTTGCTTATTTAACTTATATGCAGAGTACATCATTCAGAATGCCAGGCTGTATGAAGTACAAGCTGGAATTGAGATTTCTGGGAGAAATATCAATAAGCTCAGATATGCAGATAACACCACACCATTGTTCTTTGAAGAAGGCCTTTTTGTCTCTCCTAGCTATTCTTTGAAACTCTGTGTGTTGGCTTAAAACTCAACATTTAGAAAACTAAGATCATGGCATCCAGTCCCATCACTTCATGGCAAATAAATGGGGAAAAAGTGGCTGATTTTATTTTTTGGGGCTCCAAAGTTACTGCAGATGGTGACTGCAGCCATGAAATTAAAAGACACATATTCCTTGGAAGGAAAGTTATGACCAACCTAGACAGCATATTAAAAAGCAGAGATGTTACTTTGCCAACAAAGGTCTGTCTAGTCAAAGCTATGGTTTTTTTCTTTAGTCATGTATTGATGTGAGAGTTGAACTATAAAAAATGCTGAGCGCCTAAGAATTGATGCTTTTGAACTGTGGTGTTGGAGAAGACTCATGAGAGTTTCTTGGAGTGCAAGGAGATCCAACCAGTCCATCCTAAAGGAAATAAGTCCTGGATATTCATTGGAAGAACTGATGCTGAAGCTGAAATTCCAATACTTTGGCCACCTAATGCAAAGAACTGACTCATTGAAAAGACCCTGATGCTGCGAAAGATTGAAGGTAAGAGGAGAAGGAGACGACAGAGGATAAGATGGTTGGATGGCATCACCAGCTGGATGGACATGAGTTTGAGTAAACTCTGGGAGTTGGTGATGGACAGCGAAGACTGGTATGCTGTGATCTGTTGGGTCACAAAGAGTCAGACACGACTGAGTGACTGTTCTGAACTGGTACAGATCTTCTATGTATTTTTTCCATCTCTTTCTGATCTCTTCAGCATCTACTAGGTCTCTACAGTTTTTATCCTTTATTGTGCCCATCTTTGGGTCAAATACTCCCTTGATGTTTCCAGTTTTCCTGATGAGATCTCTAGACTTTCCTCTTTTGTTGTTTTCTTGTATTATTAAGCATTGTTCTTTGAAGAAGGCCTTCTTGTCTCTCCTAGCTATTCTTTGAAACTCTATGTTTAATTGGTTGTACCTTTCCCTCTCTCCATTGCTTTTCATTCTCTTAGTTTTTCTGCTATTCATAAAGCCTCCTCAGATAACCACTTAGCTTTCTCGCTATTCTTTTTCTTTGGGATTGTTTTGTTCACCAGCTCCTGTACAATATTATGGACCATGTATATAGTTCTTCAAACACACTGTTAAGTAGATCTAGTCCCTTGAATCTATTCACTACCTCTGCTGCAAATTCATATGGAATTTGATTTAAGTCATACCTGATTGGCCTACTGTTCCCAGTTTTCTTTAGTTTAAGCCTGAATTTTGCTATAAGAAGCTCATGATCTGAGCTACAGTCAGGTCAAGGTCTTGTTTTGGCTGACTGTATACAGCTTCTCAATCTTCAACTGTAAACAATGTGACCAATTTGATGAATAGAATATCTTTTTTAGGTGTTAGTTCTAGGAGATCCTATAGTTGATCAGTTGAACTGATCAACTTCAGCTTCTTCGGCATCGATGGTAGAGGCATAGATTTGGATTACTGTGATGTTAAATGGCTTGCCTTGGAAATGAACCAAAATCATTCTGTCATTTTTGAGGTTGTACCCCGGTACTATATTTCAGACTCTTGTTGACTATGACGGCTACTCCATTTCTTCTAAAGGATTCTTGCCCACAGTAGTAGATATAATGGTCATCTGAATTAAATTCACCCATTCTGGTCATTTTAGTTTGCTGATTCCTAAGATATCGATGTTTATTCTCATCATCTCTTGCTTGATCACATCCAATTTTCTGTGATTCACGGACCTAACATTCCAGGTTCCTGTGTGATACTGTTCTTTGCAGCATTGGAGTTTACTTTCATCACCAGATACATGAACAACTAGTATCATATCCTCTTTTGCCCAGCTGCTTCATTCATTCTGGGGCTATTGATAATTCTCCTCCACTCTTCCCCAGTAGCATATTGGACACTTTCAGACCTGGGGGATTCATCTTTTGGTGTCATATCTTTTTGGCCTTTTTATACAGTTCATGAGGTTCTCATGCCAAGTGCATGGGTGGTTTGATATTCCCTCCTTCAGTGAATCATGTTTTGTCAGATCTCTCTGCTATGACCTGTCTGTCTTGGGTAGCCCTGCATGGCATGGCTCATACCTTCATTGAGTTAGCTGACTATATATGTGGGTGTTTAATGACCAGCTCTTGATTCTATTCCATTTTTCTTTCTGCCTGTTTTTATGCCAATAGCATACTTTTTTTAACTACAATTGATTTGTAGTACAGTTTGAAATCAGGAGGAGTGATGTCTCTTGTTTTGTTCTTTCTCATAATTTCTTTGGCTATTCATGGTCTTTTATGACTCCATGCATATTTTGAATTTTATGAAATTAAAACAAATTTACTGTATTAAATGATTTTTTAAATTGTAAAATTTAACAACTGATTTTAAAATTTCATGTTTGTTAATTTATAAGGATGTATTTCATATTTTTGTTTGTAATTTTAATTAATGTGTCCATTTTCTTAAGCATTCTAAATGTGTTTTTATATAATTTCATAAAAATAATTTTAACAAGTATGCTTTACCATCTTCTTGTTTATTTTATGGTTATTATTTCAACTGCATATTTTCATAGGGAAGAATTTACATGTTTAGGCTCATTTTGGGGCTTCCGATATGGCTCAGCTGGTAAAGAATCCTCCTGCAAGGCAGGGGACCTGGGTTCGATCTCTGGGTTGGGAAGATCCCCTGGATAAGGGAAAGGCTACCCATTCCAGCATTCTGGCCTGGAGAATTACATGGACTGCATAGTCAATAGGGTAACAAATAGTTGGACATTACTGAGTAACTTTCACTTTCATTTTCTTGCCCATTTTGAATAAGAACAGTTTTTGTTTGTATCTGTGTGCACATGTATATTGCCATGTTTTGCTCTTTCTCACCCTGTGACCATCTCTTTTTTTCAAATTAGTCTAAGATTGACTCTATAAAGGGGCTTCTGAGGTAGCACTAGTGTTAAAGAGTCCACCTGCCAATGCAGGAGATGCAAGAGATGTGGGTTAGATCTCTGGGTCACGAAGATCCCCTGCAAGGAGATCAAAGTAGTCAATCCTATAGGAAATCAACCTTGAATATTCATTGGAAGGACTGATGCTGAAGCTCAAATACTTTGGCCACCTGATGTGAAGAGCCAATTCATTGGAAAACACCATGAATCTGGGAAATACTGAGGGCAGGAGGAGAAGGGAGCAGCAGAAGATGAGATGTTTGGATGGTATCATTGGCTCAATGGACATGAGTTTGAGCAAACTCTGGGAGATAGTGGAGGGCAGGGAAGGCTGGTATGCTGTAGTCCATAGGGTCTCAAAGAATCTGACTTAGTGGCTGAATAGCAGCAACAAACTTAGTAGAACACAGGTTTGATAATATATTTCAAAATTCCTTTTCCAGGACACAGTGGGACTATTCAGGTATATTCACTGGGTATCATATGGTATGACTCATGTCTTAAACCAAATTTTGGATCTGGCAGTTTCTTTCTGTCCATACCCTTGACCTTTCAATCAAAGGAGCCCATCAGAAGATGCTATTAATAGTTTCAAGTAGTGACACTTGTTCTAGGACATTACTGACGTGGAAGAATTTTAGTCCCTGTTATTTTGGGAAAAGCCACTAGTGACCATGATTAATGCCTTTGAGATCTGGAAGCCCAAATGCTACTATTTAGATATATTCATAACTGTGTGTGTGTGTGTGTATTAAAGTGTTTCATCTTTTGTTTTTAACTTTCATTATGTGATGTTGATTCTCTACTTTTATGTTTTTCTAAAATTACTATGCATTTGGATTGAAAGTATTGTGCCAAATCTCGGACAGATATCTTGATAGAAAAATATGATTCATTTCATTTTTATTTGTTATGGCTAAACCAAGGTTAGGTATATGTCACTTCTCAGAGCTAGATCAAAATTTACTTAACAATAATTAAGCAAAAATAAACCCCTCTGTGATAGAGACCCAGTAAAGATTTTGTCTCAATTCTCTGTTATTTTCTGATTTCTTATTAATTTCAGTGCAAAGCAAGAGCTAGATACTACAAACAATACTGTCAAGTGTTGCTGAAAGTAGGATTTTTTTTTTTTTTTGGAGTTCCATTTTTTTATTTTTTAATTTTATTTTATTTTTAAACTTTACAATATTGTATTGGTTCTGCCAAACATCGAAATGAATCCGCCACAGGTATACATGTGTTCCAAATCCTGAACCCTCCTCCCTCCTCCCTCCCCATACCATCCCTCTGGGTCATCCCAATGCACCAGCCCCAAGCATCCAGTATCATGCATCAAACCTGGACTGGTGACTTGTTCTATATATGATATTATCCATATTTCAATGCCATTCTCCCAAATCATCCCACCCTCTCCCTCTCCCACAGAGTCCAAAAGACTGTTCTATACATCAGTGTCTCTTTTGCTGTCTCGTATACAGGGTTATTGTTACCATCTTTCTAAATTCCATATATATGCATTAGTATACTGTATTGGTGTTTTTCTTTCTGGCTTACTTCACTTTGTATAATAGGCTCCAGTTTCATCCACCTCATTAGAACTGATTCAAATGTATTCTTTTTAATGGCTGAGTAATACTCCATTGTGTATATGTACCACAGCTTTCTTATTCATTCATCTGCTGATGGACATCTAGGTTGCTTCCATGTCCTGGCTATTAGGATTTTTTTGATGTTACAAAAATTGTGCATAGTACTACTCAGGTTGCTTTTATTTTAATGGAAGCCAAACCCATTCATAAAGACAAGCTAAGGAATTTTCCTATATCACAGAGCAAAAGTAATTTCTTAATCATTTAGCTGATCTAGAAAACAAAAATGTTTAAAGTGTTGTCTTTTCCCCTAAACTAATGATTCTCTTCAAAGGAAAAGTATAAAATGTTTCTCTTTTGACTCACTTCACTCTGTATAATAGGTTCCAGGTTCATCCACCTCATTAGAACCGATTCAAATGTTTTCCTTTTTATAGCTGAGTAGTATTCCATTGTATATATATATCACAACATCTTTATCCATTCATCTGTCAATGGACATATTCTAACACATATATACAGAATCTAGAAAAATGGTACTGAAGAATTGATTTACAGGGCAGCAATGGACATCAGACATAGAGAATAGACATGGATATGGGGAGAGGGGAGGAGAGGGTGAGATGTATGGAAAGAGTAACAGGGAAACTTACATTACCATATGTAAAATAGCCAATGGGAATCTGCTGTATGGCTCAGGAAACTCAAACAGGGTCTCTGTATCAACCCATAGAGGTGGGATGGAGAAGGAGATGGGAGGGAGTTTCAAAAGGGAGGGGATATACACATACCTATGGCTGATTAATGTTGAGGTTTGACAGAAAATAGCAAAAGTCTGTAAAGCAATTATCTTTCAATAAAAAATAATTTAAAAGATATAAAATGAATATTTAAAAAAATACACAATTTGTAAATATTGTTTTATAAAGTCCTGAGTTCACTCAAAATTGTTAAAACTGTGTCAATAGAGTTTTGGCCATTTAACAACACATCCATGGCATACCAAGGCATGATCATGTTTGGTGTGATAAGATAAATTAGATGAATAGGAGACCCAGTAAGACAATTATAACTTTTAACCAATTAATTTTCGACAGTTTCTTTCTAGATCTTGAGTTAGTCTATTCATAACAGCCATGATAGCTTAAAAACAAACCAACGAATACAAACATGTGCTTGATTCTTTTAACTCCACAGTATTTGTACTTTGAGATCTGAGCTGGAACTAATCATTTTTCTTTTTAGATGGAAAATTTTACAAGTTTCCTTGTGTTCTAGACCACATCCCATATTTCAGAAGGAGACTTGGTTACCAGGAAGAAAAATTTCCCAAGTTATGGAAGATAGAAGGACAAAATTTATATTAAATTGAAAAGAAGCATCTAAATCATGATATTTATCTAAAAATTACAGTGGCTAACTTTAAATGTAGTGAATTTTCCACTATTATGGAAGTAAGCTATGGCATGGAATAGGGGAGAGTATGTTTATTTATAGAGGGCATTCAAGCACAAGATACGTCATTTTATAAAGCTTTATTTGACATACAAATTTTAACATTTTAGAATAATTTATCCAATTTAATATTCATATTTCAAGGTTGGAATAAAGAAAAATATGAAATAAAAAGTGCTGTGTTCAGTTGTTCCTACTAATTGATAACTTGTATATTCAAGAAAACTTTTATAAGTTGAAATAAACAAGGGCAAATTTCAAACAAGAAGTCCTTATAATTATTATCTTTTTTTTTTAATGATAAGGTAAGCCATATATTAGACATGTTTTGATTTTCTATTATGTTCAGTGACCACTTAATTAAGTAACCTTAAAATAAATCCAAGTTAGTAATAGAAACTTTTTTAACAATTTCAATACCATAAGTGCTAAGATAAGGAATAATTATCTTACTTTAATTAACCTATCAATGATTGATAAACCATACAATTTTAGCTATCTTCTGTTATCAGCAAATTTAGCTTTACTGAAATAAACAAATAATTAACCTTAGTTTTTCACTTCAAAAATGTGAACTATGGACTGCTTCTGATAGTCATCTAGAAATCTTTATAATTTGATTCAGTTAAAAAGATAAGAAAGATTAGACTCTAATTACATCACTTTAGAGATTGTCTCTTCTTTCACCTTCAGTTGTTTCTCTCAGGTTTGTCTTTATCATTTTCCTCACCCTCTAATTCCTCTTTCTCTCTCTCTCTTTTTTTACTTCTTTCCCTCCCCATTTCAGTAATTGTTTATTGAGCACATCTGACTGCCAGATGCTGTCTCTGGTTGTTATATACAAAGCCAAAACCCTAGACACTTACCTTCAGTCTAATAGGACATGCCTGTATGTGTGTTGTGCATTCATGCTAAGTTCCTTCAGTCATGTCTGACTCTTTGTGATCCTATGGATTGTAGCCTACCAGGCTTCTCTGTCCATGGGATTCTCTAGGCAAGAATATTGGAGCAGGTTGCCATTTCTTTCCCCAGGGGAATCTTCCCTGCCCAGGGATCAAAGCAGCGTCTCTTATGTTTCCTGCATTGGCAGACACGTTCTTTACCACTAGCGCTACCTGGGAAGCCCCTATTAGCCCCTATTAGGACACTGGCCTTCAAATAAATAACTGTATCACAATGTGAATACTATTCTATTTATTTTTCCATACTCTATTTTTTATTCATTAGCTTTCTTTTGACTAGGAAGATTTGTGATTTCAGTTTTGTAAACTTGTATAGCATTTATTCTTAGGAATGGGCGAAACATTTATTGTAAGTTATGTGCTCTGTGCTGTGCAAGTCACTTCAGTCATATCCGACTGTTTGTGACCCTAAGGACTGTAGCCCACCAGACTCTTCAGTCCAGGGGATTCTCCAGGCAAGAATATTGGAGTATTCCTTCATTATTAAAGCTGAATTAAAGCCTAATTTTCCTTGATTTCTTTTTCATCTTTCACAGGTTAAAAAAAGAAAAAAAGGCTGGATTTATATCTTTACTATATGCAATCTATAATGCACAAATAAAAGCCTACTACTGTAGGCAATAATTATATCAAAGTGCATTTTGTTTCATTTTATGATGGACTGCCAACTTCCCATTAAAAAGCAAATCTTGTATTTTGAAAGGTTAAATAGGATGATATTTAAATAGTATCTTAGCAGGTTCAATTTAGAATGCAGAATATATTCAACAGAAGACCAATCTCTACCTTACTGAATTTTACTTAAAGAGAAATTAAGCCCATTTTTAGTCCCTTTAAGTTCCTAAATTGCTATACCATTGCAATTTGTGAATTTGCACAGAACTATTTTTTTAAGCTTTTTATTCTATATTGGATTATAACTCATTAACAATGTTGTGATATTTCAGGTGGACTGCAAAGTGCACAAAACAGTGTCTTAAAAAAAATGTGCTAAAAATTCATAATGATAATAAATTCTACAAAAACATTAAAAATTAAAAAATATGATAGCATATTGGAATGAAAAATGATAAAAAAGTAAGTTTTTGGACTGTGAAGAAGGCTGAGCACCGAAGAATTGATGCTTTTGAACTGTGGTGTTGGAGAAGACTCTTGAGAGTCCCTTGGATTGCAAGGAGATCCAACAAGTCCATTCTGAAGGAGATCAGCCCTGGGATTTCTTTGGAAGGAATGATGCTAAAGCTGAAACTCCAGTACTTTGACCACCTCATGTGAAGAGTTGACTTACTGGAAAAGACTCTGATGCTAGGAGGGATTGGGGGCAGGAGGAGAAGGGGCCGACAGAGGATGAGATGGCTGGATGGCATCACTGACTTGATGGATGTGAGTCTGAGTGAACTCCTGGAGTTGGTAATGGACAGGGAGGCCTGGTGTGCTGTGATTTATGGGGTTGCAAAGAGTCGGACATGACTGAGCAACTGATCTGATCTGATTCGATCTGATATATATATGTATATAAAACCTATAAAATAGGTTTCCCAAGTGGCACAGGTAAAGAATCTACCTGCCAGTGCAAGAGACACAAAACATAAGCATTTGATCACTGTTGGGAAGATCCCACAGAGTAGGAAATGGCAACTCACTCCACTATTTTTGCCTGGAAAATCCCATGGACAGAGGAGCCTTTTGGCCTACAATCCAAGGGGTCACAAAGAGTGGGACACGACTGAGCAACTAAGGACACACACACACACACACACAGATATATATATATATATATATATATTGTATATATATTGTATAATATATATATATATTATACAATGCAAAGAAATAGACTCAACTGAAACCAGAGAGAAGAATTTCCTGAATGGAATATACTATTCTCCAGTACTGTTGCCTGGAAAATCCCATGGACGAAGGGAGGAGCCTGGTAGGCTGCAGTCCATGGGGTCGCTAAGAGTCGGATACGACTGAGCGACTTCACTTTCACTTTTCACTTTCATGCATTGGAGAAGGAAATGGCAACCCACTCCAGTATTTTTGCGTGGAGTATCCCAGGGACGAGGAAGTCTGGTGGGCTGCCATCAGTGGGGTCACACAGAGTCGGACATGACTGAAGCGACTTAGCAGCAGCACTAACTTTATTCAACAAACATTTGATAATTTGTATGTACCCTATGCTTTACAAGGTAGTACAATAGTCCTATTGTTTATAGAAAATACTTTCCTATTATATTTCTGCTTCTTCCCTAATTGCCAGATGGTCTGTACTATATGTTTATAACTCTATTTAAGGACATTTTTGTATGTGTGCTTCTGTTTGTGTAGATGTGTTAAGTAAGATGGCTTTCTTGTTTACTTCTTCACTCCTTATTTCTCAAGGGCCTTCATTGTGTAAATAAGTATTTTCACCAGAAATATATATTAGTGGTACCTAATGTGTCATTTCTTTTTGTGTGTGTGTAGTAATGTTAAACAGTATATTATTTAAGGCAAAGTGATACTAGTTCCTATTGTTTCTATTTTCTATTAAGGCAAAGTTATGTGAATATTAGCCACAGAAATATTATTTACCACTACCTGCTTACTCCTACCAAATGGCAAAGTGTTAACTAATATAAATGTTTAGGGGCATGGCTAACCACTGATTTCTAGCCTTGTACCCCCAGGAAACAATGCAACTTAGTTTTGCATTCTCCTGATATTAGAACTACTGTAGGCAAATTTATCTTGATAATTGATAGCAAAGATGGAGCTAGATAAGAAGGATATTTCTTAACAGGTTTCCCTATAAATGATGGGACAAAAACAAGTCATCCATTTCACTTGCCTGAAAATACCTCTATTTATTAAAGAAACTTGTAACCCTAAAGAGATGAAACTGTATGCGAAGTATGATTTAATTTTTTTTAATTCTATGTTGTTAATTTTTTAAAATCCACATGGTTCTTCTCCAATGCAAGATATATTAACTCTTTAGTACAGTATGGAAACATTTAATGTACTGAAGAAGTTAATTTAATAGGACCCCAGGAGCCTGAGAGCAACTTACACAGTGGGAAAATTTCGCTCATTAATTTCCATGATGCACCACCCAAAGGTATTGAATTTTAAATGAATTCACGAACATAATAAATCATCCTGACCGTCAAGTGAAATACAATTTGTAAAAAATTTATTACCCACGATTATCATGTATTAATCATAAGGTTTAAAAATCTAAGCAAATGTTATACTCCTAGTTGGATAAATACTCCAGACTGCAAGGAGTATTTAATGCATTTTGACATCAAGCTGGCCATGGCAGAGTTTATATTTCTAATGAACACAGTCTTAGTCTTTGATAGCTCATCTTCTTCTTGTCAAGGTACTGAACCCATCTGTAATAATGTCACATATATCCTTGTGCTTTGACTTCTAAATCCATGCATTCGTCTCTTTCTAAATGCTCATATATCTCCCATGTGTGATCCAATGCCTCAGTGTCATTTTGGAATGATGGCAAAGAACACAGATTCTTCAAGAATGGTTTGTGGCTGCAAAGCATCCCAAAGTCTCTAAAAATCCACTTTGAGGTTTATGGCTGCCTTTCATTGTAGCCATACAACTCAGTGAAACATTGGTGTTTTCACTTTTGTCTTGAACAAGATAGGCTGTTTCCATATGTGAAAGCAGACATTATATCTTCAGTCATTTTTATGCATAGCAAAAAAGTCAACATTCATAAAAATCAAACCCTAATTTCTGGGACTTATTGTAGAGCTCCATGGTCTCATGGAACTTGTCAAGCAACCATTCTTCCTGTTAAGATTTGTATATGATTGATGCAAAAAATTGATAAGCATTTATTCTACATTATTCTATAAGACCATGTGTGTGTGCTCAGTCTTCTCTGACTCTCTGAGACCACATGGACTGTAGCCTGCCAGCTTCCTCTGCCCAACAAATTTTCTAGAGAGGAATACTAGAGTGCCATTTCATTCTCCAGGGGATCTTTCTGACCCAGGGATCAAACTCGAGTCTATTGTGTCTCCTGTACTGGCAGGCGAATTCTCTACCAATAGTACTGCTTGGGAAGCCCCCTATAAGACCATACTAAATATGATTCACATAATGGCTGCAGTAAACCAGATAGGAGGGAGTTATATCTCTATGTCAGACGTTAGAAGATAAAAATTCTAGGAAACCTATCATCTGTCCAAGCTGCAATTTCTAATAGTCTCCATGCTGCTACTGCTACTTCTGCTAAGTCGCTTCAGTTGTGTCTGACACTGTGCGACCCCATAGATGGCAGCCCACCAGGCTCCCTCATCCCTGGGATTCTCTAGGCAAGAATACTGGAGTGGGTTGCAATTTCCTTCTCCAATGCATGAAAGTGAAAAGTCAAAGTGAAGTGACTCAGTCGAGATGACAGCCTACACGCTTTCAAATTTAAAGGAAAAATATTCTGTAGTAAAATAAGGCTCTTAGTTTTTAAAAGTCTTCAAAGAGGTTTGGGACTATTCAGAGATGTGTTAGAATACTTTCCATAGAGTCATTAATAGTTCTGTAAATGGTTCAAGCATAATGTTTCAAATGTTTTAGTCTATTTGCAAAATTTATTGTAGAGAGACACCAAGTCCCTTTTCGGGGTTAGTATGGTTGTTCAGTCACTGAGTTGTGTCCGACTTTCTGCCACTCCATGAACTGCAGCACTCTAGATGTTCCTGTCATTCACCATCTCCTGGAATTTGTTCAGACTCATGTCCATTGAGGCAGTGATGTCATCAACCATCTCATCCTGCATTGTCCCCGTCTCCTCTTGCCTTTAATCTTTTCCATCATCAGGGTCTTTTACAAGGAGTCAGTTCTTCACATCAGGTGGCCACTTTTTGGAGCGTCAGCTTCAGCATCAGTCCTTCCAGTGAATATTCAGGATTGATTTCTTTTAGGATTGACTGGTTTGATCTCCTTGCTGTCCAAGGGACTCTCAAGAGTCTTCTCCAGCCCCACAGTTCGAAAGTATCAGTTATTCGGCACTCAACATTCTTTATGGTTCAACTCTCACATCCAAACTCAACTAGTGGAAGAAACACAGCTTTGACTAGATGGACTTTTGTCAGCAAAGTGATGTCTCTGCTTTTTAATATGCTATCTAGGTTTGCCATAGCTTTTCTTCTAAGAAGCAAGCGTTTTTTAATTCCATGGCTGCAGTCACCATCTACATTGATTTTGGAGCCAAAGAAAATGAAATCTGACACCATTTCCACTTTTTCCCCATCTATTTGCTATGAAGTAATAGGACCAGATGCCATGATTTTAGTTTTTGTTTGTTTGTTTGTTTTGTTTTTTTAATGTTGAATTGTAAGCCAGCCTTTTCACTCCCTCTTTTACTTTCCTCAAGAGGCTCTTTAGTTTCTCTTCTCTTTCTGCATTAAAGTGGTGTTGTCTGTGTATCTGAGGTTGTTGATATTTCTCCCAGCAATCTTGATTCTAGCTTGTGAGTCATCCAGCCCAGCATTTCCTACAATGTACTCTGCATATAATTTATGTAAGCAGTATGTCAATACACAGTCTTGACATATTCTTTTCCCAATTTTGAACCAGGGAAGTATGAAATTCACTTATATTATGCTGCTGCTGTTTAATCACCAACATGCCCCACTCTTAGTGACCCCATGAACTACAGCCCACCAGGTTCCACTGTCCATGGGATTTCCCAGGGAAGAATACTGGAGAGGTTGATTCTGAGAGCCAGCACAGGAGTCCCCACCTATGACAAGGTCATGCAGGAGAGGCCTGACGGGCAAGGCAAGTCAGGACTCGAGGGGCCCCCTGGACCTGTTCGAGCATCTCCCCCCAAACCATAATCTGTCTGTTTTACTATTTTATGACTTTCACCAACTCCTCTGATATTAACTGGGGGCTATCCCTGACCACCTTTCTCTGAAGGAAATCAACTTAGAACTCTAGTTAATAAGCCTCCTGGGCATCATAGGAGTCTTTCAATCCAAACCCCTCAGATGGCTCTCTAACTTGCCTGACAGGTTTATTCAGACTCCTACAGCTACACATATGATTTTTTACAGCCTCCCAACTGTGATAGGCAGGGGAAGCTTAAGATATTCAAATAATATAGAGCCTTTTGAGGAGTTAATAATTATTAGAATAGAACTGGTGAAGGATTTCATTGTTGAGCCAATGCTTGCTGCCAAGTTTCCATATCCCTTACGCACTGTGTCCCTGGGAGTATATTAATTAGTATAGTTGGTATATAGAAAACATAAGTAGTGGCCTTGGTGTTAACAACTTTAGACCCTTGAGGTAATAAATTCTTTCCTTGCTGCAGCCCACTGCATCTTTGCCCTATAGGAATGCAACTTTACATAGTGCTTTCGGAGAGTGGTGCCAAACTTTAGAAAAATTATTTTTAGAGAAAATAAGTTTTCAGGCGGCTGTGACGGGCTCACTAGGTGCGGCCGAGAGGAGCTACCCCACATCCAAGGTCAGGGGCAGAAGCAGGGAGGACCCCATGCCCGAAGGGCGGTGGCCAAAAGGAGTTACTCCAGGTCTGAGGTCAGGGGCAGTGGCCGAGAATGTCAGGCTGCGACGGCGCAGGAATGACCGAGAGGAGTTACCCAAGTCCGAGGCCAGGGGTGGTGGCCGGGAGGAGCAAACCCATGCCTGAGGCCAGGGAGGGCAGCCAGGAAGAACAGCTCCACGTCCAAGGATCGGTGGCTGCTAGGGCGCAGGAGGGCCTAGAGGTGCTGTCCCATGTTGAAGGTCAGAAAGAGTGGCGGTTAGGAGATACCCCTTGTCCAAGGTAAGGAGCAGCGGCTGCGCTTTGCTGGAGCAGCCGAGAAGAGATACCCCACGCCCAAGGTAAGAGAAACCCAAGTAAGACAGTAGGTGTTGCAAGAGGGCATCGGAGGGCAGACACACTGAAACCATACTCCCAGAAAACTAGTCAATTTAGTCACACTAGGACCACAGCCTTGTCTAACTCAATGAAACTAAGCCATGCCCATGGGGCAACCCAAGATGGGCGGGTCATGGTGGAGAGATCTGACAGAAGGTGGTCCACTGGAGAAGGGAATGGCAAACCACTTCAGTATTCTTGCCTTGAGAACCCCATGAACAGTATGAAAAGGCAAAATGATAGGATACTGAAAGAGAAACTCCCCAGGTCAGTAGGTGCCCATATGCTACTGGAGATCAGTGGAGAAATAACTCCAGAAAGAATGAAGGGATGGAGCCAAAGCAAAAAGAATACCCAGCTGTGGATGTGACTGGTGATAGAAGCAAGGTCTGATGTTGTAAAGAGCAATAATGCATAGGAACCTGGAATGTCAGGTCCATGAATCAAGGCAAATTGGAAGTGGTCAAACAAGAAATGTCAAGAGTGAATGTCTACATTCTAGGAATCAGCGAAGTCAAATGGACTGGAATGGGTGAATTTAACTCAGATGACCATTATATCTAGTACTGCGGGCAGGAATCCCTCAGAAGAATTGGAGTGGCCATCATGGTCAACAAAAGAATCTGAAATGCAGTACTTGGATGCAATCTCAAAAATGACAGAATGATCTCTGTTCATTTCCAAGGCAAACCATTCAATATCACATTAATCCAAGTCAATCCCCCAACCAGTAATGCTGAAGAAGCTGAAGTTGAATGGTCCTACAAAGACCTACAAGACCTTTTAGAACTAAACACACAAAAAAGATGTCCTTTTCATTATAGAGGACTGGAATGAAAAGTAGGAAGTCAAGAAACACCTGGCTGCTGCTGCTAAGTCGCTTCAGTCGTGTCCGACTCTGTGCAACCCCATACACAGCAGCCCATGAGGCTTCCCCGTCCCTGGGATTCTCCAGGCAAGAACAGTGGAGTGAGTTACCATTTCCTTCTCCAATGCATGAAAGTGAAAAGTGAAAGTGAAGTCTGAGTCTTGTCCGACTCTTAGCAACCCCATGGACTGCGGCCCACCGAGCTCCTCCATCCATGGGATTTTCCAGGCAAGAGTGCTGGAATGGGGTGCCATTGCCTTTTCCGAAACACCTGGAGTACCAGGCAAATTTGGCCTTGGAATACGGAATGAAGCAGGGCAAAGACTAATAGAGCTTTGCCAAGAAAATGCACTGGTCATAGCAAACACCCCTTCCAACAAAACAAGACAAGACTACACATGGACCTCATCAGATGGTCAACACAAAAATGAGATTGATTATATTCTTTGCAGCCAAAGATGGAGAAGCTCTACACAGTCAACAAAAACAAGACCAGGAGCGGACTGTGGCTCAAATCATGAACTCCTTATTGCCAAATTCAGATTTAAATTGAAGAAAGTAGAGAAAACATTAGACCATTCAGGTATGACCTAAATTGAATCCCTTATGATTATACAGTGGAAGTGAGAAATAGATGTAAAGGCGTAGATCTGATAGAGTGCCTGATGAACTATGGAATGAGGTTCATGACATTGTATAGGAGACAGGGATCAAGACCATCTCCATGGAAAAGAAATGCAAAAAAGCAAAATGGCTGTCTGGGGAGGCCTTACACATAGCTGTGAAAAGAAGAGAAGCGAAAAGCAAAGGAGAAAAGGAAAGATATAAGCATCTGAATGCAGAGTTCCAAAGAATAGCAAGAAAAGATAAGAAAGCCTTCCTCAGCAATCAATGCAAAGAAATAGAGGAAAACAACAGAATGGGAAAGACTAGAGATCTCTTCAAGAAAATTAGAGATACCAAGGGAATATTTCATACAAAGATGGGCTCTATAAAGGACAGAAATGGTATGGACCTAACAGAAGCAGAAGCTATTAAAAAGAGGTGGCCAGAATACATAGAAGAACTGTACACAAAAGATCTTCACGACCCAGATAATCACGATGGTGTGATCACTCACCTAGAGCCAGACATTCTGGAATGTGAAGTCAAGTGGGCCTTAGAAAGCATCACTATGAACAAAGCTAGTGGAGGTGATGGAATTCCAGTTGAGCTCTTTCAAATCCTGAAAGATGATGCTGTGAAAGTGCTGCACTAAATATGCCAGCACATTTGGAAAACTCAGCAGTGGCCACAGGACTGAAAAAGGTCAGTTTTTATTCCAATTCCAAAGAAAGGCAATGCCAAAGAATGCTCAAACTACCACACAATTGCACTCATCTCACATGCTAGTAAAGTAATGCTCAAAATTCTCCAAGCCAGGCTTCAGCAATATGTGAACCGTGAACTTCCTGATGTTCAAGCTGGTTTTAGAAAAGGCAGAGGAACCAGAGATCAAATTGCCAACATCCAGTGGATCATGGAAAAAGCAAGAGAGTTTCAGAAAAAACATCTATTTCTGCTTTATTGACTATGCCAAAGCCTTTGACTGTGTGGATCACAATAAACTGTGGAAAATTCTGAAAGAGATGGGAATACCAGACCACCTGATCTGCCTCTTGAGAAGTTTGTATGCAGGTCAGGAAGCAACAGTTAGAAGTAGACATGGAACAACAGATAGGTTCCAAATAGGAAAAAGAGTACTTCAAGGCTGTATATTGTGACCCTGCTTATTTAACTTATATGCAGAGTACATCATGAGAAACGCAGGACTGGGAATGCTGGACTGGAAGAAACACAAGCTGGAATCAAGATTGCTGGGAGAAATATCAATAACCTCAGATATGCAGATGACACCACCCTTATGGCAGAAAGTGAATAGGAACTAAAAAAACTAAAGCCTTTTGATGAAAGTGAAAGTGCAGAGTGAAAAAGTTGGCTTTAAACTCAACATTCAGAAAATGAAGATGATGGCATCTAGTCCCATCACTTCATGGGAAATAGATGGGGCAACATTGGAAACAGTGTCAGATTTTATTGTTTTGGGCTCCAAAATCACTGCAGATAGTGACTGCAGCCATGAAATTAAAAGACGCTTAACTCCTTGGAAGGAAAGTTATGACCAACCTAGATAGCATATTGAAAAGCAGAGACATTATTTTGCCAACAAAGGTCCATCTAGTCAAGGCTATGGTCTTTCCTGTGGTTATGTACGGATGTGAGAGTTGGACTGTGAAGAAGGCTGAGTGCCGAAGAATTGATGCTTTTGAACTGTGGTGTTGGAGAAGACTCTTGAGAATCCCTTGGACTGCAAGGAGATCCAACAAGTCCATTCTCAAGGAGATCAGCCCTGGGATTTCTTTGGAAGGAATGATGCTAAAGCTGAAACTCCAGTACTTTGGCCACCTCATGTGAAGAGTTGACTCATTGGAAAAGACTCTGATGCTGGGAGGAATTGGAGTCACGAGGAAAGTGGGATGGCAGAGGATGAGATGGCTGGATGGCATCACTGACTCGATGGATGTGAATCTGAGTGTACTCCCGGAGTTGGTGATGGACAGGGAGGCCTAACGTGCTGCAATTCATGGGGTCCAAAGAGTCAGACACAATTGATCGACTGAACTGAACTGAACTGAACTCAACCTTTATCAGAACAACGAGTCATAAAATATTAATAGGCCTCCTGGCCAGAAGTTGATGTAAATCACCTAAAGCATTTTTATACAGAAAAGAAAGCCTGGTCTCGATAAGGGTCGACTGTTGACTTTCTATGACTCTGCATCCCCTATTATCCTCTATGTATATCTTTGGGTATAAAAACTCCTTTTGAAAATAAAGCTACGGGCCTTATTCATCTGGCTTGGTCTCCCCGTGTTGTTCTTGTTTCCTTTTCTCTCCTTTTCTTCTCTGTTCTTCCTTCAGGATGACCAATTGGAGAGTGGGGGCCCTCTGAGACCACTTAACTGCCCAGGCCTCTAAGACACACTTGAGAATATGCCTAAGGTGGGGCACCTTTCAGCTATTCGAGAGGGCACCAGTGGCCTCCGTGGTCAGAGCAAGTTCGGTGTCACGAACTTTATTGGCTTTCCGCGTAAACCAGTTAGATCAAGCCTCTTTCTCTCCCCTTTTATCTATCCTCTTTTGCCAACGCCATTCTACTGAGGGAATCCCAGGACCCCACCAGGGCTGGACCCGGTAGGTTGCCATTTCCTTCTCAAGGGATTTTCATGACCCAGGGATCAAACCCGCATCTCGTACACTGGCAGGTGAATTCTTTACCACTGAACCACCAGGGAAGTCCTTAAAATCAACTCTACTTGTATTAAAAAAAGACATGACTAGGAATTAGGTGGTATGAAAATCTGTAGAAAGAGACCTTTTTGAACGGAGAAAGAGCTGGTGCAAAAGCCAAACAAGAGCCAGAGATGTCCTTGACGTATTGAAAAACAGCAAGTACACTGGTATCTAAGAGAAGGGTGGGTGAAAGGGTCTAAGACATGGCTCAAATGACTTGTGACTGAGAGGCAGAGCTCACAAGGCCTTTCATTGGGCTTGTTAAGGGCTTTGCTTTTTCTTCTGAGTGAAATGTGAAATCATCTAAGTATTTATGACAAGTGCCAAATTCTGGTTTATCATTTTAAAGGTCGAAGTTCAGAAAATATACAGAAGGGAGAGAGAATCTCATGTGATTAACCTGGTAGCTATTTTGATAATCTCAACCAAGAGTTTTTTCATGAGTATAAGACCCAGGAAGGCATAGGTTTTTGTCTGTTTTTGTTTTTTTCCCTGCTGTTGTATCCAAAACAGAACAGTGTCATAGATGTGGTAATCACTCAGGAAATATTGTCTAATGAATGAATAGCAGATTGAAGGCATTTTATGATGGGCGTAGTGATATGATGGAGTTCTGATTATAGCTTGATTGTTCAGTTCAGTTCAGTTGCTCAGTCTAGCCCAACTCTTTGCGATCCCATGGACCACGCCAGGCCTCCCTCTCCATCACCAACTCCCAGAATTTACCCAAACTCATGTGCATCAAGTTGGTGATGCCATCCAACCATCTCATCCTCTGTTGTCCACTTCTCCTCCTGCCCTCAGTTTTTCCCAGCATCAGGACAGTTTCAAATGAATCAGCTCTTTGCATCAAGAGGCCAAAATATTGGAGACTCAGCTTCAACATCAGTCCTTCCAAAGAACACCCAGGACTGATCTCCTTTAGGATGGACTGGTTGGATCTCCTTGCAGTCCAAGGGACTCTCAAGAGTCTTCTCCAACACCACAGTTCAAAAGCATCAATTCTTTGGTGCTCAACTTTCTTTATAGTCCAACTATCACATCCATACATGACTACTGGAAAGACCATAGCCTTGACTAGACAGACCTTTGTTGGCAAAATAAAGTCTCTGCTGTTTAATATGCTGTCTAGGTTGGTCATAACTTTCCTTCCAAGGAGTAAGCATCTTTTAATTTCATGGCTGAAATCACCATCTTCAGTGATTTTGAAGACCCCCCAAAATAAAGTCAGCGGCTGTTTCCACTGTTTCCCCATCTATTTGCCATGAAGTGATGGGACCAGATGCCGTGATCTTAGTTTTCTGAATGTTGAGTTTTAAACCAACTTTTTCACTCATTTTTCACTTTCATCAAGAGGCTCTTTAGTTCCTCTTCACTTTCTGCCATAAGGGTGGTGTCATCTGCATATCTAAGGTTATCGATATTTCTCCTGGCAATCTTGATTTTAGCTTGTGCTTCATCCAGCCAAATGTTTCTCCTGATGTACTCTGCTTATAAATTAAATAAGCAGGGTGACAATATACAGCCTTGAAGTACTCTTTTCCCTATTTGGAACCAGTCTGTCATTCCATGTCCAGTTCTAACTTTTGCTTTCTGACCTGCATACAGATTACTTAGGAGTCAGGTCAGGTGTTCTGGCATTCCCATCTCTTGAAGAACTTTCCACAGTTTGTTATGATCCACACAGTCAATGGTTTTGGCATAGTCAATAAAGCAGAAGTAGATGATTTTCTGGAACTCTCTTGCTTTTTTGATAACCCAGCGGATGTTAGCAATTTGGTCTCTGGTTCCTCTGCCTTTTCTATATCCAGCCTGAATATCTGGAAGGTCACAGTTCATGTACTGTTGAAGCCTGGCTTGGAGAATTTGGGGCATTATTTTGCTAGTATGTGAGATGAGTACAATTGTCTGGTAGCTTGAGCATTCTTTGGCATTGTCTTTCTTTGGGGTTGGAATGAAACCTGACCTTTTCCAGTCCTGTGGCCACTGCTGAGTTTTGCAAGTTTGTTGGCATTATTGAGTGCAGCACTTTCACAGCATCATCTTTTAGAATTTGAAATAGCTTAACTGGAATTCCATCACCTCCACCAGCTTTGTTCGTAGTGATGTTTCCTAAGACCCACTTGACTTCACATTCTAGGATGTCTGGCTCTAGGCGAGTGATCACACCATCTTGGTTTTCTGGGTCATGAAGATCTTTTTCATATAGTTCGTCTGTGCTTTCTTGCCACCTCTTCTGAATATCTTCTGTTTCTGTTAGGTCCATACCATTTTTGTCCTTTATTGTGCTCACTTTGCTTTAAATGTTCTCTTGATATTTCTAATTTTCTTGAAGAGATCTCTAGTCTTTCCTATTCTATTGTTTTCCTCTATTTCTTTGCACTGATCACTGAGGATGGTTTTCTTATCTCTCCTTGCTATTGTTTGAAACTTTGCATTCAAATGAGTATATCTTTCCTTTTCTCCTTTTCCTTCAGCTTCTCTTCTTTTCTCAGCTGCTTGTTAGTCCTCCTCAGACAACCATTTTGCCTTTTTGTATTTCTTTTTCTTGAGGATGGTCTTGATGCCTTCCTCCTTTATAATGTCATGAACCTCCATCCATAGTTCTTCACTCACTCTATCAGATCTAATGCCTTTATCTATTTATCACTTCCACTGTATAATCATAAGTGACTTCATTTAGGTCATCCCTGAATGGTCTAGTGGTTTTCCCTGCTTTCTTTAATTTAAGTCTTAATTTGGCAATAAGGAGTTCATGATCTGAGCCACAGTCAACTCCTGGTCTTGTTTTGCTGACTGTGTAGAGCTTCTCCATCTTTGACTGCAAATATAATCAATACAATTATAAGTCACCCAGAAATTATTTAAAGTATACAGTGGGATGTGCCTGGGTTGTTTGCAAATATTATTTCATTTTATATAAGTGATTTGAATATTTTCAGATTTTGCTAACTGCCAGACTTCCCATAACAAAGGGACTACTTACCATACTTTGAAGGTCACACGCATTTAAGCTGTTTCATAATGTTGGTTCCCTGCTCTTTTTTTTTTTTTTTTAATCAACACAGATATTTATATCTAATGTCTCTCTAGTTGCATAAGTTGCTGCAAAGGAAATGAAAATTACCCTAAATATTTCAACTAATATAATATGTTATTGTAAGCTAGTAATTTATTTTATAAAATCAACACTAGAAATAACCTCTCCCACTTAACTATATTTTTATATTAATATGTGTTATTTATTTGAAAGTTCAAACAGCTTTCCACAGTAAATGTTAGAAAGGATTTTAGTTATATAATACTATTGTGATGTGATCATTTAATAAAATATTAGAGATATATGGTACACTTTTAATTAGATTTTTATAGTTCATTTTTAAAGCTAACATTTGCCTATTTAAGAAAAATGGATTAAATGTTATGAATGACCATATAAAAGCAAAAAAAATCTTTAATAATAAGTACCTGTTTGGTAATAATAATCCATTGAGTTCTGCTTAGCATATTAGATAAATAACATTTATCAAAGTGATTACTATAAATTAATAAGCTATTTTTGGAGAGTTCATGCTACTTTGCTAGGCTAGAGTTAGCATTTGTTATACAAAAATATTTCATAAAATGAGTGTATTTATCTAGAATGATTTTTAGCTGCGATCATATCAAACTACATTCAATATATTTTTAATTTTTTTCTGATAACACTGAAAAGCAGGAATAATGCACCACCTAAGATGTCCATTGAAGAAAGTTATGCACACAATTACTTTATATAATTTAGCTTAAAATATATTTGAAATTTTAATATAAATCTTAAAACCTTAAGAAGGAGGACTTTAGTCAGTCATATAAATCAGGAATTTTATTCTTAAATGCAACACATGCTGTGAATACTTTCTAATTGATATAACTATTAACCATTATAATTTTTAAAATATGTTTTTATCCCACAGATAGTGATAAAAGTAGATTTTATGAGCAAATGCATTGCAAACTAAAACTGATTACCTGCACATTTTTGATCTAGAATTTTGATTCAAAGTTTAAAATTATCCATGATTTTATGAGCTCTAATCATTTAAAGAAGAACTTTATTTGCAGGTAAGTTTTTGTCACCAAATTTAAGGTAAAGCGTCTGTCTACAATGGGGGAGACCCAGGTTCGAGCCCTGAGTTGGGAAGATCCCCAGGAGAAGGAAATGGCAATCCACTCCAGTACTATTACATGGAAAAACCCATGGACAGAGGAGGCTAGTAGACTACAGTCTATGGAGTCGCAAAGAGTCTGACACGACTGAGTGACTTCACTTTCACTTTATAACCTCTAAAGTTCTCTTTTTTCTCTCAGTCCATCTAATTCTTCCTAGCATCCATTTTAAGAAAATCATGGGCTTCCTGGGTGGCTTAGACAGTAAAGAATATGCCGGCAAAGCAGGAGACATGGGTTAGATTCCTGGGTTAAGAAGATCCCCTGTGTAAGGAAATGGCTATTCACTCCAGTATTCTTGCCAAGAGAATCCCATAGACAGAGGAGCCTGGAGGGCTACAGTCCACAGGGTCATAAAGAGTCAGACACGACTGAGCAATTAACACTACTATTACTACAAGGTCATTGATAGAAGAAGTTAACAGAAAAAACACTAAGTAAAATTATTCATTTTCTACTGTTCTTCATGCTTAAGGATATATACCATGCATGCATGCTAAGTCGCTTCAGATCAGATCAGATCAGATCAGTCCCTCAGTCGTGTCCGACTGTTTGCGACCCCATGAATCCCAGCACTCAAGGCCTCCCTGTCCATCACCAACTCCCCAGAATTCACTCAGACTCATGTCCATCGAGTCAGTGATGCCATCCAGCCATCTCATCCTCTGTCGTCCCCTTCTCCTCTTGCCCCCAATCCCTCCCAGCATCAGAGTCTTTTCCAATGAGTCAACTCTTTGAATGAGGTGGCCAAAGTACTGGAGTTTCAGCTTTAGCATCATTCCTTCTAAAGAAATCCCAGGGCTGATCTCCTACAGGATGGACTGGTTGGATGTCCTTGCAGTCCAAGGGACTCTCAAGAGTCTTCTCCAACACCATAGTTCAAAAGCATCAATTCTTCAGCGCTCAGCCTTCTTCACAGTCCAACTCTCACATCCGTACATGACCACAGGAAAAACCATAGCCTTGACTAGACGAACCTTTGTTGGCAAAGTAATGTCTCTGCTTTTGAATATGCTATCTAGGTTGGTCATAACTTTCCTTCCAGGAGTAAGCATCTTTAATTTCATGGCTGCAGTCACCATCTGCAGTGATTTTGTAGCCCAGAAAAATAAAGTCTGACACTGTTTCCACTGTTTCCCCATCTATTTCCCATGAAGTGATGGGGCCGGATGCCATGATCCTTGTTTTCTGAATGTTGAGCTTTAAGCCAACTTTTTCACTCTCCACTTTCACTTTCATCAAGAGACTTTTTAGTTCCTCTTTACTTTCTGCCATAAGGGTGGTGTCATCTGCATATCTGAGGTTATTGGTATTTCTCCCAGTGATCTTGATCCAGCTTGTGCTTCATTCAGCCCAGCATTTCTCATGATGTACTCTGCATATAAGTTAAATAAACAGGGTGACGATATACAGCCTTGACGAACTCCTTTTCCTATTTGGAACTAGTCTGTTGTTCCATGTCTACTTCTAACTGTTGCTTCCTGACCTGCATACAAATTTCTCAAGAGGCAGATCAGGTGGTCTGGTATTCCCATCTCTTTCAGAATTTTCCACAGTTTATTGTGATCCACACAGTCAAAGGCTTTGGCATAGTCAATAAAGCAGAAATAGATGCATTTCTGGAACTCTCTTGCTTTTTCCATGATCCAGTGGATGTTGGCAATTTGATCTCTGGTTCCTCTGCCTTTTCTAAAACCAGCTTGAACATCAGGAAGTTCACCGTTCACATATTGCTGAAGCCTGGCTTGGAGAATTTTGAGCATTACTTTACTAGCGTGTGAGATGAGTGCAATTGTGTGGTAATTTGAGCATTCTTTGGCATTGCCTTTCTTTGGGATTGGATTGAAAACTGACCTTTTTCAGTCCTGTGGCCACTGCTGAGTTTTCCAAATGTGCTGGCATATTTAGTGCAGCACTTTCACAGCATCATCTTTCAGGATTTGAAAGAGCTCAACTGGAATTCCATCACCTCCACTAGCTTTGTTCATAGTGATGCTTTCTAAGGCCCACTTGACTTCACATTCCAGAATGTCTGGCTCTAGGTCAGTGATCACACCATCGTGATTATGTGGGTCATGAAGATCTTTTTTGTACAGTTCTTCTGTGTATTCTTGCCATCTCTTCTTAATATCTACTGCTTCTGTTAGGTCCATACCATTTCTCTCCTTTATCGAGCCCATCTTTGCATGAAATGTTCTTTTGGTATCTCTGATTTTCTTGAAGAGATCTCGTCTTTCCCATTCTGTTGTTTTCCTCTATTTCTTTGCATTGATCGCTGAAGAAAGCTTTCTTATCTCTTCTTGCTATTCTTTAGAACTCTGCATTCAGATGTTTATATATTTCCTTTTCTCCTTTGCTTTTCACTTCTCTTCTTTTCACAGCTATTTGTAAGGCCTCCCCAGACAGCCATTTTGCTTTTTTGCATTTCTTTTCCATGGGGATGGTCTTGATCCCTGTCTCCTGTACAATGTCACGAACCTCATTCCATAGTTCATCAGGCACTCTATGTATCATATCTAGGCCCTTACATCTATTTCTCACTTCCACTGTATAATTATAAGGGATTTGATTCAGGTCATACCTGAATGGTCTAGTGGTTTTCCCTACTTTCTTCAATTTAAGTCTGAATTTGGCAATAAGAAGTTCATGATCTGAGCCACAGTCAGCTCCTGGTCTTGTTTTTGTTGACTGTATAGAGTTTCTCCATCTTTGGCTGCAAAGAATATAATCAATTTGGTTTCGGTGTTGACCATCTGGTGATGTCCATGTATAGAGTCTTCTCTTGTGTTGTTGGAAGATGGTGTTTGTTACGATCAGTGCATTTTCTTGGCAAAACTTTATTAGTCTTTGCCCTGCTTCTTTCCGTATTCCAAGGCCAAATTTGCCTGTTACTCCAAGTGTTTATTGACTCACTACTTTTGCATTCCAGTCCCCTATAATGAAAAGGACATCTGTTTTGGGTGTTAGTTCTAAAAGGTCTTGTAGATTTTCATAGAACCATTCAACTTCAGCTTCTTTAGCGTTACTGCTTGGGGCATAGACTTGGATTACTGTGATATTGAATGGTTTGCCTTGGAAACCAACAGAGATCATTCTGTCGTTTTTGAGATTGCATCCAAGTACTGCATTTTGGACTCTTTTGTTGACCATGATGGACACTCCATTTCTTCTGAGGGATTCCTGCCCACAGTAGTAGATATAATGGTCATCTGAGTTAAATTCACCCATTCCAGTCCATTTGAGTTCGCTGATTCCTAGAATGTCGACATTCACTCTTGCCATCTCTTGTTTGAACACTTCCAATTTGCCTTGATTCATGGACCTGACATTCCAGGTTCCTATGCAATATTGCTTTTTACAGCATGAGACCTTGCTTCTATCACCAGTCACATCCACAGCTGGGTATTCTTTTTGCTTTGGCTCCATCCCTTCATTCTTTCTGGAGTTATTTCTCCACTGATCTCCAGTAGCATATTGGGCACCTACTGTCCTGGGGAGTTTCTCTTTCAGTATCCTATCATTTTGCCTTTTCATTCTGTTCATGGGGTTCTCAAGGCAAGAATACTGAAGTGGTTTGCCATTCCCTTCTCCAGTGGACCACCTTCTGTCAGATCTCTCCACCATGACCTGTACGTCTTGGGTTGCCCCATGGGCATGGCTTAGTTTCATTGAGTTAGACAAGGCTGTGGTCCTAGTGTGATCGCTTCAGTTGTGTCCAACTCTTTGAGACACTGTGGACTGTAGTTCTCCAGTCTCTTCTGTTCATGGGATGCTCTTGGCAAGAGTACTGGAGTGGGTTGCCATGCCCTCCTCCAGTGTATCTTTCCAACCCCAGGTATGAACCCGCATCTCTTTTGTCTTCTGCATTGGCAGGCAGTTTCTTTACTACTACTACCACCTAGAAAGCTCAAAGTTACATATTAATTAGTTACTGTAATGCACATGCTCTGTACCACTTGTGGTTCCAAGAAAACTGATCTTTGCCAGCCACACCTGAAGCTTCTAACCCAACCCTGACCCCATCTCAACTCTCTTCTTCCCTCCAGAAAGATTAATATACCTAACTTTTTATAATAATTTGCTTGCACTTCTTTATGGTTTTATTTCCCAAATGACTACACCCAAGCATTTTAGTTTCAGCCATTTATTTAATTAACTTAAATTTATTTTCAGACATTTGTAATGTTTAGAGTAGTTTTAGGCTCACAGTAAAGTTGAAGGGAATGTACAAAGATTTCCCAAATGCCCACAATGTACACACATGTATAATATCTGCCATTATCAACATCCTCCACCACAGTAGCACATTTGTTACAACTGATGAGCCTGTAACGGCACATCATAACCACCCTAGGTCCATAGTTTACACTAGGGTTCATTTTTGTGTTTTATGTTCTATGGGTGTGGGCAAATATAAGTACATGTATCCATCATTATAGTATCATCTGCAGTAATTTCACTTTAAGAATAATTTATGTTACTCTTATTCATAGTATCCTCAATACCATCACAATTTCTAAGCATTCTACTGTCTCCATGATTTGTACATTTTCACAGTGTGTGATAGTTGTAATCAATATGCTTTCACTTATTAATATGTATTTAAGTTTCCTACATGTCTCTTCATGCTTGATAACTCTTTCATTTTAGTGAAGAATATTTCATTGTCTAGAGGTAGCACAGTTTATTGATTCACTTAATTCCTATTGCTTCACATCCTTACCAGCACTCAGTAATGCTAGTGTTTCATATTTTGTCTTTCTCATAGGTATGCTGTGGCAAACTCATTGTTTTAACTTGCATTTCTCTGATGACATATAATGTGGAATATCTTTTCATATGCTCATTAACCATCTGTGTATCTTCTTTGGTGATGTATTTGTAAAAAGCATTTGGCTGACTTTTTTAATTGGGTCATTTGTTTTCTTACTGTTGAATTTTGAGGTGTTTTTTTTTTTTTTTTTTTTGTATATTTTGGAGTATAGTCTTTTACCTGATGTGTCTTTTGCAAATATGTAAAAAGGAGTACGTCAAGGTTGTGCATTGTCACCCTACTTATTTAACTTATATGCAGAGTACATCATGAGAAATGCTGGGCTAAAGGAAGCACAAGATTACCGGGAGAAATATCAATAACCTCAGATATGCAGATAACATCACCCTTATGGCAGAAAGTGAAGAAGAACTAAACAGCCTCTTGATGAAAGTGAAAGAAGAGAGTGAAGAAGTTGGCTTAAAACTCAACATTCAGAAAACTAAGATCATGGCATCCAGTCCCATCACTTCATGGCAAATAGATGGGGAAACAGTAGAAACAGTGGCTGACTGTATTTTTATGGGCTCAAAATCACTGCAGATGGTGATTGCAGCCATGAAATTAAAAGAAGCTTACTCCTTGGAAGGAACGTTATGACCAACCTAGACAGCATGTTAAAAAGCAGAGATGTTACTTTTCCAACAAAGGTCCATCTAGTCAAGGCTATGGTTTTTCCAGTGATCATGTATGGATGTGAGAGTTGGACTATAAAGAAAGCTGAGCACCAAAGGATTGATGCTTTTGAATTGTGGTGTTGGAGAAGACTCTTGAGAGTTCCATGGACTGTAAGCAGATCCAACCAGCCCACCCTAAAGGAGATCAGTCCTGAGTGTTCATTGGAAGGACTGATGCTGAAGCTGAAACTCCAGTACTTTCGCCACCTGATGCAGAGAGATGACTCATTTGAAAAGGCCCTGATGCTGGGAAAGATTGAGGGCAGGAGGAAAAGGAGATGGCAGAGGATGAGATGGTTGGATGGTATCACCGACACAATGGATATGGATTTGGGTGGACTCCAGGAGTTGGTGATGGACAGGGAGGCCTGGCGTGCTGCAGTTCATGGGGTCACAAAGAGTCGGACACAACTGAGTGACTGAACTGAACTGATTCCAAGTCTATGGCTGGTATTCTCATACTTCTGACATTGTCTTTCCTAGATGGTGGATGATGGAGGGACCAGAAAAAGCATACTGAACTAAGAAGGCATCTTGAGACCAAAAAGTGAGGCAGATAGGTCCACATAATTAATGGATCTTTCTTAAAGGGAGTGATCAGATTTGGACAATGATCCAGAAATACTTGCAGCTGCATTCTGCATCACTGATGGGCCACTGAGAAAATTTTATAGTAGAACCATGGTATGGAAGTATGTCTTGAAAACAGGAAGGCCATTCCTAAGTCAAGATTCAAGAATGAGTAACTAATCTCATAGGTGTTGGATTCTTTGGGAACTAACAGAACATAGAGGTCACCTGATCCTAATGATTATTTTAAAAACACCTATTAACTGCAAAGACCTTGACAACAGAAAAGTGATTTATTGCATAGTACAATCCTGGGTGTGGTCAGTAGAAGAACAGGAGAATCCCTAGTATCCACTGGCATCAGTTATGCTAACCAGAGAAGTTATTGTTGTTGTTTTCTTCTTAAACTTTTAATGGATTATAGTTAATCAATTTTTTGCTTTCATGAATCATGCCTTTGATGTTGTATCTAAAGAGTCATTGCCATACCTGGGGATATCTAGATATTTTTCCTATGTTATGTTCTAGAAATTTTATAACTCTGTGTTTTACATTTAGGTCTATGATCCATTTTGATTTAATTTTTGTGAATGAAGTAGGTCTCTACTAGACTAGATTGATTTTCATTTGGGTGTCCAGTTATTCCTTGATGTACTCCTTGACATATGTCAAAGCTGTATATAGTCTCCCTGCTTATTTAACTTATATGCAGAGTACATCATGAGAAATGCTGGGCTGGAAGAAGCACAAGCTGGAATCAAGAGAAGTATCAATAACCTGAGATAAATATCAATAACCTCAGATACGCAGATGACACTACCCTATGGCAGAAAGTAGAGGAACTGAAGAGCCTCCTGATGAAAGTGAAAAAGGAGAGTGAAAAAGCTGGCTTAAAACTCAACATTCAGAAAACTAAGATCATGGCATTATTTTGCAAAGATCTGTCTAGTCAAAGCTATGGTTTTTCCAGTAGTCATGTGTGGATGTGAGAGTTGGACTATAAAGAAAGCTGAGCAGTAAATAATTGATGCTTTTGAACTGTGGTGTTGGAGAAGATTCTTGAGAGTCCCTTGGACTGCAAGGAGATCAAACCAATCAGTCCTAAAGGGAATCAGTCCTGAATATTAATCGGAAGGATCGATGCTTAATCTGCAGCTCCAATAGTTTGGCCACCTGGTGTGAAGAACTGACTTATTTGAAAAGACCCTGATGCTGGGAAAGATCGAAGTTAGGAGGAGAAGGGGATAGCAGCAGATGAGATGGTTGGATGGCATCACCAACTCAATGGACATGACTTTGAGCAAGCTCCAAGAATTGGTGAAGGACAGGGAAGCCTGGCATGCTGCAGTGCATGGGGTCACAAGAGTCGGACGTGATTGAGCCACTGAACTGAATTGAACTGCCCAATTATTCCAGCACCATTTGTTGAAGAAATTAACTTTGTCTCATTGTTTTGCTTTTGCTTCTTTATCAAGGTTATACTGACTATATTTATGGGGGGTTATTTCTGGGCTCTCTTTCTGTTGCATTGATCTATTTATCTATTCTTTTGCTAATACACACTGTCTTGATTACTATAGTTAAGTCTTAAAATTGGAAAATATAAATTCTTATTTTATTTTTCTCTTTCAATATTGTTTTGGGTATTCTAGGACATTTGCCTCTCCATATAAATTTTAGAATCATGTTGTTCATATCTACAAAGTAACAATCTGGAATGGTCCATTTTTTATTTTGTAAACTTTTTATTTTGTATTGGGCTATAACAATATTGTGATAGTTTCAGGTGACCAGCAAAGGGACTCAGTAATACATGTACATGTACCCCTTATCCCCCAAACTCCCCTCCCATCCACCCTATCACATAATATTGAGCAAAGTTCCATGTGTTATGCAGTAGATCTTGTTGGTTATCCATTTTAAATACAACAGTGTGTACATGTCCATCCCCAAATCCCTAATTATCACTTTCCCCCATCCTTCCCCTTAGCAACCATATGTTCATTCTCTAAGTCGTAAATCTGTTTCAAAAATAAGTTCATCTGTGTCATTTCATCTTAGATTCTGCATATGCCATGCCATATTCCACATTTCTCTTTCCCTGTCTGACTTACTCCACTCAGAATGACAATCTCTAGGTTGGAATGGTCCATTTCTAACTTTATTTTTTGAAAAAACAAGGCTATCTGGTAGATTTTTTTCTGTGGGTTGGAGTTTTCAGTGCAAGAGACTCAGGTTTGATCCCTGGGTCCGGAAGATCTCCTGGAGAAGGGAATGACTACCTACTCCAGTATTCTTGCCTGGAGAGTCCCATGGACAAAGAAACCTGATGGACTACAATTCGTGGGTCACAAAGAGTCAGACAAGACTGAGCCATTAACACTTTCACTTTTTCATTAGATTTTGTTGATTGCATATTCATGGTGAAATTTGTATGTTCTTCTGCCCTTGATATTTCTTACAAACCAACAGCTGGAGCCAAAGTCTTGATAAGACTCTAATTTATTATTTTTTTTCAGTAACATTATACACAGTGTGTGATTTCATTGGGGAAAAATATCTTTATTTCTTCCTCTCTATTTTTTGTGTGTGATAGTAACTGTTCATACATTGTAAATGAGATTGCAGAATACACACCAAAATTTCTAATTCAAGAAACTGTCTGATTTTAAAAATGTATTAATAATAACAGAAATATTTATTTAACTAGATGTTAAATCTTTACCTGGGCTTCCCTGGTGGCTCAGATGATAAAGAATCTGTCTGCAGTTGGGAGACCTGGGTTCAATCCCTAGGATGGGAAGATCCTCTGGAGAAGGGCATGACAACCTACTCCAGTAATCTTGCCTGGAGAATCCCCATGGACAGAGGAGCCTGGTGGGCTACAGTCCATTGGGTAGCAAAGGGTCAGACATAACTGAGTGACAAAGCACATAAATCTTTGCTTATTGCCAGTAGTTATTGCAATTCTTGGAGTTTTTAAAACTCTTTTTTTTAATGTTTTTCATTGACTATATATATATATATCTATTGCATTCATTCACTCTTGTATCCCTTCTAGTTCAATGTTCCTATCTGAATTTAATTTTTCTTGTATTGTTATTTCTTGGATATTGTCGATTTATTTCTGAGTTTTTAAAATTTGGATTTATATTGTTCTTTTGTGCTTAGTAATAATTTCTTAAGTAATTTCTTAAGTCATTTGCATTAAATAGAAAAGTCGATTTATCTGTTCTATGGACATAACTATGGCAAGTTTTTAATTTCTGTAGACATGTCATTCAGCTTATTTTTGTCTTTTTTTCCCCCTTATATCAACTTTTCTGCTGATCATTATTATATCAAATTAGTTTACCTGAACTTTTTGAAGAATTTGTAGAATTTTGAAGAATTTTGAAGAATTTGATGAATTATAAATGTTCTTCATAAATTCATAAAGCTCACAGTCTTTTAAGTGTGATTGTGTGTTTGTGCATGCATGTGTGTGTTTAGTGATTTAATATGAGAGCTAGATTTCTGGGATGTTGTGGTAATATTTCCTTCTATCACTTTTATGTGGATCTTCTCTTTCTGTCCTTTGTACTATTCCTCATATTTCTAGTCTACTCCCAGAAATGTCTTCTCAGTTTGAGAGCCTGTAATTGAAGGTATCTCTGGATCTCTGGAAGCTCACTTTCTAGGATTCATAAGTGCTAGTCCACTCCAGTCCCTCCAAACTGCCATTGGCCACTTGTCTTCAACTTCTTTTATTTATTTTTTTTTCACATTTTTCAAAGGAATTTATTAAGAAACAGGGAGGGGGGGGGAATATAAAGTACACAATCAAAGGAATCAAAGAGTTTACAACATAGCTTCTTCAGGCCAGTGGCAACTAAGAAATATTTGCTGAGCCGACACCAAGGGTACGGAGGCCCCAGTTCCATTTTCAATCCCATCTCCCTTGGCTGCTAACCCAATCAGCTCGAAACTTCCTCCGAAGAGAAGTCAGATTGCCTTCCCAAACCTCCCCAAACTACTTCCCAATTGCCTTTACAGCCCTTCTCTGCCTGGTCCCAGAGTCCTCACCTAGGCTTTGGGTGAGGTCAGCCAGACCCTGCTGAGCCTTCTCCACTCTTCCAGTCACTCTAAATCTATTTCTGTTCCCATCTGGATTCATGTAATTGAACTATATTCATGAACCAATTGGGCTGGCTTGATCTGCTGCCTTTGGTCAAGTTACCTATCTTTCTAAGCCTACGTCTGAACCTGATCCTTCTGTGGGGAACAACTTCTTGAGCAGTGTCTCTCACAGCTCCCTGACCCAGTTAGTCCAAGGCTACTTTCTCCCCCAGACAGAACTCTGCGCCTGCGTCCAACCTCCCACTTAACTTCCAGGTGGCTTTAGTTCTCAGCTAACCCTCCTGGGTGGTGGTGTAGTTGCTAAGTTGTGTCTTAGCGACCTGAGGCCTCATGGACTGTAGCCCACCAGGCTCCTCTGTCCATGGGATTCCCTGGGCAAGAATACTGGAGTGGGTTGCCGTTGCTTTCTCCTAACTTCTTTTAGAAGGTATAAAACCTCCTCCAATTCAATTGCTAGTCCTAATTTGCCCTGTGGCTCTCTAGTGAATACCAGATGGCTACTTTGGGGGTCTCTTGTTCTTAGGTTTGTCAGCTAATCCAGTACTTTCCATATCTTTTCCACACAGAGTCCTATACTGTGCTGATTATTTTGGTTGTTGAAAGTTTGTTCCCACCAACATCTCTTTTGGAGTTTGTGAGGATACCATCCTACCTAGTTTTGTTGAAAAGTTTGTCATTTAGATCGTGCTATTTTTGAGGGCTTGCTCTATTTTTGTGAATAGATTCAAATATTAGTAACTATGATTATTTTGTATTTATCTAATCAGAATCATTCATTTGATATACATTATAACAATAAAAATAAGTAAAATATCCTTTATCCCCGTAGATAGATAAAACCTTAAACTAAATAATAATGAAAGCTGGATATTATTTTTTTGTATTTATGTTCAATAGATTGCTATTAGATTTATTTCACCTCATGAAGATAGGATATACGAAATTTAAACAATTATTCTTTCAGTATCAGTATCGTTAAGCATTGATAGTTTAGAATGTAAATGAATGGAGAAATGTTTGCAAACATAATAAAGTGCTAATAATATGTGCAGTGCAAGCATGCATGCTCAGTGGCTACAGTCATGTCTGACTCTTTGCGACCCAGTGGACCATAACCCTCCAGGTTCTTATGTCCATGGGATTCTCCAGGCATGAATACTGGGATGGGTTGCCATGTCCCCCTCCAGGGTATCTTCACCACCCAGGGATCAAACCCGCATCTCCCACATTGCAGGTGGATTCTTTGCCACTGAGCCACTGGAGAAGCCCAATATGTACAGTACAGGGGTTAATTCCTTTGCCACTTTCTGTTTCTTCCAAAATGAAGTCTTAATATTTCAATCATCATTATCATGAAAATTTAGTTCCTTTAAAACATATTTTCTAGCCTTAAAAATATATTTTCACTTATTCTAATTCTATCATTTCTAGAATTTTTCTTACAATATGCACTAAATATAAAATATTTTTTTTCTCATTTAACTTCACCTTAGATCAAATCAACTGACAGCATCAGACCCTGTTTTGTACATAATTTAAGCAGTTCCTTCTCTTTCCACTTGACTATGACAAGAACCACATTTTTAACTATACATATTGATGATACAAAAAGGAATAAAATAAATAAGGTTTGTAAAATATCAGACCAGAGCTTATCCACTTGTCATTTATATCCTGGTTATGCATATATCATCTGCTTCACAAATGGGAAAGAATTAGGCTATTTAACTTGATATAATGGTCATGATTTAAACTGAAATCATATACAAGAAGAAAATGTGAGTTTTTAAAAATGTGTTGAAGGAAAATAGAAAAATTATATAAAGTGTTAAAACACTTTTGTGGATAGAAGTGATATTGGAAACTTATATTTTAAAATTCATAGATATTACTATTTGAGAGGAATGAAGAGTCCACCTGAATGCATCTTTCATAAATTGTATAAATATGTAAAGAATACTTTCTATGTGTCATGGTCTCCACTGGTATGGAGAACACCAAAATAATATGAAAATTCTTGTCTTCAAAGAATGCACAGTCTAGTTTGGAGACAAAGCAGTAATATGAAAAAATGTAAAAATAAAAGAAGCACACAGCATTAATAAAAAATCACCAAACTCTTCCTGTGAATATAAGAAAATGCAGATACTTCTTCACAGAGGATGTGAAATTTAAACAAAGAAGAACTCTATTGATTGATTAATGGGAGACCTCATCTAAGTGACAGCTAACTTTGTAGCCCAAAATAGTTTAAAAGAAAAATGCTCCAATTACCATCAGTCTCACTGAAGATGGAGTGAGAAAGCATTTTTGTATCCATTTTATGGATTTTCTGTGGATGGGACACTGAATTATTTTGGAAGATTGGAGTCAGATGCATATGGAGAATTAGAGATTAATCAGATGATAAATGTTTATTTATCAGAAAGATAAAGAATATTTATTTAATGTTTCTGTCCAGCAAGCAAAGACCTACATCCTTCATTCACTTGGCAAATATTTTTTGAATACTTGCTTTGTGTTCCTCTAGGTTTATACCAGAAAAAGATAGAGAAGACAGAGCTCTGTGTTCTCATGAAGCTTGCATTTATGGGCAAATATAAAATAATCATTAAAAATAATAAGTAAATATGTAGGAAACATGAGTTCAGTCCCTGGGTTGGGAAGACCCCCTGGAGGAGGAAATGGCAATCCACTCCAGTATTCTTGCCCAGAAAATTCCATGGACAGAGGAGTCTGGTGGGCTATAGTCCATGGGTTCAAAAAGGGTTGAAAAAGACTGAGCATGAAGGCAAGAATTATCTGGCATACTAGGAAAAGATAAGTATTATAGGAAAGAAAAAATGTACAGCAGAGTAGTGGAGATCAGAAGTGTGCAAATGAAATCAGGGAATATTACCTGTCACGTTTAAAAGCTAAAGTTCCAACAAAAAGAAAGAGCCTGGTAAGCTGATATCCAATCATTTTAGGCAAAGAGAAGAGCTGGGAGAATATGACCAGGGCAAACATTTGCAAGTTGAAACAAATGCAGTCCACTGAAATATTCAAGGTAGATGTTAGATCATGGTTCAGATATGCTTACAAATACATTATTAATTGATTCTTCTCATGTGTTTTATATTTAGAGAATTTTTTTTAAAGGAGGCACTATGCATCTAAAGATGTTTTGAAGACTTGCTTACCAAGTATTTACTACCAAATTCAAACTCCACTTATTTTCTTGTGCAGCAGGATAAAATTTAGAACATCACTGCATGACAATCACCTCAAAACAAATGAAGGATTTCCTAAATGATTCATGGATCAATGACTTTGAGTGATACATGACATTGTAAGAAGAACGAAAGTTGTCCAGGCTTAAGAGTATAGATAAACAATTTTGAATGTAAATCAAAGGGCTTCAGTTCAGTTCAGTTCAGTCCCTCAGTAGTGTCCAACTCTTTGCGACCTCATGAATCACAGCACGCCAGGCCTCCCTGTCCATCACCACCTCCCGGAGTTCAACCAGACTCACGTCCATCGAGTCAGTGATGCCATCCAGCCATCTCATCCTCTGTTGTCCCCTTCTCCTCCTGCCGCCAATCCCTCTCAGCATCAGAGTCTTTTCCAATGAGTCAACTCTTCGCATGAGGTGGCCAAAGTACTGGAGTTTCAGCTTTAGCATCATTCCTTCCAAAGAACACCCAGGGTTGATCTCCTTTAGAATGGACTGGTTGGATCTCCTTGCAATCCAAGGGTCTCTCAGAGTCTTCTCCAACACCACAGTTCAAATGCATCAATTTATCGCTCAGCTTTCTTCACAGTCCAACTCTCACCTCCATACATAACCACTGAAAAAAACATAGCCTTAACTAGATGGACCTTTGTTGGCAAAGTAGTCTCTGCTTTTCAATATGCTATCTAGGTCGGTCATAACTTTTCTTCCAAGGAGTAAATGTCTTTTATGTTCATGGCTGCAGTCACCATCTGCAGTGATTTTGGAGCCCAAAAAAGTAAAGTCTGACACTGTTTCCCCATCGATTTCCCATGAAGTGATGGGACCAGATGCCATGATCTTCGTTTTCTGAATGTTGCACTTTAAGCAAACTTTTCACTCTCTTCTTTCACTTTCATCAAGAGGCTTTGTAGTTCCTCTTTACTTTCTGCCATAAGGGTGGTGTCATCTGCATATCTGAGGTTATTTATATTTCTCCTGGAAATCTTGATTCCAGCTTGTGCTTCTTCCAGCCCAGCATTTCTCATGATGTACTCTGTATATAAGTTAAATAAGCAGGGTGACAGTATACAGCCTTGACGTATACAAAGGGGCTTACACACTATTTATTTCATCAAATACTGGAGTAAAGATGCTTAAAGAGTGCAATCACCAGACAACTGCAGTTTCAAGTTTATTAAATATCATTTAGACAGCAGAGGTTAACTGAGCTTCTTTCTGTGAAAGAGAAAATGGTCATTTGACTGATTGGGTGAGGATAGAACTTCACGTGCTCATTGATATCTTGTCATTCTCTCCTTTAAAAGACAAGAGGATAATACTTAGGTTTTGAGTGAAATAAAATGAGTAGTTTTTATGAATAAGTTGTGGCTAGAAGTGATTTGTTTCATAACAGGAGCAAAGTTAACTTGTGATGAAAGACCTTCTGGATTTCTCTTTGATGCTGTGGTCATTGTAGAAGATTATTTGCTCTTGTAGAGATGATGTAGCCACAAAATCCAAACAGTGTGAATCACTGGGTCACTGAATTACTACCTGGAAGACAGTTGTCCTGGGAGGCACCTAAAGTTTTTGAGCATACAATATATATTTTGTTGTGGGAGACTAGTGAAATTTGGGGATAGCTTTTTTAAAGACAGTTTTTTATTTAAATTGAAAGGAAGTTATAAAAATTTTCCATCCCCTTTTCTTTCCCCCAAATCATCAATGTCCCCCACAGAAATGCTGCTGCTGCTGCTAAGTCACTTCAGTTGTGTCCGACTCTGTGCGATCCCATAGACGGTAGCCCACCAGGCTCCTCCATCCATGGGATTTTCCAGGCGAGAGTACTAGAGTGGGTTGCCATTACCTTCTCCACAGAAATGGTACATTTCTTTTCTTTTTTTTTTTTTTTTTTACAATGAATGTACCTCAGTGACATATAATCACCCAAGTCCATACTTTAACTTTAGGCAAGGTAGTTTTTATTATTGTTATTATTAATTTTTATCAGACTAAAGTTGCTTTACAATGTGGGGTAGTTTTTCAAAGGAAATTAAATTAATCTACAGTTGCAAGTCTCTGTGATCTCTCAAACTAGTAAATATTGTTCATTTTCTTCCTAAAACCACATAACTCTAAATAGCTTCATACCACAGAAGTGTTAATGTGATAACACAATACACACACAAACACACACACGCACACGCATGCACAAACACACACACAGGCTTTCAGAGTTGACGCTATTAAGAGGCAGTGGGTATTGTAGTTTTCTGGGTTTATGCCAAAAACTGTAAAATGAGTAAGAAATGTGTAATGGTTAAATTCATTTTAATGCTACTCTGTAGTCAGGTCCAAGTATTTCATTGTCTACCCTCATCATGAATTATTTTGAGCTATTTTATCTAGTTTAGCTTTAAGATCTACCATGAGATCAAATGCCAACATTTAAATAGTTTAATAATAAAAGGCCAACATTTAGATATTCTGAATTTGATTATAAATTTCATCCTATCATCAAATTATCAAGCAGAAATCAAATATACAATCCATCTTGTGGGTTAAAAATCCAAAAGAGATAAAAATCAATATTCTTGAATAATAATATACAGAAATCAAAGTCCAAAATGGAATGTTTGCCTTGTAAATTAAATAAAAGTAAAAAAAAACGTAATTTCCAAAATTAATCCTCAGAGTTTTAGTCTGGTTAGTCTAAGCTGGTGTGGGAGGAGTGTGCCTCAGTTTCTAAGTGGACTTGTTTCTTTCAAAGAACCTGAATTGTCCTTCAGTGAAGTAGCTGTGATGTTCATTGGGTGCCAAGAGTTCTGTTCGTTCAGTGTCAAGGCTCTTAAGTGTTTCATTTTTTAAAGAGTCTAAAGTAATGATAGGATACAAAAGTGTAACAAGGTGCCTACATCAACCAAATTTAGAAAACAGCCAAATGCCAAGTAAAAGCGGTCACTTCAAGCTTTCTCAGGATTGACAATCTAGAGGTACCAAGAGGATAGCTGATGTTCAGTAACAGTTGATGGGAAAAGGACAGATGGAGAAAATCATGGTCACACATTTACCAGGGTGGCATTCCACCTCTGCTGTTTCAAGAGTCCATTAGTTTAATTTTCCATTGCAGAGTGGAACTATTATGACCATAGCTGAAGGTTCATCTCAAAGGGTGGTGTCTTAAAAACAGCAATTTGGCCATGGTAGTCACTTGAGAAGACTTCCTTTTCTATTTATGCATCTCAACTCTCAATTTCCAGGTTTTCTTTGTGTTTCTCATTTAAAATGTTCCAGTACTTAATTAATTATGGGTGCTCACTGGTGTCAGCTTCATAACTCATTTGTAAGCACTCATTTTCATTTCTAGGACACAAATATGTTTCTCTTATGACATGAGCCTTCTCAGGAAATATTCTCCATCACCTCAACTTCATATCAGTTGGAGATAGACCTTCAGGACTCTCACTATTTGATATTATTATTAATGTCCCTGGGTCAGATGAAGACCAAGCCCTGGACTTTTTGGTCAAATGCTGTCTTTCCTCAGATTTTAATACTCTAGCTTTTGAGTCTGTTTCATTTTACTTTATTTTCTTTGCTATAATTTTCTCTTTGTTACATCATTCTTCCATCTCTATCTTCCAGTGCTTCTCTTGTCCTTGAGGGCAACTCAGTCCAAGTGGTACAATTTAATGGGTTTAATGCAGTCCCTCTCTCTCTGTGACATATGTCAATAGAGTTGATACCATTTGTTTAATTTAGTTTAGTTAGTTAGAAGCCTTCTTTCCTTATACTTTTCATTTTTTCCCTGGCTTAACCATTCATTTATCTAAATTTTCCTCAGTCAGCAATTTCAGAGATTGTAAAATTATCTGTTGTTCAAACAAATTTTATTGATACACATTTACCTGAATTGGATAAATCCATTCAGGAGGTATTTCCCCATCAAACCGACTTCTTAACTATACTGGGACAACATTTGATGTTATTCTGCTCAGTTGTCCTCTACTATTTTACTAAATTAATTCTTAAATGTTAACTGATAATGGATATAGTAGTTACAGTGATGTACATACATATCTGGTCTTCCATGGTACCTCAGATGGTAAAGAATCTGTTTGCAATGAAGGAGACCTGGATTTGATCCCTAGGTTGGGAAGATTCCCTGGAGAAGAGAATGGCTACCCAATCTAATATTCTTGCCCAGAGAATTCCATGGACAGAGGAACCTGGTAGGCTACAGTCCATGGGGTCATATGTTTACTTTTATGTATCCATACAAATGTAGCTAATATATTCAGTATTAATATCTGAGTGAACTACTAAGAGCTTGAATCATTTCTTAAGTTTTATCAGAGATATTCTGCTTGTTTTATTTCACAGCTAAGCCAATATTATTCTGCAGCTATTCAAAAACAGTATATCTAAAATATTCTAAGTATTTGACAGGAACATTATTCACTGTTTCTCAATAACTTTAAAAGCCAAGTGATGACAAATGATAATTGGGAAGTTATGAATGTTACGACACAGAAAATCTGAGAGGAAATGTATTTAGAGTGAAGGAAATTGCCATAGACATGGGGACACTGGCATACCCTTCCCTGTCCTTCCATCCCCAAAAGAGGGCCAAGAGGGTGAATTTGCCGTATGCTTTTGATTTTTGCTTTTGTTTGTTATGCTTTCCTGGTGGCACAGATGGTACAGAATCTTCCTGAAACACAAGAGACCTGGATTCTATCCCTGTGTTGGGAAGATACCCTGGAGAAGGAAATGACAACCCCCTCCAGTTGCCTAGGAATTTCCATGAACAGAGGAGCCTCGTGGGCTACAGTCCATGGTGTCGCAAAGAACCGGATACAACTGAGTGACTGTCACTTTTGTTTGTTATCTGTAGGTATAATGAAGAACAGAAAGCCTAGGTGTGAGGATGGATTGACTCCACGAAGGCAAAGAATTCAGAGGAAAACATTGTTACAGAAGTATGTATCTCATAATCATACTCAGTTGTGACCAACTCTTTGCAACCCCATGGAATGTAACTCTCCTCTGTCCTTGGAATTATCCAGGCAAGAATACTGGAGTGTGTAGCCATTCACTTCTCCAGGGGATCTTCCCTACCAAGGGATTGAACCTGAAACTCTTGCACTGCAGGTGGATTCTTATTCACTGAGCCACCTGGGAAGCCCTGCAGAAGTATGGTTGAACATTATAAACCAATGAGCTGTGCAGGTCCTGGATTCACCCTGCCGTCCTGCCAGGGCAGAGAAATGAATTCATAGCCTTTTCTGCTGAATATGGCACCAGTTCCCATCTAGGAAGTCTGACCAGAGACTCCAGGAAAACTCAGAGCCCATCCTCCAGCCTAACGGGGATAAGGAACCAAACCAGAAGTCCTATTAGCCAGGGGCATCCCAACCAACTTATGAGTTTTAATAAGTTAAAGAAATGCAAGTAAACACTGCAATCTATATTATCTCACTGGCTTATTACTTTCAATGAAAGTTTATAAGAAATTCACTTTGTAGCTCACTCTCTAAGATTTTAAGATGAACCTTAAGAATGCTCTATTGTCTTTTTGATTAAAGGAAAAAAAAGAGTCATCATCATCTTTGACCTGAGCAAGGAGTAAATTTTCAGTATAACAGACTGAAAATTGCCCCAAAATTTTAAGACTTAAGGAAAGATTACTTACATGATGTTGGCCTTCTTGAAATCAACTACAAAGTCAATGTGACATTAAAGAAACATATTGATATAGAAACTACATTTTGACAGATAATATGCACATTATAATTGGTGTTTCAAGTGAAGAATCAGACCTTAGTGGTCTTATATGAGGTTAGTGAATTAGGAAGTCTAAAAACTCTCATGACTTCAAATTGGAGTCAGAATTTCTATGGACTTTTCCCACCACCTAAGGTGTGTGTGTCTGTGTATTAAGTATTCATTCCTTTATATATCTATATGTGTCTCACAAAGTGCCTGTGTGGAGACTGTGGAGTTCGCATCTGGCCATAACTTTTGCCTTTTCCAGAGGTCAGTGCCGGGGTCCAGCCCCGGCTGATCCAGGGTATTCGAAGCAGGGACGGCGTCGGCGAGGATCAGGATACAATAGTTTCAATTAGATATTAATTAGAGATGTAAAGAGTAATAGAATGAGGATAGCTCAGTAGGAAAATTCAGTGGGGAAAAGAGGGTGAGTAGCTTGGTTTACACGGGAGACCAATAAAACTTCAAGACAAGAAGCTTGCACCACTTACATAGGCCGCAGGCGTCCTTTCATTCTCCCGAAGGAGAGGAGACATTGAGGCCTCCCCGGTCGGATCTTAGAAGCCCAGGCATAATTAGTAAGCATGGCGGGTTCCGTGCTCCAGATGGAGACTCAGCCAGAGTGAGAGAGAGAGCAACATGGGGAGACCAGTATGTCGAGAAACTGATCCCAATTCTTTATTTACCATGGTCTACTTTTATACACTGAGATGTTATGCAAAAGTCACGTGGGGTCAGCAGTCCTGACTTTTATCAAAGTCAGGTGCTTCATACAAATATATACAGAGGTCTTAGGGGTGTTACATCATCTTCTGGCCAGGGGGCCTGCTGACAATTTATGACCCTCTCCTTGTGACAGCGGTCAGTCAACCAGAACACTTATTTCTCCAGGGGTGATTATTCTTAAAACAGACACCACCCAAATAAAGTTACATTCCTATAGGGTGAGGGTGTAGTGGGTTTTAGTTAAGGAAAGAATTTACTTAGCCTAAGGTCTAACGTGATTTATATCAAAGGTTAATGCTTATTTCTTCTATATATTCATTAATGTGTGTAAGGGCAGGGGATATGGAGACTTAGCAAACATTGGCTCAACAAATGAAAAACCCTTCACCAACACAATTTCTAATCAGCCCATTATACTTATACTAATAGTTTTCTAACTTTTCTAAGGAACCTGTTTTTAGAAGGTTTAAAGCATCTCATGCCTCTCACAGTTGGGAGGCTGTGAGCAATCATATGTGGCCAGACAAGCCTGTCAGGCAGGCTAGAGAACCTTCAGTGGAGTTGTAGGTTAAAACACTCTTGTCACACCCAGGAGTTTTTATTAACTGGAGCTCTAAGTTAACTCCTTCTCCGAAAAAGGTGGTGGGGGACAGCCCCCCATAAAGTCACAGGTGTAGGTGGGCACAAAGTAGTAAAGTAGGCAGGCTCTGGATATGGGGGTAGATGCTCGAGGATTTCCAGGGGGACTCCTGAGGCTCGATCCCGCCTTTGCTTATGTCGAGCCTCCTTCCTCATGACCTTTGCCACGGGCCGAGTGCCTCACTCTGGCCCTCAACAGGTCAGCAAACATTTTATTAATATTTGTCTGTCACTGTAACAAACACATTGGTAAAGGGAGTTATATACGATTACTGATTTAGCTAACCAAGCCTTAACTCTGAATGGATACTTCTCCAGAACAATCTGATGGTCCTATCACTACCAGGAGGAAGATATTATTAGCAAATATCAGCTGTGCCACTAAATGATGGTAGTAGTAAGCCAAGGCTCCTGAATTGTCCAGGAAATGGAGGCCAGATTTTCTTAGAAATGAATTTAGTAGTGAGGATTTTGTTTACTCAGATTTCAGAAGATTTGTCTGGGTAAAGGCTAATTATTATTGTCATCTTGAAAAAGTTCAGTTCAGTTCAGTCACTCAGTCATGTCCGACTTTTTGCAACCCCACGAACCGCAGCACGCCAGGCCTCCCTGTCCATCACCAACTCCCAGAGTCCACCCAAACCCATGTGCATTGAGTTGGTGATGCCACCCAAACATCTTATCCTCTGTTGTCCCCTTTTCCTCCTGCCCTCAATCTTTCCCAGCATCAGGATCTTTTCCAATGAGTCAGCTCTTTGCATCAGGTGACCAAAGTATTGGAGTTTCAGCTTCAACATCAGTCCTTCCAATGAACACCCAGGACTCATGTCCTTTAAGATAGACTGGTTGGATCTCCTTGCAGTCCAAGGGACTCTCAAGAGTCTTCTTCAACATCACAGTTCAAAAGCATCACTTCTTCGGTGCTAAGCTCTCTTTATAGTCCAACTCTCACATCCATACGTGACCACTGGAAAAACCATAGCCTTGACTAGATGGACCTTTGTTGACAAAGTAATGTCTCTGCTTTTTAATATGCTGTCTAGATTGGTCATAACTTTCCTTCCAAGGAGTAAGCGTCTTTTAATTTCATGGCTGCAATCACCATCTGCAGTGATTTTCGAGGCCAGAAAAATAAAGTCAGCCACTGTTTCCACTGTTTCCCCATCTATTTGCCATGAAGTGATGGGACCAGATGCCAAAATGTATAGACAAATAATATCAGGGATTGTGACAAAGGATATTATCATAGCTACGTTATAGAAATGCATCAATGTTGAGCAGCTTCTACCCTAGGTGGGATGGATCTTGGTGGTTGGAAAGTCTTTGACAGACTGCGACTGGTGACGCTTTTTGATCTATGCAAGAATGTTAAGGTAGAGGGGAAAATGATGAGGGCTGGAGACCAAGAATTTCTAGAATACTTTAGTTCAGCATACATCAGGGGCAAAAAAGACTTTATAAAGTAGGACTGCTACAAATTTCTCTGATTTTAAGTTTGTTTGGGAGATATAGACATTTTTCATCTCTTTTGTTTTTTGGACTTGCCTTCCTATGAATGTAACACCATAGTGATAACGAGCTATATATGACCTTGAATTTCATTTAAACTATAGACAATTGACAATTTAATGAAGAACATGCAGTTTATCCATTTAATTAGATGCTCAAAATATATATTTGGATTTATCTGGATAATCACAAACTATCAACTTCAATCACATTACATTGTTTGGCACAACACAGAATTATTTTTACTTAAGCTATAATTAGTGTCGTGCCAATGGTCAAATTTGAAGGATGCTAAAAGAATAGATCCATGACTCTTGTACTTATTTATGAAATGTTGTTGGCCTTATTGTTTACTTATTGTTAAACTAATTATTATTTAATACTTAACACCATTTATTTTTTGAAAACTTCTGGGAGATATATTTTGATGGTTCTGTAATAAGAGTAATTGTATCTCTTATTTACCAAAACAGATTTTATGTTATGAGTGTTGAAAAATCATGCTACAAATCATCTCCCCTTTTCCATAACCACCCAGGAACCCCAGAATCAAATAAGAGGTCTACATCTCTGAGGTGTACATCACCTTCCTTATTCTAATCTACAAAATCCCGCCTGAACTCATTTTTACTGTTTTATTATCACTAACATGAGAAGAAAAGAGTGAAAGTAATAGTATTAGCTGCATTAGCAGTGTGTGTGTGCTCAGTCACTCAGTCATGTCCAACTCTTTGTGACCCCATGGACTATAGCCCACCAGACTCCTCTGTTCATGGAGTTCTCCAGACAAGAATACAGGAGCAGGTTGCCATTTCCTCCTCCAGGGGATCTTCCCGACCCAGAGATCAAACCTCTGTCTCTTATGTCTCCTGCATCAGCAGGTGGGTTCTTTACCACAAGTCACCTGGTAGAAACTGACACTAATAAATTCCTTACTATATATCAAGCTACATGTCCTAAGCCACTATCCTACTTATAATTTTTTCTCTAGTTATAGGTTTGTCAGCAGTAAGGAATCTGCCTGCCAAGCAGGAGATGCAGGAGATACAAGTTCAATCTCTGGGTAGGGAAGAATTCCCAGAGTTGGAAATGGCAACCCACTCCAATATTGTTGCCTGGGAAATCCCATGGACAGAGAAACCTAGCAGGGCTACAGTCCATGTGGGTCACAAAGAATTGGACAAAACTGAGTATGACTGAATCACATACATTATCTTATGATCATTCTTTTCATTTTTTTCATATCATTATTTAAACAATGGGAAAGTCTGAAAAAAAGAGAAATTTGAGACATTTTATTGTCTTTCAAATATAAACATGGCATTGAAAAATCATCCTATCTAATCAAGAAAACTAAAATTGTTTCTATGCACAGACATTGGTTTTTACTTATAATGCTTAACTGCTAATTACTGTAAGGGTAAATTATAAATTAAGATTTTATATAGAAAATAAATAGTGTTTGTGTTTGTGGTAAAAACTATAAACCCCTCAAAAGCATATTGTTTTTATCTTAACAGTGGTCCTCATGTTGATTTGCACAAAGGGCTAGTAATCTCTTATGGATTTCATTAAATGAGTAAATGGATGATGATATTTTTGGCCAGCTAAAAGCAAGAGTACATCCATAGGGTTGGGGCTTCCCTAGTGGTTCAGTGGTAAAGGATCCACCTGCCAGTGTAGGAGACAAATTTGATCCCTGGGTTGGGAAGATTCCCCGGAGATGACAATAACAACCCATTCCAGAATTCTTTCCTGGGAAATCCCATGGACAGAGGAGCCTAGTGGGCTACTGTGTCTGGGGTCGCAAATGAGTTGAACACAACTTAGGGATTAATCAACAACAATTTATAGGATTGGAAGCTGATGAAATGGAGCAGCGGGAAATCCAAACAACAAAAATTAGTTTTCTCAAAACAAAATCTCAAGACTTCATAGGAAAGCATGGTCATAAATATTAATTCAACTTAAGTCTCTTTTAGGCAAAAGTCATTTTAATTTGTTATGTTCACTAATGTTTTATTTAACTGCCTCCAGTAGAGTTCTTTTGATGAAAATCTGAAGTGCCTGAGATCCTCAGCAGTAATGTCTGCTCTGTTATTCCCCAAAAGGTCACCCCAATGACATGGCAGACCTCTGACTTATACTCCTATCTGTGGCTATAAACCTCTCACTCGCTGTTGAAGAAGGTAATTAAAAGGTTTCTATGACAAGGATGTGCCTGCTTAGAGATGAAGTCTAAGTGTGCACTGCTGAAGGATTTATGAATTAAATTTGCCCGCTGAGCTGCAGCTAAGGTGATGGCAGCTCCAGTTTACAACCATGTTTTTAATTTAGACATGTTATGCATGGCCAGAAACAACAACAGTCATTTCCTTTTTACAAGTCTTATTACTTATAAATCATGACAGCAGCATAGCTGCATTAATTTGAAGGGATGAGTAGATAATGCTACCAAAACTGCTTAATTTAAAAAACACTCTTTCCCTAAAGAAGAAGTAAACAAAAGAGTATTTTCTATTTTTTCACATAAAAATAAATGCTTATATTGAAGTATTTAGAGGGAATTACATTTGTTGATGGCAAAATTTACTTTGAATGGCATCCCAAGTTAAGAATTGCCCATTGATGGATAGAAAGAGGACTAGATAAAGCCAATGTAGGAAAATGTTAGCGCTAATATCTAGATAACAGATTTATGGACATTCACTGTAAAAAATCTATCAAATTTTCTCTGAAAATTATCATAATGAAATGGGAAATATAAGTTGAAAGATTATTACAGTGTTAAGAGTAATATGAAAAGAGTATGGGGATATATTTCACTGTTGACAATTATCCTTTAAAAACTGAAAGCAAAAAAAAAAAAACCTGAAAGCAAATTGGGTTAATTACCAGTGTGCTTTCTGTACATCACTAAGTATCTGGATGGAAGTTGGAACTCCTTATACATTTCAGTATGTCTCTGAACTTTTGGTCTTTATAGTTCTAACAAGTTCTACCCAGAAGTAAATTGAGCTTCAGGCAGCACATTTGATCATTTATTTAATGATCCTCCAAGTGGATGACTGAATCTCAATCTAATCTGGTACATTCTAATCAATCACAGTGATGATTTATATAAAACTGCTTTCCTTTAAGTATTGATTGGTTACTAAAAGCTACTGATGACTACATACTGCCTGGCATTTTGCTCTTAGATTTTCAGTCTTTTGATAGTACACATTAGTCTCTATAAAGGACATCACTCCAGGCTTTTCAACAAATTCTAGTTGGTATAACATAGGAGGGGGAATTAGGGAACATTGGAAACATGTATATGTGTGGCTGGGTCCCTTTTCTGTTCACCTGAGACTATCACAATACTGTTAAGCTGCTTTGTCTCAATACAAAATGGTGTTTAAAAATAAATGAAGTGAAAAAAAGTTTGAGCTGAAAAAAATAGTTATATATATGTATATGTGTGTGTGTGTGTGTGTGTGTGTGTGTGTATATATATATATATATATATATATATACATATAATGAATCAAATCTCTAGAGGTGATTTGAAATTCCATTAACAGACAGTGCATGGAATCTACTAAGATGATATTGTTTAAGACTGAAAAAGATTGAATAATAATACTCCGGGAGCTCTGAGCTCTGCAAAAACACATGTTACAGTCAAGGTTGAAACTTTTATTAATACAAAACTGTGATTGAAAATGAAAAAATGTACCAGTATTTCAGAAAACAAGGTGAGATTTGCACAAGTTGAGGCAAATGGTAAGATCATTAAGTCTGGGGATATTTGGGTCAGGGAGCCTAGAAATAAAGCTATCTTGTAGCTCAGAAGTCCTAGAACCATTGGTAAGTCCTACAGTATCTCTAAGCCTCAGCTTTTCCATCTGCAATATAGAGACAGTAGTATTTTTCTATTTCTTAGGCTTCGTAAGAGTTATCAAGTTATACATGACAACCTACATTCCATAATGCATGGAGAATAGTATGTAATCAGTAAATGGTGATCATTGTTAACACTGTCCTTCAATAATTAAAAAGGATGAGTATTTATAGCCAGCAGTTGTTTGTTAAAAAGTAAGCATGGAAAGCATGTATTAGTAGGCAGTAAAGTGCATAGGATTTCATAGAATATAATTTGTTAAAACACAAAGATTGATAGAATATCTATTCATCTTAACTATTCCTAAGGATATTTAAAATGAATATTTATATGTCATTTTTCTCATGAACCAAATAAAGTAAATGCCAAGAAAATAGATTTAAATGCAAGAAGACACAGAAGAACAGTACAAAAAAGATCTTCATGACCCAGATAATCACGATGGTGTGATCACTCACCTAGAGCCAGACATCCTGGAATGTGAAGTCAAATGGGCCTTAGAAAGCATCACTATGAACAAAGCTAGTGGAGGTGATGGAACTCCAGTTGAGCTATTTAAAATCCTGGAAGATGATGCTGTGAACGTGCTCTACTCAAAATGCCAGCAAATTTGGAAAACTCAGCAGTGGCCACAGGACTGGAAAAGGTCAGTTTTCATTGCAATCCTAAAGAAAGGCAATTTCAAAGAATGATCAAACTACTGCACAATTGCACTCATCTCACACAGTAGTAAAGTAATGCTCAAAAGTCTCCAAGCCAGGCTTTAGCAATACGTGAAATGTCAACTTCCAGATGTTCAAGCTGGTTTTAGAAAATGCAGAGGAACCAGAGATCAAATTGCCAACGTTCGCTGGATCATCGAAAAAGCAAGAGTTTCAGAAAAACATCTATTTCTGCTTTATTGACTATGCAAAAGCCTTTGACTGTGTGGATCACAATAAATTGTGTAAAAAAAAAAAAATTCTGAAAGAGATGGGAATACCAGACCACCTGACCTGCCTCTTGAGAAACCTATATGCAGGTCAGGAAGCAACAGTTAGAACTGGACATGGAACAACAGACTGGTTCCAAAGAGGAAAAGGAGTACATCAAGGCTGTATATTGTCACCCTCCTTATTTAACTTATATGCAGAGTACATCATGAGAAACGCTGGGCTGGAAGAAACACAAGCTGGAATCAAGATTTCCGGGAGAAATATCAATAACCTCAGATATGCAGATGACACCACCCTTATGGCAGAAAGTGTGGAGGAACTAAAAAGCCTCTTGAGGAAAGTGAAAGAAGAGAGTGAAAAAGTTGGCTTAAAGCTCAACCTTCAGAAAACTAAGATCATGGCATCTGGTCCCATCACTTCATGGCAAATAGATGGGGAAACAGTGTCAGACTTTATTTCCTTGGGCTCCAAAATCAATGCAGATGGTGATTGCAGCCATGAAATTAAAAGACACTTATTCCTTGGAAGGAAACTTATGACTGACCTAGATAGCATATTCAAAAGCAGAGATTACTTTGTCAACAAAGGTCTTTCTAGTCCAGGCTATGGTTTTTCCAGTGGTCATGTATGAATGTGAAAGTAGGACTGTGAAGAAAGCTGAGCACCAAGGAATTGATACTTTTGAACTGTGATGTTGAAGACTCTTGTGAGTCCCTTGGATTGCAAGGAGGTCTAACAAGTCCATCCTAAAGGAGATCAGTCCTGGGTGTTCTTTGGAAGGACTGATACTGAGGCTGAAACTCCAATACTTTGGCCACCTCATGCAAAAAGTTGACTCATTGGAAAAGACCCTGATGCTGGGAGGGATTGGGGGCAGGAGGAGAAGGGGATGACAGAGGATGATACAGTTGGATGGCATCACCTACTCGATGCACATGAGTTTGGGTAGACTCCAGGAGTTGGTGATGGACAGGAAGGCCTGGTGTGCTGTGATTCATGGGTCACAAAGAGTCGGACACGACTGGGTGACTGAAGTGAACTGACCTGACCTGATACACATGAGATGGCTTCACTTGTGGCTCAGCTGTTAAAGAATCCACCTGCAATGTGGGAGACTGGGTTCGATTCCTGGGTTGGGAAGATGCCCTGGGGAAGGGAAAGGCTACCTCCCCAGTATTCTGGCCTGGAGAATTCCATGTACTGTATTGTCCATGGGGTAGCAAAGAGTCAGACACGACTGAGCAACTTTTATTTTCATAAACATTAGAATAGATTACATATTTTTAAAGTCAATTTTCTTTGGATACTAGAAAAGTATGATTTTATTCATAAATGTAAGAAGAGGAATAACATAAAACATAACAGAACATATGTGATTGTTCTTTTTTCCCCTCATAATTCGAATCTATGTGAATAGGAGAAATACGTAATAAAAACTGGCAGTTGAAAGAATTGAAATACATTGTAAAATTAATTGAGATAAACAATATTTAAAATACCTTTGTCTCATGGACACTAATTTGGAAAAAAAATGTTTTCTATTATACAAGTCATACTTCTTTAGTTCTGTATTACTTCATCCTGTTGTCTGCAAGTAGATCCTATATGTTTGCAAGGTATCTACCCTTCTGCCTAACTCAAGAAACCTACATGATGAAAGCATTGAGACTTGGTAAATCCAACCTTGATTTCTGGGTTTTGGTAATTTTCACTTTTCAACAAAAATTATCCTTTTATTTGTCCTTTCAAAAGTTTCAACACAGAGGAGTATGATGTAATGAATTGCAAAAGAATTTTTAAAACTCTGCATTTCCTCAAAAAACTGATCACATTTTAGTATTTTTCATAAAAAGGTACATTTAAGATCCTTCAATTTTTGTTCAGGAGTTTCACATCTATATCTACAAAAATGATTAATCTGAGATACCCTATATTGCATTAGCTTTATTAAATTTTGGTCATATCATTAATTTAGGTGATTCCAGATTAAATAATATGGAAAGTATTTGATCAGCTATGCAATTATTTATAATGATGTGGTATTCACAATATATCAATATATAGAATATAAATTTCGTCAATTCAGTTCAGTTCAGTTCAGTCACTCAGTCATGTCCAACTCTTTTTTCGACCCCATGAATCGCAGCATGCCAGGCCTCCCTGTCTTTGACCAACTCCTGGAGTTCACCCAAACTCATGTGCATTGAGTTGGTGATGCCATCCAGCCATCTCACCCTCTGTCATCCCCTTCTCCTCCTGCCCCCAATCCCTCTCAGCATCAGGGTTTTTTCCAATCAGTCAACTCTTCGCATGAGGTGGCCAAAGTATTGGTGTTTCAGCCTCAGCATCAGTCCTTCCAATAAACACCCAGGACTGGTCTCCTTTAGGATGGACTGGTTGGATTTCCTTGCAGTCCAAGGGACTCTCAAGAGTCTTCTCCAGCACCACAGTTCAAAAGCATCAATTCCTTGGCGCTCAGCTTTCTTCACAGTCCAACTCTCACATCCATACATGACCACTGGAAAAACCATAGCTTTGACTAGACAGACCTTTGTTGGCAAAGTAGTATCTCTGCTTTTTAATATCCTATCTAGGTTGGTCATAACTTTTCTTCCAAGGAGTAAGTGTCTTTTAATTTCATGGCTGCACTCACCATCTTCAGTGATTTTGGAGCCCCCAAAAATAGTCTGACACTGTTTCCATAGCTAGGCAGGCTCCTTTGTTGATGGGACTTTCTGGGAAAGATTATTTGAGAGGGTTACAGTTTCCTTCTCTAGTGAATTTTCCAGACCCAGGGATTGAAACAGAGTCTCTTGCAGCTCCTGCATTGCAGGCAGATTCTTTCAGTTCAGTTGCTCAGTCGTGTCTGACTCTTTGCAACCCCATAAATCACAGCATGCCAGGCCTTTACCACCTAGCTATTGCGAAAGTACCAGTAGCTAATAATACTAATGCTAAATAAGTACATATAATAATATATAAATGTATATAAATTGTATCTCTGGACTCTAAAGCTCTTTGGCCCTCTAACACTTTTAAACCTAGTTTTTCACTTTCAAAATTTTCTCATTGATATCTCCATGTCTTTTTTGTCAGAAAATTTCAGTTCAGTTCAGTTCAGTTCAGTCACTCCATGTTTTCTGACTCTTTGCGACCCCATGGATTGCAGCACTCCAGGATTCCCTGTGCATCACCAACTCCTGGAGCCTGCTGAAATTCATCTCCACTGAGTCGATGATGTGACCCAGCCATCTAGTTCTCTGTCTTTGCTTCTCCTCCTGCCTTAAATCTTTCCCAGCATCAGTGTCTTTTCTAATGAGTCAGCTTTTCACATCAGGTGGCCAAGGTATTGGAGTTTCAGCTTCAACATCAGTCTTTCCAACGAATATTCAGGGCTGATTTTCATTAGGATTGATGGGTTTTATCTCCTTGTAGTCCAAGGGACTCTCAAGAGTCTTCTCCAACACCATAGTTCAAAAGCATTAAATCTTCAGAACTCAATTTCTTTCACATCTTTCACATCTGTCCAGCTTTCACATCTGTACACAGCTAATGGAAAAGACATAGTTTTGACTAGATGCACTTTTGTTGGCAATGTCTCTGCTTTTCAATATGCTGTCTAGGTTGTTCATAGCTTTGCTTTCAAGGAGCAAGCATCTTTTAATTGCATGGCTGCAGTCACTATCAGAAGTGATTTTGGAGCCCAAGAAAATAAAGTCTCTCACTGTTTCCATTGTTTCCCCATCTATTTGCCATGAAGTGATGGGACTGGATGCCATGATCTTCATTTTTTGAATGTTGAGTTTTAAGCCGGGTTTTTCACTCTCCTCTTTCACTTTCATCAAGAGTCTCTTCTGTTCCTCTTCATTTTTCTGCCATAATGGTGGTGTCATCTGCATATCTGAGGTTATTGATATTTCTCCAGGCAATCTTGATTCCAGCTTGTGCTTCATCCAGCCTGGCATTTCACATGATGTACTCTGCATAAAAGTTAAATAAGCAGGGTGACAATATACAGCCTTGATGTACTCCTTTCCCAACAGTTTTTTGCTCCATGTCCCATTCTAACTGTTGCTCCTTGACCTACATACAGATTTCTCAGGAAGCCTGTAAGGTGGTCTGGTAATCCCATCTCTTGAAGAATATTCCATAATTTGTTGTGATGTACACAGTCAAAGATTTTGGCATAATCAATAAAACACATGTTTTTCTGGAATTCTCTTGCTTTTTCAATGATCTGAAGGATTTTGGCAGTTTGATCTCTGGTTCCTCTGCCTTTTCTAAATCCAGTTTGAACATCTGGAAGGTCATGGTTCATGTACTGTTGAAACCTAGCTTGAAGAATTTTGAGCATTACTTTGCTCGTGTGTGAGATGAGTGCAATTGTACAGTGGTTTGAACATTCTTTGGCATTGCCCTTCTTTGGAATTGGAATAAAAACTGACCTTTGGTGGTCTTGTGACCACTGTTGTGTTTTCCAAGTTTGCTGGCATACTGAGTGTAGCACTTTCACAGCATCATCTTTTAGGATTTGAAATAGATCACCTGGGCTTCTATCACTTCCACTAGCTTTGTTCATAGTGATGCTTCCTAAGGCCCCCTTGACCTCGCATTCCAGGATGTCTGACTCTAAGTGAGTGATCATAGTTATCTGGGTCATGAAGATCTTTTTTATATAGTTCTTCTGTGTATTCTTGCCACCTCTTCTTAATATCTTCTGGAGATTCCCTAAAAAACTGGAAATAGAACTGCCTTATGATCCAGCAATCCCACTGCTGGGCATACACACTGAGGAAACCAGAAGGGAAAGAGACACGTGTACCCCAATGTTCATCGCAGCACTGTTTATAATAGCCAGGACATGGAAGCAACCTAGATGTCCATCAGCAGATGAATGGATAAGAAAGCTGTGGTACATATACACAATGGAGTATTACTCAGCCATTAAAAAGAATACATTTGAATCAGTTCTAATGAGGTGGATGAAACTGGAGCCTATTATACAGAGTGAAGTAAGCCAGAAGGAAAAACACCAATACAGTATACTAACGCATATATATGGAATTTAGAAAGATGGTAACGATAACCCTGTATACGAGACAGCAAAAGAGACACTGACGTATAGAACAGTCTTATGGACTCTGTGGGAGAGGGAGAGGGTGGGAAGATTTGGGAGAATGGCATTGAAACATGTAAAATATCATGTATGAAACGAGATGCCAGTCCAGGTTCAATGCACGATACTGGATGCTTGGGGCTGGTGCACTGGGACGACCCAGAGGGATGGTATGGGGAGGGAGGAGGGAGGAGGGTTCAGGATGGGGAACACATGTATACCTGTGATGGATTCATTTTGATATTTGGCAAAACTAATACAATTATGTAAAGTTTAAAAATAAAATAAAATTAATTTAAAAAAAATATCTTCTGCTTCTGTTAGGTCTATACCATTTCTGTTATGTCAATACCATTTCCATTAGGCCCATACAATTTCTTAGAAAGTTTACATTTTTCTAAATATTTTTTAATTTTATGTCCATTTTTAAAACATTTAGCCAATGTAAAGCATATTATTCTTTATTGTCCTTTAAAATTCTATATGATCATCGGTATATCTATTGATACTTTATTATTTTTCTTTTTCAGATTTTTCTTTTTTATTGGATAAAATCTTGAAATTTTTTAAACAATGATTTATTAAATTTGCTATTCATTTTCCTTATTGTAATTAATTTCTACAATTATTTTACAATAGCTTTTTTCTAAGTTTGACTGTATATGTTGAATCTTCTAAATTAATTTTTCCCTAACACTATACATATATTTTTTATAGATCACATATGTATTTCAACTTAAAGCCTGTGTTTTATACCATGTTTACATAAGATAGCTATTTAATGGAAAAATCAAAAATAATTTTTCCAGCTTTATCAAGATTTAATTTAATTTATAAGTTACATAACATCATGATTTGATACATTATTTATATATTATGAAATAATTACCACAGTAGTTTAGCTCCTTCTATTGTCACCTCATATAATTACTTTTTCTTTTTTGCAATAAAAACCTTTAAGATAAATATATATCACATCTTATTCATTCACCTGTAGGCGGGCAATTTTTCCAAATTTTCATATTGGCTGTTGTGGCTATTGTGACTAATGTTGCAGTTAACATGGGAGTGCAGATAACTCTTCAAGGTCTTGATTTCATTACCATTGGGTAGATGCTTAGAAGAGAGATTAATGGAACACATAGTTCTATTTTTACAGCTAGTTTTAAATTATTGAGGCAACTCTGTAACATTTTCCATATTTGTACCAATTTACATTTCCACAAAGTGTAGAAGGATTCTCTTTTCTCCAGAAGCTCATTGACACTTTTTGTCTCCCATCTTTTTTCCTAATAGCTGTCCTGAAAGATGTAAGGTAATATCTCATTGTGCTGTGGATTTGCATTTCCCTAATGATTAATGATGCTGAGCACTTTTATAGTAGATATTGTTCCCTTAACCACTCCTCTTATTTTCACTCATGCTAACAGATTTTGTTCTCCCTAATAAAGTGTTAACAGAAAAGGCCTCTGACTCAAGATTTGCTTTGTAGCGAATCTAAGTTGTAATAATCTCTAATATTAAAGCAAGAAAATCTAGGCCTTAAAACCTAGGAGGGTGTGTGTTTTATGAAATAGTACTGGAGTCATGACTATAAGATAGTGTCATGGGTGTTTAGTCCCTAACAAGATCATTTCATGAGGTTACTCTTTCCATTCATATACCAGAAATTGGTAATTTAAACTTCCATTTCTTTGACAATAAAGGCAAGTACTGAGCTAACTCAAAGTTCGGAGTTTGAGGAGTGATTTCAGCAGATTATGATGGCTTAATTACAGTTCCAGTGAATCAAATCAGATTCATAGTACGATCAGGGATGAAACTTGAGATTGTGCCACTAATAGTTTGTATCAGAATTTAATAAAGCTTATTAAATCATATAAATAAAGTTGGTAAATAGCATCACTTGAGCACAAACCAAATTAATAAGGGATAATTGAAACGTTATGAATTTCTAAGATAAATGGTTACATTAAAAAGGGTTAATATGGCAATATTTTGATTCAGAAACTATAGAAAAACGATTTTTTACAATTCCAACATATTTTTGAGATAAAAGAATGGTCCTCTAGATCAAAATAAGAGATATTATGTCCAAAACATGTTAAAGGAGAAGGAAATGACAACCAACTCCATTATTCCTGCATGGAGAATTCCATAGACACAGGAGCCTGGTGAGCCCCAGTCTATGGGGTCACAAAGAGTTGTACATGACTGAGTGACTAACACTTTCACTTTTCTTTCACTTTCAAATATGTTAAGATATTTTTAATTTGTGATGAATTTAACTCAGCAGAGATAGTTAAACCTGTCATGTATAACTTCAGTTTTCATTCAAACTAATTATTAAGATTAGAGAGATTATATACATGAGATTGGCAGTTGCTAAAAAGAAACTCTTCTCTATCTCCGTGTTTGAAGTATGAAGCATTGAAGGCTTGGCATGTTTATTGGATGCACTTAGAGTATATCTTATTATTTTTTGGCTGCCCAATAAACTTTGATGGAAAAACAGATCACTCTGCCATTGCCGTTAAATCAATCCTTAAAGACCTTTATCTTCTGACTACAGTTTGATGGAGCTGTAAACAAAGTTTTTGCTTAATATATACCTATACACCTATTAAAATCTAATATTTGGAAAAATAATCTTTAGTTGAGAGTATCATATAACAAACATACTGGAAGAATTTAATTTCTTATTCATGTGTTTAATTAAATTTTGATGCAATATAATAATAATAAGTACTTCTATTTCTCAAGAAGGAGTGTTTCTATTAAATCAGGGATGTTAGGTATTGGTTTTCTCTAAAAAAGATGTCAGCATTTAAGATTAATATTTTACATTTTATTGGCAATAACTAATGCTGCCAGCAAAATGCATATTAAAGACAGCTTATGCCTGAGATTCAATTTAAAAAATGCTCATTTTTATTAAATACTGATGTTCTCTAAGTTTCACTTCTTAAGCTACTAGCCCACTTTTCCAGCTGATTTCATAGGCATTTATGATTTCAAATGACACATTTAAAATATTTGCCCTTAATGTATTTATTATATATTATATATAAGTATATATTCATTGATATTAGTGTTTTAGGTGATAGAATATTATTGGAGGATTATTGTTAGGTCTTTAAAGGGCAACAGAATATCATTTTTGAGTTTTGATATATAAGTGGTTAAGTTTCAAGATCAGATAGCCTACTATGCAATTTTCATTGTATTTAATATTTAATAAAGTATATAAAGTATGTGGTGTGTGTGTTTATTAGTGTGCAATTGCTGTGCAATATCTTAACTGTCCTAGTGAAAAGCTAAAGAAGTGTTAAAATTAACCATTGGCATGAATTGTATCAAATATCTCATTTATTTTACTAATCTATAGTTAACGATTTTGATTAAGATTTAATTTAAACTTTCCAACCAACCTGTAAATATATATTCTTCTCTGGTTTCCTCTTATTATAAATAACTGGGAAAATATTTGATTTCCCAGAAACGTTGGGCAGAATGCTGACTTCTGTTGGTATTTATTATGCTAAATCAGCTTTAAAGCCTGTAGTTAATTGCATGCTTATTCCATGGCTGTACTTTTTAAACAAGTGGTTCCTAAAGTTGCATGTGATTAATACATTTACCTTCTGAAGTATCTTTAATTCCTTTAACATTGGCAATGATTGTTTTGCTTAAATTTATAAACATAACATGTCTTTGAAGTCTATTTTTCAAAATACTTTGAGCCCTTAAAAAATAAAATGTAGGCATTTCAGAATATGCTATGCTGATCCAACTTTGATAGGAGTGATATATTTTTCTTTTAAAGTCTGTCCAAATGATGTATTACACAAGCAATAGAGAATATGAGTCTGCATAAATGCAACAATCAATTCAGCAATTGAAAGGATTCAGTTTTGCTAGATTTGCAGTTCTATCAGAACCAAAGTCATTAACAGAATATTAATATTTGTTTAGATACTAGAATGTTTTAATGGGCTGTTAGCATGGCAACCCACTCCAGGGTTCTTGCCTGGAGAATCCCAGGGACAGGGGAGCCTGGTGGGCTGCCATCTATGGGGTCACACAGAGTCGGACACGACTGAAGTGACTTAGCAGTAGCAGCATCTCCAAGACAGTTATATAAACTGTTATTCAAGTTAGAGTTGCAAGACAGCAAAATTCTGGTTGCCCCATATTAAGCAGCAAATAATCATTTTGTACTGGAGTAGGAAATAGTATCCCACTCCAGTATTCTTGCTTGGGAAATCCCATGGACAGGGGAGCCTGGCAGGTTACAGTCCATGAGGTCGCAGAGTCAGACATAACTGAATGACTTAGCATGTAATAGGATGATCATCTTTGTATAAGTATGCCTTATGTGATACTTTGTCCATACTTATATTTAAAAAACTCATTTGTTTTTTATCTGAAATTTTAATTTAAGTGGCAGCCTGTATTTTATCTAGCAAACTTGATCCAAGAAATGATGTTGATTAATTTGAAACTTTCAACTTTTATACTATTTTCCTTTATCTCTAAACTGATAGGAGGTATACTCTATTTAAGGATATGTCTATATGTAGTTCAGAGAAGGCAATGGCACCCCACTCCAGTACTCTTGCCTGGAAAATCCCATGGACAGAGGAGCCTGGTGGGCTGCAGTCCATGAGGTCGCTAAGGGTGGGACACAACTGAGCGACTTCACTTTCACTTTTCACTTTCCTGCATTGGAGAAGGAAATGGCAGCCCACTCCAGTGTTCTTGCCTGGAGAATCCCAGGGATGGGGAAGCCTGGTAGGCTGCGGTCTATGGGGTCGCACAGAGTTGGACATGACTGAAGCCACTTAGCAGCAGCAGCATATGTAGTTAATTCTATGTATCTATATTTATATCTGTATCCACATAGCTCTATCTATCTATACGTCTAGTCTACAGATTTTGACAAATGTAGAGTAATGTATATTTACCATTCCAGATTCATAAAAAAGTTTCATCACTCTAAAATTCCCCAGTGCTCAACCTATTCATTCTCCCTGCCTTTATCCAAAAATTCCTAGCAACCACATCTTTTGCTGTTTCTTCCAGAAAGTAGTATACTGAAATCATACAGGATTTCATTTTGTAGTCTTTACAGATAGATTTTTTTTCACTTTGAAATATATATTTTTTTGGTTGAGTGCTCATATGTTTTTCTTTTGTCTTTTTTTGATTGAATAATATTCCATTGTATGAATTACCCATAATGTGATTATCCATTCATTCCCTGAAAGAAATTTTGACTGCTTCCAGGTTTTGGAAATTATGATGAAATCTGCTCTAAATATTTATGTGCTGATTTTTGTCCAAACATAGGTTTTAAAGTCATCTGATCAATGACTTTATACTAAGGAGCACAATTGTTGAACAGTATGTTCAGAATATATTTAGCTTTGTAAGAAATTGCCAGCTGTCTTTCAAAATACCTGTACCATTTTGCAATTGGTTTTACTTTTTTTTTAAGTCTGATTGAAAATATTTTCTTGACATGGATTGAATTGAAAAGTAATAAGTAGAAAGAAGAAGAGATATTCAAAAATAATGAAGACACTAGCTAGTATGGAAAAATTGTAACTTCATAGGAATCAGTCCCGGTATTCTAACTGACAGTTGCCCTTCACCAAGTGTCATCATGGGTAAGATTATTTAATATTTTAGAATCTTTGTTTCCTCACCTGTAAAGCTGTAACTTTAAAACCTACTACATTTCTGGGTGGAAGTATTTTAAACAGGGTCACCAATGCAGGTGCCATGGTGGGTTCTATCCTTGGGCTGGGATACACTCCAATATTCTTCCCTGGAGAATCCCCATGGAAAGAGAAGCCTAGCAGGCTACAGTCCATAGGGTCACACAGAGTCAGACACAACTGAAGCACCTTATCACACACATACATGCACTCTTAGCTACTCCCGCTCTCCTCACCGAATAGAGAATCTTGAATAGCAAAGCATTCTCTTCTCTACTGTAGCTTGAAAAAGTACAGAAGGTCATTTATTTATTTATTTATTTTATTTTTAATGTCTTTAACTTTTTTTATGAGAAATGGAAACATATAAAAATAAATAAAAGTCATTTATCACCAAATTGCAACAAGAAATAATTCTTGCTGATGGATTCCTATTGACTTTTGGCATTAAAAGACAAAGGGGGTTAAAACAATTGAATTACATTGCTCCAATACTCCTTACTGTCTATTCTCATCCTTACTTTTGTGACATGATTTCAGAGTGCTTATATGTGGATGTCCTGAGCCCTTTCAAAGGACTGATAAGCAATTGTCTCTTCCACGCTGATCAATTCCTGCTTCCAGATTTCATCCTGGGGGGGTCTGTTAGGTCATTTAGGTTTTTTTCTGATGTTTCACATCTATATCACTCCTCCTGTAAGGCATGCATTATTAATGAATAGTCCCTCTGATAATGCTCCTTATGGTTCTCAAAGGATTCTTCTAGTCTGGCCTGAGTTTCCCAGATCTCATGTAATAGTGCATCATATCCTGGGCTATGCATGTCCAGGGTGTTTGTTTTGGAGCTGGATGTTCCTATAGCTATGCTTCTAGTGGTACTATTGGCTCCCATTGATCTTGAAGTGGCACTAGAACATTCTTCCTCACTACCATATTGAGGGCTGGACTGAAAGTTTGAAACCACTCCCAGAGCCTTCGAAGCATCATCTACTGTTCTTCCTCAAAAGAGTCCTTCATGTATGCACATGTGCTAAGTCACTTCAGTAGTGTCCAACTCTTTGAAACGCTATGGACTCCTCTGTCGATGGAATTTTCAGGTAAGAATACTGAAGTGGGTTGCCGTGACCTCCTCCAGAGAATCTTTCTAATCCAGGGATTGAACACACATCTCTTATGTCTCCTGCATTGCAGGTGGATTCTTTACCATTGTGTCACCTGGGAAACCCTAGAATAATTTGTATATCCCTCAATCACTAATGTAATATATTTCATATAGATTTTATGAAAACAATAGGCAAGAAAATATTTTTCTACACTGTAAAGATAAAGCAAACTGTTTTTATTTTATTTTATTTTATGTTTTGTTGCTTTATTTCGAATAAAAGTCAGGACAATAAAAGGAGAGATTCCATGTGACTTTGAGAGCTTCATTACAATCTAATTTAAGGAAGTCTGATAAGTTTCAGAGATTTGGGAACTTAAATAATAATGAATATATTTAGTAATAAAATTCTACTAGTATATTTTGCAATAAATATTTTTATTTCACATAAGTGCAAAGATAATGCATGCTTTGAGAATTTACCTTAGGGGGGGAAATGCTAAATCATAAATTTATTTCAAGCCCTTAAAGAGAACAAAAGATCAAAATAACTCAAGATTTCACAGACTTATATAATATTTTAGCAAAAGAATAGATTTTAGTACAATCCTTCTTGAACATATAAAGAAATAAAACTGAGATTTGCCCATGGATTTATACTTAGTCATTAAGTCCATCACATTTTTTAAAATAAATTATTTCTTTGAATTTAGAGACTATCAAAGCAGGTGAATTCCTATTTCAATCAAACACATGTTGAATATAGCATTGTTTGAAGTGTTTCTAAATTTAGGTGCCCTTCAGTTTTTTAAATATCATACAAAACAAGGTATTTTTAAAGTGAAGAATCTCAGAACATTTAGCAGATTTATTGTTATAACTGAAATAGAAGTCAAGCCACCAAGGGCCTACAAAAAGTTAATCCAATTTACTATAGGTGAGGAAACCAGTTTGTGTGCCAGCTAGATTCCAGTAAGTCAATTTATAATATCACTGTCTCTACTTTTGAAACTTCTCTTTTTTCCTTTCTAACGGGTTCTACTACATCAAATTAGAAAGGGAGGGCAGTCTTTGGATGAGAAACTTGAGTCAATAAAATTGGTAATCTTCACCCATGCAATCTCTGAACTCAAGGGAGGGAAATATTTCACTTTATTTTTAGTTCTATCTGTATAAACCACCCAATTGCCCAACTCTGCTTTTCCCAGTGGTGATATCAAATAGTGCCATCAAACCCAGCAAGGTTTCAAACTGTAATAGACACACAAAGTGAGAGAATATATACCACCCGGTCAGCAACAAACTTCTTTTTTTTAACTTCGAACTGCACAGATTCAGGTTGATGACTGTCATATGAGAACTTTTAAGAATGGTAAGGTGAAACTGTGTAACAGAATGCCTACAGAGCATATGTGTGTGTGTGTGTGTGTGTGTATATATATATATATATATATATATATGCTTATATATAAGGTACATATATAAGTACCTTATATATATATAATATATATAAAGTGATGTTGGACTTCAGAATGTATTTGGTCAACATATATTAATTAAATACCCAATGTATACTATTAATATATTAACATTTTTAAGAGAAAGATGACCAAATGAAGTATTTATTTTTATGTACCTATCAATAATCTTTAATTATATGCATTAACTACATACTTATATATTTATGTTTCTCTATATTTTACATAGGAACCTGGAATGTCAGGTCCATAAATCAAGGCAAATTGGAAGTGGTCAAACAGGAGATGGCAAGAGTGAACATCAACATTCCAGGAATCAGTGAAATAAAATGGACTGGAATGGGTGAATTTAACTCAGATGACCATTATATCTACTACTGTGGGCAGGAAACCCTTAGAAGAAATGGAGTAGCCATCATGGTCAACAAAAGAGTCCAAAATGCAGTACTTGGATGCAATCTTAAAAATGACAGAATGATCTCTCTTCATTTCCAAGGCAAACCATTCAATATCACTGTAATCCAAGCCTATGCCCCAACCAGTAACGCTGAAGAAGCTGAAGTTGAACGGTTCGATGAAGATCTACAAGACCTTTTAGAACTAAGACCCAAAAAAGATCTCCTTTTCTTTATAGGGGACTGGAATGCAAAAGTAGGAAGTCAAGAAACACCTGGGATAATAGGCCAATTTGGCCTTGCAGTACACAATGAAGCAGGGCAAAGGCTAATAGAGTTTTCACTGGTCATAGCAAACACCCTCTTCCAACAACACAAGAGAAGACTCTACACACGGACATCACCAGACAGTCAACACTGATATCAGATTTATTATATTCTTTGCAGCCAAAGATGGAGAAGCTCTATACAGTCAGCAGAAACAAGACCAGGAGCTGATTGTGGCTCAGATCATGAACTCCTTATTGCCAAATTCAGACTTAAATTGAAGAAAGTAGGGAAAGCCACTAGATCATTCAGGTATGACCTAAATCAAATCCCTTATGATTATACAGTGAAAGTGAGAACTAGATTTAAGGGACTAGATCTGATAAAGAGTGCCTGATAAACTATGGACAGAGGTTCATAACATTGTACAGGCAACAGGGATCAAGACCATCTCCATGGAAAAGAAATGCAAAAAAGCAAAATGGCTGTCTAGGGAAGCCTTACAAATAGCTGTGAAAGAAGAGAAGTGAAAAGCAAAGGAGAAAAGAAAAGATATAAGCATCTGAATGCAGAGTTCCAAAGAATAGCAAGGACAGATAAGAAAGCCTTCCTCAGTGATCAATGCAAATAGAGGAAAATAACAGAATGGGAAAGACTAGAGATCTCTTCAAGAAACTTAGAGATACCAAGGGAACATTTCATGCAAAGATGGGCTCGATAAAGGACAGAAATGGTATGGACCTAACAGAAGCAGAAGATATTAAGAAGAGGTGGCAAGAATACATAGAAGAACTGTACAAAAAAGATCTTCATGACTCAGATAATCACAATGGTGTGATCACTGACCTAGAGCCAGACATCCTGGAATATAAAGTCATGTGGGCCTTAGAAAACATCACTATGAACAAAGCTAGTGGAGGTGATGGAATTCCAGTTGAGCTATTTCTGCACTCAATATGTCAGCAAATTTGGAAAACTCAGCAGTGGCCACAGGACTGGAAAAGTCAGTTTTCATTCCAATCCCAAAGAAAGGCAATGCCAAAGAATGCTCACACTACTACACAATTGCACTCATCTCACATGCTAGTAATGCTCAAAATTCTCCAAGCCAGGCTTCAGCAATACGTGAACCATGAACTTCCAGATATTAAAGCTGGTTTTAGAAGAAAAAGACAGAGGAACTAAAGATCATATTGCCAACATTTGCTGGATCATGGAAAAAGCAAGAGAGTTTCAGAAAAACATCTATTTCTGCTTTATTGTCTATGCCAAAGCCTTTGACTGTGTGGATCACAAGAAACTGTGGAAAATTCTGAAAGAGATGGGAATACCAGATCACCTGACCTGCCTCTTGAGAAGTCTGTATGCAGGTCAGGAAGCAACAATTAGAACTGGACATGGAACAACAGACTGGTTCCAAATAGGAAAAGAAGTACATCAAGGCTGTATAGTGTCACCCTGCTTATTTAACTTATATGCAGAGTACATCATGAGAAATGCTGGGCTGGAAGAAGCATAGGCTGGAATCAAGATTGCTGGGAGAAATATCAATAACCTCAGATATGCAGATGACACCACCCTTATGGCAGAAAGTGAAGAGGAACTAAACAGCCTCTTGATGAAAGTGAAAGAGGAGACTGAAAAAGTTGGCTTAAAGCTCATTATTCAGAAAACTAATACCATGGCATCTGGTCCCATCACTTCATGGGAAATAGATGGAGAAACAGTGGAAACAGTGTCAGACTTTATTTTTGGGGGCTCCAAAATCACTGCAAATGGTGACTGCAGCCATGAAATTAAAAGACACTTATTCTTTGGAAGGAAAGTTATGACCAACCTAGATAACATATTCAAAAGCAGAGACATTACTTTGCTGAAAAAGGTCCGTCTAGTCCAGGCTATGGTTTTTCCAGTCATCATGTATGGATGTGAGAATTAGACTGTAAAGAAAGCTGAGCACTGAAGAATTGATGCTTTTGAACTGTAGTGTTGGAGAAGACTCTCTTGAGAGTCTCTTGGACTCTCCTAAAGGAGACAGTCCTAGGACAGTCCATCCTAAAGGAGATCAGTCCTAGGTATTCATTGGAAGGACTGATGCTAAAGCTGAAACTCCAATACTTTGGCCACCTCATGCGAAGAGTTGGCTCATTGGAAAAGACTCTGATGCTGGGAAGGATTGGGGGGCAGGAGGAGAAGGGGACGACTGAGGATGAGATGGCTGGATGGCATCACCGACTCGATGGACATGAGTTTGAGTGAACTTTGGGAGTTGGAGATGGACATGGAGCCCTGTCGTGCTGCGATTCATGGGTCGCAAAGAGTCGGACACGACTGAGCGACTGAACTGAACTGAACTTTTACATGATTAAATAGTTTTAAAGTTTAATAGCTCATAAGATGTATAATGTCAGAGGCATACAAGGGAAATTCTTTGTGTGTGTGTTGTGTTCTCTCTTCTCTCCTTGAAACTGATAAGCTTCCAACTACCATTTCAACTAGAGGCCACTGAAGTTGGGTCATGTGAAAACAAAACATATTTTTTTTACATTCTTTAGAGGAATTGATTGTGAAATTGACAAGAAGCTTTTCAAATTCTTTTTCTCTCACTATACCACATTCAGGGACTAGTGTGTTCAATATGAGGTGATATATTATACTACTTTTCATAATGTAATGGGCCAAAAATTGTTCCCTACTCTAGGAATTAGCATCATAATAATATCAAATGTTAATACCCAATAGCAAGTTTGCTTGTTTTTTATTGTACTACAAAGAAATAAAGTAGCAATATTTTTAGACTGTGGTCATATTAACAAGACTTAATATAAAAAATGGTTCCCAAATTATGAGTTAGGTTGTCACTAGAACCTTGGGGGAGGGATTCAAGTTGGATATTCTATATCTAGATCTAGAACTCCAAAGAACTGCAAAAGGTGTGGTGAGATTTGAATTTTGATATGTTGAATTTTAGGGTCAGTTGGTGTCATCAGTTACATGTAGCAATTTAGCAAAGAATATTTCGTGCAAGAAGAGATGAGCCTCAAAACTAGAATTCTGGTGAATTACTTCTTGTACAAGCAAATGTCTGGAAAAACATTGAAAAGAAGTTGTTAAAAACTTAGAAGAAAAAAATAGAGTGCGAGGACAGAGAATTCAAGAGAGCAGAACACTTCCAGAAAGGAAAAGTCAAGTTCTGAAAATTAGAGACATTTGGTAAGTGAAAGAAGATTCATATATATTGGATCTGTCAATTAGAAAATAATATTTGTCATAGTATTTAAAATGAAGTAGGATTACTGATAACTATATAGGGAACTAAGAAGCTGAAGGAAGTATTTCCTGATGGTCATTTTTTTGGTTGTTGTTGTTGTTTTTTCATGAATTGTGAAGAAGCATTTGTTATGAGAATGAAAAGAAAGCCGAAGAAGGACACATATGCCAAAGGCTGAGTTAACTACAAGGCTCATAAAAAGGGACTTGATAAGGATTTGTCAGTCTGTAACCTTCATATGGGGCTTTCCAGGTGGTGCTAGCAATAAAAAAAACCCGACTGCCAATACAGGAGTGGTAAGAGATGTGGATTTGATCCCCAGGCGGGGAAGATTCCCTGAAGGAGGGAATGGCCATCCACTCCAATATTCCTGCCTGGAGAATCCCATGGACAGAGGAGCCTGGTGAGCTATGGTCCATAGGGTCTCAAAGAGTCTCACAAAACTGAAGTTGACTTAGGATGAACACAACCTTGATATGAATTTGGCTCCTACCTTATGTCACATACTGGTTGCTTCTTTTTGAATATCTTATTTTCTTTGCTAACATTGTTTTTTAGATCTGCTCTTTCACTTATTTGTAACTATTGAAACTTCTCTATAGATATACATTTATTTCCTTCAAAATAATCTTTCTAATTCCCTCCCAACAAAGCAAGATATCACCTCCCTTTGAACTATAATTACAGTAGTTTCTATTTTTGGCTCTGTTTACAACCCCGAAAAATTTAAAGCACAAAATCAACATACAATTATTTTCTTATCTCTCCATGTTCTTGGCACTGGAAGGAAACAAATCTTACTTAACGAAATAAGCTTCCTGTCCCCCTTCATCCACTGAAGCAATTCAGAATGAATATCTTGAAAATTTGAAATCCCGTCATTTCTTATGAACTATCATATACTAGACCACAGCTAAAATGTAGGTGCAAAGCTCATCAAACATGTGCCTCTTGCAATGGAAGCTCAGAATCTTAACCAGTGAACCTCTAGGAAAGTTCATAAAGCAAGCTTCTTATACTGAGTAAGTAGACCAAATTAAAATTGAAATTGAGATTATGTCTCACATATATAGCTTGGAAAAACAGATTCCAAAAGACTGCTTTTCAGAACTGAAGTTGAAAATTACAGCTGTGATTTAAAAATCATTTTCTTTATTAAAATATCAAAATAGAGACCAATTAAAAACTTGTTCCTTGAAAATATGTTTTCTACAAACAACATCTGAAAATAATTATTATGACATGTTAGTTATCTTAATAAATGAAAGCTAAATGCTTTATAATGTCATTATTGTCCTCTTACAAATATCTTTTAAACACTAAAGAAAAAAATTCACTACAAAATTAATTTTTCTACAAAGAGAATGCAAATATTGAATCTAGTGAAACAATTTGAGGCAAATTTGGAAACTTAATTTATCATTTTTAGGTATACTGATTTGGGGTTCAAGGCAGAAAAATTCACTCTGTTTTAAAAGATGAATTTGTTGTTGTTCAGTTGCTCAGTCATCTCTGACTCTTTGTGACTCCATGGACTGCAGCACACCAGGCTACTCTGTCCTTCACCATCTCCCAGAGCTTGGTTGAACTCATCTCCATTGATTCAGTGATGCCATCCAACCATCTTGTCCTCTGTCATCCCCTTCTCCTCCTGCCTTCAATCTTCTCCAGATTCAGGTCTTTTCTAATGAGTCAGTTCTTCGTATCAGGTGGTTAAAGTATTGGGGCTTCAGCATCAGTCCTTCCAATGAAAATTCAGGACTGATTTCCACTAGAACTGACTGGTTTGATCTCTTTGCATCCCCAGGGACTCTCAAGAGTCTTCTTCAACACCACAGTTCAAAAGCATCAATTCTTTGATGCTCAGCCTTCTTTATGGTCCAACTCTCACATCCATAGATGACTACTGGAAAAACCATGCCTTTGACTAGATGGACTTTTGTTGGCAGTGTAATGTCCCTGTTTTTTATTATGCCATCTAGCTTGGTCATAGCTTTTCTTCCAAGGATTAAGTGTCTTAATTTCATGGCTGCAGTCACCATCTGCAGTGATTTTGGAGCCCAAGAAAATAGAGTCTTGGAAACAATGTTTTCATTGTTTCCCTATCTACTTGCCATGAAATGATGGGAATGGATGCCATGATCTTAGTTTTTGAATGTTGAGTTTTAAGCCAGCTTTTTCACTCTCGTTCACTTTCATCAAGAGGCTCTTTAGTTCCTCTTCACTTTCTGTGATAAGTGTGGTGTCATCTTCATAACTGAGGTTATTGATATTCCTCCCTGCAAACTTGATTCCAGCTTGTGCTTCATCCAGCCTGGCATTTTGCATGATGTACTCTGCATATAATTTAAATAAGAAATATACTATTAGATTTCAGGGCAATGATCAGATTAGAAAATTTAAAGCTTTTCTGCCAAGAAATTATAATGAAGTCATGGAAAAATTAAACCAAGCAATGCACTTTAGAAGGTAAGAGTTTATGAGGGATGCATTTTTGAACTGAATGCTTTTTATTTGCCTATCCTTTAAATTGGTAAAACTTAGCAAACTTTCGAAAATCCAATGAAAGAGCTGTGTAAATATTATTTTTTTCTCCAGGTTTGAAGTATAAACCCTTTGGATACTACTTAGCCATTTTTCCCCAATAATCATAGCTGCTAAAATGTCAGTTAAGGCCTTTGAAATCCATATCTGTATTTTATATTGTACATAGTCTTCACATATATAAGGTCTCACACACACACACACACACACACACAGATACACACTCTGCACAAGCACAAAAAAACTCAAGCCACTTGTCAGATGATAATCCATGTCTGATAATGAGAACCTACTGCATAGCCCAGGAAGTCCACTCAGTGCCCTGTGATGACCCAAATGGAAAGCAAATTGAAAAAAAAATAAAAAGAGTGGATATATGTATATGTGTAACTGATTTGCTTTACTGTGCAGCAGAAACTAACACAACATTGTAAACCAGCTCTACACCAGTAATAAATAATACAAAAGTTGTTGCTCAGTCACTCAGTCATATCCGAATCTGCAATCCCAGGGACTGCAGCATTCCAGGCTTCCCTGTCCTTCACCATCTCCCGGAGCTTGCTCAAACTCATCTCCATTGAGTCGATGATGCCATCCAACCATCTAATCCTCTGTCATCCCCTTTCCCTCCTGCCTTCAGTCTTTCCCAGCATCAGGGCCTTTTCCAATGAGCTGACTCTTCACATCAGGTGGCCAAAGTATTAGAGCTTCAGCTTCAGCTTCAATCCTTCCAATGAATATTAAGGATTGATTTCCTTTAGGACTAATTGGTTTGATCTCCTTGCTCTCCAAGTGATGAATACATTTTTAAAATGCATTTGAAAATTCAAATCTCTTTAAGCTAAAGTCAGTGTCAAAGTTTCCTAGAACATCTTTCCCCCAATTATTTCTGTATTGTAAAAACAGATGGAGTTTATTTTTCATATTTTTAGTGAAATAGTAAGAGATGCACTAAGTTTTTGCTGAGTTAATGATTACCCAGATGAAGATCATGGCATCTGGTCCCATCACTTCATCGGAAATAGATGGGGAAACATTGGAAACAGTGTCAGACTATTTTTCTGGGCTCCAAAATCACTGCAGATGGTGACTGCAGCCATGAAATTAAAAGACGCTTACTCCTTGGAAGGAAAGTTATGACCAACCTAGATAGCATATTCAAAAGCAGAGACATTACTTTGCCGACAAAGGTCCATCTAGTCAAGGCTATGGTTTTTCCTGTGGTCATGTATGGATGTGAGAGGTGGACTGTGAAGAAGGCTGAGTGCCGAAGAATTGATGCTTTTGAACTGTGGCATTGGAGAAGACCTTTGAGAGTCCCTTGGAGTGCAAGATCCAACCAGTCCATTCTGAAGGAGATCAGCCCTGGGTGTTTTTTGGAGGGAATGATGCTGAAGCTGAAACTCCAGTACTTTGGCCACCTCATGTGAAGAGTTGACTCATTGGAAAAGACTCTGATGCTGGGAGGGATTGGGGGCAGGAGGAGAAGGGGATGACAGAGGATGAGATGGCTGGATGGCATCACTGACTCGATGGACATAACTCTGAGTGAACTCTGGGAGTTGGTGATGGACAGGGATGCCTGGCGTTCTGTGATTCATGGGGTTGCAAAGAGTTGGACACGACTGAGTGACTGAACTGAACTGAACTGAACTGAATCTGTACATTGATGAACAAGATTAACATTCTCTGGACTTAGTTTGACCTAGATTAAGGTAAACTATAGACAAAATGGGCTTCCCAAGTGACTCTAGTGGTAAAGAACAAATGCAGGAGACATAAAGATGTGAGTTTGAATCCTGGGTCAGGAAAATCCCCTGGAGGAGAGTATTGCAACCCACTCCAGAATTCTTGCCTGGAGAATCCCATGAAAAGAGGATCCTGGAGGACTGCAGTCTATAAGGTCACAAAGAGTCAGACAACTGAAGTGACTTCGCACAAGAGAAATCGGTATGCAAGTCAAGAAGCAACATTTAGAACTGGACATGGAACAACAGACTAGTTCAAAATTGGGAAAGGAGCATTTCAAGGCTGTAGATGGCAAATAGATGGGGATACAATGGAAAAGTGACAAATTTTATTTTCTTGGGCTCCAAAATCACTGCAGATGGTGACTGCAGCCATGAAATTAAAAGACGTTTGCTCCTTGGTAGGAAAGTTATGACCAACCTAGACAGCATATTAAAAATCAGAGACATTACTTTGTCAACAAAGGTCTGTACAGTCAAAGCTATGGTTTTTCTATTAGTCATGGGCAGATGTGAGAGTTGGACCATAAAGAAGGCTGAGCATCAAAGAATTGTTGCTTTTGAACTATGGTGTCGGAGAAGCCTCTTGAGAGTACTTTTGACAACAAGGAGGTCAAACCAGTCAATCCTAAAGGAAATCAATCCTGAATATTCATGGGAAGGACTGATGCTGAAGCTGAAACTCCAGTACTTTGGCCACCTGATGCAAAGAACTGACTCCTTGGAAAAGACCCTGATGCTGGGAAAGATTGAAGATGGGAGGAGAAGGGGAATGGCAGAGAATGAGATGGTTGGATGGCATCACTGACTGGATGGGCATGATTTTGAGCACCTCTGGGAGTTGTTGATGGACAGGGAGGCTTAGCATGCTGCAGTCCATGGTGTCCCAAAGAGTCAGGCTTGACTGAGCGACTGAACTGAACTGACTGAACCGAAGGGCTTTATACTTGTCGAATGAGTGAATACATGAAACCAGAAGATGGGAGACATGCTTGGGTTTCAAGACACAATGTTGCTCAGAATTTGTATTTCTTTTGATACATTAATATGATGATATGATGTCAAGGAACAATTGGATTAAAAATGAGATATAACATTTCCAGAAGCAGAATAAGCACATTTTTTCCTAGGTACTATTTTTTGTTTAAAATGACTTAAGCATGAAAGTTTTTATCTAGTCTTGGGCATATTTGCCCCACATTACTGGGGCTATATTGTCTGGAATGACCGCTAACTTTCTATCTAATATCTGATCCATTTCTGCAATAAAATCAATAAAGAAAGATAGAGCCTCAAACACAATTATTTCACAATTACTTTTAGCTAATATGGCATCAGTATAATGAGTAACTTTAGCATTTGAATTAGATTTAGGCCACTTATTTAAAGCCTACCTTCCTGAATTATGGTATCATGCCAGACAATTTAAATCCCCAGGTGGTAGACAAACAGTAAATCAAATTACTAGCACTGCAAGAAAAAAGCAAATTGCTCTTGCTATCCAGCACTAACAGTGACTCCAAAGATCACATAAGCCAAATCAATGACTGCATATGAATCAAGAGTGACTAAGAATCACCTTACAATGTGAAAATATGGAGAGTCACAGTTCTCATCTAATTGTGGCTACCTTGTATTAATCTATACATAATTCCAATTGTATTCTATAAATAATATCCAAAATGTATTTAATTTCTGTACCAGCTAAATTGAGATCATAATTAGAAGAGTGTTGCTATTGGGTACAACCTACTCCTCTAATTTCTGCTTTAAAAATAAAGCTCTATTTATCCCCTTGAAAATATGGCAACTATGATTTTATATTTACGACTTTATTGTGGGAGGAGGTCTATGGAACAGTCATTTGCATTTTCAAGGAAGACGTTGTTACACTGTTTTTCTTCATCCTTTCAAGTGAAAATACTTTTATTTTTCCCTAAAATCACAATAAATCAGTCCTACTATCAGTTTAAAGAATGACCAGGGCTTCCCTGATAGCTCAGATGGTAAAGAATCCACCTGCAATGCAGGAGACCCTGGTTTGATTCCTGGGTCACAAAGACCCACTGGAGAAGGGTTAGGCTACCCACTCCAGTATTCTTGGGCTTCCCTTGTGGCTCAGCTGGTAAGAATCCACCTGCAATGCAGGAGACCTGGATCCAATCCCTCGGTTGGGAAGATATCCTGGATTAGGGAAAGGCTACCCACTCCAGGATGCTGGCCTGGAAAATTCCAAGGACTGTATAGTCTATGGGATCTTAAAGAGTTGGACAACACTGAGTGACTTTCACTTTCAGAATCTGTACAGAAAATCACTTTGGTTCTCTATGTTCCAACTTAGAAACTTAGTAAAACTCTGCCACTGAAAATTATCTCTTCAATATCCCCAATCATGGAAATAATCTCTGTTTCCAAAGCTTCCTAGTTTTTTAAAACTATTTTTAATTTTAATTATCTAAATTTTTCATGTGTATTTTATTAATATTATTTGCTTTAAAAAACACAGTATTGAGGTATGGTTTACATACAAAAAAGCCAAATATATTTAATGTATACAACTGATGAGTTTGGAGATAAGTTGTTCTTGTTCAGTCACTCAGTCGTGTCCGATTCTTTGCAACCCCACGAACTGTAGCACTCCAGGCTTCCTTGTCCTTCATCATCTCTTGCAGCTTGCTCAAACTCATGTCCATTGAGTCAGTGATGCCATCCAACCATCTTGTCCTCTGTCATCCCCTTTTCCTCCTGCCTTCAATCTTTCTCAGCATCAGGGTCTTAACATAAATAGATACCTACCCCTAAAACCACCATCACAATCTATGTCTTAAACATATCCATCACCTTGTAAAGGTTCTTCTTATCATATAAGCAATTTTATAAACTGGTATGAATGTCTGGAGAAATAGTCAAAGCTCCCTAATTTTTGAATGCCAGTGTTTGTCAGAAGGAACTTCCCTGGTTCAGAGGTAAAGAATCATTCTGTGATGCAGAAGATGTGAGTTCAGTCCCTGAGTTGGAAAGATCCCCTGGAAGAGGGCACGGCAACCCACTCCAGTATTCTTGCATGGAGAATCCCATGAATGGAGGAGCCTGGCAGGTTACAGTCCATGGAGTCGCAAAGAGTCAGACATGACTGAAGTGACTGAGCATGCATGCACACACAGCACATTGTCAGAAACATTTGGATTTCAGCATCGCATTTATAGTTGCCACCAAGAGATTTTTACAAGTGATTGATCTGAAAGAACAGACATAGGGATAAATTTAATGAGGAGTTTTGAGGCAATGCCAGCTTTATTGTTTTTGTTGTTGCTGTGGTGCTTGTTAGGTAGGGTATATGTGTGTAAGTGTGTGTGTGCATGTGTTGTGTGTGTGTGTGTATGTGTGTGTAGACTTGTTGACAGGCAGAAGATGACCTTTGTATTATTTCCTAGGGCTACCTTAACAAAATACCACAAACTCATTGTCTTTAAATTGCAAAAATTTGTTGTCTCACAGTTTTGGGTTTTAGAAGTCCAAAGTCATGCTGTCTACAGGGACATGATCCATCTGAAACCTAAAAAAGGAAATCTTTCCAGGCTTATGGTGGTTTGTCAGCAACCTTTGGTGTTACCTGGTTGGTAGAGCCAACACTCTAATCCTTGGTCCTCACATAGCAGCATTCTTCCTATATTTCTGTCTTCATAAGTACATCAGTCTTATAGAACTAGGGACCCACAATACAACAGTGTAATAGCATGTTAATTTGTTAATAGCCAACTATGTCTGCATGACATGACTTTAGTTCCAAAAAATAATAACCTATTCATTTCTCATGATTCTGTGAGTTTTCTCATGCTCTGCTCTGCAGTTCTTCTGGTCTCATTTGGAGTCTCTTACAAGGCTGTGTTAAGCTGAAACATGATTTGAGATATATTATGTCATTCTCAATGTACCCTCCACATAGTCTTTAATCATTCAGCAGTCTAGCCTGGCTTCAGTTCAGCACAGCTACTCGATTCCACAACAGCATGTCTCTTCTGCCCCATTTCATCTGTCAAAGTAAGAACACAGTCTGGTACAAAGTCAAGAACTGTATGAATAGATTCATCTTTTATATGAGGATTGGCATGCCCAAACACATTGGGAGGTAACTATGGGAGCCATAAGTGAGGATTCAGTTCAGTTCAGTCGCTCAGTCGTGTCTGACTCTTTGCGACCCCATGAATCACAGCATGCCAGGCCTCCCTGTCCATCACCATCTCCCGGCGTTCACTCAAACTCGTGTCCATCGAGTCAGTGATGCCATCCAGCCATCTCATCCTCTGTTGTCCCCTTTTCCTCCTGCCCCCAATCCCTCCCAGCATCAGAGTCTTTTCCAATGAGTCAACTTTCGCATGAGGTGGCCAAAGTACTGGAGTTTAAGTTTTAGCATCATTCCTTCAAAAGAGCACCACTTAGGATCAAATACTACTTGCCACTATTGTTATTAATTCTAGTTATTTCTTTTAATAAGTCATAATGTTCTACTCTATCAATAGAAGTCCAATGAGGAGAGAAAAACCACTCGATAATTTACACAGGAAGAGTTTTATATAAAAAAGTTGAACTAAAACAAGGAATTGGAATAATGAGGAGTAAGTTTTAAAAAGAAGACTAAAAATTTAGGAATATAGAATTGGTAGATACAAGAACACCATATACCATTAGAACTGAATAGAGATATCCAAGTAAAAGAAACCCTCCAGCCAGGGAAACTGGATGTGATGACAGCTTCAAAGGAAAGAGATATTCTATTTTTAATCACTTCCACTCAGGCACAAATTATGAACAGTGATGGTATATAATTACAACATATTTTCTTTGTTGAAGTCACTGAGAAATGTTTTTCCTATTAAAACCTAGAAATGTGAAAATAACAAATAAGATGAATAAGTTTTGGGGATCTAACATACAGCATGGTGATTATAGTTTATCATACTGTATTATATACTTGAAATTGCTAAAAGAGTAGATGTTAAATGTTCTCACCACACACAAAAAATGGCAATTATGTGACCTGATCGAGGAGTTAGCTAACACTATAATGGGGCTGATTTTGCAACATGTAAGTGTGTCAAATCAATACATTGTACACTTTAAAATTACATAATGTATATACCAATTACATGTCAATAAAACTAGGGGGAACGAATTAAAAAACAGCAAGTATGATTATTTCTGATTAGAATAAATTATTGAAAAATGTGCAAAATATTTTCATGGTTTAAGCATCTACAGACATTTCAAGATATGTTGTGTTAGGAAAAATGCCAAGTTTCATGCCATTTTTCCTAGAAAAAGGGAGAGTTATCATACGGCCAATTCTCTGAGACTCTTGGACTAAAAATAATATTATTTTCTAAGCATGTCCTAAAAGTCTCTAGGCCCTGTTAATTCATAGTTGCATTAAAAATTTGTTGAATAAAAATCCATGAGTAGTTTTTTTTCAGATAGATATAAGAGATTTAAACATAGCATTTCTGTCAAATTTTAAAAATATATAAAATGTTTTTTAAGACATACATTTAATTTAAATATCCTTACTAAAATTCATAACAACTTCCATTGTCAGTAAAAAAAAAAAAATCCTGCAGCTTTCATAACTTTAGTTTCCAAATAATATCTTAACTTCCATATTATGGCCCAAAAGACATTTAGACAGTATTATTTGATACTAACAATTTTATCTTTCTTCTGCTAATTATATGGAGCATTAAACTAAACTATGCAAAATAATCACAATTATGTGCATGCACAGTCACTAAGTCATCTCCAAGTCTTTGTGACCTCATGGCCTCTAGCCCACTACCCTCCTCTGTCCAAAGGATTTCCCAGGGAAGACTACTGGAGTCAGTTGCCATTTCCCTTTGCAGGGAATCTTCCCAACTCAGGGACTGAACATAGTCATCTGCCTTGGCAAGTGAGTTCTTTACCACTGAGCACCAGGGAAGCTCAATCACAATTATATCGAGGACTTAGATGGGCACTGAAATTAGTAAATAATAATAATAATAAATACAAAGTATAGACCATCTTATGGAAAAAAAAAACTAAACTATTTCTGAGGTAATAGTTACAAAATAATAGCTTATCTTCATTTATCTATTTCATAGCACAAAGTTCCTCTGGACCACATTACCACAAGCAATGTTATCAATTTCTAAAATACACACACATTAACAGTTACTAACCATGACCGCAATAAACTAATTGAGGAAGCCCACTTAGCTTGAAAATATAAAAATAAATTATACAAATGCTACAGATAAGTACAGAAAATAATATTTAAAAAATTCAATTATTTGTAGAATCCCAGGGACAGCAGAGCCTGGTGGGCTGCCGTCTATGGGGTCTCACAGAGTCGGACACGACAAGCAACCTAGCAGCATCAGCTGCAGCAGCAACATAATAAAACCTGGATGGATATCTGGGAAAATATATGTGATTCACCAGGAGAATAAAAGCGAATATTATTTAATTTTTTTAAAATTTCATTTGAAAAAAAATCATATTATCTAAAACTAATGATAGAAAAAAATAACTTTGGCAAGCTATACATTTGTCAGTGGTTTTGTCTGCAGCAATTAGCTTCAGTCAAAATGGTGTCAGTATTGCTGAAAGAGCTTTTTAATAGGGAGCCAGAATCCATTGAGAAAGTGGGACTTACGTAGGTCTCAGCCTGATGGAATCTAAACTTTTGGCCACTTACAGTCTTAATGTAGTCATGCAGAAATTCCACATAATATCCAGAAATTCGAGATATTACCAGACACTTACTCTAAATAACTGGCTACAGCCTATCCCTTATGAATAAATATTTCCTTTTTGCATCAGAGCCAACCATAATTCTTGTAAGAAAATTTTAACAATGTTGTGTCCTGTATAAGCTCTTGACTCATTCCCTTTCTCAGAACTCTTTTTACATTTTACCTGAATCTGTGTTTCCTGAATTGCTATTCCTAAGACTCTAAATAGAGCTCTTTATTCTTTGTTGTCTTGGTACTAATTATTGTTTTTCAACAGTAGAGATAATGTTAGAATAGGAAACCCACTCTACTTTATGTATAATTGTCAAATTTCATGTGGAGTAAAACAAAGGAGTCAAACAACAATTGTAAATTTTCCAATATCCTGATAAAAATAGGTATATATAAAATTTGAACATGAAAAATAAATATTTTTTAAATACAATGCACCAAAAATTGATAAAAGAATTAAACTGGCATAACAAAGTTTGCTCTAGGAAAATGTTTTCTACAAAGATTCATCAGTTCTATGGAAAATGATGGAAAGATTTGATTTCATAAGCTGAGAATCAAAATCACAACAAAAACATCAAGACTAAAATGTCCAGTGATGATAAAAAGATGAGATTTAAGTGGTAGAGTCGACATGTTCTATGTCCAAGATAGAAAGAGACTGTTCAGGGAAGGCTTTGTCTCTAACCAGCCAAAGAGAATCTGGGATGCTAAATTTGGTTGTACTTGCAAAGAAACATTCAGGAAAATAAAAGAGCAATTATCACTGAGCTAAGTTTCAAACTTCTTTTGCTCACTGTTTTTATATTCATATAATGAATGAACAGCATTGTCAAGAGCATTTTAAAGTGCCTTAGGATAGGACTGGCATCCAGCCAGGAAATTAGGCAAATGCAATTCTGAGGGGAATAAAAAAGAAATATAGAAACACAGAGTGGGAGTTGTATTTTTGTATTGCCTTTGTTTTTTTTGTTGTCATTTTTGTACAGTCTCATATTGCTTGTGCAAATCAATTTCTGCAGCAATGGGACTCAAATTCTGAATTTTCTCTTGAAAAGAACATAAACTATTGAGGTTACAGTTAGAGAACGACCTCCAGTGGCTTGTATAAATTACACAGAACAGCCCATAAATTACATTTGTCGCAGATCTGACAACCTCAGAATTACACTGGAACAAAACAAACTAGTGCAATGCTCATGTCAAAGAAATTTCTTATTCCCCAAATGAAATAACCTAATTATGATAGTATTATAATCACCACGGGCTTCCCCAGTAGCTCAGGTGGTAAAAAATCCACCTGCAAAGCAGGAGACCCCGGGTTGACTTCTGGGTCTGAAGATACGCTAGAGAAGTGATGGGCTATCCACTCCAGTATTCTCGGGCTTCCCTGGTGGCTCAGACAGTAAAGAACTCACCTGCAAGACCGGAGACCTGGGTTCAATCCCTCGGTTGTGAAGATCCTCTGCAGGAGGGTATGGCAACCCACTCCGGTATTCTTGCCTGGAGAATCCCCATGAATTTTACCATGTGTAAAATAGATAGCTAGTGAGAATTTGATTAAAAAAAAAAAAACAACACACCAGAAACTTAACTCAGTGCTCTGTGATGACCTAGACGGGTGCGGTGGAGTGGGGGAGGGTAGGAGGGAGATCCAAGAGGGAGGGAATATATTTATACACACAGCTAATTCATGTTGTTGTATAGCAACAAATTAACACAAAATTGTAAAGCAATTATACTCCATTAAAAACAAAAAAAATCAGTAGACAAAAAGCAGGTGGAAAAAAAAAAGAGCATGTGAGTGTATTCTTTGGTTAAAGCTGAACTATCTTGTGATGCAGGCAGAACCTTCAATCTAAACATTATGCATTTTGTATGAGTTTGAGATGCCAAAGTAACAGAGATGGAATCCTTGCATAAAAATCAGCCATTCTGTTTGGTAAGTAGCAAAGTTAAGCAGGGTGAGGGGGTGTGATGCTGAGTTACGCAGCATACCTCAGATACACAGATGACACCACCCTTATGGCAGAAAGTGAAGAAGAACTAAAGAGCCTCTTGATGAAAGTGAAAGAGGAGAGTGAAAAAGTTGGCTTAAAACTCCACATTCAATAACTAAGATCATGGCATCTAGTCCCATCACTTCATGGCAAATAGATGGAGAAACAATAGAAAAAGTGACAGACTTTATTTGGGGGCTCCAAAATCATTGTAGATGGTGACTGCAGCCATTAAATTAAAAGATGCTTGCTCCTTGGAAGAAAAGCTATGACCAATCTAGACAGCATATTAAAAAGCAGAGACATTACTTTGCCAACAAAGGCCCATCTAGTCAAAGCTATGTTTTTTCCTAGTCATGTATAGATGTGAGAGTTGGACTATAGAAAGAAAGCTGAGCACGGAAGAATTGATGCTTTTGAACTGTGGTGTTGGGGAAGACTCTTGAGAGGATCCAACCAGTTAATCCTAAAGGAAGTCAGTTCTGAATATTCATTGGAAGGACTGATGCCGAAGCTGAAACTCCAATACTGTGGCCACCTGATGTGAAGAACTGACTCATTTGAAAAGACTCTGATGCTGGGAAAGATTGAAGGCAGGAGGAGAAGGGAATGACAGGATGAAATGGTTGGATGGCATCACTGACTTGATGGAACTAAAACTTCTTAGAACATAAATAATATCTGATGGCATGCATGCTTCATTCCTCCTGAGTCTGTGTTGCTGCTAGGGAACAAGACCTCTCTGGAGCACTTTATTGTACTTAGTTAGACAAATTCTGGAGACAGGAAATGAGCTGGGAATCAGACTCTGAATATGCTCAGTATTAGTTTATCATGAAATGTAAATTTCTGCCAAGGTATGGAAAGGAAATTATAAATATAACATCTTGGGAAGAAAACATCTAAAGTTGGAATCCCCTGAACAGTGCTGGCCAAGTATAACTAACATTTTTACATAGGAAAGATAATGCAGGGTATGTTTATGTATAAGTTCATTTTCAAAGCAGGAAAGAAAATTCTCAAGTTTCTCTTGGCCAAAAAGAAAAAAAAAAAAAAAGGGAAAGAATAAATTCATCATATCATGTGGCTAGCCCTAAAAACAGAAAGGCCATACCAGTATCAGGACAGAATTATAGCAAAACCCAAAGCAAAAGGTGTGTAGAGCGGCGGGAGGGAAAGTGTTTCCTGATAAGTAGCTCAAAAATGCTATTACAGCAAAATAGCAAACTCGCTTTTTTTTTTTTTACTTAATTAATTTATTTTAAATAGAGGATAATTATTTTACAATATTGTGATTTTTTTTGCCATACATCAACATGAATTGGCCACAGACATATATGTGTCTCCCCCATCCTGAACACCCCTCCCACCTCCCTTCCCATCATATCCCTCTGGGTTGTTCCAGAGGACCAGCCTTGCGTGCCCTGCTTCATACATCAGACTTGCACTGGTCATCTATTTTGTATATGGTAATGTACATGTTTTAATGCTATTCTCTCAAATTATCCCACTCTCACCTTCTCTCACTGAGCGCTGTAAAGAACAAACTCACTTTATCCGGAAAATGATAAACACAATGATTAACAGAATGTGGAAGAGTAAGCTCTTGAAGGCAGTTCAGAACACAAAAGAGGAAAGGGATCTGGAGCAATCTAGATGTTATCTGCCTAGAACAATTTCCTACAGACCTAACTAGGAACCAGGATAAACTATTCAAAATTGTTCCATCCCCTAATTCTGTGAAGAAGTCTATGAGAAAAAGTTCTTCTCTAATGCTAAACTGGATTCACTGGTGGATAAGACAGTAAAGAATCTCCCTGCAATGCAGGAGACCCAGGTTTGATCCCTGGATGGGAAATGGCAACCTACTTCTGTATATTTGCCTGGAGAATTCCACGGACAGAGGAGCCTGGCAGGCTACAGTCCATAGGGTCACAAAGAGTCATTCACAACTGAGCAATTAACACATAATATAGCAATGCTAAATTGGAAGATATAACTTAGCCTGTGAGCTAACTGACCTTTTTATCTCTTTATCTTCCATTTTCCAGTATAGATTCTAAAAGAGTACATCTTACATACATGCCTGTGAAGTCACTTCAGTCATTTCTGGCTCTTTGTCAACTTATGGACTGTAGCCTGCCAGACTCCTCTGTCTATGAGATTCTCAAGGCAAGAATACTTGAGTGGGTTGCCATTCCCTTCTCCAGGGGATCTTCATGACCCAGGGACTGAACCTTTGTCCTTTCTATCTCCTGCATTGATAGGTGGGTTCTTTACCACTAGTGCCCCTTGGAAAGTCTCTGCTAAAATGTCTTTTGAGTCTAACCTAGATATTGTGCTTAGTGGCAGAGTTGTGTCCATCTCTTTGCCATCCCACAGACTGTAGCCCACCAGGCTCCTCTGTCCATGGGTATTCTCTAGACAGGATTCCTGGAGTAGGTTTCCATACCCTCCCCCAGGGGCTTTTTCTAACCCAGGGATCAAATGCAGGTCACCACATTGAAGGCAGATTAGGTGCTATAAAATTAATATATACTAATGTCACTTCTGCCTTCCATGATGATAAAGTTGTGGATATTCCATTTAAAGTGAGGCTTTGAAGTTCAGCTGCCTAATACTTGGTTCACTATCCAGCTATGGGTCCTTCAGAGAGGATGAATAATTATACTAAATACATCATTTGTTTATTGTGGGGCTGAAATAGTAAATAAAAAAGATGTGTTATTGGAAGATATGTTTTAATACTTTGCAGTAAGAATTGATTATTATTGTGTTATTTGGCTGTTATTAACATTATTTTATGATAGAAAGCACCTTACAACATATTTGTAGAACAAGGAAATATATAAATAAAATAGTACACCGAAATGAAATGTGAAACTTAGTTTTTTGGAAAATATTATCCTAAATTCTTAAGGTAAGTTTACTTAAAAAGTTATCATCAACATTTTACCACATTTTTTCTGTTTTTTTCCTATGAATTCATGCATATGCTTTTATTCACATAACAAAATGTATCAAATGCTAATAAGTGGAAAAGTAACTCCTTTTTAAGATGTAAAATATTTGTCCAAATAGCTTTTTTCAATCATATAGATTTTCCTTATCAGTATCTTATTGCAAAATATAAGTTTAATTAAACCTCAGCAAGCAATTAAAAATGTGCATATGAGTTCCTGACATTTACATGAAAGTTCTCTTAGGAAAATAAAAAATTTAAAAAGCTTCTTAACTTTAAACAAGTCACTATAAATACTACTGAGATTTATATTCTTGTACAAAGTAACCACAAAAATTCAACATGAATTAAATTTAGAAAATGAGACAGGACTTTCTCCAACCTGTTGATGTTGAATTTCAATCCAGCAAAGTGGATTTTGAAATAGTACTTGGTATCTTTTCCACATTATGTTACACAGAGAGATTTATGTTTTGTTGATTCTGTGACATCTACGTTACTATCTCTCTTCACTGTTTAAAGATAATTGATAAACATCAGAATGGAAAAAAAATATTTTTTACACATAACAACGTAAATCTTAAAGAAAAATTGATGGATTTATGGGACAAGAAGATGCATAAACCATGAGACTCCAACTGCAATTTACTTATCTCAATATTTGGAAATACAGTTATGAATGTGCTATTCTAGCTAAACAGGGAAATGTTATCCCTCACATGCATCGCCTCTGATTTACACTGAAGTAGAAGGAAAATCAGCCTATATGTATTCATCGACTGATGAACATGAAACTGACTTTATGAATGGTGCATTGCCCACAAATTAGGTACAGATTGTCATTAATGAAAATAAGTGGAGGTAGGGAGAGAGGGACTCTATAGAGATTTCTTTAACACATTTAGCAGTAAATATTCACCCGCAAAAACTCTCGCTATGCAAATACATGCTAGCAAATAATGAATCCTTTGAAATGCCAGTGTGCTGCTACTTCTTATTAGTCTTTGAAAAGAATATAAGGATGATAAACATATTTTAATCTTCAAGATTGTCATAATTGGAAATAAAAATATTAACATTACCTAATTTAGATTCATTTTCAGATAATCACACCAGCTATCACCATTATAAGTAATTGTGTGAAATAGTCCCAATTACTATTGATTCCTTCACTGTGGACTGGGATATTCAAGTCCAAAGTGACATAAAGAAAACTACAGTTCCTAGACGGATTTTGACTTGATTTGGAGAAACACTGCCCCTGTAGTATCACCAGATAATCATTAAAATCCAAAGAAATAAAGGTAAACGTTTATTGCAGAATACTGTGTGTGTGCATGCTAAGTTGCTCCAGTTGTGTCCCACTCTTCACAACACTACAGATGTAGCCTGCCAGGCTCCTCTGACCACAGGATTCTTTACGCAGGAATACTAGAGTGGGTCGCCATGCTCATAAACAGCTATGTACCAATTAATAAGACAAACTGAAACAAAATATATAAATTCTGAGGAACACTCAAACTTTCCAAGACTGAATAAGGAGGAAATAGAATATCTGAATAGGCCAATCAATAGAACAAAGATTGAAATGATAATCAAAAACCTTTCAAAAAACAGAAGTCCAGGGCTAGGCAGTTTCACAGATGCTGTGCCGTGTTTGGTCACTTAGTCGTGTCCAACTCTTTGCTACCCTATGGACTGTAGCCCACCAGGCTCCTCTGTCCGTGGGGATTCTCTGGGCAGAATACTGGAGTGGGTTGCCATGTCCTCCTCCAGGGGATCTTCCCAACCCGAAGACTAAACCCAGGTCTCTTGCATTCTGGTGGATTATTTACCATCTGAGCCACCAGGGAAGCCCAAGACTACTGGAGAAGGTAGCCTATGACTTCTCCAGGGGATCTTCCCAATCCAGGAATGAAATCAGGGTCTCCTGCATTGCAGGCAGATTCTTTACCAGCTGAGCTACCAGGGAAGCCTGTGTCGCAGATGATTCTAACAAAAATTCAAAGAGGATTTAATACTTGTTTTTCTCAAACTATTGCAAAACACTGAAGAAAATAAAACACTTACTCACTCATTTAGTAAGACCAACATCACCAAAAGGATGATACCAAAAAAAAAGCACAAAAATGAAAATTATAGGTAAATATCTCTTACGGCACTTAAACAGGTGGCTCAATGGTAAAGAATTCAAACACCAATGCAAGAGATAAAGGAAACTCAGATTCAGTCTCGAATTAGGTGAAGATCCCTGGATGAGGAAACGACAACCCACACCAATATTCTTACCTGGAAAATCCCATGGGCAGAGGAGCCTGGTGGCCTATAGTCCATAGGGTCACAAAGAGTTGAACATGACTGAACAACTGAGTATGAATGCTGATGAACATAGGTGCAAAAATCTTTAGCAAAATAGTAGCAAATTGAATTCAAAAATACATCAAAAAGATCATACACCATAGTCAAGTGGGATTTAGTTCAGGGATGCAAGAATAGTTTGTTCTTTTATTTTCTTGTATTATTCATTTCGTGTATTTATAATTGAATTTACCAGGGCATCCACATAGATTTGAAGATTTCTTTATGGAATATTTTTAATAAAAATATGTGTCCCTTTACTAGAAATAGGATGATTCAAGTTTTATATTTTTTAAATCAGTTTTGATCATCCATACTTTTCAAGAAATTACCCATTTCATTGTAGTGTTTATTCTTGGTAGAATAAGATTGTTCAATAATATTCACTTCTTATTAAATATATAGAAAAAGCTTCTCCTCTCAGCTTCAGTCAGTCAGTTCAGTTGCTCAGTCTTGTCCAACTCTTTGCAACCCCATGAATCACAACATGCCAGGCCTCCCTGTCCATCACCAACTCCCGGAGTTCACTCAAACTCATGTCCATTGAGTTGGTGATGCCATCCAGCCATCTCATCCTCTGTTGTCCCCTTCTCCTCCTGCCCCCAATCCCTCCCAGCAACAGAGTCACTTCCAATGAATCAACTCTTCACATGAGGTGGCCAAAGTACTGGAGTTTCAGCTTTAGCATCATTCCTTCCAAAGAAATCCCAGGGCTGATCTCCTTCAGAATGGACTGGTTGAATGTCCTTACAGTCCAAGGGACTCTCAAGAGTCTTCTCCAACACCACAGTTCAAAAGCATCAATTCTTCGGTGCTCAGCTTTCCTCATAGTCCAACTCTCACATCCATACATGACCACTGGAAAAACCATAGCCTTGACTAGAAGGACCTTTGTTGGCAAAGTAATGTCTCTGATTTTCAATATGCTATCTAGGTTGGTCATAACTTTTCTTCCAAGGAGTAAGCGTCTTTTTTTTTTTAATGTATTTATTTTAAAGGGTCTTTTAATTTCATGGCTGCAATCACCATCTGCAGTGATTTTGGAGCCCAAAAAAATAAAGTCTGACACTGTTTCCACTGTTTCCCCACCTATTTCCCATGAAGTGATGGCACCAGCTTATGGTGATGGGACCAGTGATGGGACCAGAGTCGGACACGACTGAGCGACTGATCTGATCTGATCTGATGGGACCAGATGCCATGATCTTCATCTTCTGAATGTTGAGCTTTAAGCCAACTTTTTCACTCTCCACTTTCACTGTCATCAAGAGGCTTATCTCTTATCTCTCAGCTTAGCTATTTTTAAAATAAATTTAATAATTTTGGCTTTCAGGTTTATCAATTTCCTATATTATTTATTTATTTTTTCTCCTAGGGATGCTTGTTCTAATCTTTTTTCTTTCATCTTTTGTTTAGTATGTACACTCTTCCTAACTTTTTGTAGTACACACTGTAATGATTGATCTTCAGTTCCTTTTCTTCTTTTCTACTGTTAGCATTTATGGTTGTGGGTTTTCTATGATCCACTCCTTTGCCTGCACTCCACACATATCAAAGCTTTAAATTTAATTATTTTCAGATATTTCCTACTTTTCCTTTTAATTAATTTAAGCATTGGATTGAAGGTTTTAGCCAGTAGAGCAATGAAAGTGTTGGGGCAATCTATGGGGTCACAAAGAGTCAGACACGACTGAGTAACTGAAGAAGTCACTAAGTTGTGCCCAACTCTTTGGTGACCTCATGGACTGTAACCCAGAAGGCTTCTCTATCCACAGGATTTCTCAGGCAAGAATACTGCAGTGGGGGGTCATTTCCTTCTCCATGTGATCTTACAGAACCAGGAATTGAACCACTGTCTCCTGCATTGGCAGGCAGATTCTTTACCACTGAGTCACCAGGGAGGCCCCAACCTATCACTAGTAGAGTGGATATTTTGTAGCAAAATTAAATGATAATTTGTTATTCTGAAATTGGATGAACTATAACTACATATTTGAACATTAAGGAACCAACAAACATAATTTTGAATAAATTATACAAGGCATAAAGAATACATGTCATCCATATAATATATATCATGCGTATAATATGTATCACATATATTTAATTATATTCTGAATTTGGAAGTTAAGACAGTCATTTCCTTTGGAGAGAAGGGTTACTGAACAGAAGGAGACAAGAAAGGTTTTTGAAGGACTGGTGAGATTCAGAACTTTTATATAGGTTGGTATTAAAATTTTGTGGTCATTTTGTATTGTACACTTTAGATTTGTGATTTTTAAAACCTGTACTAAAGTTAGACTTTTAAAAAAAAACCCTCCTATAATTGTTTAAATGTACTAAGTGACTCATTTCAGGATTTTCCTAGACGGCATTAAGTACTGCTATGAGTGTTGCATCAAGCATGATTGATATGAATTCTCATTATAACACTTGCAATGATGCTAAATGCCTTTATAAGCAGTGTAACATTTCCACATCTGATTTTTCATCTATAATATGAAATGAATCCAGTTCAATTCAGTTTCTGAGTCGTGTCTGACTCCTTGTGACCCCATGGATTGCAGCTCACCAGGCTTTCCTGTCCATCACCTACTCCCATGGCTTGCTCAAATTCAAATTCAGGTCCATTGAGTGGGTGATGCCATCCAACCATCTCATCCTCTGTTGCTCCCTTTTCCTCTTGCCTTCAATCTTTACAGCAATTACTCCTGTCTTCAATCTTTCCCAGCATCAGGCTCTTTTCTAAGGAGTCAGTTTTTCGCATCAGGAGGCCAAAATATTGGAGCTTCAGCATCAATCCTTCCAGTGAATATTCAGGACTGATAACCATTAGGATTGACTGATTTGATCTCCTTGCTGTCAAAGGAATTCTCAAGAGTTTTCTACAACACCACAGTTCAAAAGCATCAATTCTTCCATGCTCAGCTTTCTTTATGGTCCAATTCTCACATCCAAACATGACTACCGAAAAAACCATAGATTTGAATATATGGACCATTGTTGGTAAAGTAATGTCTCTGCTTTTTAATATGCTGTCTAGGTTGGTCATAGCTTTTCTTCCAAGGAGCAAGTGTATTTTAATGTCATGGCTGCAGTCACCATCTGCAGTGATTTTGGAGCCCAAGAAAATAAAGTCTATTACTGTTTCCATTGTGTTCCCATCTATTTGCCATGACGTGATGGGACTAGATGCCATGGTCTTAGTTTTTGAATGCTGAGTCTTAAGCCAGCTTTTTCACTCTCCTCTTTCACTTTCATCAAGAGGCTCTTTAATTCCTCTTCACTTTCTGCCATAAGGACAGTATCATCTGCATATCATGTTATTGATATTTCTCCAAGCAACCTTGATTCGAGCTTGTGCTTCATCCAGTCTGGCATTTCCCATGATGTTCTCTGAATAAGCAGAATGATAATATACAGCCTTGATGTACTCCTTTCACAATTTGAAAACAATCTGTTGTTCCATCTCCAGTTCTAACTGTTGCTTCTTGACCTGCATACAGATTTCTCAGGAGGCAGATAAGCTGGTGTGGCATTCTTATCTCTTGAAGAATTTTCAACAGTTTGCTGTGATCACACAGTCAAAGGATTTGGTATAGCCAATAAAGCAGAAGTAGATTTTCTTTTTCTGGAATTCCTCTGCCTTTTTAAAATTCTGCTTGAACATCTGGAAGTTCTCAGTTCATGTGCTGTTAAAGCCAGGCTTCGAGAATTTTGAGAATCACTCTCCTAGCATGTTAAATGATTGCAAATGTGTGGTAGTTTGAACATTCTTTGTCATGGTCTTTCTTGGGGATTGGAATGAAAACTGACTTTTCCAGTCCTGTGGCCACTGCTGAGTTTTCCAAATCTGCTGGCATATTGAGTGTAGCACTTTCACAGCATCATCATTTAGAATTTGAAATAGCTCAACTAGAATTCCATCACTTCCACTAGTTTTGTTCATAGTGATGCTTCCTAAGGCCCACTTGACTTTGCATTCCAGGATGTCTGGCTGTAGGAGAGTGATCACCATTCCCATCGTGGTAATCTGTGTCATTAAGATTTTTTAAATAGTTCTTCTGTGCATTTTTGCCATCTCTTCTTAATTTCTTCTGCTTCTGTTAGATCCATACTGTTTCTGTCCTTTATTGTGCCCATCTTTGCATGAAATTTTCCCTTGGTATCTCTAATTTTCTTAAAAAGGTCTCTGCTGCTGCTGCTGCTAAGTCGCTTCAGTAGTGTCTGATTCTTTGTGACCCCATAGACGGCAGCCCACCAGGCTCCCCCATCCCTGGAATTCTCCAGGCAAGAACACTGGAGTGGGTTGCCATTTCCTTCTCCAATGCATGAAAGTGAAAAGTGAAAGTGAAGTCGCTCAGTCGTGTCCGACTCTTAGCGACCCCATGGACTGCACCCTATCAGGCTGCTCCGTCCATAGGATTTTCCAGGCAAGAGTACTGGAGTGGGGTGCCATTGCCTTCTCCGAAAAAGATCTCTACTCCTTCCCATTCTATTGTTTTCCTCTATTTCTTTGCACTGATCACTGAGGAAGGCTTTCTTATCTCTCCTTGCTATTCTTTGTAACTCTGCATTCAAATGGATATTTCTTTCATTTTCTCCTTTGCCTTTTGGTTCTCTTCTTTTCTAAGCTATTTTTAAGGCCTCCTCAGACAACCATTTTGCATTTTTGTATTCTTTTCCTTGGGATGGTCTTGATAAATGCCTCCTGTACGATGTCATGAACCTCTGTCCATAGTTCTTCAGGCATTCTGTATATCAGATCTAATCCCTTGAATCTATATGTCACTTCTGCTGCATAGTCATAATGGGCATGATTTAGGTCATACCTGAATGGTCTCATGCTTTTCCCTACTTCAGTTTAAGTCTCCATTTTGCAAAAAGGAGTTCATGGTCTGAGCCACAGTCAGCTCCTGGTCTTGTTTTTGCTGACTGTATAGAGCTTCTCCATCTTTGACTGCAAAGAACATAATCAATCTGATTTCGGTGTTGACCATCTGGTGATGGCCATGTGTAGTCATCTTTTGTGTTTTTGGAAGAGGGTGTTTGCTATGTCCAGTGTGTTCTCTTGGCAAATCTATGCTAACCTTTCCCCTCCTCTATTTTGTACTCCAAGGCCAAATCTCTTGACTTCCTACTTTTGCATTCCAGTCCCCTATGATGAAAAGGACATCTTTTTTTGATGTAAGTTCTAAAAGGTCCTGTAGGTCATAATAGAGCCATTCAACTTAAGCTTCTTCAGCATTAGTGGTTGGGGCATAGACTTAGATTACTCTCATATTAAATTGTTTGCCTTATGAAAGAACAGAGATCATTCAGTTCTTTTTGAGATCACACCCAAGTACTCCATTTTGGACTCTTATTTACTATGTGGGCTACTCCATTTCTTCTAAGGGATTCCTGCCCACAGTAGTAGATGATGGTCATCAGAATTAAATTCACCCTTTCTGGTCCATTTTATTTCATTAATTCTTAAAATGTTGATGTTCACTCTTGCTATCCCCTGTTTGACCACTTCCAGTTTACCTTGATTCATGGACCTAACATTCCAGGTTCCTATGCAATATTGTTCTTGACAGCATCAGACTTTACTTCCATCACCAGTCACATCCACAACTGGGCATTTTTTTCTCTTTGATTTGGTCTCTTCATTCTTTCTGGAGTAATTTCTCCTCTCTTCTCTAGTAGCATATAGGGCACCTACTGACCTGGGGAATTCATCTTTCAGTATCTTATCTTTTTGCCTTTTCATTCTGCTCATGGGATTCTCAAGGCAAGATGCTGAAATGGTTTGCCATTTCCTTCTCTAGTGGACCACTTTTTGATCAAACTCTCTACCATGAACAGTCCATCTTGGTGACCCTACATAGCATGGTTCATAGTTTCATTGAGTTAGACAAAGCTGTGATCCTTGTGATCACTTTGGTTAGTTATTCTGTCTGCTTTCTTATGGATAAAAAAGAGGCTTATAGAAGCTTCTTGATGAGAGAAATTGGCTGTGGCAGAATCTGAGTTGGTTTTGATGGGTGGGGCTATGCTCAGTAAATTTTTAATTCAATTTTCTGTTGATGGGTGGGGCTGTGTTTCTTCAGTTTTTTGGCCTGAGGCCAATCTCTGGTAGGGGTAATGGCAGTAATGGCAACCTCCTTCAAAAGGACTTATGCCAGCACTGCTGATTCCATGATAGGCCACTGTCGACCCACGCCTCCTCCAGAGACTCCTGGCCACTCGGGCAAGTCTCTTGTGGGGTGACTTCTCATTTCTCCTGGGCCGTGGTGCACACAATGTGTTGTCTGTGCCCTCAAAGAGTATGTTTCCCCAGTCCTGTAGAGGATCTGTAATCAAATCCCACTGGCCTCCAAAGTCAAATTCTCTGGGGGTTCTCAGTCCCTTTCCTGGATCCCCATGATGGGAAATGTACTGAGGGTGCTAGAATTTTTGTCACGGTGCAAGAACTTCGTTGATATAATTATTCTCAAGTTTGTGGGTAGTCTGCTCATTTGGTGACTTTATGATGGACTAATAGTGAACTCCTCCAAAAGAACTTATGACACAGGCCGTGCCTTCCAAGTGTGCTGCAGCCAGAACTCCTGTCACTGCAGCAGGACGTTGCTGACCTGTCCCTCTGCAGGAGACACTCAAACACTGAAAGTATGGTCTGGTACAGTCTCTGTGGTGTCTCTGGGTCCTGGTGTACAAAAGGTTTTGTTTGAGCCCTCCAAGCATCTCTGGCATGGATATGGGGTTTGATTCTAAATGCAATTTCCACCCTTCCTATCATTTGTTGGGGCTTTTCCTTTGCCCCTGGACATGGGTTATCTTTTTTTGGTGGGATCCAACATTGTCCTGTTGATGGTTGTTCAGCAGTGAGCTGCACTTTTGGAGTTCTTTCAAGAGAAGAAGAGTGCACATCCTTCCGCTCCACCGTTTTAGACTGTCATTTCACAATCTATGAAAGGAAGTTACTCTTATATCCAAAATTTCATGATAAAAACACATGCCTAAAGATTCCCAAACTCCTTGTTATATTCTCATTTTTTAAATTGCATTCCTAAAAATGAATAAAGAAACTTGCTCTGGAAATATAAATTTTAAAATAATGAACCCTACTGAGTAGGAACAGAACTACTGAGGAATCAAGCCCCTGGGCAGTATGAGGATCTAATGTTATACCCAAAGCCATGCAGTAGATTTAACCATTAAAAGATTCACTATATGAGACCTTTTTCTACTGTATCAAGTGTCTTAAAATTTACAAAATAGTATCAAGTGAGCTGAGGAGAAATTTACCTTACTGGGCATGGTTATATGATGATGTCTTTAACAAGGCACTAGTTCCTCATGGGGCTAAACCAGCTTCTCCTCATATTCAATGGCTAATTAATGTATTTTAATATTTCTAAAATATTCATTATTATGGTGACTAGTTGCCATTGATTATGTAGCATCACAGAAGTGCTCATCTATCATCTCTAAATGACAAGCATGGCTCAGTTTAGCCAACAAAGTATTCTACTTCCAAGATTTTGACTTGTGATTAATCCAATTATCTCCTCTGTTATAAGGAGAAAAGATTATATTGGATGGTTTTGTTTCCTGCAGCAAAGTAATTTTCTGCATGACCAGCAATAATGTAATGTGGGGTATTTTAATAAGAGGCAATTATTTTTAAAATTAAACCTTAAACAGAATGCAGACTGTAATAATATGGCGGGATGGGCACAAAATTATGAGTCACTTTAAAAACTGTTAACCCTGCAATGTGCTCTAGTATAAAAAAGTGCAATAAAGGAAATGTAACTGAAACAGAAAAAAATTCTAAAGCTCCTAGAAATGCATATACAATGCTGAAACTGACAAGGTAATACTCCCTTTTAATGGTATTCCATAATTTAATGGAATTACTTTCTTCTTTGAAATTACTAATCTATTTTTTTAAGACAAGGAAACATTTATGAAAAGGACACATGAAAATAATGATTTTCTTACCAAAGAGAAAATTTTAATATTTAAGACTAAAAAATGATCCATAATGTGAGTTTTCGCAAAATTAAGACATTGAGTCTGCTAAAGGGAAATAGAACCTCTGGATCTGCCTGTCATGGTATGTAAATTGAGAAAATGAGCAATAAAAGTATCTGAAGGATCTCTGAGATCCATTGTCCATCTCTTTTTAATTCCAAATGTCCCACTCTAAAGACAGATAAAGCAATCACTGAAAGGAAGCCATGCATATTCTCCTTTTGCAATGTAATCCTCTTTTATTTACCTCTGGTTTCCTTACAACTTAAAATTAAAATATGCAGAATAAACACTATCACATCAGCAAAGAACTGGTCAAAAATTTTCATCTCCATTCAGAGAATTAATTTCTTCTAACACATCTACCTTTAATATTTATCTTCCACCTGAATAATCAAGAGCACTTATTTAATATTCCTCTTATCTTTGAGGTCAGACACATGAACTATCACAAGAAAGCAGGCAACATGATGAGTAAAAGTTAAAAAAGAAAAATGAATTTTAAAAAGTACAAAGCCAAGAGAGGCAAGCCCTTTTACAGCCTCCTAATATCATGTAAAGGTTATCTCACAAATTGTTGAAATGACTGTAAAAAAATGGCAAATTTAAAGAACAATATAAGATTCCATGCAGGGTCTGCTAGCTGTCTTTTCCATGGCCTTTTCCTCCATATGGCAATCCTGATTTTTAATTGACATAAAGGCCAATTATAATAAAACATACATTTCCCATTCTGAGTTGAGGAGTGGCATGTGATCAAAGGGTCAAAAACTGAACTATTACATAACAATTAACCCTGAAAATTTCTAACAGCACTGCTGAGATGCATTTTTGTGTCTTCTACACTATTGCTTGGAAGTTGCCGACATGATGGCTCCAGTTTCATGTTGGACCACGATATCTGTAATGGGTTTAGAAGAGAAGAAAGTGGATAGCAGTCTGGGTCATGGCCAACTTGATTTCCTACATGTGAATATTACTTATTGTCAAAGTAGAATATACTTCTGAATTTTAATCCATTATTTTTAGGTATCTGTTATTCACACTCAAATATAACCCACACAGATATAGACTATAGCATCAGGAATGCTGTACAGTCCATGGAATTCTCCAGGCCAGAATACTGGAACGGTTAGCCTTTCCCTTCTTCAGGGGATCTTCCCATCCCAGGGATTGAACCCAGGTCTCCTGCACTGCAGACAGATTCTTTATCAGCTGAGCCACAGGGGAAGCCCAAGAATACTGGAGGGGGTCTTCTATCCTTTCTCCAGTGGATCTTTATGACCCAGGAATTGAACCAGGGTCTCCTGCATTGCAGGCGGATTCTTTACTAATTGAGCTATAAGGGAAGCCCATAGAATATAGCATCAGGAGTGCTATTTTGCAAAAAACAAAACCTAAACTATGGGCCCTGTTTATGTAACTGCAGGGCCATGAGAGGTAGGAACATAGAAACCAGGCTGGAAACTTGGTGACCTTTGTCAGGTTTCAATGAATAAGTCATCTACATTATCTAGAGACAAATCACATAATGATTTAGGATTCAAAATTGGAGAAAATGATGAGAATATTTTTTTAAATTTACGTCGTTAACATTGTTTTGTTTTGTTTTTGTTTTTGTTTTGCTTGTTTTGTTTTGTTTTACTTTACAAAGAGTTCTACAAATGATAGATTAATTTTTCTCTGGGATGTATACTCAGTTGCTCAGTCATGTCCAATTTTTTGTGACCCCATGGACTGTAGCCTACCAGGCTCCTCTGTCCATGGAATTTTTCAGGCAAGATTACTGGAGTGGGTTGTCATTTCTTTCTCCAGGGAATCTTCCCAACTCAGGGATCAAACTTTCATCTCTTCATCTCTTATGTCCTCTGAATTGGCAGGCAGATTCTTTACCACTGTGCCTAGGATACTGCTGCTGCTAAGTCGCTTAAGTCGTGTCCGACTCTGTGCGACCCCATAGACGGCAGCCCACCAGGCTTCTCCGTCCCTGGGATTCTCCAGGCAAGAACACTGGAGTGGGTTGCCATTGCCTTCTCCAATGCAGGAAAGTGAAAAGTGAAAGTGAAATCGCTCAGTTGTGTCCGACTCTTCGCGACCCCATGGACTGCAGCCTACCAGGCTCCTCTGCCTATGGGAGTTTCCAGGTAAGAGTACTGGAGTGGGGTGCCATTGCCTTCTCCGGTGCCTAGGATAGATGGATACAAATTAGAAAGAAACAGAGCTTTGCTAAAAGAAGCTTCCTCTGCCTGTAATCTGCAATCATGAGATTCGAACATTTGCAAGGTTAAAATATCCAACTTCATCTTTTTGTGGTTCACCAATGTTACATTGTAGGTGTTTATCACAAGTCTTTATTCATCAAAATTTTAAAACTTTGTTACCATCAAATGAGCTATTATGTTAGAGCTACTGCATGCCATAATAGCTAGAGCTACTGCAACAAAATATCACAGGTTGGAGGTTTGAATAGCTGAAAATTATTTCCCCATAATTCTGGAGGCATGGAGTCTAAGACCAAGAGGTTGGAAGGCTTGATTTCTCTTGAGTCCTCTCTCCTTGACTTGTAGATGGCGACCTCCCAGCTGTATATTTACTTAGTTATTCCTGTGTGTGGGTACCCCTGATATCCTTCCCTCTTCTCAAAAGGACATCCATCCTAATAATTCTCCACCTTATGAACTCTTTTAACTATAATCATGTCTTCAAATGTCTAGCTCCAAATATAATCACACTAGGGGGTAGAGCTTCAACAAACAGATTGTCCCTGACTTAAAATGATTCGTCTTCATGCATTTTCAACATTATATGCAAAAGTGATCCACATTCAGGAGAAACTGTATTTCAAATTTTGAATTTTGATTTTTTTCCTGAGCTGCCAATATATATGGAATAATACAGCAGAGACATTACTTTGCCAACAAAGGTCCATCTAGTCAAGGCTATGGTTTTTCCTGTGGTCATGCATGGATGTGAGAGTTGGACTGTGAAGAAAGCTGAGCACCGAAGAATTGATGCTTTTGAACTGTGGTGTTGGAGAAGACTCTTGAGAGTCCTGTGGACTGCAAGGAGATCCAACCAGTCCATTCTAAAGGAGATCAGTTCTGGGAGTTCTTTGGAAGGAATGATGCTAAAGCTGAAACTCCAGTACTTTGGCCACCTCATGCGAAGAGTTGATGCATTGGAAAAGACTCTGATGCTGGGAGGGATTGGGGGCAGGAGGAGAAGGGGACGACAGAGGATGAGATGGCTGGATGGCATCACCGACTCGATGGACGTGAGTTTGAGTGAACTCCGGGAGTTGGTGATGGACAGAGAAGCCTGGTGTGCTGCGATTCATGGGGTCGCAAAGAGTCAGACACAACTGAGCAACTGAACTGAATTGACCCTCTACTGATGCTCGGCAGTGGCAGCGAGCCAGGTGATCATGAGGGTAAGCAACTGTTACACTTAACAATCATTTTGTACCCAGACAACCATTCTGTTTTTCACTTTCAGTACAGTATTCAAAAATTATATGTGATATTCAAAACTTTACTATAATACAGGCCTTTCTGTTAGATAATTTTGCCCAGCTGTAGTCTAATGTAAGTGTTCTGGGCCTTTTTAAGGTAGGTTAAGCTAGGCTGTGATGTTTGATGGATTAGATGAATTAAGTGCATCTTCAACTAATAATGCTTTCAACGGTTGATGGGTTTATTGCATCAAGACCCATTGTAAGTGGAGAGAGATATATTTAGGAGGAACAATCTAATAACAGGACATGTTCAAGAAAATAAAAAGACAACACACAAAAATGGAGAAAAGTTTTGCCATTCATATACTTAAAAGGGGTCTGGTATTAAGAACATAAAATAATGCTTGCAATTCAATAACTAACAAAACAATCAACTCTATTAAAGATTGAGTGAAAGATTTGAGTAGATATTTCTTTTAAAAAGGTAAAGAAATAGTCAACAATTATATGAAAAGATGTTTAGCATCATTAATTAGGCAAATGAAAATCAATACAAGAATGCAATTATAAATATTGAAAAATCTGATCTGTGTGTGTGTGTGTATACACACATATCCATATGCATATACATACAATTCAAAGATTTTGTCTACCTTTTATATTGGTCAATGTGTATTTAATAGTCATGAAACTGGCTTAGTGTACTCTTTCACTACTAACTTTTTTCTAGTATCTTTTACCAGTATAGCAGTTTCTTTTGTAAGACAGCAGACTAAATCAGTCCCTAAAGTTTTTAACCTAGGCCAAGAAACTTCAGGTTCATAGTTTCCATTCTTAAGACAGCAAGTAATAATTAATGACACACTAGTAATTGCTATATTTTTCAATTGCATTGACCATTTGAGCAGATAGAATTTAAAAATGAGGTTATAAAGATGCCCAGATAATTATAGGAATGATATTCTGTGGTTATACTCTTATTTTAAGACTAGGCAAAGAAATATGACCATCATAATATTTTATGGAGTAAAAGATAAAACAAAAACAGTTTTTCTATCATCAATAAATATGCATACAGTTTCTTCATTTTAGAGTAAATATGTCAGGTAGAAATGCTAAAAATATATATTTCATTTTCTAGTTTGTTTACTCTCAGAATAAACTATTTCTTAACAGTTCTGTTTAAAAATAAAACTCAACTTTAAATTTCATTTAGAATAAAAACTTATACTACATATAAATTGACCAAGGAAACAGATCTTTAAAAATTAAATTTAATTGCCTGGAAATGCATGAGATTTGAAAGAGTAATTAAGTTGACACTGAAATTACTCTTCAAAATTCCATATCCTTTTAAGAACTTAATAAAATTCATATCATTAAGACTTAATCTTCTGAAACTCTAGTGAATAGACATGAAGCTTTCAGATAACAAGCAATATCAGAACATTGCTGTTTTCAGCTGCTATAAATTCCTGACTAAGGTCCAGCAGAGTTTGATGAAGGAAATGAGCACCATCGTAAGGATATTCTTGGAAAATATATACCCTTTGGAAGAGCTGAAACTGCTCAATATCAGATTCCTTTTACTAAATGCCTTGTGATGTGTTTCCTTCATAAGACGATGAAGCAGCAAAATGATTTTATGGATCATTGAATAGTGTGTGTATCAGTGTTCTGCGTTACTTATTTCTTTGAATGTTCTACTACCAAGAGTAAAGTTTTAAAAGAAGACGTTACACAAACTCTGTGCTTCTGTTTCAGATTGTTGCCTATACATTACTGATGTTAAGTGTGAGAAAGATAACGATTAAAATTCTAAATGAAAGGAAACTTTGGAAATGATTAAAAAACTTTTAAGGTCATGTAGTAGCAGAAGTGAGTTGAAATTCAGAGCTTCTGGTCAGAAGCTGAGCAAGTTTTCACAACAGTAAAGTGACTTCCCACTTTGTCACTCCTCAGGAGAGTGAACCAAAACAAAACAGCACACCAATACAGTGAATTACTGATATTTTTAAAAGAGGCAAGTAAGTTGTTTTATTATAAAGGAGTATAATAGAGTGATTAACCCAGACCATGCCACCATTTGACAGCACATTTGGGAAAGAACTCCTGTTTTCTGGCTCTAAATCTAGTTCTCAATCATTATTTCTTTCGCTGGCTTAAAAGTCATTTTGCGTGCATACTAACTCACTTCAGTTGTAGTTGGCTCTTTGCGACCCATGGACTGTAGCCCACCAGGCTCCTCTGTCCCTGGGATTCTCCAGGCAAGAACACCGGAGTGGGTTGCCATGCCCTCCTCCAGGAGATATTCCCGACCCAGGGATCAAATGTGCATCTTATGTCTCCTAGATTAGCAAGCACGTTCTTTACCACTAGTGCCACCTGGAAAGCCCAAAAGTCATTGAAAAAGCGTTTATTTTGCTTCAGTCCTTTTATATATCTTCAGTTCACAGGTATTTGAACATAGATCCTGCCTTCAATTTTCTTTCCCCATTAAGAATATTTCCATTTTTGCCATTGTAGCTAAAGCGCAGTTACTGACCCATTGTACAATGGTTTTCTTCTATGTAATTTTATTCCATTTTCTTCAGTTTCATCATATTCAAGCATAGTTTTTTTCCCCTGTATGAATCAAAATACAATATCTTTAAATTTGTTGTATTTGTATGATTTATTTTTAACATCAAGAAATCTACCTTTAGATTAAAATATACCCTGAAGCCTATACTTCTGTCAGTTCTGCTAATTGTTATAAGTTAGTCAAGTTTGAGTGTTTTTCTTTTAATCACTTAGTTCTAGGAGGTACTCACTCATAAAAAATATTAATACTTTTCTTAACAGAAGATGAAAACTTACTCTTCATTTATAGGTTAAAGCAGTATTATAAGCCTAGGTTATACAGACACTAAAAAGAAAAAAATGCCTTCTTCATGGTGCTTATACTAATAATTTTTCAAAGAAAACAATAAACAAGAAAACAAATAAAAACTGATATTTCAAATATTGCGAAGTGTCATTTGTGTAAGCTGTTAAATAACCATTTAGAAACTATTTTTCTCTCTTTGCTTTCAGTTCATAAATTATTATCATGGTCACATACATTTTCTTATTTTCACCATGGGTTTAGGAATTAAATATCCTTTTATTTTGCCTCCAGAAACTTGGTTGCCATTTGACTTTAATTCCAATCACTATTTTGCATCAAATTGCATTTCTTTATAGAGTAGAATTGCATTTATTTCTAATGGAAGGAACTTAGAGACCCTCCCTCTTAAGCACTGGGTCTATTGTTCGCACATCCTTCTTTCAACAAGGAATTGAAGCACCAAAATGTGCCAGCTCTCCTCTATGCCAAGACAGAGCCTCTAGAATTAATGAACTGACTCATGTAAAGTGTGTTAAGCTACTGAAGCATCAAGTACTACAAATCATAATAATTCTAGGGTGTTTTTAAAAATAAGAATGTCAAAATGAAACTTGGGCACATTGTATAGGAAAAATAGTTTGTTGTTATTGGGGTGGCTTTGAGAGTAGAAGTTAAAATACTTCTCTCACATTCACAAGTAAGGAAATTAGCCCTTGTGACCACTGAACAGGCATACAGAACTGGCCATATTTGCACCCCACCCCTAACTACTCCCTCCAAAGTCAAAGTGAGCAGATTCTGGGCAAAATAGGAGCTCCATTTTCATTGAGCCAAAATCTGAAGCACCTAAGGCTTAAGAAGGCTGAGAAGTAAAACCTTTTTCAAAAGTGGGAAGAATTTCAGTTGAAAAAAAATAGTCATGACAGAGGCTGAAGGTTTAAAACAAACGCTGAAGGAAGTGCTCAGACACACTGAAGAAAGAGAAAATAGAAGAAAGAAAGGTCATCTCCAACGTGGAAGCTGGTGGAGGTGGTCAGGAAAAGTTTATCACCAAAAGCAGCAAAATGAAACAACTTGAAGTGTACTGCCTACTAAGAACACCAGCCATATGGGACTATTTTAATTTATATTAAGTAATCATTTAAAAACAATTCAAATCTCAGTCCAGGAGATAATCATCCACTCTCCATGTGCTCAATCAATAGCCATATGTAGCTCATGGTCACCATGACTGGGCAGATATCAAACATTTCCTTGCAGAAAGTTTAATTAGTATTGAGCTAGTCTAGTAAGAGAAAAGGGACAGAAGAAGAAGTCAAGAGTTTATGAGATAGCATTTTTTTTTTTTTGCAGAGAACTAAAAACATTTTTCATTAATAAAGCATAAATTATAAGGTTATGAGTAAAGGGAGATATAATTGGATTTTTAGCCAAAGGCAAGATTAGGGTCTTTTGTGTCATTCTAAGTAACTAAATTTATACTCTAGTCCAGGGCATATTTTCACAATGTCCCTATAAGCACAAATCCGTATGATATTAATTGTGACAGCAGCAAGTGAGAAAATAAGGGGTTCCATGCATAAGAATTTGCTCCATTTCTACATTTTTACTGACTGATCATTCACATGATGTAAAATGTGACATGCAATCAAAACCTGAAAACTTATCATTTAAATTAATTCTAAAATCCAAAGAGAAATGAAAACTTTTGTCTGGATAAACATTGCCCATTTTACTAGTAGTATACCCTAGTGAAGTATAAAGGATACAGTTGTAAGTGGTTGATTCCTAGAAGGTTCTAAGCCAAAGAGGATGTTGGATATTGTTCCATTTGGGAGCAATCATTTGGCCGTAGTGTGAAGGAAGAATCTGAAAAGACTACGTGAAAACAGTCTTGACAGTTCATCTCATTATTCCATGCATATATGACAAAATATTTCATTAGAACTGGAATATTTAAGAGGAGTGAAGTAAAGTGAAGTGAAGTCACTCAGTCGTGTCTGACTCTTTGCGACCCCATGGACTGTAGCCTATCAGGCTCCTTCATCCATGGAATTTTCCAAGCAAGGGTACTGGAGTGGGTTGCCATTTCCTTCTCCAGAGGATCTTCCCGACCCAGGGATCGAACCTGGGTCTCCTGCATTGCAGGCAAACACTTTACCATCTGAGCCACCAGGGAAGTGAAGCATAAATATAACAAAATGTGAGGAAATATAAATGTAGAAGTATGACTTTTGGATATGCACATAAGGAAAAGGGAAGAGTCTAACATAACTTTTGACACAGGATGAGAGCTGCACATAGAGCATTGCAGAAAAGCGATACTTTTTATCATGGGAAAATGCAGCCATGTATTTATAATATATATTTTTAAACAATTGTATATATCCTAGTAGAGCTAGGTAGTTATACTCACTTTCTATCCTTCTTTATCTGCCCCAAGCTAACCTAGATAAAACAAATTTTTCTTCACTCTTTTATTATTACTACCACTATAACATTATCATGACACAAAGCATTAATATATAAGCCAAATAAAAAATGAAAGTTTAGAGCAGTAGAAGAGTTTTGCCGCAAAGCAGCATGAAATTTTTTAAATAATATATTTGATCTTCCTTTGGTTATCTGCCTACAAACAGTTCTATTTTTGATTATTCTTTGAAGGTCAGCTGTGTTGCATGTTATACTTCTTCCATTTATCTTTGTCCTCCTTATTCTCAAATTCTGATAAATTGATTATGCATAATATTTTAACTTCTCTTTGATTCTGTCTGCTTCGAAGGATCAGACCTGTGGCTTCAGTTTATTATGTTTTATTACCTTAGAGGTTTATCTAAATAATTTTTAAAAATCATAGATCAATTATTGCCAATAGTTTTTAAAAATGTATTCTTTTTTCTCATAATAGTATTTTAAAGGTTTCTGATATGTTTTGAGTGCTAGTATTCTGTCTTTTTTGAATCTACAAACTTCTCATATATTAAGCCTGATTAGATTTATCAAGCATATTCCAAGGTCAATTGTGATATGTCAGTTTATCATGTGGATAAGACACCAAGTCCCTAACTATTAAGTGGACTCTTGGTGACAAATGTACTAGAACTTCTAGAACTAATCATCTGACAATACCCTCTCTGGTACAATAGCCCACGGATTTAATAACTATAGTTAAGCTTGTTTCCTTATGAGAAAAGAATTATAGATATTTGTTTTGTCCCTTATGATCCAAATGATTATACTTCATCACATCTGAATGTGTTTGAATATAATCAGAATTTCCTCAGCGAGTGAAAATTTTTTTCTTTTTTTCCAAATTACTAATTATATACCCTGGTGTGACTCCTGGAGACCAGTGAATATTAGATCACTTGATTTATTTGTAGCTATTATCTGTCTGTTTACCTTTTCTGGTGTCTTAAGTCATTTGTTCCCCTAAAAGGGTTTTAAAGTTTCCTTTTAACACCAGATTACCCAAAGTGAATAATTTTCTTGTTTCTTTTACTTGCACATGTTATTCAGGTGGCAATTGAATGTGTAAAAATATATTTTATAAAGTGTAGATTATTTTATGCTCATAAAGTATGTGGGTTCAGTCACTCAATTATGTCCAACTCTTTGTGACCCACGGACTATAGTCCACAAGGGTCTCTGTCCATGGAATTTTTCAGGCAGGAACACTGGAGCAGGTTGCCATTTCCTACTCCAGGGGATCTTTCCAACCCAGAGACTGAATCCTCATCTCTTGGGTCTCCTGCATTGGGAGGCAGATTCTTTACCACTGCACCACCTGGGAAAAGCAGAATTTACCACTTTATGCTCATAAAATAGCAAATTACAATTCATATAATGATACAAAATATCTACTATTTTGTTGCATCTTAAAGTATGCTATTTTATTGCATGTTTCTTTGTCTATTAAGTTGATAGATGCAAAAATATATTGAGAGATTTCAGCTTTTCTTTGCCATTTCTAATTTGCATATATCTAAGAGGCTTACTCTGGGTATCAAGAGATATACTACTTATGAGACCACTTATAATGAATGCTTACTAAGATGTGTATACATGTATGTGTCAATAAGTTAGTGTGTCTGTTTTATGTGTATACAAAAAAAAGCTGCAAAAACTACAACCAACAGAAAACATTTTCAAAAGCTTCTGGTTTTGATTCAATCATCTTGAATCTTCAATTACCAGCCTAATTCTGCTTGGAACTATCTTGAATACTCTGCATCAGTCAAACCTCCAATCTTCCCCCATCCCTATCCATGCCACCCTGTCCTGAATCCTTGCCTGATAGACAAACTATATCATAATGAGATATATATATATATATATATATATTTTTTTTAGTACTTAATTATCACTAATAACTATAATAACCTCTGGAATTCACTTTGATCATTTAATTTTTGATCTAATTTGGTATCCACATTCTTTTTTTTTCTTGCTTTCATTAACAATTTCTTATTCATTTTACTTTGCCCCTTGTTAATTACTTTTACTTGCTTAAAATTCTTTTTTGAAGAAATCTTAGCATAAATTGAGACTAACCTATATATCATTAATTAATTCTATCAACCTTTATTGGCCATCTCATATTTCTAAATACTATTCTAGGTCTTCTGAGAAACACTAAGATGAATAAATCCTGAATTATGGTTTAAAAAATGCATATATACTTATGAGCATATATCCAAAGGAAATAAAATAGTAATCTTGAAGAGATATCTGCTCTTCTGTGTTTATTGCAGCATTATTTGTCATATCCAATATATTAAATTTCTAAGTGTCTGTCAATGAATGAATGGGTGAAGAAGATGTGGTATATATGTATCCAATATAGAGTTTTACATCCATGAGAAAGAAGGAAATCCTACCATTTGTAACAAACTGGATATATATATGTATATACACACACACATATACACATACATCTCTTGATAATTGTCTCTTGATAATGTATTATATATATATACATTAATGTATATGTAATGTGTGTGTATATATATATATATATATATATATATATACACACACATACATGTCTTAATAGATAGATCCATATCTCTATCTGCCCCAAATATGTACAAATCCTAATTTCTGTAAATTCTGAATATTATATGGGAAAACAAATTAACATCTTGCTATGATTAAAACACCTTGGGGTGATTCAATTTCATGGAATCAAGAGAAATCCTGGATTATCCTAGTGGCCCTAATATGATCACATGTGTGTGTGCTAAGTCACTCCGGTTGTTTCCTGCTCTTTGTGACTCTATGGACTGTAGCCCACCAGGCTCCTTTGTCCTTGAGATTCTCCAGGCAAGAATTCTGGAATGGTTTGCATACCTTCCTCCAGGAAATCTTCCTGACCCAGGGATCAAACCCATGTCTCTTGTGTCTCCTGCATTGGGAGGTACGTTCTTTACCACTGATGCCACCTGGGAAGTCCAATATGATTACACTGAGCTTGATAAGAGGGACAGAGAAGGAATCAGAGTCAGTGGAGATGGTTGCATTAAGCAGAGACTGAATGTTGAAATTCAGAAATGGAAGAACTTTAACCTAATGAAGCTGATTTTGAACTTCTGACTTTTTAAGAGAATAAATTTGGGTTATTTTAAGTCATTAATTTTGTGGTAACTTTTTATATCAGCAACAAGAAAAAACTATGCCTTCTAATTTTCCACATCCTTCACCATACTCTATAAGCTCTGTGAAAAGTGGAACAATGCAATCTCTTCCTCTCTCTCTCTTTTATTTTTCTTTTTTAAAGTCTCAGTATCTCCAAGGTCTGGCAACATCTCTGAACTCGGTTCTTTTCTTCTACAAAGCTGGAGATTGTTATACATTGGTTTTTTTTTTTTTTTCCAGATGAGTCGTTGAAACAGTATCTTCTCAAAAAATAGTTTGAAATATTATAATATCAACTAATTTGGATAAATATTTAATCACAATATGAATGAATGAGTTAGTTGCTCAGTTATGTCCAACTCTTTGTTACCCCATGTCTATAGCCCACCAGGCTCCTGTGTCCATGGAATGCTCCAGGCAAAAATACTGGAGAGTCCCTTCTCCGGGGGATTTTCTCAATTCAGGGGTTGAATTTGGGTCTCTTGCATTGGCAAGCAGATTCTTTACCATTTGAATCACCAAGGAAGCCTAATATATTTAAGCATTTTAAAGAAACTAAAACTCTTAAAGTATTTAAAAAAAATAAATATTTTTTTAAAGTATGTACCACAGTCTTTGAGATATATTCCACTAAGAATATATCTTTATTCTATATATCTATATATCCCTTTATCTTCTGTTAATGATACCTAGCAGAATCAATCTTCTGCTGAAATACCTAAGATAATATTAAGCACAATTTTGTCAATATCACTTCCAATCTAAAATATTATGGCTGAAATAATGGAATTAGGTTAGTCAGAACAGCCTCCTTTGTTTTAATTATTCTTTATTTTAGTTTTTCATTAGATATTCAAAGAAGGTAAGGAACACATTTTAAAGTCTCTACATGCTTATATCCTGAGCATCCAGGAGAGTGAGTCAACAATGAGCTTCCTTCTGGGGTATCCTGGATAAAAGATGTTAGAGCTATAGTAACCTGAACTGTAACGATACCAAGAGATGAATTCTGGGCCTCACAGAACCACAAACTAAGTATTTTTTTTTAACTTCAAATAGGATAAAAATTGAAATGTAATAGACATTAAATAAATATGTGAGATTGGTCAATAAATTGCAAGTCCTGTGATTTTTTAAACTGGGAGCATTTCAACGGATTATAAAAGTTATAGAACAACAAAATCTCTGCTAAATGGAGAGGATAATACACACATGAAGCTCATTATTCCAGATATGGTGGATCTGCAAATGTCAATGATATCCGCGTACTATTTTGGGTGATTAATTCACAATATTTAAGGCAAATTAGACAGGGATGAATGTGCCCCTAAGCAATGAGGTTGTTCCAGGGAGGTTATTAAACATGATAGAAAAGATTCTCTGATATCACCTTCAGAGAGAACAGATATGGAGATAAATTGGCTGCTGGTCATTTCTTGATCTTTTCAACATTCAGATGAGGCCTCAGACACAGAGCAGACACACAACACGAGGCTGTTGTGTATGCATAATGTAATTTATACAACTTTCTTCAAGTAACAATGAAAGTGCTCAGCATAAGGATAATTACAAAGAGGATCATCTAAAGAATTTACAAAGACAGGAAACCTACAACTGAAAATGAATGGATGCATCAATAATATAAATAACGCTATGTGAGAGAAAGATGTACAAATTACAAGGCAGAAAGGATTTATTTTCCTTTTCCAGGAATATTTTACGTTTTTTTTTTTTGTTTGTCTCTTTTTCTGAAAGAACATTTAATGTGCAAAGGAAATAAGGTCAATTTTCATGACAAAGTCCTAAATAGAAGGAGCATACAAATGTCATCAAATTATGCTTCCTCTAAAGCTAAACTATAAAATGTCCTTCCATTTTTTTCATTAGTAAGGTGTATGTGATCTGCTTCTTGTTTTGTTTTTTTTTTCCCCCATTGATTCTTATTATAAATTATTCATTTAAAGTATTATCAGAAATTATACCGATTGTATTACAGGGAAATGAATAATAATATTCCTTTTTCCAATTACAATATAGCTTCCTGGTGGCTCAAACAGTAAAGAATCTGCCTATAAAGCAGGAGATCTGGGTTCAATCTCAGGGTCAGGAAGAGCCCTAGAGAAGAAAATGGCAAACCACTCCAGTAATCTTGCCTGGAGAATTCCATGGACAGAGGAGCCTGATGGGCTACAGTTCATGGGGTCACAAAGGATCAGACACGACTGACTGACTGACTAACACTAAAATTAATTACAATATACAGTGATCAAACATGCTCAGCGTTAAAGTTAATGCCACAAATATTAAAAACTAAGAAGTTACCTTCTATCCCCTTTTTGGCTTTCAATGTATGAATCAAATTAAGAAGTAATCCTGTGCCAAATTTCTCTATATCTAAAATGTGGGACTTCCCTGGTGGCTCAGATGCTAAAGCGTCTGCCTACAATGAGGGAGACCAGGGTTCAATCCCTGGATCAGGAAGATCTCCTGGAGAAGGAAATGGCAACCCAGTCTAGTATTCTTGCCTGGAAAATCCCATAGATGGAGGAGTCTGGTAGGCTACAGTCCATGGGGTCGCAAAGAATCAGACATGACTGACTGACTGCACTCACTTGCTTTCATATATATTCATCTTAATGAATGTTCAGTAATTGATAAGTACAAATACTTAAAATAAACTTGTCCATTTTTCAAGACTTTTAGACGTGCTTCTCCAAAAAGGCCTTAAATTGTCTCTTATGTTGGATTTATAGCCAGTGTAATTACATAAAGTCCAGGTTACATACACAAAAAGTGAGAAAACAAGACAAAAAACCTTCACACAAATTTCCTTATAGTTTATAACTTCTAGCCTTGTCAGCAAATCTGAAATGTATATGAGTGTAAAGGTAGTAAGGGGTGGGGGAGGGGATAATACTTTTTAATTGTAATACTTTTTAACATGACAATTACTCTAGCCTGTATTATAGACCCTTAGGACTTTTAAGAGAAAAGTGAAGGGAGAAACATGCAGTGGAGAATAGAAAAGCTATGATAATTATCCAAAGGAAAATAAATATATACAAAGAACAAATAAGTGTTCCCATAATGACCTGGGCACATATAAAATGACAATGTATTTTACAATATGCAGAGAATTTGTGTCTAGCATGTCTATGTCACTGACTTCTTCCACTTAGGAACTAGTGTTTATGCTATTAAAAAAAAAGAGAGAGAGAGAATTGATAAAAGCTCAGTTTGTCCTATGGATTTTTCCCTGAAATTTAAATTGTTTTCTCCATTTGTTTACGTTTTCTAAGGATTCTTATCACCTACTTGAAATTCATTTTCTGAATCTACATCAGGATTTCCATACCCACATTGGTAATCTGCATCTCGAAAGACTACTGGATGATAATAGCTTTCTTAGAATATGCTCTTCCTTCTCCACTTTCTATTTCAAGAAATGACGTAAAGCCCAGGACACTTCTGTTTCTTGCCACATTCAAGAAGTCACAGTTCAGTTCAGTTCAGTCACTCAGTCATATTCGACTCTTTGCGACCCCATGAACCGCAGCACGCCAGGCCTCCCTGTCCATCAACAACTCCCAGAGTTCACCCAAACCCATGTCCATTGTCTCAGTGATGTCATTCAACCATCTCATCCTCTGTTGTCCCCTTCTCCTCCTGCCCTCAATCTTTCCCAGCATCAGGGTCTTTCCAATGACTCAACTCTTCACATCAGGTGGCCAAAGTATTGGAGTTTCAGCTTCAACATCAGTCCTTCCAATGAACACCCAGGACTGATCTCCTTTAGGATGGACTGGTTGGATCTTGTTGCGGTTCAAGGGACTCTCAAGAGTCTTCTCAAACACCACAGTTCAAAAGCATCAGTTCTTTGGCACTCAGTTTTCTTTATAGTCCAACTCTCAAATCCATACATGACTATGGAGAAACCACAGCTTTGACTACATGGACCTTTGTTGGCAAAGTAATATCTCTGCTTTTCAATATGTTGTCGAGGTTGATCATAACTTTCCTTCCAAGGAGTAAGCGTCTTTTAATTTCATGGCTGCAATCACCATTTGCAGTAATTTTGGAGCCCAGAAAAATAAAGTCAGCCACTGTTTCCACTGTTTTCCCATCTATTTCCATGAAGTGATGAGACCAGATGCCATGATCTTAGTTTTCTGAATATTGAGCTTTAAGCCAACTTTTTCACTCCCCTCTTTCACTCTCATCTAGAGGCTCTTTAGTTCTTCACTTTCTGCCATAAGGGTGACGCCATCTGCATATCTGAGGTTATTGATATTTCTCCCAGCAATCTTGATTCCAGCTTGTGCTTCCTCCAGCCCAGCATTTCTCATGATGTCCTCTGCATATAAGTTAAATAAACAGAGTGACAATATACAGCCTTGACATACTCCTTTTCCTATTTGGAATCAGTCTGTTTAGAGAAGACAATGGCAACCCACTCCACTACTCTTGCCTGGAGAATTCCATGGACAGAGGAGCCTGGTGGGCTGCTGTCCATGGGGTCGCACAGAATCAAATACAACTGAAGAGACTTAGCAGCAGCAGCAGCAGCTGTTGTTCCATGTCCAGTTCTAACTGTTACTTCCTGACCTGCATACAGATTTCTCAAGAGGCAGGTCACGTGGTCTGGTATTCCCATCTCTTGAAGAATTTTCCACAGTTGTGATCCACACAGTCAGAGGCTTTGGCATAGTCAATAAAGCAAACCACTGATAGTGACTTTCAAACCAGCAGTTGTGACTGCATCACTCCCTGGCTCAATAGCCTTCAATGACTTTCAACCACACTCAAAATAAAGTGTATATAGTAGAAGATTTTCAATCAAGACTTTTTGTTGTTGTTGTTCCAGATGATTTCTAGATCCTACCTGATTTAAGGCTTCTTTAGCCATAAAGTTAAAGGTGCTCCCTGCTTTAGAAAGAGGGTAGAACTGACTGATAATGAGGTTTTCTTTTCTATGAATATCAAGATATTTCTGTAATAAAATCCCAGGTGAGAAACAAGCTAAAAACAAGTGCTCTTTATGATCATTTTGCTTGGAGGAGAGAGGAAACAGATTTATCATAATTCTGAATGTGGAATTTTTATCTTTTTTTTAAATTTTATTTTATTTTTAAACTTTACATAATTGTATTAGTTTTGCCAAATATCAAAATGAATCCATCACAGGTATACATGTGCTCCCCATCCTGAACCCTCCTCCCTCCTCCCTCCCCATACCATCCCTCTGGGTCGTCCCAGTGCACTAGCCCCAAGCATCCAGTATCGTGCATTGAACCTGGACTGGCATCTCGTTTCATACATGATATTTTACATGTTTCAATGCCATTCTCCCAAATCTTCCCACCCTCTCCCTCTCCCACAGAGTCCATAAGACTGTTCCATACATCAGTGTCTCTTTTGCTATCTCGTACACAGGGTTATTGTTATCATCTTTCTAAATTCCATATAGAAAGGACACCCCAAAATCAGCAATTTAAACAAGATGAAGAGACAGAGGAATACCCAGCAGATAAAGGAACAGGATAAATGCCCACCAAACCAAACAAAAGAGGAAGAGATAGGGAATCTACCTGATAAAGAATTCCGAATAATGATAGTGAAATTGATCCAAAATCTTGAAATTAAAATGGAATCACAGATAAATAGCCTGGAGACAAGGATTGAGAAGATGCAAGAAAGGAATTTTTATATCTTAAGATTCAAACCTGGTTGTCTTAAATCAATGAATTTTGATGTTGATATTTCTTTTGTTTTGTCATTGCTGAAAAAAGTCTATAAGGCAACTAGAAAATTATAGAGCATTACAGAATGTTACATTGGGAGAGAAGAGGTAAATGGGCATCATGCTTTTTTGTAAAAGATGAGAGGCGAATTAGAAAAAAAAGAAATGACAAGTGCTTAAATATGAATCCTGTCTTGGATCTAGACAAGCGTTAGATTGAAAGGTACTTGGCTGTGAGACTAGGAGTCTTATGTTTCTTTTTTGTCCCTGCAGTGCTGCAAGGCTCTGTGTGTCTCGGAGAATCCTGCCATTGCCCTAATATTAAGTCTAACGTGATACCTGAGTGTAAGAATGCAGCTGCTGAGGAAAGTACCTACATAGTGGGGTCTGAGGTAGTTCCCCTGCTTCTCCTCAGACTATACACAATAGTTCTTTCCAGTGTTCCCCCAGGAGGCAAAAATGATCCAGTGGAGGCTGCTGAATGGAAGGAGAAGAATGAGTAATAGCTGTGTGGACAAACAAGGTGGGTATAGAAGCAGTGGAGTAGGAAATGGCTACCTACTCCAATACTCTTGCCTGGAAAACCCCATGGACCAAGGAAGCCAGTGGGCTACAGCCCCTAGGGTCACAAAGAGTCAGACATGACTGAAGCAACTTAGCACAGCACAGCACATAGGAGCAGAGTCATACTCACGGCAGCCGGAGAGTCACCACAAGGAAACCATTAGACCTTAGGTGGGAGGAGAAAACAAACTCCCTATTGTCTGAGCCAAACTCTTCTGCTGTGATCACAGAGGAGCCTTGGGACAATGTGAAACAGTGTGACATTTTAGTGCTATGAGAAAATCCAGAATCTCCAGTGCCATTTTGGAAGGTGGATCACAAGACAAGGACTCCTGAGAAGTAAGAAACCATAAAATGTTGGGTAATTTATAATTTTGTCTTTTTATTTTTTTGAAGAAAAAATAATGACGTATTAATGAAAATCTTAGCAGACACCATACTGTAGACTTTTCACTTTAGTAAAATGTTTCACATAAACAGTGTGTTTATTCATTTTATTTTTTCATTTCATTTTATTTTTATTAGTGTATAGTTGGCCAAGAGGAAGGGGATATAGGTATACACATAACTAATTCACTTTGTTGTACAGCACTGTAACTTTGACTTTTTAAAACTAAGTATATTGAAGAAATTTTCATTGCATATTAAAAAACAGAGATAATACTTTGCCAACTAAGGTCCGTCTAGTCAAGGCTATGGTTTCCCAATGGTCACATGTGGATGTGAGAGTTAGACTGTGAAGAAGGCTGAGTGCCGAAAAATTGATGCTTTTGAACTGTAGTGCTGGAGAAGAGTCCTGTGAGTCCCTTGGAGTGCAAAGAGATCCAACAAGTCCATCTTAAAGGAGACCAGTCCTGGATATTCATTGGAAGGACTGATGCTGAGGCTGAAACTCCAATCCTTTGGCCACCTCATGGGAAGAGTTGACTCATTGGAAAAGACTATGATACTGGGAGGGATTGGGGGCAGGAGGAGAAGGGGACGACAGAGAATGAGATGGCTGGATGGCATCACTGACTCAATTCACATGAGTTTGGGTGAATTCCAGGAGTTGGTCAAGGACAGGGAGGCCTGGTGTGCTGTAATTCATGAGGTCGCAAAGAGTCAGACACAACTGAGTGACTGAACTGAACTGAACTGAATGTATTCACAGTCACTGAAGACATTGGAAGGACTGATACTGAAGCTGAAGCTCCAATACTTTGGCCACCTGATGGCCAGCCAACTCATTGGAAAAACCCTGATGCTAGGAAAGACTGAGGGCAGGAAGAGAAAGGGATGATAAAGGATGAAATGGTTAGATAGCATTACCTACTCACCAGGGCTTCCCTGGAGGCTCAGATGGTAAAGAATCTACCTGCAGTACAGGAGACCTGGGTTTGATCTCTGGATCAGGAAGACCTCCTGAAGATCTCCTGGAAATGGCAACCTACTCCAGTGTTCTTGCCTGAAGAATCCCATAGACAGAGGAGACTGGTGGGCTGCAGTCCATGGGGTTGCAAAGGTTTAGACATGACTGAATGACTAACGCTTTCACTTTCTTTCACCAACTCAATGGACATGAATCTGAGCAAATTCTGGGAGACAGTAAAAGACAGGGGAGTCTAGCATGCTTCAGTCTATGGGGCTGCAAAGAATCAGATACGACTAAAAGACTGAACAACAAGAACAATAAATCTCAAAGAAACTTTTCATTGCAAGATCTAATGTATTCACTATCACTGAGGAAAGATATCTGTTATAGGAAAGAACACACATCTTTGTGCCTCTGACATAAATTGTAAATATTTTGACTGCACTCCAACATCAAATTAATTACAAGTCATCTCTGTCATTAAAGTGATCTTAATTGATGCCTTGTGCCAGATGCTGGGGATAAAACAGTGAGCAAAACAGCACTGATCTGCATCCACACTGTGTTTACAGAAAATCAGAGACAGAAAAGTACACAGTTAAATAAAATAAGTTGTGAAAATTGTGTAAGTGAGCCCAAAGCAGAGGTGCTTAGCCAAATCCAAAAAGAAAGGTACAAATTACACCTAATTACTTGTTATTTTTCTGCATGTATCAAATGCTCTAGCTCTACTGAATTTCTCAACATGTCTTGCTACTACTAAATTCTCAAACTTTCATACATTTGCAAAAGTCACTTTCTGCATTTGTTTTTCAGTTCAGTTCAATGGCTCAGTCCTGTCCACCTTTTTGGGATGCTATGAACTGCAGCACACCAGGCTTCCCTGTCCATCACCAACTCCCAGAGCTTATTCAAACTCATGTCCATCCCAGAGCTTACTCAAACTCATGTCCATCGAGGCTGTGATGCCATCCAGCCTATCTAATCCTCTGTCTTCCCCTTCTCCCCCTGCCTTCAATCTTTCCCAGCATCAGGGTCTTTTCCAATGAGTCAGTACTTCACGTCAGATGTCCAAAGTATTGAAGTTTCAGCTTCAGCATCAGTCTTTCCAATGAATATTCAGGATTGATTTCCTTTAGGATGGACTGGTTGGATCTTCTTGCAGTCCAAGGGACTCGCAGGAGTCTTCTCTAACACCACAGTTCAAAAGCATCAGTTCTTTGGTGCTCAGCTTTCATTATAGTCCAACTCTCACATCCATACATGACTACTGGAAAAACCACAGTTTTGACTAGACTAGACGGACCTTTGTCAGGAAACTAATGTCTCTATGTTTTAATATGCTGTCTAGGTTGGTCATAGCTTTTCTTCCAAGGAGCAACTGTCTTTTAATTTTGTGGCTGCAGTCACCATCTGCAGTGATTTTGGCCAACCAAAAATAAAGTCTGTCACTATTTCCATTGCTTCCCCATCTATTTACCATGAGGTGATGGGGCATTCATTTTTAGTTACTGCTATAATATTACCACAAATTTAGAGCTTAAAACAATACATGTGCGTCATGCAATCCTTCTGGAGGTCAGATGTCCTAAAATTAAGGTTTTGGAGTACTGAGCTTCTAATGGAGGGTTTAGGAGAGAATGTTTCCTTGCCTTTTCCAGCTTCCAGAGACCATCTGCCTTCTGTGTCCTGTGTCTTCCCTCCTTAATCTAACTAAGCTCTTCTGTAATCAGGTCTCCTTCTCTCTGATTTGATCCTCTTACATGCCTCTTCCACAAACTCTTGTGACTGCATTGGGACAACGGTGATCATGCAGGATAACCACCTAACTCATGATCCCTATCTTCATCACATCTTCCAAGTCCCTTTTAGCATTTAAAGTAAACATATTAAGTGGTTTCAGGGGTGGTGGTTTTCTTTTGCAGGCTTCCCCAGTGGTTCAGTGGTAAAGAATCTGTCCCCCAGTACAGGAGGCACAGGTTTGATCCTTGGGTTGGGAAGATCTCCTCGAGGAGGAAATGGCAACCCACTCCAGTATTCTTGCCTGGAAAATTCCATGGATAGTGGAGCCTCTAGGGCTTTAGCCCATGGGGTCGCAAAGAGTTGGAGATGACTGAGCAGGCACACATGTTTTCTTTTTTGGAGCAAGAGAAAAGGTAAGTTTAATTCAGCCTACCACTCTTTGCTACAATTTCCATTGAATCTTTAATTTTTTAATTTATTTATATGGGTGAAGTAGAAAAAAAAAATAGCTTTATTGCTTTGCCAGGTAAAGGCGGACACTGTGGGCTCCTGCCCTGGAAAACTGTGTGTCCCTTCCATTAGATCTTTTTAGATTTTTTTTTTTTTTTTTAATTCTGGATGATACACCAACAAACCCAGAAGACAGATAGGGAATGAACAAAGGCAACAGAATGGGAAGGAAAGTAAAAAGGGAGGAGGAAGAAACAAAGGAAGCAAGTCAAGCTCAGATTATAACAGTTTAAAAAATCATGTTTGCTGATAAAATGTTAAAGATAAGATATTGGGATAGCTCATGTAATACTATCTTGAAAGGGGGATTTTGAATGACCATTCCAGTGTGTGACTTCCCTGGTGGCTCAGACGGTAAAGCGTCTGTCCACAATGCGGGAGACCCGGATTCAATCCCTGGGTTGGGAAGATCCTCTGGAAAAGGAAATGGCAGCCCACTCCAGTATTCTTGCCTGGAAAATTCCATGGACTAAGGAACCTGGTAGCCTACAGTCTGTGGGGTCGCAAAGAGTTGGACACGACTAAGCAACTTCACTTCACTTCCAATGTGTATTTATTTACATGTGTGTGGGTATTAACTTTATTATGTTTGAAAGTTAGCAAAGGAACTAGATCCTCTTAGCCTCTTCATGATATGAAATTTATTTTAAAAACATTCAAAAGTAGTCACACATTATCTTTGACTACATGTCTTAAACATACCTTTACATTTTTAGCACAAAATCTTTACTGTTTTTAGTTGTGTCGCAGAGAATGTAGAATGCTCCATAAGGTAGCCTTAGCTGTATTATACTATCCCTCAATTTGTCCTATGGAGTCATAATTACTGACCCTCAGGGCATGGCAAGAGACCTATTATTTTTACATGTTATAAAGCATGGCCTAATAAGTAAAATCCATCAGTTAACATAAAAGTAGTTCTTTGTTAAACTTGGATTTAGTGTCTGCTTAAAGGAGATTATCCAAAGCATGACTCTTGTTAAATAAAAAGCCATTTATATGTGTTTATATCAACTCAAAATATATAGACAGTCTCTGGCACTAAGTAGGAAAGTCATAATTTTTTATCCCATGCAATATGTGTTTAATGTATCTTTCCTTTTAAACATTCATACCATGTAGGCATTTCATCAGTGGTTCACTGTATACAATTTTCTTCTAAAATACAGTTTTATTGAAGAGTCATTTACTGTAGAGCTTATATATATATATATATACACACACACATATGATATATCTTTCTTTTAGTGCCTCATAGAAAAAGTGGCCCTTCATTTTGTTTTATTATTGAAGGAGAATCCAGTAACTAACTTAGGCTGAGTCATCTTAGAAATATCTGTTCTTTTATCTGCTATGTAGCAAACTTCCCACACAGTCTATTTTGTTCTAATGCTCTTCCCTTTAAAGTTGCAGCAATATTTTCAATTACTTTTAAAGTGGTATTTGCTGAGAAAGAATTGCATTTTGCTTTATTGCCATATAGTTTTCAGATATTTTTGCTTTTCACCATAGGAGGAAGATCAAGTACTTTCTTGATGAAACAAGATATTTTGCATTTTGCTATTTCATAAAGCATTAAACAAGAAGTCTAAGCTTTTTTTTCTTTACACTGTTAATAAGATATCTTGCCTACATAGGTTTTCAGGGTCACTCTTCAATGATTTCCAAAACCTTGTCAATTTTTTTGTATTTTTTGTCATTTTTTTAAACATACAATTAACCATATAAATGCCAGCCTTTCAAGTCCTCAGACAAGACTTCAGTGATTCTCACTCAGGTTTAATTTAAAATCCTTTGAATTAGAGGATACAGAGCTCAGAATAATCTGACTCTCCACTCCCAATTCCCTGAACTAATGTCTCACCACCTGTCCTCTGAGTCCATCAGCCATTTCAGCCAGCTTTCTTTCCAAATGAGTCTATCTTGTTCTCGCCTCTTACTTCTTCCTAATGTTACTCTCCTTGATCACAGTTGTGAATATTACAAGCTTCTCCTCACTTCTCTACCCTCTAGTGCTCATCATCTCCTAATATGTTGTACAACTCACTTGATTCATGTTTTGTATATAAATATCTACTGGAAACCAAACACTCTGGCAATGCCATTTTTTTTTTCCTGTTTGTATTTAACACGAACATCCCTAAAACCGAGAACTGTGCTCAGCACAGAGGTCATCAGTAAGTTCTACTAAATACAAATCTAGTGTTTTAAAACAGTTTTGTTTTTTTAAAACCATATCTTATCTGGATAATCATTGTACTGTGCTTAGTCACGTCTGACTCTTTGTGACTGCCATGGACTGTGCCCACCAGTCTCCTCTGTCCATGGGATTTTCCAGGCAAGAATACTGGAATTGGTTTCCTTTTCCTTCTCCATGGGCTCTTCCTAACCCAGGGATCAAACCTGCATCTTCTGTGTCTCTTGCATTGGCAGGCAGATTCTTTATCACTGAACCACCCAGAAAGCCCCTGGATAATCACAAGTACCTTCTAATTGGCTGGCCCTTCTCCATCTTTATTCCAACACAATTTCAGTAAAATGAAATATGTAAAATATTTGCTCAAGAACTGTTGACACATGGAGGAGTGGAAACTGGGAGCATCCTTAGGATATACAAAACCTATGAGAAACAGGCCATACTGGGGAAAATGGTTCTTAAATAAATTATTCTGTCACAAAATGATGGCACTGTCCAAACTGAGATTCCATCTGTGTGTAGCCAGGTCCACTGAATGACCAAGAAAGCATTGGTAGTGGTGGTGGTGGTGGTTCAGTGGCTCAGTCATGTCCGAGTCTTTGAATTGTAGCCCCCCAGGCTCCTCTGTCCATGGGATTCTCCAGGCAAGAAGACTGGAGTGGGTTGCCATTTCCTTCTCCAAAAAAGCACTGGATTGGCAAAAATGTTCCTCCAGGTTCTCACGCAATGTTACCAAAAAACTCAAAAGAACTTTTTTGCCAACCCGATACTTCAGAGACATAAGTTTTAAATTTTATTATGTTTAAAAGGGGCTTCCCCAGTTGCTCGGCAGTGAAGAATCTGCCTGGGGCTTCCCCGATGGCTCAGCAGTAAAAAAAATCTGCTTGTAATGCAGGAGACATCGGTTCAATCCCTGGGTTGATAAGATCCCCTGGTATAGGAAATAGCAACCCATTGCAATATTCTAGCCTGGAGAATCCCATGGACTAAGGAGCCTCCTGGGCTACAGTCCATGGGGTCGCAAAGATTTGGACACAACTGAGTGCATGCACGCATGCACACTTAATGTAGGTGTTGAAATTTTGCTGCAAAAGCATCCTTTTTACAAGAAAAGACATTAAAATATGTGAAGTTTTTCTGAAAATATATTAATAATATAATCTCTACAAAGTCAGAATATTATCTTTATGTTGTATGAATGTTTTCTCTCACAATTACCTACCAAAACAGCAGTTGCAAGGCACTAAACAAACACATCTTTAAACAGTCAATAAGAAAAGACAAAAACAGATCAGAGTATCTGAATTGAATGAAGTGTCATTTCAAAATCATAAACCTCTAGGTGGTTAGAATTGAGGCTGAGAGGAGAGGCCCCGAGGTAATATAAATATTTCTAGGTTGATTCAGTTGTTTTCAGCCAGTAGGGAATTTTCAAAACATTGAAGACTTCCGTCATAAAGCATAATTCTAAAAATGGTTTTAGCAATGTTGAAGCAAAGATTGCTTAAAATTACAGAATAATGATGATAATGAATTCAATATCATTTTATAACCCAAATGTTTCTCCTTGTGAATAGTTATGAAGTGTGTCAATTAGAAGCAAAACAGAAGCGGTTATTTCCTATAGAGTAGCAAATCTAAGAGCTGATAGGAAAATACCAAACATGGAATATTAAATTCTATTATGCTATGTATGATAATGGGTTTCCCCTCTGGCTCAGCTGGTAAAGAATCCGCTTGCAATGTGGGAGGCCTGGGTTTGATCCCTGGGTTGGGAAGATCCCATGGAGAACTGAAAGGCTACCCAAGCCAGTAGCATGACCTAGAGAATTCCATGGACTGTATAGTCCATGGGATCGCAAAGAGTCGGACAGGACTGAGCAACTTTGACTTTCACTTTCATGTATGATGATAGATTAAAAAATGAATGATGGTATATATGATTTGATAATCCAATAAATACATTTATTTATATGAGTATATAAACAATCTATATGTGTATAATTTGTGTCTCTATTTATATTTGACGTGTTATAAAATTTTGAATACCATCTATGGCCTAAGGGCCTTGAACATAGAAATGACACTTTATTTATTCCTTCATATGATACAAACTCCACAAAGATTTTTTGCCTTGACTTAATTATTAAATAACATTTTGTTAATATTATATAAGGATGAATATAATTAAATTTCTTTGAATTGTAGAATTAAAGGTAGATTACACAGCACTTAGACAAGTTTAGCTAATTTTTTTAATATTCTATTTTTGCCTACATGTATAAACATTTTCATGAAACATAAATTAGAAAGTGTGCTTTTTAAAAGTTTACTTTGGTTACATATGTGTTTGATTTACAAGTTTATGCCAGATACTTTTCAGCTAATAACACATAATTTTTACACTTCTCCGTGTAACAACATATGTGGTTTAAGTATCCATCATGTGCCAGATACTGAGTTATATATGAAATGCAATCAGCAATACTATTATTTTTAAAACTAGAGTTAGTCAACATATAAGGTCTATACAAGCATACTTCTTTTTATCCTGCTTTGCTTTATTGCACTTTACAGATAGTGTGCTTTTTACAAATTGAAGGTTTGTGGCAACCCTGAATGTACTAAGTCTATTGGTGCCATTTCTCCAACAGCATCTCCTCACTTCATGTCCCTGTCTCATATGTTGGTAATTCTCACAATATATAGTTTGAGGAAGATGGTATTTTTCCTGAAACAGTCAACCCAGAGTGGAATTACAGGGAGTTTAAGTCGAGAGGATTCCCTCTTCACAGGACACAGTGGTTTTCCATTCTCATGGTGGGTGAGAATCACCAAAAGAGTGTCCAAAAAACCTGCATTAATAGTCTTGGACAAAAACTACAGAATCAGCATCCCCGTTATCCCGTCAACGTTATATCACCATTGTTTGTGCATACAAATCTAGCTTTTGAAAGTCTGAGTTTTTCAACTTGGAAAAGGATGTCAGTCTAAAATGGGACCATGGGACATGAAATGGAAAATTTCATGCATATACTTTCATGAGATTGGAACTTAAGAGCTGAGAGACTGATTTTCTATAATGTCTAATTTACAGAAGACTGAGATTCATCTATTGGACAAAGAGCATCTGCTGATAGTCCTTCCTCATCCTCAAGCCAATCAACTTACTGCTTGGGCTCTGGTTGAATTTCTGTATCTTTCCCTCCTTGTCTATAAATCCAGACTGCCCCAAAACATCAACAGATTCGAGTGTACCTGGCAACACTATGTGCTGTGAGAATTTAAATGCTGCTGCTATTCCTGAAAAAAATCAATTTCTGGTCATTTGTGCTTGATTCAATTTACTTCCTTGTTTAGGTTAGCAAAAAATTTGTCCCATTTAAGGCATTTATTTGAAACCCCAAATTTCATTTTATAGGCACTTTTGATGAAGTATCAAATCCTTTAGCCTAGGAGTTCAACATTTTCACTAGCAAATCTCACCTAAGGTGCTCCATGAAATGCCTATGATAATTAATAGTAATTAATATGTGTCAGACTATTTAATCACCTTGATTTTATAATTTGATTAAATTTGTCATAATAGATTCACAAGGTAAGCAGTGTTATCATTATCATTGTTCAAAGGAAATATATGAAGTTAAAAACCTGCTCAATGCCATAATTATGATGAGTTGTTTTTCAATCAGTCATGTTCAACTCTTTGCAGTCACATGGACTGTAGTACTCTAGGCTCTTGCATCCATCACTATCTCCCTGTCTCCCAAAGTTTGCTCAAACTCAAGTCCATTAAGTCAGTTATGCTATCTAACCATCATTAAGATCAGAGTGAAGATTTGAAGCCAGCTGGAATCAAGGTTGCAGGGAGAAATATCAATAATCTCAGATATTCAGATGACACCACCCTTATGGCAGAAAGCAAAGAGGAACTAAAGAGCCTCTTGATGAAGATGAAGGAGGAGAGTGAAAATCTGGCTTAAATCTCAACATTCAAAAAGCTAAGGTCATGGGGCATCTGGCCCCATCACTTCATGGTGAATAGATGGGAAAACAATGGAAACCGTAATGGACTTCATTTGCTTGGGCTCCAAGATCACTGTGAATGGTGACTGCAGCCATGAAATTAAAATACATTTGCTCCTTGGAAGAAAATCTATGACAAACCTAGATGGCATATTAAAAAGCAGAGATATTACTTTGCCAAAAAAGTCCATATAGTCAAAACTATGGTTTCTCTGGTAGTCATGTACAGATGTGAGAGCTGGACAATAAGCAAGCCTGAGAGCCAAAGAATTGATGCCTTCAAAGTGTGGTGCTGGAGAAGACTCTTGAGAGATGCTTGGGCAGCAAGGGGACCAAACCAGTCAATCCTAAAGGAAATCAACCCTGAATATTCACTGGAAGGACTGATGCTGATTTTGAAACTCCAATACTTTGGCAGCCTGATGTAAAGAACTGACTCGTTGGAAAAGACCCTAATGCTGAAAGACTGAAGACAGGAGGGGAAGGGAACAATAGAGAATGAGATGGTTGGATGGCATTACCGACTGACTCAATGGACATGAGTTTGAGCAAAGTCCGGGAGACGGTGAAGAACAGGGAGCCCTGGCGTGCTGCAGTCCATGGGATCACAAAGATTTGGTCTGAGTGACTGAACAATACCTGTGTCAAGTCTGTACTGACGGACAGATGCCTTCCGTCTTAGGGTTTTTTCTCTAAATGCTTATTTGTTGGGCAATGTACTGCTTTTCCTTTTTTTTTTTTTTTTTTTTTCTGATTTCTCTGGGGGCACTGAACCCATCTGGCCATGCAGAAAACATAAGAGAAATGGATTTGATCCCTGGGTCGGGAAGATCACCTGGAGGAGGCATGGCAGCCCACTCCAGTATTCTTGCTGGAGAATCCCCCAGACAGAGGAGTCCGGCAGGCTACAGTCTACAGGGTTGCAAAGAGCTGGACATGACTGAAGTGACTTAGCACAATAGCGTGTACTATATTTACATGCACCCCTTCTCCACTAGCCCTTATATATGCATCCAGTTGGGTTCAGTCACTCAGTCCTCTGTGACTCTTTGCAACCTCAGGCTTTCCTGTCCATCACCAACTCCTGTCCTTAAAGACCAAGTTCATCAATCTTTATGAAGACTGATTCTATTACTTTTGCCCATGGCATTCTCTTCCTTTACATTTTAATAGTCCCTTGTGAGAACTCTAATGCAATTACAGTGGGCCATCAATATACACTGTTCCACATCAGGGAATTCAACTCTGGATTGTGGGCTTTGTTGAGGGCAAGTGGGGGTTGAGTCACCTGTTCTGAACCTCAGGAGGGCCAAAAATGGGAATTAAGTGTTCATGGACTTTAGCATCCAGAGGAGATCCTGGAATCAATCCCTTCCACCTCCATAAAGATAGATGACTGTTTATTTCTTGTATCTCTCACCATCACAAAAGAACAGGATGTGTGTCATGCCACCAAAGTACCAAGCATGGAGTCTTAGACATAAGGGTTTTTCCATTAAAATTCTGAGAATACATTGATTCACATGAATTAAAAGAGGCTATAAAATCTACCCAAGATATTTGACCACTCTACTCTGTCTCTTGTTGTAGATAAAAAATAAATAACAGATGAAGTTTATAAAAGCCTTAGTATACATTGAAAATTAAGTGTTATTCTATACCTGGATTTACAAAGAAGATTATATTTTCTAACACTGGATTGATTTAGGAACCATAAATATTAGCATGTTATTTTGTAGAGAAACAAATAATCACATATCTACAGACAGTAACTTTCATATAGAATTTACACTGATTATTTTCCTTCCTGATGTGCTATAGAGTCTTTCTGAGAAACCCAACTTGTTACTGTCTTTTAAATGGTCGATAGAAAATTATTAAGTTCCTTATTTTATATTGTTAGAATGTCTTTACAAAATATCAATATTTTTTTTCAATATAGGCTTGATCAAAAGAACAATAGTGCATAATTGAAAACAGCTTACTTCTACAGGCATACTTTGGAGATATTGAAGGTTTGATTCCAGACTACCTCAAAAAATGAATATTGCAAGAAAGTGAATCACATGAACTTTTTGATTTCTCTATGCATATAGAAGTTATGCTTACACTATACTATAGTCTATTAAGTGTGCCATAGCATTATGTCTAAAAAGCAATGTTTTTGTTGTTGTTTAGCCACCAAGTCCTGTCTGATGCTTTGTGACCCCCCATGGCCCACCAGTCTCCATTGTCCATGGGTTCTCCAGGCAAGAACACTGGAGTGGGTTGCCATTTCCTTCTCCAGGGAATCTTCTTAACCCAGGTATCAAACCTGGATCACCTGCACTGGCAAGCGTATTCTTTACTGCTGAGCCACAAGGGAAGCCCTGAAAAAATCAATGTATGTGCCCTAAATTATAAAGCATTTATTGCTTAAAAAATGCTATCCCTCATCTGAGCCTTGTGAATTGTAATTTTTCTACAATGGTAACAATAAGATTACTGATCATAGAGCTCCATAGTGTTAAAGTGTTAGTCATTCAACCATGTCTGACTCTTTGCCTCCACCAGGCTCTTCTGTCCACCAGATTCTCCAGGCAAAAATACTGAAATGGGTAACCATTCCCTTCTTCAGGGGATCTTCCCGACCCAGGGATCAGACCCAGGTCTCTGACATTGCAGCTGATTCTTTACTATCTGAGCCAACACGGAAGACCCTAGATCACCACAAAAAAATAAAATAGTAAGGGAAATTTGAAATATTGTGAGAATCACCAAAATGTGACAAAGACAGGAAATGAGCAAAGGCAGTTGGCAAAATTGGGCTGATAGACTTGCTCGGTACAGGGTTGCCATACACCTTCAATGGGCAATAATAATAGTAAACTGTGAAGCTCAATAAAGCAAAGAACACTAAAACAAGATATGCCTGAATAGCTTAGAATGGTAGTTAACATTTATGAGCTGCAACAGAGTCTTGGATTTTTGACATATTCACTATACATATAAGGAAACTGGTAACTAAGAGGTTAAGTGTTGTGTTCAAATTTACCATCATAAACCAACAAGGGCAGAGAAATTCTGATTTAGAAGCGCAATCCTATAACCTAGTATTATATCTTACTACTTTCCCCAACTATAGGTCAAATCTGAAATTATTTAAAACATCTCAGATAATACTTTTTTTTTCCTTTCATTTCCACTGAATCATAACATGGAATGCTTTTAAAATATTTACAGTGATAGAGCTTAGTAAAAACTAATAGTTCACTGTTGGTGCAGTTCAGAGCAACAATATCTAATTAGATATCACATCCTCATTAAGACTTTGTGGGTAATTACTTATTTAAAGATAGATATTGAAAGTAAAACCATCACTTGTGTAAGCTAGTGAATATTGCAATCCCTCCTACATTACTGTTTCATATATTTTGTACTGTTCAGCATTCTATCATTTTATTTTCCTTTGCTAATAATTAAAACATAAGGGAAATACCTAGACATATTTGTTTAATTAGCTCTCTCTTAAAAGTATAACTCCATTCTTGTTCTAAATATTGATTTTCAAATATATATATATTTGGGGGCTTCCCTTGTGGCTCAGACTGTAAATAATCTGCTTGCATGCAGGAGACTCAGGTTTTATCCCCGGGTTGGGAAGATCCCCTAGAGAAGAAAATGGCAACTCATTCCAGTTTTCTTGCCTGGAAAATTCCATGGAAAGGGGAGCCTGGTGGGATACAGTCCATGAGGTTACAAAGAGTCTGACGTAACAGAGAGACTAACACTTTCTTTCTTTCTTGATATATATATATATATATATATATATATATATATATATATATATCTCCTCTTCTTCAAATGTTAAAAAAAGAATAATCAATTGATCTATTTTGTCTAGTCTACTCTCCATATGTTATTGCGACCCTTACCTTCATCTTTCATGTCAAGTCTAAAGAGGGCTGTAAAATGAACCAGGGTATTGAAAAGAAAATGAAAGAAATTGAAGTCACTCAGTCATGTCTGATTCTTTGCAACCCTATGAACTGTTGCCTACCAGGGTCCTCCATCCATGGGATTTTTCCAGGCAAGAGTACTGGAGTGAGCTGCCATTTCCTTCTCATTTAGAGTCTTAAATGAGTCTTGTTTCAAATCTCTAAGTTCACATATCTAAGAAAACATGTTACAATTGAGTGCTTTTGATTTTTTTTCTCTAAGTTTCTACTCTGTTTTGAAAGTAGACTTCAAAATGGCTCTTTTGCTTTGGATGGGAGAAACACCAGCATGCAAGAATTCATAGGTGAAGTTTCTCAGAGAAATAATGAGTGAACCTTTTGTCTGTGCTTGAAGGTAGACATTTTATGAGAACAGGCTGCTAGAATTACTTTTTAATGACCATAGAGGACCACAGACAGAGGAAGAAGAGGCACTGTACTAAATCCTGCTTCAAATAAATCTAGAGAATACTTGAAATTTGGTAAGTTACAGGCAACAGAGTTAGAATAAGAAAGGCTGCTTGGGACTTCTTTGAAAGAAAACAATATGAAATTATTTTTGGCAAGCAGTATATGTCTGTCTTATTCAATTAAATATCATGATTTAGATGCTTTTCAGTGTATTTTTATCATTCTCAAATACAGTTAACTCTCATGGCTGAATTACATGGAATTGCTGATAATTGAAAATTTTTAACATAAAAAGAACAGTTTTGCATGGTTCGACCTATGGAAATAAACTCACTCATTTTTCCACATTTTTTATACCATGTAAAAATCCATTTTCATTCTGTTTATTCTCTAAAAATGGATGATGATATTCCTATAGCAAGAAACTGATAGGTTAATCTAAAAATATTTCAATTGAAAAATAAAATAACCAACATTTAGAAGAAATAGGAAAGGAAATGTTGCAGTAATAAGTGAACCAAAAATCCTTGGTTGAATCAGACCCAGGTTGTGCTGATATGTGGATTAACTGAGACTGTCAAAGCGTTTCTATTTCAGAATTTGTGTGTGTGTGCATGCCTGCGTGTGTTAGACATTTAATTAGTATATAGTTGCTCTTAGTGATGCTATAGAAACTGTGCTTAACATTTATATTCAATTACCCTCCATAACCGTCTTTATTATACATTCTATTTCTAGTTTATAGTTTGCTTATCCTCATTCTGCATATTTCCTGTCCTCTTTCTCCTTAAATAATTTCTAGGTCTTTCATATTTCTTTTCCTTAGCTCCCAGTGGAATTTCTTTCATTAAAACTACTAGATTGACATTGTTAGTGAAATACACTTCTAATTTTTCCTCCCTATGCCCAGCAGTCTGAGACTTTTCAAATTGTGATAGCACCAGTTGCACAAAAAGAGATAGATTTGGGCCTAATTAAGTTTTGTTCATTAAAAATGACCTTGTTTCACAGAAACGGGCATTAGGCAGCCTCGGCTTTTGCAGAGATACATTTAGAAACACAGCAAAAAAAAAAAAAAGAAGAAGAAGCCATATGACTTAGATAACATTAGCTGCTGACGGTGTTATTAACATTATCATTTTTAATAATATGATTCATTTTGCCAAAGATACAAATAGGTACTTTTCGCCAGTGAGCATTTTAGTATTAGCAGAGATATTCATTATCCTATGATGTCAATGTCTTTACTCCTTGTGACAAAGGTGTGCATGAGTTGGATATGTGGAAAATATAGGTCTGCATGATAATATGATATACTGAAAGATAATACGCAGAATTACAATATGTTGACTTCCCTGGAGGCTCAGACGGTAAACCGTCTGCATACAATGTGGGAGACCCGGGTTTGATCCCTGGGTTGGGAAGATCCCCTGGAGAAGAAAATGACAACCCACTCCAGTACTCTCGCCTGGAAAAAAAATCCCATGATTGGAGGAGCCTCGTAGGCTAACGTCCATGGGGTAGCAAAGAGTCGGACACGACCGAGTGACTTCACTTTCTTTCTTTCCTTTTGAAAGAGAAAGAAGTTTTGAAAATGGTAATTGTGGATTCTTGTGTTTAATCCTCTTTGTTTTATGTTTCCCTAAGTCAAATATGTCAGTCGCTCTGTCATGTCCACCTCTTTACAGTCCCATGGACTGTAGCCCGCCAGGATCCTCTGTCCATGGGATTCTCCAGGCAAGAATACTGCAGTGGGTTGCCATTTCTTTTTTAAGATGTTTGCTTTATTTATAATACAACTCTATCAACAGCAGGATTTGGTAAAATCTATTCAAAATACTTTAACTCACCATCAGTTACAACTATGTTAATCTATAATAGTTTAGTTTACAAAGACAATATGTATCCCTTTTGGATTACCTCTCATTATTTACTTACATTCATTTCTACAAACACCTCTATATATACATTTCACTAAGAATCACACAAGTTTGGCTGTCACTTCACATTTGTAAGCAATTCTTTGTTCTTTTACTTCTCCTCTCCATCCTCTTCATCATGTTATAATGATAACACAGGACTTTGTACACACAGGCAGAGCCACCATCCCTGTCTGGAGCCCTCCTTCACTGTATTTCTCTGTGTTATCTTCACAACCAGCATACAAGCAACTTAGGGCATGCATTTTCTCACACCTGTGATTTAGACACATCACAAAATTTGCATACAATAATAAAAACTACTTACTGCTTACCATGTACTGTGGCAAGTGCTTGATGTGCATTAGCTAATTCTTCCAGCAAAGGTATAAAGTGAATTCTTATACCATATACTCTCATTTTACAATGAAGAAACTGAAGCCTAGAAGGATCTGAGACATTTTGACCATCATATAATGCATAAAAGCGATGTCTTTTACTGTCCCTAACTCTGCTTTCCCTCCTCTTCTTGAAGAAGCCAAAGAGTAGAGACAGGAGAGAGGGGACATTTCTGAAATTCTCTGACATCATTCAATCTTGAAAGCCATTAATAAAATTATAATTTTTATTAGATGTCAATTGTTATTTTCAGTTTAGTCTATAAATAGATTTTACTTGTGGTTTTTTGTGTTAGGTTTTTTTTTTTTAGTGCAAATAACAAGGGAACGTAGGAGACCCAGGTTCAATTCTTGGATTGGGAAGATCTCCTGGAGGAGGTCATAGCAACCTACTCCAGTATTCTTCCTGGAGAAACCCATGGACAGAGGAGCCTGGCAGGCTACAGTTCATAGGGTCACAGAGTCAGACATGACTAAATCACACACATATACACACAGGGGAAAAAAAAAAAAAGAAATGTTGAGAACTGCTTATGAACTTTTTCAGCTATTATGTGGATATTCAATTATTCAATAGGTATAAAAATCAAGTCTGGTCTGTATCTAGTGGAAACAGTGCAGGGCAGGCATATTATGTCATTATATTACCTTAGATATGAAATGATTTTTATTTTGACCTTAATATTTCTGAGATAACATTTTCTATCTTAAATTACAAATATCTATATAAAAGGAAAATAATAAAGCATATTTTTAGCAGTACTATGAGCTTGAATTTAAACTTCAACATGATATCTGCTAATATGAACGAATAAAGTTATAGGTATAAGAATGCCAATTAAGAGGAGGTTTTTCTCCTTCTGTTAGAAAACATATGCTGTGGAACTGACTGGGTCCCACTAACAGTTTTACTAATTTCTTCAGCCACCAGAGGTAAATCATTTTACCTCTTTGAACTTCAATTCCAACCCTTATTACATAAAGGATTTAAACTAGAATCAAGATTCTTAAACTTGAATGCATGTTAAAATGAACCTAGGAGTTTTTTTGAAAAGTATTTATGCCCAAGTCTAATGACCAGAATTTATCTAGGTTAAGTTTGGGCACAAGGATATTTTTAAGTCCTCAGAACTTTTAGAAAACTTGCTTAGATGATCTTTAATGTTTCTCAAAGTTTGAAGTCCACAAAGAGACTAAAAACCTAGAGGTTGATATGACAAAGCATTCAGAAACCAGTGAAACTTAAATACATCCTTCTGGAAAACTTGAAATGTATGTGCTATAAAAAATGATAATTCTATTCATTTCTTACTATTATGCACCACTGCCTGTGAGCCTCAGCATGTGTTTCTAGGAATAGATTCTGCCTGGAGTTTTTAATGACTGAGGCATCCCACACTTGCCATTCATCAGAAACACATGCCCTGTGGGTTATCACTGTACAAGCTGCCTTCTTCTGAGAAGTAACAGCAATTTGCTTAAGCAGTACAGTGAGTGCTATAGAACATAAACTTATTGTTCCAATACTCTTCAATTCTAAGAAGGGAACTAGCAAGAATAAAATCTGGACTTAGTTTCTGTTTCCAAAACATTTCTCTGCCAAACAAAGGATATTTTTTAGATGAAACCAAGAACTTAATGGAATCTACACAATTCTTAGTGCATATACTTAGCTACAAAGAATATATCAATACTAAGTGTAGTATGGCTGTAACTTGAAAAAGTATAGAGTTAAAATAAGGAAGGCAATCTTCTTGATATATGCAAAATAATTCAATAAAATTTCCTCATTATAAACTTGAGTGAATCTTTTACTGAGTATCAGAATATTTTTTTATTTAGAGATCAAAATCAAATTTAAATATATGTTATATATGACAATATATAGTTACATTTAATAGTATAATTACATATGATTTATATAGTATAAAATTATTAGATTATTGCATTTTCTTAATTTTATTAATGACCTTGTTATAAATTATAATGACAAAGGTCTGTCTAGTCAAAGCTATGGTTTTCCCAGTAATCATGTACGGATTTCAAAGGTGGACTATAAAGAAAGCTGAGTGCCAAAGAATTGACACTTTTGAATTGTGGTGTTGGAGAAGACTCTTGAGAGTCCCTTGGACTGCTAGAAGATCCAGCCAGTAAATCTGAAAGGTAATCAGTCCTGAACATTCATTGGAAGGACTGATGCTGAAGCTGAAGCTCTAACACTTTGACCACCTGATGCAAAGAACTAACTCCTTGGAAAATACTCTGATGCTGGGAAAGATTGAAGGCAGGAAGAGAAGGGTAAGACAGAGGATGAGATTGTTGGATGGCATCACCAACTCGATGGACATGTTTGAGCAAGCTCCAGGAGTTGGTCATGGACAGGGAAGCATGGCATGCTGCAGTCCATGGGTCTCAGAGTCAGATATGACTGAGCAATGGAACTGAACTGAACCATTTATAAATTATAATCTAATATATTTATATATTAGGAATTTATCAATCATCTGAAAAAACTGTCTAGAACTCAACATTCAAAAGACAAAGATCACAATATCTAGTCCCATCACTTCATGGCAAATAGATAGGGAAACAAAGGAAAGAGTGACAGATTTATTTTCTTGAGCTCCAAAATCACTGCGGGTGGTGACTGCAGCCATGACATTAAAAGACATTTACTCCTTTGAAGAAAAGCTATGATGAACCTAGACAGCATATTAAGAATCAGAGACATTATTTTGCTGATAAAGGTCCATATAGTCAAAGCTACGGTTTTTCCAGTGGTCAAGTATGGATGTGAGAGTTGAACCATAAAGAAGGCTGAGCACTGAGATGTTTTCGAACTGTGATGTTGGAGAAGACTCTTGAGAGTCCCTTGGACTGCAAAGAGATCAAACCAGTCAATCCTAAAGGAAATCAGTCCTGAATATTCATTGGAATGACTGATGATGAAGTTTTAGTACTTTGGCCATGTGATGCAAAGAACTGACTCATTGGAAAAGACCTTAATACTGGGAAAGAATGAAGGCAGGAGGAGAAGGGGACAACAGAGAATGAGATGGTTGGATGGCATCACCGACTTGATGGACATGAGTTTGAGCAAGCTCCAGGAGTTGGTGAAGGACAGGGAAGCCTGGAATGTTTCAGTCCATACAGTCACAAAGAATCAGACATGACTGAATGATTGCACAACAATCAATCAGCTACTACTGAAAATGACCTGAACATAAAGTTGCTTATGCAAAGAATCTACTTCTCACTCATATAGGTGTGGGGACAATTCTGCATCTGCTGAATCTGCTCAACTCAGATCAGTCAATCAACTCTAAGCTGTGGGTTGAGTTCAAGTCTACTGCATTTGTATACACATTCTAGGGCAATATTTCCTTAGACAAAGCCAATCTTATAACAAAGTGTAGATGAACAATTTGCAAATAATATTTACTTCTACTGCATTGGTTTAATTACCCACTTGTTCAACTATCCATTCAGTCATCCCACTAAAAACCAGGTATATACTGAGAGCTATTATATGGTTAGTATAATATAAAGCACTAAAGATACAATAGTGAGAAAAATAAACATGATTTCTTCTTCTTGAAGTCAAAAGCCCAGTGGTGCAATGAGTGGCACTAGTCAAGCACTTGCACAAACACACCTATATGTGAATAATTTTAAAAATATTGTTAAATGAAAATACTAAGTGATATAAGTTATGTGACAGACTATTACTAGATTTCAAGAGATCCTCACACAGGAAACTATCTAGCCAAATGTGTTGTGTCAGAGAGGAGTATTTGAGGCAAATGAAGGAATATGTTTCAATGTTCTGTGATGACAGAAATCATGTTTATTTGAAGGAAACTTTAAAGATACATAAAAGAGGTGAGAGAGAATGATATGGCTAAGAATTATAAAGAGAGTTGGGGTCATATTATTGAAGATTTCAAAGACCACAGCAAACATTTTGTGCATTTACCTAAGATCAATAGGAAGTTGCTGAACGCTTTTAGGCACAAAGCCTGATGCAAAATATTTATATTTCCATTTTAAAATATCACTTTGTATTCATGAAATATACTAGAAAGAGACAAGAGTGGATATGGAGTTTGTTCACCCAAGAGACATTTTAGCCTGTTCTAGTTTAATAATATAAACACAGATGCATTGGAGAGAAATTCTGAAGACAACTCAAAGTGCTCTGAAAATTCAGATGCAGAGTGTGAGAGAAATTGCCAAACTCATTTATACAGTTCAGGCTTGTGTCACTGAGTATATTACATACTTTTAAAGGATATTATCTTGACTGATCTGTCTGTCTACCCCGATTATTCTAGATCTGTCATTACCTGTCCATGAAACTACATATTCTGCTATGCTGCTGTAAGGTATTTTCTTGTTTTTATGTCAGAAATAAACTAGAATCTTGTTTAAGCAGAAACAGTATGTGCTGTTGCTTAGTCATGCCCAACTCCTTGTAACCCCATGGACTGTAGCCCACCAGGCTCCTCTGTCCATGGGGATTTTCCAGGCAAGAATACTGGAGTGGGTTGCCATGCCCTCCTCCAGGGGATCTTCCTGACCCAGGGATTGAACTCAGGTCTCCCACACTACAGGTGGATTCTTTACCATCTGAACCATGAGGGAAGCCCAGAAACTGAATAATCCATCTCAAATACAACATATGATCATTAAAATCACATCAAGATAAGAAAACAAGTCTTACTATAAATCAAATATGATTGCTGATATTCTTAAAATGATCAGAATCTTAACTAGCTAAAAAAAGTCATTACAAATTATTAAAAGGATCAGTCTATATGAATCATGTGATGTTCTTCATGTTAAATGATAGTCGAATCAAGGCTATTTTTGAAGAAAAAAAATGGACAGGCATTAAACCTCAATTTTATGTCACAATGCTATCTATAGTATAGTAACATTATGTTCTACTTCATGCTAATCACCACCTCAGCAAAAGATTGCATATTTACTTCCTCACATAAATCATATTTTTCCCCTGAAATAGATAACTATCCAAGTATATGGGAAAAATTCTCCTCATTATTTATTTGGATAGTTATTCACATCAGTCATTCTCCTGAAAATCTTTTCCTTCAGTAATTTTAGAGCTAAAATAATTTATCTGAGAATAATTCAAACGATGACATTATAATATTGCAGAGAAGATAATTGGTAAATTATAGCTGTGATAATGACCTTGTTAATGTCCATCATCAAATTGATGGTCTAGCCATAGACATAAATTATTGTATTGCCCAAATGAATGTATTATCTGGAGTCCAAATTTATTTTGCAATATTTATTGAGTTTCTGATATATGCCATGGCTCATGCTGGCCTTGACAATACATAAGTCACATTCTCAGGACTTTAAAATCCAACACATAGAAGAGTCTAAATACTTTGCATGTGTATAGGATAAATTTCATCTTTTAATCCAAAATGCTAAGATTACAAGTATTGATTGATTATACCCAGAATTGTAGAGCTGTATTGTATCCTGCTGACTATTATTCTTTTATTTACCAGTTTATCTTTAAACAGTAAATCATGATCTGAAAATATTAAATCTGATTAAAGAAAAAGATGAGAGTTTCTCTGAGCTAAGCAATAAATAAAGAAAACTTTGTAAGCAAATTCAAAACCTAAAGGATGACATTGAAATTCAACTGGACTGTGATACTAGTTTTTTTAATTTCATAAATCTCTTCATTCTTCCAAAGTTCATTTTCATTTTAAAATAAGAATTGTGCCAAAACTGACATTTTGAGAGCTTATATATGTTAGGCTATGAACTATGGCCTTAAATAAATTTTCTCATTACTAAAAGCGATGCATTGTCAGTTCAGTTCAGTGCATTGTAGTCAGCACTATTATTATCCATCACATTTTACAAAAGAAGAAACAAACTTACAGTTCACAAATTCAGTAGAGAGCAGAGGCACAAATTTATTAATAACTCATGATAAATTTAGACCCCATGACCTGACCTCTCTAATGAGATATTAGCATAAGATATTAACCTCAGAGGGCTCTTTGGAGCTTCCAAAGAGACTGAAATATAAAGCAGACAGGTCTCATTCAGGAACAAATTATGTTGATACTTTCTCTTCCTCCTGTTAAGAATACAATAAGAGTCCAAAAGTGGATGCATGTTGATGTATGGCAAAACCAATACAATATTGTAAAGTAAAAAAAAATAAAATAAAAAAAATTAATAAATAAAAAATAAATTCCTTTTCCCATATTGGTCAAAAAAAAGATTAAAATAAGAATGTCCCTGAGATCAACACTTTCTAAACTAAAAGGAAGTAAGCATAAGTGTTAGCCATTAATCTCAAATTAAAATGTCAAACAAAGTTCTTAGATTTTTTTTTTTTCCTGGTACCAATTCTGATAAAGGGACTTCCCATTCATTGACCATCAGCTATCCATGAGTTATCACTACATAGTAGGGGTTACTAAAGGGTCAATATGAGAAGGTATAGGAACAACTCCTAAAACTATGCAAGGAAAAGCTTTAACTTTTTCCTGTCTGATCCCTACTCATCCTTGAAAACTAGCATGTCAGGTTGCTATTGTGAGGACCAGGCCACCAGTGACACCAGGTCACACATTATTTGATGAACACAGAAGCTGTTTGTTAACTTTCAATTCCTATGCTCACTTTAATGTCTGGCACAGAGTAGGGCACAGATTTTTGAGTGAATGGATGAATTACTCCAGTGATAATACAAAATATGTTACTTGACAAGTTATCTTAGAGTAAATGAGAAATAAGCAGATGTGGCTTCCTAGGTGATGCTAAAGAACCCACCTGCCAATGCTGGTAGACATAAGAGATACAGGTTTGATTCCTGAGTTGAGAAGATCCCCTGGAGCAGAGCATGGCAACCAATCCTGTATTCTTGCCTGGAGAATCCCATGGACAGAGGTGCCTGGCAGGCTGCAGTCCATAGGGTCGCACTGAGTCTGAAGTGACTTAGCACACATACAAGTCACTTTAAAAAGACATAGCTTCTACCTTTAGTTTACAATGTGTATGTGATACCTAGTTTACAGTGTGCATGTGATACCTATGCATTAAGGGTATCAGATCAGTTACTCAGTTGTGTCCGACTCTTCCCGACCCCATGAATCGCAGCACACCAGGCCTCCCTGTCCATCACCAACGCCCAGAGTTCACTCAGACTCACGTCCATCGAGTCAGTGATGCCATCCAGCCATCTCATCCTCTGTCGTCCCCTTCTCCTCTTGCCCCCAATCCCTCCCAGCATCAGAGTCCTTTCCAATGAGTCAACTCTTCACATGAGGTGGCCAAAGTACTGGAGTTTCAGCTTTAGCATCATTCCTTCCAAAGAAATCCCAGGGCTGATCTCCTTCAGAATGGACTGGTTGGATCTCCTTGCAGTCCAAGGGACTCTCAAGAGTCTTCTCCAACACCACAGTTCAAAAGCATCAATTTTTCAGCACTCAGCCTTCTTCACAGTCCAACTCTCACATTCATACATGACCACAGGAAAAACCATAGCCTTGACTAGACAGACCTTTGTTGGCAAAGTAATGTCTCTGCTTTTGAATATACTATCTAGGTTGGTCATAACTTTCCTTCCAAGGAGTAAGCGTCTTTTAATTTCATGGCTGCAGTCACCATCTGCAGTGATTTTGGAGCCCAGAAAAATAAAGTCTGACACTGTTTCCACTGTTTCCCCATCTATTTCCCATGAAGTGATGGGACCGGATGCCATGATCTTCGTTTTCTGAATGTTGAGCTTTAAGCCAACTTTTTCACTCTCCACCTTCACTTTCATCAAGAGGCTTTTGAGTTCCTCTTCACTTTCTGCCATAAGGGTGGTGTTGTCTGCATATCTGAGGTTATTGATATTTCTCCCAGAAATCTTGATTCCAGCTTGTGTTTCTTCCAGTCCAGCGTTTCTCATGATGTACTCTGCATATAAGTTAAATAAACAGGGTGACAATATACAGCCTTGACGAACTCCTTTTCCTATTTGGAACCAGTCTGTTGTTCTGTGTCCAGTTCTAACTGTTGCTTCTTGACCTGCATACAAATTTCTCAAGAGGCAGATCAGGTGGTCTGCTATTCCCATCTCTTGAAGGATTTTACACAGTTTATTGTGATCCACACAGTCAAAGGCTTTGGCATAGTCAATAAAGCAGAAGTAGATGTTTTTCTGGAACTCTCTTGCTTTTTCCATGATCCAGCAGATGTTGGCAATTTGATCTCTGGTTCCTCTGCCTTTTCTAAAACAGATCTGAGCAAAAGCTGTATCAGTGCCTACTTGTTTATGAATATATATAAATATGTCAGAATTAAACCATTCTACTAGGACTAAGAAACTAAGCTGAGATGGTTTTTATTTGTGTAAGCAAACTCTGCATGTGTGTGTGCGCGCACACACTCCCAAATAAACATCTGCAGCAGAAGGGACATACGCAAGACTAAGCAGAGTAAGTTACCACCATGCGATCACAACTGCTGAGTTAAACACATCAGTTTTATCCTGGATTGTGTTTAAGTTCAGTTCAGGGCTCAGTTGTGTCCAACTCTTTGTGACCTCATGGACTGTAGCACTCCAGGCTTCCCTGCCCATCACCAGCTCCTGGAGTTGCTCAAACTCATGTCCATGGAGTTGGTGATGCCATCCTACATCATCCTCTGTAGTCCCCTTATGCTCCTGGCTTAAGTCTTTCCCATCATCAAGGTCTTTTCCAATGAGTCAGTTCATCACATCAAGTGACCTAGGTATTGGAGTTTCACCTTCTGCATCAGTCCTTCCAATAAATGTTCAAGACTGATTTCCTTTAGGATTAACTTGATTGACCTCCTTGCAGTCCACATTTCAAAAGCATCAATTCCTTGGTGCTCACTTTTCTTTATGGTCCAACTTTCACATCCATACATGACTACTGGAAAAACCATTGCTTTGATTAGATGGACCTTTGTCAGCAAAGTAATATCTCTAATTTTTAATATGCTGTCTAGGTTTGTCATAGTTTTTCTTCCAAGGAGCAAACATCTTTTAATTTCATGGCTGAAGTCACCATCTGGAGTGATTTTGGAGCCCAAGAAAATAAAGTCTCTCACTGTTTCCATTGTGTCCCCATCTATTTTTCATGAAGTGATCAGAGCAAATGCCATGATCTTCATTTTTTGAATGTTGAGTTTTAAGCCAGCTTTTTTAGTCTCCTCTTTCACTTTCATCAAGAGGCTCTTTAATTCCTCTTTACTTTCTGCCATAAGGTAAAGAGGCCAAATTTGTATAGCCAAAGCCACCAGTCACTGGACCAGTGAGGCCCCTGGAAAAGAACTTGATGGATGAGTGCTGTCTGCCACCAGCACCCCCAGCAGATGGAAATATAATTCTCACTCCTAATGGTGAGTCTGCACTGCTTAGCACAGTATCTGCTACAACCTCAAAATCTAAAATCGAAGCCTGAAATTCTGAACTGTATCCAGTCTATCCTTAACCTGTTTATATACTTTTATTTTCCCACAACTCTGCGGTATGAATCTAAGTATTTTAATAAAGCTAAGTACACACCATTGTTTTATAATCCTTCTTTCTTTCCTGCCTTAAACAACATCTGAGCTCCCTGCTGATAACATTTTATATATAAAGCTATTTATGATCAGATTAGTTGAAATGACTTTTCTTGGTTCTCAATTATTTTAGAATGTTTTTATGGCATTCTTAGTCAAATATATTTATGGCATGTCCCTGTATTATTCTCATTAGAATATGAATTTTATCTCATTATTAGATTGTGACTTAAGTATTCATAATACTTATTAAAATAGTTATTAAATTATTGCTAAAATGAGGAAATGTTGAATGCAGAGTAAAAAAAATCAAACTATGTAGACAAGGCTATAGACAAGGATATCATATTTGAACAGGATTTTCAAGTCTTAGTGAGTAAACATGGCTTTCTTCATCTCTTGGGAATTTAAGAGTTATACAAAGACTCCCTGTTTTGTGATTTACTGGTTATGAGGCTCAAATCACTTATTCCAATATTTAATTGCAGTGTCACCTTGAATTTGTTACTTACTTTTTTGAACATCAGGTTCCTAGTTTCAAAAAACCTAATATTTGCAGGTATATCAGAGGATTAAATGTGATCATTTTAAAGTCATCACTTTCTGACAGTACTGGTAGAATTCTGCATTCACAATGCATCTTCAGGATTATTAAAGAAATCATGAGCATTTTAAAAATTGCGATTTTCAAAATTGGTAACTTATTTACAATACCTATGACTATTTAAGTCAATTAATATATGCTACTTTTTATTGTAGTAAGAAAACAACATGAGTCTGACCTTAAATTTTTGAGTAAAATATACAGTATTGTTAGCTATAGGTACAATGCTGTACAGTAGATCTCTAGAATATTTTTTGTCTAGAGTAACTTAAACTTTACTTACTGAACTGCTGCTGCTGCTGCTAAGTCGCTTCAGTCGTGTCCGACTCTGTGCGACCCCATAGACGGCAGCCCACCAGGCTCTGCTGTCCCTGGGATTCTCCAGGCAAGAACACTGGAATGGGTTGCCATTTCCTTCTCCAATGCATGAAAGTGAAAAGTGAAAGTGAAGTTGCTCAGTCGCATCCAACTCCTAGCGACCCCATGGACTGCAGCCTTCCAGGCTCCTCCATCCATGGGGTTTTCTAGGCAAGAGTACTGGAGTGGCTTGCCATTGCCTTCTCCGTACTTACTGAACAGGTACTCCCTATTCCCCTCTCCCTCCAGTCTGTGGCAATTACAATTCTACTCTCTATTTCTGTGAGTTTGACTATTTTAGATACCTCACACAAGTGAAATTAAGCAGTATTTATCTTTATGTGACTAGCTTATTTTATTTAGCATGGTATCTTCCAAGTTCATCTATGTTGATGCATACATAGACTTGGTTTTTTAAAGGCTGAATAATATTCCATTTATATATATTATATACACTTGATTCAAAGAGATGGTTCATTGGAAAAGACCCTCATGCTGGGAGAGATTGAAAGCAAAAGGAGAAGAGGGAGGCAAAGGATGAGATGGTTAGATGCATCACTGACTCATTGGGCATGAATTTGAGCAAAATCTGGGAGATAGGCAAAGACAAGGAAATCTGGTGAAGTGCAGTCTTTGGGGTCGCAAAGAGTTGGACATCATTTTGCAACTGAACAACAACTGTATATATGTATGTGTATGTATGTATGTATGTATGTATCTATCTATCTATCTATATATATATATGGCTTTTCCGATAGTCATGTATAGATGTGAGAGTTGGACTATAAAGAAAGCTGGGTGCCAAAGAATTGGTACTTTTAAGCTGTGGTGTTGCAGAAGAGTCTTGAGAGTCCCTTGGACAGCAAGGAGATCCAACCAGTCCATCCTAAAGGAGATCAGTCCTGAATATTCATTGGAAGGACTGATACTGAAGCTCCAGTACTTTTACCACCTGATGCAATGAGCTGACTTGTTAGAAAATACCCCAATGCTAGGAAAGATTGAAGGCAGAAGGAGAAGGGGATGATAGAGGAAGAGATGGTTGGATGGCATCACCAACTCAATGGACATGAGTTTAAATGAGCTCTGAGAGTTGGTGATGGACAGGGAGACCTGGCATGCTGCAGTCCATGGGGTTGAAGAGTCAGACATGATGAGTGACTGAACAACTTATATATATATAGTTTTTATCCATTCATTTGTTATGGCCATTTAAACTATGTTATTTGTGTCTTGGCTATTATAAATATGAGGGTTGGGAAATCCTTTTGAGACTTTGATTTAAATGTTTTGGATATATACCCAGATGATATTGCTGGATCAAATGATGTTTTAATTTTCTTTTTTTTTTTTTTTTGAGGAAACTCCATTCTGTTTGTCACAATAGCTATACCAATTTTGTATTTCCAGCAACATTGTGGAAGAGTTCTTACAGCTTTACATCCTCACCAATGCTTATCACTTTTAAAAATAATAATAATGATAGCCAGACTATTAGGTGTGAGGTAATTCTTCATTGTAGTCTTTATTTGCATTTCCCAATGGCTTGTGATGTTGAAATATACCTGTTGTCTATTGTTGCTGTTCAATCGCTAGGTCATGTCTGACTCTCTACAACCACGTGGACTGCAATACTCCAGGATTTCCTATCTGTCGCTATCTTACAGAGTTTGCTCAAACTCATGTTCATTGAGTTGGTGATGCCATCCAACCATCTTATCCTCTGTTGCCTCCTTCTCTTCCTGTCCTCAATCTTGCCCAGTACCAAGGTCTTTTCTAATGAGTCAGCTCTTTGCATCAGGTGACCAAAGTATTGGAGCTTCAGCATCAGTCCTTCCAATGAATATTCAGGACTGATTTCCTTTAGGATTGACTGGTTTGATCTCCTTGCAGTCCAAGGGACTCTCAAGAGTCTTCTCCAACACCACAGCTCAAAAACATCAGTTCTTTGATGATCAGCCTTCTTTATAGTCTAACTCTCACATCCATAAATGACTAGATAGACCTTTGTCAGCAAACTGATGTCTCTGCTTTTTTTTTTTTAATTTTTTAACTTTACAATATTGTATTGGTTTTAAAAAGAATACATTTGAATCAGTTCTAATGAGGTGGATGAAACTGGAGCCTATTATATGGAGTGAAGTAAGCCAGAAAGAAAAACACCAATACAGTATAATAACGCATATATATGGAATTTAGAAAGATGGTAACAATAACCCTGTATACGAGACAGCAAAAGAGGCACTGATGTCTCTGCTTTTTAATACACTATCTAGGTTTGTCATAACTTTTCTGCAAGTGTCTTTTAAATTTGTGGCTGCAGTCCCAGTCCACAGTGGAGTCCAAGAAAATAAAGTCTGTCACTATTTTCATTGTTTTCCCATGTATTTTCCATGAAGTGACAGAACTAGATGACATGATCTTCATTTTTTGAATGATGAGTTTTAAGCCAGCATTTTCACTCTCCCCTTTCACCTTCATCAAGAGGCTCTTTAGTTCCTCTTCACTTTCTGGGCTTCCCTTGTGGCTCAGTTGGTAAAGAAGAATCTGCCTGCAATGCAGGAGACCTGGGTTCGATCCCTGGGTTGGGAAGATCCCCTGGAGAAGGGAAAGGCTACCCACTCCAGTATTCTGGCCTAGAGAATTCCATGGGCTGTATAGTCCATGGGGTTGCAAACAGTCGGACACGACTGAGTGACTTCCACTTCACTTCACTTTCACTTTCTGCCATAAGGGTGGTATTATCTGGATATCTGAAGTTGTTGATATTGCTCCCAGCAATCTTGATTCCAGCTTGTGATTTTTCCAGCCTGGGATTTCTCGTGATGTGCTCTGCATAGAAGTTAAATATGCAGGGTGACAATATACATCCTTGATATACTCCTTTCTCATTTTTGAACCTGTTCATTGTTTCATATCTGGTTCTAACTGTTCATTCTTGATCTGCAAGAAATAACTATTCAAATCTTTTGCCCACTTCATAATTAAATTATTTGGATGTTTTTGCAATTGCTTTGTAAGAATTCTTTAATATTTCAAGTATGAACTCCTTGTCAGATATATTGTTTGAAAATATTTTTTCCATATTACAGGTTGCTTTTTCAGTTTGTTGGTTATAGTATTTCCTTTGCTGGCAGAAGAATTTTAGTTTAATGTAGTTCCATTTATCTCATTTTTGCTTTTGTTGTCTGTGCTTGCTCATGTTCAAGAAATTATTGTCAAGATCAATATTATGAAGATTTTCACCTATGTTTTCTTCTAGAAGTGTTACAGTTTTACATCTTATGTGTGAGTCTTTAATGAATTTTTACCTGAATTTGTGTATGGTATAAGATAAAAGATGGATTTTTTTTGCTTGTGGCTGTCCGATTTTCCCATAACCATTCACCAAAGAGACTATTGCTAACTTGTTGTGCACATTTGACACACTTGTTGAATATTGTTTGACATTCCTAGTACAGCAGGAAGAGAAAGATCATAGCAAATTATCAAAACCTGACTTGATCATAGAATAGGATATAGTAGCATATATGGCTGGTGTTTGCTATTTGTCTGAAGAAATGCTTCCAATAAATATGTCTTGCTAAAACAATAATGATTTCAACAATATTATTATGATAGTAACATCTTCCTGATACTGAATACTTTCTGTATTCAGTGCTGAAAAGTACTGTTATTAGAATTAATCTAAGTACTTTACATGCGGTGTTGACCTCAGTTACTTCTCTTTATAAGTTGGGAATTATTACTGGTTTACCCTTGAGATATCTAAAGTTTATAAAGGCTCAGTTCAGTTCAGTTACTCAGTCGTTTCTGACTCTTTGAGACCCCATGGACTGCAGCACACCAGGCTTCCTTGTCCATCACCAACTCCCGGAGTTTGCTCAAGCTCATGTCCATCAAGTCGGTGATGCCATCCAACCATCTCATCCTCTGTCATCCCCTTCTCCTCCTGCCTTCAATCTTTCCCAGCATCAGGGTCTTTTCAACTGAGTCAGTTCAGGTGGCCAAAGTTTATGATGGTAATTACAAGTAATTACAAAGTCACAAACCTAGCAAGATTCAAATCCAGGATTGTTTTTTTAATATGCACTGTATTGCCTGTCCTGAGAAGGCGACCCACTCCAGTACTCTTGCCTGGAAAATCCCACGGGCAGAGTAACCTGGTAGGCTGCAGTCCATGGGGTTGCAAAGAGTGGGACACGACTGAGCGACTTCACTTTCAATTTTCACTTTAATGCATCGGAGAAGGAAATGACAACCCACTCCAATGTTCTTGCCTGGAGAATCCCAGGGATGGGGGAGCCTGGAGGGCTGCCGTCTATGGGGTCGCACAGAGTCGGACACGACTGAAGCAACTTAGCAGAAGCAGCAGTATTGCCTGTCAGATAACAGCATGCCCCTAAATGGTGTGCTAAGGTTTTTAAAATAATCCACCTGATTGTCATTGTCCATAATCCACCTGATTTATCATTTGAGAGACCCATAATGGGGTTGTGGTTGACAGGACAGATGATAACACTCATCTGACTTGTCAAAGAAGATCAAAAGCTTTTCTTCAATTGATATGCATAGCGGCTGAGCTAGAAGCAAGCTGATGTAATGGAAAGAGTCAGAAGTCACATTATTAACTTATGCATTCATTCATCTGCCATGCAAATATGCATTGAAAGTCTTCTCTGTCACAGGCATTGAGCTCTAATTGCCTTTGCCTCTTTTTATGCTAGAATGTTGGGTAGTTTCATGACTCATGATTTTATAATATAAGAGCCTGCCAGGCTCCTCTGTCCATGGAATTCTCCAGGCAAGAATACTGAAGTGGTTAGCCATTCCCTTCTGCCGGTTGCCTTCCCTACCCAGGGATCAAATCCAGGTCCCCTGCATTGCAGGCAGATTCTTTACCATCTGAGCCACCAAGGAAGCCCAACATAAAAGCAAGGGATACCTATTTAAACAGATCCAGAAGCAAATCTTGACTAATGTAAGATTTGGCCATTAGAACAATATCCTACACAGTTGCCATTAACCTTCTAATAAGCTTTTCATTTTAAAATGAAACTGGGTGGACTAAAACACCCATGCTATTTAGTTCTTGTTATTTGCTAGATAATAAATTCAGAACGTTAGATACAAGCACATATTTAATCCTCACAATAACTCTATAATGTAATTATGCCATTATTATCTTCAGTCTTTTCTTTTTTCAGTTTTACAACTGAAGTACAGAGAAGTTAAATGACTTTCCCAAGACTGTGCAGCCCAGAAATGGTAGTTTTTATTCTAACCCAGATATTCTATTTCTAAAGCACATTTGTATCTAGATTTATGATGCATCATAATGTTGTTCTGAGGGTTAAATTAAGCTGGATAATAAATGCAGCATACCTAATAAAAAGTCTGAGATATAGCATATATTCAATAGATGTTAATATCCTTCCTGCTTGAGCCTAGTTTTTATTACTGCAAAGCAGTGCTACCTTCACTCCTCGATAAATAGTGTCAGAGAGGAATGCTGTGTCAGAGGGACTCTAAACAGAGATCATGTAATTTTATATCACAAAATAGTCAAAGAAAGGATATGGCTTCCTATAAGAAAACAATTTTCCTATATCGATTTTTTTCCCCTCTTCACTCTGCGTTTTTGTACTATCAGGTCATTGAGTATGATTTAAGGGATCTGTGTTCATACAAAACTTCACATCTAGATGCTTAATGAAATAATCAATTATTTAACTGGAAAGTGAAAGCAATTTATATTCTCATTCTACACTAAAATATCTTAGATGTGAGGTAAATTTGATATAGAATTTAAGTCTTTTCACTTATGGTTAATTATTCAGAATGTTTTTGCATTCAAGATGTACCCAAAAAAATGTGTATGCATATTACTATCTTCCTCATTCTTTGACCATCAGGGTAATTCACACTTTCTTATTTATTTATTTTTGGAATTATATATCTCATTGTTGTATACATTCCTCACAACAGTTTGCCAAAGATCTATTTCCTTAGGAAATAAAAAGCAGACCATTGTAACCTAATTATAAGAGCTCTAGAATAGTCTCATACTGTGGCAAGATATAAGCCACATTTAGTAACACAATAGAGACCAGATCACCTCAGTAAAGTTAGCAAAAAGCAATAGCTTTTTTTCCAGCGTGTTGTTTAACTATAACAAGTTAAAAGGTACCATGTCATCCATGAAAATGGACTCAGAGACTGCGTAATTCTTCTAAAACATATTTTGGAAGAACCATAATGTTTCATTTCTCTGATATCCTGTTCCATGCTAGCTAAAAGCTCCCCCTACTGTTAAAGAAACTATTGCAAAAAAAGTCCTTCAATTTTAGATGCTTGATCAAATCAGATAAGCAATATTTTGTTCCACCGGTAGGACTAAAATGAGGGAGGGAGGAAATAAAGTCAGGGAATAAACTTGCCAGAGTCACTAAAGGATTATATGAACTGAATATGAGAAGGGTGCTCAAACATTTTGTTCCCTCAGTCTGCCTTGTTTTGAAAGTTTGAACATTTCACCACGCTAAATGGGATCCTGGATTTTAAAGATACTTTTTTTTTTTTTTACTTCTTTTTTATAATATATCTCTGCAATGAAAGTCAATTAGTTCCTCTCATGATGAACACAAGATTGAAACAATCTTTTCTAAATGCTAGAGGAAATGGCCTATTTTGGGCATAATGATTAAAGGTGGATATAAATGAGACACGATATATAACTTACAGGTATAAAATTTTGGATATCTCAAGAAAAAATAGCATAAGTAAAAAACAGTGGGACCATTTAAGAAGGAGATGACCTTGATTCTTAGGTTGGTTTCCCTCAGTAGCAGATTCTGAGATAATGATTTGAGTACAAATCATTTATTTGAGAAGAATCGGGAAGAAACAGGGAAGAGTGGAAAATGAGATAAGATAGGAAGAAAGCCAATAAAGTGTGCCTTATTAAACAGCTTATTGCTGTCAGTGAATGAGGCTTTTCATGCTGCCAAGCTCAGAGAGATGTAGCAGTCACCTCAGAATTACGCTCTTGGGGGCAAGAAACCCAACTCTCTCTATCTCTCTGGATGGATGGTTCCTATGTGACTCGGGTTCTTAATTTGATAAGCCTCCAAGCTTGCCTGGAGTAGGTGGTACCCAAGCGCATGCCCAGAAATAAAGCCATCAGATAGTCACAATAAGTGTCTGCAGTAAGTGACTCCATGGTCATCGACATGAGTTGCATTGGGCTGCAGCCTCAACAGGGCCAGTTATCCCAGCTAAGAAGACACATAACAAATTGTTGAGATGCTCTTTCATTCACAGAATCATACTTATCTTGGACATTTGAGAATTCAGTTTTTTGAGTTTTAACAGTTTGTTCACCTGAATTTGGGGGTTATCAGTTCATTAGCACATGGGCAGTGAGATTTCTCAGGAAGCTTTGTGGATTGTGCACTGAGACACGTGTGGATCAGTAAAGCAGAGAAAGGACATCACAAATATTATGTAGATAAGCCAGCCAGAGGGCCACTTCACTGTTCTCATGAGGTGGTTATCTTTTTTCTTTTTTTCCGTCTCAAGGGTAATTGTTTACATACACTTGGCCATTGAGGGACTCCCAGGTGGATCCATGATGTATTGAACAATAAATAATTTGAAGATTAACAATCACTTACACAACTCTATCATTTCAGTTATGGTTTTCCTGTGCATCTGGTTAACAGGTGTCTAATTTATAAAGAAGATGTTAATACCAGAGCAGTCTTTTAAAAATGCAAGATAGATTCCGATCCAAGATAAGATCCCACTATGAGACTTCTTGGTAAATTAACTATGGCAAATAGTATACAACATTTAAAACACAAAATGAGCTTTCATTATACATTTATTTATTTGCACTATATGGTAGTAATAAATGACTTGTTTTAAATTTAAAACATTCACTACTTCAAATTTTTTAGTTAGAATATTGGAAAATCTTAGAATTGCAAAATGTCTTAGAGATCATATCATATTCTAAATCCTTCAATGATTGTTTCTCATATTTATACCACTCCATGAATACTTTCAAAGATCATAGTAAATTATCTCTTGGATATTTGTATGCCTTTTTGGACCCTGCAGCTATTCAAAAGGCAATGTTTGATATTCATTTTCTAATACCTCAAGAATAATGCAGGCAGAAAATTAATTTAAATTGCTTAACATTTATTTTTATTTTTTAATGGAAGATAGACATAAAAATGTTAGAATAAGTCAGTGTCCACCATACAAATGTATATGTGTGTATATATATATACACACAGACACACCACTTGCATCCTATTTTTCTCAAATATTATTTTATTAATAATTTTTTGGAACTTTAAATCTATGACATAGACTTTAATAAAATTTTATAAAAGTTTTTATTTTGAAAGTTTGATATTACAGTATGATTTGCCTCAGAAGCATCTTCTAGGAATGTTTCTTCACAGGTCTACTTTTAATTAATTACAGCAAAAAACAATTTTCTGTATGAAGCTTTGGAAAACAAAGAAACATATATGTTAATAAGTGTCAAAGAAATTTATAATAAATAAGTTTTAAAATATTAGGAGTATAGACAATTATGTAAAAAAGAAAAAACATAAGTAAAACATTACTGTTTCATGACATTTTATTATTTATTATCTAGAATTCAAAAATAGCTATTTTTATTTTGGGTATTTTCCTCCACATTTATTGATTTAGGGCAAAATTAGCATATTCAGCGGTGGATTTTTCCCACATATTGGACATGAATTGCTTATTCTTTGGTTGCATAGTTGGCATTCTGCACCTTTTATTCAGGTAAAAAATAACTCTCAGCTCTGCTTCCCTTATCAATTTAGTTTAAGAGGTTTGAAATTGTAACTCAGATCCAATTTAAATCCAAATCATAGAATTATATAAGATGATGTCATGCAGTAAGGACAGGAAAGGTGAAAACAATTGTTAGTAATCTGATGCCACTCCACTAAAGCAGTTAAGAGTATTTATAGAGTCACATTCTAAGGCTAAATTCTTAGAATGTAAGAAACTAAGGAACTATTATACTGAAAATTTTCAGATGTTCTACCATAATCTTTTATTAAAAACAAAATAAAGCATAGGATACACATAATTTTTAACTGTTTCAGTACCAAAGTATGTATGTAACAGGAAACCAATATTTAAGTTTTGGCTGAAATATTAGGTTGAATGATATCAAATTCCAAAAGTGAGCAAGGAGACAGACAACCATAAAGAAATTTCAAATTAAGTCTTATTTAAGTGACTAATGCACATCAGGAGTTCAAAAAGCTCGAATTTTTAGAAATTAATAAGAGTCTTAGAGAAAAAATATTACTTTGGAGAATCCCACTATAGTACCCTACAGCCAGGGGATACAAAAATGAAAAGGGAAGAAGCTAGATTATAGCATCTGACATTGAATTAGAATCAGAATAGGAGGTACAAGTATGAACTTTTGATTTTCAGTAGATAGAGAAAAACAACTATAATCTGTGTCTGTGTGTGTTCACTTTATGTCTTTGGAAAAAGTGAGAGTTGGGAACATAATTAGCACAGAAAACTTGGGCTCTGATTACATTCACCACTGAAAGAAATCAAGGCTCCTTAAGATTGGTTATATGTACTTATAATGATACAAAAATAAATAAATGAATAAGGAGAAAAGGGAACTCTTTCTTAAAGGGCAAATCATAAATTTAAATCAAAGTTGGAATTAGAAAATGACCATACGGCAAGTATGACACAATTAATTGATTTTGGCACACAATATAAATGGATGCATGAGTAAGACATACTTGTCCATCTTTGTGTGAAATGTTCCCTTGTTATCTCTAATTTTCTTGAACATATCTCTAGTCTTTCCCACTCTATTGTTTTCCTCTATTTCTTTGCCTTAATCACTTTGGAAGGCTTTCTTATCTGTCCTTGCTATTCTTTGGAACTCTGCATTCAGATGGATATTTCCTTTTCTCCTTTGCCTTTCACTTCTTTTCTCAGCTCTTCGCAAGACCCCCCCGGATAACCATTTTGCCTATTTGCATTTCTTTTTCTTGGGGATGGTTTTGATCATGACCTCCTGTACAATGTTACAAATCTCCATCTACAGTTCTTCAAGCATTCTATCAGATTTAATTCCTTGAATCTATTTGTCACTTCCACTGTATAATCATAGGTGATTCGATTGCTGACAAAGGTCCATATAGTCAAAGCTGTGGTTTTTCTAGTAGTCATGTATGTATATGAGAGTTGGATCATAAAGAAAGCTGAGCACCAAAAAGTTGATGTTTTTTAACTGTGGTGTTGGAGAAGATTCTTCAGAGTCCCTTGGACTGCAAGGAGATCAAACCAGTCAATCCTAAAGGAAAGTGAAAGTGAAGTCATTCAGTCATGCCTGACTCTTTGCGACCCCATGGACTCAGTCCTAAATATTCATTGGAAGGTCTGATGCTGATGCTGATGCTGATGCTGAAGCTCCAATACTTTGGCCACCTGATGCAAAGAAGTGACTCATTGGATAAGACTCTGATGCTGGGAAAGATTTAAGGCAGAAGGAGAAGGGAACAACAAAGGATAAGATGGTTGGATGGCATCACCGACTTGATGGACATGAGTTTGAACAAGGTCTGGGTGTTGATAGACAGGGAAGCCTGGCATGCTGCAGTCCATGGGGTCGCAAAGTGTCAGAGGGAACTGAGTGACTGAACTGGACTGAATGTGACAACTTAAAATTTTGTACTATTTGAAAAGATGCAATGGTATTCTTAACCAAAAAATGCATAATATTATGAAAAACATTAGATAGAATAAAACTTGTCAGTTACCTTAAAGTGACAACATTGTGGAAATCAGAGAGAGTTGTGGGGTTTTTGTTTCATATTGAACAAGATAAAAAATGACATGGAACTTACTATCCTCTACTGTTTAGAGGCAAGTCACTTATCTTGATGGCACTCAACTGGAGAAGATCACAGAATGGAGCAACCAGCAGGAAACTGGGGTCATGAGGGTCTCCTGTGTATCTGTCTGCCAAACTAAACCTTGATTCTTTCATTTTTGTTTCCCTTTTTATGCCCTTATTTTTCTGTTTAGAGCCTATGTTTGTAATATATAATATTACATGTTCACAAAACTGATAAACATGTCCTTGGAAACTCTCTTTGAGGAAACTTATTTTCCCAAAATAAAGTCATTTTTCTTATACATAGCAGCAGAAGCTATATGTTTCTGGGATCACTGGCAACTGCAGCTTTATACTGGGGCAGTTATTTCGGGCTCTGATAAGAATTATGCTTGAAAGTTTAGTTTACAAACTATTTCAATAGGTCTTCCAGTAATTTGATATGTTTAATAATTTACTTCCTGTTTAAGTTAGCTAGAGTGGATTTTCAATGTCTTCAGCTAAGATCCCTGACCAATACTTTACCGCATACCTAGCAAAATGAATTTATCTGGATGCTTTTTATTACATTGTCCTTAATTATCCTAATTTAAACTTCCAGTACAATGATTATAGAAGTGGCAAGAGACTGAATTTTGTTTTATTCCAGATGGTAGGAGGAAAGTACCCAGTTTTACTCCATTAAGTATGGTGTTAACCGTGTTTATTGTGTTTATAGTTACTTTATTTCTTCTTGAGGTACTTGTGGTAATTGGTGTTTTCTCAAAATTATCTAATTTGTGGGAGACAGTTGTTTTTAGTGTTCTTTTGTAATTTTTCTTTTAATCTCTGTAAAGTAGGCTGTGATTTTGTCTTTAATTCCTAAATTTTTAATTCAAACTTCCTTCTTTTCCCATTGTAAACTTTCAATTTTGAAAGCTTTTAAATTTTATTGATCTTTTCTAACAATATTTGGTTTGATTTTCTTTGTTTTTCTATTCTTCATTTCATTAATTTGTTTTAATTTTTCATCATTTCATCCCTATAACTACTTCATGTTTAATTCACTCTCACTTTTTCAGAGTCTAGAAAAATAAGGATGAAAGCTGAGGTTATTGATTTGATCAGATCAGATCAGATCAGTCACTCAGTCATGTCCGACTCTTTGTGACCCCATGAATCACAGCACGCCAGGCCTCCCTGTCCATCACCAACTCCCAGAGTTCACTCAGACTCACATCCATCGAGTCAGTGATGCCATCCAGCCATCTCATCCTCTGTTGTACCCTTCTCCTCCTGCCCCCAATCCCTACCAGCATCAGAGTCTTTTCCAATGAGTCAACTCTTCGCATGAGGTGGCCAAAGTACTGGAGTTTCAGCTTTAGCATCATTCCTTCCAAAGAAATCCCAGGGCTGATCTCCTTCAGAATGGACTGGTTGGATCTCCCTGCAGTCCAAGGGACTCTCAAGAGTCTTCTCCAACACCACAGTTCAAAAGCATCAATTCTTCAGTGCTCAGCCTTCTTCACAGTCCAACTCTCACATCCATACATGATCACAGGAAAAACCATAGCCTTGACTAGACAAACCTTTGTTGGCAAAGTAATGTCCCTGTTTTTGAATAGGCTATCTAGGTTGGTCATAACTTTCCTTCCAAGGAGTAAACGTCTTTTAATTTCATGGCTGCAGTCACCATCTTCAGTGATTTTGGAGCCCAGAAAAATAGTCTGACACTGTTTCCACTGTTTCCCCATCTATTTCCCATGAAGTGATGGGACCGGATGCCATGATCTTCGTTTTCTGAATGTTGAGCTTTAAGCCAACTTTTTCACTCTCCACTTTCACTTTCATCAATAGGCTTTTTAGTTCCTCTTCACTTTCTGCCATAAGGGTGGTGTCATTTGCACATCTGAGGTCATTGATATTTCTCCATTGCTTTGAGATACTTTTAAAGGCATGCATTTATAGTTATATATTATATTTCTCTGTAAGCATTGATTTAGCTGTACTTCATAAATTGTGGTAAGTTTTTTAATAATTAATTTAAATTATTTCACATGATTCCTTAGGAGTGTGTTTTTTCAATAGTTACATGTTTTGTATTTTCCAAATTTCCTTCTGTTCCATATTTTTAACTTATGTTTTCAAATAGTGAAACTGAGCATATTTTCATAAGTTTATTGCCCATCTGTATTCTTTCTACATGAAGTGACTTTTTAAATATTTCAATAATAATTTTTCTTTTATATTTCTACTTATCAAAGTCAGTACATTCTGTATTACCTTATATTATTTTCTAAAATTTTAAGCATAAATTGATTATTATTCATATACATCAGTTATACTAATTCTTACATTGTATAGGAGTGAAATTCAACTATATGTTACCTACAATGAGCCCACATTAAATATAAAGAAAGACAAGAAGCTACATAAGGCTTTCATTAATCAAAATAAAACTGTTAATATCAGATAAAGTAGATTTCTGAGAGAGAATATTACCATGGATAAAGTTGGTCATTCATAAGGAAAAAGTGGTCAATTCATCAAGAATAAATACCAATCTTAAATGCTTATATATCTTATAGAATAATATTAAAACATATAAAAAACTTCATAGAAATTCAACAAGAAATAGATTCACAACTATAGTATAAGATTTTAATACCTATTTCTAAATATTTAATAAAATGATAGTACAGAAACTAAGAGCATAGAAGAATCAAAGAAAAGTAACAAGTAACCAAATTGACTATTATAGAATAATATTTAATAGCCGCATAATGAGCATTCTTTCCAAAAAAAATGGAAATAATTGCATTTATTAGATCAACTATATTCTGGGTCATATCACAAGGCTTACTAAATGTTAGAAGATTCAAGTAACACAATTTTTATCTGACCACAGTGCAATTATATTAGAAACAAATATCAGAAATATGTCTGGAAAATTTCCTGAATATTTGGAAACAAAAGAACATTATTTCAAATAACCCATAGCTCAAATAAAAGAATGTAAATGAGAAAATATTTTGAGCTTAATGAAAATTAAAATTATAAAATTTACAAATTTTTATAAAATTGGAGGGAGGAGGGTTCAGGATGGGGAGCATGTGTATATCTGTTGTGGATTCATTTTGATATTTGGCAAAACTAATACAATTATGTAAAGTTTAAAAATAAAATAAAATTTAAAAAAAATTAAAAAAAATAAATAAAATATCAAAAAAAATTTATAAAAATTTACATATAACAATAATGAGTGATGTACATAGCATGCGACAATACAGAGGAATCTCACAGGTGTAATGTTTTTTTTTATTTTTTAATTTTATTTTATTTTTAAACTTTACATAATTGTATTAGTTTTGCCAAATATCAAAATGAATCCGCCACAGGTATACATGTGTTCCCCATCCTGAACCCTCCTCCCTCCTCCCTCCCCATACCATCCCTCTGGGTCGTCCCAGTGCACTAGCCCCAAGCATCCAGTATTGTGCATCGAACCTGGACTGGCAACTCATTTCTTACATGATATTTTACATGTTTCAATGTCATTCTCCCAAATCATCCCACCCTCTCCCTCTCCCACAGAGTCCATAAGACTGTTCTATACATCAGTGTCTCTTTTGCTGTCTCGTACACAGGGTTATTGTTACCATCTTTCTAAATTCCATATATATGCATTAGTATACTGTATTGGTGTTTTTCCTTCTGGCTTACTTCACTCTGTATAATAGGCTCCAGTTTCATCCACCTCATTAGAACTGATTCAAATGTATTCTTTTTAACGGCTGAGTAATACTCCATTGTGTATATGTACCATAGCTTCCTTATCCATTCATCTGCTGATGGACATCTAGGTTGCTTCCATGTCCTGGCTATTATAAACAGTGCTGCGATGAACATTGGGGTACACATGTCTCTTTCCCTTCTGGTTTCCTCAGTGTGTATGCCCAGCAGTGGGATTGCTGGATCATAAGGCAGTTCTATTTCCAGTTTTTTAAGGAATCTCCACACTGTTCTCCATCACGAGCACGGAAATTGAAACTGTAATCAAAAATCTTCCAGCAAACAAAAGCACAGGTGTAATGTTGAACCAAAGAAATCTGAGGCTTTTTTTCTTGATTCTTAAGTACACAAAGTACACTGAGTACAAACTAATTTTTCAAGTGAAGTCAGGATAATGGTTACAATAGTTAGACTAGTAGTGACATTGAGGTGCTTGGTAGTATGCATTTTCTCTGTCAGGGTCCCCATTATTGTGGTGTGTTCATTTTGTCCAAATTAATTTATTACTATGATTAAGAGATATGCATTTTCTTACATGCATATTACATTTCATTAAAATTTTATAAAACCTAGAATAATCTTACTTGCTGTTTTAATAGTTAACTCCAATAAATCACCTACTCTTCATTTTTGAAATTCATTTTAAAATATAAGTATTAGATGTTTATACATAACTCCTGATCCACTGGGTAGAACAACAAACCAAACTTTTTCTTCTGAGAAAATGTATTATTATAATTTTCTAAATCATGAACACCTCCTTAGGTATATATTTCCAAATGAGCAAAGACACTATCAAGTTTCATTTCTCCCACCACATGAATTGCTTTCAAATGATGCTCCTACTATCCACAAAGTGATTACTTTTTCATAAATTTTCCATTAACTAATATGGCAAATTGCTATTTTTAGTCTTAGATAAAAAGAGTTAACACAATCTGAAAAACATGCACAGATTGCAATAATTGAATAAATGCAAATAAATTTCTGATAGACTCATGATCATTTTATATATATATATATATATATATATATATATATATATATATATGATCTTAGGAAACCTTTCATTATGTTAAAATTGTTTTAAATGTAAAATACATGGCATGTGATTACCTCAAAGCTTCTACTATTATACCAGAAAAGTAAGCTAAATATTATTCTAAAATAGTTTTTCTTTTCATTATTTTGTAAAGAGAATTTGTAATGTCACATGTGTGTGTTTACCTAATATTTTACTTACTCCCTTGAAACTTAACAATTTGTAACCCTTGTTAATAATTTACTTGAAACTAAGTTTAGAAGTAGTTGGTGCAAATAATAAATAAATGAATGTTAGTTTATAAACTGCAAATAGATTGAACAAAAATGGTGAATGGTTAACTGTACAACCACAATTTCAACACTCTTGTCAGGTGAGAAATTTAGAGAGTGCCAGAGCAATGATGTGCCCTAACATGCCATAAAATATATTTGTTCAATTGCAACCTGCAATGGAAAAAACAAAGTTAATTATTCCTATCTTGGTGCAAATAAATAATGCAAAAACTGCTGAAAGACAGTATATGATTTTAAATTATTAATGACTGTGGGGGAATTTGCAAGTAAAACACTTCAATTTGGATGAACCACTACCCTGAAATGCCAAAACTCTTTTCTTCAAACCTCAGTTGTATTACTTTAGAAATTTCTTCCCTTGTGGATGTATAAACTTAAATTATAGATTAGATTACTAAAAGGTTGTCCATTGCAATAGTATCAACTACAGATAAACTATAATGCTGCATGGGAAAGTTTTAAATCTCATCTTTAACTTTATCAGAACAAAGTGCACTTAGGAATCTCAGTACAGTCAACCTCAAAGATTTATGAGCTTCCAACCCAAATGCAGTATTGTACTTTGAGTATCATAGGAAATGAACAAGCAGTCAATATCATTTACTTGGTATGGCATTGCCATTGAGCCACAGGTGAATAATTGAACCTACTAAAGTGCAAACATAGTAAGAAAAAGAGATTGTACATGTTTTTAATATGTGAGTATTAGTCCACCACCCCAAGGGTAAAAGTAATTTTTAGAATTTATTTTTGATTTTTCAATTAAGTTTCTGGCCTACTAATGTTTGGAGGAGGACATGGCAACCCACTCCAGTATTCTTGCCTGGAGAATCCTATGGACAGAGGGGCTTGGCAGGCTATAGTCCATAGGGTCATAAAGAGTCAGACACAACTGAAGCGACTTAACACAGCACAGCACTACTAATGTTGGTATAAATTTATTAGTTGTTGCTGTTAAGTTACTAAGTCATACACGACTCTATGCAACCCCATGGACAGCAGAAGCCCAGGCTCCTCTGTCCTCCACTACTACCTGGAGTTTGCTAAAATCTGTGACTATTGAGTAAGTGATGCTATCTAACCATCTCATCCTCTGCCACCCTCTTCTCCTTTTGCCTTCAGTTTTTCCCAGCTTCAGGGTCTTTTCCAATGAGTTTACCCTTTGCATCAAATGACCAAAGTATTGGAGCTTCAGTTTCAGCATCAGTCCTTCCAATGAATATTCAGGGTTGATTTCCTTTAGTATCAGTGCATTTGATCTCCTTACAATCTATACTATAATTTAAAATGGCTTAAAAATAAAATAGTACATTTTGGGGAGAATGAAACAAAAATGGTGTGTTCCTGTCATTCTAGCATGGTTTATAATAACAAAGACAGAAACAATCATACTACAAAATCTTAACTACAATAATGAGCATCAACAGCTGAAGTGTTCTAGTGTGTAGCTTTCAAACCAACCACCCAGATCCTTACTCTTCACATTCTCCGAGTACTGCTCTAGAGGTCTACAGAACTGCTCAACCCTCTCATGTATATCATGGTGCTTATACTTACAAAGCAGGAAATATGATTCTCTATTTACCTAAATTCCATATACATTGTGAAGAAATTAAATTCAAAGTTAATTGTGAATCCAACTGGATTTCACTGTTCTACGATTAGAAGAACTAGTGAAAACTTGTCAACAATGACCTAATGTGATTTTTCTATGACTGAAATTATCAGCAGTTGGGGAACAGTAGTGATTTTGCTAGATTATGGAATTAAGAAAGCCATATCATGGATAATTATGCATAGGAGGCACACGTGCTTAGTTGCTTAGTCACATCCTACTCTTTAAGACTCCATAGAATATAACCTGCCAGGATCCTCTGTCCATGGAATGAATTCTCCAGGCAAGAATATGGGAGTGAGTTGCCATTTTGTTCTCTAGGAGATCTTCCCAACCCCGGGATCAAACCTGTGCCTCATGTGGCTCCTGCTTTGGCAGGCAGATTCTCTACCACTTCACCATCTGGGCTTCCATAGGAAGCATTCCCTAATAAAGAATGACCAAGATCATGTCCATTTGAATAATTCTGTAATTGTAACTGTTGATTTATTGTAGACCTCTTTTCCTCTAAAAATATCTGGCTACGGTTCAAGAGGAGTTTCAGAGCTGGTGCTAGTGGTCAAGAACCCACCTGCCAATTCAGGAGACATAAGAGATTCTGATTCGATCCCTGGATCAGGAAGATCCACTGGAGAAGGGCATGGTAACCCATTCCAATATTCTTGCCTGGAAAATCCCATGGACAGAGGAGCTTGGGGGCTACAGTCCATAGGGTTGCAAAGAGTTGAACATGACTGAAGTGGCTTACCACACATGCATGCAGGAGAATAGAACTTAAGCTTTCTCACACACCTGCAGACAGATAAGTATGTGAGGTGACGAAGGTGTCAATTAACTGAATTAGGGGGGATCTTTTTACTATATACATATATATATATGAATATAATATATCAAATCACCAAAATGTACACTTTAAATATCTTTCAATTTTATATGTGATTTATAAAATTTCAATAAATTTTTATTTTCAATAAAGCTGAAATTAAATAAATTACAGGAGGGTTAATTATATGTTCTGTTGTTATAACAGCTTCCTGGGCATAAAATATAATTTGCCATGTGAATTAATTATGCAATTATTTCTAACAACAGATATAGTTATTATGGTGCTTTTTACTACCTACTTGCCAAGAAGAATTAATAATATGAATTTTACATTCCAAAAAAATGAGAAACAGTTTGGTACAACTGGGTATATGATTTAATAATCATTACAAAAGATTGATTGCTATTTCAGTCTTGGTGTTGAAAATGGTAATTCAATGATAGCATTAGTTTATGGTTTGAGCTTTGTGAGTTGTTCATCAGTTGCTCCTGATGATAATTTATTTTTGAGACATTGTTTTTCTGTGAAAACTTGATTATAAAAATCTTCTTTTTTCAGGCTGTACTCAAAGCTGAATCTGGAAGCAAGTGTAATTTAAATGCATATAGATCAAAGCATTCTCAAGCCTATGCTAGAGTACCATATATAAGAAATAACAGCAAACTAATTTAGATCCTGTACACCCTCTGGCCGGCTTCCCAGGTGGCTCAGTTGTAAAGAATCCACCTGACAATGCAGGAGATGTAGGTTCGAACCCTGGGTTGGGAAGATCCCCTGGAGAAGGAAACGGTAACCCACTCCAGTATTTTTTCCTGGGAAATCCCGTGGACAGAGGAGTCTGGTAGGCCACAGTCCATGGGGTCACAAAAGAGTTGGACATGACTTAGCAATTAAAATATCAGGAACATACTCTCTGACATTCTGCAAGTATTTTAAAAATTATAGAGGGAGCATTGTTTATGGTGCATTGATAGTGCTACAAGTTCTTTGACATTTTTTTTTCCCATTAAGAATAGAGTATATTTCCTCTCCTTTGAATAGAAAATGACCAGTGACTGTTCTGACCACAGAGAGTGGCAGTATACGCTCACCCCTCTAGTCATCCTGCAAAGACCCTGAGTTTATGCATCAGGTCATCTTAGACATTCCTGACCAGAGATGCTGCCAGCTGACCATTATCTAGAATTCTAGTTTACCCCAGAGGGAACCGAACAATCACCCAGGTAAAATCCTAACACACACAATCTTCAACTGCAGCAACACAATATCATTTAATTACCAATTTGTTTTTAGGGTAGTGAGGATGAGATGGTTAGATAGCATCACCAACTCAACAAACATGAATCTGAGCGAAATCTGGGAGATAGTGAAGGACAGGGAGGCCTAACATGCTACTGTCCGTGGGGTCACATAGAGTCGGACACAGCTTAGCGACTGAACAATAAGATAACTAGAGTACCATTTTACCTATCTTATGATATAAATTGAATTTTCTACTTAGAATTTCATCTAGTTACATCTCAACAAAATGTTACAAGGAATACTCAAAATCACATAAATGTACAAATTTGAAGACTTGAAGAAAAGCAAAAAACTGTTAACACTTCCACAAAGTAAAACCAATTTTAGTTTTGATTTCTATAAATACTTATGTCTAGTTAGAGTGCTTTTGTGGTCAACAGAGGCAAAAGTCCCTGTTACTAAACCAAACACGTTTTTAAACCTAGCTCAAAAGAATTCTCTACGAGCAATTTCTTCAAACATACATTTTTTTTTCTCCTTTGGTAAAGGAAAGTATTTGGCAGAAGTTCAGGTAGAAATCAAATACTGTTCCTAGACAACCAGTAGACAAAATGAAATTTTCCTCTTAGCCGGAGATGGAATAAATATTGCAGAAATCAGAGTAAATCATATGATGCATGATATATTGGAACTAAAAATTGCCTCTTCTGTCTTATAAAACATATCTCATTGGTTGACTTGAGAGCCTTCATTATTAGTGAGTAAAAGAAGTTTCTCTTTGGACAGGAGATAGAAAGCCTTTTCCATACCCAATGCAGAATGGCTTTTTTATTTTTTTATGACAAATTGTTCCCTGGACATAAACGACATGTATTGTATTTGTTGATTCACGCTAAAACACAAATTGAATCATTTTCTGCATGCTTAGTCTATCTAGAGTTATTGTGATAGTGATTCAGACCTTGACATTCAGAGCCCGTCTGCTTGAGTTAGTATCTTGGCCACAATTTTTAGCTATGTGTCCTTAGAAAAGGTGTTTAATCTTTATGTGCTTCAGTTTTTCCCCCTCTAAAATGCTTATCTTACTGTGTGGGGGTGCGGGGAGAGAGAAGTATATGATTTAAGACATGTTAAGTGTTTACAAAAGTGTTTGATACAAAGTCAGTACTCAGCAAATGCTATCATTAGCATCATTATTTAAGTTCATATTTTTTCTATTCACAAAAGATCATATTTTTCACTTGAATCTAATAATGCTTCATTTTTAATGACTAAACATTCTCATTAATATATTCAGTGGATATATATCAAAAGTATTTTTTTAATTTGAAAATATATATCCAATATCACTTTTCAAATAATTTTCTTAATATAAATTCTTATAATCTGAAAATGGTATAGACGGTCTCAACTGCAAAGGAGAAATAAAGAAACAGATGTAGAGAACAAACATATGGATACCAAGGGGGAAGGGGGGTTGTCTGAATTGAGAGATTAGGATTGATGTATACACACTATTGATACTAAGCATAAAACAGACAACTAATGAGAACCTACTGTATGGCATAGGGCTTCCCTGATGGCTCAGATGGTAAGGGATCTTCTTGCAATGCAGGAGATCCGTGTCTGATCCCTGGGTTGGGAAGATGCCCTGGAGAAGGGACAGGCAACCAGTTCCAGTATTCTTGCCTGGAACCTCATGCACAGAGGAGCCTGGCAGGCTACAGTCCATTGGGTAGCAAACACATATGAAGCAACTTAGTACGCACACAGGTTGTTATTATTATCCTTTATATATACATTATGTATAAGCTTTGTTTGAATAAATTATTAAAATATATTTTAATAATTAATTTTATAATTTACATTTTGGTATTAAAGAACATGCATAATTTTGATGACTTTGGTACATATGGAAAGTACACCTTCTACAAGTGTGCAGTGTTTTTAACTTTCAACAATGTGTGAGATTATTTTCCAGAGCAGTGTCTACAACTGGAAATTATCAGGCTTGCTATTCTTTTAATGGGAACAATGAACAACAGATACATTAGTTTTACATTTAAAAACAGAAATTTATAGACAGACTGATGTATGTTTATGGAAAATTTGCATTTGTTAATTTGTAAACCAACAGATTCTGCATTTTTTGCCATTTTTATTTTTAGGTTTTGGTACATTTCCAATTGTTTTTAAGTTAACCAATTAAATGTACCTTCAAAATTAAAAAAAAAAAAACCTGCCTATACATGGAACAGCAATTGATGGAATTTTAAGAGTTATGCCATTTTAAAAACATTTACCAACTTACATGGAAATCAATTTACATGAAAGAGCTTGTGAGAATAAGATGCAATTTTTATAGTTGTAAATTAAGCATATTACTACCCACGTGTTTGTTATCTGTTATCAGTGTTTCCGCAATTAAGAATACTTACTAACTAACTGAGAGTTTTTGTCTCATGTATTAGAACTTGAAAGCTAGGAGGTGGGCCATGGTATCACATTGTTCAGCCTGCTCCTCTTCTCCAGCCAAAAATCCTCTCAGGTTATTGCTGCTGCTCAGTGTCTTCAACTTCCATCACTGCTTCCCTACACGTTCTTCTGAAAACTATATTTCCCTGGATCAGTATGAGACACACTTGTATTAATCACTTGTGTGAATCAAATTAATGCTCTAAGCATAAAAGCCACATGAAATGTTCTGGATTTTTTTCAGGCAGTCTCATTTATTTTGTTTTGTTTTTTCTTTAGTTTTTAGTTTTTATTGGAGTATAGCTGCTTTACAAAGTTGTGTTAGTTTCCTGCTGTGCAGCAAAGTGAATCAGCCATGTTAGATGCTCAGTCACAACCGACTCCTTGTGACCTCATGGACTGTAGGCTGCCAGGCTCCTCTGTCTATGCGATTTCCCAGGCAAGAATACTGGAGTGGGTTGCCATTTCCTTCTCAAGGGGATCTTCCAGATCCAGCGGTTGAATCCGGGTCTCCCCCACTGCAGGCAGATATTTACTGTCTGAGCCACAAGGAATCAGCCATATGGATATGCATATCTGCACTATTTTGGATTCCCTTCCCATTTAGGTCACCACAGAGCACTGAGTAGTGTTCCCTCTGTTGTACAGTAGGCTCTCATTAGTTATTTATTTTATACATAGTAGGGTATATATGTCAATCCTGATCTCCCAATCTCATCTAGCTCCCCACTCCCCTCTTTGGTGTCCTTATGTTTGTTTTCTGTATCTCTACATCTAATTTGCAAACAGGTTCATCCGTACCATTTTTTTTCTAAATTTCACATATATGGAATGTGGAATGCATATTCCACACATATGCATTCAGATACAATATTTGCTTTTCTCTTTCTGACTTCACTCTGTATGACAATCTCTAGGTCCATCTATGGCTCTGCAAATGACACAATTTCCTTCCTTTTATGGCTGAGCAATATTCCATTGTATCCTGCCAATGGAGGAGACATGGGTTTGATCCCTGGGTTGGGAAAACCCCCTGGAGAAGGACAAGGCAACCGACTCCAGTATACCTGTCTGGGAAACCCCATGGATAGAGCAACCTGGCTGGCTACAGTCCATGGGGTTGCAAAGAGTCAGGTATGACTTGGAGACTAAAGAACAGCAACTATATTCCACATCTCCTTTATTCATTCCTCTGTTGGTGAACGTTTAGGTTGCTTCATGTCCTGACTATTGTAAATAGTATTTTTAAATGAACTTTTCACTTAAGCACAGATTCAGATTTAGAGACTGATTACAGAATAATGCAAGAGTTCCTATATACCACATACCCAGTTTCTTTAATTATTATTTGACATTGAAAGAAAGAAAGATAGAGATAAGCTGTGTCTGAATCTTTTGATCCTGTAAACTGTAGGCTGCCAGGTTCCTCTATCCATGGGATTCTCCAGGCAAGAATACTGGAGTGGGTTTCCACTTCCTTCTCCAGGGGAACATTCCAACCCAGAAATTGAACCCAAGTCTCCCACACTGCAGGAAGATGCTTTACCAACTGAGCCATGCAAAAAACACATTATTTCACATTAGTATGGTACATTTGTTCCAATTAACTATTCTTAATACAACCAAATCACCAATATTGATACATTGTAATTAAAGTTCATATTTTATCCAAATTTCCTTCATTTTTACCTGTTGTTCTTTTTCTGTTCCAAATATCATATTATATTTAGTTATAATGTCAACCAGTCTTCTCTTGGCTGTGACATTTTCTCAGATTTTCACTGTTTTTGTAACCTTACTGTTTTGAAGAAAACAGATCAGATATTTTGTACAATGTCCCTCAATTAGGATTTGTATGATACATTTTTCTCAAGAGTAGACTAGAGTTAGGAGCTTTGATTTTTGTTTTGTGTATGTGTGTGTTTTATCAACCTGATACATGTTGTGACACCCTGAAGAAGCAGGATGGAGCCCTTACCCACAATGATCAGAGAGAGCCTTTTAAAGCAGGACATACAGACTAGCACTAACATGTTTTTTTGTTTGTTTGCTTGTTTTTTTGTTTTTTCAATTATGGTTAGGAGTTGAGGCTGGGATAAGTATTTCCACAAGGAAAAGAAGTTAAATAGCTTGAATCTCCCTCATGGACCAAAGAAAGGACTCTGAAGGTTTTCTTACCAATTTTCCCAAGTGTGAGGACAAAAAGGGAAGAGATGGGTGAGGCTTAAAAGATGTCAGCAGTCAAACATAAAAAAAAAAAAATGGAGTTCATTTTTTTTTTTAAGTTATCACTGTTTTTGTTGACCTTGATCATGGGACTGAAATATTTTTTATTAGGTCTCTTAACTATAAAGTTACTCATTTGTTCCCCCTCTTTCCATCTATACACTTTGGAAGGAATTCAACATGTGCAGGGCAAACTTAATGGGGTAGGGCATTACCTTCCACCTCCTTGAGAGTGGAGTATCTACATAAAATATTTGTAGGCCCTCTGCTAGAAGATTTGCCTCTTCTCCTTCAAAATGTATTTATTCAATAGTTCCTCTGTAAAAATATAAAATTGAATAGTTTAGATTATTTCATAATTTGAGATACAATCTAATACTGCTTTATTTTCTTGCTCAGATTCTTTGGTGATTTGTAAGTTTTACAAATGGCTTCTCTTCCACTTTGAGATAGCTCCATGATTATGTGCTTATGTGTGTGCTTATTTTTTTTAGCACTTTCTAATTTTCTGGCACCATAAATGCTCTAGGCTCATCTTGTATATTTCCTATCCCTTGTCTAGAATCAGCTTTTGCTCCAGGGGGTCTTGGTCCTTTTCACTAGAGAATGATCTGAATACCAACATCTGAATGCTATTGCTTACTGCCACCAGAGTGTAATTTCTTCTACGTCCTGTCATTTGAGGTTTCACAGGTGGTACAATGGTAAAGAATCCAACTGCCAAGGCAGAAGACACAGGTTCAATCCCTGGGTTGGGAATGTCACTTAGAGAATGGAATGACAACCCACTCCAGTATTCTTGCCTGAAAAATCTCACAGACAAAAGAACCTGGCAGGTTACAGTCCATAGGGTTGCAAAGAGTCGGTCATGACTTAGTTACTAAACAACAACAACAACAACCCTCCCCTTATAACTCTTCCTAGTTGTGATGATCAGAATGCTGGAGCATCTATGCCTGAATGCAGTAAGGTTAATGTTAGAAAGAAGGGAATGCAGGTCAAAAAACAGGTGAGTTGTAGTAGCATGCTGGCTGGAACCATATCCTGCATTCCTCAGTGGTGGTGGTTGTTAAGTGTTGAGTACTAATAGTCCAAGGCTCTCCTCTTTACCAGGACCATTGTCTTTAGGCTGAAAAGAACTTTCTTACTCAGGAGAACCTGAGGCAGCAGAACTTTCTCCTGCCAGGGGCATCCTTCTTCAGTGAATTATATTGGAATTACAAAAGGCAAAACACATCACCTCAAAGTAAAGGTGGCATTTTGATGTGATTTATGTTCCACATTCCCTATGGGTAAGGTCAAGCCAGATTTATCTGAGATAATATTGTATATTCTTATACCCATTACCTATAACTATCTTTTTTCTTTACTGTCGTAGATTTCTCCTGAAAAGTATTTCCTCAGCAAATCGCAGGAAATTTGATCTCTGCTAGAAAATATCACCAAAGACATATACAAATATGGATTATTATTTACAGATAATAGCTATGGTCTTATGTTAAACTTTCAAAAAAGGGAAACAAAATGAATATCTAAATAGTAAAACACATAAATGAGGCAATAATACACCATGAATTGTAATATTACATAGCCTTAAAAACAAGGCAGGAAAACCACGACAAATTCAATAGTAATATTTTTGGAAGTTCATTTATATCTGAGGTAATTAGCAATCATAACTAATTCTTAGGCAAGCTTTGTTTTTTTCCTCCTGTTACCCAAGTCATATTCCACAAATATTGATACCTCGACTGACAAAAATGATTATGTTAGTAGTTAAAACTATCTATATTAAAAACATTTTTATAGCAAGGGTATTTGTCTTTCCACTTTATTGCAAGAAAAAATAAATGCTAAAACTTATTTGCTATTCAGAAGAAAATGTCATGATCAAATTTTTATTACAAGAGATTTGTGCTTCAATGTGATAGAAAGCTTTTATTTACCTAACTATAAATTCTGTTTTCTTGACAGCACACTGTAGGTGTAAATAAAAAAATCCAAGTTCAGGTGAATAGCTTTATAGTCATTGTTTAATTAAATTTTAACTATTATTTTTATCAAATGCTTATATTTCTGTTTTCACATTTCCCTGTCTCAAAGAGCAACTTTATATTACTTCCTTTCAGACAGAAGTGTTCTTATACACTTGTGTGTATACTTATTTTAGAGACTTTGCAACAAAATGACTGTTCAATTGTTTTCAATAATTATTTATGAATGGCAAGATGTATCTCCTTAGTATGCATGTAAGTATACCTGAGACACAGATGCTAGATAGATAAATAGGTAATTGATAGACTAATAGAAAAACAAATTGAGACAGATAAAAGAGAGATAGCATGAAATTTAGATAACAAATATTTCTATTTCTCTTCCTTACCAAATGTTTTTAAGAAATCATGTTTTAAGTACTTGATCTTCATCTTCCTAGCTTCCTCTTTTCCTTCTTCCCATTTTAATTGTGCATCTACTGTCACTCTTCTTGGCTGTATTTTCATAAATTTATTTCCATGAACTGTATAAAAAGCACTGCTTAATGTTATTTTTCAAGTATCACTAACACACTGTTGGTGTGTATGACAGCATTTTGCACACACATGAGGAAAGAGAGGGGATTTATGCTCAATCTAAGAAATGCTCAATTGATCAGGACTCTTCACTGCAAACAATAGAAAACAACTGTGAGTAAATTAAAGCCACAATATCAATAACAATAACAAAGGATAGGACTAGAGGTTCTACTTTAAACCTCTTAATCATTATATCAACTTCACCAATTATTTTTATTAGTGCATTGGTAGGTGGAATAATGGCCTCCAATAATATACACATGCTAATCTCTGAAATTTGTTAACATATTATTTACACTTAGGAGTGGTTTTGCAGATGTGGTTATGTTAAAAATACTTTAGATGGGCAGATCATCTTGGATTATCTAAGAGGGAGAGAGAGGCTTGAGAATCAGAGAGGAGATGAGATGATAGTGGCAGGGTTCAGAGAGAGAAGACTGCTGGTTTTGAAAATGTGAAGGAATCACAAACCAAGGAATACAGGTGATCTTGAGAAGCTGGAAAAGGTTCCTCTGTCCATGGAATTCTCCAGGCAGGAATACTGGAGTGGGTAGCCATTTCCTTCTCCAGGGTATCTTCCAAACACAGGGACTGAACATTGTTCTTCCACATAGCAGGCAGATTCTTTACCTTCTGATCACCAGGGAAGCCCCCTAGAAAAGGCAAGGAAATGCATTCTCCCCTTGAGCCTCCAACAGAAATTCAGCCCTGTCAACATCTTATTTTCAGTCCTATAAGACCAACCAGATTTTTGGACTTCTGACCACTAGAACTACAAGAAAAATTAATGGAACTTGAGACATAATTTAATTAAAAGCTTTTATTTGTAATTATTAGGTTTCATATTCAAAATACATTAAATGTGTTAATGGCAAAATATATTTTCAATTTTAAGATATGTTTAATATTTATAGAAAAATATATGAATAATCAGCCAGTGAATGAGAAAATGGATTATAATTTAATTTTTTTACATAATTTGCCAAAGAGATAATATAAAGAAGAGAAAAATTTTGCTTAAAGTTGGAAAGCTAAAAATAAAACTTCAAGGTTGGATAAATTTTTCATTGGATAATGGCTTCAAATATAGTTCTTACTCCATAAAGTTCTTGAAATGAGAAGTACAAACTAGAATATAAAACAACTTGATCTCTCTGACCTCCTTAAGCCCTTAATTTGGTTTATAACTATTAAAATTTCTCTGTGGGTCTGAACATTGTTATTAGGGTAGTATAGTGCTATTCCCTTTCTAGCTTTAACTGTCAGAAAATCATTATAAATTGATGAAGTGATGATAAGGGGTTCATGATTCTATAGAAGAAAAAGAGGAAAGTGCTTAGCTCTTAGTGTCTGTCTCAATGAAAACCTCTAAAGTAGCTTTAAAGTAGTAATTTTAATCATGATTGCATATTTTAGCAACTCTGTTGAATTTGCTTTTACAGATGAAAGTTTATTTTCTTTTCTTTTTGTTTAATTCCAGACTTGGGAAATTTCCTAAAAAGGAAAAAATTTTATTATCAATGAATGCATGCATAGATTTTAATCTTATTCTGTTATACAGTAGTACTTCATGATAATGTATATATGATAGATATTATTTCTTAGAAATATATAAAAATCTTTTTGGCATTGAGACTTAACTTCAGTACTCAGAAGGATGGAAATACTTTCTTCCCAAAGTACTTTCTCTTGAGAGATCTAGTATGTTGCTAAACTGAAGAACAGGAAAAAATAATGTATTCTCTCTTTCAGGCAGTGTAGTTTTATTTTGACAAAGGGGGTCAACATTGGAGATAAATAGTTAACTTTTTCAATCATATCTTAAATACATTTCATATTCACAAGTCAGTATAAATGGTGTCATTTAATATCAGCTACATTTTATCTAAGTGTCCTCCCTACTCCTGAACAATTCTATCTTGATCCTCTGCAAGCTACTGCTAAGTGATCTCTGAGCATCAGGATGGAGTGTTTTTGATGTACTCAGAGGAAAGCTTTCTCATGTTCATTGCTCTGTTCCTGATCCTTGCATAAAGCTACAAGTGTACCAGAGTCCAAGTAGGACCAGAAATGACTGTTTATGAAAAATAAATTGGGAGAAGAGTCAAGTCTCCCAATCTAGGGCATAGTTTTCCACCTGGAAATTATAGAGCACAGTCTGTGCTCTATGCTTCATAAAATGAACTATAAAAACAGCATTTTCACATTTCTCCTTCAGCTAATTTCTCTTCAAAGCACTATGAGCTTGTCCAAGGACTCAGATAATAAATCAAATGTAATTTGGGATGTTTCTACCTTTTAATTGTTATGAATAAAGTTACTAGGAGTTGTTGTGTGAGTGTATATTTTCAAATATTCTTGGTGTGTGTACCCAAGAATGGAATTGTTGGGTCAAATGATAACTCTAGATTCAACATTTTGATTAATTAACAAATTATTTTCCCAAGTAACTACATCATTTTATCATTTTATGTTCCCAACCACTATGTATGAGGGTTCCAATTTATACACATGCTCTTCAACACTTATTATCTTTCATTTATTATTATATTCATCCCAGTGTTATATGTGGTAAGTGATATGTGATTGTGATGATGATTTTCACTTTATTAATGACTATTTACATACATATATTCTTTCTATAGTGATTGCCCTAGAGAATATCAATATCACCTTGATTTTTAGCTATCTATTTTAGTTAGAATAACCTGGAGTAGGAAATGGCAACTCACTCCTGTATTCTTGCCTGAAAAATTCCATGGACAGAGGAGACTGGTTGGCTAGAGTACATAGGATCACAAAGTGTCAGAATGACTAATCAGCTGAGCACACATTTTAGAACAATATTAATTTATTATTTAATTTGGGCTTCCCTGGTGGCTCAGATGGCAAAGAATCTGCCTGCAAGCAAGGGACCTGGGTTCATCCCTGGGTTGGGAAGATCCTGAAGTGTGAAGTCAAGTGGGCCTTAGGAGGCATTAGTAAGAACAAAGCAAATGGAGATGATGGAATTCCTGTTGGCTATTTAAGATCCTAATAGATGATGCTGATAAAGTGTTCCACTCAATACATTAGCAAATTTGGAAAACTCAGTAGTGGCCACAGGACCGAAAAATGTCAGTCTTCATTCCAATCCCAAAGAAGGGCAGTGCCAAAGAATGTTCAAACTGCCACACAATTCCACTCATTTCACATGCTAGTAAGATTTGCTCAAAATCCTTCAAGCTAGGCTTCAGCATATATGAACCTAGAACTTCCAGATGTACAAGCTGAATTTAGAAAAGGTAGAGGGACCAGAGATCAAATTGCCAACATCTGTTGGAGCATAGAAAAAGCAGTCCAGAAAAACATCTACTTCTGCTTTATTAACTACACTAAAGCCTTTGACTGTGTGGATCACAGTAAATTGTGGAAAATTCTAAAAGATGGGAATACCAGACCACCTTGTCTGCCTCCTGAGAAACTCGTATGTTGGTCAAGAAGCAACAGTAGAACCTTACCTGGAACAATGGACGGGTTCAAAGTTGGGAAAGGAGTATGACAAAGCTGCATATTGACACCCTACTTATGTTACTTAATTGCATATTTCACATCATGTGAAATAGCAGGCTTGATGAATCACAGGTTGGAATTAAGATTGCTGGGAGAAATATCAACAACCTCAGATATACAGATGATACCACTCTAATGGCTGAAAGTGAAGAGGAACTAAAGAGCCTCTTGATAAGGATGAAAGAGGAGAGGGATAAAGCTGGCTTAAATTCAACATCAAAAAACTAAGATCATGGTATCCAGTCCTATCACTTCATGGCAAATAGAAGAGGAGAACGTAGTAATCTGTGACAGATTTATTTTATTGGGCTCCAAAATCACTGTGGACAGTGACTGCAGCCACACAATTAAAAGACACATACCCCTTGGAAGGAAAGCTATGACAAGCCTAGACAGAGTATTAAAATACAAAGACATCACTTTGCCAGAAATCTGTGTAGTCAAACCTATCATTTTTCATGTAGTCATGTACAAATGTGAGAGTTGGATGATAAAGCAGACTTGGTGCCAAAGAATTGATTCTTTGAATCATGGTGCTGGTGAAGACTTTTGAGAGTTCTTTGGACAGAAGGGAAAAGAAACCAGTCAATCCTAAAGGAAATAAACCCTGAATATTCATTAGAAAGGTTGATGATAAAGCTGTAGCTCCAATATTTTGGCCATCTGTTGTGAAAAACTGACCCACTGGAAAAGACCCTGATGTTGGGAAAGGTTGAAAACAAAAGAAGAGAGCAGCAGAGGATGACAGTTAGATAGCATCACTGACTCAATGAACATGAAATTGAGCACACCCCAGGAGAGAATGAAGGACAGGGAATCCTGGTGTGCTGCAATCCATGGGGTTGCAAAGAGATGGACAGGACTTATCTACTGAATAACAATAAATTATTCAATTTAAATAATAAATTGGGAAAGGAGCATATCAAGGCTGTATATTGTCACCCTGCTTATTTAATTTATATGCAGAGTACATCATGTGAAATGCCACAAGCTGAAATCAAGATTGCTTGGAGAAATATCAATAACCTCATATATGCAGATGACACCACTGTTATGGCAGAAAATGAAGAGAAGCTAAAGAACCTCTTGGTGAAAGTGAAAGAAGAGAGTGAAAAAGCTGGCTTAAACCTCAACATTAAAAAAAGGAAGATCATGGCATCTGATCCCATCACGTCATGGCAAAGAGATAGGCAAACAATGGAAACAATGAGAAACTTTATTTTCTTAGGCTCCAGAAGCACTGTAGATGGTGACTGCAGCCATGAAATTAAAAGACGCTTACTCCTTGGAAGGAAAGTTATGACCTACCTAGACAGCATATTAAAAAGCAGAGACATTATTTTGCCGACAAATGTCCATTTAGTCAAAGCTATGGTTTGTCCAGGAGTCATGTATGGGTGTGAGAGTTGGACCATAAAGAAAGCTGAGCACTGAAGAAGTTATGCTTTTGAACTGTGGTGTTGGAGAAGCCTCTTGAGAGTCCCTTGGACAGCAAGGAGATCAAACCAGGCAATCCTAAAGGAAATCAGTCCCTCGAATGAGAGGGACTGATGCTGAGGCTGAAATTCCAATACTTCGGCCTCCTGATGTGAAGAACTGACTCACTGGAAAACAGCCTGATGCTGGGAAAGACTGAAGGTAGAAGGAGAAGGGGACAACAAAGGATGAGATGGTTGGATGGCATCACTGCCTCAATGGAGTTGAGTTTGAGCAAGCTCTGGGAGATGGTGACAGACGAGTAAGCCTGCCATGCTATAGTTCATGGGGTCGCAAAGAATCAGACATGAGTTAGCAACTGAACAATAGCAACATTTAAGTTCAATAGTGTACCAAAAATATAATGTTAGCCCTTATATAGTTCTATCATGTTGCTTCACAACCTCTGAAACTTCTGGGAGTCATCTGCAATCTTCCCAGGTTTTGCAGAAGGTAGGAAAAGATGAAGAAAGAGGCAGACCACTCCAGATGGGTAGGCGTCAGGTTTAATAAGGAAAGGTTGTTATATACAAGGCTTACCTTAGGTGGCAGCAAGATGAATAGATTACCACACCCAGCCTCCTGAACTCTGAAAGTTGATACATGGTCCTGAACTGGATTCAGTCATGTATTCCAGATGATCATCACCACATTACCTTCTCAAAGCCACACCTTTCAGGTAGATCCTGGGAGGTGACAAGGATAGAAGAATGCACATTCAAAGGACTGGTAGAGGCTGAGGAACCTCTACTTGCCCAGGTTTAGGCAGGGTACATGACAGTCATGTCTTCTTGATGACCTACTCCAACAGTCCTGCTCTGCTGACCAGTTCTTATGATCGTACAATCCCCTCTTCTCAGTGTGGTCAGCAAGGGGTTTCACCAGCACCGAGGTTGCTTACTTACTGCATGTCTAACTGCTTTAGAGACAGAGGCCACAGCAACAATGCAAGAGAAAACGTAGACTGAGACAGTGATTCCAAAAATAAGAAGTTTTCCACCAGAAGCCCAAGTATCTGAACCACTGACACTTAAGTCCCCTAGGATGAGCTCAAGTCACTGAGGCAGTTATTTGTATCCTCATGTGATGTAATGAACATGGTATGTACATTAGCAGGCTCTTAGGATATGAACACACAACCCTCTGGATATTGGCACAAGTGCCCCCTTGAAAAGCAATGTCCATCTTATTTTGGAAGACAGTTCAAGTCCATCCTATTTTGGAGGACAGTTTTTCTCACTGGAGATACTTTATTGTTCAGTAAGGACAAGCTTTGCTGGTTATCATCTAAGGCTTGCTAGATGTCATGAAGAAGGGCTTCTATGTGTGCTATATTCTCCTCCATGTCAATGGAGGGGACTGCGGCCAAATGATCACATCAACGAAGACAGAACATACCCACCTGGCCTTGAGGAAAGGGAGGTTGGAAGCTTTAGGAGAGAGGGGTTGGCAGCTTTAAGAACTTGAGCTGGTAGTGCATACAGGCTGACCTGAGGAGGCAGCACTGTCTGGTGTGAGGAGATGGACTTGGGGCAGGTTATGCCTGACCAGGACTCTCACCTTTTCCCCTCTCTCAATGGTGTGTGACCCACTGAAGTTATGGTGAGTTTGAACAAGTTCAGCTGCAGCAGGACAATGGGGTCCCAGTGGAGACAGAGTAGCTGTCCCTCAGCCAGGGATGCGAAGTAAGTCATCCATCCCAGTGAAATATCTCATTACAAATTCCAATAGATAATGCTTTTCCCAAGTGTACTGGTGTTCTTTCTCAATAGCAGAAGACATTGATCCACAGTGAGAGTCAGGGCCATGACTATTTCCCATGGATCTATTTTCCTGGTGTGAGAAAGAGGAACAGGGACATGTGTAGGGCTACCGTCCCATGACATGTTATGGGGCTGTGCAGGTAACATCGTGAAAGAAATCTAAAGTTCTATTGTTGTTCCTTCCACATGAAAGCAAATTAATCTTGTGACTCAATGGCTTGGGGTATACTTAAAAAAAAAAAAAAGTTTCCTAAGTCTAGTGTCGGAGAAGGCAATGGCACTCCACTCCAGTACTCTTGCCTGGAAAATCCCATGGACGGAGGAGCCTGGAAGGCTGCAGTTCATGGGGTCGCCGAGGGTCGGACACGACTGAGCGACTTCACTTTCCCTTTTCTCTTTCATGCATTGGAGAAGGAAATGGCAACCCACTCCAGTGTTCTTGCCTGGAGAATCCCAGGGACGGGGGAGCCTGGTGGGCTGCCGTCTATGGGGTCACACAGAGTCGGACACGACTGAAGCGACTTAGCAGCAGCAAGTCTAGTGTAGCATGGTACATTCCTAGGATGATGGCCAATGTATCTAAGACGGTGGCAGTGTTGGGCATGGCTGCATGGATGGGGCACTGCCAGCTATAGAATTTCTATTTGTTTTTTTCTTTATATATATATATATATATATATATATATGATGAAGAATTCTTCTTATACTTTCCTTTAGTTCTTTATATATTGATCATAAGTTCCTTTGACATACTTAATAGCTGATTTATTGATTTTGTGTAGTCAGTTCAGTCTCTGAACTTCTTTTTTCTTTTATTATTTTTTTAATTTAATTTTATTTTTAAACTTTACAATATTGTATTGGTTTTGCCATATATCAAAATGAATCCGCCACAGGTATACATGTGTTCCCCATCCTGAACCCCCCTCCCACCTCCCTCCCCATACTATCCCTCTGGGTGGTCCCAGTGCACCAGCCCCAAGCGTCCAGTATCGTGCATCAAACCTGGACTGGTGACTCATATCATATATGATATTATACATGTTTCAATGTCATTCTCCCAAATCTTCCCACCCTCTCCCTCTCCCACAGAGTCCATAAGACTGTTCTATACATCAGTGTCTCTTTTGCTGTCTCGTATACAGGGTTATTGTTACCATCTTTCTAAATTCCATATATATGCGTTAATATACTGTATTGGTGTTTTTCTTTCTGGCTTACTTCACTCTGTATAATAGGCTCCAGTTTCATCCACCTCATTAGAACTGATTCAAATGTATTCTTCTTAATGGCTGAGTAATACTCCATTGTGTATATATACCACAGCTTTCTTATCCATTCATCTGATGTTGGACATCTAGGTTGCTTCCATGTCCTGGCTATTATAAATAGTGCTGTGATGAACTTCTTGAGGATGGTGTCCATTAACTGTTTTTCCCACTGAGTTTAGACCAGATATTTCTGTTTCTTTGTATTGATCTTAATTTTTTTTATTAGAAAGTAAAATTTTTCAATAGTATAGCAACTCTGGAAATCAAATTCTACCCCATACCAGGGATTCTTCATTGTTGTTGCATGTTATTGTCATTGTTTCTGTTTTGAAATAATTATTTAATGTGTGTTTTATTTATATTTTGTGACCTTCAACAAACTTGTTGGTCTAGCTTAGTGGTCAGATCGAACACAGATTTCCTTAAATTCCTGACTCCAACAAGGCTCTCAGCATTTGCTGGGTGATTCGGCATGAATGTTGGTACACACTTTAAACAGTCATAGGGCAGTGTACCACTCCACCTTAATCTTCACCTTCTATTAATACTTGCACAGAGCTTCCAGGTTAAGCAAAGGTATGTAACAGGGTAGGGTTTCTCAGTTCTTCCCGGTGTGTGGACACGAGTCTGGGTTTGGGCACAGCCCTAACTATTCATGTGGTATTTTAGAATCCGCCTTCCAAGGCAGGAGGCCCTAGAGACATGAGTTTGATCCCTGGGTTGGGCAGATGCCCTGGAAGAAGAAATGGCCACCCACTTCAGCATCCTTGCCTGGAGAATCTCTTGGACAGAGAAGCCTGGGGGATGAGACAGTCCATGCATTGCAAAGAGACCAACACAGTGGAGTGACTGAGCATGCATGCATGTCAAAAATATTTCAAAGTTCTCTACAGGCATATTTTTTTAGCTTTCATTGTAAAACTTTTGCCTTAGCCTTTTGTTGCCCCCAAACTATTACTCACCTCCTCAGGCAGTCACAGTATTAAACTGTTGTCTCTGATTGTTTTTGAAAGCCCACCCCCAGAAAAGTTTGTTCTTCTTAGATAAGCTTTAAGTTGAATTGATAATAATTTATTAAATGGGGTTCTGGAAACCACTAAATACATCAAATAATGGCCATTCTCTTATAAAGAAGCTCAGCCTCAACCCTATTTTCTCCTTCTAGTGGCTGCCAGGCTGCTGATTTTCACCATGTTTGCAGGTCGTTGCTTTTCAAGATTACTGTAGAAAGGGAATGGGGAATGAAAATAAGGATCAAAATTCAGCCATTTTTTAAAAAGTCTCCTTGAATTGCTGCAGTGATTCAGTTAAGTTCTAGAGTTCTAAAAAAATAGACCCTAACCAAAGCCTTGTCAGTGTTTTCATTGTGTTTATGAAGGAGAGGATTTTTGAAGGTCCTCATTCTGTCATTTTCAATTATATCATCTGTCTTGATTTATAAAGCTAAGTAATCTTGGTATTTATTGATGAAGCCTCTTTCAGTTTGTGTGTTCAACTGTAAATCTTGACTCTAGCCAACTGGAACTGGTGGAGAATAGTAAGCACTGCATTCACAGACGCTATAAATAGCGTCCCACATCTCTATCTAGTCATCAGTACAGATTTTTGCTTCCATTATCCATTTCCTTTCATCCTTATCTCCTTCTAGTGCCTCAGTCTAGTGACACTTTTTTAATCTTCATTTTCCCAGGCTCTAAGAACGTTGGACCCTCTCTTTTTTGGATTTCTATAGTTTTCTCAATAGAACTCTTGGAGGAAAATTATTTCATTGAATGTCCTGATTTCCAAAAATATCTTCTTTGTTTCCATTTTGTAATAGCAACTTAATTTCCTGGAAAATAATCATAATCATTTCCCCTTTGGACCATCTCCCTAGTTTGAGCCACCAGGGAAGCCCTAGGAATCCACATTACCAGTTAAATGATCTTGCTATTTTCAAGCCCTGCCCAGTCATGTATACCATCAATCACTGAACTTGTGTTAAGATCCAAACCTCAGACCACATTCTCTTGCACACAGTGTGAGCAACCTAATATACTATTCAAAAGGCAGGTGTTTCTGTCTTCTCGGAGGATTTTACTTACCCCATGTCTTCAGTCACACCTCTGTAGGGTTCAGAAAAATTAACCGTTCACATGTCTATGGTGTGGCAGACTGGGCCAACCCACCCACCTTTCAGATGCATGTTTTTGCTTTTCCTCTCTCTTCCACTATCTGATTGTTGAGACTTCACCATGAGACTTCAGATAGGAATTGAAGGAGATGTAGGCAATCAGGCTCATCTATACCCTTTCTATTTAAACACAGATTTCTACTTTACATTCCAAATTTATAATGTGGCAGATGCTATATTAACAAGTTCATGATGAGCAATTAAAGCCATAATATCTCTAGCTTTTCAAGAATTAGACTTTAGTTCCTTTGATGTCTTAGCATCAAGCCATGAACTGCTTTTAAAATAGATCAGGGCAATGTAGACCTATTTGGTATATGCTGTCTGTAATATTAAAAGAGGCTAACTAAGGGTTGTGCCATATTACTCTGTAGTGAGTAGTACAAAGTATAGCAATGTATCTTTCAATTTAGAGGAAAAACTCAACATGCATATTCTAGTAATTCATTATTGCATAAAAAGCCAACTCAAAATCTAATGACTTAAAGTAGCAAAAGTAAGCTCATTCATTTAGGAATTTGGACAAAACTCGAAGGGTGGAATGAGTGACTTATCACTAACCCACATGAAATGAGATGGAGTGGCTTATGTATGGGAAGAAGGAACCACTTTAAACATAAGTTCATTGTTACCATAGGGGAAGGATTGGGAGAAGGGATAGTTACGGAGTTTGGGATGGACATGTACAAACTGCTTTATTTAAAATGCATAACCATCAAGGCCCTAGTGTATAGCACAGTAAACTCTGTTCAATGTTATGCAGCAGTCTAGGTGGGAGGGGAGTTTGGGGAAATAGATAGATGTGTATGTATGGTTGAGTCCCTTCATTGTCCACCTGAAACTATCACAACATTGTAAATAAGCTATCTGTTCACTTCAGTCACTCAGTCACATCTGAATCTTTGTGATCTCATAGACTGCAGCATTCCGGATTTCCCTGTCCATCACCAACTCCGGGAACTTGCTTAAACAAGTCCAATGAGTTGGTGATACCATCCAACCATCTCATCCTCTGTCATCCCCTTCTCCTCCTGCCTTCAATTTTTCCTATCATCAGGATAATTTCCAGGGGTCAGTTCTTCACATCAGGTGGCCAAAGTACAGAGTTTCAACTTCAGCATCAGTCCTTCCACTGAATATTCAGGGCTGATTTCCTTTAGGATTGACTGGTTTGATCTCCTTGTTGTCCAAGGGACTCTCAAAAGTCTTCTCCAACACCACAGTTCAAAAGCATCAATTCTTCCACACTCAACTTTCTTTATGGTCCAACTCTCACATCCATACATGAATACTGGAAGAACCATAGCTTTGACTAGGTGCACCATTGTTGGCAAAGTAATATCTCTAATTTTTAATATACTGTCTAGGTTGTTCACAGCTTTTCTTCCAAGGAGCAAGCATATTTTAATTTCATTCTATACTCCATGATTTTATATAATCAGCTATATTCCAATATAAAATTTTAAAAAACTAAAGAAATAAAGAACAAGTTTTAAGATGGCTCACAAATATTGCACACAAGTTGGTCCTGGCTAGGGTTGGGAATTCAGATCTAGCCATCAAAGGTTGCTTCAGTTCAGTTCAGTTCAGTTCATTTGCTCACTCATGTCTGACTCTTTGTGACCCCATGAATCGCAGCACACCAGGCCTCCCTGTCCATCACCAACTCCTGGAGTTCACACAAACTCATGTCCATCGAGTCAGTGATGCCATCCAGCCATCTCATCCTCTGTTGTCCCCTTCTCCTCCTGCCCCTGGGATTGAGGGCATCAGGGTCTTTTCCAAGGAGTCAACTCTTCACATGAGGTGGCAAAGTATTGGAGTTTCAGCTTCAACATAAGTCCTTCCAATGAACACCCAGGACTGATCTCCTTTAGGATGGACTGGTTGGATCTCCTTGCAGTCCAAGGGACTCTCAAGAGTCCTCCAGCACCATAGTTCAAAAGCATCAATTCTTCGGTGCTCAGCTTTCTTCACAGTCTAACCCTCACATCCATACATGACCACTGGAAAAACCATAGCCTTGACTAGACAGACCTTTGTTGGCAAAGTAATGTCTCTGCTTTTGAATATGCTATCTAGTTTGGTCGTAACTTTCCTTCCAAGGAATAAATGTCTTTTAATTTCATGGCTGCAATCACCATCTGCAATGATTTTGGAGCCCCAATAAATAAAGTCAGCCACTGTTTCCACTGTTTCCCCATCTATTTGCCATGAAGCGATGGGACCAGATGCCATGATCTTCATTTTCTGAAGGTGGAGCCTTAAGCCAACTTTTTTACTCTCCTCTTTCACTTTCATCAAGAGGCTTTTTAGTTCCTCTTCACTTTCTACCATAAGGGTGGTGTCATCTGCTTATCTGAGGTTTTTGAGATTTCTCCTGGCAATCTTGATTCCAGCTTGTGCTTCTTCCAGCCCAGCATTTCTCATGATGTACTCTGGATATAAGTTAAATAAGCAGGGTGACAATATACAGCCTTGACATACTCCTTTTCCTACTTGGAACCAGTCTGTTGTTTCATCTCCAGTTCTAACTGTTGCTTCCTGACCTGCATAAAGGTTGCTTAGGCATCCTCAAAAAAGTGTATATTGCCTACCAGATAGAATTTCTCTCCTCTGTATTGCCTGCCAATGTAGGAGACACAGGAGGAGCAAGTTAAATCACTGCATGGGGAAGATCCCTTGGGGGAGGAAATGGCATCCTGTTTCAGTATTTTTGCCTGAGAAATCCCATTGATAGCTGCAGTTCATGGGGTTGCAAAGAGTCGGCCATAACTAAGCAACTGAGCACAGCATAGCACATTATATCATCTTAGTATGACCATTCTCTATTATCCAGTGATTAGCTGGATATATTTACAGATCTTTGAATAATAAAACACTCTTGTTACAAGTCTGTTTATGTGGTTTACTGTGATAATTACACCTGGATTTTTTCCTGATGGCTAATTACTGCTACTTTAACTCTACATCTCTTGAATCCCATTATTTCCACAAAATCAGGGAAAACAATTGCAGCATTCATCACCATTAACTTGAATCTACAAAGGACAAGCACCACAAATTATTTAATGGATACCAGTGTCCCCTCACTAATCCATTCTTGATGTCTTACTTGGGCTTCCCAAGTGGCACTAGTGGTAAAAAAAAAACTCACCTGCCAATGTGAAAGACAAGAGACACAGGTTTGATCCCTGGATTGAGAAGATCCCCTGGAAGAGGGCATGAAAACCTACTTCAGTATTCTTGCCTGGAAAATTCCATGGACAGAGAAAACCAAAGGACTACAATTCATGCTGTCTCAAAGCATCAGATACAACTGAGCACATGCAACCACAGTGTGTTACTTAAAGAAAAGACTCCCAGTCTTCCTGGGTGCCATGGATAAGAAGTGACTGACAAGTTTACAAAAATGATCCATTATTATATGATCATCCCAAAGCCAGAAAACCATAGTTTGCCAAGGAATTTCTGGCCTTTCAACTTAACCAATAGTCATTTTTAGGTCCAGGCTTTAATTAGTCAACCTTTGTGTGTGTGTGTGTTCAGTTGCCCATGCATGTTGTAATCTTTGCTGCTCCATGGACTGTAGCCTGCCAGGCTCCTCTGCCCATGTGATTTTCTATGCAAGAATAATGGAGTGGGGTGCTATTTCCTCCTCCAAGGGATTTTCCCAAGCCTGGGATCAAACCCAGGTCTCTCAGTCTCCTGAATTGGCCCATGGATTCTTTACCACTAGCATCACCTGGAAGCCTAGCAGATTACAAGCAATACTTCTAGATCCGTGGATCATCACATGAAACCCTCAGTCTAGAATGATGATAACTATAATATTATTTGACCTAATCCAGCTTTAAATTTTATTCCTTGACCTAGGAATTCTCAGACTTCTACCAATAAAGGAAAAGGAGAACCTGAATTATGTTTTATTGTATAAACAAGCTGTGGAACAATGCACTAAGTCGCTTCAGTCCTGATCAACTCTTTGAAACCCTATGAATTGTAGCCAACAGGTTCTTCTGTCTGAGGCATTCTTCAGGCAAGAATACTGGAGTGGGTGGTCATTTCCTTCTCCAGGGTATCTTCCCAACCCAGGAATCAAACCCGTGTCTCTTACATCTTCTGCATCGACAGGTGGGTTCTTTACCACTAGCACCACCTGGGAAGCTAGGTACATGCACACACAAAAAGACTTACTTCTCCATCTGAACATTGTGTGTCGAGCTCTTACAAGACAAGAAGTAATATGGGATTATGGGGATTAGTCCTGAGAAGAAGAAGGATTTTAAGGCGCAGCTAACGGATTTTTTGCCTTTTTTTAAAAAATGAATATGAAGGCTAATTACCTCAGAAACTAAGGCTTCAGCTTTCTCCAAAGCAAGGGAGTTTCAGGAGAATTTGATTATTCAGATTTCTAAGTCTCTGTCATGTGTGGCTAAATATCCCAATCCTATATCTTAAGGTTTTACTCTTTCCCCTTTTGTACCGTTTCCTTTGCCTGAGAGACTTTTTAATAGTGAACATTTGATGAAATTACAATTTCATATCCATACAATCAGGCTTTGGGCTTGATTATTAGTCAAGTCTACCCAGAGGGAGACTACAACTTGGTCGAGTGAAATTTTTAAAACTGAGAAACATGACTGAGTTTTACCACAAATCCTTAAGTCCATTTTAGTTATCTTGAGGAAGAGGTTTCTCTGACCAAACTACATAAGTGGTTTTTATTTATGAAAGTAATGTGTCAAGAGTATAAAACCGATCTATACCTAATAATTTTGTATAATAGAGCCAGATGACAATATCTTCTTCAAAAATATTTCATTAAAATTTGAAAAGTGTTTTGTATAATGTAGAATTCTAAGGCTTTGGTTGTTTATTTTATATCCTCTAAAACCATTATTGTCTAGATTATTCGGAAAACGTATGCCATTCCTAGATAAGAAAGACTATTCAAATGAAGGAAGGTGGTTACTTTTGGGGATAAATACTTATGAACAACAAACTTCATCTATTTAAAGTGCACAGTTTAATGGATTTTGACATTTGTGTACACCCATGACATCATTAGCACAACCAAGAAGTGAAACAAAACCAACAGAAAAAAAAAAAATTCATTTTTAGATCTTTGCAGTTCATCTCATCCAGTTTGCCTGCTCCAGAAAATCTGGATCTACTTGAATGAATAAAGATATGTTTGCATTCTGTAGCATTTTATGTAAATAGAATTTCAGGTTAGCTTCTTTGACAGCATATTAATTTTCAAATGTGTTCATGTTGTTGCATAGATGTAGTAGTTTATCCCTTCTTATCACTGAGTAGCCTTTAATTGTATGGCTATATGACACTTTGTTTATCCATTCACCTGTTGATAGACATTTGGTTTATTTGCAGTTTGAGACTATTACAGGTGAAGCTGCAATGAACATTCATGTACAGCTTTGTGTATGAAAATGAGTGAAATGATTGGTAACATGGTTATCGCTCATTTGAGAGAAGCAAAACCTGTCAGATATTTTCTTTGATATTTACAAAGCACTTTATTTAAAAGCCCAACCAGTGTTTTCCAATGTGCTATCTCAGGCCATGTGCATTAGACTTCTCTTGTAACTTGTTGAAAATTTTTGGATTACAAATCAAACCCGATAATCAGAATTATGATTAGAATTTGTAGAATAATCTTCACTTCAAAAACTGTCCAAGTGAATCTACCTTACCGTAACACTTTAGAACTATTAATATGTGAGAACTATTAATGTGAATAGTGCATACTCAGTTGTGTCTCTATGCCACTCCATGGATAGTAGCCCAACAGGCTCCTCTGTCCATGGAATTCTCCAGGCAAAAATACTGGAGGGGGTTGCCATTTTCTCCTCCATAGAACTATTAATAGAGACATTTTAAGCCTTTCTGTTAAGTCATGCTGACCTGCCCAGAGCAGCATAAGTGGCTTGTTCCTACATAGAACTGCTTTCTGGAAATACATGTTGCAGGAGTGCAATTGAACTCAATTAGCAATATTATAACTATGCATAGGATACTTGATTATATTTATTATAAGAATGTTGTTGAATATATTATATAAAATTACAAGAATTTTATTTCATTAAGGGTGTATCCAGGATTAACCGTCTCAAGTATTAATAAAAGATAAAATTCTTATTTTAAAAAAAGCCCCCCAAAATTAAATTTACAGATACAACTGAGACTGCTTCTATATAAGAAAAATTAACCACACATGGACTTCCAGCAGAGGGAAGTTTTATGAATTTCAAAAAGTGGAGAAACTCAATGAAAAGAGAAATGTGGAAGAATTTGTTGTTCTATTTTCCTCTCCCTTGGCAAGCTGATTTGCTGAAAACTATCAAGAAGAGCAGTTTTCCCTGAAGCAAGCAGACTCAGTTATAAGGGAAAGTAATTTCAGTTATTTATAGGTTTTCACAGAAACCTTGTGAATTCTATACTGTCTTGTTTTTCTCTGGGTAATGGTGTTGTTTTTCCTTCTGTTGGCATCTCCACCTCACTTAAGCCCAGAATTGCCCTATTTCCCCTGCTAGAATTTTTTTGTGGACTGGTGTATTAATTTTATAAACAAGTTATGAATTTTGAGACTTGTTCATGTAAGTAACATACCAGTTACAAGTTCTGAAAGTTGTAGCTGAGCATAATTCTCTTTGGGCTTTCACAACCAGAAAGCTACAAGCTAATTTTGCTTTCAAATATAACAACTGTATCCAATTTATTGCACACATTTCTGTGTTCAGGCCCTTACTGATTAATAGAATTCTATTGTTTCTATCCTGACAACTCTATGTTCCTATACTAGATTCATTTTTGCAGTCCACCACAAACTCTTTTGGAAAAATGGGAAATATTTTTTAATGCTTCATAGTTCAAAACGTATCATTATTAGCAGTATTTTCTCTCCAGTGGACTTTTCCTTAAACCAGGTGCATATATGACCAAGTAAATATCTTGGCCTCATGCACTTAATTCTGTGTGCCTGACATAACTGAGATAAAGATATAAAAGAATTCTCTGCTTTCTAAATAATAAAAACATCGCTGAAATAGAGAGCATAGGAAATATCAAAATGTAGATCATTACTATAGAGAAAACATTCTAAAATTAAATAGAATATTCACTACTAGCAATAACTTTGAAATTTTGATAATAATACCTTAGTGCTATCCGCTTATTCCAAGCCAAATCTTAAGAAAAACTTTGATTAAAATTCCCCCAACCTACTTTGAAATCTAACATGTAATCAGTATTCATCCTGAAGGCCTACAATTTGCTTTGGAGATTCCACAGAGCTTGCCAAAGCATTCTTATAACTCTTCTCATGCACTAGTTATGAATACTTCAATTTAAAGAATAACACATCTCTTCTTTCAGTGTTTGGTACTGGAATATTTCTCTGTATGTCTTTTAGCATCTTTCTCTCTCTCTCTCTCTCTCTCTCTCTCTCTCAGGACTTAAAGCAGAAAAAGGAAGCATCCTTTTGTTGACAGAATAAGATAACGTTTTATTTAGATCACTCTAGTCAAAGGACAGGACTGTGTATTACAGTGCATACCACACTCAGAAAGAAGGAAATTTTCAGCAAAAATGAAAACATTTTATATGACGATTTCTCTCTGGTTAACCTATATTCTTACTAAGCAAAAGAGGAATACTCAGATCCCATTGTTTTTAAGGGATTGAGTTCCATAACGGCTTCCCAGGTGGTGCTAGCCGAAAGGAACCTGCCCGTCAATGCAGGAGATGTAAGAGACAGGAGTTTGATTCCTGGGTCTGGAATATCCCCTGGAGGAGGTAATGGAAACCCACTCTAGTATTCTTACCTGAAAATACCTTAGACAGAGAAGCCTGGTGGGCTACAATCCATAGAGTTGCAAAGAGTGGAACATGACTGAAGCATGCATGTATGCTTAGCCTAAACTTAACATGCATGCATGCACACAGGAGTTCAATAAATAATTCATTTCTGATCTGCCAGCTATAGATTCATGTCAATACCCTTATATCTCTTACAGAGAGATGGTCCTAAAATTTTATGATAGAATGCCTTAAAGCTGCTTTTAGAAAGACCCTGATAAACTCACTGCTTCACAAAGTTAGCCATTCTTGTGTCTGGTTTCAAAGTCAGTTGCACAGTTCTGTTTTTCACATGCTACAAAAATTCCAACAACGAGTAATAAGGTAGAATTACCATTTTCAGTGTATTTCAACGAGCTTCCCACACTGTTCACCAAATGAAATCAGGCATGATATATCATTTCAATCTGTAGATGAGACTCAAATTACTCACTTTACTATTCCATGTATGAACTGCTTTTATCTCCATGGGAATAGCTGACAATGGACATTTGCCTTTATCTCCCTTTTAGTGTCATCTTATGCAACACTAATTTGATGTGACTTAAGTCATATCTAGTCTTTTTAAATTAATTTTGAAAAAAATTAAGCATCTTTATTTTCATTACGTGTATGTGTGTGTTCAGTCACTCAGTAATGTTTGACTCTGCAACCCCATGGACTGCAGCCTGCCAGGCTGCTCTGTCCATGGAATTTTCTAGGCAAGAATACTAGAGAGGGTTTCCATTTCCTACTCCAGGGGATCTTCCTGACCCAGGGATTGAACTAGAGTCTTTTGTTTCTCCTCAGTTGGCAGGCAGTTTCTTTACCACTTCACCACTTGGTCTGTAATTGTATGCCCAGAAAAGTTACTGAAACCTTTCTTTCTTTCTTTAAAAATCCAAGATTTTATTTTATTTTTTTTAACTTTACAATCTTGTATTGGTTTTGCCGTATATCAACATAAATCCACCACAGGTATACATGTGTTCTCCATCCTGCCATTAAAAAGAATACATTTAAATCAGTTCTAATGAGGTGGATGAAACTGGAGCCTATTATACAGAGTGAAGTAAGCCAGAAAGAAAAACACCAATACAGTAAACTAATGCATATATATGGAATTTAGAAAGATGGTAACAATAACCCTGTATACGAGACAGCAAAAGAGACACTGATGTATAGAACAGTCTTTTGAAACCTTTAATTTTTAATTTAATTTTTAAACACATAATTTTAAATGCTTTATTTTTAAACATTTAATGCTCATAAATTTTAATAACTTTGAAGGAATGAGATAATTTTCACAGTAATGTAACACTCAGGCTAGGTAAATGATTGAATGCCTTCCAAAACTGTTCTATTGACGAATGATTTTCATTAATAACTTGCAGACAAGTCAAACTGGGATCTATTCATTCTGTCTTTTATTATTAGACATCACCTAGCACACACATATTTATGTATTCATGTAAATGTTCAAATATACCTATATACATATATGCATACATACATATGCCACTATAATAAACACTATACTTAACAATTAAAGCTAAAATTTTAAAATAATTGAATTAATTGGATAAGAATTCAATATTTTTTAATATTATGTCAATATTATTTTCCAATATTATATCACTGTTGAATCCATCCCTGTTAGAATGCTGTGTTTTCCAAAACTTATTAAATTATGTGAAGCTCCATGAAAGTGTTGTAATTTATCAAAATACATCATTATTTTATTCTGGATATTTGAGTTGTAGAGCAATTACTGCTGCTGCTGCTACTGCTAAGTCGTTTCAGTCGTGTCCAACTCTGTGCGACCCCATAGATGGCAGCCCATCAGGCTCCCCCATCCCTGGGATTCTCCAGGCAAGAACACTGGAGTGGGATGCCATTTCCTTCTCCAATGCAGGAAAGTGAAAAGTGAAAGTGAAGTCGCTCAGTAGTGTCCGACTCTTCGGGACCCCATGGACTGCAGCCTACCAGGTTCCTCTGCCCATGGAATTTTCCAGGCAAGAGTACTGGAGTGGGGTGCCATTGCCTTCTGCGAGAGCAGTTACTACTGATGTCTTAAAACCATTAGCTATTTTTCCTTTTTATTTTACTATTCCTAAATTGAAGTCAACTTTTAAAATGCTAATCTGTTATTTAAAGAAGAATATGCTTTCCTGCTTGCCAAGTTACTTCAGTCATGTCCATCTTTTTGTGACCCTATGGACCATACTCTTTGCGACCCTATGGACCACAGCCCACCAGGCTCCTCTGTCCATGGGGAGTCTCCAGGCAAAAATACTGGAGTGGGTTGCCTTGCCCTCCTCCAGGAATCTTCCTGACCCAGCAATTGAACCTATGTCTCTTCTGTCTCCCACATTGACAGAAAAAAGTATGAGGTGCTATACTCGTTAGAATATTTTAAAGCAAATTATCACACAAAAGAATATACTTTTTATTCTGAATGCATAGCAAAACACTGGTGATTAGCTGGTACTTCATAAACACATAATATATGGCCAAGTATTACATGGATAAATCATTAAATAAATGAGATCATAAAGTAGCAGTACTTTCTAAGAGCTAATAATAATAATAATGCTCTCTGTATCCTCAAGTGAGAAAAGAGAGAGAAAAAGCCCATAGCCTTGTCTATCAAATATTTCAGATTAACGTCTGTTAGGTGTTTGTTGCAATGACAGAATTAAGCTATTTTGATATATATACAAAAGAAATTAGGGAAGAGTAGTTGCTATTCATAAAACCTTACATGTTAAGCCAGCATATATTTCCCTAGAAGTTACTTTTCTGTCCTTAGAGACATGTCAAATGACTATTTGATAAAATCAACACATTTCTAAAGATTCAGCTGAGTAGGAAAAGGGTAGACCACAAAATAAGACCTACTTCTTGAGGTTGGAAAGTAGAGAAGCTAACCATGTCAAAAGGTGGAGTGAAATAAAGCAAAATCATGGGCGAAAACTCAGGAGTTCGATCCCTTAATATGCAATGTTTTCCAACAATTACAAAATATGAAAGAATAAAGAGCACCAGGGCAGAAAACATTTCAGATTTGTTGAGAAAAACAATTTTTTTCTCCTTAACTTTTCATTAGCTTCACCAATAAACTAAATTAGACGTTCCTTTCACAGAGTGTTCAGAGATTTATTTCTGCCAATGCATACAAAAAGTCAAGGACATGTTAGATATTCAGTGAAGCTAAGTTTTATCTTGGATAAAATTTATGGAATTAAGGAATATCAGAAAAATTCTAAAATAATTGAGTCAAATGTAAATATACCATGAATATTTAAATAGGAAATCTCAGCATAAAAGTAATTCTTCAATTGAAGGATTATGTTAGAATTAAAAGGATACTTCACTTTTGTCTATATGTATCATTTGAACAATAGTAGTAAAATAACACCTAACACTGCCTTGATTCTCAGTGGATAAAAGTGGAAACAAAATTTTTGAAAATGTTCAGATATTTACCTATTTTGAAAGAATGATTAACTGTCAAATGAGATTCATTGACATTTTCACACCAGACTCCACTAGTGATTCAAATGGAACAGGCAAACAGCAAACACAGAGGAAATTTTCTTTCTCTGGAGGAAATAAAGATGTCTGATGAAACTTCTAAGAATGTCTCTTATGCCTCACCAAAACAGGCTATGGTTTCCTATTAATAGAAGAACTTTTTGAGCAATGGGCCACAGGTAAAAAGCTATTTCGATTTCAAAACTTCTTTTATATACATTGTGTTAGTTAAACAGAACATGCTTTATTACTGCACTCCAATCTCTAGTCAGTCATGCCTCATAAATCCATAACTTCTAAGTTTACATTAAACATTATACATGGACTATATGGGGCTTCCTTAGTGGCTCAGGGGTAAAGAATCCATGCCAATGCAGGAGCTGCAGGAGCTGCAGGCTCTATCCCTGAGACAGGAAAATCCCCTGGAGGAGGACTTGGAAACCCACTCCAGTATTCTTGCCTAGAGAATTCCATGAACAGAGGAGCCTGGAGGGCTACAGTCCATAAGGTCCTAGTCAGACGGGACTGAAGTGATTGAACACAAGCATAGACTAGATGTATTCTGCTAAAAGAATCTTATAGAAAGAAGCTCCCAGTATTTTCTGATAGCAAACTTCACTAGCATTTTTTATAAGGATATGTAGTTAGGATCATCCATTACTTCCATCTAACTAGTAAACAGGGAATGTTACAGACTTACTGTAAAAACTCACTTCCTATCAATGTTTCAGTTGTAATAAAGCCAATTCAATAAATTGTTACCAAGTCAGTCCAATGTGTCAAACATCTTCGACTTTTTCTTTCCCTGTTCTAGTTTTTCATAAAATTGCTAAGGCTTGTTCAGGGAAATGCACACTTCTAGTTATTTATTTTATCCAGCTTCTACTAGTCTTTCATTTGTATTTAATGATCCTATGTTGACACTCAATTCTAAGTCTAAATGCCAACAATGACTCTCTAATTTACAAATAAAATAGGTTTTTCTAAGTTGTTGTTCTTTTCAGACTTGTCACTGAAAACAGAAAATATGTCTTTGTTTACTGGGGTTTATTGCATATCATGTTTGCCCTGGGACTAATTCTGTCTTAATGCTAGACTTCTATTTTTAACATCGTCCCATTCTGTGTTTTGGGGCTCCCCGGGTAGCTCAAATGATAAAGAATCTGCCTGCAATCTTGGGAAGATCCCTGGAGAAGGGCATGGAGATTTACTCTAGTATTTTTGCCTGAAGAATTCCATGGACAGAGAAGCCTGGTGGGCTACAGTCCATGGAGTCACAAAAAGTCAGACATGCCTGAGACTATCACTACTACTACTGTTCTGTGTCTCCAGTAAGTTTGCTACTATTTTCTTCTATATCCTATAACTTCTCACCCCCAGCACACACTAGAGGAAGACTTACTGTCTGTGGATCATGATCCTATCCCCATGTCAGCTACAAATTGGCACTTGCCATCTACCTCTGCAAAGACTGAATCACACACTGATGCAGCTGTTGGTTTTCAACACCCACTGAAAAGAGTTGAGGGTGAAGAGCCCTCCTGATTTCTTATCCTATGGGCTCTCCATCTTCAAGGCAATAAAGTGAAAGTGAAAGTGAAGTCGCTCAGTCGTGTCTGATTCTTTGCGACCCCACGGACACCAGGCTCCGCCGTCCATGGAATTTTCTAGGCAAGAGTACTGGAGTGTGTTGCCATTTCCTTCTCCAGGGAACTTCCCGACCCAGAGATCGAACCCATGTCTCCCACATTGTAAACAGATGCTTTACCGTCTGAGCCACCAGGGATTGAAACTCTGAATGTTCTCTTTTGCTACCAGCTAGGATAAATTCTATTTTTAAGAGAATTTAGCTAGTTGACTTGGGACCACCTAGATAATTTGAGTACTAATAGGTCAACTATCCTGTGTCTTTATTTTGTAGTTATTTAGTTCCTGAGTTATACCTGACTCCTTGCGATCCCATGAACTGAGCACTCCAGGCTTTCCTGTCTTTCACCATCTCCCAGAGTTTGCTCAAACTCATGTCCATTGAGTCAATGATGCTATGTAACCATCTCATCCTCTGCCACCTCCTTCTCCTTTTGCATTCAATCTTTCCCAGCATCAGGGTCTTTTCCAATGAGCTGGCTCTTTGTATCAGGTGTCCAAAATACTGTACACCTTCAGCTTCAGAATCAGTTCTTCCAATGAATATTCATGGTTGATTTCCTTTAAGATTGACTGGTTTGATCTCCTTGGAGACCAAGGGACTCTTGAGAGTCTTCCAGTACCACAGTTGAAAAGCATAAATTTTTTGGCTCTCAGCTGTCTTTATGGTCCTACACTCACATTAGTACATGACTACAAGAAAAACCATAACTTTGACTAGATGGACCTTTGTTGGAAAAGTGATATATTTGCTTTTTGATACCCTGTCTATGTTTGTCATAGCTTTCCTTACAAGGAACAAGCATCTTTTTATTGAAAGACTGAAGTCAGGGCCTACAGTGATTTTTGGAGCCCAAGGAAAGAAAATCTGTCACTGTTTCCACTTTTTCCCCTTCTATTTGCCATGATGTGATGGGGCCAGATGCCATGATCTTAGTTTTTTGAAATTTGAGTCTTAGGCCAGTTTTTTCACTCTTCTCTTTCATCCTCATTAAGATACTCTTTAGTTCGTCTTCATTTTCTGCCATTAGAGTGGTATCATTTGCATATCTGAGATTGGTGGGATTTGTCCTAGCAATCTTGATTCCAACTTGTAATTCGTCCAACTCAGCATTTCGTATGATGTGCTCTGCATATAAGTTAAATAAACAGGGTGACAAAATACAGCCTTGTCATACTCCTTTCCCAATTTTGAACAGTCAATTGTTACATGCAAGGTATTAAGAGACTTTCTCCTGAGAGTCCCTTGGACTGCAAGGAGATCAAATCAGTCAATCCTAAAGGAAATCAGTCCTGAATATTCACTGGAAGGACTGATGCTGAAGATGAAGCTCCAATACTTTGGCCACCTGATGCGAAGAACTGACTCATTTGAAAAGACCCTGATGCTGGGGAAGATTGAAGGCAGGAGGAGAAGAGGATGACAGAAGATGAAATGATTGGATGGCATCACTGACTCGATGGACATGAGTTTGAGCAAGTTCTGGGAGTTGGAGATTAACAGGAAAGCCTGGCATGCTGCAGTCCATGGGGTTGCAAAGAGTTGGACACAACTGAGCAACTGAACTGAATTGACTGAAGGTTCTAACTGTTACTTCTTGACCCACATACAGATCTTCTAGAGGACAGGTAAGGTCCTCTTACCTGGTAAGAGGAGGTAAGGTTGGAGAAGGCAATGGCACCCCACTCCAGTACTCTTGCTTGGAGAATCCCATGGACGGAGGAGCCTGGTAGGCTGCAGTCCATGGGGTCACTGAGAGTCAGACACGACTGAGCGGCTTCACTTTCACCTTTCACTTTCATGCATTGGAGAAGGAAATGGCAACCCACTCCGGTGTTCTTGCCTGGAGAATCCCAGGAACGGGAGAGCCTGGTGGGCTGTCATCTCTGGGGTTGCACAGAGTTGGACATGACTGAAGCGACTTAGCAGCAGCAGCAAGGTCCTCTGGTATTCCCATCTGTTTAAGAATTTTCCAGTTTGTTGTGATCCACACAGTCAAAAGCTTTCACATAGTCAATGAAGCAGATTTTTTTTTTTTCTGGAATTCCTTTGCTTTCTTTATGATCCAATGGATGTTGGCAATTTAATCTCTGGTTACCCTGCCTTTTCTAAATCCAGCTTGAACATCTGGAAGTTCTTGGTTCACGTACTTTTGAATCCTAACTTGAAGGATTTTGAACTTAACCTTACTAGCATGGGAAATGTGTGCAATTGTCCAGTAATTTAAACATTTTTTGGCACTGTCTTTCTTTAGGACTGGAAAGAAAACTGAACTTTTCTAATCCTGTGGCCACTGCTAAGCTTTCCAAATTTGCTGACATATTGAGTGCATCACTTTAACAACATGATCTTTCAGGATTTCAAGTTCTTATTCAATATTGTACTTTACAGCATCAGACTTTAACTTTCACCACCAGACACACCCACAGTAGAGGATCATTTTCTTTTTGTTCCAGTTCCTTCATTCTTTCTGGAGCAATTAATAATTGTCTCCCACTCTTCCTAGTAGCATATTGGACAATTTCCAACCTGGGTACTCATCTTCCTGTGTCATATCCTTTTGCCTTTTTATACTGTTCATGGGGTTCTTATGGCAAGAAGGGAATGGCTTGCTAGTCCCTCCTCTAATCGATCACATTTTGTCAGAACACTCCACTATGAGGCATCCATCTTGAGTGGTCCTGCATGGCATGGATCACAACCTCATTGATTTAAGCAAGCCCCTTGTCACAACAAGGCTGTGATCCATGAAAGAGTATCTTTATTTACATCTGTCAAATCATGTTATAGGATCACTGAGTTTCATGTTTGAGTAAATAGACAAGTGTCAGGAATCTTGGGAGGTGGGACTCATCTTTAGAAATTTGCCTGAACATTTTACGTTAAGCATTTTCTATTTGGAGAACTATTAAATAAATATATATCTCAACCCCTAAAAATAAAGATAGTACAAAGGTAAATGTTATTGTGCCCTTTAGGGAATGAGAAAATTGAGTATTATGGATTTCTTTATTTGCCTCACATTAATTAATTTACCAGAATCTGAATTGAATCCCAGACATAGGGTTCCAAACTAAGTAAAAGCACAGATGTTTGGAAATAAACACAGGTACTTAAGAGGAAACATAATAATTTTTTTTTTTTTTTGCTAAACTGCATATTAAAGAAATGCCAATCAAGATCACTATGAAGCATCACCTCACACCAGTCAGAATAGCTATCATCAAAAAAATCTACAAACAATCAATAAATGCTGGAGTGGGTGTGGAGGAAAGAGTGCAACCTCTTGTACTATTGGTGGGAATGTAAACTGGTACAACCACTATGGAAAAGACTATCAGTGCTAGTCTGTCAGTTGTGTCCAACTCTTTGCAACACCATGGCCTGTAGCCTGCCAGGCTACTCTGTCCATGGAATTCTCCAGGCAAGAATATTGGAGTGGGTAGCCATTCCCTTCTCCAGGGTATCTTCCCTCCTCCAGGGTATCAGACACCAGTCTCCTGCACTGTAGGCAGATTCTTTACCATCTGAGACACCAGGGAAGCCCATGAAAAACAGTATGGAGATTCCTTAAAAAACTACCATATGACCCAGCAATCCCATTACTGGGCATATACCCTGAAAAACCATAATTCCAAAAGACATATGCAGCCCAATGTTCATTACAGCACAATTTACAATAGCCAAGACATAGAAGCAACTTTCACAACCATGAACAGATGAAGAGCTAACACAGTTGTGGTACATATACACAATGTAATTCTACTCAATGGAATTTGAGTCATTTCTAGTAAGGTGGATGAACCTACAGCCTGTTATACTGAGTGAAGTAAGTCAGAGAGAGAGAAAAAAACAAAACAAATATATTAATGCATATATGTGGAATCTAGAAAAAATGCTACTGATGAACTTATTTGCAAGACAGGGATAGAGACACAGATGTAGAGCATGTATTTGTGGACATGGGAGAGAAGGAGAGGATGGGAAGAACTGAAGAGTAGCATCATTGGCATATATACTCTAACATGTGTAAAATGGCCTAAGTGGGAAGCTGCTGCGTAACACTGGGTGCTCAGTTCAGTGCCCTGTGAGTACCAAGAAGGGTGGGACGGCCAGATTAGAGAGAGGCTCAGGAGGGAGGGGATATATGTATACTTACAGCTGATTCACATTGTTGTACAGCAGAAACCAATGCAACATTGTAGAGCAATTATCTTCCAATTAAAAATACATTTTAAAAAATGAAAAAAAAAAATGATTCATTCCAATACATATTTTTATAACAGAAAAGCGAAGAGACCCAAGGGCTTAAAGACTTCTTTTTTTTTTTTTTTTTTTTGGCTTGGCTATTCCCATTGTCTGACAGGATTGTAATTTTGTAACTTGATAGCACTTGTTAAAATGCTTAAGCCTTGCTTCTAAATCTTTGACTCGCTTAATTGTGGTTCCTCTCCATGGCTTTTGTGTTATACAGGACTAGTTTCAATTTGCTGGTTTGTGGCATTTCCAGATTTCAAGCACCCAGTCAATTTTGAAGAATTAGAAATATAAGCTTCTTAAAGTATTTCCTGAAAAGCTTCTCTTAGAAGGAAGCTGGAAGCTTCAATTTGTTTCCTTTAGTTTCTTCTAATGTGTAACAATGGGTTTTCATTTCCTTATCTTGAATTTTTAATATCTGTCCTTTAAAGTCATTTGAGACACTTTAAATGAAACAAAATCACTTAAAATATTTTAATATTGAATCATTCTTTCTTACTTAGGTCAACTTTGTTTGATAAATTCATACAAATAGGAAGCAAAGAGGAAGGAAAGGAGGGAGAAAGAGTGAATTATAAACCTTAATTATATTTCTAAATTTAGTGTTTAGTAATATTTTTGGATTAATTTGATCAAAATTTATTTCACCTTGTATGTGATGGATTGTTCTTTGTTCTATATCCCTAAAATTTTCTGACATTTTTGTTTGTAGTCAATCTCAGTTCCTATATCTAGTGTTAGGCAGTCAGGGATTGTTTTATCTATTGATCCTTATTTATATAATATATATATTTATCATATGTATATGAATCTGTATATATATATATAAATATGTGTATATTAATATATGCTATACATATTTTATATGTGTATACTATACCCATACAAAAATGTGTGCTATATCCTTTATTTTTTATAAAAATTTTATTTAAATGGAAAAATATAATAGAGTCACTTCAATTTGAGTTTTTCACTTAACACGTGTCTGAGATTTAGCCATGTATTAGGGTTGTTAGATGTATTGTTATTTGTTCCTTTTTATTGCTGAGTAAAAGAAGTCTGAGAGCTGAAGAACTAATGCTTTCAAACTGTGGTGTTGGAGAAGACACTTGAGAGTCCCTTGGGCAGCAAGGAGATCAAACTAGTCAATCCTAAAGGAAATCAAACCTGAATATTCATTGGAAGGACTGATACTGAAACTGAAGCTCCAATGCTTTCACCACCTGATGCGAAGAGTATTCTAGTTGGGAAAGACCCTGATGCTGGGAAAGATTGAAGGCAGGAGGAGAAGGGGATGTCAGAAGATGAGATGGTTGGATGGTATCACCGAATCAATGAACTTCAGTTTGAGAAAACTCCAGGAGATAGTGAAGGACAGGGAAGCCTGGAGTGCTGTAATCCATGGGGTCACAAAGTGTTAGATGCAATCCATTATACTGATGCAGTCTGTTTTGTTTATCAATTTACAAGTTGATGACTGCTTAGATGTTTTCAGTTTGTTCCTATAAATAATTATTACAAGTCTTTGTATGGTTATGTGTTTTTTAATTTACCGTTAAATAGGTACCTAGGAATAGAATCCTGGATCGTATGCAAGTATATATTCAACTTTTTAAAGAAACTGTCAAAATGTTTTCCAAAAAGGCTGTACCATTTGTATTTCTATCAGCGATGCATGGGTGCTTCAGTTTCCAACACTTGGTATTAACCATGTTTTTGGATTATAGGCTTTCTTCTCAATGGTAGTGCTATCTCCTTTTGGTTTTAATTTGCATTTTCTTAATGACTAAGGATGTTGAACATCTTTTCTTGGGATTAGACACATGGGTGTTACCTTTGCTGAAATATCCACATAAATATTTGCCCTCTCTTACTTGGTTTGTTTTCCTTTTATTATCCAATAACATCCAAAGTAATAATAAGCGTTCTTATCAGAGAGGCAGGGAACTCAGTGAGAGGAGAAGTGATGAAGAAACCAGCAGTCTAAATGATTCCATTTCTGGAGGAGAAAGAGAGCCAAGGAATGCTGGCTGCCTCTAAAAGGTGTTTTTCTCATATAATTGTTTCCCTAACAGTGACCATAGGACATTTGCATTAAAATCACTTGTAATTCTTGCTTTAAAATGAACTGAGATCACACTTGTAAGATTTACCAATGGGTTTGGGTGATGATTTCAAATTGTGCTCTTTAAAATCATCCCATGTGATTCCGATGTTTGCTTAAGTTTGGTATCTATTTTTCTACAGAAATCTCAGTCTAAATACACTATAGTTCAGTTCAGTTCAGTTGCTCAGTCATGTCTGACTCTTTGCGACCCCAAGGACTACAGCATGCCAGGCTTCCCTGTCCATCACCAACTCCTGGAGCTTGCTTAAACTCATGTCCATTGAGTCAGTGATGCCATGCAACCAGCTCATCTTCTGTAGTCCCCTTCTCCTCCTGCCTTCAATCTTTCCCAGCATCAGGGGCTTTTCCAGTGATTCAGTTCTTAACATCAGATGGTCAAAGTATTGGAGTTTCAGCTTCAACATCAGTCCTTCCAATGAATATTCAGGACTGATTTCCCTTAGGATGGACTGGTTGGATCTCCATAGCTTTGATTAGATGGGCCTTTGTTGGCAGAGTAATGTCTCTGCTTTTTAATACGCTGTCTAGGTTAGTCATAACTTTCCTTTCAAGGAACAAGTATCTTTTAACCTCATGGTTGCAGTCACCATCTGCAGTGATTTTGGAGCCCCCCAGAATAAGTCTGTCACTGTTTTCCCCATCTATTTCCCATGAAGTGATGGGACCAGATGACATGATCTTTGTTTTCTGAATGTTGAGTTTTAAGCCAACTTTTTCACTCTCCTCTTTCACTTTCATCAAGAGGCTCTTTAGTTCTTCTTCACTTTCTGCCATAATGGTGGTGTCAACTGCATATCTGGTGTTGCTGACATTTCTTCCGGCACTCTTGATTCCAGCTTGTGTTTTCTCCAGCCCAATGTTTCTCATGATCTACTCTGCATGTAAGTTAAACAGCAGGTTGACAATGCACAGCCTTGACATACTCCTTTTCCTATTTGGAACCAGTCTTGTTCCATGTCCAGTTCTAACTGTTGCTTCCTGACCGGCATACAGATTTCTCAAGAGGCAGGTCAGGTGGTCTGGTATTCCCATCTCTTTCAGAATTTTCCACAGTTTATTGTGATCCACACAGTCAAAGGCTTTAGCATAGTCAGTAAAACAGAAATAGATGTTTTTCTGGAACTCTCTTGCTTTTTTGATAATCCAGTAGATGTTGGAAAATTGATTTCTTGTTCTTCTGCCTTTTCTAAAACCGGCTTGAACATCTGGAAGTTCACGGTTCACATATTGTTGAAGCCTGGCTTGGAGAATTTTGAGCATTACTTCACTAGCATGTGAGATGAATGCAATTGTGTGGTACTTTGAGGATTCTTTGGCATTGCCTTTCTTTGGGATTGGTATGGAAACTGACTTTTTCCAGTCCTATGGCCATTGCTGAGTTTTCCAAATTTGCTGGCATATTGAGTGCAGCACTTTCACAGCATCATCTTTTAGGATTTGAAATTGGAATTCCATAACCTCCACTAGCTTTATTTGTAGTGATGCTTTCTAAGGCCCACTTGACTTAACATTCCAGGATGTCTGGCTCTAGATGAGTTATCACACCATCATGATTGTCTGGGTCGTGAAAATATTTTTTATACAGTTCTTCTGTGTCTTCTTGCCACCTCTTCTTAATATCTTCTGCTTCTGTTAGTTCCTTATTGAGCCCATCTTTGCATGAAATATTCCCTTGGTATCTCTAATTTTTCTTGAAGAGATCTCTAGTCTTTCCAATTCTATTGTTTGCCTCTATTTCTTTGCATTGATCGCTGAGGAAGGCTGTCTTATCTCTCCTTGCTATTCTTTGGAACTCTGCATTCAAATCAGTATATCTTTCCTCTTCTCCTTTGCTTTTCACTTCTCTTCTTTTCACACCTGTTTGTAAGGCCTCCTCAGACAGCCATTTTGCTTTTTCACATTTCTTTTTCTTAGGGATGGTCTTGATCATTGCCTCCTGTTCAATGTCGTGAACCTCTGTCCATTGTTCATCAGGCATTCTGTCTATAAGATCTAGTCCCTTAAATCTGTTTGTCACTTCCACTGTATAATCATAAGGGATTTGATTTAGGTCATACCTGAATGGTTTAGTGGTTTTCCCTACTTTCTTCAGTTGAAGTCTGAATTTGGCAATAAATAGTTCATGGTGAGAGCAACAGTCAGCTCCTAGTCTTGTTTTTGCTGACTATATGGAGCTTCTCCATCTTTGGCTGCAAAGAATGTAATCAATCTGACTTCGGTGTTGACCACCTGGTGATGTCCATGTGTAGTGTCTTCCCTTGTGTTGTTGGAAGAGGGTATTTGCTATGACAAGTGCATTCTCTTGGCAAAACTCAATTAGCCTTTGCCCTACTTCATTTTGCACCCCAAGACCAAATTTGCCTGTTACTCCAGGTGTTTCTAGACTTCCTATTTTCACATTCCAGTCCCCTATAATGAAAAGGACATCTTTTTTGGGTGTTAGTTCTAAAAAATCTTGTAGGTCTTCATGCTGCTGCTGCTGCTGTTGGTGCTAAGTTGCTTCAGTCGTGTCTGACTCTGTGCGACCCCTTAGATGGCAGCCCACCAGGCTGCGCTGTCCCTGGGATGCTCCAGGCAAGAACACTGGAGTGGGTTGCCATTTCCTCTTTGTGATCCCAAGGACTGCAGCCTACCAGGCTCCTCTGTCCATGGGATTTTCCAGGCAAGAGTACTGAAGTGGGGTGCCATTACCTTCTCCGGTAGGTCTTCATAGAACCATTCAACTTCAGTTTCTTCAGCATTACTGGCTGGGGCATAGACTTGGATTACTGTGATACTGAATGTTTTGCCTTGGGAATGAACAGATCATTCTGTCGTTTTTGAGACTGAATCCAAGTACTGCATTTTGGACTCTTTTGTGGACTATAATGGCTGCTCCATTTCTTCTAGTGGATTCTTGCCCACAGCAGTAGATATAATGGACATCTCAGTTAAATTTGCCCATTCCAGTCCATTTTAGTTTGCTGATTCCTAAAATGTCAAAGTTCACTTTTGCCATCTCCCGTTTGACCACTTCCATGATTACACAGGTCCATGATTCATGGACCTAACATTCCAGGTTCCTATGCAATAGTGCTCTTTACAGCATTGGACCTTACTTCTATCATCAGTCACACCCATAACCGGATGTTGTTTTTGCTTTGACTTTGTCTCTTCATTCTTTCTGGAGTTATTTCTCCACTCATCTCCAGTAGCTTATTGGGCACCTACCAACCTGGGCAGTTCATCTTTCAGTGTCCTATCTTTTTGCCTTTTCATACTGTTCATGGGGTTCTCAAGGCAAGAATACTGAAGTAGTTTGCCATTCCCTTCTCCAGTGGACCACATTTTGTCAGAACTCTCCACTCCATGGGTCTCCACATGACCCATCTGTCTTGGGTAGCCCTACATGGCATGGCTCATAGTTTCATTGAGTTAGACAAGGCTGAGGTCCATGTGATGAGATTGGTTAGTTTTCTGTGATTGTGATTTTCAGTCTGTCTGCCCTTGGATGCAGAAGGATGAGAGGCTTATGGAAGCTTCCTGATGGGAGAGACTGACTGAAGGGAACTGAGTCTTGTTCTCATGGGTGGGGCCATACTCAGTAAATTTTTAATCCAATTTTCTGTTGGTGGGTGAAGCTATGTTCCCTGCTACTTACTTGGAGCCAAACTATGGTGGAGGTAATGAAGATAATGGTGACCTCCTTCAAAAGATCCCATGTATGTACTGCTACACTCAGTGCCCCCAACCCTGCAGCAGGCCAAGAGCGACCCATGCCACTGCTGGAGACTCCTGGACACTCACAGACAAGTCTGGGTCGGTCTCCTATGGGACCACTGCTCCTTTCTCCTGGGTCCTGGTGCACAAGGTTCTGTTTGTGCCCTCTAAGAGTCTATTTCCCAGTCCTGTGTAAGTTGTTGGAGCTCTACAGAGGGGTTAATGGCAATCTCCTCCAAGAGGGCTTATGCCATACCCAAATTTGCTGCACCCAAAGCCCCTGTCCCTGTGGCAGCCCACTGCTGACCCACACCTCCACAGGAGACAGACTGAGTTCTGTCTCAGGCTCTATGGGGTTCCTGGGTCCTAGTGCACACAAGGTTTGTTTGAGCCCTCTGAGCATCTCTGACAGGAATGGGGTTTGATTCTAAACGTGAATTTTCCCCTCCTGCCATCTTGCTGGGGCTTCTCCTTTGCCCTTGGACATGGGGTATCTCCTCATGGCCAGTCCAGTGAAGTGCAGCCAACACTCCTGACCTTGGATGTGGAGTATCTCCTCTCAGCCTCTCAGCACTCAGTGCCAGGCAGCCTATACCCAACATGGACCCAACTTCCAGTCTTATTTGTTGCTAGCCACAGAGGCGTGTCCTTGGCTGTCTTATCTCAAATCTTTGTCATCCTACCTTATACTTTTTTATATTAACTTAACATTACCATATCTGATGTCAATACCTGCACCTCAGCTTCTGTTTTGAGTACAAATGAGTCTATTTTTATTCAGTCCATTTTCGCCAGTGCTGCAATAAGTTTTTAAAAACATGATAGGATGATCATTGGCAGTTAACAGATAATGTTTTTTCTCCCTGCACTGTTTTCTTATCTTTTTAATTAATTTTTATTGAAGTACAGTTGATATACATTGTTGTGGTAGTTTCCGCTATACAGCAAAATGAATCAGATAAATGTATACATATATTCATTCTTTTTTAGACTCTATTCCCAAATAAGTCATTACAGAGTATTGAGTAGACTTCTTTGTGCTATATAGTAAGTTCTAAATAGTTGTGTATTTTAAATATTGTAGTATGTGTTTGTCAATCTCAATCTCCCAAATTATTCCCTTTCCTCCTTTGGTAATCATTGATTTATTTTCTACATCTGTGACTATATTTCTGTTTCATAAATTCATCTGTCCCTTTTTTTTATATCCCATGTATAAGTAATATCATGTAATATTTGTCTGTCTGACTTCACTCATTATGGTAATTTCTAGGTGCTGCAAATGGCATTCTTTCTTTCTTTTTTATGGCTAAGTAATAATATCCCATCATATATATGTACCACATCTTCTTTATCCATTTCTCCATTGATAGAAATTTCAGTTGCTTTCATGTCCTGGCTATTGTAAATAGTTTTTCCATGAGCATTGGGATATATATATATATATATATATATATATATATATATATATATATATATGTTGGTTTTCTCCAGATATATGACCAGGGGTATGGTTGCTAGATCAGATAGTACTTCTATTTTTTAGTTTTTTTTTTTTTTTTTTAAAGAACCTCCATGCTATTCTCCATAGTGGTTGTACCAATTTACATTCCTGATAACTATATAGCAAGGTTCTCTTTTCTCCACACCCTCTGCTGCATTTATTGTTTGTAGAGTTTTTGTGTTAGATATTTAGACTACTATAATAAACTACAGTAGATTTGATGAAATAAGCAATAGCACTTTATTTCTCACAGTTCAGTGGGCTAAGAAGATCAAGTTGACAGCAGATTCTGTGTCTGGTGAGGGCTCACTTTCTAGTCTATAGACAGCCACCTCCTCACTATGTCCTCACATGGCAGAAGCTATAAGGGAACTCTCGTGCATGTTAAATCATTTCAGTCATGTTTGACTCTTTGAAACTCTTTGTAGCCTGCTAGGCTCCTCTGTCCGTAGGATTCTCCAGACAAGAATACTGGAGTGGGTTGTCATGCTTTCCTTCAGGGTATCTTCCCAACGCAGGGATTGAACCTATGTCTCTTATGTTTATGCCTTGGCAGGCTGGTTCTTTACCACCAGTGCCACTTGGGAAGCCCAAGGGAACTCTCTGGGGGTCTCTTTTATAAGGGCACTCCCTTATCTCGTTATGAGGGTTCCACCCTCATGACCTAATCACCTGTCAGTGGCTCCACCTCCTAACCATTCCAATTAGAATTTCAACATATGAACTTTGTGGAAAACAAGCATTTTCCACATAAAGTTTCCAAAAATTCAATCCTTGGATCTGCTTATTGGCATCACCTGGGAATTAGTCCAATTCCTAGGCCCCACATAGACTTGTTAAATCAGAAAATCTGGGGTTGGGGTCCAGCCATCCATTCTTTTACAAGCCCTCTATGTGCTGCATACTCCAATTTGAGAACCACTACTGTGTAGGAAATTTGTCATGACCAAACCATAAAATAAACATTTAGTTTTTGAATTTTAATGATTTAAATAAAACCTCCAGAATACCTATAACCTCAAAGAATATCCACTTTTACTTTGACTCTCTAGTTTTATTTTCTTCCTGCCTCTTATTAGTGTTATGGACTACTAAGAATGTCAAGGGAAAGAAAAACATATGAATGGCTTCCCCCTCAGATTAGCTCTTTCTTAGCAGTTAGTATGTGGAGACTCAGTGTTATATCACATTGTGAAATATTCTTCTCTACCAAAGTAGCAGCTATAATTTTGTTTAACATTTCAAGCCTCACCATATGTTAGAAAATTTTCCTCAGGGTTGAACCTAAGTTTTCTGACAAAGAGTCTTAGTGTCTCCTTCCTGAATGAAATATTTAGAAAAGTGAACACATGCAGGGTCTTATTCACCATGGTCAAAGACTGAGTCCATAAATAGGGACAATAGAAGACAGAAGATATAATTTAATTGCATTCCCATTAAAGCCTGTTATTCTAAGGGCTTCCCTGGTGGCCAGACACTGAAGAATCTGCCTACTATGCAGGAGATGCAGGTTCAATCCCTGGGTCAGGAAGATGCCCTGGAGAAGGGAATGACAGCACTTCAGTATTCTTGCCTAGAGAATCCCATGGACAGAGGAGGCTGGTGGGCTACAGTCCATGGGGTTGCAAAGAGTGACTAACACACACACATGAACACTCTAAAATTCATTGATAAATATAATAAATGCACTGGGCATGATCTTATACAAAATTCTGCATTACTAGGATTAAGTCTGCCTGTGAGTGACAATCAAAATATTCACATTTTAAAACACATAGGATTTTTTTTCTGCCACATAGAACAGTCTGGAAGTAAGTGATCTAAGGATGACAAAGTGTGACATTTTGTTTTTATTTCTTTTTCCATTGAATTTTATATATAACCCCCATTTGGCATTTCAGGAACACTTTTAAGCTTTAACCATTAAGTCTACATTCCCCCTAGAAAGAGGAGAAAAGGACAAATAAATTAATTTCTCTTCCTTTTGAGAACAAGTATTCCTCTTCACTTCTGTGAAGCTTTCCTGGACCAGAATTTAACCACATGATTGACTGTCAAAAGTGAGAACTCCTGACACCTCAATATGAGCCACACCTCCACAAAATAATTAGTTTCTATAAGGAAAAAGAAAAAAATGGAGACTGGACATAACTATGAGTTTCTGTAAAACTGTGGTCTTGTCATCTTTACTGTTTAAATTTTCTACTTTATTGCCTTTTTATTTACCTAAACTGAAAAAAAATATGATTTATTTGTGATATGTAGAGACATCATATTATTGTTGTTGTTTACTTGCTAAGTCTTGTCTGACTGTGACCCCATGGACTGCAGCATTCCAGGCTTCACATCTTACTAGGATGGTGCAAAAGTAATGGCAGATTTTGCATTGCTGAAATTTGCCATTTGATATTGGAATACATTCTAAATAAGTGTGGTTATGTTATACATCTCTAATACACATTTCTCAATTTATGTTTTTTGATAGACTTATTACTTGCTATTCATTTTATATTTATTGTAGACTATGGAAATGATGTTAAACAAAAGGCAAATTACAGTGATTTTCTTATTTTAGTTCAAAATCAGCCTTAAAGCAACTGAGACAATTTGCAACATCAATAACGCATTTGGCACAGGAACTGCAAAGGAACTTATAGTGCAATGGTTGTGCAAGAAATTTTGCAAAGGAGACAAGAGCGTTGAAGATGAGCATAGTGACCAGCCATTGGAAGTTGATAACAACCAATGAAGAGGATATCAAAGTTGATCTTCTTACAACTATATGAGAAGTTGACAAAGAATTCCACGTTAACCGTTCTATGGTCATTCAGCATTTGAAGCAAATTGGAAAGATGAAAAAGTTCAATAAGTGAGTGCCTCATGAGCTGACCCCCCCCCAAAAAATCATTATTTTGAAGCATTCTTTTCTGTTAGTTTATGCAACAGCAAGGAACCATTTCTCGACTGGCTTGTGGTGTGCAATGAATAATGGTGTTGGTCCCATCACTTCCTGGCAAGTAAATGTGGAAAAAATGGAAATGGTGACAGACTTTACTTTCTTGGGCTCCAAAATTACTGCAGATGGTAACTGCAGCCATGAACTATAAAGATGCTTGCTCCTTGGAAGAAAAATTATCACCAGTCTAGACAGTGTATTAAGAAGCAGAGACATCACTTTGCCAAAAAAGGACTGTATAGTTGACTATTCCAGTAGTCATATATGGATGTGAGAGTTGGACCATAAAGAAGGTTGAGTGCTAAAGAATTGATGCTTTCAAACTGTGGTGCTAGAGAAGACTTGGACTGCAAGGAGATCAAACCAGTCAATCCTAAAGGAGAGAAAGTGAAAATCTTAGTCGCTCAGTCATATCCAACTCTGCAACCCTATGGACTGCAGCCCTCCAGGTTCCTCTGTCCATGGAATTTTCCAGGGAACAGTACTGGATTGGGTTCTCGCTCTCTCTTTAGTTGCTAAGTCATGTCCGACTCTTGCAACCTAATGGACTGTAGCCTGCCAGGCTCCTCTGTCCATGGGATTCTCCAGGCAAGAATACTGGAGTAGGTTGCCATTTTCTTCTCCAGGGGATCTTTCCAACCCAGGAATCGAACTGGGGTCTCCTGCATTGCAGGCAGATTCTTTACCAGCTGAACTATGAGGATTGGGTTACCATTCCTTATCTGGGGATGAAACTTGGGTCTCCTGTGTTGCAGGATGATTCTTTACCATCTGAGCCACCAGGGAAGCCCTTATCTTAAAGGAAATCAGTCCTGAATATTCATTAGAAAGACTGATGCTAAAGCTGAAACTCCAATACTTTGGGCACCTGATGTGAAGAGCCAACTCATAGGAAAATATCCTGATCCTGGGAAAGGTTGAAGGCAGGAGGAGAAGAAGGCAACAGAGGATGAGGTGGTTGGATGTCATCATTGACTCAATGGACATGAGCTTGAGCAAACTCCAGGAGATTGTGAAGGACAGGGAAGCCTGACGTGCTGCAGTTCATGGGGTTACACACAGTCAGACATGATTAAGCAACTGAGTAACAACAACACATGACAACAGGTGATGACCAATTCAGTGGCTGGACTGAGAAGCAGCTCCAAACTACTTCCCAAAGCCAAGCTTGCAGCAAAAAACATGATGGTCATTGTTTCATGGTCTGCTGCCAGTCTGAACTACTACAACTTTCTGAAGCTCAATGAAACCATTATATCTGAGAAGTATACTCAGTAAATCGATGAGATGCCCCCAAAACTGCCACACCTGCAGGCAGCATTGGTCAACAGAATGGGTCCAATATTTTTTCATGACCATACCTGACTGTCCATCACAGAAGCAAAGTTTCAAAAGTTGAAGGAATTGGGCTATGATATTTTGCCTCATTCTTCATATTCATCTGACTTCTCACCAGCTGACTACCACTTCTTTAAGCATCTCAACAACTTTTTACAAGGAGAATGCTTTAACAAACAGCAGGATGCAGAAAAAGCTTTCCAAGAGTTTGTCTAATCTCAAAGTATGGATTTTTATGCTATAGGAGTAAATAAACGTTTCTCTTTGGCAAAGCTGTGTTAATTGCAATGGTTCTTATTTTGGTTAATGAAGATATACTTGAGCTTAGTTATAATGATTTAAAATTCACAGTCCAAAGCCATAATTACATTTTTACCAACCTAATAATAACACTGGGCACATAATTTCATCTTTAAAGTATTTTATTACTTAACTTTCAGTTCAGTACAGCATCCTTATATTTCATATTTTTAATTGTTGCATAGATGGAACTTCTCCGGTGGTCCAATGGCTAGGATTCCATGCTTCCAATGCAGGAGGCCCAAGTTTGATCCATGGTCAGGGAACCATTAATAGATCCCACATGCCATAACTAAGACCCTGTGCATCAACATAAACAAAATCAAATGGATAAATATTTTAAAATAAGTAAAAGTATCATGGACTCATAAAACTCCAAAAAAAGTAAATCCACTCCAAAAAAATGAAATTTCCATTTCACCCTGCTTTGCTATCTCAGTCAGATGGATTCATTTTGATATTTGGCAAAACTAATACAATTATGTAAAGTTTAAAAATAAAATAAAATTAAAAAAAATAAAATAAAATGCCAATTGTGCCCCAAATGAAGTAGTTACTCCCCAGTGCTTCTAGCAGTTATCTTCATAAAAATCCAGAAGGTTTGCATTCTTTGAATTAGAGTCACTTCCTCAGCCTGTGTGCTCAGGAATTCCTAAGGCAATCAACTTCAAAGTCTTTTCTCAGCTGGGTGGATTGTCTGCACAATACTTCATAGAACCTGTATTCATTCATTCTACATGGACCTAACAGAATTCTTTCTGCAATTACTGGGCAGAGAGCCTGAAGTCAGGCAGTGCCTTTCTATTTTAACCTACTGGAAGTTGAATTTTTATTTAAAAACACATCAAATAGTTGCAACTTAATCTGAAACCCACAGTACTACAACCAAAAGAAGAAAAATAAATCACTTTTTTAAAAAATCAGAAGAACAAAGTTTGTATTTCTAGTAAGACAAAAACAAAGATCATAATATAGTACTATCAAACAACTGTAATAAAGTATAAATCTCTCTTCTTTTTCCTGATTTTTGATGGAAGGATTTCTAGTCTTTGAAGTGAAGTGAAGTGAAATGAAAGTCACTCAGTTGTGTCCCACTCTTTGCCACCCCAGGGACTGTAGACTGCCAGGCTCCTTTGTCCATGAAATTCTCCAGATAAGAATACTGTAGTGGGTAGCCATTCCTTTCTCCAGGGGATCTTCCTTACTCAGAAATTAACCAGGGTCTTTTGCATTGCAGGCGGATTCTTTACCAGCTAAGCTACCAAGGAAGTCCCAGTCTGACAAATTTTTAAATAAAACACTTGCTGTAACTCATTGTTGAAAATTGGTTTTCAATCAGTTTTTTTTAATACAAGTTTTTATGTTCTTAATACAAAGTTACAAACATTTAAAAATTGCCTTTTAAAATGAATACAATTTTGATACAAAATTATGTTAACTTAAAAATATTCACCTAATTTAAAACACAGTTTATTTTTTAAGGTGATATAAATTCAGAGGCCACTCTTCTGTATACCGTACATATTAAATGGTCAATAAAGAGTTTGATAAATAAAAAGAAAAGTAATGCATATCATATTAAAATTCATAATTTTTACATAAGAATATCTAAAGTAATAATCACTTATGAATCTTAGTCTAAACACACTTTTCAGGTCTTTCATTTAAAAAAATTATAAAAAGTTTATATTTATGTTTGGCTTCTATAAACAATTGTTCAAGTTGTGTCTGACTCTTTGTGACCCAATGGACTCTAGCACACCAGGCTCCCCTGTGCTTCACTGTCTCCCAGTGTTTGCTCAGATTCATGTTCATTGAGTTGGTCATCCTATCTAACCATCTCATCCTCTGCAACCCCCTTCTCCTTTTGCCTTCACTCTCCCCCAGCTTCAGGGCCTTTTCCACTGAGTTGGCTCTTTGCATCTGGTAGCCAAAGTATGGTAACTTCAGCTTCAGCATCAGTCTTTCAAATGAATATTCAGAGATGATTTCCTTTAGGATTGACTAGTTTGATCTCCTTGCAGTCCAATGAACTCTCAAGAGTCTTCTACAGAACCACAATTCAAAAGCATCAATTCTTTCATCCTAGTTAGATGTGGTCTAACTATCCACATCTGTACACGACTACTGGAAAAATATATATATTTTTGACTGCTGCTGCTGCTAAGTCGCTTCAGTTGTGTCCGACTCTGTGCGACCCCATAGACGGCAGGCCACCAGGCTCCTCCATCCCTGGGATTCTCCAGGTAAGAAAACTGGAGTGGGTTGCCATTTCTTTCTCCAATGCATGCCTGCATGCTAAGTTGCTTCAGTCACGTTTGACTCTGTGCGACCCCATGGACAGCACCCCACCAGGCTCCTCTGTCCACAGAATTCTCTAGGGAAGAATACTGAAGTGGGATGCCATTTCCTTCTCTGATATTTTTGACTACAAGGACCTTTATCAGGAAAGTGATGTCTCTGATTTTTAATATGCTATAATCTCAATTTAAAGAATTTGTTTTATATAAACACTGAATTATTTAGCCATTCACAAACACTTTTAAAACTATAAATATTTTTACAGTGTTGTCAAATTATCTCAGTGTTAGAAAACATAGTGAAAAATGAATATGTGACACAATGAAGTTTTATCCGTCTTATTTTTCCCAACACTTTACCTTCTTTGATACCTTAACTATATTGAATGGTTAGATGGAGACTTGAGACATAACCAACAAAAAGAATAAAAAATTTTGTTTTTTATATAGATTATCTTAATCTAAATGAATAGGAGCTGACTTAAGGGACTCATACTATAGGAAGTTCTTACTTTTCTCATCCAGGATAGAGCTGAGGCATAGAGCAGAAAATTTGAAAAAGAAGGGCAGAGAGGATAAAGAAATGGGCAAAGTCAGGAAGAGAACAACAAAGGGAACCTGGAGAATCATGGGGAAAAGAGTTGGAAAAATGATCAAAACAAGAGGAGGTAGCCAGAGAACCATCTGAAGTGAGCTTTATGAAATAACAGGACAAAATATTGTAATTGTCTTCTTATACATATTTACATTGGATCTCATACATAGTAAAATTTCTGGTATTGCAAGAGTTAAATATCTTCTTACATATTATATCCTGATTAAGGAATTTTGGGAGAAGAGGCTTCATATCTGGGAATATTGAACCTTAGAACTATAGCCAGTTATATTGAAATTAAAGCCCTCTGTAGAACAAAGTTTCCTCTAAATCAAATAATTCTACAGGGAATGGTGCTGAGGATGCTAAAAGCATAAGAAGTAATGGTGCTTAAATTATTACTTGCTCAAAAAGACAAATAATGTTGGTGTGCGGAAATAGTTGGAATCACAGCATCGCAGCCAGTAGGAAACAACACATACATGTCAGGAAAATTTGATCTAACTAGAAAGTTGAGACTTTTTTTTTTTTTTTTTGCAATTTTATTCACACCAAATCCTTCAGGAAATTTCTACTATAATTTATTGTAGGAAGGAACTCACAGAGGGTCATTTATATAATTGAATTCTTAAAGATCTCTGAATTGTTTTTGGACAGAGGCAATCTGTCACTTGCCCCAGGCTGCTCAGGTACTAATTGTACCCAGAAAAGAGAGATTGGAACTAGCAAAGTAGGCAAAGAAGGGAGCCAGGATAGACACATCCAGGTAGCAGACAAGATTTTTGTGATGGAAATAGAGCATGTATCAGAAAACAGAGTGAATACATTTCAGACTCAGAGTTCAGTTCAGTTAAGTTCAGTCACTCAGTTATGTCCAACTCTTTGCAACCCCATGAATCACAGCACACCAGGCCTCCCTGTATATCACCAACACCCAGAGTTCACTCAGACTCATGTCCATCGAGTCAGTGATGCCATCGCCATCTCATCCTCTGTCATCTCCTTTTCCTCCTGCCCCCAATCCCTCCCAGCATCAGAGTCTTTTCCAATGAGTCAACTCTTCGCATGAGGTGGCCAAAGTACTGGAGTTTCAGCTTTACCATCATTCCTTCCAAAGAAATCCCAGGGCTGATCTCCTTCAGAATGGACTGGCTGGATCTCCTTGCAGTCCAAGGGACTCTCAAGAGTCTTCTCCAACACCACAGTTCAAAAGCATCAATTCTTCGGTGCTCAGCTTTCCTCACAGTCCAACTCTCACATCCATACATGACAACTGGAAAAACCATAGCCTTGACTAGATGGACCTTTGTTGGCAAAGTAATGTCTCTGCTTTTGAATATGCTATCTAGGTTGGTCGTAACTTTCCTTCCAAGGAGTAAACGTCTTTTAATTTCATGGCTGCAGTCACCATCTGCAGCGATTTTGGAGCCCAAACAAATAAAGTCTGACACTGTTTCCACTGTTTCCCCATCTATTTCCCATGAAATGATGGGTCCAGATGCCATGATCTTCATTTTCTGAATGTTGAGCTTTAAGCCAACTTTTCACTCTCCTCTTTCACTTTCATCAAGAGGCTTTTGAGGTCCTCTTCACTTTCTGCCATAAGGGTGGTGTCATCTGCATATCTGAGGTTATTGATATTTCTCCCAACAATCTTGATTCCAGCTTGTGCTTCTTCCAGCCCAGCATTTCTCATGATGTACTCTGCATATAAGTTAAATAAGCAGGGTGATAGTATACAGCCTTGACGTACTCCTTTTCAATTTGGAACCAGTCTGTTGTTCCATGTCCAGTTCTAACTGTTGCTTCCTGACCTCCATATAGGTTTCTCAAAAGGCAGGTCAGGTGGTCTGGTATTCCCATCTCTTTCAGAATTTTCCACAGTTTATTGTGATCCACACAGTGAAAGGCTTTGGCATAGTCAATAAAGCAGAAGTAGACTGAGAGTAGAGCTGGAATTTTATACAAACACCTGATTAGGAAACTGAGCAAAGCAAATATCTTCTGGAAAAAGTTGTGGTATTTGCTTTAAGAGAAAATTTCAAAAGGAAAAGATAATGGAAGAAAGAGCATGAGGCACAAATTAAGCTATTAATATTTGCAAACACTGGTGGTTCAATGGTAGAAGTCTTGCCTCCCACATGGGAGGCCCTGGTTTTGTTTCCCTGCCAATGCAAGAGCACTGCTATTGGGATTCCCCAGTGGCTCAGACTGTAAAGAGTCTGCCTTCAGTTTGGGAGACCTGGGTTTTATCCCAGGTCTTGGGAAGATCTCCTGGAGAAGGAAATGGCAACCCACTCCAGTATTCTTGCGTGGAGAATCCCATGGACAGAGGAGCCTAGCAGGTTACAGTACATGGGGTCACAGAGTTGAACACGACTCAGCAACTTCACTTCAATCTCATTAATTAGAATGAAATTGGAAGAGAGAAGGAAATTCATAATTATTGGTAATAAACTATGTAATGAATAAGCTGGGCAACTGCAGATGCAAGTCGTAAAGGCAATGGCAAACTGGCATTTGAAAACCTGTTAAAATTTGGCCTCAGAGGTCTGTGAGTACTGAGATTACCAATACCTCTGACATATTACCATAAATTCTGGAAGTTCCAAGGAAGGCTGTGGACCTTTGAAAAATTTGTGAACTTTGTGACAATGGAGTATTTAGACACCACTTAATTGATAATATAGGAAATCTGTTTGTAACAAACGTTACCTTATGCCAGACCTTAGCCCATTATTGTCTAGACTGCATACAGAATGGAATGTAATCAAGTTATCCGCACCTGTTCTGTACTGATAAATAAATGCAGGATCCAGAGGTCCCAAGAAGTAGCTTCCCACTTTATTCTGCTATATGAGAATCAAGAAGGTGGAAGCAGATAAAATAGTCACCTTCAAATTTAGGAATTCCTAATGATACCAGCCCTGGGTTTTCTTTGGAAGTAATGATGCTAAAGCTGAAACTCCAGTACTTTGGCCACCTCATGCGAAGAGTTGACTTATTGGAAAAGACTCTGACGCTGGGAGGAATTGGGGGCAGGAGGAGAAGGGGACGACAGAGGATGAGATGGCTGGATGGCATCACTGACTCAATGGACGTGAGTCTGGGTGAACTCCAGGAGTTAGTGATGGACAGGGAGGCCTGGCGTGCTGTGATTCACAGAGTTGTAAAGAATCGGACATGACTGAGCGACTGATCTGAACTGAACTGAACTGAATGAGATCACAGATGAATGGCAAATGTAGTTGGGAAGAAGCAGTTAGTGAGAAGTTGGTTTCTCTTTCTCCATGAACGGGATGTGTGGCTTAGTGGCTTTGTCTTGTCCAACTCTTTGCAACCCCAAGGACTGCAGCCTGCCCGGCTCCTTTGTCCATGAGGATTCTCCAGGCAAGTATACTGGAATTGGTTGACATACCCTCCTCCAGAGAATCTTCCCAACCCAGGGATCAAACTTGAGTCTCCTGCATTGCAGGCAGATTCTTTCCCATGTGACCCACCAGGGAAGCCCATGAATGGGATTGGGTGTTTTAAATGGAGATAGCATCTAAGAGAACTACAGGAGTCTCAATAATTTAGAGAAATGTTTATGATTCCCCCTTAGGGAGATGACTAATAAAGGCATTGAGCTTTTAAGTTTTTAAATGAATGGCAGTAGTCCATACAAATATGCAATCAAAGTTGTATATTTAAAAGACTGTTGAAGGACACATGAACAAAATTAAATCAGTTCCATGAATCTTGAGTTAAGATACACAAAAAGAAAGAAAAAAAATGTGTTAGATTTAAGAGACTCATTTTAGTTATGAAGACATCTTTATCTTGCCTGGAGCAAGGGTAGGGTTTCAACTTCGAATTATCCCAGTATTCTAATCACCATGTCTCCTGGCACCTTACTCTTCCTAACCCCAGACCCCACATTCATCCACTACTGAAACTGTGCCTTCTTGAATTCTTGGTTATGCACCTGTAAAACCCTCTCCATCTCTGTGTCTTTATTTCATGCTATTAACAGTTTCTTCAGCTTCTAGTAAAATTCAGATCTTCTCTTAGGAACTTGCTACCTCCAGTGTCCTCTCACATTCTTTGTATATCTATGATAGGAGATGAGAAAGGTGTTCTTTGCTTCATTGTTGTTGCTTTCATGCAGTTTTCACTGCCTTCCCCATCCTCTTGATTTTATTTTTCCATTGTGCCTCAGACACTCACTCATACTAATTCTAGACCCATTTATTACCAATCTCAGCAATGCCAGAGAAGTCTCAGTGTCCAGGAATTCCCTCTTTTATATCATCTCCTTCTATAGAAAACTACAAAATGTGAACTAGTAGAAAGCAGGGAGCACAGCAAATCTGAGCACAGCAAATCTTCTCCTGAGTGTGAACTCCAGGAAGTTCTCATAAACCTACCTTAAGTAAAGAGCATTTAGGAATCATGCAATGTCCTCACCAATCTTATTTTAATTTAATGACAGGCTTCTCATGGAAGTTTCTAATGGAACCAAGACATTAAAGATTAATATGCTCAAACATGTGGTCACTTATTGGTCTTGTATCAGAGTATAAAATTGAAAGTGTCTTGTGAATAGGATGTGAAAATCACTTCAACTACTTTTCATGTCTTATTGGAATCTAAGCTAGATAGTCAATGATGAATCCACAGTGGGAACTGGATTGGAAGCCACCATTCTCACATCATAGGTGCTCTCTGCTCATTGTAGACATGCAGGATATTGTGAACTCAGCCGGTGAGACAAGCTTTTTTGTCAGTTTTACTGAGATATAGGTTTCAGAAAATTCTCACATGTTTTATTGTGCAGTTCAATGAATTATATATAATAATATATTGCACAATGACATTAAAGTTTTAGAGAAAATCTTGACATATTTAATTGCACACACAAAATTTTCTTTCTCTTCTTTGAAATAAAGACAGCAGCCATCCTGGTGCACCTTAAAACTTGGCACAGTGTTTGTTTGTTGTTGTTGACATTGTTATTTAAGGAAGCTTAATAAGAAATCTATTGGAGAAGGAAATGGCAGCCCACTCCAGTGTTCTTGCCTGGAGAATCCCATGGACGGAGAAGCCTACCATAGGCTGCAGTCCATGGGGTCGCACAGAGTCAGACATGACTGAAGTGACTTAGCAGCAGCAGCAGCAATGAGAAATCTAAGTGGTTCTCCCCGCAGGCCAGTATGTAATAGTTCATGATTTTACTCTTTGGTCAGCAGGGGGGCCTGGTAGGCTTCTATTGAATATTGTTTGTTGAGTGCAGAACAATCTGTTGTAAACAGCAGAAAAATAAATGTTAAGCTTAAAGTTACAATATAAAACTGGAAAAACTGAAAAAAGATTCTTGGTTGGATGAAAATTATCTCACTAGAAAATGATGATGGGGGAGAGCTAAGGAAAGGCTGTAATCATTTCACTCTCAAGAAATTCTGGTAAATAATTTTAAAAAGAAATTCAGGCTAAACATAATGTTTTGGAATATTATATTTTAATTTGTTTGAGCACATGTGTTTGCCTGTGCATTGTTGCTTTCTCAAGAGAGAACTGAGATCACTCTTTCTTTCTAGCCCTTTCTCCTCTGCTGTTTCTTCCTTTTATCCAACAAGCCTTAGTCAGTAGGGTAGGAGCTAATTTGCAGTGATAACGGTGATGGCAACAACAGAGAAAGAAATTCTCTCTTTGAGAAAAAAGTACGAATCAGAAATACAAGTATCCCTTTGAGGAGAAACTCAACTTTAATTAAAGGAAGACTATTAATTAGAAAGATTGAGGGCAGGAGGAGAAGAGGGTGACAGAGGATGAGATGGTTGGATAGGATCACCAACTCAGTGCATATGAGTTTGAGCAAACTGGGAGATAGTGACAGGCAGGGAAGTCTGGCATGCTGCAGTCCATGGGGTCACAAAGAGTTGGACACGATTGAGTGACTGAGCAACAACAACATTTGGTTAGTACTTTGCTTAGTATTAGTTAGTATTAATATTAGTGTGTATAAATTATATATTATTCAGGATATATCATTGAATTTGGTGTTGTTTGGTCATTCAGTCATGTCTGACTACTTGCAAACCCATTGACAGTATACCATGCTTCCCTGTACTTCATGGTCTCCTGGAACTTACTCAAACGCATGTTCACTGAGTCGATGATGCCATCCAACCATCTCATCCTTTGTCATCCCCTTCTCCTACTTCCTCAATCTTTCCCTGCATCAGGATCTCATAATATACTATATTATCACATACATCCATGTAAAAAAGTACTTTGTTTATTCAGGTCTTGTGTTAAAAGTTTGTCCCATATGCTGATAAATAAACTAAAATGTAAACACTTTTGTGCTCAACCGAGGATATGACTGGCCATTTAATCAGACTGATGCAAAACTTATCCATACTCTGGTATTTATCACAAACATCCAATTTTGGTTAATAGGATTTTCTTCCCTTTAATGTGAACAGATAAGAATGCCCTTGCTATAAAGTTGTTTTATTACCAAATCTTCCCAACTCAAATGTAATACCTCTATTCATTAAAAATGTTTTAGTAATTATGAAAATGATAAGCAAAGTTAATTTCTAAATTGGAGCTATTCAAGTTTAACATAATTTGCAAGAAAACTGAGGAGTATTATCATCTAAAAGTGATAATGTTCACATTAGAGTCTATTCCAAAATATTTATTATAATAAAAGTAAAAACTCTAAACATTTACATAAAACAAAAGTGCTTTAGAAGGTTTGGAAAACTAAACACAGTACAGACCTTTGCCTGTGTTTAAATGGCACCCATGTGGCTTAGATAAAGAATCTACCTGCATTGCAGGAGACCTTTGTTAGATCTTAGGGTAGGGAAGGTGCTCTGGAGAAGGGAATGGCAATCCACTCCAGTGGATTGCCTGGTGAATTCTATGGACAGAGGAGTCTGGTGGGCTACAGACCATGATGATGCAAAGAGTCGGACATGACTGAGCGACTAACACTTTCAGTTTGTATTATGTACCATATTTGAGGATGCTGGTAAAAAGGATCATGGACAACCAGCATTTTCTCTCTCTCAGAGTTCAATTTAAGATTTTCTTATATGTTCTTTGCCACAGACAGTGATAGTGGGCTAGATATTTTACTAAATTGATTGAAGGTTATGATATACTTTTCAAAGTATGCCATCTATAGGATCATGTTTTGGCCATTAAAATTTTTTAATATATATTTTCACTATATTTGTTAAAGAAGGGATTTCTCATTTTAGTAATTACATGGTGATTAGGAAAGTTGAAGCTATCCAAGTTAGACTAACTTAATCACCAAAATTATTATAATCCCACTTCTGCAATGAAAACAAAATACCCTTGAGCTTTACTTTCTTTGTAGTAGAAATCAGGGTTGATTTGTAAGGTATAATCTTCATTTTCAAAGTGCTCCTTACATTTTGTTTAGAAGTTACTATTACAAATGATGTGTTATTATGTAGATTAATTATACATTAAGTAGGTATTTATTTTATTGTGGTGCTCTTCTTATCTTCCCAGGTGGCGCTAGTGGTAAAGAACCTGTCTGCAATACAGGAGACTTAAGAGACATAGATTCAATCCCTTGGTTGAGAAGATTCCCTGGAGGAGGGCATGGCAACACATTCCAGTATTTTTGACTGGAGAATCCCATGGACAGAGAAGCTTGGTGCAGATCCATAGGACTGCAAAGAATCAGACATGATTGAAGCTACTTAGCACACATGCATGATTTTCTTAGGAATTATAGAGTCACAAATTATATTATTTTTAGAATATTAAATGTGGAAATAAACCTATGATTCTTGTTTTGGGATAATATATTTGCTAGTCTCTCTGGCTCAAAGATTACTAAAATCCAATCTAGTTTCTTTCTCAGGCCTACTTTGGCCGGCATCTCTGGATCAGAAAGTAAGCTCTAGACCTGTCCTCTGCATCACCATGACACTCATAAACAGGCTGATCATATATCTAATGGAGGCTTAAATAGATCATTAATGAAAGGTTAAATTTTCCAAATATTATGACATATGAGGACTGGGAATTAAGATGATATCTAATTAACAAATCCTGTTCAACCATAAAAGAAAAAGAAGGTCAGCCTCACAATTTATGCCTTTGGAGGATCTTCATTTGCATAGTTCTTCACATACAATCTTTCTTAAACTTTTCAATATCTCAGAGTTTGCTTTTTTTCCTGAAGTTGTACTTTAAATCTTGCTTCTTTCTTCCGGTTGACCTATTTCCTTTCTCAGGAATCTCCAACCTATTCTCTCACTGGAGAATAAATCAGTCCTCAGTTTCTCCCTGTCTCAGAAATTCTGGATTCTCATAATCAGTACACTAATGGAAGTTTTCTTCGACCCAGACTTCCAAATGAAAATAGTTCATCTTCCCAGAATTCAGCCACTTTCTCTGATTTTCATTCCTTAGAACTTGATCTTTGATGTAACTTAAAAGCATCCAAAGGAAAACTCTGATCATTGTTTATGAATTCAATAATCAACGAGGGTTAGATTTTAAGCATTTTAATCCTTCTCAAGTTCATAAGATTGGAAATCAAGCAAATTGGCAACAATTAGTACATCAATTTTTCTGAAGAATTAATTGTACAAAATTCCACTAATTTATCTTTCAAATTTTATTTATCCTGATATTTACATTTTGTACCATGCTATATTTTATAATATTGCAACATTGTTGTATTACATAATTTTTCAATAACTAAATAAATGCCTTTCTTTTTTATGATATAAGGATTAATACCTTATTTTATATTATTTTTTCCTGGAATAAAAAATGTTGATTGTATTCAAAACATACAAAATTATTATCTAAGTTATGATTAAATACAGAATAAGAGGCATCTGTGAAACTGGGGTTTTTAACACTTTCCCTATTTCCTTCCCATAATATATTCCAAATTATTATTAAATTAATTTTGAATGATGAACATGTCACTTTGGTACATTGTCTCTGAAAATTCTACCTCAATTAATCATTGTAAAAGTTTTAGAGTGCTTCTATGAACTGAAAGAAATGATTATTTTCAAAAATCATTCTATACTTTTCACTGTTCTATGTTATATTCAGGACAAATATCTAGAAATGTAATGTGTCTCTTCAGCCTACCAAGTACATTCAGAGAAATCATTTAACTATCATGGCAAAAAGTGACATTCTGTATGAAAAACTGAGTAACACCAAAGTGTAATTGGTAAAATTAGATTCTATATTTGTCCCTCTGTGTAGGAATTGTGGGGCTTCCCTTGTAGCTCAGTTGGTAAAGAATCTGCCTGCAATGCAGGGGACCTGGATTTGATTCCTGGGTTGGGAAGATACACTAGAGAAGGAAATAGCAACCCACTCCATTAGTCTTGCCTGGAGAATTCCATGGACAGAGGAACCTGGCAGGCTACAGCCCATGGGGTCAAAAATAGTGCACATGCTATTGAAAATTGTATTCACATATATTTTATGTGACAGATGTTTGTAAAGAATGTTGGAAATGTCCAGAGATTAAATAAATTTGTGAATCTAATTGAGGTTAACAAATAGTTATCTTAATAAAAAAAAGTTATATAAATGTATCAATAGCTGAGTCCTATAAAGGAGGAGGATGATGAGGACATCCAAGGACGAATCATTCCTTTGAGAAGTGAAGTTTTAACGAAGTGAGAGAAATGGAAATAAGGGAATAAATGGCAAATGGGCTTCCCTGGTGACTAAAACAGTAAAGAATCTGCCTTCAATGCATGAGACCTGGGTTTGGTCCCTGGGTCAGGAGGATCCTCTGGAGAAGGGAATGGCTATATAGTCACTATAGTTGCTTCCCCCCCCTGCCCCCACCAGAGAATCCCATGGACAAAGGAGCTTGCTGGGCTATAGTCCATGGGGTCACAAAGAACTGGACATTACTGAGCGACTAAGCATGCATGCACTTACAGTAAACAGACATCAAGAAGCCCATCCAGGAAGCTGATTTTCTTATTATCAAGTCAATTCTAACTGCTGCCACTAACTTCACTTCCTTCTACTGATCTCTAATTACTCACTAAGAAATTATAACTCTTAGGTGCTCTAGCCTCTCTTTAAATTGTGGATTCTAGAATTAGTATTACAATGCTACATGTCAAAACTAGTATGAAAACTTTGTATAAAGTAGCTACATTGATTCTTGAGTGAAGTGAACAGCTCTTCTTCTGTATTCATATCAGCCCTCCCCTGGTTGAGCATCACATTTTGTTACATCCAAGATTCAAACAGAAATCTTCCCAAAGATGGATATAATTTTCTGATAAATATTTACAAGTTTCAAGTTGATAGACATTAGTCACTTCATGTATCTTGCAGTTTCCTTTAAAAGGAGTCTATCAGTGTCTACATCTTATTGAGAAAAATCTGTGAAGCTAATACAAATAGAATTATCCAAGAATGTAAAAAATAAATATTTCATGCTGAGTCAAAAACAGAAAAGAAATCATAACTTCCTTTCTCAGCAGATTCTAAACTTTGTATATGCTTTTTGTTCTCTGAATTATAAAACAATAATCTGTGAATAAAAACAAAATTGCTGCTGCTGCATCACTTTAGTCATGTCCGACTCTGTGTGACCCCATAGACAGCAGCCCACCAGGCTCCCCTGTCCCTGGGATTCTCCAGGCAAGAACACTGGAGTGGGCTGCCATTTCCTTCTCCAATGCATGAAAGGGAAAAGTGAAAGTGAAATCGCTCAGTGGTGTCGGACTCTAGCGACCCCCTGGTCTGCAGCCTACCAGGCTCCTCCATCCATGGGATTTTCTAGGCAAAAGTACTGGAGTGGGGTGCCATTGCCTTCTCTGAAAACAAAATTAAGACCTCCACAAAAATATCAAATTTTCTATTCATATACAGTTTTACCCTTAAGAAAGGATTAAGTTTTACTAACACTTAGTATTACTAACACCAAGTGAGACAGTAGGTGCTGCGAGAGGGCATCAGAGGGCAGAAACACTAAAACCATAATCACAGAAAATTAGCCAAACTCATCACATGGACCACAGCCTTGTGTAACTCAGTGAAACTAAGCCATTTCATGTGGGGCCACCCAAGACAGACGGATCATGGTGGAGAGGTCTGACGGATTATGGTCCACTGGAAAAGGGAATGGCAAACCACTTCAGTATTCTTGCCTTGAGAACCCCATGAACAGTATGAAAAGGCAAATTGATAGGATACTGAAAGAGGAACTCCCCAGGTCGGTAGGTGCCTAATATGCTACTGGAGATCAGTGGAGAAATAACTTCAGAAAGAATGAAGGGATGGAGCCAAAGCAAAAACAATACCCAGATGTGAATGTGACTGGTGATAGCAGCAAGGTCCAATGCTGTAAAAAGCAATATTGCATAGGAACCTGGAATGTAAGGTCCATGAATCAAGGCAAATTGGAAGTAATCAAACAGGAGATGGTAAGAGTGAACGTCGACATTCTAGGAATCATGGAACTAAAATGGACTGGAATGGGTGAATTTAATTCAGATGACCATTATATCTACTACTGTGGGCAGGAATCCCTTAGAAGAAATGGAGTAGCCATCATGGTCAACAAAAGAGTCCAAAACGCAGTACTTGGATGCAATCTCAAAAACGACAGAATGATCTCTGTTCATTTCCAAGGCAAACCATTCAATATCACAGTGATCCATGTCTATGCCCCAACCAGTAACATTGGATAAGCTGAAGTTGAACGGTTCTATGAAGACCTACAAGACCTTTTAGAACTAACACCCAAAAAAGATGTCCTCTTCATTATAGGGGACTGGAATGCAAAAGTAGGAAGTCAAGAAATACCTGGAGTAACAGGCAAATTTGGCGTTGGAGTATGGAATGAAGCAGGGCAAAGGCTAACAGAGTTTTGCCAAGAGAGCACACTGGTCATAGCAAACACCCTCTTCCAACAACGCAAGAGAAGACTCTACACAGGGACATCACCAGGTGGTCAACACTGAAATTCGATTGGTTATATTCTTTTCAGCCAAAGATGGAGAAGCTCTATACAGTCAGCAAAAACAAGACCAGGAGCTGACTGTGGCTCTGATCATGAACTCCTTATTGCCAAATTCAGACTTAAAATGAAGAAAGTAGGGAAGACCACTAGATCATTCAGATATGACCTAAATCAAATCCCTTATGATTATACAGTGGAAGTGAGAACTAGATCTAGATTTAAGGGACTACATCTGATAGAAGAGTGCCTGATGAACGATGGACGGAGGTTCATGACATTGTACAGGAAACAGGGATAAGACCATCCCCATGGAAAAGAAATGCAAAAAAAACAAAATGATTGTTTGAGGAGGTCTTATAAATAGCTGTGAAAAGAAGAGAAGCGAAAAGCAAAGGAGAAAAGGAAAGATATAAACACCTGAATTCGCAGTTCCAAAGAATAGCAAGGAGAAATAAGAAAGCCTTCCTCAGCGATCAATGCAAAGAAATAGAGGAAAACAACAGAAGGGGAAAGACTAGAAATCTCTTCAAGAAAATTAGAGATACCAAAGGAATATTTCATGCAAAGATGGGCTTGATAAAGGATAGAAATGCTATGGACCTAATAAAAGCAGAAGATATTAAGAAGAGGTGGCAAGAATACACAGAAGAACTATACAAAAAAGATTTTCACGACTCAGATAATCATGATGGTGTGATCACTCACCTAGAGCCAGACATCTTGGAATGTGAAGTCAAGTGGGCCTTAGAAAGCATCACTACGAACAAAGCTAGTGGAGGTGATGGAATTCCAGTTGAGCTATTTCAAATCCTGAAAGATGACTGCTGTGAAAGTGCTGCACTCAATATGCCAGCAAATTTCGAAAACTCAGCAGGGGCCACAAGACTGGAAAAGGTCAATTTTCATTCTAATCTCAAAGAAAGGCAATGCCAAGGAATGCTCAAACTACTGCACAATTGCACTCATCTCACACGCTAGTAAAGTAATGCTCAAAATTCTCCAAGCCAGGCTTCAACAATATGTGAACCGTGAACTTCCTGATGTTCAAGCTGGTTTTAGAAAAGGCAGAGGAACCAGAGATCAAATTGCCAACATCTGCTGGATCATTGAAAAAGCAAGAGAGTTTCAGAAAAACATCTATTTCTGCTTTATTGACTATGCCAAAGCCTTTGACTGCGTGGATCATAATAAACTGGAAAATTCCTCAAGAGATGGGAATACCAGACCACCTGACCTGCCTCTTGAGAAACCTGTATGCAGGTCAGGAAGCAACAGTTAGAACTGGACATGGAACAACAGACTGGTTCCAAATAGGAAAAGGAATATGTCAAGGCTGTATATTTTCACCCTGCTTATTTAACTTATACGCAGAGTACATCATGAGAAACGCTGGGCTGGAAGAAGCACAGGCTGGAATCACGTTTGCCAGGAGAAATATCAAGAACCTCAGATATGCAGATGACACCACCCTTATGGCAGAAAGTGAAGAGGAACTCAAAAGCCTCTTGATGAAAGTGAAAGTGGAGAATGAAAAAGTTGGCTTAAAGCTCAACAGTCAAAAAATGAAGATCATGGCATCTGGTCCCATCACTTCATGGGAAATAGATGGGGAATTAGTGGAAACAGTGTCAGACTTTATTTGTTTGGGCTCCAAAATCACTTTATATGGTGACTGCAGCCATAAAATTAAAAGACATTTAGTCCTGTGAAGGAAAGTTATGACCAACCTAGATAGCATATTGAAAAGCAGAGACATTACTTTGCCAACAAAGGTCCACCTAGTCAAGGTTATGGTTTTTCCAGTGGTTATATATGGATGTGAGAGTGGGAGTGTGAAGAAAGCTGAGTGCCAAAGAATTGATGCTTTTGAACTGTGTTGCTGGAAAACTCCTGAGAGTCCCTTGGACTGCAAGGAGATCCAACCAGTTCATCCTAAAGGAGACCAGTCCTGGATGTTCGTTGGAAGGACTGATGCTGAAGCTGAAACTCCAATACTTTGGCCTCCTCATGTGAAGAGTTGACTCACTGGAAAAGACCCTTATGCTGGGAGGGATTGGGGGAAAGAGGAGAAGGGGACGACAGAGGATGAGATGCCTGGATGGCATCACTGACTCGATGCACATGAGTTTGGGTTATCCCTGGGAGTTGTTGATGGACAGGGAGGCCTGGGGTGCTGTGATTCATGGGATCGCAAAGAGTCAGACACGACTGAGCGACTGAACTGAACTAAACTGAACTGAAAACTTAGTATTTGAATTAACATTTATTCATGTTTATAATCTATATATGGATACATGCTATTGATTTTATTTGAGAATGTGTTGTATTTGTCTTTGAAACACAAACACAAATGTTTAGTTAAGTGTTTGACATGGTAGGTCTATAATAAATATCTGCTGAGTAAATTAATTTTGATGGTACTTCAGAAATATAAATATGGCTGTTCTCAAATCAATCATTTTAGCTCTTCTATTTTAATTACTTTTATTATAAAATATAGAACATATGAAATATTTTAAAGCAACAAATACAGTTATCTAAACAAAGCAAATACTTTAAACACAGTTGTAATCAAATTGTACATATAATTTTTTGTTCTTCTTAATCTCCATATTCTATGCCAAATAAGTTGTCTTCTGTTATTATTTCCCTATAGTTTATATCAATATAATATAATGCCACAGTGGCCCTCTGTTAATTTTTATGTTCACATCAGACAGTCATTTCAGTCACTCAGTTTTATCCAACTCTTTGTGACCACATGGACTACAGCACGCCTGGCTTCCCTGTCCATCACCACTGCCTGGAACTTGCTCAAACTCATGTCCATTGAGTTGGTGATGCCATCCAGCCATCTTATCCTCTGTCTTCAACTGTCAACTTCTCATCCTGCCTTCAATCTTTCCAAGCCTCATGGTCTTTTCCAATGAGTCAGTTTTTTGCATCTGGTGGCCAAAGTATTGGAACTTCAGCTTTAGCATCAGTCCTTCCAATGAATATTCAGCACTGATTCCCTTCAGGATGAACTGGTTTGATCTCCTTGAAGTCCAAGGGACTCTCAAGTCTTCTCCAACACCACAGTTCAAAAGCATCAATTCTTCGGCGCTCAGCTTTCTTTATAGTCCAACTATCACATCCATATATGACTACTAGAAAAACCATAGCTTTAACTACATGAATCTTTTTTAGAAAAGTAATATCTCTGCTTTTTAATATGCTGTTTGAGTTGATCATAATTTTTCTTCCAGGAACAAGCATCTTTTAATGCCATGGCTAATGTACCCATCTGCTGTGATTTTGGAGCCTAAGAAAATAAAGGCTATCACTCTTTCCATTGTTTCCCCTTCTATTTGTCATGAAGTGATGGGACCGGATGCCACACACTTCATTTTTGAATGTTGAATTTTAAGTCAGCTTTTTCACTCTCCTCTTTCACTTTCATCAAGAGGCACTTTAGTTCTTTTCATTTTCTGCCATAAGGTAGATGTCATCTGTGTATCTGTGGTTATTGATGTTTCTCCTAGAAGTCTTGATTTGAGCTTGTGCTTCATCCAGTCTGGCATCACATGATGTGCTCTGCATATAAGTTAAATAAGCAGGGTGACAATATACAGCCTGATGTACTCCTTTCCCAATTTGGACCCAATCTGTTGTTCCATGTCCAGTTCTAATTGTTGCTTCCTGACCATCTGCATATAGATTTCTAAAGAGGCAGGTCAGGTGGTCTGGTATTGCCAACTCTTTAAGAATTTTCCACAGTTTGTTGTGATCCACACAGTCAAAAGTTTTGGCATAGTCAATAAAGCAGAAGTAGATGTTTTTCTGGAACTCTCTTGTTTTTTCAATGATCCAACAGATTTTGGCAATTTGATATGTGGTTCCTCTGTCTTTTCTAAATCCAGCTTTAACATTGGGAAGTTCTCAGTTCACGTACTGTTGGAGCCTCACTTGGAGAATTTTGAGCATTACTTTGCTAGTGTTTGAGATGAGTGCAATTGTGCAGTAGTTTGAACATTCTTTGGCATTGCATTTCTTTGGGATTGGAATGAAAACTGACTTTTCCAGTCCTGTGGCCTCTACTGAATTTTCCAAATTTGCTGGCATATTGAGTGCAACACTTTCATAGTATCATCTTTCAGGATTTGAAATAGCTCAACTGAAATTCCATCACCTCCACTAGCTTTGTTTATAGTGATAATTCCTAAAGCCAACTTGACTTCACATTCCAGAATATCTGGCTATAGGTGAGTGATCACACTATCATGGTTATCCGGGTCATCAAGATCTTTTTGCATAGTTCTCTGTATTCTTGCCACCTCTTCTTAGTATCTTCTGCTTTTGTTATTTCCATATCATTTCTAATCTTTATTGTGCCCATCTTTCCATGAAATTTTCCCTTGTTATCTACAATTTTCTTGAAGAGATCTTTAGCTTCCCATTCTACTGTTTTCCTCTATTTCTTTTCATTAATCACAGAAGGCTTATCTCTCTTGTTACTCCTGGAACTCTGCATTCACATGGTTATATATTTCTTTTTCTCCTTTGCCTTTATCTTCACATTACTTATTGTCAAATACATATAATTTTCTAAACTGTAAACAGCTTTATACCAGTGTGATTTATTTCTATCATATAACTTGACTTCTGCAGCCACAATATATACTATTATACATACTTCAGTAATATTGAAGATTAATTAAACTCCAGTACTTGGAATATACTTTTACAACCAAGTGCCTGATGCTTGTGTTCATGAATAACACTTCATATTTATATCAATGCATTTCTAAGTGATCACATATCCAATGTCCCAGGGTCTGGGGAATAAAGTAAATTAGCAAAATACTCAGGTTAGGAAAAAGATCACTAGTCATAACTTACTAAAAATAAATATGAGTTTGTGAGAACTCTGATTCTGAATGCAAGTCCTAAATTGTTGTTGATGTTTAGTCATTCAGTTATGTTCAACTTTTCTGCAACTGCAAACCATCAGGCTCCTTTGTCCATGGGGTTTCCCAAGCAAGAATATTGGAGTGGGTTGCCATTTCCTTTACAGGAGATTTTCCTGAACCAGGGGTCAAATTCACATCTCCTACATTGGCTGGTGGATTCTTTACCACTGAGTCACCGGGGAAGCCACATCCTTAATAAATGCTATATTTGCTATGTAAAGTCCATAAATTTCCCCGTATGATCATGCTAGCCAGTGCAGCCAGATCATCTGCACTTTTGTATATTATTATTTGTTTTGTTACGAAGTACAGAATTCAAAATTCTGTATGAATTCCCCAACTTGCTCAGTTCAGTTCAGTTCTGGTTTCCAAGGCAAACCATTCATTATCACGGTGATCCAAGCCTATGCCCCAAACAGTAATGCTGAAGAAGCTGAAGTTGAACGGTTCTATGAAGACCTACAAGACCTTTTAGAACTAACACCCTAACTTGCTAAATGTTAGCAAAGACTTATTTAAGCCCTATATCATAGACCAAACAAAATTTGTGAGCTGTGGCATAGAATAATAGTTTACTGTAAAAGTACACATGTCATTAATAACATGCTGGGTTTAATTCTAATCTTAATATTAATAAAACTGCAAATCCTACTGCAGGCAATCTGGTCAGTTTCTTATTTTACATATACATATGGAAATCCAAAAATTTTACCTGGTTTACCTCAAGGTGATTCCAATAAGTCCCAATAGCTGTCATCAGTGACAAGAACACTTTCTCTTGCTCTTGATTTGATTAAAATGTTGAACAATTTCAAAGGACAAAAAAATAAATTTTGTAGTATATTTGTACATATTGTACATTATCATTTGCAGTAATGATAATACAGTGAAATTCAGATTCCATGTAACTTTATTCTTAATCACATCAAATTTCAATTTAACCATTTAAAACAAAAAAAGAAACAAATGATACCAGATTTCATAAAACAACTTTTTGATTATATCAGTAGTTTACTGTAGAGTTAACAGATTTCCTGTCAACACTCACATGTATATTTACCCATTAAAGCAGCTAAAACTAATATTTAGAATCATGAACTGAGAAAGCTCTAAAAAGGCACTTGAAGTTTGATAGTAACCTCTGTCTCTCCCGGTTTGACAAAGGACTCATCATTTACCTTGGCTAATCCAAAATTTCTTCACCCATAGAAAAGTCCTAAAAACCCAATTTATACTGCTTTGAGAATAATTGGAAATTCATAGGCTCTTAAGAAAATAAATAATCCAAAGGTATTACTTTCTTCTGAAGAGTCTAGAGACTCAGAAAACGGCAACTGTACTTCCCCATCTCTCTACTTGGCTTTTATTGCTGGTTCTGTGAGCACTAACAAAGTTGTGAGAAAGTTAATTCTTAGTAAGGTTGATAGAGTCCCAGACTCTTGAGGAGAAAGGTGTCCAGAGCTCTTGAGGAGGAGAAAAGGACAAACTTTTTTCTTTTTCTACAATCTTTTGTCTTAGTCACATAGCACTCCTTTGTCTTAGTTACATATTTTCTTTAAGCCCAAAACTAATGATTACACAACAAAACAATTCATCTTGCTCAATTGTATGTTTTTCCTTAAAGTCTGTACTAATAATTATATAATAACAATGTATCTTGCTTGAGGCCATATTTCTCTTTCTTAACAAGAACCTTCTGACTAATCTTGTTATTTTAATTATCTTAGGGAGCGGGTCTGGTAAGATCTTTCTATTGTTAGTTCTATCTTGTTAATTTAAGATGTATGTTGCTGGAGTGGATCTGATAAAAGTATATAAAGTCTCTATAAGACTAGAGAGAGGGGCTTTCTCTGTCCCCCTTCTGATGTCTATGTCAGAAGCTTTCTCTGTCTTTTTTCACTGCAATAAAACTTCTACCACACAAAAACTCTAAATGATCAAACTCTGGCCCCTGATCCTGAAGCCAAATCTTCAGAGATCACAAATCTGACATCTTTGACCATAAGCTATCAGTTGGTTCATGATTCATTGTGCTCATGGGGTTACTTTCAGATTTATACTACATAAAACACAGGAAAAAACTTTTTTTCAAATATTCTAACAAAAGTTTTAGAATTGTTTGGCTTTCATCTTGTTCTTACTTTTCATCTTGTTCTTGCTTTTCAACCGATAGTCATGAAAATGTGATCTCCCCAATTCGGAAAAAGCTGGAAGGCATGGTCATCACTGAGAGGAGACACTGTCAGCAGCCCCTGGGGTCTTCCCAGGTAGGGCAGTGGTACAGAATCCAACTGCCAGCGCAGGAGATGCAAGAGACACATGTGTGATCCCTGGTTTGGGAAGACACCCTGGAGTAGGAAATGGCAACCCACTCCAGTAATTTTGCCTAGAAAACCCCAAGGACAGAGGAGCCATGTGGAGTAGAGTCCATGGGGTTGCAAAAGTTGGGCATGACTAAGTAAACACAGCAACACTTTCAACTAGTGAGTAGAGTGTGGACACAGTAGTCAGAAGCAAAGCCTAGAAAGTTCTTGAGAAGAAGAAATGAACATGGGGTAAGAAAAGCCACCATACAAAATCTTCAATATTAAACATTATTTTTTGGAAAACATTATGCAAGTAAAGTTATAGAATAGGCTTCCCTGGTAGCTCAGACAGTAAAGAATCTGTGTATAGGTTAGTGTATAGAAAATAGCTATTACTTTTTCAAAATCAATAATTATTTATGTGAGATTACCTTATATGATATATCAAGAACTAAAGCAGATGTACATGTGTGCATCTATATATAAGTGAACCAAAAAGAATACCAGGAAACATATTCCAAGTTTGCTTAATAGCAACTAAAATTAAAATATATGATCAATTCTATAAACTAAAATTTAGGCTTAAATCACAAGGCTCCCGTCTATGGGGTCGCACAGAGTCGGACACGACTGATGCGACTTAGCAGCAGTAGCAACAGTTTTAGTGGACGGAAACGTATGTGTGAGAAGAAGCAATTCTTTATAACCAAATTGATACCAGAAAAAGACAGAGGAAAACTACAAATAATTAATGTTTCTATGTCATATAAAAAATGGCCTATCAAATAAATATCTGCATGATATATTTTTTTGTGTTGTAACTACTCACTTTGAATTTAAATTTTGATTTAGAAAATTAAAATATTTAAATTTGTTTTATGTAGGTACTTAAACAAAATTTAGAATTTTAATAAACGTTTCAGTCTCTAATTATTACCTAATGAATCCCTATCATTTCTCCAGATGTACTGATATTTGATTAGATATTTTACTCCTGACTTGCTTCTAAATAAGCTGATTGTGAATAAAGAGAAAAATGTAACCAGTAATTTAGAAATAATTATCAAAGTAACAAAAATAATGGATATCTGTTTATGTATAACTGATTCATTTTGCTGTATAGCAAAAAGTAATACAACATTCTAAATCAACTATACTCCAATAAAAATTCACTTTAAAAAGATGCTATATTGACACAATATTTGTTTATAAGATATTAAAATGTATACAATGCTCTAAACTAAATAATTCATAAATATTTTAAAGAGAATAAATGAAAGGTAAGTAATTAGATTATTTTGTGCAAAAATCACTTTTAATCTGCATCAATTGCATTCATTAGCAGTTATATTATATATGTATCAGTTCATTTCAGTTCAGTTCATTTCAGTCGCTCAGTCATGGCTAACTCTTTGCAACCCCATGGACTGCAGCCTGCCAGGCTCCCCTATCCATCACCAGTTCCCAGAGCCTGCTCAAACTCATGTCCGTTGAGTTGGTGATGCCATCCAACCATCTCATCCTCTGTTGTCCCTTTCTCCTCCTGCCTTGAATTTTTCCCAGAATTAGGGGCTTTTCCAATGAGTCAGTTCTTTGCATCAGGTGGCCAAAGTATTGGTATTTCAGCTTCAGCATCAGTCATTTCAATGAATGTTCAGGACTGATTTCCTTTAGGATTGATTGGTTGGATCTCCTTGCTGTCCAAGGGGCTCACAAGAGTCTTCTCAAACACCACAGTTAAAAGCATCAATTCTTCAGCGCTCAGCTTTCTTTATCGACCAACTCTCACATCCATGCATGACTATTGGGAAAAACATAGCTTTGAGTAGATGAACCTTTGTTGGCAAAGTAATGTCTCAGCTTTTTAACATGTTATCTAGGTTGGTCACAATTTTTCTTCCAAGGAGCAAATTTTGTTTAATTTCATGGCTGCAGACACCATCTGCAGTGATTTTGGAACCCAGGAAATAAAGTCTGTCACTCTTTCCATTGTTTCCCTTTCTATTTGCCGTGAAGTGATGGGACTGAATGTCATGATCTTAGGTTTATGAATGTTGAGTTTTAAGCTAAATTTTTCACCTCCTCTTTCACTTTCATCAAGAGGCTCTTTAGTTCCTCTTCACTTTCTGCCATAAGGGTGGTGTCATCTGCATATCTGAGGTTATAGATATTTCTCCTGGCAATCTTGATTCGAGCTTGTACTTATCCAACACAGCGTTTTACATGGTGTACTCTGCATATAAGTTAAATTTACAGCCTTGACATACTCCTTTCCCAATTTGGAACCAGTCTGTTGTTCCAGACCATGGAGAAACCGCAAAGCAAGCAGAGCCCAAAATCCTTGGAAAGGATATTGCAACTTCTGAGGACAGCAGTGGAGGAATGCAATCGAGGCTTCAGGGAACAGCACAAGGGGAACTGAGGTGTGAGGGGACAGCGCCAAAGAAGTAGAAGCTTCAGAGGACAGCAATCAGGACGTGGCAACAAAAGTAGCAGATTCCAAAACAAAGGCCAGAAGCAGAGTTTTAATAAAGCATTTGGACAGTAACTTGAAGTAGAAGATTTATCTGGAAAAAGCAGAACTATGTTCACCAACAGGGAACTGAACATTATTTTTCATACAAAGTTAAAAGCACGTTGTATTTCCTTCAGGACCACTTGCCCAGTCCCTATCTCTTCAAGAGAGCAAAGCTTCATCTAAATTATTTCATCTGATTGATGATTGTCATTTATAACTTTTTGCTGCTTCTGTCTCTGATATTCCTTTGGAAAATGTGTATGGATTCATTACATATTCTTATGTACTGTCTACAGAATATAAGATAAAATCAAGCATGCATCTGCTGATACTTTTTAAGTTGACCTCTCTTTATACTTAGAAATGTCTGTTAATAGTGGGCTTTCCCGGTGGTTCAGATGATAAGGACTCTCCTGCAGTACAGGATCCCTGGAAATGACAACCTACTCCAGTAATCTTTCCTGGAGAATTCCATGGACAGAGGATCCTGGCAGGCTACAGTCCATGGGGTTGCAGAGTCAGGCATGACTGAGCAGCTATCACTGTTCTTCTGTGTCCGATTCTAACTGTTGCTTCTTGAACTGCATACAGATTTCTCAGGAGGCAAAAAATATGTATAGCCATTGAACTACATATATTTATTTATATAGTATATGTCATTCAAATAATGCATACATTTAGGATCAAAACTCCTACTCATGTCAAATCATGTTATTACCATTTTCTGAAAATCATCATCTATCAATACTTACATGGTAGGTGATTTTATAATTGTCACAATTTATCTAAATGGATCCAGCAATCCCACTGCTGGTCATACACACTGAGGAAACCAGATGGGAAAGAGACACGTGTACCCCAGTGTTCATTGCAGCACTGTTTATAATAGCCAGGACATGGAAGCAACCTAGATGTCCATCAGCAGATGAATGGATAAGAAAGCTATGGTACATATACACAATGGAGTATTACTCAGCCATTAAAAAGAATACATTTGAATCAGTTCTAATGAGGTGGATGAAACTGGAGCCTATTATACAGAGTGAAGTAAGCCAGAAGGAAAAACACCAATACAGTATACTAACGCATATATATGGAATTTAGAAAGATGGTAACGATAACCCTGTATACGAGACAGCAAAAGAGACACTGATGTATAGAACAGTCTTATGGACTCTGTGGGAGAGGGAGAGGGTGGGAAGATTTGGGAGAATGGCATTGAAACATGTAAAATATCATGTATGAAACGAGATGCCAGTCCAGGTTCAATGCACGATACTGGATGCTTGGGGCTGGTGCACTGGGACGACCCAGAGGGATGGTATGGGGAGGGAGGAGGGTTCAGGATGGGGAACACATGTATACCTGTGGCGGATTCATTTTGATATTTGGCAAAACTAATACAATTATGTAAAGTTTAAAAATAAAATAAAATTTAAAAAAAAATTGAAAACTTACCTGTGGAATTTATTGTTTCTTTGAGAAATTATTTTGATTAACTGTGATTTTTTTCTTAACTCTTCAGTTGCTCTTATGTTATCTTAATTTATTATACGGAAATTAACATAAATTTCATAAAATTTTGTGGTAATATTAATAATAAAATATCTCTATACATTTTTCTTGTTTCATAATTTCTTAAACTAATAAGAATTTATTGCACTTCATAAGCTATTACTCTAAGCTCCTTAATATTCTTCTTTCTCTATTTTGTACCTATTTATTGAAAAACTTGCTATATATCACATATTACTCTGCTTTCAAAAATCTTCCCTTTAGGGAACTAAACTAAGACCTAGATAAGCACATCCTAATTGCCATATTTCCTCCTTTTCATCTGCTTTGCCCTTGAATTTTTAGGCAATGATAAATCATATATGTGAATCAGATGGAGTCCATCATATTGAGTTAGTCATAATCTATCACAGAGCTCAGGTAACAGAAAATGTGCAGAAATAATTCTAATCATTAATGTCAGTTTATAAGGTTTTACTTTGTAAACGTGGGGACATAATATAATTTCTACCTCTCTCAGAGTTATCTGAAAGTTATAGTCTAATTAGTTTGTCTGGTCAGGTTATGTAGAGACATATTTTGCATATTTGCTACCATACATATATATGCATGTATGTATACAACTTCTGGGTTTCCCTGGTGACTGAGAAGGTAAAGATTCTGCCTGCATTGCAGAAGTCCGGGGTTTGATTGCTGGGTCAGGAAGATCCCCTGGAGATAGGAATGGCAACCCACTCCAGTATTCTTGCCTGGAGAATCCCATGGACAGAGGAGCCTGAACACCTACAGTGCATGGGGCCGCAAAGAGTCAGACACGACTGAGCAACAAACAATATCTATATTATGTGTCTTTACATCTGTTTGTATGTGTGTATCTAACAGGTGAATTAGCAAAATAAACGTATACCATTTTATTCTAAATCTATAAGAAGGGATGATTTGCTCTGCCATCAATCAATTAAGACAAAAGTAAGTACATATTAGAGATGAGACTGGAATAAAGTTTGCTCTTTGCTCTTCACATTTACAGATATTGTTGAAGTCACTATTTAAATTTACCTTTAAATTAATATTTTTAATGCTGTTTCAAATTTAACTTTAGTGGTATGCTAATAAGGACTAAAATTTGTATCTCCAGATAGTTCTAGTGGTAAAGAACCTGCCTGCTAATGCAGGAGCCACAGGAGACAAGAGTTCGATCCCTGGGCCAAGGAGATCCCCTGGAGGATACCATGGCAGTGTACTCCAGTATTCTTGCCTGGAGAATCCCCATGGACAGAGGAGCCTGGTGGGTTACAGCCTATAGCATCAAAAAGAGTTCAACATGGCTGAAGCAACTTAGCATGCAAAATTCATATAATGAAGCCCTAACCCCCAGTTTGGCTGTACTTGGAAATGGGACTATGATAAAGTGGGGCTTCCCAGGTTGCTCAGTGGTAAAGACTCTGCCTGCCAATGCAGGGAATGCAATAGATACAGGTTCAATCTCTGGTTGGGAAGATTCCCTGGAGTAGGAAATGACAACCCACTTCAGTATTCTTGCTGGAAAATTCCATGGACAGGGGAGCCTGGCAGACTATAGTCCATGAGGTTGCAAAGAGTCAGACATGACTGAGCACACACGTGCACACACACACACACTGAGGATGAAGTAATTAAGTTTAAATGAGACCCTGAGGGTGGGACCTGATGTGATGGATTAGACTCCTTATTAGATGACACACCAGAGAAACTGCCTTCCTCTCTCTCATTTTCTTTCTCTCTCTCCAAACATAGGCACTGAGGAAAGAGTGAGGACCTAGTCAGAGGTACAAGACAGGAAGCGAGCCCTCAACAAAGACTAAATTGGCTAGACTTAATTCTCCAGAGCTGTGTGTGTGTGTGTGTGTGTGTGTGTTAAGTTTTTTCAGTCTTGTCTGACTCTGTGCAACTCTGTGGACTATGGCCTGCCAGGCTCCTCTGTCCCTGGGATTCTCCAGGCAAGAAAACTAGAGTGGGTTGCCATGCCAGTAAGTACACAGATTTCTTCTGTTTAAGCCACCTTTTTGTACTACTTTGTTATGGCATGCTGAACAGACTAATACATAGTTTTAATGTCATATGTCGTAGAAATATTTTGTTAATATGATATTAAATCAAATGATAAATTGAAATTTTAGCATATGTGCTTTGTCAAGATGTAATGAGACCTTGGATAAAAAGTTACTCTAGAAAGCAGAGGAAGATGCAGATACATTAAGAACATAAATAGCTATACAATCTGTTATTGTACTTTATAAAATCAACACACAGAAATCCCTTGCATTCCTATACACTAATAATGAGAAAACAGAAAGAGAAATTAAGGAAACAATTCCATTCACCATTGCAACGGAAAGAATAAAATACTTAGGAATATATCTACCTAAAGAAACTAAAGACCTATATATAGAAAACTATAAAACACTGGTGAAAGAAATCAAAGAGGACACTAATAGATGGAGAAATATACCATGTTCATGGATTGGAAGAATCAATATAGTGAAAATGAGTATACTACCCAAAGCAATTTATAGATTCAATGCAATCCCTATCAAGCTACCAACAGTATTCTTCACAGAGCTAGAACAAATAATTTCACAATTTGTATGGAAATACAAAAAACCTCGAATAGCCAAAGCGATCTTGAGAAAGAAGAATGGAACTGGAGGAATCAACCTACCTGACTTCAGGCTCTACTACAAAGCCACAGTTATCAAGACAGTATGGTACTGGCACAAAGACAGAAATATTGATCAATGGAATAAAATAGAAAGCCCAGAGATAAATCCACGCACATATGGACACCTTATCTTCGACAAAGGAGGCAAGAATATACAATGGATTAAAGACAACCTCTTTAACAAGTGGTGCTGGGAAATCTGGTCAACCACTTGTAAAAGAATGAAACTGGACCACTTTCTAACACCATACACAAAAATAAACTCAAAATGGATTAAAGATCTAAACGTAAGACCAGAAACTATAAAACTCCTAGAGGAGAACATAGGCAAAACACTCTCCGACATACATCACAGCAGGATCCTCTATGACCCACCTCCCAGAATATTGGAAATAAAAGCAAAAATAAACAAATGGGACCTAATTAACCTTAAAAGCTTCTGCACATCAAAGGAAACTATTAGCAAGGTGAAAAGACAGCCTTCAGAATGGGAGAAAATAATAGCAAATGAAGCAACCGACAAACAACTAATCTCAAAAATATACAAGCAACTCCTACAGCTCAACTCCAGAAAAATAAACGACCCAATCAAAAAATGGGCCAAAGAACTAAATAGACATTTCTCCAAAAAAGACATACAGATGGCTAACAAACACATGAAAAGATGCTCAACATCACTCATTATCAGAGAAATGCAAATCAAAACCACTATGAGGTACCATTTCACACCAGTCAGAATGGCTGTGATCCAAAAGTCTACAAATAATAAATGCTGGAGAGGGTGTGGAGAAAAGGGAACCCTCTTACACTGTTGGTGGGAATGCAAACTAGTACAGCCACTATGGAGAACAGTGTGGAGATTCCTTAAAAAACTGGAAATAGAACTGCCTTATGATCCAGCAATCCCACTGCTGGGCATACACACTGAGGAAACCAGAAGGGAAAGAGACACGTGTACCCCAATGTTCATCGCAGCACTGTTTATAATAGCCAAGACATGGAAGCAACCTAGATGTCCATCAGCGGATGAATGGATAGGAAAGCTGTGGTACATATACACAATGGAGTATTACTCAGCCATTAAAAAGAACACATTTGAATCAGTTCTAATGAGGTGGATGAAACTGGAGCCTATTGTACAGAGTGAAGTAAGCCAGAAGGAAAAACATAAATACAGTATACTAACACATATATATGGAATTTAGAAAGATGGTAACAATAACCTGGTGTACGAGACAGCTAAAGAGACACTGATGTATAGAACAGTCTTATGGACTCTGTGGGAGAGGGAGAGGGTGGGAAGATTTGGGAGAATGGCAATGAAACATATAAAATATCATGTAGGAAACGAGTTGCCAGTCCAGGTTCGATGCATGATGCTGGATACTTGGGGCTGGTGCACTGGGACGGCCCAGAGGGATGGTATGGGGAGGGAGGAGGGAGGCGGGTTCGGGATGGGGAGCGCATGTATACCTGTGGCGGATTCATTTTGATATTTGGCAAAACTAATACAATTATGTAAAGTTTAAAAATAAAATAAAATTGGAAGAAAAAAAAATAAATTTATTTATTTTAATTGGAGGCTAATTTCTTTACAATATTGTATTGATTCTGGCATACATCTTTGAAATGGAAGGCAACAGATTATAAAATTGTAGATGTTTAGCATTGCTGTCAGAATGCTCCTTGGTATGAAATTGTGTATGACCTACCTCCCAAATGAAAAGACAAAGAAGAATTATAAGACAACATGATTAATTGTGTAAGTGTTCAGGGTTCCTGTGTTAACTTCTCTGGATCCTGTTTAAGGCTAAACCTTCAGCCATGCACAGGACCCATTCTTTGTTACTTGTTCAAAAACTCTACTGCAGAGACTTGCTATTTCAGCCATGGTTAAATAGCTGGTACCAGACTAGCTCTCCTATTCTTACCTACTATAAGCAAGACAAAATATGTGAAATAACTGCTTTCAGATATGGGGGAAAACAGCACTAACCTGTGAAGTATATGTTGGAAACATTCAGTTGCCCATCCACTTCCAATTCTTTGCTACCCCATGAACTGCAGCATGCAGGCTTCCCTGTCCTTCACTATAACCTGGAGTTTGGTCAAACTCACGTCCACTGAGTGGGTGAAGCTCTCTAACCATCTCATCCTCTGCTACCCTCTTCACCATTTTCCTTCAATCTTTCCCAGCATCAGGAGCTTTTCTAATGAGTTGGCTCCTACGTACGGGTGGCCAAAGTATTGGAGCTTCAGCTTCAGTACCAGTGCTTGCAATAAATATTGAGTTGATTCCATTTAGAATTGACTGGTTTGATCTCCTTGCTATGCAAGGAATTCTCAAGAGTATTCTCTCAAGTGGATAGCCTTTCCCTTCTCCAAGGGATCTTCCCAAACCATCCACCCTCATTGAAGGCAGATTCTTTACCAGCTGAGCCACCAGGGAAGCCCAAGAATACTAGAGTGAGTAGCCTATCCCTTCTCCAGCAGATCTTCCTGACCCAGGAATCAAACCAGTTTCTCCTTCATTGCAGCTGGATTCTTCACAAGCTGAGCTACCAGGTAAGCCCAATATTGCAGTTTGACTGTACAGTTCATGGAATTCTCCAGGTGCAAGTACTGTAGAGTGGGTAGCAGTTCCCCTCTCCTGGGGATCTTCCCAACCCAGGGATTGAACCCAGGTTTCTCACATTGCAGATGGATTCTTTACGAACTGAGCCACCAGGGAAACCTCTCCTCCAGCACCAAGGTTCAAAAGCATCAATTCTTCGGTGCTCAGCTCTCTTTATGATTGAACTCTCACACCCATACATGACTTCTAAAAAAACCATAGATTTGACTAGATGGGCCTTTGTTGTCAACGTGATGTCTCTGCTTTTTAAAATGCTGTCTAGGTTTGTCATTGCTTTTTTCCGAGGAGCAAGCATCTTTTAATTTCATGGCTGCAGTCATTGTCCACAGTGATTTCAGAGCCCAAGAAAAGAAAATCTGCCCTTGCTTCCACTTTTTCCCCCCTTGCATATGCCACGAGGTGATGGTACTGGATGCTATGATCTTTGTTTTTTGAATGTTGAGTTTTAAGCCAGCTTTTTCAGTGTCCTCTCTCATCCTCATTAAGATGTTCTTTAGTTTCTCCCCACTTTCTGCCATTAGAGTGGTATTATCTGTATATCTGAAGTTGATATTTCTCCTGGCAATCCTGATTCTTTCTTGTGAGTCATCCAGTTCAGCATTTTTCACGATGTACACTGCATATAAGTTAAATAAATAGGATGCCAATATACACCATTGTCATATTCCTTTTCCAATTTTGAGTCAGTCCATTCTTCCATGTGACCTTCCCTTGTGGTTCAGATGATAAAGAATTTGCCTTCAATGTGGGAGACCTAAGCTCGATCCCTGGGTTGGGAAGATCCCCTAGAGGAGGGCATGCAACCCAATCCAGTATGCTTGCCTGGAGAATCCCCATGGACAGAGGAGGCTGGTGGGCTACAGTCCACAGGGTCACAAGAGTCAGACACAACTGAGTGACTAAGCACATCACAGATTGTTCCCTGTAAGGTTCTAACTGTTGCTTCTTAACCTGCATAAGGTTTCTCAGGAGACAGATAAGGTGTTCTGGTATTTTTATCTCTTTAAGAATTTTCCACACACTCAAAGGCATTAGTGTAATCAATGAAGTAAAAGTAGAGGTTTTTTTAGAATTCCCTTCCTTTCTCTTTGATCCAATGGACTTTGGCCATTTGGTCTCTGGTTACTCTGCCTTTTTTTCTAAACCTAGCTATACATCTGTAATTTGTTGGTTCATGTACCATTGAAGTCTAGCTTGAAGGATTTTGAGCATAATCTTGCTAGCATGTGAAATAAGCACAGCTGGACAATAGTTGGAACATTCCTTGGCACTGCCCTTTTTAGAGGCTCATAAATAGTACAACTGTATAATTTATGCATAATGATTTTGCTGCACAATGCGTACAATACTTTTTATAGATTCTAAGGAAATATACTATGCACAGGAGCTAACATACAATTGATCAATTAATCCTGAGTGTTAATCATTCAGTCGTGTCCGACTCCTTGTGACCCCATGGATTGTAGCCCACCAGGCTCCTCTGTCCATGGAATTCTCCAGGCAAGCATGCTGGAGTGGGCTGCCATTTCCTTCTCCACAACTAATCCTAAGAAATAGCATAAACTGGCAATCTTCTTCTCTGAAGACTCCAAATTTAGGAGGTAGCAGTTTTATATATTTATTTGACATATATATAAACATATATATATATATTTAATTGTATATTAACATATTTGATTTAATTTCCCAGGAACTAGGGAATGTGAATGTTTTAATGACCTTTATTTCCTCATTGTGTAGCATGGTTTCTAGACAAAGTAGTTAGCCTATAAATATTTGCCCTGTGATTAAATACACTTTGAATAATAAGGAAAATGATGTCACCTCATTTAATATGTTGAGATCTATAAAAATAAAATAATTAAATTGTAACATTATTGTGTTGCTGTAGATCATTTTTAAAACAAACCTGGCATCAGATTAGATAAGCAAGCTCCTCATTTCATACAACTACTGTGAAAAGTCACTTTGCTGATGCAAATGATAATAATTTACTGTGAATCTCAGAGTAAAATTATTTTTAAATGTTCTAATGACATGTATTAAGTAATCAAGGGATGAGACCCTGATTGCGTGGAAAAAGGAAGAGGATTACATTAAAGCATGCTTTAATGACACGTTTTCCCTTTTGTGTTAAGTTAAATACATAGAACTGAATATATATTAATTATAGAGGTGTTGAGTGATAGTGTGAGTACTTCTAAAACTACAGTCATTTTTTAATTATTTATAATCTATTTGCCCTTGTTCATATAAATCTATATAAAACAGAATATTAGCATAAATTTCTCCCATATAGTTTTTCCATTTCTTCCTTTTTTTTTTTTAACTGAGTAGTGCAAATGATACACAATTAATACTTCTTGAAATGATAATTGAGTGACAATGAAGGCACCCAATAGAGTAAAATCGTGTGTTTTTATTGCTTAAAGTTACTAGAAAGTCTTGACAACCTGATAATAAGCAAAAGAAAGAAAAAGATAAATAAATCAGTTTGTATGAAGGGAAAGTATTATAAATAGTATAGTAATCTGAAGATTTCATTCTTTGCAGGTTCATCCTTCAAATTCCAAAACATATTTAGGTCACAAATACTTCAGTTCAGTTCAGTTCAGTCACTCAGTCGTATATGATTCTTTGCAAACCCATGAACCGCAGCACGCCAGGCCTCCCTGTCCATCACCAACTCCCGGAATCCACCCAAACTCATGTTCATTATGACAATGGTGCCATCCAACCATCTCATCCTCTGTCATCTCCTTCTCCTCCTTCCCTCAATCTTTCCCAGCATCAGGGTCTTTTCAAATGAGTCAGCCCTCTGCATCAGGTGGCCAAAGTATTGGAGTTTCAGCTTCAGCATCAGTCCCTTCAATGAACATTCAGGACTAATCTCCTTTAGGATGGACTGGTTGGATCTCCGTTCAGTCCAAGGGACTCTCAAGAGTCTTCTCCAACACTAAAGATCAAAGCATTAATCCTTCGGTGCTCAGCTTTCTTTATAGTCCAACTCTCACATCCATACATGACTACTAGAAAAACCATAACCTTGACTAGACAGACCTTTGTTGGCAAAGTAATCTCTCTGCTTTTTAATATGCTATCTAGGGCAGTGGCCAAGAGGAGTTGCCCCACGTCCGAGGTGAGGGGCAGCGGCCGAGAGTGCCAGGCTGTGATGGCGCAGGAACGGCAGAGAGGAGCTACCCAAGTCAGAAGTCATGGGCGGCGGCTGGGAGGAGCTACCCCGCATCCGAGGTCAGGGGAGGCAGCCAGGAGGAGCTACCCCATGGCCCCACACCTAAGGCCAGGGGCGGCGGCTGTGAGGAGCTACCCCACGTCCAAGGAGCCGTGGCTGCACTGGCACAGGAGGGCCTAGAGGAGCTATCCCATGTTGAAGGTCAGGAAGGGTAGCAGTGAGAAGATACCCCTCATCCAAGGTAAGGAGCAACAGCTGCACTTTGCTGGAGCAGCCTTGAAGAGATACCCCATGCCCAAGATAAGAGAAACCCAAGTAAGATGGTAGGTGTTGAAAGAGGGCATCAGAGGGCAGACACACTAAAACCATACTCACAGAAAACTAGTCAATCTAATCACACTAGGACCACAGCCTTGTCTAACTCAATGAAACTAAGCCATGCCCGTGGGGCAACCCAAGACAGGCGGGTCATGGTGGAGAGATCTGACAGAATGTGGTCCACTGGAGAAGGGAATGGCAAACCACTTCAGTATTCTTGCCTTGAGAACCCCATGAACAGTATGAAAAGGCAAAATGATAGGATACTGAAAGAGGAACTCCCCAGGTCAGTAAGTGCCCAATATGCTACTGGAGATCAGTGGAGAAATAACTCCAGAAAGAATGAAGGGATGGAGCCAAAGCAAAAACAATACGCAGCTGTGGATGTTACTGGTGATAGAAGCAAGATCCGATGCTATTAAGAGCAATATTGCATAGGAACCTGGAATGTCAAGTCCATGCATCAAGGCAAATTGGAACTGGTCAAACAGGAGATGGCAAGAGCGAATGTCAACATTCTAGGAATCAGCGAACTAAAATGGACTGGAATGGGTGAATTTAACTCAGATGACCATTATAACTACTACTGTGGCAGGAATCCCTCAGAAGAAATGGAGTGGCCATCATGGTCAACAAAAGAGTCCAAAATGCAGTACTTGGATGCAATCTCAAAAATGACAGAATGACCTCTGTTTGTTTCCAAGGCAAAACATTCAAAATCACGATGATCCAAGCCTATGCCCCAACCAGTAATGCTGAAGAAGCTGAAGTTGAATGGTTCTATGAAGACCTAAAAGACTTTTTAGAACTAACACCAAAAAAGATGTCCTTTTCATTATAGGGGACTGGAATGCAAAAGTAGGAAGTCAAGAAATACCTGGATTAACAGGCAAATTTGGCCTTGGAATACAGAATGAAGCAGGGCAAAGACTAATAAAATTTTGCCAAGAAAATGCACTGGTCATAGCAAACACCCTCTTCCAACAACACAAGAGAAGACTCTACACATGGACATCACCAGATGGTCAATACTGAAATCAGATTGATTACACTCTTTGCAGCCAAAGATGGAGAAGCTCTATACAGTCAACAAAAACAAGATCAGGAGCTGACTGTGGCTCACATCATGAACTCCTTATTGCCAAATTCAGACTTAAATTGAAGAAAGTAGGTAAAACCACTAGACCATTTAGATATGACCTAAATCAAATCCCTTATGATTATACAGTGGAAGTGAGAAATAGATTTAAGGTCCTAGATCTGATAGATAGAGTGTCTGATGAACTATGGAATGAGGTTCATGACATTGTACAGGAGACAGGGATCAAGACCATTCTCATGGAAAAGAAATGCAAAAAAGCAAAATGGCTCTCTGGGGAGGCCTTACATATAACTGTGAAAAGAAGAGAAGTGAAAAGCAAAGGAGAAAAGGAAAGATATAAGCATCTGAATGCAGAGTTCCAAAGAATAGTAAGAAGAGATAAGAAAGCCTTCCTCAGCGATCAATGCAAGAAATAGAGGAGAACAACAGAATGGAAAAGACTAGAGATCTCTTCAAGAAAATTAGAGATACCAAGGGAACATTTCATGCAAAGATGGGCTCGATAAATGACAGAAATGTTATGGACCTGACAGAAGCAGAAGATATTAAGAAGAGGTGACAAGAATATACAGAAGAACTGTACAAAAAAAAGATCTTCATGACCCAGATAATCACGATGGGGTGATCACTGACCTAGAGCCAGACATCCTGGAATGTGAAGTCAAGTGGGCCTTAGAAAGCACCACTACAAACAAAGCTAGTGGAGGTGATGGAATTCCAGTTGAGTTATTTCAAATCCTTAAAGGTGATGCTGTGAAAGTGCTGCACTCAATTGGCCAGCAAATTTGGAAGACTCAGCAGTGGCTACAGGATTGGAAAAGATCAGTTTTCATTCCGATCCCAAAGAAAGGCAATGCCAAAGAATGGTCAAACTACTGCACAATTGCTTTCATCTCACATGCTAGTAAAGGAATGCTCAAAATTCTCCAAGCCAGGCTTCAGCAATATGTGAACCATGAATGTCCAGATGTTCAAGCTGGTTTTAGAAAAGGCAGAGGAACCAGAAATCAAACTGCCAACATCCGCTGAATCATGGGAAAAGCAAGAGAGTTCCAGACAAACATCTATTTCTGCTTTATTGACTATGCCAAAGCCTTTAACTGTGTGGAAGAAAATAAACTGTGTAAAGTGCTAAAAGAGATGGGAATACTAGACCACCTGACCTGCCTCTTGAGAAATCTGTATGCAGGTCAGGAAGCAACAGTTAGAACTGGACATGGAACAACAGACTGGTTCCAAGTAGGAGGAGTACGTTAAGGCTGTATTTTGTCACCCTGCTTATTTAACTTATATGCAGAGTACATCATGAGAAACGCTGGACTGGAAGAAACACAAGCTGGAATCAAGATTGCCAGAAGAAATATTAATAACCTCAGATATGCAGATGACACCACCCTTATGGCAGAAAGTGAAGAGGAACTAAAAAGCCTCTTGATGAGAGTGAAAGTGGAGAGTGAAAAAGTTGGCTTAAAGCTCAACCTTCAGATAACGAAGATCATGGCATCTGGTCCCATCACCTCAAGGGAAATAGATGGGTAAAACAGTGGAAACAGTGTCAGACTTTATTTTTGGGGGCTCCAAAATCACTGCAGATGGTGACTGCAGCCATGAAATTAAAAGACACTTACTCCTTGGAAGGAAAGTTATGACCAACCTAGATAGCATATTCAAAAGCAGAGACATTACTTTGCCAACAAAGGGCCATCTAGTCAAGGCTATTATTTTTCCTGTGTTCATGTATGGATGCGAGGGATGGACTGTGAAGAAGGCTGAGCACTGAAAAATTGATACTTTTGAACTGTGGTGTTGGAGAAGACTCTTGAGAGTTCCTTGGATTGCAAGGAGATCCAACCAGTCCATTCTGAAGGAGATCAGCCCTGGGGTTTCTTTGGAAGGAATGATGCTAAAGCTGAAACTCCAGTACTTTCCCACCTCATGCGAAGAGTTGACTCATTGGAAAAGACTCTGATGCTGGGAGGGATTGGGGGCAGGAGGAGAAGGGGACGACAGAGGATGAGATGGCTGGATGGCATCACTGACTCGATGGACTTGAGTCTGGATGAACTCCGGGAGTTGGTGATGGACAGGGAGGCCTGGCGTGCTGCGATTCATGGGGTCGCAAAGAGTTGGACACGACTGAGCGACTGAACTGAACTGAACTGAGGTTGGTCATCATACCTTTCCTTCCAAGGAGTAAGCGTCTTTTACTTTCATGGCTACAATCACCATCTGCAGTGATTTTGGAGCCCCCCAAAATAAAGTCAGCCACTGTTTCTACTGTTTCACCCATCTATTTGCCATGAAGTGATAGGACCAGATGCCATGATGTTCGTTTTCTGAAGGTTGAGCTTTAAGCCAACTTTTTCACTCTCCATTTTCACTTTAATATACAGGCTCTTTAGTTCTTCTTCACTTTCTGCCATAAGGGTGGTGTCATCTGCATATCTGAGGTTATTGATATTTCTCCTGGCAATCTTGATTCCAGCTTGTGTTTCTTCCAGTCCAGCGTTTCTCATGATGTACTCTGCATATAAGTTAAATAAGCAGGGTGACAAAATACAGCCTTGACGTACTCCTCCTATTTGGAAACAGTCTGTTGTTCCATGTCCAGTTCTAACTGTTGCTTCCTGACCTGCATAGAGATTTCTCAAGAGGTAGATCAGGTGGTCTGGTATTCCCATCTCTTTCAGAATTTTCCACAGTTTATTGTGATCCACACAATTAAAGGCTTTGGCATAGTCAATAAAGCAGAAATAGATGTTTGTCTGGAACTCTCTTGCTTTTTCCATGATCCAGCAGATGTTGGCAATTTGATCTCTGCTTCCTCTGCCTTTTCTAAAACCAGCTTGAACATCTGGACATTCATGGTTCACATATTGCTGAAGCCTTGCTTGGGGAATTTTGAGCATGAGATGAGTGCAATAGTGCGGTAGTTTGAGCATTCTTTCCTATTACCTTCTTTGGGATTGGAATGAAAACTGACCTTTTCCAGTCCTGTGACCACTGCTGAGTTTTCCAAATTTGCTGGCATATTGAGTGCAGCACTTTTACAGCGTCATCTTTTAGAATTTGAAATAACTCAACTGGAATTCCATTATCTCCACTAGCTTTGTTTGTAGTGATGCTTCCTAAGGCCCATGTGACTTCATATTCCAGGATGTCTGGCTCTAGGTGAGTGTGAGTGATTACACCTTTGTGATTATCTGTGTCATGAAGGTCTTTTTTGTACAGTTCTTCTGTATATTCTTGCCATGTCTTCTTGATATTTTCTGCTTCTGTTAGGTCCATACCATTTCTATCCTTTATTGAGCCCATCTTTGCATGAAATGTTCCTTTGGTATCCCTAATTTTCTTGAAAAGATCTCTAGTCTTTCCCATTCTATTGTTTTCCTCTATTTCTTTGCATTGATCACTGAGGAAGGCTTCCTTATCTCTCTTTTCTATTCTTTGGAACAAATACTGTGCTTCAGTAAAGGTGGTATAGAATTGACACTACTGAAAATTGTGTAAATGCTTCTCAAAAGATAAGAGACAAGAGAATAAAAATGGGTGAGAGTTTGTGAAACAAAGATAATGAATAGTTACTCTATAAATAAATTAGCAACAAGGATATATTGTATAGCACAGGGAAATACAGCCATTAGTTTGTAACCACTTCAAATGTAGTGTAATCTATATTGATTACAAAAAATATTGGTTTTTAAATAAAAATATTACAAAAATATTTATTCATTATTTTGTATACCTGAAACAAATGTAATATTGTAAACCAACAGTGCTTCAATAAAATAAAATACTCTATAATATTGGAAGCTTGATTTTCTGCTGAGATATTTAGGAGAAAGAGTAATGTGTGGCAGTAATTGGAAATGAATCTAGCAGATAATTTTAAAACAACTTCCATATGAAATGGAAAAAGAAATAGGCTAGAGATAAGCAAAAGATTATCAAGCTTAGGTATGTCAAGGGGAGACAGAAAAATGATATGGAAAGAGCTTAACCAGTGAAGTTCATCTAACAAATGTCCATATCAAAGTTCTGAAAATTATTAGCTTTGAGACCGTGGGAAATTATATACCTTCTTAGTGCCTCAGTCTTCACATGAAAAACATTAACATTTCCAATGTTATTTCTAGGAACCTGATGCAAATGAATTTACTTTTGAGTGAACTTCAAGGTGAAACGTGTGTGTTGCACTAAGGAAACTGTTTACTTTTTCCGTATACTGATTTTCTTTAAGATTAGACTTATTTTGACAGAATGGGGTCCACTTCACAAGCCAAGCATCTTTGACATTGAAACAAAAAGTTATATAATCACATATATTTATTTATAAATAGTTCTCTGTAAGATATAAAAGTCAGATGAATTTGTAGCTATCATTGTTTCTGTTGCTGCTGTTTTTACTTGGTTTTACCTCTTTCCTGAAAACTGTCAATTAAAGGCAATGTGACTGTAGGAGTGTCATTTAATCAGGTTGAGAATACTTTCACAGGGATGGTGTAGATGAAATGAAAGATAGAAAAGCATATAACTTTAACTGAAACATATATTATCATTAAATGCTTATTCAGACCTTCCAGTATTAAAATTGATATGCCTGTGTGTCTGAAAATAGAGGACGAATGCTTAGATGTGCCTTCTTAATTGAACTTTATACTATTGTTTCTATATAAGGTTTCCCTAAGCTTGGTAAGGGCTTACTCCTGATGGCTCAGCAGTAAAGCATCTGCCTGCCAACCAGGAGAAATGGCTTTGATCTCTGGGTCAGGAATGTTCCCCGGAGGAGGAAATGGCAGTCCATTCCAGTTTTCTTGCCTGGGAAATCTCATGGACAATGGAGCCTGGTGGGCTATAGTTCATGGTGTTGCACAAGACACGACTTAGTGACTAAACAATGACAAGCGTAGAAAGCTACTCATATTATGATACTATTTGAATGTATGCAAGCAATCAGTCTTAAGAGCAAAAATGCTCTGAGCCCAAAACAGTAACAGCCAAGTAAGAACAAGAGACTTAAGTACCTCTGTAATATGCTTTCTGAGTGAGATTTTATCTAGCTAGTTTACACATGCCATAATAAACCTAGATTTTAAGGGTAACTATTTCACATTTCCCTCCATTTCTGTGTCTACAGTGGGAACATTCGTATGCTCAGCACCTAAAGTATTTTTATCATCTGATTTTGCATATGACCTTTTCACAATTTCAAGAATTTAAGGGATGCTATAATAAATGCTCATTATAAACTATAATGAGGAAAGGCTGGAATTTTGCTCTGCTCATTTTTTTGTGTCCATAAGTTAAACGACTTGCTTAAAAAAAAAAAAAAATCACTTTTCTCACATTACCTTCCAACATAGGAACTTGGTGTGTCACAGTGTTCTAGTATTTCTCTAATATTCTCAGAGAAATGTCAGCATGTCTCACTATGATTATATATTTTTTCTTTTCCCTTATATTTCTTTTGATTTTGTTTTAGCTATTTTTGTTTCTTTGTTGTTAAGGTGTCCAATGATTTATAGTGTCCATCTTCTTTGTGAATTGTACCTTTTATCATTAAAAATATTCATCTTTGTTTCATTAAAAAAAGAAAAAAATGTATATTTAGCAGTTATAAAATATCAAATTCTACCCTCGCTTAATAATGTTACTAAATTTAAGAAATGATAGATCCACCACATGCAATATTTTAAATGATATATATATATGTAAGTCTATACATATATATGTGTATGCAAATATGTACAGACACATGCAAGGAATCACATTTAGAATTCATAATGAATGAACACTAGAGTGGAATGTTTAATGTATTTCAATCTTTTTATGTAAAGACTTCTATTATATTTTATTATAATTTATTTAGATTAGTGAAAATTTGGTTTCTTATATTAAGTACATATTTTATATGAAGAAAATTTTTGCACTGATATATGAGTGCATATATTAGCACAGAATGAGGATTTTCTCATGCAATTCATTTCAAAATTTTTGAAAATAGATTGGAAAACACTGAAGAGAGTAAAGGTAAGGTTTTTGTTTTTTTTTAAACACTGTAACACTGAAAAAATACTTTCAAAGGTCATACACTTGAGACACAGTCTTACTGATACATTGAGATTTAATATGAAGATTATAGAATGCTCCCACTTTGCAATATCTTCCCACCACACAGAAGGACTTCTATATAATGTTCTAAAAATATCAATTAAAAGTCAGAAATTATCAGAAAAGATTAAAAATACACAGAATAATATTTTTGTATATAAGTGAAAATGACTTTAAATCATAAAGATGCCATGAGGCATAAAGTATAGGAGTATATAAAGATATTCATGCTAATAATAATCAAAAGAAAGCTAGAGTAACTATATTGAATTTCAGACAAAGCAGACTTCAGAACACAGCAAAAGGAAATTATTAGAGATTTTTAAAAAAGGAATTTACCAGACATAAAGAAGCAATCAACTGTCCAAGAAGATTTATTATCTTAAATATATATGTAAGGCAAAAATGGATAGAAATTAAAGGAGAAATAGAAAAAGCCATTCTCTTTATCGGATGCTTCAACATCTCTTTGTCAGTAGCTGATAGATAAAGGAGGAGAAAAATCAGTAAGACAGACATCTCTGAATGGCTCTATCAGTAACATTTCCTAATGAACATTTATAGAGTATTCCATCCAGAGGTAGTAGAAGAAACATTCTTCTCAAGGTGAAATGGGACAATTATCAAGACAGATCTTTTTCTGTGCTATAAACACACCTTAATAACATTTTAAAATCACACAAAATGTTCTCAGCTCATAACGGAATTAGAGTAGGAATCAGTAACAGAAACAAAACTGAAAAAAAAATTAAATGTTTAGAAATTAAACAACACTTTTTAAATGACACATGGATTTCAGGAGTTTCCAAATAAATTAAAATTATGTTTTGAATTAAACAAAAATGAAAATGCAACTCTTTAGAATTTGAGAAATGCAGTGAAAATAGTGTGTAGAGGGAAATATATGGCCTTAAGTGTATATATCAGAAAAGAAAAGAGATCTAAAGTAAATAATCTAAGGCTCTATCATGGAGAACTGTGAAAATAACAATTTAAGTTTAAAATTCTTCAAATAAAATACAAAATTAAAACATATATGTATATATAAATACATACATTAAAATTAGAAAATATACCATATGTATGTATATGCATGCATGTATATACATACAGACCTACATATATACTTCCTCCCTCTGGAACATCCCTCCCCACTCCCATCCCTGTATTTAATTTTCTAATTCTTATTTCCACATATATATATATATAAATTATGATTTATTTGCATTGTTGTACTGCAGAAACAAGCACAACATTGTAAAGCAATTATCCTCCAATTTAAAAAAAAGAAAATTCAATAAAAACAAAGCCTGGTTCTTTGAAAAGATCAATGAAATTGATAAAACTCCTACCAGTCTAACCAGGAAAAAAAAAAAAAGTTGAGAAGACACAAATGAATAATGTATGAAATGAAAGAAAGGAGGTCATCATTATAGATCTACAGATCTCAACATGATAATAAATGAACACTGTGAACAAATCTATGCCCACAAATTTGATAACTTAAAGTGGATTAATTCCTTAATGAAACAAACTCCAGAACGCATACAAAGAGAAATAAATAAACTAGATAATATTGAATCCATTAAATAAATTCATAATTAATAAACATCTAGCAAGAAATGTAATAGGCCTAAATTATGTCTCTGGGTAATTGTACCAAGCGGTTAAATAATAATAATTGTACACAATATTTTCCAGAAAATACACTGAGAAGTAATAATAGTAATAATTCATTTTATGAGATCAACAGTACCCCAATATCAAAACCAGAAATGACTGTAAAAAAACGGAAAATAAAGACTACTATATTTTAAATGTAATTGGATTTGGTATGCTATTAATTATAGAGAATTTTTATCTCTTTCATTTCTTTTAATGACCTTTCTGGTTTTGATATTCACGTGATATATGTATATGAAAACAAATATGATTCATTCAAAGTTGAGGCTATTTAACCATCATATCAGTTCCCCAGTGGCTCAGCGGTAAAGGATCTACCAGCAATGCAAAAACTTCGGGTTTGATCCCTGAATCAGGAAGATCCCCTAGAAAAGGGAATGACAACCCACTCCAGTATTCTTGCCTAGAGAATCCTATGGACAGAGGAGCCTGATGGGCTACAGTCCATGAGGTTGCAAAAGAGTTGGACATGACTTAGCAATTAAATAACAATGTTCAGTTCAGTTCAGTTCCTCCGTCCTGTCTGACTCTTTGCCACCCCATGGACTGCAGCACGCCAGGCTTCCCTATCACCAACTCCCGGAGTTTACCCAAACTCATGTCCATTGAGTCAGTGATGCCATCCAACCATCTCATCCTCTGTCGTCCCCTTCTCCTCCTGCCTTCAATCTTTCCCACGATCAGGGTCTTTTCAAATGAGTCAGCTCTTCACATCCGGTGGCCAAAGTATTGGAGTTTCAGCTTCAAAATCTGTCCTCCCAGTGAACACTCAGGATTGATCTACTTCAGGATGGACTGGTTGGATCTCCTTGCAATCCAAGGGATTCTCAAGAGTCTTCTCCAACACCACAGTTCAAAAGCATCAATTTTTTGGTGCTCAGCTTTCTTGATAGTCCAACGCTCACATCCATACATGACTACTGAAAAAAACTATAGCCTTGACTAGATGGACCTTTGTTGGCAACATAATGTCTCTGCTTTTTAATATGCTGTCTAGGTTGGTCATAACTTTCCTTCTAAGGAGTAGGCGTCTTTTAATTTCATGGCTGCAGTCACCATCTGCAGTGATTTTGGAGCCCAAAAAAATAAAGTCAGCAAACATATCATTAGGATAACAAAGAAAAATCATTTGATTGTAACATTTAACAGAAAATATTGACAAAATTTAACAGCCATTCATAACTTTAAAGATCTCAGTAAACTAGAAATAAAAAGAGACATTCATACTTGATTTAACAAATTTAAATATATATAATTTATATTTAATATATATTTAATATATATTTAATATATTTAAATATATTTAATATATATAATATATATATATTATATATATATATATATAGAGAGAGAGAGAGAGAGGATGCAGAAGGACAGTTCCAAACCCAAATAACAACACAAATACTTAACTCTGACAGATTAAGAAATACACTCGTATCCAGTGAATTTGAAGCCAATGAGTTGGCCAGGTATATGTATTCAGAAAGTAGCAAGTGTATATAAGTAAAACTTCCTCATCTTACTTAAAGAGCAAACATATAAATAGAGATTTAACGATTCACTGAATAATATTTGTACAAGGATGAAAAACAAGATTATAACAGGAGATCTTCCAATGTTGACAAAAAGAAATGAGAACAGATGGGAAGACCCTACAGGGTTATTTATGTAGACTGTGTGAGAAGCATTAAAAGAAGAAACAAAAAGTGAATGAGTTGAAAGGTGGAGGTAAAAATTGAAAGTGAGATATGATATGCTTAACTCTAGAGATATTTTGAAAAGAGAAAGGAAGGATCATTGGGGTTTTCAGTTACAAATTTGCAAGGGAACCTCAAGCAAGTGTAGTAGGAACACAGAACAGACCTCAGATTGTTAAAAGGTCAGTTATATGTGAGTGAGGTGAAAGTTGGGTATACCACATCTCATGGGATAAGGGCTGAAATGCACATATCATAGTTTTACTAGGGTCCTTTGCCAAGTAAACAAGTTCCTTCACGTGTCTCAGCCTAGTTTATTCCTGTGCAAAAATAAATAAATAAATATATATATATATATATATAAACACAATAATGCAATTCATAAAAGATTGTGAGCATTAAATTTTTGTAGTATATTTTTGTAAAGTATATATGCAGTGATGACCACCTCTTTATTAATATTATTGCTGTCTCAATTTTTAAAACATTGACAGAGCAGAAGAGGAGAAAAGGAGAATTACTGATTTTCTCAGGTAATTTTCAGTGATGACATACTGGAGTTTTCAATCATGGCAAATATCATGGTCAGTGAATGATGGACTGGGAGAGGTATAAGTTGAATTTAAAAATTGGAGATTTAAGTGATGGTTAGAACTAAAGTGGGCTTCCCTGATGGCTCAGGGGTAAAGAGTCTCCCTGCCAATGCAGGAGATGCGAGTTTGATCCCTGGGTCAGGAAGATCCTCTGGAGAAGAAAATGGCAACCCACTGCAGTATTCTTGCCTGGAAAATCACATGGACAGAGGAGTCTGGTGGGTTACAGCCCATAGGGTTGCAAGAGTCAGTCACAACTTAGTGACTAAACAACAACAACAAAAACAAGAACTAAAGTATATTTATACACATAGGAAAGGAAAATAGAAAAAATTGGATTGAAAATTCAAGAAAGTTAAGGTCAGGATAATATATATATGTGTATATGCATATATATGTATATATAAATATATATATTTATGCATATATATGTACACATGTAAATACATTGTTAATATGAATATTTAAAAGAAAGCGAAAACTGATGTCATATCAGATACACTGATTCTTAATAATATAGAGTTCAGTACTTTCATGTATAATTGATTTCTTAATTGTATTGTGGGCAACTGCTGTGTCTTAACATCCTGGTTATTGAGTAATATTGATTACTCAATAATAAAAATTATTGAGTAATATTGATTTCAAATTCAAAGACATTTAAGTTTTTTTTTTCATTTTCTTAAGAAAATACAATATTATTTTGTAGTATGACCAGGAATTCCCAGGATTTTGTGTTAATAACACTTGCCATTGTGATGTAACATGTAATGGTGTAGAATGTGGAATATAGTGAGGAGAAGCCCAGAATGGAAATTGAAAATAAATGTACTTAAACTCTTCACAATTGAAAGCCTTTGCCATCTATTCATTTATTATTTATTGGTTCTGAGCAAGTTGTTTGAACACACTATTTTCCATTTATTCATCTTAAAGTTGGGCAATAAAAGCAAACAAACAACAAAAAAAAAACACATTAAATTCCTCATAAAGTTTAACTCCTTTTGAGAAATTTAATCACTGACTGATAGCTGTGAAAATCCACTACGCTACTAAATATAAGGGACTTGAATAAAAGGATTAAGAGGCAATCAAAAACATACTGCAAATTGCAATTATCATTTAATTATATATATATGTGCATGTGTGTGTATACTGTTTTATAGCAATGGTTATAAGGGAAGAAATACTCAGATTCTTGGAAAAATAATTCCAAGTTGTAATTGTGTACTTAGCTAAACTGTACATTAGATGAGAGTCTTCCTTGGTGGCTCACACAATAAAGAATCTGCCTGCAGCACAGGAGACCCTAGTTCGATCCTGGGTCAGGAAGATCCCCTGGAGAAGGGAATGGCTGGCTGGTGGTGGTGGTTTAGTTGCTAAGTTGTGTCCAACTCTTTGGGTTCCCACAGACTGCGTGGAAACCCAAAGAGTTGGACATAACTGAGTGACTAACACTTTCACTTTCTTTTTTTCATACAAAAGAGTCAACAGAAATTCTCAAACATGGAGAGAGATTTACAAAATTATCTACTCTCACTCTTTTTCTCTTAGGAGCTAAACTGATGTAGTGTGCTGACATTTTATTAGTTCTTTTCAGATCCCTCAATACTTGGAAATTGCCTCAAATATAGTGCTAGCATATTTGCTTTGGTTTTTTAAAATTCTTATTTTGTTTTATTTCAATTTTTTTTTTCATGGCCACTCTGCACAGCTTGTGGGGATCTTAGTTCCCCAGCCAGGGACTGAACCCCAGACACAATGATAACACAACATCCTAACCACTGAACTACCATGGAATATCCAGGAATTCTCATTTTAATACAACAGTTACCAAAACTTGTCCAGTGAATTTCGTTATTATTTTTATAATTTTATTTATTTATTTTTGGCTGTGCTGGGTCTTTGTTTTTGCACAGGTTCTTGTCTAGTTGAAGTTGGAATGCTCGCACTTCTCATTGTGTTGGCTTCCCTTGTTGCAGAGTACAGGCTCTAGGGTGTGCGGGCTTCAGCAGTCATGGCTCCCAGGCTCTAGAGCACAGGTTCAGTAGTTGTAGAGCATAAAGGTTTAGTTGCTCCATGGCACGTGGGATCTTCCCAGACCAGAGATTGAACTCGTGTCTCCTGCATTGGCAGCATATTCATCACTGAGCCACCAGGGAAGTCCTGTCCAAGGACTTTTAAAATGTCCTCCTCTTAAAGACAAGGAATAACATACCCTTTCTAATCTTTTCTTCAAAACACTAGTTCTTCCTCTTTGGCTCAAGATTAGGGTTATATTTTAACATTTCTTTCTATGCACACCTCTGCCATTCCATCTTGATGAAGAATTTTAACAGCTGTTACTTAAGAAGTTTATATGGCAAAACCAATACAATACTGTAAAGTTAAAAAATAAAAACTAAAAAAAAAAAAAGAAGTAGTTGTCTAGCTCTTCTACCATGGAACATGGTGAGTCCATGTACAACCAATCATACCCATAATTCAAAGAAGCTTGTCACTTATGTTTTAAAGATTTCTATGATTCTCATAGTTTTATGTAATAAATACGTAAACTATTTAACGGACTTCATGTAAATGCAACTAGAACTTAAGAGTTAAGAAATTTCAGAGGAATGTAAATAACACCAAGAGCAACAAATTCATTTTGCCAAAGAGGATAGATCACAGGAAATTTAAGGTTCTGACCCCAAATGACTTTTACAGTTAGTGATAGAATTGGTACAAAATAAAATTTAATTTTTTTTCTAGTGAATCATACCACTGTTTCACTCATGTGTGGATCTAATACTTCTTTGACCACAAAGATTACATTTTTCAAAATATGTAAGTAACATACATATATTACATAGAATATGTACGCATACACTTCTGTAAAGGCAAACATGCAAATGTAATTATAAAGTTATGCATAATTATTGCCAACCCCTTGCCATGTAAATTTTAAGCACTTTTATATTGTTTAACTCCTGAATGAAGGCCATTTACTGCGATATTATAAATAAAAATGAATCTCCAGATATTTACAAGTATTGAAATATTAGGCCCAGTGCTTTCAGTAGTGTGAATGATGTACCATAATATTCCTAATTTACGAGCACCAAAAGACCTCTGCTCACCTTGTCACATTTGCAGTTTCCCATTGTACATGAACTTATTTCCTTTAGTGATTTTTATTTTTTTCCTTTTTTCACTTTAATTTGTATGTCTCTTTGTTGTAAATCAAATATGTTTTTTTATTTTTTTTCCTGTTAACATCTGTATGGTTCTTATGGGCTAAATGCATCCCCATAAAATTCATATTTTGATGTCCTAACCAACACTGATTTGATGGATGTGAGTCTGAGTGAACTCTGGGAGATAGTGATGGACAGGGAGGCCTGGCATGCTGCGATTCATGGGGTCGCAAAGAGTCGGACATGACTGAGTGACTGAACTGAACTGAACTGAACCATCAGTACCTTAGAATATGACTATATTTGGAGAAAGGACCTTTAATGAGTTAACGAAGATTAAAAAAAAGAAGTCATGTGAGTGGGCTCAGTGTGACTGCTGTTCTTAGAGAAGAGAAATGAGCCCGGGTGGGAGTTGGGCGGGGGGGACAAAAAAATGCAGTGAAATGAAGAAAAGACAACTATGGAAAAGCCAAGGAAAGAGACCCTGGGAAGAAAACTCTACAGACCCCTTGAGCTTAGACTTCTAACTTCCAGAACTGCGGGGAAAAAGTTGTTCAAGTCACCTAGTCTGCATTGCTTTGTCATGGCAGCCCTAACAAATGAATTCAGTGATTTAGCAAACATAAAAGATAGAGATACTGAGAAAAGGTATTATTTTCTTACTCATTTGGTACAAGTAAGACCCACCAATTTCATGTGCTTGCTTAGTATCTCAGTCACGTGCCTTGAAATGACCTACTTCCCCTGTCTTCTTTGTGTCATCATTGCTTCTGACATATAAATACATGCAGAGGCAGTCAGATTCTCTAGCAAGGTGCAACAAGCATTCATTGTTGACAAGAATCAGCTGGAAGTGATTTGCATAGTAACCTTCTTCAAAGGACCTTGCATCATGGCATAGCCAGTCATGTTGCTGGGGCGGACCCAGAAGTTGACATATTTTTTTTCCTTCAGAATAGTTATGGAATCACCAGCTTGGGGCAGACCCAGAAGTTGACATATTTTTTTCCTTCAAAACAGTTATGGAATCACCAGCTTTTTAAAAAAATTACATGAACACTTCCCAAAGCAAAGTATATTGCAAATTATCACACTCCATCAAGACTGAATACAGTTCCCTGCGATGAGACAAAGGTATAGCCATCAAAGTGGGGAAGAACCATTGATCTTGATAAGGAAGGCAAGCAGAGTCTGCAGTTATGAGACACCAAAAGAACAACGGGAAATGCAGATTCAGATGGCCAAATTGGCACAACATAACTATCAGATATTTATTTCTGAAGCAAGCATTTAATAATGAATAGGACTGAATACAATCTGCCTACATGACTTCTATTTCTACTCATTTTCCCCATATGTGAATGTTTCCTTTCACACTTTGCAATACAAATACGTATAAATATTTCAGAAATGCAGCTGGATATAGATGATGTCTTCAGAAAGGGTTCATAAGTAACTTTTATTTTTCCTATATATTGTTTTAATATTTCAGTAGTCACTTGTATAGTTATAATATTAAGAAAATACATTCTTACTTTATAGGTAGTTACCTGTTTTGTTAAGGGCCTTTCTAGATATTGTGAAGTTCACTTAAAAGTGATGTATCAGTATATGAGTGCAGCTTACTTGTCTGCTTATAAAATCTAGTATTTCTGAGAAACTTCATCAAACTAAAAAGTAAGTTGTTTTCTACAAAGGAGAGTCATGATATTGTTTATATTAGAATTGCAGATAATAGGGTAAAGAAGTAACTCTGAGCTCCAATAGAATGATGTTCCAAATTGAAATTCATGTTAATAAAATAAATAAATCAACTGCCAGATCTTGCATTAATGTACATTTAGGTGTTATATTTGGTTTGAATTTTTCAAAGTTCCTGATGTTTCATTTGTTTGGTAATTATTAATATATTTAGAAATTCTATAAATCCATTCTGCATTATTTGATAAATGTTTTATCTTCCTGGCTCATCAAAGAATCACTAGCTTGTAAGAAACTCTGAGAAACTGTATATAAATTTCTCTTCCCTTGTTTAAATCAATGAAATTTTCCCCAAAAATGTTTCATAATAACACAACTTAAATTTTTGGTATGACTGAAGACTGCAATGATCTGAAGATTTGTTAAAACCAACCTTTCACGCATTGGCACAAAATTAAAACAAAACAATTATTTATTTTCATCTGAATTTCAGCCTGAGGCTTCTTTTATAAAGAGTTTTTTTTTTAATTTTCTTTTTAAAAATTTTATTTCTTTGGAAAACAATTAACATTTTCATGAACACTTTTAATAGGAACTAATATTAAGATCAAACATTGCTTTTAAAGTTTGGGACTTACATATTGACTTTGTTATTATCGCATTTATTTCAATTTTCTGAAAGGGTAGGAAAAAACAAATATATATTGGCATACATTTAAAAAAAGAAAAAAGAGCAGTTTAATTATAAGAAGATGGAGTTCAGAAAGTTTTCTTCTTCTTTCCTTAAAAGGAATGAGAAGTCGGCATGTTGCTATTGCTCCTTGACATAAAGACAGTGTCTTTGTTTTATGTCCTCTATGTCTGAATCCTGCAATGCCATCACAGCAGAGAGTAGTCTACACTGCTTTAAATGATAAGAGTTTCAATAGGCACTTTAGTGGAATTAAGAAAAATCTAACACTCTTCCACCGTGATGCCACATAGCTATCTTCGTTCTAGGTTGTCACGTCAGTAAATTGTATTGAATAGGCCTGAGCTTGTCTCAGTGTGTTTCCAAAAGAACAAAACAAAACCAAGCAAGTACACACTAGAGGATTTATCTTGTGTTGGCAGAAAAAACCAAAACTGACAATATGATAAATATAGCAACTTGCTAGAAACCAGATAATCAAAGGAATCTTGTCCTAGAAAGCCCTGTGTGTATGTGTATGTGTGTGTATGTGTGTGCGTGTGTGTGTGTGTGTATGCGTGCATGTGCACGCACGTGATTTCTATTTATGTTCCTTTCCCTTAAATTTCTTCTGTTGGCTGTGTTTTAACCTTTGCCTCTCCTCTAAGTGACTTTATCAGGGTTATAACTCTCTTCTTCTCCAAACATGTCTGCCAAGACTTTAAAGCGGGGTCCCCAGTCTGTCAGGTAGTTGTAGTCCTGGTCTGCTTCTGTGGTCAGAGACTCTATGGAGCTAAGAGAGTCGGCTACTGATCCGCTGCCTTCATAGGCGTATGTTGCCAGTGAATCATATGGTGGGGCTATGGGGTCCACATCATTTTCTTGTAGCCTTTGATTAATGAAATCCCTTATGTCTGTGTTATCTTCCACTGGTGGCCTCTGACGAGGTAAACAGAGAGAGTCTGGTTTTATATCCCTGCGAATTTTGTTATCTTCAATCACTTTTGGGTTTCTCAGAGCACCAATGTCAAAAGCCTGGGTGTCCTCCTCCCCACCTCCTTCATCATCATAATGGATAACGTTGTCTCTGATGTCTTCCTTAGAGGTCATCAAGGTGTCTTTCTTCTTCTGCCTTCTCAGAGCCACATACAGCACAACTATGGCTAGAACAAGACAAAAATGGCAAAGTGAGACTATGTCTGCTCATCTCTCCATAAGAAATTAAATTGATCAGGGCTGGCTGAGTTTTTTAATGACATCCTGTTATTTTCAAAGTACACATATTGTAATCTGTATGGATCCTACCTATGCTGATTTTCATTGTTTAAATTCAGTTTCATTTTTAAATTGTAACTAAAGTGAAAACATTGCAAAACTCACAAATTCTAATAACGGTAGCCTTATATTTGACATATGTTTAAATATCTCAGTGTCAGGCAATTTTTTACAAAATTAAAAAAAGCAGAGAAAGGCAAATAATTCAACATAATTTATATGCTGAATTTTTTTAAAATGGTATAAATAGACCTATTTACAAAATAGAAATAGAGTCACAGATGTAGGAAACAAACTTTTGGTTACCAAGGGAGAAAGGCAGAAGAGAGAAATTGGGAGATGAAATTGACATATACACACTACTATATATAAAATAGATAATTAATAAGAACCTATGATGTGGCACAGGGGACTGTAGGCAATATCTTGTAATGACCTATATGGGAAAAGAACCTAAAAACAAGTGGATATATGTATATGAATGCCACTTCACTTTTCTATATACTGAAACTAACATAGCACTGTAAATCAACTATACTCTAATAAAAAATTAATTTAAAAAAGAAAAAAATAAAGAAAAGAATGGTTTGTCCAATCATACATAGAACTGTATAGCTTGAAGTAATAAAACTTGGGTCTTCCTTGGTACCTCATCTAGTAAAGAATCAGCCTGCAATTCAAGAGATACCAGTTCGAATCCTGGATCAGGAAGATCTCCTGGAGAAGGGATAGGCTACCCACTCCTGCATTCTTGGGCATCCTTGATGGCTCAGACAGTAAAGAATCTGCCTGCAATGCAGGAGACTCAGGTTCGATCCCTGGGTTGGGAAGATCCCCTAAAGGAGGGCATGGCAATCCACTCCAGTTTTCTTACCTTGAGAATCCCCATGGACAGAGGAGCCTGGCGAGCTACAGTCCATGGGGTCGCAAAGAGTCAGATTCAATGAATGACTAAGCACACACAATAAAACTTGGGGGGCTTCCTGGTGGCTCTAGTGGAAGAGAACCTGCCTGCCAATGCAGGAGACATAAGAGACCCAATTTCAATCCATGGGTTGGGAAGATCCCATAGAGGAGGGCATGGCAACCCTCTCCAGTATTTTTGGCTAGAGAACTCCATGGACAGAAGAGCCTGGATGGCTACAGTCTATAGGGTGGGAAAGAGTTGGATGTGACTGAAGTGATTTAGCACACAGTAAAACTTGAATTTTGTTGCCCATAACTGACACTTAGATATTATTCATATCTAGATTTACATTGTGTTAACATTGCTTTATTTCTAATGAAATAAATACAAATCACAGAAAAGTCACTTTTAAAAGCATTAAACAAGAGAAAAAGAGAAAGAATATACAGTATAAGAGTCAGCTTTCCAAATTATGTCAAGCAAGGCCACAAATTATTTAAATTCTGTGTCTTACCATATTAAGATATTCTCCAAACTAAATGCCTAGTAATCAACTGGCCTTCTTTAAACAAGATCATACTTTAAAATACTTAATTTATAGACTCTTATCATTGAATATCTCTTTTTTTCCCCATCAACTTATGGTCATCATTGTTTCAATATATATATTTTTTATGAGTGAATAAACAGATTCACACCATTAAGTCAGTGCTCAATTTTGCCTGGAATAATTCTCCCCTCTCCTCCATAGCAGTGGCAATAGATTTAAAGCCAAATGTGTTTAACACAACAGTGTTTGGAAGGAAGATCTTGTCACAGGATTAGAAAGTAGGAGACTACATGATGATTAAAGCAAGTTTATTCCCTTTTCTTCCAAAATTAAGGAGGAAGATAGAGAAGATAAAGGTAGAGCTTCTGTACAATGGGTTTTGAAGAGATGTTCAACACTTTTCACTTCTGGGCTTTATGAAGATCTCAGAACTGAAAACACTATGGTTTATTCATCCAAAGTATATGTGAGAGAGTTTAAATCTCATAGAGAGATCAGCATATGTATAAAATGGCTTTAGAGTTGCCATGACTAAAAAAGACACTGATTAGATGTGCTTGAGAGTCAAATAGAAGTTACCGGGCACCACAAGATTCTCATGCTTTCACTCACCCTAGGAAATATATAAAATGGCTAAGAATAAGATGATCTAAAGGGATCTGAGATTGGCTACAGAGATCAAATAGATGGATTTGTAAGCAGACCCCATGGCAAGACTGAGTGTCAACATTCATAGCTGTGTACCAGCAATTCACACCTAGCTGCAAGGTGGACACTTGCTAAATACTTAGCATGTGTGTGCTAAGTTGCCTCAGTCATGTACAACTCTTCCATGGACTTTAGCCCACCAGCCTCCTCTGTTTATGGGATTTTTCAAGCAAGAATACTGGAGTGGGTTGCCATGCCCTCCTCCAGGAGACCTTCCTGATCAAGGAATCAAAACCGGGCTTCCTCATTGCAGGTGGATTTTTTACCGTCCAAGCCACATATCCTAGTAAGTACTTTAAATTTTTATTTTCTATCCCAGAGATAAAGGTATGTATGTACATTTGTCAGAATATTTTGGTTAAATAATACACATGCATAGATATAAGCTGATTCCACAGAGCCCAACTGTACCTCTGTTGCAATATTCATTTAAAGGAATGACTGGAAAAATAAAAATTTAAAAAAATCTCTTTTTTTGTGTGAATCCAGTAGAGGATGAATAAATGAAACAGAGTCAGCTGAACAAAGTTGATGGAAGAGGGAAGCCCCTGAAGTAGGTTTTCATTCTCACAGAGATGTTACAGAATACATTTTCTTCAATCCTTTCCCTTTGCTGTGCTTCTCGGTATTTTAGTGTATTCTGTTCTGTCCTAGTGGGAATGGTGAGAGTTTTGATGTAAGGAGATCTGAGAAAAGTGGAATAAGAATTGCTTCTGGCCAGCACTTTAGACAGAAAAAAACAAATTCAGAGGTGTCTTTACTTCTTTCCTGGGCTTTCTCTTTTCTTTAATTCTTTATTGAACCAGTATTGGACAACTACTCTTTGTCTAGTGTCATTTTAAAGATTCTACAATACAACAATTACCAGGATGTAAAAACATGAATTTAAAACTGCTGCTGCAAATGGGATAGAAAAGTTCATTGCACCAAGTGCCACAAACTGTTTGTTCATACTTGAAAATTCCCTAGGGCTTGAACATACTTTTGGTGATATTTATTTCTATTGGTATATTTCCATGTGGTAGGAAGTAGAAAATTAATAAAACTATAATTCAGTATAGATAGTCTTCCTTCTATCTATATGCAGCAGCTCAATGAATAAACACTGATTTACATAGTAAAATGAGGAGAGAGATACACAGACAAGGGAGAGAAAGAGAATACGTGATTAATATTGAAACCAACCTAAGAGTATAACAATGCAAAGAAGGATTGCAATCAAAGCCCCAGTGCTAAGTCCTACAGGTAGAAAAATTGCTTCCACGTTACAAGACAGGATGGTACCATCAGAGTCACATCGACAGACTCGAATAGTCATTGTGTTTGTGCTGCTCTGGACAGGATAACTGCTGTCTTCTATTACTATGGGGAGGAAATACAACTCTTGCTGCCTGCGGCTGTATCCATTTCTTCGGGTTTCAATTCCAGCTGTGTTGTCTACAAAACATAACACGTATGGTAAGATGGTTACTATGAGTACCACTTCAAATCTTCAAGTTGATATCTGTTAAATGGTAGGAAACTCTTCTTGAGTCAGTAAAATACATCCATATTTCAATTCTTTCTTTTATCATTATGAAAGCTGCCTAAATGTAATCAGATGTAATCAAAGAAAATCCTTTGGAAAAGAAGAAACATTAATCTTGTCTGCAGTAAGAATTAAATTTTCCGTTGAGAAAGAATAGAAAATTGTTTACAAGACAAGAAATATGTTGTATCAAAACACTTTTTTTTTTTTCTGATGTCAAAATCTCACAGGGAAAACAATCCTCAGTGTATGCTTTCTTACATGATTAGGAGAACAAAGATTATAAAGGATGAATCAGTATATAATATTACCTAAGAATGTAGTCTTTAAAATATGACACATATCAATATACTATTTCTGATTTTTTACTTTTCCCAACTCTATATCTTTGCTACATATATGTATATATGTGTGAATATATGTATACATTTCACTTTTCTAAAACAGCATAAGAAACATGGAAAAGAAAAGAAAATGTGTTAAATCATCAAGATTCATTAAAATTTGTAAGGAGTTTGAATCATAATAACCATCAATTGCCAGATAAAGAAATGTGATATATATGTATATATATAGAGAGAGATAGATATACATATATACACACACAATGGAATATTATTTGGTCATAAAATGGAAGGGAATCCTGCCTTTTATGACAACATGGATGAATCTGGAGGGTATTATGCTAATGAAATAGACCATACAGAGAAAGACAAATACTGCATGATAAAACTTACATGGGGAATCTAAGGAAAAAAAGAAAAGTAGAACACATAGAAATATAAAGTAGAAAAATAGTTGCCAGAGACTAGAAGTGGGGAGAAATGGGATAAAGTTGGTAAGAGGCTTAAAAACTCTCAGTTATAAGATGAATAAAGTCTGAAGATCTATATTATAGTACAATGACTGTAGTTGATAACACTGTACTGTATTAATGAAATTTGCTAAAAGAGTAGAACTTAAATGCTCTCATAAAATAAAGGCGAAAAAGCGTCTATCCATTTAAACCAAAAAAACTTCCAATTACACTTAAAATATAACAAGATAAAATGAGGATATGGTAAATGGCATGAGTGGCAAATACATGTTTAGATCATGAGAATATATATCATGAGGCAAAGATGATCTGATTTATGTTATTATGAGTAACCAAATATAGATTCTCCAGCAAATATAAAATGGTGGAAAACAGTCAATACTTTGGTTCCTGAATTATATGACTGTCTACTTAGTTGCCCAAGCCAATGGTCTCAAGTCTTACTAGTTTTATTCCTCATCATTTTTACATGGAGTCTAGGAGATCTAGCATCAAGCTTATGTACTCTATCTCCCAAGTCACTAACCCCCATCCTCACAGCCATGCCTCTAATTCAAGACACTTTCATCCATTTTATGCAATAGTATCAAATATAGTCTTGTCTTCGTCTATTGTTTTCTACACTGGATCCATTCTGATCTGCTAAAATGCTCTCGTGTAAACCTTTCAAAGACTTCTCAGGTCATTGGGTTTAAGCTACAAACTCTTTAAATGGCTTATAGACAGGTTAACTAAAGTCAGAACAGCTGATCAGTTTCCAGCCTTAATGTATTTAATCCAGTGTCCTTTGTATTTTTGTAGTGATTTTAATAACAGCAGATGTAATAATATTAGTAACAGTAAAAAGGAAAAAAATAATTAGTAACAGTGATGGTAGTAGCAGTGAAAACTTGTATTATTTTCACTAAAAAGCCTGCACCATACCATGTGTCATACAAATAAAACAATTATTTGTATGCATGAGCAGTGCATGTAAAAAAATGATATATTTAAAAGATGAAAAGTAATTTCCCGGACAGTATATTAGTTGTCTGACTCATTAAGGGATCACCCCCATTATAAATGGAAGTAACTTGCCTCATTAGATATAGTCTATATAGGTTATTAAACACTGACTTTACTGTTAGTCATAAATTTTGTATTTCTCATATATAGATTTCTATATTTTAAGAAGCTGAGTACTTTTAGGAAGAGCATTGATTTATACCTTTGTGTTCTTTTACAAAGTTGCCTGATAAAAGCTAAATTTTTATGTGGTTAAACTTACTTCTGAAGTCACGAACTGTAAAATTTGGTTTGATGGCAGCTTCAGGTGATAATTTAAAGGAGAATTGCTGTCCAGCAGGTGAAAGATCTCGGTCTGCGGCACTGACTATCTGAATTATCTGAAACAAAGTTGAGATCAGACCTGAAATCAGTCATTGATTTCAAAGGGAACTCTACATGCCAGGCTAATACATATATTTAATGAAACACGCAAGGAAACCAAAATGACATTTTTAGAATTTATATCATTGGGCCAATCATTTACAAATACTTTTATAAACAGTAAAGTATTTAGAGTTAATAGTGGCAGGTACAATTACAGGGTATGGAATAATTGTAAATCGATGCCCACATAACTAAAAAGAATAACAATGTTGAAAATTCTCACTAATAATCAAAATAAATTAAAATGTACTTGCTTGCATTTTAAATTAGACAAAGTAAATGCTTTCTAGCCTAAATATGAAAATACTTACTGGAAACAAAATCTCTGGTTATTTAAAAGTCCTTTCAAGGAAAAAAATTAGTATCATTATGTTTGTGAGAATGAGTTTTATCTTCATAAATAAGTAAAATGGTGAGAAAGAAGCAGAAGCTGTACATCTGTTTTTGTTGTTATGTTCCCCCCACCCCACCAGTGGGTGAGAATATAAATTATGTTTTCTTGGAGGTTTGTTTTTTTTTTAAGAAGTAATCGTGGCCAACTTCGTTTCAAAAATTTTCCTAAATTGCTCCCGAAAGTGGTATATCTAAACAGTTAAAATTCTAATACTTCAGTGAGATGCCCTTAGGAATTTGGTGATTAACTTTCAAGAGCCAAGCTATGAAAATGATAATTCACTATATAAATAAACAAATAGAAAAGACTTTGAGGTATTTATTTATTAATGTATGCAATGTCGTTGCATCAGGAAGAAATTGCAGGACAAGCGTGCAGAAGAGGAAGGCAGTGTGTTGCTCAGGTGACACATTCTTAGACTAATTTTGAATTTGTCAGAGGAAGGACTTAGATAATCCTGTGCACTTAGATTGATGCCACTAAACATGAGAGTTATTTGCCCCTATTTGTTTTTATTCCATGGTTAAAACTCAGACTTATGACTGTTATCTGCCTTCTATATAGCTGTGTGTTTTGTTGGGCACAAACAGGACCACACACAAGTAACACAACATATATACTGGGATTTCAAGTTCAGTACTAGGTAATTGTTAATTTGATCATGGGATCTCTAAAGATAATTTCAGTTGCCTATTTTACTGTGGGGGTTTCCAGGTGAGTAAAGTGGGCTTCTCTAGTAACACAGATGGTAAAGCATCCACCTGCAGTGCAGGAGACACGGGTTTGATCTCCGGGTAGGGAAGATTTCCTGGAGAAGGAAATGACAACCCACTCCAGTATTCTTGCCTGGGAAATCCCGTGAACAGAGTAGCCTAGTAGGCTACAGTCCATGAGGTTGCAAAGAGTCAGATATGGGCATGTCTTAGCAACTAAACAGCAACAAGTGTTACTGTGATTCAGCCACACAGGATCTATTTAGCCTTTAGAAGTATCATGGATTCAACACCAAAGGCCAAGTTGTGGAATACGGCAATTTAGTCAATTACCACGCATACCCCGAAAAGCTTCAATTTTCCTCAAATAAAACTATGTATTCAGATCACTATATCTCATCCATAAAATTTCTTTAAATTATTTGGGAATTAATTTGCAAGTTTTGTTTTGCCTTTGCTATCAACTAACATAATTATTTTTTTATAATAAATCAACATCAAAATTTATGAAGAAAATAACTTCACACCAAAAAAATCTTTTAAAATAGCATACAGAGGTGACCTTTTTGGTATAAACTGGCAATGATCTGGAATTGACACTTGGGAGTTATTGCCCTAAGGAACTACTTGGGCCAATACTGCATTGATTCATCATATAAATCACTATTGACTTATGTAGAATCATCTTTTCTCTTCTTTTGATAGGTAGAAACAGGCACAGAGATAGATAGGTAAGGCATATATACATACATACATGTATATTAAGTTATTATATAATCCAAAAAAGATAGTTCCTATGCATAGTTTCTAGACCCTTAGGATGGCTGGGGTAAAAAGCAGAAAATGCTCATATACTGTATATCTCATATTTCAGGGTTATATTTCATTTGTAAATGTGGGCCAAAAGGGCTTCCCTGGTGGCTCAGTCGGTAAAGAATCCATCTGCAATGTGGGAGACCTGGGTTCCATCCCTGGGTTGGGAAGATCCCCTAGAGTAGGGCATGTCAACCCACTCTAGCATTTTTGCCCAGAGAATTCCCATGGACACAGGAGCCTGACAGGCTGCAGTCCATGGGATTGCAAAGAGCTGGACACAACTGAGTGACTAAGCACAGTGGCCCAAAAGAATACAAAATGCTTGACATATAATTATTAGGAAAAAGAGCTTTCAGGGATTCCACAGATTTCTTACCACTTTGTCTGAGTATACGAAAATAAAGTTATCTCTAATAACTTTTACTATTCCCAATTTTTTTAATTTATTCGAGAAACATAGAAACATTAGAGTTCTATTTCCAAAAGTCTTTCAATTGGTGCATTACATGATTCTGATTGCCATGATATAATCAATGTCCCACATTACCTAAAAATAAAGGACTAGCTTTGAGGGGCAGGTGGAATGTTCTGGAAAATAGTAAATACTTCTAAATTGTCAAATTTTGATAAACTTCTTTTAACTTTTTGTCTGTGTGCTCAGTCGCTCAGTTGTTTCAAACTCTTTTGCCACCCCATGGACCATAGACCCATGGACCAAACTTCCCTGTCCATGGGGTTTTCCAGGCAAGAATACTGGAGTGGGTTGCCATTTGCTACTCCAGGAAATCTTCCCAACCCAAGTATCTAACCCATGTCTCTTTTGTCTCTTACATTGGCAGTTGGATTCTTTACTTCTGTATCACCTGGGAAGCCTCTTATAACTTTGCAAATAATGAAATCCAGCAAAAAATTTGCCGTCATTTAAAGGGATAAAGCATTAACTTTATATATATATATATGTCTTTTTAAAGTTAAAGGTGCAAATTTATCACTTGGGAACATATGATTAAATAAGTCATCCTGTAATAAAGTTAATGAAATTAATGTGTTAGTTGCTCAGTCATACCCAACTCTTTATGACCACATGGACTGTAGCCCATCAGGTTCCTCAGTTCATGGAATTCTCCAGGCAAGAATACTGGAGTGAGTTGCCATTCCCTTCTCCAGAGGATCTTCTCGACCCAGGAATTGAACCCAAGTCTGCAGTGAAGGCACATTCTTTACCATCTGAACTACCAGGGAATTGTCTCCAAATTATCAAAAGAGGTAATAGAGCAACACAATGCCCTAGAAGTTTCTGTACTGATGGGAACACTCTGCATGTACACTGATAAAAATGGTAGCCACTTGGAAACTAGAATTAGCAAATACAATCTAAATATATAACTAATAAGGACCTATTGTTATAGCACAGGGAACTCTGTATTCTGTAATAACCAAGATGGGAAAAGAGTCTGAAAAAGAATGGATATGCATCTATGTATAACTGATTCAATTTTCAGTACACCTGAAACTAAATACTGAAAACCAACTATACTCCAATAAAAGTATTTTTAAAAAATTGTAGTGACTCATCTCATACAGCTACCAGGCACTAGGAACAAACAAGTGTGAATGATAACTTTTAAAATGTATTTAATATTAATCAAATATATATAAGGCTAGTGAACATCACGACTAGAGCCATGCGAGAAATATTCTATGAAGCAATAGAAGACACTCAAATGGGAGCAAGTACTAGATATTAAAGGACATTTTTAATAAAGATATAGTTTCAAATATTAAGATATTTCCTCAGGTAATAATTAAACTTCAAATTTACTTAAATTAGTAGTTAAATAGTTATTATATATAAAAGAAATTAAAATAGACATCAAACCAAAGCATATAGATGGATTTTTCTTTCAGAACCTAGGTGCACATTATTGGATTAATTGTATTCTTATTGCATAACACACTCTTACCATCTGCTCATGCCTGGTTCCTATTGTTAATCATATTACATCATATCATATCATATCTCCATTCATTCATTTACGAAAGTGAAAGTGTTAGTTGCTCAGTCATGTCCTATCTTTGCAACCCCATGAACTGTTGCTCCTTTGCCTATGGAATTCCAGAGGTAAGATTACTAGAGTGGGTAGTCATTCCCTTCTCCAGGGAATCTTCCTGACCCATGGATCGAACCCAGGTCTCTTTCACTGCAGGCAGATTTTTTACCATCTGAGCCACCAGGGAAGTCCTTTATAATAGTGTTTATAGAAAAGCTGGCTACTCACCATTACCTACATAAATGCTAGGATTTTGACAGTAACTTTCATTAACAATGTGGTCCTTCCTCATATGCTCTCCCCACTAGAACCTCCCTCCAGAGTAATACTTAGTAAGAAAATGTAATTCAGATATTTTGAATAACCCAGATGTTCTATTCAAGGCCACCAGAGAAAGTTTTCCATTCTTCATAGGCTTAAGAGTATCTATGCACCCCTTCATAAAAGCATGTGAACAAAGTAAGGAACATCATAGAAGACTATTGTCTAAAGTTTTTTGCTTACTGGACATGCAGGCACAAGTTTTTTGGAAATTTCATAGTCTATAGAAAATAGCAGAATATGCAATCCTAGAACTGTTAGTTATACAGAATATATTCACTAGGCCATCATTTTTATCCCATGTGGTAATAATTCCACATGCAACACATGCCATTAATTCAAAAGAATATACTACCATTTATGGTTTATTTTATGAAGACATGTGATCCATGTCTATATGCATGCATGGTCTCCTAACCTAAAACACATGCATATAGCAGGTTTTATAAAATCTTAAATAACAACATTGATAAGATACCTGTCCTGGTTTGGCATTTTCACACACAGCTGTCTCATATGGCACAGATATTTCTGGAGGAAATTCATTGACATCTAGGACATTAATTAATATGTTGACTCTGCTGGTTAATAATGGGTTACCTGTTTAAAACATACAAGGAGAAAAGATGATTACAAAATCTGATCCATTATTGCTTTTATAGTGAATATCATTAACATTTAAAAATCAGCATTCATATGGAATCCAGATGACCTTTCCTTTATGGGAAACTGAGGCATTGTGTCATGTATAAATGATAAAAAGATGAATATGGGCACTCTCCTTGTCTCACTGTCAGAGAACTAGCAGTGCACTACACAAGAATTTATCCCTGAAAATCATCCCCAAAGTTAAGGACAACCATTTAGCTCATGTTTCATCAAAAGTGCAGCCATCAAACCAGAGTTAACAAGACCAATCTTCACTAAACAGTGATATTTTTCATTGAATAAAACATATGCTTTTATATGTGTGTCTATGACTTTATTCAGTAGTATCATCTACATATTTAAATAACTTTCTCAAACTGATCCCCCCTAAAAAGATGATAAATTACAAGGAATATGAAGGAGAGATGATTTTTTATAGATGAAAATTAAAATAAACTTAGGGAAGTAGAAATAAGAGATTATGGACAGTTAGGATGCACCCTAAAACTATTTGCTGATGATGAGAAAGGACAAAGTAAACAGCATTTCCTTCCTACTGTGTCAAAAAATATTGTTTTGAAAAACTGTCTCTGTCAATATCACATCACGAGTTTTAGTCCCAACCTGCGGTATGGTACCAACTTCTCTGTCCTTTGCTGAAGAAGACCAGGCATAATTCAACAAATAAGGTATAACATAATGGATATGTTTCAATTTATTTATTTTATCTAATGAAACTTTACAGATGGATAAAGTGCCCCAGGTTATTGAAGTATCTTGTCCAAAGTCACACATCTAAAGGAATGGGGAGTTAATATCCAAACTCAGGACTATGGAAATCCAAATATTATGTTCATTCCACTTTGTGTTAGATTCTTCATCTGCAATGCCACTGAAGATTCACAGTATTGGCATTGTTTTAGATCTCTGTCTGGATGCTTTTAAAGAATGCATATAAATCTTACCACATGATGGATTCTGACAACCCTACAATATTCTGTTATGCTAAAACTGATTTAAAAAAATAAAAAGCATTGTCAGCAGTAGCTTAAGAAATGCTCACATATTCATATATGACAAAGTGAAATCCATTGTCATATACCAGTTCAGGCACAGATAACATAAAAGCGGGAGAAATGGAATGTTTAATAAGTTACTGTGAGGATGGGACAAGATTCCTCTCCCAATTATATTTACAATACTGACTTGCGTTTATAATGTATAAACATGTTATTAATTTAAACTGATTTTTACCCATGAGAAGATCTGTTTTGGTAGTTTTAAATATTTATCCTCCTGAAATATAGATTTTACATCTGTCCCAATGAGTAATGTGTCTCAAAATATAATCACTATTGTAATATCTTATTATTAAAAGTGTTTCTCAAAGCTGAGTTTTTGGTATTTTAGCTAAAGCCAAATATTTTGTTGTGTGAAATTTTCCTGTGCACTATAAGACTTTTAGAACCACTATATAATAAATGTGACTAGGCGTCACTGTGGCAATTAAAATGTGTGTTAGTCATGTTTGATTTTGTGACCCCATGGATTCTATAACCTGCCAGGCTCCTCTGACCATGGAATTCTCCAGGCAAGAATACTGGAGTGGGTTGCCATGCCCTCCTCCAGGGGATCTTCCTGATCCAGGGATCAAACCCTGGTCTCCTGCATTGCAGGCAGATTCCTTACCATCTGAGCCAACACAGAAGTCCCTAACATAACAGTAGATGCTGGGCTTTATAACATGCACAGTAAAGGAAAACTGAAGAGATACAGTTGCTAGTTGTACTCATTCTTGGGACAGGAGGGTAGAAGTAGAGGAGACTTTTTTGGCCTTTCATGGAAAGGATGCAGAGTAGAAACAACCACAAACCCTTTGAGTACTTCCTTAAAAGGTGCAGAGAGGAAGGTTTCCCTGAGTGGATTTGAACCCCCCAACCTTTTGGTTAGCAACTAAATGCTCCAACAGACTGTGCCACAGAGGTACGTGCAATTACAAAATAAATGCCCAAATAAGAACAGAGGAAAAACTGTAACAACATCAAAGATGGGTTATTCATACTGTCCAAAATGAGTTATGGGTTTATAGTTTTCAATATATAACTCTTCTATTGTATATTTGTAAAACTTCTTACGATTAAAGGTTTAAAAATGTCACCTTCTATTTGTAAATCTGGTTAGGTAAGCAGCAACATTTCTCTTTGACAACTACTGTATTCATGTAAGAATTGACCTTTTCACAAGGGAATATTTTTATTAGAGTAATATAGAAATTTTTTTGATTTATGTATGTAATTCACTAAACGGTATGGTAAAGTAATGACATTTCTTTTCTGACTCATCTCATCTTTGAAACAACAATGATGACATTTCTTTAAACTTGATTTGGCATAAACATTATTATCCAAAACCCTTCCATATTAGAAACTGGTTATCAATGAGCAATTATAAAGTCAATTCAAATATGAACTTAGTAAATATTAAATACTCAAAACCTTACACAATTAATTGCTGTGTTCCCAGTAGTCAAGCCATTCAAACTCCCATTATTATTGATTCATATTGCTTATATTGAATAACCAACTTATTAATAGTTTTGTGGTCAATTAAGATAATAATTAACTCATTCTATTTTGTCCCTCAGGCCTTCAAGAATGTTTTCCTAAATCTTTCTTTATTCTTCATGATATCTTGATCAAATCCGATAACTTTTTGAGCCAATTTGAATTAGAACTGTCTTAACATTTTAAAGTGCAACTTAAACCAAGAAAAAAAGATTAAGGCCAAATTATAAAAATCAAGAATAAAGGAGAAGTGAAATACCATAAGTGAAATTCATATTATAAAATAATATTTTAAATTTATTCCAAAAGTTCAGTCAACATAGATAAACTGGACAAATTCCTAGAAAGACATATATTGTCACATATGTGCGTGCTAAGTCACTTCAGTCATGTTTGACTCTGACACCTTATGCACTGTAGCCCTCCAGGCTCCTCTGTCCTTGATATTCTCCAGGCAAGAATACTGGAGTGAGTTTCCATGCCCTCCTCCAGGGAATCTTCCCGACCCAGGAATTAAACCCACATCTCTTATGTCTTCTCCATTGCCCGGCAAGTTCTTTGTCTCTAGCCTCAAAATGAACTAGAAAATCTTAATAGATCTAAGGCAAGTGGGAAAAATTAAGCATTAGTAAAAAATCTCCAAACCAAGAAAAAGTCATGGCCACAAGGCTTCACTGGGAAAGTCTAGAACTATTTATAGACTGCTGCTGCTGCTGCTGCTGCTAAGTCGCTTCAGTCATGTCCGACTCTGTGCGATCCTATAGACAGCAGCCCACTAGGCTCCTCTGTCCCTGGGATTCTCCAGGCAACAATACTAGAGTGGGTTGCCATTTCCTTCTCCAATGCATGAAAGTGAAAGTAAAGTTCCTTAGTCGAGCCTGACTCTTAGCGACCCCATGGACTGCAGCCTACCAGGCTCCACTGTCCATGAGATTTTCCAGCCAAGAGTACTGGAGTGGGTTGCCATTGCCTTCGCCAATTTATAACAATAACAAACACCCTCTTCCAACAACACAAGACTCTATACATGGACATCACCAGATGGTCAACACTGAAATCAGATTGATTATATTCTTTGCAGCCAAAGACGGAGAAGCTCTATACAGTCAGCAAAAACAAGACCGGGAGCTAACTGTGGTTCAGACCATGAACTCCTTATTGCCAAATTCAGACTCAAATTGAAGAAAGTAGGGAAAACCACTAGACCATTCAGGAATGACCTGAATCAAATCCCTTATGGTTATACAGTGGAAGTGAGAAATAGATTTAAAGGCCTAGATCTGATAGATAGAGTGCCTGATGAACTATGGAATGAGGTTCATGACATTGTACAGGAGACAGGGATCAAGACCATTCCCACAGAAAAGAAATGCAAAAAAGCAAACTGGCTGTCTGGGGAGGCCTTACAAATAGCTGTGCAAAGAAGAGAAGAGAAAAGCAAAGGAGAAAAGGAAAGATATAAACATCTGAATGCAGAGTTCCAAAGAATAGCAAGAAGAGATAAGAAAGCCTTCTTCAGTGATCAATGCAAAGAAATAGAGGAAAACAACAGAATGGGAGAGACTAGGGATCTCTTCAAGAAAATCAGAGATACCAAAGGAACATTTCATGCAAAGATGGGCTCAATAAAAGACAGAAATGGTATGGACCTAACAGAAGCAGAAGATATTAAGAAGAGATGGCAAGAATACACAGAAGAACTGTACGAAAAAGATCTTCATGACCCAGATAATCACAATGGTGTGATCACTCACCTAGAGCCAGACATCCTGGAATGTGAAGTCAAGTGGGCCTTAGAAAGCATCACTACGAACAAAGCTAGTGGAGGTGATGGAATTCCAGTTGAGCTATTCCAAATCCTGAAAGATGATGCTGTGAAAGTGCTGCACTCAATATGCCAGCAAATTTGGAAAACTCAGCAGTAGCCACAGGACTGGAAAAGGTCAGTTTTCATTCCAATCCCAAGGAAAGGCAACTCCAAAGAATGCTCAAACTACTGTACAATTGCACTCATCTCACAAGCTAGTAAAGTAATGCTCAAAATTCTCCAAGCCAGGTTTCAGCAATATGTGAACCGTGAACTTCCTGATGTTCAAGCTGGTTTTAGAAAAGGCAGAGGAACCAGAGATCGAATTGCCAACATCCACTGGATCGAAGAAAAAGCAATATCAGATCAGATCAGATCAGTCGCTCAGTCGTGTCTGACTCTTTGTGACCCCATGAATTGCAGCATGCCATGCCTCCCTGTCCATCACCAACTCCCGGAGTTCACTGAGACTCACGTCCATCGAGTCAGCGATGCCATCCAGCCATCTCATTCTCTGTCATCACCTTCTCCTTCTGCCCCCAATCCCTTCCAGCATCAGGGTCTTTTCCAATGAGTCAACTCTTCGCATGAGGTGGCCAAAGTACTGGAGTTTCAGCTTTAGCATCATTCCTTCCAGAGAAATCCCAGGGCTGATCTCCTTCAGAATGGACTGGTTGTATCTCCTTGCTTTGGCATAGTCAATAAAACAAAAATAGATATTTTTCTGGAACTCTCTTGCTTTTTCTATGATCCAGCGGATGTTGGCAATTTGATCTCTGGTTCCTCTGCCTTTTCTAAAACCAGCTTGAACATCAGGAAGTTCACGGTTCACATATTGCTGAAACCTGGCTTGGAGAATTTTGAGCATTACTTTACTAGCTTGTGAGATGAGAGCAATTGTGCAGTAGTTTGAACATTCTTTAGAATTGCCTTTAATTGGGATTGGAATGAAAATGACCTTTTCCAGTCCTGTGGCTACTGCTGAGTTTTCCAAATTTGCTGGCATATTGAGTGCAGCACTTTCACAGCATCATCTTTCAGGATTTGGAATAGCTCAACTGGAATTATATTACCTCCACTAGCTTTGTTCGTAGTGATGCTTTCTAAGGCCCACTTGACTTCATATTCCAGGATGTCTGGCTCTAGGTCAGTGATCACAGCATCATGATTATCTGGGTCATGAAGATCTTTTTTGTACAGTTCTTCTGTGTATTCTTGCCATCTCTTCTTAATATCTTCTGCTTCTGTTAGGTCCATACCATTTCTGTCCTTTATCGAGCCCATATTTGCATGAAATGTTCTTTTGGTATCTCTGATTTTCTTGAAGAGATCCCTAGTCTCTCCCATTCTGTTGTTTTCCTCTATTTCTTTGCATTGATCGCTGAAGAAGGCTTTCTTATCTCTTCTTACTATTCTTTGGAACTCTGCATTCAGATGTTTATATCTTTCCTTTTCTCCTTTGCTTTTCTCTTCTCTTCTTTGCACAGCTATTTGTAAGGCCTCCCCAGACAGCCAGTTTGCTTTTTTGCATTTCTTTTCTGTGGGAATGGTCTTGATCCCTGTCTCCTGTACAATGTCATGAACCTCATTCCATAGTTCATCAGGCACTCTATCTATCAGATCTAGGCCCTTAAATCTATTTCTCACTTCCACTGTATAATCATAAGGGATTTAAGTTCCAGAAAAACATCTATTTCTGCTTTATTGACTATGCCAAAGCCTTTGACTGTGTGGATCACAATAAACTGTGGAAAATTCTGAAAGAGATGGGAATACCAGATCACTTGATCTGCCTCTTAAGAACTTTGTATGCAGGTCAGGAAGCAACAGTTAGAACTGGACACGGAACAACAGACTGGTTCCAAATAGGAAAAGGAGTTCGTCAAGGCTGTATATTGTCACCCTGTTTATTTAAATTATATGCAGAGTACATCATGAGAAACGCTGGACTGGAAGAAACACAAACTGGAATCAAGATTGCCAGGAGAAATATCAATATCCTCAGATATGCAGATGACACCACCCTTATGGCAGAAAGTGAAGAGGAACTAAAAAGCCTCTTGATGAAAGTGAAAGTGGAGAGTGAAAAAGTTGGCTTAAAGCTCAACATTCAGAAAACAAAGATCATGGCATCCGGTCCCACCACTTCATGGGAAATAGATGGGGAAACAGTGGAAACAGTGTCAGACTTTATTTTTCTGGGCTCTAAAATCACCGCAGATGGTGACTGCAGCCATGAAATTAAAAGACGCTTACTCCTTGGAAGGAAAGTTATGACCAGCCTAGATAGCATATTCAAAAGCAGAGACATTACTTTGCTGACAAAGGTTCGTCTAGTCAAGGCTATGGTTTTTCCTGTTGTCATGTATGGATGTGAGAGTTGGACTGTGAAGAAGGCTGAGCACCAAAGAATTGATGCCTTTGAACTGTGGTGTTGGAGAAGACTCTTGAGAGTCCCTTGGACTGCAAGGAGGTCCAACCAGTCCTTTCTGAAGGAGATCAGCCCTGGGATTTCTTTGGAAGGAATGATGCTAAAGCTGAAACTCCAGTACTTTGGCCACCTCATGCGAAGAGTTGACTCATTGGAAAAGACTCTGATGCTGGGAGGGATTGGGGGCAGGAGCAGAAGGGGACGACAGAGGATGAGATGGCTGGATGGCATCGCTGACTCGATGGACGTGAGTCTGAGTGAACTCCGGGAGTTGGTGATGAACAGAGAGGCCTGGCGTGCTGCGATTCATGGGGTCGTTAAGAGTCAGACACGACTGAGCAACTGATCTGATCTGATCTCCAATGTATAGACTACATAATATCAATTCTTCATAAACTCCTTCAGAAAATAGAGGAGAAAACACTTTCCAGTTTATTCTTTGTACCAAAAGTCAATCAAAAATATCCGGGGGAAAAAAAAAAAAAAAGCATGGATTAACCTCATAAACACAGATACAAAAATTGCTTAAAAATATATTAGCAGTCAAATCCAGAAGTATATTATAAAGCTAATATATAATGACCAAATATCATTTATCCTAGGGATGTAAGGTTAGTTTAACATCTAATAGTATTATAATCACAGAGAAGGCAATGGCACCCCACTCCAGTACTCTTGCCTATAAAATCCCATGGGTGGAGGAGCCTGGTAGGCTGTAGTCCGTGGGGTCACTAAGAGTCGGTCATGCCTGAGCGACTTCACTTTCACTTTTCACTTTTCACTTTCATGCATTGGAGAAGTAAATGGCAACCCACTCCAGTGTTCTTGCCTGGAGAATCCCAGGGATGGGGAAGCCTGGTGGGCTTCCTTCTATGGGGTCGCACAGAGTCGGACACGACTGAAGTGACTTAGCAGCAGTATTATAATCAATGTGATATATCATATTAATAGAAGAAAGCATTGCATAAGCATTTTGATAGACTCAGCATTAGCATTTGACAAAATCTCATCCATTCATGATTAAAAGAAAAGAAAAAGGCCCTCAATGAATAATGAATAGAAGGCAACATTTAAAGAAGCCCATAGCCAGCATTATATTCAATGGTGAGAGACCACATATTTTCTTTCTAATATTGAGCTTATGGCAAGAGTGTATGTTCTTACCACATATTAACCATTGCACTTGAGGATTTATTTAGTGCAACCAAGTAAAAATAAAATTAGGGTTCAGGATGGGGAACACATATACACCCGTGGCGGATGCATGTTGATGTATGGCAAAACCAATACAATATTGTAAATTAAAAAAGAAATAAATAAATAAAAAATAAAGAACATACAAAAAAATTTTTTTAATTTAAAAGTATTCAGATTGAAAATAAAAAAAATTTATCAAAAAATGTCAAGACCCTGTAGGTTGGAAACCCTAAAATATCCACAAAGAAAGTTATAGGTATAATCAGGGGAGTACATCAAGAACAAAATTAAAAATGGCTATTGTATATCTAATATACTAGAAAAAAAAACAGAAAAAAAAGAACTGACAAAAAATTCAAGTCACAATAGAGTCAAAGATAGTAAAATATTTAGGAATAAATTTATCAAAATAAAGGTAGGAATTATAAACAGAAATTGACAAATCATTTCTCAGAGAAATAAAAGGGATTCCTGATAGAAAGGACTGCTGGTAGAAATATAAAGCTGTAAAGTCACTTTAGAAAATAGGTTGGAACTTTCTTTAAACACTGACATGTGAAGTAAGATTCTCTCAGTTGTGACTCTTTGTGACCCCCATGGTCTATACAGTCCATGGAATTCTCCAGGCCAGAATACTAGAGTGGGTAGCCTTTCCCTTCACCAGGGGATCTTCCCAACCCAGGCATCGAACCCAGGTCTCCCGCATTGCAGGTGGATTCTTTACCATCTGAGCCACAAAGGAAGCTCAAGAATTAAACACTGAATGTGAATTTATAAGCCAACAATTCCACTACTAGATGTCTACCTAAGAGAATGAAAGGAACATCCACAGAAAACCTGTATGCATATGTTCATGGAGGTATTATGCATATGGCCCCAAATTGGGAACAATTCAAATGTCTATCTTTTGATGAATAGATTAACAGTAGCCTATCCATACTATAAAATTATATAATAAAAACAGGAAACAAAACAGTGATATGTGCTTAAACAACATGAATGAACCTCCAACATTTATGCTTTATTGATAAGACTAACAGCACTTACTGTTTTTGTTTTAGTCTCTAAGTTGTGTCCAACTCTTTTGCAACATGATGGACTATAGCCCTTCAGGCTCCTCTGTTCATGGAATTTTCCAGGCAAGAGTCCTGGAGTGGGTTGTTATTTCCTTCTCCAGGGGATCTTTCTGACCCAGGGATTGAACGGGCATCTCCTGCATTGGTGGCAGTTTCTTTACCACTGAGCATCCGGGGAAGATCAATACCACTCCTTGAAATTGTGAATCACTCAGTCATGTCTAACTCTTTGTGACCCTATGATCTGTAGTCTGCCAGGGTCCTCTGTCCATAGGATTTTCCAGGCAAGAATCCTGGAGTGGGTTGCCATGCTCTTCTCCATGGGGTGGGAACCTTCCTGATGCAGGGATAGAACCCAGGTTTCCTGCATTGCAGGCAGATTCATTACCATCTGGACCACCAGGGATTCCCCTCTTACTTGGAGCCCATTTAGCTGCAGAAAGCAAAAAGTTTCAGAGACTTTGGGCTTCTGACACATAAGAGCTTCCCAGAGATTCCAGCTCTCAGCTGTCAAGTCTTCTAAACTTCCTGGGGGCATATATTAAGACATACCCTTTTAGAATTCATTAAGGGCTTCCCTGGTAGCTCAGATGGGTAAAGACTTTATCTGCCTGCAAATCAGGAGACCTGCGTTTGATCCCTGAGTTAGGAAGACCCCCTGGAGAAGGAAATGGCAACCCATTCCAATATTAATGCCTGAAGAATTCCATGGACAGAGAAGCCTGACAGGCCACAGTTCATGGGGTGGCAAACAGGCGGACACTTCTAGGAGACTTTCACGTTTTAGAATTCCTGACCCCAAAATGTTCTATCATGATCTATTATGCAGCCATAGGTGACCAATTCCAATGATAAGAAATATCAAAAGGCATATTAAAAGGAAATAAGCTTTTCAACTAGGGTTACTAGGCCTAGGGTTACTAGGCCACTGCAGGGCACAGTGGCCATGGTGTTGGAAACAGTATTCATTTCCAGAAGTCTTGTAGGAGCTTTCCTCCAGAGTGTTGTTTTTGGGTGGGGGGAGCTCCCACTTGGTCCCAGGTCAGCAGACACATCAAGCAAGGCTTCTGCTTCCATGGAGTTGGATGCAGTTATCAGTTTCCACACTCACCAGGCCTCCTGGAGTGGATTCACCATCCTTCAGAGCCATATGTCACTCTGTCCTGACTCACAGGGGCTCTAAGCCCACCAACTTTAGTCAGGCTGGGCGAGCCCCTGCTGGGATATGGAGCCTGGCCTGGGCGATTGGCCAGCAAGGCTAAGGAAGTTGGTGAGAGTTTCTGAAGGTCTCTTTCCCCATCATCTGCTGCGGGAGATCACAGCTACTCTCAGGACTCTCAGGTCAAGTCAGCGTCTGGCGTCACTTCAAAACCCAGACTTTGAGAGCAAGCAGGACAGTAGAGGCATCATATGTGACATCAGTATGGACAAGGTGTGGTCAAGCCAGAGGCCACGCAGATCATCGACTTCCTGTCCATCTATACACTCGCCTACTTCTTGGGGTGCGGGTGTCTATAGCAGGCAACCTGTCAGGTCTTCCCTCTGAATTTCATTATGCCTGTTCCCAGCATCTGATACATTCCAGCTACATCACACCCCACATATTCTATGTGAACACAGAGGCTGAGAAGGAGCAACTCATCAGGAAATCCAAGGCCCAGATCAGCAGGACGGGATGCCAACAAAGCTTGTTTTGTTGGGGTATTGGTTAGTCACTATGTCTGACTCTTTGTGACCCCATGGACTGTAGCCCTCCAGGCTCCTCTGTCCATGGGATTTTCCAAGGCAAGAACACTGGAGTGGGTTGCCATTTCCTCCTCCAGGGGATCTTCCTGACCCAGGGATTGAACTCACATCTCAAGCTACTCACAAATTATTCATTAATTGTGTATATATTCAAATGTTCTAGAGGGTATGGTAAGCCATATATATCAAAGATGTATAAGATAAAGTCCTGGCTACTAAGAAGTTCACATCTGAGAGGATCCCTATGCAAATAGGTGAAATACAATATAGTTCATAATGCCAATAAAGTAACATTGACAATGCAAAAATATTTTCAATGTAAAAATACTATTTTTGAATTCCAATTTTGATAGGTGAAGTTAAAACTTTTCTGTACATATCTCAAATATCATTTTATTCAAATTTTGACCTTTAGGTGACAAGCTTATTATGTAGTTTTAATTTCCAGAGAAAAATCAGATGCTAATTAAGGAAACAAAAGCCTGACACAGTTGTGTATGTGATTCTGATAGAGCAGTTTTACTGGTTTAAACTACTCCTAAGTTAGCTTGATTACAGTAGGGTACTCATAAGCAGTTGAAAACTTACAATAAAATATAAATTATCACAACAAATTTGGATTCTATATTATTTACACATCATACAATTGTGAGAAAATTGGTATTATTTCTAAACTAAATGCATGAGTATATTGGCATTAATAATTATTATCATCGTGTATACAACACATTGGAGGCTTTATGAAATGGTTGAATATTTATAAGTAATTTATTAAATTATGTATTATTTGTCTGTATTACACATACTACAGAAATGTTGTCAATACTGGTATAAATCAAAGTTACCTTTCTTTGAGAATACAAAATATTGATAGTTTCATATGCTGCTTAGGGAAAAAGGAAAATGTTAAATGGTAGATAAACTACCTAGACTCATAAATGTAAAGTAAGGCTCTCATGGAGAGTAAAAGAAAGGCAATTAGAGGAAAAAAGCTATAGCTTCAAGCCAGAACTGAAACCAATGGTTTTATTCAGCCTTCAAACGTCAACTAGGCTCTCTGAGTAAGTACATGTCTTCATAGCAGTACATGTCTTCATAGCAACATTAAGCTGCTTTATTTCCCAAATCCATGTTAATATTTAAAACACTAGAGAATTTGGCATTTGGTTTCAACATCAGTATCCATCCAGTGACCTGGGTATTATTTTTAAGGTGGAGATTTCTTGGCAATAATCCCAGAAATTCTGATTCAGTATGTCTTGAACGGGGTCCAGGAACACTCTAACAGTTGACTCTGATGCAGGTGAGAGTTGAGAAGTTGAAGAACAGTTGTAGAAATGAAAGGGCCAACCTGCACATTTACTCTCAATAAACGTACACATGACGTCAACACTCACAACAAAAGACTAACCAAATTAGAAAGAAATGTCTCCTGCTCAAACACTGCAGAGAATCCAGTCACCCCTGTTGCTTGATTCTTGTGACATAAACCTCAGTTGATACACTATAACCCATACAGTGCTGATTTATAGAAAATGCGGGGAACTTGGGGAATTTGGAGAAGTGAAATATGCCTCTCTGGATATATGCTGAGCTAGAAACATAGTTTTGATGGAAACAACAGAAAATAGTATGGACTCAAAACACACCTAAAAACTTCTCAGTTTCTCTATGTGCATTTAAGGCTCTGTTTGACAAGGCCTCTGACTTTCTTTTCTTTCTTTTTCTAAAAAATGGAGATATTAATAATTGACATATGGTGGTGGTAGTTTAGTTACTAAGTCATGTCTCTGTGACCCAATGGACTGTAGCCTGCCAGGCTCCTTTATCCATGGAATTCTCCAGCAAGAATACTGGAAAGGATTGCCCTTTCCTTCTCTGGGGGATCTTCCTGACCCAGCGATTAAACCCACATCTCCAGCTTGGCAGGAAGATTCTTTGAGCCACCTGGGAAGCCCATAAATGGCATATAACATTATATTAATTTAGTTGTACAACACAATGATCTGATATTTGTATTGATTTTGAAATGGTTGCTTAAAGGAAAAGCACAGGTGTGCATAATGATGAATGTGATCAAAACATACAGACTTCCAGTTATAAATAAATCAGTCCTAGGGATGGAATGCACAGCATGGTGACTGCAGCTGACAATAGAATACTCTATATGATAAAGTCTTTCAGAGAGGAGAGCTCAGGCTTCCTTTCTGAATGTATTTTCTTTACCCTCCTGTCCACACTCTGGACACCCACTGTACTACCCTACTTGTAATTTTTTATCCAAACATGAGATTTGATACCATTCTGTCTTTGCTAAAGATGTTTTCTCCACCTAGAACTCCCTCCTCTCCACCTTTTTCATATCTTCTCCATCTTTTAAAGACTTAGCTCAAATGATAATTCCTATGATGTGACATACTATGCTTATGCTTTTAAGTTTTTTATTTTAAAAAAATAAAACATTATTTTTAATAATACAAATAATTAAATAATTATTTTTTCTTACAGCACTTTGTATTTTGCTTGTATTCTTAATGAATTCAACCAGATCATTGTCTTTCTCACAAAATTTTCAGGCCTAGTGATTAAGTAATGGGGTTCCCAAGTGGCACTAATGGTAAAGAACCCATCTGCCAACGCAGAAAACTTAGAGATGTGAGCTCAATCCCTGGGTCAGGAAGATCCCCTGGAGGAGGAAATGGCAACCCACTCCAGTATTCTTGCCTGGATAATCACATGGACAGAGGAACCTGGTAGACTAAAGTCCATAGGTGTGGCAAAGAGTCGGACACAATTGAAGTGACTTAGCAGCAGTGATTAATACAGCCTCTAAACTCTCTTCACTTTTAGAGACACTTGTCTTTGTGTGTGTGTGCTTAGTCACTCAGTCATGTCTGACTCTGCAACCCCATGGACCGTAGCCCGCCAGGCTCCTCTGTCCATGGGGATTCTCCAAGACAGAATACTGCAGTGGGTTGCCATGTCCTTCTCCAGGGGATCTTCCCAACCAAGGGATCAAATTCAGGTCTCCCGCATTGCAGGTGGATTCTTTACCAACTGAGCCACAAGACTTGTTTAGTTGCTGATAAAACACGTATGGTAGGCAACCTTCTAAAATGGGTCCCAAGGATCCCCAGTTCTTGGTACCCACATAAGTTGTGTGTGTGCTAAGTGACTTCAGTCATGTCCGACTCTGTGTGACCCTATGGACTGTCGCCTGTCAGACTCCTCAGTCCATGGGATTCTCCAGGCAAGAATACTGGAATGGGCTGCCATGCCCTCCTCCAAAGAATCTCTAAAACCCAGGGATCAAACCCACATCTTTTAGGTCTCCTAGATTAGCAAGCGAGTTCTTTGCTGCTAGCACCACCAGGGAGGCCCACCCATATAAGTTACCTCCATGTAATTTTCTGTCCTTAAGTGTGGTCTGGATCTAATGATTTGCTTCTATTTAGTATGCATGTGTTAGTCATTCAGTCGTGTCCAACTCTTTGTGACCCCATGTACACAGGGTCCTCTGTCCATGGGATTCTCCAGGCAAGAATACTGGAGTAGGTAGCATTCCCTTCTACCTTGGATCTTCCCGACCCAGGGATCAAACCCTAGCTTCCTGCTTTGCTGAGGCAAAAGTGATAGCACTGATAAGAAATGGCATGGCATCACTTTTGCAGGGGAGTAGAACTCTATTTGAAGAAGACAAAATCATGGAGTCATCTGACTCCTCCACCTCCTCCTTCTTCCTCTCTCTTGTCTCTGCTGATGCCTGGGCTGAAGCATCAGCAGGAGCTTCAGAGTCACGCCCTGGAGGCAGATGTGCTGGCCAGCTCGTTAATACCCTGGACAGTGACTGATATCTTCAGTGTTGCTTTCCTTTTGGCTCACTGGTGACCTTGTTGAGCCAGGTCATCATCTACCTCATTGGTCCTTGCTCTGTCCAGGATCTTTATATCTTTGGCACTGGAAAAGGCACCGCCATTAAAGGCAGTGAGCAGGTAGGAGGTGGCATAGTATAGGTAGACAGGATTTTCTAAATATAGGGAAATTATCACAATGAAATCGTTAGGGACTGCTGTAGGGTTTTTCTGAGTGTAATCTAGTGATGAATACTTATTGGATAGAGATCGAAATCTACCCGCTTACAACATGGCCACACACACACCATTGCATATATATTTCCCTAGTCTCATATTTTGAGACTTTGTAGATCAGGCAGGGAAGTATCTGCCTGCAATGTGAGTGTCCCAGGTTCAATCCCTGGATGGGGAAGATCCCCTAGAGAAGGGAATGACTGCCCATTCTAGTATTCTCACCTGAAGAATGCCATGGACAGAGGAGCCTGGTGGATTACAGTCCATGGGATCGCAGAATCAGACATGATTGAAGGACTAACAATTTCACATTCACATATTATTTTTAAAATGCAAATTAACTATAGAACTCTAATAGGTAAGTAATCTAATGAGCTTAAATATAGATGGATAGATAGATAATAGATAGATGCTGAGATATAACACTAATTTCAATTCAATTATTTGTACAATGGAAATGTACATATAATTACTACGTTGTTTTTCAGTTGCTAAGTCATGTCCAACTCTACGACCATATGGACTGCAGACCACCAGGCTCCTCTGTTCATTTAATTTTTCTGGCAAAAATACTGGAGTGGGTTGCCATTTCCTCCTCCAGGGGATCTTCCTGGTCCAGGAGTCAAACCTGTATCTTATTATGTTTCCTGCATTGGCAAGTGGATTCTTTACCATCAGTGCCACCAGGGAAGCCCTGGCTCCAGTTTTGTTTTGGTTAGTCATTCACTGTGTGATAAATGGAATATATCTTAGCTTACAGTTTCTTCACTCTTGCAATGTGGATAGCAATAAATTGAGTAAGTATATATAAAGTTACTATAATACTTTGGTTTACTAGCTTAAAACATTTCTTACAATTTTTATAGAGAAATTAGGTACTTTTTCTCATTTGGCCTGAGAACACTATTCCATGTCTATTTGGCACACGGACAGAAGGAAACCCTTTAAAATTTTTTATCAAAAAAGTTTCTTTTGTTTAAATTTTTTATTTCTTAATGACCTGTTTGGTCAGTATAAATCTTTTGCAACTTTCCCCTGAAGGCTGTCTGGGAATACATTCAAGTCCATTGAATTCAGCGTAAGTTGCATAGTTCTAACTAAATTAATTTGGAGGATCAACTTCTAACTATTCCCAAACTCTCCTTAGGAACAGACTTCAATCTTAGTTTTAACCCACAATGAATAATGCTTTGAATGTAAATAATGTTCTATAGAAGTTTATAAAAAATTAGATGAAATTTTGTTGAGCCTATTACAGATAATAATCTCAGGTTGATTTTTCTCTACTGAAGATGACATTATTTGCATTATGTTGAAGTAAGAGACATTAATGCAAAGTAGTTCTAATGCTAAATAACCTTAAAAATTAATTACCTTACAGATTAATCCCAGCTTATAATGGTGCACTTACATACAACATATTCCCAAAGTATAGCACTTAGTAAGTCTACCACTGATTTCCGATCTGTTCCACAATGAATGGGAACAATGCATCACCATCTGGATAACTAACACAATCAAGAAAAGAAGAATCGTCTCTGGTATCATCCATTTATTTTATAATTTTGTAAATTTTCTAAGGCTTTAATGTAGTTATTTATAATTATCTTTGTATAGTAATATATGTGATAGTCAATACTTCCCCCCCCAAAAAAAAACACAAAAAATTAGAAACATTTGCTGTTGAAAGTTTCTGATAATTTGAATGAAGTGAATTTTGAGACTTCCACTTTTTTTTTTCAATTTGCAAGATTAGTATCATAAAAACAGCAAAGCAGTAATGCATTAAAGAATTATTAGGGGTCTAATAAAATTATTTGGACCGCCAACTGTTGTAACACTGATTAATGATTGCTTTTTAATTAATTGGAAGTTGTTCAATCAGTGTACCATTTCATTTCATCTGAGAGTTTTTATAGAAGGGTCAAGGCCAAAGCATATGCTAGTACAATCTGCAATAAGGTACATTTACACAATTTTTTTCCACTTGGCAGGGCAAATGTGGGCTATTTATTTCATAGTCATTCACCATGACAATAATTTCCTGCTCAGGCTGGCTAGTTTGAGCAGAGAAAGCAACCTTACATATTAAAATTTAAATAAAGTTGACTTTTAAACTCTGTGAGTGCAAATAAAACTCACAATAACCTATTCTTATTGCAGAATCATTAATTACCACATGGTATGTGCTTAGCCTCTTTCTTTTCCATGGAGATGTAAGGTGCATAGCTTTTGTCTCACCAGACTTCTTTGAAGATGCTAAATTCCTCATAGTAGTCTTTGAATAGACAGACAGTGGAGTGGATAGAAGTAGATAATTTAGAAATATTAGCCAGCTGCCCTCTTATAAGGTGTGCATATGCATGGGTTGTGAGTGTAAGTCCCAGTTCGGCATGTGTCCCGGTGAGTGCCAACATAACTGATGAGACTCCATACTGTGGGGTTTCCTAAGTTGCATTTAGGTAAAAACTACATAGGATGTGATTGCAGCCATAAAATTAAAAGATGCTTGCTCCTTGGAAGAAAAGCTGTGACCAACCTAGACAGCACATTAAAAAGCAGAGACGTTACTTTGCAAACAAAGGTCCATCTAGTCAAGACTATGGTTTTTTCCAGTAGTCATGTATGGATGTGAGAGTTGGATCATAAAGAAAGCTGGGCACCAAAGAATTGATGCTTTTGAACTGTGATATTGGAGAAGACTCTTAAGATTCCCCTGGACTGCAAGATCAAACCAGTCAATCCTAAAGAAGATCGGTCTTGAATATTCATTGGAAGAACTGATGCTGAACCTGAAACTCCAAAACTTTGGTCACCTGATGCAAAGAGCTTACTCCTTAGAAAGACCTTGATGCTGTGAAAGATTGAAGGTAGAAGGAGAAGGTGACAACAGAGAATGATATGGTTGCATGGCATCATAAACTCAATGGGCATGAGTTTGAGCAAGCTCTGGGACTTGGCGATGGACAGGAAAGCATGGAGTGCTGCAGTCCATGGGGTTGCAAAGAGCTGGACATGACTGAGCTGAACTAACCTGACATAGAAGGTAGAGATTGGAGTGGAGTCAGTGTGTGCTCTAATTAAACTGATAATTAACAAAATATGGCCTGAAAATAGCACAATATTGTTAATCAACTATGCTCCAACATAAAATAATTTTTTAAAAAATCTGGTTTTCTAAGTTTGAAAAATGACAAATTTAGGAACAATGATGCTTGCATTGTAAAGTGCATACTCCTCTTATATTCTCCAAATGGTCAAAGCCCAGGCTCTGACCTGCTACTACAGGTGCCCTCACACCACAATGATGGTTTTTGGTGGCTTTCGTACCCCATGGGGAGAAGGAGAACTTTTAGAGCTACAGTACAGTTGAGTGAAGAACTAGAGGCAGACTTTCATCTTGACTTAGGGTACTGGATCTAATATCTGCCTTTAAAAAAAAATACACATTTTCCATGTGTATTAACAGAAAGGTTAGGTGACACAGAATATTTTTAATGAAAACTATTTTATTATAGACATTATGTCTTAAATAATAGAAATTATTTGAATAGGCTACTTCTGGTCAGTTATCACCTAATACATCCAAATCATCAGAGTGAATATAATGTAGTTCATAGAGGTCTTCTACCCCATAACTTAGATATCTCATTTTCACTCTATTTGTCAAAGATCTAAGAAAACTAAAGTTTATTTCCTAACTATTTTATGGTTAAACTGCCATCAGTATTATGGATAAAGGAAATAATTCAGAGTTAAAATAATTGAAAGTGTGAAAAAGATGATGAATAACATATGTAACAATAATAGGAGGTGATATGGGAAGGAAGAAAGATACCTAGCAGGAGAGTGAAAGTGAAGTCGCTCAGTCCTGTCTGACTTTTTGCGGCCCCATGGACTGTAGCCCACCTGGCTCCTCCATCCATAGAATTTTCCAGGCAAGAGTACTGGAATGGGTAGCCATTTCCTTCTCCAGGGGATCTTCCTGACCCAGGGACTAAACCCAGATCTCCTGCATTGCGGGCAGACGCTTTATTGTCTGAGCCACCAGGGAAGCGCCCATGTGGCTGGAAGTTCAGTTACTTCAGTTCAGTTGCTCAGTCGTGTCCGAATCTTTGCGACCGCATGAATGGGAGCACGCCAGGCCTCCCTGTCCATCACCAACTCCCAGAGTTCACTCAGACTCATGTCCATCGAGTCAGTGATGCCATCTAGCCATCTCATCCTCTATCATCCCCTTCTCCTCCTGCCCTCATTCCCTCCCAGCATCAGAGTCTTTTCCAATGAGTCAACTCTTTGCATGAGATGGCCAAAGAACTGGAGTTTCAGCTTTAGCATCATTCCTTCCAAAGAACACCCAGGGCTGATCTCCTTTAGAATGGACTGGTTGGATCTCCTTGCAATCCAAGGGATTCTCAGGAGTCTTCTCCAACACCACAGTTCAAAAGCATCAAATCTTCAGCACTCTGCTTTCTTCACAGTCCAACTCTCACATCCATACATGACCACTGGAAAAACCATAGCCTTGCCTAGATGGACCTTTGTTGGCAAAGTAATGTCTCTGCTTTTCAATATGCTATCTAGGTTGGTCATAACTTTCCTTCCAAGGAGTAAGCATATTTTAATTTCATGCTGCAGTCACCATCTGCAATGATTTTGGAGCCCCAAAAAATAAAGTCAGCCACTGTTTCCACTGTTTCCCCATCTATTTCCCATTAAGTGATGGGACCAGATGCCATGATCTTTGTTTTCTGAATGTTGAGCTTTAAGCCAACTTTTTCACTCTCCTCTTTCATTTTCATCAAGAGGCTTTTGAGTTCCTCTTCACTTTCTGCCATGAGGCTAGTGTCATCTGCATATCTGAGGTTATTGATATTTCTCCCGGCAAACTTGATTCCAGCTTGTGCTTCTGCTAAATATGCAGTGTAACAGTATACAGCCTTGATGTACTCCTTTTCCTATTTGGAACCAGTCTGTTGTTCCATGTCCAGTTCTAACTGTTGCTTCCTGACCTGCATATAGGTTTCTCAAGAGGCAGGTCAGGTGGTCTGGTATTCCCATCTCTTTAAGAATTTTCCACAGTTTATTGTGATCCACACAATCAAAGGCTTTGGAATAGTCAATAAAGCAGAAGTAGGTGTTTTTCTGGAACTCTCTTGCTTTTTTGATGAACCAGCGGATGTTGGTAATTTGATCTCTGGTTCCTCTGCCTTTTCTAAAAGCATCTTGAACATCTGAAGTTCACAGTTCACTTATTGCTGAAGCCTGGCTTGGAGAATTTTGAGCATTACTTTACTAGCGTATGAAATGAGTGCGACTTCACTTTCACTTTTCACTTTGCACTGGAGAAGGAAATGGCAACCCACTCCAGTGCTCTTGCCTGGAGAATCCCAGGGACGGCGGAGCCTGGTGGGCTGCTGTCTATGGGGTCGCACAGAGTTGGACGTGACTGAAGTGACATAGCAGCAGCAGCAGAGATGAGTGCAATTGTGCGGTAGTTTGAGCATTCTTTGGCATTGCCTTTCTTTGGGATTGGAATGAAAACTCAGTCCTGTGGCCACTGCTGAGCTTTCCAAATTTGCTGGCATATTGAGTGCAGCACTTTCACAGCATCATCTTTCAGGATTTGGAATAGTTCAACTGGAATTCCATCACCTCCTCTAGTTTTGTTCATAATGATGCTTTCTAAGGACCACTTGACTTCACATTCCAGGATGTATGGCTCTGGGTGAATGATCACACCATCGTGATTATCTTGGTCATGAAGATCTTTTTTGTACAGTTCTTCTGTGTATTCTTGCCATCTCTTCTTAATATCTTCTGCTTCTGTTAGGTCCATACCATTTCTGTCCTTTATCGAGCCCATCTTTGCATGAAATGTTCCTTTGGTATCTCTGATTTTCTTGAAGAGATCCCTAGTCTTTCCCATTCTGTTGTTTTCCTCTATTTCTTTGCATTGATCGCTAAGGTAGGCTTTCTTATATCTTCTTGCTATTCTTTAGAACTGCCTTATGATCCAGCAATCCCACTGCTGGGCATACACACTGAGGAAACCAGAAGGGAAAGAGACACGTGTACCCCAATGTTCATTGCAGCACTGTTTATAATAGCCAGGACATGGAAGCAACCTAGATGTCCATCAGCAGATGAATGGATAAGAAAGCTGTGGTACATATACACAATGGAGTATTACTCAGCCATTAAAAAGAATACATTTGAATCAGTTCTAATGAGGTGGGTGAAACTGGAGCCTATTATACATAGTGAAGTAAGCCAGAAGGAAAAACACCAATACAGTATACTAACGCATATATATGGAATTTAGAAAGATGGTAACGATAACCCTGTATACGAGACAGCAAAAGAGACACTGATCTATAGAACAGGCTTATGGACTCTGTGGGAGAGGGAGAGGGTGGGAAGATTTGGGAGAATGGCATTGAAACATGTGAAATGTCATGTATGAAACGAGATGCCAGTCCAGGTTCAATGCACGATGCTGGATGCTTGGGGCTGGTGCACTGGGACGACCCAGAGGGATGGTATGGGGAGGGAGGAGGGAGGAGGGTTCAGGATGGGGAACACATGAGAAATAAAGGAATAAAAAATTAAAAAAAAAAAAAAAGAACTGTGCATTCAGATGCTTATATCTTTCCTTTCCTCCTTTGCTTTTCGCTTCTCTTCTTTTCACAGCTATTTGTAAGGCCTGCCCAGACAGCCATTTTGCTTTTTTGCATTTCTTTTCCTTGGGCATGGTCTTGATCCCTGTCTCCTGTACAATGTCACGAACCTCAGTCCATAGTTCATCAGGCATTCTATCTATCAGATCTAGGCCCTTAAATCTATTTCTCACTTCCACTGTATAATCATAAGGAATTTGATATTTGACAGCAGGAAAGGAAACTTTAAATCAAAAAAGCATTTAAAGAGAATGGGCAAGGCTAACATTCCATACTGTTCTCTGGATAGTGTGTCTATTCAGGCAGCTGACTGGATTATCTACTCTGAGAGGCTAACTGAGCAAGGAAGGCAGATTTGAAAGGAGATAGCAGAACAGAGAAAGCATACAGTAGAGGAGCAGCCTTCAGTGTGCCTGTTTAGCATGGCAGGGATGTGTGCGTTTCCTCAGGATCCAGTGGACACAATAGAAAGCTGGAATTGAGAAACCATGCTGTGAACTCTCCCAAGAAAACCATCTGTGGCACAAGGGGCCTTGGACCTGAAATTAAGAAACTGTAGGGTCTACCACTGGGTGCTCATAACAAGTTCATGGGCAGATGGGATGCTCAGAACGCCAACACCAAATAACTCAAAAATTACATGAAGAGAGTTAGTATTTGGGCATTCCACTTAGCCAGTCTGCTTTAATCCTAGAAGTAGTGGCAAAAAGGGGAGTGCTCTCTCATCAACCGGGGGTATATGAGAGAGATTTATGTGATATAATAACATTTGCAGCAACATGGATGGATCTAGAGATTATTAAGCTAAATGAAGTAAAGCCAAAGATAAATATATGATATCACTTTTATGTGGAATCTAAGAAAATAATAAAAGCAAATTTATTTGCAAAACAGAAATAAACTCACAGACTTAGAAAACAAACTTATGGTTAGCAAAGGGGAAAATCAGAGAAGGGATAAGTTAGGAGTTTGGTATTAACATACCAACTAGAATAACTAGAATATATAAAATGGGCTTCCCCAGTGTTTCAGTCGTAAAGAACCAGGCTGCCAACCCAGGTTTGATCCCTGGGTCAGAAAGATCTCCTGGAAAAGAAAATAGCAGCCTACTCCAGCATTCTTGCCTGGGAAATCCTGTGGACAGAAGAGCCTGGTGGGCTACAGTCCATGAAGCTTCAAACAGTCGGACACAACTGAATGTGACTGACTGAGTATGACTGTTACTTTCCTATCTGTACCCACTGAGTTGAGACTGATCAAAAACCTCTCAATAGACATGTTTGGTTAGCTCCTCCCTGCACTGAAAGGTGACATTAGCTGCCAGAACATTTTACCAGATGCACAAAAGGAAATAGGAAAGCAATATACAAGATACTTGGGATTTCCTCAAATCTTTCAATAGACCTTATGCAGAAGAACTGTTATGATGCACTTCCATTATAGACAACTATGTTGATAGCCAATGTCTTCACTCCTAGCCTGATCTGTTGCCTTAGGAAGCTTGTTACCTTGGTAATATCCTCCATTGTCCAGCCAAACACACATGACCTACCATCACTCTCAGTCTAGAGGATTCTGGACCAAGCAGAAGCCAACAAAAGGATTGCCTAACAATCCTATAGATTCCAAATGACTCGTTGAAGAATTATACTTAAAAGTCCTGTATATTCCACAATGGTGTTCATAAAAACATATATGCTAATGAAAGAAGAGAGAAAGAAGAAGGGCGACTTTATAAATGGTCTCTTAAGGACTTCACTCGGTGGGCCAGTGGTTAATACTCTGTGTATCCAGGGGGCACAGGTTCAATCCCTAGAATGGAGATCCCATATGCTACATGACACAGTAAAAATAAATAAATAAATAAAATCATGCTCTCTTTAACTTCAAAAGTTATTTCGGAACAGGTGATTTTATGTGATGATGATTCCCTCCTGCCTGGCCTATGAAACTCTGCATAATATATACAGGGGTGCAATGTGGAAAGACATTGGAACTATGGCCAATTTTTAAGGTTATAAGGTGGAAAGAAGTGAGCTCACACCATGAAAAGCACTGCTAGATATTCCTGCCGTCCTGCAAACAAAGTGCAGTGGCAGCTGTCACAATTTTTCTGGACTTAGGCTATGAGGAAAAGGAGCAGGTTTCTGAGTTTCCCCAGGAGACCACTCAGCTGTCAGTCCAAAACTGAAAAACAGCTCAGCAGGGACTCGTTTAAGAGTGTGAAATTCAAAGAACTGCAGTATAACATTGATTCCATCCATGCCATACTTACTAACTTTACTCGCAATTATGGAGAAATTATACTGCGCGGTGCTTTCTCTGTCTAGTAATTCATTAGTGGCGATGGTTCCTTCAGTCGCATCTATTGTAAAGTAGCTGTCCCCATCACTCTTCCAATCTATGAGGTACCTGTGTACAAAAAGAGGAGATGCAAATGTGCAATGATTACACATTCATCATAATGGCAGTCAGGCTACCTTGACACAGTTCCTTATTTTTCTCCCTGTAGCTATTACCCACCTCGCAATAAAGAAGAGTGTAAGTGACAGCTTCTTTATTGCAAAGTCAGTATGCTCAAGGGGAAACTGGGAATAATGAAAGATTTAGTACTCCTGCTGTTCATATTATTTTAGGGTCTTGACACCTTGAAAGCTCAGCAGAGACTAAAATTCTAAAGCTGACCATGGGTTTCCTTAACCTGCTGAATATTAAAACTTTTTCAAGCAGTAAAAGATTCCTTAATGGTGGCTGTGGGAAGAGCTGGGGGTGGGGTAGGCATCTGGAAACAGCTACAAAGAACTTAGGTCAGTACAGAGGTAGCATCTTTGTTTCCAAGGACAGAAAAAAAAATCATGTTAGGGAAACTAAGGGGAAATTTTTAAACTGGCAGGTGCTATAATTGCACAGAAATATTTTCCTCAAACACACAAAAAATGACCATGGTTGTTTTATTACTCTTAAGTATCAGAACAAGTTTCTTATAAAAAGTGACCTTGGCTGTACTGTCTCTTTACGTTCTTTATTAGCCAAACTCCTTGATAGTAAATGATCTGCTTTCTTTATGTGAAACAGTCGGAATAAGAAATCCAAGAATATGAATTTTTTTAAAAAATATGCATTTGTATAAATCTTTATGTAGCAGTGAACATATAGAGTGATATATGTAAAATTATTTTAAAGATATATTTTCAAACATCATATTAACAGACATTTTGAACTCTTTCCATGTGCCAGGTATCGTTCTAAACATTCATCAGCATTTTTGTGATTAGAGAATCAAAGTGAGGTCCTTACAAACAGTGGCTGAAGACAGATGACATCATTGTAGTCAGCCCCTCTAAATCCCCAGTCATCAGGAAATGTTAATTAAGGCTTGTGTTTCAAAATAGCAAGTTTTAATCTTGACAAACAGGTTATTTAAAATCAGGACAGTGTGCATAACATTTTAGAACTAGGTCAAAACTAGTTCGTCTTTATAGGTGGAGATTTATAACTTGTCAGTATTCATTAGTAACTGATAGAATCAGAGTAGGAACCAAGCTTTTTATCTGCCTTTGACATTTCCATTGTTGATTTCTGAAATGCATTGATGCTTTATGAGTTCAGCGTAGCATCCTGTCTCATAGAAATGATCTCAAAAATTATAAATGAACTTAAAAGCCAGAGACTACAGCATATAATGAGCTTCATTCTTTCTATTGCAAGATGCCCTTTTTGGAACAAAAAAGCATCTTCTCACAGTACCCATTTTTAGCACCTTTATTCAACTTGGTAACATGCCTAATTTGAGGCAGATTATTACTGAACTTCCTTGGTGACCATAGCATTTCTGAAGAATTACTGGTGTAGGCTAACAGTGGCTGGTGTTTAATGGTAGAATTCACTAAATATTTGCTGAGTGCCCACTATGCTGCAGACATTGTAGTAGGGTTGAAGCACAAAGGAAATTATAAAGTATAATGCTCACTAATAATGAGTCTAGTTGGAAGAATGTATATAAAGAGGATTATTATGTTTGATAGAAGGACAGAAAAGACAAGACAGGAGTACAAAGAAAATCCCTGGTTCAACACCTATTGGTTCAGGCAAACCTTCCTGCACACGATGTTTGACTGGCACTAGAAGGCTCTAAGGAGAAGACAATGGCACCCCACTCCGGTACTCCTGCCTGGAGAATCCCATGGATGGAGGAGCCTGGAAGGCTGCAGTCCATGGGGTAGCTGAGGGTCGGACATGACTGAGTAAATTTACTTTCACTTTTCACTTTCATGCATTGGAGAAGGAAATGGCAACCCACTCCAGTACTCTTGCCTGGAGAATCCCAGGGACGGGGGAGCCTGGTGGATGCCGTCTATGAGGTCACACAGAGTCGGACACGACTGAAGTGACTAGCGGCAGCAGCAGCAGAAGGCTATAAAGGAATTATTTATGAGCAGAGAGAGGCACATAAAGTAAGGAGAGGAGGAAAGATATTTCAGGAGCGTCAGTAGCAGCAGCAAAACCATAGACTGCAAAACCAAGCCCACCAGGTTCCTCTGTCCTTGGAATTCTGCAAGCAAGAATACTGGAGTGGGTAGCCCTTTCCTTCTCTAAGGGATCTTCCTGAGCCAGGGATAGAACCCAGGTCTCCTGAATTGCAAGCAGATTCTTTACTGTCTGAGACACCAGGGAAGCCCCCTTTCACTTTCAGAAGGCTATAAAGGAATTATTTATGAGAAGAAGGAGGCAGACAAAGGAAGAGGAAAGGTATTTTAGGAACATGAACACCAGTAGGAAAATCATAGTGATTTTGTGGGAAACTATAAGCTGTTAGGAATTTCAGTAAAATATTTGAAAGGAATAATAACCTGAAAAAAAGTTAAGCTATTTAGGTCAAGGAGGATAATGTAAATTATATTAAGGAGATAAAACATGATCTTATAGTTAATGAACAATTCAAAGGGTATAATTAGGGTATGGGATAACTGTTAATCACTTTTAAGGCAGAGGGTGAATGTATTTGAAGGGGACAAGACTGTAAGCATTTCCCGTAAACCAGAATCTTTCCAACAGACAAAGAGAGTCACTAGAGCTGGGAAGAGATTTAATTCAATGGGTTGTGAGTGGTTGAAATAACTAGGGCTATGCAGGCTGGGCTTCCCAGGTGGTGCTAGTGGTAAAGAATCTTCCTGCTAATGCAGGAGACATGAGAGATGTGGGTTCGATCCCTGGGCCCGGGAAGACTCCCTAGAGGTGGGCATGGCAACCCTCTCCAGTATTCTTGCCTGGAGAATCCCATAGACAGAGGAGACTGGTGGGTTATCATCCTTGGGGTTGCGAAGAGTGAAACACGACTGAAATGATTTAGAACACATTCACATGCAGGCTGAAGGAAAGAAGACCCGAAACATGCTGGTGTCCTTTACTTTGACTAGGATACTCGTGTGAAGTGGGTATCAGATTTACTTGTCATTTCAGTGTGATGGAGCTAGGACAGGAAAATGGAATCTATAGAAATTATTATATTGGATAAATAGAATGAAGACTTTGATGTCAGAGCTGCACAAGGTCATAATGGGTTTCCTCAGAAAACCATAAGCACCAAGAGTAATCAAATATTGATGTCAAAATATTCATGTTTGGTGCAGATATGGTAGAGCATTAAATCTAAGCATGACTGGAAAGCCTGAATATAACTTGCAGTGCTGAATTTATACTACTAATATCCATACATAATGGATGGAATTCCCATACACTTTTCATGGATGGAATATTTTTTTAATTATTGTTTCCTGTGATCGTTCTGTTCTGATCTTAACAAACATATTTTGCTCTGAGCACTACAATAAAGTCTCACTTTTCAAACATATGCTTCCTTTTTTCCTAAGCCCTATTTTAAATAATAGCTTTATCCACATACTATTGGAGAAGGGAATGGCATCCCATTCCAGCATTGTTGCCTGGAGAATTTCATGAACAGAAGAGCCTGGTGGGCTGCAGTCCATGGAGTTACAAAGAGTCAGACATGACAGAGCGACTAGCACTTCACATACAATACAATTTCCCAAATTAAACTGAACAATTCAATCATTTTCATATATGCAAGTTGTGGGATAGGTGGTAAGTTTTAAGATGTTTTAAACTTATTAACTCATTTTTTTTTTCATTTAATTCATTACTTGGGGTAAGCTCCAATTACCTGGAAACTTCACTTCTATAGATTGAAGATTGTGAAGATGTGGTGTTTCTGGATTTCTCCTCTGCTACTTCCTTTTGCATTGAGTGCATATTATTCCAATGGAATATTAATTATTTTATTAAATAATAATGTTATACTCTGCTGCTGCTAAGTCACTTCAGTCAGGTCCAACTCTGGGTGACCCATAGACGACAGCCCACCAGGCTCCCCTGTCCCTGGGATTCTCCAGGCAAGAACACTGGAGTGGATTGCCATTTCCTTCTCCAATGCATGAAAGTGAAAAGTGAAAGTGAAGTTGCTCAGTCGTGTCTGACTCCCAGCGACCCTATGGACTACAGCCCACCAGGCTCCTCCATCCAAGGGATTTTCCAGGCTATATTTTTAGTTATTTTCTTTTTATCTGCTTCAGGCTTGACTGTATACTGTTTAACGTAGATTGAAATTTATGCTAACTTAATTCTAATAAAATATAGAAATTTTACTCCTATGTAGCCATGTGCTATTATATGTATATGAAAAGTGAAAGTGAAGTCACTCAGTCCTGTCCAATTCTTTGAGACCCATGGACTGTAGCCTGCCAGGCTCCTCCATCCATGGGATTTTCCAGGCAAGAATACTGGAATGGGTTGCCATTTCCTTCTCCAGGGAATCTTCCTGACCAAGGGATTCAACCCAGGTCTCCCATATTTTGGGTGGATTCTTTATCAGCTGATCCACAAGGGAAGCCCCTACACACATATACATATATGTTAACATATTTTTTTCCTTGTGGTGTCTCAGTGGTAAAGAACCCACCTGTCACTGAGGAGACACAAGTTTGACCCCTGGGTCTGGAAGATCCCCTGGAAAAGGAAATGGCAACCCACTCCAGTATTCTTGCCTGGGAAATCTCATGGACAGAGGAATCTAGCAGGTTACCACCCATGGGGTCACAAGAGTCAGACACGACTTAGAAACTAAACAACAACAATCTATAGTATATTGATATCGCAAAAAAAGTAGTAAAACATTTTTATAATTAGTAACTTTATAATCTTATGTCTATTAAAGCTGGAAAATAAAGGGAAGCAAATATTTTGGGAAGAGCTAAAGAATTGATGCTTTTGAACTGTGTTGTTGGAGAAGACTCTTGAGAGTCCCTTGGACTGCAATGGACTCCAACTAGTCCATTCTAAAGGAGATCAGTCCTGGTGTTCATTGGAAGGACTGATGCTAAAGCTGAAACTCCAATACTTTGGCTACCTGATGCGAAGAGCTGACTCATTGGAAAAGCCTCTGATGCTGGGAGGGATTGGGGGCAGGAGAAGAAGGGGATGACAGAGGATAAGATGGTGGATGGCATCACTGACTTGATGGACATGAGTTTGAGTGAACTCCGGGAGTTGATGATGGACAGGGAGGCCTGGAGTGCTGCGATTCATGGCGTTGCAAAGAGTCGGACATGACTGAGCAACTGAACTGAACTGAACTGAAAGTTGTCTAGACGTACAGACTCTTTTACCCTGGGAAATTCTCTAACTTCTACAGGTCCTGGATGGAGGCAGGATGGTCTTTTCATTTCATTCTCATTTCGACTCTCCAGGAATGAAACAAACAACATTAAGTGAGGGTGACTAGACTCCAAATTTTCAGCCTACCTGGAAGAGGACTTCTCCCTGTAAGTGAGGTTGAGTGAAGGAAGCAAGCAGCCAATGGCTCAACTAGGAATTTCACTCCTGAGAACTCAGAGGTGTAGATTGGAAACACTGGCATCCTGCCCCTCCCAGCAAGACGATATATCCCGTGATTGAGAGCTGAGGACAGAGGAGCCATCTTTTCTCAACCATTCTGTCCAGGGTCCAAAGAGAATTCTCTATGCGGCTTAGCTGGTAGATGAGTATGGAAGTGAGAGAGCAGGTCCTGGGTCAAGTTCCATAGCCTCTTTCTGTTCTAAAGTTTTACTCCGTCTTCTTGAGTAAATGTTTCGTCATTTTCTATATGCTTTTAGTAAATCTTCCAAAGAGAGCAAATGGTTTTTAGTAAGCTTTAACAAATAATTTTCACCATTTATGCTTGATTCACTGGAAGAACTTCTCATGCTGCCATTCCTTAAGTAGAATCTCCATTAGTTTCAGGAATTCCTTTCTTCTTTTCTCATTTACTCCAGGTAAACTGCATGATATTATTTAGAGCTCTTCTGTATTTAAACCATTGTAGAACAATGCAATGAATAGGTCCTTCTTTGCTGTCCTTAAAATTCAATTGTTTTGCAGATTTTGGCAAACATAAGACAGATTATACACATTTTGTGCCTGTGTTTGTCTCTCTTACTCAAGGCCCTCTAAATTACTTGTGGCCCCTTTATCTCTGTGTTGCCAAGGATCTGAGGTGTTATCTGCACATAGCATCTGCAACTTAAACCTTACCTGGAGTTAATGCACAGATCCTACTACCTACAGAATAGTTAAATATTTCTACTTCAAGGAAATGTCTTACTTAGGACAATCCACTATTTCAGGTTTGCTGAGTGAGGACTTACTCAGTACTAGTACTGAGTGTCCTTGGTCCCAGAAAAAAAAATGGAAAAACTGATCAGCTTACTTCTAGTTAACACTTACAATTTATAAAGCTGATTTAAACAGAATATGTGTACAGTGAATAACTATAGACTCACAGGTCATTTTTTAAATATAACTTTTACAAATATTTTATTTGTTTGTTTTGGCTGTTCTGGGTCTCTGTTGCTGCATGGGCTTTTCTCTAGCTGGGGAGAGTGGGAACTACTCTCTAGATGTGGCGCATGGGCTTCTCTTCTCCGTTTGGTGGCTTCCCTGGTTGCAGAGCATGAGCTCAGCGTTTCTGGGCTCTAGAGCACACGTTCAACAATTGTAGCCCACAGACTTAGTTGTATTGTTGCATATAGGATCTTCCCAGACCAGGAATCAAACCCATGTCTCCTACACTGGCAGGTAGATTCTTTACCACTGTGCTGGAATTCCCACAGGTCATTTTTAACTGTAGTTTTAACTTTTTCCGGTAATGAGTTTAAAAATTCAAGAACTTAAATATTGCATCCATAAAATATGTGCCTATCTCTGTTGATACATACACATATATACATATATGTGTATATATCAAACCAAAATTCAATATATTGGAAAGTGAACAGTCAAATTCCATTTATTTAGTTATTTCAGTCTAACACTGAGATAAAGTTTGTATTCCATAAATTAGCCGCTACTGAGAGGCAAAGAAATATAGAATATTTCTTTGTATAGAATGAAGTATAGAATGAAGAACATGAACTTTTTGGAGAGATAACTAGGGAAATATACCAGTTCCTTCACTTACCTTGTGCAACTATATTAGGAATCTTTCTCCCTATTATCTGTTCTCCTAGTCTCTTACAAAATTTGGAAAATAATACCGATCTAGCCATGTAAGGGAAAGTGTGGTACAGATGAAATGAAATAAGATATATGTATCCAGTTATAGAATCATACATGTGGGATGTTTACACGCATGTACATGTGTGTGTATCTATCCTTTCCTCCCACTCTCTTTCCACATTATCCATTATTTTGTATTATTTTTCATTTAAAAACAATATGCTTTGTTGTAGCACCAAATTGTAACATATATATCTTTCAATTTTAAAACATCTGAGGGTCTTCCCTTGAAATCCAGTGGTTAAGATTTCACCCTCCCGATTCAGGGGATTCTGATTGGATCCCTCATCAGGCAACTAGAGTTAGATCCTGTGTGCCACAACTAAGACACATTGCAGCAAAAAGAAAAGGAAAAAAAAAAACCTTCCTGAAATACAAACCCCCCACAAACCCTAGAAGCACAAACCACTGGAACAATGTCAGGCTTTATTTCTTACAATAGTGCTTTTGCTTGGTCCTCATTCACGGTTTTCTGGCATCTAGTTTTTATCTCCATCATCTTGTGAAGTTGGTACCCTTTTTGTTTCTATGTTATCCTCTCAGAAAGCTTGGTGGTGGGTTAGTTGCTAAGAAATGTCTGGCTGGCTCTTGGAACACCATGGACTGTAGCCCTCCAGGCTCTTCTGTCCATGGGATTTCCCAGGAAGGCATACTGGAATGGTTGCCATTCCCTTCTCCAGGGGATCTTCTCACCCCAGGGATCAAACCTGAGTCTCTGGCATTGCAGGCAGATACTTTACCAACTGAGCCATCAGGGAAGCTTCAGAAAGCTTACTGCCTTCTGAATATTTTCTACTTAGTGAAATATCTTCAGCATCCTCCTGGAACTGGTCAAACTCTTAATACTAGGTCCTGGCATTTTCCTAAGGTCCTATCTTAGTGTGACTGGCTAATCTCTATGCCTGACTGAATAATAAACTTGAGACAATGACCATCTTCTATTGTGATATTTTGCCCAGTATAACACTTAGGGGATATTGGTAAGAACTGATCATCAGTGAACTGACAATGAAAACATTCCTACATTTCCTGGATATTTTCAGAGAAGACATGACCCAGTTCTAAAATGCCTTTGATCAGTTTCTGGAAAACACCATCCCAGTGTGAGCCATCAGTAGTTTACTTTGCTACAGCCACATCCAATCTAAGGGTAGATTGATATCTTAATTGCAACTAATCACAACAGTATAATATGAAATATCTAGCTTGGCCCAGCTCACCAGTTTAAATGAGTAAAACCTTCAGATACTGTGTGTTTGACTAATCTTATACTTATTAAGTGAGAAGATGATATTCAAATGAAAAGGTATTTATGATCTAGATGATACAAATCTGTAGTTCCTAGTATGCATGGTGACTGTTGCTAAGAAATTTGTTTTAATAATTGAATGGAAATCAAAAATTAATGCATTAACTTAATCTGCACAAAACACTTGACAGAGAGCAATTTTATTACTTTTTTGTAAATGAGTTTTCAGAAATGTGTCAAAGTTTTGTTCTCTTCATTAGGTATGCATTTCCCTTAAAGTTGTTTCTTTTAATTTGCCTAATAACTTTCTCACAGTTAATGGAAAAGCTAACTTTGACCCTGTCCTAATTCTCAAACACATTTTATACAAAAGTACTTGATGACACAGAGTTATGTTAAAAGTATTACATTTCATTCTTTAAGCAATAAAATGTAGAAGTAATGGCTCAAGTCCAGATAGGAAATATTATTTTGTTAAATTACTAAAAATAGATCAAAATATTTTCACTATTCTCTTATGTTTGTTTACCTTTAAAAAATTATGTCTGGTTGCAGATAACTAAATGAAAATAAATTCAGTTCAATTTATTTCCATAAACATCTTACAGAGAACTTAGGCCACACACAACACTTAGAATGTAATTGCTTCATCAACTTCACAATTACATTGTTTCGTGGGAATCCCTATATGTTTCTCTCAAACTTTCAAACTTTGTTAAATAGTAGTTCTAATTTCCTGCTAGGTTTTTTTTTTTTCTTTTCTAATCCTCCTCTTCATTCTTAGTTTCCTCTCAGCAGAATTAAGTCATATATCAGTTAAGATAGATCCCCTTGTTTATTTGAAATGTCTGATGAAAAGATAAACACATTATCAAATTATTAAATTAATAAAGGCACAGTTCGTCTACCTTTAAATTCCATCTCGAGACATGTAATAAGTGGAAAATAAGTCTCTAATGATAAAGGAATATACCCTAATCTACATAGTATTGAGATCATAGCTGTTATACATTTTTATTTTCTTCAATGTAGCTTAAGCTCTCCTCATTATGGGGATTTTTTTTTTTAGTCATTTTTTAATAGTCACACATGGTTTTCTGCCTGTGTATGGCCTTACATAACTAGATATCAACTCTCCTCTGCCCCCAAGGCTTTAAACCTGGTTTTTTATTTATTCTGCAGGAACCTCAAAGCAGCTTCCTCTAGTGGAAAGAAAATTAAGTTTAGGCAAATATTGATTAAATATGGGTTCTACACTTAAGAACTTAGATAGCAAACATGTAGTAAAAGTTTTTTTCAGTATTAAAAATATGAACAGTAATACCTGGCTAAGTGAGTAAATTATGTGATCATACCTTTGCTCATGGTCTTCCCATGAAGCCTTGCCAAAACCCTCTAGAAAATATTTGTTGCTTCCTTAAAAAAACTGGGGGGCTTCCCTGATGGCTCAACAGGTAAAGAATCTACCTGCAATGCAGGAGACACAGGAGATATGGGTTTGATCCCTGGATCAGGGAGATCCCTTGGAGGAGGAAATGACAACCCAGTCCAGTATTCTTGCCTAGAGAATCCCATGGACAGAGGAGTCTGGCTGGCTATAGTCGAAAGGGTTGCAAAGAGCTGGACATGACTGAGGGACTGAGCAGCAGTATTACAAAGTTCTATATTCTTACTTCTTTTATCTTATTTACATATTTGAATTTTTGTTAACAGTCTTTCTCAAATGAGAAGGATAAAATAATTATATTTTATTTTAGTGATTATACAGAAAGTTTGTTTAGAGTAGGGCTGAATTTATTGTTCATCCATAATATCTTGTACTTGCATGTATGCATTGAATTATTTTATAAAGATATCTGACTGTTCCTCTTAATAATAACCTGATCACATTTCAAGCATGGAAATATGTTTTATACCTTTGAGTATACAGACATACTTATTCTAAAGTCTTTTTATGTAGCCATATCACAACTATTCCCTTGAACTGAATCAAATGCCAGTTGTTGCAAATCAAGTTGGATCTATTTACTCTCACTGAAAACCGTGGCCAATGTCTCTGAAGAAAGATGTCATTGTAACTAGAGTCATTTACCATTTGCTACACAAATATGGGCATCACATTTGAAAAAAAGCTTTTATTTTCTGTTTTTTTTTCTTTCTGATAACTGATCTTCCATTTCTTCTTTGTGATTTGTCAACTGTTTAGCTCCTTTTCTCTGAAATTTACTCACATTCTCTTAACTCAAAAATAATCTTGGACAGCTTATGAACTGGATACTGACTATTATAATTTTCATGGTGAAAGATTTATATCAGTTTAGGATATATTTGAAGTAACAATCTTTAAAAAAAATCAAAAATATAAAAATTCTAAATAACTGATTTTTTAAAAAGTTATTCTCTAAAAGTATGTAAATTATAGAGAGGAGGGAGAGAGCTATGAAATTTACACTTACATAGAGCACTCAACCCTTTGAGAGAAAGCAAAGAAACTGAAACTCCAGCAGACAAAATGCAAACTGCAAACTTTAGGTAAGTAATAAAGAACATAGACTTAAGGACTTCACTAGCCATTCAGTGGTTAAGAATCAGCAATTCCAATGTTGGGGCATGGGTTCAATCCCTGGTAAAGGAATTAAGATCCCACATTCCATGTGGTGTGACCAAAAACAAAGAAAATACAACAACAAGACAAAAAACATAGACTTGGACATTGCTTCACTCTGAGGAGGTACATGAAGCACATAAAGATAGCTTCAAGACATTCACCATCATGACTATTATCTGGACATTCAGCCATCATATCATTACAAAAATGCAAAATTCATTTTAAAATAAAAGCAAATACATCATTGGATATCAAGACCCAATCCTTATAAAATTAGAGCTATAAATCAGTATCATAAATCCACTGAATTTTGTCAATAAATTCTTAGCTATATCTAAATCTTGTAAGAACTTTGTAGTTGTCTAGAAAAATAAGAGATACTGAACCACAAGTAATAACCATTTTTTCCATATGTACAAGAATGTCAGCAAAAGAACTGTATTTTTTTTAATTTTATATTTCTAGCCTGACCAATGTCAATGTTCACGTACCTGAATACAACACTTTTCAGGTTTAAGTAAAGTTATTGTAAGTTTTAAACAAGATGAACCTATGTAAAGTGTTTAGAATGCTTGCAGGCATATAATAAGGTCCATGGTTATCACATATTAAAGAATCAAATATTGTACATTTTTTACTGACAAGTTTTGGCATTCTATTTTAACAAGTTACTGAAAATTATTAAATTTTACTTGTATTCCCCCAAATTCTGGAATTACAAAGCAATGCAAAAAACTAGATAAATGCCTCAATAAATCTTTATTAGCAGAACAATTAGAATCTAGCTAACAGACTGGTTCCAAGTAGGAAAAGGAGTACATCAAGGCTGTATATTGTCACCCTGCTTATTTAACTTATATGCAGAGTACATCATGAGAAACGCTGGGCTGGAAGAAGCACAAGCTGGAATCAAGACTGCCGGGTGGAATATCAATAACCTCACATATGCAGATGACACCATCCTTACGGCAGAAAGTGAAAAGGAACTAAAAAGCCTCTTGATGAAAGTGAAAGAGGAGAGTGAAAAAGTTGGCTTAAAGCTCAACATTCAGAAAGCAAAGATCATGGCATCTGGTCCTATCACTTCAAGGCAAATAGATGGGGAAACAGTGGAAACAGTGTCAGACTATTTTTTTGGGCCTCCAAATCACCGCAGATAGTGATTGCAGCCATGAAATTAAAAGACGTTTATTCCTTGGAAGGAAAATTATGACCAACCTAGATAGCATATTAAAAAGCAGAGATATTACTTTGCCAACAAAAATCCATCTGTTCAAGGCTATGGTTTTTCCAGTGGTCATGTATGGATGAGAGAATTGAACTGTGAAGAAAGCTGAGCGCCAAAGAATTGATGCTTTTGAACTGTGGTGCTGGATAAGACTCTTGCAAGTCCCTTGGACTACAAAGAGATCCAACCAGTCCATCCTAAAAGAGACCAGTCCTAGGTGTTCATTGGAAGCACTGATGCTGAGGCTGAAACTCCAATACTTTGGTCACCTCATGCAAAGAGTTGACTCATTGGGAAAGACCCTGATGCTGGGAGGGATTGGGGGCAGGAGTAGAAGGGGACAACAGAGGATCAGATGGCTGGATGGCATCACCGACTCAATGCACATGAATTTGGGTGAACTCTGGGTGTTGGCAATGGACATGGAGGCCTGGCGTGCTCCAATTCATGGGGTCACAAAGAGTTGGACACAACTGAGTGACTGAACTGAACTGAACTGAATTATGTTCATATTAGTCACTCAGTCATGTCCGACTCTTTGTTACCTCATAGACTGTAGCCCAGCAGGCTGTTCTGTCCATGGAATTCTCCAGGCAAGAATACTGGAGGGGGTTAATCTTCTTCAGGAGATCTTCCCAAACCAGGGATCAAACCTGGGTCTCCTGCATTGCAGGAAGATTCTTTACCATCTGAACCATAAGGAGGTCCTTCCCATTTTACTGAAGTCATAATTGAGTTTTCCTGGGCCTCAGATTCTCTTGCTATAAAATAATCACTGTGATGCTTAAAAAATTCTGGCCAAAGAATAAGCTATGATGACATCACTATTTGCTGTTAGCTAATTGCCACTGAGTATGACTAAAATCATGGCATCCAGTCCCATCACTTCATGGTGAATAGAAGTGGGGATCCTGGGCTCCAAAATTACTGCGAATGATGACTGTAGCCATAAAATTAAAAAAAAAAAAAAAACAAACCAAAAACTTGCTTCTTGGAAAGAAAGCTGAGACAAACCTAGATGGTGTATTGAAAAGCAGAGACATGACTGCTGACACAGGTCCATATAGTCAAAGCTATGGTTTTTCCAGTAGTCATATAGGGATGTGACAGTTCGATGATAAAGAAGGCTGAGCACCAAAGAATTTATGTTTTTGAATTGTGGTGTTGGAGAAGACTCTTGAGAGTCCCTTGGAGTGCAAGGAAATCAAACCAGTCAACCCTAAAGGAAATCAACTCTGAATATTCATTGGAAGGACGGATGCTGACACCGAATCTCCAATACTATGGCCACCTGGTACAAAGAGCTGACTCACTGGAAAAGACCCTGATATTGGGAAAGATTGAAGGCAAATGGAGAAGGGACTGGCAAAGGATGAAAGAGTTAGGTAGCATCACTGACTCAATGGATGAGTTTGAGCAAACTCTGGGAGATAGTGAAGGACAGGGAAGCCTGGTGTGCTGCATCCATGGAGTGGCAAAGAGTTAGACAGGATCTAAGGACTGAACAACAAGAAGAAGACAAAGAACAGAAATGTAAAGGAAACAATAGCTAGAAATTAAGCTCATGGCAAGAGGGGACAGGACATGGATTATTTGTGAGGGCATTACACCTAACTGAACCTTTCTTCTAAAGTTGTGTAGTCCCGGTTAATGCCATTGCTTTCTGGCTCTTGCTATGCTCAGTGATGATGAAGTAATAATATTAATAAAATACTCAGTGATGTGGAATACCCTAGTCTTAATGCCAGGCACAATAATCCTATGAAAAGGGTAATGCAAACCAGTAAAGCAAAGGAAAACAAACAGAACATACCTACACATGCCAAGTAATTTGTCGTTTTGATGTTACTTTTTTATAACCTTTTTACTATCATTTTTGTGTGAGCAAACATGTTTTAGGCTTAGAAGTGATTCATACTCCACATTCGATTCAAGTCTACTGTTTCCTCCAAGGACATGAAAGTAAGACAACTTTTATGTTGATTCTAAACCACCTCTATCTTTTGACAACTCCTCATGGGGATCAATTAGATCCATCTGTGTCTGCAGCTTCAGTGAATCAGGCTGTCACCCATTAGAAATAAGACTAAGGATGCTCCCTTATTTCAAAGTAGCACTTGTCAAAGTAGCTTCTGTGACATGAAAAACAAAGAAGATAGGCTTGTAACTGGAGAATTTCTCTACAGTGTAGCCTTCCTTTATTCCACACACTTGTATCTAATTATTTCCTTTTGCTTAGAAGTTTGTAATTCTCACCTTTACCTTTACAGGGTGATATTTTTTAGTTGCAAATGCTCTGATTTTTTTAAGTATTTCATTAAAATAATATTTTATTCTTATCTTGACCCTATCATGCTATGATCAGTATTCAAAAATAGAACATATAGCAAATTAAATAACTTACCATGTCCCCTAAGATATCATGTCCCATTATATGCCACAATTCTCATCTATTGAAGTGTAGAGAGTTTAAATCCATATTTATTTACATGTTTTACTGCTTTCTTTATAACCTTCAGTATTTCTTCCATTCTGTTTATATTCTTGAAATTACCTGTAAATCTACTCAGCAGGCATTTTCTACTTTCACAATGACTGGCAGCACACACAGGGTGTTCAGGAACAAGACTGATGAATGATGACAGATTAATGTATAACAACTACTAACGCAGATTCTTGAGGATGCCCCTGTGAACACTGATAATAAACAGACTTTTTTGGACTTTAACTGAAGTGAACCATGCAGTAATTTGAGCATTGATAACAAGTTGAACCCAATGAGGAAATAAGCCAGGATTCAACCTGATAGGTAAGGGTGCTAAATAATGGCACTTTTTCTTCCCTTTCTCAAGACAAATGTGCTTTTAGAATTCTCTCTTGATCACAGAGGTACTTCAAGAAGGAAGGCATCCATGCCACATTAAGGGATAGATTTGACACATACAAAGAGCAGAGCTTCCATGCTTTCAGGCCATTGCCTGAGAATTTTTTCTATGCTATGAATGTGTTGCGGCTACTGCTGAAAGGTTGATCCTTTTTTTTTTTTTTAATCACTAATTACCCCATGACTTAAAATCTTGTATGTATCTATGTATTTTTCCAATGCAACAGAGTACTGTTTTGCTTTAAAAGTCTGTTTAATGTATTCTTTGGTTTTGATTTTGTATACTAAGCTTCACCCCTTTAAAGTTAGAAGATTCAGAACAAACCCCATTTTTTTCTCTGTCTCTTTTTTAGTTTGCATCTGGTAATCCCAAACTCCCGATCCTTCCCTTCCTTACCACACCCGCCCTTGGCGACCACAATGTCTGTGAGCCTGTTTCTGTTTTGTAGATACATGTTCTTTTTTTTTTAATTTTCTTGTATTCCCCACCCCTCCTGCCCTTTTTGTAGGTGCATCACCACATGGCACAGATTAAGTATCCAGAAGAAGCAAAGCTGAATCAGAACAAATCTCAGAATATCTTACAGAATCAATTTATAAGTGAGGAACAAGGAATACTACCATGTTTGAGCAATATAAGTGGCATGTATGGGTGGGGGAAGAGTGAGTGTTTTCTTGCACTTTCTTATACTTTCTTACACTTTCTTACAATTGTCTTACTGATTGCTTTGTCGGACTCACTACTCAACAGCCGTATGCCAATAAGGAGCTCCTTGCCAAGTTTGGACTTTGACCAACTCCACAATGCATCTTACCTTAAATATGACTGAAATTGTGCTTCTATCAGGAGATACAATTGCCACATTAAAAAAATAAACTGCAAATTACGAATGGTTGAACAATCTTTTTGCAAACACCAAATTTGGGTAGGGGACAGAGATTTTAGAATAATTGAAAAATGTATTTTATATATGACTAATATTTCAGGCACTGTGAATGTATCTTAATATCATTATTTGTGAGACTCATCCTTTTAGGCTGACTACTAAATCCCTTTTGTGGATAAAAAATTGAGGTTGATCAGCTTGAGTGACAAGTCCGATATCCAGTCACTACTAAACCCCCTTACAGGGATTGCTATCAGATGTTTTTGCTCAGACCCTATGAAGTGAAAATTGCTCATTCGTGTCCGACTCTTTGTGACCCCATGGACTATACAGTCCATGCAATTCTCCAGGCCAGAATACTGAAGTGGGTAGCCGTTCCCTTCTCCAGGGGATCTTCCCAACCCAGGGATTGAACCCAGGTCTCCCACATTGCAGGTGGATTCTTTACCAGCTGGGCTATCAAGGAAGCCCAATGGCTCTTCCTTTATTGTACTTACCATGAAAAGTCATTACATTTTCAAGCATTGCATTCTATAACTAAATCATTCATACTAGCATGGTGAGAGTCTTCTTTTCCTTCTCCTTCTGACACATAGAACAGAAAGCACTGCTTTTCCTTACCTAACGGCACTGCTGCCCACGTCCAGGTCTTGTGCAGTGACAGCACCAATGATGGTCCCCACGGGAGTGTCTTCATAAACCTCCATGGTGTAGAGTGGCTTGCTGAACACCGGCGGCTCGTCCACGTCCAGCACACTGATCTTCACCGTGGCAGTGTCCTTGAAAGGGCCCGCGGAGTGAAACCGGTGGTCCAGGTGAACGTTGGAGGCCTCTACTTTAAAAGTGTAAGCTTTCTTTGTTTCAAAATCTAATGGCTATAGGGAGAACAAAACAAAAGTGAGAGATACTTTCATATAGGATGTGGCCAGGATGACCAACCTTGCTGCAGAGTAACTTGCAAGTTAGTAGCAAATTGTAATTTTCCTTTAAAGATCAGTGGGTAAGGGAAGTACAAGTTAAACATTTTAAGAAAAAAAGCTACCACTTGTAAATGTGCCTGGGTTGGACTGTGAAGAAAGCTGAGCACTGAAGAATTGATGCTTTTGAACTGTGGAGAAGACTTCTGAGAGTCCCTTGGACTGCAAGGAGATCCAACCAGTCCATTCTGAAAGAGATCAGTCCTGGGTGTTCTTTGGAAGGAATGATGCTAAAGCTGAAACTCTAGTACTTTGGCCACCTCGTGGGAAGAGTTGACTCACTGGAAAAGACTCTGATGCTGGGAGGGATTGGGAGCAGGGGGAGAAGGGGACAACAGAGGATGAGATGGCTGGATGGCATCACTGACTCGATGGACATGAATCTGAGTGAACTCCGGGAGTGGGTGATAGACAGGGAGGCCTGGCGTGCTGTGATTCATGGGGTCGCAAAGAGTCGGACACAACTCAGCGACTGAACTGACTGAACTGAACTTGTAAAGATAATCAGTTGCATACATTAAAATGACATATGCACACGCATAATGCTAGGAAGGGCTTATTCCTTTCCTGTAACTAGTTACAGGAAAAGAGAAGGTGATGGCACCCCGCTCCAGTACTCTTGCCTGGAAAATCCCATGGACAGAGGAGCCTGGTAGGCTGCAGTCCATGGGGTCGCTAAGAATCAGACACGACAAAGCGACTTCACTTTCACTTTTTACTTTCATGCATTGGAGAAGGAAATGGCAACCCACTCCAGTGTTCTTGTCTGGAGAATCCCAGGGACGCGGGAGCCTGCTGGGCTGCCTTCTATGGGGTCGCACAGAGTCCGACACGACTGAAGCCACTTAGCAGCAACTAGTTACAATAGCAGATCAAGTATCTATGAAGTATTTTCTGTTCTTATCCAATCCTGACATCTGGTGGATCTAAGCAGTAATTACAAATACCACAAAATTGAAATTAATGCCTTTTTTTTTTTCCCCCCCATTTCAGCTGAGAATTTGGCGTAGCAAAATGTATTTTGTTGTTGGATGATTTTTATTATTTTTATGATAATACCCTTTTCTATTAAATACTTTTGAATATCTAAGTGTTTTTGCTGTAAAAGGTCTATGTGTGTTGCTGAGGTCTGTTTCTAAGTCCTGTCTGTGTCTTTGTGACCCCATGGACTACAGCACGCCAGGCTTCCCTGTCCTTCACTATCTCCCAGAGTTAGCTCAAACTCATGTGCATTGAGTTGGTTATGCTATCCAACCATCTCATCCCCTATTGTCCTCTTCTCCTTGTGCCTTCAATCTTTCCCAGCAGCAAGGTCTAGTTTTGGCCTTTGTGCTGTCAGCTTTATACATATAACTGGTAGGTACTATAATGCATTATCAGGGTATTTGACCAAGCACTGAGGCTTTGAGCATATATAATTAAAGAACAACATTAGACAGAATATTTGGATGTAATTTGTCCCTGGAGTCATTGATCCTTGATTTTTCCCTTTGCTTACATTTACACTTTTTCTGAATATTAGTTTTATGTTCTCAATAACTAGAAATATTACATTATAGAAATATGCTGCTGCTGCACTGCTTAATTAAAATGAAAACTTTAAGGTCACTGGCTCTGACTTCTAATCACCTATGACAAACTAAGAAAACATGAAATTAACATGAATATAATTAATTAACACGGTGATTTTCTGGGACCTTTAGAAGTTTCTGCTTTCTCAATTAATTCCCTCTAGTATGACTCCAATGTTGTGTTGACATGTCCCTTCTGAGCCTTAGTACACCTGGGGGAAATAGAGTGGGTACCTTTCACTCTTTTAAGAACAAGATTGCTCTTTTATGCATTTCCTGAGAAGAAGGGAAAAGAAAAGGAAGAAAAATTGCTATGAAATAAAAAAATCACAAATTAATCAAGTTTATTATAGCAAATGGTAACACTTCTCAAACTTGAAATAAAGTCTCTTTTACAGTAATTTTCACTCAGGGGGAATCTATCTTTATTTTCCCTGTAATTATTCCCTTTACTTCATTTAATTTTGTCCAATTTTTACTCATATATTTATTTGCCTTGGATTCAATGCTTTATTTTAGTTTTTATATTTTCATTTATTCAGCTCATAAGTTTTTACATATAGTACTGATTTTCTTCAACTTCCATCTCCTTCTTTCTAAGACTTTTCATTTGTCTTTAAACTAATATAAATATAAGTAGAGTTATTGCATAATATTCTATGGTTGATATTGTGGCTATTGGTTACACAGATAGAAACACAGTATCTCAATAAAGAGATGATCCCATAATGCTACTGGTTTGATCAGCCTACAGCTTAAAGTACTGTGTTTTGTTAAAGGAATTGGGCTCAAGAAAAGACAACCGATTGCCAGAATAGGATAGCAAATATCATTCAAACAAAAAACACAAAACTGTTACAATTACTGAGAATTTTTACCTGAAATGAAGAAGATCAAGACAAAAAAAAAAAAAAAGGACAAAGCTTTTCAAATATTGAAGGGCTCTCATGTTGAACATCAGTTTGGTATACTTTGTAAGTCTTTCAATGGGGAGGTAACAATAATTTAGTTTACTAAATATGTCAATTTTAAGTTAAAAAGGAAGAAGTTTCTAACAAATGAAACCATGAAAAATTAAATTAACGTTAAAAGATATTGATTGCCTACAATCAATAAGACCTTGAAAACATTCCAGGAGGACAGAAGAGACCAAGATAATAAGGTTTTCCATCTTGCTTACTGACTGAGTTGTTTGTAGAAGTACTAAGTCTCCCATCTTTTGATGTATTCAAGGGGAATTGGATGCCAAAGAGATATCTGAGTTATGTGTAATTTATAAGCTGTACAAACTTATAAAATATAGCTTGTTTTTGCAAACTCCAAATGCTCCATAAATGTTAAACAATATAATTTTTATCATAGTTATCTGTAACTTCTGGTGTAAGACAATTTTGACTTCGTCTTTGGTCCGTTTGTGTAGAAAGCTATTTGATCTGCCTTGGCTGACATTTACACCCTTCTCTGTACCAGAATTAACTCCCTTAAAATGAAAAAGTTGGTACCAGCTATTCTTCCTTTCTCTCTCTACTTCTCCTAGATATTGGAAGGCTTCTGATTGTAGGATTAGGCAAATTATTTCTTGACAACATCTCAATTTTATTTACCTACTTAACAAACATGCCACTGTTATGGACTTGCTGCTGATGAACTTGTCTCCCCACTTTGAAAGTCATTTCAAGTCCAGAAATGAAGGGAAAATTAAAAAAAAAAAAAAAACAAACATTTTTTTCTCAATTTCATTTTAGGAGATCAGACATAATTTCTGTCTTTTAAGAACTCCTGACCTGTCACTGCAGGCAAATATTTAGTGGTTGTGGAGATAAAGAGTGAGATGAAATAAACTTTCTGTACATACAGATATTCTTTTATGACTGAAAACTTACATCCTGCAGTGATCAAATAACTGAAGAAAATTGTAGGAGAAATGTCACAGTAATATCTTAGATGGCCTTACTTCTTCATGATCCTGGCCCTTAGGTAATGCCATTTTATAAAACTGGATAACTCAGAAAGAGAGGGGAAAAAAAAATCAATACCAGTCTTTCTTTAGTTGACTTTATCCAGCTGATCTGACAGGCTGTCTTCCACTTTTTGTGGCTGCAGGGTAAGATGGGGTGGTGCTGAGGAATGAATTTCATCTAACTTTGCAATCAACAAAAGTCTTATTATTTGAAATAAGTACAGAAAAAAACAGAATTTTTTGTTATTGTTAGGAAATGAATCATATTCTATAACAGAAATCCATTATGATGAAGTTAATTTAGTTCTGCCACATTAAATAGAAAATTTTGTGGTACTGCTTGGGGCACATTTAATTTATGAACCTTTCTAGAAAAGTAAGGAAATGATTGAAGAGAATTCAATTGAGTAGCTCCTTCTCCTAGGGATGTTTCAATAAAGGGAGGTTAGCAAAGCCAGAGTTTTCAAGAGGTAATTCACATTGTAGGGAGTAGTATGGTAAGAAAACAACTGTGGAGAAATGAAATAAGATAGTATATAAAGGGAGAAATTAATCAAGATATTATCTTTTGCTTCTATCTTTTTATCCACTTTCTCTGCTTTTACTTTGCTGAGGTCCAGGTCATGTAAAGCTACATAAAATATTAAGTGCCAAATGATTTTCTCATTTCAAAGAGGGAAGAACAATTTTTGTCATAAAATACAAGAGAATAATTCCTTGGGTTCTTCCAGGCCTTGTCACTTTTCCAGAAAATGTTGAGCAAAAATGGGTAGCTAGAGTTATATTTTGAGGAATCTGAGAAGCAGCTTTCGTAGACCAAATTCCAGCCTCTCCCGAAGATTCTTGCCCCCAGGACAATATAATCTCTTGTATAATTTTATGCCCTTGAGTGTGTGAGGGCTCTCTGAACTGAAATCATGGAATGCAGTATTATACTATGAATTTGCTAAGTTTTATGGAAAAATAAATAATGCAAATAAAATCAAGGTCTTCAATCACTTAACATTGAGTTAATTACAAGGGAAATTTTTATTTAAAGGGGCTGATGTAATCATGTGAGGTTTAGCAGAAGCTACTAATTGCTCCTGACCTTGAAGAAGTACATTTGTGATGTAAGAGCCTACCTGCCTGGGGTGCATATGGTAACTGAGACTGGACCTTGACCAACAGCCTGAAAAGTAAGTAGGGCCAGCAGTCGTAAAGCCATAAAGAAATGACTTCTGCCCAAACTAGTACACTTAGGGAGAAAAAAAACCAAAAAAACAAAAAAAAACTCTAAGCCTCAGATCAGTTGTATCCCTGGTCTACACCTTGATTTCAGCCTGGAAGACCCTAAGCATAAGACTCAGTTATACTCTACTCTGACCCACAATAGCTTGTGCTTTCATCACTCTTTACTTTCTACTCTTCTATATAGCTTCTATATAGTCAAGGCTATGGTTTTTCCAGTAGTCATGTATGGATGTGAGAATTGGACTATAAAGAAAACTGAGCACTGAAGAATTGACGCTTTTGAACTGCGGTGTTGGAGAAGACTCTTGAGAGTCCCTTTGACTGAAAGGAGATCCAACCAGTCCATCCTAAAGGAAATCAGTCCTGAATGTTCATTGGAAGAACTTATGTTGAAGTTGAAACTCCAATAATTTGGCCACCTGATGCAAAGAACTGACTCAATTTGAAAAGACTCTGATGCTGGGAAAGATTGAAGGCAAGAGGAGAAGGGGATGACAGAGGATGAAATGGTTGGATGGCATGACCGACTCAATGGACATGAGTTTGAGTAAACCCAGGGAGTTGATGATGGACAGGGAGGCCCGGCGTACTGCAGCCCATGGGGTCACAAAGAGTCGGACATGACTGAGCAACTGAACTGAACTGATATAGCTTCAGTTTTTATGATGAACACATATATCTTTCACCATAATAGTAGAGTCCTCCCTCTGAACAAAATGCATCCTTTAGAAACAATTCTATTCTTTTAATCATATTATAGATCTTAATGGTTAATGGAAAGAAAATTCTCAATGAACTCAAATAACTGAAGGCTGTTACGTATCTGAAAAAGAAGATGCTTTTCAAGCAGGCAACTAGAAAACAGATTTATACTAGACTGAACAAGGTTAAAAAGACACTAGGAACAAGCTCTTGTAAAATAGGTTTATGACACCAATGTGTGTGTATGGATGTGCTAAGTCACTTCAGTCATGTCAGACTCTTTGCAACCCTATGGGCCATACCCCACCAACTCCTCTGTCCATGTGGATCCTCCAGGCAAGAATACTCGAGTGGGTTGCTATGCCCTCCTCCAGTAGGTCTTCCTGACCCAGGGATCAAACCCACGTCTCTTATGTCTCCTGCATCTGCAGGCAGGTTCTTTACCACTAGAGCCACCTGGGAAGCCATTATAATACCAGTCTGAACTCTCTGACTTTCAGATCAAGCATCATTTTTTAGGGAAAGTCAAGTTCCCTGATTAATTAAATAGTTTTGATAATTACAGCAATCAATTCATTTATTTGTTCCTAGCACTTTCTTATTCTACAAGAAATCACTCTAAAACTCTACCAGTACTCAAGTTACATATTAAATCATCCATAGGTGATGTCTGTACCTACTTCTTTAATTGATTTATTCAAATTAATTTAAATCTACATAATTTGAATCAAATATTTGATTAGATTTTATTACAGTAGGAACTGAGGATCTCTTGGTTCGTGAGTTAAATTAAATCCTTTAATTTTTTTTTCTTTTTATAGAAGAGGGGTAGACAGAACAAATAATAAATAAATAATTCTTTTCAGTTAGTGGTAAGATTTATGAGGAAAACAGTTCTAATGGGACAGAAAAACAGCTGGGGAGACATTACATAGAGCAGATAGGGTGCACTTGTCTGAGGATGTAATGTTGGAAGAGGGAAGCGAAGAACCAGGTATGAGGAAATCATAACCTTAGAGAGGAAATTAAGGGCAATATTACTGTATATTTTATTCCTCTTTTCCACACATATCGCTTGAATATCCAACTGTGTGGGCTTCCCTTGTGGCTCAGTGGTAAAGAATCTGCCTGCAATGCAGGAGATGCAGGAGGTGTTGGTTCAGTCCCTGGATCTGGAAAGTCCCCTGGAGAAGCACGTGGCAACCCACTCCAGTATTCTTCCCTGGAGAATCCCATGGACAGAGAAACCTGTGAGTCTCCAGTCCATGGGTCACACAGTTGGACATGACTGAAGCGACTGAGCACATGCACACACACATCCTACAGTGTGCTAGATATCATGATAGATGTTGGAAATGGACAAAAATCCCCCATGGAGTTTACTCTCTTCTGGGATTTGATGGACAACAGTAAGATAAATAAGCAAACTGTAGCATCCAAAGTGACCATAAGTGCTACGGAAAAATCCAAAATTTGAAAGACATGTGTATAGTGTATCGGGGATTATATGAGGAAGAGTATGTGTGTGTGTATACATGAGAGAGAGCTATGGGAGGGCCTGGTATCATCTACACTGAGGAAGAAATTCAACGCAGTGTTTCACACACAAAAATAGCCAAACGTTATTTTGTTTGACTTTTAAAAGTGGTCACATTTTCAGATGAGAATGTTCCTTTAGTAAGAGGGAAAAACAATGAAATCTGGCCATTTTTAAAACAGATTTTCACTTTAATAAATTTAAACAATATTTCAGTTCTAAAATTAAAAAAAAAAAAAACAACTCTGAAAGAACAGTAAAATTACAGGACAAAAAGTGTCTGTCAAAAAAATATTAAACTGAAGGAATATACACTTAATACAATGTATCTCGATAAACATTGTTACAGTACTAGTCATTAGAAATGAATTTCATTTTTCTATGGGCAAGTTATCAAGGATTTTGTGCAGGACTGCAAATTTTTGATAATGTATTAAGAGTCATAGCATCATATCTAAGCCTATATTTCAGTGACAATAATTTTTGGAACAAATTCACTAAGAAAAAATATAATACAAAAGAGAATTAAAAGAACATCTAGTGTTTTATCTGAGGGCTTATGGTGATATTTTCCCTAAGAAAGAGAAGATTTCATCAACTGTTATAAATGTCTAAGCAAAATATGCATTTTATAGGCATATGCAGTATAAATCATGACCATCTGGAGGGACAATTATATTTTTCACTTCTTGTATGACCACTGTCACATTCTACTTCCAACTTATATTGTTCTTCACAATAGTTAAAACTATGTGCTTTAAAACATATACTATAAATTGACTGCAACTTGTGTAGTCTTGAAGTTACTTTTCTCCAATGAGTTTCGTATTTCCCATTTGCATAATCAGTGAAACAATATATTTCTAAATATCTTAAAAATATGTTGAACTCTGCATGGTATGTGAGGATTAAGAACAATATTGCATCTGAAATTAAAGCAATAAACCAACATGAGACATTTTTTTAAACAGAAATTTAAAAACCCTACATATTTCAAGCATTTCCTTTATCATGGTGACACAGATATAGTAATGGCAAAGTGTCTTTAGGGGATTAAACTATAGTAGAAAGATCAGATGCATTTAAAATTTGAGCCATCATAAACTCTCATATGTGCTTGGCCAGAAATGGTAACTTTTGGGGAAGAGAGTAAGATGGGATCAGTATTGCCTGGGGGACACAAGGAAGTCTTTGGTGAGAGACATGGGTGAGATCCATGTTAAAAAACAGGAAAAAATGAACAGAAATGCTCAGGAAGGGTGCTACCTTCTATGTAGATGGAAAAATAGCACAGCAGCTTCAGTAGAAATTGCAATGAGTTTGGTGTGGTTGGCATGTAGTGAGTGAATGTGTGCATATATGTGTGTGTGTATGCAGGGGATGGTAATAGAAAACATGCTATCTGTTCTTTATCGTGATGGAACCCAGAAACACACGAAGGGCAAGAGTGAAATTCACTCACAAAGGAAATGGATGAACATTAGGTTTATGGCTCAGAGAATAGCCTTTGTAATAGAAGAAAGAAGCAAGGATGGTTGTAAGTCAACCCATGAGGAGGAAATTTTAATTCAGGTTTGGGAGGGGATCAGTGGGTGGGCGTCCCATGCTATTCGGTAAGGGGAATTCAGTGTAATAGAAGTGGCATAAAAATAAGCCTAGATTTCTGCTTTAAGGAACTGGAGAGGAAGTAGGGTGTTATCCAGGAAAGAGAAAATGGGAGCAGGCACGCTACTGTTGGGAGAAGTAAAGGAATTCAGCTTTAGACACTTTGAGCGTGAGAAGACTATCACACACAGACGTTAGAAATGTTTACAAGGCAGAAAACAGTCTTCATTGGTTATGTTAACTTGGGGGAGGGTTAAGAGTTGAGAATGGGCAAGTTAGGTGAAAGAAAGTGAAAGTAAAAGTCGCTGATTTGCTTCGGACTCTTTGTGACCCCATGGTCTATACTGCCCATGGAATTCTCCAGGCCAGAATACTGGAGTGGGTAGCCTATCCCTTCTCCAGGGGATATTCCCAACACAGGAATCGAACTGGGGTCTCCTGCATTGCAGGCAGATTCTTTACCAACTGAGCTATCAGGAAAGTTAGGTGAGATTCTTAAAAACAGAAAACCCTAAAGACTCCACCAGAAAATTACTAGAACTAATCAATGACTATAGTAAAGTTGCAGGATATAAAATCAACACACAGAAATCCCTTGCATTCCTATACACTAAAAATGAGAAAACAGAAAGAGAAATTAAGGAAACAATTCCATTCACCATTGCAACGGAAAGAATAAAATACTTAGGAATATATCTACCTAAAGAAACTAAAGACCTATATATAGAAAACTATAAAACACTGGTGAAAGAAATCAAAGAGGACACTAATAGATGGAGAAATATACCATGTTCATGGATTGGAAGAATCAATATAGTGAAAATGAGTATACTACCCAAAGCACTTTATAGATTCAATGCAATCCCTATCAAGCTACCAACAGTATTCTTCACAGAGCTAGAACAAATAATTTCACAATTTGTATGGAAATACAAAAAACCTCGAATAGCCAAAGCGATCTTGAGAAAGAAGAATGGAACTGGAGGAATCAACCTACCGGACTTCAGGCTCTACTACAAAGCCACAGTTATCAAGACAGTATGGTACTGGCACAAAGACAGAAATATAGATCAATGGGACAAAATAGAAAGCCCAGAGATAAATCCACGCTCATATGGACACCTTATCTTTGACAAAGGAGGCAAGAATATACAATGGATTAAAGACAATGTCTTTAACAAGTGGTGCTGGGAAATCTGGTCAACCGCTTGTAAAAGAATGAAACTAGAATACTTTCTGACACCAAACACAAAAATAAACTCAAAATGGATTAAAGATCTAAACATAAGACCAGAAACTATAAAACTCCTAGAGGAGAACATAGGCAAAACACTCTCTGACATACATCATAGCAGGATCCTCTATGATCCACCTCCCAGAATATTGGAAATAAAAGCAAAAATAAACAAATGGGACCTAATTAACCTTAAAAGCTTCTGCACAACAAAGGAAACTATTAGCAAGGTGAAAAGACAGCCTTCAGAATGGGAGAAAATAATAGCAAATGAAGCAACTGACAAACAACTAATCTCAAAAATATACAAGCAACTCCTACAGCTCAACTCCAGAAAAATAAATGACCCAATCAAAAAATGGGCCAAAGAACTGAATAGACATATCTCCAAAGAAGACATATGGATGGCTAACAAACACATGAAAAGATGCTCAACATCACTCATTATCAGAGAAATGCAAATCAAAACCACTACGAGGTACCATTTCACACCAGTCAGAATGGCTGCGATCCAAAAGTCTACAAGCAATAAATGCTGGAGAGGGTGTGGAGAAAAGGGAACCCTCTTACACTGTTGGTGGGAATGCAAACTAGTACAGCCACTATGGAGAACAGTGTGGAGATTCCTTAAAAAACTGGAAATAGAACTGCCTTATGATCCAGCAATCCCACTGCTGGGCATACACACTGAGGAAACCAGAAGGAAAAGAGACACGTGTACCCCAATGTTCATCGCAGCACTGTTTATAATAGCCAGGGCATGGAAGCAACCTAGATGTCCATCAGCAGATGAATGGATAAGAAAGCTATGGTACGTATACACAATGGAGTATTACTCAGCCATTAAAAAGAATACATTTGAATCAGTTCTAATGAGGTGGATGAAACTGGAGCCTATTATACATAGTGAAGTAAGCCAGAAGGAAAAACACCAATACAGTATACTAACGCATATATATGGAATTTAGAAAGATGGTAACAATAACCCTGTGTACGAGACAGCAAAAGAGACACTGATGTATAGAACAGTCTTATAGACTCTGCGGGAGAGGGAGAGGGTGGGAAGATTTGGGAGAATGGCATTGAAACATGTAAAATATCATGTATGAAACGAGATACCAGTCCAGGTTCGATGCACGATACTGGATGCTTGGGGCTGGTGCCCTGGGACGACCTAGGGGGAGGGTATGGGGAGGGAGGAAGGAGGAGGGTTTAGGATGGGGAGCATGTGTATACCTGTGGTGGATTCATTTTGATATTTGACAAAACTAATACAATTATGTAAAGTTTAAAAATAAAATAAAATTAAAAATTAGAATAACTGTCAAAAAATAAATTAAAAAAACAGAAAATGGCAAATACAAAAATAATATATTTACAGAAACAAAGAACACCTTGTATTTTTCTCTGAAATTTTCAAGTTTGGCAAAAAACAATAAATCGAGGTGTATGCTTGGCTATGTACAACAGTTGAGTGCCCGCCCAGTCGTGTTGGACTGTCTGTGACCCCATGAACTGTATGTAGCCCGCCAGACTCCTCTGTCCATGGAATTTTCCAAGCAAGAATACTGGAGTGGGTTGCCATTTCTTTCTACCCAGGGATAAAACCCGGTTTTCCTGTGTCTTCTGCTTTGTAGGCGGATTCTTTACCGCTGTGCCACCCAGGAAGCCCAATCAAGTATTCCTAATTGTTCTTTTTTTCTGTTTTTCTAAGAGTTTTTCCAAAATCAACCACGTGGTGGTGCTGTGCTACCAAATCATTTGATGTCAATTCACTCCCTTGCCACTGAAGCCAGCAAAAAGGAGTTTAGTGACAACAGGGCATAAGTAAAATGTCCAGTGGAATCAGTAGAGAGTTTAGCCTATTTATTTAAAACCCCGAGAAAGAATAAAATACTTTATCTCTTACGTTTTTAAGGAAAAACTAAATAATTCTCCTGTGGATTTACTGTGATCACATTTACGGTTATTTGAAATGAAATATTATTATTATGTAATTGCAAAATAGTAAGGATTTATTTTTTAGTTCCAAAGAAGTTTTACTTATTTTAAAATAAATAGGAAATTACTTTACCATTCTTTATTTTAAATAGATGCTATCATTACTTATGTAAAAATAGTACAGAGCTGTTTTAGAAATTAGTCAAATTATTAAAATTGCTCTTTTGCACAATATAAGTATTCATCTCAGTATTTAACTGCCTAAATCTCTTAAACAGTAACAAGAAAACCACAGTGTGCATGTACATAAATATGTAGTTTCAGTTCTTGAATATTTATAACTCATGTTAACTTTACATTTATATTTATATCCAGTAAATATATATTTATTCTCACTTACGGGCTTCTCAGGTGGTGCTAGTGGTAAAGAACCCAGCTGCCAGTACAGGAGGCATAAGAGACTTGAGTTCTATCCCTGGATAGGAAAGATCCCCTAGAGGAGGGCATGGCAGCCCTCTCCAGAATTTTTGCCTGGAGAATCCCTTGGACAGGCATGCTATGGTTCATAGGGTCACACAGAGTCATACACAACTGAAGCAACTTAGCATGCACATTCTCACTTATCCAGTAAGATATAAAAACTGTGGACTAAAAACATATATTTAATTTAGCTTTTCTTCTAAGAATGAAGTGGCTGAATTTAAAATGACTTTTTCTCTCATTTTAAATGCAACCCATGGCCTAATTATTAGATGTGACCCCCAAAAAATTTAAGTTATATTATCCTGACTTTGTTATTGTTTCTATTGTTATAATACTTAGCCATATATAGGGCACATTTTATTTATTCATACTTTCCTTAGTGCAATAGGACATAAGTATAAAATAAGAATAGTTTCTTTAAAAAAAAAAAAGCAGTGTCTTGTGCCTTGGAGAGATATATAAAGTTGCATAATGTTATTCTGAATTCAGAATGACACAGTGAAATGGCATTGTCACAGTGCTCATAAACTGAACCCAAGTTGAGGTTTAAAAAATAAAAATGCCTTTTTCATTCTGAGAAGCTCATGTAAACTTGACCATCATTTTTAATCCACTTATACCTTCCATGCATGGAGAAAGAGGAGAGAGGGAAAAATAGTAAAAGGAAACTGGATAAAGATTTTGGAAATGCAATTATAACAAGAATGTGTGTTTTAGAGAATTTTAAGCATTTTAATTTATTCTTTAGTGAGATAAAAAAGAAAACCACTCCAAAAACAAAAACCAGATGATATTTAAAAACAGATATATTCAAATGGAGAATATGTATTTTTAGACTTTTCATATGCATGTAATATACTTAAGAATATAATTTCTATATGAATTTGATTTCATATCAAAAATTTTCATTGCAATTCTATACTGAGCTATTGAGAGAAAAGTTTCCAAAAGTAATTTTAAGGTCATTATGGAACCTAAACACTGCTGTTGATATTTACATACATATTTATTATTGTACATCTACTTTTCCTGGGACTGAATAAGTTGAAGATACAATTTTCTGAGAACTCTATGTATATATCCATAAATAGTCTTTTAATAAAGCTTTCCCTAAAAAAAAATCTATTTAAAGAACTATAGGCCAAACTAGAAAAGATGCTTAACATCACTAATCACCAGGGAAATGTTAACAGCATAATGAGATACCACCTCATATATACTAGACTGGTTATTATCAAAAAGACAAAAAAAATAGTGTTGGAGAGAATATGAGGAAAAAAGAGTCTTTGTACACTATTGGTGCAAATATAAATTGGTGTAGCCATTATGGAAACCAGTATGTAGGTTGCTCACAAAGTGGGCTTCCCTGGTGCTCAGATGGTAAAGCGTCTGCCTGCAATGCGGGAGACCTGGGTTCAATCCCTGGATTGGGAAGATCCCCTGGAGAAGGAAATGGCAAGCCACTCCAGTACTCTTGCCTGGAAAATTCCATGGATGGAGGAGCCTGGTGGACTATGATCCATGGGGTCACAAAGAGTCGGGCACTAACTTAAAAAGACATATGCAAACCCATTTTCACTGCAGCATTATTTTGTTATTGTTATTTAGTTGCTAAGTCACGCCCAACACTTTACGACCCCATGGACTGGTGGACTGCCGTCTATGGGGTTGCACAGAGTCGGACAGGACTGAAGAGACTTAGCAGCAGCAGCAGCAGGCTCCTCTGTCCTCCACTATCTCCTGGAGCTTGCTTAGGCCTTCCCCGGTGGCTTAATGGTAAAGAACCTGCCTGCCAGTGCAGAAGGAGTGGGTTTAATTCCTGGGTTGGGAAGATCCCATGGAGAAGAAAATAGACACCCCACTTCAGCATTCTTGCCTGGGAAATCCCTTGGACAGAGGAGCCTGGAGAGTTGCAGTCCATGGGGTTACAAAAGAGTCAGACATGATTTAGTGACTAAACAAAAACAGGCATCATTATTGACAATAACAAAAATATGGAAGCATCTCAAATGCCCACTGAGAAGTGAACGGATAAAGAAAACATGGTATATACAGCCTTCCCTTGGTATCCACAGGGCATTGACTCCAAGACCCCTTGGAGATACCAAAATCCAAGGATGCTCAGATCCCTTATATAAAATGATAGTATTTGCATATAACCTTTGCATATTTTCTGTACACTGTAAATATTTTTATATCACTTATAATATCTAATATAAGTAAATGCTATGTAAATAGTTGCAACTTCAAGTTTTGTCTTTCAGAATTTTATATGGAACTTGTCCCCCAAATACTTTGGCAGTTGATTGAATTATTGGATATGAAATCTGCAGTTACAGAGATACAGAATAAAATGTTACTCTTTATGACAACATGGAAGAACTTTGAGGGCATTATGTTAATTTAAGTGAAATAAGTCAAAGAAAGACAAATATCATATAATTTCATTTATCTATGAAATCGAAAACAAACAAACAAACGCATAAGATACAGAGAACTGATTGGTGTTGCCAGAAGTAGAGGTTGGGTAGTGGGTGAAATGGGTGGTGTGGGGTGTGGCTCGTGTGCCCAGTCATATCCGACTCTTTGCAATCCCATGGACAGTAGGCTGCCAGGCACCTCTGTTCATGGGATTTCCCAGACAAGAATACTGGAGGGGGTTGCCATTTCTTCTTCCAGAGGATCTTCCCAACCCAGGGATTGAACCCATATCTCCTACATTTCTTGCATTGGTAGGCAGATTCTTCACCACTGAGCCACCTGGGAAGACCCCAGTGAAATGGATAAAGGGAGTCAAAACATTTTTTCTCTTTCTCACATTTACATATTTCTTAATGCCCCTCCCTGACAAAAGACAAACTACATATCCTGAGATAATGACATATTTCTAGTGTTTTGAATTTTACTCTTCTTCTATACAAATCAAGTTAACTAGAGGGCTTCCCATCATATTATACCTTCTTGTCTTCTCCCTCCTGGTTAATTTTTCTGTTTACTTACCACATCATAGCACCCTCAAGCCCAGCTTTATCCTTTCTCATTTCTTCCATTCACCTGTAGCAGAGCTTGCCCATGTCAGAATTCATCCACCCTGAGGTCTAGGCTTATGAACAAGTGTATGTTAGATATTGATATTCTCTTAAAAGTAGTAAATAGGGCGAGGCCAAACCTGGTATACTTAGTGTTTACTTCTATTATCTTATTTTTAAATTAACCTTTCATCTAAGCTGATAACAATAACAAATTAAAACAAAATTAAACTCTGGTAAGAATTTTTTAATGACTTAAGCGAATTAATAGGCCTAGTTGTTTCAACATAAAATATGCATGTGTGTGTGAGTGCTAAGTTCCTTCAGTAGTGTCTGACTCTTTGCGACCCTATTGTTGCCCTCCTCTGTCCATCATGTTCTCCAGGCAAGAATACTGGAGTGGGTTTCCATGCCCTCCTCCAGGGGATCTTCCAGGGATCGAACCAGCATCTCTTATATCTGGTGCATTGGCAGGCACATTCTTTACCCCTAGCACCACTTGGGAAGTCCAACATAAAATATATATCTGTTGAATCACAAAATAAAAGTTGGGAATGAATCTTTCCTAGTTACCCAGATATTTTTTTAATTTAAAATATTCCTAATTGAAAGGAAATTAAGATGTCTCTCATTTCCTTTGTGTTGTTTAATTTTTATTGGGTAATCTACTATTCAAAAACATGTCCACGTACCTTTTTCAATTTGATAACTCCTTCTTGCGTGTCCTCATCTGTGACGATGTCAAACAAATTTCCCCCATCTCCTGGAACAATATTGTATTCAATTTCTGCATTTTGTCCAAAATCAGGATCCACTGCTCTTATTCTTCCAATAGCTGAGCCAACAGGAGAAGATTCGGGAACTTTCAGATGGAAAATGCCTGATGAGATATATTTATATTTTTTGTTTATAGTGAAGTTAGTCAAATATATAAGATTACTTGGCTTGAAAATACAGTCTACAGAAAATAAACCAACTGTAAGACATAATAGTGCAAAACCAAAAGGCAGTTTGTTCTCCAGTTAAAGGTTATAATTAGGAGTAGTATTTTCACTTTTCATTTCAAAGGATTTTGTTGTAGAATTTCAATCATTAAAAACAGAAAGTGTTGAAATTACTATGAAGAAGTATTTTACATACTAACACCATCTAATACTTGCACCTAGTATCAAATGTGAAGGTGAAGATATCCATGAAATAAATTGGTACTAATGTGAAAGAATCCAGGACATAAGACATAGATTAGAAACATGCCTCCATGGGATTCTCCAGGCAAGAGGACTGGAGTGGGTTGCCATTTCCTTCTCCAGGGGATCTTCCTGACCCAGGAATCAAACCCAGGTCTACTGCATTCCAGGCAGACGCTTTAACCTCTGAGCCACCAGGGAAGCCCAATGTAAAAGAATCCAGGATATAAGACATAGATTAAAAAGATGTATAGAGAGATGATAGATGAATAGATAGATGAGCACACAGAAAATAGAAGAAAAATATTTAGATACTTAGAAAAACAAGGTTTTGTATCCTGATGTTTATTAAAAAATAAAATATTTATCTTAATATTTATATTATCCTAATATTTATGTATCCTATATTTATAAAATATATAATATAAATATAATAAAATGAAATATTTACTCAATGAGTATACTCACTAAACTAAAAATGACCTTGAAATAAGTATGTGAGTATATATGTATTAAATATATGTACATATATTTAATCTATAATGGATTTAAGTATATTGTGCTATAGTCTAATATTAAACTTTTACTTAATCAATTTTTCCTGCATTTCCTTCTAGGTATTTTTACACACTTTTAAAATCAGGACATAATTTTCTCTCTGTCAATATTTTATCTTTAAAGAAAAAAGTAAAATGCTTGCTTTGTGCCACCAGGGGGAGCACCAACATTACTATAAATTTGATACTGAGTCAAGCCTAAAGAAAAAGCTCTACAAAAATTACAACAGAATCAAAAAATTTAATATCCCACAAAATTAAAACATACGTTGTTTACAAGAATTTGAAAAATTTTATAACGCATGAGATGAAGAAAAAGATGTAGGCTATTGTATTGATGCTATGCTTGCTATGCTGTCGCTTCAGTCGTATCCGACTCTGTGCGACCCCATAGACGGCAGCCCACCAGGCTCCCCCATCCCTGGGATTTTATTGATATTTCACCAATAAAAATATGAATTGATTAAACAGTAGTCTGTTTAAGTCAAAATAAGGAAAGAAAGAAAACAGGAGGAAAATCAAAACTAAACACAAAAATACAAAGTTTCAGTATATAATGACTTTGATTAAAACTTCTATTAGTTGATTTTGTATTGTAATTTCCTATAAGTAAAGCAACCAGGAAAATTAATTTGATTTGCACTTCTAGTTACATTTATAGCAATTAAATTAGGAAGTAAATATGTTTTTGGATAGTGAGGTTCATTCAACATGCTATATTACATTATTACAATCATTTCCTTTAAGAGATATAAGAAAAAATAATAAATCACATTAGGGAGATTCTGCCAAATAATTTATTCTTTACTCCCAACTGTTTGTATGGGTTTTATTGTTCTTTCACAATCAGCTTCAAAATTTTATAAATGAATTAGCCCTAGTAGCTCTTAAATTTTGCCATCTCCCTTTCTACCACTCCCCCAAAAAGATTTATACCATTTGCCCTTATTTATATTAGCCTTGCTGCTAAGTCACTTCAGTCATGTCCAACTCTGTGCGACCCCATAGACGGCCTCCTACCAGGCTCCCCTGTCCCTGGGATTCTCCAGGAAAGAACACTGGAGTGGTTTGCCATTTCCTTCTCCAATGCATGAAAGTGAAAAGTGAAAATGAAGTTGCTCAGTCGTGTCCGACTCTTAGAGACTTCATGGACTGCAGTCTACTAGGCTCCTCCATCCATGGGATTTTCCAGGCAAGAGTACTGGAGTGGGGTGCCATTGCCTTCTCCGATATTAGCCTTATTTATATCCATTTAATGGACATTGCCTCAATGGGACATATATTTAGTCTCAAGAGAGTTAAATATTCACCTAAATCTTTCATTTGCATGTAATAGAAAATATACAGTGGTATAAAATTCTTGTTTAATCAGTTAATTTAATAGTTAACTGACTGTATGTTGTTGTAATTATTTAGTTGCTAAGTTGTAGCTGATTCTTTGTGACTCCATGGACTGCAGCATACCAGGCTTCCTTGTCCTTCACTATCTCACTGAGTTTGCTCAAATTTATATCCATTGAGTCAGTGACTTTATCCAACCATCTCATCCTCTGCCAGCCCCCTCTCCTTTGGCCTTCGATCTTTCCCAGCATGAGGGCCTTCTCCAGTGAGTCATCTCTTTGTATCAGGGGGCCAAAGTATTGGAGTATCAGCTGAAGTCCTTCCAATGAACATTCAGGGTTGATTTCCTTTAAGATTGACTGGTTTGATCTCCTTGCAGCTCAGGGGACTTTCAAGAGTCTTCTCCAGCACCACAATTCAAAGGCGTCAAAAGTGGCTTAGTTGTAAAGAATCTGCCTGCCAATGCAGGAGGCACAGGAGACATGGGTTCTATCCTTGGGTCGGGAAGATCCCCTGGAGGAGAAAATGAAAAAGCATTCTTGCCTGAGAAATCTTCTAGACAGAGAAGCTTGGTGGGCTATAGGCCATGGGGTCACAAAGAATTGAACACGACTGAGCACACAGGCTTTCCAGGTGGTGCTAGTGATAAAGAACCTGCCTGACAAAGAAGGAGACATAAGAGACGTGGGTTCAATCCCTGGGCTGGGAAGATCCCCTGGAGAAGGAAATGGCAACCCACTCCAGTGTTCTTGCCTGGAGAATCCCATGGACAGAGGAGGCTGGGGGCTACAGTCCATGGGGTCTCAAAGAATCAGACATGAGTGAAACCACTTAGCACACACATGAGCATGCACGCACTAACAATAGAGCGGCCTTCAAAAGAGATATGAGAAACCTCTCTAAAAGAGAAAAGGTTATATAAATAAATAAATAGACATAGACCAAATAAGAACACTTCAAGTGGCAATAATGGAGCATTATGACCAACCTAGATAGCATATTCAAAAGCAGAGACATTACTTTGCCAACAAAGGTCCGTCTAATCAAGGCTATGGTTTTTCCTGTGGTCATGTATGGATGTGAGAGTTGGACTGTGAAGAAAGCTGAGCACCAAAGAATTGATGCTTTTGAACTGTGGTGTTGGAGAAGACTCTTGAGGGTCCCTTGGACTGCAAGGAGATCCAACCAGTTCCTTCTGAAGGAGATCTGCCCTGGGATTTCTTTGGAAGGAATGATGCTAAAGCTGAAATTCCAGTACTTTGGCCACCTCATGTGAAGAGTTGACTCATTGGAAAAGGCTCTGATGCTGGGAGGGATTGGGGGCAGGAGCAGAAGGGGACGACAGAGGATGAGATGGCTGGATGGCATCACTAACTCGATGGATGTGAGTCTCAGTGAACTCCGGGAGTTGGTGATGGACAGGGAGGCCTGGCTTGCTGCGATTCATGGCGTCGCAAAGAGTTGGACATGACTGAGTGACTGAACTGAACTGAACTGAGGTAGACATTATAATATAATTTGGGTTGAAAAACTCATATTTGTCTATCAAACCAGCAATTTTTCACAGACTATAATTATGATTCATTAGGTTTCATTCCTTAAACTCTTAATAGAGAGGCTAGCCTTTAGAGTTGCTCAATGTTTGTGGTCTTAAAGTAGTGTTTGAATTTGAGGTAACGAGAACAAAGAAAAAGAATAAAATCATAGGTAACATTTTATATAATGTTCACCCACAGAAAAGGTAAAGACAGATATCAAGGGAAATTTGTATGAGTTCAAATAGCCATGATTATATAATCAGAACATGATGCAATTTTTTCAACCTAGTTTCTTTGGAGCATAAGTGTCTCACAATAACCATACTAAACTCTGACCCTATTGAAGCTCTCCTGAGATGTAAGCAAACATACAGATGCCTGAATTCCTGTTTAACGCAGCAAGAAAGCATGTGACACAGTCATTAAAGTTGTACTAAACTTCTCAGCCACAAACTCCAAATAAAAATGAAAAGGCAAAGCACATGTGAGATATTATTCCTTTTATTCTTTTTTTCTTAATGCCTATGGTTTATCAGAAACGTGTCTGCATTCTTTGCATCTCACTGTGCGCTTGTGATATTGAATAGAAGAAATACCAAAAACCTTGAATCTATGGTGTTATCTGTCATGGTCTACTCTCATGGTACATCAATAAGTGTTAGAAAGTTCTTGAGGTTTTCCAAAGAGAGTGTTGGAGGTATAGGTTGAAAAATAAATGCTGCTTTAACAGGGTGTATAGTTAAGAAACAAGACTTTGTGTGCTCAGTCAATCCTTCTTGTCTCTCTGTTTGCAACCCCAGGGACTGTAGCCCACCAGGCTCCTCTGTCCGGGGGATTTCCCAGGCAAGAATACTGGAGTGGGTTGCCATTTCCTTTTCTGGGGGATTTTCCTAACCCAAAGATGGAACCCGCGTCTCCTGTGTCTCCTGCATTGGCAGGTGGTAGTCAAGTGTAAGTGAAAGTGAAGTCACTCAGTCGTGTCCGACTCTTTGCGACCCGTGGACTGTAGCCCACCAAACTCCTCCATCCATGGGATTCTCCAGGCAAGAATACTGGAGTGGGTTGCCAAGTGTAGTGGATTTCAAATTAAAAACATGAACAGCTGTACGTGGCGGTGATAGTGATGCATCATTGGAGCAAAGGGAGTATTGAATGAAATCTTTAGGAAAATATGTGTCTAACTTATAATCTTGGAATATTTCTTACTCTATCCTATCTATTTAAGGGAAGCAAAAAGTTACATGTTAGGCGTTTAGGTTTGCTTCTCATTTGAATATTTAAAAATAAAAATAATAGAATCAAAAAATCAAGGAAAATAATCTAGTCTGGAATCATCACTTAGGGATTATGATTCGTGAAGGCAAAATATTTAGCCAGAATTGAGACCATTCAATGTTAGAAAAAAAGTTGAAACTCAGGAAGGTTATCTAAAGGACATCAGATAATACAGAGCATAGATGAAAAAGTTCTCCTTTTCAAGACAATATGCTGAGATACGAGTTCTATGTTTTATAAAAGAACATTTTATGAAGCTAATAACAATAAATGTGAAGATAGCTATTATTTGTATTATGCTATCAATATATGTTAAGTAGCAGCTTTAAAAAAAAAAACTGTCAGCATACAGTAAGCCTGCAAAACTTATAATTATCTAATGGCATTGGAAAATCTGTGATTAAAATGAAATACTATCCCTGTCCACAAAAGATCTACTCAATAACATTCCATTAACATGCCCTACCCAAATTAATATATAATAGAAGTAAAACAGTGGTTTCCCATTTATATTATTTTTGTACACTGAGGTTTTAGTGTACATAAAACAAACACATACAGAGCACTGAATTTTCTGTTGTTTACATAAGAGGTATACATATTAGTAAGGTGGAAGATGCATTCATTAAGACAAGCATTTCTCAGTAGAACATCACAGTTGGTAATAAAGCCTGCAGAATACGGAACAAGTCAAAAAAAACTGTGCCTTAGTCTTGTCAGATTGCTTACACTCTGTCGTTTTATTTTCAATGACTTGACATTTTATCGCTTCTAGAAACTCAACAGCAATAAAGCTAGGGTCATTCAGATTAATTCAAAGCTGAAGTAAATCTTCAACTGTGCCAAACTTGGATGGCTTTTGATGTACTATGTAATTACACTGCCATCATTTTCTGGGCATCCTACATTTGACGCATATGAAACATCTTAATGGCTCTACCTGTCCAACACAGAGTAAGATATAAAACAGGTGACAAGAAATTATTCACAGTGTCAATACTAATATATACTTACATATTTATCAATATGAATGCTATGTTTAACTATTAGAACTAATAAATGAATTCAGTGAAGATGTAGGATCCCAAATTAATTTGCAGAAATATGTTGCATTTCAATACACTAGTAATGAAATATGGAAGAAAAATTAAGGAAACAATTCCCTGTTCAGTTCCATAAAGAATAAAATACCTATAAATAAATATAACCAAGGAGGTGAAAACCTCTACTCTGAAAAATAAAAGACATTGATAAAACTACAATCTAAAGATTTAATGCAATCCTAAAAAAATACAAATAACATGTTTCACAGAACTGGAAAAAAAAATCTTAAAATTTGTATGAAACCCCAAAAACCATTAATAGCCAAAGAAATCTTGAGAAAAAAGAGTAAAGCTAGAAGTAGCGTGCTCCCTAATTTCAAGCTATAGTACAAAATCAGTCATAAAAAAGAATGAAATCTTGCCATTTGTTGCAATGTGGATGGATTTAGAAGGCATTACGCTAAGTAAAATACGAAAATACAGAAAAGGACAAATATCATATGATCTCACTTACATTTGATATTTGAGAAACAAAACTTGACCTGCATTGTTGTATGGCAGAAACCAACACAACATCATAAGGATTTTTTTTTAATATTTTGCAATGTGGATGGATTTAGAAGGCATTACGCTAAGTAAAATACGAAAATACAGAAAAGGACAAATATCATATGATCTCACTTACATTTGATATTTGAGAAACAAAACTTGACCTGCATTGTTGTATGGCAGAAACCAACACAACATCATAAGGATTTTTTTTTAATATTTTTAAAAACTGACAAAACAAAAACAGACTCAGAGATAAGGAGAATGGGGCCTCCCAGGCAGCACAGCGGTAAAGAATCCACCTGCCAATACAGGAGACAAGAGACGTGGGTTCAATCCCTGGGTCGGGAAGATCCTCTGGAGGAGGGAATGGCAACCCACTCCAGTATTCTTGCCTGGAGAAGCCCATGGACAGAGGAGCCTGGAGGGCTACAGTCCATAGGATTGCAAAGAGTCAGACGTGACTGAGAGACTGAGCATGCACACATACGCACACAGACACAGAGAACAAACAATGGGTGATTTCCAGAGGGGAGGGAAGTGTAGGAGATGGGCAAAATAGGTAAAGGGAACTAAGAGGTGTATATACTTGCAGTTATGAAATAAATAATCACAGTGTTACATGGTACAAAGTAATGAATGTCATCAATGGTATTGTAATAGCTTTCTACGGGCATAGATGGTCATTAGATCTACCGTACTGATCTTTTAGTGATGAACTTAAATGTCCAATCACTATGTTGTACACCTGAAACTAACATGATATGGTATATCAACTATGTGTCAATTTTTAAATTATTGATACTTGCTACAAAATGGATTAACTTTTAAACATGTTATTTTAAGTAAAACATATGATATAAAGGATTAACTATTGTATGAATTCATTGTATGGAGTATACAGATAGGCAAATCTATAAAATAAAGTAGATAAAATCATGCCTGGGAGTTGGGGAGGCAAAGGAGAGGGATGGGGGACCTATTCTAATGGGCATGCAGTTTCGTTGAGGATGATAAAAATAGTCTATAATTAGATCACAGTGATGGTTACACAACTGTGTATGTATAATAAAAAGCACTGAATTGTATACTTTTTAAAAAAAAAACAAAAAAAAGTAAAAAAAAATTTAAAGTTTTTAAAAAATAAAATTTAGAAAATAAATGTGTATTATTATAAAACTGTTGATTCAGTGACTGAAGTCAAACATTAGTGATCTGTATATATGATTTCCCACCTAATTACAGAGAAGTGAAATGTTGCTTTATAAACATTTTAGTGTTTTAATTACTTGAGTGTGTCTGTGTGTGTTAGTAGCTCCATCATGTTTGACTCTTTGTGACCCAATGCACTGTAGCCACAGTCGCCTCTGTCCATGGAATTCTGCAGGCAAGAATACTGGACATGACTGAACGACTAACACACACACACATCCTGGAGTGGTTTGCCATTCCCTTTTCCAGGGATCTTCGCAATGCAGGGATCAAACCCAGGTCTCCTCCCTTGCAGGCAGATTCTTTACCATCTGAACCACAAGAGAAGTCCTATGCACACAAAATGATCTTTCTTTATCTATAGAAAATAAAAAGGAAATGAAAGCAAACATCATATCGCATATGATGTTTTCTCATATTTTACAGAAAAGATAATATCATATGGAGGATAGATCAGCTTCCTGAACTTTCAGACTATGACACATCATATTACCAATAGTCTAAAAAAGTACAATGTGTAAGATGCAATAAAACCCTTTTCCTTTGTCTCCCACTGTTCCTATAGAGTTTCTTCATTTGCCTTTTCTGCTCATCTTTAAATAGGCAGTCCTATGTTGACTTTAATTACCAAAATCTGAATTTGGAAATCAGACATTTCTAGTATATCATATTTATTAATGTTCTCATCCTTAAGCAAAATGAAGACTTATCTCGTCTGCCACTCCACCTCCAAGCCAAACTGGACCAGGGCAGATGGGGCTTCAGTTTAGAAGTGGACATCTTTACAGGGTTTCCCTCTGTCTTATCATTTACCAGTAAAACTCCCATCCTGGCTTACTTCAACACAACATCACTGAATACAGATTTGAGAGGAGATGTGCATAAGTGACTGTGAGGATGTGGTAGAGCTAGCTCCACCATACAGATGAAGAAATTGAGGTACAAACATGTAGCTACTTACAGTCAGTAAGTTGAACCAATCAAGTGTTATCTCTGCTCTAAACTACAGCCCCTTATTTGGTCTGACTATTTCACTTTACTTGTTTTTTCTGCCTTAGTGTCAGTCAAGTGGAGGCAATTGTTGAGTTATCAAATAACCCCTTTACAAATACAAATAATTCAAGTTCTTCTTAATTTCAGCTGTATTGATGAATGCAGACTCCAATTAAGGGTGGATTGATTCTGTTGGATAGACTTGGGCAACGTTTCTCTTTTCAGTGTTTATAAAATAAATATCAATGAAGATGTAGAGAAGAGAGCATTAAGGGATGTAAGAGGTTTCCAGGAAAGGGATGTGACTCTAAAGATAAAATGTCTTCTGCACCCAAGAAAGGAAGGATATTTATCACATCTCTTTCTATCCTTCCAATTCTCTCTTTCTTTTTACATAGCTCCAACATTTCAAGTACAATTTTTTTATATTTAATACCATAGTTCTACTGATTTGTATGGAGAAGGCAATGGCACCCCACTCCAGTACTCCTGCCTGGAAAATCCCATGGGCGGAGGATCCTGGTAGGCTGCAGTCCATGGGGTCGCTAGGAGTCGGACAGGACTGAGCAACTTCACTTTCACTTTTCACTTTTATGCATTGGAGAAGGAAATGGCAACCCACTCCAGTGTTCTTGCCTGGAGAATCCCAGGGACGGGGGAGCCTGGTGGGCTGTCATCTCTGGGGTCGCACAGAGTCGGACATGACTGAAGCGACTTAGCAGCAACTGATTTGTAGATTCAGTAAACATGTGGCTACATTTCCGAGCAAAACAAATTGCTTTTTATAATATTATTCTTTTTCAAGACTTTATAGTGAAAATTTCAACAAAAAAATTCCAAATGAATTATGAAACAAAAACCCATTTATATTGTCAGGAGATTTCCTGGTAGCTGGGGGCTTCCCTGGTGGGTCAGTGGTAAAGAATCTGTCTGCCAACGTAGGAGATGTGGGTTCGATCCCTGAGTTGAGAAGATCTCCTGCAGAAGGAAATTGCAACCCACTCCAGTAGTTCTTGCCAGGGAAATTCGATGGACAGAGGAGCCTGGCAGGCTATAGTCCATGGGGTTGCAAAAAAGTCAGATAAAACTTAGCAACTAAAAAGTAACAACAATGATTGTCAGAAAAACAACTGTTCCTGATTTTAAAAAATATATATATATATATATGTATTAATATATGTGATTTATATAACCACTCCTCCCATTACATAATAGTAAGCATGATGGAGAGCTTGGCAGGAGCACACACCATTTCAAGTGCATCAATAACCTTCCACTGTACATTCATTTTCTGGAGTACATTTACTATTCCCTTAAAACCTCCATTAAATGTGTAAAACTATCTTTCATCCTTGTCTATTTAATTTCTGATTTACCTAACAAAACACAATAGGTGAATAATTCTCATTGATATTTTCCAATAATTTCACAAAAATAGGCCACATCAAAGATTTTACTATAAATTATAAATATATTCAGCATCTTACAAATTAGGGTCTTGAAAAACGTTTGAAATTCAAATTCACCTGGGAATACTTATTTAGCCAAAAGTTTGACTTTTCAAAGATTTTTTGAAATATTCTGATGCTTAGTCTAGAATAGTGATATTTGTTAATAGTCACTTCCCACATGATATTTTAGTTTCTTTTAAGCAAAACTAATTTTTTCAATAGCAACAAGTTCATTGATCTACAAATTTTATTTCTGAATATTCATCACATATTAATGCATTACGTGCACATGCAGTAGTTTAAATTTTCTGTAATTGTCTATATTTTATTAGTTGACTAGTCCATATCTCTTCCCTATTTTGTTACTTATACCTAAAATGTTTCACTTGCCTACTACTCCTCATTGCCCTTTGCATAAATTCTATTTTTCATTCTTTCAAGGACAGCGTCAAGTCATTTTTGATGAAACTTGTTCTTGTGTCTTTGCATTTCCAATTTTTTCACAGCTCTTTAAATTATGCATTATGTTTTTCCAGTGTTTTAGCATATTTTGGTACACATTTGCTGTTCCACTGATTAACTCTTATTAGATATTTCAGAGATAGCATTGAGAATCTTTCCTTCAACATCCTCTCAGATATACTCTCTAATGATTTGGGTGCCCATCTTACACATTTGTATATCACTTTATGCGTAAGTCCATCATTTACTTTACTTCAAGTAGTATAATTGTCCATTAATTTAATCTTCCTATTATACACAGAGATGCTTGAGGGAAGAGATTAATTTTTTATCTCCTATATATAGTACAAAAATGAGATAGCCATTTATTCCTCAATAAAACTAGCAATCCATGAAACATTATTCACTAAAGGACACAATTTATTGTGTCCAATATTTGGTAATAAAATGTTTCTTATGTACAAAATATTTTGTTTTTATGATTTTTAGTATTGTTTATACATGTTTAACTCATAAATATTGTAGAAGTCCAATGTCTTTGCCTATTTATGCTTAAACTAATAGTAAGGCAAATATGAAATATATTTAAATTGTGAAGTAAATGGAAATTTAGGATGCTTTCATAACTGTGATTAAAAATGTACACTATTGTCAGAAATATGTTTAAATGTTTGAGGTAATAATTTCTAAAGTTCTCCTTATACTTTCGTCATCCCCCTTCCTGAACTTATACTCAAAATTAAAGATTTATATCCTCTTTATTCTGATTAAATTCATCCATGCCTCAAGTTTCCTTTATCACTTCTATCTTTATGTCAGAAAAGCTTTTTTTTTTTTTTGACTTTGATTTTTCTTTGAAACATTCTGTATTTTCATCTATTTTTTCTTGATTTTCACTAATTTCAGCATATCAACAGAAAAACTATCCCTTAGTTTAAATAATTTCTTTGCCAGCTCTTTATTTTACTTATCTCTGAATCCAGCAGATCACAAAGCCCTTCCTGTCCTGCTACTTCCGATCTCTCAGTTCTGCATCTGTCTATTCCAAACAGCTCCCCTAGGTCTGTGCCACATCTTCTCTCTGCTTCAGTGTTTTCCAAATTATTGTTCTAACTTATTGATTTATGACATTGCCACTCTAATCAAAAGCACACACATATATACATAAATATATGTGTCTGTTTCAGGCTCATGGCACTCTGCAACCAACCTTCTCTCTTTCAGTCTGTTAAATTTTTAACTATACACACATTTCTTCTTAAATTCTATATCCTTCATAAATATTTTGTAACAATTCTAGCTTGATCAAATAGTTGTATCCTCCTTATACGAATAATTATTCTTATCATATTACAATTTTGGAATTTTATAGTGGTTGTTATTTATTTACACATATAGATATTTGTCTTATAGAGTGCACTGTAGGGTGAGAAGAATAAAGAGAGTAGTATTCAATTCACATCTCTTAAGAACCAAGAACAAGTATCATACATACACATATTTGATTATATAAAAGTGGCAGGAATTTTTGACAATGCAATTTTCAAAGGCTACAGTAATAATAAAATAAACTTAAAGCATTTTAAGACAACTGGGGAAATGACATTAACAATCAGAGCATATATTCTTTACTCTGAGTAAAACTTTGATAGTATTAATATTATTGTTATAATTGCCATCTCAGTGACATCACTTGCTATCCATCTCATATGCTCAGCTTCTCTGAGAATCTGCTAATAGGGCAATGGAGCAACCAGGTTCCAATCTTCTATACCTTGCAACATTGGGAACAGGACCAAGTAGATCATAAAAAAGTGTCAGCACTATTTTAAAAAGATTCATATACTCATCCACAAAGCACAATATGATATTCACAGGGGCAATAATAAGAAAGGAGAGAGGTGGTTTTAAAGTTTTGTTGTTTTTCATTTAGTTACATCTGCTTATACAGACTACTGAAATTCAGTAGACCTGTCTCACTAGAGAATTGGGAGTGCAAAGTTTTTCACTGAGCTTGCATTCAGATTGTATTCACTTTGATAAAATTTGAATTCAGCCTTAAAGCATCAGTATCTGACATGCATAAACTCTTTGGAAGATGTCTAAGCAAGATATAAAAATGTATATGAGTGCTTAATTGTTAAAAAAAAAAAAATTTCAAAATACTTAATTTAAAATGACTGTAGTTTAGTATGCAGTCTCCACCCATATAGGTGGAATTTTATAGGAATAGAATTTTGTGCAAATTAAAAAATTCTCATGAGATGCAAAATAATTAACTTATTACCTCTAGTTAATGAATAATGAAAAAGCCATCTCAGAGAATCAACACTTGCCCCTTCATCACAGTAAACTGGTGGATTTCAAATTGTGCCCTGCAGACTACCTATACCAGAGTCTATTGGAATGCTTATTTACAATTCAGATTTCTGGGTCTAAGCTCTGTCAACTGAAGCACTGCTTTTATCCCTACAACATAGGATCCCAAAGGATTCCTAAGGCAAACATGATTTGAGAACCACTGGGAGGCCACTGGTGAGTAAGTTGCAGATTATCAATTGTATGTCTTATCTTCAGGAGATAGTTCTTTCTTATTTGTTTTTATTGAAATAGACAAAGACCCATTTGGGAATTAAACTGAAAGCATTTATTCCACTTAGTTAAAAGCTGGTTTTATAATGTGTCTTGGCTTATTTTTCAAGAATAGAAATAGAATCATCAACTATAATGACCCATGCCTACATTCTATGTGAGAACTGAAAAATTATTGAGTATAAACTCTTTGTGTACTTTTTTAATCCCTAAAATTTATAATTTTTAATGCTTTTTTAGGGCTTCCCAATTGGCGCTAGTGGTAAAGAATCATCCTGCCAATGCAGGCGATGTAAGAGACCCCGGTGTAATCCCTGAGTTGGGAAGATCCCTGCAGGAGGGCACGACAACCACACTCCAGTATTCTTGCCTTGAGACTACCATAGACAGAGGAGTCTGTTGGGCTATGGTCCATGGGGTCACAAAGAGTTGAACATGACTGAAGCAGCTTAGCATGCATGCACACAATGCTTTTTAAACATTTCCTCCCAAAATGAAGAGGATATCTAATTGTCAAATATCATAGATACATATAATATTAAAGATCAACTTATATAATTTTTTTGTCTTAGTCATGTCTTTGGGAGGTATTGAGCAGCTGAGCACACACACACACACACACACAACATAAAAGCCACAGATTAGAATAAACTGTCAGAGAATGCTAGAAAAATCCTATATGTTTGAAATTTCTTAAATAAAATTTTAACTATGGGAATTAAACTGTGTATTAAAGTTGATGCTAAATTGGCACTAATATTAAATTTGAGAAACATACATAAACATGAGTTTATATCATTAACTCCTTCACATATTATTTTTTTCTTACCACTTAAAACCAACACCCAGTTCCAATTAAGGAAAGTCTTAACTTGCATTTGATCTACACTGTTAAATTTGCATACAACTGATCTATGCCACTCTTCCGATCTCAAATATTTGAGTGAAGTTGAAGTAGGCTTTCTCACTTAAATAGTAGTGGAACTTACATAAGACCAATTATTTTAGTCGTGTTTCTTCTGGTATTTCATTCAGAGTAATTGCTACCATCTCTTTTTAATTCTTTCACCTAAAATAACATATTGGAGACAGCGATAAGAACAGAAATCCCACCTTTGCCTCAGAGGCATCTTTAGAATCATGCTGGGGTTTTTAACAGTTTATTTGTGCTTGACCAGCAGATAGGAAGCAGGCCCTTGGCCAGAGTCTCCAGATAAACTAAGAAGTAAGATTTGTACATATTTCATTCCCTAACAGGCCCCGAAGGAGACTGTGAAAAGAACTGAAGTGATTCTCAGCATGTACATATTAAGCTGCTTCAGTCCTATCTGACTCTGAGACCCCATGGACTGTAGCCCACCAGGCTCCTCTATCCATGGGATTCTCCAGGCCAGAATACTGGAGTGGGTTGCTATGCCTTCCTCCAGGGCACATAATTACATATTCAGCTGTATCCTGGGTGCTCAAAATTCACGAAGTATTTTTTCCTATGATTTTATTTAAATAAATATATAATCTATATTTTAAAATTTCAGATTGCATATTAAAATCAAATATAAAATATATAAATATGCAAATATATCTAAAATAAATTTAAATCTTGAGTATGTATCTTTAGTGGGTGATCTCAGTCATCCTCGTAACAATAAAACTTTGGGCACCTGGGAGAATGTGAAAGTACATTTTCGAAGGCTAGATCTGAGTAGCGGTTTTTAGTTCTTTATTCAGAATAACTTATTACATGGTTTTACCAAGAAAATTTCAGTGTCAAAACTCACCATTTTCCGTTTACCAAATGGTGAACAAAGAGAAAAAGACTTTGTGACCCTCTGGGTGTAACTGGGTTCATACTGATTCTAATAAAAATCTTTATTAATTACATATTATAATGACTACTTCCTTAAACATAAACAAAATACTATAAACTTTAAACTATTAAAAGAGCCTATCTCAACCTGGATGCCAAAAATTAATGATAGAATAAAATGAAGAGATATGTTTTAATTAAACAGATCAATATTTTTCAATAAGTAAAAATATTTTTATCACCATTTACTTAATAATTCAATAATTAATCGGGGATCTTGTCACCTTTCTATATCATACATTTACAATTTAAGAAAAAATATATAGTTGAATATAAGTATGTATATATTTGGGCTTTCCTGGTGACTCAGACAGTAAAGAATCTGCTTGCAATGCAAGAGACACAGATTTGATCCCTGGGTCAGAAAGATCCCTTGGAGAAGGGAATGGCTACCCACGCCAGTATTCTTGCCTGGAGAATTCCATGGACAAAGTAGCCTGGCGGGTTACAGTCCATGGGGTTGCAAAGAATCAGACACAGCTGAATGACTAACAGTTTCACTTTCATGTGTATATTTATGCATAATTCTGTAGTTTTTGATAGTTTGTGCAAAAAAGATCAGATATTGCTCATTGTGCAGTAGGAATTTTGGCTGATGCATTTAATTCTTTAATTTTAGATTGTTTTTATATTAACTGAAGGGCAATAACATTGTTCTCTGAGGTGAATTTTAATATTTGTAAATGTTTTATTTGTTAAATTAACAAATGGTAACATGGATACAATGATATATTTTATAAAGTAACTAATGTACTAATATTATTGACATAATTGAATCAAAATTCCTATAATGAGAAACAGTCAATATAAACAAATATGTTAGTTATTAGATGAAAACAGACCTATTTTTATTTGTTTATTTTTTGGCCACACCACACCAAACCACTTATGGGATCTTAGTTTCCTGACCAGGGATTGAACTTGGGCCACCACAGGGAAATCACTGAGTCCTAACCAGTGGGTTGCCAGGGAATTTTCCAAAAAACAGACTTACTTTAAAATATTGCTTATGACTAAGAAATTGTCTTCAAACAAACACTAATGACCTATGTTCTACATTCAAATTTGTTTACTGTACAAACAGTTCTTACATGCTTATACTGAAAAAAAAAAGCAAACTTCTTTACATTTCCTATAAATTACCTCTTTTCATCTAAAATATGAAGGGCTTTATTTCACCTAAGTTGCTTTCTTTTTCATTACAAAATTATTATTACAGAAGAGATAAGTGAGAGAAGTATTTTGCCTAATGTGAATTAACCACACCACTTAATTGATTTGATCTCATAGTGTATAATTTAGATAAGCTTGTTAGATGGTTTTGTCATTTAGAATTCAAGTAATGGAAACCACCAGTGTTTTGCTGGTAGCTTGTTTTGACGGATGGAGATCCTCTACGGATGTACTTGATTATAGTAGATGGAAGTTATATGACTATATGTAAAAGATTTTATACAGAAAACTTTTAATCTTCATTTGACTGCTGGTAGAGCTCTTTTAACATACTGGCATTATTTCTATTTCTAAAACAGTATTCCCTCCTTTTTTTGTGAACAATACTCAATATTATCTTATAGAGTAATATAAGGGACTTATGGTGCAAAACACGGATATCAAAGGTAAATTGCCTTTTAAGAGGGAAAATGATAAAAAGTTAGAGTTTGAAGTCCCTTCATAAGATGAGGTCTTCAGTTCTCCTACCAAGGGGTTGTGTGATCTTGGACAAGTTTCTTAACTTTTAATAATAATACAACCTTGCTATTTTATGTCTAAAATTGAGAAACTACTAGACAGTCATTGTAATTGGAATACATATGCAAATCACTTTGCATAATGCATGACACATGGTAACTTATTAGTAAATATCATTGTCACCATCATCAAATTAAATTGGTAGGAAATTTTGATGCCTCAGGAACCATCTATTTTGCAACAATAAAACAGTAAACTATTTACAGTTGCATCATACAAATGGCTATGCCATTTAAATTTATTTTCATTTCTAACAGATTTATAGAAGGAAATGGATGGAAATGAGTGCTTAACACTGTTACACATGCATATGTACACACACAAAGTCAAAACAAATTATGATTAGTAAATTTTAAGAAATAATCTTGTGCATTCTTAAGCAACAATAAAATGTAGCTCCATGAAGTTTATCTGAAGGAGAAACTTTTTCCAGCATAAATGATTAATAGATAAGAACAAATATAGCTGGTTATGGGAAATTCTCTTTTTAAGTTACAATATGTATGAAATATATGCTGTCTTGACTTTTATATTCAAAAGGTTAGTATTTCAGTTTGTCATTTTATGTAATATTTTCAGTTTAATTGATCCATGTAAGACTACTCAGGCACAAAGAGCATTGTCTTCTATAGAGGTGGTTTTTCTGTTTTTAAATGTATTCTGTATTTTCCTCTGAAGGATGTAATTCAAAATGACAGTACATTAAAAAGAGCTTGATACAAGTCATGTAAAGTTTCAAGGGGATTAATATTTTATTCATGCAAAATGTGAAAAACCCTCTTCTTTCTCATGATTTAAAAATATCTCTCACCCTATTATATTTTCAGGCTATAGTTCAAATGTGCATGTAACACTTGCATACTTGAAGAAAGAAAATAATTAGATCACAGTGATCCGTTTGATATATTTATTCTACCCTTTCATTTCTGTTTACAGTGACAATTCAACATATGTCATGTGACTTTTTGCAGATGTGTCTTAAAAGTATGGTTTTAGAGTTTCAGGTAAAAGAAAACAATAGATTTTCATTTTCATATTATGTTGCATTGGAAGAAATTTGAACTGCAAAGTCAAAAAAAAGTTTGCCAGTTTTGATGATCTTGGGCAAGTTAATCTCTCTAAGCCTCAGTTTTCTTAACAGCAAAACATGGAATATAAAGACCTCAAAGTGTTTCCAAAGAAAATGATAAAGTTCCTGACACAGCATGTAAATGCTCTAAAAGTTCAAATACCCTTACCTCCCAATCCGTCTTTCTGGGTCTCATCTAGTTACTCTTAGACCTACAGATTCAACTTTGAATAAATTCCAAACAGGCCTGCTGCTTTATCCAGATTATTTTCCCTAGCAAAGACCTGGAGTTGATTTTCCTGTTGCCCTGGGACCTGAGTGCACCATCTTGGTTCCCTGCCTATACTCTAGTTTCTCTCCCACTGAGACATTTTCATTTCCTTGTTGTATGTCAGTCTATTTGTCTGATAGCTGCACAAACTTTTGTGAACTACCCTTCATTCATATTCAGAAGCTGTTTCTTTCCAATGGTTGAGTTTTGTACTCGTGAAAAACTTTACCATCATCCTTGTGAATAAGAGTATTGACACCACCTAAGATCATTTCTGTTGTCTCCTGTACCCTAGACTGAACCTATTTTATATGCACAAAATCCAAAACAGGATTTTAAATCACAATACCACTTTTTATGTAAAAGTATACCAATCTTTCAAATTAGTCTCCTCAATTAGCTATTACAAATTACCACAAATACATAGTAAAAATGTTAAAAATCGGTATTTTTCAGGTGGGAGTATGTTCTTTGTTAATGCCATATGATAGAGAATCAAATACTTTATTTTTTCCATTTACATATTTATTTATACTTTTTCTGTTTCCCTTAAGAGAAGAGAAAGAGAAAGGGATGCTCTAGGGCTCTGTTTTTAGTCATAACATATTATTTGCTAGCTATTTGTCATATGCATCCCATTTGCTAAAGTAGGGTGATTTCTAATTGCCAGTCTTATAACATTTGTTCAGTACACTGACTTTCTGATCACTAACTAAACATATTTTCACAAAAAATATGTTGGTAGTTTTAAGAAAAAAATGACCAAGTATTAAAGTATGTAAAACCATACAGCTAAAGGAATAAAATATCCATTTAGCTAAATGTCCTCAGTGTTATATACTTTGGTAGATAAACTCACTTGGAATTAGATGAGGAAAATCATTTTGCTTTGTTTTATAAAACTGTTCGTGCAAAATAGTGACTTTATCACGTTCCTTATAGAAACAATGATAGAAATATTCACTTTCTGTATTCTAAGTTCTAGGAATACTGAACTACAATCCTAGAAAAGTACCAAAAATCAAACAGGTACTTATTGGTGTTAAATGTAATACTGCAAAGGAAAACTAGATATAACAAAAGTGAGAGGTATTCATTTTCAACAAGAAACATAGAATTACAGAGAAGAGATAAGTGTGAATTATTCTATTATCATAGAAACTGTAGCAATTTTCACCTACTGCAAACTTAAATAAAATGCAACCAAAGTAATGAAATAGCATCACTATATCATATGATATCTCTAGGGAATTATACAGAAACAATTTAACATAATATAATTGATAAATTGAAGACAGAAAATTTTATGTTAGTTATATGATATAAGAAATAGTACAGTGGGATGTGCATCATAAGTCAAATTATACATCAATTTTCATATTTGTATTACTTTTTCAATTAGTAAGAAATCATACAAGATCCCAATCTACTATGAATATTTCATTTTCATATGAATTGATAACATAAGTTGTATAATTATTGACTCATTTATGTTATTTTATATTAAAATCACACTATGTATGACTCTTATGGAAAAATGTAATTCTGAGGACATTTAATTTTTAGCTTCTGCTTCCTAAAGAACAAAAGTGTCTGGAAAATCATTACAAGTCCTGTAAAATTCAGTGAAATGTAAGACATTTTTTAAAAAGCTGTACTGATTTAGACTTAACAGGAAAGAACATACTTTTGGGGAATCGAGGTGGATTGTCATTGACATCCGTGAGGGTGATGTTGACTATTGTCGTTCCGGCTAACCCTCCCAGTTGTCCGCCCATATCCTTGGCTTGGATGAGAACTTGGTATTGTTCTTTGACTTCCCTGTCCATGTTTGGCAAAGCTGTTCTAATAACACCTTAAGGGGAAAAAATAGAAAACAAATATCACAAATGTTCAGTTTTCCAAAATAGTCCACAAGAAAATGATTCTATATAAATTCTTTAGCAAAGACATGCTAACAAAATTTATGTGTTTTTTAAATTGATTTAGTTTAATTGGAGGCTAATTACTTTACAATATTGTAGTGGTTTTTGCCATACATTGACATGGATCAGCCACAAGTGCGTGTGTCCCCCCCATCCTGAATCCCCCTCCCATGTCCCTTCTTACGTGCCCTGCTTCATTTTTTGAACTTGCACTGGTCATCTATTTTACATATGGTAATATACATGTTTCAATGATATTCTCTGAAATCATCCCACCTTCACCTTTGCCCACATACTCCAAAAGCCTGTTGTTTACATCTGTGTCTCTTTTGCTGCTCTGCATATAGGATCATCATTACGATCTTTCTAAGTTCCAAATATATGCATTAATATACTGAATTGGTGTTTCTCTTTCTGACTTACTTCACTCTGTATAATAGACTCCAGTTTCATCCACATCGTTAGAATTGACTCAAACACATTCATGTTTTTAGCTGAGTAATATTCCATTGTATATACGTACCACAACTTCCTTATCCGCTCATCTGCTGATGGGCATCTAGGTTGCTTCCATGTCCTGGCTATTGTAAACAGTGCTGCAATGAACATTGGGGTACATGTGTCTCTCAATTCTGGTTTCCTCGGTGTGTATGCCCATCAGTGGGATTGCTGGGCCATATGACAGTTCTGTTTCTAGTTTTTTTAAGGAATCTCCACACTGTTCTCCACTGTACCAGTTTGCATTCCCACCAGCAGTGTAAGAGGGTTCCCTTTTTTCCACACCCTCTCCAGCATTTATTGTTTGTAGACTTTTTGATGGTGGCCATTCTGACCAGCATGAAATGATACCTCATTATGGTATTGATTTGCATTCTCTACTAATGAACGATGTTGAGCATATTTTCATGTGTTTATTAGTCACCTATATGTCTTCTTTGGAGAAATGTCTGTTTAGTTCTTTGACCCATTTTTTTATTGGGTTGTATGTTTTTCTGGTATTGCGTTGCATAAGCTGCTTGCATATTTTGGAATTTAATTCTTTGTCAGTGGTTTCATTTGCTTTATTCCCCTCCCCCCACCATTAAATTATATGTAGTTTTAAAAGTGAAACACCCACAATGTCCAATAGTTTGGATGTAATTTAATGATTGTGGTAATAGCCATTTACTGACATTTGTGCAGCATTGTGGAATATGGTTAAGGATCTCACTAAGTCAGCCCCAGTTAGACATAATTTACACAGAATCATCTTACCTTTAAAAAATAAATTGTTAAAAATATATATTTTATATGTACACGCTCAGTCACTAAGTCATGTCCAATTCTTTGCAACCCCATGGACTATAGCCTGCCAGACTCCTCTGTCCATGGGATTTTCTAGGCAAGGATACTGGAGCTTGTTGCCATTTCCTAAGTGGTTACAGTGAGCAGATTTCTAAAAAAAATTTGCCACATTCTTCTTCATTCTTATTTTTTTAGGATACATATATTAACTTTTTTAAACACTTGAAATATTTTATTTGTATATTTTATTTTGTTTCTCAGGATTCCTGACATTAATTTTAGTCACAGAATTTTTTTTTTTTAACTTAGATTTCATTAAGCTTTGCCATTGTAGGGAGTTTTGTTTCTTTTATCACCAAGTTACTCCAGCCTCTAATGGAGTGCTTATCATGCAGAGAAAAACTCGATAAGATTGTGTTGACCATCTGACTAGTGGAATGACTAGCTGAATAAAGGAAGGAATCTATAAATAATTTATAATCATGAATCATTTGATATATACGGATATTTATATAGCCTACTCATTTTCTGCCCTTATGTCCAAGTGTAGAGCTCTGTTTATATGTTTTCATAGTGAAAAAATTAAAACCTTCTGGGTTTATTAAATGAATTTTATAACAAACACTAATATATACCCAATAATTTTAAGGGGGGATTGTGGATAATTTGTCTTAAATGCATGTGTGTTTAGTATTGCTATTTCTTAAATAATAAAGCTTATATGAATAATAAATTTGTCAACACAAAATATAGAATCCAAATCATAAACTGAATACATATCCCTAATTCTTCTGTACTTATCTAATGCTGTTCTTTTGCTAATTTAGATTTAACTACAATCTGAGTGTTCTTCTAGCCCTTGGCAGGAAAAAGTTGCAAAAAAAGGCAAATTCCATTTTTGCTTCTGCTGTTTAATTTATGCTCTGCTATTCACTTACTATTATTTCAATCTGTTTGTCCATTCTTCAGCTTGGATTTCTGATGTTTCATTTCCAATGGTCTTAACTAAGACCCTTCATCTCTACATCTTGGCTTGGTCCTGCAAGCCTTTAAGCTATATGACTTCTGTCTGCCTTGCAATACTTATATTTTCTAAATAACTGCCTGACTTTAATTCACATTCATGCTATAGTTTCCTCTTGATGATAAGATTTGTGTTTATTCAATTTGTTTCAAGTAAGAACATATGTATATTTTTCTCACGTCATTTCTAGTATGACAATTTCCAATGTCACAATGGACTTCCCTTCCCTAGTGGCTCAGTGGTAAAGAATCCAACTGCCAATGCAGGAGACACAGATTTGATCCCTGGGTTAGGAAGATTCCTAGGAGAAAGAAATAGCAACCCACTCCAGTATTCTTGCCTAGAGATATCCATGGACAGAGAAGCCTGGCAGGCTACAGTCCATGGGGTTGCAAAGAGTGGGACATGACTTAGTGACTAAGCAAAAACAACAATAAATACTCCATAAAAACTCCACAGTAATGATACCACATATTGTAATTAATTTAAAAATAAAAAATTAATTTAAATAATAAATAAATAAATTCATTAATTTATAATCAATCCCTACTTTTTAGGCACATGTACATTGAATCCTAGTATGAGTGTCTTGTACCTGATGAACTTTCCAACATATACAATCATGATAATTAGGGTAATAGCAAGAATGAGAAAAATAGATTTATTTCTGCCAATATAAATGGAAATACATGGTTGAGAGTGTTATACCCTTAAATTTATATATTAAATATTATTAGCCTTTCAGGGGATATATTCTCCCTTTACAATCACCCTCCTGTTGTATTCAAGCCTCTCAATTTTGGTGAATCTGGGTGTATTTCATAAAATTGGGTTAGATAAAATTGGGTTTGATAACTCTGATGTTATCAAAATTGATGCTTTTGAATTGTGGTGTTGGAGAAGACTCTTGAGAGTCCCTTGGACTGCAAGGAGATTAAACCAAATCCTCAAGGAAATCAGTCCTGAATATTGATTGGAAGGACTGATGCTGAAGCTGAAACTCCAATACTTTGGCCACCTGATGCGAAGAATTGACTCATTTGAAAAGACCCTGATGCTGGGAAAGACTGAAGGCAAGAGAAGAAGGAGAGAACAGAGGATGAGAGGGTTGGATGTCATCACTGACTTGACGGACATGAGTTTGAGCAAGCTCTGGGAGTTTGTGATGGACAGGGAAGCCTGGCGTGCTGCAGTTCATGGGGTCGCAAAGAGTCGGACATGACTGAGCGGCTGAACTGACTGACTGACTCTGATGTCAACTTTTTGAGGTGAAAATAATGTACTACTATATTTGAAAAAATCATAAAATATTACATGTGATAATCGGGTATTTGGTTTGATCTGAGTTATTTATTGAAGTGGCTGTTGAACTGTAGGATTTAAACATGGGACCATAGAGTTAGTAAACACCTTTACTAAAATATACATTTCATTCAGGCACTGTTACTAGATTTAAGGGTACAGTGGCAAACATGTTTCCATCTGCTTCTCCAGTCCAAATTTGTATACTTTTCTAGACTTCTTTCTCCTCTCTGGCTTCTGGTTGCCTTAGCCAATATGCAAGATTGGTTAGTAGACAGATGATGAATTTGGGCTTTTCTTTCCATAAATTCCCCACATTCCACACTCTCTCCTGCCATGGTTTGCCTGTCTCTATCCCCATCCCCTCATTTCTCTACTCCAGTGTGGAAACTGAAGCCCCTTCTTATGTCTTCTCCAGATACTGCCTTATCTTTTATGGTTTCCTTACAATCTGCTCACACGTCCCATAAAGAGTCCTTTTATTAAACTAATTTCAAATTGCCCAACTGGGTATCATCTTTTTTCATCTGGGAAAATAATTGATAGAGTCTCTTACAAGGTCCCTTCATGAATTGTACATTTAATGGGTATGTGTTCCTGTGGAGTGGTGCAAAGCCCATAAAGAAGCTATTAAATGATTAAGCTAATTTCAGATGATGATTGGTGTTATGAGGAAAGTGAACGCAAGTGCTTTTGAAGGTAGTATCAAAAATGTCCTCTGTGAGGAAAGAGTTTAGAGCTGCAATTCTAGAGAAATGGAAGAGGAAGACTTAGAAAGAACACAGGGAGGAGTATCCTAGTGATGGAAAGGAGAGCATTACTTCCTCAAAGCTTACAAGAAAAGCACTTGGAGGTCAATGTGACTGCAGCATACCACTGTTGAGAGAGATGGTATAAAATAAGACCACAGATAGGGAGATAAATGAGATAATAGTTTTCAAAGATAAATAAACCCTCTGGGAAAGCATCTTGAAAATCAACAAGTAGGACTACATTAAACTAAAAAGCTTCTGCATAGCAAAAGGAGTAATCAACAAAAATGAAAAGGCAGTCTATGGTATGGGAAAAGCTGCCTGTAAACCATATATCTGATAAGGACTTAATACCCATAATAGAAAATAACTTATGCAACTCATTAACAAACAAACCAAAAATCTAATTTAAAAAATGCACAAAGAAACTGAATAGAAAATTTTCCATAGAAGTAATACAAGTGTCCAATAGTTACATGAAAAGGTGCTTGACATCAATATTCATCAGGGAAATGTACAATTATCAAAACCACAATGAGACATAACCTTAAGATTTTAGAATGGCTGTTAACAATAAGTCAAGAAGAAGAAATAACAAGTATTGGCAATAATGTTGAGTAAAGAGGACCCTGTGCACTGTTGGTAGGGATGTAGCATCCAGTTCCATCACTTTGTTGCATATAGATGGGGGAAAAGTGGAAATAGTGACATATTTTATTTTATTTTATTGGGCTTCAAAATGACTGTGGATAGTGACTTCAGCCACAAAATTAAAAGACACTTGCTCCTTGGAAGAAAAGCTATAACAAACCTAGACAGTGTATTAGAAAGCAGAGACATCAGTTTGCCCACAAAGGTCCGTCTAGTTAAAGCTATGGTTTTTCCAGTAGTCATGTATGGATGTGAGAGTTGGACCTTAAAGAAGCCTGAGCACTGAAGACTTGATGCTTTTGAACTGTGGTGTTAGAGAAGACTCTGGAGAGTCCCCTGGACAGTATGATGCTCAAACCAGTCAGTCCTAAAGGAAATCAATCCTGAATATTCACTGGAAGGATTGATGCTAAAGCTGAAGCTCTAATACTTGGCCACCTGATGTGAAGAGCCAACTTATTGGAAAAGACCCTGATGCTGGGAAAGATTAAGGGCAAGAGGAGAAGGGGGTGAAAGAGGATGAGATGGCTGGATGGAATCACTTGCTCAATGGACATGATTATGAGCAATTTCTGGAAGACAAAGGAACTAAAAAGCCTCTTGATGAAAGTGAAAGTGGAAAGCGAAGAAGTTGGCTTAAAGCTCAACATTCAGAAAACGAAGATCATGACATCCAGTCCCATCACTTCATGGGAAATAGATGGGGAAACAGTGGAAACAGTATCAGACTTTATTTTTTGGGGGCTCCAAAATCACTGCAGATGGTGACTGCAGCCATGAAATAAAAAGACGCTTACTCCTTGGAAGGAAAGTTATGACCAACCTAGATAGCATATTGAAAAGCAGAGATATTACTTTGCCAACAAAGGTCCGTCTAGTCAAGGCTATGGTTTTTCCTGTGGTCATGTATGGATGTGAGAGTTGGACTGTGAAGAAGGCTGAGCGCCGAAGAATTGATGCTTTTGAACTGTGGTGTTGGAGAAGACTCTTGAGAGTCCCTTGGACTGCAAGGAGATCCAACCAGTCTATTATGAAGGAGATCAGCCCTGGGATTTCTTTGGAGGGAATGATGCTAAAGTTGAAACTCCAGTACTTTGGCCACCTCATGTGAAGAGTTAACTCATTGGAAAAGATTCTGATGCTGGGAGGGATTGGGGGCAGGAGGAGAAGGGGACGACAGAGGATGAGATGGCTTGATGGCATGACTGACTCGATGGATGTGAGTCTGGGTGAACTCCGAGAGTTGGCGATGGACAGGGAGGCCTGGCGTGCTGCGATTCATGGGGTCGCAAAGAGTCGGACACGACTGAGCGACTGAACTGAACTGAACTGAACAGTCCATAGGGTCACAGAGTCATACATGACTTAGCAACTAAGGAACAAGAACAACACTAGGAAATAGTATGGAGTTTCCTTAAAAAAAAATTTTTTTTAAATAGAGCTACTATATGTTCAACAATTCTTCACATCTAAGTATATATTAAGAGGAAGTGAAAATAAAATCTCTCACCCCATGTTCATTGCTGTATTATCCATAATAGCCAAGATATGAAAACAACAGAAGTGTCCATCAACAGATCACTGAATAAATAAGATGTGATAAAATGGAATATAATTCAGTAATTCAGTCATGAGAATGAAAAAGAAAATCCTGCCATTTGCAACAACATAGGAGAAACTTACTTTATGTTATGTGAAATTAGTCAGACAGAGAAAGATAAATATGCTACAATATAATTTATACCTAGACTCTAAAAAGCTAAACTTACAGAAACAGAGAGTAGGACAGTGGTTACCAAGGGCTGTGAGGTGAAGGAAATTGGGATATTCTGGTCAAATGGCACAAGCTTACAGTTATAAAATGGATAAGTTCTTGGAATATAATATATATCATGGTGCTTTCAGTTAGTATTACTACATCATATACTGAACACTTGCTAAGATAGCTCTTACAAATTCTCATCACATAAAGAAAATGGTAACTTGTTGACATGATGGAGGTGTGGCTAACACAATGGTGGTGATCATTTTCCAATATACAAATATATCAAATCAATACATTGTAGACCTAATATTTACACAACATTATATGCTAATTCAGTTCATTTCAGTCGTTCATTCATGTCCGACTCTTTGTGACCCCGTGAACCACAGCATGCCAGGCCTCCCTGTCCATTACCAACTCCTGGAGTCCTCAGATAGATTATGTGGATTGATGGATGGATAAATAGATATAGATAGATAAAAAAGACAGAATGAACAAGAGATGAAAGGCTGCATTCTCCATTCTCTGGGGATTAGAGTCCAGAGGAGACCTGGATCACCACTCTGTTCTTAAAAGTGCAGCCGGGGAGGCGGTCCTAAGATGGCAGAGGAATAGGATGGGGAGATCACTTTCTCCCCCACAAATTCATCAAAAGAACATTTGAACTCTGAGAAAATTCCACAAAACAACTTCTGAATGTCAGCAGAGGACATCAGGCACCCAGAAAAGCAGCCCATTGTCTTCAAAAGGAAGAAGGAAAAAATATAAAAGATAAAAAGAGAGACAAAAGAGGTAGGGACGGAGCTCCGTCCCCGGAGGGGAGTCTTAAAAAAGAGAGAAGTTTCCAAACACCAGGAAACGCTCTCACTGCCCAGTCTGTGGCGAGCCTTGGAACCACAGAGGGCAACATAACCAGGAGGAAAAATAAATAAATAATTAAAACCCACAGATTATGTGCCCAACAGTAACTCCCCCAGCCAAGAAGCAGCGCAGATGCCTGCATTCACCACTAGCAAGTCTGGGCTGGGCAGAGAGGCAAGGGCTGCATTGCTTACTTAGAGTAAGGACTGGGCCTCAATGCCCCGAGGGCAATCTGAGGGAACTAACATGGTTTAGCAAACCAGACTGTTGGATAACTACCACGCAAAAAGCCCTACCTAAGACACAGCCAGGCCCACTCACAGTACAAAGGACTGACTAGAGCTACTTGAAAAGCCCTAACCTAAGGCACTGTCAGGCCAGCTCACAGAACAAAAGACTGAGGAGAGCTAGCTGGCTGCAGACCACCCATCCCCCTCCAGTGACAGGCAGGCGAAGGCAGCCAGAGCTGGAAGGGGGCAATCCTGGCCCCAGAGAGGCATCATCTACCAAACTGCAAGTAGGCTTTGTTGCTAACCAAGACTTCTTGGGATTCTGGACGGTCAACATTCACCTGAGAAGGTGCGCCGGTTGTACACCAAGAAAACCGAGCTGCAGGGATGGGGGAAGCGATAAGTTACAGCGACCGTGCTCGCCAAACACCTGGTCACCTGAGCTGCTCAGACCTGGGAAGAGCACAAAATGCAGGCCCACCCAAGTCTGTGCCTCTGAGGACTACCTGAATATCTGAACCTGAGAGGCTTAGACCTGGGAAGTGCATACAACCCAGGCCCTGCCTCAGACAGTTCCCAGCAGAACACCCTAGAGCCTAAGCAGTGTAGACAGGGAAAGCACACACGCCGTGAGCAGGGGCAAACCAGTGTGGCTGAGACACTGCGGGTACATGCCAGTGTTATTTGTTTGCAGCTTCCCTCCCTCCCCAAAGCACAACTGAACAAGTGAGCCAAAAAAAGTGTCCATCACCGCCCCCTTGTGCCAGGGAGGAAATTAGACACTGAAGAGACCAGCAAACAGAAGAATCTAAAACAGAGGGACCCTCCTTGGAAGTGACAGGTGCAATACATTAAAACCCTGTAGATAGTACTGACTACATAGGAAGGGGCCTACAGATTTTGAGAAATATAAGCCACATCAAGGAACTATCCAAAAATGAACTGATCCCACACTGCCCACAACAACACCAGAGAAAGTCCTAGATATATTTTTACTATTTTTACTATCATTCTTTAAATTAAATGTTTTTTTTTTTATTTTTAAGTCCTCTGTTACTCCTTTTTCATTTTTATAACCTACTATTACTTTGCAAAAAAAAAAAGAGATCCTATTTTTTAAAGCAAACTTCATATATATATATATTATAATCATTTTTATTTTCTCTTTTTTTTTAATAATATAATTTTGAAATCCAACCTCTAGATTTTTAATCTTTGCTTTTTGGTATTTAGTATCAATTTTGTACCTTTAAGAAACCAATCTTCAAATCTTCAGTACCCATTTTTACTTGGGAGTGAGATTACTGGCTTGACTACTCTCCCCCCTGCCCCGCCCCCCTTTGGACGCTCCTTTTCCTCCACCAGGTCGCTCCTGTCTCCTCCCTCCCCCTTCTCTTCTCTACACATATCTTCTTCTCTGTAAATCTCTTTGTGTGTTCCGGACGGTGGATAACACTTAGGGAACTGATTACTGGCTGGATCTGTCGCTCCTTTTGATTCCCCCTCTTTATCCTCCTGGCCACCTCTGTCTCCTTCCTCCCTCTTCTCTTCCCTGTATAACTCCATAAACATCTCTGAGCAGTCCAGACTGTGGAGCACACATAAGGAAGTGATCACTGGCTAGCTTGCTCTCTCCTCTTTTGATTCCACCTCGTCTCATCCTAGTCACCTCTATCTCCCTCCTCCTTCTTCTCTTCTCCATGTAACTCTGTGAACCTCTCTGGGTGTCCCTCACTGTGGAGAAACTTTTCATCTTTAACCTAGATGTTTTATCAACGGTGCTGTATAGATGGAGAAGTCTTGAGGCTACTGTAAAAATAAGACTGAAAACCAGAAGCAGGAGACTTAAGTCCAAATCCTGAGAACACCAGAGAACTCCTGACTCCAGGGAACATTAATCGACAGGAGCTCATCAAATGCCTCCATACCTACACTGAAACCAAGCACCACCCAAGAGCCAACAAGTTCCAAAGCAAGACATACCACACAAATTCTCCAGCAACACAGGAACATAGCCCTGAGCTTCAATATATAGGCTGCTCAAAGTCACTCCAAACCCACTGACATCTCATAACTCATTACTGGACACTTCATTGCACTCCAGAGAGAAGAAATCTAGCCCCACCCACTAGAACACGGACACAAGCTTCCCTAACCAGGAAACCTTGATAAGCCACCCATACAACCCCACCCACAGCAAGGAAACTCCACAATAAAGAGAACTCCACAAACTGCCAGAATACAGAAAGGACACCCCAAACACAGAAATAGAAACAAGATGAAGAGACAGAGGCATACCCAGCAGGTAAAGGAACAGGATAAATCCCCACCAAACTAAACAAATGAGGAAGAGATAGAGAATCTACCTGATAAAGAATTACAAATAATGATAGTGAAAATGATCCAAAATCTTGAAAACAAAATGGAATCACAGATAAATAGCCTGGAGACAAGGGTTGAGAAGATCCAAGAAAGGTTCAATAAGGACCTAGAAGAAATAAAAGAGACTCAATATATAATGAATAATGCAATAAATGATATCAAAAAACACTCTGGAGGGAAAAAAATACTAGAATAACAGAGGCAGAAGATAGGATTAGTGAGGTAGAAGATATAATGGTAGAAACAAATGAATCAGAGAGGAAAAAAGAAAAACGAATTAAAAGAAATGAGGACAATCTCAGAGACCTCTGGGACAATGTTAAACACCCCAACATTCGAATCAAAGGAGTCCCAGAAGAAGAAGACAAAAAGAAAGACCATGAGAAAATACTTGAGATAATAGTTGAAAACTTCCCTAAAATGGGGAAGGAAATTATCACCCAAGTCCAAGAAATTCAGAGAGTCCCAAATGGGATAAACCCAAGGCGAAACATCCCAAGACACATATTAATCAAATTAACAAAGATCAAACACAAAGAACAAATATTAAAAGCAGCAAGGGAAAAACAACAAATAATACCCAAGGGAATTCCCATAAGGATAACAGCTGATCTTTCAATAGAAACTCTTCAGACCAGGAGGGAATGGCAAGACATACTTCAAGTGATGAAAGAAAATAACCTACAGCCCAGATTACTGTACCCAGCAAGGATCTCATTCAAATATGAAGGAGAAATAAAAAGCTTTACAGACAAGCAAAAGCTGAGAGAATTCAGTACCACCAAACCAACTCTCCAACAAATGCTAAAGGATCTTCTCTAGATAAGAAACACAAAAAGGGTGTATAAACTCAAACCCAAAACAATAAAGTAAATGGCAACAGGATCATACTTATCAATAATTACCTTAAACATAAATGGGTTGAATGCCCCAACCAAAAGACAAAGACTGTATGAATGGATACGAAAACAAGACCCCTATATATGTTGTCTACAAGAGACTCACCTCAAAACAGGGGACACATACAGACTGAAAGTAAAGGGCTGGAAAAAGACACTCCACACAAATACAGACCAAAAGAAAGCAGGAGTAGCAATACTCATATCAGATAAAATAAAGTTTAAAACAAAGGCTGTGGAAAGAGACAAAGAAGGATACTACATAATGATCAAAGGATCAATCCAAGAGAAGATGAAACAATTATAAATATATATGCACGTGACATAGGAGCACTGTAATATGTAAGACAAATGCTAACAAGTATGAAAGGGGAAATTAACAGTGACACAGTAATAGTGGGAGACTTTAATACCCCACTCATACCTATGGATAGATCAACTAAACAGAAAATTAACTAGGAAACACAAACTTTAAATGCTACAATAGACCAGTTAGACCTAATTCATATCTATAGGACATTTCACCCCAAAACAATGAATTTCACCTTTTTCTCAAGAGCACACGGAACCTTCTCTAGGACAGATCACATCCAGGGACATAAATCTAGCCTTGGTAAATTCAAAAAAATTGAAATCATTCCAAGCATCTTTTCTGACCACAATGCAGTAAGATTAGATCTCAATTAAAGGAGAAAAACTATTAAAAATTCCAACATATGGAGGCTGAATATCACGTTGCTGAATAACCAACAAATCACAGAAGAAATCAAAAAAGAAATTAAAATATGCATAGAAACAAATGAAATGAAAACACAACAACCCAAAACCTGTGGGACACTGTAAAAGTAGTGCTAAGGGGAAGGTTTATAGCAATACAGGCATACCTCAAGAAACAAGAAAAAAGTTAAATAAATAACCTAACTCTACACCTAAAGCAACTAGACAAGGAAGAAATGAAGAACCCCAGGGTTAGTAGAAGGAAAGAAATCTTAAAAATTAGGGCAGAAATAAATGCAAAAGAAACAAAAGAGACCATAGCAAAAATCAACGAACTCAAAAGCTGGTTCTTTGAGAGGATCAATAAAATTGACAAACCATTAAGCCAGACTCATCAAGAAACAAAGGGAGAAAAATCAAATCAGTAAAATTAGAAATGAAAATGGAGAGATCACAAAAGACAATCACAGAAATACAAAGGATCATAAGAGACTATTATCAGCAATTGTATGCCAATAAAATGGACAACATGGAATAAGTGGACAAATTATTACAAAAGTACAACTTTCCAAAACCAAACCAGGAAGAAATAGAAAATCCTAACAGACCTATCAAAAGCACGGAAATTGAAACTGTAATCAGAAATATTCCAGCAAACAAAAGCCCAGGTCCAGATGGCTTCATAGCTGAATCCTACCAAAAATTTAAAGAGCTAACACCTATCCTACCCAAACTCTTCCAGAAAATTGCACAGGAAGGTAAACTTCCAAACTCATTCTATGAGGCCACCATCACCCTAATACCAAAACCTGATAAAGATGCCACAAAAAAAAGAAAACTACAGGCCAATATCACTGATGAACATAGATGCAAAAATCCTTAATAAAATTCTAGCAATCAGACCCAACAACATATTAAAAAATCATACATCATGACCAAGTGAACTTTATCCCAGGGATGCAAAGATTCTTCAATATCCACATCAATCAATGTAATACACCACATTAACAAATTGAAAAATAAAAGCCGTATGATTATCTCAATAGATGCAGAGAAAGCCTTTGACAAAATTCAACATCCATTTATGATTAAAAAAACTCTCCAGAAAGCAGGAATGGGAGGAACATACCTCAACATAATAAAAGCTATATATGACAAACCCACAGCAAACATTATCCTCAATGGTGAAAAATTGAAAGCATTTCCCCTAAAGTCAGGAACAAGGCAAGGGTGCCCACTTTTGCCACTACTATTCAACATAGTTTTGGAAGTTTTGACCACAGCAATCAGAGAATAAAAAGAAATAAAAGGAATCCAGATTGGAAAAGAAGTAAAACTCTCACTGTTTGCAGAGGACATGGTCCTCTATATAGAAAACCCTAAAGACTCCATCAGAAAATTACTAGAGCTAATCAGTGAATATAGTAAAGTTGCAGGATATAAAATCAACACACAGAAATCCCTTGCATTACTATACACTAATAATGAGAAAATCGAAAGAGAAATTAAGGAAACAATTCCATTCACCATTGCAATGAAAAGAATAAAATACTTAGGAATATATCTACCTAAAGAAACAAAAGACCCACATATAGAAAACTATAAAAACTGGTGAAAGAAATCAAAGAGGAAACTAATAGATGGAGAAATAGATCATGTTCATGGATCAGAAGAATCAATATAGTGAAAATGAGTATACTACCCAAAGCAATCTATAGATTCAGTGCAATCCCTATCAAGCTACCAACGGTATTTTTCACAGAGCTAGAACAAATAATTTCACAATTTTTTGTGGAAATACAAAAAACATCAAATAGCCAAAGCAATCTTGAGAAAGAAGAATGGAACTGAAAGAATCAAACTGCCTAACTTCAGGCTCTACTACAAAGCCACAGTCTTCAAGACTGTATGGTACTGGCACAAAGACAGAAATATAGATCAATGGAACAAAATAGAAAGCCCAGAGATAAATCCATGCACCTATGGAAACCTTATCTTTGACAAAGGAGGCAAGAATATATAATGGAAAAAAGACAATCTCTTTAACAAGTGGCACTGGGAAAACTGGTCAACCACTTGTAAAAGAATGAAACTAGAACATTTTAAACACCATACACAAAAATAAACGCAAAATGGATTAAAGATCTAAACTTAAGACCAGAAACTATAAAACTCCTAGAGGAAAACATAGGTAAAACACTCTCCGACATAAATCACAACAGGATCCTCTATGACCCACCTCCCAGAATATTGGAAATAAAAGCAAAAATAAACAAATGGGACCTAATTAAAATTAAAAACTTCTGCACAACAACAACAACAAAAAAACTATAAGCAAGGTGAAAAGACAGCCTTCAGAATGGGAGACAATAATAGCAAATGAAGCAACTGACAAACAACTAATCTCAAAAATATACAAGCAACTCCTCCAGCTCAATTCCAGAAAAATAAATGACCCAATCAAAAAATGGGCCAAAGAACTAAAAAGACATTTCTCCAAAGAAGACATACCGATGGCTAACAAACACATGAAAAGATGCTCAAATTAACTCATTATCAGAGAAATGCAAATCACAATCACAATGAGGTACCATTTCACACCAGTCAGAATGGCTGCTGTCCAAAAGTCTACAAACAATAAATGCTGGAGAGGGTGTGGAGAAAAGGGAACCCTCTTACACTGTTGGTGGGAATGCAAACTAGTACAGCCACTATGGAGAACAGTGTGGAGATTCCTTAAAAAACTGGAAATAGAACTGCCATACATCCCAGCAATCCCACTGCTAGGCATACACACCGAGGAAATCAGAATTGAAGGGACACGTGTATCCCAATGTTCATCGTAGCACTGTTTATAATAGCCAGGACATGGAAGCAACCTAGATGTCCATCAGCAGACGAATGGATAAGAAAGCTGTGGTACATATACACAGTGGAGTATTCAGTTCAGTTCAGTCACTCAGTCGTGTCTGACTCTTTGTGACCCCATGAATCGCAGCACGCCAGGCCTCCCTGTCCATCACCAACTCCCGGAGTTCACTCAGACTCACGTCCATCGAGTCAGTGATGCCATCCAGCCATCTCATCCTCTGTCGTCCCCTTCTCCTCCTGCCCCCAATCCCTCCCAGCATCAGAGTCTTTTCCAATGAGTCAACTCTTCACATGAGGTGGCCAAAGTGCTGGAGTTTCAGCTTTAGCATCATTCCTTCCAAAGAACACCCAGAACTGATCTCCTTTAGGATGAACCGGTTGGATCTCATTGCAGTCCAAGGAACTCTCAAGAGTCTTCTCCAACACCACAGTTCAAAAGCATCAATTCTTCGGCGCTCAGCTTTCTTCACAGTCCAACTCTCACATCCATATATGACTACTGGAAAAACCATAGCCTTGACTAGACGGACCTTTGTTGGCAAAGTAATGTCTCTGCTTTTCAATATGCTATCTAGGTTGGTCATAACTTTCCTTCCAAGGAATAAGTGTCTTTTAATTTCGTGGCTGAAACCACTATCTGCAGTGAGTTTGGAGCCCACAAAAATAAAGTCTGACACTGTATTCACTGTTTCCCAATCTATTTCCCATGAAGTGATGGGACCAGATGCCATGATCTTAGTTTTCTGAATATTGAGCTTTAAGCCAACTTTTTCACTCTCCTCTTTTACTTTCATCAAGAGACTTTTTAGTTCCTCTTCACTTTCTGACATAAGGGTGGTGTCATCTGCATATCTGAGGTTATTGATATTTCTCCTGGCAATCTTGATTCCAGCTTGTGTTTCTTCCAGCCCAGCGTTTCTCATGATGTACTCTGCATATAAGTTAAATAAGCAGGGTGACAATACACAGCCTTGACGTACTCCTTTTCCTATTTGGAATCAGTCTGTTTTTCCATGTCCAGTTCTAACTGTTGCTTCCTGACCTGCATATAGATTTCTCAAGAGGCAGGTCAGGTGTCTGGTATTACTCAGCCATTAAAAAGAAGACATTTGAATCAGGTCTAATGAGGTGGATGAAACTGGAGCCTATTATACAGAGTGAAGTAAGCCAGAAAGAAAAACACCAATACAGTTTACTAACACATATATATGGAATTTAGAAAGATGGTAATGATAACCCTGTATGCGAGACAGCAAAAAAGACACAGATGTATAGAACAGTCTTATGGACTCTGTGGGAGAGGGCGAGAGTGGGATGATTTGGGAGAATGTCATTGAAACATGTATAATATCATATGTGAAAGGAAACACAGGTCTAGGTTCGATGCATGATACAGGATGCTCAGGGCTGGTGCACTGGGATTACCCAGAGGGATGGTATGGGGAGGGAGATGGGAGGGGGTTCAGGATGGGGAACACGTGTACACACATGGTGGATTCATGTTGATGTATGGCAAAATCAATAAAAAATTGTAATTAGCCTCCAATTAAAATAAACAAATTTAATTAAAATAAAATAAAAAACCTAAATCATGGCAAAAAAAAAAAAAAGCTGCCAGGAAGGTCAGGTCTGAGTGTGAAGGAGTGTGAAGTGTAGAACCCTTCCTACAGGAGATGCTCAGAGACAGTGCAGGTCACTCAGATTGAAGATCTCAGATAATCTTCACTTTCTCACTTAACTCTCTGATCTTATCTTTTACAACTCCCACTTTTGTTCAGAAGAGCTTACAACATCCTTTCCCTCTGGTGGAAATTTCTTTCCAAGATGAATAGGGCTTCCCAGGTAACTTCAGTTCAGTTCAGTTCAGACACTCAGTCGTGTCTGACTCTTTGTGACCCCATGAACTGCAGCACGCCAGGCCTCCCTGTCCATCACCAATTCCCGGAGTTCACTCAAACTCATGTGCATCAAGTCAGTGATGCCATCCAACCATCTCATCCTCTGTCGTCCCCTTCTCCTGCCCTCAGTCTTTCCACCATCAGGGACTTTTCAAATGAGTCAGCGCTTCGCATCACGGGGCCAAAGTATTCGAGTTTCAGCTTTGACATCAGTCCTACCAATGAACACCCAGGATTCATCCCCCTTAGGATGGACTCATTGGATCTCCTTGCAGTCCAAGGGATGCTCAAAAATGTTCTCCAACACCACAGTTCAAAAGCATCAATTCTTCTGCACTCAGCTTTCTTTATAGTCCAACTCTCACATCCATACGTCACTACTGGAAAAAACATAGCCTTGACTACACGGACATTTGTTGACAAAGTAGTCTCTGCTTTTTAATATGCTGTCTAGGTTGGTCATAACTCTTCTTCCAAGGAGTAAGCATCTTTTAATTTCATGGCTGCAGTCACCATCTGCAGTGATTTTGGAGTGCAGTAAAATAAAGTCAGCCACTGTTTCCACTGTTTCCCCATCTATCTCCCATGAAGTGATGGGACTAGATGCCATGATCTTCGTTTTCTGAATGTTGAGCTTTAAGCCAACTTTTTCACTCTCCTCTTTCACTTTCATCAAGAGGCTCTTTAGTTCTTCTTCATTTTCTGCCATAAAGGTGGTGTCATCTGCATATCTGAGGTTATTGATATTTTTCCTGGCAATCTTGATTCCAGCTTGTGCTTCCTCCATCCTAGTGTTTCTCATGATGCAGTCTGCATATAAGTTAAATAAGCAGGGTGAATATGTACAGCCCTGACGTACTCCTTTTCCTATTTGGAACAAGTCTGTTGTTCCATGTCCAGTTCTAACTCTTGCTTCCTGACCTGCATACGGGTTTCTCAAGAGGCAGGTCAGGTGGTCTGGTATTCCCATCTTTTCAGATTTTCCACAGTTTATTGTGATCCACACAGTCAAAGGCTTTGGCATAGTCAATAAGCAGAAATAGATGTTTTTCTGGAACTCTCTTGCTTTCTCTATGATCCAGCGGATTATAGCAAGTTGATCTCTAGTTCCTGTGCCTTTTGTAAAACCAGCTTGAACATACAATATAATGGGAAAGACTAGAGGTCTCTTCAAGAAAATTAGAGATACCAAGGGAACATTTCATGCAAAGATGGGCTCAATAAAGGACAGAAATGGTATAGACCTAACAGAAGCTGAAGATATTAAGAAGAGGTGGCAAGAATACACAGAACTATACAAAAAAGATCTTCATGACCTAGATAATTATGATGGTGTGATCATTCACCTAGAGCCAGACATCGTGGAATGTGAAGCCAAGTGGGCCTTAGGAAGCATCACTATGAATAAAGCTAATGGAGGTGATGGAATTCCAGTTGAGCTATTTCAAATCCTTAAAGATGATGCTGTGAAAGTGCTGCACTCCATATGCCAGCAAATTTGGCAAACTCAGCAGTGGCCACAAGACTGGAAAAGGTCAGTTTTTATTCCAATCCCAAAGAAAGGCAATGCCAAAGAATGCTAAAGTACCACACAATTGCACTCATCTCACACACTGGTAAAGTAATGCTCAAAATTCTCCAAGCCAGGATTCAGCAATATGTGAATCATGAACTTCCAGATGTTCAAGCTGGTTTTAGAAAAGGCAGAAGAACCAGAGATCAAATTATGAACATCTGCTGGATCATCAAATAAACAATAGAGTTCCAGATAAACATCTGTTTCTGCTTTATTGACCAGGTACCTTAGTGGTAAAGAATCTGCCTGTCAATGCAGGAGACACAGGTTTGAGTTCTGGGTCCGGGAGATCCCCTGGAGAAGGAAATGGCAACACACTCCAGTATTCTTGCCTGGGAAATCCCATGGACAGAGGAGCCTGGCAGGCTACAGTCCATGGGGTTGCAAAAGTGTTGGGTTCAACTTGGTAACTAAACAACAACAAACCATGAATTAGCTATTCTACTTTTTTCATATCTGTCATCAAAGTCTTCTTCAGAGGACTGTATTGGTCATTCTATCCAAAATTCTACACTGAATTAGTTTTCTATTGCTTCTGCAATGAATTTTTTTAAAAGCTAGCTTATTCTTCAACTTTATTATAAATGTGGTGTCCATGACCACACAGATAAGGTGTATAATTTAAAAAAAATGTTGCCAATAATGTATTTGGAGGATAAGAAGAGTTATCAGCTTATATTGAGGAGAAAATTTGAAGTTTGTATGGTCCAACTTTGCATCTATAACATGCCTTAACTATTCTTTAAGATTTAGAAGTCACTTCCCAAAAAGTTTTTTTTTTTTTTCCCACAAGGAAATTTCCCCTCTCATCAGCCTATATCTAGTGCCCAGGAGTCACACTATGTATCATAGAATTGTATCCTAGGAAACCCAAATGTAATTTTCTGAGGACGTGATGACCTCCTTCAGATAGATGGGGATCTATTTGAGGATCGACTTGATTCATCTCAGAATCCTGGCACACAGAACCTGCTAGGCCATTGGTTATAGATAAATATGTATCAAGGAATTAATACTAAAATTCAGCACCTTATCACTCATTACCTGCTTTAACACTTCCAGTAATGTGAAGTTCACCATCTCTTGAGGTGTTTGTCCCTCTTATTTATGGACAAGTATTAACATCTTTTTTTTTGTTTATGAAACCAAAATCCTTTTTCCTGTAATGCCGGCCAGCCACTGATAGTCCTTTTACTCTTGTGCAGCACAGAATACAGCTAGTTCCTCTTCTATACAACAGCTCCACAACTTCCTAAAGACATACCCCTGGAGTATTTTCCTTTCAAGGCCGAACAGTCTTATTTCTATCTGCTGATTTGTGCATTCCATGGTTTCTAAAATAGGGCAAATAGAGTTCACACAGAGTTCTCATAAAGTGTGACAAGGCAGAATACAAGGAAACCATTGTCTGCAGTATATTTTTAATCATGTGATTTACTGTACATATGCAAATTATTACAAAACAGGTAACACCATATGCTGGTTAATCTTAATAATTGTCTATTTCCAATTTCACTCTTGTAAAAAAAAAAAAATCTGTTTTTCACAAGCTCTGACTGAAATGTCTGAATCCTGTAAGACTTTTCTCTGATTTAAAATCAAAGGCATGTTCAAGTCATGGAACAGTGTAAATATGTATATTGTAGTTTATATAAAGAATTAATTCAAAATAAATTCTGACACATGCTTTAATTTTAGTATGGGGCTTTAAAACACTAATGCATTTTTTAAGACTGAAAAACATAAATATCAGTCAGGGTGGAGGAGGATTTATTTAGGAAGTAGGCTTAAAGAGAATAATCTCTCAACAAAATGTGCGAATGGAACTGAAAGAGGAAAAGTCTTGAGAAAGTGTCAGTTCTCTCAGTATTTTATCAAATTTCCCAAACAGAAGCAAGGACAGAAACACAGAGCATGAAATCTTAGGATAGTGGGTATAAGAAAAAAGAAAATAACTCAGGCTTGCAACCCCATTCTCTCTCAGTTGTTTTCATGTGGTTTCTCAAAATGCACATTAAATACATAGCAAAATCTTACAAAGACACTTTCTGACAGTGCACATAAACAAAGACATTGATAACAAATTCCTAAAGATGGCTGGTGGTGATGTTTACCCAGTATGAACATTCATAATGTCACTGAATAGTACACTTAAATGGTTAAAATAGTAAATTTTCTGTTAATGTATATGTTACCATGATAAACAATTTAAAGTTGATGAATTTTAGAATATGTTGAGCTAAAATAGTCTTATAATGCTTTCTCAGGTAGACCTGAGATTATTTAGAAAAATCAACATTTCACCACATGATACACAAAATAGCAATATCTAGTTATCCAACTCAGACTAGATTTTGAAATCATTTAGAGAAAAATTCAAATACTTCAGAAGAATTATAAATGCAAATTGTCATGAGATCAATTATTTATAATAACATTTGTTTTCTTAAATAAAATAATTTATCCATACTATGGAAACATTTAACCTGTCAAATTCATGCATCAAATAAAACATTACAATGCCTCTCATTTACTGTTTTATAGATTATACATATTTTTCTAATATATAATAAATATTAAGCCTATAGTGTATATAATATAAAAGTGTATCAATATGACAAATATTTTAGTGTTTAATATATGCTAAATATAACAAGGATCAATATTATTTGATGTTTATAAATCCATATACCTTTTAGATTTTTTAAAATATTTAATAATCATTTGAGGTATATACATGAATGCATGCAAATGTTAATCACAGTGAACAATCTCTTAGGTAAGCCATGCTGCTGCTGCTGCTGCTGCTAAGTCGCTTCAGTCGTGTCCGACTCTGTGTGACCCCATAGAAGGCAGCCCACCAGGCTTCCACGTCCCTGGGGTTTTCCAGGCAAGAACACTAGAGTGGGTTGCCATTTCCTTCTCCAATGCATGAAAGTGAAAAGTGAAAGTGAAGTCGATCAGTCGTGTCCGACTCTTAGCGACCCCATGGACTGCAGCCTACCAGGCTCCTCCGTCCACGGGATTTTCCAGGCAAAAGTACTGGAGTCGGGTAAGCCATAGAATTACCAAATTAGCCAATTTTAAAAAGAACTATCATTTGGGGACTTATTTCATAGAATGCATCAATTTATATCATTTATAAATAAACTGGCCTTATTTGTATATTGGATAGAGATGCAAAGGATGTTTTTCAAACAGCAATATCAATGAGAATGTAAAACTTTTATCATTCCAAATGAATAGTAAATGATTATATTTATCTGTTCATAAATATTTAGGTACCAGAATTTTTGATGAGGCTCTTTACTTAGAAATTATTTTAAACAGTTTTCTATAGTCAAATGTGTAAATTTTTAGATAGTATTAGTTTTTCATGCATTTTATTACACAACAGCAAAAGGAATCATAAAAGGAAGCTATATGGCTGGAACAAATGGAGGCTATTTCTGAGAAATTGCAATTACCCTTGATTTTTGATTTATTCTGATCTACCACAAGGTGATAAATTGACAAAAAGTCTCCTTAATGGTTTCTGTGCATGAAGAACTAGTTATCATTCTATTAATGAAGTGCTTCACCATCCACCCTTTTCCTGTCTAGTGGTCTGGGGCATTGTTAGTATCAAGCCTTCTGTCTCCAGTGAAAATCAATGCTTCAAAAAATCTATTCCATAGTTCACGCCAGAATTGTTTCACCTTCAGTTCTAAATAAAAGGCCTCATATAAAAATATAAATACACAATTAGAAAAGCCTTATGATGAATATATATATATATATATATATATATATATATATATATATACTCTTCTGTAAAATGATGCTTTCAGAAGACATTAGAATTTATCTAAATTTGATATTGAACAAGTCAAGAGGAGGCAACTATTTGATTCATATAATTGTCTGTTCAGTATTAATTTGACCAGAGCAATTATACTCTGCACCCATGATTTATGCTTCAATTCATCTTCATATTTTGTGTTTTTTTCATGGGATATTACCTCCATCTATAGTTATTTTGCCAATATTAAATATTTAATTTTTCTCCTGCCACATTTATTCTGAGTATATAAACTCATCTTCTCTATAATCATACAACTCAGTAAGTCTAGCCTAATACTAAAAACTTTCCTTCTCACCAATGTCTATACACCTTCCTTTCTTTATCTCTCATGCTCTCTGTCTGTGAGAAGTGCTTCTCAAAAGTTGAAGTGATCTAAGAGACGTGATGTTCTTAATTCTATTTCTGTTAGATTTTTCTGAACATAATCGTATCAGAAAAAAATAACCCATAATGTTTCAATCTCAAAAAAGGATGGATAGTATCTTTGATAATCTCATTATTTGTCTATACATTTGACGTATTGTACAAACCTTATTAATTCCTCTGGAGCATCATAACATCGTAAACAAATTTCTTAAACTTTTTATCAGCAATTTTTCCTTTTTTTTCTACAAATATACAAACTTTCCAAAGGTAAACAACAATAAACACCACAAAGTTTCCTCAGTACCTATACTGAAATATTTCTTCTTTGAAAACTGGAATTTCAACAGTTTGACTTAAAAATGAGACTGAATTAAAAAACACAGAGCAGAAAAAATAGTGATCTTGGGGTTTCAAGTTTGGCAGCCCTCTCCTTTCCCCTAGTAGAAGCATAAATATATATTTATCCAAAGTCACCATCCATAACCCTTGATAAAGAGAATAGAAAGTTCATAATCTTGAGTTGATTTGGCCCCCAAATTGAATATAATTGAACTCAACCAATAAAAAATGAAATAAAAAAGCTATTTTAGCTAGAAGAAGCAATCAAACAAAAAATATTCCTAGCCTTTTGAAAATTTAAAGTAAATTAAGAGAGAATTCCTAACAAATTTGGACTTGGCATATATGTGTAAAAAAGATTTATTTTTATATCAGTTTCTATCTGAAGGAAATAGCTCTGTAGCAGCAAGGTAAGATCTGATCTTCTTTGCTTGATAGTCAGCACACTGAATCTTTATTGAGGTGTTAGAAGAGGCAAGTTCCCATGCCAAGATTTAATTAAAGTTTAAATATTTGAAAGGGCAGTGATAATGTTGTCTCTAATAAAAATTTTACCTGTCTTGGGATCAATAGAGAAATAAGGTTGTCCCTGAAGAATGCTGTAAACGACTCTGGCACTGTTTCCATAGGTTGGGTCATCAGCATCCGTGGCCTTGACTTGGAGAACATATGCACCTGGAAAATAAGACAATATGACTCTAGCAACTTTGTTGTAGAGAGCTCAAGGGTATGTCTTTCATCATCTGGACTCCTTTTTCCTTTGGACTTTGGCATTCTTTTAATCTGTGAGTGTAAGAAGACACTGAGAGTAACTCAACTATTATAACCAAAATGTTGAGCAACAATATTAGCTATTACTGGAAATGAGGAGTATGTCAAGGCTGTATATTGTCACCCTACTTATTTAACTTATATGCAGAGTACATCATGAGAAACGCTGGGATGGAGGAAGCACAAGCTGGAATCAAGATTGCCAGGAAATATATCAATAACCTCAGATATGCAGATGACACCACCCTTATGGCAGAAAGTGAAGAAGAACTAAAGAGCCTTCTCTTAGTGAAAGAGGAGAGTGAAAAAGTTGGCTTAAAGCTCAACATTCAGAAAATAAAGATCATGGCATCTGGTCCCATAACTTCATGGCAAATAGATGGGGAAACAGGGGAAACAGTGGTTGACTTTATTTTTCTGGGCTTCAAAATCACTGCAGATGGTGATTGCAGCCATGAAATAAAAGACGCTTACTCCTTGAAAGGAAAGTTATGACCAACCTAGACAGCATATTAAAAAGCAGAGACAGTACTTTGCCAACAAAGGTCCGAGTAGTCAAGGCTATGGTTTTTCCAGTGGTCGTGTATGGATGTGAGAGTTGGACTATAAAGAAAGCTGAGTGCAGAAGAATTGATGCTTTTGAACTGTGGTGTTGGAGAAGACCCTTGAGAGTCCCTTGGACATCAAGGAGCTCCAACCAGTCCATCCTAAAGGAGATCAGTCCTGAGTGTTCATTGGAAGGACTGATGTTAAAGCTGAAACTCCAATACTTTGGCCACCTGATGAGAAGAGCTGACTCATTGGAAAAGACCCCGATGCTGGGAAAGATTGAGAGCAGGAGGAGAAGGGGACAACAGAGGATGAGATGGTTGGATGGCATCACCGACTTGATGGACATGGGTTTGGGTGGACTCCAGGAGTTGGTGATGGACAGGGAGGCCTGGTCTGCTGTGGTTCATTGGGTCACAAAGAGTCGGACATGACTGAGCAACTGAACTGAACTCAGTGCAAATAATAACTCTTTTAAATAGGTATCATTTCCAGTAGTGCCATCACAGACCTGAAAGTCACTGCAGTAGCTTTATTGATTTGTACACCAAAGAAAACATGACTATGCTTACATTAGCTCATCTGCTTACTGTAGGTGTTTAATTGCATGATTAGGATATCAAAGAAGAGCTAAAAGGTTTAAGGCTTCTTGAACTTTAGAGGGTATAAGTAATTTGCAATTGCAATTTAAAAATCAACATTTACACCCTTGTTTAGGAAGCCTTTAATTAGGAGAGAATATTTGAGAAAGCAAGGAATCAGAAATAATTGCAATAGTATCTAGAGAAGCACCTTTATGCCTCAAGGTTTAATTACTCTAAGTGATCGCTGATATTGGGAAACTTTAAGAAAATCTAACGCCAAAGAATGATTGTAATCCAATTGCCCAAAGAAAGGCAATGCCAAAGAATGCTCAAACTACTGCACAATTGCATTCATCTCACATGCTAGTAAAGTAATGCTCAAAAATCTCCAAGCCAGGCTTCAACAATATGTGAACTGTGAACTTCCAGATATTTAAGTGGGATTTAGAAAAGGCAGAAGAACCATAGATCAAATTGCCAACATCCACTGGATCATCAAAAAAGCAAGAGAGTTCCAGAAAAAAACATCTATTTCTGCTTTATTGACTATGCCAAAGTCTTTGACTGTGTGTATCAAAATGAACTCTGGAAAATTCTGAGAGATGGGAATACCAGACTACCTGACCTGCCTTTTAAGAAACATGTATGCAGGTCAGGAAGCAACAGTTAGAACTGGACCTGGAACAACAGACTGGGTCCAAATAGGGAAAAGAGTACTTCAAGGCTGTATATTGTCACCCTGCCTATTAAATTTATATGCAGATTGCATCATGAGAAACACTGGGCTGGATGAAGCACAAGCTGGAATCAAGATTGCCAAGAAAAATATCAATAGCAGAAAGCAAAGAGGAACTAAAGATCATATTGATGAAAGTGAAAGAGGAGAGTTAAAAAGCTGGCTTAAAGCTCAACACTCAGAAAACTAAGATCATGAAATCTGGTCCCATCACTTCATGACAAATAGATGGGGAAACAGTGGAAACAGTGACAGACCTTATATTCTTGGGCTCAAAAATCACTGCAGATGGTGACTGCAGCCATGAAATTAAAAGATGCTTTGCTCCTTGGAAGAAAATTTATGACCAAGCTAGACATCAATTAAAAAGCAGAGACATTTCTTTGCCAACAAAGGTCCCTCTAGTCAAAGCTATGGTTTTTCCAGTGGTTATGTATGGATGTGAGAGTTGGACTATAAAGAAAGCGGAGCGCCGAAGAATTGATGCTTTTGAACTGTGGTGTTGCAGAAGACTCTTGAGATTCCCTTGGACCTCAAGGAGAGCCAAACAATCCATACTAAAGGAAGTCAGTCTTAAATACTCATTGGAAGGACTGATGCTGAAGATGAAACTCCAATACTCTGGTTACCTGATGCAAATAACTGACTCATTTGAAAAGAACCTAATGCTGGGAAAGATTGAAGGTGAGAGGAGAATGGGATGACAGTGGATGAGATGGTTGGATAGCATCACTGACTTAATGGACATGAGTTTGAGCAAATCCGGGAGTTGGTGATGGACACGGAAGCCTCGTGTGTGGCAGTCAATGGGGTCACAAAGCATCAGACACAACTGAACTGAACTAAATTGAAGAGACATTTATGGGAGTTTTAGTAATTTTGTCTCATATATTCATAGTCACAGTTAAATCCTTCTCCGAGAACTAAGTGAGCATCTCTACTTAATGTCCATTCAGTTCAATGTTACTATTTAGAATTGAAAATAAAGTAAAATCAAAATTATCAAACGTGGTGTTAATAAAATAATATGTTGCTGATGAGGAAGGAAATATCTCTTGAGCATAAAAAGAGTGATATATACATCCAGAGTTATACAGTGTACTTTTTATACAGTGGACAGAGTTATACAGTACTTTTCCTCTCTTAGTGACACTCAGTGTAACTGTCAGTTTGGAGAATGCAAGATTGCTTCATTTACTCATTCAGGCTTTTCCTTTAAGACAGTGAGAACCAGAAACAAACTCAGTCTTAAGTGTTTGCTCTAAAAGCTAAGATAATGAGCCATCTCTTCACCTCCTTTTTTGGTTATATGAAGTGTTAGAATGCTAAAAAATAAGAATAAGAATAAGAAATAACACTCCGTGGACATGTGTGCTTGTGGTTAGTTGCTCAGTCATGTTGGACTCTTTGCGACCTTGTGGACTGTAGCAATGCCAAATGTCTTAAGATATTTTGGTGAATTCTAGTTATATCAACAGATGAAGCATATGTGTTATTACAACAGCCTTTCGCAGGAAAGGAAACTACTAGAAGGAAAGTAGGCAAATATTTCTAAGCTTTAAAGAATGAGAACTATTGTTCTTCATTCCATCATCTTTATCACCAACAACAATATCTGCCTCATCATTAATAATTATTTGACAACTAAGTATTGATAGGTAGGCATTGGCATCTTGTATTAAAGCTTATCAAAGCTATGTCCTTCATAATGCTGTAGGAATGAACAGTTGCAAGAGTAAATTCCCTTCCCTCTTCTGAATAGTGATTCTTTTCCTCAGAAAAATCAGTCATCTGGATCTCCATTATCATTTAATGACATAGTGCTATATAGGTAAAGCATACACATACTAAATAATGACCAGCTCTAGATATAAATATTATAATTCTAGGCATAAATACATGCATTTAGTTTGAATAAAAAATATTAAATCTGCTAGAAAATATGTAGTAACAAATTTAATAAACTTTTACCTAACAGTCACCATATACCCAATGCAGAATTCAAGGACAAATAAGATAGTATCTTCCCTTTTACATTTCTGTTGTTAATATTAACATGAATATTCACTAAGTATGTAGACAAGTATATGCCAAATATATACTAAATTCTTTACGTTAACAATTTTAATCTCAAATATTAAAGGAGTTAAGAAGTATTCGCATAAGTTATAGAAGCACCAAATTCAATTCCATTTTGCCCACCTCAAAAGGATCACTGAATAGCAAGAATAATGACACTTGTTTCATCAACGCTATCACTCAGAGTACTGAAAAATGATTATCCCCTCAATTTCAATAGAGCTTAAGTCTGGCTTAGTGAAAAGGCAGTTTCTGATGTAAGTTATTCAAGAATTCTTAGAGCTACCTCTATGTTTACAAGACAATTAAGCAGCATTGTATCAGCTTCTTTTGCTGACTGCTCCATGACTTTCACTAAACTAATGCAAAGGAAGACTTGATACTCCCTTCATTAAGGAGACACAACTAATTATCTGGAGTACATACTTCTCCAAATACTACCTTGGTCAGTGCTTGAATAGCATCTCAGTTTCTGACACTAACAAAACACTAAATACTCAAGAGGTAGCAGGTGGTTGGGGGCCTGCTTAGTGTGAAACAAGGAAACAATATGATCAATGACATCCACAAAAACTGGAGTCATCTTCTTGTATGTAGCCATCATCTTAGAGTTTATTCTCCCATCACTCAAATGTAACCACCCTAAATGTTGAGGCTCAGAGAGTTTTAGTTATCTCTTCTCCCTAAGTTCTATTCAGTGATCATGTTGTGGGTTCTGGAACCTAGCGTAACCAAATCAGCATTTTTTTCATAACACAGCTATACTTCTTAAGCTTACTTCTGTTTGCTCATGTAAAATGAGATAGTCACACTGTATTTAATTTTCTTAAAGATAGTATTATCAAGGGAGATACATTTTAGAAATAATCTGATACAATGTCTACATTTCACAAATAATTAATTTAAGCCCTATGATATCAAAACCATTCTTGTTGATACTAAAAGTCATTCTCATACAAAATGGTAGAGAGGTAGAAGTAGAACTGAGCCCTACTATCTCATGATTTCAGCCTGAGTGGGAATGGATCTGTTGATTCATTCACTTCTTCTTTCAATCAAGAAATGCTCAGGGATCCATACCATGTACCAAGTACTACTCTCATAAAAAATAATACATTACATAATTATTTATTCTGTCAAACACCACTTCCAGCATGACAGGTCTATGCTTCTGTGTTCAGTCCTCAGGTCAGTTTAGTTTAGTCACTCAGTCGTGTCCAACTCTTTGCGACCCCATGAATCCCAGCACGCCAGGCCTCCCTGTCCATCACCAACTCCCAGAGCTCACTGAGACTCACGTCCATCGAGTCAGTGATGCCATCCAGCCATCTCATCCTCTGTCGTCCCCTTCTCCTCCTGCCCCCAATCCCTTCCAGCATCAGAGTCTTTTCCAATGAGTCAACTCTTCACATGAGGTGGCCAAAGTGCTGGAGTTTCAGCTTCAGCATCATTCCCTCCAAATAAATCCCAGGGCTGATCTCCTTCAGAAAGGACTGGTTGGATCTCCTTGCAATCCAAGGGACTCTCAAGAGTCTTCTCCAACACCACAGTTCAAAAGCATCAATTCTTTGGCGCTCAGCCTTCTTCACAGTCCAACTCTCACATCCATACATGACCACTGGAAAAACCATAGCCTTGACTAGATGGACTTTTGTTGGCAAAGTAATGTCTCTGCTTTTGAATATGCTATCAAGGTTGGTCATAACTTTCCTTCCAAGGAGTAAGCGTCTTTTAATTTCATGGCTGCAGTCACCATCTTCAGTGATTTTGGAGCCCACAAAAATAAAGTCTGACACTGTTTCCACTGTTTCCCCCCAGCTTTAACTCTTTGCGAGCCCATGGACTGTACCTCTCCAGGCTCTTGTGTCCATGGGATTTTACAGGCAAGAATACTAGAGTGGGTTGCCGATTCCTACTCCAGGGGATCTTCCTGATCCAGGGATTAAACCCTCATCTCCTATGTCTCTTGCTTTGCAGGCAGGTTGTTTACCCCCTGAGACACTTGGGAAGACAGATTTATACTCTACGTAGTTTGCCTTTTTTTTTTTTTTTGCATTTGGGATAGTAAATAAACAAATTTTCTAGAGATACACTGAAAATGTAAATGGATTATATTGAATTTATGACTTCTTGTTTAATTTCCCATATATATAAGGTCATTCTAAAAATTGAATATATTCTTTGCTTTTAGTCACCCTGCCACTATCTGGTTTGAATCTTCACTCTCAAGTCACAAGGCTCCAGAACATTCTAATTGCTTCCGCTTCCAACTCCTATTACACAGGAGAATCACTTTCCCATAACACAAGATTGATCAAGTTACTTTCATTCATTAAAAAGAAAAAGTTTTGATTGAAAAAAAGAAAAGAAAAACTTTTAATGGATTTCTATTCCCAATGAAAGACAATTATCTAAATTCATTGACATGCTATGAATAGCATGACATGAATGGGTTTCACTCTCCCTCCCAGATTAACTTCCAATTTGGGACCCTTGCAGTGATTATACATACTTATTTACTGTTTATTCGAGACATTTTCACCCATGTTCTTGATCAAGTGACCTTGCTGCCTGGAAGATATTGGTTTCCACCATCTGGAGCTATCCCACACACTATTGATGTCCCAAATCTACTGTCTCTTCTGTGAGTCTGTGTTTTTCTGCTCCCAAGCAGAGATAATTTGTCCACTCCTCTGTACTTCCAGTAGCCTTAGTATATTTTGATTTTTAAAACTCTACACATCATGTGTTCTTTTCATGGACCACATAGTTTTTTACATCAGCAGCCCCTCCATATTCATTTTTTGTACATCTACTGTCGGTCATGAATTACATCCTAAATAAATGTTTATTGGTGAATGCTTATCATATCAGAAAAGGCAATGGCACCCGACTCCAGTAGTCTTGCCTGGAAAATCCCATGGACGGAGGAGCCTGGTGGGCTGCAGTCCATGGGGTTGCTACAAGTCGGACAAGACTGAGCAACTTCACTTTCACTTTTCACTTTCATGCATTGGAGGAGGAAATGGCAACCCACTCCAGAATTCTTGCCTGGAGAATCTCAGGGACAGGGAAGCCTGGTGGGCTGCCATCTATGGGGTCACACAGAGTCAGACATGACTGAAGCGACTTAGCAGCAGCAGTAGTAGTTTATCATATTCACATGTACAAAAAAGACAAAAATAAAACGCATAACACTCTAAGTGGCCAACCTGGCAGCTAGTTACGACCTTCAGGCAGTCAGTTCAGTCGCTCAGTCGTGTCCGACTCTTTGCGACCCCATGAATCACAGCACGCCAGGCCTCCCTGTCCATTACCAACTCCCGGAGTTCACTCAGACTCACGTCCATCGAGTCAGTGATGCCATCAAGCCATCTCATCCTCTGTCGTCCCCTTCTCCTCCTGCCCCCAATCCCTCCCAGCATCAGAGTCTTTTCCAATGAGAGTCTCTTTTAACACTAAATTGGGAGTTTAACTTGTATTGAATTTCTAACGCACATCACTGTTCTCATTTAAGAAAGCAGAACCCAAAATGACTGATGTTGCATTGAAAAAGATCACATAAGTAAGGTTTAGCCACAAATTGGAACACAGACCTGAGGAAAGTCAATATACGTTTATTCACTGAATAATGTTAACCCTCTCACCGATGCATAAACAGGAAAGGAAATAATCGTGCAATGCAGTGTATCATTTTATCTTTATCATTTTATCATTTGTTTGCCCTTTGTATACACTACATTATAATCAAGAAATAATAGAGTTTAAAAGGTACATAATGACAAATATAATACACTTTCTTTTCAAATAGAATTGGAAAATAAATGTACATTTTATCATATAAATAAGACACTAAACAGCAGAGAGAGCTTCAGAACCAAGTCAGATAGAGGGAGCAAATGAGGGCATGTACACATGGGACTTTTTTAAGGGAATAAAATACTATATGACATTGAACCTTGAGTTCTGCTAAAGTAGACTTTAATTATACAGTAAAATTAAACATAAATGCATAGCGGTTGAGCCTAGTCTTTAAAGGAACTGGGTACTTTTCAATTTTACATTATATTTATCTGAGCTGCTAGTGAATACTTGGCTCTTAGATTCCTTGGGCGGATTCTCTTCCTCTGCTGCTGTACTGCCCTCCTGCTCAGTCATGTCTGACTCTTTGTGATCCCACGGACTGCAGCCCATCAGGCTCCTCTGTCCATAGGATTCTCTTCCTATATTTGCCCCTTGAAGTTGTAAATGGCTTCTCTGCCGCCTTTATCTTCAACCAGGGCTGCATATAAGATATTTGTAAGGGTTATTAAGAACACCCACTTCCTGGGCCCTCATCAGAAAGTCTGATTTAATTGTTCCTGGGTGGGCCAGATATCAGACATAATTAAAAATCTCTGTAGATGTGTCCGATGAGTAACCATCACTAAGAAGTACCATTACATACATATTGCTGAGGATATTTGTTTAATTAGAAGAGATGGCACAGCTTGCCATTGAACTTAGCACTTTTGCCTCTGAAATCTTAACGCCTAAGTTTGAATCCTAGATGTACCACTAACTAAGTGTGTGACCTCAAGCAAATCACTTAACTTCTCTGTTTTAGTTTCTGCATATGCAAAAAAGTGAAAAAAGAGTACTCATTTTATAGAAGTATTAAATGAGCTAATGTTTATAGAGAAAAGAGTTTTCCATATAGTATGTGCAATTTAAAATAAACACATACATAAGTAAAATAAATACATACTTTTTGTTCTCCTGCATCACATAGAGGGTCACAACACCCAGATATATAACTGATATGATTCCTGTCTCCAAATCCATACTTTAATATTTGAATATTATTTGAATATTGAATACTAATCTAGATTTTATGTCCCATATGTTAGAAAAATGTGACTTTGAGATGTGTGTTTAAGATGTATTAAAATGCAAAAAGTAGACTATGACGATATTGGGCCACTTTATTAGAGACACATGAATGATGAATTTGCATACTTATTAAACCTGCTTGAAGTAATCACAATTTTTAAGGATCAGAAAATATATATGCCATAAAAATACTCCAGAGTAGAAGTTATGCTCCCTTGAACTGTACTTTGAGGATCAGAGAAGGTGATTTGTTTTTTTCCTGCCTCCAACTTCAACATTGCTCAGCCTGGCTTCAAAGTATCCCCTGGCACATGTAATGCTGTGACATCAGCTTGTGATTTGTCATTCAGTCCAATATGTCCAAAAGCACTCTAAGGTTATAAAACTCTCCTTCCAGATATGTCCTAAATATTTTAGACTATACATATTTACACCTTGTGATCCAAATGTATTTTGATGGATAAGTGAATCCATTTTTATGAGCACTTTATCTCTCTGTTGTGTGCCAAGAATTCTACATGAGGAACACTAACACAAATTCTAATGTGTGCTCCCAGGAACACATACTGGATGAACTTTGACATCTAGTGATGTGCAATGCTGTCTCCTTTGTACAAGTACAAAGTGTACACTACAATTAGTGTAATTTAGATATTATTTTCACAGAAGTCATTGTTGGGAAATTCCTTAGAAATAATGATAAAAATATCCAAGGTAGTGCAGTGGTAAATGAATCTGCCTGCCAATGCAGGAGATGAAAGAGACTTGGGTTTGATCCATGGGTCTGGAAGATCCTCTCACGGAGGAAATGGCAACCCACTCCAGTATTCTTGCCTGGAAAATCCCATGGACAAAGAAGCCTGGTGGGCTACAGTCCATGGGGCCCCAAAGAGTCAGAATGACTCAGCGACTGAGCAACCATGATAAAATATGAGTTTGGAATTCATTCACTCAATGGCTCCCAGCTGTAATTCAGTAAGATCTGTATTTTGGCTGCATAGCCAAATACATAAAGAAATCACTTCTAATCCAAATGTACTTAGCCAAGGTATTGCTGCTGCTGCTGCTGCTAAGTTGCTTCAGCTGTGTCCAACTCTGTGAGACCCCATAGATGGCAGGCCACCAGGCTCCCCCATCCCTAGGATTCTCCAGGCAAGAACACTGGAGTGGGTTGCCATTTCCTTCTCCAAGCCAAGGTATTAAGGACCAGTTAATTAGAGTTTATTTAAAAGACATTCAACACACCTGAAATTATTTGTTTTTATTTGATTGGATGATTCTGCCATAGTAAGAGCTTCCCAGGTGGTGCCAGTGGTAAAGAACCTGCCTGCCAACGCAGGAGATGTAAGAGATACGGGTTCAATCCCTGGGTCAGAGAGATCCACTGGAGGAAAAAATGGCAACCCACTCCAGTATTCTTGCCTGGAGAATCCCATGGACAGGATAGCCTGGGGGCTACTGTCCATAAGGTCTCAAAGAGTCAGACATGACAGAAGTGACTTGACATGCACACACGCATGTCATTAAGTATAAGAGAAACCTATCTATCTACCCACCTAATATCTATATCTATCTTCCTATCCATTTATCACTTCATCTAGTTTTAGTAAAAAGAAAATTACAAGCTGTCTATGTATGTATGTACGTGTGTATGTGTGTGTGTATACACCAGAAGCCAAAAGTACTGTATCCTAGAACAAGTTCTATAATTAAATAGATGATAAATGATCTTTTGCAAATCTTTTCAACTCTGTAAGGATAATAGTGTAATTTTAGTGGATAATGCAGTAATCCCCTCCAAAAAAGTTAATCCCCCTAATTGTAGGAACTGTGCATACTATGTTCATGTATCACTATCTCTTTAACTCTTCAACGTTTGTTAGAAGGAACTTGACTCCCATGGGGGCATTTGATTCCATTCTAAACTTCCTGGCTAATAATTATTGGTTAAGGAATGTAAATATAATCTATTTCAAGCCAATAAAACCAGAGGAGATATTTGATGGGACCTTCTAGGGAATGCTCTCTTTTTCTTTTTCTCTGGATTCTGGTGTGCAGCATCTTGGGGGAAACATGACTTGAGACAGTCACATACAAGAGGTCAAACACACTTGAGAATCCCAGGGAAGGTAATGAGGAGTCTTGATTCCCCCTGCCTGAAGCTCAACCTCTAAGCATTTTGATGACTTGAGACCACACAGCCCTTTTTGTATGAGATTTTATACTTGAAGATAGGTGGAGGGTTTTCTATTACTTTCAATTTAACAAAATTTTGGCAAGTCACTTAAACACTCTAAACCTCTGTTATTTCAAATAACAAAGTGAGTCAAAGTGAAGTCTCTCAGTCGTGTCTGACTCTTTGAGAGCCTGTGGACATGGACGGTAGCCTACCAGGCTCCTCCGTCCATAGAATTTTCCAGGCAAGAATACTGGAGTGGGTTGCCATTTCAAATAACAAGTGGGAATGTAAATAGTACAGCTCTCCTGTAACTCACTTATGCATTAATGTAGTGGTGCCCAACCTTTTTGGCTCCAGGAACTACTTCTGTGGAAGACAGTTTTTACACAGACAATGGCAGGTGGGTGGGTGGTAGTTTGGGGATGATCATCATAAAGCACAACCTAGTTCCCTGGAATGTGGTTCACAGTGTTTCACAGTAGGGTTCACGCTCCTATGAAGATCTTATGCCTCCAGTGATCTGACAGGAGGTGGAGCTTGGGCAGCAATATGAGTGATGAGAGCAGCTGTAAATACATATGAAGCTTGGCTCACTCACCTGACAATCATCTCCTGCTGTGTAGCCTGAATTCCTAACAGGTACCAGTCTGTCTGAGGCCCAGGAGTTTGGACCCCTGCATCAACACACGTAAATTGTGTTGTGTAATAATTGGCACACAAGGTGCCCACATCAAAATGGTTGCTAAAATTCTTCAACTTTATAATGATGGGCTAAGATTTTCTTGTTTCCTTCCAATTTCAGTAATTTGTTTGACTAATGGAAACATAATGCAGACTTACCTTTTTTAAACATAGATTTTCCATTGCTACAGATTGGTCTTTTGGTTCCAAGATTTTGACTATACCTTGACTCTGTCCAAATCCTTTGATGTTATGTTATGAATTACTATACAGTCTGAACACTTTTAAGACCATTCATAGTCTGATATTCATCTATTTTTTTCCATTCTAAACCTTAACTCCTCAATTTTCTAAATCTTCCCTCCAGGAAATATGTTTTATCCACTTTTCAACAAAAATGAAAGCTCTGCCAATTTGATTTTGGGTAACAACTCTGAACCTCTCATCCAATAATTGGAAATAGATATCTGAATTTCATAAAGAGTTTGCAAAGTATACATTAAGCAATATATGTATATCACTTCCTCCGGTTTCTTCCACTATTGCCCATTGCTGAGAGTAATACAGACCAATTCATTCATTGTTACACTTGCATAGGATGGTTCCACTGATTCCTTCCTTTAGTTGAAATCCTGCTTTCTTCTGAGCTTAGTACGGCTCATTAGCACATTTTAGGCCCACATTTTGGGAAGCTGCCTTCCTTCAGCTTTCCAATACTGTTTCTGAGTAATTGATCTTTTCTACTACCAGTAAAAGGGGCTCCTCATGTTTACCTGATTTCTTTAGGGATATTTCGGAGAAGGCAATGGCACCCCACTCCAGTACTCTTGCCTGGAAAATCCCATGGACAGAGGAGCCTGGTAGGCTATAGATCATGGGGTTGCTAAGAGTCGGACATGACTGAGCGACTTCACTTTCACTTTTCACTTCCCTGCATTGGAGAAGGAAATGGCAACCCACTCCAGTGTTCTTGCCTGGAGAATCCCAGGGACGGGGGAGCCTGGTAGGCTGTCGTCTACAGGATTGCACATAGTCAGACACGACTGAAGTGACTTAGCAGCAGCAGCAGTTAGGGATATTTACCTGATTGATGCACATCTCTTTGTTCAGGTTGCTTCCAACTATGGTTGGTTTCCTCAGTGTCATTTATTCTTGGCTCTCTCCTTTCTTCCTTGATCACAGTTTCTTAGTTTTCTCTATGCACCCTTTGCCTTTCCCTGCCCTTAAAAGATTCATGTATCCCAGGCTTCTCTCTCTCACTATATGCCTAAATCTAAAATCTTAATCATATTTTCCCCTAGGTTTTAGTGACTGGACTATCATTTATATATTCCAGTTGCTTAAATTAAAAAATTTCCAGTTGGCTTGGCCAAGATACACTGAATTTTTTAGTTGCAGTCTAAACATTTTTAAAATTTTTTTTTTTTTTTTTTACTTCCAGTCCGGTATATTTTATTTGACTAAAATTTGCTAAAATATGTGTGTCCTTTTCATTCTGACACTAATTTTCTTCAAAATTCTACTGCTTTTTGGATTCCCTGGTGGTCCAACGGTTAAGAACTTCCCACACGCTAAGAGGCAACTAAGCCCATGTGCCATAACTACTGAAGCCCATGCACCTAGAGTCCAGGCTCCACAAGAAGAGAAGTCACTGCAATGAGAAGCCAAACTAGACTGGCCCCTGCTTGCCACAATTAGAGAAAGCCCCCACATAGCAATGGAGACCCAATCCAGCCAAAATAAATAAAATTTAAAAAGAAATCACTGCTTCTTACCTGGATTATGGCCTTATAATATTTAATAATCACTCAATTATCTGTCATAACCACCTATATTTCACCCTGTGTACTTAAAACCATATTCGTCCTTCAAAAAATCAAATTTGATTTTGTCCTCAGCATCATCTCTAATGCCCTTTGTGACTTTGCCTCTACCTACATTTCCAGGTTTATCTCTTGTGACTCTCTCTACTTCATGTTGCCTCGGTACAATATTACTTCTCTAAGACATGGTACTATTTCATATCCTGCTGTTTATAGATTGGGTTTTGATTATCAGAAAAGTCTCATTTCACCCAGGTGAACTTTAGCCTAGATTGAAAACGGGACCCAATAACTCCTCTTCCATAAATTCATTTCCATATGTTCACAGAGCATCAGGTCATGTCTCTCATGCTACCACTAGGCAGCAAGCATGCCCTACCTTAAAGACTGCTTACAGTTCTTTTTTAAACTCAGTACTTACTGTGGAGCTTGGTACATAATAGGTACATAATAAATTTCTCTTGAATATGTTAATAAAAAATAAATGAGTTTCTTTTAGAATTAATCTTGATCGGCCCATGTTAGCAGTTTCCAGTGAAACCTTTGTTCTATCTCTTGACTCAGGTCCAAAATCCAAGGTCCCCCCATCTCAGCCTTTGCAGCAGTGATGCTGTTTTGCTGTCTGTTACAGATACCAAATGAGCAGCTTAAATCAAAAGTGACGTGAGAACTCTTAATGCAAGTGGCAAAAGAACACAAGAAATCAATCAGTAGCCTGTTAGTGATCTCGACGTATCAGGCCCTGCTCACTCTGTCAATGAGTATATGACTCTACTCCCAGTTTCAAAGAAGAGGATGAACTTTTGTAAAAGCGAGGACTCTGCTGAGGTCAATAACTATGGAAATTTCATTATAAGAAAGTCCAGAACTAGTTCTCTCAGTTTACATAACCTGGAATTCAGTGATCTTAATTATTGATTATTTCACAACTCAAAGACAAGATGATACCATTTTCAAAAGTGCTCACAGATAGATTTGTCCACTGATGGAAAGCATGTTCAGCTATGAAGTAGCATTGATTTTTGGCATTATTGCTTAAATAATCTTAGCTAATAGAGAAAGCTGTGTTATTTTTGTACAAGTGCTATGATTTCATATTAAGGTTTTGTTCCTTTTATGTTGCTGTGGTTAAATCTTACAGTGATTTAGGATGAGGTTTAGTTGCTAAAGAAATAAAAGACTTCCATGTGTCAGCTGGTGTTCTGTGATGACCTAGAGGAGTGGGAAGGAGGGAAGGGTGGAGAGAGAGTGGTTCAGAGGGAAGGAACACATGTATACTTATGGCTGATTCACAATATTGTAAATCAATTGTCCTCTAATCAAACATAATTTTTTAAAAATATACTATAAAAGGAAATAAAAAACTTAAACACAGTACAGTTGACCCTTGAACAACACAACTTTGAACTGCATGTGTGTGTGTGTGTGTGTGTGTGCACGCCTGCGCACGCTTAGTTGTTCAGTCATGTCCTACTCTTTGCGACCCCATGGACTGTAGTCTGCCAGGCTCCTCTGTCCACAGGATTCTCCCGGTCAGAATAATGGAGTGGGTTTGCCATGCCCTCCACCAGGGTATCTTCCTGACCCAGGAATTGAACCAGGATCTCCTTGTGGCTCTGCTGGTAAAGAATCCACCTTCAATGCAGGAGGCCTGGGTTCAACCCCTGGGTTGGGAAGTTCCCTTGGAGAAGGGAAAGGCTACTCACTCCAGTATTCTGGCCAGGAGAATTCCATGAACTGTATAGCCCGTGGGGTAGAACAGAGTCAGACATGACTGAGTGACTTTCACTTTCACTCCTTCATTGCAGGAGCATTCTTTACCAGCTGAGCTACCCAGGAGCTGTATGAGTCTACTTATACACAATTTTTTTCAATAGTAAATACTATTATAAGTTACCACAGGATCCGAGGTTGGTATCCATGGGACTTGGAATTGGATAAGGAGAAAACCATGAATATGAAGAACCAACTATAAATTAAACCCAGGTTTTAAATTTCAAAGAGGTTAGCAGCCCCTAGCCCCTATGTTGGAGAAGGCAATGGCAACCCACTCCAGTACTCTTGCCTGGAAAATCCTATGGCTGGAGGAGCCTGGTAGGCTGCAGTCCATGGGGTTGCTAAGAGTGGGACACGACTGAGTGATTTCCATTTCACTTTTCACTTTTATGCATTGGAGAAGGAAATAGCAACCCACTCCAGTGTTCTAGCCTGGAGAATCCCAGGGATGGGGGAGCTTGGTGGGCTGCCGTCTATGGGGTCTCAGAGTCAGACACGACTGAAGCGACTTAGCAGCAGCAGCCCCTTTGTTATTTTTGGGGGCTCCAAAATCACTGCAGTGGTGACTGGAGCCATGAAATTAAAAGACGCTTACTTCTTGGAAGAAAAGTTATGACCAACCTAGATATTCAAAAGCAGAGACATTACTTTGCCAACAAAGGTTCATCTAGTCAAGGCCATGTTTTTTCCAGTGGTCATGTATGGATGTGAGAGTTGGACTGTGAAGAAGGCTGAGTGCCGAAGAATTGATGCTTTTGAACTGTGGTGTTGGAGAAGACTCTTGAGAGTCCCTTGGACTGCAAGGAGATCCAACCAGTCCATTCTAAAGGAGATCAGCCCTGCGTGTTCTTTGGAAGGAATGATGCTGAAGCTGAAACTCCAGCACTTTAGCCACCTAATGCGAAGAGTTGACTCATTGCAAAAGACTCTAATGCTGGGAGGGATTGAGGGCAGGAGAAAAAGGGGACAACAGAGGATGAGATGGATGAATGGCATCACCAACTCAATTGACGTGAGTTTGAGTGAACTCCGGGAGTTGGTGATGGACAGGGAGGCCTGGCATGCTGCAATTCATGGGGTCGAAAAGAGTCAGACATGACTGAGCTACTGAACTGAACTGACCCCCTATGTTGTTCAATGGCAAGCTGCATTTGTTCTGCTATATCCGCTGTAATCCAATTCATCAGATAGAAACATCCTGCAGCTAAACAAAATTCAAACTTTACTGTATTTCATAGGACTTCTATTCTAAATTCTCTCGATGAACAAATAACAATGGACAATACAAATCACTTGATCTCAGTTTATTCATCTATGTAATGGAAGGTTTGGAATAGATGTCTATAGATTCCAGGATACAAACACATGTTGTAATTCTAGACCAAAAAAAAAAAAAACAAAAAAACTGATTAAATTGATAGTCAATGAGATTAAACTGTGATGGGTCTATCAACTTTATTTCACCTAAGTTTATATCAAATAAGTTTCTCTCCTGAGAATGGAACCTAAGATTTTAATTTGAAAAGTTATATTTCTCTTTCTCATGGTGATGTATGTTTTCATTTAGAAAAAAAATCTTCAGAAGTTAGATATGAGTTTTAAAACTCACCAAAATAGAAAAATAACATATGCATTATCACTGCTTTATAGAATAATGATCTGCTTGTTAACCACTTTGAACTTTTCAGAGTAATACATAGAAAGATAAAAAAAAATTTATCACTAAACCATAATTTTAATGCATACTATATGGAACATTGAACTTAAGTTATTAGCTTCACAGTGTGTTCTGATAACTTGGAGGCATTCCTGTTACTTAAATTGATACAATTTGATGTTACCTTACAATACATGCTTGATGACAAAACTATAACTTTGCCATTATTTCCAAATAAAAGCTATATCTCTTAATTTACTTATAATTCTATTATTTTTTGTGAGATTTCTATTATGTTAAATTATTCCTTTGGAATATTTTGGTGAAAATATTACTATATGGAGTTGTTCATATATAGTATATTTTTTAAAAGCTTTCAAGTTGTAAGCCAGCCATAAAATATACAGCAGATTAAAAGATAAAAAGGGATTAAAAGTCTAAGAGAAAGTGAGTTATAGCTATATGGGGTTACTCATGAATTTATTTTATGATCTAGCTGAGGAGACAGAAAAGAGACCAAATGAAAAGTGGGCAGACAGCATGAGACGGTGCTCCAGAAGGACAAGAATATTCAGAATATTATAGTCATGAATTTGACTCATATTTGATTTAAAAGGTAGATTGAAAACTTGGTGAAGGGCAATTTTGCTTGGTACAATTACAAATTATGGGTTCCTGGTATTATAAAAGAAGTTGTGAGAAGATAAATTTCAGGAAGGGGTTTGATGTCCTTGCTTGGAAAGATTTAGCAGCTGGCCAGAAAGTCCACTGGCAAACCACAGTTCTTAATGCATGAAGGGGTGAGATTCAGATCCAAGTTCTCCTCTTCCTCCTTTAGAACACTAAGCCTGGTGCCAAACTCAGTAGAAGTTTACATGCCTTTGAAGGTTTGGATAGCAGTTATGTCCACTCTCTAAATCTACCTAACCGAGGAGTGATGAGTCAAAGGAAAGTATATATCTTGCTGCTGTGGTCTCTCCCTTATTGTCTTGTCTATAGGTATTGACAGGCTCCCCCCCTCCACCCCCACCCCGCCACTAGAGTCAGGCCCCGGAGCATGGTTTTTTTGTAATCTGTGACTTTAGGTCTGGGTTTGTCTATTTATTAGGCTCATTCTCCAGTTGGGTTGTTCTACATATATTGCTTTTTGTTTTATTTTTTCTCTTTTGCCCTTATTTTTCTTGATTCCCAGGAATCCACTTCCTGTAAAATCCAAGTAATAGAATGCAGGGTCCTAGTAGACCCCATTTTTAGAATTTTCCATCTAAGAGAGAAAGCTTCAACATCTCACAACCTCTGTTTCTCTCAAATATGCTCTAGGGAAAAAAAAATTTTTTTCACCAGTTTTTCATTTATTGAGCAATCAGTTAGATAACCATTTTTGTGGCAGCTAATACTACACTAGATACTGAGAATATAAGAAATTTTAAAAAGCAAAATCAAAAGAAAACCTTGTTCTTAAAAAATAGTTAAAAAAAATAGTTTTCAAAGAACTTAAGCTTACTTTATATGATTTCTTTTATGGAACTTAGAAAATTATACTCATCTGCAGCTCCCTCTTCTTTCTGAGAAAAAAGGTTCAAGTACAACAAATATATATTGGACAGGCACAGTGTAGCAAATACTGACCAAAATATTTTATGTGCTTATTTCACTTAAGGCTTGAAACCATTCTACCTCCTATAATTAACTCCATTTTTACAAATGATAAAATACTGCTTGGGCTTCCCTGATGGCTTAGATAGTAAAGAATCTGCCTGTAAAGTGAGAGATATGGATTCAATCCCTGGGTCAGGAAGATCCCCTGGTGAAGGGCATGGCAACCCACTCTGATATTCTTGCCTGAAAAATACCATGGTCAGAGAAGTCTGGCAGGCTACAGTACATGGGGTTGCAAAAAGTCGAACATGACTGAGTGACTAGGCACAAAGTACTGGTTTCTCCTTGGAAGAAAAGCTATGACAAACCTAGTGAGCATATTAAAAAGCAGAGACATTACTTTTCCAACAGAGGTCCGCATAGTCAAAGTTATGGTTTTTCCAGTAGTCATGTATGGATGTGAGAGTTGGACCATAAAGAAGGCTGAGCACTGAAGAATTGATGCTTTGGAACTGTGGTGTCGGAGAAGACTCTTGAGATCCCCTTGGGCAGCATGGAGATCAAACCATTAATCCTATAGGAAATCAACCCTGAATATTCATTGAAAGGACTGATGCTGAAGCTGAAGCGCTAGTACTTTGGCCACGTGATGCAAAGAACCAACTCACTGGAAAAGACTGAAGCTGAGAGAGATTGAGGGCAGGAGGAGAAGGGGGTGACAGAGGATGAAATATGTGCATGGCATCATTGACTCAATGAACATGAGTTTGAGCAAACTCTGGGAGAGTGTGAAGGGCAGAGATGCCTGATGTGCGGCAGTCCATAGGCTCGCAAAAAATTCGGACATATTGAGTGACTGAACAACTTAAAAGTACTCTTGGTATTCCGTGGAGCTGGGAAAACTTTGGCTGTTGACAAAGACTTTGCCCTTAGCCACTCCCCTGCATCACCTCCAGGACACAGGAATGTTGTAAAGTGACTGAGCTTTTCCATTTTCCTTGGCTTTACTTGATACAACTTTCTTTTCTAATCTGGAATTGAGATATTAGCAATACATTACTTGTTTTAATGTTTGTACTTTTCTAAGATATTTTAAATTCAAGAAGTGTGATATCTTCAGCTTTGTTATTCTTTCTTAAGATTGCTTTGGCTATACTGATTTATTTATTTGTAGTTCTAAATGAATTTTAGAATTGTTTTTGTCTATTTCTGTAAAAACTACTATTGGGATTTTGATAAAAATTACAGTGAATCTGTAAATCACTTTGGGTAGTATGGCTAGTTTAACAATATTAAATCTTCCATTCCTTGAACGTGGATGTCTTTTCATTTATCGGCGTCTACTTCTTTCATCAATGTTTTATAGTTTTCAAGATACAAGTCTTTTATCTACATTGTTATTACCAAGTATTTTACTCTTTTTGATAATATTGTAAATGCAATTATTTTCTTAATTTCTTTTTTTTATAGTTTGCTGTTAGTGATAGAAATGAAACTAATTTTTGTATATTGATTTTGTTTCCTGCTGTTTTACTGAATTCGCTCATTAAGTTTAATAATTTTGAGGGACATCTTTAGGGTTCTCTACAAACAAAATTATGCCATCTGAAAACAGAAATGATTTTACTTTTCCCTTTCAGCTTTGAATGTCTTTTTTTCCCTTCTTTTTGTTTTCCCTTTCTTCTTTTCCTTTTTGTTCAGGCTAGAATTTCTAATACGATGTTGAATAGAATTTTTCAAAAGTGGATATCATTGCCTTCATCCCAATCTTAAAAAAAAAAGCTTTCAGTTTTTCACCATTGAGTATGATGTTAGCTATAAGCTTCATTCTTTAATTTCAAAAATAACAGTATAGGTCACTGGAACAGAAAAGAGAGCCCAGAAATAAATCTATGCATATAAGGTCAACTGGTCTATGATAAGGGATACAAGAATACACAATGGAAAAAGGACAATCTCTTCAACAAATGATATTGGGGAAACTGGATATTCACAGGAAAATAAAATAAAATTGGACTCAACTTATTACATACACAATAATTAATTCAAAATGGATTAAAGGCTTAAGTGTTAAAACTTGAAACTGTAATAAAAACATAGGGAAAATCTTCATGACATAAGTGTAAGCAAAGGTTTTTTGAATATGACCCTAAAAACACAAGCAATGGAAGGAAAAATAGACAAATGAGACAATATTAAGCAAGAAATCTTCTGTACAGGAAAGTAAACAATCGACAGAGTGAAAAGGCAACCTACAGAATAGAAAAAAAAAAAAAAATTGCAAACTATATATCGGATAAAAGGTTATTATCCAACATACTTTAAAAAAAAAAAAAAACCTCTTATAACTCAACAGCACACAAAAAAAAGAAAATAGGCCAACAGGCAATTTGATGTTAAAAATGGGCAAAGGATTTGAACAGACATTTTTCCAAAGAGTACATACAAATGTCCAAGAGTTATACGAAAAGATACTCAATATCATTTATCAACTTGGACATGAAAATCAGAACCAAAATGAGATAATGACTTCATACCTATTAGAATGGTGATTACTTTTTTTTTTTTAAGTGTAGGTAGTTGATGATGTGGAGAAATTGTAATCCTTATCCCTTGTTCATGTTTGTGGGAATGCAATATGATGGAAATGTAAAATGATGCTATAGAAATACCATGGAAATTTCTCAAAACAATAAAAACAGAACTACTACATTATAGACCAAGGCCACTTTGGGGTATACATCCAAAAGAACTGAAATTGAGTTCTCAAAGGGATATCCACACTTCCATGCTCACTGTAGCATTATTCACAATAGGAAGGATATAGAAACAACTTAAATGTCCATTGACAGGTGACTGGATGAAGGAAACATGAAATATACACACAACGAAATATTATTCAGACTTTAAAAAAAGAAAATCTTCACATATTCAACACCACTGAGGAATCTGGAGAACATTATATACTAAGTGAAATAAGACAGGCACAGGACAAATACTGCATGATTCCACTTATGTGAGGTACAAAAATAGTCAAACTGAAAAACAGAGTAGTATATTGGTTGCCAGTAGTGATGTATGGATGTGAGAGTTGGACTATAAAGAAAGCTGAGCAGAAGAATTGATGCTTTTGAACTGTGGTGTTGGAGAAGACTCCTGAGAGTCCCTTGGACTGCAAGGAGATCCAACCAGTCCATTCTAAAGGAAACCAGTCCTGGGTGTTCATTGGAAGGACTGATGTTGAAGTTGAAGCTTCAGTACTTTGGCCCACTGATGTGAAGAGCTGACTCATTTGAAAAGATCCTGATGCTGGGAAAGATTGAGGGCAGGAGGAGAAGGGGACGACAGAGGATGAGATGGCTGGATGGCATCACTGACTCAATGGACATGAGTTTGGGTAAACTCCGGGAGTTGGTAACGGACGGGGAGGCCTGGTGTGCTGCAATTCATGGGGTCGCAAAGAGTCAGACACGACTGAGCGAATGAACTGAACTGAACTGATATTGGTTGCCAGGGGCTGGGGGAAGGGAGAATGGGGTGTTGCTGTCCAACAACTTACAAAGTTTCAGTTTTACCAGAGAACTTCTAGAGAACTGCTGTACCATATTCTGCCTATAGTTACTATCCACTTAAAATTGTTGTGTTCTCATTATAATAAAATAAAAAAGATTATATTATACTTTTTAAAATTCAAGTAGTCAATAGTCTATTTTGTTAAACTTAGCGTTATTTTTTAAGTTTCAGTCTGTCTGATATTAAGCCACTCCAGTATTCTTGCCTGGAGAATCCCATGGACAGAGGAGCCTGGTGGGCTACAGTCCATGGAGTTGCAAAGAGTCAGACATGACTGAATGAGTAACACTTCCACTTCCACTAATGGATCTGTAAATATGAAGAAAATACAAATTTCAAAGAACTGAAGGCTAAGTTCACAAGAACTAAGGTCGCTACACACTGGGTCTCCTGTGTCTCCTGCTTTGGTGGCTCAGATGGTAAAGAATCTGCCTGCAGTGCAAGAAGCCCTGATTCAATCCCTAAGTTGGAAAGATCCCCTGGAGAAAGGAATGACTACTCACTCCAGTAGTCTTGCCTGGAGAATTCTACGGACAGACAAGTCTTGTGGGCTATGTTCTACAGAGTCCCAAAGAAATGGACTAGACTGAGTAACACTTTTTCAAGAATAAGTAGGAAAAAAAAAAAAAGAATAAATAGGAGATATGTCCATTGAGGCTTAGATTTATTTATTTTAATCTTATTATTTAAAAGTCTAGTACCATTGAATCCCATGTGTTCACGTTCAGGAAAACTGGAAATTAATCTTGTATATAAGCCTTGATTATAGATGCAGTTTGATACTTCACGATTTATTGATTTGAAAACTGAAGATGAATAGTAGTTGTCTTACTGAAACTGAAAATAGATTACAAAGCAACATTTGTAAGATTATAGCAAACAATATCACCAATATTTAATTAAGAAGCAATGTCTGGATTTCAGCATTACATTTTTAGTACCAGAGAGTTATTTTCAGTGGATTTTTTTTGTTCATGTCATTATAATTTAGACACTGATACATTATGCTGATTCTTCCATTACTGGAAATCACATTTTATCAGTATTTATTCTTAAGTCAAGATATTTGTATTATCCATGCAATTTGCTCTGGAAAGAAGTGAAAGTCACTCAGTCGTGTGTGACTCTTTGCGACCCCACGGACTGTATAGTCCTGAAATTCTCCAAGCCAGTATACTGGAGTGGGTAGCCATTCCCTTCTCCAGGGGATCTTTCCAACTCAGGGATCAAACCTAGGTCTCCCGCATTGCTGGCAGATTCTTTACCAGCTGAGCCACAAGGGAAGCCCGAGAATACTGGAGGGGGTAGCTTAACCCTTCTCAAGCAGACCTTCCCCACCCAGGAATCGAACTGGGATCTCATTCATTGCAGGTGATTCTTTACCAACTGAGCCACAAGGGAAGCCCGAGAATACTGGAGGGGGTAGCTTAACGCTTCTCAAGCAGACCTTCCCCACCCAGGAATCGAACTGGGATCTCATTCATTGCAGGTGATTCTTTACCAACTGAGCTATCAGGGGAAGCCCTGCATTTACAGAGGCATATACAAAGATCATGTGCAGCAATTTTGGAAAAAATAAAAATGATGCATTATTATGATTACTTTATCAATGTTTTCAATTAATTTTTTAATCAAGAAGTCATAAGTCATTTGAACCAGAAATAGATGGCCTGCATTGCTTTCACATTTTGGCAGGTCTTTCCATTATACTTCAACTACTATACTGAATTGCTAACCTTTCTATAGAGCTATATATTTGACAATATTTTGTTTTCATTAAAATATAGTGAAGTTGCTCAGTCATGTCTGATGCTTTGTGACCCCGTGGACTGTAGCCTACCAGGCTCCTCAATCCTTGGAATTTTTCAGGCTAGAGTACTGGAGTGGTTTGCCATTTTCTTCTCCAGGGGATCTTTTTGACCCAGGAATCGAACCCAGGTCTCCTGCATTGCAGGCAGATGCTTTACCGTCTGAGCCGCCAGGGAAGCCCTTATTTAAATATAGTTTCACCTAATTTTTGCAACTACCCTATAAGGTAACAATAATTATAATGAGCTTTGTTCTAAGCACTTCTCTTATATTAGTGCATTTAATCCGCACAACAATACTGTGAGAAAGAAACTATCATCTGCTTTTTACAGGTGATGAAACTAAGGCAACAAGAGTTTATGTCATTTGCCCATCAGATCAGATCAGATCAGTCGCTCAGTCGTATCCGACTCTGCGACCCCATGAACTGCAGCACGCCAGGCCTCCCCGTCCATCACCAACTCCTGCAGTTCACTCAGATGCATGTACATCGAGTCAGTGATGCCATCCAGCCATCTCATCCTCTGTCATCCCCTTCTCCTCCTGCCCCCAATCCCTTCCAGCATCAGGGTCTTTTCCAATGAGTCAACTCTTCTCATGAGGTGGCCAAAGTACTGGAGTTTCAGTTTTAGCATCATTCCTTCCAAAGAAATCCCAGGGCTAATCTCCTTCAGAATGGACTGGTTGGATCTCCTTGCAGTCCAAGGGACTCTCAACAGTCTTCTCCAACACCACAGTTCAAAAGCATCAATTCTTCGGTGCTCAGCCTTCTTCACAGTCCAACTCTCACATCCGTACATGACCACAGGAAAAACCATAGCCTTGACTAGACGGACCTTTGTTGGCAAAGTAATGTCTCTGCTTTTCAATATGCTATCTAGGTTGGTCATAACTTTCCTTCCAAGGAGTAAGCATGTTTTAATTTCATGGCTGCAGTCACCATCTTCAGTGATTTTGGAGCCCAGAAAAATAGTCTGATACTGTTTTCACTGTTTCCCCATCTATTTCCCATGAAGTGATGGGACTGGATGCCATGATCTTCATTTTTCTGAATGTTGAGCTTTAAGCCAACTTTTTCACTCTCCACTTTCACTTTCATCAAGAGGCTTTTTAGTTCCTCTTCACTTTCTGCCATAAGGGTGGTGTCATCTGCATATCTGAGGTTATTGATATTTTTCCCCGCAGGTGAACACATTTAGAGCTAGCTCATGATTCAGTCTGTCTGATTCCTCAGCTGCTGTTTGAATACCCTGTTAGGTCTCATCAAAACAGTTATATGCAGATGAATTGGGATGGTTAGCTAGAAACATAATGATTAGTTTCAGAATGGTTCACTCTTGTAACAGAAGATTCATGCAAGCTCCCCAATATATGTTCAGACACAATTGTGGGTAGCAAATTTGAACCCATGGCCTAGATATAATTTCATGTTTCATCACTCTGAATTACAGTTGCATCTCAATATGTCTTGTGCATTGATTTATATGGCTGCCCCTGGTCGCTCAGTGGTAAAGAGTCCACCTGTCAAGCAGGAGACATGGGTTCAATCTCTGAATCTAGAAGATTCCCTGACGGAGGAAGTCGCAACCCACTCTAGTATTCTTGCCTAGGAAATCCCATGGACAAAGGATCCTGGCCCATACAGTCCATGGGGCTGCAAGAATCAAACACGACTGAGCAATTGCACAGTCACAGCAATTAATTTAAATGTGTAAATTATAAACATAGCTTAGTTTACCAAAAAATAACTTAATATGGCTAAAAGTAATAATCCCTAGCCCATTTGTTACATTTTCTTTATATGAATGATCAGCCCTGGGATTTCTTTGGAAGGAATGATGCTAAAGCTGAAACTCCAGTACTTTGGCCACCTCATGCGAATAGTTGACTCATTGGAAAAGACGCTGATGCTGGGAGGGATTGGGGGCAGGAGGAGAAGGGGACGACAGAGGATGAGATGGCTGGATGGCATCACTGACTCGATGGACGTGAGTCTGAGTGAACTCGGGGAGTTGGTGATGGACAGGGAGGCCTGGCGTGCTGCGATTCATGGGGTCGCAAAGAGTCGGACACGACTGAGCGACTGATCTGATCTGATCTGAAATGTATTTTTTCTTTACACTATTTTCCTTTACTACACCATCAGGACTTTCCAAATATCTCAAAGTTGCATCAGTATCAGTATGTTATTAAATTCTTATTTTGTTAATTGATTCTTCCCACCATCTTCCCATCCACCTGCTTGACCGGATGGATAGCTCTGAAGTCTCCATGTCATGTTTAACTCTTTCTTAGATTAGTCCCTTATTTTTGGAGAAGGAGATTCTAGTATGACTTTCAAACATGTATTGGGAATGTTTATTGTACATATACTTCCTTGAATTTAACTTTGAAGTATATGTGACTATTTACATTGGTCATTCTTGGTTGGAAATCACCTTTCTTTATAACACAAAATCCATTGCTTCATTAACTCCTTAACATCCATCCTGTTTCCATGCTGCTCCTAAGAAGGACTAACGGAATTCTAATTATCCACTTAAAGTGAATTATTTGCTCATTCTCTTATTTTTGTTTTCATTTTTGTGTCTGCATGTATGTTTCATTTCCTCTTTTGAAATTTTGGGATTTTCTCTTAATCATTGTCATTCTAATATTTTTGTCTCTTTTTCTTATTCATTATTCGGGGTGTTCAAATGGGTGAAAAATTTCAACTTCCTGCTCATATCTGTAGATTGTATACCTCTTTATATACTATTTCTTTCATAATTGTCTAAATTTCTCTATCTTATCTTTCTAGAACTGTTATTCTTAGATCCTCTGCATTGATGATTTTCCATATTTCTTTCTCACATTAAAAAAATAGATGTTTTGCTGTATTTCCTTGGACAATATCTCAGTTTTTTTCATTAAGTGTGTCTCCAAATAACTTATAAGACAAAATCTTCTTTCTTCTGCTTTTAAGAGTTTTGTGTTGCAGTTTTCTTAAAATGTATGTTGATCTTTGATTCTGGCTCATCTTTGAAGATGGAACAGTAAAATCATTTTGACGGCTCTCTGTGTGTGGTCAGAATATATTTATTTAGGGCAGAGCCTTCTAATCCATGCACCAGGGGCTAACAGTGTGCTATAAAGGTATGAAAGTTTAGCCTGGATTTGCCTCTACCCATGAAGCAGCAAGACACAAGTATGTGGTCACCTTTGCCATGGAGCCAATGATTTCCTCCAATGTTCAGTGGAAATGTTCTTGTTATCTATATTTGTTTTCACATGGAAATATTTTATTAATATCAGTATTTATGTAATAAAATGTGATAGGAAAAGGGTGTGTGTGTGCTAAGTTATTTCAGTGGTGTCTGGACTCTGTGTGACCATACTTATTGTAGTCCACCAGGCTCCTTTGTGCATGGGATTCTCCAGGCAAGAATACTGGAGTGGGTTGCCATGCCCTCCTCCTGGGGATCTTCCCAACCCAGAGGCCAAACCCACTTCTCTTATTTCTCTTGCATGGCAGGCAGTTTCTTTACCACTAGCACCTCTTGGAAAGCTCATTTAAATCTTAAGCAACAAATATTAATACCACTGAAACATTTAGGTTTTCATAATTAGTCATACAAAGTAACTGATGAAATGAAGGATGTTCTATGTCTATGTTCATGTATGTAAGTTTTTAAAGAAATCTATCCACCTATGTATCTATCCATGTATCCATCCATCTATAATTCACGAAATATCCTAACATCTCTAAGATCTGTTTTCTTATCCTAAAAATATTAATAATTAAAAGCATGTATCTCCAGAAGTTATCTTCAATTAAAAATGAAAATCTAAGGAAGAGAGAAGCTAAGATGTCTTTCAGTGCTCATACATCAAATAACAGGAAAGCTGAGTTATTATTTATTTATATTTTAAATATAGACTTTTTTACTCAATCACTGGAGATTCTGGGATCCATATTATATTTTTAGATCCATTTTATATCTCCCTATTACATTTTCGATGATTTAGGAACTTGATGTACCCCCCAAAAATAGTGACGTTTATTCCATTTTATGTATGTTATATTCTCTGACTTTAAGAAGTTTGCAATCAAAGTGTAAGATTCACAAAGCAGTTAGAACAATAGACCAGACAGAACATAACTTTATGACAATCATAAGTTTATGATTGTCATAAACTTTATGAAAAATAGTTTGAAGAGATTGATCTACATCTTTAGAGTAGTTGAGAGAAATGTTTGTGGTGCATACGTGACTGAACTTTGAGTCTGAATAATGGGTTTAGAGGAAAAAAGTATTGGAAGGAAGCTATCCAAGTGATAAAAGTGGTGTAAAAGAATACCAGAAAGCAGAAATGAGCATGCCCCTCAAATCCACAAGGTAATTGTTCAGCAATAGGATGAGCTGTATTATGAAGAAAAAATGAAAACAAAATGAGTAAGGTCAGAATGTGGGCTATAATCTCCCTCAAGGCCCTCATCAACACATTTAACAAAAGTTTCTTGGGAGCGCCCCATAACCCTCAAACTGTTCACGGTACTTTTGTTCATGTTAAAGACAAAATAGCTTTTAAGATTTGCAGAAGGCAATGTTAAAAGGATTTCTTCTATCACATTACAAAATATTTAGCTATCAACAATGAAATTTTCTAACTACTTAGAATATCATTATCACAAAGTTGTTGTTCAGTTGCTAAGTTATGTCTGACTCTTTGTGACAGCATGGATTGCAGCATACCAGGTTTCCCTGTCCTTCACTATCTCCCAGAGTTTGCTCAAACTCATGTCCATTGTGTTGGTGATGCCATCCAACTATCACATCATCTCATTAAGAATTTCAACTATTTTATTTCTCTATTTTTTTAATTCCTGATTTACTGGCTCTAGACAACCAGCATTTAAGAAGTAGGCAGGCCAATTATTAAAAAGATGGCTGACAGACCATCACCTTTCTCTGTGTGATTATCAGTGATAACACGAGACACTGCTGGTATTTGAAAGATCTTCAACTGGCCTCCTGTGATATTCATCAAGTTATCCCCATTGTGCTCTCTGGAGACTGAGGATCTGTAGCTTACATGTGAGTGTGTGAAGTGAAAGTTCTCAGTCATGTCCAAATCTGTGTGCCCCATGGACTATACAGTCCATAGAATTCCCCAGGCCAGAATACTGGAATGGGTAGCCTTTCCTTTCTCCAGGGGATCTTCCCAACCCAGGGATGGAACCCAGGTCTCCCGCATTGCAGGTGGATTCTTTACCAGCTGAGCCACAAAGGAAGCCCATAGCTCACATGGTGACCTTCACACATTGGAAGCTAGCTGTCATGTTGCTCCATATTGCTTCTACTTTTCTTCCAGCTGAATACTCTACACCATCCAGTTATTTCTTATAGAGCATGGCTTTTCACTGTGTCCTTCTTGTTTTTCTTCTCCTGGTCTCTCCAGAACTGCTAATTGTCATTCCTGGCACTCAGAAATGAATTTTTGAGCTGTAGAAAAATCAGTACCAGGCTCCCCTGGTGGTTTATGATTAAAAAAAAAAAATCTGCCTGCCAATACAGGAGATACAGGTTTGACCCCTGACCCAGGAAGATCCCACATGTCACAGAGCAACTAATGAGCCTGTACTCTAGAGCCCGGGCACTGCAACTACTGAAACCCACACACCCTAGAGTCTGTGTTCTGCAACAAGAGAAGCCACAGCAAAGAGAAGTCTGAGCACCACAAATAGAGAGTAGCCTCTGCTTGCTGCAACCAGAGAAAAGCCAAAGAAGACCAGCACAACAAAAAATAAATAAATGCATAAAATTACATTAAAAAAAAAAAGAAAAGTCAGTGCTTAGCTGTGTGAGACTGTAGTTTGTATTAATTTAATCAGAACATGCATTAACTATATTAGGTAACTAATTGTATTGTTGGGTACAGGAACTAGGAATAAAATTTAGCTTGGCTCCATGCTGGGAGTAGATGGCATAAGCCGGAACTGCTATGAATTCAGTCTTTCTTCTTTTAGCCCCAGGTTATCTTTCAACTATTTTCTATTAGCATTAAATCATTTAATTGAGCACTCCCTCTACATAAAATGCCTGAGGGTGCAAGATTAAAAAAAAAAAAAACCAGATACATTCAAGAGAGTCTTATAAGAGGTCTAGATTAGCCAAGTTTAGGAAATGTCAACCCACTCCAGTATTATTGCCTGAAAAATTCCACAGACTGAGCAGCCTGGCAGGCTACAGTGCAAGGGGTCACAAAGAGTCAGGACTGAGCGACTGAGCACGCATGCACAGGGCCATAATGTACAGGCAAATATTTGGTTACAATATATGCAAAGCTTAAGTTCTAAACTGATGTTAACCTATTTGCATAGAGGATCTGAAAAAGAGAGGACCTGCTTTCCTTTCTTTTTTCTGCTATAATTTAGTTTAATGTAAATTCAGATTATTAAATATTTATTTCTTTAAATGAAACATGGAGAGTTCTTTGCATTCAAGCTTTAAGGAGCTAGTTATTAGTTAATTGAGAACACCTGATGGTTAGCTCAACGCTAACATAATTTACGAACACCAGGAGACAGCACTTCCATTTAGAAAATAATGTACATTGTTTTATCTAAATACAGAACACATCTTTATAGAAATTAAATTCAGCTATAATCCCAATAGCTAGGAGCCATTTCTGATAATACTTTAAGTTTTATTGTCATTTCCCCACAGATTTAAGTGAATTGATAAATACTAAAACTGTGGTATGTGTTTGCTAAGTTGCTTCAATTGTGTCCAACTCTGTGCAACCCCATGGAATATAGCCTGCCTTACTCCTCTGTCCTTGAGATTCTCCAGGCAAGAATACTAGAGTGAGGTGCCGTTTCCTTCTCCAGGGGATCTTCCCAACATGAGGGATGGAACCCACGTCTCTTACGTCTCCTGAGTTGCCAGGAAGGTTCTTTACCACTAGAGCCACCTGGGAAACCCATATACTACTCATAATATATTATGATCTACTTTTTTAAATTTAATAATATATAGTGCAAACCATTTGGTTTTTAAATATCACTGACATACTATTAATAAATATACAGTATTTCATCAAATTAGTTATCTCACTATTTTTAAAAAACTAATCCATCATTAACGTCATCTAGTTTATTTCTTGCTTTTACCATTATAAGGGCACAATGTACATCCTTGCATATATAAATGAGTGCATATTGGAGAATTAATTTATTCTTAAATAAGTATTTAAAATAGAAAAGAATATCTCATTATATCCATGTATCTTATCCATATCTGATCTAATAAGAAATGGAATATATTTAAGATGCTACTCATGTATTTAAAAAAAAAAAAAAAGATGCTACTCATGTATTTAATTAGGAAGATCAACATGCCTCATTGTATGTAATATTTTTCATAAGTATTTTATATTTTTTAATGATTAAAATTTTTATAAATGATTTTTTATAAAACCATTATTTTTCACTTTGTTATTGAAGAACTATTTGAAATAAAGATTTTATTAAAAAATAGTATTATATCAACAAAAGTACTTAATTTTAAAAAAGTACTACTTTCTGAACCCCAAAGTGTATAGGAGACATTTTTCTTTAAGCAGTAATGTAACTGAGTTTAACAAAGTGGGCATGGGGAGGTCTGGCTTCTGGCTCACAGCAGAGGAGCATTGCAATTTCATCAGGAGGCCCCGAGGCTCTGAGCATATTCCCCTCCCTGTCACAGCAGGTTTTAGCAAAGCTGTAGTTGCTGCACCTCTAACCAGACAGGTCAACATCACGTTTCTGGGGCTTATCTTTAGAAAGAAAAATATTACCAGTAATATGCTGTGAAGCCAAACTCTTGAAGCTACTTTTACACAGTCAAGTGAAACAAAATATTTTACCCAAAGAAGCCTCTTCCTTGTCTAGGTATTCAACATGTGTGCAGCCTTGATAACACACATCATCACTGTTGAATGTTGAACAAAATCAGGAAGGAATATTTTTCTGCTCTTTTGCATTCAAGACATCGCAAAATACACATTTTTTTTTTCAGTTTTATCCTTCTGATGTAAGAAGTAACCAAATCCACAAATGTAATACCACTGGTTTTCTAGACAGATGATGAAAAACAGCTGCCTTTGCCTAAAATCCCTTTTTGTGCTGGCATTGGAAGCCAGAGTAACTTTTCTGAGCATATCAGTTATCACCAGCTGGCAAGATTTGACTTTTGTGGGTCATGGAATGCAGTAAAGTATCAGGTATAGTCTGAGACACTTCCTTTTATAATACAAACTATATTTGATCAGCAAAACATAAATCTCAGAGCTTCCTTCTATGTTTCAGGAAATATAGAAAGGGAGTTTAAATGATTGATGCTTAAATTAATCAATTCCAGACATAATGTCCTATTTTTAGCTTTGTTAAATTATGGTAAGCCCTCTCACTTTGTGTGTGGGGGGGAGGGTATTGTGTGCGCTTATTTCTATTTTAAAATCTAAACAACTGTTTTGCTCTAGCTGTTAAAATGTACTTCCCTCACTAATCTCCCCATGTCAGGCACATTACCCAGCACAGCACTCACCACAAATATTTAATTAATCATTACTTAAATGACTCTGAATAACTATTCGTGAGTGAAACTTTTGAATATATGTGCAAAGTCAATTATTTGGTATAATTGTTAATGGCAAATAAGAGTAAAAAGACCTGCATTCTTACCTTCAAATAATCATTTGGTTAAGTAAGGATTTCAGTTGGTGTATTTCTCATGTGCTCTGGCTATTCTGATGTACACTGGACATCAAACTCAGTGGAGAAGGATAAAAAATTAATATGTGTTTTTAGTATGTTTTATATTCATTCATTTGCATTTTCATATTGTTAAATATGAGTGTGTTCCACACCTACTTTGTTGTTTAGTCACTCAGTTGTGTCTCTCCCTGTGACTCTATGGACTGAAGCATGCCAGGTTTCTCTGTCCTTCATTATCTCTCAGAGTTTGCTCAAACTCATATCCGTGGAGTCTATGATAACATCCAACTATCTCATCCTCTGTCATTGCCTTCTCCTCATGCCCTCAACCTTTCCCAGCATCAGAATCTTTTCCAATGGGATGGCTTTTCATGTCAGGTAACCAAAGTACTGGAGCTTCAGATCCACACCCATTAAAGCACAGTTATAGAGATAAAAGTTCCTCAATATATGTAGATTGAGCAACAGAGATGCCCATAAAGTACAAGACTGTTTGTGATCCCTTACATATTTAAAAAGTAGAATAGCTCAATCAAGTCTGTTTTATAAGACTATATTAAAAGTACAAGGATATTGTCAAGTATACTTTGTGATGTAAATATCCACATTTATAAAAAATGTATAAATAGAAAATTTAAAGTAAAAAATTAAATTTAATACAGTTTTATACAAAATAAACATACCAAAATTTTTAAAAAAGCAAGTTGAAGAAAGAAAAATCTAACTTTTTACACTTGGCATAAGTGTTGTCAGAGTTATCCAAATGAGGTAAATGTTATGTCTTCATAGAATGTAGACTGGAATTTCAATCAGTGATGACATTAAGCCCAAACATAAGCTGTCAATATACCCAAAACACCTTCCTAAAAGAATAGCCCACCATGTGATATATATAAGTTGCTTACATATATTATAATTGCGAAGCATTATTGTATATAATTACATACATATACTGCAATTTTAATCTGCCCAACATTAAAGAACATCTTTATGCCACCAACATTTCTTACATAGGCAAATATGAGGGCACATAAGTGATACGACTAGTGAGACAAACACAGTTAAATTAATATGCATTTGCCTCCTTTTCTGGGGCTCCTTTTCCTAATAAATAACACTCTGCAAGCCCTCTCCACAGGCTAAATGATGATCAGAAGTCAAACTTTGGATTAATTCATCTATTATATATTTGGAGGTGGCCAAAGTAGCTGAATTTATCTCTGCATGGGACAGTAAAAGTTTTCTTCAAGGAAATCGATATGGTCTACAGTTTCTATGGTTGCAGTTTCTATTTTTACTTAATTCTTCTCGCTAAATGTGCCTTATCAATTATTTTGAAACCAGGCAAGAGTGTGTGGCTAGATCAAATCAAAGCTTCCAAAGAAGGGAGGAAGGAAGGAAGGACCAAAGAGTAAACTAAGGAAAAACTCTAAATTTACTCTTAATTGATGGCTACTAATTTGAGTTCTTTTGGATTTGTTCCAACTCTGTGATGGGAAATTTAGTTGACACTAAGACAGTTTTAAATACATATAATTACTTTGACTTCAGATTATTAAAATTATATTTAAATTGTTACAATTTTCATCAAAGAGTAAGAAAGGGTATAAACTGAACTCTGGTTTGAGAATAAAAAATGTAAGTTTTAAGATGAGTACTGTGTTGATTTTAGTATTAAATCCATTTGTTTCCATTTAATAATAAAAAAACAATGATTGATAAATAGCTTCTGGGTTTAGTCATATAGATATTTGGTGAGGCTCAGAGAGATGTGGTTATCAATCACAGTGATAAGCTGTCTTGTTGGTTTAGCATGATTTTTCCTGAAATGAAACAATATCCCCTTAGAGAATCCTATAGCTGTAGAGGGATGCCATTTTAGGATGGCAGTGGGAATAAGTGGCACATTTATTGTTGTCACTTTTCTCACGTTTCCCAATCATATGCAGACAGTTACTTAGATCCAGAAATTAATTTGGATTGAGAAAGAAATAAACCTTCCTCTTCTTTCTAAATTTATTCATCAGAGGATTAAAAGTCATACATTCTTCCTGTGACAGAAACTCGTGTCAGATATTTTAAATGTTTATTTTATGTAAATATATGAACATCAGTAAATATATTTAAAAATAATGTTTGTATGAAAGTAAATTTATCTACAATGGGAAACCTTTTGAGAACTCCGGTAGGAAATGGTTCTCAAGGAGCTGATCTATGGCTCTTCTGATCCTCAAAGAAACAGGGATGCTGCTTGAAGTGGTGTTAGAAAAAGCAAAAGCATATTCTTCTGTTTTCTTCCTTACAAAAGCTGGTTGATCTAATAAATGTACTTAAACAACAACATAATTTATAAGATAATTATATCCCCAAATATATTAATATGATGTAGAGCGATGCTCAGAAAGAGTAAACAAACAATCGGTAATGGTTCCCACAGAATTGGTCTTACTCTGCATACAAGGATTTAGTAGAGCAAAGCTGCCTTCCTTTGATGGCTGATCCTATTCTCTACCACTTACCAGCCATTTCACAATATTCTCCTGCATCGCGCCCTTGTCCCTAGCTTTTGAACATTCATATCTACAAGTTGATATCTCATCGGAACACTTTCAATCATTACCTTTCAAGTAATTGTGACACTGGAAGTTTGAAAGGATCATTCTAATGGGTGTTTTGTAGGAACTGTTAGTCTAAGTTGTGGCTGAGGACAGAAGATAGGATTCAGGAATTACACTAATAGCATCTGAAAAAAACAAATAGCCAGAATCAAAGGAAAATTCAACAGAGTGGGAGAAGAGAACAAATTTAGGTCCAGAAAGGCACAAAGAACTCAGAAATGGGCACATCAAATAAAGGGCAAATTCAGACACACCTCTTCATGAGCACAGACTTACCTAGAGAAATATTTGGGCTCCTTCTTTCTTGCTAAATAGTGCTGTTCACATTTATCAGCTGTATATAGCTGTCAACTTGGTCAAACTCTGGGACATGGTGAGGGACAAGGAGGCCTGGCGTGCTACAGTCCATGGAGTCACAAAGAGTTGGACACGACTGGGCAACTAAACAAAAACTCTCAATAGCTGTATCAAAAATGTCTTTGACTATGTGCAGTACTAAACAATTATGCTTTTTTGAGCTATTCAACTTTTCAAAAAATCCCAAGTATTTTTGTAATTTTAATTCATATTAACTATAAAATATACATATGTAGAGTCATGGTAATATTGTTTTAATATTACTAAAGATTTTTAAAGATATTTAATATTACTAAGATTTTTTTCTCTGTGTCATTAGCCAGAATTGAGAAATAAAGGTTTTACTTCTTAGAAGCAGATTCAAGTTTCATACACACTGCTATATAAAAAATAAATGACTAATGAGAACTTTCTGTACAGCACAGGGAACTCTATTCAAAACTCTGTAATGACATATATGGGGAAAGAATCTAAAAAAGAGTGTGTGTATGTATTTGTATTAATGAATATGTGTGTGTGTGTGCTAAGTCTCTTTATTCATGTCCGACTCTGGGCAACCGTATGGACTATAGCCTGCCAGGCTTCTCTGTCCATGTGATTCTCCAGGCAAGAATACGGGTTGCTGTGCCCTCCTCCACTGGATCTTCCAGATGCAGGGATCGAACCTGTGTCTTTTTATGTCTCCTGCATTGGCAGGCAGTTCTTTACCATTAGCACTATTTGGGAAGCCCATATGTATTAATAACCTGACTCAATTGCTGTATAACCAAAACTAACACAACACTGTAAATCAACTATACTCCAATAAAACTTTTTAAAATATTTATAATCTTTTCATTCAAGAAATCATTTATTTAATACTTGTGAAAGGGGCTGCTGAAGGTGCTGGCACATGGAAATGATTGGGGGAAACAGACCTAAAGCAAAATATAATAGGTGTTCATTAAGTGTAGAAATATACTTAAACACACACATACAACCTCCCCCCCTCGCCACACACCACACACTGAAATAAACATGCAATTTGGAAAAGGAAGTAATCCTTTCTTTTTCACCCGTAAATGTGTTCATAATTTTATCCAAATCATATAAAAAATGCTACTTTTTTTTAAAATTTAGAATGTATTTGAAATTTCCAAAGTCTTTTTTTTTGTTTGTTTTGACTAAGCTTTAAAACCAAGACAGAGTTGTTTTCCTTATCTGTATCACTTTAGAACATACAAAGGAATCTGCATTTGTCTCTCTTTCTGAATGACTTGTGACTATTTTTGATCCCTCCAAAAGCTCCCATATGAAAGAATGATGGCATAGAACATAGGTGGTTGGTAACATCTGCTCAAGTTAATTTAAGTGTGAGGTAAAATGAATCAATATAGAAAATATACTGAGAAAGGTCTGGTTTTCAGACAATTATTACTTATTAACCTGATATTTTATCACTAATTAGTTGGCTTTTTAATTTCATTTATTTTTTTTTATAAAAGGGGAGGATAAAAGATAATGTAGGCATTGACATATATACACTGCTGCTAAGTCACTTCAGTCATGTCCGACTCTGTGCGACCCTATAGATGGCAGCCCACCAGACTCCCCCGTCCCTGGGATTCTCCAGGCAAGAACACTGGAGTGGGTTGCCATTTCCTTCTCCAATGCATAAAAGTGAAAAGTGCAAGTGAGTTCGCTCAGTCGTGTCTGACTCTTAGCGACCCCATGGACTGCAGCCTACCAGGCTCCTCCGCCCATGGGATTTTCCAGGCAAGAGTACTGGAGTGGGGTGCCATTGCCTTCTCCAATATATACACTACCATGGATAAAATAAAGAGCTAGTGGGAAGTTGCCCTATAATTCTGAGAGCTCAGCTCAGTGCTTGGTGATGACCTAGATGGGGAGAGGGAGGCTTGAGAAGAAGGGTATATATGTATTCTTATAGCCGATCCATGTTGTTGTACAGCAGAAACCAGCACAACAAAGCAATTATCCTCCAATTGGAAGTGTTAGTCACTCAGTTGTGTCTGACTCTTTGTAACCCAATGGACTATAGCCCACAAGACTCCTCTATCCATGGGGATTCTCCAGGCAAGAACACTGGAGTGGAACAAAATAGAAAGCCCACAGATAAATCCATGCACCTATGGACACCTTATCTTTGCCAAAGGAAGCAAGAATATACAATGGATTAAAGACATCTCTTTAACAAGTGGTGCTGGGAAAATTGGTCAACCACTTGTGAAAGAATGAAATTAGAACACTTTCTAACACCATACACAAAAATAAACTCAAAATGGATTAAAGATCTAAATGTAAAATGAGAAACTATAAAACTCCTAGAGGAAAACATAGGCAAAATACTCTCTGACGTAAATCACAGCAGTATCTTCTATGATCCCCCCTCCCAGAGTGATGAAAATAAAAGCAAAAATAAACAAATGGGACCTAATTAAACTTAAAAGCTTTTGCACAACAAAGGAAACTATAAGCAAGGTGAAAAGACAGCTTTCAGAATGGAAGAAAATAATAGCAAATGAAGCAACTGACAAAGAATTAATCTCAAAAATATATAAGCAGCTCCTACAGCTCAATTCCAGAAAAATAAATGACCCAATCAAAAAATGGGCCAAAGAACTAAACAGACATTTCTGCAAAGACGGCATACAGATGGCTAACAAACACATGAAAAGATGCTCAACGTCACTCATAATCAGAGAAATGGAAGTGAAAACCACAATGAGGTATCATCTCACACTGGTCAGAATGGCTGCTATCAAAAAGTCTACAAACAATAAATACCGGAGAGGGTGTGGAGAAAAGGGAACCCTCTTACACTGTTGGTGGGAATGCAAACTAGTGCAGCCACTATGGAGAACAGTGTGGAGATTCCTTAAAAAACTGGAAATAGAACTGCCTTATGACCCAGCAATCCCACTGCTGGGCATACACACCGAGGAAACCAGAATTGAAAGAGACACGTGTATCAAAATGTTCATCTCAGCACTGTTTATAATAGCCAGGACATGGAAGCAACCTAGATGTCCATCAGCAAATGAATGGATAAGAAAGCTGTGGTACATATGCACAATGGAATATTACTCCATTATTAAAAAGAATACATTTGAATCAGTTTTAATGATGTGGATGAAACTGGAGCCTGTTATACATAGTGAAGTAAGTCAGAAAGAAAAACACCAATGCAGTATATTAACACATATATGTGGAATTTATAAAGAAGGTAACAATGACCCTTTATGCGAGATAGCAAAAGAGACACAGATGTAAAGAACAGGCTTTTGGACTCTGTGGGAGAAGGCGAGGGTGGGATGATTTGAAAGACTAGTATTGAAACATGTATATTATCATATGTGAAATAGATCATCAGTCCAAGTTCAATGCATGAGACAGAGTGCTCAGGGCTGGTGCACTGGGATGGCCCTGAGGGATGGGATGGGGAGGGAGGTGGGAGGGGGGTTTAGGATGGGGAACACATGTACACCCATGGCTGATTCATGTCAATGTATGGCAAAAACCACTACAATATTGTAAAGTAATTAGCCTCCAATTAAAATTAATTAATTAAAATAAAAGGATACTGGAGTGGGTAGCCATGACCTTCTCTAAGGGATCTTCCCACCCCAGAGATTGAACCCAGGTCTTCTACATTGGAGGCAAATTCTTTACCATCTGAGCTAACAGGGAATCCTCCAATTAAAAAAAAAATTTTTTTTAAGATACTAGACACATACACAACACACACACACAACACACACACACACACACACACAGATAATGTAGGTAACAGAATAGAGCTAAAGAGAGGAAATATATTTGCGTTGAGTTTCCAAGGACTTTCTGCAGGACATGGAATAAACCTCTACCATCCACCTTCCACAGCCTGCTCCTCAAACAAACCTTCTGTAGGAATACTAATGAAATTAACATTTGTGGTCCAAACCCAAAATGTAACAGGGAAGACCAGTATGGTTTTTCATGTGGGGGGAAAAAAAATAAAGCCAAAAATGAGTAAGCTTCTCCTAGAGCTGAGTAGAGAGGCTCTGAATCCATGTGTTTTATTAATGCATGGAGCCTTCTTGACAGAGCATACGACAGAGGGCTCATCCTCCCATTAAAAAGACCTACTGTTCCAGAACCAAACTTCAGTCCATTAGGGAAGCAGGTTTTTTCCCTCTAGGCTACAAACATGGGAAACTGCATCACTCTGTTAGCTAGGCTGCTGCTCTTTCTTTCTGTCCTCAGGGGCCAGCTGAGCTGCTGACAACAGATAGCTTCTTGGCATTAAAAGTGTGTCAGAGCACAGAGGGTTCTCTGCTTCCCACCCACAGCCACTGAAGAAAGGGCACCCTTTCCTACCTTCTGAAAGAGGCTCAAGTCCGGCCAAGCGGGCAAACATAAATCCCCAGTATTGAATGTAAAGGTAGACTGTGGGAAAACTTCCTTCAGAAGATTGTGCATGATGGTAAAGATACCAAGACACCCCATGAATGAAGTAACAGAGCGTAGGTGCCCACTCCTGTACTGGACAGGATCCCTCGCACCTTACGTCCATTCAACAGTGTGTGGTCCTTGGCTGCAACCCGAGTTCCAGGAAAAATTGAATAGGGCTAAACAACTTCCTTCCCTTGGGAGTTACCAGATGCCTTTAAGGGAAAGCAGATTGACTTTCCTTTAATTTTCAATTTATTTATTTTTAATTGGAGGAAAATAGCTTTACATTATTGTGTTGGTTTCTGCCATACATCAACATGAACCAACTGTAGGCATACATGTGTTCCCTCCCTCTTGAACCACTCTCCCACTTCCCACCCCATCCCACTCCTCTAGGTGGTCAAAGAGCACCAGATTTGAATTTCCTGTGTCATTTAGCAAATTCCCACTGGGTACCTATTTCACATATAGTAATGTATATGTTTCAATACTCCTCCTCCTATTTGTACCACCCTCTCCTTCCCCTTCTGTATCCACAAGTCTGTTCTTTGGGTTTGCATCCCCATTGCTGCCCTGAAGATAGATTCTTCAGTACCATCTTTCTAGATTCCATTTGTTGTTGTCCATTTGCTAAGGCATGTTGACTCTTTGCAACTCCATGGACTGCAGCAAGCCAGGCTTTCCTGTCCTTTACTGTTTCACAAGTTTGCTCAAAGTCATGTCTTTTGAGTTGCTGATGCCATCCAACAATCTCATCCTCTGTCATCCCCTTCTCCTGCCTTCAAAATATATGTATTAATATATGACATTCGCTTTTCTCTTTCTGACTTACTTCACTCTGTATAATAGGCTCTAGGTTCATCCAACTCATTAGAAGTCATTCAAATGTGTTCCTTTTTATGGCTGAGTATTATTCCACAATATATGTGTATCACCTTTATCCATTCACCTGTTGGTGGACGTCTAGGTTGTTTCCATGTCCTAGCTATTGTAAAGAGTGCTGCAATGAGCATTGAGGGACATGTATCTTTTTAAATTATGGTTTTCTCAGAGTATACAGGCATGTCATTTTCAATGTCTCCATCAATTAATGGTCACAGATTTTCTTTACAAAACTGGCTGAGAGAAAGTTTCAGTATCAATCTATGAATTAAATTTCATTGGTCAAAAATATTTGCTGAATGTGACATAGGACATCTATAAGCTTCTGGCATCCTCATAGCAGATGATTACATGATTTTGCTTGTATTTTGGTAACAACAATAATGAAATCTCCAAAATGAAACTTTATGTTACTGAAAAGAAATAAAGCATAGAATATATGCTATGCTAAATGAAAATTTGTTGACAAAGATGATCTGAAGTTTTTACAACAGATATTATTCACCTATCTTATATACCTTGAAGTTCCAGAACTATCCAAAAAACAAATGGACAGAACTGTGAATTTTTCTTTTATGCTGTATTTGAGCTAACTCTAAAACAATCATATAAATGTGCATATAGTACATGTTAGTTATGTGTACATATGTTTGCAACAAAATTAGTTTTGTATGAAGATTTCTCAAATATTCCTGATATAATTTATGAGATTAGAACCTCAGAGCTATATTACAGATCTATATTACAAAATATAGATCAGAGCTATTTTTAAATATAATACTAAAAATAGCTCTCCAAATTTCATCATTTGCTGGGTATCAGAATGCTTCTTCATTTATGACATTAATCAAATACTTCCATAAAAACACTGAAATTTAAATACTTATATACTATAATTAAATTAGAGAAGGTAACATTTTAAAATGTTAAGAAAATTGTGTGGGTTATATGACACTTAATGTCTATAATAGCTTTGGTATTTTTATTAAAGTCATCATAAAATTGACATGTTCCCTCTTAATGACAGGTATGACCTTATGTAGTAAAAGAACTGTTGAATATTCAACAACTGCTTATATCATCAGAATTAATCAAAAGGTTTGGTTTATTTGGAGAAGAAATTATAAGAGAAATGCATACTAGTGGCCATGAAATGTAGATTAAAATTCTTAAGAAATCTTTAAGAAGAGAGAATTTAAATTTTATGAAAGAAACTTTTATAAGCAAACAATAACATCGAGTTGAATGAAGATAAGTAGTCAAGAAAAATGAGGTGTGGGTGTGATCACCATATACTTTGAATTTTATCATGGGAACTCAAAATTAGAAAAGAATCTATAATGGAAAAAGCACTCCTCAGTGGTGAATACTCCTCCAAAACTCTCTTTTAGCCAATTCCTCACTATTTGTCTTGTCTTCCAGGGAAATTTCACTTCGCAGTTCCCAAATATAATCTTTCTACCTCTATGATTTAATTCATATTCTTCTTTCCACCTGGGGGTTCTTCCTGCCTACAATTTTTATATTTGCTGTAAATATACTCATCCTTGAAATCTAGTATCATAACCACCATGAATTTGTCCATGACCTTTCTAGCTAGAATTAATTTTCTACTCCCCTGTGCTTCCACAAAACTCTCTACTTATATTAAAGTATTTATTGCATGCCACCTCACATTACAGATCTTTGTCTAACCAGCTAGCTTCATTCCCAGTTTGTAGATTTCTGGGAGGCAAGGGCAAGTTTGAAGGCATCTCTCACAATAACTAGAGAACCTTGTATAGTGTTTCCTTAGAAAATAAATACTTTGTCGAATGTCATAAAAGGAGTTTATGGATATAGCCAGTCAAGACCCTAAATAGCTTGCTCTGGCTTCCTCAATGTCTCAGTGGGTAAAAAACTCACCTGCAATGCAGGAGACACAGGAGATGCAGCTTCGATCCCTGAGTTGGGAAGATTCACCCTCTCCCCCAGAGGAAGACATGGCAAGCCACTCCAGTATTTTTGCCTGGAAAATTTCATAGACAGAGGAGCCTGGTGGGCTACAGTCTATGGGGTCTCAAGAATCAGACCCGCCTGAGTGACTAAGCATGCACGAAGTAACTAGGCTAGAGTTATAAGCTTTCAAGTTTGTTGTGTTTGGAAAAATCAAAGACAAGCATTCTTTAGGAGAAAAAGAAAAGTCTCAAAATTTGAATTCATTTAAAATTCAAAAGGTCCCAAATATTAGAGAACTTCCAGTGGCAGAACAATGAGTTTTCAGAGACATTTAGGGCACAGTATCCCAGTAGACCTGTAGGTTGTTGTTTACTCGCTAAGTCGTGTCAAACTCTCTGTGACCCCAAGGACTGTAGTCCGCCAGGCTCCTCTGTCCATAGCATTCTCCAGGTGAGAATATTGGAGTGCATTACTATTTCCTCCTCCAGGGGATCTTCTCGACCCAGGAATTGTACCTGCATCTCCTGTGTCCAGGCAGATTCTTTACTCACCCCTGAGCCACCAGGGAAGCCCTGCAAAGGGCTATAGAACATCATTTATATCATGGTATATTAGCTTTATTAATGTTATTACACTCACCATTTATTACAGTAAAACTACACTGATGCATTAAAAACTGGCAGTGAAAGGGGAGTTACATACAGTAACAAACAAATGTTGGACATTCAGCAGGAAGTGTCATGATATTGCTATTTATTCACTCTGGGTGATCACTTCTAATTTGGACTTTGAACAGAAAGCAAATATTTCAAAAAAACAGACTCAAGTGCCACCTCCTCTGATGCTCAGCACCATTACAGCACAACCCAGGAATATTCTGAAGAACCCACAGAGATAACACAGTAGAAAAGCCACACTGTTGCTAAACACTCACAGATGCAAAGGGCTGTGGCATCACACAGTCATCTTTAAAACCTGTGCCTAAATAAAGATGAGAAATCCTTGAGAGAACAAATGAGCATCACAGATTCATAGTACTTGTCACATTACAAACAAAGGCTCACGCTGTTCTTTCTCACCAGCATTCCTGCATGCAAAATCTCTGGCACAGAGCAATTGCTTGGCAAATATTTGTGGAATAATATAAATGAATTTAAAAGTTTAATCTAGACTCAGCCAAAGAAGAGATTACTTTTGCTTCTTCAAGATTTTCTCCAAATCTGTAGTAAGGTGGTTCATGTTCTAGTACACATTGCAAGGTTTTCACTGCAAAATGTAGGTTGAATCATTTCAACAAAACATTTGGGTCTTCTAAAATCCAATAGTAAAGAACAAAATGTTTTTATGCAGTCTGTGAGGTGCTCAGAACTGTTGTTGTTCAGTCACTCAGTCGTGTCTGACTCTTTGAGACCACATAGACAACAGCACACCAGGCTTCCCTGTACTTAACTATCTCCTAGAGTTTACTTAAATTCATGGCCATTGAGTTGATAATGCCGTCCAACCAATCTCATTCTCTGTCACCCACCTCTCTTCCTGCCCTCAATCTTTCCCAGCATGGGGTGCGAGTTGGCTGTTCTCATCAGGTGGCCAAAGTATTAGAGCTTCAGGTTCATCATCATCACTGAAGTTAGGTACCATATTAATTAATAGAGTTGTGATTCCAATTCCAACAGTGGGCAAAACAGGAGAAAATGCACCTTTTATAATTATGTCTAATTATGACTTATTTCTACTTGGTAGGATCTATACTACCTGTGGTAAAAACCTATGAAAATCTTCAATCCTTCTAAATCTAGCTAAATAGCTTCTGATTTAAAATTTTTCAAATATCCTTTCTTGTTGGAAACTCAGAACTATTCTAGCTCTGTGACATGGTTTCCCAACTGAATTTAAAAGTGATATCTCAGTATTGTTTGATTTATATCTCTGAAACTACTGCTTCGGTGCTTTCCAATTTTTGCCTACATTATAAAATTTCTTCTTGGCCTATCAAATTTTTTCAAATGACCACCATTGTATCTCTCTGGATGCTATCTTTGTCTAGTCTCTAATCTCACTTCAACCGTCCACCACTACATTGATTTTTTTGGCATCTCTGAGTTTCCAAGAAATCAGGAGTTTTCCTGTCTTGGTCTGTTTGCACCTAATCCAGACTTGGCAAACAATACCTCAGCCCCTCAGTCTTCTATAGCTATGGTGATTTTTCTAAACTCCAGTTGTTCAATTATTTTCTTCACAATTTTTGCTCTATCTGCATATCGCTTGCACTATTGAATGGAGAGCAGACACTGTCTGAGAAAATAGAAGATCAGCAGTTCTGGGGAAAGGAGGGGTGAACACAAAACAGAGGAGGAGGAAGGAGAACAAGACGATTAAGGAAGAGCCCACAGGCAGTGGATGCTGGCGATCTAGAGAGCAGTCACCCCAGATTGGAGTGGCTAGAGAAGACTGAGGAAGACTGCCCCAAGACTGTAAGTGAAGGAAAGAGCTAATGTTCTGGGACATGACTGACAACACTGGAAGGGGAGGTTGAGGATACACATAGAGGAGAAAGTACACAGGGACTCCCCACCTCCAAAATAACCATAAAGTTCACAAGTATATTAACTAAAGGGAAATCAAGGAAATATTTATTTGCATAGCATAAAAATGTATGCTTTAATTGTCACTAAAGTTCTACCTTTTGCAGCAAAATGTGGATAGAAAAAAGTTCAAAAATACTTACAGGGAGCATTGGTGAGCACAGAAAGTTGGTTGAGGCAAAGGAGAAAGACAGCAGAGAACTTTGTAGGGAATTATTTCAACTTAGAGCATTTTGGAACCATTTACTTCAAAGTATATGCTTCAAAACTCACTGAAAATATACAAGTGATAAAAAAAGTGTAAACAAAATAATTTTTGAATGAGATGAGTGGATAATTTTATACCATTGTGACCATATCCTAATTTTATTAGAGACTTTTTTCCATAGAGTACCGACCAGGCAGTATCCTGGGCACTGAAAAGAAAGCAATGAATAAAATAAACAACAACTACTGACTTTCCACATTATCTTTTCTTCACTGGTAGGTTGGAAAATGACTGTATGAAGTCAAATTTACTTTATGATTTTCTAACTTCAGGTTTGAGAACTTTTATAACTGCCTATATGCCCAGCCTGGAGGAGGGCATGGCAACCCACTCCAGTACTCTTGCCTGGAGAATCCCATGGACAGAGGAGCCTGTTGGGCTACAGTCCATGGGGTTGCAAAGAGTCTACATGACTGAAGCAACTTAGCAGGTAAGCAAGCATGATGGCTAGGCTCTGGTCACCACTTGGATTCCTCTTCCTATCATTCTCCAAATCTCCCCATTCAGTTAAAAGATCACTTCTCCCAGTCTTTGCCTCTTCTGTTTTCCTGGGCTAGAAAGTTCTGACCTAAATCCCAATTGGCTCATTCATTCCAATCTGGAGTCAGATGCCATCTCATAAGAGAGTCCTCCTTGATCAGGATCTTTAAAATATTACCTCACAAGAAACTTAAACAAAAATAAATAAGCTACATTAAATTAAAAACCTTCTACACAGCAAAAGCAGCATTCAACAAAATGGAAAGGAATCTTAAGAATGGGAGAACTATATTTTCAACTATATATTTTCAAGATATATATTTTCAAACTATATATGTTTGGTAGGTTAATATACAAAATAAATAAGTAATGCATACTGTGCTGTGTGCTTAGTCACTTAGCCATGTCCCACTCTTTGCAATCCCATGGACTGTAGGCCACCAGACTCCTCTGTCCGTGGGGATTCTCCAGGCAAGAATGCTGGCGTGGTTTGCCATGCCCTCTTCCAGGAGATCTTCCCAACACAGGGATTGAACCTAGGTTTCCCGCATTGCAGGCAGATTCTTTACCATCTGAGCCACCAATGAAGCCCATGACTCATATTTTAAGCAAAAATAACAATCATAATAATAATCCAATGAAATCATGGGCCAATGAACTGAAATATACTTTTCCAAAGAAGTTATAGAAATGGCCAATAGGTATATAAAAAGATGCTTGATATCACTAATCATCAAGGAAAAACAAATTGAAACTTTAATGAGGTATCACTTCATATCCATTTGAATCACTGTCATCAAAAAGGCAAGAAGTAACAAGTGTTGGTGAGAATGTGGTGAAGAAAAGGGAACCCTCCTGCATTGTTGGTGGGAATGTAAACTGATGCAGCCATAAAGGAAAATGGTATGGAAATTCCTAAAAAAAACTAAAAATAGAACTATCATGATCCAGCAATTCCTCTTTGGGGTATACAATGTGTGTGTGTGTGTGTGTGTGTGTGTATGTGTGTGTACAAAGTCAAATGTTATTCAGTTATAGAAAGAAGGACATCCTGCCATTTTGCAACAGCATGGATGGAATTAATGGGCATTATGTTAAATGAAATAACTCAGATAGAGTAAGACAAATACTATAGAGTATTGCTTATCTATAAAATCTTAAAAAGTTGAACTCATAGAAACAGAATAAAGGGGCTGGGAGGTGTAGAAATTGGGGAGATGTTGACCAAAGGGTACAACTGAATAATTTCTGGGCTTTGATGTATATAGCATGGGAGTCTAGTTAATAATAATGTATTATATACTTGAAAGTATTATATAAATTATGTAAAAAGTATATTTTATATACTTGTATTATATACATGAAAGTGCAGGCTTCCCCGATAGCTCAGAAAGTAAAGATTCTGCCTGCAGCATGGTAGACCTGGGTTTCATCCCTGGGTTGAGAAGATCCCCTGAAGAAGGGTATGGCTACCCACTCCAGTATTCTTGCTGGAAAATCCCATGGACAGGGAGAGGAGCCTAGCAGGCTACAGTCCATAGGATCACAAAGAGTCAGACATGACTGATTGACTAACACTATATACTTGAAAGTTGCTGAGAGAGTAAATCTTAAATGATTTCACCATAAAAATGAGGTAACTGTGGTAATGGATATGTTAGCTAACTTTATAGTGCTAACCATCACATTGTACACCTGAAGTTTACACATTATATATCAATTATAGTTTAATATGGTCAGAAAAAAAGTCAAAATACCTACCAGTCCTACTCCTTTTCCTTTCCCCTTTCCCAGCTTTATTTTTATTTCTATCATTTATAACCACCTAACCTTACATGCATTTATTTATCTTTTTTGATCAGTGTTTCCCTGATTGCAGTTAAGACATATGAGAGCATTTCTATATGCTTGTCTCTTTTTAAATTCATGGTGTCTAAAATACTGACTGGTAAGTATTAGATTCTCAATATTAAATTTTGAAAGAAAATAGGAAGTACATACTGGTGATAGTCAGACAGACAGAAATGAAACTAAAATAAATTTTGATAATATGATACTATATGCAGACATTTACAAGGCCATTTTAGCTTCTAACATTTAATTTTCAAATCCTTTTTAAAGATTAGTATTTTAGGCAGTCTTAAAAAATAGAATTTATATTCAAAAGTAGATTAATTTCTTGAAATAGAATATTTTTCAGATGTAGATATAATTGCATGAAAGCGGTCAAGTCAGCTTTCTTCATAAGTCTGGCCATTTCTGTTAATGTTCCTGCCACATGCATTCACAGAGCATACTTTTGTTTTTATATATTTAGCAAAAGCTGAAGTTTGTGAAGTTCTATGTCCAACATAATGGGGTTTTGACATGTACTTTAGAACATAGCAACACCTTATTAGTTACAGAATAATAAATAGATGCTGAAATGAGAGAAACAGACAACAGTGAAGTTCTTCCCATCACCTCACTCTCCAGGGAAAGAGAGGTGTTAAGAGATGCTGAATAATAATCACAGATGAGTCACTTTCTGATTCTGTTGTCTTGCATGATTTACAGAGCATAAACCCTTAGGCTGGTCTTTGCTTTCTCCCTCAGCTCCCAATAGGAGATATTCATTTTTATTGTGTTTCTTAAGTTGCAGAGTTTAGGCAACTGATATGAACTCTGGGGCCTGACACTGTTTTAGTTCCGGGGTGAGCCTCATATTTTCCTTAGACAACTGATGCAACACTTTTCACAACAATCAGGTTTCCCCTGAAATCCCTACCTTCTCCAGCTGCTCCCTGGCATCATTCCCAAAAATGAAATAAGAAATGATGGTTTGGGCTAGACAGAGCCCAGCTCCTGTGAAACCCAGCAGGGAATGTGATAAGCTGGCTATTACAAAAGACAGCCTCAGTCTTGTGGAGAGAAAACCTACTTCAGGACTGTTTTTGACTCAGCAGACTGATTACATGAATTCTAACTTTGCCTCACCCTGTACTAGAAAATCTCTAGTGCCACAAATCTACACATAGCCACCAGTTAGAAAATGATAGCATGAATGAAAAGTTAAAAACAAGAGGGAGTGTAAAGTTCAATTGAAAACCTGTCTGCTAAAGATCTCTTGTCTGGGGCATGGGCAGGGGTGGGGTGGGGGTTGCGGGGGCGGTACTGGAAGAGGAGGCAGAGAAAGATACAGCAGCACAAAGCCACTGACCCAGATAGGAAAAGAAAGGAAAGAGAGGCATGATTTTCCGACCAATCCTGAGAGCACCGGGTGAGGTTTCAGCAGAGTCTGTATGTGAAACTGCAAAGCAAGCACATGAAATGTAATTTGCTCCTGTGTTGGCAAAGGGAGGGGGCTGCAGGTGGGCACAGGGATAATCTGTATCAGGCAATGTAAGCTTGATGGAAATAGCTTCTAAAAGCATGTGATTGCTGTAACCAATTTAAAGTTGGAAGTGAAATATGATTACTCCATATCTGGGAGTTTCTACCCCAGCTCTAGCCCAGGTGGTAATCAAAGAAGACAGCCTTGCATCCTCCCTTACCCAAATCTTAAGGACTACCCAAGGTCTCTAAGGCAGGCTATTTGGTTGAAATGAGATCCAAGATAAAATTTCTGGTGTTCTTGGCATGGAATTTTATTTTTACATTTCTGTAGCCAACTCTAGTGTCTGTCTTCTTCTAGAAAATGGAACATTATCTGCCCAGACAGATTCTACCCAAATACTTTATGTACCCAGAATAATATCACCCCTTCACCAAGTCTTTATGTTCTGTGTTATAAAATTGGTATAAAAATGAGCTCGGATCAAGTGAGTTTGTATGTATTATAAGCTCAGAAGACAGCCCTGTGTGTTGTAGCTGCTCCAGTAAAGTGAAAAATGTATTACCTATCCCCTCCCTTGACTTGAGAAGATTGATTATTTCTTTGTGTTTCTCAGTGATGGCCCTGGAGGCTTTGTGTTAAGTGAAAGGACTGATACAAATCTGCAAAACTGGAAGGGTTCTCTTTGGTTATTTCCTAAGAGATAGTTGAATAGAATAAAGTCATAGCATGGAGAAACAGGAAAAGAGGAGGTAGATTAGTGTGCCTGTCAGAGCAATGGAGAATTTGCAGAAATCATATTTAAAGGGCTTCCCTCGTGCCTCAGGCAGTAAAGAATCTCCCTGCAAAGCAGGGGACCCAGATTTGATCCCTGGATTGGGAAGATCCCCTAGAGAAGGGAATGGCTACCCACTCCAGGATTTTTGCCTGGAGAATTACATGGACAGAGGAGCCGGATAGGCTACATTCCATGGGGGTCGCAAAGAGCTGGACATGACTGAGCTACCAACACTTTCACTTCATGTTGAAAAGACATTCTCAGGAAGTTTTGTGATAACAATCATAACAGCTATTGTCATAATAAAATGCTGTGTAGCAAACAGGTCAACATTCATTTGCAAACTATAATAAGCCATTATTCTCATGTTCATAGTCCTGCTCATTTAAACTGAGTTTTCCTAGTGGCTGTGCTTCAAACTATGTGTCCAGCTATGCTTGACTGCCCATGTGGGTTGTTGGGCTGAGGTCTTATAACTGAGTCTTTCTTCTGGGACACAACTTAACGTTATAAACAGATATCTGGCAGAAGCTCTCTTCTTGGCATTTATAGCGCATTAATAAAACAAAACAAAAGCTTGTGAATGATTATGTCAGTTAACTGCTCCTGTCATGCCTCTGAATAAACAAAGAGATCAAAGTCAATCACATCACCAAGCCCTAAATCAAGAAGCAGAGAAGCACCTTCTGCCTACAATAAGAGGACAGACAAAATCCCATAACAAAGGGCATGAATACAAGAATGGAAGCTGATCTTCCAAACAGTGTTACTCTGACCTCTTTATTTATCATCAGTAAATCCCCAGAAAAGACTATGATCCTTCAATGCTTTCAAAATCAGACAGTGAGAGTAACCTGGTTGTTTTCTTGCTTCATATGACACTTGGGAGATCTTCTCCAAGTTAGGAACAGCGGATAAGTGAGGGTGGTCAAAAAAGAGCACAATTATTTGTGCTTTACTAGGATTTCTCTGAAGCAGTAGTTTCCAGGAGTTCAGTGCTGGAAAATTATCTTTCTTCCTTTGCTTTCTCTGAGTTCCCTTCTTGAAACCAATGGACCACATCAAAACAATAAAGAATATCTATTTTTCAATAATCTGGGCTACACCTGTTTGGACATCACTACCCAACTTTTTTTTTTAATTTTATTTTATTTTTAAACTTTACATAATTGTATTAGTTTTGCCAAATATCAAAATGAATCCACCACAGGAACACATGTATACTACCCAACTTTTTAAAGAAACCTTTATGTCATTATTCCAGTATCTTCAGCCCAGTGATTCTGGGATGTGTCATAACTCCAATAAGATTATTCATAACATTGAAAATTTTATCCATACCACTGTGATTGTATGATGCTTGTGCTTGTGTTTAACCCATTTATTTCATGTCCCATAGAATATATACCAGGCTGGGGACTACCCAAAACCCTGACTAAGGAGCACACAAGTCAATCTGAAATGTCTCCAGGAAAACAGGAGAAGACAATTTTGTAAACTTTATGTTTGTCTTACAATTTTTCACTGTCCAGGAGTGAGCAGAATAATGAGTTGTCATACACTGAAATTAAAATCCAGAAGAATGTATTTACTTACAATAAAACACTGGTTCCTATACTTTGAGATTTCTCAAGCCAGTATCATTTCATCATTTTCCTACAACAATGACTGTTGGGGGCCAAAGTGAGGTACTCTGCCCGTGGCAAAGGTCATGAGGAAGGAGGCTAGACATACGCAAAGGCGGGATCGAGCCTCAGGAGTCCCCCTGGAAATCCTCGAGCATCTACCCCCATAACCAGAGCCTGCCTACTTTACTACTTTGTGCTCATCTACACCTCTGACTTTAGGGGGGGCTGTCCCCCACCATCTCTTTCGGAGAAGGAGTTAACTTAGAGCTGCAGTTAATAAAAACTCCTGGGTGTGACAAGAGTGTTTTAACCTACAAACTCCTCTGAAGTTTCTCTAGCCTGCTTGACAGGCTTGTCTGGCCACATGTGATTGCTCACAGCCTCCCAACTATGAGAGGCACGAGATGCTTTAAACCTTCTAAAAACAGGTTCCTTAGAAAAGTTAGAAAACTATTAGTATAAGTATAATGGGCTGATTAGAAATTGTATTGGTGAAGGGTTTTTCATTTGTTGAGCCAATGTTTGTTGCTAAGTCTCCATATCCCCTGCCCTTACACACATTAATGAATATATAGAAGAAATAAGTATTAACCTTTGATATTAATCACGTTAGACCTTAGGCTAAATTCTTTCCTTAACTAAAACCCACTATAGCCTCACCCTATAGGAATGTAACTTTATTTGGGTGGCGTCTGTTTTAAGAATAATCACCCCTGGAGAAATAAGTGTCCTGGTTGATTGACCGCTGTCACAAGGAGAGGGTCATAAATTGTCAGCAGGCCCCCTGGCCAGAAGATGATGTAACATCCCTAAGACCTCTGTATACATTTGTATGAAGCACCTGACTTTGATAAAAGTCAGGACTGCTGACCCCACGTGACTTTTGCATAACATCTCAGTATATAAAAGTATACCATGGAAAATAAAGAATTGGGATCAGTTTCTCGAAATACTGGTCTCCCCATGTTGCTCTCTCTCTCACTCTGGCTGAGTCTCCATCTGGAACGCGGAACCCGCCATGCTTACTAGTTATGCCTGGGCTTCTAAGATCTGACCGGGGAGGCCTCAGTGTCTCCTCTCCTTTGGGAGAACGGAAGGACGCCTGTGGCCTATGTAAGTGGTGCAAGCTTCTTGTCTTTAAGTTTTATTGGTCTCCCGCGTAAACCAAGCTACTCAGCCTCTTTTCCCCACTGAATTTTCCTACTGAGCTATCCTCATTCTATTACTCTTTACATCTTTAATATCTAATTGAAACTATTGTATCCTGATCCTCACCGATGCCATCCCCGCTTTGAATACCCTGGATCAGCCGGGGCTGGACCCGGGCAAATGACAATAACAATACCAATAAAACTTGGGGTCTATAAATCATTACCCATATTTTATTTTAATGACTATAGGCAGTCAACAAAGCCATAGGAACATTTAAGAATTATATGACAAATTATAGGTTCATTTCCCTGGAGATAAGCAAAAAAAAAAAAAAGACAATCTCAGAATAAAGATAATTTAGCTGAAGGGAAAAAAAATAATAAAACATGGCTTTCTCCTGATATGTTCTCATTTTGTTACTCCCTGGTGATAACATCATTGCACGCTGGAACCTAGGAATCATTACCTTAAACATCTCTTCTTTCACCCGTTTCAAGATGTACTTGATTGGTTGTGAAATTTCAAATGCTATGGGGATTCAACTGGGAGATCTCTGGTCACAGAGAGAAAATAGCTATTATTCAATACAAAACTAGATTGTTCCAGTTTTGAAAAATCTAAGCTTCTCAGCTATTTTACTATCTACAGAACTATGTTTAGCAGCTATTCCCCACTTAACACCCAGGCTACCACTTATCTAAATGAGTTACCATGTGGAAAATGTGTACGTATTTGCAGACACAGCATCCAAATGCATTATTCAGAACTCTTCTGGCTGCCAGTGATAGAAAGTCATCTCACATTACCTTAAGGGGGAAATGGGCTTTATTGACTCTCATAACCTAGGAGTCAGGAGTGCTCTGGCTTCCAGCACATCAGATCCAGAGATTCCAAGGATGTTGTTGGAACTCACGCTTTTCATCTCGGGGCTCTGTTTTCCTCTGCAGTGTCTCTTGTTTCAGACACAGTGACAACAAGGCTGCCTGTGGCTTCAGGTTCACTTTTTTTTTTTTTTTTTCCCTCTCAGTCATATCAGGAGGAAGAAAATGTTCCTTTCTTAACAGAGTGCTCTAACATAAGCCCTGGAGTGGGAATTCCTGGCTGGCATGGCGTCCTTGAACTTAAAGTCCAGTTGGCCAAATCTCTTTTATCTCTGGAGCTGCTGCTGCTAACTATGGTGCATATGCATCAATAAATAATTTGTTCTTTTTCTTTTTTTCTTTTACGAAAAGAAGAGGGAGAAGATGCTGAGACACTGGAGAGAATAAAACTGGGCAGATTCCACTACTCTGAGAAACCTCATTACATAAACCCTCCAGTGAGGCTTACCTACACCAAAGTCATCTCTTCTGTGCTTAATGGAAAGGTGCTCAATAGGTCCTTCAAGGGGCCTCAGTAACTCGGATTCCAAAGGGTGAAGAAACCAGAGGACTCAACAGCACAAACTGATTAGCAACTTCTGTCTCGGAAACCAAAATGCCCTCGAGGAATATTTCTCAAAAACTTTCATCTCTTTCATGCAACAACCTAATAATAAGTTTTACAATGTTTAAAAGATTCTGCAAAGTTGATTTATAATAAATGAACATAGCACAAAAGTTGTTTTCTCGGCCCTGAGCAAGTATTCAATTTACTTTTTAAAAAAAGACCGCAGATAGACATAGTGACTATTTCTCTCCATTGATGCCATTTCATTATTTACCTTAACATAAAAACTGTGAGCTCTTCATTAAAGTCAGGACCGAAATTCTAGGATATAGAAGTATCACATCACTATATATCCTGTAAAAATAAAATCCTCTTCTAGGTATAAACTAGAAGTCTTACTCAATGTTTAATACTTAATCAGTTCAGTTCAGTCACTCAGTCGTGTCTGACTCTTTGCAACCCCATGAATCGCGGCCTACTAGGCCTCCCTGTCCATCACCAACTCCCGGAGTTCAGCCAAACTCATGTGCATCCAGTCGGTGATGCCATCCAGCCATCTTATCCTCTGTCATCCCCTTCTCTTCCTGCCCCCAATCCCTCCCAACATCAGGGTCTTTTACAATGAGTCAGCTCTTCACACAAGGTGGCCAAAGTATTGGAGAGTTTCAGCCTCAGCATCAGTCCCTCCAATGAACACCCAGGAATGGTCTCCTTTAGGATGGACTGGTTGGATCTCCTTGCAGTCCAATGGACTCTCAAGCGTCTTTTCCAACACTGCAGTTCAAAAGCATCAATTCTTCAGTGCTCAGCTTTCTTCACAGTCTAACTATCACATCCATACATGACTATTGGAAAAACCATAGCCTTGACTAGATGGACCTTTGTTGGCAAAGTAATGTCTCTGCTTTTCAATATGCTATCTAGGTTGGTCATAACTTTCCTTCCAAGGAGTAAGCGTCTTTTAATTTCACGGCTGCAATCACCATCTGCAGTGATTTTGGAGCCCCAAAAAATAAAGTCTGACACTGTTTCCCCTGTTTCCCCATCTATCTGCCATGAAGGGATGGGACCGGATGCCATGATCTTCGTTTTCTGAATGTTGAGTTTTAAGACAACTTCTTCACCTTCATCAAGAGGCTTTTTAGTTCCTCTTCACTTTCTGCCATAAGGGTGGTGTCATCTGCATATCTGAGGTTATTGATATTTCTCCGGGCAATCTTGATTCCAGCTTGTGCTTCTTCCAGCCCAGCGTTTCTCATGATGTACTCTGCATATAAGTTAAATAAGCAGAGTGACAATATACAGCCTTGACGTACTCCTTTTCCTATTTGGAACCAGTCTGTTGTTCCGTGTCCAGATCTAACTGTTGCTTCTTGACCTGCATATAGGTTTCTCAAGAAGCAGATCAGGTGGTCTGGTATTCCCATCTCTTTCAGAATTTCCCACAGTTTATTGTGATCCACACAGTCAAAGGCTTTGGCATAGTCAATAAAGCAAAAATAGATGTTTTTCTGGAACTCTTGCTTTTTTGATGACCCAGCAGATGTTGGCAATTTGATCTCTGGTTCCTCTGCCTTTTCTAAAACCAGCTTGAACATCAGGAAGTTCACAGTTCAGGTTTAGCATAACTCTAATTATTTACCTCTAGATGATTTTTGCCTAAGATTTAGTTGGATTGCTAAAAGAAGGACTGCTACATGAAATGATGCTACAATATTATCATTAACATTTTTTATAATTGTTAAAAAATGGCCATATACATGGTATATTAGGAGACAAAGAATAGTTAAACATGCCTGAAACCATCCAAAACTTGTGCTCTGTATGTTGGAGAGGTTCCTCATGAAAATTAATAAAATATAATTTAAAATTGTAAACTAAAGATGCAAAAAATTTAACTTTTGATATAGTGCATTCAAACTACATGGAAAACATTCATCTACACTTGTATTTCTCGAGCATACACATTAATTCTTTTGTTCTTTGGAACACAGTCACTCCTCAGTCTAAAAAATAAGTAAATATATTTTATACAAAATGCTATGTAATTATTCAAATATCAATTCTCATATGTAGCACACTCAGTTTTTATTTTATTTTCAAACTTAATTCATCCTCAAAAAAATTGTAATTTCTTTTTTCATTTGGGAAAGTTGCTAACTTCTGTGACTATATTAAATTTGTTTGGAATACAAGTTATATTATGTGCATTGAGTTATTTCAAATACCCCAACTGCAAAATCTATTAACTAACAAAACAGTAAGACTTATAAAAAATGAATTAGTTTGGACCGTCTTTGTATAATTCTTATTGTGTAAGTCAGAGGATATCAAGAGAGGCAGAGATTATTCCCAAAAATATTTTAAAAAGAAAATTATCAGCTGGTAGACATTCCCAGACAAAATTAAGAATCATGGTGTGTAATTTTGAGATGTTCAGTTTTGATACTTTTTGATCTTAGTAAATAGTAGATAAAGTAAATGTGATATTTAAAACCAGGGACATAATATGGTTTTTGACTGAAAACTAAATGAGACATGGAAAGGAAATGGATTGGAAAACTGTTAAGAATCCTCTTTTTTTTCTCTGCAGGGACTTACGTAACTCTTAATTCCACCCATCAGTTCTGCATTCAGTCAGGTCACTTCAACAAACATTTACCCCACAGGATTTTAAATAGAACTCCTGCTTCTCCAGAGTTTTGATAGAAGTTCCAAGGCTAAGAATGTTGCTTTTGTTTAGATGTTAAGTCGTGGCCGCTGTATGAGACCCCATGGACTGCAGTCCACCAGGCTCCTCTGTCCATGGAATTTTCAGGCAAGAATACTGGAGTGGGTTGCCATTTCCTTCTCCAAATGCTGAGAATAAAAGGTGTTAATTTCTTCACACCTGTAAAGATCTGCAGCATCTATGGAAGGTTGACCCAGAGGGTGATCCAAAGCCAGCCTGCCTCAAGTGGACCATTAGCCACTCCCCAGGTTATCTAAAGACAAATCATTCTTGTTGGGGGAAGGGGGTCAATAGGAAGGGTGTCTTTAGGGCAGCTTTGTCAACCTTGACCATACAGTAGAATAACAAAGATGCTCAGACTACACCTGGAACAGTACTTCCCAATCTCTGGGGATGGAATACAGTGTTGAAGGCTCCGAGGTGACTGAAGTGTGCAGCCAGATTAGACAGACAATCTATGTAGGGTTCTAGCTTTTTTCCTCCTTTCCTCGTGGTGCTCAAACCAAACCAAACAAAGAGTTATGGGGAGTTTGGGGAGGCTTGACTAGTGTACTGGGGACCTTGGGGCTCAGAGGGATCACTTGATATGCACCTAAAAATTTTAAAGGAGGAAGGACCAAGGGGTTCAGTGTGAAGGAGAGTGAAGGAGGAGAATGGTGGTAAACAAAACTCTACTTCCCTAACCTCGAGGTAGAGGCACTGCACCACGGGAGCCAGATGTGGGCGTTCTGAAATAGAAGTATTCTTGAGTAGTTTTGAAAGGAGTTTCATTTAAGAAGAATGTCTAAAGACTACAAAAACCCCAGAGAGAGCGACGGTTTAAGTGAAACCAGTAAAAGCAAATGCTAACAAAATGAAGCATTGCCTGGACCACAGAATAGAGTCATTCTCCCCTGCGTGGTACCTCCCAGCAACCACAGAAGTATTCCACAAAGAGGCATTCTCTGAACTTTAAGTTAGAGAGCATCAATCAAGATGACAGTTATACTCTTCTGTAAAACCTTGCCTTTTACTGGCCCAACTTCAGAGGGACCAGATATGGTAGTCAGTGAGTAGAGGGGAGGAAGGATGTTGGTCAGGGCAAGGAGGAGGGAAGAAGCTACTGATATTCCTCCTACTTCCCCAAACCAGGTTCCCATCAAGCCTCATCTGAGAGCAAAGGGAAGATTTGAATCAAATGAAAATGATGTTTGACAACTTGACTTTTTTGAGGAACCACAGATTGGACACATTTGATATTCAAGTTTTAATCCAGAGACAAGAAGAATATTTCAATGGATCTTGTTTGAAGGTGGTGAAGGAGAGAAAATAAACCAGAATGTTCTATAATTATGGTCTTCTCAAATACAGCTCATTCAATAAACATGTAACTTATTTTAAGTTCCTAATTGCCAGACACTGTGCTAAGTATATAGGTGACAAAGATAATTACATTTTTGTGGGTGTATGGTTTCTGGAGCACACAACACTGAATTCCTTGTAGAGAGAACACTTACATAATCATCCTTGTTACAGTTGATGTGTTATGATTACATTAGACATAATAGTAGTATTTTTCTCAGGGCCTAGTATAACCCATACCTGGTCACATAAATGTTCAAGCATATCTGTTGAATAGATAGATGAATAAAAAGTTATCTTGCCCATGTAAATTAAGATTAGGGGCTTCCCTGGTGGTCCAGTGGTTGGGACTCAGTTCTTCCTACGCATTTGGTACAGGTTCAATCCCTGATTGGGAAACTAAGATCTCACATGCCTCATGGTATGGCCAAAAACTAAATAGATGAATAAATAAATTCATTTAAAATTAAGGTTGTATTCACTGGCACTGTGGAGACAATCACTTTTCTATTATAACGTAGTACAGCACATACTTTATAGTTCAAATTTATGTATTTTTGCTAATTAAAAGAACCAAAGTCTTGTCTTCTCTCAAGAGCTCCACCCTGGTCTTTATTTTTGTTTTTCCCCTACTAATCTATATTGCTACTTTTCACCCTTAAACACACACAGATACACACACAAATGGTTACAAATAGAAGTAAAATTAAAATTTCAAAAAATGAACAATTCATTTATGGTAGCCCCGAAAGAATTCACACTGTGGGAAGACTAGCTCGGGTGGCAAGGTGAGGTGTAACGTGTCTTTTCTACTCTTGATGTTTCCTGGAGCATTGCACTGGCTTCATACCCCATATAGTAAGTCCCCTACATATGAATGAGTTCTCTTCCAAGGGTGCATTCGTTAAGTCCAATTTGTTCCTAAGTCCAACAAAGTTAGCCTAGGTACCCAACTAACACAATCAGCTATATAGTACTGTGCCGTGATGGGCTTATCATACTTTGCACACAAATCATACCTCAAAAGCAAACACAAAAAGTAAAGAGAACATCTTTAATTTTATAGTACGGTACCTTGAAAAGTCGGAGAAGGCAATGGCACCCCACTCCAGTACTCTTGCCTGGAAAATCCATGGACGGAGGAGCCTGGTAGGTTGCAGTCCATGGGGTCGCTAAGAGTCGGACACAACTGAGCAACTTCACTTTCACTTTTTACTTTCACGCATTGGAGAAGGAAATGGCAACCCACTCCAGTGTTCTTTCCTGGAGAATCCCAGTGACAGAGGAGCCTAATGGGCTGCTGTCTATGGGGTCGCACAGAGTTGGACACGACTGAAGTGACTTAGCAGCAGCAGCAGCAACCTTGAAAAGTACAATAGCTGGCATAGAGGACCTGGCATCAAGTGAACAGGCAAGAAGAGTTACTGACTGGAGAAAGAAGAGGAGGTGGGAGATGGTAGACCTGAAGGATGATCAGCAATAGGAGAGGACAAGCTGCAATTTCACTAATGTCTGATGCTGATGGCACAGGCTCTGATTCCTTGCTGGAACTGGATGTACATCTGCATCTTTGAAAGTTCCCAAGCTGAAGGTTCCTATGTAGGGGACTTACTGTATCTTAATTCAGTCCTCTACCCCAGGGAAAGGGAGGAAATTTTCGGCCCCTCCGATTGATCTATTCTGGACAGGAGGAGGAGAAATAATGGCAGGGCTGTGACCCAGCCTCCCACTGTTAATGATTAAATCCCTCTAAATCTAGAATCTCTTATTTGAAAACCTCGTTCTCTGTAGAATAATCAACACTCTCCTATATACGTCTTACTAGAAATGGATGTGTCTCTTTGTCTCCAAATTCTCCCCTTCTGTATCTGTTCATAGCTATCTTAAAACTCACATCATGAGGGGGATTATTCATTGTGTCCTTTTCAAAAATCCATGTAATAGCCTTTGCCTTTTTCCTCATTTAACAGATCAGATCTTAGCAGTTTAATTCCTGATTTTTTTCCCTCATATTTACCTTCTTCTCTATGTGTTTATGTGCAAAGGGATGAAGCTTGACAGCATAGGATTTCAGTATATTATAAACCATGTGGGGGCTTTCCTGGTGTTCCAGTGGCAAAGAATCTGCCTGCGATACTGGAGAGGCAGGAGACTCAGGTTTAATCCATGGGTCAAGAAGATCTTCTGGAGAAGGAAACAGCAACCCACTCCAGTATTCTTGCTGGGAAAATTGCATGGGCAGAGGAGCCTGGTGGGCTACAGTCCATAGAGTTGCAAAGAGTCGAACACGACTGAGTGACTAACACCCATACACACACACACACACACACACACACACCCCCCACACACATACCCCTTTCATTTTTATTTTCTTTTTACATCACAGTTTGTCCCTTAGTCATTATGAAAAAATGAGAGTCTACATAAGTTTGAGTGCCCTTGAAATACAGAGGATAATATGTAAGCTTGATTTTAACATTTTGTTTCTGATTTATCTGAAAATTAACTCAGACTTTTAGAAAGAATCCTAAGGCTTATTCCGATGAGGTTAGTAAAGCTCTTAAAAGTGGTTTGGCTAAGATACTGTCTTTAGTTTTTCTGACTCACTAAGGAATAAAGATAAATTATTTAGGATTTTAATTTTTTATTCTGCAAAAATTAATTTATACATGCAAAACTCATTTGTTCTTGAACTATTTCTCCATCAAGAAGTACATATATAATGGCTTTTATAAGGCCTTAATAATATCATTAATATTAGATTGAACAAAGAAATTGGACATTGAAATAGTATTTAATAGAATTGTATTCAGTATTTTTATTATAACTTCTTGAACTTAGCTCTAAGTTATTTTTAATATATTTATGTCTCACAGGAAGGAAAATAAAAGCAAATGGATTGGGTAAATATAAAAATAGATTGATGTTTTAGCTTAGACTGTTTTGTTGAAATATAATACATTAAGGGTTTAAGAAAAAAAGGTGATTGTGCTTTTACAATAGAAGTAATGGTTCATACTTAGTTTCTCATTCTATTCATTACTTTCTTGCAACCAAACATTGTCAAAGCAGGGCACTCTTTCTTCTTCTGTGTATAATCCAGATCTACTTCATCAGCTCTTCTGGTTGAATAAACAAGTCTCCTAAAATATGCACAAGTCATTCTGGAAGTCCTTAAGTTTAGCCCTTCTCTCTTTGATGGACAGCCAAGGCTTCTGAATATGTGGACATGGCATCAAGTACCTATTGTTTCTAAACAGAGATATGCTATTAGGATCACTGCTATTTCATTTCATAAGGAAGAAAAAAATGGAAAGCCACCATTTAGATTTTTGTTGTTGTTCGACCACTAAGTCATTATGACTCTTTGGGACCCCATGGACTGCAGCATGCCAGGCTCTTCTGTCCTCCACTATTTCCCAGAGTGCTCAGATTCATATCCATTGAGTTGATGATGCTGTCTAACCATCACATCCCCTGCCATTCCCTTCTCCTTTTGCCCTCAATCTTTCCCAGCATCAGGGTCTTTCCAATGAATTGGCTCTTCGCATCAGGTGCCCAAAGTATGGGAGCTTCAGCTTCAGTTCTTCCAATGAATATTCAGGGTTGATCTCCTCTAGGATTGTCTGGTTTGATCTCCTTACAGTCCAGGGGACTCTCAAGAGCCTTCTCCAGAACCACAATTCGAAAGTATCAATTTTTTGTGCTCAACCTTCTTTATGGTCCAATTCTTACATCTGTACATGACTACTGGAAAAACTACTTAGATAAGCTCAATAAACGTGTTACAGGACAACCACTGTAACAAATGCCAGGCCTCAAATTAAGAAATAGAAGAATAAAAGCCCAAATTAAAAAATGCATAAATGTTTGAATTTGCTTTGCATATTATCACTTTTTTTTTTTTTGCAACGACTATTTAGAACCTGTGTGTCAGCTTAAAAATCGTATCTAATAGTTTGATGTTCTATTGTTAGAAACATTTTATTTATATTGTATATATGGTAAAGTTGATTTTGGGAGAAATTACATAATTTCCCAAAGTTTAGAGCCAAAATAAAACTGAAATATAGATTCATGTAATTACACAACTCACATGAACATTCTCCCAATGATGAAAAACAGCCCTCAAAGTAAGTCAGTTATTTAAAAAATATGATGCAAGATGAAAAATGGTATGTTTTAAGACATTTAGGAGTTGCAATTTAGGAGCAAGATTATATCTGTTTGATATTTATTTTTACTATGTATTCTGTTACAGATTCTCATTGTAGTGATATTTTCATCATTGACACATGAGTCAATATAGTGATCTTCATCTCAGAAAAGTAGATTGTTTTCCTTTTTCACTGCTAAACAGGCTAGAATGTGCTTTGGCTAAAAGTTTTATTTGAAAGCTACTGCAGCTCTGAAGTGAATATTATGAATATTATAAAAAAAAGTAATTAGTCTTTCTTTTGCTATTTCAAGATGTTTCTGTTATATACTTAGTACTTCCTAGATTTCTCAAAGATGGTTACTTTTATACCTGTAAGCTGAAAATACTTCCAGACACTGTTCACTTTAGTTCAAGTCCCTCTTTGTGACCCCATGGACTGCAGCACACCAGGCTTCCCTGTCTATCACCAACTCCTGAAGCTTGCTCAAACTCATGTCCATCGAGTTGGTGATGCCATCCAACTGTCTTATCCTCTGTCGTCCCCTTCTCCTATTATTCAGACACTGAGTATTAACTGTTAAAATACCTTTTTTTTCCCCTCTGTTAAAAACCTAGTAAATCTATTTACTTTTCAAGGAATAGTTAGACTTTATAATAGGCAAGATTGATTATTGAGTAACTTCTCAATGAAATGCTGGAGACTTCAGTAGTTATATGATCTTATGGGGTGAAGACTTTGTGTTTGACTAGGCTATTTAAATAACTCCATAGAAATAGAAGTTAACTTAGACAAAATAGATATTTATGGAAATATTTCTTGTCTATAGAAAACAAATTACCAATGGCTGCTGGAATGCAATTGCTTATTGCCCTGTGGATAACCCAGATTTCTAAATTCATTTCAACATTACTCTTCTTCATATGCATTTATGTTTCTTTGATTTCTTCTTTATACCAGTTATAATATCTTACTGGTTCTCTCTTTAATAATGAGGTAAACAAAATCTTCAACACTTGCTCAATTTAGCCCTGAGTGAAAGTTATAAATTTGTTTTTTATTGAAAATATTCCCTTAATATCTTTAAAATGCATTTTCATATATAGTATATTGATGTACAATGTTATTTAAAAGAGACCCTCAGTTGTCATTTTCTTTTAAAATACACACAAAATTACCATTTAGAAGACTATTATTTCACTGTTAATCACCACATACTGGAAAACTTACTTTATTTGTTTCCTACACGCATTTGGCCTCCTCTGGTGGCTTAGACAGTAAAGAATCTGCCTGCAATGCAGGAGATCTGTGTTCGATCCCTGGGTTGGGAAGATTCCCTAGAGAAGTGAACAACTACCCACTCCAGTATTTTTACCTGAACAATTCCATGGACAGAGGAGCCTGGTGGGCTACAGTGCATGAGGTCGCAGAGTCAAACACAACTGAGAGACTAACACACACACATATACACACATGCATTTAAATGTGTTTGGACTGAAGTAATTTCAATTTCTTAGCTAGATACTGAAATAAGTTTATCTTATTTTAAGGCATGCCTTGTATCTAAATCTATTTTCTTAATAAAATATTTGAAAATATCTTAGTATAAATTATCATATTGTCACATCTTAACTTAGATAGAAATTTCATGACATCCCCAATTAGGTTTTTTTTTATCGTTTAAATTCTAGTCATTTTATCTTTGGTTATTAGTATCTTTATCATATACCCTATATATTTCTCAGTTTTACAGACAGAAATGCTTTTAATATAGATAATTGGAAACTAAAAAATTTTAACTTATGCCTATTGCTCTTTTTAAATCTGAAAGTCCAATAAAATACCATTAAGTCACTATGATAATTACTACAAAGATATGATTGATAGCAACTGTATTAAAACAAATTTTTAGTTACACAGTTTTATTCTACTGAAAGAAAAACTTTCTATCCTATTGAAAATATAAAGCCCAAACTATTCACAAATAAAATTTTAAAAAATGATGTCACCTGGTTAAAGTTTATTTATATTCAAATATAGGGAAGAATCTATTTTAAGGCTTAATTATCCACACAGTAACGTCTTATACAGCTGAGCTATTTCTCTACATTCAATTTCCCTTGCTATGGTTTGTACTGAAATGTTTGATCACGTTTACTTAGAACACATATTGGTTTACAAAATATTTCTTACCAAACTAAAAGATTCAAGTGGAATTTTAATTACCAAACGCAAAAATGCTAAGTTTAGTCGTAGACTTATTATTTAATTTTTTTCAGGATGACAATTTAAAATGTCAAATTGCACACAGAAACAATGTGTGCAATAATAATATTAATAATGTTTCAATTCCATTCAAAATTTGCCATTATCTCATAAACTACCTGTTTTCCCACTTTCTTCATGCAAATTCGTCTTAATTTCTATTAAGCAAAACTGTCGCGTTTATACAGATTCAGATCAGATCAGTCGCTCAGTCGTGTCCGACTCTTTGCGACCACATGAATCGCAGCATGCCAGGCCTCCCTGTCCATCACCAACTCCTGGAGTTCACTCAGACTCACGTCCATCGAGTCAGTGATGCCATCCAGCCATCTCATCCTCTGTCGTCCCCTTCTCCTCCTGCCCCCAATCCCTCCTGGCATCAGAGTCTTTTCCAATGAGTCAACTCTTCGCATGAGGTGGCCAAAGTACTGGAATTTCAGCTTTAGCATCATTCCTTCCAAAGAAACAATTGACTCTCATATTTCCAGGCGCCCTCAGCTTTAGACATTTGCATTATTTATTGTCACCACTAGATGTCACTACGCTCTTCGCAAAAGCTAGTGTAGCTAGATTCTCGGAGAAACAGAATAGTAAACACATAATTTATTAAATCTAAAAGTCAACATTATCTGTGAGAAATCATTTGGATGCATTAAAATTTTAATTAATATTATATTTACTATTTAAATATCATTATAAGCCTGTGACATGAGGATCAAGCATTCACATTCTCATTGTCAGAATTTTAGGAGTGATATTCCTTCAACACTTAAGAAACGAAAGATGTCTGTTATCTACCACATGTTGTGCTCCCAATGATAATATTAGAATAAATATCCTCATACCAATTTTATAAGAATTAAATGAGCAAATATTGGACACACTTTATTCATTTTACTTGATTTCTCATTTCCCTTTTAGTAATATTAGTATATATATTATTTTAAACATATAATTACAGACACTGATATCATTCAGTGTTAAAAGCTTTGGAATATTGTACATAAGACATTTATTTTTGTTCTTTCATCCATTCATTCAATAAATATTGATTGAGACCAATATTCTTGTCCAAGAATTTAAGTGAAATGTATAATGCAAAATCAGATAGATGTTCCAGCCCTGGTGGAATCTAGCTGTTTATCAATGACAACCAATGGAAAGATTTTGACAGAAAAAAAGAAGCTTGCCTCTAAAGTCAGATATCTTAGTTCCTTCAGAAGATTATAGAAGTTTGAGAAGAAGTCTTACTTTTAGAAACTCTGAAACTACCATCAACAATATTCAAAGTTGAGGTACCTGTGACTTGGGATAAGAAGGCAGCCATAAAATTAAAAGGCACTTGCTCCTTGGAAGAAAAGCTGTGACCAACCTAGACAGCATATTAGAAAGCAGAGACATTACTTTACCAACAAAGATCCATCTAGTCAAAGCTATGGTTTTTCCAGTAATCATGTGTGGATGTGAGAGTTGGACCATAAAGAAAGCTGAGCACTGAAAAACTGATACTTTAGGACTGTGGTGTTGGAGAAGACTTGAGAGTCCGTTGGACAGCAAGGAGATCAAACCAGTCTATCCTAAAGGAAATCAGTCCTGAATATTCACTGGAAGGACAGATGCTGAAGCTGAAGCTCCCATACTTTGGCCACCTGATGGGAAGAACTGACTCATTAGAAAAGACCCTGATTCTGGGAAAGACTGAAGGCAGGAGGAGTAGGAGACAACAGAGGATGAGATGGTTGGACGGCATTACTGATTCAGTGGACATGAGTTTGGGCAAACTCAGAGAGATGGAGGAGGACAGGGAAACCTGGTGTGCTGCAGTCCATGGGGTCACAGAGTCGGACACAACTGAGCGACTGAACAACAACAAGGCATTCAGAGAATGTGTGGCATTTTAAGTTGGTATAGACACAAGTTTGAAGTTGTGGTGTATTCACTCCTGTAATTTTATTTCGTTTTTATGAGCCTCCAACAATCCAACAACATGCAGGAGAGTGACTGGAAAAAGTAGGAATAGTAGTGAGTCAAGGAAAGAGGATCATGAATGTGTAGATAGTCAAATTGGCTTCAGCAAAGGAAAACCTCCTCTGCGGCAGCTGCTTGCAAATTGCAGATTTTTCCTAATTCTACATCTGCTGCTCACATTTTAGGAAGCAGTTACATATAGAAAAACCTTTTTCACTAAAACATTAAAATTGTCATCTCTCTTCTGTGTCTGTCCTTGAGGGACATAAAGTTGATCAACAGCATTTGTAGAGGACTTGATTCTTGGGAAACGTGAGAAATAAAGAAAAAAAAAATTAAAGAGATATAAAGCAGTATTGAAGAAGGAAATGGCAACTCACTGCAGTATTCTAGCCTGGGAAGACCCATGGACAGAGGAGCCTGGTGGCCTACAGTCCACTGGGTGGCAAAGAGTCAGACACATTTTAATGACTAAACCACAACTATAAGGCTGCATACTCCACGTTTCAGCAGCACATAAAATATACAGCTTTAGTGTCCTATTCTAAATTCTCTTATAAACCTTAACATCATAAGGAAGATACATTTACATAAGGTTAGCATTATCCACGGAGAAGGCAATGGCACCCCACTCCAGTACTCTTGCCTTGAAAATCCCATGGACGGAGGAGCCTGGTGGGCTGCAGTCCATGGGGTCGCTAAGAGTCAGACACGACTGAACTGACTTAGCAGCAGCAGCAGCAGCATTATCCATATACAGATCTTGTTCAGCTTACCCTAGGATTATGTCCCCATAAACACATAGTCAAAAATGCATTTGATTCACCTAACATCATAGCTTAGCCCAGCCTACCTTAAATGTGCTCAGAACCCTTATATGGGCAAAATCATCTAACACAAAGCCTATATTATGATAAGTGTCACTTCAGTTCAGTCAAGTTCAGTTCAGTCACTCAGTTGTGTCCGACTCTTTGCAGCCCCATGAATTGCAGCACGCCAGGCCTCCCTGTCCATCACCAACTCCCAGAGTTCGCTCAAACTCACATCCATCGAGTCAGTGATGCCATCCAGCCATCTCATCCTCTGTCGTCCCCTTCTCCTCCTGCCTCCATTCCCTCCCAGCATCAGGGTCTTTTCCAATGAGTCAACTCTTCGCATGAGGTGGCCAAAGTATTGGAGTTTCAGCTTTAGCATCAGTCCTTCCAAAGAACACCCAGGACTGATCTCCTTTAGGATGGACTGGTTGGACCTCCTTGCAGTCCAAGGGACTCACTTCAGTCGTGTCCAACTCTGTGTGATCCTGTGGACTGTAGCCTGCTAGGCTATTCTGTCCAAAGGATTCTCCAGGCCAAAATACTGGAGTGGGTAGACAATCCCTTCTCCAAGGCATCTTCCGGACCCAGGGATCCAACCAGGTTCTACCTACATTGCAGGTGAATTCTTACCATCGGAGCCATCAGGGAAGCCTGGAATATCTCATATAATTGATTAAATACTGTACTGAGAGTGAACAGCAGAATGACTGTCTAGGTACAGGATAACTCTGAGTGTATAGGTTGTTGCCCTTGGGATGGCCTGGGCTGACTGGGGGCTACCTCTGATCTGTATCACAACAGAGCATCTTACTGCATATGATAAAAATTCAAATTACAGTTTTTACTGAATGAGTAGAACTTCTGCACCATCATAAGGTTAAAAAAAAATGAAACGAAACACATTGTCAGTTGAACCATTGTAAGTCGGGAGCATCTGTACTGTGATAATGTCAAGATAAGTTTAGCCAGGATGATTCTGCCTCTCTTCCATCTGGTCTTGAAACTGATCTGTTTACTTCATTCCTACAGGAAAGTGGATGCGCTCTTTTTGAAGTTAACTTATTTCCCCTTAAAACAGTTTTCTTCTCCGGCTTCCTTTCTTTGCTCCTGAGGAATGCTGTTGTTTCCAACCAAAACTGTGTGAGGCCAGAAGCAAGTTACAGACTCTGCTGTTAGAGCAGCCTCTGAGAGTCACAGCGAAGTGCAGTGGGGTCAGTCCAATCATGAGATGAAAAGGCAAGACAGTCCTTTCTGTTCTCTCATACCTCAGTAATGCTGCGTCCTTTCTCTTATAGATATGATGCAGGGGAGAGGACTCCGCCACGACAAATTTCCCTCTGTGCAGCATGAACTGAAGTTTTGCTACAGGAGCATTTCTGCTGGCCTCAACATGAACAAAATTCATCTCAGAACCTTTGAAGCCATCAGGGAAAGAAAAGGAAGCCTATCCAAAGCTTTTCCCTGTGTAAAGCTGCTGGTTTTCTTTTTGATTTGCTATTCGCTGATTTTAAAATGCCCGCTTCTCTGCATTTTCACAGACTCCCTAACTCATTGGCAAAGTCTCAAATTGTTTCTAAACCGGCAGAGAGAAATGCAACACACACACAAAAATGAGAAACCTTGTTTTTAAGATTTTCAGGTGAACTCTAACTCTCAAAGTATAATTTTCTTCCCAGAAGTGCTGAATTATGGGTCACCAAATCTACGTCTGCTCATCTAAAAAGCTATTGAATATGCAGAAGGATGAACTGAACCTTTTTTTCAACATGTGGTTAAAGAGTTCTTGAAAATGTCCACGTTTCAATTCTCTTATGTAGAAATTCTTCAGGTAAAGGCAGAAGATATGACATTATTAGGCAACATATTTCAAATTTAATGCCATCACCTACAAGACTCATTCAGCTTTAGATAAGTGGAGAGATATACAGGCTACAAAAAAAAAAAAAAAAAGTGAAAATGCTGTTTCTATACCCTTTATTCAGATGCTGAAAACTACTTGCAATCCACTCTACTTCCATCTTTATATTTTTTTATCCATTTATTTCCTTCCAGAAAGCATAAAGGACAGAAAGAATTGTATGTCTTCTCCTATCAAAATCCCTTTGTAGCATATTTTTCTCTATCAATTCAAGTCTATTAATTATCCCTCTTAACACTTTCTTATATCAAAATTCTGTCTTTTCCTATCAGTTCAGTTCAGTTCAGTTGCTCAATCATGTCCGACTCTTTGCGACCCCATGAATCGCAACACGCCAGGCCTCCCTGTCCATCAACCATCTCCCGGAGTTCACTCAAACTCACGTCCATCGAGTCGGTGATCCCATCCAGCCATCTCATCCCCTATCGTCCCCTTTTCCTCCTGCCCGCAATCCCTCCCAGCATCAGAGTCTTTTCCAATGAGTCAACTCTTTGCATGAGATGGCCAAAGTACTGAAGTTTCAGCTTTAGCATCATTCCTTCCAAAGAACACCCAGGGCTATCTCCTTTAGAATGGACTGGTTGGATCTCCTTGCAGTCCAAGGGACTCTCAAGAATCTTCTCCAACACCACAGTTCAAAAGCATCAATTCTTCGGCGCTCAGCTTTCTTCACAGTCCAACTCTCACATCCATACATGATTACTGGAAAAACCATAGCCTTCACTAAACGGACCTTTGTTGGCAAAGTAATGTCTCTGCTTTTCAATATGCTATCTAGGGTTGGTCATAACTTTTCTTCCAAGGAGTAAGCATCTTTTAATTTCATAGCTTCAGTCACCATCTGCAGTGATTTTGGAGCCCAAAAAAATAAAGTCTGACACTGTTTCCACTGTTTCCCCATCTATTTCCCATGGAGTGATGGGACCAGATGCCATGATCTTCGTTTTCTGAATTTTGAGCTGTAGTACAGCTAAATTATGGAATAATCAGTAAGTTAGAGAATTAGGGGAGTGGAAGAGACATTTCAAATAGTCTAATTCAAGCAGATCTCACATTTCTATCCAAATGCAAGGATATCTTGTCTTTGACCTTTAAGAAACTGTCTCCAGAATATAGGTGAACACGTTAACAATCTTCTCACTCCCTCCCCCTTTCTGTAGATATAGATATATACAGACATAGATATATAGATATAGATAAGATATATAGATAAATCACTTATATATCACCAGTATGTAATTAACTTTTATTAAAACCCTCCCAATGTTAGTTATTAAATACACTGAACTGAGATATCACCCCAAATTATTCCACCATCACCCCCTCAGCTCTGTCTACCTCCAGGAGTAGCTTTCCTTTAGTCTTCCTCACACTTATGCTCAGTCATGTCCAACTCTTTGAAACCCCCTAGACTGTGGCCTTCCAGACTCCTTTGTCCATGGAGTGGGTTGCCATTTCCTTCTCCAGGGTATCTTCCTATCTTGGGGATTGAACTCTTGTCTCCTGCTCAGCAGAGAAGCCCTCTGTTCTTCCTAGTAGGTCTTGTTTTGTCTCCTAGAGCAAAGCTAAATACCTTCAAACTCTTCACATCCCTGAGGATAACTTTTATTTTCCCTTATGCTCCCTATGTCTTTTATTAGCTAGATTGCTTCTATTTTCTTTAATAATTCTGTATGAAATATACAGCAATCCTTCTAGAATATCCAAACAGATAAATCTTTTGCTTTTTAACACTTGATGATTTTACTATTGCTTCCCTGGTGGCTCAGCAGTAAAATCCACCTGCAAATATTTGTATCCAGTATTCTTGCCTGGGAAATCCTATGGACAGAGGAGACTGGTGGGCTACAGTTCATGAGCCCACAAGGGTCAGCCATCATTTAGCGACTAAACACACACACACACACGTACACACACACACACGTGCACACGCACACAAGGACATGGGCTGGAGCCTGTCAGGCTTCTCTGCCCATGGGATTGAGCCTGACATGATTTAGTGACTAAATAACAAGTTTACTATTAATTTGTTTCTATAAGTTTGGGGTACTGCTTCAAAAAAAGATCTTGTAAGTCCTATGGATTTTGATACATTTTTACCATCACAAAGTTTTTTGTTTGTTTGTTTTATTTTGTTTCTATGAAACAATTTGTAAGTCTTGGGTAATGTTTTAGGTCAGTATTTTTTTTTAAATGATGGGTATGGGTGAGTGTAAATTCCTTTTCTACAGAGTTAATGACTTATGGCTGACTGTTGGAACATGCAGATGTGCTACAAGCAGTTATGATATATTGGATATGTACTGTATTCATAGTGGAGGAAGTGAAGAGCTTTGAATTGCCAGAGAAGAATTAGCCTATATTCTTCTTCCTCCCTGTATTAACTCACATTTCCCATTTAAAGAAATCAAGGCTCAATCTATAATAACTCCACTAATGCCATTGCTGGGCTCCCCTGGAGAAGGGAATGGCAACCCATTCTGGTACTCTTGCCTGGAAAATTCCATGGACAGAGGAGCCTGGTGAGTCCCAGGTCATGGGATCACAAAGAGTTGGACATGACTGAGCAGCTAAAGGTTCAAGTAAGAAAACTAAAAGGTACAACTGCAATCACTCTATGCTTTGCTCCTGTGAGCTGGGGGAGAAACAGGAAGACAGTAAGAAGAAATAAAATAGAGGATGTTGTGTCCAAGTGCTGCTGCTGCTGCTGCTAAGTCGCTTCAGTCGTGTCTGACTCTGTGCGACCCCAGAGACGGCAGCCCACCAGGCTCCCGCATCCCTAGGATTCTCCAGGCAAGAACACTGGAGTGGGTTGCCATTTCCTTCTCCAATGCATGAAAGTGAAAAGTCAAAGTGAAGTCGCTCAGTCATGTCCGACTCGTAGCGACCCCATGGACTGCAGCCCACCAGGCTCCTCTGTCCATGGCATTCTCCAGGCATGAGTACTAGAGTGGGGTGCCATTGCTAACTGGTCATTTACTACCTGCAACACTTGCTAGCTTCTCAGTTCATTTCCGTTAGTTATTCAGTCGTGTCCAGCTCTTTGCAACTCCATGGACTGCAGCACGCCAGGCCTCCCTGTCCATCACCGACTCCCAGAGCCTACTCAAACTCATGTCCATTGCTTCAGTGATGCCATCCAACCATCTCATCATCTGTCTTTCCCTTCTCCTCCTGCCTTCAATCTTTCCCAACATCAGGGTCTTTTCCAATGAGTTAGTTCTTCACATCAGGTAGCCAAAATATTGTTAGCGTCTACCAAGTCTCAAAACTTGAACTGGTAGTGACAACTTTCATTGTTTGATTTGTCCCTCTGTTGTCCTTAACCTAGATTCTCTCTCTCTCATGTGCTTATTTCTCAAAGCTGGAAGATAGCTCCTTTTAAGTCATATTACTATTGGACAATGCAAGGACTTTATGGTCTTCTTTTATGTGACAAGTTTGAGGCTGATGTGAAAATTTTGCTTTGAATACTAACCACTCATGATTATTCAAATATAGTCACCTTTCACATAGATTTTACGGACATTGTCTCTTCTCTGAGCTTTTCAGTTGATGCTACAAATAACAATATTATTTAAAACTTCTTACTCACTAGGTCACAGTTTACTAAAGGTTTTCTCTGGCTGAGATAATCAATTAGAACTATCATATAAAATAGTGCACACAAATGTAAATCTTCCTAAGGAATTTGACATGTTTAATTTAATCAATAATCTGGTTATCCCTTTTCCTGGTAAACAACAAGCACAACCAAGAGAGAAAAGTTAAAAACCAAGAAGAAACCTAGGTTACAGCATGACTGCCGCCTAAAGTTTGGACATTAAGTCCTGAATGTTCCTGAAGCCACATTCACATTGTTTCAGTGTTCCTGTCCTTGCAAATCACAATGTATTTTACAGCATTTTTCTTTCCAAAAAGAAGACAAATGAAAAAAAATTCATGAATATATGCAAGAGTGGCTCTAAAGAAAACTGCCTCTCAAGTCTTTTCTAAAACATTTGACTAAATAGATGCTTTATCATTTAAGTGAATAAGAGAAAATGAGATAAGCCCCTAATTACAGTTGACAGTAACACTCTAGTATGATATGACTTGTGTCTCTAGTATTGATATGAATGCCTCTGAGCATGACTCCTGAATTCTATCTGTAAGCATTTCCCCATCAAAACCCATGGAATTCTCTTTTGACAATGTGCCATGTATGATTATAACCTAAAAGCAATATGTTACATTTTAATAGAAGCTACTCTCACCACGTTAAGTGATACTGTCAATTATAAGAAATTGTTCCATGAATTTATTCATTGGAACCAATTTGGTTCTCCTTTGATTAGCCTTTTCTGTTCACATCCCTTCAGCTACATTTAGATGTAAGAACTAGAACTACAAGCATCAGTTTGGTCACCTCTATGCAATCATGGATTTTTTTTTTTATATTACTGGGCATTATTTCTCAATATTTCATGTTTAATTAATAAGGGTAAGTGTACAGAGTGTGTGCTGTGACTGTAGTGAAAACAGGTCAGGAAACACGTCCAGAACAATTGAAAGGAGACTGTCAAGTGCTACTGACTTTCTAGTCCATTTTCTTGGATGTGAATTATGACTCCAATAATATACTTTTGGTGGGAAAAAAAAACAGTTTCTGGCCTCTTGGGGGGAGGATCTGAAGAGGTTTTAAATTATATTTTGTCATGAAAATACACATCTTGTCATCTTTCTTTAGATGTTAGTGTCTTTCATCTTGCTTGAAAGTTCAGATTGATCGGTAACCTTTTTCTGAAAAAAAAAAAAAAAATCGTATGTCAGGCACTTTGATGTGTTGTGCATATTTTTGTTCTGGAATCTCAGGAAGCTCAGACCATAGCTGAGAAATGCAAATTGAATTTTCCTTCCTACTCACTGACCTTGGAATGGTGTTAGATTGCCCCAGGAATTAGACTGCCCTACTTGCTACTGCTCTAGGCAACTCAATGACATAATTGTTGATCTGGCTTAATTCTGCAATTAAGGTTTGTGCAGACAAGAAAAACTTCCTCATCTCCTCACCTTTGGTGGCTACTTCTAGAAGGAACTTCGATGTGTTGACCAGAACCGAGGAAAAGCTAGTCCAGTTTTAAACCACACTGTCTCTGTTGCTCTGTCTCTGTCTCATTCTCTCTCTTTCTCTATGTGGTTTTTCATAGGTACCTTAATCTTTTAGGCGAGGGCATTCTACCCACTAACTAACTATAATCTGTGAATGTGCCAGCCTTATGACTTGGGAGGTAGGTTGAATAAACTTTTGAAGACAGGACTAACAAAAAGCGTTTTATTAATTCCCAACAATTAAATAAGCCAGCTGATGCTCTAAAGCATGATTTGATGTTGCTGGTACCATGGGAAAGGGGAAGGAAGGAAACGGCTTGCTTGTGCTTGCAGGATGTCCTTGAACAAGCAAAAGTGAATGAAAATAATGTCAGTGGAGGGGGTGGTCTTCACCCAGAGTGGCAGAAGTGAAAGCTACGTGTATGTACAGAGATGTGTGGGCAGTGCTAGAGTAATGCAAAGAGAGTCTCTTCCGACTGCTTATAATTTCTCAGTAAAAATTGAACCAGGATGTCAGCTGAGAGAGAATGGAGAAGTTATTGGAGGCTTGTGGAAACAGCATAACAAATTAGGAAGAGTCTCTAGGCTAGTAACCGACTGAACAAACAAGGGGAATTTCGTGGGACAGCTGAGCGGCACGTGCGGCCAACTGGAGTTTGTAGTCATGGCAGACAGTTTGTCGTGGCTGTATTATATATCCTCCAGACACGTTACATTGTTATTATGATAGGTATGGAGCAAACACAGAGGTAGATTTAACCAAGTCAGGGCAAAAAACCTTGAAGTTGTATTCAAGACAATACAATTGTGATTGATGATAATATGGTTGATTGTGATAATAACAATCAACCATAACATTTAAGATGGGCAAGAAAGAATGGAATGTCATGGATGTGAGAGATTAAATATAAAGTGATATTAAAAATAAATGAATAATAGTCTTCAGTGAGGTGGTAACTTTCTAGAATGGCATTATTAGAAGGAAAGAATGGGAAAGATTGTGATTAGGGATTGACATGCTTGAAACTGAAGTTATGGAGACCACAGTTATTGAAAATGCCAACGATGATAACACTTGACTATAACCATGAGAGTGAGAGGCTGAAGTAGTTAAATGTCAAGTCATTGTGTGTATGTGTGTGTGTGTGTGTGTGTGTAGTTGGGTGGTGTGTGTGTGAGAGACAGAGAGAAAGAAAGCTAAGGAAACAAGAAAATGAGGCTAGAGATTTAAAATGATCATTTCTCAGCTTTCAGTTTAGTTCAGTTCAGTCACTCAGTTGTGTCTGACTCTTTGCAACTCCATGGACTGCACCATGCCAGGCCTTCCTGTCCATCACCAACTCCCAGAGTTTACTCAAACTCATGTCCATTGAGTCAGTGATGCCATCCAACCATCTCATCCTCTGTCATTCCCTTTGCCTCCTGCCTTCAATCTTTCCCAGCATCAGGGTCTTTTTAAATGAGTCAGTTCTTCACATTAGGTGGCCAAAGTACTGCAGTTTCAGCTTCAGAATCAATTTTTCCAATGAATATTCAGGACTGATTTCCCGTAGTATGGATTGATTGGATCTCCATGCTATCCAAGGGACTCTTAAGAGTCTTCTCCAATACCACAGTTCAAAAGTATCAATTCTTTGGGGCTCAGCTTGCTTTATAGTCCAACTCTCACATCTATACATGATTACTGGAAAAACCGTAGCTTTGACTAGATGGACCTTTGCTGGCAAAGTAATGTCTCTGCTTTTAAATATGCTATCCAGGTTGGTCATAACTTTTCTTCCAAGGAGCAAGCATCTTTTAATTTCATGGCTGCCGTCATCATCTGCAGTGATCTGGGAGCCCCCCAAAATAAAGTTTCTCACTGTTTCCACGTTTCCCCATCTATCTGCCATGAAGTAATGGGACCAGATGCCATGATCTTAGTTTTCTGAATGTTGAGTTTTAAGCCAAACTTTTCACTCTCCTCTTTCACTTTCATCAAGAGGCTCTTTAGTTCTTCTTTGCTCTCTGCCACAAGTGTGGTGTCATCTGCATATCTGAGGTTATTGATATTTCTCCCGGCAATCTTGATTCCAGCTTTTGCTTCATCCAGCCCAGCATTTCTCATGATGTACTCTGCCTATAAGTTAAATAACACAATATACCGCCTTGACATACTCCTTTTACTATTTGGAACCAGTCTGTTGTTCCATGTCCAGTTCTAACTATTGCCTCTTGACCTGCATAAAGATTTCTCAGAAGGCAAGTCAGATGGTCTGGTATTCCACCTCTTTAAGAATTTTCCAGTTTGTTGTAATCCACACAGTCAAAGGCTTTGGCATAGTCAATAAAGCAGAGATAGATGCTTTTCTGGAACTCTCTTGCTTTTTCAATGATCCAACAGATGTTGTCAATTTGATCTCCAGTCCATCTGCCTTTTCTAAATCCAGCTTGAACATCTGGAAGTTCGTGGTTCACATACAGCTGAAGCCTGGCTTCGAGAATTTGGAGCATTACTTTGCTAGTATGTGAAATGAGTGGAATTGTGCAGTAGTTTGGGCATTTTTTAGCATTGCCTTTCTTTGGGATTGGAATGAAAACTGACCTTTTCCAGTCCGGTGGCCACTGATGAGATTTCCAATTTTGCTGGCATATTGCGTGTAGCACTTTTACAGCATCATCTTTCAGGATTTGAAATAGCTCAACTGGAATTCCATCACCTCTTGACTTCTCATTCCAGGATGTCTGGCTTTAGGTGAGTGATCACACCCTTGTGATTATCTGGGTCATGAAGATCTTTTATGTACAGTTCTTCTGTGTATTCTTGCCACCTCTTCTTAATATCTTCTGCTTCTCTTAGGTCCATACCATTTCTGTCCTTTATTGTGCCCATCTTTGCATGAAATATTCCCTTGGTATCTCTAATTTTCTTGAAGTGATTTCTAGTCTTTCCCATTGTATCGTTTTCCTCTATTTCTTTGCACTGATCACTGAGGAAGGCTTTCTTATCTCTCCATGCTATTCTTTGGAACTCTGCATTCAAATGGGTATAGCTTTCCTTTTCTCCTTTGCCTTTCACGTCTCTTCTTTTCATAGCTATTTGTAAGGCCTCCTCAGACAACCTTTTTGCCTTTTTGGATTTCTTTTTCTTGGGGATCGTCTTGATCACTGCCTCCTCTATAATGTCAGAAACCCCAGCTTTATGACTATTGAAATCACCAAGACTTATGATGAGGGTAGTACTGGAGAGAGACTAACAGTGGGTTAGTTGCATTTTTACAATCATAGGGAAAATGCTTGTTGGGTTCATAAATGGTAATAAGAAGGATGGAAAGCTCATTTTCACCTCCAGAGTTCTCAGGACAAAGCTGGGGAAGAAAAATCATCCAATGCTCATCAAAAATCTGGGGAGAAGAAATGTTCTTAGGAAAGACACCAGTGTCATTCAGAGCAAGGTTAAGGGAATAAGAGATTGGGCTTTTTTTACTTATAACAGAAGTTTGCTTATAACAGATTGCATGCTGCAAAGAGTACTTTGGACACATAGCAAGAGTTGGAGAGGGATGGGGGACAGAAAGAGAAGCAAGTGTGTCCGGAGGTGGGGGACGAATGGGAGATGGAAGTGAGGGGGCAGTGCAGTGCCAAAAGGGGATGAGAGTTTATTTTCCATTTGTGTCTTTCACCTTTAAAATGTATGTTCATGTTTTTGTTAGGTTTACCAAGAACTTTTTCTGATATCACATATACTAATTCTTAATTGCGTATTTACTTTTGGCATCCTTCATTCATTGCTAACAATCTGGTTAATGCCATTGGATATTTTATCTTTTTAATGTACATCTTTTGGATAATTTAGAAAATGGCAAAATCTGCACTCTGTCTTGCATTTTTGGATGATTTGTAACATTATTATATAAATTATTCCTTCAATTTTTGTGTTGCTTATCTCAAAGCAGACACATTTTTCTTGGTTCTGAAGTCATTCTTGATTTTCCTCCTTCATTCTGTGCTCACCCATAAATTATAGTATGGATTATATTAGACAAGTCAGAATTCACTCTCCTTGCACAGATTTTTCAGGATGGATGGAACAAATAAGGAGATTTATGGCAATGGGAGGATGCCTACAGAATGAAGGAGAAATGGGAAGCCACAGGGGTATCAAAATTGGGCTGTAGGGAGCTTTTCAACATCTTCATTTCCCATTTAATATATAACATATGAAATCAGGTGGTTGTCTTTGTGGTTATAAAATGGGAAAATGTTCTCTCTGGTAAACAAAACAAAATGTAGTTTTCAGTTCAGTTCAGTCACTCAGTCCAACTCTTTGCGACCCCATGGACTGCAGCACACAAGTCTTCCCTGTCCATCACCATCTCCCAGAGCTTGATCAAACTCATGTCCATAGAGTAGTTTTAACTTGTGACAAATGATTCTCCATATATTTTTTCTCTTTCCTGGTCATAAGTCTTTTAGGATATATGGAGATAAAATATTTTCCATTTCAGAATGTAGTGAATGGTAATTAGGTGCAAAATATGTGATTGAGAAAAAGTATATACACGATAAGTATTACTGATTAACACACAATCTTATTCTCCAACTAGCCAGAAAGCAAATAGCCTATTAATGAGAACTCAAAGGGTTGGGGTGATGAGAAAGTGAGACAGAGATTTGTTAGAGTTTGCTAATGATTTCAAGGCATTACATCCTTTTATTCTTTTATATATTTTTTTCTCATTAAGTCCCTCATTGATTCCTTTTTTTTTCATTCTCTTCTTTTCTCTACTGTTTCCCCTACCTGGGCTTAACTGGAGGAATGAAAGATTTAAAGTAAGTATTTTTCTTGTGGTGGATATTCCAATCCAAACACATATCACTTTTGTAATCAGAACTAATAAATACTGAATTTTCAAACTAATAAAATATATTTGAAAGATAGGAAAGTGAAACAATTTCAGGTCATTATGATTTGTTATCTGGATACATCCTCATGAGCCAATATGACTGATGATACTGCCTTCATGTGTCCCTTAGCCCGAACTACTGTCTGAAATTCTACCGAGAATCATTAAGTTTGAATACCAAATAGTTTTCCTGAGGACAATACAATGCAAGTTGTTGCTATTTTGGTGTTAGTTAATAACATCAGCAATCTTGTTGGATAGTGACATAGGAAGCATGGGTTAGATTTAGTAGAAATAGCATTTCAGATTACTGTTTTACTGGATGGAGTGGGGGGAAGGAAAACAGACTTCAGTGAGTGCTTCTGTTTGGTGCAAGAAAAGTGACCTTGAAAGGGATTGAATAATAATTCTGAGTGGGAAGGGTAGTTCACAGCTGAAGGGTTTGACTCTGATGCCAGCATGCTGGCACTGCTACTTGCTAGCTATGTTTGTGGAGGAACAGTTCTTAAGTCTCATTTTCTCCAACTTAAAATATAGAGAGTAATTACCTTTTTTGAAAGTTATTTTGCAGGATGGAATGACAGTGATCCTATATCCTGGTTTACCAGGGAAACTGCAGATTTGCAGCTATTTCCCATCATCTCATCTAGTTGACACTTGTCCTAGATCAAAATATCCAAGATTGGAAGATTCATTATAAAACTGTCCTGAATATAAGCTACATACTGTCAACTCTTTGTACACACTCAGGGAATGCTGGTCATCATTATTAGAACAATAACTCACAGTTATTTGTAGCATTATTGTTGAATACCACTGGAAATTCTTCCATTCTAAATTTATTCTCTGTAAACCAAAAATTTAGTATAGTATAAGTACTATATGAAATTCTTATGATTAATGAAATAATGTGTGAATTAATGGTAAGAAGAACACAAAGTTATTGATAATTGTGATTTTAATAGTTAATAAGTTTATTTTTATTATGAAAAACTCAAACTATATCTTAATTAAGACTGAATCAGACTAGTGGATTATTGAATCACATTCCATAAGCAATGGTCTAAAATAGATTTTAAAGGATTTTGGTATAGCATGGAGCACCAAGGACAATTAATTTGCTCCAGAAGATCTTGCACTGTAAGTGTGCTAATTAAACACACTTACAGTGTGTTTAATTTTACCAGTTAAAATTCTTGGTAGTAATTTTAATTCACAGACATATTTTCTATGACAGAACTTTTAGCTGGATCATTCAGAAATCCAAATGTCTCACTACATGCATAGACCCTACATTTTTCCTGCTAGAACAGGATATCTTATTAGTATTCCAGAGCATATGATCCAACGATTTACAGTATTCAAAAGCCTGTGAAGACTGTGAGAATATTGAAAGTTGTGAGAGGAAAAAAAAAAAAAGCTAAGAAAAGAATAAAACGAGCATTTCCTTCACACTTGTTCCCAGCTGGGACTACAGCTGCTTGATTCATACCATCTGGGGGTGTCTAATTAGAAACTACCTAGAATAGGCTTTTAAAGAAGTAATTTGAAAATAAACTTAACATCAGCAGCAGTTCACATCCCAGAGGGCTAGGAGTTAAGGTTGCATGAACTTATGGATCAATGAACAAAAGAAATATTCACTAATCGCTGCACTTGTACAGTATTAATCCTGAATAAAGCGAAATGCCACTTGTTTCTTCAGTGCATAATGAAAGTGTTAGTTGGTCAGTAGTTTCCAACTATGTGCAACAGCGTAGACTGTAGCCCGCTAGACTCCTCTGCCCTTGGGATTTTCCAGGCAAGAATACTGATATGGGTAGCCATGTCCTCCTCCAGGAGCTCTTCCAGAACCAGGGATTGACCCAGGTCTCCTGCATGAATTGCAGGCAGATTCTTTACTATCTGAGCCACCAGGGAAGCCAAACACCAGCTGGCATTTAGGCTAGTAAATAAAATAAGCAAAAAAGAAGCTATTCAGATGAGACTCTTGCACAAACTCCTTGTTACATTGTGGTTTAAATTGTTTTCCAGTTTTAAAGTCATTTTTTTCTTCCTTTTTATTTTTAATTGGAGGAAAATTGCTTTACAATATCATGTTAGTTTCTGCCATACTTCAACATGCATCAGCCAAATATAATAGTGTCATTTCAAAACAAGTTGCTATTAATATTAGGTTACGAAACAATTTGACCAATGATGGTCAGAATTCTAGCCTCAAAAATTGTCTTGGTCTACTAAGAATAGCCTTAAGGAGAAATAAAATTAAAAATTTCCTGTTTTATCAATTTAATAAAAAAAGTATTTACCAGTCACAATAATTTAGACATCAAGGTGTCATAGAAATTTTCCAAATCAAAATAATGCTCTAATAGCACAAATAACCAACATTTGAAATGCACATCCAGAGGCTGATGAAAAAAAATAAATAACACTTCATTTTGGAGTCGCTGCCTTTTTACTAGTTGTATTGATGTCCATTCTCTATCACCAGGTTGAGTTTCACAAAAGAACACTAGTATACTGCATACAAATGATACAATATGGGAACACAAAAATAAGTCATTTTGCTTTGATCATAATAAGATAATTGTTTTTATTTGAAGTATTGAGAATTAAGAATATCTTATATTCTTCTCAAATATAATTTACATCATCAAAATTACATTAGCACAGAGGAACGTATATTGATGCATAATAAAAATGGTGTAGATACTTCCAAACCTAGAAAAATTTAGTCTTAATAATGTTTCATTAATTAGTCAAATTGGTAACAAACTGTTCCATTGTCTCCATTTTCTCCCCTAAGACAGAAATAACAATTCCATCTCCAGAAAAAGAGACACTTTTGCATGTTTAGGTGAGTATATTATCACTATTAAAACCAAAATTATAATCAGTTTTTAAGTAAAAAATATTCAGCTCTCTCAAAGGAACTGTGACATAATAACATTTGAAAAATCTAGAAATTGTGGTTTCTGGTTGCATGTTTTCACTGCATCATCTGCTATACAAAAAACAATTGTATATTGTTCCAAATAAAAAGTAAAAGAGAAAGACTATTAAATGTTGCAATACTGGACAAAGTCACACACAAGTTCTTATCAAATATAAGCATTCTCTCCTATCATTTCACTATTTTTTTCTATTTCTTTTTGAATCTCAGATTAATAATGTGGCTTAAAAACCTATGCAACAAGACTCATAATTTTGTATCATTCATTATATGTAATATATTGCCAGCACATTTTTTGACTTTATGTAAAAAAATGAAAAATGTACATTCAAGATTAGGAGACCATCATGAGTATTCATTAGGTAGAGTATCTAATGTAAACAAATGGAAGATATTCTCTTGACATACATAAGTTTAATATGTAGATCATAATTACCAAGACAATTTAAAACTGAAGTAGATGAAACAGCATAGTGTGTATATCCTGTTTATAATTATTATTTGAATGCACCTTATTTGTACTATTAATTTTATTACTTTGATCATCAATTATTTGTATTTTTATATGCCAGAATTAAATATGAGACCAATAACCTGTGTAATCTCCTGAGCCTTACGTTTTACTAAAATGAAAACCACATTGGGGTTCAAAGACAGAGTTGTCACTGGGAACAGGGCAGAACATTGGTGACATTTTTTAGTATTCCAAAATACACCTCAAGTGAATCGAGCTGATAACAAATAACACTTTTAAATAATTAAGGTAAGGTTAATTGGGCATATCAAAAATCTCGTAAAGTGGGAGGAGGGTTGTTTAAGAACAGCTGAAAAATGAATTATATAATCCACAACATTTAATACCTTGGGGGGATCCCCTTTTGACTAGAGATTGTATTAACGAAACAAGCAACAGACTAGTACCAGTAGTACTAGTAACAGAAACATGAGGATAAACAGGAGGTTGCTCTATACATATAAATTAAATGGTAGGAGATACTGACATAAGAATAGGACATGATAATGGACTCAAGCATAGACATATAGAAGAGAAGTTTATATATAGCAGTCATTGGATAAAGGAGGTGGGGGAATAATAGTAAAGCAGGAATAATTCATTACACATTTATTCATTGAACTCAAACATGGCAGTGTACTGCCATGAGAAACTTTTGTAATCAGATGGAAGATAAAACTAACAGAAAGCATGAAGCAGTCACTAAATCTTTTTACTATCTGTGGATTCAAGGCACAGCCATGAGATTTATTTGACAAAAGGATTGCTACAGCAAATTGTATCATGGGGTGTTTTTCACTGGAAAACATTATTTCAGTTCAACTTTTTCAAGTTCAGTTCTTACCAACTTAGAGTTTCATATTAGAGTAATAACACATACAGACACATGCAAACACACACACACACACTTCACCAAAATTATACATAATCATCAAAATGATATGCATTTTAACTGGTACATTTCACAGAGTAACTTGGTCATATTAGTCATAGAGGATTACTTTTGTCAGAAAGTGTAATATCTATTAAAAGATGCTCTCATCTTATAAAGATTATTCAGCTATTTGGAGGAGGAACAAGAGGTAATCTTCTCATTTGATCTGTATCTCTCAGAGTTCAAGCTGGGAGAAAATAAATAATTTCTATCATATAAGAAAATTTTAGTAATTATTGTTTAAATTATTTTAATTAATAATACACAGTATCACCTTAATACAGGTTACTACTGTAACAAATACAGGGTTTGCCTGAGTATAGTTTGCTTCTCGAGAATTTACCTCATGTTTAGCCACACTGCTATTCAGAGTGTGCTCTATATTTAGACAGAGCTGATGTATTAGGTTGATTGATATAAAATGTTTTCATCAAATATTAAACAATATCAGTTCCTTTGAAAGGTAATCAAGATGCATTTAACCTACATGGTTAAATTCATAAATTCTCAGGACAACAATAATGGTCAATAAATACAGTCCAAAGAAACAAATTCTACCCTGTATTTACTTCTCAATATCTTCTTTGAACATGACAACTGCTAACATTTGCTGAGTCTCAATTTCTTCCTTTGGATAGTCTGTAACCAGTCAATTATTCATTCATATTTTTCAGAAAACTCCATCAATTATCTTTTCTCTGCCATAGTTATACAGGTTCTATTTATAACAGTGGACAAATGTGAAGATTTAAGTAATATATGATAGTTATTTGTACACCATAAGTTCCAAGTAAGTGTGAAATTATTTTATTGTAAATTAAAACTAACTAAAAATGTGAACATATCATAGTGGTGTAAAGTGATAGTCACACAGTCGTGTCTGACTCTTTGTGACCCCATAGACTGAAGCCCGCCAGGCTCTTCTGTCCATTGCATTCTCCAGGCAAGAATACTGGAGTGGGTTGCCATTCCCTTCTCCAGAACATATTTACGATCATAAAAGAAAAATGAGAACAAAGTATTCATCCAGAGCTCAACTAATGCCCCATTTAACCACACAGCAGATTACTCAAATTAAAAAAAAAAAGTGCATAGTCTTAGAGAAATCTTCCCAAAACACACTATTGCTGCATAAGCAAAGATATGAAATAAGCTTCCATTAAAAATAAGAAAAGGAGACACGTACATATTTATGCACAAAAAGACACAATATGTGTGTATGTGTGCCTCTATACAAATGAGCATATTCGTGGTTTCTGGGGTTGGGAGGGGTTGGAGAGAGAAAAAAAAAAAGTATCTTCCTCTTTTTCCACCCATTCTTCCTATTCTCCAATTTACTTCTCCTCCCCCTGATTTTTCTCCTTCTTTTCCTCCTTCACTTCTGCCTCTTCCAATTATGTTTAGATAGTTTACCATATATTGTTTTAAATTAAATGCTACAGTATTTCTTAGTGATGGGATCATGAGATAATTTTATATACTTGTTTTCACTTTCTATAATGTTCCACATTTAAAATATGATATGTTTTAAACAATTCTTATTCACTTCAGTCATGGTTACACAGACATTAGCAACCTTTTAAGATTTACAAATCTGCAAAGGTAAAGAAGGGGGAAAATTTCTTGATCAAACTAATGTATTTCTATAAATGAAATGTTAATATTGCTCCCCTTGACTTTTTTTCTCATGTTTCTAAATTAATTGAGAAGAAATGTTTAACAGTCATAAGTCTGTCTTCCACTTCCTAGGTTCTTTCATTCATTCATTCATCTAATTTCTTATCATATACTTATTTGTTTAATAGACATATTAAACATATATCTTGCCTCAGCCAATGTGCTATGTGATAAACAAACAAAAATGAATATAGAGTTTATGTTCTTAAGATGCTTAAAGGATGCGACCACTTAAACTAAAATATCTACAAAGGCTAATAAGTTCCATAGTAAAGATATGATAGTTGCAAAGGGATGAGAAAGGAAAAGTAAGTTATGTAAAATCTGCTTTATGTTGACGTCAATCTTAGCAAAGAGGAAAACTGCTATAGAGTTCCGAAGAAATTATAGTAATCAACTTGTATAGATAAGAAATGAATCATTTTAGCAAAGAAAATTAAATCATAGCCATGTAGGATTTAAGCAGTCTGGGAGAGTGACGTCAGCAAGATGGTGGTACGGGAGTTTCCAGGGCTCCCGGAGCTCAAGGGTAATGATGAAAATGCACAACAGGGCAGGGTAATAGAACAGTAGAAGTTCTGTGAGTCAAATGATGACGGTCTTATATGATGGGAAAAGGAGTTTTACTCTGAAAATGAGAAGTGTTTTTTCAAGCAGGAAATTATCGGTTCAAAATTTGATGTCAGTAACTTTAGCTATGGCTAACTACACTTTTCCTCCAATTTTACTCTCCCCCCTCTTACTCTCTATTTCTTCTCACAAGTCTCTTCTCATCATCCCAGAAAGTAGACCTCTTCTTTTCTTTCTTTTCTCTACTTCTTTCGCTTCTTCCACCAGATTTAAATGGGGAGAAAATGAGTGGGTAAATATTCTTAGAAAATTTCATTGCTTTTTAAATGTATACCTGGTTGAAAATGTACATTCACTTCAATCTAACTATTACACTTTCAGGTGAATTCAGAAATACTTTTGTTTTTCACTTCAGTTCAGTTCAGTCGCTCAGTCATGTCCAACTCTTTGTGACCCCATGGACTGCAGCACACCAGGCCTCCCTGTCCATCACCAACTCCCAGAGTTTACCCAAACTCATGTCCATTGAGTCGGTGATACCATCCAACCATCTCATCCTCTGTTGTCCCCTTCTCCTCCCACCTTCAGTCTTTCCCAGCATGAGGGTCTTTTCAAGTGAGTCAGCTCTTCTCATGAGGTGGCCAAAGTATTGGAGTTTCAGCTTCAGCATCAGTACTTCCAATGAACGCCCAGGACTGATTTCCCTTAGGATGGACTGGTTGGATCTCCTTAGAGTCCAAGGGACTCTCAAAACTTTTCTCCAAAACCACAGTTCAAAATCATCATTCTTTGGCACTCAGCTTTCTTTACAGTCCAACTCTCACATCTATACATGACCACTGGAAAAGCTATGGCCTTGACTAGATGGACCTTTGTAGGCAAAGTAATGTCTCTGCTTTTTAATATGCTGTCTAGGTTGGTCATAACTTTCCTTCCAAAGAGTAAGCATCTTTTTATTTCACAGCTGCAGTCACCATCTGCAGTGATTTTGGAGCCCCCCCAAAATAAAGTCTCTCACTGTTTCCACTTTTTCCCCATCTATTTGCCATGAAGTGATCGGACTACATGCCATGATCTTAGTTTACTGAATGTTGAGCTTTAATACAACTTTTTCACTCTCCTCTTCTACTCTCATCAAGAGTCTCTTTAGTTCTTTGCTTTCTGCCATAAGGGTGGTGTCATCTGCATATCTGTGGTTATTGATATTTCTCCCAGAAATCTTGATTCCAACTTGTGCTTCTTCCAGACCAGCGTTTCTCATGATGTACTCTGTATATAAGTTGAATAAGCAGGGTGACAATATACAGCCTTGGTGTACTCCTTTTCCTTTTTGGAACCAGTCTGTTGTTCCATGTTCAGTTCTAACTGTTGCTTCTTGACCTGCATACAGATTTCTCAGGAGACAGATCAGGTGGTCTGGTATTCCCATCTCTTTCAGAATTTTCCAATTTGTTCTTACATGGACCCAAAGGTGTATGTTGAAAACTGTTCACTGAAACACTATTCATAATCATGAAACCTAGAGGCAAATTATTTTTTGCTATCCCACCTGGGATAGGCTTTCCACGTGGCTCAGAGGTTAAGAATCCACCTACAATGCAGGAGACCTGGGTTCAATCCCTGGGTTGCAAAGATACCCTGGAGAAGGGAATGGCTACCCACTCCAGTATTTTTGCCTGGAGAATTCCATGGACAGAGTAGCCTGGCAGGCCCCAGTTTATGGGGTTGCAGAGTCAGACACTGCTAAGCAACTTTGCATTTTTTTTTTGTTATAGAAAAATTTGCAGGCCTTTAAAAATGAGTTAGCTGCACAGGTACTGACAATGAAAAAAACATTGTGCAAATAATGCATACACCTTATTAAAAGCTGTATTAAAATGATAAATGATATATATACAATCAAACTATATTTTGTACAAGTGTAAAATTATAGAAAAAGAATCTTTGAATATATAGTACAGGAAGAATAGGAAAAATTCGCCACGCTTTGTATTTTTATATAAATGTTTGACTCTCCTTAAACATAAATGATAATCATATTTTTAAAATGCCAAGAAACCAATATACACAAATATATGATTAGGGCTTAATAGAAACTTCCACAAAATATATATTTCTACAGAGTTTCATATACAGTAGAGTCACAATAAAATTTAACATATTTCCTAGTCTTTTATTCAATAAAATACTTAGTTTTATTTTTCTTCTCATTGTTTCCTTCTTAAAAATAAGGCATTTTGCATTTATCATGAAAGAAAATCAATTTTAGATCATTAGGAGTTACTTCATAATAGTGCACCTTAGGGACAGGGAAGCCTGGAGTGTTGCAGTCCATGAGGTCACAAAAAGTTGGGTATGACTTAGGAGTGAACAACAAAAATGGACTTCAATTACTAAAATGCTCAAAGTAAGTTGTATAAAAATATGCACTAGTCACCACATAGATAAACATATTTAAGGCAAAAATTGCATGGGTGCTTTTAACTCTGAAAGCTTGAATATCTATTCTCTATTTAATTTAAAGAACTTTGAAATTTTATTTAGTTTTTAGTTTGCCTTAACAGTTTTTACTTAATGAGGTTGCATTTCTCCTTTTTCATAATGATTTAAAATATCTAAGATTTAAAAAAAAAATTAAAATATGTATATAACATAAAATACTGAAAAATTTCATTATGTACACATGCTAAATAAAAATATATCATCTATCTAAGCTTATAATGTAAATTACAGTATTGTCTATAAACTATCCATAAGCCTGTGTTTGTAATTGAAATCTGTTATGTTAGTGAAAGAGTCACAGACTTCACAGTTATGGATTTTCCTTCACTTCCAAATGAATTAAAGTTCTGAAATGAACTTTAGTACTCTTATTTTAATAGTCACTGCTGCCTGCAAGCTAGCTGCAGGTCATTTTAGTTACCAGAAGCAACAGTAATTTACAATATCATTCTATGACTATTTGTAGGTAAAATTTTGTAGGCAGCTGACTCCAGCCAAAGGCTAGCTTTAGGATAGCAACATAATCCCTAAGAAAAAAATGTGAAATAACCCAGCCATCTAAGCATCAAAAGGAAATGCACCTTGCCTGACAGTATTTGGAACAAGAAATAGTTTCTGAAGTTTGTTCGACATTTATGAAAATTTATAAATTAAGATAATGAGTCATTTAAACATCACATACTTAATACATTCATTTTTCATTATATGAAAATTTCTTTTTTTAAAATGTTGAGTCCAGATGTTTCCCGTTATGAATAATTTGTCAATTTGTGCCAGAAACTAAACTTAAAAAATGTGACTGATCATTCCCATTAAGAAATGAGACTCGAAGTCTGTTTCACTAAATCAAGCTTAAATTAGTGAGTGTGTACTTAGAGGTAGTTGAAATCTAAGGATTCTTTGTGTTAAAAGCTTTTAAATTATATTTTTGGCAAATTGGCTGGTACTCTTTGACTTGAAAGTAAGAGAGACATGAAGAGACAAAGCACACAGTGGAAAGTCTCTATAAGAGAATAAAAGATGTACCATTATTCTCCAGTTTCAATATGGAGAATGGTGTGGCTGATTTCATTTCTAATCTAGCTTCCCTATGGTTTAGAAGAGTATTTTATTTTCAAAATTGAAAAGTGAAGATTGTCTACTGTGGTAGACAGAACAGTGGCTCTTGCAAGTGTTCATATCCCTACCACTGGAACCCGTTACTATATTACCTAATATGGCAAAAGGGGCATTGAAGATGTAACTATCCAAGGATCCTGGGATAGGAAGAGGAATCTGGGTTAGCTGAGTGGGGCCAATGTAAACACAGGGGTCTTTATGTGAATAAAGAAAAGAGTTAGAGTGACAGAGATGAGCAATCTTGAAGAAGGGGCTGAGGTGGTGTGATTCTAAAATGAAGAAATGGGCCATAAACAAGGAATGCAGGTGGTCTCTATAAGGGAGAAAAGGCAAAGAAATTAATTCTCTTCTAGAACCTCCGGAAGCAATGCAGCTCTTGATTTTAACCCAAAAGTTCCTGTTGGACTTTTTACTTTGAGTACTATAATAAATTTTTATTGTTTAAACACACTAAGTTTTGGCAGTATGTTAAATGGCAAGTATAAGAGACTAATAAGAAGCTAATACAGTTGAACATATAGTTTTAAAAAAATAGGTAATACAGATCTAGATTTTCTGAACCTCTGCCTAGGTTCTTATATTTTTAACTTCATATAATTAGTGTTCTATCAATTTTCTTATATTTTAACTTTATAGTAAGAAACATTTGAGACTATACGTATCCAGTTCAGTCGCTCAGTCGTGTCCAACTCTTTGCGACCCCATTGACTGCAGCATGCCAGGCTTCCCTGTCCATCACCAACTCCCAGAGTTTACTCAAACTCATGTCCACTGAGTCAGTGATGTCATCCAACCATCTCATCCTCTGTCATCTCCTTCTCCTCTTGCCTTCAATCTTTCCCAGCATCAGGGTCTTTTCAAATAAGTCAGCTCTTCTCATCAGGTGGCCAAAGTATTGGAGTTTCAGCTTCAGCATCAGTCCTTCCAATGAACATTCAGGACTGATTTCCTTTAGGATGGACTGGTTGGATCTCCTTGCAGTTCAAGGGACTCTCAAGGGTGTTCTCCAAAACCACAGTTCAAAAGCATCAATTCTTCAGCACTCAGCTTTCTTTATAGTCCAACTCTCACAGCCATAATGACTACATGATGAATACTATACGTATCCATATAAATGTAAATAATAATGTATAATGTGTATATATGTGCACACATATACATATGCATATTTTCAAAACTTTAAAACCTTTTACATCCTAATACTAGCAATATACTTCCATTTTCTTTGGAATACTAAGTACAGTCTAATTTTGTGAGTTGCTTCACAAGGCTGAAAAAACACAAGGGTAATGGCAATATCAAATCCCAATATTTAATCCCCAAATAGTGTCAAAGCCCCAGACAACTCTGCAGTAAGCTGTTATTGACTGCATGCATGCTAAGCCGCTTCAGTCACGTCCAGCTCTTTGCAACCCTATGGACTGTAGCCCACCAGACTCCTCTGTCCACAGGATTCTCCAAGCAAGAATACTGGAGTGAGTTACCATGCCCTCCTCCAGAGAATCTTCCTGACCCAGGGATTGAACCCATGTCTCCTGAGTCTCCTGCTTTGGCAGGTGGGTTCTTTACCACTAGTGCCACCTGAGAAGCCTTGATATTGACTAGTGTGAACAATATATCTGCAGGGCAGAGAGAATCCATACACTTCTATATGTAAATACATTTTTTTTTCTATTTAGAGTTAGTTTTTTAAAAGCTTCCAGTAAAAAAATCAGGTAGGTATTTTTACATGGTATTTATTCTTGCATGTAACGAATTGCTGACATATATTTTCATTTCAAGGCTAACTGTAATTTTCCAGAGAGTAATTTTGAATGTGTGGTACTTCTCTATATTATTGGTGGACAGAAATTAAAATATAAAGCTATGTTTTAATCAATCAAAGTTTTGACTCAACCAAAACACTCTAACTAATGCCAGTACAGGAAAGGATCATTTAGGGATGTACACTTGCTTTATAATTATCGGCTGGCATTTTACATTACTATTACTCTTTTTACCATTTGATTCACTAGTGTAGCAACTCAAGAATGGACTGTGCTATATTTGTAAAGAACAGACACTGTTAAAGAAATGGAAAATGGGAGCCAATATTGCAAGTGCTGCTGTATAAAATGATTAGAATTTGATATTGAACACCAGGAATTATTTTTTAACCACTACATGATTAGATTGATAGTTTTCTAGAGAGGAATTTCATCCACAAATCAACAGGATCAGTTACATAATTTGAAGGTCCAGTACAAATTTAAAATGTGGGACACCTTGTTCAAAATTATCAAAAACTTCATGATCGTGACAGCAAAGAATTTTACCAAAGTGGGCCTTTCTAGCACAGGGCTCTGTGCAAAGGCATGGATCAAAAGCTCATAAATCCAACCCTGAAAATACTTTAGTTATAAAGCATAAAAGTTTAAGGCTATGGCCCATATCCATTTTTGATTCATAACTGTATCTATATCTGTATCTATATATCTGTCTTAATTTGTTGTTGTTCAGTCACACAGTCATGCCCGACTCTTTGCAACCCCATGGACTGCAGCATGCCAGGCTTCCCTGTCCATCACCAACTCCTAGAGTTTGCTCAAACTCCAGTCCATCGAGTTGGTGATGCCATCCAACCATTGCATCCTCTGTCATCCCCTTCTCCTCCTGCCTTCAATATTTTCCAGCATCAGGGTCTTTTCCAATGAGTCAGTTCTTCGCATCATGTGACCAGAATATTAGAGCTTCAGCTTCAGCATCAGTCCTTCTAATGAATATTCCGGATTGGTTTCCTTTAGGATTGATGGGTTTGATGTCCTTACAGTCCAAGGGACTCTCGAGAGTCTTCAACACCACAGTTCAAAAGCATCAGTTCTTCGGCATTCAGTCTTACTTATGGCCCAAGTCTCACATCCATACATGACTACTGGAAAATCCATAGGTTTGAACATTGAGACGTTTGTCAGCCAAGTGATGTCTCTGATTTTTAATACCCTGTCTAGGTTTGTAATACCTTTACTTCCAATGAGCAAGCATCTTAATTTCATCACTGCAGTCACCATCTGCAGTGATTTTGGAGCCTCCAAAAATAAAGTCTGCCACTGTTTCCCCATCTATTTCCCATGAAGTGATGGGACCAGATGCCATGATCTTAGTTTTCTGAATGTTGAGTTTTAAGCCTGCTTTTTCTCTTTCCTCTTTTGCCTTCATCAAGAGGCTCTTTAGTGCCTCTTCGCTTTCTATCATAAGGGTGGCATCAATTGTGTATCTGAGGTTATTGATATTTCTGTCGGCAATCTTGATTCCAGCTTGTGCTTCATCCAGCATGGCATTTTGCATGATGTACTCAGCATTTAAGTTAAATAAGCAGGGTGACAATATGTAACCTTAAGGTACTTCTTTTGCAATTTGGAACCAGTCCATTTTTCCATGTCTGGTTCCATCTGTTGCTTCTTGACCTGCATACAGGTTTCTCGGGAAGCAGGTAAGGTGATCTGGTATTCCCATCTCTTGAAGAATTTTCCAGTTTGTTGTGATCCGCCCAAAGACTTTAGCATAGTCAATGAAGCAGAAGTAGAGGTTTCTTTGGAATTCTCTATCATTTTCTATGACCCAACAGATGTTGGCAATTTGTTCCCTGTTTCCTCTGATTTCTAACGTCAATATTAATGGCTAAATCTATATACAACCTCAGAGTCACTGAGAGATCTTTAAAAATTTTCTAGTCCAATATTGTCTTTTTGGAAATTAGAAAACTGAACCTCACAGCATTTTAACTATATTAGTAGTTGAGATTAGAAATAAAAATAACATCCTTCAAAACATATTTTAGGCATTTTTCTTAACTGCCAGTTTAGGGCTCCTTCTACCATGTCAAAACCTCCCTGCTCCATATAACTAGCAAATTGAACTGCATATTTCTGTTCTAATTCACTGTGCAATATAGCCTTTGAATAGACTATTTTATACTGTATTCTACAGAATAAAGAATGCTGATGGCAGAGTTTAACAATTTTCAGGGACAGAGTAAATAATGATTGTTATATAATAATATATAAATAGAAGAATTATATAATTTATTGTTTAAACTGGAGCATTTTGTTAGTTAACAAGGGCACTATTAATAACTATGTGGAGACAACAATGAACATAGTACTGTCTTGAGTAGAACTGGATTTATGTCACTTTACATGTAGAGAAAGCTAACATCTAAAGAAATTTAACAACTTACCAGGCATTGTCCTAAGGGCTTTGCTTGCATTCAGTTCTTGTTTCATCAGCACCTCCTTATGTGCTCTCAACACTCTCATTTTAAACATAAGAAAATTGAGGGACTTCTCTGGTGATCCAGTGGTTAAGAATCTCCCTTACAATGCAGGGGAAACATGTTTGATCCCCAGTTGGGGAGCTAAGATCCCATATTCCACAGTGCAACTGAGCCTGTGTGCCATGACTACTGAGCCTGCACTCTCCAGAGCCTGTGTCCCACAACTAGAAAGTCCATGCATCACAATGAAAGATTCCACATGACTCAGCCAAGAACCCACATGCCACATCTATGATCTGAAACAGTCAAATAAATAATTATTAAGAAAATAAAATTGAGACATGATGGGTCTCAAGACAAGATTTTACATATGGATAAATATATTCATACTCTATGAAGCTGAAACTCAAACCCTGCCCTGGAGTCCACAACATGAACTAAATATGCAATGCTATCGTCATATAATCCATGGTCATGCTGCTGCTGCTGCTGCTAAGTCACTTCAGTCATGTCCGACTCTGTACGACCCCATAGATGGCAGCCCACCAGGCTCCCCCGTCCCTGGGATTCTCCAGACAAGAACACTGGAGTGGGTTGCCATTTTCTTCTCCAATGCATGAAAGTGAAAAGTGAAAGTGAAGTCGCTCAGTCATATCCGACTCTTAGCGACCCCATGGCCTGCAGCCTACCAGGCTCCTCTGTCTGTGGGATTTTCCAGGCAAGAGTACTCAAGTGGGTTGCCATTGCCTTCTCCCATCCATGGTCATAGTAGCCTGGATTATTGAGCCATGAAGACAAGTATGGTAAAAGAACTTGTGATCAAAAAAAGAAGAAAGAAAGAACTTGTGAAAGAATCTCCAGTGATCAGACCATAGCCTATCTCAATCCTTACTCTTTGGAAGCCAACAACCTGATATGAATCAAAACCCATTTCCCTTTCCCTGATATCAGTGAGGTGTATCAGGGAACTGACCTTATATTCCACACTAGAATCAATAACTGTGTGTGACTCAGTGCCCCAGTTTCACCAGGAAGTTGACAGTAGAGGGAGGGGATAACTGAACTGCCACCTCACCAATCCCCAGGGGACAGTTACCCCACTTTGGGTAGAGCAGTGCTGTGGGGCCCAACAAGAAGCTGGTTATGAATACTCATCTAGCCATCATGCTAAAAAATCAATAGAGTTTTGTCTGCAAAAAATTTCAGAATCTCATAATAACAATACCCAGGATGCAATACACAATAACTTGTCATACAAAGAACTAGGAAAAGGATGACTTGAATGAAAGAGAATCAATAGATAACAACAGTAAAATAAACTGGAATCCATCAATCCATCCAAGAGACTGGAATCATCTGACAAGAATTTTACAGTGGCCATTGTACAAATATTTAATAAGTAATTATGCATTCTCTTGAAACAAAAAAAAAGTAAAAAATTCTAATGAAGATTTGGAAGTTACAAAAATAACCAAATGGAAATGATAGAAGTGAAAAATATGACAAGGAAACAATACACTCAGTGAATGGGCACAATAGTAAAGTGAAGACAGAGGAGAGAATTGATGAATTTAAAGACATACAAATATAATTTATTTGGTCTAGACATCAAATAAAGGTGACTGGAAAACAAACAAACAGAATCTCAGAGACCCATAAGATGATAATAAAAGAGATAATGTTCACTATCATCAGAGTCCCAGAAGAAAAAAGATAGTGTAGGATGAAAAAAATATTCAAAAAAATATGACTGAATTTGTTCAAAGGTGTAAAACTAAATATTCAAAAAGCAGAGCAAATCCTGAGTAGGATAAACCTAAAGAAATTCATGTCAAGACCTATCATGCTTGAATTTCTGAAAGCAAATGACAAATAAAAATCTTGGAAGCAGAGAAAAATTGTACGTTTTATAGAATCATAATTAAATGATAGTAGATTTGTCACGTGAGACCATAAAAGCCAGAAGAAAGTGGACAAGATTTCTTAAGTACTGAAAGAAAAAACTGAACTGTTAATTCTATATTCAGTGACATGTTTTAGGGATAGAAAGAAAATAAAGATATTGTGAAATAAAGGAAAACTAAGAGAATAAGATAATTACATTTAAAAAGTAGAATTAAAATTGGACCTACATCAAAATAAGGTTTCTGTACTTCACTTAAAGTAGTAAAACATCAATTATACCAATCTGTGGTAAGTTATATATGCATATTATTTTAACTAGAGCAACTAAGGAAACAAAACAAGATTGTATACTCCAAAACATTAATGATGGAATCTTAAGGTATTCATATAACCCACGGGAAGGCAAAAAAAGAAAAATAGGAATCAGTTGCTTAGTAAACAGAAAACAAATTAAAAATGGAAACAAGCTAGATGAAAGTGAAAGAGGAGAGTGAAAAAGTTGGCTTAAAGCTCAACATTCAGAAAACGAAGATCATGGCATCTGGTCCCATCACTTCATGGTAAATAGATGGGGAAACAGTGTCAGATTTTATTTTTCTGGGCTCCAAAATCACTGCAGATGGTGATTGCAGCCATGAAATTAAAAGACGCTTACTCCTTGGAAGGAAAGTTATGACCAAACTAGATAGCATATTCAAAAACAGAGACATTACTTTGCCAACAAAGGTCGATCTAGTCAAGGCTATGGTTTTTCCAGTGGTCATGTATGGATGTGAGAGTTTGACTGTGAAGAAAGCTGAACACCGAAGAACTGATGCTTTTGAACTGTGGTGTTGGAGAAAACTCTTGAGAGTCCCTTGGACTGCAAGGGGATCCAACCAATCCATTCTAAAGGAGATCAGTCCTGGGTGTTCTTTGGAAGGAATGATGCTAAAGCTTAAACTCCAATACTTTGGCCACCTCATGGGAAGAGTTGACTCATTGGAAAAGACTCTGATGCTGGGAGGGATTGGGAGCAGGAGGAGAAGGGGATGACAGAGGATGAGATGGTTGGATGGCATCACCAACTCAATGGACATGAGCTTGGGTGAACTCCAGGAGTTGGTGATGGACAGGGAGGCCTGGCCTGCTGCAATTCATGGGGTTGCAAAGAGTCGGACACCACTGAGCAACTGAACTGAACTGAATTGAACAAGCTATAAAATATTAATCATCAATTTAAATGTAAATGTTCTATATAAAACAAGTCCAAAAATATGCTCTGTACATGAAACTTCAAATACAACATAAATAAATTGAAACTCAACATTTAAAAAACTGAGATTGTGGCATTCAGTCCCATCAGTTCAGTGCAGTTCAGTTCAGTGGCTCAGTTGGGTCCAACTCTTTGTGACCTCATGAATCGCAGCATGCCAGGCCTCCCTGTCCATCACCAACTCCCGGAGTTCACTCAGACTCAAGTCCATCGAGTCAGTGATGCCATCCAGCCATCTCATCCTCTGTCATCACCTTCTCCTCCTGTCCCCAATCCCTTTCAGCATCAGAGTCTTTTCCAATGAGTAAACTCTTCCCATGAGGTGGCCAAAATACTGGAGTTTCAGCTTTAGCATCATTCCTTCCAAAGAAATCCCAGGGCTGATCTCCTTTAGAATGGACTGGTTGGATCTCCTTGCAGTCAAAGGGACTCTCAAGTGTCTTCTCCAACACCACAGTTCAAAAAGCATCAGTTCTTGGGCACTCAGCTTTCTTCACAGTCCAACTCTCACATCCACACCTGCCCACTGGAAAAACCATAGCCTTGACTAGATGGACCTTTGTTGGCAAAGTAATGTCTCTGCTTTTCAATATGCTGTCTAGGTTGGTCATAACTTTCCTCCCAAGGAGTAAGGGTCTTTTAATTTCATAGCTGCAGTCACTGTCTGCAGTGATTTTGAAGCCCAAAAAAATAAATTCTGGCACTGTTTCCACTGTTTCCCCATCTATTTCCCATGAAGTGATGGGACCAGATGCCATGATCTTCGTTTTCTGAATGTTGAGTTTTAAGACAACTTCTTCACCCTCTCTTTCACCTTCATCAAGAGGTTTTTAGTTCCTCTTCACTTTCTGCCATAAGGGTGGTGTCATCTGCATATGTGAGGTTATTGATATTTCTCCTGGCAATCTTGATTCCAGCTTGTGCTTCTTCCAGCCCAGTGTTTCTCATGATGTACTCTGCATATAAGTTAAATAAGCAGGGTGACAATATACCGCTTGCTTATTTAATGTTATTGACATACTCCTTTTCCTATTTGGAACCAGTCTGTTGTTCCATGTCCAGTTCTAACTGTTTCTTCCTGACCTGCATACAAGTTTCTCAAGAGGCAGATCAGGTGGTCTGGTATTCCCATCTCTTTCAGAATTTCCCACAGTTTATTGTGATCCACACAGTTAAAGGCTTTGGCATAGTCAATAAAGCAGAAATAGATGTTTTTCTGGAACTTTCTTGCTTTTTTGATGATCGAGCGGATGTTGGCAATTTGGTCTCTGGTTCCTCTGGCCTTTCTAAAACCAGCTAGAACATCTGGAAGTTCATGGTTCACGTATTGCTGAAGCCTGGCTTGGAGAATTTTGAGCATTACTTTACTAGCGTGTGAGATGAGTGCAATTGTGTGGTAGTTTGAACATTCTTTGGCATTGCCTTTCTTTGGGATTGGAATGAAAACTGACCTTTCCAGTCCTGTGGCCACTGCTGAGTTTTCCAAATTTGCTGGCATATTGAGTGCAGCACTTTCACAGCATCATCTTTCAGGATTTGAAATAGATCAACTGGAATTCTATCACCTACACTAGCTTTGTTCATAGTGATGCTTTCTAAGGCCCACTTGACTTCACATTCCAGGATATCTGGCTCTAGGTGAGTGATCACACCATCGTGATTATCTGGGTCATGAAGATCTTTTGTGTACAGTTCTTCTGTGTATTCTTGCCACCTCTTCTTAGTATCTTCTGCTTCTGTTAGGTCCATACAATTTCTGTCCTTTATCGAGCCCATGTTTGCATGAAATGTTCCCTTGGTATCTCTAATTTTCTTGAAGAGATCTCTAGTCTTTCCCATTTGTTGTCAGTCCCATCACTTCATGGCAAATAGATGGGAAAACAGTGAGAGACTTTTCTCTTGGGCTCCAAAATCACTGCAGATGGTGACTGCAGCCATTAAATTAAAAGATGCTTGCTCCTTGGAAGAAAAACTATGACCAACCCAGACAACATATTACTTTACCTACAAAAGTCCGCCTAGTCATATCTATGGTTTTTCCAATAGTCATGTATGGATGGGAGAGTTGGGCCATAAAGAAATCTAAGGACTGAATAATCAATGCTTTTAAACTGTGGAGTTGGAGAAGCCTCTTGAGAGTTCCTTGGACTGCAGGGAGATCAAACCTGTATATCCTAAAGGAAATCGATCCTGAATGTTCACTGAAAAGACTGATGCTGAGGCTGAAGCTCCAATACTCTTGTCACATGATGTAAAGAACTGAGTCATTGGAAACGACCCTAATGTTGGCAAAGATTAAAGGCAGGAGGAGAAGGGGATGACAGAGGATGAGATAGTGGCATGGCATCACTAACTGGATGGACATGAGCATGTGCAAGCTCTGGGGGTTGGTGATGGACAGGGAAGCCTGGCGTGCTGCAGTCAATGGGGTCGCAAAGAGTCAGACATGACTGAGCTACTGAACTGACTAAAGTTGAAAGTAAAAATATAGATTAAAATATATCAGGTAAATATTAAGCTAAAATATGTGGACAATACTCGTGATACCAAATCAGCAACATACATTTTTAAAAAGTAAAATATTATTTCTAAATAATTTACAATGCCTTTTCATTCACAAATATAATGTTTTCAACATGCTAAAATAAGTATCATTAAACCTAGATACAGACACAATTATTTCTTAAAGTGTATTAATATTTATTAACTTACCTCTTTCTTCCTAAAATGACTTCATAATTCCCCTTTCTAATTCTCCTTTACTTGATGAAACAGAATTAAAATATATTCACATGCAAAATAAAACAGACAAACAAAAACATAATAGCTAATATTCTATCCTAAAAGAAATTCCTTTTGAAACAGGTATCCTTGGTAATAAAAGAAAGTACTTCACTTCACTGTCCTAATTATGCAAATTGAAGTTCTTAAGCTCTCTTGCCAAAGAGGAAGATGAAACTTTCCTACAGAGGGAGTAGACCAGTTGCTCAAGCCAACCCTACTGCACCTCAAATAAAGTTTGAAAATCTTTTGTAGTGGACTGATTTATTCTCTTTCAAGTTGAGTTGATAAAAGTCTCCATATGATATATCTCAGACCAGAGTTATGGGGGAAAAAGCAAAACTTCTAATCAAATAGACACCAATGACATAAATTAATAGCAGTAGAATAGTATAACTTCCATCCACTATGTTGGCATGGGTGGAAAAAAAAATTCTAAGGTGTGTAACATAAGCTTTACCCTTGTCCTCCTTTTAGCAGCATATCATTTAATCAGGATATATAGATAATACTATTGAGCACATAAATATAATTTTTTATAAATTATCGATGATAATTGTTTTCATTGCTATAATTTTGGTTCTGGTATATTGACTGCAAATAAATATCTTCTTAACTACACAGATAAGCTAATTTAAAACATTTAGAACTCTCTTTGCTTGTCTGTTTACTGGGACTCTTCCTCATCCTGTTCTTGAAGTTAAAAATGAGATGCTGCATATTTCTTCTGTGTGTGCTTGAGTTTGTATGCTTTACTTCCCCATCTTCATCCTTTCAGAGTACTGTACGTGCACGTGTTCTTTAAATTAATGTGTAATCATTTACAACTGAGGACTAGGAACTGATAGCTTATTCTGTTGCAGGAGATGAGACAGATTTCCAGGGCCTGGAGTAGGTTCTTGCTTAATACTCAAAAATGAATTATTGGGGAGACACTTGTGCTGGCAAAGCAAGAGGCTTTTATTGGGAAGGAGTGCCCAAGCAGAGAGCAGCAGGGTAAGGGAACCAAGGAGAACCGCTCTGCTACAGGGCTCCCAATCTCAGGACTTTGTTGGCAATGGGATTAGTTTCCTGGTTGTCTATGGCCAATCATTCTGAATTAGAGTCCTTCCTGATGGTGTGTGTTCATCACTCAACCAAGATGAATTTCAGTGAGAAGGATTCTGGGAGGTTGTTGGGACATACAGAGTGGCATCCAAACTTCTTCCAGCTGTGAGTTTCAATTTAGCTTGTTAGTTCTGCATTTCTTACCAGAATTTCCTGTTGCCTACCTGGCCAGGGTAGGCAGTTTCTGTCAGCGGTTTCCCTAGCAACTCTTCCTTACCACACTGGGGAGAAATGTGCATGGCTCCCCAGTTACCAAGTCGGTGTAACTTTATTAGTAAATTAAATGATCTTTAAAAAAAAAATGCCCACAAGCTAAAATTCAAAACTAAGATTGCATTCTGAAGCTTTGTGTATTGCTTATAACTATCAGAGCAACTTCCTGCTTTATTATTGTGAAACAAGAGAGATTTTATAATACTACTGGAGGAAAAACTGATACACAGTATCTCTGAAAAAAAGGAGACCGGTTATTAATTTAATTGATGTTTGGCTTGTCTCGGTAGATTTATTCTCTAGGAACACTTTGGCTGTGATTGTGAGCTGAGTTTTAACCTCTATTAAATGCAGACAGGAGAATAGCAGGAATTCATGAGATAGAGGAATGTTGTATAAGTGACAAGGTTTGATTTGTTTGGAGGAAGTACTTGCCCCAGAAGATGACGATGCAATTGATATTATTGAGTAAAGTGGTTCTACTGTGTGTTCCCTCGTAACAGTTTCATCCAAGAATTTTAGTTGCAGAGGCACCACTGAGAGAGCTAATTATTCAGTTCTATGATTTTCAGGTATAAAGTTAGATTTTTATAAGATGATTTATTTAAGCCACACATAGCTTATTTATGTATCCCCATTTTATAATGAGAAGATGGAAAAATAGTGACACATCACTTGGCTGTGGTCCTTCAGGTGGACATTAGTCAAACTAGTATTGTCTTCATCTAATAATCTCTTTCCACATAAGAGGTTCCAAAAATGACTTATAAAGTTAATTAGGAAAAGAAAACTGACTCAACATATAAAATATACTCCATATATGAACAGACAAATGAATTTCTCAGGTGGCTCAGTGATAAAGAATCTACCTGCCAAGCAGAAGATGCGTGTTCAATCACTGGGTTGGGAAAAACCCCTGGAGAAGGAAATGGTAGCCCATTCCAGTATTCTTGCTTGGAAAATCCCATGGACAGAGATGCCTGGCAAGTTATAGTCCATGGGGTCACAAAAGGGTTGGACATCACTTAGCGACTAAATTACCATCATGAATAGCCAAAGATTTCAGTTTTCAGTAATGCATGGATAAGTTATTTGAACTACATCTTTCACTGAAAACGGTCCAAAATACCACTTAAACATCTTTTGCACATCATTGAGAGTTTTGTTGTTGTTGTTCAGTCACTCAGTTGTGTCCGACTCCTTGAGACCCCATGGACTGCAGCATGCCAGGCTTCCCTGTCCCTCACCATCTCCTGGAAATCGCTCAAACTCATGTCCATCGAATTGATGATGCCACCTAACCATCTCATCCTCTGTCTTCCCCTTTTCCTCTTGCCTTCAGTCTTTCCCAGCATCAAGTTCTTTTGGTAATTTAGTCAGTTCGCATCAGGAGGCCAAAGTATTGGAGCTTCAACTTCAGCATCAGTCCTTCCAATGAATATCTAGGACTGATTTCCTTAAGGATAGACTGGCTTGATCTCCTTGCAGTACAAAGGACTCGCAAGAGTTGTCTCCAGCACCACAGTTCAGAAGTATTAGTTCTTCAGCATTCAGCCTTTTTTTATGGTCCAGTTCTCACATCTATACATGACCACTGGAAAAACCATAGCTTTGACTATACGGACCTTTGTTGGCAAAGTAATGTCTCTGCTTTTTAATACCCTGTCTCGGTTTGTCATAGCTTTTCTTCCAAGGAGCAAGCGTCTTTTAATTTCATGGCTGCAGTCACCATCTGCAGTGATTTTGGAGCCCAAGAAAATAAAGAGTTATGGGGAGGGAGGTGGGAGAGGGGTTCAGGATTGGGAACACGTGTATACCCATGGTGGATTCATGTTGATGTATGGCAAAACCAATACAAGATTGTAAAGTAATTAGCCTTCAATTAAAATAAATAAGTTTAAATTTAAAAAAATAAAATAAAACGTAGAAAAAGAAAATAAAGAGTTTTATAAGATTTTAAAGCGTTATCAGCTCAAATTTAAAAAGAAAAGAGGAATCCAGAGATGTGAGGCTATTCTTTTTCCATCAATACATTTCTATCCCTACAAAAATACGGATTTATTTGACAGTCTCAGGGTGAAGGAAAAAGAAACAAAAGCCTAAGTCTGACATATGTTGAGAATTGTATCAAGAAGTGCTCCTCAAATAGGTTAATAACTCCAAAGCCTACACCTCAGAGATAGATGAACCCCACATAAATCTGTTTTCCTTCAAAAAGGTTGTGTTGGCAGCAGGATCCTCTATGACCCACCTCCCAGAATATTGGAAATAAAAGCAAAAATAAACAAATGGGACCTAATTAACCTTAAAAGCTTCTGCACATCAAAGGAAACTATTAGCAAGGTGAAAAGACAGCCTTCAGAATGGGAGAAAATAATAGCAAATGAAGCAACCGACAAACAACTAATCTCAAAAATATACAAGCAACTCCTACAGCTCAACTCCAGAAAAATAAACGACCCAATCAAAAAATGGGCCAAAGAACTAAATAGACATTTCTCCAAAGAAGACATACAGATGGCTAACAAACACATGAAAAGATGCTCAACATCACTCATTATCAGAGAAATGCAAATCAAAACCACTATGAGGTACCATTTCACACCAGTCAGAATGGCTGCGATCCAAAAGTCTACAAATAATAAATGCGGGAGAGGGTGTGGAGAAAAGGGAACCCTCTTACACTGTTGGTGGGAATGCAAACTAGTACAGCCACTATGGAGAACAGTGTGGAGATTCCTTAAAAAACTGGAAATAGAACTGCCTTATGATCCAGCAACCCCACTGCTAGGCATACACACTGAGAAAACCAGAATTGAAAGAGACACGTGTACCCCAATGTTCATCGCAGCACTGTTTATAATAGCCAAGACATGGAAGCAACCTAGATGTCCATCAGCAGATGAATGGATAAGAAAGCTGTGGTACATATACACAATGGAGTATTACTCAGCCATTAAAAAGAATACATTTGAATCAGTTCTAATGAGGTGGATGAAACTGGAGCCTATTATACAGAGTGAAGTAAGCCAGAAGGAAAAACATAAATACAGTATACTAACGCATATATATGGAATTTAGAAAGATGGTAACAATAACCCGGTGTACGAGACAGCAAAAGAGACACTGATGTATAGAACAGTCTTATGGACTCTGTGGGAGAGGGAGAGGGTGGGAAGATTTGGGAGAATGACAATGAAACATGTAAAATATCATGTAGGAAACGAGTTGCCAGTCCAGGTTCGATGCATGATGCTGGATGCTTGGGGCTGGTACACTGGGACGGCCCAGAGGGATGGTATGGGGAGGGAGGAGGGAGGAGGGTTCAGGATGGGGAACACATGTATACCTGTGGCGGATTCATTTTGATATTTGGCAAAACTAATACAATTATGTAAAGTTTAAAAATAAAATAAAATTAGAGGAAAAAAAAATTCACAATTAAAAAAAAAATAAAATAAATTATTGATGCAAAAGTATAATTTTCTCTTAAAATGTGATTTCTGCTTCCAAAAAAAAAAAAAAAAAAGGTTGTTTTGGGATCCTAACAGCCTATACTTTAGGATAAGAACTTACTAGGAAATAGGATTGTTACAGAGGTAACCAATATAAAATGGGATAATTTACCTGGTAGTTCAGATGGTAAAGAATCTGCCTGTAATGGAGAAGACTCAGGTTTGACCCCTAGGTCGGGAAGATCCCCTGGAGAAGGGACTGGCTATCAACTCCAGTATTCTTGCCTGGGAAATCCCATGGGCAGAGGAGCCTGGAAGGCTAAACTCCAAAGGTTGCAAAGAGTTAGACATGATTGAGCAACTAACTTCACTTCAGAATCCTATTCCAAGATAGCTGGTGTCTTTATAGAAAGGGACGTTTGGATATAGTGCAAGCAGGAAGAATACTACATGACCATGAAGACAGCCACATACCAGCCAAAGAGAGAGACCTAGTACAGTTCCAGCATCACAACCTTCGGAAGGAATGAACACCTTGATTTGAGACTTCTAGTCCCTAGAAATGCCAGACAATATTTTTCTGTTGTTTGAGCCACCAGTTTTTAGTAGTTGGTTATAGTAGCCTTAGCAAACTAATATGTGTTTAGTATATTTGCATTTAGTCACTGATGTATGAGTGTGCTCCACTGTGTCTGACTCTTTTGTTGACCCCATGGACTGCAGCCTGCCAGGCTCCTGTCCGTGGAATTTTTCAAGCATGAATATTGGAATGGGCTGCCATGTCCTTCTCCAGGAGATCTTCCCAACTCAAATTAAACCCACATCTCTTGCTTCTCGTACATTTTCACGTGTTTTCTTTACCACTAGTGCTACCTGGGAAGCCCAGTCATTGACATAGCTGTATTTAAATATACCATATTGTCATTTGTTTACTATTTAAGGGTTTTTGTTTATTTTCAGTTATTTTTATTTTCTTAACTTTTCCAGTCTTACCTCAGATTAAATGAATATTTTTAATTATTCTGTTTATTTACACTATTGGTTGTTTTAACCTTTTTGTGTGTGTTGTTTGTTTGAGCTTCTTGGACCTAAAATTTGAAATTTTTAATAAAAATTTGACGAACATTCACAATTATTTATTCAAACACAATTTTCTCCTTCATTTTGTCTCTTATTCTTCTTGGATTCTAATTCTAGATATATTTGATGGCTTGATATTGTCTTATGTCAATCTCTGATTTATCTCAGTCATTTTCCTCTTTTATTTTAAGAGTGTATAATTTCAAAGACCTTGATTGTCATTTGTCTTTTTTCTGATACCTGTAATCTGCTACTGAGCCCTGCCAATGAATGGTTAATGAAGTATACCAAACTTTCTATTTCTGGAGTGTCCATTATTTGTTGTTGGTGTTGTTCTATCATCATGACAATGTTTTCCATTAGTCTTAAAATATGTTTATATTTTTTGTTTAGATATGTTTATGTATGATTTCAAAACCAGAGTCATCATGATGTTTATAAGTTTAGACTGATTTTTCCTTGAACACCGATCAGATTTTTCAGCTTCTTTATATGACTTGTATTTGTTATTATGTATGGGGAAAATTTTAATAATACACTGTAGAAAATCTGGATGCTCTTATATAGGGTCTTAAGATAATTCTTTGAGGCCAATTAAATTACTGGCAGATACTTTTGATCTGTCAGGCCTAGTTTAATTATTTAAAAAAAGTCTCTTCCAGGTTTTGCTTTTAGACGGAGGACACGGCCTTTACTGAAGGAAATGACTTGTGCTTTTAATGCATAGGCTTTCTGGGGCCTCGCATAAACATATGAGATATCCAGTGAAATCTCCCCTCTGTGGCTAGTCTGTCCCTTCAACATCTCCCCGCCCTGAGTCACAATGGGTATCTCAGCCCCAAATCTGCCTCCCGCAGGACTTAGAACCTAATGCTGTGTATGCATGGAGCAGCCCTCGGTGAAAATGCCTCCTAAATTCCTCCTCTGACTTTTCAGTGCTTCTCTGTGCTGCTCCTTACTTTCTACACAAATTCCTGCCACTTCAGCAATTCTCAAATTGCAGTAACTTCAGCAGCTCCAAGCTATAACCCATCTCTGGACATTCTTTTTAGAATCACATTCCTTGTGCCATAGCAGGAAAAGTGCCTCTCATCAAAGATTCCAGCTAAATGTGGGGCTTGATTCATGGGAATCTCTCAAGCATGACAAGTGTGTACTATGGCACACATATTAAAGGACTGCTGCCTCATAGACCTTGTCCAATTTTATCATTGTTTATGGTGAAACAATGATAAAAGCATCCCTGATACCTCAGTTGGTAAAGAATCCGCCTGCAAATCAGGAGACCTGGGTTCAACCCCTGGGCTGGGAAGATCCCCTGGAAAGGGAAAGGCTACCCACTCCAATATTTTGGCCTGGAGAATTCCATGGATTGTATAGTCCATTGGGTCACAAAGAGTCGGACATGACTGAGCGACTTTCACTTTCACTTTATGGTGAAAACATACTGGAGGAATAAATGACAACCCAATCCAATATTTTTGCTGGGATAATCCCATGGACAGAGGAGCCTGGCAGGTTATGTCCCTAGGGTTCCAAAGGGTCAGACACAACTGAGCATGCAGTTGAAAAAAAAAGCCTAATATCAATAATTCCACTGTGGCCAAACCCAGAAGTCCCTAGAGAGATTATATCCTACAGAAATGCCTTATTTTTTTGGTCTGCTATGAACCACTTCCCAGCTTCCAATAGTTATATTTTCTAAGTATTATATTGTGTATTTCAATGGTATTTTGAAACAAAGGAGAAATAAATGTGTTTGCTCAGTCCACTGTCATGAACTTGAACCCCTACGACATTACTTTTAACATCCACTAGGCATATTTTTGCACAGTGTTTTATTATATTTTATACCTATCATATTTCATTTCTTATGTTTTGAGTCTCTATTCAAATATTTTGGATGAATGGTATTTCATAAAAAAATATGTGTTCTCAGAAGGAGATGTTTTTAGTAATGTCCTTCTTATGTGATTTACTAGGAACAACTTCAAGGATGAAAATAGGAAAATAAAAAATGTCATTGAAGACTCTTCTCCAAATCTAAAAATCCCAAAAAAGAAAAAGCTGCTGAAGGAAAAAATAAATTACTAGCATTTTATTAAAATTCTTATACAATGTAGTTTTTCTTTCCTTTTTATTTATTTCTTTACAAATGGTATATATTTCAATCCTTATATTTACTGGCAAAAACATTTACAAAAAGGAAACACTGTTCTAAACATTACCCCACATGTTATCAAATTTGAATCCAGATCTGCAGTACTCCAGGGTCTGTTTTGTTTTCCCTCTAATATTCTGACTTTCTAGAATCATGACCTTTCTTGCTAGTGTTCTGCAAACACTCTTTCAACTTTGCTGTTGTCAGTCATACTGGTCCTTTTTAAGATACTTTTCACCAGCATTCTTAAGAAATAAATATATGGACCCAAAAATAATCTTTACATGTTTTCCTTTTTCTGCTATTAACAAAACAATAGTCTTTTTATTTCAGAAAGACACACAAAACTATTTAATTCTGAAAGCTCTCCCTGGTTGAGAAACAGTAGACCTGCTTCTGTTACTGGGAATTAACATACGAAGATAGTGTTCTTAGTAACTGCATAAGGAGTTTTATTACTTTTCAAGAAGCATATAAATTATAGCTTAAAAAGCAGAATAGAAATTCTATATATTATTTTTAAACAAATTTTTGTACAAAGCTAAGACTTTGTACAAAACTAAAAAAATTATTGTTTTATAATCCCATTGATATTTATGATGTTTGGAACTCTTTGTTAGTTTAAATATATAACATTTTTTTGAAGTAATAAAGGATAAAGAATATAGGCAGTAAAATTTACCTGACCTTATTAAATTCTAGAACATCCACTCTGGCTAATGAGAATAATGAAAGAGAACTCAGTTAAAAATGAACATATTTGATAATAGAAATATAAACATAATCATATGAGCTGCTTTTAATTGCTGCTGCTGCTGCTGCTAAGTCGCTTCAGTCGTGTCCAACTCTGTGAGACCCCATAGATGGCAGCCCACCAGGCTCCGCCGTCCCTGGGATTTTTCAGGCAAGAATACTGGAGTGGGTTGCCATTTCCTTCTCCAATGCATGAAAGTGAAAAGTGAAACTGAAGTCGCTTTTAATTGAGGCCTTAGCTAATTAGGAACTTAATATTAGTTACCAAAATATCACTTCTATGAAGATGACTTTTTTCAGAAATGGTAATGGTTATTTTTAAAAAGATTTTAAAATGGAAATTGTTTCCATTTAAAAATGGAAAATATTTTCTTATAGTGAAGTTCCTACTAAATTCTCATGATATCAATATTTTTAGAATAAATCATTTTACTGCCAAACAGCATATACTTGATTAAAGAAAGGGAAAACGTGAAGAAAAACTCATGAAACAAAAGCTCTCAGTAGTCAGGCTACCACCAATTGCTTTCTTGTCTAATTTGAATTATGTAGCAGCTAATCATAGTTTGACACTGTCTTACCATCAAAGTATTTCATGAAATTATCCCATTACAATGTTTTTCTCAGAGGCAAAATTAACATGGATGACAGTTTAATTGACATGTTTCCTTTTTTTCTAGTGCCATTGCCAATTAAACAAGTTATACAAGATTTTGATATTCACTTTTGTTCATTATTTATACAATTGTAGTCTCTGATTTGTTTTGTTTTCTTTTCTTTTTCAACTTTCAGCTTCTTAGTCAGAAATGAAAATAGTGCCAACCTTGGTAAATGCATTAACCTTATTTTCTGATGTAGTTTTCTCTAACATTTATTGGGTAGTAGTTGTTAATACGGGCCACTGTTTTCAAATTTGGCTTTGGTAATTTTCAATTTTCCTTTCACCATGCATATGTGAGGCAAAGAACTTAAGAATCCTGAGAAATCATATGGGGAAAGAATGTTTTAAGTGAATCTAGAGTTTCTCTTTTTTCAAACTTCTTAATCTCAGTTTCAATGTTTTTTAATTTAAAAATATGGTTGCATAATTGAAATAGAATTATTTTGTAGGAAAATAAAAAATATTTTATCATGAACTTTTAATACTTTAATGGGCTTCCCTGGCTCAGTGGTAAAGAATCTGCCTGCAATGCAGGAATTACAGTGTGTTCAATCCCTGGATGGGAAAGGTTCCCTGGAGGCAGAAATGGCACCCCACTCCAGTATTCTTACCTGGAAAATCCCACAGACTGAGGGGACTGGAGGACTACAGTCCAAAGGGTTGCAAAGAGTCAGAAACATGACTAGCACATTCTCTCTTAATACTTTAATAAATTCAAAACATTCCCTTCAGCACCAACTAAATGATAGTTGCTCAGCTGTGTCTGACTCTTTGTGATCCCATGGACAGTACTTCACCAGACTCCTCTGCCAATGTGATTCTCCAGGCAAGAATACTGGAGTGGGTTACCATTCTCTTTTCCAAGGGATCTTCCTTACCTAGGGATCGAACCTGGGTCTCCTGCCTTGCAGGCAGATTTTTTACTAAGTGACTGAGGTTTTGGATACCAATGAAATGGGAGCATACGATTTCAAGCCACATGCAACTTGTTATTGTAAGACTTCTTCCTGCCTTTCATTTACCCTCTCATCCTGCCATTTCTTTTTCTTTCTTTTCTTTTTTTTCAGGAAGTTTTTCACTCTCTGTCTTCATGCATCTGTTCAAAATGTTGGCTTTACCTTAACCTTCTCTCTGATACTGAATCCAACATCATGGTTCAACAAACTTTTCCTGTAAAGGATTAGGCTGCATACAGTGCAGGCTTTGCAGGCCATTTGGTCTCTGCAGCCAACAATTCCACTGTAGTGTGAACACAGACACGGATAACACACAAATAGACAGATGCGATTGCATCCCAATGAGAACAGGTGATGTGCCAGACTCAGCCCTCAGGGTGTAGTTCGCTGTTCCTACACTAGATCTTTGGAATAAAAGCTTTCTGAAGGTATGGGTTTTGTCTGTTTACCTCACTGTTCTAATCACAATTCCTAAGTGTCTTGTATATAATAGGTTTCCTAGAAATATTTGAATCCGTTAAATATCACAAAGCAGAAAACTTTTAGCAAAATACAATATTATGATTTGGAAAACACTTGGATTCTGTGCAAATCAAAGCTTTTCCAAGTAATTATGTGGCTTGATGATGAATTGCTCTGTCTGGAATAATAGAGCAGTTTCACATTTTCAATTGAATCAGTGTCACTCTTGATTTTACTGTGAATTTGGTCAAAATAAACAGATTTTCTGGGCTAATTCCTGAAGAGACTTTTATATAGTGATGTGCTCTTTACTGTGTTTGAATTGCATGCTGTTGTCACACTGAGTTATTTCCAGATGTAGATTTCCAGTCTTTTATCATGTTTGGGTTAGTGATCTGATTAACTCAGTAGTCTTGCCATTCTGCCTGTCTTTTTAGTCTGTTCTTTTGATGGCATATTTTCACCTCATTCAATGGGTATAATCTATCAGTGTTCAGTTGCTTGAAGTTATTTTCCTTAATACCAAACTTTTTATTCATCTTCATACCTCAACACTTTGCACAATGGTAAGCAGAAACAAAAATTATTTCAGAAAATGGAGCTAACATCTATGTGGAATACCCAAGCAATTGAACCCCAGAGAACTCTGTTGCCAACAGGGTTTTATATTGGTGTAACTGCTCTCTCCGGAGAAAGAAATGGCACCCCACTCCAGTACTCTTGCCTAGAAAATCCCATGGATGGAGGAGCCTGGTGGGCTGCAGTCCATGGGGTCGCTAAGAGTCAGGCACGACTGAGCGACTTCACTTTCACTTTTAATTTTCATGCATTGGAGAAGGAAATGGCAACCCACTCTAGTGTTCTTGCCTGGAGAATCCCAGGGATGGGGCAGCCTGGTGGGCTGCTGTCTATGGGGTCACACAGAGTCGGACATGACTGAAGCGAATTAGCAGCAGCAGCAGCAACTGCTCTTTCATGATCACTTATCATAAAGCAAAAGACAGTTGGGCCAGGTAGCCTCTTCCCTGCCTTTGTGTACAAAAAAAAAGTAGAACTGAGCAAATAAGAAGAGAAAAAACACAAACCAAAAAACCAATATCACAGCTGGAAGGCAACTTTAAAGAAAAATGATGTTCATCGCTATCCTGCCAGAAGCTGGCAAAGTAGTTTTTATAAAACATATTTTATGTTTACAACCACTTGGAGGCTGGGAAAAGAGTAATACTTCGAAAATATGTTTAATGTTTTGAACCACTCAGTGGCCAAGAAGCAGCTTCTGCTAACATGTATTTAATGCTTAGAGTCATTTGGTGGTTAGGGGGGAAAAAAAGTACTTCTTGTTAATTTTTAACATTTACGGCTGATCAGTGGCTGCTAAAGCAGCGATCAATTCAGGACTGTTTATTTTTCAGGCCACACTGTGCTGCTACTAAAACAATTCACATGCTTCTTTCAAGGCCACCCAAACATTGTCCGTTGTGTTACCTTTGCAACTGTACCGCTAATTAAAAAAAAAAAGAAATCAAACACAGGGATAAAATGCTCCAGGAACACACAGTCATAACATCAGATGTCCCTGAAAATGGTTCTGCCACGCTGTGTGCTGTAGACACTTCACCACTGATACCAGAGGGATAAACAGGCCTTGTTCAGTGTCATCAGATGTGTAAAACCCACTTAACACATTGCAAGGCAAGAGTGTCATCTGATAATTGGTGTTTCTTACAAATCAACAGCTTGTCTCCACACATTAACAGAAAAGAGCACTCTACACCAGAGTAAATGTAAATTGGGATAGAGAGTCTATTGGGTTCTTATATAGACTTCGCACAGTTTGAACAAAAGACAATAGTAAATATTGAGCTTGTGTGTCACAGGGAGGGACTACATAGCAGAAGGGGGTAAGATCACTAGCTGAGACCTCTACAAGTTAGGCATTCCCCTGCTAGTTTTCTAAGAATGATCATCACATTATTAACAGAATCTTCCCCCATTTATTGACTGCATTTTTTTTACCCAGGCATTGGAATCAGTGCTAAACATACATTTTCTCCTTTACTGCTTGCAGTACACCTCTGGGAATAGGGTATTTTTATTCTTCATTTGTAGGAAAGGACATCAAATCAAAATGAGGACAAATAACCTATGCAATCCTCACAACGGGGAAATGGTAGACAGGGATGTGGACACTTAACAAGTTCACTGCCCACCTATTGTGTGGCTAGAATACACTAGAGCAGAGTTCTGTCCTGACTATGACTAGAAAAGATCTATTCCAATATGGAAAATAATGTTTTAAAAAATCAGCATATTTCAGCTTCTGATCTTATTAGCTATTTCCTAGGTCAGCTTTTGGAGAAGGCAACAGCACCCCACTCCAGTACTCTTGCCTGGAAAATCCCATAGACGGAGGAGCCTGGTAGGCTGCAGGCCATGGGGTCGCTAAGAGTCAGACACGACTAAACAACTTCACTTTCACTTTCATGCATTGGAGAAGAAAATGGCAACCCACTCCAGTGTTCTTGCCTGGAGAATCCCAGGGAAAGAGGAGCCTGGTGGGCTGCCGTCTATGGGGCTGCACAGAGTCAGACACAACGGAAGCGACTTAGCAGCAGCAGCAGCAGGTCAGCTTTGGCCTCTCATATCATAACTCTTGGTGGCTCAGAAAATAAACAATCTGCCTGCAATGTAGATCGAACCCAAGGTTTGATCCCTGGGTCAGGAAGATCCCCTGGAGAAGGGAATGGCAACCCACTCCAATATTTTTGCCTGGAGAATCCTAGGGTCACAAAGAGTCGGACATGGCTGAGTGACTTTCACTCACTCATAACAAATTATGAATTAAATGCAAAACAAATGAAGGGTCCCTGATTTAGATGTTGTTAACACATTTGGATATACAACTTAGAGGTAAGCAGCTCTTATAAGCACCCTAAATCCCTTTAAGAATCAGAAAAAGCCATTTCCTCTACTCATCTTCTAGAATAATTCAGTCCTAAAGCCTTTTGTGTTGGCAGAGATATGCAGTTGGGGAGGGGATACAGCAACCAGATCAAGGTACCTGAGCCAGATCTGAGTGAAGGAGCTGTCCATAAAGAAGGGCTAGCAAGGGGTATCAGGGATCGATTAGCATGAGTAAGGCATCCATGTGTGGGAAATATGGCCTGTGTGGGGCTTCAGAGCCCTAATGAGGTGAACAAAACCTCCACCCACAGTGGAAGAGACAAGATGATAGAAAGAATGAAGATCTTCGAAGCTGGAGTCACAGAGCACTTGCAAGGTGTCTTCAGGGATCATGACAATTAGAGACTGGGCTGATCAAACAAGAAAATGTATTAAGGATAGAACAGCCAGATTTCTCACTCTTCTAAAAGAGAGTTATAAAATATAAAAGGATTAAAAACAAACAAACCTGGAATAAATGGTGGCATTAGACTGGAGTTGAAGGTACTAGATCATAATCATGGTTTTCAACATCTGTACAGTGATGGAGAAATAAATGTTTTGTAGCTCAGCTGGTAAAGAATCTGCCTGTGATGCAGAAGACCCCAGTTAGACTCTGGGTTGTGAAAATTCCCTGGAGGGGAGCATGGCAACCTACTCCAGTATTCTTGCCTAGATAATTCCTGTGGACAGAGGAGCTTGACAGGCTACAGTCCATGGCGTCACAAAGAGTCGGACCTGACTGAGTGACTAAGCACAGCACAACATGTACATGTGCATAGATTTACTGTTTAGCTGTGCCCACTGAAAGCAACTGGGAATTATAATATTCTAATAAGAAAGAGCACATAGAAACCAGATTTTTGCTTCTAAATATTATTCTCCATAAGGGTGAGAATAGAACTTCTTGAAAAAATAGCTTTCTTCTTGACTAAGGCAGGAAACATGCAAAACAAGTCCCAAACATATTTTTGAGCCAGAAGGTAAGGAAGTATTCAACTAATTAAGGATGATATTAAAAGCACATAGAATTTAGCTTAGTGAAGATTTCATTGACCACATCTAAAAAATTTCAATGTTAAATAGATACCAATAGATTAGAATCAATTTAATAAAATTAGGAATCTTGAGACCACAGAGATATAAATTTCTAGATGGATACTTTGAAAATATGATGATGACTAGGTTATTTGTCCAGTTTTAAAATTCCTCTTAACAAAATATGTAATAATTACAGGAAAGATAGAGCAATTTTACAGTGGAATCAGCATCTAATATAGACAACCTCTATATACAGCTCAGTTACATCTTCCTTCAATATTCACATCTTTATCTAATCCCATTTCCTTGAGTGTAGAATGGGCTTATCAAATTGATTCTTAAAAAGTACATAGAATATGGCAGAAATAATAGGAGATCAGCCCTCCCATGTGACACAGCAGTAAAGATTCCACCTGCAATGTAGGAGATGCAAGAGACACAGGTTCAGTCCCTGGGTTGGGAAGAGCCCCTGGAGAAGGAAATGGCAGCCCACTCCAGTATTCTTGCTTGGAAAATTCCATGGACAGAGGAGTCTGTCTGACCATAGTTCCTGGGGTCGCACAGAGTCAGAAACGACTTAGCACACACACACAGTAGGACATCAATTCCAAGATAACAGCCACATGAGGGCCTTAGTAATGCTTTCTCCTGACAGGAGAATCTTCAGAGGAGACCATATTCCTGATAACTAGCTTGACACGAAATCCACAAGAGACTTTGCAACAGAGATACTCAGCCAAATCCACGCCCCAGACAAGAGATAATACATGTTTGTAGTTTTATAGTTTTGAGTCTCTAAACCATTGGGTAATTTGTTACACAGTAGTGCTGCTGCTGCTGCTAAGTCGCTTCAGTCGTGTCTGACTCTGTGTGACCCCATAGACGGCAGCCCACCAGGCTCCCCCGTCCCTGGGATTCTCCAGGCAAGAACACTGAAGTGGGTTGCCATTTCCTTCTCCAATGCATGAAAGTAAAAGTGAAAGTGAAGTCGCTCAGTCGTGTCCAACTCTTAGCGACCCCATGGACTGCAGCCTACCAGGCTCCTCCATCCATGGGATTTCCCAGGCAAGAGTACTGGAGTGGGGTGCCATTGTAGTAGATAATACCAATTTCATTCCTGGCAGTGAGGTGCTGCCATAACAAATACTTAAAATGTGGAAATGCTTGTGTAGTCAGGCAGTGGGCTTTGAGGAGAATGTGTCAGTACAAAGTGCCTTGAACACATGGTTTATTGAATCATCATTCCCTTGCAAGGTAAGTGAGGAAGCTGTAAATGAGGGCTCGCAAGAAAGTAAGAACTTTTTACTGGGAACTAGAGGAAGAAGGATCATTGTTATGCAGTGGCAGAAATTTAGCAAAACTGTTGCTTGCATTTATTTGGACAATAGAAAATACATTTAGTGACTTTTAAACAAAAACCTATCCAGGTCTTGCTGCTTTTGAATGTTCTTGGTCTTTCCACATGGCAAATGACACTAAAAGTAAGAGGTGACTTCCATGCAAAGCTTAAATCCAGGACATTGACCTGGAGCATTTTACTATATAAGACATTATGGAGACAATTGATGAAGCTTTAATAGAGTCTAAAGATTAGATTGTAATAATACATTAAAGTTAATTTCCTTATTTTGGTAAATGTATTTTTGTTGTGTAAGGAGAATGTGTTTATTTGTAGAAAACAGGCAAAATTCTTTCTCCAGTTTCCTAACAATGACTATGCTTATGGGGCACAGATGAAATCAGTGACAGTTTCCCTGTTCATTCTATCCCACTTGAGCTTCTCTATGTGCTCATGGCTGGCACATATGATAAAATGTTGCTTTATCATTTTATGTTTGTCTGTTTGTGACACTTCTGTGAAAGCAAGGAAGTATGGAGATTTATGCTTTGAAATAATAATAATGGTGTAATAAATTATGTAAATAAATAATGGTATAATAAAACATTACATTTTAACTATAGTCAGAGTCTTCACTATTTCTTTCTTGGAGCTGGACTATTAAGTATGACCATGTAGAAAATATTCTCTGATTAAAAACCTACCAACCGAGGCTTAAGCAGTACATGAACCGTGAATTTCCAAATGTTCAACCTGGATTTAGAAAAGGCAGAGGAACAAGAAATTAAACTGCCAATAGCTGTTAGATCAGAGACAAAGCAAGAGACTTCCAGAAAAACATCTACTTCTGTTTTATTGACTACACCAAACCCTTTGTGTGAATCACAACAAACTGTGGAAAACTCAAGAGATGGGAATACCTGACCACTGTACTTGCCTCTTGAGAAATCTGTATGCAGGTCAAGAAGCAACAATTAGAACTAGACATGAAACAATGAACTGGTTCCAAATTGGGAAAGGAGTACATCAAGGCTGTATGTTGTCACCCTGCTTATTTAACTTAGACGCAGAGAACGTCATGCGAAATGCAGGGCTAGATGAAGCACAAGCTGGAATCAAAATTTCCAGGACAAATATTAATAACCTCAGATATACAGATGATACAACCCTTGGGAGAAAGAGAGAGGAACTAAAGAGTCTCCTGATTAAAGTGAAAGAGGAGAGTGAAAAAGCTGGCTTAAAACTCAACATTCAGAAAACTAAGATCATGACATCTGGTCCCATCACTTCATGGTAAATATATGGGAAAACAATGGAAACAGTGACAGACTTTATTTTGGGGGGGCTCCAAAATCACTGTAGATGGTGACTGCAGCCATGAAATTAAAAGATGTTTGCTCCTTGGAAGAAAAGCAATGACCAACCAAGACAGCATATTAAAATGCAGAGATGTTACTTTGCCAACAAAGGTCCATCTAGTCAAATCTATGGTTTTTCAAGTAGTCATGTATGGATGTGAGAGTTGGACCAGAAAGAAGGCTGAACACTGAAGAACTGATTCTTTTGAACTGTGGTGTGGGAGAAGACTCCTGAGAGTCCCTTGGATTGCAAGGAGATCAAACCAGTCAATTTTAAAGAAAATCAGTCCTGAATATTCATTAGAAGGACTGATGCTAATGTTGAAACTTCAAAACTTTGGTCACCTGATGCAAAGTATTGACTTACTGAAAAGCCCCTGATGCTGGGAAAAATTGAAGGAAGGAGGAGAAGGGGAAGACAGAAGATGAGATGGTTGGATGGCATCACCAACTCAATAGACATGAGTTTGAGCAAGCTCTGGGAGTTGATGATGGACAGGTTAGCCTGGCTTGCTGCAGTCCATGGGGTTGCAAAAAGTCGGACAGGACTGAGCAACTGAACTGACTGAACTGAATAACCTACCAAAACTCCACCAACATTTTCATCCTGGAATTTATCCCCAAACCTCATGTGAAACAGAATGCAACTCATTAAAAAAAAAAAATCCAAGAGGGTGCATGTTATTTATTTTTTTGAAGCCAACAGTGTAATTCCTTGTGATGTATACTACTTTACTTAATTCTTTCTAAACATTTTTTAAACTCAGTGAATAAGAGATACTTAGTCCTCTGATTTTTTTTTCTGATGCATGGAACACATCCTCTAATTATAAAATAATATAGTAATATAATATTAATACCAAAGTCTTTACAAGCACAGCTGAGATTAAAAACTAATTTAAAGCTTCCAAAGAAATTTTAGAAACCACTAACCATAGAAAAAGGATATAATTGATTGCACTAACTTTGTTATAAAGAACCCAGGAGTCATTCCTATTTTCTGATCCATAAGAGTTTTCATAGAAAAATAAAGATGAAATAGTAAATGATACTGCATGTAATTATCATAATGGTTAAGGAAAACAGGAAATGCAAACCTCCGTTAGTTCACTTGGCCCCTAACTATTGCTCAGAAAATGGCAGGTCTTACTTCATCAATTGTGATTTACAATTAAGATCTATAACATGTGCCATAGGGACCTGGTTACGAATATCCCAGTCAGTGGCTTAAAAATGGCTGAGCTCAGGCTGAAGAAGAAAATACAGGTATAAATATGGATTTAAATATCTTAAACCTGTCAGCATTCTAGGAAAAGTAACTGAAACTGCACACCTTACTAATGCAAAATCATCAGATATTAAAGAGGGCTGCTGCTGCTGCTGTTGCTAAGTCGCTTCAGTCATTTCCGACTCTGTGCGACCCCATAGACAGCAGCCCAGCAGGCTCCCCCATCCCTGGGATTCTCCAGGCAAGAACACTGGAGTGGGTTGCCATTTCCTTCTCCAATGCATGAAAGTGAAAAGTGAAAGTGAAGTCGCTCAGTCATGTCCGACTCTTAGCGACCCCATGGACTGCAGCCTACCAGGCTCCTCCATCCACGGGATTAAAGAGGGCACATTAATGTAATTCATTGTTACTCCAATGATCTTACAGAATTAAGAGCACATTCATAACATCCAGAGTTGTCTCCAAGGAAAAACTTTGAGTTGGGGAATATCTGGATCATAAAGTAATTTCCTTAGGTCAGAGTAAAGGCAATTTATCTGTGAATATTACTTCCATAGCATATTAGATATAGCACAAGTTAGTGACAAAGTGACCTTTCTCTTAAACAGTTAATAGATTCACTATAATTTTCTTCAACTTTGGGGAACTAAATATGTTCCATAGTTTTAGAAGTCTTAAATACCAATTTCCCTCAAAAATTTCTACCATCCTGCTCACCACTATCCTCCCTTTGTAGAGTTATGAGTTTTATAATTTTCACATTTGTTAATTTTGATTCCAGGTTTAATCATTCATCATATTTTCAGATGTAAAATCCATTATTGCTAAATTGGCATTTTCCTAATAGATTTTTTTTCTTGACCTTTTATATCACAACTAAGCTATCTTTTTGTTGTCCAATCTTTCAGTCGTTTTCTACTCTTTGTGACTCTTGGAGCCCTCCAGGTTCCTCTGTCCATGGGATTTTCCAGGCAAGAATACTAGAGTGGATCACCATGCCCTCCTCCAGGGGATCTGCCCAACCCAGGGATCAAACCCATGTCTCCTATATTGGCAGGTGAGTTCTTTACCTCTGAGCCACTAGGGAAGCCAAAATGAATGTTAACTTAACTTGAATATTTTTTTACTATCTGTTGAGAAAAATAAAAAATTATATTGAGAGATAGAAGAGTAAGCCAAAGTTCCCTGATTAAAGAAATTTGAAATCTGCTTGCTCCTATGTATGGAAGTGGAACAGATTAGGCTGAATGGAGAAGGAATGATATTACCTCTCATTGATACAATTTATTTAGATATGTATTTTCTAAATTGGCTGTGACTTTTAGTAAAAATGAAATAGGAGCATTCTTGATTGTTGGGGAAAGGTAGTTGTTTCCCAGAGAACACCTCAAGCGTGGATATGCAAAGCCAACTATGAGATTTTCCACAATAGCAACATTGTCCAATACACCATAGTCAGTTCTATCTGGTTTTGGCTGTATATTATTTTAATAGTCCAGGGGAAATGACACAGAGCCAGGGATTTCCTAAAAGGGATGTAGCAAAAGAAAACAGAGAGAGAAAAAAAAAATGGGCCAATTAGAGCAGTAAGCCATTTCCGGATGCTAAGGAGGGTATGCTTGGGAATGGAGTTCAGGTGCTCTAGGGAGATAACTGTGATGTTAGGATGCAGCTGTTTTTTTTGGTCAAGTTAAAGCTGAAACAACTCTCACAAAACTAACCAGGTCTTCTCTTAATAGGTGTATTTTGGTTATATGTATATGTAGGTTTCTGGGAGATGGCAAAAGTAGTGCCTGATAGTTTTTCAATTTCTAATATTTAATATGTAAATGGTGTTTACACTTGTTAGTATTTATCTGAAAATGGCATATTATGTAAACACAATCCAAGAATACCTGGGTGAACTCATAGCATATGATACAGTTTCATATTAAAAAAAATACTCCTCTGTTATTAAAAAAAAAACTATATTTTAAAAGGAGGGTGCATTGAAAATAAGTTTAGGTATTTATAGAAGTCTCTTGAATAGCCAGTGAAAAATTTTGGCTATTATGTTATATGGCAAAGCATTTTAAAGAACCTGTTCTTCCATGGATCTTTCTGATAACTCATGGTGGCACAGCAAACTCTGTCTCACCCCAGACCTGGACCACTCCAAGCCTGGGCCACTCAGTTCTCCTACTCACCTACCCTTCGCTTGAATTTCCAGATTTATTTCTCTCTTCAGGCACTAGCTGAAAATTCTTTATATAAAGAATTTTTATAAATCTTTATATAAAGGTTCAGCTCTTCAGCCCTATTCTTTCTCCTAATTGGCATAACAAAAGACCTAACGGATTATTTAATAAGACAGAATTTTCTAATATTGCAGAGGGATGTGTCTGTTTGCTTTAAGGATGCTGTTTCAGTACTAAAGAGTAACTAACGGTCATGAAATCATGTAAATACTTCCAGTTTACATGAAGTAAGCACCAGGTTAAAGTACGTATGTACTGGATTTCATTGTCTTCTTAAAAGTCATACTTTGTCTCAAAGTACTATCTTCATTTTTGTCCCCCCACCCTTCATTTTTCTACTTGTACTTATCTTCAAAGTGCAAGTTTATAAACAGCTGTCCATATTTTCAGGCACTATTTTCTAATAAGACATTTCCCAAACTGTATTTTTAAATCTCTAGGAATCATAGCATAGCATAAAAGAAGCATTTCAAAAAAAAAGTAGCCTTGAGTATGCACACAAAAGTTTAAAATCAAAGTGAACTCCTCTGAGCTGATTTCTTAGGTCAAGGAGAGAAAATGGTCTTTGAATGCCTGATAAGGTCACAGACACAATTTCCAGTGCATTTATGGTAAATCCATGTGACAACTCCTACAGCCACTAACCTGCGTCTGCCCTCAGGGTACCCTGTACAATCTTCTTTGCATGTCTGGGATGGTTGAGGGGGCAGCAGGAGCCCTCTGAGAAATGTAAGACTTAGGAAATATTAGCAGTGGCTCACATAGAGCATTTCCAGTTGAAACCAGAAGTGATGAGGAACTTTATCTTACAAATGTGCTAGAAACCAGAAGTTACTATGAAATAAATTCACGGACTGGTTGTGGTGACTTTGCAATAAAAGTTGTAATTAAAAATTGTCATTAACGCTGGAATCCTTAACTCATTGGCCCTAAAATACATATTATAGGACTTTGTGAATTTTGGTTGTTGTTGTTCAATTGCTAAGTCATGTCTCATGAACTGGAACACACCAGGCTTCCCTGTCCTTCAGTATCTCCCGAGTTTCCTCAAACTGTGCTCAAATAGTGTCTATTGAATCAGCGATGCCATCCTTTGGGAATTTAGGTAGTAAAATTTATATTATATTTAAATTGTTAAGAATTATGATGATACTATAGCCTAACTGTAAATTTATTCTAGTAATGGCTGTATAATGATACTTGCCTCTGGGTTTGATGGAATAACTGCTATGGGTTATTATAGACACAATACCTGTTATTCAAAGTCTCTCTGGATAGCTCCAAAGCATGAAACACATCCCTTTATGAACTCCTTCCAGATGAAATACATGTTTTGGACAATTTATTTTGGGCCAAGAATTACTATTTGGTATTTGGTGTTACCTCCAGAACTGTGTAGGAGTCTGAATTTGTAATGGCAATCACTTTCAGTACAAAGTGAGTTATGTCCTTAAAATAAAATGGCATTCTATGAATTCAGGGAAATATAAAGACTGTAAAATAGTGAAGAAATGTTATATGTTCTAGATATTTATGTATCTATTCAAGCATTTAGAATGGAGCAAGACAAGAAAAAAGTAGAAAAAAATGTTGAAAAAGTAAATGAAATTAGTTGTATCCTACATAGTGCAAGAATAATCTCCTGGGTTACAAGTAAGATATTTCCATCAACCTGCAGAAAAATACATGTTGAAAAGGCCTCATCGTAGCATCTGACAGAATTTTTATTTGCTTACTCACCCACAGGAGACATTTCTGGAACACTAGCAATGTAAGGTCCATCCAAAAACTTCGGCTCATTATCATTAATATCCTGCACTTTGATGATGAATTCTGATTCAGGCTCCAGGGGCTTCCTGGTTTCTATGTCCACAGCCTGAGCACGAAGGGTGTAGAAAGGTTTTTCCTCTCTATCCAGGCTCCTTATGGCATGAATGTCCCCTGTAGTTTCATCAATGGTAAAAACGGTGCCAGCGCCATCTCCCGAGAGGGTGTATTTTACAGTGCCCTCTCCTTTATCTAAGTCAGAATGGAGCTTTAGGGAGAGAGAGACAGAGAGAAACACAATTAAAGGGATGGTCACATGTTAAAAAGTCATACTTGCAGTATAATTTTTTATTAGAAAAGTTAAACCAAAATCTTACGGCTCTTTTTTCCCTTTTATTTCACTAATGTTTTTTTTACAAATATTTTTAACACAAAAATGTGAAAAATGTATGGGGAGCGCCTACATATACTATATATCTCAGAGATTCCAGTTTCCCTTTCAGTCTTACTATACAGGACTTTTGATTTATCACATAGGTAGATCACACATCTATCCTTTCATTAACTCTCCTGTCAATCTATCTTATTTCTCCACGCATTACAGAGATCAGAAGTATAGCCTCAAATCCATCAACATGTATAAATATAATGATTTTGAACATTTACTTCTTTCACATACTTTGGGGGATGAAATTTCATAAAATGAAATGCACAACTCTTAAGCATACTTATTGCTTCATTTTAAATGACTGTTGTATTAAAATAAATTAGCTGATATATATTAAATCAGTCCATAGTGTCACAAAGAATCGGGCATGACTGAGCATACACATGCATGCACACATTTTAACCAAAAACCTTCCAAATACCCTGAAGATAGAAGTCGATAATGTGCATCCAGTGAGAGAGATAGTAAAAACAAAACAAAACTCAGAAAACACTATCTTTTCATTTGAAAGGAGAGGACAGTTTTGGCGTACCAGGTCGATTTTAGATATGAATGATGGAGTATCTCATTTTAACAGACTGACTCTCAGTGAGTTATTCAATCTTACTCAGCCAGATGATGGGTAGAATAACTGGTTATTCCTTCTGATTCACAAATATTTAGCTATAATCTGTACTATATATTTGAAGTTTCGAATTTATGCTAATTTCTTTTGAAATTCAGCACATGTCTAATTGACTGTAATACAATATGGAATGAGAAACATAGAAATATAATAGAGGAGAAGACCATTAAGAAGAGAAGTTATTATTGTGTTTATTGTGTATTATTGTATTGTGAATCAGTGTTTTTCAAACTGGAGTCCAAGATTTAACATAAGATGACCCTGATGCTGGGAAAGATTGAAGGCAAAAGGAGAAGAGGGCAGCAGAAGATGAGATGGTGACTGACTCAATGGACACGAACTTGAGCAAACTCCAGGAAATAGTGGAGTATAGGGAAGCCTGGTGTGCAGCAGTCCATGGGGGCCACAAAAAGTCAGACACAACTGAAGCAGCTGGGCATGTATGCAAATTATATAAATGTTTCATTATACACAATCTCTAAGAACATGTATAAGTGAAAGTCACTCAATTGTGTTCGACTGTTTGACACTCCATGGACTATACAGTCCATGGAATTCTCCAGGCCAGAATACTGGAGTGGGTAGCCTTTCCTTTCTCCTGGGGATCTTCCCATACCAGGGATCAAACCCAGGTCTCCCTCATTGAAGGCGGATTCTTCACCAGCTGAACCACAAGAGAACTGCCAAGAATATGTATACTCATATATATAATGTGAATAATATACATTCATATTCTAGTTAAATTTAAAAGGATGCCTATTTTTATAAATAATATTAATTTTCATCCAGATACTGATCTGAAATGTTTTAAAATATGTTTTATCTGATTTCAATGTTCAAATTTTTGGATTTAAAAGCTCATTCCAGTCAACAGAGTAACCAAAGAAAATATGTTGAACTTCTAGTGAAACTGAAACCATTTGCGCCATATTTGAGAAGGCAATGGCAACCCACTCCAGTACTCTTGCCTGGGAAATCCCATGGACGGAGAAGCCTTGTAGGCTACAGTCTATGGGGTCGAGAAGAGTCAGACACGACTGAGCGACTTCACTTTCACGCACTGGAGGAGGAAATGGCAACCCACTCCAGTACTCTTGCCTGGAGAATCCCAGGGACGAGCAGCTTGGTGGGCTGCCATCTGTGGGGTCACACTGATGTGACTTAGCAGCAGCAGCAGCATGCAAGTATAACTCTCTTGCAAAATTTTGGATAAAGATGAGTTTTGTTTTTCTTAATGTTTCAACACAGCCTAAAAGTTTTGAAAATATTTTAAAGCATATAATAATCCTTTGCAAATAAGCATTGTGTGTATTCAGTTCAGTTCAGTCACTCAGTCGTGTCCGACTCTTTGCGACCCCATGAACTGCAACACACCAGGCCTCCCTGTCCATCACCATCTCCTGGAGTTCACTCAAATTCACGTCCATCGAGTCAGTGATGCCATCCAGCCATCTCATCCTCTGTCGTCCCCTTCTTCTCCTGCCCCCAATCCCTCCCAGCATCAGAGTCTTTTCCAATGAGTCAACTCTTCGCATGAGGTGGCCAAAGTACTGGAGTTTCAGCTTTAGCATCATTCCTTCCAAAGAACATCCAGGGCTGCTCTCCTTTAGAATGGACTGGTTGGATCTCCTTGCAGTCCAAGGGACTCTCAAGAGTCTTCTCCAACACCACAGTTCAAAAGCATCAATACTTCAGCACTCAGCTTTCTTCACAGTCCAACTCTCACATCCATACATGACCACTGGAAAAACCATAGCCTTGACTAGACAGACCTTTGTTGGCAAAGTAATGTCTCTGCTTTTCAATATGCTTTCTAGGTTGGTCATAACTTTTCTTCTAAGGAGTAAGCGTCTTTTAATTTCATGGCTGCAGTCACCATCTGCAGTGATTTTGGAGCTCAAAAAAATAAAGTCTGGCACTGTTTCCACTGTTTCCCCATCTATTTGCCATGAAGTGTGGGACCAGATGCCATGATCTTCGTTTTCTGAATGTAGAGCTTTAAGCCAACTTTTTCACTCTCCTCCTTCACTTTCATCAATTGTGTGTATTAGTAATATTAAAAAAAAATCACTCAACCTTATTACATCTTTGCTCTTAAACTCAACATCTTCCTTTAGATTCAGTAAAATAACATCATCCTTAATATTAATGTCATATAAAATGAACATATAAACTGTTCATTTTGTGAATTTGTATTTATTTCAAATGGCTCTGAAGTAGACTTGCATAAGCAAAGAATTTATACTGGGTGAATGCTATAACTTAAACAATGAGAAAACTATAAAGGAGCACCGCATTTTTTTTTTCCTTAAAAGTTTCTGTATATTTTACTCAAGTCTAAGGAAAATTGCTAAAAATGACAGGAAGAAGTGTTTTTTCCTCCTAATATTTTATAAACTGCTATGAAGCATAGGAAGTTTCAAGCGTAAAATCAAGCTGTAGAGAAATGTTCTTTGAACTTAGGAATTTCAAATTACAAATTTCACCCATACTATTAAAGATTTTCAACACAGTGAGCATTACTTTTGCTTTCAAATTTATCTGAAAATATGAGACAGGCAAAAGCAATGACTTTATAAACTGGATCCATTTTGCCAATGGCCCCAAAGAATATCTGCTAATTTTGTGGGAACCAAGTGAAAATTCTAAGTAGGTTTTTACAATGTGATCCAAATAGAGTTACCAAAAATATCTTCATTTAGCCAAAATCAGAACTGTTTTCTTTTCAAACTGACATAAGACCAAAAAAGCAAATGTGTTTTCAGTTCATGGATCCAAGATCCAAATTAAATTCAATTGCTGCTACTCCTTACACATCTATCTTTTCCTCCTAATTTAAGTTGGGTTCTGCAGAGATTAAAGCTTCAGAAGAAATGTATGAAAAGATGTTGAAACTTAAACTGAAAAAAAGATTGATGAAGGTAAAATTCTCTGGAGGATTAGAATGGTTATAGCAGTTTATTACATGATAATACCTTAAAGAAGATCACTTGTAGTATCTGGCATTGACAGGCAATGTTTAAAATTATTTATTCTGTATTGATTGAGGCCACTATATGCATAACTAGCTAAAAGTATAGGTATTTTTGCAACATTAGTTCTAATGTTTGGAGAAGGCAATGGCACCCCACTCCAGTGCTCTTGCCTGGAAAATCCCATGGACGAAAGAGCCCGGAAGGCTGCAGTCCATGGGGTTGCTGAGGGTCGGACATGACTTCACTTTCACTTTCATGCATTGGAGAAGGAAATGGCAACCCACTCCAGTGTTCTTGCCTGGAGAATCCCAGGGATGGGGAGCCTGGTGGGCTGCCGTCTATGGGGTCGCACAGAGTTGGACATGACTGAAGTGACTTCAAAGCAGTTCTAATGTTAAATGATGTTGGCTTGATGTTGGGTATCTTTGAATTTTTTTTTTTTTGTATTACATATAAAATAATTTGAGTAGAGAATGTTATAAGCTAACATGAAATCTCCACCATCCTCTTACCTAGAGATAACTATCACTTTATACCCTTTCCATTATATATATACATATTCTTCTATAAATATATATGAAAGTTTCTATATATATATATATTTATATATGATTTATGTGCTGCTGTACTGTGCAGTCTCTTCAGTCATGTCCAACTCTTTGTGACCCTAATGACCATAGAATGCAAGGCTCCTCTGTCCATGTAATTCTCCAAGCAAGAATACTGAAGAATGCCCTCCTCCAGGGTATCTTCCTGACCCAAAGATCGAACTCATGTGTCTTGAGTCTCTTGCATTGGCAGGCAGGTTCTTTACCACTAGTGACAACTGGGAAGCCTGTAATTTTATATGTATATATAATATCCTCTTATTATAAATACATATAAACTTGATATAAAAATGAGAAATTGGTCAACATTTTCCATTACCATAATCATTTCCAGTGTAATTTTAAATTCTTCAGAATTACTTTTTAATACCTGCATTATATTTTTTAAAAGAAGTTGAGTGATTCAGTGGCTTTTGCTCATCCTTTCATAAGTATGTGATGACAATGTGTGTGTTGTCCTGTTTAATTCCATAATAAACAGGCAAATATAAACAGAAGGGTAATTATCCAGACCAAAAATGTGATGTTTTTTATGAATCAAAAGTTTTTGAATCTTGAATGATTCCAGAACTTGATCTCCATAGATAAATTTGATTTCTTAAACATTTTAGCAATACAATTCAGGCTCAGTTTACATTATGAAGCTACTTCTTTGTCTTAATTTTATTTAGCAGGAGAGAGGATTACAGAAGAGTTCACTTATTGAGTTTCATCTTTTGGGTTGTGTAACTGTGAACAATCACAGATGCCATTTTACAGAGGAGCTTTAAGCTTCATGTATAGCAAGCTAATAACTCGACAAGGATAAAATTATTTTCCTTTATAACAATTTAAAAATAACAGCAAGAAATGTTTCTTATTCCAATTGTTTTGCTTTAAAAGCTGTTTCTGAGTAGGTGCTGACTATATTTACAGACTGAAGCGGCCAACTCCAGTAATATCATCTTTTAGTATTGACACTTAAAATAAAATTTCTGCCAGAAACAGAGTTCCATAAATGGTGTATATAGAAATATGCACTGTCCAGGCAGTTGTTTTGTGGAAGTGGTGTTGTTATTTTCTCATGTTTTCCAAGTCATCTCAGATGGAGCGTGAAAATGAGATGCCAAGAGAGGCTTAAAAAAGATACTGAGGACTAGCTTCAGAATGTGAGCAAATCTGAATTCCAGTGCCTAAAAGTTTTGAGAAAGCCAGCTTAAAGTTAAATGTTTACTAGCATCTCCCTGATTATATTTTAGAAACTGATGCACCAAAAAAAAAAAATTTATTCTTATTTTCTCTGAGTTTAAAAGTGCACATAATATCACTACAACCAGCAGTTATTTTATTTCCATTTGCTATTTCCCAGGATAAGCAGTGGTCACCAGGCATGAGAAGGGTATAGAGTACGTTGGGCAGAAAAATGTATAATTTTGACAAATTTTTTTACTGGAAAGTTAAAAATTTGTTGTTGTTGTTCAATTGTTAACTCATGCCTGACTCTTTGTGACCCTATTGACACAAGCAGGTCAGGTATCCCTATCCTTCAGTATCTCCTGGAATTTACTCAATCTCATGACCACTGAGTCAGTGAAGCCATCCAACCATCTCATCCTCAGTCATCCTCTTCTCCTCCTGCCCTCACTCCTTCCTAGCATCAGGATCTTTTCCAATGAATCGGTTCTTTGCATCCAGTGGCCAAAGTGTTGGAGCTTCAGCTTCAGCATCAGTCCTTTCAGTGAATATTCAGGGTTGATTTCGTTTAGGACTAACTGATTTGGTCTCCTTGCTGTCCAAGAGACTCTCAAGAGCCTTCTTCAGCATCACAATTTGAAAGAAATATTTGACTTGGTGTAAATACCTGCAAACTACCTTACTATGTGTTTATGGATAGTATGGTATTATGGGTATTAATCTAACCTGCTTTTTAGATTATATTGTAAACAATTTGCTTTTTCAATAAGTATGAATTTATTACATCTATTTATGTTAATCACAAGTATTTTAATCAAAAAAATACATTGAAATGGCTAAAATCAGAGTATGGAAGTGTTTATAATATACCGTTTTTACACTCCTTTTCTCTGTCTTTCTCATCAGGGAAATCTGTATCTATTGTCTAACAGAAACCAACAGACATCAGTAACACTGATGTCTGATTGATATATCCATTGCAAGTAAAGAGCTTGTTTTTTCTCCCCCTTATATTTTCTTCTAAAATGTTTGCAACCTTATTTTCATTTTGAAATTCTAATAATTTAGAACATTGTCTCCAAGTATGAGTTTATGTGTGCTTGTGTTTTGAATAGTGGTCTAGATATGAGTTGATACATTTATGATTCTTTCATTGGGTTGGGCACTTAGCAAATTCTTTCAATTCAAAAACTATTTTCCTTCAGCACTGAGAAATTTCCTTCTATGGTTATTTCCATAATTAAGTTCTATCCTCTGTCTTTTCTATTGTTTATCTAGAATTCATTCATTCAATGTTAGACCTCATGCACCTTCTATAAATAGTATACTCTTTCTACAGTTATTCATTCCTATATATTTTGGTCTATTATATGAAAAAATTAAAACTTATCTTAAAATTATGTATTATTTTCTATATTTTCAAAGTCAGTAAACATGTCCCCATGTGTGCATACATGCACACATAACACAGACATATTAATTTCCAAGATTTTTTTCGTTTACTATGAATGTCCCCACTTAATAGAATCATGCTTGTTTTGTGTACACTGGGGATGCCTGAAACTTTTTGAGAACTCTAATTTGTACATATATGTGCATGCGTGTGTGTGTGTGTGTGTGTGTGTGTGTGTTCCCTAAACTTTCTGTTGCTTCAGGATCACTTTTTGTTTTTGGAATTTGAGGCTTTATTTTTCATATCACTGGCTTTCCTCAAATGTTTGATGACTCTCACTCATCAGTTCATATTTAAGAGTTTTGAAATTGCAGGATGAATTTATTGATTACAGTTTTGTCCTAGGTTGAATAGACAATGGAGTTCTATCAGTAGCCTAATTCTTTTCAGATTTTCTTTAGAAGAACTTCTTTAAAAAAAAAAAATCTTTATTGTTTACATATGACTCATTTATGTCTGGATTCCATGCATTATCATGCAAGTGGGAGGAATTCTGTACACAGACTATCAGTTAATCTCCATATTTTATCATCCTTTTCTCTTAATCGTTAGCATTTTTTAGTTTTTTTCAGAATTGTTCCTCCTTAGTTGGATCCTTCTCAATACAAATGCTTGTAAGTAGCTTTGAATTTATTTGACCAGTCACCAATCCTTCATCCACTTACTGGTTTATAGAAATTGGCTATACTGCCTGATGCCCTGCATACCACCTCGATCAAGATTATAGCCGTCATCACCCAGTCATATTCAATTTTCTCCTCTTATGACTCCAAATATAGTTCTTTAGTTTTTTAACATTGATTCAAGCAAGATTCAAGCATTGCATTTGAATTTTGTCTTTATTTTCTTTAAGTTTAAAACAACCATGCCTATTAATATTATGTTCTTGTTATTATCTTCTTTAAAAAACTAGGCTCTCATTTTAAATGTGTCTGCCAGAACAAGAGACTTCCTGATGTGTCTTTAAATCTTTACTATTCTGTCTTAGACTATCTCTTCTTCAGTTTTTAAGTATATATGAGTCAATATGGTGCCATACCAGTGTGTGTATGTGGTGTTAAGCTGCTTCAGTCGTGTCCACTGTGTGTGACCCTGTGGACTGTAGCTGGCCATGTTCCCCTGTTCATGGGATTCCCTAGGCAAGGATATTGGAGTAAGTTGCCATTATGCCCTACTTAATATTGAGATCCTTGTAACACAAATTACAGACGTCTTCCACCAGCCATCTTCATAAACACATTCAGTCTAAGAAAAAAACTTCCCAGTATAGGATGTGCCTCAGTAAATTTTGGTGTAATAGCAGCATGTAAGTGGTCATATTTATTTTCAGTTTGAAAATCTACGATTATGAAGGCTGTAGAATGACTTAGTACTATGGTTCAGCAGTCCATGCATGAGATAGGAGATAATATTATTTACATACAGGATTCATTCTAGTAAATGGGCCAAAATGAATATAAGAAAATTTTATGTGAGTTTCTTTGGCTGAAATAATCTTATTATGTATAAAGCAAACTACTTTTGCTACATTTTCCTTGGTGAACATAAAAGACTTAGTGTGCCCTGTTTTGTAGTTGCTCAGTTCTCAGGACCTTACAGTGGTCATTGTAAGAACTACAAAGTGATTAGATTATGTTCAAGGAATAGTTTATTGATGAAAGACCAGACACAAAGATGATCTATAACCCTGCCAGAATAATGACACAATGCAAAAATTCTGTCTTTTAGAAGCCACAGAATGCCTAAGAATATTTGGCATTCTATTCCATTCTGCCCCCTAAGGGGACTCATTTGTTCTTCCTAGCTTGACTGTTGTCATTTGAGCAAGGGGAATGCCATTTTACAAGTCTGGGAATTCCCTTTAACAGCCCAATGTGAGTTCAGAACTCCCCTGACTGGGTTACAGACCCAAAGCTATTTATCATCTGGAAATATTTCACCTTCTATTTAAGAGAGTAGAAATTCATTTCAAAAAGGCCCACACCTCCCCCGAGATAAGCCACAGACAAGCAAAGAAGAACAAAGACTATTTACAATGCTTGGGAACAATAAAAATTGATGTGCTTGGATATATTACACATCCCATTAAAGAAAAAACATACTCTTCACCGGATGTTCTCTTTCATCTTTCTTTTTCTCCTTGAAGACTGCATGTGTGGCTACATGTGAGGAGCATCCTAACTAATTTTTTAGATTGTCATATTTTACAACTTTAGCTGTTACAGATTACTTTATATCATTTGAGAGTGTCACAATGTATTAATAGGTACTTCTGTAAAAGTTTGAGAGGTCATTGGAATGGTGCCTGGATTTAGGAGGAAAAATATGCGTAGACAAGGTCAAAATAATTTCTTTCCTACAATTCCAAAGCTGTAAAACATTTTTCACAAGGTCAGATTTTTGGTTAAAAAAAAAAAATCTTAAACAATAAACTAGCAATAAACTAGTCATTAAATTGTCAGAAACAGAATCTCTCTTTGCAGTAACATTGTATTTTATGTATGATTTCAAATAAGGTTATTTTTCAGAATGCTAGATAAATTTGTATGATTTATTCTAAATGTAAAGTAAATGCCAAAAATAATGTGGAAAGTAATGCCAATAAAATGGATTATTAGTAATCAAGATACAGTATTATAACTAGAGGTAATTTATTACCATTTTGTCTGTGTGTTACTACTTTTATTATTTGCCTTTACTGAATAGCAAGCACTATGTTGTATATTTTATAAGCTTTATTTAATTCTCAAAATGATCAGTGATATGCTAAAATTAGAAATTTGAGAGATAAAATTTTTAAACTAAATTCTAGTAGTTTAACATGTTTAAACATTTTCAACAGCTATATGTTCTATCCTAAATTCTTAGTAAGTGTATCTAATAACTCTAATAAAGCAAGCAGACCGAAATACTAACTCTAATATAAATCATGGAATGATCTAAAATCTATGATTATGAGCACCAAAATTTAGGTTTAGAGTCCTAAATCCATTTATCCTTACCTGGACATTACTGTGTAACTTAATACATGTCTTTGGACTTCAGAATCCTCATATGTAAAATGTGGATTTTAACATTTATATCATAAATTTGGGGAATACTGTAGACAATTTGACTTCATATTGTCCATTTTCCTTCATTTATCTCCATTTATATCCAAATGAGCCCAGGATAGCAATATTTGTTTTCATTTGTATCAATTTATGCTCATATGTGCTAATTGGATCCAAAATAGTGGAAAAAAATGCTATCAGGCTTCTACTTTTAGCTAGACAATTTTTAGTGCTTTTATATACTTTCTATATTTAATGCTCAGAACAACCCTACAGATACAACTCTATTAACATCATACAATAGACCAGTTAGACCTAATTGATATCTATAGGACATTTCATCCCAAAACAATGAATTTCACCTTTTTCTCAAGCGCACATGAAAACTTCTCCAGGATAGATCACATCCTCGGCCATATCTAGCCTCGGTAAATTCAAAAAAATTGAAATCATTCCAAGCATCTTTTCTGACCACAATGCAGTAAGATTAGATCCCAATTACAGGAGAAAAACTATTAAAAATTCAAACATATGGAGGCTGAACAGCACGCTGCTCAATAACCAACAAATCACAGAAGAAATCAAAAAGGAAATCAAAATTTGCATAGAAACGAATGAAAATGAAAACACAACAACCCAAAACCTGTGGGACACTGTAAAAGCAGTCCTAAGGAGAAAGTTCATAGCAATACAGGCATAACTCAAAAAATAAGAAAAAAGTCAAATAAATAACCTAAATCTACACCTAAAACAACTAGACAAGGAAGAAAGGAAGAACCCCAGGGTTAGTAGAAGGAAAGAAATCTTAAAAATTAGGGCAGAAATAAATGCAAAAGAAACAAGAGACCATAGCAAAAATCAACAAAGCCAAAAGCTGGTTCTTTGAAAGGATCAATAAAATTGACAAACCATTAGCCAGACTCATCAAGAAACAAAGGAAGAAAAATCAAATCAATAAAATTAGAAATGAAAATGGAGAGATCACAACAGACAACACAGATATACAAAGGATCATAAGAGACTATCAGCAATTATATGCCAATAAAATGGACAACGTGGAAGAAATGGACAAATTCTTAGAAAAGTACAACTTTCCAAAACTCAACCAGGAAGAAATAGAAAATCTTAACAGACCCATCACAAGCACAGAAATTGAAACTGTAATCAGAAATATTCCAGCAAACAAAACCCCAGGTCCAGATGGCTTCATAGCTGAATTCTACCAAAAATTTAGAGAAGAGCTAACACCTATCCTGCTCAAACTCTTCCAGAAAATTGCAGAGGAAGGTAAACTTCCAAACTCATTCTATGAGGCCACCATCACCCTAATACGAAAACCTGACAAAGATGCCACAAAAAAAGAAAACTACAGGCCAATATCACTGATGAACATAGATGCAAAAATCCTTATCAAAATTCTAGCAATCAGAATCCAACAACACATTAAAAAGATCATACACCATTGACCAAGTGGGCTTTATCCCAGAGATGCAAGGATTCTTCAATATCTGCAAATCAATCAATGTAATACACCATATTAACAAATTGAAAAATAAAAACCATATGATTATCTCAATAGATGCAGAGAAAGCCTTTGTCAAAATTCAACACCCATTTATGATAAAAACTCTCCAGAAAGCAGGAATAGAAGGAACATACCTCAACATAATAAAAACTATATATGACAAACCCACAGCAAACTTTATCCTCAATGGTGAAAAATTGAAAGCATTTCCCCTAAAGTCAGGAATAGGACAAGGCTGCCCACTCTCACCACTACTATTCAACATAGTTTTGGAAGTTTTGGCCACAGCAAACAGAGCAGAAAAAGAAATAAAAGGAATCCAAATTGGAAAAGAAGAAGTAAAACTCTCACTGTTTGCAGATGACATGATCCTCTACATAGAAAACATTAAAGACTCCACCAGAAAATTACTAAAACTAATCAATGAATATAGTAAAGTTGAAAGATATAAAATCAACATACAGAAATCCCTTGCATTCCTATAAACTAATAATGAGAAAATAGAGAAATTAAGGAAACAATTCCATTCACCATTGCAACGAAAAGAATAAAATACTTAGGAATATATCTACCTAAAGAAACTAAAGACCTATATATAGAAAACTATAAAACACTGGTGAAAGAAATCAAAGAGGACACTAATAGATGGAGAAATATACCATGTTCATGGATTATAAGAATCAATATAGTGAAAATGAGTATACTACCCAAAGCAATTTATAGATTCAATGCAATCCCTATCAAGCTACCAACGGTATTCTTCACAGAGCTAGAACAAATAATTTCACTCGAATAGCCAAAGCAATCTTGAGAAAGAAGAATGGGACTGGAGGAATCAACCTGCCTGACTTCAGGCTCTACTACAAAGCCACAGTCATCAAGACAGTATGGTACTGGCACAAAGACAGAAATATAGATCAGTGGAACAAAATAGAAAGCCCAGAAATAAATCCATGCACCTATGGACACCTTATCTTTGACAAAGGAGGCAAGAATATACAATGGATTAAAGACAATCTCTTTAACAAGTGGTGCTGGGAAAACTGGTCAACCACTTGTAAAAGAATGAAACTAGAACACTTTCTAACACCATACATAAAAATAAACTCAAAATGGATTAAAGATCTAAATGTAAGACCAGAAACTATAAAACTCCTAGAGGAGAACATAGGCAAAACACTTTCCGACATACATCACAGCAGGATCCTCTATGACCCACCTCCCAGAGTGATGAAAATAAAAGTAAATATAAACAAATGGAACCTAATTAAACTTAAAAGCTTCTGCACAACAAAGGAAACTATAAGCAAGGTGAAAAGACAGCCTTCAGAATGGGAGAAAATAATAGCAAATGAAGCAACTGACAAACAACTAATCTCAAAAATATACAAGCAACTCCTCCAGCTCAATTCCAGAAAAATAAATGACCCAATCAAAAAATGGGCCAAAGAACTAAAAAGACATTTCTCCAAAGAAGACATACAGATGGCTAACAAACACATGAAAAGATGCTCAACATCACTCATTATCAGAGAAATTCAAATCAAAACCACTATGAGGTACCATTTCACGCCAGTCAGAATGGCTGCAATCCAAAAGTCTACAAGCAATAAATGCTGGAGAGGGTGTGAAGGAAAGGGAACCGTCTTACTTTGTTGGTGGGAATGCAAACTAGTACAGCCACTATGGAGAACAGTGTGGAGATTCCTTAAAAAACTGGAAATAGAACTGCCTTGTGACCCAGCAATCCCACTGCTGGGCATACACACTGAGGAAACCAGAAGGGAAAGAGACACGTGTACCCCAATGTTCATTGCAGCACTGTTTATAATAGCCAGGACATGGAAGCAACCTAGATGTCCATCAGCAGATGAATGGATAAGAAAGCAGTGGTACATATACACAATGGAGTATTACTCAGCTATTAAAAAGAATACATTTGAATCAGTTCTAATGAGGTGGATGAAACTGTAGCCTATTATACAGAGTGAAGTAAGCCAGAAAGAAAAACACCAATACAGTATCTGCTACTGCTAAGTCACTTCTGTCGTGTCCGACTCTGTGCGACCCCATAGACAGTAGCCCACCAGGTTCAGCCGTCCCTGGGATTCTCCAGGCAAGAACACTGGAGTGGGTTGCCGTTTCCTTCTCCAATGCATGAAAGTGAAAAGTGAAAGTGAAGTCGCTCAGTCGTGTCTGACTCTTAGTGATCCCATGGACTGCCGTGCACCTGGCTCCTCCATCCATGGGATTTTCCAGGCAAGAGTACTGGAGTGGGGTGCCATTGCCTTCTCCGCCAATACAGTATACTAATGCATATATATGGAATTTAGAAAGCTGGTAACAATAACCCTGTATACGAGACAGCAAAAGAGACACTGATGTATAGAACAGTCTTGTGGACTCTGTGGGAGAGGGAGAGGGCGGGATGATTTGGGAGAATGGCATATGAAATGAGTCGCCAGTCCAGGTTCAATGTATGATACTGGATGCTTGGGGCTGGTGCACTGGGACGACCCAGAGGGATGGTATGGGGAGGGAGGAGGGAGGAGGTTTCAGGATGGGGAACACGTGTATACCTGTGGCGGATTCATGATGATATATGGCAAAACCAATATAAAGTTAAAAAATAAAATAAAAAAAAATCAAAACATCATCATCATTTCGTAGATACAGAAATTGAGGCACAGAGAGGCTGTTTCCTCAGGACACACATAGAAATATACAAAGATGAGATTCCAATCAGGTAGCCTACATAAATGCATGTCACTAGTACTTAAACCAAATGTTTCCTTTCAATTTGGAAATTATAATGTAATTTTCATTAATTTTCAAAATCATCTCTCTTGAGAGGAAGCACACATATATACATTGAATCTTTGGTCAGATAATTGGCTTAGCCACAGATGGAAGTTACCTAAGTCTTAGCTTTGTGAAATCAGTTGGAAGAACATCCAGTTGTATTATTATGGATGCATTAATGAGAATGGTTTTATTCAAAAATGCTTTGGACTGCCGACTAGTGATTGCACTACACACTAGAGAATGTCACTTAGCATTTTTTCACAACAACACAGGAGTCCAGAGTCCAGTAGGGAACAACATGAGCCATAATAACAAAGATATCCATTCAAAACACGGTTTCTACAGTTGTGGGCCTCTCAAATAACAATTTTCTACAGAAACTTTTGATAAGCATATACCATATAATTTAAAAATGTTATATCTGTGTTTTATTAAAATACAAAGTGATATTACATTTATAGTTAGAAAGCATCATCTAAGTAATATGCTGTGTCAATTACAGATTTGGAACAATTAATAGTCAGTTAGAAAGAGGTGAAAATCTCTTGGACAGAGGAGTCTGGCAGGACAAAGATCATGGGATTACAAAAGAGTCAGACACAACTTAACCACTAAACAGCAGAACTGAACAATATTTATGTTGAGGAGAATATAACTTACTTTTATATCAATTAAAATTATTTTTTTGAAGATTTTGCACATGTTTACACTATAATTTGCTTTGAAACATATAAAAATCCACTATCTTAAAAACAAACTCGAGTAACTACTTCATTAAAGAAACGGTCATTAACATGTGTGGTCATTTCATCAATGTACTAATTACAATGTACTAATAACCACACAGATAAACATGTGAATGTGCTTCAGAATGTTTAGACATGTGTACATGTTATATGTGAGAGAAAAAAGAGGAAGAGTTGGTATTTATACATTTTCTAGTGTTCACACATGCATATTTTTATAAAATGAATAAAGGTCAAGTAGATATACATACTATAAATCAATGCTCTAAGAACTCAATCTGAAATTACATTATCTGCTTTCATTTTTTCAAGGGTGGTTTGAAGGTGACCCATTTTCTGTAGCATGCATTACTGTGGGGATTGCTTTATGTATTAAAGCACAAAGCCATCTCACTGAAGTCTTTTATTTCCTTTCCTCACTTTACAGTAACTTCTTTAAGTGGATTTTGAAAGTATAATATCACCAATGCAGAAAAAATAAATCCAAATACTTAAACAGGTTGCTTTCTTTTTATCATGAGTCAAGCTGTTTTATGTCAAATTAACTGCTAAGAATTCATCTTTCTCAGTCTTTATCCTATAACAGTGTCATAAATACTATATTATTTGCATGATAATGTACACATTAAATATTATTTTTCCCAAAGGTATAAAAATGAGTAATCTTAAAGCTAAATATCAGTTTGTTAGAGATAAATGGAAACATTTCTATTCTATGTAAGGAAGCCAGTAAGTTGTATCTTGTTTCTAAGTACAGGTTAGCATGTTTGTTTTTTTTTTTTAAGCTCTCATTGTAAACACATTAAGTAAAGAATCATTCTCAAGGTTCACTTACTTCCCATAGGCCTAATAGGATTCCCTAGAAATCTCCAGAGATAATAGATCCACTTTAACTCTAACTTTAAAATGAAAAAGGAAAGAATAAAAATACAAGAAAAATGAACACAGCTTTCATAGATGCTAAGACCTCAGTTTTGACTGCTTTTAGCAAATATATAATATTGGATACCTGAGTGAAATAAATTGATTTCAGACTGTTGCATTTTTAAAGGTCATTTTTTTAAAACAAGGAATTCAAGATTATAAAGGCAGACGCTTAATTTGACATTGATTGAGACCTTAAATGGTGAATAAATCTCTCAAAGTTTGATTGCTTTTCAGAAGAAACTGAATTGCTTTGTGATTAAAATTCCTCAATAATTCATAGAGTCCATGGAATCATGCGTATGTATGTGTGTTTGTAGCACTTTTTCCTAAACCTGACATATGAATACCATAGAATGTATATCTGCATTATTTCCAAAATTACAAAAATATATATATATATTACTGGTCTCCTTTCACTGCTTGTTACAATATTTTTCTCTTGATATATCATTGAAGGAATTCCCTGGTGGTCCCGTGGTTAGGACTCTGAACTTTCATGCCTGGGACCATGGGTTTGATCGTTGATCTGGGGACTAAAATTCCCACAAGCTGTGCAATGTGGCCCCCAAAAAAAAGTCATAATTCATTGAATGCTTATTAAAGTAAGTTATACAGAATTTCTGAGATTAATCGAGGTCTGATCATATACGTCACTGTATTATTATTTTAGATCATATAAACTTGCACATACTCAATACAAAATTGAATCCAAATCAAGGCTTAATTCTCAGTTATGATTGAACTCCAACATATATGATGTGATCAGCAGAATTCTACTTTAATGCCAAGATTTCTCTCCCCTTAGTATACAGAATCTGCAAAATTCCCAACACTGAGAAGACTGTAGATTTAACCCTTTAGGTTACTTTATGTTGGTTAAGCCTGATCTAATCACATGCAATTTCTGAAAGCAGGAGGGTTTTTCCTAGATGTAGAAAAAGGAAGTCAGAGATACATGACTTAGCTGGTGTGTAATAAAATGAATATTCATGCTGAAAGTTACTAATACTTTCAGAGGGAGTTGAAGACAGTTCCCACATTGTGGCATTGTGAAGGGGACCTCAGTTCTACGAAAGCAAGGAAATACATACTACCATCAGTCTGAATGAGCTTGAAAGATGACTTTCCCCAATTCTCAAGAGAAAATAACAGTACTGCTGAGACCTTGGGTTCAGTCTTTTGAGACCCTGAGCAGAAAATCCTGTGACATTGTTCTGGATTTCTGCCTGAAGAACTTTGAGTTAATAAACAGGTATTGTCTTAAGCTGCAATTGTGGGAATTTGTTATGCAGCAAGAGAAAATTGATATATGTACGTAATTATAGAAATAAAATATTATTGTTATTTCATTTTTAAAATGTAAGTTATGATTTCAACACAATTTTGATTTCTTGGTTATGTGCTCCAATTTTCTAACACATTATTTAATTTGCTAATTTGTTTAATTTTTACTACTAATATCTTTACTATTTTTACTAAATTCATCTGCTCCTTCTTTTGTACAAATTATCCTGCACCAATCTACTGGGTGAGTCTAATGACATTGTCAAGTACTGCATTTTGTCCCTTTAACCATTCAGTGCCCTGGAGAAGGAAATGTCAAGCCACTCCAGTGTTCTTGACTGGAAAACCCCAAGGAAGAGAAGCCTGGTGGGCTACAGTTCATGGGGTCGCAACCAGTTGGACATGATGAAGTGACTGAACACTGAGCACAACCATTTGGTGGGAAGAGATCTTAGGTCTGGTCAATGTTGATAAGTATCTGCCTTTCAATTCAAATCCACTTGACTATCAAGATAGTCCTCACCTTACCCTGCATGCTAGACAACAAAACAGAGACACCTTGAAAACAGAAGAAAACGAAAGCCACTGCAAAGCAGACTGAGATTAGAGAAATAAGGAAAAAAAGGGGGGAGTCATGATAATGCCATGTCAATTACAGTAATTATTCAGACTTTCCACATAGAATGAACCTATAAATCTCCACTCTGAATTTGTTCTTGCCAGTTATTAAAAGAATCTTGTCTAATTGACCACAAAACACAACCATTCCCCCTTTATTTTTCAATGCAATAAGCACCTATTGAATACTGACTGTAATCCACAGACCTGGGGACAAACCCATCAGCAATTACCCAAAGATCAACATGGGTACAGAGAAGGCAATGGCACCCCACTCCAGTACTCTTGCCTGGAAAATCCCATGGACGGAGGAGCCTGGTAGGCTGCAGTCCATGGGGTTGCTAAGAGTCGGACACGGCTAAGTGAATTCACTTTCATTTATCACTTTCCTGCATTGGAGAAGGAAATGGCAACCCACCCCAGTGTTCTTGCCTGGAGAATCCCAGGGACGGGGGAGCCTGGTGGGCTGCAGTCTATGGGGTCGCACAGAGTCAGACACGACAAGCAATTTAGCAGCAGCAGCAGAAACATGGGTAAAGGATCTGTTGTTCTACATCAAAGTCATTAAAAAAAAAAAAAAACTCAAAAGATTTTACTGTTGTTAATTCTTCATCCTTTACACAATTTAAAACAACTATTTCTTGTGTGTGTTAGTCGCTCAGTCATTTCCAACTCTTTGAGACTCCATGGACTGTATCCCACCAGGCTCCTGTTTCCATGGGATTTCCCAGGCAAGAATACTGGAGTGAGCAGCCATCCCCTTCTCTAGGAGGTCTTCCTGACCCAGTAATAGAACCAGGGTGCCTTGCCTTATATGCAGATTCTTTATAGTCTGAGCTACCAGAGAAGCCCATTTCTTATATTAGATCAGAATAAAATGTCTGCCACTCTTAAGTTTGGAATGAGGGAAACCTAGTTAGTTGATCTGATGTGTGATGAGCTTGGGATTGACAGCAAAGCTGCCATAATGTAAGTCATCGTGTGAAGTCAGATGAAATGTGCTATTTCATTATTTGCAGACACTTACTTGGTGGCAAAGGCCTCTGTTCCTGCCATTCAAACAATGACCATTAATTAAAGCTAATTAAACTGATTCAAATGCTTATATTCACTAATTTTCTCTTATTCTTACGAGTATTCTCCAAGTCAGCTATTCTAAACATTTATTTTTAATATGAGATTTTTAAAAAACAAAATAGCAGCTACCTCACTATGCAGAATATGTTGAATGAGACAGGGTCAGGCTCCAGTTTCCTCTCAGTTCCCTTCCCCTATCCAGAATCATGATACACTCTGGAAAACTCATCACAATGCATAGAACACATGAAATTCTCTGCTTGAAACTTTATGGTGTCACAGTGTACTCCAGGCCAATCCCTCACCATTGTGGGACAGGAAACATTTTGTGTTGAAGATAATGTTTCTTTAATTCCAAGTTTTGATTCTGTCCGTATAAAATATGAATAATGATGTATTTTAGTTTAAGATTGGCTTAATTCCTTGCCTTATAGAACATTGAGCCCTTTGCTTCTATGATCCTTCAGTGTTTGCAGATTTGACAAATTTGCCACCATTTTTATATCCTGAAGCCTTCTCTGAGAACTCATATCTGTTGGTTTTGAGTACACACTTGCTGCTAATGATGCTTAAAATTTACTGGCCCTGTTCATAGGGAGGAGAATAAGAATGCATTTGAGCAGTCAGCTCAGATATATCAATATATATCAGCTCATATGCAAAAAATGTAAAGGCATTCTACTTGTTTAAACTGCATCTTTAATATTCAAGAACTATTTCTACATGACTCTTGAACTCACCAGTCCAGATTGCTGCATAATTTCTTGATTAGAGAAACTAACCACCTGGCTGTTTCCCAGTTACTTTGATTATACACAACTCAAACTAAGTGATACTAGAGATCAGATATTCCAAATTTAGTGTAACTGAAGTTGGTAAAGAAGGACATATAGCTTTAAAAACACACACACACACGGTTGCATGGCTCTGTCACAGCATTAAATCAGGCCTTTAGAACTGGAAAGAACCTTAGAGAACATTGTTTCAATTACTTTACTTCACAGTTGAGGAAATTGAAAATCAGAAAGGCTAAGTGATTTCCTCAGTATCATAGAGTTTAGTTAATTACAGAAATCAGAATAGAATCTGGGTTACCCAGCTCTCTGCCCAGAGTTGTTTCCATTACACCCAGTGAAATTATCTGCCACTATTTTAGGGCTAGATGACTCATGAAAGCAGCCTCATAATAATTAATAAATCAAAATACCATGTGCCTATAAAATTTAACACACAAGTAAAAGAGTCTAGCTTCCTGATAGTTTAAGATATGTGTGTGTGTGCTCAGTTGTGCCTGAATCTTTCAGACCCCATGGACTGTAGCCTGCCAGGTTTCTTCATCCATGGGATTTTTCCAGACAAGAATATTGGAGTAGATTGCCATTTCTTACTCCAGGGGATCTTCCCCACACGGTGATCAACTGAGTCTCTTGCATCTCCTGCATTGGCAGGTGAATTATAAATGACATTAAATGTACTTCATTCTAATTTCATATATATTTTCATATATAAATTTGTAAAATTTCATATATAAACATGTTAGTGAATTCATATGAAGAAAAAGTCAGTAAAAAAAAATATCAGGGACTGAGACTACATCAACACTGGGATTAGAAAGAATCACATCAATTTCAAGCTTCATTGGCAACATGAGTAAAATAACATGAAATCAAATTAGTAGACACAATCATCATTATCAGACTTGTGTATGTGTGTAGAGAACAATATAAATAAAATGAAATGGGATCTTTTTATTATTAATAATTACACTAAAATTTTATATTTGAATAATTTATATAAATATACTAATTATTTTATAAATATTGTCTTCTTTGGCATCATTAATAATCTTGTTCTCCTTTGCTGTGAGAATGAGGAGCCTGAGGGTTGGGATATTAACATAATTGTTCAATATATTGCAGCTCCACAGTTGAGAGGCTGAAAACAAAACTCACTTATCCTGACTTAGCCTAACTTTATTTTTAATTTTACTGTAACCTTTTTTGGAAGTTTTTCAACAACAACAACAAAACCATCCCCCCCTCCCCAAATTTAAACCTATTTTAAAGACCTATAATTTGTAGTCATGAAGAGGTAGTTAACAGTGAATATTTTCTGTACTTCACACTACTTATCACACATTATATATTGTGGAACATAAAATGTTATGAAATTGTAGTTACATGCTTGAAATGGACGTTAAATCTCTTCATTTCCTATGTCACAAGTGAGAGCTGTAAACTTGAAAAATTAAAGCTACAATATAATTTATCTTACCCAGAAATAGTCTAATATACATTATACATTTTTGAAGTAAATAATGATGGATACTACTAAAAATGATATTTCTCCATGAAAAACTGTATGATAAATAACTAGAAATGCCATGAAATAACTGGAATTATGTCCCCTGAATATAGAAAGAAGACTCTCAGCTCCTTACTTTTCCTTACTTTTCCACACAATAAATAGTTGTGCATATTTCGTTCAATGCTTCTTTTTTCATGGGATAAGAATCTTTTTCTTTCTCATAACAGATATGAAAATGTCAAATAATACATGTATTTTAATAGCTGTTTATTTTATTCCCTGAAAAGAGATAAACCAAAAAAATCTTTTTATTCCAATGCTAATAGACTACGTATATCTACAGGGATTTCCCTGGTGGTCCAGTGGTTAACACCATGCTTCCAGAACAGGGGTGCAAGGTGTAACTCTTAGTCAAGCAACAAAGATCCCACATGCTGTGGCAAAAAAACAAAAACAAAAACAAAAAACAAAAAACAAAAACTCAATATCTACAGTGATTTCATGCCTTGCAATATTGTTTTCAATTTAGGGTTGAGAATTTTAAATGCTATTACATAATATAAAGTGATGTGAGGTCTGTTGATATATTTCTTTAACAGGAAAAGTTGTATGTAATTTTTTTTTTTAAGACTGCTTTTGTTTTTGAATTTTTTCAATCTGGTAAACTGAGGTCATGATGTAAAACAAAGAATTCTATGTGAAAGATATAAACAAAAAATTCAGTATAGAGGTATAAATTCTCCCTTCTCATTACTTTCTTCTTAGTTCCCTATATAACTGTTAATTTTCATCCTCAGTGATGCTATGCAGTTAATTATAATAACCACCATCTACATATACAGCAAAAAAAAAAAAAAAACATTTAGTCATATAGCAGCAACAGCAGTCAATAAATGGAAAAATAAAAACTACAAAGTATCTTTTTTTTAATTAAATTTGGAGTACAAAATGAAGCAGGGCAAAGGCTAAGAGAACTATACAAAAAATATACAAAAGACTGAGTTTTCTGCCAAGACTCTTCCAACAACACAAGGGATGACTCTACACATGGACATCATCAGATGGTCAATACAGAAATCAGATTGACTATGTTTTTTCCAGATGAATATGGAGAAGCTCTATACAGTCAACAAAAACAAGACTGGGAGCTGACTGTATCTCAGATCATAAACTCCTGATTGCAAAATTCAGACTTAAATTGAAGAAAGAAAGGAAAACAACTAGGCTATTCAAGTATGACCTAAATCAAATCTCCTATGGTTATACAAGTTGCCAACATCCACTGGATCATCGAAAAAGCAAGAGAGTTCCAGAAAAACATCTATTTCTGCTTTATTGATTATGCCAAAGCCTCTGACTGTGTGGATCACAATAAACTGTGGAAAATTCTGAAAGAAATGGGAATACCAGACCACCTGGTCTGCCTCTTGAGAAGCTTATATGCAGGTTAGGAAGCAACAGCTAGAACTGGACATGGAACAACAGACTGGTTCCAAATAGGAAAAGGAGTACACCAAGGCTGTATATTGTCACCCTGCTTATTTAACGTACATGCAGAGTACATCATGAAAAACACTGGGCTGGAAGAAGCACAAGCTGGAATCAAGATTGCCGGGAGAAATATCAATAACCTCAGATATGCAGATAACACTATCCTTATGGCAGAAAGTGAAGAGGAACTAAAAAGCCTCTTGATGAAAGTGAAAGAGGAGAGTGAAAAAGTTGGCTTAAAGCTCAACATTCAAAAAACTAAGATCAAGGCATCTGGTCCCATCACTTCATGGGAAATAGATAGGGAAACAGTGGAAACAGTGTCAGACTTTATTGATTTTGGACTCCAAAATCACTGCAGATGGTGACTGCAGCCATGAAATTAAAAGATGCTTACTCCTTGGAAGTAAGCACCAATTTAGATAGCATATTAAAAAGCAGAGACAATATTTTGCCAACAAAGGTCCATCTAGTCAAGGCTATGGTGTTTCCAGTGGTCACGTATGGATGTGAGAGTTGAATTGTAAAGAAAGCTGAGCATCGAAGAATTGATGCTTTTGAACTGTGGTGTTGGAGAAGACTCTTGAGAGTCCCTTGGACTGCAAGGAGGTCCAACCAGTCCATCCTAAAGGAGATCAGTCCTGGGTGTTCATTGGAAGGACTGATGCTGAAGCTGAAACTCTAATACTTTGGCCACCTCATGTGAAGAGTTGCCTCATTGGAAAAGACCCTGATGCTGGGAGGGATTGGCGGCAGGAGGAGAAGGGGACTACAGAGGATGAGATAGTTGGATGGCATCATGACTCGATGGACATGAGTTTGGGTAAACTCTGGGAGTTGATGATGGACAGGGAGGCCTGGTGTGCTGAGATTCATGAGGTTGCAAAGAGTCGGACACGACTGAGTGACTGAACTGAACTGAACTGATGTTTATACAGTGAAAGTGACAAATAGGTTCAAGGGATTAGATCTGATAGACAGAGTGCCTGAAGAACAATGGATGCAGGTTCGTGACATTGTACAGGATTCACTGATTAAGACCATTGCCAAGAAAAAGAAATGCAAAAAGGCTAGATGTTTGTCTGGGGCAGCCTTACAAACAGCTGAGAGATGAAGAGAAGTGAAAGGCAAAGAAGAAAGGGAAATATATACCCATCTGAAGGCAGAATTCCAAAAAATAGCAAGGAGAGATAAGAAAGCATTCCTTAGTGATCAATGCAAAGAAATAGAGGAAAACAAAATGGGCAAGACTAGAAATCTCTTCAGGAAAATTAAAGATACCAAGGTAATATTTAATGTAAAGATGAGCACAACAAAGGACAGAAATTGTATGGATCTAACAGAAGCAGAAGATATTAAGATGAGGTGGCAAGAATACACAGAAGAACTATACAAAAAGATTTTCATGACTCAGATAACCACAGTGGTGTGATCACTCACCTAGAGCCAGACATCTTGGAGTGTGAAATCAAGTGGGCATTTGGAAGTATTGCTACAAACAAAGCTAGTGGAGGTAATGGAATTCCAAATGAGCTATTTCAAGTCCTAAAAGATGATGCTGTGAAAGTGTTGCATTCAATATGCCAGAAAATGTGGAAAACTCAGCCGTGGCCACAGGACTAGAAAAGGTCAGTTTTCATTTCAATCCCAAAGAAAGGCAGTGCCAAAGAATGTTCAAGCTACAACACAATTGCACTCATCTCAGATGGTAGCAAAGTAATACTCAAAGTTCTCCAAGCCAAGCTTCAACAGTACATGAACTGAGAAATTCCAGATGTTAAAGCTGGATTTAGAAAAGGCAAAGGAACCAGAGGTCAAATTACCAACATCTCTTGCATCATAGAAAAAGCAAGAGAATTCCAGAAAAACATCTACAACAGTTTCATTGACTACACTAAAGCATTTGACAGTGGGGATAGCAACAAACTGGAAAATTCTTAAAAAGATGGGAATACCAGACCACTTTATCTGCCTCCTTGTGGACCCTGTATGCATGTCAAGAATCAAAAGTTAGAACTGGACATGGAACAATGGACTGGTTCAAAATTGGGAAAGGAGTACGTCAAGGCTGTACATTTTCATTCTGCTTATTTAACTTAAATGTAGAGTACATCATGAGAAATGCTGGGTTGGATGAATCATAAATTGGCATCAAGATTGCTGAAAGAATATTAAAAATTTCATATATGCAGATGACAATACCCTTATGGCAGAAAGTGAAGAGGAACTAAACAGCCTCTTGAAGGTGAAAGAGGAGAGTAAAAAAGCTGACTTAAAACTCAGCATTCAGAAAACTAAAATCATGGCATCCAGTCCCATGACTTCATTGAAAATAGATGGAAAAACAACGGAAACAGTGACAGACTTTATTTTCTTGCACTCCAAAATCATTGCTGAGAGTGACTGCAGCCATGAAATTAAAAGATGCTTGCTCCTTGGAAGAAAAGCTATGACCAACCTAGACAGTATATTAAAAAGCAGAGACATTATTTTGCGACAAAGGTCCATCTAGTCAAAGCTGTGGTTTTTCCAGTAATCATGTATGGATGTGAGAGTTGGACCATAAGGAAGGCTCAGCACTGAAGAACTGATGTTATTAAATGGTGATGTTGGAGAAGACTCTTGAGAGTCCCTTGGACTGCAAGGAAATCAAACCAGTCAATCCTTAAGAAAATCAATCCTAAATATTCATTGGAAGGACTGATGCTGAAGCTGAACCTCCAGTAATTTGGCCACCCGATGCAAAGAACCAAGTCATTGGAAATGATCCTGATGCTGGAAAAAGTTGAAGGCTGGCGAGAAGAGGACAATAGAGTATGACATGGCTGGACAGCAATACCAACTCAATGGACATGTGTTTGAGCTAGCTCTGGGAGAGGGTGAGGGACAGGGAAGCCTGGCATGCTACAGTTCATGAGTTAGCAAAGGGTCACACATGTCTTAGTGACTGAACAACAAGGTATCTTTTTAAATTAAATTAAATCTGGAGTCAATTTAAGCTTTGAGAATATATATATATATATATATATATATATATATATATATACGTGTGTGTGTGCCCGCGCGTGTTGTGTTGTGCTGTGCTCTGCTCTGCTTTGTCGCTCAATCATGTCAGACTCTTTGTGAGCCCATGGACTGTAACCCCCTAGGCTCCTCTGTCCATGGGGATTCTCCAAACAAGAATACTGGATTGGGTTAGCATGCCCTCCTCCAGGGGATCTTCCCAACCCAGGGATCGTACCCAGGTCTCTCTCATTGCAGGCAGCTTCTTTACCATCTAAGCCATCAGGGAAGCCCAGGAATTCTGGAGTGGGTAGCCTATCTCCTCTCCAGGGGAACTTCCCAACCCAGGAATTAAACCGGGGTCTCTGGCATTGCAGGCGGATTCTTTACCAACTGATCTACCCAGGAAGCCCCAAATATGTGTGTGTGTGTGGCTTCCTGGGTATGTAAGGGTACTCAGGGTATATATATATATACACATACACACACAGACACATTCATACACTCCAATGATAATGCAATTCTAGATCCTCCTCCACCAATCATATGCAGTTTTCACTATCAGCACCAACATTAACTTTTTCTTTTGTATTAAATCTCAAGTTGATTTTCATGTAGTACATAGGATGCAAATCATTTCCTGCTTAAAATAAGAGCTAATAATTCTGTGTCATTAATAACTGCAACATTGGCATACATTAAATATTTTTAAAGTATTTCTTCAAAATATAAGAAATGACCTCACTTATTAGTTTCAATTTTCCGGGTAAAAAATCACTGATATTTAGTCTTTGCAAAATATTTCCAGGTTCAGCATTTCAAAAAGAATAGTAGTAAAATGTTTCTTACATAAAAGAAAATGTAAACCTATAAGGACAATCTATTCTCTTGTGGTACTGGAATGAGATCTTTGGCAAACCACTGCTGGTCTTCTGAGAAGTTAATCCGCCCTTTAGTACCCTTATTGTTGTTGTTGAGTGGCTAAGTTGTGCCCAACTCTTTTGTGACCCCATGGACTGTAGCCTGTCAGACTTCTTGGTCCATGGGATTTTCCCAGCAAGAACACCAGGATCTTCCCATCCCAGGGATCAAACTCCCGGTCTCTGTCTTGGAAGGTGGATTCTTTACCAGTGAGCCACCAAGGAAACCCCCTTTTGTACATTATCCAGCCCAATATTCTCTGCCTTTTCTTGTTCTTTTCCTTATTATGGGAAGTTGAAAGATTCCTTCCTTCAAAACAGGACATATATAAGGAGAGAAAAATCTGATTTTCACTACAATTCATCTAAAACATCACTCTAAAGCACCTCACACAGTCGATTGAATACTGAAACACTCTTGCAGAGGGCCTTAAGGGTCCTCCACATCTCTTCAAGGCACTTAGTTTTGAAGTGCTTCTCCCATTTACACTCACAATAAGACACGCTTGCAAGGAATCCTTTATTAAAGCAGAAGTGGTCATTGATTTCTTTCTTTTTTTATTTTATTTACTTTTTACAAACTAATTTCTATTTACTATGCTTTCTTAGCTGAGATTCATCAGTTCTTCAGATATCCATTAATGTCAACATATTGTTCCACCACAAGAAAATTGTTCAAATAACCTCTAGATGCTTTTCTTGTCACATACTTTCATCCTGGTGTTAAAAATGAAGCATGGACATTTAAAAGGCAGACTTGAGACAGTCTCTTCTAACATTTCCAATGCATCTAATATTGTTTAGAGCAAATAAAAATTGACTTTTTTTTCCATTCAGGATACAAACCCACTGAACTATCCCTTCAGGTTTGATGTTCCATCAGTTAACACTACACTATTTTCACAAGAAATATGATTTGATCAGAGAAGAACTGCAGCAGCCTGAAACATATATTCCCAGAACGTGTTTCTAAGAGTCCTGCAGCCATTAAATGCCTTCCATAATGTCTGTGATAAATCTTACTATTAGTGAACAGTATCAGTTAAAGGCATCTGTTTGGAACTGCTAGTCTAACCTACAGGTGCACATTTTCTATGGAATTTTCCAGTCATAAATGTGGATAGGTCAATCTATCAGTGTTTTTCTTAAAGCAGTAAACTCAACAATAGTGTAAAGGCTTCCTTTTTAATTTAGTTTGTTATTTATTTGCTATTTTAGGTAGTTATAATGTAGAATAGCATTTAAAAGCATGGACTTTGGTACTTAATTGCCTGCGTTTGGTGCTATGACCTTGAGCAAAATAATTAATTTCTTTTGTGTAGATGGGAATAATAGTGGCAATGTGATGATTAAATAAGATAGTAAAAGTAAAGTGTTCATTACAGTATAAAATGTAAGCACTTTCATAAGTGTTACCATTCCTTCCAACCCTTTGTGTCTACATTCTTGATTCCAGTTTTGTTGGAGTCAGTCTGTTTTTTGTTGTTATTCCTGAGGTTTAATCATGGTTAAACTCTTGTCTTCTGCCGCTTCTTTTGCCTAATGATCTTCTGTTCTTTTATTCTATTTGATAGGCCAAGCCAACATCTATCTGTACTCTATAAAAGACTCTTGGAATACTGAGACTGCAGTCTGTCTGAGATCACATTATTTCTGCAAAACAAAATAGATCAAGGCAATTGTTTAAGTGCCAGAGAGAACTGGAAAATTAGACCCAGGCACCTACTTTACCTGCTTAACCTAGGCCAAAAGCAAGGGGCTGGACTAAACCTCTTGATTCCTCAGAATCAATAGCAACACAGAATTGGTCCATCTCTGTGACTATTTCCAGGTATAATGTGACATAATTATTACTGATTTATTCCCTAATTATAATGTGAGAGCTATTATTGCAGCAACCAGAAGGATGCTTACATCTCTGCCATGGAGTGAAAGCAACGATTATTACATTCAAGCTTCAAGTGATGGCTAGAATACTACAAAAAAGGTTTTACCTGCCATCCATATCAATATACTGAATATCCAACTTGTTTTTGTATATTGTTCAGCTATAAAAGTATATTTACACTCTGTCAAATATTTGTTCAACTTAAATCAAAGCCTGCAGTAGTTCATAAAATTAATAAATTGATCAATTTCCTTTGTTTATTTAACATTATCATTACAAATAAGTAATCAAGAAAATTCACAATTTTCCTTTTTCCTTTTTCTGAATATTTTATTCAGTCACTGAAAATCTTTAACTTGAATTTCAATTTTTTTTTTTTTTTTTTCCCAGCACTGAGAAGCTTATGGTATCTTAGTTCCCTGACCATGGATTAAACCTGTGCCTCCTAAAGTGGAAGCCCAGAGTCCTAACCACTGGACCACCAAGAAATGTCCAATTACATGAATTTTGAAAACCAAAAACAAAGTCAAATAATTGTGTATCTATGATGCAAAATAATGTGCTCATTCTAAAATGTCTCCCATTGTATAAATTTAAAAAATAATAATACGCAAGACAAAATTGAATAACCTGCCTAATCCCACACAGCTAGATAATAAGGAGTAAAAATGTAGGTGACTGACTCCACACTCTGCATTTTCCACCTTTAATTGTGGCAGCTTTCAGTAAATATTTACTCCAGAGCATTAAATCACAAAAGACAGTGAGATCTGCTAGCTTTGATTCTATTGAAGTACTTGAACTTTTATTTTTAACAATCTCTATCTTTGTTAGCCTTTTGGGACCTACTTGAAAAGTCTATACTGAATATGGCAGTCATTGCTTGAGGCCTACCCAATATCCATTACCTCTTTCTTCTTATTAATAGAATATTTCCATATTAATAAAATCTATTATCGATGAGCTGTATCTTGAATAGCGTTAAGCCTAATTAAAATGTTTACCTCCCCAAAATACCTTGGAGACAAGGTAGACATTGGATTCCATTTGACTAATAATATAAACATGGAAGAAACTTTTAAAACTGGATAGATTTCATCTGGTATGTACTTTTTGCTGATTTTCTTTCAGCTCTTCCATTTTTTTCCTTCATCTTTTCCATGTCTTGCTGACATAATGGCTAGACACTCAGAAGCCACTTTATGGGGATAGAGAAGAAAGAAAGTTTAAGGTGATGGATTGGAAAATTAAAAGGCCATTTTTGATGTTATCTTGGAGTTGCTGTACCAAACTCAGGGTATCTATCTCTGGACTTCTTTCACGCAAGAAAAATAAATCTCAACTTGTTGAAGAGATTACAGTTGGATTTCTTTTCTATCTAACTGAATCCAATTCTGACTTAGTGGATGTTTTTCTTCATGCAATAGTATTTCAGTTTGTAAAAATCACTTACAGTTTGTAGTAATAATCACATATATGTAAAATGCATATATAAAGAGCATCTTAAACTCATTCAAATATTCAACTGTTAAATATTACATAACAAATAGACTAAATGACTTTGATTGAGCCATTTTATGTTGTATTTTTCCTAAATAAATGCCTTATGCAAAGAAAATGAGCCACAAACTCTCTAATGATTAGTGAACCAACTATCTTGTAAAGAATTTTAAAGACAAGGAAATTTAAGGGTAAATGTCTTTATTGAAAACACAAACTATCCTCTCTGCTGCAAATCAGATAAAAGTTCTACATACTAATTTGAAGAAACTTGTTTTGAGCTTTATGTTTTAGTAATACTATTTTCATTGTTTAAGTGTATTTTCTAACAAAAGAAAAGATATATTTTGAACCAATAATCTGTCTTTATCGGGTTTCTTCTCCATATCTTTTTGCAATGTCATTAAAATATAATGAAACCAATTACAAATTGTCTATTTTTAAAGTGTTTTCACTTCTGTAAATATGTTTCAGCAAAAGTAATTTTTTAAGAAGAATTCAAATATGGTGACTTTTTAGGGATGGATAGGCAATTCTTTTAATATAGAATATTATGTACAATTTGGTCATAGCATTTCACATATCTCCATTAGCCTGGAGACACATCATGAAGGAAAGTATCTCATTAGCCAGTAGATACAAGATTTAGTGTGCACAGCAATATTGAAAAAAGTCAGTATTATGAGTATTTTATAAAGTTCAGATTTCCTGATTAAAGTATGATTCTCTGAAAAGTAGATGCATATCAAAGTACTTGCTTATTAATTAACTTAAGAAAAAAATTGGAATGCATTTATAACTGATAGGTACCTGATTGACCTTGTTTTGAATGCTACAAACTGTATTTTTAAAAGTGATATAATATAGTTGAAAAAATATTAAAAAAAAAGAATCTTTGATTTAGAGTATTTATGGCTAAAAAGTTAATATTTTCATTTTAATGATACTTGTTTGGGAACTATATGTGTATTAAGAGATCTTATGTCCAGTCAGAGAATAGAATTTGCATCTATTATTTCCTTCAGGATAATGCATGTATATAGTGCTGTGTGCTCGGTTGCTATAGAACAGTCTTATGGACTCTGTGGGAGAGGGAGAGGGTGGGAAGATTTGGGAGAATGGCATTGAAACATGTAAAATATCATGTAAGAAACGAGTTGCCAGTCCAGGTTCGATGCACGATACTGGATGCTTGGGGCTAGTGCACTGGGACGACCCAGAGGGATGGTATGGGGAGGGAGGAGGGAGGAGGGTTCAGGATGGGGAACACATGTATACCTGTGGTGGATTCATTTTGATATTTGGCAAAACTAATACAATTATGTAAAGTTTAAAAATAAAATAAAATTAGAAAAAAAAAAAAAAGAACTGCAATCTCCACATTTTCTCCAAGTATTCATGTGAATTCTGTTTAAGTTGAGAGAATAGGGGTTTATTTAATTAGAATTAGTAAACACAGTCAGATTTCAAAGTTAATTAAGATATAATTATTTATCTTGCATTGCTGTTCCTTTATCAAAGTGACTGAAACAATCTTAAAACCAATCATTAACACTTGAAGTAGATATTATGTTTATAAGCCTAGTTATCAAGAAGCTAACAATTGCATTTAACCATGGGTCTATTATATAAGGAAAATCAAGGAGAAAATGTCAGAATAAACATTGTTACTGGATTCAAGTTTTGAAATAACTTCAATTGCATTCACAATGGGCTGTCCTTCTGAACACTAAAGGACATTGAATAATATCACTGTTACATCAGAAGGGTTCACACAGTTACCCACAAAGTGGATCACTAACATACCTACATTAAGTAAAAGCTACAACATGGAAAGTAAGTGTGAAAATGATTAAAAAAAAGAAGCAATTTGAAGACTAAATTATAGAATCAGTACTTGACTTAAAATTATTTTCTAACCACCTCAAAATTAGGGCAGTAAGTCTAGGATATAGTAATTTTAGTTCTTCCCTTCCAAGCAAAGAAATAGAAATTTACCTTAGGTGCAAATGTTATATGAGAATGCATTTTGGATTATCTTATTTCTAATAAAATAGTTTAGGGACTTCCCTGGTAGTCCAGTGGTTAGGACTTCATATTTCTGCTGGAGGGGGCATTGTTTTGATCCCTGATTGGGGAATTAAAATGCCACATGGCTCAAAGTGCAGCAGAAGAGGACAGGGGAGTTTACCCCTACAGAATTCTATAAGATCAGTTTGATTTATTCTTAACAAATATATCTGCATAGTTTAATACAAGATATTATAAATAACACATTAACATAGTTATGGCTTCTCTATTTTGTTTAGTAGTTACTCAGAACAGAATTGAGAACAATGAATTGGCTGTCTCATCCATTTGCCTTCAGTGTATGGTCCTAATCCATCTATAGACCCTCAGATGGCTTCCACATCTCGCCTATTGTAAACATTGCTGCAATATACATAGGGGTGCATATATCTTTTCACATTAGTGCTTTTGTTTTTTTTAGAAAAATACCCAAAACTGGAATTGCTGAATTATATGGTGGAATTTTTGGAATATTCCAAAACTGGAATTATATGGTGTTTTTATTATTTTGAAGAAATTAAAATCTGTTTTTCAAAGTGGCTGTACCAATTTGCATCCCCATCAAAAATGCATGAATATTCTCTTTTTGTCACATCTTCACCACTCCTTGTTATTTGTTGTCTTTTTGATAAATATTCTGACAGGTGTGAGGTGATATCTCATTGAGGCTTTGATTTGCATTTCCCTGATGATAGTGATGTTGAGCATTTTTTCATATGTCTTTTGGTCATATGTATGTCTTCTTAAGGTTTCTTAGAAAGCACTTCCCAATATTCACCTTGATTGTACATCGTGGGTAAATAAAAGCTAATTTTTTTTTTTACTTTTATAAATAAATAAATGGGTCAGTAGTTCAAAAGAAAGAAAAAAAATGATTTAAACTTATGCTAAAACAAATTCAAGAACTATAATATTTAGTTTCTTTTTGAAGCATATATTTAAAACATATTCTGTATTAAAACATTTTTGGTTCAGAATTATCTTTTTTTCCTTCTCGTCATCTTAGATCCTTGAATTAGCTATTTATTTCTGGAAATGGGAGTGATTTAACTAAGGAGAAACAGGGTAGCCCAATTTTGGGGGAAAAAAAAAAAGCAAATTTTATATTTAATTTATTATGTTTTTTATCAGTGTTATGAGATCCACAAGCATTCTTATTAAATCCCCAGTCCGATCTTTTCTTTTTTCCTCCAGTGCAGTCATCTATTCTTTTCTTCTCTCTGTTCATTATCAAGCTGAGAACATACCATCCTGAATTTTCACAGGACAGTTGTCAAAAGTCAATTCATCTGTCACTCATTGTATAGTAACTGTCAAAACTGATGGTGAAGGCAAATCTCTGTGCATATGATCCACAAACTGAGCTAGGCTGGAAGAAGTCAGGGACTGTTGCACATTGTCGGCAACGTAAATAGCTCTTATTTCACTAAAGAAAGTTCAGTCCTTGCAATGCCGTTTAGGTCCTTCTGTTTTCTGGCCCGCACAGTCCATTCCCACTGTCTCCTTAACCTCTGCTGCCTTCCCTCTCCTGTTACTCACTGGGCTATGTGCACACGGACTCTCCAGTCTCCTTGCCTAGACTGCTGTTCCAAGATATCCACGTGGCTAATTCGTACTTTGTCTTTCTGATATCATCATTCACATATCACCCAAGAGCCTTATGTTAAATTGCAACCTACTCTTTCTTGAACCATGCTTGATCTTCTGAAGCCTGATCAGCTTGTTTTTTTTTAACATTGATGATTTTTTTTTAATGAACTGTGTAATCTCTTCTACGTGACAGTCAATGTTTCTTTATCAACCTGCTAGACCTTCCTCTCCCATAGAACAGGAGAAATTGTCTGTTTTTACACCCAAATGTACTCAGAGGAGAAAGGGATGACAGAGGATGAGATGGTTAGATGGCATCACTGAGTCAATGGACTTGAATTTGAGCAAACCCCAGGAAATAGAGGACAGCAAAGCCTGCTGTGCTACAGTCAATTGTAAAGAGTTGTAAGGGATTTTAGGATTGTAAAGAGATTGTAAGGGATTGTAAAGAGTTGGATACGACTTAGAGACTGAACAAAAACATACTCAGATCCCCAGAATGGTGCCTTACTCACTTAATTATTCAATAAATACTTTTTGAATTAATGAATAATTTTCTAATGATCATTCCAATTTTTTTTTGTAAATTACCTGAAATTGCACATCTACTCAACTTACTCTCCTGCTCTCTGAAATGGTAATATCAAACCTATTCACTGCACTGACAACCTCCAGCCCTGCCCCTTCACCTGAGCAGCTTGATAAAGTTATCCATATGATCAGATTGACTTAACCTAATGGAAAAATTCTCAGTCCTCTTTCTACTTGTCTTTAATACTATTTACCATTTTCTCCTTGAAGTAATATTTCTTTGATTTCAAAGACACTACTCCGATTGGATTTTCCTTCTACCCTTCTGACACTCTCACCAGTTTTCTTTTCAGGCTTATACTCCTTTCCCCACCTACTGGATTCTCCATCTGTGTTTCTCTGTTTCAGGCCACCTTCTCTCCTTAATCAAAGTCCTATATCAGGTAATATCATTTACTTTCTAGGTTTTAATTCTTATTAAGACACTCAAGCAGCACTCTCATCTAAACTTCTGCTTCTAAGTTTCATACTGTTGAATACATATATCCCTCATAATTTAAATATGATGTTGCTGTTCACTTGCCAAGTCGTGTCCCACTCTTAGCAATCCCATGGACTGCAGCATATCAGGCTTCTCTGTCACTCACCATCTCCCAGAGTTTGCCCAAGTTCACGTCCAATTGAATTGGTGATGCCATTCAACAATTTTGTCCTCTGTCATCCCCTTCTCCTCCTGCCTTCAATCTTTCCCTGCATCAGGGTCTTCTCCAGTGAGTCAGCTCTTCACATCAGGTGGCCAAAATATTGGAAGTTCAGCCTCAGCATCAATCCTTCCAAAGAGTATTCAGGGTTGATTTCCTTTAAGATTGCTGTGATAACACACAAATATTAACCCACGTGTCTCAAGGCTTTGGTTGTTGCTGCGTTGTGCTTACTCGCTTAGTCATTTGCTCTTTGCAACCCTGTGAACTGTAGCTCATCATGTTCCTCTGTCCATGGAATTTGCCAGGCAAGAATACCAGAGTGGGTTGCCATTTGCTACTCCAGGGATTCTTCCAGACCCAGGGTTCAAACCTGCATCTCTTGAGTCTTCTGCATTGGTAGGAATCTTCATACCCCTGAAACTTCCCTTTAACAGGCCTCATGCACTGAGTGTCAGTGGGAGGGAGTCAGCATTTGAACACAAATCAGTCTGCCACCCTCTCCCCTGTTATACTCCAGTTGCTTGCTTCCAAAAGAAAAGCAAACTTTTGTTTCCCCAACCGGACCTCTCGAGAATTGGCTTTTTTTTTTTAACCTTTTATTATATATTGGAGTGCAGTTGATTAACAATGGTATGTTAGTTCCAGGTGTATATCAAAGTGATTCAGTTATACATATACATGTACCTATTCTTTTTTTCAAATTCTTTTCTTGATTAAGTTGTTACAGAATATTGAGCAGAATTCCCTGTGTTATACAGCAGGTCCTTGTTGGGTGTCCACATTAAACATAGTAGTGTGTACATGTTAATCCCATGATCAGCAAGCAGCTAGACCCCACTTTGGGTAACGGAAGGACACAGGGTGTATGTTTGCTAACTATGTGGTGGGAGTAATAGCATCTACCTTATGGGACTGTTGTGAAGATGAAATGAGTTACTCACCAAAGCTATCAGGACTTGGCCTGACAGGTAATGTGCAAGTATTTTAAACTGTATTTTTCTTGTTAAAACTCACAAGTTTCACAACCACTTTAGCTTTGACTATGTGTTTTGCTTTTTTTGTGACTTGCTTATGGTGACTTGTCTCTTGGTGTAATATGCAATATTTGTGTTGTGAGTTCATTTCCTTGGAATTTATCTGAAGAAAGATTTAAGACCTGAATTTGAGAAACATTCCTTAACAGGTTGTTTGGGATTTGCATTTCCTGGGTCTCTGGGATCATTTCCAACCTGACATCATTTTTAAACTACACATTTGACTTCAAGCTTTTTCTGAGGCCACTACCAGTGCAAAGGAAAGCTCATGGATAAGAATTCTCTAGAGAGACTTCCTTCTCTTGGCACACAGAGCAAGTTTGCAGGATGCAGACCTCTATGACTTTAGCTAGAAGACTCCCCATCTGCCTGGCCAATGATTCATTCTTTAGAATTGCTCTGTGTCTTCCTACATCACCTTCTTACTTTCACAGATGTCAGACCTGCAGGACAATCTAAAGAATTTTCCTGTCTTCTTTTGCACCTTCTGATTGATCCTTCACATGACTTTTCCCCAAATATCTCTTGAACATGTGGTCACAAGTGGACTGGTCAGAACTGACACAAGTGGCCAGTGCTATTCTAGAACAAGCATCGTTCTCTAGAGCAACATTATTTGCTGATTCTCTCTCCCCAAGTTTTATCTTATATTAACATCAACTCTATGACAGACAGTGAAGTAAAAAAAAAAAATTGGTAATAATAATAATATTTTACTTTTAATGCTAGGCCTTCTAGGAGGAAGGTCTTAGTTTGCTATATTGCCAGAAGTGAAGATCAACCCTGTCTTTTCCTCATCAGCTTAAAATAAGAGGCACATTGGCCAAAAATATTAAATGCATTAGTGAAAAATGTGTATGATGAAGTCTTTCTTAAATATTTCCTTTTTATATTCATGAAACTCTTAATTTACCATGCTACTGGAGGGCATGTCAGTATTGGTATAACATTTTTCAGAATCTGATGATGCATAAATGTGACTACAGTGTAAGCTAATAAAAGTAACTGTAACAACCTAGAGGGGTGGGATGGAGAAGGCAATGGCACCCCACTCCAGTACTCTTGCCTGGAAAATCCCATGGACGGAGGAGCCTGGTAGGCTGCAGTCCATGTGGTCCTAAGAGTTGGATATGACTGAGCGTCTTCACTTTCACTTTTTACTTTCATGCATTGGAGAAGGAAATGGCAACCCACTCCAGTGTTCTTGCCTGGAGAATCCCAGGGACGGGGGATCCTGGTGGGCTGCCGTCTATGGGGTCGCACAGAGTCGGACATGACTGAAGCGACTAAGCAGACTAAGCAGAGGGGTGGGATGGGGTGGGAGCTGGGAGGGAGGCTCAAGAGGGAGGGGACATATGTATATGTATGTCTGATTCATGTTGATGTATGGCAGAAACCAACGCAGTGTTGTAAAGGAACTATCCTTTAATTAGAAATTAAAAAAAAAAAAAAAAAGTAATTGTAAAATGTCTCCTCTTCTTTACCATGGTTCCATGACAGGTTTCCCAGAAACATAAAGATCTTTATATTCTATGAGAAGTGTGGTTGTTATTTATGGTCATTAATCCCCATCCTTTTAACTGAATGCATTTCATGCACCTTGGGTTTAACCAGAGTTGACTTAGGAAGGCATTTATTTTGGGTGAGTGCCTCACTTCACCCAAATCACAAGTGCTCTTTGCTTCATGGAACTCTATGGCTTTTGTTGCCTAGAACCAATTAAATCTTAGCTAATCTTTCGCTCTTTTAATTTTCCTCGATACTTTTCATAATGAAATGTGCAAATGACTAATGCAAGATTACACCCACTTTCTGATTTATCCACCTATGGATCAGGACACCAAATTGTCTCCAGCTTATTATAAATTTGCTTTTCTCAGTTATGGCCAATAACAAGATTTCTTTTGTTCTGGTTTAGCAATACACCCAGTTATCTCTATTATTTAACTAATTTACCCTTACGGTACTGTCTAAAGTATATGCCTGTCGTTTAAAATTATATACATGTGTGTATGCATCCACTTCCCCCATAGCTTTGTATTATGCATCTCTTTGCTTCAGAATGTTGGGGCTTAATTTCTATTCCTTTGTGTATTAAAGGCTTTTGAGAGAAGTCTGCCATTGAGGAATCTTCAAAATTCCCTCTAGCAAAAGTGAATTGACCTCTGTTTCATAAATATGTCTTTTCAAGGCCCTGGATTAGTTTCAGTCATGTCTGACTCTTTGAGATCCCATGGACTGCAGCCTGCCAGGCTCCTCTGACCATGGGATTCTTCAAGCAAGAATACTGGAGTGGGTAGCCATGCTCTTCTCTAGGGGATCTTCCCGACACAGGGATCGAACCTAGGTCTCCCTCATGCAGATAGATTCTTTACAGTCTAACCCACAAGGGAAGCCCAACTTTTAAGTATATGACTTGAAATTAAACTTCAATAAAGACTCACTGTACTCTAGTTCCTTTTCAGGGAAAATGACCATGTACATGCTCCCTTTCCATTTATATAGTAAAGATGGGCAACATTTAGAAAGGATGGCTGGAAGGGTAGTGGCCTGACATTTTCTCTGGATATTGGAAATTCTTTGTTGGATTAAGTCAGACCAGCATAGAGCCTTAATCCTCTACGACATAAGAATGAGACCTTACGAAAATTGCTTTTACAAAGATGTAAAGAAAGAATATTACAAGAGCTTGCTCCTTAAAATTTATTAGATTATCTACTATAAAGTTATTGTCATTTTTTTAAAAAACTGTGTGGATATTATTGATGGCTACTATTTTTATTTGGGGCTTCTCCGGTAGCTCAGACAGTAAAGAATCTGCCTACAGTGAGGGAGACCGAGGCTCAGTCCCTGGGTCTAGAAGATCCCTATTTGGTACTCTTTTCACAAAAACTAATAAGATATATTATCTTATCTGGCTAAAAGGAAAAGTGTGTCATAGTAAAACAAAAAGATGTGTGTGTGTGTGTGTACAATTAAATTTTGGAAAATCTTATCATGCAACTGTGTCATAATTTCTGTATGTAGATGGAAAGCCAAGAGCCATATGAGCCCACCACTAGAAAACAATTTTTCCTGACATGGACTTTATAATCCTATGCTTTACAGAATTTTTTCTAATTTAATTTTCCCTCCATTCTGACATCCTCACTTAACTAATTTTATTTTATTCTTTAAATTATATATACTTTATATATATAAAATGTAATTATATATAATATTTTATATAATTAGACATATTAATCTTTCTTGAAAGCAGAAAAAAATATGGAAAATAGATTAATCCTCTATATACAACTTAAATATCATTCTTTCATATATCAAAGGGCATAGAGTATTTGAAATTTCACATATGCATAATGCACATTTGTTTATCAAATAAAGAAAACTAGAATTTGAAAGGTAAAGTCATTTCTTCTTTGTTTATTTTAAAATATTAGTAGTTTATAATCTTGCCTGGCTTTTATTTCAATAAAGTAATCCTCTATTACCATAGTACAGATTAATGTTTTAAAAATTAATTGCATTCAAAATTTACAAATAGATTTATATTATTAAAATGTACATTATATTTTTTAAAGTTATTTTACTTTTCAAAAATCAGTGTACACATCTAGAGTATCAAAAAATGCCTGCTGTCAGAACTTCGGAATACCAGCAAATGCCACCCTGAGTCTATAATGAAATGTAAATTTCCTTTTCCATTGTTTGTATTGTATTTTTAAACATCAAAAAAGAGAAAGAGAGATGAAAAGTTTTTAGCATTTCAATGCAACATAGTTTTTCAATAATTGAAAAAGTTGGTAGGCTAGAAAACATGCATTACTATAGTGACAAGGAGAATAAATGATTTGTGATGTGAAAGAGAAAAAAGATGAATTAATATATTTTGATTTCCAATTCACTTCTTCAAGCAGAATGAAAAAGTGCATCAGTGTCTCTCCAAATTAAGTTAGATTTCTTTCTAAGAGTCAAATTTGCTTGTCTTTTGGTTGATAGTTAGTTACAGGCAAAAATCTTTTACCCTAATGATTTACAGACCTGCTAAAATACCTAGGTGTAATTCCACTTAGAATCTTAATGAACTTTAGTAGTTGTTGTTGTTTAGTTGCTAAGTCATGTCTGACTGCAACCCCACAGACAGCAGAACCCCAGGCTCCTCTGTCCATGGGATTCTCCAGGCAAGAATCCTAGAGTGGGTTGCCATGCTCTCCTTCAGAGGATCTTCCTGATCCAGGATAAAACTCACGTGTCATTATGTTTCCTGCATTGATAGATTGGTTCTTTCCTTCTAGGGCCACCTGGGAAGACTGATTTGATGTATACTAACATACAAAATATATCTTCAATATTCCAAATGATTTTAAATATCTCAAATTTGTATAGGATATGTGTGCATATTCTGTAAAATTTCTGAGGAAGGAAGGTAGAACCTTCTCTTGATGGTACAGGTTAGGAATAATTGGCTCACTAGGGTAGAGCAGGACACACTTTTGCTTTGTATGGATGAACCAGTGTTAAATGTTAGTATGCAGCCAAGTCACCCTACTGGTAACAGAAACATAGAAAGATAAGAATTCCCTGTGTGAGAAAAGTTTAAATCTTCATAACATCATTCTTTTGCCTCCTAAGTTATCTGGCCTATGCCATGGAATCACTTAACTCAAAAAAAAAAAAAACAGTGGACACATTATAATCATTCTCAGATTCTTATAGTGCATCCCTAAAAGTCTGTCAATATTTAGCAGAAAAAATATGTATGAGGTCTGCACTTTAAAATATATGTATGCAGAATAAATCAAATTTTAAATATGCATATATGTGATCAAGTTGATGCCATAAGTACTATAAATATATACTCATTCATGAATATCATAGTGACTTTCCCCTGCTGCTGCTAAGTCACTTCAGTCGTGTCCGACTCTGTGCGACCCCATGAACTGCAGCCCACCAGGCTCCCCCGTCCCTGGGATTCTCCAGGCAAGAACACTGGAGTGACTTGCCATTTCCTTCTACAATGCATGAAAGTGAAAAGTGAAGTTGCTCAGTCATGTCCGACCCTCAGCGACCCCATGGACTGCAGCCTTCCAGGCTCCTCCATCCATGGGACTTTCCAGGCAAGAGTACTGGAGTGGGGTGCCATTGACTTTCCCCTATAAGTATACAAAGCAAAAATAATGGAATATTTCCCAAGGTGTTAGAGCAAGAAATAAAATTGAAACAATGTTGCCTCAACTTTTTGTTGTGATCATCTGTTAATTTTCTCACAGCTGATTTTATTTAATGAGGAGATGAGATTAGCTGACTTTGCAGTTAAAACATTATTGCAAAGAGAAAAGAGGACATCTTTAACACATTGTATCTTTCCCATTTAAAAAAAATTTCAGGGAGTGTTTAGTATACCTTTCTATGTTGTATTTTTTTTTTGCTTCTGAAGTAATACTTTTAAATTTAAGAATACAATAGCTATCACAAAATAGAGATGTACATATTGTACTACTTCCTTTTAAAATTAGTGCTAACATAGCATGAGGGAAGTGTAATTCAACTAGAGAAATGAAAATTTACATTTTTTATCCCTGAAACTGAAAACTGATTCTCTGAAAATCATTTGCATTAATAAAATCTGTCAAAATGTGTTGAATATATGCAACATTTAGACAAATGTCACCATTATCTCTTGCTCAGACATGGTTTAAGGACCATGTTCATCATGTCCTTTATTATATCATCCATGCATATTAAGACTACAAATGACTTTCAGCTACCTAAATTCATAATCATGATATAATATCTGTGCCTTTATAGAGTCCCAGCATAATGTTGCATATATTCTTCTTTTCAACTGACTTTGTTCTTTCACAGTGAAGTGCTGTGACAGATAGTTCCACCAGAAATTTTTGAAGCAAATAATTGGTATAGTTTCTTGTAGCTTACAATATCACATTGAATGCTTATAGATGGTCACAAAAGGAAACCTGACAAACTCAGTTGAAATGGACACATTTCCTACCATATGCCTGTCATGTGTAATTAGCTTTTTAAAGGTAAGTAGAACAAGGAATTTGCATAATGTCACCCTACTTGGTAGAAATCTATTATTATCTCATTATATAGGGCAATGTCAGTTATATAATATCCTGTTTAGAATTACATAAGGATAATTTGCTATTAAGTTATGGCTACAATAATAGCTAAACTAAATCAGGATAATTATGAATGCCATTTTTATTATAGCTTTTTTACCTATTGTTTTTAAGAATGGGATAAACCTGCACAATCACAAAGCTAATTTACATTAGCATTTATGCAGGTAGGGCTTCCCAGGTGGCTCAGTGGTAAAGAATCTTCATAACAATGCAGGAGACTTCTGAGACCCAGTTTTGATCTCTGGATCTGGAAGGTCCCCTGGAGGAGGAAAAGGTAACCCACTCCAGTATTCTTGCCTGGAAAATCCCATGGACAGAGGACCCCAAAGGACTACAGTCCATTGGGCCTCAAAGAGTCAGATGCAGCTGAGCATGCATGTGCAGTATTTATGCAAATACACACTGATTACTGGGCTTCCCTGGTGGCTCAGATGACAAAGAATCTCCTTGCAATGCAGGAGACACTGGGTTCGAACCCTGGGTCAGGAAGATCCCTTGGAGAAGAAAATGGCTATCCACTCTAGTATTTATGCCTGGAGAATCCCATGGACATCAGAGCATAAAGGGCTATATTGTCCATGGGGTCCCAAAAAGTCATACAGGACTGAGCGACTAACACACAATGATTATCACGTTCAATTTTATTGATGTTCTTACTAAAGAAATGATTTCTCAAGCTATTAAAGTGATAATAATTACACTTAGAATCACTCTAGTCATTAGGAGGGAATTAAGTGGAAAGCTTTGATAAGCTTCTGTGGAAGCCTTTTGTTTATTGAAGTATAGTTGACTTGCAACATTATATTCAGTTCAGTCACTTGGTTGTGTCCGACTCTTTGCGAGCCCATGAATCGTAGCACTTCAGGCCTCCCTGTCCATCACCAACTCCCGGATTCACTCAGATGAACGTCCATCGAGTCGGTGATGCCATCCAGCCATCTCATCCTCTGTCGTCCCCTTCTCCTCCTGCCCCCAATCCCTCCCAGTATCAGAGTCTTTTCCAATGAGTCAACTCTTCGCATGAGGTGGCCAAAGTACTGGAGTTTCAGCTTTAGCATCATTCCTTCCAAAGAAATCCCAGGGCTGATCTCCTTCTGAATGGACTGGTTGGATGTCCTTGCAGTCCAAGGGACTCTCAAGAGTCTTCTCCAATACCACAGTTCAAAAGCATCAATTCTTCAGTGCTCAGCTTTCTTCACAGTCCAACTCTCACATCCATACATGATCACCAGAAAAACCACAGCCTTGACTAGATGGACCTTTGTTGGCAAAGTAATGTCTCTGCTTTTGAATATGCTATCTAGGTTGGTCATAACTTTCCTTCCAAGGAGTAAACGTCTTTTAATTTCATGGCTGCAGTCACCATCTGTAGTGATTTTGGAGCCCAGAAAAATAAAGTCTGCCACTGTTTTCACTGTTTCCCCATCTATTTCCCATGAAGTGATGGGACCAGATGCTATGATCTTCATTTTCTGAATGTTGAGTTTTAAGCCAACTTTTTCACTCTCCTCTTTCATCTTCATCAAGAGGCTTTTTAGTTCTTCTTCACTTTCTGCCATAAGGATAGTGTCATCTGCATATCTGAGGTTATTGATATTTCTCCCGGCAATCTTGATTCCAGCTTGTGTTTCATCCAGCCCCGCATTTCTCATGATGTACTCTGCATATAAGTTAAATAAGCAGGGTGACAATATACAGCCTTGACATACTCCTTTTCCTATTTGGAACCAGTCTGTTGTTCCATGTCTAGTTCTAACTGTTGCTTCCTGACCTGCATACAAATTTCTCAAGAGGCAGGTCAGGTGGTCTGGTATTCCCATCTCTTTCAGAATTTTCCACAGTTTATTGTGATCCACACAGTCAAAGGCTTTGGCATAGTCAGTAAAGCAGAAATATTAGTTTCAGGTATATAGCATTGTGATTTAGTGCTTTTACAGATTACACTTCATTGAAAGTTATTACACAATAATGGCTATCATGCCCAATGCCACATAGTCTATCCTGGGTGCTTATCTATTTTTTATATGGTAGTCTGTATTGTTTAATCTCATAACCCTAACCTTACCCTCTCTCTTCCCTCTTCCCTTAGGTAAGCACTAACCACTAGTTTGTTTTCTATATTTATGACTCTATTTCTGATGTACATATAATGTTTGTATTATTTTTTAGACTCCACATATAGGTGATATTATACAATGTTTGTTGTTCTCTGACATTTCACTAAGCATAATAACTAAACACAATATTCCCTAGGTTCATTCATGTTACTGCAAATGGCAGAATTTATAAGAAATGTTCCATTGTATGTGTGTGTGTGTATATATATATATATATTCCATTGTGTTTATATATAAAGTTATGTTTGTATATTTATATTTATTTATATATTATGTTGCATATATATATATATACATATATACATATATACATATATATATATATATATATATAAAACACATCTTCTGTTTTATCCATTCAGCTGTTAATGGGCATTTAGGTAGCTTTAGGTTGCTTTCATATCTTGGCTAGTGTAAATAGTGTTGCTCTGAACATTGGTTTCCATATATCTTCAAAATAGTTTTCATTTTTTCTGGATATATACCCAGGAGTGGGATTGCTGAATCATACAGTAGTTCTTCTCCAGCAGCACAGTGCTAGTGCTAGAGAATTCTCCTGAGAGTCCCTTGACTCTCTTCGGCAGGAAAATCAAACTACAGGAAATCAACCCTGAATACTCATTGGAAGAACTGATGCTGATGCTAAAGCTCCAATAGTTTGGCCACCTGATGTGAAGAGCTGACTCACTGAAAAAGACTCTGATGCTGGGAAAGATTGAAGGCAGAAGGGAATGACAGAGGATGAGAGGGTTGGATAGCATCATCGGCTTGATGGACATGAACTTGGGCAAACTCCAAGAGATGGTGAGGGACAGGGAGCCCTGGCTTACTGCAATCCATGGGGTTGCAAAGAAGTGGACAGGACTTAGCTACTGAACAAAAGCAACATAGTAGCTCTATTTTTAGTTTTTTTTTTTTTTTTTTTTTGAGAAATCTCCATGCTGTTTTCTATAGTGGCTGTGCTGAATGTCACTGTTTTGAGATTGCTGTACACTGGTACTTTGTGATCACTGAATATATGACAAAATGGAAGAAGCCATGATAGTTCTCTCGGATTGTAGCATGTGCTCTTTCTAGGTGGCTGGTAATAGTGGAGATGTCCTTGTTTAAAAGTGTAAACAAAATACTTTTGTGATACTTCCTAATCTGAACTGAGTGATTTCAGTCAGGTGCAATTAGGCTCATACAAGTCAAAATTTTGCAATTTTATCCTATCCCCCTTTATAGAAACATACATATGAGATGTTAAAAGTTCTCTTCAGTCTTCACCTGGGTCTCCTGCATTGCAGACACATTCTTTACCATCTGAGCCATCAGGGAAACCCAGGAATACCTTAGAAAGTGGAGTCGCTCAGTCATGTCCAACTCTTTGCAACCCCACGGTACGTAGCCTGCCAGGATCCTCCATGTATGGGATTTTCTAGGCAAGAATACTGGAGTGGGTTGCCATTTCCTTCTCCAAGGAATACCTTACACAATGATAATTGTATTTAACTAGTTCAACTTTAGTAATTTCTGCTTCTTTTTGAAGTAAACTTGTTCATGTATAGAGAACTCTGATTGACATAAGAAGTTTGCCAGAGAAATTAGTATTTTCCTTTAGTAACTAGACTTATGGAAACTACATTTATTGATTTTGCTTACTTTCAGTGCTAGATTCTTCTGTGCCAACCCATTTCTGTTATAAGAAAACTGTCTCTGCCTGATCCAAAGGAAGAACCTAGCTTATGTCTCCATGCTATGACTCACTGCAACAACTGAGCCTGATTGGATTAAGAGTGGACTCTTGGGTCAATAGGAACTACAATATTAGCATAAACGAGAGTTACCTTACTAGGAAACTAGACTCCTTTTTATCCTCTCTCTCCTTTTTTACCCTGTAGCACCCCATTTTCTTTCTTTATTTCTTTTTTTGCTTAAACCTTGACTAACAGATAACCCTAAAAGTTAAAAGCAACATGTCTAAGACAATAAGAAGAATTGTTCTGAGGAAAGCATTATACTAATGATCCCAAACAAGAAACTTCTGAAACTAGAAAATCCAATTGTTTCAACTGCAAATTTAGTAGCAGTTTAGGATGAAGAAACCACTACCTGGGCTGGACTGTAAGATCACATCCCCCATCTTCCCCTTGCTCTCTGAAAACTCCAATTCAGGTGTCTAGGGAGTTAGCTCATCTCCAGACACTCCTCACTGTGCATCAGCTGAATTAAGTGTTTAATCTCTATTTGAGAGATAATACCTTTTTTTTCAATATAGTTCTATTTTCTATGAATTTTGGACAAGCTCATAAAAAACTAATCTCAAGAAATGTCCTCCTATTAGATGGAGATGATTTAACTGTGGGGCCAATACTGTCATGACCTTAGAGAAGCAAATAAAGAAAAGGGTTAGGGAGAGGGAGAGAGAGAGTGAGTATGAGTAGACGAAGGGACATGTGGGCTTGTTGGATTTTTTTCAAGGAAGGTCTCTGTTTGCTTTGTCTTTTAACATAATTTAGTCCAGATTATCTACTTTATTTGCACATAAAGAAATTTTAGCTCAATTGGTAAAGAATCTGCCTGCAATGCAGGAGACCCCAGTTCAATTCCTGGGTCTGGAAGATCTGCTGGAGAAGAGATAGGCTACCCACTCCAGTATTCTTGGGCTTCCCTTGTGGCTCAGCTGGTAAAGAATCCTCCTGCAATGCAGGAGACCGAGGTTCAATCCCTGGGTTGGGAAGATCCCTGGAGAAGGCAAAGGCTACCTACTTCAGTATTCTGGGCTAGAGATTTCCATGGACTATACAGTCCATGAGGTTGCAAAGAGTCGGACACGACTGAGTGACTTTCACACTCACTTAAATAAATTATAGTGTAATTCTAATAAATATCTTTTTTTAAATTAAACTAGTTTGAAGTGCTTTAGTTTTTAAAACCAAAAGTCATTTAACAGACACATTTTGAAAAGACAAATAACCTTCTTCTTCCTTATTGTAAAGATCAATAAGTGCTTACCATAAAAAAAAAAGGCTTATCTTAGCTCAATCCCCAAAACACCCACTATCACATATTTATTGTATTATCATTTTAAAACACTCACTATTATTGAATCTTAACACAATCTGTAAGAAAGATCATGTTATCTCAGTTGTACTGATGAAGAATAACAGGGTAAATGTCACTTAAAACACAATATGAGCTCCATGATGACAGTGATTTCCCTTTTTGGTTCTCTGTGAACTGCACAATGTTGGCACACAATATTATTTCTTGAATAAATGAATCAATAAATATTCAGGGATGTGCACAAATATCTAGAGACTAGAAACTAGATTATCTCTATTGAAGTGAGACTATGCTTTTAATTAGACCCTGGGTAAATAGGCAAGAAACTTTTTTATGGTTGTTACATGGAAGTTATATTGTTTTAAAATATCTTCCATAAAATTAGTACTTTCTAGTGTTAGAATATCAGTGAATCCTTGATGCTATGCTATGCCAAGTCCCTTCAGTTGTGTCTGACTCTTTGTGACTGCTCTGACTGCAGCCCGCCAGGCTTCTCTTTCTATGGGATCCTCCAGGCGAGAATACTGGAGTGGGTTGCCATTTCCTTCTCCATGAATCCATGAAAACAGCTATCAGAATATGATCTACTGAAGACTAGGGAGACTGATAGTGTTAAACGCAGGAATATTTTGATGGACTAATAAAAACAGAAATGTTTCAAATTTTCCTTATTGTAAAATTTGAATATTATTATGTATATAGCCTACCTTGTCCTGCCACCAGCCCTGTTCTGTATGTTGATAAAAGACCAACTGTACAATTAAAATTATATCTTGTACCAATTATATATTTAGGTGAGGGTATAGAAGTAAACAAATACATAAAGCATATACTTAGGAAATTTGAAGAGTGCATAGTAAGAAATATTTATGCTTAGTGTCAAAGTGTGGGTTCTTTGTCCATGGCTTTGGTCATTAGAACAGTATCATTTATTGAGCAGAGGAAATGATGCACAGCAATGCAGAAAATAATAATAATAATAATATTTACATAGGAACTTAGGATAGAAAGACTGAAATACTCTTCTGAGAGCACAAAATAGTTGGTTTTTTTGTTTCTTTTTTTTTTTCTGATGTGAGTTTTAGATATAAGGTTTACATTTGTGCGTACACATTTAGAGATATAAGATTAGTGAAATTAAATAAAAATACTATGGAATTACTACGGCATGAGAGGGTATGTTAGCCTGCTCAGGCTGCCATAACAAAATACAACAGGCTGAGTAGCATATACAACAAAAATTAATGTCACAGTTTTGGAGTTTCGGACTCCTGAGATCAAGGCAGGAGCAGACTCAGTTCCTAGTAAGAGCTCTCCCTGGCTTGCAGATGGCTGGCTGCCTTCTTGCTGTGACCTCACATGGTCTTTCCTCAGTGTGTGTGCTAGGAGAGAGTCAGAGATCTCTTTCCATTCCTCTTATTATGGTCTCTTATCCTAGGGGATTAGGGCTGCACCCTTATGACTTCATTTAACCCAAATCACCTCCTAAAGGCCTGAGTTCCATCACACTACTGGATCAGTTTAGTTCAGTCACTCAGTTGTGTCCTACTCTTTGTAACCCCATGGACTGCAACACATCAGGCTTCCCTATCCATCACCAACTCCCAAAGCTTGCTGAAACTCACGTGCATCAAGTCAGTGATGCCATCCCACCATCTCACCTATTGTCATCTCCTGACTTCAGTCTTTCCCAGCTTCAGGGTCTTTTCCAGTAAGTCAGTCCTTCGTATCAGGTGACCAAAGTATTGGAGCTTCAGGTTCAGCATTAGTCCTTCCAATGATTATTCTGGACTGATTTCCTTTATGATAGACTGGTTTGATTGCCTGGCAGTCCAAGGGACTCTCAAGAGTCTTCTCCAATACCACAGTTCAAAAGCATCAATTCTTTAGTGTTCAGCTTTCTTGATGGTCTAACTCTCACATCCATACATGACTACTGGAAAAACCATAGCTTTCACTAGATGGACCTTTGTCAGCAAAGCAATGTCTCTGCTTTTTAATATGCTGTTGAGGTTGGTCGTAACTTTTCTTCCAAGGAGCAAGCGTCTTTTAATTTCATGGCTGCAGTCACCATCTGCAGTGATTTTAGAGCCCAAGAAAATAAAGTTTGTCACTGTATCCATTGTTTCCTCATCTATTTGCCATGAAGTGATGGTACCAGATGCCATGATCTTAGTTTTCTGAATGTTGAGTTTTAAGCCAACTTTTTTATTCTCCTCTTTCATTTTCATGAGGAGACTCTTTAGTTCCTCTACACTTTCTTCCATAAGAGTGTTATATCTGCATCAGTTCAGTTTGGTTCAGTCGCGCAGTTGTGTCCAACTCTTTGCGAAGCCATGAGTCACAGCAAGCCAGGCCTCCCTGTCCATCACCAACTCCCAGAGTCTAATCAAACTCATGTTCAAGTTGATGATGCCATCCAGCCATCTCATCCTCTGTCGTCCCCTTCTCCTCCTGCCCCCAATCCCTCCCAGCATCAGGGTCTTTTCCAATGAGTCAACTCTTTGCATAAGGTGGCCAAAGTACTGGAGTTTCAGCTTTAGCATCAGTCCTTCCAAAGAACACCCAGGACTGATGTCCTTTAGGATGGACTGGTTGGATCTCCTTGCAGTCCAAGGGACTCTCAAGAGTCTTCTCCAACACCACAGTTCAAAAGCATCAATTTTTAAGTGTTCAGCTTTCTTTACAGTCTAACTCTCACATCCATACATGACCACTGGAAAAACCATAGACTTGACTAGATGGACCTTTGTTGGCAAAGTAATGTCTCTGCTTTTGAATATGCTATCTAGGTTGGTCATAACTTTCCTTCCAAGGAGTAAACCTCTTTTAATTTCATGGCTGCAGTCACCATCTGCAGTGATTTTGGAGCCCAGAAAAATAAAGTCTGACACTGTTTCCACTGTTTCCCCATCCATTTCCCATGAAGTGATGGGACCAGATGCCATGATCTTCGTTTTCTGAATGTTGAGCTTTAAGCCAACTTTTTCACTCTCGTTTTTCACTTTCATCAAGAGGCTTTTTAGTTCCTCTTCACTTTCTTCCATAAGAGTGGTGTCATCTGCATATCTGAGGTTATTGATATTTCTCCCAGCGATCTTGATTTCAGCTTATTCTTCATCCAGCCTGGAATTTCACATGATGTACTCTGCATATAAGTTAAATAAGCAGGGTGACAATATGCAGCCTTGATGTACTTCTTTCCCAATTTGGAACCAGTCTATTGTTCCATGTCTGTTCTAACTGTTGCTTCTTGACATGCACACAAGATTTCTCAGAAGGCAGGAAAGGTGGTCAGGTATTCCCATCTCTTTAAGAATTTTCCACGGTTTGTTGTGATCCACACAGTCAAAGGCTTTGTCATAATCAAAAAACTAGTAGATGTTTTTCTGGTACTCTCTTGCTTTTCCAACGATCCAACAGATTTTGGCAATTTGATCTCTGGTTCTTTTGCCTTTTCTAAATCCAGCTTGAATGTCTGGAAGTTCTCAATTCACACACTACTGAAGCCTAGCTTGGAGAATGTTGATCATTACTATGCTAGCATGTGAGATGAATGCAATTATGTGGTAGTTTGAACATTCTCTGGCATTGCCTTTCTTTGGGATTGGTATGAAAACTGACCTTTTCGAGTCTTGTGGCCACTGCTGAATTTTCCAAATTTGCTGGGATATTGAGCATAGCACTTTCACAGCATAATCTTTTAGGATTTGAAATAGCTCAACTGGAATTCCATAACCTCCCCTAGCTTTGTTTATAGTGATGCTTCCTAAGGCTCACTTGACTTTGTATTCCAGGATCTCTGACTCTAGGTGAGTGATCACACTATTGTGGTGATCTGGGTCATTAGGATCTTCTGTGTATTTTTGTCACCACTTCTTAATATCTACTGCTTCTGTTGGGTCCATACAGTTTCTGTCCTTTATTTTGCCCATCTTTGCATGAAATGTTCCCTTGATATCTCTCATTTTCTTGAAGAGATCTCGAGTCTTTCCCATTCTATTGTTTTCCTCTGTTTCTTTGCATTGATCTCTGAGGGAGGCTTCCTTATCTCTCCTTGTTATTCTTTGGAACTCTGCCTTCAGATGGGTATATCTTTCCTTTTCTCCTCTGCCTTTCACTGCTCTTCTTTTCTCAGCTATTTGTATGGTCTCCTCAGACAACCATTTTGCATTTTTCAGTTCTTTTTCTTGGGGATGGTCTTGATCACTGCTTCCTGTACAATGTCATGAACTTACATTCATAGTTCTTCAGGCACTCTGACTATCATATCTAATCCCTTAAATGTATTCATCACTTCCATTGTATAATCCTGAGGGGTTTGATTTAGGTCATATCTGAATGATCTAGCAGTTTTCCCTATTCAATTTCAGTCTGAATTTGGCAATAAGGAGTTCATGCTCTGAGTCACAGTAAGCTCCTGGTCTTGTTTCTGCTGACCGTATAGAGCTTCTCCATCTTTGGCTGTAAAGCATATAAACAATCTGATTTTGGTTTTGACCATCTGGTGATGTCCATGTGTAGCGTCATGGCTTGTGTTGTTGGAAGTGGGTGTTTACTATAACCAGTGCATTCTCTTGGTGAAACTCTGTTAGCCTTCTACCTGCTTCATTTTGTACTCCAAGACCAAACTTTTATGTTACTCCAGGGATCTCTTGAATTCCTACTTTTGCATTCTAGTCCCCTATGATGAAAAGAACACCTTTTTATTTTTTTTTTTCCCTCTGGTGTTAATTCTAGAAGGTCTTGTAAGTCATCATAGAACCACTGAACCTCAGCTTCTTCAACACTAGTGATTGGTGCATAGGCTTGCATTACTGTGGCATTGAATGGTTTGGCTTGAAAACCAACAGAGATCATTCTGTCATTTTTTGAGATTGCACCCAAGTACTGCATTTTGGACTCTTTTGTTGACTATGAGGGCTACTCCATGTCTTCTAGGGGGTTCCTGCACACAGTAATAGATATAATGGTCATGTGAATTAAATTTGCCTATTTGGGTCCATTTTAGATTATTGATTTCTACAATGTTGATGTTCACTCTTTCCATCTGTTGGACCACTTTCAATTTACCTTGGTTCATGGACCTAACATTCCAGGTTCCTATGCATTCTCTATCATTCTCTACAGCATCAGACTTTACTTCCATCACCAGTCACATCCACAACTGGGAGTTGTTTTTGCCTTGGCTCAGTCTCTTCATTCTTCCTGGAGTTATTTCTCCACTCTTCTCCAGTAGCATGACCTGGGAAGTTCATCTTTCAGTGTCATATCTTTTTGCCTTTTCATACTGTTCATACTAGACGTTAGGACTTTTATATATGAATATTGGAGAACACAACACAGTCTACTGCTCAGGGGTTCTGTTAAATTCTTTATGTGAAATATTTATTTAAATAATCTTACAGTTTCCATATATGTGGTGGTTACTGTAATTATCCCTATTTTAAGTGTTGTTTTATTATAAGGGGCCAGGGGGATAGTATTTTTCTTTGGGAAAGAAGATGGGAAATGGGAACTGTCAGAGGAAAATATACAAATCAATCAAAGTGGAAGCAAAGCAAGATGACCCAGTGAAGACTGCTTGAAAAATTGGAATTATATATATTGATATTACTTGATGTGCATTATTTGAAAATGGAACTTTAACAAAGCTTATAAGAACATTTGGCATAAAACTTTCATATACAGGTAGGAAAAGAGTTGATCACATATTCAGTACAGAGTTAGTAAAAGGAAACTGAAATATTTTACCTATTTTGCCTTCTTTTTTCCTATAACCCTCTTAGAACTGCTGATGCAGCCCTTAGAAGCCTGTCCTCAGCAGAGGCCACTGTGCAAAGCTCCTGAACTAATGGCCCAAAGAGCTGTCACCAAGGGTTTCTCAGTGATCCTTCTCAGGATAGCATTTAATCAAGAGAGCCATTCAAACCATGTCTAGGAAAAAATGTGAGGAAAAAGCAACAAAACACACAGGGGGATAGAAAATTAAAATGTCCCTCAAATTGAACATGGGTGAGTTAATAGTCTCAGATGAGTGACAAAGTTTTATCAATTGTATTGACTTGATCAATCCTAAATGCAGTTAGACAGTTTAGTTCTGTCATTAGAGCAACTTGTTAGAACAGGCATGTGGCTATTCACTTCAGATATCCTAACATGAATGTAGTATCACTGTATCATAATATCTAGGAAATGGATAGAGGAAATGTTGGATTTGGCTATTTTGCTCTTTAAATAATCAGTAAATATTAAAGCCTATAGACTTTCTTTCTGCATCATAGTTCTTTTTGTCACACTACAGAACACTGATTTAAGCTAAAAGCCAAAGTCTAGAAGTCATGTTTGGTTTCCCCCCGACCCCGCTTTTTTTTGATACCCCAAGGGTAAATTATTACCAGTACGTACTGTGTAATTTGTATCCAAATAAGCATGGACTTTATTCCCTTGTATTTAGCTCCATGCTCACCATAAACAAATACTCTATTATCTTACATCCAAAGTGCTACAGAATAATCCAACTTCCATTCTAACCAATCTTCCAACAATAATTTCAAACATCAAGCCTAAAAACTAAAAAAAAAAAAAAAAAGTAATCATATCATATCATCCCCTTCATTCAATCCAATGTATAGATTTCCACTATAGATAGCATAGCATCCCAATTCCTTGGTATGCAAATCCATGCATGATCTATTTGATTTCTATAACTCTATCTTGTTCCATTCTCACTCATGCTTACCAGCCACCCTAGGCATTCACATCTTACCAAAATTGAGATGTTGTCTGACTCAGATCCTCTATGTATGCTTTTCTTCTTTGTAGAACTGCCTCCTTCACACTAGTGAACTCTCCAAAGGATGTACTTCCCTTGGATATTATTTATTTTGATACCCTGTTATTTCTTTTTCAATTCCAATTTACTTAATAAATCACATATAGAAGTGCTCAAAATATATAAATAAATAAGCAAACAGTTTGCTATTGGGGGGGGTTGTAGTCCAATGATTAGGACAGATTCTCTAGCCTCATGAGACTTTTATCCTCTAAAGTATGCATAAAGAGCTTTCTACAAAGCTGCTGCTGCTAAGTCACTTCAGTCATGTTCGACTCTGTGTGACCCCATGGACAGCAGCCTACCAGGCTCCCCCGTCCCTGGGATTCTCCAGGCAAGAACACTGGAGTGGGTTGCCATTTCCTTCTCCAATGCATGAAAGCAAAAAATGAAAGTGAAGTCACTCAATCATGTCTGACTCTCAGCAACTCCATGGACTGCAGCATACCAGGCTCCTCCATCCATGGGATTTTCCAGGCAAGAGTACTGGAGTGGGGTGCCATTGCCTTCTCCGTATACAAAGTTAGGTGAAACTAAACTCATACTACACATAAAGTAGACTGCTGTGGATGTAGAGGGGGACAACATATTCAATGTACCATGGAGAAAGAAAATGTTTTCAGGGGCATATTAAAACAGGCTTGGGTAGTTTGTGCTAATAAATTAACTCATAAAAGGTTTAACACAACAAAGGTTAAGCTCACACCAACTTGGTCATATCTTTGGAACATTCTATGAAAGCATTCTTATATACAATAATTCCAGATAGAAATAGGATCTAATCTGGCTTTGCACTCTCAACACATGCATTTCAGGTTATTGATGCTGAGGAAGAAAGATGTGAAGAATTATTGGACAGTCCTTAAATGTATCACTTCCATTCATAGCTCCTTGGCCAGAAGTAGTCATGTGATCCCACAAAACTGCATAGGGCTTAGGAGTTGTGTGGTAATGTATAAGCGGTCCATGATCTTGGGCTTCCCTCATAGCTCAGTTGGTAAAGAGTCTGACTGCAATGCAGGAGACCTGGGCTCAATCCCTGGGTTGGGAAGATCCTCTGGAGAAGGAAATAACAACCCATTCTAATATTCTTGCCTGGAGAATCCCATGGACAGAGGAGCTTGGCAGGCTACAGTCTATGGGGTTGCAAGAGTTGGACATGACTGAGTGACTAAGCGTGCACATGATCTGCAACAGTTCCAAATGCCATGGGGAGGTGATATTTTTGTGTCATGGTAAGGTAAATTTATTACCCAAATGGAGGGTCAGTGGTGACTGAGATTTTCGTGAATTGAAAAATATAATGTTACTGTCTTCAAAAATACACCATGCAGTGGTGACAGATAAAGAAGAAACTATCCATTCTTGTTGCATAATACATTATAGTGTTTTTTTCCTTTTTCTTCCTGAATGTTTTACCTAATATATCACAATAATCCTTTAGGACTGCAATATAAAACTCCTTATGCTTCTTTGACTCCACTTTAGATAAAAAATGGCAAACAATAATCTTCAATTTAAGAAATAATTTGCATTTTCTCACTTAAAGGGACACTGAATGAATTTAAAAATACAGTGGAAATAAAGCTACTCATTTTCAACATTTTAAATACAGTAAACCCCCTACAAATGAACAAGTTCCCTTCTGAGAGAGTGCTTGTAAGTCCAATTTGTTCATTAGTCCAACAAAATTAGTCTATGTACACCACAAACACAATCAGCTATATAGTACTATACTGTAATAGGTTTATGACACTTTTCACACAAATAATACATTTAAAAAGCACAAAAATAAAGAAAACATTTTTAATCTTACAGTAAAATAGTACAGTACACTTGCTGGCATACAGGGCCTGGCATCAAGTGAACAGACAAGAGAGTTACTGATTGGAGGAGGGAGAAGAGGTGGGAGGTGGTAGAGCTGAAGGACTAGGTCATCAGCGAAGGGAGATGGAGAGAAAACTGCAATTTCACTAACACTTGATGTCAGTGACACAGGTTCTAGTTCCTTGCTGGGTTCAATTCTATTTACGCTTTTGAAAAAAAAGACCCCTGATGCCTGGATGGTAGCTCATAACATTCTGAACGGCTGCTGTAACTTTCATGTACCACTCTACATTCAGACTCTGTGCCTTAAAAACCAACAGTGCCTCCTCAAATGAAGAAAACCCCCTTTCCATTTCCTAGCACCATGAATCTCTTCAGTTCTTCAGTTACTTCTTCTTCCCCTTGTCTCTCTTAGGTCTTTCTCTGGGACTCCAGTTTCTGGTGCTTCTTAGCCTTAGGACTTCAACAAATACCTTTTGACGTCCTACTGTTTGCTAAGAGGAGGGGAATCAGTTTTGAGAAAGGTGGCCCAATCCCTTGCTTATCAGGACCTTCCATATGAAGAGAGATAACAATATATGAAGAGGAAGGAATCCCATTGGAGAGAGAGGAGAGCAGAAGTTCAAGCTGCAGTGGGGAAACTAGGAAGGGCTCATGGCCTTGTCAAGGTGGATCAGAGGAGAACAATCAATGGCCAGAGAGTAGGGACAGTTTCTAAAAGTCTTTGTATTGCTAAAATAAATATTCCTACCCCATGTCAAGAGACTATACAAACAACTAACCCCCCCCGCCCCCCCAAAAAAAAGGAAATGGGCAGGCCTTACAAACTATTATTTTACATTTTTTAATAACAAAGGAGATGTAATTTCATCCTAAGTATAAACATAGAAATTTTAGAAATGCATTTTCTTACCAAATGCACTGGAGTATCTGAATCCTGTGAAGGAAAATGTAGCTGTAGTTTATATGCTCCAGGAAATTTTCTTATGCTATGGTCTCAGCATTATAAAAGTGAAATAAGGGAGGTTGGAAATCAAGTCTATTGTTCCAGATGTGGTTTAGGCAGTCCATAGTTTTCTATTATCTCAACTTTGTCAGAATTGGCAAAGACAAAATCTTCTTCCAAAATATCACAGAATAGAGTTATTCATAAAGAAGCAGACACTATTCTCGCAGATGAGTCAATTATATAAAATCTCTTATTTCTGTGTCAGTTTGAGAAGAGATGGATTCTCTAAAAAGAGCAATTTGGATTTTCCCTGGATAGAAATATCTACTACGATGGTTATTTAAAAAAAAAAAGAGAGAGAGAGAAAGAAAATGCTTCTGCAAGAATTCTAATTCAACAACAAGACCACCACCACTATTATTATTAAATATGGCTATTCTTCTGTAAGCAAAAATAACAAGGGGATAAAGGAAGCGGTAAAACACTGAAAAACACTCAAATTCAGATAAAAGAGACATTGCATATTGATAAGACAGCAAAAAAACACTGGCAACTGCTTATCCAGTATAACAGCTCAGTCATGCCCATGCTATTCCTTCTCATTGAACTTTGAAGGTTCCCTCTCTATCACTCACCACAGTTTGTAGTCAAAAGCATATGTGGTGGATTGCTTAATAACATTATCCTTACAGATATCTATGAATATAAGGAACAGGCATATTCTTCTACCTGCATGTATCATTTTAATTCCTCAGCATATATTTAAATAAAGCTATTGGAGGAAAGATTAGAAAAGTATTTCTTAAGTTAATAGAATTACAATTATTTCTCCAGAGTGAAAATGGCTCTTTTTTTTTTTTTTTTTTGATATTGTAAGGGCAAATCATGTGATACATGGTATGTTTAAAAGCACCGTGAAAAGAAAATCCCAGTCAAGGAACCATGTGGCACATGTCCTGGAGTAAAGATTCCAGGGCAAGGTGAAGATTTCTGCCCTTTCTGGCTTCATAGTACACTAAAGACCTTAATTTATAAAGGATAATTTTCTAGCCCCCCGCCTTTTACACAGACAGGACATTATTCACAGACTGGCTAATATAAAGGAAGATTTATAGAAAATCAAATTTTCACAGTTGAAAAACACTTTAACTTGTGAGGAACCATTCAGGAGAAGATATAAGTCAATTGTCAATTTTCCAAATTAGTAACAAAAAGTATGTTGTCAAGAATAAAAAAAAGCAATTAAAATTATATTGGAGCCTAAAATATCACTCTCCATATAGTTAACTTTAATCATCTTAGACTTTTCAGTGTTTTTGATTAAGAAAATGAGACCAGATAGTTGATATAAATGTCCTATATCTGCTCATATGTTATTACTCACTACTAGTACCCCAATCCATAGCTAGATGGCATTCTGCATGCTAAAAAAGATCAGGCTTAATTCCTAAGTGTCTGGGTCTTATGGAAAATTAGAATGACTTGGATTACAATGTTTTCCTATCTTTCACACAAAGACCTACTCAACTAGCAGAGAAAAAGAGAAAGAACACATTATTAGTCATCAGCAAATCAAAGGGAAAGATTCAACTTATATACATATAAATTATTAGAAGCATTAACCTTGTGCAGGTAAGTTAATTTTTCTGGCCTTAGTCATATTATATGACATAATATTAACTCTTCTACCAACATCCAATCTTACAGAGAGCAGTAAAGAATATGAAGTATGCCAACATGCTGTGAAACTGTAAGGATCTACTTAATATTTATTGTTTTATTATTTAATACAATGAGAATGGCAAAGGTAATAAGGCTAAAATATATGTAAAAACTCAATTGCCAACAGAAAATGAGAAAACTAGATAATCAACCATGAGTTGTTCTTGATTTGATCTCAGTTTAGAATTGAATATGATGAAGAAAAATAGACGTTATTTATAGAAAGAATTAATGTTTCCTTTTACATTTCTCCCTCTCTCTCTCTCTCACACACACAGACAGACACACAACCCAGAAGATTCTAAACATATAGTCCTGATTTAACATTATGACAAAGTAAAATATTTCAAAAATTCTAAAAGGAAATTTGACCACTGTTTCAATTCTTCACTATGTTTATGACAGACCTTAAGCTATACAAATGCTAGCTGCCAGAATTCATTAGGATTATATGAGAATCCCATTTGAATCAACAGAGATCTATTGATCAATTCTGAGTATCCACCACTCCTATCAATTAAGGTTAAACTAGAAACAACTACATACTGTGGGAGAGAGGCAGCTGGCATTGACACATAACAGCCATTAACTGGCTTCTATTACCCATTTGTGAAAAAAAATAAATAAAAGTACCTTAGATCATATGATTGGTGCACTAAACTAATAATGGAAATGCTTTTTCCTCTGACTTACTGTTTATCAACTGATGCATGTGCTCTTGCAGGAGGAAAATAAGTTTTTGAACCTTGGCTGACTTGTCCACACTCCACCTATGGCTTATGATGATTGAATGCTCAAGATCAGGTAATGTGCTGGAGATGAAAGCAGTGGAAAATTACATATTGGTGTATCCGGGGACTACAAGCAAAAAATTACTGGACAAAAACAAAATGCATTCCCTAATATAGTATGAAAACAACAATATGATAAGCCAATCCAAGGAAAGAACCTTGTCGAATCCAATGTCAAACAAAAATGGAATCTTTTTCAGAAAGCTATAGTTGGAAAACCTTTTCTGTAATGGATAGTCAGTCATTCATGGAAAGACACAGAAATGGAATTCTGTCATTGGGCTTACTTTAGAATTTTCCGTTTTTTTTTTTTTTTTAAGTGCCCATAGCTATTTTGGAATAATTACTACATTCAGAGCTTTAGAGCCATGACATTGTTAATGAACCTTATGTTCACAGGGCATATTTCTTTGTCATCCAGGAAAAGAAATTGTTACTAGCCTTTAGGGGCTGTAAAATTTAATCAAGCTTTAATTGATGTTTTAAGACCCCATATAATTTCCCTTAATCAAGATTTCATATGAAAATATTTTTAATAACAGAGGTTTCTAAGCTAGGATCTCCAAGCCAAAGACATGAAAGGACAGCTTTGAGAAAGCTTATGTCTTTGATTTAATGCAGTTATTTTTCTTAACCTAAGAGAATTTTGTTTGTGATTACTTAGAAAATGAATATTCATTTTGGGGAGTATGGGAAGAAATTTTGTATTTATTATTTGTAATCCTAACCTGTAATTTTTGTTAATGAAGTCTAAAACTGAGCTACGCCCGAGATCAGGGGCGGTGGCTGAGAGGAGCAACACCATGTCCAAGATCAGGAGGGGTGACATCATCCAAGGTAAGGAGCAGCAGCTGCACTTTGCTGGAGCAGCCATGAAGAGATACCCCATGCCCAAGGTAAGAGAAACCCAAGTAAGACAGTAGGTGTTGCAAGAGGCATCAGAGGGCAGACACACTTAAACCATAATCACAAAAACTAGTCAATGTAATCACATGGACCATAGCCTTCTCTAACTCAGTGAAACTAAGCCATGCCATGTGGGGCCACCCAAGACAGGCAGGTCATGGTGGAGAGATCTGACAGAATGTGGTCCAATGGGGAAGGGAATGGCAAACCACTTCAGTATTCTTGCCTTGAGAACCCCATCAACAGTATGAAAAGGCAAAATGATAGGATACTGAAAGAGGAACTTCCCAGGTTGGTAGGTGCCCAATATGCTACTGCAGATCAGTGGAGAAATAACTCCAGAAAGAATGAAGGGACGGAGCCAAAGCAAAAAGAATACCCAGCTGTGGATGTGACTGGTGATAGAAGCAAGGTCCGATGCTGTAAAGAGCAATATTGCATAGGAACCTGGAATGTTAGGTCCATGAATCAAGGCAAATTGGAAGTGGTCATACAGGAGAGGGCAAGAGTGAATGTCAACATACTAGGAATCAGCGAACTAAAATGGACTGGAATGGGTGAATTTAACTCAGATGACCATTATATCTACTACTGTAGGCAAATATTCTTTAGAAGAAATGGAGTAGCCATCATGGTCAACAAAAGAGTTCGAAATGCAGTACTTGGATGCAATCTCAAAAAGGACAGAATGATCTCTGTTCGTTTCCAAGGCAAACCATTCAATATCACAGTAATCCAAGTCTATGCCCAAACCAGTAACGCTGAAGAAGCTGAAGTTGAACAGTTCTATGAAGACCTACAAGACCTTTTAGAACTAACATCCAAAAAAGATGTCCTTTTCATTATAGGGGAATGGAGTGCAAAAGTAGGAAGTCAAGAAACACCTGGCGCAACAGGCAAATTTGGCCTTGGAATATAGAATGAAGCAGGGCAAAGGCTGATAGAGTTTTGCCAAGAGAACACATTGGTTATAGCAAACACCCTCTTCCAACAACACAAGAGAAGACTCTACACATGGACATCACCAGATGGTCAACACCGAAATCAGATTGATTATATTCTTTGCAGCCAAAGATGGAGGAGCTCTATACAGTCAGCAAAAGCAAGACCAGGAGCTGACTGTGGCTCAGATCATGAGCTCCTTATTGCCAAATGAAGACTTAAATTGAAGAAAGTAGGGACAACCACTAGACCATTCAGGTATGACCTAAATCAAATCCCTTATGATTATACAGTGGAGGTGAGAAATAGATTTAAGGGACTAGATCTGATAGATAGAGTGCCTGATGAACTATGGAATGAGGTTTGTGACATTGTTCAGGAGACAAGGATCAAGAACATCCCCATGGAAAAGAAATGCAAAAAAGCAAATTGGCTGTCTGGGGAGGCCTTACAAATAGCTGTGAAAAGAAGAGAAGCAAAAAGCAAAGGAGAAAAGGAAAGATATAAACATCTGAATGCAGAATTCCAAAGAATAAGAAGGAGAGATAAGAAAGCCTTCCTCTGCGATCAATGAAAAGAAATAGAGGAAAACAACAGAATGGGAAAGACTAGAGATCTTTCAAGAAAATTAGAGATACCAAGGGAATATTTCATGCAAAGATGGGCTCGGTAAAGGACAGAGATGGTATGGACCTAACAGAAGCAGAAGGTATTAAGAAGAGGTGGCAAGTATACACAGAAGAACTGTACAAAAAAGATCTTCACGACTAAGATAAACACGATGGTGTGATCACTCACTTAGAGCCAGACGTCCTGGAACGTGAAGTCAAGTGGGTCTTAGAAAATAATCACTACGAACAAAGCTAGTGGAGGTTATGGAATTCCAGTAGAGTTATTTCAAATCCTAAAACATGATGTGGTGAAAGTGCTGCACTCAATATGTCTGGAAATTTGGAAAACTCAGCAGTGGCCACAGGACTGGAAAAGGTCAGTTTTCATTCCAATCCCAAACAAAGGCAGTGCCAAAGAATGCTCAAACTACCACACAATTGCACTCATCTCACATGCTAGTAAAGTAATGCTCAAAATTCTCCAAGCCAGGCTTCAGCAGTACATGAACTGTGAACTTCCAGATGTTCAAGCTGGTTTTAGAAAAGGCAGAGGAACCAGAGATCAAATTGCCAACATCCGCTGGATCATGGGAAAAGGAAGAGAGTTCCAGAAAAACATTTATTTCTGCTTTATTGACTATGCCAAAGCCTTTGACTGTGTGGATCACAATAAAGTGTGAAAAATTCTGAAAGAGATGGGAGTACCAAACCACCTGACCTGCCTCTTGAGAAACCTATATCCAGGTCAGGAAGCAGCAGTTAGAACTGGACATAGAACAACAGACTGGTTCTAAATAGGAAAAGGAGTACTTCAAGGCTGTATATTGTCACCCTGCTTATTTAACTTATATGCAGAGTACATCATGTGAAATGCTGGGCTGGAAGAAGTACAAGCTGGAATCAAGATTGCTGGGAGAAATATCAATAACCTCAAATATGCAGACAACACAAATATGGCAGAAAGTGAAGAGGAACTAAAGAGCCTCTTGATGAAAGTGAAATTGGAGAGTGAAAAAGTTGGCTTAAAGCTCAAAATTTAGAAAACGAAGATCATGGCATCCGGTCCCATCACTTCATGGGAAATAGATGGGGAAACAATGGAAATAGTGTCAGACTTTATCTTTGGGGCTCCAAAATCACTGCAGATGGTTACTGCAGCCATGAAATTAAAAGACGCTTATTCCTTGGAAGGAAAGTTATAACCAACCTTGATAGCATATTCAAAACCAGAAACGTTACTTTGCCAACAAAGGTCCTTCTAGTCAAGGCTATGGTTTTTCCAGTGGTCATGTATGGATGTTAGAGTTGGACTGTGAAGAAAGCTGAGCACCAAAGAATTGATGCTTTTGAACTGTGGTGTTGGAGAAGACTCTTGAGAGTCCCTTGGACTGCAAGAAGATCCAACCAGTCCATTCTAAAGGAGATCAGTCCTGGGTGTTCTTTGGAAGGACTGATGCTAAAGCTGAAACTCCAATACTTTGGCCACCTCATGAGAAGAGTTGACTCACTGGAAAAGACTCTGACACTGGGAGGGATTGGGGGCAGGAGAAGGGGATGACAGAGGATGAGATGGCTGGATGGCATCACTGACCAGAAGGACATGAGTTTGAGTGAACTCTGGGAATTGGTTATGGACAGGAATGCCTGGTGTGCTGCAATTCATGGGGTTACAAAGAGGAGGACACTACTGAGTGACTGAACTGAACTGAACTGAAAATTGAGCATGGAGAAGACTGAATGCAGAAAGAACTGAATTTGGGAGGCAAGATATACAGTAAATCATTTATTATCCCAGACTAAAATATGAAAATGCCTGGAAACCATAAACTTGAAAATCAAAACCCAGTATAGAAGGCAATATTAAGGTCTCTCCCTTAGGTGTCCACATCCTAATCCAAAGGATTTGTAAATGTGTTATTTTACATAGCAAAAGGGATTTTGCAGATGTGATTAAATTATTTTGACATAAGGAAATTATCCTAGATTATCAGGGTAAACAGTGTAATCACAAGTTTTCTTAAGAGAGCCAAAGGAGATCTGACTATGAATATGTAGAACCAGAGTGATATAACCTGAGAAAAACTCTTGGACTACAGATGTCTTTGAAGACTGATGTGCATATGTATGAGAATTTGCTTCATAGACTCTTTGTGAGTCTATGGACTATAGCCTGCCAGGCTTCTCTGTCCACAGGATTCTCCAAGCAAGAATATTGGAGTGGGTTGCCAAACCTTCTCCAGGGGATCTTCCTGATCCAGGGATTGAACTCATATCTTTTGAATCTCCTACATTAGCAGATGGGTTCTTCACTACTAGTGACACCTGAAGTGAAGTAGCTGAGTTGTGTCCGACTCCTTGTGACCCCGTGGACTGTAGCCTACCAGGCTTCTCCCTCCATGGGATTCTCCAGGCAAGAATACTCGAGTGTGTTGCCATTTCTGAGAAGATTTGAAGAGGAATGGCAAAACTCCAAGCTAAGGAATATAGGCAGCCGCTAAAAGCTGGAAAACGAGGGGAGGAAGGACTTCCCTTTGGGACCTGTCCTTCGAGCATCTTAACTGAGACTCATGTCAGACTTCAGATCTACTAAACTGTAAGATTATATTCACATTATTCTAAGCCACTCAATTTCTGGCAATATGTTACAGCCATTATCGGAAACTAATACACTCAGCTAATTCACTAGTATTAGAAAGTAGCCTTGCCAATGGAAATATAACAGCATGCCCAAAAGGAATTACAAGTATAAGCAATGTTGAGAAAATGATTGGCCATTAACTCATTCAAATAGAGCAGCTCTTCTGATTGAGTTGATAATCAAGCCAACAATCTGGACAATTATAAAAACAAATCATCATTTAAGTGGTTTGACAAGTTTTTACAACTAAACAAATTATTTAATAAAAGTGTTTACAGCCCCAGTGAAATTTAGCAATAGTTAATCAAAACTTGCCATAGTACATCAATTCTGATAAAATGGAAAGAGCCTTGAACCCTGAATCCAAAAGTTTTCAACCTCATCCTGACAGTAGCATAAAAATGCAGTAAGGTCATTTAATTATCTCAGTTCTTTTTAAAAAAAAACTATAATGTAGGAATATTACCGTGAAGAATTAAAAGCTACTATATATGCGAAAAGAAGCCTGGTTGAAATGTCACCATAGAGGTAGCCATTTCCTTCTCCAGGGGACCTTCCCAACCCAGGGACTGAACCTGGGTTTCCCACATATGCTGACAGATTCTTTAGCATCTAAACCACCAGGGAAGCCAAACTCATTTCTCTAAGTCAAATCACAGGGCTACCCTGGTGGCTCAGTGGTAAAGAGCCACCAATACAAGAGAAGTGAAGTGAAGTGAAGTGAAGTTGCTCGGTCGTGTCCGACTCTTTGAGACCCCATGGAATCTAGCCTACCAGGGTCCTCCATCCCTGGGATTCTCCAGGCAGGAATATTGGAGCAGGTTGCCATTTCCTTCTCCAGGAGATCTTCCTAACCCAGGGATCGAACCTGGGTCTCCTGTATTGCAGGCAGACGCTTTACCACCTGAGCCACCAGCGAAGTCCAATACAAGAGAACCCATGTTCTATCCCTGGGTTGAGAAGTTGCCCTTGAGAAGGAAATGGAACCCACTCCAATATTCTTGCCTGGGTTGAGAAGTTGCCCTTGAGAAGGAAATGGAATCCACTCCAATATTCTTGCCTGGGTTGAGAAGTTGCCCTTGAGAAGGAAATGGAATCCAGTCCAATATTCTTGCCTGGAAAATTCCATGGACAGAGGAGCCTGGTGAGCTACAGTCCATGCTGTTGTAAAAGAGTCAGACACCACTTAAAGACTAAAAAACAACATGAAGTCTAACCACAACTTCAAAGACCAGATAATACATTGAACTTCCAACTGGCCATCATGACAAATACAACATACCTAAAATTATTCTCATTCTTTCTTTCATATTTTAACAATTCAATACCTTTCTAGGATCTTCTGTTTATGGAAGGCAGACAGGAGAATGTATGTGAAATGGTCACACTGAATGCCTCAGAGCTATGACTAGTGTAGTAAAGAATGTCATAGGGCATAATGGATATTTTGGTTTTGGTTTCATCCATATCATCTCCTTCCTCTGAGAAAAATTGTATTTGCCTCTCTATATAAATATCACTGTGTGAAAGTTACCAATGAAAATACCCTTGTTTTCAGGGGTAATCATGGGACACAGGCTGGATAAATCATTGTGCAGCACTTCTCCCTAGATGCACATTAACCATGCATTGAGCCTGGAAAATAATTCAGATTTGGCAAGAAAGAGTCTCTTTTCTCACATCATAAGGCTGTAAGTATGAATATGTAATAAACTAATTAATTGTGGTTATTGTTTTCAACTTGTAGAGATTATACATTAAAAAAAAAAAAACATATACCTGTGGCGGATTCATTTTGATATTTGGCAAAACTAATACAATTTTATAAAGTTTAAAAATAAAATAAAATTTAAAAAAAAACACAGAAAAAGCAGAAGTTCAAAACTCAAAAAGAAATCAAAAGAGTACTAATGATGTTTGAATTGTTTTAGTACATTCTTAGTAGTTCATGATTTGGGCATAATTAATTCATTTTTGTTTGTTTGGGGTTTTGAGTTATATTTTGGGTATTTAACACTAAAAACTGCTTCATATCACATGCATATGAAGATTATAATGGTGCTGATTATAATAGGAAATATGTTTTTTAGTCTAAAATCTAGTCATGGTTGATTTTTCCTGCTAAAAGAGAGTGAGAATTTGATCACAGAGGACAGCACAGGCTGAAAACAAAACAAAGCAAAATTAACTGCATAAGATATGAAAAGATAAAAGAACTGAAGACAGGGAGGGAGGGAGAGAGAGAGAGAGAAAAGAGGGAGAAAGGTATAAGCAGAAAGGAGAGAGTGAGAGCATATGTTATTATACACAAGCCTTCAGGCTAACAGGGCCAAAAGCTAGTCCAAATTTTGCAGAGCATAGGAAACAAACAAATAAAAGCCTTTTAGAAAGTACTGATTAAAGTTTCAGAATTACTTTCATGCAGAATTACTAAGGACATTCTGCAAATAATAGTAAGGGAGCATGAAAAAAGGGAATGCCAGCCCAGCATAGAACTATGATACTGGTACTCTATGCAAGGATGAACATCTGTGTATCCAGGCAAAAGACAAATCTATTAATATTCCAAACAGAAACTATAATATTTTTCCATTATTTATGAGTTATATTATAAACTATACAATTTATAGTTTCTTGCTTATATTTATGGTTGAGTTAACTCTTGAGTAATTTGCATACAATTCTCATTACAGAGTATGGATTCAATCATTGTCAAGAAATTCTCAGGTTGGTTTAGGAAATTTATGAATTAGAGATCCCTGGCTGGTATTGATACATATATATGCTTTAGTTGATATATATATATATATGCTGGGAATTAGTGGTTCATATCTAGTATCAACACAAGTCTGGTGTCCAGAATTCAAACACTCTTAAAAATGATTTCTTTTGAAATTCTTTCATTTGATTGAGCTTTATGATACTGCACTGTTACACACCAAATCATATTAAGCAGTAATTCTGAGTTCTTCCCCTTATTACTTGCCCAAGTTCAACTGCATTTACTTTTCAAATACATCTTGAGAGGTTTTTTTTTTTTTTTTCCTCTCTCTATGCTAACTGCTATTGCTTTAGTTCCAAGCCCCAATGTGATGTCTGTATCAATCTCCCTATGGATTAACTTCTTCAAGTTCAGTGCATTTTCAATGTATTATACTTCTATGTTAACATCAGAAAGGTCTATCAGAATGAAAATGTGATAAATTCATTCCTTTGCTTTAAGCCCTCTAGAAAAAACAATTTTTTTTTTCTCTTTTCTACAGAACTCAAACCTAATGCCTTATCAGACCATTAATAGTCCTCACTGGATGGTGATTCATTTGGAACACTTTCACATAATTTCTTTTTCTTTCCAAATTCTTTATTTGTGCTTCTTTAGATTCTCTGAAGGCTTTGCAGGTGGCTCACTGGTGAAGAATCTGCCTGCCAATGCATGAGACACAAGAGATGAGGGTTTGATCCCTTGCCTGGGAAGATCCTCTTGAGTAGGAAATGGTAACATTACTCCAGTGCTCTCGCCTGGAGAATCCCATGGACAGACAAGCCTGGCAGCTAGCTACAGTCCTCAGGGTCACAAAAAGTCAGACATAGCTGAGTGACTGAGCACACACACACGCAGTTGCTCTGAATATCTTAGAATTTCACCAAAGGTCTCATGCTGATGTCTGCATACATAATTTGCAGTGCAGCTTTTCCTTCTTCTTCTTTTTTTTTTTTTTTAACAGTATCTCCACTCGCTTCTTGTCCTTACAAGTTGCTTTAAATGCTGAGTTCCTATAACCAAAAATCAATGTCAGGTATTACCTACTAGATAAAATCTCTGTGGATTTTGTCCAATCTCTCTTTCCTGACCTAACTTTCCAGTCTCTGGAGCCCTCACCACCATAATGGGAGGGCTTCCCTTGTGGCTCAGATGATAAAGAATCTGCCTGTAATGCAGAAGATCTGGGTTTGATCCCTGGATGGGGAGAAGATCTGCTGGAGAAGAGAATGGCAATCTACTCCAGTATTCTTTCCTGGAGAATTCCACAGACAGAGGAGCCTGGCTGCAAAGAGTCCAATGTAACTGACACTTTCACCTTCACTCATTTCTATACCACATTTGTAACCTAGGTTTGCATAATCACTTTAACATTTTGTATGGGGACTTTCCTGGTGGTTCAGTAGTTAAAACTTCACCTTCCAATGTAGGGGATGTGGGTTCAATCCCTGGTTGGGGAGCTAAGACACCACATGCCTTAAGGCCTAAATAAATAAATAAAACAGAAGCAATATTGTAACAAATTCAGTAAAGACTTTCAAAAGCAGTGCACATCAGAAACATCTACTTCTGCTTTATTGACTATGCCAAAGCCTTTCACAGTGTGGTTCACAGCAAACTGTGAAAAATTCTTCAAGAGATGGGAATACCAAACCACCTGACCTGAATCCTGAGAAATCTGTATGCAGGTCAAGAAGTAACAGTTAGAACTGGCATGGGACAATGGACTGGTTCCAAATTGGGAAAGGAGTACATCAAGGATGTATATTGTCACCCTGTTTATTTAACTTATATGCAGAATATATTATGGGAAATGCCAGGCTGGATGAAGCACAAGCTAGAATCACGATTGCTGGGAGAAACATCAATAACCTCAGATATGCAGATGACACCACCCTTATAGCAGAAAGCGAAGAGGAACTAAAGAGCCTCTTGAAAGTGAAAGAGGAGAGTGAAAAAGTTGACTTAAAACTCAATATTCAGAAAGCTAAGATCATGGTATCCAGTCCCATCACTTCATAGCAAATAGATGGGGGAACAATGGAAAGAGTGCGATACTAGACTTTGTTTTGGGGCTCCAAAATCACTGCAGATGGTGACTGCAGCCATGAAATAAAAAGACACTTGCTCCTTAGAAGAAAAGCTATGACCAACCTACACAGCATATTAAAAAGCAGAGACATTACTTTGCTGACAAAGTCCCATGTTGTCAAGGCTATGGTCTTCCCAGTAGTCATGTATGGATGTGAGAGTTGGACTGTAAAGAAAGCTGAGCACCACAGAATTGATGCTTTTGAACTGTGGTGTTGGAGAAGACTCTTGAGAGTCCCTTGGACTGCAAGGAGATCAACTAGACCATTCTAAAGCAAATCAGTCCTGAATATTCATTGGAAGGACTGATGCTGAAGCTGAATCTCAAATACTTTGGCCACTTGATGCAAAGAACTGACTCATGGAAAAGACCCTGATTCTGGGAAAAATTGAAGGCAGGAGGAGAAGGGGATGACAGAGGATGATTTGGTTGGATGGCATCACTGATTTGATGGACATGTATTTGAGTATACTCTGGGAATTGGTGATATAAAGGAAAGCCTGGAGTGCTGCAGTCCATGGGGTTGCAAAGAATCAGAAACGACTGAGTAACTGAACTGAACTGCACATCAGAAAGATCTTTACAAATAAAATAAAAGGAAAACATTTGTATTATGGATTATAACCACAAATATATTTGAATGTGAGATCCATATGGCATGTCCCATGTCAAAAACAGCCTGAAACACAATAGAGAACCACAAAATCTTGCCTCATTGAACAAATTCAGTAAAATACAGGTATTAAATTTTCTAATAGAAAGATCCATTTACCTGTTTTATTATACATCTCAGCAGTTAAACAGTTCTAAACAACAATTACATGTATTTTCTACTCACTATGTCAGTCCATCTGCTAACCAATTATCACCCTTTCAAGCTGCACACACCTGGAATTAATTTAGTCTTGGATTACTGTGACAATTGCAAACTCTTTTCTGTGGCATATTATAAGCAATTGAGGAAATTACAGTCTGTACTCAATACTTGGTGTTCTACAGAGAGTTTCTGAAAAAGCTGACAATTTGGAAACCAAAATTCTCTAGTGAGAGTTCAACCATGAGAACAGCAAGTATTGTGAGAATGTCATCTGCTCACTGGTCTTAAAAGTTACGTGTAAGTGGTGATCAAACAACCAATCAGGATTCTTGTTGAATCTAAGGCAATATTTCTGAAAGTGTGATCATTGGGACAGTAAAATCTGATTCAAGGGGGTTTTCTGTTAAAAATGCAGGTTCTCGTATCTTATTCAAGATCTACTCATAATCTGAGGAAGGAATCTGAGAGTTTCTTTTCAGAAATTCTTTTAAAATTTTTTTGGTAACAGTTACTTAAAATAATTGTGATAAATCCTAAATGACTCCTGCTTTTGGAAAAGTAGGGGCTATTAAAGCCCAACCACTGTTACACAGACATGCCTGACTTTTCTTGAATATAGATCCACTTAGTGATGGACTCTCCTACTGCCCCACTTAAGGTACTATTTGAATTCTCTAACTCTGAGATTGTTATATAGGAGGCACTTAATAAGTAAGAGCTATAATTACCATTTTGATTTATTATGACAGTGAATTCTAAGAGAAACTCATCTAAATTTCAAAAATTTCACTGTTGTCATTTTTAATAAAATATCTTTTTATTCTGTAAATAGTTATCCAATATCAGTATGTGTAATATAGTGTAATGGAGTAGGCAATGGCAACCCACTCCAGTACTCTTGCCTGGAAAATCCCATGGGCGGAGGAGCCTGGTGGGCTGCAGTCTATGGGGTCGAGAACAGTTGGACATGACTGAGCGACTTCACTTTCACTCTTACTTTCATGCCTTGGAGAAGGAAGTGGCAACCCACTCCAGTGTTCTTGCCTGGAGAATCCCAGGGACGGGGAAGCCTGGTGGGCTGCCGTCTATGGAGTTGCACAGAGTTGGACATGACTGAAGTGACTTAGCAGCATAGTATAAAGAGTACAATCGGGAAGACGTAGATGATTTTACTGTAGCTTTTTGGTAGTTGTCAGACCAAATCAATATGGCTCATTTCAAAGAAGCAAGGGGTTTAACCTTGGTTGCTCTCCTCCGCTTACAAGACTAGTGACCCAGCTACCTGACATTATTTCTCTAAATGTCGTTTTTGTCATAAAAATACACATGTGACAAGATATAAATTATTAAAGTAAAAGAGTTTGTAGTCTTTCTCTTCTGCTGTCTTCTAAAAATGATTCTAGCTTGGGTAACTTCAGTTATTTCTCCTCTCTCAATTCTTAAGTTTATCCCTGAGTAGGAAACAATTTGGACTTCCCTAAAGGCTCAGTTGTTAAAGTATCTGCCTGCAAAGCAGGAGACACAGGAGACAAAGTTTCAATCCCTGGGTGGGGAAGATCCCCCGGAGGAGGGCATGGCAACCCACTCCAGAATTCTTGCCTGGAGAATCCTATGGACAGGGGAGCCTGGTGAGCTACAGTCCATGGGGTCACAAAGAGTCAGACTGACTGAAGCAACTTAGCATGCACACAGGAAAACATTTTTTTGGCATTTGTGTTGTCTACTTAGGTGAAAAAATTTGAGACAGTATGGTGGAAGAGAACAAGAACTGGAAAATGCTTTTCAGAGACTGGGAAGAGTGCAGTTTGAAATGAGATACATCGGGCTAAGTGCATGGGTGTTATGAGAGAGAAACTAATTCCCAACCCAGGGATAGGACTCAGGGATTGAACCCTGGTCTCCTGCATTGTAGGCAAATTCTTTACAGACTGAGCCACCAAGGAAGCTAATAAAACCTTAAAGAAATATTACTTGTGGATTATGGATTTCACTTATTGTCTCCAAGAACTGGTAGTATTCAAATATTTTTTGAATATTTTCTTTTAATTGCTGTGATTTAAACATGTGGGTACAACTTCATATGTTTTACATGTCCTTGGTTAAAAATATCAGAAGTTTTTAAAGGAAGTGATGTATTAAAAAGTCTTTAGCACTTTGCTCTGCACAGACAAAGCACAAATTGAAAAAAAAAAAAAAGAATCAACAATGCTATCTATTAAATTTTATCTTTCTTTGATTTTTTTTTTCATCTCCCATAATTTTGTTTAAAGTATTTTTCTGCTACATTGTTCCCACAAAGTCTCACAATGATAAAGGAATAGGGGTTTTGTTGCTGTTTTATTTTAGAATTCATTGGTTTCACTTCAATAAGCATAACTGGCAACTTAAAACTATGTGTGATTATCTTCTTCTTTCAGCCGGTGTCTGTGAATATTTTCTTGGGAATTGTTCACCTATGACAGCTCACCCTGCCTCCTTCTAATCTCCCTTCTTTTCATGAAGCTACAGATCAGTTGTGTGGAGGCACAGACCTAAAATTTAATTTTGACTTTTTTGTACACACACTGAGGCATTGTTTCTGGCTTGTCTGTTTCACCCCTTTGTTTTCTAATGAGACAAGAAAATAACACATTTTACTCATATTGTTTTGATTTGCAAGATTTGTTTTCCCCTAAGAATCAATAAATTATATTTGAAGCATGTTTTGACAAATGGTATATACATTTGTTGTTTTCCACATAACTTTCCCTGTTAAGCCTTATGAACTTTCTTCCTCAATTAAAATAAACTTTTACTATACCTGCTTAATTTGTCTTAAAGTTGATTAGAGTATGGGAATTGCTTTTAATTTATTTTTTCATGAAAGTAAATAAAAAATAGGAACAAATTAACAGCTTATGTTTCAGCCAAGAGGCTATTAAAGGCAAAGTTCAAAACCTCTTAGGAATATGCCATTGCATACTTTGACATCTAACATTTATGTAGCATGAATATTTTGCACTTGTATTTTAAAATAGACACTTGAAGAATTTGTTTAATCTTTAATATCTTTACTTATTTAAGTTATGTTTTACAGGTTTTCACTTAAGGACACTGAGACTTTCATAAAGAAAAAATCATCCCAGATAATTGAAGGAGAATATCTGAAGTAGCCCTCTGATTTGTCTAGAAATATCTGAAGTAGCACCTTACAAGTCTTACTGCTCCAAAGCTCTTCATTTCCATTGAAACCTAAGCTCCCTTGTACGTTCTTACCTGATAATTGAGTAACTGCAAGGTCCTTCTTCAGGGACTGAATTAACATATGTCTTAAGTTATAGCCCATTCAACATCATGTCTTTATCTCCTTGAAAGTGACATCACGGAATGAATAATATGTGTGACACCAGTTGCCTTCTGAGAGCTTTGCGGCAACAGTCTCGTCTCATTTGGGAGCTTGCTCTACCCTCTGTTAACATGCTTCATGTGCCAGGGGGCATGTTAAACACTGTCAAATGCTATCCTGGCTGTGTGTGCACACCAGCATATGCTAGCCCCTCTGGTCAAGGAGGGCTTTTAGTCTTCCTTTGCACTTTCAACTATACTATATAACATAGGTTACCTCCCCTGTATCAGAGTGCCTACCATTCTGGCTTCACACATAAGAAGACCTATATTTGGACTTTAGCTCCCCAATTTTATGAGCTACTTGTTATTATTTTTTTTTTAATTGGAGTTCAATTTTGTGTCACTATCTGCTGTACAGCAAAAGTGAATCAACCATATGTGTACATTATATCCCCTCTTTTTTGGATTCTCTTCCCATCTAGGTCACCACAGAGGACCGAGTAGAGAGTCCTTTCTGCCATACAGCAGGTTCTCACCAGTTATCTATTTTATACATACCGGTGTATATATATGTCAATGCCAATCTCCCAGTTCATCCCACTCCTCTCCTTCACCCACAGTGTCCATATGTTTGTTCTCTACATCTGTTATTTGTGAAAATTGACTGAACTTTGCTAAGACTCCACTTTCTTACCCTTAATATACAGAAAACAATAGTCCTCCCCTTTTGGGTGTGCTGAGAAAATGAATGAAATAATTCCTAAATACTCTTCACATAGGAATGATGAAGAAACAGTTCTTACAAGCACAATCTCCATTCTGTCATCTCCCCTCACAACTTCTTAATCTACTCAAATTCTATAAAAAATTATAAATATTCCTAGAGTTTGAGGAGTCATTGTGTTTTTAGCTATATTATCTCCCATCATAATGTTGGTAGATATCTGATGTAGTTTTGGTTTGTCTATATTTGATGCCGGAAATTTTTCAATTAGATATTTTCTAGTATGTCTCTATTTTCTATGAAGAAGACTAGAAATAACCTGTGGACAAAACATTTTCTTAGTTCTGGGAATAATTAATATTTGGGATTTCCAGGTGGCTCAAATGGCAAAGAACCTGCCTGCAATGCCAGAGAACGGGTCGATCCCTGGGTCAGCAAGGCCCCACTCCAGTATTCTTGCCTGGAGAATTCCATGCAGAGAGGAGTCTGGCAGACTACACTTCATGGGGTCACAGAGTCAGACACAACTGAGTGACTAATACTTTCACTTTCATATTTACTTATGTAAATATGTGATTCAGCATCTCCCCATCAATAAGAGGTCATTTTTCTACTAAGACATTTTGATCTGGTAAGGGTTTGTCCAAGTCCTAGCTAGTAATGTCTCTCAAATAAGATTTAAATTTTCTTCCATGTATCTATTTTATCTGAAAGTTTATTTAAAAGTAGAATAAATTTCTATTAGTTATATAAAGGCTATTAATGTGATTAAGCATGTTCAACACATGTAGAGACCCTAACTGTGGCACATATTTAGAAGAATAACAGGAAAAAGTCATCTTAGGAGCAACAAAAATTCTCTGTCAAAAACCAAAGCTTGGCCATGGGAGAATGTGTTACTTTGGGTCCAGGATGGCACTGTTTCTGGATACTCTGCCAATCAACTGCTAAGGGCATTCCTGGGGCAAAATCTCTGTATTCCTGTGTGTGATTTAATGGAGATATAACCATAGAGACATGGCCCTTGTGGCCTAGATAGTTTTCTAAGTGATGTACACACTATTATTGTGCAGTCACTCAGTCATTTCTGACTCTTTGCGACCCCATGGACTGCAGCACGCTTCCTTCCCTATCCTTCACCATCTTTTGGACCTTGCCCAAACTCATGTCCATGGAGTCGGTGATGCCATCCAACCATCTTGTCCTCTGTCATCCCCTTCTTCTCCTGCCTTCAATCTTTCCCGGAATCAGTCTTTCCCAAAGAGTCAGCACTTCGAGTCAGGCAGCCAAAGTACTGGAGCTTCAGCTTCAGCATCAGTCCTTCCAGTGAATATTCAGGATTGATTGTCTTTAGAATTGACTAAGGAGGCTGTATAATTTGTTATTCAACCGGAACACTTTTGAAAGTAAAAATGGGTGCTATTAATAAATTTATCCCAAGAACAAGATGGCGGAGGAGTAGGTGGACATCAGGAAAACACCTTCAGACACAAGTGCGTGCAGAACTCCATCTGAGAGCGGATAGGAGTACCTGACCAGTGGGAATGAATATATAGAACCACACAAAACGGGTAGGACTAAAGAACTAGGGGAAAAAACCAGGAGTGCTAGCAGGACTGGACCTGCCCTCAGTGGGTGGGGGAACTGAAGCAGGGGTCCGATCCTGACAAAGGGGCAATTGTCTGAGTCAGAGGAGAAACATTTCAGGCTGAGAGTGAAATAGCTGATCTGCGGCAGCCTAAATGGAATGAGAATCAGACAGTCCTTGCCACAGCCATACATACCCCAGACAGGGGCACAGGTCCCTTGGAAGGCACAGCAGCTGGGAGCTGGAGTTTAGGGATTCTGGAGCAATCCCAGGGCGAGAGCTGCTGTTGACTGCACAGAGACAGATTGAGGGCATGTGAGGGAGGAGACTGTGGTTGGAAGTGCCTCTGGAGGAAAGCTGGGGAGCCATGGAAGCAAGACAATACTGCTGAGTCAAGCCATCATGATGAAGGTGGAGCCATCACCATAGCCTTTCTCATCCCAATCACCAGCATCAGCAGCTGAACAATAGAGAGCCTGGCCCATCAAACACCTGACACATTGAACTACAGAGTAGGACCCCAGCCAGGGGGACCCTGATGCTTGGAACAACAGAGAAGGACCCTAGGCAAGGGAGCCCTCTAAGTGCCTGAATGCGCGGAGCTATGGAGGAAGAGAAGGAAATGGCAACCCACTCTAATATTCTTGCCTAGAGAATTCCATGGACAGAGCAGTCTGGTGGGCTGCTGTCCATGGGGTCACACAGAGTCGGACACAACTGATGAGACTTAGCATGCATGCATGCATTGGAGAAGGAAATGGCAACCCACTCCAGTATTCTTGACTGGAGGATCCCAGGGACAGAGGAGCCTGGTGGGTTGTCATCTATGGGTTCACACAGAGTCAGACACAACTGATGTGACTTAGCAGCCTCAGCATGGAGGAAGACTAGCCAAAGAGACCTTCTGATCACCAAATAAAAGAGGTTCAAAAAAAGACTCTGATAGGGCCATAACTTCTCCAGTGGAGGCAGTCCATGTCCCTGCACACTTGGCGCCACCAGGGTCCCTGCAAACCAAGCAGCTGTGTCACCTTCATGCTCAACTCTCACTGGGGCAGAGCTGCCACGGGCATAAAAAGTCTTGCATCTATGCACACAGGGTCACTTCAGTCATGTCTGACTCTTTGCAGCCCTGTAGACTGTGGCCTGCCAGGCTTCTCTGTCAGGGACAGGGTTCTCCAGGCAAGAATACTAGTGCGTATTGGCTGATACTGGTTGCTATAGCCATCTAGAGCACCATATTTACTGCTGCCCTAGCTGCCAATTCCCCTGAGTACCTGATGCTGCCAGAAACCCTGTGACCCAAGCAGCTGCACCACCTCCACACCTGGCCCTCACGGGGCAAACCCAAGTCCTCCAGGGCAGTCTCAGGAGCAATCTCAAGTGGACGACCCACATGTAGAGGTGGAAATAAAACCACAATTGAAACCCAGGGGCAGTGAGGCTAAAGAAGAAGAGCCAAAATCTTCCCACCAGCTATACAAGCTGCAGATTAAATCCACATGACCAACTAGGCAGACTCTGTCTATGGAATATATAAAAGGTCACTGAGAGCCCCTACAAAAGAAAATTCACTAGTTCTGATAACTGCGGACATGGGAGTCAAGAACACACAGGAATAGGACCAGATTAGAATCTAGCTGCCCCCACAGGAGGTCCAGAGATGAGCACAGTGTTGCAGGGCATCCCAGGGAGGTGAGGTGGACTGTGACCCCCAGGGAGGGAAAGGACTCTGACAGCAGTGATTCAAGGAAAACATTTATTATTCTTATGTTTTGACTTGTTTGGTAGAATCTTTTGGATTTTTTTTCTTTTTTCCTTTTTTCTCCCCCTCTGCTGTAGTTGTTGATTTTATTGGCACTATGAAATCTAATTAAGCTTTGAGCTTTTTTTTCCTCACTCACATTTTTTTTTAAATTGTTGTTTGTCATAAATCTCTGTGTTGGGCTTTTGCAGTTCTGTGGTGTTTTCCTTTCTTTTTCTTTTTTTCCTTTTTTTCCCTTTTCTCTTTTATTAATTTTAATTTTTAGTTTTTTAAACCTATTATTTTTTCTACTTTTATTTCTTTGCTTTTCCTACAGTTCTTTTCTCCTTGCAATTAATCTTTAATGTATTTAAATATTCTTTATATACCTCTAACTTTGCATATCTATTTTTTCTTTCTTTTCTTTCCTATTAACTTATTTGTTTGTTTTATTTTCATTGCTTTAGTCCACAGTTGGCTCCTTGCTTTAGTTTTGTTTTTCAGTTTGTGCTTTAGTTAGTTTTGTTCTGGTAGATATAATTTTTGGTTTCCTTTTTTCACTGGGTCAATCTTTTGTACTTAATTTTTGTTGGACTGTTTTGATTTTGCTTATGAGTATATATGTATATGTGTATACTCAGTCACACTATTTATTGTTGTTATAAACCTCTGCTTCTATGTTGGGCTTTTGCCATTCTATGGTGCTTTTCTTTTTTTTTTTTTTTTCTTTCCCCCTTTTTTCCTCTCCCATTTTTTTTCTTTTCTATTTTTTATAATTTTACCTTTTAATTTTTTAAAACTTACTATATTTTTCTACATTTATTCCTTTGTTTGCCTTTCCTACTGCTCTTTTCCCTTTGCAGTTAATCTTTAATGTATATAAGTCTTCATCTACCTCTATTTAACTATGCATATCTGTTATTTCTTTCTTTTCTTTTGTTTCCTCTCAACTTATTTGTAAGTTTTGTTTTCATTGCTTTATTCCCCACTTGGCACCTTGCTCTTGTTTTGTTTTCCAGTTTGTGGTTTAGTGAGTTTTGTTCTTTACCAGTAAATATAATTTTTGATTTCCTTTGTTCACCAGGCCAATATACAGTACTTTATTTTTTGTTGCATTGTTTTGACTTTGCTTATGGGTGTATATGTATATGTGTATATTCAATTATTTTAACTATTATTTGCCTGAGTTTGTAACTGCTATTTGTCTGGGGTTCATCGTTGGTTTCCTGGTTTTGGATATTTGTTTTAATCCCACTCAATGCCATAACAAAATACTTGTGGAATCATCATTCTTAAACAGAGATTAAGTCCTGAACCTTTGGAGTGGGAGCACTGACTCCAAGATCCTAGACTACCAGAGAGCTAACCCTGCTGCTGCTGCTGCTGCTGCTAAGTCGCTTCAGTCGTGTCTGACTCTGTGCAACCCCATAGACGGCAGCCCACTAGGCTCCGCAGTCCTGGGGATTCTCCAGGCAAGAACACTGGAGTGGGTTGCCATTTCCTTCTCCAATGCAGGAAAGTGAAAAGTGAAAGTGAAGTCACTCAGTCGTGTCTGACTCTTAGTGACCCCATGGACTGCAGCCTACCAGGCTCCTCCATCCATGGGATTTTCCAGGCAAGAGTACTGGAGTGAGGTGCCATTGCCTTCTCCGAGAACTAACCCTAGGGAGTATGAAATAGTGAGAACTCCCACAAAGGAAAACATTTGAATACAAGACCCAGCATCACCCAACCACCAATAGTACCCTGTGCAGGACACCTCATCTAAACAACAAACAAAACAAAAATATAAACACAATCATCAGCAGACAGGATTAATACCTCATTCAGCCTTGCCCATCAGAGGAAAAGCAAATAAACAAACAAAAACTCAACATAAATCTCACCCTATATGAAGCTTACACAAACCACTGGACCAACCGTAGGAGGGCAGAAACCAAAAAGAAGAAATAATTCAACCTTTAAGCCTTGGAAAAGGAGACCTCAAACACAATAAGGTTATGTGTGTATGTATATATATATATATATATATATATATATATATATATAATGAAAAGGCAGAGAAATACTACACATATGAAGGAACACACTAGAAACACAGAAGTCCAAATAAATGAAGAGGAAATAGGCCAATTACCTGAAAAAGAATTCAGAATAATGATAGTAAAGATGGTCAAAAACCTTTAAAACAAAATGGAGGAAATGCAAGAATCAATTAACAAAGACCTTGAAGAATTAAAGAATGTACATACAGAGACAAACAACATAATTACTGAAATTAAAAATACTCTATAGGGAATCAATAGCAGAATATCTGAAGCAGAAGAAAGAGTCAGTGTGCTGGAAGATTAAATGTTGGAAATAACTTCTGAAGACCAGAATAAAATAAAAAGAATGAAAAGAACTAAGGGCAATCTCAGAGACCTCTGGGACAATATCAAATGCACCAAAATTCGAATTATAGTGGTCCCAGAAGAAGAAGAGGAAAAGAAAGGGTATGAGAAAATTTATGAAGAGATTATAGTTGAAAATTTCCCCAACATCAAAAAGGAAATAGTCAAGTCCAAGAGGTGCAAAGAGTCCCATACTGAATAAACCCAAGGAGAAACATGCCAAGGCATGTACTAATCAAACTCATAAAGACTAAACACAAAGAAAGAATATTAAAAACAGCTAGGGAGAAGCAACAAGCAAAATACAAGGGAAACCCTATATGCTTAACAGCTAATCTTTCAGCAGAAACTCTGCAGGCCAGAAGGGAATGGTAGGATATATTTAAAGTAATGGAAAGGAAAAATCTACAACCAAGATTACTGTAGGATCTCATTTATGGAGAAATAAAAAGCTTTTCAGACAAGCAAAGATTAAGAGAATTCAGTACCACCAAACCAGCTTTACAACAAATGTTAAAGAGACTTACATAGTCAAGAAATACAAGAGAAGGAAAAAGATCTACAAAATCAACCTGAAACAATTAAGAAAATAACAAAAGGAACATATATATCAATAATTACTTTAAATGTAAACAGATTAAATGCTTCAACCAAAAGACACAGACTGGCTGAATGGATACAAAAACAAGACCCATATATATCCTGTCTACAAGAAACCCACTTCAGACCCAAAGACACATATAGACTGAAAGCATGAGGATGGAAAAATACATTCTATGCAAATGGGAAGCAAAAGAAAGTTGGAGTAGCAATCCTCATATCAGACAAAATAGATCTTAAAATAAAAAAATATTACAAGAGACAAGGAAGGACACTATATAATGATCAAGGGATCAGTCCAAGAGGATGACATAACAATTGTGAATATGCACCCAACATAGGAGCACCTCAATACATAAGACAAACACTAACAGGCATAAAAATGAAATCAAGAGTAACACAATAATAGCAGGAGACTAACACATCACACACACCAGTGGACAGATCATCAAAACAGAACATTAATAAGGAAATACAAGTCTTAAATGATACATTAGATGAGATTGATCTAATTGATATCTTCAGGGCATTCCATCCAAATGCAGAAAAATACACATTCTTCTCAAGTGCACATGGAACATTCTTTGTGATAGACCACATCTTGGGTCACAAAATTCTCCAAGCCAGGCTTCAGCAATATGTGAACCATGAACTTCCTGATGTTCAAGCTGGTTTTAGAAAAGGCAGAGGAACCAGAGATCAAATTGCCAACATCTGCTGGATCATGGAAAAAGCAAGAGAGTTCCAGAAAAACATCTATTTCTGCTTTATTGACTATGCCAAAGCCTTTGACTATGTGGATTACAATAAACTGTGGAAAATTCTGAAAGATATGGGAATATCAGACCACCTGATCTGCCTCTTGAGAAATGTGTATGCAGGTCAGGAAGCAACAGTTAGAACTGGACATGGAACACCAGACTGGTTCCAAATAGGAAAAGTTCGTCAAGGCTGTATATTGTCACCCTGTTTATTTAACTTATATGCAGAGTACATCATGAGAAATGCTGCACTGGAAGAACAACAAGCTGGAATCAAGATTGCCGGGAGAAATATCAATAACCTCAGCTATGCAGATGACACCACCCTTATGGCAGAAAGTGAAGAGGAACTAAAAAGCCTCTTGATGAAAGTGAAAGTGGAGAGTGAAAAAGTTGGCTTAAAGCTCAACATTCAGAAAACAAAGATCATGGCATCTGGTCCCATCACTTCATGGGAAATAGATGGGCAAACAGTGGAAACAGTGGCAGACTTTATTTTTCTGGGCTCCAAAATCACTACAGATGGTGACTGCAGCTATGAAATTAAAAGACGCTTACTCCTTGGAAGGAAAGTTATGACCAACCTAGATAGCTTATTCAAAAGCAACAAAGGTTGCCAACAAAGGTTCGTCTAGTGAAGGCTATGGTTTTTCCTGTGGTCATGTATGGATGTGAGAGTTGGACTGTAAAGAAGGCTGAGCACCAAAGAATTGACGCTTTTGAACTGTGGTGTTGGAGAAGACTCTTGAGAGTCCCTTGAACTGCAAGGAGATCCCACCAGTCCACTCTGAAGGAGACCAGCCCTGGGATTTCTTTGGAAGGAATGATGCTAAAGCTGAAACTCCAGTACTTTGGCCACCTCATGCGAAGAGTTGACTCATTGGAAAAGACTCTGATGCTGGGAGGGATTGAGGGCAGGAGGAGAAGGGGACGACAGAGGATGAGACGGCTGGATGGCATCACTGACTCGATGGACGTTCATCTGAGTCAGCTCCAGGAGTTGGTGATGGACAGGAAGGCCTGGCGTGCTGCGATTCATGGGCTTGTAAAGAGTCGGACACGACTGAGTGACTGATCTGATCTAATCTGATCTGGGTCACAAATCAAACCTTAGTAAATTTAAGAAAATTGAAATCATATCAAGCATCTTCTCTGAATACAATGTTATGAGACTAGATATCAGTTATAAGGAAAAAAAAAACTAAGAAAAACAAACACATGGAGATTGAACGATGCATTTCTAAATAACCAACAGGTTACTGAAAAAATCAAAAAGGAAATAAAAAAAATTCTGGAAACTAATGATAGTGAAAACATGTCAACTCAAAACCTATGAGATGCAGCAAAAGTAGTGTTAAGAGGGAATTTGATAGCAATGCAATCCTACCTCAAGAAACAAGAAAAACATCAAATAGACAACCTAACTTTACACCTAAAACAACTGGAAAAATAAGAACAACCCCCCCTCCCCAAATTAGTAGAAGAAAAGAAATCATAATGATCTGAGCAGAAATAAATGAAAAATAAATGAAAGAAACACTAGTAAAGATTAATACAACTAAAAGCTGGTTCTTTGAGAAGATAAACAAAATTGACAAATCTTTAGCCAGACTCATCAAGAGAAAAATAGAAAAGAATCAAACCAACAAAATTAGAAATGAAAAAGGAGAGGTTACAACAGACAATGCAGAAACACAAAGGTTTATAATAGGTTCATAATAGGTTTATGAACAACTATATGGCAATAAAATGTATAACCTGGAAGAAATGGACAGATTTTTAGAAAAGTTCAACCTTCCAAAACAGAGCCAGGAAGAAATAGAAATTATGAACAACCCAATTGCCCGCACTGAAATTGAAGCTGTGATCAACAGTATCCCAAAAAACAAAAGCCCAGGACCAGATAGCTTCACAGCAGAATTCTATCAAACATTAGAGAAGAGCTAATGCCTATCTTAAAACTCTTTCAAAAAATTGCACAGGAAGGAACACTTCTAAATTCAGTCTACAAGGCCACCATCACCCTGAAACCAAAACCAAAGACAATACAAGAAAAGAAAACTACAGGCCAATATCACTGATGAACATATGTGCAAAAATCCTCCACAAAATTTTAGCAAACAGAATTCAGCAACACATTAAAAATCTCATACACCACAATCAAGCTGGGTTTATTTCAGGGATGCAAGTTTTCTTCAATATACACAAATCAATGTGATATACCATATTAACTAATCGAAAGATAAAAACCATATGATAATCTCAATAGATGCAGAAAAAGCCTTTGAAAAAATTCACCCATTTATGATTAGAACTCTTCAACAAATGGAAATAGAAGGAACCTACCTCAACATAGTAAAGGCCATATATGATAAGCCTACAACATACATTATTCTCAATGGTGAAAAACTGAAAGCATTACCCCTAAGATCAGGAACAAGACAAAGGTGTCTACTTTCACCACAATTATTCAACATAGTTCTGGAAGTATTAGCTACAGCAAAGAGAATAAAAAGAAATAAAAGGAATCTAGATCAGAAAAGAAGAAGTAAAGCTCTCACTGTTTGCAGATAACATTGATACTGTACACAGAAAACCCTAAAGATACTATTAGAAAATTATTAGAGCTAATCAGTGATTATAGTAAAGTTTCAGGATACAAAATCAGTACACAGAAATCACTTGCATTTTATACACTAGCAATGAAAAATCAGAAAGAGGAATTAAGGAATCAATCCCATTCACCATTGCAACAAAAAGAATTAAATATCTAGGAATAAACTTACCTAAGGAGACAAAAGAACCGTACACAGAAAATTATAAGACACTAATGAAATAAATCAAAGACAACATAAACAGATAGAAAGATAGTCCATGTTCCTGGGTAGGAAGAATCAATATTGTGAAAATGACTACACTACCAAATGAAATCTACAGATTCAATGTCAGTTCAGTTCAGTTCAGTAACTCAATCATGTCTGACTCTTTGTGATCCCATAAATTGCAGCACGCCAGGCCTCTCTGTCCATCACCAACTCCCAGAGTTCGCTCAAACTCATGTCCATTGAGTCGGTGATGCCATCCAGCCATCTCATCCTCTGTCGTCCCCTTCTCCTCCTGCCCCCAATCCCTCCCAGCATCAGGGTCTTTTCCAATGAGTCAACTCTTCGCATGAGTTGGCCAAAGTACCAGAGTTTCAGCTTTAGCATCATTCCTTCTAAAGAACACCCAGGACTGATCTCCTTAGTTGTGCCTATGAAATTATCAATGGCATTTTTCACAGAACTACAACAAAAAATTTCACAACTGATATGGAAACACAAAAGACCCAGAATAGCCAAAGCAGTCTTGAAAAAGAAGAATGGAGCTGGAGGATTCAAGCTTCCTGATTCCAGATTATACTACAAAGCTACAGTCATCAAGATAGTATGGTACTGGCACAGAAGGAGATATATAGACCAATGGAACCACATAGAAAGCCCAGAAATAAACCCATACACCTATGGGTATCTTGTTTTTGACAAAGCAGGCAATAGTATACAATGGGGCAAAGACAGCCTCTTCAATAAATGGTGCTGGGAAAACTGGACAGCTACATATAAAAGAATGAAATTAGAACACTTCCTAACAGTAAATACACAAAGATAAACTTGAATGAATTAAAGACCTAAATGTAAGACCAGAAACTATAAAACTCAGAAGAAAACATAGGCAGAACACTCAGTGACATAAATCAAAGCAAAATCCTCCATGACCCACCTCCTAGAGTAATGGAGATAAAAACAAAAATAAACGAGTGGGACCTGATTAAACTTAAAAACTTTTGCACAGCAAAGAAACTATAAGCAAGGTGAAAAGACAACCCTTAGAATGGAAGAAAATAATAGCAAATGAAACAACTGACAAGGGATTGATGTCCAAATATAGAAGCAGCTTATACAACTCAATACCAGAAAAACATACAATCCAATCAAAAAGTGGGAAAAAGACCTAAACAGACATTTCTCCAAAGATGACATACAGATGGCTAACAAATACATGGAAAGATGCTCAACATCGCTCATTATTAGAGAAATGCAAATCAAAACTACAATGAGATATCACCTCACACCAGTCAGAATGGCCACCATTAAAAAGTTTATAAACAATAAATGCTGGAGAGGGTGTGGAAAAAAGGAATGCTCTTGCACTGTTGGAGGGAATGTAAATTGGTACAGCCACTATGGAAGACAGTATGGAGACTCCTTAAAAAACTAGGAATAATACCATCATATAACCCAGCAATCCCACTCCTAGGCATATACCCTAAGGAAACAAAAATTGAAAAAGACACATGTGTCCCATTGTTTATTGCAGCACTATTTACAATAGCTAGAACATGGAAGCAACCTAGATGTCCATCAACAGATGAATGGATAAAGAAGCACTGGTACATATACACAATGGAATATTACTCAGCCATAAAAAGAGTGGCTTTGAGTCCGTTCTGATGAGGTGGAAGAACCTAGAACCTATTATACGGAGTGAAGTAAGTCAGAAAGATAAAGATAAATATATTCTAACACACATATAGGAAATCTAGAAAAATGATACTGAAGAATTTATTTACAGGGCAGTAATGGAAACAGACATAGAGAATAGGCTTGTGGACATGGGGAGAGGGGAGGAGAGGGTGGGATGTATGGAAAGAGTAACTTGGAAACTTACATTGCCATATGTAAAATATATAACCAACAGGAATTTGCGGTATGGCTAAAGAAATTCAAATAGGGACTCTGTATCAACCTAGAAGGGTGGGATTGGGAGGGAGGTTCAAAACAGAGATGATATATGTATAGCTATGGCTGATTCATGTTGAAGTTTGAGAGAAAACAACAAAATTCTGTAAAGCAATTATCCTTCAATAAAAAAAATTAATTAATTAAAAAATTTTATTTTGACATCAGGCATCTAACCCTATCCCTAACTGGATTATGGCTGAAAGGAAGATATCTATTCCTTTGTTTCACAAAAAACAGCCCTAGTCCTTAAAGGTAAACAGAGAGGGACTTCTCTGGTGGTCTAATGGTTAAGAATCTGTCTTGCAAAGCAGGAGACTGGGGTTCGATCCCTGATCCGGGAACTAAGATTCCACATGTCAAGGGGTAAGTAAGCTTGTGTGCCACAACTGCTGACACCCTGTGCTGCAACTACTGAAGTCCATGGGCTCTTGAGACCATTTTCTGCAACCAAGAAAAGCCACGACAATGAGATCCTGTGCACTGCAACAAACTCATCACAGCAAAAAGAAAAAATTAGCAAGTTCTTCACTTCAAGCTGGGACAGACATCAGTGCAGTTTGCTCCTCACTCCCTGCAGAAGCAGTTGCAAAGTCAGCTTCTTCATGACAGGTGCAAGGGACTAGACTTCCTGCTCAATTGGTACTTGGGTCTTGTTTTCTTAACATTTCAGAATAGCAAGGATGACCTGATTGTGTAGACCCATATTGTTGAAGCCCATAACATAAGGGGAGCATATCAAAACCTGTATTTTCACTTCGGATATTTCCTCTTCCCTTCTATCCATGTTCACATTTTACTCATCTTAAAATTCTCACAGTCCTTACACACACTTAGACATTTATATCTCACTTAATGTTTTGAACTCTCACCCAGGAAGCTTAGCATATTGAGAATATAATTATTTTTCTGGAAGTAATTATTCTACTTAATTGAACTGGAATATTCTTCTCCTTAGTCACTTTTTAACTTAATAGCTGCCCTTGATCATTGTTTGACACAAAAAGTTTCACTCAGTAATATGTATACCTAGCCATTAATAACAGAGAAGGCAATGGCACCCCACTCCAGTACTCTTGCCTGGAAAATCCCATGGATGGAGGAGCCTGGTAGGCTGCAATCCATGGGCTCGCTAAGAGTCAGACACGACTGAGCGACTTCACTTTTACTTTTCACTTTCCTGCATTGGAGAAGGAAATGGCAACCCACTCCAGTGTTCTTGCCTGGAGAATCCCAGGGACGGCGGAGCCTGGTGGGCTGCCCTCTATGGGGTCACACAGAGTTGGACACGACTGAAGTGACTTAGCAGCAGCAGTAGCGGCGGTGGCGGCGGCGGCCATTAATAAAAAGGCATCACTTGAAATATATGGGCTTTCTGGTAAAGAATCTGCTTGCAGTGCAGGAGACCTGGATTTTATCCCTGCGTTGGGAAGATCCCCTGAAGGGAAAGGCTACCCACTTGAGTATTCTGGCCTGGATAATTCCTACAGTTGATGGGGTTGCAAAGAGTCGGACAGGACTGAGAGATTTTCATTTTCACTTTTCACTTTGAAATATAAATATGACTATACTTCATGGCAACCCACTCCAGTGTGATTGCCTTGAGAATCCCAGGGAAGGGGGAGCCTAGAGGGCTGCCGTCTATGGGGTCGCACAGAGTCGGACACGACTGAAGCGACTTAGCAGCAGCAGCAGCAGCAGCATACTTCAAACACTGCCACCTAGTGTCACCAGCAGGGCGGCCCAGCCCACAGCTTCCCTTTTCTTCCCCTCTTGACTACTTCCCTTGTGGCTCAAGAATCTGCCTGCAATGCAGGAGACACAGCTTCAATCCTTGGGTGGAGAAGATCCCTTGGAGGAAATGGCAATCCACTCCAGTATTCTTGCCTGGAGAATTCCATGGACAGAGGAGCCTGGCCGGCTCCAGTCCAAAGGGTCGCAAAGAGTCAGACATGACTGAGCGACTAACACCTGTTCACTACCTATACTTCAAAATCGATTGGCTGATAGAAATAAAATAATCATTTTGTAGCTGATAAAAATAAACTAACCATTTCTAAAGTATTCAATGTCCCATATAAAAACTAAAGTTTGATATTTAATGAAAGACTGTATGTCTTATCAGTGGAGGCAAAGACTACAAATATGCTAGGCAAATTAACAACGAGAGCTTGTTTGCAAATATTAATAAAAATATGTCATAACTAACACTTCTAAATGCTGAATTAAACATTGGCATTCTATACTATGAAAACTAGATTTCTTCCATATACTGAAAATTTTTTAATTTGCATAGAATTGAGAAGATTATTGCAATTGTTGATTGTAAAGAGTATAAAGGAGCCAGATGTTACACATAACAAATAAGTGTTGAAACCAACCAAAGAAATGAAAACAGAGTCTGTTAAATAGTGTTTAATGGATTTTGTTCACTATGCATATTAATATTGATTTAATCTAGCATGTTACAAGTCTCTGTGTCTTGACTTTGTTCACTTGTTCCCATGAATATATTTGGTTTTTAACATGAATTTCTTCATATATTGTTAACTTTGAATAAGCTCATTTCAAAGTTTTTGCTTTATGATAGGAATCATTGTACTCCTGACAATATGAACTTAAGGAATTCTAGTGATAATTTTCCCACTTACTAAGACTATATGGCCAAGATTATTTCATGCTGCAGGGCTAGCCATTTGAATACCCTTAAATAAAAGAACAAGAGCTTGGATCATGGGCCTGCTTGTGATGCTGGGAGATTCTCGGGATACTAGGGAGTCACAGTGGCAATGGGAATCTATGTCTTTTTCTACAGAATATGACAAATCCTTCCTCTCTGGTTCTCTTGTTTCAAGGAGTGAAAAGTACATTCTGATCATCTAGACACTTTTGTGTGAAACCCAAATTTCCCCATTCCATCCAGAAACATTACAGTCTACACCAGGTAAAAATTCATTGGGGGGGTAGCACAGTAACATTAATGACACTTGGCTGAGGATGTTCTCACATTGTCCCATATGTGGATTAAGTTGTCCACACAACTTCCATCTTATTTCTTTCTACATCATCCCTACTCAAAAGATGAGGATACTGAGGTAGGAAGTTTACTAAAAGCCACAAAAGAGGGCAAGATTCTTTCACTGCACCCTGCCTTTTCTCTCCCATGAGACTCATTTCTGAGAATGAGCATCCTGAATCTTCAAGACAGAGACAGGACTGAGCAGGCAGTTCTGAGCATCTACACGTACAAGGTCAAAAGTCCATACAGAGATTTTGTTGTATCAAGGATAATTATCTAAGGAATTTTTATAAAGAACCAGGCAGTTGTTTTCTAAGTTTTGTGATATAATAGGTTTCTGTCCTAAATATGCAACCTTGTTATCATGTGTGGAGGCAGCTATAGACAGTATGTAGACAATCATGACTGTGTTCCTGTAAAGCTTTATTTTCAAAAATAGATAGCAGGCTGGATTTGGTCTGTAAGCCAGACTTTGCCAATTTCTGATTGAAACTCATATTTGAAAGATTTTTGTTAATATTTATGTTTATCTTTGTTGAACTAAATATTTCTCAAGAACACCTTGATTTTGAAATGAAGGAAAACAAGAGCAGAGGCAGTCATTAAACAGAGAAACACTTTAAAAGATGCTAGATACTTATTACTATTAGGGGGTAAAAATGTGTAATTAAGATTTTTCAACACAATTTAGTATCAGAACCACTCTTTCTTTCCAGGAAAAGTAAAGCAGTGGGATCACAGAAAGGGGTGCATTCCAAGGAGTTTGTCAGTACAGACACTGGGAAACTGGGGACAAGGATTTCTTCAGAAATAACCAGTTGCTGAAATAACTCTCCTCCATCCTCTCCTCATTTATGCTATTTCTGACCCCAAACCATAAGGGTGGAGACTTGCTCTTTCATGATTCACAAGAGCCATATATTTATAAACATTCACTTAGTTGGAAACACATAGTATTTGCAAGAAGCTTTCATGAGGTGATGATGAAGGTCCAGTCATTAAGGGCAGAGAGGTGGTCAAATATGTCACTCAGTGCTCTGGGTCCTCTAGGGAATCAGAGATATGCAAACATCTACAAACTCTGTACCTTGAAGTTATTCCTTGATATTAGAAAATATATGTATGGATTTGGGGAAGTCTTCAATGATACTATCTGAAAAGAAGTCTAGTGTATCTTTGTACATATATTTAATGTTTTTATTTGTTAGATTAGCTTCTAGTTTTTCCTTAAATTTCCCCTTTTTTCCTCTTAAGATCTTTGCTAAGGAAGGAAGGAAGGAAAGGAAGCAGTGGGAAAAAAGAAAGAGAAGAAAGAAAGGGTTATATTTATGTTATTTTTGGTTTCACTTTTATTTTCAGGGTAATTTTAAAGCTAGGCTTTAAATGGATTGAGAAGCTCTGAGTGTTTAATTAAACATATTTTCTTCAATCATTTGTTAGAAATTAAGCTTTTGCTAGTTCCTATGTATTTCTTTGGCACATATGAATGCAGTTATAGACTTGAGAAAACATTCAGTGTTCTAATTTGTATATAGCTATCAAGCAAAAGAAAAATTTTAAAGAATTTCTTGATCACAATAATTTAATGCATAATAAACATAATTTAAATATTTTCCTATTTGATGCTCAAAATGTTTTAACTGAAGTGAAAAATTACTGATGGGTTATGTTTTCAACCATTTCTTGTTGCCTGGCTTTATTTTCAAAGTGCAGTTTTCCTTGTGTTTTCTTTAAAGCTACAACACTGTTTAAAATGGCCTCAAAAGTTACTATTTGAAATGTATTTGCAATAGTAGTTGACGTGGCCAGCGTAACTATGACTCCCTCTTGTCAAAGCTCAAAATTTATTGTTTAGCTTATAAGTCTACTCAACAGAGAATTGTCTTTAGAACCTTTTATATTATGAGAAAATATCATTGCCCTATTCTAATGCCTATCACTTTGAAAACATTTTGATTTACAATCTTGTATCCTTTAAAATAGCTGGCTGAAAGTATCATAAAATCCCATAAATAATCTCAAACTATCACAGGTTATTTAAAAATTAAATATCACTGAATACTTTGTAAAATCAAGAGAAATGTAATTCTATATGAGCCGTTCATTTCTTATTATAATAAGTCACCATTTATGACAGAAAAGTAACTTTAATCAAGGAGTGAGACTATTTATATAATTATGAGGAAGCTTTATTTTAAAAAATTATTCATACCCAGTGGCTGAAAGAGAAGAGCGCTGAAGAATTGATGCTTTTGAACCGTGGTGTTGGAGAAGACTCTTGAGAGTCCCTTGGACTGCAAGGAGATCCAAGCAGTCCATTCTGAAGGAGATCAGCCCTGGGTGCTCACTGGAAGGACTGATGCTAAAGCTGAAACTCCAGTACTTTGGCCACCTCATGCGAAGAGTTGACTCATTGGAAAAGACCCTGATGCTGGGAGGGACTGGGGGCAGGAGGAGAAGGGGACAACAGAGGATGAGATGGTTGGATGGCATCACCGACTCGATGGACGCGAGTTTGGGTAAATTCTGGGAGTTGGTGATGGACAGGGAGGCCTGGCCTGCTGCAATTCATGGGGTCGCAAAGAGTCAGACACAACTGAGTGACTGAACTGAACTGAACTGAGCTGAAGATAAAAAATAAATATGTATATAGAAAAGGTTATACTTATTGAGAAGATAGTTGTGGAGACCAACATCACCAAGAGTCAGAAGCAGACTTGGGACATTTCTTCTTACATTCAGTTCCACTCCTGCTTTATGTTTTGAATTCTAAGTCAAAATTTCAAAATGGAAGAGATACGATTTATTTTTACGTTGCATAAAAAGAAAGAGAATGAAAGAGAGAGAGAGAGAAAGAGAGCTATCATTTGACCACTGAGAAAACAATTCAGTTAGCTGGCAAAAGAAAGTATTTAAACTCTTTGTAACTTTACTGAAAGTCACTGCATTACTTGTTAGCGCAATGGTAAAGAATCTACCTGCCAACGCAGGAGGTTCAAGCAACATGGGTTTGACCCCTGTGTTTGGAAGATGCCCTCTAGGAGGAAATGACAACCCACTCCAGCATTCTTGTCTGGACTATCCCATGGACAGAGAAGCCTGGCGGGCTACACAGTCAGTGGAGTCTCAAAGAGTGGACGACAACTGTGACTGAGCATACATGCACTTTACATGTTATTGCTTTAGTGAATCAACATACTATATCACATTGAAAGGTAATTCTCCATTCTCTTTTGTTCCTGCAAGTCTTATGCAGAAAGCATTTCCTCAAGACTGTATTTTCAAGAATTTTATATAGCTGCAGCTTTGAAAAGTTGAGACATACTGTCTTCTTCTGAAGCAAAGTGCACATAATGCTTGCAATGCAATAAAATAACTATAATATCTCCTTCCCAAAAAAGGGCAGGAATTATCAGGGTTCCTCTTGTGATGCAACCCACTGCATGTGCTGGCACCCACCTGACCTATCCATTTTGCCCAATGCTACCTGAGGCCACGGGAATGGACTCAAAGATGCTAATACTCCAGTTGTCTCCTGTGCTATGAGTGAAAATGCCCTTTTCTCTGATCCAAACATCTCGTGTTTGCTTCCAGCATTCATGAAACTGTGGAAGATGAGCCACTCCCAATAGGTGACAGAAAACAAGGACAACATCAACAGCACAGCAGCATTCTTTAATATAGAGAATGAGTAAACATTAAAAGTCTGTAGTGGTTACACTGCTACACGATATATAGGAAATCTCATGTATGCAACCTTTATGAGAAAGTCCAGGAGCAGAAAACATATGCTTTCACAAAAGTAATTTTATATATTAGTTGCATTGATTAAATGTCAGCAGCAATAGATGGTGCTGCTCCTTACGAACAACGAACATATATAGATAGTACCTCCTATGACAGTGCTTTCAATTTTTTTCAGAGCTGAGAAAGAAGACTTTTTCTCACATTTCTGCTATGTTTAAAATATACAAAAGAACCCCTCTATATTACAAGTTTAGTTAGAGTGGCATAAATTTATAAACGCAGTGTTGTTAGAAGATGAGAACATTATATTTGAAGTCTTTATTATTCAGGTCATTCCGTACTTGCTTTTTCTGTTATCTTTTCATTCAGTTGCTCTTTTTCAGAGCACTTCTCTAATCATTCCACTGGGTCTCATATCTTAACATCTGCTATAACATGTGAGTGGTGGTTTGTTATTTCCCTGTTGGTTCAGTAAAGAATAAGCCTGCAATGCAGAAGACCCAAGTTTGATCCCTGGATAAGGAAGATCCCCTGGTGAAGGAAATGGCAACCCACTCAAGTATTCTTGCTTGGGAAATCCCAGGGACAGAGGAACCTGGCCGGCTACAGTCCATGAGGTCTCAAAAGTTGGACACAAAGACTAAAACACCACCATCACAATGGTTCATCAATGTTTAGCCCACAGAGAGGACTGTTTTCCAAAGAATCCAACTAATGGTTGTTTTGTTTTCAATTAAATGATTTACTAAAAATATTTGGAAACACACACACACAGAAAACACACACACACATAAACAAATACACACAACGGATTGTACTGTAAAGTTTGTGACAAATGCATCTGGGCTATTTCTGGTGAAAATATAATCTGGGTATATGATATTCTGCTGTGCTCTTAGTCATGTGGATTGACGTGTGTACTTAAGCACTTTCATATGGATAATTATTATAAGACCTAAAAATTAGAATCAAAGCTAACTCTTTATCTTAGTTTTTAAGTAACCCATCAGGCAAATCCCTAAATAATGCAGAGAAATGGTTAAAAGGAAAGGAAGGACTGAAAGATAATTAGGGGTATGGTGGAAAAACAGTAGGAGGAGGAGAGGAAAAGAAAGCAGGAGAAAAAAAAACAAACAGAGTGTTAATGTCACCCAAGTTATTTTTGAAATGTTTTTTTGTTAATGATTCATATATTGATTTAAAGATAGTTGACTTTCTTTCAAGGTCCTGCCAATTCAATTAAAATAAACCCATTAAACCTTTACGGCACAGCTATTATGAAACAACTAGCATGCTAGAAACATGAAATAAATTGTAAAGGGGAGAGAAGAACTCGCATACAATGACCACTGACAGTTTGTTCAACCTCTATTTTAGCAGCAATTGTCCTTTAGATGTATTGCTATCTAATCATACCCCAAAATGACTATTTCAATGCCAATCTCATGTATTGAGAGAGAATATAAAACTCAGGGATATATTTAAGAATCACGATGTGTAATAAAACATCAGACTTACCTAACGGTTTCCTCTGATGTTTTGCTACAGAAAGAGCAGGTAGCTAAAGATGCTTTGATTAGCAGCAAAGTCAATCCATTTGACAGTAGAATGGATTAGAAACAAGACTTTAATTTAGGACACTTGAATATACTGCAAAAATCTCTCAAATATGTGAGTCAGGAGTCAAGAGGATGAGTACATTTTTAAATCTTGTGTGAAGATTGAGCTAGTGTAAGGAATCTTGAATTTCAAATGAACAGAAATGACTCTGATTTTGAAAGCTCACACTTTAGGAATAAATTGAACCATGAAAACTACATCACAGGCTTCTCCAAAACTACAATTCATCCAAAATTCTCCAAATTATCCAATTCTCCAAAGCTACAATTAACCCAAAATTATATTTCAGATGACCATTATATCTACTCCTGTGGGCAAGAATCCCTTAGAAGAAATGGAGTAACCCTCATAGTCAACAAAAAGTCTGAAACGCTCAGTCGTGTCTGACTCTTTGCAACCCCATGAATCGCAGCATGCCAGGCCTTGGGTGCAATCTCAAAAATGACAGAATGATCTTTGTTCATTTCCAAGGCAAAGCATCCAATATCATGGTAATCCAAGTCTGTGTCCCAACCAGTAGTGCTGAAGAAGCGGTATGGACCTAACAGAAGCAGAAGATATTAAGAAGAGGTGGCAAGAATACACAGAAAATCTATACAGAAAAGATCTTCTTGACCCAGATAACTACAATGGTGTGATCACTCACCTAGAGCCAGACATCCTGGAATGTGAAGTCAAGTGGGCCTTAGGAAGCATCACTATGAACAAAGCTAGTGGAGGTGATGGAATACCAGTTGAGCTTCTTCAAATCCTAAAAGATGACGCTTTTAAATTGCTGCACTGAATATGTCAGCAACTTTGGAAAACTCATCAGTGTCCACAGAACTGGAAAAGGTCAGTTTTCATTCCAAACCCAAAGAAAGGCAGTGTCAAATAGTGTTTAGACTATCGCACAACTGCATTCATCTCACACATTAGCAAAGTAATGCTCAAAATTCTCCAAACCAGACTTCAACAATATGTGAACCAAGAACTTCCAAATGTTCAAGCTGGATTTAAAAAAGGCAGAGGAACCAGAAGTCAAATTGCCAATATCCGATGGATCATCGAAAAAGCAAGAGAGTTCCAGAGAAATATCTATTTCTGGTTTATTGACTATGCCAAAACCTTTCACAGTGTGGATCACAACAAACTGTGGAAAATTCTTCTAGAGGTGGGAATATCAGATCACCTTACCTGCTTCCTTAGACATCTGCATGCAGGTCAAGAAGTAACAGTTAGAACTGGACATGGGACAATGGACTGGTTCCAAATTGGGAAAGGAGTACATCAAGGCTGGATATTGTCACCTGGCTTATTTAACTTATATGCAGAGTACATCATGCAAAATGCCGGGCTGGATGAAGCACAGGCTGGAATCAAGACTGCCAGGAGAAATATAAATAACCTCAGATATGCAGATGACACCACCCTTATGGCAGAAATTGAAGAAGAACTAAAGAGCCTCTTGATGAAAGTGAAAGAGGAGAGTGAAAAATTTGGCTTAAAACTCAACATTCAGAAAACTAAGATCATGGCATCCAGTCCCAGAACTTCATGGAAAATAGATGAGGAAACAATGGAAACAGTGAGAGACTTTATTTCTGAAGCTCCAAAATCACTGCAGATGGTAACTTCAGCCATGAAATTAAAAGACGCTTGATCCTTGCAAGAAAAGCTATGACCAACCTAGAGAGCATACTAAGAAGGAGTGACATTACTTTGCCAACAAAGGTCCATCTAGTCAAAGCTATGGTTTTTCCAGTAGTCATGTATGGTTGTTCGATTTGGGCTACAAAGAAAGCTGAGCACTGAAGAATTGATGCTTTGAACTGTGCTGTTGGAGAAGACTCTTGAGTCCCTTGGACAGCAAGGAGTTTAAGTCAGTCAATCCTGAAGGAAATCAGTCCTGAATATTCATTGGAAGGACTGATGCTGAAGTTGAAACTCTAATATTTTGGCCACCTGATGCGAAAAACTTATTGGAAAAGATCTTGATGCTGGAACAGATGAAGGCACGTGGAGAAGGGAATGACAGAGGATGAAATGGTTGGATTACATAATCAACTTGATGGACATGAGTTTGCGTAAGCTCCTGAATTGATGATGGATAGTGAAGCCTGGCGTGCTGCAGTCCATGGGGTCTCAAAAAGTCGGACATGACTGAGTGACTGAACTGAACTGAAAGCTACATGACTCACAAATGAGGAATAAACAAAGAAAGGAACAGAGATAGGAAACAAATAGAGGAAGAGAGGGAAGAAGGGAGGAAGAAAAGAAAGAAGGAAAGAGAGGGAAAAATAAGAGAGAAAGAGGAAAGATACATGGATGGTGAGCCATAAATACAACTTTTAAATGTCTTAGTATAACTTTGTGATATAACTTCCATTATTATTGGATACAAAGGGATATATACATGAGTTAAAGTAGCATCTTTATACTGTGTTAGTTTGGAAGACTTTCAAGACAGACATTATTTTTTCAATGCAATTATAACTATTTTAATATACTATTAATACTATTTCTATTTTTTCTTTATCTTTTTTTTTTACTAATTCAAGACCAAATTCTACTTGTACTTATTTAAAAAAATAAAATTCTATTCGCACAGCCTTGACTTTTTGTGCATGTGTATTTATACACATACACATATATACATATGAACACACACAGCATATGTTGTTGTATTGCATTTCACATTATTACACTTCTCAGATAGTAGTACACTTTGTTCAAACTGAAGGTTTATGCATCTCTGCTCCAGCAAGTCTATCAGTGCCATTTTTCCAACATATTTGCCCATTTCCTGCCACTGGGTTACATTTTGGTAATTCTCCCAATTTAGTAACTGTTTTGTTATTATATTTTTATGGTGATCTATGATAAGTGATTTTCATTGTACTACTATGACTTGCTAAAGGCTGAGATAATGGTCAGTTGGCATCTTTAACAATAAAGTATTTTTTAATTAAAGTATGCACATTGTTATTTTAAATATAATTCTACTGTACGTGATAGATTAATGCATAGTGCAAACTAACATTGTGTGCTTTGGGAAACCAAAAAAGATGTGTGTGGCTCACTTGATTGCAGTGTCTGCTTTATTGCTGTGATCTAGAACTGTACCCACAATATCTCCAAGGTATTTATGTATATTGCAAAGCATATATTTTTATAGGTACATCTCTTTGGAACTTTAGTGTTTGTAGATTCATCCTGGTTTCTCTTAGTTGTTTTTTCAGTATTCTTCTATTTCATCACAATGATCCCCTCAAAAAAAAAAAAAAAACCTGCAATAATGAATTGGTACAGTCACCTACTCTTTTTTTCTCCTCTTTAACAGTTTCTTGCTGATGAAGAGAATTGCACACTGCTGGTTAGTTTTACCACTTAAAAGTTGTTTCCCTTAAATCATATATATACATCTTGTTGGTTTTATTTCTCTGGAAAACACTAATAGAATCTCTATCAGATCAAACCAGCACAGAAGAATTTTTTTCACCTATACTTTTGAAATGGCATCTACAGGCTGGACTCATTCTTTTCTCATTTCTTCAAACTCTGGAGAAAATGATGAAAATCATTTTACTACATTTACTTCTGATTCACTATCTGACAAAATCAGTAAAAGTGTTCCAGTCATTGTTTCGTCTGATCTGTAGAATTTGGCATTGTCACGTGTTATTCTTAAAACTTTTTGAGAATGGCATTGAAACATGTATAATATCATATATGAAACAAGTCGCCAGTCCAGGTTCAATGCACGATACTGGATGCTTGGGGCTGGTGCACTGGGACGACCCAGAGGGATGGTATGGGGAGGGAGGAGGGAGGAGGGTTCAGGATGGGGAACACGTGTATACCTGTGGCAGATTCATTTTGATATATGGCAAAACCAATACAATATTGTAAAATTAAAAAATTAAAAAAAAAAAAAACATTTTTAGCTATATTTCCCGTAACTCTCTTTGTATTTTACTTCTTATTCATTAAATTGATCTATTCTTCATCTGCTTTGCAGTTAAAAATCAGGGTTCTCATATTTTCTCTGTAACTTTTCCTAGCTCATTACCACTTTATGTGATTACCACTTATGTGATTTTGACCACCATCTGTATACCAATCTCCTGATCCTGTATCTCTACCATAGGCCTCTCTCGTGAACTCTACGTTCATGTATCTAAACAACCGTGAGATACTTCACCTGGGTACTTCTAAGCAACTCTGGATATATAAGAGTGATCCTTTTATTTCTCACTCTAGAACCAAATCTATACAGGATACTAGCAAACATAAGGCAGAAATCTGCATCATTTTGTTTTCCTTTTCCCTCTCATTCTTTACATGTGATTGTCCACTAATTTTTTTTTGTCTCATCCTCCATATTCTCTTGAACAATGGATCTTGAAATTTTATTATCTATCTGCCTTTCAAATGATCAAATTTAATATTCCTTTTCCTTTATTACTCCCTAGGCAATTCTCCTGTAACCTTCTCCTACATATGTTTCCTATCTCCATGTCTGTTTTGGGGTCTCCAATGTGTCCTTTAAATGGATCACTGAGTGATCATTCTAGAACTGCAGTTTCTTCCATATGAATCTTCAACCAAGACACTTTGTGGATACTGACACCTTTAAGAACAAGTAGTACTGCCATGTTCAGCATAGTGATTGCAGTTCATAGTACTGTATTGCATATTTGAAGGTTGCTAGGGGAGTAAATCTTAAAAGTTCTCATCACAAGAAAAAAATATAACTATGCCCAATGATAGATGTTAACTAGACTTATTTGGGAGATCATTTCAGAATGTATACAATAGCAAAACACTATCTTGTACAGTGGGAACTGCTATTTGTCAATTATATCTCAAATTTTAAAAAAATTAAATAAAAGAATAAGTATTATTAATCTTGACATCAGACTTGAGCCTCTGTACTTTCTCTATTTAACCTACTCTGAAACTTTCTATAACCTACTCTGAAACGTTGATTTCACACTCTCTGATTATTTTGAAATATAGTTATTGAGGCTCACCTTGCACTTGCAAGCCTGAGTGCTTATAAAAACGTTTCTTCAGACTATCTCTTCCTAAAAACAAAGACATCTTTCAAGATTCATCTCAGGTACTTCATCAACTGTGAACCTTTTCTTGAATTTTTCTTTTAGGCATAGTCATAGACCTTCTTTTGTCTCCACAACTCTTAATAGGATCTTTGTCATAGTACTTTTGACAGAGTATTAAAATTGTTTTTAGCTCCTAAGATGCTTGTATGATAATAAAATGTGATATTTTCTGGTGCCATGGACCTAAACTACCTGCTCTACCCAACTTAAAATCCAAGTTTCAGTATTTATTGGGTGTTGGGCCATGGGGAATTATTTAATTTTCCTGTGCCTCAGTTTTCTGATAAGCAGAATGGGGCTACCAATAATTGTCCTGATAGTGCTGTTGTGAAGATTACATGAATTTATGTAAGTAAAGAAATTAAAATAGTGCCCTAAGACACTCATTAAAACTTATCTGTTATAACTGAAATCTAAAGACATTGATACTTTACTCCCACAAGGCTTAACACTTTCTGAAATGATAATGCATTCTCAATTAGAAATATGTTGAATAAATGCCTCTCAAATTAGGGATTAGATATACTGCAATATTGAATCTTTATGCCATATGCCATATTAAATACTTTCATTTTAAGAATTTCTGCTAACAAGTTCTTCTGAATTGAGACAGAGGCACCCAATTATATTTGATGGTATAAGCAATTTACTCGTGTGTGTGTGTGTGTGTGTGTGTGTGTGTATGGGCAGGCACATCTATGTGTTCCTTTAATGATACTTTTTTGAGGTGACTTTGAGCAATAAGCAATACATGCATTAAACATGTTTGCTTATCAAATTAGTTTCTGTGTTGCTCTGCAATATGGTATTTTATACATATCCAGGTGTTGTAGCAAATTCAATATGTCTATTTGTAAAAAGCATTGGTTTTACCTCTGGACAACCTTGGGATTTATTTGTGTATTAAGTCATAGTCATTATAAGCAATGCCACAGTTTGGTCTTGAAACGATGTCAACAGTAACATCTGATCCTTTTAAATATTAAATATAACAGTTGTTGAGGCTAATATCCATTAAACCACTCACTCCCTCCTCATTAATTTCTACAGTAAGAAAATCTTTTAATCTTGAAGGTAGGGAAACTTTTTTTTTTCCTCTCAGTAAGTGGAATTTCCTTGTTCTGGGGCTTCCCTGGTGGCTCAGTGGTAAAGAATCCATCTCTCAATGCAGGAGGCACAGGTTTGACCCCTGGTCCAGGAAGACCCCATGGAGAAGGAAATGGCAACCCACTTCAGTATTCTTCCCTGGAAATCCCCATGGACAGAGGAGCCTGGAGTGCTATAGTCCATGTGGGCTTAAAGAGTCAGATATGACTTAGCAACTGAACAATACAATATGTATGTTCTTGCTGCAAAGAAATATACATTAAATCTGAATCTCAATTATAATGTTTCAGTTGACTATTGTGCTTGGCACTTGTGCATTTTCCTTTTCCTATAACACAGAATTCTATATTATTTATAGTACTGTGTTTTACTGTGAACTGTCTCAAAGCCTTCTAGGAAGAGCAGGAGCACAAATATATTTATATATGTTTACACACTTACATATTATGGCTTGAACTGGCCCCAGTGTTATCATATTACTATTCCCATATCTAGAATCATCAAGACAGAGTTAATTAAACTTTAATTAGTTTCCATGTGGAAAGGAAATCTTGGAAACTGCTTTTTCATTTACATTAGAAACATACATTGCCTGAAAACCATAAGTTTTCATTATATTTTACAAATGGGGAGCCATGCATCTATGAAAATAATGTTTTAATTTCATAATGGATTAGATCTTAGACCTATTCCTTGCTAATCTATAAATACTGATTCATCTCTTAAATGATTTTGATGAATTCCATACTTTAATATCAATTATAAAAATAGAATTCAAGAGTATCAAACAAAACTTCTATAAGTAGTTCCTAGATCTTTTTAATCATGTCCACTGGGAGGTGAAATTCTACTCTAGCTAGGATAGATTAAAAGTCAATTTCATTAAATTTTCAACAAAATGTCAACTTTCTCACCTCAAATTCTGGCAAGTAAAGGCTAAGGATCTGCTCTAATTAAAGTCAGAATGGCTGCTCAGCAGACATTTGCCAGGAACCTCAATGTGATGTCCAGCTTCCATCACAAGCAGAGTTGACATAACTGACACCCAAGAGACAAAAGTTCTAGAGGTATGCTTCCTCTCCAGTTGTCTTGGATTTCAAAACCCAATCCTTATACTGAATTAATTCACAAGAAATTAGTGTACTATGACATAAAATTATCTTATCACAAAAACGTTACTGATTTTTATACTCTTTGACGTATCAAAGAATATTATAAGCAGAAACAATGTACAGTAACATCCAGGGGACATTCATGCTTTGGGGTGCTTCCCTTAAAAGTTTTGAAGGCCTTTCTTGTGCTCAGGGCTATTTGTGGAGCAATGCCATCTGAGTGGGTTACCCTGGACTCAGTTGAAATTGGTTGGGCTCCAACAGACGGTTCTCCCCTTTATGGTTCTCCCTGACTTTCCATTCAATTTTAGGGTTCACCAGGTACAATATGGACCTCAGAACTAGGATCTGTGGAGTTGTCCTGGGGCAACAAGACTAGATCCTGATTCCTAGTAGCCAGCCTGACAAAGAGATTGCTCCTGCTAAATGGTAATGTATGTTTTTTGCAAGATCACTAAAATTTGGACTGTGAGAATGGTACTCAAAGATTGATTTGATGTGAATCATATTTTATACATAGATAGGTACCCCACAGAAAATATTTGCTCAGGGCCCCATATCAGTTCAGTTCAGTTGCTCAGTCGTGTCCAACTCTTTGCAACCCCATGAACTGCAGCACGCTAGGCCTCCCTGTCCATCACCAGCTCCCAGAGTTTACCCAAACTCATGTCCATTGAGTCAGTGATGCCATCCAACCATCTCATCCTCTGTCGTCCCCTTCTCCCACCTTCAATCTTTCCCAGCATCAGGGTCTTTTCAAATGAGTCATCTCTTTGCATCAGGTGGCCAAAGTATTGGAGTTTCAGCTTCAACATTAGTCCTTCCAATGAACACTCAGCACTGACCTCCTTTAGGATGGACTGGTTGAACCTCCTTGCAGTTCAAGGGACTCTCAAAAGTCTTCTCCAACATCACAGTTCAAAAGCATCATAGGGCCCTATATAGCCTAGTGCATTTGGGAAGAACAAATCTGACTCCATATTAGATCTATTTTTTTTTTTTTATCTTTGTGCTTTGTTGCTTATACTTAGTAATACTGGCCCTGCACCATTTGCAAAAGAGTGCTGCCTATATCCTGAAATATGCACCATAGCCCATTTTCAAGACCTTGGCCTTTAAGAGTCCTTTCATATAGAGATAAAAACTTGCAGAATAGAGAATAACATTTGTCTTGGAGGTTTGCAGGAACCTCTTGACCTTAGCTATGTGGACACCTGCAAGGACAAAGGATTCCTACACCAAGAAGTTTACAACCAAACACACCCTCCCTTCCCTCACCTTGCCTTTAAAAGTGCTTTGCTGAAACTTTCAGGAGTTCAAGTTTCTTTGGGAAACCACCTGTTTCCTTGCATAGCCCTGCAATAAAACTTTCTCTGCTCCAAATGTTAACATTTTAGTTTGTTCAGCCTCACTGTGCATCAATCACAGTGTTTGGTAACATGAGGGCAACCTGACTATGTGTTCATTTTCAATAAACGTTCTAGTTGAAGACCTTCCTCACTATATTATTCAATATTTTTAAAATACATTTCTAAGAGGTAAGTCTTAAAATCATAGGGCAAAGAATTTAGCTCTTAAATAAATTTGTTTCATTTAAGCCAGCATTAGAATCATAAGACTCATCATGTTTCTCATTAGTTTAGATTTTCACAAATCTCTAGGGGCTTTAATATTCCAGAGACATAATCTATTATATCAGTTTCCTAATACTATTTTGACTATGGTTTTCTATTTCTGCTTTAGATTTATTTTAAACTCTCTTCAAACATAAACATTATTTTGTTAAAACCATAGCAAAATCTTTTAGAAAGTTTAAAAAAAAAACCCTGGAATTAGCAACATGAAACTAAATAAAATATGCATTTTCCTGAAAAAGATTTTGGTGTCATTGATAAGCTCTATGATAGATATGGCTCCAAAGTTGATGTAAGAATAATAGCAGTAAAGCATAAATCTGTTGAAACACGTAGTTGCTATTTTGAGAAAAAAAAACAACTTTTTTTCTTTAACTAAGAGATTAAAATTTGCATATTGTGTTGAGATTGATGTGCATATATTTGGGTTCCAACATTTATTACTTTGGCCATAAACACCTTTATAAATACCTTACAAAACCAATATTAAAAGGGTCTCCCGGTGGTCCAGTGATTGATAATCTACTAGACAATACAGGGAACTCTGGTTTGATCCCTGGTCCAGAAAGATCCCACATGCCACAAAGCAACAAAGCCCATGTGCCTGCAGTTACTGAGCCCATGTGCCCTAGAACCCATGCTCCACAGCAAGAGAAGCCGCAACAATTAGAAGTCAGCGAACCATGACTATAGACTAGTCCCAGTTGCCGCAACCAAAGTCTGCATGCAGCAGTGAAGCCCCAGCACAAAAAATGTTACACGTAAATCATCCAGGACTAGAATATAAAAATGTAAAACTTTCAATAAATGTATCATTATCATAATAAAATAAAATAAAAAGAAAAAAAAAGAGAGGAAAAAATTAATAAATAAATAACCTATAATAAAAGAATTACTTTAAAGAATAAGCATCCAAATTAAATACAGATCTTCAACTTAGACCAGAGCTACATCCCAATAAAACCACTGTCAATTGAAAACATTTTTAAGTCGAAATGCATTTAATACACTTATCCTACTGAATATCATTACTTAGTCTGACAGACTTAAACATTCTCAAAACACACTAACCAACAGTCAGGAAATCATCTAGCACAAAGCCTACTTTATAATAAGGTGCTGACTATCTCGTGTAGTTTATTAAATACTGTAGTAAAAGTGAAAAACAGATTGGCTGTGTAAGTATGGAATGCATATTGCTTTTGCAACATTGTAAAGTTTAAAAAAATCTTAAGTCAAACCACTGGAAATCTGGGACCATCTGTACCCCAGAACCACAATCTAAATGGTATAACCTATTTTTTAAGGGGAGGGAAAGGTAGATATTCTGGTCATTCAAAGACATGAACAATTTAGAATACTTATACCTCCTGATTTTTTCCTGTGTTTCTTGCTGGTAAACAATTCCAGAATGGATATGGCCAGTAATGTGCTATAGTAACACTTTTAGTTACATTTACACATGTTAACTTCATGACCTTGGTGAATAATGTCAAAAATAGAAATATAATATATACTAACTTCATTAAAATAACCAAGGAGAATTGAAGCAAAGAGGGATGAAATGATATTCCAAAGCTTACCCGGGTCATTGAGTCAGGAAGAGAAACCAGGTCTCTTGATCTCAATTCCAGTGTTCTACTCACTGGTTTGTTCAACTCCTGTGCAAAACATCCATACACAATACACAATGCATAAGCCCCCTCGCTATCAAGTTGTTGTCAAAAGAAACACTCATTACCTTTCCCACATACTGAGGCTCGGAGCCCATGTATTCCTCCAGCACAAAAAATTGATTCCATACCCAGCCACGTTTAACTCGGTGGAAATGTGATCGTTGTCCTGGTAGGTGGATAACATTCTCTCTTAGTTCTGTGGCTAAAGTCTGTTGTGGCTGAGGTTGAAGTGGTGTTAGGAGACCTCCATCAAACAGGACCCAGAGCAGCAGGGATAAACAGTTCCTTGTAAGCATTGGCAAAAGCTTTCCTACAGCAGAGTAATAAAAACTCCAGCACTTAATGTAGAATTGTGGAATCCAGGTTTGAGGTGTCTGTGGCCTCCACCACTTAGCTTTCTGTTTTATTGCAGAAATGATAATGCAGGCATTAATCCTTTTGATGAAAATGCTTCTGCTATATTATATTCCATCTAAAGGGACCTATAAAACAGATTAACAAAGATACATTAAATTGATAGAATTACACGATGATAGTCATCAAAACTCTCATTATATCTGCCAACATTGAAGGAAACAGAGAGAAAAGTCTTTAAAAGAATTATATTAGTAAATGATCACTGCTATTTAACCTGTTAACTTAGATAAAATGTCTAATCATTTTTTACTGACTTGAAAAAGTATGAGTCACAATAAAGCAAGTTTATCATAAATAGGAGCAATCATTTTTTAAATTTAATAACCATTTAAGAGTAAAACAGAGATCACTATTTTTTTTTTACTGAAGTATAGTTAATTTGCAATGTTTCAGGTGTACAACAAAGTAATTAAGTTAGACATATATATATATATATTCTTTTATATATTTTTCTATTATAGGTTATTATAAGAAATTGAATATAGTTCCCTGTGTTATATAGTAGGTCCTTATTATATGTTTATTTTATATACAGTATATTTTATCCTTTAAATTTAATCTCAAATTGCCAATTCATCTCCCTCCCTTTCCCCTCTGGTAACCATGTTTGTTTTCTAGAAAACAAAGTCCATGAGTCTATTTCTGTTTTGTAAATAAGTTCATTTGTATCACTTTTTTTAGATTCTACATATAAGGGATATTATATGATATTTGTCTTTCTCTCTCTGACTTACTTCACTTAGTATGGTTATCCCTTATTGCTGTTTAATGGTCTTGCCCAACTCTTTTGTGACCCCATGGACTGTAGCCTGCCAGGCTCCTCTGTCCATGGGATTTCCCAGGCAAGACAGTGGAGTGGGTTGCCATTTCCTTCTCCAGGGGATCTTCCAGACCCATGGATTGAACCCATGTCTTCTGCATTGCAGGCAGATTCTTATCACTGAACCCACTAGGGATATGTATGATAATTGCATTATTGCTGCAAATGACAGTATCTGATTCTTTTTTATGGCTGAATAAAATTCCATTGCATATGCATATCTACATATGTCACATTTTCTTTATTCATTCATGTCAATGGACACAGGTTGCTTCCATGTCCTGGTTCTTGTAAGTAGTGCTGCTATAGATATTGGAAAGCATACATCTTGTTGAATTAGAATTCTTCACTGGGATTATGCTTTTTAAAGTGAACTGAGAGTAGGATTTCATAGCCTTAGGACAACTGACATTTGGGGTTGGATAACTCTTTGTTGCTGGGGGGCCAGCATATACATTTTGTGAATCCTAGAAACACCACCTATCCTTCACTCAATAGATGAGAGTAGCATCCTCCCCCACTGCTAGTTGTGATAACCAAAAAATGTCTCCAGCCATTGCCAAATATCCCCTGAAAGGAGCAAAATAGATCAAGATTTAGAATCACAGATTAGAGAATAAGGAAAAAACAAAGCAGTTTTAAAGAAACAAAAAATCATGAAGTTAGAGAATAGGAAGTATACGACCATGCATGAAAGAACATTCACTGGAAGGATTAACACTGAAGATGAAGCTCCAAAACTTTGGCTACCTGATGCAAAGAGCTGACTCATTGGAAAAGACCTTGATGCTGGGAAAGAGGAAAAGGAGAAGAGGATGGCAGACACTGAGATGGTTGGATGGCATCACTTACTCAACGGACATGAATTTGAGTGAACTCCCAGAGATAGCGGAGGACAGAGGAACCTGGTGGGCTATAGTTAATGAGGTTGCAAAGATTCAGACAGGACTTAATAATTGAGCAACAACAACAATGAAAGAATAACGTAAATTCGCTAAACGAAAATGATCTAAGATGTATGAAATTGAGAAAAATGTCAGATGGCTTTATAAGGCTTTATAAGCTTTAATGTTTAAAAAAATGCTTCTCTAGTCCTGGCATACTAGAAATACTGGGATACAGAGGAATTATTTCATATATGGTGTGTGACTCAAAGCAACCTTGAATCAGTATCAGATGGATAATCTCTACTTTGCATTTAGGTAAAACTGAGCTTTCAACATTTTCCTTACAACAAACACTTTTTTTCATTCACTTATCTAAGGTTTGAACAGCTAAGATGTACTAGGTTCTTTGTAATACAGTAGGTAAGGAAACAGACATGATTCTTACCTTTTCTTAAATCAGGAATGGAAAACAAATATAGTCAAATACATAAATGAGGGCAAGTTTACCAATGCTGTGGGAAAAGAAAAGCAAATAGAATATCCTGATGGCAAAATTTAAGTGGTCAGAACTTAAATTAGCAAAAGTCTGACATAGGTAAAAATTGCAATGAGAATTAAAAATAAGAGCTATGTTATATTCTTCAAGCAGCAATGGAAAAAGGTGGCTCCAGCCAGGGAAGCTTCACACATTGGCACGAGGGGAGCATTGCCCACAGCCTTCTCAGAGGTTTCCAAAGGTCAAGAATGTCAGAAGTCAGAATCATATATAGTGCTTCCAAAACAAGACAACTAAAATAAAAATCAACTTATGTTTAATCACATGCCTATAAAACAGGGCATTTTGTCAACCTTTCAGTTGCAATTTGGTTTAGTGATTTTTCAGCTAGATATAATATAAAGTATAATGCATTCTTTACATATATTCAAAAGGAAAAAATGTGGAAGCAATTCACTGAAGATAAGATGTGAGATGGGGAGGGTCTAAAAGTTATACTCTGAGAGCATCCTACAATGACTCTCAAAAGGAGAAATAAAGTAGGATCTATTTTTTCTCTGGCCTAAAGGGATGCACCTGTTAGCTACCAGCAAAAACATGAACTGTATATATTTTATTGCATCCTTTCATTCTGGCAAAATAATGTTCATAAAAAGTTAACTTAGACTTATATTGTCCAATATGGGAACCACTAGCCATATGTGGCTGTGGAGTTGAAATTTGGCAATTCGATATTGAGATGTCCTCTAACTTTTCAATTATATACCACATTTCAAAAAATTACTACAAAAAATAAGAATGTAAAAGATCTCATTATTGATTTCTACATTTATTTTTTGTTGACATGCTAACAGTTTGGGTAAAGAAGGTTTGTTGTTCACTCGCTAAGTTATGTCTGACTCTGTGATCCCATGGACTGCAGCATGCCAGACTTCTCTGTCCTTCACCATCTCCCAGAGTTTGCTTAAACTCATGTCCATTGAGTGGGTGATGCCATCCAATCATCTCATTCTCTGTTGAACTCTTTTCTCCTTAGCTCAATCAGAAGGTTAAATAAATATAAACTATTACATTAATTTGACCTATTTCTTTTCCTTTTTTAATGTGATTACTAGAAAATTACAATTATAGATGCAGTTTGCATTTGTGACTTGCATTGTTCTCTACCATGTAGCACTGACTTAAATAAGAGTTTAAATCACAACTGTGATTTCTACTTAAGTCATATATATTTTAATATTCAGAATAGAATATCTAGCACATCATGTTTGTATGACAATATATTGGGATGTCAGAGGAAATTTGCAACTATATGCATTAAGCCTGTGTAAAAATAAGGCACATATTTTCCTCAGCTGTTTTCAAGTTTAAATTACTGACATCTAAAGTGTTTGAATTCTTGAACTTTCTGTTTTGCCCATGTTTCTTCCCCTACTCATGTCAATCTGACCCTTGGCATTTACAGAACAAATGGGGAGATAAACATAAGTAGAAAAGATGGATAGCAGGAACTCTAACTTTCCATACCTAGTCTATTGCATATAATTAGGTTGTCTTTTTGCCTTTGTGCTTCATTGATTTTTTTTTTCTCCTCCACTTTTTTTGGGGAGGTGTGAGGTATAAAAATTCAAATTTTAGTGAGTATTGACTCCTAAAGTTATTTCTTTAAACAAGTGTCTTTTTATTTTACATCAGCGATTTTTGATATTGGACAGGTAGCTTTTTCCATCATCAGCATCATCAGTATAGGTCCAGCTACCCATTACCCTTGAAAGCTGAGGATCCGAAATCTATTTGGACCTCCTTTTAAAGCAGTCTTTCAGAAATTCTAATTAGCTCATGGCTTCCCCCTTTGTTACCCAAGAATCCTTGCTTATTTAAGGGGATTAGCTCATAAATTATTGATAATTGAAGAAGAATATGAAAGTAACATAGAAAGAATGTTTTTTATAAGTTAATTCCGTAACACCTTAAAGATTAACATCACCAAAAACAGCCTCTAAATGCAAAACATTGTCATGAGGCTGAAGTTAAATGGAGTCACACCGTGGTACAACATCCCCCCATTTCCCTCACCTGGTGCCCACGTCTTGTTCTATCCTTTGACTCTCTCCGGACACATATTCTACCCATCCCACTGTATTCTTCTACTTTTTCATGCATTCCCCTTTATTTCCCTCTTTCTCTAAGTAGACTGATCCTTACTCATATCTCTGCCATCAAATTACTTTCTCTTTTTTTGTTACAATGCATTTTTATATTTAGAGGAATATTTATGAATAGTTTTGCTGTTATTTTCATTAGGATGGTGATGGTTAGGATTGACCATACAGGTCTGAGAGATATGCACATAATCTTATCCTTTGCCATGAATGTTGCTGGTTTGATATGAATTCTGCAGAAGGCAAAGCTTTTTAGGAACTCAAATACCACACTGGAGTGGAAAGATCTGTAATTAACATTGTAAAGTCTTCTCTCTGCTCACTGGGGATGTAACATATAGACCGATGATTATAGTTAATGCTGTAGTGTATGTCTGGAAGTTGTTAAGAGAGTAGATCTTAAAAGCCAGGCCTTTTATGATATTCATGAGCCTAACAGTTCATGAACTGCACAATCTCCCTCTGCATCACTCTAGACCCTGGCCATTCTCTCCTTCTCTCAAACCCTTTATTGATAAATGATATTAACAACATAATAAGTTGTATTACAGGTGTATTTGTATGATTATTTTTCCAGTTGTCTGAGTAGAGTGACAAAGGGCTAAGAGAGTAGCAATGGTGACTCTATTGTCAGCCGTTCTCAGCTGTTCTCTTCCTGGCATCCACAATGACACATGGTAAGTACCAAACACACATTTGTTAAGTGTGAGTGAGTAAGTCATTGAATGATGGTATCTAACTTTTATTGAAAACTTACTATGTTCCATATACTGTTATGTGTTCTGTATCAGTACAATTGTTCTGTGAAGGAGGATCTATTATACCCATCTGACAGATAAAACAGAGAAACAAAGAATCTAAATGACTTGATGGTTATCCACAGACAAGCACATAGGCAGTGTGTTTGAATCTGGGCAGTCTGACTCAGGAGCCCAGGCCTTTGGATTCTATTCTACACTATACAATGAATCCATAAATAGATGAGAATTTCAAGGGCTTCAAATCCCAGCAAGATAATGAATATGAGCTTAAAGACCTGAGTTCAAAATTCATTTTCCAAATTGAGTACATATTTCAATATTGGGCAGCATAAACTTTCTTAGACTCACTTAGATCTTCTGTGAAATTAGAAGATCTGAAGCAATCAGGTCAATATAGTTCCTCTGAAGTTAGGAGGTTCAGGAATCCCAGCCCTCACCCAATTATGTGTGAAAATAGACACGTAATTCTAGGCAGAGAAGGATAAAAGAAAATAAAAAACTGTAATTGACAAGGTTGCTGAGCTAACAGGATTACATGGTGACTGAAAATTCAAAAACTGCACAATAGTCCTGCTAATCCACACAACAAGGTGCTGGACAGACCAGGTGACCCGAAGCTGACAGGAAGATAAGGTCTTTCCAGCTGTCCAGCTTCTTCCCTCTTAGACTGAACTGGGGGTGCCATCCTTATGTCAATAACATAAGTGGTCAGCGTGTGGGACCAAAGTGAAGACCCTGAATTCGGGAGTCACTTCCAGTACTGGTATAGTTGCATGCGAAGTCACTTCAGTCATGTCAGACTCTTTGTGACCTTATGAACGGTAACCTCCCAGACTCCTCTGTCCAAGGGATTCTCCAGCAAGAATACTGGATGGATTGCCATGTACTCCTCTAGGGAATCTTCCTGACCCAGGGATTGAACCCACATCTCTGATGTCTCCTGTATTGGCAGGCAGGTTCTTTACAACTAGCACCACCTGGAAAGTCCCTTGGTATAATTAAAAAAGAAAAAAAATAATAAAATAAGTAAAAAAGATAGGCTTTGGAACAAGAGAGGTCTGAGGACTAATTCCTAATGAAGTCATAGCATAGTTCTATGCTAAGTAACTGTCTGTTAGCATTTGAATTGTGGAGGTGCAATCAACAATATTCTTATGTCTGTACAGCTATCTGCATGAAGAAATACAGTATATGCTAATCTCATCACTCAATTAGAACATGTGTACACTTGTATTTCCTAACTCATATTATCACATTATGATCCTAAAATCCACTCCAAGACTATAATATTGCGGTGCTTTAGTTAAGAGGGGGCAGATATTATTTTCAGTGGATGATGCCACTCCCAGCAGATCTCAGCCTCCAGCAACAGTTGTCAGCCAGGGAGCTTTTAAAGTGTTATATCACAACAAATGTAATGCAAGGAGATTGAAGGACTCCAGTTCTTAAGCGAAAGAGGAACAACTCCCCCGGGTATGAAATGTAACCAAAATTACAAGGAAAAACTATGTGGAGTCACCAACCTGGGTACACTTGCCCCGATACCAATGGTGCTGTTGTAAGAATAATAGAGCCTTGTTCTGAGGTGTCAGCACCCTATGGAAACATGTGAACTTTAAAGAAGACGTATTTGTTACAAAGAACATCACCAGAGATGCATTTTATTCCCTATACTGGATTTCAGGCATAGTGTTTAAAATTTTATATTTGTCTATTATTCCTAAACTTTTGTGGAGCCAAAGTGGCTTTCCAAAGACTTTCCAAACCCGCAGATGAGTCTCTGGAGCCAAACATTGCTTTTAGCAGAAGGGGAATTTTAAACCACGGTCATATATCAAAGCCGGTGGATACTCAGATGTGAAATACCCACTGGCAGCTTTTCCATTGTGTGTGTTAAAAACTGAGAGATACCCAAAGGCTATGGGTTCTTGTAGTTTTGTTTTTTGGGTGTGCTTGCTTTTTAAATTTTGGGTGTGTTTGCTTTTAAGAATACTTCTGAAAAGGGGTCTATTATATGTGAATTACTCTGAAACTGTATTACAAGATGTCTTATTAGGCTGACAGATACAAGTAGTTCTCAACTGTGTGTAACATTCTAAGGCTAACTGCAAAATGGGTAACTCTTTAATAGTGACTATGACTATGAATTAATTTCTCAAGAGTACTTGTTAAATATTTTACATAACCGTGATTTACACATTTGTATAAAATATAATTTGCATTTTATATAAAAATAAATAATTTATATTTGTATAAACTTTACATATATCTAAGTACCCTCTGTTTTGGTATATGACCATATTGTTCATGCTTAGTCACTCAGTTGTGTCTGACTCTTTGCGACCCCATGGGTTACAGCACATCAGTCTTCCCTGTCCTTGACCATCTCCTGGAGCTTGCTCAAAATGCCATCCAACCATCTTGTCCTCTGTCATCTCCTTCTCCTCCTGCCTTCTATCTTTCCCAGCATCAGGGTCTTTCCAACGAGTTGTCTCTTGGGATGCCTTGGAGATGAGCAAATATCCCTACCACATCTCTGTTGGTCCTAGTAAGCCCACACCAAAAGGAAAGTGTAAACTCTTTCAGGTGCAGTAAAACCTTAACCCCAACTTTCCTATTTTACAAATGACACAAATGAGTAGAGAAATACTGGTGGTAAACCCCTTTCATTCTCTTTTAGAAGTGAAATAAGGATGCTTGAAGGTAATAAATATTTTATGATTTTGATTTGTGAAGTTCATTAATCCTTGCCCTCTAACTTATCCTGGTGGCTCAGATGAAAAAGAGTCTGCCTGCAATATGGGAGACATGGGCTCTATCTCTGGGTTGGGAAGATCCCCTGGAAAAGGAACTGACAACCCACTCCAGTATTCTTGCCTGGGAAATCACATGGATGGAGGTGCCTGGCAGATTACAGTCCATGGAGTTGCAAAGAGTCAGACACGACTGAGCGACTTCACTTTCACATTCTCTGACTTATCCAGACCCTACTCTTTACTCTATATAGTACTTGTACACAGTGAAAGTGAAATTGTCAGTCGTTCAGTCGCATCCAAATCTTTGTGACCCCATGAACTGTAGCCTGACAGGTTCCTCTGTCCATGCTGTTGTTCAGTCAAGAATACTCGAGTGGGTTGCCATGCCCTCCTCCAGGGAATCTTCCCAACCAAAGGATCAAACTTGGGTCTCCTGCATTGCAGGCAGATTCTTTACCTTCTGAGCCACCAGGGAAGCTACATATGTACACAATAAATATGCTGTAAATATATAGTATATATGCTACTTATATAGAGTAAATGATACTGATACCTCCAATAAGCTAAGAAAAAATATTATGGGAAAAGAAGAGAAACTCAACACGGGCATCTTTCCAGTATGGATGACAAGGAATACAATCTCTCTTTCCCTCTCAGAAGAGAGATTTGAGTACACATTTACTTTCATGGTATGGTTTCAACTGCACTGTTAGAACACTCTTGATGTCATGTCCTGAAATGGCACTTTACCTCTTTGATCTTCCTCTGAAAAACCAGTAACAATAGTCTTATCATGAGAAATACATTAGACAAGTCCTGACTGAGTGACATTTTCTAAAATGCCAGAGCAGTACTTTTCAAAACTTTGAATGTCGTCAAAAACAAGGGAAATATGGAAAGCTATCATAGGCAAGAGATGCCTAAGGAATCATGAAAAGTAGATGTAATAGTTGAGATTTTGGAACAGGAAAAGGACATTAGGTAAGAACTTAGAAAATTGAATAAACTATGAACTTTAGTTATTAATAATGTGTCAATATTTGTTATTTAATTGTAACAAAATCTTCATGCTAATATAAGATATTATCTTAGAGGTATTGGTTATATGTGTGTTCTCTGTACTACTGAATAGTATTCTCAATACTATGGAAATATTGTTTCAATATTTCTGTAAATTTAAAGATGTTCAAAGATAAAGTTTATTAAAAAAAAAGGGGGGGGGGAATCCAGAAATTCAGTAATGATGATATTTAAACAGAAGGGCAAAGGGAATCTCCAGCGCAAAAGAATGGAAAAAAGAACAATTCCAAGAGGTATTAATACCAAGGAGGAGAAATTAATGGATTAAAACAAATGATTTGCATGTTTTTAAATGACAGAGAAAAAGTCATGCTTCTTCTTAAGTATGTTGATGAAATAATGATTAATATAAAAAAGAGGCAATTATTCATTCCTAGAAAATAAACAAAATATGATTAGAAATGTAACTGAATTGTATTACAACAAGATTATATTAAAAAATGAGGCTACACCTTTTGAGGCATTTTGAGCTTACTTATTTACCACATGAAACAATACCCTGATGCAAATATTCACAAGAAATATTTGGTTAATAGGCTTCAGCACAAAGTCAGTTCTTAAAAGAGTGAAAAATCTGGCTTAAAACTCAACATTCAAAAAACTAAGATCATGGTATTAGGTCCCATACTTCATGGCAAACAGATGGGTAAGCAATGGAAATAGTGACAGACTTTCTTTTCTTGGGCTCCAGATCACTGCAAATGGTAACTGCAGCCTTGAAACTAAAACATGCTGGCTCCTTAGAAGAAAAACTATGATCAAACTAGACAGCATATTAAAAAACAGAGACATTACTTTGCCTACAAAGGTCCATCTAGTCAAAGCTATGGTTTTTCCAGTAGTCATGTATCAATGTGAGAGTTGGACTATAAAGAAAGCTGAGTGCCAAAGAATTGATGCTTTTGAACTGTGCTGTTCGAGAAGACTCTTGAGAGTCCCTTGGACTGCAAGGAGTTCCAACCAGTCCATCCTAAAGGAGATCAATCCTGGGTGTTCATTGGAAGGACTGATGCTGAGGCTGAAATTCCGGTACTTTGGCCACCTGATGGGAAGAACGGACTCCTTGGAAAAGCCCCTGATATTGGGAAAGATTGAAGGCAGGATGAGAAAGGGATGCAGAGGATGAGATGGTTGAACGGTATCACAACTTGATGGACATGAGTTTGAGCAAGCTCCAGGAGTTGGTGATGGACAGGGAAGCCTGGCGTGCTGCAGTCCATGGGGTTTCAGAGTCAGACATGACTGAGTGACTGAACTGACTGACTTTCTAAAAGACACAGGAGACATTTACATGGAATAATGGGATAAGATCAGGAGAAAAATAACTTCTTCAGAGTTCTGTTCAGAGCATCTGCGCTCAGTTGCTAATTTGTGTCAGACTCTTTATGACCCCATGGCCTATAGCCTGCCAGACTCCTCTGTCCATGGATTTTCCAGGAAAGAATACTGCAGTGGGTTGGTGTTTTCTCCTCCTGAAGATCTTCGTGAACCAGGAATCAGACCCAATTCTCTTGAGTCTCCTGCATTAGCAAGAGGTTTCTTTACCACTGCAGCACCTGGGAAGCCTCTATTCAGAGACTGCCTTGTAAATGATGGAAATTTTTGTAATGGTAATAATTCAAGGGCTGGAAATAATAGGATATCCATTTTTTTTTTTTTTTTACCAATTTCATGATGCCTGGAAGGAAGTAGGAGGTCTTAAGTTGGAAAATAGTTTGGATTCTTTTATTGCATTGAAATTCTGTATCAACAAAATAAGGGAAAATGCTTAGCTCTGACAGATTGAGAAAAACGTACAAGAAGCCAGACACTAGGGACTGATGGATAGCTGCTTAGACAATCAGCTTAGAGTAAGACTGGATTAAATCCCAGTTCTAGAAAAAGAGCCAAGATTGTCCAAAGGATGTTAAACTTCATCACACCCCTGAGTAGTCTTCCTGAATTTTCAATTATATGGGGCTAGTCAGTACTAGAAGGGGGGAAAAAAGGAAATTACAACATGTACATTCTGTGAGTAAAACTAAATAGGGTATGGAATTCTATACTTCAGAATAGCACATTGAGGAGTTCAGTAGACACTCTTCAAAGCAAAACAGCAATTTTACTAAGAAAATTATTTAAAAACAATCACTCAAAATTGCTAGAAATTGTCTTGCTGCTGCTGCTAAGTCGCTTTAGTCGTGTCTGACTCTGTGCGACCCATAGACGGCAGCCCAAGCATATACAATAAACACAGAAACATTCATTTGAGTAACTCTACTACATTTTGGTGGGTTTCCCAGGTGTCTCAGTGGATATAGAATCCTCCTGTAATGTAGGAAACACAAGAGATGTGAGTTCGATCCCTGGATCAGGAAGATCTCCTGGAGGAAGGCATGACCACCCATCCCAGTATTCTTGCCTGGAGAATCTCATGGACAGAGGAGCCTGGTGGGCTACTGTCCATAGGGTCACAAAGAATTGGACATGACTGAAGCAACAGGGCACACACACACTACATCTTGGTAATAACAGAAAGAGTCTGTGACATTGAGCCATGACCTGCTTTCTTAGATGATATTATTAAATGTACATGTTCCAGGTTTGTGTTACAGAAGCTCTCTGCTTTGGGCAGAAACAGCCAGAAAGCTGAAGCCTCCTACTTTGCCCAGCTCCTAATCTCAAGCTTGGATTTCATCTTGGGAGGAAAAAGCTGGCAGTAGCATTTCCATAGCGTGAGGCCATGCCCTACAGGAAGAGCAGATGCAGGTTCTCACTGTCGCAGAGAGACAGTGAGTAGGTATTGTTCCCAAGGGAAAGGAAGGCCAAAAGCATAAACAGCTCCAGGGCTGCACCTGAGAGGACACTTTATTTCAAACAGAACATGAAGTCCTTGTCTAAAACTGCTGTGGACAATGATGGTGATATTGTGCATGCATGCTAAGCCACTCAGTCAAGCCTGGCTCTTTGCGACCCCATGGACTGTAGCCTGCCAGGCTCCTCTGTCCATGGCATTCCCCAGGCAAGAATACTGGAGTGGGTTGCTATGCCCTCCTCTAGGAGATCTTCCCAACCTAGGGATCAAACATGCATATCTTATGTCTCCTGCACCAGCAAGTGAGTTCTTTATCTCTAGTGCCACCTGGGAAGCAAAGAATTTTGTAAGTCTATGACACAAGCAAAATGGAAGAGCAGCCAAGAGTTTAATAGCAAGAACCAGGAAAAGGGCAACAAAGAGGAGCCCTTTGGGATCAGTCAACTCTGGGAAGTAGAAAGGTGTGCATATGTGCTAAGCTGTACTCATCCCTAGAGATTACTGCCAGGATAAACCAGATATGAAGGAATTCCCTAGGCTGCACTCAGACCATCAACATGGACAGGTGTGGGTGCAGGGTAGAGGGGTGGTTCACTGGCACAAGGAGCTTAAATACAACTCATACCAATCATCTCTTGCAATCATGGAGAATGTGTGTATTCCCATTTCTGTGCCCTCGTAGAAGTAATTAGAGGCAGAATCATTTAGGTATCAGGTTGCACCTAAACATGGAGCAAAAAAGTACAAATTCATTACTCAGTAATGGCAGCTTACAAGTCACACAGATATCCAGTGGTAGAGGGCAAAAGTCTGACCATCTAAGAGGCTGCAGCACAGTCACTGGCCGATAGGTGGCATCTGCTAATGCAGGACCGATACCATAGGGAGCCAGGTTGAAAGATGCACAGGAGCAAACAAACATGAACAGGCACATCAGACGCCACACGTTTTGTGGAGGTAATATACTTTTCCAAATAAGTTCACCTAAGTCACTGAACAAATAAATGCCCAAGCAAACAACACCAAGAGCAAATGCCAGGGGAGGGGATTAGAACTTCAATAACTACTGCTGTTACAATATATTACGTATAAAGTCCACTCTTCAGCCCTTACAAAGGAACATGTAACTGTGACCCACACATGGGGGGTAAAAAACAGAGAAATTAGCCTTGGAAGGGGCTCAGACGGTGAACTGAGGAAGCAAAAGCTTCAAAGTAGCTACTGTAAACATGGCTTTAGAGTTAATAGGTGTCCACTATATACAACCTGGGGGCCAATTTACAGGATCTATCTTTGCCTCATTTCTGCAGCAGCAAGCAACGGAATATTATTTGGGCTGAAAAGAATAGAATACTGATATATGCTGCAACATTGATGTACACTGAAAACATAGTGCAAAAAGGAAGACACTAGCCACAGAGAGACCACGTGTTGCATGAGTTTAATTCATATGAAATGTCCAAACTGCAAATATATAAAAACAGAGAGTAGATTAGTGGTTGCCTAAGGCTGGTACTTGAGGTAAAGTGTGAGGATTGATTGCTAATGTGTTTGGGACTTCTTCCAGAAAGTACAGAACAGATCTAAAATCAGATTGTGATGATGTTTGCATACTCACGTGAATATACCAATAAAACACTGAATTGCATAGTGCAAGTGGGTGAATTGTGTGGTATGGAAATAATATCACAATAAAACTATTACCAAAATACAGACACAGACACAAGACAAGCACAAATGACCAAATGGAGAATTTCACAGCCAAGATTTTGGACTGGATTTAGGGTACCTGAAATTGTCTTTGTTTCCTGAAATAAATTGAATCAAGTGGAGTCACAAGGCACCTGCTAATAGATTTTTACATGATAGTGGTCAGCCTCTACCCCAGTACTCACCTATGACTTGTATTTGAGACTATGTTCACTGATTTACCACTGCTACTAAACTGGGTTTCATCATGACCACCTAAGTATTATGTACATCCTTTGGATGGTTACAGAAATTCATCGGTGCTGGAGATAGTCCCATGTTTTCTCATTTACACTGCATTCTGATTCAGTGGGGTATACTGTTAATGTATGATTTTCTTCCAACACACAAAGGTAGTATAGTGCATTCTTTCAAATGGTGGCGTTGAACTTGAGTAAAAGAGAGGTCTGAATCCATGCCTAGACTTACTTGCCAGACTAAGCCTTGAAAGCACCCTCACTGATATCCTAGGCAACCTGATCCAGTGTAAGCAAAAGAGCCCTTGGGTTGCAAAAATAGACACCATTCTAATCTTTATGGAGAACCACAAAGACTTAAATAATACTACTATTAATGGAGTGAAGAGTTTCACTCACCAGAATCCCAGAGGGAACAAATTCAGTACAAAATGAGGCTGAGATTAGCACAAACTATATTTTTAAGAGGAATGCTTTAAGGAAGAAAGTATTGACTACAAGACCATCATGACAGTGAGGAGACACCGTGGGCTGAAGGTAGGTGGGCCTGGGGAGGGCAGAAGGGAATAGGGAAGGAGATTTTGGAGATGGGTTTTCATTTGGAGGATTTTAGTTGGCATAAAAAGGCATTAGGATGGCCAGCCTCATATCAGAACACACAAATAATTAAGGCTATAAAACTATTGGATTTCTGAAAATCAAGAAAATATATTATCTCTAATTAAAAAAAATGCTTCTATGTACTGACTAATTTTAAAATGAGTTTCTGACTCCTAAACCTTATATGAAATACTAGAGAAGTTTTCTTGCAAATTATTTGATGGATAATGAGGGATATATTCAGGTTCATAAATTAATATCAAATTTTAATTTTTCAAATAGAAAAATAGTGGGGGTTGGAGAGGAAAAGGAAGAACTATCACAGGAAAAGAAAAACAATGAGCAGCACATATTCTCTAAATCCGTAATTCCAGACAATACTGAGATTGTACAAAGTTTGCAAGATTATTTTTTCCTAGAATTACCTCAAATTCTTCTCTGTCTCTTAATGCACCTAATTACAAAGCTTCAAATGAGAATCATCAAAACTTTTCTGTAACTCTCTTTAAAGTCTTCTCCATATTGCTATGGTGTCTCTGCTATATGTCACATTATAATTTTTTCACTTATAAAACCCACACTACGAAAATATATATTTATTTAAATTATAAATTACTGTATTGCCCTCCTGATATATTAAAATATCATTGTATAATACATCATGGCCCTTCTGACTTCCATACGCTACAGGACATAAATGGATTTTCTTCTTTGGGGAACCACTCTACAATTTAACTTATCAAAATATATTTTATTTATAATTCAATTATTTAACCAGTTGAAGGATACATATTATTTACCAAGGTGCCAGCTGTGTATGTGAAATTTATTCTTGATCCCTTTTGCAATAGTATTTTACTGTAGAGTATTACTTCCATAGTATGCCATTAGTTTTGTTATAATAAATAATCACTGATATTTGATTATGAAAATTACATATTCCCTCTGTACAGCAATGTGAAAATATGGCATAAAAATAAAATCACTTATATTGACATCTGGATTTTTGCTCATTCTTCAACATACAAATATTTATTTACCACCTAGTATTATCCAGGCACAATTTTAAACACTGCAGCCTGTCACTGAACAAATGGACACAATTTTCTATCTACATCGTGCATTCACTACCGAAATAATAAAAATAATGCTGATGTATTAATAATTATTTGAATATTTTATTCCCATATTTAAAATATTGCTTATGTGTTGTATGTTAATGTATGCTACAATGGGAAATTTGGAATTTATTTACAAGATTGTAGAGCACTACATTCATTTTTCTTCTATTTGCAGATTTCTAATTTTATTAATATCAGTATCTCATTAGAAAACTTATAATGCAAAATTGATTCATATTTTTCCAGAATATAGAAGCATAGTGTGTCCAGTGTTTCTATGGACAATTGCCCCATAACCTTAAACTTCCATATGCCAAGAAAGATTTCCCACTTTTCTGAGAGTTATTAAATATAAATGGAGACAGTCCAAATGAAAGTAAATAGAAGAGAGATTGTCAAAAAGTGAGGCCTGTGAAGAAATCACAGAAAAGATATTTTTTAGCTTTTTTAAATCTCATAAATCAAAGGAAGTGGTAAACCATTAATTCCAAAAGATTACATACAAATGATGTAATTCTATAAACTATAAAGAGGAAACTGGGATCCATGTATCAGACAGATTTCTATTAACAGTATAATTTAGGGACTGGCAAATATTTTACATAGGAGACCAGATAAGAAATATTTATGGGTCTTAAGGTCTCTGTCATAAGTACCCATCATTTTCATTGTAGCTTGAAAGAAATCAACAACATGCAGCCAGACGGACGTGGGTGGGTTCCAATAGGCCCATATTTACGAAATCAGATATTGAGCAGGATTTGCCCAAAAGTCCACAGCTTGCTAATCTCTACAGTCTGAATATACTTTGAACAGCACCTTTCAAGAGGTACAGTGGAAAGGTATCTTTGAAGTCACTGATAATTGGATATGTGTCAGATTTTCCATGTCAATAAGACCATTCTGTTTGTTCAATTCTTTTATTAATTAATACATGAAACATTTAACAATAACTTTGGACTCTACAGGAATATTAAATGAAACATTGTGATGTCTAGGGAGCTTCCTTCATCCTTAAGCATCATTTATTCTTTGTAATTGAGAAAGGAGCTTTTAAATAATGTCCCTTAAGTGTTTCAAAAGGGAAGACATTCTTCAACATACAGTAGGAAGCATACCACACCCCAGAGTGAGGCATAGCCCCTAATCTACATTGACCTACATCATTAGAGGCTCTGAAGTCATATCCCAGTGTGATTATTATACATGTTCCCTATGCTCATGATTAATGGATACAGTATTTCAGCAGATGCCTCTCTGACTTTCAGCACTTAGAGACGGCAGATGGATGACAGAGAAAGAAAAAACAAAAGCCATAATTTTGTGACAGTTTCTAATCTTGGATTTGGATGTATCTGGTCTCAAATAAGCAGATCTCACAACATTTCTCTTTCTTTTTTCTTTTATTATTCTTTTCCTTCCTTTATCCTTTCTCTTAAAAGTTGTCATGCTCTTAAAGTAGGTGAAAAATATGTTAACATTGAAACTTAGGAGATGAGATAGATTCTTAGAGCTAACAGTCCAAATTATGGGGTGGGGGGAGGTGGTGTGTAGATTATAGCACCCAGGCAACTGCTCTTCTGCACAGATTTTTCTCAAATGATAAATAAATTGTCTTTTCTTTTCTGGTGTGAACACATAGATGAATATTGATTTGGACAGGTGCTGGGCATGTCTTTAATTTCATAAATTGCATTGCATTCTGTCTTTACTGCCAGTAAAGTCCTTAAGTCTTGTATAGTAAATCATTTATTGCTTATTAAACAATAAAATCCAGAAATTAAATTGCTTTACAGATTAATGAATCTGTTAAAAATTCTGGGTAATTCTAAGTTTTCAAAGTCACTTATTCTGAATCCAATGTTACATATACAAGCAGTGAAAATAATATAATATTTCCTTTTCTCATTTAATCAGAGGCTATGTTTTACATTCATTTAATATAACACTGTTTTGGATTGAATGTTTGCTCAAATACAATATCAGTATATGAAACAATGGTACCATATAAGTGAAAGAAGTCATACCTGCTTATCAAATCAGGTTTTGGGCAATAAACATAAATTTGTCAAGCTATTGCACTTTGCATCATTATGGCTTGGAAGAAAAATCAATAATGCATTTGTAAGGGTAGCATTCACTGAAAGGAAACAAAGAAAGAGTGCCTGTTGAGGCTGCACTTGAGGCGAACTCAAAATGGAAAATTATGAGAAAATTGAATGCAAACCTACAGCTTTATAGATTGAGAAGCTAATCAATGAGTTCTAGAAACTGTGCAAGTAAATAGATATATGGTTAGTCACTCAATCATGTCCAACTCTTTGCGACCCCATGGCCTGTGGCCCACCAGACTCCTCTGTCCATGGAGTTCTCCAGACAGGAATACTGGAAAGGGTAGCTATTCCCTCTTCCAGAGAATCTTCCCAACACAGGGATACAACCCAGGTCTCCTGCATTAAAGACAGATTCCATCTACATTATACTGGATGTAGCGTACAAAATAGAAATTTATCTCTTACATTTGTAAATATATTATGAAAATGCTTTTTAAAAGTTTAGCTATTAAGCAACTTCCCTTCATGGATCACAGTCTTGTTATGGCAAAGGGGCTTTTGTAACTCCGTGAAGCTATGAGCCATGAAAGGCCATCCAAGATGGATGGGTCATAGTGAAGAGTTCTGAAAAAACCTGATCCACTGAAGGAGGACATGGCAACCTGCTCCAGCCTGTACTCTTGCCTGGAGAACCCCATGGACAGTAGAAAAAGGTAAAAAGATATAACACTGGAAAATGACACACACAGCCACCCCCATCCCCCACCCGCCCCCCAGTTCAGAAGATGACCAGTATACTACTGGGGAAGAGCGGAAGGCAGTTAATAACACCTCCTGGAAGAATGAAGTGGTGGGGCCAAAGCAGAAATGATGCTCAGCTGTGGATGTGTCTGGTGATGAAAGGAAAGTCTGATGCTGTGAAGAACAATATTGCATAGGAAAATGGAATGTATGAATCAAGCTAAACTGGACATGAATTTGACCAAACTCTGGAAGACAGTGGAGGACAGAGGAGTAAGGCATGCTGCAGTTCATGGATTGGCAAAGAGTTTGACATGATTTAGCAACTGAACAACAACAATTAAACAACTGTTGACAGTTTCTTTGTGGATACTTGAATTAGATCATATAAAAACTAGCATCATTTTAAACGTTTTTAGATACAAGTTGGGGAATGATCATTTTTGATGTTACCCAGAATTTGCAAAACATGTATTTGGAAAGGGATATTGCTTCATTTGGGCTTCCCAGGTGGCACATTGGTAAAGAATTCACCTGCCGAGAAGGAGACCAAGATACTCAGGTTTGGTCCTTGGTTTGGGAAGATCCCTTGGAGGAAGAAATGGCAATCCACTCCAGTATTCTTGCCTGGGAAATTCCATGGACAGAGGTGCTTGGAAGGCTACAGTCCATGGGGTTGCAAAGAATTGGACACAGCTAAGTATATTGATGTTGAAGCTGAAACTCCAATATTTTGGCCACCTGATGCGAAGAGCTGACTCATTTGAAAAGACCCTGATGCTGGGAAAGATCGAAGGCAAGAGGAGAAGGGGATGACAGAGGATGAGATAGTTAGATAGCATCACCGATTCAATGGACATGAGTTTGGGTAAACTCTGGGAGTTGCTGATGGACAGGGAAGCCTAGTGTGCTGTGGTTCATGGGGTCGCAGAGAACTGGACATGACTGAGCGACTGAACTGAACTGAAGGATGCTCTAACTATATATATACTATTGCTTCACTTGGGCTTCCTTTGTTACTCAGTGGTAAAAAAAAATCTTCCTGCCAATGCAGGAGACACAGGAGATGGGAATTCAACTCCAGGGTCAGGAATACCCCCTGCAGTAGGAAATGTCAAGCCACTCCAATATTCTTGCCTGTAGAACCACATGGACAGAGGAGCCTGGAGGGCTACAGTTTATGTTCCACTCTTGGAACATGACTGAAACAACTGAGAATGTATGTACTGCTTCATTTGGAGTCAGATTAAATGAGGAAAGAAGGGGGGCAGGAAGGAAAGGAAGAAAAGAAACTTAAAAGTTAGCTTCATTATTATCAGGACTGTTCTGGAAGGAGAGTTATCTTGGAAGTCTTTACAACCAGACCATTATCCTAGTAAGTCCAGAAATCTGTGTATTTGGAACATTGCCTGATATTGCCAAACTAAATACATTGTAAGTGAACATATGGATTTGCACTCTCATTCAATGTATATTGACAACATGTAGCCCCTTATTTTCTCAAACCTTTATTTATGAATTTTTGATTAGTAATCTTAAAATAGTTTAAAAATATGTAAAGTTGATTTATTTGACTTGACAAAACACAGAGACTGAACATCTTTCATTATTTGTAAGGCACTTGGTTTTTATTTATAATTAATCCTCCTTGTTTTTGTCCATTTTTCAATGGGACCTGTGTTAATTTGCCACAGAAAATTACCAAAACCTTGCTTTCTTAGCCAACAGACATTTACTGCCTTACATTTCTGAAGGCGAGAAGTCTGAAGTTGGTAGGGTTGGCACCCCATGAGGATTATGAGGAATAGTGTTACATACTGCTTTCCACAGTTAAGTTTCTTGTTATCACACGAGCTCCTTGCCTTACAGATGACATTCTCCTCTTGTCTTCACATCCCCTTCCCTCTGTGCCTGTCTGACTCTGTGTCTACATCCCCCTCTCTCCTTTTTTTCCTTTTTTTTCCCTTAAGGATACCATTCATGTTGGACGGAAGTGTTATTTGCTCAATCGTGTCTGACTCTTTGCAACCCCATGGACTGTAGCCCTCCAGGCTCCTCTGTCCATGGGATTCTCCAGGCAAGAAGACTGGAGTCAGTAGCCATTCCCTTCTCCAGGGGATTTTCCCAACCCAGGGATCAAACTTGGGTCTCCTACATTACAGGTGAGTTCTTTACAACTGAGTCACCAGGGAAGCACCTTGTCAGATGAAGGCCAACCCTGATGACTTCATTTTAACATGAGTGCTGATGTGAGGGCTCCATTTCCAAATGAGGTCACATTCTGAAGTTGTGAGGGACTTCAGTATATTGTTGTGGGAAGGGCACACATTTCAACCCATCACAGAACAACATATCTTTTTTTTTTGCTGTTACTTAAATTTTAGGGCTTCTCTGATACTATATAACATTGGTCAGGTGTGTTGTAAAAGTTATTTCCAGATTGGCACATGTGTTTTTGTTAGTTTATGAAATATTATGACAGTAGAAGTTTCAGACTTGCGGTCAAATTTGTTATTCTTTTCTAAGACTCCTGTGTGCTCTGTACATTTTTTGATGTTCTCATCTGGTTCTCTCATTTCCTTTTAACGTCAGTCTTTGGGCTTCTTGGAATGTATTTTAATGTGCATACAAAATGTAAAGTATTCAGCTACATTTTATCCAGGAGACATGACAATCGTCCTAATTATCTCTTTTAATTAATGCATGTAACAATGTTATATAAGAACGAATATTTGTTGAATCTAACTGCCTTCTGGGCACTCATCCAAAACTTTATATTATTAATTACTTACCAAAACCCCTAGTTTTTTTATCATTCTTATTTTACAGACAAAGACATGAGACACAGTGGGGATCAGCCTGCCCATAGGGCTCCATAACTCTCTTGGCTGTAGTTGGGAAAAATCCAAGAACTCTTGATGCTTCAGAAAAGAATATCCCTCCCATAGTCTTTACTAAAAAACTACCACATATCGAGTAGATAATTCTTTGTTATGCCTATGCATCTCTTTCCTATTCTTCCACTGTGGCATCAATTCCACATAGTGTAAGAGGCATTACTACCAAAGTTATATGTATCTTATTAGAAATAAAATCCCGAAGTTAGAGGACTAAAGATTTCATACATGAGACTTCTGGCATCACTTTGATGGTAGGAGAGGCAACTGGGAGGAAAAGTTTCTCCTGTTTACTTTCCCTGGCCTTGGCTTGTGGATGGTACTCACGTCTTCATCTTCATCTAGCTGTCCATTCTGACACAGCCTCCTGAAAGTCATGTCCAAGTGCATGAGGTATGTCAGAGCTAGCCCTTTGGTTATGCTATAGTACCACATTTCTGCTCTTTTTAAAATCAAGGTACTTTACAGGCTTAAGAATTTGATGAGATTCAATAGGAATTAGGCTATCGTTAATATAAAGAGCCTCAATTTTATGTGATATTTAAATGTAAAAATTAATTACTTTTATAAAAGGAAGGAAATTATACACTAAAGACCCTGATATATAACAATAATTCACAAGAAATTCAAAATAATAAGCAGGAAGAAGATATGAAACACAAGGAACAAATAATTATGTAAAGGGTACTGGCCTTAGTTAGTAAACTACTATATACCATGACCTGTTTTTTCCCATGGGTCCACAAGAAAATACACATGAAGATTTCTTTCACTATGCTCTTGGTAACAAATGGAAGTAGGTGCATAATTGTGCATCACTACATCAGCAGGGACATAAAATATGTTACAGGCATAAGATGAGATACAGTAAAACAATCAGAAGTAATGAACTAGATTTACATGCAGCAAAATGACTAGATCTCAAAAAGACATGCTGACTGAAAAAGTATGAAATAGAAAAATATTTTTAACAAAAATAATGTCTGCAGTATTAGAAATGCAAGTAATCGATATGACTTGGTGACTGAACAACATGACACCATTATGTTTATGATATAATAAATATAACATAAAAATATTATAAAATATTTAAATATAAAGCCATATCTATTATTATAAAATGTTATACAATATTGTGTAAAATATGATTATAGTTAATATATAATCTATACATAATAATCTGTTTATATATAATTTATATAAAATATAAAATATTATAAATATAAAAGTCCTATCTAAAGCAAGGGCTTCTCTGGTGGCTCAGCTGGTAAAAAGCCTGCCTACCATGCAGGAGACCCTGGTTTGGTTCCTGGGTTGGGAAAATCCCCTGGAGAAGGGATGGGCTATCCATGCCAGTATTCTTGGGTTTCTCTGGTGGCCCAGACAGTAAAGAATCTGCCTGCAATGCAGGAGACCTGAGTTCAATCTCTGGGTTGGAAAGATCCCCTGGAGATGGAAATGGCTATCTACTAAATGGCTACCCATCTAAAGCAAAGTATGGAAAGAGGATTGGAAGGGCATACATAATATACTCTTGAGAAACTGTTTCTACACATATGGAGACATGGAAGATGGATGAAAGGAAATCATATAAAGAATAAGAGGCATTGCATTGAGCACGGATGCCAGTAAGCCATGACCTGAAGCATATGATCAACTCAGTTTTGTACACCTGGGGTCTGACAGAAAGAACAAAGTAGATAAAAACTCATCATGTGGGCAACTCAAGCCTGGAATCCAGCTGTTAGAGATGGAGTGGTTTTATTGCTGGAGAATGTCATCCTGAGTGATGACACAGATGACAAATGATGACAGGCTGTGGAAACCTTCTCTAATAATACATCTTATGTCACATTAGGATCATAATATATTTGGAAGGGATTGTAGCATTCATTGATCAGTGTTTTTTCAGTAACTCCCTTAAGAAAATGAAGGTTTCATACACTGGTACTGTATTGCTTTTAAAAGTATAAACACATCACTCTCTGAGAATTATTTTTAGATTTTACACTGTATAATTTGAGCAACATTTATAAATTTTGCCAAGCAATTAACAGAATATTCTGAGTCAAATGCTTGACAAAAGAAGTATCATTAAAACATGTGGGAAAATGCTGCCTACTTTGCAAGGATCTGATTTTTCACACTTCATATTCTTGTTTATGATACTTAAATTTGAAGGAGACAATTCTCCAGGCACCTTTTAAGTTTCTGCTAATGAGGTACTGACTGTCCTCGAGTTCTGAACCATCTTTTCAAGAATGCAAGATAGAGAACAGGCCTTTCACTGGAAGAAAAGACAGTTCTACTTCAAGTCTTGGGAGACAGAGATAATATCTCCACCCAGAGCAAAAGTCAGGCCTGCTTACTGTCCTTTATCAATGATTCAGGTTCCTCTCCTGTAATTCAACACACGGTGTTTACAAGTGTCACTTGGTCCTTTCCGCATCACCTTATGGGATTCAAGGGCCAGGAAGAACAAGAACAAGAAAATGCTGGTACACTGGCAACTGCTGTCACTGTGAATCAGGAAGTACATTGTCTCTGACCCGTGAGTCCCACACCATCTACCAGCATCCTTGAAATTGGCCGGCTAACTTGTTAGCTTGCAAGCAGGGTAAAATCTCACATAGTTTTCAACAGTAATCAAGAGGAAAACTATCGGAAACACTCTGTGCTGTGAAGTTTTGACTCTCTGACTATGTTACAAACAACTACTGTATATTTTGTTTATTGAAGACTTTGGAAGAAAATCCTCAGATTACCAGAGGGGCACAGACAAGGATTTGCCACGGATAGCTGAGATACTCAATTGTATCATGTAACCTGAGTGCTTCAGGATGTTGTCTGAACCATTATATATTTGTTATTTTCTTGAATGGGGGGTGATGGTAATCACTCATTACCCTTTTCCCATGATCTCCTTTAGCAACACCACTAAAGAGGTAACATTTGTGTTACAACTCAATGTGTGTGCATGTGTGCATGCACATTCTTGTCCAGTGCTTTGCGACCTCATGGACTATAGCCCGTCAGGCTCCTCCGTCCATGTGATTTCCCATGCAAGAATACTGGAATGGGTTGCCATTTCCTTCTCCAGAGGATCTTCCCAACTCAGGGATCGAACTCCTGTCTCCTGCCTTGGCAGGTGGACTCTTAACCACTACTGCCACCTGGGAAGCCCCAGAAACACCACCATAGAGGCCACATGAATGTTACAACTCAGTCACTTGTCAAAGTATTTTCTAGAATGACAATAGTAATCTGACAAAGTAAGAATACTGATAAAATGGAGTTGGAGAAAAGAGAAATACACCTTTCTAGAGTCCCCTTATATTCTACAATAACTGAAATATTAAAAGGTTAGGTAAGAGGAGTATGGATCATATGCAGCTGCCTCCTCATTTTTCCAGACACTAACCCTTTAGGCTATGATCATAAATCCAGGAACATTCTCTATACTTTGTTGAATAATTCAATTTGAGTTTCACTACATATTTGGTGCTCTTGGTTACAAGTGAATTTTTCATTTACATAATCACATTCTGCCCACTTGAATATTCCCTATGCAGTTGCACTTTTATATAATATACTTGTTCACCATCTGTCCTCAATTTTGGTCAAGAGATGCTTCATATTTTTCAACACTTTGCATGGTAATTGTGCCACCCCAAAAGTCATTTTTGTTAATACACTTCTTGCTTATGTACTGTCAGTATGACACTTCAGGCTCTCACTAACTGAAAGATGGCTTGCCTTTAGAAGCGCTATATCCACCTATCAGAATCAAAGAGACTGTTTCTACAATCCATCAAAAGTATATTTGAAAATTCACGTGCATGCATACACACGTAAACTACAATTGTTTTGAAGGCATTGAATGAAATACATGAGTTTGGGTATGTAAACATACACACATATGTATCAATTATATATTTCCACTCTACATTTTATTTTAAAGTTATAATGAGATATAAAAATAATTTCATATTATATTTTTAATTTTTTTCTTTAGGTCTTTCTCTATATGATTATAATAAAGACTACTGTATTTAGTGATCATTCAAGTATTAGGTAGGGTCAGTATCTCTGCTATTTCTTTTTTCTGGTAAGGTGAAAAGAAAATTAAATGTACATGGTAGGTCAAAATTTTTTTGTTCTTTAAAAAAAAATAAAAAGCTTCAACTCAACTGAATTACTTTGTTTAGTTTCTCCTAATAGATTTTTGATATGAGAAATTTTGATATGCTTGAGAGTCTTTTCCCTTAGGACAAGGATCTAGTTTTCCATTTCAAAAAGAAAAGCATATATGTATGCGTTATGTGTGTGTGTGTGTGTTTGTGTGTGTGAGTGTGTGTGTATATATATATATATATATATATAGAGAGAGAGAGAGAGAGAGAGAGAGAGTCATTTGTCCTTTTTGATGCATTCATGTGTCTACACAAACACACACATACTGTCTCTCTCAAACATTTATCTCATTAAATTTAGCAGTTTTAACTACTCTTCCAACATAATAATATCTATAGAGTCAGTTATTTTCTAATTGCATGTTTACATGAATCATCAACCCAAACATAAACCAACTTAAAAAAGTCAGTATAAATTATCTAAATCTTACTCTTAAATTTACTGTAAATATTTTATAATCTAGATTAATTGTATAGCCTATTATTATCTTCCTCTGCCCTCCTACCCAACTCCTAACTGAATTTAAAACCTCTTTCAAATACTAAGCTGTACAGCTATCCAAGCTTAGCAGAGTTCAATCAGACTATTTAGCATAATAATTAGGTAAACTTTCTAGCCTTGATATTAGAGAACCATATAGTTTATTAGAGTTTTTTAGTTAAAACCTGGACAGGATTACCCATTCTGTAACTTTCTGGCTGTGTAATTTCATGAATGATTTTTACTCTTTCTCAGCAAATTTCTCTAAATATCCATTTCTTTTCTTTTTTTTGATGCCTTTTTTTTTTAGTTTTTATTTATTTATTTATTTTACTTCACAATATTATATTGGTTTTGACATACATTGACTTGAATCCACCATGGGTGTACGTGTGTTCCCCATTCTGAACCTCCCTCCCACCTTGCTCCCCATCCCATCCTTCTGGGTCATCCCAGTGCACCAGCCCCAAGCATCCAGTATCATGCATTGAACCTGGACTGGCAACTCATTTCATATATGATATTATACATGTTTCAATGCCATTCTTCAAGATCATCCCACCCTCGCCCTCTCCCACAGAGTCCAAAAAACTGTTCTTTACATCTGTGTCTCTCTTGCTGTCTCACATACAGGGTTATCATTACCATCTTTACAAATTCCATATATATGCATTAGTATACTGTATTGGTGTTTTTCTTTCTGACTTACTTCACTCTGTATAATCAGCTTCAGTTTCATCCACCTCATTAGAACTGATTCAAATGTACTCTTTTTAATGGTTGAGTAATACTCCATTGTGTATATGTACCACAGCTTTCTTATCCATTCATCTGCTGATGGACATCTAGGTTGCTTCCATGTCCTGGCTACTATAAATAGTGCTGCAATGAACATTGGGGTACACGTGTCTCTTTCAATTCTGATTTCCTCAGTGTGTATGCCCAGAAGTGGGATTGCTGGGTCATATGGCATTTCTATTTCCAGTTTTTTAAGGAATCTCCACACTGTTCTCCATAGTGGCTGTACTAGTTTGTATTCCCACCAACAAACAGCGTAAGAGGGTTCCCTTTTCTTCATACCCTCTCCAGCATTTATTGCTTGTAGACTTTTGGATTGCAGCCATTCTGACTGCCATGAAATGGTACCTCATTGTGGTTTTGATTTGCATTTCTCTGATAATGAGTGATGTTGAGCATCTTTTCATGTGTTTGTTAGCCATCTGTATGTCTTCTTTGGAGAAATGCCTGTTTAGTTCTTTGGCCCACTTTTTGATTGGGTTGTTTACTTTTCTGGAATTGAGCTGCAGGGGTTGCTTGTATATTTTTGAGATTAATTCTTTGTCCATTGCTTCGTTTGTTATTATTTTCTCCCATTCTGAAGGCTGTCTTTTTACCTTGCTTATAGTTTCCTTTGTTGTACAGAAGCTTTTAATTTTAATTACGTTCAGTCTCTACTACAAAGACACAGTCATCAAGACAGTATGGTACTGGCACAAAGACAGAAATATAGATCAAGGGAACAAAATAGAAATCCACACACCTATGGACACCTTATCTGTAACAAAGGAGGCAAGAATATACAATGGAGAAAAGGCAATCTCTTTAACAAGTGGTGCTGGGAAAACTGGTCAACCACTTGTAAAAGAATGAAACTAGAACATTTTCTAACACCATATACAAAAATAAACTCAAAATGGATTAAAGATATAAATGTAAGACCAGAAACTATTAAACTCCTAGAGGAAAACATAGGCAAAACACTCTCCGACATAAACCACAGCAGTATCCTCTATAACCTACCTCCCAGAATATTGGAAATAAAAGCAAAAATAAACAAATGGGACCTAATTAAATATCCATTTCTGATAAAGGAAATATTTAGTAGTCATGCCAAATGTCACTGTAAGAGAATGTACACAAATAGATGACCACATTCTACACCACACAGTGAACTGTCAAAAAAGGGTAATTGTGGTTTTTTTTAATACTAAATTTAAATTACGTCCACAGGAACAGTTATCCAAAACAACATCAACATAGCATAAGTTCTCATTCTCTCTACTTTTTTCTCTTTTTTTTATTATGATTTCTTCTGAGATCATGTGGGTTCTTATTTTAGAAATCTGCCACTTCTCTTCACTACTCTGTGGGCTTCTTCCCTGAGGAGAGGAGAAGATCCTGGTCTAAAAGAACAAATCCAACTAATTTCACTACTGTTTGCTTTTCACAACTAGCTTTCAGCATTACCTTTCCTTTGTTTAATATTTACTATATGAAGGATTACATATTGTCCCTTAAGAGTAGTTCAATAAAGCTAAGAACACGTGCACAAACATGAAACTACTAAGCTCTGAAATAGTTATTTTATTTTTGCTTTTATTTTTCTATTAAATAATATATATTCATTTTAGAAATTTTAGAAGCATAGTAAAAAGCAGAATCTATAAATCTATAAATTATTCTTATAATCTTATTATGCAGAGTAAACCAATGCTAACTAGTTTTTAGGAGTTCTAGATTTTTGGATATTGCCATTTTATTAAATGCTATTTCCTATGTATTTTAAGCTGGTTTAACTGGGTACAACTCATCAGGAGAAAATATCTTTAAATAAGGTGGAATTTGATGAAAAAATCTTATAGATTTTTATATATTTTTTAAAGAGATTTTCTTTTAATGATACTATTTATTTTTATAAGTAAGTCAACTGAGTCACCAAGCGATTAAGAGATGCTCTCAGAGTCTACACACAGAGTAAGTTGTGAGATAAAACAAAAGAAAAACAAGTTGCTCTGAAATCTTGGCTTTTCTATCCATTAACATTAAGCTTCCCAGAAGAGGAGGAAGACAGGGGCAGGATGGACAGAGAGAGAATAAAGACATTGTTTTGGAACAATAGTATAGACTATATTGTAATGTTAAAAAAGTGCCAGGGGTGGCTTATGAGCAGTGTGGTAGGCTAATTAGTAATAGTGTTAGTAGCATAGTCGTATCCAATTCTTTGACCTCATGGACTGTAGCCCACCAGGTTCCTCTGTCCATGGGATTCTTCACGCAAGAATACCAGAAAGAGTTGCCATTTGCATCTCCAGGGTATCTTCCCAAAACAGGAATGGAACCCAGGTCTCCTGCATTGCAGGCAGTTTCTTTAGCTTTTGAGTTACAGGGAGGCCCCTGCACTGGCTGTTTGGGTTGTTTGCCTATATGACCTGAGGGCCCATTTCAAGCTCAGCTCTAGCTCTTTTCTGATTGGCTGGGATGTGCTATGGACTGATTTATAAGGACTCTATCAGTTGATTACTCTTTCTGAAGTTAGCCAAACAAAGACTTTGAAAAGCATCTCATGTCCAAGAGAGGCAAACTTGGATATTTCTTCTCCTCCAGAATGTTGGGTGGTATCTCTAGCAGTTGACTCTAGTTTCCACAAGACAGGCAGCTTGGTTCCAGCTTGGACTGGTCACCCAGCTCCAGAACTTTAGAAATAGTACTCCACACTGTCCAGCACATTTTGTCAGTAGTGGCTTTTATGTTTCTTTAGTATACCCAAGAGTTGGACTGTGAAGAAGGCTGAGCGCCGAAGAATTGATGCTTTTGAAGTGTGGTGTTGGAGAAGACTCTTGAGAGTCCCTTGGGCTGCAAGGACATCCAACCAGTCCATTCTGAAGGAGATCAGCCCTGGGATTTCTTTGGAAGGAATGATGCTAAAACTGAAACTCCAGTACTTTGGCCACCTCATGCGAAGAATTGACTCATTGGAAAAGACTCTGATGCTGGGAGGGATTGGGGGCAGGAGGAGAAGGGGATGACAGAGGATGAGATGGGTGGATGGCATCACTGACTCGATGGACATGAGTCTGAGTGAACTCCGGGCGTTGGTGATGGACAGGGAGGCCTGGAGTGCTGCGATTCATGGGGTCGCAAAGAGTCGGACATGACTGAGCGACTGAACTGAACTGAACAGAACTGAGTATACCCAATTAGTTTCTCCACTTTTCTACTTTGTTATCACTTCCCTCCATTGAATTCCCTCTATTTCAAATATGCTAAGTGTTTTTTGTCTTCCTGGTTGGATTGCAAATGATACAATGATTTCTGAAATCTTCCTATGTGACTTCTATATGGTATAAAAATATATCATTTTCTATGTGACTATTTCTTAATATTATAAAAACATATCATTAGTCTTAGGGAATATACTATTCTGCATTTGATTTTGTCTTCAGAGCTCTAAAGAATTGTTTATACATATAAAGTATATGTAACTATAGAAAATAATCACGAAGGATTCAATTTCTAAAGAAAAGAACTGTAAAGGTGATTTCTTAAATTGGTAAGTAGTTTTACTGCCCTGAGAATTAAAAAAAAAAAAAAAAAAAAGGAAGAAACATTAACAGTGATAAATGTTGAATATTCTAATAGTTGCTACTTAAAAAAATAAAGTAGTAAATTTTTCTTTCTTTTTTCTGTTGTTTTGGGGTAGAGAAATGTTGTGGTTTCCACATAAGGAATTAGTGTATATATAAGCATTCTACTTGAAAACACATTCTAGCAATTTCTTTCTTCATTGTGGCCCACAAGAGAAAAATCCAAGATACTAATAAACTGTATGCCCTCTCTCTTAAAGGGAAATCAAGTACACATGTGCAAATCTCTCATTCAAAAATAAGAAATAAAATGGTTCCCAGAGAATATAGCCCAGTGGATTTGAAAACAAAGAGTGGAGGATTTTGCAGCCTTACAGATTTGCTGCAGTGGCTGTGAATCTCTGGAGAGCAATCTTGAGGCTAACAATCCAGGAACAAAGAGGTTTGAAGTTTACATCTTGGTTTCAGTCTATAAATCCCAGGGTAATCTACATTCTCTTTTAACCACCCAGATAAACACCCTTTTATTTACATAGATTCTATTTGATAGCCTTCAAACACTTATCAAGTCTTAATGTTCTTGATAATATTGACAACATGACTTTCAGTTATCTCCAAGGACTGCCTTTTATACACAGACTTGGGTGTGCCATGCATTTTAACCACAAGATCACATTGTCTGTTTCTATAATAGTTATGTTTACAGCATACAGCTTTGTTCCTTGGATAGTTTAATTTCATTTTCGATTGTCATTTATTCTTAATGAGTTTAGAACATTCACATAGCTACAAGCATATATTTTTACTCAGCTTCAGAAATGTATATGAGAATAAGATTAGAATCTGCATTATACAATTAGTAGCAAAAATGGTGTTATATTGACATCAACTGTTTCACAGCAACCTTTCTTAAAATTGGTTTTATTTCTTTTTGTACATTCTATTCATAAAACAGCCAGTTCAGTTTATCCACATGAGCTGCAGTATTAGGATAGTATATGTCATCTTTGATTGAACAATTAGAAATGCACCAAAATTGATATCAGGGCTGACTTAGTGAAGTGAAGTGAAGTCGCTCAGTCGTGTCTGACTCTTTGCAGCCCTATGGACTGTAGCCTACCAGGCTCCTCCGTCCACGGGATTTTCCAGGAATACTGGAGTGAGTTGCCATTTCCTTCTCCAGGAGATCTTTCCAACTGAGGGATTGAACCCGGGTCTCCCACATTGTTCACTTTAGTTCAGTTCAGTCACTCAGTCATGTCTGACTCTTTGCAACCCAGAAGCTTTTACCATCTGAGCCACCAGGGAAGTCTAGGGCTGACTTAAATTGCCTTTTATTGGTATTATACCTTTGGGCTGTGACTAAGATAAACAGAATTTGGGCTCCATTACTTTACCTTCAGTGTAATAGCCATAAATATGTTACTACACATGGCAGAAGGGATTTTGTAGGTGTAATTAATGTTGCTCATCATTTAACTATAAAATAGAAAGGATGCCTTGGATTATATTATAGGGATAGCCATTATAATCACATAAGCCTTTAAAAGCAGATTTTTCTTCCCTCTCAGTATTGAAAAGGAAATCTGATAGATATGGCCAAAAAGTAAATCAGAGGGATTCAAAGAATCAGGATACCATGTGCCAATGTTGTTGTGTAGATGAAAGGAGGGCAAGTATCCAGGAAATGGGAACAACAAAGGACTGAATTCTACCAACTACAAGTAGAGTTTAGGAAGAGAATTCAAGCTTGAGAGGAGATGTGTAGCTCTGGTTAATATCTTGCTTTTAGTCCTATGATCTTAAAAAAAAAAAAAAAAACTTTGTATTTTGTATTGGGGTATAGCCAATTAACAATGTTGATAGTTCCAGGTGAATGGCAAAGGGACTCAGCTATACACTTACAAGTATCCATTCTCTCCCAAACTCCTCTCCCCTTCAGGCTGTCATATAACATTGGACAGAGTTCCATGTGCCATACAATAGGTCCTTGTTGGTTATCCATTTTTCTTACAACAGTGTGTGTACGTGTTCAGTCATGTCCAACTCTTTGCGACCCCATGGACTGTAGCCCACCAGACTGCTCTGTCCATGGAATTTTCCAGGAGGATCACTGGGGTGGGTCACCATTTACTTCTCCAGCAGTGTGTACATGTACACAATCCTATGATGCTTTAAGTACAGTATTAGCCACACCATACTGGACTCCTGCCCTACACAGCTACAAAATGATAAATGAGAGTTGCTGTAAGCCACTGCATTATGGTAGTATACAATGAGGCAACTGGTCACTAACACAGTGACTCACACCATCTGCATTCAGCTCTGTTGAAGCATCTGCAACACTTATTTTAATGCTAGTGGATTTTTCCATCATTACTGCTTTTAAGACTTGATTGCTAAGTGTGCTTTGCTGTTGTTTGATTGCTTGTTTGTTTCTTTTACCAAGAAATAAGAAGCAGTGCATTCTGGTGGAGTGAGAGGTGAGGGTTATGATGGCTCATATTAGGACTGTCTCTGTTTTGCTTCTGTTTGTAAACTCATTCAAGTCAGGGAGCCTCTCTGGATCACCATTACATCACCAGTACATAAAGAAAGGTTGTTCTGATTTTCATGTCAGTGTTAAGGTGCTATGATTCTATAAAATATTTATGAAACTTCTTGAATATAGTTGATTACTTTCCAGTAGCTTTGAAAAATATAAAAAGCATTTAAGACATTTTTTGACACATTCATTAATTTAAATAAGTACTTAAAAATGCTTAATGAATGAGAACACAAATCAAGTTTTGAAATGTGTGCTGCAGAATCCAAGGACTATTCTACTCCCAAGAAAGTATATTATCCTTATAGGTTATTGGCATTTGATTTAAAAACATGGGCATAACCCAGTTCTGATACAATGAGTTTAAATATTATTCATTTTAAATCCATAAATGTTAATGAGTACTTAAATGCTGGGCAGCATAAGAACCAACAAAGATAAATGAGACAAACCCCTGATCTTGAGGTTACAGCATGGAAGGTAAACACTTATGCACACTAATGAGTGTAATAGTAATAATAATGTTAATGCCAATAATAGCTTTAACTCAGACGGTAAATAATCTACCTGCAATGCAGGAGACCTGGGTTCGATCCCTGGGTCGAGAAGATCCTCTGAAGGAGGGTACAGCAATCCACTCTAATATTCTTGCCTGGGGAATGCCATGGACAGAGGAGCCTGAAGGGCTACAGTCCATAGGGTTGCACGGAGTCAGACATGACTGAAGTGACTTAGCATGCATGCATGCTAATAATAGCCAGTTCTCTTAAGTAATTTTAATGCACCAAATTTTTTAGTTACTCTACCATTTAAACCTTATAATAATTAAATAAATTTAAATACTATCATTATTTACACATAACATATAACAAAACAGCAGTATAAGTCATCCAAATCTTTTGTCCACAGTCATATATCTAGAAAACAATGGAAAATATTTTTATATCTAGCACCTGTGTCTTCTTCATTTGTTTTTTCTAAGAAGCATAGGTCAAATATATCTATTTAATATATGTATTCAGATATATGAAGTCAGAAAACACTGAAATACCTCAAAATCAAATTCATGATTTTTCCGCTGAACTTAATCATCCTTTCTGATTCCTATTTATGTGAACAGTGAAAGTGAAGCCATTCAGTCGTGTCGGACTCTGTGTGACCCCATGGACTGTAGCCTACCACGCTTTGTCGTCCATGGGATTTTCCAGGCAAGAGTACTAGAGTGGGTTGCCATTTCCTTCTCCAGAGGATTTTCCCGACTCAGAGATCCATCCTGGGTCTCCCGCATTGTAGGCAGATGCTTTACCATCTGAGCCACCATGGAAGCCTATGTGAATGTTAACCACCTTAATTAGAGCCAGAAACCACTTGAATTAAACTTAAGCAAACCATTCTTTACCACATTCTCTCCCTAAAGCATAATTTCAATGCATCACCCAGTTTGTTGATTTAGCTTCTAGATACCTTAAAGCCATTCATTAACTTGATCTCTACAACCATGACCTCACTACAAGTGACAATTATCTCTTGTAACTCTGGTTTAGATGACAAAATACCATTCTCTAAAAAAAAAAAAAAAAAAAGCATTGTAGTGGTTTCCTGATGCAAAGGCAATTAAAAACTGAAAATGTTAGATTGACTTCAAAGCCTAAAATTAGGCAATTATGTGCTTTTTACTCACAGAGCTTTCAAAAATAAGAGTATAAAACCTTTTATTAAATTGTCTATCTTTTCTCTTTTTTTTTAACTTTTTATTTTAAATTGGAGTATAGTTGATTTTCAATGTTGATAGTTTCAGGTGTACAAAAAAGGGATTCAATTACCCATTTATATGTATCTTTCTTTTTCAGTTTCTTTCCCCATTTAGGTTATTACATAATATTGAGCATATGTCCCTGTGCTACACAGTAGGTCCTTGTTGATTATTCATTTGAAACATAGCAGTGTGTACATGTCAATCCCAAACTCCCTAACTATCCCTTCTCCCCCCAAATTTCTATCCTTTCTTATTGTCTAGTAAGCTAAAATGTTGAAGAACAGTCATCATAATACTCCCAAACAATATTGTCTCTTTCTCTTATTTATTTACAAGCTCCCATCCACTTTGCATGAATCCCTTCCTCTTCCCTCTTACCCTCTTCCACATCATTATCTCGGAATATATCATATATGGCTTCTTTTAGGAATGTCATCCTCCAATCTCCCTAATGGCTTTTCCAACTATAATTAGGAGAGAGTGTTTATTTGGTATGAGGGAAAATGGATGTCAAGTAGTTTAGCAAATGCTCTGTTCTGGGGAGTTATAATTGGAGTCACAAGGTTGAGGGTTGACAGTTAAAAAACAGTGAGAAGAGAAACAGTCTGAGAAGGAGAAGATAGTAATAACATTGCCTTTTCACTTCTTATACGTATCTCGTGGCTTCCAGTCCAGACAGAGTCTGAAGACTACATGCTCTGGTTGTCAGGAGGAAAATACTACACCTTGCTCAATTTCAAATGTCCTCTAGTTTCAGTATAAGGTTTTGAGCATTGAAATTCTTTTTGCCTTCAATGAACTCAACATTGCTAAAGAACAGAGTCATATCAGACACCCTTGAATCTTCTATTTCTTAAGTCACATTGAAAGTAAGACTTGGATTTGAATGTATAAATTAGATGCTCTTGTCATAGTACTTTATATCTTCACAGGCAAAAGTATCTATGCCTTGATCATCTTTTTTCTTCCCTCATACAAAGTAGAGTCAATATTTATGGGAGCAAAACAGAAATGTGATATACACTCTAATTTTAAAATGGCTATAACTTCAAATACATATCAGAAGTCCCTGGGTTGCTTGGAGATTATGGATTTTCATGGCTAAACATTGGTACTATTTTCAAAATAAAGGGTACTAATAAAAATTCCATTAAAGGGGAGACAAATTTGCATTTGAACAGAAAAGCTATATTTCACAAAGATAAAGACTGCTCTTTTTGGGAGCAAAGCTAAAATGTAACCAACTTGCCTTGTTGCTTCTTATTGATTATTTTTGCACCCCTAGGAAATCAAGGGGAAAAATCTCAGATACTTTATTTCTTTGGTTTTGTAGAGAACTGAATCATCACTTTCTTTTCTGGTACCTGAAACTCCCAGTGATACTGTTTTTTTTAATGCATCCAAATTTTCAGAAATTAAACATCTTTCTACTGAGTATCATCTAAGTTGTGTTGGACTATATAAACACAAAGTTAATTTCTGTCTTGACTACAGGATTGAGAATTGAAAGGAATACCATGACAGGAAAAACAAATATAGTATTCAGTGGATCTTAAATTAGCCTTGTAGTCTTCAGTACATGGCCACATGCCAAAATATCTCAAGGATAAAAGGCCAACATTATATCAGTGTTTGAAGTATCTTGCACATGAGGAAAATTACATTTGAGGTTCTTAAAGCAATTGGTTATTCAAGTTCACACACAAATGGAAGCAAGAAAAAAAGATATTCTAATATAAATCTATGTTGCATTTTTATTAAAAAAAAAAGGATATTTGCATGAATTTTATGATTTGTTGTTTTAATGAAGGAAGATATTTTATTTTTCAAAATACACTGATGTGAAGAAATTAACTTAAGAATGAAGATAATCAGATGTAACGGTTTCCTAAATGGTTTTGTTCACTTTTCTCTTTTATTCTTCATTGGAATGATTATCTAATGAAAACAATCTCAGCTTTATAAAATGAGCTGGGATCAAATGGGATGAAGCATATTTTATCTACTCCTTACATGCCAGTCCCTTTATTCAATTAATCATAGCATGCTTGTGCTCAGTCTCATCAGACTCTTTTGTGAACCCATGGACTGTAGCTGGTCAGGCTCCCCTGTCCGTGGGATTCTCCAGGCAAGAATACTGGAGTGGATCTCCTTCTCCTGGGGATCTTCCCAACCCAGGGATCGAACCCATGTCTCTTGCATTGCACACAGATTCTTTACTACTGAGCTACCAAGGAAGACATCAAACATACAGATTATGTTTGTATGTACTATATTCGTAGAAAACAAATTTAATGAGTTTGTAGTTATAAGCTTATTTTTTTCTGTAAAGTCACAAGAGAGATAACAGAAGAATAAGTACTTAGTGACGGAAAACTGTTTTAAAATTTTGTATACTTCTAGCAAAACTGCTATATATAATTACATTTTTAAAGGAATTGCTTATTGCAAAATTATAAAATTACCACAGTAAAACACTGGATTTACATTTCCTTTAATCCCAAATTTAAAATTCAGACTTTACAATTATACCTTTATTATATGCATCCCTCCCACACCAATTTTTTACTTATGAATGAAACACAAGTTCATTGAGATATTTCATGTTTTGAGATGCATATTAGGCATACACATGACTGATTTTTTGGGCTTGGGAAAGGACTTCTAATTTCTGATTCCTTAAGCAAGAAGCTTGGGAGTCAATACTCCATCCTAACAACAGGTAAAATGCCAAACAGACTGAAAAATCTATAGTTCTTGGATCCATAAAATATGGGAGGACACAGGACAAACTACTGTCCTCAAAATTAGAGAGATAAAGAAGTGAATATAGGGAATCCCAGTTTCACAGAACTGGGAGTCATGAGCAGAAACCTCCCCAGAAAACAGCACCAAGGCAGGAAAAGCTGAACTGTAATTGATGAACTGCTGGAGCTCAGTGTGGACAAGTCTAAGAGTTAAAAACTCCAGGATACACAGCCCCCACACAGCATTGTGATATTTGCTTCTGGGAGCTTCACCAGGTTCCCATAGAAAATATCTCACAGAAAAATCCCCTTAGGCTTCCAGTAAGGGGAGGAGAAAAGGAGCAATTTTGAAATAGGCCAGCCAGTGCACTCTGTTCTTAACAAGGCCTGTCATCAGGGGAAAATTAGTTTATCAGAGCCTAATCTACTAGGATATTATCAGAGACTAACTGCTCTGGGAAAGGGAAATAGTCAATCCCTGGTGGCTCTATAGCCTCTTTCCTGGGAGAAGGGATATAGCCAAATCAAGCCTACTCTAGCCATCCTGTCCCAACGAAAGGGAGGAAGAAAAAAAAAAAAAAAAAAGCCTGAGAAACATATGTGAAGTTCACAGCCCAGAGGTAGGAGTTCACTAAAAGACTAAGATCTCATCATAGAACTATTGAATGAGTCCTGTCCACTCACATCTAACCAACACAGTGCTAAAAGTGTATTGGTAAACATTATTTCTATACAGTATATCATGACTAGCAATAGAAAGAAAGAAGGAAGGAAAGAAGAGAAAGAAAGAAAAGGGAAAAAGGAAAATTACAAGCCAGACTAAAAAGCAACGCCAACAATATTTGACAGACCATGTACCAGTTTCAGATATGGCAAGGATGTTAAAATTGCCATATTGGGAATATAACACTATGATTAATATACTAAGGACTCTAACGGATAAGTAGATAGCATGCAAGAACATAAAGGTGATGTAAACAGAGAGTTGGAAATCCTAAGAAAGAAACAAAGAGAAATTCTAGAGGTTAAAAACTAAAATAGTGTATCAGAAATGAAGAATGTACTTGATAGGTTTTTAGTAGAATGGACACAGCTGAGGGAAGAATCTCCTGAGCTAAAAGATCTATCTGTAGAATTCTTCAACTGAAAAACAAAGAGGATGAAAAGAAAAAAAAAAAAAAAAAAAAACAATCTAAGACCTGTGAAGGTCTGTGGTATGTGGGATAAGGATAAAAGATCTGATATACATAAAATGAGGATACGAGAATGAGAAGAAAGAGGGTAGAAGAAATATTTGAAATAATAATAATGATTAAAGATTTTCCCAAATAAATGTTAGACATAAAACAACAGATCTGGAAAGTGCAGAGAATATTATGCAATATGAGCAGGATGAAGAAGAATAGAGAAACATTCAAAGTGTTGAGAAAATGTGAAATTGAGCAGGACCCTGGGGGAGTCCTGGGCACAAAAGCCTTTCTGTGTCCTCCATTTCTTGTTATTAAGAAACAGGATTCATTCAGACTCCATGACCTCCCCTGAATTCCAACGGACAGGTTCAAATAATTACTAACTAGTGAAGGGAGGGCATATAGAGAGAAGAGAAAAACAGTCAAGAATAATAATGCAGCCAGGCAAGATCCTGGTTCCCCCTCAAGGGACGTACATGGCAATATCTTTGAGCCATTTTGCAGATACTGAAACCCATCCCAGGTTAGGGCTTTCCTGGTGGCTCAGATAGTAAAGAATCTACCTGCAAGATGAGAGATTAGGGTTCAGTCCCTGGGTTGGGAAGATCCCCTGGAGAAGGGAATGGCAACTCACTCCAGTATTCTTGCCTGGAAAAGTTCATGGACAGAGGAGCTTGGTAAGCTACAATCCATGGGATCGCAAAGAGCTGGACACGCTGAGAGACTAACACTTTCACTTTCTTTCACACCAGGTTAGAGAAAGTAACAATATGTTGCCCTCATGCATATAGACCCAAGACTGGTTGGAAAAAGAAGGTTGATGAGGCTGACACACACTCACTTTACCACCAACCAATCAGAAGTGTATTCACAGACTAATCAGGCCCTCTTTGAATTATTATTATGCTTCCCTGGTGGCTCAGACGGTAAAGCATCTGCCTACAATGCAGGAGACCCAGGTTCGATCGCTGGGTCAGGAAGATCTTCTGGAAAAGGAAATGGCAACCCACTCCAGTAGTCTTGCCTGGAAAATCCCATGGACGGAGGAGCCTGGTAGGCTACAGTCTATGGGGTCACAAAGAGTCGGACACGACTGAGAGATTTCACTTTCACTAACTACTCTAGAACAAGACACAGTATTGAGAGTTATAGCCCACTGTGACTCCATTTGCCAGGCAAAACAATCAAGTCATTCTTTTCTGATTTACCCAAAGCCCTGTTTCCAAGATTTAATTCAATAATAGAGTACAGACTCTGGGTTTGACACTTCAGGGTCAGTCTTGGAACCGTCATTGTTCTTGCAGGCATGCATTTAGCTTACTCTTGTGTTACAATGAGTGTATACTGAAGCTCAAGGTTTAGTGGAAGTAGGTCTGCCATTTTGCACCTATTTTGTTCTAATCAGTTTATGTCACATCCTCAGGCTATGCCATTCTTTTAAAGGTTGTACCCTTCCCCCTTCCTGTCTCAATCCTATCCAGGATCTTTCAGAGGATGGGATGGAATCAGAAGAAAGGCATGAGCACTCAGTTGCTCAGTTGTGTCTGACTCTTTGTGACCCCATGGACTATAGCCCTCCCTGCAGGCTCCTCTTTCCATGGGATTTTCCAGACAAGAATATTAGAGTGAGTTGTCATTTCCTTCTCCAGGAGGCCTTTCTGGCCCAGGGATTGAATCCATGTCTTCTACATCTCCTGCACTGGCAGGCAGATTCTTTACCACTATGCCACCTGTGTAGCCCATATCAGAGGAAACACTCCTATCTAATCCAACAAGGCCAATATTACCCTCTATTATATGTCATCAGGGAAATGCAAATTAAAATGACAATGAGATACCACTATGCAACTACTAAAAAGGCCAAAATCTAGAACATTGACAATACCAAATACTGATGAGGATGTAGAGAAACTGTAACTCTAATTATTGCTAGGGGAATGCAAAATGGTATAGCTACTTTGGAAGACAGGCAGTTTTCTTACAAATCCAAAGAGACTCATACCACCAAGCAATTATGTTCCTTGGTATTTATCCAAAGGAATTGAAAACTGATGTCTATACAAGGCCTGCATGTGAGTGCTTATTACATCATTGTTTATAGTTGGAAGCAATCCTGATGTTACTCAGTAGGAGGATGAATAAATAAACTGTGGTATTTGAGACAATGGAACATCATTCAGCACTAAAAAGAAATGAACTATCATGCAATAAAAAGACATGGTGAAAACAAATGGATGTTACATGAAAGAAGCCAATCTGAAAATGCTATTTACTGTATGATTCTAACCATGTAACATTCTAGAAAAAGCAAAACTATGGAGAGAGTGAAAAGACCAATGGTTACCAGGGTTGGATGATGGGGTCGTGGGTGGGGAATTTATAAATAGACAGAGCACAGAAATTTTTCAGGCTGGTAAAAATACTTGGCATGGTATCATAATGATGGACACAAATGTACATTTGTCCAAACTCAGAGGACTCACAACACCGAAAGTGAATTGTTACTTAAATTTCAGATTTTGGTTGACAATGATGGGTCACTGCAGGTTCATGAATTGTAACAAATATACCACTGAATGTGGCTGTTGATAATGGAGGAGGCTATGAATGTGTGGAGCAACAGCTATATGCCAAATCTATGTGCTTTCCCCTTAATTTTGATGTGAACCTAAAACTGCTGTAACAAATAAACTCTTAAAATTAAGATACAAAAAGCACAAATCATTAAAATGAAAACAAAATGGCAATGCTTTGTTTCTTGCTCTGTGCTAAGTAATATTCATGCCCTAAGTCAATCATCCTTGCAACCAGATGAATGAGATGCTATTAGTATCCTAATTTTAAAGATGAGAAAAAACGGGTGTTTAGGTGTTTAGAAAGTCTTCATAATCTGGACAAGATCATTTCTGTTATAAATGGCAGACAGTATTTGAATCCAGGTTTCTCTTATGCCAAGCTGGAGCATTTAAACAATTACCTGCTTTATTTTCCTTGATTTCTTCAGTTATTTTTAATTTCTGCAATAACTTTTATCATACACTTACTTCCTTAGGTCTATGCATGTCTTTGCCTTCTCCTTACACTTTACATCTCACCTTTGATGTCTTTGCTCATGGATTTCCTATTTTTATTGGATATCACCGAAAGTAAAATTCAGCACAATTTAATTGTCTTTAGTTTGCTGAAATGTGTTCTTGAAATATAGACACTGTCTTTTACCCTGGATGTGATCTTCATCTGCATGTATTAATAGTTCTCCTCAGTCCTGTTCTTTGTTCACAGAATGTGTAGGGACAGAAATTTCTCCCTTATCCCTCTAGGCCTTAAGTGACTATTCCCCTCAGAATAAGTGCCTGAGATATTTATTCTGATCTTCAGCTAAGAAGGGAGTTAATGTGATGACATCATTAGGAATTTTATTACTGCATTCTTTCTCTCTACATTAAAAAAAAAAAATGCATGTAACAAAGTGTCTTGTCTGTTACTACATGATGTTTATATCCCTCTTTGCTCCCAGAGGTCTGGGTAACTTTTTCTTTTATTGTTTACATTTTCAAGGTTTGAGCTTTGATATAGCCATACTCTTTGTTTATTTGTTTAGTTTGCTTTGTTTTGCTTTGCCCTGCTCAACCTTCTCTGTACTGCTTCTACTAAGTGAGTGGCTTATCTTAGATTTTGAAAGTGAAAAAGTGAAAATTAGTTGCTCAGTCCTGTCAGGCTCTTTGCCGCTCCATGGACTGTAGCCCACCAGGCTCCTCGTCCATGGAACTCTCCAGGCAAGAATACTGGAGTGGGTAGCCATTCCCTTCTCCAGGAGATCTTCCTGACACAGAGATTGAATCTTAGTCTTCTGCACTGCAGGTAGATTCTTTACCACTGAGCTACAGGGAACATCTTAGACTTTACTCCATCTGTACTTACAATTTCTATGAGGAGACCCTCCACCACGTTTCTGGACTGGACGTGAGCCTCCTGTGTCTTCATATTGACGTGAGATCCAAGTGAACCACCTCCAGTGTTTCCCCCAGTTGCCATTAGTTCTCACCTCCATCCTTACTTCAAGAGCATCAATGAGGTCCTTGAAATGGTTTTATCGTTTTCTGCCAAACTCCAACACCCTCCGCGAGGAAGAGCCCTGTGTTGACCACTTGAATCTTCTTTTCATTTATCCCCAAATTATACTGGATCTGAAGGACACTTCTTGAGTCTTGGGATGAGAAGTTAGATGCTAATTTCACCTTCCACTGAGATTAAAAAAGGCTGTTCATTTCACTCAGCTTTTGGCAAACAAATTCTACAAAATGCTTTTATATTAGCTTTTTTTTTTTTTCAAAATTCATAGTGTTTTTTATTTGAAGCATACCACTGATTTTAATAAAGCTGTCTAGAGTTAGAGTACGCATAGATCTGGCTGTGAAAAGGTAGAAATTGATTTATGTACATTAAAATAATGGATTTTATTCTCTGAAGACTCTAAGTTGCTCCTTGGTGTTAAGTGAAGCACTTAGGGAAACGCATTTAGCTCTTCAGGTTTGGAAACATTAGATGACATTATAGACAAACTGGAGTCACCAGCTCCCTAAGTGATCCTCCCATCCTTCAGAGACAAAAACTAACGTGCTCTGCTCTGCGCCTCACTTTCTGCTACTAGGTCTCATGAAGTGCTAAGAAAAAGGCATTGGTGCATGGCAGCTTTTTTTGATTTGATATTAAAAGAATAGCAGATATTCTATACATATTGTGAAGGACATTGGTGTACATTTCTCAAGGTAGCGTAAATTGTTTTGAAATCATCAATTCAGATTGCATAAGCTGCTGCTGCTGCTAAGTCGCTTCAGTTGTGTTCGACTCTGTGTGACCCCATAGATGGCAGCCCACCAGGCTCCCCTGTCCCTGGGATTCTCCAGGCAAGAGCACTGGAGTGGGTTGCCATTTCCTTCTCCAATGCATGAAAGTGAAAAGTGAAAGTAAAGTTCAGTCGTGTCCAACTCTTATCAACCCATGGACTGCAGCCCACCAGGCTCCTCCATCCACGGGATTTTCCAGGCAAGAGTACTGGAGTGGGGTGCCATTGCCTTCTCTGTCAGATTGCCTATAAATATGAATAACTTGTATATATTTTTGAGTACAATATAAAAAGCAATAGATATAAAGAAATATTTGTTTTATTAAACAAATGTGCCGTTTCTTGCTGATAAGCAATTTTTGTATGTATTTGATATACTTCTAGGATTTATTCTATTTGTAAAAGAAGCAATTACTCTATTAGCAAAAGGGTTGTAGACTCTCCATTTCTTCAGCCTCACCCCTATGTCTAGCCCAGACACTTGCACAAGTCAAAGAAACTGGTTACAGGCTTTGCAAGCACCAAAATCCTAATTGTCAAGATCTTAAGAAAATGACCATTTTTCCATTAGTTTCTCAGTGCCATATAAAAAAAGCTGTTAAATAGGTTGCCTGTTTCCTACCATGATTCATTCCAGTGTTAAAAGACATGCTATGGGGAAACCAAAATTCAATCAAAGAATGAACAAATGAACATGTGTTAAAAAAGGGACTTCTGGCTAATTTTACAGAAAAGAATACAAATTCTCAAAATGTGTGTTTGTGGGCAGGGGTGTTACATATTCATAGCACTTCATAGAAATTATTTCTGAGTCTTTCAAAAACAGTTACAATGCGCTTTTTTGAATAAACATGTGTAAAAGTGAAACTACAAAGAAAAGAGAAAGATATTAGAAATAAATTAAAGAAGAAAGCAGGTGAAAAAGAAATAATTAAATGGGAAATATTATTACATACAAAAATTCAAAGGATGACATTAATGTATTTTGAACCAGGGAACATGAACCAAAATCATGCTTTTCTTCCCCCCTCCAAATCTTCACATTGAACATTATCTGTGTCTCTCACAATTTTCAAGCACTCTAAAACTTCAGATTTGTTCCTACACTTTCAGAATATACAATTATGCAAGTAAATCTGAGAACTGGTAAGATTTGTATTATCTGAGGTTCTTTCATAAATTTTGTAGGGAATTCCATCAGCTTACAGCAGCATAGAAAGCAGCAGTTGTGTATGCAACCCTGGGAATAGTTTTAAGTGAGATATTATGAAGGTAATATACAATATAAGGAGTCAGCATATGTCTGAATCTTGTTTTACTAGTAGAATTAGATATGCAGTGGCATTTTCTGACTCGGAAAATATCTGCTGTAATGACCTGACATTAGCATTTTGTGTGTATAATATGCTATCCCTACTGGGACATTTTATGAAAGCTAGAGGTTGTGACCCACTGTTTATTTCACTTAGCTTCTGAGGTGCCAGAGATTGATGCAGAAGCCAAAGTGCATCATTGCTCTTCACTGGACCTTTGCATTTATTCATCACGAGTCTGATGCTAATGGGATTCGTTCTTTTGTTGGATTGATGCTCAGGGTTAGACGGGCAGATGAGCTCCTGATCTTGACCAGAGATGATTTGCCCAATGCCAATTAGAAGAGGAAGAGAGCAAGGTGGAAGTTGAACTTGGACTTAATAGGAATAATAGATGCTGAGGGTGCATGATTAAACTCAATAAGATAATGCACTTTATTCCTAAATTGACAAATTTACCTAGCGAAGAGACTTTCTGTTATTGTCAGCCAAGCAAATTGTAATCCTTTGAGAAATAGTCCAGCTAGTTTGTTTTTTTTTTTTAACTACTCATAGGACATAAAGTTATTTCTGTTAAATATAGATATTATTTTACTCATTTCAAAAATAGCTCTCCTATTTCACACAAATGACAAAAAGAAAAAAGGTGTTACCCAATCATTTTGAAGACATGATCCCTCGGGGTAAACAAATACATCCTGTTTTAAATACCCTTTACTGTAAACATAAATTTAACATGAGGAGACAAGATAAATATTAAAATTGGAATAGAGTAGTATTTTTTAAATTATACTTGTTCTTCCAAGTTTTTCTCTCACTGAGAAATTTCCCTCACTTCTTCTCTCTCACTGAGAGCCAGAGTTGCTGAAATTTATAGGAGGCGCTACCACTCCAGTACTCTTGCCTGGAAAATCCCATGGACCGAAGAGCCTGGTAGGCTGCAGTCCAGGGGGTCACTAAGAGTTGGGCATGACTGAGCGACTTCACTTTCACTTTTCACTTTCATACATTGGAGAAGGAAATGGCACCCCACTCCAGTACTCTTGCCTGGAGAATCACAGGGACGGGGGAGCCTGGTGGGCTGCCGTCTATGGGGTCGCACAGAGTCAGACACGACTGAAGCGACTTAGCAGCAGCAGTGTTTCAGAACTCCTCTTGGGAGGCGGGGGCAGGGGGAGCAGTTAAGACTGATACCTTTTGGCAACCATAAGTTTGTTCTCAAAGTTTATATTTGCTAGAGGGGAAGGATGAAGGAACAAGACAGTCAGAGGTTTGGGATGCATATGTACACACTGCTATATTTAAAATGGATAACCAACAAGATCCTACTGTATAGCACAGGGAACTCTGCTCAATATTCTATGGCAGCCTGGATGAGAGGGGCGTCTGGAGGAAAACGGATACATGTATATGTATGGTTGAATCCCTTTGTTGTTGACCTGACACTATCACAACATTGTTAATCAGTTATATTCCAATATAAAATAAAAAAATTTTTTTAACAAAACTACCTTTTTCTTAAAGAAGTTTCCTAAATTATGTTCTAGGAATTCAGATATTTGCATATTTGTAGATCCCTTTATCTTATAAATACATGCTGTTTTCTCTGCATAAAAGTGTATTTTGCAGGGCATGCTAAGTTGCTTCAGTCATGTCTGACTCTGCAGTCAGCCAGGCTCCTCTGTTCATGGGATTCTCCAGGCAAGAATACTACAGTGTGTTGTAATATTATCATTTCAGGAATTGAAAAATTCCTAGCACAAATACAAACTTTGGGCAAGCTCTGGGCAAAATTACTTCAATGGCTGCTTGAAAATCATTTATGAAAAATAAAATTGACAAAAAATGCTGGTTGAAATGAAAATCAGAAATTTGAACGTCAGGATAAGGATACTGGGCATGCTTTTTTACGATTCATGCTTGCTCTTTAGCATAGTATGGTGTCTTCTGGTGCCCAAGAAATATTTGTTTAGTTGTTTTTGTTTGATTCAAATTAATATTTCAGGTAGCTTTTAAAAACTCACAAGCAGATAAAAGATGTAAACTGAGCTCTGCTATAGTGACATTATTACTTAGCAGCAATGTTTTGGATGAATTAGAGAAAAGAAAGATGGAACACTAATATAACAATAAGTATTTACTCTTTACCCAAACCATTGCAGATATATGGTAGACATGAGAGACATATTCAAAGAAAAATCCCATTACTTCGCTAATAAAAGTTGCATCAGAGGTGAAAGGCAGAAGAAGCCGAGGCTTATGCTAAAGTTTTAATCTGAGGTCTGAGGTGTCTCAGGTAGAAGAAGATGCCACATGTTAAATTTGAGATATGATGACTTTGCGGTATGATGTCAAGATTCCACACTCTACCTGTTGCATGACCTTAAGAAAAGGCAAGAGATAAACATTTAGAAAGGAGAAGGCAATGGCACCCCACTCCAGTACTCTTACCTGGAAAATCCCATGGATGGAGGAGCCTGGTAGGCTGCAGTCCATGGGGTTTCGAAGAGTCGGACACAACTGAGCGACTTCACTTTCACTTTCCACTTTCCTGCATTGGAGAAGGAAATGGCAACCCACTCCAGTGTTCTTGCCTGGAGAATCCCAGGGACGGGGAAGCCTGGTGGGCTGCCGTCTATTGGGTCGCACAGAGTTGGACACGACTGAAGCGACTGAAGTGACTTAGCAACAGTAGCAGCTGCAGAGCTCCCCTAGTGGCTTAGTGGTAAAGAATCTCCCTGCCAATGAAGGAGACACAAGTTTCATCCCTGGTCCTGAAAGAGCCCACACACCATTGGGCAACTAAGCCAGTGCACCACAGCTACTGAGCCTGTGCTCGAGAGCCCAGGAGCCACAACTACTGAGCCCACTGCTGCAACTACTGAAGTCCGCATACCCTACAGCCCATGCTCTGCAACAGAGAAGTCGCTGAGAAACCAATGCATTGCAACTAGAGCATAGTCCCAGCTTGCCACAGCTAGAGGAGAAAAGCCCATGGAGCAATGGAGTCCCAGCACAGGCATAAATAAATAAATAAATTTTTAAAAAGTCAAAGGTATACGTTTAAAAAAAAAGCTTTATATCTGAAGTAATTAAAAAGAGCATGAGAAAGAAATCTTAGGCAGGACACTATACTCAGGAAAGGGTTAAAAAAAAGTCTTTTTGGTCGTGGAAAGACAATCCTAGACATATGAAAGACCAGAAAACTTAAGTCAAGAAAGAGAAAATTCTGAAGTTTTCTTTTTTTATTTTAAAGCAACTACTGGAAAAGTTGACATCATTGGAGCTTCAGGCCCAATAATGACATTTTTCTTTTTGTAAGTTTCAATAGAAGAGTAGAGATGGACCTTTGAAAGCAAGAGATGGGATGAATTATGTATATACAAGCAATAAATGTCAATCATCATTTAAAGAAATTTGCACAGAATAAGCAAAGTAGGATAAGAGCTTGAAAGTAAAGCTTTTATGTATTTTCAGTTTTTTTTTTTTTTTTCCTTTATCAGAGGGGGAACTATTTAGACTCAAAAACCTGAGTATAAAAAGAAAGAGAAGGATTGATTATAAGACCTGAATTATAATCCCAGATTCTACCAAACACCTCTGAGGCTTAGTAGATTCATGTGAATATAAAATAAGCAATATGATGTTCTTTAGTTATAAAAAAATAAAATAAAAATAAAATAAGCAATATGTTTAGCTCTAAATATTTTATTTATTTATTTTTCAAATTAATTCATTTATCTGGGGGCTGTGCTGGGTCTTCGTCGCTGTGTGAACTTTCCTCTGGTTGTGATGAGTGGGGTCGACTCTTTAGTTGCAGTGCACAAGCTTTTCCCTGAAGTGGCTTCTCTTCTTGTGGAGCATACTGTCTAGAGCACAGGCTCAGTAGTTGTGAGCCTGCTCATGGGTCTGGTTTAGGCACACAGGTTTAGTTGTTCCATGGCATGTGGGATCTTCCTGGCTCAGGGATCGGACCTTTGTCTCCTACACTGGCAGGTAGAATCATAACCACAGCCACCGGGAAAGTCCAGCTCTAAACATTTTAAATTAATGTATAAGAGGTTTCAAAAATAATTTACTGAGGTATAATTCATATAAAATTTTAATTATATATTTTTATGAGTTTTGACAACTGCATCCTTCCTGGTAACTGCCTCCACAATAAAGACATAGAACTTTCCCACCACCCAAAGTCATCTGACCCTCCTCATCCCAGCCCCTGACTACAGGCAACCATCGACCTAGATTCTGTCACTATGGATAAGACTGGTCTTTCTTATGTCACTATGGATAAGACTGGTATTTCTTTAATTTTATATAAATAGTATAAGCAGGTATTAATTTTTTCTTGTTTCTTTACCTCAGCATTTTTTTTTTTGAAATTTATCTATTTAATTGAGCATGTAAGTCACTACTCTTGATTACTACTGAGTATATTTCATTGTGCATGTGAGCGTACATGCTAAGTCACTTCAATTGTGTCTGACTCTTTGCAACCCCATGGACTGTAGCCTGCCAGTCATGGGATTCTCCAGGCAAGAATAACAGAGTGGGTTGCCATTCCCTCTTCCAGGGATCCTCCCAACCCAGGGATCGAACCCACACTTCTTAAGTCTACTGCATTGACAAGCAGGTTCTTTACCACTAGCACCACCTCAGAAGTCTTATATTTCATTGTAAAAATATTTAATTTATCTATTTTATCCAATTTTTTGGATATTTATTGGATAAGTGAATTTATCTATTCACTTGTTGATAGACACTTGGCAGGTTTATAGATTTGGGGTAATATTAATAAATCTTTGTGAACATATCTGTTTAACTGAGAGAACTTATACAAAAATTTTAAAAAATCACTATCACAGAAAACTGGGAAGGCAGGCATGAGGAGTCCAGCATCCTCCACTGTGTGAAGATGCAATATTAGTTTTCCAATTTATGAGACACCACTATCATAGTTACAACATATTTCTTCACCAATTAGTCATGTGCACAGGCTATGCATACACTTGATCGTGTGGTCCTAATTGTTCAGTATGTGTGTGTGCTCAGTTGTGTCCAATTCTTTTGCGACATCATGGATTGTAGCCTGCCAAGCTCCTCTGTCCATGGAATTTTCCAGGCAAAAATAGTGGAGTGTGCTGCCATTTCCTACTCCAGTGGATCTTCCTTATCCAGGGGTTGAACCCATGTCACTTACATCTCCTGCATCGGTAAGTGGATTCTTTACCACTGAACCACCTGGGAAACCTCCTAACTGACCTATTTTGAGTCAATAGGACATGGAAAAGGATGGGACTGGCTTTAGCATCAGCTACTAGCATCAGTGGTCTAGCCCCCAACATGCCAGTCTCAAATGATCATAGAGTTCTAGAACTGGAGTGGCTGAATTTCTCTCCTGAATGATCAAGTGGCTCCTCTCTTCCAGGCCACCTGCCTCTTGGTGAGAGAGAAAGATCCTGAGCCTGGCTCTTCTCTCTCATCCATGCACACACTTTGAATAGCCAAATTTCATTAGTAAAGAATTATTTCCATGACAGCATGTGGGAGTATTTTTCCATCTGTTTTCATGTAAATCAAAGAGACAGTCTCAGATATTCTAGACCAAAGGAAAAAGAAATTCATGTACTGATTCCTCTCGATTTATAGAAATATTTGTTGGATGGAGTCCTGCTTTAGAATTAGATCTGGCCCTATATAAAGAAATACCACAATCTCAGGTCCTTTGCTGGTTCTCTACTAGTTGAGAAGTTCCTGAATTATTTTGAAAGGCACTGTAAACTTCCCCCTTTCTCTTAAGCCTCCGTGGACATTATTACGAGGCAAAAAGTGATGGAAAGAAGAATTTAAGCTCTTCTTTACTGTGGAGGGCCTGAAAAATCTGTATAGGGTATTCTGTCTTAAAGAACTCTTTTCCTTACACTACTGTTTTAATCAACCTATCTAGATAGATGATAGATGGTAGATTAGACAGGTGGATGATAGATGGATGATAGATATGATAATAGATGGATAGATAGATAGACAGATACACACATACCGAAGGCTTTGATTGGGAGTGTTTTGCTGAGATGAAGCCCCTACTCAAGGTGCCCAAGAATTCTGGTTGGAATAAGGGAATGATGAAGAGAAGGCTTTTGGAGAGAGAAGATTAACTTTTCTGAAGTGGAAGAGAGATCAAAGAGAGCCTGAGGGGCAGACTTCCAAACAGGGAGCTAAGCCTAAGAACAAGGGTACAGCCATCCGCTCACTTTAGTGTTGTGTTTATATGGCTTTTCTTTTCCAGAAGACACCTGGAACCATTATACTGCTGCTGCTGCTGCTGCTAAGTTGCTTCAGTCGTGTCCGACTCTGTGCGACCCCATAGACAACAGCCCTTCAGGCTCCCCCCGTCCATGGAATTCTCCAGGCAAGAACACTGGAGTGGGGTGCCATTTCCTTCTCCAATGCATGAAAGTGAAAAGTGAAAGTGAAGTAGCTCAGTTGTATTGGACTCTTCTCGACCCCATGGACTGCAGCACACTAGGCTCCTCCGTCCATAGGACTCTCCAGGCAAGAACACTGGAGTGGGGTGCCATTGCCTTCTCCATTATACTAAGCATCCACAATTTCAAGTTGTTGCTGGTTTGGGATTCTAAATTTTCCTTTAGTTAATCTTAGACTTCAGTGACACCTAATATATAGCAGCCTTGTTCAAGGGGTTTTGTATATAATTAAGGAAGGAAAACAAATAGCAAACTCATTGAGGACCATGGGAGGGAGGCAGTACACTAGTTGTTTAAGGCAAATAACAATGTGGAAGTTCCAGGCTATTACCAGGTCAAATGAAAGTGGTAATAAGATATAAGGAAAATGAAAAAGTATGCCTGATGCAGGAGAAACTTTTTTTTCCTCCAATCATTTTAAGAGAAGGAGACCATTGAAGAAGAGGAAGAGTGGCAGGTGATTAGGTTGTATATAGTGTTCATCCATCTTGGCTATGCAACTCAGATCCAGCACCCCTCCTAGCTGCTAACTACACCAAGTGTCACAGAGTTACCACCGCCTATGGCAATGTTCCCTGCTTTACTCAGGGGCTTTATCTTCAGTTATTGCAAATTCCATTTGCAAAACAAATATTCTTTCCAGAATGTGTTTTATGCCATTTTAGATATTGATAAAATTCTGAAAGAACTTTATTCATTTAAATACTTTGATAATCATCCCAAATACACAAACTGAAATTTAACATACAGAGTAAGAGTGGACAATACATGATATAAAGTCATTTTGTGCATTCATGACAAATAAATACCATGTATTTTGCTATTTAATAGTTCTAAAGAATTTCTTTATTTTAACTAGTTTCTTGTAACTGGAAGAGGGTATCAGGATTTTCAAAAGAACCTCATTGAGTATCTTTGATCACTTAACCTTTGGGCAAGTTTGTCTCTGAGAGTATGTTTTTAGTCAGTCATTGGAAAGCAATCATTAGTGAATTCCCATATCCATCCATCAATTTCAAGTTGAAGCTCACACATTGCCCTAAATCCAACTCAGAAATTTATGGGAAAATTGTATCACTTCTGACATTTTAGAAACTAGTTAAGACAGATTGAAGCCTACAAAGGCAGAGGAGATAAAATACAGAATTTTATCCATAAGTCAATCCAAATTAAGTATTTTTAGTAACAAATTTTAATCTAGTTCTCAACTAGATTGTGGACTTTTAACTTCTAAACTCTAAATAAAATCATATGGTATAAATTTCAGCATCAGAACAAGGACAATTTTTGCACATGAATTTACTTACAATTACTCCTAAACTCAAAAGACGTAGTTTAATTTGAATAAATAAAAGAAATAAATTGTTTGTGTTATTTGGGCTTGTCTTAGTCCATCTGGCTTGCTTTAACAAAACACCAGAGATTAGGTGGCTAAACCAATACACTTTGATTTCTCATAGTTCTGGAAGTTGAGCAGTCTGAAATCAAGACACCACCAGATTCAGTAATCCATGAGGACAGCTTAGGAGTTCACAGAGCAGTTCACTCAGTGTCCTCACGTGGGACCAGAGAGATCTCTCATGTCTCTTCTTATTGCGGCACTAACACCGTTCATGAGGACTCTACCCTGATGACCTAATAACCTCCCAAATGTCTGCTTCTAAATGTCATCATATTGAGAATTTGAATTCCAACATATGACTTTGGAGGAGACATAACATTCAGTCCATTGCAGGATTTATATCTGAATATTTACACACAAACAGAACAAAACCTATACCTCTGTCAAGAATAAAATCAAGTAAAATAAAGCATGCCAGCCTCCTTCATCAAATAAATTAATTTAGTAAAACAGTATTGTTAATTTTCTAACTAGATAATTTCTTTTGGTTTTCAGACAGATTTGAAATGGAAAAAATCTTTAAAGATAAAGAACAATTGCTTCTTGGATAGTCAATGCAACAGTGTGACAGTTTACACAGAGAAAACCAAGAACGAACAATCATAAAAATAATTATATAGATTGCTATTATCTAAGGTCCTTACATCAGATAATGTTTCTTCACATTGTCAGAGTCTGTACTTATTTCTCCACCAATTCACAGAGCTGGTATGACCATTGTAACCTTGTGGCACCTTCACATTCCATAAATGGAAAGATGACAGAATTCCACACATCACTTCTCACAGGCAGAGAAAGCAGGATGTCCAGATGCACTGCTTTGGGTGAAGAGCAAGGCTAAAAATGCTGACCTCGTGTAAACATGACTAATAGTCAATGGCATGAGCTTCACTGGACAGGGTTTATTCAGAGGACCATCCAGCACTTTCTTTTTGTAATAAAATATTTTCTAGGACGGGGGTGTGAAGTTGGGACACCCATCAGAAGAGCTGAGAAGGGGAGTGTGATAGGAACATGTGTCACTGCTGGAAAATGAGTGAGCTGTGACATTGAGTGGGCTGTGATATTGACTGAAATAGATTCACTCAGGGAGACAAGTTAGGTATATCTTTGATCTTTTTTTTATAAGCAGCTGGATAGAAAAAAAAAAATTAAGCAGCAGGAAAGGAGGGATGGGATAAAAGAAAGTGTCTTTTCACCCTTTTTATTCTTATGATGTCCTGATTCTTCAGCCTAGAGCTTTAAATATTTGTGTAACTACTTTCTTGGGGAACTGTCATCTCATAGTCATTTTGTATGTATTGAGCTCCTAAAGCTATGGATGCTTTATAAAGCTACAATGTAAATTTATTTCTCTCCAATATCCCTGTCACTTTCCCTGTCTCCACATAAAAAGCAAGAGATGTAACATTTCATTATTAATTACAGCAACAGCAAGCTGGCTGTCAGGAAGTCAAACCCCGACACACTTTCCCCACCAAGCTGCTGAACTTTCAGCCATTTACTCATTAAGCTTATGATGATGATGGAGTTTTTAAAACCTGCTATTTGTAATGGACAGTAGGCCTTAAAAATCTGTCATAAATTGCTCAATTGAGGAAATCAAGTGGCAAAGAGAGCGATCCAGACTAAGAGCAAACAAATTGCACCATAAAGGGAAGCTGGGTCTTTAACTGAGCTTTCATTTTTACAAAGAATGTGAGGGCGACCCTGCAACCGTGAATGCTGTGGGATTGTTTAACTGAGAGCAGTTATTCACAGTAAAGAGGCTGAACATACAGGGGAAAAAGAAATTTCAAACCAAACCAAGAAAAAGGACTGAAAGCACTTTGGGGTGCATTTGTTTTTTAAACAAGTTATTGGTGAGTGAAATGACTAAATCAATTTTTAATGTTCATTTTCCTTAACATTTTAATAACAGACTGCATAAGATAAAAGTGGATTTCAAGGTGACCACAAATCAAGTTAAAGACCTAAGCATACAAAGGAATATACTCTCCCATCTAGTGAGAGGTTTAAAGAAAGGCGCATCAATTTGGATATTTTTCATTCATTCATTCAAGATACATTCATCTGTACCTATTATATGGCCCAGCTTTTTATCTAAGCACTTCAGAATCAAGGATGAACTAAACAGAAAAGTATCTTCTGCTGAAGGAGGGAGATAGCAAAAAAAAAAAAAAACAAAAAAAAAAACAAAACACCTGCATAATACATGATATCTTAAATGGCGTATTTGAAAAGAATAAAGACATGAAAAAATAGGAAGAGCAAAGGCAGGTAAAAAGGGACTGGGAGAGCAGGTGTGGTGGTTTAAGAGGAGGATACAAGCTTAAGTAGGAGGTAAATTCTGAGAATCCCATTCGGGAGGTGGTGATAGGGACACTTGAAGAAAGAATAACGTTCCAGGTAGATTGATCAAAGGATTGAGTTTACTGGGGAAAGCAAAATTTCAGTTTTATTCAGTAGAAGCTCTTGTAAACCAGGAGAGCACAGGAGAGTGGCTAGCTGTGTGGTGTCCCCATATGAAACAGCTCTTTCTAATATGGATCAGGCTCACTAATCATGCAACCCTACAATAATTAGAGCCCCTAAACATCTTTTAGAAGTCTGTATTTGGCACCAAAATATCATTACAAAGAAGAACTTGTGTATGTCTATTTGTCCACATGATTGTGTCAATCTATTACATACATATAATGCTATATAAAAAGTAAATATTCCCATTGATGATATAACTTCTGCTTTACTCATATAAAGAGAAATGTTTCTACCATATTAATGAATTATTTTGAGTTTTAAATCCCAGGTAGACACTTTACTCATTGAAAAGACCCTGATCCTGGGAAAGATTGAAGGCAGGAGGAAAAGGTGATGGCAGAGAATGAGATGGTTGGAAGGAATCACCAACTCAATAGACATGAGTTTAAGCAAACTCTGGGAAGGACAGAGAAGTCTGACGTGCTGCAGTTCATGGGGACACAAAGAGTCGGACATGACTGAGCAACTGAACTGACTGAGCCACTTTACTTGGATAATACTTCTATGGAGTTGGAGAGGAAAAAAATATATGTATACTTCAGTGAAAGAGTCATTGAAAAGATAAAAATTGGAGACAGTCTGCTATAGTATTAGAAGTGGTATCATTTAGGACCTGAAATCTTATTTAGGCAAAAATAAATGATTCTGGAGTTGTATGTTGTTGCTGTTCAGTCACTAAGTTGTGTCTGACTCTTTGCGACCCCTAGACTGTAGCCCACCAGGCTCCTCTGTCCATAGGACTTCCCGGGTAAGAATACTGGGTGGGTTGCCATTTCCTACTCCAGGGGATCTTCCTGACCCAGGGATCTAACCGGTATCTCCTGCATTGGCAGGCAGACTATTTTACCACAGAGCCACAAGGGAAGCTCCTGGAATTGTAGACCAGAGAACAAGAAATGATCAGTAGCAAACAGCCAAATATGAGCTGAAGCCAATAAAGAAAAGAAAAAAAAAATGGGGGGGGGATTAAAGAATCTTTCTAAAATCTAAGGACTTGTTAGTCTTAATTGAGAACATCACTGTATGAAACTCTCTTTAACCCAAACTTCCAGTATTATTTGCAAAGACATTTGTTATTTCTAAGAGCCTCATAGAACTCAGTACTCGCTTTGTAACTTGTCTAAGTAATCATGACAGCAAACACATATTGTATAAAATACAGGCTTTACTTTTATATTTTGTTTGTAATTGACATTCATGTTTTAATAAGTTCTAAGTAGGCCAGTGTCCAGTGGCCTGTGCAAGTTATATTAGACCAGACTGCAAAACATTTATATAATTGATATCATTCTGAAACTTTACATAGGTTATTTTGCAATTCCTTGGACTGATATCCATTTGTGTTCTCTCTGTCTTTTCTGTCTGTCCTTCTCTCCCCACAGTGACAAGCTTGGTGCGGCTTTAGGACATTTACTAAATATACTCCTGGGTATTTCTCAGTGATTATCAACGATTAGATTCAATGACTATTAGCCTTTATTACAAGTTCCCCTTAACATTTGTACTTTTAATTGTGGGAAATAACCATGCACTCTCATAAACATGTGTTCCCCTCAATCTGTCCCATCAATTTCTCAGGAGTAATTGGTACAATTAAATCTTCACCTAACTCTTCTCCTTCCATTGTACTTGGAATAGCATCTATTTTTAACGTAAGGACTATTCTTGTGCTGTTCTTTAATTTTGGTAATTTATGGAGAACTCATTGCCCAAAACAGGCACATGGGCACTATAAATAAAGCAGTCTGATAACTGCTTAAACAAAACTGGGCTCCATAGACAGGCAGTGAGCTCTCATTAAGGTGAGGCTAGAGATGAGTTTGCAATTCCTCTGAATAATCTTTTTTTAAATTTCTCTTTATACACTACTGTGCATTCCATAAATTATAATCTTGAAAGATACCAGAACTTTGTTTAACCAAAGAAAAAAATAAACATGTATTTGAGTTATATCTTATTAAGCTGCACATTTAAATACATAAAAAAGTTATGAATGTGAATTGGAAAGATTATTCAGATAGAAGCAATGAAATTTTCATTGTAGAACTAGAGATATTTCAGATTTTAAACATTTGCTCCTGTGATTTTTTTTTTTTTTTTTTGCTATTTAAATTCAACTTAATCTTCCTTGTCCTTTAAAACTAAAAATAGCATTTGTGGTCTTTTATTATTTTCATGCACAATTTAAACAAAATAATTTAGTGTTTTATCTTGACTTAGGTATTGTAAAATTTAGGTGCTAAAGATTACTCGCTTATAAAATGGTCTAAGTACTTCATCTGCAGTGTGAACATTTTGAAAATATGAAGAAAAAATGAAAGCTTTATTACATTTAATTTTATAATATAAAATATAAGAAGATTGAAAACAATTATATTTACAAGCCAGTTCTATACTTAAAAGTGGATGTATTTAAATGGGTTTTATGTTGCTGCTGTTGTTAGAGAAAATTTTAGTTGCTGTTTTTTCCCCTTAAAAAGTGCTCCTAAAGTGGCTATACTACTGTCTAAAAAAAGAAAAAAATAAATAAACTTGGGCAAATCAAACAAAATGAAAATAAATGTATCAAAAAATCTTTTATTTTATTGTCTTTGAACTCAATGGAAGCTTAATGGAAATTTAAGTTAATTTAATTATTAACACATCAAATGCATGTTTGAATATGAATAAGATCCGACAGATTTTTAAGCTATTTCCACAAGGTCTTAATTGTACCATTTTTGCAGACAGAAGCCATAATTTAATATTGTGTTTCACTGTCAATTTATTCCTCTTCAATTTTTGACGTGAAAATCCCATCTTTTTATTTTCTGTTAGGATGCATCTAAGTACATGGGGAGGCTAGATATACATGGAAATCCTATCGATTAACAAATATTTTTCCTCTTTAATGTTGCTCATAACCTGAAATCCTATAGAAAAAATATTCCAGTAACCAGATATTGTTTAAACATATTTCTTCTAATAATTTAAAATTTTGGTGAAATTTGAAATCATCTTGTTTTCCCCCTTAATACTACTTCTATTTTAAAAAAAGACCAGTAATAATAATTCTGGAAGATTAAGAACACTGGGGTTTATTAATTCCATTCTTTGATTTAGTTATCAAAGTTATCTTCAAGTTAACTGAAAAAATCCTGTTTTTACTGGTTAATATTTGCTCCTTTGTAGATGAATATTCACAGTAGAAAGCCACCAATCAATTGGCAAAATTAGCATAGTTAGTTAAGAAAAGCCTGTGTGTTTAAGTTGTAGGAGTTTTGCAGGAAGCATGCGTGTTGGCAGAGCTGCGTGATAAGGCATCTGCAATAACTGACTACATTATGTTTCCATTTAGCTGGTGTCATCACTCTGTCACTTTCATCCATTCCATAATTTACACGAAAAGAAAGCAAACCACAACAACTCTTTAAATTCTGGAAATGTATGGTAAACTGTCAGCTTCCCTTCTATGAAGTTGTTTATCTCTGGATTTTACTTGGCACACAATTTCTCAGTAGATGTAGCCTTCCTTCCCAAGCAAAGGAAATCCCATTGATCAATGGGGATTGTGGTGCTTATCAACATCAAAATGGAGACAGCTTAATTCCTTAGATTAGCATTTGGCTCAACCTGGCCGGCCAGGGTTTTCTGAGAAATTACTATTAATATATTTCAAAATATCCAATTTCTTTATCTTCCTCCTACCAGCTCAAAATGTAAGCCAAGCCATGTGGCTGCATCTTAATCACGTTTAAGCTTGAGAGCCATCCGTCGCAAGTTTGTCTCAGTTCATAGATATGAGAGATTGTAATATTTTAACATTTCCTACTGCCAAGTTGCTAAGCAATAAAACTATCTTGGCACTTCCCTGCCAGTTCATCATGAAGAACTACTTTAGCTTTGCTCAGTCTCTTGATGAAACAAATGAAAGGCAGCTGGACCAAGTGAGCTCTCAGAAACATGTTGCCAAACAAATTCCTGAAATGTTCACCCCTTTCCATGGTTAACTGGGTGGAGGCAGAGAAATCCTACATGTGGAGCAGCATAGAAAATCAATCTTAAATATTAGTGATTAAAATTATACAAATATTAGTTCATAATTATAGAATTACGTCCTTATCTCACATTACCTTTATCCAAGGTAAACATGGGTGAGATCATTTCTCAGCTAAAGATATATTTTGCATACTCTAGCATAATCGTCAAATGATGTATATTAGATTGAATGCATATGATGAAGCTAGGGACTGTCCCCCTAGCGAGCATCATGACACACAGTTCTTTAACAAAACTTATACTTGTTTCTGCTGACTCCTCTCCTATGAAACTGTGATCTCCATGAGAGCAGGACAGAGTGCCAGACATTTATTCTTTAATTGAATGAATGTATATTGAACATATAGTATGGTAAAACCATGTGCTGGATGCTAAGGATAAAGTGATGTGTTTTGTTTTTTTTAATTGGAGGATAATTGTTTTACAATGTTGTGTTGGCTTCTGCTGTACAACAATGAGAATCAGCCCTAATTATATATATCCCTTATCTCTGAAGTCTCCCACCCCTTTCTCACATTCCATCTCTCTAGGTCATCGGAGAGCTCTAGGCTGGGCTCCCTGTATTATATAGCAGCTTCCCACTAGTTATCTATTTTACACAGGATAGTATACATATGTCAAGGCTACTTTCTCAATTCATCCTACCTTCTCCTTTCTTCACTGTGTCCACAAGTGAAGGACATAGACATACTCTATGTTTGCACCTCCATTTCTGTTTCAATGGCATGATTCTGTCTTTCTCACCAACCTTACTTTTGAAACAGGCATGAAAACACAATTACCTTGATTATTACTTAACAGAATGGTGGTATAATCTATGAAGGGAAAGTACATGGCGTCCCTGTGAGTATAAGGAGCAAGTTGCTGCTGCTGCTGCTGCTGCTGCTGCTAAGTCGCTTCAGTCGTGTCCGACTCTGTGCAACCCCATAGAGGGCAGCTCACCAGGATCCCCCATCCCTGGGATTCTCCAGGCAAGAATACTGGAGTGGGTTGCCATTTCCTTCTCCAATGCATGAAAAAAAGTGAAAGTGAAGTCGTTCAGTCGTGTCCGACTCTTTGCGACCCCATGGACTGCAGCCTACCAGGCTCCTCTGTCCATGGGATTTTCCAGGCAACAGTACTGGAGTAGGGTGCCATTGCCTTCTCCAAGGAGCAAGTTAGTCTGCTGAGAAAGGATGGTGTTTAGGGAGAGGCCCTGTAAGAAGTCACATTAATTGAGACTTAAAAGTAAACGGGATGTCGTCAAGAGAAGAGAAGATCTTTAGCTCCTTAGTGGAACTGGAAGTGTATGGAGTAAAGAGGTTAGTGAGCACAAGGTAATGGGCACATATTATAGATGAGAGGTAGACTAAGGACAAACTGGTCAGCAAGGTTTTTATATTGTTAAATATTGTGATCTTTTCCCTAGAACTTTTGTGAAGCCATCAAGCAGTATTAAGCAGGTCAGTAAAATAAGTAGTTCTGCAACTGGAAGGTGGAGAAGGCAATGGCACCCCACTCCAGTACTCTTGCCTGGAAAATCCCATGGACGGAGGAGCCTGGTAGGCTGTAGTCCATGGGGTCGCTGAGAGTCAGACACGACTGAGCGACTTCATTTTCACTTTTCACTTTCACGCACTGAAGAAAGAAATGGCAACCCACTCCAGTGTTCTTGCCTGGAAGATCCCAGGGACAGGGGAGCCTGGTGGGCTGCCATCTATGGAGTCGCACAGAGTTGGACACGACTGAAGCGACTTAGCAGCAGCAGCAGCAACTGGAAGGTATATAATGGTGGGGGGTGGCCAAGAGGGTGAACAAAAAGAGAATAGAATTGAAAATATTTGCAGTTAGAAATGGGAGAACATGGTGATTAATTGAATGTTAAAGGCTGTGTCAGGGAAGATAAAGATAAAATTAATCATAAAAATAATAGCTAACATTTATACAACACTTGTTGGTACCAGTTATTGTTGTTTAGTCACTAACTCAGGTCTGACTCTTTGCAACCCCAATAACAGCAGCATGCCAGGCTTCCCTGGCATCTCCCAGAGTTTGCTCAAACTCACGTCCATTGAATCAATGATGCTATCCAACCATCTCATCCTCTGTTGTCCCCTTCTCCTCTTGCCCTCAATCTTTCCCAGTATCACAGTCTTTTCAGTGAGTCAACTCTTTCCATTAAGCAGCCAAATTATTGGAGCTTCAGCATTGGTTATTCCAATGGATACTCAGGGTTGATTTCCTTTCAGATTGACTAGTTTGATATTCCTGCTGTCCAAGTGACTCTCGAGAGTCGTCTCCATCACCACAATTCAAAAGCATCAATTTTTCACTTTCTTTACATCCAGCTCTCACATTGGTACCTGGCTATTGGAAAAACCATAGTTTTAACTATATGGAACTTTGTCAGCAAAGTGATGTCTCTGTTTTTATTAATACACTGTCTAGGTTTGTCATAGCTTTCCTTCCAAGGAACAATTATCTTTTAATTTCATGGCTGCTGTCACCATCCACAGTGATTTTGGAGCCCAAGAAAAGAAAATCTATCACTACTTCCACTTTTCCCCCATCTATTTGGCATGAAGTGATGGGACTGGATGCTGTGATCTCAGTTTTTTGAATACTATTTTAAGTCAGCTTTTTCACTCTGCTCTTTCACTTCATCAAGAGGCTCTTTAGTTCTTCACTTTCTGTCATTGTAGAGGTATCATCTATATATCTGAGGCTGTTAATATATCTCTTGGCAATCTTGATTCCAGTTTGTGATATAGCCAGCCTGACATTTCACGTGATTCCAATTTATTAGTTCATTTACTCTCCACAATACCATATGAGGTGGTGTTGCCATTATGCTAATATCATATGTGAGTGAGTATAGACATATTAAATTGCTTTCCCAAAGAAATACAGCCATATAAATGAGCTGGTTTTCAAAGTCTAGTGGTTTGGCTCCAGAATCTATCACATAAATATTATTTACAGGCTTATAGAATGAGAAACCTAGGGAATAGTGGTACCCTGAACTGAAGCAGAGAATATTGGAGGAGTAAATCTGGGTTAAGTGTAAGACATGAGTTTGGGACAAGATGTGCCTTGAGATGCACAAGTGGAGATGCTAGGTCTGACATTTTCATGCTGAATGTGACCAGGGTATACCATTTTGGGACTTAACAAAATATAGATGATAACTAAAGCCATGAGATAAATGAGATTACCCAGGCTTATACTATACAGTAGGAGAATAGAAAGTCTCTGCTGAGTAGAGGAATGGGGGGCTGGCATACAACGCTGAGAAGGAATTGCTGAGTAGTAAAAAAAAAAAAAAAAAAAAAAGCAATAGGAAAAAGCTGTCACAAGTACCAAAGAAAGACCTTCATCCAAAAAGGACAGTAAACTGCTACATTCCAGGTTCTCAGACATTTATTGACTTATTGATTGTTCATTAGACCACACTTTAACATCCACATAGTTTTACTTAGAGTGTCCTCAGGTTACTTCTATTCACAAATCAATCTATGATTGTGATCTATGAAAGATTAGCCCTTTTATCCACTTTGGTCAGAGTGAAATTTTAGGAAATTATTTTTTTCTAGAACCATAATCAGGTTCAATCCTTGCATCAGGAAGATCCCCTGGAAGAGGAAATGGCAACCCACTCCAGTATTCTTGCCTGGAGAATCCCATGGACAGAGGAGCCTGGTGGGCTACAGTTCATGGGTTTGCAAAGTCAGGCATGACTGAGTGACTTAGCACAGAACTATAATATGTTTCTTTTTTCTCCATCCAATAAGTGGTCCAGACATATAATTAATTTCTAAGATCTAAAAAAAATACAAAACAGTACATCTTGAAAATCATATGTATTGGTTAAAGTCCAATTCATTTCCAGAAAATGAGTAGATTTGGGTTAATCTAATCCAGCTAGTATGTAAACGGTTTTTTTTGATATATATTACTGCCAATTTGCACCATTTAACTACTGTAACATCATTACAACAATTTTCATACAAGTACAATGAAGGCACACAGATACACACACTTTCAAATATTTTTGTCCTCATAGTCAATGTCTCATGGTCAAAATTTAATTAAGATTTTTTTGCACTAAGGTAAAATAAAAAAAAATTAGAATTTAGATTGAATTATATTTCATGTATTATAAAGAAGCATCTGACCTATATCCACTTTTAACCAAGTGCAAAGGTCTGTTTAGTTTAATTAATAAGAATTACATAAAAGTTTCTCCCCAACTCCCAACCTCATCATAAAGGAAATGTGGTAGTCTGTCAAATCTTAGTGGTATCAGTGATCTGAAATCAGTTATGCATCTGTATTCCAGAACAATGCACATGCACCAAAGTTAAATTTACATAGTTTAATGCATAAATTCAGAAAAAAGGGTCAGGTAAGCTTTATGGCAAACAGATTAAATATCTTGCAAAGTTATTTAAATTGAATTAAATTTATTGATATCAGGAACATGCACTTGTCTTATATAGTCACCTCACAATATTTTAAGTTATTTTCTGACATAGGGTTGCTCTGAATATTCAATCAATTTGAAGATGTGAATATATGAAAGAATTAATGACTAATTCATGATATCAACTAAAAAGTTTTGGAGAAAGTTTATTGAAATCTTTGATCTGGTCATTGAAATTTATTAAAATTATCTTAAAGTAAACTTCTGAAATGTAGTTTAACATTTTCTCTAGATTCCTGGAAAATATAGTTACAAATCAAGCTGAGAAAAAGAAATGTCTCAATAATTTACATAGTCTATTTTTATATAATAATAATATTCCATAAATTATAGAGAAATATGATTTTTATCCTCCAGTTATCCACCCTCTCGTTTGCCATCATTTTTTTTTTCTTTCTTATGAGCCAGTCCCAAAAGCTTCTGAATAAGGCTGAGGCTGCTTTCATATTCTTTAAAATTCATTGAACTTTTTCATTAGTTCTATTCCTGTAATCAATCAATCAGCAAACTGTAGACTTTTCCTTATTAATGTGTGCAGCGACTTCTAATCCTGTCTCATATTTCATGTTAGGGGAAGCCATCAGTTTGTCTCAGGGGAATTACTACAGTGGCTTCCTAAACTGTATTCGCACTTGCTCCCTAACATAATTTCTTCTCATTGTAACTAGTGACTATTTTCAAATGTTAAATCAGATTATGCCCTTCCCTGCTTGCAACCCCCCATTGGCATTTTATCACACTAGATTATAGTTCAGCAATTCATGGTGGCCCAAAGGAATATTATATAATCCAGCTTGTGCCTATGTCTCTGAGTTTAACTGCTTTCTCTTCCCTCTGGCTCCTGCATTCTAGTTCTGCTGACCTTCTCTCTGTTTCTTTAATAGGTCAAGCTTATCCTTGCCTCATGACAAAGACTTTGCTCTGTGTTTGTCCAGAAAAATCCTTCATCAAATCAGTATTAAGGCCTCTATTCAAACACCCTCTTAAAAGAAACCCTGCCACTTTCTCATCTTACTTCAGCTTTCTACATAGCTTTCAAAACTTACTATCATTTTATACATATTTTTCTTCCTGTTTTCCTTCCTCTTTCTTTCTCTTACTGCAATGCAAGCTCCTTGAGATCAAGCTTTTTGGTTTTGGTATTTACTGTTGCATGTGCCATCCACATTAATGAATTAATAAATTATTGAAAACTTTTGACTGTTCTATCCTTCCCACTATTCTCCAATTCAAGAAATATGGAACTTTTCATACTTTAAGCTAATAATTTTGTACTCTTTTACAAAATGAAACATACAATTTAGAAAAAGATATAACCTTACTGAATCTGCCTACAATGCAGGATACCCGGGTTCGAGTCTTGGGTCAGGAAGATCCCGGAGTGCAAACCACTCCAGGTTTCTTGCCTGAAATTCTTCGGACAGAGGAGTCTGGCAGGCTACAGTCTATGGGGTCACAAAGAGTTGGACATGACTGAGTAACTAACACACACACACATAATCTTATTTAAATGGTAATTATTTTTATTCAACTTACCTGAATTCAAATGATAATCATTTTCCATATTATCACATAAGCATTGAGTGTCAATTGAAATTATTGTTGAGTTCCATAAGATTTATATTTTATGATTTTTTAAATACTGTCTGGTAAAATGAACTATATATTCTTTAGAATCAAATCAGATTATGGCAATCTTGTAAAATGTAACTGAATTTCTAGGTAGAGCAACTAAAGTTTATATTATAAAATGCAAACGATTGAATTGAAGTAAAAAAACTTCATTATTTTACAGAAGACACTAAAACTCTTTGGGGTTAAATGAGGTGAGAGATTGAGAGGTTCTGGAAACATGATAATCTAGTTTTCTTCAACCCTGTGGCAAGAGAATTGCTTTTTGTGAGAAAGGGGTACTACCATTTGTTATAAAATCATATTTATATATATCTATAATATATATACAATTATATATATACTATATATGTGTATATATATATATATACAATTCTATAAAATAAAATTGTATATGTGTGTAGGTATATCTGCTGCTGCTGCTGCTGCTGCTAAGTCGCTTTAGTCGTGTCCAACTCTGTGCGACCCCATAGACGGCAGCCCACCAGGCTCCGCCGTCCCTGGGATTCTCCAGGCAAGAACACTGGAGTGGGTTGCTATTTCCTTCTCCAATGCATGAAAGTGAAAAGTGAAGTCACTCAGTCGTGTCCGACTCTTAGTGACCCCATGGACTGCAACCCACCAGGCTCCTCCGTCCATGGGATTTTCCAGGCAAGAGTACTGGAGTGGGGTGAGGTATATCAAAATATAAAATTAATTTCTTAAAAATTTAAAGCCATACAATTAGTTATTAGGATTCTAGGATTGTATCATGTCAACTTTTTATGGCATCTCTATTCTTTCCATTAGATTTTCCAGCACGTTCATGAAGGAAGTTCTTAATTATTTACTGAAATATTATGAGCAATGGTAAATCAGCTTGCCACCTTGAGCAGGATTGGTACTCAGAAAATGCAAGTTGTCTCCAAAACACATAAAATTCTAAAGTAGCTATTCTCATTGTGATTATTCTGCCCTTGATGTGTTTTCACGGATCCCAATTCTCTAACTCTTCCTAAGAATAAATACACTCATCTATTCCTTTCTTAACCTGCTAAATAGAAATACAGATAGAGACAGAGGGAGAAGGGAGGGGTAATGATGGTTAATGGCAAAATAAACATGAGAATGTGCAGCCAAATATTTCATTTCTAAGGTTCTGTGAATTATAGCAGAAAGCACTTTGTTGAGTCAACAGTTTCAAGGCCATCACATAGTGGGGACTGAGCAGGTATAAAATAAATATTTTCTGAGAGAATGAAGCAATGTAGTATTTAAGGACTGAATTGTCATACTCACAGATAAGTAGAGAAAGAAAAGATCTAAGAGTTGAAATTGAGAGTACAGAAATTTCTGAAGCACCTCACAGTTCAGAAATCCAATCTTAACATATTTCATTTCAGGACCTTGCAATAGATACACAGAAACTGCATATCTCTTTCCATCATAGAACAACAACAACAAAAATGGAAATACTTCTTACCATTTAAATATTGTTTTATCCTATCAAGAAAATGTGCCTGGATTGTACAATATATACTTGACCCAAATATGATGCTAATGGCTACCAACAATCCTAATGACCCACAAAATAAGTACTATATTTTTAACACTAGAATTCTGATCAATATGTGTTAATAAAGATGTGGTGACCCATATCACCATTTGCATACTCTTAGAGGGCATAATGACACAAATTCTCCTGTTGATGGTGTATTTAAGTTTTTAATCTTTCAATAATGTAAATTAAATAGACATGAAGTACCATATCCTAAGCACTCAAGTGAAAGTGCCTATAGTATCACCTTTAAAATGCAAGATTAATAGAAAATTATTGTGTTTCTACACACTAATAATGAAATATCAGAAACAGAAAAGTAAGAAAAGAATTTCTCTTTAAAACTGCATCAAGAATACCTAAGAATAAACATTACCAATGAGGTGAAAGACTTAAATTCTGAAACTATACAATATTGATGAAGGAAACTGAAGATGATTTAAAGAAATGGAAATACATACCACGCTCTTAGATTGGAAGAATTAATATTATTGAAATGGCTATACTATTAATCTATAGATTTAATATAATCCATATCAGAATTTTTCACAGAACTAGAACAAACGATCCTAAAATTTCTATAGAATCACAAAAGATCCTAAATTGCCAAAGAAATCTTCAGAAAAATGAACAAATCTGGAGTTATAACCTTCCCAGTCTCTGGACTGTACTACAAAGCTACAGTAGTCAAAACTGCAATGGTATTGGCACAAAAACAGACTCAAAGATAAATGGAAATGAATAGAGTCCAGAAATAAATGTACATTTTCAGTCTATTAACTTACATCAAAGTAGGCAAGAATACAGAATGGAAAAATGACAATCTCTTCAATAAGTGGTGCTGGAAAACTGGAAAGTCACATGAACAAACACAAAACACTGATATTAGAACATTTCCTTGCATCTTACAAAAAATATACTCAAAACAGTTTGAAGACTTAAAGACATGAAATTGCAAAATTCCTAGAAGGGTGAAATACTGCTTGACATGAATCATAGCAAACTTTTCCCTTGAGTCAGTCTCCTAAGGCCAAATAAATAAAAGCAAAAGTAAGCAAATGGAATCCAATAAGCTTAAAATCTTGCTTACCAAAGGAAACCATCCACAAAACAAAAAGACAACATACAAAGGGGCAGAAATACCCACAAATGATGCAACCATCAAGCATTTAATATCCAAAAGACAGAAGCAGCTCATCAACTCAATATCAAACAAAAATTACCCTCAAAAAATGGACAAAAGATTTGAATAGACATTTTTCCAAAGAAAATATACAGATGTCCAGCAAACACATGGAAAGATGTTCAACATCACTAAATTTTAGAGAAATGCAAATAGAAACCACAGTGAGGTATCTCACATCAATCACAATGGTTATTATCAAAAAGTCTACAAATGACAAAGGTTGGAGAGGATGCAGAGAAAAAGAAACCCCATACTCTGTTGGTAAAAATGTAAACTGGTGCAGCCACTATGGAAAATAGTATGGAGACAACTTATAAAAGTGAATAGAAGACTACCATGGGGGCATCTATCTGGACACGCACCCAACCCAATGTTCACAGTAGCAGCATTTACTGTAGCCAAGACATGGAAGCAACCCAAGTGCTCATCAACAGATTATATATTATAATATAAAGTGATAAGGTGGTAAAGAATCCACCTGCAATGCTGGAGATGCAGGAAATGTGGTTTCGATTCCTGGGTTGGTATGATCCTCTGGAGGAGGGCATGACCACCCATTCCAGTATTCTTGCTGGGAAAGCCCCATGGACAGAGGAGCCTGGTGGATTAACATCCATGGGGTTGCAAAGAGTCAGACACAACTAAAGTGACTAAGCCCACACGTGCACACGCACACACATACACATGCAAACACACACAATATACGTAATATGCCTCATCTTCTTAAGCCTAAGTACTTATATATAATAGAATATTACTCAACTATAAGATAGAATGAATTACTTTCATTTTCAGCAATGAAGATGGCCCTAGAGAATATTATGCTTAGAGAAATAAGTCAAAAGTAAACACTATAAGATATCACTTATGTGTGAAGCTAAAAGAAAATAATACAGATGAATGTATATGCAAAACAAAAACAGACTCCCAGTTGTAGAAACAAACGTATTATTGCCAAAGGAGAGAGAGGGAGGACAAATTAGGGGTATGGAATTAAGAGATACAAACTGCTATATATAAAACAGATAAGCAAAAACCCACTCCAGTACTCTTGCCTGGAGAATCCCATGGGCAGAGGACCCTGGTGGGCTGCAGTCCATAGGGTTGCGAAGAGTCGGATATGACTGAGCGACTTCACTTTCACTTTTCACTTTTCACTTTCATGCATTGAAGGAAATGGTAACCCACTCCAGTGTTCTTGCTTGGAGAATCCCAGGAGCGGGGGAGCCTGGTGGGCTGCCGTCTATGGGGTCACACAGAGTCGGACACAACTGAGGCCACTTAGCAGCAGCAGCAGCAAGGATATTTTTACAGCACATGGAATTATACCTATTTTCTTGTATTATCCTATAAGGGAATACAATCTTCAAAAATACTCAAATCACTACGCTGTTCACAAAGACCTAATAAAATATTGTAAATCAACTGTACTTCAATTAAAAAATATTAATCTGCTAGAAACAGCCATGGAAACATTTCTGATACAAGTATTTTAATTTCTGTCTTTTATCAGTCAGGATTAATTTTTCAAATTTTTATGAATTTTAGAAACAAATTGAACCAAGGGCTTAAAATTATTTAACAAAAAATGAATAAATATTTTATTTAATTTTAAAAGAAAGCAGCCTTGATAACTTGGTAACAAAAAATATAACTGTGTTTTATGATCTCAATTATATTATTTTATAATAATTATAGATCATTAGCTTCCAAATTAAGGGAGGAAGAACATTGCATACCAGTAACCAAGAAGTAGGTCATCTGCAGTTGAGAAGAAGATATGTCTTTATTTAAATAAAATTTTAAACACTGAAAATTCCCCCAACTTAAGGCTTACTTTTATTTCTGAATATAGGTGAAGAAAAATAATCATGTATTCAAATCTGGAAAAAAGGTAGTTTTGCTTATATAAGGAACAAAGCTGAAATAGTTTCTTGAACAGTTATATCATTTTTACTTTGTATCACTTGAAAGCAACAGCCTCCTGGAAACTGAATTTTCTATTTATGCATGCACATAAATAAGATAGACCATATAAAATAGGGCTATCTTAGCCATAACCTTCAGAGAGGTCCAGAAATAATGTTTATGGCAAATGGATATATATAATAAATGTATAAAGAAACACATCTTTATATTATTTCTTTACATGGGTTCTTACAGAAGCTTAACTTTGTGCATCCAGTCTTAGCTTCTCAAAAATTCATCTGTTGTAAAAACTAAGTAACATCTTATTTCCATACTTATTTGTTTTTCCTATTTTGTATCCTATTTTGCTTCCATAAAAGACCTTTCAGCCAAATTAAATTCTAGGTACATTTTCTTACTGAACCAATGCCATCTGATGAACAATGGTCATGTTCTTACCTCAAAAAACATGCTAGGTATATGTCTCCAAATTTTTACTCAGTTTTTACAATAATTTCTGGTTCCCTTTTGATGAAGTTTGTCTTCTCTTTGCCTGCCCTCCACGCAGCGTTAAAATTCAAAGTGAGTTACTAATGAAGTGGCATTAGCTGAAGTCACCCTTGTCTTTCAAAAACAAAAGAGAACTGGAATCATCAGGATTTGCCATATCAAGAAAAAAGAGGATAGTAATTGCTAGGGACAGCAATGTTTAATAGTAACAAGTGTTCAGTCTTTTTAGAATATCTTACATGGAACATATCTGGCAGTAGTCAGGATATCCATGGTACAATGTTAGAAATTCACGATGTTTAGTTTTCCATTCTGACAGTCTCACACCCTTGTTGTTTACCCTTAAGTACATAAACCATGACATTTTTCTCAGCTATCTGGTTTCCTAACAGGTACATCTGCCTCTTTCGGATTTTGTTCCTGTGTGTCTTTTTTTTTTTTTTTTTTTCTTCTTTGCATATACAAATCTATCAAGTACTTAAAGAGTTGTCCTGTGACTGAGAGTACGATGCTTGTTTATGTCAACTGCCTATACCTTTGAGCCTTACTACTCCTGCTTCTATAACTAAAAGCTCAGTTCAGTTCAGTTGTTCAGTCATGTCCGATTCGGCAATCCCATGGACTGCAGCGCTCCAGGCTTCCCTGTCCATCACCAACTCCCAGAGCTTGCTTAAACTCATGTCCACTGAGTTGATGATGCCATACAACCATCTCATCCTCTGTTGATCCCTTCTGTATTCAGTCTTTCCCAGCATCAGGGTGTTTTCCGATGAATCAGTTTTTCACATCAGGTGGCCAAAGTACTGGAGCTTCAGCTTCAGCATCAGTACTTCCAGTGTATATTCAGGACTGATTTCCTTTAGGATTGATTGGTTTTATCTCCTTGCAACCAATGGACGGACTCTCAAGAGTCTTGTCCAATACCACACTTCTAAAGCATCAATTCTTGCATACTCAGCTTTCTTTATGGTCCAACTCTCACATCCATACATGACTACAGGAAAAACCACAGCTTTGATTAGACAGATCTTTGTGGGCAAAGTAATATCTCTGCTTTTTAATATGCTCTCTAGGTTGGTCATAGCTTTTCTTCCAAGGAGCAAGGCCATTTCATGGCTACCAGATGCCATGATCTTTGTTTTTTGATTATTGAGTTCTAAGCCAGCTTTTTCACTCTCCTCTTTCACTTTCATTAAGAGGCTTTTTAGTTCCTCTTCATTTTCTGCCATAAGGGTGGTATCATCTCCATATCTGAAGTTATTGATATTTCTCCCGGCAATCTTGATTCCAGTTTCTGCTTCATCCAGCCCAGCATTTTGCATAATGTGCTCTGCATATAAGTTAAACAAACAGGGTGATAATATACAACCTTGACATATCCCTTTCCCAATTTGGAACCAGTCCATTGTTCCATATTCGGTTTAACTGTTGCTTCTTGACCTGCATGAAGATTTCTCAGGAGGTAGATAAGGTGGTCCTTGGTTTATAGCTGTATTATGACATGGCTTTATTCCTATTGTATCTTTTATATATCTCTGTATCCAAATCTCTTTCTCTTTTAAAGATAACTAATCATCAGGAGATCAAACCCATCAATCTTAAAGGAATCAACCCTGAATATTCATTGGAAGGACTGATGCTGAAGCTGAAGCTCCAATAATTTGGACACCTGATGCAAACTGCCAACTCACTGGAAAAGATCCTGATGCTGGGAAAGACTGAAGACAGGAAGAGAAGGGGACCACAGAGGATGAGATGGTTGGCTGGCATTACTGATTCAATGGACATGAACTTGGGCAAACTCCAGGAGATGTTGAGGGACATGGAAACCTGGTGTGCTGCAGTCCATGGGGACACAAAGAGTTGGACAAAACTTGGTGACTGAACAACAACAACAATCATCAGATTTAGGGCCCACCCTAATATGGTAAAGAATCTGCTTGCAATGCAGGAGACCCAGGTTTGATCCCTGGGTTGATCCTTTGGAGAAGGGAAGGGCAACCCACTCCAGTATTCTTGTCTGGAGAATTCCATAGATATCAGAGACTGGTGGGCTACAGTCCATGGGGTCACAAAGAGTCAGACACAACTAGCAACTAACACACACACACAGACACACTAATATACTATGTTCTCATCTTACCTTGACTATATCTATAAATATTTTATTTCCAGATGAGGTTACCTTCCCAGGCTCCAGGAATTAGGACATGGGTATAATTTTGGTGGGGGGTGTGGGAGGTGGGCAAAATTCAGCCCACTACAATGTCTGATTTCAAGTTGTGTGTCCAATGATATGGTATGCTGCTCGAAACTATGTTATACTGTTTCACTGAACATCTCCCTTTTGAAACCCTACCATTGTCTCCATCATAATGCTTCCCTGTATCCACTTTACCTGTCTTGTCCTCTATGATTTTCCTGGACTCAATTTTAAGCCATCCTTAGTAAGAATTTGAAGGAAATATTTTATACAATTCTCAGCTAACCCAAAATAAGCAGTGCTTTCCTTGACTTTATTCTATAGTTTCTTCTGCATGTGGACCTCTAGAAAACTCTTCCATTTGGGTTTCAGAAGGGCATCTTTACCTACTATACATCTGATTTGATGATTTCCAAATTCAATAGATTTTAAGTTAAGTAATAAGAGACAGAAAATTTTTGACTCATTTTTGAGTATTCCATTTATAAATTAATTTTCTAGTAATTGTATTAAACACACCCACATACTGGTACATGGCGTTAGTGAAAGAAAGAAAGCTAAAGTGTTAGTTCCTCAGTCTTGTCTGACTCTTTGTGACCTTACGATCTGTAGCCTGCCAGGTTCCTCTGTCCATGGGATTTTCCAGGCAAGAATTGAAGGGGGTTGCCATTTGAAGGTGGTTGCCATTTCCTTCCCCAGGAGATCTTCTCAAGCTGGGACTTAAAATCTTGGAGGAATCTTTATTTTTTTTACATTTACATCTATATTCACTGAGGTATGAATATTTTCTGTCATAAAACTTTTTGTTTCTGCCCTCACTTTTTGTGCATGTACGATATGCTTGGCCTCCCTGTCTACTCGCACTTTTCAACCCAACAATTATCATTAATTATTCATTAAGGTAGTTAATATTTACTATATACTTAACTTCACTTGTTTTACTATTTCATATGTATCAGCCTTGTCTTCAGAGCATGCACAAGCTCCTCAGATATAAGTACATAATATATCATTACAGTTGTTCAGTCTACCATTCTGTGCATTCAGTACTAGATAACTGTAGGTATGAATAGAAACATAAATCACACACATATGCTCAGTTTTCAGAGATGTCTACAGCTTTTTATGAATTAAATAATATTTTTTTTCTAGATCTGGAATGGCCAAAAGAAACTGAATTAGTATTTTTTTGTTACTAAATAATAGCCAAAAATTTATCAGGCGTAATTGTTAGGACAAAGAGAGCTGTGCTTAGATTTTCCAGTAGGGTGTATCTTTGCTAGTTACTTGATTAGAAACAAAGTTGTCCCTTCTGGACAGATAAGTCTGAAAAACAGATCAGCTTTGAGTGGGTTCAAGATGAAGTAATGGGAGCAGAGATGGACTTTTACCCTCAAAGGTTCTGTCCATAAGATGCCGTGGCGCAGTGCGCATACTGCATGACTGTGCAGACTAGTCCTGGCTTTAGGTTACAGACCAACAGACATCTTCAGTAAAGAGGTGAGATTTTAACACCTTGCATAAATAATTCCTGTATATTAAGCACTTATTGGATTTCAATGCTTTATGTGAATTAATTCATTTAGTACTTATTCCTGCTGAATGAATCTATATAAACCCATTTTATCTGTGTGGAAATCAAGGCACGAGAGGTTAAATAACTTGCTCAAGGTCACACAGCTTTAAAATGGTAGCATGGCATTTCAAATATATGCAGCCAGATACACAAAGCATGTTCATGAACACTACACTGTCTCTCAACCAATGAATGGAATTGAAATAAATGTAAGAAAATGAGGCTACTGAAAAAGGGATAATAAGCAATAGGTAGGAGGCATTTTTAAGTCAAGAAGCTCACATTGTGAAATATCCACTAAAAACATCATAGTATTGAGAGAATATTTGCTTTTTTTTAAAGATGAAAAGATGAGAAACCCTTCTATGAGTTTTAGATAAAGATCTTTAGAGTTACTATATTGGGCTAAAATCTTTTCTCCAAAGATGAAATCCAAAAAGGAGCTAGCCCTTTGATTTTGTTTGTAGTTTTGTCACTGCCAATAATTTTGGTCTCCAAGCAGTGAAACAAGTAATTCCACAATGCAATCTTTGTTGTCTGTAGGTACTCATTTTCTTAATTGCAAAGAAAATTATTTTAAAAGTAATTTTTCCCACAGAAGCAATTCCAAGAGTGAAGATTAATACATAGAGACAGTGTGGTTCAGTTAAAAAGTAAATAAAATGACAATAACTTTTAAAGGAGAATAAGTGAAAACAGTTAAAAGTCAATTTATTTAATTACTAGGAATTGACACCAAAGAATTCATGCTTTCTAATTTTGCCACTGGAGAAGACTCTTGAGAGTCCCTTGGACTGCAAGGAGATCAAACCAGTCAAGCCTAAAAGAAATCAACCCTAAATATTCATCAGAAGGACTGATTCTGAAGCTGAATCTCCAGTATTTTGGCTATGTGATGCGAAGAGTCGACTCTTTGGAAAAGACCCTATACTGGGAAAGATTGAGGGCAGGAGGAGAAGAGGGTTACAGAGGATGAGATGGTTGGATGGCATTATTGACTCAATGGACATGAGTTCAAACACACTTAGGGAGATAGTGAAGGCGGGCCAAGCCTGGTGTGCTGCAAATCCACAGGGTCGGAAAGAGTCAGATATGTTTAGCAACTGAACAATAACAACAAAGGATTTTATTATCCATTTTCAGCCACATAAACAGACAAAAAATAACCTGTTTCCAGTTCACATATTTTCTGATCTGATCATCTTAATTTTTGAACACAGAGTTATGATACAAGTAGGTTTTGACAGTGCAGAGTTACTGCTCTTGTAGGTTTGGGAAACTAGCACAAGATTCCACTTTAACTGTGTCGTTCTGTCCTCAGGGAGAGAGAGGTCAGTACACAGCTAACTCCAGATCAATGTTATCATTCAATACGAACACAAACTCATGGGCTACAGGGCTGCCAAGCCTGCCCTATCTCATCTGAGACTTTCTGTCTGATTTGACAATCCTCCTGAAGACTGGCTCCTCCATCAGAACCTTTGCCTCCATGAAGTCACTGTTGAGATTCAGAATGAAGGAAGCACTGATGTTTCTGGTGCCATTCTCCCTTGTCTACATCCATCATTAAGACACAAATAAAGCCCCTATTATTATTTAGTAATTCTTACCTAGCGAACAACGTTGCTGCTGCTGCTAAGTCGTTTCAGTCGTATCCGACTCTATGCGACCCCATAGACGGCAGCCCACCAGGCTCCCCCATCCCTGGGATTCTCCAGGCAAGAACACTGGAGTGGGTTGCCATTTCCTTCTCCAAGTGAACAATGTACTGTACACTTAAATAATTTAATTCTTGAAGAATATTTGATAATTTATCTCTGTTTTACAGCCATATGAAACAATATGGATGTCAGGATGCAGTGACTTGCCTAAGGCCATAGTGTCAAACAAGGAATTTACATTAACTTTTACATTTAATGTGCAGATGAATCATCTAAAGCTCTTCATAAAATGAAGATGCTGATTCAGAGGGTCCAGGTTTGGGTTTGAAATTTCTAACATGACCCCAGGTAATGTTCTTATTCCTGCAGTAAGTTTTTCTTGGGGTGAGGACTGTAGTCCTTACACATTGATTGCTCTCCTATGAGGATATGTAAACAGTCCCTGGGCTTTAAGTTTCTCTGAAACCATGAAAGAAGAGGTAAGTGTATGAGCTCTGCCATCAGACTTGATTTTCTCTTCTATATTTGAAATGTAGTAACTATTTTCACCTTGAAGAAATCACTTAAACTCTCAAATCCTCAGTTTCTTCATTTGTAAAGCAGGAGTTCTAGTAGAACTATTTTACACCGCAGATATAGAGATCAAATGAGAAAAATCTATGTAAATAGAAACACACTTCCTGGCATAGAAAGTGTTCAATATATATTAACTTATATTTTTAATTAAAAAATAATAGCTTAGAAAATTCAAGAAGTGGCACCTTCAACTGAAATCCCTCAACTCATATAGCACTGTATCATTTGTCTACTGTTAGGGAAAATATCACCACGAGTGTGGCCATTTAAAACAAGACAACTTTATAACTGGGCCATTTCTCCGGGCCAGGATTTTGGTACATTTTATCTGGGTCTTCTACTCAGAGACTAAAACGGCTAAAATCAGAGTGCTCATCAAATACATCCTCACCTGAAGGCTTGAATAGGAAATGCTCTATTTTAGGAAAATCCATTTTCCTGTGGTTGTAGAGCTAAGGCCCACATTGTCCTACTATCAGGGAATGACTGATTTCCTAGAGGCTTCTTTCAGGTAGTGCCCTGTCCACTGTTGTTCTTTAGCAGCTAAATTGTGTCTCTTTTGCAACCCCATGAACTGTAACCCACCAAGCTACCCTGTCCATGGAATTTCCTAGACAAGAATACTGGAGTATGGGTTGCCATTTCCTTCTCCAGGGACCCTGTGCCCATATCAGTTCAGTCGCTCAGTCGTGTCGGACTCTTTGCGACCCCATGAATCGCAGCACGCCAGGCCTCCCTGTCCATCACCAACTCCTGGAGTTCACTCAGACTCACGTCCATCCCATACATCTCAGCAATAAAGAACCTCCTTCATGTGGAGCCTCTACCACACCTCAGATCTCTCTGATTCTCCCTCTGCTCCCAACCAGAGAAAACTCTCTGCTCTTAAAGGATGTTCATGAGTTCATGAAGTTGCTTGAGTCACATCCAACTCTTTGAGACCCTATGGACCATAGCTCACCAGGCTCCTCTGTCCATGGGATTCTCCAGGCAAGAGTACTGGAGTGGATTGCCATTTCCTCCTTCAGGGGATCTTCTCAACCCAGCGATCAAACCCGCATCTCCTAAGTGTCTGGCATTGGCAGGCAGATTCTTTACCACTAGCGCCCCCTTGAAAGCTTAAAAGACGTGTATGATGGAATACACAGTTGATCTATTTTAAGATCAACTGTGCAGTATACCAACTCACAGGAGTAAGATCTTGAAAATCATAGTCCCCAGGATCACACAAGGAATGTACCACAGTAGGGGGGTAATATTGGGAGCCAAGTTAGAATATTGATTACTGCAAGCATAAAGAAGGCCACCATATAAATGAAGATTTGAAAACTACTTCACAAGTTAAAAAAAAAAAAAAACTTTAATGCAAAAAATATTAGGAAACATACATAGTTTGACATTTAGTATTTTAATCAGATAAAAAGATCTTTTAAATAAGTTACCATTTAATCTCAATATTAGAGAACAGTTGAGAATACTCTATATTTTAGAAACATAATTTTTTGGAATGATATATTTTATGCACATTTGGGGTTTTGGAACAGATCCTGGAACATAAGATGTTTTAAACACTTGAAAATATCTAAAAATACTGAAAAAATTTTGCAGAAGGAAATAAGTTGATATTGAATGAGGAGTATTACGTAAGCATTGTTAATGTGTTTAAAGAAATATGCTCCCAACAATAAGAGGTAACTAAGGCAACAGTGATTTAAAAAAAAAAAAAATTACAGTCATGAGCTTCATGCATTGGTTTTATGAACTAAAACGATTCTCTGCCTTCTAGAATTGGAGAATATGCATTGACTCATTCTACCTTATGGACATTTCAGAGCTTTTAATCTAATAAAACCTATATGTCAGCCGATAGCATGTCAGGGTCTCATTACCCTGCTTCCTTGGTGCTTGATGTGGATGGTTAAGTCCTAGCCCAAATTTCCCCCTTAGGGTTCCCTGAGGTGGAGCTGCGCAGCTTTGCATCTTTACTTACTGACAAAAAGAGAAAAAAGATAACATTAAATATTCTATTCCTGTTTTCAGTTAAGCATTCACGAAGAACGATGAAAAGTGGAGATTACGTGACAGGGCCTAAGGACTGTGCATGAAAAGCTATCTTACATGTCTCATCAGAAGTCAGTTTCTAGCTGTTTTAAGTAGGCAAGTGAACTGCCTCTTTGTCATAACATCATTTAAGCTTACTCGGAGACTGCCAGCAAACAAGCTTAGCTTAAGTGGACCAACTAATAAAACAAAAGTAAATTTAAATGGTACTTTCATGAGAAAAAAAAAATTATTGCAAAGAGAATTGACAGAGACTTTTAAATATAATTTAGTTAACATGATTTTACTATTAAATGATTTTGGCCTAGGAAGACTTAAGAGACTTCAAAAGAAATAATTCAGGTTATCAAGTCTTCCTTGGAATAGTTTATTTTATGGTGCTGCATCTACCTATGCTCAGTGAAGAAAATAAAATAATGGAGTAGTTTCTGTCTTAAGTCATTCAGGAAAAAGAAAATAAAGATCAAATGCATCATTAATTTAGCCAAAGAATAAATATGATAAAAAATATACACAATTTTTGCATAAAATAGTAAGCAGCTAGTTGGATTTTGCTAGTATTTTAAAATTTAAAATTATTAAAAAAACACTTCAATAAACACTAGAAAATTAAGAAATTTTAAAGTAAAATTATAGCTGTGCTTCATGTCACATTGTCTTAGCCTTTTTGACATTTTAATTGCTGTGCCATTTTTCACTAAGGTGGCAAAAGGTTTTTAACATGTGCATAACGTAGCTTGTGTTAATGTGTATCGATTAAAGTATAGGTGGAGATGCCAGCATGCTGGAATTTTCCCCACTGTGACCCATATCTCCACTTTTTTTTCCCCTTTTAAATGAAGGAAAGAAAAGATGAAGTTTGAAAAATGTCTTTATGCTACTTGAACTCTAGTATTAATAGGTTAAAAAAAATGAGTTTAACAAAAGGAAGACTAGAAAGCATCCACTTCACAAACTTGTAAGTCTTTCATTTCTGTGTGGGAGACATTGTAGAAAAATCAATAACTCTCTTTGAGTCAAGTGATCTAGTTGTTTCCGAGAAATTTACATCTCCCTGACAGGCAGTTTGTAAGGTGTAGTTCACTTGGGTCACAAGAGTCAAGGTAATTTGCATCTTGAGCAATTTCTCTTTTTCCTTGTACCTGTTCTATGAGGAAGGAAGATTGAACTTGGTCATAAAGAGGAGCTCATTATGTCTTAGCTGAGAAGAGTAATTTTGTAGGTGTTCCTGCAGTGCAAGAGTATCATACAATGATAATATTTCCTCATAGATCTGCAGACCTACATATACACCAGGAAATGAAAGTAACATAAAGCTGAGGCATATTTGATGCATTTGACCTGACATTCACCAGATAAAATTGAAGTGTTCCGTCAAGGTCATTGGTGAAATCTGATCTCAAGATAGATATACAGATCATCTGCCAACAAATATCAAATATATAAGAGGGAAATATATAGGGTACTTCTTATAAATCTGAAAAAAAGACATATATTTATTCTGCCTTTTAAAATGTACAAGGTGTAAATTTCAAATAAATGTTTGTGTTATTACATAATAATATATGACACGTAGTTTTTTCTAGTTTGTGCAATAAGTTTAGTTCAAAAATAAATAGAAACCAAGAAAGAAATGCTGATATATTTTTGAATCAGAAATAAATGCAATAGCATTAACTTTAATTATATCTTTTGTATAGCTATTTGACTCTCACTTACTGTTAAATATGAGTCTATCTGGATGCCAATCTAAATAAATATTTGATATAGAGTTGAAAAACTACTCTATTTCAATGTTTCTTCTCCAGGATAAAGATTGCAATGAGATTCAAATGTATTAATATACATCTTGCACTCATGGAAAATAATGTCTAGCTGTAGATGAAACGTAGTATTAAAACTCATTGTACTATATTCAAACCTGGTATGCTGGATCTGACATATAAAATAGAGCAAGTGCAACTTTAAAATGGTTTCTATATACTCATTGCATAGTTTTTCTCTTTACAATATGAGCTAAATTCTCCTTTCAAAAAAAAAAAAATTCTGTTATTTAGGCACCTATGTTAACCCAGAAAATCTATTTGATACCATTGAACTTGAATACTAATAACCTTGGCCTAAGTTATAATTCCTAGAAGCAGTCTACTATATCTTACAAAAATGCTCTGGCAGGGTATTGGTCATAGGCACCATTTGGAGAGAAAAAATGGCTTTATTTCTTTCTTTCATGCATAATTCCCCCATTATTTTTGCATATAATAAAATAGATAATATTTACTGAGTACTTATCACAAGTCGCTTTCACTTTTTCACTTTCGTGCATTGGAGAAGGAAATGGCAACCCACTCCAGTGTTCTTGCCTGGAGAATCTCAGGGACGAGGGAGCCTGGTGGGCTGATGTCTATGGGGTCACACAGCGTCGGACACGACTGAAGTGACTTAGCAGTAGCAGTATCACAAGTCAGATGTCATGTTAAGTGAGGCAATGCATTTTTGGTTAGTCTACAGAAAACCATTCTGAGGTTGGTACAGCATGGCTCCCTTTCACTGAAGGATCCATTCACGAGGACCGTACATTTACACAATGAAAGATTAATTTCCCACAGGTGCAAATAACAAGCTGAGTAGGTGTGTTCTTTAGAAATATGCTGATAATTTGGCTTTATTTAGAGTATTTCTAAATCAAATGCCTGCAGTATTCCATGTGCTTTTTTTGGGGGAGGGGAGATTTTTTTTTTCATTATTTTTCAGCACTGGCCCTTGTATATCCAATTTTAATATCATTATGACAAGGTATACTATTTTTTTTGGATGATCACAATGCATACTAAAATAAAAGCATAATAAGCACAAGCACAGTTGCTTGCAGATGTTCTGATACATTTAAGCAACTGCCTGATTCACTACATATTGACAAATTAGCACTAGTTATCATTTTTATTATCAAATGTACTATTGCTACATAAAAATAATGACAGGGTTTATAATGGTGCCTCCTCAGTTTTGAAAATGTGTGACTCAATAATAGCTTTACATGTATTATTTTGAAATTTGCATGCAGAAGGATATTGCATTTTTAAAAGTTTGATCACAGTCATATTGCTAACATTGGTTTCCCTAGGTTTTTGAACACACAGATTCATTAAAAGGTCCGCAGATTTCTCAAAATGAATCTGACAGCAGCAGCAAATTTAAGGGGAAAAATAGAGGAGGAATGCTATAGGCAAGACAAAGACCTAGTAACAAATTATCTGAAAGAGAAAGAAACTATCTGTGCACTCCACTCAACAAGGCCAGGGGAGAGAAGGGACAAGATAGGATATAGTGACAATGGTGCATAAAGAAAAAAAATAAAAGATAAAGAAAATACTGCTATCCAATAATAAATACGGTAATTTATTATTCAACTATCTCCATGATGAAAATGACTAATTTGCTATGATAAAACTTATTAAGATAATGAGGATATGGCTATGATTATGCACACTCATGCTGAGAAAAACCTCATTGTTTTAATGAGAAAATGGCGCATAGGTGTAATTTTGTTGAAAACTTATTTTTTTGGTACAGGAGTATTTTTTTCTCCAGATATATTAATCAAAAACATATTATCTCTTTTCTGATCTATATTTATGGCCTGTATAATACAATGGATTTTCTCTGGCAACTCTCTAACATAATCACTGTTGATAAACATTATTGATCATATTTTTTACCCACCAAATACAAATTTTCACCATAATGCATTTTATCTATACTGCATATATTTACATACTGAATAACTATTACAGAAGACATTCACCTGGGCTTTTGTCTGGTAAACAATGGCTTATCTATTTAGTTCAAACACTTAAACTTCCTTGTAGCCTATTTATTGCTAAGTGTCTTCAGCTGTGTCTGACTCTGTGCGACCCCATAGACAGCAGCCCACCAGGCTCCCCTGTCCCTGGGATTCTCCAGGCAAGAACACTGGAGTGGGTTGCCATTTCCTTCTCCAAGCCTATTTACTACATAAGTATAAATGTACTGGAATTAATTTTACCATGAAATAAAATTATTGCTTCTTTCTGGAAAAGGCAGGTCAAGGTACAAGGCCAGAATCAAAAGACTGGTAAAATGCATACATGTGTGTGGGTATGCATTTTATTATCACTTAATCAAATATATTAGACACAACAAACAATATTAGATGTATAAGAATGAAATGTGTTAGTCAGTGAAAATTAGAAAATTATAACCCTCTGTTGCTCTTCTGTCCTAGCACATCTAAACAGGTGTGTGTTCCAGAGGATTCTACAATTCCTCAAAGAGTTTTCATTTCAGTAGAGTGTCCATCATTTGGCACATAGAGTTAAGACTAAAGATAGGTTCAGTCTGATAGCAATACCTTTATAGAAGGCTTTTTTTTTCTTACAGAAAAGCAAAAACAGAACAAATGCTTACTATTCTACACTGGATGTGTTAGATGTGTTTCCAAAAGAGCACTGGGGTAACTCCTTGGCTGGATATTTTCAGAAACTCAGTTTTTAATCCTTATGTTGAGTATTCACATAAATGATGTTTAGCAGGAAGAAATACACCAAGAAAACCATTCTTTCAAATAAGGACAGTACCCGTAGGAATTGGCATGACCTTAAACAAACAAACCAAACTGAACAGAAATACTAGTTGCCAGAAGCAATAAAAGATTAATGTTAGAAGATTCTTTGCAACTGTGTTTGGAAGAATTATCCATGGCTCTACATGGAGTCCTTTCCCTGCTCTTCCGCAAAGCACATGGCCCCTGTAATGCACACACTTTGTGACCTTTTGCTCAAAGTTTTAGGCTTTCATATTGCAACTCTGGGAAAAGATACAGCAAGAAGTAGAAGCACAGAATGAACTGTCATAAAAGCTTCACTATATTCGCACTCTGTTCTCATTCATGTGTTTTATCTCTAATACTATCCACAAACCCAATGAACTTTTTGTTCACACTGTATGGTCCAGAATTTCCTTAAATCCCTTACTTTTGTGTCACCTGTTGTCTATTCTGGAAATTAAGGACAGAGATTTTAGATGATTTAAGAATCCTTAAGTAAATAAAATATTACTTAAAATATTAAAAATATTACTTAAAGTATTATTAAAATACTTAATATTAAAATACTTAAAAGAGAGCATGCATGCTGTAAGCATAATTAAAAACAAGTTGAAAGAATGACATCCAAGCACTTCAAGTGTGTTGGTTAACTGCAGTTGGAAATTAAATTTATAACTGAGATTCTGAAAGTTGAAATACAAGAAAAATGTGTATTTTTAAATAAACATCATATATAGTCATTTAATTATTATGTTCATTTAATAAACATATTTATTTTTTATAGAATGAGGGGTTCAGCTTCTTAAAACCTTTATCAAAATCACTTTGTTTAATTATGATCCATATTTGACAAGGTTGACTATTTACTTCTCCCTTACATGGCTTTCAATACATCACATTCTCTTCACCTTACCACACAGGTTGCTCCTTGACAGTCTGTTTTGTTGGTTCCTCCTCTTTGACCTTTTAATGTCATGTCTGAGGGCTATGTCCTTGGCCTTCTTATTTATTCTATTCACATGTATTTGATTGAATTTCTTGTCTAGTGTCAGGAATTCAAATATCCTCAATATGATGACAACTTTCAAATAGACAATTTCATCCTAGAACCTCCTCCAGTCCTATGCATTTCACTCAATACAGACACTCAAGTATTAATTTCCTCCTCAATCTTCACCACTTGATTGTCTAACATGTATTTCAGACTTGTATTTCAAACTGAATTCTGCTCCTCCACCCTCCATGAAAAAAATATAAGACCAGTAAGTTTAAAGTCATTCTTGAATCTTCTCCTTTTTTTGCAATCCACGCCCATTCCATTAGTGGAATGCTACCCCAAATATTCATAATTTGAAATTTTTCAACACCTTTGTTGCTATTGCCTGACATGAGCCACCAGTGTTTCTGGCTTGGTATTGCCATCTGCAACAACACCGAGAATTCGATTCTCAAACGTGATACCTGTGAGGTAGAGATTTGATTCAGTGTCAACCTTACTAATAATTTCAAGGATACAAATAAGCAAGAGATACAGGTGGAACTGGGAGAATTCGAGGACCCCTAATGGGCCTCCAAATGTTATTTTTTCATCTAAGCAAATGTGTTCATTTTATGAAACAGACGAGCTTCTTAATGAAGTATCCAGTCACTTCATATACACAAAAAGGGCCATGTAGATTATGGAACATCCTCATTTCATATTCTATCATTGTATAAGTCACATTATATTATCCAGGACATGATATCCAATAAATTTATTGATTCCAGGTGTGTTTACCAAAGTAATAATACAAGAAGTAAAAATCCCACCAAAACTTCCATAGTAAGGACAGTCCTCCTGGTACAGATCATTTAATTTAACTGCCAGGAGGTCTGTCATTGTCATGTTTAATAGGAGATAGCCTCCTCGCTGAATTTGTCTCTTCCCCAGGAGCATCGCCTGGGTGAAGGGAATTAATTCACTGTAGACTTGCTGTGTAAACATTTATGTCTCACCTCATAACAATATCTCTACTCTCACTACCCCCTCTCCACCTCATATTCTATTCTCCACACAGCAGACAGAGGAACTGGTCAGAATGTTGGTCTAATCATGTCATCCCTTTGCTCATTGTTCTGCAAAGACTTGACATTTCTATCAGGAGAGTCAAATTCCTGACAGTGGTCCCAAAGTCCCCACCTGATCAGTTCTTGTTATTTCTCTAAATTCACCCTCTACTCAACTCCCATTTACTTTCTCCAGTGCAGCCACCCAAACCTCTTGGACAGGATGTTGCCCACATTTGTCAGGCATGATTCTGCTGCTTTTCTCATAGATAAACACAAAGACAATTCCTTTACTTCAAGTCTTTGCTGGATTCACACTTTCTCAATGTGTGTGTGGATCTTATTTAAAACTGAAATTACCTATCCTCTCCACCACTCTCATACACACACACACACAAACACACTTCAACTATTTGTGATCTATCTTTTTACTGTGCTTTACTTTTTTACCTTATTAATGATCAATTATTATTAATGACTATTTCCTGCCTTACTTTGCTAGAATGCCAATCTCAAAAGAGCAAGGGTTTTTATCTCTTTTGTTCACTGATGTAACCCCAACACTGAGAAAAGGACCTGATATATAGTAGATGCTAAATATTTCTGAAGGAATACATGACTGCACCAGGAATGTATAGCTGCTAATTTTAATTGGGTATCTGGTCATCCTTTGACTAGAAGTTAATGTTTTCCCTTGTTTGTATCACATTGCCTGATAGTTTGTTGAGATCGTATCTTTTCCCAGAATAATTTTCATTGAAAATACATCTTCTCTTTCTAAATATTTAAGAAGCAAATAACCAGATTAAGATCATTCAAGTATTTTTGCTCAAAATATATAAAGGGTAGGTTAATCAATAACTCTAGAAAACATTCATTTTTACAATTATTCACTGTTGAGTCCTTTATTGCACAGTTTTGATAAATTATATTAAATACATATATTAAAAATATTTAACAGGTATAAAATATAGTAAAACGTTGTAAAATAATTATATAGAAGACATTCATTTTATAGACATGCTGCTGCTCTAATTAGTATATTTCAGGTATATTTTCAGATCAATGTTTATATTAAAAAACAAAATTCTTACTTTTATAAGTGATCACAACCTGAAGAGAAAAGGTTAGACATTTAAAAAGTTTTAAAAAATGACTGTAAAATCAACTTGAATCAAATCTAAGAAATCTTTTAAGTGACAAGTAATGCTGTCTAAATATCTTGAGGTTCAGAAGAAACTTGAATGGTTTATCCTCAACCTTTATGTTTCATATGGAAATATTTGGAAAGAAAATAACTGAGACTCATCAACTAGTCTAAAAAAAATCATCATTTACCCTTTGCAGTCATATACCTTTAATGGCATGATACATACATATGAATGAGAAAAGAGAGACCTCAATTTGTTTAGATTAGGCACATTTCAATCAGCAAGAGAAAATGCGAACTAGAATGGATGTGGTTTGTGGGACAAGGTGTTAAAATCTCTCCGTTTATATTCTGAGGGCTGCTGGTCACATGAATGATTTTAAGCGGCAGAATATATAAATGCCAATCAAGTAAATTACTCACGGAAAGCCCATGCCTTACTGAAAGAAAGATACCCCAGGGAACTAGAATGACCTTACACTGCCAAACCGAAGTGGATTGAAAAGTTTAATGCCATGGACAGATTTTGACAGTGGTAATGGTATTGGTGTCCTTGGCTTGTCTCTACTCTGGGGAACTATAAATTTAAAAGCTTTGATTTTTGTTTATCATGACAAGTTCTTCAAATATATTGCTCTTCAGACTCAATGGCTTTGGCATGACCCATTTCCCTTCTATAGGTCTGAGGTCAACCATAAGAAAATAAAACACGGCACTATCTTTAATGACATAATTTAAATCTTTAATTTTACTTTTAAACATATAAATACCATAAATTTATAGTGCTATAAACAGGTAATGACATCACGATGAAAACTAGATTTTTTCATTTTATATAGGTTTGGATATTTCCTTTTATAAAGTATTTTGTATATGACTCCACTGGGTCTGGTTCATTAAAGACTTGAAAGTTAAGCTTTAAAAATCCATATTACATTCCTAATAGCTTTCCTCTGGCACATGAATATATATCTGACCCAAAATATATCTGACTCAAAGGGTGATATCAACCTTTCCTTTCTCAATCATATTGACTTCTCTCAATTTCTCGTCATAACACCATCATTAGAGTGGATACTTTTCCATTGTTTCTAAAGGTCATCATTGTGCTCTCAATACATATAACTGTCAGGAGTGGCAGCTGAACAAGGACAAAAGAATTCTTATGTCACTAAGGTGGGACACGGAGGACAGACAGAAGAGGGTGGAAGTAGTTTATTCATTGTAGGTTCTGCACCAGTATCATCATTGTTCTGGTTAAGCATGGCTCTCAGCTGTATGGAATGAGCGTGCTGTAAGTGTACATCCATGGAGATTATATGTGTATTTGTAGGTATGTATTAATTTTGAATGGATGGCAATTTAAAATTATGTGATTTTTTTCTTCCATCCTACTTTCCATTACATCACTGGTCTCTAAGCCCACTGTGTTCAGTTGCTCACTCATGTCTGACTCTTCGAAACCCTGTGGACTATTGCCCGCCAGACTCCTCTGTCCATGGAATTTTCCAGACAAGAATACTGGAGTGGGTTGCTATTTCCTCCTCCAGGGATCTTCCCGACTGTGGATAGAACCTGTGTCTCTTGAGTCGCTTGCATTGACAAGTGGATTCTTTACCACAGCACCACCTGGGAAATCCCAACATTTATGGCCTATTCTTTTAAATTCTGTTTGATAGAGCTTCATTTTCTGACTAACATGATATCCTCTATTTATATAGTGATTGCTCATATATTTTCCTGTCATCAGAAATCTTACATGGACTTTGTTATCTTGAAGGAAGCCGTCATTTAATTTCAAAACAGTTTATTTAGCATGCATTATTATAGAGCCAGTTGAAGACAGATGGATACAGACATAATACTATTCATGTTTGTTTCTCTCCCATTTCCTTTTTATTCTATATAAACTAAAAGTAAAGGAGGAAACTGGCTTTTGTTTGTGTGCTTTTCATTTTTCCATTTCTCTCCATCCTGGCTCTCCTTGCAGCTTTCAGATACAGACACATATTATCTGTGCCGCACATGATTCAAGTACTGTTATGAGTTATGTGGTACAATGTCTGATATATGTCATATAGAAAAATAGAGGGTCTAATGCATTCCTTCAAAGAATAATCAAAGTAAATAATGTGTGCATGAAGCATACACTGAACAAATAAATACCACAAAGAGACAGCAGTCCTTGCTGTGGGGCACGCATCTTCCCTGGTGACCTCCCATTGACAATAATGACGCTCCACTGAGGAAGAATAAGGATCCTTTCTTATGTCAGACAAAAAGAAAGGACTCCTATTTTGGACACATTTCATTTGTTCGTTTTCTATCTGTCCCTCTGTCTGTCCTGCCAAGCTCTGTGACTCTTGTCTAATTCACAGTCTGTTTCCCTCCTGTTTGTGTCTGTCAGCCTTCTTTGTCTCTTGCTCTCTGTTTTTTCTATTGTGTTACTCTTTGGCTTTTGCTCTTATCCTATTTTCCTGTTTTTTCTCTTTGTCTCTGTCTTTGTGTTTGTGTGTGAATGTGTCTCTCTTTACACACACACGCCTATACACTTCCTCATTTTCACTTTACCTTCTTCTCATATTTATATACAGAGAGATATAGATCCATAATTACCACCTTATAGGCTGAACTCATTACTGTTTTACTCTCTTGCCCAGTAAAATATCAGTCACACTATCCCACTTACTGAGCCAAATTTCTTCCTTACAGCCAAATTTCTTCTTACAAACTTCCTGAGTCTGAAGATGAACGGTCTTATCCACACTGATGACAGTATGCACTATATTTGCATAGCACCTTTTCAGTCAAACTGCTATGCAGCCTGCTTAGACCTCTGACTTCAAGAATGCATACAGAATTGTTTAACACAATGACCTTGACAAGCCTCAGAGGAAGTCTGATTCTGAGAAAATAACACCTGAAAGAAATTAATTTACATATAGCATTCCCAAGTCTAAATTATACCAATAGGCAGTTTTTCTCAGGGCTGAATCTATGCCTGCATTATATGGTGTAAAGAAAAAGAGAAAGAAGTGATTGTTGAAGGAAAATTACTAAGTGCACGTTAATATGTAATAATCTCATTTTATTTTCCATGTTAAATGTTTACCAAGTTATTTTTGCTTTATACATATTCTAAAAAAAAGTAAATTGCGTTGTTTGATGTCATAGATTTAGGAAGCAGTATGTTTGGGATTTAATTCCAGAACCATGGGTATTGAAAATATATTTTTTATCCTTATAAATATAAATATGCTTCCACATTCTTATGAATGTTTTATTTTTTGCTGTTGTATAACTTTACTACTTATTAAGTTGCACTGTGCTCAGTCATGTCCAAATCTTTGACACTCCAGGTACTATAGCCTCCTCTGTCCATGGCATTTTCCAGGCAAGAATACTGGAGTGTGTAACCACTTTCTACTCCACAAGATCTTCCTGATTCAGGATCAAACCTGTGTCTCTTATGTCTCCTGCACTGGCACGTGATTCTTTACAACTGCACCACCTAGGAAGTCCCTTACTACTTATTAAAACCTGTTTAATTGAAATAGCCCACTAAGCCTTAATTTGACATTATAATCATTGTATTACTGAAATTATTAGTATTTTTTTTTCAAAAGCTAAATATAGTAAATTCTGAATGGGTGAAATACTTAGCTGGATAACATATGCATATGGGTAGACTCCTGAGTGTGACCAAAAAATAGTAAAAATGTTTTATTAAGTGACTGAGCAATAGACTGCCCTGTCTCTTTTGAAGATATTTCATTGAGGGCATTAATATCCAAAAGTGAAAAGAAATAATCTTTAGTTGTTCTGATAATCTAGGGATATCAGTTTTGGGGAATCAAATATATTGAATGATTCAATTAACCTCCAACATTCCATTTCGCTGACCTGTGCTGAGTCTCTAATATTTTTAGGCAATTTTACTTAATATATTTTATGGCTCACAGCAATCCTAAGTGGAAGGTGTAATGGATCTCAATAAGTGACTAAATTTGAGCTAGGAGGATTTTATTATGTGTTCATAGTTAAGAAGGTGAGAGTTGGTAAATAAAGTGAGGAATATATATATTGACTTTCCACCAAGTCAATATTCTTTTCAATCCACTTTTGAACTGATGTTTCTTCATTGAAGGAATGTAGTTAGTTTAATGGGCTTCCCTGGGAGATCATCTGGTAAAGAATTCACCTGCAATGCACGAGACCCAAGTTCAATTCCTAGGTCTGGAAGATCCCCTGGAGAGGGATAGGGTACCCACTCCAGTATTAATGGGCTTCCCTGGTGGCTCAGGCAGTAAAAAATATGCCTGCAATGCAGGAGACCTGGGTTCAATCCCTGGGTTGGGAAGATACCTAGAGAAGGAAATGGCAACCCACTCCAGTATTCCTGCCTGGATAATCCCATGGACAGAGGAGCCTGGTGGGCTACATCCATGGGATCACAAAGAGTCGGACATGCCTGAACAACTAAACACACACAGCACACACACATCTAATTAACATTGTGCAATCTATTCTTTGGTAGCAGAACACTAACTGAATCTGAGAACTGGTGGCACGTCCCTGGTGATAATAATAAACTTAAACCTAAGATTTTTTTCTAACCTTCAATTTTACTGAACCATAAAAATAACATTTATCTTATTTTACTCATTGTCAGTACCCAGGGTTAATTAAATTTTTAATTAAGCAGCAGTATAAGTTGTTAGAATTCATAAGACTCTCAAATCAAGAGGTTAGTAGATACATGCATAAAAATAGATGCTGTTGGAGGTACATGCATACATATTTCTGCCTGCTTTAAGAGTTAAAATTAGATATGCTTACACATAATTTAGAAAGAAACAGTTTAAGAATATTCAGTCCCAAAACTAGCATGGTCCATTTAACAGCATCCTTGACAGGGAATTAGGACTTTGCTTCTATTCCTGGCTACATGCTAAACCAATCATCCGGGTTTAGCAAGTGAATCACTTGTTCTGTGCATCAGTGTTGTTATCTCTAGCACTGAGATAATAACTCTGACCTACCACACAGGAATCTGTAATGATTAATTGGATAATGTCCATTAAGTGTTCCTAGCTACTTAGAATAATGTGCTATATGGCTATTAAGTGTTGTTATTATAAGATGTTGCTCCAGTGTAATATCAGTGACTGACTGCTCCATGATTAGAAGGAAAATTACTTCCTCTGATAACATGAGCATAATACATATTGATTTAGAAATATATTCTTTGAAATACATGTAGACTTTGTGAATGAACTAAGCAAAGGATAGCATTCCACACTGTTTTTTGATTGTGTAATAGTGTTCATTATCAGACAGGCACTTTTGTAAGTACGTTACCTTACAACAATTCTGTGAATGTCAAGCTGGGCTCCTGATATTTAAATGGTTGCCCCAGAGTCACAAAACTAGTAAGTGATAGAGTCAGTGCAACATTTAGAAAACTGACTTTAGATTTCCCATGCTTGACCACCTCATTAAACTCTGTATCTGTTATGTGTACATTTACATTATAGTTATTACTATGTTCAAGAAAGTGAATGTGTTTAGTTATATATATTCAGTTCAGTTCAGTCACTCAGTCATGTCCAACTCTTTGTGACCTCATGGACTGCAGCACACCAGACTTCCCTGTCCATCTTCAAGGCCTGGAGCTTGCTCAAACTCAAGTCCATTGAGTTGGTGATGCCATCCAACCAATATGTCTTCTGTTATCCCTTTCTCCTGCCTTCAATGTTTTCCAGCATCAGTGTATTTTCCGATGAGTTAGTTCTTCCCATCAGGTGGCCAAAGTATTGGAACTTCAACTTCAGCATCAGTCTTTGCAATGAATATTCAGAACTGTTTTTCTTTAGGAATGATTGATTTGATCTCCTTGCAGTCTAATGGACTCTCAAGAGTCTTCTCCAGCACCACAGTTCAAAAGCATCAATTTCTCGGCACTCAGCTTTCTTTATGGTCCAACTATCACATCCATACATGACTACTGGCATAGCTTTGACTAGACAGAAATTTGTCAGCAAAGTAATGTCTCTGCTTTTTAATATGCTATCTAGGTTTGTCATAGCTTTTCTTCCAAGGAGCAAGTGTCTTCTAATTTTATGAATGCAGTCACCATCTGTAGTGATTTTGGAGCCCCCAAAAGGAAAGTCTATCATTGTTTCCCCATCTATTTGCCATGAAGTGATAGGACTGGATGTCATTATCTTCATTTTTTGAATGTTGAGTTTTAAGTCAGCATTTCACTCTCCTCTTTCACCTTATTTAGAGGCTTTTTAGTTCCTCTTTGCTTTCTGCCATAAGGGTGGTGTCATCTGTATATCTGAGGTTATTGATATTTTATTCCAGCAATCTTGATTCCAGTTTGCACTTCATTCAGCCCAACATTTTGCATGGTGTACTCTGCATATAAGTGAAATAAGCAGAGTGACAATATACAGCTCTGACATAATCCTTTACCAATTTTGAAATAGTTCGTTGTTCCATGTCTTGTTCTAACTGTTGCTTCTTGACCTGCATACAGGTTTCTCAGGAGGCAGATGAGATGGTCTGTTACTCCCATCCCTTTAAGAGTTTTCCACAGTTTGTTGTGATCCACACAATCCAAGATTTTAGCATAGTAAATGAAGCAGAAGTAAATTTTTTTTAAAAATTCTGCTGCTTTTTCTATGATCCAACAGATGTTGGCAATTTCATCTTTGGTTTCTCTGCGTTTCCTAAATACAGCTTGGACATCTAGAAGTTCCCAGTTCACATACTATTGAAGACTCACTTGGAGAATTTTGAGCATTACTTTTCTATCATGTGAAAAGAGTGCAATTGTGCAATAGTCTGAACATTTTTCTGCCTTTCTTTGGGATTGGAATGAAAACTGACCTTTGCCAGCCCTTTGGCCACTGCTGATTTTTCCAAATTTGCTGACATATTGAGTGTGGCACTTTAACAGCATTCTATTTTATGATTTGAAATAGCTCAACTGGTGTTCCATCACCTCAACTAGCTTTGTTCGTAGTGATGCTTCCTGAGGTCTACTTGACTTTGCACTTCAGGATATCTGGCTCTAGGTGAGTGATCACACCATCGTGGTTATCTGAGTCATTAAGATATTTTTTGTTTAGTTCTTCTGTGTATTTTTGAAACCTCTTTTTAATATCTTCTGCTTCTGTTAGATCCATACAGTTTCTGTCCTTTATTGTACCATTTTTGCATGAAATGCTCCCTTGGTATCACTAATTTTCTTGAAGACATCTCTAGTCTTTCCATTCTACAGTTTTCCTCTATTTCTTTGCATTGATCACTGAGGAAGCCTTTCTTGCCTCTCCTTGCTATTTCTTGGACCTCTGCATTCAGATGGGTATATCTACCCTTTTCTCCTTTGTCTTTAGCTTCTCTTCTTTACACAACTATTTGTAAGGCATCCTCAGACAGCCATTTTGCCTTTTTGCATTTATTTTTCTTGGGATGGTTTTGATCATGGCCTCCTGTACAATATTCTCAACCTCCCTCCATAGTTCTTCAGACACTCTATCAGATCTGATCCCTTGAATCTATTTTTCACTTACACTGTATAGTCATAAGGGATTTAATTTAGGTCATACCTGAGTGGTCGAGTGGTTTCCCCTACTTTCTTCAACTTAAGTCCGAATTTTGTAATAAGGGGTTCATGTCTGAGCCACAGTCAGCTTGTTTTTGCTGACTGTATACAGTTTATTCGTGTTCAGCTGAAAAGAATATAATCAATTGTATTTAGATATTGACATCTGGTGATGTCTATGTGTAGAGTCATTTCTTGTGTTGTTGGAAGGGGGTGTTTGTATAACCAGTGTATTTTATTGGCAGAATTCTGTTTGCCTTTGCCCTGCTTCTTCTATTTTACTGATCATACTTCCTTTTTTTCTTTCCCATCTTTGATATTCCTAACATAAGAATGAATGTATTTAAGTACTATTAATTTTAATATCCTAATGCAAAGCTTTACATATCAAAATGGCAGAAAAATTAGTGTATTGGATTCTGTGGCACCACCATGAATTGAACTTTCTTTTATTCTATGACTGAGGATAACTCACAACCAATCTTTCTTCATGCTCAAATGCAGAAAGCATCCAAGATTCAATAATCAGTCATAATGACATACATCTTATGTGAATGTCCTTCTAGATGTCATATCAACATGTAGATTTCAACATAGCCACACACACACACACACACACAAAGCAAAAGAATTCTACCTAACTTGCCTGTTCGCTTCTAGGCTTTGCTGCTGTCTAACATATTATTTACACTTTATTTTTTTTAAAAGTTGGGTTTTAAAAATTTTATTAAGCACAGTTTTGGTGATATGTGTGTATACATATATACACATACACTGTATATGTGTTTATATATAGATATATATATTCAAACTAATATATGCATGCAGTGAAATGAAGTGAAAATTGCTGTCATGTCTGACTCTTTGCCACCCCATGGACTACAGAGTCATGGAATTCTCAAGACCAGAAAACTGTGGTGGGTAGCCTTTCCCTTCTCCAGGGAATATTCCCAACCCAGGGATAGAACTCAGGTCTCCCACATTGCAGGTGGATTCTTTACCATCTGAGCCAGCAGGCAAGTCCCAAATACATGCATGCATACTTATATATCTTACTTAATACTAGAATGACTCTAGGGAACTCTAAGTCTAAAAACCTTCTAATATACTTATAGCAAAGCTTTTGGGGCTTTACTTGGTTTTCACAACATTGGTTAACATTTCTTTTCTGTGAGATGGCAAGATATCATTTGTACTGCTTTTATTATACTGAGAGTCTTCTGTGTGCTGTAGCTATTCATATAATTATATTGCTACTTCTACTCAACTATAATAATAAAGGCACAACTAACATTTACATAATGTATAATTTCATCAGTCTTTTCCATGGTACAATAATTTTTTGCAGTGTTAATAGGTATCATATGATAACAGATTTCAGTTAAATAAATCTGGAGAATTCTAATGCTAACAAAATTGTAGAGCCTTTAAAAATTAATATGTAACATGCTACTCCAAATTGAAGGTTATAGTATGGTTACAGTATGCTGCACTTTCCAAGTATATGTGAGCCATGAATCACTTTTTCCTGTTGATCTCATAGCAAGGCTAATGTTCTATAAAATATGTAGACAAAAGCTAGTGTCACAAGGTATAATCCATGAAATATTTTCAAAATACATTTCATTTGTTTTTCACCAACATTTGAAGTAGTTACATGAAGAACCGGCATTACTCTCATTCTATGGATGAGGAATTTGAAATTAAAAATAGGTTTCGTCACAAATTCAAAGCTAAAGTGGGCTCAGATTTTAACTAAATCCTGTGGTTTCTTCATTAGACTACTCTAAAGACAACTCCATTTTCTTTTTGCTTCCTTCAGTACCATGGGCAGCACCTTTCACATTGTAAAGAATAAAAAAAAAAACGTACTTCAAATTTCATTCAATAGCAAAGTAATATTAAAACTAGAAACATGCAACAATAAGTGTCACTGTGTAGCTAACATTTTGTTCAAATATTGATATCAGAAAATTGCTTTTGTTTAATTAGTTGAAGATACTATGGCATTTCCCAAAACTTGTGAAACCAAAATTAAGTTCTGCCTTGTGCTGTGCTGTGCTTAGTTGCTCAGTCATGTCTGACTCTTTGCAACCCCATGGACTGTAGCTCATCAGGCTCTTCTGTCCATGGGGATTCTCCAAGCAAGAATATTGGAGTGGGTTGCCAGGCCTTCCTCCAGGGGATCTTCCCAACCCAGGGAATGAACCCAGGTCTCCCACATTGTAGGTGGATTTTTTTACCATCTGAGCCACCAGAGAAACCCAAATTCTTTTTTATTTTCTATCAAACAGCAAGTCTAGGATTTAGTTAGAAATAATATGTAAATCATGGATTGTAAAATCTGTTCTGACACAGCTCTAGGTAGGAAATGGGATGATTAATCCAGACCTTAATGAATATAAATGGAGTTCTACCTGGTCTATTAAGTGAACCACAGGAATTAGTCAATATCATTTGTCTTTGAGATAAGTAAGGATTAAGCCAAAGTATACTTTAAAAGGCTATATTAATATAGATTTGTAATTAATAATAATTCCCCCACCCTGCTCATTAATAATAAAAATGTTAAACAATGCATTTTATATATACACATAATCACATTTATACCTGGTGTTAACTCATTTTGAAAAGCTGGAAGTTTTAGTCAAATATTATAAAATATATTAGTTATAAAATAAATTTTCTATTTTATGGGTTTAAGACACTGGGAAGCATCTAGGAGCTCTGATGACTAGTTTCTTCATGATCATTCCCTTCTTTCTATACTGTTATTGTTACAAATGATTTATATCTAATTACCCAGAATTACATTGAAAATTTCAACTCAGTATTGATTAAAGTATATATTAAATGATTAGTACTTATTTCTCAATCAATTAGACATTTCATATAAGAGACAAAAATCTTTGGCATTGTGAATTATGTAGAAGATAAATTCATTTATTACTTTGAGGGTGAATAGATTCTCTGATTAAACCTGATTTTAAAGATTGTCAGTATTTTTCTACCCATTACTTGTGATAGTATTAAACAGAAAAATTGAATGTACAGCCAAATTTTCCTCTGTACAAGTAGTGAGCCATCTATCTACTGTCAGATTTTGGAAGGAAAAAATGTGTTTATAGCAAAGAAAATGTAGCAGCTTCTTCTGTGTCTATTAGGTTTCTCTGTTAAATTCTGGAATAAAAATTCAAGATCAAAGGAAAAGTTGATATAAAGCTATTGGAAAACCTGAGAAAGGGACAAAATACATATATGTTTCTTTGTCTATTTTCTAGGTTTAAGCTTTTCTCAACATCAGAAAAAAAAAAAGATTAATAACTAAAATCAAAGAGACTATGGTGTTATTAGAAAAATGCAGCAAAGAATTTTTAGGTTGAATGATACACTCCTGACAAGAACTTTGTAGAGGCAGCATCCATGTAGGTCAAGTTGCAATGGGAAGTGAAAAAGCCAATGGGAGAATGAAATCTAATCAGGCTAGGGAGAGACAAATCTGGATATCCCTGGAGGTTCATTTCCTTCATACTCTCAGTGATTTAGCAAACAACTGGTTCAGCTCATCTCAACTAGCTCAAGAAAAAGTGAGGCAGAGCTCAGGCACTTTGTCCCTTTAACTGGGCTGCTTCCTTAACCAGGAAACATCAAACATAACAGAATTCCTAGATGCTTTGCTCCCTTCCCCTAAAAATACATGGAGCATTACAGGAGTGGTTTTTTTTCTGAGTCTTTCCTGGAGTTATTTCAGTTATATCTGATCTTAGCTAGTCTCTATGGATTATTGAGAGATCATATAAGTCAGACTATTTCTTAGCTTGTAAATCAATGTTTTAACCAAATAATAATTTATATGTATACATAATTCTATTCCACATATATACATATATAAAGTATATTTTATATATATATATATACATATGTATATCACATGGTGTTGTTCGTGTGTGTGTCCAAGTCTCCTATATTATATGACAACATTCCTATATCTAAATGTAGTAGTAAAATGGTGACTTTTTATATTAAATGAAAATGTAATTTTCTGTAAATTCCTTCACTGTGTTCTTTTTTTTTCTTCTGGAAATATGTTGCAGAGTAAGTTACTATTGATGAATATAGAGTATTTTAATCAATGTGTTAGTTCTAGAAGGTCTTGTAGGTCTTCATAGAACCGTTCAGCTTCTTCAGCATTACTGGTCGGGGCGTAGACTTGGATTATTGTGATATTTAATGGTTTGCCTTGGAAACAAACAGAGATCATTCTGTCATTTTTGAGATTGCATCCAAGTACTGCATTTTGGACTCTTTCACTGACTATGATGGCTACTCGATTTTTTCTAAGGGATTCTTGCCCACAGTAGTAGATAAAATGATAATCTGAGTTAAATTCACCCATCCCAGTCCATCTTAGTTCACTGATTCCTAAAATGTCGATGTTCACTCTTGCCATCTTCTGTTTGACCACTTCAAATTTGCCTTGATTCATGGACCTGACATTCCAGGTTCCTAAGAAATATTGCTCTTTACAGCATCGGACCTTGCTTCCATCACCAATCACATCCACAATTGGGTGTTGTTTTTGCTTTGGCTCTATCTCTTCATTCTTTCTGGAGTTATTTCTTCACTGATCTCCAGTAGCATATTGGGCACCTACCCACCTGGGGTAGTGTCCTATCTTTTTGCCTTTTCATACTGGACACAAGTGAGCAATGGAACAACAACAAACAACAACGAATCTAGTCGGTTCTTCATCACATAACTTATTGATCGTTCCATTAGACTTCATCTATGCATTACTAATACCCTACTCCAAGTTAATATGACCCTGCTTCCACTTTCCCTCTTATCAAATCAAATCTCTTCCATAAGAAAGTTGAAGCAATTTAATCAGATAAGACCACCACCTTGTTAATTTACCTCTGGGAATCCCCCTGTAGAACCTGTTGCTTAAAGAGCTTTGCCTCTCATAAAAGCCCCTGTTCCATGAATAGAGTCCACCTTCTCCAGTTGCTCCAAAATAAAGCAAACTTTCCTTTCTACCAACATTTGTCTCTTGAGAATTGGCTTTTGAGTGATTAGCAGCTGAACCTGGGTTTGATAACACCACCACAGCCAAGCACTTAGGCTTACACATAACTTATAAAGAGGTTGCTTCATGTGTTCTTTTCTCCAAAAAGTGTCTCTAGAATTTTCTCTCTCAGCTTTTCCTACTCTTGGTAAGATTTTAAGATAACACAGAGATCATCGTAACTGGTTAAAAAGTAGCTAGCATTAATAAACAGCTCTATCAATTCCTAATGTCAATGATGAAATGGATTTTGTTATGTTCAAAATAAGAATAACAGGCAAAAGATGTTAGTAGCACCTCTGACAATGAAGGAAAGAAAATGATCTGACTCCTGTACACGTTTCCAGCTATCTCCTTCTGCTCTGGCTTACTTCCATATCATGCTCCAAAAACCAAAATATTCAGGATGCCAAAAGATAATCCTGAATATTTAAGGCTTTCTCTAATCTCTGTAGGTTTAATTGGTCAGGCTTTTCTGCCTAACGGAATTTTAACACCCTTCATTTTCTCTGGCTAACTTCTACTAAAATTTCAAACCAGAGCTCAAAGTTAAACTCTTCCAGATGGCTACCTTCACCCCACTAGTCCAAATGAGGAATTATCCATAGGAAAGTGGACTCAATTCAAACATCATGAATATCCTGAGATATCATTAACTTAATTATTCACATACTCATTAAAGCCTTCTTTGGGTTTTGGGGATATGTTATTGTTATAAAGAATATTACTTATCCTCAGAATTATAAATAGCTACATTTATGAACAGTAAGTTTTTTCAGGAAAATTTTCTTAAATGTCTATTTTTCTGGTGCATAAAACTTTTTACACTATAATCAGCAATGCAATGAAGTGAACATTTCATTCATACATCTTTGTACCTTTTTTTCATTATTTCCATAATTAAGCTGAAATTATTGGATACATAGTGTTAACATTTAACACACAGTGTCAGGTTGCCATTCTGAAAGTCTGTGCCAATTTCTACTCTTACTGATAAGCCCATGGAGTTGTACTTTGCTCCCAAATACTACAAACTCTGAGTATTATGAATTATTTTTAACTTCACAATGGTGGTGGTGTTTAGTCACTAAGTCCTGTCTGACTTGTGACCCCATGGACTGTAGCCTGCCCTGCTCTACTCTATCCACGGGATTTCCCAGGCAAGAGTACTGGAGTGGATTGCCATTTCCTTCTCGAGGGGATCTTCCCAAGCCAGGGATAGGACCTGGGCTTCTTGCATTGCAGGCAGATTCTTTGCCAACTGAGCCACCAGGGAAGCCCCAGCTTCACAACAGTGAGAAGCAATCTGGACTGTTCTGTGGTTCTTTATTACCAAAAGAAGACTGGAAAAAAAAAAAACACACACACACCTTCAATTATGAATTGGGATTAAAGGTATTTTTCTTTTCTAGTTTATGATATCCACTTTCAAATTTCATTTAACAAATAGGTTACAGTTTTATAATAACAGATGCAGTAAAATGATTTACATTTGAAAATGTCTGTGATAGTTTAAAAAGACAACTTTACACAGTGGTTAAGATTGTGGTGGGGACTATTTGAGGTGGGGACTCAAATAGACCTGAGTTCAAATTCAAACACAAGTTTTTGAAATATAGCTCATTATCAGGGATATAAGGGCAACAGTACCTACCCTCCCTAGGATAAAAATAATCTCATAAATGGTCTTAGAGAAGCATCCAATACATATTAGGCAGCTAATAAGTCATGGTAATGAGGAAGCCGATGATGACCATAGCTACTCAGATTACTCATTCATCAGTCCAAGATGGAATTCATCTCTCTGTGCTTGGACATCTATTTCTGGTGGTGCTTTCCTTCAAATTAATGAATCTAAAAGGAAACAAAACTAATTTGAATATGATTATTTGTGTTGTTATCAAATATGTGTTTATGACATCTTGTAGATATTCTTTGAAGCAGGTTAATTGCATTTATACAATAAGAAAAGATTTAGTACTATAAATAGAAATCATTTAAAGTTTTTCTGCAATTTGTCTTTAAAGTGTTTAATTGAAATTAAATGTACACTATGATATTTAGCTCATTATCTTAAAGTTGGAAGACAAATGTTTCAGAAGTTATTTTAATACAAATCTAAAATTCAACTTAGAATTTTTCCAAAGTACAATATATTAAATCTAAAGATTGTTAGCTAGAAGTTTTTAAAAAATGATGGTCTGTGCTAACTTCTGTGTGCTAGAATGTTTTTAAAAATGTTTTGCAATTTGATCATGTTAGCATTCCCACTGAATAAAAATCAATTGTGCTGCAAAATTAAACATGGTCATCATAAACAAGTTCAAAATAAACTCACACCTAAGTTAAATGATTAATCAAAATCTCCCTTCCATCTATTAATTGAGTACCTACAATGTTCTAGACTTTAGAAGCTTAGGGAAGGAATAAGAGTGAGATAATTATGAGACCTGCATCTTAAAGAATGAGTAGCATTAGTTCTCTAAACAGAGTGGGCAGGTTTATCAAGCAGAAGAAGCAACAACCATATGTGACAGAGGGGAAGGGGAATTTAAGGTCAGAGGAACTTGGTTGGGTGTAAGAAACCTCCTTTGGAAGACTGTGAGTCCAAGGAAGAAAGACAGTTGAGGATGGATTGAGATTTACTCTTGCTCACTTCCATCGTTAAGCAAGGAAACTGGAAACTCTCTGAGATTTTCTGTCTCCGAAACATCTTCTGTGAATGTGAATGATATCACAGATAACCTAGGAAATAACCTAGAACCTCGATTATTTGGCAACTTAGTGTTGCTACTTTTTCTATGTAAGACACCCCACAGTCACTCAATTTCCTCAGCTACTATCTTTCAGCTACTTTTTCAGGAGGTGACCTTTTCATCTACTTAGTGGAGAAAACTAAATATACACATAGGGAACTAGCCCACTTTCTCTCTCTCTCTCTCTTTTTTTTTTCTTCAAATATAGAAATTCACCTAAAACTATAATAAACTTTATTTATTTTTTTTCATTTTAATAGATGAGTCATCTCCTCTCCTATGTAAGACAGTCCTTTCATTAAAAGTTTTCAATACTTGATGGAAAATTTAACTTTTGTATTGGAGTTTCTTTTAGGGCATAAGTTATAGTTATTTGCTGCTGCTGCTGCATTGCTTCAGTCATGTCCGACTCTGTGCGACCCCATGGACTGCAGCCTACCAGGCTTCTCCGTCCATGGGATTCTCCAGGCAAGAACACTGGAGTGGGTTGCCATTTCCTTCTCCAATGCATGAAAGTGAAAGTGAAGTCGCTCAGTTGTGTCCAACAGAATCTATAACAAGGTTTACTGCTGTACAGCTGTTTTTTTTCACATATACAGGGTTACAATTTTTGTTAGATATCCAATTTCACATAATTTTGGGCACCCTGAATTATGCTTTCTCCCTTTTATGATTTTGACATCGATTTCTTAGTCAAATATTTTATCTGGGTATATAAATGCATTGAAGTCATTTAAACAAGTGAACAAACAGACTTTCTGATGGGTAGCATATCATTCTCTGTTCTCCCTCACAGGCAAAATATGAAGAAGCATTATATACTATCTGAATCTTCATTCACTTCTCTCACCAAGATTCTAAACTTTTTCTAACTTAACTTCAGGTTCCTATTACTTCAAAGTGAAGTCGCTCAGTCATGTCTGACTCTTTGCAACCCTGTGGACTGTAGCCCGCCAGGCTCCTCGATCCATGGGATTCTCCAGGCAAGAATACTGGAAAGGGTTGCCATTTCCTTCTCCAGGGGATCTTCCTGACCCAGGGATCAAACCCAGGTCTCCCGCATAGCAGGCAGATACTTTAACCTCTGAGCCACCTGGGAAGCCCCATTACTTCAAAAGTTGTTGATAAAGTCATCCATACAGCTTGAGTGGACACATCTAATATACACTTGCAGAATTTTTTTGACCACTCAAGGTACTTGATCATTCAAGATACTTGGTTACTCCCTTCACCTTGAAATACTTCTCACATTTGTCACAGAGTACTCTCCTGTTTTTCCTCTTACCATTTTCCCCCACCACCACTCTTTTTGCAGTCTTCTTAGGTTGTATCATCTTCTATACAGACATTAGGTGATGAAATTCTCAAAGACTTGTCTTTGGCAATCGTTCCATGGAGATCTACATTATCTTTCTATATAATCACACTGATGCCTACACTTCTAATAACCACTTGTGTGCCAGTGTCTCTAAAATTTTTATTTATATGCTTATCTACAGTATAAATCTTTCAGTGTTATTCTATATACTCAATGATTTCCTTACATTCTTTGACACCATCATGTTTTATGTTTCATAGGTGCATTGTATCTCAAGTACACAAAAGCAGACATCATCTTCTAGCCCTGTTTCTTCCTCTAATACCCACCTTCTTTCCTGGTCTCCATTTTCAAAGAAATGGTACTTACATTCATCTATTTCTGCAAATTATACCTCTAGGAGTCATTCTTGATATTTCCCTCTCTTTGATTCTTCTCTTCCATTCAATCCATTAACAAGACCTTAAAATGTTTCCTCCATTCAATTCATTAACAGGTATCTTAAAGTGTTTAGATACAAATTAAGAATCTGCTCCTAAAATACCCCTTAGGTTTTGCTGCTTCTGTTTATAATCACTACAATATGTATATCCTAAGCTATCTTCATCTCTTGTCAATACCTTTGGTTCACTCTCTCCACACCCACCTTGGCCTCTTCCAATTTGTTTTATAATCTTATCACTTTCCCTCTACACTTAAGCCTTCAACTTATTTCCTTTGAATCTAGGATGAAGTCCAAACTTATGGCTTAATACAGCCCTGAATATCTAGTTGCACTCATTTATTTGTTTTTTGTGTTCACATATACTGGCCTCTTCCCTTTTAAGGAATGTGCTCATTTGTTCATTGTGTTTTATATATATGATTTTTTTTTTAAATGTAACCTAGCTTTTGTCACTCTTCAGATTTCAATTTAAAATCTCTTTGCCTGACTTGCCAGATTCCTCAGATCTCTTTAATATACGCTTCTAACATATGTTAGATTGTAATTTTATATTTGTTTGCTGAGTTATTTGATTGAGGTCCCTCTTGTCTACCCTTTAAGTGCTGCTTCAGTGTCACTGTGGTTTCTTTGGTGCCCAGCCTGTTAGATAGTTCAGTTTCTATAAGTACTCACCGGAAAAAATGAATATGTATTCTGTCATAAAGAAAGGTACCAAAGATTTTTTGTGTTTCCATACAAATTGTGAAATTATTTGTTCTAGCTCTGTGAAAAATACTGTTGGTAGCTTGATAGGGATTGCATTGAATCTATAGATTGCTTTAATTAAAATAAATAAATTTATATTAAAAAAAGAAAGGTACCAAAGATTATGCAGGGTAGGAACACAGTTAATTTTGTCTGTTTGTTTTTAAAAATTATACACATCAGAAAATAAAAGAAACTGAAGGAGTGAGGGTGTTCTAAAGACAGGAGGATTGGTTAGAAGGTTATTGTAATTGTCTAGGCTCTTGCCTAGACATAGAATATTGACTAAGGCAATAGTGATTTGATTAAAGAGGAGGTGAAATTGTGAAATATTTATGAGACTAATTCATGGCTTGTTTCTTACTGGCTGAGTTGAGTCAGAGGAAAGAGAAGCCACAAGGGCAAATAATTATTCTTTTAAGTTATAATTATAGGGGGAGAGTGGAGGAGAAGGAACAGTTTGTGGTGAATTCTTAGTCAACATGTTACAAAGCTGAATTTAAATTGTTTGACAGGAAGAAGTCAGAGGGATATGGAGATAAAACACATTGTTCAAAGAGAGCAATGACCTGGTGAAACAAATTTGGGAGTCACTGATAAAAAGAGTAGTAGATAAAGCCATAGATGTGCTGAGAACACAGAGAGGCTGAGCCATGGAAATACATTTTAGAAGAATGGACGGATTTGAGCACGAGGAAATGAATATGAAATGACTAGCATATGTAATAGTTCAGACTGTAAGAACTCTGCCTGCAATTTAGGAGACCCAGGTTCGATTGCAGTCGGGAAGATGCCCTGGAGAAGGGCATGGCAAATTGCTCCAGTATTCTTTCCTGGAGAATTCCATGGACAGAGGAGGCTGTAAGGGTACAGTTCATGGGGTTGCAAAGAGTCAGACATGACAGAGCAACTAACACATAAACAGCTTATGTAATAATTTCAGTAAACAGTTTCAAGAAATGTTCTAGGGAAAAGCTACATATCTAAAACTCTGTTTTCTTTATTTGATGCTGTTGTAAAAAATATCTTCTTATATATAAACTTTATTTTTTAAATTCTTTTGTTAATCCTGGGAAACTGGGTAAAACTAATTATTTTGAGAGTACATAGATTTGGGTCACTGATTCATTTTATTAACTCTGAGTGAATCTCAGGTTTCATTAAAAAAAATTGCAATTATTTTGACCCCTTCTTTACAAAGAGGTAAAAATCACTTTAAAATATTTAGCAGTATAGTACAAATTTATTGTCTGAAGATCACTGGTTTTCTATATTATCATGAAATTGTAGGCTAAAGATAATTGTCTCTTCAATCTAGTCTAATATATAAATACTAAGGCTTTCAGGCTTTTTGATAGCATTATGTTGTTTGAACACTAGGCAGCTGAATTGTTTCTTAGGACCAAATCACAAGTGGCTCGGTGGTAATGAATCCACTTGCAATGCAGGAGATGCAGGAGACTTCAGTTTGATCCCTGGGTCAGGAAGATCCTTTGCGGAAGTAAATGGAAACCTGCTCCAATACTCTTGCCTGGAAAATCCCATAGACAGTGGAGCCTGGCAGGCTACAGTCCATGGGGCCACAAAGAGCTGGACATGAATTAGCGACTAAACAGCAACAGTATAAGTATAGACAGAAGACAAGAGTGTTAGGTAGTGACAAAGTGAGACATTTGAGAAGAAAGTGGTGAATCAAGATGCAGCTTAAATAAAATATTGTCCATAAAATTTGGTGATTAGAATTTCCTTCTGGAATTATCCAGTGTATCCTTATTGGAATTAGATAAAAATGAAACTAATTGAGTTGAAAAGTAAATAGGATAGAAACACCAGAAGTACAGTACAGCAATTCTGTTCTGTACACATTACTCTAAATATTTTTGGTTGTAAAAGAGAAGAGCAATATGTTGGTAATGACATCAGAAAGCAAGGGAGGCAGGAGTTTTTGTCTTGTACAATGCAATGAAACCCAAATATTTTAACTGTAGTTAGCATTTGCTATATCTCATGCTGATCACCAAGATGGCTTCCTGGTGCTGCCATGAAAAAAAGGGGCTATGGTATTAGTGCTATGGAGGGTCAGTATGGCTACTATTACACAGTCATAGGACAAACTAAGTAAGTTGAGCAAGATAGAACTGAAGTTTAAGTTGAACATTAAAAATTCAGAAAGTCAAAAGTGATTCTGCAAGGCCATTAAATTGAAAGGTTCAAGAAAGCAGTTAAGAAATCAGAGATGTGCCCCTCCTTCAAAAAAAAAAAATAAATAAAAAGATAAGGGAATCAGCCAGAAGGAAAAACATAAATACAGTATACTAACGCATATATATGGAATTTAGAAAGATGGTAACAATAACCTGGTGTACGAGACAGCAAAAGAGACACTGATGTATAGAACAGTCTTATGGACTCTGTGGGAGAGGGAGAGGGTGGGAAGATTTGGGAGAGTGACATTGAAACATGTAGAATATCATGTAAGAAACGAGTTGCCAGTCCAGGTTCGATGCGCGATACTGGATGCTTGGGGCTGGTGCACTGGGACGACCCAGAGGGATGGTGTGGGGAGGGAGGTGGGAGGAGGGTTCAGGATGGGGAACACATGTATGCCTGTGGCGGATTCATTTTGATATTTGGCAAAACTAATACAAGTATGTAAAGTTTAAAAATAAAAAAAAAAAAAGATAAGGGAATCAGTCTTTACGAGGACACTGTGGGACAATTACTAGAATAGAAGGAGCCATGAGTGATTTATTTTAATGTTATGATTGAAAAAATGGACTGGTCCAAATTTGGGAAAACAGTACAGCAAACCTATATATTGTCACCCTGCTTATTTAACGTATATGCAGTGTACATCATGAGAAATGCTGGGCTGGATGAAGCACAAGCTGGAATGAAGATTGCTGAGAGAAATATCAATAACCTCAGATATGCAGATGACATCACCCTTATGACAGAAAGCGAAGAAGAACTAAAGATGAAAGTGAAAGAGGAGGTAAAAATTTTGGCTTAAAACTCAACATTCAGAAAACTAAAATCATGGCATCTGGACCTATCACTTCATGGAAAATAGATAGGGAAACAATGGAAACAGTGACAGACTTTATTTTCTTGGGCTCCAAAATCACTGCAGATGGTGATTGCAGCCATGAAATTAAAAGACTCTTGCTCCTTGGAAGAAACACTATGACAAACCTTGACAGCATATTAAACAGCTGACAAAGTTCCATCTAGTCAAAGCTATGGTTTTTCCAGTAGTCATGTATGGATGTGAGAACTGGACCATAAAGAAGGCTGAGAGCTGAAGAATTGATGCTTTTGACTCTTGAGAGTCCCTTGCACTGCAAGATCAAACCAGTCAGTCCTAAAGGAAATCAGTCTTGAATATTCACCTGAAGGACTGATGCTGAAGCTAAAAGTCCAACACTTTGGCCACTTGATGCGAAGAACTGACTCATTGGAAAAGATCCTGATTCTGGGAAAGACTGAAAGCAGGAGGAGAAAGGGATGCCGGAGGATGAGATAGTTGGATGGCATCACTGACTCAATGGACATAAATCTGAACAAGCTCCAGGAGACTGTGAAGAACAGGGAAGCCTGGCATGCTGCAGCCCATGGGCTTGCAGTGTTGGACACCACTGAGTGACTGAACAACAGCAACAGTATATGAAGTACGGCCAGTTTGAAAAGGAACTATTAAATAGCCTAGGGATTTAAAAACACAAAATCAAGGATTAGAGAGACCTGAGTCTGATTTGCCAGTTCTGTGAATCACTAGGGCCTTGATTTTAGGCAAGTCATTGAATGCCTCCTAACTCAGTTTTTTCATTTATAAATGAGTAATAATACCTGTCCTTAACATTGCAAGGAATATTAAATAAGGCCACAAACCTAAAATGTATAGTTTGTGCTACATTCCTAAGGGCTGATAAAATCATTCTTGTTCTTGATAGAGTTTAAATTGAAAGGAAATATTGAGATGGATTGATAAAATTGATCCTGTTTTTAAACTAAACATAGCTTTTCATTTCCAAAAATATGTTATTTGATTATCACTAATAAAAACTTACAATGTGCGCTTTCAAGTTTAATCAGTCCCATTTGTTTATTTATTTATTTTAGCATTCAGATCTCTATTAAATTCAGAAGCAAGCTTCTGAAAAGAAGGCACAGTTTGGTCCTTTAGGAAACAGTTCATTCTGACATTCCTACTGAGTAAGAGGAAGCCCAGTCTACTGTTCACTCCATCACAATGCAACATGATATTATTCTTATTTTTATTTTCATTACTCTAAGAGGTGGATCCAAAAAGATATTGATATGATTTTTGTCAGAGAGTATTCTGCCTATGTTTTCCCCTCAGAGTTTTATAGTATTCGGTCTTAAGTTTAGGTCTTTAATCCATTTTGAGTTTATTTTTGTGTATGGTATCAGAGACTGTTTTAATTTTTTTTTTTTTACATGTAGCTATCCAGTTTACATGTAACTGCCTAATTAAAACTAAAAGCTTTTGCACAGCAAAGAAACCACAAACAAAATGAAAAGACAACCTACAGAATGGAAAAAAGTATTTGCCAACAAAGTGACTGACAAGGGGTTTATCTCTGAAATATACAAACAGCATATGCAGTACAATATCAAAGAAGCATCCCAATCAAAAAATGGGCAGAAGATCTTGATAGATTTTTCTCCAAAGAAGACATACAGAGACCAAAAATCACATTGAAAAAAAATGTTCAACATCTCTAATGGTCAGATAAATGCAATTAAAAACTACAATAACATATCATTTCACACTGGTCAGAATGACCACTGTGAAAAAGTCTACAAACAATAAATGCTGGAGAAGGTGTAGAGAAAAGGTAACCCTCCTACACAGTTGGTGGGAATGTAAATTGGTACAATCACTATAGAAGACAGAAGGGAGGTTCATTATAAAACTAAAAATAGAACTACTGTCCAACCTAGCAGTTCCACTCCTGGGTATATATCCAGAGAAAACCATAATTAGAAAAGAGACATGCACCCCAATGTTCATTGCAACAGTATTTACAATAGCCAAGACATGGAAGCAACTTAAATGTTCCTCGATAGAGGATAAAGAAGAAGTAGTACAAAGAGATTAATACAGTGGAATACTTTTCAGCCATAAAAAAGAATGAAACGATGCCCTTTGCAGCAATATGAAAGTACTTAGACATTATCATACTAAGTGAAGTAAGTTAGCCAGACAAGTAGCATATGATATCACTTACATGTATAAGTTGAAAAAAGATATAAATGAACTTATTTACAAAACAGAAATAGACTCACAGTCTTTAAAAACAAATATATGGTAACAAGAGGAGGAATGTGAGGGGAAAAGGATAAACTAAGAGTTTGGGATTAACATATATATACTACTATGTATGAAACATAATCAACATAGACCAGGGAACTCTATATTCTTTAATAACCTACATGGGAGAAGAATCTGAAAAAAAATGAAGACATGTATATGTATAACTGGATCACTTTGCTATATACCTGAAACTAACAAAACATTGCAAATCATGCGTGCTCAATCACTTCAGTTGTGTCTCTTTCCAACCTATAGACTGTACCCCGCCAAGCTCCTCTGTCCATAGAGTTTTCCAGGCAAGAATACTGGAGTGGGTTGCTGTGCCCTCCTCCAGGGGATCTTTCTGACGCAGGGATTGAACCCATATCTCCTGCATCTCTTGCATTGCAGGCAGTTTCTTTACCCACTAAGCCACCTGGGAAGCCCCAAATCAAGTATCAGATCAGATCAGTCACTCAGTCGTGTCCGACTCTTTGCGACCCCATGAATCTCAGCACGCCAGGCCTCCCTGTCCATCACCAACTCCCGGAGTTCACTCAGACTCACGTCTATCGAGTCAGTGATGCCATCCAGCCATCTCATCCTCTGTCATCCCCTTCTCCTCCTGACCCCAATCCCTTCCAGCATCAGAGTCTTTTCCAATGAGTCAGCTCTCTGCATGAGGTGGCCAAAGTACTGGAGTTTCAGCTTTAGCATCATTCCTTCCAAAGAAATCAACTATACTCTGATAGAAAATAAAAATTGAATAAAAAAAAAACAAAAAACAAAACAATGTTCACTTTGAACTGGGCTAAAGTTCAAGGCAGAATATAATTTCAGAACCATAAATACCCTCTTCCTACCCTCTTCCTTGAGCTCCCAGTTCATTCATGCCCCAACAGCTATAGTAAGACATTTTCTCTGGGTCTAAGGTTTCCATTCATAGTAATTGCACAGCTGGTGACCCAAAGCAAATAAGGAGAAAGTGCCACTGATATAAATACAAAAATGAATGCAGAAAATGGTAACTTCTGAAAAAGAGAAAATTAACTGGAAGTGAGGAAAAAAAATTTCTTGAATACTCTGCCCTCTTTTTACATAGACTGCCCAGACTGGCTTCCTGTATTAGAGCTAGACAAAGTCAAGGCCTCAGCTGGCCATGTTCCTCTGTCTGTGAATGTCATGCTCCCCCAAGGAGTAGCCCATTATTCATCATTTTTCCACGGGGACAATGAAGCCAATTCAAGTTTTTTCTTAAAGCCTAGTTTCATTAGCATGGTGATGGTAGTGGTTTAGTTGCTAAGTCCTGTCTGACTCTTGAGATCCCATAGATTGTAGTGTGCTAACATCTTCTGTCCATGGAATTCTCCAGGCAAGAATACTGGAGTGGGTTGTCATTTCCTTCTCTAGGGGATCTTCCTGACCCAGGGATCAAACCCAGTTGTCTTGCATTGCAGGCAGATTCTTTATGGACTGAGCCACCAGGGAAGCCCTTCATTAGCATAATGTTTATTTTATTTATTTATTTTTTACACCTGTTCCTTGGAAGAAAAGTTATGACCAATTAAGACAGCATATTGAAAAGCAGAGACATTACTTTGCCAGCAAAGGTCTGTCTAGTCAACACTAAGGTTTTTCCAGTAGTCATGTATGGATGTGGGAGTTGAACTATAAAGAAAGCTGAACACTGAAGAATTGATGCTCCTCGTAGTCCAAGGGACTCTTAAGAGTCTTCTCCAACACCACAGTTCAAAAGCATCAATTCTTCAGCATAATGTTTAGTTAATAGCATTCAAGAAATATTTTTGATTGTTTCCGTATTCTGTCAGAATTCAGTATATCTCAGGGTGTTTACTTATAAATCTTTGTCCTCCCTCTCATTCTTTGCAAATAAATATTCCATTTGCTCATCTTCAAAAACAAGTAACAACAAAAATACAGAATTTTCTTTCTATCTGATACATATATCAAGTCTTCATACGAAACTTCTTCTTACAGAAAAGGCCCACATAAGCTATTGGCTGCTGCTGCTGCTGAGTCGCTTCAGTTGTGTCCGACTCTGTGCGACCCCATAGACGGCAGCCCACCAGGCTCTCCCGCCTCTGGGATTCTCCAGGCAAGAACACTGGAGTGGGTTCCCATTTCCTTCTCCAATGCATGAAAGTGAAAAGCGAAAGTGAAGTAGCTATTGGCATGCAACCTGAATTCTAAATTGTTTGGAAGAAATAGCTATGTACTGTAGAATCAGAAAGAACTTTCCCTTGACATTTGTAGTATGTCTCCTTTCACAGAGCATGGATGATGTTTTTACCATTCCTTGTCTCAAGCATATTTAGGTACATAAGTGAGAGAACACTGATGCTTATTTCTTATAAAGTAAGTGAAGATGCTCCATGGGCACATAATCTGAGAATGCAGCAAGGTATTTTATTTTATACTGCACTAGGAATTTTACTGATCATCCATCACTGAAACATGGAATGAAGGACGTGCTGATAGACCAGTTCCATTTACATATATTCCACACAAGAGATTTTTTTTCATCTACATGCAACTGTTGATACATTTTATGACACCCAAGGAAGACATTGCTCTGTGATTTTCATTAAAATTAGTGCAAAATAAGGTTGAGGGACTTTACAGAAACAAACAAGGGATCCTAGTTAAACTGAACACATTCAAAATTCCCAGTGCATTTTGAGGAAACACACTTGAGTTATACATTTGGTTCAAAATACACTTGATAGAAATTCATTTGGGCATCCTCTTATGGGAATTTTTTTCTCCTTAGATGCCCTTGAGTAGATTCTCCTGGCAGACTTAAGTGCCTAACATTATTAGGTATCTTAATTTTGTACTACCCTCTTATACATGGAGCATAAAATTTAGGCAAAAGTAACACAGCCTCTTTCAAAGTCAATAACATTATAAGGAATATATAAGGAACTTTTTTTTTAAGTCAAAAAGTATTTCCATTCATGAAGACTCCTAATTTTAACAGTGTCAAGTTGTCCACTTCCTTTTGATCTGGTATCAGAGAAAAAATCAGAAGTCAATATCAAACAGAGTCAAATCTCATTGAATGTTTATAGATAAAGACAGTGAAATTTGATTCATATATCTATTTTACATTCCTGTGAAAGATAAAGCCACCATTCTGTGGACACAATGCATAGTTTTTAAAAAACCTGTATGAGACACTGCTGCTGCTACTGTTGCTAAGCCGCTTCAGTCGTGTCCGCCTCTGTGCGACCCCATAGATAATAGCCCACCAGGCTCCCCCGTCCCTGGGATTCTCCAGGCAAGAACACTGGAGTGGGTTGCCATTTCCTTCTCCAATGCAGGAAAGTGATAAGTGAAAGTGAAGTAGCTCAGTTGTGTCCGACTCTTAGCAACCCCATGGACTGCAGCCTACCAGCCTCCTCTGTCCATGGGATTTTCCAGGCAAGAGTACTAGAGTGGGGTTCCTGCTAAGTCACTTCAGTCATGTCCGACTCTGTGTGACCCCACAGACGGCAGCCCACCAGGCTTCCCTGTCCCTGGGATTCTCCAGGCAAGAACACTGGAGTGGGTTGCCATTTCCTTCTCCAATGCATGAAAGTGAAAAGTGAAAGTGAAGTCGTTCAGTCGTGTCTGACTCTAGCAACCCCATGGACTGCAGCCTACCAGGCTCTTCCATCTATGGGATTTTCTAGGCAAAAGTACTGGAGTGGGGTGCCTAGGAAACAACAAATTAATGTTTAATGATGCAGTTGATAGAGATTTGAATATTTATCTTTCAATTTGGAGTAAGATAGATTAAAATATATGTTAGGAAAACTATTTAATAATACAAGAATTTAATGAAAAGTATCTGAGTAAATTTCTTGAAGAAGAGAAAGTTATTCAACTTCAAGTATATTATTTTATTTAAGATACATATTTATAAAACAAATGGATAGTTAAGGAGTTTGAGATTGAATGTATACACTGCCATATTTTAAATGAATAACCTACGAAGACTGTATAGTACAGGGAACTATGCTCAATGCAATAGTCTAAATGGGAAGAGAATTTGAAAAAGAATAGCTATGTGTTTATGTATAACTCAATCACTTTGCTGTACACCTGAAAGTATCACAACATTAGTAATCACCGACTGATTGAAGAAGATGAAGATTGTTAGTCTCTCAGTCATGTCTGGCTCTTTGAGACCTTATGGACTGTAGCCCACCAGGCTCCCCTGTCCATGGAATTCTACAGGCAAGAATATTGGAGTGGGTAGCCACTCTCTTCTGCATAGGATCTTCCCAGCCCAGGGACTGAACGCAGGGTTCCTGCAGTGCAGCCAGATTTTTTTACTGTCTGAGCCACTAGGGAATACTCCAATATAAAATAGAAAGTTTAAAAAAAAGATATTCAGATTGGGAATTTCATAGTTTAAAAAAAAAGGAAACATATACAGATAAGCCATTAGGATCGGATCTTGGTTTTTAGTTACCAATTCAAGATATCTTTTTCTTTTAAGATATTCTTTTTATAAATCAGTGGTGTTGCTAATAAGTGTGTGTGCTGCTGCTGCTGCTGCTAAGTCGCTTCAGTCGTGTCCAACTCTGTGCGACCCCATAGACAGCAGCCCACCAGGCTCTCCCCGTCCCTGAGGTTCTCCAGGCAAGAACACTGGAGTGGGTTGCCATTTCCTTCTCCAATGCATGAAAGTGAGAAGTGAAAGTGAATTCACTCAGTCGTGTCCGACTCTTAGCGACCCCATGGACTGTAGCCCACCAGGCTCCTCCATCCATGGGATTTTCCAGGCAAGAGTACTGGAGTGGGGTGCCATTGCCTTCTCCAATAAGTATGTGTAGTTTACAACAAATTACTCTTATGCAACACTCAGGCACACACAGGTGAAGTCCCCTAGGAGCAACAGACCAGCCCTGGCACCTTGGCAGATGGTGCTTAAGTTGCTTGCAGGTGGTGAAGGTCGGGAAAGATGTTATTTCAAATCCAAGTGACAGACACTTTCAACTCAGAAATTAAAATATCCCACTTATAAATCCCTGCGGTGCAAGAGGCTGCAACCAAAAATCATTCTAAGTCATGTCTCTGTTCTCTATCTCAGTCAAAATGAAATAAAGTGTTAATAGGACTTCCCTTGTAGCTCCATTGGTAAAGAATCTGCCTGCAATGCAGAAGACCTGGGTTTAATTTCTGGGTCAGGAAGATCCCATGGAGAAGGAAATGGCAATCCACTCCAATATTCCTGCCTGGAGAATCCCATGGACAGAGGAACCTGGCAGGCTACAGTCCATGGGGTCTCAAGAGTCATACACAACTTAGCGAATAAACCACCAATACTTTTGTTTAATAGGATTTCCCAGGTGGGATTCATTTGCCTTCAGGAGATGTGGGTTTGATCCCTGAGTCAAGAAGATCCCCTGGAGAAGGAAATGGCAATCCACTCTGGTATTCTTGCTGGAAAAATCCCTTGGACAGAGGAGCTTTGTGGGCTGCAGTCCATGGGGTCGAAAAGAGTCAGACATGACTGAGCATGACACAGCTTTGTTTAATAAGCACCTGAGTGTCTTCATTTCATGCCTCTCCTAGGTCTTGGCATTCGCCATATCAGAGGTCATTTAATCAAGAATCCTTTGAAACTTGTGTTAGCTGAATATCTCAAGAGAGCTGATTCCCTTCACTTGGAAGCCCATTTTGACCCCAAGCACATTAACCTGGGCTGCCTACATTTCCTCCTGTGCTGTCACATAAGATATACTCCACATAAAATAAAGAACATTGACATTGAAAGAGGGGAAAAAAAGATAGGGGGGCTGGTGGGAAACACATTCAGCAACCCAGTCCAGATCTAGGCTCTGTCAAAGTGATTTCTTATTCCATTTTAGTGAAGCAGTGCCAAGCTTTATCATTCTGAGTTCATGTCTTCCCACTGAGGCAAACCACTTGAATTGGTAAGTTGCTTAAAGTATACATGTGCTGTTCACATTGTCACTGTGATTTAAAAAGGAGAGAAGCATTCTGTGGGTGAAATACAACAGAAGTGCAGAGAGGAAGTGGGACCTTGAACACTAAATCGTGTGAAATTAACATTTGCTTGTTCTGGTCATTTCCCCCTCTTTTAATGAGTGGTATGCAGATGCCCTATAGCTGAAAGGGCAGGGTGCTTGGTGATGAAGGTGCCAACTTTATATTATCCTAAATCATTCATTCAAGTTGGCCTCAAAAATAGAAAGAGGGAAAATAGGTCTGGTCATCGCAGCTAAATTTGACAAACTGTCACCTACCTACTCTATTACTATGCTACATAATATCACAAAACTTCTGTAAATGTCTTCTGCCTATTAGCATTTTAAAGGGCTTTGTGGCCATCTTACCCTCATTTTGGAGCTAGAGATGTTTCATTATCCTCAATTAAAACTCTCTCAGAAGCAAGATTGGCAAGCGTTTATTTATATATTTTTCTTAGAGGCAACATGGGAGACATGGATTTTGTAAAGCAGGCAGGGTGCTGTTCTGTGCGGCACGGAGAGGCAATGCTGGTTTGGAATAATTCTCCTAATGTGAAGCTAGCCCCATTAAAACATAAACCATAATTGTGGAAAGCAATTTGCTCAGTAGCAGAGAACTAACAGGATTTCTTATTGTCGTTCAATAACAAGGGAGCATGGAGATGCAATACTGAAAAAGCTCCCCACACTCTTTTAATTTTGTTGAAATGTAATTTTCTTCTGTGAAACCAATGTGAAAAGTTGAAATCGTTTCTATTACACTCAGAAGCAAGATGCATATACATTTCATGTAAATTAACATTTTCCGACTTCAATAAGTGCCAACATTCTCTCATTCACACATTCCAAAATGTGAATTAATAAAAAGTTAAGCCTATGACACTGAGAATAGAGTAAGCAAATCCACAGCTTAGTTACAAGTTGATGTACTTAAAGTTCTAATGAGTTGCATTATACTTTATACACTGCTTCCCTTTCTCTAACAGTCTTTTTGAACACTGATTGTAGTTCAATACAAACTTTATACCAAGTTTGATAAATATCAACAATAAATATATATAAAGTCAATAGCACCATTAATAGAATCCTTCCTGTCTAATAAGGTCAATATCAATAAAAGCATGTGAGTATATCAGGTGCTGAGATATTATACATCAGATACTACTAGAGTCAAAATCAATGATGTCAATCAGGGAATCTATTATTATATTATTTATACTTATAACAGTAAATATTTCATCCATATAATTCTATTTCTTTGATTAGGCACGAATCAAATAAATTTTAGACTCTATAAATGATTTTAATGAATTTATAGAAACATTTATATATTTAAAATGTGTTGCTCACTCATCTCTTTTTATGGCCCCATCTAACATGCACAAGTCAAGCTTTATAAAGTTTTTCTTTTTTTCTGTTTTTAATGGGAGCACCGTGTAGAGAGATAAGCAATGCTTTGCAACCCATAGTCTACTCAGAGGATAACAAATGCCTTCAGAGCATTTGAAAAAGTGCCTCCTTTACCAATCTGCCCCTGCCCCATGTGTTAAATCACTGCATGGGCTCACATGTACTTTTCGAAGACATCTTCACTTCGCAGCTGGTGAGTTGACACTTTTCATTGCTTCACCTCTTGGCAACAGATGCCTCTTACTTCAGCACAGATGCGGAATATCCACCCATCTCTAACAGTAGCCTTGTATTCTGACTAATTAGGCCAGCAGAGTCATAATTAAGATTTGAATAATTAGATAATGGATATGATTACTTCTGTAATTAATCCTCATATTGTGTCATTGTGATCTGTCTTAGATGATGACCACTGGTCTATATTTAATTTGATCTGAGATCATTAGTTTTAAAAGCATAGCATTGCTACATATATAGCTCACTTCTCTCCCAGGATGAATGTATTCTTTAAAAATATGACACTATGTACAGATACAGTTTTCATTTTTCAAGTAGATTTTATAGGGATTTGTTGGATGATGAGTAATTATTTTAATTCAATTCATACCTACATTTTTTTAAAGGATATCACTTTGGTTGCTTCACTGTGTTGTATGACCACATTTTTAAAAAGTAGATATTTTTCCTTTCTCACCAAGTTGATGGTATGATAAAAACTCATATTTAAAAACAAATTGGGAGGAAGGAGAAGGTGGGATGAGTGGAGAGAGTAGCATGGAAGCATGCTACTATCATTTGTAAAACAGCCAATGGAAATTTGCTGTATGACTCAGGGAACTCAAACTGGGGTTCTTTAACAATCTAGAGGGATGGGAAAGGGTGGTAGGTAGGAAGGAGGTTAAAGAGGGAGGAGACATATGTAAACCTAAGGCTAATTTATGTTGCTGTATGGCCAAAATCAAATCAATATTGTAAAGCAATTATCTTTCTATTAAAAATAAATAAATAAATAAAAACAAATTAAGGATGACCCCCTCTTCTCTCTCTTGTCTACAGAGAGCTATAAGGGTTAGTATTTCTTATGATTTGGTGTTAAGGCCCTTCCCTCATCTTTCTCCACAATCTATCCACATCTGTGATTTCCAAAATGTCACATGATAGAAATCTGGTGCTAGAGTCACTGAAAATCAACAATCCCTAGCAGACCTGTTAGGTCTCTCCTCTCTGCTGATCCCTCATGGAAACTGGTCCATCTTGATCCATCACTTTCTCAGGGAAAGATCCCACCAGCTCTGAAAATCAGTGTTTATGCTCACTCTTCATACCTCTTCCTTCTGTAACCATCACGCTCTAATCCAACATCGAATAATGCTGACTTTTCTTTCCAAACATTTTTCAAATCTACCCATTTCTCTCCATCATTGCAAAGTGGTAGACTCCCGGTATAATTCTTAAGTAACATAATAATTTGCCTTCCCCCTTTTTGCCCATTTCCAAATGTCCTTCTCCAAAATTCTCACAGCTTCTGCTCACAGGGCTCCATCTCTGTTTGGATCACCCTGGTTTCTCTCGGTCCTTTGATTATAGCAACTGCCCACCTACTGTTGCACAAACTCTTCCATTAGCCTGGCGTAGTCTTCTTTTCCTCTCATCTGGTGAACTGCACATCCCTCTATCTCAGTTCAAACATCCTTTCTTCTAAGAAAGCATTCTTTACCTCTTTATACCACACTGGCCCTTACTTTCTACAATCTCATAGCACCATGCACATCTCTTTTAGGGCACTTTCCACACTTGTATCTATACATTTTATTGGTGATTATTTTAGTTTATAATTACACTGGATCTAGCCTGGTTTTTGACACACAAGAGGCACTCCATTATTAAATCAATGAATCATAAGATGATATTATACTAAACATGTCAAAATATGTAATTAGCAACTAAAGCATGAGAGAGGTCACAGAAGTCAACAGTCTTTAAAGAATATATTCCTTCATATATGTGCTCATGTATTACAAAATTAGTACTCAAGTATTAATATATGGCAAACATGGTACAGAACACCAAGTTAACAAACAAACTTAAAATATAATCTGAGACTGCATAGCATTTGTAATCTATCAGGTAATACAAATCTGTCAAGAGGAAATTAGGAAGCAATATGGCAAAAGCAATAAAGTACACAATAACTCGTTTGTTTATGCTTCACAGATACTGAGTTTTTTGTTGTTACTGTTTTTACAAATTGAGGGTTTGTGGGTAACCATACATCAAGCAAGTCTGTCAGAACCATTTGTCCAACAGCATTGCTTACTTCATGTCTTTGTGTCACATTTTAGTAATTCTCACAGTATTTCAAACTTTTTCATTATTATTACACTTGTTAGGTTGATCTGTGATCAGTGATCTTTGATGTTCCTACTGCAAAAACATTACAACTCGCTGAAGGCTCAGTTAATGCTTAGTATTTTTTTGATTGCTTTTTAGATGTGACATCATTGCACACTGAACAGACTACACAGTAGTATAAACATAACTTTAAAACACTCTGAGAAATAAAAAGCTTTGTGTGATTTGCTTTATTGGGATATTTCCTCTGCTATGATTGTCTAGAACCAAAGCTGAAGTACTTCTCAGGTATCCTGCAGATAATCAATTAGGCTGATGGCTGGAGATCAAAGAGCATTCTGGAGAAAGTGATGCTTGTGTTGAGTTTGAAGACAGAACAGGAAATAGCTAGAAAAGTTTTGGAGGAGCATACGGATAATGTGGAGAAATGCAGGTGAATTTTTTAAAATTTTTATTATTATTATTATTTTTACTTTACAATATTGTGTTGGTTTTGCCATACATCAACATGCGTCCACCATGAGTGTACACGTGTTCCTCATCCTGAAGCCCCCTCCCACCTCCCTCCCCATGCCATCCTTCTGGGTCATCCCAGTGCACCAGCCCCAAGCCTCCTGTATCCTGCATCGAACCTGGACTGGCAATTCGTTTCTTATATGATATTATACATGTTTTAATGCCATTCTCCCAAATCATCCCCCCTCCCTCTCCCACAGAGTCCAAAAGACTGTTCTATACATCTGTGTCTCTTTTGCTGTCTCGTATATAGGGTTGTCATTACCATCTTTCTAAATTCCATATATATGCGTTAGTATACAGTATTGGTGTTTTTCTTTCTAGCTTACTTCACTCTGTATAATAGGCTCCAGTTTCATCCACCTCATTAGAACTGATTCAAATGTATTCTTTTTAATAGCTGAGTAGTACTCCATTGTGTATTTGTACCACAGCTTTCTTATCCATTCATCTGCTGATGGACATCTAGGTTGCTTCCATGTCCTGGCTATTATAAACAGTGCTGCACAGGTGAATTTTAAGCACTGGGGACAGCATGGACAGATGGCACCAAGGGCCAAACTGTTGTTAGGGGAACTTTTCTGCGAGTGGGCACATACATGCGTACATATATGCTTATGTAACAGCCAGTTATTCACAATGACTAAAGGGTGATGCCCAGGGAAAGGAATAGCAAGAGGCACAGGAAGCGGGGGGTGGAGAAATTGGGAGTCTGTCCTATCTCCATGTCAGGATGACCAGAGCTAATTTTGTAGATAACAGACTGCCAATGGAGGCTTAAAGCAGAGGAGCAATGAGGCTGACTTTGTAATTTACACAGATCATGACTAGAGACTGACATGAAAGAGAAGAGAATGCAAGCCGGTGTATGGTAGAGGATGTTGAGTCTCGGCAAGAATGAGCACCTGTATCTAACAGAAAAACAGCAAATGTGCAGACACGGTTACACAGTGAAGACAAACTGAGAACATGGTAGAGAGAGGAAATGTGGAGGAACGTGATCACAGTTTAGGAAGATGCTAAATGCATCTTTGCATTTACATGCATCTTTGCATGTAAAAATGCAAGTTTAACAAATATATTTCATCTTATCTAACTTGCATATTAGTTTTCAATATAAACCTGTTTTGAATATTATATATGCATACCCATTTGTATGAATGTAAAATCTAATGTGAACAAAACATCTTAAAACTTCCCAAATTTAAGCTTAATGTTTCTATGAGAAAACATATTCAGAATTCCAACCAAGAGCATACAGAAATGTAACAGGGTAACTTGGTTGAAACTAGATTCCAAAGTAATGTTTTTTGAAGCTGTAAATACTAGATGATGGAGAAACTCCTATTTTTTTTATGTTTTCAACAACATATATGCACATATTCCTTCCTTTTGCAGGCTGCTTTCCTAGCCATTGAGGACTATCTATAGATGCATAAGTGACCATTGGGGTAGAGCTCCACATTGTCTGAATACCATCTGGTTTTTAAAAATTATTTTTGAAAATTGGAGTATAATTGCTTTACAATGTTGTGCTTAGTTTCTGCTGCACAAGAAACTTAATCAGTTATACATATTCACATATCCCCTCCCTCTTGAAGCTGCCTCCCACAGACCCATCACACTCTTCTAGGTCATCACAGAGCACCAATCTGAGTTTCCTGTACTATACAAGAGCTTCCCACTAGCTATTTATTTTACACATGGTAGTGTATATATGTCAATGCTACTCATTTTTTTAAAATATATACATGATAGAAGAAGGTAATTGTTCTATTTTTATTAGGGATTAGAGATAGATTTTTTCAGGTAGGTTGTTGCTTCTTTGAATTTTTTTTTTTTGTATGTATATACATTTATTTAACCTGCTGAATTTAATAGGTGCGTTCTTGAGGAGATCTCTTTTTTTGTGAGTGTTCAGGTGTTCATGTAGCTATTTTGCAGGAGCAAAGATTCAAGAGGATTGCTGAATGACCAGCAAACTCCACGGCACACTTTCACTGCAGAAGAGAATGAATATGAGATTGGTTTGATCCAGTTCAACCGTGACATCCTGCACAAGGTGTCATTTAAGAATGACTAACATAGACACAATTGATGTAGGACTGTTTTCTTCTCATTTTTTTCTATTTAGAATAGTTTGGTGGGAGGAAGCAAAAAAGAATTTTTTCTTTAATTGAAATGAGTGGACATTCTCACAGATTTCCATTAGAACTTGGAGATGAGGATGTGGATTCCAAAATGAAAGCCCAGGGTGGAGTCTGGAGTTCTGTCTGTTGCTTTGCTGCAGCTGGGTCCAGGCCTCTGTGAGGAAGAGGTAGTGGAATATAGTCCAGTAGGGAGAAGAGAGCTGACTCCTGGATGATGACAAGTGAGGGTTCACAGAGATGAAACTTTCAGGCTCCAGTCCTGCAGCCTTCAGAGCAGACACATTGTCTGGCTCCTGGATTATATCTTCTGCATCCTACTCTTTCCACTATGTCTTTACTCTATGAAAGCATCTTGCTACTTGGTCTACATGCTCTGTGTGACCTTAGTGAATAGCCTGACCTCAAGCTGTAAGTATGAAGCAATAAAGGAAGGACAGTGTGCTTTTCCTGTGTCTTTACTTGTGTGAGCAATGAGACCCAGACAGAGGACAGTGTTGTCCAGAGGAGTTGTGATCCCCAGGAGACTTCAGCACAATGGTCTCCTCAGGAAGAAGGCAGGAGGTCAGAGAGGGAAATAAGAGAGTCTTGTTTTGAGGGCCCGAGCCAGCACCTTGGGAGCTTTCACCAACAACTAGGGAAGACTTTGAGTGTCTGAGGTGCAGGAATTAAGGCAGTACCATCATAAAGGTGGTACTTGATGAAAATATGATCCTATTTTAATATCCCAGGCTTAGATATTTGCTTTTTCATAGGTGTCTATCAAAGCTAGCTTTCTATTCATTGAGTAAACAGTGGCTTTCTTAGCTTGAAATTATTACAGACCCTGGAAATCAAGGTTTTATCTAGGACACTGATAACTCTAAAATCTGGAGAGGTTGAAATAACCCATGGGGAATGCCAGCGAAATATGGGGACCTGGGCCACCCAGTTAATGTAATTCTTGCTAATATCCACAGTGGCAGGTGCATTGCTAAGTCAGGTGCATTGCTAAGCACATTTATTATGGCATCTCATTGTATAGCAACCTTTGAGGTCATGAATATTACCTGAATTATGCTTGAGAAGGATACCAGGTCCTTAAAAAGTGAAGAAAATTCCCTAAGATCATGGTCAGATCAAAATTTCAATCTGCTGAACTGAAAAATGCATTCTTTTTAATCATTATTACATCACTATCCTTTTTAGATATACTTTGAAATCCTAGATATGCTTCCTGGTGACCTCTTTAAGCTTGGGAAGGCAAAGAAAAACAAAAACAATTATTATTGTTTTCTTTGAACAATAGCTGCTGCTGCTAAGTCGCGTCAGTCGTGTCTGACTCTGTGCGACCCCATAGACAGCAGCCCAACAGGCTCCTCTGTCCCTGGGATTCTCCAGGCAAGAATACTGAACAATAGCTACTTATCAGCTATTATGATAGGCACTTTTTACATATGGTGTCTCTGTCTCATACTTACACACACCCACCCAATCACATTTTCTCAGTGTTAACCTGTTGACTTTCCAGGTGGCTCCAGTGGTAAAGAATCCGCCTGCCAATGCAGGAGACACAAGAGATGTGGGTTCAATCACTGGCTCGGGAATATCCTCTGGAGGAGGGCATGGCAACTCACTCCAGTATTCTTGCCTGGAAAATTCCATGGACAGGGCAGCCTGTTGCGCTATAGTCCCTTGGGCCACAAAGAGTTAGACACAACTGAGTGAGCACAAAACACATACAAACCTGTTGATAATAATAAAAAAAGGAGTATACATTCTTGCTGATAAGATTTAACTCTAGATGTCTGGATGGAATTAAAAAAGAACATAATAACATGATACATGTTTCTTTGCATGTTATATTACAGACGTCCTGTGGAAATAGAGTGTATGCATGTATGTGTTTATATATATACACTTACATATATATAGAGAGAGAGGAAGAAAATATATGTTTATATATATGTGTGTATATGAATGAATAAAAGTTCACATATGCATACATGTGTAACCATGCACGTGTACATATGCATATATACTTATATATACATTTATATTTTATATATCTATATATAATATAGATATACTTTATTGATCTTAAAGAAAAGTTAGAATTTTCTCTAGCTATCGATAGTGTTACATTCCAGGTAGTATCTTGTAAGCAGGTCACAGATATTAATCACTTGAATTGACCTCAAGTAGTTGGAATAACTTGGACTTCCCTTGTTGCTCAGCAGAAAAGAATCAGCCTGCAATACAGGACCCACAGGAGACTTGGGTTCAATACCTGGGTCAGGAAGATCCCCTGGAGAAGGAAATGGCAACCCACTCCAGTATTCTTGCCTGGAGAGTCTCATGGACTAAGGAGCCTGGCAAGCTACAATCCATGGGGTTGCAGAATTGGACACAACTGAAGCGACTGAGCGTGCAGGCAAAGGTGGAAGAACTTAGCTTTCAACCCCACTTACGTGTTCCTATAAAAATGGATATCTGAAAATGGAATAAGAGAATTTACTTCAACATGCAAATCAGTCCTCAAATGATTCCTGAAGCATCTTCAGCCTAGTTTAGGCTTCTCTGTTTTTATCACTTCCTCTCTTCCTCAGTGTCAAGTACCTTTGAGTTTGGGAGGCATGGTTATTCCTGGCTGGGTCTTCTCTCCCGTTGATTACCTCAGGCAAGAGACCTTTCCTTTTCTCACCAACACTTAGTGTTCCAAGTGGATTTGTCTCATTTTCTCAAGGCCAATCAGATAAAAACATACCATGATGAGATACTGATTAGCAAGAATCTGCTAGTTGCATGTATAACTCAAGGGCCTTTATTATTGCAGTGTAAAAGTGGAAATAACCTTGGGAAATGTATTTTTCATCAGAGACCTCAAGGCAGAGGATTTGGAAGATAAGTAGCTTCCAGTAGTGTTAACTTATATTCTGTTTAGGCGACTCTTTTATTTCATTCTAAATTGTTTTTTATTGCTTTTTATGAAAGCATGTATTCCCACTTCCAAAGGCCCCTAAGCTGGACTGGTCCATAGAGAGGCCTGCTGACCTCAAACTCACCTTAAAACAATGCTCAAACAGAGGAAACTCACTACACTAGGATGAGAAGATGACATCAGAAGCAGGCAGCTTGCCCAAGATGCTGATCTGACTTTTATGATCATTTATAATGTTTTCTTGATTCCTTGGACCTATGCCTATCAATCACATGTTTTCTATCATGGACATGATTCTATGCTAGTTTAAAACTCAATCCAATTGTTGGGTTGTGGCCAATTACCTGTGCCTATTACTTCTGGGCTACCTTGGTGGATTTTCTGTTCTTTAGGGCTCTGATTGGATACCCTCTAGGAAATTTGTTTTAGATGAGTGTTCAGTCCTGTTCTATCTATTTATAATAATTCTAGATGGGATCCTCTCACCTGGCCAATTAAAAATACCTGCTCTGAGGTTGGCCATAGATTTGAGTTTTCTCTTCAGTTCGGTTCAGTCGCTCAGTCATGTCTGACTCTTTGTGACCCCATGAATTGCAGCATGCCAGGCTTCCCTATCCACCACCAACTCCCGGAGTCTACTCAAACTCATGTCCATCAAGTCAGTGATGCCATCCAGCCATCTCATCCTCTGTCATCCCTTTCTCCTTCTGACCCCAATCCCTCCCAGCATCAGGGTCTTTTCCAATGAGTCACCTCTTCGCATGAGGTGGCCAAAGTTTTCCTTTAGGGTCATTTAAACTCAATTGGAGTGATGAGTTAAGTCTCAATAAAAAATTAACTTCTCATCTATTAAAAGGAAAACCCTGACAGTTATGGGGAGGATCAACATGGTTAACACCAGGTATGGTCATTTAAGTTTAAAGGCTCCTCTATGTTGGGAATGGTTAAATCATACTAAAAATGATCAACCTGGTACTTATGAGACAAGGCTGGGTGCTTTATGAAGTATGCCTGTTATTACCCTTAGAGAGAGTGACTGGTATGGAACTCAGTGGATTTGTGGCACTAATTTATGGCCTTGACATCTACTGGGATGATACGAAAGTGTAGCCTGGGATTCCCAAGAATTTAAGGTCATACATGTTAACAAATTACAGGTAACCCCAACCAATCTACCATTGGTATGATCCCAATGGGTCAAAGATCTATATTCTACTGGTATGACCATTTAGCTGCTTGTGTGTGTGTGTGTGCGTGCCTTTAATGGGGTTGGAGGATATAATTGACCACCATCTAAGCCTTGACAACTTTCATAAGCTTTAAATGGTAGTAACTGGGCTATTAGCCTATTGAATTCTGAGATCTCTATGATGAGAAAGGCAGTGCTACACAACTGCAAGACCCTTGACACCTTACAGCATCTCAGGGAGATATCTGTGCTATAATTCAAACTGAATGCTGCATTTTTGTATCTGATAAATCCTTTAATGTAACACATTTGAGCCACATGAAAAATCAGACTTCTGCTCTGAGTGACCCATTCCCTAGTCTTGACAATCTTTAAAAAAGAAAACTGGTGTGGGAGGCTCATGGCTAAAATGTTTCCTTTTAATTCCACTAATGTTATTAAGTATACCATTTATATTTTGCTTGTTTCACAAGATTATTATTTCTTGTATTACCAAGTATATGACTGAGCCTTCAACGGAAATGATGACTAGACTTGAAGCAGCTGATCAAATGTATAGTTTGATATATGATCAATGATTGCAATAGTGTAACTCTAGAAGGCAATGGCAACCCACCCCGGTACTCTTGCCTGGAAAATCCCATGGACGGAGGAGCCTACCATGGACTGAGGAGCCTAGTAGGCTGCAGTCCATGGGTTGCTAAGAGTTGGACACGACTGAGCGTCTTCACTTTCACTTTTCACTTTCATGCATTGGAGAAGGAAATGGCAACCCATTCCAGTGTTCTTGCCTGGAGAATCCCAAGGATGGGGGAGCCTCGTGGGCTGCCGTCTGTGGGGTAGCACAGAGTCGGACATGACTGAAGCGACTTAGCAGCAGCAGCAGCAGCAGCATTGGTAAAGCGTCCTTATTTCAGGGTCCTCGTCTAAAATGTGATATTATTAGCACTTTTTCCTAAGATACATCTGTCCAGTTAAAAGTTTGAGGTGGTTATTTCATTTGTGCTTCAAACTCTGTCTTACACAAAATCATTATTTTTAAAATTTACATAGTATCAAAACAAGTATGGGATTTCTGGTTTATACCTTTATATGCATCTTGCAGAAAATTCTTAACATGTTTCTTCATTTTTTTACGTATCTAGGTGAAATCATTTTGAAACCTCTAGAAGATTTTTCATGGTGCTCTTCACTTGCAAATTGGTGAGACAAAATCCATTATGATAATAAAAATAACCTAATAGCATGTTATTTTCTTTACAATAAAAATCAGTCAATACTATTTGAAAAGAAAAGAAACAAATTATTTATAATTATAACAAAGTTCTTAGCTAACCATGTGGCGTATATAATTTTTAATTATTTAAGAATCATACAAAAAAAAAAAAAAGAATCATACTACAAGTGCCTGTCTGTCTCTATCCATGTAGATGCCATTCATATCCAGATGGCCATTTCCAGACTTCAGACACCTACATTTTTCACCTCTTGTCAGTCAATCCCCTCTCAAAAAGCATTCATAATGTTGCCTAAGTGAATAATGCTATGACACTTTTACTCTTTCATTGTACTTTCATTTTGTATAATTACCAAAAATGTTGAAACTAGACTTCAAATTTATTTTACACACCAAATGATCTTTTATGAACATGATATAGAGATGATTACTGCATAATCTGACAATTTATCTATTAGAAAATGTTGGAAACAGGCATTTTTGACATTCTTAAATATTTTTATTTTTATGGCAAAATCATAACTAATGCCAAAAGAGCAGAATGCCTAACAAACTGTGTCTGCTATTTAAATTATATCCAGCAACCTACATGCTAAGCTCCTTCCATCTGCATGTGTTGTTATGTTTTTTGTCAGATTTAGATAAGTAGCTCCAGGACCTAGGAAAAGCCTATTTTTTTAAATTACTATTTCACTTCAACATTTCTGCTATATTTAGCAAGTAGTTTACACACAAAACTCAAGGCTGATGCTTGAAGGTATACTTTTACTCTCATAGACAATGGCTCCATATGGACAAAAAAGCTTTTAATTCTGGAGTTTCCTCTTAGAAAGCCAAACCTATGAAATATTTCAATGAGTGTAATGTTGGCAGGGTCACCCTTCTTTGCAACTTCAGGATTTTGAAATGTTTACCAAACTTGACAAGTTTTATTATTTATTTGGTAAAGCAAGCAAAAGGAAAAGGGGGTCTAATTTTTGTATCTGGTGTGGATCAGAGGAAAGAGAGTGCATGGTCTCTCAAGAACTCCATGCTATACCCTGAGAAAACTATAATTGAAAGAGATGTATGTACCCCAATGTTCATTGCAACACTTTTTACAATGGATAGGACATGGGAGCAACATAGATGTCCATCGACAGATGAATGGATACAGAACTGTGGTATATATATGCAATGGAGTATTATTCAGCTATAAAGAACACATCTGAGTTGGTCTTAATGAGGGGGATGAAGCTAGGGCCTATTGTGCAGAGTGAAGTAAGTCAGAAAGAGAAAGACAAATATTGTATTTCAACATAAGTGTATGGAATCTAGAAAGGTGGCTCTGATGAACCTACGTGCACAGCAGCAGTGGAGACGCAGACACGGAGAACGGACTTATGGAAATAGCAGGGGATAAGAGGGTGGGACAAATTGAGAGAGAAGCATGGGACATATACATTACCATCTGTAAAATAGATAGCCACTAGGATTTTGCTGTATGACATAGGGAGCTCAACCCAGTGCTTTGCAACAACCTAGAGGGTGGGATGGGGAGGGAGATGAAAGGGTGGTTCAAGAGTGAGGAGACATATGTATACCTGTGTCTGATTCATGTTGATGTATGGCAGAAAAAAACTCAATATTGTAAAGCAATTATCCTCCAATTAAAAAAAAACAGTATAATAATCCCTAAAAATAAAAGAACTCTATCAAAAAAAAAAAAAAAAAAAAAAGAACCTCAATGCTGCAATGTGTCCAAAAGGGGAAAATGGACAATTGCAGAACCGGGATGGCACTCCACTCCAGTACTCTTGCCTGGAAAATCCCATGGACGGAGGAGCCTGGTAGGCTGCAGTCCATGGGGTCGCTAGGGGTCGGACACGACTCAGCGACTTCACTTTCACTTTTCACTTTCCTGCATTGGAGAAGGAAATGGCAACCCACTCCAGTGTTCTTGCCTGAAGAATCCCAGGGATGGGGGAGCCTGGTGGGCTACCGTCTATGGGGTCGCACAGAGTTGGATATGACTGAAGCCATTTAGCAGCAGCAGCAGACACAAATTGTGTAGGAAGCACTATAATACCAAGGATGCAGCATCTGGGCACCATCAATAATTCGTTTTCTTTTCACATGGAAGAGAATTTTACCTTGCTTATTGACTGACACCTACTTTTCAGAAGCAGCTGAAAGTGGTTTAAAAGTTAATATTTGATTTACACGGTTCTAAGATATGGGTGCAGAATTTATCTATGAGTACAGAATTCTACTTAAACTAGGGAATATTTTCCCAGTTCAGCTTCTCCAAAGATTAAATGAGTTACTTTAGGAAGCAAACTATGTTAACTTTCTAGCTTCTACTGAAAGAAGAATCACCAAACTTCTTGAGCAGGATGCTACAATGGACACACAAACAAAAGATAGGGAAGAGGCTCCATGTCACAGGTCATAAAGAGGTAAGAGAGGTACACAACACAAGAGTTTCTAAAAAGTGAACCTAGAAAGTACCAGAAGAGAGTGGGACTGCGAAAGGGTTGGTAGCTTCATAAGTTAGTATATTGTTCAAGAACACTTGTAACACACCATTAGGCCATCATTACACAATAAGCTTTGTTTCTCCAAAGGAATCACTGTGACACTTCTATTAGTTGCCTAGTTTGTATTGTCTGTGCTCACTCTTTGCTGCCTAAAAGTGGGGTGATGTCCACCTCTCCCCATGCCTGCAGACCACAGCATAATTGGGTCTTTTCTTTTTCTAAAATATCAGAAAAACAAAATAACATAGCATCCAGTAGACAAAAAAAAATTCTGATGTCTAATTATATGTTTGAGTAGATATAGAATCATGGATATTATATTTTCTGACAAGAAATATTTCTCTATTATTTTATTTTATTTTATTTTTTTCTATTATTTTAATATGATATTCCTCCTTAGACACTAGTAACAATATTTATCTTGGTGTTATGCTTCTCTCTGCCTTTGAAATGCTTACCTTCGGGACCACTGGGGAAAAAATTATATTTGGTAAATCTGCATTAAGAATCACTTCTTTCACTGACAAGATATTTAAAATGTCATTTATGCCTTGTGAAGGCTTTTAGAAAAATCCAGAGACCTAGACCCAGATGACCCAAACTGTGTTTCTGCAAGGACTGCAATTTCCTTTTGAGGATTATGGTTCCAGGGAAGATTGCTTCCAAATATCTGTGAGAGAAATACTTTCCAGGATTAATGCTGTTGTTTACTCTATATTGATTTTCATAGCATCTCACCTCATCTCATATAAAGGACAAGCAATAAAGCACAGTTTAATTATGGTAATATTAAACATAACAGTGAAATCATTCCTTAAACATGTAAGATCAAAGTGTATCTTCAGGATGTGCTTTTTGACAACTGATTCTCAAGTATAGTCAATTTCTATTGTTTGTTCTACCAGTTATTTTCCTTTAAAGATCAAAAAGCCTAAGAATAAGAATCAGAGTAGTTCCCCTGCCCCCAAACATCATCTATTTATGAAATAAGAATGTAAGAGTAGTCCTGTGAAGAGAATGGACTTTTGAGTTGAAATATGCATGTTCATTGATCACAAGTGGATAAGAAATGTCACCAAGTTATTACACAGAAAGGCGCTGATTGAAAATAGGTGACCTTTACCAAACGTGTGTGAACAACTTTTACTATTCATTAAAGTATAAGATATCTTCGTAGTCCATAAGATGTATGAAACATATTAAATAATATCAGTGGTTACTGGCATGGCAAATTTTTTAATTAATCAAACTGTTCCTCTACATTTGTGTTTTTTGACATTTCATAAAGGTGACATGGAGGTGCAAATTTCTCTTCAGAATGGCAGAAACTTAACTACCCAAGTGGAAGAAAGAAGCTTATGAATAAACTATTGTTCTTGAATTCAGAGAATTATATTACCTGTCCTTGTTTACAAAGAATTTATATATGTTAGTGTCTGTCACCAGGAATACAATAGTGAATAAAACTCCCGTAGACACTGCCATGGAAGAATTTGGAATTTTACATTATTCAATGGTGTAATGAGTTCTGAGATTGGAGTAGAAGGGGAATAAAGTTCATTACAGAAAATGGAGGAGGAGCACTTTACTAGACAAATAGGGGTTGAAAACTATTTCGATGAAGTGACATCTTGTGCTCTTCAGGTCAAGAGATCTAGCCAGGCAAAAAGCTAACTTAATATGTTGGGTGGTGGACATGAAATCTCAGGAATAAGGAATCAAAGGCGTCTGGGAAACAGGCTGCTAGGGGTTAGGTGAGACTAGAGATTTGCAGCACCCAGAACATCCATAAAGATGGATGTTTCATGAAGGGTGCGATGATATCCTAAAAGAAAGGCGACATTCCAAGGGAAATCTTATATTTTTTTTTATAGGCTCTTTTTTTTTTTTTTTTTTGTCATTGTTTGCTTTTTTTTATTTGAAGGGAAAGAAAGTGAAAGTTGCTTAGCCACGTCCACCTCTTTGTGACCCCAGGGACTATAAAGCCCATGGAATTCTCCAGGCCAGAATACTGGAGTTGGTAGCCTTTTCCTTCTCCAGGGGGTCTTCCCAACTCAGGTATCAAACCTAGGTCTTTTGCAGGCAGATTCTTTACCAGCTGAGCCACAAGGGAAGCCCTTTTTATTTAAACTTATTTTTAATTGGAGGGTAATGGCTTTACAATATTGTTCTGGTTTCTTCTGTATTATCAACATGAATTAGCCATAGGTTTACACATATCCCCTCCTCCTTGCGGAGAAGGCAATGGCAACCCACTCCAGCACTCTTACCTGGAAAATCCCATGGACGGAGGAGCCTGGTAAGCTGTAGTCCATGGGGTCGCAAAGAGTCAGACTCTTTGAGTCAGACTGAGCGACTTCACTTTCACTTTTCACTTTCATGCATTGGAGAAGGAAATAGCAACCCACTCCAGTGTTCTTGCCTGGAGAATCCCAGGGACGGCAGAGCCTGGTGGGCTGGCGTCTATGGGGTTGCACAGAGTCAGACACATTGAAGTGATTTAGCAGCAGCAGCAGCAGCCTCCTCCTTGAACCTCCTTCCCACTTCTCACCCCATCCCACCCCTCTAGGTGGTCAAGAGCAATTGATTTGGGTTTCCTGAGTCATACAGTAAATTCCTACTGACTATCTAATTTCACACATGGTAATATACATGTTCCCATGCTACTTTCTCACTTTGTTCCACCCTCTCCTTCCTCCAAGGGAAATATTTAACACAGAAGTCATGTGATCAAGACTGTCAGAGAGGTCAGTCTTCTGGGATTAGGGAACATTACTGTGTGAAAAAGAGTTTAACATAGAGATCATAAGCAAGGAACAGATGATGGAGGTGTGAAATGTGGGGAGGCAAGGATGAAAATCCAAGTGAGAAAGATTTAAAGATGAAGATTGAAAGGACCAGATGTTCGTTGAATATGTAAGATGCAAAGGCAAAGATGAGAGCTGGGTTTCTAACTTGGCCTACTGGGTAGGTTAGAGTATCATTTGCTGAGCTGCTAAAGACAGAATAGTATGATGGGAAGATGCAGTGATCCCTTCTTCCTTCCCCACCTTCTTTTCTTCCTCCACATCCTGCTTCCTTTCTTTCTTTCCTTTAACATATCATAAACAGCTATATGAAAGATATGTATCTAGATACTGAGGCTTAAGAAGTGAATAAAACAAGACTTCTATCTTCACAGAGATTACGGTTCCAACTGGAGAAACTACCACTGGACAATAAGTGGTACCTACCAGACCAACACTAAGGGGAAAGAAACAAAAAGGATGATTTGGGGTATAATGGTAAGACAAAAACTGTGAGTAAAGGACATCTGCTATTTAATTTTGGCTACAGTTAACAATGACAACACCACAAAGTAGTCCACAAAATAAGCAGCTTCTGCTGGAGTAATACCTAGTATTCTATGAAAGGGTTAACATGTTAGCCTGCTAAGAATGTCAGGGTTATAAAATTTAAATAGTTCAATTTGAATTTGATTGCCCTGCAAATGTCCAGACAAGAATGGAGGTTTTTCTATTAGGTCACAGTCCAGAGGTAGGAGAGTGTAAATTCTACTCAATGTCAAAATAAGTAGGTATGGTCATTCATAAACCCTGCCATTTTTCCTAAACCCAGGAAATGAAATAAATTTGCTCACCTAATCCTGCAAAACAGAGTCCCTGAACGTCACATATGGATACATCCTTGGCCCATTTCATGCTCATTCAACCTCTGGTTTAGTTTCGAGTCCTGCTTGTGAACTTTTACAAACCCTTGGTATAACATTTTAGGAGTATCTTATTCTCTCTTCCTTCAGCCCACCAAATCTAATTTTCTTCCTGATATATTTTTGTTTTCATTTATATATATATAAATGAAATATATATATATATATATATATATATATATATATATATATACACACACACACACATACATACATATATACTCAACTTGAAGTAGTGAAAATATAATGCAAAATTCAGAGTAAAGCATCAAGAAATCTGTCTCTCACATTGTTAAAATTCTTAAATGAGCTCCCATTATTCCTGGGTTGAAATTCAAACACTTTACATAGACAAATGTGAAGTTGCCTCTTCTTACACATACAACACTTCATCATAACATTATGTCAAACTAATGCGGTTCTGGAGGGGGCTCAGGAGTTTTCTGTGTCTTCTGGACATAGTGTCATGCCCAGTAGTAGCTTATAACCCTTCCCCTTCTGTCTTAATTCCAGCTATCCTTTCATTTACAACTCAGGAAACTACTATTAAGTTTTCCATGTCCACTCCAAGGTAAGTCAGGAGCTCTCTCCCGGCAGTAATGACATCTTCTACATATCTTTCATGATTACATACCAGAGTGTGTTATAATTGGTCTTTCTCTTGTCTGCTCCCTGCTACTAATGGGAAGAGTATGCTATTCAGAGGAATTAGGACTTGTCAATATGTGTCCATAGCAGCTAGCAGAGTACCTGATACCTAAGAAGTACACACTAAAACTAAGTACATTAAGTGGACGAATGGAAGACTTTGGGGAAACGTGCTTGAAACTTACCCAGTCCTAAGAAAAGCAAAACTCTCATTATTTAGGTAGTTGCCTTAATCGTAACATACAGCCCCTATAACAGATTAGTTTGGAATATCCGTTCACTTTTTGTTCAGTAGATATTTTCTGAAAATGTACTCTATGGTAGGCTCTATTTTTGGCACTGGTAAGCAGCTATAAATACAAGAAAAAAAATAACAACAACAAAAATCCCTGCCCTCATGCAGCTTACATTCTAATATCTAATGAGGGGCAGGGAGACCAAAAAAAAAAAAATCAAATAAATTTAAAAGTTTACATTTAATTAATTGCTAGGCATTCTAGAAGAAAACAATATAGAAGAATAATGGGGGAAAATATGGGCAGGTTTTCAATTTTAATAATATTAATATAAGTTATCCAAAATTTGTGTCCATACTAATAACATATATTTCCCTTTGTCTTTTGTAGATTTGAGTAAGAACAAAGAAATTTGGCAGTTGGGAATAAAAAGAGATAAAAGGTTAAATAGGTGAGAGAGCTGAAACCTGTATCCTTGCCATTTACTTTTGGGAGAGAAGAAAAATTGAAGTGACAAATAATGAAGCTTTAGGACTGCATTCCTAAGATGAAGAGAACTGAAATGCTATTTGAGAAGTCAGCCTTTTGTGATGAGTTTGGAATCCTGGTATAGAGCTATCCTGGGTAGTGCTAAAGTCAAAAATTTCTACCCATTGAGAAGCAGAATTGGAAAAGCAATGATCACCCTGCTCCTTCTGAACTGCAAAGAATGAAATATATTGGCGATGCTTTGAATTAAATACTGTTCGTGTGTGTGTGCCAAGTTGCTTTAGTCATGACTGACTCTTGTGATCCTATGGACCATAGCCAGTGTTAGCAAAGAATTAAGCATGTTAGCAACATGCTAGAAACACATAGCTTGGGACTTCACTGGTGGTCCAGTGGTTAAGAATCTGTTTTGCAACGCAGGGGACACCGGTTCCATCTCTGCTCCGGGAACTAAGACTCCCACATGCACAGAACAAAGTCCAGTCAACACAACTCGAGTCCATGTGTCACAACTAAGACACAGTGCAGCCAAATAAATAAGTAGATATTAAACGGAAATATGCTGCTTTATAGAACTTTATATCCAGAGTGAGTAAGTGGAAATACACAATAAGTAAAATGTTTCTCAAATTTTATCTTTCTGTAATGAAAAAGCTTCTTGAGAGTTTTATCAACCTTTAACCCAGGTAAGCTGGGCTGTAAGTCATGTCCTATGTAGGCCCTCAAATACTCCAGAAGCACCCAAAGAGCAGTGTGGGGAAGAATTAGAGCAGCACTTATTGATCAGCTGCGTCAGTATTCCTGGGAGGTTGGTGGATACCCAGAACCTGGACTCCACTCCAGAATCTCTCAACAGGCTCAAGTCAGGAGCTGCTGTTCTATAACAGCAATTCTCGACTTGTCTGCATATTAGACAGATATGCAGTGATTAGGCCACATTCCAATATATTCTGATATCTTCAGAATAACCTGCATATATCTCAAAACTGCTTCCTGGGTCTTTTGTCAGATCTAATAAATCAGTACTCCAGGAATGAGACCCAGAGTCACTGATCCCTATGTATAGTGAAGGTGAAGTCGCTCAGTCGTGTCTGACTCTTTGTGACCCCATGGACTGTAGCCCACCAGGCTCCTCCATCCATGGGATTCTCTAGGCAAGAATACTGGAGTGGGTTGCCATTTCCTTCTCCAGGGGAAGCTTCCCAACCCAGGGATCGAACCGAGGTCTCCCGCATTTCGGGCAGACACTTTAACCTCTGAGCCACCAGGGAAGGAATATCCCTATGTATAACAAAATGTAAAGATATGTGACTTGGAGGATGGAAAATGATGAATTCCCTTGAAGAAAATACATTTCATTTATTGGGATTACTTGAATCAACTTACAACATATGAAATACTTTTGCATATACATATAAATGCATAAATGTTATTTGATAACTTTTCAACTGTATAACTAAATGACTTAAATTCCATAGCAAGAGACTTCCTTGGTGGTCCAGTGGTTAAGAATCCTCCTGCCAATACAAGGGACACAGGTTTGATGCTGGGTCTGGGAAGATTCTACATGCCACGTAGCAACAAAGCCCATGTGCTACAATTACTGAGCTGGTGCTCTAGGGCCTGTGATCTGCAACAAGAGAAGCCATCTCAATGAGAAGCCTGTATGCCACAACTAGAGCTGCTGCTGCTAAGTCACTTCAGTCGTGTCTGACTCTTAGTGACCTCATGGAGTACAGCCTATCAGGCTCCGCCATCCATGGGATTTTCCAGGCAAGAGTACTGGAGTGGGGTGCCATTGCCTTCTCTGATGCCACAACTAGAGAGGGGCCCTCACTTAATGCAACTAGAGAAGGCCCGCATGCAGCAACAAAGACCCAGCACAGACAAAAATATAAAATAATAAATTCTATAGCAAGATACAGATAAGCTAGTAGACAAGAGAAAATGATAGGCTTGATTCTACCAGGAAATAGACTTTCAGATAGTCATCTTCAAAGTATTTTACAAGTATGCCTCAGAATATTTCTTATGCTCATAATAAAATCATATTTCATATAAATTAGTTTCATGAATTTGCTTCTCTTTGACAGGGAGGCCTGGCATGGGATCACAAAGAGTCGGACATGACTGAACAACTCAACTGAACTGAACTGAACTGAAACAAGCAGCCAGCATAGTTTTTCTGTGAAAGATACAATAGCGAATAATTCCAGCTTTGGACACACTACAGTCTATGTTCTCACCTATTCAAGCCTGTTTTTATAGCATGTAAGCAGCCATTGACAAAATAGGCAGATTTATCTAAGCTATCTCCCAAATTGCTTTCTTCAAAACAACATCCACCTGTCTGTCTAAATCCAATAGAAGAAAAAAAAAATGTATGTGTTCCTAAAATTCAAATGTACTGATATTAGCAGTGTCAGGACACAGTTCTAGCTTCTGGTAAGGTCCAAGGATGCATTATTTTTAAGGAGAAAAAATGCCCCACATTTTTCTTCTTGACAGATAAGGTGAGGGACTAATAAAGTTTCTGGTTTATAATAATAATTATTACTTCCTGAGCATCTGAGCCACTGTAAATGTGTTGTATTAATAATCACTTCTATTTTACACAATGCTGCTATGGGATTGGTATTATCATTTGCTCCAGTTTAAAGTTCATAAAATTAAAGTTGAGACACCCTAACTGACTTGTCACAGCGCTAGCAAATGCACTCAGTGGGATTTGACCTCAGGTAATTGAACCTAGAACCTATACTTTCCACCACTAAATATTTCTGACTTTTTCATTGTCTACTGAGACTATGAATATGTATGATGCTGGGCCAATTATAATCTTTTAGCTTGTAAGAAACACAGATGTGCTCAGCTTGAATTGGTTAATGGAACTGAAACTGCAGAGAAAAATGTGGAAAACAGGAAAAAGTCTCACCACGGCATGGTGTGTCTGGAATACCACCCAGGATAACATAGCCTTACTGTGCTCCGCAGGGAGCACTCCTTCATTTTTGTGTTTAGTTGTTATAGTGAGTCAAAAAATGTTTGCCTTTTCATTGAGCTAAGGGAATTAACTTCTTTATTGCCTACCAACTTCATGACTTCAGCTTATTCATAATTTCTGCAGACCATCATCCCCATGTTTCTTGACTTCTGCTCCTGCCCATCTACCACTGTTTAACCACATTGAATTTATATTTAAGGTCATTAAATCAGCTATGTGTTACATACACATACTTTATTGGCATGCTTATTTTGAAAGGTTACATGATAGCCATTGGCCACTCTGGAAATGGCTGTCATAGACCTTCATCTTTCGTCATATCTATAGTGGCTTGTGGAGTCTAGACATACAGCCATACTTTCTGGGTGGCAAGACCTCAGCATGGTGGTTGCTCTGCATAACAAGTGGGCAGTCTGTAAAATAGTGGACCTTTTAACATCACACTGACAGACACTTTCAGGGCTAATATAGAAATATTGCTTTTTATAGATCATGTCGATTCTTTTGGAATAGTAATAAAGGAGATTATCTGTACACCTTGTCTTTCTGTTATTCATATATACACCACTAGGATAAGCCAATAGCTTACCATAAAATCTAGAGAATGGAAAGTAAACTGCTGGTAAATGGAGATTTTACATTTCTTGATCATGTTTCTAATCATTATTGAATCCATCGTTTGCAGTATCTGGTTCAATATTATCTGTTTAAGTGTTTGAGAACATGTTAGAGCATAAGAAAGGATCATATTTTATAACTATGCAGCTTATCTAGCTTTCAGTACCATGTCAACATGTCTTTGGATATACAGCTCATCATAAAAGATTTTTCAGGTCAATCCTAATTTTATAACATCTCTCACTTTTTGTCCTGCTACTGCTGCTGCTAAGTCGCTTCAGTTGTGTCCGACTCTGTGTGACCCCACAGACGGCAGCCCACTAGGCTCCTCTGTCCCTGGGATTCTCTAGGCAAGAATACTGGAGTGGGTTGCCATTTCCTCCTCCAATGCATTAAAGTGAAAAGTGAAAGTGAAGTTGCTCAGTCGTGCCCGACTCTTAGCGACCCCATGGACTGCAGGCTACCAGGCTCCTCTGTCCATGGGATTTTCCAGGCAAGAGTACTGGAGTGGGTTGCCATTGCCTTCCTAGGTTGAATCAAATTTTGCTTTGGATAATATTGTCACAATATCAACATAATTAGCTTCAACAAATCTCTGTGTACATATGGAAAGGCTTATGTAAAGTCAGTAGTGCAAACAGACTCCTGAACATTTCAATCTATCTTTTTTTAGACTACTCTTGAACACTCAATCCAACTGTTAACTTGTTTATTTTTTCTAATACTGTGAATTTATTTTGCCATGAACATAACTTCTCCTTAACGTCCTTTTAATTGCATTTCAATATAAGAGTCATGGGCTTTATATCTATACTCTTTGATTTTATCTTGACCGTATGTCTACCTTTCTTGGAAAGATGTTTATATTGCAGATACTCAATTTCAGTACTGATTATCTCAATAGTAGAGTGCTTTTTCTGTCAGTAGTAATCAGAACCAGCTTGATGCAAAGACTTGAGCATTAAGCTCTTTCAGTACCTAAAAGAACAAAGTATATGCTTCTTTCAAGCACTGCTGGCTATGGAGCTTACAAACTCATTTATTTTGAGTAAGCCAAGAATTAAACTATTCTAAAGGTGATATAATTAAGCTCCACTATCTTAAAAATCATCTTAAAATATTCATGAGTATCACATTAAATATCGGAAAAGGTCACCATGTACAAAGTGATGAAATGTATAGTGTAAAGAGCTTTAAATACCATCTGACCTAAGTTTGAATCACAGCTTCCCCAGCCCAGTCTCCCAGGCTGCATCTCTTTACCTGGAAAATTGGGGTAAATAAATTGGCATCAACCCCATTTTGACCTGATGATGATATAATCATACACACAAAATTTATACCCCAACTCTCTGGCATTCAAGAGTCCAGTAGACACTGTCTCTCCCCATTGTCTTTTATTGAAAATATCACCTACCGAGGAGCAGGTTATAAATCATAAGACAAGTTTTATAAAGTCTTAACAGATTTTGTTGTTGTTGTTGTTAAAATTTTGAAACTGCCTATTCTAAGTGAGGTTATCCTATGTTTTCTTATCTCATAGAAGGAATAAATTACCATCAAATGAATAAAAAAACAGGAGTCAATATGGAACCAAGAGGTAGGGTGGAACCTGGGGATACTACAAGAAAAAAAAAGTCTGATTCAAGCAGCAGATGCTACCCAACATAAACAACTCCTAGTTCTCAAATGTACCCAAGATTTTCTTCATTCTCTTTTAATATGTAATCCAAATTAAAGCAAAAGTTACACTGATAAAATCCCTTTAAATCATTTATCTTTTTAAACAAAAACTACAACTGCCTTTATGTTTTAAAATAAATATTTCATTACACACTAAGCACATCTTTCAAGGGTCATGTACATTGATTCAGTACATCTTGGGCTTCCCAGGTGGCTTGTGGTAAAGAATCCACCTGCAATGAGGAAGACCTGGGTTTTATCCCTAGGTGGGGAAGATCTGCTGGAAAAGGAAATGACAGCCCACTCGAGTATTCTTGCCTGGAAATCCCAAGGGCAGAGGAGCCTGGAAGTCTACAGTCCATGGGGTTGCAAGAGTTGGGCATGACTTGTGCTTAGTGCGGTGCTTAGATCTCAGTTATGTCCGACTCTGTGATCCCAAGGACTATAGGCCACCAGGCTCCTCTGTCCATGGAATTTCCAGGCAACAATACTGGGGTGGGTTTCCATTTTGGACATGACTTAGTGACTAACAACAACAAACAAGAAAAGTTCACTGGGTAGGATATCATATGGATTTTTAATTTGGTACAAAGAATAGTTCATAATACAGAGATGTTATCAGGAATGAATAAGTCTGTTACTAACAGATGTGACCCTATTTGGGTCCTGTAATTTAATATGTAATTAATTACATATTAAAAGAGAATGAAGAAAATCTTGGGTCCTGTCTATCAATGTTGCTTAAAGTATAAACAAAGAACATGCCAAAGACTCAATGACAGCAACTAGTCAACACTTCTCAAGGTATCTTTAATCAGTTGAAAAAGCACCTCTCTTGAGAAATGAAAAGTCTCAGTGCAACAGAGGGAAATAAATGTCTTCAGACTGGCTAAAAACATACAGACAACCAACTAGTACACATCAGTGCCTATGGGTGTCCTAAAAATATTTTATTCCTGTGGGGGAAGCAATAACATCAGCCTAAAAAGCTCTCTAGAGATTTTGGAAGGCTAGCCAATTAATATAAACATTGTTTTGACATCTCTATAAAATGTCCCATCTCAAGATATCCATAGGAGAAAGGCAGAAACAGCATTTCATGAAATATGAGCACTCATTTTAAAAAGTGCATCTAAGATACCATTATAAATCTTTATACAAAAGCAACTAGATTTTACTTTGTGCTTTAGCATAACAGATGCTATTGAAATTCAAACTGTGTAAGCATTATCTCATGACAATATACATTTGTATTTTAAATAATGTTTGTCTCATTGTTAGAAAATAATTTTGAACTATAAATTCTACATCATAACAAGGTAAGCGGTTGCTATTATTCACTCATGTGGTTAGAGTGCTAAGCGATCAATTTGCCATACATAATTATAGGGATAAAATAATTTTATTTTTTTATTTCATAGAAATTTACATGATGTGGGATAAAATTATACTTACTATGTTTACACATGCAAAGTAAAATAGGAAAGAAAAAGTTCATATAATTAAATCTAACTTTGAAAGAGTTGTTTCCATTCTCTCTAGATATTTTTTAACAAACTTATGGGAAAAAGGGATTTAAAAGAAATAATGCAAGCTAGCTTGTCTAAATTACCTAGAGAATTGCCTTAATTCATGTAAAACACAAGTTTAACCTTAGTTCACTCTTGTTTGATAACAAGGTACAACTTCAAACATAATAGCCAAGATATCAATAAACATATAAACTGAATATATTATTGAAGAATTCTCCCATCAAAATAAGTATTTTGAAAGAAATTTTTTTATTAATCTACCTCATAAAAATTCATTTTTCATATAAAAACCATAAATCATATCAGTGGCATGATAATTCTTTTTGGTTCATTTCTCTTAACAGCTACATCAGAAACTTTATTTAAATTTTAATTGCTAAATGGACACTATTAAAATATTCAGGGATTTAGTCTTCAATCCTTCAACCCAGAGGGAGCTCAGGAACGTTGTTAAAGTAAAATGCTGCACAAAATCCCAACTCTCATTTGCAAATTTTCTTTCCATCTGATTTAACTTTGAAGCTTTTAGACTGAGAGCTTTTACCAGATGACATCAACAAAATACTTCAATCAAAATCAAGTTACCTTAGTGCCGCACAATTCTCTAGATTTCTTTTAAAAGGTAAAATGAGAAATTAACTCTCTTTTCATATTTCCTTTTATTTTTCTCTCGATGCAAGGCAGAATACTTAAGATTTCCAAAGAAATTGTCCCATAATCTTATGATTCGCAAACACCGGCTTTCATTCTAGGACACTTGCTTATAAACTAAGCCTTCTCTTGACATAAACAGTCACTTGCTGCAGTGCAGAATGTCAGTTTAGTCAGAACTTTCAATGCAGAAATTCAGCGCCATGCAGTCACTCAGATCAAGCGGCACTTACCTTAATTGAAATATTCACTGTGAAGGAGGTGAGAAATCAGTCAAATCAACCGTGAACGGGGTGGGGAGAACGAAGTTTTCAATCAACACCCTCGGAGTAGCTGCATATACTCTTTCCGGTTTATGTTCAGCCCCTCACTGTCTAAGAGAACAAATAAAAAAAAAGAAAAAAGAAAAAGAAAAAGAGAGAGAGAAGCTGAAATCCTCTGAGGTTCCAGTGAGTAAATGAGGACTAAGCGATGTTTCTGAACGGGGAGCTTCTCGGTGAGTGTGATGTCTTTGGAGACTCCCTAACTGCTGTGATAGGCTGCTGTCAGGTCCCTGGAGCTGGGCGATAATCATTGACCTGATTAGCAGGAAACACTCCCTGTGTGCAGGCAGCGCAAGCCGAGGGGTTAGTGGGTCTCCTGGGAACTGGAAAAGGCACCGGGGACACTTGGGTTTCTTGTCTTTCCCAGCCTCGTGGACGAACTCCAACTCTGATTGTAATTTGCAAGGAGATTAACCACAGGGGTCAGCCGCGGAAGGACTTGAAATAAACGTGCTTTCTCTTGCTGTTTTGCCAGGTGCATTCGTGTTAGATAGCAGGTACAGTGAAACAATTAATCGACCGACAGAGCTGATGTATAAGGCAAGACGAAAGCTGAAAAATGTTCAAAGCGATGTGATAAAAGAGAGAGCTGGGCTTGTCTTTGCCCCAAGCCTGATACATACTTCAACCTTTGTCTAAGTAAAATGTTTTTAAAGGTTGATCACAGCCCTCCAGGGTGCAACTGTGATTTCTAAAAAAAGGAAGTATTCGTACTAAATACCCATGTTTGACAGGTTCTTACAGACGCACGCACTCAAACCTAGACACAGAGGTTGTGTAGTTTTTCAAAGAGCGTTTTCAATTAGCATCACACTTGCCAAAAATGTTTGAATTATAGTGTTAACCTGAGTAGCATGGGAGAATGCATCATCGTAGGTAACAAAATCATGTATTATTTTTGAAATATTGATTTTCTAAAACAAAAACAGGCAAGGGAATGAGAGAATCTAAAATGTCAAACAACATATTAAACGTAGTCATGTGCCTTTAACAACCTGCTGATACCCATCCATTGACCACATGAGAAGCTCTGCAATACCTCAGATATCAAAAATTACCTCTTCCTCCTAGAGATCTAATTCTCTCAAAAAGGTCACCTAATTAAATGCCAAAGCCTCAAATGGTTAAGTTTTGATAACTCTCACTTCTATAGGAGAAAATTATTCCAATAATATAAAAAGAACTGATGAAAAAAGTCATTTGCATGTCTTGAGGGTGAGAAAAATCTCAGTGCCAGGGAGAAAAACTGACAAATGTCCTCTCACAATGATGTGTTCAGCATTTCTGCTTTTCCAAGTAGGTCTCACTTGGGACATATGGCATTCCCTTGATGTCTATGTGTGTGTGTATGTGTGCGTGAGAGAGAGAGACGAGCAAGGGGGGCAGCTATTGAGAGAGAGAAAGATATATTTACAATATACAAATATTGCTATATTTATAATATTTACATGTATTTTAGAAAAATCTCAAATTTCAATAAAGGGATGCACAAATCATACATAATGGAGAATAGGTTTGCCTACTATATCCCCAAGTAAATGTTTTTTTAAAAAAGTATGTCATTAAAATACAAGCTCTTTGATGATGGGACTTCTTGGACAAAGTAAAACTTTAGTGTAACTGAGTTGCTATGATAGGAGGGCAAACACTTGAATTTAAAACAGGGATGCCCCAGAGAGAAGCCCCAGGAGAGCTGATCCGGTTTCTCTTGCAGAGGAGGTCTCTTGCTCCCTCAGCTGGTGAAGGTTGAGAGCTGAAGGTGAGGAAACCCAGTCAATAAGATTCAGGAAAGGGAGAATAACTCCTGCCACCATTAAGCTGGAAATCCGTTATTCAATTATTGACTGGCATTAGAGGACTCAAGTAGAAAAGAGCTGCTTAAATAAAAACTGAAGCGCATAAATAAACTGAAAATAAATAGCAAACAGGAAATATAACTGCTAATTTCTTCTGCAAGGATCCTGGCTAGCTGTTAACCTAACACTTGTGAATGAAAATCTGATGGATTCCATGGTTCTAATGTTTAGCTGGTCTTCCAGTTAAAACATTCTGGTCTCCTATTTGTCTAAGCTTCATTCTAAGCACCTGAAACAGTGGTTTCTTCTGAAAACATTTTAAAAACTTAAGACAGTGCTTATTTTCTCGAACCCCATCCATGAGCAATGACGGTCACTAACTAAGATGTGTACATTCTAAGTTAAGCTAATTTTGTGCCATAGTAGATTGTTTCTACCTGGAAAGTCCTGACTGCATCAGACTGCACTGTTGATCCTTCCAAACTATAGCTTCCCACTTGGCTCAAATGGTAAAGAATCCACCTGCAATGCGGGAGACCTGGGTTCAATCCCTGGGTCAGGAAGATTTCCTAGAGAAGGAAATGGCAATTCACTCCAGTATTCTTGCCTGGGAAACCCCATGGACAGAGGAGCTTGGAGGGCTACAGTCCATGGGGTCTCAAAGAGTTGGACACAACTGAGTGACTTTTACTTTTGCACTCTAAAGTTTTCTACAGGGAGTAGAGTAATTCTGAAGTAGTTTTTTTTTTTTAAACCCATGTTGAACAAATAATTGGCTTTATGTGGAAGTACACACATGAATAACAAAGCAGAATACTAATAATACTATTTTAGAGGGACTGTAGAGAGGATCCAGCAGTGATAATTATAGGTATTACATATTAAATACTTGCTATGTGCCAGATGTTCTGCATGCACTTCAGCTCTAGCTATTGTACACGAAATCCTTAGAACATCATATAAAGCAAACAGTATTATCTTTTATTTTTTTTAATCAATTAAGCTAAGGCTCTGAGCTTCCCTGGTGGTTCAAGTGATAAAGAATCTGCCTGCAGTGCAGGAGACTGGGTTCGATCCCTGGGTTGGGAAGATCCCCTGGAAAAAGAAATGAAAACCTACCCCAGTATTCTTGCCTGGAGAATTCCATGGACAGAGGAGTCTGGCAGGCTACACTCCATCGCAGAGTCAGACATGATTGAGCACGCACTCACACTGAGAAGTTAAATAAATTTACCACTGCCACACAGCCAGTACAGAGCAAATCCAGAATTAAAGCTCAGGTCACTTTAACTGTGATAACCCTCAAGCTGGGAAAGATTAAAGGTAGAAGGAGAAGAGGGCAACAGAGGATGAGATGTTTGGATGGCATCACAGATGCCATGGACATGAACTTGTACAAATTCCAGGAGATGGTGAGGGACACGGAAGTCTGGCATGCTGCAGTACACAGGGTCATGAAGAACTGGACATGACTTGGTGACTGAACAACAACACTTTAACTGTAAAATCTTGATGCTTAGAAATTCCCTAACATCAAACAGACAAAAATACTTGCTTCCAAAAGTACAAGAAATTTGTCTTGGTTTTATGATTTGCAAAAAAACATTTTTCATCCTTAAAATGTGTTTTGTGACTGATAAAATATTATATTCTAACAGCTTAACCACAACACACAGTTATCTATATTTGACCAGAAAATAAAATTCAACAAAAAATAAACTTTTGCCTAAAAAATAAACTAAATCTAGATCTTCCATGTGATGTAATTTCATTAGCTCACATTGGTCAACTTTAATTTTCCCTTTCTTTTGCAATTCATTTGCCCTCTACCTCAAAATAGTAATTATTGGATTTGTTAAAAATAGGAATATGACCTTACTGTAGTATATGTCTATCGCAAGAACATTTAGACCAAAATTAAGGTGATTTATGATATATCAGTTCTCCAAGAGACATAATGTAACATTAACTATTCAAATAACTATGGAGTTGAAAATTTAATTTTTAGTCTGTTCAAGTTTTATCTAGAAGTTTCTTAAATCTCATACTATTTCATATGCTTTATTGAAATTCTCAGACACATTCACAATCTCACAAAAAAGTGGTGTGACCATGCTTTTTCAATGCTTCTAATAAAAATTCTATCTAAAAGGAAATGATAAGAATTCAAATTAATTCACTCTTTAAAATGCCAAGAAATTTCACACCTAGTGTCTCATTTGATTCTTATAGAAATCTTATAATATATAGTGTGATATTTATTTTACTTATAATTTAATGATGGGAACTTTGGAATAAGAAAAGCAGTTGATTGTCCTTTTGGTCTTTAATGCTTAGTGGAAAACCTGATGTCTTCCCTTCCAGATATTGCTCTCTACAATGTCTAAAAAATATGTTTGTTGGAGTCATGTTGTAGTGAAAATAGAATTAAATGGATATTAAAATGGAAGCCACTCTTTATTTTAGTATGTGCTAAAGAGTCAGAGGAGAAGGCAATGGCACCCCACTCTAGTACTCTTGCCTGGAAAATCCCATGGACAGAGGAGCCTGGTGGGCTGCAGTCCACGTGGTCGAGAAGAGTCAGACACAAGTGAGCGACTTCACTTTCACGTTTCACTTTCATGCATTGGAGAAGGAAATGGCGACCCACTCCAGTGTTCTTGCCTGGAGAATCCCAGGGATGGGGGAACCTGGTGGGCTGCCATCTATGGGGTTGCGTAGAGTCAGACATGACTGAAGCAACTTAGCAGAAAGAGTCAGAACTGTGATGTAGTGAAGGGAAAATTACTCTGATTGGTAGGAAGTTTGTGATTTCCCTGTACAGGAATCTTTCCACTTAGATTTCTCATAGATTTTCTTCACGTTAAGTATAACTCCATTAATACAATTGTTTAGATGTTGATTGTATGGTTCTGATATGAATCTCATCTTACTTCTCTTTCAATTTCAGATTCACATCGGTACCTTTCTGTCTTTTATGTGGTGACTTAATTATTGGGAGAGAGGAGATTTCAGAATGCTAAAGTTAATTCATTTGTTTAATTTCATTATAATTGATGTATAAGATTATATAAATTACAGGTGTACAATATAAGTGATTCACAATTTATAAGGTTATGCTTCATTTATAGTTTTTATAAAATATTGGTTATATTCCCTGTGTTGCACAATATGTTTTCATTTTCTATTATACATAATAGTTTGTACCTTATAATCCTTTATTCCTATATTTTCCCTCGGTTACCTCTCCCCACTGGTAACAACTAGTTTGTTCTCTGTATCTGTGAGTCTGCTTCTTTTTCATTAAATTCACTGTGTGTGGTGTGTGGTTAGTCGCACAGTCATGTCCGACTCTTTGTGACCCCATGGATGGTAGCCCCCCAGGATCCTTTGTCCTTGGAAGTCTCCAGGCAAGAATACTGGAGTGGGTAGCCATTTCCTTCTCCAGGGGGTCTTCTCGACTCAGGGATCAAACCTGGGTCTCCCGCATTGCAAGCAGATTCTTTACCATATGAGCCACCAGGGAAGCCCGATAAATTCACTAATTTGTTGTAAATTTGAGATACCCCATATAAGTGATATCATATAGTATTTGTCTTTGTCTGACTTATTTCACTTACCATAGTACCCTCCAAGTCCATCTGTGTTCTTGCAAATTAACCAGACTTTATTATTTATATGGGTAGTATCCCATTGTATAAATGTACCACTTCTTTTTTTATCCATTCATCAGTGTTATTTTATTGCTTACATTTTTATTGGAGCAGATTTGATTTAAAATGCAGTGTTAGATTCTTCTGTAAAGCAAAATGAATCAGTAATACATATACATCTATCCATTCTTTTTTATATCATGTTATTTATATAAAAATAAAACTATCAGACTAACAAGCTGTTTATGAAATTGATCTTTTAGCAGTAGTACTGAGCTAACAATAATGGAAGAATGTTTGCTGATTACTAACAGGTTCTTAATTTATTATATATATTTTTATGTAAAACTGCTTGAGGAAAAATTCCTGGGGTAATACTATAGGGCAAGATCAATATGATTTGTCTAGGCTTCCCTGGTAGTTCAGCTGGTAAAGAATCCGCCTGTGATGCAGGAGATCTGTGTTTGATTCCTGGTTGGGAAGATCTCCTGGAGGAGGGCATGGCAACCCACTCCAGTATTCTTGCCTGGAGAATCCCCATGGACAGAGGAGGCTGGCTGGCAACAGTCCATGAGGTCGCAAAGAGTTGGACACAACTGAGCGACTAAGCACTCAATGTGTATGATTCCCCTGAGATACTTACGGAAAAAGATTAATATTGCAATGTTACAAAATGCCAACAATTTTGCTCTTAATAGAAAATCATTTATATTGGAATTCACTTTAGAAAATACAAAAATGAATAAATGAGGACTGATCATGGCAACTTAATTAATAAGCTCATAAAAATAGTTTTGACACGATGGAGAATCAGTGTGAAGTTTTCTTCTTGGGAGGAGATAAAAGACTGAATTTACCCAGCTTTAAGGTAAACTTTTCATGTTTAAGGCCAGCTTCCCTCATATATACTCATGAATTTGAGATACTATGAATTTCTGAAAATAAAGAAAACTAGACTGAACACAAGAAAGCTTGAACCATAGTCAAAATTCTGACACTAACTAGCATTATAACTCTGAGCCATTTAAAAAGTTTCTGGTTAACAATTTCGTTGGAAAACATGAGGAAATTAGGCCATATTATTTCTAATATTTCAGTCAGCTATGACATTATGTTTTCTATTTGACTAACATTTTGTGATATTCTCTCTACTTAATTCAGACGTAATCAGGCAGTCAAGAAGAAAAGGTGGTATACAATTTTTCCCCTTTCTCATCCTGTCAGGCTAGTAACATTTTTATTTTATTCTATAAATGACATTATGAAAAAAATATTTTGTTTTCATAGTTTGAGTATGTTAACAATCAGTGAGGAGTCATTGATTTGAAATTGCACATGATAGATGAAAACATTTGCTAAGGTCAAGAATATTCTTTAACTTTTTTAGAGTAATTATAATGCCTTCCTTTTAAAGGATATAGCTGTTATATGACATCCAAAATGGATCCTTAGCCTTTTTCTGTATTGTCCTGGTCAGTTAAAAATGAAAGGTGGTTTAATTAAAATGATTGAGAATTAACTTAGGAGTATAATTTTAAAATGGAGATATAATATTAATATATTTGGTATTTTTAAAACCTCATTTCCACTTTAGTAGGCAGTTATTTTAAAATAACAGAAAAGTACAGTGTGTAATTAAAAGAAATGACTTTCAGTATATATAATTTCTTGGTGTTTTACTCCTTTCCTGTTAGCTCATATTTATTCCATTTTGTTTCTTCTAGGTATTATTATTAAGTGCAAACTAAATGAAATAAATAATACATAAAACATTAAGCATTATGAAATTCACTTAAAGCTATTGAATATTAGTAATGACCAAAATAGGCATACAATAAAGTCCAAACCAAATAAATTTTTTGCAATAATTTTAAAATGACTAAGCAAATATACATAAAATACGATTCCATGAACAGTATTACTTAATAGAAATTAAAAGGGACCTGTTTATTTCTTTTTGAGTAGGTATGTTTATCCTTTTTAGAGAGTCAGAAAGGGGAAAAGTTAGAGTAAGTGTAAACTTTATGGAATTTAGAAAGATCAAGAAGCATTAACATGATAAACTATTAATTCCCTGTTCAATCAAAATTTCTGGGATTAAAAAATTCTAATTTAGATGGACCTATTAATTTGAAACTATATAAGTACATATTTAATTGTTTAAAATCCTTTCTATGATGATACACATATTAGACTAATTAAAATTAAAGGTACCCTAATAATATAAAGTGTTGGCAGTGACACAGAACATCAATAACACTCACATATTGCTCATGGGAATATAAAACAGTACAACCACTTTGAAACACATTTTGGTAGTTTCTTAAAAACCTGGATATATACCTATTTTGTGATGCAGCTGTCTTACTCCAAGGTATTTATTCCAAGAAAGAGAAGGTATATTACACAAATGATTGCCTTTATTCAAAATAGCAAAAATATAAAACTTGAAACAGTCAAAATATCTATCAGTAGGTGAATGGATAAATTATGGTACATTTATATAATGAACTGCTACTCACAATTAAAAGGAACAAACTAGTAACATGCCCAAAACTGAACCAGAGGATCACTGAGCTGACTGAAAAAAGTCAGAAATAAATAAGTAACTAATACATAAATCCATTTATTTAGAGTTTAAAAATATGGAAAGAAAACCAAAGTGACAGATGGCAGAAAAGTGGTGATGAAGGATGGGCATGGAATATGTGATGGCAAAAGGGTACCAGAAGAGTTTTGGGAGGACGAGCACGGTCAGTACCTTGGATAAGGTAGTGGTTTCTGAGATGTATATATTTGTCAAAATTAACTTAATTTATACTTTAAATATGTGCATCTTTTTTATGTTATACCTAAAGTTAAAAAATACACATCTTCCTCATGTGTTCTTTAATTAAACATTACCATAATTAAACTCTCAATGCTATACTATATCCATAATAAGATAACAGTCTGCATGTCTTTCATTCTATTTCCTACTCTTTGCAGAAACCATATTGAAGATAGGATAAAATCACCTACTTTATATTTCTAACGGTTTCTTAAATTGTAGAGAGCATTTCCCATTCAATCAAAGTTTAAGACAACTTTAAGCTTAATGTCCTAGTACCTATCCAGATAATAGTTCAGTAAAATTTTATACGGGGAAATAAAGTGCCATTCCATTTGAAACAATGACTGCTGTGAATTGCTTAATTACTTCTTGATACACATACATCATTGTCCATTTGTTTCTCAGTTCTCTTTAATGTGTACTGAAATCTTACCATTGCATAACTTCAGCATCTCTGCCACAGCGAGTGACTTCATATTACAGAAAAATAATTGGGCTTTCTCACCCTCTAACTGCATTTGACAGGCCTTAAGATGGAAATACTTTTATAGCATCATAAAGTTGATATTGTTCCCTAGTGGCTTTAAAAGGATCTCCCTCTTACTCCTATTTAGTTATTTACTAAATTGAACTTTTTCTTTGGGTTTCACCATGACTCCATTAACTTCTGAATACCAGGCTTCATCCTATTCTCAGTTAAACTGACTGGAATATCCAGTTTCCTTTCCTGTCCACTTGCTCTTTTTCTCTGTAGGCCAAAGTCAATAATTTGCTTCTACAGTATAAACAATAGGTGATTTTTAACTGCCTTGCTGACCTTATTTATTAAAAATAATGTTAACTTTCCAGAATGTGACGTTTATTGGCAGGTAATCACAAATAACATTTTTACTACTTCATGATCATCAAATATATGGACTAAAGTTTTTGTAGTCATGATGCAGTAGTAAAAATGGGGGGAAATTATCAGGAATTTTGGTGACTACTTCCCTGGAATTAAAACAACACAGATTCATTTTGATATATGGCAAAACCAATACAATATTGTAAAGTTAAAAAATAAAATAAAATTAAAAACAAAAACAGCAACATGACAGTAGTAAACAGCAATTGTGAATCCTTGGGCCAGTCCCTTTATCCATATTTGCTTCAGTTTCCTCAGAGGAGAAAAGAGAATAAAGTAATACGAAATTAGTTCATGTATATGCAGGAATGGTGAAGGCAGGAAGTCTGGCGGGCTGCAGTCCATGGGATCACAAAAAGCCAGACACAACTGAGCGACCGAACTGAACTGATAATAAGGAATAAGATTACATGAGTTAATCTTACAGGAAGAAGGAATAAGGAATAATAAGGAATAAGATTACATGAGTTAGTAGATACGCAACAAGAAGGTAACTGTTACACAATGGGGACTAAATATCAGCCACTATTATTAGTTAAACATGAGGTATATGCACTATGTAAATCACATACAAAAATTTTGTTTTTAATTATCATGATTATGCCCAATGGGATGTCATACTCTCTTTCGTAAATCCTGAAAAAATTTCATATTAAATATGTGAAATAAAATTATTACATCCTATGTTTCATAAGAATGTCACAAAGCATAATAATAAATTGCTACTGGTAGACATTAAACACTGCAACTCTATCTCAGGGGAGTGATTTTGATGTTTGTAGCAAAACAGTGTGTATGTGTGTGTGTGTGTGTGTGTGTAGATTGGGTGATTCTATAGATATTTATTGAGAAAATATTGTGAAATACATCATTGTTTATAATGGTGAAAAACTGTAAAAACTAATGTGATATTATTGATAAGATGTAAACATGAAAATCTGAAACATGAATGCAGATTTTTAATAGAAAAAAATGGAGAATATATTAATAATACAATTTAAGTCTATTTTTATATAGATTAAAGTAAGTTTACGAATTTTGATAAACTAGACATGTGTTCTTGACATAAGTGTTTTGGTGGGTTAACTTAGTACTTCTTATTTGTAAAAATTATAAAACAGGAAAAATAAATAAAAAGAATAATTTTTAAATTATTTTATTGTTTTCTTTTTCAATTCTTTTCTGATTTTGTTTAGCCTATATAAACAAAGGGAAAGTGAAGTTACAATTTAGATATTTTATAAAATCCAGATACTTTAAGAGATACTTTAAAGAGATAGATAAGTGAATTCTTCAAGATTAGTTGTTGATTTCTACACAGATGACTTTCATATGACATTGTCTGTTGCATTAACTGAAAACAAAATCAGTACCAACTCTTTCTGATTGATAAGGGGTATTACCTGTTTTCACATTTTCCACTCCATTTCCTTCCATCAAGAATGGGTAAAAAATCAAGAAAACTGATTCCAATCCCACAGAGAAGCAGATCAGCTACTGAGTAAAAGTGTGACTTCTAGGAAGAAGCCAGAGTCAAAAAAGTATATTCCAGTGTTGGGCAAAAAATCCCTTTTATGTAATTTGCTTTTCACTTTTGAAGGAGCTCTGAAGTGTCTTTGTATTGCAAGGAGGGAATTTGAAATTTATGTTGGTTTGTTGGAGTAAAAATAGACAAACTATTTTCTTTCATTTAGTTTGTAATTTTTCCAACTTCCTACTACAAAAATCTAAGAGAAATATAAAAAGTAAAGGAAACAGTATTGATAGACACCATGTTTCCATCATCCAGCTTCTTTATTTAGCAATTTGTGGCCAATCGTGTGTCCTCCATATTCTCTCACTTTGTTAGCTCACTTTCTCTTGGATACTTCTGAAGCAAATCCTAGATATTTATACTGTGCCATCCGTAAATATTTCAGTGTGCTGTGTAAAAGATAAGGGCACCTTTCTTTTTCATGGCAACATATTCAAAATATCATTATTGCAGGGAATTTTCTTTTGCTTTGACCTTAATTTACTAATGCTAATATGCCTATCTTAACAATTAAATCTAGCTTATAGGATTTCAGTATTTAGACTGCATTAATTTCCTCTAGTAGTATAGACCGTTGATATTATTTTATTGCAGCCTTCATAAAGAGGTTAGCTGTCCAATAATATCTCAAACTTGATTCCAGAAGTTCCTACACAAGCCTCCCTATACATCCTACTGATAGTGGTCATGAACAGCATCTGAAGATGTATTAGTTATTACAAAGCTTAATAATTGGCATGCCACTCATCTCGTTAATGAAACCTCAATAGTTCCCAGTTTCTTATTGAATAAAATGCAAATTTTTGCTTATAATTAAAAATTCTCCTTGATCTGCCTATTAACTGATTTCCCACCATTTCAAAGATAAAAGCTGATTTCTTTACTTTGTTATCAGAAAGTAATTTCCCAAACTCTAGGTTTTTATTCCTGGGGATTGACTGATTTCTTTCCAAACTTCATATGTAATTATGTAAAAGGACCTATACTACTTGATAGCTTTCTCAATGTTTAATGCAAATACTAGACACAAAACAGACAGTAAATATTTGTTGAACACTCAGTATAATGCTCAATTGAACAAAATACTGGTTTTCTGTTAGTGGCAGGTGCTTGCCTGCTCCATCATTTTACTATTCTGCTTAAAAGCAACACAGAAAAAACTTCAGGGACTTTGATTTCCAGATGCTTCTGCTCTGCTTGGAAATATGAAAAGCCATCACAATTCACCATACCAATATTTCATCCAGGGCAGTTCTCTCAAAGGGGCTACAAAGCAAGGGTCATTTACCTTTATCATACAGTGTTGTTTTCTTACTAAAGACCAAGAATTAAGTTCCTGATTTTCAACAGAGGAAACACTAGTTATTTTAGGAAAGTCACAGTTTATAGTGAAAAGCCAACTTTACAATTTAATGAACATTTTTATCTCACTGAGTATATATTCTTCTTCACTTTAAAATGTTATTTTAAAATTATTTTAAATAAGGCCTCACAAATAGCTGAGAAAAGAAGAGAAGCACGAGGCAAAGGAGAAAGGGAAAGATATACCCAACTGAATACAGAGTTCCAGAGAACAGCAAGGAGTGTTAAGAAAGCCTTCTTAGGTGACCAATGCAAAGTAATAGAGAAAAACAATTGAATGGGGAAGACTAGAGATCTCTTCAAGAAAATTAGAGATTCCAAGGGGGAATATTTAATTCAAAGATGGGCAAAAATGGCACGAACCAAACATAAACAAAAGAGATTAAGAAGACATGGCAAGAATACACATAAAAACCTGTACAAAACAATTCTTCTTTTTAATATAAATGTATTTATTTTAATTAGAGGCTAATTACTTTATAATATTGTATTGGTTTAGCTATACATTGACATGAATCCACCACAGGTGTACATGTGTTCCCTATCCTGAACCCCCCTCCCACCTCCCTCCCCATACCATCCCTCTGGGTCATCCCAGTGCACCAGTAATGACCGACCTGGAAAACCACGAGTGTGTGATGAGTCACCTAGAGTCAGATATCCTGGAGTGTGAAGTCAAGTGGGCCTTAGGAAGCATTACTACAAACAAAACTAGTGGAGGTGATGGAATTCCAGCTGAACTATTTCAAATCTTAAAAGATCATGCTGTTAGAGTGCTGCACTTAATATGCCAGCAAATTTGGAGAGCTCAGCAGTGGTCACAGGACTGGAAAAGGTCAGTTTTCATTTCAATTCCAAAGAAGGGCAATGCTACACTACACAATTGCAATGACTACAAATGCAACCACTACACAACTGACTCATTTCACATGCTCGCAAGGTAATGCTCAAAATACTCTAAGTGGGACACCAACAGTACCTGAACCGAGAACTTTCAGATGTACAAGTTAGATTCAGAAAAGGCAGAGGAACCGGAGATCAAATTACCAGCATCGGTTGGATCATAGAAAAGGCAAGAGAGTTCCAGAGAAACATCTACTTCTGCTTCATTGAGTACACTAAGGCCTTCAACATTATGTGTTGCAAAAAACAGCAGAAAATTCTTCAAGAGATGGGAACACCATACCACCTTATATGCCTCCTGAGAAATCTGTATGCCTGTCAAGGATCAACAGTTAGAACTGGACAGGGAAAAACAGACTGGTTCAAAATTGGGAAAGGAGTATGTCAAGGGTGAATATTGTCATCCTGCTTATTTACTTATTTTCAGAATTTATGTTGTACACTGTGCTTATTTACTCAGTCATGTTCAATTCTTCATGACTCCATAGACTGCAGCCCACCAGGTATCTCTGTCCATAGGATTTCCCAGGCAAGAACAAAGGAGTGGGTTGCCATTTCCCTCTCCAGGGGATCTTCCCAACCCAGGGACCGAACCTAGGTTTCCTTCATTGCAGGCAGATTCTTTACCATCTGAGCCTAGAGTACATCCTGCAAAACACGGGGTTAGAAGAATCACAAGCTGGAATCAAGATTGCCAGGAGAAATATCAATAACCTCAGATAGGCAGATGAACCACCCTAATGGCAGAAAGTGAAGAGGACTAAAGAACCTCTTGATGAAAATGAAAGAAGAGAGTGAAAAAGCTGGCTTAAAACTCAGCATTCTAAAAAAGAAAATCATGGAATCCAGTCCATCACTTCATAGCAAATAGATGGGGAATCAATGTAAACAGTGACAGACTTTATTTTCTTGAGCTCCAAAGTCACTGTGGATTGTGGCTGCAGCCATGAAATAAAAAGACTCTTGTTCCTTGGAGGAAAAGCTATGACAAACCTAGACAGCACATTAAAAAGCAGAGACATTACTTTGCTGACAAAGTTCTGTCTAGTCAAAGTTGTGGTTTTCCCATTAGTCATGTACAAGTGTGAGAAGTGGACTTTAAAGAAGGCTGAGTGCCAAATAATTGATGCTTTTGAACTGTAATGTTGGAGAAGATTCTTTATAGTCCCTTGGACATCAAGGAGATAAACCAGTCAATCCTAAAGGAAATTAACCCTGAATACTCACTGGCAGGACTGATGCTGAAGCTGAAGCTCCAATACTTTGGCCACCTGCAGGAAGAGCTGATTCACTCGAAAAGACTGATCTGTAGGAGACTGTGGACAGGAGGAGAAGGGGATAACAGAGGATGAGATGGTTGGATGGCATCACTGCCTGGACATGAGATTGAAAAAACTTTGGGAGACAGTAAAGGATAGGGAAATCTGGTGTTCTGCAGTCCACGTGGTCGCAAAGAATCAGACAACGATTGAGTGACTGAAAAACAAAATTTTTCATTCCTGAAAATTGTCATTTTATTTTTTATAATTAATTTTAAACTCAGTCCAATGGATATTAAAATATGAGAACGATAGGTTATTAATAAAAATTATTTGAGAAAATTAATGGTTCACAATTTACATCTTCATTTATAGCTAAAGAATACAATTTGTTATACTAATGGCAGAGGACACATGTACTCACAGTTTGTTGCAAAATGATGGACTGTGGAAAAACTAAGTTGCTACACTCTGCTTTTACTATCTTTAATTAAGAAAAAATCACATAAAATCACTCTAAGCAATATGATTTAGCAGCAACTTAAACACCTAAAACATTTTAATAAAAACAACCAGAGTAACACTTTTATTAATAGCTTGAAATAATTCTAATTATTCCAGGATCATTATGATGCAAACTTTGTTTTCTCTCTAACATTTTTAAAAGAAAAACTATTATCCCTGTTGTAGTGAACTTTGCTTTCAAAGTGAGCAGCTTAATGGAAAAAAACAGGCTTTGCGGAACTGAGTTCTAACATATCCTTGAATAAGACTTCCCTCGTGGCTCAGACGGTAAAGTGTCTGTCTACAATGCAGGAGACCCGGGTTCGATCTCTAGGTTGGGAAGATCCTCTGGAGAAGGAAATGGCAATCCACTCCAGTACTACTGCCTGGAAAGTCCAATGGACAGAGGAGCCTGGTAGGCTACAGTCCATGGGGTCGCAAAGAGTTCGACACGACTGAGCGACTTTATTTAGTTACTTATATCCTTGAATGGACATCTTAGCTAATGATCTGCATTGAAGCAATCTTCTTAGGATCATCTACTAAATTCAGTAAAGTTAGGGAAATAGACAGGCTGGTCCAAGATCATAGATGTGTTAACACTGTGATGTTTTAGGGGTAAATATTTCACATACTTCAGTTCAGTCGCTTAGCCGTGTCCGACTCTTTGCGACCTCATGAATCACAGCACGCCAGGCCTCCCTGTCCATCACCAACTCCCGGAGTTCACCCAGACTCACGTTCATCGAGTCAGTGATACCATCCAGCCATCTCATCCTCTGTCATCCCCTTCTCCTCCTGCCCCCAATCCCTCCCAGCATCAGTCTTTTCCAATGAGTCAACTCTTCGCAGGAGGTGGCCAAAGTACTGGAGTTTCAGCTTTAGCATCATTCCTTCCAAAGAAATCCCAGGGCTGATCTCCTTCAGAATGGACTGGTTGGATCTCCTTGCAGTCCAAGGGACTCTCAAGAGTCTTCTCCAACACCACAGTTCAAAAGCATCAATTCTTCGGTGCTCAGCCTTCTTCACAGTCCAACTCTCACATCCATACATGACCACAGGAAAAACCATAGCCTTGACTAGACAGACCTTTGTTGGCACATACTTAGCAGATGTTAAATTTGGTTTTTAACATAAGTGACTCAGGGCCCTGCGCTGTCTCAAGTTGTGGATATTAATCGAGTTGCCCTAGGATGAAAGGATGACATAATATTCTGAGTATATAGAAGGCACCAAGAAAAAACAGGATTTTGGAATTCTAAGACAAATGTTTGTACTTGATTTAGTGCAGTAGGGTCATTTTTATGAAGGATTTTTACTGGTATGGTCCTCAGATTAAGCAGGCCTAGGACTGCTGTTATACTACTGAGTTATGTGACCCAGCATAAGTGTGGAAAAAATCCACTAGAAAGATTTAATTCTTAGGTTTAACATTAGGCCCCTAGATTATTGTTGTCATGCAAGCAAGCAAGATGTATAACATTTACACTGGGAAAGTAGGATTCTTAAAAATAATAGAAAATCTGCTCTAATTTATTCATAGTTCCATGTTGGGACTCAACCCACCCAAGCACTATATGCAATAGCTTCTCAGTATTCTAGAATTATTGTAGAAGAGAGTGAGTCAGAAGAAAGACAAATCTCCAAGTCAATGTAGGAGGGAGCTTTGGAAAACGGATACATCTCTGGGCCAAGATGCAATATCCTTGCGATAGAAGACACAATGACCAAACTGCAGGATAAGATCAGGGTCGAGTGTTTCCCAAGCATTTGAATCACAAAGTCAACCCCATAAGAAAGAATTTCCAGAAGAAACCATTCATTATCAGAAAATTTGTCACTGCCAGTGGGCAATGCAGGCAGATTTCTAGGAAAGAGGTGGATAAAAACTAATCAGGGAAACAGCGATCTGCCAGCAGTTACTTCTTCACACAGCTTCAACTTGCAAAAATAAAAGCAAATAATAGTAACAGGTTACAGAAAGTTTGTTAGGCTAAATAGCTGAGTTTAATTTAGGGCAAGTTTCCCTAAATCAACAATGCTAGAAAGTGGCTTATCTGGAATTGAAATTCAGCAATCACTCCAAAGCCTGCTCTTAAAGTCAAACCTTATGTGTATTTTAATTTCATAACATATTCATATTACTGTGTTATATACTTTTCAAAGAGATGGCATAAAATTATTTCTTTGGGAATTATTATATGTATGAAGTGATCAAATCATATTACTATGTCCATTTTAAAGATGAAAGAATTGGGTCTAACATAACAATATCTTTTCTGAGTTCACAAAGGTATAATTTTCAAACAATAAAGTAGAATTCAGCTTTTCTCTTTCCTCAGTGTTTCTGTTCATTTGACATAAAGGCTGGCAGACTTTTATTTAAATGACTAGATAGTAAATGGTTTAAAGATTTCAGCAAAGAGGCAAAATTGAGGATATTATAAAGGTACTTATACAATAATTTTAGATGTAGCTGTTAAAAAATATAACAGCTTTCTTTCTTTGTGGTCTATACAAAAACAGACAGTAGATTGAATATGACCCTTTGGCCATAGTTTAGCAACCCAGATTATACCAACACTTGTTTGAATGGTTATTTTCAATAGCAACTTAATCTAACAGTGATGAATTGAATAGTGTTACATCATTTTTCATCTCTTTGACTCACTTAATTTGTGTCATATATAGGAGAAACTTAACAGAAATCCTGATTTATAGAGAAGACATTATGAAATAATATAGTAATATCCATAAACTTATGAAATAATGTTTATAATTTATATTTCTATATTATATATACATCAATATACATTTATTACAGTTTTAAGAAACTGTCAAATCTAACTTCTTCCAAAATAAAATTATCATGACTTGCATTAAAATCAATTTATGTCTAATTCTTTTTCTCTGTAGGTAAAATCTGTGGATAGTACACCTTAGAATTTCCTAAAATAGACCATAGGCATTCAGCCATCTGAAATTTCCACAATGACAACATGATTTCTGTATGTGATATTTCCAGACAATAATGACTTTGTGTTAACTTTAATTATGATGCTTTATTAGAATAATATAGGCAGGAAGTATAAACTCATAAACATACAAAAGCAGAGAGGTTTAATATATTTTTTCCTCAGAAAGAATTTGACCTCATCACGTTAGGCTTTGGAAAAAGATGTTTTACTCAGATAAAAATAAATGAAAATTATTTTTCAATAAAAAAATAAAAAAATGTCAATATGTTCTTTAATATAACAATTAAAACTACTCATTTTGTCTTCCCACTTTTCCAGACCTTTGTATCTTCCATCAATAAATGATGAAGACAGTGACAGTAATTATTGGTAACACAACGGAAATGACATTTAAAAATACCTAAAAGAGGATTATAGTTTTGCAACAAGCTTTTAATATTTTTTATCTTGGAACATTCAAGACAATACCGCAGTTTTTTAGAGAAAAGTTTATTGACTGAACATTTTTTGTAGATAAATGGATGACCTTTACTTTCTCCTCTTATGTGTACACTTAGAAATTACCGAAGGGAGAAGAAGTGTCAATTTGTCATTCAGTAGTATGATACATGAATTGAAGTAATCTTTGGGAAGGCTTGAAATCTAAGTCAATATGAAAAACAAGAGATTCACTCAGAGAACAAGCTAACCACAAAAGTTTGCCAAATTGATGAGCTGCCTTTCTACACTGCAGCCTCTTCAAGGTCTTCTGTCTGAATATGGGCAAGCACAGCTTTGTGCAGAAACAATATGCAAGAAAGAGGCACTTTGGGTTTGACCTGAAACCCTTTTTCTACCCCCTCACTATGGACGCGAATGAACAGCTCTAGAACTTGAAGTGTTAGTTGATTTTGAACTTATTGCATTTCTTTTTATTATTATTTTATTGCAATGTTAAATTGAAATTATAAAATATGTAGAGATAGTGTTATTTGTGCTATTTGTGTCCACCTATTTTGCTCATCAATATAAAATAGGAAAGTGGATGATCATTTCTAAATTATCATGATGGTTGACTCATGTACAAGGTAACCACATCCTTGCTCACAACACTTCTGGATAGATATATCTGCCAGTCTCATATGCATTTGGGGCTTCCCTGGTAGCTCAGCTGGTAAAGAATCTGCCTGCAATGCAGGAGACTCCGGTTCAATTCCTAGGTTGGGAAGATCCCCTGGAGAAAGAATAGTTACCCACTCCAATATTCTGGCCTGGAGAATTCCATGGACTGTATAGTCCTTGGGGTCACAGTCAGACATGAATGAGTGACTTTCACTAGTATGCATTCAGGGAAATCAATGAAGAAGGGAAGGATCAGTTTCAATAGATTGTGGTGTAATGACACTTTGAGAATAAAGTAAATGTCTTTATTTCTTTTGACACAAAAACAACAACTAGTGAGGGTGTTTTTTATATGTCAACTTGACTGGCTATGGTAATCAAACAGCAACTGAGGTGCTGCTATGAAGGCATTTATAGATGTGATAATTTGGGTGGGCTTAGTTCAAACATTTGATAAACTTTAAGAGCATAGCTGAGGCTTCCCTAAAAAAAAAAAAAAAAAGAGAGAGAGAGAGAAGAAAACAAAAGAAAAAATACATGTAACTTTTGGATAGCAGTGTTAGCCTGTCCCAAAATTCCAGCCTGCCTTCTGATAGCCTACCTTGCAAATATTGGACTTGCCTAATCAAATCTAACATTTTAATAAGCCACTTATTGGCAATATAAAATTCTTTGTGTATGTGTGTGTGTGTATATATATATATATATATATATATAGAGAGAGAGAGAGAGAGAGAGAGAGAGAAAGGTTATTTTTCTCTTGTGTAACACTGATTGATACACAGAGGCACTCACTTGATTAAAGATTTAAGAACCTTCTGCAAAATCCTCCAAGGGAAAGTGAATCTTTTATAATGTTAACATCAAATACATATGGTTGGCTCACAATAACAACAACAATACAGACAGTAACAGCAACAAAAACTAAACACCTAGGGATCAAGAGTATAACATGAAACAGAATATGGAATAAAAAATTCAGATATCGCCTACTAAAAAGCTGAAGTGTGGAAAAGACAGTCTTGGTGAATTTTTAGCTACTTTTCCACAATCTTTTTTCTTTACTTTTAATTTTTTTTACATTCAGATGTTTGCATTGCTGAGTAGTGTGGCATCAAATTCGAGTGTAACCTATCTCTACAAAGGCTATTCTCTGGACTCTACTCCTATCTGTGTTGGTGGTATTTAGAATTCTAAGATCATGCCCATGACCCTCAGTCTTTGTAACAGCAAGATAGTTTTTTGAAGTTACAGTGTTTTGTAATTGAGACTACAACTCATGGTAAATAAAAGATTACCCAGTGAGCCTAATCTAAGCTAAAGCAACATTTAAAAGCAGAGCATTTTCTTCAACAGGGAGCAGGAAAGGAAGTCAAAGATTTGAAAATTCAGAGTTGTTCCTGGCCTAAAGCTGAAGGAGGCCTTGTGGGAAAGAGCTAAAAGATCTATCTGGGCTTTGCTGGTGGCTCAGGAGATAAAGAATATGCTGACAATGCAGGAGACCCAGGTCACATTCCTGGGTCCCGAAGATCTCCCCGAGAAGTTAATGGCTACTCACTCCAGAATTCTTGCCTGGAGAATCCCATGGACAGAGGAGCCTGGTGGGCTGGGCTCCATGGGGTCGCAAAAAGTCAGAGAAAACTGAGCAAGTAACACTTTGATTTTTCAATATCTGAGAAAGACTCTCAGATGACAGGCAGTGAGAAAATGGGACCTCAATCTTACAATGAGAATTTATTCTGCTATCAACCTGAATGAACCTGGAACCCATCCCTCTGTTAAGGAACCACCTTGACTTCTGCCATGTGATACCCTAGTCAGAGTTCAGCTGAGACTGCCTAGAATTCTGGAATATGATGTATGAGATAATAAATGAGTGTTCATTTATGCCACAAAGTGTATAGTAATTTGTTGCATAGCATAAGGAAACTAACACTGTCCATCGCTAAATATTTGAGTCTCTCTAGTACTGAGAATGGACTTCCCCGGTGGGTCAGCTGGTAAAGAATCCACCTGAAATGCAGGAGACCCTGATTCCATTCCTGGGTTGGGAAGATCTCCTGAAGAAGGGATAAGCTACCCACTGTAGTATTCATAGGCTTCCCTGGTGACTTAGATGGTAAAGAATCCACCTGCAATGCGGGAGACCTGGGTTCAATCCCTGGTTTGGGAAGATCCCCTAGAGAAGGGCATGGCAACCCACTCCAGAATTCTTGCCTGGAGAATCCCATGGACAGAGGAGCCTGGCAGGGTACCGTCCATGGAGTGACAAAGAGTTGGACATGACTGAGTGACAAAGGATAGCACAATACTGAGAACTCATGTTAATTCTTGTTGAATCACAAATGCTCAGTACATTGCCCAGCACAAAATGTGTGTTTAATACATTGCAGCCAGTTACTGAATGAAGGGAATGCCAGTGAAAGTGAAAGTCGCTCAGTCATGTCCGACTTTTTGCAATCCTATGGACTATCCAGTCCATGAAATTCTCCGGGCCAGAACACTGGCCTATCCCTGCTCCAGAGAATTTTCCTGATCCAGGAATCCAACCAGGGTCTCCTGCACTGCAGACACATTCTTCATCAACTGAGCTATCAGGAATGCCAAAGGAGCCCTTAGAATCTGATCTTTAATGATTTTATTTAGACTCATCTTTCCCCCACATTTTGATAAGTGTTAACTCAATATAACATATGTAGAATAAAGAGTAAGATGAGTATTTCCAGCTTTTAAGATGATGTCTCAGGCCATGTGTATTCATATCCCACATTATTTCTGTTATATGACACATTGTATAATTTAACATAACTAAATCAGAACTAGGGAAATTGAGGTAATATAGAAAGGCCTCTCAGTTCCCTTCATGAATTATAAGGAATGAGATGGATCTAGATGGAGTTGTCCAGAAGTCTGGGCCTTCTCTAATTGTATTAATGCCAGTTAGTGTTCTACTCTGTGGAACGAGAAAATATATACAACTTGGAGGCAGTAGGGAGGAGGGGGTCCTCTGAATACTCAGCCCAGATTGGGAGGTGACCGATATGCTACTGGAGATCAGTGGAGAAATAACTCCAGAAAGAATGAAGGGATGGCGCCAAAGTAAAAACAATACCCAGTTGTGGATGTGACTGGTGATAGAAGCAAGATCCAATGCTGTAAAGAGCAATATTGCATAGGAACCTGGAATGTTAGGTCCATGAATCAAGGCAAATTGGAAGTAGTCAAACAGGAAATGGCAAGAGTGAATGTCGACATTCTAGGAATCCGTGAACTAAAATGGACTGGAATGGGTGAATTTAACTCAGATGGCCATTATATCTACTACTATGGGCAGGAATTCCTTAGAAGAAATGGAGTAGCCATCATGGTCAACAAAAGAGTCTGAAATGCAGTACTTGGATGCAATCTCAAAAATGACAGAATGATCTCTGTTCGTTTCCACAGCAAACCATTCAATATCACAGTAATCCAAGTCTATACCCCGACCAGTAACGCTAAAGAAGCTGAAGTTGAATGGTTCTATGAAGACCTCCAAGACCTTTTAGAACTAATACCCCTGAAAGATATCCTTTTCATTATAGGGGACTGGAATGCAAAAGTAGGAAGTCAAGAAACACCTGGGGTAACAGGCAAATTTGGCCTTGGAATACAGAATGAAGCAGGGCAAAGACTAATAGAGTTTTGCCAAGAGAACACACTGGTCATAGCAAGTACCCTCTTCCAACAACACAAGAGAAGACTCTACACGTGGACATCACCAGATGGTCAACACTGGAATCAGACTGATTATACTCTTTGCAGCCAAAGATAGAGAAGCTCTATGCAGTCAGCAAAAACAAGACCAGGAGCTGACTGCGGCTCAGATCATGAACTCCTTACTACCAAATTCAGACTTATATTGAAGGAAGTGGAGAAAACCACTAGACCATTTAGGTATGACCTAAATCAAATTTCTTATGATTATACAGTGGAAGTGACAAATAGATTTAAGGGACTAGATCTGATAGAGAGAGTGCCTGATGAACTATGGATGGAGGTTCATGACATTGTACAGGAGACAGGGATCAAGACCATCCCCATGGAAAAGAAATGCAAAAAAGCAAAATGGCTGTCTGGGGAGGCCTTACAAATAGCTGTGAAAAGAAGAGAAGTGAAAAGCAAAGGAGAAAAGGAAAGACATAAGCATCTGAATGCAGAGTTCCAAAGAATAGCAAGAAAAGATAAGAAAGCCTTCCTCAGTGATCAATGCAAAGAAATAGAGGAAAACAACAGAATAGGAAAGACTAGAGATCTCTTCAAGAAAATTAGAGATACCGAGGGAAAATTTCATGCAAAGATGGGCTTGATAAAGGACAGAAATTGTATGGACCTAACACAAGCAGAAGCTATTAAGAAGAGGTGGCAAGAATACACAGAAGAACTGTTCAAAAAAGACTTTCATGACCAAGATAATCCCAGTGGTGTGATCACTCACCTAGAGCCAGATATCCTGGAATATGAAGTCAAGTGGACCTTAGAAAGCATCACTACGAACAAAGCTAGTGGAGGTGATGGAATTCCAGTTGAGCTATTTCAAATCCTGGAAGATGATGCTGTGAAAGTGCTGCACTCAATATGTCAGCAAATTTGGAAAACTCAGCAGTGGCCACAGGACTGGAAAAGGTCAGTGTTCATTCAAATCCCAAAGAAAGGCAATGCAAGGAATGCTCAAACTACCACACAATTGCACTCATCTCACATGCTAGTAAAGTAATGCTCAAAATTCTCCAAGCCAGGCTTCAGCATCACGTGAACTGTGAACTTCCAGATGTTCAAGCTGGTTTTAGAAAAAGCAGAGGAACCAGAGATCAAATTGCCAACATTCACTGGATCATCAAAAAAGGAAGAGAGTTCCAGAAACACATGTATTTCTGCTTTATTGACTATGCCAAAGCCTTTGACTGTGTGGATCACAATAAACTGTGTAAAATTCTGATAGAGATGGGAATACCAGACCTGCTGACCTGCCTCTTGAGAAACCTATATGCAGGTCAGGAAGCAACAGAACTGGACAGGGAACAACAGACTGGTTCCAAATAGGAAAAGGAGTACGTCAAGGCTGTATATTGTCACCCTGCTTATTTAACTTATATGTAGAGTACATCATGAAAAATGCTGGGCTGGAAGAAGCACAAGCTGGAATCAAGATTGCCAGGAGAAATATCGATAACTTCAGATATGCAGATGACACCACCCTTATGGCAGAAAGTCAAGAGGAACTAAAAAGCCTCTTGATGAAAGTGAAAGAGGAGAGGGTAAAAGTTGGCTTAAAGCTCAACATTCAGAAAACTAAGATCATGGCATCTGGTCCCATCACTTCATGGGAAATAGATGGAGAAACAGTGGAAACAGTGTCAGACTTTATTTTTTTGGACTCCAGAATCACTGCAGATGGTGACTGAAACCATGAAATTAAAAGGTACTTACTCCTTGGAAGGAAAGTTATGACCAACCTAGATAGCATATTCAAAAGCAAGAGACATTACCTTGCCAACAAAGTTTCGTCTAGTCAAGGCTATGGTTTTTCCTGTGGTCATGTATGGATGTGAGAGTTGGACTGTGAAGAAGGCTGAGCACCGAAGAATTGATGCTTTTGAACTGTGGTGTTGGAGAAGACTCTTGAGAGTCCCTTGGACTGCAAGGAGATCCAACCAGTCTATTCTAAAGGAGATCAGTCCTGGGTGTTCATTGGACGGACTAATGCTAAAGCTGAAACTCCAATACTTTGGACACGTCAAGTGAAGAGTTGACTCATTGGAAAAGACTCTGGTGCCTGGAGGGATTGGGGGCAGGAGGAGAAGGGGACGACAGAAGATGAGATGGCTGGATGGCATCACTGACTCGATGAACATGAGTTTGGGTGAACTCCGGGAGTTGGTGATGGACAGGGAGGCCTGGTGTGATTCAATTCATGGGGTCGCAGAGTCGAACAGGACTATGTGACTGAACTGAACTGAAAGAATAAATGAATCCATTTATGCAGGTGAATAATACCTCACATAAATTTCCTTTTAAAATTTAGGAAGATGTTATCTTCCTAAGGGAATAGGGAAAGGGAACCCTCTTACACTGTTGGTGGGAATGCAAACTAGTACAGCCACTATGGAGAACAGTGTGGAGATTCCTTAAAAAATTGGAAATAGAACTGCCTTATGATCCAGCAATCCCACTGCTGGGCATACACACTGAGGAAACCAGAAGGGAAAGAGACACGTGTACCCCAATGTTCATCGCAGCACTGTTTATAATAGCCAGGACATGGAAGCAACCTAGATGTCCATCAGCAGATGAATGGATAAGAAAGCTGTAGTACATATACACAATGGAGTATTACTCAGCCATTAAAAAGAATACATTTGAATCAGTTCTAATGAGGTGGATGAAACTGGAGCCTATTATACAGAGTGAAGTAAGCCAGAAAGAAAAACACCAATACAGTATACTAACGCATATATATGGAATTTAGAAAGATGGTAACGATAACCCTGTATACGAGACAGCAAAAGAGACACTGATGTATAGAACAGTCTTATGGATTCTGTGGGAGAGGGAGAGGGTGGGAAGATTTGGGAGAACGGCATTGAAACATGTGAAAGAAAAAAAAAAAAAAAAGGTTTCACAGAGTAGAAAAAAATAAAATAAAATAAAATAAAATTTAGGAAGATGTTAATTGTGAGTTAATTTTGGACATTTTAGAAACAATTTGACCAAGACAATTTTTGTTTGATTTTGTATTTCTTGAGGTTGGTTAACTTGTAAATGACTCCTAGTGAGAATTTTGAACAGCAGCTACACTTAAAATTTTAACCTTAGGTCGTCTGAGAATATTTTTTCGTGTGAGAAAACACAGGGCATCTCCCTACGATGGATATTTTATACAAATATTTGTAACACATTTTTCTTTATTGCTCAAAACACTAAGAAACTTCAACAATATTAAAACAAAACATGTGGAAAAGTTATCTTTCTTTAGTTCCCTGGTGGCCTGTATTCACTTCCTAACTTTATCATGCAGAGAAGGCAATGGCAAGCCACTCCAGTACTTTTGCCTAGAAAATCCCGTGGATGGAGGAGCCTGGTAGGCTGCAGTCCATGGGGTCACTATGAGTCGGACGCAACTGAGTGACTTCACTTTCACTTTTCACTTTCACACAATGGAAAAGGCAATGGCGACCCACTCCAGTGTTCTTGCCTGGAGAATCTCAGGGACGGCAGAGCCTGGTGGGCTGCAGTCTATGGGGTCGCACAGAGTCGGACACGACTGAAGTGACTTAGCAGCAGCAGCAGCAGCAACTTTATCATCTATGTGGTCATGTCACTAAGTCATGTCTGATGCTTTGCGACTCCATGGACTGTAACAAGCAAGGCTCCACAGGGTTCTCCAGGGAAGAATGCTGGAGTGGGTTGCCATTTCCTTCTCCAGGGGATCTTCCTGGACCAGGGATCAAACCTGTGTCTCCTGCATTGGCAGGCAGATGCTTTACCACTGAGCCACCAGGGAAGCCCCATAGCCTCATTACTCTGCCTGTGAGATGAGAATCTCATTCTCATTTTGCAACACGGCAATTCCTTTGCAGTGATATACCACCCTTGTTTTTTTCCATAAGAAATGTGAACCCTTCTGGGTTGTCTTAGGATAGAATTTGAATTCCTAATATTTCCATGTCTTTCACTGTCTTTTTGCAGATAATATAAGACTTGGACAGTGCTGGATATTTTTTCTGTTCTCAGCTTTGCTACTTAATAACTGCAAAGTTGGGAAAGTGATTAAATTTTTAAAACCTTAATCTTTAAGTTTGTAAAATGAAGATAGTGGCTACATTATTTAGGATCTTAGTTAATTTCAGTAAAACATTCAGAAAAGTTTCAGTAATAATTCTTAATGAATGGTAGCTATTTACTCTTGCTGTTATTATTACTCAGTTCAATTCAATTGCTCAGTAATGTCTGACTCTTTGTGACCCCATGGACTGCAGCACACCAGGCTTCCCTGTCCATCACCAACTCCTGGAGTTTACTCAAACTCATGTCCATCAAGTCGGTGATGCTATCCAACCATCTCATCCTCTGTCGTCCCCTTCTCCACCCACCTTCAATCTTTCCCAGCATCAGTTTCTTTTCAAACGAGTCAGTTTTTCGCATCAGATGGCCAAAGTATTTGAGTCACTAATATTAATATTGTTTTAATAACAAGTAGCAATATTTTATGAAAAAAATTGGTACACATATAAAAGGATCTGAAAAGGGCGCTGTCCAAACCTAACTTCGAAACACCATTTAATATGTTCACATTTTAGACCTTGGTGAGGGTACAGGAATTATTTTTTCTTGCTAAATAAAAAAAGGCAGGCATTGCAGAATTTTAATGTTACTATTTTAACATTTATTATTCAGTAAAGTATGTTTCCAAAGGGAAACTGAGATCTCTGTATATCTGCAAGTCTCTATGTATCTGTATATCTCTGTATATCTGCAAGTCTCTGTATATTTAAACATTTTTCCTTCCTGTTAAAAGTAAATAAGTAAAAAAAAATCCATTTTTCATAAAAGGAAAACTGAATCATTTACTTTTCTTACCTCTGATGATCAAAACTGGAACCTAACTTGATATCACATAGTATATATATATTCATGAGCTTGAGAAATTTCTGTTCTGCTCCCATTAATGAAAACACAAGCATGATTTTAATTAGCCTGAATATATCTTGCAAAAGCATAAATCCCTTAATCAAATGTGAGAAACGAAGGCTGGTCACCTCCCCTTGCTAAATTTATACTCTCCTAAAAAAATCTTATTCTTTCCTCTAATTATGTCTTCTACTTAGAATTATAGTTTCTGTAACAAATATAAAATAATTGAAGATAAAATTAATCAAAGAAACACCTTTCATTTCTCAATATATAATACTATTTTAATAGTTATATGAATACAATTGCTTTTATATCTCCTTGGTAGGGGATATTTAAGTTGTCTATTCACAATTACAGGCACTTTAATTCTTGAATTGAGTAGATCTCCAATCAAAACCACTAGTATTTTTGAAGGATTTTACATTATCAAACTCACTGAAGCAATTATCACCCCCTCCTAGCAAGTCTGCAAATTCTTTCTCTTCTTTTAGTCATTGTAAGGAATTTTTTTATTTTTAGTAATGCGATCCCAACTTCCCCTAGAATCATATTTATTATGATGTGTTCCATTCTGATTTTTGAAGGGAAAATGCATGCTTATATCCACTTTTCTATTTAATCACATTGTTATTCCTTCTAGGGCTTCCTTGGTGGCTCAGTCGGTTGTGAATCCTCCTGCAGTACAGTAGAGCAGGGTACACTCCCTGCATCGGGAAGTTTCCCTAGAGAAGGAAATGACACCTACTCCAGTATTCCTTCCTGGGAAATCCCATGGACAGAAGAGCCTGAAGGTCTACAGTCCATGGGTTCCTAAGAGTCAGACACGACTGAGTGACTAAACCACCATCCCATCTAGGACCAAATACACTTGCAATTTAAACCAACATATTTTCTCTGCTTTTGGAAAAAAATGTAAAAAATTACTAGGCATTATATCTAAACTAAGATTTTGGTTTCATTCACATGATGTAAAAGGGCACAGAAGTAAGTTAAATTCATGGAAGTAATATGAATGTCTCAGAATGCCAATTACTTAATTATTTGGTAAAATATTACATTTTGTGATGATGTTTGTTATTTCCACAAAGTTCAGTTCAGTTCAGTCTCTCAGTCTTGTCCGACTCTTTGCAACCCCATGATTTGCAGCATGCCAGGCCTCCCTGTCCATCACCAACTCCTGGAGTTCACCCAAACTCATGTGCATCGAATCGATGATGCCATCAAGTCATCTCATCCTCTGTCTTTCCCTTCTCCTCCAGCCTCCAATCCCTCCCAGCATCAAGGTTTTTTCCAATGAGTCAACTCTTCGTATGAGGTGGCCAAAATGTTGGAGTTTCAGCTTTAGTATCAGTCTTTCCAATGAACACCCAGGACTGATCTCCTTTAGGATGGACTGGTTGGATTTCCTTGCAGTCCAAGGGACTCTCAAGAGTCTTCTCCAACACCACAGTTCAAAAGCATCAATTCTTCGGCACTCAGCCTTCTTCACAGTCCAACTCTCACATCCATACATGACCACTGGAAAAACCATAGCCTTGACTAGACGGACCTTTGTTGACAAAGTAATATCTCTGCTTTTGAATATGCTATCTAAGTTGGTCATAACTTTCTTTCCAAGGGGTGTCTTTTAATTTCATGGTTGCAATCACCATCTACAGTGATTTTGGAGCCCAAAAAAATAAAGTCTGAGACTGTTTCCACTGTTTCTCCATCTATTTGCCATGAAGTGATGGGACCAGATGCCATGATCTTCGTTTTCTGAATGTTGAGCTTAAACCAACTTTTTCACTCTCCTCTTTCATGTTCATCAAGAGGCTTTTTAGTTCCTTTTCACTTTCTGCCATAAGGGTGGTGTCATCTGCATATCTGAGGTTATTGATATTTCTCCTGGCAATCTTGATTCCAGCTTGTCCTTCTTCAAGACCAGCGTTTCTCATGATGTACTCTGCACATAAATAATCAGGGTGACAGTATATAGCTTTGACGTATTCCTTTTCCTATTTGGAACCAGTCTGTTGTTCCCTGTCCAGTTCTAACTGGTGCTTCCTTACCTGCATGTAGGTTTCTCAGAGTAACTCACCCTTAATTTTTAAACTGTCAGATATTTTTTCCCCGATATTTTGAGATGATTTATTTGTTATCTTTTATAAAACTTTGTTTGATTTACCTTACATTTCAAGCCCAAATGTGTGCCCTTCAGTGGTTTTCCCTTCTTCATTTACACACTTTATTCTGTACTCCAGATATTCTTTATATTTAATATGTCAGTACAGTAAAGAACGCCAAAGTCTTAATTCCAGGAAGACTGACCTCTTCTGAGTCCCAAACACATATACAATTTACACTATTTTTGTTCATATTTTACTTTATTTAAACAATGAACTTATTTTTGTTAAGATTTAATTTCCCAAGTGACACTTTAAAGGTTAATAAAAAATAAGTGAAAAATTAATATCTACTGATTAACTAATGATGGTGTGACTTTGATGCTATAAAGATACACTGATTTAAAGAATTAATTTGAGACAATAATTTAGAAATTATAAAACACATAAAAACGGCTCAAATTATTTCTCTATTTTGGATAAGAATCTCAATTTGTTAATAAGATAATGCAGAAAATCCACACACATATCCCCTTGCCTCCAACCTGAAAAGAGATGAATTAATACTCCTTTTTTTTTTTGTACTTTGTAAGGACAAAAAGCAAATTGCTGAGTGGCTAGTAAAGGAAACTTATTTAGGCTACCTTACTGTTTGCTACAATGCATAATAATGCTATCTTTATTTTTCCAACATTCTTTTTTTTTTTCTTTTTTCTTTAATAGAAAATTATTTAATTAGTATACATGTGTTCCCCATTCATATTACGTTAGAATTGGACAGATTGCCTCGTTCATATTCTCACTACTTTCATTCACAACAAAATAGATGCATGCCAAACTAGTTTCTGCTTTGTTTACAAACTATTCTAGCAAAAATGAGAGTTCATAATTCTCTAATAGCCAAGATGATTCATGGGAGAAGACTGTCTCTACCCCATTGTAAGAAATGGGTGGAATGCTAACTTATCATCTTTATTATATTTATGAATAAATAAAATGGAGTAATAACAGTTCATAAATCACACTAAAATTGTCAGATATGCATCTTCTGTTACAGTGTCACATAATGGTGCCATATTTTGTGACTTGAATTGCAATGTGCACAGAATATGGGAAAACAAGACTGTGTACTCAATATCTTCTAGATACTGATCTTGATCTTACTGGTAAACTATATAAATAGAACATTTTCATGACAACCATGGAATTCTAACCTATAGACACTCTTAACATTCCATTTTGATGTCACTTGTGTTATATTGGTATGCAGCAGAAGTACCTGAAATTTAACAATAAAAAGGCAAATTCTCACTTTGCATAAGTATCATAGCTTATAAATTAGACTAATAATTTTGAAAAAAACAAGTTATTGGCTCAAATTTATTCCTGTGAGGTGGGGTATTATTAAACACATTATTAAACACATAGAGAATTTATGAAAAATAAGCATACTATTCTTAATTATTTTAATGATTATTTCTTTTTAATTTAATTGCTATTCAACAAGGGATTTAATGTTTAATATTACTAATGAAATTAAATAAAAAATGATATATAGCACCATTAAAGTAGCACATTAAAAAAATGCTAGTGCTAAAAATAACTCTACTTAGTAGGTACCAAGGAATGCATATGAAAACCATATTTCACAAGATAGTCTTTCTATTGAAAACTACTACACTATGAGGCATATTAGTTCCTTTCTCCTATAGACATATAAGTACAAAGCATGTTGTTTTTCAAATTATAAATTATACTCTTTATCGGATATTAAAAGTTGTGGCTATATAGCAGAACAGAATAATTTGAAGTATTTTTTGCTTTACCATATATGGAAACAAAAACAAAACTTTTGCTTGACCTGCTTGAATTGCAATAACAAAATTGCCCGCCATTATGAATGCATTATCCATATGCCAATTTAAAATAATCTTTAAAATGATTGAAATGAGGGTGATAATTTATATCATACATGAAAATACAGGCACATTCTTGGAGATGGAAGAGAATAAACAAAATACAGCTATTTCAGAGGATATTTTAGAGATTCTCTAAACTCTTATGAATATAGGTACTTTTTAATTTTAATAGTCCTTTAAAAATCAACATTAAGAGTTAGCCATTTACTGTCTTAAGGACCGCAGAAAATTATGTATTTCACATATAAGATTATACTGAAAAAACTAAAAGGAAAGATTACTGCATTAAATGTGTTTAGTTGATATTCTGTCTTAATGAACATGTCAGTCATTTTGTTTGATTTTTTAATTTATTTTTTAATCGTTTTTGGATTTCAAATCAATAGCAAACATTTTCTGTGAATTTTAATTATTTTCCAGAGAGTTGTATATAATAATGATATTTTTCACAAAGCCATTTGGAAATATTTCCCATATAATCCTGAAAGCAACTTTGAGATATAAAATCATAGAATTAAGTAAGCCATTTCCTAGACTTATAGTGGCAACATAAAAATTTAAAGAACTAAAAATAATAAAAGTGCTTGGTACATTAAATATGTTCTTATTTTCTACCAATACCTGCCGGGAGAAATATCAATAACCTCAGATATGCAGATGACACCACCCTTATGGCAGAAAGTCAAGAGGAACTCAAAAGCCTCTTGATGAAAGTGAAAGTGGAGAGTGAAAAAGTTGGCTTAAAGCTCAACATTCAGAAAATGAAGATCATGGCATCCAGTCCCACCACTTCATGGGAAATAGATGGGGAAACAGTGGAAACAGTGTCAGATTTTATTTTTCTGGGCTCCAAAATCACTGCATATGGTGACTGCAGCCATGAAATTAAAAGACACTTACTCCTTGGAAGGAAAGTTATGACCAACCTAGATAGCATATTCAAAAGCAGAGACATTACTTTGCCAACAAAGGTTCATCTAGTCAAGGCTATGGTTTTTCCTGTGGGCATGTATGGATGTGAGAGTTCGACTGTGAAGAAGGCTGAGCGCCAAAGAATTGATGCTTTTGAACTGTGGTGTTGGAGAAGACTCTTGAGAGTCCCTTGGACTGCAAGGAGATCCCACCAGTCCATTCTGAAGGAGATCAGCTCTGGGATTTCTTTGGAAGGAATGATGCTAAAGCTGAAACTCCAGTACTTTGGCCACCTCATGCAAAGAGTTGACTCATTGGAAAAGACTCTGAAGCTGGGAGGGATTGGGGGCAGGAGGAGAAGGGGACGACAGAGGATGAGATGGCTGGATGGCATCACTGACTCGATGGACGTGAGTCTGAGTGAACTCTGGGAGTTGGTGATGGACAGGGAGGCCTGGCGTGCTGCGATTCATGGGGTCTCAAAGAGTCGGACACGACTGAGCGGCTGATCTGATCTGATCTGATAATTACTGAGGTTTTACTATTAGTAATACCCATCTCCTGCATATGGCTACTTTAGATAGTGTTCAGGGACCTCATAGGTGTGGCTAAAAGGAAATTTTACTCATGTACAAGTCCTTGTATGTTTCAAACATTCTAACTTGCTTGCTACCCTGTCCAGTAAACTAGAGGCATCATCTCAAGTCCACAGTTTGCTAATAAAAATGTCATCAGTAATTCAATGTTACTGCAGTTTTATTGTTTGATATAAAAATAAAACAATATTAATGCAAGTGATCAAACACCAAATGCCATTTCTTCAGACTCAGAATGATGTTTTATAGAGAGACTCTCCTAAGGTATAGTATTTTTTGAACAACATGAACAGCAACATTTTATCAGTGTCATGGCTATATTTTTGATAGTGAATGATATAAACAGGGACAAGGAAAACTAGATAAGGCCCATAAATTTTAAGACAACACACAGAAATGTAACTCACATTTTACTGAAGTTTACTTGGAACTAAATTGGTTGACACTCTTAGGTCCTATAATCCCAGTAAGCACACAGACATGCAACACAAGTAACAAAATTCCATCCATTAAAATAACTGTTAATCTGTAGTCCCAACAGTGCGATTTATTATTAAATTGATATGACCAATTTTAGTTCATACAGATGAAAGTGAAACAAATGTCTACAATTTTATAAGCTGATATGACAAATTTTAAATAAAGCAAAAAAATGGCAGTCACTAATTTCTGCCTTTTAAAAAGTAAATCCGTAGGTTTGAAAACTCATTTGCTTATTTGCTAAAAAAGAAAAAAAAACTTTAAGTATCACTGTAGGATATTTGGCTTAATTATCCTAAATAACATTTACTATATAAAAGATAAAGTATAATGATAACATAAGGGAACATAACACAGACTGAAATATATCTATACTGACTTTATATACATATATATAGATATATGAATGTGTGTACCTATGTTATATGTATCTCTACATATTTAAAACATATCTACATTTTTCTAAGAAAAATAAAAAACTCAGATGCCACATAGACATAGACAAAAAATCAATATAAAATTAAAATCATAAATTTAAAATACTCATAAATTAAAATTTTACTCTCATTTTAAGTTAAAATATGTTCATCCCATTTGAAACACAAAAGTTTACATTGATTTATTTTTACTATATAAAAGTTCATAGAAATCAATAGTCAGACAATTCAATCAAAAACTTGGTAAAATACACATGTAGACATGAGGTAGTGGCGGAAATTCATTCAAAATGGCTTGTAAGCATATGGAGTAATTCTAAACATACTCCAGAAATGATGTATTATTATTTACATACACTTGAAATTTAGGCACTAATCTTGCATATAAGCTATATAATCTGCTTTAATCTGTCAGATTAAACTTAAAACCTCACTAACTATTCATGAGGGAAAGTAAACATATGCGTTACACTAAGTCAAAATATATCAGTATAATATGCCATGTGTCATGTGATAATTATATATATATAATAAACAAATACAGATCAATATCTTCAGTTAAATTATTGTATAAATCTTTCAAATCAACTCTCTGGTAAAATTAATTTTGGCAATAATTTTCTAATTTTAAAATCCTATATTAGAAGAAATGACAACAGTTTTAAGGAATGAATGGGGGTAGTAAGAAATAAAGGAAAAAAGAAGAAAACCAGAATGTGGTATAAACTGAGCTTGAGAAAATAAAATTATGCTGATTATTTGACTTTTCAAGTGACTTGTCCCAAATGTTTTCCATTTAAACCTCAGTTTATCTCATGAAAATTGAAGAGTGAAACCATTTACAAAACAAGAGATTGACAAGGTACATATCTAGTTTACAAAGAGAATTCACTCTGAAATTGAAAATAATGGAGGTAATACACTCAGCAGGCACTTTATAGCACTGTGGATCTATTATGTATAAATCTTTGGCTTGATTCTAATATACGTTTCTCATATGATGGCAAGCAGTCAATTACATTGGCCTCCTTAAATCAGGTATTTGTAGTACTGGTAGTCTGGACACAGCAAAAACTACCTGCAAGCTACTGCTAATGTAATTTCTGAATGATTGCCCTTCTCTGCTCACTGGCATGTTTTGTATATTTGAATCTAATGGAACTAAACATAACAGAAGATTCAGGCAAGGTGCCAGAATCCTTTACGACTGACCCTGTTTTGAATGCCAACTCCTGAAGGAGCTTCAAGAGCAGACCAACCTCTCCAGGTGATGTTTAAAATAGATTCTGCTCCTAAGCAACACAACACAGTGAGACACCTGAGGCAACTGGGAAGAATTTCTCAGAGTTTACACGTGTTTAACAGTTGGCAAACATTGCCATTTGTCACCTGTCTGGCTTTTCCTGGTGAAGTCTATGTAACACAGTGAATTTTCTCAGAGAAAGCAGTTGGAGTGCTAGTCAAACAATCCACTATTTTGGAGGGCTTAATAATTGTGAGAACCAAATCAATAATTAACAATTTTGTGGGACTTATAAATTATTCCAATAACTCTGCTGCTGCTGCTGCTGCTGCTAAGTCGCTTCAGTCGTGTCCGACTCTGTGCGACCCCATAGACGGCGGCCCACCAGGCTCCCCCATCCCTGGGATTCTCCAGGCAAGAACACTGGAGTGGGTTGCCATTTCCTTCTCCAATGCATGAAAGTGAAAAGTGAAAGTGAAGTTGCTCAGTCGTGTCCGACTCTTCATGACCCCATGGTCTGCAGCCCACCAGGCTCCTCCGTCCATGGGATTTTCCAGGCAAGAGCACTGGAATGGGGTGCCATTGCCTTCTCCATCCAACAACTCTCAGTGTAACAAATTCCACAAAAGCATTTTTGAGCCCTGAAAGACGACATTTAAAGCAGGTAAAGCTGTAGAACACATTACTATGAGAATTACTTGGAAAAGAGGGAAGATTATGGAAAAGAAAGGTATTGGGAAGATTTTTCCCAGCAAGGGCTAGTGTGAGAAAGGTAATCAAAAATGTTTTTTATCCAGTAGATGTGAAAGAAGGCTATTGATAATTTTGCATCAAAATGGTCATAATACACTCAAATGTGGTGCAAAGAATGTGCAAGCTGTGTATGGAATCCAAAGTCATAGATTACAATATAGAAATATCCCTATTGCATATATCTTCATTTAATTCCACATGGATGGTCATCTTGTCCATTTTGAAAGACAGCACAGCCATTGAACAAATTGCAAATGCACAGTGGCTTTAGGTATCAAGTGATGCTGGAATTTTTAGGCATTAGAAAAGACCCTGAGGACATTTCTTCTCCAAATAACTACATATTATATGTAGGAGTTTGGGAAAGAAATACATTTTTTGAATGTCTTTCTGTGCATACTCAGTTGCTTCAGTCATGTCTGACTCTTTGAGACCCTATGTACGGTAGCCCGCCAGGCTCCTCTGTCCATGGGATTCTCCAGCAAGAACACTGGAGTGGGTTGCCATACCCTCCTCCAGGGGATATTCCGGACCCAGGGATCGAACCCCCATCACTTATGTCTCCTGCATTGGCAGGCAGGTTCTTTACCATTAGAACCACCTGGGAAGCTCTGTCCACATTTACTGGAATATTGGGCTTCCCTGATGGCTCAGTCAGTAAAGACTCCACCTGCAATGAAGGAAACCTCTTTCAGTGCAAGAGACACAGGTTTGATTCCTGGGTCAGGAATATCACCTGGAGGAGAAACTGGCAAACAACTCCAGTATTCTTGCCTGGGAAATGCCACAGACAGAGGAACCTGGTGGGTTAGAGTCCATTGGGTTGCAAAGTGTAGCACACGACTGAATGAATGAGCATGCACACAATAATAATAAATATTGTTTATTGTTAAAATGAAATTTTTGATACCCTACTTGTTTTGTTTAGATAAGTGAATTGTGATTTGTTTTCACCAATATTACTTTCAAACACACAAAAATAAACACTGGAAAAACAATTCAATGTAACTTGTAATTTAGTGTCATGTAATTATATTTTATTATAGTTATGCAATTGATAAGCTAAACATCACCAGACCTGTGATAAACAAGAAAAAAAAAACTTGAAAATCTGGAAGCCATAAACAAAGAAACAAAGAGAAATATTCTTCCTCCAATTCAATGAAGTATTATATTTAAGCAGAATCTGTATTATTATGGGTAAGTAATTGGGGAAATAACATTTCAGGAGTGATTATTGTTAACATATTCCTAGAGCAGTTATTTTTCACACCAATGATAAACTGAAAAGAATGACAGAAGGGAAAGAGAGGAAGTATTAGAGGAGAGGGAGAAGGGAGTGACGGAGATGGAGACAGAGGAGAAAGAAGATAGGGAGGGGAAGCAGGAAAAGTAGAAAGAAGAAGAGGAATAAGTAAAGAATGAAAAGAATAGAAAAGAACAGAATAGAACACACATTTCAGGAACAGTGGTATAAAGCTCTATTTCAAAGCAGTTTTTTAATGGCATGGTGTTACACATGTTGAATTATTATATTATTCTGGAATCAGAAAGCACAAATATTTCCCACATATTTAATAGTTTGTACTTAGGTAATTTCCCAGGTGGCTCAGTGGAAAGAATCTGGCTGCCAATGCAGGAGATGTGGGTCCTATCCCTGGGTCAGGAAGAGGAGGAAACAGCAACACACTCTAATATTCTTGCCTGGGAAATCAAATGGACAGAGCAGCCTGGAGGGATACAGTCCATAAGGTCACAAGAGTTGGATGTGATTAAGCACTTTGGTAATTACTATTTTTAAAAATAAAAACTGTTTTACAAATGTAGCTTATGTAATTTTCATATTTTCTCTATTTCATATAGTCCACTGTGCTAGAACTAAATCATAGTAAAGGAGTAAAAACCCTCTGATTACAATTGCTTTGTATAAATAGAACATAAATGAACTTACACATGAGAAAATGGAAACTGATTCACATGGAGGACAGACTTGTGGTTTCCAAGGGGGTGAGATGTTGGGGAGGGATGCATTGGGACTTTGGGGTGAGCAGATACAAATCTATTTATCTGTATAACAGATAAACAACAAGGTCCTTACTGTATAACACAAGGACCTATATTCAATATCCTGTAGTAAACCATAATAGAAAAGGAAAAACAAAAGAAATTGCTTTGTATTACAAGATCTGCTCTACAAGAAAGTTAATTAAAACACTGATAAGTATACACAAATATACACTAAAAATAGTTAAACTAATTTCAACCAAATTTAGAGCCTTGGAATTGCAATAAGAAAGCAAACAATAGGGCTTTTATATAAATTGTGTATTTCAGTTTTGTACTTAATTAAAAAAGAGTCTGGAATAAGTACATTCTATTTTGTGGTTCATTACAAATTTGCATTCTATTCACTTCATATATGGAAAAGTTTAACTGTAGTTATTACTGTCATTTATGGGTATAGTTATGGTGATAAGGTCACTACCAACATTTTCTCAATTTTTTTAAAAAAGTGATTCCAACAGTGTTGTTTCTATAATAAACTCTAAAATTAGCACCATTGACATTCATTATGTGCTTAATTTGTATCTATTTTTATAAACTATCATACTACTAATCAGAAAGTGGGCATTTTCCTGCATTTGTGTTAAATATCAGAAATCAAGAATAATATTTTGACGAGTATAGAATGTGTACTCTAACATGAATACTTACAAACTTATTCCAACATTTATAAAGATATTTAAACACTATTGGATGTTAAATTGGATGTTAAAATGCATTTTACCAAATTGCATTTATATGTGGATTTTCAGGTATATATGCAAATATTTATATTTATTATAAAATACTACATGCATGCTAAGTAGCTTCAGTCATGTCCAACTCTGTGTGACCCTAAGGACTGTAGTTTACCAGGCTCCTCTGTCCATGGGATTCTCCAGGCAAGAATACTGGAGTGGATTGCCATTCCCTCCTCCAGGGGAGGAGTAGTATAAAATACTACTGCTACCCTTTTCTTTTTTTTTTTTTTTTTAATTTGAGGCTATTACATTCAACCATAACTCTCTGCATTCATTTTAGCAAGAGGAAGAACTAATAAATATTAAGTACTTAGCTTACTTAAAAAATTATTTTTAATTAAAGGATAATTGGGGCCTCACTGGTGGCTCAGATGGTAAAGAATCTGTCTATAATGTGGGATACCCAGGTTCTATCCCTAGGTCAGGAAGATCCCCTGAAGAAAGGAACTGGCAACTCACTCCAGTATTCTTGCCTGGAGAATCCAATTGACAGTGGAATTACTCTACAAAATATTGTGTTGGTTACTGCCATACATCAACATGAATCAACCATAAGTATACATGCGTCCTCTCCTTTGGAACCTTCCTCCTACTTCTCATCCCATCCCAGTCCTATTTCTGATCAGAAATAGATGGAGAAACAGTGGAAACAATGTCAGACTTTATTTTGGGGGGCTCCAAATTCACTGCAGATAGTGATTGCAGCCATGAAATTAAAAGATGCTTACTCCTTGGAAGAAAAGTCATGACCAAACTAGATAGCTTATTAAAAAGCTGAGATATTACTTTGCCAACAAAGGTCCATCTGGTCAAGGCTATGGTTTTTCCAGCGGTCATATATGGATGTGAGAGTTGGACTGTGAAGAAAGCTGAATGCTGAAGAATTGATGCTTTTGAACTGTGGTGTTGGAGAAGACTCTTGAGAGTCCCTTGGACTGCAAGGATATCCAACCAGTCCATCCTGAAGGAGATCAGTCCTAGGTGTTCTTTGTAAGGACTGAGGCTGAAGCTGAAACTCCAGTGCTTTGGCCACCTCATGCGAAGAGTTGACTCATTGGAAAAGACTCTGATGCTGGGAGGGATTGAGGGCAGGAGGAGAAGGGGACGACAGAGGATGAGATGGCTGGATGGCATCACTGACCCGATGGACATGAGTTTGAGTGAATTCTAGGAGTTGGTGATGGACAGGGAGCCCTGGTCTTCTGTGATTCATGGGGTCGCAAGGAGTTGGATATGACTGAGCTACTGAACTGAACTTAATATAGTTACACCAAAAGCATAGACAATGACGATGTCCATATTCTAATCTCTTGTTTTTGAATCTACTCTTCCACAGTCTTTACTATGATGTTAGGGTTGGGAATCCTGCCTCCACCTCATTCCCAGTTCCTTTTCCAGATGACTTGCTAGCTGATGGTTGAGAGCACTAGAGGACTTCTTCCCCATTTTTGTGCAAACAGAGGGAGTATATTTCAAGCATTGTTCTAACCTCCAGCTTCTCTTAACTACATCTGAGCAAATCACTAATAAATTCTTTAAAAGGAAAAAAAAAAGTAGTTTGTTGAAAGGAAGTCACTCAACAAGTGTGAACAACCTTCACATATATGGTGAAGAGTATTGTAGGCAGAAGACACAGTAAGTACAAAGGCCCTGAGGCAGGAGCAGAGCCCTATGTTGGAGGAATACTAGTTAGGTCATTTTGGCTAGAGCACAGTGTGTGAGAGGAGGTGCTAGAGAAAACATTAGCAAAATAACAGGATGAGTACTATGGTGAACCTTGTCAGTTATAATTTGGATCTTGGGTTTTAGTCCTGGAGAGATGAAAAACCACAGAAGTGTTTGAGAAGAAGGTGGATGCATTCTCATTTAAAATTGAGCTCCTATGAAAGATGAATAGACAAAGTCCAGAATGCAAACTGGGTGACAGTTGGAGACTATGTTTCAAATAAAGGATGAAGATAGCTTTGACCACTATCTGTCTGTGAACACCAATCCTCAGGTCTTGTTCTGGAGCTGGGTTTTATGGCAAGAGTGCATCTCAGATTTTCCTACTTGATTCAGTGCAAATATTTCCTGAGTTATCTGAGTTGCAGGAATCACTCAACTGGCTTCTGGATTTCCTTGATTGGAAATTGATCGATGTGTACCTTTATAGTCAATGTTTCCATGGGAGGAGAGAAATTCAGGAACCTTTTATGTCACCATCTTGGTGACATCAATCACAAAGGGGATATCCTATGTTTTGAAGAAGAATAATGAATAATATGTTTGAAGTCCAATGAACTAGTTCTGTCATTATACTTCAGTGTTAATTCAAGTAAAAATGTCTGTTAATGACATCCTCTGTATAAGGTGTTATAAAAAATTCATTTATCAGTAAGATATAATGCCAGTCTTAACATTTTTATAGTCTAAAATATGTTCAATTCTCCAATAAACATAACATCAAGCTCAAAAATCTGCTAATCTGAATAACAAATAAATTACAGAAATTAATAGAACATAATTGAACTCAAAATAAGGGAAAAATCCATTCTAAAGTGTATGCTTTGAAATTTCAGCCCTATTTTAATAACTCAAGTTTCATACTTCTGAAGAAAATCATGAAATATGGAATGAAGAGAATATTGGAAATGCAGTATCATTTCAATCTCCCAGGCATTATTTCAAAGACAAAAGTGCTTAAGTCACTTTAGATGAATCTTTGGAAAAAAAACAGAGAAATGCCCAAGAGTCAACATTTGATTTTTATTAAAACGAAGTCTGCATTTCAGCTAAACACATAATTCCTTAGGAAGTGATTATTAACTGTGCTCTATAGAAAACCTTATGATACATGATCTCAATAAGAACTTATGAATCTAACTTTGGTAATAACATATGACAGGATTTCAACTAAAGATATTTCAAATGAAATTACATGTATCTATTTATTAGAAATATAATTTACTTATAAAACTTTATTTGCATAAATTTATTCTTTTTTTGTCGGAGAAGGCAATGGCACCCCACTCCAGTACTCTTGCCTGGAAAATCCCATGGACCAAGGAGCCTGGTCGGCTGAAGTCCACGGGGTCGCTAAGAGTCAGACACGACTGAGCAACTTCACTTTCACTTTTCACTTTCATGCATTGGAGAAGGAAATGGCAACCCACTCCAGTGTTCTTGCCTGGAGAATCCCAGGGACGGCTGAGCCTGGTGGGCTACTGTCTATGGGGTTGCAGAGTCGGACATGACTGAAGTGACTTAGCAGCAGCAGCAGCATTCTTTTTTTGCTTTCTTCTAAAGAATGTCACATTTTTATTTAATAAAATCGTCACTGTTGTAAAGAAATAGAAAGCTTTTCATATTCCAGAGCCTTTAATAGAGTTATTAAGCTCTATAACTTAATCATATCAATCATCTGAATGATATAAATAAATTTCTGGATTAAATTTAAGCTATGCCTAGGGTTATCCACAGTTAAGAACCTAAGATGTATATGCTCTTAATGCTAAAAAGACTTTCACTATTGGTTCAGAACACTCCCAAGGGATGTAAATAGGGCTAGGGAGTTTATATGATTTAGTCAATGAAATTTAGTGATTAGTGGCAGAATCAAAACTAGGGTGAAAATTACCATACCCTAATAGGATTAGCAAATGACCAGTAAACACACAGCTAGTTTTTCTTCTCTTTTAATAGAACCATTAATCTAAGTGACTGCAGTGTTAACTCAGCCTAAGAGAAACTTCATAATGCTTCACATCACAGAACATCAGGCTAAACTAGCCCATTCACACTGGCCTATAGAAAACTTTGGCAAATTTGAACTACAACTTTCCTCCATATTACCATGAATCTATCTATCTATCTATCTATATATTAGTATATATTATGACTGAAAAAGCTATAAATTTTTACTGTCCAATGAACTATTTTATTATAGAAATGAACAGTTACAACTAGAAAAATGCTACATGTAAGCTTCAGTTATACACAAATACACAGGTGTGCAAGGGCAGATATATGTTCAACATTTAAATGAACAAATCTTGCATGGGTCCATGAAAAATTTAGCATCTTTACATGAAACCCCAAGAGCTTAAACTTGGTAATTTACCTTTTGTGAGGTAGGTCATTTTAATATCAGGAATATCTCATTTTCCAATTTTAGTTTATTTTTAATCATTAATATTTCAAACCCTAAATACCAAGAGACTCCCAAAAGTGTTTTCAGACTTGTTAAACAATTTCAGAGGATATTTCAAATCAGAGCAAAAATAATATGTCTACAACCTCTGTGGTCCTTTCTTATTTTACACAAAGAGTACTTGTGCATAAATATATGCTGAAAAATCTATTTTCACTTGATTTCACAGACATTTTCATTTCTGGACACCACTCTTGTAGCTGACTCTAGTGAACAAAACATAAGGTGAAAATAAAAAGGGAACTTAAAGATAATGGATCAAAATACTTATTTTGTGGTCATACTTTTGTCATGCTTGCAGAGGAATTTACCCAATAGTATTTCAAGGTTTTTTCACTATGCTATGTATCAACTGTGGGTGAATTTATAAATTATCATGCACCCCAAATTCAGTCTTATTCTCTGTTGCTTATCAGAAAAATAAATAAGCATGATTATAAGTACTGTTTTATTTAATCATTTACATTTCAAGTAAACATAAGAATGCTCTCAATAAAAATATTATGTTATGCAGAAATTTAATCTTTCATTTCGTGCAACTTTACTTAACATTTTATTTTACTTTTCTTCCTACAATTTGCCTCTCTCTAAATATGAAATGTAAACCTTTGAACTTAGATATAGTAATGAATCATAAACTCTGAACAATTTTTTCTATGAAAACTCAAAGAAAATATTGTACCCTGTTGCCATACAATTGTGATTACATGACTGATATCTCTTTTACTGAGGAAAAAAATGACAAAAAGTATCACTGAAGCATAGTGTCAATTAATTTTAAATTCATAGAACAGCTGTGAATGTTAAAGACATGCAGTTCTTCTCTGGACCCCTGTGAATTATCTGTCATGGTTAAAAGAAGAACAATTTGCCACAGGTAGACCCAGAGGCTATGGACTCCTAGGAAAGCAAAGAAAGAAACTGGAGGAGTCAGGAAAGAGTGTGATTGCAGACAGCTGCATGGGGAGAAGAGATAAGGTCGGAGAAGTGGAGGTGGGGTGAGCGCTAATAAAAGCACTGACAGAAGAGACTGACTGTGTAGAGATTAGGTTTACAAAGCAAGATCTGTATCCATAACTCAAATCTGGGAGAAGAACATTTCTAGACATCAAAGAGCCTCAAGGAGATGGTTTGCTTTTTAATACAATTCAAAAAGCAACAATAAAATGCCAGTCCTGTCACTACTTCCTAGGTGTCTGAAATGATACGATTACATTTCATGGGTGGAATCGTCAAACAACTGTGTTTTCCCAAAGGGTAGGAAACACAAACAGCAGAGTTAACACTACTCCATTTGCTGTTGTCAGCTCAAATTAAAGGTTCTGAAATTAACATTACTACCTGTGGTTGACTTTTACTAGAAAGGTAGCAAAGACATTTCTCTACTTTACTTTTATTATAGTTTGGTATAGTAAGCATTTTAATTGCAGTGAAATATACCTACAGCCTATTACTTTATTCCTATCTCAATCCAGCATCTGTATAGCAATATCTATGATTCTAAGGCAGAAGAAAGAATAGAATTCTAATGCAAACAGTGGGTTATGAGAAACCACTTAGAAGAAGTATCATGAATGCAGCTGTAAATAATAGCTCCACCTAAAAAGTGGCACGGTTGGAAGGTATTCCAGGAATAGCAATATAATTTATAAAAGCCTTCAGATCTGAAACACATGGTATCTATAGGGAATTTCAGAAATTCAATATAATTTGAGCTAAGGATGCATTAGACAATGGTGGATTAAGTTAAATATTAAAAAAAAAAAAGAAAAGATTTATTTGATTACTTTGTAAGAAAGAAAAGCAAAAACCTTAGTGGTAAAATAATGAGAACATTTACCTTTCATGGATCTGTGATTTGGACAGGGTTAGGCAGGGGCAAATCATCTCTGCCCCACTTGGCATCATCAGAATTATCTGAAGGCTCCACAGTCATATATTGGGCAGTCGATGTAGGCAGTCAACTAGGACTACACCTGGGGCTCTGATCAAAACTCCTACAAGGAGATGTTGGGTTCCATTGGTGGGCATTCAGTTCAGTTCAGTCTCTCAGTCGTGTCTGACTCTTTGCGACCCCATGAATCGCAGCACACCAGGCCTCCCTGTCCATCACCAACTCCCGGAGTTCACTCAGACTCAGGTCCATCGAGTCAGTGATGCCATCCAGCCATCTCATCCTCTGTCGTCCCCTTTTCCTCCGGCCCCCAATCCCTCTCAGTATCAGAGCCTTTTCCAATGAGTCAACTCTTCGCATGAGGTGGCCAAAGTACTGGAGTTTCAGCTTTAGCATCATTCCTTCCAAAGAAATCCCAGAGCTGATCTCCTTCAGAATGGACTGGTTGGATCTCCTTGCAGTCCAAGGGACTCTCAAGAGTCTTCTCCAACACCACAGTTCAAAAGCATCAATTCTTTGGTGCTCAGCTTTCTTCACAGTCCAACTCTCATATCCATACATGACCACAGGAAAAACCATAGCCTTGACTAGACGGACCTTTGTTGGCAAAGTGATGTCTCTGCTCTTCAATATGCTGTCTAGTTCACCCAGACTTAAAAGCCATGCACTGTTAGGTTTGTCAAATGCTATTCATTGGAAGTCAATCACTAAATCTAACCTATATGCATGAGAGGGAAAATTAGACCCCATCTCTCAATGTATAAATGTTTAAAATGCATTATAAGAAGATCATGCATATTTTCCCATAACCATCTTTGAAAAATAAAAGCTGGTACTATCACTTCATTTCTCAATTAAAAATGCTAAAATGCATTCCAATGGCTTTCAAACAAACAGTTTGTACTGTCATACCTGGCTCACACTTTGAGCAGAAATGGCCAGAGGGCCTGTGTTTATTGAAAGGGAGATCCCTTTAAAAGCCATTGTAGAGCATAAAAGTAAGATCTTGAATTATAACAGAGGCTGTGGGGAAATGTCAGAAGACAATGAACTTTCAGGAGAGAGGGAATAAACTTCAAAGTCAAAGGCTTGAGAGTAAGAATAAAAATGAGGAGTGTAATTTGTTGTGAAATTTGGAAGTAAACTCAATGTGTTAAATACTGAAGAAGGAAGCCAGATGGAAACAACTTCAGATATTAATGAAACATTAGAAACTTGAGACCTATAAGTATGAAGGTTAGGGACTGAGGGGATTAGAGAAGAATAGAAAATAAGTAAGTTAGATAAGCTAGTTAATAATTAGATAATAAGAGCAAACCAGTCAATCCTAAAGGAAATCAACCCTCAATATTCTTTGGAAGCACTGATGATGAGGCTGAAGCTCTAATACTTTGGCCCCCTGATTCAAAGATCTGACTCATTGAAAAATACCCTGGTGCTGGGAAAGATTGAAGGCGAGAGGAGAAGAGAGCAGCAGAAGATGAGATGGTTAGATAGCATCACCGACTCAGTGGACATGAATTTGAGCAAACTCCGGGAGATAGTGATAGACAAGGGGGCCTGGTGTGCTACAATCCTTGAGATCTCAAAGGGTCCAATATGACTTAGTGACTCAACAAGAGCAACAACAAGATACGTATTTAGCTGGAGGACACAGATGAAAAGTTGGTCCTTCATTTCATTTGTTTTTTTCTCTTCTTTGCTGTAAAATGGGTAAAGCTGAGGTTCCACTGAAAGGGACTAAAGTTATGTTGGAGGGGTAAGACTTGAGAACCTTGGCTCCAGTCTATCCTAGCATTACAGGCAGGGTCAGCTGTTGGACACTCTTCCAGTGTAACTGATGGATAGAGGTAAGGCTACACACAGGTTCAGAAAAGGGGCAGGTGAGAGAGGGGCATGATTTGTGGAAGCGGGGAGTCTGTTCAAGAATATCCTGAAAATTACTAAGTTTGGGAAAAAATCAGTATATACTGAAACTAATGTATATGCTGAAAAGTAAGATGCTTAAATAGGAAATTTTCCTTAACTTTTACTCTTCTGCTACTTATAAGTTATATCAAAACAGATCCATTTCTTAGCTTCTCTTTGTCTCAGTTTCCTTATCTGTAAAATAAGGATTCTGTTTATTAAATGACAATTTTTAAGGAAAGCAGTTAGACTGGTATCTGACACATAGTAGTAGTAGTGTTAGTTGCTTAGTCATGTCAGACTCTTTGACCCCATGGACTGTGGCCCATGGGGCTCTTCTATTCATGGGATTCTCCAGGCAAGAATACTGGAGTGGATTGCCATCCCCTTCTCCAGAGGATCTTCCTGATCCAGGGATCAAATCCAGGTCTCTTGCATTGCAGGCAGATTCTTTACCATCTGAGCTACAGAGAAAATCTGACACATCCATATAAATATTAGCCAGTTTTATTAAATCAAATATCAGTCACTTATTCATATCAGACTCTTTGCAACCCATGGACTACAATCCACCAGGCTCCTCTGTCCATGGAATTCTCTGGGCAAGACTACTCCAGGGGTTAGCCATTCCTTTCTCCAAACCCAAGTCTCCTGTATTTCCAGCAGATTCTTTATTTAAATAGTTGTATAAAACCAAAAGTGCTCTGACTACAGAATATGAAGGCATTGACTATTGCTGCCATCACCTCTGCACTAGAATATCCTTAACAGAGAAGTCTTAATCCTACCTTTGGGAAAATATTACTTTATATATATATATTCTAATTTTCTGTAAATTTTTTTAAATGTATTTTATTGGATACAGTTGATTTAAAATGCTGTATTAGTTACTGCTGTACAGCAAAGTGAATCTTTATACATACATATATGTCAACAAAGTATTTTTAAATAAGCTGAACAAGTCTAAACAGCAGGAAAATAGATGGATTTTATTGTGAATAAAATATTTTAAAATATGCCATGTAATAATGAACTTATGACTAGTTTTTAAACCTCCCAAATATAGTTTTAGCTTAAAATATATTTTCTTTAACATACAGACATATTGGTATTAAATTCTTAAGATACTTTCTAAAAATATATATTTGGTGGTTTTTATGATCCACACATTGTTACTGAAATAAATTGGTAAATCATTTTCTTAGTTCTCAATTGCCATCTTCCCCAAAACACAACATCAATAAGAACATTTTTTCAGGGATAGGGGAAAAAAACAAAAACAAAAACAGAAAAGTACCATGAAAAAATAACTACAATAATAATGTTGATTATCTAGTGTTAGATGCATCCTAAATCCAAAAAAAAAATAATGCTAAAATGAAAAACAGAATGAGGAAACAAAGTAAATGGAACAACATTATTTTGTCTATGTGTGATGAGTGTAATTTTCTGCAGCACCATTGTGGCTATGTCATGATTGCATAGTATAACAAAAAGAGATTAGGAGGATACCAGAAATTGGATTCCTACACTTTCTTTTATTGAATAAGAATTTCTATTCATATTTTTTATTTTATTTCCCCATCCCAAAATTGCTATGTCAGTGTTCCTCTCTCACTGATAGTATAGTCAATAATCCAAATAGTCAAAAAGAAGTGTAGGGCTTATCTCATTCTCACAGCCTACATCCAAAGAAGCTCAAGATTTTAAAAACTTTCCCTTCATAAATCTCCCCTAAAGTTCATCATTTTTCTTAATTTCCAGGTGAACCACCAATTCCTTACAGTAACAGCCTCTTCTTGCTACATTTGGACCCATTGCTCTTTCCTTATTTGTGCTCCTGACTTTGGATGGAATGATTCATTGATTTATCCTTTGAATGTAACTTCTCATTCCACTATCTTCCCTCTTGACCTACTGTCTGCCTCCTTAAGGGCTCAGCCTCTGTACATTCCACTCATATCCTGAGTCTCTTGGCTGTAGTCACACTGGCTTTCAATACCTGATTTGTATTCTCCTCTCCCAGAGAAGGCAATGGAATGCCAGTCCAGTTCTCTTGCCTGGCAAATCCCATGGACGGAGGAGCCTGGTAGGCTGCAGTCCATTGGGTCGCTAGGCGTCGGACAGGACTGAGCGACTTCACTTTCACTTTTCACTTTCATGCATTGGAGAAGGAAATGGCACCCCACTCCAGTGTTCTTGCCTGGAGAATACCAGGGACGGGGTAGCCTGGTGGGCTGCTGTCTATGGGGTCGCACAGAGTCGGACACGACTGAGGCGACTTAGCAGCAGCAGCATTCTCCTCTCCACGGTGATGTGTGTTTGCTGTTCCCTCTTGGTGGATGTGGAGTATCTTTCCTGCCTTTCTTTCTGATTAACTCTTTATCATCTGTGTAATCTTAGTTTAATTGTTTCTTTATTCAGCAAAATTCCCTGACCTTGAGTTACCAAATTTAAACAGAAGTTCAAGGAATCTTTCACTCTATACCTTCATTTAGTGCACCTCCTGAATGGTAGTTTCCTTTCATGTTTATCTACACTTAATTCTTCAAATATGTTGCCAAAAGGTTAGCACAAACAGGTTACATTAAAGAGAGAGAGAATAAAAAAAAGCAACACAAGGAACAGTGTCTTAAATTCATTACAAAGGCAAGTCAAGCTGCTTCTTGAGTTCATTTTCCTGCTCAAATTCCTTTCACAAATAATTATCTCAAAAATCTGATTTATCTGTGTGATCCTAATTTGTAGATGTTTGTGAAGGACACTAAAATATTTGTAAATACATAATACACATGCTCAGTGATACTGCTTCTATTCAATGACTGATTCTGAAACTGTCTTTTTAAAATGAAGGAGAAATCAAAAGCTTCTCAGACAAGCAAAAGTTGAGAGAATTCAGCACCACCAAACCAGCTCTCCAACAAATACTAAAGGACATTCTCTAGACAAGAAACACAAAAACAGTGTATAAACTCGAACCCAATACAATAAAGTAAATGGCAACAGGATCATACTTATCAGAAATTACCTTAAATGTAAATGGGTTGAATGCCCCAACCAAAAGACAAAGACTGGCTGAATGGATACAAAAACAAGACCCCTACATATGTTGTCTACAAGAGACCCACCTCAAAACAGGGGACACATACAGACTGAAAGTGAAGGGCTGGAAAAAGATTTTCCATGCAAATAGGGACCAAAAGAAAGCAGGAGTAGCAATACTTATATCAGATAAAATAGACTTTAAAACAAAGGCTGTGAAAAGAGACAAAGATGGTCACTACCTAATGATCAAAGGATCAATTCAAGAAGAAGATATAACAATTATAAATATATATGCACCCAACACGGGAGTGCCGCAATATATAAGACAAATGCTAACAAGTATGAAAGGAGAAATTAACAGTAACACAATAATAGTGGGAGACTTTAATACCCCACTCACACCTATGGATAGATCAACTAAACAGAAAATTAACAAGGAAACACAAACGTTAAACGATACAATAGACCAGTTAGACTTAATTGATATCTATAGGACATTTCATCCGAAAACAATGAATTACACCTTTTTCTCAAGCGCACATGGAACCTTCTCCAGGATAGATCACATCCTGGGCCATAAATCTAGCCTTGGTAAATTCAAAAAAATAGAAATCATTCCAAGCATCTTTTCTGACCACAATGCAGTAAGATTAGATCTCAATTACAGGAGAAAAACTATTAAAAATTCCAACATATGCAGGCTGAACAACACCCTGCTGAATAACCAACAAATCACAGAAGAAATCAAAAAAGAAATCAAAATTTGCTTAGAAACTAATGAAAATGAAAACACAACAACTCAAAACCTGTGGGACACTTTAAAAGCAGTCCTAAGGGGAAAGTTCATAGCAATACAGGCATTCCTAAAGAAACAAGAAAAAAGTCAAATAAATAACCTAACCCTACACCTAAAGCAACTAGAAAAGGAAGAATTGAAGAACCCCAGGGTTAGTAGAAGGAAAGAAATCTTAAAAATTAGAGCAGAAATAAATGCAAAAGAAACAAAAGAGACCATAGCAAAAATCAACAAAGCCAAAAGCTGGTTCTTTGAAAGGATAAATAAAATTGACAAACCATTAGCCAGACTCATCAAGAAACAAAGGGAGAAAAATCAAATCAATAAAATTAGAAATGAAAATGGAGAGATCACAACAGACAACACAGAAATACAAAGGATCATAAGAGACTACTATCAACAATTATATGCCAATAAAATGGACAACTTGGAAGAAATGGACAAATTCTTAGAAAAGTACAACTTTCCAAAACTCGACCAGGAAGAAATAGAAAATCTTAACAGACCCATCACAAGCACGGAAATTGAAACTGTAATCAAAAATCTTCCAGCAAACAAAAGCCCAGGTCCAGATGGCTTCACAGCTGAATTCTACCAAAAATTTAGAGAATAGCTAACACCTATCCTACTCAAACTCTTCCAGAAAATTGCAGAGGAAGGTAAGCTTCCAAACTCATTCTATGAGGCCACCATCACCCTAATACCAAAACCTGACAAAGATCCCACAAAAAAAGAAAACTACAGGCCAATATCACTGATGAACATAGATGCAAAAATCCTTAACAAAATTCTAGCAATCAGAATCCAACAACACATTAAAAAGATCATACACCATGACCGAGTGGGCTTTATCCCAGGGATGCAAGGATTCTTCAATATCCGCAAATCAATCAATGCAATACACCACATTAACAAATTGAAAAACAAAAACCATATGATTATCTCAATAGATGCAGAGAAAGCCTTTGACAAAATTCAACATCCATTTATGATAAGAACTCTCCAGAAAGCAGGAATAGAAGGAACATACCTCAACATAATAAAAGCTATATATGACAAACCCACAGCAAACATTATCCTCAATGGTGAAAAACTGAAAGCATTTCCTCTAAAGTCAGGAACAAGACAAGGGTGTCCACTTTCACCATTACTATTCAACATAGTTTTGGAAATTTTGGCCACAGCAATCAGAGCAGAAAAAGAAATAAAAGGAATCCAAATTGGAAAAGAGAAGTAAAACTCTCACTGTTTGCAGATGACATGATCCTTTACATAGAAGACCCTAAAGACTCCACCAGAAAATTACTAGAACTAATCAATGATTATAGTAAAGTTGCAGGATATAAAATCAACACACAGAAATCCCTTGCATTCCTATGCACTAATAATGAGAAAACTGAAAGAGAAATTAAGGAAACAATTCCATTCACCATTGCAACGGAAAGAATAAAATACTTAGGAATATATCTACCTAGAGAAACTAAAGACCTATATATAGAAAACTATAAAACACTGGTGAAAGAAATCAAAGAGGACACTAATAGATGGAGAAATATACCATGTTCATGGATCAGAAGAATAAATATAGTGAAAATGAGTATACTACCCAAAGCAGTTTATAGATTCAATGCAATCCCTATCAAGCTACCAACAGTATTCTTCACAGAGCTAGAACAAATAATTTCACAATTTGTATGGAAATACAAAAAACCTTGAATAGCCAAAGCTATCTTGAGAAAGAAGAATGGAACTGGAGGAATCAACCTACCTGACTTCAGGCTCTATTACAAAGCCACAGTTATCAAGACAGTATGGTACTGGCACAAAGACAGAAATATTGATCAATGGAACAAAATAGAAAGCCCAGAGATAAATCCACACACCTATGGACACCTTATCTTTGACAAAGGAGGCAAGAATATACAATGGATTAAAGACAATCTCTTTAACAAGTGGTGCCGGGAAAACTGGTCAACCACTTGTAAAAGAATGAAACTAGAACACTTTCTAACACCTTACACAAAAATAAACTCAAAATGGATTAAAGATCTAAACATAATACCAGAAACTATAAAACTCCTAGAGGAGAACGTAGGCAAAACACTCTCCGACATACATCACAGCAGGATCCTCTATGACCCACCTCCCAGAATATTGGAGATAAAAGCAAAAATAAACAAACGGGACCTAATTAAACTTAAAAGCTTCTGCACAACAAAGGAAACTATTAGCAAGGTGAAAAGGCAGCTTTCAGAATGGGAGAAAATAATAGCAAATCAAGCAACTGACAAACAACTAATCTCAAAAATATACAAGCAACTCCTACAGCTCAACTCCAGAAAAATAAATGACCCAATCAAAAAATGGGCCAAAGAACTAAATAGACATTTCTCCAAAGAAGACATACAGAGGGCTAACAAACACATGAAAAGATGCTCAACATCACTCATTATCAGAGAAATGCAAATCAAAACCACTATGAGGTACCATCTCACGCCAGTCAGAATGGCTGTGATCCAAAAGTCTACAAGCAATAAATGCTGGAGAGGGTGTGGAGAAAAGGGAACTCTCTTACACTGTTGGTGGGAATGCAAACTAGTACAGCCACTATGGAGAACAGTGTGGAGATTCCTTAAAAAACTGGAAATAGAACTGCCTTATGACCCAGCAATCCCACTGCTGGGCATACACACTGAGGAAACCAGAATTGAAAGAGACACATGTACCCCAATGTTCATCGCAGCACTGTTTATAATAGCCAGGACATGGAAGCAACCTAGATGCCCATCAGCAGATGAATGGATAAGAAAGCTGTGGTACATATACACAATGGAGCATTACTCAGCCATTAAAAAGAATACATTTGAATCAGTTTTAATGAGATGGATGAAACTGGAACCTATTATACAGAGTGAAGTAAGCCAGAAAGAAAAACACCAATACAGTATACTAACGCATATATATGGAATTTAGAAAGATGGTAACAATAACCCTGTGTACGAGACAGCAAAAGAGACACCGATGTATAAATCAGTCTTATGGACTCTGTGGGAGAGGGAGAGGGTGGGGAGATTTGGGAGAATAGCATTGAAACATGTATAATATCATGTATGAAATGAGTCACCAGTCCAGGTTCGATGCAGGGTACTGGATGCTTGGGGCTGGTGCACTGGGACAACCCAGAGGGAGGGTAGGGGAGGGAGGAGGGAGGAGGGTTCAGGATGGGGAACGTGGGTATACCTGTGGCGGATTCATTTCGATATTTGGCAAAACTAATACAATATTGTAAAGTTTAAAAATAAAATAAAATTAAAAAAAAAAAAAACTTATGTTCTTATATATAGGTATGTCTCTGTTTCCTAATAACCAGTCTATTACCTCTACTTAGAGAGAATAACTTAAGAATTCAAAGGAAGAAGAGGAGAAGGAGGGATGAAGGGGGGAGGAGAGAAAGGAGAGGGCATTTGGACCTCAGAAATTTCAGACTTCATATTGAAAAAGAATTTTGAGAAAGGCAAGAAGTTAGAGTCAACATTTTGTGAATCAATGTAAATGAAAGGCATATGAACTATATGAATACAATATAAAAAGAAACATTTTTGAGTAAAACGATAAAAGGCATAGAAAGAAATGTAAATGATTTGAAACAAGTCATTTATCATATTATTCAGAGAAGTACTTTTGTAACAAATTATAATTAATCTGGTTAATGTGGTAGATGTATTCCTTATTTTCCTTATTTACTTCAATTAATTTTTAAGTATTATTATCAAAAGTTTTCTAATTTTAGATTGAGAATTATTGTGGCTCAGATGGTAAGGAATCTGCCCATAATACAGGAGACCTGGATTCAATTCCTGGAGAAGGGAATGGCTACCCAGGCTATTATTGCCTGGGAAAGCCTATGGACAGAAGAGCCTAGAGGGCTACTGTCCATGGTGTCCCAGATTTGGACATGACTGCACAACTAACATTTTCACTTTTTTCAAATGATACAGTTTTTTTTTTCTATCAGCTATAAACTAAAGCTAAATCATATTTCTGAAGGGGCAATAGTTATCTTTATCGTTCAGTCACTAAGTCATGTTCAATTCTTCGTGACCCAATGAACTGCAGTATGCCAGCCTTCTGTATCCATCACTGTCTTTCTGAGTTTGCTCAAACTCATGTCCATTGAGTCAGTGATGCCATCCAACCGCTTCATCCTCTGTCAACTCCTCTCCTCCTGTCTTCAATCTTTCCCAGGATCAGGGTCCTTTCTAATGAGTCAGATCTTCGCATCAGGTGGCCAAAGTATTGGAACTTCACCTTTAGCATCAGTCCTTCCAATGAATATTCAGGTCTGATTTCCATTAGGATTGATGGGTTTGATCTTGCTGTCCAAGGATCTCAAGAGTCTTCTCCAACACCACAGTTCAAAAGCATCAAGTCTTCAGTGCTCAGCCTTCTTTATAGTCCAACACTCACATCCATACATGACTACTGGAAAAACCATAGCTCTGACTATACAGACCTTTGTCATCAAAGTGATGTCTCTGCTTTTTAATACACTGTTTATGTTTGTCATAACTGTTCTTCTAAGCAACAAACATCCTTTAATTCCATAGCTGCAATCACCATTGCAGTGATTTTGGGGCCCAAGAAAATGAAATCTGACACCATTTCCACATTTTCCCCATATATTTGCCACGAAGTGATGGGACCAGATGCCATGAACTTAATGGCTTGAATTTTGAGTTTTAAGCTAGCTTTTTCACTCTCTTTCACCTTCATCAAGAGACTCTAGTTCTTCTTCACTTTCTGCCATTAAAATGGTATCATCTGCATATCTGAGGCTATTGATATTTCTCCTGGCAATCTTGATTCCAGCTTGTGCTTCATACAGTCCAGCATTTTGCATGATGTATTCTGCATATAAGTTAAATGAGGAGGGTGACAATATGCAGCCCTGCTGTATTCCTTTCCCAGTTTGGAACCAGTCCATTGTTCCATGTCTGGTTCTAACTGTTGCTTCTTGTCCAGCATACAGGAGGCAGATAAGGTGGTCTTGTATTCTTGTCTCTTTAAGAATATTCTACAGTTTGCTGTGATCCACACAGTCAAAGGCTTTCGTGTAGTCAATAAAGCAGAAGTAGATTTTTTTTTTTTCCAGAATTCCCTTGCTTTTTCTATGATCCAGTGTATGTTGTCAATTTAATCTCTGGTTCCTCTGCCTTTTCTAAATACAGCTTGAACATCTGTAAGTTCTCGGTTCACATAAGCTGAAGCCTAGCTTGAAGGATTTTGAACATATTCTTGCTGACATGTGAAATGAATACAATTTTATGGCAATTTGAACATTCTTTGGCATTGCCTTTCTTTGGGATTGGAATGAAAACTGAATGGCCACTGCTGAGTTTTCCAAATTTGCTATCTTAATGAGTGCAGCACTTTAACACCATAATCTTTTAAGATATGAAATAGCTTAGATGGAATTCCATCAACTCCACTAGCTTTGTTTATAGTAATGCTTATTAAGGCCCACTTGACTTCACACTCCAGGATGTCTGGCTTTAGGTGAGTGACTACATCATTGTAGTTAAGTGGGTCATTAGGAGGTTTTTTGTACAGTTCTTCTGTGTATTCTTGCCACCTTTTCTTAATCTCTTCTGCTTCTACTAGGTCCTTGCCACTTTGTCCTTTATTGTGGCTATTTTTGTATGAAATGTTTCCTTGGAATCTCCAATTTTATTAAAGAGATCTCTAGTCTTTCCCATTCTATTGTTTTCCTCTATTTCTTTGCATTGTTCACTTAAGGATGCTTTCTTATCTCTCCTTGTTATTCTTTAGAACTCTGCATTCGGATGTATCTATCTTTCCTTTTCTCTTTTGCTGTACAATGTCACAAACCTCCGTCCATAGCTTTTCTGGCACTCTGTCTATCAGACCTAGTCCCTTAAATCTATTCGTCATTTCCACTGTATAATCATAGAGTATTTGATTTAGGTCATACCTGAATGGCCTAGTGTTTTTCCCTACTTTCTGCAATTCAAACCTGAAGTTTTCAGTAAGGAGCTGATGATTTGAGCCACAGTCAGATTCAGGTCTTGTTTTTGCTGACTGTATAGGGCCTCTCCATCTTCAGCTGCAAAGAATATAATCAATCTGATTTTGATACTGACCATCTGGTGATGTCCATGTATAGAGTTGTCTCTTGTGTGGCTGTAAAAAAATGGCTATGACCAGTGCATTCTCATGACAGAATGATCTTGGTACGTTTCCAAGGCATACCATTCAATATCACAGTAATCCACATCTATGCCCCAACCTCTAACGCTGAAGTTCAATGATTCTCTGAAAACCTAAAGGACCTCCTAGAACACCAAAAAAAGATGTCATCATAGGAGCATCATGTCCCCTTTTCATCATAGGGGACTGGAATGCAAAAGTAGGAAGTCAAGAGATACCTGGATAACAGGAAAGTTTGGCCTTGGAGTACAAAGTGAAACAGGGCATAGGCTAACAGATTTTTGCCAAGAGAACATCCTGGTCATAGCAAACACCTTTCTTTACACTATACTGTATCTCAAACATCATATAATATTCCAAATACTATATTTCTTAGAATATATGTGCTATTGAATGTTAATATGTCACATTAAATACTATATTATTCTAAATCAAATATCAGATATAGTTATTATCAATGGGGCCATCCAATTTGAATATTTTTTCTTTACACACAAATGCAAACTTTTTATGTTCTCACTTGGACCTTATAGGCAAATAACATAATATACAGTGATCAGCAATTTTGCCTCATTGAACCATATATAGACCCAAATTTTAGCCAATGATTAATCTGAAATTAAAACAAAAACAAACAAAATGTTATTCACCCAAATAATCTGAGAGTATTCATCTAATTAATTCTGACCCTCAAATACCCAACATATGAGTTTTTTTTTAATTATATATATGAATATTCTACATAATCAGTGAATTATTTGTATTATGATCTGCAACAACAAGAAAAGCAATTATATATAATTATATATATTATTATACATATAGTGTGTATATATATATATATATATATAGTTTTAAAATGTTCTTATGCTTAGTAGACTGCTAGTACTCCAGCTTAAATACTAGGTCTGGTCTAAACAATAAGTAAGCTGACTATTTCAGATTGAAGAACTACTTTTTCACTCTGGAACATTTTAAAAAGAGCTAGTGAGTATGTCAACAGACATAATTTTAATTATGGAGCATTGGTTGTACCAATGTTATGAATTTTAGGTTTTAATCAATTGAACCCAAATAAGCTGTATCAACACTATTTTTTAATGGGCTGAAGTTAAGAATATTTCCCAGATGGTGTTAGTGGTAAAGAACCCGCCTGCCAATGCAGGAGACATAAGAGATGTGGGTTCTATCCCTGGGTTGGGAAGATCCTCTGGAGAAGGAAATGGCAATTCACGCCAGTATTCTTGCCTGAAGAATCCCATGGAAAGAGGAGCCTGGAGGGCTGCAGTCCATAGGGTCACAAAGAGTTAGACACGACTAAAGTGAGTTAGAACAAAGTTAAGAATAATGAAACAATCAGTGTCTTTTTACAAATATATCTACAATACTTGCTTTGTTGATGTTTTTCTTTCCCTTGATCTGCAGGTAATTTAGGATATGTAAAGGACTTTTTTTTTTTTACCAGCACTGATGTATTTTTTTAAGATATTTGCCTTGGAGAACAAACTATTCAAGTATGATTAATTCAGTCTCTACTGAAGTAATCTTTGAAGTTGACCAAATTGAGGATCCTTAAATCAAAATTCTGGCAAGTTAGTAATAAAACATACACAAAGATTAGTAGAAGACCCTAAAGGTGAGAAGGACTGTTCTTTAATATATGGAAGAAACAAGGCAGTAACACCATTAAATAGACATGGTTAGGAATATTTCTCCCCAAAGTTAGTATGTGTGTCTTTTTAAATTCCACAATGGCACTATTAAATACCACCTTTGCTCGTATAAGAAAATAAAAATAGATTATACCTTGTGTCATAGATTTTTAAATTTTATTGTTTAGTATAAATTTTCCCTAAGTTTGAACTACAAGAGAATTTTGAGCAAAGGACATCCACCTTGTCTTCTAAATCTGTATGTTTCTGTGTGATATAAAATATATAAAGATAGTGGTTTATACCATCTAATAAAATAAAATTATCCAATACTCTCTTATTTATTTTAAACATTATTTTGTGTAATGTGGCTCCACCCATCTCTCTTGATAATATGCATTCTTTTTTTTCACTTCATTGAGATATAATTTATGCATAATAGTATATTAGTGGCAAATGCACAACATGCAACATAATTATATATGTTTGAATCAATTTATTTTTTAATTGAAGGATAATTGCTTTACAGAATTGTGTTGGTTTCCACCAAACATCCACATGAATCATCCATAGGTATACATGTCCCCTCCCTCTTGAACCTTCCCCCCACTTCCCACCCCATCCCACCCCTCAAGGTTGTAACAGAGCCCTGGTTTGAGTTCCCTGAGTCATACAGCAAATTCCCACTGGCTGTCTATTTTACAAACGGTAATGTAAGTTTCCATGTTACTCTCTCCATACATCACATCCTTTCCTTCCTCTCCAAATCCCCCTTTTGTGTTCATAAGCCTGTTCTCTATGTCTGTAGTTTTAAAATGACCTTCACAGTATGTCTATTTAACATTAATAATGACATATAGTTACAATTTTTTTTGTGATGACATCTTTTAGGATCTACTTTCTTAGCAACTTTCCATTATACAACACTGTTATTAACTATAGTCACCATACTGTACATTATGTCTCCATGACTTGTTTAGTTTATAACTTAAGTTTATAACTTTTGACCATCTTCACCCAAATTCCTTCTTCTGCAACCATCAGTCTGTTTTCTGTTTCTATGAATTTGATTTTCTTTTTGTTTTAAATTGCATGTATAAATGAGTTAGTGCTATATTTGTCTTTCCAATGGATTAATTTTACTGAATATGACTAACACCAAGTTCTGCAGCCTAGGATAAAAATTCAGAATCCATATTTTAAAATAAATCTTCAGAAATTTTATTCCAGGAAGACACATGATAGCAACAACAAGAAAACAAAAATCAGGCTATTCATTCTTCTTAGTAGTTTTGTTGGAACTACTTACAATGTAGTTCTCACGGGCACAGAATTAATTTTCAGTTTCTGGAGATTAAATGAAAACCAGTAAGGTATCAGTTGCTACTTTTCAAGGAAGACATTTTAACATCACAAAAGAAATAAAAGATCAAACATCTCACTGAGTTAATCCTTCAAATAAGATTGTTTTCACCTTTTAATGATTTATTAATTTTTTAAATCATTTTTGTTTTCTTGTTGTTGCTATCATGTGTCTTCCTGGAATAAAATTTCTGAAGATTTATTTTAAAATATGGATTCTGAATTTTTATCCTAGGCTGCAGAACTTGGTGTTAGTCATATTCAGTAAAATTAATCCATTGGAAAGACAAATATAGCACTAACTCATTTATACATGCAATTTAAAACAAAAAGAAAATCAAATTCATAGAAACAGAAAACAGACTGATGGTTGCAGAAGAAGGAATTTGGGTGAAGATGGTCAAAAGTTATAAACTTAAGTTATAAACTAAATAAGTCATGGAGACATAATGTACAGTATGGTGACTATAGTTAATAACAGTGCTGATAATGGAAACAGTTAAACAGTACATTATTTCTGTGTTTTTGTTAAGAAATGAAGGTGCTCCTGAAGTAAACACATTATAGGTAAAAATTATAATCATACCCTTATAATTATTTCCAGATGTTTGTATATTAGACACCTGTGGTTAAATATATTTGAAAACAAAAGATGCTCCATCGGCCCAAGTAAATATCTTTAGTTTCCTGAACAATTGAGAGTTGAACTTTTAATAAACCATCTATACTTTTTTATGGATTAAAAGAAAACTTACAGCGTAAAAATGAATAATCAATATATATAAATTAAATACGGGCGATATCAATCTATAGCTGTAAGTCTTTGGTAAATGATGAAAATACTCTGCTCTTAAGCATCTCACATCCAAATTCAAGGTTACCATGAGATTTAAATAAGATAATGTTTATCAAACAGGAAGGATTCTGCCTAGAACATAGTAAGTATTCAGTAAAAAATAGTTGTGACTAATTAAAAAAAAAACTTTTCAACTTAAACTTTTCAATGAAAAATATATCCCTTGGGTGTAAAATTAGTGTTAATAGTCATATAAAAACTAAAGTATACACATTTGTTTAGAATTTATTCAGATCCACTTAGCCATCTGTAGCAATTACTTATGGTATTAAATTTGGAAAAAAATAAGGGATTACAAGAATTAATGATTAAACAACTAAAGATTAAAAAGTAATTTTTGCTAGAAGTGTGCAAATGCTAGAGAGTTAAGGAATAAGTTGGGGAAAAGGAAAAATATCAAAATAATAAATTATACTATGAATAATAATATGAATTATTATCTTAATTACTAGAAAATAGGATTACAAATGTACATTATGAAAGACATACTGAATTGACAAATTTAAAATACTTAAGTCTTGCCTGTGTGATAAGTCGCTTCAGTTATGTCCGACTCTTTGTGACCCTATGAACTATAGCCCCCCAGGCTCCTCTGTCCATGGGATTCTCCAAGTAAGAATACTGGAGTGGGTTGCCCTGCCCTTCTCCAGGGGATCTTTCTGACCCAGGGATGGAACCTACATCTATTATGTCTTCTGCACTGGCAGGAGTGTTGTTTACCATGAGAGCCACCTGGGAAGCCCCATTTAAGCTTTAGGGTTGTGACAAAATAAATAACATACAGTAAAACTCAAACTTTATAAAGTGGGAAAAGGTTCCAAAACAAATAATAATTCTGACCCATAGCATTTAATTCTAAAGTAGATAGCTAGCTTACCTCTGTTCTTGTAATAATAGCATAACAAAACTGAGAGTAGCACAACAAAGGAAACTCTAAGCAAGGTGAAAAGACATCCTTCAGAATGGGAGAAAATAATAGCAAATTAAACAACTGACAAAGAATCTCAAAAATATACAAGCAACTCCTGCAGCTCAATTCCAGAAAAATAAAAGACCCAATCAAAAAGTGGGCCAAAGACCTAAACGGACATTTCTCCAAAGAAGACATACAGATGGCTAACAAACACATGAAAAGATGCTCAACATCACTCATTATCAGAGAAATGCAAATCAAAACCACAATGAGGTACCATTTCATGCTAGTCAGAATGGCTGCTATCCAAAAGTCTACAAGCAATAAATGCTGAAGAGGGTGTGGAGAAAAGGGAACCCTCTTACACTGTTGGTGGGAATGCAAACTAGTACAGCCACTATGGAGAACAGTGTGGAGATTCCTTAAAAAACTGGAAATAGAACTGCCTTATGACCCAGCAATCCCACTGCTGGGCATACACACCGAGGAAATCAGAATTGAAAGAGACACATGTACCCCAATGTTCATCGCAGCACTGTTTATAATAGCCAGGACATGGAAGCAACCTAGATGCCCATCAGCAGATGAATGGATAAGAAAGCTGTGGTGCATATACACAAGGGAATATTACTCAGCCATTAAAAAGAATACATTTGAATCAGTTCTAATGAGGTGGATGAAACTGGGGCCTATTAGACAGAGTGAAGTAAGCCAGAAAGAAAAACACCAATACAGTATACTAACACATATATGTGGAATTTATAAAGAAGGTAACGATAGCCCTGTATGCGAGACAGCAAAAGAGACACAGATGTATTGAACAGTCTTTTGGACTCTGTGGGAGAGGGCGAGGGCAGGGTGATATGGGAGAATGGCATTGAAACATGTAAAATATCATACGTGAAACGAATCGCCAGTCCAGGTTTGATGCATGATACAGGGTGCTCGGGGCTGGTGCACTGGGATGACCAAGAGGGATGGGATGGGGAGGGAGGTGGGAGGGGGATTCAGGATCTGGAACACATGTACACTCATGGCAGATTCAAGTCAATGTATGGCAAAACCAATACAATATTGTAAAGTAAAATGAATGAATTAATTAATTAAAAAAAAAAACTGAGAGTATATTTTGGCTGGGCAAATCACCATAAGTGCACAGACAAATTTATATGACAAAAGAAAATAGTGTATATGTATTTTACTTAAGGAAAAATATATATGTTCAAAGCAAGGGTCATTAAAAAATACTTCACTATACAAATATTAAAATTTAACACATCTCCATGCAAATTTGAAACAATATAATATGTAACATGCTGCAGAATATTTTCATCACAAACTATGAAATGATTATATTTCAGTAGGACCATACAAAATACTGAATATAATTCTTCAAAATTTGAAGAGTATAGTTTGTATGTATCATCTTGTTTGACAATAAATATCTAACCAATTGATTATTTAACCTCTGAATTATCCCATTTTTCCCAGTAATTTATGTCCTGTGATTATTTCTCTTTTTCCAGCTTCTCCTCCTTCACCCTCTCTTATTTTTGCTTACTATGTTTATTGTTAATACCTACTTTACCTATATCTGTTCTTTAACAAAATTACAGCCAGATCAAGCATACTGCTACAGTTGAGGTAGCCAGCACTTTCATGATTAAAACTATTCTTCAGATATTTATAACTCAACTGTAAAAATTCACACTGGGCTCACCTTGGCATAAAAGGTCATAGTCTGAAGCAAGTTACTTTTACCAATTTTCAAATTAATATAGTCAATATTCTAAGTGATGTAAGCATAACCCAAACACTAAAGAAACATCTTCCCCCTAAAATAACCATAACCAGTTGGCTGATACTTGTTTTCAACTTATTTAGTTGTTGTTAAATTTGCATGTGTCGCATGCAGGTGTTGAAAGAAGCGTTCTACGAGGGAGGAAGCGGAAAGTGATGGTTTTCTTCCAAGGAACTAACACTAACATACGCAGCCATTAAATAAATAGCCTTCACGGCAGGTGGCTTACCCTCAAACAACAACCCGGTCTCTCAGTATTTTACATATACAACTATGTAAAATGACTTAAGGCCCTATTTACAGTAAGAAACTGTCATATCAATAGCTTTCCAAAACCATTTGAAAAATACTGTAAGAACTCTACAAATGTTTTTCTCATGCTATATAATATGGACATTAAAAAAAATTTATATAACAGTATTGCATGGTTTTATATCAATGGTGATACAGCCCCATTCTGTTTCTGTAGATATTCTTTCAAATACAAAAACAGAGATAAAATAAAAATAAGTTTATGTCTAACTGGATTCAGAAATTAAGGCTTTGGAAAAGAAAAATGTGGAGTGCTGCTTCTCAAGATATTTCCTACTAAAATTATTCACAGAATCTGTAGGCAACTATTTTCAAGCTACATTAAAGATTTTGTGTAAAGCAACACAAGAAAAAATTAAGGAAAGAAATAAAAAAACGTAGAAGAAATGAAAGAAAAAGGATTTCTTTGTAAAAGAAATACTGCCATTCTGGAAAATTCAAGAGAAGTCATTCATATAAAAAATAATTATAAAGAATTTAAGTTCAGGAGTTTATTATTAATAAAAGTCAGGCAGTATTATGTATGGTAAGAGTCAAATAAAATATCATAACCCTAGTAACATCCTGATATTTTATAATTTCATTCCACTTTGGAAGTCTATGACTCTTTTTTTTTTTTTTGTTTATCACAGATGCAATGATACAATATTTTTATTTTTATCTTATTACATTCTTATATTAAAACTTTATAGTATTTATGTAGCAGTAATAATAATAAAAATCATAATCATTGCAATAGTTAAAACATCCATAGCTCTTACTCTGTGCTTAAAGTAACTTTATTTTATTGTCACAACAACTTTCAAGTTAAGTATTATTATTAACTCTATACTCTAGAGAAAGCTTTGAGTTAGTGAATTTAAGTAACTGGCTCAAGTCTCATGATTATGAGATAATAAACCGAGGATTCAAGGCCAGGCAGCATATCTATATAATGTGTTCTTCTCCACTATGTAAGACATTTTTCATTTTAATGTCCTTAGCTAGTTTTGTAAAACTTATTTCTCTGCTATTAGAAAGAGTTTTTGTCCCTGTCATTTCTTTTAAGAAACTACATCGCTTTGAACATCTTTACATCTGTGCTTACTGGATATCTATTACTTCTTTGCAGCTGATGATTGATAGTGGTATTATTAAAACAAAATGAATATTTTTATTTTGCCTACATTCTGATTGAATTCTGTGTACTGAATGAAACTGTTAATCTATATCCTTGTCAATATAGAATTAGGTAAATATATGCATACACACACATGCAAATATGGATTTCTACTTGACTAATAATGAAATGGAACCTCTTTATTTGTTTTAATCATTCAGGAAGTTGAACATTTTTAAACATTTAAGTTAATTTATTTCTTCAGTTTGCTTATAAGCTAACTCCATACCATTTTTATTAATTCTACATCATCTTTAGTAAATAAAAAATTAACATGCATTTGTATTAAAATTTAATAGATTTAATGACAGCAAAGTTATACTAATAAACAGAGAAATCAGGTATACAGGTATAAAAATGTTCAGTACATGTTGAAAAATCAGAAATTTAATTTGGCTTAAAATTTATAAGTAAGGTGAGGGTATTTGTCAGAGACCATCATGAGGAGATAAGATTGGGAATGATCATGATAATTAGATCAGAAATTTTCATTTGCCTTTTCATGTTCATTTTTGAACCATTAGATAGCTTGATAACAAATTACACTTCTGTGAAAAATTCTTAAAGAACAAGGAATACCAGACCACCTTATCTGCCTCCTGAGAAATCTGTGTGCAGGTCAAGAAGTTACAGTTACAACGAGACATGGAAAAATGGACTGGTTTCAAATTGGGAAAGGAGTACATCAAGGTTGTATACTGTCACCCTGCTTATTTACTTATGTGCAGAGTACATCATGCAAAATGCCAGACTGGATGAAGCACAAGCTGGAATCAAGGCTGCCAGGAGGAATATCAATAACCTCGATATGCAATGATACCACACTTATGGCAGAAAGTGAAGAGTAGCTAAAGAGCCTCTTGATGAAAGGAGACTGAAAAAGTTAGCTTAAAACTCAACATTCAAAAAATGAAGATCATGGCATCTGACTCCATCACTTCATGTCAAATAAAGGGGGAGACAATGGAAACAGTGAGATAACTTATTTTCTTGGGCTACAAAATCACTGCAGATGGTGACTGCAGCCACGCAATTAAAACATGCTTGCTCCTTGGAAGAAATTACCAACCTAGACAGTTTATTAAAAAGCAAAGATATCACTTTGCCAACAAAGGTCCATCTAGTCAAACTATGGTTTTTCTAGTGGTCATGCATGGATGTGAGAGTTGGACTATAAAGAAAGCTGAGGTTTAAAGAATTGATGCTTCTGATCCTTGGTGTTGGAAAAGACTCCTGAGAGTCCCCTGGCTGCAAGAAGATCCAACCAGTCCATCCTAAAGGAAATCAGTCCTAACAATCCATTGGAAGTACTGATACTGAAGCTGAAACTCCAATACTTTGGCCACCTGATGCAAAACCTGACTCACTGGAAAAGATCCTGATGCTGGGAAAGATTGAAGGCAGGAGGAGAAGGGGATGACAGAGGATGAGATGGTTGGATGACATCACTGACTGAATGGACATAAGTTTGAGTAAGCTCCAGGAGTTGGTGATGGAATTGCAAAGAGTCAGACACAACTGAGTGACTAAACTGAACTGAAATGAGCTTATTATAGACACAATCACAGCTCACATCTTCAGTAACGAATCTGGCTGTGTCAAGGAAGAGAGTTGGTCCTAGATAAGAATATAAATGGAAGGACTTTGGGACTTCCCTACTGGTCCAATGGTTAAAACTCTATGCTTCCAATGCAAAAGGCATGGGTTCAGTCCCCCATGGAAGAACTAGAATCCCACGTGCCAAGTGCCATGGCCAAGAAAAAAAAAAGAAAGAAATGAAAGGGATTTGTCTCCCTTTTCATGGGTCCACAGATCATAATAGGCAGTTCACAAATTTTAGTGAAAAACATATCTTTGTTCTCATCAACTTCCAACTGAAATTTAGAGTTATTTTCAATTAAATATTAAGGATACAAAACACAGCAATAATGTCAGTATCTGTCACTTCATCCCTAAAACAATTTCAGTTATTTTGATTTGACCTACAGTTGTTGCAAATATCTCAAAATACTGTTTATATTTAGTTATAGTAATCATTAGACTCACCAGTAGTATTTGTTTGTAAAAATATATATTCATATTGACATGCATATATTACTATGCCACATGTTCCAAATATTGATAAATTTAGTTCACATAAATCTACATAAAAAAACTATTGTTTCTTGAGTTAAAAACTTTATTTTGAAAAGAGGTCCCCTGAAATGTTAAAGACCCTGAGAAAATATGTGATTTAAATTAAATTCAGACAGCAAGGGCCTGACCAGGTTGTATGTGTCTAAAAGGTGGATCTTAATGGAAACACACATTTCGATGGAGACACACACACTCTTATTCTATATCCAGTCAGTTCAGTGAAGTCAGAATATTCATTTGAGGTCTTAATTAATTGCAAAAGACTAGACCCAATCCTATTTCATGCCTAGTTCCCAAAGGAGTGTTTTTTTTTCTTTTCCCCCAGAAATTCATTTATACAAAGACACTAATCACTCATGATTTCATGGCTACAAGTAAATGCATCTATGGTATATGACAGTAGATTTTGACCGAAATTTGATAGCAATTTGACTATGAGGTCATGTTTCATTTATTTGGTTGCAATATAAGATTTTGCCTTATGGATATCACAAAGAAATTTCTTCTTCCTCAACTTCAATGTTTCTAAGATTGCTTGTTGGAGGCAAGAAGTGTGTGCTGACATGGGCCCTGCCGGGAATCTAATCTGTATCTGCAATGTGTTATAGGCCTGTCTCCCCAAATCGTTTATGGTGAGACATTCTTTGACTTGTGGACATTTGTCAAGGTCAGGTTGCTGTAAATGACCCTCACTTTGGGAACTGAAAACAATCTTTCCACAATAACTTTTCTCTGAATAGCTTCTGTTAGTCTCAAGTTTTCTTAGCTACCTGAAAAACTATCCAACAACTTCAAGGACAACAAATTAAATCTGACAAAAGAGTTATGGCCAGAGATAGCAGAGATGTGAGAATAGACCTCTGACAAAATGCACCACACAAAATTTGAATAGGGAATCCATTCTGTATGGCATCAATCAGCAGAAGTTTAAAATACTTTAGAGAAATATGTGAGGAAAGGAAAATTAGAAGTAGGCGAAACATTGGTTTCTTTTTCAATCAAAATATGACTGATTCTAACATAAATACTTTTTTTGCTAATTAGTGCAGAAATTAGGACCTCTGGAAAATCTGAAATAATTAGTTAAGATGCAACTTTGTTATATTTTAACAATCTAGTTATAATTTCCTCAACTTCGGAAATACATAACTACTAATACTTGCTTTGTTGTAATTAAAATTCAACTTTCTCTTTAAAGAGCAAAGTTCTTTTCTCTCATTTTTGGTTTTCTTATTTAGAAATAGAATATTCTATTCAAGAACATAAAAATATTCTGTCTATATCATTTTGACAACAATAAATTCATTGAAATCTATTTATTTTAAAGGATACTAGTTGCTGATAAGAAGACATGGTTTCTCTTTTCCAGGAACTCAGTCAATTGGAAAAGAGTAATATAAGAAAATATGTATAATACAAGTTGAAAGAAAATGCACTAAAATGGAAATTACCTCAATTGATGTCACCCTTATTTTGGACAACAACCTTCACTCAAAAGAATTATTTCCTATTCTCAAAGAATTTTTGGTATAGAAGGTAAGAAATAAATATGCATAGAACCATATAAACATTCATAAAGCAAAATAAAATGCACACAAGCAAAATTAATGCAACTAAAGCTCAAAGAACTTAAAAACAGGGCCACACAAACATGCCTTTATTTACTGGATTGGGTTAAGTTTGGAGATCAAATCAGTGAAATGTTAAACGTGTTACTGTATTATTACATCTCATGTTAAATATAATGTGTGTGCTACCTAAACGACATAATGCTATCTATGCTTTATTACCTTTTAAACATTAATCTCAACTTTGCAGTTTCATTTTGTTCTTCCAGGGCTTAAATATGTTGCAGCCCCTTGCAAAGTCATTAAGCACCTCTGCCTGCAGTACCCAGTGGATGAGACCCAGTTGAGAGACCCATGCCACTGAGGAGTGGCATGGTCATGCTCTGGCTTTTAATCCAAACTTTGAGATTTCTAAGATTCCACAGAACTGCCTGTGGACAGCAGGCAGGGCCTTGCATGGACAAAGCCCCAAGCACGGCACATCACGTTGTAGAGGAATGTGTAGCCCAGCAAAACTGCCAAACTCTGGAGTCTGTAGGCAATCAGAGGATTCTTGAAAATTTCAAAGCAAGAATTGTCACTATCTAAAAATCAAGTCACTTACTGATTTCAGCTGCAAATATTGTTAGCTATAAAATTCAGTTTGGTCCATATACATCTTTTAAAAATGAGTGTAGCTGTAAGCTGATATTTATCTGCAAAATATTCTTGGTAGTTGGGCTTGAATATTTGCAAGGGATTTATATTTCCCAAATATGGTCCAAATTTACTTTTCACATAAATTAAAATTCATTTTAGCCTTTAAAAACCACTGGAGAAATATATTTGAGTTGGATTGTTTCCTTCTAAGATAATTTTACATTTAACAAGCCTCATGGTGTTAGTTATGAAAAATGAGTCATTCTTAATTGAATTTGTCCCTTTTTTTCTTTCTTCTATCTTTCATGCCATACACAAGCATTTATTTTACATACATAGCATATGTCCAATGAGTGCTGTGGAAACAATGATAAATGATAGTATTATCAAGGAGCTTATATTATTTTTTGTCCATTAAAAAAATACTTTTAATTGAAGGATGATTGCTTTACAATATTGTGTTGATTTTTGCCAGATATCAACATGTCAAACATAGACATTCCCATGTCCCCCCATATTGAACCTCCCTCCCATCTCCCACACCATCCAACCTCTCCAGGTTGTCATAGGACACTTGATTGAAGGATCTCATCTCTAATAGTGGGGATAGACAGGTTAAAGTAACAAACACAATGTTTCAAGAGTAGTTATATATGACAATACAGCTAGTGATGATTTGAATGGCCTAGTGTTTTTGTATGGAAGAGGGTATTTTTCTGGGAAGATTTAGTACATTCAATTAAAGATGTCAGGATTTTGGAAACATTTTTGCTATAAAATTAAACTCACTTCAATATGCACAAACCTATTATCTTTTCCTGCACATCACTACTCCATGCATCCTTCTTTGGAGTGGGGAAATATATAAAAGTCCCAGAGATTCAATTGGTCTCTGGACTTTTAAGATATATATCCATTTTATTTTAAAAATGAAGTGAATATTTGAGTTATGGGGTACAATTTAATCTGTGCATAGAATATATTTTATGTATTCTAGTGATCAATGGATAGTTCTAATAGAAAAGCACTTATATTCAAGTTAGATAAAAGTAAAAGCTTCTTTTACATACTGAATTGTTTCAACCCACTGCGTTTCCATTCACTCTGGGGGGAGAAAGGATTTCATTATCTGAAAGAACCACTACATTTTTTCTTTTGTCAAACATAATTTGGGTTTCTGTGAATCATTTTTCAGACTGCTTTGGATACAGGCAGAGTAAACCACATCTATCATTGTTATGTATTTTCGTTTCACAGCTACACAATTTTGGAAAAAAAAGAAAAAAACCTCAGCAATTATGTACATTTCTGCAATTTCTCAACTGAAAATGAGATGCTTATAGTTAGGAAATTTTAGTCAATTTAACTCTCTTCCCACCACTTCCTCCAGTAAATCTAAAGCTTCTCTGCTTTGTGATGTCTTATTACTACTAAGGCCTGATTATTGTATTTGGGTTCATAGAGAAAGGAAGGAGAGGTTGAAAAAGCAATAAAGGAGGAAAATCCATTATTCTGGGAGAAACTAGTTGAACAATTCTATTCTATTGATTGCCTGGTTATAAATAATCTCTTTTAATTTCTCAGACTCCAAAGTTTATACCAAGTGTTGGGCAATTGGCCCTGACATGGCCTGGCATTCAACATGACCAGGTGAAATTGATTCATGCACTGGTTGTCTGGGTTACATGATTATGAAATGGGACTGCTTTGCTCCAGACCAATATAGACAGCCTTATTTCAAATCCCTTAATACCACTGAATAACATCTCTTCATATACTTTATGCTGCTTGCCAATAGACATCCTCATTTTTTTCCCCTGAGGGACCTCAGCTATATTCCCAAAGTACATAGTTCTGGAAGGTCCATCAAAGGATTCAGGGTAGAATGTCCTTGTATCAAGCTCCAGGGGAAATTCCAATTCAGTCAGTCTAAAAGGCCCCCACTGACAGCTCTAACCAAAGAATGTCCAAAAGACAGATGGAGATTTTTGTATAAGGTTCCCTTGCTCTTTTTAAAAGAAGGCTGCAAGAAGAGAGGCCTTTTTATTTTCTGGGCATTTCCAAGTCCACCTCTATGAAAACACCAAAATATGGAGGCAGAAAAAAGGAAGAAAACAGAAACCAAAACACAGAAAATAGAGCTGGAGCCCAGAGTGGATTGAAAAAACAAAATTCTTTATTTTTAAGTTGTATTTATATTGTGTTTTACAGTTGTAAGCTTCCTTAGCATTACACATAAACTTTATACTTATGTAAAATCAATTTAACACTTTCTGGAACCATCTAAGGAGGTGGAATAATCCATCCACAGTCACTCCTTAGGTGTGATAAACATAAATGTTCTACGTTGGGAGTATATAAGAGGGATGAGAGGAAAATGAGGGAAAGTCTGTTAGAAGCATAAACATTGCCCTAAACCCAACAATGGTTATCCAGAATGAACCCAATTTTTGCTTTGAATGGATGTTTCAAAGCAACCTCCCCCTCCTATCTCACTTTCTCTCTATTTCCCTTTCTCTATCTCACATACACACACATTTGTATACATATATGTGTATATAGATGTTCAGTTCAGTTGCTCAGTCGTGTCCGTCTCTTTGTGACCCCATGAATCGCAGCACGCCAGGCCTCCCTGTCCATCACCAACTCCTGGAGTTCACATAGACTCATGTCCATCGAGTCAGTGATGCCATCCAGCCATCTCATCCTCTGTCGTCCCCTTCTCCTCCTGCCCCAAATTCCTCCCAGCATCAGGGTCTTTTCCAATGAGTCAACTCTTCTCATGAGGTGGCCAAAGTACTAGAGTTTCAGCTTTAGCATCATTCCTTCCAAAGAACACCCAGGGCTGATCTCCTTCAGAATGGACTGGTTGGATCTCCTTGCAGTCCAAGGGACTCTCAAGAGTCTTCTCCAACACCACAGTTCAAAAGCATCAATTCTTCGGTGCTCAGCATTCTTCACAGTCCAAATCTCACATCCATACGTGACCACAGGAAAAACCATAGCCTTGACTAGACGAACCTTTGTTGGCAAAGCAATGTCTCTGCTTTTCAATATGCTATCTAGGTTGGTCATAACTTTTCTTCCAAGGAGTAAGCATCTTTTATCGCTGCAGCCACCATCTTCAGTGATTTTGGAGCCCCCAAAAATAAAGTCTGACACTGTTTCCACTGTTTCCCCTTCTATTTATATGAACTTAAATATACCCCTGCAAAAATTAAATTTTACAGGATAAGCATTTCTCAGAATAGTTTTGCAATATTCTTTGTTAGAACTGCATGATATAGAAAAAAAAAATCAATTTTAATTCTCTTAGTAAATCAAAAGAAAAAGGATATCAAATTCCAATGAAAATAGAAACATTGCCTGTACAGTTGGAAAACATTAAATTTAGTCCCAATTGTACTGTAAATAAAAAGACCTATTGTGCCTAAATTAAAGAGGATAAAACTGGCCATATACTTCTGATTTAACATTAGGGAAAAAAAAAAACAAAAACAAACTGTTGCTTGTCCTAGGACGTTAAGGCAGAGGTAAAACCAATTTTAATTATTCAAGCTGTACATTGTATGCTGCATTTATTTTATAATTATTTAACTTATAATATCTGCAGAGCATATATGACAGCATTATTTGGTAAGGGGGATTATCTAGTCTTTAAAAAGTAACTTTATTTTTCAGGAAAATGGTAGCTTTTACTTATTGAGCATCTCATGTAATATCTGATGTGTTTCTTATTGAGTATGTCTTATATATCACACTTTACATTGCATTAGGTGTGATCTTTTTATAACTGTTTTATGAGCGCATGAGTGGGTGCACACATGTATACTAGAAAGACTGACTAGTATAGTGGTTGAGAGCATCGTCACTGGAACATCTCGGCTGAACTTTATCCTGCTCTCCCACTTAGATGCTCTGTGATCTTGAGCAAGTTTGTTAACCTGCCATTGTTTCTGTATTCTCATCCATGAAATGGAAGTAGTAATAGTATCTCCCACGCAAGCTTAGAGAGAATTCAGTTCGGTTCAGTCACTCAGTTAGTGTCTGACTCTTTGCAACTCCATGGACTGCAACACTCCAGGCCTCCCTGTCCATCACCAACCCCCGGAGCCCACTCAAACTCATGTCCATCAGGTCAGTGATGCCACCCAACCATCTCATTCTCTGTCGTCCCCTTCTCCTCCCAGCTTCAATCTTTCCCAGCATCAGGATCTTTTCCGATGAGTCACTTCTTTGCATCATGTGGCCAAAGTATTGGAGTTTCAGCTGCAGCATCAGTCCTATTCAGGACTGATTTCCTTTAGGATGGACTGGTTAAATCTCTTTGCAGTCCAAGGTACTCTCAAGAGTCTGAGCCAACACCACAGTTCAAAAGTGGGGTGGTTAAAAATGCACTTAGATACATCTTGGCAGAGAACAAGCGATCCATAATTCTATGATTTTAGGTTTTATCTTAATTGATATTACTGTTATTACTTGGTTAAAAATAAAAGTGTTTTAGGACAACATAAGACACAAACACAACTGGTTTCTTAATTTGATTTCTTCCATTTTTAAAAATACCTAACACAACTACATTTTTGACATTGTGACCTCTATCTATCCTTTCCCCGTTTTCTTAGGCTACTTATTCCCATTTTAAAATAGTTTCATTATTGTATTATTAAACCTATTTAACTTGATTGTTTTCACCCTGAGTAAGGCTTTTCCCTAAACATGAAGTATCTATCTCAAATTAATGTGTGGTTTTTAACTGTAGTTTTATATATATATATATATATATATATATATATATGTATATATATATATACACACACATATTCATATTATCCATATTAGACCAATTTACTTCACGTTTAAGCTAACATAAAACCAGCTACAAAGAACACATTGGAATTCAATACATTAGTTTTAGATTGGAGCAAGGCAGGCAGTTAGCTGATGACATGTGAAAGTCCAAAGTTTCCACCCTTTATTTGAAATGACACTCTGCTTACAGAATCTTATGAGGTCAATTACACATCTCTGTAGGGCATGAATAATTTATATTTTATATTAAGCTAAAAGTGAAAATGTATCAAATATATTCAATAGAAATAACTTTAGAACACTGAAGCTTGTACCACATAAATGTCTAGCACAAGTTTGGGACCAATTTTCATTTTCATTAAAAACAAAACAAAACAAATCACCATCAGCAGGACACAAGCATTTCCTGGAAGGATACTTCAAAATGATAAAATCCTGATTGGTTCTACTTATTTCAATACAGATAATTGCATACATATTCATATATTTTAAAGTAGCTTTTTTTACTCTATGTCATCTGACTCATCATTTACATAAAGGTATCTTTTAAATTAAGGCCATCTGTGGGAAGGCCTAGAAATTTGGAATTCTGCTGATTGTTTGAATGTCTTCTTATTTGTCTTTTCCTGTATCTCCTTTACTCATTTACAGGCTGACATTTTCTGGTTGTGACTATGGTAGAGTAGAATGAGCAGTCCTCTTTCCATTGAATCCATATCTTTCCTTTCTATTTACTATAATTTAAAGAAATGCTATAAATTGGCTTCAAGTATATTTCATGTCTGATAACATGAGTTGGATAAATATTCTAATTTCCTTTTTACTTCATTTCCTCCCTGTTGTGTGAATAGAACACTCATTGTACGAGGAACAAACATTTTTTCATCATATTTTTCTTTAATAAGTGGCATTTACTTTTGGATTCAATACCAGGTTTACAGTTTGAGGAAAGATCTCATATTTTTAATTAATGAGATATTGCTGTTGTGACCTGTGCCAATACTTTCTTTCATTTAAAAGCATCTTGTATATTGAATAACATATGAAAAGTAATTGGAAAAATAAAAGGAGAAAATTTTGATAAGAGACATATGTTTTTGCTCCCCAGTACTATGCAAACTGACCATAGAACATAGATGACAAACATAAAACAACTTATGGGAGAAAGAGAAACCAGATTAAGGCATCATGGAAGATTCAACTGGAACATATAATCTAGATCTTGCTAAAAGCATATAGAACATGATAGTTAAAATATAACTTGAGTGAGATTAGTCACTCAGTTGTGTTTAACTCTTTGTGACCCCGTTAACTGTAGTCTGCTAGGCTCCTCTGTCTATTGAATTCTTCAGGCAAGAATACTGGAGTGGGTTGCCATGTCCTTCTTCAGGGATCTTCCTGACCCAGGGATAGAACTTGCATCTCTTATGTCTCCTGCATTGGCAGGCAGGTTTTTCACCTCTAGTGCCACCTGGGAAGCTCTCTTTTTAAGGTCAACAAATTGAATTTGTACTAGTTTTATTTGATTTAAGTGGACTGAAATATGATTGCTTTAGATCTTATTTAGATGATTATCTCATTTGTATTTGATATTTTTCACTATTTATCTTAAATGTTGAAATAAAAAATACTTTGATGTTCTGAATCATTTTATATTACTGTTATAGATTGAATTGTACCCCTTTCAACCAAATTCATATGTTGAAACCCAATACTCTTGAAACCCAATACTCCTGAATGTGACTGTATTGAGAGATATGGTCTTTAAAGAAGTAATTAAGCTAAAATGAGGACCCAAAAGGAGGTCCTAATTCAATCTGGTTGGTGACTCTACGGAGGAAATTTGGGTGTGCTCAGAGACACAGGAACCCACATACATGGAAAATGCCTTAAAAAGACACAGCAAGATGGTGGCCATATGTAAACAAAGGAGAGAAAGTTTCAGAAGAAGCAAAACCTACTCACACCTTGATATTCTGGAGACTTGTAATCTCCAGAACAGTAAACATTTCTATTGTTTAAGCCAATCTGTCTATGGTATTTTATTTTGGAAGCTCTAGGAAACTAACATAATTATCTAAATGAATTTTGAGAAAGCTTTCATAATGAAATTATGTCTCAATTCAGTCCAGTTGCTCAGTCATGTCTGACTCTTCGCAACCCCATGGACTGCAGTATGCCAGGCCTCCCTGTCCTTCACCATCTCCCAGAACTTGCTCAAACTCATGTACATAGAGGTGGTGATGCCATCCAACTATTTCATCCTCTGTCAGCCCCTTCTCCCCCTGCCTCTGATCTTTCCCAGCATCAGGATCTTTTCAAATGAGTCAGTTCTTCACATCAGGTGGCCAAAGTATTGGAGCTTCTGCTTCAGCATCAGTTCTTCCAATGCATATTCAGGACTGATCTCCTTTAGGATGGACTGGTTGGATCTCCTTGCAATTCAAGAGACTTGCAAAACCATCTCCTCTCCAACACCAACATAACCATGAAAAGTTTCTATATTGTATATTTCCATCTAATCAATGGAGGTTTTTAGCACCTTCCATCTGCATTTACTGACCAAAGAATTCATTTTTTACCTCCACCCCCCAGGTTGTGCCAGGAAAGTCTCCAAAATGTGTTGCTTTACTTTGTCTTTTATGAGCAAAATAGGAAGATTGATTAGCTTGTCTCCTCATCCTTATTGTACATACTCCATAAATCTTCCTTCCACTCAAGATCAGAACTTAATGTCTCTGATCCTTAAAGATGAGGAAATAGAAGTCTATTGCAGTAAAACATTCAATCATTCTTGATTTAAGTTGTATAAAATCATACTACTATAGTAGTATAATAGGAGATATTCACAAAAAATAACAGAATTTTTAGAGTCTATGTAAACTGTTTATGAATTAATAGCCACAGTTATAAATACAAAGGGCCTCAAAAAATATAATCATAGGTAATATTTATTGAGAATTTGTCATACCATGTACAGTATAAGCCACACTATATGGATTATTTGAATTATTCCTAGTTATAATAGCAATTAAACAAAAATAGTGAGTAATTATTTAGTTCTTATAATTCACCAAGTATTGTGCTGGGCTTTCCAGGCTGTGTCAGATCAGATCAGATCAGTCACTCAGTCGTGTCCGACTCTTTGCGACCCCATGAATCGCAGCACACCAGGCCTTCCTGTCCATCACCAACTCCCGGAGTTCACTGAGACTCACATCCATCGAGTCAGTGATGCCATCCAGCCATTTCATCCTCTGTCGTCCCCTTCTCCTCCTGCCCCCAATCCCTCCCAGCATCAGAGTCTTTTCCAATGAGTCACCTCTTCACAGGAGGTGGCCAAAGTACTGGAGTTTCAGCTTTAGCATCATTCCTTCCAAAGAAATCCCAGGGCTGATCTCCTTCAGAATGGACTGGTTGGATCTCCTTGGAGTCCAAGGGACTCTCAAGAGTCTTCTCCAACACCACAGTTAAAAAGCATCAATTCTTTGGCACTCAGCATTCTTTACAGTCCTACTCTCACATCCATACATGACCACAGGAAAAATCATAGCCATGACTAGATGGACCTTTGTTGGCAAAGTAATGTCTCTGCTTTTGAATGTGCTATCTAGGTTGGTCATAACTTTCCTTCCAAGGAGTAAGAGTCTTTTAATTTCATGGCTGCAGTCACCATCTGCTGTGCAGTGGTAAATAATTTTTCTACCAATGCAGGAGATGCAAGAGACATAAGTTTAATACCTGGGTGGAGAAGACCCCCTGGAGTAGGAAATGGCAACCCACTCCAATATTCTTGCCTGGTAAATCTCATGTACAGAGGAGCCTGGTAGGCTACAGTCCATGGAGTGGCAAAGATTAGACATGATTGAACACAGCATGATCAAGTATTGTGCTAATTATATGTCATATATTTTATATTAAAGTACGTATTTTAAGATAAGTACATGAAAAGAGTAGAAGAAAAGCTGTTTGATTTTACATGAAAGGAACAAAAAAAAAATCATTTGAATATTTCCAAGGTAATTTTAACTGCATAGACCATAACATTTTTTCGTAATTCAATTTCATTGAACTTCTTATTTAATTAAAAAAGGATTTGCAACATATTGTCTTTACTTTTTACTGTTTAGAACAGTTCCTAAAATTAACTTATAAAGTTTATTGGACAACAAATTCTCACTGAAATCTTGGCACAATTCTGTTTTCATCTTTAGATTTTGAATACAATTTTTAATAGATTTTTACAAAACAAATATATAAAGCATAAATATAAGTTTGTATTTTTTTTTTTTTACTATTTTTTGTGTTCCTATTTTCAGTAACTCAGGCACACACATCCTAATTCATCTACATTTCCTGTTATGTACTGCACATCCATTAATGCAATATACAAACAAAAGTCTATGTAGATCTGTAAGATCAATTAACATGGATACTCTTATAAGAGTCTTTTGTCTGGAAGTTGATTTTATCATCTCACTACCGGAAGTGTGTTTACCTGATAAATTACTATAATATTCAGAAGTGAGGCTTTAAAGTTATATGCATTTATGCTCTTCTCTTCTTGAGCTAAATTTCAGGGGCTTTGCGAAAATGACTTAATAAAGACAAAAAGCCAAACTTAGATTTTACAGTGCATTGTATGAGATTCAATATAAATGAATCTCTTAAGAATTGTTTCTTACTTCAATTCAGTAAAGGAGTAAGTAAAATTAGACATTATGAAATGTGCACCATCTTCGGAGTCCTAAAATGCTATAATATCTCATGATAAAACCCTTCCTTGAATAGCATTTACATTTTAAGAACACTAAAATTAAGAATTTACTCATAGGTTTTTCAGTAAACTCAATCATGTTATGGAAATGGAAAAAGTACGAAAGTACTTTAGCCATGAGAAGAGCGAAATGTAGAGTTAGTTTTTAATCTTGGAAGTTGAGTATTGAGATCGGAAATTAAAAATTTTAAATCAGTGGCAGAAGATTTGAAATCAGGGCCTGAAAAATATTTATAACTTAAGCAACTTAGATCACTTTTTTAATCCCTTCATTTCAATAATTAAAAATTAGTTTAAACTCATTCACATTGTTGAGTAACAGAAAAGCCATGTTGAAACCACTTACATTATGTCTGTGTGTGTTAGTCACTCAGTCACGTGTGACTTTTTGAGACCCCCATGGTCTATAGCTGGCCAGGCTCTTCTGTCTTCAGAATTCTTCAGACAAGAATACTGGAGTGGGTTGCCATTTCCCTCTCCAGGGAATCTTCCCAACCTAAGGATCAAACCCAGGTCTCCTGCATCGCAGGAAGATTCTTTACCATTTGAGCCATTAAGCTATACATATAACAGTGTGACGCTGGAGAAAAAGGTATGATAACAGAAGTTCTTTGAAGGCACAGAGAGGCCAATTTAGATGAATAGAAATCCCTAACTCTAGTTATTTTTTTAATATATTTTTTTGTCCACTTGGCTCTTTTCACCATGATAAGGAAAAATTCTACATAGCAAATGTATTCAATACCTAAAATTAACTTGTGCCATAATGAAATATGGAGAAGTATAAAAGGATCATATTGTTTCCCACATCTTCAATATGACAACTATTCTTGGAATTGAATAGAGAGTTTGGACCACATCCGTTGCTTTTAATCATTATCTAAGTCATTTAGACTGAGGTTATATTAAGCTTTCAGTGTTCAAAACTGAATTATTTCAAAAATCAGCATTGCAGTTTCTGACTGCCATTTGAATGATACTCTTTATGTTATAAAGTGTATGCAGAATCTTCAGATAACAGAGTATTGAAGAAAAATTCTGGGGATAGTTGATAAGAGAAATCTCATAATATGTCTTAAATTTAAATATGAATACATGTTTAAAGTGTAGGAGAATAGAAACAGTAAAAAACAAAAAGCCAAAAGATTATGCTTATCAACTCAAAATGTCTTGAATTAATATATAGAATGGGGTATCTTTTTGGCATAAACACATATTGGTGTCAAAATAAGCAATAGTACATCTTGTTACAACCCATGCTCTTGAAGAAATAATTATAATCTGAAATGCATCATGAAGGTGATATGATTCACTCTGATGATTCACTTAGAGCAGAAATAATTGTTATTCTGCAAACAACAATTAACACTAGAAGTGCTGCATCTGAACAAATAATAATTATCATATTTAGTAATTATACTGTTGCAAATACTCTATTTTTTCTAGTAGTCATGTATGGATGTGAGAGTTGGGCTGTAAGGAAACCTGAGCATAGAAAAATTTATGTTTTTGAACCGTGGTGTTGGAGAAGACTCTTGAGAGTCCCTTGGGCTGCAAGGACATCCAACCAATCCATCCTAAAGGAGATCAGTCCTGGGTGTTCTTTGGAAGGACTGATGCTGAAGCTGAAAATCCAATACTTCGACCTGATGCGAAGAGCTGACTCATTTAAAAAGACCCTGATACTGGGAAAGACTGAGGACAGGAGGAGAAGGGGACGACAGAGGATGAGATGGTTGAATGGCGTCACCGACTCAATGGACATGGGTTTGGGTAAATTACAGGTGTTGGTGATGGACAGGGAGGCCTGGTGAGCTACAGTTCATTGGGCCACAAAGAGCCGGACACAACCGAGTGACTGAACTGAACGGAAACACTCTATGTCAATAATTTGTCTGTCTCACAATAATCCTGTGAGCTATAAGCAGTATGCCCACTTACAGAAAAGAAAATGGAGGCAAACAGAGATAAAATCACTTTGCCAGGATAAGTCAACTGACTTATACAGCCAGAATTTCACACTAGGAAATCCATTTTCAATATTTATAATCTTACTCAGGACTCCATGCTCCCCTAACCTGAATCCTTGCCGTGTCTGCTAAAGTGACAGACTGATTTCAATTTTCATCCTCACTTGGACAATAGACTTTGAAGCATGATTTTTCAACCACAGCCAGCAAACCTTGCCAGACAGCTCTGCATGGCAGAAAGCTGGTTCTGCTTTCCTACAACAGTAACCTGTGTTTCTCTACCAAGAACACACTCACTGGCAGCACTACTGGCTCCAGCTGAACTTGTGTCTCTGATCACTCAGATGGCAGATCCCAGGGTCTTCTTCAACTCATTCTACTAAAGAAGTTCTGGGCCATGAAAGGCCTGGCTAGTTTGGTAGAAAGCTTGCATCACTGAACATATCCTGGGAAGGTGGTATAAGACAGGAGTGGCTAGACATTCCTCCGCAGAGATTCTCTGAGAGACATGTGGTGCTATTCTGCCTTGTCCAGTGGCTTTTATGACAGACAGACACAGTAATACCTGAACTAAGGTTGAAGCAATATGGGAATTATCCCCCTTATTCTGGACACTGCTGCTACTGCTGCTAAGTCGCTTCAGTCGTGTCCGACTCTGTGCTACCCCAGACACGGCAGCCCACCAGGCTCCTCCATCCCCGGGATTCTCCAGGCAAGAACACTGGAGTGGGTTGCCATTTCCTTCTCCAATGCATGAAAGTGAAAGGTGAAAGTGAAGTCGCTCAGTCGTGTCCGACTCTTAGCGACTCCATGGACCGCAGCCTACCAGGCTCCTCCGTTCATGGGATTTTCCAGGCAAGAGTAGTGGAGTGGGGTGCCATTGCCTCCTCCAATTCTGGACACTAGTGAACAGCAAATCAGTTTAATTCGATATTTCAGGGAAGCCTGGCGTCCTGTTGTCCAGGAGGTCACAAAGAGTCAGGCATGACTTAGTGACTGAACAACAACAACTTACAGAATTGACTCACAGAAATAGAGACTGCACTTCTAGTATGCAGATTTAAAGATTAAAATATGGAAAATAAGGTGTTTCACTTAAAACAGGTGAGAGGAAAGACTGTTTATTGACTTAATTGCCAAATAGCAAATGATAGAACAGAACAATGGTCCTTTCTAAGAGCAGAGGTATTTTATATACTATAACTAAAAGTAAGAGATGATCACAGAAACCAGCAATGCACAAGCCAAGTGACTTTTCATTTAATTGAATAAACCAAATCGGGTCAATGAAAGTACAGGTATGACACTTAAGATTTGAGTTTGTTGGTTTTGCCAACACTTTACATTCTATTGAAGATTTGTTGCCTCTACCACCTGGCTTAGCTACTGAACCTGTGTCAGCCAGAAGGATGGGAAAATGAATCAAATAAATGAGACAATGTAGACAGTGCTCAAATGAGTATCTAACTCTTCCTCCTTGCAAAATGCTGAGTTACACAAATGACAAGACACAAATCACCTGACTACTGAAAGAGAAGTGGGGTGATGCAAAGCATTTTAGAAATCTTTCTGGTCATATTTTCTTTTCTCAGATTTCAGCACTTGAAAGAATAATTTCTATTTCCAGAGTCTTATGGACTCTGTGGGAGAGGGAGAGGGTGGGAAGATTTGGGAGAGTGACATTGAAACATGTAGAATATCATGTAAGAAACGAGTTGCCAGTCCAGGTTCAATGCGCGATACTGGATGCTTGGGGCTGGTGCACTGGGACGACCCAGAGGGATGGTGTGGGGAGGGAGGAGGGAGGAGGGTTCAGGATGGGGAACACATGTATGCCTGTGGCGGATTCATTTTGATATTTGGCAAAACTAATACAATTATGTAAAGTTTAAAAATAAAATAAAATTTAAAAGAAAAAAAATGCTTCAGGTATACAATAAAGTGATAAAAAAAAGAATAATTTCATGTTATCTGAAATTCTACTCATGTAGAATATCTTTTTTCTTAAATATACCATACATATGAGCTATTACTCCATGATATCTTATTTCTTTGTGGTTCTAATCTTAATAGATATAATTCTGGATGGATTATTTAATATACACCCACTCTCAAAATGTGTATGTTCCTGGCTTACTTTTAGAGACTGAAGCGTTTTGCTTTGTAAAGAGCAGAGGGGAAGGTAGCTATAGAGGTAATTATTTACAGAGACCAGAGTAGGCCAAAATTACAGCAGAATAAATGTATGAACAAATTTTTTCATCTCTTTAGATGAGTTTACAAAATCTTTGAGTTTATCTCCAAGGATGCTAAAAAGCACAAGTTACAGAAAAGTTTATCTAAATATTTACACTTCAAAGTTCCCAAAACTCACAAGTAAAGTAATCATATGTATGAATGTGATATATATTATATCCATTCACTTCAGTTCAGTTCAGTTGTTCAATTGTGTCCAACTCTTTGCGACCTCATGGACTGCACCACTCCAGGCCTCCTGTCCATCACCGACTCCCAGAGTTTACCCAAACTCATGTACATTGAGTCATGTTTACAGACAAATATTCACATTTATAATATATCTAAATATTTATCTATACTTAAAATTCATATATTTTCACCACCCATGGAAATTCTGGCTTTCCAACTAAGAACTGAAAATACCTGAAAAGTAATATAAACTAAGAAATATCAATGGATGTTTTAGGCTCTATGACTTATGATATGTTAGCTTCACATATTGTCTTCAATAGGCTTTAGGTTCAAAATCAGTACAAGTTATGACTTGATGAAACTGTGCAGTAATCTCTGATGTTATAAAATTTTACCTAGAACATTATTCTAAAGAATTTTAGCTTTTTTTTCTATTTAGTTTTCTTTTAGTTCCTATGAACAAATGATGAGTCAACTTAATTTGGATGGTAAAATACTATAATTTATTCCACTATGTTGAGTTATAGTATTTGCTATACTTTCTAAAAATATTAATTTAATGTTTATGATTCCTTTAAATCTAAAAGAAAAAAGGAAAAATATGATTACATCTCATTTATTCCTAAAGGATATTATTTTGATTATTATACATTTTATCATGAAAAAAAGATTCAAAATATACCTTGCTACATATGCTGTATTTCACAATTTTAGATTTATACCAATGAAAAGTTATGAAAACATCATAATATAGATAGTAAAGTTACAGCTAAAGAAAACAATTTAATAAACTTTTATCCAGTAAAGAGTTTTCAATTTCTTATGGAACAGAGTAATGTTAAAATATGTGGATTCTGGACCTAGATAACCTAAATTCAATTCCTGGCTCTTCTAATTATCTAATGGATGTGCAGCTTCTCTCAGATTATTTATTTGTGAAATAGGGATAATAGAATTCACTTTCATGAACATCATAGACTACATTTTGTTTGACTGGGTCTATCTTTGTTTCTGCCTGGTGTCATGGTGTCCTGTGTGGGTAAACATATTTGAGCTAGGTTTTTAAATGAAAAATTATTAGTGATAATTGCAATAAAGCAATCTAGAATGATTTGCATTTCCTGTGAATCAATGAACTTTGTGCTTCCAGGTTCTTCATGGGCTTGTCTAGTGGCCTGTGAGACAAACATACCAGGAACAGTTCTCATGTTAACTCATGGCTAAAAGTGAATGTTGATCCATGCTAACCCACATTTCCTTTTCCTGACCATTCTAAACGTTCTGTGCTTTAAAGGACAGCATAGAGAACACATGCTCATAAAATAAAATACACTGGGTTAGGCACTCTGTCTGTCTCCTGTGATGGTGGGCAGATACCTGACGCTCCTGCAGACAGTGATCCTACAACTATGCAGCGACTGCCAGACAAATGAAGCAGCAGCCAGGGTGCTCATTGGAGTAGTCAGTGGAAATAGTGTGAAATCTATGCATTCTACTGCTTGGTTCCACATTTTAAAATTTTCAATAAACCATTTGCCATTAATAAGTTAAGTATGTGCATGTCCAGTGAAAAATTAACTGTCTATTTATTAAGAAAGATGGTGACGAATATTGAACTTGCACAAAATATACATCCAATATCTGCCATGGGCTTGATAATAATGGAAAATGGAAGATAAGCATTTGCAGAAGAGAAATTAACCTCTACTTAAAACTTACCCATTATTTTTAAGAATTATGTCCTGAGATGACATTTAAAATGTGCATCAAAAAAGATGTCTTTATGTATTGCTTTGTGAGCAAGTCTTTATTTTTACTGAATCCTTCTTCTAAATTAAATGTACTCTTTTTTTCCTTAATTTCATGACTTCTGATACATGTACAAATGCTGAAGCAATGGTCGTTAATTATCAACTCTAATAGAAAAGGTCATCTCAGTTAATTGTGCAAATGCAGTCAATATCTGCATGACACTTAGAGTGTCTCCTTAGATGTTATGCCTTAAGTTCAGTTCAGTTCAGTCGCTCAGTCGTGCCTGACTCTTTGTGACCCCATGAACTGCAGCACGCCAGGCCTCCCTGTCCATCACCAACTCCCGGAGTCCACCCAAACCCATGTCCATCAAGGCAGTGATGCCATCCAACCATCTCATCCTCTGTCGTCCCCTTCTCCTCCTGCCCTCAATCTTTCCCATCATCAGGGTCTTTTCCAATGAGTCAGCTCTTCGCATCAGGTGGCCAAAGTATTGGAGTTTCAGCTTTAACATCAGTCCCCTAAAGCACCTCATTTATCTCACAATAATATCAGCCCTGCTTGTTATATACTTTAAAATAAAAAATAAATAAATAAAATCTTTAACTCCATTAAGAGTTTAATATTTCATTCAGAACATGGTACCAACGAAAAAATTAAATATTCAATTGATCGTGGTAAATATACTTAATATTATTGTATATATTCTGCCATTCAAAATAAAAGTTGTTTTTACTTTAAGAAGTGCTTTAATATATAAACCGAGTTATTGACTGCATTTTTTCTAGCTTATTTATTATTTTTTTAATTTTCAAAGATTATAATTGTACAATATTGAGAAGTATAGAACAAAATACAGTTATTGGAGGACAACTGTTCTATAATATTGTGTTATCCTCTGCCACACAGAAACACAACTCAGCTACAGATATACATGTGTGGGGACATATGCATGCCTACTGCATTTTTATGGGTAAAAAAGTTGATTGATGTTCAAGCCAATGGTGAGTTCAAAAAGAAAACCTTAAAACTCAAACATGACAGAGCATGAACTTCCTCTCTTTGCCTCTATTGAACAAATTTTAAAATATATCTTTGATGGACTGTTTATCTTTTAAAAAGAAAACAATCCAGAAAATAGCACAGGAAAATATATATTTATTATATGTTTCTGCATAAAAGTTGTTGCAAAATTTAGGATTAAAAAATGGACATTTATTAGCTCACAATTTCTTTGTGTGGAAATTTAAGCACAGATTAACTGTCTTCTTACATGCACTAATCAAGATATGCAGTCTTGTCTTAAATAGGGAAAGGAGAGAGTCAAGGCTGTATATTGTCAAAAAAAAAAAAAATACTGAATCACACAGTGAAACTTTATTTCTATTCCAATTTTCCTTAATCCCAATTATGTCAAATGAAGAACCTCAGCATGGTGTTAATCTGATTTAACACCTCTCCAACACTTGCTAATCTTTAAAAAAAAAAAAAAAAAATATTTTTTGATGTGGACCATTTGTGAAGTGCTTATTGAATTTGTTACAATATTGTTTCTGTTTTATGTTTTGTTTTTATGGTCAGGAGGCATATGGGATCTCAGCTCAGAACCAGGGATTAAATCAGGATCCCCTACATTGGAAGGCAAAATCTTAACCACTATACCACTAGGGAAATTCCAAACTGAACCGGGTTTGGATTTATTTCTAAACCAGCCAGATTTTTAGCACCATTGGGTTTCTCAAGGGATATTGGACTGATGGCCCCAGTTTCCACTGCTCTTAGCTAAAGGCCACCACAAATTTCTTGCCAACTGGGCCTCTGCAGCATAGCATGTTGTTTCATTAATGCATGAAAGCCAAATAGGCAGTAGAGAGATAGTGCTAGCAAGTTTAAGTCCCAGCCTTATGAACTTAATTACAGAAATTACATTTCAAAACGATTGTCATAGTTTATTTGTCAGAAAAAAACTTCCCAACCCAGTCCACACTTATAGGGAGAGGATTCTACAAAAGGTGTGTTTCAGAAGGTGGGAGTGATTGAGAGACAAGTTAGTGTCTACCAGCCACAACTTAAGCACATTCTATTTAAGGATCTGTCTAAAGGGCTTCCCTGGTGGCTCAGAGGGCAAAGCGTCTGCCTGCAATGAGGGAGACCCAGGTTCGATCCCTGGGTTGGGAAGATCCCCTGGAGAAGGAAATGGCAACCCACTCCAGTATTCTTGTCTGGAGAAGCCCATGGACAGAGGAGCCTTGTAGGCTACAGTTCGTGGGGTCGCAAAGACTCGGACACGACTGAGTGACTTCACTGCACTTTCACTAAGTAGTGAAAAACACAAAAGAAAGAAAGGAGAGATAAAAAACAAAAACAACAACAACAAAAAGCATTTCTTTGAAGGCCAGAAGAAAGAGAAGGGCAGGGGTATAAAAATAAGATAAAAAGAATACAAGCAAAGAAGAAAAATAATTGAAAAGAAAAATGAACAAAATGAATGGAAGGAAGTACACTTAAAGGAAAGCTTGGAAAAAAAGAATATTTTTTTTTTAAATCATTAAAATGATTTTTTAAATACTTTTTAAAAAATGAATCTTTTTTTTCATGGAAAAAAATGAAAAATTTTAAGCCTACTATTGAGGCTGAAATAGCACACATTGAGAAATATCTTATAAGGTCATGGCATAAAGCCACCAAAATATAGATTAGTCCTCACTCAAAATGGGATAGGTAGTGGAGAATCTTTTATAAGTGGATAAACATTTCTCTACACAAAAGATAATGGAGGAAAGCAAAGGCATTTTATAACCATCATGTCCATTATTTTAAGGATTTAAAAAATACATTATTTTTCTTGGAAAAAAATCTTTAGTCATGGTGACATGCTTACATGAGTAATAGCTTTTAACACAACCCAAAATAAGTGAAGATTTGCTAGTGGTATATATTTGTGCTTTGTTTATAATGCAATGTCAGAATTTCATGTATATGAATGGCTACATTGTAGGAAGGTTAAACATTCATTTTCTCAATATTTTAACTACACAATTCTTTACAAGTAATTGATGAATTCAGTGAAGCTTCGGAAGAGATATTCTGAGTCTTACTCCTTCATGTAATAAGGTGAAAATCAAAAATGATTTTAGAGTATTATGAGAATTAACAATAAAACTGCTTAGAACTTTGCTGAATGCTTAAGTGATGTCCTTTAAACATCTGTTGAATGAATAAAATACTCATATAAAGTTATATAAATCCCATATCAAACCAAATTAGAGGGAAAAAATTTGTGTTTTAAAATCTTAGTATCAAAGTTAATTTTCAGTTTTGAAAAGAATAAAACTTTTATTCTTTTAATTGTTTTTGCTATAAGCTGAAAACTGGAAAAGCTATTAAAAGATTGTCAGGTGCTACATAAATTCACCAATTAATGACTGATGTATGAGGCTGTCTGCTGGCTCTGAGAACAAAGCAGAGAATAAGAAGAAAACCTGGTCTCTTTGAGATGACATCGTGTACATGTGTAGGCATGCATGGGATAAATGAATATACATACTGTACTTGGAATTATCTTTATATGTTTTATCTTTACCTTTAAAATCTGTTTATCAAGTATTATATAACATCAGTAAACAGCTCTATCCATTTTGACAATATAAATATTCTTAGTTTGATTTATACTGTAACATTGATTGCTATTATTTCCTGTAGCATAAATGATATCTTCCTGCATTTTATCCTACACATTGTTTCCCACACTCTGTAGAATCATAATGTTGTACGTGGACTGTTGCAGCCAAAACTATACAGGTAGAAATTAAATCAAGAACACAGTTCTCACAATGGCCAGTCACGTAAAGCAGAATAAATGGCATTGCAGCAATTTTTTCAATAATTTTCCCTCTTCAATTAATCAGACACTCAATTGGCTTGAAAAAGTATGTATCATCAAAGACAAGCCATCCATCTTGGCTGGCACCTAAAGTAGAAGGGCCATTTTTTACCTCATAGCACTTCTACTATATAAACCTGAGTATAAAATGCAATTCTAGACACACAAGGCTAAGGGAAAGCAGAGTCAGGTTTCATCTCCTGCAATAATGTTAAATGGTCAAGGTGAGGAACAAAAGTAATATCCTTGTTTCGTGAAATATAAAGGAAACGTGAACCAGAATGTCAAGAATGATGAATATTATAGAAATCCTCTCATAGGAAGAAGTTTGTCTACACAGCATTTTCAACAAATAAATCACACTTTCTTTTTCTTTTTTTGCTCTTACATTGAGTGGTAAGTCATTGCTTTGCAATAAGGGTTAACTTCAACATTCGAATTGATGTGACCACATACTCACCTGGATGTAGCCATTTGAGAATAAAGATAATTTGAATCAATTCTAACAAAACCCGTTTACATGTATTTTGAATCTGGTGATGCTGAGGCATTTATGACACAATACAGTTGGTACTGGATGTTTCGCCTTGCTGTCTCTGTGAGTTTAGAAAGTCCCTTGGTGACTTATTAGACATTAAAGTTAAAAAAAAATCCAATTTGTTTTAATAACAAGTTGGACTCTCCAGAAAAATCTGAAGTTTGAACAAGCTTTACAGTGGAAGCAGCCTTATACTGGTCCCAGAGGTCATTTTTAACTCACTCTGTAGATCAGAGGACAAATGAAGCTGATCCACTACTGCACGAGAATAATGAAATTGAGGTACAGACAGCGGTGAACGTGAAAAACAGTCTGGTTCTGCCTCTGATGCTTTCCTCCAGCTTTCAGACACTTAGACGCACATTCCTGCCATTGGATGCCGTGACATATCCCTATAATCTTATCATAGTATTTTCCTTCTGTTATATCTGGTAGTTTTGATGCATTTTACCAACAGCCCAAAGGATGCTAAATAATATGAGATTTTATTTATATTCTACTAGGTGTCCTGATATTTTTAACTCAGAGGCTTACATTTGATAGTATAGATGGTAATTTATATGCTCAAATATAAACTTGCATAATATAAATGAACCTGAAAGAATTTACAACATAAATGATATTTTATATAAAGTACACAATACTGTATAAATATAAAATAAATTACTTATAAATCAATTTGAGTTTGAGGGTTGTATGATATTGCTTATATGTGGGATATGAAAAAATGATGCAAATGAATTTATTCACAAAGAAGAAAGAGACTCTCAGGCATAAAGAACAAACTATGCTTACCAAAAAGGAATGGAGGGGTGGATGAAGGGATAAACTAGAAGGTTAGGATTAGCATATACATGCTACTGCTTATCGGAGAAGGCAATGGCACCCCACTCCCGTACTCTTGCCTGGAAAATCCCATGGGCGGAGGAGCCTGGTGGGCTGCAGTCCATGGGGTCGCTAAGAGTCGGACACGACTGAGCGACTTCACTTTCACTTTTCACTTTCATGCATTGGAGAAGGAAATGGCAACCCACTCCAGTGTTCTTGCCTGGAGAATCCCAGGGACGGGGGAGCCTGGTGGGCTGCCGTCTATGGGGTCACACAGAGTTGGACGTGACTGAAGCGACCTAGCAGTAGCAGCAGCAGTTACTGCTTATAAAACAAATAGGTAAAAATGACCTACTGTATAGCACAGGGAATCATATTCAGTATTTTGTAATAACCTATAAGGGAAAAGAATCTGAATATACATATATGAATGTGTGTGTGTGTGTGTATACACACACACATTCAGTTATACATATACATACATACATATACATGATACATACATACCTTTAGTTATATATATATATTCACTCTGCTGTAAACCTGAAATTAATATAATATTGTAAATCAACTATACTTCAATAAAATAATAAAAAAGAGATACTTTACAATGTATATTCTAAGAAAGACTGTTAGTAAGATCATAATTAATGGATTTCTAGAGAACAATGCTGTTTCTTTTCTAGGATATAGCTGTTCTCTATGTGCAGGCTCTATAGTATAACACATGCTTGCATGTTGAGTTTGAATGTTTAGTTGACTGGGTAAAATACTCAGTATTCAACCAAATGAATTCTTGGTAGTGCACAGAGAGTTATGTGTACATTTTGCTTAATTATGACTCTCTGGGTAATTTCATATTTGTGTGCAATAAGACAATCTCCTTGAATTCCATAATCAAAATATTTGATTGCTGGATGAAAGCCAGATCCATGCTCTGGCTCATTGACAACACATACAAACAAGTCTCCTTATATGTCCTATTACTTGTCTTGATTTGATGGTGGGAAGGATAGGGAAAAATCTGTAGTTAATACGGAACTGAAAAACTATGTGTGGCAAGTTTTAAAATTATGTACAAATATAAATATATAGCTATTAACCAGAGAAGGAGATGGCATCCCACTCCTGTATTCTTGCCTGGAGACTCCCAGAGACAGGGGAGCCTGGTGGGCTGCCATCTATGGGGTCGTACAGAGTTGGACACGACCGAAGCGACAGCAGCAGCAGCAGCAGCAGCAGCTATTAGCACTAAATGTATTGTCTGTAACTGTAGTTCATCAGATGCATCTTCAAAGCAATATCACAGTATCTCATTTGATGAAAATCAAAGCTTAATATTTATATCTATATCTGTATTTTTGCAACCCCATGGACTGTAGCCCACTGGGCTCCTCTGCCCATGGGATTCTCCAGGCACAGATACTGGAGTGAATTTCCATGCCCTCCTCCAGGGGATCTTCTCAATCCAGAGATCAAAGCCGGGTATCCTGCATTGCAGGCGGATTCTTCACCATCTGAGCCACCATGAGGCCCTTAATATCGATGTCTGTATCTGTATCTCTTTTCTAGTCTATTTAGATTATGACAATTAGGAATGACAGATCTGATTGTTTGGGAAAAGAGACATAAGGTAATGACAGAATGGAGTGAGTTTCCATTTTGTGCACAGTTGCTGCTTTTGAGCAAGGTGCTATGATATACAGAAGAGTTGTTAGAGGAAAGCCTTGCTGCTGAATGTCATTTTTCAGTTTAAAATTGGCATGGCTTAAACTAAAGATCTACTATAACCCTCAATATTAGTAACACCCCTGCTGTGTTTGCAAGTAGTTTGAAAGCTATTACACATCCATTTATAGTACTAACAGAATCACGATTGCAAAAAGCTGATCACTCTATTTGCCTTGCTCTTAAAAAAAAAAGAAATTCCAACATTAGTCAAGAAAAGTCCTCCCAAACTCCATTCCAGTAAACATTCCCAATACTAAATTGCAGTCTGGTTTCCAGAAAGTAAAGGGTGGAGTGAGATGTCAGTGACTCCCTTTTCTTCAACTGGTGGGAAAGGTGACAGAATTTTAAAAGTGTATCCAAATGTTCTCCTTGAAACCAGATAAGAATTGAAAATCAGATGGATAGGAGGGGATTTTTCTGAAGGTATAAAGAATAATTTCATGCTTTCTAAGGACAGGTCGGACACTGACTGTCTACGGAATAGAAATTGGTTACACTAAGGACCCTGGGAGACTTTCCTGATCTTGCTGACCCTGAGCACCTGGTTAGGAGATATGATGGTGTACTCAATAGTTGACATTCCTGGGGGTTAGAAGGTGGCTGCCATTTTAACCTGGAATAAATGGACCCAGTATGTAAATGTTATGTCTATCCTTAATAAATTTTGAATTTAAAATGTCTTTAAATAAAAATATATGATAATCACAGCTCAAACCTAAAAGATGATCTGCAGAGTCAGAGAAAAGAAATAGCACTTAATATGGAACAAGTGCAGGAAGGAATGGAAAGAACAGGGAAATGCTAAGAAAATTTGTATCACAAAGCAGATGTAATAACAGGGGGTGGAGGAAAGAGTTCCAGAAAGGAAAAAAGATTAAAGAAAATGAAAACCAAATAAGGGATGCATTTTCTCTGAGCCTGGAGATTAAAAGTGCTTATCAAGTCCCAGACAGGATTAATAATAAAAAAATCACATACAAAATTCATAATATTCTGATACAAATCCTCAATTCAGAAAAAAAAATGAGAAAATCTTATAGCTTTCAAAATAGAAGGAAAACTTCCCTTAAAAGGAAGAGAAAATCTGCCAACCATGGGACTTCTCATCTGCACAGTAGAAAGTGAAGAGCATGGGAATAAAATCCATGGGTGATGAAGAAAAAGTATCTTTTGTTCAGGAATGCTAAACACTTTCAGTTGTTACAATTATATTTTTTAAATGAAAGTAAGATAATATCAAACGTGAAAAGTCAGAACTCTTTGCCTCCTGTGTGTCTTTGGATAATACTAGAGAAAGTACTATTAGCTATAGAATCAGAACACAGATTTTAAAAAGTGGCAAGTAAAAAAAGAAGTAGCAAATGAATGTTGTAATATACTTATGAACATAGATTTTAGTCAATAGTGATGTAAATTTTATTTAAAGTTATTGAGCTGTAGGAGTTATACTCTTAGTAACTGTATAATAGTCCAAAATTAAAAATAGATCAGAGAATAGCTTGATTGGTTATTGATAGATGATAGAGCTACAGATAGATAGATAGATAGATAGCCAATCCCAGCAAAATGCAGAAGTAGGGCAAGGAGTAGAAGATACACATTTTTCATGAAGGTGGTAGCTGAGAGGAGAGAGTTAGACAAGTAAATTGTCTACAGAGGAGGTAGCCACAGGCACAAGTTACTCTGTACCAAGAGATCAAGAAGGCCTTAGGATTCTCCTGAGCTTGATTAAATGTTAGACAGGCTTCTTCTTGTCTTTAGGCCCCTGACCTCCCTCTTCTTAGAGCATTTACTTTGGAAAACATACACTTGTAAATTATTTCTCTATCCCTTTCAGATATAAATCTTTTCTCAGCCTGTTGAAGCCAGTTTTACAACTCAGAAATTTCTTTTTTTTTAATCAAAGACTTGTGAGCCATTCCTTTGCAATATAATTAAGAATGATAGCAGCCTGAATTCCCAGTGTCTGAGGAAAGGTAGGAGGCTAAGTTCATTAAGCGCCAATTAGTAAACACAGATGACATAATCACATTGACCAACCTCCAGATTCCCTGGACTAGGAGATGGCTACCCACTCCAGTATGCTTTTGTTTTAAATTAATTCATTTATTTTAATTGGAGGGTAATTAGTTTACAATATTGTGATGGTTTTTGCCATACATCGACATGAATCAGCCATAAGTGCACAGGTTTCTTCCATCCTGGAGCCCATTACCACCTCCCTCCCCACCCCATCCCTCTGGGTTTTCCCAGAACACCAGCTTTCCCCCTTGGCTGGGAAATCCCATGAACAGAGGAGCCTGATGGGCTACAATTTATGGGGTCAGAAAGAGTCGGATACAACTGAGCACACACGCACACCCACATGTTATATGCAATCTACTAAAGTTATACAAGGATACCTATGTGTGTCTCTACAGATATGTAGGGGATAGATGCCAGCAAACTAACACTGGATTTCTTTCTTTCTTTTTAATTGGAGTACGATTGTTTTACAATGTTATGTTAGTTTCTGCTGTAAAACAAAGGAATCCGCTATCTGTACACATATATCCTCTCCCTCTTGAACCTCCCTCCCACCCCCTATCCCATCCCTCCAGGCCATCACAGAGACTGAGTTGAGCTCCTTGTGCTATACAGCAGTTTCCCACCAGCTATTTCACACACTGTAGTGTATAAATCTCAATTCTATTCGCGCGATTTGGCTCACCCTCCCCGTCCTTCCCTGTGTCCACATGTCTGTTTTCTACATCTGTGTCTCTATTCCTGCCCTGAAAACAGGTTTATCTATACCATCTTTCTGGATTCCACACATATACATTAACACACAATATTTACTTTTATTTTTCTGACTTACTTTACTCTGTATAACTGACTCTAGGTTTATCCACATCACTACAATTGATCCAATTTCATTCCTTTCTCTGACTAATATTCCATTGTAAATATGTACCACATCTTTATCTATTCATCTGCTGATGGACAAATTTAGGTTGATTCCATGTCCTGGCTACTTTAAATAGTGCTGCAAAGAATATTGCAGTACATGTAACACTGGTTTTCTAAGGCATTGAGAAGGATGGGACATAATAGAAAGGCTAAGTAATAATTTCATCTTTAAAATAAGATGAAATAAGTAATAACTTGTAAACTTCTATAGTTACAGCAAACTCATACTTTATTTTAAAACATAAAAAATTTAATAGAAATCCAATTTTTTCAGTAAAATATTAAAGCATTTAATGAAAACTACGTATGATACTTATAGGAGAAAAACAGTGCATGCAAAAGGGAAAAATACAAGTACATCTTTATAAAATATATTAATATTTGAAAAACTGAATTTTTTTGTGTAATAACAAAGCCTACTGTCAAATGAATTGTTCATTATATCAGCAGCTAAGTATCAAACCAATAACTTAAAAGACTAGAGAATTAATTTGCTCATTTGTGTTAGTGGATCTATCTTACAAGAAACCTAGAAACTAGAATCCCATTTCAAAATACATCCTTGGAACTTGACCTATTAGTTACATGCTTAATTTATGTATCCATTAAATTCAACAAGAAGCAAGGGTATCACAAAATGGTCATTTTGTATTAACTTTTCTAAATACTCATGAAACATTTATTAGGAACCAGGATCAAGTGAATATGATTTGAGTTTTGATCACAAGTATTAAAGTAAAAACTTTTTAGATGCAATGGTTTTTAATTTGTGATAGATACTTAACTAAACTAGAAACTTTATTTTGTAGTTACTACAACCTCCTATAATTAATGAAGCTCCAAAGTAGGAAAATAGTATTAAAGCTACTAAGAATGAAATAGCAATATTTCTTTAAAAAAAAGCTATTGAATAGATATTAGTTTGTCCTAATTAATTTGGTTTCTATAGCTTCAAATGAATGTGCTATTTATTTATTTTCAAGAAACAGTTTTTATTAATAAAAGAAATTAAATTGTGCTAATCTAAAGAGTGAAATTGGTCTGTGTTTAAGAGCTTCCAAACGATTTCAGTAAACCTTTCTCAGTAAGCGCTTCTAAGCAATAAAGTTTTGCCATCTTGTTCAATAAACAATTAAATATTGAAGACAAGGCAGCCTAGCTTCACTCCTACATACTGTACCATTAAAGCGTGAACACAGAGCTTTATGAAAGTGTGTAAGACAGCAGTATTCCTTTTTGAAAAGAAAAACTGCATCACATATATTTACATTTTAATTGCAAAGTGAGAGGTGTATGTGCATCTGTGCAGGTTCATGTGTTTCTAATTGAGTTAAATGATAGCATGTATTTAAATTGAAGCTTCTAAAACTTATGTATTTATGTTGCTACCTGCTTAGAGCACAATCACAATTCAGTACTTTGTATGCATTCCTTCCGTAGTTAGATTTTATCTAAGCTAATCAATAACATATAAGGTGAAAAGCGTTCCCTTACTGTCTTGCAGCTGCTTCTAAACCTGATTTATGACGCTCATATTGTATTTGCATTCATTATTTGCCTTCAGTTATTAAATACATTAAATAGGATAAAATTTTTTTCAAACATCATTTGAGATTTATGGATTAAAACTAAATATGGAAAACAAGCTTAAAGTGGAGAGAACAGACTGCTGATTTTAAGTTAAATCACTTCATCTCTGTGTAATTCCTATATCTTATATTCAAGATTTGAAATAAATCTTTTATGAAAACCTAGATGGGAGATGTTGGTTTTGAACAATGAGATTATTCCCTGGTTGTTGACTATAAATAAGATACTAGTCATTTGCTGTTGAATGTCTAGTGGCCAGACTTCCCTTATATGTGGTTACTTAGCTTTATATATCTCTTTGTAAAAATAATGACATAAGTTAATTAAATATTGATTAATTTGCACTATGTAGTACTATTTAATATAAAACTAAAAATTAGCATCTTTACTCCAAGAAATTAAGTTTTAGTTATTAGAAAATATCAACAAACTTAAATAATCTGGAATTTCTTTATAGAACTCTAACCTTTTCAACATGTGTGCTACGCTGTGCTAAATCACTTCAGTCATGTCCAGCTATTTGTGACCCTATGGCCTGTAGCCTACCAGGCTCCTCAGGCAAGAAGACTGGAGTGGTTGCCATGCCCTCCTCTTTCAACATGGCATACCTATATTCATAGAAAGACATTTCGATTTACAGAGAGCTGGACCAGAGTTTTATGGAAGAAATATACCATTCCTTACAGAACCAGACATGGAAGCAACAGTTAGAAAAAGACATGGAACAACAGGCTGGTTCAAAATTGGGAAAAGGGTACGTCAAGGCTGCATATCGTCTCCCCGCTTCTTTAACTTATATACAGAGTACATCATGAGAAATGCCAGACTGGATGAAGCTCAAGCTGGATTCAGCATTGCAGGGAGAAATATCAATAACCTCAGATATGCAGATGACACCAGAAAGCAAAGAGAAACTAAAGAACCTCTTTGTGAAGATTAAAGAAGATAGTTAAAAGCTGGCTTAAAACTCAACATTCTAAAAACAAAGATCATGGCATCGGGTCCCATCACTTCATGGCAAATAGATGGGGAAACAATGGAAATAGTGAGAGACTTTATTTTCTTGGGCTCCAAAATCACTGCAGATGGAGACTTCAGCCATGAAATTAAAAGATGCTTGCTCCTTGGAAGAAAAGCTATGACCAACCAAGACAGCATATTAAAAAACAGAGACATTACTTTGCCAACAAAAGTCCATCTAGTCAAAGCTATGATTTTTCCAGTGGTCATGTATGGATGTGAGAATTGGATCATAAAGAAAGCTGAGCACTGAGGAACTGGTGCTTTTGAACTGTGGTGTTGGAGAAGACTTTTGAGAGTCCCTTGGAGTGCAAGGAGATTCAACCAGTTCATCAAAAAGAATTCAGTCCTGAATACTCATTGAAAGGATTGATGCTGAAGCTGAAACTCCAGTACTTTGGCCACCTGATGCGAAGAACTGACTCATTGGAAAAGACCCTGATTCTGGGAAAGATTGAAGGTTGGAGGAGAAGGGGACAACAAAGGATGAGATGGTTGGATGGCATCACCGACTTGATGGACATGAGTTTGAGTAAGCTCCGGGAGTTGGTGATGGACAGGGAAGACTGACATGCTGCAGTTCACCGGGTTGCAAAGAGTGGGACACAACTGAGTGACTGAACTGACTGAACTGAATAACCTACCAAAAACTCCACCAACATTTTCATCTTGGAATTTATCCCCAAACCTCATACAAAACAGAATGCAATTTATTAAAAAAAATATCCAATGGGATGCATGTTATTTATTTTTTGTGAAGCCAAAAGTGAAACATTTTTTAAGTATTTAATCACATAGTAATAATACATTAATAAATAAAAAGATATACAAAATCTACATTAGTAGCAATTTTGGTGTAATATATATCCAGTATCTTCAATTAGCTTAAGTGGCTAAAAGAAAAAAATCTTTCTGTATTGTTTTAATAAAAATGGCTTTGATGATGTAAAATTAATGTACATTTGATCTTTCTTTTTTTAGACATAGAAATATCTTAATTATAATAGAAATCTTGATTATGGACTGATAGTAGTTAATTATACTCATAAGGACAGGGCACATTCTTATCATTTAATATGGAACAGTTCTTTTCTTCATTTGTTCATTTGTTTATTAATTTATCTCATTTTCTATGTCTTTATTTAATCATTGATAAAATTTCATGAACTTAATACTATATTTTGTTTGTATATATTTTTGAAAATATATATTCTGATTTTTATCCACATTTTAATTGATATATGTAAAGATTATATATCTATATATTTGTCTATATGAATACATGTATATGCATGTATACATACATGCATGTATATATAATGATCTTTTTCAGTAAGCATTGTAGTCTACAAATATATGTAAACATGTATATATATAAACATATGTCATATATATATGCATGTATAATGTACTTTTATGTTTTTAATAATTAATTTTTAAAGCTCTACGCATGTATATGTCCCTAGGGACATATCTAAGTGGTGCTAGTGGTAAAGAATCTGCCTACCAATGCAGGATATATAAGAGAAGCAGGTTCAATCCTTGGGTCTGGAAGATCCCCTTGAGTAGGAAATCGCAACCCACTTCAGTATTTTTGCCAGGAAAATTCCATGGACAGAGGAGCCTGGTAGGCTATCGTTTATGGGGCCACAAATAATCAGACATGACTGAGCACGTGTGTGCGTGTGTGGATGTGCGTGTACACACACACGCAGATACACATTTAAAATGCTGCTTCATACTGTCATATAATACTCAATGAAGTGTAGTACTACATTTTATATATTTACTCTTCTTCCAGGGATATATTATGTAGATGGAAGATATGAATTAAATTTGAAATTATTTTTTAACCTCCAAATATTTATCTAATTCTACTGAGTACATCTAGTTTATAAATATGGATGTACAACTAGTATCCTCTTAAGAATAAAGATTTAGAGGCGGGGAGGGGCAAAGGCCAGATCTTGGGAAGAAAAGGGCTCCCTGTCTCCAGTGTTTGTTGGCCCCGGCTACTTCCCTCACCAGACTCAAAGCCTTGCCAGGGAGCCCTCCAGGTAGTCAAGGGCAGGCAGGAGATGGGACAGTGAGGGGAGAAAGTGTTCCTGGGGTACAGAATCCTTGACCGCAGGGTCCAAAGGCTCGGGGCCAGCCACCAGGAAGCTGTGCATGCCTACAGCCCGTGCTCCCTAAATTAAAAAAAAAAAAAAAAAAAAGAATAAAGATTTAAATATTCACTGTTCTCATCCAAGCCACTAGTTGATTATATTGGTGATGACAAAGATATTTGATTATCTCTTAACTACTGAAATGAATGACTGAAGGAAGCAGGAATGCTGTGAAATGGAATGAACCAGAAAACAGTTTATTCAAATATTGGTAAAGTTTCAGATATTCTAAGATTCCATTTGTGTTTTGCTATGTAGTCTTTAGTGTGTCTACAAAGAAGTATTTGATTCAAACTCCCTATGAGTGTTATATAATTTATGGTTTATTGTTTGGATAAATTTAATAGTGTTTTATTCTTTTGTTTATGAATTCAGCAACCAAATGTTTGATGACCTAATATGATTGAGTCATCATTTCTGGAGGTAGGGATATGGCAGTGATTTTTTTTAAAAATGAAAAAACATACCAAAAAAAAAAAACTTTAAGTAGGTTGGTCAGGAAAAGACTCATTTAGAATATAAGATTTAAACAGACTTGGAAATAAAGGAGCAAATCATACTTGTATGTAGGGGTAGAGCATTCTAGGAAACAAAGAGTAAATGCAAACCCTAGGAGTGGGAGAATGACTGAGGTGTTTGCAGTGAACTAAGAAAGCAACGTAGTTGGAGCAAATTGGTAGGAGACGGGGTGAAAAGTTTTGCTTCAGACCATGTAGGCGCTGGATAAACATTGACTTTATCAGAATAAGATAGGGAGCCAGTGAATGGTTTGTTGCAAAGAAGATATAAAGTCAGAGATCTTTAGAGTACTCAGGCTACCTATGAACAAATTCATAAAAATATGAAATGCTGCTGCTAATTAAGCAATTAATATTATTTATATAATCATCATAAAAGAAGCAGCTTAGGATAATACAATACAATACAAATAACTTCCTTAAAGGAAGTTAAGGAATTGTCATGTTTGACACTAATTAGTTCTGTGAACCTGAAAAAGTCATTAAGACTCTTTGACCTCAGATTTCTATTGGCTGAAAGAGATTGCCAGGTATACTTTCTAATGTTTCTTCCAGGTATAAGTTTTATGATTCTGAATTCCCTATGCCTTATTTGAATTGTTAGGCAGATAAACCTGTAATTGTATTTCACTTGCTTTGTCAAACTAGTTTTTGTTGTTTAGTAAAAAGGCATTGTTTCTCTCCTTTTTAAAATTCCTAACACTAGGTCAGGAAACAATTTCAGTTTGGTAATAGAGTTTAGTTAGGAGATGGCATAGTAATCATTTTATACAGTCATTTTTTCTACTCATTTGAAAATTCATAATTTTTTCAGAAAATTAAATCCCAAGAAAATTAGCTAAAACTTACAGCTTAATCTTATCGAAGTGCATAGGTACTGAGCATGATAATAGCTTGAAAGGTTATAATCTCACATTTCAAAATCCATATGTGCATTAATATATATCAACATATATATATATATTTAAGCTAAGGTAGATGGAATTCATTCTTTTATAATATAGAATAGTAATAGAAGTGAATAAAAGCAAAAGGGAAACACCTTGGATGAAAACTGAAATTGTCTCACACAAAAATAGCACCGTCTGAAATGTACATCTGTTTACATTAAAGATGTGGACAGCCAGAAGCCACAAAGTAAAAGTGTGGGTGCCACTGGGTCTGTGGTGTACACTTTGGCTGTGTAAAAGCTACAGCTATGGCAACAACATTTATTAAGAACCCACAATATGTATGCAATGGTTCCTCTCTTCTGTGCAAAACTTACTGTTGGCGCCACTGAATTTTTTAAATGACTGTCTAATATTAGTAAAGGAAAGTAAATGTTTCTTCCATATGTGGTTCCAAATTAAATTTTGCCTTAAATCTGTGTCTTCCAAAGGTCAAAATCCTGAACTACTCTGAGAATTCCCTACCAGGTTATTACAGCTATCAGTTTTGGAGGACGGATTGCCAGCCTGCTTTACCCTAGTTTTCAATTGAAAAGCGTGAATCACAACAATTTGGTAGCCATATATTTTTAACTTTCTGCAATAAAGCTCAGTTCTCAGTATACCATATTTTATCATAATGTTGTGAAAGGTTATGAAACATTTCTCACAAGCAGGAATGCGGTCATTACGAATCTGATTCTGTATTTCACATGTGGAATGCTGTTTCCATACAGAACCCATAACAGTCATCTACAAAACTCATTTGTCACTTACAAAGTTTTAGTGTTGTCCTGATGTATAGACCTGAAATAGAAAACTAATAGCATTCTTGACTTTTAGCAATTTTCTCTCAAATGTTGTTTTCCAAGATACATAGTTTGAGATTTATATATATATATATAATTTTAATTATATATATTAATATATATTTATGTATATAATTAAAGACTTGTGTAATACCTTTTATATTATAAAAATTAACAAAACTGATTAATATTTTGCATAGGATTAATATTTTGGCATCACTTAAAATGAGATGAGAACTTATATTCCATAAAATGAGAACTTAAATTAATTTCATGCATTAATTCACAATTGTTGCTACTGTTTAATCACGTCTGACTCTTTTTTGACCTTGTAGATTGTAGCCTATCAGGCTCCTCTGTACATCTGTCCATGGGATTTCCCAGACAAGAATACTGGAGTGAGTTGACATTTCCTTCTTCAGGGGATCTTCCTGACCCAGGGATAGAACCCGTATCTCCTGCATCTCCTGCATTGGCAGGCAAATTCTTTATCACTGTGCCACCTGGGAAGCCCTTAATTCACAATATCAGGTAGAAAATTTTAAAGAAGCTTTGTTTAGATTTCATAAATTTTGCCTTTTATTTCTGAGACTGGTTTCAGTAATATATTTTTATTGAACAAGATTTTCTATCGAGGATTATTTAAATGCTATACATGCTTAACAAAAAACTGTAAGGCTATTACTATAGAATATAGCTGGTATTGTGATGTGTAAAATTATTATCTTTGTCTTCAAGAGACTTTCCATGAAGGAAAAAAATATCATTCATTCACTCATTCCATAAAACAGTTTTCAAGGGCATCCCATGCATCCCAAATTGATACAATGACATGCCCAGAACTGATTTAGTTATTTTTGATGACAAGGATGATAAGGAGCATTTACTGTCATTAAATATGCAGTATCTGATGCATATTTGATGCACAAACCAAAATGACTAAAGCACCAGGTGAAGAAAGTGTCAATAAGACCTGATGAAAAAAACCGCTTTCTATAGTCAACTAAAGTTTAACTAGTGACAAAATATGCTACAAAACTACAATAGAAAATAAAGATGTGACTAACACTTCTCATTTTATAATCATGGAATTTATTACCTACTTAAACACATCTCACTCACTTTTGCAAGTGTGTATGTTAAAATAATGTAATTTGAGTAATTCTTAAAATATAAAAAGTATCTTGTCAGATTTGTACATAAAGATTGCCATTGAATTTGTAAAAAACGGGAATTCAATTGAGACTCACAGAAAAAAGGAAAAAAAAAAACCAAAAGTACAAAGAATGCCAAAAAAAAAAGGGTACCCCCAGGGACTTCCCTGGTGGTTCAGTGGTTAATTATTTGCCTCAAATGATGTGTGTGTGTGTGTGTGTGTGTGTGTGTGTGTATGTTAGTCACTCAGTCATGTCTGATTCTTTGCAACCCCATGGACTATAGCCTGCCAGGTTCCTTTGTCCATGGGGATTCTCTAGGCAAGAATACTGGAGTGGGTTACCATTCCGTTCTTCAGGGGATCTTCCCCACCCAGGGACAAACCCATGTCTCTCTCATTGCAGATGGATTCTTTACTGTCTGATCCACCAGAGAATGATGGGAAGATCCCACCACCAGAGAATGATGGGAAGATCCCACATGCCATAGTGCAGCTAAGCCATGTGCCACAACTCCTAAGCCCCCCACTCTAGAGCCTGTGAGCCACAACTATTGAGACCATAGGCCACAACTACTGAAGCCTGACTTTTCTAGGACTCATGGTTTATAATGTGAGAAGTCATCACAAGGAGAACCCCCCGTAGGGCAGTGAAAAATGCACTCCACTGGCTACAACTAGATAAAGTCCACGTGCAGCAACAGAGACCCAGCACAACCATAAATAAATAAATTAACACATAAATGCAACTTTAAGAAAAGAAATGCACAAAGTGCTCTACAGAATGTATAAATGGAGGGGGATACACACACACAGAAATGGGCAAAATAGTCCATGTTTCAAGAAGTTAGAAATAAAGAAATATTTAAACCAAATACTGCAAAAAATGAATACACATATATATAAATTGGCAGCCAAGTATATGTAGGGTGTGAGAAAGAAGGCAATATCGAACAATACTCTAGGGGATTATCTCAAGACAAATTTTTATGAGAAGAAAGTGTTTATTGAATTCTTGGTGTGCTGAATTTAAGCTGGTTTCAGGGATTCTAGATGGAGATGTCAAGGAAACAGTCAGAACACAACTCTCATTTCCAGAGGGTCTAAAATGCAGTGTGGAATTACTTACATAGAAGTTCAAGTAATTGGAATATATGAAATCCTTAAAGGAGGGTAGTTTACAAAATAGTCAAAATATTGTCACAGGTCAGATTTCTCAAAAACATGTTTACCCAGAGAAAAAGATCAGGTGGCTTTTTTTTCTTCTACAAAATGACAAATCTATGATTATTTCATTATAAAATGTCAATTTACTGAAAATATCTATTACCTAAGTTTACTGGTTATATGTAAATCAAGTAACAACTTTTATTCACATTAGTTTGAAAATATCATGAAACTGTCATCATAGGACACTTAGGGTATTTACAATGTCAAGGCAATGTTTATTTTAAAATTTAGAAAATTATAACACATATACTGTCCCAAAATAAAGCATATTTCTACCTGGGAAGTGAGAAACATAGAATTGATAGGAGAAGTGTGAATAAATATAAAATTTTTATTACTACTATCATAATTTCTACATTGTAAAGTTAGAAATAATGGAAAACAAAAGCCAGTATAGAATCAGGAAAGCAATGAGATTTATTATCCCCAGTATCTTCATTATTCAAATACTCGTAGAATCACAAAAATTTTGAAAAGATTTGTCCCATGAAAGTCAGCTCATTACTGTTCCTCTAATAGACTTAAAACCTTTTGGACCTAGACAATACTTTAGAAAACAATATTCAACTGCATTTAACCATATTTTCAGAGAACACTGAATTTGAAGTCCACATTCTCATCAAAACCTCACAGTAAATTATAACACTGCTGAGATCCAGAATCCCACATTGTAGATCAGGGATCATATTACCACTCATGGTGATGAAACAATATTCATGAAGTGATATGTTTTAAGACGGTTTTACTTTTTAAATGATAAATACTATATAAAATTAATGATCAGATATATTTTACAACTATCCCTAAGAAATTCAAGTCACTACTTCCTTCTAGGATTAACGGTTTTGTTCACTGAAGTAGAATCATTTAATAAAAGTTTGATGACAGATCACATGTTACCCAGCATGTTGAAAAGCTAAATTATTTAGCAATCAAAAAGTACTTTTAGTAAGGTGGCCAATGATTTAAGAGGCAAACCAGGATATTTGGCAAGTTAAAGAAATGCTGTAAAGGATTGTAGGAAACCACAGGCAGGAACCAGGCCACAGTTCAGTTCAGTTCAGTCACTCAGTCATGTCCAATTCTTTGTGACCATATGGACTTAAGCAGGCCAGGCCTCCCTGTCCATCACCAACTCCCAGAGCCTACTCAACCTCATGTCCAATGAGTCAGTGATGCCATCCAACAATCTCATCCTCCGTCTTCCCCTTCTCCTCCTGTCTTCAATCTTTCCCAGTATCAGGGTCTTTTCAAAGAAGTTAGTTCTTCCAATCAAATGGTCAAAGCATTGGAGTTTCAGTTTTCTCCAACACCACAGTTTAAAAGCATCAATTCTTCAGCGCTCAACTTTCTTTATATTCCAACTCTCACATCCATACATGACCACCAGAAAAACCATAGCATCGACTCATCGACTAGACAGACCTTTGTTGACAAAGTAATGTCTCTGCTTTTTAATAAGTTGTCTAGGTTGGTCATAACTTTTCTTCCAAGGAGCAAACGTCTTTTAAAAATTTCATGGCTGAAGTCACCATGTGCAGTGATTTTGTAGCCCCCGAAAATAAAGTCTGTCACTGCTTCCACTGTTTCCCCATCTATTTCCCAGAAAGTGATGGGACCAGATGCCATGTTCTTAGTTTTCTGAATGTTGAGTTTTAAGCCAACTTTTTCACTTTCCTCTTTCAGTTTCATCAAGAGGCTCTTTAGTTCTTCTTCACTTTCTGTCATAAGGGTGTTGTCATCTGCATATATGAGGTTATTGATATTTCTCCCAGAAATCTTGATTCCAGCTTGTGCTTCATCCAGTCTGGCAGTTCTTATGATGTACTCTGCATATAAGTTAAATAATCATGGTGACAATATGCAGACCTGACGCACTCCTTTCCCAGTTTGGAACCATTCTGTTGTTCCATGTCCAGTTCTAACTGATTTTTCTTGACCTGCATATACATTTCTCAGGAGGAAGGTCAGGTCTTCTGGTATTCCCATCTCTTGAAGAATTTTCCACAGTTTGTTGTGATCCACACAGTCAAAGGCTTTGGTGTAGTCAATAAACTACTCTAGATAAATTAGGATACAGTTTTCCTAAATACAGGACACCTTCAATTGAATATCTTTCTCTAATACTAATTATAAGAGGACACAGCATTCTTTACATTAATTATTTCTGCCAAATATTTAACAACCAGTGTTCTTTATGGGAGCAGACTTTTCATTTCTCCTTCTTAAGAGAGAAAGGAAGTGTGTGTGTGTGTGTGTGTGTGTGTGCGCGCGCGTGCGTGTGCACGTATTTGTGTGCCTGCACACATGCACAAAAAGGCATGTATGTATGTGAGTGTACGTCATCACTTTCATTTCATTATTAGTCATAGATGCCTCTTTTGTGATGCATTCTTAAGTCTACCTCCAAAGTCATATGTGTATATACTACTTACTTGGCACAAATCCAGCCTATTAACTAATGAAATGTGAAATCAGAAAAGCATTAAAAGGCTAAATTGAAAGCAGAGAAGCCTGATGATTGCATTCAGCATCCAAATATATGTATGTAGGAGATATGAAGGTGAAGAAATAAACTTTCTTGTATCTCTTCCTGTGTTTATAGATGATATGATGTGAATAATCGCTAACTGTTTCCACTTAAATGCACAAGTTACCCTTGGGCATCAATTATAACCAAACTGAGGACATAAGCAACAGCTAAAAGCTGACAAATGCATGTGTAGAAAGCCCCTTAAAACATAATCACTTTCCCATCAAGGAAGAAGCCAGGATATCATAACCAGGCAATTGGGACACCTTGTCAGTTATGTATAAATTGGGCAATAAAGAAAATAGCTTGACATAAGGAATGCCACGTTCCAATAAAGCTGTTGAGGGAACGGAAGTTTGACTTCAATTTGGACTTGCATGCTCTGTCTCCAACATCACTAAAAGGTGCAGGTCCTAGGGCAGAACCATTTATAAATATTAAAAGCCAAATAATAAAAAGACTGCTAAAATCTGCTCCCATGACAAACCAAATAGATTTTCTTAGTTTAAACTTAGAATCTTGGGAAAAATAGGCTCTGAAATTCATATACAACATGTGAAATACAGGAAAGACATTTTGAATTTGTTAAAAAAATCCCCCATGTGCAAATTTCTATCCTCCCTTAACTCCTGAGCTAGAGCACAGAATATCGCCCTATACACAAGAGGTCTTCACCTAGTTTATCCGCTGTTCCCTCCAACACAATATATTCAAACAGAATGTATTATTGCTCACCATGTACCCTGTGTGTGTGTATGTGTGTGTGTGTGTGTGCGTGTGTGTGTGTTAAGTCACTTCAGTTGTGTCCAACTCTTTGTGACCCTATGGACTATAGCTCACCAGACTCCTCTGGCCATGGGATTTTCCAGGCAAGAATACTGGAGTGAGTTGCCATTTCCTTCTCTAGGGGATATTCCCAAACCAGGGATCAAACCCACATCTCTTATGTCTCCTGCACTGGCAGGCAAGTTCTTTACCACTAGTGCCACCTGGGAAGCCCATGTCCCCTTTAGTGTTTCTAATTTTGAAAAGGAAGCTTCAGTTCAGTTCAGATAATCGGGCAAAACCTCAGGTTGGGTTCTCTGAAAGCAGACATCGAGATGGTGTTTGTGATGTGAGTTTTTTTTTTTTTTTTTTAAGGATAGTCTTCGGACAAAGGAAAGGGACATTGCTATACTGGGCCAAAGGAGAAGCATGGCATGCCTTGCTGGTGAATGAAGACTCAGGCAGAGCTTTGGATCTAGAAGACCATCAAATGGTCTTTAACCAGCTTCAAATGGCTGGAACTTTCTATTGTCTCTTTAATTGGTCACTGGATTCATGCTGCCCTTGGGAAGGTCATGATCTCAGGTCAAGTGTTTTCCGTGCCGTTAGGGTGGCTGGAACAAGCTCCCAGCTGCAGGCACTCTACTGGCCCCAGCTGGACATCAGACCCTTCTTTGGAGGCAATCTGGGACCACATCATCCTGTCTACTGCATTCACACCCAATTCTCATATCCGATCATGCACTCAATACGTCTAAAAGATGTTGAAGTTTTAACTTTGCTCTGCTACATCTTTTATAGCTTTGCTGCTGTTGTTTTAATCTCAGCTGTCTTTTTCTTTGTTTTTGAGGTTGTTTTTGTTCAGTTGCCCAGTCATGTTGGACTCTTTGCGATCCCATGGTGAGGGATCCCTTTCCCTTACCATCTCCCAAGGTTGCCCAAGTTCATGTCCATTGCATCAGTGATGCCATCCGGCCATCTCATCCTCTGATGCCCTCTTCTCCTTCTTCCCTCAATCTCTTCCAGCATCAGAGAGTTTTCCAATGAGTTTGCTGTTCACATCAAGTGACCAAAATACTGGTGCTTTAGCATCCATCCTTCCAGTGAGTATTCAGGTTCAGATTATTTCTTTGAGACTTACTGGTCTGATCTCCTCAGTGTCCAAGGGACTCTCTGAATTCTTCCTCAGCACGACAGTTCAGAGGCATCAATTATTTGGCACTCTGCCTTCTTTCTGGTCCAGCTCTCACAACCATACAAGACCACTGGGAAGACTATAGTTTTGACTACATGGACCTTTGTAAGCAGGTTGATATCTCTGCTTTACAACACATTTTATAGGTGTTATAGCTTTCCTGCCAAGAAACAATCATCTTCTGATTTCATGGCTGGAGTCACCATTTGCAGTGATTTTAGAGCCCAAGAAGAGGAAATCTCTTATTGTTTCACATTTCCCCCTTCTATTTGCCATGAAATAATGGGACTGGATACCCATTTTAGTCTTAGTTTTTTTTTTTAATATTTAATAATTTTAAACCAGTTTTTTCACTCTCCTCCTTCACCCTCATCAAGAGGTTGCTTAGTACCTCTTTGCTTTTTGCTATTAGAGTGGGATATTATCCAATATCTGAGGTTATTGATATTTCTCCTGACTACCTTGATTCCAGCATGTAACTCCTTCAGACAGACATTTCTCATGATGTGTTCAGCATACAAGTTAAAGAAACATGGTGACAACAGACAGCCCTATCATACTTCTTTCTCAATCCTGAACCAATCCTTTGTTCTGTACAGGGTTCTAACTGTTGCTTTTTGACCCATATACAGGTTTCTCAGGAGACAGGTAAGATGGTCTGATATTCTCATCTCTTTAAGAGCTTTGCAGTTTGTTATGATTCATACAGTCAAAGGCTTTAGTGTAGTCGATGAAACAGAGGTAGATTTTTTTCTGGAATTCCCTTGCTTTCTCTATGATCCAGTGACTATTGACAATTTGATCTCTGGTTCCTCTGCCTTTTCTAAACCCAGCATGGACATCTTGAATTTCTTGGTTGGCATAATGCTGAAGCCTAGCATGCAGGATTTTAAGCATAACCTTAGTAGCATGGGAGATGGAGTACAATTGCCCAATGGTTTGAACCTTCTTTAGTAATGCCCTTCTTGGGAATTGGATGAGGATTGATCTTTTCTAGTCCTGTAGCTACTGCTTGTTCCTCCAGATTTGCTGACATATTATATGCAACACTTTGATAGCATCAGTTTTTAGGGTGTTGAATAGCTCTACTGGAATTCCATTGTATCCACTAGCTTTACTGACAGCAGTGCTTTCTAAGGCCCACCTGACTTCACATTCCAGAATGTCTGGCACTGGGTGACTGACAACACCATTGTGGTTATTCGGTTCACTAAGATCTATTTTGTATAGTTCTTCCATGTGTTTTTTCCATCTCTTCTTGATATCTTCAACTTCTTCAAGGTCCCCCCTTTTTTGTCCTTTATTTGTGCCCATTTTTGGGCAAAATGTTCCCATGATATTTCCAATTTTCCTGAAGAGACTGCTAGTCCTTCCCCTTCTGTTGTTTTCCTTTATTTTAAGCTTTGTTCATTGTAGAAGGCCTTGTCTCTCCCTGCTGTTCTTAGGTACTCTGCATTTAGTTCGGTGACTGCAGCCATGAAATTAAAAGACGCTTACTCCTTGGAAGGAAAGTTATGACCAACCTAGACAGCATATTCAAAAGCAGAGACATTACTTTGCCAACAAAGGTTTGTCTAGTCAAGGCTATGGTTTTTCCTGTGGTCATGTATGGATGTGAGAGTTGGACTGTGAAGAAGGCTGAGTGCCGAAGAATTGATGCTTTTGAACTGTAGTGTTGGAGAGGACTCTTGAGAGTCCCTTGGACTGCAAGGAGATCCAACCAGTCCATTCTGAAGGAGATCAGCCCTGGGATTTCTTTGGAAGGAATGATGCTAAAGCTGAAACTCCAGTACTTTGGCCACCTCATGCAAAGAGTTGACTCATTGGAAAAGACTCTGATGCTGGGAGGGATTGAGGGCAGGAGGAGAAGGGGATGACAGAGGATGAGATGGCTGGATGGCATCACTGACTCGATGGACGTGAGTCTGAGTGAACTCCGGGAGTTGGTGATGGACAGGGAGGCCTGGCGTGCTGCGATTCATGGGTCACAAAGAGTCGGACACGACTGAGTGACTGATCTGATCTGATCTGATTTAGTTCGGTGTATATTTCCCTTTCTCTTTTACTTTTCACTTCTCCTTTTTCTTCAGCTATTTACAAATCCTCCTCAGATAACCACTTTGCCTTCTTGCTTTCCTTTTTCTTTGGGATGGTTTTGTGCCCACTTTCTTTCCCTCTTTTAATGCTGAAAGTTCTTCTTTCATGCACATCTTAAATTCCACACCAAAGCCCCTCTGCCTTTTAGATAGGTCCACATTTGCTTTGGCTAATTTAACAGCTATTTACCTACACTTGGACCAACTGAACTTTAATTTTGTCTCTGTGTTGTGATCTTCAAATTCTTCTTCCTTTAGTGCAGGCTCTTTCTTCTAGTATAAGAGCTTTCTCATGCCACCTTCACATCAGCCTGCTAAGTGTTTACTCTCTTATAAGAACAGTTTCAACCACTAGCAATTTTCAACTCTGAATCAGTTCCATACCAAGCAAAAATTTTAGCAAGCAAACTTGTTGCTCTAGTAATATTAATGTAACATACATTTGGACAATGCCTGGTGAAGTGACTCATATATATGGGCAATGAGCATGAGGGAGAGGAGAAGAAAGAGAGAAAGTTGGAAATGGACATACAAAAAATCAACCGTTTCAAAATGGTGGGTTTTTTTTTTTGCCATGCCACATGGCTTGTGTAGGATCTTAGTCCCATGACCAAGAATAGAACCCACTCCCCCTGCAGTTGACGTGCAGAGTGTCAACACCTGGACCACCAGAAAAGTCTCCAAAATGAGGTGTTTTAAGTCAAGAAAAATGTCAAATAAACTGCTTACCAATTAACCATCTGTGTGACATCAACAAAGGTATTTACCTCTCTCAATTTTATTTACCAAATATGTAAAATGTTGTTGATGATAGAAACCAAATGGGGATTTAAATCACAGTTTCTGGCACACAGTTGGTGCTTAATAAATTATAATTATTACAACTCTGGCTTGTGAGTTCAGATAAATGGAATTTCTGGCTGTTCTATCTATTGGCATGATAATTAACCTGTTTTTAACAAGATATTTCAGAGATTTATGTGAAAAATCAAGTACCTCACTGGGACATAAGACAACAGGCTGAAAATTAGGGCTAAGATGGTGAGGAAAACAATTTTAAATATGCTTACACTAAAAATCTTAGAATTTTTAAATTGCAGACAGATTTTTAAGTTTGGTTATTTTTAAAATAAAAAACCACTCAATGTGAAATTTGGTGTGTGCTTTATTAAGATGTTGTTTTCATCTGAGCATATTTAGTTATACACTAATATAAATACTATTTCTGAGTGAAATAAAGTTGCTTTACAGAATGGACCTGGAGTCCTTGCTCACCATAGATCTATGGGTGGAACTGACTCAAAACAATTTTCTAAGGAGAAGTTGCACCCTGATTGTGGACACCCCATGACTCACCCCAAATGGCTTTACTGAGATTTTAAGCTTCCATAAAAGGATTAAAACCCTAACACCAGGTTGACTATTTCTAAAGAACATGGCTCTAAATTCCCATGGCTACCTAAAAGACCTATTTTTGGCATTTGCCAAGGAGTTAATCTGAAATCAATGTCAGCCAAAATTTGCTAAAGGAATTATGATGCTAGACGATTTTCCAGGATGCAATCTCATCTGTCTTTATAATTGGTTTTACTAAGTTGTGATTGTAGGGTTGTGCTGCCAGTTTTAGGTAACTCTTCATCAAATCTTGTTAAAGGGTGTTAAAGTGCATGACTGAAGGTATCTGGGCACCTTGAGTGCAAGGAATTGTATCTGTCTCTTCATTAATGAACCTGGCATGCTATCATCCATGGGGTCACAAAGAGTTGGATACAACTTAGTGACTGAACAATAACAACAACAAGGCACCCACCTAGTATCTGACATATAGTAGGTTAAATAAATATTTGTGGATGATTGACTCTAATACATATCTTCATCAGGAGAGCATTCAGAATAAATACTTCTCTCATTATGACACCAAAAAGTATCATGTTTTCCCTGGACAATAGTCACTGGTAGGACTGATGCTGAAGCTGGAACTCCAATACTTTGGCCACCTGCTGAGAAGAATGGACTGACTGGAAAAGACTGATGCTGGGAAAGATCGAAGGCAGGAGGAGAAGGGGATGATGGAGGATGATATGGTTGGATGGCATTACTAACTCATGGACATGAGTTTGAGCAAGCTCTGGGAGTTGGCAATGGACAGGGAGGCCTGGCATGCTTGTGTCCATGGGGTCACAAAGAGCTGGACATAACTGAGCGACTGAACTGAATTGAACTTCCCTGGACAATTAGTTTATTTTTGTATGAAGTTCATTTAAGGCTATGAGGAAAAAAAATTTCCCTCTAACATTAATTTTCAAGAGTTTGGTGACAAACTTCTGTTCCAACTAGTATTAGGTAGTATCAGCATTAGGTAACTAATACGGGTCACTAAGGTAGGACATTTAAGCCTGAGTTCCTGACACAGTTTGTAGTAAAATTTTAATTTCTATGTTTTTTTCCTACTTATATTTTAAATTCCTTGGGAGCTATTTGAGATTCTGTTTGGAACACAAAGAATGGATAGAAAGCTATATAGAAAGAAAGAGATGTCATCTAAATTGTCTTTCTAGTCTAAGATTAAACTGGGTTTATAATCATTAATGGGTGTTGTAGATGAAACATAATTATTGTAAATGGCCAGGACCACAGGGATTCACCCAAAAGTTTTTATTCATCTTTCCCCCACAATCCCCTTCCCTACTCCATTCCTAACAACAGTTGAATTATTTTGACTGATTATTATAGTGATGTCATCACTTATGTTAAGTAGAAGTTTATTTTCAATTAAAAATAATCTTAAGAATGGACATGAGATTTCATTTAAGGGTAACAGCATTGTTCCAAATACATAGTGTGATGATGGCTACATAACTCTGTTCAGTTCAGTTCAGTTCAGCCGCTCAGTCGTGTCCAACTGCAAATACTTAAATGTAATATTTACTTAAATTTCAATAAAGGACCCTTTCTTTAAAAGTATGCTTGCATCACTTTCCTGTTGCTACCATAACATATTACCACAAGCCTAGTGAACTGCAATAGGACCCTATGGTCTGTGCTCCCCATGTCCTCAGCTTGCTTTTTGTCTATGGAAAAACTTTAGCCAAATAATAAGTTTAATCAGAGAAGTGAGAAAATGTAGAAACAAAGGAAACCAAATAAAAATAATAATGTAGTTATCAAGCATAGTCAAGGACTTTTAGGGCTTGACTATGCTAGGGCTACAGATAATACTGTGAGCCATATCTGGTTTCTGATTGCTGCCTTATTGGTACTGGAAACTCCACCAGGAAGAAGAGGTTAACTACATGATGACCAGATTGTAGCCATGGCATCAGCTGCCATGATTCCAAGAATTGGCCTCAAGAAATGGAAACAATCTGACCTTGGAACTAAAGATAAACTGTACTTAAAACATTCAAGATGACACAGGTCAGACGACTGAAGACCAATTTCAAGATTACTGTCAGAATTGACTGTGCTGTTTCTTCATGTAACCCCCTCCCTCAGCTTATAAAAGCTCTTGCCCACTGATTGATAGTAGAGAAGGTCAACCTTTGGACAGGCATCTTGTGAGCCCTCCCACCTAGGCTTGCCAGGATCCAAAATAAAACAGTTTCTTTTCCCACCAACCTGGCTTCTTCACTGGCTTTTGAGCAGCAAGCAGCCGGACCCCACTTTCAGTTACCGTAGTAGCTTAGAGCATCAGAGATGCGCTCTCTTAGAGTCTGAAGTTCAGGAGGCTGAAGGCAGTTGTGCCAGGCTAGTTAGTGTTAACATGTCACCTAGGAGGACACCTTCTGGAGACTCTGAGAGGAGAATTAATTTCTTTGCCTTTTTCAGCTTTTAAGTGGCCACTGTTATTTTTTGAGGCTTCTTAGGTGGCATGGTAGTAAAGAATTTGCCTGCAATGCAGGAGACTCGAGAGACTTGGGTTTGATCCCTGGGTTGGGGAGATTCCCTGGAGAAGGAAATGGCAACCCACTCCAGTATTCTTGCTTGGGAAATTCATGGACAGAGGAGCCTGGTGGGCTACATTCCATAGGGTTGTAAGGAGTGAGGCATGACTGAGAGACTGATTGTGCATGCAAGTTTAGAGCAGGTCAATAGGGAATTCTCATTCCATGTGAGTTCCCCCAAAGACTAACAAATACTTTGTTAGATAACTTATGATAGACAACAGTCTCCCAAAATAAGCCACTTCAACATGATTTTTCATCTGGGGAGAGTGAAGCAAAAAAAAAAACAAAAAAAAACAAAAAAAACTTTCATAAATGCTCTGGCTCCCAAGTGATCCCATTAATAAACAAGTAAATAACACAAAATCCAAAAAAAAAAAAAAAATCAAGCCTTAAAAGCAACCAGAATGAAACAACAAAGACCAAAATATAATAAATCATGGTATAGTGTCTCTTTTCACCAAAACTTCTATATCTAATTTGATAATACTCCAGTTTGGCATTACCCTTTTTGACATGTTGAAATTTCCTTTCATTTCTAGCAAGCACGCATCTAATAGAAGAGAAAAAAATTGATCTTGTTATCCACATGACTACCTTGAGGGCACACTGCAGTTTGCAGGGCACATGGTGATGCTTATGGTGTCAATAACAATGCCTAAATAACACAAGTTTTAATTGTAGTCATCTTTTATCATCATGGAAGCTCCCTGGGCTCCTTTTAATTTGATCATATTGAAATGTGCTGTCCTGATTTTCATGAATTAGGGCAAAGTCACCCTTACTCACCATCTGAAGTCTCAGATGTTCCTTCCCACCCAGTAATGAAAATGAAAATTATTTTCCTTGGCAACTCAGATGGTATTCTGGTTAATTATGTGGATATAATTCTAGATTATTGCATATTTTATAGCTGAAAAGCCCTCTACTTTATAGCCAGGTTTTTTTTTTTTTTAAACTTTCTTAAAATACTATTTCTCTAGTTTATGTTATTTTGTCACATTGTAAAACATATTAAATTAGCCTGAAATTCTTTTTTGAAAGAAGGCAGGCTGTAACATTTTAAAATGCATTCCTGTTTTGTATTCACTTCACAAGACTTAAAAGTGATGTCTATACAATCAAGTACAATATGTCCATAAAAATTTCATGTTCAGGAAGGGCCAGTTTAGGTGTAAGCAAGAAAGTGTAAATACACAAATACTGGATTAGTTTCTTTTCTGAAACATTTTAAGCCATTTTTTGGATGGCTTCCTAACTACACTGCCTTTAGAAGTAGATATGCATTCCTTTTCTCAAAAAATAAAAAGAGGGGGGAGGAGAGCTCATTAAGAAATAAATTAATGATAAAATATTATATATTGTAGATAAAATATATTATATACTTAGAAATTATAAGATAACATAGATTGCATTGTGGAATCAGATATTTTTTACAAATATGATGACTGGATTATAATGCTGGTGTATCCTGAATGAATGGATGGGATAGATTTATAATTTGTAAGTAGTTTATTTTCTATTATAAGCTTCAGAGCTGGTCAGTGTCAGGGTCTATAACTTGTTTTCTATTGACATATAATATCACCACATTTTCTTAACAATTTGATAAGACTCTAAAAAAGTCAATCCTGAAGGTGGGGGTGGAATGTTTGTTCTAAAGATGACTTTATGTCATTAACCCTTGCCAACTAAGGAATTTAGAAAACTTTATATCTTCTAATTTAAAAAAGCACACATAGATTTAACAAAATGTACTATTTTAAAATGTTATAAACATTAAACAACCAAATGAAAGCTTCTCATATTATGTGTCATCTCATTTTACAAATTTAAAAATCCCCTAAAATGACGGTAATGTCTGATATCTGATGTTGATCACATCTGTAATTTATTACATGGGCTTAAAAAACAACATTTCATTTAATCATTTAATAATCCTGAAGACAGTCAATCCTGGAATGTTATGGAGAAGAGGAGTTCATAGTCTGCACCACAGCCAAGTGGACGTCAACATTCTAGGAATCAGTGAACTAAAATGGACTGGATGGGTTAACTTTAACTCAGATGACCATTATATCTACTACTGTGAGCAGGAATCCATTGAAAGAAATGGAGTAGCCATCATGGTCAACAAAAGAGTCTAAAATGCAGTACTTGGATGCAATCTCAAAAATGACAGAATGATCTCTGTTCATTTCCAAGGCAAACAATTCAATATCACGGTAATCCAAGCCTATACCCCAACAAGTAACTCTGAAGAAGCTGAAGTTGAATGGTTCTATGAAGACCCACAAGACCTTTTAGGACTAACACCCCAAAAAGATGTCCTTTTCATTATAGGGGACTGGAATGCAAAAGTAGGAAGTCAAGAAATACCTGGAGTAACAGGCAAATTTGGCCTTGGAATACAGAATGAAGCAGGACAAAGGTTAATAGAGTTCTGCAAAGAGAACGCACTGGTCATAGAAAACACCCTCTTCCAACAACACAAGAGAAGACTCTACCATGGACATCACCAGATGGTCCACACTGAAATCAGATTGATTATATTCTTTGCAGCCAAAGATGAAGAAGCTGTATACAGTCAGCAAAAACAAGACCAGAAGCTGACTGTGGCTCAGATCATGAACTTCTTATTGCCAAATTCAGACTTAAATTGAAGAAAGTAGGGAAAACCACTAGACCATTCAGGTATGACCTAAATCAAATCCCTTATGATTATACAGTGGAAGTGAGAAATAGATTTAAGGGCCTAGATCTGATAGATAGAGTGCCTGATGAACTATGGATGGAGGTTCATGACACTGTACAGGAGACAGTGATCAAGACCATCCCCATGGAAAAGAAATGCAAAAAAGCAAAATGGCTGTCTGGGGAGGCCTTACAAATAGCTGTGAAAAGAAGAGAAGTGAAAAGCAAAGGAGAAAAGGAAAGATATAAGCATCTGAATGCAGAGTTCCAAAGAATAGCAAGGAGAGTAAGAAAGCCTTCCTCAGTGATCAATGCAAAGAAACAGAGGAAAACAACAGAATGGGAAAGACTAGGGATCTCTTCAAGAAAATTAGAGATACCAAGGGAACATTTCACGTAAAGATGGGCTCAATAAAAGACAGAAATGGTATGGACCTAACAGAAGCAGAAGATATTAAGAAGAGGTGGCAAGAATACACAGAAGAACTGTACAAAAAAGAGTATAATGACCCAGATAATCACGATGGTGTGATCACTGACCTAGAGCCAGACATCCTCAAATGTGAAGTCAAGTGGGCCTTAGAAAGCATCACTACGAACAAAGTTAGTGGAGGTGATGGAATTCCAGTTGAGCTCTTTCAAATCCTGAAAGATGATGCTGTGGAAGTGCTGCACTCAATATGTCAGCAAATTTGTAAAACTTAGCAGTGGTCACAGAACTGGAAAAGGTCAGTTTTCATTCCAGTCCCAAAGAAAGACAATGCCAAAGAATGCTCAAACTACCACATAATTGCAGTCATCTCATATGCTAGTAAAATAATGCTCAAAATTCTCCAAGCCAGGCTTCAGCAATATGTGATCCATGAACTTCCAGATGTTCAAGCTGGTTTTAGAAAAGGCGGAAGAACCAGAGATCAAATTGCCAACATCATCTGGAACATCAAAAATGAAGAGAGTTCCAGAAAAACATCTATTTCTGATTTATTGATTATGCCAAAGCTTTGACTGTGTGAATCACAATAAACTGTGGAAAATTCTGAAAGAGATGGGAATACCAGACCACCTGACCTGCCTCTTGAGAAACCTGTATGCAGATCAGGAAGCAATAGTTGGAACTGGACATGGAACAACAGAGTGGTTCCAAATAGGAAAAGGAGTATGCCAAGGCTGTATATTGTCACCCTGCTTATTTAACTTCTATGCAGAGTACATCATGAGAAACACTTGGCTGGAAGAAGCACAAGCTGGAATCAAGATGGCTGGGAGGAATATCAATAATCTCAGATATGCAGATGATATCACCCTTATGGCAGAAAGTGAAAAAAAACTAAGAAGCCTCTTGATGAAAGTGAAAGAGGAGAGTGAAAAAGTTGGCTTAAAACTCAACATTCAGAAAACTAAGATCATGGCATCTGGTGCCATCACTTCATGGGAAAGAGATGGGGAAACAGTGGAAAACGTGTCATACTTTATTTTTCTGGGCTCCAAAATCACTGCAGATGGTGATTGCAGCCATGAAATGAAAAGATGCTTACTCCTGGAAGGAAAGTTATGACCAACCTAGATAGCATATTCAAAAGCAGAGATATTTCTTTGCAAGTAAAGGTCCATCTAGTCAAGGCTATGGTTTTTCCTGTGGTCATGTATGGATGTGAGAGTTGAACTGTGAAGAAAGCTGAGTGCCGAAGAACTGATGTTTTTGAACTGTGGTGTTGGAGAAGACTCCTGAGAGTCCCTTGGACTGCAAGGAGATCCAACCAGTCCATTTAAAGGAGATCAGCCCTTGGATTTCTTTGGAAGGAATGATGCTAAAGCTGAAACTCCAGTACTTTGGCCACCTCATGTGAAGAGTTGACTCACTGGAAAAGACCCTGATGCTGGGAGGGACGGGGGCAGGAGGAAGGGGACGACAGGATTAGATGGCTGGATGGCATCACCGACGCAATGGACATGAATTTGAGTGAACCCCAGGAATTGGTGATGGACAGAGAGGCCTGGCATGCTGTGATTCTTGGGGTCGCAAAGAATTGGACACAACTGAGTGACTGAATGAACTGATACCACAGACAGAAGAACTAAAATCTGTCAATATTGTCTCCTGTATATGCACTTCCAGAATCTAAAAGGGTAAACCAATGGGGCTATATTGACCCAGTAAATGTAAATGCTTTTGTATGATATGGCTATTTCCTACCAATTAAGAAATACTAGAGGTGTGGTTTTATATTTTCTAGAATCAAAACCCATGATTGCAGGACTAACAGCTTTCTTAAAGATTTTGTAATCAGTTGTTTGCATCATGTAACTTCACTAAGGGATGATGAAGAGGACTAGAAAGGAAAAAGGAAAGAAAGAAACAAAATGGCATATAAGTCTCTGCAATGGTAAATGACTAATAAAACTGTACTATCACCTATAATTATCTTTATCCTAATGTTGAAGAATCAGGATGATATAGAAAAAATTATTGATCTATGATATGATCTTTTCTGTTAGCAAGTTCCCCTGAGACATGGATCAGACAACTCACTTTACTAATTGTGTTTTCTAAGCTATAAAATGACTTGTTGCAGCTTTTGGAGTATTGAGCTCTTAAAGTTAGGTCAAGTTTTAAAATTAAATGACTTGATCAGACCTCTGATTATACAAAGATATAGGAGATGTGTATTTCCCCATTCTTCCCATTGTGTATAACTAAAATCCCAAGCATTTGTAAACAAAAAGAACACAGAAGACTCTGAAGGTTAATGAGAAAAAGAAAGATGAACTAGGGATCTCAGAATCACAAAATACTACAGTGATATTGTTGTCTAGGTTTTCTTTTTGTTCCCTGTATTGTACACTGGAGTTAAAGGAGATGGTGTTTCAGAAATGCCAGTGGGTACAGAGAAACACCCTCAGCAAAAGCCTGAATTTTCCAACCAAAGGAAAAAATGGTCAAACAAGAGAATAAGTTTTAGATAGGAACTGTTACATTTCAGCAAAATACCACAGAAAAAAGTTACCATCTCATCTCACTGGTCCCAGGAAAGGCTGAGATATCTACAGACTTCCAGCCATCTACACTCCTTAGGTTTTACCAGTTGCTCCAGTCTTTCTGATACAATTATGTCAGAGAAGGCCAAGTAGGAACCAGGACTTCATGCTCACTGGTGGTAATGAAATCAAACTTCACTTCGCCTGCAGTCCCAATGGAAATCTCTGCTATTTTAATAATGAAAAATACAGTAAGAGCTTAATGAATGGGCTGAACCACTGAATGTGCAGGACAGAAAAAAAAAAAAAAAAAATCAGTGACCTGGACAGCAGAACAGTTGTAATTATATTATTTGAATGGAATGCAAAGAAAAAATAGAGTGAAAAATGTGAACAGAGCCTCAAGGCTCTAGGGACTGAAACAAAAGACTTAACTATCCATGCCACTGGAGTTCCAATAAAAGGGAAAAAACAAAACGTGCTCAGAAGTAATGAGTAAATTTCCTAAATTTGGCAAAAAATATAAACCTGTGGATTCAGTAGGCATAATGAATTCCATACAAAGTAGACAAATCAAGCCACCAGAAAACACACCATTGTCAAGCTTCTTAGAGATAAATACAAACCAAAAAGTTTAAAAGCTGCAAGAGACGTGATATTTTACCTATAAAAGAAAACCAAGATGAATCACAGTGGTGTCTCATCAGAAACCATAGAGGCCAGAAAAAAAGTGACACAATATGTTTCAACTACTAAAAAGAATTCCAACTCAGAATTTATATCCCAGGAACTATAGAGAAATCAAAACATTTTTGGATGAATGTAACTAAAAGAATGTATCACCAACAACCTATCCTAAAAGGATGGTTAAAGAAAAATCTCAAACTAGAAAATAAATGTTAGAAGAATTAATCTTCAAACATATTGGGGAAGAATGCATGATAGAGAGATAAAAGTACCTGAATATATTACACTTACCTTTTCCCCATTAGTTTTCTAAAACATATTTGCTGGCTGAAGCAAAATTATAGCATTGTTTGGTCTGGTTTATTTAAATTTAGAGCCATATTGGAAGCCTGGTGTGCTGTAGTCCATGGGGTCGCAAAGAATCAGACACGACTGAGCAACTGGACTGAACTGAAGTATTTAAATCAATTATAAATGGAGGAAACTGAAGTCACATAAAGGAAGATTTCTGCACTTCATTTGAACTTTTGAAATATAACACTTGTGATGATTTATGGATATATAGTGAGATACCAAGAGAAAGTAATACAAAGTTATGCAAAGTGACACAATGAAAACACTACAGATTTATCAAACTGGAATTTTAAAAGACGTTCAATACAGGAAAGTGAAAGAAAGAAAACCTGAGAACAAGCAAACAACAAAAATAAAATGGTAGCCCTAACATGTCAAATAGTATCAATAAGCTTGTTAAACATAAGTTATCTAAATACACTGATTAAAATACAGAGATTGGCAAAAATGGATGTAAAAATATTATGTATATATTCCAAGAAACTTCTTATGTAGTGATTTAGCTTGGTTTAAATTAAAAAGGTAGAAAAATACTTATCATGTCAATATTAATCAAAAAAGCAGTTGTTATGCTAATATCATATAAGGAAGACTTCAGAGCAAATAAGTTTACAAATGGTAGATACTACATAATGACTAGTCAGTCCAACAACACAGTTATCCAAAATTGGTATGTAACAACAGAACAGCAAAATATGTGAAACAAAATCTGATAGAATCTAAAGGAAAAATTGATAAATCCATGGTTAATGTTAGACAATTCAACATTCCTTTCTAAACAATTGATAGAACAGAAAATCAACAAGGATATAGAACTCAGTGATGCCATTGCCAGCAGGATCTAATTTACTGCAGCATGGCATGCATCAACAGTAATAGACTGTATCCTGGGACATTAAATTAACCTCACTCAGGAATAAAAAACACACTGAGTGCATCCTCTGAACACAGCAAAAATAGAAAAGATCCAAACATATTAAAACTAAATAGCACACTTCCAAAGGACTAAAAAGGAAAGTTCAAAGGAAATAACAAAATACTTTGAACTGGATTGAAATAAAAGTATAACATATCAAAAGTTGTTAGTCAATCCTAAAGGAAATCAACTCTGTACATTCATTAGAAGGATGATGCTGAAGCTGAAACTCCAATACTTTGGCCACCTGACATGAAGAGCTGACTCATTGGAAAAGGCCCTGATGCAGCAAAAGACTGAAGGCAGGAGAAGAAGGGGACAACAGAGGATGAGATGGTTGGATGGGATCACTGATTCAATGGACAAGAGTTTGAACAAACTCCAGGAGACAGTGAAGGACAGGGAAGCCTAGACTGCTGCAGTCCATGGGGTTGCAAAGAGTCAGACATGACTGAGTGACTGAACAAGAGAGTAAAACTTAAATGAACTCACCATAAAAAAGAAATAGTAATTATGTGACATGACAGAGATATTAGCTAATTCTATGGTTGTAATCATTGTGCAATATATTAAGTGCATCAAATCCACAAGTTGTACATGTTACTTACACAACATTGTACACCAGTTATATCTCAATAAAGTTGATAATAAAAAGTTTAAAAAAAAGTTGTTATAAATAACTAATGCATTGATGTGATGGAAGTTTGTAGCACTAAATGAATACATTACAGAAGATGGAAAGTCTCCAAGTGATCACTCAAGTTCTCTCATAAATATCTAGAAAAAGTAAAACAAACCAAAAGCCAACAGAAAGAAGGATATAATGTAAATAAGAGATGAAATCAATGAAACTGAAAATAGACAAAAATAGAAACAAAAGTAGCATACGGCCGATTCTTCTGTAAAGTTGATTGACAAATATGATTGAAAAATTACTACCAAAACTGACATAAAAATAGAAAGGACACAAATTATTCATATCATAAGTGAACCATGGATATCACAACAGAACTTGCAGACATCAAAAGAAGGAAATGCTATGAACAACTCTAAATATATACATTTGAAAGTTTGGATGAAACGATGGCTTCTTTGAGAAATACAACTTATCCAGTATGAGACAAATAATTTGAATAGCGCTTTATACTTCTAAGGTAATTGAATGCACTTTTGAAACCTCTCCCCAAAAGAAATCTCAGATAGTTTCAATGGAAAAAAATATGACAAATATTTTTAAAAAACACTAATTCATAATTTCATTAGGAAATTAAACTGAAAATAACAATCTATCACTATACAACTATCAGAAAAAAAGGAGTTGTTGCTTAAGGGGTATAAAGTTACAGTTATACAAGGTAAATAGACCTAGAGATCTGACATATAAAATAGTGCCTGCAGTTAAAATAATGCCTGCAGGGTTCCCTTAAAATGTATTAAGAGGGTAGATCTCAAGCTCAGGGTTCTCAACACACACACAAATTTATGGGACACAAGAAATCATTTGGAGGTAATGACCATGTTTGCTAAATTGACACTGGTGATGGTATCCATATATGCCCATACTCATTAAAATGTATACATTAAATATATACAATTAATTTCAATTATTAAATACAATTATTCATTTATCTCTTCTGCTAAGTCACTTCAGTCGTGTCCAACTCTGTGAGACCCCGTAGATGGCAGCCTACCAGGCTCCTCCGTGCTTGGGATTCTCCAGGCAAGAAGGCTGGAGTGGGTTGCCATTTCCTTCTCCAACGCATGAAAGTGAAAAGTGAAAGTGAAGTCGCTCAGTCCTGTCTGACTCTTCGCAACCCCATGGACTGCAGCCTACCAGGCTCCTCCGTCCATGGGAGTTTCCAGGCAAGAGTACTGGAGTGGGTTGCCATTACCTTCTCCGTCATTTATCTCTAAATAACACTAAAATAAAATTATGAAAAATAAAATGAAACACCCAAATTTTGACAAGGTTCCCAAGAAATGAATCACTTAAACATTGCAGGTATAAAGGTGAAATGGTAGAAACACTTTGAAAAACACTTTAGAAGTTTCTTTGAAAAACAAAACCAAACTAATCACACAACTCTATTATAACCTGGAGGTTGTACTCCTGGTCATTTATGCCAGAGAGGGGAAAACATACATTCACACAGAAACCTATAAATAAACATTCATAGCATTCTATGTGTAGTAGCCAAAAACTATAATACAAACGCAACCTAAATGTTCTGCAAAGGATGAATCAGTAAACACAACACTGTATATCCAAATGATGAAATTTCATCCAAGAAATGCGAAGGAACTGAGTGTTGTTGCATGCCACTAGTGAAGGTGAATCGTCAAACTGTGCGGAGTGGGGACAAAAAGCAGCCATTTCCAAAGTTTACATATTTCAGAATCCATTTAGATAATATCGTCAGCCTTAAAATGATAAAATTGTTGAAATGGAGATTAGTGGTTGCTAGAGGTTGACTAAGGAGATGGGAAATGGTTGGGAAGTGAGTGTAGCTATAGAGGTCACCAGGAAGGAAGTTTGAGTTCAGAGAAATGTTCTGAATTTTGCTCTATCAAAATATATTGAGAGTCATGTTTCATTGAAGTTTTGCAAGATGTTGGGGTAAACTTGGTAAAGGATCCATGGAAACTTTACTATTTCTTACAACTGAATGTGAATCTGAAATTATCTCATGATTAAGACCTTAATTTAAAAAGTTAATGACTTCAGGAAATAAGAATTAAAAAGAAATGGACCTTCAATTTTGGTTTTCTTATTTTAATTTCCTATCGATTCATTAATATGTCCATTCATTATTATTCATTCACTCATTAATTCATTCATGTGATCTTAGGCTTTTATTTTATTTTTTACTTTACTTCCAGGTATATGGATTGAAAGTGGGCATTTTGTGAAGTTTGTTCACTGGGATTATTGTATTCACTGGGCTCTATTGTTCATTTGGAATGTTTCAAGAATTACACACAGATAATGATAATGATAAATTTATAAATAGTATCTTGTCAAGTTAGAGGGGGAAACCTGTACTTATTTCTTTGCAAATGTTGTTTTCTGATTTTTACCGAACTCTACCACACCTTTTCTGTCTCTATCATATATTCAGTAGATACTGCTTCAGCACCTATACTGTGGTACTTGCTCTTCCAACCACTAAACATTCTATTTGGTGAGAATTCAGTATCTACCCAGTAAGTGAGATAAGTAATATGTATCAAACCTACGTCAAAAGACATTATGTACATCTGGAGCTACAGGATCTGAACATAAATTTGAGACTATCCAAGATTTTTAAAAACGATGGTATTATGGGATGAATTGTGCACCCCTCCCCATGATTCATATGTTGACGTTTCAACCCCAGGTACATCCAATTATAAACATATTTCAAGGTAAGTTTTTCCAAGAGGTAATTCCATTAAATGAGACCTTTAGTGTGGGATCCAATGCAGAAGATGCAAGTTCAATTCCTGGACTGGGAGGAAAGATCCCCTGGAGAAGGAAATGGTAACCCTCTCTAGTTTTCTTGTCTGGGAAATCCCATGGACATAGAAGCCTGGTGAGCTACAGTTCATGGGGTTGCAAAAGAGTCCATCCTAAAGGAAATCAACCCTGAATATTCATTGGAAGGACTGATGCTGAAGTTCCCAAAGCCCCAATCTTTTGGCTACCTAATGTGAAGGTCTGACTCATTGTAAAAGACCCTGATACTGGGCAAGATTCAAAGCATAAAGAGAAGGGGCTGGCAGAGGATGAGTTGGTTGGATGGCATCACTGATTCAATGGACATGAATTTGAGCAAACTGCAGGAGATAGTGGAGGCCAGAGGAGACTGGTGTGCTTCAGTCCATGGAGTCAGAAAGAATCAGACATGACTTAGCAGCTGAACAATAACAACATCTAGAAAGAGCTTGAAGCTACAGGACGATGTGGAAAAGACACTCCAAGATGTCCATGATGGGAACAAGGGCCAAAGGTTGTCTGAGAGGATCAAAAAGTTTCAACAGTTGAGATAAAACAGAAACCTAGAGAATGTAGACACACACACACACACACACACACAAAAATAAGAGGTGAAGAAAAAGTATAAACCTAAGAGTCACTGAGGTTAAATGAGTTTTTAGTTTTAAGAAAGAAAATACTAATTTTATAGTATATTTTATATACGTTTGAATGGTTGAGTGGATGAAAGCAGACATCTCTGGGCTATTGTTTCATTTAGAATAAAATATCCTTTACTCCTTTACCATGGTGGAAACACAGTGTGTAAAGAGAGCTTAGGTTTTGTGCGACGATGATTGAGGTTATTTTTACATGGAGGCTTCTTTTCACTTAATATATAACAATTAGAGGAAGAGATGGATGAAGTTTAAGGAAGTTAGAGTGAGATATGATATCATCTCTGAGTGAAAAAGTGGATTTATTAAGAATATGTAGTCTTTGGGGAATCCTACATGTGTATATGAGATATTTAGTCATAAACTTAAGGTAAAAAATTAAGGTTTGTAAAGGGTACATGTATGAAAGTGAAGGATTAGCAACATGGACTGTGAATTCTATTCTGTAATAAAATAGAAGAAATAATTACGCTTTGGAAGTCTGGGAGAATGTTCAGGACAATGATTTTTGGACTTGGGAATATATTATGGGCTTCCCTGGTGGCTTACATGGAAAAGAATCTGCTAGCAATGCAGGAGACCTGGGTTCGATCCCTGGGTTCGGAAGTTCCCCTGGAGAAGGAAATAGCAACCCACTCCAGTATTCTTGCCTGGAGAATTCTAAGAACAGAGAAGCCTTGTGGGTTACAGTCCATGGGGTTGCAAAGAGTCAGAAATGACTGAGCGACTAACACTGTCTTTTTTTTTTTTTAAACTTTACAAATTGTATTAGTTTTGCCAAATATCAAAATGAATCCACCACAGGTATACATGTGTTCCCCATCCTGAGCCCTCCTCCCTCCTCCCTCCCCATACCATCCCTCTGGGTTATCCCAGTGGACTAGCCCCAAGCATCCAGTATCATGCATCGAACCTGGACTGGCAACTCATTTCATACATGATATTATACATGTTTCAATGCAATTCTCCCAAATCTTCCCACCCTCTCCCTCTGCAACAGAGTCCATAAGACTGTTCTATACATCAGTGTCTCTTTTGCTGTCTCGTACACAGGGTTATTGTTAGCATCTTTCTAAATTCCATATATATGCGTTAGTATACTGTACTGGTGTTTTTCTTTCTGGCTTACTTCACTCTGTATAATAGGCTCCAGTTTCATCCACCTCATTAGAACTGATTCAAATGTATTCTTTTTAATGGCTGAGTAATACTCCATTGTGTATATGTACCACAGCTTTCTTATCCATTCATCTGCTGATGGACATCTAGGTTGCTTCCATGTCCTGGCTATTATAAACAGTGCTGCGATGAACATTTGGGTACATGTGTCTCTTTCCCTTCTGGTTTCCTCAGTGTGTATGCCCAGCAATGGGATTGCTGGATCATAAGGCAGTTCTATTTCCAGTTTTTTAAGGAATCTCCACACTAACACTTTCACTTCATGTATTTTGGAGCAACTTGGGAATATATTTTGGAAAGATCACAAGTTTTCAGGGGAAGAGGAAGCTAAGTAGTCATCAAGGATGTCTTCCAGATTCTCTGCTTAAGGAACTGGGTGACTGGTGACTGCACTGCCCAACACCTTTTGAAAACTCCTTGAATAATGTCTGAAACAGAATTTTAAAATTCCTTTTTTTTTTTTTTTTTACAAAACTTGTGGACTTTTCCCATGGTATTCGGGTTTAACTGGGCACAGGATCACCCACCTGAAGGCTATATTCCCTAGCCTCTTTTCTAAGACTGAAAAACTGGCAATGTCCTAACAAAAGAACATGATATCTGCAACCTCCAGATCTTAATCAATAGGGGCTCTTCAGACTGGTAGGTCATCTCAGTAAGTGCACCTCCAGAAATGAATGACATGAATTGAGGATGCTAAAGATATTAAACTATCTCTAATACATATTCATGTCATATTAAAAAGATTTTGAGAGAATGATAAAGTGCCTAGTTTTATCATTAATATGTTATATTAAGTAACTCATAAGCTCATTAGTATAAGGTTCACATACAAAGCAATCCATTTGTGAATGAGCCTGTACACACACACACACAAATCCAAATACATATTGTATTTGGATAAATACAAATAAATATTGTAGAATATGTTTACAAGGGATAATTTACCAAAGGATTTCTTTACATTGAAAAATTTGTAAAAATATCTCTCTGTATTAATTTTGCTTATCTTTCTAGTTCTAAAGTAGTATCTTAGCACAGGTTAACTCCAAAATCATTTTAGTTAGTTCCCTTGAGACTGACAGAATGATGCTTTCTCTAAATTAAAAGGAATTTTGCTATCAAATTAAATGATTGATTCCTTTTTTTTAATGATTGATTTCTGAATAGCAATCTAATATGTAGTGACTGATTTCTATTATTTACTTTTGATATCAGTACCCTGCTCTATGGATGCACCTCATGCTTTCAGATTTCATAAATTAAACCTGTATTTATTATGGAAGTGATTCTGACAGTGTTTAATTTTTAAATATGCTAAAATGAGAAGGACAAAGACATGACATAGAATAATGTATAGATCTGTATAATGTCTATTATATTTTCTACAGTCCTGATACATAATTGTATATCCTAGGGCAACAGAAAGAAATTAAACAAGTAATATGTGCCAAAAACTATGGGTGAGTTATATAACTTCTGTTGCCTTGCCTTGAGATATTTGCATTGACAGGTGGGATTCTTTACCACTGAGCCACCTGGGAAGCCCTAACAACACAACAACATCACAACATGCCTTGGGATATTTAGTTTTACATTTTACTTAAGGATAATATTACTGGAACATTCTACATGCCCAGATTCTAGGAAGCATATTGTTATTCTACTGGAAGAGAACTGTTCCGCCTTAAAGGATTTAATGGGGCTTCCTTGGTGGCTCACACAGTAAAGAATCTGCCCACCATGCAGGAGACCTGGGTTCAATCCCTGAGTCGGGAAGATCCCCTGGAGAAGGGAATGGCTACCCACTCCAGCATTCTTGCCAGGAGAATTCCATCAACAGAGGTGACTGGCAGGCTACCGTCTGTGGGGTTGCAAAGAGTTAGACACAACTGAGTAACTATACTTTCACTTTCAAAGAGTTTAGTAGGAATTTCTGGACATAGACTAAGTAGTAAAAGAGGGCCTAAAAATATTTTATTACAAATATTATTTGCACTTTTAAATTGAAACAAACTCTAACCACAGATATATATTCATATATGTATATATATGCCTATACATACATGATGAATGTATATTCACATGTACTTACATATATACACATATATATCTTAAAAATAGTAATACAGTCACAAATACAAAGAAAGAGAAAGTTAAAGAATGCCATACACTATTATAAGTTTTTTAAACCGAGTGTAATCTAGATAGGTATTTCATATAATGCTGGTCATTTTAACTTAAAAATTCAAAGTGTAATAAGCCTTTGGGCAGTAAAAAGTCCTTGTTCTTCCATTGGTGACACTAAGAAATGTATTATAATAAAATTCTTGATGTTATGATATGTCTACATCCAAAGGTGTACACTTATATTTGATTTCTGTACACAAAGCAGTAAGGGTACTTAAGACAACTGTGAACGGGCACCAATACACACACATACAGAAATTTCACTTTTTATCCGTGTGTTTAGTCAGAACTGCCCTTCAATGTTTAGATAAGTCTCATAATCGACTAAGGAACTAAGGCAGAGATTGCATTTTCTGAACCTGTCCTTACAAGTTCTTTCTTCCTACTGTATCCAGCTCACCTTATTAGGGAAGAGTCATTTCTATTGCTTTGAAGAAATCAAGGAACTGAAAGAGCTTTCATTTTGAAACCAATCAGTAGCGAGTAAGGTCTATGTGCCAAGCGGGCTATCAAATCAAATCACTTTAAAAAGCACTCCTTGCGGGTTTAGGTTTCATTAGCCAGGGAGAACAAAGAAAATCTCATTAATATGCATGCACCTTTGTGGCTGATACTTCACCGTCTGCAGAGAAATCACAAGGCACTAATAAACTTGGCCAATTTGCCTTTTCAGGCTGCCTCTTATGTCACCAGTTCCCGATTTGCTGCCGCCTGCAAGGATTAGCACATGGCTCTGCTGACCTACTACTCAGGAGGTACGTGCCCTGCTGCCATCAAACTGTCAACCTCATTACCCCCGTGTGAAAAGTGTAAGGGGAGGCTCTTTTAGTCCTCTATAAGTACGGTTTATCAACTTTCCATTTGAAGATTGCATGACCTCTGAAGCATTATAATTTTGTTCTCCAGTGAATACTAACACAAGTTGAATGCGTCTGGATTGAAGCAATCCAAGTAACAGGTGTCATGCTATTGCTGAAGGCATTGTCCTCTGGGCCCTCAGGTTATGGATGGTCCTGCCAGGTTTGATTTTTACTCAGGGTAGATTCTCTTCCAGGAGACCTGCACAGCCACCCTTGTAATTTGCCACTAGAAGGAATCTCTTTCAGTTTTTCCTGTCTGTCCACACAGATATGCCTATACAAGTACATCTGTATATATAAGGCATATTTCTCAAATATTGCAACTATTTTAACTATTCAAAGATCAAAATCCTCAGGCCCGTGCAAATCAATCATTAAAAATAGAAGTCCAGTAGGGAAAGAATTGTTGATGGCTTTGCATACTAATTTTATATTTAGATATCTCTGCATGGAGAAAGTTTTTTTCCTAAATTTTTGAGGTCATAGATAAAAATGTATGACTGTTTATGACAACCTCATGAAGTATGAGTTCCCATAACTTCAGTTTTCAAGAAAAAAATGGACATTTAGCCTCAAAACCAATCTGTGTTATATGATAAAGGCATAGAAGTATTAGAATACTTAGATTTCAGATTTAGAATAAGTTAGGATATATTTTAAAAATGCTAAATTCAACACTGTGAGTAAAGGAAGGATAAGGAATGCAGAGGCATGTTCCAATTATTGGGTTGGTCAAAATGTCCATTTGGGTTTTAAACCCAAATGAACTTTTTGACCAAATCAATATATAACTTTGAAGAGAAATGGAATCATTGATGATAATCTAGAAAACAAGAGAAAACAATAAGTGTAATATAGAAGAAGCAGAAATTTCACTAGAAAGTGAGGCAATCAACTTCTCTTAAATTTTTAGAAAGGGAACTATTCCTTTTCTAAATATACCTCAAGACCAAAATCCTACATGGAAAAGGCAGGGATGAAAGACAATAGACTTCACACAGATATTAGTGCTCTGTGGGAATTTACTTTCCTGTAACTGAATGTTCAGCTTCTTAACTTCTAAGAACAGAGTTGACTTCACAGGGTTCCACTGTTCAGTGTTTTGCAGTAGATTATAGTATGATTTGTGAATCAGGAGAATTCTACAAAATCATGAACTTAATTATGGAAATGAAAATTAATAGAAATGCATGCATAGGCTAATAAAATGTTCATCAGAATGTATAAACTCTATTTATGAATCCTATTTAATTTCATATTAAAATAAAGAGCATGTTAACTACTACAACAATAAAGCATCATCTTTTCATTGAGCTCATTCTAGGTAAGAGTTAGGAAGAGAAAGGAAGGGAAATTGAGAGATACTGAGTCTTACATTTATTGAGAAGTAGGAAGATCCTTGGGGGGCCTTGTTCTCAAGCCTGCAACCTTAAACTAAAGCAGCTCTTTCAGAACGAACCCACTTGGGTCCTCTGTTATGGGTCCTCTGACCCAGGAAGAGAGTGTTCTTTGTTCCCCATGAATAGTTTCTGTCATATAACTTGAAAAAGTAGAAAAGTGATGAAAATAGAAAATACAACAAAGTCAACAGACACCTGAGAATAAATCAGAAACATTAAAATAATAAAACTGAAAAAAATTACCAATAAGTGATTTTATGTCTCACATAGGGGTCATTTAAAAAATAATATGCATCTTTAAAATAATTAAGTGATGTTATACATCAAAGTCACTCTATTTAATTACCTGGGAGGGGAAATTTGCAAAGGGGTTGTCTAGTTTACATAATAGCAGCACTTTTAAGTATAAAATACACCATTTTTAAAAATGCATGTTTTTTTCCTATTTAAAATAATAGAATAAAATAAAGCATATTATAAAATAAAAGCCCTGAATTTTTATTTATAAATGAGAATTAGCATACATTGAATACTCTTAAAGCAAATAATATTAGACAGAATGCAAGCAAACAAACAAGCAAAACCCCAGGAATAAAATCTGTTATATCTATTTGCTGACTATTCATATACTTAGTATTTAGATCTATATGAGAAAGAGATGTAAAGTTGAATTTTACATGAGTTCTTTAACTTTTCTCCCAGTATTAATAAGCTTAGGCTGAACTGTATGATCTCTAGGACTTTGAACAACCAAGGCTTATTTGCTGCTTACAGTATCTGTTTATCTGGTCACTCTGGGTCCCAGGCTGGTGGAAGAGTCCCCATTTAAGATGCTGCTAGGCCACATCTTAAAGGAAGAATTAGATTATATTTTGAACCATACTAATGTAAAAAACGATTGTCTATATCAAATATTCTCAGAGAGCAAGTAAATCATTCTAAAAAATTCTGTGCTGCTCCATACTAGCTGGCATAAAATAAAGTCCCTGGTGCTGGGAAAAATTGAGGGCAGAAGGTGAAGAGGGTATCAGAGAAAGTGGCTGGATGACATCACTGATGCAATGGGCATGAACTTGGGCAAACTTCAGGAGATGGTGAGGGACAGGGAGGCCTGGTGTGCTGCAGTCCATGGCTTTGCATAGAGCCAGAAACGACTGACTGGGTGACTGAAAAACAGCAAATATTTTTGACTAAGGATTCATAGTAAAACAATTCTCATTGAAACTTTAATTTTAGTAAAATCGTCATGCCACTAATGGGGGCAAGAAGAAATTCATCATCTTTCAAAACAAAACATTCAATACTAAAGGCATTGCTTCATTATTCACATTTTTATATTTCAATAGCATTTTGTTGTTCTATGGACTGAGTTAAATTTTTCCCTTTACTTTTTCAGTAGCTTAGGGCAGGTCTTTTATTCACATGCCCTCCTGATACAGAATAGCAAGCAGCACACTATCATTAAAGCAACCATAGGTTAAGTCCAGAATTAGAAAACCCTTATTATGATGATTAGGAGAGATGCAAAGTGTAGAGAACTCAATTTCAGATCAAAAGCTGTGTCCCTAGTCTTGACAGAACAATCAGTGTTTGACTTTTACACAATAAGCAAATCCGATATGCATTTTATAAATAGCAAATAAATGGGCAACCTCAGAACATCATTTTAATGACTGTGACTTTCCTGACTGCAACCACACTTTCCGTATTCAATGACGCTTCCTGGGGAAGATGTGAGTCAGGAAAACTTAAAAAGCACTTAAAAACCATAGCAGACAATGAAAAGTAAAAAAGACCATTTAGGTTTGCTGAAAGAGAAGCATAGCAATATGCCTTCAAAAGGTTTTCAAAAGGCATCAGTTTAGGATTCCACTCATGAAGTTAAGGCCACTAAGGCAAAACTATCAGAAGCAGCAGAAAAAGATTTTTTAAAAAATATTGGAAGCTTTATTAATATATTTCACTTTTAAAAATAAATAATAATCTGCTTTGATTTAATATTATTTTTGAATGCATGAAATAATACTCTTGTGAAGGTTAGGACTCTAGAAATAGTTTATATCATAATTTTCTCTGCTTAGTCTACTCCAGGGACAAAATCTCAGTGGAAACTCAATAAATATAAATTGCTGATGACGATGATAACTTCTCTGAGACGCATATACAAGTTGAAAAATCCGTTATTAAGTGCATATGCCTTTTCACTTTGAATTTGTCTTTCTAGAGAACTTGAAGTCTGATTTATTTCAGTTTTGTCTCTGCTATATTTTGATGAGAAATGAAGAAACTGCAGACACAGACCTTTTATATTGATGATGCAGGATTTATTTATTAGGCTTATTCACTGGGCAGATTAGGGAAATATCTTTTTTGAAGTCACCCACTGCATTCTGGGGCAATGAGCCCTTGTGAAACTACAAATTCAATTATAGTGTGAATTAATATTTTATACATTAAATTTCATGAGTTATACTTGGTTGAACAGAGTAACTGAATTAAAATATGATTTATAATTAAATCCTTATCAATCACCATAAGATTGCAACCAATCTGTATAGTCAGTCCTCAGTGCTCATTTAAAATTGTGAAGTGACATGTCAGGTAATAAGAATCATCAGTTTTAGGCAAGAGACAATTGCTTGCTGCAATACAGTCATATTTGTAATTGATCAGTAGCAGTGCAATGATTTATCATTCATGAGATGTGTCCCACCTTAGAAGGCTTAACTTATACAGCAGCGCATTCAGCCTTAAATTTGCAAACATTTCAGAATCAGAACAGTTCTATACTCTGTGAGAGATGTTTCATGTTTTTATCTCTAAAAATTTAGAAATTAAACTACATCTACTTCCATTCATCATATTATTCATAGTATCACAATTGAAAATTATATTATTTGTACACATTTATGTAAGTGTATTGTTACTCCTGTAAAAATATTTTCAAACCACTCATGACATGGAAAAATGTCACCTCGGAAAAAATGGAAAAAAGGTTACTTGTTTACAGATTTTTTTCTTCTCATTAAGACATTTTTTTTTAGAGTAGTTTAGCTTCATGAACACTGACGTTTTCATTAACAGAAAAATCAAGTAAATTTTATCCATAAGCCTTTATTTGACCATGAAATGCTCATCTGTTATCAGGAGTACAAATAGAAGGTTATAAATTTTATATTTATCGGCATAAATTGCTTTATATGAAACATGGGAAATAATGGTGTACTCAAGGCTCATAATTGAAACGGGTTTTCATAGGAAGAATCAGGCGCTATATCCCCAAGTGGCTGGTGGTCTGTAAGTACAAGATCTCAGACAGGCAGGAAGTAAGGGAATAAAGAAGGAGACATAAGACATGCAGGTTTAATCCCTAGGTTGGGAAGAGAACCTGGAGGAGGACATATCAACCCACTCCAGTCTTCTTACCTTGAGAATCCCATGGATAGAGGAGGCTGGCAGGCTACAGTCCATAGGGCTGCAAAGAGTGGGACATGACTGAAGCAACTCAGCAGGCACACACGGCATGACAAGACAGTTGCAGACAATAAATACAAGAGTGAGTGTTGGTGAGTTTGGGGGTATTTTTTTGTTTGTTTGCTTTTGCTTTACAGGAGAGGAAAGAGAGCAAAAGTATGTTATACATCATGATCTAAAGTTTAAATTTCATGGTGTGGTTCTAAGTTTGATCAATGTGCTTGGCCTGTTGCCACCTTAATTTTTTATTTGTAAATAGACATAAATAGAGTTTACTTATCTCAGAGTCAAAAGGTCATCATATTAATATATGTGCAATAAATTTTCTAATAATGTAATTCAAATAAAGCCATGTTATTACTGTAAATTTTTTGCTGAATAACCAGATTAAATGATGTTTTTATCACTTTGTTGGTTTTGCATAAGTTCAAAATGCATTTGTTTTCTCAATACAAACCACAAAATTCATAATAATGAGCAGATGATGTAAGTGAAAACAAGTTTGCAATGATGATCTTGATTACAGTAATGTTATCCATATCGTAGTTCACAAAGAATCAGGGATGCAAATTTTACTAACAAAATTATTAGTAAAAAGGAAGAGAGGTACTATTTTAATGAATTCCATCATCATTTTTACAACTATAGAATTTTCATCTTGTTGGTTATACAACATGCACATACAACACACACACAGATATATAATTGAAGTGAATACACATTTTTGTGTAAAGTAAGATTGTTTATAATTTATGAGGAAAACATCCAAGTTTATATATCCATATGCAATATTTTAGAATAGCCTTGTGTGTGTTTGTGGAAGTCTCTCAGTCATGTCTGACTCTTTGTGACCCCATGGACTATACAGTCCATGGAATTCTCCAGGCCAGAATCCTGGAGTGGGTAGCCCTTCCCATCCCCAGGGGATCTTCCTAACCCAGGGATTGAACCCAGGTCTCTCATATAGCAGGCAGATTCTTTACCAGCTGAGCCACAAGGGAAGCCACTAGAATAGCCTTAGGTTATAATAACTCATTTATGGAATGATCTTTATAAATTGAAATACATAACACAGAACTGTATAAATCAGATTTTGAAAAGTTGCTGAATTATCAAGACCATATATTATCTTTAGTAAGAGTAGTTCTCAAGTTCTAATCTAACAAAAAAGAGAAGACATATGAAAAAGTTTAAATGTTCAAATTGTAACAAATAGTATTTCATATATATTTAAAAATTTTATCTGATCACTGAATTTTAGATCTCATAAATATATATGTTTATATTTATTAAATTCAGCTTAATGAGGCTTTAAAAAAACAAATGGACTTTATTATAATATTGCAATGCCCTCATTTGTATGATATGTTCTTCAATAACAAAGCAAAGTATGTCTCTTCATCCCAAATCTGAAAATGAGGTATCCATCATTCTTACTTATAATAATATATTACAATTTATAAGAATATTAGCAGTCAGTTTACATTAAACAGCTTAAATTGAACCTGTAACTTAATAAAGCATAGTGGGAAAACCATTATCTAAGTAGGAGGCAGGCTTAATATACCCTGTACCTGTAAAATGTCATTCATAGAAAATTCACTCAAGATTTATAGCTGCAGGTAATAATTCAATGTCGCTGAAAACCAGGGCACATGCCTTAGCAGGAGAAATTAACCCTTAAGGAAACAGTAGTGTGTTTCTGGGTGGGAGAATCATACCTGCTGATTTCCTAAAAGATATATCACTTAGAATTTGGCAAATTAAAAAAAAATATACACAACCTATGGCTGATTCATATCAATGTATGGCAAAAAACCATCACAATATTGTAAAATAATTATCCTCCTTATGTAAAAATACATAAATTAATTTAAAAATATTATATACAAAATATTAAAATATAAATCATAGCCAAAATATAACCCCCTCTTGATGGCACTGAAATCTGTATTCATTTGATGTCATGACATAAATAAAAATCATAATATCATTATTAAACAGCAAAACAGAAAGCTAGGAAGTTAATTGGAATATTAGCTTTTAGGAAAAAGGTTTAATCCAATAATACTTAGAAATATAAACCATGAAAGTTTTACTATGCTGATTCCATACAACACTATCATGAAAAAATGTTTTATCTGGAAAAGAATCCAAATTTATATTTCCACCATATTATATTAACTACACAAAACAAAGTGAATGAAGTAAATTTACAGTATCAATGGATAAGTATTCTACAAAGGTAGACCTACACTCTCCAATCTGAGTGAAGCGTTTCATTTGTATAACTAACTTCAAAACAGCAGTAATCACAAGCAATTGAGCTCAGCAAGATAAACAAATTGAATTAATGAGTAGGAAATTCATAGTGAATATGATCCTACAAGGGACTGAGCATTAATAAATTCAATTGCAGGTGGTTAATATCATACATCAGATCAGATCAGTCGCTCAGTCGTGTCCGACTCTTTGCCACCCCATGAATCGCAGCACGCCAGGCCTCCCTGTCCATCACCAACTCCCGGAGTTCACTCAGACTCACGTCCATCGAGTCAGTGATGCCACCCAGCCATCTCATCCTCTGTCGTCCCCTTCTCCCTGCCCCCAATCCCTCCCAGCATCAGAGTCTTTTCCAATGAGTCAACTCTTTGCATCAGGTGGCCAAAGTACTGGAGTTTCAGCTTTAGCATCATTCCTTCCAAAGAAATCCCAGGGCTGATCTCCTTCAGAACGGACTGGTTGGATCTCCTTGCAGTCCAAGGGACTCTCAAGAGTCTTCTTCAACACCACAATTCAAAAGCATCAGTTCTTCAGTGCTCAGCCTTCTTCACAGTCCAACTCTCACATCCATACATGACCACAGGAAAAATCATAGCCTTGACTAGATGAAACTTTGTTGGCAAAGTAATGTCTCTGCTTTTGAACATGCTATCTAGGTTGGTCATAACTTTCCTTCAAAGGAGTAAGTGTCTTTTAATTTCATGGCTGCAGTCACCATCTGCAGTGATTTTGGATCCCAGAAAAATAAAGTATGACACTGTTTCCACTGTTTCCCCATCTATTTCCCATGAAGTGATGGGACTGGATGCCATGATCTTCGTTTTCTAAATGTTGAGCTTTAAGCCAACTTTTTCACTCTTCACTTTCACTTTCATCAAGAGGCTTTTTAGTTCCTCTTCACTTTCTGCCATAAGGGTGGTGTCATCTGCATATGTGAGGTTATTGATATTTCTCCCGGCAATCTTGATTCCAGTTTGTGTTTCTTCCAGTCCAGTGTTTCTCATGATGTACTCTGCATATAAGTTAAATATACAGGGTGACAATATACAGCCTTGACGTGGTCTGTTATTCCCATCTCTTGAAGAATTTTCCACAGTTTACTGTGATCCACACAGTCAAAGGCTTTGGGATAGTCAATAAAGCAGACATAGATGTTTTTCTTGACCTCTCTTGCTTTTTCCATGATCCAGCGGATGCTGGAAATTTGATCTCTGGTTCCTCTGCCTTTTCTAAAACCAGCTTGAACATCAGGAAGTTCACGGTTCACATATTGCTGAAGCCTGGCTTGGAGAATTTTGAGCATTACTTTACTAGCGTGTGAGATGAGTGCAATTGTGTGGTAGTTTGAGCATTCTTTGGCATTGCCTATCTTTGGGATTGGAATGAAAACTGACCTTTTCCAGTCCTGTGGCCACTGCTGAGTTTTCCAAATTTGCTGGCATATTGAGTGCAGCACTTTCACAGCATCATCTTTCAGGATTTGGAATAGCTCAACTGGAATTCCATCACCTCCACTACATTTGTTCGTAGTGATGCTTTCTAAGGCCTACTTGACTTCACATTCCAGGATGTCTGGCTCTAGGTGGGTGATCACACCATTGTGATTATCTGGGTCGTGAAGATCTTTTTTTGTACAGTTCTTCTGTGTATTCTTGCCATCTCTTCTTAATATCTTCTGCTTCTGTTAGGTCCATACCATTTCTGTCCTTTATCGAGCTCATCTTTGCATGAGATATTCCTTTGGTATCTCTGATTTTCTTGAAGAGATCCCTAGTCTTTCCCATTCTGTTGTTTTCCTCTATTTCTTTGCATTGATCGCTGAAGAAGGCTTTCTTATCTCTTCTTGCTGTTATTTGGAACTCTGCATTCAGATGCTTATATCTTTCCTTTTCTCCTTTGCTTTTCACTTCTCTTCTTTTCACAGCTATTTGTAAGGCCTCCCCAGACAGCCATTTTGCTTTTTTGCATTTCTTTTCCATGTGGATGGTCTTGATCCCTGTCTCCTGTACAATGTCACGAACCTCATTCCATAGTTCATCAGGCACTTTCTCTATCAGATCTAGGCCCTTAAATCTATTTCTCACTTCTACTGTATAATCATAAGGGATTTGATTTAGGTCATACCTGAATGGTCTAGTGGTTTTCCCTACTTTCTTCAATTTAAGTCTGAATTTGGCAATAAGGAGTCTACTGTGAATAATATGTTTTTCAATATATTAAATGCATTTAGAAAAAAAAAAACAAAAACATTCCCCTTCCCTGTTAATGTCAGTGTTTGGAAACAAAGCAAAACAAAATCCGTGCACTTAATCAAGGGTTTATCTATGTCTGCTGGATTCTAATTTTCCAGTTGGCTTTACATCTCATGAAACTACAAAGAATATCTGCATTAACATTCTGGGCATCTAGCAACACACTTCATCAAATACACGCTCAAAAGTGTCCTGGACAGGCTGAATTGTAGAACAAGACATAGACATAAGGAAAGAAACATTTATTTTTCAATTGTGAAAAGTTGTACATGTAAAATTCTGTCAAGTTCTGTGTTTATATTTGACAATGAAAATACACTGCATATCAAGTCATTTTATATAGCTCCATCACTGATACTGTTTATATAAATTGGCAAGGTTTAACACTTCCAAATATTCAAGACTGTAATAAAGGCTGAGTTTCTCTTATTTAAGGTATGTATCCAAAACCTGATGGTGAAAACGTTTACAAGTATGCAAAATAGCAAAAGAGTTGAGGTAAACTGTACTGTCTAAGATATCTTTGAATCTTGTTCTTTCTAAATAATAAAGAAAGACAAAAATATACTGAAGGAGGAAAGCAAATTTTTCTTTATTAAGTGACCATTTCATTTCATGGTGCTTATATCTCATTTTGTTAGGATGGACATCATTCTTTTAAAGGGCACTAAAGAATAGAGAAAAATACATTTTCTGTTTGGCGTGAGACATTTAATTCAATAGAAATGTCTAATTGGTGTCACACAAGGTCAGGTGACTTTGTCCCCACACCCAGGGACACCTGTGAAATGAAAGGTCAACATGTGAAGTCTCCAAATCTACTGAGGAAGAATTGTATTTTTTCCCATAGCACACACAAAAATCAAATTTTTCTTATGAAAACAAACAGAAAAGGAACTGTCATTAAATTGATAATGTTTTACATGAATGAGCCAGTATTTTATTGTTTTGTATTAAATGGCAATAGACCAAATTGGTCACAAATTGGGAGATAAAATGTGTGTGTCTTTGTCTGTTTATATGTGTATCTATGAGTGGGCAAAGCAAAAGTGTGCTTTCTGTTGAAATCTAAAATTGTGTTTTAGAGGTGATTTGTACAAAATAGAGTGACACTTTTATATATCCATAAGATTTATCAGTGTGAAATAAGTTATGCCTTTGGAGGGTCAGAAAGGGCTGTTCCTAAGCAAAAATAGAGGAGTGGATATTTCTCTTCTTACCTCTTATTACTCCATTACCTCTGAAATTTGAAATCCTGTAACTCTTCTCTGACTATTCTGTTGTGAGTTATCTCCTGCTAAAATACTCCCCTGTTCCTCAGGCCACAGATCAGATACTGAGTCTTTGGTAGCCTTTTCTTACAGAAAATGACCTTGTTCTGTGATCTTCCCTTGAGAGGTTTCACTAGTTCTTATCTCATCAATACAAAAATATATTTCTATAATAAATGTAGACAAATTATGATGGTATAATATGTTGACTGGCTATATGTACATTTGAAAATAAGCTTATGCACCTAAATGAGACAGCATAAGTGTCTAATCTAAGAATATAGTCACTATGGCTTAATTTATGGTGCTTAGAAATGGAAATGATGGGGTTGAGTTTAGACAGAATAAGAATAAAATCTTAACAAACATTGCTTTCCACAGATTATATCACAGCACAAAAATGTAGAGGCCTACAAGCTCAATGATTTTCAAACTCCAATTAGAGATTTGAGATTTAAGTGATCCATTCTACTTTTCTATTTTTAGTAAACAATTAGAGTCTTCAGCTCTCCTACTGTTTGTACATGGTTACTAGTTATTGTCAAATGGTTTTATTAAAATTTTACAATTTATACTTGCAAAGGTTTCTACAATACATGTTAGACATATAAATGAAGAGCTTATGTTGGAATTTCTTCAACACATTTACTAAAAGTTACACATGGATATATCATCCCTAGTAGCTCAGACAGTAAAGTGTCTGCCTACAATGCAGGAGACCTGAGTTCGATCCCTGGGTCGGGAAGATTCCCTGGAGAAGGAAATGGCAACCCACTCCAGTATTTTTGCCTGGAAAATCCCATGGATGGAGAATCCTGGTAGGCTACAGGCCATGGGCTCCCAAAGAGTCGAACATGACTGAGTGACTTCACTTTTATACATGGATGTATCATACCAATATATAGTCCTAGAGGGCCATACATATCGAGTCATGAATGACTAGGAAAGACTTTTAAGTTCACGTCCCAACACATACTTGAACAAAAATATCTAACAAATTTTGAAGTCGTGTTTATATATAGCAGGTGAAAGTTTATGAGAAAGAGAGAAGTTGTTGAATGACATGAAAGTATATTAAAGAGCCACTTTAAAAAAAAAAAAAAAAGAGCCACTTGTGTGATAAAACTATTGGATTTGATGTCAATTTAAACATAAGTAGAATAGAAATAAAACAAAAAATGTGGATGTCTTTGAATATTTACATCTGGCAACAGAAGCAGATCAAAGAATGTTACAGAAGTAGGTTGTGGGAAGAAAAATAGAGGAGATGTTGAACTGGAATTGGACTTTTAAGAAATCTGAATGTAGAGCTTGCTTTTCAGGAATGCTTACATATGGAATGTTCTAAGGCAATAAAAAGAGTGCAAAGCCACAGAAACCTGAGAAGAAAACTCGAGTCCACTGATAACTTATATGGCACATCAGGATGCTAGTAAAGTGAAGGAGTTTTAGAAGGGCAGAAAAACCAAGATAAGAGAGGTAAGGATTTTTTAAAAGGGAGGATTTTCAAAAAATATTGTCATTAATATATTTCAGGTTCAATGAAAATTAACATTCAGTTTAGAATAAAACTGACCTTGATGGCATGGTCAAATACTAGCACAAAATTAACTGCTGCTGCTGCTGCTGCTAAGTCACTTCAGTCGTGCCCGACTCTGTGCGACCCCATAGACGGCAGCCCACCAGGCTCCTCCGTCCCTGGGATTCTCCAGGCAAGAACACTAGAGTGGGTTTCCATTTCCTTCTCCAATGCATGCAAGTGAAAAGTGAAAGTGAAGTCGCTCAGTCGTGTCCAACTCTTCGCGACCCCATGGACTGCAGCCCACCAGGCTCCTCCACCCATGGGATTTTCCAGGCAAGACTACTGGAGTGGGGTGCCATTGCCTTCTCCGAGCACAAAATTAACTAGAGGAGATTAAATGGAATGTGGTTTGAAAACAAAACAGAACATGCTACCAAACTGAGAGTAGGGATCATATTTAAATAGGAGGAAACTCACAGAGAAGTTAAAAAAGTTCAAGAATGCAAATAGTGGCTCTTCTTTAAGAGGATGAACTAAAAACAGAGCAGGAAAGCACAAAATGTTGGGGAACAGAAATGGCTGTGCATTATGTCAAATTTTAAGATGTCCCCCAGGTGTTGAACTTTTATACAGTCCCCTTACCCTAAGTGCCTCGAATTTTTGTAGCCAAGTCGGTGTTGCTTAGTTACTAAAGTGATGTCTCTTTGCAACCCCATGGACTGCAGCACTCCAGTCTTCCCTGCCCTTCGTCATCTCCTGGAGTTTACTCAAACTCAAGTCCATTGAATCAGTGATGCCATCCAACCATCCCATCCTCTGTCACCCCTTTTTCCTCCTGTCCTCATTATTCAGCATTTATTTTTCATTTGAAATAAAGAGCAGAAGATTGAAAGATAAATACTACATATACACATAGAAAGTATTTTTCTTACTGCTTTGAATATCTTATAACTTCATAATTATGTATTATCTATGTTTTCCATATATGTGAATGTGTGCATGTGTGTGTCAGAGAAAGAAAAGTATCATATGATATTACTTATATGTACAATTCTTTTTTTAATAATACAAATGAACTTATTTACAAAAAAGAAACAGACTCACAGATTTAGACAATGAATTTATGATTACCAGGGGTAAGGATAGGAAAGATGAATAGATTGAGTTTTGGGACTGACATGTACACACTGCTATATTTAAAACAGAAAACCAACAAGGACCTACTACACAAATCAATTTAAATAACACAATTTTTTCAACTATCCTCTTTTAAACACAAAAAAGAAAGGTGATAAAATGAATTTACTCTAGAGAATTTTAATACTTACAGAGTGTCTTTAAAGCAAATTATTTGGAACAATTTGAATATTTTATGTTTATTAAGCATTACACACTTTACAGAAAGATGCATTTCCCCTAAATCTCTCTCTCTTAATTACTAAACATATATTTTCTTAACTTCATGGGATGGTATCCTTAATGATATTTTCTGAAAATGCTGGTTTTCAAACTCTAGTGACTTTTGCAAATAGACAATGTTCTTTAAAGGATCTTTATTTATTTGAAATTACTCATGTATTTATTTCTTCACTCATTTATTACCATATCTTCACTGAAAGCTTACCATAGCTGTTTTAGGGAACTCAGTTAAATATTCTATAGACAATAATTACATTTTGTATCTAAGTCTTGCAAAGTTTCCTAAAATGTTTTAAACTACTGTAGATGCTAATAGTAAATATCTCTGAGAGCTTTTTCATCTCTGTTAACTGAAGGCTAAATGTTTGTTTCATTTACTCTTCAGAGTAACTTGGGATACTAAAGAAAAATACCTCCAATTTTCCAAGAAATCCATTATTTTGAATCTGTTATGGTCTTAACAGCCAATTCCTTGGTTTCCTCATGATTGTGATATAAATGAGAGATTTTATTTGAGGATAAGAGTTGGATATGGATTCTCATGCAGCCTGTCATCTGGTTTACTGATATGAAAATATTCTATCAATCTATGTGAATGATTCTTACTATAGCCTGCATACTTTTTGAACTTCAGCAAATATAAATAGTTCCTTTTTGAGAGCTGTTTAATTTTGTAATAATCAGAAATTACCAAAAAAAATATATATATATATTATTCCCCTCTCTGTCCATGAAAACAAACAGAGGATCTTTTAGTTTAGAGAATGATAGATAATATAGACTATGTTGGATTTGAGTATTTACAGAAAATATAAAGAAGTATCTTTTCGAAGTGGCAAAACTAAAATGTAATAAAAAGTTTTTGGACTTCTTCTATAGAAGACAGTGTTGGATATACTGAGATGTGATATAATGGCAAAAACATAAGGTTTTCATTATGAACCAAGAAAAAAAGCCATAACGATAAACTTTTCAAAGACGTGTTGGCTTGATATTAGAATTGTTACCACTTATTTTTTTCTCCTTGTGACTTCTTCAGTGAGCGGTAGTGAAGGATGTTTACTAAGCAGAGGCAATGAATATCCTGAATAACACCAACAAGCCTACAGTTTTAGATAGAAGTTGCATAAGGCATGCAACTTTTACCTTTAAATACATCAAAAACTTACTGCTACGATATTTTCACCATCAGACAATTGCACCTCTTTGTAGAGCCAAGAATCATAACCCAGGATTATTCATGTAATCTGAGCATTTTCTTCTCTAGATCTTTTCATTCTACAGAGCCAGAGGTACTGTTGTTGAGTTTGGGAGCAGGAGTTGGGGAGAGAAAAGAGGAGAACTGTTCTACTTAGTATTATATTGTAAACCTATCAGAACTTCTATAGAACACTCAGAAACTCCACAATGTACATTAGAGACTTGAGTAACATTATGAATTAATACATCATCTCTCTCCAATCCTGCATGAAGTTGGGACTTTAGCATATCCCACAGCATTCAGTAAAATTTATTATTGTTTGCTCTTGAGACTTCAGGAAACAACCTTGCTGCTTGTGAGTTTTATCAAATGTCTACAATTCCTAGTATTTTCAACATAGTATATAAACTAAAATGAGAAGTTTTCTAGATGGTTCACTTTTCTGTCCATCAGAATTCTTTTAAGAAGTTTCAATCAGACAAAAATAAATCTCAGAAACTAGTTTAAAGCGAACATGTAACATACACATACAACATTAAAGGTGATGAGAGGAGAAAAGCCACATATATCTCCCTTTCTTGATGAGAATTGCTACAGATCAGTTGAAAGCCTAACTATACATATGTAAGTTTCAAGTCTTTTCCAAACATATCTTGGACACGCTTGAAAATCACTTTCAATTTTTCAGGACTATCCAGCAACAGTAATATCTCAAAACCAAAATCAAGTATTAATTGCTCAATTACTAAGGCATATGTTGTAGGTTAATTTCCCCCTAAATGTACTGCATTTTTATTTTATTTAAGAGGATAACAAGCTGAAACTTGTTATACTTTGTAAATATCCAAAGCAATGTTAATTTGGGATAGGGCAGATATAAGAAATCACCTGAGAAACAACTTGAAGGGCTTGAAAAATGGATTATGGTCTTTCGCTTGAAGGAAATACATTTCTAATATATTATGACAGGCGAAAATGTCTAGAGCAAGCCATCCAAAACTAATTGCCCTGTCACAAGCAAAAATTGGGCCTCAGGTCCTTGACATCAGAGATAGCTGACTCACAAATATATAGTTACCATATACATTTTCAATTATTTTTATGAGCCCCAAGGAGATAATGTTTGTTTTCTTGTCATATGGTACATGATAATCACATTACATCTCTGTACCATGACCATATTTTGAGCAACTTAGAAAAATATTAAACACAAAGCATTTATTTTTATCCCAATGATGAAAACGTATATATTGTGACTAATTTATATGTGGATAAATAACAAAGTAAAGATAATATTAATAAAAATTAATCTAAAAATCAATAATGGAATTAATTTGGTCACTTAAAATGTAAGATGAATGAGTATTTCAATTCATTCTTGGATTTTAAAGTATTAAAGGCAAGAGACTCAGATTTAATCTGTAACAACAATTACACATAGCTATCTGTTAAGTATTGGGCTGGCCCAAAAGCTTGAGTTTTGCAACATGTTATAGAAAAATCCAAATGAAATTTTAGGCTAATCCAACAGCCATGACAGCTATGTACTAGCAAGGAAAAGTCACAGATAAGAGAATTATAGATCAGCTGTTCATTAGATATGTCATCATAGGAAAAATAGCCTAACATCTCACACCCTAAGGCTTCATTTAAAAATAAGCATGACATTCCATTTAGACTCTTGACCAAAATGATGAAAAGGAGGCTCCTAAATTCCACCTTCCCAAGGGCTTGTAATATACATGGAATAGTTACACACGGAACAATTCCTTTGAAAGAAATGCAGAAATCACTTGAATGATTCCTATGTATTGAGACTTCTAAAACATCCACATTAGAACAGGTAGGAAAAGCTGAGATGTACTCATCCTTGAAATCCTTACCTCCAGCACAGTGCCAGTCAGAAAAGAAACAAGCAAAAACTCCCAACTTCTCCCAGAAGAGTTAAGGGTTTGGGCCACACATCTGACACACCAATTTTTAAGGCAAACACCAAAGGAACGGGCCTCCAAATGAGCCCCACATTACTATAGGAACAAAGAACCAGGTGTTAATTGGCACAGAAGCATTCACCATTCCTATCCTAACAGGGATCAGCAACATGCCCATTTCAGTCTTTCCTATGCAAGGTCTGATTGTGTACTTTTCCACCTGCTGAATGAGACTCTGGTTTCTACTCAGACTGCATTTAGACAATGAGATCCTCCTGTATGGGACATTCATGAGTCTTGGGACACTTTCAACTACTGAGAGCCACTAAGAACAATGACAATGGTTTTGACAATCACAAAGGTTTGAGAGTCAACCAGGAACTTGGGTAGGGATGGTTAAAGAATTTCGTCTTTTACATGAAACTAATCTGTTAAGGCTAGGAGAAGTGGCTGTTGTTTCTAATGACTAAAACTCAATGAGCTTGCCTGGTGGCTTCATGGTAAAGAATCTGCCTGCCAATGCAGGAGACACAAGTTCAATCCTTGGATCAGGAAAATCCCTTGGAAGAGGAAATGGAAACCCAATCCAGTATTCTTGCCTAGAGAATCCCACACATAGAGGTCCCTGGTGGGCTGCAGTCTATGAGGTTTCAAAGAGTCAGACATGATTGAGGATGCACAAGAGCATGTTAGAACCCAATACAGAGATTCAAGGAAGATGAAGAAAGAAAAAAAAAAATGTGTTCTAAACAAAAGATCAAGATGAATATCTAGAAAATACTTAATAAAATGGAGATATGTGACTTGCCCAATAGAGAGTTCAAAATAACAGTTCTAAGGATATTCAGTTAAGTAAGAAGACCAATTGCTGAACAAAATGAGGATTTCAACAGAGATTAAAAGTATTGTAAAGTATCAAACATAAGTCAAAGCTTAAGAATATAATAACTGGGGCTTCACTGGTGGTGATTCAGTGGTTAAGAATATATCTTGCAATTCAGACGACACTGGTTCAATCCCTGGTCCAGCAAGATCCCACATCCTATATGTTAATTAAAAAATTAAACACAAGACCTAAAATTGTAAAACTCCTAATATAAAGCATAGGTAATAATCTCCTTAACACTGGTCTTGCCAATATTTTTTGGACAATATTTTTTTGACATGAAAGCAAAAGAAACAAAAAACAAGAGGGACCACATCACAACTAAAGAGATCCTGTATAGCAAAGGAAGCAGTCAATAACAAAGAAGTTAACTTACAGAATGAAAGAAAATATTTGCAAACTGCCTGTTTGATAATGGATTAGTATCCAAAGTATAAGAGAAACTTATACAACTCAGTTTAAGAAAAATAAAAAGTAAAAACAAATAACCCAGTTTTAAAAATAGGCAAAGGACTTGAATAGATGCTTTACAAAGTAGGCATCCAAAAGGTACATAGAAAGGTTCTCAACATCATTAGTCATTAAGGAAATGCAAATCAAAACCACAGGGAGATATGATCTGTTGGAAACAGTATTAAAAAGACAAGGAAAAGCAAGTGTTGAGGATGTGGACTAAAGGGAACACGTGTACACTGTTAGTGGGAATATAAACAGGTAACAACATTATGGAAAACAATATGAAGATTCCTCAAGAAATTAAAAATAGAACTACCATACGATCCATCTATACCACTTCTGGGTATGTATAATGAAATCATTATCTTGAAGAAATTATCTATACTTCCCTATTCATGGCACCATTACTCACAATAGCCAATAAATGGAAACAAGTAAATATTGATGGATCAATGGATAAGGAAAATGTAATATGTAAATATGTATATATGTTATGCTATGATAAGTTTCTTCAGTCATGTTTGACTCTTTGAGATCCTGAGGACTGTAGCCTGCCAGGCTCTTCTGTCCATGAGATTCTCCAGACAAGAATACTTGAGTGGGTTGCCATAACTTCCTCCAGGGGATCTTCTAGACACAGGGATCAAGCCCATGGCTCCTGCAGCTCCTGAATTGCAGGCAGATTCTTTCCCACTGAGCTACTGAACTGTGGTGTTGGAGAAGACTCTTGAGACCCTTGGACTTCAGGGAGATCCAACCAGTCCATCTTAAAGGAAATCAGTCCTGAATATTCATTTGAAGGACTGATGCTGTAGCTGAAACTCCAGTACTTTGGTTACCTGATGCGAAGAACTCACTCATTAGGAAAGGCCCTGATGCTTGGAAAGATTAAAGGTGGAAGGAGAAGGGGACAACAGAGGATGAGATAGTTGGATGGCATCACCAACTTGATGGGCATGAATTTGAGCAAGCTGGTGATGGAGAGGGAAGCCTGGCATGCTGCAGTCCATGGGATTGCAAAAAGTCAGATAAGACTGTGTGACTGAACTGAACTAAACTGAACTGAAAGTTAAAGAAAGACCCATGAGAAGCAGCATGTGTTTCCTGGGGTTATTTTGACTTGAATAAAATACCATATGAATGCAAAGATATATCATTAACATTGTGATCTTGTAGATGTTTTCAGGGGTAAACAGTTCACAAGGTAATGTGCTATGTCATCCCTGAATAGATAATATATATGTATGTGTGTGTGTGCATTTCCCCAATTTAAATCCTTTCATCTTTTCTTCACTAAGGTACTCTGAGAGTCACTTAGATGAATTATCAAAACTATTCTAAAAGGATTTTCCCCAAGACAAGTTATTTATCTAATTGACATAAATTCAAAATTAGAAATTTGCTAATTTCAAAATAAAACAGGATGTTGAACTTAATAGCACGCTCTAGCCAGTCTGCAATAAATAAAGTGTAAAAAGGTTCATGATATTCTTATTCTGACTATAAAATTACATTTTTATTAATGTCACCCAAATAATTTTTTTTTTTCCTGTTTCTCACTCATATTGCAAGCTCAGTATAAGTTGCTGGTTTACATTAAACTTGCAATTAAAGCTCAATACTTGTAGTGCTTTTTCACAGGAAATGCTCTTAAACTGGTCCTTTCTATTAACTACCAAGTTAGTCCTTTTGAAATTTAATATGGACTGTTCTCTTATGCCCTGTTATTTTCTACATTACAATTCTAAAATCCAAGGAACCAGATTCCTGACCAGACTCATATTGGCTACAGATTCTTGAACTCTTACTGCAGTCTTGATGTTAATTGATAATACAAATGTTACATGTATTGTTTAATAATAAATATGAATCAATTAAATATAGTTAACTTATTAACCTTAGGTTTATCAATGCAATTTCATTAATTGGTTCCTTTTGGATATGTTTGCTCAACCAATTTAAACCATTTAATTGTACAAAGTTCACATTTCTCTTTTTATCTGAAGAGAATATTAAATAAACTTTGTCAAAGTTTACTGAAATCAAAATACACTGCATATAAACACAGCAATTTTAAATTTGTATGATCTCCTAATTATATAAAAGGGGAAAATGGGACTAGCTGTCACCAAGATTCTGACCTCAAGATTGGTTTTAGTAATTACCACATTTTGTCTTTTTTTTTTAAAGGTTATAACCATTCTTTTATTTAGCTTGTTGGCACACTAAAGAGTTATCAGATACTGCTGAATAATAACCAGTAAATTAGGTCAAATAATGTCACAACATGTTTCTTAAAACTAAATCAAGAAACAAGGAGAAAAACTGCTTCTTAACATGTGGTTGTAGAAGCAATTGAACTAAGAAAGCAACTAAATTGGTAAAATTGATTTTATACTGCCATTTTCTTGCTCTGTAAATGTTTGAGAGTTTTTGTTCACCTAGCTCTCAATGTGACCTTTTGCAAGAATCAAGTGATCTTCAAGCAAGTTTTAATTGATCATTGGCTTTATTGTTGACATGAGATGGTGATTTCTCTGTAATTGCTGCTGTATGCATTTAGGTCCTTGCCAAAGCCAAGTGAATGGCATCCATCACAAATGACTTTCTCTTGCATGCCTGTCATTGTTCCACATATGGTACAGCATGTAAAATCTCTCCGACCTGAGCTGGTGCACATCTAACAACATCTCTGAATTCAGACCTTAAGGAAACCATGGTTTTCCTTCAACTAAACAAAAAACTAAAGCTTTCTGTGTCTTATTTACAAATTTTCAGGACAGCTGACCAAAGAGAATAACCATTAAAGTACACTTAAGTTGTCTATGCATTTTAGAAAAAGCTTCATCTTCATTATATTACTTCCTTGCACAGTAACTGTGCTTTTTAATGACATATGCCACTAAGCAAATTTTCACTTTGTTGCCAATAACACTAACATTAGTACTTGAAAGTTTTCTTATTAAAATGTACTCATTACTCTGTAGGGTCTTTTGCTTGCATTTCTTATATTCCTCATTACAAAATATTTTTCTTATGCCCAAGTTTATATAGACTTAAATATGTAAATAGAAAAAAAGAGAAGGAATCATATCCCTTCTTGTCAAATAAATTTTGACAGAAGAAACTACTTTTAGAACATTTTCTATATTTCTACATTAATATCACCTTTCCTTTGCCTCTAAAAGGATTTCCTTTATGCTATACTAGAGACCCAACCCCATTTTGATTGTATATTTTACAAATAGATAATTGTTTCTACAAAATTTGTCCAGGAAAATTTTCCAGAAAAAAAAATGCACATCTCTCTCTCTCTCTTTTTTAAATTTGTTTTAGTCATGGACAACATTAGGAAAGCATAAGAACACTCTGACATAAATTGCAGCAATATATTTTTAACTCTATCTCTTCTAGTGCACTGGGATGACCCAGAGGGATGGTATGGGGAGGGAGGAGGGAGGAGGGTTCAGGATGGGGAACACATGTATACCTGTGGCGGATTCATTTCGATCTTTGGCAAAACTAATACAATTATGTAAAGTTTAAAAATAAAATAAAATTGGAAGAATAAAAAAAAAAATAAAATAAAATAAAATAAAATTAAAAAAATAAAAATAAAAAAGAGGTTCACAGACTGAAATTATAAAAAAAAAAATAAAGAAAGAAAATAAAAACAAAAATAAACAAATGAGAACTAATTAAACTTAAATGCTTTTGCATAGCAAAGGAAACCATTGACAAAATGAAAAGACAACCTACTGAATGGGAGAAAATATTTGCAAATAATGACTGATAAGAGATTACTATACAGCATATATAAGCAATTCATACAACTCAACATCAAAAAACCAAACTGGTTAAGAAATGGGTAGAAGAACCGAATAGACATTTTTCCAAAGACAAAATGAAAATGGTCAACATTCACATGAAAAGACGATCAACGTCAGTAATCATAAGGTAATGCAAGTCAAAACCACAATGAGATATCATCTCACACCTATGAGAATGACTGTCGTTAAAAAGAACACAAATAACAAACGTTAGCAAGGATATGGAGAAAGGGGAACTCTGGCACACTGTTAGTGCAGCCACTGTGTAAAAACCAGAGTAGAAGTCTCTCCAAAAACTGAAAATAGAACTACTATATGACTCAGCAGTTTTGCACCTGTATATAAAATTTATATAACATATATTCATACTTATGAGTTTTAAATATGAATTTAATAAAAATGTATATTTATATATATTATATATATGGTGGTGGTAATTTAGTCACTAAGTCATGTCAGACTCTTATGACCCCATGGACTGTAGCCCACCAGACTCCTCTGTTCATGAAATTCTCCAGGTAAGAATACTGGAGTGGGTTGACATTTCCTTCTCCAGGAGATCTTCCCAACCCAGGAATTGAACTCAGGTCTCCTGCACTGCACTATATATATATGGGAATTTATATACCACAGTTCAATTTAGTTCAGTTCAGTCACTCAGTCAAGTCCGACTCTTTGTGACCCAATAGACTGCAGCACGCCAGGCCTCCCTGTCCATCACCAACTCCCGGAGTTTATCCAAACTCATGCACATTGAGTCAGTGATGTCATCCAACCATCTCATCCTCTGTCGTCCCCTTCTCCTCCTGCTCTCAATCTTTCCCAGAATCAGGGTCTTTTCCAATGAGTCAGGTCTTCGCATCAGGTGGCCAAAGTATTGGAGTTTCAGCTTCAACATCAGTCCTTCCAATGAACACTCAGGACTGATCTCCTTTAGGATGGACTGGTTGGATATCCTCGCAGTTCAAGGGACTCTCGAGAGTCTTCTCCAACACCACAGATCAAAAGCATCAAATCTTCAGCACTTATCTTTCTTTATATATACCACACATATACACAAACTGTATGTATGTATGTATGTATGTGTATATATATATATATATACACACACACACAATGTGCCATTAAAAAATAACTTTTCTCATTTGCAGAAACAAGGAAGGACTTGGAGGGCATTGTGTTAAGTGAAATATGTCAGACAAGAAAGAAAAATACAATATGATATCACTTATGTGTGAAATATAAAAAAAAATAACAAATTGGTGAATTTAGCAAACGAAGAAGCAGGCTCACAGATATAGAGAAACAAGCTAGTGGTGGGGTGGGAAGTGGGTGTCTCTTTATATGGGTGGAAGTGTGGGAGCTACAAATTTCTGGGTGTGAGATAGGCTCAAGGATGCACTGAACAACACAGAGGGTATAGTAAGTATTTTGCAAATGGAGAATGGAAAAATAACCTTTAAAGGCTGTATAAAATAAACAGAATTTAAGGCTAAATTGTGTCTTAAATTCTTACACATGCTTTTAAAAGATATTCCATTCTAGAAATCTGCCTTTAATTAATATCAATCCTCATTATAGTTCACAGAATCCCTTTTATCCCACTTTCAAGAAGGGTATCATTCCCAACATTAACTTGTTTACATAATTTCTTAAAGAATTTCTAAAATACCAAGCTTATTTTCTCCCCAATTGCCTTCAAATATTTCAGTAATTGGCTCAGTGTGCTCCAAATTGAAAACAAATAGTTCCTATCATTAGCTTTGAGAATGAATGTCACGTAAATGATTGTTAAAAATGTCAGAAATGTGTCACTTTTCACACAAAAGATGTGAATGCAATCCCCAGATAATATCAACAGTTTTTAATATCAACAGATTTTAATAATATAAAAATAACAATTCAAAGTGTATTGAAAATAATGGCTGGAGGAAAATTCAACCTGGGAGTCGGTGCTTCACATGAAAGTTGAAAATGAAACAGGGTACTCCCTGCAGGCACCCTTGGCATCGTTTAAGTTAGTTGAAAGTTGTTCTGAGGTTGACTGCCCAATATGAGCTCTTTTTAAAGGGGATCTACTCATGTACATTACAACCTGCTGGCAAAGGTCATGGAAAAGTTAAAACTCTTAAAGCTGGGGAGTTTTATATCTTAATTACACACTGAAACATTACTACCCAGTGGAGCATGAATACCTTCTTCAGATTACCTGCAGATAACTGGGAAAAAACGTAACTGGATGGATGTATGGATGGATAGATACATAAAAAGAATTGAAGAGAACTGAATTTGAATTCCTCACTTCCATTTACCAGGTATCTCACTTTGAACAATATAGAAAACCAGTTTCAAATGGAATATCCTTATTTTAAATATGAGTAAAGTCTAATGTCTAAAGATATATGTTTTTTTCCAAAACAAAAATATTTGTGACTGTAAAAGTCATGTTTCAGCTCAGTTCAGTTCAGTTCAGTTCAGTTGCTCAGGCATGTCTGACTCTTTGCGACCCCATGAATTGCAGCACACCAGGCCTTCCCTGTACATCACCAACTCCCGGAGTTCACCTAAACTCATGTGCATCAAGTCGGTGATGCCATCTAGCCATCTCATCTTCTGTCATCCCCTTCTCCTCCTGCCCCCAATTCCTCCCAGCATCAGTCTTTTACAGTGAGTCAACTCTTCTCATGAGGTGGCCAAAGTACTGGAGTTTCAGCTTTAGCGTCAGTCCTTCCAAGGAACACCCAGGACTGATCTCATTTAGAATGGACTGGTTGGATCTCCTTGCAGTCCAAGGGACTTTTGTTTTCTCCAATACCACAGTTCAAAAGCATCAGTTCTTCAGCGCTCAGCTTTCTTCACAGTCCAACCCAACTCTCACATCCATACATGACCACTGGAAAAACCACAGCCTTGACTAGACAGACCTTTGTTAGCAAAGTAATGTCTCTGCTTTTTAATATGCTATCTAGGTTCGTCATAACTTTCCTTCCAAGGAGTAAGCGTCTTTTAATTTCATGGCTGCAATCACCATCTGCAGTGATTTTGGAGCCCCCCAAAATAAAATCTGACACTGTTTCCATGGTTCCCCCACCTATGTCCCATGAAGTAATGGGACCAGATGCCATGATCTTTGTTTTCTGAATGTTGAACTTTAAGCCAACTTTTTCACTCTCCACTTTCACTTTCATCAAGAGGCTTTTTAGTTCCTCTTCACTTTCTGTCATAAGGGTGGTGTCATCTGCATGTCTGAGGTTATTGATATTTCTCCCGGCAATCTTGATTCCAGCTTGTGCTTCTTCTAGTCCAGCGTTTCTCATAATGTACTCTGCATAGAAATTAAATAAGCAGGGTGACAATATACAGCTTTGACGTACTCCTTTTCCTATTTTGAAGCAGTCTGTTGTTCCATGTCCAGTTCCAACTGTTGCTTCCTGACCTGCATATAGGTTTCTCAAGAGGCAGATCAGATGGTCTGGTATTCCCATCTCTTTCAGAATTTTCCACAGTTTATCATGATCCATACAGTCAAAGGCTTTGGCATAGTCAATAAAGCTGAAATAGATGATTTTCTAAAAGTATTGGATAAATATTTAATGTTATTATTTCTTATTTACAACCCACAAATTATTTGAGAAATATGAAAGTGATTATTATTATTATTATTTATCGTATCAGTAGATTGTCGTTAGTATTACTATTACCATTTGTTGCAGTACTAGTAGCAACTAGATATATTTTGAAGGACAGTGAAGCCTTGCACACAGTCTATGTGGTCTCAAAGAGTCAGACACAACCTACCAACTGAAAACAACTAAAAGCAGTATTAATATTACATCATAAATGCTCTAAAATTTCCCTTATGATGTAGGTCATAGTGGAATCAGAATTGTACCCCTTGTGGATTTCAATAATCTTTAGTGAGTTATTCTGAAGATCGAGAACTTGAGTTAAGCTTTCTGCCTGTGGGGCTTTTTGGCTCCTTTATGATGCTTCATCTTCCAGTCACCAAAACTGAAGTTCATGCCCAGGAAAACTCGATGTGAGGGTTAGAATCTGAGAGCTATTGTTAAGGAAAAGGCTCTTAGTGCAATGTGGTTTAATCTAGCATTAAAATTATAGGCACCAGGAACCACCACAGTCCCCAAGAGAATAAGGACCTGGAAAATCTCACCTGGCCACTCCCAGCACATGCTTCTGTCATTTTGCTGAAATAACTGTTATGACTTCCTTTAAGCCAGAGAGATTCTAAAGCAGAGAGAGTGAAGTCCCCACTCTAAAACCTTAGAAATGCCCTAAAGATCACTGTCCATTTCCTGAGTTTGTGTATCCTGTTTCATTTATTTCTGGTTTTGCTTTGTCTAGTTTTGTTTTGTCTGCTGAACCAAGGTAGTGCAAGGCTAATTTTGTTAGAATAAGAAGGGCTTTATTTTTATTTAAGTTCTGTTCACTTTTAAAGATTTAACTCAGAATGTATTTTTTCATGAAACTATATAGCCTGGGTATAGGCTGAAATATTGGGTGATTTTTCATTACATATATATATATATATATATATATATATATATATATATACATATGCACATATATACATATACACATACATATATATGAAATATGTTACTTTCATATATATATATATATATATATATATATATATAAAATATGTATACATGATGGGCTTCCCAACCCAGGGATTGAAGTCTGGTCTCCTGCTTTACAGGCTGATTCTTTCCATCTGAGCCACCAGAGAATATAATTATAAATATAAATGTGTATATATATATATATATATATATATATATATATATATATATGAAAAATCACCATATGTATCATCTGGGTATATATTTTATGCATGTAATACCAAGAAGAAACAGCATACTACACTTGAAAGCAAGGATGCTTGAAAGGAAATCATTAATCTGGGATTTGCTAGCTCTGTTACCCTGTGTGCAGCTTCAGTTTTCTCATCTGTAAACTGTACTAATAGTATCACACTAGTGGAATGCTATTTGGATTGAATTAATTCACTTATTTAGCAGATTTACATGGGATGTCCATTATGCTAGGCACATAGAATTCAGCAATAACCAGATATACCCTGTACCTTATACATCAGTATAGCAATGTGAGGAGTGTAGTAGAGCCAGGCAAACAGCAGGCAGTCAATAAATGATAGTTTCTCTCCTCTGGACTGGACCAGACACTTTTAGATTAAAGGAATCATAATCCCTTGTCAATAGCATAAAATATTATACCTAGATTTTTAGCAATATAAAATGGAGTTTATTTTCCTCCATTTTATATGCCTTATTCATAGTTCAACTCTGTTTGTAGTGACCATTTGTTTAGTTTCAATTTTTTAAAATTACATTTTAATCAGTGAATGTGATTTTTTTTTAATTTTATTTTATTTTTAAACTTTACAATATTGTATTAGTTTTGCCAAATATCGAAATGAATCCACCACAGGTATACCCACGTTCCCCATCCTGAACCCTCCACCCTTCTCCCTCCCCTACCCTCCCTCTGGGTCGTCCCAGTGCAGCAGCCCCAAGCATCCAGTACCGTGCATTGAACCTGGACTGGCGACTCGTTTCATACATGATATTATACATGTTTCAATGCTATTTTCCCAAATCTCCCCACCCTCTCCCTCTCCCACAGAGTCCATAAGACTGATCTATACATCGGTGTCTCTTTTGCTGTCTCGAACACAGGGTTATTGTTTCCATCTTTCTAAATTCCATATATATGCGTTAGTATACTGTATTGGTGTTTTTCTTTCTGGCTTACTTCACTCTGTATAATAGGTTCCAGTTTCATCCATCTCATTAGAACTTATTCAAATGTATTCTTTTTAATGGCTGAGTAATACTCCATTGTGTATATGTACCACCGCTTTCTTATCCATTCATCTGCTGATGGGCATCTAGGTTGCTTCCATGTCCTGGCTATTATAAACAGTGCTGCGATGAACATTGGGGTACACGTGTCTCTTTCCCTTCTGGTTTCCTCAGTGTGTATGCCCAGCAGTGGGATTGCTTGATCATAAAGCAGTTCTATTTCCAGTTTTTTAAGGAATCTCCACACTGTTCTCCATAGTGGCTGTATTAGTTTGCATTCCCACCAACAGTGCAAGAGAGTTCCCTTTTCTCCACACCCTCTCCAGCATTTATTGCTTGTAGACTTATGGATTGCAGCCATTTTGACTGGCGTGAAATGGTACCTCATAGTGGTTTTGATTTGCATTTCTCTGATAATGAGTGATGTTGAGCATCTTTTCATGTGTTTGTTAGCCATCTGTATGTCTTCTTTGGAGAAATGTCTATTTAGTTCTTTGGCCCATTTTTGATTGGGTCATTTATTTTTCTGGAGTTGAGCTGTAGGAGTTGCTTGTATATTTTTGAGATTAGTTGTTTGTCAGTTGCTTCATTTGCTATTATTTTCTCCCATCCTGAAGGCTGCCTTTTCACCTTGCTAATAGTTTCCTTTGTTGTGCATAAGCTTTTAAGTTTAATTAGGTCCCATTTGTTTATTTTTGCTTTTATTTCCAATATTCTGGGAGGTGGGTCATAGAGGATCCTGCTGTGGTGTATGTCGGAGAGTGTTTTGCCTATGTTCTCCTCTAGGAGTTTTATAGTTTCTAGTCTCATATTGAGATCTTTAATCCATTTTGAGTTTATTTTTGTGTATGGTGTTAGAAAGTGTTCTAGCTTCATTCTTTTACAAGTGGTTGACCAGTTTTCCCAGCACCACTTGTTAAAGAGATTGTCTTTAATCCATTGTATATTCTTGCCTCCTTTGTCAAAGATAAGGTGTCCATATGTGTGTGGATTTATCTCTGGGCTTTCTATTTTGTTCCATTGGTCAATATTTCTGTCTTTGTGCCAGTACCATACTGTCTTGATAACTGTGGCTTTGTAGTAGAGCCTGAAGTCAGGCAGGTTGATTCCTCCAGTTCCATTCTTCTTTCTCAAGATAGCTTTGGCTATTCAAGGTTTTTTATATTTCCATACAAATTGTGAAATTATTTGTTCTAGCTCTGTGAAGAATACTGTTGGTAGCTTGATAGGGATTGCATTGAATCTATAAACTGCTTTGGGTAGTATACTCATTTTCACTATATTGATTCTTCTGATCCATGAACATGGTATATTTCTCCATCTATTAGTGTCCTCTTTGATTTCTTTCACCAGTGTTTTATAGTTTTCTATATATAGGTCTTTAATTTCTTTAGGTAGATATATTCCTAAGTATTTTATTCTTTCCGTTGCAATGGTGAATGGAATTGTTTCCTTAATTTCTCTTTCAGTTTTCTCATTTTTAGTGTATAGGAATGCAAGGGATTTCTGTGTGTTGATTTTATATCCTGCAACTTTACTATAATCATTGATTAGTTCTAGTAATTTTCTGGTGGAGTCTTTAGGTTTTCTATGTAAAGGATCATGTCATCTGCAAACAGTGAGAATTTTACTATTTCTTTTCCAATTTGGATTCCTTTTATTTCTTTTTCTGCTCTGATTGCTGTGGCCAAAACTTCCAAAACTATGTTGAATAGTAATGGTGAAAGTGGGCACCCTTGTCTTGTTCCTGACTTTAGAGGAAATGCTTTCAATTTTTCACCATTGAGGATAATGTTTGCTGTGGGTTTGTCATATATAGCTTTTATTATGTTGAGGTATGTTCCTTCTATTCCTGCTTTCTGGAGAGTTCATATCATAAATGGATGTTGAATTTTGTCAAAGGCTTTCTCTGCATCTATTGAGATAATCATATGGATTTTGTTTTTCAATTTGTTAATGTGGTGTATTGCATTGATTGATTTGCGGATATTGAAGAATCCTTTCATCCCTGGGATAAAGCCCACTTGGTCATGGTATATGATCTTTTTAATGTGTTGTTGGATTCTGATTGCTAGAATTTTGTTAAGGATTTTTGCATCTATGTTCATCAGTGATATTGGCCTGTAGTTTTCTTTTTTTGTGGGATCTTTGTCAGGTTTTGGTATTAGGGTGATGGTTGCCTCATAGAATGAGTTTGGAAGTTTACCTTCCTCTGCAATTTTCTGGAAGAGTTTGAGCAGGATAGGTGTTAGCTCTTCTCTAAATTTTTGGTAGAATTCAGCTGTGAAGCCGTCTGGACCTGGGCTTTTGTTTGCTGGAAGATTTTTGATTACAGTTTCAATTTCCGTGCTTGTGATGGGTCTGTTAAGATTTTCTATTTCTTCCTGGTCCAGTTTTGGAAAGTTGTACTTTTCTAAGAATTTGTCCATTTCTTCCACGTTGTCCATTTTATTGGCATATAATTGTTGATAGTAGTCTCTTATGATCCTTTGTATTTCTGTGTTGTCTGTTGTGATCTCTCCATTTTCATTTCTAATTTTATTGATTTGATTTTTCTCCCTTTGTTTCTTGATGAGTCTGGCTAATGGTTTGTCAATTTTATTTATCCTTTCAAAGAACCAGCTCTTGGCTTTGTTGATTTTTGCTATGGTCTCTTTTGTTTCTTTTGCATTTATTTCTGCTCTAATTTTTAAGATTTCTTTCCTTCTACTAACCCTGGGGTTCTTCAATTCTTCCTTTTCTAGTTGCTTTAGGTGTAGAGTTAGGTTATTTATTTGACTTTTTTCTTGTTTCTTTAGGTATGCCTGTATTGCTATGAACTTTCCCCTTAGGGTTATTCTTGCACATAATTTTTATTTCCTTCTCTCTGAGGTCAATATGATGTTAATATGCTTTATTAACTTGGCCTTCAAGGCTTTTCTCAATTGTTATGCTCTTTTGATCTCTCAATCTATTCCCGTTGTACTAGGTAAGATTGTTTACTTATCGCCAAATATGTCCATTGCTTTCCTAAAACTTTGCATTTTTCACTTGTATACCTTTATTTTAGAATCTCTGTTTCACTACATACCTAGTCTAGCTAATATTCAAAAAACTGCAAACGATAAGCACACTAAAAGATTAGTGAAACTAAGAAAGAAGTCAGTATGTGCACAGTTCTATATTGTGAGCCTCCTAAGAGAAAGGGCTCTTCTATTATTATTTTTTTTAACATATGTGTATAAGTGCTGTATGTGTGATTTATACTTTATGAGGTCTCAATTCAGTTCAAGTAAATTGGGCTAGTAGTTAGCTCAGTTTAATTTCATAGCTTCAAAAGTGGGTGAAAAGTATACAGAAAATAGTAAACTATGATTCCAGATATTTGATGTATTAGATATCAATGTTTCTATTTAACAAATCATGTAAATCATGGGTATCAAAATAAGAGACTTAAATTTATTAATTTACAAAACTACTTATTGATCAATTTTATTCTTAAAGATTGTAGAGGTCAGAAAAAATTTTTTAAAGTCTTTTACCTATTGTATTTATGCCCAAATAATAATCCTATTATATTTATTGATATGAATCTAAGATTGGAATCCTAATATCTTTATTGAAATATATGCTAGACTGGAACTATATAGTTAGAATTAGATTGACAAATGTGCTAGGAATTAAACTCATTAGTAATGGAAGATATTGAAAGAAAGCCAGAAGGTGTTACTTTTTCTTTTCTTATGTTTAACTGCAATAATATAAGATACCTTAGTTGCATATTTTTATTCAATATCCAAGTATCTTTACAAGGTATATCCAGTGTCCAACTGAACATTATATAATGTGATCTTATTTACCAAGAAAATTTGAAGAAAAAATCATATTCACTTTTATCTGTAAAATACTGCTTAGTAAATATGCACCCACCTTTGCACTGATAGTCATTCACAGCTATAATAATTTGACAATCAAAATGCATGTACACCCGTGGTGGATTCATGTCAATGTATGACAAAACCAATACAATATTGTAAAGTAATTAGCCTCCAATTAAAATAAATAAATTTATATTAAGAAAAACAAAATGCAGACAGACAAGTGGCTAGGCATACAGGCAAGATAGTCAAAATACTGTGGAATATTGTTAAATCAAGTTTAAATTCAATTTATTATTATTGTATTATTCACTTAGGTTACTTTTAGTTTTACATTTATAGGCAATGGGGAAGGAATCTAGAAAAAGACGATCAAGATTTAACAGGGTAGTATCATAGTTTCAGAAAGCTATTACCTATTGTCTCAAAAGAAGCTTTCCCTATGTGTTAAATAGGCTCAAGACAATGGGGTTTAGGCAACGAATCTGGCTTTATGGAGTAATGTTTTCATCTTCAATCATTTTCATCTGCTAACATAAAGGTATATTATGTCCAAGTAGCTGCAAAATCTCAGTGGAAGTAAAATTTCACAGAAATATTACTGTGTCCAATAATATAAAAGTTACCCAAGACTATATCATGACTTGTTTGAATGAAGAAAAAACACAAAACTATAAAGATGGAAATAAATCAGGACAGGACTTTAGATATATTAGACTGATAGTCAAAGAAGGCAAAAAAAAAAGAAGAAATGGGGAAAGCCTGAAGATGCACTTTGAGCTGTGATGCAGAAGTGAACCAAAGATGGTGGCCTTGCTCAGCCAGTGAACTCAACTGAAATACCTAAGCATGCAGTTTCCCAAATAGCAAGTTGACTTAACAGAAGTAAAATAAAAATTAGTGTTTCAGCATGCTGTTTAAAGTTTACTGGTTCTTCTTTGAGGAAAGGGGAAAGTGATTTAAAAAACTATAATATTTCATGTTATATGTCAATTATATCTCAATTTAAAAAAATATACTTTTTCAAAATGGTATTATGCCATTTGCCATTTTAAAATTAGTTAATTTAATAAAATGCTATTATTTGGTTCTAAAATGCAAATCTTCAAGGTTATGTATGTTTCACACATATACATATATATTACCATTATATTATACCTATTGGGCTTCCCTGCTGGCTCAGGTGGTAGAAACAATATGCCTGCAATGCAGGAGACCCAGGTTGGATCTCTGGGTCAGGAAGATTCCCCTGGAGAAGGGAATGGCAACCCACTCTAGTATCTGGACAGAGGAGCCTAACAGGCTACAGTCTATGGGGATGCAAAGAGTCAAGACATGACTGAATGACTAACACTTTCACTTCCATATAATATACATATATTATATACTTATGTATTGCCATTTTATATACATTTTAAAAATCATAGTTATGAAACAGCAGGATCATGTGAGGACCTTAAGAGCACAAAAGCCTTTCCATGTCTGCCCTTTCTTGCTTTCAGGAAAAAGTCTTTAGACTCCTAGACCTTCCCTGAGTTTTAACCAGCAGATTCACACAGTTAATAATTAGAATAATAGAGTCACAGGACTCCTAGTTCCTCCTGAAGGGATAATATATAACAATTTGACACATATCTATGAGTTCTTATAAAGGAACTAAGGCCCCAAGTGGAGGATGGTAACTTCAGGCTGAGCCAAGTACACGGACCCCAGACTGGTTGGAACCAGAAGATTGATGACTGAGATTCCTAGAGTTACCTCACCACGAGTTACCTCACCACCAACCACAGGAAGGTCACACACCCAGCAGCCCCCCCACCACATATTTGCCTTTAAAAATACTTCCCTGAAAACCCATCCTAGAATCACTGTCTTTTGAGCACAAGTTATCCATTCTCCATCGCTTCACTGTTTGACTTCTTTGTGCATCAGACACACAAACTCTGGTTGGACAACAGCTATTGCCTAAATTGTAAAATATAAAATATTAACAATAACTTGATATTATAAAGGAATCATAAAATATTATTTAAAAAACATTTCCTATTATATAGAGTGAAGTAAGCCAGAAAGAAAAACACCAATACAGTATATTAATGCATTTATATGGAATTTAGAAAGATGGTAACAATAACCCTGTATACGAGACAGCAAAAGAGACACTGATGTATAGAACAGTCTTTTGGACTCTGGGGGAGAGGGAGAGGGTGGGATGATTTGGGAGAATGGCATTGAAATATGTATAATATATATGAAATGAGTCACCAGTCCAGGTTCGATGCATGATACTGGATGCTTGGGGCTGGTACACTGGGACGACCCAGAGGGATGGTATGGAGAGGGAGGAGGAAGGAGGGTTCAGGATGGGGAACACGTGTATGCCTGTGGAGGATTCATTTCGATATATGGCAGAACCAATACAATATTGTAAAGTTTAAAAATAAAATAAAATTAAAAAATAAAAATATTTCCCTTATTGAACTCTAGCTGGAGAGAAAAAGAAAACATTTCACTTGGTAAATAAAGATATTTATCTGACTGAAATAGAATACATTTTATCTCACCACTGTATCAAATTTGATTTTTATGTCATTGTTTTTTACTTTCCAACTTTACAAGCAAAATTATCTTTTAAAAATTAAATTCATCAAAAATATTTGCTCTTTAAAATTCTGTAAGGTGTTTGGGATGATACTTTTAGCCATGTTCTTGTAACTCCAGCAGACTTTTTTCTCCATTGTCTAGTTCTCCTTTTATATTTAATAAAATTAAATCCATTCTCGTCTACTAGTCTTCTGTTACTCAGTAGTTTGTCTTAGTAGTTGCTTATTCACTTTTCATGTCATACTTTTGACCCTTTTATCTTCTTTTGTGTTGCCTAGCATTAGGAGACACAGCAATGTCAAAGATTGTAAAATAAAATAAGAGGAAAGGAAAAGAAAAAAATACATTGTGCAAGTTGCTTTCTGGCAGCAATAGAATTACAGAGAAAAAGAAAAAGTTGAAATCTGACAGGATTAGCCTGCTGACTTGCTGAGTTTACGAGTCTTGTAAAGAATACCAATGAGAGAAAAAATAGAAGATAGAAGACAACGCCATAAATCTTACCCACAGAGTTCTTCACTGAGAGTTTGGAAATAAAATCAAGTTCTGGATACCATTAATGGTTGGTTTGTCACAAAAGAGAATAAGTTTGCCATCTGCTTCTCTGTTCAAGATTAATAGAAACACTGGAGGTGGAGCTCTTTGGGAAATAGTTATGTGACCTGCAGGAGAACTATACTTCTTATCCCCTCTGACATCTGTACATTATACTAACTGCAATTGGAACTGCTTGGAGATAGACAGTTGAAAACTGCTGAGCTTGTCTTTTTAGTGTGAAAACTAGTAATTCAATTTACTGGGGTTCAAATGAAGACTGAGACTAGATCAAGGAAAATAGGGATTATAACAACATAAAGCAGAGCTCAAAATCATTCTTGCAAACCACAGAGTTCACATGATGCAGGAGCATTGCCAAAGTTGGGTATCAAACAGGTTCTCATTTATGCTATTTAGAGGGATGAAGTGTGTAAATCTTTTGAAAGTACCATGACACAGTTGCAAAATAAAGGTTGTTATAGTCATCAAAAGCTTTGCACCACCATGGGGTCCCCAATAGTATTTGTATATTTATTATATCAATTAGATGCACTTTCTAGAAAAATAAAATCACATAATTTATTTTAAAAATGTGAAAGCTTGATGAAATGGGATCATGTCTGGGAATAAATTACCTATGCACAGACACAGAAGTTTTCCAGATAATCAACAGGGAGGAAACAGACCAACTGATATCTACTTAAAGACCCCAAATTAACTATTCGTAGGACTTACTCTTGCCTGGAAAATCCCATGGATGGAGAAGCCTGGTAGGCTGTAGTTCATGGGGTCGCTAAGAGTCGGACACAACTGAGAGACTTCACTTTCACTTTTCACTTTCCTGCATCGGAGAAGGAAATGGCAACCCACTCCAGTGTTCTTGCCTGGAGAATCCCAGGGACGGGGGAGCCTGGTGGGCTGCCGTCTACGGGGTCACACAGAGTCAGACATGACTGAAGTGACTTAGCAGTAGCAGTAGGACTTATTTGTATGTTCTAATGATTTTCAGTAACAGTAATAACAATGGAAACAAAGATATGATCTTATTAAAGCAAAATAACCAAATATTCCCTAAATGTCCCACATTATATGATTTGTTAAAAATATCATCATATATCCAAACAGTGAGTTTTATTATATCTTTAAAATAGATATTTTTATTCAATAGTTTACTGCTGTGTTTTCCAATTTTGCTGACATATTGAGTGCAGCACTTTCACAGCATCATCTTTTAGAATTTGAAATAGCTCAGCTGCAATTTCATCACCTCCATTAGCTTTGTTCAGAGTAATGCTTCCTAAAGCCCACTTGACTTCACATTCCAGGATGTCCGGCTCTAGGTTAGTGATCGCACCATCGTGATTATCTGGGTCATGAAAATCTTTTTTGTACAGTTCTTCTGTGTATTCTTGCCACCTCTTCTTAATATCTTCTGCTTCTGTTAGGTCCATACCATTTCTGTCCTTTAATGAGCTCATCTTTGCATGAAATGTTCCCTTGTTATCTCTAATTTTCTTAAAGAGATCTCTAGTCTTTCCCATTCTATTGTTCTCCTCTATTTCTTTGCACTGATCACTGAGAAATGCTTTCTTATTTCTCCTTGCTATTCTTTGGAACTCTGCATTCAAATGGGTATATCTTTCCTTTTCTCCTTTGCTTTTCATTTCTGTTCTTTTCACAGCTATTTGTAAGACCTCCTCAGACAGTCATTTTGTTTCTTTTTTTTGCATTTATTTTTCTTGGGGATGGTCTTGGTCACTGTCTCCTGTACAATGTTATGAACCTCATTCCATAGTTCATCAGGCACTATTTCTATCAGATCTAGTCCTTTAAAACTATTTCTCACTTCCACTGTATAATCATAAGGGATTTGATTTAGGTCATACCTGAATGGTCTAGTGGTTTTCCCTAATTTCTTCAATTTAAATTTGATTTTGGCAATAAGATCAAGAAAAGGCAGAAGAACCAGAGATCAAACTGCCAACATCCATTGGATCATCGAAAAAGCAAGAGAGTTCCAGAAAAAACATCTATTTCTGCTCTATTGACTATGCCAACGCCTTTGACTGTGCAGCCCACAAGAAACTGTGGAAAATTCTTCAAGAGATGGGAATACCAGACCACCTGACCTGCCTCTTGAGAAATTTATATGCAGGTCAGGAAGCAACAGTTAGAACTGGACATGGAACAACAGACTGCTTCCAAATAGGAAAAGTAATACGTCAAGGCTGTGTATTGTCACCCTGCTTAGTTAACTTATATGCAGAGTACATCATGAGAAACTCTGGGCTGGAGGAAGCACAAGCTGGAATCAAGTTTGCTGGGAGAAATATCAATAACCTCAGATATGTAGCTGACACCACCCTTATGGAAGAAAGTGAAGAAGAACTAAAGAGTTTCTTGATGAAAGTGAAAGAGGAGAGTGAAAAAGTTGGCTAAAAGCTCAAAATTAAAAAAAAACAACAAAAAACTAAGATCATGGCATCTGATCCCATCGCTTCATGGCAAATAGATGGAAAAACAGTGGAGAGAGTGGCAGGTATTATTTTGGGGGGCTGCAAAATCACTGCAGATGTTCACTGCAGCCATGAAATAAAAAGACACTTACTCCTTGAAAGAAAAATTATGACCAACCTAGACAGCATATTAAAAAGCAGAAACATTACCCACAAAGGTCCGACTAGTCAAGGCTATGGTTTTTCCAGTAGTCAGGTATGGATGTGAGAGTTGGACTATAAAGAAAGCTGACTGCTGAAGAATTGATGCTTTTGAACTGTGGTGTTGGAGAAGATTCTTGAGAGTCCCTTGGACTGCAAGGAGATCCAACCAGTCCATCCTAAAGGAGATCAGTCTGGAATATTCTTTGGAAGGACTGATATTGATGCAAAGAACTGAATAATTTGAAAAGACCCTGATGCTGGGAAAGATTGAAGGTGGGAGGAGAAGGGAACAGCAGAGGATGAGGTGGTTTGATGGCATCACCGACTCAATGGACATGAGTTTTAGTAAACTCCAGATGTTGGTGATGGACAGAAAGTCCTGGCGTGCTGCAGCCTATGGGGTCACAAAGAATCGGACACAACTGAGCAACTGAACTGAACTGATTAGAACCCATTATTATTTTAAGAAAACTTATTCATATATGCAAAAGCAAGGTTTCTGATGAGTATACCCCCAAAACTTGATAGCTATTTTCTGTATTTCACTCATCAATTTTCCTTATCGCAATCTTCCAGTTTTTCCACATTGAATGTTTTACTTATGCAAAGTAAGCCTATAGTGGTGACACATTTAAACACTGCTATTTCTGAGAAGCATAATGTCACAAGTCTACAACCCTGGGTATATAGATTTCAAATGAATTACTTGACTAGAGACAGAAATAATTTAGGAAGAAATGCAAATATGAATTGTGGAAAAGTTACAGAGGCTGAAAATCTTATTTCATGCCCAGTCACCAACACACACAGAAAAGAAACCAAGAAGCAAATTCCGTTGGGAAGTGCTGATATTTACATTCAAGTCCTGCAAACCACTGTCCTCTGAAATGAATTTTTTCAGAGAGAGAACCACGTTTCTGGATTCAGGAGTTTAGAATAGTTGTTATAAGATTATCAAACGCAACACTGGATCATATGTAGGACTCACCTAGAGAGCACATGAGGAAAAATTTGGAATGAGATGGGCAAAATAAAATAGGAAACCATTTTTCATTACATAAGCACCAGAGACTCAGGCAGCTGGCCATTGTCAAAATGCTGAAGGAGTTTTTGCTAAAAGGAAATAAATGGTCTCTGGTCACTCCTCCTCTCGCAGCCCCTTCCCACTTCCTACCAACACTACCACCATTGTCATTAGCACAAGTGGCTGGAAAAGAAAATCTGGAGTCAGTAATTTGGAGTCAGAAGTTGCCATACACTACCTATAAATGTCTCAACCACACCCCCCCCCAAAAAAAAAATAGAAGACAGCAGACACTCTCAGAAAGTATATATAAATTAGGAGAGAAATCCTGACAGCAGAATAGCTTGTCTGCTCTTAGTTCTGGAAGTAAGCAAAGCTGTCTGAAGGTGCCTAGTTGTCAGTATCAGGTCTGATAGAAATATCCCTGACATGGTAGAGATTTGCTATGAGAGCAAAAGTACTGAAAGAGTTGAATAGTAACCATATTTCAAGGCACTGATAAAAGCCAGCTCCCCAGGCAGCACTGACAGATGAATTACACCAAGAAAAACCATTTTTAAGAGATAAGAATAAAAAGATACTATAGATGCTTACTAAAGATATTTAAAAACTCTTTAATCTGCCCACTATATTTCATAGTCCTAGATAAAACAAATATCATCTTTGTAATGGTTTATAATTTTCAAAGTTTTCACTTGCATTATTTCTTTGTTATCACTAAGGTTAATAACATCACTATTTTACAAAAGAGGAGGCTGAAGCCTAGGAAATTTAACTGAACTGATTGAGGCCATCTGAGTTCTAACTGAGTAGGAACTCATACCATAGGCATCCCAATCTAGAACCATGCTGTCTTCCAAACCATATAAGCTTGTAAAGAGAGCAGTGTTTTATTGACAGGTATTTATTTTGAGTAGGATTAAGTTCATTGTTGTAAATGATCTCAGATATCTGCTCCATTTGGGCATCATAATGACTTTCATAACTAAGCACATTTGCATTTTGAAGCAGAAATAACATGGGTAATATTTTCCTTTTTGTGAGTAACTTACTGCCAAGGGAGGATTCTTTCATTATACAGTAATAATGCTTTTAAATGTTTTCTGGCTGGAAATCAGAATCTAGCAGGTTTTTAGTGAACTGAAATTGTCACCTAGGAACAGTTCTGATATTCTGAAGTCCAAACAAAAGCAATTAAAGGATAGCAAATGTTGGTTAAGTTGGTGGATGTTTTCTCTATAAACTTTACATGTTAAACACTGGTATCCACCCAGAATTTTTATTTAAAATGATACTATTTTAACTATTATTTTGATATATTTTAAAACAAAAATATAGGATTATCACCTTAAATGAACTGGCTCTTCCATGTAAATGTTTGTAAATAGCTATAGTAAGAAAGAGGATCCTGGTTCCTGGTCTTATCCAGATCATCATTTAATCCTCAATCATCCACAATCTTGGCATTTTAGGGCAAGAATTCTTGGCCAAACTCACTGGATCCCACAAGGTGGCACCTGTGGGTTTGGATATGAATCAAAGACATAATCCTGTACTAATGCATGAAGTGAAGTGAAGTAAAAGTCGTTCAGTCCTTTCCAACTCTTTGTGACCCCATGGACTATACAGTTCATGGAACTGTCAATGCTGGAATACTGGAGTGGGTAGCGTTTCCCTTCTCCAGGGGAACTTTCCAACTCAGGGATCAAACTCAGGTCTCCTGCATTGCAGGCAGATTCTTTACTAGCTGAACCCAGCAGAAGACCAAGAATACTGGAGTGGGTAGCTTATCCCTTCTCCAGCAGATCTTCTTAACCCAGGAATTTCTTAACCCAGGGTCTTCTGCACAGCAGGTGGATTCTTTACCAACTGAGCTATCAGGGAAACCCCTGTACTAATGCCCAATGTATTATGTATACATGTATTAATGCATAATATACTAATGTAATAATTATTATACATGTATATATATGTACCAATACATAATGTACTAATGCATAATGTGCATAATTAATACATAATGCACAATGTACTAATGCACACATGGTTACATATGCTGCTTCTGCTAAGTCGCTTCAGTCGTGTCCGACTCTGTGCGACCCCATAGACGGCAGCCCACCAGGCTCTGCCTTCCCTGGGATTCTCCAGGCAAGAACGCTGGAGTGGGTTGCCATTTCTTTCTCCAATGCATGAAAGTGAAAAGTGAAAGTGAAGTCGCTCAGTCCTGTCTGACTCTTAGCGACCCCATGGACTGCAGCCCACCAGGCTCCTCCATCCATGGGATTTTCCAGGCAAGAGTACTGGAGTGGGGTGCCATTGCCTTCTCCATTGTGTGAAAGTGAAAGTGAAGTCGCTCAGTCATGTCCGACTCGTAGGGACCCCATGGACTGCAGCCTACCAGGCTCCTCCATCCATGGGATTTTCAAGGCAAGAGTACTGGACTGGCTTGCCATTGCCTTCTCTATGGTTACATATACATACATATAAATTCATAGTTTAAAATGAATCATAATTCTCTATGATTAAACAACAGAAAGTGATGAATGTCTTATATAAAGGTACAGAAATAAACTTTGGAGTGGGTTATCCCATTAGCTAAACAGATGATCATTATATATACCACACCATTGGCCTACTGAAAATGTCCCATTAAATAAGCAAACTGTTGATCATTGTTTGAATATTAAATTAACTAAATATAAAATAAAAGCTACTAGAAAGACCAAACATATTTATTTATTTATTTTTTTGCATAGTCCAGTGAGAAAACATTACTTCCCAAAGCCTAAGAAGGAATATACTCAAGTGAATGACATGAGTTTGAAATATATGTGTCTGCTTTTACACTTCTTGCACTAAATAAGTACTACAGTGCTTCATAACCTGAGGTTGTTTGAAGCTCCTGATATGTAACCTTGTCTACCTTGGGCTAATAGGAAAAATACAGGTGAACTCTAGACTTTTTACAGATCTGGCTCTCCTAAACCACTCCTTGTAAAGAGTTAACTGAATAAACAAAACCCATGTCCAAGCATATCTTATTTTGTGCTTATTAAGATCAAGACAATCTATTTATTATGTTGCTTATGTAAAAATAGGGGAGAATAGTAATATTGTCTAAATGTGAAAGCTGATAGTAACAGGTGATGAAACTACATAGGTTTCAAAACTTTACTTACATGACATTATAAACCAGAAAAAGATCACATAACATTTAGTTGAACACATGTTTAATTATACTGCTTACCTGGATTCAAAGCCAACAAAGTTGTCATGTAAAATATTTCATCACCACCCTTACAATGGCCTGTGCATGCTCAGTCGCTTCAGTCATATCTGACTTTTGCAACCCCATGGATTACAGCCCACTAGGCTACTTGTCCATGAGATTTGCCTGGCAAGAATACTGGAGTGCGTTGCCATGCCCTTTCTAGGGGCTCTTCCTGATTCAGAGATTAAACCTGAATCTCTTGTGTTTCTTGCATTGCAGGCAGATTCTTAACCACTGAACCATCAGTGGTATATAACTGAGCCTCCCTTTACAATGGTATATAACCTGAATGTGGACTGAATTCACACCATCCTTGAGGTTTAAATGGAACTGTCTTCATCATTTTCAGTAGTAGCTTGGGCAGGCCTCTGCCATATGTTCATAAATCCTCAGACTCATCAATGTTCATGGTCATTCATGTTTCTGAATTCAAGCAACTGCTGAGCTCCTAATCTCACTTATATCTCTGTCATATCACTGACATAATGATGTTTATCCATTCACCACACTGATCTAGAATCTCCAAAAAAAAAGGCAAATGAAAAACATTCATATTGATAAATTTTATCTAACTGAGGAGAAGGATAGATTAAGGCTACATGGCCCACATAAGAAAATAATCTTAAAAAAAATTTCTAACTTTATATGTGTAACTGATCCACTTTGCTGAATACCTGAAATAACACAGCACTATAAATCAATGATACTTCAATAAAAATTCAGAAAAAATAAAAATAAAAACACTGAAAAAATTTTGACTTTCCAAAAAGCAGCAAAACAAACCAAAATTAAATATTTGATTTGCTAGTGGTTAGAATCCCTTTGACCATTTTATCACTGACTATCTGTATTCTTATTTTCATGAACCAGTTTCCCACTCTGTGACTGCAACTCTCATCACTACTCTGTTATCCATTTCACATCTCCTTATTTTGCTGTTTCCAGCCAGACTATGCTTTCAGGCCATTATCTGGGCACCATTAAATGGCTCACCTAAAAATAAGCCATATGACTTGAAAAACTGGTCCCAAATGTTAAAGTCATCAAATTGTGTACCTGCTATATAAGCATATGGTATTTATTTATTATAAAGCACCATAAATAGCAGGTAAATATTGTCACTCTACTTATTTAACTCATATGCAGAGTACATCATGTGAAATGCCAGGCTGGATGAAACAAATGCTGAAATTAAGATTTCTGGGAGAAATATCAATAACCTCAGATATGAAAATGACACCACCCTTATGGCAGAAAGTGAAGAGGAACTAAAGAGCCTCTTGATGAAAGTGAAAGAGGAGAGTGAAAAAGTTGGCTTAAAACTGAACATTCAAAAAACAAGGATCATGGCATCCACTCCCATCATCCAGAAAAATGGGGAAATAATGGAAACAGTGCCAGACTTTCTTTTCTTGGGCTCCAAAAATCACTGAAGATGTTGGCATTACTTTGCCAACAAAGGTCCTTATAGTCAAAGCTATGGTTTTTCCAGTGGTCATGTATGGATGTGAGAATTGGACTATAAAGAAAACTGAGCACCAAAGAATTGATGTTTTTGAACTGTGGTATTGAAGAAGACTCCTGAGAGTCCCTTGGGCTGCAAGGAGATCAAACCAGTTATTCCTAAAGGATTTCCTTTCCTAAAGGAAATCAGTCCTGAATATTCTCTGGAAGGACTGATGCTGAAGCTTCAATACTTTGGCCATATGATGCGAAGAACTGACTCATTGGAAAAGACCCTGATCTTGGGAAAGACTGAAGGCTGGAGGAAAAGGGGACAACAAAGGATGAGATGGCTGGATGGCATAACTGACTTGATGGACATGAATTTGAGCAAGCTCCAGGAGTTGGTGATGGTCAGGAAAGCCTGGCATGCTGGAGTTCATGGGGACACAAAGATTTGGACACAACTGGGAGAGTGAACTGAACTGATAAACACAATTGTATCACTTGTTAACAAAAAGTTATTGAATATTTATATCAAGAAAAGATCACATTTAGGAAAAGAAAATATTAAACTATTGATGACTAGTAAAAAAAAAAGCTTATATTTGATTGCACCAAGCACTTTACTCACATTTCTTTTTCAATCCTCATGGCAAGTATAGGGGACTTCCATACATACATATATACATATGTAAATGAATATAAATGGCTAAGTCTTAAATAATTCACATATATTGGTTTGCTGGTTCCAATATATTGGCAAATTGTGTCCTCAAACATATTGTCTTGGTGCCTATTTCATACTTTCCACAATTTCATTACTGTTTTAAATAAGATATGGAATTTCTGATCTCAAGGATCAAATGATTCATTTGGTAACATGAACTGCATATGCAAATAACTAAAAATAAAATTGCATATCTGTCAGTTGATGGCATGAGGAGAAAAAAATGATTGTTTCTAGTGGTGAGAAATAAAAAGGGAAACTAAAGTAATTAAGAAAAATAACTTCACTGGAATTATAATATTTTGAAATTTATTTATGAACATTGGGAGACTTCTCTTGAATGGGTCTTTTCTAAATTTATAGCTATGTGTAGACAGAAAAATATGTATAGAGATAGATATAATTTGTATTGCTTCTGCCATTTAAAAAAGACAAACTGATAACATAGTTATTTCTGATACGCCAAGAGTGAGAATGGCAGAAACAGAAAAATGCAGCAGAACTACAAAACTGTCTAAGTTAGGTATTCTCATGAGAGATGAGTGCATTATTAACATTTTCTCTTGTAGCTACTGTCAATTATTTCTGATTTCTGGTATTTACTGATACCTGTGTTTCTATCTAGGTGGATAGTTGACAACTATTTTAAATCTGACATATCAAAAGAGACTGTAAAGATTTTGAAGTTGTCTGCTCACAGAACATCCTTATTAATTATGAACTCAATGTTTCAAAGGAAGATAACATAATCCATGAAATAATGATGGCTATCATAATTATAAAAAAGGGACTCCAACTAATAATAATAAAATACCCTCAGTTTAATGAGGGAAAGGGAAAATTATCGTTGATAATATAAATTTATAATCACATTACTCCCATTTTTGTATTTTACAATTAAAAAAAGAAATTAGTATCATATTAATTCAACAAAAAAGCCTTGTATTGATCCAAGAAAGTGTCCTATTTCCAGTAGGGATATATAAGTCAGTAAACAATTAATAAATAATATGTTCATTATTAACAAGTGAACATTGACCAATTTCTTCTTCAGTTGTAAACAAACACAAAACTCGTAGTATGTACATTTCAATATGAGACATACAGAAGACATAATAGACAAAATGGGCAGAAAACAAAGTATGTTTGTAAGAGATGGTTTGTCCTGTAAAAGTTCCTATTTAATAAGCACATTTGCTTGTAAAAGCATTCTAATCTTATCCAAATTCATAAGCATTTTTATTTTAATGTATATTTCATTAAATATGGGCTTTCAACATATGACCAATACTGTTAACTATAGCTGCTTCTGTACAGTAAAATTGCATTAAAAAATCTAAACAGCATTAGTTTTCTGTTCCAATACATCAGTCATTTTCTCAAGCTGTCTATATGTCATCTATGGGTAGATTTTTTAATACTAAAAGCAGAAGGATAGACTCTACCTTGAGAAAACTCAACTAAAGTCAGTGTTCTCAGGTCTAGTCTATGTTTAATACTTCACTGACTATCTGGAATGTCATGAATATGGATAATTTAGCAACAGAATACACATAAGTGAATAAAAACAAAAAGTGATAAAAAATAATCACTTGTATTATTTCCTAAAATAAAATATTATGTGGTATGTAGCCTATCAGTAGAGAATTACTGAATTCAGTGGAAGTTGTAAAAAGAAAAAAGTGTTTAAGGAGAAAATTCATTTACAGTGTAATCAAATAAGCTATTTGTCTTGCCCATGGGAACAATAAGACTAATTAAGCAAGATTCTCATATGCTGCTTTCCCACAGCAATAAATAAGAGGATGCTAGTCCATATAAATTGATTAACTGAATTCTACTTATACTGATGATGGTTCATAAAAATCCAACATTAACAAAGGAACTATTTAACATACAGAGTAAATATATATTCAGAATAAAAGTCTTATATTTATGTTTTCACCTGAAAGACATCTAAAAAGACATCTTTTTAAAAATATAATACAGAATTAGATGAAGCTCTGATGAATCAGTTCAGTTCAGTTCAGTTCAGTCACTCAGTCATGTCCAACTTTTTACGACCCCATGAATCACAGCACACCAGGCCTCCCTGTCCATCACCAACTCCTGGAGTTCACACAAACCCACATACATCCAGTCTGTGATGCCATCCAGCCATCTCATCCTCTGTCATTCCCTTTTCCTCCTGCCCCCAATCCTTCCCAGTATCAGAGTCTTTTCCAATGAGTCAACTCTTTGCATGAGGTGGCCAAAGTACTGGGGTTTCAAGCTTTAGCATCATTCCTTCCAAAAAATACCCAGGACTGATCTCCTTTAGAATGGCCTGGTTGGATCTCCTTGCAGTCCATGGGACTCTCAAGAGTCTTCTCCAACACCACAGTTCAAAAGCATCAATTCTTCGGCACTCAGCCTTCTTCACAGTCCAACTCTCACATCCACACAAGACTACTGGAAAAACCATAACCGTGACTAGATGGACCTTTGTTGGCAAAGTAATGTTTCTGCTTTTGAATATGCTATCTACACTGGTCATAACTTTCCTTCCAAGGAGTAAGCGTCTTTTAATTTCATGGCTGCAATCACCATCTGCAGTGATTTTGGAGCCCAGAAAAATAAAGTATGACACTGTTTCCACTGTTTCCCCATCTATTTCCCATGAAGTGATGGGACCATATGCCATGATCTTCATTTTCTGAATGTTGAGCTTTAAGCCAACTTTTTCACTCTCCTCTTTCACTTTCATCAAGAGGCTTTTTAGTTCCTCTTCACTTTCTGCCATAAGGGTGGTGTCAGCTGCATATCTGAAGTTATTGATATTTCTCCCGGCAATCTTGATTCCAGCTTGTGCTTCCTCCAGCCCAGCGTTTCTCATGATATACTCTGCATACATGTTAAATAAGCAGGATGACAGTATACTGCCTTGACATACTCCTTTTCCTATTTGGAACCATTCTGTTGTTCCATGTCCAGTTCTAACTGTTGCTTCCTGATCTGCATATAGGTTTCTCAAGAGGCAGGTCAGGTGATCTGGTATTCCCATCTCTTTCAGAATTTCCCACAGTTTATTGTTATCTACACAGTCACAGGCTTTGGCAAAGTCAATAAAGTAGAAATAGATGTTTTTCTGGAACTCTCTTGCTTTTTCTATGATCCCCAGCAGATGTTGGCAATTTGAACTCTGGTTCCTCTGCCTTTTCTAAAACCAGCTTGAACATCTGGAAGTTCATGGTTCACGCATTGCAGAAGCCTGGCTTGGAGAATTTTGGGCATTACTTTACTAGCGTGTGAGATGACTGCAATTGTGTGGTAATTTCAGCATTCATTGGCATTGCCTTTCTTTGGGATTGGAATGAAAACTGACCTTTTCCAGTCCTGTGGCCACTGCTGAGTTTTCAAAATTTACTGGCATATTGTGTGCAGCATTTTCACAGCATCATCTTTCAGGATTTGAAATAGCTCAACTGGAATTCCATCACTTCCACTAGCTTTGTTTATAGTGATGCTTTCTAAGGCCCACTTGACTTCATATTCCAGGATGTCTGGCTCTAGGTCAGTGATCACACCATCATGATTATCTGCGTCATGAAGTTTTTTTGTACAGTTCTTCTGCATATTCTTGCCACCTCTTCTTAATATCTTCTGCTTCTGTTAGGTCCATACCATTTCTGCCCTTTATCGAGCCCATCTTTGCATTAAATGTTCCCTTGGTATCTCTAATTTTCTTGAAGAGATCTCTAGTCTTTCCCATTCTGTTGTTTTCCTCTATTTCTTTGCATTGATCGCTGAAGAGTGCTTTCTTATCTTTTCTTGCTATTCTTTGGAACTCTGCATTCGAATAGGTATATCTTTCCTTTTCTCCTTTGCTTTTCACTTCTGTTCTTTTCACAGTTATTTGTAAGGCCTCCCCAGACAGCCATTTTGCTTTTTTGCATTTCTTTTCCATGGGGATGGTCTTGATCCCTGTCTCTTGTACATTGTCACGAACCTCAGTCCATAGTTAATCAGGCACTCTGTCTATCTGATCTAGTCCCTTAAATCTATTCCTTACTTCCACTGTATAATCATAATTTTTAAATGAAAAAATTTAGCAGCTGTAAAGAGAAAATTAATGATTAAACTGTACTTAATACATAAATGGAATCATCCCTTATGATTATACTGTGGAAATGAAAAATAGATTCAGGGGATTAGACCCAATGGTCCATCCAGTCAAAGCTATGTTTATTCCAGTAGTCTTGTATGGATGTGAGAGTTGGAGCTATAAAGAAAGCTGAGTGCTGAAGAACTGATGCTTTTGAACTGTAGTGTTGGAGAACTCTTGAGAGTCCCTTGGACTGCAAGGAGATCCAACCAGTCCATCCTAAAGGAAATTGGTCCTGAATATTCATTAGAAGGACTGATGCTGAAGCTGAAATTCCAATAATTTGGTCACCTGATTGGAAGAACTGACTCTTTTGAAAAGACCCTGATGCTGGGAAAGATTGAAAGTGGGAAGAGAAGGGGACAACAAAGAATGAGGTGGTTGGATGGCATCACCAACTCATTGGACATGAGTTTGAGTAAACTCCAAGACTTGGTGTTGATCAGGGAAGTCTGGTGTGGTGCAGTCCATGGGGTTGGCTCAGAGTCGGACATAGTGAGTCAACTGAACTGACTAAAATGTAACACAACTGAGTCTGTAAATGAATAATGGAAATGTCACAAGTTTCTTAAACTTAGCAACATAAACTTAATTTATAAATGCAGATGACCTTTATCAGCATATTTTTGTCCAGGTAAATTTAAATTTTTATTAAATATTTTGATTTATAAATGACAGTTCATTTGAGAAACACTGAACTTAGGAGTGAAAGCAACTAAAATTATATACCAATTAGATGATATATAGGCAGGATATGAAAAATATTTGTGTGATGTCTATTAAATATGTGAAAAAGACAGTTCTCTAAAAAGCTTTTCTCAGAGCTAGTCTCTATTGATTGAAATTATCTTCAAAAGTGTAAAACACTGGAATTTAATAAACTTCTTCTTCTGCTCTTTCTTCATCCCAAATGTCTGTGTCCATGGAATGTTAAACAAATTAATCAAGAAAACCTTGACTGCTGGTTTGTTCATCTAGGGCTTCTAAGACAAAATAGCACAGACAAGGTGGCTAAACAACGCACATTTATTTCTGAGTTCTGGAGGCTAAGAAGACCAAGATAAAGGAGCAGGCAGATTCAGTTCTTAGAGAAGAACCTCATCATTGTTGGCAGACAGTGGCTTTCTAACTGTATCTTTACATAGCAAAAAGAGAGATCTCTGAGATCTTCCTCTTCTTAACAAGGAAACTAATCTAATTGTGAGGACTCCACCTTCATCACTTCATCTAATCCTAAATCACCTCCCAAAGGCTTCACTTTCAAATACCATAACATTGGGGTTTAGAGCTTTCATACATGAATTTTGGAGGACACAGATATTTAGTCCATCATAATTGCATGTACTTGTATGTATATATGTTTGCTGTTTGAATAATCCTTCAGTGAAATAAGAATCTCACAGATTTAAGCTTTAAAAAAACGTATTTTGAGATCTAGAGATTATGTGGATATAAACAAAATGTATCAAGTAGAAATAGAGACAATACTGCATAATCTTTAACCAAACCAAGTAAAATTTGATCATGAATTATTAGATAACAAAAAGAGCAATTTAGACAAATGAAAATAGATGTTCCTTAGCAGGCTCCTTATATTCTGCTGATCATCATTCTGTTTTTCTTAAATATTTTTCATAAACAGTGCCTTTTTCATTGCCTTTATAAAGGCCTTGTCTGGTTGCTCTGTATTACCCCTCCCCCAATAGACTGCCAGACTGTGTAGTTAGCAGTAAAGCAGATATTGACAATGATACCAAGAAATGTATTTGTAGTTTCCAATTTAATAAAGTTCAAGTTTAAAGGATATATAGAGCTTTGTGCCAAAATGGTATGCATGACCCAGAAGAAATAAAATTATAAGCTTTTTAAAATTTTCAATATATCATGCACTATGGATTACAGATCAGATAGAGAAGAGTGCCTGAAGAAATATGGACAGAGGTTTGTGACATTGTACAGGAGGCAGTGATCAAGACCATTACAAAGAAAAAGAAATGCAAAAAGGCAAAATGATTGTCTGACGAGGCCTTACAAATAGCTGCAAAGAGAAGCTAAAAGCAAAGAAGAATGCAGAGTTCCAAAGAATATCCAGGAAAGATAAGAAAGCCTTCCTCAGTGATCATTGTAAAGAAATAGAGGAAAACAATAGAATGGGAAAGACTAGAGATCTCTTCAAGAAAATTAGAGATACCAAGGGAACATTTCATGCAAAGATGGGCACAATAAAGGACAGAAATGCCATGGAACTAACAGAAGCAGAAGATATTAAGAAGAGGTGGCAAGAATAAACAGAAGAACTATACAAAAAAGATCTTCAAGACCCAGATAACCATGATAGTGTGATCACTCACCTAGAGCCAAACACCCTGAAATGTGAAGTCAAGTGGGCCTTAGGAATTATCACTATGAAAAAGCTCTTGGTGGAGGTGATGAAATTCCAGTTGAGCTATTGCAAATCCTAAAAGATGATGCTGTGAAAGTGCTGCATTCAATATGGCAGTAAATTTGGAAAACTCAGCAATGGCCACAGGGCTGGAAAATGTCAGTTTTGATTCCAATCCCTAAGAAAGATAATGCCAAAGAAAGTTCAAGCTACTGCACAATTGCACTCACCTCACATGCTAGCAAAGTAATGCTCAAAATTCTCCAAGCCAGAATTCAACTGTATGTGAACCGTGAACTTCCATATACTCAAACTGGATTTAGAAAGACAGAGGAACCGGAGAACAAATTGCCAACATCCACTGGATCTCAAAAAAAGCAACAGCATTCCAGAAAAACATCTACTTCTGTTTTATTGACTAAGCTAAAGCCTTTGACAGTGTGGATCACAACAAACTGTGGAAAATTCTTCAAGAAATGGGAATACCAGACCACCTGACCTGCCTCTTGAGAAACCTATATGCAGGTCAGGAAGCAGCAGTTAGAACTGGACATAGAACAACAGACAGGTTCCTAATCAGCAAAGGAGTACATCAAGGCTGTGTATTGTCACTCTGCTTATTTAACTTATATGCAGAATGCATCATGTGAACTGCCAGGCTGAGTGAAGCACAAGCTGGAATCAAGATTTGTAGAAGAAATATCAATAACCTCAGATATGCAGATGAGACCACACTTATAGCAGAAAGCAAAGGAGAACTAAAGAGCCTCTTGATGAAAGTGAAAGAGAGTGAAAAATTTGTCTTAAAACTCAACATTCAGATAACTAATATCATAGTATCTGTTCCCATCACTTTATGACATATAGATGGTGAAACAATGGAAACAGTGAGAGACTTTATTTGGGGAGACTTCAAAATCACTGCAGATGGTGACTGCAGCCATGAAATTAAAAGATGCTTGCTCCTTGGAATAAAAGCTATGATCAACCTAGACAGTGTGTTAAAAATCTGATGTATTACTTTACTATCAAATGTCCATCTAGTTAAAGAAATTGTTTTCCAGTAGTCATGCATGGATGTGAGAATTGGACTATAGATAAAATTGAATGCCGAAGAATTGATGCTTTTGAGCTGTGGTGTTGGAAAAGACTCTTCAGAATCCCTTGGACTGAAAGGAAATCCAACCCGTCCATCTCAAAGGAAATCAGTCCTGAATATTCATTGGAAGGACTGATGCTGAAGCTGAAACTGCAATAATTTAGCCACCTAATGCAAAGAACTGACTCACTGGAAAAGACCCTGATGCTGGGAAGGATTGAAGGCAGGAGGAGAAGGGGACAACAGAGGATGAAATGGTTGGATAGCATCACTGAATCAATGGACATGAGTTTGAGTAGGCTCCGTGAATTGGTGATGGACAGGGAAGCCTGGAGTGCTACAATCCATGGGGTCACAAAGAGTCATACACAACTAAGCAACTGAACTAACTATAGAGTATGTATGTCGGGAAGGAAAAGGAAAGAAGGTTTTAGAAAGCAAGGTTATATGCCCTTATTGAGAGTGAACTCCAGTGTTCCCTGAAGCATTATTTATGATAACTAAGACAGGGAAGCAACCTAAATGTCCATGGATAGAGCAACGAATAAGTAAAATGTGGTACAAGTTTACAATGGAATATTAGTCTGCCATAGAAAAGTAATGTCTTGTGCAGCAATATGATGTACTTAGAAATTATCATTCTAAGTGAAGTAAGTCAAAGAAAGACAAATATTATATGATATCACTTATATGTGGAATCTAATTCAATTTAAATAAATATGATTGTATTTACAAAATAGAAACAAACTTATACATATCAAAAACAAACTCGGTTACCAAAGGGAAAATACAGGAGGGGAGGGGTGAATCAGGAGGTTGGGATGCACATCCACACACAACTATATAAGAATCTGAAAAAGAACGAATATATTCCTGTGCAAATCTGAATCATTTTGTTTACATCTGAGACTGATACAACAATTTAAGTCAACTATATTTGAATAAAATTTTTAAAAAGATTGAAGGAATTAAAACACCATGCTTCAATAAATGGTTCAGTTTATGAGGTTAAAATATTAACCAAAGAAGGTTTCTAGGTGAATTGTTAATATAACATAAGAAGATGCGATATGCAATCTAATTTTGTGTATCTCCTGAGAAATCACTTACCTAGTTCATGATAAATTTGTAATGAACATTCAGCAGTTAGGGTTGCACCTGGGAGTTTTTCTGTGTGGTAAGTTACAGCAGGAAATAAGGAGGCTTATATTAACAGAAGAAAGCTATAGGTGAGAAAAAGAAGTGTAGAAGGATCGGTAGATCAAACCAAAATATAATAATAACATTCTCATAGGGTAGGAAAAGACATGACTGAGCCATCTTAGTACCTAGAAGTCGCATAGCCACTACTCAATAACTGATTGAGTGAATAAATGAATGGACAGCTTCAGAGAAACTTATAAAAGAATAATTCATCAATGTTACCTGATTATCATGCCATCTCTATATAATACTTTCATGAATTTGGTCTGCGTTCAGATTGCTATGTTGTGAATATGAGGATGGGGCAGAATTCAAACATGACTGTATCAGGGACAAATGGAACACTTAAAATAGAAGAAATTAGGTCAATAAAAAGATTCAAGAATTTATATATTTTGTCCACACTGACATTAATGTAAATACTCATTAAGAAGAAAAAGCAACAATAGAAAATCCTAATTTACTCACTAAATACAAACATATATTAAGCAGAACTCTAAAATGTTGAGTGACAGTGAAACTGCTTCCTTTTCCTTCACTCTGACCAAGTTTAATCAACTTCAAACACAAATACTTGTATTCACTTAACAGTAACTAAGCATGTCATTGTATTTGGTATACTTCTCTCTCTAGTTTACCAATGGTCATAGTGACTAATTTTGAGGGTGGAAATATTGTTTTTTCTTTATTAATGGATAATAACATGAAAAAAATAGTGAAGCTCAAAATTTAATCTCTTCAAAACATTTAGAAATTGGATCTATCTGATAAATGTTACTTACTTTTCCTTTAAATTCATCTCATCTCTAGTTTTTTAGTAATACACTTGCTTTGTAACATTTAGAAAGTAATTCTGTCCCCAAGGGACATTCATTCAATGCCATTATTAAATAAATTCTAGTGCCCAGCTCCTGGATTACACAAGATAAATCAGATACCCATGTCATTTTCAAAGAGGTTATACTCCTTAAGGCGTTCAATAACATATGTAAATATGTATGTGATAAACAGTTACTAATAAATGTCACAACATGAAAAAAGGAAAAAAGTCCTATGAATGCATAAAGTAGAGGAAGTTAACTGGATGGATTAATTAAATCTCAGTGGAGAAAAGCTATCTTCTTAATGAAATCCAGTGCCACTTTGATTTCAAAATTAATTGATATACAAAAAATTCAACTCCCTTGTACCTATTATCTTTAACTACTTCCCTCACCAAATAAAGTGCTTCAGTGCCATCATCCTGCCATTTAATTTCAATGTGTCAGATCCAAGTGGAGAAACAAACAAAACATTAGTCTAACTGCTGTACTAATTGGGCTTCCCTGGTGGCTCAGGTGGTAAAGACTCTGCCTGCAATGAGGGAGACTAGGGTCCCATCCCTGGGTTGGGAAGATCCCCTGAAGGAGTGAACAGCTACCCGCTTCAGTATTCTGGCCTGGAGAATCCCCATGGACAGAGGAGCCTAGTGGGCTACAGTCTACGGGGTCACAAAGGGTCATACACAACTGAGCGACTAAAGATAGCACAGCACTGTACAAACTAGCAGGAAAAAATGGGAGAAGAGGAGAGAGAAAAGCATGAACATTTACTTTTTTCTTCAGTGAGTTACCAGTTGTGAGTGAAAACTGCTCAGTCGTGTCTGACTTTTTGAGACTCCCATGGACTACACAGTCCATGCAATTCTCCAGGTCCAAATATTGGAGTGGATAGCCTTTCCCTTCTCTAGGGGATCTAACCAACCCAGGTATCGAATCCAGGTCTCCCACATTGCAGGTCGATTCTTTACCAGCTGAGCCACAAGGGAAGCCCAAGAATACTGGAGTGGGTTGGCTATCTCTTCTCCAGTGGAACTTCCCCGGGACCCAGGAATTCAATTGCTGTCTCCTCTTTTCCCATCAGCTTTCCAGCACTACCTCGTGCCTATCCCTCATTGCTGAAAGAGAGGACGCAGTTATAATTAGATCAATTACATCACTAGGTCCCTGCAGTAAAAGTAGAACAAAAAGAAGGACACACTGTTATAAGGACAAAATGAGATTTCCCTGTGTGAAAAGGAGTTGGAAAATGGTTCATAACATTCAGTCCATCTATCTAGAAAATAGTTCTGAATGAACAACTTCTAGAAAATAATAAAAAGGGAACTATTATCCCCTTTGTTTGTGTGTTCAATTTTGTTCGTATTTCACACAGTGAAATCTCATTTCGTCCTTATAACAGTTTGTTCTTTTTGTGCTACTTTTACTACAGGCAACTAGTGATCTAATTGATCCAATTATAATTGCCTCCTTTTTTTCAGCAATGTGGGATGGGCAGGAGGAAGTGCTGGAGAGTGGAGACACTGAGGGGAGAAGAGACTGAGTAACAGGCAGTCAAGAAGAGAAGCTGGGATCAGCAGACTCTCCATGGGATATTTGGTGGCTTGCTGTCCAGAATATTATACACATTCCCTCATTCTGTATTCCCACAAATATTTAATGAAACATTCATTAGTGTGCTATAGTCTCAGAACTGGGTATGTGTTTCTTGAAATAAACTGCCAAGTCTGACCTCAAGGCAGATACACTTTGTGACATAAGAGACTGCCCAGGGACCCTCAGTCATATTTTTGATTACAAATTTTTCCACATTTACTGTACAATCAGAGGCTTCCTTATCCTATTTCTATTTGGCTTATGGTGTATATTTAGGTTTTATATTTTAATATTCATATTAGGAATCTACTTCTAAGAATAGAGAATATACTATGTTTTTTTATTCCAAGATTTGTCCATTTTTTCATATACTTCCTCAAAATTAATATTATAACTTATCTACATGGAATCAATAAATTAAAATTGTGTTAAGTATTGTGGGCTTCTTATGGAATTTTTTACCACTGTTTTCAAATAACATACTATGTCCATAAAAATATTTATTTAAATGAGACAGATTAATGCATTATGTTCCCTTCCAGAACATGGACTAAACATATGTACAGTGAGGTCCACCTCCTTTCTCTATGCATTGCCACCAGACACGTGAAATTAAAAATAATCACTAAACACCGATATCACAAGAAAAAAATAGTATTCTATTTCTATAGAAACAGGTTAATATAAGTTGATTTATATCTGTGAAATTAAAATCAGATACATGTTCACTGTAAATCACATTTGTATACACAAATGTATACAACTGTATTGTATACATTTACATTTTATACTTTTATCACATATTTATATCATTCATAATACAGAAGCTCTAAACCAGTTAAATAGTTCCTTGAGATATTTATATTTATCTTTCTTTGAAATTTGATATCCTTCAAATCCATATTAACAAATATTTAAAGGCAAAGCATTGTCTTCTGCCTAATAGGCTGAAGCTTACAAGACAAAAACCTTCTTTTAGAAAATACTATAATGCTATTTTCTAATATGTAAATAGCATTTGATAAAATTTATAACTCAGAATAAAATTAGTCTTTCTTTCAATACATTTAAAATACATTTTCCCCATCATTTATTTCTAGAAATTCTCCATTAAAGTGTCACTTGGAAAGGGTATTATATTTAATTCCCTGCATAACAGGGTTCTTTAGAAGAATTCAAATAGAAAAAAATCAACACAGCTTTTAAGATTTCAGATTTTAAGGAGAAGCTTTATTTGACTTCTTAAATATACCTTGAAGTTAGTGTAATCAATTTTGGCACACAAAATGAAAGAATCATTACCTTTAAAGGACTAAAGAGATTTCATCATCTTACTATATTTGAGTGCTAATGATGTCCTTTTAAGATCCTCAAACAAAAATCTCAAGGAATCAACTTCTGAATTTGGTGATTAAAAATTAAATTTGTCCCATTGTGCTATTTTCAGTACCCAAAAATATTCACAGTGACTGTCAGAATATGTGGAAGTAAAGTAGTGAATCAATTAAGCATTACTATTTACTAGTTACTAATCACTAACTTTTAACCAAATTTGATAATCAGTCATATTTTCCTTAAAACACTGTATCAGTTTAAATGCTTCAGACACAAAAACCCAAGGAAAAACCCAAACAAGATGACCTCAGCAATATGAATGTTTAATATACTTAAAACATTTTCTCAGATACATTGTTTCAATGATTCTATAATATTATCACAGCCATTTTTTTACTGACTCTATAGACCTGTTTTGTCTTTGATCACCTTCAAGGACAAAAATGCTGTAATAATCAAATGGAAATATTAAGAGCTGAAAACAAGAAGATATACTTTCTATGCCCGCTTTCCAAAGAGACAAATTATTTGTAAACACTTCCCACCCCAGAAGATGTTATTTACTTTCTATTATTGAGAACTGTGTACCATGCACCAATAATCATTAAGAAAATGTAGATCAAGTATTTTATGGAATACTGAATTATCTTTGAGTATTTTGTTAAGAGAAACAATATCTCATTTTCAAAAATTAAAAAAATAAACATAGGATCTTGTGATGTTTTATATGCCTATGCTTATGTTAGTCAAGATTATATTCACATTATAGATATAATATAGTCACATTCAATAGGAAAATTTACTGAACTTGAGGAAAAAGTTAAACATAAAGAAATATAAACTGGTAGGTTGTGTGGGCAGCAATGATTGCCTAAGAACTAGTAAACCTGCCTTCTCTGACATCAACAAGAAAAAAATCTCAAAGGCAGACAGTTGGAAAAATTCTATAAGATGTAATAATCAGGCCCTCAAGATTAACAAAGGGATGCTCCATGCTGAGATTCTTAGGTGTAAACACACACAGAAAAAATAGACTTCTTTTAGAAAAATATATTAAAGATCTTGGAAAGAAGTATAAAAAGGATAGTAGGAAGTAACATTCCAGTTGGCAAATAATTCAAAGTAATGCTTGATAATACAGGTCAGGTTTGCAAAGAGTCAGACATGACTGACTAACACACACATATTATTAATAAGGAAGAAAAATTTTTGCAGATTAAATTTTTCTCCAAGAGTTTTGTTAGTTTTGTTTTTAATTACTAGATAATTTAATGAATATAATTTATTCTAGGTGACAATCTAATAACATAATGTAAGTATTTGATGACCTATTAAACTCATAGAAATATCATTAAATAGTTCAGACATATTTTACATATATGTTTCTACATATAAATAGTAAAAGCTAAAGCAGAGCAATATTATATTAATTTTAACAGAATGTGTTTGTAAATAACATAATAGGGGCAAGATTGAAGGCAGGAGGAGAAGGGGATGACAGAGGATGAGATATTGGATGGCATCACCGACTCAATGGACATGAGTTTGAGCAAGCTCTGGGAGATGGTGATTGACAGGGAATCCTGGTGTGCTGCAGTCCATGGGGTCACAAAGAGTCAGACTGGACTAACGGATTGAACTGAATACTTCCTAACTGAAATTAGCAGAAATAATTATGTTTTTCAGTTGTAAAATAATGTAGTTTTATTTCTCTAATTTGAGTTGCTATTTTGAAATATAAATTGGGTTGCAAACAATAAACTGATTTGCACTGGGTCTTCCACAAATTCCCATCTAATTAATATGACTGTTAATTTTTTATGAACATTTCTGTAATCTACACATTAGATATATTAAATGAATTTTAAAAGCAATTATATTTATTGTTCAGTTCAGTTCAGTCACTCAGTCATGTCTGACTCTTTGCGACCCCATGAACTGCAGCACACCAAGCTTCCCTGTCCATCACCGACTCCCAGAGTTCACCCAAACTCATGTCCATTGTGTCAGTGATGTCATGTCACCATCTCATCCTCTACTGTCCCCTTATCCTGTCCTCAATCTTTCCCAGCATCAGGGTCTTTTCAAATGAGTCAGCTCTTTGCATCAGGTGGCCAAAGTATTGGAGTTTCAGCTTCAACATTAGTCCTTCCAATGAATACCAAGGACTGATCTTTAGGATGGACTGGTTGGATCTCCTTGCAGTCCAAGGGACTCTCAAGAGCCCTCTCCAACACCACAGTTCAAAAGCATCAATTCTTCAGCTCTCAGCTTTCTTTATAGTCCAACTCTCCCATCCATACATGACTACTGGAAAAACCACAGCCTTAACTAGATGGACCTTTGTTGACAAAGTAATATCTCTGCTTTTCAACATGCTGTCTAGGTTGGTCATAACTTTCCTTCCAAAGAGTAAATGTCTTTTAATTTAATGGCTGCAGTCACCATCTACAGTGATTTTGGAGCCTCCAAAAATAAAGTCAGCCACTGTTTCCACTGTTTCCCCATCTATTTGCCATGGAGGGATATGACCAGATCTTAGTTTTCTGAATGTTGAGCTTTATTGTAAACTTATAGAATATCATGGGCTAAGTATTTTTTTAAACCATCTCCACTGTATATTTTTGCTTTCTTTGTTGTAGAGTAATTGACCATAAATATGTGGGTCTATTTCTGCGCTTTCTATCTTGTTCCATTGACCTATACGTTTGTTTTTGTGCCAGTACCATTCTATTCTGATTGCTCTAGCTTTGTAGTATAGTCTGAAATCAGGGAGCCCAATTCCTCCAGCAGCATTCTTCTTTATCAAAATTGTTTTGGCCACTCATGGTCTTTTGTGTTTCCATATAAATTTTAATTTTTTCATTCCTCTTCTGTAAAAAATGTCATTGTTAATTTGATAGGGATTGCATTGTATTTATAGATTGTCTTGATATCTTTCCATCTGTTTCTGTCATCTTCATTTTTAGCATCTTAGAGTTTTCAGAGTACAGGTCTTTTGCTTCCTTTGGAAGGTTTATTCCTAGATATTTTATTCTTTTGGATGCGATGATAAATGTAATTGCTTCCTTAATTCATGTTTCTGATATTTCATTGTTAGTGTGTAGAAATGAAAATACTTTTAAAGCTCAAATAAAAAATTTTCAAAAAATAAAAAAAACTGGGCAGAGGACCAAAATAGACATTTCTTCAAAGAAGATATACAGATTGCCAAATAGCACATGAAAAGATGGTAACCATTACTAATTATTTGAGAAATGCAAATAAAAACTACCATGAGGTATCACCTCACACTGGTCAGAATGATCAACAAAAAGTCTACAAGTAATAAATGCACAGAGGGTGTGGATATAAGGGAACTCTCCTACACTGTTGATGGAAATGTAAATTGGTGCAACCACTATTGAGTACAGTACAAAAGTTCTTTAAAAGCTAAAAATAGAGTAACTATATGATCCAGTAATCCCACTCCTGGACATATATCCAGAGAAAACTCTAATTTGAAGAGATTCGTGCACCTCAATATCCATTGCAGAACTATTTATAATAGCCAAGACATAGAAACAATCTAACTGTTCTTCATAGAGGAATGAATAAAGAAGATGTGGTATATATTCACAATGGAATATTACTCAACTATAAGAAAACAATGAAATAATACTATTAGTATCAATATCATCGATCAATATGGATGGACCTAGAGATTATAATACTAAGTAAAGCAAGCCAGCAGAGAAAGACAAATATCATATGATATCCCTTATGTGTAGAAATTTTAAAAAATGATACGAATGAAGTCATTTATAAAATAGAAAAAGATGCACAGACAGAGTAAACAGACTTCTGGTTACCGAAGGGGAAAGGGGAAGAGGGATAAATTAAGACTTTGAGACACAAATATACACACTACCAGGTGGCACTAGTGGGAAAGAACATGACCCTCAGTGCAGGAAGTGTAAGAGGCACGGTTTCATCCTGGTTCGGGAAGATCCCCTAGAAGAGGACACAGCAACCCACTCCAGTACTCCTGGGTGGAGAATCCTATGAATTCTCCTCTCCAGAGGAGCCTGCTAGGCTACAGTCCTAGGGTTTCACAGAGTGAGACATGACTGAAATGACTTAGCATGCATGCATGCACCAAATACACAATAGACAACCAACAAAGACCTACTTATAGCACAGAGAACTATACTCAGTATCTTATAGTAGCCTATACTGGAAAAGAATCTGAAAAAATTGTATATGTGCATATAGATATATGTATATATTTATTATTTTCTGTACAACTGAAACTAACACTTTGTAAATCAACTATATTTCAACAAAAAAATTAAAAGAGAAAGCTAAAAAGAGTTCTCTACATTGCAGGCAAACAGAAATTCCTATTTGAATTGGCTGAATCCTTAAAGAAAATGTATTGGCCTATAATTTACCATAGAGGTATTATGGGACCTTGCTGAAGACAATAAGAAACCTCAAAATACAACTTCTTTATTTGTTCCTACCAGTTTCATTAATGCTGTATCCTAGTTAAGTATATATCCAGTGTTCTTGCCTGGAGAATCCCAAGGATGGAGAAGCCTGGTAGGCTGCAGCCCATGGGGTCGCACAGAGTTGGACATGACTGAAGCGACTTAGCAGCAGCAGCAGCAGCAGTTAAGTATACAGTGTGCTCCTAGAGTGAATACATGAGTTTTGGTTCATGTAGCAAAGTATCAAGGCAGATTACTTTTTTTTTTTTTTTTGATTGTTTCAAAAGTATGTGCTGTGCTTAGTTGCTCAGTCATGTCTGACTCTTGGCAACCCCATGGACTGTAGCCCTCCAGGCTCCTCTGTCCATGGGGATTCTCTAGGTAAAAATATTGGAATAGGTTGTCATGCCCATATAGTTTTCTCCAAAAATTTTAGTGCACCATAAACATGCTTCCCTTATGTAGAAAAAATTACATATTAAAAGACATTTATATTCTCAAGAAAATAGTTTGATTAGATATCATTTGTCTATATTTGCTCTTATTTCTTTTGTCATAGAGACTGATCAAAAAATATATTGCTACAATTTATTTCAAAGCACTTACTTCCTTTGTTCTCTCCATAGAGTTTTATGGTTTCAGGGTTACATTTAGGTTGTTAAACTATTTTGAGTTTATTTTATTTATGGTGTGAGAGAATGTTCTTACTTTTATTGTTTACTCAGATACCAAACACAGATAAAGACACTACTAAAAGAGGAAATTACAGGCCAATGTCTTTGATAGATATAGATGCAAAACCCTCAATAAAATATTAGCAAATTGACTCCAACAATATATAAAAGAATTATACACACACCATGATCAAGTTGAACTTATGCCAGGGTCATAAGGATGGTTCTATATAGGTAAATCAATCAATATACTACACCACATTAACAAAAGGAAAAACACAAAATCACAGGAAGCTTTCAATAGATACAGAGAAAGCATTTGCTAAAATGTGACATCCATTCATGATAAAAACTCTCCTCAAAGTGAGTATAGGGATAACATTTCATGACATAATAGAAGCCATTTATATTAAACCAACACACAATATGATACTCAATGGTGAAAAGCTTAAAGCCTTCCCACTATTCCGACCTGGAGAATTTCACGAACTGTATTGTCCATGGGGTCGCACGCAAAGTTTCAGAAACGACTAAGTGACTTTCACTTTCACTTTTTCCCACTAAATTCAGGAAAACAACAGGAAGCCCATTCTCACTGCTTCTATTTATCCTGGTATTGAAAGGCCTAGCCACAGTGCTCAAAGAAAAATAAATGAAAAGAAGTATCTACATTGGAAGGGAAGAGGTAAAACCATTACTACTTGCAGATGACATGATACTCTATATAGAGAATCCTAAAGTCTCCAACCAAAAACTCTGCTGCTGCTGCTGCTGCTAAGTTGCTTCAGTCGTGTCCGACTCTGTGTGACCCCATAGACGGCAGCCCACCAGGCTCCCCCGTCCCTGGGATTCTCCAGGCAAGAACACTGGAGTGAGTTGCCATTTCCTTCTCCAATGCATGAAAGTGAAAAGGGAAAGTGAAGTCGCTCAGTCATGTCTGACTCAACGATCCCATGAACTGCAGCCTACCAGGCTCCTCCGTCCATGGGATTTTCCAGGCAAGAGTACTGGAGTGGGTTGCCATTGCCTTCTCCAAACAAAAACTCTAAGAACTAATAAATGAATTCAGCAATGTTGCTGGATACAAGATTAATGCAAGAAGTCAGTTGTGTTTCTATATACTAATAATGAAATATCAGAAAGAGAAGGTGAAAAAAGTAATCCTGTTTAAAATCACATAAAAATATCTAGCATTAAACGAGGAGGTGAAAGACCTACACTTTGAAAACTATAAAACTTTGATGAAGAAAATTAGAGGATTCAAAGAAATGGAAAGATGCACCATACTCATGGAATGGAAAAATTAAAATTATTAAAATAACTTTCATATTACCCAAAGAAATATACAGATTTAATTCAAACCTCATCCAAATACCCAGAGTATTTTTAACAGAACTAGAACAAATAATTTTAAAATTTATATGGAACCACATAAAAAGGTGGAATTGTCAAAGCACTCCTAAGAAAATGAAGAAAGCTGGAGGTAAAATTCTTCCAGATATCAGATTATACTATTAAACGACAGTAATCAAAAGCCCATGATCCTAGCACAAAAACAAGCACATAGATCAATGGAACAGAATAAATAGCCAAGAAATAATGTCATAGATCTATGGTCAAGGCTGATTCATCTTGATATTTGGTAGAAACAAATGCAGTTCTGTAAAGCAATTATCCTTCAATCAAAAATATTTGGCAAAAGTAATACAATTATGTAAAGTTTAAAAATAAAATTAAAAAAAATAAATTCTTTCTAAAAGAAAAAAAAATAAATCAATAAAAAATATAACAAATGAGACAAGAAAATGGAGAAAAGACAGTCTCTGGCAAGTGATGTTGGGAAAACTGAACAGTCACATGTGAAAAAAATGAGATTAAGAAAACTCATTTTAGACTAAATCTAGCACTGTTAATATCAGTGTACAAAGAGAAACTGTCATTGGCCACCTTGTTGAAATACTGAATTTGGAATTGAATACAAATTATTGAATACAAATTATTATAAACTCTAGACTTACTACTGGATATTGCAACAACACAATGGACCTAGAGAAGGTTTTGCTTAGTGAAATGTCAGACTGAGAAAGGGATACATATGATACCACTTATATGTGAAATCTAAAACATGTACAAATTAATGTATATATAAAACAGAAACAGAATAACAGATATAGAAAACAAACTTGTAGTTACCAAAGGGAGAAGGACATGGGGAGAGACAAATTAGGAATAAGAAATTTCAAAAACTACCATATACAAAATAGATAAGCAACAAGGATATGCCGTATGGCACAAGGAATTATACCTGGTATCTTCTAATAACCTATAATGGTAGATAATCTGTAAAAATTACTGAATCATTATGACATACACCTGAAACCAACACAATATTGTAAATCAACTATGCATACATGTGTGCTAAATCACTTCAGTCATGTTCGACTCTTTGCAACCCCATGAACTGTAGCCCACCACACTCCTCTGTGCATGGGTTTCTCCAGGCAAGAGTACTGGACTGAGTTATCATGCCCTCCTTCAGGGGATCTTCCTGACCCAGGGATTGAATTTAGGTCTCTTATGTCTTTTGCATTGGCAAGTGGGTTCATAACCACTACTGCCACCTGGGAAATCCAAATAAAATATACCCCAATATTAAAAAAAAGAAAAAAAGAAGAAGAAGGGGAGAAGAGACAGAGACAAGAACACCCAGAGAAGAATGCCAAGTGATAACATAAAGACCCAAAGGGAAGATGGCCATTAAATGACAGGGGCAGAGATGAAAATTATGCCCCTGCAAATCAGTGAATCCTTCCCAGGCAGCACAGTTGATACAGAACACACCTGCCGATGCAGGAGACACGGGTTTGATCCCTGGGTTGGGAAGATCCCCTGGAGTTGGACATGGCAGCCCACTCCAATATTCTTGCCTGGAGAATTCCATGGACAGATGAGCCTGCCAGGCTACATACAGTCTATAGGGTCAAAAAATCAGACACAAATGAGCACACACACATGAATGCAAACCAATGAATTCCAACAATTACTGGCAAACATCAGAAGCTAAAGAGAATATGACCACGCTTACAAATTGATTTCAGAACTCTATTCTCCAAAACTGTGAGATAATACATTTGTTTGTTTGTTTTAATTAAACAAAAAAACAAAAGAGTTTTCCTGGTAGAATATGCTTGCTTTTGCTACAGTGAGGGCTGAATGCTTCCTCACTTGTACCCAGCTTGAGAGGTCAGGGACAGCAATAGAAATTTGTCATGAGATTTACATATATTTTTCTAGTTGAACTAAATATTTCAGAACTGCCTGGCCAAGATATATCTCTTACTTCCCTTCCTATACATCTTATATCTGATAAAATCTATTCCTTTCCAAACCCCACTTCCTGTGTCAAAATTTCAATATTATACTTTCAGTATTCAGTGACACTTCAATAAAGCCACATTTCATTTCTTATTTCATATGTAAGATCTCCTTATAATGTAAGGGAAGAGAGATGAATGGTACCCTAAATTCCTAACGCTAAGAGCTCAGATATGCCTCATGGAATTTAGTGGCGTGATAATACTAAAGAAAATCTGTTGCATTTGGAAAGTCTTATGATAGTGATTTGCTAATCTACTAAAATTTGCTGAAAATTTTATGAGGATTTAATTTATAACCAAGTGTTTTTTAATTCTCTAATGAAGGAAAGTAATTTAAAGATATATAAAGTTTGTTAAGATTTAGGAAATCATAATTTATGATTACTATCATGATTTTCCCACATTACTTGTGGTGCAAAAATGTGCTTTGTGTTTAATTTTTAACATCTTAAATATTGATCCTGAATATTTTAATTCCAGAATAAAGCTGTAAAATGTGTGGGTGAAACCATTAAGTGTATATAGTGAATCATTTGCTCTTCAGAAGCTATTGAAATTCAAGTTGAAATGAATTAATATACTGGAATGGAATCAAATGAAGGACTTTTTCCTCATTTTTAAAATTTATACTTTTTTCTCTGATAAATATAGATCACAATTATTACTACAGCTTTCCTTCAAACTATTCATTGGAAATATATATGACCTATTTTTTGGTTTGCTTACTGATGAATGGCTTGGAATGCTACCACTAACTGAAGAAGTGGTATCATAACTCAGCTACAGTAGACATATGTAGCAAAAGTAGTTTTGATAAGTAAATTCATACAGTTTTTAGAATGGAGAAAAATAAACTTTGGTTAAGATGCATACAAATAAAGAATTATAAATTAGGATTTAAATCACCTAAAATGACCCTTATTCTAACTTCTGGAAACAAAAGGGGGATTATTTTATATGTTCTTGCACTAAAAAAATTAAAAACAAATCTTTTATATATATATATGCTGTTTAATGCCCTTGAGTAGCATCTTCTTATACAAATCACTAATCTTTCTTAAACTTAAGAATAAAATCAATAGCAACAAATTATTTAAAAGTTACATTATACTTTAGGAGAATTATACAACATTTGATCCAAATTAACCTGTGCAGAGTGACTATTAAGAACTAAGAAAACTGTCTTTAGAAATGACATTTATTTTTCTAGGTCACAAGGTAGTAATTAATATATCTTTTGCTTAATGAATGATTTTATTTGAAGCAACTTTTAAAGCTAATGAAATACAATGGAATGGATGCTAATTGTTTTTATGTAATGCATTCTCCTATTTTTATATAGATTGCATATTTAGTTATCAAATTAACAAATAACAGAAAACAAAAAGAGCAAATAAGAAAACCACTTAACATTGTAGCAGTAAATACCACAGTCTGAGAAACACAGATAGTTTTCCAGAACCTAGAAAAAAATAAATCATGGAGGGTTATGGAATTGTATCAAAAATCTCAGTACAGTCCTGGTGAAACATGAACACTATTTTTTTGCCTTATAAAAAAAGCCTGTTTGCAGCAAAATATGACTGATGAAAAGACATTGTGCTCTAGGATGAATTGTTTCAGGGTAAAGTTAATGCTCATTACTTGGTGTATTAGAAAGGGTGGAGGGATAATATACTGAGCAGATATAGAGTTAGCACTTTAGTTATTTCTGGCTAAAAACATAAAGACTATTTCTAAAATATCCATATCTCCAGGGCTCAAGTTACTCTGGATCACATGAAGTCATAATCCAAGTCTGGATCATCCATTGGACAAAAACAAGCATCCCTGGCCTGATTGCATGACTCATTTATCTGGTACTATGAAATAGTGATACCTGAAAAATAGCAGAAATTTCACTGAAATCAAGGTTCATAGATCTGTGCTTAAAGTATGCATCTTCCATTTATCTGATGTACAACCTTGAGTTTCTGGTCTTCATTCATTTCCTTACTAATGTATTGGGAAAATGAACAGACATTTCAAGAGACCGTTGTGGGGCTCCAGCGGCAAAATGCATTTGATGTGTGTGTGTGTGTGTGTGTGTGTGTGTGTTTACACGCATGTGCGCTCAATCATGTCTCACTCTTTGTGACCCCCATGGACTATATAGCCCACCAGGCTACTCTCCATGGATTTCCCAGGCAAGAATATTGTAGTGGGTCACCATTTTCTACTCCAGGGGGTTTTCCCAACCCAGAGATCAAGCCCACATCTCTTGTGTCCCCTGTATTGGCAGGCATATTCTTTACCACTGGCACAACCAGGCTAGCCAATGTGTTTGATACATGAGGTAAATTGTGAAGTCTTATTCAAACTTTAGAAATGCTCATTTTAATGCTAATGTAGTATTACAGTATACAGCTGTATATTGGAAATATACAGCTGAACAGAGAAAAGGAAGGATAAACCCACTGAGGAGCTGAGGCACAAAGAGACTTTTGAGTTAATAAACTTAGAAAATGGCAAAATCATTAGTCCTCAAGCAACATTAAAATAAATTGATTAATCCCCACTGGGGATCTTTTAGCATATATCATACTAATTATTTCTTCAGAAAGGCTGAGCATATCCAGATTTCTTTGGCCCTTTTAAATTATTTATTCTCAAAAGCTCTTTTAATATTTCTCTTTCTAAAATACCTGAAAAGAACGAGGTCAACTACAAATGCCTTTTCTAACATATTTGTAATTTGTAATAGTTTCATCGAATAGGTTTCAACTTTGTCAGAGTATTTTGTACTTTTTATTGTTATTTTAAAATTTAACTAATGATATAACATGAATAGAATAAAATATAAGCTACTATACATCTCATACTGAAATTATTTCCAGATAGGCATACATATCAAGAATAGGTACATTCTAAAAATAGTGTATTATAATTTCTAAGCCTAATATATCTATTTTTATGATATATGAATAGCAAAACAGTTGCATCTTGCTAAATTAACTCAGACATCTCTTACTACATTAACTTACATTAACACAGGCATCTCTTACTATTTGCAGTTTATGTACTATTTATAGTACCATAATTTTGAAAATGTGCATAAGAATGCACAAATGATATAAAGCTCATTTTAATGTAAACAGAGTAATTAATACAGACATCTCAAATTCTCTTAACTGTCAAAATCAATATGCTTATAAGTTAAAAAAAAATCCTGGCTTATTGCCTTGAACAACTTAGAAAATATTAGCTAATTGACTTTCAGTACAATAAATATTCATAAAGGATGTAAATGAGACCCAATGAGGTATTATATAAGAAATGGTGGAGGATATGATACTGAGTCATACTTTTTTTCCTCTATGATAATAAAAAAGATAAACTATGACAATGCTCATTTGAACAGAAAAAAGGTAATTGATCTTAGCATAAGAGAATAAAAATTGACTTAGTTGATCAAAACTGCAAACTATCCTATCTTTCCCTGGGGTAAAATATCATTCTTATATATGTTCATCAAAATTGAATTAGAATAGAAGTGTACTAACTGACTCTCCTCCCTCAAAATGTGTGAAACTATTATGCACATGTCCAAATCCCAAGCAGTTGTCAATTAAAAATTATGCCCTTGATCTATAAACTAAAAAAAAAAAATTTTTAAACTGAACCAAAAAGTAAATTATAAAGTAAATATGTTTGATGTCTCACAAGGGTTGATATAACTATATTCAGAAAATCTTTTAAATCATTTAAATAGCTAGTACATATTAATAAAAACAGAAAAAGCAGATTTAATCTTTGGATTGGCCATTTGGTGACTTCTTACAAAGCAGAAACCCATGTTCCTCTGGAACATTATTTTTGCTTTTCTTAAATGTTTTATTCCTACGCATTTTCTCTGTTTTTCTTTACTGCATCTCTTATTATTCAAATAATGGGCATCTGTTCAACTGACTCCACTTTTTGAGGGGTGAGAATTGATCAAAATCTTAATCAAAAATTCTTCTCATACAGACTATAAATAATACTCTCTGTCAGGAACTCTGATTTCTTGGTCAAAAAGCTGGTTTAAAACTCAACATTAAAAACAACAACAACAACAACAAAACAAGGTCACCACTACATCTAGTCCCATCACTTCATGGGAAATACATGGGGAAACAGTGGAAACAGTGTCAGACTTTATTTTTTGGGGCTCCAAAATCACTGCAGATGGTGATTGCAGCCATGAAATTAAAAGACACTTACTCCTTGGAAGGAAAGTTATGACCAACCTAGATAGCATATTCAAAAGCAGAGATATTACTTTGCCAACAAAGGTCCGTCTAGTCAAGGCTATGGTTTTTCCAGTGGTCATGTATGGATGTGAGAGTTGGACTGTGAAGAAAGCTGAGCACCAAAGAATTGATGCTTTAGAACTGCAGTGTTGGAGAAGACTCTTGAGAGTCCCTTGGACTGCAACAAGATCCAACCAGTCCATCCTAAAGGAGATCAGTCATGGGTGTTCATTGGAAGGACTGATGCTGAGGCCGAAACTCCAATACTTTGGCCACCTTATGTGAAGATTTGACTCATTGGAAAAGACCCTGATGCTGAGAGGGATTGGGGGCAGGAGGAGAAGGGGACAACAGAGGATGAGATGGCTGGATGGCATCACTGACTCGATGGATGTGAGTTTGGGTGAACTCCGGGAGCTGGTGATGGACAGGGAGGCCTTGGCATGCTGCGATTCATGGGGTCACAGAGTCGGACATGACTGAGCAACTGAACTAAACTGAAATGGAACATACATATATGAACTTTCAACTTGCCTCTGGTTGTAAGCCTAGTTTCACTTCTCATCTAGGGTCACTCAGTGACACCAATTATTGAGTGACCAGTAGGTCCTACAGGGTTGCACCATGGGTATTTCATTGTAAGGGGTCTTGGCTTTCTCCTCTGCCATCTCAAGATAGATTTCTCAGATTCACTAGGTAAGTTTGAGCTAGTGTATCTGCATTACACCTTCAAGAATGTTTTTAATAATGTGTCATCTCAAAATTTCTTGGTTTATAACACTAATAAAACATGTTAATGAATTTCTTAGGAGGAAGTGACTACTAGTATGTCTATTGTTGTTTTTTATTGTTTAGTTTTTCAGTAATGACTGACTCTTTGTGCCTCCATGGACTGTAGTCCATCAGCCTCCTCTGTCCATGGGATTTCCTAGGCAAGAATAGTGGAGTGTGTTGCCATGCCTTCCTCTAGGGCATCTTCCCAACCCAGGGCTTGAACCCGTGTCTCCTGTGGGTCCTGCATTGGCAGGTGGGTTCTTTACCACTGAGCCACCAGGGAAGCACAGTATGTCTATATACACCTTTAAACAGAAGCTTTCTTTTACTTCATAAATGTAGTGAAATCAGTATTCAGTATAATGGTTATATTTTAAATATATAAAAAATATTATTTCCAAGAGCTGAGACTGAATCAATCTTGGGCTAAATTCAGTAATAACTGTAATTGCAAAATCTATGAGGATAGCAAGGTGAATAAGTATCCCTGCTCTCAGAGGACTAGTACTATAATTGGGGAGATTCAGTAACTACAACTGGATTCCCTGGTGGTTCAGACAGTAAAGAATCCACCTGCAATACAGGAGACCTGGGTTCAATCCCTGAGATGGGAAGGTCCCTTGGAGAAGGAAGTGGCTACCTACTCCAATATTCTGGCCTGGAGAATTCCATGGATGGAGGAACCTGGTAGGCTACAGTCCATGGGGTCACAAAGAGCTGGACACAACCGAGTGATAACTTCACAATAACTACAACAATGTGACTAGGAAGTTAGAAAGAGTGAGGAAAATGACAATAAAAATGTGTCAATACCAATCCAATAGGTTATATAAAATAAGATATACATTTAAAGTAACTCAAAACAACTTAGGAAAGTGTCAATCAAGATGAATTATGAAAATATAGGGCAAGCATTGTAGCTAGCAATGCTACAGATTGACAGTGTTTCACTAGGGATGGCGAAGGTTATGCTTGGGGTGTCATTTTGTCACTATAAATAATATAAAATATTATAGAATATAGTGAAAATATAATAGAAGACAAATTTGATGGCATGTGGTAATTATAAAAAGTTCAAAATGTGAATTCTTTTTACTTAAAAATATAATATGCACAATTATTAACTTAAAAGAGTTATATTAAAATGTGTTGACAAGGTTGACTCAATTTGAACAGATTATTTGTAAAGTAATGATTATAAAGGGTTGGCTACAAATATTGGATGTTTTATAGACATAAAAAATTACAATCGGTCTTTCTTTCTGTAAAGTATCCAAGTTTATTCTGTGCCTAGGTAATACAAGTTCCCTTTTATCACCAAAATATTTATTAATTCTTTGAACTTTGGCAATTCCTAAATTATTTTGATGAAAAGTATCTTAACAAGCTACCTTTTATAAAGCCACTGTGCATTTTAAATGTATTATCTGTAACTAATATTTTCCTAGTGGTTGTGTAGCTTGTTGCTTCTGAACTCCCTTCTTTATTTTCTTAACAAAAATTCACACCAGATGTCTTTTAAACCTAAACTATCTTTGGGTTTTCTAGAAGTACTTAAACTAAAAACAGACCATTTGATGGCTCTAATGATTGGCATCAACTTTGTGGAACAAAAGCCTGTTGACTTCCAACTACAATTTGGATGGGAGTCTGTTGTACCAATAAAGTCATGCCTGCCTTAAGGATTATCCTAGATAAAATGCTGTATTAATTTTGTCCTCACTCTTAGAAATTAGACAACTCTTTTTAGATCATTTAGATAATATAACTTTTAGAGGAGGAATACAACCTTTGTTTGAACTAGTAAATATAAGATGTGGAATGGTGTATTTTGTCCCCCAATTTTTCTTTTATCTTTGTGTTTTATAACAGTCATAGAAATAAATAGACAATGTCATCCTATAGTTCAGAAAACAGACCATAAGACATTTTATCAAAGAGATTCATGAAATTGAACAGGCAGTGTTTCAATTAGGGTGACTGTAAAAATAATATTGCCTACTTAAGGCCAAAGAATTGATGCTTTGGAACTGTGGTGTTGGAGAAGACTCTTGAGAATCCCTTGGACCGCAAGGAGATCCAACCAGTCCATTCTAAAGGAGTTCAGCCCTGGGTGTTCTTTGGAAGAAATGATGCTAAAGCTGAAACTCCAGTACCTTGGCCACCTCATGCAAAGAGTTAACTCATTGGAAAACACTCTGATGCTGAAAGGGATTGGGGGCAGGAGGAGAAGGGGATGACAGAGGATGAGATGGCTGGATGGCATCACCGACTCGATGGATGTGAGTTTGAGTGAACTCCGGGAGTTGGTGATGGATAGGGAGGCCTGGCGTGCTGCGATTCATGGGGTCGCGAAGAGTCCGACATGACTGAGCAACTGAACTGAACTGAATTGAAGGTGTATTTTATAATACTGCCTTAGGTTAGTGTTGTTGCATTTACAATTCTATAGACTAATAATTTATATGAAACATTACTAAAAAATTAGGAAAGAAAAATCATGAAACGATGATTTGGCTAATACCCCAATAAAGATCTTTGATGGCTTTATGGTGTGGATAGAGTATGTTTTTGTTGTTCTTGATGTTCAGTTGCTAAATCATGTCCAACTCTTTATGACCTCATGGACTATAGCAAGGTAGGCTCTACTGTCCTCCATTATCCACTGAAGTTTGGTCAGATTCAAGTCCACTGACTTAGTGATGCTATGTGGCCATCTGATCTTCTGCCACCCCTTTTTCCTTCTGCCTTCAATCTTTCCCAGAATCAGGTTCTTTTCCAATGAATTGACTCTGCACCAGGTGGCCAAAGTATTGGAGCTTCAACTGCAGTATCAGTTTTCCAATGAATATTCAGCATTAATTTCCTTTAGCATTGACTGATTTAATCTCCTTACAGTCCAAGGGACTCTCAAGAGTCTCGTCCAGCACTACAAATTGAAAGCAATTCTTCAGCACTCAGCTTTCTTTATGGTCCACCTCTTACATTTGTACATGACTGCTGAAAAAACATAGCTTTGACTATGTGAACCTTTGTGAGAAAAATGATGTTTCTGCTTTTTAATATGCTGTCTAGGTTGGCCATAGCTTTTCTTCTAAGAAGCAAGAGTCTTAATTTCATGGCTGCAGTCACCATCTGAAGTGATTTTGGAGCCCAAGAAAAGAAAGTTTGTCACTGTTTCCATTGTTTTCCCATGTATTTCCCATGAAATGATGGGACTAGATGTAGTAGTGACCTTGTTTTGTTGTTGTTGTTGTTGTTTTTGTTTTTAATGTTGAGTTTTAAACCAACTTTTTGACTTTCCTTTTTCACCTTCATCAAGAGGCTCTTCAATTTCTCTTCAGTTTCTGCCATTAGAGTGGTAATGGCAACCCAATCCAGTAACTTTGTCTGGAGAACCCCATAGATATTCTTGCCACTACTTTGAGTTCTCTTGGCTCCTTCCTTAGAAGTGAACTGCAATTCTGATTATATCCCTTCACTTGGATGCACAATGTTTCAATGCTCAAATGAGTGACTCCAAGAGAATTCACTGTTTCTGTGCAATTTTTAGCTAATCAAATGATCCAACAAATTACCTTTCAGAAGACTGTAAAGTAATTATCCTTCAATTAAAAATAAATACATTAAAAAAAAAGAATAGAAAACCATGACACAAGGTTTAGGATGGGGAACACATGTATACGTGTGGTGGATTCATTTTGATATATGGCAAAACCAATACAATATTGTAAAGTTAAAAAATTAAATTAAATTAAAAAAAAAAGAAAACTATGACACAGATTTTGGAACAGCTACCTTCAAAAATTTATCACAGGTTCGATGCACGATACTGGATTCTTGGGGCTAGTGCACTGGGACGACCCAGAGGGATGGTATGGGGAGGGAGGAGGGAGGAGGGTTCAGGATGGGGAACACATGTATACCTGTGGCGGATTCATTTTGATATTTGGCAAAACTAATACAATTATGTAAAGTTTAAAAATAAAATTAAAAAAAAATTATCACATTACCACAGTGTCCATTGCTTATACATTATGCAGAGGTGGAGATCTACACTCATTACAATATTATATCTTTAAACTTAGGCTAAAGAATCCATCTAGTCAAGGCTGTGGTTTTTCCTGTGGTCATGTATGGATGTGAGAGTTAGACTGTGAAGAAAGCTGAGCGCCGAAGAATTGATGCTTTTGAACTGTGGAGAAGACTCTTGAGAATCCCTTGGACTGCAAGGAGATCCAACCAGTCCATTCTGAAGGAGATCAACCCTAGGTGTTCTTTGGAAGGAATGATGCTAAAGCTGAAACTCCAGTACTTTGGCCACCTCATGTGAAGAGTTGACTCATTGGAAAAGACTGTGCTGGGAGGGACTGGGAGCAGGAGGACAAGGGGACAACAGAGGATGAGATGGCTGGATGGCATCACCGACTCGATGGACATAAGTTTGAGTGAACTCCGGGAGTTGGTGATGGACAGGGAGGCCTGGCGTGCTGTGATTCATGGGGTCACAAAGAGTCAGACACAACTGAGCAACTGAACTGAACTGAACTGAAAGAATAATAAAAGTTGTAATGTATGGACTCATAATTGACACCAACAAAATTCTTTTTCCTTGTGATAAACTATTCTGAAACCAAATGGGGACTAACCAACAATAAACAACAACAACAAAAAAAAAACTAACAAAAGCAAAATATTTTTTATTTGAAGAACTACTGGTTTCTATGTTATAGATTGTGAACCATTTAAACAGCTGGTGATGGACAGGGAGGCCTGGCGTGCTGCAATTCATGGGGTGGCAAAGAGTCGGACATGACTGAGCGACTGAACTGAACTGAACTGAATACAAATTATTAGAGTTGAAATATCAGCATTAAAATGACGCAATCCAGGCTCTAAAGTCAACCCTATAAATACCCTTCCCTAACTCATGTATCCAAAGAAATAAGTAAGACTAACTGCTTAAGATAATGCTATTCTTATTTCAGGAAGATACCTTGGAGAAGGGGACAACTACCAACTCCAGAATTCATGCCTGGAGAATTCTGCACACAGAGGAGCCTGGAGGGCTACAGTCCATGAGGTTGCAAAGAGTCAGACACGACTGAGAGACTAACACACACCCAGGAATAGTGGGACTCTACTAGGAGTTACATGCCTCTAAAAAGAGTCACTGCTACAGAGATTGTAGGAAGTTGACATGAGTGCGGGATCAGGCTTCCAGAGAACATAGGAGGCCTAAATTTTTTTTTAAAAAGAGTATTCTCCATTGATGTGAGATTTACTTGTACATTATAGTCTTAAAATATATTCAATAGGAAAATATTCTCTCACGTGTAAAGGAAACATGAGTAGTTATGAGAAAATAAAATTCTATGAATTTATAATAAGATATTTTATTAAAAAATAAAAACCTCTAATTTAGTATATGTTTTAATATCTAGAGATTATGTGACAATTTATTTAAGAATAAAATAATGAAAAGTGACATAATTTTCTGAGAATATAAAGATTAAAAAATATTTCACATTAAGATCTGGTAAGTACATTAATCACAATTACTTATTTATGTGGAAAGTGAAATAGGAACCCACTCCAGTGTTCTTGCCTGGAAAATCCCATGGACAGAGGAGCCTGGTGGGCTATAGTTCATGGGTGGAAAAGAGTCAGACACAACTGAGCCCACACACACATATATACACACACACACAAATTTCATGACAAGGAAAAAGGGACGTTTTAATGTACTCATTCATTATTTTTTGATGCCAAATCATTATTTATAAATCCCAATTTGAAATATCTCAACAAATTACAGTTTCATGACACATTTTGTATAAAACCCTTGCTTTTACAAAACAGAGTCAGTTTTAAAAGCTATTAAAATTATAGAGGCTTAAAAAAAGCTTCTCAAAAAATAAGAAATAATAGCAGCTTTAAATATACACAAAGTATCCCATCTAAATGAGAGATGCTTTAAGAAAGGTATCTAGATGTTACCTTAAATATGATTTTTCTGAAAACTCTTAAATGTAATTTGATCTATATTTGGGATTACAGGAGAAGCTTTGACTAGCTATGAAAATCTATAGCTGGAGGGTTTATATTTATTTTTTGTAATGTTTCCAAGAAAAGGAAATAATACAAGTAAAGTACCACAGCTGGAGTTTAAACAAATGGCCATCCATTAAAGTTTTTCAAAGCACTTTAAACATCTTTTCTCATGATTCTTGACAGCCGAGGGCAAACAAGGTTCTTCGTCAATTTATGACTAAGCTGATCTCTAAAAGATCCTCTGAGATTACTGTAAACTCTAACTAATGTCCATTTCCTTTATGCTACATTTGGGCTTTCAAGAGTGATGCCCTCCCAGGTGGCATCCAGTCTCAAAGACTCATTTACCCGAGTACATAAAAGGAAAAGTGATGAGCTTTTGGGGTGGACTTACTATTTGGCACATTAAAGCTAATTTATTATAGATTAATCTGACCTTAATAATACCACCTCTTCTTCACTTCATTTTACCTTTCAAGTAAGGAAAAAGATCTTAAGTAGATAAGAACAAGCTGAAATAGATTATGTATCACAAATAGATGATGCATTACAACATAGATGCTGTATTGTCAAGTTTTATGTATGTTTATATTGTATATACACATATGATCTTTATTTTTTAATATAAATTTATTTATTTTAATTGGAAGTTAATTACTTTACAATATTGTATTGGTTTTGTCATACATCAACATGAATCCGCCACGGGTATCCATGTGTTCCCCATCCTGAACCCTCCTCCCACCTCACTCCCTGTACCATCCCTCTGGGTCGTCCCAGTGCACCAGCCCCAAGCATCCAGTATCCTGCATCGAAACTGGACTGGCGATTCGTTTCATATATGATATTATACATATGTCAATGCCATTCTCCCAAATCATCCCACCCTCTCCCTCTCCCACAGAGTCCAAAAGACTGTTCTATACATCTGTGTCTCTTTTGCTGTCTAGCTTACAGGGTTATCATTACCATCTTTCTAAATTCCATATATATGCGTTAATATACTGTATAGGTGTTTTTATTTCTGGCTTACTTCACTCTGTATAATAGGCTCCAGTTTCATCCACCTCATTAGAACTGATTCAAATGTATTCTTTTTAATGGCTGAGCAACGTGAGTCTGAGTGAACTCCAGGAGTTGGTGATGGACAGGCAGGCCTGGCGTGCTGCGATTCACGGGATCGCAGAGTCGGACACGACTGAGTGACTGAACTGAACTGAACTGAATACTCCATTGTGTATATGTACCACAGCTTTCTTATCCATTCATCTTCTGATGGACATCTTTAGGAAATTGAAATCCTATGTTTTTATAGGAAATATAAAATTAGTTGAAATAATATTTTTATTGAAGTAAAAGTGAGTTTTAATTGAAATACCAATATAGGCAAAAATATGAATGGACTCTGCTATGTAAATAAAATGTAGATGAGAAGACCACCCTAAATTCTATTCCTTTACAAAAGAAAAGTTTGTATAAAAATAATATATAATACTATGATATAAAATATGTGATAAACAATGTAGTTAGAAACACTTTTAAGATAAAAAATAGATACTAAAAACCACACATATATAAACATAGATATAGGTATTGATATAGATCTATAGATAAACTGTGGAAAATTCTGAAAGAGATGGGAATACCAGACTACCTGACCTGCCTATTGAGAAACCTATATGCAGGTCAGGAACCAACAGTTAGAACCGGACATGGAACAGCAGACTGGTTCCAAATAGGAAAAGGAGTACGTCAAGGCTGTATATTGTCACCCTGCTTATTTAACTTATATACAGAGTACATCATGAGGAATGCTGGGCTGGAGGAAGCACAAGCTGGAATCAAGATTGCCAGGAGAAATATGAATAACCTCAGATATACAGCTGACACCACCCTTATGGCAGAAAGTGAAGAGGAACTAAAAAGCCTTTTGATGAAAGTGAAAGAGGAGAGTGAAAAAGTTGACTTACAGCTCAACATTCAGAAAACAAAGATCATGGCATCTGGTCACACCACTTCATGGGACATAGATGGGGAAACAGTGGAAACAGTGTCAGACTATTTTGGGGGGCTCCAAAATCACTGCAGATGGTGACTGTAGCCATGAAATTAAAAGACGCTTATTCCTTGGAAGGAAAGTTATGACCAACCTAGATAGCATATTCCAAAGCAGAGATATTACTTTGCCAACAAAGGTCCAACAAGTCAAGTCTATGGTTTTTCTAGTGGTCATGTATGGATGTGAGAGTTGGACTGTGAAGAAAGCTGAGCGCCAAAGAATTGATCCTTTTGAACTGTGGTGTTGGAGAAGACTCTTGAGAGTCCCTTGGACTGCAAGGAGATCCAACCAGTCCATTGTAAAGGAGATCAGTCATGGGTGTTCATTGGAAGGACTGATGCTGAAGCTGGAACTCCAATACTTTGGCCACCTCATGAGAAGAGTTGACTCATTGGAAGAGACTATGATGCTGGGAGGGATTGGGGGTAGGATGAGAAGGGGACGACAGAGGATGAGATGGCTGGATGGCATCACCAACTCGATGCATGTGAGTCTGAGTGAACTCTGGGAGTTGGTTATGGACGGGGGGCCTGGAGTGCTGTGATTCATGGGGTCGTAAAGAGTCGGACACGACTGAGCGACTGAAAGGAACTGAACTGATAGATTTTCTAGTATCCTTGGAGACATATGTCATTCAATCTCTTTCTTAATATATCTGTAAATATGCTTGTCTAATATCCACTGAAAAATTATGGAAAACTCCTATTATCAGAGGAAATGATGTTGTGACCATAGAATGCATTTGTCAAGACTCCATGCTAACACTTAAACTCAGCACTAATTTTTTAATTATCTACTATTAGAGCTCAAAACGGAAGCTTTGCTAAATTGGACTTATGCTTCTTTATCTTTAATAAAAAGTGTTTCTTAGCAGATGCACTGTGGCTTAGCATTTCTGAACTTGCAATAATAAAATTACCCAAGTTAAAGCCTGTACTCCCAACTCTATTTATTTCAAAAGCAAGCAATTATAAAACTAAGCCTGTTTAGCCATTAAAATTACTTCAAATGATCACAGATTTTCTCTGTGAAAGCACACCAGAGTCACTTTAGCTTCTCTCAAAGAGATGTTGTTACTGAAGTAAAGTTAGTCTATAACTATAATCAAAATTCATAAAATATTTTTATTATAGGCATTTTAGATCTAAAGCAAATTTTTAATATAGTGTTAGCTTGAAAATTCCCAAAGCTTTAAGATATATATATATATATATGTATATGTTATGTATGTATGCATAAATATATATAATTTTAAACTTGTTAAAAAATGGCATCCTCTAGGTTTAAGAGAGAAGCTGGTTTGACAGTTGCAATTTTAACAGCGGGAAAGACAGAATCATGGCCAAGAACACAAGGGCAAACCTTACTTGCATATAAAGCATCACATAAGACTGTATAAAAATCATTCCAGCATAATACTTTTAGTCTACAATCTTAAGTATAATTTATGTCAAAAGACAATTAGAACTTAAATATAGCAGCCTTAATCTATTGAATTAAAACATGACTTAATCATAGGTACAGAAAACAAACAGGTACTTTCCAGGAGGGAGGTGAGTGGTATCCTTTGCATATCTGAGGTTATTGATATTTCTCCTGGCAATTTTGATTCCAGCTTGAGCTTCATCCACCTGGGCATTTTGCCTTATGTCCTCTGCATATAAGTTAAACAAGCAAGGTGACAATATACAACCTTGATGTACTCCTTTCCCAATTTTGATCCTGTCCATTTTTCAATGTCCAATTCTAACTGTGCTTCTTGACCTGCATATCGGTTTTTCAGGAGACAAGTAAAGTGTTCTGGTATTCCCAAGTCTTTAAGAATTTCCCACAGTTTGTTGTGATCTACAGAGTCAAAGACTTCAGCATAGTCAATGAAGCAGAAGGAAATATTTTTCTGGAATTCTCTTGATTTTTCTATGATCCAACAGATGTTGGCAATTTGATCTCTGGTTCCTCTGCCTTTTCTTCCAGCTTTTACATCTGGAAGTTATTGGTTCAGGAACTGTTGAAGCCTAGCTTGAATGATTTTGACAATTACCTTGCTAGCATGTGAAATGAGTGTAATTGTGTGGTAGTTTGAACATTCTTTGGTGTCTCTCTTTTCTGGGATTATAATGAAAACTGACAGTTTGCAGTTTTTTGGCACTGCTGAGTTTTCCTAATTTGCTGGCATATTGAGTTCAGCACTTTAATAGCATCATCTTTTAGGATTTGAAATAGCTCAGCTGGAATTCCATCAGATCTAATGATGGAATTCCATCAGATCTAATGATGGAATTCCATCAGATCTGATGTTTCCTACAGCCCACTTGACTTCACACTCCAGGATGTCTGGCTCTAGGGAACTGGGAGGAGAGGAAATTGGAGAAGGCATTGGGACCCCACTCCAGCACTTCTGCCTGGAAAATCCCATGGACGGAGGAGCCTGGTGGGCTGCAGTCCATGGGGTCGCTAAGAGTCAGACACGACTAAGCGACTTCACTTTCACTTTTCACTTTCATGCATTGGAGAAGGAAATGGCAACCCACTCCAATGTTTTTGCCTGGAGAATCCCAGGGACAGGTGAGCCTGGTGGGCTGCCGTCTCTGGGGTCGCACAGAGTCGGACATGACTGAAGCGACTTAATAGCAGCAGCAGCCACAGTAGAAAGGTACAGGTGTCCAGTAATAAGGAAAAGTATTGGGGATGTAATAAACAACATGATAAATATAACTAGCACTACTATACATTGTATATGAAAGTCATTAAGCAGGCAGATCCTGGAAGTTATCATTACAGAAAAAATAGTAAATTTATTTCTTTTATATTGTATCTATATGATATGATGGATATTCACTGAACTTACTGAAGTAACCATTTTATGATGTAAGTCAAATCATTATGCTGTACACATTCAACTTACACAGTGTTTTATGTCAATTATATCTTCTTCCTAGGTTGCAGTAGTGGTACACAACCCATCTGCCAATGCAAGAGACACAAAAGATGCGAGTATGATCCCTGGGTTGGGAAAATCCCCTGGAGCAGGGCACATCAACCACGTCAGTACTCTTGCCTGGAGAATTCCACAGAGAGAGGAGCCTGGCAGAATAAAGACAGTGTGGGTGCAAAGAGATGGACACAAATGAAGCAACCTAGCATGCACACATTACAATTCCAGTAGTGTGATCAGAAAGGTATCAAGTTTATCTCATTCAGGTCTTTGTTGAGTAAAGAAAAAACAAAAATTGGTATTGATTAAAAGTGCAACAGAAAGGCTGGAAGAAGAACTAGAGGCAGCAGTCTAGATGAGAGGTGAAGCTGATATAAAGTTGGACAACAGCTTTATACAGATAGACTGAGTTTGGCAGAGAAATTGCTTGGAAAAAATTTTAATACTGTTCTGCTGTTTATAACACTTCCAGACAAATTTCTTAACCACTGTCCATCACCCGGCAGAAATTTTCACTGTGGATAGATTACTTACACAATCTTCTGCAGGAAGGATCACTATTTTCTCTTACACAGGTATTTCCTATAGGTAGTAGGTTGAATGATAGCCCTCAAAATGATCTGTCCACATCCTAATCATTGGAACCTGAGTATGTCACCTTATTAGGAAAGGGGAAAAAAAAAAAAAAAAAAAACAGTCTTTGCAGGTTTAACAAAGTCAAGAATCTTGAGTTAAGGAGATTATCCTAGTTTATGTGAGTGAGCCCAAAATCCAATGATATATCCTTACAGCAGAAACATAGAGGGAAATCTGTCACAGAGAGAAGGAGACAGAGTAACAGATCCTGTGTCATTGGCTTATGGAAAGGTGTCCACAGCAAATAGCAGGGCCTCACGTTTATGGACTTACAATGCAATGGTAAAACATGGTAAAAATCTCCTGCTTCCCTCATAAGACATATCATGTACAAGCAGGTTGTTTAATGGGCTTCCCTGATGGCTCCTCCTCTGTAGTCCCCTTCTCCTCCTGCCTTCAATCCTTTCCAACATCAGATGGTTGGATGGCATCACCAACTCAATGGACATGTTTGAGCAAGCTCTAGGAGTTGGCAATGGACAGGGAAGACTGGTGCACTGAAGTCCATGAGGTTGCAAAGAGTCAGACATGACTGAGAGACTGAACTGACTGAGTGGCTGGTGGCGGCTCAGATGGTAAAAAATCTGTCTGCAATGCCAGTGACCTGGGTTCAACAACTGGTTTGGGAAGATCCCCTGGAAGAGGGCATAGCAACCCACTCCAGTATTCTTGCCTGGAGAATTCCATGGAGAGAGAAGTCTGGTGGACTATAGTCTGTGGAGTCCCAACGAGTTGGACATGACTGAGTGACTGTGTGGATCACAACAACCTGTAGAAAATTCTTCAAGAGATGGGAATACAAAATCATGTGATCTGCCTCCTGATAAATCTGTATGTAGGTCAGGAAGCAACAGTTAGAACTGGACATGGAAAAACAGACAGGTTCCAAATCAGGAAATTAGTACGCCAAGGCTGTATATTGTCACCCCACTTATCTAACTTATATACAGAGTACATCACAAGAAATGCTGGGCTGGATGAAGCAAAAGCTGGAATCAAGATTGCCTCAAGAAATATCAATAACTTCAGATATGCAGATGACATCACCCTTATGGCAAAAAGTGAAGAGGAACTAAAGAGCCTCTTGATGAAAGTAAAAGAGGAGAGTGAAAAATATGGCTTAAAACTCAACATTCAGAAAACTAAGACCATGGCATCTTGTCCCATCATATCATGGCAAATAGATGGGGAAGCAATAGAAACAATGAGAAACTTTATTTTGGGGGGCTCCAAAATCACTGTGGATTGTGACTGCAGCCATGAAATTCAGAGACTTGCTCCTTGGAAGAAAAGCTATGACCAACCTGCTGCTGCTGCTACGTCACTTCAGTTGTGACTGTTGACTCTGTGCAACCCCATAGACAGCAGCCCATCAGGCTCCCCCATCCCTGGGATTCTCCAGGCAAGAACACTGGAGTAGGTTGCCATTTCCTTCTCCAATGCATGAAAGTGAAAAGTGAAAGTGAAGTCACTTAGTCATGTCCGACCCTCAGCAACCCCATGGACTGCAGCCTATCAGGCTCCTCCATCCATGGGATTTTCCAGGCAAGAATACTGGAGTGGGGTGCCATTGCCTTCTCTAATGATCAACCTACAAAGCATATTAAAAAGCAGAGACATTACTTTGCCAGCAAAGGTCCATCTAGTCAAAGCTATGATTTTTTCCAGAAGTCATATATGGATGTTAAAGTTGGACTATAAAGAAGGCTGAACGCTGAAGAATTGATGCTTTTGCACTGTGGTGTTGGAGAGGAGTTTTGAGAGCCCCTTGGACTGCAAGGAGATCCAACCAGTCTATCCTAAAGGAAATCAATCCTGAATATTCATTGGAAGGACTGATGTTGAAGCTAAAACTCCAAAACTTTGCCCACCTGCTGTGAAGAACTGACTCACTGGAAAAGACCCTGATGCTGGGAAATATTGAAGGTGGGAGGCAAAGGAGTCAACAGGGTATGAGATGGTTGGATGGCATCACCAACTCAATGGACATGAGTTTGTGTAAGCTCCGAGAGTTGGTGATGAACAGGGAATCCTTGCGTGCTGCAGTCCATGGGGTCCAAAGAGTTGGACAAGTCTGAGTAACTGAATTGAACTGAGAATTTAAGCACAGCACAGGTTGTATAATAAGTTAAAATTTTATGGGCTGAAATATGTTTATCCATAATACATACCTTGAGGTACTAATGCAGACCTCAGAATATAAATGTATTTGGAGATAAAGTACTTAAATATGTAATGAATTTAAAATGAGGTCATTAGGGTACAGCCTCACCCATTAACTTGTGTCCTTATGATAGGAGATTAGAACAGAGATCCAAACAGAGGGATGGTGACCATGTGAAGACACAGAGAGGAGATGGCCATCTCTAAGGGAAGGAGGGATGCCTCTGAAGAAATCAGCGGTGCTGACACCTTGATCTTGGACTTTAAGTATCTAGAATTGTGAGAAAATAAATTCTGTTGTTTAAGCCACTTTGGTTGTAGCACAGTTTTATGGCAGCCATGGAAAATACAGAGATAATCAAAGCATACTGTGTATTAACTATTCTTGTCACTATTAGGAGAGTCTGATAAAAAAGAGAATGACTTAGCACACAGAGAAAGATGCGAAGAGAGATGAGAAGGGTGAAGAATAATTCTTCTGCGTTGAGGAAGCTCTTCTCTGAAGACAGCATGCTGTTCTGTGCTGTGCATAGTCACTCAAGTCATGTCCAACTCTTTGGGACACCATGGACTGTAGCCCACCAGGCTCCTCTATCCATGGGGATTCTCCAGGCAAGAATACTGAAGTGGGTGGCTATGCCATGCCCTCCTCCAAGGAATCTTCCCAACCCACAGATCAAATCCATGTCTCCTACATTGCAGGCAGATTCTTTACCATCTGAACCACCAGGGAAGCCCAAAAATACTGGAGTGGGTAGCCTATCCCTTCTCCAGGGGATCTTTCCAACCCAGGAATTGAACCAGGGTCCCCTGTACTGAGCTACCAGGGAAGCCCATACACATATTTATCAGCAATCCAGTAGTATGATACATGATTGAGTTGAAAACTCAACTGCTGCTTGAAGCAGCTCTAAGCATCAGCTCTCAAGGTAAAGCCTTAGCAAAAGATTGAGCTGTGGCACAGGTCTTTTTTCCAGTGCCTGCCACTCTGAGTTCTCAGCCAAACAAGGGGTATCATATTTGATTTGGATTGCTGTTTCATACCACACTCCACCTCTACCTTTTACATGATTTTTAATTATCAATCACAAAACTAGGAGAGCTGGGGTTGTGAATGGAAACCAAATTCTGTAAGTTTTCAGACTTAAAAATTTCATCTAGTAAGGTGATTGGTGTTTTAAGGCACTCCTCTCCAGGTTTCTTGGTATTTCCAATTGATCTATACCTCCCAAGCAACAGAAATTTGCATGTTTTAATGATAGAGAAATTTTCCTTTTCTTTTCCCCAGTACTTTCTGCTCTTTGCATTCTAAAGGTGGTAGCTACATGGAGCCCTTTTCTTTTAATTCCTTTCACCTGAGACACCTGTTTCTGTTCAAAGCATAATAAAACCTTTCTTATCTCTCCAGGAGCCAAGGTTTACATTCCTAGTTGGAGAATTTCTCCTTCTCCCCTAGGAGGAGATCTGTTTACATTCCAGAATAAAAGATAAACTCTTTCTCTTAACTCCAGAGGGGAGGAGGAAATGTGTCTGCACCCACATAAACTTCAAGATTCATAAGTTCGAAGTTCCTCTCCTGTGGTGCAGACCACTCTGTATGTTCACGGAACAGTTGCCTCTCATTACATAGCCCCATAAGGGAGTCAGCAACTGCATTAGGTATTCCGTGAGTAAGTAAAATAGTTTTTGTTTTGTTTCTTTTTTTTTTCTCCCTTTTGACTCTGATCAAGATCTGGTGTTTCTGCTAGCGTGTTTGTATATGTGTATATTTATTAATTTCTTCTATCCAATCTTTATATCATACATATCTATATCTTTCTATCTAAGTGTACAAATAGGGTAATATCTCAAATTCCTCACTCTTTCAGACTTATAAGGTATATGAAAGTGAAAAGTGAAAGTGCTAGTCACTCAGTCATGTCCTACTCTTTGTGACCGTATAAACTGTAGCCCATCAGGCTCCTCTGTCCATGGAATTCTCCAGCCAAGAATACTGGAGTGGGTAGCCATCCCCTTCTCCAGGGGATCTTCCCAACCTCGGGATCAAACCCAGGTCTCCTGGATTGCAGGCAGATTCTTTACTGTATGAGCCACCAGGAAAGCCCCTACCAGCTATATACCTAAAGTCAAATGGATATCACAAAGAGCAAATGTGTAAGAAGTCTTCTAAGTTTTTTGTTGTGGTTGAGAATTGTATCACAAAAATATAAAACAAAACAAAAAACAAACATAAAAAAATATTGCAAGCCTAGCCTACAACCTTTCAAAACCATTTCTAGGCCAACAAACCTACATCAATATAATTGTCATTTTAAAGCCATTCGGCTTCTGAAAAGAACATCTGTTTCATTGCCAATCTCACATGTGTACAGAGAGTATAATGGACAAAAATAAACCTTCCAGAAAGAAGGAACCAGAGGCCATAGAGAAAAATGAAAAAGGCAGCTCATGCCAAAGAACAAACCCAGCCACTAACAGATGGTCTAACAGAAATTAACTGCACTGCCAGTGCAAGGAACCTTCAATTCCTTCCCCGACTAATGACTGCCTTGTGTTTCCCATTCTTCCTTTTTCTGAATCCAGGTTGTAAAATGGGTTACTCATTATCTAAGGACAATTGCATACTCAATGTGTTAGGGACACATAACTTGAATTTTAATTTGCAGGTATAGAGTCCACTATTCCACCTAGTGCAGCACTTAAATAGAAAATGTTAAAACTGACTGTGTGTTTTATCACAACTGGCAAATGCTATGAAAAACAAAATGATCTTTGATTGACCTCACTATGTCAGAACCTCACTGGACTGGCCAATGAACAACTGTTCTTGTTTGAATCATTTGTACGCAGACACCTAGACTTATTCCTTCCTAACCATAGGACAACTTTACCATCTCATTACCATCACTATGAAGAAATAACATAACATATTTTTTCCCCTTTCTAGGTGTTGTGTGTCCATGGGATTGTCCAGGCAAGAATACTGAAACGAGTTGCCAGCAATTAAACATATCTAATTTAGCCCCTGTAGTGATTTTTTTTTTCCCCCACTAGTAGGTCTCCTTGTTTGGCAAGTTAAATTCAGTTTGCTGATTTTTTTTTTTTTTTTTTTAATCGTGGCTTTTTAAAGATTACCGGAAGTTGTTGTTTCCAGAGGTCAGGGTACAATAAAGAGCCATATCTAGACCTGATAAAAGAGGACTACTTATCACATAGAATTTCAGAGATTGAGTTGAATGAAGTAACTGGTTGGGATGTTAGGGTATTTCCCCCTTAGGAAAGAGACTGAATGAGTACAATAGAAAAGTGAATGGCATAATTATGTAGTTAAGACAGCTATTGGAACAAACAATATATTTCCTTCCCATCTTTGATATCAAAATATCATTAGACTGTCAGATATTTTGCTGTCCATGTAAAACTTTTGTAGCCTTATTGCTATGACTATGCATGGTATGAAAATCCCATGGATGGTGGAACCTGGTAGGTTGCAGTCCATGGGGTCTCAAAGAGTCAGACACGACTAAGCGACTTAACTTTCAATTTCATGACTATGCAGAAAAGTTCTGATCACTGGGAAGTAAGTAGAGGTATATGAAATTTCCAGGAATGTTCTTGAAATGATACTTAGCCTGCTGTTTGTTTTTTTTGTCTTTTCTTCTTTGACCTGCTTCTTCATGAGGATTGGAATGCAAATGAGATGGTTGTGGTGGCTTGGCCAACAAGGAAGTAAGTTGACATAGGGACTAAAGGCTATAGAAGGTGGGACAAGTTAAAAGTAAATTGTTTTAGAAGCTCTAGGAAACTAATAGAGATTTTCTGCCAGAAAATAGGAGGCTGGTGTAGTGACACCTAAAACTTTTAGGTTTTAGGGAATGGATAGAGGCTGGCAAAATTTGGAGATGCACCATAATAAAAGTCATTATTTCTTATGAAAAAATGGTTGGTAGAAACATGGGTATTAAAGACTATCCTAGTGAGAGCTCAGAGGAAGTGAAGAACACTATTGAGGAAATTTCTATTATCTTAGAGAAAACATATTACCATGAGCAGCTGTTGGTAGAAATATGATCATTAAAGGTGCTTCTGAGAAGTGATGGAATGAAATGAGGAACAGGATACTTAAATTGGAGGAAAGGTGATCCTTTTTATAAAGTTTCAGAAAATTGAGCTGAATTGTTTTCTACTGTTGGATGTTCAGTGGTCAGATATAAGTGATGAGACTGGACATTAATCTGAGAGATTTCTAAGGAAGGTGATGAAGCTGAGGCTTGGCTTTTCCTTACTAAATATATTAAAAGTGTGAAAGGAAAGAGATAAATTGAGAAAGGAACTGCTAGCAAGAAGGAATCCACATTTGATGTGGAAGATACTTAGCTCATCTGGATTGTTAAAACTAAGAAATCACTGTTGTAAAGTGTGCTCTGGAGATCGAGTAAAGTGTGAAGCTGGAAAATCATCCTGAGGTGATCAGGTGTGTGATTCAAAGATAGATTCAACCTTCTTAGGACAATTTAGGAATAGAAACAGGATTATTTAGGAAGGATTTATGCACAATCCCCTTTCTAATGATGTGGTTCCTCTCAACATACACAGGAAAATTCACATTTTTTTGACAATGCCATACAGAAGAAACACTAGCAACTCTGACCAAAAGGGAAAGAGATGGAACAGAATGAGGGCAAGTTGTCAGTCTGAGATTCTACATTGAGGAAATGGGCTGAGAGTTACTAGGCTCAAAACACGTGCTACCTTCAAATACAGGAGGAATGACTACAAAGATGCTGAATGCAATGAATTCACTGCCAAAGGTAAGAGAGACATGGAACAGTCTTATAAACTTGACTGCACTTCCCAATTAATTTTATCCTTCTAATAAAGCAATCTGCCATTTTTTGCTCATTTCTTATTGTTTTATTAGTTAAAATACATAGGAGCAACATCATAAGACCTTAATGTGTAGAAAAAATGTGCTTACATGCTTGCCTAAATTATGTATTTGATTAAAATTGCTCTAACAGCCATGCCTTTCTCACCAGTAAAATGAATCTCATGCATCAAGGTAATGACTAGACCTTTAACATGATGTATTATACAGTAAAATACCTGTAGAAATGAGTATGGAAAGAATAATTACAAATAAAGTGTGTGTTTGAGAAAACAGCTTTGCAATTAGAGGCATGCCGGTATTTCTATGTTTGCCCTGTGCATTTTCAATAACACCAGCATGGCATTTTAACAATTATAAGATATTACAAACTATTAAATGTGATAATGAGTGTTTATCTATGAAGAATATTTTAAAGTTAAATACCTTGCATCATTTTATATTTATATGTCAAATACATACAACGATTATTTTGTTTACAATATAGTAGCAATTTATTTTCTAAGGTTAGCTTATGTAACTTATTAGCTTCATTAATTTGCCCCCTCAGTAACTTGATTCTATGGCACTAGGAATATAAACTGGAAAATATATGTATATATACTTAAATAAATGCTTTTGAGAGTAATCAACATTCCAAATTTTTTACAATATTAATTCAGCTTTCTGAAAATATTTTCTTGGAACATATTTCTGAAATCTTGAAAGTTCTCATACATTACCATGCAGAAGCAAAGGACTGGTCTCCAATATTAGGCCAATGATAGAAATTTAATGGAAAAAAAAAAAAAGTTCAAATCCTAATCATGTTGCCTGAGACAGAAAAAGATGGTAGCCAGAGTGGGAAATAAAGATGTCTTTCAAAAAATTTAGTTACAGTCAATAGAATTTAATAATGAAAAAGGAATTGCAGTAAACAAACCAAACTAATGAATCATAAGGTTGCAAAAACAAAAGCAAAACCAACACCATAATAACACATTTTTAAATATTTAATTATCACTGCAGGTTACAAATGCTATCATAAAGATAATCTATTTGTATTTTAATTTTAATGTTTACAATAGCCTTACTAGGTTGGAAAGTCAAGACTTTGTTTTTCTACTATTTTGATTAGAAACTAAACCTTTAGGAGGTAACACTGTCTAATTAATAGCCAGCTGAAGTGCACTAGTGAGCATCATCACTCATCACTAGGTCTTCTCAGTCTCTTTATCTTCCTACTACCCTAATTTGCAGTTACTGGCATCAAAATGCCACCCATATGATATTAAAGGTAAACTGGTTAATTGTAATTTCCTGAGCCATAGTTTACAAAGAATACTTAGATTTTAAAATGTTTGTGGTTATTGAATCTGGGATTTGTTTAAAGCTGAGGGCCCCTCAAAAGATATCATTATTTCCATTCAAAGGTAATGAGATTATAAAATGCAGCTTTGTGCAAAAACAGTGATCCAACAAACACATTTAGAAGATATTCAGAACAAGATCAGAATGGCTGATAGTAGAAACTGTGTGGTAAAACTGAGAAAAGTCATACCTGTTTGTTGAGTATTGATTATTTAGCAAACACACTTTTGAAGTGTGTGTGTGTGTACATATAGATAGAGAGAGATTTAACAGAGTTGCAAGAACATATACCTATAATGGGTATTTCCCTGGTATCTCAGTGGTAAAGATTTGCCTGCCAAGCAGCAGACAGGGTTTCAGTCCTGGGATGGGGAATATCCCCTGGAAAAGGAAATGGCAATACACTCCAGTATTCTTGTTTGAGAAATCCCACAGACAGAGGAGCCTCTTGGGTTCCATGGGATTGCAAAGATTCAGACACTACTTAGCGATTAAACAATGAAAACAGCAAATACCTATAATGAACTTATAACAAGCATATGATCATAGCCTTGGAACAAACTCATATTGAGAAGAAAAGCAGTAGCCATGAAAGAATATGAATCAGAGCAAATGCTATTATTTGATTCATACCTGACTGTGGTCATTTACCTAATCCTAAGTAAAAAGAGAATTAAAAACTTTGATTTCAGTGGTTTTTCTCTTTTAAGGACTTCCACTAGGAGAAAAAAAAAAAATCAGCCTTGATCTCTCAGCAGATTTTCACATCAATGCACATACTGTTCAGTCCCTAACTAATGTCCAATTCTTCTGTGATGTCATTGACTGTAGCTCATCAGGCTCCTCTGTTCATGGGATTTTTCAGGCAAGAGTACTGGAGTCGGTTGCCATTTCCTTCTCCGGGAGATCTTTCCAACCTTGGACTCAAACCCATGTCTTTTCTATTGCAAGTAGATTCCTTACCACTGAGCCACTAGGGAAGCCCATGACTGGTTATAAGATTACCTAATAAATAAATAAATAAATAATCTTTCCTCATGGCTCTCTGCCTGAGACTGTCGTGATCTTTTCTATGCTTACCTGTCTACATGTCCTTCACCAGTGATCTACATCATCTCTCAAATTATGTGCACTCTACGCTTTAATAACACCAAATCCACTGGGTTGCTTTGTTCTATAAAACTCCTGTCTATATTGTTCCCTCTGTTTATAATTTCTATCCTTTTTTTCTTTCATTTAACGTACCAAAACGATCGGATTACTGGTCCTTTATTGGTAAACCTTTTCTTTTCTCTGTTAAAATTTAAACTACAGGTTCAGTCACATTGCCATGTAGTACAAGCTTCATATATCCGCCTTCCACTTACCATACTATATGTAAATTTCTTGTCCTTCTCTATCTCTCCACCAATTGTCAGTTTAAGGATGGCACATCATAATTTTTTGTCCTCCATCAAATCCTTAAAGTCTAACTTTTTTTTAATAAGGTAGAATTTTATGTTTTTTTTTTAATATTAAAGAACTTTATTTTGTGTTTTCATACATTTTTTAAAATGTAAAACCTCATTAGTTATTGGTATCGACAGTAACGTGGACTAGGTAGACATTATCTTCAGTAAGTTAGCACAGGTGAAAAAATTGGATAGCAGAGTGGAGATTTCCATTTTTTTTTATTAGTATCTGTAAAAGTTAAGGATTGAAGTGAAGTGAAAGTTGGTCAGTTTTGTCTGACTCTTTGTGACCCCCTGGATAGTCCATGGAATTCTCCAGGCCAAAATACTGGGATAGGGAGCAGTCCCCTTCTGCAGGGGATCTTCCCAACCCAGGAGTCAAACCCAGGTCTCCTACATTGCAGGCAGATTCTTTACCAGCTGAGCAACCAGGGAAGCCCAAGAATTAAAGAAGCTAGCTTATTAAAGATAAGAAACCACAGATGGCTTAGAGTTTCAGAGATAATTTTTATTTGGGAAATGGTGTTTATAATTGAAATCAATGCCTCCACCACTATAATAAGGGATAATCTAGCATAGAAAGATGCTTAATAAAAGTCTTCCTGCCCCGTGCTTGTGTTTCAAAATAACTGATCTCAAAGCAGGCCAACTATTCAATGTACAAGTTTTTGGCTACCAAAATCATTTTTAACACACTCTTCAAAGTATCTTCCAATCTTACTCCCTGAATTAACAGAGGTGGTAGTAGTGGTGAAACTTCAACTCACTACCAATGGGCATTCTAAGATTCAAATTATATATTCAGTTCAGTTCAGTTCAGTCTCTCACTCGTGTCCGACTCTGCGACCCCATGAATCAGCACGCCAGGCCTCCCTGTCCATCACCAACTCCCGGAGTTCACCCAGACTCACGTCCATCGAGGCAGTGATGCCATCCAGCCATCTTATCCTCTGTCGTCCCCTTCTCCTCCTGCCCCCAATCCCTCCCAGCATCAGAGTCTTTTCCAATGAATCAACTCTTTGCATGAGGTGGCCAAAGTACTGGAGATTCAGCTTTAGCATCATTCCTTCCAAAGAAATCCCAGGGCTGATTCTCATTATACATACACAAATTCTATATATTACATACAATATGGATTGATTACTTATAATTGATTATTATATATGAAAAAGTATATCATATATCCATATTATGTACAAATGTATTATTTACATATAAATTAACATGCATATATTTATACTGCAGCCAACACTGCTAAATTAAACCCAACATCATTTAAATCAAAATAAACAGAAGAAACAGATTTTACCACAACCAAAAAGGGCTTCTTTGGTGGCTCACGTAGTAAAATATATGTCTGCAATATGAGAACTGGGTTCAATTCCTGGGTCAGGAAGATCCCCTGGGGAAGGGAATGGCTACCCAATCCACTATTCTTGCCTGGAGAATTCCATGGACCGAGGAGCCAGGAGGGCTACAGTCCATGGAGTGGCAAAGAGTTGGATACCACTGAGTGACTATCACAAAAAGTCCCTAAAATGATGACCAATTGCAGTAGTAAAATTATTCTTCCACATTTACCTTATTTTTCCTCAACAATGGTAATAGATTTTATCTCCACTAAATAATGTTGTAAAGACTTTTTTTCCAGGAGATAATAATTTATCTGAATGTGTACTATCAGTATTCCTTACTATGCCATACTGTCTTACCTATACTGAAAGCATTAAACCATAAACTATAGGCTAGTTTATTTAAACTAATACACTAACAAAGCTCCAAGAAACTATTTGCACATATAGAACCTAAAAATACATCTCTAGGGATTATCTACCAGAGAAGGCAATGGCACCCCACTCCAGTACTCTTGCCTGGAAAATCCCATGGATGAGGAGCCTGGTAGGCTGCAGTCCTTGGTGTCACTAAGAGTCGGACATGACTGAGCGACTTCACTTTCACTTTTCACTTTCATGCATTGGAGAAGGAAATGGCAACCCACTCCAGTGTTCTTGCCTGGAGAATCCCAGGGACAGAGGAGCCTAGTGGGCTGCCGTCTATGGGGTCGCACAGAGTCGGACACGACTGAAGTGACTTAGCAGCAGCAGGGTTATCTACAGTTGCTTCAAGGTAGTGTTTGTGTAAGGAAAAAAAAAAAAAAAAGAGCATTAAAGTCTCATGTAAGTTCTCAAAGAATAAGAAAGTACAGTCTTAGAACTCCGTTTTCTGTATTAAGGACTTCCATAGCAGCTAAGCTTCTTTGAGTTTTAGAAAATTGTGTTTGTCTCCTCCTCTTTGAAAACCCTCTCACATGTGGTTTCTTCTGTTTGTTAGTTTGCTTCTCTGAGGTACACAGTTGTAACACAGCATACTTCTAGTCTCTAGGCCGATATCCAAAGAGTGTTTATGAACTAAAAACAAAACAAAAAAGAAAACTCTACCTCAGGTTTTATTTATTTATATATGTTTCTTATTTCCCCATTAGAAAAATTCATTGAAACACATTGCATTCTACAAAGATAAAGATGAAACTTATTGATTGGTTTAGAATACCACAGCATATTGATTTTAAAATCTAAGGGACAAAATGAGAGTCATGTCTCCTTTCTTTTTCTTTTGACAAAATCCATGTTAACTGCCAAATAAAAACCCCTTCTGCTTCAATCTTGGTTTGCATTTCCTTTTTTATCTATAGTTGAAGATGAATCTATTGTTTCCACTCAATGTCCCTTATATAATATTAATAAATCTTATTGCTGTAATGAACCATTGAAACAGAGCAAACAGGCTTTATTCTTTTGAGAGGACAGAAGACAAAAGCCTTCATACTACTGCTGAGCTGTTGGTAGCAGTTGCCCAGAGCATGGTGTTATTAAAGGTTTTGAGACTGCAATGTGGTAGTTCTAGGGAAGAATGTCTGAGTCAAGCAGTGCTTTTTCACAACTGAAAGCTAAATGCTTAGATAAGTGGCTGCTACATAGTAAATATGGCAAAGGTGTACACTATAATTATTTTATGAAAACAATGATAATATGATTATTGCTGCTCTTATTAAAATTTGGCTCAACAGTTAAATAAAGCTGACATTTCATTTAGCATATAACCAGAAAAAAAAAAATGGCAGACAATGAAAGTGTGTATATCTTTCCAATGAAGAAAAGTAATGCTAGGTTTGAAAAATGATGGCTAAAAAAATCCATCTTGGATAAAGAAGAAATGGTACATGTTAAATTTCATGCAATAGAATTCTGAGAGATGAGAAACAGCAGCTGCTGAAAAGAAAGTTGAAGGTAGAAGTAGTATTATAGGCACCAGATTTTGAACATGCCACACCAACCTGCTTTTCTACTTGGTCAGTTATGAAAAAAATAGAATAGATAAGAAATAGAAAGAAAAATGGATATAGGAGGAAAGATGGAATCTGAAGTGCAAGATTAAGTTAAAGGGGACTGAATGTTGATACCTGTGATTGTGAAGTAGTTCTGGAAGTAAACTTGTTCAAAGAGAAAGATATATTGTTGAAAAGATAGCAAAAAAAGGAGATATTAAAATACTGAGTTTCATTTATTAAAATCAATTCACAATGATCTAAAAATATATGAAATATTCTGTATAGTATAAACTTTTCTCTATTAATAGATTTAACAACTGACAACACATTTCTGTGACTATGTATTACTGGTAATTATTATACTGTATCAAAAAGGAAGGAATTATTATCTCCACTTTATAGATGATAAATTGGGGTTCATTGATGCCATTAGCTCAACACATATGATTAGTAGATGGTTACAGACAGGATTTATACCTTCATCTTTCTAACTCATCCAAGAGATCTGCAGACCATCTAGGTAAACTTCATCAGGTTATTTAAACCATAGATAAGCACCAAAGTATTGATGCTTTCAAACTATGGTGCTGGAGAAGACTCCAGAGAGTCCCTTGAAGAGTAAGGAGATCAAACTAGTCAACCCCAAAGAAAATCAATCCTGAATATTCATTGGAAGGACAGATGCTGAAGCTGAAGCTCCAGTATTTTGGCCACCTGATGCAAAGAGCTAACTCACTGGGAAAATCCCTTATGCTGGAAAAGATTGAGGGCAGGAGGAGAAGGGAGTGGCAGAGGATGAGATGGTTGGATGGCATCACTGACCCAAAGAACACAAGTTTGAGCAAGTTCCAGGAGATAGTGAAGGACAGGGAAACCTGGTGTGCTGCATTGCATGGGGTCACAAAGAGTCAGACATGGCTGAGTGACTGAGCAACAACAAAGACAGCAATATCAAGGATATATTGGTCAGCACAATTTAAGCTTAAAAGAGTCATCTATGTCATTACTTTCAAACATTATTTCTTCCTTGAGGAAAATTTAAAAAGTACATAAGTTCTAGTATTCAAATCAATGAAAGTTATTCACTTTTATTATTGAAGTGTGATTCTTTTTAACTTACATATTTTTGACTCAATGTTTTTGTTGATATATTTGAGAAATGGAGGCAAAGCAGTTTCAATTTATGTGATCTTTAATACAAGAGTCCTGATTCTTACATAGCTTTCTTGAAAAATCATGACTTTGTGTGCCTATGGGTTCAGTCACTCAGTCATGTCCCACTCTGCGACCATATGGACTGTAGCCCACCAGGCTCTTCTGTCTATGGGATTGAAAGGCGGGAATATTGGAGTGGTTGCCATTTCCTCCTTCAGGGGATCTTCCTCCCCCAGGGATCGAACCCTCATCTCTGTTTCTCCTGTGTTGGTGGGTGTATATTTTGCCACTATATCACCTAGAAATCATGACTTTAGACAATAGGGGTATGTGACTTTCAGGAAGACTTCAGGGATACTCTGCATTATCTGTTGAGGTAATGGCTGGGTTAGGCTAATTGGATGATGATTGAATCCTGTATTCCAGTGTTTACTCAGTTAAAATATTTTGGCTTTCTTCTTTGAAGACAGTCACCTTATTCAGTTGACAAGTGACAATATTAATAGAATATGCAGAATAACGTACTGTGCTTTTTTTAAACCTTGGTTGTTTTTAATTTAAAATGTCTTTCTTCATCCCCATGGTAGGCACACATCAATAGTGTGAAATTTCCATAGACTTTCTAAGAAAAGGATTCATTTGACCAGAGTTTTCCAATCTTTACTATGCATAAGTCAGTATTCCTTTGATGGTGTTTTCCAGTCTTTATTATGTATAAGAAGCAGCTAGCTTCCACAATTCCAATAGAGATAAAAACAAACTGTTGTGTTTAAAATGAAATACTGGTGACTGTATTCATGTAGTATTACTATTAAAATATACACATAATTCGACCTGGGTCCATATGATATAGCTAATTGAATTAGAATTCAATGTTCTATTGCAATTCAGAAATGTGTGCATGTTTTTCAGTTTCTTTTACAGGGCCACTGATAGTTAACTATTAGAATTTCCTATTATGAAAAGTTTGAAATACTAAAATAATTTTGAGTCATATTTTGAAAATATGTATATGTTTAACTAATGAAAGAAAAAAAGAAGTGAAGCTGCTCAGTCGTGTCTGACTCTTCGGGACTCCATGTATCATAGCCTGCCAGGCTTCTTCATCCATGGAATTTTCCAGGCAAGAATACTGGAGTGGGTTGCCATTTCCTTCTCCAGGACTTCTTCCAGACTCAGGGATCAGATCCAGGTCTCAGGCACTGCGAGATGATAGGCAGACTCTATCATCTGAGCCATAGGGAAGTCCTTATCTAATGAAATACTTGTTGAATTGATGTTGATCCGTTCCTTGCTCTCTTATCTTCATAGAAAGTTATTCTGAATAGGATGATAGTACATAAAAATACTGTGGTAAATATCAAAGCTGCCTCAAAAATATAAGCTAAAATCTACATTTTATTTACCACATAGTTGCTTAATTATGACTTATATTGTTATAAATAGATTATTTGTAGGTTTCCCATTTTTATAACCTTAACAATAATTGAAAATGATTAAATATAATTATTATATTCATTATTGAGATGGGAAATGTGACATAGCTAAGTGAGGGAAAAATCACATTATAAAATATGCCTAGTATTGAGCATGAGAAATCCATGCCTACTCTTGGTCTATAATAAAAGCTTTATATAAACAGTCATTTAAAATTTTAATCCCTTTTGTTTTTAAGAAAATGATGCACCTCTTTTTGCTCAGGTCCAGTTTCTCCAGCTGTGTGATATGCTCCTATTCTTTCTTTCCTTTGTAGGAATTTTATTCCATTTGTAATTTACAGTCCATTGTATTTTCAATATTTCCTTCCTTCCAGCTGTTTTCATCAAAATACTAAAATGCTCTATCATCAAAGTAATGCTCCTTCAAGCCTACATCCTGGTAGACATCAGCCATCATCCTAGCTTTTGTCTTACATTAACATCAATTCCTCTAGAAAGATAATTATTACTTCATTATTCTTGCTGGATTTTTTAATATCTCATTCAATATTTTATTGACAACTCTGTGTGCTACTGTTACCTAATTAGTAGTTCTACTTTGGGAAAAATTTGAACCTAGCTCTATAGACTTGGGAATCATTGTGATGTAATTAATTCTTGGAACTTCATAAAGAAAAAATATCCCCCAGGGATTATGTATGGAGTGAAAATCCAGGGGAGAAAATACTGAATTCAAAGTGTCCCGGGGCTTAAGAAAACAAAGGGGGAGAACGTGAACAAGCATGACTGCCTAGAAAAGTTTCAGGAAAACAAGAATGGAGTGCTAGGAAGAATACTGAGAGATCAGTGTTACAGAGAAAAGAGTGATCAGACAGCTAAGAAAGCACGTAAGGGAATAAGATTCACCAATAAGAAGATCACAGTAAACCTCCACAGAGGCATCTCTAGAAGGAAAGAATCTGTGATGAAAATTTCTAGAATAATAGCTATGGCTTGTGAGCTTAAGGCAAAGATGTATTTTAAAACATTCTTTACATTACCTTAGCATTTGTTGTTGCTGTTCAGTCATCCAGTTGTGTCTAACTTTTTGAGACCCTATGGACTGCAGCACGCCAGGCCTCCCTGTCCCTCACCATCTCCCAGAATTTGCCCAAGTTCACATATACCTTCGTGAGTTTGAGTGAACTCTGGGAGTTGGTGATGGACAGGGAGGCCTGGCGTACTGCGATTCATGGGGTCACAAAGAGTCAGACATGACTGAGTGATTGACCTGAACTGAACTGAACACATACCTTCACATTATCTATCAGTGTGCTACTATTTTTTTTTTTTTTTAACTTTTCCTTCTTTTTTTTGGTTTCTTAACTTTCTTCAGAAATTTTTGATATGTTGATGGCATGTTGATGGCACTATTTTGGAAAAATAATGCCAACTGAATTGAAGTTTTCTGGATTTATAGCAAATGGTATATTTTCTGTCTCTTTACATCAGTTCAGTTCAGTTGCTCAGTCATGTCCAATTCTTTGCAACCGGGTGGATCGCGGCACACCAGGCCTCCCCGTCTATCACCAACTCCCGGAGTTTACCAAAAATCACGTCCATTGAGTTGGTGATACTATCCAACCATCTCAACCTTCATCATCCCCTTTTCCTCCTGCCTTCAATCTTTCCCAGCATCAGGGTCTTTTCAAATGAGTCAGTACTTCACATCAGGTGGCCAAAGTATTGGAGTTTCAGCTTCAACATCAGTCCTCCCAATGAACACCCAGGACTGATCTCCTTTAGGATAGACTAGTTGGATCTCCTGGCAGTCCAAGGGACTCTCAAGAGTCTTCTCCAACACCACAGTTCAAAAGCATCAATTCTTCAGCAGTCAGCTTTCTTTATAGTCCAACTCTCACATCCATATGACCACTGGAAAAACCATAGCCTTGACTAGACAGACCTTTGTTGGCAAAGTAATGTCTCTGCTTTTCAGTATGCTATCTAGGTTGGTCATAACTTTCCTTCCAAGGAGTAAGTGTCTTTTAATTTCATGGCCGCAGTCACCATCTGTAGTGATTTTGGAGCCCCGAAAATAAAGTCCGCCACTGTTACCACTGTTTCCCCGTCTATTTGCCATGAAGTGATGGGACTGGATGCCATGGTCTTAGTTTTCTGAATGTTGAGCTTTAATGTCTCTTTCCATAGATCACTAAAATTTTATACTTTTTAATTGTCAAATACTGTTTAATTAAAGATTTCCTAGGCTTCAGATTAATTATACTTATTTCCAAAATTCAAGGAAAATAATTTATACTCAGATAATTTATGTATATAACTTATGTGTGTACCTACATGAACATACTTCACATTTATAAGCTTTTTTCAAAGGAGGAATATTTGAGTTAATAAGCAGCAAAAACATATAGAATTAAAATCTATTTAAAGTCTGCAGACATAAGTCTAAATAATCAATACATATGGTCTCTCCATTGAATCACTGAGTCAATAAAGAAACAAAATGCATATTGCATATTAACTATTCTAGCATTGAAGTTTGAACTGTGATTATTGCATTTCAATTATTAAATTTTAGAAGCCAAATGGAATGTAGTTTTTCTGAATTTACTTCATAAACCAAAAAAAAAATTTAATATAGAAGAGTGAAAAAGCTTAAAGAAACCATTTTAAAATATTTTCTGTTTATTTATTTAATAAATTACTAATATCTCTTAGAGCCATATAATACAATGAAGCCTGCTTATTTTAGTAACTAATACATTGCTTTAGCATCAGAAGACAAATCTCAGGTAAGCCATTTCTATTAGTAAAATATCCCTGAGCTCACATATGGACACACAGAAATATCCATTGCAAATATACTTTGAGTTTTTTAGACTATACATTTCTATGAAAATAATATAAGAATAGTAAAATGTTTTAAATGGTTTGAGTTCTCACCCACTATCTAAATAGTTCATGTAGTATTATTGACATACATAAACAAATTATATTTGAAAGTATATTATGTAATAAATGATCTATTTATATATTATGTTTTCTCATTAAACACATAAGAAATAACAGAAATGAAGTAATTAACACTCCATTTTTGCTTTTAAAATTTGACCCACAGTTGGAAGTTTTAAAAAGAACAAGTTGTCCACAGTATTAAAGAATGATGGTAGGAATATTTTCAAAATCAGTATCTCTTCTTCGTGGGTTGCAAAGATGGCCAGATTCTTCCCTTCCTGTGTCCATATCCTTCTCTGTAAAATTTTGCCTTTCATTATGACTTTAGAACAAATCGTATGATTTGCTTTGTTCAATGAGACATTAATGAAAATGACAGTAGCAAAGATGAATTTCCACAATAGGATTTGTTCTTTTTTGCTATTTTTGATTCTTGCCAATACCATCAATATGCTCAGGCTGATCTGCTAAAGGATGAGGACAAATGGCCCATATACTCAGTTAAAAATAGGGCTGCTCTGCTAAGGGCAGTGGCCCACAAATAAGTAAAGCCACCCAAGCCAGACTGAATAGCAATGTAAATAATTAAAAAGTGTAAAAGTATAATTTGTTATGCAGTATAAGCTTACTGTTACAGAAACTGGTTCTAGGAGTAGTGCACTGTTGTAAAAAAAAAAAAAAATCTCTTAAAATTACTAGCTTTGGAATCAGGTTTTGTGTTTGGGGAAAAAAAAAAAGGAAGCCATGGGAAAAAAATCAAAGGAATTGTTAGCAAAGACTTGAAAATGCAAAAAGAAATTAAAACAAAACACAAATAATGACACACATCATATAGTTTAGCAGCAAATGGGAAAAGTATGTCCTGTCGTATATTTGAAGATAGGAAATGTGAGTATAATATACTAGTAGACCTTGGTAAGATGATTTCTTGGAATGTGATAAAAGCATCAATCGGTTGCTATAAGCTATGCATGATAATGTACAGAGAGAAAAATGAGCTATTAGAGTGAGGCTGAAAACATAAACCCTTTCTCAATTCCCATTTTTCAAAGCAGAAAGTACAAATGGCATCAGGTTAAAGATGAAACCAAGTGTGGCTGTAATATACTTTTTAAGATCCCTAAAAAATTTAAAACATTGACTGGCACAGTCTCTCAGAGCAGAAAACTTTTTAAAAGTCTAAGGTTTCTATTTACAGCAGTCTGGTCACCAAAGATTACAGAGGCCTCTTATCTTACAAAGAACATGAATATGGCTTTTAGGTCATGCAATAGACTCACGTTGGAAATTTGCAAAATTTTTAAGGGAGCTGTCCTGTCATCTTAGATTGAAAGGGAATAAGACAGTTGGACATTAAAACAGGCCTCTCTGGTCTTAACTTTATATCTTGTATAGTCATGATTAGAAGTCTCTTCAGCTGCAAAGGTGGGTCATTTCTCAATAAAAATTGTCCTCTCTAAGGGCAGAGGCATGGACCAAAGAGAACAATGGTGTTGAGCTATAGTCCTCAAATCTTTATTCTCATAAGACTTTTTCAGTCCTCAAAGAACTTCTCAGTATGTGTTTATATCACATGCTATTTAGTAATTGAATATTAAAAGAATGGATCTTAAAATCAATTCATCTGAAACATTAATAAGCAATGTGCTAATTGATTAAAAATGACTTTATTTTCCAAAACAAAATAACTGTAGTGCAAAAATGGCCTTGGTTACATATTTTACAAATCTTTTATATTTGGCTAAATAGAATACAACTGGTTCTCATATACACTTTTGCTTTCAAACTTTTGTGATTTGTTGTCATAGTTGAAGTAAAACTCAGCCACATATTAATATATAGTAGAAAAACAGAAGTGTATTTTAACAATGTTTTCAGATAATTGTGCATATTCTTCTTTGATAATGACTCAAAAGATGATAGATTATGGATTCTACAAAGTTAAAATTGATTCAATTATCTTACAGTTTGAATAGATATTTATTCATTAATGATTTTGTAATATTAAATATCATACACTGATCACTTGGAGAACAGTGGTCATTAAGAAATGCATATTTAAAAATGTTGATGTTTCCTTATATAGTATAAAATAACATTTGCTAATATCACTACTGATATAATAAAAAAAGCTTTATATATTGAGATGCTCTCAAGCTTGTGCTATACATACAAGTTTTTTTCAAATTCTCACAGGTGCTTGAATGCTCAAATTTTGTCACTGGTCACAAGGACAGTCATTTGTCTTCCTTAAATATATAGGCTTGTTTCATCCATTTTTCATAAAATATCCACAAACTAAAGCAGTCTGAATTACTATATTTCTGTCAGTTATTGTATCAAATAAAAATTAGATTACATGAAAAAAATGCCTAGTTCAACTTGCCACACAGTTACATGTATGTGCTTTTCCTTCATACAAGTGTCCCACCTGAACAGGTATTACATAACTTTATGTGCAATTCCCACATCATCACACATTATGTTAAAAGACTAGGTACCTTCTTGCCATGTATATTGTCACCCTGCTTATTTAACTTATATGCAGAGTACATCATGAGAAATGCTGGGCTGGAAGAAGCACAAGCTGAAATCAAGATTGCTGGGAGAAATATCAATAACCTCAGATATGTAGATGACACCACCTTTATGGCAGAAAGTGAAGAAGAACTAAAGAGCCTCTTGATGAAAGTGAAAGAGGAGAGTGAAAAAGTTGGCTAAAGCTCAACATTCAGAACACTAAGATCATGGCATCCAGTCTCATCACTTCATGGCAAATAGCCACAGTAGAAATAGTGGCTGACTTTATTGTTTTGGGCTCCAAGATCACTGCAGATGGTGATTGCAGCCATGAAATTAAAAGACGCTTACTCCTTGAAAGGAAAGTTATGACCAACCTAGACAGCATATTAAAAAGCATATTTGTTACAAAGGTCTATTCAGTCAAGGTTATGGTTTTTCCAGTAGTCATGTATGGATGTAAGAACTGGACTATAAAGAAAGCTGAGTGCTGAAGAATTGATGCTTTTGAACTGTGGTGTTGGAGAAGACTCTTGAGAGTCCCTTGGACTGCAAGGAAATCCAACCAATCCATCCTAAAGGAGATCAGTCCTGGGTGTTCATTGGAGGACTGATGTTGAAGCTGAAACTCCAATACTTTGGCCACCTGATGCGAAGAGCTGACTCATTTGAAAAGACTCGGATGCTGGGAAAAACTGAGGGCAGGAGGAGAAGGGGACAACAGAGGATGAGATGACTGATTAGCATCACTGACTCAATGGACATGAGTTTGGATGAACTCCAGGATTTGGTGATGGACAGAAAGGCCTGGTGTGCTGCAGTTCATGGGGTCGCAAAGAGTTGGACATGGCAGAGCGACTGAACTGAATTGCCATGTATCAGTGAGTGGGGTCTTATTCTATCCGAACTTGAACCTATGTCTTGCTTTGTTCAAGGAGATCCCAGTAAATAGGATGTAAGAAAGGGCCTGTTTTCTTTCCACGTCTGTTAAGAATTTTGTGAATAACGAGTGTCATGCAAAATGCACAGAAATCATTTTATCCTGTCATTTTTCAACTTGGTCCCACAAGTATTTCTAATCTATTTTCTTTTACACACTATTATTTTTTGTTTGTTACTAAAGAATAAAATAAGTTCTTAAAATTATGAACACATATAATATTGAATCATACATATGGCTCATTTATATTCATTTCATGTTTAGAAAAACCTTTCTATTTGTCTTTATAGGATGGAAAGTTGTTGAGATAAATAAAACACAAACTAATAAGTCAATATGCCACAAATATTCTAGAGCTAGTGCTAGTGCTTAGTCATTCCAGTCATGTCCAACTCCGTGACTCCTGTTGGACTGTAGCCCTCCAGACTCCTCTGTCCATGGAATTCTCCAGGCAAGTATACTGAAGTGGGTTGCCATTTCCTCCTCCAGGAGATCTTCCTGACCCAGAGATAGAGTCCAAGTCTCCTTCATTGCAGGCAGATTCTTTACTGTCTGAACCACCAGGAAAGCCCTACTTAAATCTAACTAAATATTTATTGATATAAATAAATATTCAGTACTAATATGAAAATGATGTGAATCAATAACAATATAAGATACATTTGTTTACTTTTCTGGCCTTTCTGATAAAGATAAACTTACTTATAGAAAATCAATCTGTTCTTGGATAAATTGTCTTCTGTCATTACAGTCTATTATTTTTTCTACTTTATAGTTAGTCATAGAACCACAGTCATTCTTAGCTTGTATTTTTTCATTTTACAAAATAGGGAAAATGGGACTTTTAGACAAAACTACTCTAAAGGGTTTGGACGTTTTCCTGATGCACCTCCTGGTTAAATGAACTCATCTTGACATTTCATAGAGTGAAACTCTTTACTCTACCTTCATTCTTCCCATCCCTACCTCAACTTCATCCTTTCTTCAACTTCTTCACTTTCTTCTCCCTCCTTCTATTTCTTCTCTTCCCTTATTCTCTCCCCTGGGTTTCTGCTTCTCTCCCTCTTTTTTTTCCCCTCTCTGAGAGATGAATAATTGGATACATAGATGAATATTAAGTAACTATCAGTTTTTCCTAGAAAGATTGTACTCTTCATGGGAAAAATGAAATAATTTCTATCAGAACTAGACCACTTACTTATAAAACTAAAACCACTTCTGAGCTTGTGTTCTATTTGCTCATTTTTTTTTCTTTTTCCTTATCTTTTTTATATTCTTATTCTAAGTACCTGCATACACTCAGTAGGTAAATTGATTTTCATTTGGAAAATTGAATTTTAAAAACTTTAAGACACTGCTTCTTTCCATGAAGTCCTCCAATGATTATAGGTAGGATTCTTTTGTGTAAACTGATGATATGTCTGCTTTACAAGGCTATAATGTACCCTATTTATTACATCATAAATATATATAATCAAATACATAAAACATATAGAAAATAATGGTTCAGGGCTTCCCAGGTGGCTCAGAGGTTAAAGCGTCTGCCTGCAATGAAGGAGACTTGGGTTCGATCCCTGGGTCGGGAAGATCCCCTGGAGAAGGAAATGGCAACCCACTCCAGTATTCGTGCCAGTATTAAAATTGTTTTTTTTTTTTTCTCTTTTTCTCTCTTTCTTTTCCTTCTTCTTTTCTTTAACATTGCATTTTTGAAATTCCAAACTCTACTCTAGATTTTTAATTTTTGCTTTTAGGTATTTGTTACCAATTTTGTACCTTTAAGAATCCAATCTTCAATACCCATTTTTTACTTGGGAGCGAGATTACTGGCTTGACTGCTCTCTCCCCCTTTGGACTCTCCTTTTTCTCCACCAGGTCGTCTGTGTCTCCTCCCTAACCCCTCTCTAGTCTACCCAACTCTGTGAATTTCTGTGTGTTCCAGACAGTGGAGAACACTTAGGGAACTGATTACTGGCTGGATCTGTCTCCCTGCTTTTATTCCCCCCTTTTATCCTCCTGGCCACCTCTATCTCCTTCCTCCCTCTTCTCTTCTCTGTATAACTCTGTGAACATCTCTAAGTGGTCCAGTTGTGGAGTGCACTTAAGGAAGTGATTACTGGCAAGCCCGCTCTCCCATCTATTGATTCCAACTCATGTAATTCGGGTCACCTCTAACTCCCACCTCCCTCTTCTTTTCTCCATGTAATGCTGTGAACCTCTCTGGGTGACCCTTATGGTGGAGAAACTTTTCATCTTTAACCTAGATGTTTTATCAATGGTGCTGTATAGAAGGAGAAGTTTTGAGACTACTGAAAAAATAAGACTGATAACTGGAAGCAGGAGGCTTAAGTCCAAACCCTGACTCCAGGGAACTCCTGAATCCAGGGAACATTAATTGACAGGAGCTCATCAAAACCTCCATACCTACACTGAAACCAAGCACCACACAAGGGCCCACAAGTTCCAGGGCAAGACATACCAAGAAAATTCTCCAGCAACACAGGAACACAGCCCTGAGCTCCAAAATACAGGCTGCCCAAAGTAACTACAAAACCATAGACATCTCATAACTCATTACTGGATACTTCATTGCACTCCAGAGAGAAGAAATCCAGCTCCATCTACCAAAACACCAACACAAGCTTCCCTAACCAAGAAACCTTGACAAGCCACCTGTACAAACCCACACACAGTGAGAAAACTCCACAGTAAAGAGAACTCCACAAACTGCCAGAATACAGAAAGGACACCCAAAACTCAGCAATATAAACAAGATGAAGAGACAGAGGAATACCCAGCAGGTAAAGGAACAGGATAAATGCCCACCAAACCAAACCAAAGAGGAAGAGAAAGGGAATCTACCTGATAAAGAATTCCGAATAATGATAGTGAAATTGATCCAAAATCTTGAAATCAAAATGGAATCACAGATAAATAGCCTGGAGACAAGGATTGAGAAGATGCAAGAAAGGTTTAACAAGGACCTAGAAGAAATAATAAAGAGTCAATATATAATGAATAATGTAATAAATGAGATCAAAAACACTCTGGAGGCAACAAATAGTAGAATAACAGAGGCAGAAGATAGGATTAGTGAATTAGAGGATAGAATGGTAGAAATAAATGAATCAGAGAGGAAAAAAGAAAAACAAATTAAAAGAAATGAGGACAATCTCAGAGACCTCCAGGACAATATTAAACGCTACAACATTCGAATCATAGGGGTCCCAGAAGAAGAAGACAAAAAGAAAGACCATGAGAAAATACTTGAGGAAATAACAGTTGAAAACTTCCCTAAAATGGGGAAGGAAATAATCACTCAAGTCCAAGAAACCCAGAGAGTCCCAAACAGGATAAACCCAAGGCGAAACACTCCAAGACACATATTAATCAAATTAACAAAGATCAAACACAAAGAACAAATATTAAAAGCAGCAAGGGAAAAACAACAAATAACACACAAGGGGATTCCCATAAGGATAGCAGCTGATCTTTCAATAGAAACTCTCCAAGCCAGGAGGGAATGGCAAGACATACTTAAAGTGATGAAAGAAAACAACCTACAGCCCAGATTATTGTACCCAGCAAGGATCTCATTCAAATATGAAGGAGAAATCAAAAGCTTTACAGACAAGCAAAAGCTGAGAGAATTCAGCACCACCAAACCAGCTCTCCAACAAATACTAAAGGATATTCTCTAGACAGGAAACACAAAAAGGGAGTATAAATTCGAGCCTAAAACAATAAAGTAAATGGCAATGGGATCATACTTGTCAATAATTACCTTAAATGTAAATGAGTTGAACGCCCCAACCAAAAGACAAAGACTGGCTGAATGGATAAAAAACAAGACCCCTACATATTTTGTCTACAAGAGACCCACTTCAAGTGGGTCTTCAAGGGGACACACACAGACTGAAAGTGAAGGGATAGAAAAAGATTTTCCATGCAAATAGAGATCAAAAGAAAGCAGGAGTAGCAATACTCATATCAGATAAAGTAGACTTTAAAACAAAGGCTGTGAAAAGAGACAAAGGAGGTCACTACATAATGATTAAAGGATCAATCCAAGAAGAGATATAACAATTATAAATATATATGCACCCAACATAGGAGCACCGCAATATGTAAGACAAATGCTAACAAGTATGAAAGGAAAAATTAACAATAACACAATAATAGTGGGAGACTTTAATACCCCACTCACACCTATGGATAGATCAACTAAACAGAAAATTAACAAGGAAACACAAACTTTAAATGATACAATAGACCAGTTAGACCTAATTGATATCTATAGGACATTTCATCCCAAAACAATGAGTTTCACCTTTTTCTCAAGCGTACACGGAACCTTCTCCAGGATAGATAACATCCTGGGCCATAAATCTAGCCTTGGTAAATTCAAAAAAATTGAAATCATTCCAAGCATCTTTTCTGACCACAATGCAGTAAGATTAGATCTCAATTACAGGAGAAAAACTATTAAAAATTCCAACATATGGAGGCTGAACAACACGCTGCTGAATAACCAACAAATCACAGAAGAAATCAAAAAAGAAATCAAGATTTGCATAGAAATGAATGAAAATGAAAATACAACAACCCAAAACCTGTGGGACACTGTAAAAGCAGTCCTAAGGGGAAAGTTCATAGCAATACAGGCATACCTCAAGAAACAAGAAAAAAGTCAAATAAATAACCTAACTCTACACCTAAAGCAACTAGACAAGGAAGAAATGAAGAACGCCAGGGATAGTAGAAGGAAAGAAATCTTAAAAATTAGGGCAAATAAATGCAAAAGAAACAAAGGAGACCATAGCAAAAATCAACAAAGCCAAAAGCTGGTTCTTTGAAAGGATAAACAAAACTGACAAACCATTAGCCAGACTCATCAAGAAACAAAGGGAGAAAAATCAAATCAATAAAATTAGAAATGAAAATGGAGAGATCACAATAGACAACACAGAAATACAAAGGATCATAAGAGACTACTATCAACAATTATATACCAATAAAATGGACAACGTGGAAGAAATGGACAAATTCTTAGAAAAGTACAACTTTCCAAAACTGAACCAGGAAGAAATAGAAAATCTTAACAGACCTATCACAAGCACAGAAATTGAAACTGTAATCAGAAATCTTCCAGCAAACAAAAGCCCAGGTTCAGACGGCTTCACAGCTGAATTCTACCAAAAATTTAGAGAAGAGCTAAAACCTATCCTACTCAAACTCTTCCAGAAAATTGCAGAGGAAGGTAAACTTCCAAACTCATTCTATGAGGCCACCATCACCCTAATACCAAAACCTGACAAAGATCCCACAAAAAAAGAAAACTGCAGGCCAATATCACTGATGAACATAGATGCAAAAATCCTTAACAAAATTCTAGCAATCAGAATCCAACAACGCATTAAAAAGATCATACATCATGACCAAGTGGGCTTTATCCCAGGGATGCAAGGATTCTTCAATATCTGCAAATCAATCAATGTAATACACCACATTAACAAATTGAAAAATAAAAACCATATGATTATCTCAACAGATGCAGAGAAAGCCTTTCACAAAATTCAACATCCATTTATGATAAAAACTCTCCAGAAAGCAGGAATAGAAGGAACATACCTCAACATAATAAAAGCTATAAATGACAAACCCACAGCAAACATTATCCTCAATGGTGAAATATTGAAAGCATTTCCTCTAAAATCAGGAACAAGACAAGGGTGCCTACTTTCACCATTACTATTCAACATAGTTTTGGAAGTTTTGGCCATAGCAATCAGAGCAGAAAAAGAAATAAAAGGAATCCAAATTAGAAAAGAAGAAGTAAAACTCTCACTGTTTGGAGATGACATGATCTTCTACATAGAAAACCCTAAAGACTCCACCAGAAAATTACTAGAACTAATCAATGAATATAGTAAAGTTGCACGACTGAGCGACTTCACTTTCACTTTTCGCTTTCATGCGTTGGAGTAGGAAATGGCAACCCACTCCAGTGTTCTTACCTGAAGAATCCCAGGGATGGTGGAGTCTGGCAGGCTGCTGTCTATGGGGTCACACAGAGTCGGACACGACTGAAGCAACTTAGCAGCAGCAGCAGCAGGATATAAAATCAACACACAGAAATTCCTTGCATGCCTATACACTAAGAATGAGAAAATAGAAAGAGAAATTAAGGAAACAATTCCATTCACCATTGCAACGAAAAGAATAAAATACTTAGGAATATATCTACCTAAAGAAACTAAAGACCTACATATAGAAAACTGTAAAACACCGGTGAAAGAAATCAAAGAGGACACTAATAGATGGAGAAATATACCATGTCCATGGATTAGAAGAATCAATATAGTGAAAACGAGTATACTACCCAAAGCAATTTATAGATTCAATGTAATCCCTATCAAGCTACCAACGGTATTCTTCACAGAACTAGAACAAATAATTTCACAATTTGTATGGAAATACAAAAAACCTCGAATAACCAAAGCTATCTTGAGAAAGAAGAATGGAACTGGAGGAATCAACCTGCCTGACTTCAGGCTCTACTACAAAGCCACAGTCATCAAGACAGTATGGTACTGGCACAAAGACAAAAATATAGATCAGTGGAACAAAATAGAAAGCCTAGAGATAAATCCACGCACATATGGATACCTTATTTTTGACAAAGGAGGCAAGAATATACAATGGATTCAAGACAATCTCTTTAACAAGTGGTGCTGGGAAAACTGGTCAACCACTTGTAAAAGAATGAAACTAGAACACTTTCTAACACCATACACAAAAATAAATTCAAAGTGGATTAAAGATATAAATGTAAGACCAGAAACTATAAAACACCTAGAGAAGAACATAGGCAAAATACTCTCCGACATACATCACAGCAGGATCCTCTATGACCCACCTCCCAGAATATTGGAAATAAAAGTAAAAATAAACAAATGGGACCTAATTAAACTTAAAAGCTTCAGCACAACAAAGGAAACTATTAGCAAGGTGAAAAGGCAGCCTTCAGAATGGGAGAAAATAATAGCAAATGAAGCAACTGACAAACAACTAATCTCAAAAATATACAAGCAACTCCTACGGCTCAATTCCCAAAAAATAAATGACCCAATCCAAAAATGGGCCAAAGAACTAAATAGACATTTCTCCAAAGAAGACATACAGATGGCTAACAAACACATGAAAAGATGCTCAACATCACTCATTATCAGAGAAATGCAAATCAAAACCACTATGAGGTACCATTTCACGCCAGTCAGAATGGCCACAATCCAAAAGTTTACAAGCAATAAATGCTGGAGAGGGTGTGGAGAAAAGGAACCCTCTTACACTGTTGGTGGGAATGCAAACTAGTACAGCCACTATGGAGAACAGTGTGGAGATTCCTTAAAAAAGTGGAAATAGAACTGCTTTATGATCCAGCAATCCCACTGCTGGGCATACACACTGAGGAAACCAGAATCGAAAGAGACACATGTACCCCAATGTTCATCGCAGCACTGTTTATAATAGCCAGGACATGGAAGCAACCTAGATGTCCATCAGCAGATGAATGGATAAGAAAGCTGTGGTACATATACACAATGGAGTATTACTCAGCCATTAAAAAGAATATATTTGAATCAGTTCTAATGAGGTGGATAAAACTGGAGCCTATTATACAGAGTGAAGTAAGCCAGAAAGAAAAACACCAATACAGTACACTAATGCATATATATGGAATTTAGAAAGATGGTAACAATAACCCTGTATACGAGACAGCAAAAGGGACACTGATGTAAAGAACAGTCTTTTGGACTCTGTGGGAGAGGGAGAAGGTGGGATGATTTGGGAGAATGGCATTGAAACATGTATAATATCATATATGAAACGAGTTGCCAGTCTGGGTTTGATGCATGATATTGGATGCTTGGGGCTGGTGCACTAGGACAACCCAGAGGGAGGGTATGGGGAGGGAGGAGGGAGGAGGGTTCAAGATGGGGAACACATGTATACCTGTGGCAGATTCATTTTGATATATGGCAAAACCAATACAATATTGTAAAGTTAAAAAATAAAATAAAATTTAAAAAAAAGAAAATAATGGTTGGCATACAAAATGTGCTTATACTGTTCAAAATTATGTTTAGGTCTAAGAAACAGATATCCCCAAACTGTCTATAAGACAAAAGTTAACTCTCATGTAAATGTAAATAGAGACAGGTTATCCACAGATGGTGTAGCAACTTTGCAGCTAAAAGCCTTCACAGATGAAAACATCTTTCTAGTTTATGGTCTATCATCCCTAGGGTGTGATTCTTGTCTTCATGATCCAAGATAGTAACTAGATGTCAAGCCATTACACTAATGTTGCAGGAGCATGATGAATGGAGAAAAAAATAACAAAGCGTGTATCCTTTCTAACAGAGGCCCAAAGGCTAGGCACCATCTTTCTGTTTTCTTTCCCGGTCAAAAACTAGTTACATGGCCACATCTGGCTTCACAAAAAACTGAAAACATGTTTTTATTCTGGAAAACTAAATGTAGAGATAAAATATGAAGGTTTATTGCACATTTATGTGAGAATAGAAGTAAGATCAGAGAAAATGGTACTGAGTGGTCTGCAGTTGGTTGAGTACCAGGATGCAGAACCTTGGATATGGAGGACTGACTATAAAGTTAATGCAAAATTTTTGACTATGGAAAGCAGAGAGATGCCCCTATATGCAGTGTTGTTCAAAGGTCAATTGAATGGATAGATAGCTAGTGATAACTTTCTATTAAGAGATATGCTGTTCATTAATTCAATTCTTTGGATACTTGCTATATGCTGGGCCCTGAGTCAAGCACTCCACAGACAGGCATCATAACATGAGCAGGTGAAAACAACAAGGCAAAGAAAAGTGGAAAACTTGGAAATCTGATGCAGGCAGATGGCTAGTCTGTCTGGATATTAAATCAGTTTTCTTTACTCTTTCAGTATATCTACTTACAAAACTGAGAGAATAACATTTATTTTGGAATATGTTGTTAATCCCAACACCAACACCACAAAACAAAATCACATGTTCTTCAAGACTTCAGAATGCTCTTTTCAACTTTACACCTTTTTTACATGATACATCTTGACTGAGACTCAATTAAGAATAGACCAGGACTTCCCTAATAGTCGAGTGGTTGAGAGTCAACCTGCCTGCCAGTGCAGGGGACATGGGTTCAGTCTCTGTTCCAGGAAGATTCTACATGCCACAGGGTAACAATGCCCATGCACTGCAGCTTTTGAGCCTGTGCTCTAGAGCCTGTGTTCAGCAACAAGAAAAGCTGCTGCAGTGAGAAGCCTGTACACCACAGCTAGAGAGTGGCCAGCACTTGCTGCAACTGGAGAAAGCCCACGTGCAGCAACAACGACCTAGTATATGTGAGTGTGCAGGCTCAGTCCTGTCCAATCTGTGTAACCCACGGACTGCAGCCCACCAGGCTCCTCTGTCCATGGAATTCTCCAGGCAAGAACACTGGAGTGGGTTGCCATTTCCTTCTCTAGGGGAATCTTCCCAACCCAGAGATCAAACCCACATCTTTCATCTCCTACATTGGCAGGCAAATTCTTTACTATAAGTGCCACTTGAGAAGCCCAACAAAGACCTGGTGCAACCATAAATAAATAAATTAAAATAACTAAGCAATAGAAGGAATAGACCAACATCTCACCAATCTTCACATAAAATATCTTTAGAATCTCTGAAGCTACTAAGTTACCTCTTATTTAGCCCCAAATCTTTCTGTTATTCAATATCCCATCTTCTTTTAACTACTTTCAACTCATCCTCCAAGGAAAGCATTTTTTTAAAAATAAAATTCTTAACTATCACTCATTTGCACATCATTCTATGATGCTTATTTTATGTCTATAAACTAAATATGAATTTTTGGATCAATGTAACAAAACTATTTCCATAGAGATTACTCTTTTTTTGAAGTAGGTATGTTTCATGCTAAGTTATCCATATCGGAATCTATCGAATTTTGTGATTTTTGCAACATCTATACAAAGCTCTTACTAAAATGTGCAAGTCAGTAGGTTGTATTTGTAACATCAAAACAATCAGTCTCTAAAGTTAATTGGACTGTTCAAAGTCATAGAATCTTTGAATGAGCAATGAAGAGTACCCAATTAATATTGATAGCCAGATAATAAGGTAATAAAGTCTGAAGGAGACTAATAAAACCTCAATGCAAATATACCTCCACAATTATCTCAGTGTAATATACCAATTACAGTACCTACCATTTATCATGATCAAGACTGACTACTTTTCCATTTGCCTTTTATATATACCTGAATCTCTTTTACTACTGATGGAAATACCTTCAATACATGCAGTTGTAGTGGGGGAGTGATCTTCTGCTAAATTAATTTGTTAGAAGTAATCTACTGACTGCCAATGTATCCCTTCCATACTCAGACACTCTAGTTATTTCAGGTGTTCAAACTAATAGTCCTCCCAGTAATAATAGGGATCACTCAAACCTCCTGAGGACCACTTGCATCTCATGGTTTATGGCAGACAGATGAAAGAATTTTCCATGATACATCTCTGAAACAGGGAAACAGGATACTGGTGGCTATCTTGTGCAGATAGAAGAATAAAGAGAAAATAAATTTATCATTGCATATAGATATGAAGATTTAGAAAAGTCATTTGGAAAATGAAGAAGAATTAATATTCATCTAAATAGCTAGCAAACTGAGATAGCAAATTCATGGGAATTTTTAAAAGTCTGGTTTTATTTACTTAGCATTTTTCATATTTCTTCTCATTTTTTCTTTCTCACTGAGTCCTGTAGTTATTGAAAATCACCTTCAAGACTGTATCTGTCCTACCTTTTATAGCATATGTTACTTCTGAATAGGTATACTGAAACAAATTGTTTCTAAGCAATTGAGAAACTACACCTGGAATAAGAGGCAATCACACAGTAGAAATATTGGCAAATGGAATTGTTTACCATTGTATGTAATGGGACAGCTCGCAATGATTTGGTTTTGTGTTTCCTGCCTACCAAGAAGCTAAATTTAGATGCTATTTTTTCTTGGCAAGTAGCTCACTTTCAATTTCCTGCAGGTTAAACATTCTTTTGAGGTTTCTTTGTAGTAGGTTGTTGATTTTATTTTATGTAAAAGACAGACAAATATATATATGTATATATATATGTATATATATATATATACACACATATATACACACACACATTTACTAGGCACATCACAGTACAGCTTATTTATATTAATAAGAACATATTAAACTAAGAAAGATTCCTATGCCTATATGTTTGCAGTGGTCTTACAATCATAGTTAATACAGTCTCCATAATTTTGCCTTTTCTAGAATGTCATATAGCTGGAATCATATGGTATATATAGACTTTCAGATTGGCTTAATTCACTTATTAATATAATTCTAAATTTCTTTCAGGTCTTTTTACGAATTCATAGCTTATTTTTTTTTTTTTTTTTAGTACTGAATAATATTGTGCTGCCTGGAAATACTATAGTTTGTGTATCCTTTCACCTACAGAATATACTGGTTGCTTCCAAGTTTGGGCAGTTATGAATTCAGTTAATATAAATGTCTCTGTTCAGATTTCTGAGAGGACATAAGTTATCTTTTTTATTTTTGGCCACACCACACAGCACTTGGCATCTTAGCTCCCCTAACTAGAAATACCCACACCCTGTACATTGGAAACCTGGAGTCTTAACCCCTGGACTGCCAGGGAAGTCCCTAGTTAAGGGTTTTTTTTGTTTGTTTTTTTGAGCAAATACCAAAGAACTTCCCTGCTGTGTCATATGACATGAGTCTGTTTAGTTTTGTAAGAAACTTCCAAACTGCTTTCCAAAGCAGCTGAACCATTTCTCATTCTCAGCAGCAGTGATGAGAATTCCTTTTGCTCCACCTCCATGCCTCTCATATCTTTGTGGACTCTCCTGCCTACAAAATTAAAATTGCTTTTCTCCCATAAATCTGTCTTATGTCAATTTAGTTATTAGGGCACCTAAAAAACCTAAAAGCGAAAAATGTTTTCCTCCCCTACAGAGTTGCAGCATGAGGATTAAAACTCAGAAACCAGAACACAGTCTTCTATATTGGCTCAGACAGTAAAGAATCTGCCTGCAATGAAGAGAGCTGGGTTTGATCCCTGAGTCAGGAAGATCCTCTGGAGAAGGGAATGGTAACCCACTCCAGTATTCTTGCCTGCAGAATTCCATGGACAAAGGGGCCTGGTGGGCTACAGTCCGTGGGGTTGCAAAGGGTCAGACATGACTTCACCACTAATACTTTAAATAATATACAGCCCTGCTCTCTTGTAAAGGAAATTGTTTCCCTGACTAGACTATGCAATCTGTAAATTCTCTGAGATTTTTCAATCACAAATCATTTCTCACGGATATATGTATGTCCAGACCCAGTACATCACCTTTTATATGATAAGCTTTCAAAAGGACTAAAGAATTAGAGATGCATCAGAAATAACTGCACAAGTATTTATAGAGCTATCCAGATATGTAACCTGCATGGAAGGTTAATGCTCATACTGAAAAACAGATAGAGTAGGTAGAATTTGGAACAATGAATAGAGAGAAGATAAAAGCTCAAAGTCAAATATTTTCTCTATGTACACACTTTTATCTGACATCTAATATGTGACCAAATACTCAAATTGCCTCCTACATGTCAATTTTCTTTCATGCCTGAAATTGACTTAGATTTAAGGAGTTTCCCTGGTGGCTCAGTGACAAAGAATTTGCCTGCTAATACAAAAGACACAACTTAGGTCTCTGGGTCAGGAAGATTGCCCAGAGTAGGAAATGGCAACCCAATCTAGAACCTGTGCATGGGAAATGCCATGGACAGAGGAAATTGCCCATGAGTCACAATGAGTCAGACATGACTGAGCATTCACTACTACTACTTGTACTACCACCATCCCTACTTCATTGATTTACTAGGCATTTCCCATTTGGGAACATTAAAACAGCGACAAAATAAGCCTCATCATCTTAATCCCAAAACAGTCTTTTAGCTCTATTTTTCCTCAGTTAAATAGGACAATTATCAACATCTTAAGCCTCCTCTCATGTGCCTTGCATCCATTCATCATATTAGCAGCACAGTATCATAGATTGTACATGTATAATTTAGGCCAAGTGTAGATAATGATTATTCTTCTAATCACAACCAAGATGGTGCAGAGTCCTCTCAAGCATTGTATTTGAATATACAACTAAAACTGTAAGTAGGAATATGTGTTAAGTACATAGTATACTTTTTTAAAATCTCAAAAAATAGGAAATTTAATCTTTAATTCAATGTAAAAATCAATGTCAGTTATACCCTTTAATTATAATTTCCTTAAAATTGATTTTATCTTTTTAATATCTAAGAGAGAACAAACAGTGACCAGCTGGAGAGCTTGAATCTTAATTATACCAGTTGCTCATCATAACAAAAAAAAACTTCTGTTATTAAATCTCTAGAAAGGGAATATTTTCTATCCAGTAAATATTTGACATAAATCCTTCTCTCTCCAAATGTTACAATGATCTCTTAATCTTATAAATCAAATACAAAACCTATTTCAATTAATGTCTGCATAAATTAAAAACACAACATTTTCAAAAAAGTTTTAAGCAAATTTCATCTAGATAGGTTTAGCACAACAAAGATAATATGATAATTGATGTACTCAAGTCAATCTATTGACAAATACCAGGACTTTGTGAACAAAACATATTTTCTCAATAATTTTAAAGTTATCATTGATTATAATATTATTTAATGGAAAATAATATTTCAGTGAAGGCACAAAGTCTAGTCTGATTGAGTGGCCTTGTGTGCTCAGTCACTAAATCGTGTCCAACTCTTTGTGATCCCATGGACTTCAGTGTGCCAGGCTCCTCTGTTAATGGGGGTACTCCAGGCAAGAATACTGAAGTCTCCAGATCTCTAGCATCTCCTGAATTGGCAGGCAGTTTATCACTGAGCCACCATAGAAGTACACATTTCATCAAGTTTTACCCCTCAAGTCATAATACATTTTAATAAAATGGTATAGATGTTAACTAGATTTATTGTGATTATTTCACTATATATACATCTACACACACACACAAACATATATATACACATACATATTGAACCATTACATTGTATAGCTGAAACTAATGCAATTTTATACATCAATTTTACCTCAATTAAAAAGCAAGGTCACAGTTAAGTAATGTGGTGATTACCCAATTTTTTTGTTTTTTCAATGTTGTAGACAAAACACAGCACTTGGGAAGACTTCATTCTTCTAAATGCCAGTTTCCTCAAGGCAGTCTATTTTTTTTGGGGGGGGTGTGGTATTATAAAAATTAAATGAGATAGTGCTGAAAGTACTTAGCATAAGATCTAGTGAATAATAATGGTTAATAATGCAGCTTGTAATATTCCCTAAATAGACTTTTTTAAAGCAACAGACCATAAAGAAGTCATGTTTAGCCTAAGTAGTAGTGGCATTGTAGTTGCCTGCATCTAACTTTTACACTAAATGGTACAAGAACACCTCACAGGAAAAAGAAATGGAGCAAGGCTAAGAATCACCAAAATATGACAAGGTTCTCCACCTCCATTCTCAGTCCAGGGTGGATGGATGAAATGACCAATGATAGATTGGAAAATCTGCCTTTGGCAAAATGTTGAAAATATTGCAGAAGGAAAGTAAATTGTTAGGGATGCAAAACTTCCTAAGAAACCTACCAGGAGCACTATCTAACAAGATGCTCCCTGCTCTTTATTTAACCATATATCAGCTAAGGTTGAGTTTCCCTTGTGACGCAGCCGGTAACAAATCCACCTGCAATGTGGGATACCTGGTCTGATCTCTGGTTTGGGAAGATCCCCTGGAGGAAGGCATGGCAACCCACTCCAGTGTTCTTGCCTGGAGACTATCCACAGACAGAGGAGCCTGGTGGGCTGTAGTCCATAGGCTCGCAAAGAGTTGGACACAACTGAGTGACTAAGCACAGCATGGCACAACTAAGATCATTTACTGAGGAAATAATTATATAATGAAAATAATATAAAACAGATTCAAAGTAGACTATTGATGAGCCAGCACTTTAAAAACAGAAAAGCAAATAAAATAATATCAAACTAAATTAGAACTTTAATGTGATGAACTTTAGTGTGATAGAACTTTATGATAGAGGTACCTGAAATATAACTGGGATTTCTAAGTTATAGTCAGAGGAATCTTTGATGGAAGTCATGTTACTAAGAATCCCCACAGAAATAGGAGAAGAAGAAGGGGTTAGGGAAATGATCAGGAGGGAGAGGAAGAAGAGAAAAGGCAGGAGAAGGAGGAGAAGAAGCAAAGAAATAGACAGAGACAAAAATTTCTATGATTACAAAAGTTTAGGAAAAGTATTCTTAGTTAAGATGTTTTCCAAGACTTGTTATACCCAAGATTCCAGTATAACCAAGGTGCCAATACATTTTACCTTAAATATACCCAAGGTTCCAATAAGTTCTAGCACACAGAAATTTATCTTGGTCAAATCTATCATTTCCAAATATATTGGGACATAAAAATCATGCTTTTTGTCATAAAGTTTTTTTAATGGAACAGTTGTTTGGGATTGATGAAAGCTCCATACTTAGATCATTTGTTTGCTACTCCATAAATTTTTAAGGGCAATGAAATCTCTTTGAATCTTTAGCAACTAGTAGAATACATGACAAATTAGTTGTATTTTTCTTCACCTAGAAATCTCTTAGCACTTATTTTCAGCTAAAAGTACAACAATCACTTACTTCTGGAAGTTTTCCAGACCCATCAGGCCTGGTCAAGTCTCCTGTCTCATATAATTTCATTTAATTTTTTACTTTACTTCCAGAGCCCCATCATAATTTTAATTAAGCAATTTATTATGACATCATTAGCATCACATTTTTTTCCCTACAGAATGGGAGGAGGTATCAATTCTGATGTAATAATCTTTGTAGCTATAGGACTTAACACAGGTTGCAGGATTTGATGGATGCTCAAAAAGAAACTATTATTGACTGGATGAAGACTGATGCTCAGAGAAGTGATGTGACTATCTACAATAGAACCAGTTAAAAAGGAACAAGCTTAAACAATCCAGATCTAAAACACAGCTCATAATTCTTTCTTTTAGTCTTTACACTTTTTCAGTTTGGTAGCCAAAAGGCACTTCTGTCTGTTTGAATTTAAATTAGTTAAATACAAATTAAAGTTTAGGGACTTATTCAAACTAGCCACATTTCAAATGTTAAGTATTTTACATGACCAATGGATAGTACCCTGGAGAGTGCAGACAAATTTTCCCATCTTGGCAGAAAATTCTACTGGACATCATTTCTCTTAGTTTACTCTATCAAAAAAGTGATGAATTCTCTTGCAGAATTTAAATGTTAATTATATCTACTGCAGTACTATGTCTTTATTGGAGTCTTTATTTCTCAATGGAGTTATTACTTTAAAAAAGCACAAAAAATCCAAAATTCAGCTTGAAACATAAACTTGAAGAGTTTTAATAAACAAGTTAAAATATTGTAAAATGGTACTGTGAAAATAACAATGAGCCTCTGACTTATTTATGCTGATGACAGACAGTAAGAAATTAGTCTCATTTTGATAGGAGAAATTTAATTAAGACAGATAATTTGACACCGCTTATTTCTACAAAGAACAATGTAAAATGAGGGTCAGTTTAATTTGATCAGCATGGATAAGCCAAATAAAGAGAAAGAATAAAGAAATGTATTATGACCTCAATATTAATGTAAGACATATAAATTGACCTCATTATCTGGTTATTACAATTATTAAAATTGGTAGAGTAAAAGACAAGGACATTAGGAGAGTAGCAAGGTATATTATGCAGAAATAAAAATTGACTCCTTCTATTGGCAAAAAAATAAAAATAACAGGAAAATATTATTGTCTACATTTTAATAAAATATCTTAAAATTCATTTCTGTTGTTTTTAACTTTTTTCAATGTTTATGGAATTCATTTGCATATTTTAAATGAGGTGGTCAGTTCTCTTACATAAGCAATGATCACGCTGATCTTTTGAAAATATACTTATAAGTTTTCTAACATTGATTTTATTGGAGTACAGTTGTTTTACAATGTTGTATTAAGAAAATGTTTATGACATTCTAAATCATTACATAGCATTACTAATTGTTTAATGTAAAAATGGTTTAATGTGTAGATGTTCAGTTAATTCATTTAGGGAATAACAGAGGATGAGAAAACAATGAACAATCAATTGTACCAATTTCAATGTTACCGAATTGGCAATATATTTTTAACATTTCAAAGTTGAAAACTGCTGAGCTCAATGGATGCAATATAGACATTTTATTTTTCAAAATACAAAGGCATCATTCAAAAATGTATCTTTAGGGAGACCTAAATCCTGATCCTGTTTACACATTGGTGTTCCTAGAAATTCTCCTGTTCAGAAAATAAATACTCAGAAAATCTTGGGTTATTACCATTTGCACACATCAAATAAGCATGTGAGAAAGTAGATATTTTCCAAAAGCATTAGGGGTGGTGAGCAGCATATTAAAATCCCCATGAAAAAATAGTTTGGTTTACTACAGACTTTTTTAGGTTCCTAAATGTAATCTGAATTAGGTAATGTAATCTGGGTGTTTCGGGAGCCTGAAGATTCTGCTTATTAATGAACATGTGTAGGAAGCTCTCTGAAGACAATTTCTTGCATCCTTTTCTTATACACATTTACACTTATAACTGTCATATTGAGATACTAGCAAAATAATAATTATTAATACTGTGTTCATTATTGCAAAATTGATGAACATCAACTCTGCTAAGAAGTTAAAATCATTAGAGAGAGAAGGAACTTCTATATTCCTGATTTTCACATTTATAATATAAGACTAGGTTCTTAAAAATAGATTAGTATATTGGGAATTGCTGGAGGATACATAGAATGGTATGCCATCAAACTACAATATATGTGGCCTGAAACAGAAAGGTAATTTAAAATAATTTTGTTCATATACATTATTTAAGATTGTTCTAATAGCAAAAAAAAAAAAAAAGATATAGAGGTAGAAACTGTTGCTAGTAAATGAGAAACTCAAAGTATGAATTGTTGTGCAAGATGAAGTTTTTTGGATCCAGTTTTACTGGCTGATGATGCTGAAGCTGAAACTCCAATACTTTGGCCACCTCACACAAAGAGTTGACTCATTAGAAAAGACCCTGATGCTGGGAGGGATTCGGGGCAGGAGGAGAAGGGGATGACAGAGGATGAGATGGCTGGATGGCATCACCGACTCGATGGACATGAGTTTGGGTAAACTCCAGGAGCTGGTGATGGAAAGGGAGGCCTGGCATGCTGCGATTCATGAGGTTGCGAAGAGTAGGACATGACTGAGAGACTGAACTGAACTGAACTGAACTGAATGCAAGATTCTGGAATAGATAGTGTCCATGTTAATTATGATACTCACAGTTTCTTTAGGGCTTCCTTGGTGGCTCAGATGGTAAACAGTCTGCCTGCAATGCAGGGCACCTGGGTTTGGAAGATCCCCTGGAGAAGGGAATGGCAACCCACTCCAATATTCTTGCCTGGAAAATTCCATAGACAGAAGAGCTTGGCGAACTGCAGTCCATGGGGTCTCAAAAAGTTGGACACGACTGAGCTACTAACACACACACACACACACATGTACACACACACAGGTTCTTTATACCTGGGCATTGTTATACTTTTGAACCTCTTCATCATCCCAGTCTATTCTAATCTGTAAAGTTGTATTAGCTTCCCATCGCTAATGCAATACACACACTACAGTGTGTGGAAACAACACAAATGTATTATCTTACAGGCCTGGAAGTCAGGATTGCAAAATCAATTTCACTGGTTGACATTCAGTGTGTCAGCCAGACTGTGTTCCTTCTGGAAGCTCTAAGAGCAAATCCACTTGCTTGAATTTTTCTAGTTCCTACAAAGATGGCATCCATTCCATGGTTAGTATCCCCACATTACTCTAACCTTTGTTTCTGTCCTCATATTACCTTCTCTGACTCTGATCCTCTATTACTGTTCAGTCACTCAGTCATGTCCCACTCTTTGTGGCCCCATGAAATATAGTCTGTCAGGCTCCTCTGTCCATGGAATTCTCCAGGCAAGCATACTGGAGCAAGTTGTTATTTTCTCTTCAAGGGGACCTTCCAGACCCAAGGATCAAACTCATGTCTCTTGCATCTCCTGCATTAGTAGGTGGATTCTTTACCACTGAGCTCCCTGGGAACTCCCAGACTCTTTATCATTTGTGATTATACTGGCCCAACATGGATAATCAAACATGATCTCCCCAACTCAAGATCTTTAAATAATCATACACACAAAGTTCATTTTTTCATGTAAGGCAAAATATTTACACATTATAGGGTTTAGGACTTGGACATTTTTTGTGTGGGGGAGGACATTATTTAGTCTGCAAAAAGAGTTGCCTTATAAAAATAGGTTTCACTGTGGTGGGTACAACTACAACTATGCAAGTCCTGATGATCAGGGCATAAATTGGATGTCAGCTGGTGCTTTGTCACCTTGGCTGCGAGCTTCTTTGCAGGCCTAAAAGAGTACATCTGTGTGTGGTGATTCTACTAGTCATCATATAACTGATTTGATAATATCTGATCCCTGCTCCAAAATATACCTGCAAATACCTGTGATTATATATGTGTATATTTAATTATTCTGCTTTTGCTTTTTCATTCTCCATTGAGAGGTGATTGATAGCAACTCCCTTGTTGGAAAGCTGGTTTTAAAGCCAATAGTCTGATATATTTATATGTATGTATGTTCCAGAAAGTAACTTGTGTAATCTAACATTGATAGCATTTTTTACACATCAGATTTTTTACCTTTACATTTACATTTACCTTTACATTTTTTACCTTTTTTACACATCAGATATACAAGTGCTAGAATAAGAGGTGTGTGGTGACACATGAGATGTCAGCTGATTGAAAATCTACAATCTAGCCAGGACATGGAAGCAACCTAGATGTCCATCAGTACATGAATGGATAAGAAAGCTGTGGTACATATACACAATGGAGTATTACTCAGCCATTAAAAAGAATACATTTGAATCAGTTCTAATGAGGTGGATGAAACTAGAACCTATTATACAGAGTGAAGTAAGACAGAAAGAAAAACACCAATATAGTATACTAATGCATATATATGGAATTTAGAAAGATGGTAATGATAACCCTGTATGCAAGACAGCAAAAGAGACACAGATGTATAGAACAGTCTTTTGGACTCTGTGGGAGAGGGAGAGGGTGGGATGATTTGGGAGCATGGCATTGAAACATGTATAATATCATATATGAAATGAATCGCCAGTCCAGGTTCGATGCATGATACAGGGTGCTTGGGGCTGGTGCACTGGGATGACCCAGAGGGATGATACGGGGAGAGGGGTTCAGGATGGGGAGCACATGTATACCTGTGGCAGATTCATGCTGATGTATGGCAAAACCAATACAATATTGTAAAGTAATTAGCCTCCAATTAAAATAAATAAATTTATATTAAAAATAAAATAAGAAAAAAAGTAAATCTACAAAATTGCTTATAGTATTCTAATGATTTAATTGTGAATTTTGACTGCTTTAATCTAAAACTGTCCCTTTTCTTTAACTTGTAATAGATTACCCTTTTTAAAATAATTCCAACCAAACATTCATCATATCAGCACATTTTTATTTTCCTCCATTTATTATAAGCACACACATAACTGTTAGTAAAATATTATTCATGTTTCATTATCTTCATTCTAATGTAAGCCAGAATGATGAAGAAACAAGAATTTAAATGAGTGTAAACTATAGAAAATACAAATATGAAAACATGGGTGTCTACTACTGCTTTAATACAAAAGAAATTGTTTTATTTTTTTTCTTTTCAAATATTTCAATTAACTATTTAAAACCTTCAGAATATTATCAACAGAACAGTTTAAGTGAAGATGCCTACCACCTAATTTATGGTTCTAAGAAAATCAGTTTTTCTCCCAGAGTCAATGAAATCACAGCTATTATGATAAAGGATGATTTATGATAGAAGTTTTTTCACTCATTATCCCACAATAAAAACAAAATTAAATCCTTAAATTTTTATATTATTAGGATATTTAGTTGTGAAAAAAATTCTATAGTAATTATCATTGTGAAAATTGATCATTTTCATTATGAATTATCTGTTCAAAGTGAACACAGTTAATCATAGCATTCAAATCCAAGCTTGTTGAGAAAAATTGCAGTCCAGGTACACCTTCAAAATTCAGTTGCATAACTGTCTCCTTTATATTTTTCCTGTGAATTCCTTTCAGAGGATGAGAACAATTTTCTTCTGGCTTCCAAACTGATTTCAAACTCAAATTATGTTTCCCATGCTTTCAAGTATAATTTTGGTTTAAAAATATATCCTTATTAAAATTTCTTGTACCAAAGTAATTATACAGTTGAAAAAAGCAACTCAATTCTCCCCAAAAAGGGATGATGAATTATTGCTTTAAACAATTAAGTAGTGCCAACATCTCATTGTGCACATTTTTTGAGAATGGAACTGAAATTTCAATCAGCATGAGTTTGAGAATGACTGTACTATTGAATATAAAAATATTTTTATTTATAGTTGTCAGTTAATGATAAAATTTTAAATGCTTAGTTTATGGCTGTAGAAAAAGGAAATGTAAGAGTTCTTTTTCCCAGGAAGTCTAAAAATAACAAGAGTAGCTATCTTTTTTTAATGATACTCAGTGACAGACTGAATGGCTATATTTAAAATATCACTTAATTATTCTCATAGTAAGTTACTCATGATTAAACTATTTTCATTCATTAAGGTATAAAAGACTGAGTAGAGAATACAGGTGCATGAAAGAAAGGGACAGCAATAATTCATAATATTAATAACTTTTAACACTGCTCTTGCTGACTTCCTTCTTTTCACACATTTTCCCACTTTGATACCCTCTATTTTTGCTGTCTTTTCCTTTTATGTTTTTGCATGTTAATAGGCAATATTAGGTTCTTCCCAGTGGCACTGGTGGAAAAGAATCCACCTGCCGATACAGGGACACAAGTGAAGTGGATTCAATCCCTGGGTCTGGAAGATTCCCTGGAGTAGGGAATGGTTCCCACCCCAGTATTCTTGCCTAGGAAATCCCATAGACAGAGGAACCTGGCGGACTACAGTCCATGGAGCCTCAAAGAATCAGACATGACTGAGTGACTAACCACGGGCAATATTAGTACCATCTGATTGAGGTTTTAGAGTCCTGTATTTAAGTCTCATTGTGACACTAGATACCTTCTGTGATCTTCAGGCTTTTTACTTTGTTCATATTGCTGTGCTATTCTTGAGGTGACTCAGTACAAAGACTACATGCCATTTGCGGCCACTCACTAGGAGGGGGACTCTGAGGATGATCCACTGCTGCTGCTAAGTCGCTTCAGTCATGTCCGACTCTGTGCGACCCCATAGACGGCAGCCTACCAGGCTCCCCCATCCCTGGGATTCTCCAGGCAAGAACACTGGAGTGGGTTGCCATTTCCTTCTCCAATGCATGAAAGTGAAAAGGGTAAGTGAAGTTGCTCTGTCGTGTCCGACTCTTAGCGACCCCATGGACTGCAGCCTACCAGGCTCCTCCGTCCATGGGATTTTCCAGGCAAGAGTACTAGAGTGGGTTGCCATTGCCCTCTCCGAGGGTGATCCACAGCAAATAGTAAATCAGAAGGTTTGACAGTGGACATGGAGCCTGGAGTTTTATCACAGATTATCTTTGCTTGACTGGAAGTCTGGAAGTGGGTGAATAGAATATAAAGTTGAAAGAATACTCCGGGTTCCAAACTTGGGTATATAATGACACAATTAAGTCAATAATCTCATCATTTTAAGTTAATTATATTTTTTAAAAAAGCCCCCCAAACAATGCATTTATCCACATTGTGTAGATGAGATAGTATCTGGAATGCTTTCTCTTCAGAGTCCAGTAATAGCACAAGCATTGCATAGTCAAATTAAACTTATTTTCATGTGAGCAGAACATTATTTATCTGGATCCCTTCACTCTTGAAGCAGTGCTCAAAAGTAGATTTAATGGAAACCTTCAGTGATAGGAAATATCTATGAGTGCAAACTGCTACTTTGAAACAGAAGTCTAGATGATATATATATATATATATATATATATATATACACATATATGTATTAATCAATTTCAAATGATTTTCTTATGATTTTCTTCTATTCATAGACTTTCTACTCAGACTAACCCACCAACACTAACATTTCACTAGACCACATATTTATGAATCACCTTTTAGAGAATTTCAAAGCAGCGCTGGTAATTGATAACTAATTGTTTAAGTACTGAGATGTCATGTGTAAATGGAGAACAGAGTGACTTGTTAAATTCTAAAACTATCACACAACAAAAAAGTAGCATACTGATCATAAGTAAGAGTTAATGCTTAAAAAGTCTCAGACGATAGTTGTCAAATAAATGGTATATTGTGAATGTAAGAATTTTAAAGCAGTCCTGGTGTTTTATTAACTCATTTAATTTTCATAGCATAGACCAGAAAATAGAAAGTGATTTTGACACCAAGTTTGCATTTGATTTAAAATATATTCTCAAATTATCACAATCAATGTTACAAATACATTGGAATAAATCAAAATTATAATCATTGCATCATGATGCATCAATCAATGGTTACTAGAAAAAAATGCCACCAAACTAATGAAAGTTAAGTTGAAATTTAACTATAAGCTGAAAGATTTAAAATGAATATATTCCAAGTCTGTTTTTGGTTCTAAAGAGTTTCAGTTTTCTTAAATAATTAACTAACTTTTTCTTACAGTATATATACACACAGAGAAACACACACATAAAGATATGTGTGTGTGTGTGTGTGTGTGTGTATACACACACACACACACACACACACACACACACACACACACATTGTCTGAGCACCAGGGAACCCTGGCTTCCCTGGTGCTCAGACAGTAAAGGATCTGCCCGAAATTCAGGAGACCTGAGTTTAATTCATGGGTCAGTAAGATCCCCTGGAGAAGAGAATGACTTCCGACTCTAGTATTCTTGCCTGGAAAATCCTATGGACAGGGGAACCTGGTAGGCTACAGTCCACAGGGTCGCAAAGAGTCAGACATGACTGAGCAACTAACACTTTCACTTTTTTGCATACATGCATACATGCACATGTATCTGTGTATGTGTGTTTTCAATGCAAACCAGGAAAAAGTATATAAAAAGAAGCTATAAGTTTTGAGTATTTCAGGAAAATTTAGAACAGTGATGGAAATGCTGTTAGTTTTCAAAGCAAACTAAGAGCTCTAAGAGATTAAAATGGACAAGAGATTTTTAATTAAAATAACCAATTAAAATCATACAACTCATAAAATGAAAAAAAATATGCAATAAATAATGTGACTCTGTAACTTTATCCTAAATTTAGTTCATTTTGAAATGCCACTGAAACACAAATATGATTTCTAGGTAGTTATTTGCTGTGAATATACACATTTTGGAATATAATGGTCATATAGTTTATATCTATTTTGCTGCTTCCATGTTCAAAAACATTAGTTTTCATAGGGAAAAAGTATTTCAGGTGAGGCAGAAGGTAGATAGGCCTCTTGTGTTTGTGTGTGTGTGTGTGTGTTTATGTGTGTGTGTGTGTATGCATGCATGCTATGTTGCTTTATTCATGTCCAACTCTTTGCAACTCTGTGGAATATATAGCCCTCCAGGCTCCTCTGCCCATGGGATTCTCCAGACAAGAATATTGGAGTGGGTTGTCAGGCCCTCCTCAGTTGGTCCTGTAGGGCAAAGCAAGTGGAAATCTTTCACCTGTGGACCAAAATCCCAAGACAAGAATGATTGGATAAGCAAGGGAGGAGGCTGGGCCCTGCCAAGATCAAAGATAAGAGGCCATATACTTTTCATTCTCAAAGTCAGGAGACCTCCCCAACTGCACATGAGCAGAAAGGTTCCTTGGAGGTCAAAAGGGGAGTGATGTCAACTGATACCCCTACCCACAGGCCTCTTCTGTAGAATCCATCTTGGTTAAGAGATTCAGGCACACATGAGAGGATCCTGGATACACCAAATATAGACTCTACCAGGCAAGTCAAAGTGATTGATCAAAGGAAACCTGGAAGTAATGCCTCATAGTTGACTTAAACTGCCACAAAATTATGTCTCAGGGACTCTTCCTCTTGCGTCTATCTTGTGTCTGCTCTTGTGTCTATCCACACATACTGTACTCTTTTTCCTCCTAATACATATTTTACTTGCTCCACTGCTTCCTGTGTTTGTGGGGGTTCTTTTTCTGCAAAGCTGAAGGGCCAGGGCCTTGTCACTGATCACTAGTCACCACGACTCAACCTCAGTATCTGGCCAGAAACTGAAACTCTGCTTCAAGCCATAACATGGTCGAGGCCACCCAAATTCACAAGAACACTTTTGGCTTCAGTTTGTAGTTGTGTAATTATGCACGCTAAATATAATTTCCCTGGTGACTTAGACAGTAAAGAATATATCTGCAATGCAGGAGACCTGGGTTCTATCCTTGGGTCAGGAAGATCCCCTGGCGAAGGGAATGGCAATCCATTCCAGTATTCCTGCCTGGATAATTCTAGGGACAGAGGAGCCTGGCATGCTACAGTCTATGAAGTTGGAAAGATTCAGACACAACTGAGCAACAAACACTACACTTTCATTATGAAATTTCATTAAAGGGACTGAATGATATGAAAAGAGACAACATGCCATCCTGTTTTCTTCCTGAAGATGCAAAGAACCACCAAAAATGCTGGTGTTGTCACAGAGTTTTCCATAATTTTTCCAGTAAACTTTTAGAAAACATGTTTACCTGATTTGAGAAGAGCTTTTAATCTTCAAGTCAAGAAACTGACTTGGGTGAAACGGGAATAAACAATAATGCTCCAAAGGCCCATTTACTTTAGTTGCTTATATCAGCAGTTTATTTTGAGACTTTTAAGCAGAAATACATTCCTGAAATCCAATTTATTTGAGGAGTATTTCAGATAATGATTTAAGTAACTGTAAGGTAAATACTCTATTCTTTTTTTTTTAATACTATTCTTAATATTATCAGCTATTTCCTTCCATATGAAAAGAATTTTAAGAGAAGAAAAAGACAATTTAGCAATAGGTCCCATTATAAGCAGAAATAAAATATATAAACTGAAGAGCAGACACTATAATGACATTTTGATAAAAATGTAAGAAATGAAAACCTTATTAAAAAATCTGATGTTAATATCTTTCTAGTTTTCAATATATCACATTTTTTTCTTTTGTAAAATAACATATACAAATAATTTTAAAAGAAGAAAGTTACATATTAAATTATTTTACTAGTTTTACACTGTGTATAATATATTCTCAAGATTGGACTGAATTTTTCAAACTTAATATTTAGAAGTTATGTTATCCTAAATAATTAAATATTGTTTTTAATGAAAATGTGTTGTCAGAAACACTTCAGTTACTATAAGAATACAAATGGAATAACAAAGATATTTTAAATGTAAAAAATGTGTATTTGGCTTAGAAACAAGGAAAGAATTTCAGACACATGCTGCAAATACTTTTTAAAGTTTCCATAGATATAGCATAGAGTACAACCAAATGATGAGAAACACAAAGAACTGTCCCAGAATCCTCTCTTGAGAATATCTGAGGAAGTGAATAGATATGAACCCTATAAACCACTAACATTTCCAAATAAATAAGTGTAAAAGTGAGATTGGATCCTTAAAAAGTAGGATGAACAAGGTAAACAGAAAGAATACCGTTAGAAGACAGCTTTCTGCCCTCCCATTCTCCACCTGTGTTGCCCAAATAAGCCTGTTTTGTGGGATTAGTTCCATCCTTCCTTTTTGGGGAATCCTAAGGCATGTCACAATGACTCCTCTGGTCATTGTTAGATAATCAAAACCTCTGCTTTCTTTAGTCAAGAAAAATTTTGGTTTAGTTCAACCTATTTTTGTAATCAATATATCTAGTCCTGGTAAACAAGAAACAAATCATAAGGGATAAAAAAAACAAACAAGTTTTTTCCCTTCTGCATCCAAATTTCCTAACCACCTCCAAAAATGGAAAGAGGATGAACGTTGGAAAAGAAACAATAAGTGAAGGGCAGGAAAACTCTGCTTTGACATTGTCTCAAGGATTCAGAATTAAAACACAATGTTTAGTATCTTAAGGAAGCTCTATAGTGTTCTCCATAATGGCTACCAAATTACACAGCAATCCTACTACTGTGTATATAACACAGAGAGAACCCTAATTCCAAAAGATACATGCACCCCAATGTTTATTGAAGCACACTTACAATTGCCATATTATACAGGACATAAGTGAAAGGGAAAGTTACCCAGCTGTGTTCAACTCTTTGAGACCCCATGGACTGTAGCCTGCCAGGCTCCTCTGTCCAAGGAATTCTCCAGTCCACAATACTGGAGCAGGTAGCTATTCTCTTCTTCAGGGGATCTTACCAGCTGGGGGATTGAACCCAGTTCTCCTGCACTGTAGGTAGATTCTGTACCATCTGAACCACCAGGGATGTCCATACAGGACATGAAAGAAACCTAAATGCCTATCAACAAAGGAATGGATAAACAAGATATGATACATATATACAATGGAATATTATCCATAAAAAAGAATAAAATAATGCCATTTGCAGCAACACGGATAGACCTAGAGATTGTCAAACTGAGATAGACACAGAAAGAAAAATATCATATGATATCACTTATATGTGGAATCTAAAGAAACAGGTAAAGTTCAGTTCAGTTGCTCAGTTGTGTCTGACTCTTTCTGACCTCATGGACTGCAGCATGCCAGGCGTCCCTGTCCACCACCAACTCCTGGAGCTTACTCAAACTCATGAAAAATGGTATAAAAGAAAAAGGTACAAATGAACTTGTTTACAAAACAGGGATAAATTGGGAGTTTGGGTGTGACATATACACAGTAATACATAGAATATATAACTAATAACCTGCTGTGTAGCAGAGAGAACTCTACTCAATACTCTGTAATGGCTTATATGAGAATAGAAACAAAAAAGAGTAGATATATATAACTGATTCACTTTGTTGTATACCTAAAACTAACACAATATTATAGATCAACTATACTGCAATAATTTTTTTTAGAAAAGAATTGGTACCCTATCGGCATGAATGTTCTTTGAAGCTTGAATTTTTTCCTCAGGTGGCACTGTGTCAACTCTTCAGTGTCTTCTTATGCACTAAAACCATATGGATATCTTACCTCCACATTCCTCTACATAGACACATATGTCTTTCCATAGATACGTCTACAAATCCTTTTTAAGCCTTTTAATATCTTAAAAGGCTATGGTACACTCCTAGCTTCTTTGCACTGATCTCCTCTTGCCTTCCTCAAGTAATAGAGGGTGTGTGTGTCTCTCTCAAGGTTCTCTGGTGAACATTCGCTCATTCCTTGTTCTGAGAGATGCTGGACAATCAGGCAACTCCCACTCAAGCAAATACTATGTACTCTATATATAGAAGAACTACCATCTCTGAACTCTCAGCCTTTGAATTGCTTAAATTTAAGTCCAATGCATCTATTGTGTCCTTGAATTTCAGGAGACACATATCAGTTACCAAAGCATGCAAGGTTCTCTCTCAAGGTTTGTGGACCCAAAATGAACTGAAGCACCTGCAAAAATTTTCTTTCTGAGTCCAGCTCTCTGACTACCTCACTTTGAGACTTTTACAACTTCTAGTGAGTAAGGTATCGAGTATACCTTAGGTATTCCTAAGGTATCAAACCCAGTTTCTTAGCAACATAATTGTCTATACTGTCTAAATAAACTTATTTAATAATATGTGAATATTTGGTTTATATTATCTTTAACCAAAGTAACATTTTAGTTCACTGAAACCTAAAATGTCAATATTAACTCTTGCCATCTCCTGTTTGACCATTTCCATTGTACTTTGTTTCCTGAGACCAAGTATGGTGGAGACAATGAAGATAGTGGTGATGTCCTTCAAAAGGTCCAGTGGACACACTACTGACTCAATGCCCTGGACATTTGCAGCAAACCACCGCCAACCCACACTTCCACCAGAGAGCACAATTGCACTCACTTCACATGCTAGCAAAGTAATGCTCAAAATTCTCCAAGTCAGGCTTCAATAGTATGTGAACCTTGAACTTCAAGATATTCAAGCTGGATTTAGAAAAGGCAGAGGAACCAGAGAACAAATTGCCAACATCTGTTGGATCATTGAAAAAGCAAACTGTGGAAAATTCTTCAAGAGATTGGAATACCAGATCATGTGATCCGCCTCCTGAGAAGTCTGTATACAGGTCAAGAAGAAACAGTTAGAACTGGACATGGAACAACAGACTGGTTCCAAATTGGGAAAGGAGTACATAAAGGCTGTATATTGTCACCCTAATTTTTAACTTGTATACAGAGTACATTATATAAAATGCCAGGCTGGATGAAGCACAAGCTGGAATCAAGATTGCCAGGAGAAATATCAATAACCTCAGATATGCAGATGACATCACCCTCATGGCAGAAAGCAAAAAGGAACTAAAGAGGATCTTGGTGAAAGTGAAAAAGGAGAGTTAAAAAGTTGGCTTAAAACTCAGTATTCAGAAAACTAAGATCATGGCATCCAGTGCCATCACTTCATGACAAATAGATGGGGAAACATTGAGAGACTTTATTTTTGGGGGCTCCAAAATCACTGCAGATGGTGACTGCAGCCATGAATTAAAAGGCTTGCTCCTTGGAAGAAAAGCTATGACCAACCTAGACAACAGATTAAAAAGCGGAGACATTAGTTTGCCAACAAACATCTGTCTAGTCAAAGCTATGGTTTTTCTACTGGTTATATATGGATGTTAGAGTTGGACTATAAAGAAAACTAAGCACTGAAGAATTGAAGCTTTTGAACTGTGGTATTGGAGAAGACTCTCGAGAGTCCCTTGGACAGCAAGGAAATCAAACCAGTCAATCCTAAAGGAAATCAGTCCTGAATATTCATTGGAAGGACTGATGCTGAGGCTGAAACTCTGATACTTTGGCCAGCAGATGCGAAGAACTGACTCACTGGAAAAGACTCTGATGCTAGGAAAGATTGAAAGTAGGAGGAGATGGGGATGACAAAGGAAGAGATGGTTGGATGACGTCACCGACTCAATGGACATGAGTTTGGACATGAGGCTCTGGGAGTTGGTGATGGACAGGGAAGCCTGGCGTGCTGCAGTCCATAGGGTCTCAAAGGATCGGACATGACTGAGCAACTGAACTGAACTGAAGTAACCAAATATGAGACTATATAGCCTTCACTTTAACAGTTCTTCCAGTCCTTTGCATTGGGTTATTTGCATATACCTTGGATGGAATGCTTATAAGCAAATGAAAAATGAAGATATGGAAAGGTTTCCTTCTGGTATATTCAAATTCTGACACATCAGATCACATCATTTAGAAGGAACCCATTAAAATCAATTATTGTGCATGGAATGTAGGTAAGCAAAACAAAAAGCAGACATCTTGGGTTTACTGAATATAGTCATAATTATCCTGAGAATTGACTCATTTCCTCAAAATGTATACTTTTCAAAACCTTTTGTACTCTATCAGCATCCACAATATATCCATTATATAAAAAGTGAAAGTGTTAATTGCTCAGTTATGTCCAACTCTTTGTGAACAATGGACTATAGCCCTCCAGGCTCCAGTGTCTAAGGAATTCTGCAGGCAAGAATACTGGAGTGGGTAGCCTTTCCCTTCCCCAGGGGGTCTTCCTAACCCAGGGATCAAATCTGGGTCTCCTGTACTGCAGGCAGATTCTTTATATTTTGTAGTTTTAATCATGAAATATGAGAAGTATTAATAATGGAACTTTTTAGGTCTATGTGATGATGTGTGTGTATATATATAATCAATGAATTGAAATAGCCAATATCCATTTCTTACAGTTATCATGAGATTATATTCTGTTTTCCTTAATGATAAGTGTTATCATTCTCCTTAATGATAATAAGTGTGTTCTCTATCGACAATACTAATCACACACTTACATACAGGAGACATTTCTTTATGTCAGAATACTAAATATACTTTTCAGCATGTACTTGTTTACATATATAGGAATGCTTTTTCCTTTATATTACTAAACACCATAACAATGAGGAAAAATAATATATTTTTCTTGTATAAGGCTCCTAATTCCTTATAGTAGGATTGCATAAGTGTCTCATGTGTTCACATCTATTTTATTTCTGTACTCAATTGGCCTCAAATGTACTTGATTACATAATTCTCTGTAATTAATTATTTTTGGACAAGTTATTATAGTATAATATAGCACAGTATAGTAAAATGCTTACTTTTATCAATAGAGACATATTGACAGACAAATCTAAAGAACAATCATAAAGAGTAGCCTTTTCACTCATTCAGTGACACCAAGACTTACTGAATTACAAATAAATGTATTTATAAGCCTAATGCATGGCTAATGTATGTCATTTACAAATCTGGGATTAACACAAAAAAACTCTGATGTATTCATTCAGTGTAGATAGTATCACAGGAAGGCAACTCTTTACTTCTGTATTCAAAACAAATACTTGGATGAAACCACATGTGTAGGGATCAATTCTAAATTTATTAGTTAGTAACTATATAACAATAAATGAGCAGTTGCTCTTTTGTCAAATTATTTTTCTACTTTGGTTTCACTAATCCTTACACAGGTCTTTGGAGGTAAATAATGGCTAGCAAATGAAAACCTCTGTCAGCTTCTCAGTGGTTCTCATATTTTCTAACTTTTGAAAACAACTAAACCAATAAAACACAGCAATTAAAAACAAAAACATATCTGGGGGATAAGTTTAGCACTTGCTAGACTTTTCTAAAATAAAGTTTTTTTAAATAATAATATTAAATTATATACATTGAAACATTATAAATGAAAAAATAAGCAATAAACATTTAAACAAAATTTAAAAATGAGGCATTATATTTGTTTTATGAATTCCCTTAATATATCTTCAAATTTTTACATTACTCAATGCATAAAAATTATGCCACTAAATAAGTTCAATTTTCTTCACCCTTTTTCTATCTCTCTCCAGAATAAATAAATAAAACAGGCACATTCCAAGCCAGATAACTATAATAAGATTCAGTTTCTCAAAAGGGCATTCAACAGACAAGAAGTTATATAGAGGCACAGATTGCAATGTCACTATCTGATAAATTATGCTGATACACTTAAGCAATTTAAATAATTTAGAGGAATAACAAGGGGATTTAGTCCTTTGGCTAAAACCCTGAATAATTATTAATCCAATAACTTTAAATCTCTTTTTAACTGCATGGTTCCAGATATAGTACAATAAAGCAGCAGTAAGTTTCAAATTATAAAAACATTTGAAGGAGAAAGTTTTGAAGATTAATATTTTAATATATTTATAAAGGTAAAAGAAAACATTTTGATCTTAGATGAAAAGTAAATATTTCCTACATTTTTTCAAAATATTTCTTCCAGTATGAATAATATTTGGGATATCTTTTGCTCTTGGGCAGTAAAAATTGAAATAATGGTATATACATACAGGCTTTATGTTGACTTTTTCAATAAATGTCAACTGAGTACTAAGTACAATTGTGTTAGAGTGACAAAATTTCTTATCACTGCAAATGCCTTCATATAGAAAAAAAAAAAGAAAGAAAGAAGAAAAAAAGCACAAAAAAGCAAAATTTAAAATGAACAAAAGGAGAGAAAAAATAAAGATTTCCAGTTGATCATCTAATGCATAACACTTTTTTGAATATATTGTTTTATTAATTTTTGGTTCTGTTGTCATGGGATGAAGCTTTTCAATGTCACTGCCTGTCTTATAAAAACCAATATAATACTTGATAAGAAGCAAATAACATTGACAGAATAAACAACCATTTTCAATAATTAGTGAGGGGAATTATGCACCTCTTTCAGGTTAAGGAAATCTGAAACTCCTTGTTTAGGATGCAATGTGAATGTCTCTTTGCAGGAAGCACATCACATTTCTCGTTTCATTTCTCACCTCATTAACTCCCTTGACAAAAGATGTATGCAGATCTTGGAAGGGTTCAAAGTCTTTCCTTTGAAAGTCTCAGATACTATGAACTGTACGAATGGGAGTGTCTATCAATTTCACTTGGATAAGAAGCATTTTTCAAAAATAATATTTTTCTTAGGGTTCTACAAGTTCTTAAAATCTTACTGTGTGTCTGAACAACTCTACTTTTGAATGAAATAGAAGAAATATAATTAGAAAATAACTTTGAAAATTAAGTGATTTGTTATATTCAAATGACACAATTTGGAAACATTGTAATTAACTTTTCACTCAATACTATTTTATCCTCTTAATGAAGAAAACTACTAGAATGGCTAAAGAGGAAGAGTACTTTTTTTAATTAAAGTTATATGTACCTGCTTCTTTGAATGAGCAATAAGTAATATGGAGATGTAATGGAAGGGTATCAATGCCACATGAAGATCCTAACACATTGTTTAGTTCAATAATATGGACAGTATTGCAATTTTATTTTATTGAGAGTCATGCCATTGTTAATCTCAGTGACTTCGTACACCTACTTTTTAAATACCTACAAAACTCACTGATTACCAAACAATAAAATTATAATGCTAACTATTTGAAATTAGAATGAACAAAACATCCTTAGCAACTTCCTTTCTAATTACAGAAATGGTTGGAAGTATTTCACAATTACCATTTCTATGACATCTCTTGGAAATGATAATAACCTCTTTCAAAGCTCACTGAAGTCAATGAATAATAACTTTACAAGAATACCCTGCATAATTGCTTACCTCTTTCTAAGCTAAGTGACCTCCCAAGTTAGTAGCAACAAAATATGTAGCATATTCTTATCACACATCAGGTATCAGATTTATATTAATATCCTTTTATGAATAAATATGTAAAAACTAAAAATCACTGTGGCCAAATAGAAATATGGATTTAAGTTCCTTCTAAGTCTGCTCATTCAGAGTCCTCTTTTGGTACAGACAACCTCTCTTTATCCAGTTGCTGAAGCCAAATCTAAGGAGATCACATTTATGCGTGTTTTTTCACCTTTCATATCTGTTCATTTTAGCGTATTTTTCCAAATCTAGTGCGTTGTTGTTGTTGCTGTTTTTTAATTTGCTGCATCTGTTCTTAGCTGAGGCATGAGGGATATTTCATTACTGAGTAGTCTCTCTAGTTGCGGCACACAGGCTCAGTAGTTGTGTCATGCAGAGTCTAGAATGTGCGGGCTCAGTAGCGGTATAATTCAGGCTTAGATGCCCAGTGACACGTGGAATCTTAATTCCCTGACCAAGCACCAAACCCACGTCCCCTACATTGCAAGGTTCACTGGGCCACCAGGGAAGTACCCCTCAACTCTAAACTCATATTCTTACTGTGTCCATTTTTTCTGTCTCTCTTAGTATTACATAATTTTGCACTAGGAATATTGCAAAAAATTTCTTAACTTATTTTGCCTCCATTTCTGCCCCATATTACTTGGCTGGTCAAATAATTTAAAATATAAATTACATGATGGAATTTCTCATATTAAAATCCACCAGTGATTTCTATCTTATTTCACAGAAAATTCAATTCTGCCTTCACTAATAAATTTTGATTTACTAATCTGGAAGACTTGCTTACTGCTGTGAACTTATAGTCATTGGTCTTGCTATTACAGTTTTCATTAATCCATGAATATTTGATATTTAAAATTATTGTGTAACCCAAAGTAGGTGAGACATTTAACAGTTTGAATATGAGATATCAGTATAGAAGTAAAATATGAAGCAAAAAATGAAAATCCTACTTTAAAAAAATTCTTAAATGCATATTCAATGTAAACTAAATGCAGTTGTTAATACATAATGTATTCCATGAATTCCCTACAATCTCATTAAAACTTGCATTCCATGGGGGTGGTACAGAAGGGAAATGTGAATTAACCTTTATTTTAGACTTCAGAGATTCTGCCTATCAAGGCCTAGTTTTTGAATTTTAAAAAAATTCTAGATGATTTCAACAAAAGCCAAAGATTGAGAACAATGCTGTAAAGGATACACAAGAAAAGGTCAATTATAGAAATTCATACGTTATTTTATGGATTTCAGTGTAGAAGTTTGAGACAGAGATAGCAATTTGGAAATGATCAGCACATAAATAACATTTAAAACCATGGGGATAGTTGAAATTACCTATATTGCATGGGATGAAACAGCAGTGCCAGAACTGAGGCCAGTATTTCCAGTTGGCTTCTAGGAGCCCCTAGAAAGACAGGGACACTGGGGATGTGATGTAGTTTTAATTCTGGCAATGAGTTTAGTTTCCCAGGTGGTGCTAGTGGTAAAGAACCAGCCTGCCAATGCAGGAGATGAAAGAGTAGCAGGTTCTGTCCCTGGGGGAATGGCAACCCACTCCAGTATTCTTGCCTGGAGAATCTCATGGACAGAGAAGCCTGGCAGGCTACCGTCTATAGGTTCTCACAGAGTTGGACATGACTGAAGCGACTTAGCACACACACAATGAGTTTGGAAAGTTACTTTTAAATCCTTAAAACTTTACTTTGTGAAATGAGGCAAATCTCTTCAAAACATCTATTTTATTTTTGTTGCAATTTTTTAAAATTTTATTTTATTTTTAAACTTTACAAATTGTATTAGTTTTGCCAAATATCGAAATGAATCTGCCACAGGTATACATGTGTTCCCCATCCTGAACCCTCCTCCCTCCTCCCTCCCTATACCATCCCTCTGGGTCATCCCAGTGTGCTGGGGACCAGCCCCGGGTGATCCAGGGTATTCAAAGCGGGGACGGTGTCGGTGACCAATATTTATTTAAATATTTTATCAAAGATATAAAGAGTAATAGGATGAGGATAGCTCAGTAGGAAAATTCAGTGGAGAAAAGAGGTTGAGTAGCTTGGTTTACGCGGGAGACCAATAAAACTTCAAGACAAGAAGTTTGAACCACTTACGTAGGCCGCAGGCGTCCTTCCGTTCTCCCGAAGGAGAGGAGACACTGAGGCCTCCCCGGTCGGATCTTAGAAGCCCAGGCATGATTAGCAAGCATGGTGGGTTCCGCGCTCCAGATGGAGACTCAGCCAGAATTTGAGAGAGAGCGCGACATGGGGAGACCAAGTTTCGGTGAACAAGGCCCGCACTTTATTTTCCAAAGTAGTTTTTATACCTTAAGTTGTGTATAGAGGATAATGGGGGAAGGGGTGGAGTCATGCAAGGACAGCAGCTCCTGGTCCTAATCGAAGCCAGGCTTTCAAACTTATCATATGCAAAAGTTCAGGTGAATTACATTATCTTCTGGCCAGGAGGCCTGTTAACATTTTAAGAAACTTAACTTTCTCTAAAGGTGATTATTTCAAAGTCAGGCACCAGCCTCCAAAAAAGCACTGGACAAAGCTGCATTCCTATAGGGCAAAGGTGAGGTGGGCTCAGTCAAGAAAAGAATTAACTCAAGGGTCCAAGGTTACAAACATTGAGGCTACTACTTACATTTCTATACACCCATTATATCAATCAATACACTGCCAAGGACACAGTAGGTAAGGAGTATGGAGACTTAGCAGCAAACATTGGCCCAATAAGTGAAAAAACCTTTCACCAATACAATTTCTAATCAATCTTTTAACTACTGAAAGGAATCTGTGTTTAGACAGTTTAGAACATCTCCTGCCTCTCACAGTTGGGAGGCTCTGAACAATCACATGTGGCCAGAAAAACCTATTCAGGCAGGCTAGAGGATTTCCAAAGGAGTTTGTAGGTTGAAACACTGTTACACCCAGGAATTATTAACTGGAGCTGTAAGCTAACTCTTTTTTCAGAGAGAGGTAGTGGGGGACAGCCCCTGTAAAGTCAGAGGTGTAGGTGAGAGCACAAAGCAGAAAGTAGGCAGACTCTGGTTTTGGGGGGTAGATGCTCGAGAATTTCCAGGGGGACTCCTGAGGCTTGATCCTGCCTTTGCCTATGCCGAGCCTCCTTCCTCATGACCTTTGTCATGGGCGGAGTTCCTCACGCTGGCTCCTGGCAGTGATAGAATTCCAGTTGAGCTATTCCAGATCCTGAAAAATGATGCTGTGGAAAGTGCTGCACTCAATATGCAATATGCACTCAATATGCAATATGCACTCAATATGCAGGCTCCTGGCACCAGTGCACTAGCCCCAAGCATCCAGTATCGTGCATCGAACCTGGACTGGCAACTCATACATGATATTATACATGTTTCAATGCCATTCTCCCAAATCTTCCCACCCTCTCCCTCTGCAACAGAGTCCATAAGACTGTTCTATACATCAGTGTCTCTTTTGCTGTCTCGTACACAGGGTTATTGTTAGCATCTTTCTAAATTCCAGATAAATCCATGCACATATGGACACCTTATCTTTGACAAAGGAGGCAAGAATATACAATGGATTAAAGACAATCTCTTTAACAAGTGGTGCTGGGAAATCTGGTCAACCACTTGTAAAAGAATGAAACTAGAACACTTTCTACCACCATACACAAAAATAAACTCAAAATGGATTAAAGATCTAAACGTAAGACCAGAAACTACAAAACTCCTAGAGGAGAACATAGGCAAAACACTCTCTGTTGCAATTTTAAATAAAAAAATTCACGCCAATTTATTAGATTTATCATTCTTTTGAAATATTTGTTTTTGAGTCATGAGAATATGTATTCTTTAATAAAGATCTGTGATAAGAGTATAATTAATTAGGGGGGAAAACTAAGTGAAAAAAAGAGGAAGTAATAAACAATGGCCACAGAAGCTAAGTTCAGCACACTTTAAAAAGTGCTGGTTTATGTCTAATAACTGGCTCTCCAGGAAAAGAAAAAAAAAAAGATGAGGAATATATGCCAATTTCTGTTCTGTAACTTTCAGCAGGTTTCATCAGAGTTGGTTAGAAACATATAACTGTATTCTATTATATAGTATTTCTGCCAAAAAAGTAATAGATATAAAACAACATCAAACACAGAGAATATATTGTTAAATGTAGTAAAATATTAGAAACAAATGAGTTTTTATTACTAGCTTCATATAATTAGTACAATGGAAACAGTGTCAGACTCTATTTGGGGGGCTCCAAAATCACTGCAGATGGTGATTGCAGCCATGAAATTAAAAGACGCTTACTCCTTGGGAGAAAAGTTATAACCAACTTAGATAGTATATTCAAAAGCAGAGATATTACTTTGCCAACAAAGGTCCATCTAGTCAAGGCTATGGTTTTTCCAGTGGTCATGTATGGATGTGAGAGTTGGACTATAAAGAAAGCTGACTGCTGAAGAATTGATGCTTTTGAACTGTGGTGTTGGAGAAGACTCTTGAGAGTCCCTTGGACTGCGAGGAGATCCAACCAGTCTATCCTAAAGGAGATCAGTCCTGGGTGTTCATTGGGAGGACTGATGTTGAAGCTGAAACTCCAATACTTTGGCCACCGGATGTGAAGTACTGACTCATTTGAAAAGACCCTGATGCTGGGAAAGATTTAAGGCAGGAGGAGAAGGGGACGATGAAGGTTGAGATGGTTGGATGGTATCACCAACTCAATGGACGTGATTTTCAGTAAACTCCAGGAGTTGGTGATGGACAGGGAGGCCTGGTGTGCTGCAATCCACCGGGTTGCAAAGAATTGGACATGACTGAGCAACTGAACTGAACTGATGTAAAGAGACAGAAAATATTCCATTTGCTATAAATCCAGAAAACTTCAATTCAGTTGGCATTATTTTTTCCAAAATAGTGCCATCAACATATCAAAAATCTCCAAAGAAAGTTAAGAAACCAAAAAATAAAGAAGGAAAAGTTAAAAAAAATAGTAGCACACTGATAAGATAATGTGAAGGTATGTGTTCAGTTCAGTTCAGTTCAGTTTAGTCACTCAGTCATGTCTGACTCTTTGTGACCCCAGGGACTGTAGCCCACCAGGGTCTTCTGTCCATGGAATTGTCCAGGCAAGAATCCTGGAATGGGTTGCTATTTCCTTTTCCAGGGGTACTATATAATATGTGTTCATAAATTAAATAGCACAGAGCTTGACATGTAATAGTTACCCAATAAAATTATTGATTTGTTGATAAAACTATGCCCTGCTTCTTTAACATCTAAAAGTCTTTCAATGGAAAGACTTTTCAACAGAGTATTTCTGTAGAAGACGTTGAAATCTATGAAGGTTAAATCTCATTTGAGTTATATTCATGATATAAATGAATTAGCTCATACCGGTTTCAATTGTGACATAATTTATGTAAAATCCTGACATATTGCGTCCAATTTAAGATGCATGTCACCTAGAAATACAGTCTCTGCATGGTTGATTTTTGCTAGAGCTTCAAAATAAAAAGACAAACATGATAATCATAGCAAAAGAGATCAAGAGGGTGTATGACAGTTTTGAGTATGTTTGGGAGCTCAACCTGATTAATTGAACTGAATTATTAATGGATTTGTTGTTGTTGTTATTGGTGTTCAGTCTCTAAGTGTCTGACTCTTTGTGACCCTATGTACTGAAGCATGCCAGACTCCCCTGTCCTTCACTATCTTCCAGAGTTTGTTCAAACTCTTGTCTATTGAGTAGGTGATGCTATCTAAGTATTTCATCCTCTGAAAGCCCCTTCTCCTTTTGCCATCAGTATTTCCCAGCATCTTTTTTTTTAAGAACCATGGAAGTGATTTTTTTCTAAAGTAAAAGCAAACCAAGGTAAACTTATCTTCTAAAATTTCTGAGTCCTTTCCATGACATGAAAACTATCAGAGACCTTGGATATTGTTCTGAAACTTTGAGCATGAATGGAATTCATCCAAAACCAAGTTATTTTTCTTTGCCAAAAAAGTGCCCTTTGTAAATTCCAGGGGATATATTTAAATGCCCCTTGCTTGTACTAGTTTCCTGAGGATGCCGTGACAGAATGCCACAATCTGGGTGCCTGACAACAACAAACTTATGGTCTCTTAGTTCTGAAATGAAGGTGTCAGCAGGGCCATGCTCTCTTTGATATCTTTAGGGGAGAATCCTTCCCTGCCTCTTATTAGCTTCAGGTGGTTTTCTAGCAGATCTTGGAATTACTTGGCTTACAAATGCATCACTCCAATTTCTGCCTTTATTGTCATATGGCTGTCTTTTCCCTGTGTGTTTCTATCTTCTCTTATAAAGACACTATAATGACCTCATGTTTAATTAATTATATGTGCAAAAAGCTCTACTTCCAATAAAGCCACATTCATAAGTACTCTGTATTAGGACTTCAATGTAACCTTTTTTCAGACACAATTCACCTTATAAAGACATCTTACTAAGTATATCTCATTCTGTCTTTAAAAGAGGAATAAATACCCTTGGATGTACCATAGATTTTAGCTGACAGTCTAACTATTTCAGATTTAATTATACGGTTGTGTCTGTGTGTGTGTACTCAGTCATGTCCAACACTCTGTTATGCTGTGGACTGTAGCCCACCAGATTCTTCTGTACATGGAATTCTCCAGGCAAGAAACTGGGGCAGATTGCCATTTCCTTCTCCAGGTGATCTCAACCTTGTGATTGAATCTGGGTCTCTTGTATCTCCTACATGGGCAGGCAGATTGTTTCCCCCTGAGCTATCTAGGAAGTCCCAATTATACAATTATGGTTACATAATTAATAGTTATGAATTTTGAAAAATGTACCATCCCCAAATTGATATTATCCATTTCATATATAATAAATAATGCATCCTTTTAGATATTTTAATGATGCATTTTAGTTTATAGTTATATTTCTATGACACTCACTTTATACACAAAAAAATTGTATTTAATGTGAGGAGCAAAACAGTTTCCATTCTGTTACTCATTTTAATTTATTTCAGTAATAGTTAATCATGTTTCCTGTTCATCTCAACTTTAAAAACCCCTAATGACAAAACATCCTTTAAAAGAAATCTGTTAAAGCCTGTTTCCTTCCATGCACCTTGAATAAGTATATACATCTAGTAGCACCATAAAAAAGTTGATGGGACTGTAATGAGATCATTAACTTTATTGCTACAATCATGGTATTAGGATAAAATATACCCTAACAACAGAAGTAGTATCCAACTGTTTCAGGTGTCTAAGAATTTTCACAGTACAATATACAATCCTTTGTTACTAAAATTAACTACTTTTCATCTTTTAGTTTTTCATTTTAAAAGAACACTTCATCAGATGAGTTCATGAAGCAGATTTTCTTATTTACACATCTTGTGTTTGGTTTGTTTGATGCATGAAATAAAGTTTATATAATAGTTTTAAATGATTATAATTATTATTCTTAGTTTAATATGAAAATTTAATTCCAGCTATTATGTACTTTACATAATCTTATACAATTAATGAAAAATTTGAAATTAATATTTAATCAGATAAATTAAAAGCTCAATAATATAGCATTCAAATTACTCAATTATTTTGTGAGCCAAGAAGCATGAAGACTAGGGCTCTCTGTTAATTGAGTTGGTTCATGTGTTTTGAATGAGTGAACAAGATGTATGTGACTATGATAATAATAGAAACAGAGGAAATTATTTTGCTGTAAAATTATAGCACATAAAAGAGAAAAACATATTCCTGGGGTGCCCATTAGAAAATCAGTAAAATAATGTAAAACAATGACTTTCAAAGAATAAAATAATTGCTATGTAAAGTGAGGCAAATAAATAATTGTGAATTAATAAATGGATTAATTCTCAAATAAATACATGGAAAATTAGATAAAGCAAGTGCAGGAAATAAGCAAAAGTAGTAACTAAAGGGAATTGTGAATATCAAGTTTAAAATATAAAACTTCTTGGAAAGGCACCGGGAAACCAAGAAATTTTTTTCTGTTTCTTTTGAAAAGCCAAATATGAACAAAAACAAACAAAAAAAAATGTGGTACAATGTTATTTAGCTTAATTTTAAGTCTCACTAATTCAAATTTTTAAAGAACAGCTCAAAAATTACTCATAATGTGATATTGCAAATCAAAACAAAGATAGAGCTTTAACTTTTAACTTACAAAAGAGTCAAGAAGTTTCATAATATCCAGTAATTTCAAAGACATGAGAAAAGAAAATGTTCATAATCTTTTGGTGATAATTTAAATGGATAGATTCAACTTTTTGAGAGAGCAACTGGCACTTAAATATGCTTTATTTTGATCCAGTGATAAAGAGAAGTGAGTACAGGATAATCAGTTGCTTGTTATTAGGAGAAGCAGAAATGTATTCAAGTGAGGCCAATCAGTTAAACAGCCTACGGGTCATTCACAGGTTAAAATAAACAAACAGGCACAAAGCCCTGTGCTTTCATGAAAGTGAAAGGTAAATCTCCAAGAGCCAAAATGTATTCTAAGATTATTAGCAAGCACAGTAAGCTACAGAACAGTGTGTGTACTATGGGTGATTACCTTCATGAAAATAGTTTTAATTCACTACAAATAACAAATACAAACCTTTGGAAAGGCACTGAGTAGAGGGTAATTGCAGATTTCATATTTCACTTCGTTATTGTACCTCTATTTGCAACATGATTTATTCACTTACTTATTTCAATCACGGTTAACTGGGAGATAGTCTTTGCTGTCTCTACAGTTTTATCACTATACTTCTCAATTTTTGTAGAAATGTATTAAGCATTACATAAACATATGAAGAGTACAGGAAAAAGTGAAGGAAGGGCATTTGATAAATTCTGCTGAAATTTCTTAACAATCGGAAATGAATCAATTCAAACCCTTACCACATTGTACAAATTACCTCACACTATATATAGTCATTCATTTCAGATGAACCAACGTGTCACTGAAAAAAACCTGAAACACAAGATTTATCTATCAAAAACTGAAAGAACAATAGCTTTTGAATCTTAGAGGTCTAACAGAAATGACAATAGTAACCCTCAAAAACTATGTGTGTGCATGTGAGTTACTCAGTTGTGTCTGACTCTTTGTAACCCCATGGATTGCAGCCTTTCAGGCTCCTCTGTCCATGGGATTCTCCAGGCAAGAATACTGGAGTGAGTTGCCATTTCCTTCTCCAGGGGATCTTCCTGACTCAGGGATCAAACCCAAGTCTCCTGTATTGCAGGCAGATGCTTCACCGTCTGAGCTACTACGCAAGATGGAAATAAAGAATTTGTTGAGGATATTCCAAGAAGTAGTTGTGTTAGTCACTGAGTTGTATTTGACTCTTTGCCAACCCAGGGATGGTAGTTTGCCAGGCTCCTCTGTCTACGGAATTCTCCAGACAAGAACACTGGTGTAGCCGTTCCCTTCTCTAGGAAATCTTAACTCAGGAATCGAATCTGTCTCCTGAATTGCAGGCAGATTCTTTACCATCTGAGCCACCAAGGAAGTCCTATTACAAGAAAATCCCTAATATATAAGTCAGGTAATATATCAAAATATTAAAAATCTATAGTTGAGTGAAAACCAAAGATAAGAAAACAAAGAGGAAGTCAAGGCCAGAAACATAAGAGGAGGAAGGTGGGAAGTTAAAACCAGGAACTGATACACCCCATAGGAGCTGGTATTGAATATCAGTGTAACACGGGGACATAAGGCTGGACCCAACATTTGGAACATGATTGGAAGTGTGCTTCTTGTACACATTTGAATTGAGATGGGACTTTCAGCCTCTCCAGCTGGAACTAGAAAAATACTCCTGACCCTAGAACATGGTATGGTGGCAGACAGCCTACACCAGCTGTAGGTGTGGCAGTGGCCATTGAAAGAAAACTCATATACTACCCACCTTGGTGATAACTAGAGTCCTAGGAAACATTAACATGAAAATTGAACTAGAAGAAACATAATCTGTTGAATCATGGTAGAATTAAAAACAAAATCTGCCCATAGGAATATTTATAAACATAGGACACCTGCAAAATCCCCAGAGAAGAAAACGCACCCTGGAGGTTTACTCACAACATATAAGGAAACACATGGAAAACCACCAGGACTGTTCAGCAAAGCAGAAAAGAGCCCAACTGACTCCATATAAATAGTTAGTTTCATTAACTGGGTTCTTTGTCAGGAGGTTTAAAAGCATGACCAAAATCTATTATGGAAAATTTGCTTCACTAAAGATGCCAAGAGAAAAACTTATCACTAAGTGAAGAAACAATATAAGAGGAAAATAGCTGTGATTCTAGTAAATGAACAGGCAGACCGCAAACATATAATTTACAAACATACAATTAGGAATAAATCAAGAAAAATGGTCAAACAAGACACAAGTAAAGAACATAAGAGTCAAAAAATGAATAATATCTCTTCCACAAATCTAACTAACAAAATATGTTAACCAATGCTGGCAGCAATGAGCTGTAAGGGATCACTCTTATAATTACATCTGTGTGTGTGTGTGGGGGGGTGGGTTGTGTAAATAACACAGTGCTTTTCAATAGGATATTGGCAGTACGCATACAGAGCCCTAAATAGTCAATGATTGATTTCTTAATTCTTTTTTAAGATCTTACTCAATGAAAATTATATCAAATGTATAATATTGTGTTAGTGCAAATATGTAATGGTACTATGTTAATCCACAAAAGTCTCACAATATGAGGTTAAGTTATTTAAGCCAAAGTATATGGTTCCTCTGTACATGGAATTCTCCAGGGAAGAATACTGGAGTGGGTAGCCATTTCCTTCTCCAGGGGATCTTCCTAACCCAAGGACTGAACTCAGGTCTCCTGAATTGTAGGCAGATTCTTTACCATCTGAGCCACCAGGGAAGCCCAACACACCATATATTAATACAAAAGAGTCTCACAATATCGGGGTAAGTAATTTAAACTGAAGTATATTTTCTTGGGCTCCAAAATCACTGCAGATGGCAACTTCAGTCATGAAATTAAAAGACACCTGCTCTTTAGAAGCAAACCTATAACAAACCTAGAAAGCTTATTAAAAAGCAGAAACATCACTTTGCTGACAAAGGTACATATAGTCAAAGCTATGGTTTTCTCAGTAGTCATGTATGGATGTGAGAGTTGGACCATAAAGAAGGCTGAGTACTGAAAAATTGTTGCTTTTGAACTTTGGTGCTAGAGAAGACTCTTGAGAGTCCCTTGGACAGCAAGGGGATCAAGCCAGTCAATCCTAAATGAAATGAATCCTGAATATTCATTGGAAGGGCTAATGCTGAGCTGAAGTTCCAATACACTGGCCACCTGATGCAAAGAGCCGGCTCATTGGAAAAGACCCTGATGCTGGGAAACACTGAGGACAGGAGAAGATGAGAGTAACGGAGGATGAAATAGTTGGATGGCATCATTGACTCACTGCACATGAGTTTGAGTAAACTCTAGGAGATAGGAGAGAACAAGGAAGCCTGTTGTGCTGTAGTCCATGAGGTCACAAAGAGTCAGACATGACTGAAAACTGAACAACAATAACATATACACCCAGGATATTTTTGCCTAGATCTAAAAAAGAATGTGTATAGAAAATACATAATAACATCTGGTACTAGCCAAATGCATGGTGTATAATGGCTAAAAGTATTTGTTGAATAGTGAACAGATGAGAGGAGCTACCCCACATCCACGGTCAGGGGTGGCAGCTGAGAAGAGATACCCCGCGTCCAAGTTAAGGGGTGGCGGCTGAGAGGAGAACCTCACATCGAAGGTAAGGGGTGGCAACTGAGAGGAGGTACCCCATGTCCAAAGTAAGGAGCAGTGGCTGCGCTGTGCTAGAACAGTGGTTAAGAGATACCTCACGTTCAAGGTATGAGAAACCCAAGTAAGATGGTAGGCACTGAGAGAGGGTATCAGAGGGCAGACAGACGGAAACCACAATCACAGACAACTAGTCAATCTGATCACGTAGACCACCGCCTTGTCTAACTCAGTGAAACTAAGCCATGCTGTGTGGGGCCACCCATGATAGACCGGTCATAGTGGAGAGGTCTGACAGAATGTGGCCCACTGGAGAAGGGAAAGGCAAACCACTTCAGTATTCTTGCCTCGAGAACCCAATGAACAGCATGAATGGGCAAAAAGACAGGACACTGAAAGATGAACTCCCCGGGTCGGTAGGTGCCCAATATGCTACCGGATATCGGTGAAGAAATAACTCCAGAAAGAATGAAGGTATGGAGCCAAAGCAAAAACAACACCCAATTGTGGATGTGACTGGTGATAGAAGCAAGGTCTGATGCTGTAAAGAGCAATATTGCATAGGAAGCTGGAATGTTAGGTCCATGAATCAAGGCAAATTGGAAGTGGTCAAACAGGAGATGGCAAGAGTGAACATCGACATTCTAGGAATCAGCAAACTAAAATGGACTGGAATGGGTAAATTTAACTCAGATGACCATTCCTGCCCACTACTACTGTGGGCAGGAATCCCTTACAAGAAATGAAGTAACCTTCGTAGTCAACAAAAGAGTCCAAAATGCAGTACTTGGATGTAATCTCAAAAATGACAGAATGATCTCCGTGCATTTCCAAGGCAAACCATTCAATATCACAGTCATCCAAGTCTATGTCCTGACCAGTAATGCTGAAGAAGCTGAAGTTGAACAGCTCTATGAAGATATACAAGACCTTCTAGAACTAATCCTCAAAAAAAAATGTCCTTTTAATTATAGGGGACTGGAATGCAAAAGTAGGAAGTCAAGAAATACCTGGAGTAACAGGCAAATTTGGCCTTGAAGTACGGAATGAAGCAGGACAAAGGCTACTAGAGTTCTGTGAAGAGAATGCACTGGTCATAGCAAACACCGACTTCCAACAACACAAGAGAAGACTCTACACATGGACATCACCAGATGGTCAATACCGAAATCAGATTGATTATATTCTTTGCAGCCAAAAATAGAGAAGTTCTATACAGTCAGCAAAAACAAGACTGGGAGCTGACTGTAGCTCAGATCATGGACACCTAATTGCCAAATTCAGACTGAAATGGAAGAAAGTTGAGAAAACCACTATGCCATTCAGGTATGACCTAAATCGAATCCCTTATGATTATACAGTGGAAGTGACAAATAGATTTAAGGGAATATATCTGACAGACAAAGTGCCTGATGAACTATGGACGGAGGTACAGGACATCGTACAGGAGACAGGAATAAAGACCATCCCCAAGAAAAAGAAATGCAAAAAAGCAAAATGGCTGTCTGAGGAGGCCTTACAAATATTTGTGAAAAGAAGGGAAGTGAAAAGCAAAGGAGAAAAGGAAATATATACCCATTTGAATGCAGAGTTCCAAAGAATAACAAGGAGAGATAAGAAAGCCTCCTTCAGTGATCGATGCAAAGAAACAGAGGAGAACAACAGAAGGGGAAAGACTAGAGATCTTTTCAAGATAATTAGAGTAACCAAGGGAACACTTCATGCAAAGATGGGTTCAATAAAGGACAGAAATGGTAGGGAACTAACAGAAGAAGAAGATATTAAGAAGATGTGGCAAGAATATACAGAAGAACTTTACAAAAAAGATCTTCACGACCCAGATAATCACAATGGTGTGATCGCTCACCTAGAGCCAGACATCCTTGAATCTGAAGTCATGTGGGCCTTAGGAAGTATCACTATGATCAAAGCTAGTGGAGGTGATAGAATTCCAGTTGAACTCTTTCAAATCCTGGAAGATGATGCTGTGAAAGTGCTGCACTCAATATGCCAGCAAATTTGGAAAACTCAGCAGTGGCCACAGGACTAGAAAATGTCAGTTTTCATTCCAATCCCAAGGAAAGGCAATTCCAAAGAATGCTCAAACTACCGCACAATTGCACTCATCTCACATGCTAGTAAAGTAATGCTCAAAATTCTCCAAGCCAGGTTTCATCAATACATGAACTGTGAACTTCCAGATGTTCAAGCTGGTTTTAGAAAAGGCAGAGGAACCAGAGATCAAATTGTCAACATCCACTGAATCATCGAAAAAATAAAAGAGTTCCAGAAAATCATCTACTTCTGCTTTATTGACTATGCCAAAGCCTTTGACTGTGTACATCACAAAAAACTGTGGAAAATTCTGAAAGAGATGGGAATACCAGACCACCAGACCTGCCTCTTGAGAAACTTGTATGCAGGTCAGGAAGCAACATTTAGAACTGGACATGGAACAACAGACTGGTTCCAAATACGAAAAGGAGTATGTCAAGGCTGTATATTGTCACCCTGCTTATTTAACTTATATGCAGAGTACATCATGAGAAACACTGGGCTGGATGAAGCACAAGCTGCAATCAAGATTGCTGGAAGAAATATCAATAACCTCAGATATGCAAATGACACCACCCTTATGGAAGAAAGTGAAGAAGAACTAAAGAGCCTCTTGATGAAAGTGAAAGAGGAGAGTGAAAAACTTGGCTTAAAGCTCAACATTCAGAAAACGAAGATCATGGTATCTGGTCCCATCACTTCATGGCTAATAGATGTGGAAACAGTGGCTGACTTGATTTTTCTGGGCTCCAAAATCACTGCAGATCAGCCATGAAATTAAAAGACACTTACTCCTTGCAAGGAAAGTTATGACCAATGTAGATAGCATATTCAAAAACAGAGGCATTACTTTGCCAGCAAATGTCCATCTCGTCAAGGCTATGTTTTCCAGTGGTCATATATGGATGTGAGAGTTGGAATGAGAAGAAAGCTGAGGGCAAAGAATTAATGCTTTTGAACTGTGGTGTTGGAGAAGACTCTTGAGAGTCCCTTGGACTGCAAGGAGATCCAACCAGTCCATCCTAAAGGAAATCAGTCCTGGGTTTTCATTGGAAGGACTGATGTTGAAGCTGAAACCCCAATACTTTGGCCAACTGATGCAAAGAGCTGACTCATTAGAAAAAACCCTGATACTGGGAAAGACTGAAGGTAGGAGCAGAAGCAGGTCGAGAGAGGATGAGATGGTTGAATGGCATCACTGACTCAATGGACATGGGTTTGGGTGGACTCCGGGAGCTGGTAATGGAGGTGGAGGCCTGGTGTGCTTCGATTCATGGGGTCTCAAAGAGTCGGACACGACTGAGTGACTGAAATGAACTGAACTGAACTGAACAGATGAAAGATCAGTTGAATTAATCAAAATGAAAGCAAAAATCAATACATAATATGTACAATGTTAGGTTGAAAATACAGATAAGCTAAAAACATCCCCATGTAAACTATAAAGTTTTGAGTATATTTGTATAAAGTTCCTAAAAGTAAAGCCACTGAACTTTAAATCATTTAATCAAATGATTTATTAATACATGAGTAAGTTAATTTACTAGATATATTTAATGTTATTTAGCCTTTCTATGGTATCCAGGTGGCTCAGCAGTAAAGAATCCACCTGCAATTCAGGAGTCACAGAAGGTCTGGTTTCTACCCCTTGGTTGGGAAGATCTTCTGGAAGAGGGAATGGCAACCCATTCCAGAATTCTTGCCTGGAGAATCCCATGGACAGAGGACCCTGGTGGGCTACAGTCCATAGAGTTTCAAAGAGTATCACACAACTGAAGTGACTTAGCATGCAGGTACACTTGCTTTCTAATTGTTTAACATCAAAGTAGTTATTATTTTACACTAAATAATAGAAAGAGAGATAATTTTTTAAAGTGTAACTCAACATTCACAAATTCCTCCTAAATGGTAAATTCCCATGATAGTCTATAGTTTTGTCCCATGGTTGTCTTAGCTTGGGCTGTTAAAACAAAGTACCAGATACTGGGTGGCTTAGATAGCAAAAACTGATTTCTCATAGTTCTGGAGGCTGGAAAATGACAGCTGCCCTCTTGCTGTGTCCTCACGTGGCCTTTCTTTGGAGAGAATGAACTATCATCTCTTTTTTTCTTGGGGCTCAGTTTCTCAGTCATGTCTGACTGTTTCTGACCCTGTGGACTATAGTCCACCAGGCTCCTCTGTCCATGGGATTTTCCAGGTAAGAATACAGGAATGGTTGCTATTTCTTCATCTGGAGGATCTTCCCAACCCAGGGATGGAAACCATATCTCTTGCATTGACATGTGGGTTCTTTACCATTTGTGCTACTTGGGAAGCCCTCTTCTTTTTATAAGGATATTAATCCCATCTAGAGGACTCCATTTTCATACTCTAATTTAAACCTAATGACCTTCCACAGGCTCCACCTCCAAACATGATTTTATCAGTAGTTAGGAACTCCACAAAGAAATTTTAGTACAACGCAAGCATTCAGTCCATAGAAATGATTCTGTAATGAAATTGTATTATATTAAAATTTAAAAATATATGTATTTATTTATTTTGGCTGCATCATGCAGCATGTGGGATCTTACTCCTCAATCAGGGATCAAACCCACACCCCCTGCTTTGGAAGTACAGAGTCTTACCTAAAATTAAAAAGTCTTTATGAAATATTTTATTGTATTTTTCATTGACTTCTTGCCTTGCATTGGCTCTTTCCTCACCTCTTATAAAGCAGGTATCATTATGGAAAAAATCCTTCTTTCTTTAAACTTCTCTCCCTTTCCATTAGTAAAGTTTGTTCTATTTCTACTTTTCTTAAAGAGTGATTTTTCCTATTGTGTGACCTAATTTTTCTTCTAGTAAATGCCAGAATCCCCTCTTCCTTGCTGTTTTATATTTGGTTTTACTTAGCCCTGCACGATATTGTATTCTTTTGTTGAATTGTATTGAATTGTATTGCATTGATTTTTTGTTAAGAAATTCATTGTATCTCTCTTGCACCAGAAAAGTGAGCTCAATGAGAGGAAAGAATTGGTCTCCCTTTTTATACCGTATTGTCACCACTAAGAACATTGGGCACATAGTAGTCACTCAATTAATATTGGCTGGATAAAATGAAACCATGGATATAATGTCTAAATGTGTATAATATCTAATATAGCATCTGAATAATATTTAATGACTAAATATAACTCATATTTGTAACTAGTTTTCTTATCTCTGCAATTTACTGTATCAAAGGCAACCAGCATCACCTTTATAAATTGTTAATGGGTTTACAGTGATTTATTCCCTTGAACAATCTCAGGAATTTTGCATTTTTTTTTAAATGACTTGTAATGCTTTGGGGAAAAAATCACAATCATTTGCCTGAAGTTCTAGGCCTCTAAAATACAGATTAGAATTTTCTAACTTTAGCCTTCGTCTTCACAGTAATTCAAGTTCAAATGGCTCTGCTTCATCTATGAATTAAGACTCAACATCCCAACAATGGACATTCTACTTTCTTTTTTTAAATTATTTTTTATTTTATTTTATTTTTTAACTTTACAATATTGTATTGGTTTTGCCATATATCAACATGAATCCACCACAGGTATACACATGTTCCCCTCCCTCACAGGTATACACGTGAACCCTCCTCCCTCCTCCCTCCCCGTACCATCCCTCTGGTTCGTCCCAGTGCACCAGCCCCAAGCATCCAGTATCCTGCATCAAACCTGGACTGGCGACTCATTTCATATATGATATTATACATGTTTCAATGCCAGTGGAGGGAGAGGGTGGGATGATTTGGGAGAATGGCATTGGACATTCTACTTTCAAGTAACTACAAACTTTCCCAGAGAGAAGAGTCTGGTTCTCTTAAATAGCTGGGAAATATATGCCAGGTTCCCAGAACTAAATTTAGTGATATCTGAACTTTTTATTTATTTCACTTTTATTAAGATGTATTCTATAGCTCTCAATTATATTAAGGTAACTAGGATGTCTTTAGTACTATGTATATAGCTTTAAATAAACTTTATTGAACTTCTTTAACTCATTTCTTTTTTAAGGTAAAATTTATGATAAAACTTTGTTTCTAATATAAAATTATATCCAGTATAAATGAGCGTATTTCATATAAATAGATACAGATACACACAACTTTATGTTGCTCTTAAAATAGTGAAATATGTACAATGTTTAAGATATTAGAAATAATTAAAGTTTTCCCAAATAACATATCACTTTCTTCTGTCTTTCACACATCTGAAAATGTTATAACTGTTTACATTACTGATACAACTTCTAATAAATTACAGTTTTGCTAACTTGCCTGAGGTTTCAGTTTACCTAGCATTCTTAATGTTCTCATTCTTGAGCCCTAACTTAAGAGGAATCAAAATTTTTTGAGGGTAACAGACTAAACACTTGTCAGAATCAAACAGCTAGGTACACCCACTACTCTGAATTGCCCTGTGATTATACACCTCAAATTAACATCCAGAATGAAACAGAAAGCAAAAAAGTATTTTTTAACTGAAAATTAAGTGGTTCTTTTGTTAGCTAACTAGGGCTGCCATAACAAAAGTACTGTGAAGGGGGAGGCTTAAACAACATATATTTGTTGTCTCAGAGCTCTGGAGGCTACAAGTCCAAAGTCAGGGTGTCAACAGTGTTTGTTCCTTGTGAGAACTGGGACCTAAGGTCCTATTCCAATCCCCTTCTCCACCCCACCCCCTTGCCCGAAACCAACATGAAGACAGTTGTCTTCACCCTAAGCCATTTTAAATTATCCCTCTATAGCTCAACTTTCAGAAAACTAAGATCATGGCATCTGGTCCCATCACTTCCTGGGAAATAGATGGGGAAACAGTGGAAACAGTGTCAGACTTTATTTTTGGGGGCTCCAAAATCACTGAAGATGGTGACTGCAGCCATGAAATTAAAAGAAATTAAAAAGATAAAAAAATAAAAAGAAATTAAAACTTACTCCTTGGAAGGAAAGTTATGACCAACCTAGATAGCATATTCAAAAGCAGAGACATTACTTTGCCAAAAAAGGTCCATCTAGTCAAGGCTATGGTTTTTCCAGTGGCCATGTATGGATGTGAGAGCTGGACTGTGAAGAAAGCTGAGTGTGGAAGAATTGATGCTTTAAAACTGTGATGTTGGAGAAGACTTTTGAGAGTCCCTTGGACTTCAAGGAGATTCAACCAGTCCATCCTAAAGGAGATCAGTCCTGGGTGTTCATTGGAAGGACTGATGCTGAAGCTGAAACTCCAGTATTTTGGCCACCTCATGCGAAGAGTTGACTCATTGGAAAAGACTCTGATGCTGGGAGGGATTGGGGGCAGGAGGAGAAGGGGACGACAGAAGATGAGATGGCTGGATGGCATCACCGACTCAATGGACGCGAGTTTGGGTAAACTCTGGGAGCTGGTGATGGACAGGGAGGCCTGGCGTGCTGCGATTCATGGGGTCGCAAAGAATCAGACACGTCTGAGCGACTGAACTAAACTGATCTGTGTCAAATGTCCTCTTGTAATACACCAGCCATACTGAGTTGGGGCCCATCCCAACGACCTATCTTTAAATTGATTATCTCTTCTAAGGCCCAATCTCCAATGAAGGTCACATTGTGAGGTAATAAGACAAGTTTGGGGCCTAGGACTCTGTTGCCGTGCTGCAATGCTTGTACTTGGACACATCACTTCTCGAGCTACGAATATAAACTATATGGAGCTAAAAATTACTGTGTACATGCACAACTGAAGCAAATTCTGGATCAAAGTATATCAAAAAATAACCCCGAATGCCATTTATGAAGAGCCAGGAGCAAAAATTGTGTGTTGAGAGCAAAAACAGGTACTGCACATGTCCCTGCACTCAATACCACCAGAGGGGTGGGGAAAACACCTAAGTTGTCCCTCCAGCCCAACCCCTTGGTACACCCCTAGAAGTGAAGTGAAGTGAAGTGAAGTGAAAGTTTCTCAGTTGGGTCCGACTCTTTGTGACCCCATGGATTATACAGTCCATGGAACTAACTCTCTAGGCCAGAATACTGTAGCGGGTAGCCTTTCCCTTCTCCAGGAGATCTTCTCAACCCAGGGACTGAACCCAGGTCTCCCACATTGCAGCTGAATTTTTTACCAGCTAAGCCACAAGGGAAGCCCAACACCCCTAACTTCACCCCACATAAGGTCCAAGCACCCCTGTCTCTTTGTTCAGGGAGCAAGCAAGGGAACTGTTACTTGCTTTCTCTCCTTCCTGCAACTGGTGCAGGAGCCCCAATAAAGCCTTGCTGACTTTCTTGTCTGGCCTCTAATCAATTTCTATTAATTGGGGAAGGCCAAGAACCCTGGTTGGTATCAATACCTGGGTGGAGGTCGTAGAGAGGTGTTAGGATCCCAACATAGGAATTGGAGGAAGGGACACACTTCAAATTGTAAAAGGTTCAATGGAAAATATTTATTTTCTGGTTTGCCCACCTCTATTTAAATGTCCGAATTATTAATAGGTATACATTCTCCATTCATTTTCTTTCTAAACTGTCTTCTGTCAACCACGGGATGAGACTCACAAAGCTGACTTTGTCCTCAACGTGTACAGACCCGGTCTTGGAAGGAAGCACCAGTCCTCAGTGTGCCATCTTACAGAGAAATTTCTAATTTGTTTCTGCCAAAAACTTCAGAGTTGGAGTAATTTCTCAAAGCCCTGCAGCAATTCTCTTTTCTCATTTGACATAAAGTGAGTCTGCATGTCTGTTTCTTTTTTTTGAAAGGGAAAACAGAAACCCTTAAGACAAGAGAATGAAAAGTGCTGGGTTAACTCTGGCAGAGGTGAAAAGATCAAAGATGAGGTGCAGCCTTCTGGCAGAAATCTTTTGTCATGATGAATAATTAACGAGCGCTAGAGAGCACAGGCTTCTGCTTCCGGACAGATGTCCATGCCTAGCATGGTATGCCTGTGCATCTCAAGCTGTATTGAGCAGAATGATTTTCAGTTTATAAGCAAACACCTTGAGGATCTGGTATTAGACTATGAAGTTTTTATCTTACAAAATTGGCTTAAAAGACGAAGAGATTATGAGGTTAAAGGAAACGATCAGTTTCTTAAGTTGGTTGTGCTTCTACCATTGATCCTTTAAAATGTCTACTTTTACCTCCCTTCATTTTTTTTCATTTTATGAAAAATTGATACAGTTATTCTCTCCATTTTTAAGATAGATAATGGTTCTCAGATTAATCGATAGATATGAAGGTATGGCCATAGGTAAGCTGTTAAGTACAGGGTGTTTATGAGCCTTTGGCTTCCTTGTTACTCTGTTGTACTTAACTGGCAAAACCCTAATTCTTGTTCTATCTACTACTACTCCTCCTCCTACTCCTACTACTAAGTCGCCTCAGTCGTGTCTGACTTTGTGTGACCCCATAGACGGCAGCCCACTAACACCCCTGCATTTATTTCTAAAACACTAAATTTGATTAGAGAAAAAGACACGGTCACGGTAACTCTTATTTTAAATTCACAAGCATCTCCCTGAAGGGGTCCATTAGTGTTACCTGAAGTCCAAGTAGATTTCCCTGATCCCTTTCCTCTCTGTCTCACAAAGAGGATAAGTCTACTCTTCTACACTTGTCAAAATTCTAATGTACTCCTCGCAGCTGATGACCTTGCTATTTTGTAGAAAATAGGAAGCATTCTTAAGAAATATTGCAGTTTCTCCCAGTAATGCATCTAGAGACTGTCTGCTTGCATGGACACATGTGCCTTTCTCTTTCATAAGAATTCTCATGCTCTACTCTAAGTACAGTGTTGACCTGTCCCTCGTGCATGGAGTCTTATCACCTCTCTCCTACTCACACATTCTACTCTTGCAACAGTCTTCCGTTTTTCTGTCATCATTATTTTATGCCTTTCCAATGAGTCATTGCCAGAGATATAGAAGTATTCTCTCACACCATAGATCTTAAAACAAGCAAGACTTTCTTGATCCCGCATTCATTCCTCTTCATATACAAGGCTACACCCTCTCCAATTTTTGCTCCTTGGAAGGAAAGTTATGACCAACCTAGACAGCATATTCAAAAGCAGAGACATTACTTTGCCAACAAAGTTTTGTCTAGTCAAGTCTATGGTTTTTCCTGTGGTCATGTATGGATATGCGAGTTGGACTGTGAAGAAGGCTAAGCGCCGAAGAATTGATGCTTTTGAACTGTGGTGTTGGAGAAGACTCTTGAGAGTCCCTTGGACTGCAAGGAGATCCAACCAGTCCATTCTGAAGGAGATCAGGCCTGGGATTTGTTTGGAAGGACTGATGCTAAAGCTGAAACTCCAGTACTTTGGCCATCTCATGCGAAGAGTTGACTCATTGGAAAAGACTCTGATGCTGGGAGGGATTGGGGGCAGGAGGAGAAGGGGACGACAGAGGATGAGATAGCTGAATGGCATCACTGACTCGATGGACGTGAGTCTGAGTGAACTCCGGGAGTTGGTGATGGACAGGGAGGCCTGGTGTGCTGTGATTCATGGGGTCACAAAGAGCTGGACACCACTGAGCGACTGATCTGATCTGATAGAAAAACAAATCTATACCTTCTTTCTGCAATTCACCTTTCATTTTCTCTGGAACAAATTCAAAACAATATTTTATCCCTATTTCTTCAGGTCAGGCTCCATTTAAGGTTACCAATAACTTCACATTCCAGTAGGTCTTGGTCATTGTGAGTGTGTGCTCAGTCATGTCAACTCTTTGCAACTCCATGGACTATAACCCACCAGGCTCCTTTGTTCTTGTAATTTTCCAGGCAAGAACACTGAAGTGAGTTGCCATTTCCTCCTCCAGTGGATATTCCTGACCCAAGGCTTGAACCTGTGTCTCTGGGGTCTCCTGAATTAGCAAGCTGATTCTTTACCACTGAGCCACTTGGTAAGCCCAGGTCTTGGTCATTATCTTCCTCTAACAGCATCATAGGGCAGAAAGCAATTACTTTACTATCTGATAGTGCTTTCTTGATTTAGTTTCTAGAACATCACTCTCTAGAGCCTCAGTCTCTCTTTTTCTTTCAGCTTCATGAATTCTTTAATCTTTTACATTGTCTTGCTGAATCAGTTATAGAAAAAAACTACTGACATTTTTTTTTTTTATTTTAATGATGGAAATATTTTTGAACTGTGGTGTTGGAGAAGACTCTTGAGAGTCCCTTGGACTGAAAGGACTCCAACCAGTCCATCCTAAAGGAGATCAGTCCTGGGTGTTCATTGTAAGAACTGATGTTGAAGCTGAAACTCCAATACTTTGGCCACCTGATGCGAAGAGCTGACTCATTGGAAAAGACCCTGATGCTGGGAAAGACTGAGGGCAGGAGAAGGGGATTACAGAGGATGAGATGGTTGGATGGCATCACCGACTCGATGGACATGGGTTTGGGTGGACTTCGGGAGTTGGTGATGGACAGGGAGGCCTGGTATGCTGAGGTTCATGGGGTGGCAAAGAGTCAGACACGAGTGTGCGACTGAACTGAACGGAACTGAGAGTTATTGCAATAGGGGAGAGAGCACTAAACTCTGAACACATCAAAGACAGCTGCGGTGTTGTAGACAAAGAACAGAGTGAGGACATCAGTGGATAGAAAATTACTAAAAGAAGACATCCAGGTTAGAGACATAATTGCAAAACTGTTTTAATAGATCAAGGATTTATAAATAAAAGGTGAGGGGATGATTAAAAACAAAAAACAAACAAACAAAAACCTTAACCAGGTACCAAGAGTGATTGGATATCAAGGATGGGTGTATTCCCACTAATGACTTAGCAGGACTCTTGCTAAGTCTAGGGTGGACAAACCAAAAAAAGGACAGGGACCTTACTAAAGTTTGGTTAAGGTTAGAGTATTTGTCAAGTCCCATTTTTACCGCATTCTGAATTTTCAAATGCCACAAGGCTTTCTCTTCAGACTCTTTCTCTTCCCTGTTTCTATTTTCCTTCTAGGTGATTTAACTCCAAATATATTATTTTAATTTTCATTTTTCAGTTTCTAACCTGAATAGTTTCCCTAAATTTAGACATGAATATTCAACTGGTCACTAGACATGTTCATTTGAATTACTATGAAAATGTCCATGTTACTACAGAGAACAAACTCCGGCTATACAGGAGATGTGGGTTTGATCCCTGGGTCAGGAAAATTCCCTGGAGAAAAAAGTAACAACCCATTCCAGTATTCTTGTCTGGGAATTTCCCTGGACAGAGCAGTTGGTAGGCTACAGTCCATGGGGTCGCAAAAGAGTTGAACACAACTTAACAAGTGAATAGCAACAATAGAGAACAAACTAGTGGTTACCAGTGGGGTGGGGGTGGGGGGGTGGGGAGGAACAATACATTGAGTACAAATTATTGAGTATAAGATAAGCTCAAGGATGTTTTGTACAACATGGGGAACATAGGCAATATTTTGTAATAACTGTAAATGGAAAGTAACCTTTTAAAATTATATTAATTTTTTTAAAAAGAGAATTTGGCAGGGCTGCTGAATATAAGATCTCTCTATAAAAATGAAAGAAATTATTCCAAAATGACCATTTAGAAAATACATTAAAGTCATTCCATTTATAATAGTATTAAATTATAAGAAAATTGTAATTAAGTGAAAAACAAGACATTTATGCAGAAATGTTTAACTCTAATAAAGAAGCTAATGTATGAAAAAAAATTACATCTTAGGATTTCCAAATCTACCCTTGATTTCTTCCCCAAATCCTCATCTCTTCTTTCTGTATTTCTCATCTCAAAAAATTACATTAAGTTGCAGAGCTATACTTGACATTTTCTTTTATTCCCACATTCATTCTATCAAGCCATTGTGACACTATTATCAAAGCACATGCAAGAGTTTACCACACTCAGCGACGAGACCTATGCTCACCATATGTTCAGTTCTATTACACTATCCTCCTGCCAAGGCCTCCTGTTTCCAGATTTGTCTTCTTGTTTTGTATTCTTCATTCAGAAAGGAGAGAAATCCTTTTCAAGGGCAAGTCATACAGCATTACTCCTTTGTTCAATGCCCTTCAAGGACTTCCCATCTTAGATGAATATTGCAATATATTCCAAGTTCATTACCATGACCTTTGAAGTCTTACCTGATCTGTTATTAGAATTCTCCACCTTTGACTACTCCTGCATCTCTTCTCCCTTTCTTACTGTCCTGCAGCCATGATGACTGATGAGCTTTGAGCTCTCACATCTATGCCTTTGCACTGGGTATTTGCTCTCCCAAATACTGTCTGTTAATTTGGGATATGACTCATTTCCTCACTTAAGTCACATATCTGTTCACATATCAATTTATTCAAGAAGGCTTCCCAAATCTTTGTATAAATAGATCTGCATCCTGATCCACCACTATGTGCTTATGCTGACTTATATTCATCATAACACTTAGTATTTATCAAGGTTTACTACATTGATTGAATATCATTTGCCCACTGCTTTCTACCACAAATTAAATTGCAAGAGGATTTTGACTTTCTTTTTCACTGCTGTATCCTAATACTTCAAACCATTCATGAAAAAAAGTGAAAGTGAAGGTGAAAGTCTCTCAGTCATGTCCGATATAGTCCATGGAATTCTCCAGGCCAGAATACTGGAGTGGATAGCTGTTCCCTTCTCCAGGGAACCTTCCCAACCCAGGGATTGAACCCAGGTATCCTGCATTGCAGGCAGATTCTTAACCTGCTGAGCCAATGGGGAAGCCCTCAAACCTTTCATGGTAAGCATTAAATACACATTTACTGAGCGAATAAAATATACAGTGTGTTCATCCTAGTTTAATACTTTCCAGTTTGGAAAGTATTCATTTTGGAAGCACATGGATAAAAAACACTTATGAGTGATGATACAGAGGTAACGTTATTAAAATTGAAGAGAGACTGTATAAGAATGTTCTATCTTTTATCAATTGCAAAAAAAATTAACAAAAATCTTGACTCTGGTAAGAATGCTTTTAACTTTAAATTAAGGAATTAAAATATGAAAATAATATTAAATTAAGTTAGTAATAACTGCCTGACTCATGTGAGTACATATATCACAGACATTCCTGAATTGGTAAACACATCTGGGCTTTATTTTTGACAGTTTATAAAGTTATAAATGAGAGGCTTAGTTGATAAAGAATCTGCCTACAATGTGGGAGACCTGGGTTTGATCCCTGGGTTGGTAAGATCCCCTGGAGAAGAGAATGGCTACCCACTCCAGTATTCTGTCTTGGAGAATTCCATGGACTGTATAGTCCATGGGTTTGCAAAGAATCGGACACGACTGAGTGACTTTCACAGTGTAGTATAAATTGGTATAAATATAGTATAAATTGGAACTCGGTTTTCTCTTTTTCTCCATGTTAGCCTCTATCTATCTCCCTTTCTCAATAACACTGTAGTATCTCAGGAAATCTGTATTCAAACAGAATAATGACAGAAGTCTATAGATTTGAAGAAAAGGAAAACTCATGCCTTGAGAAATAGTGAATTTGAATAACTGGCACAACTATTAAATGGTGAAGCAACAAATTTATAATCCAGAGCCTCTCAGATAATATAAAATATAGCAAGACAGTTGGGTTGTCTAAAAAATTCATAATAAGGAGTCACAAGCTATGGTATGATGTTGAAGACTGTTTTCTTTCACATATGTTTGCTAAAAATGGAGAAGGAAATAATACTGATGACCTGGTTAGAGGGACTTCAGTTTATGTGAGAAATAAAGAACTCTGACTGCAGCAAAATCCCAAAGGAAAGGGTGAGAACTTTCATTTTTAAATAGTTGTGTTATAAACCAGGACAGACATGCTGGTGGAGAGGTGTGATGTCAGAACAATCAACCAGGAAACTGCAGAAATTAGACGAAGGCAAACTATTCTCATCAGAGTAGCATGACAGAATAAAAAAGGTAAACCCAGTTGATGTTTGTAAAAGATGCACAACTGAATGTTCAAATAGATAGTGCTAGAAAATAAACCTTGTCACAAAGAATTGAAAACATTGTAGTAAACTGATAGCAGAGGAAAATGGTATGTAGGGAATTAATTTGGTAGAGGTCTGGTGATGCCCAATGATTACTTCCATGTGACCTCATAAATAAGTGGATAAACATGGCTGAACTGACCAGAACACCTAGTATAATAAAGCTAGGATGATGTGTAAAGAATCATGTTATTAGTGGTTATACATACATTAAATGGCTTGGCATGTGAATGTATAGCATTACAGAGAAAGTATTCTTGACTTTTGCATTGTGTATAGGTGGTGCTAGTGGTAAAGAATCTCCCTGCCAATGCAGGTAGGTGTAAGAGACACAGGTTCCATCCCTGAGTTGGGAAGATCCCCTGGAGTAGGAAATGGCAGTCCACTCCAGTGTTCTTGCCACAGCACAAATGGAGAACCAAATAGCATATGTCTCGGTGAAAGCTGATGAATCAAGCTAAAGATTATTTCCTGTTTTCTTACCTTGAAAATTAACTTTTATCACAGCCTGAAAGTCCAGCCTAGGGAGATGGAGTCCCGTCTATCATCATCCAGGCTCTGGAAACTGTCTCTGATTGGTTGGTCAGAGAGTATCTGGGTACCTGATAGATACTTTAACTTGAATTTGAAATGCAGCCCTTCTTGGTGAAAGGAAGGGCCAGAAAACATCCTAAACTAGGCAGATAATCCTCATTCCTGAATCTTAAAACAAACAAACAAAAAAATGGATGCCCCTGAAACAGCATTGTCACTTGGGCAGTAAGATTTAGCATGATTTTAAACTCAGTGTCCTCAGTCGCTCAGTCGTGTCTGACTCTGCAACCTCATGGACTATAGCCTGCCAGGCTCCTCTGTCCGTAGAATTTTCCAGGCAAGAATACTGGAGCAGCTGCCATTTCTTCCTCCAAGGGGTCTGCCTGACCCAGGGATGAACCCAGTCTGCAGCGTCTCCTGTATTGGCAGGCAGATTCTTTACCACTGCGTCACCTGCTAAGCCCTTGTACTTATTCTACTTTGTGACATTTGACTTTTATTCAGGAAAATGTTTTAAGTTTACATGCCAAATAGAGCAGCATGGATGTTTATATTACCACCCGGTCCAGGAAAAGTAACTCAAATGCTAACAGGAAAAATTTTTATCACAAACTTTGCAAATCTATAATTTCTATTTTAGGTGAAATGTATAAGACAAATATTATGAACACTTTCAACAGAATAAGTGGAGATAAAAAATATTGACTACGTTAATATATTTCCAGTAAAGGAAAAGTATAATAATACTATGCTATGCTATGCTAGGCTAAGTCGCTTCAGTCGTGTCTGACTCTGTGCGACCGCATAGATGGCAGCCCACCAGGCTCCCCCATCCCTGGGATTCTCCAGGCAAGAACACTGGAGTGGGTTGCCATTTCTTTTTCCAATGCATGAAAGTGAAAAGTGAAAGTGAAGTCGCTCAGTCGTGTCCGACTCTTAGCGACCCCATGGACTGCAGCCTACCAAGCTCCTCCGTCCATGGGATTTTCCAGGCAAGAGTGCTGGAGTGGGGTGTCATTGCCTTCTCCTAATAATACTACATTTAACACCAAAACAAAAGTTTCTATTTGATATCAGAGCCACTATAATTCAAACTAAAATGCAGATGAAGTTGAATTAACTTTGTTTCACAAAGAAAACCACAGAAATATTATAAAATGGAAAGACACTAGAGATTTTTCCTCTAAACTTTCATTTAACTTTAGCCAACTCCCTTTATTCCAAAACTAAGTAATTGCATTTTAATCTTTAAAGACATATATAGTAGTTGGAAAAAAATATCCAGTAACTGAAATATTTGCCAAGAAACAAGACATTCTAAATGTAAATTTCAGATCACTTTTAATACCAGAAGTTGTACTAGCTGTATTTATCTGGTCTTAAAAAATAACATTTTATAAATCACCCACAGAATTCCCTAGAGATTATTTTGTTTTCCTTTGAGCCATCAATGTACTAATAAAATATGAAATAAAAAGCTGCCTTGTATCCAAATGCTAAATCCTTAACTGTATATTTTATGAAAAAAAAAAAAAAAGTGCTTTCACCTATAAAATGGCTTTGTGAAAGTATGCCTCTCTTCATATAACTATTTTACTTCTCTGTCTTTGTAGCTATTTGAGGTTAAATGAGGTAACTTATTATGCATTTAATGTTCTATAGTTCTCTGCTTACCCTATTTGGAAATACTGATTATTTTGATTAATTACAATGTGAGTTTCCATTAATGCTATACTCAAATTAATGGATTGATAACATATTCATATAAGAATTTTATGAATTACAATTCTTAAAATATAAATTACTTGATTTTAGTGTCCTTGAGATAATTTCATAATACAATCTGTAAGATGGCTTACTCTTTATTAAATGGCACATTTCATAGAGCGATTAAACTGATTTTAAGAAATGATTAATTCAATTGAATATAAAATTAATGCCAAGAAACTTAGGGTCATTTCACAGTTGTAAAGTAATCAATCTTTTCTTTTCTACCTCCCATTTTTATGAGTCAGTGACACTGTCAGTGGTACCTGGGAAACTTCTCTCAATACTGTCCAACCTCTCCACTCCTCCTTGTTCTTTGTATTTCTTTATCAAACTTGGCATTACTGAAAATATTGAGATTAAATGGATCCTAAATAATATTTTAGTCATCATATCAGTAGGGAATATATTTAATTTGTATGACACCACAAAAAGAGACATTCCTACAGTGAAGTTAAATATCTTCAAAATTGAATTCATGGATAAATATATCTTCACATTGTGTACTAAAACTGTGTATAGGATGTTTTAGTGTGCGTTATATAAGATACACTGTACTGGACATTTGGAATTTTAAATCATATAATATAAGATGTAATCTCTGATTGCATTGCTTTCCAAGCTGAAGAGTCCCAGTCAAACATTTTTTACCTATGTTTCTGATTGGGGAAGGTGGTAAATACAGGGTAGAAAAGTTACCATAACTAAGTCAATTGATATGGTTTACCAAGAATTTGTGCCGAGGCTCCGGATACCTTGTACCTAGAGAAATGTTAAAGCTTATCCACCAATCTCAACTCTTTTACACATACACACATACAGGCATATACACACACCACATATATGCATATTCATTGCTCCTGGGCAGTTATAATGCTATTGAATCATCCTTGTGGCTAAAAAACAAAGCAACAACAACCAAACAACAAATAACAAAATCTCAGAAGTAACAGGAATCTTAGGGCCTCCACTTTTTCACCTGCACTGATTATAATAAATGGTACTGCAAAAACAATATAAAATTTCACATCTTGATTCATATCCACAAATCTACTCTGGTGAAAAATGGGTGCTTTCTGAGAATGGTAAAAGCAAGTTAACCTTTCCATTATCAGTCGTGTCTCCTGGCATTTTCTAAATAAAATCACATTACTTTAAATGTGAAAAAAACCTTCCAATCCAAGTTGTGGATCTGACTCCTATTATGTACCATGAGAGATTGCTGTGTCTTTTTAATATGTTCCTGATGAGAGAGAAATCAGTGTGAAGCCAAAACTTATTTGAAAATTACCAGGCAAAAAATGAGATTATTTTTGGTATCTGAACTTTATTCAAGTTGAGAAATCATTTTCAACAAGTTGTTTTTGTCAAGCACACCAAAACAATCTAGTAGGCAATCTCTTGTGGGTAAGCTGGTAAAGAATCCAGCTGTGGGAGACCTGGGTTCGATCCCTGGATTGGGAAGATTCCCTGGAGAAGGGAAAGGCTACCCACTCCAGTATTCTGGCCTGGAGAATTCCATGGACTGTACAGCCCAAGGGGTCACAAAGAATCAGACATGACTGAGCTACTTACACTTTAAACAATCAGCAGCAGCTAAATATATTACTAATATGTGAAAGAGAAATGTGTGTCCCAATAGAGAAGGTCAAATATTCAAATAAGTAATAGCAAATATATGATAATATATTTACTTCTAGCCATTGAGCCTAAAAGACATGCTTTGCCTTAAATATCTAGTTACTAGAAGAATTAGATTTATGGGGAAAGGAAGCCCCATTTACTGTTAATTATGAATTTACATTCACAAAGTGCATCCATTTACGGACATAATTAAATCCTGTGCATCATAAATTCCTATCTGAGTGTTATCGTTCTTTCCCTTTCTTAAAAATGCTAATGGACAAATACTATCATTTAGATATTTTTGAAAGATCTTTTCCAGCATAATTGAAGAATGACAATGCAGGAAAACATTTTCTGTTAGTTCTTTATCATACAGAATGATACCATAAATCCAATTAACTATATTAATATTTCAAAGTGTTCTAGCATGTTTATGTTTTAGGTTCTTATTATTCATTGAATGATTTAGAGGCTATTAACTGGATACATGAGAAAGAAAAGCAACTCAAAACAGAAAATTCATATTTCAAACATCAAGCCATGTGTGCCCTAGTATTTCTGAGGAGGGCATTTACAGTGAACATTTTCTTGTATCAGATACACTTTCTGAAGATAATACAATTAGTTTTATACATAATCTTCACAACCTGCCTTATGATTAATTTTTCCCTATTATTTAGCTATCTTTCTTCACCATCTCCTCCGAATTTCAGTAGAGAATCAACTTTAATTACTTAACATTTTTCAGAATATAAGCTTTCTTTGCTTCAGTTTCCATACTGATATGCTTATACACTCTCTCTCCCACTATACAATAAAAAGAAACATGGCTCCTTTAAACTTTATACTCTTAGTTTCTGGAGCAGTCACTGGTAGACTATAAGGAATCTTTGTTTAACATACTTTAATATAAACAAATAAACAAATGTACCAATCCACTGCTAAGTGCCCAGCCCTATGCTAATTATGCTTCAAATAATTAGTAAACAGTGGAGTTAACAGTTCAGTGGAAAAAGCAGGCGCTAAAGAAGTGAAACCTCAATGAATCTCACACAAAGTTTAGCACAGTGAATAGAGGGACCCATTGTACAGAGAAAGAATATCCACAGAGAAATCATGGTAGGCAGGAATGGACTCTCCCAGGAAAGGACATTTTTCCTGAAATCCAGGGTTAGAGAGAACCCACCAATTTGAGACTGAACTGATACTCTGAATAGAAACTTCCTATTTTTATTTAAAGGTTTATTAGCCCAGTGTTCAATACTTAAAACAGCAACTGAGTAGCTACCTATTTGTTGGAAAATGGATGACACAAACCTAACATAAAAAATTGAAAGTTACATTTCAATACATATTGTAATATTATAATTCATTAAAATATATCAAAGGCAATACTTGAAAGAGGAATGCACATTTGTTTGAAGTTTTAATTTTTGTAGCTTATTGTATGCATTTATTATCACACAAAGCCAAAATAAAACCAAAGGCAAACGCATTAAAGTCTTAGTATGCTGTGAATTTCTTTGAATGTCCTCAGAAAAATTATTTAGTCTCTATGACGTTATTTTCAAATAATTCAAAAAAATTCTAGCCTTAATTTGAAAAAACAAAACAAAAACAAAAAACTACCTTATTAACTCCAACAATTTAGGCAAGTTGTTTTTAAAATGTCAGGACTTTGAATCTTGAGCAAGTTTTGTGACAACTAGATTTTTCTGATATTTCACACTGGTAGTTGATGTCCACAAACTAGATTTAAGTAAAAGCATATATTTCAAAATGATCTTGGTGCTAAGTTATTTTTATGAAATCATATTTCTTTTGAATAAATTGTTGTCCATTTTCTTAGACACTTTCACTAAATATCTTTAAACTCACTAAATATATTTATAAAGTACATTTAAGAGAAGCTTTTGATTTAATATATGAGTTACAGGCTTCCCTGGTGGCTCAGATGGTAAAGTGTCTGCCTGCAATGCGGGAGACTTGGGTTCAATCCCTGGGTTGGGAAGATCCCCTGGAGAAGGAAATGGCAACTGACTCCAGTACTCTTTCCTGGAAAATTCCATGGACGGAGGAACCTGGTAGGCTACAGTCCAAGGGGTCTCAAAGAGTGGACACTAGTGTGTGACTTCATTTTCTCACTCACAGCCCAAGTCTATGAGCCTAAACCTAACAAAAGCACACAAACTTTTCTAGAAATTATAGATTCTGAAGGTGACTCTGATCACTAGGCTCTAGGGTGCTGCATTGTGCAATGTCCTTGTGCCACACTAGATGAACAGAGATCTGGATGTAATGACACATATTCAAGTTTCCTTTTATTTTTTCTATCTAATTGCAAAGCAGATTATCAGTATGTGTAAAATGGTGAAAATTATTTTGATGTGCAATATTATTTAAAAAAAAGAAATACAGATATTTTTTCCAGGAAGAGATCGTTTATAGCATATTTCCTTTAGATTTACTTTTTATCAACCAAGATGAAAGTGAAAGTCACTCAGTCACATCCAACTCTTGCAACCCCCACGGACTATATAGTCCATGGAATTCTCCAGGCCAGAATACTGGAGTGGATAGCCTTTCCCTTCTCCAGGGGATCTTCCCAACCCAGGGATAGAACCCAGGTTTCCCACATTGCAGACAGATTCTTCACCAGCTGAGCTACAAGGGAAGCCCCTCAATAAAGTTAAATCATGTTATTTAATCTTTGTTGGTTACCCATTATTATAAAAATGAAAGCTATTGTATAATGGCTGTGTCAGTAACATCACCTAGTGTCTCTCATGCTCATATATGGCAATTGTCTTCAGCCTGTTTAAATTCACTAGTTACCACAATAGGGCTTCCCTGATGGCTCAGCCATAAAGAATCTGCCTGCAAATGCATGAGATGAAAATTTGATCCCTGGATCAGGAAGATCAAATGGAGGAGGGTATAGCAACCCACTCCAGTATCCTTGCCTGGGAAATTCCATGAACAAGAGAGCCTCATGGGCTGCAGTCTTTAGGGCCACAAAGAGTCAGATATGACTTAGCATCTAAACAACAACAGCAATAACAGTTGCTATAATTGAAGTAATAAAATAAGTGAAAATCGATGAAGCTTATGTAAGTTTCATAAACAACAATGCCTATAAAATCTTGATGTCTTCACATAGTCATACTTGAGAAAATAATTCATTAAAGTTAAAAAGAATAGAATATAAACCTTACATATTATTTGATAAGGGTCTTATATTACAGATGAGAAAAGCAAGTTCTGAAAGAACCAGGATCTCCAATTCACAGTCTGGAGGACTTACTCATGAATTTCATCAGTAGAATATTCCCTCTTCATAAAATCATTGTAAAGTACCCCACTTTAAAGCACCTTGCATATGGGAGCAGGTCATTTGTTCTCTTAGCTCCATCTTGTCTAGACTCAAGGTCAAAAACTCTCCAATTTACTCCAAGAAGGATGTTACTTTTTTGCATGTCTTTATGTGGAGCAAAACTAACTAAAACTAGAGGAAAACATTCTTAAAACACACCAATGATATCAGATCTATTGGGTTTGCCCAAAAGTTCATTCAAATTTTTCCGTTAAGACATTACAGAAAACCCAAATGAACATTTTAGCCAACCCAATATTTATCCCTATGTAACAGAATACTCAAATAAAATTATACATAATAAAGTATACTTTCGCCATTCTTTAAGTATTTTTTTTAATGAAGTGCAATTTAAGCAAAGTTTTAGCATATTATTCTTATAGTTTAATTCTGTCACTATGAGAGAATCATGTAATGTGTTCCTTAACAAGCTATTAAAATATAATACATTCCTCTGAATATTCTTTTTCTTCTTCCCTATCCCATGTTAAACTCATATATCATCATCAAATTTCTATTAAGGTAATAAATATGATTGTGTCAGAGATTTTCCCAACAAATACCATTCACCTTGGAAGATGATGAATTGATATATGTCCATCATAAAATGTCCAAACTAATGCAGTCAATTCAATCATATGGCCAGAGTGTTCTTTCAATGATGGACATCTTCTGACAATTTAATGCTTCATGTGCTTAGCTGGTACTTCATTCAACTTTCTCAAAAAATTGTCTAGTGACTTTCAGAAGGTATTAAAGAAGACACCACTACACATCTCACTTCCCACTGCCACCCTTTGTCTTCTCTTTGTTTTTTGAAATGTATGGTTTTTCAAAAATTAATTATTGTAGTTATAAAAGGAAATATAGGCTTTGGAAAGAAAAGGTTTTGAAGAAAAATAACTATTGAAAGACTATGAAAGTGTTAGTTGCTCAGTTGTGTTTAGCTCTTTGGGACTCCATGTACCGTAGTTCACCAGGCTTCTCTGTGCATGGAATTCTCCAGGCAAGCACACTGGAATGCATAGTCATTGCCTTCCCCAGGGGATCTTCCCAACCCAGGGATTGAACCTGGGTCTCCTGCATGGTAGGAGAATTCCTTCCCAGATGAGCCACCAGGGACTGAAACTATGCCATGTCAAAAAGTTTGCCTAACAAGTCATTCTGACCCTGTGATCCTTGCCACCCCACTCCCCAGCCCCTGCCATATTCTCAGCTTGCCTTTTGTCTGTGGAAAAGCTTTGGCCAAAGAATAATTTAATCAGAGAAGTGCAAAAATGCCAGAAACAAAGGATAACAGTCAAAGTAATAGTTTAGTCATTAGGCATATTCAAGAACCTTTAGTTGCTTCTCAAGGGCTACAGATAATATCCTGAGCCACATCCTATAAGCTGTCTTAAAAATACTGAAACCCCCACAAGGTAGAAGTTAATTACATGATGACCAGATTGCAGTCACAACAGAAGCTACCCCAGTTCCCATAGCTGGCCTCAAACAAATGAGAACATACCAGTCCGGAACCAAAGACTAATTGTACTTAAAACAATCAAGATGGTGATGATGAGTCACTGCACGACCAGTTTCTGGATGACGTCAGAGATGACTGCGCTGTTTCTGCATGTTATCCCCTCACTCTGTTTATAAAAGTGCATACCCCCTGATTGCTGGTGGGGATATGTGTATGAGAGTTGGCCTTTGGACAGATGTCTGCCATTCCCCCCAGGTTGCCGGCATCAAAATAAAGCAAACTTTCCTTTTCACCAACCTGGCCTTTTGATTGGTGTTTGAGCAGGGAGCAGCCAGATCCCACTTTCATTACAATTATAAGTGTATGAGGAGATATACAAAGAACATAAGATACTCTCACTGCCTCAAGTCTCTCAATCCCATTAGAGAAACAAAATTTACATAAAAAGGAAAGGAAAAATATATACAAATATATTTATTTATAACTCAATAATTGTTTGTTGAACACTCTGTGCCAGGAGCTATTTTAGGTATTGAGAATACAGCAGTAGACACGGTTTCGGCTCTCATGCAAATTTCTTTCTAATGGTGCAAGACAAATGATACAAAGCAAATAAACAAAGTGATGTGAGGGAATAGTTTCTGGGCTTGCGGTTCTAAAACTGCATTGTAGAAAAGACCTGTTAAGAGAAAACACCTGATCAGAGATCTAAACACAATGAGACAATGAGTTTTGTAAATTCCTGCTGGAAAATTTACCTGCAGAGGAAACAGCAGCATGAAACCCTTAGGCAAAAGTGAACTTCATCTATTCAGGGCCAAGTAAGACTTGGGCAGAGAAAGCGAGCAGCAGAGAAAGTGAGAAGTGGAGAAGACTTTTGAGAGGCCCTTGGATTGCAAGGAGATCAAACCAGTCAATCCTAAAGGAAATCAATCCTGAGTATTAATTGAAAGGAATGATGCTGAAGCTCCAATACTTTGGCCACCTGATGAAAAGAGCCAACTCATTGGAAAAGACCCTGATGCTGGACAAGATTGAAGGCAGGAGGAGAAGGGAATGACAGAGGATGAAATAGTTAGATGGCATCACTGACTCGATGGACATAAGTTTGAGCAAGCTCCAGGAGATGGTGAAGGACAGGGAAGCCTGGCATGCTGCAGTCCAAGGGGTCACAAAGAGTTGGACACTACTGAGTAGCTGAAACACAATAACAAAGAAAGCAAGAATAGGTAATAACGGAAGATGTCGAAGGAATGCCAAATTCATAAAAGTGTTGTTAACAATAAGGAATTATTTATATAATTATTATTTATCTAAGTGAGGCTGTGTTGTGTTAGTCTCTCAGTCATGTCTGACTCTTTGCAACCCCACAGACTGTAGCCCGCCAGGCTCCTCTGCCCATGGGGTTCTCCAGGCAAGAATACTGGACTGGCTTGACATTCCCTTCTCCAGAGGCTCTTCCTGACCCAGGGATCAAACCCTGGTCTCCTGCATTGCAGGCAGTTTCTTTTATCACTTGAGCTACAAAGTCCTAAGTGAGGCTGTATCATGATGTTAAACTTAAAAATGAAGAGGAGTATATAGAAAATTCAAGAAAATTACAGATCAAAATATTGTGTTATCTTTAAATGCTGTGTTATGCATGATATCTATTACTTATTTTTGTCCTCTAGTGATTTTTCACATTTTAAAAATTAATATCTATAGTTTTTAAAATGTAAGAATATGTACAGTTGGATCTTGAACAGCACAGGTTTAAGTGCATAGGTCAACTTGCATGTGCATCTTTTTCAGTAAACATGTACTACATTTCAATACTACATGACCCATGGTTGGTTCAATCCATGGATGTGGAACCATGGACACAGCCCAGGCCTCTGTAAAGTATATGGATTTTTCACTGCTCAGAGAACCAGCACCCCTCACTCCTGCACGGTTCAAGGGTAAACCATATTATGAAACATATTTGTGCTAAAATAATATTTAATACCTTATATCTTCTCAACAGTTGCTTTCTTGAAAAGAAGAGATTCTCCCAGTTCAGATCAGTTGCTCAATTTTTTCCGATTCTTTGTGACCCCATGGACTTCAGCACACCCATAGAAATTCTATGCATCAGTCTTAAAGGCAAATTAACCAACAAAAGAGTAATTTAAAAAATCGTTGTGCAAGAAAGTAAACTTTGGTATTAAACAGATCAGGCCCAGCACTGGCTGTATTTAGATTTGAAATCTCTCCTTCAGCACAACTTCTATAAAAGAAATAAGATAAATATACAATGGTCATTCTGTTTGAGACATAAATGAATATGAAAGCATTGTGAGAACTTTCTAATGAATACTGTAGATGATAAACCCTGAATTTAAAAGGACAGATGATCACTGTGAACTTGCACTTGTTAGTGCTAATATGTATTGCAATTTTTCAAGCCCAGAGGCTTTCAGAGAGTAAAGGTAAACTTCATTACAAATAATGTGGAGCCTTGATCATCAAGGAGATGCCAGGACAACCAAAATGCAAAGAACAACACAATCACAGAGGATGACAAATTGATACATACTGGCATCCAGGCTACTCCTGGCACATGGCAACTTCAAGAATATTGTACAAATCTAGCAATGTTCACATTTCACAAATAAGAAGTTAATTTTTTTATTCAAATTAATGTAGCATATTTCTCCAATTTCTGATTTATGCAATAATGTGTTACTACATTCTTCAAGAGTCTTTGGATACATAATTTAAAATATTTAAAGAATATTAGGGAAAATAAAATTTTACCAATTTTAGAAAATATATATGCAAGTTTATTTTTTGAAAACAAAGTAAATTTGATGTACTTTTCCTAGTTGATATTTCAATGAAGACATTCAACATGAGTATTACTAAATGGTGGAGAAGGAAATGGCAACCCACTCTAGTATTCTTGCCTGGAGAATCCCGTGGACAGGGGAGCCTGGTGGGCTACTGTCCATGGGGTTGCACAGATTCAGACACGACTGAAGTGACTTTAGCATGCATGCATGCATTACTAAATGGCACAATTTAAAATGTTACTCTCTTCAGTTGTGTCCAATTCTTTGAGATCCCATGGACTCTAGCCTGTCAGCCTCCTCTGTCCACAGAATTTTCCAGGCACAAATACCAGACTGGGTTGCCATTTCCTCCTCCAGAGGATCTTCCCATTCTAGGGTCTGAATCCATGTCCTTTACATCTCCTACATTGGCAGGCAGATTCTTTACCTTTGTGCCACCTGGGAAGCCCCTATCCTCTCTGGAAGTGGCTGATTCATATCAATGTATAGCAAAAAATACCACAATAGTATAAAGTAATTAGTATCCAATTAAAATAAATTAATTAATTAAAAAAAAAAAACAGTGTTCTTCCTTCTTCCATTCTAATGTATTTCTACTTTTACATCATAGAGTTAAATCCTCCAGATTTTCTTGACTTTTTTTTTTTATTAAATTTCGATTAAATTTGGCCTATTATATTTGTAGTTTTATTTTCCATTTTCTTTCACGGTAGCTTTAGCCCTAAGTTTAAAATATAGCTTTAAGTGAGATTTTAGATCAACTTATGTATTCTATATATTCAGGAAACATTTAGAACTTGTAAGAAATCATTTTTAGTTTTCCAGGAAATAGAGAAAGACACCTTTATTACAGGGAAGAAATTAATCATAGCAAAATAATGAAGCTAAAACTCATTTTTCCATTTTTTAAGAAATTTACTAAAAAAAAAAAAAGAAATGTACTGGTTCTTGAAGTGACATGAAAGTCACTTGCTACTATTGCTACTGCTGCTAAGTCGCTTCAGTTGTGTCCGACTCTGTGCGACCCCATGGACTGCAGCCTACCAGGTTCCTCCGTCCATGGGATTTTCCAGGCAAGAGTACTGGAGTGGGTTGCCATTGCCTTCTCCTGTAACTGCACAGTGATACACCAATTCAACTTACTGCTATGGGGGAAAAACACCATTTAATGAGACATGAAGATAAAGCACAAACCTGACTAAGGGGACACACGCTGTGGACCACAGCATGGCTGTGACCAGAGCAAGTGGGGGGACAGGGGAGGGGAGATGGTTGGGTAAACTACAGCCTCGGGGGCAGTGGCGGGGGGTGTCTGGATTGACGACGACTAAGCAGACAACAGGATGAGACAGGAAATCAAAACCAATGATGAAAGCAGACACACCATCAGAGAACTCCAACAGCAAGGAAAACATATAGAACTGTTCTTTAACAAATATTCGGAAAGATGAAACCACAGAGAAATCGTCAAAGAATTTTAAATACCAACTAATTAGCCAATGATGCAAATTATAAAAACAGTGTGTCAAAAGACCACAAAATGGACTAGTTACCACTTCACAGGCCGCTAAAATGAAACCTAGCCAGGCCTAATACCGTGGCCCCAGCCCTTGCCCTCAGCAATGGTTCACACCCTGAAGAGTGGCTTCTCTCTGGATCCTAACAAATCCACCTCTTATCGCTTTGTCTCTCAATGCATTTTTGCAATGAGACATCAGAGCCTGAGTTTCTTTAGTTTTGGCCGGGCTTGAGTCCTGGGAGACAGCTGAAGGACAGAAGGGAAAAGCAGTGGGGAAAATGTGCCAAGGAATCCCCTTCATAGCCTGCCGGAAAATTTGCTAAATATCTGACCAGTGCTTTGTGTAAACCCATGGACTGTCCAGGCCAGAATATTGGAGTGGTAGTCTTTCCCTTCTCCAGTGGATCTTCCCAACCCAGGGATTGAACCCCGGTCTCCCACATTGCAGGTGCATGCTTTAGTAGTTGAGCCACAAGGGAAGCCCGAGAATACTAGAGTAGGTAGCCTATCCCTTCTCCAAGGGATCTTCCCAACCCAGGAATCAAACCTGGGTCTCCTGCACTGCAAGTGGATTCTTTATCAACTGAGCTATCAGGGAAGGCCTCTACTGGTAGGTAATATTTTTGTCAAGAAGTATTTCACTAACAGGTTTTACTGTTGTTGTTTAGTCGCTAAGTCCTGTCCAACTTTTTTTGCAAGCCCAGGAACTGCAGCCCACCATATTCCTCTGTCCATGGGATTTTCCAGATGAAATACTGGAGTGGGTTGCTGTTTCTTTCACCAGGGGATCTTCTGTACCCATGGATCAAACCTGCATCTCCTGCATTGGCTGGGGATTCTTTACCATTGAACCTGGCTAAAGAATTACCCTGGGTAGTCTTCACTAAGAGAATACCAGCACAACAAAGATATACAACCCAAGAGTGGCAAAAAGTTCAGGTACATCTTGTCTAATATCTCCCACAATGGCCTGGGGAGCTTTAAGAGACAAACAGAAGCACCAGCACAGGAGGTAAAGTGCCGTCTACTACTAGCTTCCTTCAGCTGCTGCCCATGCCTGCTTCTTCTTATCAGACCTCTTTTGTGGGTCACTCGAGCCAGACCTGCCTTTCTGCTTCATCCCATGATCTCATTCTTCTCCCTTATGACTTCATGTCACCCTAGCCTTAGTGATAGTCCATGAAATCATCTCCTCTCTTCCCCTCCACTAGTTCCTTTAGTACAGTGTCCCTATACATAAAAATCTTCACCCCACGGACTACTATTATCTCTTCATGTGCTTTCCAGATTGAGTTTAGAAAAACAGCAACAACAGCAACAACAAAAAAACACTTCTATATAAGCACTGTCTACATAAATCACATAGACTGACAAGGAAAGATACAAGAAAAAAGCAAAGATGACCTGAATCAAATAAAAGAAATCAGTGTAATTCTGTTGACAGATGAAAGAAAATGAAACTGAAGGACACAGAGAGTAACAAATACAAGGAAATGCATTAAATGGTCAACAGCAAGAAAAAGAAAACTATAATGCTAAACCAAACAACCTTAATGTTGCATCTTGGAGGTGTGGAAATCTCAGTGATATACCATAGAGATAAAAGTCTTAAAGAATGTCTATTCTTCTTTAGTAAATGGTTAAAAATCAGATACAATATTGAAGAAATGTATATATGTAATTATATATATATATATATATATATATATATATATATAAATACTTTACAGTGATAGATGTATCAAAGTAAGTTATTAAAACAATTGACATTTATATTACCAGACATTCTTGTTGTATGAAATAAATCAATATATATTCTCTGGTGGCTCAGCTGGTAAAGAATCCACCTGCAATGTGGGAGACCTGGGTTCTATCCCTAGGTTTTAAAGATCCCCTGGAGAAAGGAATGCCTACCCATTCCAGTATTCTGGCCTGGAGAATACCAGTCCATGGGGTCACAAAAAGTCAGAGACACAACTGAGCGACTTTCACTTTCATATATATATATATATATATATATATATATATATATACATACACATATACATACTTATCTGTTTGCTTGTATATGTATATATATAGACATATACATATATATCCATATACATACATATATATATATATATATATATATATATATATATATATATACACACACACACACACATATACATATACATATACAAGCAAACAGGTTTCCCAGCTGGCACAGTGGTAAAAAATCTGCCTGCCAATTCAGGAGACACAAGAAACACAGGTTCAATAGCAGCCTACTCCTGTATTCTTGCCTGGAGAGTCCCGTGGACAGAGGAGCCTGGCAGGCTACAGTCCATGGGTCGCAAAGAGATGGACATAACTGAACAACTGAGCACTACCACCATACACACCAGCACTTTGCAGAAACATAGGACTTTGTGTGAACATCTGGGAACAGCATGTAATTTTGGCATGGAATCTTTGACTTTTCTAGTGTAGAAACTATACTACATAAAAACACAGATTCAAAAATCACATTTTTTTGTACACGAAATCAAGGGAGTACAGCTTGTAACATATGACTTTTATTTTCTACATCATTTTCTACATGATGCTTTGATATAAAGGGCTCTTGCTAACTCAGTAGGGTTGCCCCTCACAGAGTTATCTTCTTTCTAAGAATAGCAAATAACTCACTAGAAGTACATCTTCCAATAGTGTATATGTGTCAATCCACACACATATACTCTTGATACCAAGAATAAAATAGATAACTGATGGGAACATACTGCATAGCACAGGGAACTCTACTTAATGCACTCTAGCGAAGAGTTGACTCGTTGGAAAAGACTCTGATGCTGGGAGGGATTGGAGGCAGGAGGAGAAGGGAACGACAGAGGATGAAATGACTGGATGGTGTCATCGACTCAATGGACATGAGTTGGGTGAACTCCTGGAGTTAGTGATGGACAGGGAGGCCTGGCGTGCTGCAATTCATGGAGTCACAAAGAGTTGGACACGACTGAGCGACTGAACTGAACTGAGTGTCCTAAATGAGATGGAAATCCAAAAGAGAGAAGATGTATGTATATGTATGGCTGATTCATTTTGCTGTACACCAGAAGCTAACACTTCTACTCGCAGAGTCAGACACAACTTAGTGTCTGAACAACAACAACAGACGGTAACAAAGTCTTCCCTGGGAGCTTAGTGGTAAAAAACCCGCCTGCCAAAGCGCAAGATGTGTATTTGATCCTTGGGTCAGAAAGATCCCCTAGATGAGGAAATGGCAACCCACTCTATTCTAGAGAATCCCATGGACAGAGGAGCCTGGTGGATTACAGTCCATAGGGCTGCAAAAGTATCGAACCCGACTTAGTGACTAAACAACAACAACAGAAGCTAATATAACATTGTAAAGCAACCACACTCAAATAAAAAATAATCAATAAAAAAGAAGTACATCTTTTACATGCAAGCCAACCAATCCAGATCCTACACTTCTTGCCATCTTCTCTTTAGGGATTCCAAATTCTGGGCCATTATTGACACAGGATCAGGCACCAGACAACTAAGGACAGCCTTTATACCTCAAAGCCGGCTGAAAGGACTCAAACTAGCCAATCTGAAATCTACTTGCCCTATCTCATCCACTACTTCCCACCAAAACCGCAGTGTTTCCGTGTATGTTCTCTCGTCCTACAACTCTCCCTCACCTTCTGATCTACCCAGGTGCTTCCCCGTGTGACTCTGCATAATGTCTATGTCTCCTGTTTCTAGGAAACTATAATAACCATTTTCAATGCAGCGATTTCTGATTCTGCATATATTATCACGCCTGATTAAAATAAACCCTGGGTACTACTAAAACAGTACTGTTTTCTGTTAAATCTTAAAAAGAAAAGCCATTTGATAATAGAGTTATCAAGGTGTTCTCTCTCTCTCTCTTTTTTTTTTTTTTGGTTCACTTAATAGACATTAGAATTAAAATAACTATATTACTGAAAAAAATTTGGTTAAAATTTGGATATTGAATATATGACCACAAAATAATGTTAAGGAGTTTAAATTTCATTTGGACACGATTTTATCAGTCTTTAATTGTGCAAGTATAAGTGTAATGGTTACAACTGTAAAGTCTTTATTTTTAGACTACTTTATGATGACTTGTGTGCAGTGAAACACTTTCATGAAAAAGTATGTCAATTCCTATTTTCATACTGTTCTTTGATATATTGGGTTTGCCTATTGAGATACAAAAGGTATGCTTTTAAATTATGTTATCATTTAACATAATTAGCAAAATGTTAAAGGCTGAAACAATAACAACAAATACATTGGTTTTCCTTTTCCTTTATTATACCTAGAAAAATTATTTTCATCCTCGAAGAACTGATACTCTTATTAAGGTGGTGTAAGGCTATATTCTTTATTCACTTTCCCAATTTTAAGTCAAAGTTGGCTGCAATTATGGGAAGATATATACTATATAAATTTAATATTTATTCTCTCATATCATTTTTTTGCAGTCCTTTCCTGATGATCCCAATTGTGCTGCCTCAGATTCAAAGCAACTCATTTTGTCTAGATTCCATGGAGCACTGCTTTGACATTATTGTATTGAATAGTAATGTGTTAATCAAACCAAGAAGTTCCTGCCTAACAAGACTTCTCAGATGAGGATATATGTCAGAGAACAGGATAATCAAGAAAGAAAGCCCTAATAAATATCTACTGCTTGTTCCTCAAGGACAGAAAATCCATAGACGAAAAGGAGAGAGATATAGTACTCTTCAGATTTCTCAGTTTTGGAATTTCCTTAATCAGCAATCTTTTAAAAATGTGGGGATGAGCTGAGCTTGTCAGCTTTTTTCTACTAAATATAAATATTTAAATGAATCTTACAAACTACTAGCTACTATTAACATCATTTCCTGTATAAGTAAAGAGTTTTTCTTTTTTATAGCAAAAATGTAAGACGGACATAATACCTTTGATTATACAACTTAGAGGTTTTGTAGAGAACCAGCAAATCTGTTTAAGATTGGTGCTGTGGGCTGGGGAAGTGGAAGCACAGCTCTCTTTAATCCTAGTTTTCTTCTCTGACATATAAAGTGACCTGATTTCCACTGAAATAGACAAAGCATTATCATGACTTAGAGAAGTTCATGGGGCTAGTGTATTACTTTATGAGTGCTGCTTTAACAGCGTATCACAGGAGGTGGCTTCAGTTCAGTTCAGTTCAGTCGTTCAGTCGTGTCCGACTCTTTGTGACCCCATGAATCGCAGCACGCCAGGCCTCCCTGTCCATCACCAACTCCTGGAGTTCACCCAGGCTCACGTCCATTGAGTCAGTGATGCCATCCAGCCATCTCATCCTCTGTCGTCCCCTTCTCCTCCTGCCCCCAATCCCTCCCAGCATCAGAGTCTTTTCCAATGAGTCAACTCTTCGCATGAGGTGGCCAAAGTACTGGAGTTTCAGCTTTAGCATCATTCTTTCCAAAGAAATCCCAGGCTGATCTCCTTCAGAATGGACTGGTTGGATCTCCTTAGACAGCAGAAATTCATTGTTTCCTAGTTCTGAAGGCTGGAAGTTCCAGATAGTCAGTATGGTTGTTTCCTTCTGAGGACCATGAGAGAAGATCCAGATCTCTCTCCTTGGCTTGTCAATGGATGTATTATCCCTGTGTCTTCATACCATCTCTCTTTTTCTGTGTCCAAAAGTATTCTTTCATGACTTTCATATTGAATTAGGGTCCATTCCAATAATTTTTGGCTTCCCTGTGGCTCAGCAGTACAGAATCTGCCTGCAGTGCAGGAGATGTGGGGTCCATCCCTGAGTCGGGAAGATCCCCTAGAGGAGGAAATGGCAACCTACTACAGTATTCTTTCTGGAAAATTCCATGGACAGAGGAGCCTTGTGGGAAACAGTCCATGGGATTGCAAAGATTCAGACATGACTGAATGACTGAGCATGTATAACCTCATTGCTTGGTGAAAAAGTAATTGCAATTTCAGACCATGAATTCTAAATCATTGTAATTAGGCTCAAAACACACCTCTATTAATCAAAATAGGAACAATTATAATCAACACATTTTTGTCAACAAGAAATAAGTTTGTTTATTCCTGTCATGTAAAAATACATGCTTTGGGATTTGACAAACTCTTGAAAAGTCTTTTCTGCCTCCTGCTGGTTGTGGAAGTGTTTTCCCTGCAAAAAGTTGTCAAGATGCTTGAAGAAGTAGCAGTCAGTTGCACCAACCTAAATAATTTAATTACCCTTTTAAGGACCTTATTTCAGTCATACCCTAAAGTAGTAGGAGTTAGAACTTCAGAATGTGAATTTTGGAGGAGGACAAAATTCAGTCCACAACAGATAGTATTCCTGATTATTGTAAGTTATGACCAAGAAACTGTCTTGCAGAAGCAGATACAGCAGGCCCATGATGAATATTTCTCTCTTACCTGCAGAATTCAGTGTGTAGGAGATGCAAAAGAGAAGGAGCTGGGCAAGTGCTCTATTACAGACATCAAATGAAGATGACAACAGGACATAGAAATTATCTTCCCAGACTTCTTTATAGACAAACATCATACTTAAAAGGCATGCAGCTCTCCTGTTGTAGATAATTTTCTATCTCCAAAAACTTCTTTCACTTTTTTATTCTTCTACCATTATGCACTTTCTTTTAGAAGAAAATCTTTTCTTTAATGAAAGTTCTTTAAATTTCTGCCATAACATTCTCACTGATGATTTCTGTGCACCTGACAATAAATGTTTTCTAATCTAACAAAAGCAAGATGCTGCTTCTAATGGTTTGTCTTGCTATGTTAATATATGACTTTGGAAAATTTATTGTTTTTAAGATTGAAGATTCCCATCATACAAATGAAGCAATAGCCACTTAAGACATCAAGCTGAGAAAATGTACTTCTGATCTTTGAGGTATCTGTGCTTATTCAATTTAATCATTTTAAAGCCCCATTCATTTTTACATATACCGGGAAAAAATGTGGATTTTCCTAATGCTGAAACCATTACATAACTCCTGTCACATTCTTCATTCACATACATTACAGCAGAGTTAAATAATACCAGGATACAACAAAGATACTCATTAACTATTTCCCAACTTAGATTCCACTTTTGGGGTAAAATCATGAATATGTGAACAGAGAAAGATGACCAGGAACAATGACTATTCTATATCACTCTGAATATTTTACAAGCTACAGATAGATCATACACTTTTGGTTCTGATTTATTTGTCAAAAATACCACTCATTCTTCAAGGTCTGTCTCCGTGCCTAGCTCTTCCAGGATGTCATGTCATCATTTCTGTATTCTTGCACTGTAAATGAGCACTTCCTGTTCTGCTCTCCCCAGAAGGTACCACCCATTTTCTGTTTTGTCATACTATTCATGTTTAATATGTTGTCATGACCAGTGATCACAACAGAAAATCCATGCTCCTCATCATGGCCAACAAGACCTGCAATATCTTGCTCCTGACAATTTCCTGGACTTTATCCTCTCACTCAGTCACAATGTTTACTCAATCTGGCCACACTGGCGTTTTCTTTTGTCCCTCACATTTGCCAAGTGTTCCTCTGGGGACGTTTACACTATTTCTTGCTTTGGCCTAGTAAACTCTTCCTACATGTAGGCACATCATAGATCCCACTTGGTCATTCGCATCTGGCTTAATGATTTCACCTAAGAGATAGTTTCTCCAAGCACCCATCAAAAGTGAACTCCTAGTGTCTTCCTAATACACCAACTTGCTTGCTTGACATCATTGTACTTTATGGGGGAAAAAAAATGGATTAGTCATGTATGATTCTTTGCCACCCTATGGACTGTAGCCCACCAGACTCTTCTGTCCATGGGATTCTCCAGGTAAGAATACTGGAGTGGGTAGCCATTCCCCTTTCCAGGGGAACTTCTGATCCAGGGATTGAACCCAGGTCTCTTGTACAGCAGGGAGATTCTTTACCATCTAAGCCACAAGTGAAGACCCCAAGTAAAAGTGTTAGCCGCTCAGTCATGTTCAACTCTTTGAGATCCCATGGACAGTAGTGTGCCAGATTCCTCTATCCCAGGAATTCTCCAGGCAAGAATAGTGGAGTGGGTAGCCATTCCCTTCTCCAGGGGATCTTTAGCTTTACTAAACTCTAATCATTTCTTATAAATTAATAACTCACTTCTTGATTTTCTGTCACATTCAGTTACACTGTAAACTCCAGAAAAGCAGAAAAATATCAGGTTTGTTCAACATTAGCCCAGGGCAATCAAATTGGCACTTGGAATGAATCAGGGAAAATTGTCAAATAAATGAATAAATCAGTAGATGTATACACAAAATAAATCTTACTCATGCATACATGAATATATACTAGACACTGTACTTGGCAATGAGAACAAGTTTAAATTTTAGGGAGCATATATTACTTCAAAGTTGCTGTTATCATTGAAATTAGAATAAAGTTTTCAAGTTAGGTAGAAAAGATTCAATGTCTCCATTCATTTAAACTATTTTTTTTTTTTTTTTGTAATTTTCATTTGGACCTCCAAACATGAATGTGTTTCCTGTAGCATCTTCTCTTGTAGGGAGGTATCTACGTGTGCTTCTCTGGTGGCTCAGATGGTAAAGAATCCACCTGCAATGCAGGAAACCTGGGTTCGATCCCTGAGTTAGGAAGATCCCCTGGAGAAGGAAATAGCAACCCACTCCAGTATTCTTACCTGGAGAATTCCATGGACTGAGGAGCCTGGCGGGCTACAGTCCATGGAGTTGCAAAGAGTTGGACGTGACTGAGCGACTAACACTTTCACTTTCACATCTATTTCTGCATCTCAAGTTCAGCTAGCTCTATCATTCAAAAGAAGAAATATAAAGATCTCAAGCTTTCAGCAAGATTAGAACCAGGTTGTAATCTCTGCTTTCTTTCTAAGCTAAAACTCTAGGCTAAAACTTAACTTTTTAAATATCTATATCTTCATCTAAAATGGTAGTCTATACAGCAGTCATTAACCATGTGCATGCATCATTAAGCATGTAAAATGTGGCTAGTACAACTGAGGAACCAAATTTTAAAGTTTATTTAATGATAATTAATTAATTCCCATACCTCCTTCAGTGGAAGCCTGGTGTCTTAACCACTGGACTGCCAGGGAAGTCCCAATGTTAGTTAATTTAAATTGAAATTGAAAAATTGGAGCAATGTTAAAAATGCCCTATACGAAAAATCTGAAATTATTTTGTTAATAATGACAAATTTGCTTCCTATTAAAAAATGAAGATGTCACAGTCATCCTCCCCTTATGTTCCTATTAGGTAATGTGTAAACATATCACATGTGTGAGAAGCCCAAACTTAAGTCCTGATATTATTATGTATGCGTTGGCATCTGGGAAAAACCTGAAGGGCCCCGAATGCCCTAATGGCAAGTGCTCCTCCCTACTGTATTCCTACGGATAAATCCCTGGTTAAACAGCACCCCCTAGTCATGGAGACCAGCAAAGTGCCTGACTTCCTCTAAGGGGGCTAAGTCTGACAGCCTGACAGCCTAAAGGCTTGTTCACATAAGCCAATCGCATCCACCTACAGGAACCAGAGTTCATCTCATCCCCTTGTCATTCTGAAACCTGCCTGCCACAGCCCTTGCCCATTCATTCTTCTCAAAAGCAGCTCCCTCTCAACTGCGGCTCCCACATGGCTTCCCCCTGCCCCAGGCCGTCAGTATAAGGGACTAATAACCTGCTGTCAGCCTCAGCTCCTGTCCAGTGTCGGGTGTTCTGCCTTCAGCCACCGCCATAACCCTGGGGCAAAGTTCCCTCCTTCACCAACAAGGTGAAAAGAAGGAAATCAAGATACAAATATGATTTGATCATTGTGAATATTCTTTTATTTAATGGCAATAGTTTATGTGTTCAGAGTATAAATTCAAAATGTACGAGTATTAAAACTTTTAAATAGCATCCTTATCCAATGGTTTGTGAGAAATGACTGCTTCCTGCCATATTAGTAAACAAAGTACGTCACAGTCATCAGTTATTTCAGCCTCCAATGTAAGCCAGTGAGCGCTGAGAGAACTCAAAAAAAAAAAAAAAAAAAAAAGAATACCTGCCATTGAGCAGCCAGGGACTGCAGCCACTTCCCACAGTGAGCACTGAGGAAACTCAGGATGTGAAAACGAAGGATACTGGCCCCAGATAGCTGAGGTGCAGATCAAAGGAATGATTCAGTGAACACAGACCCTTGCATATTCTCATACACAGAAAAGTCCTTAACTTGGGATATTTGGTTTTCTTAAGTTAGCAATCATATTTTGATGTCCTGACTACATGCCCTTTGTTGCAAAACTTCTATATAACCTGGCTCCCCCTCACCTCTTTGGAGCAGTTATCTCAGGGTTACTGCAGATGCTGTTTCCTGGGCTTGAAGTCTTAAACATTCCCACCAAGCAAAACATAATTCTCAACTTTTAGGCTGTGACTATTTATATTTTTAAATCCACAGTTATTACCTTTATCCAATGGTCTATTAACATTGTCAATAACCAGTGTTTCTTTTAATTCTTATTATCAGGGCCATTCATATGCATACATATAAGTAATAAGAATGCCAATATTCACTCATCTTTTACTCTTCAAAAGCATAAGTTGTGAATAGTTCCACTTAATATTTGAAAAAAATATTGTTTCACACTAAATAGCAGTATTTAACAATGGTCTGTTGCTTCACTGAGCAGCTAGCATCCAAATTCTTTCAATTGTTGCTTTAAGTCTGGCAGGTTCTGGAAAGTAAAATTCTATTTTCCTGATTCTTCAAAAGCTAGAACTTTAAGTGGTTTATTTTCTGCTAATGAGATAAGATGAACTAAGAATTCAGCTAAGAATTCTAAGAATTCAACTGGGAACCAAGTTATGCAGAAAGAAAGAAAAAGGACAATGATGCTCGGATACACCCAGTGTACATCTGGCAGGAGGGCACCTGTCTCAGCCAACTCTTCCATCACAGTTTCTGGAAACTTGGTTTGCACTGAAAGTATCGTGTTCCTGCAGCTAACCATGCTGTGCTGGATTCTTGATCAGTGATCATGACTAAGATGGTTTTGCTCTGGTGTCAGCAGGACACCTTTTCCTTGGTCTCTTTACTGTACCCAAAGGAGAAAAGCCTAGGACAGACCATTCCTTTGATAGTATTCCAAATCTCATCCCAGGAAGTAAGAGAGTACCTGAAACTCTTACCCTACCACATTTTAAAGTGTACTCTGCATAAAAATTAACTTTATGCTTAACATATTGACTTTTGTTATCTTTAATTGAACTCTCAATTTATACTAGTTGATTGGAGTGAACCACCATGATAATACAACCTTCAACAACATAGTTTTAGGTGTATTGTGACAAGCAATCACTGCTATCTTCATCATTTCATTGCCTGGCAGTGACATAAAATGGCTAATTTTATATGATTAAATGTTTTGAACCCACATAAAGTGCAACAGCATACTTCATATACTTTAGAATCATACCTAAATTTTCTAGGCCCCTAGAATCACTGATGATGATCATCTCTCTAAACACAAATTATGAGCTGAACATTTAATGCAGTGTGAGTGCTGCTTAGAATTTAGGCTCATTTTATCTAAATCACTAGATGCACCCTTTTTCAAATCTATTTTTTCCCTGAATAAGTGTCCTTAGAGATGATGTAGCTGAGTAAAATTTTGCCATGTAATTATGGATGGGAGGGGATAAGTTTGTTCTTTTATATACAGAAAAATATTTAGATCCTCTGAAGTGGGAGGTAAGACTGAGTGATTGAAGGAAGGTCAGTGCAAGGGAAATATATTGGACTGGGAAAGGGCCACTGGACCCAACATACAGTCAGGGACTTTGAAATCTGCAATTTAATATCAGACACTAACACTTAAACAACCTATAAACCAATAGGATAGGGACTCAAGTGGCTCAGTTGTAAAGAATCCACCTGCCAATTCAGGAGACGTGAGTTCTATCCCTGGGTCGGAAAGATCCCATGGAGAAAGAAATGGTACTCTAGTATTCTTGCCTAGAAAATTCCTTGGGCAAAGGAGGCTGGAGGACTATTGCTGTTGGGTCACAAAGAGTCGGACACAACTGAGCAACCAAGCACACCTGCAAACCAAATGATGAGATGGTCACAAAATGAATCTGACAGATTCTAGAGATGAGGGGGAAAAAACATAGTAATTGATGTCCTTGGGGTGAGCAGTGAGGTGGTCCAGAGTGAGAGGACCAGGGTATGTCAGTGGACAGGAGAGGAGAGATGATTTGGGCAGAGTCTGAGCAGATGAAAGTCCCATAACTGAGCAATGACAACACTGTAGCTGAGAAACAAAGCTTTGTAGCTATATGGTTTAGCACAGAGAGGCTCTAAATAAAGCTACAAAATCAAAACCAGACCACGAGATATATAAGGTCAGGATAAATTTATCGCTAGAATTGCCTGTTGCTGCTGTGGAAACACAAAGAGTGTGCTGCAATAAGGTTGGATAATTTAAGGCATAAGTATACCCCCAGAGATATTTATGCTAAACTTCAATATTCTCTAGCTTTAAGGAGACACATCTTATTGCGAAATGAAATGCGATGATAATTAAACTATCAGAAGGCCTCAACATAGCATCGTGCACTATGGAAAGAATACAGGTTGCAAAAAGGAAATTCCCATTTGCACAATCAATGAAGAAACTATCCTGTATTTCACCTCTTCTGTCGAATCCAAGAGACAAACAGAACATATGCTTTCTATCTAGTTTCAAAGATATGCTAAGAAGACAAGCATCCCTTAGGGGCAAGAGGAAGAATGGATTTCAAACAACAGAGAAACATGGAATAAATATCATGCTTAAAAAAATGAATTTCTCCATCTGTCTTGTCATATGCAGCAAAAACTTACAGCAGCCTGCTGCTCTTTGTGGAAACATTTCCTTAAATTGCTCATGAAGGATCTTTGAACATTGATTCTGTTAGTAGGTTATTCACATGTGGAAATTAATTACTAAAAGCTAGAAAAAGAGGTTATATTTTGTAGATATTAATTAAACTAACAAGGCTGTAGGGCTCTCTGTGTTATGCACAAATAATTTATTATTTCCAAAGATCTTGTGTCTGCTTATATTTTAAATAACAAACTCCATATGACAGTAAAGTCTTGCTATTATATAAAGAGTCTGACAAGTTGGGTGATAAACACACACACACACACACAGATACATACATCTATGTATACACACATGGGCTTCTCAGGTGACGCTAGTTGGTAAAGAACCCTCCTGCCAATGCAGGAGACATAAAAGATATAGGTTCAGTCCCTGGGTTGGGAAGATCCCCTGGAGGAGGGCATAGCAACCCACTCCAGTATTTTTTTCCTGATGAACCCCACGGACAGAGGAGCTTGGCAGGCTACTGTCCATGGGGACAGAGGAGCCTGGTGGGCTTTGGTCCATAGGGTAGCAGAGAGTCAGATACAACTGAAGCAACTTGGTATGCAACGTCTAAAATATCAACAGTGATAGGTGGCTATGCTGAAATGAAGGGAGACAAATGATTTCTGGCATCAGAGAGACACAGAAGAGCATATTCTGTTCTCTCCAAGTTCCAGAGGACAAGAGGAAAACAAAACGTAGCCTCTTTATTAATAATGACTTGAATTGATTTACCACACAGTGGACATGGTTCAAACTATTTACAAGAACTGTATACAAATATAACTGCACACAACCTTTATAACTACCTTATGAGACATAATACTCTTCTTAGACCTATAGTATTCTACATTATAGAAAGAAATGATGCATGAGTGGTAAAATAAAAATTCCAAAGTCATACTACTAATAAATGGCTATCTGGATTCAAATACAGAGAATCTAGCAGAAAGTCTATGCCTTACCTTCTACAATTTGATGTCAAATTGAAAATATTGAACTACAGGAACGCAAACTATACAGGCAATGCTAAATGGCCCAATGGAGTAGACACGACTTTGTTAGCCATATAATGAATGATGCGTTTCACGTTTGAAGACATAAACATGTGGGCTTTGACTTTGAATTGCATGCTCTGGGAAAAGTGTTGAAACATAATGTATATTTATTTTGGCCTATGCCACATTATTATAATCTTTTCTTGGTAGTTTGAAATGTGTATGACTTTTTCTTTTTTTTTTGGTTTGATCCATGAACCACAAGCATGTCTCCATTTGCATGAGAATAAAATGGCATAAGAATCCAAGAAGGCTTAAAGACAAATTTATATTAGACCTAAGTCATCTACATCTCCCCATCATTCCAGCAGCATGATTAGCTATAAGAAGTAAGATTTGTGAGACAGCTGTGCTCTTATAAGGAATTGAGAACAGAGGGCCACACCAAGTAAGGCTGTAGGATCAGAAGATGCAGAAATCCCAAGGTGCAATCAGAATAAGACAAAAAGCCATAAAGGAACTCATTGTGCTATGCTTAGTCACTCAGTTGTGTCCAGCTCTCTGTGGTCAGATCAACTGTAGCTCACCGGGTTTCTCTGTGGAATTTTCCAAGCAAGAATACTAGAGTTGGTTGCCATTTCCTAATCCAGGGGATCTTTCCAACCCAGGGATCAAACCCACCTCTCTCTGCATTAGCAGGTGGATACTTTACCACTAGCACCACTACAATGCAGGAGAGCAGGGTTGGTTCGATTCTTGGGTCAGGGAGATACCCTCGAGAAGGGACTGGCTACCCACTCCAATATTCTTGCCTGGAGAATCCCATGCACAGTGAAGTCTGGTGGGCTACAGTCCATGGGGTTGCAAAAAGTTGGACACAACCAAGCAACTGAAACTTTCACTTTCAAAGTAAGTCAATTCTCAAAAAAAAAAAAAAAAAAAAAAAAATCAGTGAAACTCAGTTTGCCCGAGTCTACAAATAAAGAAGCTTCCCAGATGGCTCAGCAGATAAAGAATCAACCTGCAATGCAGGAGACACAGGAGATGTGGGTTCATTCCTTGAGTTTGGAAGATCCCTTGAAGTAGGAAATATCAACCTACCCCAATATTCCTGCCTGGAAAATTCCATATACAGAGGAGTCTGGTGGGTACAGTCCATGGAGTTGCAAAGAGTTCAACACAACTAAGCACAAACACACATACACAAAAACCCTACACACACAGATACAAGGGGTATTATCAAGAAATGTTGGTAGAGGATATTGATCACTGAATGTGAAACACTGGACATTACTGCCAGGCCACTAGAACTGCTTAAAGTGTTTTGATAACAACTTTATCACTTGGGTACTGTGAAGTCTCTACAGAAGGCAGAGCATGACATTAGTGGAAATTAGTCAAGCAGCTCATATGGTTTTCCACTCTAAGTACCAAAGCTAAACACAGACTTTTAAAGAGTTGGAAGGAGTTATTCTGTGTCCTGATTATAAACTAATCATTTAGGTCCCTCAAATTTATTATAAATATAAATTATAATCTTTCCTATGTTCTCACCTTGCTCTGATCTTCTAAGAACTAAATATTTGTGAGATCCGAGGATATAACTCTCCTTTGAGGCATCTCATAAAGTAATTCCATTACTAAGGCATATAGTAAATAAGTTTGAAAAGCCCCTGTACCCATATCTACCTACATATACTATAAAAAGTCCATATTGTTCATTTTATATACCTATATTTTCACCAAGGGCACTTATTAAACATTCAAATATTGTATATTACTTAAGATTAGTTTTAGCCAAGGACCCCCTGTGATCAGAAGTTACCTGTCATAAGTATTGTTTTCATGGTACCATGAATTGCAAACATGGATTATATTTGCAGTATTATGTGCCTCTGTTTTCAGAACTGATGTGACTTTTCTCATGCAAAACCCCATCTCCAGTTTACAATTTGGCTAGGTCTAAAAATTTAAGCAGTTTGAGAAAATATATATCAGGGTCTTTGAAATATTGTTCAGTCTTGCATAGCTCTCTCTGGGCTTGTATTTAAGATTGAAGGGACTCATGTGATGTAGAGTTGGGAGGAAAAAGAGTGTCATAGAACAGTGGTGAAGCTGCCCTGTTGGGTGACTGGCATCTGCTCACATATGTTGAGTCTAGCTTCCCAGAGTTTATTTTTTTATATCTTGTTGATTTGCTTTCAGCTAATAAATATGATATCTATTCTTCTCAGCTCAGTCAGGCCCTTCCCCCATTAACCATGTTGCTTTAGCCTCGTCATTCTCCTGGGGCTGCAGGGGTGTCCACCTTGTACAAGCATCTTCTCAAGCGCCCAGAACACTGAGCAAAAATCTAGCCTTAATCTTCCTCCTTCTAACACTTTGGTCTACTCTATCCCTGTTACTGGACTTCCCCAGCGGCTTAGGGGTAAAGAATCCACCTGCAATGCAGAAGCTGCAGCAGACATGGGTTCAATCCCTGGGTGGAGAAGATCCCTTGGAGGAGGGCATGGCAACCCACCCCAGTATTCTTGCCTGGAGAATCCCATGGAGAGGAGCCTGGCAGTCTACAGTCCATGGGGGAACACAGAGTTGGACATGACAGAAGCAACTTAGCACGCACACAGGTATCCTAGTTTCCAGCTCCAATCACTGCACATCTGTGTTAAGGTACTCACCTTAAGTGAGTCACCTTGATTCCCGGGCTATCCCTCTATAGTGCCTCAGCCAGAGGAGTTCCCTTAAAAAATAAAATGCATCATGGCCCAGCTTTGATTAGGTCTATCAAAAGCCTTCTGGGATCCCTCAGAGTAAAAAGCAAAGCTCTTGCCTTGCCCGTAAGGCCCACCTTCTAACAGAGCTCACTTCCTGCATTCCTTCTCCACTCCCTCTAGAGCTTCCACCAGGCGGATTTATCAGGAGTATCAAGTAGCTCTCACCTTGTCACCTTGAGATGTGTAGTTGACTTTGAAACGCTGTTCTTTAAATATGTTCATGGTTACCTCCACATTTCTCTCAAGTTTCTCCAAACGTTATTTTATTGGTAAGATTTTCTCTTAAACGTGTTTTTCAGTATTTCAAGATACTATTTTCCCTACAACACAGAAACTTCCTCCTTCACACTTCTCAGTTGATTTTCAGCATCACATTTCTCATTTTCTATAAGTTGATTAAACAGATGATCAATCATCTATTTTAAATATGACTTACATATTATATAATTTGTTTCCTTGTACTCTTTTCACTAAAATGTAAGCTCCAACATGAAAAACTTTAATGATACCTTTCACATATATATATACACTACCCAGAGACAGTTCTTAACACAAAGTAACATAAAAATTGCTTTCAATACTATTATTGAGTAAATTAACCTGTAAATTGATAATTTATCTCCCCTCTGTACCAAGCACTGGATGCTTTATGTAACTAGGGAGAAGATTATTAAGGAAAAAATAAAGAGGAAAAGTGAATTAATCTTTATCTATATGTCACCCACTTCACATACATGTTTGAAATATAAAAATAGTTTAAAAATATTATAATACATTCAATATATAATATATTTCCCCTCTAGTCCATGCTCTGTATTTAATCATAATTTCAAATTAATTTTGATATGTAAACAGAGGTGCATATTTCCTGAGAAATCTGTATGCAGGTCAAGAAGCAACAGTTAGAACCAGACATGGAACAACAAACTGGTTCCAAATTGGGAAAGGAGTATGTCAAGGCTGTATATCGTCCCCCTGCCTATTTAACTTATATGCAGAATACATCAAGAAAAATGCTGGCCTGGATGAAGCCCAAGCTGGAATCAAGTTTGCCGGGAGATATAACAATAACTTCAGATATGCAGATGACACCACCCTTATAGCAGAAAGTGAAGAGAAACTAAAGAGCCTCTTGATGAAACTGAAAGAGAAAAGTAAAAAAGTTGGCTTAAAACTCAGCATTCAAAAAATGAAGATCATGGCATCTGGTCCCGTCACTTCATGGCAAATAGATGGGGAAAAAATGGAAACAGTGACAGACTTTATTTTTGGGCTCCAAAATCACTGCAGATGGTGACTGCAGCCTTGAAATTAAAACATGCTTGCTCCTTGGAAGAAAATCTATGACCAACCTAGACAGCATATTAAAAAGCAGAGACGTTACTTTGCTGACAAAGGTCCATTTAGTCAAAGCTATGGTTTTTCCAGTGGTCATGCATGGATGTGAGAGTTGGACTATAAAGAAAGCTGAGCACAGAAGAATCGATGCTTTTGAGCAGTGGTGTTGGAGAAGACGCTTAAGAGTCCCTTGGATTGCAAGGAGATCAAACCAGTCAATCCTAAAAGAGATCAGTCCTGAATATTCATTGGAAGGACTGATGCTGAAGCTGAAACTCTAATACTTTGGCCACCTGATGTGAAGAACTGACTCTGAAAAATACCCTGATGTTGGGAAAGACTGAAGAAAGGAGGAGAAGGGGATGATAGAGGATGAGATCATTGGATGGCATCACAGACACGAGGGACATGAGTTTAAGTAAGATCCGGGAGTTGGTGATAGACAGGGAAGCCTGGTGTGCTGCAATCCATGAGGTTGCAAGGAGCTGGACACAACTGAGCAACTGAACTGAACTGAAACAGAGATGCAAATATTTGCACTTTTAAAATAGCAGTTAGTTTATAGCAAACTCAGGGACCTATAATTTTATGATTAAAGAGAAGATGGTATGAAGTCAAACGTGATTTATCCTATTTTTAGCATAAAAATAGACAATAAATTTCTCCCATTGACATCATATTACTAGGTTTCATTTATATGACAAAGAAGCCTGTTGAGTCTCGAAGTTCTATGCCCTCCTTGTCTTGAATTTGCCCTGGGAAATTCAGCGCATATTTTTAGAAAGCAGATAATAGAACAACTAAATGCAATGATACACAACACAATATGGGCTTCCTGATGGCTCAGCTGGTAAAGAATCCGCCTGCAATGCAGGAGACCTGGGTTCCATCCCTGTGTTGGGAAAATCCCCTGGAGAAAGGAAAGGCTACCCAATCCAGTATTGTGGCCTGGCGAATTCCAGACCAGTGGGGTATAGTCTGTGGGGTCGCAAAGAGCTAGGCACAACTGAGCAACTTTCACTTTTGTTTCATATCACACTTTGAACTAGTATACTATTATACTGACACCTGGAATGACGATAACAGGATTGATTCAAAAACAGAAATTGAGTGAACTGACATTTAGCATAGAATTCATAAGAAGGAGGATGAGTTGGAGATATGGCGATTGTGTTAGCATTCCACACACTCTGTAAGCTACAATGGCTCAGTTGGTAAAGAATCCACCTGCAGTGCAGGAAACCTGGGTTCAGTCCCTGGGTTGGGAAGATCTCCTGGAGAAGGGAAAAGCGACCCACTCCAGTATTCTGGCCTGAAGAATCCCATGGACTGTATAGTCACAAATAGTTAGACACAACTGAGCAACTTTCACTAATCTGCACTAATAATACAATAAAGTTATTTTATTCTAAAATCATTACACCGGGTTTTATCATTCATGTGGTACTTGATCACCATTCCAGAGGATGGAAAACTGGTAGCTAAAAAGATATTTGAACTAAATTAGAATATTATAGGATTGGGTGCCAAATAGAAGGAAATTTTGTTATCCCAAGTATGGGGTGTAGAAGAGAGTTCATCCAGGGTGGAAGTAGCCCAAATTGAAAGATCTGCTAGTTACACCAGTTGTTTTCAAACTCTGGGTGGTTGTGACTTTCCAAAAGGCCACATTCCAATATGAACACAGAATACATTTCAAGCTGAATATAAACATAAATATATATATATATGTATATATATATATATGTGTGTGTGTGTATGTATATATATGTATGCATGTGTGTGTATATATATATATACTTTAATTATCAGCCACTCTGGATTAGCAGCACTGTGCTGGGCTGTGCTTAGTGTTTCAGTCATGTCCCACTCTTTGAGACCCCATGGACTGTAGTTCTCCAGGCTCCTCTGTCCATGGGATTCTCCAAGTGAGAATACTAGAGTAGGTTGCCATGCCCTCTTCCAGGGGATCTTCCCAATCCAGGGATCCAACCAGGGTCTCCTGCATTGCAGGCATACTCTTTACCAGCTGAGCTACCAGGAAAGCTCAGCAATACTGTAGCTTTCCTTAACTCAAATAGATAATTAAGTATTGGCTACATTACAAGAATTATTGCCAAAGGATATTTGATATTAAACCAGGGAATCAGAAACTAGAATCTATTTATATCTCTTTAATAAGTTCAAATTATCCATGAAAAGTGATTTTTAAATTCTCTTCCCTATCCTGGTGTTTTTATAAAATTGCCAAGTTCTGTTGTATAGTGATCTTGATTTAAGAGAATATTGAGGAAATGAAAAATTAGTACTTTCAAGAGCTTTAAAATTTGATTAAAGTTTCTATCTTCAACAAAAAATGAAACCTTTTACTGTGCACAGTTTACTCATTTGTATCCAAAGGCCTTTGATTATAATAATTTTTGAAATATAAACAATTAGTAACACACCATTTGTTTACTAAATGTTATAGAAGAGACCCAGCTGTCTTAATCTGCTTCATTTGACAATTCTAAAGTTACAATTTTCTCATGACATTTCTCTATTTTAACATGTTTAACTATACATGAAGATCATTTGGGTCTGGGTATTTTAAGGTTATTTTCCATATACTGTCAAAAAGAAGCATGTTTCAATCTAAGCAAATGATTAGCATTTCATGTAAGTTGACTCCACTTTTAATATACCCTCGAAATATATCTCATCAGTTACTCTATTTCAAATTATTTTGTTGTGGAAGGGACCTTGTTTTTAATCAACTTTAAAATTATATTCTGTTGACTTGCAAATGGCAGGTCAATGCTAATTGAGAGAAGACTTAAAAACTCTGACATCCTTTATCCCTGCATAAAGATTGTGTGTTCTGTGTGTTCTAATCCTCTGCTTTCCAATATTGCCTTTACGAGGTTAAGAAGATGAATGTTCATTGCTTTTAATCCTCACCATGATTTATGAGGCTCTTGGTATCCTTTCCCCAGAGCAGCTACAACTGTGTGGTTGTTCTGCCTGCTGCTTAAATTACACAGACATCTGCAAAGTAAATTATGGATTGTTGTCCCATAGACCATAACCAAGCATTCTCTCTATCGCTCCTGCAAGACTTTTTTTGTTAGAACAAAGACCATGTGCATTTTTATTTGCTGGGGTACTGAAGAAATTTTAAGTTAACCTGAATGATAGTACATTGACCTGAATTACGACCTGTCATATAACATAAAAGCAGCGTGACATATAAACAACATTACTTTAAAGCTAGGAAAAAACCCACCTCCTATTTATTTATATCTTTCTTGTTTATTTAGGAAATATCACCTTTAGGTTTTCAGAAGAAATGTGACCTTTAAAATTAGCTTAAAAATTGTGCTGGAATAAAATGAATGCAAGTGACCTGAGTCTCCAACCATGCAAGACTTCAAGAGCATCCTGTGGTTCTTTAAAACCAAACATTGAGCAAACAAAGAGAAAACTATGTGAAGGAAAATCCATGGAAGATGGGTATCTTTTTTTAAATTTTGTTTTTCTTATTGATATCACTGGTAGTACACCTGTTTTAATATCCTGGAAGCATGCAGGGAAATCATGAGTAATTGGAACAATTCTCTCTCCAGAATAAAAAGCCTAGCAGTCTAAGCTGAAATAGTCAACTTGCTCTGTATCCTCCTTTCTTTTCTCTGCTTATGATTCTGTGTAGATGATGAATCATAATTCCCAATGAAAAGTCCATTGTGTAGTCCTAACAGGCATGTTTCAAATGTCTAACCTTTGACAATTACCCCAAATTAGAAATATTCCAGCATTTATTTTCTTTAGATGTGCTAATTGCAACCAAAACAATAACCCATCAGGGGAAAAATTACACCAACAATTTTTTTTTAATAATCTCTAACAATGCCTTACAAAGTGTATTTCTTTCTTAAACAGATGGCTCTGCAGTTCATTTCTGAACCCGATTGTCAACTCAGCAGGATGTTGTGAGCACTAAAACCAGATATGCTCAAATCCAGTCCTAGCTGAGCAGATCCACTGCTCCCTCTGCGTTTGCATCAGTTTCTGTTTCACCTCATCACTGCTGAGAGAGGGTGTGCTCTTAATGTCAGGATCTGATATTCATACCAGTTCCCTAAAGACTTTATTTTTAAAGATAAATCCTTGATTTCTTTGCCTCCGTGTCTCTATTCATTTCTAAAACTTTCCATTTGTAATCGCGCTTCACCTCTTGGTCCTTCTGAAATGAAGTATTAAAAGAATCCTTAAGGATTAGATTTAGTTAAAACCCTAAACTACTTAAATATACCTCCAAACTAACGAATGTCTTTTGAATACTGATTGTTAGGCAACCATAGACATAAGTAAGGAGTGAGTAGAACAGACAGTAAATTTTGTAAAATATTAATGTAGAAACAGGTTGCTTATCTTTGTTCAGAAAACCATTTACAAAAGGAGGCACTTAGATTGCAAATGGACCCCAGTCTATTAACGTATTAAAAATTAAATTAATCGCAGACAAGTATTTTAATACTAAATTTGTTTCCCTTGACATTTATATCTTCAATGTTCTTGGATATCACTATTTTTTTTTTTTTTTTTTTGCCATACCACATGGCTTGTGGGATCTCAGTTCCCCAATCAGGGATTGAACCTGGGCCATGGCAGTGAAAGCATCCGGTGCTAACCACTGGACAACCAGGCAATCCCCTCACTCTATATTTGATTATATCATTCCACTGAGATTAATTTCAGGTCTACTATGAAAATCCTTATAGTAAAAGGAAAACAATTTCAAGCCATTGTATTCAAATATCTTTTGCATTAATTTGGACTCTCCTGGTTGAAAACAAGTGAACATTCTAATTCTTTAAAAGTTACTTATTCTCAAGTTATTATCTAAATACTATTCTTATGTAAAATGATTATCAAACTGATATATTTGTTTTTATCTTCAGTTATAGCACAGAGAGAACCAAAGGACATTTAAGAAGAATATATTTTTCTTTTACTTGGATCTTTGGATATTTTAATGCTTCATTAAGCTTTAAAGTAAAAGACACAAAGTCTTGCATTAATAATTAGAATGGCATAGTATTAAATTTTTATTATTCAATCTTGGATCACAAGTAATATTTAGCTTGATGAAATCATGGTTATGTAAGAAGGATAAGTTGCTGGTTACAGGAATAAAATTTGAAGTACTAACCTCTTTTACCCTATCAATCCTTGGATAAGTTCTGGAATAAAATTCCCATCCTGATATTATTTAAAATCAGATATTTAGAAAGTATTCAAATTTTCTATAAAATAGAAAATAAGGATTGTATAAAGTAAAGACAAAATATATCCTATAAAGTAGATATAAATATGATGGGAACAAACTGAAGGATAAATGAACAATTGAAGGGTAAATGGATAAGAATTAGGAATCAGTAACATTGAAATATAAAATGGTTAATAATTTTATTTCAAAACTTTAATCCTGAAAAATTTTACCTAAAATTTGTATAGTTTTTATTCAAAATTGACAAATTGAAATCAGTTCATGTTATAAAGATAGATAAAGCAGAATTTTTTTGGGTGAATTTATTTCAAAAAAGAAAAGTTAAAAACAAAACGAAAAGGCATAATTTTTCTATTTGTTAAATATGAGCATGTAGAGTGAGTCTGAACAAATATCACAGCAAGATGCATAAAGCCACATTAGCTTAATTACATAGTCACCATATCTCTTTAACCTTTTCTTTCTGAGCTATTATATCATGGTTAATCTTAATTGATCACTGATTGAGAACTGAGAGTAAGAAACTTGTTTTGACTGCGGCATAAGAATAGATACTACACTTACCAAGCAAGGAGTGTCAAGTCTGTGCTTTAATTATTGTCTTTAGAAGGTTAACTGTAAAAGTCTAAATCTCAGGGTTTATATTTCTAATCAGCAATGGAAAAACAGCCTACAATTGCCCTCCAAAAAGACAACTGAACTAGATTCTGCCATATTAATATTAATATCGACAAGGATATCTGTGACATTGTGTCTTTGTTTCCTGTGTCAGAGCTTTATCTGAGGTTTGGCTTTGAAATAAGACATATTCAATTTAATAAATGTAATAGCCACTAATTATGAGGGACTAGGCAAAGTGTCATAAAAAAGAATATAAAAGGAAAAAAATCAATTTGTGTTCTTTAGGAAGTACATAGCCACTACGTCCTCTCAAATCTGCATGTAAATTGAAACAGTGTAAGAAAAATTAAATGAAGTAGCTTAAAAATATAGAATTCTTGCTAAAAGAAATGGTTACTTAGGTTTCATGGTACTGTCATTCTATGTCAACTACCTGTAATCATATAAACAGTTGAATATTCTATTTTCTAAGGAAATATATTTTAAACAGTAAAGAAGTTTTAAAAATAAGGTGGATTTTAAAATATTTATTGAGGTAAAAAGCACACATCTTGATGATATTTAAATGTCACTTACCTTTAAGAAAGCTGACATCCTATAAAACTCAAAAGTGCTATCAAGTTCCAAATGGACTGTATTTCCAAACAGAGTTGAATAGAGCTGGAAAGACAAACATGCACAGAATTGTCATGTTAAATATATTTTTTCTTATATATATTATTTTAGAATAATTTACATTTACTTAAAGTTTCAAAGAGAGTTCAGAGTTCTTGTATAACTTACATCTTATTTCTCCTATTGTTAGTATTTTACATATAATAGCTGCAAGGAGATCCAACCAGTCCATTCTGAAGGAGATCAGCCCTGGGATTTCTTTGGAAGGAAAGATGCTAAAGCTGAAACTCCAGTACTTTGGCCACCTCATGTGAAGAGTTGACCCATTGGAAAAGACTCTGATGCTGGGAGGGATTGGGGGCAAGAGGAGAAGGGGACGACAGAGGATGAGATGGCTAGATGGCATCATGACTCGATGGACGTGAGTCTGAATGAACTCCGGGAGTTGGTGATGGACAGGGAGGCCTTGCGTGCTGCGATTCATGGGGTCGCAAAGAGTCGGATGTGGCTGAGAGACTGATCTGATCTGATTTGATGGGACCAGATGCCATGATCTTAGTTTTCTGAATGTTGAGCTTTAAGTCAACTTATTCACTCTCCTCTTTCACTTTCATCAAGAGGCTTTTTAGTTCCTCTTCACTTTCTGCCATAAGGGTGCTGTCATCTGCATATCTGAGGTTATTGATATTTCTCCCGGAAATCTTGATTCCAGCTTGGGCTTCTTCCAGCCCAGCGTTTCTCATGATGTACTCTGCATAGAAGTTAAATAAGTAGGATGACAATATACAGCCTTGATGTACTCCTTTTCCTATTTCGAACCAGTCTGTTGTTCCATGTCCAGTTCTAACTGTTGCTTCCTGACCTGAACATAGGTTTCTCAAGAGGCAGGTTAGGTAGTCTGGTATTCCCCTCTCTTTCAGAGTTTTCCACAGTTTATTGTGATTCACACAGTCAAAGGCTTTGGCATATTCAATAAACAGAAATAGATGTTTTCCTGGAACTCTCTTGCTTTTTCCATGATCTAGCAGATGTTGGAAATTTGCTCTCTGGTTCTTCTGCCTTTGCTAAAACCAGCTTGAACATCTGGAAGTTCATGGTTCACATATTGCTGAAGCCTGGCTTGGAGAATTTTGAGCATTACTTTACTAGTGTGTGAGATGAATGCAATTGTGCGGTAGTTTGAGCATTCTTTGGCATTGCCTTTCTTTGGAACTGGAATGAAAACTGACCTTTTCCAGTCCTGTGACCACTAATATTATATGCACTAGACTCAGCAATCTTACAAGGATGCTGGATGATTTCACTGAAGAATAGTATTAAGAACCAAGATAAATACAAGGTCTAAACACCTAATATATGTAAATTCAAAGATATAAACACTTGCTTCTGGAACACCGTTGCTTCTAAATCTTCTCCGGAGACTGAGCTGCAAAATAGGCTATTTGTACTAAATTGTGTATACTCGCATAACCACAATCATTTATAATGTTCCAAAACATTATTTTTGTACTGTTATCTCTGACTCTAACCCCATCATACATTTCAAATAAATAATATCTTGGATTTAATACATTAGTGAAACACAGCTTACATTTCTGCTTGAAATGTTTCTATTATAGTAGTAGCAGGAGTGAATCTAAAAAGAATTCCTATCCCAGTCAGAAATACCTTTATCATAATAAATAAATAAATAAATAAATAAATAAAAAATAAATAAATACCTTTATCAATGGCATTTTTGACAGAACTAAAACAAACAAACTTTGCAATTTGTATGGAAGCAGAAAAGACCCTGAAGAGCCAAAAAAATCTTGAGAAAGAAAGGTGGAGCTGGAGGAATCAACTTTATTGACTTAAGACTATACTACAGAGCTACAGTCATCAAGACTGTATGGTACTGACTCAAAAACAGAAATATGGACCAATAGAACAAGAGATAAATCACACACACCTATGGGCACCTTATTTTTGACAAAGGAGGCAAAAAATTCAATGGAGAAAAGATAGTCTCTTCAGTAAGTGGTGCTTGGAACACTGGACAGCAATGTGTAAAAGAATGAAATTAGAACACTTCCTAACACCATATACAAAAATAAACTCAAAATGGGTTGAACATTTAAACACAAGGCCAGAAACTGTAAAGCTCTTAGAAGAAAACATAGGCAGTACACTCGTGCAAGATCATCTTTAACCTGTCTCCTAGATTAATGGAAAAAAGAACAAAAATAAATGGGACCTAATTAAACTTCAAAGCTTTTCATTGCAAAGGAAACTATAATTAAGACAACCCTCAGAGTGGAAGAAAATCATTGCAACTGAAGCAAATGCAGAGAACTAATCTCCAAAATATATAAGCAGCTCATATACCTCATTATCAGAAAAACTGACAACTCAGTGAAAAATGTGGGCAAAAGACCTAAACAGACATTTCTTCAAAGTATACATATGGATGACCAGTAAACACATGAAAAAATGCTCAGCATCATTCATTATTAGAGAAATGCAAATTGAAACTATAATGAGATATCACCTCACACCAATTAGAATGGCCATCACCAAAAAATCTACAAACAATAAGTCCTGGAGAGGATATGGAAAAAGTGTAAATCGATACAGCAGCTATGCAGAATAGTATGGAGATACTTTAAAAACTAGGAATAAAACTGCCATATGACCTGGCAATTCCACCACTGGGCATATACCCTAAGAAAACCACAATTCAAAAGACACATGAACCACAATATTCACTGCAGCATTATTTACAATAGAGAGGACAAGGAAGAAACCTAGATATCCATCAACAGATGAATGGATAAAGGAGAAGTGGAATTTTCCATATATACAATGGAATATTATTCATAGAAAGGAATGAAATTGGGTCAACTGTAGTGATGTGGATGAGCCTAGAGCCTGTTATACAGAGTAAGGTAAGTCAGAAAGAAAAAAATATGTTGTATATCAATACATATGTATGGAATCTAGAGAGAGAGTACTGATGAACCTATTTTCAGAGAAGTAATGGAGATGCTGATGTAGAGAATGGACTTGTGGACACAGTAGGGTAAAGAAAGGGTAGGGCAAATTGAGAAAGTAGCACTGACATATATGTACTATAATGTGTAAAACAGATAACTAGCAGGAAGCTGCTGTATAATAGAGGGAGCATAGCCTGGCGCTAATTATGGTTGATTCACATTATTGTATGGCAGAAACCAACAAAACACTGTAAAGCAATTAAGCTCCAATTAAAAAAGAAAATACATGCCTGTTATCTGATTCTGAAGAATCTTTCAGAAAGTTCATAAACTTTATTATCATTCATTCCTATTAAAGTTTTGCATGTTGGAAAAGAAAAATAACCTTTAATACTGTGTGCACACAACCACAGCTGCCTGATTGCTTTTTTTGTCAAGTGTCATACACTGAAAAAATAAAAAGAAAATAAGGAAATATAGATGACTTATTAACTAATATATTTCTTCTGTTGCTATTACTATGTCTGTTTTATATGATTAGATTTTCATCAAAGGATAAAAGTCTGAGATATCAAATTTACTTGTCTAAGAAATATTATTTTAATGAATTTAAAAATAATGAATACTGGTATATAAATGTTAGTCATTATAAGTAAATGGCAATCAAAATATTTAGAAGTGTTTGTCATCATTATTATCAAAATATTGAGTGGAAAATATGTATAATAGACTAGACTGATAACCTATACGATGTGACTCTTATTTTTCTGATATTTACCAAAAGGGTTTTCTCAGCCACTGTTTTAGAAAGACAACATAGCTATTTGTAGATAACTACATGATTAAGCAACAGTTAGAACTGGACATGAAACAACAGGCTGGTTCCAAATAGGAAAAGGAGTATGTCAAGGCAGTATACTGTCATCCTACTTATTTAACATGTATGCAGAGTACATCATGAGAAACCCTGGGCTGGAAGAAGCCCAAGCTGGAATCAAGATTGCTGGGAGAAATATCAATAACCTCAGATATGCAGATGATACCACCCTTATGGCAGAAAGTGAAGAACTAAAGAGCCTCTTGATGAAAGTGAAAGTGGAGAGTGAAAAAGTTGGCTTAAAGCTCAACATTCATAAAACTAAGATCATGGCATCTGGTCCCATCACTTCATGGCAAATAGATGGGGAAACAGTGGGAACAGTGTCAGATTTTATTTTTCTGGGCTCCCAAATCACTGCAGATGGTGATTGCAGCCATGAAATTAAAAGACGCTTACTCTTTGAAAGAAAAGTTATGACCAACCTAGACAGCATAATAAAAAGCAGAGACATTACTTTGCCAACAAAGGTCTGTCTAGTCAAGGCTATGGTTTTTCCAGTGGTCATGTATGGATGTGAGAGTTGAATTATAAAGAAAGCTGAGTGCCAAAGAATTGATGCTTTTGAACTGTGGTGTTGGAGAAGACTCTTGAAAGTCCCTTGGACAGCAAGGAGATCCAACCAGTTGATTCTAAAGGAGATCAGTCCTGGGTGTTCATTGGAAGGACTGATGTTGAAGCTGAAACTCCAATACTTCAGCCACCTGATGCGAAGAGCTGACTCTGATGCTGGGAAAGATTGAGAGCAGGAGGAAAAGGGGACGACAGAGGATGAAATGATTAGATGGCATCACCGACTCAATGGACATGGGTTTGGGTGGACTCCAGGAGTTGGTGATGGACAGGGAGGCCTGGAGTGCTGCTGTTCATGGGGTCACAGAGTGTTGGACATGACTGAGTGACTGAACTGAACTGAACATGATTAAGATATATACTATAGTGAAATATCTGGCAGCTACACATGAAAAAGAGTAAAAGGACCATTCTTTGGTTTCATTATGGGTACAGGAAAATATATTGTACTGGTTTAGTTAATTGTTTAGTGTTCATTTCTGTGGTCTACCTCTTAGAGGCTCTGTTGCATTATTTGTGGGATGGATAGTCAACCTTGCTTTCTTACCACTTTTCTTCTCACCACAGTATATTCTTTTCAATTTTTCTTCATTCTGGACGTTGGAAGAGGAAAGGAGACTGTGTGTTTTATGTTCCTAATATGCTTCTGGTAACATAGGTCTCAACTTCCCAGGCAGTGCAGTGGTAAAGAATCTACCTGCCAATGTAGGAAAAGCAAGAGACACTGGTTCTATCCCTGGGTCAGGAAGATTTCCTGGAGTAGGAAATGGCATCTTGCTCCAGTATTTTTGCCTGGAAAATTCTATGAACAGAGGAACCTGGCAGGCTTCAGTCAATGGGGTCACAGAAGTTAGACATGACTGAGCACACACACTACCCACCACCAACATAGATCTCATTAGAGAGAAAAATCCCTATAGGAATACATATTGTTTCTACTTTTATCTATTAGAATTTTGAACTTTATCTGTGTTTGCAACTTAATGGGCAATTGAATTGGAGAACTTGAAACATTGATAGACTTTAATATTTTTATTTTAATATTTAATGGTATTTTATCATACATATATATTAATCGCATTTTTAACTCATCTTTTTTATTAGTCTCTTGGGAGTTCAGAGGTTTGCATATAAATGTTTAACATTTTGTTCTTTGAATGTGAGAAGTAAAAAGTAGGAGCAATATTAAAATTTTGGAGCCCATATTTAAGATCAGATCTTTGACAGTGTAGAAAGGACATGTAACATTCATCCTCAATCAATTTCCAGATGGATGGGAAACATAGTTTATCTTATAGCATGCTACAAAGTGAGAGAGATTCTTCATGAATAAATAAGAATGTTAACTATGGCAATGGTGACTTATGCCATTGTGAAACTGTGTTATTAGCAATATTAGTTGGTCACCTGGAACAGGGGTGAGTCAACTTTTCTGTAATGAGCCAGATGTTAAGTATTTTAGAATTCAGAAGCCATGGTCTCTGTCACAACTGTCACAGTATGAGACTCATTTGTATGATCTATTCATCAAAATCTAAGCACCAAAGACGCAACCAAACTGACTGTCCTTCATGTAAAGAAAGACAAAATTTATAGATTAATATTGCTTATTAGGTTGGAAAGATCCCCTGGAGAAGAAAATAGCTATCCATTCCAGCATTCTTGCCTGGAGACTCCCATGGACATAGGAGCCTTGTGGGCTACTGTCCAGGGGTCGCGAAGAGTGGAACATGACTAAGCTATTAAGCACAGCACAGCATTGTTTATTAGTCACTATTAGCAATAAATAGTGTAGTATGTTCCAGTCATGTACAGATGTGAGAGTTGAACCATAAAGAGGGATGAGTGCCAAAGAATTGATGCTTTCAAACTGTGGTGCTGGAGAGGACTCTTGAGAGTCCCTTGGACTGCAAGGAGATCAAACCAGTCAATCCTAAAGGAAATCAACCATAAATATTCATTGAAAGGACTGATGCTAAGACTGAAGCTCCAATACTTTGACCACGAAGAGCCGACTCATTGGAAAAGACCCTGATGCTGAGAACGATTGAAGGCTAAAGGAGAAAAGGGTAATAGAGGATGAGATGGTTAGATAGTATCACCACCTCAGTGGACATGAATCTGAGCAAATTCTGGGAGATAGCAGAGGACAGAGGATCCTTGTGTGCTGAAGTTCATGGATTCACAAATAGTCGGACATGACTTAGTGACAGAAAGCAACAACCACAATATTATGTGCCTTGAATTGCATCAGGAAGGTACTACATTTCTCAAATGACTTCTGCTATCAACTATCTTAAGCAAGAAAGCTCTCATAATGACAGAGCCATTGCTTTAGAGTTATGATTGCAAACTATTACCATTTGAAGATGAATATGTATTAGACAAGCACTGTAGTTTGTAGATCCTTTATGCATATTGCTCTGTGGTAATAAAACAACCACACTAGAGTAGAAGTATTATCCCCAGGTTACAGATTAAGAACTCGAAGCTCAGCATGAATGTATAAATTGACCAAGGTCACTCTTAACAGTAAATTAAACTAGAGCACCAAGTATTGATTTCAGATCTGTCCAACTCAAAAGCCCATGCTCTCTTTTTACATACAACTCAACCACATATGCTTTCTGTTACAGCTCTAGTCTATTTAAGATTGGCTTGGGAAAATTACCCACTATTTGCAACTGCTGCAAATTTTGCTGAGCCCTCATCACTGGTCAGCTTTCTTTATATTTCATTCCTTCTGTCCTCCAAATTTAGATGTTCTCCACCCTCTTATTAGTGAAGTGAAGCTGCCTTCTATTTATTGAACTGCAGGACCATCTTACAGAGGACTGTAGTACATTAGTATTTATTACTTCTGATAGCACTGAAATGTTTTATTTTTACCTCCTTTTGTTCTTTACTTCTTTTCTACTTTCCTAAGCTAGGCTAAGCAAACTTTTTGTGTCTGTCTTTCCCTACCAGAATTGTGCTTTACATATAACTTTGTTTCACCTAGTCTGCTGGTTTCTGAGTGAAGTGAAAGTCACTCGGTTGTGTCTGACTCTTTGCGAAACCTTGGCTATACAGTTCATGAAATTCCCCAGGCCAGAATACTGGAGTAGGTAGTCTTTCCTTTCTCCAGGGGATCTTCCCAACCCAGGGACTGAACCCAGGTCTCCTGCATTGCAGGCAGATCCTTTAGCAGCTGACCCACCAAGAAAGCCCAAGAATACAGGAGTGGGTATCCCTTCTCCAGTGGATCTTTCCGATCCATGAATCAAACCAGGGTCCCTGCAGTGCAGGCAGATTCTTCACCAAGTGAGCTATCAGGGAAGCCCCTGGTTTCTAAACCTCAGCTTAAAAGCAGCCTGATCCTAATCCTCCAATCCCTCAAATATTTTTCCTTCGCTCTTCACTTATTTCACTGCAGAACTCTGAAAGAACAGTATATGTCCTTGACAAAATTTGCCACCCACTTATACAGTGGATGCCTGGGTACTCTAACCAACCCTTTGTTCAGTTCAGATCAGTCACTCAGTCGTGTCTGACTCTTGGTGACCCCATGGATTGTAGCACTCCAGGCTTCCCTGTCCATCACCAACACCCAGAGCTTACTCAAACTCATGTCCATTGAAATCGTGATGTCATCCAAGCATCTCACCCTCTGTCATCTCCTGCTCCTCCTGCTTTCAGTCTTTCACAGCATCAGGTTCTTTGCCAGTGATTCACTTCTTCATATCAGGTGACCAAAGTATTGGAGTTTCAGCTTCAGGATCAGTCCTTCCAACGAATATTCCAGATGGATTTCCTTTAGGATAGACTGTTTGGAGTTCCTTGCAGTCTAAGACAATCTCAGGACTCTTCTCCAACACCACTGCTCAAAAGCATCAATTCTTTGGTGCTCAGGTTCTTAATAGTCCAACTCTCACATTCATACATGACTACTGGAAAAACCATAGCTTTGACTAGATGGACCCTTTTCGGCAAAGTAATGTCTCTGCTTTTTAAAATTCTGTCTAGGTTCATCATAACTTCTCTTCCATGGAGCAAGCATTTTTTAATTTCATGGCTGCAGTCATAATCTGCAGTGATTTTGGAGCCCCCCAAAATAAAGTCTCTCACTGTTTCCACTGTTTCCCCATCTATTTGCCATGAAGTGATGGGACCAGATGCCATGATCTTAGTTTTCTGAATGTTGTTCCATGTCCAGTTCTAATTGTTGATTCTTCACCTGCATACAGGTTTCTCAGGAGGCAGGTCAGGTGGTCTGGTATTTCAATCCATTGAAGAATTTTCCACAATGTTGTGATCCACACAGTCCAGGATGTCTGACTCTAGGTGAGTGATCACACCATTGTGATTCTCTGGTCATGAAGACCTTTTTTGTAGAGTTCTTCTGTGTATTCTTGCCACCTCTTCTTAATATCTTCTGCTTCATACCATTTCTGTCCTTTATTGTGCCCATCTTTGCATGAAATGTTCCCTTGGTATCTCTAAATTTCTTAAAGAGATCTCTAGTCTTTCCCATTCTATTTTTTCCTCTATTTTTTTGCATTGATCACCGAGGAAGGCTTTCTTATATCTTTGTGCTATTCTTTGGAACTCTACATTCAAGTTGGTATATCTTTCCTTTTCTTCTTAGTCTTTTGCATCTTTTCTTTTCATAGCTATTTGTAAGGCCTCCTTAGACAACCATATTGCCTTTCTGCATTTCTTTTTTTGGGGGATGGTCTTTATCACTGCCTCCTGTACAATGTCACAAACCTCTGACCATAGTTCTTCAGGTACTCTGTCTATCAGACCTAATCATTTGTATCGATTTCTCACTTTCACTGTATAATAGTAAGGGATTTGAGTTAGGTCATACCTGAATGGTCTAGTGGTTTTCCCTCAGTTCAGTTAGACAGTTCAGTCACTTAGTTGTGTCCAACTCTTTGCGACCCCATGAATCACAGCACACCAGGCCTCCCTGTTTATCACCAACTCCCGGAGTTCACTCAGACTCACGTCCATCGAGTCAGTGATGCCATCCAGCCATCTCATCCTCTGTTGTCCCCTTCTCCTCCTGCCCCCAATACCTCCCAGCATCAGAGTCTTTTCCAGTGAGTCAACTCTTCGCATGAGGTGGCCAAAGTACTGGAGTTTCCGCTTTAGCATCATTCCTTCCAAAGAAATCCCAGGGCTGATCTCCTTCAGAATGGACTAGTTGGATCTCCTTGCAGTCCAAGGGACTCTCAAGAGTCTTCTCCAACACCACAGTTCAAAAGCATCAATTCTTCGGCGCTCAGCCTTCTCAACAGTCCAACTCTCACATCCATACATGACCACAGGAAAAAACATAGCCTTGACTAGATGGACCTTTGTTTGCAAAGTAATGTCTCCGCTTTTCAATATGCTATCTAGGTTGGTCATAACATTCCTTCCAAGGAGTAAGCGTCTTTTAATTTCATGGCTGCACTCACCATCTGCAGTGATTTTGGAGCCCCAAAAAATAAAGTCTGACACTGTTTCCACTGTTCCTCCATTTATTTCCCATGACGTGATGGGACCAGATGCCATGATCTTCGTTTTCTGAATGTTGAGTTTTAAACCAACTTTTTCACTTTCCACTTTCACTTTCATCAAGAGGCTTTTTAGTTCCTCTTCACTTTCTGCCATAAGGGTGGTGTCATCTGCATATCTAAGGTTATTGATATTTCTCCCAGCAATCTTGATTCCAGCTTGTGCTTCTTCCAGTCCAGCGTTTCTCATGATATACTCTGAATATAAGTTAAATAAGCAGGGTGACAATATACAGCCCTGACGTACTCCTTTTCCTATTTGCAACCACTCTGTTGTTCCATGTCCATTTCTAACTGTTGCATCCTGATCTGCATACAGATTTCTCTAGAGGCAGATCACGTGGGCTGGTATTCTCATCTCTTTCAGAATTTTCCACAGTTTATTGTGATCCACACAAAGGCTTTGGCATAGTCGATAAAGCAGAAATAGATGTTTTTCTGGAGCTCTCTTGCTTTTTCCATGATCCAGCAGCTGTTGGCAATTTGATCTCTGGTTCCTCTGCCTTTTCTAAAACCACCTTGAACATCTGGAAGTTTATGGTTCACCTATTGCTGAAGCCTGGCTTGGAGAATTTTGAGCATTACTTTACTAGCATGTTAGATGATTGCAATTGTGTGGTATTTTGAGCATTCTTTGGTATTGCCTTTCTTTGGGATTGGAATGAAAACTGACCTTTTCCAGTCCTGTGGCCACTGCTGAGTTTTCTAAATTTGCTGGCATATTGAGTGTAGCACTTTCACAGCATCATCTTTCAGGATTTGACATAGCTGCATTGAAATTCCATCATCTCCACTAACTTTGTTCATAATGATGCTTTCTAAGATCCACTTGACTTCACATTCCAGGATGTCTGGCTCTAGGTCAGTGATCACATCATCGTGATTATCTGGGTTGTGAAGATCTTTTTTGTACAGTTCTTCTGTGTATTCTTGCTACCTCTTCTTAACATCTTCTGCTTCTGTTAGGTCCATACCATTTCTGTCCTTTATTGAGCCCATCTTTGCATGAAATGTTCCCTTGGTATCTCTAATTTTCTTGAAGAGATCCCTAGTCTTTCCCATTCTGTTGTTTTCCTCTATTTCTTTGAATTGATCGCTGAGGAAGGCTTTCTTATCTCTTGCTATTCTTTGGAACTCTGCATTCAGATGCTTATATCTTTCCTTTTCTCCTTTGCTTTTCACTTCTCTTCTTTTCACAGCTATTTGTAAGGCCTCCCCAGACAGCCATTTTGCTTTTTTTGCATTTCTTTTCCATGGGGATGGTCTTGATCCTTGTCTCCTGTACAATGTCACGAACCTCATTCCACAGTTCATCAGGCACTCTATCTATCAGATCTAGGCTCTTAAGTCTATTTCTCACCTCCACTGTATAAGCGTGAGGGATTTGATTTAGGTCTTAACTGAATGGTCTAGTGGTTTTCCCTACTTTCTTCAATTTTAGTCTGAATTTGGCAATAAGGAGTTCATGATCTGAGCCACAGTCAGCTCCTGGTCTTTTTTTTTTTTTTTGCTGACTATAGAGAGCTTCTCCATCTTTGGCTGCAAAGAATATAATCAATCTCATTTTGGCATTGACCGTCTGGTGACGTCCAGGTGTAGAGTCATCTCGTATGTTGTTGGAAGAGGGTGTTTGCTATGACTAGTGTATTCTTTTTGGCAAAACTCTGTTAACCTTTGCCCTGCTTCATTCTGTACTCCAAGGCCAAATATGCATGCTACTCCAGGTGTCTCTTGACTTCCTACTTTTGCATTCCAGTCCCCTATAATGAAAAAGACAACTTTTGGGGGATGTTAGTTCTAGAAGGTTTTGTAGTTCTTCACAGAACCATTCAACTTCAGTTTCTTCAGCATTACTGGTCAGGGCATAGACTTGGATGACTGTGATATTGAACAGTTTGCCTTGGAAATGAACAGAGATCATTTTATCTTTTTTGAGATTGCATCCAAGTATTGCATTTCAGACTCTTCTGTTGACTATGTGGGCTATTCCATTTCTTCTAAGGGATTCTTGCCCACAGTAGTAGATATAATGGTCATCTGAGTTAAGTTTGCAGATTCCTAGAATGTTGATGTTCACTCTTGCCATCTCCTGTTTGACCACTTCCAGTTTGTCTTGATTCATGGACCTAACACTCCAGGTTCCTATGCAATATTGCTTTTTACAGCATTGTGCTTTACTTCCATCACCAGTCACATCCACAACTGGGTGTTGTTTTTGCTTTGGCTCCATCTCTTCATTCTTTCTGGGGTTATTTCTCCACTGATTTCCAGTAGCATATTGGGCAGCTACTGACCTGGGGGGTTCATCTTTCACTGCACTATCTTTTTGCCTCTTCTTACTGTTCGTGGGGTTCTCAAGGGAAGAATACTGAAATGGTTTGTCATTCCCTTCTTCAGTGGACTACATTTTTTCAGAACTCTCCAACATGACCCGCCGGTCTTCATTGGCCCTACACAGCATGGCTCATAATTTCATTGAGTTAAGACAAGGCTGTGGTTCATGTGATCAGATTGGTTAGTATTCTGTGACTGTGGTTTTCATTCTGTCTGTCCTCTGATGGAGAAGGATAAGAGGCTTATGATGTGAGAGACTGACTGAGGGGGAGGCTGAGGCTCATGATGGTAGAAGAATAAGAGGCTTCTTGATGGGAGAGACTGACTGAGCGGGAAACTGGGTCTTGTTCTAATGAGTGGGGCCATACTCAGTAAATCTTTAATCTAATTTTCTGTTGATGGACCTGGTTGTGTGCAACCTTACTTAGCTGAAATTGACCACTCAAGGGTTTCTGGCCATTTTGGAGAAAGTCCCTCCTGATTGGCCTTAGAACTAGATATCAGGATCTCTCAGTGGCAATCCATGCTTTTAATCTCCCTCCTGACTTTGAAAACTTTTTCTTCATTTGTCTTTTTGTTGTTCTTTCCCTGGATTTCTTCAGTAAGTGCCTCCTTTTAATTTCTGTTTTTCTTAAAGAAAGTGCCAGTGCTAAATTGATAGCATATTTTCTCTCTCTTCATATGCCTCCCCATAGGAATTTCACCTACTCTCATATATTGAAATATTATTTCAAACAGATTATATATCTATATCTGCTCTTTAAGCTCTGGATTATTTCCTTTCCATTTTCTACAGACTGTCTGATATCTCTCCATGAATATACCCAGGAAACCTGGGTTCAGTCCCTGGGTTGGAAAGATACCCTGGAGAAGGGAATGGCAACCTATTACAATATTCTTGCCTGGAGGAGTCGATGGACAGAGGAGCCTGGCAGGCTATAGTTCAGGAGGTCGCAAAGAGTTGGGCACGACTGAGCAACTAACACAAAAGATAATACGGGCTAAAACAAACTCACCCCATACACATTCATGCAAGAAATCAGTATTTCTTTATCATCTATTGCTCAAATCTCAGAGTTGTCTTGAACTATTCCTCTTATTTATTTCTCTCTTATAATTTAGTTCCCCAGATATCAAAACTTTCATATTCTATCTGAAATATGACTTATATTCAATGCCTCTTTTCTATCATTGCTGCAGATCAGTATTTACACTTCATTTTATGAATTGCTATATAATTTTACAACTCCTAACGTTACTCACCATCTCAGGCCTTCAGCTGATTGAGTCAGGACCACCTATGGTAGGGAGGGCAATCTGCTTTATTCAATCTACAGATTTAGATATTAATTTCACCCAGACATTCCCTCACAGACAGGCTCTGAACAATATTTGACCCACTACTGGGGCACTCCTCAGCATAATCAAGTTTACTGTGATAAAATTAATCATCACAATCCCTTTTTGACCAGGGCAAGACATTAGAGACATTGGCCATCTTCACCCAGTGGCAGCAGGCATTGGCATCAGGGAGGAAATTTTACTTTCTATTGCAAAAAGATTATGCCATTTCAGGATCTAAAACCAGAGGTCAGGAAGAAAGGGCTCTCTCCAGATCCATAGACTGCTGACTGCCAAGCCTGTTCCTTGAAGAAAGTTCTGGATAGCAGCACACTGGGTTACAACGAAGATAACACAAAACCCTAAAAGACTGAGATTAAAATGTTAGGATTCAAGTTCTCCATCTACCATAATAACTGACTATATTGTTTAGACTGTTGTCATTCCTGCTTCAAATAGTTAGCTACTAAGGTAAATACATCAGTTTTAAGCAAAATTCAAACCACCAAACAATAAGCAACTTCTTTCTGTGAAACACATCTCGCAGGAATGGAATGAAACTGTACTTTGAAAATAACTCATCTTTATTCCAGGAAGAAAATAATTATAAGAACATATATATTTCTTCATTTTATCCTGATTCTGCTTTTTCATATATTTAACTTCCACATTAACCTAGATGAATTTTATATGGAGTCATTTGAAAGAAAAAACAAAAAATTAGCTTTAAAGAGCATTAAAATGTACTGGCTTCAGATGTTTTTAGAAGGGCAGAATTTTAAAATGTCTAACATTTTACTAAAAGCATAGATGCATTCTTTCTTTGAAGGAACTTGACCCAATAGAAATACCTGCCTCATTAAAATGCTCAGTTTGCTAAGTTTGAACTTTAAAGTGCAATTTCTTTCCAAGTGAAAAAAAAAAGGCCATATTTAACAGTTTAAATTGAACTTTTCCAAAAATGACAGAATGGATTTCCTAAGCCATCTTAAACTAACAGTCGTGAAAATAAAAATACACTTTAAAATTCAAAGTTGTATCACCAGTAAAGATAACTTTGGGATAACTATACCTTTTTAATAATATTTATACATATGCAAATGAAATAGTAAATTACTTTTTTCAAATTTTAATTACTCTCTGTGTTAATCCATAGGTATATTAATTATTAAAGTGTCAAAGCAATTTTTATATGTTTTTACTTCTGAACAGCTGCTATAAATCTCAACTAATTTTTTTGAAAATTATATTCCTTATTAGAGAACTTTAATATTTCTTCTGGAGTCGTTATTACACGTATCAACACATTCATCTCACAAATGCTTTTGTGTTTGTGTGTGTTTTGGAAACTTTCTCCAAATAGTTAAATACTCCCTTCTTTATCATCTTTTGCTGCCCACTTTTTACCTTCAAAAGGGCTGAACATAATGTGCTAAAGACTAATATTATAATTCAATTTTATTTTTCTGTCAAATCACAAAATGCTCTGTAAAATCATTTTTGGAATGTCAGGTTTTTTAGTTGGGTAAGGATGGTTACAGATGCAATGATGCCATCTTAGTGTTTATCTCTTCTTTAGCTCTTTTCATATGTTTCATCTTACCTTCCTATAATCAAATGATACATTAGAAATAGCCTAGAAATTATGATTGAGTCCCTTCACTGCTCATTTGAAACTGTTACATTGTTAATAAGCTATATCTTAATAGAAACTCTTTTTGGTGTTAAAAAGTCAAAATTAAATTTAAAAAGACAGCATTACTTAGTTTAATTAAATAAAAATGAAAAGGGAAACATTAATTTTTTAAAAAGAGAAATATCCTAGAAAACTACAAAGGAAAATAAATGAATTGCATGCTTTATTTTTAAATACTTTGAATTTGAATGTCTGTTGTAGCCATCATTTTTTTTAACCTGATCTACTGAATATTTGCCCTTTAAACCTCAATGTATTCATCTGTAAAACACGGGACGTACCTGGTGGGAGGTGAATATCACTTCGTGTTTAGAATATTATTTCCCAGATGGCACTAGTGGTAAAGAATCCACTTGCCTATGCATAGGATATAAGAGATGTGGGTTCAATCCCTGGGTCAGGAAGATCCCCTGGAGAAGGGCATGGCAACCCACTCCAGTATTCTTGCCTGGAGAATCCCATGGACAGAGGAGCCTGGCAGACTACAGTCCATAGAGTCACAAAGAGGACATGACTGAAGCGGCAACACACATGGGTGCATATTCTAATGTATAACAGATTGTGCAAAAATATGTACAATATTAGTTATATTTTATTGAAATAATTATACATATTATCCTGAGTGTATATGATCAAATACAAATACAGATAAGAGTAACAGCTCATATAAATCAGCATGGAATGTGAGAGGTCCAACAACCAACATAAAAAATGTCATTTTTTTTAATTTTCAAAAATTTTATAATTGTCTAAAATAAAAGAACACTATAAGTATACGCAGGTATAAACATCTATGAACGTAACAAATTGCCTTAATTTTAAATAAATTTTCAGTTATCTTCTACATTTTCTATCTTAAAGAAATACTCATTTCAAATCAAATCTGAACTATTCAATAAATACGACTAGGGCAAATTGTCATTGTCTGTAAAAAATAATAATAATAAAGTTAGATAATGACCTCAAAAAAAAAAAGACATACTCAGAAATTTAAATATGAGAGCTAACCATAATGCTATAAATACACTTATTTCTACTCCTTCCTGAAACACTAATAAAATGAATGTTAAACAAAAACATACACCTCAAAAGTTATAACAGACAGAAGAGAAAACAGTAAAACTATGGCATACTAGAAAGCTTCCCAGGTAGAGATAGTGGTAAAGAACCCGCCTGCCAATGCAGGAGAAATGAGATGTGAGTTCAATTCCTGGGTCAAAAGATCCCCTGGAGGAGGGCATAACAACCCTCTCCAGTATTCTTGCTTGGAGAATCCCATGGACAGGGGAGCCTGGTGGGCTACAGACCAGTCCATAGCGTGGCAAAGATTCAGACACAGCTGAAGCGACTTATCACATAGCACACACTTAGCACAGAGATTTGGGGCAGTGATAAAGGACTTAGAACAGTGAACAATAATGCTGAGTTTTCAGGTACAGATGCCAAGAGGAAGTCCAGTTCATACCAAATAATTCATGAAAGATTCAGAAATGAAGGCTAGTAGTACTTGTGAATGTAAGAAGACACATAAGTATAAAAATAGGAAGACTGGCTGAAAGTCTGTATGAAAAGCAGCTAGACTCCAAATTCCCTGGGAGCTCCTGTGTGAACAGGAAACAGCTTTCTTCCCATCATGACTAACAGCATGAGACTTCACAACAGAGGGTCTCTGGATTCAGGGCTACAGGCAAGCCTGAGGATAAGGTTGCTCTCCCAAGATTGGGGTTAGGAGGCTCTCTGGAGTACTATGAAGTGTGCAAATGGGTCAGTAGCTCAGGGACTATTAGAGACGAACCACACGGAGCTGTATAATAAGACAGAGGAATTAAGAGCAGGCAGAAAAACGAGAGAACACGTTAATTGTGATAGCTCAAACACATTTTGGCCAGACTTCTGACCCCCAGTTGCGCCCAATCACATGTGTAAATTCTCAAAGCTTCTTTGTTCCTATTAAAAGGATTTTACCTGTAATACCATGGCACATGTAGGAAGGCAGTTTACAGTCTGATTAGTCTCGTCCAACTCTTTGAACCTCAAAGACTATAGCCTACCAGGCTCCTCTGTTCATGGGAGTCTCCAGGCAAGAATACTGGAGTGGATTGCCATTCCCTTCTCCAGGGGATCTTCATGACCCAGGGATCAAATTTGGGTCTCCTGCATTGCAGGCTGATTCTTTACCCTCTGAGCCACTGAGGAAACCCCCTGATTCACTTTGGGATAATTCTGATGATCAAATGATAGATATCTTATACTTCATCATGCTATGCAATATTTTCAGAGTTGTTAATAAGAAAAATCAGGAATTTATGAAAAATCTGTTTTCAATCAATCTAGGATATTCCAAATTAAAAACAACAAGGTCTCCCAGAGCTTGAAAAGAATTTATTCAAGCTCTAATTCTGCTAATTTAAATTTCTGCTGAATTAAGGCTTGATTTAATTTCACCATGGGGAAGTACAGATCTAGCTTTGACTTTTAAATCTATGGTTTGCTAAGTTCTTCTTACACATAACTTTTTTGATGACTTCTGGATTTACAGAGTCTGAGATGTGAATTGATATTAATATGGTATAACTAAAACGTGGAACTGATCCCCAAAAGTGTTAGAATTGATGGAAATTGTAAAAGTAATGCTTGAAAGTTCTTGCACCATTGTTATATTGATTGTGACATATTTGTAACACATGAACAGTCATATTTTTTATAATATCAAATGATAAACATACCATAGTCATTGTATAGTACCACTATTTCATTCAATAATAAAAACAACTTTTGTCAGGTCTCCTGCATTGCTGGCAGATTTTTTACCATCTCATCCACCAGGCAAGCCCTTGTCAAAATATAACTTTTTTAATGAAGAAAACACTGTGGTTTTGAAGAGAAAAACTTCAAAATCAAGAGACCTGTTTTTGTATATTTCTTATAGACTTGCTACTTGACCTTGAATAAATCATTAAATCTATCATGAAATTTGCTTATCCAAGTGCAAGTGATATGGTTAGATCTTATCCATGCTTTTTACTTAAGTAATTAATTCATTAAATAAACCCCATGTGGAAAGTCCAACAAATAAAACAGATCAAAGCATATATTCCTTCCACTGAAATGAGGTTTGATTAAGAATTCAAGTATAATAGCCCCTGTAGTTATTCCAAGGGTGTCGAGCAGAGTTGAAAACTTCTGTATTATTAAGATATTTCGAGAATTTTGAGAAAGAATAAAAACTCAATAAAGTCGATGGGTTAAATATAAAGGAATTTTGGATGCTCATTTGTTAGGGTAACATATATTTTCATGTATGTATATAAATTTAAAAAATATATACACATATGAGATATATATATATATATATATATATATACTTCTCATATTTGAAGTTTTAGAAGTTCTAGTCCTTGTTTTTGTGAAGCTTTCTTGAATACATTGCATAAAATTTGCAATAAAAGCTCTTGCTTGACCAATTATGCTTATGTTTTAAACATGTCTTGAACTATTAAAACATTTTTTTTTAATTGTGGATTTCAAGATTTCTGACAAAGCATTGAATAGATGGCCCAAGCATATGCTCTCACATCAAGGAGCAGAATCTAGTTTGTCTCAAAGACTCAATTTGACTGATAGGTTGCTGTGGAAGTGGTGCTCTGGGACTTCTGGACAGTACCTGAAGGGAAGCGACAGCCTCTGGTTCTTCTTGAAGATCTGCTGCCATGCTAGGAGAACGCCCATGCTAGACTACCAAACAAGGAAACGCCTCACGGAGACAGACACTATGTGAAGGAAAGGATTTCAGACTCATGAGTGAAGACAGGACCCCATGAAACAGAAAATGCACATGACAGCATCCTGCTAAAATGGTAAAAATTGTAATTCTTATGTGAACTTGTTTAGATTAAGCCCAGATATCTGGCTAAACATTATTTCTGAGTATCTATGTGAGAATTTCTGGAAGACAGTAGCAATGTTTTTCTCAGTAGGCAGGTCTTAGTTTAAAAAAAATTAACTTTATTAAGGGGTAACGGAAATGTAATTGTATAAGTGTACAAAATGATGATTTGATAGACATATATATTTTAAAATGATTACAGGATCAAGATAATGAGCACAGCCATCACCTAATATAGTTAACTTCCCTTTCTTTTTTTTTTTAATTTTATGTGGTGAGAATGATTAGATTTCAGCATCTCACCACCTCACAGATGTATGGAGAGAGTAACAAGGAATCTTATAATACCACATGTAAAATAGATAGCCAATAGGAATTTGCTGTATGACTCATGAAACTTAAACAGGGGCTCTGTGACAATCAGAAGGGTGGGATGAGGAGGAAGATGGGAGGAAGGTTCAGGAGGGAGGAGATATGCGTGAACGTACCTATGGTTGATTCTTGTTGATGTATGGCAGAAGACCACAAAATTCTGTGGTTTTCAGAACATTCAGAAGACTAAGATCATTCAATTAAAAAAAAAATATATATATATATATATATATATTTTAGCATCTCTCAAGGACAGGTTTCTTCCATAATCCAAAAATAAAGCATTCCTATGAAACCATTGATAAGCCTAAGTAGAGTAAAGTGAACAGGCAATTATCTTAGGACTCATCATCCTAACAGACCACAAAAGAAATCAGAATAAAACACAGAGGCTCATGGACACAGTTCAAAGTCATGGCAGCTTGATGTTGAGATGCTGAGTGTGGTTCCCAGAGAAGAAACTTGGTGGTGCCATTCTTGTGGCTCTGAGTGCTCACTATTTTTACTTTTCAACCTTTATCCTAAAAGCATAAATCCTCTTCAGATTTATTTTGGTTAGCCAAAACAAGTACTAACATAGATAGTTCATGAAAGTGAAATGATCTAAACAGAACTTTTACAAGGTAGGGGATAGTCCATGGGGTCACAAAGAGTCGGACATGACTAAGTGAGTGAACTGAACTGAACCTGTATATAATATTGTATTATAAACTATAGTCACTATGCTGTACATTAGATTATTTTTAATTAATTAAATTAATTAATTAATTTATTTTTGGGTACACTGGATCTTCATTGCTGCACATGGGCTTTCTCTAGTTGTGGTGAGTGGGGGCTACTCACCCTTGTAGTGTGTGGGCTTCTCATTGTAGCTAGCGGTTTCTCTGATTGTGGACCGCAGGCTCTAGAACATAGGCTCAGTAGTTGTGGCACATGGGCTGAGTTGCCCCATGGCATTTGGAATTTTCCTGGACTAGAGGTCAAACCTGTGTCCCCTGCATTCGGCAGATTCTTAACCACTGGACCACCAGGAAGTCCCATTAGATTCTTAAAAGATATTCTTATAACTTAAAATATGTAACCTTTGACCAACGTCACCTATATTCTCATTTTCCCCAGCCCTGGAATCAGGAGACTCAGTAAAGCACATTGACTTTTTTTTTTAATATTGGTGGGCACCATCCAATCCATTGAGTGTCTAAATGGAGCAAAAGACAATAGAAGAAAGAATTCACCCCCTTTTCTGCCTGACTGAATGAGCTGAGACATGGGTCATCTCCTGACCTCAGGCTGAGACTTATACCATTAGCTCCTCTGTTCTTAGGCTCTCAGACTGGGACTGAAAGACGTCAGTGAATTTCCTGACTCTCTATAGTTTACAAATGGCAGGATGTGGGATGTCTCAGTCTCCAAAATCATAATCCAACCCCTCATAATAAATCTCTTCTTATGTATATAAAAATTCTATCAGTTCTGTTTCTTTGAACAACCCTAAGACATCTGCCCTTTAAGAAATAATAAGGCAATGCTGTTTTTTAAAGCATTACATTTTGGGATGGTTTGTTAAAGGGCATTAGATGACTAAAACATGGTAATTAGTGGTAACATAACCAAAGGATACTGAACAATTTTTGTTAAAAATTAATGCAGTATAATCGAATTACCACTTTAATGACTTATGATACATATTGTATGATTCTTTAAACTAGACCATTTTAACACTCCTACTGTATTTTTAGCTATCATAAACTCATTATTTTTAGACTAACATTTATTAATTAATAAATTTCAAATGAGTTGTCTATAGATTCAAAATATGAATTTATTTCATATCACTATTGTATATTTGAGATAAAAGTGTTGTAAAAATCATGAATTAAAAACCTTAAATTTGGTACTCTTAAAGTGAAATAAAATTATACATTAATTTTAATTTTAAACTAAAGTTTAAAATAATTTAATTTTAATTAATTAATTTTAATTACTTTCTACATTAATTATAATTTTTAAATTATACATTAGATAGGCAAGCCTTAGTTGGTAATATGTTGTAATTCTCCAAGGGAAATATAAGCTTATATGTTCCCAGAAATTATTTTACCACACAGTGCTTTCTTACTAATTCTCCTACAGACAATAGAGCAACATCAATAACTGTCAAGAAGCAACAGAAAAAACTGGACATGGAACAACAGACTGGTTCCAAATCAGGAAAGGAGTACATCAAGGCTGTATATCGCCACCCTGTTTATTTAACTTATATGTAGAGTACATCTTGAGAAAAGCCAGGCTGGATGAAGAACGAGCTGGAATCAAGATTGCCAGAAGAAATAGCAATAACCACAAATGACATGACCCTTATGGTAGAAAGCGAAGAAGAACTAAAGAGCCTCTTGATGAAAGTGAAAGATGAGAGTGAAAAAGTTGGCTTAAAGCTCAACATTCAGTAAACTAAGATCATGGCATCTGGCCCCATCACTTCATGGCAAATAGATGGGAAAACAATGGAAACAGTGAGACTTTATTTATTTATTTATTTTTGGCTCCAAAATCACTGCAGATGGTGACTGCAGCCATGAAATTAAAAGACGCTTGCTCCTTGGAAGAAAAGTTATGACCAGCCTAGACAGCATATTAAAAAGCAGAGACGTTGCTTTACCAACAAAGGTCCGTCTAGTCAAAGCTATGGTTTTTCCAGTAGCCATGTACGGATGTGACAGCTGGACTATAAAGAAAGCTGAGTGCTGAAAAATTGGTGCTTTTGAACTGTGGTGTTGTGGAAGATTCTTGAGAGTCCCTTGGACAACAAGGATATCCAACAAGTCCCTCCTAAAGAAATCAGTCCTGAATATTCATTGGAAGGACTGATGTTGAAACTGAAACTCCAGTTCTTTGACCACCTGATGCGAAGAACCGACTCATTGGAAAAGACTCTTATGCTGGGAAAGATTGAAGGCAGGAGGAGAAGGGGACAACAGAGGATGAGATGGTTGGATGACATCACTGACATGATGGACACAGGCTTGAGTAGGCTCTGGAAGTTGGTGATGGACAGGGAAGCCTGGTGTGCTGCAGTCCACGGGGTTCTAAAGAGTCAGACACGACTGATCACTGAACTGACTGACTGATGAGCTCCATGAATGTCAGCAAGTTTTGTCGTTATCTAATCTTAGGCATTTCTATTTGCTATATATTGGATATGTTACTTTTACAGGTCCTAATGTAGTTATTTACTTGTTAAGAATTGTAGTAGTGTGTGATATCAGCCCACATCACTGACTGACTGACTTAAAACTCTCTTACTTAGAAATTCTATAGAGTATATAAAATATCATTTGAATTTAGAACACATGCATAGCTGAAACCACTAACCTAGTGATCAAAAACCCTATTTATTTGGGGACTGTGGACTACTTTTTGTTTACTTACATTGCAGGTTATTTGCCTGAACTTTAAGATACATATTCCAAAGCTTAGCTCAGTTCTGAGTCCACTTGACTGCACAAATACTTCTCCTTAGCTTTCTTTTTTTATGATTTTCCTGAAGTAAATGTCTTCTTGTGTGACCTATAGAAATAGCACTGCATTTTAAAAAGAATATTCAAAATTCATTAAAAAGATTAAAGCCCTAACCCTTCGGCTTTGACCTCATCAGTGCTGACATACTGAGGGCTTTTGTTTCCAAATCCTGTGGACTAAACAAGCACCTTTTACTATGACCTTGAGACACAGACATTTTCTTGGTCTGCTGTTAATAGAAAGTGAGCATTAGGGCAGGCTAAAACTTCTGGTAATACACACATCAAGCAAAACTTTAAAGGTAACGGGATTAAATATTGGTAAATAAATGTTCTCTATATCCAATTATCAGCTGAGTGAGAATGTTGCTACTAAATTGTGATGTTAGGAAGGCAACCACTAAAGATAACTTGAAGAGTACTGCTTGAACAGGAAAAAGAAACAAACTTAAATCCACTTCACTTGTTATAGTAGAAAGATAGCGCCAAATAAAAATAGTGTGTTTATCAAATCTCTAAGGCGTTTATTAGGAAATGGCAGCCCACCCCAGTATTCTTGCCTGGAGAATTCCAGGGCTGCTGTCTAAGGGGTTGCACAGAGTTAGACAGGACAGAAGCACCTTAGCAGCAGCAGCAGCAAGGAGTTTATTATAGTGGTATTACTTCTTAATAATAAAAGTTTAAGAAAAGGCTAAGAATGGTTGCTGTGCTTAGTTGTCTACAATTGTCTAGACCTAGTGTATTGAAAAGACTCATTTGAAAAGACCCTGATGCTGGGAAAGATTTAAGGCGGGAAGAGAAGAGGACAACAGAGGATGAGATGGTTGGATGGCATCACCGACTCAGTGGATATGAGTTTGGGTAAACTCTGGGAGTTGGTGATGGATAGGGAGGCCTAGCATGCTACAGTCCATGGGGTCACAAAGAGTCAGACACCACTGAGCGACTGAACTGAACTGAGTGTATTGGTCTGCTTGTGCTGCCATAGCATAATACCATAACATGAATTATTTAAAAACAGAGATCTATTTCTCACAGATCTGGATGCTGAGAGTCTAAAATCAAGGTGCTAACATGGTTAGTTTCTAGTGAGACATCTCTCCCCAGTTTTTCCACACTCCCCTTCTTGCTGTGTTCTCACATAGTGGTGGGAGGGAGAAACCTGTCTGCTGTCTTCTCTGACTAGGGCACTAAACCCATCAGACCAGGGCCACACCCTTATGAACTGATCTAACCACCTACCTACCACAGATCCCATTGCCAAATATCATATTGGGGAATTAGTGCTTCAATGTATGAATTTATGTGGACACAAGTATTCAGTCCATAACACCAGGATTTTATAACCATGGCTCTGTAATGAACTGGATGATCCTTTCTTATGGTTGCCTTATGTATTGTAAGCTGCTGACCAGTATTCAGCAAGACAAACATGTAAGACCTGGTTCATCTTTGTTACTTTCATCTCTTCCAGTTGCTGTCAGTACTCTCAGCAGCATGCCTCCAAGGCTGTGAGGAGTTGATATATTAAGAGATATGAAATTCCTCCTTTCTTCACCCCACCCCACCCCATAGGCTCACATTTGTTTTCCTCTCTCTAGCTTACCATTATCTCTACCCTCGTCTAAAATCCTGTATCACTTGCTATTGCTGTTAAGCTGCAAAGTCATGTCTGACTCTTTACGACCTCATGGACCATAGCCTACTAGGCTCCTCTGTCCATGGGATTTCACAGGAAACAATAACTGGAGTGGGTTGCTATTTCTTTCTCCAGGGGAGCTTCCCTACACTGGGATTGAACCCATGTCTCCTGTATCTCCTGCAGTGGCAGGTGGATTCTTTATCACTGAACCACCTGGGAAGCCCTTTGAATTATCACAATACTCTGCCAGGCATTCTACTCTCTTCAGTTTAATATCACTTCCCTAGAAACTCTCTTAACATTTTTTTTTTCTCATGGAAATTCTCTCTTCAGAATCTCTTAACAAAGAGAGTATAGTCTCTATACTATAAACTCCAAACTTTCCTGATTAGCTTTAATGGAGTGTTTCTCAGCATCAGTACCACTGACATATTGGGCTGGACAACTCTTTATTGTGTGGGGCTATGATGTACATTGTGGAGTGCTAAGAAGTAGCTCTGGACCCTACCCACTAGATGCCAGTGAACCAAATATGTATCTAGATGTTGTCATATGTCTTCAAGATTGAAGAGGGTGCAAAATCACACCCATGTGAGAAACACTGGTTCAGATCAGTACTTCTCAAACTACTTTTGTTGAAAGACCAGATTATTTTTTTTAATTCCAATCTCCTTGAGACTGATAATTTTATAAAAACATATATTAAAAATTGATGCTCAGTTTATGTCTAGTATTTTCAGATATCAAAATGTTTGAGGAGTAGCCCTGGTACTTGTACATTAAAATGGAACATCACAGATCTCTAGTCAGGAGCTGTACTAATCCATTATATAACAATGTATGCAGAAGCGTTAATAATATTACAACACAGAAATAGAGGTCCATATGCAGGTCTGAGCAGAGATTGCACATAAGATGTCAAAGAGTGAGTTCTTTAGAAGAACTAGCAATGCATGTGCATACTGATAATCTGTGTAAAACCAGAGCAGTGCCTGCTTATATATTCACACATGTATTTCTTGAATGCATGGGTGAAAGAAAAGGTCACTTAGAAGCTTTCCTCCTTAAATCTATGAAAGTACGTGACTTCACTGCAAGACACTTTACCAAAGTGGGACTTTATAAAAACAGAAAGCACATCTGCACATTACCAAGAGTGATGCTGAGCACACAGTGACTGCTCAATAAACATGTACCAAGTTAGTATCTTCTTAATTTCCTTTTGTCTGTGTTGCCAGTTAATAAATGAATGGATGACTGAATAAAGGACTAAATATATATGAGATTTTCCTGAAAATGGTGGTAAAAAAGCTTCCTGGCACAGGTGGCACAGCAGACAAACCCTGTTGTTTGTCTACAAGGTTTACACCATCAGGATCATGTATTGTGGGACTTCCCTGGTGGTCAGGTGGCTAAGGCTCCACACTCCCAATGCAGAGGGCCCAAGTTTGATCTCTAGTTAGGGAACTAGATCTCACATGCCACAATTCAATATCCTGCATGCCACAGCAAAGATTGAATATCCTGTGTGCTACAATTAATACCTGGTGCAACCAAATATATATATATATATATATATATATTTAAAGATGATGTATTGTATGAAAATACACATCAGAAGTTGGTGTAAATATGTGATATTTATACATCAAGATACAGATAAATGGCCAAGTAAATGGAGAGATGCCAACGTTCAATTCCAGGAAGAGTTTGCTCATTTGGCCTTGAGGGTATACATAAAAGTATGCATGAGTGGGCTGTGGGTATGCAATCTGTATAGAAGTCCTACTTTCAAAGCTTCAAGTTGTACTGTTTAATCAAAGTAGCAAGGTTATAAAAAGTGTGTATCTTAAACAGAAACGAATCTTGGTTTCAAATGATTTTATGATGCCAGCTCAACAACTTGATCATACTGCTTGCCTTGTAAAATGTTAAGACAGCTATAAGACTGTTTTTAATTTACTCTCTTGGCCTGGATCCACTGTAGTTCTTGTAGCATTCTGTCAGCACTATTTTCCTATTGAATGTCAATGAGATGTTCTACTGTGATTTCTTGTTTTTAACTCAATACTTCAAGTGAACAGCAAAACATGTGCATTCTGATTGACAGAGACAAATTATTTATCTATTTTGTTCCAAAGAGCAATTTTATATTTTAATTATCATAATATCACACAATAAAGCCTCAGGCTGACTATGTCCCAAAATACATGTATATCTGTGTATATTATACACACACACACACACGTGCTATGCATATATTATGTATATAATATGAATGAAGAGAGAGCAGGGGAGAATTTCTACATTACTTCATTAATTAAATATTATATTTAAAGGGATATTAAACCAGATTTTTGAAATGATGATCAGTAACTAACTCCAAATATGTCATTTTAAAAGGGCTTTTTACTGTGTTTTTGGCAATTTAAATTTTTTCATGGCATTATTAAATATTTAGAATAGAAGGCAGAAAAGGAAAAATATATCTACCACATTTTGAAAGCAAATGTCTTCACATTTAGTACTTGCATGTTATATACTTTTATACTGTTATAAAGAACATCTGATCTATTTTTTTCACATAAATTACTATACAGTTTTAAAAAAGAAAGTAGTTTGAAAAATTCCAAGCCTATCGTACTTTAGAAGTGTTTATATGCATTCAAAGTACAGTGATTCACACAGGATTACTTTTAGTAACCTGCTATTCTGTGAAATTAAAATATGAGTCCACCTACATTCAAATTCAAAGAATATGTTTATTGTACAAAGCCAAGTTCACTCCTACAACCCTGGCATTTGCTCACCACCTTTTTCAGGCAAACTAACTTAATAGAAAGACTCAAATATATATATATATGTGTGTGTGTGTGTGTGTGTGTATATAAATATTTTTTTTTAAGTGAAAGTGATAGTCCCCCAGTTGTGTCCAACACTTTGTGAACCCATGGACTGTAGCCTGCCAGGCTCCTCTATCCATGAAATTTTCCAGACAAGAATACTGGATTGGGGTACGATCCCCTCCTCCAGGGCATCTTCCTCACTCAAGGATCAAACCTAGGTCTCCTGTATTGTAGGCAGATTCTTTATCACCTGTACCACCAGAGAAGTGTTAATTCTGTGAAGCAAAATTATCATAAGTTGAGTGACATCAGTTATGTATGGATACATGCGCATACATTTATATATATGGCGATTATATTCAAAGCTTTAATGAATTATCCACATCTGTGCCTCATGATTTGCAGCCTCTAGATTTTTAAATACTTCTTGGTTGAGATGTAAAAATGAGCTCACTCTAACTGGCAGGATTACCTCGGTAAGGAAGCAACCTTTCAGTCTCCTGGTCTCCATGGGAAGTCATTTGTTTCCTGGCATTTAGATTTGTATTTTTAGAAGTGACTAATAAGTCCTGGGTAAAAGCCATTTCTGCCAGGAGGATTAATTGTAGCTCTCATGCCCACTAAGCCATCAAATGTTCCACCTCCTGCCATGAGAAGACAATGATGTCAGACACTTGAGTGACACTTCCCTTGTCAAAGCCCCATAAAGTCCCACCTGGACATGCAGCTGCTGCAGGGCTTTGGCAGTCTGCCAAACCCTTCATTTCACGCTTCTGCCTCTTAACTTGCACATGAAGTGTAAGATAAAGTGCTCAACGTTGGGCAAAATGATGTACAGCTGTAGTATCTAAACTAGACGTGATTTTAGGATTGGCAAGCTGGATGGTGTGAGATAGCATGATTTTCCTGAAATTCCAAGATCTCCAACATAAAGAGGGTGAAAATATTTGTTAAAGTATGATGTGAACTCCCTTCACGGCAAAATCTGATCAGAAGGAATGGCACTGGAGAGTGAAAGTGTCTCCTTAGTGAGGTTGTTCATGGTTCCTGTAGAAAGGATAACATGTTGGATGTCAGGGTTCAGACACACAGGCTAGTGGTGATGGTGTGTCAAGTACCCTGTTTCTGCCCCATAATCATGTTAAGATTCCTCAAAGTCTGCTGCTGCTGTTAAGTTACTTCAGTCACGTCCGACTCTGTGCAGCCCCATGGACCGCAGCCCATCAGGCTCCCCCGTCCCTGGGATTCTCCAGGCAAGAACACTGGAGTGGGTTGCCATCTCCTTCTCCAATGCATGAAAGTGAAAAGTGAAAGTGAAGTCGCTCAGTCGTGCCGGACTCTTAGCAACCCCATGGACTGTAGCCTACCAGGCGCCTCCATCCATGGGATTTTCCAGGCAAGAGTACTGGAGTGGGTTGCCATTGCCTTCTCCTCCTCAAAGTCTGGGAATCTTTCAAAACCCACTTACCTTCAAAGGTAAAATGAGAGGTTGGAAACATAAACCTTAGAGCGAATCCTGGCTTCTAAAGTGACAAGTAGGTGAAAATAGAATCTAAGCTTTGGGACTTTTCCAAACACACGTATCTGTCAAAATTAGGACTAGAATGAGTATTTTTTCTGACTCTTCCAGGACTTGAATCCAGTATCAACACCTTGTAACTCACTGATATATATTTTTTTCCCTGTATATTGATTCATGGCTATTTCCTTTTATTTTCTTCATTAGGCTGCAAAGCCACTAACAATGAGGTTTATTGCCCTTTTTGCTTAGTCTCTCAGTCATGTCCAACTCTTTCAGACCCCATGGACTGTAGCCTGCCAGGCTCCTCTGTACATGGGATTCTCCAGGCAAGAATACTGGCGTGGGTTGTTATTGCCTCCTTCTGGGGATCTTCCTGACCCAAGGATCAAAGATGTGTCTTCTGTGTCTCCTGTAATACAGGTGTATTTTTACTGCTGAACCACCAGAGAAGCCCTTTATTGCCCTTGGGTTCACTTTATAGAACACTTTGCTAAGTTTTGACAGAAGTGCACACATTAGAAGAAAGACCACATTGCTTTTAAGCGTTAGTAGTTTTCTGATCATACTTTACATTTCTAATGTCTTATCAGTGTTAACAACTGCAAAAACATTTTTATCTGCAAGTTAGAATAAGAAAAAGATATTCATATCTCTCTTAATACAAGATCTGGTGATATACAACTTCTTATACATGACTCTTCCCCGGGCTTCTCAGGAGGAACTAATGGTAAAGAACCTGCCTGTCAATACAGGAGATGTAAGAGACTTGGGTTCGATCCCTGGGTTGGGAAGATCCTCTGGAGGAGGGCACAGTCACCCAGTTCAATATTGTTGCCTGGAGAGTCCCATGGACAGAGTAGCCTCCCAGACTACAGTTCATGGGGTCAAAAAGAGTCAGACATGACTAAAGTGACTTAGAATGCACATACATGAACTCTACCTTGTTTACAAGAGAGTGTTAGTCACTCAGTCTTGTCCGACTCTTTGCAACTTCAGGGACTCTAGCTTGCCAGGCTCCTCTGTCTGTGGGATTCCCCAGAGAAGAATACTGGAATGGGTTACCATTTCCTTCTCCAAGGGATCTTGCTGTCCAGGGATTGAACCCAGGTCTCCTGCATTGCAGGAGGATTTTTTACCTTCTGAGCTACCACAGAAGTGAAATTATTTTCTATTTTAGTAGATAATTATACAGATTGCCACTAAAATCCCACCAGTAGCTTCCTGCACAATAACTGGAAGAAAATAAGTGTGTAAAGAAGAGAAAGTGGTTCAGATTGCCACATGGCTGCTCAATCATGATTTCTATTAAGTCATTTTAAAGTATATTAGTGCAGTTGTAAACTAATTTCAGTGATTTATATCACCATGAGAATCCCCAGAAGTGGCCCTGAAATGAATGCTTGGCTTTTATTTAAAATAACCACCTTAGTGGTTTTTTTCTAAGCAGAACTTCCCTAAGAGTAACACTTTGACTTAATTACTGAGACAGTTCATGTTTATCACCCTTGGCTGCAGTGGTAAATTTTACAAAGAATTAACATAAATGTGGATCTTTTTTTTCCTCGTGAGGTATAAGAGCAGCGGAGCAATGTAAGACATGAAGAAAATCCTAAAAATAGTAACACTTGTCAACAGAATCTAGGACATTGAACTTAATTGCTTAAGTTAATGATGCCTGTGATACAGATTACAGCACTCTCTGCAAAAGTGTGTGTGGCATTCACAGATGCTTGGCTTCAGTTTTATGTTTATCAGCATTGATGACTTTTGACAGTAGCGTTTAAATGGGCAAATAGCAATCAAAATGATTTGTTCATAAGACATTTTCCTATGCATGTCTCCTCAAATAGAAAAAAAAAATATTTACTATTAATTTATTTAATAAGGTCAAATAAAACTCTGACCGTAAATTACTACAATTCTTCAATTAAGGGAAAGAACAATAAAAGAAGAGCCAAGAAGATATGTTCACCCTCCACCTATACATGCAGCATACTGTGAGACTTAGGGCAAATGCATTACCTTTCAGCCATTGTTTCGTAAGTACCAAGCAAATTAAAAATGCCTACCCTGTATATAATACAGGGTTTATAGGAGGGTAATGCATATAAAACCTTTAAATTACCAGCCAGCATGTTAATGATATTCACAGAAAAAGAGAACAAATTTATGCACTTTTGATTATAGCAAAACCTAAGTTATTGTTCCAGTAAGGTAGCATGTGTATTCTCGTTTCATGTATACACACTACTCTAAATTTTTTAAATTGTATTTAAAAAATGCTGCAATGTATTTTGTTTACTATTTATTATTGACTATAAAAAGTCCATCAGAAATTCTGGCAAATTGAGATATTAAATTTATATGATTGAGACAGTGAGGGTTGAAAAATTTCTAGTCAGTGTTCTCCAATTAATGGTCAACATATTAATGTAGTTAATATGAAAACTATACACAAGCAGAAATGTTGTGATTTTCTTCATTTCTGGGAACCTATAACCAGCCCATCCTAAAGGAGATCAGTCCTTTAGGATCCCTCTCTCATTGGAGGGACTGATGTTGAAGCTGAGACTCCAATACTTTGGCCACCTGATGCGGAGAGCTGACTCATTTGAAGACTCTGATGCTGGGAAAGATTGAGGGCACGAGGAGAAGGGGATGACAGAGGATGAGATGGTTGGATGGCATCACCAACACACTGGACATGGGTTTGGGTGGACTCCAGGAGTTGGTGATGGACAGGGAGGCCTGGTGTTCTGCGGTTCATGGGGTCGCAAATAGTTGGACATGACTGAGCGACTGAACTGAACTGAACTGATAGTATAGAAAGAAACTATTGAAAGAAGCACAGAAAATCTAGGCTCTGCAATTTTACTACAAACTATCTTTCATCATGTTAAGCACACTTAGTAGACTAGACCTTAGAAGTCTTATATCTAAAATGATGATGCTGAATTTCAGTTTCTAAGCTTAGTTATCATTCTAGTTCAAATCTTTTGTTCTAAAATACTTTCTCTATGAACCAATGTCAATACTTGTAAACATATTTCAAACATTATGCACAGTTTTTTTTAATTAAACACAACTAATACCCTTAATTTTTACTTTTTACAAGCAGTTCCAGTAATCCCTCAGAGACTTTGGTGACCTAGGACAAGACAACATCTAAATTTCCCTCTCAATTTTGGTACCAGCGTAAATTGGTAAAGCCATTATGGCAAACAAATGTGAAGGTTTCTCAAAGAATTAAATATATACCATATGATTAAGCAATTCCACTTGAAATGAAATCACCATCTCAAAGAGATATTTGCACCCCCATGTTTGTTGCAGCACTACTTGCAATAGCTAAAATATGTAAACAATGTAAGTGTCCATTAATGAAAGATTTGGCCAAAAAATCTGATACATATATGTAATATATATATATGTAATATATGTATATATAAAGAAAAACTCTTAATATATTAACACATAAGATATATAATAATTACTATTGGGTTGGCCAAAAGGTTTGTTTGGGTTTTCTATAAGATGCTATGTAAAAACCCAAGTGAACTTTTTAGCCAACCTATTACATGAATGTGATATAGGAAAAAAAAAACATATAAATATAAAAAAGGCTCTATATAACCTCATCTATATATGAGATCTAAAAAAATGAAAAATAAGCTCAAAGAAAGAGAACAGTTGGGTGGTTGCCAGTGGCAGGCAGTGGAGGGTAAGAGGAAATGGGGGAAGGTGGTCAAAAGATGCAAGCTTCCAGTTATAAAGTAAGTCTTAGGGTTAGAGTGTAAGACACGGTGACTATAGCAAGCAGTGCTGAATTGTTTATTTGAAACTTACCAAAGACATAGATTTTCAAAGTTCACACCACACATACACACACAAATTCTATATGAGGTGATGGATGCGTTAGCTAGTTTTACTGTGGTGATCATTTTGCAGTATATACTTATATCAAATAATTTCACCGTACACCTTAAGCTTACACAATGTTACATGTCAATTATGTTTCAATAAATTAGAAAAAAATCAAGACTTCTCTCTTTCCCTTTACTCCAAAATTAAAAAATTGGAAAAAAAGATATGCACATGTATTGAACCAAAAGACAATAATTAAGCAAAAATTGGTTCAATTTCCTCTTCTTTATTCTAGGTTATCTCCCAGTAATCACCATCACCTTCCATTGATGCAGAACAGTGTGAAATTAGACAACGCTCACAAGTAGAAAATCCTGTTGTTTAATATCCAATGAAAAATAAAACAGCCAAAAAAATGACAAGAGGATAATTGATGAGTATAGATCACTTTGTATATAATGAGATATGAATATTTGGTCACTGGAACTAATTCCATGGAAAGGTCCAGACTCTCTCACATTCTATAACAAGACCAGATCTTTTCTTATATGCTCAAGAACTGTCACAGTCTGTACAAAGATTTAAGAAAGTACCCATAATACTGTAATCTCAGATCATCCATCCTTGGGTGAGTTACTGCATTAAAAATCTCCTGCAGTATAACAAAATATCAGAGAATCAGATGTGCCATGCTGGAAGAAGAGGTGACAAGGCACCTTCCTTTCTTTTTGAATTATAGGAAGCTAAGGTTTAACCATAATCTAGTGAAAAGTGGCAAAAATACTATAGAAGTCTACACACACACACACACATACCATGAGTTTCCATTTGCTTGTCTGCCGTTGCAACAGGTGATTTTATGGTGGGTTTTTACGTGGTGCTTCTGGCTAACTTTGAGGTGAATATGTGTGCAAAGAGAGAAGACAGATTCCTAACTCTAAATTGATTAGGTCGCTATGCTGCAACAGTTAGAGCAGTGCAGTTCAAAGAACTTAAAGAAGCCATCTCCCTGGCTGGCTCAATATCCATCAATACAGGGGCCACTCTTCCTATAAAGAATGTTCTTGGGCGATCCTGATTATGTAGACAGAAAGCCACTGAAACAGCACTTAAATCAGCTAGAATTATCTTTAACTTCAGCAGTGGCAGGTCATATTTTTTCCACTTTGAGCCATGAAATTGTTTGAAATTGTGTGACAAGAATGAATATACTAACAGACATGTAGGGCAAGGTAAAGACAGATAAAACTGCTATGATATAGATCCCTAGATGATTCTAGATATGCTTGGGAAAAAAACAGCAAGGTCATAACAAACTCTATACTAAGACTTAAAAAAGGTACAAGGAACTATAATTTGTAGTCTCAGACCATTATTTCAGACCAACAATCAGAAAAATAAGGATGACTTGTAGATAGAATATGTATAATCATTAATAATTATGTTTAGATCCATAAATGTATCCTTTTATATATTTACTGCTGCAAAAATAAATAATATATAAATATAATTATACTCATTCTATTTTCTCAATTATTTGATATTTTGAACTTATATAAAATTGCTAAAGGACAGGGTAAATTTATCAGGACAACTAAGGAAAATGTTTATTGCCAAAATTATATGAAATACTTGTTTAATTAAATATGTATATAAGCTAAATAAATCAGTAAAACACCATCTAAGTTTATTATCAGAAAACTGCAATGTACTATTTGGTTCAATATATGCAAGTTATTAATTCCATAGTAAATGAAATAAAGATGCATGTTTATAATTATGAAAACAATAGCAGCAATGAGTAAAAAATGAGATATTTGTGAGAACTGTCATTTCAGATTATTTTATAGCATAAATTTCTGTGTATAAATAAAGTAATCATATATACTGTCTTCCATATATATTGCAAATTTAACAGATACCGTTAAGTGATGGTTGTGGTTTAGTCGCTAAGTCATGTCTGACCCTTTAGCAACTCCATGGACTATAGCTCTCCAGGCTCCTCTATCCATGGGTTATCACAGGAAAGAATACTGGACTGGGTTTCCATTTCCTCCTCCAGGGGATTTTTTGAACCGGGGATTCAAACTGTATCTCCAGCATTACAGGCAGATTCTTTACTCCTGAGACACCAGGGAAGCACTTGATGTTAAGTGATATCCCATATGTAAAATATTATGAGTCCTTGATTGCATACCTAGAGCAAAGATTGTCCTGGAAATCTTCATCTAGCATTATGCTGAACTCTACCATAAATCACAGAGCACATACATTAGGCAATGTTCTGTTATAGTCTGACATCTTAATTTAGTGAAGTGTGTCACTACTATGTAGTCAAGAAAGAAGAAAGTTCAATGTGCCAGTTTAGGAAAGATAGGAGGTGTACAGTTCAAATGTACACACATAATTAATGATGTATTGAAAGTCTTTTGCATGTTTGTCATAGTAGATTTATTTTCTAGCACTCCACTTATAATCTTAATGTTTATATTTTTCACAATATTACAAAAGGCAAGCCTATTTATCTTACTTTGATCTCAAGCAAACACAAAACAAACATTGTTTGTTTTTTTCAGTTTTCAGTTTATTCAGTATTTCATCTGATATTAGATAGATATAATAGATTAAATTTATAGACAGTAGATAGATATATATTAGGTATTCTATAGAGATATCTATTCTATCAAACAACCTATCTATACTTCTATCTATAAAAATACATTTTCAGAAATGAGATTGTCAAGTGCTTCAGATGGTCATGCGTTCAGCTCAGTTCAGTCACTCAGTCGTGTCCGACTCTTTGTGACCCATGAATCGCAGCACACCAGGCTTCCCTGTCCATCACCAACTCCTGGAATTCAGATTCACGTCCATTGAGTCGGTGATGCCATCCAGCCATCTCATCCTCTGTCGTCCCCTTCTCCTCCCGCCCCCAATCCCTCCCAGCATCGAGTCTTTTCCAATGAGTCAACTTTTCTCATGAGGTGGCCAAAGTACTGGAGTTTCCGCTTTAGCATCATTCCTTCCAAAGAAATCCCAGGGCTGATCTCCTTCAGAATGGACTGGTTGGATCTCCTTGCAGTCCAAGGGACTCTCAAGAGTCTTCTCCAACACCACAGTTCAAAAGCATCAATTCTTCGGCGCTCAGCCTTCTCAACAGTCCAACTCTCACATCCATACATGACCACAGGAAAAAACATAGCCTTGACTAGATGGACCTTTGTTGGCAAAGTAATGTCTCTGCTTTTCAATATGCTATCTAGGTTGGACATAAATTTCCTTCCAAGGAGTAAGCGTCTTTTAATTTCATGGCTGCAATCACCATCTGCAGTGATTTTGGAGACCCCAAAAATAAAGTCTGACACTGTTTGCACTTTTTCCCCATCTATTTGTCATGAAGTGATGGGACCAGATGCCATGATCTTCGTTTTCTGAATGTTGAACTTTAAGTCAACTTTTTCTCTCTCCACTTTCACTTTCATCCAGAGGCTTTTTAGTTTTTCTTCACTTTCTGCCATAAGGGTGGTGTCATCTGCATATCTGAGGTTATTGATATTTCTCCCAGCAATCTTGATTCCAGCTTGTGTTTCTTCCAGTCCAGCGTTTCTCATGATATACTCTGCATATAAGTTAAATAAGCAGGGTGACAATATACAGCCTTGATGTACTCCTTTTCCTATTTGGAATCAGTCTGTTGTTCCATGCATTAGGAGATAAAGTTTTTCATTTTAAATCATACTGACTCATTTTAAATGATGCATGTCCCATTGGGAACATGCATAAACATCATAAATAGAAAGTTTAGGGCTTTCCTGGGGGCTCAGTGGTAAATAATCCACCTGCCAATGCAGGAGGAGACATATGTTGGATCCCTAGGTCAAGAAGATCCCTTAAAGAAGGAAATGACAAGTCATTCTAGAATTCTTGCCTGGAAAATCCCATTGACAGAGGAGCCTGGAGGGATATAGTCCTTGGCGTTGAAAAAGAGTAGGACATACACACTGAGGAAACCAGAATTGAAAGAGACACATGTACCCCAATGTTTTCAGCACTGTTTATAATAGCCAGGACATGGAAGCAACCTAGATGTCCATCAACAGATGAATGGATAAGAAAGCTGTGGTACATATACACAATGGAATATTACTCAGCCATTAAAAAGAATACATTTGAATCAGTTCTAATGAGGTGGATGAAACTGGAGCCTATTATATAGAGTGAAGTAAGCCAGAAAGAAAAACACCAATACAGTATACTAATGCATATATATGGAATTTAGAAAGATGGTAACAATAACCCTATAACGAGACTGCAAAAGAGACACTGATGTATAGAACAGTCTTTTGGACTCTGTGGGAGAAGGAGAGGGTGCGATGATTTGGGAGAATGGCACTGAAATATGTATAATATCATATATGAAACGAGTTGCCAGTCCAGGTTCGATGCACGATACTGGATGCTTGGGGCTGGTGCACTGGGACGACCCAGAGGGATGGTATGGGGAGGGAGGAAGGAGGAGGGTTCAGGATGGGGAACACATGTATACCTGTGGCAGATTCATTTTGCTATATGGCAAAACCAATACAATATTGTAAAGTTAAATAACATAAAATTTTAAAAAAATAAAACTCAGAAAAAAAAAAAAAAAGGAAAAAGAGTAGGACAACGCTTAACGACAAAATGACAAAAGAAAGTTCACCTTAGAACTCCTGTAATTAAAAAGTTAAAACAGTCATGTAACAAAACTGAATAAGCATAGTTAGTATGAAAATTTTTTTTAAAGGTATCTGTGACTCTAGTTTGTTATGCAGTGGATCTCCTTCTATAGAGCTAGAGATTTGTCACATAGCTTCCTGTGCACTTCAGAATTTAGGCCAGGGTGTAGCTATTATGAGAAGCTACAGGTGATTCAGAACGTGGGATAACAGAGGCCTTAAATAGCTGGGAGCATATTGTCTCCTTGAGGAAGACCGGATTTGTTTTTAAAAGACAACATCGTTAAATTAATATACTACTCATATTGTCTAAACTATAGCATCTTTTTCTGATTAGATAAGCTTCTTAAAAAGATCTTCCCTCTTCTATTTATGTCTCATACTTAATTTGAAATAAAAATAAAATGTGTGGCAACAAATTCCAAGGGCTGTTAATGTAGCCTATATGGGATAAAAGTATAAAAACATATTTTTATAAATAATGTACTGAAGGTTCCTTGGTTGGCCCAGTGGTTAGGATTCTGGGCTTTCACTGTTGTGGCCTGCATTCAATCCCTGGTTACTGAACTGAGCCGTGCAGCATGGCCAAGAATAAAAACAAGTGAATAAATAAAATAATGTAACAATTAATATAGCATATTTTGCTTAGTACACTTTTTAGTTTATTAATTTATTTGGCTGTGCTGGGTTTTCCCTGCTGCACGTAGATTTTCTCTGGTTGCAGCAAGTAGGGGCTCCTCGCTAGTTTTGGTGCACAGGGTTCTTACAGCGGTGGTTTCTCATTGCAGAGCACAGGCTCTAGATGTGTGTACTCTGGTAGTTGCAGTACATGAGCTCGGTAGTTGTGACTTGCTGGCTCTAGGTGACAGGCTCAGCAGCTGGGGCACACAGGCTTAGTTGCTCCTTGGAATGTGGAATGTTCCCAGACTAGGGATTGAATCCATGTCCCCTGTATTGGCATATGTATTCTTACCCACTGTCCACCAGGGAAGTCACGTTCAATATGTTTTTATGGTGAGTTGCTGCTGCTGCTAAGTTGCTTCAGTTGTGTCTGACTCTGCATGACCCCATAGACGGCAGCCCACCAGGCTCCCCTGTCCCTGGGATTCTCCAGGCAAGAACACTGGAGTGGGTGCCATCTCCTTCTCCAATGAATGAAAGTAAAAAGTGAAAATGGAGGCTCTCAGTCATTTACAACCTTCAGCGACTCCATGGACTGCAGCCTACCAGGCTCTTCCACCCATGGGATTTTCCAGGCAAGTGGCCAGTGCCTTCTCCATTTATGGTGGGTTCAGTTCAGTTCAGTCGTTCAGTCATGTCCAACTCTTTGAGATCCCATGAATCACAGGACACCAAGCCTCCCTGTCCATCACCAACTCCCAGAGTTCACTCAAACTCATGTCCATCTAGATGGTGATGCCTTCCAGCCATCTCATCCTCTGTCGTCCCCTTCTCCTCCTGTCCCCAATCCCTCCAAGCATCAGGGTCTTTTCCAATGAGTCAAGTCTTCGCATGAGGTAGCTAAAGTATTGGACTTTCAGCTTCAGCATCAGTCCTTCCAAAGAACACCCAGAACTGATCTCCTTTAGAATGGACTGGTTGGATCTCCTTGCAGTCCAAGGGACTCTCAAGAGTCTTCTCCAACACCACAGTTCAAAAGCATCAATTCTTCAGCACTCAGCTTTCCTCACAGTGCAACTCTCACATCCATACATGACCACTGGAAAAACCATAGCCTTGACTAGACGGACCTTTGTTGGCAAAGTGATATCTCTGCTTTTCAATATACTATCTAGGTTGGTCATAACTTTCCTTCCAAGTTAATTAACATCAATTGCAGTTTACTCAGTGTTGGAATAGGTAACTGGTCTGAATATATTCAGGGGATTTTTAAAAACAAAGATTCAATAAATTAAACACATTGAGCAGAGAATTGCAATATTAAATAGTGTAGTGATTGGAAATAAGTCTCTTGAGCACCATTTCTTCTCCTGAATCCTTCCCCTCACAGCTCTATTAATGTTGTTAAGTCACTCAGTCTGTGTTCAGTCACTTAGTCATGCCTGACTCTGTGGCCCCATGGACTGTGCCCACTAGGCTCCACTTCAATTATTAACCTTGGGTAATAATAATGGGTTTTTTTCACAGGATTGAAATAATTTTGATTATTCTGTCAATCAATTTACATAATTAACTTGATCTTAAATTTGAACTTTCTTTAAGCCTGTTTAATAAATGTCATGGCACTTTCTGAATCTATAATTTAAAGAAAATCAACTTGATGAGCCCATTTATTATGTTCCTTTTAACCTGCCATTTACTATGAAGTGAAATGAAGTGAAGTCACTCAATTGTGTCCGACTCTTCGCGACTTCATGGACTGTAGCCTACCAGGCTCCTCCATCATGGAATTCTCCATGCAAGAGTACTGGAGAGGGTTGCCATTTCCTTCTCCAGGGGATCCTGCTGACCCCAGGATCGATCCCGGGTTTCCAGCATTGCAGGCAGATGCTTTACCCTTTGAGCCACCAGGGAAGCCATTTACTATACTCCTTTAATAGCTTTGAAAACTTCAAGCACATGCAAAATAGTCCTAACAAAAAATGCACTGACATGGAAGGAAATGATAACATAGGTGAAAAAGTTTATTCATGTATGTATGTACATATATACATATATACACACATATGCATACATACTATGTATATATATATAAACTCATTTTTGCTCCCACCTTAAAAGCAAATAATGGAAGTGGAGACTGTGGGGTACAGCATCTGAACATAGCTGCTCTGATGCTCCTGCCATGCTCCCACGTCTTGTTTAGCTTGTGCTTAGACACTCAGTCATGTCTGACTCTGTGTAGCCCCATGAACTGTATCCCACCAGCTTCTCTTTCCATGGGATTTTCCCAGGCAAGAATACTGTAGTCGGTTGCATTTCCTCCTCAAGGGGACCTTCCTGATCCAGGAATCCAACCTGAGACTCTTGCATCTTCTGCATTGGCAGGTGGGTTCTTCACCACTAGCACCACCTGGGAAACCGTTGTTTAGCTTGTAGAGCATAAACCTCCACAGTGGATTTCTGTGTCTAGATATCCTATGAAAGCAGTATACCCAGTGCTTCCTAATTTTAAAGTCTCTAAAAATTTAGAAATGTCAATTTTGGTCTTTTTTATCCTTAAAAGCCCACCATATAATGTGAGAGGTAGATGTGCTAGGTGATTCTAGCCAGTGTCTCTCCCTATTCCTGAGCCTTTTCTCTAGGCTGCATGCAGCTTCTTGGAAAAGGTATGCTTCTATATCATATCTGACCAGCAGTGGACAGGGCAACCACTCAGAGGCAGGAGATAGTTAACAAATATTCCAGATTCCTCATCCCTCAGTGAGAAAATGCTGAGGCAAATTCCACTGTTAATCTTAGAGGATTGCCAGAGGGACTGAAGCACAATTTCTCATAGTGGTAATTTGTGCACTCTTTGCTTTTTACCATCCCTGCTCCTGGTCTCACTTTCCCATCGTCTCATAGTGCTTTTTGGAATTGCCTTTCTTCAAAATCATTTGGCTTCAAATCCATGTCTCAAGATTTGCTTTTGAGAAATCCAAACCTGGACACATACCAACACGCAGATGACCTGTGCGCGCACGCACACACACACACACACGCACACACATGCACACTTTATTTATTTTGGAGATGGGGGGATGAAGGACTCAAAGATTTACTTCTCAATCATTGGCTTTCCTAAATTTACTATTTGCTGTGTATTGAGTCTCAAACCCCATCTCATACACGCTACAGCCAAGATATAATGTCCTTTTATCAGCTGTTTTTTTTTTAATTCTTTGAGACAGCTGATTTGCTTTAGATTTAATTAACAAATCAATGTTATATGGTCATCTATTCTGTATATAACTTGTCTATCAGTGAAGAAAGCAATATTAAGATAGTGTCATAGCAGCAATTGGTCTGGAGGTGGCTATGCAGTCCTAAAAAAATGAAACTTTCTAATATATAGAAATATTTCATAGATTTACACTATTCTTATGGTGTCATGGTTAATTTCCAACCAGAAAACCATTGTGAGATAATAGGCCATTGAACTGATACCAGATATTGATTAACAATCTCCAGATTTTTCAAAACAGTAAACACAGTTTAACTTGAAGGGAACATTTCCAAAAATTTGCCAACTGGTACTATCAAATGTAAATTTCTTACATGGAAAAACTCTGGGCAGCTTTCACTGTGTTTGCTGCCCTACCCTTGTCTCTATCTATGCTTGTCAAAATTGCACTTAAACCCAAATGCATTACTGAAATTGCCTTCAAAACAATTCATCTGCAGCTGTATCTCACCAAACATAATAGTCACTTCTTAGTTTCCCTTTTCTTCAACTTTCTCAGTAACACGTTACAAAATCATCACTTCTTGAAATCCCCCTATCCCTTAGAAACCATGACTCCATCTCTCCTGACTGCTCATTTCTCAGTGGAGATTTATTTTTCCTCTGCTGGTTTCTCCTTCTCAGATCAACTCTGTAGAGTCAAATGTTCTTGGGCTGCATTCTTTTCCTGTCATCTGTTCCTCATTCTGTCCCTCAGTGATTCTACCTAGTGACAGAGTTTTAAACAGTCATTTGCATCTTGAGCTTTGATTTCATTTAGGAACTGGCATTCACAATAGTCAATTTAGCAAATATAATGGCCTAGATAGCATCACTGATTCAATGGACATGAATTTGAGCAAAGTCCCAGAGATAGCAAAGGACAGGGAAGCCAGGGGGTGCTGCACTCCATGGGGTCACAAAGATTTGAACTCAGCTTAGTGACTGAACAACAGTGAGCTTAAATTTACATGTCTGATCCAAATCCTATTTTTCCACAAACTCTTGTCCCTTTCTAAGGCCTCCCCTTCTCATTCAATGTCACTTAATTTCCCTAATTGCTCAGCATAAACCTCAAGTATCTCTATTAATTCCTCTCTTTCATGCACTCCATGTTGAAATCTACAGAACAGATTCCATATTCTAATTCCAAAGTATCTTTAGAATTTACTACCCAAGGTCTTTGCTGTTACAGTCCAAATGTCCGTTATTTGTGTCCACATATTGCAAATTTAATGGTTTCTTGATATTATTTCTGCCCCAGAGAGATCACTCTCCAATCAGTACGCAGCATAATTATATAAGTGCTTAAATCTGATTTTAACATTTCCCTGTTTAAATTATTTATTGACTTTCCTTTACAATCAAATACCATACAAATTCTTCACCATCAGATGTGAAAGCCTGCATTTGGGCTCTGCCTCTTCACTACTTCCATCCTTCTGCCCACTTTACCTTCACTATACTTTAGACATGGAGAGCTTTTCTTCTGTGCCAATCATCCAGGGAAATTGTATATATTCAATTGCATATATTCAACATATATTTGATAAAGGAAAGGGAGAACTTGAATAATCCATGTCTTACACACATTTTTTTTTTTTTTTTGTATGATATGGGACTCTGCTTGACCTTTTTTTTTCTAAAGATTTTTTTGAGGTGGACAATTTTTAAAGTCTCTATTGAATTTGTTACAATATTGTTTCTGTTTTATATTTTGTTTTTTTTGGCCAAGAGGCATGTGGTATCTTAGCTCTACAACAAGCTCTACAATCTGTATCCCATGCACTGGATGGTGAAATCTTAACCACTGGACTACCAGAGAAGTCCCAGTTGCTCAATATTTTGAAACCATAGTTTGTTATTTTACATACTAGCCATACTACTACTAAGTCGCTTCAGTCGTATCTGATTCTGTGTGACCCCATGGACTGCAGCCTACCAGGCTTCTCCGTCCATGGGATTCTCCAGGCAAGAACACTGGAGTGGGTTGCCATTTCATTCTCCAATGTATGAAAGTGGAAAGTGAAGGGGAAGTCGCTCAATCGTGTCTGACTCTTAGCGACCGCATGGACTGCAACCTACCAGGCTCCTCCATCCATGTGATTTTCCAGGCAACAGTACTGGAGTGGGGTGCCATTGCCTTCTCCATACTAGCCATAATCTCCTCTATTTTGAAGAGTTATTGTGAGAATTATGCTGATATATAAGCACCAGTAAGATGGGAGTCACTTATTAGTGGTGGTGATATTCAGTATTATTAGTAAACCAGTAACACTGACCCAGTGACTCAAATGTTGGAAATCATCAACATGTCAAGTAATAAAGGCAAAGGCATGGCAACTCTGTTTATCTCTGGGACACATGTAGCTAAAGTTTAGATGTATTAGATGTTCTAAATTGTTTAGGGGATTTTTGCACTGGAATATATAAACTCATTATTTTAATAAAATGATGGTTCTGTAACACCCTAACATGTAAGTTTTTGCAAGGATTGAAATATTTTACAGGATTGGCTTCCTTATCTGAATATTACTGATAACAATAGGATGATCTCCCTGGATTGTTGTCAAGATTAACTTAAAAAACCCAGAAACTATTTTAGCAGAGTTCCCATACATAGTAAACATCTCATTTAGTTGAGATGCTAATTGTTCTGACAACCAGTGGAATAAGTATGATTTAGTTTTCATCACTATTACATGATATAAACATAAATCTGCTAAACATTACATTGCTAGAGGATCTAGCTTAGGTTCAACCAAGTCTACACCTGTCTAAGACTACTGTAGGTGATATCAAGCATCAGTAGATTCAGAAGGTATAAAACTTGTCTGTATTAGTAACTCTTATGAATTGAATTATGTCCCCCACTTCCAATTTAATCTGTCTAAGGTCTGATCCCCAATGTGACTATATTTGAAGATAGGGTCTTTGAGGTGGTAATTAAGGTTAAATGAGGTCATTTTTAAATGTGGGGTCCTAATTCAATGGAAATGGCAACCCACTCCAGTATTCTTGCCAGGAGAATCCCAGAGATGGAGGAGCCTGGTGGGCTGCCGTCTACGGGTCGCAAAGAGTCAGACATGACTGAGGGACTGAACTGAACTGAATTGACTTATCACAGAAAAAAAGAGTATCTTGGGAATATTTGTTTGATGAATTAATTGTTAGCACAGAGATGACTAAGAATAAAGTTTATTTTAATGTCTAAAATGACCACTAGATAGATTAATTAATTAATACATAAATATAACTACTACAAAGTGAACATCTCAGTAAATGCAACGCAGAATTCACCCAGCATATTCTTGTCTCAGAAAAGCATGCTCCCTGTAAGAAGTTATTAACTATGTAATAATGTCTGCTAATAGAATAAGGTACTATTGCTACTGCCTTCATTTAATTGCATGTAAACATTATTACCTTTTTCATTTTATCTGTTTGTGCTGTGATATGAGTCATTTACCATAGAGAAGAAATAAAAACAGAAATCAAACAAGAGCTTTTATAGTCTACTTGAAATAAGTTAATTGTCATGATCTAACTATTACTCTCTCAAGAACACTTAATCTTATTGATAGGGCACTATAATTAAAATTAAAACAAAATATTGCTCACCCAAGAGTATTTTTATTCATATTTACCTTTTAAAAAAATCTCATGTGAGTGGTATGTTACCTAACCTGGCACTAAATATTGTTAGATTAAGCAGATCAAATAAAAAATACCTAGCATAATTCACAGAAAGATCTTTTGTGATCCACTTTCTGCTGCTGCTGCTGCTGCTAAGTCGCTTCAGTCGCGTCTGACTCTGTGCAACCCCATAGATGGCAGCCCACCAGGCTCCCCCATTCCTGGGATTCTCCAGGCAAGAACACTAGAGTGGGTTGCCATTTCCTTCTCCAGTGCATGAAAGTGAAAAGTGAAAGTGAAGTCGCTCAATCCTGTCCTGACTCTTAACAACCCCATGGACTACAGTCCACCAGGCTCCTCCGTCCATGGGATTTTCCAAGCAAGAGTACTGGAGTGGGGTGCCATTGCCTTCTCCAGTTCCACCTCCTAGAGTAATGAAAATAAACACAAGTATAAACAAACGGAATCTAATTAAGCTTAACACATCAAAGAAAATCACAAGTAAAATAAAAAAACAAGCCACAGAATGAGAAAGAAAGTATTTGCAAACAAATCAGCCATCAAAGGATTAAACTCCAAAATATACAAACTGCTCATGCAACTCAATATGAAACAAACAACCCAATCAAGAAATGGGTGCAAAGTCTACATAGATGCTTCTCCAAAGAAGACATACAGATGGCCAACAGGCTCATGAAAAGATGCTCAACATCACTAGTTACTAGAGAAATGCAAATCAAAACTGCAATGTGGAATCACCTCACATCAATCAGAATGGACATCATCAAACAATCTACAAATAATAAATGCTGGAGAGGGTTTAGGAGAAAAAGAAACCTTCCTACACTGCTGGTATGGATGTAAATTGGTACAGCCACTATAGAGAGCAGTATGGAGCTACCTTATAAAACTAAAAATAGAGCTACCATATCACCCTTCAATCCTGCTCCTGGACCTATATCTTGACAAAAAAATAATTCAAAATGATACATGCATGTTCACTGCAGCACTATTAACAGTAGCCAGGACATGGAAGCAACTGAAATGTCCATTGAGAGAAGAATGGATAAAGATGATGTGGTTCATATATACAGTGGAATATTACTCAGCCATAAAATGAATGAAATAATGTCATTTGTGACAACATAGATGGAGCTAGAGATTCATACGGAGTGAAGTAAGTCAGACAAATATGATATGATATTGCTTAAATGCAGAATCTAAAAAAAAAAAATGCCAGAAATGAAATTATTTATCAAAAAAATGGAGTCACAGATGTAGAAAACAAATTTATGGTTATCAAAGGGGAAAGTGGGAAGGAGGAGAAAATTGGGAGATTGGAATTAACATATACACAATACTGTGAGTATAAATATATATATATAATACTATATATAAAATATTGATAATCAATAAGGACCTATTGTATAATATATATGGCATAGTATATACTGTATAGTACTGGGAACTCTTCTCAATATCTCCAGTGACCTACATGGAAAAATAATCTAAAAAAAAAGAGTTGATTCAAGTTTATGTATAATTGAGTCACGTTTTTGTACAGGAAAAAATAGCACAATATTGAAGACCAACTAAGACTCTAATACAAATTAAAAGAAAAATTACCACTGCCAATGGCAAGATCCCCTGGAGGAGGTCATGGCAACCTACTCCTGTATTCTTGCCAGGAGAATCTCATGGACAGAGGAGCCTGGTGTTTACAGTCCAGGGGGTCGCAAAGAGCCAGATGTGACTAAAGTGACTTAGCATGCACCACTGCCAGTATGCTGAACTCAGAGTACTATTTTCTTCTTAAACACTCAGTTCAATCTTAAATGTATTTTCTTTTCTCTTTACATAGAGTGAGAGAGGAGGGAAAGGAAGCAGGCAAAGGAAAGGGCAAGAGGGAGGACTAGGAATTTTGTGCCTTTAAATTGATATAATAGAAATATTTCACATATTCTTTTATAAATTGTAAAATATGAAAAGCCAATAAGGCCATACATTTTCTTACTGGAAAACAATAGAAGATGATAAAACCTAAGAGATTTAGAGGGATTCTTTCCTTTACATTGGGCTTCCCTGGAGACTCAGAAGGTGAAGAATCTGCCTGCAGTACAGGAGACCTGGGTTTGACCTCTGGGTCAGGAAAATGCCCTGGAGAACAAAATGGCAACCCACTCCAGTGTTCTTGCCTAGAGAATCCCATGGACAGAGGAGCCTAGTGGGCTACAGTCAATGGAGTGTCAAAGAATTGAACAGCACTGAGCAACTAACACTAACAGTCACAGTAAACCAAACACATAGTGAAACTGGCCAATGGAAAGCAGAATACCAATTCTTTAAAAAGGGCCTCAAAGTGACTGGTGTGTGGGATGAATATCCAACCTTTTTGTTCTTCCAGAGGACAAACATTGCAAAATAAAGAAACTCCAAAGACACAGTGTTTTCTTCACTGAAGTCTGTTTTTAGAGCCATGGATTTAAAACATAAAATAATTGAGCCAGAGAAGATGTTTTTTCCCCCAGAACTTCAAAATTTGATTTGCAATATGGTCACCTTCAACAGATAATTTTTATAGACACTTAGTAGATGTGTATTTAAACCCACACCTGTACATCCTTAAGGATTTAATTATTTACTTAAGCATTTCCTTAAGTATCTATTTATTTAAGCATTCATTCTATTTATGAACTTTATATTTACACTTTACATTATATGTGAAAATTTTTCAGAAGTTTAATAAAGGAGCTACTTTAAAATATAAACCAAAAGTACAGACCAAGAAAGGCATGCATTACAATTGAACGTCAAGAAAATGTTATAAAAAGAAAAAGAAAAGAGATGACGCACATATTCAGTGTGTACAATTGTTAGAGGTCAGATTATATTTTTTCAAAACTTTTTGCAGGTCAAAGCACAATAGAGAAACACAGTCAATCACATTCTTTTCATTATCTACTTGGTAAATAGCTTTTTAAGGGAAGAAAAAAGTTTGTCTTTCACACGAAGTTCAAAAATAAGTTTTCATATGTGGTGTAAAACAAGACATAACAAGGGAATCAACAGATGAAATTGGCAAGGACATCGTGTGCGTGGTGTGATCAGTTGCTCACTCGTGTCTGACTCTTTGTTACCCCATGGACAGCAATCTTTCAGGTTCCTCTGTGCATGGAATTTTCCAGGCAAGAATACTGCAGTGGGTTGTGATTTCCTACTCTGGAGGGGGTGTCTGCCTGACTCACACAATTTGCCTTTGATGAGGCAAAAAACACAGCCCATTAGCATTTACTCAAAACAATGCTATGAGAGGGTTGAAAGGTAGGCTGCCTTATAAACTCCTTGTACTCTTCCAATAGCTCCCTCTAGTGTTTAAAATCCTCCTGCCTTTTGTTTTAATCTCTTCCTGATTGCAAATAACGGAATGATTTTTTTTTTTTTGGAGTAAATTTTTTCTCGCTTATTTAACTCCTCCAGAGCAATTTTGCTTTGACACTATACATGCAACACATATGCACATAATTAACTCTTTAAATAATATGTTTTCACATATCCTAAGAGAAAAGGACTAAGTTTAAAAACAGAAATCAATTATTTAAATACACATTTCTTCACTATAAAAATTTATAAGCAAATTGAAACAAATATGGAAACTACAACAATTTAATTTCCATTGTAGGTCATGAGAGCAATGGATGAAGGACTCCTACTCTGCTCTGAGGGACCATGATTGTATTTCCTAGGAGGTCTTGCCTGAATGGAAAACTGAAAAATGGATGTAATTTTTCCAGATGGCCAAGCTAAAAAAAAAAAAAAAAAAAGATATTTTCAAGCTTCTCTCTCAAGAAAATGTGCTTTGGAGGTGATCTTATAAAGTAATATAATATAAAAAAAAAATAAAGTAATATAAAGAGGGTGTGTGAAAAGAGAGTCAAGAGCATGAATAGAACATATTCTATAAAAGTCAATTTTAGTAAGGCAATCTCAAACATATAGAGAAATCAAGTCAAGATCATTTTCTGTGAAGTTAATCTGAACAGCCATAGTTAAGTGCACAATTATTGACAGTAATGAATCAATTTTTTGAGAATTAGAAATAAAATCAATAAACTGCCATAGTAAAAGTTTATGTTACATAGATTGACTATGTGTGAAGTAAGTAATTGTTCTCAATTTTTTCTTTTAGGAAACAACAGGGCTGATAGTAACTTTAACTGTGTAACTTTTTTATTAGTTTGTAAAGTAAATATTTTTATTTAAATTACTTTGGTCCTAAAAAAAATGATGCCTCAAGTTTACAGTGGTAACATGGAGCTCATTTCCTCTCATTCCTTAGACTTAACTAAAACTACAATAAAGGAAAACATTGAATAAATATATATATATAATGATAAGGAGAATGAGGAGCCAGGGAGAAAATATGCTCAGTCATGTCTGACTCTTTCAACCTTTTATACTATAGCCCCCCAGTCTCCTGTGTCTGATTCTTTGAACCCTTATGGACTGTAGCCCACGAGGCTCCTCTGTCCATGGGATTCTCCAGGCAAGAATACTGGAGTGGATTGCTACTTCCTCCTCCCAGGGATCGAACCCATGTATCCTGTATTTCCTGTATTGTAGGCAGATTTTTTACCACTGGGCCAAGGAATTCCATGGAGCCAGGAGGGGGCAGAGATTCCAAGTTTATCGAAGAGATGGGACAATTAGCCAAGGTCAAGATTATTACAAATGCAAAGGGCTAAAGCAGAGGAAGCTTAGGTAGAACAGATAAGCTTCTAGACACAGAAAGACAACTGCGTATGGAAGCTATAAAGGTCAAATGTATAGAATCAAAGAGTAGGATGATGGCTGCCAGAGGCTGGGGGTGGGGGTGGGGGTAAATGGGAAAGTGTTGGTCAAAGGTTATAAACTTTCAATGATAAGAAGATTAACATCTAGAGATCAAATATCAAACACAGTAATTAGAGTTAGTAATATTGTACTCTATATCCGAGATTTTCCAAGAGAGTAGATATTTAAATGTTATCACCAAACACCAAAAAAAAAAAGTGAATATATGATGTGAAGGGATGAAGGTGTTAATTGACTTGATGTGTTATCATTTCCATTGTACATGTATATTAAATCCTTATGTTTTACACCTTTAAAAAAAATCACCTTGTAAAACTGAAATATATACAATTCTACTTTTTAAATCATACCTCAATAATAAGCAAACAACAAGAAAGTTCTTGAATCAGAGTTACCAGTTTCAAGGAAAAATGGAAATGGTGCTCATAGAAAGGAATTAATTGCAAGTGAATAATTGAATCTGTCTTGCTTCTCACCTGATATTCCAAGAGCCTAACATTAACTTCAAAGGAACAGAAAGATTGGTAGGTATTTGAGGTTCTCACAGAATATAATAAAAGAAATACTTGTAAAAAGGAAAAGTATGTACTGTGTGTTAAGCCATTTTCATCGGGCATTTGGAAAGACTCCCAAGGATGTCAAGAGTTCCTGATCCAACCACAAAAAGAAATCTGCAGGAAAAAAATCTTTCACTAGGACTTAGTCTCTGTGTGGCTTAATTCTTAAATATGAAGAAACAGCATAAGATGAACAGGGATTTGAGAAAATCTGCAATATGAAATAAAAACACAAAAATAAACAAAGACAAAAAAATCTAGTGGTCAAGAAGATGGTAATATAGGATTCTGTAGGGAAACTTAAAATCTCATATTTTAAATTAAGTAGAGAAACAATAAGGTAAGAATATGTAATTAAGATGTCAGAGATTTGAAAAGAAGAAAGGGATGGTAAAGCATAGGGATATTTATTTCCTTAATTTACAAAATGACAGGGAATTCCCTAGTGATTGGTCCAGTAGTTAGGACTCCCTACATTCTATTGCAAGGAACATGGGTTCAATCCCTGATCCGGGAACTAAGATCCCACATGCCATGTGGCATGCACATCATCCCTCCCCGCCACACACACACACACACACACACACACACACACACACACACACACACCTGGTGACTGGAAACATTTTTTTTTTAATAATGAAAGGAGGGAGGGAGGGAAAGGTGTAACTTGCTGCTGCTGCTGCTGCTACTAAGTCCGTTCAGTCGTGTCCGACTATGTGAGACTCCATAGATGGCAGCCCACCAGGCTCCCCCATCCCTGGGATTCTCCAGGCAAGAACACTGGAGTGGGTTGCCATTTCCTTCTCCAATGCATGACAGTGATAAGTGAAAGTGAAGTCGCTCAGTCCTGTCCGACTCTTAGTGACCCCATGTACTGCAGCCCACCAGGCTCCTCCGTCCATGGGATTTTCCAGGCAAGAGTACTGGAGTGGGGTGCCATTGCCTTCTCCAAGGTGTAACTTAGATAAACGTTTTTCCATATCATGGGAAATTAATGGACATACAAAGTGATAGAAACATTCTTTAAGGGAATGACATTTACTAACTGAAAAAGGACAAACCTAGACAACATATTAAAAAACTGGGACATCACTTTGCAAACAAAGATCCATATAGTCAAAGCTATGGTTTTTCCAGTAGTTATATACAGATATGAGAGTTGGACCATAAAGAAGGCTGAGTGCTGAAGAATTGATGCTTTCAAGTTGTGGTTTTGAAGACTCTTGAGAGTTTCTTGGATAGCAAGATCAAACTAGTCAATTCTAAAGGATATGAATGCTAAATATTCATTGGAAAGACTGATGCTGAAGCTGAAGTTCCAATACTTTGGCCACTTGAGTTCAACAGCCTCGACTCATTGGAAAAGACCCTGATGCTGGTAAAGATTGAGGGCAGAAAGAGAAGCGTGCAACAGAGGATTAAATGGTTGGGTAGCATCATCAACTCAATGGACATGAATTTGAGCAATCTCCAAGAGATCGTGAAGGACAGGGAAGCTTGGTGTGCTAGAGTCCATGGGGTCGCAGAGCTGGACATGACTTAGCCACTGAACAACAACTGAAAGAGAGGCCATTCCTTGCTTGCTTGTTTGTTTTCTGATTGCTTAAGTGATTGCTTTTAGCAGCCTCTTTCTTCCCCTCTGCTTTTTACCACCCCCTTTCACACTCTTGAAAGTCCTAAAGTCCCGAGTACTTGGGAACTGCCTATAGATTGGTTGTTCAAGTAAAAATAAATAGGTTATTCTTCTAGCCCTGATAATGAAACTGGCAGATAAGTAGCTTTATCCCATAAAATAACTTAAAGGTCATAGGTACCACTGACTAGGTTGTATAAAAATCCCAATAAAATGGCAATGGAATAAGAAAAGAGAATACGACAGCAGGATAAAAATTCTTGATTGTATTGTGTTCGATTTCATGTATATATATCCGAAAACCACCGAATGACACACATTTTCAATTCAAAATTATATAAACTATTTTGGGATAGTTCTATCAATCCTTCCTTCTATTTGATTCCAAAAAAAGAAGAAGAAACAGTCAAATACCCACAAAGGAGAGCCTTTTGGTGATGCTAGGTTTTACCTGTGATTAATTGTAATGTTCAACATGGATACATTTCCACATTTTCCATTCAGTGCTTCTGCACATTTTAACAGTAGGGACTGTTGAGTTGAGACATCTGTGCTTACAGCTACAAAAGAAACATTTAAGATAAGATAAGCTTGCCACTGATAACTAATTACTGTTTGTGGCAATGGTGTTTCTCGAGTAGTTTTGGACTTATGTAGCATCTCTAGGTTATGAATCAAAGTAGCTTTCATATTTCCATATACTGTATCATGCATGATGCATATAGAACTATAAAGTTCTATTAAACCCCAATCAAATATTTGTTTTGTTTCTGTTTGTGGTCTAAAGCAATGCCATTTAGTCTTACATTAAATAGATCCTTTGAGGTTTAACTCAGAAAGCTGATCTCAGAAGTACTATCCAGTTCTCATGTATAGAATATTTACTATTCTCCAGGGTCATTGCCAGTGAAAAACTGTACTTTTGTGATAATTTATGGTGGGGAATATATCCTTAAACTGATTAAATTATCTCTAAGTTTACCCCAGTCTTTATTCATATAGACAAATGGAACATGTCTCTAATCCCCTTACAATGTGACTATTGAAATGTTGAAAACAAAAATAGTAACATAAAATTTTATATTGCAGTTTAAAATTACTCATCTGTGTGTGTGTGCTCAGTCACTCAGTTGTGTTCGACTCTTTGCAACCCCATGGACGATAGCCAGCTAGGCTCCTCTACCCATGGGATTTTTCAGGCAAGATTACTGGAGTGATTGCCACTTTCTCCTTCAGGGCATCTTCCCAACTCAGGTATTGAACCCACATCTCTTGCATCTACTGCATTGGCTGACAGATTCTTTACCACTGTGCCACCAATCTGAGAGATACATAAAATAAAATCAATTCCTCTGAGAACCATTCTCAAATAAAGAGACTGACAAAAGGAAGTGATATGTTTCAAAGGTCAAGTTTTGATTTACCTTCCTTATAAGAATGTTTTACTTTTTGCTAGAATGTCTTAAGAAGCTGTTGATTTCTATAACTTTTAGTACATTCTGGGTTTTCTAAGGGATATAAAATTGCTTTTTATAGTCTTAACAGTGAAGAGAATTGTATGCTTCCTAGAACAGAATGGTGTTTTGTGCGTAACTAACAGCCTTCTACCTAGTACACAGAAGGTTAAGACTATTTGACTTCTACTGAAGCAAGAAACACAAAAGATGGTAACATATATATTTTTTGTTTATCACATCTGAAATCATTCTTTTGCATTTAAAAATGAAGAAAGTTCCAAACTGATGAAATTTTGTTTACTTTCTGTTTTTATGCATTTTTACTTGAAAAACAAAGGTTTTGAACACTGACATTTGTCAATATTTTTGTAACTTTTTAAACTTCAAAGTGATTTTGGTAAAAGCTGTCATATTTGGAGACATTCAACATTCAAATATCATGAAAAATTTTACAATTGGGTTAAGTTGCATAAGAGTTACAGTTATGTTAAACAATGACCGCTCAGTTTAGAAAACGTGTTCTCCTTACACACATATATGCACAATCTCTATTATTCAAAAATCTCATTTCCCCTTCATCAGGTAAGTGGGGAATACTCTAACCTAATAAGCAATTGCAATTCAAATAATTTAATTTAATTATATATGTAAATATATAAAAAATTAATTCCAATTAAAGGCAGAGATAGGGCTTTAAAAAAGACAATTAATCCATGATCTTTTTTTAACCTCAGGGAGTTGGAAGTATCTCTTCATCCTATTTGTTATCCTGGTGGAGATATTACATTATAGATGAAGATTCCAAGAACATGAAGGCTATCTAATACAGACAGGCAAAAATTCACTTTCAACTTTGAGTTAAGTGAGCTATATAGAAAGACAAGAGTGGCTATTTTTGCCAAAGGGAACTGAAGTCAGGAGGGAACTAAGTAGAATCTGAAATGCAGGATCTCTACATTAAATAAAGACTGCAGATTTCAAATTAGCTGTCTAACAAGTATTGCATAAGAATCACATCTGTGTGAGTTCTTAAATAAGAGCTGGTCCTTATTCATCTTTTAATCCTGATATATACTGTCAGGATGATAAATATTAAAGAACAATAACTTTTTCTATTTATTAAACAGAAATACTTTCAGATGAATGAAGACATGAACAGTAAAGAATCTTCCTATAATGGAGGAGAATCAGGTGCGATCCCTATGTTAGGAAGATCCCCTGGAGAGGGGGGTGGCAACCCACCCCACTATTCTTGCCTGGAGAATTACATGGACAGAGGAGCGTGGAGGTCTATATCCATGGGGTTGCAAACAGTCAAGCATAACTGAGCGACTTTCTTTTAAGTAAATACAGGGTTCTACAATTCAAAAGACAGAACATGTAGTGTGAATAAGACATTATCATCGCAATTTAAATGTACATAAGAGGTGATAATGGAAAAACTAAAGATCTGGGAATTAAAAACAAGCTTCATTTATTGAGGTGAATATGACAAAATAGAAAACAAAATGAAACTGACATATTCCTTCTAATAATCAATAAAATATACAGATACTCACAAAAGAAGAACCATGTATCAGCAAAGAAGTTGAAAGGTTGACAAGTTGAAAGGTTGACTTTCTGGAAATTAGAAACTAAAAGGGATTGATTTTTCTTTTTTATATGAAAGTGGTGAGCAGAGAAAAAGTCAGAATATAGAAATCAAAGAGAGAAAGATTTCTACTTCCTCAATGGAAGATTAGCCAGTCATGCGACCTTTCTTGTGTGATGAATGAATAATCAAAGAACACCAAAAAGAAAAAAAAAAAAATAAAAAAAAGCCAAGATATACAAACCAAAACTTGACCCCAAAGGAAAGAGATAATATAGAACACAGAAGGTGAATATTTTTTAATCCATCATGTTAAAAGATATGGAGGAGTAGTCTCATACATGGAATAATTGTCTCTTAAGGATGAAGTTTCAAAAATAATGAGACTAAATCAAAAAATCCACCTAAATGGCAATGCCAAAGAACAGGAGGCCAAGTTTGTGAAAGTAGGATGCTGGAGAAGGAAATATGTCCTTTCACATTCTTGAATACAAAACTGAACTATTCAAAAACTGAATAAGCAAGGTTCTATAACCATGTGCAATGCTTTTCCTTGTTTACAGAACATCTCTGATCACAGTGAAATTAGACTTTTAAGGTAGCTACATGAGGTCTAAAATATTATAGATATTATATATCTCTCTGATATTATAGAAATAAAGGCATAATTGGCAAAAATTTAAGAAAAAAGTGGGACAAAGATCAAAGTGCCAATGCCCTTATAAAGTCAAAGTCTTTAAAAAGTTAAAAGTTCACAAAACAACAAAATGTATATTTACACACATTTTGTTAAGTTACAGAGACTACCAATAGAAGAATAGAACTGATATAAATATTAAACCTGTGTTGACTAGATCAAGAGATGGGTAAAATAAATTAAATCTATGTTTTTTCATATACAAGAGTTAACTGATTATGTTGCATATTTTTAAAAAAAGAAATGTAGGTATACATATATATATTCAAAAGTTATGAATGTAATCACCATTAGATATTTAAAAATTATTTAAAATGAGAATGAACTCTTTATATATTTGTTCTTTTCTATTAGCTCATTTACTTCAATGATGAATTGCAAGGCTTACCAATGTATAAGCAATGCATTTCAAGAATTGGGTTCAAAATGTAAATGATAAACTTTCATTTGTTACTTACACCATGCAATTTTTCTTTACTTTGAAAGAGAAAATAAAGAAAGAAAAGTCACATACAAAGGCCTTATTGTGTGCAAAACCATTTTTCAGGGATCTGCGTGTATCATTCTCAAGTATGACTTACTCTGAGGTATTATGTCATAACTGACAATAGCCATGGCAAGACCAAGAACCTAGAAGAGGAATGATCCACAGAGGTTAATGTGATCTATAGTCTTATACATGTCTGTACACTGTTTCAATATCTTTGGTGTTGTGAGGTATACATTCCGTGTTAATTTAGATATTTTCTAAATTACAGTTCATTTTCCATCAAAGCACAAAAACGACAACCACCTATGAAGCAACAATATGAATTTGCTGTTGTTCAGTTACTCCATTGTGTCTAACTCTTTGCAACCCCAAGGACTGCAACATGCCAGACTTCCCTGTCCTTCACCATCTCCTGGAGCTTTATCAAACTCATGTCCATTGAGTCAAGGATGCCATCCAACCATCTCACTGTCTGTTGTCCCCTTCTCCTCCTGCCTTCAATTTTGCCCAGCATCTGGCTCTTTTCTAATGAGTCAGCTTTTTGCAACAGGTGGCCAAAGTATTGAAGCTTCAGCTTTCCAATAGATATTCAGGATTGATTTTGTTTGGGATTGACTTGTTTGATCTCCTTGTAGTCCAAGAAACTTGCAAGAGGCTTCCCCCACATCAGAGTTCAAAAGTATCAATTTTTCAGCTCTCGGCCTTCCTTATGGTCTAACTCTCACATCCATACATGACCACTTGAAAAACCATACCTTTGACTATATGGACCTTTGTTGGCAAAGTAATGTCTCTGATTTTTAATATGCTGTCTAAGGTTGTCATAGCAATAAATATGAATGGAGCTTAAAAAATACACCAAAAAAAAGAGGGTGAGATCTAAGATCTGGGTCACCATGAATAACTGTTTTGAAAACTATTTTAAAACAAGACATTAACCCCTGTATGGTTTCATTTTTCCTATGTATAAATGGAGTGAGTTTGACTGATGTTTCAGGTATTTTCCAACTTCTAATCAATGAGAAAAACATGAATGACAGTAGTTGAACGGGAAAGCATTTGACTTCCCTGGCAGTGGTTAAGACTCTGCACTTTCAGTACAGGGACTGGAAGGAATGATGCTAAAGCTGAAACTCCAGTACTTTGGCCACCTCATGCGAAGAGTTGATTAATTGGAAAAGACCCTGATGCTGGGAGGGATTGGGGGCAGGAGGAGAAGGGGACGACAGAGGATGAGATGGCTGGATGGCATCACTGACTCGATGGACGTGAGTCTGGGTGAACTCCGGGAGTTGGTGATGGACAGGGAGGCCTGGCGTGCTGCGATTCATGGGGTCGCAAAGAGTCGGACACGACTGAGCGACTGACCTGATCTGATCTGATCTGATCTGGGGAACTAAGATTCCACATGCTATGTGGCATGGCCCACAACAATAAAATAATACAAGTAAAAATTACATTGTCATAAAGAAAAAAAATGCAATCTTTTAACTAGTGATTCTGTAACAAAAATGCGGCTGTGATTGTCACTAAAAAATGAGGTTTCCCAGCATATATTTTCGTCCTTTTTTGTAATCTTTTGACAAGCAAAATGAGCCAGTTTCCAGAATCTAGGCTTTACTTAGTACATTGAGAGATTCTTATAAGTCAAACTAATTAGGATAAATTATGCAACAGTACAGACCTGAGGCTACGAAAAAACAAAACAAAAACCACTGCTGAATAATACGTTGCTGTGAATCTCAGTCTGTATTTGTTTGCCATTTTTGTGTTTTAATAGCACACTTGATAAAACAATGTATACAGACTATTGGACCATGTGTTCTACTTTTTACGGTTATTTTATAAGAGAAGTTTCTGCATATACTGTCTATAACTCTGTCCGTTTTCCACCCACTAGTTTTTGGGCACACAAATCAACTGTATTAATGATAAATAAGGGGTGACTAAGTAACAACATGGAGAAGAGAATGGCAACCCACTCCAGTACTCTTGCCTGGAAAATCCCTTGGACGGAGGGGCCTGGTGGGCTGCAGTCCATGGGGTCGCTAGGAGTCGGACACGACTGAGTGACTTCACTTTATTTTTTCACTTTCATGCATTGGAGAAGGAAATGGCAACCCACTCCAGTGTTCTTGCTTGGAGAATCCCAGGGATGGGGGAGCCTGGTTGGCTGCCGTCTATGGGGTCGCACAGAGTCAGACACAACTGAAGCAACTTAGCAAGTAAGAACATGAGGAGACTCTGAAAGAGCTCATTCATATCATTAATAATGTTGCCTATGACCCAACTGCATTTTAAAATATAAATCTGGTATTTTTATTTACTTGGTTTAATACTGAAGAATGATTATTTTCAAGATAAGCGTAACAGCTATGTGTCAAAATAACTTCTCTAAGATGCCTCAGTTGGCATCATCATTGAAGGATTTTGAGTTGGCCATGTCTTGTCAGATTCACTTTTAACTATTTTCCAGAAAATATGCTAAAGAGCCACCAATTTGAAAACCCTAAAACTAGAAATACTCTCTCAGGTTTTCAAAGCAATGTTGTTTGTTCTATCTAGCAAAGGCTGATTGTCATGGTCATATGTTCCTTATCAGGGGGTCATTTTGCAATGTCAGGGTATAAGGCAACCCATTACATTTAATCAGTAATTCGCAGTTTCTCCTGTCTTTTCAGAACCACATATAACTTAGGGCAATTTTTAAATGCATACTCAAAAAATTATCAAAGCTGAGAAAATCATTTGATGAAGTAGTACTCTATGGAGAGATGATATTTTCTGCTACAATTCATTCTCCTAAGTTGTAATAATCGAAGATAAACTGAACTTATATAAGACAAAGTTTTTTGTTTTTTGTTTTTCTAGCTTCCTCCATTCCACTCCTTTTATCCCCTTTTCCTTCAAGTGCAGAGATGGAATTTGACAAAGTTTGTTTTGGCAAATACTAATTAAGCACATTCTAGTTGCCAAAATATGAATTAGGCGATAATTGGGAATTGGTAGTTGGTGTTTGTGTATTTAAACAGATGCAGGCATAGTACCAGCATACTTTATGCATATTTAAGTTTCTTGACAGTCTTACTGTCATCAACTCCCTGTGAACCTGTGTGGACCTTACATCAACCATATTCTACTTTCCTCAATACAAATAAACCATTTCTGCTTAACTTCTTTGGTATTTACAATGTAAACTATCTTGCAAGACACTATTTCTAGCTAGTTTTGTATGCAAATATTAAAATAACAATTGAATGGCAAGGATTTGACTTATCACAAAGTATCGGGGGTAAAAATGGTTTGTAGTACAATTATAATGGCTCTTGGAACTCTAAGTTAATCCTTTTAGAACTTGGGACACCCAAACACTGAAGGAATGAGTGTTTGCGATCACAGTGATAGCATAATATTAAAAAATAATAATAAAAAATCTTTTCACTTCAATTTTTCTTTTATGAACTATTTATCTTTTTTGATAACATTAAATTTGTTTGCAATACAGCCTATCCATTGCATGCCTGGTTATATGCTTATGTGCTTGCAAGAGAAAAATGTATTTTTTTTAATAAAGATGTGAGCACTGCAGACAAGTATACATGTAGAGTAAGCATGAGGACAGAATGAGACACTGATTCCATCTGCTCTTGACACTTCCTTGTCCTTAGACTTCAACTATTTGTGAAAGTCAGTTGTGTCTGACTCTTTGCGACCCCATGGACTATACAGTTCATGGAGTTCTCCAGGCCAGAATACTTGAGTGGGTAGCCGTTCCCTTCTCCAGGGGATCTTCCCAACCCAGGGATCAAATACAGGTCTCCCACATTGCAGGTGGATTCTTAAACAGCTGAGCTACAAGGGAAGCCCAAGAAAGACTTCAGCTTGAAGTCACACTTGCAAGCAATGAAGACAATCCCTCTCCACTCTGAAGTGACATTTAATTTTGTGGTGTTAAATAGTCAATGTATTTTTAAGAGATAGAGATCAAATTGCCAGCATCCTCTGGATCATCAAAAAAGCAAGAGAGTTCCAGAAAAACATCTATTTCTACTTTATTGTCTATGCCAAAGCCTTTGACTGTGTGGATCACAATAAACTGTGGAAAATTCTGAAAGAGACAGGAATACCAGACCACCTGACCTGCCTCTTGAGAAACCTGTATGCAGTTCAGGAAGCAACAGTTAGAACTGGACATGGAACAACAGACTGGTTCCAAATAGGAAAAGGAGTACTTCAAGGCTGTATATTGTCATCCTGCTTATTTAACTTATATGCAGAGTGTATCATGAGAAACACTAGGCTGCAGAAGCACAAGCTGGAATCAAGATTGCCGGGAGAAATATCAATAACCTCAGATATGCAGATGACACCACCCTTATGGCAGAAAGTAAAGAAGAACTAAAGAGCTTCTTCATGAAAATGAAAGAGGAGAGTGAAAAAGTTGGCTTAAGGCTCAACATTCAGAAAACTAAGTACCTGGCATCCAGTTCCATCACTTCATGGCAAATAGATGGGGAATCAGTGGAAACAGTGGCTGACTTTATTTTTCTGGGCTCCCAAATCACTGCAGATGGTGATTGCAGCCATGAAATTGAAAGATGCTTACTCCTTAGAAGGAAAGTTATGATCAAACTAGACAGCATATTAAAAAGCAGAGACATTACTTTGCCAACAAAGGTCTGTCTAGTCAAGGCTATGGTTTTTCCAGTGGTCATGTATGGATGTGAGAGTTGGACTATAATGAAAGCTAAGCGCCAAAGAATTGATGCTTTTGAACTCTGGTATTGGAGAAGACTCTTGAGAGTCCCTTGGACTGCAAAGAGATCCAACCAGTCCATCCTAAAGACCAATCTTGGGTGTTCTTTGGAAGGACTGATGTTGAAACTGAAATTCCAATACTTTGGCCACCTGATGCAGAGAGCTGACTCATTTGAAAATACCCTGATGCTTGTAAAGATTGAGGGCAGGAAGAGGAGGGGATGACAGAATGAGATGGTTGGATGGCATCACCGACACAATGAACATGGGTTTGAGTGGATTCCGGAGTTGGTGATGGACAGGGAGGCCTGGCGTGCTGTGGTCCATGGTTTGCAAAGAGTCGGACACGACTGAGCGACTGAATTGAACTGAGGCAATAGAAAGTCATATAAAAGCTCTTAAGATGAGTCTTTAAAAGTAGTTTAAAGAGGAAGATTAAATGGTAAAAACACAGGGTCCCAGTAACATAAAATACAGAGGAAATACTTGGATCTCAAATAATTTATATCTGATTCATCTTTCAGAGGAACTAATTCAAGGAAATTCCATATAAAATCCTATCATGTCTTACAATTCCAACTTACTGAACAAAATCTAGTTGCTAAAACATACTGGTATATATGATAAAATAAAATTACTTTTCCCCATAACATTAAAAAAAAAAAAAAAGAAATTGCCCCCATAACATTTAATACTAAAATAATGACTGGTGGGAAAATACTTTTCTTGCTTGAAAATTTACTTGACAGAAACATATGAGTATTAAGCATTTAAACCCAAGGGACTGTCTCTCCTCATTATTTAAGTATAAGAAAACCTCATACTTATTTCATTCCTTTCACAAAAGCATTTGGTGGAATGTGATTTTGCTAGCAGGGTTCCTTCATTTTCTAATTCCTTTTCCCTGGGGATTATTATTATTACTTTTTTTTTCAGATGGTAACAAGTTTTGTTTTTTTTTTTAATTCTTACTCTAAATTAATTTTAAAACTGTGTAAAAAGCAATGCTTGTTATATTGGATTTGTCGATACCTCAGTTCAGTTCAGTTCAGTCGCTCAGTGGTGTCTGACTCTTTGCGACCCCATGAATCACAGCACGCCAGGCCTCCCTGTCCATCACAAACTCCCAGAGTTCACTCAGACTCAAGTCCACCAAGTCAGTGACGCCATCCAGCCATCTCATCCTCTGTTGTCCCCTTCTCCTCCTGCCACCAATCCCTCCCAGCATCAGAGTCTTTTCCAATGAGTCAACTCTTCTCATGAGGTGGCCAAACTATTGGAGTTTCAGCTTTAGAATCATTCCTTCCAAAGAACAACCAGGGCTGATCTCCTTCAGAATGGACTGGTTGGATCTCCTTGCAGTCCAAGGGACTCTCAAGAGTCTTCTCCAACACCACAGTTCAAAAGCATCAATTCTTTGGTGCTCAGCCTTCTTCACAGTCTAACTCTCACATCCATACATGGCCACAAGAAAAACCATAGCCTTGACTGATGGACCTTTGTTGGCAAAGTAATATCTCTGCTTTTAAATATGCTATCTAGGTTGGTCATAACTTTCCTTCCAAGGAGTAAGATGCCTCAAGTTAACATCAATTCCATTTATAAATTAGAGAAAAAGATATACTCTTTTTCAATTGAATAATGAAGGCCTAAAAGTCAGAATACCCTCATGTGATTTCTAGGTAAATTCTTTACCTCACCTATTCTGGAAGAATAAAGCAGATTTAAGAACTAGTACTATATTTTTATTGGATGCTCTATTAAAAAGGCCTTTTCGCAAATACAGAAACAGATCAAACTGTTATCCCCATTCATCTCCTAGAGAAACAGCAGGTGAAACAACTGTTTTACATCCTAAGAACTGTCATCAGGCATCAGTCTTTTTTATTTCACCCTCAAGTGGTTCCATAGAGTTTTGAGAACTGAAATGCTTTGTATTCTTTTTTAAATTGGGTACTGAAAATTGAGAATACAAAATTGTGATGTTCATTTTGCCTCAGTGCAAAATGCCCCTCTCCTAGATTCCTGAAATGACTTATTTTGCTGATTTAAGAAATTCTTTAAATTTGCAGTACTGGTAAAACTTGTGCTAACAAAGGTGGATAGCCATTTCTATAGGGACCACTAAAAACTGTTTTATTGCTCCTCTAATACAAAACCTGGAGTTGTTATCAGAATATTATTTGGGAAATGTTTGCAATATTCCCTCATCAATGCATTTATATACTTAAATACATATATGTATAAGCCATGTATCTTTATATTATATATATTTTACACATTTCTAATTTTTTAAAAAATACAGATTCCAAGTATTCTCCCATAAAGTATTACAGACTTTATGGGATTTTTAACGTAATTCTTGAATGTTGTAAATTCAGTTTTTCAGGGGATTTCCTCCAAATGAACAAAGTAACTACATTAAATTAAAGTTTATTGAACAGCATTTAGAGATAAATCACTGCTTGAATAGAAAATGGTGAAGTAAACATTTAAAACAGAAAGGAAAAAAAAAGGATTGGCGATCTGAATAAATTTTTGGACCAGAAGGGATCAATGTAATCAGATCAGATCAGATCAGTCGCTCAGTAGTGTCCGACTCTTTGCGACCCCATGAATCGCAGCACGCCTGGCCTCCCTGTCCATTACCAACTCCCGGAGTTCACCCAGACTCACGTCCATCAAGTCAGTGATGCCATCCAGCCATCTCATCCTCTGTCGTCCCCTTCTCCTCCTGCCCTCAGTCCCTCCCAGCATCAGAGTCTTTTCCAGTGAGTCAACTCTTCGCATGAGGTGGCCAAAGTACTGGAGTTTCAGCTTTAGCATCATTCCTTCCAAAGAAATCCCAGGGCTGATCTCCTTCAGAATGGACTGGTTGGATCTCCTTGCAGTCCAAGGGACTCTCAAGAGTCTTCTCCAACACCACAGTTCAAAAGCATCAATTCTTCGCCACTCAGCCTTCTTCACAGTCCAACTCTCACATCCATACATGACCACAGGAAAAACCATAGCCTTGACTAGACGAACCTTTGTTGGCAAAGTAATGTCTCTGCTTTTGAATATGCTATCTAGGTTGGTCATAACTTTCCTTCCAAGGAGTAAGTGTCTTTTAATTTCATGGCTGCAGTCACCATCTGCAGTGATTTTGGAGCCCAGAAAAATAAAGTCTGACACTGTTTCCACTGTTTCCCCATCTATTTGCCATGAAGTGGTGGGACCGGATGCCATGATCTTCGTTTTCTGAATGTTGAGCTTTAAGCCAACTTTTTCACTCTCCACTTTTGCTTTAATCAAGAGGCTTTTTAGTTCCTCTTCACTTTCTGCCATAAGGGTAGTGTCATCTGCATATCTGAGGTGATTGATATTTCTCCCGGCAAGTTTGATTCCAGTTTGTGTTTCTTCCAGTCCAGCGTTTCTCATCATGTACTCTGCATATAAGTTAAATAAACTGGGTGACAATATACAGCCTTGACGAACTCCTTTTCCTATTTGGAACCAGTCTGTTGTTCCATGTGCAGTTCTGTTGCTTCCTGACCTGCATACAGATTTCTCAAGAGGCAGATCAGGTGTTCTGGTATTCCCATCTCTTTCAGAATTTTCCACAGTTTATTGTGATCCACACAGTCAAAGGCTTTGGCATAGTCAATAAAGCATAAATAGATGTTTTTCTGGAACTCTCTTGCTTTTTGCATAATCCAGCGGATGTTGGCAATTTGATCCCTGTTCCTCTGCCTTTTCTAAAACCAGCTTGAACATCAGGAAGTTCACGGTTCATATATTGCTGAAGCCTGGCTTGGAGAATTTTGAGCATTACTTTACTAGCGTGTGAGATGAATGCAATTGTGTGGTAGTTTGAGCATTCTTCCCCAACCAGTAGCGCTGAAGAAGCTGAAGTTGAACGGTTCTATGAAGACCTACAAGACCTTTTAGAACTAACACCTAAAAAAGATGTCCTTTTCATTATAGGGGACTGCAATGCAAAAGTAGGAAGTCAAGAAACACCTGGAGTAACAGGCAAATTTGGCCTTGGAATACGGAATGAAGCAGGGCAAAGACTAATAGACTTTTGCCAAGAAAATGCACTGGTCATAACAAACACCCTCTTCCAAGAACACAAGAGAAGACTCTATACATGGACATCACCAGATGGTCAACACCGAAATCAAATTGATTATCAATGTAATAGGAAGGAATAAATTAGACTCTGTTTCTCTTACTTTAACCTTTGTATTCTCTTACTAGTGTTACATGTTAATAATTAAAAAGAATGTTGTCTATAGCTTGAAATAGCCCATTCTCAAGGCTCTGAACTTTAAAGATGTAACTCTTTTCCACTTATATAGAGACAAAAATTTCCAGAACTGAGAATGGGAGATTTATAATAACACCAAATCCCAGGGACAGAGGAGCCTGGTAGGAGGTCATCTATGGGGTCACACAGAGTTGGACACTACTGAAGCAGCTTAGCAGCAGCAGCAGCAGCAGCAGCAGCAACAACAGCAACCAGATCTATGTGACAGCTACAAAAACAAAGGCACCAAAAAGGTTTGTAACAACCAAACATGCCCCCTTCCCTTTTACCAAGCCTGAATTTAACAGCCTGAATTCTAAATCTGCTACAATGGTCACTAGGGAACCATCTAATTGTCTTTCTGACTTTCTGAATAAAGTCACTATTCCTTGCATCAACACCTATCTCTCATTATTGGCATGTTCTGCAGTGAGCATTTTGAACTTGGGCCCAATTAACTTCAACTTTGACTTTCTGAAAAGAAGCAGTCAATTTTCAAACAAACTTTTAGGGCCATTCAGGTCCATTTTACTGGTAAACTTCTATGACTGTATTTGAAAAGACTACTTAGCACTGTATATCCTATACGCTATGATATTTATTTATTTATTAATATACATTTATTTATTTTAATTGGAGGTTAATTACTTTAAAATATTGTATTGGTTTTGCCATAATAGCCAGGACATGGAAGCAACCTAGATATCCATCAGCAGATGAATGGATAAGAAAGCTGTGGTACATATACACAATGAAATATTACTCAGCCTTTAAAAAGAATATATTTGAATCAGTTTTAATAAGGTGGATGAAACTGGAGCCTATTATGATATTTATTTTTTCTTCATATGTCCGTGTTTATTCCTTCAGATACTTGATGAACAAAGTATTAGATAAATTCCTTCAATCTGGGGATTATACCTCATCTCCCAGAAATCTGCAAATTGAAGTTGCCATACTGGGCTGCAGATCAATACATGCTATAAAGTATACAGAATGTCCCCTCTAAGCCTCTGAAATCAAATTTCCCTTTGGAAGAAAATAACTACCTAATGAAGTATCACTCTGAATTCTATTGAGCTCCAACTGACTCCTCTTGAAAGGTTTTTTACATTTTATTTATCATTTTTTAATTTATGTTTTGACTGTGCTATGTGGCTTGTGGGATCTTAGTTCTCTGACTAAGGATTGAACCTGAGACCTCGGTAGTGAAAGCTTGGAGTCCTAAATGCTGGACTGTCAGAGAATTCCCTAAAAGACTTGAATGGGATCCTCTTTTGTAATGTTTGATAGTATTATAAGCTCTACCTTTGCTTTTTCTTCTGGTTACCTCGTACTCCAAAATTAGAAGTAGGAAGAAGCCTGGAGACTGACTACAACACCAACCATACCCCTTCCAGAGGGATAGCAAAATGAAGAAGAGAGGGCTCAAGAAATGTTTCATAATTCATCTTTTCTACTTAATCTCACAGACAGCCTTGTAGGAAGGAATTTGGTTTTCTGGAAAAGAACATTATATCAAAAACCAGAAATGTTCATAAAAAACTCAAGCCATTTCATTTTTTCCAAAGCACATATTTTCATAATATTAATTCCTATTTCAAACTTAGATAACACTTTCCTATACTTGGTTTCATGCTTATACTGGCTAGACCAGGTAGCTCTCTTCTGATTTTTTTGTTTTGTTTTCATTTAATAACCCATTTTCTCTAATTACGGTCATTAATGTTGTTTTTTTCTGTATGAGTTATTATAAAATATAACACTTATATGGTGGGTTAAATATATTTAGAGGGTTTTGTTTGCTTTTTAAAATATTTTTGTGGGGCAGATTGGCTATATGTCTATTTTTGAATGAACTGCATGGAAACTTAACAGTATTTAAAACATTGCTTCTTCACTATGAGCCATCTTTTTTTTTTTTTTTTTTGCCATTTTACAAAGTGCACTGCATTTAACATAAGGATTTATTATGTCCCTGATTAGTTCTATGATGTAAAAGTTATTCAACCACTCAAGCCACATCTGCAAAACATGGTAATTATAGAACATGCAAAGTGTGAAGGAGACGGCCTGAACTAGAAGAAGCACATTAGCAACCACTGATTTTACTTAAATTACTTGATGGACGTGAGTCTCAGTGAACTCCGGGAGTTGGTGATGGACAGCGAGGCCTGGCGTGCTGCGATTCATGGGGTCGCAAAGAGTCGGACACGACTGATCGACTGATCTGATCTGATCTGATCTGAATACCATGGAAATGGTCACAGTTAAAAGAGAAAGTCAGGACATTTTTTCTTTATTCTGATTACTTGATCATAGAATAATATCTTGTTTAAGGTGTTATAAAGTGTGGACAGACTAGAAGACAAGAAATTACAAGGGTATAATTTAAAGCCATCTCAGTCAAGTAAATTAACATATTTTAATAACTTCCTACATCATAGTAATAAGCCTGAAGCAGTTCTAGAATGTGTAGGCTGAGGTGGGAAGGCAGCCCAGAAGGGAACTCGATAAATTGTAAACAATTTCAAAGATTATAGGCAGTTAATGGAATGATGAGAACAAGATTGTATCTTCCATTTAAGAGGACATCAGCAGATAATTTAAGTAAATTAGTTAGTAACCATGTTCAGGTAACAGATAACATATTGAAATAGTTACATTATTCCAGCCTTTTTCTGTCTTTCAGAATTACCTACATAATATTCATAAAAGTAAGTAACTGTATTTATAATAATCTGTGACAACCTAAAGTTTCTTTGACTGCAGAGAAAATCTTATGGCCTTATAACTTAAAAGGAACAACTAGCCCAAATTACAGCTAGAAAACTGCTTAACTTTGTAGTCCCAAATTATTGCCTGTAATCCCTTTAGTATATGCTTGAGTATTAAGTATCATGACTCTAAACTCATTTAAATGTATTAGCATTTATAACAACCCAGGTTAGTGGATGGAAGCATGGATTGTTTGGCTGATATTGGGAAAACTGAAAAATATATCACATTTTTGCATCAGGTTTATTTTTCATTATTTTTACATATGCCTCTTTACATAGATGCTTAATGTCAGTTTCTTTTAAATCTAAGTAAAGGAAAATTGTGCAAAAATTAGTAAAATAAATGTGTCAATAGTCATAGCCATAGTATCAATGTTGTCTTTTAAGTTTATTGTTCATGCATCTTTATCTTAAAATCGCTTGTGTTCCAGAAGGAATATGAAAACTGCACCTTTCAAATCTGTATTTCCTTTTTCTAAAGTTCTAGTAGGAATTGCTAATGTTTTTCTTTAATGACATTGGGTGGGTGGGACGTTCTCAGCATATTAGTATAAGTTAGTAATTGAGCTAGTTGTATGCTTTTATGTTCTACAATTTAGATTGTGTGTAAGTGCTCATAAAACAAATCTCACTCTTTTATAGAATATGGTTTCAGACTATAAATATGCCCAAAGGCTCAGCAAAGGGTACCTGACTATAAATTTAGAAGAAAGAAATAAATAAGCCAGTTTTCACTGCTTTCCCTGAACATTAAATTCTCTCTCTCTTTTTTTAATATCCCTGGAATTCATGTACATTCAGAAGCAGGCTAGAACATATTAGCTATTTCTTGTTGTTCTTCTTGTTCTTTATTTGGTAGAAATAATGCTTGAATGCACATTTCTCCAGAAAGGAAATTATTTAATTCAATTTGATAATTTCTGTATTGAATTGTTCCTTCTGATATGTTGTTGTATTTTAGGTTCAGAGCTCAATTAGTGAAATTACAGTGCTGTTTTCCTTCGCTGAGTGCCTTTTAAATAAAATGATTTAACCAGGAAATGACTTTGTGAGTAATCATCTTTATCTCAGCATGCATTCTGTTTGTCTCTGGTTTGATCAAATAAAGACATGACATATGTCCAGATTCTATCAATATTATAAGCTCCACTACTTATCATTATTAACACCCCCAGACCTTATCTCCATACAAAGTGTTCTAACTCTATATACCAGTTATATTTATGACATCATCTAATTAAAAGCAGGAATCTTAGGGATAATCCTTATCTTATGCTGGTATGTATGTCTCTCTGGGTGACATTGTAGCTCAATGATGAATGAAAAAAGTGATGAAAATAAATCTCTTTATGTATGCCAGACATTATGAGGTCAACAATTGAGTTTTCTTGGGAAGGAGTTTTTTTCATTCAGATTTAAGGTGTTTTCTCATTTTTTGTATTTAAAACATTGTTTCTTTCATTAAAGTATGGTGATAATACAGTAGCTACCTCATCAATATATATTTTACTGAATTGGCTACATACATTTTGTTCATGTTTTTGCTATGATGCATTATTTCTATATGTAATAAATCCATTTTTTATGCATTTTGCTGTTCTAAGAAAACACAATCTGGGAGGGATGGTCTAAGATTAAATTAAAAATTTTATGACTACATTTTTAATCTTTATGAAAAAATGAGTATTGCATGACATATTCATATTAGAAAATAGAAGAAGGGGAAGAGTTTCAGCAAGTTTCTCTCTTGAACTCCCCTACATCTTGAAAACGTTTCTGAGAGCATTGGAACTCAGAGTAAATTTCCTAAGAGCAAGACTGACTGATGTATACTGACCAATGATTAGGGATCAGAAAGTATCCTAGATTTTTAAAGAAAAGAACAGAGTATATTTTACATATAAGTTAAGCCTGAATTTATTTCTGGACAACAATCAGTTCAGTTCAGTCACTCAGTCATGTCTGACTCTTTGCAACCCTATGGACTGCAGCACACCAGGCTTCCCTGTCCATGACCAACTCCCAGAGCTTGCTCAAACTCATGTCCATTGAGTCAGAGATGCCATTCAACCATCTCATCCTGTGTCATATGAATTCTGTGCATTATCATATGCATAACATTTATAAAGCTGTAATAACTAAACTATTCTCTTGCCTAAATAAATTTTATTTCCTTTTAAATTTATAATTAGTCATCATACAGGTAATATGGGTAATATGTATGCATAGGTTGAAGATTTAATAAAAACACATGTGTACTCTTTTTTTTAATGTTTCCAGTTATAGCTGACCCCTCCACAATTATCTCAATTTTGCATCATATGTATGTTTTCTAAATCTCTTAACCAAAGCAGTATGTCACCTTAATATAAATGACACCACATTTTACTATTCTCATATAACCTTCTTGTCATTAATTGTAGATCCCATTATTGAAATGCATCCACAGTGGTACATGAAGCAATGATTTATATATGAACCCGATAAAATAAATGAATCTATTCTTATATTAATGGTCATTCAGGTAGCTTCTACTTCTTTTCCCCACTACAATCAGTGCTTTGACCTCTCTCGCAAATGCCTCCTGATGAACATATGGGCGCTTTAAACGTCTATGTACTCAGGGCTTAAAATACTGAATAGCAGTTTCACTTTCACCAGATAAGCCCAAATTGTTTCTCCAGGACTTGTATGAGAATTTTCTTTGTCCCACATCTTTAGTAACATTTGTCATAAGGAAATTTCTAAAATGCATTATATTTGTTAGTGGGAAATGATACTTTCAAACCACACTGTGAAATACCACAATACTGCAATTCCGTAATTATCAGCACTATTTCTTGGTAAATTACTAGTATATAAAATATATTAGAAAAAATAAATGTTGAGTATATTTTTGCATCCTGAGTTGATAAAAGCCTCTGTAATTCCCTTTTGCTATCTTAAAACACAGGATGGACAAAATGTGGCCTGAATTCTTCAAACTGGAGGCAAGAAAGTTGGATTTTGTACACTTGAATTCAGTTATTGGCTATGGGTCAGCATGATGGAAGGTAATGTACACTCCTAGGTATTTCTAACTCTCTCTTCAAGCAATGAAGCTCCATTAGTTGGGGGATCATTTCCCCTAGATGTGTAGAAATTGGGCCACTAAAGGTAAACATACACACTGAAGTAAGTAGAATGGTACACAAAGAAACATCTGAGCCAAGCACCAACAGCATCCTATATGAAGAATCAGGGTAAGTTGGTAAGCTTAAAAAGGATTCAAGCCGAAGTTCTCCACTGAGAAGGTTTCCTCTGGTGCTCTCTTTGTGGAATCAATGTATTCAACATTGTGATCAATCACATCAGTGAAGACACTGAAAGTATATATACCAAATATGAAGATAAACTCAAACGGGGAAAAAAAAAAAACTGCAAAGGTTTAACCTTGGTCAGACTGAGTTCCAAATGCTCCCAATAGCCATGATTGTCAAAAATCAAGAAAACAAAAGTTTAAACATTGATTGGTATTTTAAAATTCACATTTTAAATACAGGAAGGAGAACTGGGAAAAAATTAATTGATGGGTTTTAATTGACCATGTACCTAGGGCAGTCAAAATTCACTATGGTGAAATTCTAAACTAACATAATGAATAATAATAGAGTGCTTTAATGGAAGGAAACTGTCTAAATCAATTTAGGTGCATTGTTCTGTTTATACCACATTTAGGAGGTTATTTGCCTTGGGGTGCCACTGTTTTGAAAATAGCATATAACAAAAATCAGCCAGAGCAGAAAGTGGCATCAGAATAGTTATGGGATTTGGAAAAAGATTATGTAAAGAAAAAATACATTTTAACGTTGAAGGACCTCAAAATCTGATTCTCAGTTCTTTCCATCCCCTTGTGTACATGCTATGTCAGTTCAGTAGTGTCCGAGTCTTTGTGACCCTATGGATCTTAACCCATCAGGATCCTGTGGATTCCCATGGGATTCCCCAGGCAAGAATACTGGAGTGGGTTGCTATGCCCTCCCAACTGAGGTAGCAAACTCAAGTCTCAAGTCTCCTGCACTGGCTGGTGTGTTCTTTACCACTAGTGCTACCTGGGAGAACTAAAGAACTATGGAAGGAGGTTCATAACATTATACAGGAGGCAGTGACCAAAATCTTCCCCAAGAAAAAGAAATGCAAAAAGGCAAAATAGTTGTTGGAGGAAGTCTTAGAAATAGTTGAGAAAAGAAGAGAAGAAAAAGGCAAAGGAGAAATGGAAAGATATACCCATCTGAATGCAGAGTTTCAAAGAATAGCAAGGAGAGGTAAGAAAGCCTTCTTAAGTGAATGAAGGATATACCCATCTGAATGTAGAGTTCCAAAGAATAGTAAGGAGAAGTAAGAAAGCCTTCTTAAGTGAACAAAGCAAAGAAATAGAGGAAACAATAGAATGGGAAACTAGAAATCTCTTCTAGAAAATCAGAGATACCAGCAGAACCCTTCATGTAAAGATGGGCACAAAAAAGTACGGAAACAGTATGGGCCTAACAGAAGCAGAAGATATTAAGAAGAGGTGGTAAAAATACACAGGCAAACTGTACAAGAGGTCTTAATGACCCAGATAACCATGATGGTGTGATCACTCAACCAGAGCCAGACATCCTGAAGTGTGAAGCCAAGTGGTCCTTAGGGAGCATTACTCGACCTAGTAGAGGTGATAGAATTCCAGTTGAGCTACTCCAAATCCTAAATAATGATGCTTTGAAAGTGCTGTACTCAATACACCAGCAAATTTGGAAAACTGATCAGTGGCCACGGGATGGGAAAAGGTCAGTTTTCATTCCAATCTCAAAGAAAGGCAATGACAAAGAATGCTCAAGCTACCACACAATCACACTTTTGAGCATCATTTGGACAGCAAGGAAATCAAACCAGTCAATACCAAAGGAAATCAACCCTGACTATTCATTGGAAGGACTGATGCTGAAGCTGAAGCTCCAATACTTTGGCCACTTGATGCAAGGAGCTGACTCATTGGAAAAGATCCAACTTCAGCTGAGATTTTAACAGGCAATCCAAATTGACCATATCATTCACTAATTTGGACAAAGGCACATACTCATATAATGTATTAATATAAGGGAAACTGAAGTTCCCATTTGTGAAAACCCTCAGTATGATCTTTGCAAATTCTTGGAAGTCTTAGACTACAACAATATAAATTTCATTTAAGAATATTAGATTCATCTTTATTGAGGCATTTAAAAGTTATCTAACACTGGCAGTCAATGCAGTTACGTTAATTTTAAAGTAGCAAAAGAGACCATATCCCTATATATGTATTCCTTTTGTCTTTTAAATAACTAAATCTGAAGATCATGATAATAAAAAAATAAAAACAAAACAAGTGGAAGAAAATGAAAAAAATTATGCATCTAATACCTGTAAATAGATATGCATTATATATATATATGTGAAATAAATTTTTTAAAATCTAAATTTTAGATTATTTAAGATTATAATTTCCTCCATACAATTTGAAAATATTTAATATAAGACTTCCCTGGTCGTTCAGATGGTAAAGAATTTGCCTGCAATGTAGAAGACCCAGGTTGGGCCCTGGATTGGAAAGATTCCCTGGTGAAGGAAATGGCAACGCACTCCAGTGTTCTTGCCTGGAGAATCCCAGAGACAGAGGAATCTGGCAAGCTACAGTCCATGGTTTTGAAAAGAGTTGGACATGATTCAGAAGCTAACATACTGAATTTATATATTAAGGTTTCCCTAATGATTCAGATGGTAGAGAATCTGGCTCCAATGCAGGAGACCCAGATTCAATCCCTGAATTGGTAAGATATCAAGGAGATCTCAAAGATTTCAAGGAGATCTTCCTCAGGGGACCTTCCCACTAAAAGTTGATTACAAAGATAAAATCAAAAAATTTTTAGTGATTTTTAACAAACTCAAAATAAGCAAAGGTAAATAACCTTTAAATTTGTTAAAAAAAAAAAACAAAACAGAATTCCAAAGAGCTAGCACCATTACTTATGTAATAAGCATGCTTATTAAATTACTGTCATTTTATTTCAGAAGAATATAGTTTTTTCAATAGCAAGCAAATAGTTTTTAATTTTAATTCAGCGTGTACATGTTTCCATTATATTCCATGCCACTGAGGGCCTGTTTGCCTTTCTGTTCTATTGTACCGTGTGTATGTTTCCGCCTCTTTTCTTTCTTTCAGTTTCAACTATGGCTCCCTTTTGCCTCATACATTTCTTCTGACACTAAAGCTATGTATTTTATTCTACCAGTGGCTTGTCCTGAGGATAATTGTAAAATCTGTCTTTTTCCAATTATGAGAGGTATTCTATAAATTCTTTGGGGTATATTCATTTTTGAGATGTGTGCCCATAACTCCCAATAATGTTGCCCATTTAAGCTTGATCTATTGCTTTTTTTTTTCTGTCGGAGTGACTCCAACCTAGACTTAATGGACTTTTGTTTATAATCTCTAACCTCCTCCTTACCTACATCCTGTCTCTCACAAATACTTTGGTGTAAGTCATTTATGAAATTGTATGCCACAAAAGTAATATAAGACCAACTACTTTTTTCAAAGGGTGAACTATTATTACATTTATTCCAGGTACCATATAAATATAATATTTAAACATGGTCAACTGAGAAAGAGTAACACTGAACTAAAATAAGCTTAGTTGTAGAAATAGCTTGCTTAGATTTGTCAATGAAACCAAAAGCCTAAGAAATTAATATCACAGAAGTTACATCCTAGGTAATATTATAAACATGACACATTCCTCATTTTACAGTTGAATCTGTATACCTAACTGGTAATTCCATGTATTGCTGTGAATATGTGGTAAATTCTTTTTGATACATGTCCTCTTGAATGCAGTCAGTCTGTGAAAACTCCTGTTCTTGATTTCATACAATTTTCTTCAGCTTCATTATTCCAACTTCCATAATGGCTCATAATATCCATGTTTTTATCTTATTCAATACCCTAGTTTCTAGAATACACTCTCTGTCATGACAATGAGTGTCAGCTCTATTCCACTTGAGTTTTGCCTATAGTATGTATGTTATTATAGATAGTGTAGTATTATTATCTATCGGTACATCTTGAGTTTTGTGATGAGCTAGAATATACAGTTTTTGGCTCTTTCAAGGTAACACTGTCCTTTGATTAATCTGGTCTCCCAACGCTCTCCCCCTTGAAATTTCAATCCACAAGGTATTCAGCTGGAGTCTGTGGCCATCAGGCCATCATGTTAGCCACTCCATCACATCTCTTACCATTAGCCTTAATTTATTTACAACTAAACTTCTACCACAATCATGTGGTCAAAATAAGCCTCAGGTATCCCCAGTGATTGGGACATCCCTCATGACTCTGACAGTAAAGAATCTGCCTGCAATGCTGGAGAACTGGGTTCAATCCCTGGGTCTGGAAAATCTCCTGCATCTCCAGTTATTACATTTCTTAGATCCTGCACCAGGTAGCTCAGCATTATTAAGAAATGATAGAAAGTGTCAGTGACAAATAGGTTTCTAGCTTTATCTGGAAACTTGGTTATTTCATGGATATTTAAAGATATGTATCTGTGAAGTAAATCAAAGATAAGTATCATATGATATCACTCATATGTAGAATCTAATTTTTTAAAAAATGAAACAAATTAACTTATTTACAAAACAGAAACAGACTTACAGAGACTGAAAACAAGCTTATGTCCCCCAAGGGGAAATGTGGTTGGGGGGAGGGATAAATCAGGAGCTTGAAAAGAGAATACATACACTAATATATGCAAGATAGATAACCAACAGGGACCTCCTGTATAGTTCAGGGAACTCAGTATTCTCCGGTAAATTGTATGAGAAAAGAATCTAAAAGGAATGAACATATGTTTACGTATAATTGAAGCACTGTGCTATACCTCTAAATTACAATATTGTAGGGTAACTGTACTCCAATAAAATTAATAAAAAATAAATTTATCTGTGTTGAACTCGTCTAGATCTTTTCTATTTCACACTGTCATTGTTTCAAACCTCAAGATCCTAATCCAATTGGTCTTAGTAGCAGCATGTCACTGAGCCTCCTCTTAAAAACCATAATATTTCCTTCTTTCCTCTCTCCTAATTAAAAATAATATCCATCTTCACTTTGTCTTTCTTTATGTGTTGATGTGAATGGGGAGGAAAAAACCACCACGTATAATATTTATAATGACCTAATCTTTATAAGGACAAAATTGAATTGTTATTGCAACTTGATAGTTCAAGTTCATTTCAGGGACACATTGATGAGACAAAAAGTAAGAACTGGTTGTTCTATATTCTCTCCAAATGCCTTTGAATTTCAATGTAAAATGTACTTTTCAATCATTTTTTTCTGCATTAATGACTCATAGCTACCTTGGAGTTTCTTCCCATTGTAATACTTTGGCAGAATTTTCAGATATCAGAACATAGTAATTTTTCCAAAGATTAAAAAAATCCTCTCCACCATATTTTGCACAGATAATTATATTACCCCTAATTTCAACTGACTAAAACAATTAAACAAATGAAGCTATTACATTTCTAACAAAAGTTTGTACAAAAGTGACATTAAAAGCTGTCACAGAACACAATAATCTGTTCTATAGGTATAGTTTAACACAATTATTATTATTATTTCATAGGCCTATATTTTATGGGGTGTTGGTTCTCTCTAATGTAGGAAACTCATTTTTATAGTTTGAATGTAGGACATAGACTTGTTACCTCACATATGTTCTCAGAAAACACGAAGAGCATTTATGACACATCCTGAGTATCTATCCATAGATAATAGCTAAGTCAAGCACAGATACAAAGACGTTTTGGCAAATGATCTCTAGGAAAAAGAATTATAGGAAAAAAGAATTGTAATCTGGAATTACAATAGATATTCTTTTGGAAAGTCCATTTCTCAAGTCTTGATGAGCTGAAGAACAATCTAATCTTCACAGTAACTTTTAAATTATGCATTCACTCATTCAAAAATATCTAGATAAATAAGAGGGCTAGAGGACAGCTATATAACTCTGCTTATTTCATATGCCCTGTATAATTCTACTAGAAAATAAGTTCATTGAGGGAAGGAATATTTCTCATCCATAAATCTTGCACACTTATCCTAACACCTAATACATAAAAGAAACTGATTGTGTTTCAGGAGTAATCTCCATCCTCAAAGACCACAAGTGCACTTTCACTGGCAACACCATATCCTACGAATTCATAAAGAAGCAAATGTTTTATTAAAAAAAATCTTTGTATCCATAGAAAGATATTAAAATTGAAAGTTATCATATAGATGAGCTTACAGGAAACAAATAATCCTGTTTCATTAAATGACTCAGAATTGATTAATAATCTTATCACACAAGACTGGTATTTATAAGACCATGTGTGATTCATTGACTCAATGAAGATGAATTCTTATTTGATATCATATCCTGTGATATTACCTATTGTAAACCTGCTATTCAGTATTAGCAGAATGTGGATTACTAGCAGATTTTTGTTTTCAACAGCCACTCCCATCTTAAAAATGTTTTTCCATTAGTGTGTCTTCTCCTAGTCAAACTGAATGTCAGACACAATTTATATCTTCTATAATAAATACTATCACTTTTCCATTTGACAATAAAGCCATCGCTGTTTGCCAAACTTTGGTACAATTAAAATCACCTTAAAAATGAATGAAAAACTCCAAGGACCTATGCCTGCTGAAGTGAGATAAAACCCAAGCCTATGTTTACCAGTTTGCCTGAATGATTCTTATTCGCACCAAAGCCGAATACTTGTTGAATTACTTCTTCCATTAAAATTGAATTTAACAAAAAATATACAAGAGATCCCCCCATACATTTTTTGTCCTAAAAACTCTCATATCCACAGGTCACTCTCCAGTACTAAACACTCCTGTCCAATATTTTCATGATTTCTCTTTCCTAATATTGCATTTTATAGTCATATAGTTGACAGAATGTATTAAAAAAAAAAAAACAAAAACAAAACACAACTTTTTTTTTCTAAGAAACCCAGATCAAATTGGTTAAATTTAAGATAAAACATACAATATATGGGAAAATTAAGCTATATTTTGAAAATAACCAGGTTCTCCATATTGTGTGCAGAGATAAGAAGATCGACATTAAATAGCTCATTTCTTTCTTACAAACTGTAGATGAACTGGCCTCCCAAATCCACTGCACGCAGTAGTCTTAATCCTTGTACCTCTGGTCCCTACTCATTCCTCCTCCAGACTCTTTCATAGCTGCTGACTAATCATTCACGCCTCAGCTCAAGAGATGGATCTTAACAGAACTTACCAGTAATCTGAAGTTTCCTCATCAATATTTTTAACTTAAATTTTTACCAATATTCTATCTCTAGAGTGTTTATCTCCAAACCTCTAAAATGTGCATATAATAGGCAGTCAATAAATATTTGTAAAATAAATAAATAAGAAAATTAACGACTGAGGAAATAAATGAATGAAAAATTAATCTATTGTCATCTTTCAATAACTAATACAGATTGCCATAGTCTAGAAATATATGTATGTACGCTCTTTCAACTACGTTAAGGCAATTTATGTCACATACAGGGAATTATCCCTTTCATGAGAGGAATTCTACAAAATAAATGACTGAGCAACTTTCACTTTCACTAAAAACATAATACCCACAATCAGAGAACTAGAAAATACTTGATGACTTAATTGAATCAACTGACAAGGATTGGAAAATGTTCTGGAAAGCTGGCTTTACTGCCAATCAATTGACTAATTTCACACTGTGTAAATTTAAGTATTAAACTGCAAGAGACCTGAATTCTCATTGTATCAGTAATCTAAATTAAATTTGCATTTTCTGTGTGTATAAAATTAAGGGGATGAAGATTCCACTTCAGCTTTGAGGTTCCATGAATGAAATGGAATTTAAGGATTAGGGAGGAAAAATAACTTTGGCATTTCCTATTGAATACAAATATAAGCATATATTATCCTACAAACTCATAAATTCTCCAGCAATCTTGTGAAGCAAAAATTGACAACAATCTGTACTTCATTAGAATATAGTAATAACCCTTATTTGTATAACATTTTAGTTATAATTCATACCTTAGTTCAGTTCAGTTCAGTTCAGTCACTCTGTCGTGTCCGACTCTTTGTGACCCCATGAATCACAGCACACCAGGCCTCCCTGTCCATCACCAACTCCCGGAGTTACTAACCTTAGTTAGTAATTTGCAATATACTTTCACTTACATTATCTTAATTGACCCTAACAACTAAAAGATATATATATATATATATATATATATATATATATATATATATATATAGCGCCCATGCATATCAGAGAAGGTATCATCTTTCCATTTCCCTTCTGCACCTTTGTCTCTCCCACAGAAAGATAGTTGATGTTTAGAGAACTTAAGTGAGTCAATAAAGGGTACACGGCTGGCAGTCATTGACCTTTTTTGACCAAGACAGTGTGCTAACTGCTAATACCAATACTATTTCTTCCTTAGTGCTGAACTTGTCTGTAGCCCAATTATGGCTTATCTGCTCTATTTGTTCTTAAAATTGGATGCCAAAATTCTGAGTCTGATTCACATTTCTCTTATAAATTTCAAACCCATATATTTCAGTTGTCAGTTGGATACCAGATAGCTACCTAAAGCTCAATATTTCTGAACAGTCATTCCTAAGCCAGTTCTTTAAGCATATCCCCTGACACAGAAAAGGACACCATTCATTATTTCAGTATCCTGAGCTGAAAACTTGATGGCTAGCCTTTATACTATCTAATCAATCTAGGGTGGAGGAAAGAATACTGATCAGATTTTGTAATGGGCAAAGTTGTTAGTAGACTCTAGCAAAGCAAACACTCAAAGAGGTGAAAAAGGAAATAAAAGAAATGATCCTTCTGTTCCTAACTGACAATTTTTATCTTTGAGAAATTATAGTCTGGGTGACTTTAATATCATTGGGCAGAAAATTAGGCATTTTTGCAGTATATAATTATCTCTTTCATAAGAGCAACTTTAAAATTAAAAAATATATAATAAAACATTGAAAATATAAAAAGCATTTGAATCAAATATCTGATATTTGGCTCCCAGTGTAGAAATGATGCTCTCTGATTATTCCCCAATTAATCATCAGGGTTTATCTTAGTAAATTACAGTAAAATATGTCTTCCTCTTTTGAAATTTGCCTACATATCTTATCATTGGAATTTTATATCTTTGGATACAGAACGTATTTTTATTTCAACCAGCTCTATAAAATGAAATTCCTTCTGGATTATTAAAATATTGTGAAAACATAGCAGCTTAGAGTCAAGCATAACTGGGATTATATGAAATATTTGGCAGAATTATCCAAAAAGAAATTTTAAAAGTTTTATACACACACACATGCATGCACACACATATATATGTATGTGTGTACTGTTGGCTCAAAAGTTAATTTGGGTTTTCTACATCATATTATGGAAGAATCCAAATGAATGTTTTTTCCAACACAATGTGTGTGTGTGTGTAGAGCAAACATAAAACGGAGGGAAATAACTATGCATGCAAATCAACCATTAAGTAAAGTTTTAAAGTATGTATTTCATTTTAATATTAGTATTAAAACAAGATGGGCATTTAAAATAACCCCTAATTATTTCCAGCTATTAAATAATTCATAGTTTACTGGTGTATGTCAAAATAATTAGCTATTAGAAAGAGAAAACCTTGTATTATTCTGTAAAAGACTGAAACTTCACTCACCTATGAACTTCTCTGATTATGTTGATTCAATAAATGCCAGACAGTTTCATTCGACCAAGAATTTATGTCTCATATAACTACAAGAATGATGGACTCAGTGTTCTGCTTAATCTTGCTATTCATCTGAGATTAACCATGTGAAATAAAATAAACCTGGCATGACAGAATAACTCAGCAATTAAGGAAAAGTATCATTACCTTATAAATAACTAAAATGGGTACTGAACAAAAGGAAAGCAAAATGAATCTTTATTTTTGTTTAATCATTTGCTTCAGATTCAAGGTTAACTCAACTGATCACCTATTCATTGTCTTCTGGATGTAATAAGCAAGGCTTTCATGGAATAAAATTATCATAGTCATGCAGAACATTCAAGAACAGTGTCAAGTGAGAGAATACAGTGAATTAAATGATCAAGTAGGGATTAGCTAGAATACTATATTTTTACTAAAATATATTGTTCCTTGTGAGATGACAGGTAATATATTCTTATACCAGTTACTGTGCATTACAATTAGCGCTAGCTAAAAGCACTTGTCACTCATGATGTACTACATTATACCTGGCCTTTCAGGATGCCAGTTCCTTTGGGATTACAAAAATGATACCCTCATTATCAGAGTGATAAGTATTTGAATGCTGTGCCAACATTTAACTCATGTCTGCCAATCGAAATGGGAAAACATTATTGATTGGAGAAAGGATCTTGTTTGAAGATAATTGACTCTGTGTCTTTCATTGACATAATATTACCTCCGGAAGAAACATATGCTCAACTTGGAAAACAAAGGTTAGATGTAAGAGGCTGATGACTTTCTTCTTACTCAAACACAGCTCCTATTGACTTGAGTAAAAATTCTGTCTCTCTGTGAATCAAACGATTATAGATCTAGTCTAATTTTAAAGCAAAAAAAAAAAAAAAACTTCAAATAAGAAGCTTACGCAGAAGCAATGCAATAAGGGCATAAAGAATGTACAGAGTCAGTCATCTCTCATGGAAATAAGTGGGGAGTGGTGGCCAAGAAAAAAAATAGCTATTTCAAAAAAAGACACACATACACACAAACACACACACAAGACAAAGATACAATTAAGCATTTTATTTATCCTTGAGTCAATGAAAGGCAAGAGAAGCTAGTACACAGCTGAAGCATCAGACATCACTAAGAAACAAGCAATTCACTGCGGCCATGAGATGGAAGGAAGAAAGAGTGGATATGTTCTAGAAAGTTGGATATTCAGAGTATGGAGATTAGACACACAGTATGCCTCTAGCCTGGTTACTGTGAGGACAACAGAAAATGATTATACACTTACTCACAGGTGGTACAAATCAGTTATTTTTATGCATATAATGTTGAAGCTGGCCAAAGTGCTAGAGTTTCAGCTTTAGCATCATTCCTTCCAAAAAACACTCATTGGAAAAGACTCTGATGCTGGGAGGGATTGGGGGCAGGAGGAGAAGGGGATGACAGAGGATGAGATGACTGGATGGCATCATCGACTCGGACGTGAGTTTGAGTGAACTCTGGGAGTTGGTGATGGACAGGGAGGCCTGGCGGGCTGCAATCCATGGCATCACAAAGAGTCGGACACAACTGAGCAACTGAACTGAACTGTTCAAGGGATGCCCCAGTGCCCCATCTACACTCATGGTTATGAGAACCAGAACTGCCAGGATTCTGTTCATTTTCTAAAAGCTCTGATTCTTAACTCTGCACAGTCCTCCACCCAGAACCCACACAGAGCAAACTGTCCCAAGTCACCCATGAAGATACAAAGAATCCCAATACTTTAGAAGTGACTGCAGCTACTCTTCCCTAAATGAGCCATTAGTAAAAGTAAACTTTAAAAGGGAAAGCATCACCCCAATTAAAAAATACCTTACAAAAAGCAAAATTAAAAATAAAGTGTCATATATGCTGAAAAGAAAATATTAATTGCACTTTTGTATAGTTATAAATACTATATTTGCAATTATAATACAATTAAAATGGAAAATATTATATTAAAATGTTTTTTAAAGGGTAAAGCCATCAATATGCTCTCATGTTGCAGGCCTGCAGTGCTGTGGGGCACATGGCAGAGGGGAACCCCTCTGTATCTTCCCACCTTGCTGCACAGGTTCAAATATGGCAGAAGATTCAACTTGCTCCCGAGGGTTCTTAGTCACTCCCAGGGCTCCACTGTACCTTCTGTGGCCCCGGACCCTGGTTCACATTTCCTTCACCATCGTCTCTGGCTGGTAACACCCATGAGAGTGACCGGAGATGAGAACACTGCTCTCTTTTCTGCGTTCCTAAAACAACTGGTCAGGGTGTGGTATTTTCTTTTTTCACAGGAAGCTCTAGAATTTTCCATCTCCATGCCTTGAGGTTGCACAGGGAAGCCGAGGCCTCATGTCAATTACAAATGTCTTCAAGGTCCATGCAACTATGTTCCCATCTCTCCTAAATACAAAGTCAAAAGCCGCTCTCTTGTAATGTGATCACACTCCCTCTAATTTCTTACCCAGAAGGGGAGGTGTGAAAGCCAAAGTGAAGATTTGGCAGGAGGTAGATTAGCCTCAGTTAAGTTCTTCCTCAATCCAGAAGTCCTGGAGGCCAGGGCTACACTTAGCCTCTTTGTCGTATGGCTCCAGTAGGAGCTTGGTGGGCTCTAGTCATCTTCTCCAGGGCCCAAGGGACCAGCCTATGAGGTCCAGATGCATTGGGCAGGGGCAAGAGCATGAACTTGGCAAGGGCAGGCTTGTTCTTGTACTGAGTCACTGACATCATAGATGGTGTGCATCTCCACTCCATCACAGCTGTGGGTTTGATCCACAGGCCAACAAGCTGTGCTGCAACTCTGAGGGAGCAGCTGTTGGCAGGTGCTGCTGCAGACCATCCATGGAGAACACAGCCTCTGGGAGGGGGTTCAGAGTTGGTCAGTCTAGTAGGGATGCCCATTGTGCACAGAAGCTGAATGCCTTCATCCATGGTAGAGGCAGAAGGTCACATCCATGGTTGAAACATGCAGCAAGGACTCCCAGCACTGGTGCTAGGCCTTCAGCAGCCAGCGAGCAGTATCTTCCCACCAGCCCCTCAGGATCTTTCAGCAGAAGTTGAAACTGGCCATCCTTTGTCAGTCAATCAAGAATACCCGCTCCCTAGAATTCAAGGATAATACCTGGTCCTTCTGGTTGAACCCAGGCAACCATGAACTCACTGTGGGGTACTGCCTGAAGTGCTGGGAGATGCCAGGAGCTCAGTGCACATGTAGTACTCACATCCCTAACCCATCTGGGTGTGTTCCAGTGCTCCCTCAGCCATGGCCCACCACCATAGAGTAGTGGGCACCAAGCAAGGCTGGAAGGATGTTGCCACAATATTGAGATGGATATCTGGTCTGTCTAAATCCTGGAGGAACCACCAAGACGGGAGTGGTTGTAAATGGCCCTCAGTTTTGACAACACTTCCAGCCCAAGGTATCAATATCTTCCTTTTCAATTAGATCTTCAAGTTTCATCTCAGCCTTGCTTCCCAAGGCCTTCTCAACCAGGTGGTCATACTTTTGTGCATAAAGTATTTTAGTGCATCACCATGTCACTCCTTAAGCTGGGATGTCTCTGCATCCCAGAAAATCAAAAGTAAAAGAATGATCCTTCCTTTTTATTGTACAGCACTCCTAACACACTTTGGTTTTTCCAGGTGGCATTATTGGTAAAGAATTCGCCTTCCAGTACAGGAGACATAAGGCACATGGGGTCGATCCCCAGGTTGGGAAGATCCTCTGGATAAGGAAATGACAACCCACTCCAATATTCTTTCCTGGAGAATCCCATGGACAGGGGAGCCTGGTGGGCTGCAGTCCATGGGGTCATTAAGAGTCGGACACAGCTGAATTGACTTATCACCAGCACGAGAACACACTTCTGTTGTAGCCCTTGTGATATGCACTAACGTTTCTGGCCTAAGAGTTTGCCTTCTTCACTAGACTCTAAGAATAGCTATTATATATTATGTATGTTTATGTCTCCAATTTTTAGCTCACTGTTCAGAATATAAAAGTTTAAAAAGTATACAAAATTCTACTTGTGCAAAATGTATGTATATGTAGTCACACAGATACAGTGGTGATGAATGGTAACAGCCAAGCAACTGAAATCAACATTTTTTTTTCCCAAGAAAACAGCCTTTATTTAAGGACATGCTTTAATAATCTGGAATGCAAGGTGAGATGCTAACTGTTGGGAGGAAAAAAAAGGGGGGGAAATACAGTTAATTAATTCTATTTAAGAAATGTGCAGGAAATTCACACTATCTTCAGTAAAATGTGACATCAATTCAAAGCTGGGAGTTTTTGTTTGATTGTGGTTTGTTCTATTACATTTCTGCGAAAGTCAAATAAAGTTGTTAAATTCCATAAAGGTCAGAAGATGTAAAGAATGTGTTAGAGTATAAGATAATCTGTATACTAAACTAGTACATTAAAGAAATTTGGAAATAAGGTAGATGTGAAAAGCCACCAACTTCTCTAGTTCCACCTGTGGTAGAAACAGCCTTGAAGTTCACCAATCTGATTTCCTCTTCTTCCTGGGCAATGTGCTAAACTATCCTTCTCCAAACGTGCCTCATATGACTGCCCAAAATAATCTGAACTTTCAGATCTCTTTAGTTCAACATCAACTTCTCATCGTGGCCCAATTTGTTCTTTACAGAAAATAGGGTACTAGCTCAATGGCACCCCACTCCAGTACTCTTGCCTGGAAAATCCCATGGACAGGGAAGCCAGGTGGGCTGCAGTCCATGGGGTCACTAAGAGTCGGACACGACTGAGAGACTTCACTTTCACTTTTCACTTTCATGTGTTGGAGAAGGAAATGGCAATCCACTCCAGTGTTCTTGCCTGGAGAATCCCAGGGACGGGGGAGCCTGGTGGGCTGCCGTCTATGGGGTCGCACAGAGTTGAACACGACTGAAGCAACTTAACAGCAGCAGCAGCAGCTTGATACAAGACAAGCATAGCACTCTTGAAAAATATGTGAGAAAATCATATTCCTAAAATACAGGAGGAGATTGGGTTCTCATATCATAAATTAGGGGATATGACTCAGACAGCAAAGAATCTGTCTGGAATGCATGAGAGCCCGGTTCAATCCATGGGTTGAGAAGATTCCTCTATAGAAGGGAATGGCACCTCCACTCCAGTATTCTTGCCTGGGAAATCCCATGGGCAGAGGAGACTAGTGGGCTACCGTCCATGGGGTGACAAAGAGTAGGACCACGGCTAAGTTACTAACACTTTCACTTACCACCAAATAGAACACTTGTCTTAGATTTTAGTTGAATAAGAAGTAATTTTTTATTTTATTTGTGTCATTACACATTAAGAGTTTATAGGGAAATTAGCAGACATGCAAGTTTTGGGTGTTCATGCCTATAAGGAAAATAGTCAATCAATGCAAAACTGCATAAGGTCTATGGATGTAAGAAAAATGTAGTTTTCATAGTACTCTGTACTTTGTCAATAGTTCTCAAGTGACTTTATTTTATATTATGTAGAATCTCAAGAAATCTGATGCATGTTCATTTACATAAAGATAATAAAGTCTCCTATTTAGTATGTTTGAGCTTCCCAGGTGGCTCTGTGGTACAGAATCCACCTGCCAACGCAGGAGATGCTGGTTCGACACCTGCATTGGAAAGATCCCTTGGAGAAGGAAATAATAAACTACTCTAATATTCTTGCCTGGGAAATCCCATTGGCAGAGGAGTCTGGCATGCCATTTAGAAAGAGATGTATTATAAATCCTCTTTAACATTGTTTCTGGTGAACCTTCTGCCTGCCTTCCTTCCTTCCCTATGTTGCTCAAAATCCATCTCTCTGTGAACCTCCTTAGCTTGTGTACTTGCTATGTCACTTCAGTCATGTCCCACTCTATGAAACCCCATGGACTGTAGCCAGCCAGGTGGTGCTAGTGATAAAGAACTGGCCCGCCAGTAAGAGACGTGGATTTGGTCCCTGGGTCAGGAAGATCCCCTGGAGGAGTGCATGGCAACCCACTCCAATATTCTTGCTTGGTGATCCCCATGGACAGAGAAACCACCTTAAGTTTTCAATAAAAATGGACCCTATCCTTTACATTATTGTAGTTCTTTATACACATTAGCACTTGTTGTACTATGGTGTAGTGTATGCAAATTTGTGAGATCCATACTTTGTACTTATTTAACTTTGTGCTTATTTAACTTATATGCAGAGTGCATCATGTAAAACACTGGGCTCGATGAAGCACAAGCTGGAATCAAGATTGCTGGGAGAAATATCAATAACCTTAGATACACAGATGACACCACCCTTATGGTGGAAAGAGAAGAAGAACTAAAGAGGTTCTTGATGAAAGTGAAAAAGGAGAGTGAAACATTTGGCTTAAAATGCAACACTCAGAAAACTAAAATTATGGCATCTGGTCCCATCACATCATGGCAAATAGATGGGGAAATAATGGAAACAGTGAGAGACTTTAGTTTTTTGGGCTCCAAAATCACTGCAGATTGTGACTGCACCCATGAAACTAAAAGATGCCTGCTCCTAGGAAGGAAAGATATGACCAACCTAGACAGCATATTAAAGAGGAGAGACATTAATTTGCCAACAAAGGTCTTTCTAGTCAAGGTTATGGTTTTTCCAGGAGTCTCACATATATGGATGTGAGAGTTGGACTACAAAGAAATCTGAGTGTCAAAGAATTGATGCTTTTAAACTGTGGTATTGAAGAAGACTCTTGAGAGTCCCTTGGGCTACCAGGAGATCCAACTATCCATCCTAAACGAAATCAGTCCTGAATATTCATTGGAAGGACTGGTGTTGAAGCTGAAACTCTAATATTTTGGCTACCTGATACGAAGAGCTGACTCGTTTGAAAAGACCCTGATGCTGGGAAAGATTGAAGGCAGGAGGAGAAGGGGATGGCAGAGGATGAGATGGTTGGATGGCATCACCAACTCAATGGAAGTGCATTTGAGCAAGCTCTGGGAGTTGGTGATGGACAGGGAAGCCTGACGTGCTGCAGCCCATGTGGTTGCAGTGGACACAACTGAGCAACTGAACTGAACTGATACTTTTTAATCCCTTGAATCCAGACATAATCTCTGTTAATTGTTGTTATATATCTTGTATTTGATACCTAAGTATGCTCAGAAATATCCTGGTTATAAGAAAAGACATTGTGTAAATTATTGATGAACCTGTATCTTTCTAAGTACATTTGTTTTCATTTATAAATATGCCTTTTGTTACTTCCCTTTTTTATGAAATCATGCCATGGGTGGGTGCAAAAATTTATGTCTGGTTGAGCCTCCCCATTTTTTATAGGTTTAAGATGCTGTTAATTTAAATTACGTGTTCATTGTGAGGCATATTTTTGTGTTTGAATCAAGAATATAACTCAGTATTTCTGTCTGTTTGGCATGTTCTCCACTATGCTATTTAACTTAGCTAGATTACTGTCCTTTTTTCCCTTCTCATGTGTTTTTATGTGTGAGCTCTTCCAGTGCAACTCAATAAGTCCATGGCCCTTTCTGGAAGCAACAAAGGCATAAAGTTTGCTCCTTAAACCTGGCATAATCTCTAAAGATTTTACTTAAAAGTTAGATGAGCAAAATACTGGACAGTTTTAGGCAGTGAAATAACTTGGAAGAGATGAACCTAGAAAAAGGTACAGATAATGAAGATTGAGTATAGCAGGATGTGATGGCTTCGGTATTCACTTTATCTCTTCCATATCATTCATATACTTGCAGGTTTAGGGGAAGTAAAAAAAGAGGGAAGTGAGTGATAAGCATCTTAATGTGATGGCATCCATAAAATCTACATGTCACATTTCATTCAGGGGCTAATTTTCCATTTGAATTATGAACCTCTGTAAATAGGAGACAGATATGGAAAGCCTGAAACATCTATCACTCTTGACCCTGGCAGATTAAAATGTGACAACTTCAAACGAAAATAAGTTCTAAGTTCCAAACTAAATCATTAGGTGAAGGAGTTATATTATTTGTAAATGCAGTGAATGTAAATATTGATGTTGATGCTAATGCATCTCATTGAATTCTAGGATATATAGAAACATATGTAAGTATTATTGTAAGATTATTATAATTCTGTGAAACCACACAGCAGGCTTTCTTAGCTACAGTGAAAGTCAAAATGCTCAACCTGACAAGGTGGTGATGATTTATGAGATATAAATCTCTTTCAGTACATAGTAAATAAACCAGTGCTTTAACCTATATATTTGAAAATATTCAGTATAGATTTGCAGTTGCCAAAATACCTTTATATGCTGTTTCCAAAGCATTATGTATGTATTTATGCATGTCTTGACTTGTTCCAGAAAGGATTAAATGTGATCAAAATACATACTCAACAGAATAAAGTAAAACTTGGCAAAGATGAATGTGATTGAAGTGCTGGGTGATACAGAGAGGCAACTGCTTTGATTAAGGATAGAGGGATATTTTGACTGAATATCTTCTTTTAATTCATTGGAAATCCTGTGTGCCACATGTGTGGAAAAAAAAGATTCTCAGAATGTGAGGGTATAGCTAAGTAAGTGTTTAGTTCAATGTTTATTTTACATATTAGTTACAAAATATGTATTCCTTGATTTTAAAAAGTCTAAAGTAGACATACAGGAATTGTGAGCCTGTTTCCTCTCCTATGTGGCTTTCACTTTTTTTGTTGTGTACAGATGTGTCATTTTACAAAGTATAAAATGTTGGGTAGAATCAATACCGAGGCTATTAGGAGAGACGGAAGATCAGTTTCACTGATGTATTCAACACACATTTGTTACACATCTATGGTACACCGGGGTCTCTTTTGGGCTTCTTACAAAACAATGGTGGAGAAAAATCCACATGTGCCAGGCCTCTGAGAACTAGGAGAGGCAGATGCATTATTCAGATGTACCAACCACTGCATAATTGAAGTTCTGGATGGATGCCATGCAGGCTATTAATAAAGCTGAGTATCTGACCTCAGCAGATGATCAGGAATGATTTCCTTATTTGAAGTTATTTTGAACAGTGGAATCATGCATGAGCAAATCAACCAGGTAGAGAATACAGTGGGAAAAGGGACTGTGGAAACATTACCTGAAGGAGGGAGCATTGCAAAGCCTCTGAAGTTGGAAAGAAATAAGTTAATATATGCAAATCCAATTAGAAAGAGGCTGGTTAATACAGGGAACTTCAAAAGAAGTCAGCATATTTTAAGTCTGGGGGAGAGTGTTGTCAAAAGGAGTTGACAGAGACATAGGAAAAGGCTGGGTCATGCCGTAGGAGACTGGATTGTGGGCATTTTGCTGTTTGTGACTCCTTTGCTGGCTAATCCACTACAGAATCTCATTTAGATAAAATATGAAAATAAGACTCTAATCATGTGCAATACCAAAATTCCGAGACTCCCTTACAGCCTTACTTGGATTAGGTCCTTACGTTGAAGTGTCAGGTATGTCCCCAAATAGCTAATCACTGTGTGTGTGTGTGTGTGTGTGTGTGTGTGTTTAACTGTTAAGTAATCACTGAAAACAGTATAGTTTTGGTTTCACTATTTGTGATGGGCTCAGGAGAAATGCTTCTCTGTGGTACTTAACTGTTTCTATATCCACATAAAGGAATTACTCACTCACTGTATATTTAAAAAGTATGAGGACTGTCTCATGTTTATATTTGAAAATAGCAGGAAAAGAAAACTTTACATTTGGAAATCTTAAAGCTTTGGAAAATTTGCAAAATTTAAAGCTTTGGAAAATTTGATGTGGTTGCAGAGGTTGAAGAAAAGCTATAACCAGCCTAGATAGCATATTAAAAAGCAGAGACATTACTTTGCCAACAAAGGTCCATCTAGTCAAGTCAAAGCTATGGTTTTCCAGTAGTCATGTACTATAAAGAAAGCTGAGCACCGAAGAATTGATGCTTTAGAACTGTGGTGTTGGAGAAGACTCTTGAGAGTCCCTTGGACTGCAAGGACAGTCCATCCCTTGGACAAGTAGTCCATCCTAGAGGAAATCAGTCCTGAGTATTCATTGGAAGGACTGAAGCTGAAGCTGAAACTCCAATACTTTGGCCACCTGATGCAAAGAACTGACTCATTTGAAAGACTCTGATGCTGGGAAACATTGAAGGCAGTAGGAAAAGAGTATGACAGAGGATGAGATGGTTGGATGGCATCACCGACTACATGGGCATGATTTTGAGTAAACTCCAGGAATTGGTGATAGACAGGGAAGCCTGGCATGCTGCAGTCCACGGGGCCACAAAGAGCTGGACATGACCGAGGGACTGAACTGAGCAGGGGTTTTTTGAATGAATGCTTATGCTACTCTTTATCAAATGAAACTTGCATTCTTTGAAAAATTAAGGGGAAAAGATAATCAACAAAACAAATAAAAGGAAAACAAAATGCAGAAGGAGAAGGGGGCAACAGAGGATGAGATAGCTAGATGGCATTTCCGACTCAATGGACATGGGTTTGAGCAAACTCCTGCAGATAGTGAAGGACAGGGAAGCCTGGTGCACTGCAGTCCATGGGGTCACAAAGAGTTGGACACAACTTAGTGACTGAACAACAACAAAAAAGTAAAAACAAGAGAACACAAAGTAAGAAAAAAAAAGCTGCAATTAGAGTTGACCATTATTGTCTTATTCTAAAAATGTGCAAATGAAGACAAATAGTTATTTATCCTGCCTTTCCTGTACAAAGTACATTCCAAATTAATCAATAGTCTGACTGATGAGGAAAAGCTCTTCTGTATATGAGAAAAATAGATAATGAATATACCATGAATGCCAGGGTTGGAAATTAATTTTTAGTCTATAAGAGGTAGATTATTCATACATACTGAAATCCTTGGTTAAAGGATAAATAGAATATGTCATCTGTTGTTTCAAAGATTGTGTTTTGTGATAGTTAAAGCTCTATAGGAATCTGGTGATCTATGCCTTCAACAGATGATTAGACTTGGCAATACCCCTGGTGGGATGACCAGTCACTTGGATGCCTTTTAATTTGAAATAGCACACAATGCAGAGCATTGCCTGTGAAGGAGGAGCATCAGTGCACTGGGACGACCCAGAGGGATGGTATGGGGAGGGAGGAGGGAGGAGGGTTCAGGATGGGGAACACATGTATACCTGTGGTGGATTCATTTTGATATTTGTCAAAACTAATACAATTATGTAAAGTTTAAAAATAAAATAAAATTTAAAAAAAAAAAAAAAAAAAAGAAATACTTAAATAGTATTGTATCAACACCTATATGTCTATTGAACTTTTTTCAACAAATCAATGTCATAAAAAAAATGGAGAGAGAAAATTAAGAGTCATGACAGCAAAATATAATCCATAAATTTTGAATGTCTCGTTCTAAGCAAATAATATACAAGTACCTTAGAAAAATAGCAAATATGTAAAAACAGTCTGTGAATTGGATGGCAGTAGGAAATTAGTGTTAAAACATCATTGTGAAATGCAGTAGTAGGCCATTCTCATTTTTAGTGGTGTACCCTGAAGTATTAGAGGAAGAAATGCCAAGATGTCTGTGACTGTATTAAAAATGATTAAGAAAAATCCATAAATATATTTAACCTTTGATAATAATATTAGTAAATATTTATGTTTGATGTTTTTCAAAATAAAAAAAGTAAAGAGATAATAAAGAATTTATATAATAATCAACTACTTCTTGTTGGTATGATGGAAAAAAAAGTAGAAAGGAGAAGATCATATGTATAAGGAAAACTTCCCATTGGTTTATAGTGCATTTATAAATGTATAATTTATAAATACATTTATAATAAAACATTTTTATAAGTCTTTGGTCCGCATATTTTGGGCATTCCGGGTGGCTCAGTGGTAAAGAACCCACCAGCTAACGCAGGAGACATAAGAGATGCAGGCTGGATCCCTGTGTTGGGAAGATCTCCTGGAGGAAGGCATGGCGACCCACTCCAATATTCTTGTCTGGAGAATCCCACGGACAGAATGAGCCTGGTAGGTTACAGTCCATCGCGTCACAGAGAGTCAGACACGACTGAAGCGACTTAGCACTCATGAACGGACAATATGTTTTAATTAAGCAACTTTGTATCTGAAGTCTTCTCATTACAACATTTCTGCTTTGTGCCTATGGTTTGACTGTTTGCCCAATACTGTTTCTCTTTCCAGCAGTAGACATTATTTTCAGCACTTCCAGTTTCAACTTCTTAACCTAATATTGACTGATACCAAAATTCTTCATGAATGACCAGTAAATAGGCTCTACCCTTGTTTACCTCTGTTTGAATATAGAAACTAATTTGTGTCATGCAAAGAGAACAACAGAGAGAAGGACTCTATGCCAATTCAATTTACAGGATAATGTGCAAACTCAATTGTAATCTGTGTTTCTATTCTGCCTAATACTGTGGTTTTACAACCAAAGGAAATTGCTTTCAGTCTTCCCCATAAATTGCCAAAAGCAGACTCTAGGGGTAATAACACTAGTTAAAATCATTCTTAAATACTCAATATGTTACTGATGCTCTGCTGAATATGTGAGATAAATTAGGTCCACTTCACAGATGCAAAAACTGAGAATTAGAAGTCATAGAGCTGTCCATGGCCAACTTGCTAAATATATCTAAACTGAGTTTTATATTTCAGCTCTCTCTGCCTCCAAAATAATGCACTTTTCTTTACATATCAGTTTCTGTTTTAAGTTAAGGAAATAATTTATGGAACTAAGAATAACATTCATTTACCATTAGAATCATGAGTGCAACATGATTTCTAAGATTTAGAAGAATCCATTATATTATACAACACTTTGCCTTTTTCCTCTTACAACAGCAAGTTAAGAATAGTTACATCCTCAGGCTATTGCAGACCTTTATCAGAGTGTTTCCAGAGTCTTGGGTACCAGGTCTAAGAGTTCTGATCAACAATACAGAGATCCATAGCAGCCTCAGTTAGAGATGTGCCTACAGTGGTCACTGTGGACATGCCTTGGGACTCAAGGAAGCTTCTGTCACTACCCAGGGCATCCTTCAGAAACTTCTTGCACTGTGCCTAAACTTTGTGTGCTGAATGGAAGTGGCAGCAAGAACCAGCAGTGAATACTTGTCTTTCTGAATATTGTCCTAAGTATTGAAAAAGTCTCATATTTCTAGAACATTTAAGTTAGGGCTCAGTAACTGAGGGGTAATTCTTGCTTCTGTACATTATTCAAAGACATGTTTTCAGAATATCTTGAGCATTAAATTACAAAGTCCTTCTCATTTGCTATTGTTTCATTTTCCTATTTACATGAACCAATTTTCAATGGTAGGCTCAGAAAAGCTTAATTTATATCAGTGAGGGCTTCTTCTGTTTTAATCTCCTTATCTTTCATATATGGTGCTGCTTTCTGATAAAGAAAGGCTATCTGGAAAAAAAATTAAGAGACAAATCAATAAAACCAAAAATATGTTATTTGAAAACATCAATAAAGTAAATGAAGCTTGTTGGACTGTCAAAGGAAGATAAGAGAGAAAACTCAAATTAATGAAATTAAGAGGGACATATGGAACATTGCTACTGATCTCACAGAAATATAAAGGGTTATAAAATAAAACTATGAACATCTATATGTCAGCAAATTATGTAACCTAGAAATGTAAAAAATTCTAGATACCTGCAAACTATAAAAAGCAACAATATGAAAGAGAAAATAAGAATTGATCTGTAACAAGTAGAAATATTGATTAGCAATTATAAAATTTTCAACAAGGAAAACTCCACTTCAGATCATTTTATTGTTAAATTCTAACAAATATTAAATGAAGTAATATTGATTATCCTTCTCAATGTTTTTAAAAGAATAGGAGAGAACAATTTCTAACTCTATTGATATTATACTGACATCAAAACCAGGCAAAGGCACTGTAAGGAAAGAAAACTACAGATAATGTAGTTGCCTATATACATCTGACTATATGTGCAAAGAATATCAATGAAATACTAATGCAATATATCTAACAACATATTAAAAAGATTATGTATCATGGCTATTGGGATTTATCCAAAGAATACAATTTTGGCTTACAATATGAGATGTCTTTCAAATTACTTAGATCTTATGTAACATTTTTGAATGTTGTTTTAGAGTTTTAAGCATAAAGTTTTTGACTTGTAATAAGATTATTCCTATGGAATTTACTTTTTGATATTATTACAGATTAAAATTTTTAAATTATATTTTCAGATTTTTTGTTTGTAGGCTGTGATTGAAAAGAGAGTTTGCAAAAAGTGTTGATACTCTTCTACATTTGTAATTGGAATATAAAATGGTGCTGCTTCATTTTGGAAGTTCCTCAAAATGTTAAACATAGAGCTGTCTTATAACCTAGCAATTCTACTCGTAAATAAATATACAAAAGAAATGCAAACATATATCCAAATAAAAACATAATATGAATGTTCATGTTAATATTAATCATGAACTTCCCTGGTACTCCAGGGGTTAAGAATCTACCTCCCAATCCAGGGGACATGGGTTCAATCCTTGGTCCAGGAAGATACCATATACCATGGGGCAGCTAGGTCTTTGAGCCAAAGCTGCTGCAGCCTGAATGCCTTAGAACCTGTGTTTCAGAGCAAGAGAAGTCACTGCAATGAGAAGCCATCACACTGCAACTAGAGTGTAGCCTCCACTCACTACAACTAGAGAAGGCCTGCATGCAGCAACAAAGACTCAGCACAGCCAAAATATATATGTGTGTATATATATATATGTATATACTTACATATATGTGTGTACATATTTATGTATAGAGAATAATTACATATATATATTATTTATAATAGTTCAAATAGAGAAACTGTCCAAGTGTCTCTAAATCTGTTGAATAGGTAAATTCAGTGTTGCATATTCTTATAACATAATATTATTTAACCATAACAATGAAGCAATAATACATGCTAAAATGTAAACTTTAAAAACACTATGCTAAGAGAAAAAAGGTAATAAACATTCATATACTGTAGGAAAATATTTATATGAAATATTCAGAACAGGCGCATCTGTAAGGACAGAAATAAAATCAGTAAATGCTAAGGACTGGAGAGAGGACTGAATGGGGAATGCCTGCTACATGGTGCCTCTTATTTTGTGAGGATGAGATTCAAATATTGTTAAGTTAAATGGTGGTGATAATTGCACAACTGTGTGAATATGCTGATACCTTTGAATTGTACACTTCAAGTGGATGAATGTTATTGTATGAGAATTATGTGTCAGTAAAGATTCTAGTCAAAGCTATGGTTTTTCTAGTAGTCATGTATGGATGTGAGAGTTGGACCATAAAGAAAGCTGAGCGCTGAAGAATTGATATTTTTGAAATACGGTGTTGGAAAAGACTCTTGAGACTCCTTTGGACCTCAAGGAGATTTAATCAGTTAATACTAAAGGAAATCAGTCTTGAATATTCATTGGAAGGACCGACACTGAAGTTGAAACTCCAACACTTTGGCGACCTGGTACGAAGAACAGACTCATTGGAAAAGACCCTGATGCTGGGAAAGATTGAAGGCAGGAGGACAAGGGGATGACAAAGAGAATAATTACATATATATATATGTATTTGGTTGGATGGCATCAACAACTTGATGGACATGAGTTTGAGCAAGCTCTGGGAGTTGGTGATGGACAGGGAAGCCTGGTGTCCTTCAGTCCATGGGGTCACAAAGAACTGGACACAACTGAGTGACTTAACTGAACTGACCTGAAAGATGTTATTAAAATAAATAAACACACTGGCATCTCGTGCAGCCCTGGAAGAGGACAGGTCAAATATAAGGCAGCAGTTGGATGGATACTTTAGCAAATGGATATTGCTTAGAATGGTGATGCTACAGAAAGATTAAGTATCGGAGCTAAAATATTTGTTGATTAACTGGCTACGGGAATGAAGTTCACTAAGATAATACAGATAGAACTGCTATTTTTTAATCCTACTTTGACAGGCAGCAATCATATAACCATTAATAAAAGTATTAGTTAACTCTTTAATTATTAGATTTATATGTACAATTCCAGCTTATGAGCACAAAATAAGGTATTATTTAGATGTTCAGCAATATTTAAAATAATGCATTGTTCTTATTTTCCTTATAAACTGTCAATATAGGGTGTTTCTTTGAGTCACAAAATAATTTTTGTTATATCAGGAAAAAAGCATATTGAATATATACAGTGGAATATTATTCAACAATAAAAAGAAGGAAATCTTGCCATTTTCAACAACATGGATGGATCTCTAGGGCATTATGCTAGTCAGAGAAATTAGTTAGAGAAAGACAAATATCCTATTATCTCATTTATATGTGGAATCCTCAAAAACGAACAAACAAACAACAACAAAAACAAAATCCCAGCAACAACTGAATTGGCAGATACAAAGACGAGAGGCAGGGGTTGGAGGTGGATGAAACACGTGAAGGTGAAAGGTGGCCAAAAGGTGGCCAGAACTTATAAAGTAAGTTCTGGGAATGTCATGTACAGCATGTAACTATAGTTATCATTTTGATACTGCTTATATGGGGCTTCCCTACGTGGAATTTAAAATAAGGTGCAAATGAATTTATTTACAAAATGAAAGTAGAGTCACAGATGTAGAAAACAGACTTATGGTTACTAGGGGGTAAGAGAGGGAAGGAATAAATTGGGAGATTAGGATTAACATGTACACACTGCCGTAAGACCTAAGGTATATCACAGGGAACTCTACCCAATACTCTGCAGTGGCCTATATGGGAAAAGAATCTAAAAAAAAAAAAAAAAAAGAAAAATAGTGAATGCATGTATGTGTATAACTGATTCACTTTGCTCTAAACCTGAAATTAACATAACATTGTTAATCAATTGTACTCCAATATAAAATAAAAATTAAATAAAAATACTGTACTGGATATTTGAAAGTTGCTGAGGATAGGTCTTAAAATTTCTTATAAAAATAATGTAACTTTGTGTGGTGATGGATTTTAACTAGACTTGTTATAAGTATTTCACACTACATGCAAATACCGAAGCATTATGTTGTATTCTTGAGGGCTTCCCAAATGGTGCTGATGGTAAAGAACCTGCCTGTCAATGAAGGAAAAGTAAGAGACATGGGTTTGATCGCAGGGTCTGGAAGATCCTTGGGTCAGAAAGATCCCATGAAGGAGGGCATGGCAACCCACTTAAGTATTCTTGCCTGGAAAATCCCATGGACAGAGGAGCCTGGTGGGCTACAGTCCATAGGATTGGAAAAAGTCAGACACAACTGAAGCAACTTAGCAAGCACACATGTTGTATACCTGAAACTAATATAATGTTATACATCAAGTATATCTTAATTTTAAAAAAGATATTGAAAAATATAATACCCCTTATTGAGAGTAAAAACAACATACGGTTACAATCATTTTAAAAGTACCTTTACAAATGTAGGTATTGCTGATGATAAGTCCAGTTTTCTATGAAGTGACATTCTGTGCCAATCATGCTCAAAAATATCTTTGTGCTTATCTCATCTCTGGCAACACCAACTATCCACCACCCTTGAGGCTGTTATTAACTCTGTGTTACCAGCTACACATTAACTGAAAAATCCTTCATTACACTTCTGAGAGTAACTTCAAAGAAAGGAGAATAGCGACCTAAAACATCTACTATGGCAAGCACCAGATGCTGCAAAATGCAGGGCAAGTACAGGATAAAAGTATTCAATTTCACAGTCAGGGAATAAAGTACAGTAAATTGCCCAGAGACAACATCAAAATGGTACAGAATGTGCTTCCTTCCCAGGATCAGCAGCTGATTAGAGAGCATGGTTTTATTAAAACCTCTTGCAAAAACTCAACCGGTATGTTTTTACGTCATTTTAGTTGGCATAAGACTTATTTATCCTCTTAATTGTCATTCATCAAAACCCTTAATCAAAGTATATTGAGCATATTAATGAAAATATATTCCTATCTGGTTAATTATTGTGATATTCAGTGAGAATAATACAAGAGATAGAAATATAAAATTTATAAAACAAATAGAGAATGTATATAGTCTTTTCAACTTCAAGTTGAAGTTATTATTAGTATGCTTCTGATATCATTATCTTTCCTGAAAATCCTTCTGACAGAATATTATAAGAAATGAAACCTGATGAAAAAACTGAGGGGTAGGGCTCAGAATGAGTCATACACACACACACACACACATGCATGTACACATACACGTTATAATAAAAAATAAATCATGGATCAATTTCTATGTGTCAGGAAATAATATTAAATTTTGGATTAATTATGGCAAATACAATAATCAGCAAGCAGCTAAAAGTCTAGTGGGAAACTAAATGCATAAACAAACATCATATATTGATAATGGAGAAGTGCTCAGAATGTTAACAAAGTGCTGGGCATCTTGCTGTCAGGAGTGATGGATGTCAGATAAGGATACCTAGAAGAGATAACTCAGTTAAATTATCCAAGAATGAGGGGTAGTTATCTTTAAAGGAGATGAAGATGAGTGAAAAGGTCATTTCACTCAATGAAAATGCTTATCTTCATTAAGCAAAAATAGCATGAACAAAAATAGAAGGCTTGAGCGTAGTGTGACATGTGTACAGGGAAATTAGAAGCAGCCAAACCTCATGGAATGGAGCAGAGAACAGTGAAGGCAATAAAAGTTGCATCAAATCACATACCAAATTATGCATTATGGCATAACCCAAATCATAGTCCTGAAATTCCTAATAATTACTAATGCTGCTGGGCAGAAATTTTAATCAGTCTGAAATGATTTCTAACCTTTCTTTCAAATTCCTATTTATTGAACTGCAAATGACAGTCTTCCCATAACAATCTTAGCTAACCTGCACATCAGCTCAGTCGTGTCAAACTCTTTGTGACCCCATGGACTGTAGAATTTCAGGCTTCCCTGTCCATTGACTTAAGACCAACAAGGACCCAGACTTTTATGAGACATTACCAAGTGTTCTGTACATGCTCAGTTCAGTTGCTCAGTCGTGTCCGACTCTGTGACCCCATGAATCGCAGCACGCCAGGCCTCCCTGTCAATCACCAACTCCCAGAGTTCACTCGAACTCACGTCCATCAAGTCAGTGATGCCATCCAGCCATCTCATCCTATGTTGTCCCCTTTTCCTCCTGCCCCCAATCCCTCCCAGCATCAGAGTCTTTTCCAATGAGTCAACTCTTCGCATGAGGTGGCCAAAGTACTAGAGTTTCAGCTTTAGCAGCATTCCTTCCAAAGAAATCCCAGGGCTTAACTCCTTCAGAATGGACTGGTTGGATCTCCTTGCAGTCCAAGGGACTCTCAAGAGTCTTCTCCAACACCACAGTTCAAAAGCATCAAATCTTCGCCACTCAGCTTTCTTCACAGACCAACTCTCACATCCATACATGACCACAGGAAAAACCATAGCCTTGACTAGACGGACCTTTGTTGGCAAAGTAATGTCTCTGCTTTTGAATATGCTATCTAGGTTGGTCACAACTTTCCTTCCAAGGAGTAAGCGTCTTTTAATTACCTATCTGCAGTCACCATCTGCAGTGATTTTGGAGCCCCGAAAAATAAAGTCTGACACTGTTTCCACTGTTTCCCCATCTATTTCCCATGAAGTGATGGGACCAGGTGCCATGATCTTCGTTTTCTGAATGTACATGCTAGTTTATAGCAATTAGAGATGACATTTTTGATTTCTAGGTTCCAAGGACTATAGTCCTCAGAACTGATCAGATCATCTCATTTTTACTTGGATAAACTTAGTTTTCTACTTCTATCTCCACTAATTATCTCTATTCTGCTTAGCTCTTTTAATGCCCATAATGACCTGCTTCAGTTACTAGGACATGAAATATTTACATCTAATTTACCATAATGCAGCTGAGTCAGAATTTTGAGAGAGAACCCATAAAATAATTTTGTTTTAGGATCTCCGATTCAACCCATTAATCTAAAAGACTGAATTGAGGGTAATCTTTTACTTAATTTCTGCAAATAAATTCCACCCCCTTTCATCTATCAGAAAAAAAAGACACTAATTAGCAAATATATCTAGTAATAAACACATGTAGGTACTTTCCTTATGAATGGAATACATCTTTGAACAACAAGACCAAAAGCTTTCACCATCTTTAGTTCATAATCTAGTAGAAAGGGAAGCGAGAGACAGAAAATAATAAAGGAAGTGTAGTCAAGTATTACTTAATATTATGCTATTTTGCATAATAAATTTTGGTCTTATAAAGTAAAAACTGATTCTCATTTGATTCTTTTGATATGCCTCTTCTCCATGACATTTTACTCTGAAATTCTTCCTTATTTTGCCAAACTCTATGATAGTTTCTCTTTTTGAGATGTCCCATGAGATAGAGGATGTTATTCCTTTTCCCCCCTACTAGCTCTGCAGTATAATCCAATGATACATAAAAGGCCTTTGAAAATTAAAAACAGTTACAGAAAACATAGTATTATTTTTTAATGTGTCCAGTTTTATAATCTTAAAACATATATCCTCTATAATCCCATTTCCTATATGCTATGCCCAAACTGCTTAGCACCATCACAATCAGATTCTAGCTATACCGTTTGTATGATTTCTTTGCTCCTCTGTTGTAATCACATGAGAATACGTAGAATTACCAGAACATAACATATACGTCTTTGGCTCATTCCTGTACCTATAACTTAACATCTCATTTCATTTTTTGTTACTGTTGTTTTTTCAGTAATCCAATTATTGTTTCAGAGAAATGTGTTTTCATGTTCCTCATATTGCACTTACTGGTCCTTGCCATAGTATGGAATATAATCCCTTACTATGCCAACAACTTTGGAAAATATATTATTTTTTAAAAAAATATTCACTTTGCCTCACATACCCACAACTTATCAATGAACGAAACATGCAAAACCCATTGATTTTCTAACTTTACCATTATTCAAGAACCATTACATCTTACTTCTACAACTGTAATGGTCTCTTTGCTTCTTCATTCATTCATACATCTTCCACCAGCGTCAGAACCATCTCCGTAGAATGCAAATCAGTTGTTTCATTTCCAGAGTAAAAGTCCTTTAGTAGCCTTCATTTGAAATTGGATTAAAATTTCATTAAATGGATTAAACTTGTCATTCTAAAGGCTTCCCTTGTGGCTCAGATGGTAAAGAATCTGTGTGAAATGCAGGAGACCTAGGCTTGATCCCTGGGTTAGGAAGATCCCTTGGGGAAGGAAGTGACAATCCACTCCAGTATTCTTGCCTGGAGAATCCCATGGACAGAGAACCCTGGCAAGATATACAGTCTGTGTGCCACAGCTGAATTGCTAACACTTTCACCTTTTTTTGGCCACTCTAAAGCTCTGTCTGATGTGCCTCCTGCCTTCTGATTTTATTTCACTACCACTCGCTTTGCCTTAGTCATATTAGACTTATTTCCTTCCTTGGAGACACTGAGTGCCTTAGGTCCATTGCCCTAACAAAGGCTTCTCTTAAGTTGCTCTTATCACTGATAGTTACTTGGCTGGCTCCTTATGCCATTCAGGTATCAGCCAAGCATTGTGTGTCCACAAGAAGCCTTCCAAAACCACATGATCTAGGTTCTGATATATTCAATTTTATTTTTATTTTTCTATTCTCTCACACTAAAATATAATCCCAGGAAAGAAGGCCTTCCTTAGCCTTGTTCATGGCTGTATCTCTAGTGTTTTGAATAAAGTTCGACGTGGGAAAAACTCAATGTGTGTTTTTGGCCAATGAATAGATCTTATTCATTTATACGTTAATCTCTCCTGTTAGGCCAGGAAAAATGTTGTCTCTATCTTTGTAGCCCAACTCTATGCCCAGCATCTGGGAAATAGTAAGATATCAAATATTTGTTGGATAAATATCCAAGTAAACTTATTGTTTACAAGAGGAAAAGACAGTATATCATTTACCAGTGTTATATCTCTAATAGACCAAAATAATACAAATACTAGCAAATGCTTTTCTACAAAAATGACGGTTTATGGTTCATCCTTATCCCATTCATAAATGAAATATTATATGAAAAAATATAATTTTTAACAGATAAAAATTCTCTATTGAAAGGGAAAGTTTAACAGTTATACACAATCTAATTTCATCCATACCTTATTATTCAAGTTTTTGTCTCTAATTGACTTTTATTTTTGTTACTATGCAAGTGAATGGGACTATCACTGGAATTTATTTCTAAAATGCCCCATAATTCCCAGAGGTAATAATGGAAAAATAAATCACTTTACTTCACAATGTGCCTATGAAGCTTTTGTATTGATGCTTAAATCAAATTAAAGTAAGGTCACAGAGATACCTGACTTTCCCAGAATTAAAAAAAAAAAAATGCAAGGGAGATTGAAAGGGACTGCAAATATTTAATAATCTGAAGACTTGATGAAATAGATGTACCATTTAATGGCAACTCCCAATCGTTTCCTCAGCCCATAAGTCTGTATTGTAATAATGTCGATTGTTCGTTCCAGGAAGTCATCTGGTTTCACATTACTGTCTACTTACTCTCTTGATTTATATTTTTTAGTTTCCAATCGAGCTCCAGAATCATGGGTGATTTGTCTATCATTGATTAAAAAGAGAGTTTCCTTTTGCTGCAAATACCATCTTTCAATGAATCAGTAAAATAACTCGTATGAAATAACTCATATGATTTTAGAGAATTACTCTAAATCTCTTCTGGCCTTTTTCACAAACACATTTTTTAAAAATATATATTTGTGTGAATACACAGAAAATCTAGGCCCTATTTGGCAAGGAATTTGGGCAATATCATACCAAATCTTAAATAGCACATTCTTGATGTTGTAGACAAACAAGTTAATGCTTAGTCTTTGTGAAAAGAATTAAATTTGAGCACATTGAGCATTCTAACTATTGAAATAACTTCCACAAACTTCTGAAAGGAAACAGAGGAGACAAAGTAACAAACTAAAAAAGTTTCTGAGTTTCAAAGAAGTAGTAGACTTTCCTAGCCAGAGAGATATATTTTATAACAGACAAAGTCATGAAGATAACACATATATATTTTTAGGCACCCATTGTTTAAAATAAAAGATGCTGAATTATGGAAGTGGAAAATAAACCATATAAAGCATAAATGTACTTTCTTGTCTTTGCTGTGGAAGAATAGGGTAAATGGGAATATCAGCACAGAAAATGAATACATTAATCAGCTAATCAATCAGTCATAATCAGTTCTTACACATGCCCTAAGAATTAAATGGTAGGTTAGCACTCAGGCTTACATTGAGTATGCTTTTAACTCCTGAATAATAACCACATGGGCAATCAAAAGTTTTGACTTATAACCATACTCTTACATTGATTAGCTCCATAACTAATTTAACCCATTACTCAGTCATCTGAGCCTCACTTTCCACATTCCCAAGGAAAGGATTAAATATTTGATTTTAAGACTATCATCCAGGGACTTCCCCGGTGGTCCTGTGGTTGGGAATCTGCCTTCCAATGTGGGGGATATTGGTTTGATGGAGAAGGAAATGGCAACCTACTCCAGTATTCTTGCCTGGAGAATCCCATGAACAGAGGAGACTGGCAGGCTACAAGTCCATGGGGTCACAAGAGTCGGACACAACTTAGCGACTAAACAACAGGGAATTAAAATTCTGCTTTCTGTGGGGTGGGAACCACTGAGCCCATGAGCCAAAACTAGAGAGAAGCCTGTGAGCCACAACAAAGAGCCTGCATGCTGCAACTAATGCCAAACACAGCCAAATAAATAAATGTAAATTTTTAAAAGTATCTTCCAGCAACAGAACTCTAAAATTTATGGAATAATTGCTCTTCTTTGATTCTTAGTACACTGGCAGTAATCAAAGCAAATATTACTGTGACATTAGAGATTTGTTAAAAACCTGAAATAGTCAAAGACTGGGTTCAGAGCCCAAGGCTAGTTAGTGACATGAATCCAGGACAAGTCTCCAAAATTCTTGCTACTTGGCTTGACACCACACTAAAATTTAAGAAATGGTATTTCTTTGCCAGAGGCATTTCTAGTACACTGCCTATTAAATTGTTAGAATATTCCTGACCCAGATTAGTTTTTATCCTTAACAAAAAGTATAATATTTTTAAAAGTAGTCATATTCAATATAGTATTACAAATAATTGATCAGTCAGGAGTAGTAATGAAACAAATTTTCTGAAACTAATAATTCCTAAATTTATCAGAATATTTTGTCTTTTCAATTAACCGAAGAGATGATTCTAAAAATATATTTCAAGTAATGGAAGAGTTATCAGGGATAACTTCATCACACAAATAATGTAGAGACAATCATTCACTTATAAGTATAAAGATTATGAAGTCCTGAGTCAAAATACCTAACTTAGAAACTTAGCTTTTACATTTTCCAATATGTGACTGATTTTGTACAAATTATCTTCTTTGTATTCCAGGTTCCATATTAATAAAATGGGGAAAATAATAATGCTACTTCATGTAGGTGGTGGCTGGTCCATGATTAAAATTCAATAATGGTATATATTATTAATATTTAAACCATAACTTTTTCTTGTATGAAAAAATTTTTACTTTATTCTTTATATTAATTTTGTTCCCTTTCAAACTGCTTGGACTACCATAACAAAGTATCAGAAACTAGGTGGCTTAAAAAATAAAACTTTATTTCTCAGAGTTCTGGAGACTGGAAAATCCAAGATCTAGTTGCCAGCATGGTTGTTTCTAGTACAAGCTCTCTTTCTGACTTATAGATGCCCTGCCTTCTCTGTGTTCTTACATGGCAGGGAATTAGAACTAATGGTCTGGTGCTCACTCCTCTTACATGGAAACGATGCATGGGGTTACAAAGAGTCGGACACGACTGAGTGACTGAACTGAACTGAACTAATGCTAGTTGATAATTTGGTTTCCATGTAACTGTTCACCTAAAATCTGAAATTATATAATAGAAACAGTGCTATAACAGCTGACCTCTAACTATCTATGAATTAGCTAAATATATTATAATATGTCACTAATCTTCAAACTCCATTGAACTCAACTTCTCCTATACTCCATTATGTATATGAGTTTGATTACTTCTAAAATTTGATTACTTCTAAACATTGAAATTTTAGAAGTTTTAAATTTTAAATTTAAATTTTAAAGATGGAAGGACTGATGGTGAAGCTGAAATTCCAATACTTTGGCCACCTGATGTGAAGAACTTACTCATTGGGAAAGACCCTGATTCTGGGAAGATTGAAGCCAGGAGGAGAAGGGGACGACGGAGGATAAGATGGCATTATCAACTCAATGGACATGAGTTTGGGCAAGCTCTGGGAGTTGGTGATAGATAGGGAAGCCTGGTATCCTGCAGTCCATGAGGTTGCAAAGAGCTGGATATGACTCAGTGACTGAACTGAAAACTGAAGTTGAATTAGCTCATTTTATCTACTTGCCCAGAACTTCTGGTCTCCTAGAAGCACACCCTCCTTCAAGTGTCCCTGGGCTTTAGTAAGTCATATACACTGTACTTAAATCTCACAATTCCTCATCCAGTGATCTCTTTAGCTCCTTCTCCACCATCATACTCCATAGTACTGTTTCATAAAGTAGAGCTCTGACATCCTCAAGGACACACAACAAAATATGGTACAGTGCTTTAGAGACTGAGTAGGAAAATTCACATATGTCTGTTGGTAAGATCTGTTATCTTACTGCCTAAACAAGCACCCAAGGAGCCAGACACCAGGCATAGTTGACTGCCAGCAACTTCACTCTGCACTACTGATTACAGTCTGATGCTCTTTTCAGCTCATAATTTTGGGCTTGCGCAAATTCTTCTGAGTTATCTTGGAGGAGATCCCTTGTTCTCCACCAAGATCTTTTCATAATCTCTCCGAATTTTTTTCACATGTGCCCAAGTACACCCGAAACCTGGAAGGTTGATTTCATTTCATGGAGACATAAGTATGAGGTATACAATTTGTAACAAACACAGTGATTGAATTGTTCTGAGGTCAAGTTTATAATATGGAGTCTTTTCATGAGGGACTTATATCCGCCATTTCAATGCAGTGCCTGCTGTTTATTACAATACCAAAGGGTAAATTCTGACAATTTTCTTTCATCTTTCACAAAATTGCATAACATATCCATGGCATTTGTCTCATTTTAAAATAGGAAGCCTTTTTCTGTCAATATATAAGTCAGAAAAACAAAAGTGAAAACACTAGGATTAGCAGTATGCCTTTCAAAGGAATGCCAGTAATAAAAATATAAGTTTTTAACCTAAAAAGTGAAAAACTTACCTAATTACAAAGTGATTCATAAAAAGATAAAGTAATACCAGAAGATGAAGAACAAGGAGAAAGCAGATTGTCAGAAAAGATTAAGAGGTGAAATGGGGTTATGGATATAAACCCCTCATGAGAAAAATATTAACTACTTTTTATTAACTGCTTAAAATGTGCCAGGCACTCTATCAGGCTGTGAATCCAGTATTTCCCATGTTTATAACAACCATTATTATGAATAGACTTTGTTACTTTCCCTTTATTGATAAACTGGCTGAGGCAATGAAAAATCAGACGATGTCCCAAGGCTACGCAGAACTCTACTCAGATGCATGAATACTTTTTTTAATGCCAATTTTCTTTCCTGCTCGGTGGTGCCATACATGTGAGAGTAGGAGATAGAGAAATTCATAATGTATCACATAGCAACCCAAATGGTACAGAAGGGATGAACAGATGCAGACAACAGATTTGGGTGTTCAGTTCAGTTCAGTTAAGTTGCTCAGTCGTGTCTGACTCTTTGAGACCCCATGAACCGCAGCACGCCAGGCCTCCCTGTCCATCACCAACTCCTGGAGTTTACACAAACTCTTACCTATCGAGTCAGTGATGCCATCCAACTATCTCATCCTCTGTCACCCCCTTCTCCTCCTGCCCTCAATCTTTCACAAAATCAAGGTCTTTTCCAATGAGTCAGCTCTTCGCATCAGGTAGCCAAATACTGGAGTTTCAGCTTCAACATCAGTCCATCCAATGAACAACCAGAACTGATCTCCATTAGGATGGACTGGTTGGATCTCCTTGCAGTCCAAGGGACTCTCAAGAGTCTTCTTCAACACCACAGTTCAAAAGCATCAATTCTTCAGTGCTCAGGTTTCTAGTCCAACTCTCATATCCATACATGACTACTGGAGAAACTATACCCTTGAGTAGATGGACCTTTTTTGACAAAGTAATGTCTCTGCTTTTTAATATGCTGTCTAGGTTGATCATAACTTTCCTTCCAAGGAAAGCATTTTTAAATGTCATGGCTGCAATCACCAACTGCAGTGATTTTGGAGCCCCCCCCAAAATAATGTCACCAATGTTTCCCCATTTTTTTTGCCATGAAGTGATGGGAACAGATGCCATGATCTTCGTTTTCTGAACATTGAGCTTTATGCCAGCTTTTTCACTCTCCTCTTTCACTTTCATCAGGAGGCTTCTTCACTTTCTGCCATAAGGGTGGATCATCTACACATCTTAAGGTACTGATATTTCTCCCGGAAATCTTGATTCCATTTTATGCTTCTTCCAGCCCAGCATTTCTCATGATGTACTCTGCATTTAAGTTAAATAAGCAGGGTGACAATATACAGCCTTGACATACTCCTTTTCCTATTGGGAATCAGTCTGTTGTTCCATGTCTATTTCTAACTGTTGCTTCCTGACCTGCATACAAATTTCTCAAGAGGCAGGTCTGGTGGTCTGGTGTGCCCATCTCTTTTAGAATTTTCCACAGTTATTGTGATACACACAGTCAAAGGCTTTGGCATAGTCAATAAAGCAGAAATAGATGTTTTTTTTCTGGAACTCTTGCTTTTTTGATGATCCAGCGGATATTGGCAATTTGATCTCTGGTTCCTCTGCCTTTTCTAAATCCAACTTGAACATCTAGAAGTTCACAGTTTACATATTGCTGAAGCCTGGCTTGGAGAATTTTGAGTATTACTTTGCTAGCATGTGAGATGAGTGCAATTGTGCAGTAGTTTGAGCATTCTTTGGCATTGCCTTTCTTCATGATGTGAATGAAAACTGACCTCGTCCAGTCCTATGGCTACTGCTGAGTTTTTAAAATTTGCTGATATATTGAGTGCAGCACTTTCACAGCATCATCTTTTAAGATTTGAAATAGCTCAACTGGAATTCCATCACCTCCACTAGCTTTTTTCATCGTGATACTTCCTAAGGCCCATTTGACTTCACATTCCAGGATGTCTAGCTCTAGGTGAGTGATCACACCATTGTGATTTTCTGGGTCATGAAGATTTTTGTACAGTTCTTCTGTGCATTCTTGCCATCTCTTCTTAATATCCTCTGCTTCTGTTAGGTCCATACCATTTCTGTCCTTTATTAAGCCCATCTTTGCATGAAATGTTCCCTTCGTATCTCTAATTTTCTTGAAATTAGATTGAGTTTCTTGAAGTTTGGGTGTTACCACGATGATCACAATTTAGCATCATAATAAATAACAATAGCAAAGGTAAGAAATCCCAAATATCATGTAAGTAGCTTAGTGTTTTTCTGCATAATATGATACTATCTTGCTGAAAGAAATAACTTTTTAAAATAAAGCTAGACTTGTCTGAAAAAAATTATAAAACTGAATGAAATTTTGCCATTTTTTCCCAACATGAATGAAGTTAGAAATTATCATAGTAAGTGAGGTAAGTCAGATAAAGACAGATGTCATACAATATCACTCATATAGCAATTAAAAATGATGAAATTGAATTTATTTGCAAAACACAAACCAACTCACAGAAAACAAAATTGTTGCTAAAGGGGAAATGTGAGGAGAGGAATATAACAGGAATTTGGGAGTAACATATAAACACTACTACATATAGAATAGATAACCATAAGGACCTAGGGTATAGCACAGGGAATTATATTCAAAATTTTGTAATAACCTGTATGTGAAAAGAATCTGAAAAATGGTTGTATTTGGGCTTCCCTGATGGCTCAGACAGTAGAGTCTGCATGCAATACAGAAGACCTGGGTTTGATCCCTGGGTCAGGAAGAATCCCCTAGAGAAGGGAATGGCTAACCACTCCAGTACTCTTGCCTGGAGAATTTCATGAATAGTGGAGCCTAGTGGGCTATTGTCCATGCGGTCACAAAGAGTCAAACATGACTGATGGGCTAACACTTTAACTTTGTTGTTTACCTGAAGCTAACACACAATACTGCAAATCAACTATTCTTCAATAAAAAAATAAATTTAAAAAGCACAGTATAACATGCCAAAGTATAAAGTACACACATCTCATGAATTGATGATAGTACAGGTTTTCTATAGTCACTTAGAAAACATTTATTGGCATGACCTAGTGAAAATAATGGAGAAGGAAATGGCACCCCACTCCAGTACTCTTGCCTGGAAAATCCCATGGACAGAGGAGCCTGGTAGGCTGCAGTCCATGGGGTTGCTAAGAGTTGGACACAACTGAGCGACTTTCCCTTTTCACTTTAATGCATTGGAGAAGGAAATGGCAATCCACTCCAGTGTTCTTGCCTGGAGAATCCCAGGGACAGGGGAGCCTGGTGGGCTGCCGTCTATGGGGTCCCACAGAGTCAGACACTACTGAAGCGACTTAGCAGCAGCAGTGAAAATAAAGAGGAATTTATACTAAAATCCATATACCCACTCCTAGAGAACCTCAAAACTCACCAGAAACATGCAAAAAAATGTTTAAAGCAGTGATGTTTTGATATATAAGTGAATGTATACACACAGCACACACAAATCATGTGTCCTTTATTTTCATTTAGCTTATTTTAGTGCATATATATATATATGTATCTATATGACACAGATATAACATGTCTAAATCAAATTATAAAAGAGTGCTCTTAATATGATTACAGTCATATGAAGGTTGATACCAGAGAAAGTTTAATAGCATATTGTTTAGTGATATGTTTACTTATCTGATACAGTTAAAAAGATTCAAGTTGATGTATGGCAAAACCAATATAATATTGTAAAGTAATTAGCCTCCAATTAAATAAATTTATATTAAAAAAAGATTTGCTAAAAATGATTAATAAAACATTCAGAATTGGTGATTACCACTGAGAGATCAAAAAGCAGTCTTTGTGAGGAGGAGCACAATTACTCACAAAGGATTGGTTTATTTCCTGAGCTTTGTGCTGGGTCTATGCCTGTTCCTTTTATTATGTTTTAAGTTATATACAACATGTCTAGTCTTGAATGCATATTTTGTAATGGTGTTATATAAGCAATAAAGCAGTGCTTGGAAATATTAGCAATTTTTAGACCAAATACTTAGAGAATCATCACAGTCCCTTTTTTTTTTTTTTTTTTTTTACTTTACAATATTGTTTTGGTTTTGCCATACATCAACATGAATCCGCCACGGGTATACATGTTTTCCCCATCCTGAACCCCCCTCCCACCTCCCTCCCCTGTACCATCCCTCTGGGTTGTCTCAGTGCACTAGCCCCAAGCATCCAGTATCATGCATCAAACCTGGACTGGCGATTCATTTCATATATGATATTATACTTGTTTCAATGCCATTCTCCCAAATCATCCCACCCTCTCCCTCTCCCACAGAGTCCAAAAGACTGTTCTATACATCTGTGTCTCTTCTGCTGTCTCGCAGACTGGGTTATCATAACCATCTTTCTAAATTCCATATATATGCGTTAATATACTGTATTGGTGTTTTTCTTTCTGGCTTACTTCACTCTGTATAATAGGCTCCAGTTTCATCCACCTCATTAGAACTGATTCAAATGTATTCTTTTTAATGGCTGAGTAATACTCCATTGTGTATACGTACTACAGCTTTCTTATCCATTCATCTGCTGATGGACATCTAGGTAAAGTGGTAACCACTCCCCAAGTCCTTACTCCTTTAGGAATGTTCTGCATATAAAATCATATGTACACTTTTGCAAGAGAATGATTAGAAAGATATCATATTTGGTACAGTCATTTAGAAGTTGGAGGAGAAGAAACTCTGCTCATTAAGCACTATACCATGTTTACCGGAGAGGTTGAAGTCTGTTAACCTCTTTCATTTTGTTCCCTACATTCATGAGAGAGAACAACCATGAGATGATCTGCGGTAATGAAGCATCACTCTGCATGCTGCCCATCATTGAGTCACTTTGCAAGTTAGTTATGAGAAAACTAGTGTTGTGACATTACCCTATCTGAATGACAGCCTTTCCACTCTGTGGTGAGAGTCTTTCATGGAAACAGATGAGAAAAGACAACTGCTAATATTTACATTACACATATATTATTATTACTGCTATTGTGTTTGGATCTCCATATTTAATACCATAAAAGTCTCTCTATAGCACATAATTCCTATTATAAGATGAATTCTTCAAAATAGAAGGAGAGGGACTTAGCCTGTTTCTATCATCAAGTGTTCCATAGGCAAAATATTCTTAAACAGTGATGAAGGATGACGTTGAAAGTCTCTCTCATTCTAAGTGAGAGACTAGTTCACCTCTTGCCTATCTTAAATATTACATTCTCAGCCTTCTCTAACAAAACTCTGTTTATCATTACCAACTGCTTCTCCCCACTAAAACCCTGCAATTTTATATCCCTGCTCTGCTTATTTTTCCCCTATTTAAAATTCCAGATGGCTCTGTGATACAAGGTTCCTTTTTGGGTCAAATAACATGTTCTAAAATTGATTGTGGTTATTATGGATGCACTTTGTGAATTTACTAAAGTCCACTGAATTGTATGCTTGTAAATGGTACTTGAGCAAGCTCCAGGAGTTGGTGATGGACAGGGAAGCCTGGCATGCTGATGTCCATGGGGTCGTAAAGAGTCCGACACAACTGAGCGACTGAACTGAAATGGTACTTGGACATGTTTCAATGGACACTTTTAAATGAATTGTATGGTATGTTGATTATATCTTAAAATTGTTTTTAAAAAGATTATAAAGGAGAAAATTTCTCCAAAGTCTAAGTTCTTAGGATCGTAGAGGGTGTTCTCTGACATTGGTGCATTAGCGTCTTAGTCTATTTAGTATTCAATAACAAAAATGCCATTGACTAGATGGCTTAAGCAACAGTATTTCTCATAGTTCTGGAGACTGAGAAGTCCCAGATCTAAGCACCAGCACATCTGGCACCTGATGAAGGACACTGTTCCAGGGTTGCCCCTTGTACCCTCACATGAAGGAAGGAGTGGGTGGTAGGAAGCCCTCTAGTGTCTTTTATTTATAAGACCACCAACCCCGACCCCTCCAAACTCATGAATTAACTACCTCACATAGGCTTCAATCCAGTTGCTATCACATTGGGCATTGGGGTTTCAACCTATACATTTTGCTGGGATACAAGCATTTAGGTTCATAGCCATTAAATTCTAAAAACTAATAAACTAGGAGAGAACAAGAATGAAGGTACAATGCAGTGCAAATATCTCAGGTGATTAAAATCTAGGCTCTGAAAAAAAAAATCTAGGCTCTGAATTTCTACTGGATACTTACAGGATGAAATTCAAATATATGAAAACAAGGAAATTGACAGAATAAAATATGACATACAGTCAAAGTAATGAACACAGAATGTAACCTATATTAATAGACAAGATGGTAATAATGTAACACTTCAGTGAGGACTTAGAGTGAGTGCATGAATAAATTCATCTTGTAAACGATCTGCTGCATAGCATTTAAGGAATGATAATAATAATCATAACATAAAACAACAGAGCATAATAGTAATCAATGCCAGTCTTTTCCAGAGTTAAAATCCCGCAGATGATATCTGCAATATAACCAGGGAGAAATTTAAATATTCCTGATGATTACCTACAAATTTCTGTATGTGAGAACACTGAGACAGGTTATCTCCTGATAGAGGAGGCTGAATGGCTGTATGCCCCCCAAAAATAAGAGTAGAACCAAATAGTAGATGGAAATTTTGTAGGGAACACAACATGTTGCAATGTATTCACTTCCTGAAAACCCACAAATATTCAGAAAATAGGGCTTAATTGTAGATATTATAAAAAGTGCTGTATTTTAGTCAGATTGGTAGAATTTTCCCATATTCTATAAATAATAAATACCATTTGCATAATCATCATCATTCTCTTTGCTGGAACTACACGTGCCTCTTCTCATCTCTGTCCATATTCATTACGTGGGTGACCTTGACCAGGCCCATGGCTTTAAATAACTTCTAAATGTAGTCTCTACTTAATAGCATCAGCCTTGAGCTCTTCATTACATTCAAGATTTGTATATATTCACTAGCTTTTTAGCATCTTCACTTGGGTGAACAATAGGAATCTATCAACTGAGTTCTCAATTATATCCTCTTTCAAACAACCCTGCTTTTCTTTTCTTAAGCACCCCTAGTGAAATCATCATTTTTATTGTGACTCTGAATAAAAAGTATAAAACCCAGAATTTACTGTTCATTTTAATTTTTCTCACAAATACCACAACAGTTCTATAAGCAAGTACTATTAGCTTGACCTTTATAAAAGATTCTGAATTTCTTCCAGTTCCACTATTAACCCCTTTGTCATCCACTGTCTTCTCTCACTTGGAGTATAGTAATACTTTCCTAACATACCCACGTGGTGTGTGTGTGTGTGTGTGTGTGTGTTAGTCATGCCTGACTCTTTACACCCACATGGACTGTAGCAAACCAGGCTCCTCTCTCCATGGGATTCTCTAGGCAAGAATATTAGAGTGGGTAGCCATTACCTTCTCCAGGGGATTTTCCTGATAAAATCCAGGATCGAATCCAGGTGTCCTGGCAGGCACTCTTTATGATCTGAGCCACCAGGGAAGCTGCCAAAATACCTGTAAGGTAAGGCAGCCCATTGCCACCAATGTCCCCGAAGCAGCTGGAGTCAGAAAACTGTTTCAAGTGATAATCAGAGTCTGTCAGAATCCTGTTTCTGATCTTTCAGCAGCTTTCCATAACATCTTCTCAATAAAATCCACAATTCATACCACGGTCTACATGTAACGGTGATCAGGTTAACTCTTACCTACCCACGTTTTTGGGTTACTCTTCTCACTGCACTCCATTCTGGTCTTCCTTTTCTTTCAGCACAAAGAATTTATTTTCACCATACTGCCACTACATACTAAATACATTCATGTTGTTATTTTAGTCACTCAGATATGTCTGACTCTTTTGTGACCCCGTGGACTGTAGCCCACCAGGATCCACTGCCCATGGGATTCTCCAAGCAAGAATACTGGAGTGGTTAATAATTCCTTCTCCAGGGGATCTTCCCAACCCAGGGATCAAACGTACATCTGCTTGGCAGATGGATTTTTACCACTGAGCCACCTGGAGAGGCCAAATACATATACACATGAATATGTAAAATCTCTTCTGGAAAATTTTATCCATTCTCATGATTTGAAATATCACCAACATATTATTTCTAAACCTTTATTTCTATCAGATGCCTCTCTTTTAATATCCAGATTACAATATTCAATTTCTTAATAAATATGAAATTATTTTTGCATTTTTGCTAAGGAATTATATTACATTTCTATACCATGGGTTATGTGATCTTCATGATCTGTCATTTGCTTCTAATTATGCTTACCCCTGAAGGAGGGCATGGCAATCCACTCCAGTATTCTTGCCTGGAAAATCCTATGGACAGAGAAGCTTAGCAGGCTACAGTCCATGGGGTTGCAGAGTTGGACACAACTAAAGTGACTTAGCACATGTGCTAAGTAGTATCATCCCTTAGCTCACAATTTCCTTCCTTCAGCCTCATAGAAATCCTTGATGATGCTCTGCATATGAGAACCAGAATCTTTAATAAGTCTAATAATAGGTGTGTCTCTTGTGCATGGCTTAATTCAACTTAATTGCATTTATAGAAAATATTTGAATCACCAAAACACACAGGGCTGCTTTTGAAATTTCTCAGTGTCACTGTGAGGGAAGAGGAGAAATCAAGCAAGTGCTAGTGTGGACCACCACCAGGTTTCAACTGAAGCAAGTCGACTGTATTCTCATTGTATATATTGGAGCTTAGCATTTAGTCCTCCGCTGATATAAACATGTATATGTGTGTATATGTGAGCTTTTCTCATAATCCATAGCTCATCTATATTATATGTGTTTTGTATTGAAATATTTGTATTTAAAGAATTTTTTTGAATTATAATAATTGTATTTTCTCTATTTAGATATAAAAATTGGATATTTATATAACTTCTTGTTATTTGGAAAGAAAAATACTGAATTTAACTTGGATATTTCTTTCTAAAAGTATATTCAATGTAAGTCAACTGTTTGAAAAATGTGCAAAAATATGAATGGGCAATTCACAAAAAAAATTTTCCAAATGGCAAATAAGCATATGAAAATGTTTCCACCATCACTGAATCATCAGGAAAATGCAGATCAAAAACACAAAAAGATATCACTACAAGACAACAAAAGTAGCTGATACTAAAATTAAAATAATAGTCAATATCAGTATTAGGAAATACATAAATAACTGGAACTCACATACATTGTTAATAGGAGTGTAAAGTGGTAAACAAAAAATCACTTTAAAAATGTTTGATGGTATATATCTCAAAACTAACCTAAGCCTACCCTATGACCCAGTAATTCTATTCCTAGTATAAACTCAAGGAGAAAAAAGTACATATGTGCTCAAACAGCACATATATAAAAAATTCATAGAATTTTTATTTAAAATTGACAAAACTGAAAATCACCAAAATGTCCAATAACATTAGACTTTAGTATGTATATTTTTTTATGTAATTAAATAACTAATTACTACATACCAGTAAAACAAGCTATTTTGGGCTGTCATTTTCTTCTTCAGGGGATCTTCCTGACCCAGGGATCAAACCCAGGTCTCCTGCATTGCAGAAAGATTCTTTAAACCTCTGAGCTATAGGGAAGTCCCCATTTATAGATGGAACAACATATTTGCTAATAAAACATTTCTAGATGAAATCGTTAAGTGAAAAGTGTCAAACAGAAAAGCCATTATTTCATTTATATGAATTTTAAAAAAACTGAGAAAAAAACAGTCAGAATAATGATTATATTGGGTAGAGGTATGTGTGCGAAGACTAACTGGAAATGACCACATGGTGTGCTTCAAAGTGTTAGCAACACTATGCAATAATCTAGAGAATGATTACTTGAGTTTATGACTATGTAGTAATCATCAAAATTTTCGTGAGGATTTGGGTGCTTTATTGTATTTAGGGACATCTTAATAATAGTAAATACGCACAGAAACACTCTTTTTTAATTTAATTTTATTTTTAAACTTTACAATATTGTATTGGTTTTGCCATATATCAACATGAAGCCGCCACAGGTAGACACGTGTTCCCCATCCTGAACCCTCCTCCCTTTTCCCTCCCCATACCATCCCTCTGAGTCGTCCCAGTGCACCAGCCCCAAGCATCCAGTATCGTGAATCGAACCTGGACTGGCGACTTGTTTCATATATGATATTATATATGTTTCAATGCCATTCTCCCAAATCATCCCACCCTTAAATCATTGGTATCATTAGTTCTTTTTGTGTTACACAATTTTACACTATTTACTACTGAAATCCCTGGGGCTTTCAGTTAATTACCAAAGGTACACGAATTTTTATTACTTTGTTATTCATGATAGTATGATTTAGCTAGTCCATATTTTAAAACTAATTTGATATGGAAATATTTCTCTGGAAACAATTATCACCAAGAGATGAATTATATTTCTAAATGTATCTCATAACACCTTATAACAAAATCTCCGGAAGTATAAGCTCAAATTTATTCAAGATAAAGCAAATTAAAAATGAGGAAGAAATAAAACAATAAATTGAGTATGGAGAGTAATCATATTTGATAAAAGAGCAAGAGACACAATGTCCAATATTCTCTTAACTTGTCCCACAAGCACAGTGATTTTTGGATCAACAAGAAAAAGATACTGATTAAATAAAATTTTGAAGATCATTTATCACTTACATATTTAGAAGAACAGTGAAAGTTCTTAAAGTCCCAGAAACTGAAAGAGTACCCAGATTCTTTAAAGAAAGTCAACTCTCCTGGTCTGAAAACAAAAAACACACAACGTTAATCTATCTTGACTGATTTAATTTCTATAATAAAGTTGTCAAGAAAGTAACTGGCTGAACATGAGAATGGGAAGGAAGGAAATGGAAATTTCAAATGAATAAAGAAGGTGTGATAGAGCTGTGCAGAGAGTAGATGACATGAAAATACTGGATAATTGCTGGGCAGTGTTATATGTGCAGCTGAAATGTATAAAATTGCATTAGACATATAAAAAGACACAGTTTATGGGTAGCCGTTCATTTATAAATACATGGATATTTTAGTACATAAGAGGACTAATTTATGATTAGTATTTGATGTGCCTGCCAAAAAAGCTAACCTTAACTTCAGCTGCTGTAATCAGAAATAGTTATTCAGAATACAAAAAACAACATATTTCACTCAAGTCGTTACCATTCTTTAAAAGAATGAGGGTTTCAGAACATGCACCCAAGTTAATACAACAATAGGTGCTCTAAGTATGGGAGCAATGGAGAAACCATTTTAGATTCAAAAGTAATAGAATTAGGACATGCTACTTTCCCATAAGTCCGTATGTGAATACACTTTCAAAGAATAAAGTATTCTGAGTTGAGAAGCACAACAGAGATCATTTAGTGAAAATTTCCATTCAAAACAGAGAACTGTGACTCAAGAAAAAAATACTACTAGATTAGGAAAGATAATCTCAACTGGTCTGCAATTTATGCCTCAAGTAAGGAAAGGAACCATCTCTTAAATCTTCCTTGTAATCTGCCACAACGGGTTGTCTGTTATGCTTTCCAATAAACAAACAAATAAAAACTCCTGAATCACTGTATAATATCCCTAAATCTAGTGTTTGGTTGCTGTTTGTTCCTTATTTAAAGTTGGAATGACATAAAATTCTTTAGGTACCTTGTAGATCTGTGAGAATATTGACGGCAAAGTGAAAGTGAAAGGCACTCAGTCGTATCCAACTATTTGCGATCCCATGAACTATACAATCCATGGAATTCTCTAGTCCAAAATATTGGAGTGGGTAGCCTTTTGCTTCTCCAGGGGATATTCCCAACCCAGGGATTGAACCCAGGTCTCCCTCATTGCATGCAGATAGATTCTTTACCAGCAAAGCCACAAGGGAAGCCCAAAGGCTGATGGTAAAATATTTGTATAAATATTGTTTTGAAAGATAAAATCACACTATTGCACTCTGCAATCTTTCACTTCACTGGTTGAAGATTTAGGCTCTTTCCCCTAAGATTGTAATAATATTTGGAGGCCATGTAAATGAATATTTTTTGTATTATAGCTTAGCAAATAAAATTTGATCATTACTAAACAGAATTTGAAACAGGAAATTTCCAGAATCCCCTGTTTAGATTACAAATCCCTTGCTAATTTGCTTTACTTGAGTGTTTTTTCTTATATATAAATCTAATTTTCTTTTCCTTTTGTTTAAGGTATAAAACTATATTATTTTGTCTTCATAATGAATTCTGAGTTCTGATAAGTTTCTTTACTACTCTTCAGACCTGAATCTGGCTTGAAAAAAGTTTAGATGTAGACATGTAAACAACATAAGCACAGCAATAATTGATGTTCTAGATCTCCTTTATAAAAGACTCCTTAAGGAAGTTTGTTCATATTTCATGATTGCTTGCTTACCTGTAGCTTAAGGAAGAATAAGGGAACACTTGATGAATATAATCATTTATTACAATTGCCTTTAGATTTATGTCCCTGAGTCAAGTTCTCTGAATCACTGAGATAGAGTGAAAATACCTTGTCTATAAACTCATTTTACATGTGTAATTTTAGTCTAGGTTTTAATACAAAAATTTGCTGCATATTCTCTTGTGTAGTATGTGCATCGGAAGTTGATATTCTATTGGTATCTGTTTAAATTCAATGGAATTTACAATTCTGACTAAAAGAGAGCAGGATAAGAAATCAGCTATAATAAAACAAGTGTTCTTATTCTGAAAGAAATAAAGCAATCCTCACCCATGTATCATTCTAGTTTATGCTTGCCTTGGTGGTAATGCAAAGGTAGCAAATAGGATAATCCCAGCTGGTCATAGTCTCTACCAAAGAAGACATCCTCCAATAGAAGAAAAAAATCATTATGTCTCAGGAGTTCTATTGAATCTTTATTGCTCAACCCCTTAATAAAACTCCTTTTTTGCTCTGTCAAGATCTGCTGAATGAGGCAGAGTCGAAGATAAACCAAAAAATCTTGCAATGTAGCAAAAATGAGAACTGCTTTTTTCCATAAATTTGGCACATTTCACTGGAAGAAATTCTCTTTCATGATACTATTATCTCCTCTGAAGCAAAGACTTATATTTTTCAGAGTTCAACAGTTCAAATATTTCTATTAATACATTTTCAATTTGGGTAATAGGTGAATTTATTAAGCTTCTTTAGTACTCAGTGGGGCAATTTTCACATTAAGTCCTGAAATTTTCATCAGTGGGAATGAAAATGTGATGATGGGTTTAAATAAATATACAAATCTGGTTTTTTTTTTTTTGTATTTTTTTTATTTATTTTTTTTTATTCGCTCTCATTTATTTTTTTTTAATTTAATTTTTATTTAATTAATATACATGTGTTCCCCATCCTGAACCCTCCTCCCTCCTCCCTCCCCATACCATCCCTCTGGGTCGTCCCAGTGCACCAGCCCCAAGCATCCAGCATCCTGCATTGAACCTGGACTGGCATCTCGTTTCATACATGACATTTCACATGTTTCAATGCCATTCTCCCAAATCTTCCCACCCTCTCCCTCTCCCACAGAGTCCATAAGACTGTTCTATACATCAGTGTCTCTTTTGCTGTCTCGTATACAGGGTTATCGTTACCATCTTTCTAAATTCCATATATATGCGTTAGTATACTGTATTGGTGTTTTTCCTTCTGGCTTACTTCACTCTGTATAATAGGCTCCAGTTTCATCCACCTCATTAGAACTGATTCAAATGTATTCTTTTTAATGGCTGAGTAATACTATGAAATAGAGTTTTTTCCATATGCTGAATGGAACATACCTCAGTGACACTTTAATTGTATAATAATTGTTTGCTGACCATAATCTAATCTAGTGTGTTAAAAAATTTTTTTAAATGTCAGTTTTTTTAATTTTTTTAACACACTAGATTATACTTCAATAAAACAAAAAAGAAATTCTAAAAAAAAAATTAAAAAAATGAAAACAAATGGGTTCATAATTTTATTTTTTCATGCTTCCAAAGAAAAGATAATGGATTAAACTTGATTTACTTTTCCAAAGCATTGAAAAAGATGAGGATCTTTGGAATGCATTTTACAATCACTGCCACTGAAAGTGAAAGTGAAGTCACTCAGTCCTGTCCGACTCTTTGCAACCCCATGGACTATAGCCTACCATACTCCTCAGTCCATGGAATTTTCCAGGCAAGAGTACTGAAGTTGGTTGCCATTTCCTTCTGGATAAACAAAGCAAACACATATTTATGTGCAAATATACATATACTCAGAGAAGGCAATGGCACCCCACTCCAGTACTCTTGCCTGGAAAATCCCATGGATGGAGGAACCTGGTAGGCTGCAGTCCATGGGGTCGCTAGGAGTCGGACATGACTGAGTGACTTCACTTTCACTTTTCACTTTCATGCATTGGAGAAGGAAATGACAACCCACTCCAGTGTTCTTGCCTGGAGAATCCCAGGGACAGAGGAGCCTGGTGGGCTGCCGTCTATGGGGTTGCATAGAGTCGGACACGACTGAAGCGACTTAGCAGCAGCAGCATACATATTCTGACCTTCTCTGATGCTCAGTGGGTAAAGAATCAGCCTGCAATGCAGGAGACACAGGTTTGATCCCTGGGTCAGGAAGATGCCCTGGAGGAGGAAATGGCAACCTACTCCAATAGTCTCACCTGAAAAATCTCATGGACAAATGAGCCTGGTGGGCTACAGTCCACAGGGTTACCGAGTCAGACAAGACTGAGTGACTAAAGCATATACATATATACATACACTTACAAACAAGAATACATGCAAAATGTATTTAGGAAAGATGCTATATTCCAGGTTTCTCTAACTGCAAAGCTTGGTTTAGGCCAACCATTCATTGCTATGCACTGGTAGTTAAATTATGAAGCAGGATGTATAATACATAACAGGGTGAGAATTCACACTTCTCATTACATTAAAACATCAACCTGGTTTCTTATTTGGAGATTGATACCCGACTGCCAGTAAGCATCACTTTTAATTCTCTCACATCAGTGGACTATGTTAGAAATTAAACATATTTGCTACAACAGATATTAACTGATTTTGTCTGAATATCATGTACCAAGACACTAAGTGTTCTAAGGTAATATTTGGACTGGGAAAATTAGGCTACAAATTGGAAACAAAATTCAACAAAAATGTAGTCAATTTGTTTGCTAACTCAAAAGAGAATGGAGAGGGAATTTTTCTCCTGCAGGATCCAATATTACTTTCCACATTATTTCATTGTGTCATTAATTGCCTTACTTTTGAAAAAAAAAAAACAAACATATTTTGTACCTCATTTACTCATGGATTTAAGCACAATGTTTCCATTTATCTTTTTTTTAAACATGGAGTTTTAAATAATACCACTGATTGGCAGTAGCTGGGCATTTAGAAGTTAAATATGATTTTTGATGAAATAATAACCTTTTAAAATGCATTGATTATTTTCCAGAAGAAAAAGAAGCCAAATATATAAATAAACAAACAAACAAGCTCCAAGTTTTCACGACTTTACATTAAGGAACTGAAAAGTTTGAATTGGGCAACTTTCTAATTTCTTTGCAATTACACGTCTCTGTAGACCTTGCCTTAGAATTGAATTTGTTTCCTAGTAGAGCCTGGTACTTTTTAAATGTGCAATTAGAAGAAGTGAAGAAACCTTCATACAAATAGAAAGTAAATGAGATGGTGGAAACAACGTGAAAACTGGATCATTTCAGAGCTACAACTTCACAGCTTCATCTAATTCTAGACAGAGAATTAGCTGAAGCCTAGTGAGTATCATGTATTGGAATCAGCTTCTTTCTCTTGTCGGTTTATGATCTGGGTTAAACTCTAGAACTTCACCAGCAGTGTCCATCCCTCTTCTGAAAGCACTTTTTGTTTTCTTTACAGGTTTCCCCAGGGATTATTCTATTTAGTGCTCTTCCAATGTAGCTTTATTAGAAAATTCCCAAATAAACAATCTTTCTGAGTGCAGATAATATGTCTTTAGGAAAGACTATAATTCATTGCCAAACATGAAATAGTGAGTTTTTTTTTTTTTTTAACATTGGCTCACTATTCTATAAACATCTAATTGGGAAGAGAATTTCAAAAATATTAGATACATGATGTGTAATTTAATCACATTTTTGTATACCTGAAACTAACACAACATTCTTAATCAACTATGAAAAGTGAAAGTGAAGTCACTCAGTCGTGTCCGATTCTTTGTGACCCCATTGACTATAGCCTACCATACTCCTCTGTCCATGGGATTTTCCAGGCAAGAGTACTCTACTGGGTTGCCATTTTCAACTATATTCCAATATAAAATTAAAAAAATAAGTAACACACTATATTATTCTCAGTAACTGATGACTCAAATATCTAATCAAACTTCATAAGACAATAAATAACTAAATTAAGAAATAAAAAATATCAGCTAAAACAGATTTTGCATTTGAATATGCCCTAGTCATAGATTTTAAATCTTGAAATAATTTTAGAAATCATGTAACCCTATTTCTTATTTTATAGACAAAGAAACCAAAATATAGAATTTGACCACGTGGCCATTTAGTGTAAAAATACTAGCCAGAAATTTAGGTTCCAAGATTCTCGGAGCAGACTCATTTTCACAATATACTGACCCCCTCAACAGTTTCCCTAGATTTAATCACTGCTGCCAAGTCGCTTCAGTCGTGTCTGACTCTGTGCGACCCCACGGACTGCAGCCTACCAGGCTTCTCCGTCCATGGGATTCTCCAGGCAAGAACACTGGAGTGGGTTGGATTTAATCACTAGTATTAGTGAATTCATCAGTTTACATAAGTTAGACAGGAACATTTAAAAAGAAATTATATTTAGCGAGAATTGTTAAGCCACAGTTAACAAGAGAATAAACTATAATGCGACTTTTTTCTTTTCACACTTTTTTTTCACACCTGTTTCTTTAATCTGTAGCTGCTGTTGTTGTTGTTTAGTCACTAAGCTGTGTCCAGCTCATTTTGAGGCCCTATGAACTGTAGCTGGCCAGGCTCCTCTGCCCATGGGATTCTCCAGGCAAGAATACTGGAGTGGGCTGCCATTTCCTCCTCCAGGGGATCTTCTCAACCTGGTGATAAACCTGTGTCTTCTGTATTGGCAGGTGGATTCTTTACCACGGAGCCATCTGGGAAGCCCCTGATCCTAAGAATGGATGGTGAGAAAAGCAACAAAGAATTGCCTACATTACTCACTTCTCTAGTTTAAGGAATGATAAACTATCTTCAAATTTTTCAAATTTACTTTTAAATGTCACTGAACCATGTCTTACCATCACCATGTAGAAGGAAATGATCATTTAGGTTCAGGGAAGACAAGAGTCTTAGGGGATTAAGATATTTGACACCAAGGTTCAATTGAAGGAAGGATAAATTCAGGGAGATGAAGTGGTGTGGCAGGCTCTCTGGAAAATGTAATGGAAAAGAAACACATCCATAGAAGGAGACTGAGGAATGGAATGCATTTTTGTAGGAATGAAAGATATACCAAGGAGACAGATGAAATAAAAGCGAAGGCAGACATTAGGGTATTAGCATAAGACCTATAGAAGAAACAATGGCATGATCTATTTTGGCCAATACTGTGTTAAAAAGTAAACCAAACTGTCAGGGGAAAATAAATAACATCAGTCAGTCTACACTAACACTCCATTTGTATAGCAATGGCTTAAATCTAGGATACAGACAGGTTGTTTTAATGCTGCTAATTAGTAGTATACCTTTAAAAAATGAGTTTTGATGACATTTGCTATCAGCTAATCCCTAAAGATGCAGTTCTGGCACAAGATTCCATACCTTTTCACTGAGAAGTGTTTGTGATCAAATTGCTGGACATAAAAAGGAAAAACAACCTTGACGGCTGCCAATATTTGCATAATTATAACTAGATATCAGTCATTCTTCTACAAGAGTGAAAACACTCTGATTTGAAAACACTTTGAAGTCAGGGAAAGCATCAACAATAAAAACAAATTGATTTTTGCTCTAAAATTTACCAATTATGATCTCTTCTCCCATTAATAAACAAGATGGAATTTACAATTATATTAACAATCTTAAAAATGTATTTACACACCTGGACTCAGGCTTTTACTCTGTGAACTTTTTCAGAGAAATTCTAAGTAGAGAAATAAGGTTTTATAAGAAAATATGCTAATTTCAACTTTATTATAATATAAAACTGCAGATGACCTACAGGAAAAATGATAAATTATTGCACATCATAACTAAACTATGAAAACCAGTTAAATAAAAGATAGGAAGAGAAAGAAACATATTTCTCAGAGGGTCATACATATACCCAATACCTTTCATGCAATCATTCCATCTCATGCACAAAAATCTCACATACTGCTTCCAAGGACCACCTGAGCATGAGTTTTCACAGTTTAAGAATGAGACAGCCAGTTCTCACAGTGTTTGAAGACAAAGTCATTTATGTGTGACCACCTATCACACACTGTATTTTTTCTGTATAAATGAATAATTTTACCAGAAATTTATATATCCTTTACGTTGCCATTGGCCATTGTGAAGACTAGTAAATAATCCACGTTCTCTAAAGCAAATTACCTTTTACATTTGCTGATTAAGACCATTCAGAAAAATGACAGTTCATCACCCACTTTAATGTAATAAAATCTCTACAGGGTTTTTTTAACTTTAGTGTGCAATTCTGTTGAAATCCTAATTTTGTCTGCACAGATTTCTGGGTCCTGCCTAATGAATCATATTGTTTTATAAAAATAATTGCTTTCAACTCAGTACAGAATTTGATATAATACCATTAAACAAATTGCAATCATACATGCCCAGATATTTTGGATATTGTTTGTGGAAGCCAGATTGAAAAAAGATAAAAAATAAAATCTGGTAATTATGTAGGAAAAAGGCAAGGGGTGGTGGGATAGTGAGATGCAGAGAAAGAGACTAATTTCAGTCTCAACAGTGATGATAGGAGAATTAGAAATAACGCAAGTATACACTGGGCCAGACCTATCAAGATGTTATTAAAACAGAATTGTTATTTGTCATTATTTAAAATGTTTGACTTTTAAGAATTATTCTTTATAGCGAATTTTCAGAAGGAAAAGGTTAATCTATCACATTCATTTCTTAAGTAGTTTTCTAGCTATTTAGTATCTTGCAAATAACATCATTACATATAGAACTACAAACTAATTGAGCAATTACTCATGATGGTCATATTTCAATGTTTTATAACTTGATACATATTTTCCCCCTAAGGATATATATTTTTTCATATAGCATTGTGAACTTGGGCAAGTCACATAAATGACCTGGCCTTCAGTGCCTTCATTTCTGAAGGAAGAAGGTTGAACTCTAGTATATAAATTTCTGTCTAGTACACTGATCAACATATATTAACATAATGCTAAAAAGCATTGCATTATTGGGTTGGGCAAAAAGTTTCTTCTGTCTCTTTTCTCTTTTGACAAAAAATCCTGAATGGACTTTTTGGCCAACCTAATATAATGTAGTTATGTAACAGATTCTCCTACTTCAACAGTAAATTGTGAGTTTTGGATCCATCTAAATAAACCTCTAACACACAGATGATGACCCCAGCATTGCTCCTAAATATTGGTGTCTATTAACAATTGCCTTTTATCTATAGATACTTTATTTTTCTTAACAATATTGGTAACAACAGTAATTGGTTATTTACTACATTCTTCACATACATTTTCTTCTTAACCTCAACCAACTGTGTAACATTTCTGACTCTATTCCATTTATGAGAAAAGTGAGCAATGAACAGCTGAACAATTTCTCTCAGTTTATATAAGCAGGTTACAAACATTGTAGTTCAAATATATGTTTTAGCCACTCTGCTCTGAGTTTAATAAGAATATCTTATTTTTAAATTTGTTAATGTGGTGTATTACATTGATTGATTTGAGGATATTGAAGAATCCTTGCATCCCTGGGATAAAGCCCACTTGGTCATGGTGTATGATCTTTTAATGTGTTGTTGGATTCTGATTGCTAGAATTTTGTTAAGGATTTTTGCATCTATGTTCATCAGTGATATTGGCCTGTAGTTTTCTTTTTTTGTGGCATCTTTGTCAGGTTTTGGTATTAGGGTGAAAACCAATACAATATTGTAAAGTAATTAACCTCCAATTAAAATAAATACATTTAAATTTAAAAAAGAATATTTTAGATTTTGCAAAATAGATTTAATTTCAACATAGCCAAATGTTCATATGATATGGCACTATTACTCACAGAAGAGTTTTTTGTAACTCACAACCAGATTGCTGGAAATAAACCATGGCTTGCTTACCATCATCATCATCTACATATCTACAGCTCCTGGCCACACAATTAGCCCACAAAATTATATATACCATTGTACTGATTATATATACCATTTTAATTAAACTTCTCTTAGGAAACGCAATTTTTCTGGCTGAACATTTTGATTTCTATACTTATAGGAGAAGGATGGAAAAGAAGCAGTTGGGGTATAAACTGGAGAACAGGCATAGATCCAGACGAATGGTATACCAATCAGAGAATGAAAGCCAAGCTACTAATTCTGTACAGAGAGAAAAACCCAGTAAGCTTTGTTGTTTGTGTTTGGCATGTCTCTTTTTTCTCCTAATAAAATTATGAGAAGATAAACTAATAATGCTTTCCCCTGCTTTTGATGTGACTGGGTTTGTATCTGATACATGTGAAGTTGAGCTATCTTTAATGTTCAGGACAGGGATTAACTCTACTCCGTATATGTGCTGTGCTTAGTCACTCAGCTATGTCCGACTCTTTGGAGCCCCACGGACTGCAGCCCACCAGGCTCCTTTGTCCACGGGGATTTTCCAGGCAAGAATACTAGAATGGGTTGCCATGCCCTCCTATGTGTAGCTGATTCACTTTGTTGTATAGCAGAAACTAACAAAACATTGTAAAGCAAATATACACCAATACAAATTAATTTAAAAAATAGAGAGACAGGGATCAAGGATGTAGTGGGCCATGCTAATACCTAGATTATGAAATGGATTCAGAGAAATTGATCCCCGAGTCAGGAAGATCCCTTGGAGAAGAACATAGCAATGCATTCCAGTATGCTTGCCTGGGGAATTCCATGGACAGAGGAGCCTGGTGGGCTACAGTCCATAGGGTCACAAAGAGTTGGATACGACTGAAGCAACTTAGCACCCATGGATGCAGAGAAATTCAGCCTTGGTTTAGATGAAATGTTACCTAAAGGGACTAGGAAGAAATGCTTTTAGATACTGATTTTAAATTACTTAAAAAGTAAAGAGTTTACTTCAATATAGATCACAAATTTTATAATTGAGAAACAGTTATTTAAAGCATAATTCAAAATAATTCTTTCAATCTGATTAATTTGATGTGTACACTATTAAATGATTAGCTCAATATCCCAAGGTTACTTAAAAAATTTATGCATCTTAAATATGTTTAGCTATTATAAATGTTATGTTAAATTGTAGAAATGAAAATTTGAAACTTGCAATAGAATGTTCTGACAAATGAGAAGTTTCAGCTCATGGTCTATGCTCTATTCAAAAAGACTTAATTCATGGAAATAACAAAAAAAAAATTAACAAACTAAGGAAATGTCAGCTGCACATTAGTTGTTGAGATTGAGGCAGTCTGAAAATGTTTATTACCTATCTTACAAATAATGCTGCTTGGGGTTTTCTTGGTTTTTAATTTAAAATGTTCTGTTGACACAGACAATGGTGTCTGAAAGATGTTTCTCTTTCATGCATTGGACCCCACCTAACCCTGTCTTCTCAGCAACATTATACTATGGGTCATTGCCTCTTTTTCACACCTTTTCCTCTTCTTCCTTTTATTGAATCATTTGTGCCAGTATTTCAAATGTGGTATTCCTCACCTTAGTGAAAAGCTTCTTTAACACACATCCCCTTTTCAGATAAACATGTCTTCCTCTCCTACCCTTGAAACAAAAACATCACTTACAGGAAGTCTGCACTAACAGGATTTTATCAGTTGGATAAACTCCCTGCCCTTTAAAAGGACTTCATACCAGTGTAACCAGTTTTCTCATGGTGCTTCACACCATACACTTGTTTTTTGTTTTTTCCTCATTCATCTTTCTGTTCTTTCTGGTAACTGTAATCTGAACCCTCTCCTTTTCTCGCAAACTATTTCTCTTTAACCCGATATGTCTGATTTTCCTTTGATCTTTTAGAAAGTCCTTTCTCAGTCTTTTCTCTTTCTCCTTTCAATCAGTCACGTAATGCTGAGGTTAGCTGGCATCATCTTTAAGCCATTTCTCTTCTGTCGTGTACACTATTTAGGCAACCTCATCTTCACTAATTGACTCAATTTTAAACCTCCTGGCCAGATGTCTTCTGACTCATCCTTCCACATCTCTACACAGATGCCTGAAACAGACCTCAAAAACAACATTTCAAGGACTAAACTCAGAGGAAATCTCCAAAACCTGACATTTTTTTAAATATATCTTATCTCAGAAAATGGATCTAATAATACAAATGCAATTGAACAGATCATGCCCTTGGCACAAGTTCTGAACACCTTCCTGTCAGTCAACACTCATGTTTAACCTGTAATCAACTTCAGTCAATTTAATTATAGCAATGTTGGCTTTGTACACCTTTCTGCTCCTGTCCTTGACTTGCCTGAACCATTTTTTTTATCTAGACAACTGCAAAAGTCTCTTAATTGGTTCTTTTAAAAATGATTCTTATTTACTTTCTGTGTGTTCATCAATGTATGACATTTTTATCAGAAAAAAATTGGTCATATAAACAATCTAAAACAATGGTAAATGAAATTAATAATTAATGCATATTATAGTTATACAGCCATACAAAGCAAGTAAGTAATTTTTATTAAAGTTATAAAATTAATGGTTTCCTATAGCTCTTAGAGGTAAACAACAAAATGCTTAGTATGGTCTATAAGATCTTGCACATTCTGTCATTTTCTCTGACTCCAACCACTTCTGACTTCAGCTAATTATCCATTCTGTGCACTGGCCACACCACACCTCCTGCCCTTCTTTCCAGTATTCCAGAAGTTTGTACACATAGACCTTTCTATGCAGAAGATAAAACAGATAATTCAGAATTAAATAATATGAACTTTACTCTTTTGTACAAAACTTCAAGAAAGATTTCATATCTCTCTAAAAAAAAGAATTCTACATCTTTTTTTTTTTTGAAAAGGAAAGTTTGCTTTATTTCAGATGCCAGCAACTGAGGAGGGCAGGGTGGTGGACATCTGTCCAAAGGCTGATACCCCTCTGACTAGCAGAGGTTGAGAGCTTTTAGTGACAGAGTTGGAGGGTGGGAGGTTACATGCAGAAGCAGCACAGTCATCTCAAACAGTCATCTTCAAATTGGTCATCAGTGGTCTGAAAAATATCATCTCAGTACTCTTGCCTGGAAAATCCCATGGATGGAGGAGCCTAGAAGGCTGCAGTCCATGGGATCACTGAGGGTTGGACACGACTGAGCGACTTCACTTTCACTTTTCACTTTCATGCATTGGAGAAGGAAATGGCAACCCACTCCAGTGTTCTTGCCTGGAGAATCCCAGGGACGGGGGAGCCTGGTGGGCTGCCATCTATGGGGTCACACAGAGTCGGACAGGACTGAATCGACTTAGCAGCAATCTTCAGTTCCAAGGTACATTTGTTCCCATTTCTTTGTGGTCAGTTCTCGGAATTGTGGCAGTTCATGTCATGGGTACAGTCTGATCATCAGGTAGTTAACTTTTCCACCTGGTATTTTGGTATCTATTAGACAGCTCACAGGATGTGGCTCAGAATCTTATCTATAACCCTGAGAAAGAACTGAAGGTCCTTGACTATGCCATTTTTCCTTAGGAACGAACTTCTTTTAGTTAAGGGTTTCAGCTACCTTAACTCAGGCTTTCTTTCATGAATTCTCAGTGAATTATCACCTCCATTCCTTAATCCAATTTCTTCATTCTAGTCTTTGAGTGTATGTGTGAATTGGAAATACATAGGAAGGTATATTGGAAATGTATTTAAGGCTGTCAGTTAACTTACAGAATGAGATTAAGATGAGCTGCTTTAATTGGCAATAGTTTTCACCACCCATAGTTAGGAGTCCATGGGGTCACAAAGAGTCAGATGTGACTAAGGAAATGAACAACAACAAAAGTTAGGAGTGAACAGCTTAACAGGGACATGTTGCAGCCACATTGGGCTCTGGGCTTCTTTGGTTGATCCCAAGAACCTTGCAGTTGAGGGGGTTCAGAATTCTCTATCCTGATGTACATTACTTGTGGTTTCTGATTTAAAGGTCTAAGTGATACTGCATAATTGGGTGATTATGAACTTTCTTAGCTGGACAAGTGCCAGGGTATCCAGAATAAACTGATTTTTACCATGGCCTCCAATGTAATGGTTAAAAAGCTTCATCAAAGTTTAAGAACCTATTTACTTATTTGCTCTGAAGATTTAAAGTGTACTCTAAGGATAAATAAATACATTCCATGCGTGATGTGCATATTGACAATAATCACTGCCAGTGATCCACTTCATTTGCCTTTGCTTCTTTTCCTGTTCAAATATACCTTTAGATTCTATCAAGATCTTAGCAAGAAATGTACTCAGGATCACAGTGATTATTTTAATCTCTGTATTACTAGAAAATAAAGAACATTTAAGAAAAAAACACTTTAATTTCTCAAATCATTAATGGTTTTAAAGATCCATAATTGTTCAACAGATATGAAACACTATTTTTTTCAACAAATGCTTTTTCAATAAAAATTGAACATTTCCCATTTTGTTCTTCACTGAAATAGTACTATTTAATCTAATTTTTTATTATCAGCTTACAGTTTTTTATTATAGAAAAAAGTAAATCTTTGCCTCTTTTCTTGCTAACTTTACTCTTATAACTAGAGGTACATTTTTTTATCCTCACTGAAAGCATTATTTCTCTCAGTATTCCCCTTTGTTTCAATTTTGGAACCTCTGTTGATTTTTCTCTCTCTCTTCCTTCTCTTGCTCTCTCATCTTTTCTTCAGTCTCAATCTCTCCTCTCGCCTTCCCTCCCTCTCTCTCTCTTGTTCATTGTGCTTTTGTATTTATATTTTTAGGTACCTCAAAGTTCTTCAATAATGCTAGCCTTTAGTTTACCATCAAGCACCAGGATTCATTACTGCCAAAGGTCTTCAAATGTATTATCATAACACTTTCTCTTTTCCTCTGGCTGATGAAAATAAAATTACAGTTCACCCTTTAGTCATGTTTCATTAAGAATTCATTTTCAAACACAGCATACTAATATAGTTTCTTCTCAAACATCCCTGTGGATTGGTCAAAATATGGTTGTTTTTGTAGTCTGTAGGAAATAGCTTCAACCTGGAAACTAGCGCTAAATGAACTTAGAAATATTGGCTTTATCTCTCAAAACTGAGGGAAACACTTATAGTGTTTCAATATGCTTAATTTAGTTCAGATTTATTTAAGTAGTTTAGATATATTTAAATAGTTATATATGCAAATTCATAATTAGAGACATTTAGGTTAGAACTGGAGAAGGAAATGGCAATGCACTCCAGTGTTCTTATCTGGAGAATCCCTGGGACAGAGGAGTCTGGTGGGCTGCCATCTATGGGGTCGCACAGAGTTGGACACGACTGAAGTGACTTAGCAGCAGCAGCAGGTTAGAACTACACAAGGAGAATACAGATATGAACATAAAACATCTCAGAGAATCAGAATATATGTACTCATGGCAGCCATAACTAGTTGACCACCCAATATATATCCTACTCTTGGTCAGAGATTAAAGATTCTGCCTCAAATGCAGGAGACTCATGTTCAATCTCTGGGTCAGGAAATCCCATGGAGGAGAGAATGGCTAGCCACTCCAGTATTCTTGCCTGGAGAATTCCATGGACAGAGGAGCCTGGTGGGCTACATTCTATCTGGCACACAGTCAGACACGAGAGAGCAACTTAACACTTCACACTTTCCTTACTAAGCAATTTTAAGGCAGCAATATACCAAAAACTATGTTCTCTTGTCTTTCTTGCATCTTGAAGTGGCCATGTGACTGATGTCTGACCAGTGATATGTAAACAGGAGTCCCAGGGTCTTCCGATGTCCAGTTAGGCCTTTTTCTAAATAACACAAACTCATTCTGCAGAAATATTTTGCCCTCCGTTTTATCATTAGCAGATTGATTGCAATATAAGAACTAGTATCATGGAATCAATCATAAGGGTAAAAACATGGTGGACATTACTGGTTCTTCATTTCAGTTCTTAACTCAGAACAAAATTAGATCACCATAGTCTTCCACACATATTTCTCTCTCTTCTTCTTCCTTGTCCTCCCTCCCCTTCTTTCTCTTCCTCCTCCTCTTTCTTCCCTTAACACATTCAGGTCAGATCAGTCACTCAGTCATGTCCGACTCCTTGCGACCCCATGAATCGCAGCACGCCAGGCCTCCCTGTCCATCACCAACTCCCAGAGTTCACTCAGACTCAAGTCCATTGAGTCAGTGATGCCATTCAGCCATCTCATCCTCTGTCGTCCCCTTCTCCTCCTGCCCTAAATCCCTCCCAGCATCAGAGTCTTTTCCAATGAGTCAACTCTTCGCATGAGGTGGCCAAAGTACTAGAGTTTCAGCTTTAGCATCATTCCTTCCAAAGAAATCCCAGGGCTGATCTCCTTCAGAATGGACTGGTTGGATCTCCTTGCAGTCCAAGGGACTCTCAAGAGTCTTCTCCAACACTACAGTTCAAAAGCATCAATTCTTCGACACTCAGCCTTCTTCACAGTCCAACTCTCACATCCATACATGACCACAGGAAAAACCATAGCCTTGACTAGACGAACCTTTGTTGGCAAAGTAATGTCTCTGCTTTTGAATATGCTATCTAGGTTGGTCATAACTTTCCTTCCAAGGAGTAAGCATCTTTTAATTTCATGGCTGCAATCACCATCTGTAGTGATTTTGGAGCCCAGAAAAATGAAGTCTGACACTGTTTTCACTGTTTCCCCATCTATTTCCCATGAAGTGGTGGGACCGGATGCCATGATCTTTGTTTTCTGAATGTTGAGCTTTAAGCCAGCTTTTTCACTCTCCACTTTCGCTTTCATCAAGAGGCTTTTGAGTTCGTCTTCACTTTCTGCCATGAGGGTGGTGTCATCTGCATATCTGAGGTTATTGATATTTCTCCCAGCAATCTTGATTCCAGTTTGTGTTTCTTCCAGTCCAGCGTTTCTCATGATGTACTCTGCATATAAGTTAAATAAGCACAGTGACAATATACAGCCTTGACGAACTCCTTTTCCTACTTGGAACCAGTCTGTTGTTCCATGTCCAGTTCTAACTGTTGCTTCCTCACCTGAATACACATTTCTCAAGAGGCAGATCAAGTGGTCTTGTATTCCCATCTCTTTCAGAATTTTCCACAGTTTATTGTGATCCACACAGTCAAAGGCTTTGGCATAGTCAATAAAGCAGAAATAGATGTTTTTCTGGAACTCTCTTGCTTTTTCTATGATCCAGCAGATGTTGGCAATTTGATCTCTGGTTCCTCTGCCTTTTCTAAAACCAGCTTGAACATCAGGAAGTTCATGGTTCACATATTGCTGAAGCCTGGCTTGGAGAATTTTGAGTAATACTTTACTAGTGTGTGAGATGAGTGCAACTGTGTGGTAGTTTGAGCATTCTTTGGCATTGCCTTTCTTTGGGATTGGAATGAAAACTGACCTTTTCCAGTCCTGTGGCCACTGCTGAGTTTTCTAAATTTGCTGGCATATTGAGTGCAGCACTTTTACTGCATCATCTTTCAGGATTTGGAATAGCTCAACTGGAATTCCATCACCTCCACTAGCTTTGTTCGTAGTGATGCTTTCTAAGGCCCACTTGACTTCACATTCCAGGATGTCTGGCTCTAGGTGAGTGATCACACCATCGTGATTATCTGGGTCGTGAAGATTTTTTTTGTACAGTTCTTCTGTGTATTCTTGCCATCTCTTCTTAATATCTTCTGCTTCTGTTAGGTCCATTTCTGCCCTTTATTGAGCCCATCTTTGCATGAAATGTTCGTTTGGTATCTCTGATTTTCTTGAAGAGATCCCTAGTCTTTCCCATTTTGTTGTTTTCCTCTATTTCTTTGCATTGATCAGTAAAGAAGGCTTTCTTATTTCTTCTTGCTATTTTTTGGAACTCTGCATAAAGATGTTTATATCTTTCCTTTTCTCTTTTAATTAATGTCAATTAATGATATTTAAGATATATAAATATTTAAGTAATACAAAGTGTTGAGTTTGGACATATGCAACACACTCGACACCATCGTCATTATGGAGGTGATAAACGTATCTGACAACTCACAAAGTTTGACTTTGTCTCTTTTTTCCCCCATTTTTGTAGTTGCTTTTTTTGTAGGTGGTGAGAACTCATAAGATTTACGCTTTTAATGACTTTTGAAATGTACAATGTGACATTGCTAACTGCAAGCACTATGCTGTGTAGCAAATCTCTAGAACTTCTTCAACTAGCATAACTGAAAATTACACCAACTGAATAAAATCTCCCCATTTCTCTCATGCCCTAGCCCCTGAAAACCACTACTGCATTCTCTTCTGTGAGTCTGACTACTTTAGATATCTCATATAAGTGAAATTATACAGTATTTGTCCTTCTGTGACTAGCTTATTTCACTTAGCATTAAGTGTCCATGAGGAATTAGAGAAATTAGAACCTCTGTACCTTGTTGGTGGGATGTGAAGTGTGGCATCTATATAAAACTGTATGGAATTGCCTAAAAAATTAAAAATAGAACCACTATATGGTACAAGAATCTCACTCTGGGTATATATACCAAAGAATTGAAATCAGGATCTCAGAGATATCTGTACTCTCATGTACACTGCAGCATTATTCATTGCTGCCAAGAATGGAAACAACCCAAGTTTCCATCAACAGATGAATGAATACAGAAAATGTGGTTTGTATATATGCACGAAATTGAGTATTATTCAGTCTTTAAAAGGAAAGGCATCCTGCCACTCGCGACAACATGGGTAAACAAGATTTCTCACTTGATCAAAATATATTCTCTAGCGTGTGAGCCACTGTAATTTGAGTCTCATATTATGATCAGCTGAACCTACTGCTGATATACAGCAATATTTTTATGGCATGGAAAGAAGTCTGAATTATCAAGTAGTGGAGGAGAATATACATTATATATTTGCTTGTATCACCTTTCCAATTCTTCCATACATTCTATGCACTATTAATTAAGCCATTTCTTGGACTTTTAGTATGCTGGCCAACAATAATGTTTGTGTCAGGAGTTAAGCAAAAGATAAAATGAAAGTCTTTTGTTCAAAGCCAAATATACATTGGTGGGTAGCATTGCAAGGGAAACACTGCAGACTTCTCTGAGGTCCCATACTTTGAACAGGATGCAGACTTAACAGCAATTTAATATGTATTTTTCCATAATACAATTTTATAATTACATTTAGGTAAATAGAAGTAAGAATAATAATAATAAAAAATAAAAGCCTCACCATTTTGCCTCCTAGAAATAACCATTTCTTTCTTCAGGATAATAAACTCTTTCTAGCTTACTTGCATATATGTCTATATAATATGATCAGCTTTTTAAAATACCAATGATACTTAATGATTGAAAATATTTCATCATATTGATATATACTATGGGGGTTATAAAACTACCTTATTTTTAGAAATTGTGGTACTTTATAAGGCATTCCTGTGATAAATATTACTAAGAGTTCATAAATCTTTTCTTGATATTAATTCCAACTAGGCCACACATCTTTTTAAGGTTTTGATATATTTTTAAAATAAATTGCAGACTTTTAAAATTTTAACTTACACTTTCCACAGAAATGTGGGAGGTTATTTCTTTCCATTTCTCATTGCAATACTATAAATAGCATTCAAAGCTAAAAATCAAAGCTGTGAATCAAGCAGAATGTTTACTTTGCCTTGTAATGGGTTTACTTTTTTTTCCTTTAAAAATTCTTTCTTCAGCTAGCTTCCATGGAAGGAAGTAACTCATTATATTCCTGTTAATATCAATAAGTTAATCTAGCTCTCTTTTAGTTTAGTTATGGTTGCTATTATACCAAAAATTCATTGAATATGTGTAATGACAGAATCATAGTAGAAATGTACTGTTTTTTTCTCACAAATTTTTCAACACCAAATTTATTCTAGATATCCAATATACTGGAAGTATTAGAGAAGACAAAGCAGGCTTCTTCAGTCTCAGTTCTATTGTTGTTTTGAATCATTATCTTTGTTTTAAGGGCTGTTTAGACTTGTAGAATGTTTAGCAGTAACTCTGACCTCTCTGACTTCTAAGATTCAGACATAAGTGGATCATGCTCCAGTGTAACCAAAATTATCTCCAGACTTTGCCATATATCCCTGAGGGGGCACAATCTCTTTGAGCTGAGATGCATTAGAATAGAGTAAGTGGTTTATTAGCTAAGGTTGAAAATAATGTTTAACATTCCTATATTCCACTGGCTAAAATCCAGCCATAATGCAACATCCATGGAAAGGTTGAGAAGGGTAATTGAGTCAAGAAAACAGAGGAAATGTGTTTTGTCCATAACAATCTCTGTGATTTTTGCTGTGCTGTGCACATTTAGTCATTTCTGACTCTGTGCAACCCCATGGACCATAGCCTACCAGGCTCCACCATCTATGGAATTCTCCAGGCAAGAATCCTGGAGTGCATTGCCATTTCCTCCACCAGGGTATCTTCCCAAACCAGGCATCAAACTCCAATCTCCTGTGTCTCCTGCATTGTGGGTGGATTATTTACCACTGAGTCATCAGGGAAGACCCTGTGATTATTATACAATGCCTTTACTTTCTTCATTTATTTTTTCTTTTTTGGGTTCATGTTGGTATTTCTTAGAGAAAAAAAAATCCTGGGATTTGTATCTATGATGCCATAATTACTTCATTTATGCCCTTCATACATTTATCCTAGGGCTTCCCAGGTAGCTCAATGGTAAAGAATCCGCCTGCCAATGCAGAAGACATGGGTTCAATCCCTGGGTAAGAGAAAGAAATGACAACACACTCCATCATCCTTGCCTTGGAAATCACATGGACAGAGGAGTCCATGAGGTCACAAAGAGTCAGACATAATTTTGTGACTAAACAACAACAACCAAATTCAGCTTTCTCCTGTTGTGCTTCCTCTGTATTTTACCGCCTTCACTGAAGAATTTTTATATATATAGGTAGAAGATTCATCTCTTTCTTCTTCAACAAATGAAACTAGACAAGTGAATATTGATTTTTTTTTCTAATTTTGGCCCTTATTTACATATTATTATAACCGCAGATTGTCTTTAGTCAACAAAGGTGGATAAATCTTCTCAATCATGTGTTGCAGGACAGACAGATTGGGAATGACTGGTCATTTCAATATCCAGTTGAAATCTGTGGGGCCCAAATTTTGCCATGTTAGTTTACTACTTACTAAATACAATTCTAATCATTTGAATAAGGTCTAAATATATTTCTCCAGTTCCTAAGGTATTCCAACATGTTGCATTAACTTTCATTGTTGCTGTTGGTCAGTCACTCAGTCATGTCCAAATCTTATTGATCCCATGAATGGCATCACGCCGGGTTTTCCCATCCTTCATTATCTCCTGGAATTTGCTCAAACTCATGTCCATTGAGTCAGTGATGCCATACAACCATCTTACCCTCTGTTGCCCCCTTCTCCTGCCTTCAATCTTTCTCAGCATCACAGTCTTTTCCAATGAATTGGTTCTTCCCATCAAGTGGCCAAAGGATTGGAGCTTCAACTTCAGTATCAGTCCTTTCAATGAATATATAGGGTTTATTTCCTATAGGTTTGACTGATTTGATCCCCTTGCTCTCCAAGGGACTCTCAGGAGTCTTTTCCATTACCACAGTTTGAAGGCATCAATTCTGCAGTTGAGCCTTCTTTACAGTCCAACTCTCACACCTGTACATGACTACTGTAAAAACCACAGCCTTGACTATATGGACCTTTGTCAGCAAAGTGATGTCTCTGCTTTTTAATATGCTGTCTAGATATATGATGCTGCTTCTAAGCACTAAAGCCAACTGTTAACCCTAATTTCTTTTCAGGATAGCTGCAGTCTTCATTGTTCTTAGCAAACATTGTTTCATTTTCCGCTTCAGACTGACATAGTCCTTATTGTTAGCCAAGCTTTCCCTTTTCATAATCTCCTTATTCAAGAAGTCATTTATTAGTACTCCAGCTGTCATTGTGCTACCTCCAGCTTTTCTGAAATCATAAGTATACTCAATACATATATTTTGATTTTATACTGTCAGTTGGATAATTCCTTTTCAACAACATCTCATAGTGTTTCTGATAAAGATAAACTTGATTATTTCTTTTTACAAAAACACAGTCATATATTATTTCCACATGCCTATAGTAATTTTAAGTAGAATAACAACTTTTGGCAAAATAAAAGTTCTTCCTGGAATAATTAATGAATATAAATTATTTGCACTTAATTCTTTTTTATAGGTTTGTAAAGGACTGCAGCCTGAAAAAGGCTGCCCTTGGTTAATATGTATCGTGTGCTACTACCAATTTGATTAATGCTAACTTTGTAGCTTTTTATTTCTTCATTGAGTAATGATAAATTTTGTATCCAGGAGAAACTTTAACACAGATTTCATATTAATGTACTTTTAATGGATTGATTTTACTGCAAAGAAATAGGCCTTGCAGAGTTTTCGCTGGGAGCTTACTCCTAACTATAAGGGGTATAAGGGAAAATGAGATGTGAAGAGTACTTGGGTATCTAATTCACTGAAGTTCGACAAATGCCCCCAAACCTTAAATAAGTGTACTTATTAATGGTGCCTTTAAAAAGTACTTATGCAAATGAGTATGAACTGAGTCTCCTGAGTACGTGTATCACTTCTCTATCAGTGAATTTGATCACTCACTTATAAAGATTACTTTGAAAATTAATGGTATTAAGTATTATATACTCTATAACTGATAACAAAATGATCAAATATTCTAAATTGCTGCTGCTGCTTAGTCACCTCAGTCATGTCCAGTCTGAATGTTTGTAACCCTGTGGACTGTAGCCAACCAGACTCCTCTGCCCATGGGATTCTCCAGGCAAGAATACTGCAGTGGGTTGCAATGCCCTCCTCCAGGGGATCTTCCTGACCTAAGGAGCAAACCCACATTGCCTGTGTTTCCTGCATCGGCAGGAATGTTCTTTACCAGTGGCACCTCATGGGAAGCCCCTCAAATACTTCTATGGTCATCTCTAAGCAATAGACAAGTGATTATGAAAATTTATATAAAATACAGAAAAATGTAACATCCTTTAGGCCAGAAATCTCCTTATCCAATGATGTGAGGTCTGTGCGACCGGGCTCTGCAGCAGAGAATTTTTTGCAGAAGTTATTTTAGAGATACTAACAACGATAACAAAAATTCTATGTGATTTCATCGATATAAAGAGGAAAGCAACTGAATACTCTTAAGAGTTCATTTCCTTGTAATCAGATAATATTAATGCTAAAATTTAAGCACTCAAGTTTATATGCTTTGGGACATTGAGATGAAATTTTTATAATTTTTTCTGAATTTTGTATTTCATAACTTTATTAAGAAAGCAGGGCCTCTAGTTTCACGACAGAACATAGAAAGCAGCAAAATATCATAACCATTTTATAAAATATATGTAGAGGTAACACTATTTTAATAAATTAATTTGCACAAATTTTGAATTGGTAATTTTCTGTTGTTGTTGTAACATGTTGTCTGCATCAAAGCAGACACAGACACAGATATAGAGAACAAAAGTATGGGCACCAAGGGGAAAAGAGGAGGTGGTATATATTGGGAGGTTGGTACTGATATATATACACTACTATGTATAAAAGGGATTAATGACAACGCTTTGTAGAAGACAGGGGAAACAAGAAAGTACAATATGTCTGTAGGACATATATTAAGTTAACTTTAAAAATACATTCCAATGTATAGTAGGTGCTGCTGCTGCTGCTGCTAAGTTGCTTCAGTCATGTCTGACTCTGTGCAACCCCATAGATGGCAGCCCACCAGGTTCCCCCATCCCTGGGATTCTCCAGGCAAGAACACTGGAGTGGGTTGCCGTTTCCTTCTCCAATGCATGAAAGTGAAAAGCAGACAGACACTATTTGATTGTACTTATAAAATGTACCTAGAATAATCAAATTCATAGAGTCAGAAAGTGTATTGGTAGATGCCAGGGATTGGGTCAGAGGGTGAGGGAGTGGGGAGAGGGAATAGGGAGCTAGTATTTAATGGGGTCAGAATTCCAGTTTAGAAAGGTGAAAAGTGCAAGGAGATGGATGGTGGTGACAGTTGCACAACAATGTGAATGTACTTAGTGTCACTGAATTGTACAGGTAAATATGGTTAAAACGCTATGTATCATATTATGTGACTTTTTCCACAACAACAACAATAAAACATTAAAAATATAACATGGGATAAATTAGGGAATATAAAATTGTGTGTAAATCTTAGGTAAAAATCAAATCCTGAAAGATGATGTTGTGAAAGTGCTACACTCAATATGCCAGCAAATTTGGAAAACTCACCAGCAACCACAGGACTGGAAAAGGTCAGTTTTCATTCAAATCCCAAAGAAGGGCAATGCCAAAGAATGCTCAAACACCTGCACAATTGCCCTTATTTCCTGTGCCAGAAGGGTAATGCTCAAAATCCTTCAAGCTAGGCTTCAACAGTGAGTTAACTGAGAACTTCCAGATATACAAACTTGATTTAGAAAAGGCAGAGGATTAAATTGAGAACATTCATTGGATCACAGAAAAAGCAAGGGAATTCAAGAAAAACATCTACACATTCTTCATTGACTATGTTAAAGCCTTGGATTGTGTGGATCACAACAAACTGTGGAAAATTCTTCAAGAGACAGAAATACCACATCACCTTACCTGCCTCCTGAGAAACCTGCAGGCAGGTTAAGAAGCAAGAATTAGAAATGGACATGGAACATCCAACTGATTCAAAGTTGGGAAAGAAGTTCATTAAGGCAGTATATTGTCACTTTGATTATTTAAATTATATGTAGAATATAATGTGCAAAATGCCGGGCCAGATGAAGCACAAGCTTGAAGCAAGATTGCTGGGAGAAAAATCAATAACCTCAGATATACCGATGACTTCATCATAATGGCAGAAAGTTCTTGATAATGGTGAAAGAGGAGAGTGAAAAGCCTGGCTTAAAACTCAACATTCAAAAAACTAAGATCATAGCATCTGGTTTTATCACTTCATGGCAAATAGATGGGGAAAAAATGGAAACAGTGATAGACTTTCTTTTCTTGGGTTCCAAAATCACTGCAGATGGTGATTGCAGCCATGAAATTAAAGGACACTTGCTCCTTGGAAGAAAAGCTATGACACACCTAGCTACTGCTACTGCTGCTAAGCCGCTTCAGTCATGTCCGACTCTGTGCGACCCCATAGATGGCAGCCCACCAGGCTCCCCCGTCCCTAGGATTCTCCAGGCAAGAACACTGGAGTGGGTTGCCATTTCCTTCTCCAATTGACACACCTAGACAGCATATTAAAAAGCATAGAAATCACTTTGCTGACAAATGGTGTTTGTGGTCAAAGCACTGATTTTTCCATTAATCATGTATGGATGTGAGAGTAGGGCCATAAAGAAGGTTAGAAAGCATAAATGAAAGTCATTCAGTTGTGCCTGACTCTTTGCGACCCCATAGACTATACAGTCCATGGAATTCTCCAGGACAGAATAGTTGAGTGGGTAGCCTTTCTTTTCTCCAGGAGATATTTCCAACTCAGCAATCAAACCCAGGTCTCCCACATTGCAGGCGTATTCTTTATCAACTGAGCCACAAGGGAAGACCAACAATACTGGAGTAGGTAGCCTATCCCAGTTCCAGCAGATCTTCCCGACCCAGGAATCAAACCAGGGTCTCTTGCATTGCAGGTGGATTCTTTGCCAACTTAAGTATCAGGGGAGCCATTAAAGAGGTTGAGTGCCAAAGAATTGATGCTTTTGAAGTGTGGTGTTGGACAAGACTCTTGAGAGTCCCTTCAACAGCAAGGAGATCAAACCAGTCAATCCTGAAGTAAATCAGCTCTGAATATTCATTGGAAGGACTGATGCTGCAGCTGAAGCTCCAATACTTTGGCCACCTGATGTAAAGAGCCAATTCACTGGAAAATACCGTGATGCTGGGAAAGACTGAAGAAACGAGGAGAGGGGAACAAGAGGGGATGTGATGGTTGGATGGAATCACCAATTCAACAGACATACCATGGGAAGCCTGGCATATTGCAGTGCACGAGGTTGCAAAGAGCTGGACACAACTGAGCAACTGAACAATAACAATTATATCCATTTGATTACCACTGAATCCCAAGCACAGGTTCTTATATGATCTCAGAATACACTTATATGATCTCATATATACACTTATATGATCTCAGAGTACACTTACTGAATAAAGAATATTTTATTCATGACAATTCTGGCCAGACAGAAACCATTTTGAATTCAAAGCTTTCGACAAGTGCATGAAGTTTTACTGTATTGTCAAACATTCTCCTAAGTAGCCAGAAATATAAAGAAGAAATTAATGACTGCCTTCAAATTTAAACCTTGTTCTAGATTCTAGATGGTAAGCAAAGCACATAAACATCCACAGTTTGGGTAAGTTCTCTAATAGTTGTATACATCTTATGGGGTATATCTTATGAGGGTGCTTTGTTAGATTTAATATCTTTTATGGGAAAAAAAGGGGGGGCTTCCCCACTGGCTCAGACGGTAAAGGATCTGCCTGCAAAGCAGGAGACCCAGGTTCAATCCCTGGGTTGGGAAGATCCCCAGAGCCACTGGAGTGGCTCCATTATTCTTGCATGGAATATTTCATGAACAGAGGAGCCTGCTGGGCTATAGTACACAGGGTCACAAAGAGTAAAACATGACTTCTATAGATCATAAATCAATGAGTCATAAGACATGAATTGATGATATGTGAAGACATTAGTTCTATCCTCTGAAATTATTCAAAATATGTCCATTCTAGGTGGTATTGAAAGAAAGGACCCAAATTAAGCCAGAAAATATAATCTGCAGTCACCTTAAAATCTTTGCTTTTTTGTTGTTCAGTCTCTAAGTCATGTCCAACTCTTTGGGACCCCCCATACCATAGTATGCCAGGCTCCTCTGTCTTTCACTGTCTCCCGGAGTTTGCTCCAATTCTTGTCCACTGAGTTAGTGATGGAAACCATCTCATCCTCTGCTGGCCCCTTCTCCTTTTATTACTGTTATTACTTAGCCTTAATAGGAAATTATATAAGAGTAAAAATGAAAAAATATTTTTTCTAATATTTGGTCTTATATAGAGCTAGCTATTTTCAAACAAAGAAGGAAAGGACAATAATAAATGTAAAAAAAAAAAAAAAAGCTATATATTTTCAGTGGGTTTCCCTCATAGCTCATTTGGTAAAGAATCTGCCTACAATGCAGGGGACCCTGGTTGGATTCCTGGGTCAGGAAGATCCACTGGAGAAGGGATAGGCTACCCACTCCAGTATTCTTGGGCTTCCCTTGTGGCTCAGCTGGTAAAGAATCTGCCTGTAGTATGGGAGACCTGGGTTTGATCCCTGGGTTGGGAAGATCCCCTGGAGAAGGGAAAGGCTACTCATTCCAGTATTCTGGCCTGGGTCACAAAGAGTCAGACACGAATGAGCGACTTTCACTTTCATTTATTTTCAATAGTTACAGATTCCAAATGTTAAGAGGTAGTTCTTTCAGGGTAACATAAATAGGAATGACTCTCTTTATCTCTTATTTGATTAGTTATCACATGAAATACATGTGAGGTATGAGTTTTAGAGATCTGTATTCCTAGATGTAACTACATTAAATGAATCCATTATTTTATATTACACAGACATTTTCCATTAAATTAAGAAATCAATATATCTCCATTAAACTTCCAAGTTTATGGAAGTATATTTGAGGTTATCCATAGGGCAAGCAGACAAGACATAGTCACAGTAATCACCAGCTCTGTTGCAATGAAAATCCATAAAAAATCCAATCTACAGCTTTTTAAAATGTCTGCCTCTAGAAATAGTAAAGGCATATGACAATGATTCATTTCCATTTGAATATAATGATCTCATCATTCTTATAATAAAAAACTATCAGGTTCAGTGATTAGAAGAAATTCTGTTTACTGGTAAATAAAATTAGTGAATCAGAATTGACGTGTATATACATTCCTACTAGAATGAAATCTCACATTCATGACATTCAAGATAAAAAGAATTAGGAATTTTGAGTACAAGAAAAATATCTCCTCCTCTCATAAAGATATTACTACAGGTACATTTTTGATGATCTACCCTCTTAACAAATATGATTTAAAATGTAAGGAACTATTTCTGTTAATTAAATTGTTGCCATTTAAAACAATTTTTTTTTTCTCTGAATTTAACTTGTAAAGTTCTCTTACATGCCAGATCATTTGTCTGTATGGATTCCAAGCAATCACTGCCTCATTTACCCCCACTTGTTATTTACTGAACATTAGCTAGAAAGCACAGAGAAGGCAATGGCACCCCACTCCAGCACTCTTGCCTGGAAAATCCCATGGACAGAGCAGCCTGCTGGGCTGCCATCTATGGGGTTGCATAAAGTTGGACACAACTGACGTGACTTAGCAGCAGCAGCTAGAAGGCAAGCTCCTTGAAGACCATTTCCTTCCACACAAATGTTGCTATTCCATGTAAAATGTGAAGAAACAAGTTCAGAGCACTTTGATGGCTTTTCTGAAAACATGAAGCTGGAAAAGGCAGGTTCTAGAATGAAATCCAGTTGTTTATGTTTACTGCTCTTTCTACAACTGAATCATGTAATAAGATGATTCAATGATGATCATTTTTCAGGATATGTGGATTATCACACTGGGTGATTCTATCATTCCTGGACCATCACTTAGAACATTTTGGAGTGAAATAAAGCATACTACTTACTCTTCATTTACATTTTTATTTAAATCTCTCTCTTATATATATTTTAGAATATACCCTTCACTGACCCTCACCGCCTGTAATCCTGAAAAGCTTCATCTTGATACTACATCACTGTACATTTATTATGTACCAATTACTGTATATGTTCCCCAATTCATAAGCATCTTAATTCTCATCTATGAGAAGCATAACTGCATTCATTAAATTTTTTTAAATGTATTTTTAAAATTTCTGAGATTGTTGTTTTATTACACAGCTATAAATATATGCTTATGGGCTGTGCATTCAAGCAGAAGGTGTGTCAGAAATCCACAAATTTTAATTAATTACTGCATGATTAAACCGCTTGAATTATTTCTAAATACACATCCTATAAAATTATACTATAACAGAGGAGTGCTTTGAAAGTATATATTTTATTCTACTCTGTATTACAACTGCAGTAACTGTTAAGCAAGATGACTAAGCCCTTAGTTATTTACTTATGTAAAAAGAATACATAATATATTACATATATATAATACCCTATAGATTTTCTTTCTTATTACTGAATGCCACATTTTAATGAGAATGAAGCTCTAAAGTTCATTTTTAATTGTGTTTCATCTCCTTTTAACCTAAGAAAAAAATTTGATCATGTAAAATCACTTTGATAAGTTGCATGCCTGACTCATACTTTTTCAGATAATTAGCGGAGATCATTGTATGCTGGGTGAAATAGGGGCTGTGAAATCATGATCTGTCACATCATTTTAGTTCTAATAAACTTAGGGAATCATTTTTGAGATATGCTACATATTTAGCTATTCAAGAAGTAATGTGTTTCAGAGCTAAAGACTGACTTCAACTTTTTAATTTGTCTAAATGATTCTGCATATTGCCCCTTCTAAAGTTATCATAAGTCATACAGTTCATTTTCCAAAAATGTTGCTAAATATAATAAACTTTGAAACTCTGAAATTGTTTCAGATTTTGAGAAATAGCTTCTTATGCTGTTTCTAATCTGAATTATAGGCAGATTTAAGAGAAGGGATTTTGCTTGCTTCTATAAATTTTGTATATATTCTTAACATGTCATTCAGTATAGAATGGGTGCAAGGCTTACTTTTAATCATTTTCTTTTATTTTGCCTTCTGTATCTGACAATATGACATGAAATCTATCAAACAGCAGAACAAAATAAAAAAGTTCCAAATACAAACATACACATTTGCACGCACACACACACACACACACACACACACACTTGGCATGTCTACGTAAATCAAACTACAATTTCTACAGTGTTAAGAAAATATGAATCTCTTTCTTCAGTAATGGAGTCTCCTTGTATTCCTTAAATCAATAGTTCATTGAACCCGAAGGAAAACTTTCAAGCACTGGCACATATAAAATCTGGTTTATGCAGTGTGCCAGAACTTGTTCAATGTGAGAAATGAGTCCAGCTGTTAAAAGAAAAATGAACTTATGATACAAACTCTTTGAGAACAAGGCATTTTCAAACATCAAAACTTCAGGATATCCCTGCTATTACATCAGTATTTGTGGACATCCATAGATACTTAATATTTTGGAAGAAATGAAGAGTTTTGTAAAAACCTAAGAGTACTAAAGAAGAGGACAACAGAGGATGAGATGGTTGGATGGCATCACTGACGCAACGGACATGAGTTTGAGTGAGTTCTGGGAGTTGGTGATGGACAGGGAGGCCTGACGGGCTGCAGTCCATAGCGTCACAAAGAGTCAGACAAGACTGAGCGACTGAACTGAGCAAGTATTATAAATAAAATTTGCTTCATTTAAGTTAAGCAAGTAATATTTGGTCTTTTTACACTTCACTCTAAAAAGTAGACAGATATCAACACACAGTATAAAAGTTCCTAATATGACAGTTTGTACGTAAAAGAGTTTCTATTGAAAATTTTAAGTGAAGATGGGCAGACCTTACAAAACATGTATTATGCTAACACCTTATTAAAACCTTCCTAAACCATTTATTTACAGGATTAACTTCACAGAAACATTTTATTTTCTGTTTAAAGTAGTTTAAAGTAGAATTAGTAACAATTTCTCCTCTAAAATTCTAACTTTTCTATACTTTTGAAAATGGTTTCTGGAATATTAATTTGGATGCAAAATGTGGGTCACTGTGTATAGGCAACTAAAGAATGAATTTCTCCTATAGTTCTACTGAGGGGTAACTTCCACCCTTCAGAAAAAAATTAATAAAAAAATTGATTACTAACTTATCAAACTAGATGTTAACTAGTGAATTCACAATTTCACTATCAACTAAAGCAAAAATATTCCAACCATACCAAATATCATCCAGTGAGATGATCTGTAAACATGACCTATAAAAATGTAACTGAGAAACTTACTCTTTTTTTCCCTACAGTTTGAAAACTGTAATGAATTTTTTATTATCTTTCTTTTAATTCCGTGTAGGTTTATTCTGGCTGATAACATGATCTATTGTTCTCTGAGCCACGGTGAGATTGCCATTTCTTAAACAGACAGCACTTATTGGAAATTAAATCTCTACTAATGTATTATAATTATTACTTGAGGGTAATTTGCAGCTCCAGCAGGGAGTCACAGCCAATATGAAGGTAACGTTTCTTCCAGGGAGCTGTTAATATTTCCTCTATGCTGAAATCCCACATAATGGATCTTGCCTATGGCTGATTAATGATTTCAGAGCTGGAACAGTGATTTGTAGCTAAATCAGTTCTCACTGGAGGAGATTCAGGGTAATTTCAGTCAATACTGTTAAATAAGTGTAAACAGTAACTTCAGTTAACACACATGTAATCTAGTAGGCAAGAAAAGGAGAAGCAATAAAAGAAGTAAATAATGGTGATCCTGCTGCCCGTGCATTTCATTTACACTTAGAACAGATACGGGCAAGTAACACACTGCAGTGTCATCAAGCCCATGAAATTGCTTCACTGCAACACATTTTTCTGCATTGAAAAAGCAATTTCCCAAACAAGTAAAAGCAAATTGAGCTAAGTGCCTAAAATAAATCAGGATCCTTCCCTCCATTCTTTAGTTGATATCACCTTCCTCGCTGAAAAAGAAATTGGATAGATAACTTGGAATGAAACTTGTGCAAGACAGATTTAAAGTAAGGAAAAAGGTTTCATTTAGGAAAATGCCATGAGAGCATGCAGTATTCTAACATGATGCATGGTACCCAAGCTCTGAAGATTCCATCTTCACCCCAAATAATGCAGGACAATCCAGTTACAGTCACTGGACAATCTGACATCCCTTTGCCCTACAGCCTACATGAGGATTGGATAAAATCAGAACTCTTTAGTCGCTCAACTTAATCCTTCTCTGTTAACATAAAGCCAACATCAGTAAAAAGGGAATGGTATAACTGTAGTTAACGACAACATTAAGGACCTTAATGTGCATCTTCCAGTGTTTATTTCACTAATAGTCCTGCTTCCCACTGTTTGTGTTCTAAATGGAACATTTGCAAACATTCTGATAGGGGTTGTTTGCCTCAGGTCCCTGACTTTTGACTAGCAAAATTATTTAAGAAGAACTTAATGTAAATAACAGTCAGGGAAAGGAGAAATTCTAGTGAGTTAAAGCTGAGGGTCCAACAAGTTTCTACTGAACAGCACAGGGAACTCTGCTCAATGTTATAGAGCAGACTGGCTGGGGGGGGGGGGAGTTTTGAGGAGAATGGGTACATGTATATGTAAGGCTGAATTCCTTTGCTGTCCACCAGCAACTACTATAACATTGTTACTTGGCTACTCTCAGATACAGAATAAAAAGTTAAAAAAAAAAGTTAAAAAAATAGCTGAATTTCTAGATATACCCTTATTTGAGCAATGCTATTACTGTGCTCATGTGAGTGAGAAATGCTGATATTTCTGCTGCTAAGTCGCTTCAGTTGTGTCTGACTCTGTGCGACCCCAGAGACGGCAGCCCACCAGGCTTCCCTGTCCCTGGGATTCTCCAGGGAAGAACACTGGAGTGGGTTGCCATTTCCTTCTCCAATGCATGAAAGTGAAAAGGGAAAGTGAAGTCGTTCAGTCGTTCCCAACTCTTAGCGACCCCACGGACTGCAGCCTACCAGGCTCCTCTGTCCATGGATATTCCAGGCAAGAGTACTGGAGTGGGGTGCCATTGCCTGCTGATATTTCTACTTAGCTGTATATTTCCAGGTAAAACATAATATCAGTATGTAGACCACAACTTTATTCAGTTTTCAAGAACCTGGATGAACCCAGACTTACTAAATATCTAGAAGAAACATTTGCATGGGTAACATGACATTTTGTTTCTGTACTGCTAGTGAAGGAATGTACCGAAAAGGGCTAAAATAATTGGCATTAGGTTTCTAGGAGTTATGTCTGAGCCTGCATTCAATTTAGACTTTTACATACACTACACAGCTCATAAACACAGGTGTGTGCCTAAGTATACATATCCCTTCATTCAGAATCTATACCAAATTACATCTTCATCTTTAATCAAATCAAAGTTTCTCAGTTAATAATACTAAACAAGATATATGAGTATTTTTTTTCTGATGGGATCAAAAAGTCAAGTGCAGAATGAATTCTGCAAAGGGGTAAGTTTCTTCTTTTGATAATAAAAGTAGGTTTTTTGTGGACCCTTATAGATATATTTTATCTGGTTATTTGAAGTCAACATCTTGGCTTCATATTCTATTGATTATTTTAAATACATCCTTAATAAATAAGATTCACAAAAAAATAATTCACCCATTTAAAATGTACAGTTATTTGGATTTAATATATTCACAGTTTGTGAAATCTTCACCATAATACCATTATATAACATTTTCATCCCCAAAAATGAAACCCTCCACTGATTAACAATCACTCCCTAGTCGTACACCCTATCCTCAGTTATGTGTTGTTTAGTTGCTACATCCTCTCGGACTTTTGGCGATCCTATGGACTATAGCCCACCAGAGTCCTGTCCATGGGATTTTCCAGGAAAGAATACTGAAGCAGGTTGCCATTTCTTTCTCCAGGGAATCTTCCCAGCCCACGGATCAACCCCTCATATCCTGCATTGCCAGTTGGAGTTTTACCACTGAGCCACTAAGAAAGCCCACCCTCAGTTTCTAGGAAACTAGAATTTATTCTGGTTCTATATATTTGCCAATTCTCTATAAGTCATAATAGAATCAAACAATACATGGCCATTTAGCATATTTTCAAGGTTCACCTTGTGTTGTTTTTCAATCACTGTCATGCCAACTCTTTGTGACCCCATGGATTGCAGCACACCAGGCTTCCCTGTCCTTCACTATCTCTTGGAGCTTGCTCAGACTCATGGCCATCGAGTCTGAGATGCTATTGAGCCATCTCATCACCTGTTGCCCCCTTCTCCTTTTGCTTTCAACCTTTCCATCCTCATGCATGGTCTTTTTCAATGAGTTCTTCACATCATGTGGCTAAAATATTGGAGCTTCAGCATCAGTCCTCCCAATGAATACTCAGGTTTGATTTCATTTAGGATTGACTGGTTTGATCTCCTTACTGCCCAAGGGACTCTCAAGTGTCTTTGCTAGCAACACAATTCAAAGGCTATATTCACTGCCATTCAGCCTTGTTTATAAGTGAACTCTCACATTCAGACATGACAATTGGAAAAACCATAGCTTTGGCTATATGGACCTATGTCAGCAAAGTCATATCTTTGGTTTTCAATATGCTAACTAAGTTTGTCATAACTATCCTTCCAAAGAGCATGTGTCTTTTAATTTCATGCCCACAGTCACAATCCACAGTGATTCTGCAGCCCAGGAAAATAAGATCTGTCATGGTTTCCACTTTTTTCCCCATTCATTTGCCATAAAGTAAAAGGACTGGGTACATTCCAGGTTCCTATGAAATATTATTCTTTACAGCATCAGACTTTACTTTCATCACCAGACACATCCACAACAAGGTATCATTTCCACTTAGGCCCAGCCAATCCATTCTTTCTGGAGCAATTAGCAATTGCCCTTCACTCTTCCCCAGTAGCATGTCAGACACCTTCCAACCTGGGAGGCTTATCTTCTGGTGACATAATTGTTTGCCTTTTCATACTGTTCATGGGATTCTTGCAGCAAGAATACTAGTTTGCCATTCCCTCCTCCAGTGGCCCGCATTTTGTCAGAATTCTTCACTATGACTTGTGCATTTTATATGATCCTGCATGGCATGAAACTCATAGTTTCATTGAGTTATGCAAGCCCCTTTGCCATGACAAGGCAATGATCCATGCAGGGGATAAAATATCTGGCCATTTAGTGCATTTCAAGGTTCACCCTTGTAGTATGCATTAATATTTCATTACAGTGTAGAAAAATATTCCACTGTGTGAATACAATACAATTTTTGTTCCATTCCTCAGTTGGTGAGCATCTGGGTTGTTGCCACTCTTCTAAGATTAGGGACAGTGTTGTTATGAACAGAAAATTAAGATTATGGCAGCTGGTCCCATCATTTCATGGCAAATAGGTGGGGAAACAATGGAAACAGTGACAGACTTTATTTTGGGGAGTTCCAAAATCACTGCAGATTGTGACTGCAGCCATGAAATTAAAAGATGCTTGCTCCTTGGAAGAAAAGCTATGACCAACCTAGACAGCATATTAAAAAGCAGAGACATTACTTTGCCAACAAACGTCCATCTAATCAAAGCTATGGTTTTTCAAGTAGTCATGTATGGATGGGACAGTTGGACTATAAAGATAGCTGAGCATCCAAGAATAGATGCTTTTGAACTGTCAGGTTGGAAAAGACTCTTGAGAGTCCCTTGGACTGCAAGGAGATCCAACCAGTCCATTCTAAAGGCAATCAGCCCTGGGTGTTCTTTGGAAGGAATGATGCTGAAGCTGAAACTCCAATACTTTGGCCACCTGATGCAAAGAACTGACTCATTGGAAAAGACCCTGATGCTGGGAAAGATTGAAGGCGGGAGGAGAAGGGGACGACAGAGATGAGATCGTTGGATGGCATCACTGACTTGATGGACATGAGTTTGAATAAACTCTGGGAGTTGGTGATGGACAGGGAAGCCTTGTGTGCTATGGTCAATGAGGTCACAAAGAGTTGGACATGACTGAGCAACTGAGCTGAACTGAACTGAACAGTTGTTAACCAGTTTGTGTGTGGACATATGTTTTCATTTCTCTTAAGTATATACAAGGAGTAGAATTGTGGGGGCATGTGAAAACACTAATATTTTGAAATATATGAAACTGTTTTGAAAGCAACTGTACTATTTTGCATTCCCATCATCAGTCTACAAGTGTTTAAAGTTTTGTCAAATCATTACAACACTTGTTATTATAGCTATCCTAGTAGGTGAGAAGTGTTGTGTTACTTCATTATGGTTTTGATTTGAATTTCCTTAATGACTGTTGATATTGAACATTTTTCAAGTGTTTAATGGGTATTTGCATATTCTTTGGATTCCATGCCATTTTTAATTTGAGTTGTCTCTTTATTATTGAGTCACAGGAATTAGTTTTATATTCTGCATATAACTCTCATATATTTGTCTTGAAGATATTTTTCCCTTACTGTGAGTTATCTTTCACTTCATTGATAGTGTCTTTTGATGCACAAGTATTTTCAGCTCTCATGTCATTCAATTCATTTAATTTTCTTTCTGTTTTTCTTCTTTTGGTATTATGTCTAGGAAGTCTTTACCTAACCCAAAGTAATGATTTATTTTTATGTATTCTTCTAAGAGTTTCATCATACATAATTCTTAGATTTTCATCTATGATTCACTTTGAGTTGATTTTTGTGTGTTTTGGGGAAAGACCCAGCTTTATGTATTCTCTATGGATATTCAGTTACCCTAGCATCATTTGTTGACAAGCCTAGTTATTTAGTTTTTCATACTGAATAAGATACTTATCTATTCTAAACCTAGTCTCTTCATTAGTAGGATGGGGTGACTGATAAAAGTTTTTAATTCACTAAAGTAGCTTTAGGATTGAATTCAGTAATACATATGAAATTTCTAATACAATATTTAATGCATAGTACAATACCTGCATTTTAGCTTGTAATAGGTCTTCATAGCATAACTTTACCTATTTTTCCCCCCGAGTTAGGTCTCCTGACTATATTACCTGGTGCTTGTGAAAGAATTGTATTCTTAAAATGTTCTGTTTTCCTTATCCTTGAGTGAAGAATAAAAGGGAAATCAGAAAGAAAGTTCTCCCCTGTAGCTCAAATGGTAAAGAATCTTCCTGCAACACATGAAACCCAAGTTCAATCCCTGGGTCAGGAAGAGCCACTGGAGAAGGGTATGGAAATCTACTCCTTTATTCTTCCCTGGAGAATCCCATGGACAGAGGAGCCTGGCGGACTACAGTGTGTGGGATTGCAAAGTTGGACATGACTGAGCAACTGACACTACTACTACTACTACTCAGAAAGAAAGGGAGAAAGTTGTCAACATGTGACTCTCTCAGCCTCTCCTTAAGGACTGTCTCATAAGACAAACCACCCTGAGAAATAGAGAATGATTGAAAACGTGCTATTCTTAATGGAATTATACCATTTTCATGTTCATACAGTTACAGTACCCTAACATTTGTTAGCATTTGTTTGTTGATTGAAGGCTACTAATACAAGTGTCATTTACTGTGGTATAATGAGAAAGATATTTATCTTTATCCTTATTGCTAGCACAGGGCTCCTAAAACCTTTGAAATATCCTGAGTGATAAGGATGAAAGGAGCATCTTTTGTCTTAATGAGGCAAATTTTATGGCCCCTCAATAGCTTCAGGATGAGGACAAGGTTCAGAGTCCTTAAGGTGTCTGTGCTAGAGGAGTGGTACACCTGGAGGGCATGGGAGTTCTACAACATCTCACTTATGGTGATCTATTCATCTATTTCATTTGGCTGTTCCTGTGTTGTATGTTTCTAAATAAATTGGAGACAGTAATAAATCATTTTCCTGAATTGTATGAGATATTTTAGCAAATTATCAAATTTGAGGGTGAGCTCCTGGGAATCCCTGACTTATACCTGTTCAATCACATGTATGTGTGAGTTAATCAAAGGTAAAAGTAACCTTTGCAAGTTGCCAGCTATGCAATCTTGAGAGAATTTTGTTTGTTCCATGATGTTAACAATTACTCTCAGTAATTCCCTGAGAATTACATGAGATAGTATACGTGGAAGAGCTGGCAAGATATGAAGCACTAAACAAATGTTATTTACTTTTAAGTTAACTTCAATTTGAGAAAGAAAATACAACTCAAAACCACATTTTTAGAAATATAAAAAATAATGATTATTTAAAAGATTTAAAATAGTCTAATAAGCTCTATGGGTATAATTATATAAAAGAATATAAGCCATATTGTTGCTGGCATATTTAAATTATTAACACAGACTTTCAAATAAAAAATAATGGTGAATTACCTGAACCTGGAACTCTTTTTCTCTTTACTGAGTTCATATTGCACAGATTTTTGGATCCATTGATTAACTATTAGTGAACCTAACCATAATGGAATATTTCTATGATATTCTTTTCTCAATAACCAATGGTACCATCTGCCAACATGAGTATTTTTCTCATCACTGAAAATCAGATGAGTGTGTAATTATCCCACTGAAATGGAATTTCTCAAGTAAAGGAAATGGAAGAAACATTTTCTTGTTGCATTGGATGAGAAAAGACTGCTAAATATGTTGAGATGTTTTATAACTTTATATAAAACCATAACACATCAACATAAATAAACATCAATGGAGGCATAGCACTCTGTGTTATTAATTACAGAAATCTCATATTTTAAGTCTCTTGACACTTAGGTTAGAACTAAATGATGACTGAGAATCTCACCTAGCATTAATTACCAAGAAGGTGCTTTGAATGATAATAAAACTGTCAATTAACATTTATTTACTTTTGAAACAGGTGTTAAATGATTGATTTCAAAGTGTGATAATAAAGTTTGCTTTGTAACTAGAGCTGTGAAAAATATTCAGTCTAAACTAAAAGAAGCTAAAAAAGAGCAAGTTTTCTAGATTTAAGTAAACAATAGCACCCTAAATAATTATATTCGCACCATGGATAATCTCTAATATTCCAGTATGTATCAGTAATACATATTTTTCTTTCAGCATATTCAGCAATAGTCCAAAAGAATTTGAAAAATGTCCTGATTTCAAACTTTCAGAACTACAGAGACAAGATATATAAGGTAGCAATGGAATAAGGATAAGGAATAAGGAATGGATAAGGAATATCTAGAAGGTGGATAAGGAATGGTGTGAGGGGATATTCTGCATTTAGGTGGTATCCACGTGGCCATCAAAATATCTTTGGTCCTCAGCTAACAGTAGAAATGTTTGTGCCATACTACAATTACTGTACTAAGAAAATTCTTGTTCTTAGAATCCTTACAAAGATGGCATATGTGGAACAGGTGCGTAGTATTGACAGCACATCTTTGAGGTACTTATCTAACATTATAATGAAATGGTTACAAAGCCAAAATAAAAATGATTAAAACTGGAAAACAATTTCCTGACATTAAGTAGAAACACATACCAGAAATGTACCCACATTTTGGCTTATGAATTGCAAGAATTAACAAATAAAGATTGGGAAGATACACAAGGTTCAAACTGGACAGGGATGTGTCAATAATTCTACTTAGGCTCCAAATGTTCAGTTTTATTCAAACAATATTTAATAACAATTAAACAAACTCTACATAGATTACCTGCATGGCTAAGTTGAAAGGGATAAGGTTTGGGGATATGAATCAAGGTAGAAACACAATATATGCTTGATTCTTAGAATCACACAAACTATGGGCAAAGTCATGGTTACAAATAAGTATAATAAAATGAATTTTATTAAATTCTCTTATGTGCTGCGCTTAGTTGCTCAGTGGTGTCTGACTCTTTTTGACTCCGTGGACTGCAGACTGCCAGGCTCCTCTGTTCATGGGGATTCTCCAGGCAAGAACACTGGAGTGGGTTGCCATGCCTTCCTCCAAGGGATCTTACCAACCCAGGGATAAAACACAGGTTTCCTGCATTATAGGCGGATTCTTTACCATCTGAGCTACCATGGAAGCCCAAGAATACTGGAGTGGGTAGCTTCTCCTTTCTCCAAGGGGATCTTTCTGATCCTGGAATCAAACCAGAGCCTCCTGTATTGCGATTGGATTCTTTACCATCTGAGCCACCAGAGAAGCCCAAATTCTCTTATGTGATGATTAATTTTATATGTCAACTTCACTTGCTGATGAGATACCCAGATATCTGGTTAAATGTTATTTCAAAATGTGTCTGTGAGAGTGTTTCCAGAAGAGATTAGCATTGGAACGGGTAGGGTAAGTAAACAGATGGACTCTCCATGATATGGCATCATTGGAATCATATGAAATGATATGGGCATCATTTAATCACTGAAGTCTTGTACAGAATACAAAACAGAGGAAGGAAGAACTCACACTTTCTATCTGATGCTGGATAGCCTCACTGATGCAATGAACATGAACCTGGGCAATCTCCTGGAGATGGTGAGGGACGGATAGGCCTGGGGTGCTGCAGTCCATGGAGTCATAAAGAGTTGGACATGACTGGGAGAATGAACAGCAAGAAAAATCTAATAGCTAGGGTTTCCCAGGTGGCGCTAGTGAAAAGAACCCACCTGCCAATGCAGGAGACCTATGAGACACAGGTTTGATCCCTGGGTCAAGGAGATCTCCTGGAGAAGGAAATGGCAACCCACTGCAGTATTCTTGCCTGGAGAATCCCATAGACAGAGGAGCTTGGTGGGCTACAGTCCATGGGGTCTCAAAGAGTAGGACAGGGCTGAAGCAACTTAGCACACACTGAGAGCTTGAGTTGCAACATCAGTCTCTTGCTTTCAGAAAGGAACTTGTACCTTTGGATCTTAGCCCTTCGGACTCAGACTGGAACTATGCCCACCAGCCTTTGCAGGTCTCCTGTTTACAGATGGGAGATGGTGGGCCTCCTCAGCCTCCATAGTCACGTGAGTCAATTCCCCAAATCTCTCTTTCTCCCTAACTTGTAGATACATAGACAGACAGGAAAGAGAAAACTGTATAGTCAGAAATGGATATATGTAGAGACTTGTAGTGAAGAAGGGAATGGCAACCCACTCCAGTATTCTTGCCTAGGGAGTTCCATGGACAGAGGAGGAACCTGGTGACCTATGCTGCAAGGGGTCACAAAGAGTTGGATACAACTGAGCAAAATTAACACACACACAGACTTGTAGATCTATTTCTCTGGATAACTACAACCATACATATTTTGTTACCAAAAGTCAGGTATTACTATTTACCGACCCAGCAATCGAACCAGGGTCACCTGCATTGCAGGCGGATTCTTTACCAACTGAACTGTCAGGGAAGCCCTACTGTAACAAATACATACCCAAAAATGTGGAAGCAGTTTGGGACCAGGTTATTGGGTATAGATTGGAAAAGTTTTGAGGCATATGCTAGAAAAAGCCAAAGTTGCCACAAAGGAATTCTAAAAGCTAATCTGATAGACACTCAGAAAGTAAAGAAGAGACCTTTTATATTAATATATACAAATATTAATATATATATGCATGATATGTATATAAATTTCTATGCATATATATGCATCCATATGCATATGGTGTGCTGTGCTTAGTCACTCAGTCGTGTCCGACTCTTTGCAACTCCACTGACTGTAGCCTGCCAGTCTCCTCTGTCCATGGAGTTCTCCAGACCAGAATTCTGGAGTGGGTTGCCATGCCCTCCTCCAGGGGATCTTCCCAACCCTGGGATTGGACCTAGATCCCCTGCATTTCAGGATAATTTTTTACCATCTGAGCCATCAGGGTAGCCCTTAAATGCATATAAATTATACAAAATGACATGTGTTTTACCTAAGAGGATGTCATACAAAATAAAGAAAGAAAGTGAAGTCACTCAGTCGTGTCCAACTCTGCAACCCCATGGACTGTAGCCTACCATGCTCCTCCATCCATGTGATTCTCCAGGCAAGAATACTGGAGTAGGTTGTCATTTCCTTCTTCAACACAAAATAAAGAACAAGCTTTACATTATATATTTTACCAATCAAAATGTATTTGTTGATGTTATGTAGTACATGCAAGTGTGCTAAGTTGCTTCAGTCATGCTCGATTCTGCAGTCCTGTGGACTGTAACCCACCAGTCTTCTCTGTCCATGGAATTCTCCAGGCAAGAATACTGGAGTGGGTTCCCATGCCCTCCTCCAGGGAATATTGCCAACCCAGGGATAGAACACTTGTATCCTGCAACTCCTGCATTGCAGGCAGATTTTTTACCACTGAGCCACCAGAGAAGCCAGTTATTACATATATATGTATAGGTACACAAATTTTGTATATGTGCTTTGTTATAAAACACATTTTTAGACTATTAATTTGATGGTAGCATAGTAGTCTGCTGTTTCATGAGTTACTTGTCTATCTCACTATTTTTTTTTTTTCAGGTTTGATATATTTATTCAGAGGGTTTTTCAACTACAGAATGCAGCATTTTTAGCATTATGAAATCCAAAGTTTTAAAACATTATTTCCTTGCAATTCTGTTTATTACAATGTTATAATCCTGAAGAGATTCTCTTATCTGAAGTTTTTCATGCATTCAGGTATTTTGCATGTTGTCTTATGTGATCAGCAATAAAGGTTGCAATAAAGTAGTAGCTATGGTCATAACCCTCTGGTAATCTGAAGACAACAGGGCTTTTCTTTTCTGAACAAGCAGCTATGATGTTATCAGGAAGTAACTGTCCATCTGAAAGGAACTCATCATCTTTCCCTTGATCAATTATATCCAGCTGAGAACCTGGATAGGACTTCAGAAGGTAGGTAGCATCATAAGCCTCCGATTTACTTTGATCTGTTCCCAAATATCTGGTAAAGGCTTTTTTGCCCCAACATCAGAGCACTGGGTTGCAAAGTGGAGCAAATGCTGACACACATTTGTATTTTCTAGGATTCTTCAAAGCACAAATCAGAGCTCCATGGGCTCCCATAAAGTGGCCAAACACAGACATCCTTGGGGGTCCACTGGAAAATTGTCATTTACGAGTTGGGGAAGCTCCTTCGTTACATAAGAGTACATTCTATAGTTAGTTTTCCAAAGATCTTCAGTAGCATCGACATAAAACCCAGCACCAGTGCCAAAGCCCCAGCTGTCCTCTTCTCCTTTAATATTGCAGCCACCAGGGCTGGTATCTGGAGCAATGACCACAAGGCCATGTTCTGAGGTAGCTTGATGATAACCAGATTTTGATATAAAATTTTGTTCTGTGCTAGTTAAACCAGACAGCCAATATAGCACAGGGCATTTTCCAGTCTCTGCCTTTGGTGGTAAATAGAAAATTTCATTTTGCGCTTCAGTTCAACACTGTCATGTTCAAAATCTTTCTGCAGTCCTCCAAAGCACTTGCTGCTGGAAACCTATTTCAATGTCATTCTTCTTCTGTCCAATTACTGCTTGCTTTTTTGGTCTGTACTAAAGGGTAGATGATCCTCCAGTGGTGGTGGGAAGAGCAGTTGCCTATCTCACTGTTTTAAAATGCTTAGTTATTTCACCAGTATGAAATTAGGATAAATTGTAAAATTAGAATAATTTTGGGCAAATAAGATTATTAAATCTTTCACATAAAGTGACAAAATGCTTTAGAGAATGTTGCATCTTTTTGTGTCTCCATCAATAATTTTCTTCTTAGAAAACTCTTCAACATTCCAAAACCTAATAAGAATTTAGATACAATTGATTATGTTATTTATATGGCCTCATTTCTATATTAGATTTTAATTACATTGAAGTTAATTTGATATGTTAACAGAGTGATACTGTTAGACTATTTCTCCAATTAATTCAAAATGATTAATTGCTCAACACAGTTACAACATATTCTATTTCTTTAGCTGGCACATTTATTATGCAATCATTTACCCTGTATTCTAGAACCTGTTTATTATTTCTTTTTTTCACAAGAGCATTTCTATTTCAGCACTTGTTCATTTAGATTACTGAAGAATTCTAATACATTTTCAAAAATACTTCTATGGAAATTATTTTATGTTTGTAGTTGTCTTATACCTCATATACCCTGACTCAATGCTCCTATTATTAATATCTTCCATTAAAATTTTTATAATAAATTTTTAAATTATTTATAACACAGCATTCTTGTTCTTTGTTTTCTTCTTGAAAACTTTATTTATTTAAATAAACAATGGCAGTAATTTTTATCAACAATTTTATTGAAATCGCCTGGAATTTAGAGATCAAATCTACAATGATTGAAATCTGGATAAGATACTTTGCTAAGTCACTTCAGTCGTGTCCGACTCTGTGGGACCCCATAGACGGCAGCCCACCAGGCTCCCCCATCCCTGGGATTTTCCAGGCAAGAACACTGGAGTGGGTTGCCATTTCCTTCTCCAATGCATGAAAGTGAAAAGTGAAAGTGAAGTCACTCAGTCGTGTCCGACTTCCAGCGACCCCCTGGACTGCAGCGCACCAGGCTCCTCCGTCCATGGGATTTTCCAGGCAAGAGTACTGGAGTGGGGTGCCATTGCCTTCTCCTAAGATACTTTAGACAAATCTAAAAATTTAGTATCCATATACTCAATTTTTAAATTGATTTCAGGAAGATTTCTTTTCCTATATATTCTTTATATTTCTTGATAAAGATTTTACCCCTTATTTTCTCAATGAGAATATTAATTTGATTTGTTCATTCATAATTTTAATTGTCCATTTTAATAACATTGATTCTTCCAAACCATGAACACAGTATATCTGTCCATTTGTTTGTGTCATCTTCAATTTCATTCACCATATCTTATAGTTTTCTGAATATATGCTTTTTACCTCTCTGTTTAGATTTATTCTTAGGTATTTTTTATATTTTCAGTACAATTGTAAAAGAGATTGCTTTCTTAATTTATCTTTCTGATAGTTTGTTGTTAGTACATAGAAACATTGTACCCTTCGACTTTACTGAATTCATTCATGAATTCTAATGTGATTTCAGTGATTTCTCTAGAACTTTCTATAAACAGTATCGCCATCTACAAATAGTGACCATTGTACTTCTTTCTTCCCAATTTTCCTTTATTTACTTGTTTTTATTTTTTATTTTCTCTTCTAGGTGAATTCTACTGTAATATCATTATTTTCTGAAAATATGCTTAATTTCAGTTTTCTCAAATTTATGGGTATTTGTTTTGTGTTCTTGCATGTGTTCTCCCATGGATAATGTTCCATGTACTTAAAATCCGTATTCTGCTGCTTTTGGTCAGAATGGATATACACACACAAACACAGACACACACAGACACACACAGTATATCTAGTCTGGTCTAATGTGTCCTTTAAGGCCAATATTTTCGTATTAATTTTTTATATCGATTATCTATATGGATGGGCTTCCCGTGTACTAAGTTGGGAAAGTATCTGCATGCAATGCAGGAGACCTGGGTTCGATTCCTGGGTGGGGACCCTGGAGAAGGAAAAGGCAAACCACTCCAGTATTCTTGCCTGGAAAATCTCATGGACAGAGGAGCCTGGTGGGCTACAGTTCATGGAGTCGCAACAGTCCTTGGGGTCACAACAGTCCATGGGGTCGCAGGAGTCGGACATGACTTAATGACTAAACCATCACTGTGGATGATCCATTCCTTGATATAAGTGATATGGTGAAGCCTCTTTCTATTATTGTGTTACTGTCAATTTCTCCATTTACATGTGTTAATAACTACTTTCTGTATTTAGGTGCTCCTATGGACAGAGAAGGCAATGGCACCCCACTCCAGTACAATTGCCTGGAAAATCCCATGGACGGAGGAGCCTGGTAGGCTGCAGTCCATGGGGTCACTAAGAGTCGGACATGACTGAGCGACTTCACTTTCACTTTTCACTTTCACGCATTGGAGAAGGAAATGGCAACCCACTCCAGTGTTCTTGCCTGGAAAATCCCAGGGACGGGGGAGCCTGGTGGGCTGCCGTCTATGGGGTCGCACAGAGTCGGACATGACTGAAGCGACTTAGCAGCAGCAGCATGGACGGAAGAGCCTGGTAGGCTGTAGTCCATGGCGTCGCTAAGAGTCCGGCAGGACTGAGCGATTTCACTTTCACTTTTCACTTTCATGCATTGGAGAAGGAAATGGCAACTCACTCCAGTGTTCTTGCCTGGAAAATCCCAGGGACAGAGGGGCCTAGTGGGCTGCCATCTATGGGGTTGCACAGAGTCGGATACGATTGAAGCGACTTAGCAGCAGCAGCATGTTGAGTTTATATATATATATATATATATATATATATATATATATATATATATATATATATTGCAATTATATATATCTTCTTGTTGGATCAGTTTATTACTATGTAATATTCATTGTCTCTTGTTAGAGCTTTATTTTAAAATCTACTTTGTCTGATATAAGTATTGCTACTCTCACATTTTTTTTCCTTTTTCCATTTGTATTAAATATCTTTTTTCTATCACGTCACTTTAGTTTGTGTGTCTTTAGATCTGAAGATCATATCTTGTAGGGAGCACATATATGGGTCTTGTTTTTAACCATTCAGTCACTATATTTTTTGATTAGGGCATTGAGACTGTTTTAATTTAAAGTAATTCTTGCTAATATTGCTACTTAATTAATCACTTTCTGGTTATTCTTATTTTTCTTTTTTGTTCCATCTTTTCCTCTCTTCTTTGTGATTTGATGACTATCTGTAGAGTTTATTTGAATCACTATTTTTGTGTTTGTATATGTATGTATTTATTATAGGTTTTTAGTTTGTGTTACTATGTTGTTCACAAAAACATATACATGTTCATATACATTTATATGTACAATATATTTATAAAATATATATGCTAAAATAGAAAAAATATATATGTACAAAAGTATATATGTGTGTGTGCTAATCACTCAGTCATGTTTGACTCTTTGTGATGCCATGCATTATAGCCTACCAGGCTCCTCTAGCCATGGAATTCTCCAGGCAAAATACTGGAGTGCATAGCCATTCTTTAGGGGATCTTCCCAACCCAGGGATCAAACCTAGGTCTCCTGTATTTTATATATATATATATGCACATGTGTGTGTGTGTGTTTGAACATACATATGGTTGATCTGTGTTCAAAAACATTCTAAAAACCCTATAGTTTTACTCACCCTTTCCTAATGTTTAATGTTTGAAATCATATTTTCCATATTTTATTTTTCAATTTTCCTTAACTAATTGTGGATATGGATAAGTTTACTATTTTGTCTTTTAATCATCCTACTAGCTTTGTAAATGTTTAATTTACTAACCTTTACTGTATATTTGCTTTTACCAATGAGAATTTTCTTTTTTTTTTTTATATTCCTAGTTCTGGTCTTTCATTTTCCACATTGAGCAATCCCATAAACATTGCATGTGCAGCCTGTTTAGTGGTGCTGAACTCTTAGCCGTTGGTTGTTTCTAACACACTTTATCTCTCCTTCAATTCTGAATGACGATCTTGCCAAATAAAGTATTTGTGGATGTAAGTTTTTTCTTTCATTTCTCTGAAAATATCACGTGACTCCCTTCCTACCTGTAAACTTTCCCCTGTAAAACCAGTTGATAATCTTATGGGAGTTCCCTTGTAAGTAACTAGTTCTTTTCTCCTGCTGCTTTTAAGATTCTCTCCTTAGCTCTAATCTTTGCCATTCTAATTATAACCGGTTTTGGTATGTACCTTTTTGCGTTCACCTTTTTTGGGACTCTGTTCTTCCCAGACCTGGGTGTCTGTTTCTTCCCTCAGAATATGGAGGTTTTTAACTATTATCTCTTCAAATACATTTTCTTCCCCTTTCTCTCTCTCTCTCTTCTCCTTTTGAGACCCCCATTATGAAAATATTAGTATGACGCTATCCCAAAGGCCTCATAAACTTTCCTCATTGTTTAAATTTTTCTGTTTCACTTGGGTGATTCCCACTATTCTGTCTTCCAGTTTGCTAATTCTGTTTCTTTGCATCATCCAATCTACTGTTGATTCCCCATAGCGTATTTTGTTCAGCTATTGTATTCTTTAGCTATATTTGGCACTTCTTTATATTTTCTCTTTGTTTCACTACGTTCATCCATTCTTCTCCCAATTTGGCCATTACCATGAACTCTGCAGCAGGTATTGCTTATCTTGGTTCTTTCTCTGAGGTTTTGTCTTGTTCCTCCATTTGGAACATATTCTTCTATCTCTTCATTTTCCCTAATTCTCTGTACTTATTTCTCCTTATTAGGTAGGTTGGTTCAGTTCAGTTCAGTTGCTCAGTCATATCTGACTCTTTGCAACCCCACTGACTGCAGCACACCAGGCCTCCCTATCTACACCAACTCCTAGAGTTTACTCAATCTCATGTCCATTGAGCTGGTGATGTCATCCAACCATCTTATCCTCTGTCATCCCCTTCTCCTCTTGCTTTGAATCTTTCCCAGAATCAGGGACTTTTCTACTGAGTCATTTCTTTGCATCGGTGGCCAAAGTTTTGGAGTTTCAGATCAGTCCTTCCAATGAATATTCAGGACTGATTTCCTTTAGGATTGACTGGTTGGGTCTCCTTGCTATCCAAGGAAATCTCAAAGGTTTTTGTCAACACCACAGTTCAAAAGCATCGATTCTTTGGCACTTATCTTTCTTTATAGTTCAACTCTCACATCCATGCACAAATACTGGAAAAACCATAGCTTTGACTAGACGGACCTTTGTTGGCAAAATAATGTCTCTGCTTTTTAATATGCTGTCTAGGTTGGTCATAACTTTTCTTCCAAGGAGCAAGCATCTTTTAATTTCCTGGCTGCAGTCACCATCTGAAATGATTTTGGAGCCCCTCCAAAAATAAATAAATAAAGTCTGTCACTGTTTCCACTGTTTTTTCATCTATTTTCCATGAAGTGATGGGACCAGATGCCATGATCTCAGTTTTCTGAATGTTGAGTTTTAAGCCAACTTTTTCACTCTTCTCTTTCACTTTCATAGCAAACACCCTCTTCCAACAACACAAAAGAAGACTCTACACATGGACATTACCAGATGGTCAATATCAAAATCAGATTGTTATATATATATATATATATATATATATATATATATATATATATATACATATATATATATATATACTTTTTTTTTTTTGCAGCCAAAGATGGAAAAACTCTGTACAGTCAGCAAAAACAAGACTGGGAGGTGACTGTGGCTCAGACTATGAATTCCTTATTGCCAAATTCAGACTTAAATTGAAGAAAGTAGGGAAAACCACTGGACCATTCAGGTATGATCAAAATCAAATCCCTTACAACTATACAATGGAAAGATAAACAGATTCAAGAGATTAGGTCTGATAGTTGGAATGCCTGAAGAACTGTGGATGGAGGTAGGTCGGTTATGTGTCCCCAAATATTGGAGAAGTGGTCTTATGTACGAGATTGCCTGTGCGGCACAGAAGCATACTTCCCACTGGTCATCACATACTAAGGTTACCCCCATGTGGGCTGCCAGAGCCTTTCTACTGTGGTGGGTCTGGGAGGGAGAGCTGACCCTGGGTGCAGCTGACTACTAGTCCTGCCTTGTGTAATGGGTCCTAGACTACTGGTGGAAAGTACTAAGTCCCTCCATGGGTTACTGTATGGCCTGGGGAGTAACAGGGTTGATATTGGTCCCTTGGTTGGGGAGTAAGCCTCTGGGGCGCATATGCTAGAAAGAGGCCTCTAAAATTGTACATGCCATCATTTGAATGAAATTTCAAAATTGGCAGCCACTAGCAAATGTCCTCAGAGGAAATCACTGTTGCTTCAAGCCTTTATGGGAATTTCTGCAGAATCATCAGGTGGGTCTGTCCCAGGCTTTGTTTAAAATACTGTCTCTGCACTGGAATTCAGGTGAAGTTGAGTTAAGGGTGATCCAATTCCATCATGTTGGCCACACACTTACAGTTGATTTTTAAGCAATATAAATTTATCTGCAAATAATACATGTTTTGCAGAGAAGGCAATAGCACCCTACTCCAGTACTCTTGCCTGGAAAATACCATGGACGGAGGAGCCTGGTAGGCTGCAGTTCATGGGGTCGCTGAATGTTGGGCACGACTGAGCGACTTCACTTTCACTTTTCACTTTCATGCATTGGAGAAGGAAATGGCAACCCACTCCAGTGTTCTCGCCTGGAGAATCCAAAGGACAAGAGCCTGGTGGGCTGCCGTCTATGGGGTCCAACAGAGTCAGACACAACTTAGAAGTGACTTAGCAATACATATTTTTAACTCCCATAAAAAAATTAACATCAAAGGAAACTATTAGCAAGGTGAAAAGACAGCCTTCAGAATGGGAGAAAATAATAGCAAATGAAGCAACCGACAAACAACTAATCTCAAAAATATACAAGCAACTTCTACAGCTCAACTCCAGAAAAATAAATGACCCAATCAAAAAATGGGCCAAAGATCTAAATAGACATTTCTCCAAAGAAGACATACAGATGGCTAACAAACACATGAAAAGATGCTCAACATCACTCATTATCTGAGAAATGCAAATCAAAACCACTATGAGATACCATTTCACACCAGTCAGAATGGCTGCGATCCAAATGTCTACAAATAATAAATGCTGGAGAGGGTGTGGAGAAAAGGGAACCCTCTTACACTGTTGGTGGGAATGCAAACTAGTACAGCCACTATGGAGAACAGTGTGGAGATTCCTTAAAAAACTGGAAATAGAACTGCCTTATGATCCAGCAATCCCACTGCTGGGCATACACACTGAGGAAACCAGAAGGGAAAGAGACACATGTACCCCAATGTTCATCGCAGCACTGTTTATAATAGCCAGGACATGGAAGCAACCTAGATGTCCATCAGCAGATGAATGGATAAGAAAGCTGTGGTACATATACACAATGGAGTATTACTCAGCCATTAAAAAGAATACATTTGAATCAGTTCTAATGAGGTGGATGAAACTGGAGCCTATTATACAGAGTGAAGTAAGCCAGAAGGAAAAACACCAATACAGTATACTAACGCATATATATGGAATTTAGAAAGATGGTAACGATAACCCTGTGTACGAGTCAGCAAAAGAGACACTGATGTATAGAACAGGCTTATGGACTCTGTGGGAGAGGGAGAGGGTGGGAAGATTTGAGAGAATGGCATTGAAACATGTGAAATGTCATGTATGAAATGAGATGCCAGTCCAGGTTCAATGCACGATGCTGGATGCTTGGGGCTGGTGCACTGGGATGACCCAGAGGGATGGTATGGGAAGGGAGGAGGGAGGAGGGTTCAGGATGGGGAACACATGTATACCTGTGGTGGATTCATTTTGATATTTGGCAAAACTAATACAATTATGTAAGGTTTAAAAATAAAATAAAATTAATTAAAAAAATTAAAAAAAATTAACTGCAGTGCTAAACATTAAAAAAAATACACATTTTCCACTTAATTTTACTTTTGCTCCCTTTGCATCAAGGAAAATAGTATACTGATTTTATATCACAACAAAAATTCTCTATTTTTGTCAGTAATAGGTATCAGATTCTGTCAAATACTTTTAGCACTTATTTTTTTGTAGTAAATATTTTCCCTATTCATTCCTTTTTATAGGCAAAAACTTCATTTTTCTATTTACATGTATCAGAATATACATAAGTACATATTTTCTATTTGCATTATTGCTGTTGTTCAAATGCTCAGTCATGTCTGACTCTTTGTGAACTCATGGACTGCAGCATGCCTGGCTTCCCTGTCCTTCACCATCTCCCAGAGCTTGCTCAAACCCAAGCCCATTTAATTAGTGACGCCATCCAACCATCTCATCCTCTGTCATCACCTTCTCCTCCTGCCTTCTATCTTTCCCAGCATCAGAGTCATTTCTAATAATTCAGCTTTTCATATCTGGTGGCCAAAGTATTGGAGCTTCAGCTGCAGCATCAGTCCTTCCAATGAATATTCAGGACTGATTTCCTTTAGAATTGACTGGTTTGATTCCTTTTACATCAAAGGACTCTCAAGAGTCTTCCCCAACACAACAGTTCAAAAGCATAATTCTTCTGTGCTCAGCCTTCTTCATGGTCAAGCTATCATATCCATACATGACTACTGGAAAAACCATAGCTTTGACTAGATGGACCTTTGTCAGCAAAGTAATGTCTCTGCTTTTTGATAGGCTATGTTTGTCATAGCTTTTCTCCCAAGGAGCAAGTTTCTTTTAATTTCAAGGCTCCAGTCACCATCTGCAGTAATTCTGGAGCACCCCTCCAAAAAAAAAAAAAAAAAAATCTGTCACAGTTTCCATTGTTTCCCCATATATTTGCCATGAAATAATGGGACAAGATGCCACGATCTTACTTTTTTGAATGTTGAATTTTAATCCAGGTTTCTCACTCCACTTTCACCCTCATCAAGAGGCTCTTTAGTTTCTCTTTGTTTTCTGCCCTAAGGGTGGTATTATATGCACATATGAAGTTATTGATATTTCTCCTGGAAATCTTGATTCCAGCTTGTGCTTCATCCAGTCCAGCATTTTGCATGATGTACTCTGCATATAAGCAGGGTGATAATATACAGCATTGATATACTCCTTTCTCAATTTTGAACCAGTCTATTGTTCCATGTTCTGTTCTAACTATTGCTTCTTGACCTGCATACAGGTTTCTGAGGAGGCAGGTGAGGTGGTCTGATATTCCCATCTCTTTAATAATGTTCCACAGTTTTTTTTGTGGTCCGCACAGTCAAAGGATTTAGCATACCTAATGAAGCAGATGATTTTCTGTCTTTTCCTTGCTTTTTTATGATCCAACAGACATCAACAATTTGATCTCTGATTTCTCTGGAAGTTCTAGGTTCATGTACTGTTGAGGCCTAGTTTGGAAAGTTTTGAGCATTACTTTGTTAGCCATGGAATGAATGCAATGGTGTGGTAGTTTGAACTTTTGTGTTGCCCTTCTTTGGGATTGATATGAAAACTGAACTTTTCCAGTCCTGTGGCCACTACTGAGTTTTCCAAATTTACTGGCATACTGACCCAGCACTTTAACAGGATCATCTTTTAGGATTTGAAATAGCTCAACTGCAATTCCATTACCTCCATTATATAACCATAATTTTTATTTTTATTTTTTGTAATACTTCTATTATTATTATTATTTACTTTACAATATTGTATTGGTTTTGCCATACATCAACATGCATCCACCCGGGCGTACATGTGTTCCCCATCCTGAACCCCCTCCCACCTCCTTCCCCATACCATCCCTCTGGGTCATCTCAGTGCACCAGCCCCAAGCTTCCTGTATCCTGCAGTGAACATGGACTGGCGATTCATTTCTTATATGATATTATACATGTTTTAATGCTATTCTCCCAAATCATCCCCCCCCCCACCGAAGAGTCCAAAAGACTGTTTTACACATCTGTGTCTCTTTTGCTCTTTCACATACAGGGTTGTCATTCAGTTCAGTTCAGTTGCTCAGTCATGTCCGACTCTTTGCAACCCCATGAATCGCAGCAGGTCAGGCCTCCCTGTCTGTCACCAACTCCCGGAGTTCACTCAGACTCACGTCCATCGAGTCAGTGATGCCATCCAGCCATCTCATCCTCTGTCATCCCCTTCTCCTCCTGCCCCCAATCCCTCCCAGCATCAGAGTCTTTTCCAATGAGTCAACATTCTCATGAGGTGGCCAAAGTACTGGAGTTTGAGCTTTAGCATCATTCCTTCCAAAGAAATTCCAGGGCTGACCTCCTTCAGAATGGACTGGTTGGATCTCCATGCAGTCCAAGGGACTCTCAAGAGTCTTCTCCAACACCACAGTTCAAAAGCATCAATTCTGTGGCACTCAGCCTTCTCCACAGTCCAACTCTCACATCCATACATGACCACAGGAAAAATCATAGCCTTGACTAGACGAACCTTTGTTGTCAAAGTAATGTCTCTGTTTTTGAATATGCTATCTAGGTTGGTCATAACTTTCCTTCCAAGGAGTAAGTGTCTTTTAATTTCATGGCTGCAGTCACCATCTGTAGTGATTTTGGAGCCCAGAAAAATAAAGTCTGACACTGTTTCCACTGTTTCCCCATCTATTTCCCATGAAGTGATGAGATCGGATGCCATGATCTTTGTTTTCTGAATGTTGAGCTTTAAGCCAACTTTTTCACTCTCCACTTTCGCTTTCATCAAGAGGCTTTTGAGTTCCTCTTCACTTTCTGCCATAAGGGTTGTGTCATCTGCATATCTGAGGTGATTGATATTTCTCCCAGCAATCTTGATTCCAGCTTGTGTTTCTTCCAGCCCAGCATTTCTCATGATATACTCTGCATATAATTTAAATAAGCGGGGTGATGATATACAGCCTTGACATACTCCTTTTCCTATTTGGAACCAGTCTGTTGTTCCATGTCCAGTTCTAACTGTTGCTTCCTGACCTGCATACAGGTTTCTCAAGAGGCAGGTCAGGTGATCTGGTATTCCCATCTCTTTCAGAATTTTCCACAGTTTATTGTGATCCACACAGTCAAAGGCTTTGGCATGGTCAATAAAGCAGAAATAGATGTTTTTCTGGAACTTTTTTGCTTTTTCCATGATCCAGCAGATGTTGGCAATTTGATCTCTGGTTCCTCTGCCTTTTCTAAAACCAGCTTGAACATCAGGAAGTTCACGGTTCACATATTGCTGAAGCCTGGCTTGGAGAATTTTGAGCATTATTTTACTAGCATGTGAGATGAGTGCAATTGTGCGGTAGTTTGAGCATTCTTTGGCGTTGTCTTTCTTTGGGATTGGAATGAAAACTGACCTTTTCCAGTCCTGTGGCCACAGCTGAGTGTTCCAAATTTGCTGGGCATATTGAGGGCAGCACTTTCACAGCATCATCTTTCAGGATTTGAAATAGCTTAATTGGAATTCCATCAACTCCACTAGCTTTGTTCATAGTGATCGTTACCATCTTTCTAAATTCCATATATATGCATTAATATACTGTATTGGTGTTTTTCTTTCTGGCTTACTTCACTCTGTATAATAGGCTCCAGTTTCATCCACTTCATTAGAACTGATTCAAATGTATTCTTTTTAATGGCTGAATAATACCCCATTGTGTATATGTACCACAGCTTTCTTATCCATTCGTCTGCTGATGGATATCTAGGTTGCTTCCATGTCCTGGCTATTATAAACAGTGCTGCGATGAACATTGGGGGTACACGTGTCTCTTTCAATTCTGGTTTCCTCGGTGTCTATGCCCAGCTGTGGGATATCTGGGTTGTATGCCAGTTCTATTTCCAGTTTTTTAAGGAAATTATATGTTTCTTAAAAGAAAATAAGCTTTATAAATATGATTTAGGTTTCTATCAGAATTACTTTTGTATTACTCTTCCTGGCATACCAATAAATATTTCACTTCACATATCAGCAGTATCTCCTCTTAGTGTTTTAAAAACATCTCTACATGTAGTGTCTTATTTAATATTCTCCATAGTATTGCAAATTTAAAACACCATGCGTTCCCTTGCTGTGCTAACTGTTAAACTATCTGGAGGACTATCCAGAACCCTGGGTGATCTGGCACCTAAACCAAGTGCATGTCTTTCTAAGAAAGTAACGTCTTAAACATAATTTCTACTTTGTAACAGACTAAAATGATTTTAGTCTTTTAGTTTTTTCATTAGACCAGGGATACTAATCCTTAGTCCAGGGTTAGATCCATATTGCAGTTCACCATGGGGATGTGTTCAGTCCACTATTATAAAAGCTGTCATCTGATGACATAATATGCTCCCATAATATTTTTTAAGAAGAAATAGCAAAGCAAATTCTATTAAATATGTTCATCGCAGCACTGTTTATAATAGCCAGGACATGGAAGCAACCCAGATGCCCATCAGCAGATGAATGGATAAGAAAGCTGTGGTACATATACACAATGGAGTATTACTCAGCCATTAAAAAGAATACATTTGAATCAGTTCTAATGAGGTGGATGAAACTTGAGCCTATTATACAGAGTGAAGTAAGCCAGAAGGAAAAACACCAATACAGTATACTAATGCATACATATGGAATTTAGAAAGATGGTAACAATAACCCTGTGTACGAGACAGCAAAAGGGACAGTGTTGTATAGAACAGTCTTATGGACTCTGTGGGAGAGGGAGAGGGTGGGAAGATTTGAGAGAATGGCATTGAAACATGTAAAACATCATGTATAAAACGAGATGCCAGTCCAGGTTTGATGCATGATACTGGATGCTTGGGGCTAGTGCACTGGGACGACCCAGAGGGATGGTATGGGGAGGGAGAAGGGAGGAGGGTTCAGGATGGGGAACACATGTATACCTGTGGTGGATTCATTTTTATATTTGGCAAAACTAATACAATTATGTAAAGTTTAAAAATTAAACAAAATTTAAAAATGAAAAAAAAAATTATAGAGAATGGATGATTTCAGTGACAGTGTAAAGGACTTGATACAGAGGTGTTGCAGGCTAAGTTCAAAGCTAGACCCTGCTTATAGAAAATGAGACATAAGGAGACCCCGAAGAGCTCACATTTTCATCTACTGTGCAACTCAGTTTTAAGTGATTCCTAATTGCTTTGAAAAAATACTGGTGTTAAGGACCGAATTATGTCCCTCTATCCAAGCTCATATGCTGAAGCACTGACCCTCACTGTGACTGTAACTGGAGATGTCTTAAAAGAGATCATCTGATTATAATGGGGAGGCTCTAATTCAACAGTGTCAGTATGCTTAGACAAAGAGGGAGAGGTCATGGGAGAACACGGAAAGAGGCCACCTTTCACAAGCTAGGAAAAGAGGCCTCACTGGAAACAAACTCTGATAATGCTTAATCCTGGACTTCCAGCCTCCAGAACTGTGAGAAAATTAATTGTTTAAGCCAAAGAGTCTGTGGCATTTTGTTATGGTAGTGAGAGCAGACAAATGCAGTTGAACTCACTTTATGTTTTAGCAACTATCACAGAGATCACACTCTCTTAATAGCCACATAGATTAAAACACTATACTAGGAAAATCTAGCTTTTTAAAATTTACATAATCCTATACTCTATTAGAGCACCTCCCTAGAGTCTGAAAATACATTGTGATATTAATATTGAAAAAATCACAAGCATGCCTTTTTCATGGATGACTGAAAGGATGAAACTGCCTAAATGTGTCAATCACAGAAATTGTAATCCATGCCATTCCCACCTACAAAGGATTTTTATTGAAAAGCATTATGTTGAGCGGCGTGCTGTCGCCAGATACACAGATGTGTAGCGTGTGTGTGAAAATGAATTAGGCAATTATTTAGTATTTATCCTTGAATTAGAAATCTGGTAATTCAAGGATAAATACTAAATAATTTGTGCACACATGCTTTATGATGTGAGAAATGCGTTTTACCCATTTGGAGTTTAATGTAGCTCCTCTATATTTTGAGAATATTTTTAAAAAGACATAAACAGGAAGAGAGAAACAGAATAATGTCCTGAGATTCCCTGATAGTAGTAGCCGTGATACCTGTATTTCTTTGTATTTGATGTGCATTGCGTTTCTTGTTAAGACAGAGTAGTAAGTTATACATTCTGTGAACCAAAATGCACGAGGGTGTACTGATCTGAGAAATAATATGGTATGTTGCCTCTGAAGGAGTGATGCGAACAAGAAAGAAATAAAAGGCTGCGGCTGCTTACACATTTCTGCTCATGTGTATAAAAAACTAAAAGAAAAATAAAAGAAGAATTTGGGCTTATTTATATATCTCGTGCTTTTTTTTTTTCCTATACACAAAAGAATTATTTTCTAGATTCTGTCACTCATTACTCTATTAGTCATTGGGATGCTGGGAAATATTGAAAGCAAAGGAGAAGAGGGTGGCAGAGGATGAGATGGTTGGATGGCATTGCTGACTCAATGGACATGAACTTGAGCAAACTCCAGGATATAGTGGAGGACAGGGAAGCCTGGCGTGTGACAGTCCATGTGGTCACAAAGAGCCAGACATGACTTAGAGACTGAACTACAATTACTTATTGGTGATTCAGTAATTGAAAATGCATCTTTAAACCTGTGGTTATCTTTGTACATAAGTTCAGTTTACAACAAATATTTAGACATGATACCAATAATCATGCATTAATACAACTCATTAGAAAGTGGAATTTAGTGTGAAAGAGTTCCCCCTAGGTTCCATCTAAGATTTACTGATCCATTAAAGTATTGAAAAGGCTTTACTATACAAAACACCTAAGGTAATGTGAATTATAGTATGAAAGGAAAAAACAAAACAACCAACAACAACAACAACAACAACAAAACAAAACAACCAGCCAACAACAACAACAACAAAAAACAAACAGCCAAACAGGAGGTCAGTGGCCCTGGGGAAGATATGTTTAATACTGAGCAGGACTGGATGGAAACAGTAGATGGTTCAGTGCTTAAGATCTGGTTCGACAAGGGTACCACAGATGTTTTGCTAAAGATATACAAATATAATCAATCATACAAGAATAAGTGCATGTCCGTCAAATTCAGAAGTATAAATGCATGATACTGGATGCTTGGGGCTAGTGCACTGGGACGACCCAGAGGGATGGTATGGGAGGGAGGAGGGAGGAGGGTTCAGGATGGGGAACACATGTATACCTGTGGCGGATTCATTTTGATATTTGGCAAAACTAATACAATTATGTAAAGTTTAAAAATAAAATAAAATTAGAAAAAAAAAACAAAACAAAAAAAAAGAAGTATAAATGTAGATATAAGGCAGAAGGTATTATAAGAGATACAGATACTTTTCGACAAAATGTTTTTATCCTATAGATACACATCAGCCCTTCATATCCCTGCATTTCCTCACCCATGGATTAAACAAACTGTGGATCAAAAATATTAGAAAAAAACTTCCAGACACCTTCAAAAAACAAAACTGGAATTGACTGTACTCTAGTCAGACACGACTGAAGCGACACAGTAGCAGCAGCAGCAGCAACTATTTACATAACAGTTGCATTGGACTCACATCTGTTTACATAGCATTTAGATTGTTGTTTTCAGTTTCTCAGTCATGTCTGACTCTTTACAACTCCATGAACTGCAGCATGCCAGGCTTCCCTGTCCTTCACTATCTCTCAGAGTTTGCTCAAACTCATGTTCATTAGGTCAGTGATGCCATCCAACCGTCTCATCCTTTGTCTGCCCATTCTCTCTGCTGCCCTCAATCTTACCCAGCATCAGCTGTTTTCCAATGAGTCAGCTCTTCCCATCAGGTGGCCAAAGTATTGGCGCTTTAGCCTTAGCATCCATCCTTCCAATGAAATATTCAAAATTGATTTCCTTTAGGAGAAGGAGCAGACTCTTGAGAATCCCTCAGACTGATAGGACATCAAACCAGTCAATCCTAAAGGAAATCAATCCTGATGCAAAGAACTGATATGAACCTGGACAGTCTCTGGAAGATAGTGAAGGACAGGGAAGCCAGGTGTGTTACAGTCCATGGGGTCTCAAAGAGTGGGACACTGCCTGGGCCCTCCTTCTTAGTATTTTTTTTTTCTTTATACCCAGTTGAAGAAAGTGGTATTATGGATCCAGAAATTCTTTCTTTTCTCTTTCTCTCTCTCTCTCTTTGCCTTTCCCATCCCTCTGCCTCTCCCTCTCTCTTACTTTCCTTCTCTCTCACTAATTTTCCCTGAAACTTAGCTTTGTAAAATAAACTGTTTTATGCAATAAGTTTTATGCAATAATCTCTTTTCCTTTTCCTTGATTCAGCCCAACTTGCTACAGAACAGAGATGAATTTCATTGTCTCTCCTCTCTATATTTCACTTCCCTGTTCAAAATTTTTCAATAGTTTTCCACTTGTTAAAGAATAACATTCAACATCTCTGCCATTTAAAACCATATATCTATGCACACTCCAATCCTTACTAACATTTCCAACTTTCTCTCCACAGTTTGTGTAAAAACACCCTGTTACCGTCAAAGGGATTTTCTGCTGCACACCCATAGATACTGTGTTATCTTTCTGTGTGTCTTCAGATAACCTTTCCTCAAACTTGTACACCATATTGTCCTTTTCTAGCTAAACTCCCAGCTGAAATGTCATCTCTTCCTTTCAGAGCAGCATAGCCTTGCAAATCTCTTTTCTCTAAATGTAATTTGTGCATCCTACACCATCTGTCTGACATTATTTCAAGATAAATGTCCTTCACCTAAGTTTGTTGGCTCCTTGTTAATAGAAAACTATTTTTAAAATGGTATTTTACAATACTTATCAACTTTTTTTCTCCAAAAAGTATAGGTATTCAGCATTAATTATCAACAAAGTAAGTGTCCAAGTGAAAAGTTTAGTCAGGCCCCTGTAATTGTGAAACAAGATGCCAAACAAGAAGTGATAATCACAAAATGATAGTCCATAACTAAAGAAAACATGGCAAAATATTTTTTAAAGTATGCTCAGCATTCTATGAACCTTACCTTTATACTTCTTTCCCCCAACAGAGTCAATTTGGTGTCATTGCACATATTAGTCAGCCAAAATAAACATATTGAAGATAAATGATAAACTGGGATCATAGAAAAGCCAACTGCACTAAAATAACATATAATTTTAATAGGAAATATTGTTGCTGGTTTTCTGTCTGAAATGTCCTCTTGAGTCACTAGTTAGTGGTTGTTCACAAAGAAAATAAAGTCAATGCACTAAGTCCATCTGCTATTTTTATTTAAACTCACAGACAAATAGTTCAGGTTAATATAGCAGACACATTCTGGGGTGGCTGCCCAGTGTAAAACCATCTTTATTCTTTGAGAGCTAGCCTTTCACAGAAAATGGTCATCTAACTGATTTTCTTTCTTTTTTTTTTTTTAATTTTGTGTCATGTGCTCTCCATATCACTGACTTAGGTTTTAATTTATGACATTTGAATTCTGTCCACCAGGGACTTCCCTAATGGGCCAGTGGTTAAGACTTCACCTTCCAAAGCAGGGGATGCAGCTTTGGCCCTGTGCAGGGAGCTAAGATCTCAAGTGTCTCACAGCCAAAAACACTGAGAAACACAGAACAAAAGTAAAATTGTAACAAATTACAGACTTTAAAAAATGGCCCACATCAAAAAAATCTTTAAAAATTCTCTTCACAAAAATCTGATAACCCTTTTCAGAGACAGATTCTAAAAGTTGTCACAACTGAGGATTTCTAAACTTGGAATCTTTCTATGTTCATCTCACAAGTACACAGAGGCAGTGAAATCTATAGAAAGAGAAGCAGCTAAGAAATAGTGCTAGAAGTGGTATGCAAAGAAATGGGGGAACAATATCTAGCTAAAGGGTGCTACTGATCTGAAGATCTTAAAATAGCCCTGGAAGTTTGTAATAAAATCTATTTGTTTAATCCAGTTCAAGTGACTTTCTGTTATTTGCAATCCAATGTGTTTTCAGAAAAGCCCAAACTATTTTAAAATACTCTCAAGGGAAATTACATGAAATGTTAGGGTTATGTCACTTAAGTCCTGATGCTACAGCAAGAAATTCACAAGCAAGAAGCTGTGATGGAGTAAACTTTACTTTAAAGCTTGATTTTGTGCCACTGAGTATTATTACACGTGGCAGCTTACAAATGACTTGTAGAATGTTTACAACATATAGTAATAACATAATGTTAATAACAGTAATAATAATAGGGAATTCAGAACTACCTAAGGTGATAAACGAGGCGATATTTAGTTTTCAGGAAAAAATTACATATAATATTTTACAACTATTGATAAGGTCATCCACATCCTTTATATTCTTTAGAGTACTATGTACCCAAGAAATTTTTAGGCAGATTTTGAATCTACATTATCAAATGAGTTGTATATACTCTGGTTTTCATCTTTTGGAGAGTTCAATTTTCTGATGCAGCCAATATACATTAGCTTTATTTTGCCTCACAAATTACAGATTGGATTCATAAAGTGTCACTTTCCCTACACCATGTATAAATAACATATTGTTAGATATGGAGATAAGTCTTCTCCTTGGCTTATACAAAAAAACTAACTGAATGAATTATTAATCTTCTTTGCATATGATATGGATCTGGCTACCTTTATATGTGTGAATGTGAATATACACATAGTGATATACATCAGTTCTTTTAGTTCTCTGAGGTAGTAACCTTTATTTCCCCAAAATATAGAAGAAGGAATTGAGATGCAGAAAGTTTAAATATACTTGCTCAGGGCGACAAAGCTAATGAATGTTTGAGCAGCAAGGATATTAATAAGGTCAGTAAAACACATTCACTACTTTTCCATCACAAAATCATATCACCTAGCTTTCAGCTTCAGACTCTGGGAAATTGTTAGCAATATAAACTTTAGATTCCATCTCACAAACTGAAAAAAAGCAACCTTTTTGGAAATTAAAAAAAAAAAGATTGAATTAAACTCATATAAATATACTCACATTTCCCAGCTTATGAAACACAAAGTGGGAATTATTAAAAGATTATAAATTTCAAAGCATTTGGGGGATGAAAAAAGAGAGAGCATAGCCAAACTCAATACATGGCACATCTGAAAAAACAAAGCTATGTACGCCACCAAGGGAGACGATAATTACTTTTTCCTTTTAATATGCACAAAGGGATAAAGAGTTATAATAAAATGGAAAAAAAAAACCCCATATTACCACATTGTTTGGTATTTAATCATTACCTTTATGTGTTTGTTAATAAGACTAAAAATGATGAAAATCCTCAGCATCACTTTTTGCTCTATCTTAATGCCATACTTTATCAAAATGCTATAATAGGTGAATGGGAAGATATTTCCATACATTATGGTTTACTTGCATTTTTCCTTGAATAATTGTCATAAAATTGACATGACATATATTCAGTTCCATTCAGTTCAGTCACTCAATCATGTCCAACTCTTTGTGACCCCATGGACTGCAGCTTGCTAGGCCTCCCTGTCCATCACCAACTCACAGAGTTTACTCAAACTCATGTCCATTGAGTCAATGATGCCATCCAACCATCTCATCCTCTGTCGTCCCCTTCTCCTTCTGCCTTCAATCTTACCCAGCATCAGTTCAGTTCAATTTCTTAGTCATGTCTGATTCTTTGTGACTGCATGGACTGCAGGATGCCAAGCCTCCCTGACCATCACCAATTCCTGGAGTTTACTCAAACTCATGTCCATTGATTCGGTGATGCTGTACAACCATCTCATCTACTGTCATCCCCTTTTCCTGCTGTCAATCTTTCCCAGCATCAGGGTCTTTTGCAATAGGTCAGTTCTTTACATTAAGTGGCCAAACTATTGGAGTTTCAGCTTTCACATCAGTCCTTTCAGTGAATATTCAGGACTGATTTCCTTTAGGATGGACTAGTTTGAGCGCCCTGCTATCCAAGGGACTCTCAAGAATCTTCTTCAACAAAACAGTTCAAAAGCATCAATTATTTGGCACTCAGCTTTCCTTATAGTCCAAATCTTAAATCCATACATGACTACTGAAAAAAATCATAGCTTTGACTAGACAGGTCTTTGTTGGCAAAGTAATGTCTCTGCTTTTTAATATGCTGTCTAGGTTGCTCATAATTTTTATTCCCAGGAATAGGTGTCTTTTCATTTCATGGCTGGAGTCACCATCTTCACTGATTTTGGAGCCTGAGAAAATAAACTCTGTCACTGTTTCCACAGTTTCCCCATCTATTTGCCATAGAGTGATGGGACAGGATACCATGATCTTAGTTTTCTGAATGCTGAGTTTTAAGCCAACTTTTTCACTCTCTTTCACTTTCATCAAGAGGCTCTTTAGTTCTTTGCTTTCTGCCATAAGGGTGGTGTTATCTGCATATCTGTGGTTATTGATACTGCTCCTGGTAATCTTCATACCAGCTTGTTCTTCATCCAGGCCAGTATTTCTCCTGATGCACTCCTGATGCATATAAATTAAATAAGCAGGGTGACAGTATACAGCCTTGACATACTTCTCTCCCAATTTGGAACCAGTCTGCTGTACCATGTCCAGTTCTAATTGTTGCTTCTTGACCTGCTTACAGCTTTCTGCTATAGCAGGTAGGTCAGGTGGTCTGAATTTTCCAGTTTGTTGTGATCCACACAGTCAAAGGCCTTGGCATAGTCAATAAAGCAGAAGTAGATAATTTTCTGGGATTTTCTTGCTTTTTCAATGATCCAATGGATGTTGGCAACTCGATCTCTGGTCCCTCTGCCTTTTCTAAATCCAGCTTGAACATCTGGAAGTTCACAGTTCATGTATTGCTGAAGCCTGGCTTGGAGAATTTTGAGCATTATTTTGCTAGTATGTGAGATGAGTGCAATTGTGCGGTAGTTTGAGCGTTCTTTGGCATTGCCTTTCTTTGGGATTGGAATGAAAACTGACCTTTTCCAGTCCTATGGCCACTGCTGAGTTTTCCAAATTTGCTTTCATATTGAGTGCAGCACTTTCACAGCATCATCTTTTAGGATTTGAAATAGCTCAACTGAATTCCATCACCTCCACTGGCTTTGTTCGTAGTTATGCTTCCTGAGGCCCACTTGACTTCACATTCCAGGATGTCTGGCTCTAGGTGAGTGATCACACCATTGTGATTATCTGGGTTGTGAAGATATTTTTTGTAGAGTTCTTCTGTGTATTCTTATCCTCTCTTCTTAATATCTTCTGCTTGTGTTAGGTCCATACCATTTCTGTCCTTTATTGTGTCCATCTTTGCACAAAAATTCCCTTGGTATCTCTAAATTTCTTAAAGAGATGTCTAGTCTTTTCCAGGCCATCGTTTTCATCTATTTCTTTGCACTGATCACTGAGGAAGGCTTTCTTATCTCTCCTTGCTATTCTTTGGAACTCTACATTTAAATGGGTATACCTTTCCTCTTCTCCTTTGCCTTTCACTTCTCTTCTTTTCATAGCTATTTGTAAGGCCTCCTCAGACAAACATTTTGCCTTTTTGCATTTATTTTTCTTGGGGATGGTCTTGATCACTGCCTCCTGTACAATGTCAGGAACCTCCATTCATAGTACTTCAGGAACTCTGTCTATCAGATCTAATCCCTTGAATCCATTTGTAACTTCCATGGTATAATCATAAGGGTTTTGATTTAGGTCATACCTGAATTGTCTAGTGGTATATATTATTTACATCATTTAATTCTGGAGATACTTTAGATAGCTTAAAAAATGTTTATTACATAATTTTTATCTCAAAGAATTAAATGGACCCGGGCAGTAAGAAGTACTTTTGAGTTAAAACGTAGCTGACTCGACTGGTTAGTTCTAAAGTATTAATTAAATTAGATTTTCACTAGCATGTACAGACAGACACCCATGCCATTTGATTTCTACATATTTTGTATCTTTTAAAATATGTGTTTTAAATTTTTTTCTGATGTGTTTTAAAATTTTTGTATTATCATGTAGTTGAAGTTATTATTTCTCCCTTGGTTATCATTAATAAAAATAAGATGCATGTTTACACTTTTCAATAATTCATTTTCCTTGGTTTCACATTGCAAATTGAAATTTTAAAGTTTGTCTTTTCACTGTAAGTTCTTTTATGAATTAGAAAATGTTATATTTAACACCATATAATGTTCAAGTTATTTAATGCATAGTAATTTGGTTAATCCTTCACTCATCTGTGCTTGCTTGCTCAGTTGCTTCTGACTCTCTGTAACCCTCATTGACTGCAGCCCACCAGTCTTCTCTGCTCATGGGATTTTTCAGGCAAGAATACTGGAGTGTGTTGCCATGCCCTTCTCAAGGGGATCTTTGCAACCTGGGGATCTAACCCTGTTATGCACCTTCTGCATTGCAGGGGCTTCTTTACTGCTCAGCCACTGGGGAAGCCTCATTTATGCACATACGTGTTTTTAATATATTGCTATTATTGTATAAATATTGCTACAATGAGAGTCTCTCTATATAGATTTTGATGACACTAAAGTTTTACTATTTAAATTATTGCATCAAATTTATTAATTTAAATGCTGTTCTTGGTCACCAAAACTAGAGATACTGAGGTTTTAATTTCTCTATAATATGTGGTCACATTATATCCCTTTGTTTTTCACCACTAATCTGAAAGAGGAAGAAAATCCCATTGTCATATCGCATTACATTCTGCATAACTAAATGGATTTCAACAAGAACAAGATAAGCTCATTTCTAGAATCTATCCCAGAACTAAGTAAGTGTAGAGTATCTTTTCTGCACAGATACTAGTTTTCTCTAGTAGTGTCCCAGTCACACTTAACACACATCTAGACCCTCATTTTGGATGCTATGCTGTGAATTGGCCTTACTACATCCTAATCACACCCCACCCACATTACACAGCAGAGTGATTCAAGAAAATGCAACGGTAAGCCTACTAAACATGCATAAATCCCTTCAATTAAAACTCTGCCAAATCATTTTCATGTTGAACATACAGATTAATTGTTAATGCCCCATTTACTGTGCTAATGCAATTATTTGTGCAAATTACATTCTTCTTTATATTTCTTCTGAAAATTTCATATTCAATAATAACAGGAAAGAAACATTTTCTCTGTTGAAATGATAGCTAATAGTAACTAGGATTGCACCATTATTTCAACATTCAACTTGATCTCCAATATCATTTTTTAAAATTATTTCTCTGTATCATCTTCCCTCTGCAATTTAGACATTAAGGTTATGGAAGTAAGAAATGGTGTATTTAACTCACAGGAACAATAAAACAATAAAACCAACAACAAAAACGATAAAACAACAGAACCATCATATTGAGTGAACTTTCCAAAAGAAATTACTGTTTTCATGAGGAAACTATACTTTTGGAGAATTTCAGTAAAAAAATAGTTGCTTTCTCCATTATAACTTGCAAAAAATTTTAATTCATTTTGTCTAGGATTGAATCTGAAATCTTGTGCCCTTATCCTTTTTAAAATTAAAAACCAGAATATTTGCTTGAATTGTCCATTCGCTCCTGTTATATATTTGATGCTAGAACATGGTTTCTTCTAAATTAAAATCAGTAATAATTTTATTTGGGGGGCATCTTTTGATCATAAGAGTATGGCAGATACTAAAACAATCTCCCAAAACATGCTAATTTGAGGAAACTACAGTCATTGGGAAAATAATCTAGATTTTTAAAATTTTCAATTGAGTCTATTAGACTAATACAATGAAGCTAATCTATTCTCAATAAATAAAATGACTTATAGGCTGGCTTGAGGTAGAAATTCAGCACAGGAAAGGAGCTATTCTCTAGCACTGAAGTTAACTGGACTCCTACCCACAATTCACAGTGTGATAGTGAAAAGGTTACTGAGCTTCAATAAAATGAACACACTAATTTTTTCCTTTTAGCACTTCTGGAAGATTAAGCAAAAATAATTAATACAGAATACCTAGAAATATAGGTGTTTAATAAGTCTTTGTTGAGTGAATAAACTTTTTATTCTATGCCTTTTCAAAAAAAAATCTAGTCTCATAAATAAATACATCTCTCTTTCAGAAAACACTGTACCTTCAAATGGAAAATATATTATGGCTCCGTCATTCAAGTATATTATTCACACAGTAGTTCATTTATGAAACAGATACATATTAACTCTTCACCCTGTACTAGGCACTATGAGGGGGTGAGATAGAAAGTTAAACTGGACACACTGAAACCCTCTCTTCACAATACTCTTAATCAAAATAGACATGAACGCACAGAGAAATAAATTCTCTTAAGCCTATATTAACAGAAACGTGAATTAAAAATTGTTCTAAGATCTCTGCAGTTATACTGAGAAATTGTAATTAATTGGGTAAGATAAGGGAGGTTGGCGGAGTTTCCTTTGAAAAAGTGCTCACCACAAGGAGACTGGAGGGTTGCCTGAAAGGGAAGGAGAAGCATCACTAGAGAAGGGATAGCATTGCTGGGAAAGATTGAAGGCAGGAGGATAAGGGGATGGCAGAGGATAAGGTGGCTGGATGGCACCCCTGGCTCAGTGGACGTGAGTTTGAGCAAATTCCAGGAGAAGGTGAAGAACAGAAAAGCCTAGAGTGCTGCAGTCAATTGGGTCACAAAGAGCTGAATACAACTTAGCAACTTAACAACAAGGGAAGGGATACAGCTATATGGTACATACAAAGAGATTGTGATAGAGGGAAGCATGGAAATTTTCAGGTCAGGGTGGCTGGAGCACAGAATATGGCCTTGAAAGTAATGGAGGCTGTGGGCATGGAGTCAGTTATTTAGGTTTGTTTTGATGAGATCCGTCTATCCTAAGTCACTTCAGTCCTGTCCAACTCTTTGTGATGCTATGGACTGTAGCCCACCAGAGCTATGCTAGGATTTTCCTGTGCTAGGATTGAGCCTCCTAGGTGGTGCTAGTGGCTAAGAATCTGCTTGTTATTGCAGGAGACACAAGAGATGTAGGGTCAATTCCTGGGTCGGGAAGATCCCTTAAAGTAGGAATAGCATCCCACTTCAGTATTCCTGAGCAAATGCCATTGGCAGAGGAGCTTGGCAGGCCACAGTTCATAGGGCTGCAAAGAGTCAAACACAACGGAGTGGCAGGATAATTTTTAGAATTTAGTAAAGACACAGACAGAGATATTTAGTATGAAACAATACAAGAAAAATAATATTTATCATATAAATGTAGAAGTAGTTATTCTAAATGTAGACTACCATTTGTTACCATAAAAGAGTAGCAAAGGTAAGAAATAATCACAGGAGATTTCTGCTTTTGACATTAATGAAGTGAAGTGAAGTCGCTCACTCGTGTCCAGCTCTTTGCGACCTATCAGGCTCCTCCATCCATGGGATTTTCCAGGCAAGAGTGCTGGAGTGGATTGCCATTTCCTTCTCCAGGGGATTTTCCCAACCCAGGAATCGAATCTGGGTCTCCTGCGTTGCAGGCAGATGCTTTATTGTCTGAGCCACCAGGGAAGATCAGCTATCTTAGAGATGAAAATTAAAATACCTTGAAATGCTGGACAAATATGTATATAAAATTGGAGTTGCAAGAAATTCAGGAAAATACTTCAGAAATGACAAAGTCAGCAGCAGTTGGATATCAATATGCAATCTTCCCAGAAATTGCTGCCATTCTGAGTTCGCTTGTCTGTATTTCTAAGCAGAGAGCTTAGACTCGTGGTCCCAAGAAGAAAGGAAACAGGTCTTCTGTAACAGCAAGTGGGAGCTTAATCTGAGATCTAAACACAAAGAAGGACACTCAAAAATGAAGATGTGGATGGAGAAAAAATGTTCCCACCAACAGAAGTCAAGAAAGATGGTCAACCACTTCCAGGCCTCATGTGGCCATAAGAGGCACAGGAGTGTGCCAAGAACTGTTCAATACAAGCTGATCCTCATGAGTTCTAGGGAAGGCACATAATGGAAAAATGTTAACTCAAGCAAATAACAACAATAACCAGAAGAAGATAAATAGACTTTAATTTAAAGAGCTATATTTGGCACAAAGGAGTGCATAAAAGTAGGTAGAAATATACAGAAATTGAAAATATGTATGTACTAACAAATGATCTAAAAAAAGTACAACAAAAATTGATACAATTACAGGGAGAAGCTGAGCTATCCTTGATTTTAACAGAAGATATAATAATTTACCATTCATTAATTTTTCAATCAAATGAAAAGGAAATAGTATTTAAATATGTGCCAGTTAAATGGCACAAATAATGATCTTGACCTATGAGCATTTCTGCACCAAGACTCATTCACCAAGAGTACTCATTCTTCTCTTACATAAATGGACTATTTATAAAAATTAATCACATAGCATTCTCAATGAAGTTTAAAGAGTGCACAGAGCCACCTTTACAGAAGAAGAGATGTAAGTTAAAAATAAATACTCCATCAAAAAATAGAAGCTCATATAGTACTGATCGATTACCACTGGAGTAAATTATTTATACAATTTAAAAAAAAAATGTTTGGAACAAAACAGAGAGCTCGGACCATTGAGCCCATGACAGAAACCAAGAGTTGCATTTCTAAGATAATAATAGAAACATAGATCCTTTTTATTTTCACTGATAGACAGCCACACTGGAGTAGAGTCTGTATCTTCTAGGTACTTTGCATTTAGGTGTGATTACATCGATACATAGGATTTCTGGTCAGTGGGAACATAGAAATGGTGAGTTACCTTAGATCATGAGGATAAAGTTCATACCCTAGTAAAGATGATAAAATCAAATACAAGCAGCTGAGTTTCCTGACAAATACACTACAATATTAGCTTAACTGGGTGGCTTAAGTTCAGACTGTTACAAGAAAGAGAAATAATCTTCTATTTATTATCACTTATATTTTTTGTTTCTATTTCACAGTCCAGTTTGTTTCCAACCAGTATAGAACTCAAATTGATTTAAAAAATACAAAACAACTAACTCAGATATCTCAAGTTACTAGCTTCGACTTTGAGAACTTAATATAAGTTATGTTTCACTCTTCATTTTAATTTCCAAATCTGGTCTGCATGTGAGTCAAGAGATATAAAATATATTTAGGTTTATTTAAAGTAACGGTTGACTTTCAAAACAATTTTTTATGCGTCACATTTAAAATTGTCCTTCCACACGTGTGCTGTTCAGATTCTAACAGGAAAAAAGACACCATCAGCCTGACGAGCTCAGATGGTAAGAGCTGCTAACAACTGAACTACATTGTGATTTTCAGAATAAGGTTTCTACATAGGACCAGTGAGTTGATTTCCTTAAAATTACCTGATGTTAGTTACCTCAGCCTTTGGGTAAAAGGATTTTTGCCTAATGCACACAGTATGAAAATGGCTTCTTCTGATGTAATTAAACTTATAATTTACAAAGGATAAACCACAATCAGAAATAAAATATTCACATCCTCCCATCACAGAACCAAGAAGTTTCAAAAGCTTCCTCACAATAGCTGGTCTTTTGCTAATTCTAGTTGATACCCTCAATGGAAAGGGCATGGTATGTGGGCTGGAAAAGCTGTTCCTACCAGGTTTTTGGCATTTAAAAGGATCTGCTCATGGCCTTCAAATAGTAAGATTAATGATAACTTCCCAGGATTTTTATGGTTAAAAATGAAATATTTGAAAATTACTGGCAACATTATTTGCATATATTATTTCCTTAGTATTTCTTTAGTAACTATACATTATGTGTGAATGTCCTGTGTCAATTATTCTACCTAGAGTCAAAGGTGTTCATCTTAAATTGTTTGATTTTCCCATAGGGCACTACACAGTGTTCTTTATCATAGTGCTTTCCCAAACAATCATTTGTAAAATTGAGAATATCCAGAAGAAAAAGCAAATGATAAAAAACAAAACTGGAAATAGAACTACCTTATGACCCAGCAATCCCACTTCTGGGCATACACACCAAGGAAACCAGAATTGAAAGAGACACGTGTACCCCAATGTTCATCGCAGCACTGTTTATAATAGCCAGGACATGGAAGCAACCTAGATGCCCATCAGCAGATGAATGGATAAGAAAGCTGTGGTACATATACACAATGGGGTATTACTCAGCCATTAAAAAGAATACATTTCAGTCAGTTCTAATGAGGTGGATGAAACTGGAGCCTATTATACAGAGTGAAGAAAACCAGAAAGAAAAATACCAATACAGTATACTAACCCATATATATGGAATTTAGACAGATAGTAACAATAACCCTGTATGCAAGACAACAAAAGAGACACAGATGTATAGAATAGTCTTTTGGACTCTGTGGGAGAGGGAGAGGGTGGGAAGATTTGGGAGAATGACATTGAAACATGTATAATATCATATAAAAAATGAATCACTGGTCCAGGTTTGATGCAGGCTACAGGATGCTTGGGGCTGGTTCACTGGGATGACCCAGAGGGATGGTACGGGGAGGGAGGTGGGAGGGGGGTTCAGGATGGGGAACACGTGTACACCCGTGGCAGATTCATGTTGATGTATGGCAAAACCAATACAATATTGTAAAGTAATTAGCCTCCAATTAAAATCAATAAATTAAAAAAATTATAATAAAGAGGCAACAATAAAATACACATAATAATAATGTATGTAATAAAGGAGGTTTTAACAATAAAAATATATGTTACAGTGTCATCTGGCATTTGATAAGGTCAAAGTAAAGTAATGGGAATATATCAGGAATCTGAGTATTCACATTACTCTGCAATAGATTCTAGACACCAAACCATGATGGAAGATTAAATGATTAAACAAATCAGCAAGGAATTTTTATGAAATCATAGGGAGTGGAAATAGTCCTATGAAGTGTTTGCCATTCCATGTGTAAACCTAACACTAATTTTAAAAGTTCAGCAATCCACAAACAAAATAGACTTCAAAAGGATCTTGTCTTTGAATAAACAAAATCCATCCTTAGGAAAGAAATATAGTTTTACTTGTTTTTGCCTTTAAATATTCTTGTAAATTCACTAAGAAGCAAGTCTTGTCATAAAGCATTAAAACAACATGTAAATCTATCTATGTCTAGAATTATACATTCCTACTAAATGACTCTATACTGAATTAAAGATGATTTTCCATACATGTAGTCTCAGGAAAATTTTTACATTAATTTTCCTAAAAAATTTGTCAACATACACTATTTTTTAGTGAAAACTAAAATATGTTTATGAAATAAAAAAGGATAAATTAATAGTTGATTGATTTTCTGAAAACACTTGAAATAAAAGTCTGATGATACATAAGGAATATCTTTGTATCTCTGAATGGAATACCTTAGGGCATTATCAGAAAACTGAATCCTTAAGGCTAAGGTGAACTTGCAGTTTTTGAACTGAAAGTTACAATTTAAGATCCACATTTTCAAATATTCACTTCATTAGTATGCAATACTTTTTTGAGTCCAAATTAAATCTTACTTCATAAATATTTTAAGTACATATGCCTATGCCTATATTCTAGTCTATATCACTTCAGACAGTGCCAGACACATAGTAAATGCTCAGTAAGTGATTGCTATTACCGCTCTTCCTACTTTGCCATGATAATATGGTGGATAAAGTATCTTAAATGGGTAAATAAAAATTATTTTTCAATGCTTTGGCATAGAAATATAATTGCAAATACTACACCTGAAAATTCATCTATCCATTCGTGCTGACACAAATGGATTCAGCTATTAGAGTTGCAGGCTTTTTATCCTTTTAGGTTGATCAAAAATATAAAGTAGAATTTACAAGTTGCTTAGTTATCAAAAATCTTCCTTTGTTTGACATTTGCTTTAATCGGTAAAAGGTCTTTTGGCAATCAGTTTAGGGACCACAGACCTGGACCATTTAGCAGGTAAAATGGTAAAAATGTCTATTTTTTTCCTCAGCATCTTAAATTTTTCCTTTAAAATAACTATGGTATAAAAATAACATTTTTGATGGCTTCCTCCATGGCAGACAATGCTCTAGAAATTTACACATATCATTTTAGTTCTTACATCAACCTTATGAGGAACACATTAATGGGTCCTTTTTATTCCTTACAATAACCTTATGTACACATTAGATGGGGACAGTTAAATCATAATGAAGTTTATGGTACATTTAAAAAAATATTTTATTTAACTTTACAATATTGTATTGGTTTTGCCATATATCAAAATGAATCTGCCACAGGTATACATGTGTTCCCCATCCTGAACCCTCCTCCCTCCTCCCTCCCCATACCATCCCTCTGGGTCGCCACAATGCTAATAAGAGAAGAAAACAGGATTTGTACCAAAACAAACAAGGTATGACTGTTCAGAAATCATTTTTCCAATGAATAAGTAATATGCTACTTCTCCCAATACCATACAAACCCTTGGAACAAATGGATATTGTAGAACATATTTGCTGCTGCTGCTGCTGCTAAGTCGCTTCAGTCCTGTCCGAGTCTGTGCAACCCCATAGACGGCAGCCTATCAGGTTCCCCCGTCCCTGGGATTCTCCAGGCAAGAATACTGGAGTGGGTTGCTATTTCCTTCTCCAACGCATGAAAGTGAAAACTGAAAGTGAAGTTGCTCAGTCGTGTCCAACTCTTAGCGACCCCATGGACTGCAGCCTACCAGGATCCTCCGTCCATGGGATTTTCCAGGCAAGAGTACTGGAGTGGGGTGCCATTGCCTTCTAGCTGTAAATGAACATTTGGAAACTTCTTTAAAATTTTCTATTAAATTCAGCTGTTTGATTTACAACCTATTTTGTAATGAGTTCCATTTTAGTGCCCGGGGATGCTAACAATAGAACACTCTGGTCACTTGGCTCACATCAGAGGAAAACAGTTAAGATCCCCACATTTGGATCCAAATCTCTGCTCCACATCTTACTCATCATAGGGCCCGAGACTAATTTTTTAAACTTTCTGCCTTGTTTTCCTCATCTGTAAAATGAGAACAGTAGCAGAAAGATTAAGCGAGCTGACAGATGGAAAGTGGTTGGGAAAATGACTAACACGTAATATCCACTCCGTAAGTATTTTTAGGTATACACTAGGGATACATGTAATATTACACGGTTCTGTGTGTGTATGTGTGTATGTGTATATATATGTGTGTGTGTGTGTGTATTTTAATGACGTATAGACATGATGGACAGACAGAAGAGGAAGAGGGTGTGTTTGTACTACTATATACAATTTTTCATTCTATTGCTTGGTCCTACAACATCCTCTTCCTACTTCTTGTGTAACCCAAAAGTCAGGTTATTTATCCTGACCATCAAAAGCCCACTTGAGCACATTCCAGGGCTTCTGGTAATTATAATGCTCGAACCAACATATCTTCAAGGTTAGAAGTATACAATTTTTTCGTTTTCACTCATGGCTTTAAGTCAGTATTCATATTTAGTAATTTAAACCTGGGAGGAACTCATTTGATTGCTGTTGCCCTATTCCTCAATATGCCATTCTAGGAATAAAATTCAATCCATCTCCTTCATTTCCACTCCCTAATTTCTTCAGTAATCAGTTATCTTTTCATATTACACATGGCTATTTCTATATTGCCCCAATCCATTCCTTCAACTGAAAATCCAACATTCAAACAATGGTTGGTTCCCTTTGCATTGTCCTCATTTCTGCTAGATCTTTTCGTTTGTTTGTTTTGCATGTACAGCACTCCAAGCATCTGATTCTAACTAGACCATCAGTTGACAGGTCCTCAGAGCCTAAACTTTCTCTTCAAAGGATTTATTTAGGTTATTTTCTAAACAGAATACCTCAGCACGATGAGGGAGTTTCTCATTGTCTGGCATGCTGCTGCTGCTGCAAAGTCACTTCAGTCGTGTCTGACTCTGTGCGACCCCATAGATGGCAGCCTACCAGGCTCTCCCGTCCCTGGGATTCTCCAGGCAAGAACACTGGACTGGGTTGCCATTTCCTTCTCCAATGGATGGAAGCGAAAAGTGAAAATAAAGTTGCTCAGTCGTGTCAGACTCTTAGCGACCCCATGGACTGCAGCCCACCAGCTCCTCTGTCCATGGGATTTTCCAGGCAAGAGTACTGGAGTGGAGTGCCATTGCTTTCTCCTCTCTGGCACGAGTGGGTGTATTATAGGAAAATGTTTATGCTCCATGGAATAAGAATAGCTCTTCTCCCTTGACATTCAGCCCATTCCATATATTACTGATGTTCAATTATTGTACTGATTTTTTTAGCAAAATAATTAGAAGATAAGCTCTCTTATCTGATGACGGTTCATTTAAGAAGCAATTAGAACTTTTTGGTACATATGTATAGAAGAAAGAAGAGAAAAAAGTTTAACTTAAAACTGGGATAACTCATATACTTTTAAATTACCCTGCCCTACTAAAGACCTCATTACTGCCACACTGTATTTAAAACAGCATATTTACCACAAAAGTCCCACCTAACACTGCAATAATGAATGTTTTAAATGTGATGTTCTTTAGTAAACATATTGAAGTCCATTTTTTTCCTGAAACTGGTTCCAACAAAGTATTCAGGCCAAAGCGATCTTTCTCAGGGTATTTGAAATCAAACTCAGGTTGAATCTGGAATATTTTGAGTAGCTGTAATATTCAAATCTCCTTTTAGAAGAAATGCCAGCCCTAATCACCAGCCTTGGAAAGTCTGTCCCATGTGTAAGAGAACTGCATTTCTGTTTGGGTAAAGTACAAGTTATGTTTCCAAACTTTCTGTTAACATAGCATTAACTTTGCCATCCTGGACATCTGTTATCTGGAGCAACTAAATTCCTTTTTAATCAGCAGCACAGGCACTCAAATGCTTGTCAAAAATTAAACCTTAAAAATCACAGTATTATTTGAGACATCCGGTGTTAATCAGTAAATCTAAGAAATCTTGTTAATAATCCCTGTCTTAAGTTTCTCTGAGGAATATAATTTGAATAACTCAGCTGCCTAAGCATATTTTCAGCAGTTATAATTTGATATTATTTATTCAGCTTATTGAAGATCAAGAAGTCATTTCCATCTGAAGAATGCATCTTTGATAAAAACCTGTGTGAAAGTGTTAGTTATGTCACATATTCACTGATTCATCAATTACTTATTGTCTTTTGGGTCTGTATAAAGCACTGTGATTGTCTTAGGAGCCAATAATAGAAAGGGATAAATGAGAATATGTTACTCTCAGAATTCAAAACAGAAACTGAGGCACTGAAATAGGTACAACTCAATGCAATGGCAGATTATTAGAAGTGAAAACCAAAATACTATGGGAATCAGAGGGAATATAGGCGCTGAGCTTTTACTGAGAGACCGATGAAGAGTGAGTTGAAGATATGGGTAACTGGAGAATACACCCTAAAGAAGGAAGGATGTGCAAATGTGACCCAGAATACCGGGCAAGTTTAGAATGGTGCCATGCATGCATGCTCAGTCATGTATGGCTCTGTGTGACCCCATGGACAGTAGCCTGCCAGGTTCCTCTGTCCATGGAATTTTCCAGGCAAGAATACTGGAAAGGGTTGTTGTGCCCTTCTCCAGGGGATCTTCCCAACCCAGGGATCAAACCCAGGTCTCCCACATTTAGAAATGGTAGGTAGATATTTAATTTGGACAGCAGCTGTTTCCTAGAATTCATTTCTTGGAGGACTGCTGTCTCTGGAATAAATATTTGTATTATCTGCTAAAGCATGTAAAATGGGGTTAAGAGATAGGTTTCTATCCGGTTCAAAGAAACCGAATCATTACAATGCTTCATGGTTTTGGCAATCAGAGAAATACCTCCTGCTCAATCCCATATAATGCTCTAATATTCTTTAATATAGATCCTTTTGTCTAAATATTAATATTTTTCCTGAAATTGCCTAAAAGACTAGTGTGTATCCATTAAGAAAAATAGGCATATACCATAGAGGAAATTCTATTTAAATTGAAAGTTTTCTATCATTTGGGCTTTTCATAAAATATTTCTGTGTTTAATTCACAAGCAGAGCCCTAGAGACAACTAAGTTTTTCATGTTTTGACTGCATCCTGCATTTTAAGAATGGCTATTTGAGCTAATATATGTTTATCAGATACACATTTATTGAGAAAATTACTCAAAATCAGCAAACCCTCAATTTCCATTCCCTGAAAAGAACATCTGTTTAGGTCTTTAGAAAATAATGTAAGTAACCAGTTACACAATGTAGATTACAAGAAGCTATAGCATGTTTTGTCCCCAAAAAATAGAATAGTAAATAAAGGTCTAAAAATCATACCATTCTTTCAATCCACCCTATCACCCTCTCCCTATAATGTGAGAGCTCTTGTAATTTAATGATGGCACGCGCTTTACAGAGATTTTTGTTGTTGTTCTTATAATTTATACTTCACTGGGTATTTATTCAAGGAATAAATGTTAAAATTTTAAAAGCATTATACATATTAGTTCCTTAAGTTAAATTTATATGACATTCTGTAGTGAATAATGCAAGACTTTAGTTATTGTGAGTTGATTTATAGACTCCTGGGATATCATTCTGGAAGGAGTATCTTTGTTTTGCTAGGTCATCGACCACCAGACAATCTAATAACATAAGTTGTGATGGGAGATTTTAGAAAGTACATATATTAACCGAAACTTTTGGGAGAGGTTAGAGACTAAAGGTCAGGCAAGCAGCCTGTATGTGTCAAGCTCCAACTGAAATTCTAGACATCAAAAGCTTGGGTGCTCTTCTTTGGTTTGCAATATTTTCCGCATATTTTCAAACATTATGGTTGACAGGAGGTAAAACATTCTGATACTCCAGACAGAATATGGCTGGAAGATTTGTTTGTAGACCCCTCCTGCATGTGTGCCAAGTCACTTTATTCCTGTCTGACTGTTTGTGACCCTATGGACTGTAGCCTGCCAGGCTCTTCTGTCCATGGGATTTTCTAGGCAAGAATATTGGAGAGTGTTGCCTTGCACTCCTCCAGGTGATCTTCCCGATGCAGGGATCAAAACATGTCTCTTATGTCTCCTGCATTTGCAAGCATGTTCTTAACCACTATGGTCACTCCCGGTCCTGCCCTATAAGTTTCTTCCCTTGGCTGAATTTAATTGGTATCCTTTCATTATAATGCTTTGTAAATGTAAATATATTGCTTTCATTGAGCCCTGTGAGTTGTTCCAGAGAATTATCAAACCTTAAGATGGTTGTTTGGAGAAGGCAATGGCACCCCACTCCAGTACTCTTGCCTGGAAAATCCCATGGACGGAGGAGACTGGTAGGCTTCAGACCACGGGGTTGTGAAGAGTCGGACACGACTGAGCAACTTCACTTTCATTTTTCACTTTCATGCATTGGAGAAGGAAATGGCAACCCACTCCAGTGTTCTTGCCTGGAGAATCCCAGAGACGGTGGAGCCTGGTGGGCCGCTGTCTATGGGGTCACACAGAGTTGGACACGACTGAAGCAACTTAGCAGCAGCAGCAAGATGGTTGTTGGGACTGTCAAATTTGTAGCCAGCTGATCTTAAGTGAAAGTGATCCTGAGACTCCCCACCCCAAATCTTGAGGCTGAAATGAGTCTTGTGGAGACTGTCCCCTCAGTCTGGTTTCATAAAACATTCCTCTCTGTGGACCACAATTTCTTTTCTTACTTTGCCCAGTACAGGAGGAAGCAGGCATTTAGATACCTTTCTTGAGGGAGACAACAAAAAGGAATACTTTATAGTTCCTCAAATAATGTACACTATTTCACTTTAAAGACTTAGCTGACTCTACATGGTTTCCAGAAAGATTTTAGATTCTTGCCTCCCCTACTTATTAGCTGTGTGACCTTGGACTTGAGAATCCATTTGTCTCAGACTTGGTTTCCAAATTCATATCCATATGAATGCAATATTATCATTAATTTCAAAGAACTTTTGTGGGTTTTAAATGATGTAATGTCTACCAACATAAGAGTCTTATTACTTTTGTTAACTGCAGGAGCTGGACTCCCATTCTGATAAAACACCTTCTTTGATTGTGTCCTTTATTCTTTCCTCTCTTAAATGGGAAGAAATAGCTGCAGGTCGCAACTTCCTCTAGTAACTCAGATCATGGAGTAATAAAGAGGAGCTGAAATAATTAGTTCTCACCCAAAACCTGTCTACAACTTGTACTTATAATGGATGTTTTCTTTCTTTAAATAGACAATGATTATTAAAGAGATATCTGTACTCAGTGTTTATTGCAGCATTACTTAAAATAACCAAGATATGGAAACAACTCAAGTGTCCACTGACAGATGAATGGAAAAGAAGCTGCAATAAACATACATACATATGTATACACATACATACATACATATGACAATAATTCCATTGGATATTATTCAGCCATAAAAGAGGAAACCCTGCCCTTTTTAACAGATGAATGGACGTTGAGAGCATTATGCTAAGTGAAATGTGTCAAATAGAAAAAGTCAGACACTGAATGATCTCACTTATATTTGGAACATAGAAACAAAACAAAACCCTAAAACAAACTCAGAGGAAAAGAGATCAGATTTGTGGTTACCAGAGGTAGGGGGTGGTGGTGAATGTTGGGGGAATTGGATGAAAGTGGTACAAAGAAACAAACATCCAGTTATAAGATAAATACTGGGAAGGTAACATACAATATTGTACGACAAGGCTGTATATTGTCACCCTGCTTATTTAACTTATATGCGGAGTACATTATGAGAAACGCTGGACTAGAAGAAGCACAAGCTGGAATCAAGAATGCTGGGAAAATATCAATAACCTCAGATATGCAGATGACACCACCCTTATGGCAGAAAGTGAAGAGGAACTAAAAGCCTCTTGATAAATGTGAAAGAGGAGAGTGAAAAATTTGGCTTAAAGCTCAACATTCAGAAAACTAAAATCATGGCATCTGGTCCCATCACTTCATGGGAAATAGATGGGGAAACAGTGGAAAGTGTCAGACTTAATTTCTTTGGGCTCCAAAATCACTGCAGATGGTGACTGCAGCCATGAAATTAAAAGACGCTTACTCCTTGGAAGGAAAGTTATGACCAACGTAGATAGCATATTCAAAAGCAGAGATATTACTTTGCCAACATAGGTCCGGCTAGTCAAGGCTATGGTTTTTCCAGTGGTCATGTATGCATGTGAGAGTTGGACTGTGAAGAAAGCTGAGCACCAAAGAATTGATGCTTTTGAACTGTGGTGTTGGAGAAGACTCTTGAGAGGCCCTTGAACTGCAAGGAGATCCAACCAGTCCATCCTAAAGGAGATCAGTCCTGGGTGTTCTTTGGAAGGACTGATCCTAAAGCTGAAACTCCAATACTTTGGCCACCTCATGCGAAGCGCTGACTCATTGGAAAAGACTCTGATGCTGGGAGGGATTGGGGGCAGGAGGAAAAGGGGACGACAGAGGATGAGATGGCTGGATGGCATCACCGACTCGATGGACATGAGTTTGAGTGAACTCCAGGAGTTGGTGATGGACAGGGAGGCCTGGCATGCTGTGATTAATGGGGTCGCAAAGAGTCAAACACAACTGAGCAACTGAACTGAACATACAATATGATGAATATAGTTAACAATTCCTATTGTTTACTGGAAAACTGCTAAGACAATAAATCATAACAGGTTTTATCACAAATAAAAACCTTTTTTTGGTATCTATACAATATTGTGGATGTTAGCTAAACTTATTGTGATTATCATTTCACAATAAGTGTAAATAAAGTCATTATACTATACAGTCTAAACTTATACAGTGCTGTGTGTCAGTTATATCTCACTAAAACTAAACACAAATAAAATTAAAATAAATCATGAAAATATACATAGGAATATTGTGTGCAATATTCAGAAAATTTACATACTGGGATTAAATAGTTATAACTTTCAAAAATTATCTCATAAATGTTTCAAGTTAAATAAGGATGCATTTAATATATAACAGATTAAATTACTGTCTTCTGAGAAAATATACTAACATATTTAACAAAACTTGACCAAGAAAAATGTCATACTGTATTTATCAATATACCTATGTACCATGTAAATACACATTTGTATCCCCAATGCAATCACAAAATAATTATCCTTTCTTAGATATCACAACTTGGCTGTTATCTTAACAGATAAAAGCCTATCATCTATACCTAGTAAGATTTTTCATACTCTTTATGAGCACTTTTAATTTCACAACTTCTTCAACCCTAAAATACCTTTTTACGTTAATGTATCTAAAAGCAAGATGCATCATATATTTAAACATTTATTGGACAAATCCCTCCTATGAGGGTGGTTACTCTATTCTCTGTGCTTCTCCCAGTGCTCTGTGCATACTTTAGACTTCAGCTCTTTTGCTCTCCATGTCAACAATATGCTTATTTGGTGTTTTCTGTAATAGACAGCAGGCTGGTTGAGTGCTAGAGCTTCATCTGAGAGACACTGGCTTCACTGAATCTTCTCAGGGCCATGTAGGTTCAAAGAAGCATAGCAGCCTCTCAACTTCACCTTCAACAACACCTTATTTTTTTAATTAATTTTATTAGAGTATAGCTGATTTACAATACTGCATTAGTTTCTGCTGTACAGTAAAACGAATCAGCTATATTTGTTTACAAATATCTCCTCTCTTTTGGATTTCTTTCCCATTTATGTCACGACAAAGCATTGAGTAGAGATCCTGTGCTCTACAGTAAGCTCTCATTAGTTACCTATTTTATACATACTATCAAGAGTGTATATCTGTCAATCTCTCAGTTCATTCCCCCACCCCCAACAAAAACACCTCAGATGCTGAGACAATGCAGTCTGTGTGTGTTTCTTCACCTACGTGCTGCTGCCTCAGCACTAGCATTTATGGAGAATAGGGTGAAATGGAATGGAATGACCTTTGTGACATCTCCAAAATGAGTCTTCTGTGGACAGGTTTTTTAGAGACACATGCCCATCACCTTTTGTTTTATGATTATACCCTTGAGCGTTTTCTCTCACCATTTTCATACTATTGGAGCATGCATCATAAAATCTACCCAATTGGGCTCTACTTATTTATGTTTCCATCCTGCCCTAGGAGCTCCTAGAAGTTGCTAACATATCTTGTGCGTCCCTGAATCCCCAGCAACAATGACATTGCCTGGCATGGGATATGGGATCAGTATGATTTTGTCTTAAGTAAATAACCTGAAACATGGAGTCGTGTGTTTATGTGTGTGCTGGTATCTTGTACATCTTTAAGCTACTCCACTTCTGCAGTCTCACATGAAGCCATGTTATGACACCTCTGTTTTAAAATCATTCTTTGTTTTACAGATCATGGTCTTTAACAATAAATAAGTGACGTTTCCTTAAATACATACAGTCGAAATACACAATAACTCACCCCTACATTTTCAACTGTAACTATGAAAAATAATGTATAATGTCATCAATCCCAAGTCAAGGCAGGATCAAGAACTTGCAATTGATTTAAATATTCACAAATTCAAGTGAAACACATACATTTTGCAGTTAAATTAGGTAAAATAAATCCACCCAGATGCCTTGCCAAATATGAGTACGCATAGCTGCAGTCTTTAGCAACTGCGTACATATGTCCCCTTGAAGCAGATGTATATCCATATTCACTCAGGAAATAGTGCGTACTTGCATACCAAGTTTAAAAGAAGAATGAGTGTGCAGATGAAAATAACTACTCTCTAAGGGAAAACTCTAAAATTGATGCTAGATTAGTGTTTTTACCCATATGTGTTTATACACCTTGAGTCACATATGAGCAAAGTGTATAATTCTGGTGTTTCTATTCCTGTTACATCATTCTGGCAGAGAGTTATTGTAAAATATCACCCTAAGTGAAGCTGCATTTCACTGGGGCATCCCTTAAATATAGCTTGTAAACACTGAAAAGCACTTTGTATTTGAGGGACCATATAATTCAACATGTCTCTATAGTAACCCAAAGGAAGATCAGAAAATATAATGCTACTGTAAAGAAGATAATTGCTAATTCTCTTCTCTAAAAAGTTTATAAGACTTTCATTTTATAGCCTCTTTTATTATTACAAATGCAAGTCATATTCATTGGAGAACATTTCAAAATTTCACAAAGGTAAAAAAGGTAGAAAGGGGTTGGATACAAAATAAATAAATTCCCATGCTTCCCACAGCCCTCAGTCACATCCACATAACTATATCAGTTTTGCACAAAGTGCATTATATGTATTATTTGTGAGAAAAATAGGAAGCAGAAAGAACTACTATTAGATTATAGGTTTGTGTGACTGTCTATAAACTGCCCAAGACAACAGAACAGAGAGGATTAGTTAAAAAATGTTAATCCCAAACTGGGCCTGAGAGTGGATAAAGGAAACATCTATAGGAATATTCAAACTAGAGCAGCAGTTCAGTCAGATGCTAAGAGCTAAGGTGGCCATGAAGGCCCAGTGGACAGATAACACAGCCACTGTCCTTCACCCCCTAGTTAAAGCCTGAGTTTAGGACACTTCTTGGCATAGTTTAGGACACTTCTTGGCATAGTCATCATTCCTGGTATCTTTGTAGCCCCCAGTGTTGATTATAAACTTTGAGATACTAACTCAAGAAAGGTCATTTTTTTTGCTCTATTTTTGAAATATTTTTCAAGGGTAATTACAAGTGGGAAAAGGAAAGAGATTTAGAATTGGTGAGTGAGTTTAGGGATAGTTTGCTCTGGTTTCTTGAAATACAGTTTCTGGAAAAGAAATTTGACAAAGAATTAAAATAAGAATACTCTCAGTTCATGAGGTGATAATAATAAGTAAATGTACTGTTTTGAGAACATTTCTCAGCTGTTGGGTCTTCCTTGGTGGCTCAGATGTTAAAGAGTCTGCCTGCAATGCAAGAGACCTGGGTTCAAACCCTGGGTCAGAAAGATTTCCTGGAGAAGGGAATGACAACCTATTCCAGTATTCTTGCCTAGAGAATTCCATGGACAGAGCAACCTGATGGGCTGCAGTCCGTGAAGTCACAAAGAGTAGGGCATGACTGGGCATCTAATACTTTCACTTTTTCAATTATTTATGACTATCCTCTCCTCGATTCTCACAACTTGAGCAATATATCCTACTTCTTTGTCCATTTCACAGTTGAATAAACTGAGGCACACAAAAGTTATGTAAGCTTCTTGGCACCACAGAAGTAGCAACTACCAAAGACAGACTATATGCTCAGGCACTCTGGAACTGGGGTCTCAATTAATAATCATTGCAATAGAGAATTTAGAATTATTTATTGTTAACATGTTATTTCATGTCTTCCCCCAAAATTGCATTTTGATGTCACTACAAATTCTTTAAAACTGAATTATCAAATTATATGACTGCATAATAGTCCATCTTTGATTCAACTAATCATTCTTCTATTTTTAGATTGTTTCTAGACTCTTGAGGAAGAAAGCAATGGCACCCCACTCCAGTACTCTTGCCTGGAAAATTCCATGGATGGAGGAGCTTGGAAGGCTGCAGTCCATGGGGTCACTAAGAGTCAGACACGACTGAGCGACTTCACTTTCACTTTTCACTTTCATGCATTAGAGAAGGAACTGGCAACCCAGTCCAGTGTTCTTGCCTGGAGAATCCCAGGGACAGGGGAGCCTGGTGGGCTGCCGTCTATGGGGCCACACAGAGTCGGACACGACTGAAGTGACTTAGCAGCAGCAGCAGCAGCAGCAGACTCTTGAGAGTCGCTTGGACAGCAAGGAGATCAAACCAGTCAATCCTAAAGGAAATTAGCACTGAATGTTCACTGGAAGGGCTTATGCTGAAGCTGAAGCTTCACTCCTTTGGTCATGTGATGCAAAAAGCCCATTCACGGGAAAAGATCCTGATGCTGGGCAAGACTGAAGGCAGGAGAGAGAAGAGGGTGGCAGAGGATGGGATGGTTGGATGGCATCATTGACACAACGGACATGAGTATGAGCAAATACCGAGAGACAGTGAAGCACAGGGAAGCCTGGCGAGCTGCAGTCCATGGGGTCATAAAGAATCGGACATAACTAGTGACTAACAACAACAAACCACAAATTCAGCTGTGTTATTGTCAGAATAGTAATAAAAATAAATAACTTATTACTAAGAAAAAAATAACTGAGTTGAAATTTAAAAAGAAATCACGTATTTTCAAATTGCTTTCCAATAGAACTTTACCATTTTTATCAGAAGCTTATAATACTCAACTCAGTATATTCTCAGTAATATAAACCATTATCAGCTTAATTTTAGTCTGTTAAGATTTTGTGCTCTTTAAGATAGTTCTCAGCTATATATTAAGACTTCTGATTGTTTCCATGAAGTAAAACAGTAAAACAGAAAAGAAATTCTAGATATGAAAGCTATTCTTACAATTCTTAACTGTTTGATGTCAAACATAAATTATCTTTCAGCTTCAGTTTCTCACCTATCCAAAAAGTCTGTGACCTTCAACCTATAATTGAGTGGCTTCTGATTAAAGAAAAAGTAATAAAACTCGATGTGAGCACACTTTGTCAGCTGTCAAGTGCTATCTAAGCTTATGCTGCTAGTTGTTGATTACATAAAGAATGGATGAATTAATCATACATTTTATGGTGTTTTGAAACATCATATGCTTTACTATGGTGCAGAAGGGCTTCCCTGATATCTCAGTGGTAAAAATAAATCCACCTGCCAATGCAGGAGACATGAGTTTGATCCTTGTTTTGGGACGATGTCCCAGAGAAGGAAATGGCGAATCACTCCAGTATCCTTGTCTGGAAAATTCCATGGACAGAAGGGTCTTTCAGGCTACAGTGCATGGAATCACACAGAACGTTAGACACGACTTGACCTAACAGCAAGAACCACATGATGCAGGAAACTCTGAAGACACCATTACCATTTATTTTATCCATGATAGCGCTGAAACTAACACAACTCAATCTTTCTTTGATCCTTAACTGTGACCTATTTATGTTGTATGAATTTAATGAAATTATATGCCAAATCTACAATATGTGTTTCAAAAAATAACATTAATAGATATATATTCTTTAGGGTCATGAGGCAGACAGAATAAACTAAGATCCATAGATTTGATTCTCTTCTAAGGCATAAAGACATATTTTATAACATACACTCATTTCAGACATGATTTTTCAATCTTTATTTTTCAGTAGAATTTATTTTGTATTGGGATATAGCCGATTAATGATATTTCTATAGTTTCAGGTGAACAGTGCAGGGACTCACACATATATATACACACACACACACACACACACACACACACACACACACATACATATACACACATATATATACACACACACATATACACACACACATATATATACACATATATATACACACACACACATATATACACACACACACACATATATACACATATATATATACACACACATATATATATACACACACATATATATATACACACACACACATATATATATACACACATATATATATATACACACACATATACACACACACACATATATATACACACACATACACATATATACACACACACATATATATATACACATATATATACACACACACATATATATATACACACAGATATACAAATATATATATACACACATATATATATACACACATATATATATACACATATGCATACACACACGCATATCTATATATATATATACACACACACACACACACACACACACGTGTATCCATTCTACCACAAACTCCCCTCCCATCCAGCCTGCCTCATAGCACTGAGGAGAGTTCCATGTGTTATACAGTAGGTCCTTGTTGGTTATCCATTTTATATATAGCAGTGTGTACATGTCCTCCCCAAATTCTCTCTCTCTTCTTCCTATTCATCCCCCTGCTAACCATAAGGAGACTTATCTTTTAAAGCAATTTTAGGTTCACAGCAAAACTGAGCAGAAAGCAGGGAGTTTTCATTTATCTCCACTCACCACTCCCTCCGTCATAGCCTCCCTACTATCAACATTCTTCAGCAGTACATTTACTAAAAATTGATAAACCTACATTGACACAACATTATCACCCAAAGGTCATGGTTTCACTAGGCTCACTCTTGGTTTTGTATATTCTGTGGGTTTTGACAAATGTTAAATAACATTTATACACCTTTATAAGATCATATGGCAAGATTTTCAGTGCCCTAAAAATCCTCTTTACTTGGCCTGTTTATCAATCTTTCATCTCCAAACCTGGCAACTACATTTGCTTTTATTGCTTTCACACTTTTGCTTTTTCCAGAATACAATATTTAGTGTCATGTGGTATTTAGCCTTTTCGGATTATCTTTTTTCACTTAGTAATATATATTTAAGTTTCCTCCATGGATTTGCATGGCTTTATAGCTCATTTCTTTTTCGCACTAAATAATATTCCACTGTCCGGATGTATCACAGTATATTTATCCATTCACCTACTGAGGGGCATCTTGGTTATTTCCAGGTATTGGCAACTCTAAATAAAGCTGCTCTAAAAATCCATGTGCAGGTTTTTGTGTAAATATAACTGTTCAACTCCTTTGGGTAAATGCCAAAGAACACCATTGCTAGATCATATGGTAAAAGTATGATTAGTTTTGCAAGAAACTGAAAACTCTCTTCGCAAAGTAGCTGTACAACTTTGCATTCCCACCAGTAATGAATCAGAGTTCTGTTGCTCCATATTATCACTGGTATTTGGTGCTGTCAATGTTTCGGGTTTTGGCCATTCTACTAGGTGTACTGTAATTTTTAGACATGATATTTTTGTAACAGACAGCAGTTCAAAGTTCACAAAGGTTTTTTGGTTTATTTCAGTAAAATTGAACAGATTTTTCAAGAGATTTATTATTCAAATGCTCTAAGAACAAAAAAGAACTTCTGACCTTCATTCTAGAAGTAGTACAAATAGGACCTATAGTGACTGCTAGAGCAGTAAATTATGTATGCAAACAAAAATTAAAACAAAGGCTAATTAATTGCTTTATTTTATAAGCATTATTAATCTCTTAAAATACATATGATCATTGACCTTCCATTTTTATCTTGGTCAGCTGTGGTACTGTAAGTTAACCAGAAACTTGCAATATAGAATACTCAATGGACAACATCTTGAATAGGTCTTTCATAACAGTTTCTGTTCAGTACTAATTAAAAAGAAACATTAAATAGAATATTGATTGCTTATATGATTTAACTGTTGATCAGTCTATTTTAGTATATATTTTTCCTGATAACTATCTCCAAAAGGAAAATTGGAGAATTCAAATTATGATTCCTATTTCTTTTTTGTTATTAGTTAAAAAAAGAAGATAGTAACACTTAGTTTATTTAGAACTGTAACTCATCCTTCTAGACAAGACAGAAAAATTAGAACACTATTTACTCCCTCCATTACTTACATGCAATTTTATAATTTATTTATATATGATATTATTTATCTAGTCAGCAGCCATTTCAATTTACCACATATTTAGCATCTCAGGCCTTGTTGTTTCTTCCAGTATCTGTGAAATATGAAATATGTTCTAGTATCCCTTTAGAAACTACCACATAATTGCACTAACCTCACACGCTAGTAAAGTAATGCGCAAAATTCTCCAAACCAGGCTTCAGCAATACACGAACCGTGAACTTCCAGATGTTCAAGCTGGTTTTAGAAAACACAGAGGAACCAGAGATCAAATTGCCAACATCTGCTGGATCATGGAAAAAGCAAGAGAGTTCCAGAAAAACATCTATTTATGCTTTATTGATTATGCCAAAGCCTTTGACTGTGTGGATCACAATAAACTCTGGAAAACTTTGAAAGAGATGGGAATACTAGACCACCTGACCTGCCTCTTGAGAAACCTATATGCAGGTCAGAAAGCAATAGTTAGAACTGGACATGGAACAACAGACTGGTTCCAAATAGGAAAAGGAGTATGTCAAGGCTATATATTGTCACCCTGCTTATTTAACTTCTATGCAGAGTACGTCATGAGAAACGCTGGGCTGGAAGAAGCACAAACTGGAATCAAGACTGCTGGGAGAAATATCAATCACCTCAGATATGCAGATGACACCACCCTTATGGCAGAAAGTGAAGAGGAACTAAAAAGCCTCTTGATGAAAGTAAAAGTGGAAAGTGAAAAAGCTGGCTTAAAGCTCAACATTCAGAAAATGAAGATCATGGCATCTGGTCCCATCACTTCATGGGAAATAGAGAAACAGTGGAAACAGTGTCAGACTACATATTTTGGGCTCCAAAATCACTGGAGATGGTGACTGCAGCCATGAAATTAAAAGATGTTTACTCCTTGGCAGAAAAGTTATGACCAAACTAGATAGCATATTGAAAAGCAGAGACATTACTTTGCCAACAAAGTTTCATCTAGTCAAGGCTATGGTTTTTCCCGTGGTCATGTATGGATGTGAGAGTTGGACTGTGAAGAAGGCTGAGCGCCAAAGAATTGATGCTTTTGAACTGTGGTGTTGGAGAAGACTCTTGAGAGTCCTTGGACTACAAGGAGATCCAACTAGGCCATTATAAAGGAGATCAGCCTTGGGATTTCTTTGGAAGGAATGATGCTAAAGCTGAAACTCCAGTACTTTGGCCACCTCATGAGAAGAGTTGACTCATTGGAAAAGACTCTGATGCTGGTAGGGATTGAGGGCAGGAGGAGAAGGGCATGACAGAGGATGAGATGGCTGGATGGCATCACTGACTTGATCGACATGAGTGTGGGTGAACTCCAGGAGTTGGTGATGGACAGGGAGGCCTGCGTGCTGTGATTCTTGGGGTTGCAAAGAGTCAGACACGACTGAGTGACTGAACTGAACTGAACTGAACTGATTCCTTTAGAAGAATAATCTAGTGTTTAATTTATATCTTCTGATAATCACGTCCTTTCTGTTTTGTCTGAAAGTGAATTGATTTCACCTTTCAACTTTGTCAAGAAATTTATGTTGGCCATTTTAATTTCTTTCATTAACTGAAGACATTTCATGGTCTTCTGGCCCCTATTATTTCTTTGTAGCAATCAGTTCTTGATTGTTCCTCTGAATAGAGTATATCATTTTTCTTATGCAGGTTTTTTACTATCTTTTACACTTTTTATCTCCAATCTTATGTTGCTACTAGTAGTTATATAATTGCAAATTACATTGCATTTGTTCTGTTGAAAAGTTGTCGAATTTTTTAATCTATAAATATCTATGTTTCATTCATTTCTAATAAATCTCAGCCATAATCATTTCAAAGATAACTTCTGCTTCATTACTTTTCTTATCTCTTTATGAGATTCTAAATAACTATATATGCTCTAATTCAATTTTCAATAGTTTATATATCACATTTTCAAAAATTGCTTTGGATTTTTGCTCTTCTTTGGCCCATAGCCTCTCCCTCATTAATTTTCCCTTTATCTTATATACTCTGCTTTTAAACCCACTGATTGAGTTCTCAGTTCCAGTTTCTGCATTTTTTATCAGTTTTGGTAATTTTATTTGGTGCCTTTATTATTCTATTTAGTAATTCTGTTATGTAATTTTGTATGTGTCCCAGTAATTTGCCAAAATTTTAAATCATGTTATTTATCATTTGAGTAGAACAGACCATTATTTAAAGTTGATGATGATTCTGATCATCAAGAAGTTCTCTGAATCACCTTCAATTGTCATATTTCTTTTTTGTATCCTTTATCCTGTCTTATCTTTTCAACTGCTTCATTAATTTTTATCTTACATGAGATATTTTATTCATAAAACTGTTAGTAGTGATACTTGAGGTCTAGCATAATATTAAATTATTCCAGATAAGATTTGTCTTTGCCTTTTGTAGACATCTGGAGGCAATAACCACCTGGGATCAGTTTAACACAGGGATGTATGAATTGTAGGATTATTGGCAACTGGGGACAGATAAATATTTGTCGTGGGCGACTATTCTATGTTTTTTAGGGGATTGAGCAACCTTCTTGGTCTCTGCTCATTAGAAAAATACGGCAGCTCCTTTTCCCTGGTTGTAACAGCCATAAATATCTCAAGTCACTGCCAAATGTTCCTTGAAGGAAAAAATCACCACCAGTTGAGATTCACTGGCTTAACCCAGTTTCAGGGAATGAGGTCCACTGGCACTCACACAGTGACTGAAGTCATGCTAGAGCTCACATGATGACTCTTTTACTGATTCCAGTCTTAAATCTAAGGTATAGGTCTTCAGGGTCCCCATCCAAAGTTTAGATTTTTAGCACAGTCTGAAATGCGGTGTGATCCAGGTTCTACTTTTGCTTTCCTTAGGATGTAAGGTGACACTGCATCATTTGCTCTCCTAGCCTCTTCTTCTGAATCAGTTAATGTCCCCAGGGTAAAGCCTTCCCAAATGACGGGTTCTCTAATTTTCAGACCAGCTCTCTATATGAATCTTATATTCATATGACAAGAATTTATCACACACTGAACATCTTAAAAATACAGACATCTTTCTCACAGTTTCTGTGGGTTACAAGTTGGAGCAGAACATGACAGGATTTCTTCCCCTGGTTTTCTAAACCCCAAATCAAGGTGTTGGCAGAGCTGTGGTTCTCAACAGAGTCTCAGGATTCTTTCTGCACTTTCTGGTGGTGGACAGGAGTCATTGCCTTCACACATTCACATGCTCCATGCAACTTCAAGCCACAAAGGCAATATGAATTCTTTTTGTGTTTGAAACTTCTGTGTCTTCTAACTTCTTCTTCTAAGGGTTCTTGGATTACATTGTCCTATCTAGATAATTCAGGATAATCTCCCTTAAAGTCAACTGTTAAATGGCACTAATGACATTTCAAAGTCCGTTTGGCCTTAACAAATGCACAGGTACAGTATCTAGAGTTACTGACTGTACCAGGCATTAGCACATGGGATTATCTTGGGGGTTATAATTTTACCACATTCACCCATGCCTTCAGGAAAAATGTTTTTAATATTTCTTATTTAGATTTTATTGTTTCTCCTTAGCTGAAGCAGTGGCCTGAACACTTACTCTGTCATTACTGAAAGTACAGAGTCTGTTGGTAAAATTTTCATTCAGTGCTTTAAGAGACTTTCTTGTGATTTTCCTTATTTGACAAGTATAGGTGGGTAGAATGTCAGTTTATATAATATACTGATTTCAAATCCCAGGTTTTCACTTAGTCCTCCACAACTTTCTTCAAAGTTCCTTATTTCTCTCTGTATCAGTTCCCTTATTTATTCATTTGTAATCAAATTACCTAAAATACTGAATCATAATGAGAATTGAATAAAGATATATAAAGTCACTCAGAGCATTAGTATTCAGAATGTTAGCTTTTATTATTACTCAAATTTCAATAGAATGTATTTATATCAAATAACAAATAAGTTGGAAAGCAGCCTATTTATCTGTGTTTCAATCCCTATAACTACATATATTATACAAATAGTGGAACTCATAGTATATTGCCTATATTAATTATAATGGTAAGTTAAAACCAGATATTTAAATAAAAAACAAATAAATAAAAGAGATACAACAAAAGTTTCTATCCTCATTTAATCTTAAAACTCGAGTAGATATTTAGAAACTTATTATCATAAATGAGACAAATTGTCTTGCCCTGGGATCTGTGTTTAGTGAGCTATATTTGTTTTTCCCAATCAATGACAATACTTTTAGAAAAAATGTTTTAGCAGTAAGCAAAAGACAATGTAAGAAAAATTAATCTTGGCCCTAGAGCTACACATACAGAGGATATGATTACAGCTTTTACTGCAAACCTTTTTGAATATGTTTGAATTCAAGTTAAAATATAATGTTTTAGTACATTCACACCAACTCTCAAAGAAGAACAGTGTCACACATAATTATAAAGAACTTAGAAAAAAGCACAAAAGGCCATCTGTGAGATTTGAACAGATGTAGATGTTCAAAAGACTTTTCTCATTTTAAGTTGGGAATTCTAAAGTTTTAAGTAATTGGTGCTTAAATGAGTGGAAACTAACACCAGGAAAATATCAAATACATGAATGATGACTTGTATTATTTTGGTTATATAAAAGTTTTCCATTACAATAAAAATAAATGCTTCCTATTGCATATTAAAAATTTTCTATAGCAAAAGCTATAATAATACAGACACAGATAAATTAAAACATGGAAGAAAGAGTAGCCATTAACATTTTTGGTTTTATATCTTTCACTACAGAATGGTTTTACCAGTGGTCATGTATGGATGTGAGAGTTGGACTGTGAAGAAAACCGAGCGCTAAGGAATTGATGCTTTTGAACTGTGGTGTTGGAGAAGACTCTTGAGAGTCCCTTGGACTGTGAGGAGATCCACCAGTCCATCCTAAAGGAGATCAGTCCTGGGTGTTCATTGGAAGGACTGATCCTAACGCTGAAACTCCAATACTTTGGCCACCTCATGTGAAGAGTTGACTCATTGGAAAAGACCCTGATGCTGGGAGGGATTGGGGGCAGGAGGAGAAGGGGACAACAGAGGATGAGATGGCTGGATGGCATCACCGACTCGATGGACATGAGTTTGGGTATACTCCGGGAGTTGGTGATGGACAGGGAGGCCTGGTGTGCTGTGGTTCATGGGGTCACAAAGAGTCAGACACGACTGAGCGACTGGACTGAACTGAACAGAATTAAAATACTGGAAACATGTTGTCAAAAACTGGACAGTTGTTTTCTTCTGAATTGTGTTCTCTTTTTTCCTTCTTCACCTAGATGTGTTATCTTTCTCTACTGACTCATTTTCATCAAAAGCTACCTTTAAGACTGATTTTCTTAAACTTCCCCACACCTTAAGATGCTTAGGGTATAGTTTTGAAAAATCCCACACCTTGTTTCCCTGAATTAATTAATCAAATTCCTTAGAGACAAGCCCCAGGAATTAATTTAGTGTAATCTCTGTAAGTGATACTATCTGGAACCAAGTTTGAGAACCAGTTTGAGAACCAGTGCTCTATGAGCTATTTTGTGCTAGATGAAGGTGGTGTTTGAAAATAATTTAAATTATGGGAATAAAATAACAAAATAAATATGGATGTTACAGATTATAAAATAAGCAAGTATATTATTTATTGAAATATTAGTATTTTTATAAAATGCTATAAATTAAATAGCTCTTTTTCATATCTTATGGGAAGTCAAATATACAGTTTAATATATGAAAATGTTGGCCACTCAATGATGTCTGACTCATTGTGATCCCATGGAATGTAGTCCACCAGACTCCTCGGTCCATGGAATTCTCCAGGCAAGAATAGTGGAATGGGTTGCCATTTCCTTTTCCAGGGGATCTTCCGGACCCAAGGTTTGAACCCATGTCTCCTGTGGTACAGACAGATTCTTTACCGTCTGAGCCACCAGGAAAGCCCTTAAAGTATATCGATGTAAAATCAAATATAAATTTAAAACACACATTTTTTACATCTACTTTAAGACAAAACTTATAGAACTTTTGAGCTGGGGAATAAATGGAGGAGATTTAACTTTCTGCAAAATCTCAGTTGTATTCTACAAAGTCCTTTATTGTTAAGTATTCAATATCCCTGACCATTTTACTTATGGAAGTGATAGGCAATATTATTATAACTATGTAATTTTTGAAAAGTCTTTATTTATATTGGATTTAAATGTACTTTTAAATTCTAATAGTTCTATTTTTGCCTTCTGAATAAATTTGCAATAAAATAATTATTCTCTAAATTAACCATCTTTCTGTTTTCACACACAATTATAATATTAGTAAGAACTATTCATCTTAATTAGAATGCCACAGGTGAATCGCTTTAAACATGAAATTAGTATTAACCATAAGTAAAGGCAAGTCAAAAAAATTGACTAAATATAGTAATGTTATTGAAGGAAAAAAAGGAAAAACTGAGAAAAGCTAACCTTCTATTATGGGTCAAATTGTATCTTCCAAAAATTTATTTGTTGAAGTTTGTATTAGCTCACTAATAACAAGTACCAAAGACTTGGTGTTTTAAACACAGAAATATATTTTCTCACAATTCTGGAGGCTAGAATTAAGAAATCAAGGTATTGGTATTTTCCAGGGTTGGTTTCACTTGAAGCCTTTCTCCCTGTGTCTTCACAGGGTCTTCCCTCTGTGCATATCTGGGCTCTAATCTCCTATCTTCAAAGGATATAAATTGTCTTGGATTAAGGCTTGCCCTAATAAACTCCTTTCGAATTATTTATGGCTTTATAGTCTCTGTCTCTAAATACTGGCAAATTCTGAGGTACTGAGTGTTACAGTTTTAACATGTGAATACTGAGAGGGATCCGATTTAATCCATAATGAAGTCCTAACCACAATACTACCAAATATGATCTTATTTGAAAATTGATTTGTTGAGGGTGGAATTGCTGGCTATACTGAAGTAGGGTGGGATTCCTAAACCAATTTGAAGGGGACATTTCATTACAGACTCCCCGTGAGAACTCAGTGAAAATAAACACAGAGATCAGGGTCATGCTCTACAAGCTAAGGAATGCCAGAGATTACCAGCAAATAACCAGAAACTAGTAAAGAGTCATAGAACAGACTCTCCTTCACAGCCCTCTAGTGAAAGTAAGTCAGATGACACGTTAATCACTGACTTCTAGTCTAGAGACCAAAAGACAATACATTTCTCTTGTTCTACGTCATCTAGTTTGTGATACTTTAGTACAGCAGCCCCAGGGAAGCAGGAGATTTTAAATACATTTCAATATTGATAAAAATAAGACAAAAGTTGTTTCATTTTTATAAAATGAATACATGCAAGTCACAAAAAAAATCTGAAATAATTTGTTTCATGTATATTATGAAATATTGTATAGTACTTAATACTTATACTTTTATGTACTTATGATAATTGTTATACTTAAGCAATCATAAAAAATCTTAATTTATCTTAGCTATATCATGGCAAAAGTCACTGGTGTTACTCTTCTTGAGAAACAATACTAGATTAGATAATTAACACACTTTTAAATACCAGTTGGTCCTAAATAAATTTCAGATTAAGGTTAAAATTACTTTACTCTTATCTGAGTTACTTCCACAGTTCTCCTGAAGGAGTCAAAAACAAAAATAATTTTTCATCACTGTTTACTTAATGAGTTTCATGATAATGTTATATTTTCAAAAACAAAATATGGCATGAACTTCATTTTTAACTTTCATGCATTTATAATATGAAACATATTTTTAAAACATGTATAAAATGAAAACAATTAGGAAATATTCACTTATATGAATTGCAATTTTTATTGAAATTAAATTGCCATTTTCTTTGTGAATAATTTTTTTTAGTTCAGCATATCCACCCTGTGTGTCACATTGTGATTCATTTCTCCCACCACTTTTCCTCTTTTAACTTCTATGAGCACTGCTTTGGTTCATTTATATGCAACCATGATGTCATATTTTTCCAATATAAAATTTTAAGTTGATGAACTACATATCATTTCCATCTAGAATCAGCCTCCCTTTTTCCACCAGAAGCACAAGTCTATAAACTTATAGTGTAGCAATGCATAGTGTAGCATAGTCATAATCACAAATGAAATGCACATAATACCTTATAAGGTGTATTTGTTAGTTATTAAGGGAGCGTTCCTTCCGAACTTCTCATATTTCCTTGAGAAATCTGTCTTCCAGAAACACACATAGCTTCACTGGTTCCTTCTTGAACAGAGGTAATTTTATTTGATTAGTCAGATAGGTTGAAACAACCAAGGGCCACTTATTTGCTTCTTCTGTGCTATTTTGGAATTGGCCAGCTTGCAGTAAAAGTGTATTCAAGGCGCTCTCCTATGATGAAATAGAGGGTTCTGTCCAGCCTTGAAGAGTGGGAGAGTGTTGCTATGTCCGTTTGGCAATATTTTCATGGGCTCCAGTCTCCAGCCAAGGATTTAAAGATAAAAAAATTAAACCTCTGAATATATACTACCTGGATGTGATTCCTAGCTCTGACTCCTTAGCTGTGTGATTTTAGACAAGTTTCTTAACCACTCTGTTTCTCAGTTGCCTCAAATTTAAATGAAAATGACACAACCTTCTTAATCAAGTTTTTTTTTTTTTTTGTAAAATGTAAATGGGTAATAAGCATTAAATGCTTAGATAGTCATTGTCATCTAGTAAGTATTCACTATTAACAGCTGTCACCTGCGTCTTCTGTGTTACTCACAATTGTTCAGTATTTGGGTAGTGGTGTTATTATTGATCTCTAAATTTCCAACAGTTTAACAGCAACATAGTAAGGAAAAAAATGGAAAAAAAGTTATAACTGCCCTTTAAGGACAGATTTGCAAAAGCATTTATGAAATCCTATCTGGAAAAAAAATACAAATGAATTCCTGTGTGCACTGCTTTTTACATGTTTTGTAATTAAGTGCAGTAAAAACCAGGCTCTAGTCTACAGTAGGAAGAAAGGTGCAGTATGGCAGCTTGACTCAACACTGAGCTGGATCAACGGCTTATTTTTTCAACTCTTTGGAATAAATTACATTCAACTTCTGCCCAAAATACTACTAACTCATTTCTTTAGGATGCAGGAATCACTTTCTGCCACCATCATGCTTTTATTCTGTTTTTTCCTTTCAAAACATTAAAATATTTCATTTGATTCTCAATATCTGATGAGAAATCCACTGTAATTCTTACCCTTCTTCTTCTACAGGTAGGCTAACTTTTTCTTCTGTTTCCTTTTAAAATTATCTAGTTGTCTTTGGCTTTGCATGAATTGGCTTTGGCTTTTTGAATATATCACATGTATTAGTAACCTGTTACTTCTGTAACAGCTACCATAAAAAGTGGCTTAAAACAACAGATTTATTATAATTCTCCATGTCAGAATTCTGAAATGGGCCTTAGTTAGCTAAAATCAATCATTGTCAGGACTCTGCTCTTTCTGGATGATCTAGGGGAAGATCTTTTTGATCGCCATTATGTTCAATTATTTCTAGAAGTGGCCTGCATTCCTTTGTTTATTGTGCCTTTTCCCATCCTTAAAAATAGAAATCTAAAACTTTAAATAGCTTTCTGACTTTGACTCTCTGCTAATGTCCTCACATTTCCTTCTCTGACTTTTTAAAGGACACTTGTGATTACATAGAGCCCACCCAATTATGCCTGTAATGCAAGAGACGGAGGAGATGCAAGTTCAGTCCCTGGGTCAGGAAGAGCCCCTGGAGGATGAAATGGCAACCCACTCCAGCATTCATGTTTGGAAAATCCCAAGGACTGAGGATCCTGGCAAGCTACAGTCTATGTGGTTGCAAAAAGTCAGATATGTCTGGGTGACTAAGCACACAGCTCATTTATCCAGGATTATTTCCCCATCTCAGTTTCTTGAGCTTGAGCCCTGAGAAGTCTCTTTTGCCTGATGAGGTGAGGTGAGGTGATAAGTACAGGCTTCCGAGACTAGGAGATGGAAATCTTTGATATGGAGCATTAATCTGTCTACCTCACACAAATGGCAAATAACAAACATTGCAGAGAATGTGGAGAAATTGGAATATTTGTGCATTGCTTGGAGGAATGTAAAATGATGCAGACATGGGAAAAGAGTTTGACAGTTGCTCAAAAAGTTAAACATGAAATTATCATATAATTTAGCAATTCCATCCATAGGTATATACCCAAGAAAACTGTAAACAAGTACCAAAAAAAACCCCACAACACTTGCACACAGATGTTCACAGAGGCACTATTCATAATGACCTATAGATAGAAACTAACCAAATGTCCATCAGCAAATGAAAGAATGAATAAATTGTGATATGTGCATACACTATAATATTATTTGGTGGTAAAAATGAATGAAATACTGATACATGTTATGGTACTGCAATGTGAACATCAAAATATTGCTAAATACAAAAAGCCAGACATATGTCATTATTAGACAAATCTACTAACATGAAATATTCAGAATAGATAAATCCACAGTGAAAGAAAGAAAACTGGTAGCTGTCATGGGTACTTATTGGGTAAATATATCATTGTGAGGTGACGAAAATATTTTGGAACTCAATAGAAGTGGTAGTTGTAAGATATTGTGAACGTCCTAAATGTAGCTAAATTCCTCAGATAAAATGCTAATTTGCCTTATATGAATTTCACCTCCATTAAAAAATAATGCTATCTTAGTCTTAAAAAGTAAGGGAAATGAAGTACAAGTGGAGTACCAAACTGGTGGTTAATTTTATGTGTCAACCTTCCTGGGTCATGGTGCCCAGATATGTGGCTAAACACATTTCTGAATGTTTCCATGATAGTGTTCTTGGATGAGGCATATATTAATGTTTAAGTTGGTAGGCTTTCAGTAACAGAAAATGTCCTCCATATTTTGAGTTTACCTCATCAGTTGAAGATCTGAATACAACAAATGCTGACCTCCTTGAAAACAAGAGAGAATTCTTTGGCAGATGATCTTTAGACTTCATGTGCAACATGGTTTCTTCCCAATTCCACAGTCTTTGGACTCTATCTGCAGCTTTTCCCTGAGCCTCCATCCTGCCTGCCTCTATCAGTTTGGACTCACCAAACATCCACAACTGCATGAACCAGTTCTTAAAATAAATTGTTTTATTTATATATACACACCTCTTGATCCTGTTTCTCTGAAGAACCCTAACCTTAATATAGTAACTTATCCAAAATCATGCAGAAAAATAGAATTTATAGATAAGAAGTCAAGCACTCTTAATTCAAAGGATACAACCTCACCAACAATATCTATTTTCTGGAGTCAGATTGCCTGAATTCAAATTCCAGCATCACAATTTACAATGTGTATGGCTTTACTCATTTTGATTACCTGGTGGCTCAGGGGGTAAAGATTCTACCTGCAATGTGGGAGACCAGGGTTTGACCCCGGGTCAGGAATGAAATGGCAACCCACTCCAGTATTCTTGCCTGGAAAAATCCCGTGGATGGAGGAGCCTGGCGGGCTATGGTCCATGGGGTCGCAAAGAGTTGGAAACAATTAAGCAACTCAATTGTTTTACTCATTTAAATTCTTTACTCATTTAAGCCTCAATTTTGTCAAATATAAAATGGTGTACATAGGGAGGCTATAACACAGTATTGTTGTGCCCATTACATGAGAAACCATGTAAATTTCTCAACAGAGCAATGGGTACTTGTAGGTGTTTTACCAAGATCAGATATTGCTACTACTTCAATGAAACTGATGTAATTTCCAATTATGATAGATTATTCTTTTATTTACCTAAAATAATAAAGCAGCCAGTTATTTCATGAACCAATTGGAGTTATTCAGGAACAGTAAAGAATTACATTTCAGGACATGCAATATATGGCCAACCCCAGGCAAGACAGAAGAGAAGGGGGAGTTGGGAGGAGATACTATAAAGGAAGAGTACATCGCTGAAAACTGGGGATTCAAAGTGTAGTGTCTTTTGCTTGGCTGTGTTGTGAGAGACTCTCATTGGCTGGACTGTTTCTGGACAAAAAGAATTCTTTCCTCCCGCTAGGTAGTGAAGTAGTAACTTTCTTTTTGGAGGTACACAGGTACTACTTTCATAGTTCTGTTAGTAATACTAACATGGCTTGTAGGGTGTTAGAGTTTTCCCTCTGTCCTCTTGACTTTATTTTAAATGAGGTCTCTATTATTTCTTATACCTTGTTGACTATTTTTTTGCCTCATTTAAGAATTCAATTCAACTAATTAGGAAAAATGGACTTTGACTCAGTTTCACTGTCTAAATTGCTGGATATGCAATGTACATATTGTTTGCTCTTGGAGAAATTAGTTATCTTTTCTGAATTCCAGAATCTTCCTTTGTCAAAGATGATATTGGCACCTATCACAAGTAACTCAATATAGTATTATGCAATCCTGAATGGTATACAGCAGCCATTAGCAATAGAAAATTTAGTAAATAGTAAATTTAGTAAATGGTAAATTTAGTAAATTTGTAGCTATTATAAGAATGGTAGTAGTTTAACTTTACTGCCTCATTCTTCCCTCCTGATTAGGTGTGCACAATGGAGGTGAGATTTCATGAGAGATTGGATTTTTGTGGATACTGGGTAACCTATTAGAATATTTTAGTTTTTTTTTTAAGTTATATAAGATTTCTATGAGGAAATCATCTAAAAATATGAATTTATATAAAAACCTCTTCTGCTTAAAGTACAGATCATGAATCCATAACTTTCTGCCCTATAGTTTTAATTCTAAGATTTTCCAAAAACAGAATAGTCTCCTATACAGGTAAAGACCAACACACACACAAACTCACACACACACAAAATTTTTAGAGAAGATAATTTTTCTCTTTACAAATAATATCAAAGAACTGACTCTATTAGAACTTCTAAAAAGCTGGAACTTACCTATCTATACCTGTAAAAAGTCAACAGATTAAATGTTAGTGAATTTATTTTTTTAATTTAATTTTATTTAACTTTACAATATTGTATTGGTTTTGCCATATATCAAAATGAATCTGCCACAGGTATACATGTGTTCCCCATCCTGAACCCTCCTCCCTCCTCCCTCCCCATACCATCCCTCTGGGTCATTAGTGAATTTAAAACATTCATGACTTAAAAGATTATTGCTTTAGTTCACTTGAAAAATGGATGTATTGCTCATGTGTAAGCTTGGGCTTCCCAATTGGCTCAGTGGTAAAGAATCCACCTACCCCTGGGCTGGGAAGAAGCCCTGAAGGAAGAAATGACAACCCACTCCAATATACTTGCCTGGAAAATTCCAAGGACAGAGGAACCTAACAGGCTGCAGTCCATGGGGACGCAAACAATCCAAAGTGACTGAGTGACTGAGCATGCATGGACAAGCCAGGGCATCGGGTACAATTTTTTTTTTTTTCTTTCAAAGACTGAATATCAATCTAAAGCAGTGTCTATATCTACGTTATCAGGTAATCTCTAAAAGATTAATAACAAACATACTAGACCAAGTTTCTGACTCAAACATTATTTTGGGTAATAATAAAATACCTATGGATACAAATTATGATTTTCTATTTATCTAGCAATATTTAATCATTTCAATTAAATTATGTAAATTACTTAAACTTGCTGAGCCAGGGAAATCTTGTCTAAATACTTTGAATAATTTTACTTTAAATACTCCAGCTGCAATGCAGGAGAACTCCTGCAATGCAGAAGACCCTAATTTGATTCCTGGAACAGGAAGATATACTGGAGAAGAAAACAGCAACCCCCTTCAGTGTTCTTAACTGGGTAATCCTATGGACAGAGGAGCCTGTCAGACTCCAGGCCATGGGGTCCCAAGAATTGGACACAACATAACAACCAAACTATCGCTTCAAAGCATGGCTATAGATGTGACACTTTATACAAAAAAATGGTAACTTTTAAATACATACGGTGGTGATTAAGTGGTGTTCCACTCTTGGTAACACCATGGACTGTAGCCTGCCAGGCTCCTCTGTCCATGGGATTTTCCAGATAAGAATACTGGAATGGGGGTTGCCATTTCCTTCTCCAGGGCATCTTCTCCACCCAGGGTTTGAACCTGGGTCTCCTGCATTGCAAGCAGATTCTTTACCAACTGAGCTACCCGGGAAGCCTGACCTATACACACACACACATATACATATGTGTGTGCATGTGTATATCTATTCTACAAATAAGATGTGTAGATCAATTACATAATATGTAAATACAGATGGATGTGCATATAAATTAATACTATAAGTGAGATGAGATAATACATGGCTTGACTCCAACAAAACCTTTCTTGTGTTATTTGGTAAAATATATTTATAAGAGAGAATTTTAGCTTTGTTTTGCTGTTGTTGTTGCTTTTTTCTAAGACTCAGTGTTTTAACAAAACAGTATACTTTTAATAACATGTCCTATAAACATATATATATATATATATTAGTATTATTGGAAATAAATATTCAGTGTGCTAGAGTCAGCATTTTTTTACTTTAAAGTTTCTTTTCAATGAGGGATAATATTTCTAAAAACTCTATGAATATTTTCCTTGTTATATTTTAGTCAGCATTTTCACATTTGTATCAGATAGATTAGCAAGGGAAAACGGCAATACAACCTGAAGGCTGAAAGTTTAAGTGTAAAAAAGACTAGAAATAGAGAAGTCATAGTTGTCATAGCAACAAAATCTTGCTATATTCATATTATCCCTTTCCTCACAAGAAGAATTTTCAAAGCTCTGTAGAGTTGTTCCAAACTAGTATGGGAATGCTGTGTGCATTTAATATAGAACTTTAAGGTAATGTTGATAGAGTCCATATTCAGCAAAGGCAACACTTTATTTGAAATTTAATTCAGAAAATATATACATTTAGGGAGACTTCCAGTAATACAATCTTCATGGAATAAGGTATAGTTAAGACTACACATTTGCTTCTTTCCAGGATACATAATGACAAAAGCATTTCATGAAATTCTAGAATCATCCCAAGGTTTTTACTAAATCTGTTTTTATTTCCCAGTGGCCTTTCACTAATTTTTATAATAAAACAGCAGGTATTATCTATTATCTTTTACCAATGACTATTGTATATTTTATCGTGCATGTTTAATTCCAGGTATAGTCACATGTATTGTAATCTTATGATGTTACTATATTCACTTCAAGATGTATCAGGAAATTAATGATGTCATGTACAAAACAATTCTATACTCTCTTCTGTCTACTTAATTTTTTGCTAGAAAATAAATAATAAAAACATCAAACATCTTTACATAATAGAACATAATTATAAAACTCAAAAGACTGTGTTTAGTTTTATTTTAAAAACATCTGTTCCTCAACTTTTTTACCTACTAATTTAACTGATTAAAATATTAATATAACTAATTCTGAAGTTAGTGCAATAAATAATTACTGAGTGAGAAAAACAGGTAATTTGGACATAATTAAAAAGGAGAAATATAAAATACTTAGATTAGAAATATAACTGAAAATAAGGTTGAGTTATGTAAAAAAGAACTATACCACCACTTAAAAATAAGATATTTGGGGAAAAATTCAGAAAGCAACTTATGATACATTAAACATAGGGATTTTAAAAATATGGGATTATATAGTTAAAACTTAATACGGAAAAAATATTCTGGAACTTTGTATGATACAGATATATTTCATTATATGATTTTAATTGATGCTATTAACCAAATAATGCAGAATCCACAGATTCATTTACCCTTTCAGCATTATACAAATGTTGAGTTTTATACAACAGTATAATTTAATAGATATTATTCTTTTTCATGTTAATTTTCTCCTTCAACATTCAGCTTCAAGTTATTATAAAGCTTTTGCTTGGTATTGGATAAAATGAGATGATTTGGGGAGTGGGATAAATGGGCTCTGATTGTAATAATCCAGGAAGAAAGGTAGAGATTTTAGACATTGTAAACAAGGACATAAAACACAGGACAATTCAGTGAGAATTTAGAAGGTAAAACACTGAGTATCTGAAAACTTCAGAGTAAGAAAGAGCTAGAGACCAGCAAGGTCCTAGTGCAGGTCCTTCAGCAGATCCCAAAGCTATGGTTCTCAGGACTCTTTAGAAGTGAAATCCTTACATTATATAACATCAGTGGTGATAGTCTTCTTTGTCTAATATTTTTTTATTCCAGTTTGATTTATTGTTGTATCCTGTGGTTTACAGACACCTGCCTTAGGAAATGTTAGGGGAAAAAAATTTTTTTTGAAACGCAATTACATTGACAATGTCTGGTTCAGCCATGAGCAAAATGGCTGTTTCTCAGACTTGACTTGGCTGTTTTGATACTGTTGCATGGAAATAACTCAACTGGTGGAAACAGAGAGCAGAATTTCCCTCTGGCACTCTTCCTCACATGTTGATAAAGTTGATACATGACATGCAAGAGAAATGTTTCTATTAATTTTGGCACTTAAAATGGATAACCAACAAGGATCTACTGTGTGCAGGGAACTCTGCAGTGTTAAGTGGCAACCTGAGTGGAAAGGGAGTTTGGGGTGGAATGGATACATGTGATATGTATGGCTGAATTGCTCGACTGGGCACCAGAAACTATCACAATATTGTTATCGGCTATATTACAATATAAAAGTGTTTTTTTTTTTTTTTTTAAGAATGTAGTACATATAGCTTGCAGAGATTTCAGAGAATGGTAATCTCTGAAATTATAGCAAATACACAAAAATCTTCCGTTACAAGATCTTTTTTTAGAGGGAGTGGACATACATATGCATATGGCTGACTCATGTTGATGTTTGGCAGAAACTAACAATATGACCAACCTAGATAGCATATTGAAAAGCAGAGACATTACTTTGCCAACAAAGGTCCGTCTAGTCAAGGCTATAGTTTTTCCTGTGGTCATGTATGGATGTGAGAGGTGGACTGTGAAGAAAGCTGAGCACCGAAGGATTGATGGTTTTGAACTGCAGTGTTGGAGAAGACTCTTAAGAGTCCCTTGGACTGCAAGGAGATTCAACCAGTCCATTCTGAAGGAGATCAGCCCTGGGATTTCTTTGGAAGGAATGATGCTAAAGCTGAAACTCCAGTACTTTGGCCACCTCATGTGAAGAGCTGACTCATTGGAAAAGACTCTGATGCTGGGACGGATTGGGGGCAGGAGAAGAAGGGGATGACAGAGGATGAGATGGCTGGATGGCATCACTGACTCGATGGATGTGAGTCTGAGTGAACTCCAGGAGTTGCTGATGGACAGGGAGGCCTGGCGTGCTGTGATTCATAGGGTCGCAAAGAGTCAGACATGACTGAGCTACTGAACTGAACTGAACTGAAGAAAATTCTGCAAAGCAATTATCTTTCAATGAAAAAAATAAATAATTTTTTAACTTAGAGAATAATATATTATTTTACCATAAATGTGCTAACATGTTAAAAAATACAACTGGAATATAGCCATGGATGTCCACAAATTTAGGGATATAACATATTAATATACATATTAATTTGAGGACATGATATGAAAGTAGTAAGTTATGAATTCACAATATATTCTATGTCAGAGCATTAAGTTTTTGGTTTTATTACAGTAATAGCTTCACTTTTTCCTAGTTGTATTGAATTTTCTCAAATGTATGAGGGAAAAAAAAGCTTTCATATTATTATACTAAACTGCTATAAGTAAATCTTGTGGTTTTTGGTAAAGCTCCACTATTGATTCACCAATTCTACTGTACTTTTGCTTCTTACAGAAAGGAAAACAATATATTGGTATTCATTACACCATATATTTGTTTGAATATACTAAGATTCAAACATACACCTAAACACACACATATATGTTAAGGAAGAAACCAAGATTAAAACAAGAGATCAAACATCAATAAAGAAAAAAACATAATACAATTATGTTGGTTTGGTTTAAATTTTTTTATGTGTATTTTATTTTATAATCATTTTTATTAAAAATTGGAGAATTCATGTACAAAAAAGAAATACATTCTTTAAGATTTAGTTTTTTATACTACAATGAAGTATAATTACTACACATTGTTTGAATTTCAGAAATTTATTTTCTCTTATATTAAAGAAAGAAATTTAAGACTGATAATACCATTTAAAACCTGTATCAAAGCCATTTCCCATGTTTTTTTTCAGGACAGATGTTTTATTTTGAAATATAATTTATCACTCTGTATAGATATTTTAGAAGAAAACTACACTTTTCTTCGTTTTTCTGAATATAAAAAATAAAAAAAAATATGATGAAATAAGTATAAAACTTTTGTATGCCAGTCAATTAAGTGAAATATAATGTAAACTGGCTGAACCCAGGTGGCTTTGTGGTAAAGAATCTGCCTGCCAATGCAGGAGATGGGGGTTTGATCTTTGGGTTAGGAAGATACCCTGGAGAAGGAACTGACAACCCACTCCAGTATCTTTGCCTGGGAAATCCCTTGGACAGAGGAGCCTGGCAGGCTATAATCCATGGGGTTACAAGAAAGTCGGACCCAACTTAGTGACTAAACTACAACAGTAATGTAAACTGCTAGAATAGTCATGTGAGGAATTCTTTGGACCCTCACTCCAGCAAAACAATAACTGGTGAAAAATACTAAAACATAATAAATTCACTGGAAAATTTACCAAGAGTGAAGTGAAAAAATATTATTTGAGAAAATCTACTACATATGTGGGAAAACCCCCAGTATATGGCATTAGAATGGGCTTCCCTGGTGGCTCAGGTCGTAAAGAATCTGCTTGCAATACAGGAGACCTGGATTCGATCCCTGGCTTGGGAAGATCCCCTGGAAAAGGGAATGGCTGCTTTTGAACTGTGCTGCTGGAGAACACTCTTTTGAGAGTCCCTTGGACTGCAAGGAGATCAAACCAGTCAATTCTAAAGGAAATCAACCCTAAATAGTTGTTGGAAGGACTGATGCTGAAGCTGAAGCTCCACACCTTTGGTCAACCAATGAGAAGTGTCAACTCACTGGAGAAAACCCTGATGCTGGGAATGACTGAGGGAGGAGGAGAAGGGAGTGACAGAGAACATGGTCAGGTAGCATCATGGACTCAATAGACATTAATTTGAGTAAACTCTGGGAGATTGTGAAGGACATGGAAGCCTGGGGTGCTGCAGTCCATGGGGTTACAGTCAGACATGACAGAGCAACTTAACAACAACAAATGGCATTTGAGTCAAGACCTGCTCCTTCCCTCCCTGGCTACCCAGTTTAGCATAAAGGAAGCTCTTTTTTGGGTTTGTGAAGCCAAAAGCATGAGTTTCCTCTTCCCCTCACTTTCAAGGCAGAGCTACAGGGCCTCAGTTGCGGGCTGGGGGAGAGAGGGACAGCAAGATGCCACCATTCTTGCCATTCCAAGCAGAGGTTCTTTTCCAGGCAAAAGCAGCTGAGAGGTGTGGAATCTCTTCTTTTATCCAGCCCCAATTTGTAGGGTGAAAGTTCTGCCCTGAAGGCAACAAGCTGAGAACACTGGGGCCCTTAATGTCCTCTTTCCAATTCACTGTAGAATGAAATGTATACTCTAGGAGAAGCAAGAAAAGACCACCAGATCCCCTTGCCCTACCCAGCTTCTTGCTCATAAAGTAGGGTTGTCATTTGCAGAAGTGCATGCCATCACCTGTATACCCTTTCTGTAGCAGAGGCACAGAGATTTAATAAGAGAGGAAGGAATCAAGAAAGTCATTGTATAATCATAAAAGACAGTATACAGGCTTATTTTTTCTTTCTTGTCTTAGCTGATTAAAAAGCAATTATATAAAATAATGTATATATAAATACACTGTTGGAACTATAATATATAGACATATACTATATTTGACAGTAAGAACACAAAGTAGGCAGATGACAGCAAAGATGTATTGGAATAAGGAAATAACACCCAGATGGTAACTTAAATTCTCAGGAACTAATGAAGAGAACCAGAAGTGGTATATAGGAAGGATAACACAATAAATCCTTTAAGTAAATCATTGCTCTGTTTTTTCAGACTTTGAAAAAGATATACAAGAATAGAAAGGAACAATTATAATAATATATTGCTACTTTAAGCTATATATATATATATATATATAAATTGGGACGTTGGATTAAAATACAAAGCAGTACAGTTTCTAGTCTTACTGAAATAAGTCTGAAGGGAATTCTGATCAGTTAAGGTATTTGGACATGACTGAGCAACTTAACTTTCACTTTCAAGATATATATGGTAAAGTGAAAAAAAAAAAAAAGAAAAATGAAATTGTTATTCGCATTTGATTCTTTGTGACCCCATAGACTTCAGCCTGCCAGGCTCCTCTGTCCATGAGATTTTCCAGGCAAGGATACTGGAGTGGGTAGCCATTCCATTCTCCAGGAATTCTTCCTGGCCTGGGGATCAAACCTGGGTCTCCTGCATTGTAGGCAGATTCTTTACCATCTGAGCCACTAGGGAAGCCCCATATATGATAAACTCTACAGAAAGCATTAAGTAAATGACAAAAATATAGTAGCAAAAAATTCTTTGGACAAATTGAGTGAAATACCAGAAATCTTGGCTTAAACAGAAAAGAAAACATTAAGAAGAAATAGATGAACAAAAGGATCTGAGAGCATGCCAGGCCTCCCTATCTATTACCAGCTCCCAGGGTTTATCCAAACTCATGTCCATTGAGTCAATATATTATTAACTGATACCAATTAAAAATATATGGATATAGATATATACCTAGGGAGAATTCAAAACTCCGTAACACCATATAAAAAGAATTATGTAGTAGGTAAACAAGGAAATCAAGATTTGGGGAACACTACCAGTTGTTGCAGCCACAGAACTCTAGTGACTTAGGAGCAGTTCGAGGCTGGGGAACCTGCCCATGGCCACTGGAGCCAGTGGACACTGAAATCTCAGCTAACAATTGCGAGAGCCAGTTCCTAAACATTGGAGGTCTTACCCCTTTCTGGTTTTGATAGGTAGGTGCAAAGAAGGGAAGAAAAGGTCAGGAGCAGCAGCCTTGAGAGGATACCCCACTTTCAAGGTCAGAAAAACCCCAGTAAGATGGTAGGCACTTGAACTGCTGTGAGGAGATACGCCACATCCAAGGGCAAAGGGGAGCCCCAGCAAGATGGTAGAAAGGGCAAATTCATATTTATTATCAAACCCCATTCCTGCCAGAGACACTCAGAGGGCTCAAACAAACCTTGTGCACACCAGGACCCAAGGACCCCACAGAGACTGAGACAGAACTGTGTCTGAGCGTCTCCTGTGGAGGTATGGGTTAACAGTGATCTCTCACAGGGACAGGGGTTCTGGTTGTGGGTATGGCATAAGTCCTCTTGGAGGAGGTCACCATTAAACCCACTATAGAGCTGCCAGAACTTATATAGGACTGGGAAATAGACTCTTGGAGAGCACAACAAACAGAACCTTGTGTACAAGGACCCAGGAGAAAGGAATAGTGACCCCACAGGAGACTTGCCTGTGGGTGTTCAGAAATCTCAGGTGAAGGCATAGGTCAGTGGCGGCCTGCTGCAGGATTGGGGGCACTAAGTGTAGCAGTACATGCCTGGGATCTTTTAAGGGAGGTCACCATTATCTTCATTACTTCCACCAAAGTTTGGCCCCAGGTAAATAGCTGTGAAAAGAAGAGAAGCGAAAAGCAAAGGAGAAAGGAAAGATATAAACATCTAAATGCAGAGTTCCAAAGAATAGCAAGAAGAGATAAGAAAGCCTTCTTCAGCGATCAATGGAAAGAAATAGAGGAGAACAACAGAATGGGAAAGACTAGGGATCTCTTCAAGAAATACAGAGATACCAAAGGAACATTTCATGCAAAGATGGGCTCGATAAAGGACAGAAATGGTATGCACCTAACAGAAGCAGAAGATATTAAGAAGAGATGGCAAGAACACACAGAAGAACTGTACAAAAAGAAAATCTTCATGACCCAGATAATCACGATGGTGTGATCACTGACCTAGCGCCAGACATCCTGGAATGTGAAGTCAAGTGGGCCTTAGAAAGCATCACTATGAACAAAGCTAATGGAGGTGATGGAATTCCGGTTGAGCTATTTCAAATCCTAAAAAATGATGCTGTGAAAGTGCTACACTCAATATGCCAGCAAATTTGGAAAACTCAGCTGTGGCCACAGGACTGGAAAAGGTCAGTTTTCATTCCAATCCCTAAGTAGGCAACGCAAAAGAATGCTCAAACTACCACACAACTGCACTCATCTCACACGCTAGTAAAGTAATGCTCAAAATTCTCCAAGCCAGGCTTCAGCAATACACGAACCTTGAACTTCCGGATGTTCAAGCTGGTTTTAGAAAAGGCAGAGGAACCAGAGATCAAATTGCCAACATCTGCTGGATCGTCAAAAAAGCAAGAGAGTTCCAGAGAAACATCTATTTCTGCTTTATTGACTATGCCAAAGCCTTTGACTGTGTGGGTCACAATAAACTGGAAAATTCTGAAAGAGATGGGAATACCAGACCACCTGACCTGCCTCTTGAGAAATCTGTATGCAGGTCAGGAAGCAACAGTTAGAACTGGACATGGAACAACAGATTGTTTCCAAATAGAAAAGGAGTATGTCATGGTATATATTGTCACCGTGCTTATTTAACTTATATGCAGAGTACATCATGAGAAACCCTGGGCTGGAAGAAGCACAAGCTAGAATCAAGATTGCTGGGAGAAATATCAATAACCTCAGATATGCAGGTGACGCCACCCTTATGGCAGAAATTTAAGAAGAACTAAAGAGCCTCTTGATGAAAATGAAAGAGGAGAATGAAAAAGCTGGCTTAAAGCTCAACATTCAAAAAACAAAGATCATGGCATCTGGTCCCATCACTTTATGGGAAATAGATGGGGAAACAGTGGAAACAGTATCAGACTTTATCTTTTTTGGTTCCAAAATCACTGCAAATGGTGATTAAAACCATGAAATTAAAAGACGCTTACTCCTTTGAAGAAAAGTTATGACCAACCTAGACAGCTTATTCGAAGAAGGTGATGGCACCCCACTCCAGTACTCTTGCCTGGAAAATCCCATGGATGGAGTAGCCTGGTAGGCTGCAGTGCATGGGGTTGCTAAGAGTCAGACACGACTGTGTAACTTCACTTTCACTTTTCACTTTCATGCATTGGAGAAGGAAATGGCAACCTACTTCAGTATTCTTGCCTGGAGAATCCCAGGGACTGGGGAGCCTGGTGGGCTGCTGTCTATGGGGTCGCACAGAGTTGGACAGGACTGAAGCGACTTAGCAGCAGCAGCAGCAACAGACAGGTTATTAAAAAGCAGAGACATTACTTTGCCAACAGAGGTCCATCTAGTGAAGACTATGGTTTTACCAGTAGTCACGTATGGATGTGAGAGTTAGACTATAAAGAAAGCTGAGCTCCCAAGAATTGATGTTTTTGAACTGTGGTGTTGGAGAAGACCCTTGAAAGTCCCTTGGATTGCAAGGAGATCCAACTAGACTCTCCTAAAGGAGATCAGTCCTTAATGTTCATTGGAAGGACTGGTGTTGAAGCTGAAACTTTAATACTTTGGCCACCTGATGCAAAGAGCTGACTCATTTGAAAAGACCCTGATGCTGGAAAGATTGAAGGCTGGAGGAGAAGGGATGAGATGGTTGGATGGCATCACTCAATGGACATGAGTTTGAGTAAAGTCTGGGAGTTGGTGATGGACAGGGTGGCCTGGCATGCTGTATTCCATGGGTCACAAAGAGTCAGATACGACTGAGTGACTGAAATGAACTGAACTGTGCATCATCCTGAAAAATAAATTCATATTTAAAATAAAATATCATAGAATAAAACCTTTGAGAAGTTTAACTCTTTGAAACACTTATTTGAAAAGACCCTGATGTTGGGAAAGATTGAAGATGGGAGGAGAAGAGGACAACTGAAGATGAGATGGTTGCATGGCATCACTGACTCAATGGACATGAGTTTGAGTAAACTCTGGCAGTTGGTGATGTACATGGAGTCCTACATGCTGCAGTCCTTGGGGTCACAAAGAGTCGGACACGACTGCGCAACTGAACTGAACTGAAAAATTAATTAAATATGCAGACATCCAGAAAATACTTCAGCCAATCACAGCAGAACATGCATTTTTCTCAAGAATACATGAAATATTCTTCAGAATAGATCATAAACCATAAATATCTGCTCCAGGGTTTTTCTACAATGAAAAACAGCTCTTGCTTAGAAGAGTCTTCTCTTGTAAATGCTCTGACTGGTGTCCTTTGCCCTTACATGTCCATCATTGTGGTTCTCCCTGTATTTTGTCCTCATGAAATCCATCAAATGAATGCATCAATGCTTTCTGCAGCCCTTTCTGCTTGTCACTGTCATTTTAAAAAATGTTATATTTTAAGATATTTTTTCTTGTTTTGATGCTTCAACAGTGTTTTGTGGGGATGAATAAGTAAATATATGCTCAGTCAAACCCTTGAAAACTGAAGATTCACATAGTTTAGAGGATAAATTATTACACATTGATTTTCTTTTGCCCCCTTTCTCAGGAAAATATTTTAGGGGGGAAACATCTTTAATATTTAACTGTAGTTACTCCATTTCAAGGGATAAATGTTTATAAACTATAATTCAGTGGTGTCATCTCAAATTGCATTGTTTAAGTTCCAAAAAGAGCTGAATCTTTTTTGCCCCCTTACTAAGAATTTAATATTAGTGAAATAGTAAAGGGGAATAATCATGTGCATTTAGTTTCCAAACCTAATTCTGAAACTTATATGCTTTGAGATCTGAGGCATCTTCTTTAGTCTTTAGCTTCAGTTCAGTTTAGTTCAGTACCTCAGTCATGTCCAACTCTTTGCGACCCCATGAATTACAGCACGCCAGGCCTCCCTGTCCATCACCAATTCCCAGAATTCACCCAAACCCATGTGCATCGAGTCGGTGATGCCATTCAGCCATGTCATCCTGTCGTCCCCTTCTCACCTGCCCCCAATGCCTCCCAGCATCAGGGTCTTTTCCAATGAGTCAACTCTTCATATGAGGTAGCCAAAGTATTGGAGTTTCAGCTTTAGCATCAGTCCTTCCAATGAACACTTAGGACTGATCTCCTTTAGAATGGACTGGTTGGATCTTCTTGCAGTCCAATGGAATCTCAAGAGTATTCTCCAACACCACAGTTCAAAAGCATCGAATCTTCGGCGCTCAGCTTTCTTCACAGTCCAACTCTCACATCCATGCATGACCGCAGGAAAAACCATAGCCTTGACTAGACAGACTTTTGTTGGCAAAGTAATGTCTCTGCTTTTGAATATGCTATCTAGGTTGGTCATAAATTTCCTTCCAAGGAGCAAGTGTCTTTCAGTTTCATGGCTACAATCACCATCTGCAGTGATTTTGAAGCCCCCAAAATAAAGTCTGACACTGTTTCCACTGTTTCTCCATCTATTTTATATGAAGTGATGAGACCAGATGCCATGATCTTAGTTTTCTGAATGTTAAGCTTTAAGCCAACTTTTTCACTCTCCACTTTCAATTTCATCAAGAAGCTCTTTAGCTCCTCTTCACTTTAAACCATAAGGGTGGTGTCATCTGCATATGTGAGGTTATAGATATTTCTCCCAGCAATCTTGATTCCAGCTTGTGCTTCTTCTAGTCCAGCGTTTCTCATGATGTACTCTGCATATAAGTTAAATAAGCTGGGTGACATTATACAGCCTTGACATACTCCTTTTCCCATTTGGGACCACTCTGTTGTTCCATGTCCGGTTCTAACTGTTGCTTCTTGACGTGTCCACTTCTTCCACAGGAGACAGGTAAGATGGCCTAGTATTCCCATCTCTTTCAGAATTTTCCAGTTTATTATGATCCACACAGTCAAAGGCTTTGGTATAGTCAGTAAAGCAGAAATAGATGTTTTTCTGGAACTCTCTTGCTTTTTCCATGATCCAGTGGATGTTGGCAATTTGATCTCTGGTTCTTCTGCCTTTTTTAAAACCAGCTTGAACATCTGGAATTTCATGGTTCACGTATTGCTGAAGCCTGGCTTGGAGAATTTTGAGCATTACTTGATTAGTGTGTGAGATGAGTGCAATTGTGGTAGTTGAGCATTCTTTGGCATTGCCTTTCTTTGGGATTGGAATGAAAACTGACCTTTTCCAGTCCTGTGGCCACTGCTGAGTTTTCCAAATTTGCTGGCATATTGAGTGCAGCACTTTCACAGCATCATCTTTCAGGATTTGGAACAGCTCCACTGGAATTCCATCATGTCCACTAGCTTTGTTCATAGTGATGCTTTCTAAAGCCCACTTGACTTCACATTCCAGGATGTCTGGCACTAGGTGAGTGATCACACCATCGTGATTATCTTGGTCATGAAGATCTTTTTTGTACAGTTCTTCTGTGTATTCTTGGCACCTCTTCTTATTATCTTCTGCTTCTGTTAGGTCCATAACATTTCTGTCCTTTATTGAGCCTATTCTAGCATGAAATGTTCCCCTAGTATCTCTAATTTTCTTGAAGAGATCTCTAATCCTTCCCATTCTGTTGTTGTCCTCTATTTCTTTCCATTGATCGCTGAGGAAGGCTTTCTTATCTCTCCTTGCTATTCTTTGGAACTCTGCATTCAGATGCTTATATCTTTCCTTTTTTCGTTTGCTTTTCCCTTCTCCTCTTTTCACATCTATTTGTAAGGACTGCCCAGACTGCGATTTTGCTTTTTTGCATGTCTTTTCCATGGGATGGTCTTGATCCCTGTCTCCTGTACAATATCACGAACCTCCGTCCATAGTTCATCAGGCACTCTAGCTTCAACATATATAAAATAGAGGGATACATTAAGCCACAAGATCCTGCTTGATGTAGAGAGGAATGACATTAAACTGGATGTTTGTTTGTTTGTTTTATCATGGATTAATGTGATGGACAGAGAAGCCTGGTGTGCTGCAGTCAAGAGGGTTGCAAAGAGTCTGACAGGACTGAGCGACGGAACTGAACTGAACTGAACTGAATGTATTTAGGGCTTCCTGACTGCTGAATGCCAAACAACTGATGCTTTCGAACTGTGGCATGTTGGACTACAAGGAGATCAAACCAGTTAATCCTAAAGGAAATCAGTCCTGAATATTCACTGGAAGGACTGATGCTGAAACTGAAGCTCCAATACTTTGGCCACCAGATGCAAAGAACTGACTTACTGGAAAAGACCCTGATGCTGGGAAAGATTGAAGGCAGGAGGAGAAGTGGGTGACAGAAGATGAGATGGTTGGATGGTATCTCTGACTCAATGGACATGAGTTTGAGCAAGCTCTGGGAGTTGATGTTGGACAGGGAAGCCTGGTGTGCTGCAGTCCATGCGGTTGCAAAGAGTTGGACAGGACTGAGCAAATGAACTGAAGTGGTGCTAGTGGTAAAGAATCTGCATGTCCATGCAGGAGACATAAGAAATGAGATTTTATCCCTGGGTGGTGATGATCATTGAGAGGAGGAAATGGCAAAACACTTCAGTACTCTTGCCTGGCAGATCCCATTGTTTTGAGGAGCTTGGTGGGATACAGCCCATAGCGTCACAGAGTCAGATATGACTGTACCAACTTAGACCACACAGTGTATTTTAAGATGTTAAATTTAAATGAAATTTGTGATTTCTCAATTAGAATAATAAATAACTTGTTATTTTGAACCAGTAATAGGTTCACGTATAATTTTCATATTCTTTCTAGTCTCTAATAAGAAACACAATGTTCTTATTTATATGCAGATTATTTACAGTGCAGTGTAGCCTTCCATATTTGGAAACTGAACTAACACTGTATCACTCAGGAAAAAATGTCCTTAATTTTATATCATTTATTTATATAACACAGGTCTCATTCAGCTATTCTTAGAGGGGATTCTCCTTGCTTGAATTACCTCACTAATTTGTTCAGTATTAACCTCATTTTCTACATGATCAGAATGTTATTTTATATGCACACATTCATGTAGCTATGCTGAATATTCCAGCCGTCTCTACTTACATATTCATTAAGTATAAGAAACACTCAATTTCAATTATATCTTAGAGTGAGTTTTTCAAGAGGCTACTGCTTTTGATTTTCCTTTTGTTTATGGGAGTGATTAGAAGTCATTATTAAATATTTACTTGATGTTTACAATGTGCTAACTGGTAGGTTTCCTTGAAATCTAAAGAGGCATAGCATGGTACCTAAACTCAATATGAAAAACCACATAAGGCTTTGGCTGTAGTTTAAATTTTCAAAGTGAGATTAAAATAATATTTACATGAATAGAAATATTTTCCACTGATTTTATTACTTATTTTTGGCCAAAATGTAAATATACAAACATCATACTTACATAATATACAATGACTCAAGAAAATGGCTTCTCCAGGTGATTCCCTGTTAGTATTTTTAGGGCTGATATATTTGAGATGTGGAGCAAAGATATGACACATATAATTATATACTTTGTTGAATTCATTATTGATTACATGTGTAGATATTTTAATACTTCACTTTCGAAGAGTTGGGACGAGATGGTTGGGGTTAGCTAAATAGTTTTGTGCTTCAGAGAACACTTCCACATTACCAAATTTCAATATGCTAAGATTATATTATTTATGGAACTGTGGTCTCTAAATGAAGTAGCTTAGTGTTATTGTAAGAGAGAAAATCTGTTTTGAAAAATACTGTATGAAATAAACATTCTTGTATTATTAAACATCTCCATTTATAAGAAAAAAATATAACTGTGGTATACTTCAGAAACAGTAAGGAATTTCAAGGGCCTTTGCCACTCTAATTTGAAAATCTTAAACATTGTAACATCTTAGTTATGTAGAAGAAGATTTCTTTTTTTTTTTAATTTAATTTTATTTTTAAACTTTACATAATTGTATTAGTTTTGCCAAATATCAAAATGAATCTTCTAGCAAAACTCAAGTGATATTTAGTTTGAAAGTTTCTGAGAAAAGTGAATTATTTGTTTGAAGGTAAGAGGCATTCATTGTTTTCCTTCTATTGTATCATCACATTAAAAAGTAAGCACACTTGAAGGAAAACTTCTACATGACTTTCAATGAAAAACATTTATGAACCATGCCCAAAAATAGGTCCAAGCATTACTTACAGTTTGAGAATCTGTAGTGACATATACAGAAACTTAGCTGTTACATTATTGAACATACATGTTTCTAGAGGTACAAAGTAGACTTTAGGGCTTTCCTGGTGGCGCAGTAATAAAGAATCTGCCTGCAATCATTTGCTCCCTGGGTCAGGAAGAACCCCCAAAGAAGGAAATGGCAACCCATTCTAGGATTCATGCCTGAGAAATCCCATGGACAGAGGAGCCTGGTGGACTACAGTCCATGGGGTTGCAAGAGTTGGACACAACTTAGTGACTGAACCACCACCACTTTAATGAAACAAGTAGGTTATTTTTAATATTTGCTATTTTTATTCTAGCATTATATCATATAGCAGTGGCAAGCATCTGAACGTTTCAAATCAACTGACTTAGATAATAAGAATTTTATCTGCTTGCATTCCCAAGCATGATGTCTAGAGGAGAGTGGCTTGAAAAACTGGGTGACACGGCAGTTAAAAACCCCATAGGCTACCTTTCAGTCTCCACTGTCCCATGAACAATATGTGAAAGATTTGGCTTTTAAGGTAGACTCCCTCAGTCTTAAAAAAGACGGCTGCAGCACATGTCAGAGTAACATCTAATGTGGCAATGTTCACAGAAGCATGGCACAACATGCTAGAGTATCTCCTTACAGGAGCAGTGACTCATCCCCAGAATCTCTCTCAGCGCTCTTCCTTCTACACTCTACTGATCAATGTTGGGTCAAGCATTCAACAGTACACCAGTATCTAGTGGATGCATGGGCTTACAGTGACTTGGGTTGAAATAGGTATTGGGAAGTCAACCAGAAAGACCTTTACACAGATGCCCTTCTTTTGAGTAAAATGCTTTAGGCATCTTGAAACAATAACAGCAGCAAAACAAGGAGTTACGGTGCTCAGCCTCCTGTCTTAAACAAGAAACCAAAATAAAACAGTAATGAGGAAAAAAGTGAAATGAGTCTGCATGACTTGTTGTAGGAAAGCAGGGTGATAAAGAATCAGAGTGGGTCTCATCTTTAGAAAACCTATGAAAACATTTCCAAGGAAGTATAGATGACACATGGATTACTCTTCCATTTTTCTCTGGAGGATAACAAAAGCAGATAACGTGAAGAATTGTCTCAACTCCAGAAGTTTCAATTTTCTACTGCTGACATTCAGATGAAGGACCTATCAAACCCACATGGTAGGCTACTTAAATTAACAAAAGTATATTGATGGACACATTTAGGACCTATTATGCAACTTAAAAGTATATTTACATACAATATTACATATTACATACAATATTACATATATATAGCCACTGCTGCTGCTGCTAAATCACTTCAGTCAGGTCCAACTCTGTGAAACCCATAGACGACAGCCCACCAGGCTCCCCTGTCCCTGGGATTCTCCAGGCAAGAACACTGGAGTGGGTTGCCATTTCCTTCTCCAATGCATGAAAGTGAAAAGTGAAAGTGAAGTCGCTCAGTCGTGCCTGACTCCCAGCGACCCCATGGACTGCAGCCCACCAGGCTCCTCTGTCTATGGGATTTTCCAGGCAAGAGTACTGGAGTGGGGTGCCATTGCCTTCTCCATATAGGCACAGACATATATATAGTCACATATACATATATACAGCTACAGTCCCCTCCACATATACACATTCTTTTATGAGATGTTTAATTTTATGGGACAATTTGAGTCATGGACTGCCCAGATATTTGGCCAGACACTATGCTGGGCATTTATGTCAAGGTGTTTTTAGATGAGATTGACTTTTAAATGTGTTGACTAAGTAGATTATTTTCTAACAGCTGTGGTAGGTACCGTCCAATCAGTTTAAGACCTGAATAGAAGAAAGAGGCTGACCCTCCTCTGAGTAGAATTCCCCCTGCTTGACTGCTTTTGAAATGAAACTTAGGATCTTCCTGAGTCTTGAGCTTGCAGGCCTTTTGACTGGAACCACATTGGTTTCCCTGGTTTTCAGGACCTCAGAATTAAACTAGAAATATATGTGGGACTGTATAGTCGAAGCTATGGTTTTTCCAGTAGTCACGTACAGAAGTGAGAGTTGGACCATAACAAATCTGAGTGCCATAGAATTGATGCCTATGAATTTTGGTGCTGCAGAAGATTCTTTAGAGTCCCTTGGACAGCAAGGAGTTCCAACCAGTGAATCCTAAAGGAAATCAACCCTGAATATCTATTTTAGGGACTGATGCTAAAACTGAAGCTCCAATATCTTGGCCACCTGATGTGAAGAGCCAAATCATTAGAAAAAACCCTGATCAGGGAAAGATAGAGGGCAGAATGAGAAGAGGGCAACAGAGGATGAGATGGTTGGATAGAATCATTGGCTTGATGGACATGAGTTTGAGCAAACTCCAGGAGATAGTGAAGGACAGGGAAGCCTGGCATGCTACAGTCCATATAGCCACAAAATGTTGGATACTTCTGAGTGCCTGAACAACAACACTACTTGGGACCTGGCCTCAGTCTTGATGACTCATCCAGCAAATTTGGGACTCCTCAGGTTCCAGTCATTTGCACCAATTCCTTATAATAAACCTCTCCCTCCCTCTCCTCTTCTCTGTCTTCTCACCCTATGCCCAGCCCTACTTCTCAATACATCCTGTCAGTAGTGTTTCCCTGGAAACATAATACATGCTATTAAGTATACTATCTTGTATTAGAGAAAACTTTTGTGTGGGGAAGGAGTACCGATCTGATAAATTGTAATAGAACAAGTGAAACACAAATGATCAGATGGTTGTCTATCATGAGTGCTAATGTATGTTTCTCAGGCTTCACTCATCTAGATTTTAAGCATTCTTATTTCTAAGACTGTGAGTTCAAGTTAATGTATGGGGAAGACAAATTAGTAAAGGTAACTATACTAAAGCATACTGATTATTTTATGTATGGGTCACTGTAGTACATATTTTGAAACAGTAAGGCTATTGTATTTTGTACATCAATTGTATATTACTATATTAAAGACAGCAAGACATTTTAAAAATGCTACTCTGGCATAATAATTTTTATCTCTAACTCATGAAAAAAAAATCTGTATTAAAATAGTCAAGTCCTTCAATGGCTGACATAATTTCATTCTAACTACAGAAAACTTCCTGTCAGTCTTTGACTACTTGAGGCATTTTTTAGCTGGTATGTCATGTTCTGTAGCTTAAGCCAGGTTTCTACTGTTGGACATTATGTTACTTGAAATACATTTGTAATACTCTGTTAGAAGTAGAATTTATGGTTCAAAGGATACATATATTTTTTAAATATTTTTGACACAGAATAACAAATTGCCTTACCTGAAAATGTACTGCTTTGTATCATACCAGTATTACAGAACATGCTTTTTGTTATGAAATCCATTTTAATCACTAAAAACATCCATTAATTTGAACTTAGTTAATTATTAGTTCTAACTGATAATCAAAATTTCATCTTTTTGAATTATTTAGCTAATTGTTCTACTGAGAAATCAATTTTTTTCTCAAGACATGTTAAGAGCTTTTTATAATTTAAAGGAATTAATGGTGTATCACCTTAAAGGACATGTTTCTCTCATAAAATTTAAAGATAGCCATCTCTATGTTTTGTTCTTCTTTTTTGTGTTTGAATCTTAAACTAAACAAGAATCTATCTGTATTAATGTCATCAGTAAGTATTTAGCTTTTGTGAATACTCTGTGCTGTGTGTGTGATTGGTTGCTTTGGTCGTATCTGACTTTTTGCGACCCCATGGACTGTAGCCAGCCAGGTTCTTCTGTCCATGAGATTCTCCGGACAAGAATACTGGAGTGGGCTGCTGTTACCATCTCCAGGGGATCTTCCCAACCCAAGGATTGAACCCATGTCTCTTATGTCTAATCTGCATTGATATGAGGGTTCTTAATCATTAGTACCACCTAGGACACCCCCTCTGTAATTAAGCAAAAAAAAAAAAAAAAGCTTTAATTGGATAATTTTCACAAACTATGGACTTGAAATTCCCCCTTTATCATATTTAATTATTTATATTATAAATAATGTATAATATAATATAATAATATATTATAAATAATTGTTAGGAAACACAGTGTACTGTCCTTTGCTATCTGCATGACCCTGGAAAAGCTCAGAGAACCATGGTCTGTTTCCTCAACTTGAAATAGGGATTATGATAGCACATACATGATGGGTTGGTATGAGAATAACTATGTATGATGAATGCATGAAAAGAACCTGGTACATAGTTAATTATTATAGGCTGATTAAATATACTTGCATATTATAAATATGAAATATTTCTCAGTATTAGGTCTTCTGAAAATCATGAACCCCTCTTTGACCTGTCTACAATCACAATGGAACAAAACCTCTTTTGTTTCAGATGTAGTCCCTAAATCATGAAGTCAGAAATGTCATGCCATTCTGATTCAAATATCTCTTCATTATTCTTCTCTAAATGAAGATTGTCATCATTATATTGTTTTGAAGAGTTAAGCAAACAAAGGTGTATCACATTATGATTTTTTTAAATGTAATTATGTTAAAGGTAAAGATCAATTTGTGAAGATATGAGACATTTTCAAAATTAAATACTTTTGCCTATGAATAGGAAAATCATATAACTTAAAATATGTTGTTTAGTTTGTTATTCTAGCAACTGAGCTGTATGATTATGACAGAAATTTAGAAGGTTAAAAATATTTACATTGTGTGAAGTATGATTGTTTCATCTTACAGTTGAAAGAAAACAGTTTCATATTTATAAATTAATTTCTGCAAAGTATAATTTTTGTATGAATATAGCATAAGATAGTTTGTATATATGGAAGCTGTATCTCTACTGAGTACCATTTAAAGTAGACATTTAATTGAAACAGAGACAGTCACAATGCATATCTTCCTTTTGTTAATTGGTCTTCAGAGACTATTTGGAGACATCCAATTATCACTCCGCCAAACCCCACAACAATAGCAGCTATTTAAACAAAATAAGGTCACCTTCCCTTACTTCTAATGAGTAGTGCAAAAAAGTGACATAAGAAAGACTGCAAAATATCACTGTCTTATTATGTGTGTACCTGGTTTAACAGAGACTGAACAGAAAAAGGTGCAAATCTGATATAGTGTCAATGCTGCAGAGTAGGAATTTTACTGTAGTTGTCTATATTTGGAAAACTAACAAAAACAGTCCAACATTCCAGGTGTGCACATATCATGATGACATCTTGTTGCAGGAAACTCCAATATATTTAAAACCATGGTTTATTGTTTTAAAATTTAATAAACCTACATATTTTGTCCTCTCTTCTCCATTTAATTTTCAATACTTGTTACAGCAATCTATTAAATTGGTATTGATTATACCTCTATTAGGGCTTCCCTGATGGCTCAGTTGGTAAAGAATCTGCCTGCAATGCAGGAGACCCTGGTTCAATTCCTGGGTTGGGAAGATCCGCTAGAGAAGGGATAGGCTACCCACTCCAGTATTCTTGGGCTTCCCTTGTGGCTTAGCTGGTAAAGACTCTGCCTGCAATGAAGGAGAACTGGGTTAGATCCCTGGGTTGGGAAGATCCCCTGGAGAAGGGAAACGCTACCCACTCCAGTATTCTGGTCTGAAGAATTCCATAGACTGCATAGTCCATGGGGTCACAAGGAGTCAAACACGACTGAATGACTTTCACTTCACTTCACTATTCCTCTATTAATGCAATATCTCATCATAATCTATCGAATCATCATGCTATCTAGTTCTGAACAAAATACATCTGTAAAATCCTATAGTATGCTTGAATAAGAAAATTTAGGTTCAGTTGTTTTCATTAGAGTTTTTACATTTCAAGCTTATACCTGTTATATGGAAACAGAGCAGGCTCCCAAAGGAAACTGTATACAGAATCATGGAAGACTTCAAACTCAGAACTGCATAAGTAGAAGACATTAGATGATTTGAATTTCCCCTTCATCTCCTAACATTAGTTTTCATTCTGATGGCCCAGCTCATCCTGCTTAATGATTCCAAATCTTGAAAGCAATGAACACTTTAACAACTTAAATACAGGCAAAAATAAGCTAAAACTCAAAATGCCAAGATACACAAATAATTAATGTGTAAGAAAAATTATTAAAATATTGTTATTGAAAGGTTCTTTTACAGAGAGGCTTTATCCATAATCAACAACTTGTGATTTTTAAAATTAGGATGATATTTAAACATTCAAGGCAAATGTCCAAATAAACTCATATTGTACTTGAGTGAATATTTTTATCTCATTTATAAGCAATTTAATTATAAATGAAATTGCACACTGAGTTCTATGGCTCAAAATTTCTCCAAGAAGAGCATGACAAAATAGATGACTCTCAAATAATCCCTCATAATTCCTAGGTTTTCTAACTTTGTCTTATAAAAAATATAATCAATATTTGCTTATTAATTAGGACCTCTTCTTTTTCAATATTAATTCAGTACTATATCGGTAAGTAGATGTGGGAGTAGTGCATGTTTTATTTTCAAAATTATTGTATTCTGTTGATTCAAGAAATATGTATCTTAATCTAAATAAACCAGAGTAGAAAAGAATAGTTTCCCCTATGTGGCAAACACTTGCTATCATGATTGAGAGTAAAACTGATAAAACGTGAAATTGAAGATACTAGCCATTGTGATGACTTTGGAGAAATAAATGTTTAAAGCTTTTTCAGGGAATAAATATTTGAAAAAGTCTTTAAATAAAATGTGTGTAGAGCTAAACCACAAGACACAAGTTTTTTTTTTTTTTTTTTTCTAAATGGAAAAAATGTGCTGATGAGTGTTAGTTCTATTTTCTGTATACAACTGAATAAATTGATTTCTAGTGTCATGATGTTTTAAGTGAAATATAGGAGGTAGTGCTCAAACACTTCAGTACTGGAAGTGTTTCTGTATAAAAGAAGATGATTGAAAACACAAGACATAAATGAGTAGATTGCATGCAGCAAAGTGCTCCCAAAATATAGATAACACTGGAAGCCCAGAATATAAGAAATCAAGTAAAATATTTGTGAGACTTGAATGGAAGAGAAAAAAAAAGCTAAAGATAAAAGAGGGTCTCAAAACTTTGACCCACTCAGTATACAGTATTGTGTAAATAGAAATAAAGATGCATTTTGTTGTCTTTTGGACTCTGTTACCAGAAGCTTAATAAAAGACTAGGGCTATCTTTTATAATTCAAAGGGAGAAAAAAAGATCTAAAGCAAACTTCCTTTGCAGAGTATCACAAAGACTCAATTTCAAGTACTATGTCTACAGAAATGAACTCCCAGAGAAATAATAGTAAAGACTACAGATACTACTGGGGCTTCCTAGGTGATGCTGCTGCTGCTGCTGCTGCTGCTGCTGCTACTGCTACTGCTGCTAAGTCGCTTCGGTCGTGTCCGACTCTGTGCGACATAGACGGCAGCCCACCAGGTTCCCCCGTCCCTGGGATTCTCCAGGCAAGAACACTGGAGTGGGTTGCCATTTCCTTCTCCAATGCATGAAAGTGAAAAGTGAAAGGGAAGTCGCTCAGTTGTGTCAGACTCTAGCGACCCCATGGACTGCAGCCAACCAGGCTCCTCCGTCCATGGGATTTTCCAGGCAAAAGTACTGGAGTGGGGTGCCATTGCCTTCTCCGAGGTGATGCTAGTGGTAAAGAACCAACCTTTACCTTGAGTTCAATCCCCAGGTCAGGAAGATCTCCTGGAGGAGGGCATGGCAACCCACTCAAGTATTGTTGCCTGGAGAATCCCATGGACAGAGGAGACTGGCTGGCTACAGTCCATGGGGTCACAAAGAGCCAGTCAGGTATGACTGAAGTGACTTAGCACTCACAGATACTATAATGAATATGAAGAAGTCTTAATATCATATTCATGCTCACACTTGCCTTCTGCCAAAACTCTTACTTAAGAATTCTGCTTTATTATATTTTAGTGGAAAAATAAAAGAATATAAAAATAACCTCTCTCAAAAATATAGTTATTAGGGCTCTTTGACTTCAGTTCATTCATTATTGTCTGCCTTCATTTCAGGCCAAATGCTCAAGCCACTATATCTGCCCTTTAATTCCACTGGTTAGGGAGACAAACATAAAAAGGCATAGCACAGAATGATTATGGTGAAGGCATAATTGAAGTGGAAGGCAAAGCAAGATACTGACTTGGTTTGTTGGTTTAATTAATTAATTTTTAATTGAATTATAATTGCTCTACAGAATTTTGTTGTTTTCTGTCAAATCTAAACATGAATCAGCTGTAGGTATACATACATCCCCTCCCTTGACTTGGGTTTTAAACACAATGTTTCTAAGACATGTTGTGGTTAAATGTGTGGTATTTGGTCCTGGTGGGTGTTTTGGAGCCAACGAATGATTCACTGTCATTCGAGTTGGAATTTACCTGTAGAAACTGGAAGCATTGTGTTGCCTGAAAAGTTCATGTGGGTTTTCCTTTGGATCTTACAGGATATGTAAGCTGGAGCAATGGCTCAATCTAGAGCACACAGGCAGGGAGGCCTGGCACTTTCAGATTATGTGCTCAGTGACAGAGATACCCAAAGATCAACAGAGAAACAAGTCTGGAAAAGGCCATGAGGTCATGATGTTAGAGAATTTCCTATTCTCTTGGACTTCTTTGACTCACAGAATGCCTACTGAGTGCTTTGCAAAGCTGGGACAGTTCATATTTTGATGAAGTGTAAAATAACATAATTGGGTATTAGATGTTTCCCCAAGTTCTCTTTAGTCTAAAGTGAATTATTTTAATGGTCTTGCAGACCTAAAATGCTAAAAGAGAGGTGAAACAATGAAACTAAGGAAGAAATGTCATAAATTTTCTACCTAGAAAAACAATGATTTATATTTTTTTAAGTTAAATTCAGTTTGTTTTACTAGTAAGAGTATAGTTGCATTCTGTACTCCAGGAAATCCAAATGGGAAAAGAAAAAGTTTTTAAATAACTATTTTGTATGTAACTGTTTTTCTCCAAACACTTAAGGTGAATACTTCATGGCATAAAAGGCAAACTGAATTCTGGGGAAATACAAAAATGAGCACTGAGAAATAGCCTTCTTCACTCCCATTTGTTTAGAAATGTAAATATATGTCACACGACCTATACACAGCCAACTACAAATAGACAATACATGCTATGTCATGGAACTTTTAGTTCTGAGTGATGTAAACTCACACATTCTTATCTGTACACACATAAAATTTCCCAACTCATAAGAATTCTCATCTTCTTACTCCTTCACTCACCACCTACTCCTTAACTGTTTTATGTCTTAAATGTAACCTTCTGATGAAGCATTTCTAACTAGTGCACTATATTTTCTTGTGAAGAAAAATGTATACTGTACTCTTTTTTTTTTTAGAATTTTATTTTATTTATTTATTTTTTTGATTGCAGTTTTTTTTTTTTTTTTTCCTTACTCTTTAAATTGGAACTTGAACATGGAAAACCACAGCAAATGGCACTGAAGTGGATAACTGTTCAAAGTGTGGAGGACCTGATTATCATGTAGAGGAAATTAGACTTCATATTGTACCTAATAGTTAGCTACCTGAAGTCTTTAAACTATGGGTAACATTTGATTTACATTCTGTATCATAAAAGTAATTGGATTTGGACAGGTAAGAACAATGGGCAGAAAATCCAATTAAAAAGCCTTGGCAGAAGTCCAAATAAAAGGATCTCATGCTAGTATGTGGGTGCTTGTGAAGTTCAACTCTTTGTGACCCTGTGGACAGTAGACTTCCTGTAACCTCCTCTGCCCATGGAATTTTCCAGGCAAGAATACTGGAGTGGGCTGCAATTTCATACTCCAGGGGATCTTCCTGAGCCAGGGATTGAACTCACATTTCCTGCATTGACAGGGGGATTCTTTACCACTGAATCACCCAGGAAGCCCTCATGATAACAGCAATGGGATAAAGCTAAATAATATATACATATATATATATATATATATAATATATATGTAATATTATATGTAATATATATATGTGTGTGTATATATATATATGGGTATTAGTAGGACACAAGATGTAATGGGGTAACAGCTAAAGTCCAAAGAACTATTTCTAAGTCAGAATTAAAGTTAGTGACTACCTAATAGAGGGCCAGATAAGAGATGGATTGATGTAAACTATAACACATCATCTATTTGGGGATACTAATGATACAGCTGAATTAGAGAACTTAGGCTTAGAAGTAGATTGGGAAAGCAAGAAAAAAAAGGGAAATAAGAGTTAGGTTTTCAACAAAAGAACAGTAAAGGACCTTAAAGACATGTAGGTGAAGCCATCTGACCCCTGCATATGTTAGTCTGAAACTCAGAAGAAAGATGTCAATGGAGTATATAGATTTGTGGCAGTTAACATTTAGTTAACACTTAATGGTATGGAAACACTTACTACAAAATAAGAGTTAGTGAAAATATGAGATCAAGGTTTATAACCCTGGGATAAGAACTAAGAAATAAAATACTTTTGAATTTTAGAAAGTTGAGATATCAAATGACTTTAGTGATGTGTGGAGGATAATCAGAGGAATTAAAAAGTGAAAGGAAGGACGAATGATGTAACTTTAAGGAAAGAGATTTGGCTCATAGCTCATACAGGGGGTAAGTTACAAGGAAATCTTTAAGAGGGCACTCATCTAAGAATGTTTCTGAGATCACTCATGAGAGCTGATGTATGTGAGCTAAGTTGCTTCACTTGGGTCTGGCTCTGTGTGACCCAGTGGACTATCCCTGCCAGGCTTCTCTGTCCATGGGATTCTCCAGGCAAGAATGCTGGAGCGGGTTGCCATTTCCTCCTCCAGGGCATGTGAATTTTCCTGACCCAGGGAACGAACCCACATCTCGTAGGTCTTGGCTTTGGCAGCAGGCTTCTTTACCACTAGAACTACCTTGGAAACCCACTGATCCCTTTTTGAGAATATTTGAGTAATAGAGAAATTCACAAAGATGAAATTATTATATCATGACAAAGATATACAATGTCTTCAAAGTATCTGATCTCATCTTCCCCAGAGTGTATGTTCTCAGTTGTTCCTTCGGTCATGCAACCTTACTGCTAAAAGTCTTACATCAATGAGTATTTTCACATAATAACTTAATTAACATTACTTCTCTAGATGTCATATAAATTATGATTTTATATATAAAAATAACTGCTAGCCTCCAGAGATTGATGAAAATTTTTAAAAAAGAACAGAACAATTATGTAGAATATTACTGTTTCCTCTACCCATTTGGAAGCAGCTTGCAAGCAGTTTCAGCTGATTATTCAAATATATCAAGGTCATGTGTTCACTGATAATTTTGAAGTTATTTGGTTTTGGGTATGCTCCCAGCTAGCAAAATGTATCCAACAATTTTATAAGATTTCACAGGTGGGCTGCAGTCTATGGGGTCGCTAGGAGTCGGACATGACTGAGCGACTTCACTTGCACTTTTCACTTTCATGCATTGGAGAAGGAAATGGCAACCCACTCCAGTGTTCTTGCCTGGAGAATCCCAGGGACGGGGGAGCCTGGTGGGCTGCTGTCTATGGGGTTGCACAGAGTCGGACACAACTGAAGCGACTTAGCAGCAGCAGCATCAGCATCAGCAGCAGTAATATTTTGATCATAGTTTATTTGAACACTTATGATAAGATGCTTCTGTAAACATTTGTTATTTGTGGAATAATAGAGTGTCATTATGTGTACAAAAATATTATATAACTACTGTGGGAAGGCTATTGGTATACAAAAATCCATTTAGATGATATTCTGTACATAGAAGATGCTATACTTTTATTTTTTCTTTAAATTGAAAAGCTACAAGAGTAAACAAAGTCATCTCACAGAAGCTGGAATGTTTAAGTTAATTGCTATCATTTCCATGTAGAGATGTTCAAACAAAAAAGCAGCAAATCTAGTACAAGCTATTAAACTAGCTATTCTGTTACAGCAACAGCTACTATTTATTTTGTTTTTGCTTCATGGCAGGTACAATTAATATTGTTTTACACATAGATTTATAAAATTTTCTCCATGGGTAGTCCCACTAGAGAAAATGTATGCACTCAAATACCCACAGAGATTCTTTTAATATTTGTTAATATAGAACATTTCAGGAAAAAAAAAAAGCCCTTAATGTACATGTACTAAATTAATTAACAGAAGAGTGACTTCAATAATTAGACTTTCAAAGAAATCAAAAGTATGAAATCTGTGTTAACAATTATTTTCATGAAGCATTATGCCTCCTCCTCTTGTTTCTTGAGTCTGCTGCTGCTACTGCTAAGTCGCTTCAGTCGTGTCCGACTCTGTGCGACCCCATAGATGGCAGCCCACCAGGCTTCCCTGTACCTGAGATTCTCCAGGCAAGAACACTGGAGTGGGTTGCCATTTCCTTCTCCAATGCATGAAAGTGAAAAGTGAAAGTGAAGTCTAGCAGTGTTCAAGATATGAGACTTTCCACATATGTTCATCTATTTAGCTATGTTTACTCTTTGTTTTAGGTTCTGAGGATGCTGTTGTGAAAAGAGATAAAACATCTCTCCTGGGGACTTCCCTTGTGGCTCAGACAATAAAGACTATGCATGAAATGTGGGAGATTCAGGTTTGATCGCTGGGTCAAGAAGATTTCCCTGGAGAATGGAATGGCTACCCACTCCGGTATTCTTGCCTGGAGAATTTCATGAATAGAGGAGCATGGCAGGCTATAGTCCAAGGGATTGTAAAAAATTGGACACGACTAAGTGTCTTTCGCTCACTTGTGGACTGGCAAGGAAAAGAGTACACATATGAACGCCTAAATACATGATGATTTTTTCAGTGTTAATTTGCATAGAGGAAATAAAGCAAGAGGAACAGAAAAGAAGCAGCCTTAGCTAGATTGGAATGACCACCAAATATAAACAGGTGATGTTTTGGCAGACATCTGATGAGAAACAGCCAGATATGTTAAGACCAGGGGAGAAGGGTGCACATTCAGGCATAACACTGATTATAAAGACTAAGCTATGACGAAGTTTGATGAATGTAAGTAATAGAAAGAAATTCAATGGTTTGAATATACTGAGTGAGGGCGTGATTAGTTGGTGAAATGAAGGACAAATGGCATTGGATCTTATAGGCCTTGATGAGCAGTTTGGATTTTATTTTAAATGCAGAACAAAGATATCTGAATGTTTACAGCAGTGGGATGGTCTAATATGCTTTACAAATAAAACAATTTAACATTATGTGTTGAACAAATGGAAGAGGAAAAATTATAGAAACCAAAATTACTATTAGAAACATATTGGAAGGTACTAGAATTCAGTTGAAATGGTAGGAATGGGAAGAAAAAGAAATAGTGGAAATATATATATATATATATATATATATATATATATATACATATATATATAGCTGGAGATCAGTAGAAGATAAGTCCCTTAAATTAATTCTATTTCACGCCTCTAAATTTTAACTTTGAGAAACATGACTATTCTCTTAACCCTTACAAAGTTTAAAACCATTTGTTTTCTGATGTTGTTGTTAACAAAAGACTGAAGAAATAAAAATCCGTTAACTACTACCTAACTTGAAGCCCTTCTGTTACAATTATTATGCCTACTTTTCATTTTTTTCCTTTTAATGAAATGGGAAACAGCTGTTTACCATCATCCATACATTTCTTTTTATAAACTTCAAATCTATTATTAAGCAATCCTTAAGCTTGTGATGCCTCATTGAAGTGAAGCATCCAGATTGATTATTTGAAGCCAAGAGCACTTGACTATGACTTAGTAATTTTAATGACAAAAATAACCTGGCAATCATCCATTATCAAATCAAAAGAATGAAGACCATTTTATGGAAGCAATTGAATCAGTAAAATATACCAGCAAACAACGTGAAAATTTTTAGAAACTCGGCTAATAAAGCCATTACAATGTGTCCCAGTTGACAAGAGAATATATACATGTGTTTGCAAAATTATTGTTTGTAATAACCTTTTCTGGAAAGTAGGGTAACAACTCAAAACAGTGTATCTGGATGCAAAGTCATAACAAGGGAAGTTCAGACAAGTAAGTGAACAGGGGAAAACAAAAAAGTGTGGTGAGGATTCCAGATGGTGGGGAGAATAGGGATTATGGATTCTCTTAAGAATGAAGGCAAAAGGAGAAGGGCAGCAGAGGATGAGATGGTTAAATAGCATCATTGACTCAATGGACATGAGTTGAGCAAACTCCAGGAGATAGTAGAGGACAGAGGACCCTGGTGTGCTGCAGTCCATGGAGTTTCGAAGAGTCAGACATGACTTAGTGATGGAACAACAACAATTCTCTGTGGAAATAGGAGGAATATGGTTAGTGGTGAGCCTAAGGTGAGATCCAAAGGAGTAGAATGATCAAGTAAGACAGAAAGGAAAGAAGGAGACTGGAAGTAGAATGTATATGAGGAAATAGTAGCTGCTTAAGCCTGCAAAGAGTGCGGTAAATGGCCTGAAAGGGAAAAGACTGAAGTCAATGAAACCAGCTAAAATTTGTAGCCATAAATTATACATCTATCACATATTTAAATTTAGTCATCTTGTTTGTGACCCTCTATTGCCTCAAATGATAAAGAATCTACCTGCAATGCATGAGACCCAGGTTCGATCTCTGGGTTGGAAATATCCCTGGAGAAGGAAATGGCAACCCACTCCAGTGTTCCTGCCTGGATAATCCCATGGACAGAGGAGCCTGGTAGGCTACAGTCCATGGGGTCACAAAGAGTGGGACATGACTGAACAACCAACATATTATATATGAGATGGAGAGGAGAAGAGAAGACATCCTCTGCCTAATCCTGGCATGAAATATAAATGCCCCTTATTGTCTTGTTTTTTTTTTTTTTTTCTATTTCAGTTACAGAGGATAATCTCTATCAGAAAACACTGGGTTTGAAATTAGAACTTTCTGGACGAAGAAGCAAATCTAAGGTAAGGTATCTAGTACTCTTTTTTAATGTCCTTTGTAGTATATATTCTTGCTGGGCATATATTAAATTTGGCTGGGTCGTGTCTTAGTTGCTACATGCAAGACCTTTTTTAGTTGCAGCAAGCAGCATGCAGGATCTTTAGTTGAGGAATATGGGATCTAGTTTAGGAATATGGGATCAGATTAGAGATCCAACTTAGTCCCTTGGCACTGGGAGTATGGAATCTCAATCACTGGACTGCCAGGGAAATCCCTATATATCCTTTAGGTCAACTAATTCTTACTCATTGCAACTTTATGGTTACTTGCTTCATTCAGAGAATATTTAATGTATGACAAATCTGAAATTAAAGTTTTCTAGTACAGTTTTCTAATATTGTTCACCATAGTTACTTGTTTATCCTATTGTTGCATTTACTAGTTTTTATGTGAAATATTATATGTTAATGTGTGTTTGCTGTTTTTAATAACATATCAGTTCCTTATATTGATAAGGTCACAGAAAACTTGCTAGCTGTATGTGCATTGTTGATCTTTATGTTGATAACACATGAAAATTATAATACATTATGAGATTCTCATTTAAAATCTTAAACGTTGCAGTTTAAGTTTTGTACTAGAATTTTTTTCCTAGTCATTTTACTCTTTTAGGACAATGAAGAAAATAATGCATTCTTATATAAAACTTTGAAGGTGGAAAAGTATAGAAGTGTAGAATAATTTGAAATATCACCAAGAACATTTGATTTGCAAATATTGACCTAATTCTTAATTACCCATCATTACGCTGCTAAGTAGGTTAACTGCTCTCAACCTCAGCTTCTCCAGTTATAATTTGGGAAAATAATGGTACGAATTTAGTGCTGTGGTATTGATGACTAAAAGGTGCTAAAGGAAATTCTTTTTATGAACTAAAAGTCAGCAAATATTTTATTCCATTATAATTCCAATATATATAATGTATCTTATTCATAGAAATTATTTGTCTTTTACTATTAAACAATTTGTAGGTCATTGGCTTTGAGAATATCCATGATTTGTTAATCATATCATTGAAGTTGTAAAAAAAATAAAACCTTCAAATTCTGCTGTGATTATTAAACTGAAGATATGTGTTAAATATACTTTTCCTGGCACTCTGAGATATTTTCTAAGCATTGTGTTTTATGTGTATTAAAGCATATTATTTTATTTAAATAAAATTGCATTATTTAAATTATTGTATTATCTTTAAGAAGATGGACTTATTCCTTATTATCTTAATTGAAGCTGGAATAAATTAAAATATATTCCAAATCTAACTTTAAGATAACAATGGGAAGAATAATAGCCTCTAAGTCTGGCAGGCTTCTCAGGGAGTCTCCAATGGTAAACGAATCTGCCTGCAATGCAGGAGACCCAGGTTCGATCCCTGGGTCAGGAAGATCTCCTGGAGAAGGAAATGCAACCCACTCCAGTATTCTTGCCTAGAGAATCCTGTGGACAGAGGAGCCTGGTGGGCTCCTGTCCACAGGGTCGCACAGTGTCGGACACAACTGAAGCAACTTAGCATGCATGAATGCATTAAATATCTAAAATATTATTTCTTAACATCTCTTAACTACATGAAAAATAAAGAATAGTTCATGTGACATATTTTGTTATCTAAATCATGATTTACCTTCCATATTATATTTTTTACTCTGAAAAGAGTTCTTAATATATAAAAGTGAAATCATGAGAATCATAAGGAAAGCTCAGGCCATCATTAAGTTTTCCATTTCTTTGATTTTAATTGTTTCTTTTAGTTTTGCATTTCTTATTCATCTAGCTGTTTTCCTATATTCACCCCCTGCTTCCTCCATGGAAATGTGCATTTACCTGGATAGCAGCATTTGACTGAGAATTGGTTAATGACATGAAAACAAAAGGTGATACTTACAAGTTTAGGGTCTTATTTCTTTAAAGCAAGGAAGCCTCTTTCCTTCCTGGAGGTAATATCCCCTCATGAGCCATATGTAACTTTTATTCTTCCTGCAGTTGTGAGGGTAGGACCAGGAGTCACAGAGAAAAAAGTGTATTGAAGATGAAGATGACCCCCTAACCCTCCTGAAGCACTGTTGTATGAGTTGTTACATCTATGTTTATATGTTATTTAAACCTTTGGATCAGCTATATAAAAGGTAATATGTATCTTGCTTAAATGTTTGGGGTTTCTTTGTTATACCAGCTTAGAGCTGACATCAAAGTTGGTTAAGAAAAACATAACCCCTGGTCTCCAGGATTAGATAATTATTATTTTTACTAAAGATAATATCCTTTCACAGTCTGATAGAAATTTATAATGGTTAGTTACATGTATTATAAAAGTTTATGTGATTATCCAGTTAATTTCTGATTAGCCGTTTCTCCATGTTCAGATATAAATTCTATCATTGACTCTTATTTGAAAAAATAAAAAAATGTTAACACACATCAATACACTTGTATTTCTGTTACCTTTCTTTCAAATAATTCACATGCCTTTTTAAAGTCTACAGTGATGATCAACCAACTATTAAAATGGATAATTCATTGGTAACTCTTTTGATAATCCTTAGTGACCTTGGATTTTCAGCTTTGTCAACCTCTCAATAACCACTTATAAAAGTCAGATGAAAGAATTGGTCCCTCAAGAAATCCCTTAAATGAAGTAAATTTTAAAATCTTTTCATGCATTACACTGCCAATCACTGTGGCTAGTCCCAGTCAAGCTCCATAATTAGTATTCCATGGTAGGGATTCCCACCTGTGCTATGTTGTACAACATCCTGAAGTGAAGAGGGGTATAGGAAAGAAAGGCTCCCCGCAGACCTCTACATGACAGAATGTGTGAATCAATTTTAATTAATTCTGCCTCTTTAAATCTGCATGCTCTTTAGGAAAGATCGCTATCTGCCTCAGACTCTGTGGCAAGATAATTAACAGAAGCCCTGCTGGATACTGATAACATAGGCAGCAGCTGATACCTGTGACACAAACTCCCTGGCATCCAAGTACCATAGAACTATGAGAGGAAAGGACATGGAGTGCAGCTCAGCATTAATTGTGCTAAATAAGAGCAACGTTAGCAGCGCACATTATAGGGTATTATTTATCTAGCATGTAACGGAAGTAAAGAAAATTGCTTCTAAAACACTGTCGCTGGTGATGTATAGAACAGTCTTATGGACTCTGTGGGAGAGGGAGAGGGTGGGAAGATTTAGGAGAATGGCATTGAAACATGTAAAATATCATGTATGAAACGAGATGCCAGTCCAGGTTCGATGCAGGATACTGGGTGCTTGGGGCTAGTGCACTGGGACGACCCAGAGGGATGGTATGGGGAGGGAGGAGGGAGGAGGGTTCAGGATGGGGAACACATGTATACCTGTGGTGGATTCATTTTGATATTTGGCAAAACTAATACAATTATGTAAAGTTTAAAAATTAAATAAAATTAAAAAAAAAAAAAAAACACTGTCGCTGTTCTGCAAATATCTTAAGACCATTCTGGAAGAGTATCTCTAAATACAACCACCCATAGTTCCTATCATAAGCAGCAGTGTGTGCATGATACCCTGCATCCCAACTGGCAGAAAGTAAATAAGTCAAACAAAAATTATACCTAAAAGAAAAAACTAGAAAGTGGTAAATTACAAAAGTCAAGATTAAACATTATATGAATATCTCTAACATCCATTTATCATATAGTTTGTGTTTGTCAGAGCCTGTGCTCTTTCCTTTTTCTTATAAAAGTAAGAATTCTCTAATTAGGAATAATTGAATAGTATTAAGCAAGCCTTGTGTTGAGCTTCCTGGTGGTACAGATGGTAAAGAATTGGCCTGCAATTCAGGAAAGACTTGGGTTCCACCCCTAGGGTGGGAAGATCTCCTGGAGGAGGAAATGGCAATCCACTCCAGTATTCTTGCCTGGAGAATCCCATGGATAGAAGACCCTGGTGGAATATGGTCCATGAGGTTTCAAAGACTCAGACTTAACTAAAGAGTTGGAGACAACTAAGTGATTAAGTACACACACACAAGCAAGGCTGGTATACTTTGTTTGTTTTAACAATACTAGAACCCGACATCATCTTTTTTAGTTCCAAGATTTGTTCATCCATTCAATGACAATGTTCACTGTTACAAGAGCCTAATATTTATTTATCTATTTACTTACAGTGGTCAATGGAGAGGTCACAACATTTTATACTAATGTATACAGTGAGACTTTGAAGGAGGAAATGACAATCCACGCTAGTATTCTTGGCTGGATAATCCCATGGACAGAGAAGCCTGGTGAGTTACAGTCCACAAGGTCACAAAGTGTCAGACCTGACTGAACATGAACGCACAAAGTGGGGGTGATGGAAAAAAGAACCGTCTCTATCTTCAACACGATTCCAAGAGTCACTCTTTGTTAAGAAACATAACATTCTCTAGTTAATTTCAAATTTTCACTTCCAATAATGTTCTATCATACATCCTCTAAGGAGTCTTATATTTAGAGTTTGTATTCTATATTTTTTATTATCTATTGAGAAAATAAGAGGATTTTAAAAGTGGATAAGATCCATTTTGCATAAGGAAATGAGTGAACTCAGGCTCATAGAAGTCAAAACACTTAACTAAGTCATGGAGGTGGAATTAGACTCGGCAACCTGGGCTTCTAACTTGTGATCCAGCATGTATTTCAGTAGCAAGACTGCTTTGCAATTTCAGAAAAAGAACACTTAGATTTATTTCAAGGAGGCCACCACAAATGGACTCTTTCTTCAAAAACCTTACTTTATTCTTCCCATTTTCTTCAACCTCTAGTTTGCACATACACACTTCAAAACTGAAATGATACTTTCCTGTCCTCGTTCTAAACAATTCTAAGAAAATGTTTTACCCTGTTTTTTGCATAAAGCAAAAACACTATGAATAAACAATATGAAAAAAAAAGTTTCTGCTTGCCTCAGGAAAACTGTTTTTTGAAGACATAAAAGTAATTGAAATAGCATACTTATCAATCAGTGCTTGCTTCAATGCCCTTTCCTATTTTCATTCATTCATAGAGAGCTCTCATGCCATAAATGACACCCAATCCAAACTGTCCCTTGAATTGCAAGACTGGACCTAAATTCACCAGGTTAGGAAATTATTTTTGTTACTTTTTTAAAAATTTTTTATTTATTTTAAATGGAGGCTTATTACTGTACATATTGTGGTTTCTGCCATACTTAAATATGAATTGACCATAGGTATACATATTTCCTCTACAACTCTGTCCTCAGAGTTCCAAAGAATAGCAAGGAAAGATAAGAAAGCCTTCCTCAGCAATCAATGCAAAGAAATAGAAGAAAACAACAGAATGGGAAAAACTAGAGATCTCTTCAAGAAAATTAGAGATAGCAAGGGAATATTTCATGCAAAGATGGGCTCAATAAAGGACAGGAATGCTATGGACATAACAGAAGCAGAAGATATTAAGAAGAGGTGCCAAGAATACACAGAAGAACTGTACAAAAAAGAGCTTCACGACCAAGATAATAATGATGGTGTGATCACTCACCTAGAGCCAGACATCCTGGAACATGAAGTCAAATGGGCCTTTTACCATTACTACGAAGAAAGCTCATAGAGGTGATGGAATTCCAGTTGAGCTATTTCAAATCCCAAAAGATGATGCTGTGAAAGTGCTGCACAACAATATGCTATCAAATTTAGAAAACTCAGCAGTGGCCACAGGACTGGAAAAGGTCAGTTTTCATTCCAATCCCAAAGAAAAGCAATGCCAAAGAATGCTCACACTACCACACAATTGCATTCATCTCACACGCTAGTAAAGTAAAGCTCAAAATTTTCCAAACAAGGCTTCAGCAATACATGAACCGTGAACTTCCAGATGTTCAAGCTGGTTTTAGAAAAGGCAGAGGAACCAGAGATCAAACTGCCAGCATCTGTTGGATCATGGAAAAAGCAAGAGAGTTCCAGAAAAACATCTATTTCTGCTTTATTGACTATGCCAAAGCCTTTGACTGTGTGGATCACAATAAACTGTGGAAAATTCTGAAAGAGATGGGAATACCAGACCACCTGACCTGTCTCCTGTGAAAGCTGTGTGCAGGTCAAGAAGCACCAGTTAGAACCGGACATGGAACAACAGACTGTTCCCAAATAGGAAAAGGAATCCATCAAGGCTGTATATTGTCACCCTGCTTATTTAACTTATATGCAGAGTACATCATGAGAAATGCTGGGCTGGAAGAAGCACAAGCTGGAGTAAAGACTGCAGGGAAAAAGATCAATAACCTCAGATATGCAGATGACACCACCCTTATGGCAGAAAGGGAAGAGGAACTAAAAAGCCTCTTGATGAAAGTGAAAGTGGAGAGTGAAAAAGTTGCCTTAAAGCTCAACATTCAGAAAACAAAGATCATGGCATCTGGTTCCACCACTTCATGGGAAGTAGATGGGGAAACAGTGGAAGCAGTGTCAGACTTTATTTTTCTGGGCTCCAAATTCACTGCAGATGGTGACTGCAGCCATGAAATTAAAAGACGCTTACTCCTTGGAAGGAAAGTTATGACCAACCTAGATAGCATATTCAAAAGCAGAGATATTACTTTGCCAACAAAGGTCCATCTAGTCAAGGTCATGGTTTTTCCAGTGGTCATGTATGGATGTGAGAGTTGTACCATGAAGAAAGCTGAGCGCTGAAGAATTGTCACTTTTGAACTGCGGTGTTGGAGAAGCCTCTTGAGAGTCCCTTGAACCACAAGGAGATCCAACCAGTCCATCCTGAAGGAAATCAGTCCTGGGTGTTCATTGGAAGGACCGATACTGAAGCTGAAAGTCCAATACTTTGGCCACGTCATGCGAAGAGTTGACTCATTGGAAAAGACTCTGATGCTGGGAGGGATTGGGGGCAGGAAGAGAAAGGGACGACAGAGGATGAGATGGCTGGATGGCATCACCGACTCGATGGACGTGAGTTTGAGTGAACTCTGGGAGATGGTGATGGACAGGGATGCCTGGCGTGCTGCAATTCATGGGGTCTCAAAGAGTTGGCACAACTGAGTGACTGAACTGAACTGAACTGAACTGATACATATGTCCTCTTTCCTCTTTCATCCCTCCCACCCTATACTCTAGGAAACCAGAACTGAGAAAAGACATGTGTACCCCAATGTTCATCGCAGCACTCTTTACAATAGCTAGGACATGGAAACAACTTAGATGTCCATCAGCAGATGAATGAGTAAGGAAGTTGTGGCACTTGTACACAATGGAATATTGCTCAGCTATAAAAAGGAATGCATTTCATTTTGTTCTAATGAAGTGGATGAGCCTGGAGCCTATCATACCAAGTAATGTCAGAAATAGTAAGAAATTATTTTTAATGAAACTCTATGTATATCTGTCCCTGATAGCTCCCTTCTGAGATGTCCTTAAAGTTCTGTCAAGATGTTGTTATCATTTGTGTTACTGAGGTTCTTGGGAGAAGCAGAACCAATAGAATGTGTCTTTATAGAGAGAGCTTGACTCTTGTGATTGTGGCAGCTGACAAGTCTGAAATCTTCTGGATGGGCTGGAAACCCAGAAAAGAAATGCTGCAGTTCTTGTGCTGGCAGAATCCCCCTTCCTTGGAGAAGATCAGTCTTTTTCTTAAGGTTTTCATTTTTCTTCAGGCCTTAATGAGGCCCACTTACATTATGAAGCACAATTGCTTTATTCAAAGTCTATGGATTTAAATGTTAATTTCACAAAGTATATCCTTACAACAGCATCCAGATTATTTTAAAGACATATCTGTGTAGTAGGCCCTAGTCAAAGGGACACATACATTTAACATCACATATCTTATACCAGCAAATTAAATAAACATTTTTCTTGACTGACATTTTTTTTCTAGGGGTCTTTTTGAGAAATTGTCCACAGTAAACAGCTGACACACTGCTTATAAACGAAGTTTGTATGTGAGGGCATGTGTGCTCAGTCACTCAGTCATGTCTGACTCTTTGTGATCCCATGGACCATAACCTGCCAGGTTCCTCTATCCATGGGATGTTCCAGGCAAGAATACAAGTGGATTGTATTTCTTTTCCAGGGAATTCTATTTTCTTATCCAGGGAATCTTCCCAACCCAGGGATTGAACCCACATATCTTGAATCTCCTGCACTGCTATGCGGGTAGTTTACTACTAATGCCACCTGGGAAGCCCCAAAACAATGACTAGCAAATAGAAAATACTCAATAGGTACTTGAAAAATAGAAGAATGAAATAATAAATTAAGTCATATATTATGGTATATTATTTTCAGAGAAGGAAATTATGTTAAAAATTACCTCATTATGTAAACATATGTACTGTTTAAATACTGAAATTCTCCTGCATTGCAGTAATTGAAATTCAATATGAACAAGACATAATTAGAGCACAACCTCTTATGTATGTAACACAAATATCCAGACCCACAACACACACAAAAATCATTCACTACTTTGTTTATGGTTGACAATAATTGTGCTCCTATGGGAAATTAAAATTTTAAATTCTTTTTTTCATTATTCATGCAAGTATCATTTGCTTTAGTGATATGCTTAGGCTTCTTACATTGTTTCACAAATAGGGCTCAAACATTTTTTTATATCTCATACATAACTGTCTTTTTGTCATACTTCCTTAATATGTGTTTTTCAGGTGGCGCTAGTGGTCAAGAAACTGCCTGTCATTTTAAATGACATTTTAAAGGTTCCAAACTTACACTCATATTGACAGGTCTCCATCTCAAAAAAACCCAGGTAACAAAGATAACTAGAATTAAATTGATGTTCCCTTGTTCATGATGATTCAAGAAGTAGTAGTCTTCCTGATTTATAGCCTAGATCTTATACTAACAGCATTTCATGTTGAAAATGTTTTAATTATGCTATCCCTTAAATCTTTACAAAAACCTGTTAAAATGAACTAATTCTTTTTTCTTTTTAAAAATAACTTTAATTATTTTTAATTTTTTATTTTTTTCTTTACAATATTGTATTGGTTCTGCCACACATCAACTAACTTTTTGTATTTCAGTAAAAAATGGAAACTGCCTGGGGAAGGGGGTACCTATATCTACTTGTATGAAGCGCATGTGACCTGCAGCATGCCACCTTGGACTCTGTGATTACAAAATAATGAATAATCCCAGTATTAAGTGCTACATAAATGTTTGTCAAACTGTACTAAACTTTTGTGGAAACATTTTAAAAGGCTAATTGTACTGAAACCTTCTAGATTTTTGACTACACAAGAAAATATTTTTCTGTGTTCATCCTTCTAATATAAGCATTAAGAAACATTTGAGAGGCTTATGATAAGGATATGCACTATAATAACTTTATGCCTTATCTCTCAAATCTCCTATGAATGCACCAGAGTAGGCCTTGGTATTTATCCCAACATTAGACAATTGTGAATACTAATAATTATTTTACTTTTTGATTCAGGGAATTATTTAAATCAATTTTTCTGTACCAAGAGTTAGCTCATCTGGGAAAGAAACTCTTCTATCAGAAAAAGTGATGCTTTAATTGGTCATTAAAAAGGTCTTAAATGTCTTATTTAAAGATCGTTAAAGGTCTTATTCCTCTTGCTGAATTCATAGTTAACTCTAAAGAAAATGTTTAATAAATTACAAAATGTAGGTGTTCCCCCATCAAGCTGTTCAATTACAAATAATAATCTATGTATAACTTATTGCACCTTAATAATTAAAACTTAACTTCTACAGAATTTCAGATTTGCAAGTTTTCAAATACACACACACACACACATAATTTAGCCTTAAAAATGAAATCGTTCTAGGTTATACACCTAGTAAGCAGACTGATAAAGTCAATCATATTTTAATAGAAAATTCAGCCCATGTTTTAATACTAATTACATGTGTGTGTTTGCACCTGCACATGTGTACATATGTGTTTAAGCCTAGTCAAGCTATGATTTTTTCCAGTGGTCATGTATGGATGTGAGAGTAGGACTATAAAGAAATATGAGCACTGAAGAATTAATGCTTTTGAACTGTGGTGTTGGAGAAGACTCTTGAGCATCCCTTGGACTGCAAGGAGATGCAACCAGACCATCCTAAAGGAAATTGGTCCTGAATATTCACTGGAAGGACTGATGCTGAAGCTGAAACTCCAATACTTTGGCCATGTGATATGAAGAACTGATTCACTGGAAAAAACCCTGAGAATGATGGGAAAGATTAAAGGCAGGAGAAGTCGGGGATGACAGAGGATGAGATGGTTAGATGGCATCACCAACTTGATGGACATTAGTTTGAGCAAGCTCTGGGAGTGGGTGATGGACAGGGAAATCTGGCGTGCTGCAGTCCACAGGTTGCAAAGAGTTGGACATGACTGAGCAACTGAACTGACCTTTGATATGTGGATATAGATGAACTCAGTTTTTTAAAGTGCATGGTTCTTATATAGAAAGAGTAGTAATAATAATATGGGGAGATTATTACTAATTGATCTTCACTTAAGAAAAAGAAATATCAATTCTATCACAGAGATATTTTGACATTTATATTTGTGTTCCAGGCAGTAAGTAGTTCTTAAAAAAATAGTATTACATCATTGTGTTTTAAAGTTTGTTTTTAAATATATAGCATAATAGAATAGTATTATTTATTTTAAAAACACTTATGAATCATTCATTTTATGTTAAAAAATTAGACATTCATTACTCTCAATGATTTAGATTCCAATATAATATACTGAGTGGGGCAGAAAGTTGTATTACCATCTTTTTGTCAAGAGAACCATTTATAACCTTGAAATCTGAGCTGAGACCATTTGAATCCACATCACTTAATGATCAGGACTGAGAACTGAAAAGGATTCCCTGGTGTCTCAGATGGTAAAGAATCTGCCTGCAATGCAAGAGACCTGGGTTCGACCCCTGGGTCAGGAAGATCCCCTGGAGAAGGGAATGGCAACCCACTCAAGTATTCTTGCCTGGAGAATCCCATGGACAGAACAGCCTGGTGGGCTAGGGCCCATGTGGTCACAAAGAGTCAGATATGACTGAGCAACTAAAATAGAACATCATCTGTGCTACACTGATAATTGTGTTGTCTAGGACATTCTTTTACAGAAAGATAAGAGTGTAAACTAGTAATTTTACTCTTTGGTCCAGGTACTTCCTATAAACATATTTATCTGGACAAAGAATGTATTCATCTGGGCAAACAAATCTTTATCAGGGTATTAGTTATCTTACATGAGCAAGCAATTTGATTTTCAAACAACCATTTAGTTTTCATTATCTGCTTGGAGATCAACCCCTTTTCCTGCACACCAATTCTAAACTACAGTGTTATAACCTGCTTATTTCCAACCACTGCCCTGCATGAAAATATCCTCCATAAACCACTTAAGCCCAGTTCCCCAAACACTAAAACCACATAACACTAAATATCTATGTTTACATCTAGATGTTTAAGGCACTTCACATCTACCTTGATTCTACCTAGAATCTATCTTGATTCTATCAAGAATCTTGATATTCTACATCACTGCCATAAGTCTAATACACCATGCTAACATGTGGGTGTGTCGTATTTTCAAAAGTCAAGAACTGACAATCTACTGGCTTTTTATCTGCACTGCAATCTAATAATCTAAGTATCTTAATAAATGTGCTGAATAATTGAACATTCTTATATATTATCAATAACCTCAGATATGCAGATGACACCACCCTTATGGCAGAAAGTGAAGAGGAACTAAAAAGCCTCTTGTGAGGTTTAAGTGACAGTGAAAGTTGAAAGTGGAGCGTGAAAATGTTGGCTTATATATTATCTTATATATTATCAATAACTTCAGATATGCAGATGATACCACCCTTATGGCAGAAAGTGAAGAGGAACTAAAAAGCCTCTTGTGAGGTTTAAGTGAAAGTGAAAGGTGAAAGTGGAGAGTGAAAAAGTTGGCTTAAAGCTCAATATTCAGAAAACGAAGATCATGGCATCCGGTCCCATCACTTCATGGGAAATAGATGGGGAAACAGTGGAAACAGTGTTAGACTATTTTTCTGGGCTCCAAAATCACTACAGATGGTGACTGCAGCCATGAAATTAAAAGATGCTTACTCCTTGGAAGGAAAGTTATGACCAAACTAGATAGCATATTCAAAAGCAGAGACATTACTTTGCCAACAAAGGTTCGTCTAGTCAAGGCTATGGTTTTTCCTGTGGTCATGTATGGATGTGAGAGTTGGACTGTGAAGAAGGCTGAGCACTGAAGAATTGATGCTTTTGAACTGTGGTGTTGGAGAAGACTCTTGAGAGTCCCTTGGACTGCAAGGAGATCCAACCAGTCCATTCTGAAGGAGATCAGCCCTGGGATTTCTTTGGAAGGAATGATGCTAAAGCTGAAACTCCAGTACTTTGGCCACCTCATGTGAAGAGCTGACTCATTGGAAAAGACTCTGATGCTGGGAGGGATTGGGGGCAGGAGGAGAAGGGGATGACAGAGGATGAGATGGCTGGATGGCATCACTGACTCGATGGACATGAGCCTGAGTGAACTCTGGGAGTTGGTGATGGACAGGGAGGCCTGTTGTGCTGTGATTCATGGGGTCGCAAAGAGTCGGACACGACTGAGAGACTGATCTGATCTGATCTGATATATTGTTTGTCTCTTAAAAAAGGACATGCATCTCAGAACCACTTCTGTAAGACTTTACCTTCCCTTATCAATAAAATAATAAAAAGCTGCCTTATGTTTTATTTAACTTAATGTCAAAGCATATTTCTATGTGATACATTTTCCTTTAGTTCAAATAACATAAATGATCAGAAGCTATCTATATCAAAATATAAAGGGAAGCACTTTTATCTTCCTGTTTAGATTATGATATTAATTTGTGAAATAATGTGAAAGAAGAGTTACGATATGCTCACAATTTAAATGTAAATGTAACTGAATATACTTAAGTGATTAAATATGGTCAATTTCATTAAACATGTAAAATGTATGAATGTAAATTTCTATAGACATGAAAAATGAAATGTATCAATGGTTCTTGCACATGAGTTTCATAGACTTTTCTACTTGAATCTCTGAAAATTTGTTAAGTTAATTCAGTTTCTCGTTTAGCAACCTGTTCCATCTTTTGGTCTATAATCTATAAATAGTAAGAGTATAAAGCTTAAAAGATGGACCCACATGCCATTTCTCCCACTGTGCCATAAAAATGGTAAGCTACTGGCTAAAGATGTTTCAAATTTAGGTAAAACTTGATTGTTTTCTTTATGATCATTGAGTGATTTTTCCCTTCTAAAATTTAGCTATGTTTATTCTATCAAGTGAAATTAACTCTACATAAATAATATAATATTTTAGAACCACAAAGAACACACAGTCTTGGGAAGGGAACAATAATAAAGATACGGAAATCCATCCAATTTCCTTTTTCATCAATTAGATAATTAAAATCTAGAATTTTTACCCCAGGTTCCTTTGATTCTTTCTCTCTATGACTTACAGAAACGTGTAAGGCATTTTTATATTATATAAAAAGCTGAGATAATATGAGCTTGACAAATTTACATAAGAAACCTAATAAAAGTTTAGTATGTACATACATACTGTATCATTGTTCACATTTAACTTTGAAATAATTTGATTTTGCTGAAAGGTCGAAAGGAATCCTCAACATATTCTATACATTCTCTAATCAGATTCTTACATTGTTAACATTTTGCCTCACTTACTGTGTTATTTATGCTCTAACATCCAATGTATGTTTTAATGAAACAGTTATGAGTAAATTGCAGATATTTTGAGTCTGTTCTTCTAAATTCTTTAGCTTCACTTCTCCTGGAAAATCACTGCATAGTCAGTATACAGGAATACATTTTTTATCAATAATTGCCAAATCCAAGCTGTAGTGATATCCCACTATTGTCCTTTATATATATTTATGAGTATGTGTGTGTATTTTTCCTTCTTTGCTATCATGGTTATATAAATACATGAAGGAAGGAAGGAAGAAAAGAATGAAGGAGAAGAGAGGGAAGAAAGCAGGAAGTAAGGTAGAAAGGTAGGAAAGAAAAATGCAAAACGTTTTCCTTATAGCAGACTTCTAAAAAATGTAGAATGAATTGCCAAAATGGAGAATGAAATTAGAGGGTAAAGGTATAATGAAGAATATGGCACTATACAGTCTCAAAGATTATCCCCCAAATTACTTTTTACATATGAAGGGAAATATTGCTCTATACTGGAAAAAAAAAACATCAAGTATCACCTAAATTACATTAATGAAGGCTCAAAGTGAACTTCAGCACTAATGGGAAACATTATTAGCACTTTCTTTGTGATATGATACCCTGAGAAGGGTATGACATCACTTCATGGTGCTGTGCTTAGTCTTTCAGTAGTGTCCAATTCTTTGTGACCCCATGGACTGTAGCGTGCCAGGTACTCTGTCCATGGGAATTCTCCAGGCAAGAATACAAGAATTGGTTGACATGCCCTCCTCCAGGGGATCTTCCCAATCCAGGCATTGAACCCAACCCAGGTATCCTGCATTGCAGGTGGATTCTTTACCATCTGTGTCACTAGAAGGGTATGACACCATTTCCATGGTATTCTTGCCTAAAATGACTAACCTGAATGCAGTCATGAAGAAATATCTGGAGAAGTCTAACTATGGGTTGGAAAAAATGGCGACCCACTCCAGTATTCTTTCCTGAAAAATCTAATGGATAGAAGAGCCTGGTGGCTACAGTCCAGTGGGGTCACAAAACACCCAACATGACTGAGTGACTGAGCATGAGCACATTGTTACTCAGTTGCTAAGCTGCGCCTGACTTTTTGTGACCCCGTGGACTGTACCATTCCAGGTTCCTCTGTTCTCCACTCTCTCTCAGAGTTTGCTCAAATTCATGTTGATTGAGTCCGTGATGCCAACAAACCATCTCATCTTCTGCTTCCCCCTTCTCCTTTTGCCCTCCATCTTTCCCAGCATTAGGTTCTTTTACAATGAGTCAGCTCATCGCATCAGGTGGCCAAAGTACTGGAGCTTTCAGCTTCAGCATCAAACCTTCCAATGAATATTTTGGGTTGATTTCATTCTATCAAATACATTGCCTATGCTCTTCACAAATACTAAGATCATGAAAGAAAGTCTGAGAGATTGTTACAGATTAAAGGACATTCAAAATATATAACAATGATATGCACTGAATCCTAGAATGGGGGGATACTGTGTATTTTATATGCATATAATTAATAAAAATGACTGATGTAATTCTTGTCTTTTTCCTTACATCAAATAAAAGAGCACAGTATTAGTGAAAACAATGAATTTCAAGATGCCATGACAATCAAACTTGAATTAAAGTATATGTTCACTTTATTCTTATTTCCATGATTCAGGACAAAAGACAAGCATCAGAGATTGCTATGAAATAAGGCCTATGTCTGTGCACCAAATCACTGAGTCTAAGACTGCTCCCTGTTCATCATTATTAAAGAAACTTCACATCCAAAATGCATACCTTTAGAAACTGAAGCAGCTGAATGACACTAATGATACACTAAGGAGTAAATTTTAAAATATCTATTGAATACAGAATATAAATATGATTGCAAGGCAGGGGAGAATGATATGTCCAGACTATCATAGTAATTAACTATGTGAGAAAGCCTTTGTTGATACAGGTCTAGTGAAGAGAGTCTATCACTCAGTTGAATAGGAGAGCTCCCTGTTTTTGGGCCAGCATAATTCACAGATTTGCAGAAGACTGTGAGAGATCTAGAATCCCATGTCACGTGAGTTAGTGACTGTTACCAGTAACTTCTAGAGTTAATCATTTTCACAAATTAAAGTACAGGAAACTTGTCAGCAAGAGTAATTTTTTTACCAAATAGTCAGCTAGACTATTTTCACTGCCATTTAAATACTCCAGAGTTTCAAAAACAGCTTGATTTTCATCTTGGGTGTATGTGTATGTATAGTTTCTTTCTACACAGACCAGGTAAAATCTACAGATCAGAATGGGACTGATTTTGAATTTTAAGTCTTTTGAGACATAAATCTTACAGAAGATATAATTTGACAGAATGCATTCAATAGATATATCCTTACTAGACATATCATATGTACACATATCTAGTTTACTACAAGTATTATAGTTTAAAATAATTAAATGTTTTACTGACATTTTTCCTAATTTTAAAATCTGGTCACACCTGCACTGAGATGTACACACACCACACATTACTGATTTTATTTTTTTTTAAATTATGAGACAATTCTACTTGCAGTAGGTTTTGAAAATCTATTTTAAAAATCTAATTATACACTTCCTAAATTCCATGGTAAGAAGAGTTATCTAAATAAAGTAAAAATCTTCAAAACTTTCAGAATATATTTTATTTACATCCTTAGAGCATATATAATTTTTAAACAAGATACACACAAGTGTATGCTATTTGTATGCTACACAAGTAGCATAAAAAATATTTTAAGAAGTCAACTACATTAAAGTTTAAATATTAAATGTACAATCTAATTTTTAAAAGGGAAGAAACAAATGAAATTATTTATCATATAGAAATCAACTTATAGATATTGAAAACAAACATATGATTACCAAAGGGAAAATGTGAGAGGGAAGGGATAAATCAGAAACTTGGGAATTAAAAAGATTCATAAAAAGTACAATTTAACTATCATCCTAGCAAAACAACCACTGGATTTCTAAGTATTAACAAAGATGTAGACAATAGGGATAATTTCTTTAAATTCCATTTCAGTATATGTGCTCTTAAAAATGTGCATTCCATATCCACAAAATTCAACTTCCAGATATCCTAGAAATTTGTTTGTACAAGTACAGACAGACATGCATAAGAAGCTTTATAGTAGACTCATTTGCAGGAAGAAAAATTAAAACACCAAGGGAGGAATAAATAAATACCAGAATACATACATTAAAACTGTGCAGTAGTCAAAATGTGCAAAACTGACTACATTTGTGAAATACACATGAATTGTTGGAATATTATATTGAATTATAAAGTCATACTGCTAAGGATAGGCAAATTATAAGTCCATTTTGCACGCTTTAATATATTTAAAACAGTGCTCTAGAAACAGTCTGATGGGATGGGAGTGAATGAGAAAATGGAATATGCACTTGGGAGACTTCAATTTAATAAGTAAAATTTTATTCCTAAAGATAGGTGGTGAGTACACATTACACACTAAATTTCTTTGCATATTTTTATATGCATAAGAAATTTCATAATACACCTACATAGTTTTATACTTATTATATGTATTTGACCATGATTGGACTGTTTGCAAAATAGACTATACTGAATCTCATGCTTGTGGATTTTTAAAAATCCATTTTGCCTAGGAATTGATCTTATTTAATGTGATTTTACAAAGTTTTGGGACATTTTGAATACTAAGATGCTGCATGGTATACAGACAAACAGAATATTCAATTTTCTTGAGGTCTTTGAATGTATGTAAGTATAAAATTAGCTTGGACTTTGAATGCCACTTAATTGTGTATAAACACTAAATTATTAATCAATAGTCATCTTAGATTGACTCCTTAATGTTGGCATTTCAATAGAAAAGCATTATTTTTTGAACTGATAGAACTGTTTTGTTTGCATTTTCAACTAAACAGGAGAAAGTAAATTAAATCAAGATGCAGCTATCTCAAGAGACTATTAGGTTTATTGACTGATAAAACAGATTAAACCCAACCAAACCCATTCAAATCAGTTAATTAAAAATGAGGACAATTTTATGATATAATAATCACCTAAATATATGAAGCTTATAGTCACTGTGCAATATTTAGTTATGGTTTTAAATGTACTATCCAGCTTGTTCCAAGGAGTTGTGAACCAAAATTAATAACACCAATTATACCTAGCCACCTGAATGAATAGTACTGAACAAAATTTTATACCTAAAATTTCTTTAAAACTATATCGTTTGGAGGCTGGGGAATGAAAGCTTACTATAGTTAAATAAAATATAATTTTTCCCTTATATCAAAGCTTTATAAAAAAGTAATTAATTATACCACGACTTTCAGTTCAGTTCAGTTCAATTCAGTCGCTCAGTCGTGTCCGACTCTTTGCGACCCCATGAATTGCACCACGCCAGGCCTCCCTGTCCATCACCAACTCCCGGAGTTCACTCAGACTCACGTCCATCGAGTCGGTGATGACATCCATCCATCTTATCCTCTATTGTCCCCTTCTCCTCCTGCCCCCAATCCCTCCCAGCATCAGAGCCTTTTCCAGTGAGTCAGCGCTTCGCATGAGGTGGCCAAAGTACTGGAGTTTCAGCTTTAGCATCATTCCTCCCAAAGAACACCCAGGATTGATCTTCTTTAAAATGGACTGGTTGGATCTCCTTGCAGTCCAAGGGACTCTCAAGAGTCTTCTCCAACACCACAGTTCAAAAGCATCAATTCTTCCACACTCAGCTTTCTTCACAGTCCAACTCTCACATCCATATATGACCACAGGAAAAACCATAGTCTTGACTAGATGGGCCTTTGTTGGCAAAGTAATGTCTCTGCTTTTGAATATGCTATCTAATTTGTTCATAACTTTCCTTCCAAGGAGTAAGCCTTTAGAACACTGTCATTTTTAAAAGCCATATTTCTCTTTCAACTCACAGTTTCTGTATAGAGCACAGTCATTTAAACTATGGTCTCTGAGTAAAAACCGAAAATATTTCTTAACAGGATGATTGGATAATTCATTGTAGTTATCAGGTTATCAATATTGCATTTACAAATTCAGTGAAAGAATTCAGAAAAGTTTGATCTTGGCGTTTGGAATTATTATCTAAATCTTCTTACTCTTAGGATATAGCAGAAAGACTGAACTCACATGAGTTTTCAACTTAGTATAACTATCTCAGGCTCTGTTTCTCATAAACTATAGGACTCATACAACCTATTTTCTTCTATAAATTGTAGTCAAGACCACATCAGAAAGGCAGTATCTTAATTCAATTCTAAGTAAAATGTAGTTTGAAAATTCTATCATCTGGAAACTAAACATGTATCACAATGCATTCCAAAATAAATAGAACTGAAAAACTCCATTCAAAAACATTCAGTTATTGAGTGTTTATTATATTGCAGGAAATAGACAAGACACAGGAGCACAATATTGAAAAGATACAGAAACAGCATTAAAGCATTTATAACATATTCTGTGTGTGTGTATCCCCAATTGTGTCCAACTCTTTGCAATCCCATGGAGAGTAGCCCGCCAGACTCCTCTGTTCATGGAATTTTCCGGGCAAGAATACTGGAATGGATTGCCTTTCCTAAAGAATGCAGACAGATCACCACTGTGCCACCTGGGAAGCCCTATTTATAACCTAAACGGATTTAAAATGTAGAGTGTGATTTGTCCATACAGTATTGTTTTTTTGTTATTAGCATAATGGTAGAATAAATAAAGTTTTGTTTTCTGAGAAATAAAGGTGACAGGAACTTAGAACAGCAGCATTTCAGTAGTGTGAAACTAAGAGAAGCTATATTCAGTTGTTTAACTTTGCCTTTAAAGAAAAGAGGGAAAGTATTAAAGATACAGGTGGGATGATCCCAACACTGGGAGCCAGGACAAATAGACTCTACTTGAGTTCCTGCCACTGGCTTCTTGTTTAGTCATAAGTGATCACTTTTGTTCTCTGGGATTCATTTTTTTTAAATTGTTTATTAATCCTTTATTGGCCATATCATTTACAAGTATCTTTTCCCAGTCAGTAGGCTGTATTTTTGTTTTCTTTGTGGTTTCTTTTGCTGTTCAACCACTTTTAAGTTTCAGTTCAGTTCGGTTCACTCACTCAGTCGTGTCTGACTCTTTGCGACCCCATGGACTTCAGGACCCCAGGCTTCCCTATCCATCACCAACTCCTGGAGCTTACTCAAACTCATGTCCATAGAGTCAATGCTGCCATCCAACCATCTCATCCTCTGTCATCCCCTTCTCCTCCCGCCTTCAATCTTTCCCAGCATCAGGGTCTTTTCAAATGAGTCAGTTCTTTGTATCAGGTAGCCAAAGTATTGAAGCTTCAGCTTCAGCATCAGTCCTTCCAATGAATATTTAGGAGGGATTTCCTTTAAAGTTTAATTAGAAACAATTTGTTCATTTTTGTTTTTATTGTCTTTAAGAAACAAAAACAAAAAAAAAAGATTGTTGCAATTTATGTCAAGGAATGTTCTATGTTTTCCTCTAGGAATTTTATAGTATCCAATCTTACATTTAGGTCTTTAATTCATTTTTATTTTTTAAAATGTTATTGGAGAATGTTCTAATTTCATTTTTTTACATGTAGCTGTCTAGTTTCCCAGCAACATTTATTGAAGAAATCGTCTTTTCTCCACTGTATAGTTTTGCCTCTCCTGTCATAGATTAGGTGACCATAGGTGTATGGGTTTATTTCTGAGTTCTTTATTCTGTACCATTAATCTATATGTCTTTTTTTTTTTTTTTCTGTCAGTACCATACTCTTTTGATTACTGTAGCTTTTTACTATAGTCTAAAGTCAGAGAATATGATTCCTCTAGCTCTTATTCATCCTCAAGATTGTTTTGGCTATTTGAGGTTTTCAGTGTTTCAATACAAATTTTTAAATTATTTGTTCTAGTTCTGTGAAAAAATACTTTGGTATTTTGATAGAAAAAGAAAGCCATTGGTATTTTGATAGAATCTGTAGATAGCCTTGGGCAGTATGGTTATTTTAACAATGTTAATTCTCTCAATCTAATAACACAGTGCATCTTTCTACTTGTCTTAGAGTTTTATGGGTACAGGCCTTTTGCTTCTGTAGGTAGGTTTGTTTCTAGGTATTTTATTCTTTTTGATGTGACAGTAAATGGGACTGTTTTCTTAATTCCTATTTCTGATACTTTGCTATTAGTGTATAGAAATGCAATAGATTTCTTTATGTTACTTTTGTATTCTGTATCTTAACTGAATTCATTGATGAGTTCTAGAAGTTTTCTGGTGGTGTCTTTAGGATTTTTTAAACATATGACATCATTTTCAAACAGTGACAGTTTTATTTCTTCCTTTCCAATTTAGATTCCTTATATTTCTATTTCTTCTCTCATAACTGTGTGTATAACTTCAAAAACTATGTAGCATAAAAGTAGTAAGAGTGGGCACCCTTATCTTGTTTCTGATCTTAGAGGAAGTGTTTAATTTTCTCACAATTAAGTATGATGTTAGCTCTAAGTCTGTCATATATGGGCTTTATTATGTTCAGGAGATCATCTGGAAAAAGAAATGGCAACTGACTCCAGTATGCTTGCCTGAGAAATCCAGAGCAGAGAGGACCCTGGTGGGCTACAGTCCATGGGATAGCAAAATAGATGCAACTTAGCAACTAAATAACAACATGGTCCCTCTATACTCACTTTCTGGAGAGTTTTTATAATAAGTCGATGCTGATTTTTATCAAAAGTTTTTCCTTTGTCTATCATGATGATAATATAATTTACATTCTTCAATTTGTTAATGTATGTATCACATTGTATGATTTGTAAGTATTGATAAATCCTTGCATCTCAGGGATAAATCCCACTTGATCACTGTGTATGAGCCTTTTAATATATTGTTGCATTCAGTTTTCTAGTATTTTATTGAGGATTTTTGCAACACTATTCACTAGGGATATTGACCTATAAATTTTTTTTTTTTTTGCATGTGATATTATGTCTACTTTTGGTATCAGGGTTTTGCTAACCTCACCGAATGAGTTTGGAAGTGTTCTTTAATATGTGGCAAAACTAATACAATTATGTAAAGTTTAAAAATAAAATAAAATTAAAAAAATAAAATAAAATCTATTATAAAAAAATAAACTGTGGTTTTTTGTAAAAGTTTCAGAAAGATAGGTGTTATTTTTCTCTAAATGCTTTGTAGAATTCACCTGTAAAGACATCTGGTCCTGGACTTTTGCTTGTTGGGACTTTTTTTTTTTTAATTACTGCTCAGATTTAATTACTGTTAACTGATCTCTTCCTATTTTGTATTTACTGGTTCAATCTTGAGAAATTGTACTTTTTAAAAAAAATTTCTTCTACAATGCCATTTTACTGGTTTGCAGTTGATTATTGTAGTCTCCTATGGTCCTTTGTATTTTTGTGGTATTGGTTATAATTTCTTCTTTCTCATTTTGTTATTTTATTGATTTGGGCCCTCTCCCTTTCTTTCTTGATGAATCTGCCTAAAGCTTAATCAATTTTGTTTATTATTTTCAAAGAACAAGCTGTTTGTTTCATTGATCTTTTCTATTGAGCTCATAAATGCAGTATCAAAAAAAAAAAAAAAACCTTATTATAAAATGGGGAGAAGAACTGAACATTTTTTTTCCAAAGGGAAAAATGCAGATGGACAACAGTTACATGATAACATACTCAACACCACTAATTATCAGGGAAATGCAAATCAAAACCACAATGAGCTCACCCTTCACACCTGTCAGAATGGCTATCATCAAAAAGAACACCAATGGCAACTGTTGGTGACTGCTGCTGCTGCTAAGTCACTTCAGTTGTGTCCAACTCTTTGCGACCCCATAGACAGCAGCCCACCAGGCTCCTCTGTTCCTGGGATTCTCCAGGCAAAAATACTGGAGTGGGTTGCCATTTCCTTCTCCAACATATGCATGCATGCTAAGTCGCTTCAGTCGTGTCAGACTCTATGTGACTCTATGGACAGCAGCCCACCAGGCTCCTCCATTCCTGGGATTCTCCAGGCAAGAATACTGGAGTGGGTTGCCATTTCCTTCTCCAATGCATGCATGTGTGCTAAGTCGCTTCAGTCGTGTCAGACTCTATGTGACCCTATGGACAGCAGCCCACCAGGCTCCTCTGTACACAGGATTCTCTAGGCAAGAGTACTAGAGTGGGTTGCCATTTTCTTCTCCAACTGTTGGTGAGGGTGTGGCAAAAAAGGAACCCTTATACACAGTTGATAGGAAAGTAAACTTGCGTAGCCACGTGAAAAATAATATGGAGGTTTCTAAAACTAGAAATTACACTACTATATGATCCATCAATTCTGTTCCTGGGTGTATATCGAAGAAAAAACTATTAATTTGAAAAGATGCATGCATCCCAATGTTCATAGCCCCATTATTTACAATAGTTAAGATATGGAAGCAACCTAAATGTCCATCAAGGGATGAATGGATAAAAAAGATGTGGCAGTGTACACATGCATGTGCACACACACACACACACACACACACACACACAATGAAATACTACTCAGCTATCAAAAGAATGAAATGCTGCATTGGTAGCATCATCAATGGACTTGGAGGTTATTGACAAGTGAAATAAGTCAGACAAAGACAAATACTGTATGATCTCAATTATATGTGGAATCTAAAAAGCACAATAAGCTAGTGAACATAACATAAAAGAGGCAGAGATACAGACATAGAGAACAAGCTAATGAATACCAGTGGTCAGGAGGGAAAGATAGGGGATGGAAGACTAAGAGGTCCACACCACTGGGTGTGAGACAGGCTCCAAGGATATACCATACACCATGGGGTGCATAGCCAATATTTTTAATAGCTGTATATGGTGAGCAAAGTTTAGAAATTGTATAAATATTTTTAAATTGTTGAGATATAAAGTAAAGCAAATATATTAGATAACCTGTATCCTATAATTATGAGAAAACCAATCCCATGTGAAATTAAACATATAACAACTAATTAGACATCCCTTTCCCAGTACCATTATTTTGTAGTGAGATAAAAATCAGATTCTTTATCATCTGAGCCACCAGAGAACCTGGCAAAAATTGTTAAAGGAATAAAACTATTTGAAACATAACTTTGTTAAGAATTACATCCTCTCTTGGCTCAAACTCTTTAGACATCAGCATTCAGTATGATCACTTGTAGCAACAAACCCACCCTGCCAAACAAACAAAAAACATTTTTTTCTTAGGAAAAAAAAGCAGCTTTTCTAATTACCTCTAATTCTCACATGGAGGAAGTTATTCTATTTCAATTTTTCTTTAGAGGAGGAAAATGAAGAGCTACATAGCTATATTATGAACAAATTCCTCAGACTAATCCTTGTCAATAACTAGACTGAGGACAAACATGATGAGTTAAAAAAAAAAACAATTCTAATGTTTTTCTTATGATTTTTATGGAAATCTAAGATTAGACGATGAATTTTGATGTAGAAAGAATGCCTAGTGATTGATATATTTAATGGCCCTTAAACATATTGCTGCTAAGTTGCTTCAGTCATGTCCAACTTTGTGCGACCCCAGAGACAGCAGCCCACCAGGCTCCCCCGTCCCTGGGATTCTCCAGGCAAGAACACTGGAGTGGGTTGCCATTTCCTTCTCCAATGCATGAAAGTGAAAAGTGAAAGTGAAGTCGCTCAGTCGTGTCTGACTCCGACTCCTAGCGACCCCATGGACTGCAGCCTACCAGGCTCCTCTGTCCATGGGATTTTCCAGGCAAGAGTACTGGAGTGGGGTGCCATTTTTGCCTTAAATTTTCGCCAACTGAAAGCCATCGTCTTTGACATCTTTAATTAGAGACAGGCTGGCATACATGCACCACAATTTTTTATAACAAGGCTCATATAAAACACTCTGTACTTAGTGGGTTTCATTGATAGTTGCGTTTTAAAGTCTTAATCACATAATCAATACAAGGGGTGCCTCCAAGTTTCCACAGGCATTTGCATGTCCACATGCATTTGCATGTCCACAGGCATGGTCTTTCAAAGTATCCCATCCTTCCTTACATCTGTGTTAAGTTTAAAACCTGATTTCAAAAGAGCCTTTTTTCGGTACTGATAAACACTATTGGGAGAAAGGATGCCCCAAATCTCTGCCTCTCTTAGACACTTGTGGAAGAAATCTACAAGGGGACAAAAGGTGAAAAAAAAGCAAAAACAGAGTTAGCATACAGAGAATGAGGACATCCTATTTTGATCAAGTTTGAATTGTGTCAGCAACTCTTATAGATTTCTCATGACTGAGAATCAATACATTTATTTTAGGCTTTACTTGGTTGTAATCATTTTTATTTCCCTATTCCAACCACAAAAGACAAAGTAGGCTAATATTCCCATATGGTATATATAGTGATAATCATGGTATTCCTATCAAATCCTTAGATTAAATAAGAATATTAAAGATGCTGCTGCTGCTAAGTTGCTTCAGGCGTGTCCGACTCTGTGCGACCCCATACATGGCAGCATTCTAGGCTGCCCCATGCCTGGGATTCTCCAGGCAAGATAGTTTCTGTTTAATTCCTTTAGACACACAGGGTCATAGAATGAGAATAAAAGACTTCTAAAACATCCATATATAATGTAAAATTAATAAAAGCACTTGGTTATTAGCTTTAGAACATACTCTCCATTCTAAATATTTTGTAGTCTCATTGTGCAGTTTGTGTGATGCTATTTTGTTTGTTTAAGATTACATTGTTTTTGGTGTTGGGTAAGGAATATCTAAACTTCACATAGACATTTATTGTGTGCCTACTATAGGTTAAGTGCTTTACTCAATTTTATATTTAAATATTTCATATTATACTAATAAAATTTAAAATGTCTCTGCTGAAGTTAGTCAGTAAGGAGTTTTAAGACATGGGTTCAATCCCTGGGTCAGGAAGATCCCCTGGAGAAGGAAATGGCAATCCACTCCAGTATTCTTGGCTGGAGAATCCCATGGACAGAGGAGCTTGGTGGGCTACAGACCATAGGGTGGCAAAGAGTCAGAAGCAACATAGCATACAACACAGGCATGCAAACACATCAATTGTGCCAAATTAAATTATAGTGTCCATCCTAAGTTCCCTAAGCTCAAACTCAATGCACAAGTGGAGAACACAAATTGACTTTAGAACACAGAGTTTAAGATATTAGAAAATTTACCTTAAAATAAATCCATATAGACCCATTTGATACAATGATAACACTACTGACTCTTTCAAAACATTATGGTTTATTCTGTCAGATCCTTGCCAGGATAATTCTATAATGCATTCCAAGTACCCAAGGAGGAAAACATTCTACACTATCAACACTTCTTTTTGAAAAAGTGTTTTCTAGGTGTATATTCTCTCGCTGTAGCAAGTAGTAGTAAACTCAACCTTGTGTATTTCCAGAGGCCTTCATCTGGTTAGTATTGACAACGGAAGACTAGTATTTACATTTCATAGTAAAAAGATAGCAAATTTGAAAGAAGAAACTATATTTATACAAAAATCTATATGTAAGATCTTTAAGAAATAACAATAACCTAGTTCATCCTTTCAGCTGCAAATGAGGCAAATGATGAAGGGGGAAAATAAATTACTTGATCAAAGTCCAGTGTTGATTACCCTTAAACTTTAAGTCAAGGCTATGGTTTTTCTAGTAGTCATGTATGGATGTGAGAATTATACTATAAAGAAAGCTGAGCGCTGAAGAATTGATGTGTTTGAACTGTGGTGTTGGAGAAGACTCTTGAGAGTCCCTTGGACTACAAAGAGATCCAAGCAGTCCATCCTAAAAGAAATCAGTCTTGAATATCCATTGGAAGCACTGATGCTGAAGCTGAAACTCCAATACTTTGGCTACCTGATGCGAAGAGCTGACTCATTGGAAAAGACCCTGATGCTGGGAAAATTGAAGGCGGGAGGAGAAGGGGATGACAGAGGATGAGATGGTTGGATGGCATCATGGACTAAATGGACATGAGTTTGAGTAAGCACCAGGAGTTGGTGATGGACAGGGAGGCCTGGCATGCTGCAGTCCATGGCATCACAAAGAGTCAGACATGACTGATCGACTAAACTGGACTGAACTGAAACTTTAAGTGAGACACATATTCTATTTTTTCAATTTCCGTTTGTTATAATATAAAATGCTATTGTCATAATAACATACCAAAAACATCATCAACTTGTAACTGAAGGAAACTTTAGCTATAATACATCTAAATTTGTATAAAATATTTTAACATAGTTATTTTCATTTATCATTTACTAAAAAATATCATTATATTGTGTAGGCTGCTACACAATATATCTACATCATTATAAGAGATCAGTGAAATCTAACCAGTGTTTCTATAGTCTTTGGATTGCCTTTAGATTTGAGCCTCGGCTGAACTCATCCCTGGGTATCCCAACTGCTGGCCTACTCTGTAGAATTTGGAGTCATGAGCCTCCAAAAGCACATGACCTAATTTCTTTAAAATAGATACCTTTATCTCTGTGTGTGTATATACACGCACATGCACACACACATTGGTTCTCTTTCTCTGAAGAACTCTGACTAATGCAAGAGCCACAACTAACTCTAGCATCACATTAAACTAATGGGTAAACATATCACTATATAATAATATGAAATAGTGATGGAATAATATCAAGGAAGTGATGTTGATATGGTATGGTAGAGGGGCTACTTTAAAAAAGGATGACTAGAAAAAGTCAATTTAAAGAAGTGATATTATAGGAAATTCCCCATCAGTCCAGTGGTTCAGTTCAGTTCAGTTCAGTCCGGTCACTCAGTCGTGTCCAATTCTTTGCGACCCCGTGAATCACAGCACGTTAAGACTCCACATTTTCAGTGCAAAGGGCATGGTTTCAGTCCTTGGTCAGAGAACTATGATTCTGTAGGCTGTGTGGCACAGTCAAAACAAAAAGTGATATTTCAGTATACCTGAAGTAAGAAATGGAATTAACCATGGGACTTTTTGAGGGATCAGTTCTGCCGCAGGGGACTGCGAGTGCGAAGTTCTTGAGTCATGTGTGTGCTTGAGGAAGCAAGAAGGCCACTATGATTTGCCTGAAGATCGGAGGGACTAAGTTCAGAGAGGAAGGCAGCATATGGAGCTGTTGCTATTATATCCCCTCTTGTAAGTATGGTGGCCTTTGGCAACAGTGCATGAAGAAGCTTGAATTAAAAATGAGCTCTACTTCTGTGGTGCTGAAGGAGATGCTAGTTACTGGGATCTCTGTAAGTTACCCCATTCTGAAACACCACCCAGATGAACCAGTGTCCTCAAAAGTGGAATGTATGGTCAGAAGCCAGGGTCAAGTTTGGATGTCATTGGAAAACACCAAATAAGGAAAACAACACAGAAAATGCTGTGGACTCTTCACTGATATCACTCAAGAGTAAAAGGATCAACTCTAGGAATGAGTGGAAGGAGAAATTCTCCCAAAAATGAAGAACAAATTTGATTTCTACTTTTATTTCACAAATTCAGGACTTTCAATAAACCCATTATTTGTATTTCTATGATAACTTAAACTTAACCAAGCGGGGGAAACATATATGAGAGCAAAATGCCATGTAAAGTGAGCAGAAATGATGCCTGATTAATGTGTAGGAAGTGTAGGATTCACAGCTAGTGTATCTGTACAAAGAGTAAGTCTGACATATCTCATGGTTCAATCTCAAAGTACTTCACGTTAGTAATAAAAGTGCCATTTGATGATTGTAAAAATACTAATATCGAGAAAAGTCTAATGACATTTAAAGATGCTTGTTTTTAATAATGTCCAGGATTCAGAAGAGAAATTCAGGCTCAAAATTCTATATACAGTAAAGACATTTAACAGTAACTAAAATTTACTGTGTTACCCTGCAATGCATGGAGTCTCAAAGAGTCAGACATGACTTGCTAACTGAACTACAACAACTCATTAATTATATATTACATATATGCATGTGTAAACATATGGATAGATAATATCAATTACAGATATGTATATAAATTTTCCTCCATAGGTAATTATTACCTCAATGAATCAAATGGAAAAGCACAGGCTTTTCTCAAAGTAAAGTAAATTCCGTACATGGCTGTGCTTGGATAGATCAGCTTTGACAGCAGGAGGTATATTATAACCTTAAGATTTATCACTGTTACAGAGAAGTTACAGGTTACAAGATGCCACAATCAAAACTAGATTTGTGTCATTTCTGAAATCAATATATCACTGACATAAAATCACAGTCCATAACAGTACCCTGGGGTCATGGTGGTTCACAATGATACACTTGAAAATCTCATTTTAAGAATCTAGAGGAGGCTTGAGTTTGCCACGCTGCTGAGCCAGACTGAAAACTGTGTTTTAACCAATCTAATATATTCACTCTAACAGGTTAATTTTTATTTAATTCAGAGAGTTAGAATAATTAAATGATTAAAAGAGTAATTTTGGACTAAAACAAAATATGGGTCAACAGGGAAATGTGGGTAATAATGACATTGAGGTAAACACTATATTTTCTTTCACTTGGTGATATTCACACAGAGTGTATAAACTGGCCCCTTGAGATCTATGTAGGGGTTGGAAAGACAGAGAAGGCAAATCAAAATATAAATAGTGTATTCTACCCCAAATACAAAGTACATATATACTTGTTTGTTATATGGTCCTATTACTTCTCCATAATCACCCTGAGTATTTTTATGTTAAGATAGACTAAGTTCATGGACATTCTGTAAGGAAGTGGAAATGTTAGAATATTCTACCAGATCTTAACTAGTTAAAGACAAATAGGCAGCAAGTCAACAAATTCACTACAAATACACATGTGTAACGATATAAAGTTCTGGGGATTCTACTACTTTACATTTGATATCTTTTCACTGTTTTGGTTTTTAAAACATAAATTGCATAAAATTGATGTTTAACACCTACAACGTGAGAAATACTAGATACACAGGGATAATTGTTCCAATTCTATTTTGCAAGGAGCTCAAAGCCTTTGCACAACTGTATATGTGCTCACATGTGTGGAGCTGAGGGAGGCTGGGCAATTATAGTACATTATGTTATTACTTACAATAATCTCTTACAAAAAGCTCTATAGGTAACAGAAGACTCATTTCTTTCTTTCTTTTTTTTTAGTTTACTGTTTTGTTTTTTTTTTAAACTTTACAATATACTCTGAGATGGGAAAGGATTTTCAAACAGAAATATATTTTAAATTTAGAGAAACAGGATTTTTGTCTAGGAAAAAAAGGTGTATGCATAATATGAGGGTTGTGAGAAATTTAAAGCTATGAAAAGGACAGAGTAGTCACAATCAGAGAAATAATTTGTAACCAGTGTGGTGTTAACTTTTGTATATTGTTGTTGTTATTCAGTTGCTCAGTCATGTTTGAATCTTTGCGACCCCACAGTCTGCAGCATGCTAGACTTCCTTGTCTTTCACTATGTTCCGTAGCTTGCTCAGACTCATGTCTTTTGAGTTGGTGATGCCATCCATCTCATCCTCTGTTGCCCATTCTCCTCCTGCCTTTGATCTTTCCAGCATCATGGTCTTTTCCAATGAATTGGCTCTTAAGATCAGGTGGCCAAAGTGTTAGAGATTCAGCTTCAGCATCAGTCCTTCCAATGAATATTCAGGGTTGATTTCCTTCAGGATTGGCTGGTTGGAACTTCTTGTAGTTCAAGGAACTCTTAAGAGTTTTTGCCAACACCACAGTTCAAAAGCATCATTTCTTCAGTGCTCAGCTTTCTTTATGGTCCAAATCTCACATTCATACATGACTACTGGAAAAATCTATTGCTGTTGTTCAGTCACTCAGTCATGTCTGACTCTTTGTGATGCCACGAACTGCAGCATGCCAGGCTTCCCTGTCCTTCACTATCAACTGAAGTTTGCCCAAACTCATGTCCGTTGAGTTGGTGATGCCATCCAACCATCTTGTCCTCTAGCATCCCGTTTTCCTCCTGCCTTCAACCTTTCCCAGAATCAGGGTCTTTTCTACTGACTCGGCTCTTCACATCATGTGGACAAAGTATTGAGGCTTCAGCATCAGTTCTTCCAATGAATATTCAGGATTGATTTCTTTAGGATTAACTGGCTTTATCTCCTTGCAGTCCAAGGGACTCTCAAGAGTCTTCTCCAGCACCACAGTTCAAAAGCATCATAGCTTTTACTAAATGGATCTTTGCTGGCAAAATGATATCTTTGCTTTTAAATATGTTGTCTAGTTTTGTCATAGGACAAGGAGCAAGTGTCTTTAATTTCTTACAAGGAGCAAGAATCTTTTAATTTCATGATTGTAGTCACCATCCACAATGATTTGGAGCCCAAGAAAATAAAATCTCACTGTTTCCCTCCATTGTTTCCCCATCTATATGCCATGAAGTGATGGGACTGGATATCATGATCTTTTTTTTTTTTTTTTTTTTTTTTAGTTTTAAGCCAGATTTTTCACTCTCCTCTTTTACTTTTATCAAAAGGCTTTTTAGTTCCTCTCGACTTTCGGTCATAAGGGTGGTGTCATCTTCATATCTAAGGCTATTTATATTTCTCCTGGAAATCTTGATTCTAGCTTTTGCTTCATCCAGTCCAGCATTTAGTATGATGTACTCTGCATATAAGTTAAATAAACAGGGAGACAGTATATAGCACTGATGTGCTCTTTTCCCAATTTGGAACCAGTCCATTGATCCATGTCCAGTTCTAACTCTTGTTTCTTTACCTGCATACAGATTTCTCAGGAGGCAGATCAGGTGGTCTGGTACTCCCATCTCTTAAATAATTTTCCACAGTTTGTTGTGATCCACACAGTCAAAGGCTTTAGCATAGTGAATGAAACAGAAGTAGATGTTTTCCTGGAATTATCTTTCTTTATCTATGATCCAATGGATGTTGGGAATTTGATCTGTGGTTCTTCTGCCTTTTCTAAATCTATCTTGTACATCTAGAAGTTCTCAGTTCATATAAATTTTGTTTATACACTACAAATTTACCTCATTGTCCAGTTTGCAAATTTATGCCAAAATTTGTCTTTTCTAAAATTATCAGCAGTTTCACCTGAAGCACACTAAATTGATAAGCTAAAAGAAATGATATTTTGACATTACAGTTTTAGGCAAAGACATATCAGCAATTAGGATAATAGCATCTAGTTAGAAATATTACACGGGACACATTTGAATGGTGCACGAGTCTGTTCATAGAAAAAGCAAGAGAGTTCCAGAAAAACATCTATTTCTGCTTTATTGACTATGCCAAAGCCTTTGACTGTGTGGATCACAATAAACTGTGGACAATTCTGAAGGAGATGAGAATGCCAGACCACCTAATCTGCCTCTTGAGAAACCTGTACGCAGGTCAGGAAGCAACAGTTAGAACTGGACATGGAACAATAGATTGGTTCCAAATAGGAAAAGGAGTACGTCAAGGCTGTATATTGTCACCCTGCTTATTTAACTTATATGCAGAGTACATCATAAGAAACGCTGGGCTGGATGAAGCACAAGCTGGAATTAAGATTGCCAGGAGAAATATCAACAACCTCAGATATGCAGAGGACACCACCCCTAAGTCAGAAAGTGAAGAAGAATTAAAGAGCCTCTTGATGAAGGTGGAAGTTGAGAGTGAAAAAATTGGCTTAAAGCTCAACATTCAGAAAACTAAGATCATGGCATATGGTCCCATCACTTCATGGCAAATATATGGGGAAACAGTGGAAACAGTGGTTGACTTTATTTTTTTGGGCTCCAAAATCACTGCAGATGGTGATTGCAGCCATGAAATTAAGACACTTACTCCTTGGAAGGAAAGTTACGACCAACCAAGATGGCATATTAAAAAGCAGAGACATTACTTTGCCAACAAAGGTCCATCTAGTCAAGGCTATGGTTTTTCCAGTGGTCATGCATGGATGTGAGAGTTGGACTATAAAGAAAGCTGAGTACAGAAGAATTGATGCTTTTGAACTGTGGTTTTGGAGAAGACTCTTGAGAGTCCCTTGGACTGCAACGAGATCCAACCAGTCCATCCTAAAGGAGATCAGTCCTGGGTGTTCATTGGAAGGACTGATGTTGAAGCTGAAACTCCAAAATTTTGGCCACCTGATGTGAAGAGCTGACTCATCTGAAAAGACCCTGATGCTGGGACAGATTGATGGCAGGAGGAGAAGGGGACGACAGAGGATTAGATGGTTGGATGGCATCACCGACTCAATGGACATGGGTTTGGGTAAACTCTGCGAGTTGGTGATGGACAGAGCGGCCTGGCATGCTGTGGTTCATGGGGTCACAAATAGTCGGATATGACTGAGCGACTGAACTGAACCAGTCTGTTGGTATACCCAGAACATTTGATTTAGCCTATGTACAAGTGAAAAGTTTGCAGACTTGGCTTTTTTTCTACACATACGTTAGTCTCTTATGCACATGCATTATCCCTATGCTTCAACAATGCTGACAAAGATTTGTATAGTTAAAGCTATGGTTTTTCCAGTAGTCACATATGGATGTGAAGAGTTTGACTATTAAGAAGGCTGAGTGCCGAAGAACTGATACTTTTTGAAATGTGTTGAAGAAGACTCTTGAGAGTCTCTTGGACAGCAAGGAGATCAAACCAGTCAATCCTAAAGGAAATCAACACTGAATATTCATTGAAGGAGTGATGCTGAAACTGTAGCTCCAATACTTTGGCCACCTGATGCAAAGAGATAACTCACTGGAAAAGACCATGATGATGGGAAAGACTGAAGGCAGGAAGAGAAGGGGATGACAGAGGATGAGATAGCTGGATGGCATCACTGACAGGAGATAGTGAGGGACAGGGAAGCCTGGAGTCTATGGGTTTGCAAAGAGTTGAACTCAATTTAGTGACTGAATAACAACAAAGCTTTCAATTATTCTAATCTTCAGTCTTTGTGTCATTTTCAAGATGTTTAGTGTGATACATTTGTGCTTGTGTGTGTGCTCAGGTGTGTATGAGTTTTTGCGACCACATGGACTTTAGCCTTCCAGGCTCTTCTGCGTGTGGGATTTTTCAGGCAAGAATACTGGAGTCAGTTGCCATTTCCTTTTCCAGGGTATCTTCCTGACCCAGGGATGGTATGCATGTTTCTTGTATCTCCTGAATTATAAGGCAAATTCTTTGCCACTGTGCCTCCTGTGAAGTCCCACCATTGTGCTTAGGTGTAATTTAAGTACTAGCTAGCCATGAGTTACCCCCTTGTCCAGAAAAAAGAAATAATGGATATAGAAAGAGTGAAGAAAGAGGAAAAATCTTCTAAAGAATGATTCTTACCCCCTTCTTTCCCCAACTATTAATACTTCCAATCTAATCTTCTATTTTTCCTGGGATGAGTAATATAAACCAACAATGTATTGCATTTATTATATCATCCAATGAATTGTGTAAATTGGTGTCTATTATATAAACTTATTTTTCACTTTGTTGTACAGTGAATACATTTCTCTATAAAGATTGTTTTGGTGGTTTGGTTAGGAAGATCATAATATTTCTCACTGGAATTACTGAAATATCCTTTCATGTAACTACTTCTTGTCTAAGGTCAGAATTTTATAGAGTGAGTTATTACTAAAGGGTAGACATGTATACTGTAGTGTTAAGGATGATTCTATGTACATTATCTGAACTACTGCATTACGTTTGTAGCGGCTATGGCAGAACAGCTTTCATTTCCTTACTGACTGTGGCTGTGTTTTCTATGAATGTCTCTTTATGCAATTTACCCATTTTCCTGGTAGTAGTGGTTTCAGGAAAGAATTATATTCTTTTTTTAACAGTTAGAAAGAAATTCCTGAATGTAAGGAAATAATTTATCCTATATAAATTAAAAATTAATTTTCTCAACTGGTTATATTTCCTTTAAATAGATTAGTTTGCCAAAATGATAATAGTATTTTTATGATCAAAATTACATGTTTGGAAAAATGTTTACAACTCCAAAATTGTAAAAATATTTACATAAGTTTTCATCTAATTTGGTATACTCCTGTAGTGATTAATGTAACTTAGATCTTTCAGCCTTTTGGCTTTGCTACTGTCTCAATACTCCCATTAATCAACATCCAGAAAAAAACAACACTGATGGAGCTCACAGAATAGAGGCCCTTCTCATGTGGATCTGCTCTGCACAGAAAGAAAGAAAGAAAGAAAAGGAAAGAAACAAAGAATGTACATTTGCTATAATCAGATCTATTTCTCAAAGAAGATGAGGAAATGGCTGAGAGTCAGCTATACTCTTCCCACCTTTTGAGTCATTCTGGTTGACCTTTGAATTATTCCTTCTTTGATGAGAATGGGAGGGTGTATGGGCGAGAGATCAGGATTGTCATCTTCCTTCCTTCCTCCCTAAAGTCGCTCAGTCGTGTTCAATTCTTTGCAACCCCATGGACTGTAGCCCACCAGGCTTCTCTGTCCATGGAATTCCTTAGGCAAGAATACTGGACTGTGTAGCCACTCCAGAGGATCTTCCCAACCCAGGGATCGAACCCAGGTCTCCTGCATTGCCCACAGATTCTTTACCATCTGAGCTAACAGGGAAGCCCATGAATACCTGAGTGTTTAGCCTATCCCTTCTGCAGGTGGTCTTCCCAACCCAGGAATTGAACTGGGGTCTCCTGCATTGCAGGCGGATTCTTTCCCAGCTGAGCTACCAGGGAAGGCCCTTGCGATCTTAGAGACATTAAAATCTACCAGGAGGAGGCATAGCACTCTTCCTCCAGCAGATTAACTTGAAAGCTAAAAAAATAAGTGGATTGATTTGTAAAACATAGTATGTTCCACTTTGATCAAATGTAATTCCTTTTGAAGTTAAAATAACTGTCACTTACATTTTTCTAATTTCTATGTTTATTAAAAAAGATAGGCTATTTTTCAACTGGGCTTCTCTGATGGCTCAAATGGTAAAGAATCTCCCTACAATGCAGGAGACCTGGGTTCCATCCCTGGGTCAGTAAGATCCCGTGAAAAAGGGAAAGGCAACCCAGTAGAGCATTCTTGCCTGGAGAATTCCATGCACAGAGAAGGCTGCAGGTCTACTTTACCAGCCCCAGTTCACGGAGTTGCTTTAATCAGAATGTAAAATCAATCTCTACTTCTAAATCAGTTTCCCAGATTGAAACTTTTATATCATTCTGGAGAGAAGATGCAGCTTAACAGATTTTACTGACTTGAAATAATTTGGTTGCAATGTCACATTCCCCAAGGGAAAGAAAGTTCAAAAAATAGCGTATGTGAGAGTATCTCCCTAAATCTGTTTTTTTTTTTTTTTAATTTCCTTGCTTAGCAATATGTCTTTCAACTGTTGAGTAACCACTAACCCCCAATTTTATGCCTAGAACAAAAATATTAAATATACATATATATGTGTTATATCAATATATCTCCATGTTCAAGGCCAAAGACAGAATGCTAGTTCATAATTTCTGTTCCTTAAAATAACACAGCACACATATGAAAGCTTAAAAATATATATATTACAATTTTTGGATTTGTCTTATACTTTCAGTTTTCAATGACTTGTATGTGCTTTAATCCTGAAGAAAGTTTGTAAAACAAATTGTCTACCTTGGAATCTAAAAGCCTCTACTTTTTCAGCATTAGTACTTTGATGTTTATCAAAGCCTTCTAGATGAGAAACACTGAGCAAAAAGTACAGAAGTGGCTGTCTCCAAATTATTTATGTTTAATTATGTTTTAGACCTATGGGAAACTATTTTCACTATAAACACACACATTTCATAAGGGACATTTTCTACGTATGCCAAAGAATTAAAAATTTAGGTTATATGCACCTAGTTACATAAAATAAAATGTTAATTACTGTTTTATTCTGAGTCACTCATTTGTTCAGGGAACTTCATTATAACATTAAAAAATAATTATCAGAGCTTAAGTCAATAATTAACCCTATTATTGAAGACAGATATTATTTTTTCCATCTTTTATCCTTAGGGCCTCACTCAGAATTCAGATCCTAGCATATAATATATATTCAATACAGTTTACATGTTTGCATTTATATACTCAAAGTCTGTCTTCTCTATGCTGCTGCTGCTGCTGCTGCTAAGTCGCATCAGTCGTGTCTGACTCTGTGTGACCTCATAGATGGCAGCCCACAAGGCTCCCGTCACTGGGATTCTCCAGGCAAGAACACTGGAGTGGGTTGCCATTTCCTTCTCCAATGCATGAAAATGAAAAGTGAAAGTGAAGTCGCTCAGTCGTGTTCGACCCTCAGCGACCCCATGGACTGCAGCCTTCCAGGCTCCTCCGCCCATGGGATTTTCCAGGCAAGAGTACTGGAGTGGGGTGCCATTGCCTTCTCCAATCTTCTCTATAGCAAAGGAAAATTTTTTCATAGCCAAATTATACTGCTGGCTTTGGTTTTTAAAATGTATGATCTATGGATAAATATGCATTCATATTTTTTGTAAAACTGGTTTCCCATATACCTTTGGTAGAAATACTTGCTTTCAGAGCTTATAAATAGTAATTTTAACAATAATAGGAACAGCCCACTGTCAGCTTAAACACAATCACTGCTGACAAAATAAGTGGTTTTCGGGCAAAGCAAGCACTGTGTAACCTTATTCATTCCTATAAATGTGACACACTGATGAAGAGAGTGAATATTTGGATGAACAGTGCATGATCACTATCAGTCAGCTGATTATTCCAAATACTCAAGTTCTTACATTTTCAAATATATTTCAAAACCTCTATAAATATAAAGTGTGCATTCCAATTTTGTATGATGTTATGCAAAGTGCTGTACTCAAGAAAAAATGAAGCTTGATTTTTCTAAGCAAAGCTTAGTGTCTCAAAACTGTGGCAAGAAACTTGGTCATGTTCAATCTCATTAATCATTCCAAAGATTAAATATTTTTGCATGGCCCAGAATCGATACAAATCTTCTGGTTCAGCAACAGGAATAGAAACTGAAAAGTGCTCGGGGCACAGGGTAAGTGTAATTAATATAATGAGGCTTTTGCCAATGTCTTTCTTTCTTCTTCCTTCTGGTCTGTTTCTTCACTTTGGCTGCGCAGTTACTTAGCTGACATTCCTCAAATCTCCTTCCAACAATGGACTCTTCATTTCTCATTTCTTCCCTTCTACTGACCTATTTTCTTCCATTTTAGCTTCAGCCTACAATTGAAAAGCTTTGTTAGCTGTTATTCTCAACAGCAATGGGCAGCTTTCCTCTGGAAATAAGTGAGTGCAATTGTCCCCTAATAGACTCCACTCTGTAGTCCAGAGTAATTGAACCCATTACTTTTCCCTGCTTCTTGGGCCAGAATGCAGCACTTCCAGGGGAAGAATGGTGAGATTCAAGCTTCCAGGAATACTTTAAAATGGCAGGCAAGGAACTTAGGGAAATGGTGAAGATAATGCTTTGGAAAAGAGTATATTCAAAAAGAAATGGGTGCCTTTGAATCTTGAGATTCCTATCTATGATCTAGCTTACCTACTATTGGCAGTCCAAACTTTAAAATTTGATATTTTCTATGAAATATATGATTTTGGGATTTTTTTTGTTTCTTTTTTAAAATTTATTTATTTTAATTGGAGGCTAATTACTTTACAATATTGTAGTGGGTTTTGCAATACATTGACATGAATCAGTCATGGGTGTACATGCGTTCCTTATCTGTTCTTAATTGGAAAATGTATGTGGAAATTATGGACTGGATTTGGCTGAGAAGCATGTGTAGATCATGTGTTAGAGGTTACACTTTACGTATTTACAATGAAAGTAAAAAATGGGATCTGTTATGGATTGTGAATTCATACAAATACTAACTGGAAGTTACTATACAGAAGAAGTACCTTCCCCCAATAAAACCACTTTCATTAAAAAGTACTACATTTGGATCTTTTTGTTTGTTAAGTATAATATAAAAAACAAATTGAAGTAGATTTAGATTCCATTGTATCATGCTTTAAAAAGTATTGAAAAACAAGGTCCTATACTACAGGACAGATAACTATATTTAATATCTTGTATTAAACCATAATGGAAAAAATATGAAAGATAATATACATATATATATATAAAACTGATTCACTTTTCTGTGTAGCAAAAACTAATACAACACTGTAATTCAACTATAATTCAATATTATTTTAAGTAATAAAAAGTATTTGGTTACTTTATGATGCAATGCAAAAATTAAATTTTGAGAACTGATACCATATAGAAATAACTAAATCTTACTTTGGGGACCAAGGTTCAAAATCAAACCTACATTTTGTACATTTTAAGCACTAAACCATATTCAAAAATATTCATCTGACACTTTAAAGGTTATATTATGAGCAATGTTCATAAAATACCATGGAAAAGTTCACCTCTGTTTATAAATATATGAAAGACACTCTTCTGGTGAATTTTATCCTTAAGTAAAAGGCAAAACTGTGAATAACTAGAAATTAATAGAAATGAGATCAGCTCAGTTCCTCAGACCTTTGCTGAGTTCCATGACTCATCCTGGCTCTATTAACCCATGTAGAAACCTGGGTTAGTACACGTGTCGTTAAAATCAGATGATTCACTGAAAACAGGTTTTCTCAGATAGAGGAGTTTAAAACCATAATATTAATAAAAGTGTTCTACAGTTATAGATCTGCCAACTCATAACTCTAGAGAATAAATGCAGATGATTTTTTGTTACAGAAATTACCTGGGGAAATACAAAGCACAATATAAAAATTATATATATATATAGTTGTTGCTGCTATAATTAATATTACTTATTTAATATTAGAAATGTATACAAATATGCTCAATTTGATAAAAGAACAAAAGAAAATAAAGCAGCAGTCATGGTGAGGAGTCTTGGTCCAATAAGATGTTTGTCAAACAACGTAAATGACTGTGAAATAATGTGAAGTAAAATGGTTATAGAAAAATGGTTTCACAGGTTCAGTTTTAAAAACTCTTCTGAATAAGCTAAACATGTGCCCACAATGACAGCAACTTCATTTTATTGAACAACACTATTCCCCTCACTTTTTCTATCAGAATAGAGCAAATTCTCTATTGATATATTACAGCAAAGGTTTTTAAAGTAACAAATATATATTTATATGTCATCCACTGCAAGATTTTCTCCTGTTTTGTGTATATTTGGGGTGGTTTACTCAATTACTTTTTCTCTATATTTATATTATGATTTAAATATTTATACCTTTTTTTTTCTTACCTATGTTCAGTATATGTAATGGTATTTAGTTTTAATACCTTTTTTCACAAGGGACACTATGCTGCTGCTAATCGCTTCAGTCATGGCTGACTCTGTGCGACCCTATAGATGACAGCCCACTAGGCTCCTCTGTCCCTGGGATTCTCCAGGCAAGAACACTGGAGTGGGTTGCCATTTCCTTCTCCAATGCACGAAAGTGAAAAGTGAAAATGAAGCTGCTCAGTCTTACCCGACTCTTAGCGACCCCATGGGCTGGAGCCTACCAGGCTCCTCCATTCATGGGGTTTTCCAGGCAAGAGTACTGAAGTGGGGTGCCATTGCCTTCTCCGAGGGACACTATAAGTTTTGTTAAAATTTCTCATTTAAAAACCACTATATTTTTCTTTGGGTTTCCCAATGGTAAAGAATCCACCTGCCAATGCAGGAGATGCAGGAGATGCAGGTTCAATCCCTGGGTTGGAGAGATATCCTGAGGGAGGAAACGGGAACCCACTCCAATATTCTTGCCTGGAAAGTTCTATGGAAAGAGGAGCCTAGTGGGCTCCAGTCCACGGGGTCGCAAAGAGTCAGACATGACTGTGGATGGACACACACATATTTTATTTGTATTCATATTCCAGTATAAGCAATGTTATATTAATAGCAAATATATGGTTATAATTCAATTATAGCATACCTGTTTTGTCTATAGTGTTTTTCTTAATACAGCAAGGCTGTCTGCACTCCAAGGTTTGTATTTACAATTCTTACTATATGTTCAGTTCAGTTCCTCAGTTGTGTCCAACTCTTTGTGACCCCATAAACCACAGCACATCAGGCCTTCCTGTCCATCACCAACTCCTGGAGTTTACCTAAACCCATGTCCATTTAGTCAGCAATGCCATCCAACCATCTCATCCTCTGTCGTCCTCTTCTCCTCCTGCCCTCAATCTTTCCCAGCATCAGGGTCTTTTCAAATGAGTCAGCTCTTTGCATCAGGTGACAAAAGTTTTGGAGTTTCAGCTTCAACATCAGTCCTTACAATGAACACCCAGGACTGATCTCCTTTAGGATGGACTGGTTGGATCTCGTTGCAGTCTAAGGGACTCTCAGGAGTCTTCTCCAACACCACAGTTCAAAAGCATCAATTCTTTGCTGCTCAGCTTTCTTTATAGTCCAACTCTCACATCCACAAATGACCACTGGAGAAATCATAGCCTTGACTAGACAGACCTTTGATGGCAAAGTAATGTCTCTGTTTTTTAATATGCTGTCTTGGTTGGTCATAACTTTCCTTCCAAGGAGTAAGCATGTTTTAATTTTGTGGCTTCAATCACCATCTGCAGTGATTTTGGAGCCCCCCCAAAAATAAGGTCAACCATTGTTTCCACTGTTTCCCCATCTATTTGCCATGAAGTGATGGGACCAGATGCCATGATCTTAGTTTTTTGAATGTTGAGCTTTAAGCCTACTTTTTCACTTTCCTCTTTCACTTCATCAAGAGGCTCTTTAGTTCTTCTTCACTTTCTGCCATAAGGGTGGTGTCATCTGAATATCTGAGGTTATTGATATTTCTCCCAGCAATCTTGATTCCAGCTTGTGCTTCATCCAGCCCAGCATTTCTCATGATGTACTCTGCATATAAGTTTAATATTACCAGCTTCTAATTTGTATTTATTTATACCCTCTATTTTCTTGGGCTCCAAAATCACTTCAGATGGTGAATGCAGTCTTGAAATTAAAAGATTCTTGCTCTTTTTAAGAAAAGCTATGACAAACCTAGACAACATATTAAAAAGCATAGACATCACTTTGCTGACAAAGGTCCATATAGTCAAGGCTATGTTTTTTCCAGTGGTCATTTGTGGATGTGAGCATTGGACTATAAAGAAAGCTGAGCCATGCATGGATGTGAGAGTTGGACCATAAAGAAATCTGAGTACCTAAGGTTTGATGCTTTCAAACTGTAGTGCTGGAGAAGATTCTTGAGAGTTCCTCAGACAACAAGGAGACCAAATCAGTCCATGCAAAAGGAAATCAACCCTGAAAATTCTTTGGAAGGACTGATGTTGAAGCTGAAGCTCCAATAACTTGGCTACCTGATGTGAAGAGCTGACTCACTGGAAAAGACCCTGATGCTGGGAAAGATTGAGAGCAGGAAGAGAATTGGGTGACAGAGGATGAGATGTTTGGATGGCATCATCGATTCAATGGACATAAGTTTGAACAAATTCTGAGAGATGGTGAAGCACAGGGAAGCCTGGCATGCTGCAGTCCATAGGGTCACAAAGAGTCAGGCAAGACTGAGTGAATGAGCAACAACAGCACATCCTCTCTTTCCCCTTAACATTCTCCACATCATATACTTCCTAGCCTAGACAAAGACCTAAGGTACTCTCTACCCAACTTTTCTTCTCTCTTGCAAACCATCCCACTCTAATTAAATAGGACACCACCAAGTGCTGTTATTTTTTCCTTCTTCAGTATGCCTTAGATTTCTACTAAAACTTTTCTATAATAGCAATTAATATCACATCTTAACCTGGATGAAAAAATTCATCATCTACCATCCCATCCTACTTCACGCTAATCTGTTCTCTTTATTGAACTTGGCATAACTCAGCTGTTCTTCTTCTTTTTTTTTTTTCTTCTGCTATATTAAAAAGCAGGCTTTCAGTCCCAGAGATATTGGCAGGCAACAATACCTAATTTAAAGTGTTATATATTGCTTCAGGATATACAGGTGGTATGATATCTTCTACATGATATGTTATATAAAGTTTATACTCAAAATTTGAGCACATTCTTGATTTTTCAGCTAGAGCAGTGTTACTGAAATTTCATTATATGAAATCTGTCCTTTTCTACTACCTCTAGTATTGTCTGCCAAATATTTTTCTGATGTTTGGATTAGCAGGATTTCTGAGAAAAATATTTCTTAACAGATTATTACTTATCTCTTAATGTCTGTTTCTTCTGACCAGAGTATTAAGGTTGGTGATAACAGGACTTTAAATTTTGAAGAGTCTTAAGGCTATATAAGACAGTCTTTAATAGTTTTGAAGAAGCTTTGAGAATAATGATAGTCTTAATAAATCATGATTGCTTGACAAGTATCCATGAGGAAAAATAAGCAATAATATTAGAATAAAATTTTATCATTGCAAATCAATTTCCTTTATCACAGTCTTTACTTTCTAAGGAGGTTGATAATCTATTCAATATAAACCACTCTGCTTTCTTAATGCAGATTTTGGGAAACGTTTTTGTAAATATCAATTAGTAAACGTTCTTGGCTTTGCTGACCCTGAAGTCTCTATTGCAACTACTCAACTCTGGTTGTGTTGCAGTAACAGCCATTGACATAAACAAATATATGTGTGGCATGTTCCACTAAAACTATTTATTTTATAGAAAACAAACATATGGTTATCAAAAAGGAAAAGGGGAAGGGGTAAATTAGGAGTTTGGGATTAAGAGACACAATACTATGTATAAAATAAATAAAAAGGGCCTACTGTATAGCACAGGGAAGTGTATCTTATATATTTGTATATCCTATAATAACCTATAAAGGAAGAGATATTGAAAAATAACAAATATATATATAGATAGATATATACAGATATATATTATATATAAGGATATGGATAACTGAATCATTTTGCTATACACCTGATATGTTGTAAACCAACTGCAGTTCATTAAAAAAATTAAACATTTACAAAAGCAGTCAGCAGTCCAATTCAGCCCACAAGGTTCAGTGTGCAAATACCTGCTCAAAAGGAAAGTGTGTTTGACCGCAGGGTCTGTTCTAACAGAGTATTGGGCAGATACAAGCCTAATGCCCATTGTCACAGAGCACCAAGTTAGCAGGGCAGGTATGAATGAATATCCATGATTATAATAGCTTCAAGATTCTAACACATTTCCTAATCAAGTTATAAGTAATACTGTATAGAAGTTCAGAAGAAGAAATTAAGAAAAACTTCAGATATGAAACATTGAATGGTCCTTAAAGAATCAACATGATTCAGGGCCATTTCATTTGAGACTTTATATAACAAGAAATACTTTCATATTCAAATATGTATTCAAAAATGTATAGCCACAGTGCAGAGGAAAGAGTTAACAGAGCAGACCTGAAGTCACTATCTTCAGCACAGCCCATTTGTGGAGTTGGCCCATGGCTAGCAGCTGGCAACCCGGCTGTTTTTTTAACCCAACCTGGTTGGCTGAACACCTGCTTTCCTTTGTGAAATCTGGCTTTTCAGCGTGTGCGGCTGGTTGTTGCTCTTACACAACCAATAAAATCTGAGTAAAAATCTTGGGCTTTGAGTGTGAAGCAGGTTTTCCTGGGTTGTACACATGCTTCTGCATTTTGCTGCTGGGTTGAGGAGTACATTCTGCATGACCCCTCTCTGGCAGGTAGCAGGAGTGGGGGTAGAAGGGAACACAGCAATCTATGCCTCAGCCTAATCCATCTGTTCCCCCGTTGATTGTGCTAATAAAATATAGCTATGAGCACAACTGCCTCTGAGTACTGAGAGTCCTTCCAGCAAAGCAGTGAATATATACATGTTCTTAGGATCTGTGTGACTCACACATACACAGGACTGATACTTATTCTGATTACTTCCAAAACAAGCAGCTATTCCTCTCATGTTCTCTCCTATTTTATTTTCTTCCATTCCATTTTATTCTAATGAGCTTAATGTGAGGGCAGTATAATTATATTACTCTTAAAAGCCATTTATATCCTAGTATATGATTTCCTGATGCCCTAATGTGACACTTCTTGGTAACCTACTGAGTGGTCATCATAACCTATGTACATAGTTACAATGGTAATGACATAGCATTGTTTACTATCCTCTGCAAAAAGCATAGTCTTCCTTTTTAAGAACTTCAACTCTAAGCAATGCCAGAAAGACATAGCAGTAGTATTTCTGTAATTCACTGTTGCCTAACAAATTATCCCAAAACTTAGTGCTTTAAACCAACAAGTTTTTAGAGAACCTCCATACTGTTCTCCATAGTGGCTGTATCAACTTACATTCCCACCAGCCATGCAAGAGAGGCTTCCCTGTTCTCCACATACTCTCTTCCATTTACCATTTACAGATTTTTTGATGATGGCCGTTCTGGCCAGTGTGAGGTGATACCTCATTGCAGTTTTGATTTTCATTTCTCTAATATTTAATGAAGCTGATCATCATTTCATATGCCTCTTGGTCATTTGTGTTTTTTTCTTAGAGAACCTGTTTGCAGGGTACAAATAGAAGCACAGAAACAGAGAAAGGACATGTGGACATGGCGGGGGTGGGAGGGTTGGATGAATTGGGAGGATGAAAGTGAAAGTGAAAATGAAGTCTCTCAGTCCTGTCTGACTGTTTGCGACCCCATGGACTGTAGACTACCAGGCTCTTCTCTCCATGGGATTCTCCAGGCAAGAGTCCTGGAGTGGGTTGCCATTTCCTTCTCCAGGGGATCTTCATGACCCAGGGATCAAACCCAGGTCTCCCGCATTCCAGGCAGATTCTTTAACCTCTGAGCCACCAGGGAAGCTCAGAGGATACGTGTGACATATATACACTGCTGCTAAGTCACTTTAGTCTTGTCCGACTCTGTGCGATCCCATAGGCAGCAGCCCATCAGGCTCCCCCATCCCTGGGATTCTCCAGGCAAGAACACTGGAGTGGGTTGCCATTTCCTTCTCCAATGCATGAAAGTGAAAAGTGAAAGTGAAGTCGCTCAGTCGTGTCCGACTCTTAGAGACCCCATGGACTGCAGCCTACCAGGCTCCTCCATTCATGCGATTTTTCAGGCAAGAGTACTGGAGTGGGGTGCCATTGCCTTCTCTGATATATACACGACCATGTGTAAAATAGATAGCTAGTGTGAAGCTGCTGTACAGCACAGGGAGCTTAGCTCAGTCTTCCGTGATGACCTAGAGGGGCAGGATAGGGGGTGTGGGAGGGAGGCTCAAGAGGGAGGGTATATAACTATATATATATAACTATATATAAAACTAAACTATATATATATAACTATATATATATAACTACATATATATTTGATTCACTTTCTTGTACAGCAGAAACTAATACATCATTGTAAAGCAATTATATCCTGATTAAAAAAAAAAAAAACTGAATTTTTATTATTTCAAGTTTATATGGTTACCCCAAGCTCAAGGTTTCCCACTAGGCTACACTTAAGGTGTTAGCTATAACGACAGATATTTGAAGGTCGAAGTGGGGAATCCGTTTCCAAGTTCACTTACATGGCTGTTGGCCAATTCTCATGGTCCTGAGAGACTAGGGCTTGCATTTGGGCATCTCCTTAGGACAGTTCATAATATGACAGCTGGACTTACTCAGGGCAGGCAAGAGAGCAAAAAGGGGCAAGAAAGACCCAACTCCAAAGTCTCTTTTGTAATCTAGGAAATGGCATACCAAGAGGTCTTCTGTATTGTATTATTAGAGACAAGTCAGCCAATTCAGCCACACTCAAGGAAGGGGAATTACACAAGGTCATGAGGGAACGGGGCAGCAGAGGATGAAATGGTTGGATAGTATCACCGACTTAATGGATATGAATTTGAGCAAACTTTGCGAGAAGTGGAGGACAGGAGCCTGGGGTGCTACCGCATCGGGGTCGCAAAGAGTTAGACACAACTTGGTGACTGAACAATAACAACAAAAAAGAATGAAGGGTAGGAGAAAAGGGTTTTGAGAGTCAGCTTAGAGTCTGTTTACCACAATATCAAGAAAGAAAATAAACATCATGAAGCTAAAATACTGTGTGTATGTGTGTACAGTCTTCTTTTGAGGAAGCTAACTGCCAAAGCTTTTGACTGTGTGGATCACAATAAACTGTGGAAAACTCTGAAAGAGTTGGAAATACCAGACCACCTGACCTGTCTCTTGAGAAACCTATATGCAGGTCAGGAAGCAACAGTTAGAAGTAGACATGGAACAACAGACTGGTTCCAAATAGGAAAAGGAGTATATCAAGGCTGTATATTGTCACCCTGCTTATTTAACTTATATGCAGAGTACATTATGAGAAACGCTGGGCTGGAAGAAGCACAGGCTGGAATCAAGATTTCTGGGAGAAATATCAATAACCTCAGATATGCAGATGACACCACCCTTATGGCAGAAAGTGAAGAGGAAGTAAGCCTCTTGATGAAAGTTTAAGAGGAGAGCAAAAAAGTTGGCTTAAATCTCAACATTCAGAAAACTAAGATCATGGTATCAGGTCCCATCACTTCATGGGAAGTAGATGGGGAAACAGTGGAAACAGTGTCAGAATTTATTTTTTGGGGCTCCAAAATCACTGCAGATGGTGACTGCAGCCATGAAATTAAAAGACGCTTACTGCTTGGAAGGACAGTTATGACCAACCTAGATCCATATTGAAAAGCAGAGACATTACTTTGCCAACAAAGGTCCATCTAGTCAAAGCTATGATTTTTCAAGTGGTCATGTATGGATGTGAGAGTTGGACTGTGAAGAAAGCTGAGCGCCGAAGAATTGATGCTTTTGAACTGTGGTGTTGGAGAAGACTCTTGAGAGTTGCCTGAACTGCAAGGAGATTCAACCAGTCCATTCTAAAGGAGATCAGTCCTGGGTGTTCAATGGAAGGACTGATGCTAAAGCTGAAACTCCAGTACTTTGGCCACCTCATGCAAAGAGTTGACTCATTGGAAAAGACCCTGACGCTGGGAGGGATTGGGGGCAGGAGGAGAAGGGGACGAGAGAGGATGAGATGGCTGGATGATATCACTGACTTGACGAATTTGAGTGAACTCCAGGAGTTGGTGATCAACAGGGAGGCCTGGCGTGCTATGATTCATGGGGTCGCAAAGAGTCGGACATGACTGAGTGACTGAACTGAATACTGTTATGCCCATGCTATCGATCAGGAAACTGAAGATGAATAAGGTTACTGCTGCTGCTAAGTCACTTCAGTCGTGTCCGACTCTGTGCGACCCCATAGATGGCAGCCCACCAGGCTCCCCTGTCCCTGGGATTCTCCAGGCAAGAACACTGGAGTGGGTTGCCATTTCCTTCTACAATGCATGAAAGTGAAAAGTGAAAATGAAGTCACTCAGTCATGTCCGACTCTTCGTGACCCCACGGACTTCAGCCCACCATGCTCCTCCATCCATGGGATTTTTCAGGCAAGAGTACTGGAGTGGGGTGCCATTGCCTTCTCCGATGAATAAGGTTAAGTTCATCCTATTAGAAATAGAATTTCAGCCCCCAGTGAGTCTGGTTATGAAGCTTTCGTTTCTAACTCCATAACATTTCCTTATATGAATTCAAACATAGAATCCAGCATTTAGGTCCTCATGCTTAATTAATTAACATTTAAAAAAATAAAAATTAGGGACTACATCCTTAGTATGTATGTCAAATATTCAAATATTATAGGGGCTTCCCTTCCCAGGTGGCACTGTGGTGCAGAATCCACCTGGTAATGCAGGAGACACTAGAGATGTGGGTTCAATTCATGGGTCAGGAAGATTCCCTGGACTAGGAAATGGCAGCTTGCTCCAGTGTTCTTGCTGGGAAACCCATGGACAGGGGAGCTTAGCAGGCTATAGTCCATGGGGTTGCAAAGAGTTAGATACAACTGAGCAACTAAGCATGCAAAATCAAATATTTTAGATAAATAGATGAACATCATAGTCTAAGTCTTCTGGAATGGGCTATTTTACAAATCATAAATCAAAATCCTTGCTTTGCATATAAGAATGAGAAAAAAATAGAAGGAAAATATTACAAAGTAGAAGCAAGGACTGAGAGAAGAAAGAAAGAAATTAAAGGGAGAAAAAGCAAAAGTTGATTTGATTTTACAGTTAAGGAATCAGAATGGAAATTTTATCCCAGTTGTATGTCTCATGTTGTATATAGTTAAAGCACAGCACAATGAAACATTTTAAAATTTAAGAATTAGAGTGATATCATAAAGAACAAAAAACTTTTAATGTATGGCATAATTGTATATAACCAAGGAAAGCAGGATTTGTAAACACAAATTAATTATGCTTCGAGGTTTAAAATGTAGCAGTAAACTGTAATAAAACTTATTATCAGCATACAAATGTTAGTATGAATATTTCTTTTTAGTTACAAGAGACAAATTTATAGTTATTTTTCACTAAATTCTGCAGGGTTCTGGAACAAAGCAACTTATTGGATTTAATATATTTCTCATAAAAAGTGTCTCAGAAGTATTACTTTCATGCTTCACACAACTTTTCATTGGCTTTCTTATTTTATATCTCTGATTTACAACAGGCTAGCTTTGCTGGATGATAAACTCTCAAATTGCAGAAATGTAAAACTGCAAGATTTCTTTTTTAAATGTAACAAGGAAGTTTAGTTGATTCAATATGAAATATGAACCTTTATGTGAGTCCATTTTACCAATGATAAAATCACTATAATAGTTGCATATTTAATTGAGAATAAAATATAAATTAAAAATTAAATATTTGTCCAATTTTACTTTTTCCCATTTAGTATACTTATTTGAAATATATAAAACCTCATAGAACAAAATAATCAAGAATTTAGGAATCCTTACCATTTCCTATCAGATGCAGATACAAAATGGCATAAAATAAATATTTGTTGATGAGTACAGTAGAAATTCCTGAACTTGTAACAAACACATAACATACACAGGCAAAAGATTATTTAAAGTGGTAATATGGTTTATAAGAGAGGTATTCCTTCTAAAAGAATAATATAAATGATGCTAAAACAGTTGCAAAGTGATTTGTTCAGTTCATTGCCAAAGAGAAACAAAAACACTTGTCCTGTTGGGCAAGTGACATACATGAGAGGATAAGTTTTCCATTAAAAAGGAATGATGGGAGAAGAAGAAACTTAACTTGGGGGTGAGGAGTGATAACAGCTAGGAAAACAGACAACAGTTTCAGTAATGGGTTAAAGATGGATTAGATATTTTATCAATTGGAAGGAATCCAAGACAAATCAGTAACTCTTAGAGTTCTCCAAAGGCATCCTATTTGCTAGCATATAGATGGATTATTCCAAAGGCTGCTTGTGGACACAATGGGGGAAGGAGATGATGGGACAAATTGAGAAAGTAGCACTGACATATATACACGACCATGTGTGAAACAGCTAGCTAGTGGGAAGCTGTTATATAACAAAGGGAGCCTAATTTGTGGCTCTGTGATGACTTAGAGAGGTGGGATGGAGGGGACTGGGAGGGAAGCTCAAAATAGAGGGGATATATAAATAGTGTTTTGAAAAGCAGAGACATAACTCTGCCAACAAAGGTCCACATAGTCAAGGCTAGGGTCTTCCTAGTGGTCACATACAGTTGTGACAGCTGGACCATAAAGAAGGCAAAATGCCAAAGAATTGATGCCTTCAAACTATGGTGCTGGAGAAGACTCCTGAAACTCACTTGGACAGCAAGGAGATGAAACCAGTTAATCTTAAGGGAGATCAACCCTGAACATTCACTGGAAGGACTGATGCTGAAGCTGAAGCTCCAGTAATTTAGTCATCTGACATGAACAGACAACTCATTGGAAAAGTCCCTGATGCTAGGAAAGATAGAAGGCAGAAGGAGAAGACAGCATCAGAGAATGAGATGGCTGGACAGCATCACTGATGCAATAAGCATGAACTTATGCAAACTCCAGGAGATGGTGAGGGACAGGAAGGCCCAGTATGCTGCAGTCCATGGAGTTACAAAGAATCGCACAATACTGGGAGACTGAACAACAACAACAATAATAAATATGGTTATGGCTGATTCACATTGTTGTAAGGCAGAAACCAACACAACATTGTAAAAAAAACTGAAAGTGAAAGTCGTTCAGTCAGGTCCAACTCTTTGTGACCCCATGGACTATAGCCTACCAGGCTCCTCTGTCCCTGGAATTCTCCAGGCCAGAATACAGGAGTGGTCCCTTGTGGCTCAGCTGGTGAAGAATCCGGCTGCAATGTGGGAGGCCTAGTTTCGATCCTTGGATTGGGCAAATCCCCTGGAGATGGGAAAGGCTACCCACTCCAGTATTCAACCTGGACAATTCCATGGACTGCATAGTGAAAGGAGTCACAAAGAGTCAACACAATTGAATCACTTTAACTTTTTCATCAGCCTTTCTCTCCTCCAGGAGATCTTCCCAAACGAGGAATTGAACCCAGGTCTCCTGCATTACAGGTGGATTATTTGCTGAGCCATCCAGGGATTCCTAGTAAAACTTCAGTTTAGTTCAGTTCAGTTCAGTCGCTCAGCCGTATCCAACTCTTTGTGACCTCATGAATCGCAGCACGCCAGGCCTCCCTGTCCATCACCAACTCCCGGAGTTCGCTCAGACTCAAGTCCATCGAGTCAGTGATGCCATCCAGCCATCTCATCCTCTGTCGTCCCCTTCTCCTCCTGTCCCCAATCCCTCCCAGCATCAGGTCTTTTCCAATGAGTCAACTCTTCGCATGAGGTGGCCAAAGTACTGGAGTTTCAGCTTTAACATCGTTCTTTCTAAACAAATCCCAGGGCTGATCTCCTTCAGAATGGACTGGTTGGATCTCCTTGCAGTCCAAGGGACTCTCAAGAGTCTTCTCCAACACCACAGTTCAAAAGCATCAATTCTTCGGCGCTCAGCTTTCTTCACAGTCCAACTCTCACCTCCATACATGACCAATGGAAAAACCATAGCCTTGACTAGATGGACCTTTGTTGGCAAAGTAATGTCTCTGCTTTTGAATATGCTATCTAGGTTGGTCATAACTTTCCTTCCAAGGAGTAAGCGTCTTTTAATTTCATGGCTGCAATCACCACCTGCAGTGACTTTGGAGCCTAAAAAATAAAAGTTTTACAGTGCTCACACTGTTTTCCCATGTACTTCCCATGAAGTGATGGGACCAGATGCCATGATCTTAGTTTTCTGAATGTTGAGCTTTAAGCTAACCTTTTCACTCTCCTCTTTCACTTTAATCAAGAAGCTCTTTAGCTCCACTTCACTTTCTGCCATAAGGGTGGTGTCATCTGCATACCTGAGGTTATTGATATTTCCCCCGGAAAACTTGATTCCAGCCTGTGCTTCTTCCAGCCCAGCGTTTCTCATGATGTACTCTGCATATGAGTTAAATAAGCAGGGTGGTTCCTATTTGGAACCAGTCTGTTGTTCCATGTCCAGTTCTAGCTGTTGCTTCCTCACCTGCATATAGGTTTCTCAAGAGATAGGTCAGGTGGTCTGGTATTCCCAACTCAGAATTTTCTACAGTTTATTGTGATCCACACAGTCAAAGGCTTTGGCATAGTCAATAAAGCAGAAATAGATGTTTTTCTGGAACTCTCTTGCTTTTTCCATGATCCAGCGGATATTGGCAATTTGATCTCTCGTTCCTCTGCCTTTCCTAAACTAGCTTGAACATTTGGAAGCCTGGCTTGGAGAATTTTGTGCATTACTTTACTAGCATGTGAGATGAGTGCAATTGTGTGGTAGTTTGAGCATTCTTTGGCATTGCCTTTCTTTGGGACTGGAATGAAAACTCACCTTTCCCAGTCCTGTGGCCACTGCTGACTTTTCCAAATTTACTGGCATATTGAGTGCAGCATTTTCACAGCATCATCTTTCAGGATTAGAAATAGCTCAACTGGAATTCCATCACCTCCACTAGCTTTGTTCGTAGTGATGTCCACTTGACTTCATATTCCAGGATGTCTGGCTCTAGGTGAGTGATTCACACCATCGTGATTATCTGGGTCATGAAGATCTTTTTTGTACAGTTCTGTGTATTCTTGCCACCTCTTCTTAACATCTTCTGCTTCTGTTAGGTCCATACCATTTCTGTCCTTCATCAAGCCCATCTTTGCATGAAATGTTCCCTTGGTATCTCTAATTTTCTTGAAGAGATCTCTAGTCTTTCCTGTTCTCTTGTTTTCCTCTATTTTTTTGCATTGATCGCTGAGGAAGGCTTTCTTATCTTTTCTTGCTTTTCTTTGGACGTCTGCAATCAGATGCTTTTATCTTTCTTATTCTCCTTTGCTTTTTGCTTTTCTTCTTTTCACAGCTATTTGTAAGGCCTCCTCAGACAGCCATTTTGCTTTTTTGCATTTCTTTTCCATGGGGATGGTCTTGATCCCTGTCTCCTGTACAATGTCATGAACCTCTGTCCATAGTTCATCAGGCACTCTATCAGATCTAGCCCCTTAAATTTATTTCTCACTTTCACTGTATAATCATAAGGGATTTGATTTAGGTCATACCTGAATGGTCTAGTGGTTTTACAACTTTCTTCAATTTAAGTCTGAATTAGGCAATAAGGAGTTCGTGATCTGAGCCACAGTTAGCTCTTGATCTTGTTTTTGCTGACTATATAGAGCTTCTCCGTCTTTGGCTGCAAAGAATAAAATCAATCTGATTTTGGTGTTGACCATCTGGTGCTGTCCAAGTGTAGAGTCTTCTCTTGTGTTGTTGGAAGAGGGTGTTTGCTATGACCAGTGCATTCTCTTGGCAAACTCTATTAGCCTTTGCCCTGCTTCATTCCGTATTCCAAAGCCAAATTTTCCTGTTACTCCAGGTGTTTCTTGACTTCCTACTTTTGCATTCCATTTCCCTATAATGAAAAGGACATCTTTTGGGGGTGTTAGTTCTAAAAGGTCTTGTAGGTCTTCATAGAACCGTTCAACTTCAGCTTCTTCAGAGTTACTGGTTGGGGCATAGACTTGGATTAGTGAGATATTGAATGGTTTGCCTTGGAAATGAACAGAGATCATTCTGTCTCTTTTGAGACTGCATCCAAGTACTGCATTTTGGACCCTTTTGTTGACCATTATGGCTACTCCATTTATTCTAAGGGACTCCTGCCCACAGTAGTAGATATAATGGTCATGAGATAAATTCACCCATTCCAGTCCATTTTAGTTCACTGATTCCTAGAATGTTGATATTCACTCTTGCCATCTCTTGTTTGACCACTTACAATTTTCCCTGATTCATGGACCTAACATTCCAGGTTCCTATGGAATATTGCTCTTTATAGAATCAGACCTTGCTTTTATCACCAGTCACATCCACAACTGGGTATTGTTTTTGCTTTGGCTCCATCCCTTCATTCTTTCTGGAGTTATTTCTCCACTGATCTCCTATAGCATATTGGACACCTACTGACCTGGGGAGTTCCTCTTTCAGTAGCCTATCATTTTGCCTTTTCATACACTTCATGGTGTTCTTAAGGCAAGAATACTGAAGTGGTTTGCCATTCCCTTCTCCAGTGGACCACATTCTGTCAGACCTCTCTACCATGACCTGTCAGTTTTGGGTGGCCCCACACAGCATGGCTTAGTTTCATTGAGTTAAACAAGGCTGTGGTCCATGTGATTGACTATTTTTCTTTGATTATGGTTTCAGTGTGTCTGCCCTCTGATGCCCTCTTGCAACACCTCCCATTTTACTTGGGTTCCTCTTGCCTTGGACCTGGGGTGCTAATAAATAGTGATGCACAGTAGGCATTTGTTGAAAGAAGGAATCTGATATCAAATTCTCCTTATAGAACTGATCTTAAGGTGTCTTCTCATTACATCCGAAGTTAGTACCATGACTGTGTCAGATCACCCTATCACTGAGAATTTTAAATTATTAAATTATAAAGTTCCTCATTATATAAACTGAGATTTAAAGAAAATCTATCTGTTAGTTTTTTATTACTCCTCAGAGATGGAATTAAAATGAATCCTTCTTCTGCCTGGCAATCTTTCAAATATTTGAAGTCAGCTGTCTTTAAGAAACACTGCAGAGATACTAATTTATAATTTCTCTGCAGTATTTCTTTGACCTACCTCACCCCACACACAGTTTCAAAATATTAGTCAGATAGTTGTGGGTAGAGAAGCTTGCAAGGCCACACCAAATTTACCTGAACATATTTTCTCTTGTCTTCTATAAACATCTAAATTAATTGAGCATTATGTGAAGTGTCAGAAAGTATTTCCCACTGCCTAAGACAAGCATTTTTAGCAATGAGCAAGAAGCAAATCATAGACCCAACATGACCTGCTAAGCATGAGGAAAAAGAGTCATTTGCCTAAGGGATCAGCCAGCTTCTCCTGAGAGGACATCTGTGGCAAACATTATGAACTACAAACAAGGGATCCCACTATTCAAACAGTATCAGGTAAGTGTTTTAGATTCTTATGGAACTCTGTGGAGGGAAGAGCCCCAGTTACACCCAAGATTAATTTCCCTTCATTCCTCTGGGATGGTGGCAATATATCTAGATTAATTTTAGTCAAGAAACCTAAAAAAATGAGGGTTACCTCACACACTCTATTTGGACACAATATATATCATTGATATAACAATTAAAACCTCCTTAAAACCTGTTGAAACTATAAGTCTAAGCTTCATTAGACTCCCCCCCTCACCTGCTAGTCTACAGGGCAATGGAGTGAAAGTGTTAGTTGCTCAGTCCTTTCCCCAACTCTGTGACCCCAAGGACTGTAGCCCACTGGGCTCCTTTGTCCATGTAATTCTCCAGGCAAGAATACTGGGTTGGGTTGCCATTCCCTTCTCCAAGAGAACTTCCTGACCCAGGGATTGAACCCAGGTCTCTTGCATTGCTGGCAGACTCTTTACTGTCTGAGCCACCAGGGATAGTGAAAAATAGAAGGCACAGTGTCAGAAAGAAAATAAAACAGATTGGAAAAAATAGGCAAAGAACATTTCACCTGAGTCTAAGCTCTCCAGGTATACGATAAAAAGAGTAACGCTATTAGGTACCATTTGCACCATAATCACAGGACACCTACCACTTAAAACAGGCATACAAGTCAAATAACAATATAGCCTGAGAGTGAAGTCTATATTTAATGCCTTAGAACTGAACCATGCAAAATCCCTTTAATATAACCAAACATTTCTCGGGTTGGCAAGACTGTGTGTAACATATTTCATCAATTCTTGAACATACCATTTTGTTCATGTTATAATATTTCTAAATAAATGGTTTAGAATCAATGGATGCATTTTTCTAATCAGTGGATGCATCTTCTAATCCACGATATGTCAGAGTTAAACTGGGGACATTTCTTTAATTTTAATCATATAAAAATGATGGTACTCATATAAGCACTATTTAGAGATGAGGATGTCTAGAATCAGGTCTTTCATGTATGTGGTTTTATACTGAATCTAGATCCATTAAGGTAACAGATTCATCAAGCTACCTTATGATTACAACTTGCCTTACATGTGGACATTGTCAAAGTATGTTGGCCAGAAGCACCTGTTCCCTTATCAGTTTTAGTTTTTGTTGTTATTAAAGTGTTTTTTGGTTGTTTGTTTGTTTGTTCCCCTAAGAACTACTGACCTGCCAAATTGGGTGAAATCTGGTTTTGTGAGCTTAGTGAACTTGAGTTAACTCTAAGAGATGTATCCATTTAAGCTGTGCTGATCAAATGCATTTTCTGGTCCATTATGCAGTCAGAACACACATGCTGGACCATCAGGGTCACTGGACCTGAGAGGCCCCTTGGATAACAAGCAGATAACTTCTGCTAATCTCACCCATAAATATTTCATCTTCATCACCTATCTCACATTCTTCTTTTCTTCTTGTTTTCTGAGATAATGAAAGTAGCTTTAATTTAATTATAGACTTCCCTGGTGGCTCAGACGGTAAAGCGTCTGTCTACAATGCGGGAGACCCAGGTTCGAGCCATGGGTTGGGAAGATCCACTGGAGAAGGAAATGGCAATCCACTCCAGTACTCTTGCCTGGAAAATCCCAATGACAGAGGAGCCTGGTAGGCTACAGTCTATGGGGTCACTAAGAGTCGGACACGGCTGAGCGACTTCACTTTCACTTTCAAAGTAGCTTTAGTAAATCAATTATAAGTGTTAGCTACCTAGATGCCTTCAGTAACAATTACTTTCATTTATCTGGTTGTCATTTTCTCAATTTACTCTAATTTCACCAAGCACTTTCAAGTACAGTACCCAGAGCTACCAAGATTCCTGAGTGGCCTGTAAATTCTTCAGTCCTGTTACTATAGTTCTGCTCATGAAATATATGATCCCATTAGCTATGCTGGAGCTACATCACATTATTGATTGGTATTGATCTTCCTGTCAAGCAAAGCCCACAATCTCTTTTACACATGCAATTGCTAAGTGATACTATCCTTTGTATGGTTGGCTTTTTGGAATTGAGAACAAGACCTTGCATTTATCACTTTAAAAATGCTTATTAGTTTTGGTCCTTTTCTCTTTGTTTTTCAAATATTGTTAGTTCTTTATTCTGTAATATAAGGTATGTACCAATTCTCTCGAACTTTTATCATACACAAATCTGGTGGTTACAACTATTTTATAGTTTTCAAGTTACAATGTGAATTGGTTACAGCTATTGAAATAAACAGAACTGAATTTATATCATAAAGGGATATGCTAGAATCCTCTCTTTAGGTTGACACCACTGTATACTACCCTTCTCCTAATTATTAATCCATATCTTTTATCACAAGTTCACATTGATGTGTCAGGCACCAGGATCTTAGGAGTAATGCTTTGATCAAAACCAATCTACTGCATTTCTTTGATCTGTTTCTCTAATGTTGTTTAAAAAGAGGGTAGACTGTGACATAGTCTTAAAAATGTTTGCTGAAGCTAAACAAAATAAAACTGAAACCAAGACGTACAGTCACCCTTTAAGTGTTTTTCTTGTTCATTTTCAGTCCCTAATTGTGGACTATCAAAGAGAGGCATAAAAATGACAGAAATCCCTCCTTCCTTCCAAGGCACTGTGTGCTTCCAAAACCTCTTTTTAATAACTTGCTGTTGCTGTTACTCTTCCTAAAACTTATTTCCCATTACTATTAATGCCCTCATTTTGATCATCTATATTTATTATCACAAATACTATCAAAAGTTTTGTCACTGGCCTTGACATGTCCTATCATTTCAGTTCAGTTCAGTCGCTCAGTCATGTCTGACTCTTTGCAACCCAATGAATTGCAATACGCCAGGGCCTCCCTGTCCATCACCAACTCTCAGAGTCCACCCAAACCTATGTCCATCGTGTCAGTGATGCCATCCAACCATCTCATCCTCTGTCATCCCCTTCTCCTCCTGCCTTCTATCTTTCCCAGCATCAGGGTCTTTTCAAATGACTCAGCTGTCTGCATCAGGTGGCCAAAGTATTGGAGTTTCAGCTTCAACATCAGTCCTTCCAATGAATATTCAGGACTTATTCCTTTAGGATAAACTGGTTGGATCTCCTTGCAGTCCAAGGGACTCTCAAGAATCTTCTCCAACAATACAGTTCAAAAGCATCAATTCTTCAGCACTCAGCTTTCTTTATAGTCCAACTCTCACATCCATACATGACTACTGAAAAAACCATAGCCTTGACTAGACAGAACTTTGTTGCATGGTGCATCATTAAAATGCTACCTTCAGAATGTCACTGGAAATAATCTACTAAAATGTCCAGTATATCCAGGCCTAACTGCTATTTATCTCTCAAACTCCCCATATCTGGTCATCTATAATGACCTACATTACAAAATGGCAACTGTACCAAACAGTCCATAGGTCCTATTCATGCATCCTTGTTATCCTACTGATTGTTCCTTCTTTCTGCAAGTTGATCACTAATCAATGCTCATCCCACCCTGAACCAAATGTACAAACAGATAAAGAAGTAAATGGCCAATTTTGTTAACAAATCACAACTAGAGTATTAGACGAGTCCACTACTTTCTGAATGTCTGACATGTCCATAGCTCCATCAGAATCAAGTAGCTAGCATAATTCTGCATGCAGCTTAACATGCCTCATGTCCTGAAGTGAAGAAGTGAAGAAAGTCTTTCAGTCATGTCTCACTCTTTGTGACCTCTTGGACTGTAGTCTGCCAGGGCTCCTCTGTCCATGGAATTCTCCAGGCCAGAATATTGGAATGGGTAGCAATACCCTTCTCCGGAGGATCTTCCCATCCCAGGGATTGAATCTAGGTCTCCCGCATTACCAGCATATTCTTTACCATCAGAGCCACCAGGAAAGCCCAAGAACACAGGAGTGGGTATCCTATCCCTTCTACAGCAGGTCTTTCCAACCCAGGAATCTAACCAGGGTCTCCTGCACTGCAGGTGGATTCTTTACCAGCTGAGCTACCAGGGATGTCATGGGACCTATCAATTCTGACTGCAATTAAACTGGGCCAGGGCCTGGGTCCTGAGTCAAATAGGCCATCTAAAAGAAAACCTACGACATGTGAGGAGACTTGGTATGAGAAATCTGCACAATAACAAGAATAATAAGACCAATCATTGTCTATTTTTTAATCTATTTTTTAAACTTGATTTAAAATGTAAGTTTCACAGAAAGGGATGGAGATTTACAGAGGTTAGGAGATAAAAATGTGGCAAAACACACCAATAAGCATGGAGTGGGACTTCCCCAGTGGACCAGTGATTAAGACTTTACCTTTCAATGTAAGGTGTGAGGGTTCAATCCCGGGTCAGCAAGCTAAGATCTCATATGCCTCAAGGCCAAGAACCAGAACATAAAACAGAAGCTATATTGTAAAAAACAACAACAAAAAAATTCAATAAAGGCTTTAAAAATGGTCCACATTAAAAAAAAAAAAATCTTAAAAGAAAGGGTGTGATAAGCTGAATAATCCACCCCTCCTACACACACATACAAATATGCTCACACCCTCATGCCTGGAACCAGTGAATATGTCACTTACAAGATGGCAAGAAGGGCTCTGCAGATGTGATTCAGCTAAGGATCCTCTGATGGGTGATTACCCTGGTGGGTTCCCCCATAATCACAAGAGTTCTTAATAAAAGGGAGGCCAGAGAAGCAGAGAGAGAAGTTAGGAGGACTGGAGAGAAGGGAGTGATGAGCTTTGCGTAGAGAAGGGGCCACAAGCAAAGGGCTGCAGGTGGCTTCTAGAAGCTGAAAAAGGCAAGGAGATAGATTCTCTAGGAGTTCTCCAGAAGTAAGGTTTAGAACTCTACTTTCCAAAACACTGATGTTGATTGTAGGACCACTGACCTCCAGAGAGTTAATCATAAATGTATGTTTTGTAAGCCAGTAAACTGATGGTAATTTGTTATGGGAGGAAATTAATACAAACAGTTATATTTAAAATCTGCATTTAGTTATATTCACCTACAACTCAGATGCCAACTTAATCTCCAAAGTCAATAGACTGAGAGACTGAAGGCACATGGCTATTACAGCGTCTCTGCAAGTACATTTTTTCCAGCACACTTCAACAATTACACACAATCTTGATTTCCTGATCAACATGAAATTTGGATTTAATTCTGAGGAAATATATTCTTCTATTTCTGACAACTCATCACATTTACAGATTTCTGTGGATATACTTACTAGTAGTTATTTATTCTTTATTTTAAATTAGTTTTTAATCTGTCCTTAAATTCCTTGTTTCTGTATCTTAAATGTATGCAAAATAGTCAGTGGGAGATATCATCTAGCAGAAAAAAGAAGTTTGGGAAAATAGCTTCCTTTGTGGCTTAGCTGGCAAAGAATCCACCTGCAATGAGGGAGACCTGGGTTGATCTCTGGGTTGGGAAGATGCCCTGGAGAAGGGAAAGGCTACCCACTCCGGTATTGTGGCCTGGAGAATTCCATGGAGTTGCAAAGAGTCAGACACAGCTAAGGGACTTCTACTTTCACTTGTTAAAAACTGGCCCATGTCTAATCATGCAGTGCATTGCAAAGAGTGAATAAAGAGTGGTCTTATCAGTGTGAGACAGAGCAAATAGGTTAGGTCTTTTGGGGACACATAAGATTTTTACTAGGTGATATCCTGGAGGAAGTATTTACTTGTCACCACACAAAAAACCTTTGTTCTCAATAATTGACTTCTGGGTCTAATACTAAAAGAATGCACCAGTGAAGTTAAGAAATTAGACATATTTTGCTCAGAATATACTCCTAGAAGCTGAACAAGAAATGAGGGTAAGAAAAATAGATTTCTGAGAGTCACTGAATAAAAATTTGCAAAGGAATTATCACCTGTATAGAAATAAAAGATTTTCAACATACTTATAATCAAGGAAACCCCCCTTGTGCCTGAAATATTAGAGGACATTACTATTTTTGTCTCCTTTAACTTTTAATTCCCAATCTTGAATTAGGGTATTATTTATAATTAGACATGAGAATATCTGGTTTGAAATTTTGAGTTCCCTACTATCTGGGTGATTTTTAGAAAATACGGGCTTTGTTTCTCCTGTATAATATAATAACAGTCCTGGCTCATAGGATTGCTTTTGAGGAATAAACAACATATTTCATTCTCCCTATGAAATGCTAGGCACATTGTCATGCCAGTGTTATGTCTTGTTGAACACTGAACATTCTCACACCAACTTTGTCTTATTCAAGAAGACTTAGGTGAAGCTATTAAAGAGGAATATTTCTTTTTTATCCTACTCTCACCTATTTTGGTTCTATTTTACATATGCCTATTATTCTTATCCTCTCCCTGAAAAAATCACCTGACAGGGTATCCTTGGTTTCACTTTATAATGCTTAATTTAGTCCAGTTTTCTTCAGTTAACTCCCCTATATCCAGTCTTCCTACTCTTCACTTTTGTTCTAAATCTACCTATCTCAACTTCTTCTTATCTCCGATGTCTATGATTTGATAACCAATTTGATGAAAATATCACTGGTAGATATATGCTACTGAAAGAAAATTACAGTAGCTTAAATAAACTAATTTATTGATGGATTCTCTGAACTCCAAATTTTTACTTATTTATACACACACACACATATATACTGTCATCACAGACAGATGCATAAATATGCAAGCACACTTTGATTTGTCTCATAAAACATGTTTTTGAAAAATACAGATAAAAAAACCTGATACTAGACCTAAACTAAGAAAATGATCTCAACTTTACTCACAAAATAATCCAATGAAAGACTTAATCATTTTATATTATTGCATTAGATGGTAGTTTCATATATTTATGTAAGCATTTTTGTTTTAATAATGGAAATTCTCAAATAGTATTCTTTATAAATGTTTCCTTTTTACCTTTTAACTAAAATGTTCATGCTGATGATGAAGATAAAGTGTCTATATATGTTCGGTTCACTGAATCAGTGGCTTAAGCATTTCCCCTATCAGGAGGAAATAAATTTGTAATAACAATTCTTAGCATTTGATAAAGCTTTTAGAATATATGTCATAAAAACAAAATTATAGTAATGCTACAAGTCATGCAGTAATGAAATATGTTCTTCTCTAAAATGAATAGCCTAATTCAGAGGTTGCTAATGTAAATGCACTGCAATCTGTAATTTCTATCTTGGTATTACATAGCACTTTCAATACTTTGTTTTAATATATAAATGTGTTTGTGTTAACTTGTTAGAGTTAATGGATTGGAAACCAATATGCTAAAGAGGACAGAGAGGAATAGCTCTGAAACTTTTATTTTCAATGAGGGATGATGAGCTACTACAATGAGAAAACCTACATATGAAACATGTTTTTTTAAATATTAATACTTCTGCTCTTTAACTGAGTTATTGTAATATCAAACAACTGTCTCATTGAAACATCTGTTGGAAATTATATATGAAAGTGAAGTCGCTCAGTTGTGTCAGACTCTTTGCGATCTCATGGACTGTTGTCTACCAGGCTTCTCTGTCCATGGGATTTTCCAGGCAAGAATACTGGAGTGGGTTGCCATTTCCTTCTCCAGGGGATCTTCCTGACCCAGGGATCGAACCCAGGTCTCCTGCATTGCAGGCAGACGCTTTACCCTCTGAGCCACAAGGGAAGCCCAGAAATTGTATATATTTATATATATAAATCATAAATTATCCCTACACATCAATTTAATGAATATTTATTAAACACTTTGAACACATATTTTTGTTAGCATACACATACATGTTTAGAAGTCCTAGAATGTATAGACATTTACAAAATACAAAACAAAATATGTACATTAAGAAGCACAACTTCTGTTTTCAAAGATTCTCTCTTGGAAGTCTAATAAAATTGTAGAAATTACAAAACTACATAGTAATATATAAATATTATTTGATGGGAAATTTTAATCTAATTTTTGATTCATAATTATATTTTAATGGATTTCACTGGCAGTCACATGAATGCATTAGGAGAGCGTTGTGGAGAAATGGTTTGGTTATCATTGAGAAGGTAGTATCTAATTCAGCTAGAAAGATACAAGGATTCAAATCTTGGAGAGGCTGTCTTTGTGCTTTGTGAACTGCCTGTTATAAATAGTACTGGAAACACAATTTCAATTTTCACTTGCATCTTTCTTTTCTGCTTTACCGATATGGGGTTAAACTAGCTTAAAACCTAACATACAAAAAATGAATATTATGGCATTGGCTCCCATCACTTCATGGCAAATAGATGGGGAAACAATGGAAACAGTGACAGACTTTATTTTCTTGGGCTCCAAAATCAATGCAGATGGTGACTAAAATCAGAGATATTACTTTGTGAACAAAGGTCCATCTAGTCAAAGCTATGGTTTTTCCAGTAGTCATGTATGGATGTGAGAGTTGGACCATAAAGAAGGTTGAGCACTGAAGAATTGCTGCTTTTGAACTGTGGTGTTAGAAAAGACTCTTTAGAGTACTTTGGACAGTATGGAGTTTAAACCAGTCTATCCTACAGGAAATCAACCCTGAATATTCATTGGAAGGACTGATGCTGAACCTTAAGCTCTAATACTTTGACCACCTGATGCAAACAGCTGATTCATTGGAAAATATCCTGATGATGGGAAAGATCGAAGGCAGGAGAAGGGGATGACAGAGGATGAGATGGTTGGATGGCATCACTGAATCTATGGACATGAGTTTGAGCAAACTCTGGGAGATAGTGAAGGACAGGGAAGCCTGGTGTGCTGCAGTCCATGGGGTCCCAAAGAGTCAGACACAACTGTGTGACTGAGCAGCAACCAATATGGGAAAACAAGTCACAGCATCAATAACAACCCATTCCTTAATTAACTTGAAATTTCTTGATTAAAGGAATTTGTTTTATTTATTACTGTTTAGAACTAGTCAAGTTCAGATTTCTCCTGTTTTTGTTCTCCATAAACTTTTAGTTGCAGTACTTTAGCACAACAGAGGACCTGGTCCCATGGGGAGCTCCTTTGGCCAAATGTAGTATTTAGCAATGCATAGCTGATTCTCTTTGGTGTGCAACAGAAACTAACATGACACTGTAAATCAAATATATTCCAATAAAAAATTAATTTAAAAAATAAACACTTAAAATCAAAACAATGCAGCCTTTCCAACTGAGCAGCAAACAGCTTTGAGAAGTCTTTAAAGATATTTTTTATAAGTTATTCAGGTAATTAACTTTAAAACCATACTTATGCACATTTTAGGCTGCTTATCAGTTTTCTTTGATTTAGAAACATTAACTTTTTATTTTAATTGTTGCCTTAAATTTGCATAACTGTTTAGATTCACTTGTGTGTTTATCAACTTTGCTCATCAAATTGTTTTGAATCCTTTGTCCTCTTTTCAGAATTTGTTTTTTTTTAAAATCTGAAGCATACTCTTTTATGGTTGTTTCACTGAACGTCAACTATAATTTCTCCCAGAAATTGATTTTTTAAAAAAAATTTGTTTCAGTATCTATTTTTAATATTTATTTGTGATTGTCATATTTTTTACAATTACATCTCAGATTCTGAAAACAGACATCATTTAATTTTGCCTTCATTGCTTCTTACTCATTTAATCTATATATACCACCTTTCATTTTCTTTAAATATTCATTCTTAAATCTCTGTTAAACATAGGCATACTATCTAATTCTATCCTTAACATTCATAATATTTTCCACATCTTAATCTTCCTAGACAGTGTGGTATATCATTTTCTATAATCTTCTAATTCACTGATACTCTCTTCACCTATATCTAATTGTGCTAGTCAAATTGAACATTAAATACTAATTCCAAAAAAATTGTCATTTTTTTCAAATTGCTTTATTATTGCAAATTATAGATTATTTCTATAATTTCTATTGGATCTTAGACCCTAGTCACCAAAATATAGTTTCCCCTATCCTCTGGTGCTTGTTAATTTGAACTGTGAAAAAAATATTAAGACAGATTTATTGCAGGGTCATCCCTAGATAGCAAGTTGAGTCTTCTATTTTCAAAGTGCCTTTTCACTTGCTTATCCCAGGCATTTCAGGAATATAATCAATTTCAGATAAATTTTGTGTTAATTTTCATCTGGGTGGTTAAAGGTGAGGAACCAGAGATCAAATTGCCAACATCTGTTGGATTATGGAAAAAGCAAGAGAATTTCAGAAAATCTACTTCTGTTTCATTGACTATACTGAAGCCTTTGACTGTGTAGGTCACAACAAACTGTGGGAAATTCTTCAAGAGATGGGAATGCCAGACCACCTGACTTGTCTCCTGTGAAAGCTGTGTGCAGGTCAAGAAGCAACAGTTAGAACTGGACATGCAACAACAGACTGATACCAAATCGGGAAAGGAGTACTTTGAGCCTGTATATTGTCATCCTGCTTATTTAACTTATATGCAGGGTACATCATGTGAAATTCTGGGCTGGATGAAGCACAAGCTGGAATCAAGATTGCCAGGAGAAATATCAATAACCTTCAATACACAGATGAAACCATCCTTATGGCAAAAAGTAAAGAGTAACTAATGAGCCTCTTGACGAAAGTAAAAGAGCAGAGTGAAAAAGCTGGCTTAAAACTAAACATACAAAAAACTAAGATCGTGGTGCATCTAGTCCCATCACTTCATGGAATATTGGTGAGGAAACAATGGAAACAGTGACAGAGCTTATTTTCTTGGGCTCCAAAATCACTGCAGATGGTGACTACAGCCATGAAATTAAAAGATGCCTGCTCCTTGGGAAAAAAAGCTTTGACAAACATGGACAGTATATTAAAAAGCAGAGTCATTACTTTGCCAGCAAAAGTCTGTATAATCAAAGCTATGGTTTTTCCAGTAGTCATGTATGGATGTGAGAGTTGGATCATAAAGAAGGCTGAACTCAGAAGAAATGATGATTTTGAACTGTGAAGTGGAGAAGACTCTTGAGAGTCCCTTGGACTGCAAAGAGATCAATCCAGTCAAACTAAAGGAAATCAATGCTGAATATTCATTTGTAGGACTGATGCTGAAACTGTAGCTCCAATACTTGGCTTCCTGATGTGAAGTACCAACTCATTAGAAAAGACCCTGCTGCTGGGAAAGATTGAAGGCAGGAGGAGAAGGAGATGACAGAGGATGAGATGGTTGGATGGCATCAGTGACTCAATGGACATGAGTTTGAGTAAACTCTGGGAGTTGGTGATGGACAAGGGAGGGCTGATGTGGTGCAGTCCATGGTGGTTCAAAGAGTCAGACATGATTGAATGACCGAAAAATAACAAGGTGGTTAGCAGACCTGGTAAATAGTGTAAATTATCATTTCAAACACATGAGATAGTCTGAACACTTCGACTTTTTTTTCCCTTGAAGTACAGTCAATGAAGAGCAGATTTTTATATCATGAAATTTTACTTTAAGGTACTTTTTTAAATTTTATATTTAGTCTATGTTTTCATTTAATTTTCCAAATGCTTCATGGCTACAGATTTATGAATGACTTGAAATGGAAACTTATCAAAAGTCTACAGTCCTGGATGCTTGGGGCTGGTGCACTGGGACGACCCAGAGGGATGGTATGGGGAGGGAGGAGGGTTCAGGATGGGGAACACATGTATACCTGTGGCAGATTCATTTTGATATATGGCAAAACCAATACAATATTGTAAAGTTAAATAAAAAAAAAAGAATTAAATGGAAACATGTGAAGGAAACTGACACAGTACCAGTCAAAAAAATGTTTTTCTTAGCCTTTGGAAAGACAATAGAGATTTCAAAGTTAATAGCCCTTATTAGAAGATTTCTTTAACACAAGAAAAAGAAACAACATCTGCAGTTGTCTTATTTTTTCCCTCTTAAATCAAACGCATTCTCCATTTAAGATATTTTAATAGCGTTTTACTGGCTTCATATTTTTGGATGCAGTACAGTAGCTTTCATTTAAAAACAAAAGATTTCGTTTAAAAAAAACATAAATTAATGCGTGAAACACAATGCTGTTCCTTTCTTTGGATGAAATAAATTTAATTGAAAAAAAAAAAAAAGTCTATAGTCCTGGCCTTATAGTGGACATTAAATCTAAAGCTTCTAGGCTTCAAAGATCAGCATTTTCCCCCAACTCCCTACTATAGAAAAGTTCATCATCAACTTTTCCACTTATCACACTAAATGGCTTTTTACCAATGGGGAAGTTTTTTCTCTCTCAAGTTCCTCTGCATTCAAAATATTTTTTTGTGTTAAATGACTGCATTTATAGACATTTCTATCAGGCATCATTTCAAGTTATTTTATCTACCACATTTCCAGTAACAGAAGTTACGATTTTATCTAAAGAATCAATTTGTAAATTTTTGCTCCTTTTAAACCATGATTGAAAATGTGAATGGCTTTCTAATTATATAAAAAAATGTATCACAAGTTCAGTAAAATTTCTAAAAACTTGATAAGCAAGGATTTTCTTCTCTTTTTTACTACTGTAAGCACACTAGAGTAGCTAAGACGACAACAATTATTGATTGTGAAAATCCTTCTGAAATACATTTCAGTGGATTCACCCTAAACTTACTCCCTATAACATATGTGTAATAAAGAATATGACTCTTCTTCTTAACTTTTTTTTGTTTTTCATTCAAATAATTTATTACCCACCTTTTACAATAAACTTTTTTAGAACACTTTTAGATTTACAGATTCCTAATAAAGATAACACAGAGAGTTCCCATATGCCCCACACCCAATTTATCCTATTAATATTTTACATTATACTGGGTACATTTACAAGTACAACATCATTAACTGTGATTTTTTTTTTTAAATGTTTGATTGTTCAGAACTTTTAAGCATCTCCCCTTCTTCTCCTGCTTCTTCACATCTGGAAAATCTGATAAGAAAGCCCAAATGTTCCCTTTACTAGCATCAGCAGGAAGTTTAAACCACACAAGGTAAACCACACTCTGGCCACACTCTTCACCCACCATAAAACAACCATGCCTTCCTCATTTCTCTGCTCTCTCAAGCCAGAATAGATGTGCTTGGGAAACCTTCCTGCTTTCCCTAGAAACTCTTTTAATGTGAGAGACACACCTCCAACCCCTTTGTGATGTGTGTGTGTGGTATCACTGTTCTTTACATCCAAATCATATGTGGGCTAGAAGTCTATAAAATTTCTGTGGGACAGCTACACAACAGCAGATTATATATTTGATGACATGCTACTGAGAAGATGTAAGTCCTATGACTTTTTGAGAGTTATTCAAGTTAATATTAGCCCTTATGTTTTTAAATAAAAAGTAATTAGCTACTGTTTAAAATTTTATTTAAATAAAAATGAGACAACTGCTCACATTTTCAACACAATGAATAAACTTATTCAAGTATAGAAAAGTAAAAAGGTATAATGCTATATTTTGAGGTTTAAACAACTTTATTTAAATCCATTCTACTTCAGAAAGATTTTTGTTCCTGATATTCACATGTCATTAAATAGGAAACAAAACAACTCTGATCAAAGACTTAGAAATATTATAAATTTCACATTCGAATTTGGACACATTTTCCCCTGTGCAATATATTTCTCTATGAATATGTTAATAATGCTCCAAAGTTTGTTCCCCAAACCTATTTTTTGTTGTTAGATAGAAGAAAATTAAATGTGTGTGTGTGAGAGAAGACAGAGAGAACTGGAGCCAAAAAGAGAGAAAGGAAGAGAGAAACCCAATTTGTAGCTCAGTCTGGAAAACTGGAGCCTTAGACTAGATTTGATATTAGTCATGAGATAGGATTTCTTCTCTGTGAAACTTGTCTTTGCTGTTAATACCTTCAAATGATTAGATGAGGACGACACACATTACTAAGGGTACTCTCCTTAACTTAAAATCAACTGATAACAGATGTTAACTGCATTCACAAAATACCTACACAGAAACAACTAGGTTAATGATTGATTAAATAACTGTGTATTAGGGCATAACCAAGTTGACACATGGAAACAACTGTCCCAGATATAAGATTAAATACTAAATTCTTTTTTTTTAATTTTATTTTATTTTTAAACTTTACATAATTGTATTAGTTTTGCCAAATATCAAAATGAATCCATCACAGGTATACATGTGCTCCCCATCCTGAACCCTCCTCCCTCCTCCCTCCCCATACCATCCCTCTGGGTCGTCCCAGTGCACTAGCCCCAAGCATCCAGTATCGTGTGCATTGAACCTGGACTGGCATAAATTCTTGTGAAATTGCATATATACTATTGTATGAGCCACTGAAATTTAACTTGTGGCAAAGTAAGTGTGGTTTCAGTCGCGAAGAGTCAGACACGACTGAGCGACTGATCTGATCTGATATATATATATATACATATACATACACACACACACACACATATAAAACATATCAAAAGCATACCTAGAAGCAGTTAAAGCTATAAAGAGTGGGCAAGAATATGAAGCAGCAGGAAAGACGTACACTGCTGGTGAGGATGTAAAATGTTATTAATAACCGGGCAATATAACAACAATACCTGACACATTCTAAAATCTGCAAATCCTTGATGTAACAATTTCCACCCCTAGAAAATCTTTGCATTTGTACACTGTTTTATAGCATTATGTTAACAGAAGCAAATATTTCAAATACAAATTGACAGAATATCAGATAAATGAGGTAACATTTGTATAATAATGCACTACACAGCATGAAATTGAATGTGCTATAGTTTTGTGTGTCAATGTGGTTGACCTCCCAATCAGATTATTTGCAGAATGTTTCCAGTTACACGAAAATGTATTCAAAGTTTGCAATATAATTTAAGAATGAAATAAACACCAAAGGAGATCATTTAAAAATCAGAATAACAACTGCATCCAAAGGAGAGAAGCTAGAATGCAACTGAAAGACAACATGACAGTTTAAAAGATATTGTTGATTTTCTATCTGTAATGTGTTTTTTTTTAATATGATTAATTTGTGATCATTACATATGTACTATATATTATGGTAGCTTTTTTGGCAATTATATTGATTCCAAAATTCATTTAAGGCATGTAAAACATTGAGGTAGCCTTGAGTGACTTACACATAGGACAAACAACAGAGAGGCGTTGTATCAGAATTTAAGAGTGGTTACATCTGGATGATGTGGTGGCCTTTATATTCTTTATTCTCTGAAATTTCAGACATTCCTCTGTGTGCATACCTGCACACATGAATGTTTATGTATTTTTAGACTATTAACCCGTACCTCACACACAGTTAAATATACCTCCAAAATAAGAAACAGAAACTTTCTTTCTGGATAAAAATATTTAAACCATAAGAAATGAAAACAGTCCTATTTCAGTGTGGCTACACAACACAATTTCAAATAACTGAATTAGAGAAAAGACTGCATATAATTGTTTGGAGTATCCACATTATCCACATGAAGAACTCACTTGAATGTTACGAGAATTAATTACAGTCATGCTAACTATTCCACGTGTTTGTTTCCCTGTTCAATACTGAATAGTCTGGTAAACACAATGAAGTCATTTAAAGCAGAGGTAAATGATACTTTAGAGATTAAACTGTCTGCTATACAAACCACCTTATTACATCCTATAATGGATTCAAATCACACTTGAATAAGAAAAGTGAATGATACCCTCATAGTCTTTTTTTAGAGCTTTTAAACAGCTCAGTTTGTTGAACATTAAAAACAGATTGAAATGAGGTTTTAATGAACTTACTTTTAAAGTAAGAAGCTTGTGTTAATATACATGTATTTTATTATTACATGTAATGGAAATAGCAGTAAAGAGAGTACCTTACAATTTAAACATAATAAAGTAATCTTCACCAAATATTTAACTTCTGACTGAGGTAAATACAGAATATATTAGTTTTACAAATTCTTTTGAAGTAGTTGTACTGTGAAATAAGTCAAAAAGGACCTTTATTGTAGGACAATTTTTTCAAATCTATCTGATGGCAAAGAAACAAACAAAAATTCTGAGGACTCTACAGTTACATCATTTGATTTTTGAGATTGAAGTAATTTTTATTTGAAATGCAGACTTTCAAATATATTTAGGGAATTGTTATACATTTATCTTTTTCTATGACAGGAGTCAGTTATATGAACCCAGACACAAATATATCTTGACTTCTGAATATGCAATAATTCTGTGCTTATTCTCTGTCAAGTCTAACCATGCAATCCAATGTAAAAATGTAAAATAAGGGAATTTTATAAAGAACATATTCTAGAAAGATATATATATATATATAAATAAGATGCACATCACTTGAATAAAATAATTTTAAATGAATGTGTATATATATTTTAGAAATATGCATATTCATGAATTTTGTGCTCATCCTAAATAAAACATTAAGCAGAGTTGGATATAGGCAAACTGGGCATAGATAAAAATAACTAATATTAAAAAGAAACTGAAAAAAATGATTCATTCAGCAGACCAAAATTTAGAATCTATGGCTCTAGTTTGATCAAAAGAAAATGTTACAAGGAAGAACTTTCTTACAGACTCCAGAAGGTAAATCTTGTCCTTTGAGGAGGAGTAGTTCTGACATTTGAGAAATATAACATGGTTTTTAACAGCCAAGAAACATGGTTTCAGACTTTAATTACTTAGTGTCATTTAACAGATCAGTGACATAAAATATTTCTGTAGAAGTACCAATTCAATATCTACTAGTTAAAACAGTAAGATGCTAAAACATTCTCTGAAATGTTTATCAAAGTAAATATGGCAATTCAAGAACGTGAAGAATAATTCTTTTATCTTAATCTTCATAACTATGATATGTTGTCCTGACATTATAAAACTCATTTGCTTTGAAAAAAATGAATTAACGCTAATACACATGCGTGCGCACACACACACACACACACACACACACACACACACACATATATATTATACTCCTTTATCTTTAGTTGAACATAGCCAGGATGGATCAAGTGAATTTTGTATTTCCCCAGTCATAAGCTTTCACGTATTCAGTAACAGCAATAGACAAATAAAATGTTGAAACCCAAAGAGAAACAACAGCTTTTAGGACAAGATCTGGATTTTTGTGATGAGAAATACCTCTAAAAATATTTTTAATATCTTTTACTCAGCAAAGATGTATTAAGCACACCCAAGGGTCAACACACTGAATTATGCTAATTTCTGAGTATTCACAGATAAATAAGACACAGCCCTAGATATCAGACAATTTCACAGCTAAGGTAAAGATGGGCTTCCCTGGTGGCTCAGCTGGTAAAGAATCCACAGGAGACCTTGGTCTGATCCCTGGGTTGGGAAGATCCCCTGGAGAAGGGAATAGCTACCCACTCCAATTTTCTGGCCTGGAGAATTCCATGGACTATTCCATGGAGTCACAAAAAGTTGGACACAACTGAGCAACTTCCATGAAGGTAAAGATAAAATATAGCAATGTGTCAAGGTTGCACTGGAGGTTATTAATGTGTATATTGTATATTTCTCCCATCTTCTTTTTTTAAACTGTTATGTTCCAAGAGATATTTTTATTCTCACAGTAAACACTAAAGCAGAAAAAAAAAATTCAAAGATCCCGTCAACATAACTGAAAGATGGGGTCATTCTTATACAGCAGCATTTTACCTTCTAGAACCTAGAGAAGGGGAAAGAGAAGATGAGAAAAATTAGAAACAGAAGTGATGGTTTTACTTGGAGGATGAAAATGTAAGAAAACTAGGAGAAAGAAAAAGATTATTTAGATAGGATGGAAGAGCAGAGGAAAATGCTCTTGAGAATTCGTAGCAGTCAATCTGCCATTCACTGTTCTTAGTCAATAGTCAACCCCATAAGACTACGTCATGGGCCATAAGCATCCTATATGGGTACTGGGAGCAGAATCAATGGAGGAGTTTCATCTTTATCTGGGAGGTTAAATCCACACAATTATTGTTACTTGGGGTACTACAATTATTTGCTCAATGCTATGGGGAAACAGTGGAAACAGTGCCAGATTTTATTTTGGGGGGCTCCAAAATCACTGCAGATGGTGACTGCAGCCATGAATTTAAAAGATGCTTGCTCCTTAGAAGAAAAGTTATGACCAATCTAGATAGCATATTCAAAAGCAGAGACATTACTTTGCCAACAAAGGTCCATCTAGTCAAGGCACGGTTTTTCCAGTAGTCCTGTATGGATGTGAGAGTTGGACTGTGAAGAAAGCTGATTGCCAAAGAATTGATGCTTTTGAACTGTGGTGTTGAAGACTCTTGAAAGTCCCTTAGACTGCAAGGAGATCAGACCAGTCCATTCTAAAGGAGATCAGCCCTGGGTGTTTTTTGGAAGGAATGATGCTAAAGCTGAAACTGTAGTACTTTGGCCACCTCATGTGAAGAACTCACTCATTGGAAAAGACTCTGATGCTGGGAGGGATTGGGGGCAGGAGAAGGAGACGACAGAGGATGAGATGGCTGGATGGCATCACCGACTTGATGGACGTGAGTTTGAGTGAACTCCGGGAGTTGGTGATGGACAGGGAGGCCTGGTGTGCTGTGATTCATGGGATTGCAAAGAGTCAGATACAACTGAGCAACTGATCTGAACTGAACTGAACTGATGTGAAAAACATGTGTGAAAAACTCCATTGAAACAAAGATGGAAGTAATTACTCTTACTAATAGGGACAGAGGATGTCAGACATTGTCTTTAGAAAAATAAATGAGGCAATGCTTTTACTGTGTGTTTCTTTTCATAAATTGCTAGAAGAATGTTTAAAGGGAACTATTTTACCAAGGTGTGGGTACTGAGCTATCACACTGGGTAGGATAGGATCCTGGGGCAAGACTGTCACAGACGAAAGACAATGAGAAGAAAGGAAAGCTAAACCCTAGAAGAGAAGAATTATGAATTATGGCCACTTGGATTAGACCAGTGACTTCTACACAAGTACTAGTAGGGAAGGAAACTCCTGATATATTGTCAGGGTTTTCTCTGGTCAAACTCACTGAAAAGATAAGATACCAGAGAAGATAGCATCAGTGATCCACGGAGGTCATTCTATTAGAGTAGAAAGATGGGATACAGAAAAGTTGAAAGTGGCTTTAAAGAGGCAAACAGAAAGTATCCATCCCAACCCACCATTTTTGTTGGACAGGATTTTTAAGGAAGGCCAACTCAGCTTTCAACCAGGATAAGAAAGGATTTACTTTTCTATGGAATGGGGTACATACATTTATGAAAGCATGAAAATATGAGATAGTCTGTAAACTGCACATTGTTTGGTGCTGTTATAAAGTAGTATAGGGATTATATGGAAACTTGATTTTTGTGAAGAGGAGAGCATAACCCTTGGTCATTGACTTTAACTCTACATGTGTGTGTACTAATACCAAATTCATTTCCTCTGCAAATGCACACGCTTCGTTGTGCCATTGGATACCGCTTATAAAAATCAAATTCAAAGACAAGATTATTAAGAATTATGAAATGAGACAACAGACCCTTAAATTAAGTGTACATTCCTTACTGAAGCAAAGTCCTATGTACCTACACAAATTGTATACCCTGAAGCTTGCCTAGTCAGTGGGTGACAGTGTCTGATTTGGTAAGGAAAGTAGTGAGGTCCACAGTGAGCTTCTGTAACCCAACTAAAACCTCATGTTTGGCAATGGGGTAAAAAACACAGTTAAGAGGATTTAAAGAGCTAGAAGTCTTAACAAAACAGATTCAGAGGGATTCAAGGAGAAAAACACTAGAATAAAATTTACAGTCAAATAATAGAATTTAGTTGTCAAAAAGAACATAGCAGTAAGTTAAAAACAATTTATAACACAATGGAGTTGAATGAAATCGTGCTAAGACGACAGTTGACAGTCAATGAATGTGTGATTGAAGAGACTGAAAAACCGTGAAGATTAGATTTTGTAGCAGAGACAGATTCCAATTTTTAATTATGGTCAGATGGTGAAGTGCAAAAATTGCAAGATAATTGAATTTTAATAATAAACATTTTATCTTGAAACACACTACACATTTTAGAACCTAGACTATAAAGGGCTGTTCTTTCTTCCTATGTTTACCACCATGAAAATGCTCCTCTTTATCTCTGTGGTGGAAAAACACCAAGTTGGTCCCCATGAGCTCTGCATCCTGGTTTTCACACCATTGGTTGATTCCCTCTCTGAAGAAAACCAGGACCTCGACTTCCTTTTAATCAACAGAATACAACAAAGGATGCCATTTCTGTGTAACATTATATAAGAGTGTAACCCATCTGTCTAAGGAGATCTGTTCTCTTTTGCAGGCCTTTATGAAACAAAAGCCAGGTTGGGATGACCCACATGGCAAGGGTCTGTGAGCAGACTCTGGTTAATTGGTCTATTGCAAGAAACTGACTACTGACCTCAAAGATCCCTCAAAAAAATTGAATGCGACTAACAACCATGTTGAGAAAAATTGAGGGCAGAAGGAGAAGCAGGTGACAGAGGGTGAGATAGTTTGATGGCATCATTGACTCAATAGACATGAGTCTGAGTAAACTCCAGGAGACAACGAAGGACAGGGAAGCCTAGTATGCTGCAGTCCATGGGGTCACAAAGAGTTGGACACATGACTGAGCAACTGAACAACAACTATGTGACCTTAGAATTAGATCCTTTCCAAGCTGAGCCTCAGATGAGACTCAACTCCCACCAATACCTGTATTGAAGTTTAATTAGACCTCAGACATGAGGACTTTGCTAAGTGTTGTCCTAGCTCCTGACCCACAGAAATTCTGAGATAACAAGTGTGTGCTGATCTAAGCCTCTAAATGTGCAGTATTACTGTGAAAGAACAGTAGACAGTAAATATAACATCAGAATCCCATTTTCCAACATTTTATATATGTTTGATGAAAGCTCAGTTTTCCATATTAAACTGTTTGTAGATGTATTAAGTGATGTTTGAGTGTTTGTTGATTTGTCCATTAAAAATAAAGTAAGTCTGGGAATGAAAACATTACATTTCCTTATATAATCTAAGTACATTAAATATTATAAATGATTGGCCCACAGAGAGTACCAGATGGGGATCTACCCAGAGATCACCCACCAGTCGAGTTGGAATGCCAAGAATAAGCTTATGTTTTAGTTACATATTAAAATGCCTTGCCTGCCTCAGCAAGAGAATTTAAATCTATATTGACATTTTTATGAAAACCACATATTAAGCAGACAAATAGTTATTAAGAACTCAATGTTGCTATTTCAATCACTTAGTATTATAGATAAGAATATTACAGAAAAACTCATAGGATTATCAGTATATCTGTTTTGATATTTGTAGGACAATTCATAAACACCACTGCAAATTTATTAATTGATGCCTTAATAGCAAATAATTCATTATCTAAATAGATATAAAATCAAGCTATTCTCAAAGAATAATTTAAGATGTAGTACAACTTGTAACAAATAAAAAATATCTAAAATTCATTTAATCTTGTTCATAGTTAAGCATAATTTTTTCAGCAAATTTCTGGTATTTCCTGGTTATTGCTCTGTTTTAAAGCCAAAGGCTCTCCTCAGATTGTTTCCACATGGTATAACTACAAAGACATAGTGCTTAATTTGTTATATTTTATTTAAAAACATACTGCTCACAATGATTAGTAGAACAATGAAATATATGGACAAATCTTATGTATAAAAAAGTGGTATTGATATTAAAGGCATTTTGTCTAAACAGAAATAATACTAAAAACTCCTACAAATTATACATGAATTTTTTGCAGATCATTTTGGAGAGAAAAAAAGGGCTATGGAAATACAATATTAGAAGTGTCAAACATGCCAGAAAATATTAACAGCACACCTAGTGTTTCTGGCCTAGAGGAGAGATTCTGGCTTTTGCTTAGGGAGGAGAAAATGAAAGCCAAGTAGAGAAGGATTGGCATTAGATCCTGAAATAAGCTGGTAATGATCTCATTCAACTTCTGCTCCAGCCAGGAGGGAACAATACATAACTATGAGTGAAGCTGATTGCAGAAAAGGCAACCTCTTAATCAACAGTGAAATTTGAGAGAAGTTAATAATGTAGAAGTAAAATAGACTATTCTTCCTTTTGCCTTCTTCCATATCTGAACATCAATTATGTAAGAGGTTTCATCATGGAAACTAGACATGCAATGAAATTTACAATAGGAGTCTTTCCCCTTATGTAAATTATAATAGAGACAGGAGTTTAAATTTTAAGAAGTAATTACAATTAAGAATGATGAAGGTTATAAGATTGAAAAATGGAAGATCCATAAGAACAGAAAACATGGTAACATCCTACAGAGAGAGAATCTCTGAAAGGAAATCCTAAGTAACCCAGACCATCAAAAGAGCAAGACGTTTAGCTGAGTATAGTGTTAGGGGAATCAAATTACGTCCCAGGGCTTCCCACATGGCACTAGTGGTAAGTTACCTGCCTGCCAATACAGGAGACATAAAAATCATGGGTTCAATCACTGGATGGGAAGACCCCTAGAAAAGGAAATGCAACCTACTCCAATATTCTGCTAGGGTAATCCTAAGGACAGAAGACCCTAGCGGGCAACAGTCCATGGGGTTGCAAAAAGTCAAACACTACTGAGCATCTGAGTACAAACTATGTTCCAGATCTGAGGGGAAAAATGCAATGCAGATTGTGAAAGAAGGTAAAGCACTTAAAAAAAAAAAAAAAAAAAAAAGCCCTATTTGGCCAGAGGTTACAATAGGAAGGAGAATTATAATGCCATTATTATGAATTCAATGGTTTTAATATGATTTTACCAAAAGTCTTTCATATGGAATAAAATCTTCTTCAACATCATGCTTCTGCAAGTAAGCTTCATTTTCCTCTTTGCTAACTTTACTTGAGAGCTAGTTTCTTATTTCAAAATTTGATTAGATTTGAGAAACATGACTGAAATTGAATTTCTCTGCCCTGTGACGAGTGGCTCTGTTATTATCTCCATTTCATAGAAGAAGAAATCAGGGTATAGGGAAGTACCCTAGCTCTCCTGGGGAAGTCATCCTGATAGGATTCAAACCAAAGTCTTATCCATACAGCTTAGAGGTTTACCTCTTCCTAGATGGCAGAATTCCTTTTTGATATCTTTCCAAGAGCTTGGGTTCCTAATTGCTGAGAGCTCACCTAACCAATAGAGAAGGCAATGGCATCCCACTCCAGTACTCTTGCCTGGAAAATCCCATGGACAGAGGAGCCTGGTAGGCTGCAGTCCATGGGGTCACTAAGACTCGGACACGACTGAGCGACTTCACTTTCACTTTTCACTTTCCTGCATTGGAGAAGGAAATGGCAACCCACTCCAGTGTTCTTGCCTGGAGAATCCCAGGGACAGGGGAGCCTGGTGGGCTTCCATCTCTGGGGTCACACAGAGTTGGACATGACTGAAGCGACTTAGCAGCAGCACCTAACCAATGAGGCTGAACAGACAAACAGGAATATTTTAACTCACAGTCAAAGATAGATCAATCTGTCACTTTTGATGTGAACCACAGAGCAAAGCATCTACTTTTTTTGGACAATTAAGTCAATCTAGGTACTATTGAGTAAAACCATTTACTTGCTTCCATGCAAAATTGTTAAATTAATATACTAATTTTTCATACATTTTAAGCATTGACTAGATGTAGCCCGAGACAAAACACTGACACAATTTTAGCTCAAATAGTAATTGCAGAGCCTTCTTCAGCCTGAGCCCCTAAAGGGACTCACCTGGCCCCACCCCAGTCCACATTTAGAGTCAATGAAAGGTCAACGCCCACTTTGTCAATCCACTGATATCTGGGTGGGGATCTTTCTTTTAGAACTGCAAGCTAGTATAAAGTTTGGGCATATCTCCAAGCATTTGCAACATAAATAGGAAAGAAAGAGATATGATTAAGGATTCCTCTGAGGAGAGTCTTTTCATAAAAGAGTTTAATAATTTATTTTCTTCTTCCTGCTCAATATTCCAACACAGAAGGACAGTTCTCTTTTCAAACTAAACTTATCTAACTCACATCAAAATTGATCTTCCCTTAGTTCCTAATAGCCTCTCCCCAGGATGGGCTCTACACAAAGAGAATTCTCCAACTGGTTATAGCATTTCTTCTCAGGATTCCAAATTTATTTTACTCACTTTAGAAACCTGCTAGTTAAAGAGAAAGACACCTGCTATTATTAGACATAATAAGCATTCTTTTTTGCTATCTATATACAACCTTTGAACATAAAATGATATAAGTATGATAGACCAAATGTTTCCTTCATTCATTTCACCAATATTCTCAAAATAAATATTTCAAGCATTTGACTCACAAATATTATATTTCAATTACATGAAAAACTGATTAAAACATTGTAATTATTAAAATATAGATTGCAAGTATTTGTGAGTTGACATTTTGATTACAGTTTTACATGTATCATTTAATTTCTATAATGAGGTATACTGATTTGAGTATTTAGCTAGTCCATCTTACACTCTAGTCAAAAATCCAAACTCAATCCTGACATTCAATGTCCTTCACTGGGAAGAGGATAAGTACTGTGTGTCATAATTTCAACATCAAATCTTAGTTCTATTTAAGCCAATTATTTGACTAATATACAGGGGCCTCGACAATTAAAGTGCTTGATTTCTTTAAGAATTCCAAGGCATTATATCATGAAGGAAGTATCAGTAGTTATAAAACAATTATCAAAAAGTTCATATGTAAAATTGCAAAATAACACATTAGAAAACAAATATTTTGGAATTTAGAGCAAATTTTTCTTTTTTCTTTAAATATGTCCAGTTAATTTATTCACACACATATTTGGAATCTTAATTCTGGACCTACTTACAGTGTTGGTAGGACTACATGATATATAGTTTATTAAGTGTTACCTTAATGTTAATGATTACTGTGTTATAGGACATAGATAAAAGCATAAATTTCATATAAATCATTAAAGTTTGTTGAACCTGTTCATTTGTACAAAACTTTTAAGACTGGGCTAATATCCACCAAGGGAGTAAAAATAATAAAACAAAAATAAAAGATATGAGTTGGTCAAAATTTCACCAAATATGTTTGTGAATTCTGTGACGCCTGTTAATAATCTGAAAAAAAAAAAACTTTATTTTTAAATAGTAAGCATCTTTTTTCTTTAACATAGTTATGATATTTTGTAATTGTAAAAATAATACACCACACTATATAACACCAATAACTTGAATACAAAAATCACAACCCTATTTTAAACAAATATAAATTTTAATAAATTATGTATTTTAATTTAAACAAATGCATGCAAATAAACTAGCCCTAGGTAGTGACCCTTAATATTAAAGGTTTAAGCATTTTAGAGAAATGCCTATATATTTGTTCTTGAAAAATTTATCAGAAAGCCAAAAATGCTAAGTGTTAAATTAATCTGAGTGTTCCAAATACTCTTAAAGCAACCAAACTCATACTAAGAGTACTATTTAGGCATTGTTTCAGAAAATATTGTATGTTCCTGAATTCTGTTAAGTAGTAAAAATTTATTTTAATTTTAATAATATTAAGCGTAAGTCCTTGTGTAATATTTTATCTATATGTTTCAGTTGTGTCATCTTAATAAACTTAACAATCACCTGAGGAGATACTACCATATATTGTGCTTAATGATTTCCTTATAAGTATAGTTTATTAGCCATGTACCCTAAAATATGTAAGACTATATTGCTTTATATCTTATATCTTAACTCATGTATAAAAGAAATCATAAAGCACATATTTGGTACCCTTAAATTTTAGAACTGTTAATCTCCAATTCATTTCAGGCATGCTGCTAGTTGTGTTTCAAGTAAGCCCTGAAATAGAATTTGTGGACCATGGAAAGTTAAAGGTATTGAAGACTGAAAGATAGAAGAATTGTGTGGTATGTGGGTTGTGCTTAAAAATAGAAAATAAAAATCATACTGCAGCAAAGCATAGTATATATTCAACAATGCCTTTTGAATATCAAGAAAGTAGACCAGAATCAAAGACCTTTGGCAAATAGCAGGTTGTGCCATTTAAAGTTATACTTTCAATTAGATTTGACATTCTGTCCTAGGGAGGTTTTAAGAATAAGATGTAAAGGCAGCCATTCAAACCCACTGCAAAGTCAAGATCTGGCACCTCCCTCTCATTCTCTCACAGTCCTGTCTAGCTCTATTTTACTTCAAGACCTTGTTCTATCATAGTTTCCTAACAAATAGTTCTATTTGCTTCATACTGTGTGTTATGCACAATGTGAATATTTCAAAGCTTCCTTGAAACCTCCATCCTGCCCTCCATTCATTCGCATCTTCTTCTTCACTTTCCTGTCATATATATTCATCCAAAGGCACTCTTTATATATTTTTGTGCCCATAATAAACTGGCTGGTTCAAAAAATCTACAAATAGAGAAAATGTTTTAAAATCCACCTGGCTGAGAGTTCCATTAGGCACCTGAAATTCATGCAAATTCCCTCTGGATCAAAGGTGACCCAATGCAGGATTCAGAAAATGCCTCCATTTAACATAGTAAGATATATAATATCACAGATAAAATATCACATACACACATAAACACACACCCTACAAGGAAACAAACTACTATGAGTATGAGCCAGAATAAACAAGTGAATTGGAGACATGAAAGATGCAGAAATATCAAACACAGTACAAAATACATGTTCGATGTTTTGGAAATTTAAAAAGGGAAAAAGAAAAGAATAGCAAAAGAAAAAACATACAGGAAATCAAAGGATAAATAAGACATTCAGATATTAAGTAACTTAACAGCAAGTGGTTTTATTTAATAGCAGTCCAGACACAAGTAAAATTTTAATAAACAAAATATAGTAAAATAAATTATATGCAATGCTACACAGTAAAGCCACAGAATTAAAAATGGGAAAATGTTTTTAAAGTGAATAACCTGAAGTTCCAAAAATACTGGAAATAAAGCATAGATATAAGTAACATTTGAAAGGTGGCAACTTAATTACTTCGGAGAAGGCAATGGCACCCCACTCCAGTACTCTTGCCTGGAAAATCCCATGGATGGAGGAGTCTGGAAGGCTGCAGTCCATGGGGTTGCTGAGGGTCGGACACGACTGAGCGACTTCACTTTCACTTTTCACCTTCATGCATTGGAGAAGGAAATGGCAACCCACTCCAGTGTTCTTGCCTGGAGAATCCCAGGGACGGGGGAGCCTGGTGGGCTGCCGTCTATGGGGTCACACAGAGTCGGACATGACTGAAAGTGACTTAGCAATAGCAATAGCAATAGCAACTTAATTACTTCAGAAATAATAAAAATACCAATCCAAATATCCCAAAGTGAAATAAATACCAAGTGAAATGAATAACAATCAATGCAAATAAATTGATATAATGATGTAAATTCAGAAAACACAAAATAGAGACAATTATGATAACTCCTAGAGGAAAAAGTAATCCCTTTCAAAGAGCTTGTAATTAGAGCTTGCAAATTATAGCACAAATGCAAACTAGAAGATACCAGAGTATTATCCTCAATGCATTAAGACAAAACTGCCAACTCATCATAATATATACACTAATAACAAACTATCCGACAAAGAAATTATGCAAATAATTATATTTAAAAATACAACAAAAAGAATTAAATTCCTAGAAATAAATTTAATCAAGGGAATATAAGCTCTATTAAGATACTGATGCAAAAACTGAAGAAGACATAAATAAAAAAGATAACTCATGCTCATGGATTGGAAGAAATAATACTGTTAAGATGTCCTTACTTCCCAAAGCAATCTCGAGAACCAGTGTAATTCCTACCAAAATATTCCCTCAACTTTTCACGGAACTGGAACAAATAATCCTAAAATTTGTAGGGAACCACAAAAGACCCTAAATAGTGAAAGCGATCTTAAGAAAGAAGAACAAAGCTGGACATATGAAGCTCATTTATCTAAGCAGGGTAAAGTTATAATAGGCAAAATAGTATGATACTGGCACAAAAACAGACACAAAAAAAACAACAAAACAAAGCAGAGAGATCAGAAATAAATTCACATACACATGGTCAATTAATTTATGAAAAGGAGGCAAGAATATACAATGAGGCCAACAATCTGTTAGATGGTGTTGGAAAAGTGAACAGTTACATGCAAAAAAATGGAACTGGACTACTTTCTTATTCCATATATAAGAATAAACTCAAAATTTATTAAAAAACATAAACGAAAATACTGATACCATAAAATTCTTAGAAGAAAGTACACAGCATGCTCTTTGACATTGGTCTTAGCAATGTTTATTTGGATATGTCTCCTTAGGCAAGGGCAACAAAAATGAGACTCAATCAAATTAAAAAGCTTTGACATAGCATAGGAAACATTCAATAAAACTAAAAGAGAAACTACTAATTTGGATAAAATATTTGCAAATGATAAGTCTGCTAAGGGGTTAATATCCCAAATATACAAAGAACTCACACAACTCAATATTAAAAAAAAAAAAAAAAAAACTCAAATAATTGAATTACAAAAAGAGCAGAAAATCTAAATAGACATTTTTCCAAAGAAGACATGAAGATAGCCAAAAGATTAATCAAAAGATGCTTAACATTACTAATCATTAGGGAAATACAAACCAAAACTAAAATTAGGTATCACCTCACACCTATCACAGTGGTTATTATTTAAAAAAAAAAAAAAGAAGAAGAAAAGCACAATAATAAGTGTTGGTGAAGATGTGGTGAAAAGGGGACCCTTGTGTACTGTTATGGGAATGTAAATTGGTACAGTCACTATGGAAAATATTATGGTGGGTCTTATAGAATTACCATACAATCCAGTAATTGCACTCCAGGGTATTTATCTGAAAAAATATACAAATTTGAAATGATGTATGTACCACCATGTTCATGAAGCATTATTTACAATACTCAAGACAAGAAAGCAATGTAAATGCTCATCAACAAACAAAAGGATAAAGAGTTGTGATAAATATATACAATGGAATAATACTCAGCCATGTAAAAGAATAATATCTTGCCATTTCCAACAAAATAGAAACAGACTCAGATACAGAGAACAAACTAAAGGGTGCTAGAGGTAAGGATAGCGAGAAGTGAGTGAAATAGAGGAAGGATATTAGAAGGTACAAACTCCCAGTTATACCATAAATAAGTCACAGGGATGTGTTGTACAGTATAGGGAATACAGTTAAACTACTGCAGAACTCTTACATAGATAAAATATTGATTCTGTGTGCTGCCATTATTCTACACCTGCTAAATATTATAACTTATTCATTTCTCTCAACATTACAAGGTGATTCATTATTTCCCCATATTTTCAAATAAAGATATTGAGAGACAGAAACCTTAAGTAATGTGATAAAGAGAATGGAAACAGAAATTAAACCTAGGCTGTCTTCCTGAAGAATTCATGTGCTTCACAGATTTTCTGAGCTGCACCTACACTCTTCAATAGAGTACACACAGCATCAATCACTAATGTAAGTTTAAAAATACTTTAAAACTAAAATAATATACTACTTAAGGTAATAGATGTTTGATAAGTCTACAAAGAAATCAAGCAAATGACAAACTCATAGTTCTGGGTTCTGTTGCTGCTGCTGCTAAGTCGCTTCAGTCGTGTCCGACTCTATGCGACCCCATAGACGGCAGCCCACCAGGCTCCCCCGTCCCTGGGATTCTCCAGGCAAGAACACTGGAGTGGGTTGCCATTTCTTTCTCCAATGCATGAAAGTGAAAAGTGAAAGTGAAGTCGCTCTGTCATGCCACACTCTTAGCAACCCCATGGACTGCAGCCTTCCAGGCTCCTCCATCCATGGGATTTTCCAGGCAAGAGTACTGGAGTGGGGTGCCATTGCCTTCTCCATTCTGGGTCCTAATTGCCTTTAAAATGAGAACAAGGAAAGAAAACTGCCGACGGTGTCCAGAATTATTTAAATTTTGTGATACTAATTTTATGCTTCTTTTAAACATCAGGTTTATTTTTCAAATGTTTTGGCCACACCACACAGAATGGGGGATCTTATTTCAACAACCAGCATTGAACCCATGCCTCCTGCAGTGGAAGTGCAGTCTTTCTTAACCACTGAACCACCAGGGAAGTCTCAATACTTTTATTTTTTACACTGGTATTCCTTGACTCCTTATTTACTACGTTTAACATATAGTTTATAAGTATTCATTTGAATATACTCAATATTTAATTAAAACTGTTTTAAATGTAAACTTATATGGATTTGAGTTATGAAATTCCACATTCAGTAAACTTCATAAACCTAAATTCTGAGGGAGGCAGCCACACCGGGATTATATGTGGAGGTCAGATACAAAAAAGGAATTGTAGCATGTGAAAAGTGCAAATAATTAGATTAGAAAACACAAAACAAATGCATTGACAGTAGGCATCAATAAGTATAGACTTATACCCTAAAAATATTATAAGCCTTATGGGGCAGGGGCTTCCCTTGTTGCTTAGATGGTAAGGAATCTTTCTAGAACAGAATATATACCAAAGTAAAAAGCTGAAGTGAAGTGAAGTGAAAGTCGCTCAGTTGTGTCAAACTCTTTGCAACCCCATGGACTATACAGTCCACGGAATTCTCCAGGCCAGAAACTGGAGTAGGTAGCTGTTACCTTCTTCAGGGGATTTTCCCAACCCAGCGGTCAGACCCAGGTCTCTGCATTGCAGGCAGATTCTTTATCATCTGAGCCACCAGGGAAGCCCAAGAATACTGAAGTGGGTAGCCTATTCCTTCTCCAGCGGATCTTCCCTACTCAGGAATCGAACCAGCATCTCCTGCATTGAAGGCAGAGTCTTTACCAGCTGAGCTACCAGGGAAGTCCAGTTAAAGGCTATATACATTATCACGGTTAACATGAAGTAACAAGAGACAGTCAATAATTGGAAATAAACTGAATAGCTAATCTTAATGACTAAGTACAATAATTACATTGTGTGGTGAGAGAGACCTAAGGATTTTAGAAACTAGTAAGAGCAGTAGGCAAAGAAATAAATATTTATAATTATCAGATAAATATGATCTAAGGGCACATTATTTGCATTAAAATATCTTGAGTGGATGAAAGTCATGATACTCACTGCATTCTGTCCTAGAAAATTAAAGGTTTTTCCATGTACATAAGCCAGATGAAGATCATTTTCAATTTTTTTGAAGGTCAAAGTGGCAGTCTTAAGAAGAATTTGGTTCTTACTATTGAAGGAATCGAAGGAAGCTTGGTCAATTTCATAATGCATTTGCTGTAATTGGAATTCTAATAATAGATGAGTTATTGGAAAAGGATGCACACTATAATGAGGAAAAGCACAGATGTTTTATTCAGACATAAGTAGATTTAAATTCTGTTTCTATTTTTGATTAGCTGGAAGACTTTGGGGGGAGTTAGTTAACTATTAATATCTGTGATCTTAGCTAATATTTTCAGGGTTAGGTAAACCTAGAAGTGTCTGACAAGTTATAAAAACTATCTCACATAGTTCACAATATCTTACAAGTGTTCGGATCAACTATAAATCTTCAGAATGAATGCATTTATATTTACAGAGACCTAAACCCTAGCTAACTGGACCCTGAAGCAGAGTTACTCAGACAAAGCCACCCTTGGTCAACAGCAAACAGACACATGAGCATGAGAATAAATATTTGTTATGCATGGTCTAATACAGTAATATTATGACAGATGACTAATACAGGTGAATCAGAAAAATCAAGGATTCTATAACATTAGAGGGCTTTTTTTTTGTATTTACATTGGCATACTTGTCAATTATTATAATATATACTATGGTAATGACATAACCAAAAAAGGTTGACTATATATTTAATATTAAATCAAGACCTTGTTTTGCAAATGAAACTAATTTCCTTCTCATTTAATATCACAGAAGACTTTATAAGCATAGACTATTTTATCTATTATTGCATGGTAAGGAAGATAAAACACATGTTATTGTCATATGAATCTAAAAAATAAATTTTAACCTTTTTCAAATATTGCATCAAATTCTATAAAAAACTTTACTGTATTTCTTTTTTTTAATTTAATTTTATTTTTTAAGTTTACAATATTGTATTGGTTTTGCCATATATCAAAATGAATCCGCCACAGGTATACATGTGTTCCCCATCCTGAACCCTCCTCCGTCCTCCCTCCCCGTACCATCCCTCTGGGTCATCCCAGTGCACCAGCCCCAAGCATCCAGTATCGTGCATCGAACCTGGGCTGGCGACTTGTTTCATATATGATATTATACATGTTTCAATGCCATTCTCCCAAATCATCCCACCCTCTCCCACTCCCTCTCCCACAGAGTCCAAAAGACTGTTCTATACATCAGTGTCTATTTTGCTGTCTCATATACAGGGTTATTGTTACCATCTTTCTAAATTCCATATATATGCATTAGTATACTGTATTGGTGTTTTTCTTTCTGTATTTCTTTGTGACCCCATGGACTACAGTCTGCCAGGTTCCTCCATACATGGGATTTTCCAGGCAAGAATACTGGAATGGGTTGCCATTCCCCTCTCCAGGGCAACTTTCCCACCCAGGGATAGAACCTGGGTCTCCTGCAATGCAGGCAGACTCTTTACCATCTGAACCACTAGTTGATATTGTTGTGCAGTAGCTCAGTGTTGTCCAACTCTTTGCAACCCCACACACTGTAACCCACTAGGTTCCTCTGTCCATGGTAATTCCCAGGCAAGAATACTGTAGTGGGTTGCTATTTCCTTCTCCAGGGATCAAACCCATGTCTCCTGCTTTGCAGACAGATTCTTTATTGCTAAGCCACCAGGGAAACCCTTCTATCAAGTAGATATGTGAAAATAGCATTATTAATATTTATGTAATTAAAACATTTCTAAAACTAGCTATTTATATAGGATATGTATATGAAATATACAGTTATATATAATAACTTCTCATAGCCACCGTTCAGTTCAGTTGCTTAATTGTGTCCAACTTTTTGCATCTCCATGGACTGCAGCAGGCCTCCCTGTCCATCACCAACTCCCAGAGCTTGCTCAAATTCATGTCCATAGATTTGGTGATGTCATCCAACTATCTCATCCTCTGTTGTCCCCTTCTCCTCCCACCTTCAATCTTTCCCAGCATCAGGATCTTTTCCAGTGAGTCAGTTCTGCACATCAGGTGGCCTCAATATTGGAGCTTCAGCTTTAGCGTCAGTCCTCAAAATGAATATTCAAGACTGATTTCCATTAGGATTGACCAGTTTGATCTCCTTGCTGTCCAAGGGACTCTCAAGAATCTTTTCCAACACCACAGTTCAAAAACATCAACTCTATACATCAGTCTTATGGACTCTGTCGGAGAGGGAGAGGGTGGGAAGATTTGGGAGAATGGCATTGAAACATGTATAATATCATGTATGAAATGAGTCGTCAGTCCAGGTTCACTGCACGATACTGGATGCTTGGGGCTGGTGCACTGGGACGACCCAGAGGGATGGTATGGGGAGGGAGGAGGAAGGAGGGTTCAGGATGGGGAACACATGTATACCTGTGATGGATTCATTTTGATATTTGGCAAAACTAATATAATATTGTAAAGTTTAAAAATAAAATAAAATTAAAACTAAAAAAAACAAAACAAAAACAAAAACATCAACTCTTCAGTGCTCAACTTTCTTTATGGTCCAACTCTCACATCCCCACATAACTACTGGAGAAAAGCATAACTTTGACTACATGGACCTTTGTGGTAAACTAATGTCTCTGCTTTTTAATATGGTATCTAGGTTTGTCATAGCTTTTTTCCCAAGGAGCAAGTGTCTTTTAATTTCATGACTGTGGTCACCATCTGCAGTGATTTTGCAGCCTAGAAAAATAGTCTGTCAGTGTTTCCACTGTTTCCCCATCTATTTGCCATGAAGTGACAGGACCAGATTCCATGACCTTAGTTTTTTGAATGTTGAGTTTTAAGCCAACTTTTTCACTCTCCTCTTTCACTTTCATCAAGAGGCTCTTTAGTTCTTCTTTGCTTTCTGCCATAAGAGTGGTTACATCTGCGGATTTGAGGTTATTGATGTTTCTCCCAGTAATCTTGATTCCAAGATTCATCTTTGAATTAATTAATTAATTAATTAATCTTGATTCATCCAGCCCAGTATTTCTCATGATGTACTCTGCATATAAATTAAATAAGCAAGGTGACAATATACAACCTTGATATACTCCTTTCCCAATTTGGAACAAGCCCATTGTTCCATGTTCAATTCTAACTGTTCCTTCTTGACCTGCAGACAGGTTTCTCAGGAGGCAGGTAAGGTGGTCTGGTATTCCCATTTCTTTAAAAATGTCTCACAGTTTGTTGTCAAAGGCTTTAGCATAGTCAATGAAGCAGAAGTAGATATTTTTCTGGAATTCTCTTACTTTTTCTATGATCTAAAAAAGCCTAGCACATGAATATTCTCTTATGACAGGAATCAATCCTAATCAAAACTTTGACTTCATGTATTTGTATGTTTTCAAATGTGGTGATTATTTCTCCTAATTCTATATTATAACTGAAAAAATATCCAATTATAAAGAGGAAATTTCTGCTTTTAATTTTCTCCTCCATGTGAAAATAATAGCTAATTTTCTTCCTTCTTGTAAACTTTATTCTATGCTTATATATACCTCTTATCATATTTCATTTAATTATTTTACACAATCAAAAGAGAGATTGTAAGTGATTTTACAAATTTTCCTTGAAATTGAATTTAATGTGAAGCATACTTAAATTTGATATAAATCTAGTTGTTTATGTTAATTTAGTTTAAATGGATTCTATTAGATAATTTTTAAAATTCTTATATATTCTCCTTTCCTTTCTAAAATTTATCTGTACTTTGTTTTACTGAATCACCATTACATAATATCTACACTTAACATTAAATATTAATAATCAAAATAAACACATTAAATGCCAAAATAATATCAACATTAGTACCATTTCATTAATCACAGCAACATAATTTTGCTTATATCAATTATTTTATACAGTATGTGTAGCATATTTTAGTTCAGTGCAGGCATAATTGAATGCCTATTACATGCTATATTCTGTGATTCAAAGGATACTTCAAGTGCTTATAACCATTTCCTTCAAGTTCTTATAATCTAAATTAAGAGCTAGAAAGACAAATCAATAACTCAAATAGTATGTTATAAGGGAAAGGAGAGAGTTACAATAGATTTCTATTAAAGAAAAAGGGGAGGAATCCCTCTTTTTGAAGGTGGGGAAACTTAAGGGAGGCTTTTAAGAAAATGATTAACTTACATATCTTAGAGTGAAGGAGAAATGGGAGTTGTCATGAGATACGAAATAGAGAGGCAAAGGAATATACATGTGTGCATATGTGTATATGTGTGTTTCAAATTAATATGGATAAGTGGGGGATAGAACATGATAGGGACCATGTTTAGGTCCTCAAACTTTATAGCTGATCAAAGATAAACTTAGGGGTTCAAGCAAAAGCAGTATGACAGTTCTTCCTGAATAGACTGCATTAGCTATCTCCAAAGATGAGTTATGAAAAGAAAAGAAAATTAACAATCTTGCAAGAAAAATAACTATAGCCCAAATGAAAGCAATAGTAAACATAAATATCTTTAGCAGAAATTTATAATTTAACTCATCTAGTTTTGGAGATTGAGTAGGTGGGAAACTGGAGGAGAAGAAAGGGTCAAGGAGACTCCCAGGTTACAGATTTTCATGACCATGTGGAAGATGTTTTTATGGAAGGTGCTGACAAATAGAGGAGGTATTAATCATACCTATGAGAATGGGCTTTGGCATCAGACACAATTGGCATCCAGCCCCAGCTATTTCACTTAATAGTTTTGTGACCTTGCCATTAAATTTCTCTCTTGCAGAGACATAGTGTTTCCACATGGAAAATGACAAATGTAATATTTCAGACAGTTACTGCAGCATTAACTGTGATAACATACATGAAATATACCTGGTGCTAAGTAAACATTTGAAAACATTTTTTAGCCAATATTTTTGTAAGTATTGGGAGTAAATACAGGAGTGTAAGTGTCACAGTTTCAATCTTCAATCTCAGCAAAGTCAGAAGTTCAAGGAATTGGCCAGGGCCTTAGATGTCCATTTGAAACTCTTAAGCATACCTATGTTTATTAAAACTACTAGTACTAGACTGGTGATTTTTCTAGGAAAGAATGTATGGGGTGAAACAAGCACAGAGATGTGTGAATTGTTACCAGAGTCTCAAAGGGATACATTCATGAAGGAGAATACAGACAGACACATTTGGATGAGGAGGGATAAAAAATAATAGTGTAAAAGACAATAAAAACAAAATAGTATAAATTTATTTATTATAAGAAGATAATTAAACACAAAAACACATTTTCTTTTCCTATATTTTATCATTCATTTCAACACTTAACAAGTATGTGGTTTTGCAGGAGACCCAGGGGATATTGTGGGGAATGAGAAGGTGCAAACATCTTGACTACTATCAAACATTTTTTATACAAATACTATTTTGGATCTGAGTCTACAGGGAGCAATAATGCCCTAATTAAATCTAAGATAATTATCTCTTCACATTTGATAAGTATCTTTAATAAAACTCAGAGGTTTTGTGGTTTTTTTCCAGATCATTAGATTTTTTTTAAATAGCAAATACTTTATTTTCAAAATCCAAAGTTTACTCTTAAAAATGTATCTTCCATGCATTCATTCTTCATCCAGTCATTAATTTAGGTTTTATATGACTCATTTTCTTTTCCCTAGTCTGAATGACTACTGTCTAATGATTCCCAAATTGATATCTGGTGGTTTGGTTTGTGCTTTTAACATTAGTTACAATATTATGCCTCACAAAACTAAGGAATGTGGTGAATACAGCCAGGGTAAGATCCAGAATATTCTCTATGTTCCTGACAGTGTCACTACACAGTGGGCTGTCAACCACTAAACAGAGGGCAGAGTAAGGAAAGCAAAGATAAACCTGCATCCAACTTCGCCTCTTCAGATTTTAGCACAGTTCTTGCTAAATAGTTAAGACTCACTATAATTGCCCTGAATCCCATCTATTTTCTAAAATCTTAGACTAGGTTTAAAAACCAAGCTATACAAAATTAGTGATGTGCAAGTCATGCTACAATTAACAGCAACAAACCCTCTTACTGTAAAAGAATTGATCAAATGCCTCATTACAAACTGAATAAAAACATATTTTTCCTAAATTATTGAGATCGTTCAAAGTCAGAACTAGTACACATGTGGAAATATTATTTCAGAATACACAGTGTTTCTGATTTAATTCATTCAAAAGTTTTATTTGAAATGCTTTCTGTGGGAATAAATTATTCCCCCTTGGATATTTAATTGACAATTTTTATAGTCACGATGCATAATATTTTAATTGTGATTGTATTAAATTGAGATGTGTTATGACTACACCAAAACGCCATTATCAATTTTTGTAAAAATCATTTTTTCATTGATGATGTAGTCAATGCTCTAAAAGCATGGTTATTTTCACAAATCAAGTAAAAGCCATCAGGAGATAAAATTTCACTAGTCACAACTACTGCATTTAAGACAGACAACTGTCCTCTTTAATTTTGTTTTGAACCAAAGGACATGACCCTCTATAAACTCTGCATTCCCTGTTTCCCCTTGAGATACATACTCTTGACAGCCTGACTATCAGATGTTTTAGTCACTAATCCTTGATCTTCAGCTACTGAATACAAAATATTTTTGTTGTGTCTACTGCGTTCTTAATTATAAAATTCATCATTCACGTGTTAAGCTTCCTTATGTTTTAGAAAAGGTGAGTGGTCAACATGAATTCCATTTCTACTATGCCAGTTAGGGAAGCAAGAAAGAGAAATAAATGGCTTTTTTCAGGTCCTCTATGTTTGAAAGCCAGAGTGGCAATTTTCAGTGCACAATGGGAACATAAAATAACTGAATGATTTATAATAATTACATGGAAGACAACAAAAAAAATGACAGCTTATTTACAGAGAAAATTCAAGTACTTAATTAATTTGACCTCAACACTAAGGAAAATGTTTCTAGGAAGAGCTCTCCTAGGTATGTAGTAATTAAGTATGTTAATTGCAATGAGCACATTTAACATAAAAACAATGTACTCATTCAACATGATTTTAAAACAGGTGTAGTTTTAAAAGCTCCCTTTTCAAATTGTATTCCCTTTCAATACGAAGCCAACAGAAAGTTCAACATGACCCTGAATAAAGGGGATCATACTCATTTTGTAGAAAGCACACACTCATTAGATTAAATATATTGGTAGCCAATTAATAATTGATATTTTAGGAATGTTGTAAGAAGCTACAATCACTTCAACCGTATATTATCAGATTTTACTAGCAATAATACTAAATGATTGTATCTTATACAGTACTTTTAAAAAGAATGGGGCATCCATCATACAGCAGCTGTTCCCAACCTTTCTGATACCAGGGACTGGTTTCGTGGAAGACAATTTTTCCATTGAGCAGGGGTACAGTGATTGGAATGAAAACTGAGCTTTTTCAGTCCTGTGGTCACTGCTGGGTTTTCCAAATTTGCTGGCATACTGAATGCAGCAAATTTAACTCAAATGATCATTATATCTACTACTGTGGGCAAGAATCCCTTGGAAGAAATGTAGTCCTCAGAGTCAACAAAAGAGTCTGAAATGCAGTTGCTGCTGCTGCTAAGTTGCTTCAGTCGTGTCCGACTCTGTGCGACCCCATAGATGGCAGCCCACCAGGCCCTAGCGTCCTTGGGATTCTCCAGGCAAGAACACTGGAGTGGGTTGTCATTTCCTCCTCCAATGCATGAAAGTGAAAAGTGAAAGTGAAGTCGCTCAGTCCTGTCCGACTCTTAGCGACCCCATGGACTGCAGCCTACCAGGCTCCTCCATCCATGGGATTTTCCAGGCAGTACTTGGATACAATTCCAAAAATGACAAAATGATCTCTGTAGATCTATGAAGACCTACAAGATCTTCAAAAACTAACACCCAAAAAAGATGTCCTTTTCACCATAGGGGACTGGAATGCAAATGTAGGAAGTCAAGAGATACATGGAGTAATAGGCAAACTTGCACTTGGAGTGCAAAATGAAGCAGGTCAAAGGCTAACAAGAGAACGAACTGGTCATAGCAAACACCCTCTTTGAACAACACAAGAGAAGACTCTACACATGGACATCATCATATCATCAATACCGTAATCAGACTGATTATATTCTTTGCAGCCAAATATGAAGAAGCTCTATACCGTCAGCAAAAACAAGACCGGGAGCTGACTGTGGCTTAGATCATGAACTGCCTATTGCGAAATTCAGACTTAAATTGAAGACAGCAGGATAAATGACTAGACCATTCAGGTATGATCTAAATCAAATCCCTAACAATTATTCAGTGGTAGTGACAAAAATATTCAAGGGATTAGATCTGATAGAGTGCCTGAAGAACTATGGATGGAGATTCATAACACTGTACCGAAGGCAGTGATCAAGACAATCCCCAAGAAAAAGAAACGCAAAAAGGCAAAACTATTGTGTGAGAAGGCCTTACAAATAGCTGAGAAAAGAAGAGAAGTAAAAGGCAAAGGAGAGTTTGAATGCAGAGTTCCAAAGAATAGCAAAGAGAGAAAAGAAAGCCTTCCTCAGTGACCAATGCAAACAAATAGAGGAAAACAATAGAATGGGAAAGATTAGAGATCTCTTCAAGAAAATTATAGATACCAAGGGAACATTTCACACAAAGATGGACACAGTTAAGGACAGAAATGGTATGGACCTAACAGAAGCAGAAGATATTAAGAAGAGGTGGCAAGAATACACAGAAGAACTGTACAAAAAAGATCTTCATGACCCAGATAACCACAATGGTGTGATATCTGATGTAGAGCCAGACATCCTGGGATGCAAAGACAAGTGGGCCTTAGGAAGTTTTACTAAGAACAAAGTTAGTAGAGGTGATGCAATTCCAGATGAGATATTTCAAATACTAAAAGATGATGCTGTGAATGTGCTGCACTCAATATGCAAGCACACTTGGAAAACTCAGCAGTGGCCATAGGACTGGAAAAGGTGAATTTTCATTCCCGTTCTAAAGTAGGGAATGCCAAAGAATGTTCAAACAACTGTACAACTGCACTAATTTCATATGGTAGCAAAGTAATGCTCAAAATTCTCCAAGCCAGACTTCAACAATATGTGAACCATGAACTTCCAGATGTTCAAGTGGGATTTAGAAAAGGCAGATAAACCAGTGATCAAATTGCCAACATCTGTTGGATCATCAAAAAAGCAAGAGAGTTCCAGAAAAACATTTACTTCTGCTTTCTTGACTATGCCAAAGCCTTTGACTTTGCAGATCACAATAAACTGTGGAAAATTCTTCAAGAGATGGGAATAGCAGACCACCTGACCTGCCTTCTGAGAAATCTGTATGCAGGTCAAGAAGCAACAGTTAGAACTGGATGTGAAACAACAGACTAATTCCAAATAGGAAAAGGTACTCCTTTTCCTATGCGAAAGGCTGCATATTGTCACACTGCTTATTTAACTTACATGCAGAGTCCATCATGCAAAATGCTGGGGTGGATGAAGCACAAGCTGGGATCAAGACTGCCAGGAGAAATATCAATAACATCAGATAGGCAGATGACACCAGCCTTGTGACAGAAAATGAAGAACTAAAGCACCTCTTGAAGAAAGTGAAAGAGGAGAGTAAAAATGTTGGCTTAAAACTCAACATTCAGAAAACTACGACCATGGCACCCGCCCCATCACTTCATGGCAAATAGATGGGGACACAATGAGAACAGTGACAGACTCTACTTTCTTGGGCTCTAAAATCACTGCAGATGGTGACTGCAGCCATGAAATTAAAAGATGCTTACTCCTTGGAAGAAAATGTATGACCAACCTAGACAGCATATTAAAAAGCAGAGACATTACTTTTCCTACAAAGGTTCATCTAGCCAAAGCTATGGATTTTTCCAGTAGTCATAAGAGTCACTTGGACTGCAAAGAGATCCAACCAGTCCATCCTAAAGGAGATCAGTCCTGGGTGTTCATTGGAAGGACTGATGCTGAAGCTGAAACTCCAATACTTTGGCCACCTAATGTGAAGAGCTGACTCATTTGAAAAGACCCTGATGCTGGGAAAGATTGAGAGCAGGAGGAGAAGGGAATGACAGAGGATAAGATGGTTTGATGGCATCATCAATTCAACAGAAATGGGTTTGGGTGGACTTAGGGGGTTGGTGATGGACAGGGAGGCCTGAAGTGCTGCATTTCATGGGGTCACAAAGTCAGACATGACTGAACGACTGAACTGAACTGAACATGTATGGATGGGAGAGTTGGACTACAAAGAAAGCTGAGTGCTGAAGAATTGATACTTTTGAACTTTAGTGTTGGAGAAGACTCTTCAGAGTCCCTTGGACAGGAAGGAGATCTAACCAGTCAATCCTAAAGGGAGTCAGTCCTAAATATTCATTGGAAGGTCTGATGCTGAAGCTCCAATACTTTGGCCATCAGATGAGAAGAACTGATTCATTGGAAAAGACCTGGATGCTGGGAAAGACTGAATGTAGTAGAAGAAGTGGATGACAGAGGATAAGATGGCTGGATGGCATCACTGACTTGATGGTCATGAGTATGAGCAAGTTCTGTGAGTTGGTGATGGACAGGGAAGCCTCGTGTGCTGTAGTCCATGTGTTCTCAACGAGTCAGACATGACTGATTGGTTGAACTGAAGGGTGCAGGGGATGGTTTTGAGATGATTTAAGCACATTACATTAATTGTGCACTTTATTTTCATTATCAAATCAGCTGCACTTCACATCATCAGGCATTAGACTCCAGAGGTTGGCTACCCCTGTAACTAGAGCATGGAAGAATGCTATGGCAAATGGAATATGCCCATCTTGTTTATCATTTTATTTAGAGTGTAGAATGAGTGACTGAAAAGCAGTAGGTACTAAATAAATAATTACTGGTTATATAAGAAAAGTGAAACAGTTTATTATTATGTTGGTAATACTCTATGACACAAATAAGAAGCATGTTAAAAGGAGGGAGATAAGTGGGATCAATACTTTCATGGAAAATTTTAAAATTAGGTGAGCATTTAAATAAGAAATTAAGGTATCAAAGTATAAAGGTATTATGAAACAGTTGGGCATGACTGAGTGACTGAACTGAACTGAATGTATTACACTCCTTAAAAAATATAATTGCACACTGTGTGCAGCGATGCTCTAAGGAACCAAGTTTAATGGGGATAATAGTGAATAAAACAATTTGTTAGGAAGAATGACTCCTGATTCTGGAGGGTTTAGATACTGCATTTTATAGAAAAATCTAGGAAAAAGAAGGAAAGGAGGGAGGAAGGAAAGCCACTATGGAATAATATATGCTCAGCATTTCAGCAAATGAAAAGCATTGAATTTGCTTCTAAAATAGAGAGCTGCAAGATCTTGTTATAAAATTTACATTTATATTTAGCCAAATAAGCAATGAGAAAGGATTTTGAAGATTCCTTCTGCAAGAATTTGTTAGTCCTCTATAAAAATATACAACTTTTTTTGAGGAAAACTCAATGGAAATCTAATTATCATATTTTCACTATTCCTGTATTCCTGCCCAAACTCTATTCATATACAATATACTTAATTTTTGCTTTATCAGGACCAGAACTCATGTCTGCTATTTCTTCTAATTCTTGAATGGGAAAAATATTCTGGAAATGGAAAACAATCTAATTATTCACAGATGTATAAATTATTGAAAATTAGAATGTCCTAAAAGAATGATTACAGCTGGGAAGCAGCATTATAAAATATGTTAATATTTCAAATGAATCATACCATTTATTTGGAGATTTAAATATTATTTGAACATTATTCTGATGTTAGGAGCAAAAATATAACTAAAATACATTTGTTCTTTGATTCAGAGCTAGATCAAGGAAAATAATCTTACTAATAAGGAGTTGAGTTTGTTTAGTGATCACTTATTAGCTGTCATTGTCTCTCTGTGAAACTAACAATATTCAGTAGCACTAATTCACTAGTAACATATTTCTGGCAATGAGACCATATGCGCACTTACTATATAGCATCTCTCAGTAAAAAATCATTAGTCCTACCTTTCTTTACTGTATTTATTTATTTTTTACCCATGCAAACACAACTGTGAATCTGGGCAAATTTCCAGGGCAGCTGTCTCTATGTAATGGCGAATCAGTTCACTTCCAAATCAGGCCATGGATCCACAATTGCTAGCTGACATGCCATTAAAGAAGGATTGCAGAGGAAAAATTCAGCAATCAAATTCTCCATTAGGTCAGTGACATGGGTCAAATTCCATTTGGTAAACTAAGGCAGAAGCCAACTAAGTCTAAGGCCAGTTGATATCAATATTATTGAAAATACAATATCCTTTTTCCCCCAGAAAAAGAGGGTGAGTTGTTGGTAAACTAACAATGTCTATATAGGAAGTACATGATTATTTCCTTCCAAAGAAGTTATACAAAGGGCATTTGTGTAACAGCAAACTTCAAATGTAGTGAGAAGAATCAGACCAGAAGAAAAACCAAATCTTAAAGGGACACCATTATGTAAGGTCGGAAGTGACATTCGATTTCTTCCTATAGACTGGAGACAATCTGATTCAAATGAATATTTTCCTCTGAGTGACAGAAAGCTACAGAACTGACTGTGATCAATTAACTGTAAACACCGCTACACTTGAACCATACAAATGACCAAGAGGTACATGAAAAGGTACTCAACATTAGTGCTGCTAAGTCACTTCAGTCGTGGCCGACTCTGTGTGACCCCACAGACGGCAGCCCACCAGGCTCCCCCATCCCTGGGATTCTCCAGGCAAGAACACTGGAGTGGGTTGCCATTTCCTCCACCAATGCATGAAAGTGAAAAGTGAAAGTGAAGTCGTTCAGTCGTGTTCGACCCTCAGCGACCCCATGGACTGCAGCCCTCCAGGCTCCTCCATCCATGGGATTTTCCAGGCAGGAGTACTGGAGTGGGGTGCCATTGCTTTCTCCGACTCAACATTAGTAGTCATCAGGAAAGTTCAAGACAAAACCACAGTGAGATAGTTCCCTACACATGTTAGAATAACATCAAAAAGACAAGAAAATAAATGTTGGCAAGGATATGGAGAAGGCAAATCCTTCTGCACTGCTGCTGGAAATGTAAATTGGTATAGATACTATGGAAAATAATATGTAGTTCTTCAAAAATTAAAAATATGACTATCATATGACTAGATATTACACTTCTGGGTATTTATGCAAAGGAAACAAAATCATAATCTACAAAGGCTATCTGTACCTCCATGGTCACTGTATCATTATTTACAATAACCAAGGCATGAAACAACCTAAGTGCCCAATAACAGATAAATCGATAAAGAAGATGTGATAGATATGTAATGGAAAATTATTCAGACATAAAAAGAAGGAATCGATATATGAAATATGGAAATATGTTTCCACATGGTTGCTAAGGAAAGCTGACCAGAAGCAGAATTGGAAAGACAGAAATGAAGGAACCACCAATATTCTCGAAGACGATTAGAGGAAAATATTTGATATACAGGCACGTGTCTGGATGTGCATGATTATATAGAATGTTTCTATGCATAAATTACACTTGAATGACATACCTCTGGGAACTTACATACTCTGATGTGCTGTAAGTCAACTTAATAACAAACACTGAGACATGTAAGTAGACACTTGTTTGCATATATGTGTTCATATGCACACATACTTATATATTTGTATGTAAATATCTGAACACTTAAGGGTACAAAGGGTAAAATTCATGACTATTAGGTGTAAAAAGAGCATCAGGCAGAGGTTATTTTTATTTATTCTCCTTGTTTATCCTCCACCATCACTGAGAAGTAATTTTAGAAACTGTCGAGTGAAAACCATGATCTTAATTTATCAAATGCAATGAAAACCACAAAATCACAATCACACACCAACAAACCAGAACAAAGACTCTAGATGCTGTGTTTCATGGTCCTAAAATTCAACCACATTTCTCTTTTTTCTAAAGACATATACAAAATGATTTACATTTCTTACTTTCCCTTTAAAAAATGACTGTGTGTGCTCATGCTAATATATGCCCATGTATGTTTATAAAACACAAAAGTCACACAAGAAATCTGGAATAATTTGGTCATTCATTTATACACACAAAACTTTTGTGAAAAACATATTAACTGCTTACTATGTGCTAGTCTGCCAGATCCCATTCTTATTTCCTTAGATCAGTGCATAACATGTAAAGACCCCTGTTCTCCAAGTGTTTACATTTCAGAAAGGAGACATGGAAATAAATCGTAAACACAATATGAAAAATGTAGGAAAGGATAAAAGTAGCTGTGTTGTCTGAGGGTTTTGTGCAGCTTGCACAATTAGAGACATAACAATAGATATCATGGAGGAGGGGGACCTTGAACAAAGATAATTACAGACAACAAGGCAAGTAGATATTTGGTAAATAGAATTCCAGCAAGAGGAGCAGCTAGCACAGGTGGAAACGAGTCCTGTTGTTTTTGTTTAGTTACCATTTATAAGGATTCCACCCTCATGACCTAATCATCTCCCATTGGCCTCATGTCCCAGTACCATCATATAGAGGGCGAAAGAGAAAGTCATTCACTTGTGTCCAGCTTTTTGAGAACCCATGGACTACAGTCCATGGAATTCTCCAGGCCAGAATACTGGCATGGATAGCTGTTCCCTTCTCCAGGGGATCTTCCCAACCCAGGGATTGAGCCCAAGTCTCCCGCATTGCAGGCAGATTCTTTGCCAGTTGAGCCACAAGGGAAGCTCATATAGAAGGTTAGGATTTCAACATATGAAATTTGAAGGTGGGAATATGATTTGTTGTTGTTGTTTGTATCTGAGTCTTCTGCAGCTCCATGGACTATAACCCACCAGACTCCTTTATCCATGAGATTTCCCAGTTAAGAATACTGGAGTGGGTTGTCATTTCTTTCTCCAGGGGAGCCCCTGACCTAAGGATCAAACCTGTGTCTTCTGCATTAGCAGGTGCATACTTTTTTTTCCACTTTCTTTTTTTTTAGTATACATTTATTTATTTTAATTGGAGGCTAATTACTTTACAATGTTGTATTGGTTTTGCCATACATCAGCATGAATCCACCACAGGTGTACATGTGTTCCCCATCCTGAACCCCCCTCCCACCACTTTTTACTGAGTCACCAGGGAAACCCTAATAAGCCTTGTAACTTCTAGAAAAAGGAAGAACTGTGCAAGCAGAATGAGCAAAGGGGAAGAATGTAAGGAGAATAGACCACAAATAAGATGAAGGGTCATATATCACAGGGGACCCTTGCCATTTCCTCTGTGGTCAATGGGGGGCCATCAGTTGATTTTGAACAGAAGGGTGACATGAACTGGAATTATTTCAAAGGATGACCCTTGATGTTGATGCTATCCTTTAAAGGACTTGAAGGAAACTATTTAGGAAATGAATGCAGTAATTCATGTAGGCAATTATTACTACTAGAATCACAGTGAGAACAGTAAAAGTGCTGAAAATTGGGATGATTCCACACATACTTTGGAAGTATCACCAACAGGATTTCCTATCAAATTAAATATGCCATGAAGGAGAAAGGGAGGATGTAAGAAAGTTTGAGAAATTTAGCTTGAATAACTGAGAGGATGGAGTTTATCAATAGACATGGTAAAATCTAAGAATAGAATATATTTTTGAGTAACGACCAACAAGTTCATTTTCAACACGTGAATTTGAGATGTCTGTTAGGTACACAAGTATATTATGTGCCAAGAAAGCAGTTGGCTATAGGAGACTGGATTTGGGGAGATCTGTACTGGAGATATATATATTTGGGAGATGTCAACATATGGTGTTTAAAACTATGTGCGTGGATGAGATCACTCAGATATGTGGGTGTAGACAGGAGAAAACCAAAGCTACTTCAATATTAAGAGGAAAAAGAAGAAAGCAGCAAATAAAACTGAGAATGGATTGCTAGTGAGGTGAAAGGGAAGATCAAAATTGTAGTGGACATCTGGGAACTCAAGTTAAAAAATTATGTTAAGAAGAGAGAAATTAACTAGGTCCGATAATTATCAAGTCAATTGAAGAGAGTAGTCTTCTATATATCCATGTATTTTATAAGTTGGCAGAAAGTTTCTAGAATATAGGAAACTGCTAGTGTGAGCAGTTATCTATGGGAAGTGGGATAGCAGGTGAGAAAGAAGGGAGATGCAGATTTCAATTTAACCCATTTCAGTTTCAGTTCAGTCGCTCAGTCAGGTCTGACTCTGCGACCCCATGAACCGCAGCATGCCAAGCCTCCCTGTCCATCACCAACTCCTAGAGTTTACCCAAACTCATGTCCATTGAGTTGGTGATGCCATCCAACCATCTCATTCTCTGCCGTCCCCTTCTCCTCCTGCCCTCAATCTTTCCCAGCATCACAGTTTTTTTCAAATGAGTCAGTTCTTCGCATCAGGTGGCCAAAGTATTAACCCATTTAGCAATAACTTATTTCCTTTCTCATGAACAAGTATTAGTTATAAATTATGAAATATACTTAAACAAGAAGAATAACAATTATCATCTAAGTGATAAAATATATCAGATGACAACTAATGAGAACATCCAAAATGTTACATTTTAAAAGAAAACAAAAAAAATCCTCCAAATAGTATCCATGGAAGTGTCATAGAATCCCAAGCTCTATCATAACTTGGGTTAAGTGTTACATCCAGATGGCCTTTTTAAAAATAAAATCATGTCACTTGAAATGGATAGTGTTAAATCACTAATCTCAAAAGCATTTTAAGTGCTAGATGGCTAAAATTATTGTGTGTACACAGCTAAAAACAAACTGTATGTAGCATACGGTGAAAATGAATGTTCTATGACTTTTTTAACATGGATGAAGATTGATTCTGAAGCTCAAGAGGAAGGGCTATGTAATCCAGTAGCAGGCTATCCATGAAATTCATGGTCCATGCAGTTTTTCACAAGGGAGTGTTGAAATGCCATTGACCATTATGGAGGCTGAGAGTAGTCAGGAATCTGAAATAAGGTCAAGCAAATAACCTAGAATCAAGCATTAACTGATCCACTGACTTTACATCTCAAGGGTAGACGGCATCAGGAATAAGATAAGATAGTTCTAGAATGTTAAGATATAAGGCAAGTAATCATCCAGAAATAGAGATGGAATTTCATAATAAAATTAGAAATGCTACATCACCTAGATTTTTAAACATGGGACTAGAGATAAAGTTAAATACTTTGAGAAATAAAGAAAGGATGGGGAATAGAGACTATGAGAGATCTTGATATTTTTGTAATATGCAAAAATATTCAAACTGATTTTTGTCATGGTAAAATAGCTCTTGTTACAGTTTAAACATTTTAAACTGATGTAGTCAAATGCCTTTTAAACAATGTGTAATAAGTCCAAGAAAGCAAATGTCTTCATACACTTTTTAATATTCTTACTTTAATTTCTGTCAGAGAATAATAGTTACTTTTTTGATAAGAGAATTTGGCTTTACCTTTTCAGCCTAAAATCATTTTTTTGTTACTTTTACGGAGTTTGAAACTTTCCTTGGCATTAAAGAATGGAAGATTCGATGTATTTATAAAAATTGGTTAAGTAACCATCAATGAAAATATCCTGGTTCTGCATTAAAGTTATTAATCATAGCTTTATACCTGGGAAGCAAAATATAATAGTTTTTTAGGGAAGTTCTCTGTGAATCCACAATACTGAGGAATTTTTCCCAAGTCAGTTTGTAAAAATATTCATAATATACTAGTTCTGCATAGTGACATGAACTAATGAGCGCTCTTTACACAAATTCACTTAGAGATCCAGAGTAGGGCACAATGCTCTCTTTTTCCACAGTGTCGTAAAATTAACATCAAACACAGAAGAATTTGCCATTCTTCACCACCCCCATGGTTGTCATCTCCACACCAGAAATTGCAGAGCAAGAATAAATGAAGTTGTTTTCTTCCTGTCACTCATATTTTATATAGTTGTTTCTATAGTGTAGACGTATTTCACTTTTAGGAAGGATTAATGTCAAAAGGGTTTATTGCTTTCTATCAGAAACATCTAGGTAGCTTTAGAGATCTTACTGAAAAAGTTGTTTTGAACAATTTTGTGTGTGTACACAGGCACACACTATGGTGATAAACATGAGATGTTAGGGCACCATGGAAACACTTCAAAAAACATTTAAACTATTTTCTGCAGTGAGTTTTCCTTAATTTTAAAGATTTTTGAACATGAACATGTACCTCTAAAAAGACTACAGAATTAGCAGAAAGTAGATATGAAAAGGAAGCAATCACCATATTGGAAACATAAAACAGATTTATAACTGAGGTAGCATTTTTAAAATGTATGGACTGATTCAACATCTACCTGTCTCTCTGTGTCTGCAGGCATGAGTGTGTATAACATCGGGGAACAAGAGTAGATGGTTAGTATGAGTTTTATTTGAAGGATGCTTAATTGAGGGGAGAGGGAGATGGAGAAAATGTCTGCCATTCTGTTTAAGATGCTCAGATAAACTTTGAATAAGCTGTTGATACTCTCATGAGGAAATGGACCCTTAGCTGAAATTTCATATGCTTGGCAAAAATAATAATTCATCTACAGTTGTCAGGCACAAAACTTCACAGATTTATCCACTAAGATTTCCTGTAATGGTTCAGAAATCTACAGACACAGGGGAAGGGGCTTGACAAATTATTTGGGTGTGATAACATGATTCACATAAATGGTAGGGGATAATAGGCAACTTAACTCACTGCAAATCAAACAGCTCCATGATCCATCATTAACCTAAGGGAGCCTTCACTTTATTGAAGTAGCCCACTAAATGAACAGGTCACCACTTATTTAAAAGCTCAGAGATTTGTTAATGTGCCAAGGATTTAGAGTCTATTAGATCAGATGGCCAGAACTATAGGCACTTTGGAGAGCTAACATGCTTTGGTGTGTGTGTATAAATATTTTAAAGAAGATTTTTTTAAATTGATTTAAACAGGGCACGCTACATTTGTGACATTATGCTGTATAAATGTGCACATGTCACGTTGAAAAGAAAAATGAAAAAGGATTCTGTAGAGAGATACTCCAGGAGCAGAAATAAGTTTCCACTCTAAGCCGACTTTCATAATGCAATTAACTCCATTAGAGAAAATGGAATGAATACTGTTCAAATAAAGACAATGCAGTTAGCAGAAGCAGCAATTCAAGAAGAATTAGCAATGCCCTTCTGAAGAGAGCTACTGAATTAAACCTTGGAGGGTTTTAAGATTAAGCCATTTAATTGTTAACTTCAGGAGCTCTGGACTTTGCATAGACAGGAGTCCAGGTGTTAACACCGATTCTTCTCTGTTCTTTACAGATAAAAAAACTGAATCTCAGAGCCAATTAAGAAAAATCTTTACAGTCCTTATTTCCCTCTTTTTAGTGTATTTTGGGAGGTTTATTTTAATGGTAGGCACCATGGGGAATTAGGGACATTATACACAATGAGATGGTATTGACTCTTGAGGTGAAAAGATAACTAGTGTTTGCCCAAATTAATCTGTCTTAACTTTAAAACCATTTTTTTTGGTAGGTTGACACTCAAATTCTGCCCTTTTTATTTCTTAAATCATTTTAATAAGAGAACACTGCTTCAGTACCAAATACTAATACAAATGGCATGATTAGTTAGCAATAACTATATTCAGGGATCAGATTATATGCATAATTACAATAAAAAGTCACATAATTCATTAATTGTCTCACTTTTCTCCCTAAATATAACCACTCTTAACATATCATATGCAAATTGCTCAGAATCCTGTTATATGTATCTGTATGTTTAGGTGAATGTGTATCCATTCTATCATTCATTCATTCAATAATTCAAACAAATAATTACTGAGGGCTTCTAAGTGCCAGGTACTTCTGTAGGCTTTTCTTCATGGGCCTTGTGGTTTATTTTGGAAGATGGATAACATAATGCAGCATGATGTAAGTTGAAGCAGGTCTGATTTAAATAAAATTAAATAGATAATAGGTAGAGAGAATTCTGGAGAATGAAGTTGTATTAATAGACTAGTTATAGCTCTTAAGCAAGAATATTTAAACTGAGATCTACATGAATTAAAAGGGGAAGCTGGGTGACTGCCAAGTCCCTCTGGCAGGGATAAACTGGACATAATGAGAAAGAAAACTGAGGGACTAGGCCAGATATTGACTTTAAACTGTGAAAGTTCCTTGACCATGACATTGGAGGGTTTACATCCGGCTAGTATGCAATGAATTGTTAGAGGAGGGAGCTAACAGTAGAAGCAATCTTTTAAAGACCAGTTTCAAGCCAAAGATAACTGAAGTTTAATCAAAGGTAACTATGGTGGAGCTGAGAAGTGACTGGATGAAAGACATATTTGGACAATAAAGCCATGAAGCCAGTAGACTCAACTGTGGCACTAATTGTGGGAAAGGCAAGGTCTCAGGGTTGATCCCAAGTTCTTTAAAAACTAAATGAATAATTATATAGTTTACTAGAATGAAGAAAAACTTTAAAGTTACTATATTTAGGTTGTGGTAAGAATGGGCAAAAATCATGAGTTTGAGTTTTGAAAAACCTGGGTTCAAAAAAAAAAAAAAAAGATGTTGATATGGACTAAACTTGTGACCCCCTTCCCAAATTCAGGGACAAGATATGTTGAATTGCTAACCCTCAATATAATGGTATTTAGAGATATGGCCTTTGGGAAGAAATTAAGGTTAGATGAGGTCATAAGGGGGTTTCCCTGTTAGCTCAGCTGGTAAAGAATCTACCTGCAATGCAGTAAACCCTGGTTCGATTCCTGGGTTAGGAAGATTCCCTGGAGAGGGGAATGGGCACCCACTCCAGTATCCTGGCCTAGAGAATTCCATGGACAGAGGAGCCTGGGGCTACAGTCCATGTGGTCACAAAGAGTCAGTCACAACTGAGCAACTAACACTTCCACTTTGAAGAAACACCAGAGAGTTTGTTCACTCTCTTTCTTTGTCAATATCAAGAAGAAGTCATGTGAGTACACAGCAAAAAGACATCTATCTGCAAACTAGAAACTCTCACCAGGAACCTAATTAGCCAGACCCTTAATCTTGAACTTCCTACCTTCCAGAATTGTGAGAAAATAAGTTTCTGTTGTTTAAGTCACCCAATCTATGGTATTTTGTTCTAGCTGCCCAAGCAGACTAATATAGATATGCAAGTGGAAATACTAAGTAGGCATTCTTAGAGACTGGAGACTAGAAACTGATGCTCAGCATAGGCATTGGAGACAAAGATACCAATCTGGAAAGGGGCATTCAAGTGATATTTAAATCTGAGCTGTTACTAAACAAGATTACTCTTGAGTGCATTTCTAGATAGAGAGGTGAGTGGGCCTTGGACTGGGTCCTGGGAAATTCTGATAGTATCTATTTATAGGACTTCCCCAGTGGCTCAGTAGTAGAGAATCTGCCTACCAATGCAAGAGATATGGGTCCAATCCCTGGGTCAGGAAGATTCCCCTGAAGAAGGAAATGATAACCCACTCCAGTATTCTTGACTGGGAAATCCCATGGCCAGAGGGGCCTGATGGGCTACAATCCAAAGGGGTTGCAAAGAGTCAGACATAGCTCAGCTACTAAACAACAACAAATCTACTTACAGCTAACACTTGAACAACATGGGATTAAACTTCAAGGGTCCACTTATGTGCACATTTCTTTCAATAGTAAATGTTACATGGTGTGTGGTTGGTGGCATCCACAGGTGCAAAACTGTTGATACAGAATAACAGAGAATGTAGAAGGCTGACTATGAAACACAGGCAAGTTTTCCACTGTTTGAAGGGTCAATACCCCTAACATCTGTGTTACCTGTGATGTCCAAGGGATGACTGTGTAAGTCTGAAGACAGAGAACTCACCAAAGGAAAGTAAGAAGCAGCAGCAGTCAGGGAGAAAGTAATAAAATAATAAGGCAAGGAAAAGCACCTGTAAATTTCTACAGAATATAATCTGAGTATTGGAGTTGTTGGGTTTTAAATTTTGATGGATACTGCCAAATTTTCCTCCTAAAAGATTTCGCATTTTATAGTCCAGCCCAAACTCTATGAGGTGGGCCTTTTCTTCTGTGGTGTGATTGTGTATTTTGAACATGCCTGACTTCAGTTTTTGTTTTTCAAAAGTAATGCCTGTTTACCACTTTCACTGTGTGGAGGTGTGTGCAAACTTCTGGGCTTTGGCAGATTACACACCATAAATTATCATGTATACTTTTGTTTCCTTCATTACTAATGTTATATAACCATAGGCATATACAATTCCTTGTGAAATACTGAGATTTGATGGTTGTACAGGATGAATATATTAATTCTGCTGTTTAAGATGTATATTATTTATATTTAGTATACATAGATATTCACTGTATATGCAAGATTACTTGACATAACTCTAGTTCAGGCTGCAACAGCTAAACTTCTAACACTGAACTCTCTTCTATGTGAGGATCTTATATAGTGGTGACATTTTAGAAAACAGTTTAGCACAAATACTACATGCGAATTAAGATAACTAGATGTTTCTCTGTGAAACACTCATTTACTTCCAAAAAATCATTCTGGGCTTCCCATTCCTGACTAGGTAAACATATAATATAATATCTTGCCAAGAGTTTGTTTTTCACATTTCACTCACTATCCTATTGCGACTAATTAGAGAAAATAGAGTTTGAGTACATATTTTGCTTTTAAATCTGCCTGAAATCACATCCTTGGACTAATGGCTATGCTTCATAGAAGTAAATATTGACTCACAAAGTGGTAAGAGGACAATTTCAATTGGGATCTATTGTTAGTTGCTTGTTACTTGAAACATTCCTATGCACTTTCCTGAGAAACAGTTGTAAATGCATCATGCAATTCAGTTCCTATGATAGCACACATTTTTTTTCCAAGGGCAGCATAGAGTCTGTGTGTGTGCATCTGTGTGTGCTCAGTTGTGTCCAACTCTTTGTGACCCCATGGACTATGGCCCGCCAGGAGCCTCTTTCCATGGAATTCTCCAGGAAAGAATACTGGAGTGGGTTGCCATTTCCTTCTCCAGGGGATCTTCCCAACCCAGGGATCAAACCTGTGTCTCTTGCATCTCCTGCCTTGGCAGGCAGATTCTTTACCACTGTGCACCTGGAAAGTACAGAACAGAGGCTCAGTTCAGTTCAGTTACTCAGTCGTGTCCGACTCTTTGTGACCCCATGGGCTGCAGCAGACCAGGCTTCTCTGTCCATCACCAACTCCCGGAGTTTACGCAAACTCATGTCTGTTCAGTCAGTGATTCCGTCTAACCATCTCATCCTCTGTTGTCCCCTTCTCCTCTTGCCTTCAATCTTGTCCAGCATCAGGGTCTTTCCAAATGAGTCAGTTATTCACATCAGGTGGCCAAAGTATTGGAATTTCAGTTTCAGCATCAGTCCTTCCAATGAATATTCAGGACTGATTTCCTTTAGGATGGACTGGTTGGATCTCCTTGAATAGTCTATCAGAGGGCAGACAGAATAGAGGCTGCTGCTGCTGCTAAGTCACTTCAGTCGTGTCCGACTCTGTGTGATCCCACAGACGGCAGCCACCAGGCTCCCCTGTCCCTGGGATTCTCCAGGCAAGAGCACTGGAGTGGGTTGCCATTTCCTTCTCCAATGCATGAAAGTGAAAAGTGAAAGTGAAGTCGCTCAGTCGTGCCCGACTATTAGCAACCCCATAGACTGCAGCCTACCAGGCTCCTCCATCCATGGGATTTTCCAGGCAAAGTACTGGAGTGGGGCTACTAACATCAATTCCCTATAGTTAATGTTTCTCAATATTTACCAAGCATTTGTATCTCTTTCAGTTGCACTTTAAAGTATTACTTTGGATAAATTAATTAGCATCACATTTTGGATATTTCTCAACAATCCTTTTTAACATTTAAGATATCACTTTAATAAATGCTGAAATGTCACAATTATTATTTGATATATCATTTGAATTATTTGTGAACATTATTTCACTTGCATTATTAAAATTAAATACATCTTTTAATTGCAGCTTTCACCTGAGCCTTGCATAGTATACATTTTCATCTTCTCTATGTTGGTTCACAAACTCAGGAACTTCTCAGGTGAAATGTGAAACTGGCCCTATAAACGGAGGCCAACGAAAGACAGAAGAAAAAGGCAGACATTCCAGATTGGCAGGTGTCAGGTTTAATAAGCAACAGAACATATACAAAGTTTGTCTTGAGTAGCAGCAAGACAAGCACATCTCTGCATCTACCCACCAGAATCTTAAATTTTTATACAGAGGACTTAAGGATCTTTTGGGGCTTCCCAGGTGGTGCTAGTTAAAAGCCTGCCTGCCAATGCCAAAAACATGAGATACAGATTTAATCCCTGGGTCAGGAAGACGCCCTGGAGGGGGGCAAGGCAACCCACTCCAGTATTCTTGCCTAGAGAACTCCATGGACAGAGAAGCCTGGTAGGCTATATTTCATAGCATCACACAGAGTTGGACATGACTGAAATGACTTAGCACATGGCACTTAAGGGGGTTTCATCATGTATTCAGTCCAGATGGCCTCAACAACCTTACTCTCTAAAGGCTGCATCCTTGAACGAGGTCCTAGTGGGGGAATGGTGGGCGCGACTACATTTCAAGGATAGGGGAGAGATGAGGAGCCTCCAATTGCTCAATCCAGCTCAGGGTAATCATTAATCATATCCTGTTTATGACTCTTTCAATTCTAAAGCCTTGATCCTTTATTTCATTTCTTTCTAAAGATTTCTACCTCATCTATTTACATGCTCAAATATCTATAAAAAGACAAGCCCACAAATTTCCTGGGACTCTGTATTTTCTCTAGCTACCTTCTATTCTCTTGTTATTCAATCATTATAAGTCATGTTCAACTCTTTGTGACCCCATGGGCTTTAGCATGCCAGGTTTCTCTGTCCTCTACTATCTCCTGGAGTTTGCTCAAATTCATGTCCATTAAGCTGGTGATGCTTTCTAACCATCTCATCCTCTGCCACCCCTGTATGGCAAACCATTCTAGTATTTTTGCCTGCTAAATCCCATGGACAGAGGAGCCTGGTGGGCTATAATCCATGGGTTCGCAAAAGAATCAGACTCAACTTATCAACTCAACAACCCCTCTCACCTATATCAAGTTATGGATCAAATATTGTTTTCTCATAAAGCCAACTCTGATTACTCTGTATACAGCTGAAAACTTACCCACACACCAACCATCCCTGATATTCATTCTCTTCTTTGCTTGACTTCCAACCCTTTTGAAACACAGTGGTAAAAGTTTCATTACAAACCAAACCCCATTGATTCTTTAAACTACCAGAAACATCCATGCCTGTCTATTGAAAGCACGCTTGCCAAAAATAAAAGGATTTTTTAAATTTAGGTGACCTGAAAACTGCTTCTAGCCCAACATGCTAAGTGAATTCCATGACATAAAAAGGCCTGGTCACTGTATGCTTTTATTTTACCCAGCAGGCCAGCTCTGACTATAGTTAATCTCCACCAAGCTAGCATGCTATAATTTAAAAGGAAGTTTAAAAGGAGAAAGACTTGACTGTTAGTTAGTATGGTCTACGTAGTAATATACTAAATCAAGAGAAGCAACCAAGAATCAAAAAGATAAGTGGCTTCCCTCATGGCTCAGAGGTTAAAGCCTCTGTCTGCAATGCAGGAGACCTGGGTTCGATACCTGCGTTGGGAAGATTCCCCTGGAGAAGGAAATGGCAACCCACTCCAGTATTCTTGCCTGGAGAATCCCATGGATGGAGGAGCCTGGTGGGCTACAGTCCACAGGGTTGCAAAGAGTTGCACACGACTGAGTGACTTCACTTTCACTTTCTTTCCTAAATGCCCAGAGATTAATCTCAAAATTTGCATTCAAACAATTGTCTTACTCTCAAGTTTTCAACTTTCATATCATCATGCAGATAATAAATCTTGACTCTCATCTGTACCTGGAAAAAATATACAATAATTTTTCAGCAAATAGGAGTTATAAAATTCATTGATGATAGGGCACATTTAAGGTGTAATCAATTATACTCATGGGCTTCCCAGGTGGAACAGTGGTAAAGAATCTGCTTGCCAATACAGGAGACACAGGAGATTTGGACTCGATTCCTGGGTTGGGAGGAAAGATCTCCTGGAATTGGAAATGGCAACCCACTCAAGTATTCTTACCTGGGAAATTCCATGGACAGAGGCACCTGGCAGGTTACTCTACTCCATAGAATCGCAGAGTTAGACACGACTGAGCATACATGCAAATACACTTGTAAATAGCTTCTTACTTTATGGGTAAGTTTGTATTCACAACTTACGTCCTAAAGTTTGACTGCATCTTTGGTACTTAAAACTAATCATGTGTCATTCAGCCATTTGTCCACATAAGTTTAACAGTTGACACGTAAGTCTGGCATTTCTCTAATGAGTATCTGCGCACAGATTAGGGCTAACCTGCTCTCACTAGAATCTTTTCACATATATGCATGAGATGTACATATTTTATGAAAAAGTTTACATTATTCAAGTGAAACACCACTTATATATAAGGTAATATAAATAATTTATAGAATAATAACTTTGATGTTCAAAAAGAAGGGCTATGAAACAAAACCACAACCCTTTAGTAAAAAATAAATAAATAACTGAAGCACATTGAAGATTTAATTCATCCTTTAACACCGTAAGATATAGGGCTTCCCAGGTGGCACTAGTGGTAAAGAATCTGCCTGCCAAGGCAGGAGACACAAGAGACAGTTTTGATCTCTAGGTCAGGAAGATCCCCTACAGTAGGAAATGGCAACACACTTATGTATTCTTGTCTGGATAATTCCATGGAGAGAGGAGCCTGGCAGCCTACCATCCATGGAGCCGCAAAGAGTCAGATATGAGTGAGTGCACATACACACACAAACAAGATTTAATATGATAGAGTTTAGAAACTTCAGTGAATTTTAATTTATAAAAATAGTAAACATAAGTACTGTTTTCAACAGTTTCTGTGTGTGAATGTGTTAGTCGCCGAGTCATGTCTGACTCTTCATGACCCCACAGACTGTAGCCCACAAGTCTCCTCTGCCCATGGAATACTCCAGGCAAAAATACTGGAGTGGCAGTCATTCCTTTCGCTAGGGGATCTTCCCAACTCAGGAATTGAGCCCAAGCTCCTGCATTGCAGGCAAATTCTTGCAGGGAGCCACCAGGGAAGCTCTTCCATAGTTTGACATGTGTACATTAAATTAAGTGATTAAGTAATAATTGGTAACTGAATAAATGTATTCTTAGAACATTATCAGGGATCTCACAAAAGTGGAATAATATTACATGAATGTCACCTGTTAATTTTTCAGTATCATTAATGTGGAAAAAATGTTATCCCATATTATTAGTCATCTATCATGTGATGCTTAAAAAAAAAAACTTTGAAAATTTTATTCAACATAGGCAGCATTATTCATATTCACACAAACATATTTCCCTTCTGAAATCTGGTGATGATATATCATACTTTAACATGATAATTCAGAAAAACAACGCATTGCCTTAAAGCCAAAAGTTAAAACGTTTTTAAAAGCTGTAAGAGTGCAAATTGTTCAATTATATATTAGTAAATTAAAAAGAATATTCCCATTGAAAATCATAAATTTTCATTCCTTAAATAAGTTTACCTCCATATAAATTGTCCCTATTCATAAAAACTCTGTATTTAACAAGAAGGGTGAAATAATTCCCACCTAATAGTTTAATATAGATAGAATCACCATTTGGTGCCACATTATAAGCCAAATTTTATCTATTCCTGTGGTAACACCAACATAGTAATAAAGGACGTAGTTAGTTTAAAAAGTTATAATTTGTCAAAAGATGAAAAGAGTAGAATCATACCTTAAAGGAGACATATATAATCATCCTTTCCCTTCAGAAGTAAAAAGACATTTACAACAACACTACTAGTAGGCTATTTTTATTATACAAGTTCTTAGATTTGATATTTACATGAAAACATGCCTCACTTCTGAGGAAAAATATCACTCTACCCACCTTCCTATGGTAATTGTTAGATTTAATGACATGACATCTAAATGGCATAGGTGTGAAAACAGTACTGCTTCACATTTCGCATAAGAACAGCTTAAGCAGACTATTTGCAGTTCTATTTCATCAGCAACAGTGATTTGAGGTTCACGACAGTGTATTTTAAGGAGGAGGAGTGACATATTTTTACCAATCACAAAATGATAAATGATTGATTTCAACCAGGATCACAGACTATTACATGAATCACATTTCTGCCAAAATATCAGCTGCAAAAGATGCTAAGTCTAAGGAGATCAGTTCTGTGCCCCATCCTTTAAAGACGCAATCAGACTGAGGTATAAGTATGTCACGTGAAGCATTAACAGGGATTTTCCCCCATAAACTGAGGAGTGTTTTTGCTGTGATAAGAAGTTAATATGCATCATCCCACATGTAGGACAAATGACACCCACCGTCCCATAATAATTCTGCTCTTCTCATGGGAATTATCTAAAATGATCACATCACTAAGCTGATCAGTGGAAGGAATGAAGTCTAGTAGGGAAAAAAGCATTCTTGGCTTGAAAAATTCCCCCTACTGCTTGAAAATGGTATACAGCAGTAGAAGTTAAGAATCTAGAAACCGGAGATTTGCTGAACACAACAGAAAAGAAAATGGAACTTTTTTCTTTTTTTAATGGGGTAGGAGCTTAACATTGGCAGGGTCATCCTTGGACGTTAGTGTTCAAAGTAAGAGGTGGTATTATTAGAGGGAAAATGCATTATATTCTGGAATTAAATTTTTAAATGAATATGAAAACTCTTTTTACTCCAGTAGTTTCTATGGCAGGTGGAGGAATGGTCCCTAGATTTTGTTACTGAACCAGCTCACATGCTGATTAGTGGAAAGCTCCTATTTTGTTTATGGTTATGCTCTTGAGCATTCTAAAACAATTCATCAAGCAATTTCTATGGCTTAGGTAGAGTAACCATCTACCTTTTTTTTCTGTAGAGACCTTCTCCTGGCATCATGGAAATATTTATAATAAAATGGACTCATTTAAAGTCCTTTTTAGAAATCATAATGAAGACATAACTTAAAATGATTGGGATAATTTAATGAATAAGTGATGCTACTGAAGGATGAGTTTCAATATTTCTGGGTAGCTGCATACCTAATACTATTTGACAGTTCTAAAAATGATCAAGTATGCTGAGAAGATTGAACAAACTCATACCTGCTTGGCATGATTGGATTTTCATGTTTTGGTCATGTATAGTGTAATTCAAAACCGTAAGCATATTTTCAGAATTTACTCTATTTAAATTTTTTTCCCCAGTCAGGATGTAAGGTAATTTTCTAGCTGAGCAATTTGTGAATGAGCTTCACAATACGTGATGAGAAACAGAAAATCATCTCAATGGTCACAGGATCAGCCAAAAGTATGTCAGTTCCCTCTCCCGAGAGAACAGAGAATATGTCTATAGGACAGGGAATATCAAGCACTCTGGACTACAAAGGCTCTGAAACCATGTAATTCAGATAGAGAAAGACACAAATAAGGATCTGTAAAAGGAAGAAAATATTTATAAAATGCAAATGGTCTCTTTAAAACTGATTTACTTGCATGTACTATATTAATACATATTCCTTATATTTTAAATGGACCCCCAAATGATTAATATCATTAAGATAATTATGAAATGCCTATTATGTAAGCCACAGCATATTTAGTAATCCGTACCTCTTTAACTTGTCCCAAATTAGTTTTGTGGTAGGAAACTCAAATAGCTATATACAGAAAGACCAGTCATTGAAACATTTACATTGTTTTACATTCTTTTCAGTTTTAATGAAGAATGAAGTTTAAAATCAGTGGAGAAGGAAGTAGGGCTATTATTGTATTTTAATAAAAATCAGTTGAGGCATTTTCAGAAGCCGTTTGAAAATAAAGCATTAATGATTGTGTAAAAGAGATATTAATTAAGCCATTTATCATATAAACAGTTGAACACCTAGCATTTTTTTTTCCACACGAAAATTTAGACAAGCAAAGTAAGGTATCTTAGTGGCTAAAACACTTCTTTCCCTCTCTTTGTAATTTAACCCCTCGTTCTGCAGAGGACAGACTTGTTTAGAACTTACCGAAGTTTCCCAAAGCAAAAACCACGCACCGGCTCCTAATTCAGATGCTAGATCTGTGGGCAGCCTCCCTGCTTCAGCTTCTGATTACGCTAGACAACACTTTATTAATCATGTATGAATTTCTGCGCGTGTACCCTGAAGCGAACACACACTCTGCAATCTCCATCACCAAAAGAAAAAAGAAGACGCCTTACCTGATGGCAGAAACGGCGGCTGCAGGATCAGTAGCAGAAAGAGCAGCAGCAGTATGTATGCAACAAGCCAGGCTTTGCAACGAAGGTGAGATTGCGCTCTCGCTCTCGCTTTCTCGCTTCCTCTCTTTATCTCTCTCTCTCTTACTCTCCTAAATCACTGTAGCAGCAAACTGCGTTGCATTGTTTCCCCTTTGAGTCACAAAAGGCCCTCCAAGCCGGGCAGCTAGGAGAGACACCACTTTCTTCCTGGAAGCGGCTGCCTCTCTTCTCAGAAACGCCTGGACCCCTCTCTGTGGCTCCCTCCACGTTTACCCTTCAGATCAATGATGCTCGCGGAGCGGCTGGAGCTCAACTGCAGCGCCGAGCGGCCAGCCAATGGGGGAGCAGGATTCCCTCCCAGTCATCTCCCCGCCCTCAAAACAAAACACAGCGTGCCTTTGACACAGCACCGAGTTGTGAAAAGTCACTGAATCCTATGTTTGAAATCTATCTCGGTTGTTCTCCCCCCCCCCCCCTCCCCTAGCGTTCATTGCATCCAAGTTCTAGGGAATCGAAGCTCGCAGAACACTCAATCAAATCAGCTTAGTGGAGGGGGAACATGGGGGCGGAGAAAGTGAGGGCACTGGGTTAGTTAGCTCTGGCGCTTTGGCGGGTGTTTGAGGACCATTCACAATCAGAGGAGTGACGATCAGCTGGGAGGCAAAAGGCTTAGGTTTCTAGTCCTCACTGCCCTCAGTCACCTGATTCTTTCATTTTTGTGGCACTAGAAAACAAAATCCATTTTACCTGAAAGTTGGCTCATTCTCTAAATATTGTCTAAACAAGAATGAGCTTCTCATTAATGACAGCAATCTTATTCATGTCCTTTCTACTAGTTCATTTACCTGTTTCCATTCTCATAGATCTTGGTCCAGATCCTGTGAGGTACTAAAAACTGTTCATTCTACTTTAATTTTGGTGTAGTTAAATATGGGAAGATTTTTTGTTTTTAATTGACATTAACTTCTCTACCTGGGGGAATTTTTTTATCCAGTGATAAATTGCAACTTTATTGAATACTATAATGAGAAACATCTTAGAAAGAGGAGTAACACGATTGAAAACAATAATGTTACTTCTTCCAAAACCCCAAAAGCACAATGCCTGCTTTATCTGTGATGATCTTTCTTTACATTTCTGTGAGCTCACAACCTTGGGAATTCCCCAGGGGAAAAACTTAAAACTGGTCTCCAGACACAGAGTGCAAAGAGGGACTAAAAAAGAGTCTGGACTCTCCAGGGGTAAGTGCAGTTGTAATAAGCAAAGAAACTTATATACAAGGTTAGCCTTTGGTGGCTGAAAGACAAATTTACACACTTGCCCACCAAAATCCTGTAAGTTTTTACAGAGGCTTTAACAGGCTTTGATCATATACACAGTCCAGATGGTTTCAACAACTCTGTCAGTATTAGTCTCTCAAGGCTGTATCCTTGAAGTGGCTCCTAGGGCTAGGAATAGTGTGCCAAATATATATCCCAAGGGCAGGGGAGGGGTGTAAGGGGCTTCTGATTATTATTAGCAGGTAGGTCAGCACGCAGTCATGCACTTTTGACCTACTCCAACAATTTCACTATTGATGTGCTAACTGTTGAATAGAAATTTGCTTCAACAAGTTTATGGGGAATCATTTTTTCTCTAAGAATCTAAGTCGCTTTATCATTTATACATCAGGAATGCAGCAAAATGGGAGCTAGTCATTTAATCTAAGTATGTAAAAAATCTCAATTTAACATTGGGATTTTGTACAGAATGTCTTTGGTGTTTTAAAAATAGGTATAACTACAAATCGGTAGCTAGAACAACTATACAAATAATAATGTCTTTTCAATGTCACTATTAAATAAGAATAAAATGAATGTGTCTCTCTGAGATCTTTTGTTCCACTGAAGTGACACAAATGGGTTAATGCATTTGGTGTAGTCAAACTTTGTGTGTCATTACAAGCTGAAATAACTCAGGGAGACTACAAACAAAACAATTTTGTTACCTGTCTGTCATGTGAAGGAGGCATATAAAAGTACAATGTTTATAACACTGTATGTTATGTCACTATAAAAAGGTGAATGCTAACTTTATTGTAACTCCCTCATGTAACCAATAACAATTTTATTCAGGACATTCTCTGGCTATGTCTAGTAACTGGCTTTTGTGAAAAAAGGAATATTCTAATAAATGAAAATCATAAACATTATTTATTTCTTCACTTTATAATGCAATTTATTATACTTGTTTCAATTCATTTGCTGATCACAAGTACCAAGTCACTGAATACAGCATATTGCCTTGTTCTGCAGGTCTGAGATTTCCAGTGTGTGATTTCCAGACCAGTAACTAAGGTATCACCTGCGAACTTACTGAAAAGGTATATTCTCAAGCCCTTCCCCATTCCTATCCAGTCAAAACTCCTAAAGTAGTATTCCCAAATCTGTGTCTTAATATCCCTTCAGTTGTTTTCAATGCACACTCAAGTTTGAGAGTCACTGCTCCAAGAAAGGCTTCTGCAAACTGCTGCAACAGTCCAGCACCTACTTTGGAAAATAAAGTTTGATTGGAGCATAGTCACACCCATTCCTCCCATATTTTTTAGAAATGCTTTTGCACCACAATGGCAGAGTTGAATAGTTGTCACATGGGATCATAACTCAAAACCTAAAATGTTTACTATTTATACCTTTAGAAAAATCTGTGGACCCCAATCTAGGGCATTACATGGTGGGCTATATAATTAGTACAGGTGGTAAAAGTTGAGAAAGAAGTGACATTTAAATATGTGGTGGACAAGATCAGGTTGATGAAATCAGTGGGATCTGGAAAAGACTGAAAATGATGTGGAAAATTAGGTCAGTGCATATTTTTTACAGTTCCTGCTCCACTCTGGAGAAGGGAGATAATTCTCCTCTCCAGATTTGATATATGGCATGCTTTGAAACATGAATGGAAAGAACATTATCACTTCTCAGTAGGATATTGAAGAACAAATGTAAGTTTGTCCCACTTCAGATAGAAGTTTTCTATCAGCCTGGATGGTTGAAGGAATAAAACATTGGAGCCTTAGCTGTCCCAAGATGAATATGTAGCTTGGGAGAGTAATAAAGCTTTTACTTGTAAGCCAGTGAGATTTGGGGATTGTCTGCTACCACACATGAACCTAATCTAACTTAACACAAACAAGTAGAGTTAATTAACTAAAAAAAGTTCATGCTAAAGCAAGAGTCATGACGTGGACAAGGTATTTCACTGGAAATTCAAATATCATTTGGGGGAAGAACGATAAAACAAATGGAATCTCTTTAAAGAAGAAAGGTCTTGAAAAGTAGAAGATGAATATTAAAAATGTATGACAGATAATTAAGGCTAAGAAGACAGAAATTCTTTAGCAATAGGGAGCCATGGAAGGCTGTTTAGAAAAGGAATGAAGTCATCAAAATTATGCTGTAAGAAGACTATTCTGTTGGCAAGGCAGAGATAGAAAGACAGTAAACAAAGGAAATTAATCACAAGGCTGTGAAAAAGTAAAACATGATGTAATATGGGCCAGAATTCAAGCACTGTCACCGTTACACCTACACTTAATGCATCAACAAGTTCCATCAACTAGACTTCCTAAATATCACTAAAAGCATCATTTTATCATTTATCTTACCCATACTATCATTGTTTTAATTTAGGCTTTTGAGTTCCTCCCTGAATGCCTGCTGCCATCTCTTAATATGTATCTCTATCTCTTCATGTCTATTTTTGGTCAACTCCAGTATTCTTGCCTGGAAAATCCCATAGACAAAGGAGCCTAGTGGGCTACAGTCCATGGACTTACAAAGAGTTGGACACAACCAAGCAACTGAGTGCACACACACGCACACGCAAACACAGAGCTTTGCTTTACAACCTATTGAGTCCAGGACCATTCAGGCTAATAGGATAATTCCAACCTCACAGATACAGAGAGGAAACATAGAAACCAGTAGCTTCTCATTCAAACAACAAAAGGAGCAATAACTTTTGTTTGGAAGTGACATACATCCCTTCTGTTTATATTCCCTGGGACAAAGAAAGTCACAAACATATTGCTAAGCATAGTGACAGTGTGACATAATGTCAGTGTGACAGAGATGCATAACCTCCCTAGGAGGAGAAGCATGCAAAGGCTGATGATTATTTTGAAGAGTAACACAATCAACCATATTGTCTCTCTGATACTAAAATATAAAAAGATGAGGTTGCCTAACAGGTGGTTTGCATGTCTGGGGTAAAGATCACATTTTCTTTTCTTTTGTAGTATTTTTTTGTGAAATTAAACTGATTTAGAACAGAAAAAGAAATGAATATAAGCAATTGCATAAGAACAATTGAGAGTTTTTTTTTTTTTTTTTTTTTTTTAAACTCTGGATGCTGACAGTAGAGAGGAAAGATCAGAGATTCAGAATTTAAGTCTTAGAGATTATGCTTCCTTGCTTGTGCTCTGCTTAAAGCAAAGAATGCATCAAGGTCCTATGTGCACATGATTTATTTACCAGGTGATCTCCAGAATCAGTGTAAAGGGGCTGATCCACTGCAAGAAAAATTTGGCTTGATTCCATTAGAGTATCCAAGAAGTACGCCAAATACCCCCAAGAATTTCCAATCAAAGGCCAGAAGCTCCCTTTCCTCATTGATCTAGACTGCCCCTCTTTTGTGATTTATGTATATGAAGTTTGGTGACTTACACCATTCTTTTCAGTGTAAAATGAGCCTGAAGGCAGTAAGCAAAGACAAGCCTTTCATCACTTGAGGGATTCCCCATGAGCAAGAAAGTGGATCACAACCACATGGCTCTCTCCCTTTCAGCTGGACCTGTAATCAGAGGGCCCAGAAAATGTTAGCGTGTTATCCTATATGCTAGGCTTACAGTTATGTCAATAACAAGGGGTAGAAGGAGAAGATCAGTCTGCAGAAAGGTGATGTCAAATATTTTGAGATTCATATGAAGACAGGATACCCAGATTCTCTAGGGTGAGCTGATGATTCAAAATAACTGGATAAAACCAACTGCCAGAGAGTGTAGCAGGAAATTAAAAAATTGGCTAATCATCTAGAAAACAATAAGACACTGCAACGATTATCACCAATAATAAATGGATTAGTGTTTACTGGCACTTACTGTTTGTCAGGCATAGGGATAAATATTTCACTTATATATTTACCTTTCAAGAGAAGGTGGTAATATTATTTTCTCCGCTGCTACTGCTGCTGCTAAGTTGCTTCAGTCGTGTCCGACTCTATGTGACCCCATAAAAGACAGCCCACCAGGCTCCACTGTCCCTGGGATTCTCCAGGCAAGAACACTGGAGTGGGTTGCCATTTTCTTCTTCAATGCATGAAAGTGAAAAGTGAAAGTGAAGTTGCTCAGTCATGTCTGACTCTTTTCGATTCCATGGACTGCAGCCTACCAGGCTCCTCCATCCATGGGATTTTCCAGGCAAGAATACTGGAGTGGGGTGCCATTGCCTTCTCCGGTACTGAAGCTAAATAATATAAAATGGTCATAAACAATAATCATTGGAGTCCGAATTTGAATCATGTCAGCTGAACTCCAGGGTTTATTTTCATAATCTCTAAACTCTGAAACTTTTCTCTAGTATATCTTTATTTTGTTGATGTTGTTGTTCAGTTACTAAGTCATGTCTGACTCTTTGTGACCCCATGGACTACAGCATGCCAGGCGTCCCTGTCCTTCACCATCTCCTGGAGTTTGCCCAAGTTCATGCCCATTGACTTCATGATGCCATCCAACCATTTCTTCCTCTGTTTCCCCCTTCCCGTCTTCCCTTCAATTTTTCTCATCATCAAGGTCTTTTCCAATGAGTCAGCTGTTTATATATAATCTGAATATAGCAGCTTTGGAGACATAATTTCAATGGTGGAAGAAAAACCTTGATTTGGTTAAGAAATAGCATTTTTACCTCAAGAGTTGACTAATATTTTCAGGACCCACTGAACAAATAATGGTTGAATTCTGCAATGCACATTGCTTTGCGAATGCAAAATAGTAAACACTATAATCTCTAGAGATCATTGAAAAAAATATTTGGTCCTCAAAAATTTACAGCAACTAAATATTTTACCATCAACAACTGTATATAAACTGAGTACTCTACAATGAAATGCCACTGAGTCCTAAGATTATAAATACATCTCCATTTGAAACAGAAATAAATGTCACATTTAAAAAGTAAAAGATGTAACTAGCTGAAGGCTTTGTCACAAAAGAGTGAACTTCTACTTCCATGATGACTCAATGGTTAAGAATCTGCCAATGGAGGGGACCTGGGTTCAATCTCTGGTTGGGGAAGATACAACATGCTGTGTGGGAACTAAGCCCATGTACCATAACTACTTAGCCCAAGTTCCCTACAGCTTGTGCTCCACAAAAAAAGAAGCCGCCACAATGAGAAGCCCACACAGCACACAAGAAGAGTAGCTTCCACTCCCCACAACTAAAGAAAGTCGTCTGCATACAGCGATGAGGACTCAGCACAGTCAAAAAATTTAATTTAAAAAAAATTGAAAAAAAAAAAAAACAAACCCACAAACTAATACAGTGAACTTCTGAGTAAACAGAGTTGCATACAGGTAGAGATCAGACCTACTTCAATAATTTTCTCATTATCTTGATTAGAAATGTACATGAGACTCAGTCTTATATAGAAGGAACTAATTTGTAAACACAATATATGTGATTGACATAAATATTATCTCATTTGAACATTACAAAAACAGGGTAAAAAATACTTTTATCACCATTTCATAGATGATGTAACTATATATCATAGATGATGCAGTTCAGGTATGAAATATCCTTTGCTCAAGATCACACTGACAGTGTCAGGATTAGGGTCATGGTTCATACTCAGTGGATCTTTTTTTTATCTACTTTTTCTATTTTCACAAAATCATACCTGCCCCAAAACTGAATTTTCTGACTTAAAACCACCTGATAATAATACTTTTTCCTTAGGCTGTGAATGGCCATCAATCAGTAGAATCCCAACTCTCACCTTCCTAATGCCTGATACTTTTCACAAAGGGAAAATTTCTCCTTAGGTAAAGGGACAGGACAGGGGATTACTGGAGATTGGCCAAGGGACTGTTGAATATGTGAAAATGAGAAACATAACATATATGATCAAAATTGATCATATATGATCATAACATATATTGATCAAAATTGATTCTTTAGGAAGGCCAAAAAATGTAGATGGGATTAAAGTGGGACCTAAAAGAAGATAACAATCTGATTAAGTAGAAAAATTCAAATATTCGGGCTTGATATTTATATGAACTAGCCAGTTAGGGCCTAGGACATGTGGTAAATTAATAAGCATATTAAGTTATCATACATTATAGCAACTATAAAACTGAGTTGTTTATTTTTTAATCCACCTGGAAATCAAGAAAGGGACACCATTATGAAGAAAGGGACTCAGGTAGGCTAGGGCATGGAATAGGATAAATGAGGAATAAATACAAATGCAATTTTGAAATAATAAATGATAAGAGGCTATGACTTCCAAAATAGAGATGAAAATACACAAGATAATATTAGAGGTTAATCTGAATTTTCAAGTTTAAACAACTAAAGAATTATTGGTGCTACTAACCAACATTGAGACATCTGGAGTTAGCATTACTTATAAAGAGAAGATGGATCCAACTCAAAATGCATCTTTACAAAGAAAATTTAAATGAGAAAAAAATTTTGGCAGTCCATGACATAATTATATATCTAAGGGTCAACTTTGTGGTAAGAATAATAACAGTAAAAATTAGTTAATGTTATCATTAGTGGTATAAAATAATTATAAAATGCTCCACTCACAGTGGTTCAAGTGGTTAAGAATCATCTTGCAATGCAAAAGACACAAAAGATGCAGATTCAATCCCTGGTCTAGAAAATCCCTTGGAGAAGAAAATGGCAACCCACTCAAGTATTTTTGCCTGGAGAATCCCAGGGCAGAGGACCCTGTTGGGCTACAGTCCATGGGGTTTCAAAGTTTCTGACACAACTGAGCATGGGATGAAAGTGAAAGGGAAAGTCACTTTATCCTGTCTGACTCTTTGCAACCCCATGGATTATACAATCCATGGAATTCTCCAGGTCAGAATACTAGAATGGGTATAATTTGCCTTCTCTAGGGGATCTTCCCAACCCAGGGATCAAGCACGTGATAAATGGAATTGTAAAATATCAAACATGTTAAATGTCAATGCTATCAGAGATAATGCACTCTAGAAATTCAAGCCTATGTTAATAGCTTAGTAAAACAACATAAATCCAAAGATCTGAATATTTTTTCTGTTCAACAACTTTATATTTCTGTTTGCCTCTAATTTGCAAACATTTAACAAACATCTTTCATACATTTAAAAGATTTAAACTTTATAACCAAATATCATATAAACATTTGATATAGGAAATATTTTAAAATTCAAATATATTTCATACTTTTTTTCTATAAAATGTATAAAGAGCTGAAGTTTTATGGATTAAATGTTTTGTGGTTCTGAATGTTTGTTTACTTTGATAATAAAATGGTTCCCTTATATATATCATATTAATTTTTAAGCAAAATTACTTATTTCTTGATTAGTAGCCTTTATAATGTAACTTTAATGTCATATTCTCTAAAATATAGTCAAAATTGGATGTACTAATAGAAAATACTAATATTGTACTTTATATCAATATCCTGTTTTCCATTTTAGTAGTTTTAATCTCCTCTTTCCTATATGTTTTTTCATAGTCCATTTGTTTTTAATTTGGTTGGTAATATTATTTTTTAATATCCCATCTTTAAGAAGGGATCTAAATAAAGAGAATATATTTTAGCCTCTTTCATAATTGTAGGTTCTATGATCAAACCTCTGCCACTGAAATAAAATAATCAGAAAGGGGGAAATAATGCTATTACATAATTATATATATAGGTCAGGAGTGGGGAGAAAGCAAAAAAAAAAGAGAGAGAGAGAGAAAACGAACTGATCTTTCCAAAACCATTAGTTACTTCCAGTTTTATCTTCCTTACCATAGGTGTATAAGGTCAAGCATACAACTGGGAAATTTATGGCCATTTGGTCTTTGGCCATGTAAGTCACTTTTTAGTTCTTGCAACTCAGACTCTGAATTAAACCATTCTAAAGTGACCCCAGTCTAAAGATGCCCACAGGGGACTTTCCTGGCTGTCCAGTGGTTAAGACTTCCACTTCCAATGCAGGGGGTACTGGTTCTATCCCTGGCTGGATGCTAAGATCCCACATTTGTGTGTGCTCAATCCCTTAGTGAAGCCTGACCCGGAAACCCCATGGAGCCCGCCAGGCTCCTCTATCTATGAAATTTCCCAGGTAAGAATACTGAAATGGGTTTCCATTTCAGTCCCGACCCAGGGAATGAACCTGCGTCTTTTGCATTGCCAGGCAAGTTCTTTACCACTGCACCACCCAGGAAGCCCACAACTTGCAGCCAAAAACACAAACTATAAAACAGAAGCAATACTGTAACAATTTCAATAAAGACGTTTAAAACAGTCCACATCATATATATACATATGTATGCTGCTGGTGCTGCTTAGTCGCTCAGTCGTGTCTGACTCTTTTTAACCCCATGGACTAGCTCTCCAGGCTTCTCTGTCCATGGGGGATCCTTCAGGCAAGAATACTGGAGTGGCATTGCCATGCCCTCCTCCAGGATGTATATGTGTATATGTATATCGCTTTAAGAAGCCCACAAATAGCACTGGGAGGGGTCCCCACTGGAGAGGATGTGACCCCAACTTGACCCTCTAACTTGATTCTGTGATCAGGGACTCTTTGATTTCTCCATCTTTGGGAGGTGCATTCTGCCCAGTTCCCACAGTGGAAGCTACTTCACGGAGGCAGCCCTGAGAGAGCACTGTGGTGCTGAGACCACCTGGACAGTACACGGGACTGAACGCAGGTAAGACCTATCTGTAAAGTTGGAGGATTCCAGGGGGCAGGAGTGGGAGGGTGAGCAAGGGGCAGTTTACAAACCTGCCATCTGCGCATTTGGGTGGCTTGCCTTCCTTGCTTCCTTTTCTCCCTGCCCTTTAGTGTATGAAGACCTGCTTCAGATTTCACTCAGGAAGCTCCAATGGTTGTGACCCCACCACTGCTAATCTTTGATAAGGCTTAATTCATACATAAAATAGAGTATTAATGGGAGGTGATGGAGAATGCAATGGCACCCCACTCTAGTACTCTTACCTGGAGAATCCCATGGACAGAGGAGACTGGAAGGCTGAAGTCCATAGGGTCGCTGAGGGTTGGACACGACTGAGCGACTTCACTTTCACTTTTCACTTTCATGCATTGGAGAAGGAAATGGCAACCCACTCCAGGGTTCTTACCTGGAGAGTCCTAGGGACAGGGGAGCCTGGTGGGCTGCTGTCTATGGGGTCGCACAGAGTCAGACACGACTGAAGTGACTTAGCATAGCATAGCAATGGGAGGTGAGCACCCGTATCGCAGTAGGTGCTGGAAGCCTTCAGGCAGCCACACTGTTGCACTATTGCCCCTCTATTGCTGTGCTGACCTTGCGATTGAAAGAAAATTGACAAAGAATATGAAGGCAGTTGGAGAAGGAACTGGCAACCCACTCCAGTGTTCTTGCCTAGAAAATCCTGTGGACAGAGGAGCCTGGTGGGCTGCTGTCCATAGGGTCACATAGAGTTGGAAATGACTGAAGTGATTTAGCAAGCATGCATGCATTGGAGAAGGAAATGGCAACCCACTCCAGTATTCTTGCCTGGAGAATCCCAGGGACAGAGGAGCCTGGTGGGCTGCCGCCTATGGGGTTACACAGAATCGGACACGACTGAAGCGACTTAGCAGCAGCAGCAGCAGCTTGAAGGCAGTGGACAAGTAAAAGTCATTCTCCTTCTTTAGTGATCTTGCCTACCAGCGTTGAGACAGGAGGGGTAAACCAAAGTCCCAACACTACTTTTTGAAAATAATAAAATTTTGAGATAGGGAGAAAGGTGTGTGGACTTCATCTTAACAAAAACATCAAGACATAAAAATAACACACTATATAGATGCTGTTGTACCATCATTCCATCCTGTCCTAGGGAGGACTTACTGGATTAAACAAACAAAAAAAAAGTTATTTATTTGTGTCTGGGTCAATAATTAAATACATTTTAAAAATGTATGCACTTATTTTATCTGTTCTGGGTCTTTCTAGGGGCATGGTTTCTCTAGTTACATTACGCTCTGGCATGGGTTTTTTGGTTGTGGTGCATAGGTTCCTCATTTCAGTGGGCTATCTTGTTGCAGAGCACAATCTCTAGGCACTTGGGCTCAGTAGTTGTGTTGCAAGGGATTAGTTGCCCCTGGCATGTGGAATCTTCCCAGACCAGGGATCAAACCAATGCCCGCTGGGTTGGCCAACCAGTTCTTAACCACCAGAATACCAGGGAAGTCTCAAGTATTGGATTTTTAGTGGATTAAGGCACTATGCACACTTACTCTCCTTTGAGTTGTCTGGGGATATGATAAATAGCCCATTTATAGTCAGCATATTTATCAAGGGCACCCAAGGAGAGGCATAGTTTCTGATAAATGGCTGAGAAAATTTTATTCCATTTGCAATAAAAAAAGATGATTAGAGAAAACTTTTAAGGGATACTGGAAATCATTACATTGCAAATGACAAAGTTTAGGATGCCAAGTTTCTTTGCTATTGTTTAACTGAAATCTGTAAGTCCTGGGTGTTAAAGACCCTTCTAAATAGCAGCACACAAGTGTATGAACTAGAATTTTTTTTATTCTAGAATTTATTTTATTTTAGACTTTATTTATTCATATAGGCTCTACATGATTAAAGCAAGACACGACTGCCAAAAAGCAGACAATCTTAGGTAAAATGACTAGAAATATAGACCAGACAAAAATAAATACAGTAATACTTTTTCAGAAAGTTTCACAACTGTAATGAAGAATTTATAGAAAATTTAATTGAGAAAATGTTGTTCTAGTTAAGTCTCTAAGTCATGTGCCATTCTTTGTGGTCTCCATGGACTGCAGCACCCCATGGGCAGGCTTCCCTGTCATTCACTATCTCCCAGAGTTTGCTCAAACTCACGTCCATTGAATTGATAATGCCATCCAATCATCTCACCTTCTCCTCCTGCCCTCAATCTTTCCCAACAACAGGGTCTTTTCCAATGAGTCAGCTTTTCATATCAGGTGGCCAAAATGTTAGAGCTTCTGCTTCAGCATCAGTCCTTCCTGTGAATATGCAGTGTTGATTTCCTTTAGGATTGACTGGTTAGATCTTGTAGTCCAAGGGACTCTCGAGTGTCTTCTCCAGTACCACATTTTGAAAGCATGAGTTCTTCAGCTCTCAGGCTTTGTGATACAGCTTTCACATCCATGGAAAAAACATAGCTTTGACTATACAGACATTTAAACACTGTTAATTTACATGTTTTCAAATGGAATGAGCATCTAACTAGGATTTCAAAAGGCAGAATGTTGATATTCAAAGGCAGAAGTCATAGCTTAAAGTCTATATTTTCCAACGCATGGAATAGTGGAAAAATAAAGTCATCTGCATGAAAATACAAAACATTGCCCTGCTTCTAGAAATGCCTAGTCGATATACATGTATATGAAACTGCACAATTTCATATTTACAGAAGGGTAGAATGTCAGAAAATGTTAGAATACTTATGCTAAATTGACATTATGAGGACAATCATTTATTCTATCTTACTGCTCTGTTATATATGGTATAAATCATGTTTGATGTAAGAGGAGAAAAGATTAGTTTTCCTACTAATATCATATCAATTGTATATATGCCAAGGCCAGTTCTCATTTCCAGTTTTTTTGAAAAAATATTCACAGTTCCTGGTATCCTTTAGCTTCAGCACATTTAGTGAATTATAACTTATGGACCATAAAATCCACCCACTTTAAATGTACAATTCAATGAGTTGCAATAAATGTATACAGTTGTACAACCATCACCACAACCCCATTTTAAAATGTTAATATCACCCATTGTGATCCTTGGTGCCAATTTTGAGCCAGTCAATCCTCAGTCTTATCCCAACCCCAGGGAACACACTGATCTCTCTCTACAGAAATGACTCATAAAATATGTGGTCTTTTGTTCTGGAGTCTTTAAATTAGCATAATATTTTGAGTCTCATCCATGTGGAAGCATTGATAATCCGTTCATTTATATTGCTGAATAGTATTCTATTGTTTCTGTATACCATATTCTATCTATCCATTCACCAGTTGATAAGCATTTGGATTGTTTCCACTTTCTGCAATTATAAATAGTGCTGCTGAGTAAGTACAAGTCTTTGTGTGAACATATGTTTTCATTCTTTTGGATATATTACTAGGAATGGAATTACTTTTTCTTTTTAAATATTTATTTGTTTGGCTGTGCTGGGTCTTACTTGTGGCACAAGGGACATTTATAGTTGGGACATGTGGACTCTTAGTTGTGAAGTTAAAGTATTAGTTGCTCAGTCATGTCTGACTCTTTGGAACCCCATGGACGGTAGGCTACCAGGCTTCTTTGTCCATGGGATTCTCCCGGCAAGAATATTGGAGTGGATTGCCATTTCCTTCTCCAGGGATCTTCCTGACCCAGGGATCAAACCCAGGTCTCCTGCATTGCTGGTAGCAATCTGAGCCACCAGGGAAGCCCTGTGGGGACCTAGTTGCCTGATCAGGGATTGAATTAATGCTCCCTGCATTAGGAGCTCAGAATCTTAGACACTGGACGGCAAAGGAAATTCCTAGAATCACTTTTTCATATTTTACACTTATTAATTTTAAAAAAATAAATCGCTGTACTGTTTTTTAAAGTCACTGCACTAGTTTACATTCCCCTAGCCATGTAAGTTGTTCCAATTTGCCATATATATGTCAACTGTGTGTGTTCTCTATCTTTTTTATTACAACTATTCTTGTGATAAGAAGGGGTATACTAATGTGGTTTTAATTTTAATTCTTCTAATGATTAATAATTTTTAGCATGGTCATTTTTTCATGTGACTATTATCCATATCTTTGGTGAAATATCTCTTCAAAATTTTGCTCATTTTAACTGGAGTTTCTCTTCTGACCATTGTAAAATTTCTCGACATATTTTGAAAATTAAACAAAATATAATTTGCAAAAATTTTTTCTGAAATTTTAATTTTCTTAATGCTCTGTTTTGAAGTGCAAACGTTGTATTTTATTTAAATATGGAAAATTCCATATTATTATTATTTTTAATATGATTTGTGCTTTGGGGACTTTATCCAAGAAATTTTTGCCTAACCTAAGGCCACAAGTATTTTTCTCTGATGATTTCTTCTAAAAGTTTTACTCTTTTAGATATTACACTTTGGGGTATGATTTATTTTTATTTTAAAAATTTGTACAGTATAAGTGACAAATCCATCTTTTTGAATGAGGATATCTAATTTTTCCAGTATCATTTGTTGAATAAAAGTATCCTTTTCTCATTGAATTGTCTTTGCCTTTATAGAAAATCTGGCTTCCCTGGTGGCTCAGATGATAAAGAATCTGCCTGCAATGCAAGAGACCTGGGTTCTATCCCTGGGTCAGGAAGATACCCAGGAGAAGGAAATGGCAACCCACTCTAGTATTCTTGCCTGGAGAATTCTATGGACAGAAGAGTATGGGGGCTACAGTTCATGGGGTCAAAAAGAGTCGGACATGAATGAGTGACTAACAATTTATGGAAAATCAGTTGAAGAAGATGACAAATTATGCACAGAGTGAATATCTTAGAATTATTTTTTTTTAATATGAACCATATTTTTCAGGAAATAAATGAGGAAAATTAATTAATCAGCAATATTATCTCTCTCATATCCACAATACCTCTTATGGCACAGCTGTATAGATATATCTAAAAATCTGCCTAAGCAAACAATAGAATGGGAAAGACTAGAGATATCTTCAAGAAAATTAGAGATACCAAGGGAACATTTCATGCAAAGATGGGCACAATAAAGGACAGACATGATGGACCTAACGGAAACAGAAGATATTAAGAAGAGGTGGGAAGAAAATACAGAATTATGCAAAAAAAAATCTTAATGACCAAGATAACCACGATGTTGTGATCACTCACCTAGAGCCAGACATCTGGAATGTGAAGTCAATTGGGCTTTAGGAAGCATCACTATGAACAAAGCTAGGGGAGGTGATGGAATTCCAGTGGAGCAATTTCAAATCCTAAAAGATGATACTGTGAAAGTGCTGCACTCAATATGCCAGCAAATTTGGAAAAGTCAGCAGTAGCCACAGGACTGGAAAAGGTCAGTTTTCATTCCAATCCCAAAGAAAGGAATGCCAAACAATGTTCAAACTATTGCATTCTCACATGCTAGCAAAGTAATACTCAAAATCCTCCAAGCCAGGCTTCAACAGAACGTCAGTCATGAACTTTCAGATGTTCAAGTTAGATTTAGAAAAGACAGAGGAACCAGAGATCAAATTGCCAACATCTTCTGGATCATGGAATAAGCAAAAGAATTCCAGAAAAACATCTATTTCTGCTTTATTGACTATGCCAAAGCCTTTGACTGTCTGGATCACAACAAACTGTGGAAAATTCTTCAAGAGATAGGAATACCAGACCACCTGACCTGCCTCTTGAGAAATATATATGCAGGTCAAGAAGCAACAGTTAGAACTGGACATGGAACAACAGAATGGTTCCAAATCGGGAAAGGACTACATCAAGGCTGCATATTGTCACCCTGCTTATTTAACTTATATGCAGAGTACATCATGCGAAATGCCAGGTTAGATGGAGTGCAACCTGGAATCAAGATTGCTGGGAGAAATATCAATGATCTCAAATATGCACATGACACCACTCTTATGGCAGAAAGTGAAGAACTAAAGAGCCTCTTTATGAAAGTGAAAGAGCAGAGTGAAAAAGTTGGCTTAAAGTTCAACATTCAGAAAACTAAGATCATGGCATCTGGTCACATCACTTCATTGCAAATAGATGAGGAAACAATGGAAACAGTGAGATACTCTATTTTGGGGGACTCCAAAATCACTGCAGATGGTGAGAGCAGCCATGAAATTAAAAGATGCTTGCTTCTTGGAAGAAATGCTATGATCAACCTAGACAGCATATTAAAAAGCAGAGACATTACTTTGCCAACAAAGGTCCGTCTAGTTAAAGCTCTGGTTTTTCCAGTAGTCATATATGGATGTGAGAGTTGGACTATAAAGAAAGCTAAGATCTGAAGAATTTATGCTTCTGAACTGTGGCGTTGGACAAGACTCTTCAGAGTCCCTTGGACTGCAAGGAAATCCAACCAGTACATCCTAAAGGAAATCAGTCCTGAATACTCATTGGAAGGACTGATACTGAAGCTGACTTTCCAATATTTGGCCACCTGATGCAAAGAAATGACTCACTGGAAAAGACCCTGGTGCTAGCACAGATTGAAGGCAGGAGGAGAAGGCGGTGACAGAGGATGAGATTGTTGGATGGTATCACCGACTTGATGGACAAGAGTTTCAGCAACCTCTGGGAGTTGATGATGGACAGCGAAGCCTGGCATGCTGCAGTCCATGGGGTCACAAAGAGTTGGACACAACTGAGCAACTGAACTGAACTAAAGTGAATCAAAATTTAGTACTTAGTTGTTTAATATTGTTTGGTGATGGGAACAGATAAATTATTGAAAAACAATTTTTTGACAAGTATTGATTTTTTTCAATATTCCTTTTGAATTAACTTAGTGTGAAGATTTTCCTATTTCATTTTATTTTGCTATTTCAGTGTATAGAAATCACTATACTTTTATTAAGAAGAGGTGGCAAGAATACACAGAAGAACTGTACAAAAAACATCTTCACGACCAAGATAATCATAATGGTGTGATCACTTACCTAGAGCCAGACATCCTGGAATGTGAAGTCAAGTGGTCCTTAGAAAACATCACTATGAACAAAGGTAGTGGAGGTGATGGAATTCCAGTTGAACTGGTTCAAATCCTGAAAGATGATGCTGTGAAAGTGCTGCACTCAATATGAAAGCAAATTTGGAAAACTCAGCAGTGGCCACAGGACTGGAAAAGGTCAGTTTTCATTCCAATCCCAAAGAAAGGAATGCCAAACAATGTTCAAACTATTGCAAAATTGCAATCATCTCACACTCTAGCAAAGTAATGTTCAAAATTCTCCAAGCCAGGCTTCAGCAATATATGAACCATGAAGTTCCAGATGTTCAAGCTGGTTTTAGAAAAGGCAAAGGAACCAGAGATCAAATAGTCAACATCTGCTGGATCATGGAAAAAGCAAGAGTTCCAGAAAAACATCTATTTCTGCTTTATTGACTATGCCAAAGCCTTTGACTGCGTGGATCACAATAAACTGTGGAAAACTCTGAAAGAGATGGGAATACCAGACCACCTGACCTGCCTCTTGAGAAATCTGTATACAGGTCAAGGAGCAACAGTTACAAATGGACATGGAACAACAGACTGGTTTCAAATAGGAAAAGGAGTATGTCAAGGTGTATATTGTAACCCTGCTTATTTAACTTCTATGCAGAGTACATCATGAGAAACGCTGGGTTGGAATAAGCACAAGCTGGAATCAAGATTGCTGGGAGCAATATCAATAACCTCAGATATGCAGATGATACCACCCTTTTGGCATAAAGTGAAGAGGAACTCAAAAGCCTCTTGATGAAAGTGAAAGTGGAGAGTGAAAAAATTGGCTTAAAGCTCAACATTCAGAAAATGAAGATCATGGCATCTGGTCCCATCACTTCATGGGAAATAGATGGGAAAACAGTGTAAACAGTGTCAGACTTTATTTTTTGTGGCTCCAAAATCACTGCAGATGGTGACTGCAGCCATGAAATTAAAAGACACTTACTCCTTGGAAGGAAAGTTGTGACCAACCTAGATAGCATATTCAAAAGCAGAGACATTACTTTGCCAACAAAGGTCTGTCTAGTCTAGGCTATGGTTTTTCCAGTGGTCATGTATGGATGTGAGTGTTGGACTGTGAAGAAAGCTGAGTGCAAAAGAATTGATGCTTTTGAACTGTGGTGTTGGAGAAGACTCTTGAGAGTCCCTTGGACTGCAAGGAGATCCAACCAGTCCATTCTAAAGGAGATCAGCCCTGGGTGTTATTTGGAAGGAATGATGCTAATGCTGATGCTCCAATATTTTGGCCACCTCATACAAAGAGTTGACTCATTGGAAAAGACCCTGATGTTGGGCAGGATTGGGGGAAGGAGGAGGAGTGGACCACAGAGGATGAGATGGCTGGATGGCATCACCAACTCGATGGATGTGAGTTTGAGTGAACTCCAGGAGTTGGTGATGGACAGGGAGGCCTGGTGTGCTGTGATTCATGGGCTTGCAAAAAGTCAGACATGACTGAGTGACTGAACTGAACTGAACTGATACTTTTATTAATGGAGAAGGAAATGGCAACCCACTCCAGTACTCTTGCCAGGGAAATCGCATGGACAGAAGAGTCTGGCAGGTTACAGTCCTTAGGGTTGCACAGAGTCAGACACAGGTGGGCAACTGAGCACTCACACATACTTTTATTCAAATGTCTGAATCCATACCATATTTTTGTACATTTCTTCCCTGTAGTTACCACTTATTAGGTTAATTATGTATTGACACAGTTAGTGATAAGAGCTGTAGTCCATATCGTAATAGGAGGACAGGGTATTATTGGAGAGTGATTTTCAAAATATTTTTGCTAAAAGCTGCTACTTATGGTTGCCAAGTGAGAGATTGTACCCAACTTAAGCTATTCCTCAGGGAATGCAGGGTGATCTTTAATATTACAAGCAAGAAAGCTGACTCTGAACAACTGTTATAGCAGCTTAATGGTTCCCAGTGGGAGATAGTTACAGGATTTATTTCTTACATGCTGATTTGGGAAAAGTCATGCTTGTACCCATGTCATGTATAAAGAACTTATTCAGAATAAGCCGTTTTCTGATACAGATATGTAAATTGAATGCTATACATAAAGTTAATTAAAGGGAAAAGTATAAAAAATGTTCATTGGTTGAAATCTTAGTATTTTAATCATAAGGGAAATAAAAATTTACATGACAAATCAAACACTAGGATTAAATTGTTAAAGAAGCCAGATAAATTTATGGTATATCAGAAAATAAAATAAAACGGAAAATTAAGGAAGGAAGGAAGGGAGCAAGAAAGGAAAGAAAGAAGGAAAGAGAGGAAGAAAGGAAGGAAGCTACAATATTTGAAAATGATATGGATTTTAAACCTGTGGTAGATTGCAGTAGTCACAGTTGCCATTTATTCACATCTTTATCTATCCACTCCTTCAGTAGCCTCCATACACTCTGATTCTTGGCTATGTGACAAAGTGTGTCCAATGGTCAGTAGCAAAGATAACACAAGTACAATGTACTTGAATTTATGTGCTTGTCCCCCTGCTGCTCTTGGTAGAGAGGAGGGGCCCCGCCAATTCTTCCATGTGAAATTATATAAATATATAATTTTGGTGATGGGGAAGACATATGCCATCTCAGCTGAGTCATCTAGAAGCAGCCATTCACAGCACACCACAGAATTATAAACAGCTCTGACCACCATCAGCTAGGTGTAATACAGACTACAGGAACCAAGAGCCGCTACTTTACCCTGGAAGAAACTTTTTACCAACATTCATGACCTAGATAAGTGGTTGTTGCTTTAAGCCACTTGCATAATTAAGCCACAAAGATTTGTTATGCAGCAAATGTTAATGTGATTTTCCAATTTTTGGTGAATATGATTGGATTTTATATGAATTATTAAAATATGTTCAGTAACATACATTTCTGTTGAGAAAGTATAATTTTAATCATATCTATGTAGTTGATAAGTTGACTAATAAAATATTTAACTTCACATTTTATATTAGAATATAGTTGATTAACAATGTTGTGATAGTTTCAGGTGTGCAACAGAGTGATTCAATTATGCATATTGATGAAAGTGAAAGAGGAGAGTGAAAAAGTTGGCTTAAAGCTCAACATTCAGAAAACTAAAATCATGATATCTGATCCCATCACTTCATGGGAAATAGATGGGGAAACAGTGGAAACAGTGTCAGAGTTTATTTTGGGGGCTCCAAAATCACTGCAAATGGTGATTGCAGCCATGAAATTAAAAGATGCTTACTCCTTGGAAGAAAAGTTGTGACCAACCTAGATAGCATATTGAAAAGCAGAGACATTACTTTGCCAACAAAGGTCCGTCTAGTCAAGGCTGAGGTTTTTCCAGTGGTCATGTATGGATGTGAGAGTTGGACTATGAAGAAAGCTGAGTGCTGAAGAATTGATGCTTTTGAACTGTGGTGTTGGAGAAGGCTTCTTAAGAGTCCCTTGGACTGCAAGGAGATCCAACCAGTCCATTCTAAAGGAGATCAGTCCTGGGTGTTCATTGGAAGGATTGATGCTAAATCTGAAACTCCAGTACTTTGGCCACCTCATGCGAAGTGTTGACTCATTGGAAAAGACTCTGATGCTGGGAGGGATTGGGGGCAAGAGGAGAATGGGATGGCAGAGGATGAGATGGCTGGATGTCCTCACTGACTCTATGGGCATGAGTTTGGGTAAACTCTGGGAGTTGGTGATGGACAGGGAGGCCTGGTGTGCTGCGATTCATGGGGTTGCCAAGAGTTGGACACGACTGAGTGAGTGAACTGAACTGATTCGTTTTTCAAATTCTTTCCCATTTAGGTTATTACATAATTTTGAGCAGAGTTCCCTGTGCTTTACAGTAGGTCCTTGTTGGCTATCCATTTTAAATATAGCAATGTGTACATGTCATATTGACTCTGTAGTAAAAACATGCTAAGAGCAAAAGGTAACACTTTTATTTTAGAACATTTTCAGCTCCTGTATACATAGAATCAGTGATAATTCCATAATCCTAACTAGGCAACCAAAACATTTCATGCATAGGCAAACCTGGATTGCAGAAAATTCCCCTTGGCAGGCTTTAAATGCATGACTACAATCAATAATGCCAATAACTGTATACCCCATTGTTCTTTTTGGTTGTTTTCAAATATCAACTTAATTGTATTCAGTCTGAAAATATATCATTATAATTTTTGTTTAATCATATACAAATGCACATGTTAGAAGAGGAAATTATTACTTGAATCTCCAGCCACTTAGTAGAATTAAATGGAATGGGAAAATTGTGCATTTACAAAGCTAGAGGGAGTGAAAGAATGCTAGTAAATATTGGATGTACCAGTTATTTTAGATGTGCAGAATGACATCACAGCAAATCATCTCTTTGTGTATTGTGAAAGAGCAGCTATATTTTTCTCAAGTCTGATCATGTTTAGTTTACATTTGTACTTTGGCAATAAATCACCTTCCTTAGAATGTACCTTTTCCTTTCATTTTGCCACACCATTCACATTCATTCAGGAGTACCTCCTTGAAAATCATTCCCAATCTCTTGAATTTTAGGATAGATTGTACTAATCAGCCATGAGCTATCTGAAAATACTTGTTAAATAGAATAATTTTAGGAAAACACTGTAAAAGATACAGAGACTGAAAATCAAAAAGCATTTATTTTGGTAGCATTTTAATAAGAAATGCAACTGATTCCTAAACTATTCATTCTTGGTTATCTAACAATAAGGATAAAATAAACAGAAAGATGGGGAGACATGAGAAAAGTTTTGAAGTGTGTAATTCAACAGAGTTATTCATCTATTTTGTTTGTTTGCTTGAATGTTTTGAACAGGAACAAAAGTATAGAGTACACTACTGAAAACACACAAAGTCGTATGCAGTGAAAGAACATTCTCTTTCAACTCTGAATCCTAATATTCAGGATTCTCTCCTGAATGAAAACATGTGTCACTCTCATTGATATTATTTTTACAGAGATATCTGACTTCCTGTATTTCAGACTTTCTCCTTATCTATCCAAAGGATAGTTTTGGGGGCCATAGCATTTAACTTATGTTTTTTTCAGTAGATTTTGATGGAACAAAAGTCATAGGAGCTCTATGTTTTTGATTTAATAGAAAAGGGGGACAAGCACTTCTCTTACATCTTCTATGTTTATAAAATCCATATAGCATGTGTTGCAGAGCCCTACGAGGAATCTATATCTCTCAGGTCATTCAATTTTTGACCTCAAGAACTAAAAGAAAACTCGAAGCTTTAAGTAAGCTTTCCTGTGAAGTCAATTGCAAGACCTTTGGTTCATATACATTATCTTGAATAGTTTCTTTTGAGTTTGAAGAACAAATGTAAAATATTCAATGACTTATACCTGACAATAAAGCCATTTTTGCTTAACTTTTACAGAGATTTATGAAAGTCTGCTTTTTAATTATTGGTAAAAAAAATTGTTTCAAATTCTCATTTCCTCAGATGCTTACATATCCCTGCCCACTGTCATATAGTATACAGTGCTTCCTATGGGAGGAGTCTAATATTCCATACCATTGATATGTGACTTTTTGTGATCAATGGGGTATGTGTAAAAATTATATGTGCTTCACCCACACATTCTTTAAGGGCCATCACATGTCTCTGCCCTTTGTCTGTCCCTCTCCTCAGAAGAACCACATCACAAGATTAATTTAGGGACTATTTATTCAGTCTAGTTTCGGGTTTGTAGCTACATAACAGAGTTATAACCTACTCAGAGGCAACAATAAAACCTATATATAAGTCACTGAAATGCTGGGACTGCTTGTTAGCACAGAAAAATATGTCAGGAAAAAGAAAGCTGACTGGCAAGATATAGACCAAAATAAAAGATGTAATTTCTAGAAAATTTCTTTTGCATATTTTAAATGATATTCATTTTATGGGTCCATATGCATCAATTATATTTTTATAAATATAGCATTGTTCAATATAAAGAAATCATAAACCTAAAATTTACTTCACCTTATTTTCACAGTCTACTCTGTGCTAGAAATTGTGATAAGCCCTGAGGTAACACAGGTGAACACAGTTCCTTCACAAAGCCTAAACCCATTTATTTTTCAGTCAATAAATACATATTGAACATCCTGAATATCTGTTCTAGGTTGTTAGTTGGCCTGTGATAGCCACGGTCTTGCAAGACATTCTCAGACTTATAGCCTTTTCTCCCTTGGGCTTGTACTCACCATTTGTATTCTGTCCTAGGAAATAGTTTCTACCAGTTATTAATGCAGCTTGTGAATATGATTTCTGTTCCTTCTGGCTGAAGCCTTTTCTGAATTAAATACTGAAATTACAATTAAATATTATAGCTACTCATAAAGATTATAGCACATATTTGGCAGGAATAAACAACAGTGTCAGTTTGGGCTCCCCTTAAACATTTTCACAACGAAGTCAGTGACCACCCCCCCCCCTTGATAATGGATGCTCTAAGGCACTGCTGAGCTACTCATGTCCCCTCATGGCCCTGAGATATTCATGAAGCACTTATTCCTCCAGTGACTAGAAGCATTGTCAGTCAACAGATATCAGCTGAGCCCTTTCACCATGAGCAGAAGTGAACTTTCTAGAACAATGGGCATCGCACATCCAAAGACCGCCCTTGGAGAGATGGAAAAACATGATTTACTTGCCTCAGTTGATTTTCATGTGCTCAGTGCAGACTTTTGGTGAAAATGTTTTTCAAATCAACTTCTCCGTCTGCCCAGCCCTATCTTCTTTCCTCCCCAAGAGATTTTAAACTTGAGATCCCTTTCCAGTAAACAGGTAAATTTGTATATAAGGTGAGGTGGATATGCAGTTGCCATTCTCAGAAATGACAGATTTGAGCAGGTAGAAGACACTGACCTACTGTCTCCATGCTGATTTTTATGTGGTATCATTTATAACCCCTGTCAGTTAGTAAGACCCTATATCCTTTAGACAATGGCTCATATTCAACATTCTACCAGGGTCTATTACACAGTTATGGGCTTTTTTTCAATGATCCATGACAATTAGGATATTGGAGTAAGCAAATTATACTTAAATGCCTATTGTTTTATGGAATTACTTCATTTTACTTGTTTATTTAATGTCAGATTATTTAAAAGATAAATTAACATGCAGTGAATAGGAAATCCAAATATAATGATTCAAGCACAAAAGATGTTGTTCTTCTTTGAAATCTTCAATCTGTGTCTTCCCATGACGCCATAGGCATTGTCATGTCGGTCAGATGAATGAAAGAGCATGGCAGAAAGTACTGGAAGTTTTTCATGCACCAGATTAGCAATTGGACTGCATAACATTTATTTGAGTGCATTAGGATAAAATTTAGTTACATGGCTATGCCTAAACGAAAGGCTCAGTCTGTGCCTAGAAGAAAAGAGAGAATATATTTTGGACAACTGTTATCCAGACCATACAGAGCTAACTGAATCAATACTGAACTTGTGAATGAATAAGTTAAAGATGTAAAAACACCTTGAATAGTAAACACAAAGAAGATTTCAAGTTGGAACAGGGTCAAATGATAACAACAAATTCATTTTTAGTGTCTGTCTTCATAGTACTGGAATACCATGTGCTAATGTGTTCTACGTGAACTTCCTGATGTTCAAGCTGGTTTTGGAAAAGGCAGAAGAACCAGAGATAAAATTGCCAACATCCGCTGGATCATGGAAAAAGGAAGAGATTTCCAGAAAAACATCTATTTCTGCTTTATTGACTATGCCAAAATCTTTGACTGTGTGGATCACAATAAACTGTGGAAAATTCTGAAAGAGATGGGAATACCAGACCACCTGACCTGCCTCTTGAGAAATCTGTATGCAGGTCAGGAAGCAATGGTTAGAACTGGACATGGAACAACAGACTCGTTCCAAATAAGAAAAGGAGTACGTCAAGGCTGTATATTGTCACCCTGCTTATTTAACTTATATGCAGAGTACATCATGAGAAACGCTGGGCTGGAAGAAGCACAAGCTGGAATCAAGATTGCCAGGAGCAATATTAATCACCTCAGATATGCAGATGACACAACCCTTATGGAAGAAAGTGAAGAGGAACTAAAAAGCCTCTTGATGAAAGTGAAAGTGGAGAGTGAAAAAGTTGCCTTAAAACTCAACATTCAGAAAACTAAGATCATGGCATCTGGTCCCATCACTTCATGGGAAATAGAGGCGGAAACAGTGGAAACAGTGTCAGACTTTATTTTTTTGGGCTCCAAAACCACTGCAGATGGTGACTGCAGCCATGAAATTAAAAGATACTTACTCCTTGGAGGGAAAGTTATGACCAACCTAGATAGCATATTGAAAAGCAGAGACATTACTTTGCCAACAAAGGTCCGTCTAGTCAAGGCTATGGTTTTTCCAGTGGTCATGTATGGATGTGAGAGTTGGACTGTGAAGAAAGCTGAGCGGTGAAGAATTGATGCTTTTGAACTGTGGCATTGGAGAAGACTCTTGAGAGTCTCTTAGATTGCAAGGAGATTCAACCAGTCCATCCTAAAGGAGACCAGTCCTGGGTGTTCATTGGAAGGACTGATGCTGAGGCTGTATCTCCAGCACTTTGGCCACCTCATGCAAAGAGTTGACTCATTGGAAAATACCATAATGCTGAGAGTGATTAGGGGCAGGAGGAGAATGGGACAACAAAGGATGAGATGGCTGGATGGCATTACTGACTCGATGCACATGAGTTTGGGTGAACTCCACAAGTTGGTGATGGACAGGGAGGCCTGGTGTCATGCGATTCATGAGATTGCAAAGAGTTGGACATGACTGAGCAACTGAACTGAACTGACTGAACTGAGATTTTCAAGTGTTAAATATTTGTTGTGATATCTTTGCTCATTTCACATAAACATTCTTTTCCTGCCTATTTTTATATTCATAATTTTACATTATTTTTCTTATTAGTCTCCTAAAATTACTTATATTGCCCCATAATACCTAGGTCTGTATTAATATGTGGATGTATCATTTTATATTTTTTATTCCTCTTTGCTCTCAAAATAAAAAGAAATTACTTAATACACAATGGACTGATTAAGAAGCAGTTGGAAGAATGATTTCTTCTATTCTCCAACCTAAATAAAACTTAGCATGAGTGAGAAAATTTCAAGGATACAGAGCAAAGTATGAAGAGAAGTGTTTGAATGAGAGGGAAGAAGGTAGAAGAGATCAGTGAATTTGTTCTTGAATGTATACGCTCCATTTGTTCTACCACCAAAAATTCCTAGATTTGGAAGTTTCTCTGAATAGAGAGTAAGGGATTGTACCCAGTGGTAGTATGGGCTATATTTCGACAAATATTCATTCCCTTCCACCTCTTGTTGTGAATAGTATTTATTTCCAGGCTCTATAGATGGTTCAGCCACGTGACTAGCTTTGGCCAAGGGATGGTAGCAAACCTGATGTAAGCGAAGGCCTGCAATGTGCTTGTGCAAAGGAGCTTGTTTTCCTGTATTTCTACCACTGTCTTGAGAAGCACACACTCTGAGAGTAACAGGAACTTTACTTGAGCCTTGACAAGGAATTCATCCTTGACCCTTGACAAGGAATTCATCCTTGACCCAACTTTAACCAGTCTTTTTTAAGCTCTTAGTTCAATAGACCTTGACCTGCTGAGCCTGGCTTTATTAAACTATCAGCCTAAGGCAGTTGATCAAGAATCCCATTGCCCTGGATAGTCATTCATGCTCTTCTTCTCCCACCCTTGATATATAATAAAGTTCTTCTCCTCACTTACCCTTGATATTTAACCAAGTTTCTCTTAGTAAGTTTTCATTCATTGACTCCTCACCCTGACTGTTGTCTACAAATCACCAGTTGTCCCTGTGTATTCAATCTCTCCCCTAGTACAGTGTGGTTAAAGCCTTCCTTGACTTTTTACTACTCTGATGCTATTTTTTTCTTTTACAGTTGCCCATTGATCATAGGTAAAACAGAGAGCAGAGACTTCCAACCCAAACTACAGGACTCTAGCTTGAAATTGAGCCCTCCCTCTGCTGGATCATGGAAAAAGCAAGAGAGTTCCAGAAAAACATCTATTTCTGCTTTGTTGACTATGCCAAAGCCTTTGACTGTGTGAATCACAATAAACTGTGGAAAATTCTGAAAGAGATGGGAATACCAGACCACCTGACCTGCCTCTTGAGAAATCTGTATGCAGGTCAGGAAGCAACAGTTAGAACTGGACATGGAACAACTGACTGGTTCCAAATAGGAAAAGGAGTACGTCAAGGCTGTATTTGTCACCCTGCTTATTTAACTTATATGCAGAGTACATAATGAGAAAGGCTGAACTGGAAGAAGCACAAGCTGGAATCAAGATTGCCAGGAGAAATATCAATCACCTCAGATATGCAGATGACACCACCCTTATAGCAGAAAGTGAAGAGGAACTAAAAAGCCTCTTGATGAAAGTGAAAGTGGAAAGTGAAAAAGCTGGCTTAAAGCTCAACATTCAGAAGACGAAGATCATGGCATCCGGTCCCATCATTTCATGGGAAATAGATAGGGAAACAGTGGAAACAGTGTCAGACTTTCTTTTTGGGGGCCCCAAAATCACTGCAGATGGTGACTGCAGCCATGAAATTAAAAGACGCTTACTCCTTGGAAGGAAAGTTATGACCAACCTAGATAGCATATTCAAAAGCAGAGACATTACTTTGCCAATGAAGTTTCGTCTAGTCAAGGCTATGGTTTTTCCTGTGGTCATGTATGGATGTGAGAGTTGGACTGTGATGAAGGCTGAACGCTGAAGAATTGATGCTTTGAACTGTGGTGTTGGAGAAGACTCTTGAGAGTCCCTTGGACTGCAAGGAGATCCAACCAGTCCATTCTGAAGGAGATCAGCCCTGGGTATTTTGAAGGAATGATGCTAAAGCTGAAACTGTAGTACTTTGGCCACCTCATGCAAAGAGTTGACTCATTGGAAAAGACTCTGATGATAGGAGGGTTTGGGGGCAAGAGGAGAAGGGGATGACAGAGGATGAGATGGCTGGATGGCATCACTGACTCGATGGCCATGAGTCTGAGTGAACTCTGGGAGTTGGTGATGGACAGGGAGGCCTGGTGTGCTGCGATTCATGGGGTCACAAAGAGTCGGACAGGACTGAGCGACTGAACTGAACTGAACTGAGGACTTGAAGACCTCAGTGCCAAGCTGAGATGTACCTACTCACTTACATTCTGTGAGTGTGAAAGAGACAACAACATATTTGTTAAACGCCACTGAGTTTTGGGGGATTGTTGCCCAGCAGTGGCTTATTGACAGACTTCTGATATATTGACAGACAGTGTGATACATTGACAAGAATCTGTGAGAAAAGTTATTCTTGAGCAAAATGGAATTGAAAAAAATAGTGGGTATTTCCCTATGAGATATTGCAAGGTGTACTCATTACAATTATATTAAGATATAGATGGATCTGCAGAAGGCCATGGCACCCCACTCTAGTACTCTTTCCTTGAAAATCTCATGGACAGAGGAGCCTGTAGGCTGCAGTCCATGAGGTCGCTAAGAGTCGGACACGACTGAACGACTTCACTTTTACTTTTCCCTTTCATGCATTGGAGAAGGAAATGGCATCCCACTCCAGTGTTCTTGCTTGGAGAATCCCAGGGACAGAGGCGCCTGGTAGGAGGCCATCTATGGGGTTGCACATGACTGAAGTGACTTAGCAGCAGTAGCAGCAGCACAGATGGATTGGATGTCAAAAATAATGTTGTTTCTGGGTATTATTTGTTTAATGAAAATTATCAAGGGATTTTTGCCTCAAATTCTGAATTCTCAAAAATTTTAGATGTTTAATTGATATTTCATGGGATAAACATCTTTTGATACATTGTGAATTTGGGCATTTCAGTAGATATTCAATGGAAAGTGGTACTTTTGAATTTTCTGAAGTACAAGGTACAATATCTTTGAATTTTATTTTCATAAGAGCATAATTAATCAGATTACAAACTAATATTGGGCAAATATCTAAACCTTTTAGGCCTCAGGTTTTTAATTGGCAAGAAAATCAAAGTATTATTTCATAGTCCTTTTCAGGTCAATTAAACCATGATTTTTAGCATTTATTATGAATAATTACAGGCTTCCCTGATAGCTCAGTTGGTAAAGAATCTGCCTGCAATGCAGGAGAGCCCAGTTTAATTCCAGGGTAAGGAGTATCCCTGGAGAAGTGATAGGCTACCCATTCCGGTACTGTTGGGGTTCCCTTGTTGTTCAGCTGATAAAGAATCCACCTGCAATGTGGGAGACCTGCGCTCAATCCCTGGTTTGGGAAGATCCCCTAGAGAAGAGAAAGGCCACCCACTCCAGTATTCTGTCCTGAAGAATTCCATGGACTCGATAGTCCATGGGGTCGCAAGGAGTTGGACATGACTGAGCGACTTTCACTTTCATGAATACTTACTGAGCATATAGACTCATAGATTCTATATGGATATAATTATATAAAACCTCTGACCCTAAAAAGCTACATCATTTTGGGGAAAAACCAAAGTCTGTATGCTGGATAATAACTATATGTTCAATCGTATGAAATGGAAAATATTATATATATATAATATATATATATAATATATTATATATACAACATTATCTCAGGATTATATTGTATCCTGAGAAAGGAAAAATACATATAGTTTAAAATAAAAGAGTAATTACAATTACAAAAATTGTTTGTATTCAGTTTTGGAAGATAAAATAAGAATGGCTACTGATTGAACAGTGCCCCCTTGGTAAGCAAATTTCTCTACATTCACTTGGGGCTGGTATCATACCTGGAATTTTAATTCATCACAGTCAGACTTCACTATTGATATTTCTGCTTCATCAAGTGTCCTTTATTAACAACCCTGCATCTTGCAGTTTAAGATCATAAGAAGGTAAATTCAGTTTCTATATTGGAAGGACAGTGCTATTATCTTTTCTTCTAAGAACTTGTTAAGATACTGTGCTGCTCAATACATCTAAAATAATGAGTTTCACATTTTTCTATGATTTTTATGTCATTAATTGTGAACCATTTTCCTACTGTGGTTTTTATTCTCACAACATAAGGGATATTGAGGAGACTGAAAATCCATTGATTGATACTAACATCTAGAGTATATCATTACTTATAGTACATATGATGGAAAGGAGGCTTCTATTTTTTTCTGTCAGGACTTAGCACAAGATCTATACTTGGAAATTAATTTAGGATACAGATATGTGTTCACTGAAAAATAAATAAAAGGAAATAACTTTCTGTCCATGATTTTTGCATGTTTATTTAACTGCTAAAATTTCCGTAAATATCAAATGTTACTGTCCACTTTACATCAGTTTTTCCATATCATCCAAAGTATTTCCCCATATATCAGAAGTTTAGAACTAAGCTTTTTTTTACCATAAATATTTATTTTAGAATTTAGAGGAAATCATGTCCTTAATTCACAGTGTGAGACTCAAGATACAAACTATGAACAGATGATTTTTAAATATAATGCATATACTAACATGTTCAATGTTTCAGATGTATGTAGGAGACATTCACACCTAGATTAAAAGGCAATGGCACCCCGCTCCAGTACTCTTGCCTGGAAAATCCCACGGACGGAGGAGCCTGGAAGGCTGCAGTCCATGGGGTCGCTGAGGGTTGGACACGACTGAGCGACTTCACTTTCACTTTTCACTTTCATGCATTGGAGAAGGAAATGGCAACCCACCCCAGTGTTCTTGCCTGGAGAATCCCAGGGACGGGGGAGGCTGGTGGGCTGCTGTCTATGTGGTCGCACAGAGTCGGACACGACTGAAGTGACTTAGCAGCATGCCTTAATTAGTTGATAACAATTAGACTGAGGGTATTATATAAATTATTTTCTTAGTATATATTGAGAGACATTCCCAAATTCAAACACTTAACAATCAACATTCTTTCCTGTTCCTTTGATTTCTAAGTAGTTTATGTTCTGTTAGCAATTCTACTTCCCTCTGTGTAAGCCTTAAATCCCTTTGGCCTATCCTATTCATTTTAAGGACTTATTTCTTATTCCAGATTTTATTGCTCTTATTATTAACCTAAAATTTACCACTCTCTCAAATCCTAGGAGGTCTATTTCTTTGCTGTCTTTCTTCCTTGTTATGGACATTGTCTTATATTTTTTAATTATACAAATAAAACATGAATCCATAGCCTTAAAAAATTACAACCAATTCTATGTATTCTAACTCCCAAATCTCATTCATTCCATTAACCAGAAACTATCAATTTTATCACATTTTACTATGAGTCTTTTTTTTTTCAATATGGTTTTATAAAATTATGGTTCTGACTTCATTAGTTTTCCTTAAATGGTGTTATACTGTACATATTTTTCTGCGATGCACTGTCTCACTTGTAATATATTTTGGAGCCCTAACTTGGCAGTACAAGTAGAACATCTACATAAATATTTCTCTAAGATATAGACAAGGAAGTGGTCTTTTAATAAAGTACATTTTATGTATGAATAAATGCAGTGAAGTTGCCCTCCCATGTGGCTTATAAACTGCCTCAAGTTCCTTTTGAGAATACTCACTTTCCTATCAATGTTGATATTTGATGTTACCAAGGATTATAATTGCTCTCACCTGATGATTGAATAATGCCATTTGTATAGTTTTAACTTGCCTTTTTCATACCCTGAACACATTTCCTTTCGTTTATGTTTAATTTTTTATCATATGCTTGCTCATGTCCTTGTCCTATTTTTCTTACTGGTCTGTTGTTTATGTATATACTTTATTTACAAATATTTTGTTGTATTCTAGACACTCATTCTTATAGTTCTTTCTAGAATGCATTTATTTTTTGCTGATAATATTGCTTTGTGAATTTTGTATGTTTAAAACATTCTAAAGTTGTAAAAATTATTTCATGTATTTAATGACTTTTTCACACATGGACTACTTAAATATGTGTGTGTTTATATGTGCATTTGATAATTTCTTTGATATATGTATATATACATAGATAAGTATCTATATTTATCTATATATCTATAGATAGGTAGATACTTTTGTCAGTGTTTCAGATATATAGCAATATGTTTCAGTTCTCTACATCTATATATATATATAGATGGAAGATTTCTGGTATTTACTTACTCATAAGTATATTTATGTAGGAATAATATACATTTTCACATATGTTATTATCTGAGTCAGAAACATATTCGTATATGACCTTACTTTACATAATTTTATAGCAATCATTTTACATTTATTATTTCATATATATTTTAGAATCATTTCATAAATACCTCACTTCTTGGGCTTGCACTAAATTGATAGACTATTTGGGAGTAATTAATGTATTTTTTTGTGTGTATTTTTTAACCTACTAATAAGATACCTCCTTTTGCAATGGATTTCTTAAACTCTTCAGTAACATTTTATTCTTAAAGATTTTAATGTTTCTTTTGGTATTGAACTCAGGTCTCCTGCATTGTAGATGGATTCTTTATCAGCTGACCACAAGGGAACCCCAAAAGTACTAGAGTGGGTAGTTTATCCCTCCTCCAGGGGCCCTTCCCTACCCAGAAATTGAACCAGGGTCTCCTGCATTGCAGGTGGATTCAACTGAGCTATCACAAGTAGATATTAAATATCATTGAAAATGTAATGGAAAAGCTTATAATATTTCATGAAGAGATATTATGTGTTACAATTTTCTCTTGAATATATAGTCTATCAATTTTGATAAATATCATTATATTGTTGTTTGTAATACTCAGTTGTTTGATTGCTTGTTAGGATATATAATAAATATGTATGTCAAATGCTATTTTTGTCATTAACCAAGATGATCACATTGCTTTTCTCTTTAATCAAAATGATGAATTGCACCATGCTTGCTGATGTGATACTGCCTTGACTTTCTCAGTGAAATGGGATATGAAATACTGGTTTGTAGGATTTCTGTCTTATGTTTTCACTATTTTTATTTGGAATATCAGGCTTATGATTTTAATACCTAAATACATATGTGATTGTGATGAATATGGATATTCAACATTCAAATATTTTTCTCTTTATTTTGATCCTGGGAGTGATATGAACAGTCTTCAGGATCAGCTCAGCTATAATCAAAGACAAAATCCTTCTAGGCCTAAAGGTTGATGCTTATCCACTGACTGATAGTGGTAGGAATATGAAGGCCAGACTATTTTGGACCAATATGGGACAGTCTAGCCAAGCCATTTTAGCTCCAAAGTGTCTCCTTGGCTTCATCTGACCTGTTATTTAGGCATGCCTCTTGACTGAACCGTTTCCTTTACAAATTCTACTTCTGGCCCTTTTCTTCCAGGGGTATTGATTCCAAAACCTTTTCCTAATAAACATTCTAGACAGTAATCTGCAACTCAGGGTCCATTTCCCAAAAACACTGACCTATGGGAGTTTGTTTCAGAAGTTGTTTGAGAAACAATAAGATATTGTTTGATACCTGGATCACCTAATATTAAGGTGGAATTGAGTTCTCCATCACTGGTGGTTAGTGAAGAACAGATGGTGATTGACTTCCACTGGTTAGTAATTGGATGGTAAAACTTGGGGGAAAATACATTAATTGTAGTGTCATACAAGAAATATGAATATTATATTTTTATATGCACTGTAAATATAATGATATTGGATGAATATGTATACAGTGAACAGATGCTAGAAAGGTGGGGTGATGGGGGCCCAAATCATGGAATGCTGAAGTAATTAATGAGCAATTTTACACCAAGTATGAAATGAAAGTCAAATGTCTCCTTGGTATAAATGGTCTTTAATCTCCTACCCTTCTACAGTGAGAGGCAGAGAAACTGAGTATTAGTCTTAAGATTTATTTTCAATTTAAACTGAAGGCCAAGGCTAGCAAGTGGCTATGCCAGAGAGAGCAATCTGCCATGTAAGAATGGGACTCTGACATATGGGTTATCTATATCAAGGTTGACACCCTGAAAAAATCTTGACTTTGCAGCAACAGAGACAAATACTAAACCCTGAAATGGCAAGATTCCTTGAGAAAACCAGTTGGCCATGTTAGAAAGTTGAGTGTATTATAAGCCCCTTTCACCTTGGAAGGACCAGTGGTTTATTCTTATAAGAACTGACAGATTTTTCAAATATGGATTTGTCTTTCCTGCCTCTTGGGTCCAACCTAGCATCACTGTTTCAGGGTTTGCAAAGTATTCCATTGACACAAGATCCCACATTCCATAGGACCAGGAGACATATTTTTCAAAAAAGGAAGAGCAGAAGTAAGTCCAACACCATGGGACCCATTGGCTGTATCTTGACATCAACTGCCGAGAAGCTACTAGTCTGAAAGTGGATTAAAACAACTTACTGAAAGCACTTTTGAGACATGAGACACTAGCTCAGAATTGATACTTTACAACACTGGGGTGTCATGTTCCAGAATTCAGTGTCCACATTGAATAAAAAAGTTTTCAAAGTATGGTGTTTCCATAGAAACCCCTCGACCAAGAGATGGAAGCAGGAGTGTCTCTACTTGAGATTATTCCCCCTGGATCACTTGGAGAATGAGTGCTTTGTCTCACACAATTCTAGGTTTAGAGGTTGTAAGCCACAGAGTGGGGACATTTCTCCCAGTGCTGGTGGTGGGTTAGTTGCTAAGTCATGACTGACTCTTGCAATCCCATGGACTATGGCCCACCAGGCCACTCTGTTCATGGGATTTCCCAGACAAGAATACTGGAGTGGATTGCCTGTTCCTTTTCCAGGGGATTCTCCTGATTCAGGGATCCAACATCTGTATCTTGCATTGGGAGGCAGATTCTTTACTGATGAGCCACCAGGGAAGCCCATTCACCCAGAGACATAACAAAAGACCCATTTAAACTTATAAGGCCTCGAGGGTGCTTTAGGTTCAGGGATAAATGGGAAAGAAGAAAGTATTATCTTCATATGTGGAACTGATGCTGATTATAATAAAAAGAAGGTTTCCCAGGTGGTGCAGTGGTAAAGAACCTGCCTGCGGATGCAGGAGACATGAGTTTCATCCCTGGGTCAGGAAGATCCCCTGAAGGAGGAAAGGACAATCCACTCCAGTATTGTTTTCTGGGAAATCCCATGGGCAGAGGAGCCTGGCTGCTTAGACAAAGGTCTGACTCAGACTGTGATGTAAGATACAGAGAGCAGAGGGGTGTTATCTGAGGGTGAGAGGCATCTAAATTAGTCAGTAAAGGATGGAGATGATGAATATGTTACAATGCCAACATCATCTTTTAACGGTGTGAGTGTCTTTCATTGGCTGCCTTTACTCCAGAAAGAGAGATCTCTTGAATACTGTAAGAGCTGCTCTTCCAAAGTATTTTAAGAAGTGGATTGTGGGTCAAAAGGGGAAGACTATGATGAGACTGAAGGTATGCCATCCAATCCTCTCTCAAGGAAAAACATGTTTCCCAGATGTTGGGGATGATGCCAGTGGGTAGCCTTTGTCTGCAGGCTCCTTCAGGGGTTGGCCAAACAGCAGAACCACCTCACCCAAGGTTATGACTTTTCCAGGCAGCCCCAAATCAATGACTAACAGAGGCAGGCATAGAAAGACAGTGATGCTTTTGAAATGTAGTGTTGGAGAAGACTCTTGAGAGTTCCTTGGACTACAAGGAGATCAAATTGATCAATCCAAAAGGAAATCAACCCCGAATATTCATTGGAAGGACTGATGCTGAAGCTGAAGCTCTTAAACTTTGGCCACCTGATGCGAAGAGACAACTCATTAGAAAAGACCCCTATGCTGGGAAAGATTGAAGGCAGGAGGAGAAGGGGATGACAGAGGTTAAGATGATTGGATGATATCATTGACTCAATGGACATGAGTTTGACCAAGCTCTGGGAGATGGTGAAAGACAGGGAAACCTGGTGTGATGCAGTCCATGGGGTCCCAAAGAGTCAGACATAGCTGAGCGAATGAACAACAATAGAAAGACTAGGGCATTTCAGTCCAATACAAGATGGGTGAGACAGAAATGTTAGCTTCTGAGCCCCCATCAAGTCCCCTGAGTTTGCAGTTCAGGTGTGCTTTAGAGATCCTCCTTTCTCCCTGCAAAGCTTTCCCTTTGCCCCATAGATACTGGAGCTTCCCAGATGGCTCAGTGGTAAAGAATCTGCCTGCCGATGCCACAGATTTAGGAGACATGGGTTCACAGTCCATAGGGTCAGACACAACTGAGCACTCGCACACGCACACACACACACACACACACAGATGTTGGTCCCAAGATTATTTGCTAGTAGATCTTCCCCCTGCCAATATTCATTTCAGAGTCAGTTTCATGAAGGATTCAATCAGCAATAATAATGATCTATATTTATTTTCTTTCATTGTTCAGCTCCAATTTTATTTTCTGCATATTTAATAGTTTTATTGCAGAAAATTTGAAATGTATACAAAATAAACTAAGTAATGTAAAGAACCACTATGTGTCCATTACTTAGTGTCAACATTATTACCATTCTGTCATTAAAAAAAAAAAAAAATACCTCTACCCATCTCTTTCATCTGTTTTAAAATAGACATTTTATCCTTAAAAGTGACTGGGTAATTTTTCTTTCTTCCTATACTGTAAAAAAGTTTGTATAAGATAATGGTATAGACAGAGTTTAGTCTTCTTGTTATACATATGTTGAGGTCCTAACCTCCGAATATGACTATACTTGGAAACAGAGTCTATAAGAAAATGCTTAAATACAGTCCTAAGAATGGGGCCTTGATCCAACAGGATTAATGTCTAACAGACACCAGAGAGTGAACTCTCTTTCCTCTCCCCTCAACCGTGTCTCCCTGTCTCTCTCTGTTAGTGTGTTTGTGTGTCTGTAGTATGTGTGTGTAAGTGTACACACATACACACCTAAGGAAATGCCGTGTGAGAGCAAAGGCAGACTTCTATAAACCAGAAAGAGGACCCTCACCAGAAACCGGCATTCTGACCTCAGACTTCCAGCCTTCAGCACTGTGAGAAAATAAATTTCTATTGTTTAAGCCACATAGTTTATGGTTTTATGTTGTGGCAGTCCAAGCTGATGAATATAGATTTGGAGACCTAAAACTGGGATGCTGTTGTAACAAACATGTGGAAGTGACTTTGGAAGTGGGTGGTGGTAGAGATTGGAGGAATTTGGGTACATGCTATAAAAAGCATGGATTGTCATGAAGACATTGTAGGAAGAAATATGGACTCTAAAATCCGTATTTTGCTGAAAACACAGAAGAGAGACAAGCACTATTGAGAAAGCCTTCATTTTATTAACAAATATATAAATAATTATGCAGAGGACATTGGTAGAAATGGTCCCTTAAAGGACATTCTGGTGAGGTTTCAGACAAAAACAAGGAGAGGTTATTGGAAAATGGAGAAAAGGTGACCTCGTTTACAAAGTAGCAAAGAACTTGGCTTAATTGTGTTCCAGTGATTTGAAGAAGACAGTCCATGGGATCCCAGAGTGAGATACAACTTAAAGACTGAACAACAGCAATGTGAAAAATGCAATTGGGTAGTTAGCTGAGGAGATTTCAAAACAAAATATTTCAAGTGTCTCCCATGTCCCCCTAATGCTTAGAATAAAATTTGAGAGGAGAGAGATGGCCTGAAAAAGAATTATTTAGCAAAAAAGTAACCACAACTTAAAGATTTGGAAAATTCTCATCCTATCCGTATTGCAAAAAGAGAGAGAGAGAGCTTAGTACTGAAGAGAGTAGGTTGAAGGGTATGGTTGAACCACTCTTTGATAAAAAGATTAGTATGAACTCCAGATACAATTTTGAACAGTCACCTCAGCAGAAACCAAGAATAGAGATGGATTTTACTATCAGAAACTGCCAGTTTCGACCTTAGCAGCAGAAACTCTACCAGTAAGGACAAAAAGCAATAAAATGGAACAATAGGCGTATTTTGCTGCAAACATGCTTTATCCTTCAAGAAAGGGGAAGAATGAGGCCAAAGATAATTCAGAAATCATGACGACCCCCACTACCTCCACAGGCCTGGGGGCTAGATTTCCCCTTCCTTGATTTCAGCAACAACTCAGTGGCCCTTGCACAGAGCACCCTGCAGAGCCAAAGGGGTAAAGCAGACCCTCAGAGACAACTTACTGTGTCTGGAAGGCAGGGCATCGAACTGAAGGGGATTATTCTCCAGTCTTAAAAGCTTTCTCTGTTGGCAGGAATATAAATTGATATAGCCACTATGGAGAAGATTATGGAGATTCCCTAAAAAAAAAAAAATAAATAAAAAAGCAATAACTTTTTTAGTTTAGCTACCATTTTCTATACTGTGCTTAGTCACTCAGTAGTGTCTGACTCTTTGCGACATTATGGACTGCAGCCTGCGAGGCTCCTCCATCCATGAGGATTCTCCAGGCAAGAATACTGGAGTGGGTTGTCCTGCCCTCCTCCAGGAGATCTTCCCAACCCAGGGATTGAACCATTGCAAACAGATTCGTTATCTACAGTAGTCATGGAAGTCCAAGAATACTGGAGTGAATAGCCTATCCCTTGTCCAGTGTATTTGCCTGACCCAGAAATTGAAACAAGGTCTCCCGCATTGCAGGCAGATTTTTTTTTTTTTTTTTTTTTACCAGCTGAGCTACCAGAGAAGCCCAGGGTTGCAATATGAACCAATAATCTCACTCCTGGGCATGTACCCAGGAAAAAACCATAATTCAAAAAGATAAACATGGCCCGATGTTCATTGCAGCAGCACTATTTTCCATAACCAAGATATGGAAGCCACCTAAGTGCCCATCAACAGTTCAGTTCAGTTCAGTCGCTCAGTCCTGTCCGACTCTTTGCGATTCCATGAATTGAAGCATGCCAGGCCTCCCTGTCCATCACCAACTCCCAGAGTTTACCCAAACTCATGTCCATCAAGTCGGTGATGCCATCCAGCCATCTCATCCTCTGTCCTCCCCTTCTCCTCCTGCCCCCAATCTTTCCCAGCATCAGGGTCTTTTCCAATGAATCAACTCTTTGTATCAGGTGGCCAAAGTATTGGAGTTTCAGCTTCAGCATCAGTCCTTCCAATGAACACCCAGGACTCATCTCCTTTAGAATGGCCTGGTTGGATCTCCTTGCAGTCCAAGGGACTCTCAAGAGCCTTCTCCAACACCACAGTTCAAAAGCATCAATTCTTCGGCGCTCAGCTTTCTTCACAGTCCAACTCTCACATCCATACATGACCACTGAAAAAAACCATAGCCTTGACTAGATGGTCCTTTGTTGGCAAAGTAATGTCTCTGCTTTTGAATATGCTATCGAGGATGGTCATAACTTTGCTTCCAAGGAGTAAGCATCTTTTAATTTCATGGCTGTAATCACCATCTGCAGTGATTTTGGAGCCCCAAAAAATAAAGTCTGACACTGTTTCCACTGTTTCCCCATCTATTTCCCATGAAGTGATGGGACCAGATGCCGTGATCTTGGTTTTCTGAATGTTGAGTTTTAAGCCAACTTTTTCACTCTCCTCTTTGACTTTCATCAAGAGGCTTTTTAGTTCCTCTTCACTTTCTGCCATAAGGGTGGTGTCATCTGCATATCTGAGGTTATTGATATTTCTCCCGGCAATCTTGATTCCAGCTTGTGCTTCTTCCAGTCCAGTGTTTCTCATGATGTACTCTGCATAAAAGTTAAATAAGCAGGGTGACAATATACAGCCTTGAAGTACTCCTTTTCCTATTTGGAACCAGTCTGTTGTTCCATGTCCAGTTCTAACTGTTGCTTCCTGACCTGCCACTGCCCCTGACCTCGGACATGGGGTAACTCCTCTCAGCCACTTCTGTGCCATCGCAGCCTGACGCTCTCGGTCGTCCATCAACAGAGATATGGATAAAAAAGATGTGGTACATATATACCCAATGGAATAATACTCAGTCATAAAAAAGAACAAAATTATGCCATTGGCAGAGACATGGATTGACCTGGAGACTGCCACACAGAGTGAAAATCAGAGAAATGCAAATACCATATATTAATGCATACACTTGGAATCTAGATAAATGGTACAGATGAACCTGCTTGCAAAGCAGAAATAAAGACACAGACATAGAGAACAAATATATGTATACCATGGGGGGAATGGAGGGGTAGATTGAATTGGGAGATCAAGGCTGTCATATATACACTATAGCACAGGGAATTCTACTCAGTGCCCTGTGGTGACATCAGTGGGAAGGGGATACAAATAAGAGGAGAGGTTTGTATTTGTATGGCTGATTCTCTTTGCTGTGCAGCAGAAAATAATGCAACACTATGAAGCATTTATACTTCAATACAAATTTTGGATAAAGCTAATGGAATTAGCCTTGTTAAGTCTTGGACTCATTTGGGATCCATCAAGGTTTTTTTCTTTACAGTTCTCCCTTTCAGAATGAGAACGGCTGTCTTATGGCTTAATTACCATTGCATTTGAAAAACACAAGCCTGGTCACTCAGGGTCACAGGAGAGAAATTCACCTGAGAATGGATTCACCCTCGAATCTTACCCACATCCGACTTAGACAGTAACTTAGAGGAGACTACCTTTAGAGTTGATGCTGGACCGAGTTCAGACTTTTGGACCTATTGGGATGGAATGAATGCACTTTGCATGTGAGAAATATATGAAGGGGGAGACACAGGGCAGGAGAGGAATACTATGAACTGCATGTGTCCCCAACATTTATATGTTGAAGACCTAACACCCCGCATGACTCTATTTGTAGTTTGGGCTTCTAAGGAGATGATTCAGGTTAAATGAAGTCTAAAAATAGTTTCATAACAGACACCAGAGAGATTGCTTGTTTCCTCTCTGTGAGCATGCACCTAAGAAAGGCCATGTGAGGACATGGTAACAAGGTAGCCACCTGCAAGTGAGGAAGAGAGCACTAACCAGAAACTGACCATCTTATACCCTGATCTCAGACTTCTGGTCTTCAGAACTGTGAGAAAATTAATTTTAATTAAAAATTCTGTTGTTTAAATCATTCAGTCTGTGTATTGCATTATGACATCTCAGACTGACTAAATACAGATGAGAAGTATGCATCAACCTCAAAAAAAATTTCTTCATAATTCTGCTGACTGCTACCTTTAGGAAGCCTGGAGCATTTGCTCCTGTGCAAATTTGAGGTGTATTCTCCTTGCTCAGTTTGATATATATACAGTCACTGAAGTCAAATTACAAATAACACCACATTTTATTTTTAAAACCTTCAGCATAATTACCATGCCACATTCTGTGGTCTGTACTAGTATCATTGCTCATATTAGTAATATGTTTACTTTCCCCTTCCTGAAACCTTTTGCATGATCATTCTCTAATATTTTATCATTCATTAATATTTCAAAGAACCATACTTGATTGCAGTAATCAGCAATTCTAGTGTTCTTCCATTACTTGTTTATTTATTTCATTGATTTCTGTTTTATCTTTTAATTCATTCCTTCCTGCTTCCATTTTTAAATTTATTGTTGATCTTTCCCTACTTACACTGATAGTTTAGTTTATTGGTTTAACTCATCTTTGCTTTTTAATTAATTTATTGGAAATATACTTTCTCTGAGTAGCATCTTAGCTTTCTCCCTTTGAATTGTGATAGGTAGAAACTCACTATACTTTCACTATACTAAATAGATTCTATTTTGATATCCCTTTTAAGAAAATAATTTATTAACAGATTTTCCCTGATACCAAGATGTTTAAAAATAGAACTTTTTATTGATATCTCTTTAGTTCAATTAGTAACTGCAAAATACATGGGAATTCTTGTTTGAATTTTTCTTTTTAGACTTAATATCAGTCTAGTGCAGTGCATAATCAAATTATGTGAATGTTTTTGGTACATCTGTAAGTTAATATTCCATTCCTTGTTTTATGTCTAAAAACTCATACTACTTTAAGCTTATTAAGTATAGTTTTTACACTGTATTCTTAATTATTTTTTGTCTTACTCTCAGAGAAGAATTGCTAAAAGCTATTACCATAATAATGTAGTTAGCCCTCCCAAACCAAACATCTTTTTCCCCTCTATCCTTACTGTTTACTGGTGTCAGTGACTGCTTTCAGATGTCAAACTCTGAATTAAGGTCAGCATGCTGAATTCTAAACATTTTCAAGATAGAAGTTTATCAATGCCATCCCTAAAGTGAGTCATTCCTATTTAAGATCATCATTGGGAAAAAGGAATTATAACACAAATTGTATTCACTGGGGATAAAAGATAATCAAATACACAAAAATATCCACAGGTGAGAGGCAGGGACTGCAGATGAGTCCAACCACAGAGGATTTAAAAGGTTGAAATAACTCAAGAATCAAGCCAAATTTTAAGATCCAACAAATGGATTTAGTTCAAGAGATAAATCTTCCAAAAGAAACAATATATAAAAATGGTTTGAAGAAGGTAATAGAGCTAACTTGGAAGGAGAGTGCAGAGGATAGATTCAGTTCATTTCAGTTCAGTCACTCAGTCATGTCTGACTCTTTGCGACCCCATGAATTACAGCACGTCAGGCCTCCCTGTCCATCACCAACTCTTGGAGTTCACCCAAATTCATCTCCATTGAGTTGGTGATGCCATCCAGCCATCTCATCCTCTGTCGTCCCCTTCTCCTCCTGCCCCCAATCCCTCCCAGCAACAGAGTCTTTTCCAGTGAGTCAACTCTTCGCATGAGGTGGCCAAAGTACTGGAGTTTCAGCTTTAGCATCTTTCCTTCCAAAGAACACCCAGGACCGATCCATCTCCTTTAGAATGGACTGGCTGGATCTCATTGCAGTCCAAGCAACTCTCAAGAGTCTTCTCCAACACCACAGTTCAAAAGCATCAATTCTTTGGCACTCAGCTTTCTTCACAGTCCAACTGTCACATGCATACATGAGCACTGGAAAAACCATAGCCTTGACCAGATGGACCTTTGTTGGCAAAGTAATGTCTCTGCTTTTCAATAGATTAAGGTTGAATAAAATATTGGGGTACAAAGGGCAATGAAGAAATTCTTCCAGTGGGTTTGTTGGAATTAAAGTACACATTTATACATACTTGTTCCATGGGTCCATTATCAGTGCTTCTCAGATTATAATCTTCACAATAATCTTGTGAGGATCATGTTAAAATGTAGATCCTATTTCTGCAGGGTCCTGCAGATTGGGTTGGGTCCTGAAATGCTGCATTCCTAAAATGCTTCCAGGAAATGCCTATCCTGCTGGGCTGTGAGGATTCTCTGAGTGGCAGAACATTTATTCTACTCCTGTAGCTTGGAAGCACTAAACAAAGATGTAGAAAATCAGGAAAGGGCAGATAAAAACCTCACATGCCTTGGAAGACAGAAAGATTAATTTGTAGATTCTGGATCCTGCCTTTTTAGACATTGGGAAAGAAACATACTGGGAGACATTCTGACAGGACATGGACTCTTTAGAGAATTGTGCTGGTTCTCATTGCTGTGTTAAAGGAAACACTGTGGAATCAGAGGTACCTATGCATTCCATCCACAGAACATGAGGCCCTCTGTGTGAGAGGGAGATACAGATCCCTGCTCATTAGTTCCAGTGTTAAAACCTCATGATCTAAAATATCCTAAAATAAATAACTGGAGTAAAATACAGTCCCATGGTAGCGCCATCAGTACAGAATCTGCTGCAGTGTAAGAGACTCAGGTTCGATCCCTGGGTCTGGCAGATTCCCTGGAGAAGGAAATGGCAACCCACTCCACTATTCTTGCCTGTAAAATCCCAGGGACAGAGGAACCTGGCGGGCTACAGCCCATGAGGTTGTAAGAGTCAGAGAGGACTTAGCGACTAAACCACCACCACAGTTTACAAAAGGAACCATACAACAAAACTCCTTAGGAAGTGAGTAATACCAGCTACTGGTAAAAAACCAAAATAATCAAAGCAATTGCTAAAATAACAAATAATCACGTATTTTTCTTTCTCCACTGAATACTGTCTGTAGACTAAAAATCCCCACCTGTTTATTTTAGTTTTCCCATGTTTATGAAAAAATAGTTACTTCACAAGAATTATTCAGTCAGTATGTTGATAATCTCATCTTTAGAATGAAGATATTTTCAAAACAGTTTAGGGAAACAAGATCACTAGAATTTTTCTGTCAACTATAAGCTGTACACCTAAAGTTCATTTTCTAAAACAGTCTGCCATGCCTCTTGACTTACTCTGGGCGCTTAAATCAGGGAGACATTTTAAATGCTAGGAATGCATGTCATTCTTTATGCCGAGACACTTGCAACAGCACTATGTGGATTAAGCTCTATTTCCTTAACAGAGAAACTGAAGTGTGAATTTAATCTACATATATATATATATATATATATATATATATAAATAATACAATTTAAAACAGCTCTAATATTGATCCATCTGAAATGCTTCCTTAAGATAATAAGTGTCTTCTAAGATTTATCCATGCTTTGATCCAGAGGAATGAGTATCTATGAAGATACTTTAAAGATAGAATAGTGAAATAGGATTCTGAGGACCTCAGCAGGCTGAGCTAATCCCACAGAGACACACGTCCTGAAAGCTACTCCCCTTTCTTGCTGTTGTTATTGTCTTTTTAAGATGTTTATTTCACATTGGAATATAGTTGATTAACAATATTTCAGGTGTACAGCAAAGTGATTTAGTTATACATTACATGTATCTATTATTTTTCAAATTCTTTTCTCATTTAGGTTCTTACAGATTATTGAGCAGTTTTTCCTGTGCTATACAGTATAATTGTTATACTTGTTGGTTATCTATTTTAAAGTAGCAGTGTGTATATGTCGATCCCAAATTCCCTATCTATTCCTCGCACCCTTTCCCATTGGTAACCATAAGCTTGTTCTCTAAGTCTGTGAGTCTATTTCTGGTTTGTAAATAAGTTCATTTGTATCATTTTTTTTAGATCTTATAAGCAGTATCATATTTGCCTTTCTCTGTCTGACTTACTTCACTTGTATGATAAACTCCAGGTCTATCCATGATGCTACAAATGGTATTCTTTCATTCTTCTTTTTATGACCGAGTAATATTCTACTTTATATATGTACCAATTCTTCTTTATCCATTCATCTGTCAATGGACATTTAGGTAGCTTCCATACCTTGGCTATTGTAAACAGTGAATACTGGGGTGCATATAACCTTTTGAAGTGTGTTTTCCTCAAGATATATGCCCAGAAGTGGAATTGCTGGATAATATGGTAGCTGTATTTTTGGTTTCTTAAGGAACCTCCATACTGTTCTCCACATTGGCAGCACCAATTTATATTCCCAAAACTGTAGGAGGGTTTCCTTTTCTCCACACTTTCTCCAGTGTTCACTGTATGTAGACTTTTTGATTATGGCCATTCTGATTGGTTTGAGGTGTTATCTCATTGTAATTTTGATATTTATTTCTCCTATAATTAACGATGTTGTACATCTTCTTATCTACTCCCTTTTCTATTTCTATGTGAGGCTAAGATGGAGAAGGCAATGGCACCCCACTCCAGTACTCTTGCCTGGAAAATCCCATGGACAGAGGAGCCTGGTAGGCTGCAGTCCATGGGGTTGCTAAGAGTCGGACACGACTGAGCGACTTCACTTTGACTTTTCACTTTCATGCATTGGAGAAGGAAATGGCAACCCACTCCAGTGTTCTTGCCTGGAGAATCCCATGGACAGAGGAGCCTGGTGGGCTGCCCTCTATGGGGTCGCACAGAGTCGGACACGACTGAAGCGACTTAGCAGCAGCAGTGAGGCTAAAATAGAATTGCCACATTCCAGATATCTAGATTCAAGTTTCCCAAATTGGATATATGTTAAATAGTCCCAGGATCTCATTCCTTTAAATTGTTGTATGATTCATGTAATGAATAATTTCCCCTATTCCTTCACAGCCATTACTTAGAACACGTCCCAATTACATTTAGTCATGTATAATGAGAGAGAAAGCGAAAGTGAAAATCACTCAGTTGTGTCCAACTCTTTGCAACACCATGGACTATACAGCCCATGGAATTCTCTAGGCCAGTATACTGGAGGGAGTAGCCTTTCCCTTCTCCAGGCGATCTTTCCAACTCAGGAATTGAACCATGGCCTCCTGCATTGCAGGTGGATTCTTTATCAACTGAGCTATCAGGGGAAAGGTGATGGAAATAGAGAAAGCATAAAACCCTCTTTGAGGAACTGTTGTGGTTTCTATCTCATAATAATTCGAGTTTACCTGTGGATAGCTTCATTTTATCCCTCTCTTCTTTAGGTTCTGTGGTTTTTCTTGAAATAATTATTTCATGTAAATCCTTCATCTGGAACACTAGTATTGTGTATTTCATTTATTATATCTAACTGTTTTCTCTAAAATGCAAAAACATTATTCAGCACTAACTCTTATCTGGTCCCAGGTAATTGCTATTCTGTCCTGTAATTTCAGTGCAGTAGTCAACCAGAGAGGAATCTGAATCCCAACTCTTTTATTTACTAGTAATATGATATGACAGCCTATTTAATAATTCACTGAATTAATTTCCTTATTGATATAATGAAAATAGCAAAGTTTTTTGTGAGGATAAAGTAAAGCAGTGAGATCTTAACATAGAATTAGTGCCTTATCAATACAAAGTCTTTCGTCTTCCTTTGCATCGTCTCTTCTTCTAAAGTAATAGAGTGGTTTTTGCACATATAGTCAGAGAACCTGGGTTAGGTGAACACACCAAAGCCATGAATCCAAGGCCTCCATAATGAATATCTAATAGGTTAATATAAACACAGATTTTTGTTTAATTATTTACCTTACTGTACTAATCCATTTCATTATTTATTATATTTTTGACAATAAAAAATCACATCCATCTTCCACTTAGTTCTTTTCAACACCTGGAACTAAGCCAGTGCTGAGGAGTGAGTCTTCCAAACTTTGTTTCTATGGAAACAGTGGTGATTTCTATACTTGTTTCATTAATGTATGCATATGAGAGTGGATATTTGCCACTGTGTACCATAAACAGATTGAATAAAGTGGTCGTATGCATGGAAATTAACCCATGGCCAAATGGACTGTTTCCTAAATAAAATTACATTTTTGATGCCATTTTTATTCATTTGAAAATTTGAAATTATTTTTCTGTTAAAATGCAACTCAGTTTGAATTTAAATAAAAATCAACACCGATATGCATTTAACATGTAAATATTGCTTTTACACACTCTCTATTGGGATTAGTTAATGCCTGAAGGATATCAAGTTCCAATGTTCAAATGTAAAATTTTATGATATATACTGGATATAAACACCAGAGGGCGCTCATACTTAGACCTGAATCCAACGAAGGCATCTTAGAAAAAGATTTTACTACTGTAGAACCCAGAAGTACCAATTAAGGACATCTTCAAGTTGTTAGATGAAACACAATACTCTCTAACTAGTACATCAGTACTAATATTCTTACTGGTAAATTGAAACTCAATTTCCTTAGAGTAAAAGCTCTTCTCAATAATATCACAAACACCTCAAAATTTCTTGTTTTTGTTTTTTCTAATTCATATTATTAATCCATTCAGAGTACTTTCCCTAATTACTTTCATTTACTTCCCATGTTCAATTTTCGTACAACTAAAGCCATAGTTCACATCAAGGCTTTACGTTTTCTGAAGCATGTTCAAAAGAATTTTTTAAAACATATTTCCTTTTACATCAAAAAGCTTTTTACCTTGGAATCCCACCATTATTATTTGAAGTGAGGTGACGTAATATGAGAAATGTGAAAAGCAGAGATTATCTTATACTAAACAATATAAACTAGAAATATTGCATGGCATGACTCCTAATTTAAACTGAGGTATTGACAGAGAGGGACTTCCCAAGTGGCTCAGTGGTAAAGAACTCTCCTGCCAATGCAGGAGACTTAAGAGACATGGGTTGGGAAGATCTCTTCGAGAAAGAAATGACAACCCATTCCAGCACGGAAATGGAATTTCAAAGCGCCTGGGAAATTGCATGGAAAGAGGAGCCTGTCAGTCTACAGTCCCTAGGGTCACGAAAGGCTTAGACACCAAGTGAGTGACTAAACAACAACAATTCACAGAGAAAGTAAGTGTTTAGTATTCTGGGGTCAGAATACTAAATACTAAATACATGCATTGCACAACTGGCCAAGTTTTTAAGAAAATATATAATAAATAAGTAAATAAAAAGTCATGAGGCACAGTGAAGCAAATTAGAAGGAAACTTTAATTGCATGAAGGGTAGGTCAGAGTACAGCTGAGTCACCATCACAATGGAATACTAGATCTGGTAACCAGCTGCCTCAAAACAGAGATTTGTTTTTTTTCCAAATAACAGTGCATTATGACATTGCATAATGATTGACTTTTGAAATCATTTTCTATTTTTCTGACCTTTTGTACATACCAAAAATGACTCTATTAAATATGATACTGAGAGCTGGTCTCTGTTCCTGAATATTTGGAACAGAATACAACATGCTACTTTCCTCAGAAAGTTTTTTTACCTGATTCTAAACTTAATCCTGTCAGCACTTGACATGGTTAAGTGTTACTGTTTCTTGTTGGATTTCATAATTTCATACTCTCTCTCTCTCTTTTTTTTTTTTCCTACCTTATCGATCACTTGTTCTTAATCTAGTTTGCTGGCATACCTTAACGTGTCTAGTACATCTAGTTTGCTAGAATAGCCTGTTCTATCAGAGTGTAAAAAGTTAAGATTTTTAGACCTAGATCAAGGGCTGGATTCTCTTTTCAGTCTAGGTTCTGTTGCCTGGAGAGCCTGCTCACCTGAATGGTTTTAAATGCCACAGAAACCATCAGGAGGCCAATTTACATCTCCGGGGTAAATCTTTTCTGTGAGCATGAGACCTGTATATCCAACAGCTTTCTTGACATCTAAGCTTAGAAGTACCATATGAATAGCTAAATGAATATGCTGCAAGAAAAAGTTTTGATCCCTAAGTCAGTCTCTTCCCTTTCCCATTTCAAACCCAGGATCCATCTGCTCTGCTTGTTTCAGAGGAAGCCATGTGCTCCTCTCATCTCCTCCCTCCCCCAGAGCCCACTGACAACAAAGTCTACAATTCACATCATAAACTTCCCTCAAATAAGTCCATTTTTCTTTATCTCTCCTGCACTCCCTTGTACCAGTATCCTCTCTTGACTGATGTACTGAAATAGCCACCTATTTCCCATATCCTTTTCCTCTACTCTAACTCATCAATATATAGTAGCTGCAATCATATTTAGTAAATGTAAATCTCAGCATGCCAGCCCAGTAAGTAAAATTTAGTGGTTTTCTTTTGCATTGAAAATGGAACAAAATTCATGTCATGGCCTATACAGTCCAACATGATTTTCCTCTGCACACAATTCTAACCTCATTCTGTCCCATGTGGTTGGTCACTATCGTCTGGCCACCTTGGGATTCTTTCAGCATCTGGAACACTTTAGACATCTGTACACTTCATGGCAGTGAGAGGAGCTACCCCACATCCAAGGAGCAGTGGCTATGTGGGTGCAGGAGGGCTGAGAGGAGCTACTCCATGTTCAAGGGTCAGGGGTGGGGTGACCTTGTCCAAGGTAAGGAGCAGCAGCTGTGCTTTACTGGAGCAGCCATGAAGAGATACCCCACATCCAAGGCAAGAGAAACCCAAGTGAGACCGTAGGTGTTGCAAGAGGGCATCAGAGGGCAGACACACTGAAACCATAATCACAAAAAAACTAGCCAATCTGATCATATGGACCACAGCCTTGTCTAACTCAAAGAAACTAAGCCATGGAGTGTGGGGCCACCCAGGATGGACGGGTCATGGTGGAGAGGTCTGACAGAATGTGGTCCACTGGAGAAGGGAATGGAAAACCACTTCAGTATTCTTGCCTTGAGAACCCCATGAACAGTATGAAAAGGCAAAATGACAGGATACTGAAAAAGGAACTCCCCAGGTCTCTAGGTGCCCAATATGCTACAGGAGATCAGTGGAGAAATAACTCCAGAAAGAATGAAGGGATGGAGCCAAAGCAAAAACAATACTCAGTTGTGATTGTGACTGGTGATAAAGCAAGGTCCAATGCTGTAAAGAGCAATATTTCATAGGAACCAGGAATGTTAGGTCCATGAATCAAGGCAAACTGGAAGTGGTCAAACAAGAGATGGCAAGAGTAAACGTCGACATTCTAGGAATCAGTGAACTGCAATGGACCGGAATGGGTGAATTTAACTCAGATGACCATTATATCTACTACTGTGGGCAGGAATCCCTTAGAAGAAATGAAGTAGCCATCATGGTCCACAAAAGAGTCTGAAAAACAGTACTTGAATGCAATCTCAAAAACGACAGAATGATCTCTGTTCATTTCCAAGGCAAACCATTCAATATAACAGTGATCCAAGCTTATGCCCCAACCAGTAAAAAGCTGAAGTAGAATGGTTCTATGAAGACCTACAAGACCTTTTAGAACTAACACCCCCAAAAGATATCCTTTTCATTATAGGGAACTGGAATGCAAAAGTAGGAAGTCAAGAAACACCTGGAGTAACAGGCAAATTTGGCCTTGGAATACGGAATAAAGCAGGGCAAAGACTAATAGAGTTTTGCCAAGAGAATGCACTGGTCATAGCAAACACCCTCTTCCAACAACACAAGTGAAGACTCTACACATGGACATCACCAGATGGTCAACACCGAAATCAGATTGATTAAATTCTTTGCAGCCAAAGATGGAGAAGCTCTATACAGTCAGCAAAAACAAGACCATGAGCTGACTGTGGCTCAGATCGCGGACTCCTTATTGCCAAATTCAGACTTAAATTGAAGAAAGTAGGGAAACCACTAGACCATTCAGGTATGACCTAAATCAAATCCCTTATGATTATACAGTGGAAGTGAGAAATAGATTTAAGGGCATAGATCTGATAGACAGAGTGCCTGATGAACTATGGATGGAGGTTCGTGACATTGTACAAGAGCCAGGGATCAAGACCATCCCCGTGGAAAAGAAATGCAAAAAAGCAAAATGGCTCTCTGAGGAGGCCTTACAATTAGCTGTGAAAAGAAGAGAAGTGAAAAGCAAAGGAGAAAAGGAAAGATATTCCCATCTGAATGCAGAGTTCCAAAGAATAGCAAGGAGACATAAGAAAGCCTTCCTCAGCAATCAATGCAAAGAAATAGAGGCAAAAAATAGAATCCGAAAGACTAGATATCACTTCAAGAAAATTAGAGATACTAAGGGAACATTTCATGCAAACATGGGCTCGATAAAGGACAAAAATGATAGAGACCTAACAGAAGCAGAAGATGTTAAGAAGAGGTGGCAAGAATACAGACAAGAACTGTACAAAAAAGTTCTTCACAACCCAGATAATCACGATTGTGTGATCACTCACCTAGAGCCAGACATCCTTGAATGTGAAGTCAAGTGGGCCTTAGGAAGCATCACTACAAACAAAGATAGTGGAGGTGATGGAATTCCAGTTGAGCTATTTCAAATCCTGAAATATGATGCTGGGGAAGTGCTGCACTCAATATGCCAGCTAATTTGGAAAACTCAGCAGTGGCTACAGGACTGGAAAAGGTCAGTTTTCATTCCAATCCCAAAGAAAGACAATGCCAAAGAACGCTCAAACAGCAGCATAATTGCACTCATCTCACATTCTAGTAAAGTAATGCTCAAAATTCTCCAAGCCAGGCTTCAGCAATACATGTACCATGAACTTCCAGATGTTCAAGCTGGATTTAGTAAAGGCAGAGAAACCAGAGATCAAATTGCCAACATCTGCTGGATCATGGAAAAAGCAAGAGAGTTCCAGAAAAACATCTATTTCTGCTTTATTGACTATGCCAAAGCCTTTGACTGTGTGGGTCACAATAAACTGTGGAAAATTCTGAAAGAGATGGGAATACCAGACCACCTGACCTGCCTCTTGAGAAACCTTTATGCAGGTCAGGAAGCAACAGTTAGAACTCGACATGGAACAACAAATTGGTTCCAAATAGGAAAAGGAGTATGTCAAGGCTGCATATTGTCACCCTGCTTATTTAACTTATATGTAGAGTATATCATGAGAAATGCTTGGCTGGAAGAAGCACAAGCTGGAATCAAGATTGCTGGGAGAAATATCAATAACCTCAGATATGCAGATGACACGCCCCCCCTTATGGCAGAAAGTGAAGAGGAAGTACACTTGATGTAGCCTTTTGATGAAAGTCAAAGACGAGAGTGAAAATGTTGGCTTAAAGCCTCTTGATGAAAGTGAAAGAAGAGAGTGAAAAAGTTGGCTTAAAGCTCAACATTCTGAAAACTAAGATCATAGTATCTGGTCCCATCACTTCATGGGAAATAGATGGGAAAACAGTGGAAACAGTGTCAGACTTTATGTTTTGGGGCTCCAAAATCAATGCAGATGGTGATTGCAGCCATGAAATTAAAAGGCGCTTACTCCTTGGAAGGAAAATTGTGACCAACCTCGATAGCATATTAAAAAGCAGAGACATTACTTTGCCAACAAAGGTCTGTCTAGTCAAGGCTATGGCTTTTCCAGTGGTCATGTATGGATGTGAGAGTTGGACTGTGAAGAAGGCTGAGTGCCGAAGAATCGATGCTTTTGAACTGTGGTGTTGGAGAAGACTCTTGAGAGTCTCTTGGACTGCAAGGAAATCCAACCAGGCCATTCTAAAGGAGATCAGTCCTGGGTGTTCATTGGAAGGACTGATGCTGAAGCTGAAACTCCAATACTTTGGCCACCTCATACAAAGTGTTGACTCATTGGATAAGACCCCGATGCTGGGAGGGATTGGGGGCAGGAGGAGAAGAGGACGACAGAGGATGAGATGGATGGATGGCATCACTGATTCAGTGGACATGAGTTTCTGTGAACTCTTGGAGTTGGTGATGAACAGGGAGGCCTGATGTGCTGCGAATCATGGGATCTCAATAAATTGGACATGACTGAGCAACTGATTTGAACACTTCATGGCATCTGTAGAAGCTCTTTTAAGTCTGTAAAACTCTTGTCCTAGAAGTTACAATTGTGGGTTTCTTCCTGTCCTTTGGAGCTCAGCTTAAAAAGTAGTTCTTTGGAGATGATTTCCCTAACCCTTGTATCTTAAATTCCTCAGATTAACCACAATCAGCATTTTATTCAGTTTTTTTTTTTTCAAAGTAGCTACCACAATTGTAATCTAGTTATCTGTTTATTTTCTTGCTCATTCTACTTATTGGGGCTCTGTTTCATTTATCACCTATGCATAGCGGCATACTATAAACAAAGCATCTAGAATATAGTGCTTAGGAAATAGTATCGGAATATCATAGGTGATGAGTGAAGTTGATAAGAACATGAAATCAGCATATGGAAGCTCTCTTTATGCCCTAGCTGTAGAACATCTTTAACTCTCTAGAATATTTTCCTTGAAATTATTTCCTAGAGAATTTTTCCCTCTTGATATTGAAGTAATAACATTATCTAACTTACTGGCTTGGAGGGAGAAGAAAATGGTAGTTTACACTTTATAGTAGTAGCTGCACATATCATTGCTCAGTCACTCGGTCCTCTCTGACTTTTTGTGACCCCGGGGACTTCAGCGCATCAGGCTTCCCTGCCCTTCACCTCTCCCAGAGCTTGCTAATGTCTGTTGATTTGGTGATGCTATCCAAACATGTTGTACTCTGTTGTCCCCTTCTCATCCTGGCTTCGATCTTTCCCAGCAGTCTTTTTTAATGAGTTGGCTCTTCATATCAGGTGGCCAAAGTATTGGAGCTTCAGCCTTGGCATTAGAAGCCTCAGTCCTTATAATGAATATTCATGGTTGATTTCATTTAAGACTGACTGATTTGATCCCCTTGCTATCCAAGGAACTCTCAAGAGTTTTCTCCAACACCACAGTTCAAAAGCATCACTTCATTGGCACTGAGCTTTCGTTATGGTCCAACTTTCACATCTTTATATGACTACTGGAAAAGCCATAGCTTTGACTAGATGGACCTTTGTTGGCAAAGTAACGTCTCTGCCTTTTAACACCGTGTCTAGGTTTGTCATAGTTTTTCTTCCAAGAGCCAAGAGTCCTTTAAATTGGGCTTTCAGTAAATATCTGCCATGCTGCTGCTGCTGATGATGATACTTTTAGTATGAATATGACAAGTCCTGGTGACTCCTCTCAGAATAAATTGTAGGCCACAGGGTCTATTCATGGATGTGCTCCTCCTGGAGTTATACCTGCACTTAGAAGGCCCATTGTTGGTATAATACTTTGTTGTCGCTGTCTTGAGATTAATAATTCTGATTAAAGTGCCTGAATTTTCATTTTGCATCATGCTCCACAAATTATTAAGCCATTCTTAGTGGGTATAATATGAAATCCCAATATAAAATCATTGTTTCCAATCACTAAAGCAATGTAGGACAAGCATGTCTCAATCAAAACAATATGAATCATATGTATAATCACTATTTCTCTTTGCACCAATAGCTATAAAGTTCATATCCAAATTTGTCACTTAGTTCTTACAATTGTGCTGCAGCATTTGCTAAGAAATTCTGTATTATAATTTCACCATAAACCCTTTATTACTCTTCTGCAATTATCATCACAGTGAATTGATTCCCTCCATTTTTTGTATTTATAATAGCTTTTTGTATTTATAATAGCTTTCATCTATGCTCCTTGAAATGAGACAATCAATAAAAATAAACAGTATATCATTATAATTCATACTTTTTAAAATTCTTAAAAAATATGCATTTAGATTCCCTTTCCCCTCCATTTTTTTTTCTGTAATAAGATTAATTGTTTTAATTGTTCTTAGGTATAAGATGAATGTGTTCCTGTGAAAGATTCCAATGAGCTTGATTTGAAGAGAAATCTATGCTCTAGTGCTGATCAATGACACACAACAGTGCATGGATTGAATGACAGGAAATGGTGCATGTGTTCTTTGAATCAGATTATCAATTTTCCTACAGTAAATAAATGTAAGTGAAATGCCCTCAGAGCTTTTTATTTATTTAGCCCCACCTTTTCTGTTCCCTCTCTCTCTCTCTCTCTTTTATTTCTACCTTACACCAATGGAGCCTCCTCCCCTAGAATTCCTATGAGAGCACTGCTGCTCTTCAGAGAGGCTGATGAATCCTAATATATTGTCAGCATGCATGTCTGTGCATGCTAAGCCACCAGTCCTGTAAGATTCTTTGAGACCCTATGGACTGTAGCGCACCAGGCTCCTCTGTACATGGGATTAACCAGGCAAGAATACCCGAATGGGTTGTTGTATCCTCCTCCAGGGCATCTTCCCCACCCAGGGATGCATCTCATATGGCTCCTACATTGGCAGGTGTGTTTCTTTATCACTAGTGCCACCTGGGACCACATAGGGCATTATTATGAGCATGGTGTGCTATTATTCTACAACAAGAAGCTACTTGATTTGTTTCTCATTCTAAAAGACATTACCAGTATAGTACAATAATCTGTGGAAAATTCTGAAAGAGATGAGAACACCAGACCACCTTACCTGCCTCCTGAGAAATCTGTATGCAGGTCAGGAAGCAACAGTTAGAACTGGACATGGAACAACAGACTGGTTCCAAATAGGAAAAGGAGTACATCAAGGCTGTATATTGTCACCCTGCTTATTTAACTTACATGCAGAGTACATCATGAGAATTGCTGGGCTGGAGGAAGCAAAAACTGGAATCAATATTGCTAGGAGAAATATCAATAACCTCAGATATACAGATGATACCATCCTTATGGCAGAAATTGAAGAAGAACTAAAGAGCCTCTTGATGAAAATGAAAGAGGAAAGTGAAAAAGTTGGCGTAAAGCTCAACATTCAGAAAACTAAGATCATGGCATCTGGTCACATCACTTCATGGGAAATAGATGGGGAAATGATGGAAACAGTGAGAGATATTATTTTGAGGGGCTCCAAGATCACTGCAGATGGTGACTGCAGTCATGAAATTAAAAGACGCTTACTCCTTGGAAGGAAAGTTATGACCAGCTTAGATAGCATATTCAAAAGCAGAGACATTACTTTGCCAACAAATGTCCATCTAGTCAAGGCTATGGTTTTTCTAGTAGCCATGTATGTATGTGAGAGCTGGACTATAAAGAAAGCTGAGCATCGGAATTGATGCTTTTGAACTGTGGGTGTTGGAGAAGACTCTGAGAGTCCCTTGGACTGCAAGGAGATCCAACCAGTCCATCCTAAAGGAGATCAGCCCTAAGTGTTCATTGGAAGGACTGAAGCTGAAGCTGAATTCCAATACTTTGTCCACCTCATGTGAAGAACTAACTCATTGGAAAAGACCCTGGTGCTGGGAAATATTGAGGGCAGGAGGAGAAGGGGATGACAGAGAATGAGATGGTTGGATGGCATCACTGACTCAATGGACATGGGTTTGGGTAAACTCTGGGAGTTTGATGATGGACAGGGAGGCCTGGTGTGCTGCAATCCATGGCGTTGCAAAGAGTCGGACATGACTGAGCGACTGAACTGAATTGAACCACACTAACCACACTAGTGTAGTATTTTCAAAAGGAGAGGTCACAATCTTTTTCTGTCAAGGGCTACATAGTAAATAGTTTAACTTTTGTAAGACAGACTACCCTCCATCTCAAATGCTCAACTCCTCTGGAGAATCATAAAAGCACCCATAAGCAATACATAAATTAAACAGAATGTCTGTGTTTAATAAAAACATTGTTTATAAAAATAGATGGCTGAACAATAGGTCATAGTTTGCATTGAAGAAATAATTAATTAATCCCTGTATTAAAGGATTTGCATTACTATGCAAGGCAAGGATATAAAATAAAAAGTATAGCAAGTGAAATTAAAACTTAGAAATCTTTGGTGTCTTGACAGTCATCATTTGAGTAGAATACATATGTATCTATGTCCCATTCTCACAGTCACTATAGCTCACAAGAAATTTGGGACTCCTAATTTGTAAATGAAATAGGATCAATTTGTGAACGACTCAAGAAAATCTATTTCACTACCTTTGAGTAAAGCTGCATTTGGGGCAGAAAACACTATTACCCAGCTTAATGGCAAATCTCATTATCCAAAATTGGCCAGAATGAATTGTCCAATTTCAAAAATCAACTCTTCCATGGAAAGATAAAGACTGATTGCTATTGAATCTCCAAAGAGATGTTCCAGGTTTTAATCAATTCAGTGTAATTTAGAGTCACATCTTGCTTATTTCTCATTTTCATGTATTCAGTTGGAAACAATGGCAATATATTTGCAGGTATTTTCATCATAAACATGAAGAAAAGTGATGCCTACATTGATAATGCTAGGTTAATATGTGACATGGCCAGTAAATATTACTATTAATATAATTACATAAGTCATGAGAAAACATAGACATGAAATGTAAAATAAGTGCAATTTTACACTTTTTTTTTCCTATGAAGGAGATTTTGGTGTGGCTTCATGTTCAAATGGGCAATGAAAGACTTGAAAAATATCCTAAAGATATTGCGAAGGACAGAAATGACAGAGAACTACATGGAAAATAAGCGACAATTGACAGTGAAGATTGTATGGAAGAGTTGGTTGAATTATGTCAAAAGTGATCTTTACTAAATGTCATTTCAAAAGGAAGCACTTTGCTTATGGTTTAATGATTTTTCTAGCTTTTCCAAGTTTCTTGGGTTTCACTTACTGAAGAAATGACCTAATTCTTAGCAAATTTTCCTTGACAAAAATTTATTTTCTCCTAGTGTTCCAGGTTTGCAACATGTTTGAATAAGTGGTATTTATTCAAGAAATATTCCAATGAATATTGTGACTTTTAAAAGAGATATGTATATGTAGGTGTGTTTGCGTTTGGGGCTAATTAGTGCAGTAGAAAGAAAATTCTAAAGATAATGAATAAAAAGATTGATTTTAAAATTCTAATAGTAAAATCTAGAGATTATATTTGCCACTTCACTTTTATTCTAAGTCCAGGCTTATACTGCTCACTGCATGGTAGGCCAGTAAGTTGAGAGATCAGTTGTTGGGACAAAGGATAATGACTTTAGACCTGGGTTTGATCCCTGGGAAGATCTCCTCGAGAAGGGAAAGACTACCTATTCCAGTATTCTGGTCTGGAGAATCCATGGACTGTATAGTCAATGGGGTTGCAAAGAGTCAGACACAACTGAGCAACTTTCACTTGGAAAACCAGCATGTTGAGAAAATGGCAGATTAGCGTTCTGAAGAACCATCTTGCCTGGGTTTGGATGATAGGAGTAGGTGGTTCTGACCAATTCCGGATGGTGTGTTTAATTCTTCTTTTTTGCAGGCATTCTCAGATAGTGCTGGTCAGGATGTTTTTTTATAAGCTAAATAAAGTATTTTAGTATAACACTCTGACACTGGAGTCAGGGTTCCCAGACATGAGCCATTATATACACTTTAAGCTATAGGCAACATCTCTTTAGTGACTGTCTGCATCCTAAAACACTTTGCTTGTGTCTGACTCTTTGTGACCCCATGAACTGCAGCCTGTCAGGCTCTTCTGTCCATGGGATTCTCCAGGCGAGAATACTGGAGTGAGTTGCCATGCTCTTCTCCAGGGGGTCTTCCTGATGCACAGATCGAACCCACATCTCCTACATCTCCTGCAGACAGATTCTTTAGCACTGAGCCACCAAGAAAAACTCTCTTTAATGATTAATTTATAGTAAATACAGTACAATATGTGGAATCAGGTTTATTCTTCCCTATGACAATTTCATAAATATTCTATCAGAGACTTCACGATCTGCACCATTTTCTTTCAGAGTCTGAAACTGAACAAGATATCTATGTGAAACAATGTGGGCTCAGATGGTAAAGCGTCTGCCTGCAATGAGGGAGACCTGAGTTTGACCCCTGGGTTGGGAAGATCCCCTGGAGAAGGCAATGCAACTCACTCCAGTACTCTTGCCTGGAAAATCCCATGGATAGAGGAGCCTGTAGGCTGCAGTCCATGGGGTCACTAAGAGTCAGACACCACTGAGTGACTTCACTTTCACTTTTCACTTTCATGCATTGGAGAAGGAAATGGCAACCCACCCCAGTGTTCTTGCCTGGAGAATCCCAGGGATGGGGAAGCCTGGTGGGCTGCCATCTATGGGGTCGCACAGAGTCAGACACACTGAGTGACTTCACTTTCTTAGGCAAAAAAAAAAAAATTAAAAATAAATAAAATCTACCTGGTGACTTCCTAAGATAGAAAAAAAAAAAAAATTAAAGTAAACTTCAAATTCCGCTCCCCATGGATGGGAACCCAAAATAAGTCTCAGCATTTTCTCTCCTTTGGTTCTCCATTTCAGTAGATTTTACAGTAGCCAGCAAAATCTCTGCATGTTTTTCTAAGTCTCTCTCGCAGTACTCTTCCTTACTGGCCTCTAGTCAGAGACACTCCACTCAGAATATTGTATGAAACATTCTGATTCTAAACACTCTTCTACATGACTAAAAACTGAGGTTCTGGCGGACCTCTTCATTACCATCATAAGTTTATGACTAAGTGATTAGGTTTTATACTTAACACACTGTAACTGTCAACCTGTTGGCTGTTTCATGCATTAACATCAGACCTTCTTCTTTGATCTCACATATCTTCAGTATTTTCAGATTTCTCCTATATGTTGTGAGAATCTGGAACTCTAATTTATAACCCACTCCTTAAAAACCAGAAGATCAAGGGAAGCATTTTTAGACAAATATTTGATATTTTTTTGAAAATTTATAAAATTCCATAAATTTTCATAATTTATGGTAAAATGAAACCACTTGCACCATTATTCAACTCAATAAGATTTATAGTTTCTCAATATATGAAATAGAGATTATTAAATTGTGTGCTTTTAAACTCATTTTCCAAGTTTATCTCTTTCACACCCCTCTAAAAACATCTATGACTGAGATCAAGCAGGATAATTCTACTGATTAAATAACAACATAAAATAAGCTATATGTGAATATGACACATTTGTGCCAAGTGATCTAGAAAAGCAGTTGCAAACAGTTCTTGATGAGGCAAATATTAATGTTTGGCATTTAAGTATGACCTCTCTTATTTGTGATTGAAAGTTTAAAAATTTTGCAAGATAAGACAGTAATAATCATCTTACAATGTTAAAGACACCTATTAGTCATGTCCTAGGCAAATTGGGATTTATTGACTCAGATGTAATTCTTCCAAAAGATGCCTGCTGTTCATAAAAAGGCAGAGATATATGACTCAAAAATAATGTGAAGACAGAAATAATTTTGTACTTCACTTTGCCACATTGCTTTTCCTCTGATATATATGGCAGAATCTCCACATTTTATGAATAGGTTTTTGCCAATACTACAGATGTGTATTTCCAGCTTCTAAACCAAGCAGATCCTTGAGTCAAATAAAACAAATGATCAGCTCCAGCAAAGACAAGAGGAGATGCATTTTTTTAAAACTATGGATTAAAGATTGATGGGGAGACATACACACTTTTAAATAACCCACTGCTGATGTTGACTGTGCCTTAAAGAGAAGGTTAGGAATGTCACAAATCACTCAAAAATGATTAAGTTCTTCTATTCATCTGATAGTGTCTCATTCCAAATGATCAATTGTGGAGGAATAGCATCAAATTTTTTGAGGGGAAGAGGAAGAAGGCATGGACAGAATGTAGCACAGATAAAATATGTGTCCTTTCCCTAAATCTATGCAAATTTTTGCCCAGTGTATGGCAAAGCACCATGCTTGTATACACCAGTTTGCTCAAGGTAACTAAGCACAAATAGCAAATTTCATTACAGATGGCCAGCAATAAGATTCTCTCTCCTCTGTAGACTATCAAATCTTTCAACTTGAATACTTTGGGATTTTACCAGGCATCAAAGATTAAATGAAACATTACCTCCAAGATACATCTCTGCCCTTGAAGAATGATCAAAGATATACTTACGTTTATAAATTAAAAGGCAAATACATTTTCCGAAACTCTAGTGGCAATAATCAATCCACTCCCCATGCTGCTTTTTTTAAAACATCTGTAAGAATCAGAGATACCAATATTTCTCCCAGTGAAACATAAGTGTTGCATTAGGTGAATGTTAAAATATGGATTAAAATACACAGGTTTTTGTTATAATTAGATGATTTGCTTTATACTTCATGCCTGGATTTGTCCAAAGGGATTATTTTGCTAGGCAAAAACAAAACAAAAACAAAACAAAAACAATGTGCACTCATAAACTTGTTGAAAACCATCAAAAACTGCTAGCTGGGTATGTTAATATTACACTCTCATTATGTTTCAAAAAAGAAGAGATTTGTGTCTTATTCAAGAGTCTTAGGAAAGAATCCACTCTTTAAAAATGTAGATTGACATTTGTTTTCTGAGCACTCTTCTTTTCTTATTATGATGGAGCGTTTCAGACAGTTATGCTTTATCATTAATTTTTCTCACAACATTTTCAAAAATATTTGAGTCAGATGAATGATGAGGCATGTGAACGAAGGTTTGCCTCAGTGTAAGGGGAGACACAGACTCGGTGTCATCTTACTCGCTGTGAAATATTCACCTGGCCATTTGTCAAAGTGTGAGTTGCAGTTTTATTTGATTATAATGTTGGAAAGCATTTACTGTACTGGATAGGGGATTGTCACCTGATATTATTCTACTATTGCTCTTGCTTACAGATTTCCTTATTTTGTGTGGGCTGTGGGTCCAACCACATATGATATGATTATCATGTTGTTTCTATATCAATGGTGACAGTTTCTATGCGTTATCAATTCCTTTAGGTAACCCAACTCCTTTGTAGTTTGATGTGGAGGGGTGACCACATATGGTCAGTGAGACATCAGGGAAATTCTGTCCAGTAGAATATCCTATAAAAGCATTGTTTCTTTCCTGGTAAAAAAAGGACAAATAACAGTTGGTGATATTCCTTCTTTCCTTCTTGAACTTGAACCTAATGCCTAGAGCTGCAGGGCCTTATGAGATCACATACATTGATAAAAACACAAACATGGAAGTGTATATAGCTAGAGAAAAATTTTTGTGCCTTAATGACACTGCTACATGCAACTCATTTTAAGTGCTACCCTGTTGACAGCAACCAGGATCTCTAGATTTCTTTGAAAGTGACCAAAATAATGCCCTACTAATTTAAACCCACTAAAGGGATTTTCAGCTCTTTGCTAGTATAAGTATTCCTAAATCAATGGACATGAATTTGAGCAAAATCCAGGAGAATTTAAAGACAGGCTTCCTGGTAGCTCAGACAGTAAAAGAATCTTCCTGCAACGTAGGAGACCTGGGTTCAGTCGCTGGGTCGGGAAGATACCCTGGAGAAGTGAAAGGCTACCCACTCCAGTGTTCTTGCCTGGAGAATTCTGTGGACAGGGAAGCCTGGCGTGATACAGTCTACAGGGTCACAAGAGTCAGACACTGCTCAGAGACTGAACAACAACTTTTAAAAGCTATGGTTATTATGTTGAGGTATGTTCCTTCTATTCCTGCTTTCTGGAGAGTTTTATCATAAATGGGATGTTGAATTTTGTCAAAGGCTTTCTCTGCATCTATTGAGATAATCATATGGTTTTTATTTTTCAATTTGTTAATGTGGTGTATTACATTGATTGATTTGCGGATATTGAAGAATCCTTGCATCCCTGGGATAAAGCCCACTTGATCGTGGATGTATGATCTTTTTAATGTGTTGTTGGATTCTGATTGCTAGAATTTTGTTAAGGATTTTTGCATCTATGTTCATCAGTGATATTGGCCTGTAGTTTTCTTTTTTTGTGGGATCTTTGTCAGGTTTTGGTATTAGGGTGATGGTGGCCTCATAGAATGAGTTTGGAAGTTTACCTTCCTCTGCAATTTTCTGGAAGAGTTTGAGCAGGATAGGTGTTAGCTCTTCTCTAAATTTTTGGTAGAATTCAGCTGTGAAGCCGTCTGGACCGGGGCTTTTGTTTGCTGGAAGATTTTTGATTACAGTTTCAATTTCCATGCTTGTGATGGGTCTGTTAAGATTTTCTATTTCTTCCTGGTCCAGTTTTGGAAAGTTGTACTTTTCTAAGAATTTGTCCATTTCTTCCACGTTGTCCATTTTATTGGCATATAATTGTTGATAGTAGTCTCTTATGATCCTTTGTATTCTGTGTTTGTCTGTTGTGATCTCTCCATTTTCGTTTCTAATTTTGTTGATTTGATTTTTCTCCTTTGTTTCTTGATGAGTCTGGCTATGGTTTGTCAATTTTATTTATCCTTTCAAAGAACCAGCTTTTGGTTTTGTTGATTTTTGCTATGGTCTCTTTTGTTTCTTTTGGCATTTATTTCTGCTCTAATTTTTAAGATTTCTTTCCTTCTACTAACCCTGGGGTTCTTCATTTCTTCCTTTTCTAGTTGCTTTAGGTGTAGAGTTAGGTTATTTATTGACTTTTTTCTTGTTTCTTGAGGTGTGCCTGTATTGCTATGAACTTTCCCCTTAGGACTGCTTTTACCGTGTCCCACAGGTTTGGGTTGTTGTGTTTTCATTTCATTTTCGTTTCTATGCAAATTTTGATTTCCGTTTTTGATTTCTTCTGTGATTTGTTGGTTATTCAGCAGCGTGTTGTTCAGCCTCCATATGTTGGAATTTTTAATAGTTTTTCTCCTGTAATTGAGATCTAATCTTACTGCATTGTGGTCAGAAAAAATGCTTGGAATGATTTCTATTTTTTTGAATTTACCAAGGCTAGCTTTATGGCCAGGATGTGGATCTATCCTGGAGAAGGGTTCCCATGTGCGCTTGAGAAAAAGGTGAAATCATTGTTTGTGGTGAATGACTAATAATGAGAAAACAGAAAGAGAAATTAAGGAAACAATTCCATTCACCATTGCAAATGGAAAGAATAAAATACTTAGGAATATATCTACCTAAAGAAACTAAAGACCTATATAATAGAAAAACTATAAAACACTGGTGAAAGAAATCAAGAGGACACTAATAGATGGAGAAATATACCATGTTCATGGATTGGAAGAATCAATATAGTGAAAATGAGTATACTACCCAAAGCAATTTATAAGATTCCAACGCAATCCCTATCAAGCTACCAACAGTATTCTTCACAGAGCTAGAACAAATAATTTCACAATTTGTATGGAAATACAAAAACCTCGAATAGCCCAAGCGACCTTGAGAAAATAGAATGGAAACTGGAGGAATCAACCTACCTGACTTCAGGCTCTACTACAAAGCCACGTTATCAAGACAGTATGGTACTGGCACAAAGACAGAATATTGATCAATGGAATAAATAGAAAGCCAGAGATAAATCCCGCACATATGGACACCTTATCTTCGACAAAGGAGGCAAGAATATACACTGGATTAAATACATCTCTTTAACAAGTGGTGCTGGGAAATCTGGTCACCACTTGTAAAAGAATGAAACTGGACCACTTTCTAAACACCATACACAAAAATAAACTCAAAATGGATTAAAGATCTAAACGTAAGACCAGAAACTATAAACTCCTAGAGGAGACATAGGCAAAACACTCTCCGACATACATCACAGCAGGATCCTCTATGACCCACCTCCCAGAATATTGGAAATAAAAGCAAAAATAACAAATGGGACCTAATTAAACCTTAAAAGCTTCTGCACATCAAAGGAAACTATTAGCAAGGTGAAAAGACAGCCTTCAGAATGGAGAAAATAATAGCAAATGAAGCAACCGACAAACAACTAATCTCAAAATATACAAGCAACTCCTACAGCTCAACTCCAGAAAATAAACGACCCATCAAAAAATGGGCCAAAGACTAAATAGACATTTCTCCAAAAAGACATACAGATGGCTAACAAACACATGAAAAGATGCTCAACATCACTCATTATCAAGAGAATGCAAATCAAAACCACTATGAGGTACCATTTCACACCAGTCAGAATGGCTGCGATCCCAAAGTCTACAAATCAATAAATGCTGGAGAGGGTGTGGAGAAAAGGGAACCCTCTTACACTGTTGGTGGGAATGCAAACTAGTACAGCCACTATGGAGAACAGTGTGGAGATTCCTTAAAAAACTGGAAATAGAACTGCCTTATGATCCAGCATCCCACTGCTGGGCATACACACTGATGAAACCAGAAGGGAAAGAGACACGTGTAACCCCAATGTTCATCGCAGCACTGTTTATAATAGCCAAGACATGGAAGCAACCTAGATGTCCATCAGCAGATGAATGGATAAGAAAGCTGTGGTACATATACAACAATGGAGTATTACTCAGCCATTAAAAAGAATACATTTGAATCAGTTCGAATGAGGTGGATGAAACTGGAGCCTATTATACAGAGTGAAGTAAGCCAGAAGGAAAAACATAAATACAGTATACTAACGCATATATATGGAATTTAGAAAGATGGTAACAATAACCACCCGGTGTACGAGACAGCAAAAGAGACACTGATGTTAGAACAGTCTTATGGACTCTGTGGGAGAGGGAGAGGGTGGGAAGATTTGGGAGAATGGCAATGAAACATGTAAAATATCATGTAGGAAACGAGTTGCCAGTCCAGGTTCGATGCACGATGCTGGATGCTTGGGGCTGGTGCACTGGGACGCCCAGAGGGATGGTAATGGGGAGGGAGGAGGGAGGAGGGTTCGGGATGGGGAACACATGTATACCTGTGGTGGATTCATTTTTGATATTTGGCAAAAACTAATACAATTATGTAAAGTTTAAAATAAAAATAAATTGGAAGAAAAAATAAATA